>NC_138881.1:98381044-103944484 GCF_965194805.1 Balaenoptera borealis | reverse complement strand
GGCCAGGCATACACCACAGAGCCCTTTCAAAGGGCTGCTAATTTCTGATGGGGTTATAGAGTGTTTTTTGCATCAATCACTCTCAGTGTAGGAAACAGAAGTGCAAGTTACTTCATTAAAAGCACTCACACATAACTGGATACATTTACATATTAAGCAGGCAACTGAGACTCTAATCTTTCTATTTTATGTACGGCTGTAATCATTACTCAGCATCAGAATGCTTGTTAAATACTCAGGATACTACAGAGAACTCTCAAACCTTTGCTAAGTACAGGTGATGATTTGAAAGTGCTCCCATTCACAAGCTGGATGCAATCTTCCCTCTACATCCGTTGCACCCTGGTGACCATGTGTACAGGCACCCCTGGAGCGCATTCAAGTTGACCCGAAGCATAGACAGAGATATGACTACGGGTCTCTTGGGCCCCTGATGTTTGATGTATCTGATTAGGTAACTATTACACATAGGGAGCAGGTCTCTATTGTTTTGTGCATCATGTTGTTGGTTTGGAAATGGAGCAGAGAAGGGAGACAGAAAATTCCAGCGCTCTGAGCAGCACAGGGACTATTGAGGGTCCAGCACCATCTGCAGTTGTGGGAAGGTCAGTAGTGTGGCTCAGCAGAGCAAAGGAAGGCAAACTGAGTGCCTCTGAGAAACTTGGCCTTCTTATAACACTGTTGCATCAGACCAGCCCTAAATTCAGCCCCTCCGCTTGAAAAATAACTCCAATTCAAAACCCAATCCAGACGAATACCAAACCAGACAAAGGTGTTATAAGAAAACTATAGGCCAATATCCTTCGTGAACACAGGCCCAAAAATGCTCAACAAATTATCAGCAAATCGAATTCAGCAATACATAAAAAGGATAATACCTCATGACCAAGTAAGGTTTATCCCAGAAATACAAGACTGGTTAAACATTTGAAGATCAATCAGTGTAATTTGGACTTCCCTGGTGGTGCAGTGGTTAAGAATCCGCCTGGCAGTGCAGGGGACATGGGTTCAAGCCCTGGTCTGGGAAGATCCCACATGCTGCAGAGCAACTAAGCCCGTGCGCCACAACTACTGAGCCTGCGTGCCACAACTACTGATGCCCGCACGCCTAGAGCCCGTGCTCCACAACAAGAGAAGCCACCGCAATGAGAAGCCCGCGCACCACAACAAAGAGTAGCCCCCGCTCGCCACAACTAGAGAAAGCCCATGCACAGCAACGAAGACCCAACGCAGCCAAAAAAAAATAAATTTATATTAAAAAAAATCAGTGTAATTTACCATATCAAGAGAATGAAAAATAAAAACCACGTGATCATCTCAATTCATGCAGAAAAGACATTTGACAAAATGCAGATCCATTCATGATAAAAACTTTCAGGAAACCAGGAACAGAAGGGAACATCCTCAACCTGATAAAAGGAATCTATGAAAACCCCACACCTAACATTACACTAAATGGTAAAAGACTGAAAGCATTCCCCCTAAGGTCAGAAACAAGACAAGGATGTCTGCTTTTGCCACTTCTATTCAAATTGTACTAGAGATTCTAGCCAGGGCAATTAAGCAAGGAAAAAGAAATAAAAGACACAAAGACTGAAAAGGAAGAAATAAAGTTGTTTTTATTCACAGACATCATGATCATCTACCTACAGGATCCCAAAGAGTGTACCAAAACTGCTAGAACTAATAAGTGAGTTTAGCAAAGTTATAGGACACAATATCAATATACAAAAATCAATTGTATATCAACTAGAAATTGAAATTTAACAAGCAGCACAATTTACAATAGCATAACAAAAATGAAATACTTAGGGATAAGCCTAACAAAATATGTGTAAGATTTGTATGCTGAAAACTATAAAATATTGATGAAGTAAATTAAAGAAGACAAATAAATGGAGAGGCGCACCGTATTCATGAATCAGAAGACTCAATAGGGTCAAGATGTCAATTCTCCCCAAATTGGTCTATAGATTCAACACAATCTCAATCAAAATCCCAGCAGGCTTCTTTGTAGAGATTGACAAGATGATTCTAAAATTTCTATGGAAAAGCAAAGGACATTAAAGAGCCAAAACATTTTTTTAAAAGAACAAAGTTTGGGAACTCCCTGGTGGTCCAGTGGTTAGGACTCTGTGCTTTTACTGCCAAGGGCCTGGGTTAGACCCGTGGTCAGGGAACTAGGATCCTGTAAGCTGCGAGTTGTGGCAAAAAAAAAAAAAAGAGAGAGAGAGAACAAAGTTGGAGGAACTATACTCTCTGATTTCAAGACTTACTATGAATCTACAGTAAACAAGGCAGTGTGGTATTGGCATAAAGACAGGCATATATGGAACTTCACTGGTGGCGCAGTGGTTAGGAGTCCGCCTGCCAATGCAGGGGACACAGGTTTCATCCCAGGTCTGGGAGGATCCCACATGCCAACTAAGCCCACGAGCCACAACTACTGAGCCCTCATGCCACAACTGCTGAGGCCTGCACACCTAGAGCCCATGCTCTGTAGCAGGAGAGGCCACCACAATGAGAGGCCCGTGCACCGCAGCGAGGAGTAGCCCCTGCTCACCACAGCTAGAGAAAGCCCGTGAGCAGCAACAAAGACCCAACGCAGCCAAAAATAAATAAATAAAAATAAATAAATTTATTAAAAAAAAAGATAGACATATACATCAATGGAACAGACTAGAGGGTCCACAAGTAGATCCACATATGTATGGTCAGTTGATTTTTGACAAAAGTGCAAAAACAATACAGTGGGAAAAAGATAATCTTTTCAACAAATGGCAGACTTCCCTGGTGGTGCAGGGGTTAAGAATCCGCCTGCCAGTGCAGGGGATATGGGTTCGAGCCCTGGTCCGGGAAGGTCCCACATGCTTCAGAGCAGCTAAGCCCATGAACCACAACTACTGAGCCTGCGCTCTAGAGCCCGTGAGCCACAGCTACTGAGCCTGCGTGCCACAACTACTGAAGCCTGCGTGCCTAGAGCCGGTGCTCCGCAACAAGAGAAGCCACCGCAATGAGAAGCCCGCGTACCACAACTAAGAGTAGCCCCCGCTCGCTGCAACTAGAGGAAGCCCGCACACAGCAATGAAGACCCAACGCAGCCAAAATAAATAAATAAATAAACTTACTTTTTAAAAAAGTGGCACCAGGACAATTTGACATCTATGTGCCAAAAAATGAACCTCAACCCTTACCTCATATCATATACATATATAAAAATTAATTCAAAATGGATCATAGACGTAAATGTAAAAGCTGAATCTATAAAACTTCTAGAATAAAACATATTCAAAATAAAACTCTGTGACTTCTGGTTAGGAAAAGATTTCTTAGATACGACCAAAGAAAGAATGAACAATAGAAGAAAAAAATTAATACGTTGACTTGCATCAAAATGACAAACTTCTGCTCTTCCAAAGGTAGGCTTAGCAAATGAAAGGTGAGCCACAGACTGGGTGAAAATATTTGCAAAACACACATCTGATAAGGGACATATACCCAGACTATATAAAGAACTCAAAACTCAATCATAAGGACACAAAAAACCCAATTAAAAATTGGGCAAATGATTTGAATAGACACTTCACCAAGGAAGAGACACAGGTGGCAAATAAGCACATGAAAGGACCCTCAACATCATTACTCATTAGGAAAATGCAAAGTCAAACTACAATGAGATAAAATTCACATCTATTCGAATCACTAAAATTAAAAAGGCTGTCCAAGTATTAGCAAGGATGCAGAGCAACTAGGACTTTTCTGCATTGTAGTGATAATTAATAAAGCTGCTATGAATATTTATATACAGGTTTTTACATGAATATATATCTTCATTTCTCTTGGGTAAATAACTAGGAGTTGATTGCTGGGTTATAGGGTAAGTGTATACCTAACAACAACAAAAACACCCTGCCAAACTTTCCAAAGCTGGAAACAACCCAAATGTCTATCAACTGATGAATGTATAAAATTATAGTACAATCATACTGTGGAATATTACTTGATAATAAAAAGGAATGAACTAAAACATGGATGAATCTCAAAAGCATTATGCTAAATAAAGGAAGTCAAACTCAAAAGTATACATACTATATGATTCCATTTATACAATATTCTGGAAAAGGCGAAACTACAGAAATAGAAAATAGATGAGTGGTTGCCAAAGGTTGGGTATGGGGCAAGGGATTGACTGCAAAGGAGCTCAGAGAACTTCTGGGGGGTAATGAAAATATTCTATATCTTGATTGTGTTGGTGGTGACACAACAGTAGACGTTTGTCAAAACTCATTGAACAGCACTTTAGAAAGGAGAATTTTACTGTATGAAAATTATACCTCCATAAACCGGACTTTAAAAAACATGAATCATATTGTGAGCCTATGGTAGAGAAAAGGTCTACCAAGCTTGTCTTCCTTAGCTTGTCTTCCACACTGAAGGTATGTGTGTTTGGGGGGAATGTCTCACATTCAGGAAGGACCTCCATCCTTGCCCTGCTTGCCAGAATGCCATCCTTGGGAGGTTTACCTTTTGATTAACAGTTGGGCAAATACTATTTAGGGAAGAATGGAAGAAAGGGAGGAGAGTCAGCGTTGCACAGTTTAGGGCACAGGTTTTGACATCAGACCGATGTGGGTTCAAATCCTAGCTTTGTCATTTCCAACTTCTGTGACCTTGGGTGATGCACTTAATGCTTCTGAGCCACAGTTTCCTCATTTCTAAAACAGGAGCAATAATACCCAGTTATCTCCCTGGGTAACTAAGAAGCTCAAATAAGTAACATAAGTGAAAGTGCCTGACACCAGGTGTAACGTAGTGATAGGAGATAACATGGGAAGTAATGTATATGAAAGTACTTGATAAATGATAACCAATCTTATTCCTAAATCAAAAGATGATGTGCAGTAGAAGGAGAGCAGTCTGGCTGGTAGGAAAGTTACGTGGGAGGGGTTACTGCCTCCCACCTGAAACCACACTCAACCCTGCTCTCCACTTGTGACATTACCCATTCAGTGGGTGACCTCTATTCTGGAATTTCCGGGACAGCCACAGCTCTGGTCCATCCGCTCAGGGGACCACATGTCAGAGTTGGGGAAAAAGGGGGACTGTAGTTAAGGGACACATTCCTAGCCTCTCCCTTCCCCACACTCTTCTTTTCTTTCCTCTCCACCCCATCAATGGGGATTCGCTGAGACTTCTTTCATATGAAATCAAACAGAACTAGGAAGGTAAATCTCCAGGGGGCAGTGGGGGGGGGGGGGGAAGAAGGCAACAAAAAACCCACCCACCTCTGTACAATACATTTGAACACCAAGTAGCAATTGTTGAGAGATCACCGCTATTCCAGTTATCTGTGACGCGCTCCCCTCCCCGCCCATACCTTCTCCCGTCCTCCCTCCCCCTCTGCCCTCCCCTCCCTTCTCCAGAGGTGGCTACGGTTGAAAAAACAACATTTGTCTCCCAGCTGATCAACTGGGACTGAGAGGAAGGCAAATGAATTATTTCGGTTCAGCAGCAAGTGCGAGCGTGGGTTTTGCAGCACCCGCCCCCCCTTTTTAATTAATGAACAATCTGGCCCATTGCCGCTCCCGTAGGTATGCAAAACAGCTTCTTCATTTGAAATCCCTGTTGTTGAATGTACTCCGTGGGGCACAATCACATTGCCGCCCCCTGTTTTGCATAAGAAACCGCTGTTTCCAAGATAAGAATCTTTTCATTTAGCCGTCATGAGCTCATCCTTTTTCCTGTGCATTGTGGCTCTGGCTCCTTTGAGTCAATACCCAAACAATGACTGCCTGCGCTCGCTCCGGCATCCTCCTGCCCCCAGCCCCTGAAGACAGAAGGCTGTGGCCTCCGGAAACCTGCCTAGGCAGGCAACCCAAGTTCTTTTCAGGCCTCAGATGTCAAGAGGGCAAGAAATAAGAAGATTCGAGAGCTCTGAAAATCTTCCTCTGGCTTCAAAGCAGACCCTGGGAAAGAAACCCTGAATGGCATGGTGTGTATGGCAGGGGGCGGACAAGCCGTGCCCTGGGATCGTGAACTTAAACAGCCTGGGAAGTCTAAGGAGAGGGAGTGAGGCACCCACCAATATGCAAAGCTGCTCAACCACTCCTCCTCTGTCCCTGATTATCAGACTGCATCCTGTCCCTGCCCTTTGGTTTGGAACAACACCCGTAGCAAAAACCACACAATGGCGCTGCGCTCAAATCAGAAACTGGAAGGGGCCTCAGATTCTGTGGAATCCAAACCCTTTCCTCCTTCTGCATGTAGGTAAATTGAGGCCCGGGGAGGGGGAGCACCTTGCCTCATGACACTCAGATAGTTAGTTGAAGGGGTATGTGCTGAAACCCCAGTTTTGATGCTGTTTATTCCACCACACATGGCTGCCTCTGGAGGGAATCAAAAACATTTGTGTACAAAGCGCTGAGGAAAAAGATAAGATAGAAGATTAACTGAGATCACGGTAAACTACAAAGCCTATACAAACAGTAGGGGTTTTATCGTTAGCCTCCTCATTTGTAGGAGATATTTTCAAAAGATCCAGGAGAATAGCAAAATTTAACCTTTACCAGTGAGAAAAAATTCTGCAGAAGACAGTGAGTTTCCAGACAAAATGTACGTAGTCACTTTACTTGGCGGAATGGGGCTACATGGCCGCATCAACTCAGCACTCATTATCCCCCCTTTAGGGGGAGGAAATAGTGCAACAAAGAAGTTTTAATCAAACCATAGATAACGAACATGTATCCAGAAGGAGGCCAGGTGCACCGAGGCCGGCAAGAAATGGGGAAGACAAAGGCCGTGCCTTCAGAGAGGTTGAGAGGATAGAACGTTTTGTCTCTGCAATTTGATCATAAATCCCTTCAGGGCAAAGCCTATGTATCCTTGGTAACTTCTAGCATAGAAGAGCTCACAGTAGGAGTCTAATCTATCCCTGATGATTGGTTGGTTGACTAGGAGAGACAAGACCTCCCACGCTGACTCTGACGTGTTCCCAGCATTGCTTTTTCTCCGTGTTTGGTGGAGAGGAACCTTTATTACATTTCAAACAAACAGTTCCCCCAGGGCCCTGAGAAAGCTCCAGTGATTCCCAGTGCGTTTAGCCCTCTGTGGCCCTCAAGATGGGAGGGAGGCGTTTTCCTCCTAGGCACCAGAAGAAGTAATGTTTCAATGCCACGAATGATACTGCTGAGAAAAAACCACTGCATGGAGTCAGAAGGAAAGATTTCCCTCACCTGCTTATCAGTTTGGGGGAACATAAATCTTATATCATAGATCTAAAAGGAGCACTAGAGCAAAAGGCAGGAGACCTGGGTTCACATCCTAACATGGCCCCTCACTAGTGTCAGGGAGGAGGAAATTTCCCTCTTCCCCTCTTGGTTCTTTTAGTTGGTCAAATAATTTAAATGACATAAAGCAAATTAATAGGAGGAGAAAATCAGATTTAATTTTGTGCATATGGGGCCTCCATAGGACTATGAGGCCCATAGGACAGTCAGGTAAAATAGGGTATATATGTCATCCTGGACTAAGGAGAAGGGGGTAAGGGTCTGGGACTTCAAAAGGAAGGAAGGCAATTCACAGGAAGATGAAAAAGAGCAAATGTTTGTAAACAAATGTTTGCTGGGCCCTACAGAAACAGTGGGACACAGAGGGAAATTTTAACAAACAGACTTTGCTAGGTTCTTCCCTCTCCACCACACCTAGTTCATATTATGCTGTAGTTATCCATGGTGATGTCTCCCTTCCTACAACAGGTCCTCTATGTAAATTCTTTTAGGCAGTTAGAGGAGAGGTCAAAAGTTCTTCCTGAGGCTTTTGGGCCTTGATTGTTTTCAGCTCAAAATAATCTGCATGGGCCAAAGTGGCACATCTTGGGATGGCCTGCCCTGAACCCCATCAGTAGTTGTGAGATTTTGGCGAATCACCTCTCCTCTCTGGGGCTCAGTCTCCTCATCTATAAAATGAGGGCACTGACTAGACATTAGTTTCTCAAACTGAGTTTTGGAAGTCTAACTCTTTTCAAATGTGGGGCCAAATAAATAAATAAATATTTTTTAAAATTTTTTAAAAAATTAATAAAAATAAGTGAGCTGTCTAGCCATGAAAAGACATGGAGGAAGCTTAAATGCATATTACTAAGTGAAAGAAGCCAATTGAAAAGACTACATACTGTATGATTCCAACTATATGACATTCTGGACAAGGCAAAACTATGGAGATGGTAAAAAGATCAGTGATCTCCGGAGATGGGGGTGGGGACAGATGAACGCAGAGCACAGAGGACTTTTAGGGCAGTGAAAATACTCTGATTGTTATTATAATAATGGATACATGTCATCATACATTTGACCAAACCCATAGAACGCGCAACACCAAGAGTGAACCCTAAGGTCAACTATGGACTCTGGGCGGTGATGTGTCAACGTACATTCATCAATTGTAACAAATGTACTAATACTATGGTGGAGGATGTTGGTAATGGGGGAGGCTATGCATGTGTGTATCTTCCTCTCAGTTTTGTTGTAAACCTAAAACTGCTCTAAAAAATCAAGTCTATTAAAAAAAAAAAGAACCACTGGACTGAATAAGTGTTTCTAATTATAATATAATATTTCATGATTCTATGAAATCCAATTTGTGTTCATGGAATCTGCTTTAAAAGGAACCAGGGTGTTTGCTATCTAAGACAACTCCACTTCCAGTTAACTTTGGTGAATTGAACACATGCACTTAGCTCCGTCCTGAGCTAAGTCCCACAAAAAAGACAGTAAAGGAATTAAAAGGCCAAACACCATGAGGACAAAGGAAATGGGAAGAGAGGCTACAACAGGCAAGACAACACCCTCCCCCCACCTACCTCGAACAAAACGTGGAAACTAGAAAATGGATAAACGAGTAGTAACTGATTTAGCAGACTAAAGAAAGCTGAAACCTAAGGAAGCTATTTGTACTGCAAACCCCAAAAGTCTCAAGAATTAAATGTACCAGGTATCTCTGAAAGTGGGAGTATGGAGTTGGAATCAGGATGATTGATTGAACATATTTATTTATAAGGAGCAGCTAGTTCCCAGATCCCTTCCTCCATCTGAGTAAAGGATGAGACACTTAAACCAAGCACGAGATGACATTCTGAAAATAGGGATTAAGTTAAAGTCTGCATTCTGATCATTGAGACCTCCGGTCCCTTTCCTGGGCTCAGTTCCCAAAAATACTGGCAGCCAAAGTTTACACACTCCAAGTTGGAGATTGGAAGATTCTGCTCTGGGAAACTGACTGAACCCAGAGAAATAAAACAGAGATTATACTGGAAAAACAGGCAGTTTGTCAAATTATGTAGGGTCTTGTAGGTCATATTAGAGTTTTTGGATTTTAGCCTTAGGGCCGGAAAATCATCCAAGGGTTTTAAGAAACAGAACAGCAAGATCAAGTTTGCATTTTTAAATGATTAAAAAGGAGCTAGTGTGGATGTTCAAAGACAGAGGACTCTGGACCACGTATTGGCCAGTTTCAGTCATGTTAAAACACAATTGCTTACTTTCCCTTTCCATCTTCCCTTCCAAGCTTGGAGGAGTCAGTGGCAGTCAAGAGAGCTGCCACGTGGAGACACATCAGTGGTATGCCTGCTGGTGCCTGAGGATATAGTGCTAGGGAGGGATACAGGAGGTGCTGTATGGAGGGATGTCAGTATTATCCCCAGTGGCACCCAAGGGCATGGGATGGTAAGGGGGAGAAGAGGGGAACTGCACAGAGATGCATTGGAGGTGTGCCTGTCAGTGCCCAAAGATATGGGTTGTTGAAGCAGTATAGGATGCCGCATGGAAGCACATTGGCAACGTGCCTGCTGATATCTGAGAATGCAGAGTGCTGGTGGCAGGGCGCAGGGGTGGTAGGTGGAGGAGAAAAGCTAGTGTAGTTGGGAGACTGGTTATATTAATTGAGCGAATAAGTGAGGATTATATTGAAGATAATAAGCACCAGGTTTCTTACTGTTGGAGAATATAGAAAAATCATGGAAAGGAGCAAGACCAGACTGAACCCCAAGATTCTGAGTTGAAATTGGAGGTTTTGATATGAACCCATGCTTTTTTAACATTTATACTCAGAGAGATGGAGAAATGTATTTATCTATGTGTGTGTGTGTGTGTGTGTGTGTGTGTGTGTGTGTGTGTTTGTGTATTCTAGGCCCTCTTACAGACTAGCTCTATCTATAAGAGGACCTAGAGGCAATGACAGCCTGTAAGCAATGAGCACACCAAGTACCCAGATCATGGTTTATATGTACCACCCTCCACCAAAGAAAATGAGCAAATACTAATGGGAACATGTCAAAAGAATACAGCTACCACCTTGGGAGAGGCTCCCAATAGTCAAATCTGGGACAGTTTGAGCATCAAAATAAATGATAGTAATGGATTACAACCGATTATATAAAATTGGAATCCATGAGTCCATATTGATATAAACGAATGAATAAATAAATGGGGAATGGGGCAGACTGTATTTTACAAAGAAGCCCACCACAATATATTCTATCCTACATGCCATTCTTACAATGTGATGTTAACAACTTTCCCACTGAGTGGTAAATGCTATGTCCCCTCCCCTTGAACCTGGGTGGATACGTGTAACTTCTTTAAACAAGAGAGTACAATGAAAGTGAAGCCCTGTGACTTCTGAGGTTGTATCAGAAAAAGGCCATGCGCTTTCACCTTACTCTCTTGGGATGCTTGCTGTTGAATCTCAGTCACAATGCTACAATGGAAATCAAGCAGCCACATGGAGAGGCTTCATGTAGTGGCTCAGGCTGACCAACTGAGGCCCTAGCCAAAAGTCAGCACCAACTTGTCAGCCATGTGAGTGAGCCACCTTGGAAGTGGATCCTCCAGACCCAGTTGATTGCACTGGTTGATACATCACCTTGCCCAGATGCAGATTCCTGAACTAGATCAATGATTATTGTTTTAAACTACTAAGTTTGAGAATATTTTGATACATAGCAATAGATAGTTGGAACAGGAGAGAATCCCATTTTTTCTTTATAGTAGAATGCCAACTGATAAATGTAGAAAGATTGATGGAACTAGAAAATCACTATTTGGCCACCATGACAAATAGTGGTTGATTCAGGAGGCTAAGGGTGGCTGGTGGAGGATTGATGAGGAACAGGACGTTGGCATAATCTGGGAATATCTCCCCACAAAATACTAGTTACAAAGAGAAAAAAGTAGTGTCCTTATGGTGGAGAAACCTGCAGACACCAACATGACCAGGTGATGAAGGTTAACGGTACCAGTGACAGGACAGGTTGGCATTGTGTGCCCTCTTATGTGATGCACTGAGAAGAGCACAGCATCACTTCTGGGATATTCCTGCCAAGAAAACATGGCCTGCGTCTAGTCCTAAGGAAACATGTGGGTCATCCTACAAAATGTAAAACCAGAAGTTTCTAAAACTGCTAAGGACATGAAAGATGGGAAAAGACTATGGAACTATTTCAAATTGGAGGACCCTGGGGACTTCCCTGGCAGTCCAGTGGTTAAGACTCCACCTCCCACTGTAAGGGGTGCAAGTTTGATCCCTGGTCCAAGAACTAAGATCCCACACACCGCGCAGCATGGCCAAAAAAAAAAAAATCAAATTGGAGGAGCCTGAAAGATATGACAACTCAATGCAACACATGTTCCTGGATGGAATCCTGGACCAGAGAGGAAAATGAAACATTGCTGGGTCAGTCTGGGGACTAGAGAGGGAGAAAGAGAGCAAGTGAGCACAAATGCAGTGAAATGTTAACACTTAGGAAACTAGATGAAAGGGATATGGAAGTTCTTTGTACTGCACTTGTGACTTTTCTGTAGGTTTGAAAACATTTCAAAATACATTATTTTTCAAAACCACACAATTGCTTATTTTACCAAACCATTTCAGATCAAAGGCTCATTGCTTAATTTCAACCTCTCAACCAATTGTATTCGTCAGGGCAAAGAGGTAAAGATATGGCATGCCTAACCCCAAACCACAGGTATGCAAATCACATTGCTAACCAGGCCCCAATTCATACTAATTCATCAACATTTCCATGCCCAGTGCTGCATCAGCTCTCTCAAGTCCAACTGAGACAGCAGGGTTTGCAGACTTCACTTCCAATGTCACAGGTGCTCATTGCACAAAACAGCCCCACCCCTGCTGTGATGTAACAAAGAGGTACTCCTTTGTGGTAATAGTCTTTATCTGTCATCTGTTAGTCTTTGGCAAAAATGTAACATATCTCTTCAATGTCCCTCTGATTTATTTTCTGCATCATTCTTCCTCTGTCACCTCATTCTCTGCTCCTGCTGGCCTGATGGCTTAGGGGGTAGTTTTGAGGCTCGCCCTCCTCAATTAGCATCCTACATGTAGGGTCTTCCCTGTCTTCCCCCCAAAGTGTCCTGCCCCTCAAACACATAAGTTTTTTTTTGTTTTGTTTTGTTTTTGTTTTTTAATAAATTTATCTATTTTATTTATTTATTTTTGGCTGCATTGGGTCTTCGTTGCTGCACACAGGCTTCCTCTAGTTGCAGTGAGGGGGGGGGGGCTACTCTTCGTTGTGGTGCGCAGGCTTCTCATTGCAGTGGCTTCTCTTGTTGCAGAGCACAGGCTCTAGGCGTGCGGGCTTCAGTACTTGTGGCTCATGGGCTCAGTAGTTGTGGCTCACGGGATCTAGAGCGCAGGTTCAGTAGTTGCGGCGCACGGGCTTAGTTGCTCCACGGCATGTGGGATCTTCCCGGACCAGGGACGAACCCGTGTCCCCTGCATTGGCAGGCGGATTCTTAACCACTGTGCCACCAGGGAAGCCCAAACACATAAGTTTTACAACAGGGATATCCAAATAGTAGCTATATGAAAGAAATTAGATAATATGAATAATTATAGATTACAAATTAAACCACAATGTGGTTGTCATTAATTGTAAATTAGTACAGTCTTCATGGCAGCATGATGGTAATATATATTGAGGATCATGAAAATATTCATGCCTTGTGTCATGCATTTTGATATAATAACCCTACTTTTAGCACTTTTCCCAGAAAGATTATTCAGAAGCTAAAAAGAGTATTATTTGTGATAATGAAAAGATGCAAATAATATAAATGTGTGGTATTCATGTATTCTTTCAACAAATATTTACTGAGAACCTACTATGAACCAAGTATACAATAGAACAGTCATGTTTAAATATTATGATAAATTGATACAACGAAATGCTACATTACTGTTAAAATACTGAGTAGAAAAGAAATATTCATAGGAAAACGTTCATGAAAATGTAAAGTAGAACACAAAATTTTATTTATTTATTTTTAAAGCAGCATTATTTTTTTAATGTTTCTTTCTTTATTATTTATTTATTTATTTATTTTGGCTGTGCTGGGTCTTAGTTGCGGCACACAGGATCTTCGTTGCGGCATGTGGGATCTTTACTTGCAGCATGCAGACTTCTTAGTTGTGGAATGTGGGATCTAGTTCCCCGACCAGGGAAAGAACCTGGGCATCGGAAGCATGGAGTCTTACCCACTGGACCACCAGGGAAGTCCCAGACACAAAACTTTATAAACACTATGTAAAACTGTGTACAAACTGTAAATTATAATAAATCCAGAAACTTCATTAGATGTATAAGTATCTCATTTAAATGCGCACAGAAACTCTAGTATTATTGCCCCCATGGCACAGATTAGGAAACTGAGGCTCACAGGGATTATGAAAATACAATACTAGAATGTTAGTTCCAGAAGCTAATGTTTTTGTCTGTCTTGCATCCCCAGTGCCTAAAACAGTGCCTCGCATACAGCAGACACTCAATAAATAGTTCTTGACTGCCTGAAGTGACTGAGCCATGATTTGGACCCAGTTCCCCTATCTGAAATAAGAACTTCACTCAAATAAGCTAGACCCACCAGGACCATGGGGGAGTGAGTACAGAAATGGGTTTAGGTAGCTTGAGTCCTTCCTTGTGTCGTGTGGGCCTCACAGCCAGGCCTCTTCTTTCCTTTCTCGTTTACTGCCTGCCCTCTGGTGGAGGTACTAAGGAGTAGCAGCAGTCAAGGAAGAAAGGGCCAGGGTCATCACTGATTGGACAGATTACCTATGTCTTATCTATATGTAATTAACATCCAGTTTTGTCTGTTTCTTTGTGGTATGGAGACAGCTACACAGATTTTCACCAAATTTGCAGGCTATGTTTAAGATGGTGTGATTTAGAATGCATTGTATTGACAAAACTAACTTTGGGGACCCTGGAGGGTGCCTTGGTTATTTTTTCCTTTCTTAGTGAATTATGTGGCCCATCATTTGAAAGGTTTGTATGAGTTAAGAAATGTACACCTTATGAATTTTGCTAGAATAAAATGTCATGGATGAAGAGGACATTCCAAAATTGCATTAGTTTTTCAAACTTATTAATTTTAATTTTGTTTTTTCTCTGAACACAAAGAAATTAAATACCACAAAATTCACACCAAAGATTTGTAATAAATATTAGCTTCACATCACCAAGAGCATTTTTAAATGAGAATTTTAAGAGAGATGGAAACCCAATTTGAAAGGCATACCCATGTGAGGGCCAGTTGGAAAGATAGGCTCTTTCAAGGGCACATGAAAGTGCAACGAGAAGAATGCTTGGTGGACGATCAGGAGAATCATGTTCTTTCACGGCAGTTGAAACCAAAGTCCAGTTCAAAGAGACACTTGGCCACTGATCAGGAGATATGTGAGCTGTGAATTCAGATGCTTCTGCTAGAGAAAATAGTGCCTTTAAATTTGAGCTCCAAATCAATTATGCCAAGGAATCTACACCAGTTCTATGTCTGGAATCTGAAAGGAGAGCCTAAATGTTCCAATGAAAAGGTCATGTCGGAGCCAATTACTAAGCCCCCAAAATCGCTAAAATCTTTATTAATGAAGCAGCATCCAGAATTCCAAGATCTTTAAGATAATATCAGAGCTTAAACTGTATATTTCCATGGGGTGCAGTAGAGAGGAATCAGTATTTAACTCCCCCAAACCACTCATTCCCTCAAACTACCCCTTCATCTTTTAAATGCCTGAAATACCGAGTATCTTTCTCCTCATGGCTATTAATAAATGACAAGCACAGATGCTTCAAATAATCAACGTTGTTTTGTGATGGAGCTACTTCTCATACAGGCAACACTATGTAATGTGTTCCTGAGTGGTTAGCAACAGGGATCTACACAAACCTCACCAGAATATAACAATACATATGACCTCCAAAGAAACTCATTACAAAGTTAAAAATTATTACAGCTCTGAATTAAATATTTCAGTTAGAGAAAAGTATTACAATTCCAACATTCATGTTTTTATTGTTTCTATTAAACTTTATTTAATGATAGTTAATAATTAACTCCCAGTGACGCACTGGGAGTTTCCTAGAGTCTCTTTCTTTCCTGGCACTTATAATGAAGGCTCGTAGAGTTAACCCCGGGTTTTCTCTCTTATTGACAAAAAGAGATCAGCCTGTTAAGCACTTGGAAAGCCCTCCCCTCTGACTGGCACAGTGCTTGACAAATAGTAAATACTTAATAAATATCTGCTGAATGAATGAATGAATCACCTTTACTATATGAATTGGGGTTTTTTGGTTGTGAATAACAAAATCCAGTTCTGGTTAACTTAGGGAAAAAAGAGGGATTTAACTGAAGGATAGATACAGGGGAGCAAACAGGTTTAAGAAAAGGCTGGCGAACCCAGCTCTCCAGAAACCAGGCAACTCCAGAAGGTGTTGAGCAAGAACTGCTTAGCATTTTGTCTAGTCTCCATCACTCTACTCACTAGCCAACTCCAAGTGGAAGCTTCTAACTGACCCAGCTTGGGTCCACATCACTGCTCCTGAGTTAGGAGAGGACAAGGTATCTTTAATATTCCTGCCAGACTTTATCCATTACATATAGAGAGAATTTCCCAAAATGAAATTGATGTCCTCTGGCCAAAAGTAGGTAGAATGGATGCAGGAAAGGAAGGAGAAAGGAATAAAGTGTTTTTCTAAGGGCTAAGTAAGAAAGTACTTAGGAAGAAAGTACTTAAAAAAGTAAGTTCTTAATAAGAAAAATTACTAAGTAATATTTTTAAGTATTGCCCTAGAGGTCAGGCCTCCTGGGACTCTCTATGGGGGACAAGTCATTGACCCCAAAACAGGGAAATTACTTTCAAAGGGATATTAAAGTGAGAGAGGCTTTTGCTATCCAGTATCAATATAATGCAAGGAACTGAGAGGAGGTTTCATTGCTTCAGAAGAGTTGATACACTATAAAATGTAGGCAGGTACAATGACCTTCACCATGTGCATTCTCAGTAGGGATACTGAGTAGACAAGAGGCTGTGACCTGAAAGACCTAGTCATAGTTTGTAACTCATTTAATGATCTTTATTTAGTAAGACTTAACCACTCTTGGGCTTTAACTTACCCATCACCAAAATGAGGTTAATAATACTTGCTTCACCCACTGTATTAGTCAGGGTTTGCGGGAGAAACAGAACTTATAGTGTGTGTGTGTGTGTGTGGGTGTGTGTGTGTGAAGAGAGAGAGAATGAATGACAGAGAGAGATTGATTATAAGGAACTGGCTCACACCATTATGGAGGCTGAGAAGTCCTAGGACCTGCAGCTGGTGAGCTGGAGACCCAGGAGACCTGAAGGTGTAGCTCCAGTCCGAAAGTCAGTAGGCTCAAAACCCAAGAAGAACCAGTGTTTCAGTTTGAGTCCAAAGGTAGGAAAAAACAGATGTCGCAGCTCAAAGGCTCAGGCAGGAGGAGTTCTATGTTACTCACACAAAGGTCAGCCTTTTTATTCTGTTCAGGCCTTCAATTGATTGGGTGAGGCCCACCCACATTAGGGAGGGCAGTTTGTTTCTGTTTCTCTGGAGAATGCTGACTAATACAGATTTTGGTACCAAGAAGTGTGGTACCTCTGTAACAACTACGTAAAATGTGGAAGTGGCTATGGAACTGGGTAATGGGTAGAGACTGGAGGAGTTTTGAGGTGCAGACTAGGAAAGGCCTAGATTGCCTTAAAGGGACGGATGGTAAAAATGTGAATGTTAAAGGCGATTCTGGGGAGAGCTCAGAAAGAAAAGAGGAGAGCTGGAGAGAAAGCCTCCATCTTCTTAGAGAACACATAAATATTCATGAACAGAATGTTAGTAGAAATATTATTAAAGTTCATGGTGTTGAGGTCTCAGAAGGAAAGCAAGAAACAGGTTATTGGAAACTAGAAGAAAGGTGATCTCTGTTATAAAGTGGCAAAGAATCTGGCTGAATTGTGTGGAAGATAGAATTTATGAACAATGAAATTGGCTATTTAATTGAGGAGATTGCTAAGAAAAATGTTGGAGGTGTGGCCCAGGTCCTCCTGACTGCTTATAGTAAAATGTGAGAGGAGAGGGAAATTGAAGAAGTTGTTAAGCAAAAAGGAATCGGAACTTAAGTATTTGGAAAATTCTCACCCTGCTCATATTGCAAAATATGAAAACGGATGTTCTGAGGAGAACATGTATGGCGTGGCTAGACTATCACTCAATAAAGAGATGTTGGGATTAAACAAGCAGAAACACTGCCAGTTCCCACTGAAGGGGGAGAGAGGCTTCAAAAAGAAAGAAGGCCGTTGAACTTCTTGGGTTCTATAGGGTGGGATCATAGAGCTATCTGGCTGTGAACGTGTGTTATCCTTCCACAGGAGAGAAGAACGACTAGAGATCATTAGGGCCACCACTCCCACCACAGTCCCAGGGGACAAACTTGATTTCCTCCTCAGTTTTTGAGGGTAGGCCCACCTCTCAAGTTTCAACAGACCAGGTTGCCACAACCTGGAGCAGAGCCACAGGGGCTGGAACACCACCCAGCAGAGCTTCAGGGGTGAGAACACCACGTAGGGCCGTGGGGACAACACTGCAAACCCCAGTTGATCTGGATGGCAGGCTTATTTTCAAACCTCAAGGTCTAATGGAATTTGCTAGCTTTCAGACCTGCTTGGGACCTGTCACCCCTTGCTTCTTTCCTATTTCTTCCTCTTGGAATGGAAATGTCTGTCCTGTGCCTGTCCCACTGTATTTTGGAAGCACATAACTTGTCTGGTTTCACAGGTTCACAGCTGGAAAGGAATTTTGCCTCAGGATGCTCATACCTGAGCCTCACCCATATCTGATTTAAATGATATTTAGATGAGATTTTGGAATTTAGAGTTGATGTTGAAATGAGTTAAGACTTTGGGGGCTGGCTATTGAGGTAGGATGAATATATTTTACAAGTGAGAAGGACATGAATTTGGGGGGACAAAGAATGGAATATCATGGGTTGAATGTTTGTGTCCCTCAAATTCTTATGTTGAAACCCTAACCCTCAGGGTGGCTGTACTTGGAGATGGGGCCTCTAAGGAAGTAATTAAAGTTAAATAAGGTCATAAAGATAGGGCTTTGATCTGATAGGATTAGTGTCCTCATAAAAAGAGACACCAGAGAGTTCTCTCTCTCTCTCCCCATGCACACACCTAGGAAAGGCTGGGTGAGCACAGAGGAGGAAGGCACCCATCTGCAACCCAAAGGGAAAGTCCACATCAGACACCAACCCTGCTGGCACCTTGATCTTGGATTTCCAGTCTCCATAACTATGATAAAATAAACTTCTGTTGTTTAAGCCACCAAGTCTATGGTATTCTGGTTTGGCAGCCCTAGCAAACAAATACACCCACCATGAAAAATGTTGAGACAATCAAATAATTTAAGAGATACAAAAGTGCCTTGTGGGGAAAGTAGTTAAAATAACTGCATAGGTATAAATATCATTGTTTTTATGTCTATAATTCAAATAGAATAGGCTACACCGACCATCAGTTGTTACAGAGGAATCTCTGAAAGACCTAAGTGTGAAAGACGACTACATTTTCAATGTTATTATCAAAATATGTACAGGGAACATTTCAAATCAGTGGGGAAAGCATGAATTATTCAATGAATTGTGTGGGACCATTTGGAAAAAAATAAAGTTAAACTCCCACTTTATGCTAAACATATAAAAATTCTACTTCCTTTTAAAATCTACATTTTATAAAAAGCTCAATAAGATTAGAGGGAAATGTTGAAAACATTTTTATAATCTTGGGATGGAAAATATCTTCTTAAGTTTCAAATTCAGAAGCCATAATGGAAAATATTAACAGATCATACTATGTAAAAAATTTCAAATTCTGTACAGCAAAAAATAGTGCAAACAAATTTAATGGACAAGCAACAGATTGGGAGAAAATATTTGCAGCATATAAAACAAAGGATAAATATCCACCAAATATAAAGAGTTTCCACAAATTAATAAAACACCAACTATACAATAGAAATATAGTCAAAAGATGTAAACAGGCAATTCTTTTCATTAGAGGGTTTTTAATACAGTCACAATGTTGTGCAACCATCACCACTATGCAAATTCCAGAACATTTCATCATCCCAATAAGTAACCCATTCCTCTCTACCCCAAGCCCCTTGCAACCATTAATCTACATTCTACATAAATCTACAATCTACATAAATCAGGGATCCCCAACCCCAGGGCCACAGACCAGTACCGGTCCGAGGCCTGTTAGGAACCAGGCCACACAACAGGAGGTGAGCAGCGGGCGAGCAAGCAAAGTTTCATCCGCCGTTCCCCATAGCTCCCCATCCCTCACATTACTGCCTGAACCAGTGCTCACATTACCCTCTGAACCATCCCCCCACCCCCGGTCCACGGAAAAATTGTCTTCCACAAAACCCGTCCCTGGTGCCTAAAAGGTTGGGGACCGCTGACATAAATGTATGGATTTACCTATTCTGGATATTTCATGTAAATTAAATCATACAATGTGTGACCTCTTGTGTCTGGCTACTTTCACTTAGCATAATGTTTTTAAGGTTCATCCACATTGTATTATGTATCAATACATACATCATTTTTATGGCTGAATAATGTTCCATTGTATGGATATACCACATTTTTTCATCTATTCGTAAGTTGACGGACATTTGGGTTGTCCAAAAACACAAGTTTTTGTGTGAACATATATTTCTAAATCTCTCAAATATATACCTAGGAGTGGAATTGCTGGGTCGTTTGGCAATTCTGTTTAATTTACTGAGGAGCTGGCAAACTGTTTTCAACAGCGGCTGTACCTTTTTAAGTTCCCACCAACAATGTAAGAACGTTCCCATTTCTCACATCCTTGCTACAACTTGTTATTTTCTCGGATTTTTTGTTTGTTTGATTTTATATAGCTATCCTAGTGGGTATAAAGTAGTATCCCATTGTGGTTTTGATTTGCATTCTCCTAAAAACTAATGATATCAAGCATCTGTTCATGTGCTTATTGGCTGTTTGCATATATTCTTTGGAAAAATGTCTATTTCTTTGCACATTTTAATTGGTTGTTTTTCTTTTTGTTGTCGAGTTGTAAGAGTTTTTATATATTCTGGATGCTTATCAGATATATGGTTTCCAAATATTTTCTCTCATTCTGTGGATTGTCTTTTCACTTTCTTGGTATTATCCATTGCAGCATAAAAGTTTTAAATTTTTATGAAGTCCAATTTATCTGCTTTTTTTTCTTTTGTTGCTTGTGCTTTTGGTATCATATTCAAATAACCATTGCCTAATCCAAGGTCACAAAGATTTACACCTGTGTTTCTTTCTAAGCGTTTTATAGCTCTTACATTTAGGTCTTTGATCCATTTTGAGTTAACTTTTGTATATGTTTTAAGGTAGGGGTCCAGCTTCATTCTTTTGTGTGTGGGTATCCAGTTGTCCCAGCATCATTTATTGAAGACTATTTATTCTCCATTGAACAGTTTTGGCAGACTTGTCAAAAATGAATTGACCATAATGTATGGGTTTATTTCTGGATTCTCAAATCTATTCCTTTGGTCTCTATGTGTATACTTATGCCAGTACCACATTGTTAAGATTACTGTAGCTTCACGGTTTTGCTTTTTTTTTTTTAAGATTTTTTAAAAATCTATTTTAAAATTTATTTTTCTTTATTTATTTTTGGCTGGTTGGGTCTTCGTTGCTGCGCACGGGCTTTCTCTAATTGCGGCGAGCGGGGTCTACTCTTCGTTGTGGTGTGCAGGCTTCTCATTGCGGTGGCTTCTCTTTGTTGCGGAGCACGGGCTCTAGGCGCATGGGCTTCAGTAGTTGTGGCACATGGGCTCAGGAGTTGTGGCTCATGGGCTCTAGAGCACAGGCTCAGGAGTTGTGGCACACGGGCTTAGTTGCTCTGCGGCATGTGGGATCTTCCCAGACCAGGGCTCAAACCCATGTCCCCTGCACTGGCAGACGGATTCTTAACCACTGAGCCACCAGGGAAGTCCTATCCTTCATTCTTTTAATATGAGAATGTTAATTAGAGAATATTAACATCCTCTAATATGGCATATTACATTGTTTAATTTTCACATGTTGAAACCACCATTGCATACCTTGGATAAATTCCACTTGGTCATGGAGTATAATCCTTTTAATATGCTGCAGGATTCAGTTTGCTAGTATTTTGTTGATGATTTTTACATCTATATTCATAAGGGATATTAGTCTGTATTCTTCTTTTCAGTGGGATCTTTGTCTGGCTTTGGTATCAGAGTAATACTGGCCTCATAGAAGGAGTTAGGAAGTGTTCTCTATTGTTCTATACTTTGGAAGAGTTTGAGAAGGGTTGTTGTTTCTTTCTTTAGTGACTTTTCTGAGCTAATTTTGTAAGGTTGGTATTCTTTGTCATGTGTGGCCACTGAACTCCTTCTTCCATACACTTAGTGGTCAGCTAGTGATTTAACAGAGAATTCCTTAAATGCCTGGAACTACAGCAACCATCTCCTGGTCTGTGCAGAGGGGCTCTGTGTGTGTTGTGCTGAGCCATCGACTAGCAATCAGGCAGTTTACAGCTCTGCCTGACCTTCCCTCCCTGTTTCCAGATCCTCGAGGTGAGCCATAGGTGAGAGCTTACAACCTTCTCAGATCTTTCCTGAGCATCTGCACAGCCTTGGGCATACACGTGGCCTTGTAGATTCCCAGGAATACATAGCTTTTCAAAGCTCTTTTCCCCCAAAGCATCTCATTTCCCAGCCTCTCCTCCCAAGCTTTTCAGTTTTCTATTGTTTGCTACTACAGTTATCCCTTACTCCAGGGAGCAGCAGCTAAAAACACTTGCCTTTAAATATTTTCAACCAATATCCCCTGGGTAGCCACCTTAGCCCTGGGAAAGTTCCAAGTTAAGTAAAATTAACGCAAGCCTTTTGAGCTAATCCTCCAGGGAGATACCAGATAGGTCAAAATATTAACCACAGTTCTTTGAGAATAAGGTCTGTTCTACTTCCTCCAGTACTGGGTGCTTGTACCAGGAATATGGGCTCTTGTCTTCAAGGCCACTGCCAAGTTTGGGGTAGGGAGTGGTACCAGGGTAAGTTTAAATGCCACAAATCTCTCTTACTGAGATTCAGATACAGTTTCTTGATTAAGTATTCCCCTGGTTGTTGTAAGTATTTGTTTAGTTTTCAGAGTTCTGAAAAAGTTTATTCTGACGGCGTTCACAGGTTTTTTCATTGTTTTTATGGAGGGATGGACTTTTGGAGCTCCCTGTTTTGCCATTTCACTGATGTTTCAGGCAATTCTTAAGATGAAAAATAGGTGATCACTTGTCATGAATACCAGGTGTTCAACCTCATTAGTTATTAGTGAAGTGCTGATTAAAATGAAGTTATCCTTGGTCTATTAGTTAGCAAAAACTAAGAAGATTGAGAATATCTAGTATTGACAATAATGTGTGAAGAAATAGGCCCTCACATGCTATTGGTGGTATATGAAATAATAACTTTTAGTGTGTAGTTCATAATAATCTCTCAAATTTTTCAATGTGAATTCCTTTTAACTCAGTAATTCCACTTCAAGGAATTTAGCTTATGGATTCACTCACACACATGCATAAAGATATATTTACAGGGATGTTTTTTGCAAGATTGTAATAGTGAAAATCTGAAGGCAAACAGGGGTGCCCAACAGGGGAATGGTTAAATAAATTATGGCATCACAGACCCTGCAATATACACCCTATGGTGACAGAAATTCCAACCTAACATCATCGGCAATTGGCTTCTTCTTCTGCCCAAATCTCAGATGGGGAGGCCAAATATTCTTATCTTATAGTGTCAGGGGGGAGGGTGAGAGAATTTGGGACTTGGAGGGGAGAGCAAAATCAGACAGCAAAATAGCCATGTAGAGGGAAATGGGGCATTGAAGATGAGTCCCTTGTCTCCACTATTGTTCTGATTCGATAGCCTCAGATTCAGCCCATGAAAGCAAGTAATAAACCAAGATGTGTAGTATAATCCCATTTGCCTGTGTGTGTGTGTGTGTGTGTGTGTACTGCATGCATGTATATGTATTTATGTATGTATGTAAATTCATTTTAATAAAAGTGGATGGAAACACACAAACTAATAACCGTAGCTACCTCTAAGAAGAGAAATGGGGGAATGGGGAAGGAATGAAGGACTCTCACATTTTACTCTATGTAACTCTATGTTATTTGAACCTTTAGAACAGCAGTGAATTCAGCTCACTAAAAAAAATCATCTAGTTCAAAAACTTGTTTAAGATAAGCTTTTAGACAACATTAACACACATTGGGATGGGGGAAATCAGTAGTAGCCCCATTACCCTAGCAGCAACAAGCATAATTAGAGAATGCCAGAGCCCAGCGTGAATTTATAGATCACAACCTCAAGAGATGCGACTTGCCCAAGTTGACATAGTGAGTTAGTGACAAAGTTAAGTGTACAACCCAGGTCTCCTCAATGCCATAGGAAAACTGTATTCAAAAACCAGAGAGAAAACTGGAAATGATAGTAGGAACCAGTGAACCACTAAATCTGAGACGTGTGCCGCCCAGTCCTCCATCTCAGTGAACAGTGAAAGAGAGGAGGACAGAGGCTTGCTACGACACCACGGAAGGTATCAGGTTGGAGGTGTTCAAGAAGAGGCTGTGCATTTTGCCTTCTCGGAGGCCTCCAGTGCTGGTACCTGTCACTTAGAATTCCCCCAAAGAGCTGTTTGACAATTAGAAAAGGAAATTAAGCGCTTCAATGGTATCTGTGGAGTCACCGACTTTAAAAGAGCCCCATGCCATGTTTAGCTCTTCGAAGCAACAGCAGTAACAAGCTGTTCTCTCTCTTCGAGGTATACATTTTTACTAATTGTTTTACTCGGAGAAGCTAGGAGAGGGGTGGCAGAATCCAACTCTGGCTCATTTGAGTAAAAAGGGAATTTACTGGAATGGTCTGGTCGGTGGTACACTGGTAAATATTTAACAACCAGCTCTTCAGAACAACAACAACAAAAAATCTGACTCATACGGTTTACTTATTTTCATCATATAAATACTCCCACCATGGCCAATTGCAAGCTACTGATGTGACATTATCTGGTTCCCAAAATTCCTGAAAAGTTAACAATAGGCCCTCAGAGCTGATAGGGAGAAGCTCACAGGATGGAAGGGAGACAGAAGAAGGTCAGCAACTAGGCAGTACCAGAGGGTCTTCATAGCAAGAACTACTCAACATCACAGTCGGGTCACCACCATATTAGCCTCTCTATGCAGACCTCTATACTGCCCCGACCACCTCTCATAGGCTTTATGCCCTGTAGGGGGAAAGTCACTCATTCACCTCAATATCCATAAACTATGCAATCCAAAACTAATGCTCATGGCCACACACTTACATCTCAAAATACCCTTACTTCTGGGCCCCAGTTCATACTTGCAAGCCCCAAGTTGCAAGGTCCCTTCCTGCTAGCTCCTAAGCTGTAGAAAACGAGTTTGTAACAAGAAATTGGGGCAACATCTAAATTCAGGGTTTCTTACTGTTTTTTGTCTTTTTACAACATTTTCTTATGGAAAATTCCCACACACATATAGAAAGTAGAGGGAAGAGTACAGTGAACCCACATTCTCAATAATCATCAACTTATGGCCAATTTTGTTCCATCTATATTCCCATTCTTTTTTTTTATGGAAGAAAAGCATCACAAGAAAGATCAGAAGAGTGGTTAAGACTGTTACTTGGAATTGGAATAACCTGGTAAAATAATAATAGTTACAATTTTCAGCGTAACTATGGGTTAAGTGCTTTACATAAATTATCTTGTCAGATCTTCACGACAGCCCTGCTAGATTGGCATTATTATCTTAGTTTTTCAGATGAGGAAATTAAGGCTAGGAAAAGTTAAAAACTTGCCCAAAGTCAAAAAGCATTAGCAGAGTCAGAATTCAAACTTGGAAGGTTATAAACTATATTGTACCAAAGTGTTCATGGTGGTTGCCTCAGGATGGCAGAATTGTGGGATTTTACTTTCTTCTTTTTGCTCATTTTCCCTTATTTCTCTGGAATTAACATTCCTGGGCAGCATATTGGTGCAGACACGCTGGTGGGCGCTAAGATGTTTTCTTTCACAGGCACAACTGGTTTGCTGCCAGTGCGTCCCTTTGAAGCAGCTTCAAGAAAATGCAATTAAGCAAGCTTCTGGACTTTTTTTGTGGGGTTTGTGAGGAGTAGAAGTGAGCTCAACAGCCATCATGGAGCTATTGCTATCATGTTCCCAAATGTGGTCTGAGCTCAGTGGACTACGTTCAGATAAGCATAGCATCCCGGCCAAAGAAAGAATCCCTCCAACTCTCTTCCACACCAGTCTGTGTGCACGATTGAACCCAATGCCAATTTGACTGCATCCAGAAGACTGACCAGGAGAGTGATTAGTATAGAAACCACGTTAATGGATCAATGACTGAGCACCTACTGTGTGCCAAGCCTTAAGGTATAGTTCCTGCTGTCAAAAAGCGGACCGTGAGGACCAGCTGAGGGAACTGGGAAGTATGTCTAGTCTGAAAAAGCGATGGCTCCAAGGTAGAGGGAAGGAACGAGGTCAAGCAGAGTCTGAAGCTTGTTTTAAACTCTTGAAAGGAATGTTGTATAAAAGAGGAATTGACTTATTCTACCTTATTCCAAAAGGCAGAATAATCCATACCTTGAGAACACATCAAAATGTAGTCCACAAACAGTACTGGGAAGGGCTATAGTTGGAAATTTGCTAGGCCCCCTGTGATGGGGTATAAACAGTTGAGGAAAGGTGAACTTCTGGATTGAGCTGAAGGTCTGGGGATAAACTAAGCTGGCAGACATGTGATGAACATCTCACTTCTGTCCACCCTGCATCTGCGTCCCCTGCACTTCTTAGGATTCTCTTGTACTGCCAATCACTAGCACACAAGGATGCACATGTGACCCGAGCTAGACCAACTTAACTCCCTCTTCTAAGAATCTGACTCAAGGGGAGACACATAAGTGCCGAAAGAGATGGGAGTTGTGTAAATCAATGATAGCACTCTAAAGATGTGGTTCATGAGTCCCCACTCAGAAGCTTCTCTGGTCTCTATCCTCTTAGTGCCTCATATGTGGGCTGCAGTGAGAACGTGGTGAGAGCAAAAGTGTACCTCACTCAGGCCCCAGTTATCAAACCTGGAGGAGACTGGGTCTCAAGAAGAAGGCAGCTGCCCAGTTATCAGAAGTGGGACCTGAACTCGAGGCTGGCCCAGAAGCAAGAGTGACCTGAGGAAGAGTGTCAGAGTGCTGGCTTACCATCACCGACTTCCCTCTGGCCTGTGATCAGGGTGGGTCCTAGAGCCTGGGACAGAGCTGACACTGTAGCTCAGGAACTGGATGATCCCCTAGTAAATGGTCCCAGCAGGGGGAGTGCATCAGTCAGGGTTTAATTCAAGAAGCAGAGGCGCTAGGAGTGGCCCTAGCCACTAGGAGCCACTATACCTACATATGTAACCTGTATATGTAGGTTATATGGGTTTGCTACAGAGATTTGACGTTATATAACTGTGAAAGCTGGTTAAGCATTCTCCGGATCTCTATCAGGCTGTGGTCTTTGCTTCGGATATTCCAGCTTGAAGTCCACAGGGCAGGCAGTTGGCAAGGGAAGATGGATGTGAAATGCAGCAGAGCAAGGACACGCTGAAACCCACAAGCACAAGCTGAAGCCCGGGAGGACAAACCAAAACCCGCGTCAGTTCTGGTCGCCACTGACTTTGGTAGTATGGGTGTCCTGAGAAACACACACACCTGTCCCAGGAGTTGGAGATGCTGAAGAGAGATCCGTGCGAAGGTGGGGCAGTGGCAGGCCCAGACTTTGCCTCATACCAACGAAGTGAGTCAACAGGTGAGCAACATGTATGAGCTACAAAATGGCTACTGCTTCATTTCCACCTTGCAAATGTCACACAAGAATCTGTCTTCCCTACACAGGGAAGGAAATTCTGGGAAAGGTAGTTCAGCTTAGCCAAGTGAACATGCACAGTAAGGACAGAAGTAGAGGCTGGAAACCAGGAATGGCCTGATGGGTAGACTTCGGGCTAATAAATGTTACAGGAATAACTGTCAAACAACTTGAGTTATCTGATAATTGTTTTGACTATATCATAAGTCAGGAAGCTCCTCATCTCTGGATGTATTCAAGTAGAGATTTACAGCCAAAATATCTGGAATACTTAAGACAGCTAGGATCCACACTTTGTTTTTAGAACAAAAAACATCATTCATCTGGTAGATGAATCGGAGGTAAGACTTAAGAAAGGGGGACTAGGGACTTCCCTGGTGGCGCAGTGGATAGGACTCCATGCTCCCAATGCAGGGGACCCGGGTTCGATCCCTGGTCAGGGAACTAGATCCCACATGCATGCCGCAACTAAGGAGCCAGTGAACTACAATTAAGGAGCCTGTGAGCCGCAACTCAGGAGCCCACCTGCTGCAACCAAATAAATAAATAAATGAATAAATATTTTAAAAAAAAGAAAGGGAGACTAGCTAGAAAGCTATTTCAGTAACATGGGGGAAAGGTCATGAGAACTTGAACTGGGCCTTAGTGGTAGCCATGCTGTGGGGAAGAATGGATTTGGAAGACAAGTAGAGGGAGACTCAAAAGGACTTAGCAATGGATTTGAGGTAGGACAGTGTGTTCATTTCCTATTACTGCTGTAACAAACTACCACTAATTTAGTGGCTTAAAACAACAGAAATTTATTCTATTACAGTTCTGGAGGCCAGAAATCCGAAAGGAGTCTTATGGGTCTAAATTCAAGGCTTAGGCAAGGCTGGTTCTTTCTGAAGTTTCCAAGGGAGAATCTGTTCCCTGCCTCTTTCAGGTTCTGGTTGCTACCAGCATTCCTTGCCTTGTGGCTGTGTCACTCCAATCTCTGCCTGCACAGTCACATGGCATTCTCCTCTTCTGTGTCAAATTTCCCTCAGCCTCTCCCTTTTAAGGACACTTGTGATTATATCAGACTCACCCAGATAATTTTCCCATCTCAAGATTGTTAATCAGGGCTTCCTTGGTGGCGCAGTGGTTGAGAATCTGCCTGCCAATGCAGGGGACACGGGTTCGAGCCCTGGTCTGGGAAGATCCCACACGCCACGGAGCAACTAGGTCCGTGAGCCACAACTACTGAGCCTGCGCGACTGGAGCCTGTGCTCTGCAACAAGAGAGGCCGCGATAGTGAGAGGCCCGCACACCGCAATGAAGAGTGGCCCCCACTTGCCACAACTAGAGAAAGCCCTGGCACAGAAACGAAGACCCAGCACAGCCAAAAATAATAAATAAATAAATAAATAAATAAATAAATATTTTTAATGTAAAAAAAAGATTGTTAATCATATCCGCAAAGTCCCTTTGCCGTACAAGACAACATTCACAGATTCCAGGGATTAGGGTGTGAATATCGTGTGAGGAGCAATTATTCACCTATCACAGGTAGTAAAAAGAAGGAAGGCAACTGTAACTCTGGGACCTCAAATCTGCATGACTCAAATCATGATAGAATTATTAACACAAGTAAGAATATCAACAAGAAGTGAAAACAGTTTGGAGGAGAAGAGTTTAGTTTGGGCTATGTCATATATAATATGAGGGATTGATGGGACATCCGTATGGAGATGCCCAGGAAAAAAAAAGTAGAAGCTTTGGAAAAGTATCTAGGCTGAGGATAAAGATTTGAGAGCATCTACAGAGATATGACAGAGGAAGAGTATAAAGCCTTTGAAGGTAGGGCTTAGACACTTATAGTTCATCCTTGGTGTCTAGCATGGGGTTTGGCACATAGTAGATGCTCAACAAACATTCATTGAATGAATGGATGAAAGTAAGCTCCCAGAGGAGAATGGCAGGGATGGGTAGAGAGTATGGATGAAGGAGTGAGCTTTGGCTGGAAGGAGAAAGTTTTCTTCTTTGAAACAAGAGGTAATAAAAGGGGGAAGAGGAAGCTATGCAAACTAATTTTGAAATGGGCAGGATATATTGCAAGATCTCACTGGACAATTTGGGGATTACAAAATGGAAGGTGAAGTCATCAGTAAGAAATGTGACTGGAATTGGATTGAGGTTTGAGGAAAGTAAACCCTATAATGTCAGGACTTGAAAGGACCTTGGAGAGTATCTACCCCATAGCCCTCATTTTACAGATAGGGCTTAGAGAAAGGAATGTATTTTCTTGGGTCACCAAGCCAAATAGACTTTGGTTCAATTCATGCAATAAATATATATTGAGGGGACTTCCCTAGTGGTCCAGTGGGTAAGAATCTGTGCTCCCAGTGCAGGGGACCTGGATTCAACCCCTGGTTTGGGAACTAGATCCCACATGCCACAACTACAAGTTTGCAGGCCGCAACTAAGGGTCTGCATGCCGCAACTTAGAGCCTGCATACCGCAACTAATACCCGGCACAGCCTAAATAAATAAATACATACATACATACATACATACATACATACATAATACATACATACTAATATATATATATATATATGTATTGAATGCTGACTCTATGCCAGGCAGAGCCTACGCCAGGTGTGGCAAGTACAGTGGAGAACAAGGCAGACTTAGGCCCTGGCCTCATGGAACTTTTAGGATAGTGGGGAAGACAAAGTAAGCAGGGTGCTAAATGCTATGGTGGGAAAAGCTTAACTTGCTTAGGGGAGCATAGAGGAGGAAGCATGAGGGTCAACAAGAAATGAATAGTGCAATTGGTGAACTGGAATACCAGCCCGGCTGAGGGTAGACGGTATCTTGGCTGTTAACCGGGTAGCAGTTTCATGACTTAAATGATATTTATAATTCCGAGGAGAAGAAAAGAAGGCAACTCCCAGGACCTTGACTTGGTCCAACATTCCTTTGTACTTGGCTCTTTTCTTCACGTTCCCCAGGCAGACCAGAGCCACAGGACGGGGAGCACTTCAGTACATTGAGTGGTCAACTGGTGGACTAAATCCTATACATTTGAGCAGATGAACAAATAGGAAAAAAAATTCAAAAGCTTTGTTCCACTTGTCCAAGGACACCCAGGATTAAAGAAGCTGACAGAGCAAGGATTAACTTCCCAAAGAAAATGAGGTTTGCAATGAGATTTGATGTCCACAACAGGCAAGATTAACAGAGAGGGCAGTCCATTTTGTTCCACTCCTTTAATATGTCATCACATCTCTCTTACGGCCAGTTGTGCCAGAAGCCAATAATAACTTAAGGCAATTATGTTTTGGAAAAGAACAAATTAAAAGTGTAAAAAAAAGTATATACCATTTATCTAGCATGAAGTGAAACAATTAAACTTCTATTACTTTTCTAATTAAATTCTCCCTAGCCCCTCACTTTACCTATCATTGGAATACACTTCTGCCCTCTCTAGGGTGCGTCCTCTCACAAGAGTTCAACAAATCTCAGGGGTACATATTCATTTCAAAGGGTCAGTGCTGGTTTCTGTTGCTTTGAGGAAAGAAAGCTGGAAGCCTGCTCGGTCCACCTAGGAAATGTTTTCTTCAGCTGTTGTCGCTGTTTCTACAACATGGCATTGCTAGAGTCCAGCAGTCCAACCCCATCCCTGGTGTCATGGTGGCTGAAGCTTGCACAGGCACAGAAGCTTCTCTGGGTATTGGAGGGGGTGGCAGCAGAAGTGTTATATTCAGGTGTGGGCAGGGCACGCCACCCGTAGGCCTCAGCCTCGGAGCCTGTCAAGCCGGAGTAGTAGCAAGCCTCCATCTGCATTCAGATGAAGAAGCCAGAACACTCTGCAACTCTTTCTCTTGAGGAGATGAGTTAAGCTTCTCAAGGAAGAGGGTTAGAATGCTGGAGGGACTTCAGAACAAGTACTGGGGGGACACGAGAGAGAGAGGGGTTGAGAGAGACAATGCAAGGGGACACCCCTCTTCTGAAGGCCTAAAATGGTGAGACTTCCTCCCATTCTCTTGTGTAGTTCTTGTGAAAGATAAAGCAGAGCTTCCCGACCGACGGGCCTTGGCACACTGGGTGCTGTCAGTGGGTGAGAAGTGGGCAAGATTTTTTTATCTTTTCAGGGTTTGGAGCAATCAGACAGACCTTGGGGGAGCCAGAGCCCCCAGGCCAGTCACCACCAGCTGCTAGCAGCCTTGATAGAGTTTTTTTTCCTTCAGAAGACAGAGCCTGTAGAACAGAATCTGGAATTTTGTCCTACAGTCTTCACGGGCAGCCAGCACTAAGGGCGCTTCCGGCTGCTCCACTGTTTCTCGCTGAGTGCACCCGGGACAGGGGTCTGAAGGAGGTTAGGGGAGAGAGTGAGGAGGGGAGCTGCTGGGTGGCACAGCTCCAGGTACCAGACTCAAATCCATGTCTTCACACGCCACATACTTAACGTCTGTTTGATACACCCTTTTAGTTGCATCCAAGTTAGCCACATGTGACTGCATGTGTGTGCTGCAAATTGTAGCATCATCGTTATTTTGAAATACCGCACTTGACATGAAAAGGTTCGATTGGAATTGAAATCCATTTGTGTCCTCATAAGATATTTCATCATAGTATTTATCAATGAAAGAAAATGAAAAGCTGTTAGACTCTAAAGATAATTTCAACTGTTGTAAATTTTGGAATGACTGTAAAACACAGTTTAAACTGTCTTTATCACCTACTTGTGGGAACAAAATTCCTTGTCAGTGGTGACCTGGAAGAATTCAAAGAGTCATCACTAAAATCTTGATAGGGAATTGTTCATAATCATTTCAAGCACAACACCAGATGTAAAATGTTATATTGAAGGAAGCAACCTCAAGTTTTTCATGAAACATTTTTGAAAATATTTTACTTATAAGTTTGACATAAATATTTAATATCTTCTTGAATATTTTCTATTCATTTTTCTAACTGAAATTGAATGATACAAACAAGTAATGAATGTTTTCCCATATAGACACCCACAAATCCCCTCCAGCTTACCCCCAGGTGCCATACAAATGTAATCACTTTCCATTTGTGTTGTGATGTAAAAGAGTTGCGAAACACTGACATAAAGTCACATTAAAATAAGAATAAGAAGAGAGAGAGTTGCTTAAACCACTTTATTAATCAGGACTCATTTAGTTGTAAGTGGTAGAAGTTCAACTCAAACTAGCCTGAGCCAAATAAGCAATGGGGGTGGGGGAGTACCTTTATTGACTCAAGAAGCAAAAATGTATAAATGGCAGGGATGGAGCTGACCTCAGTGATGACTGGCTGAAGGGACACAAATACCATTAGCTGGCTCTCGCTCACTATCTCTAGATCTCCATTTCTCTATTTCTCATTGCTGCTTCTCTTGGAATGTTTACTTTTCTACCTCCTGCTGTCAGATTTTCTATGCAAGGTAGGGAAGAAGGCTTTAAACAGATCTTGGCTTATATCTTTACAGCTCATATCCTATATTAGTATGAAAAATTCTGGGGAAGGATTCTGATTAGTCCACTTCAGGTCAGGCGGTCACCTCTTGACTAAGGGTACGGGATCTGTTAGCAAAAGAATAGTCACTGAAGGAATCATGACTCAGATAGCCCTCGAATTTTTGTTTTACAAGACCTACAGTGTAGTTCAGTATGCCTCTGGTCTGGAAGAGACAGGATTGGAGGGTTTCTGGAAGGGAATTGTATCAGCTTACAGATTACCTTCCAGGATTCCAATTGTTATAGGGCTGAGAGGGCACCAGTCCTACCTGGGTTAATTATTAGGTGAAGCCACCAAATAGCCTGAGAGGGAAACTACAGATGGACAGATGGCTCCTCTAGCATAACAGACTTTTGGATTAACATCCCTGATTTCTCCTCTGTATGGTAGCAAGGCCCTTGCTACACCTGTGTGTATCAATTAGGATAAGCTAGGATCTGCTAGGGTAACAACCCTCAAATCTCAGTGGCTTAAAATAACAAATATTTATTTCTCACTCATGCTTCATGTCTGTCATGAGTTGGCAGGGCTCTCTGCTCGTTAAGATTGCTCATGGACCCAGCGTGATGGAAAGAGAAAGCTCCAGAGTCCTACCATTGGTAACTAAGTGCTCTGGTCTGGAAATGACATATCATTGCCACTGTCTTATTCAGCTTGGGCTGCTATAACAGAAAACCATAGACTGGATGGCTTAACAGAGATTTATTTCTCACAGTTCTAGAGGCTGGGAAGTCCAAGATCAAGGTGCCACCTGATTTGGTTCCTGATGAGAATTCTCTTCCTGGCTTGCAGATGGTCTCCTTCTCACTGTGTCATCATATGGGAGGGAGAGAGAGCATCTCTCTTGTGTCTCTTCTTTTCTTCTTCTTTCTTTGTTATTCATTACTTTACTCTTTTTTTATTTTTTCACGTCTCTTCTTATAAGGGCACTAATCCCATTCATAAGGGCTCTGCTTTCATGACCTAATTACCACCCAAAGGCCTACCTCCTAATACCGTCACACTGGGGATTAAGGCTTCAATATATGAATTTTGAGGGGACACAAACATTCAGTCCATAGTAACTACTCACAACCTACATGGCCCCACCCAACCCCAAGGAGGCCAAGAAGTGAAATCCTACCATGTGCCCCAGAGAACCCGAAAAACTTGGTTAATAGCACTAATGTCTACAACACTGGTTTACAACTGTACATATTGGAAAGTGGGTGGTTAGAACTTACCAAGAATAATTACATGAGTAACTAATTTCTCAGGATTATTGTACCTGACCTTAGAAAAATCCAATATGAAAAATGCAAATTATTAAACCAGATCAAGTATGGGTTACTTATTCACAATGCATGATTTATCTAGTTTACAAAAGGATTCAGCTTAGAATCTCCTTAAAACTTTGATCTTTTTTAACACAGGTAAATGTTTATTTAGAGATCATTTACTAAAGAATTCTGCAACCCTTGTGTTGAAACTTAGGTTAATTCTTATCACGAACCTTTGAATTTTTACTGTACCTTGCCTATCTCAGTGTTTCTAGGACATAACATATAAATGAAACCATAGGTTCTCTGGGGTGAGTTGTAAAGGGTTCATGGTTAGTTAAACTCCAGGAGAAGACTAAAAGGCACAGTAAAATCAAAACTGTGACATTCATTATACAGAGGGTAGGACAAGAGTAATCTCTTCCTCCAGATGTAAAGTGCCCCTTTTTCTTTTCAGAAGTGGCTGGTGGGATTTTTCCAAGGAGACTCCGTAGTTGACATGTTTACACATTAAAATGAATAACAAAGACCTGGGGAGAAACTTTATTCCCACAGCAAAGTTGTTATAACAATAACCCAGTATTAGCATATGGCCATGCCTGCACTCAAGAGGACACCCCACACCACTATAAAACAAGGGCAAGAGCACGCTTCTCATCCGGTTATCTTTGCCAGTGAGCCTCAAAATCATCAGCAACCAATCAGCAACAGCCAAACTTTGCTACCTCTGGCAAGGTGAGCTAAACAAAGCATTCAATCAACCTCCCTGCACACAAACTTTCAATCAGCCCCTGGGGCTGCTGCTTTATCTACTGGTAAGCACTGGGCCAGCAAAGTTGGAGGCCTCCAAAAGTAGTAGAAAACTTGGCACCAGTCCTCATGGAATTGGCATTCCACTTGAGAGAGACAGATGTGATATGAAGAAAAATTTTAGGAATCACTATGTTGTGCACCTAGAACTAACATAGTGTCATAGGTCAATTATACTTTAATTTAAAAAAATCTCTGTGATGCAAGAGGCAATGGCCATGACACTGAGGACCCAAAAATGAAGAGGAAATGCTGTAGGTAGTGTAAATGAATAACTCTACTAGTGTAAATGAATAACTAATCACTAGAAAGTGATTCCTGCACATATCTTTATGATAACATTTATTACATTGTGTTGAAATTGTCTAAAAAATTTTGTAATTACAAGTATGAAAAAAACAGCCTTCATCCACACAGGCAATACTACTAACCTACCAGGAACACAAGCACCACCACTGCCCTATTGCCTCATCCTCCAACCCCTGAACTTGGCTGCTTTGCCCTGTGTGTATCTGGAAGATTGTGCCGCATGTATGGGTCAAATTAAACAAGAAAATCGGTGGGAGTTCCTTCCCAGGAAAACTCAGCAATTTCTTTGGAGGCTGAGGTACCGGGAGAATCCTGACATCAGGAGTTACAGAATGTCTGACATTCATTCATTCCTTTACTTAGTAATTCATTCACAAACGTTTATGAACACCCATTAATTGCTAAGCCATGTGCTAGGCATTGGACAAGACAGACGTGGTGGTCTCTGCCCTTATGGAGCTCACATCCTGGTGAGGAAGACAAATAAACTGTCCTTTCTCCAGGGGATGGAGAGAGCCCACATGACAAATGACCTTGTCAGTGCTGACCAGAAAGTTCCAGACTGGGTGATGAAGATTACATTTCCAGTGAATGTCAAAATTGCAATTATGTTAGGCATTAAATCTAGGTTTGGTATCATAGGCCTTAGCACAAGTGACGCTATTTTGGGCCTGGAGCTTTTCTGTTTAACAAGGTAGTGGAGAGCCTTGCAAACCATGAAATCAGAACTTGGACTTTATCCTAATGGCAGTAGGAGTGGGAGTGAGTTTTTCTAAAAACAAATGGCTCCTTCCTCTACACCGTGTGCCACAGCCATACATCTGACAGGCTTGTATTTTGTGGCTAAGAACCATACATTTCCACTCATGTTTTATGACACAATAACTTGCAAGACAGGGAAAGAGCCTCAGTTGTGCACCTTTGTGGTAGAGACTTCTCACGCTCATTGATGTCTGATTCTCCTCTCCTTCCAAGCACATAGGAGATTACACTTCTCCATCTATCATGAACTTGGTCAGGGCCATATGACAAGTTTGGCCAGTGGCTTACGGGCTGAAGTGGCATGTATCACTTCTGGAACAGAGTATTTAATTACTTGTGCAAGATCCTCAAACTCTCTTTCTTCCCATATTACACCAACTAAGGTTAAAACAACCAGATGTTTAAGAGGGTACGATTATCGGATGGCAAAGTCGCCATCAGTCTGGAGGGAATAGTTACCACATAGAGGTACAGTTGCGCTAGGAAGTCCCTCAGACCTACATTGGATATGAGAGACAAATACATCTTTGCTGCATTAAGGCACTAACATTGGGAGTTATTTGTTACCATGTCATAACCTAGAATATCCTCAACGAATGTCCCTACAGACTTGGAGGGACAGGAGGCGGCAGGTGGCCAGCTTTAACCAAATTGTCCATTCTTCTCCTTTGCCTAAGAAGCAGCTGACTCCCTCCCTCCCTCCCTTCATCCTTTTTTCTGATGGATTTTCTGTTACACAGAGACACTCTCCCTCCATTTCCCATCTACACCCACTATACAAAATTCCTCGTGTTAAAACAAATTGTTCTAAAACTCAATATTTTAAGATGCTTCTTTGAAATATCCTGTACTTATATCAAATAATGAATGAAAACTTGCTAGACAGTGAGCACTAATTTTCAAATTTAAAAACCAATAGAGAGCCCCTTCAAGTACCACCCTCTTTCTTCTTCATATTCTTCCTTATTCATTATTCTTCCTATTCAGTAAACACCTCAGCTTGGGCTTCTTAGCCAGCCAAAACACAAGACCAAAAAATGTAAAGCTAAACAGTTGCCTCCATTGTACTAAGGGCAATTAACCAAAACAATTGCATTTCTGGCAGGTACTGGTAGAATGGAAATAGCATCATTGGAATAAAATATTGCCACAGAGGTGCCTGTTTTTTATAAGCAAATGTGTTGGCAAGGCCTATTCAGCAACAGGCAGCTTTTATGAAAGGCAGCATTGCAGGTTATCAACTTTTGTTCCATTTAAACTATCCAAGGTTGGGAACATGAACAATGGAGGAAAGAGTCAGTTGGACTCTGCCTGTTATGATGGAAAGTTAGCAAGGTGCCTAGAATGAATTGTGAGGTCTAGGAATTTTTTGAAAATATTGGTGCATAAAAGTTGAGAAGGTTGTTATTTACAAAAAACAAGCACAGAGCTCGGAAACTGGAAATGTGAATCCGTCTTTAATTCAGACTGCTCCTTCCTGGGGAGAGGTTGGGGAGAACCCTTGAATGGGCCCTTCAGTTCCATACATGCGAAGCAAATAATGATACTTTGTTTGTTTTGTTTTGTTTTTTGGCTGCGTTGGGTCTGCGTTGCTGCACCCAGGCTTTCTCTAGTTGAGGCGAGCGGGAGCCACTCTTCATTGCGGTGCGTGGGCTTCTCACTGCATTGGCAGGTGGATTCTTAACCGCTGTGCCACCAGGGAAGCCCAGATGCTTTGTTCTTGAAGGAAACTATGAAGCAACCTGAATGAAGATGTTTTTAGACTGATGAACTGAGTTCTGTTGGGTAATGTAAACTGTTGCAAAAATCGTTGGGTGTAGTTGAACTAGAGTTACCTTATGTTTCTGCAGGTTTTTGTTTTGTTTTCTTTTTTTGCCCTGGGGAACTGTCCTTTGCCTTATAACTACTGCTTATTCTTGTGGAAATATATCTTCACATACAGGAGATGAGAAACTGAGCCTGAAAGAACAGACAGGAATGGCTCTCACCTTGCAGAAGAGATAGAAAATAAAATGGGATGGAATTAAATGCTAGCTTCCTAATTCTGGTCATTGAGGGCTAGATTATTTGGACAACCCTCCTACTGAAAACAACTGAAAACCCTGGATAAAAATATAAAAATTACCATCTTAAAAGCATAAAAGACCCAACAAGACAGTGTGGAACTACCAGACCAAAAGTAAAGGGAAAATATTCACCAGAGAGGTGAATAAGAACAAAAGGAACTTCTTCCCTGGGGGTTTTTGACAATTCCAAAAATTTCAAATTTTCACATTGGAAACTCACAGAACAAGTGGCAGCAGGACAGAAGTCAAAGCCCAGAGCCCTCACAAACAGGAGACTCTCCCCACAATAAGCTTGGACCCCAAAATGCTACACCCTCAGGGAAATGGTGAACCAGAATTGGGACAGTCCTTACATAGGATACAGCCCAAATCTGACTCTCTGGGTCATTCTGAGAACTTCAATCCTTGAACTAGACTTAAGGCAGTCCCATATTGCTGGTACCCCCGAGTGCCTAACAGAAACAAATCCATATCCTCTTCGGAGGAAGACACCTTTACTCTTTTTTTTTTTTAATTGAAGTATAGTTGATTTACAATGTTGTGTTAGTTTCTGGTGTACAGTAAAGTGACTCAGTTATATATATATACGTATATATGTATATATATAATCTTTTTCAAATTCCTTTCCATTATGGTTTATTACAGTATATTGAATATAGTTCCCTGTGCTATACAGTAGGACCTTGCTGTTTATTTTATATTTAGTTGTTTGTATCTGCCAATCCCAAACTCCTAATTTATTCCTCCTCCACCGCCTTTCTCCTTTGGTAACCATAAGTTTTTTATATCTGTGAGTCTGTTTCTGTTTTGTAAATAAGTTCATCTGTGTCATATTTTAGATTCCACGTATAGGTGATATCACATGGTATTTGTCTTTCTCTTTCGGACTTACTTCACTTAATATGATAATCTCTAGGTCTATCCATGTTGCTGAAAATGGCATTATTTCATTCTTTTTTATGGCTGAGTAGTATTCCATTTCATATATGTGTGTGTGTGTGTGTGTGTGTGTGTGTGTAAATATATAAATATAAATATATATAGACCACATCTTTATCCATTCATCTGTTGATGGACATTTAGGTTGTTTCCATGCCTTGGCTATTGTGAATAGTGCTGCAATGAACATTGGGGTGCATGTATCTTTTCGAATTAGAGTTTTCTTTGGATATTATGACCAGGAGTGGGATTGCTGGATCATACGGTGGGTCTATTTTTAGTATTTTAAGGAACCTCCATACTGTTTTCCATAGTGGCTGCATCAACTTATATTCCTACCAACAGAAAACACCTTTACTCTTGATCTCAAATTATTCTTACAAAAAAAATTAAATACAATGAGCGACACACAGTCCAAGATGACCAAGCACACAAGGAAACTAGACTCCAAGAGCAAGAACCAGTAGAAATAACCAACAAAATCAACATTGCATTTTAAACAAAGTGCAAAAAACATGATACTAAATAGGCTGCAAAAAGGACACTTGTTTATAGTAGGAGAGCTGAAACAAGAAGGCAGAGCATCACCTTGTTTGACCTCAGCTGGGAACATGCACATCAAGTGACTCAATTTTTTTGCCACTCTGCGCATGTCCAGGAATGCCCACAAAACACTACAAAGTATTGATTTTGTGGTTACAAATAAATTTTAGCAAGTAGGTGAATTTGCAAATATGGAATCCACAAATAATGAGGATTTACTGTATTTCATAAGAGTTCCATAGAGAGAGGAGAGAAAGATTGGACAAAGACAATATACAGGAAAGTAATGACTGAGAATTTTCCAGAACCTATGAAGGAATAAACAGATTAAAGCAATAAACAGATTAAAGAAACCTGATGATTCCCAAGCAGAATACATATAAAGAAAGATACTTCTTCACACATCACAGACAGCACAACTAAATGTACGATGGTCCTGGGGTGGTTCATGGATTTTTAAAAAATGTGTAAAGGACATTATTGGAATAATTGGGGAAATGTAAATGTGGACTTAATGTTTGGTAATAATATTGTATTAACATTAGCATCCTGTAATAATTATTTTGTGGTAATACAGGAGAATGTCTATGTTCTCAAGAGATACATACTGAAGAATTAGGTGTGAAGTGTCATAATATCTACAATGTACTCTTAATTGGGTTAGTGTTAACAAGAAAGAGAAAAAGAAGAGGAAGAAAAAGGAGGAGAGAGGAAGAAGAAAGGAGGAAGAGAAAGAGGGGAATAAAATGAGAAGAAGAAAGAAAATGTAGCAAAACATTAACAGTTAGTGAATCCAGGTAAAGAGTATACAGGCTGTCAATTTCTCTGTAGGACTGACAGTTTTCAAAATTAAAGGAAAAAACTATACAAACAAGAACAACAATAAAATAAAGCAAAATTTGATATTGAGTGAAAAAGGAAACAATAAGAAAGTAATGATGACACTGTTCATTTTTTACATGTACTTTTTGGTAATTCCAATTTAAATTTTGAGATGAAATAAAGACATTTCTAGACAAGCAAAACCTAAGAGAGCTTGCTAGCAAGAGACTCACACTAAAGGAAATTCTAAAAGACATACCTCAGGCAGAAGGAAAATTATTCCAGATATAAAACCTGAGATTTAGAAAGAAATGATGATCAAAAATATATATATATATATATGTATGAGTACATAGGTAAGCGTAAGTGAATATTGACTATATAAAATGATATTAATAATTCTTATGGAGATTTGTGAAAATTAAATAATAATATTTAGTAACATGATACATTTATCCCAATAAGAAAAACACAGGCTAATCTCACTAACAGAACCCAATATGCCATAGTTGGATATAGTCATGAGGTATAGTGAATATCAAATATGAGTAATGGAATTTTTTAGCATAGCAACTTGTTTAATGTATTATAAAAGGAAGAGCTAAAAGGAGAAAGTTTAAAATACAAGGGTTTTAGGATTAATATTATGTGAAGCAAAATTCATTTTAAGCATGAGTCTCTAGAAAAGGCAAATCTTTTTTTTTTAGATTTTTGTAACATTTTATTTTGACATAATTTCAGACATAAGAAAGTTGCAAGAATGCTAAAAAAGAATTCCCATATACCTTTCACCCAGATTCCTCAAATGTAGATGTATTACCACATCTCTCGCTCTTTCTCTCTCTTTATTTACACACACACACACACACACACACACACAAAGATAACTAGAAAATGTCCATATGCTTAGGAATTTGAAAATAGACTTCCAAACAACCCAAAGGTTAAAAAAGGAAGAAAGAAATCATAAATTATATTAAAATAAGAAAATATATTGAACTGAATGATAACAAAAATTCTAAGTATCTAATCTTGTGGGATTGTCCCACCAACAAAATTAAACAGATATTGATAATTTACCTTATTTGCTTTACAGCTTTATTTATAGTTTAAAGTTTTCTTTGTAAGAAATAAAATATTACACATATATCCCTTTACCTCCTTTCCTTCCCAGAGGTAACTACTACCCTGAAATTGGTGTGTATATTTCCCATGTATGACTTGTACTTTTACTACCAATAAATGCACTCATAAACAATAAATAACTTTGTAATATCATTTTTTTTAACTTGTGGGAAATATTGCTTACAGCAAACCTTTTTAGTCTTAAGTATTAGAATGAATCACATTAAACTGCCAATATTTGATCATCATTTTCCTATAAAAAAGACAATTTTATATAGCCCAGCCTAATATATATATGTATATATGTATATATATAAAAGGCTGAAAATCAATGAATTAAAACAAAAACCAAAGTGCAGAAGAAAGAGAGAAAAAAATAGAGACTAGTGACATAGAAACTATACATAAAATAGAAAAAATCAACAAATCCAAATTTTTTGAGATTAATAAAATTGGCAAAATTTTGGTGAGATTATTCAAGGAAAAAAGGAAGAAGACATAAATAAGGAAGACAAGATCAGAAATGAAAAGTAGATTTCATGCATATATTGAAAACACTTTTAAAAGGGACTTCCCTGGTGGCACAGTGGTTAAGAATCCACCTGCCAAGGCAGGGGACACAGGTTTGATCCCTGGTCCAGGAAGATCTCACATGCTGTGAAGCAACTAAGCCTGTGAGCCACAACTATTGAACCCACGTGCCACAACTACTGAAGCCTGCGCACCTAGAGACTGTGCTCTGCAACAAGAGAAGCCACCTCAATGAGAAGCCCACACACTGCAACGAAGAGTAGTCCCTGCTCGCCACAACTAGAGAAAGCCCGCGCGCAGCAACGAAGACCCAACTCAGCCAAAAATTAATTAATTAATTAAAAAAAACACTTTTAAAAAATAAGTAAGATAAAAATTACTGAAACTGACTTGAGAAGAAATAGAAAATTTGAACAGATCTATAACAAGTAAAGAAATGGTATCAGTAATCAAAAACCTTCCAGGGACTTCCCTGGCAGTCCAGTGGTTAAGACTCTGTGCTTCCAATGCAGGGGGTGCGGGTTCGATACTTGGTCATGGAACTAAGATCCCACATGCTGCAGCATGGCCTAAAAAACAAACAAACAAAAACAAGGGGAAAAAAAAAAACCTTCCAATAAAGAAAAGCCCAGGACCAGATGTCAATACTGGTGAATCTTACCAAACATTTAAAAAATAATTAACACCAACCCTTCTCAAACTCTCCCCAAAAAATAGAATTAGAGAGAATACTTTCTAATTCTTGAAGCTAGCATTACCCTGACACCAAAGCTAGACAAAGCCATCACAAGAAAGGAAATTTACAGACCAACATCCTTTATGAATATAAATGTAAAAATCCTCAAGAAAATAGTATCAGACCAGATTCTGCAGTGTATCAGAAGGATTATAAACCATGACCAAGTGAGATTTATCCCACAAGTGCAAGGGTAGTTCAACATAAGAAAATCAATCAATGTAGTAATACGCCACATTAGTAGAATGAAGGAAAAAGTCTACACAATCATCTCAACTGATGCAGAAAAAAATTTACAAAACTTAACACTCTTTCAGGATAAAACACTCAGAAAACTAGGAATATAAAGGAAATTTCTCAACCTGATAAAGGGCATTTATAAAAAATTCACAGCTGACATCATACGCAGTGGTAAAAGACTGAAAGCTTTCCTCCTAAATTCAGGAACAAGACAAAGATATCTCTTCTCCACTGCTATTCAACATAGTACTGGAAGTTCTAGTCAGGTCAATTTGGCAAGAAAAAGAAAAGGCATCCAGGACTTCCCTGGTGGTGCAGTGGTTAAGAATTCACCCACCAATGCAGGGGACACGGGTTCGAGCCCTGGTCCGGGAAGATCCCACATGCAGCGGAGCAACTAAACCCGTGTGCCACAACTACTGAGCCTGCGCTCTAGAGCCTGCAAGCCACAACTACTGAGCCCACGTGCTGCAGCTACTGAAGCCCACGTGCCTAGAGCCCGTGCTCCGCAACAAGAGAAGCCACTGCAATGAGAAGCCTGTGCACTGCAGTGAAGAGCAGCCCCCACTCGCCACAACTAGAGAAAGCCCACACGCAGCAACGAAGACTCAACGCAGCAAAAATAAATAAATTAATTAATTAAATAAGTCTATTTTTTAGAAAAAGCTACAGTTTAATAAAAAGAAAGAAAAAGAAAAGTCATCCAAATTGGAAAGGAAGAAGAAAAATTTATTCACAGATGACATGATCCTGTATACAGAAAATTACAAAGACTACAGAAAAACCTACTTAGGCTAATAAATAAATGCAGCAAATTTGCAGAATACAAGATCAACATCCAAAAATCAATTGTATTTCTATGCATTAGCAATGAACAATCCAAAAAGAAAATTAAGAAAACATTTGCATTTACCATAGCATCCAAAAGAATGAAATCCTTAAGAATAAATTAAACCAAAGAGGTCCAAGACTTGTGTACTGAAAACTGCAAAACATTGCTGAATAAAGTTAAAGAAGACCTAACTAAATGGAAAGACACCCCATATTGATGGATTGGAAGGCAATATTGTTTAAGATGGCAATACTATCCAAAGTGATCTGCAGATTCAAAGCAATCCCTATCAAAATTTCAATGGCCTTTCTTGCAGAAATGGAAAGGCCAATCCTCAAGTTCATATGGAACTGCAAAGGACCCTGAATAGCTGAAACAATCTTGAAAAGGACAAAGCTGGAGGACTCACACTTCCTGGTTTCAATACCATGAAGTTACAGTAATCAAAAACAGTGTAGTATTGGCTTAAGGGCAGACATACAGACCAATGGGACAGAACTGAGAGTACAGAAATAAACCCACATATCTCTGGCCAATTGATTTTCAACAAGGGTACCAAAACCATTCAATGGGGAAAGAATAATCTCTTCATCAATTGGTGCTGAGACAACTGGATAGACATATGCAAAAGAATGAAGTTGGATCCCTAACTCACACCATATATAAAAATCAACTCAAAATATATCAAAGACAAATATAAGAGCTAAAAATCTTAAACTTCTTAGAAGGAAACATAGGAGTAAATCATGTTCATTAGCAATGGTTTCTTAGATATGACACCAAAAGCACAAGAAACAAAAGGAAAAAATAGATAATTTAGACTTCATTAAAATTAAAAACTTTATGCTTCAAAGAATACCAGCAAAAAAGTGAAAAGAAACCCTAAAGAATGAGAGATAAATATTTGCAAATCATATATCTGATAATGGTATTGTATTCAGAATATATAAAGAACTCTTAGAACTCAACTGCAACAACAACAAAAAAACAATTAAAAAAATGGACAAAGAACTTGAATAGACATTTATCCTAATAAGATATACAAATGGCCATGTAGCATATGAACAGATGCTCAACATCTTTAGTCATCAGGGAAATGAAAATCAAAACCCCCCAATGAGACACCACTTCACACCAACTAGGATGGCTATTAAAAAAATAAAACACAGAAAGTAACAAGTGTCGGTGAGGATGTGGACAAATAGGATCCCTCATATATTGCAGATGACCATATAAAATAGTGTAGCTGCTGTGAAAACCAGTTTGGTGGTTCCTGAGTCAGTTAAACATAGAGATAGCATATGACCCATCAACTCCCCTCCTAGGCATATGCCCAAGGGAAGTGAAAATATTCACACAAAAGCTTGTAACAAACCTTCATAGTAGCATTATTCATAATAGCCAAAAAGTAGAAACAACTCAAATGTACATTGACCGATAACTGGATAAACACAATGTGGTATATCCACATAATGGAATATTATTCAACCATATAAGGGAATGAAGTACTGATACATGCCGCAACATGGGTGAATCTTGAAAACATTACACTAAGTGAAAGAAGCCAGACACAAAAAGTCATATATGATTCCATTTATATGAAATGTCTAGAATAGGCAAATCTATAAAGATAGGAACCAGACTAGTGTTTGCCAGTGTGGCTTATGGGAGAGAGGAATGGGAAATGACTAATTAATGGGTACAAGGTTTCTTTCTGAGGTGATGAAAATATTCTGGAATTAGACAATAGTAATGGTTGCACAGCACTGTGGATATATTAAAAACCACTGAAATGGTATACTTTAAAATAATTAAAGTGATGAATTTTATCTCAATTTTTAAAAAATTCCTAGGGCCATTAACTCTGATTATGCTAGACTTAACTACTGATCCAATATGGTGTCTGGCACCTATTATATGCTCAATAAACATTTATTGAATGAATGCTCAAATGAGTAAATGAATAAACAGAAATACCCATCAAGCATACTAGATTGTAATCTCCTTCAGGACAGACATTTTTGTCTGTTCTGTGTATTTTATTCACTGCAGTATTTCCCAGTGCCTGTAACAGTGCCTAGCATGTGGTCAGTATGCAATAAATGCTTCCTGAAGGAATGGATAAAAGAGTTTTGCTGATCTCTTATAGGGGCTATTGCCTGGGTGGGATCACAATAGTCTAGGGTCTGATCCTCACTTCTGGAGGTCTAGAAACTTGGTTCAGTCAGGGTACCAAGACTTGCTCAGTCTCTACAGAACTACTGCACACTAATCAAACTGGCAGGAAGTTCTTTTCTGTGGTAGGGTGCTGGTGAAAAGAGTAACTTGAACAAATTATTATTTTCTTAAATCAAAAAGAAAACTGCCATCTTCTTCCCTGTAGAGGAGATTCAGAAAATTCTGTTGGATCACATTCATTCAGGGAGAGTGTCTTGAAGAGTGCCTCTCTCTCAGAGGAGAGGAGCGGAGCTAGCTAATACTCTAAATAAAGGGATAACAGGATCTTTCATGTCCTCACAACATCTGCCCCTCAGGCACGCAGAGCTGGGAAAAAGACCATAGAGCGTAGAGCCTTCTGGGGTGGAAGGGAATGAGAAGGGAACTGCTCACTTTCAGATTCTAAGTTCAGGAAACCTGTCAAGTTAGACCCAGCCACAAAGGCCCTTATCAAAACAGTGCCCTGTTTCTCCACCCCCAAGTCAACACAATTATCAGTCTTCTCAATTTTTATCAATCGAAGAGATAAAAATGATCTCAATGTTGTATTAATTTGTATCCCTTTGATTACTAGTGAGGTTGAGCATTTTTATGTGTCCATTGACCATTTGGGTTTTTTTTTTTAATGAATTACCCTTTCATATATGTTGTGGAAATAAAACCACAGCCTTGGAAATTTTGAAGTACGGCTTTCGTCATGGATCAGCATGCAAGAAGAAATGAGAGGGATTGAGTGAAACCAACCAGAATTCAGCAACTGTCACACTCTCAGATCTTAGCACATCACTTCTACATTTCTTTTCAAATGAGTACAAAGATCTATCCCCGTATCTTTTCATGTATTCTTTTGGGATCCACAGGAAAGGGAGGCCATTGTGCTCACAAGTAAACATATTTCAAAAGGTAAATGTACATTTGAAAAGCAGTTGAAGTATACATTTTGAAAACAAGGGCAGTCAAAATAAAGACGGCAAAATATTCATCTGAACAGAGATTCAGATTATGTATTTGAGAAAAGATTCAGTCTTGGTCCAGAAAAATAAAGGAGATTAAAAAAATAAAGTATTAGAGGATTTTTAGTTGAATTATTTTAACATCTATAATACTTGACAAAGTTATTTGATTATGGAGAGACTAATCAGGTAATCAACATCCATTGGCCATTTTTTAATTCTGGTGTTGGGCTTTTTCTTACTGGATTTAAAAGAGCTCTTTATATACTAAGTAAAATTTCTCTTTATCATAAATGTTGCAAATATTTTCCACAGATCATTGTTTTTATTTTAGTTTTCATGTGCTATTAGGAAGCTATACATTTTTTTTCAGGTTTTAAAATTTTTATTTGTATATTTAAAAAGTGTGCATTCCAATAATTAAAATCATTTGAACAACAACAAAAAAAATGGCACTCCGATTAAACTGCAGTTTACAGCCCACAGGACACCGTGGACCAGCTTGCTTTTTACTCTAGATTTCACTGTCGTCCTGCCCAGCTTCCTCCTGCACCAACAAGCAAGTTCTTTTCCTTCCCTGCCAGCCAGACAGGCAGATGCGAGAGGCAGGCGCAGCCTTCGTTGTCAGTAGTTGTCCATTCTTTGATGTGAAAAGAGGCAGCACAGTCATTTAAACTTGATCCAACCTCTTTGCATCTTACAAAGTTAAACAGCTAAAATAAGTAAAATAAGAAGGCAATGCTTGTGGAATGTACAGTGCATATTGGCGGCGCACGCCTCATTACAACTCGCCTGCTTGCTTCTCCTGTTCAATCGTTTCTTTTGAAGGCAGTGGATTTTTCTCTTGCGTTTCTGTTTTCTTCAATTTCGACTTATCAAACTTATCAGACATGGCTGCCGAGGAAGCGGAGCGAGTTGCCAGCGAGCGAAGTCCGGCTTGTGCGGTGGTTGCCGCCGAGTAGGAAGCTATACATTTTTTGTTGTTTCTGAGTTTAGGATAATATCAATACCTATATTTTCTTCTAATATTTGTTTTAATATTTAAATCTTTGATCCATCTGGAATTTATTTGGTATAAGGAATGAGGTAGGGATCAGTTTGCCCCCGCCCCCCCAAGGCTAACTAATTGTTCTGACATCATTTCCTGAAAAGTCCATCCTTTCTATACTGGTTTGAAATGCTACTTGCATCATGTAATTAATTTCCCAAGAGATTTGGGTCTGTTTCTGAACTCTTTATTCTAATTTATGAATTTTAAGTGGAGTTCTATTTTTCCAGTTACCATTTTATTTCTGCTCACCGCTCTGAATATTCCTTTCCTGATATCATGGTATCTCTAAGACCAAGTCAGAAAACAACTTGGTAAGCATGAAATGAGAATGAAAAGAAACACATGGCTCAGGAATATTTCATCCAAGCTATATGTACCATCCTTGCCCAACAAGAGAAAACACCTCTCTAGTGATCAGTGGTATACAAAGCCCTTTTGTGATCTAGCTCTTGTCCCTTTCCAACATCATCTCTGGCCACTTCTCATCCTCTCCTCCCATCACCATTTGCCTGTAAGTATCCAAAACATCTTGTCATTTCACATCTTCTTGTCTTACACTTGCTATTCATTCTGCCTGGGAGCTCTTCTCTTCCTTGTCCACCTGGCAAAGTCCTATTCAAACCTTTTACACCCAGTCACATATATAAATTGTCTGTCACTCCTCCCACCCCATGATGTCCCTTAAAAGAGTGAACTCTTTGAGTCAGGGACTATCATATTCATATTTGTATTTCTGATGCCTAAAACAAGGAGCACACAGATGTTCAACTAATGTTTGCTGAATGAAAGAGTTAATTCAAATCATGCCAAGGTTTCCATTGTTAGAGGTTTTTTTTTTTCTTTTCTTTTTTTTAACATCTTTATTGGAGTATAATTGCTTTACAATGGTGTGTTAGTTTCTGCTTTATAACAAAGTGAATCAGTTATACATATACATATGTCCCCATATCTCTTCTCTCTTGCATATCCCTCCCTCCCACCCTCCCTATCCTACCCCTCTAGGTGGTCACAAAGCACAGAGCTGATCTCCTTGTGCTATGCGGCTGCTTCCCACTAGCTAGCTATTTTACGTTTGGTAGTGTATATATGTCCATGCCACTCTCTCATGTTCTCCAAGCTTACCCTTCCCCCTCCCCGTATCCTCAAGTCCATTCTCTAGTAGGTCTGCATCTTTATTCACGTCTTGCCCCTAGGTTCTTCTGACCATCTTTTTTCTTTTTTTTTTAGATTCCATATATACGTGTTAGCATAAGGTATTTTTTTTTCTCTTCCTGACTTACTTCACTCTGTATGACAGTCTCTAGGTCCATCCACCTCACTACAAATAACTCAATTTCGTTCCTTTTGATGGCTGAGTAATATTCCATTGTATATACGTGCCAGGTATTTGTTTTTCTCTTTCTGACTTACTTCACTCTGTATGACAGTCTCTAGGTCCATCCACCTCACTACAAATAACTCAGTTTCGTTCCTTTTGATGCCTGAGTAATATTCCATTGTATATACGTGCCACATCTTCTTTATCCATTCATCTGTTGATGGACACTTAGGTTGCTTCGATGTCCTGGCTATTGTAAATAGAGCTGCAATGAACATTTTGGTACATGACTCTTTTTGAATTACGGTTTTCTCAGGGTATATGCCCAGTAGTGGGATTGCTGGGTCGTATGGTAGTTCTATTTTTAGCTTTTTAAGGAACCGCCATACGGTTCTCCATAGTGGCTGTATCAATTTACATTCCCATCAACAGTGCAAGAGGGTTCCCTTTTCTCCACACCCTCTCCAGCATTTACTGTTTGTAGATTTTTTGATGATGGCCATTCTGACCGGGGTGAGATGATATCTCATTGTAGTTTTGACTTGCATTTCTCTAATGATTAGTGATGTTGAGCATTCTTTCATGTGTTTGTTGGCAATCTGTATATCTTCTTTGGAGAAATGTCTATTTAGGTCTTCTGCTCATTTTTGGATTGGGTTGTTTGTTTTTTTTGATATTGAACTGCATGAGTTGCTTCTATGTTTTGGAGGTTAATCCTTTGTCAGTTGCTTCATTGGCAAACATTTTCTCCCATTCTGAGGGTTGTCTTTTCATCTTGTTTATGGTTTCCTTTGCTGTGGAAAAGCTTTTAAGTTTCATTAGGTCCCATTTGTTTAGTTTTGTTTTTATTTGCATTTCTCTAGGAGGTGGGTCAAAAAGGATCTTGCTGTGATTTATGTCATAGAGTGTTCTGCTTATGTTTTCCTCTAAGAGTCTGATGGTGTCTGGCCTTACATTTAGGTCTTTAATCCATTTTGAGTTTATTTTTGTGTACGGTGTTAGGGAGTGTTCTAATTTCATTCTTTTACATGTAGCTTTCCAGTTTTCCCAGCACCACTTATTGAAGAGGCTGTCTTTTCTCCATTGTATATGCTTGCCTCCTTTATCAAAGATAAGGTGACCATATGTGCATGGGTTTATCTCTGGGCTTTCTATCCTGTTCCATTGATCTCTATTTCTGTTTTTGTGCCAGTACCATACTGTCTTGATTACTGTAGCTTTGTAGTATAGTCTGAAGTCAGGGAACCTGATTCCTCCAGCTCCGTTTTTCTTTCTCAAGATTGCTTTGGCTATTCGGGGTCTTTTGTGTTTCCATACAAATTGTGAAATTTTCTGTTCTACTTCTGTGAAAAATGGCAGTGATAGTTTGATAGGGATTGTATTGAATCTGTAGATTGCTTTGGGTAGTAGAGTCATTTTCACAATGTTGATTCTTCCAATCCAAGAACATGGTATATCTCTCCATCTATTTGTATCATCTTTAATTTCTTTCATCAGTGTCTTATAATTTTCTGCATACAGGTCTTTTGTCTCCTTAGGTAGGTTTATTCCTAGATATTTTATTCTTTTTGTTGCATTGGTAAATGGGAGTGTTTTCTTAATTTCACTTTCAGATTTTTCATCATGAGTGTATAGGAATGCAAGAGATTTCTGTGCATTAATTTTGTATCCTGCTACTTTACCAAATTCATTGATTAGCTCTAGTAGTTTTCTGGTAGCATCTTTAGGATACTCTATGTATAGTATCATGTCATCTGCAAACAGTGACAGCTTTACTTCTTCTTTTCCAATTTGGATTCCTTTTATTTCTTTTGCTTCTCTGATTGCTGTGGCTAACACTTCCAAAACTATGTTGAATAATAGTGGTGAGAGTGGGCAACCTTGTCTTGTTCCTTATCTTAGTGGAAATGGTTTCAGTTTTTCACCACTGAGGAGGATGATGTTGGCTGTGGGTTTGTCATATATGGCCTTTATTATGTTGAGGAAAGTTCCCTCTATGCCTACTTTCTGGAGGGTTTTTATCATAAATGGGTGTTGAATTTTGTCAAAAGCTTTCTCTGCATCTATTGAGATGATCATATGGTTTTTCTCCTTCAGTTTGTTAATATGGTGTATCACGTTGATTGATTTGCATATATTGAAGAATCCTTGCATTCCTGGAATAAACGCCACTTGGTCATAGTGTATGATCCTTTTAATGTGCTGTTGGATTCTGTTTGCTAGTATTTTGTTGAGGATTTTTGCATCTATGTTCATCAGTGATATTGGCCTGTAGTTTTCTTTCTTTGTGACATCTTTGTCTGGTTTTGGTATCAGGGTGACGGTGGCCTCGCAGAATGAGTTTGGGAGTGTTCCTCCCTCTGCTATATTTTGGAAGAGTTTGAGAAGGATAGGTGTTAGCTCTTCTCTAAATGTTTGATAGAATTTGCCTGTGAAGCCATCTGGTCCTGGGCTTTTGTTTGTTGGAAGGTTTTTAATCACAGTTTCAATTTCAGTGCTTGTGATTGTTCTGTTCATATTTTCTATTTCTTCCTGGTTCAGTCTCAGAAGGTTGTGCATTTCTAAGAATTTGTCCATTTCTTCCATGTTGTCCATTTTTTTTGGCATATAGTTGCTTGTAGTAGTCTCTCATGATCCTCTGTATTTCTGCAGTGTCAGTTGTTACTTCTCCTTTTTCATTTCTAATTCTATTGATTTGAGTCTTCTCCCTTTTTTTCCTGATGAGTCTGGCTAATGGTTTATCACTTTTGTTTATCTTCTCAAAGAACCAGCTTTTAGTTTTATTGATCTTTGCTATCGTTTCCTTCATTTCTTTTTCATTTATTTCTGATCTGATCTTTATGATTTCTTTCCTTCCGCTAACTTTGGGGTTTTTTTTGTTCTTTTTTCTCTAATTGCGTTAGGTGTAAGGTTAGATTGTTTATTTGAGATGTTTCTTGTTTCTTGAGGCAGGATTTTATTGCTATAAAGTTCTCTCTTAGAACTGCTTTTGCTGCATCCCATAGGTTTTGGGTCGTCGTTTTTTCATTGTCATTTGTTTCTAGGTGTTTTTTGATTTCCTCTCTGATTTCTTCAGTGATCTTTTAGTTATTTAGTAGTGTATTGTTTAACCCTCAAGTGTTTGTATTTTTTACAGATTTTTTCCTGTAATTGATATCTAGTCTCATAGCATTGTGGTTGGAAAAGATACTTGACAGGATTTCAATTTTCTTAAATTTACCAAGCCTTGATTTGTGACCCAAGATATGAGCTATCCTGGAGAATGTTCCATGAGCACTTGAGAAGAATGTGTATTCTGTTGTTTTTGGGTGGAATGCCCTATAAATATCAATTAAGTCCATCTTCTTTAATGTATCATTTAAAGCTTGTGTTTCCTTATTTATTTTCATTTTGGATGATCTGTCCATTGGCGAAAGTGGGGTGTTACAGTCCCCTACTATGATTGTGTTACTGTCGATTTCCCCTTTTATGGCTGTTAGTATTTGCCTTATGTATCGAGGTGCTCCTATGTTGAGTGCATAAATATTTACAATTGTTACATCTTCTTCTTGGATTGATCCCTTGATCATTATGTAGTGTCCTTCTTTGTCTCTTGTAATAGTCTTTGTTTTAAAGTCTATTTTGTCTGATATGAGAATTTCTACTCCAGCTTTCTTTTGATTTCCATTTGCATGGAATATCTTTTTCCATCCCCTCACTTTCAGTCTGTATGTGTCCCTAGGTCTGAAGTGGATCTCTTGTAGACAGCATATATACGGGTCTTGTTTTTGTATCCATTCAGCCAGTCTATGTCTTTTGGTTGGAGCACTTAATCCATTTACAGTCACTGTAAAAACTCTTCATCACTCTTTGTTTGCTCTTTAGTTCTTCTAGGTCCTTGTTAAAAGTTTCTTGTATTTTCTCCATTCTATTTCCAAGATTTTGGATCATCTTCACTATCATTATTCTGAATTCTTTTTCAGGTAGACTGCCTATTTCCTCTTCATTTGTTAAGTCTGGTGGGTTTTTGCCTTGCTCCTTCATCTGCTGTGTGTTTCTCTGTCTTCTCATTTTGCTTAACTTACTGTGTTTGGGGTCTCCTTTTCGCAGGCTGCAGGTTCGCAGTTTCCATTGTTTTTGGTGTCTGTCCCCAGTGGTTAAGGTTGGTTCAGTGGGTTGCGTAGGCTTCCTGGTGGAGGGGACTAGTGCCTGTGTTCTGGTGGATGAGGCTGGATCTTGTCTTTCTGTGGGGCAGGTCCACGTCTGGTGGTGTGTTTTGGGGTGTCTGGGGCCTTATTATTATTTTAGGCACCCTCTGTGCTAATGGATGGGGTTTTGTTCCTCTCTTGCTAGTTGTTTGGCATAGGGTGTCCAGCACTGTTGCTTGTTGGTCGTTGAGTGGAGCTGGGTCTTGGTGTTGAGATGGAGATCTCTGGGAGATTTTCGCCATTTGATATGACGTGGAGCTGGGAGGTCTCTTGTGGACCAGTGTCCTGAACTTGGCTCTCCCACCTCAGAGGCACAGCCCTGATGCCTGGCTGGAGCACCAAGAGCCTGTCCTCCACACGGCTCAGAATAAAAGGTAGGAAAAAAAGAAAGAAAGAAAGAAAGAAGAAGATAAAATAAAATAAAATAAAGTTATTAAAATAAATAAATATTAAGAAAAAAATTTTTTAAGTAATAAAAAAACAAACGGACAGACAGAACCCTGGGACAAATGGTAAAAGCAAAGCTATACAGACAAAATCACACACAGAAGCGTACACATACACACTCACAAAAAGAGAAAAAAGGGAAAAAATATATATATCGTTGCTGCCAAAGTCCACCTCCTCAATTTGGGATGATTCGTTGTCTATTCAGGTATTCCACAGATGCAGGTACATCAAGTTGTCTGTGGATCTTTAATCCGCTGCTTCTGAGGCTGCTGGGAGAGATTTCCCTTTCTCTTCTTTGTTTGCACAGCTCCCGGGGTTCAGCTTTGGATTTGGCCCCGCCTCTGCGTGTAGGTCGCCTGAGGGCGTCTGTTCCCCACCCAGACAGAACGGGGTTAAAGGAGCAGCTGCTTCAGGGGCTCTGGCTCACTCAGGCGGGGGGAGGGAGGGGTACGGATGCGGGGCGATCCTGCGGCGGCAGAGGCCGGTGTGACGTTGCAGCAGCCTGAGGCGCGCCGTGTGTTCTCCCGGGTAAGTTGTCCCTGGATCACGGGCCCCTAGCAGTGGCGGGCTGCACAGGCTCCCGGGAGGGGAGGTGTGGAGAGTGACCTGTGCTTGCACACAGGCTTCTTGGTGGTGGCAGCAGCAGCCTTAGCGTCTCATGCCTGTCTCTGGGGCCCACGCTGATAGCCGCGGCTCACGCCCGTCTCTGGAGCTCGTTTAGGCGGCGCTCTGAATCCCCTCTCCTCGCGCACCAGGAAACAAAGAGGGAAGAAAAAGTCTCTTGCCTCTTCGGCAGCTGCAGACTTTTTCCCGGACTCCCTCCCGGCTAGCTGTGGCGCACTAGCCCCCTTCAGGCTGTGTTCACGCCACCAACACCAGTCCTCTCTCTGGGATCCGACCGAAGCCCGAGCCTCAGCTCCCAGCCCCGCCCGCCCCAGCGGGTGAGCAGACAAGCCTCTCGGGCTGCTGAGTGCTGCTCGGCGCCGAGCCTCCGTGCGGGAATCTCTCCGCTTTGCCCTCCGCACCCCTGTGGCTGCGCTCTCCTCCATGGCTCCGTAGCTTCCCCCCTCTGCCCCTCGCAGTCTCCGCCTGCGAAGGGGCTTCCTAGTGTGTGGAAACCTTTCCTCCTTCACAGCTCCCTCCCACTGGTGCAGGTCCCGTCCCTATTCTTTTGTCTCTGTTTTTTCTTTTTTCTTTTGACTTACCTGGTTGCGTGGGGAGTTTCGTGCCTTTTGGGAGGTCTGACGTCTTCTGCCAGCGTTCAGTAGGTGTTGTATAGGAGCAGTTCCACGTGTAGCTGTATTTCTGATGTATTTGTGGGGAGGAAGGTGATCTCTGCGTCTTACTCTTCCGCCATGTTGAAGCTCCTCCTCTGTTACAGGTGTTTTTATACTGCCCTGAGGTGGTTTGCATTCAGCAATTTTTCAGAAAAAAGTTTACTCCAACCAATATATCACTCTTTCCCACCCCATCCCATTGGTCTAGTACACTTTACTGAACTGGGCAGGGGTGAGGATGGGGACAAAAGAGGGAAAAGGGGGGAGGGGAAAATGAGCAGCCTCCTTAATCAGCAGAACCATATTAGACAATATCAGTGGAGGATAATAGGGTTCTATTTCCATGTGTGTTTTTCTGAATTCATTGCTAGTGTAAAATAAGGCATACCATAAAAGCAGCAGGGTATCAATACTGTAATAGCAGGGTATTGAAATTCTTATAATGGAATTAAGTCAGATATGGTGCCGTTTTGATTGGACAAATAGTAAAAAATAATTGAACTGTTTTCTTATACTGATAGGTACCTTATTGTATAGTTTTGAAACTAGAGACAGTTTCTCTCATAAAATAATGTTCATTTGGGCCCAAAGAGACCTTTATTTGCATGAGCTACATTTCTAAAAAATAAAAATTTTAGTAGCAAATGTGAGCTTTAAAGTCTTCTCAGAATTTTACTAAAAATATGGCTGACATAGAAAAGCACTTACGCATTCAAATCCCTTCTCTCCAGGGACTAGTCATTTTAATCTGGTTTAGACACACAGTCCTTGGAGTCAATTGTACTGTATTATAAAATGACAAAGGTTGACTTGAATTCTGTCAAATTGTCCTCCAAGTTCTCCGTGTAATTTTTTAATCTCAATATTTCACTTTAAATTTTTTCCTCTTGATTTATCAGCATACTTTTCACCATATGCAACCACTATCTAATTTTATAGAAACAAAAGAAGGTGAGGTTATTACCAGGTGATGAAGACATGGTTGATTTGTGTTAAAACCAGCAGTGAAAACTCCATAATTCATTTTGTTTCTCTTAAACATATTTCTTCGAAGTGGAATATATAAAGACTTCCTTAAAACCTAGTGTATTTACTTTGCATGACCTTTTCTGATGGTATTTTTCACAGAATGATGGAGGAAATAGGAAGGTTTATCTGGATAAATTGCTTTGAACCAGTCAAAGCAGGCAATCTAGCCACTGAGTTATTTCCACCCTCTGATGATTTGTTTGGAACAGCTGAGGAGGGATGAGCAGTAGCTTTGTATATTTCACTTTGGCAGAGCTGTTCAGCCTCCACCACTGGTCTTATTAGCAGACATCAATCGGCAGGTGGCTGGGATGTCATTGAAGAGAAGGGAAGCAGTGTGATGTGGTAGTGGTAAGCCTCTCTCTGACATGGTGCTCATGGTCCGTTTTTACTTTCAATCTTGGTCTTTTAAAATGTCCTATGTTTACACTGTCATAGAATAAATAGAACCATGACATATTTTACCAGCTTTCCCCCACCCAACATCTTTTATGTGGGTAATCTGATCTCATTAAACTGAGACACATTCATGCTAATCCCTGATGTCATCACCATATCTTACAACAAATACTATTGAACACCATCTTGGCCAGGCTTGGTTAATAATACCCCAAAGCAAGGACTCTAATAAGAAATTTCCTGGCATCAGACCAGCCAGAGAGCTATTTTGGGGTGGGAGGAAGAGGCTACACAGATGACTGGCTCTTCTGGCGGAGTTAGAGTGTCTTTTTCTCAGTATATTCCCTAATCTTGATCCTTCAGTCAACTGAAGATTTATTTATAGGATTCTGCAAGAATGAGGAAACTTGGTATGAGTATAAGCCTTTATAGGACTTTAAAAAGAAAACAGAGGATCACATAAAATAAAAATTAAAAAAAGAAAAAGAAAAAGACAACAGAGGGTTTAATCTTTGCCATTAAGACTTTTACAGAAGCTTTCTGGGAACCGAAGTTAGGGGAGACTTCAGAACACTTGGCAACAACCTGAACTAAGTGAGGTAACTTCCAGTGGCCTCTCACCATCTCATTCTACACCTCATCATTCACCTCCACAGACCCCCAAAGGGGCTATTGCCCATACTCTATACTCAAGATCTTTTCGGATTTCTCATCCAAGTTTACCAGTCTCTAGGATAAGATAAACCAATCTATGCTAAGGTATGCTTGATCATACAGTATTCCAAAGAGCAGTTGCACTCAAATAGGGTAGTCCAGATAGCACATGCTTTTTTCAAAAGGAATTTGTGGAGCAATGTTCATAAAAATGACCAGAGGGGATGAGATTGTGTCTTTTGGCCCACCTATGGTGGGGCAGGACCTGGAGGTGCTGGGCTTAATTAGATCACTGCTGCACAGATTTCTTCAAACAACTTCCTTGTTGAGACACAGTAGTTGGACTTTTAACCCTATGCCCTTCCATAGCCCCTACAGTCTTCATACTATATAAGGTAAAACTAACACCAGTATGCATTTGCCCCATTAATAAGATGGACCTTGAATCAAAAGATAAACAAAAAGTTTTAATTCTAGACATGAACTCCAGTAGAACTTAACATCTGTACTACTTGATATTTAATATTATACTCCCTTGTAGTGTTGGTTTATTTTCTCATAGACACATCTTCCTAACTCAAGTGAGGGCTGAGACCATATCCAATACTTCTTTTCTGCCCATGGTACTTAGCCAAACCTATGCACAAAGTAAATATTCAATATTCTTTGAGGAATTGAAGCAATATTTGATGCTTAACTCTAAGAGGATGTTCAGTATCACATGGTTTGTGTGCTTGTGTGGGTTTCACACAACAATCAGATCTCTTCTTTCTGCTCTGCATTATGGTTATCACCATTTCCTTTAGTAGATAACCTGTGAGGTGCCTGCATAGCTCACAGCACTTCTTGTTTCTCTCAGTACTATTCTTCTACTTATATGGATAGGAAGCCACGCTTACACTGTGTGACTCTGCCTCCATGGTTTCAGTTTATTAGACTAAGTGTCATGTCTGCCAGAGTTAGCCAATCAGATTTTTCTCTCTGGCAAATTTTTCATGGGGCCTAGAGTCAGACAGTCAGTCTCTGTGTAGACAGAGAAACCAAGAAAGTCATTCTGCAAAGAGAAGCAAAGATGAGAGGCCAAAAGAGAGTATGCTTCCTGGGTTCCTTGCTGGCTTTCTGGTTCCTGGTTCTAGTTTCCGCCTGAGACCCACCTACATTCTTGCCTGTAGATACCATGAGGCCTCCACCATTTCCTTTTTGTAAATGACAATGTATAGGTTTTTTGCTTAAGCTGGCTTGAGACACTATTTACTATCTAAAACCAAAATCTTACCCAGTCCACCTTCCATTATCCAAGTCTACCAAAAGGGAGTGAGGCAACTAAACTGGTTGGCTGGCACAATTTACACACCTAGCATTAGAGAGCAGGCTAGGTGGTGGAATGTCTTGTGACTTGTTACACGCGTAGTAACCATTCAGAAATCCAAGAAGTTGTGATCTAAGGCCCAGCCATCATTTACAGACTCAGGGGACATGAAGAAGGCCTAGTCTCATTACCAAAGCATGCTTCTTGTATTATGTGGGTTTAAAAAAAAAAGGTGGATGTGGTTTATGATCATGTTTGAAGCTGTTTAATTTTTTAAATGCAGAATTTGATACTACGAAACAACACGCTAAGAAGAAAAAAATTGAACCATCTCACTCAAAAACTAGAGTTTAACTGCAGCTCACATCTATAGGGAAGAAGGGAAGAAATATATCTGGTGTCCTGTAACTCTCACCAAAGGTGGCAAATATCAGTTCCATGTGAACTGAACATTGGCTAATGACTAAAGGATAACCTATGTTAGAGAATGAGTTTGTATTAGGCCAACCATTACTATTTCATTATAATACGCATATTACTATTGAGGTATTTTCCTTAAAATTTATACTAAGTACCCCGAGGCGAGTCTGCCTACTTCTTTCCTTAATTGTGTTCCATCACCTCACTTTCTAGTCCATATCTAGAGCAGTCCTTTCATCTTTCTAATCTGACCTCTGTTGAGTCTGTCTTGCCCCAAAGGCAACACTTCTCTACCAAAACCCAGCATCCTTCTTTCAAATTGAAGCCTTCTTTTTTTACCCCCAGCTTTAGTTATTTTTAAGTTTTTTTAGTAATTTTAGATATACAGAAAATTTGTACAGAGAATTCCCATTTACCTCCACTCAGTTTCCCCCAAGGTTACTATCTTATATAACCATGGTACATTTGTCAAAACCAAGAAACCAACATTGGTACGTTACTATTAAGTAAACTCCAGACTTAGGTTTCACCAGTTTTTTCCACTAATGTCCTTTTTCTGTCCCAGGATCCAATCCAGGAAACCGCATTGCATTCAGCAGGCCTTCCTTTTAATCTGCAATAGACAACCAGGAGCTTGAAGGAAACCCATCTTTTGTGCTTTGTTATAGCAGAGTGATTCTCACTTTTTACAAAACCATAAAGACATCAAACTGGAAAGTCTGCCTAGTAAGAATGTTTGCTGGTTTCAGAGAATATCATCATTCCATTGGTTTTTCCTCCTCACTGCTCCTGAGATCCTGCCTCAGCAACTTTCTTCAACATTTAATGTGGCTTCTTCCATCAAACAGTGTTTTCCTTAAAACTTAACAATTTTCACACCCATACCTAGGGGAAATTAGAAACAATGAGTAACCTCCAACAATCGTTTAATAACTCAAACGATGCCCTACCTCTGCAGCCTTCTATTCTCTAAAGAAAACCAGAGTCCTCCCTGGTTCTTCTCATATCCTCTCTTAATCAAGTTCGTTCATCTCTTTCTAGTATCTCTCTTTCCCCACTACAGGTGCACTCCCCACTTACTGTCCCCCCTATTAATCTTAAAAGAACCCAGCTCACCAATGGAAGAGATTAGTGTTTCTTGGGGCAGGTGTGGGGTGTCAGTGAAAACACATGATGCCGTGTGAAAGTGGAGCTGAATGAAGCAGGGTTTTATGATGTTCCTCTGTGTGCTGCTATGGATACAAATCATCCCAGAGCTTTTTCAAGTCACATAATCCAGGAAAGTTCTGGAGCAGGGGAATTACTGAATGTCAACTGTAGGGGTGTACTGAAGTATTTGGCCAAAATCTCTCAGCTATGGCCTCACTCTTTTAAAGGCCAAATGTCGACCTCAATATCATTTCTGCCATCCTGGAACACGTGCAGAATGGAATCATGTATGTTACCATCATTTATAATCAGTCTCCAAATGTCAGAAAAAATGAACAAAGAATATCACCTGCATTTATTTTTAATAGCTAAACATTTATTTTCAAATATAGGTAAGCATTCTAGACGTCAGTTGGAGTGAAAAATTTCCTTATATGCTTTATATGTTGAAATCTCTCAGTCATTTGAAGTATAAATGCATATTTGTCATGGCAGGAGTAAAATGCTATGATACTTATTGATAATTATGAAAACTTTCAATTTTATGTTCAAAAATAATTATTAGGAACTTACAGTTAAATAGGGAAACATATGAAGTCAACACAATTATTAAGAAAACCTGAAGTGACCAAATAACTTTAAAAGTATCGTCTTCTTTGAGCCAATAATTTTTAAATTAAAGAGAAAAATAAAAATTAGACACCATATTCTAACCTTTGTAGAGTTGTCTTTTGTATTAGCATTCATAACAGTAAGCAAAATAGCCTTTAAGGACTATATTTGATTTTTAATTATTTAATTATAATGAATGTTTTAAGAAAAAGCCTTATTTGAAAATCCTTCATGGTGTATGAAGCTGTAATAAAAGCTAAATGTCAACTTTTCCATCTCAAAATTTTATAACGAAGAAAATTTTCAAAACCATGCACAACACCCATGATAAATTGTGTTCTATCCAAATGTAGTGATAAAGACTGTAGTGACTATAAAGAGAAGGTATTAGAGACAAGTGAGATAGCCAAAGATTGATTCTCACTAAGCAAACTTCAAAACAACAGACTTTACAGGAATGCTTTCAACTTCTTCATAATTTTAGGTCTATGGAGTTCAAAAATCTAAACAAAACTTGTTGAAATGATGCTTATAGACTGCCAACGATTTTCAGTAGTTGAAATGGAAGGATTTTGAGATGTGCCCAAGCTATAAGTCCCAGGTACAAAGTTTCTGCTAGAAATTAAGTTACTGGAAAACGTTTTTTTCTGAATTATATTCTACTGTGCACAAAATGATTAGTGATACCATTAGATGTGCTATTTTTTAAGTTTTGTGCATCATACACTTGGACATGCAGAAACACCCAGAAAAAATTTTTTAATCAGACAGCACAATGGATTAATGCTTTTGTTTTACTTGCTTACAGAATCAGCTATTTCTATGTTAAAAAAAAAAAAAACTACCTCAAAGCTTAGTGGCTTAATAATATAACAATCATTTATTTAGCTCACAATTTTTTGGGTTGGCAGTTCAGTCTGTGCTCAGCTGGGCAGTTCTGGTCTCAGCTGAGCTTCTTCATGTGTCTATGAGCAGTTGTGGGTCAACTAGGTAAATCTGCCTCTGGGGGTTGATTGGATATATACATGCAATGAATACTAAGATATAGGTGGAAATTCATAGATGATTTTAATACCTTGAGTCAATTACATCACTCCATTGTCACATTTCTAGATCCAAAAATTAAAGGCAAATTTTCTCAAATGATTTTAAAAAACAGCAAGGGCTGGTTTCCATTCCTGCTAAGATGTATACACTCCATTCTGTCTCTCTCACTGAATGCAGCTATAAAACCTGGACAGAATGCATGGAGCAGCTATTTAAGAACTCTGTAAAGTAAGTGCTAGCACACATCTTGGAAAATAAGAATTCAAAGTACCACCAAATTGGCACCCCTAAGCAATCCTGTGATGGCAGGGGAAACAGCACTGACAGTAGCAGTAGCAGGGACCCATGGAGGCCTAATACTCTCAGAGAGGGGAACCTTCCTCTTCAGGAAGATGTAGTACCAAAAGGGTGAGGCAAACTACCATTGCTTTTTTTCTCTTTACTCCAGACATGGACACAATCACAAGAGGTACATGGCAGAACAGGGTAACGAAAGTCCCAGCTTTCTGTCCAGAGGACTGAATAGGGGAGCCCTAGGAACCAGAAAGGACCAGGGAGTTGGTGGAGAGGGAAGGACTCAGGAAAATGACACTAGAAAGTGGTTTATGGACTCCTTATAGAACTATACACCAAAAATAAAGTAATTTTACTGTATGTTAAATTGAGAAATGGAAGAAAAATAAGATAAACACTATTTAAAATAAAAATTAATCAAAAGATATTGCTAAGACCAATGTCAAAGAATCTACTGCATATGTTTTCTTCTAGGAGTTTTATGTTTTCAGGTCTTATAATCAAATCAATCCATTTTGAGTTGATTTTTGTGTATGATTTTTGTGAGATAGTGGTCTAGTTTCATTCTTTTGCATGTGGCTGTCCAGTTTTCCCAATACCATTTATTGAAGAGACTATCCTTTCTCTATTGTATGTTCTTTGCTCCTCTGCCATAAATTAATTGTCCATATATATGCAGGTTTATTTCTGGGTTCTCAATTCTGTTTCATTGATCTATGTGTCTATTTTTCTGCCAATACCATGCTGCAGCCACTATAGAAAACAGTATAAAGAGAGTCCTCAAAAAATTAAGTATAGAACTACCATATGATCCAGCTATTCCACTTCTGGGAGTTTACCCAAAGAATACAAAAACACTAATTTGAAAAGATATATGCACCCCTATGTTCACTGCAGCATTATTACAGTAGCCAAGGTATGGAAACAAACTAAACGCCCATTGACAGATGAATGGATAAAGAAGATGTGGTTGGTATAGAAACACACACACACACACACACACACACACACACACACACACACAATGGAATACTACTCAGGCATTTAAAAAAGGTGAAATCTTGCCATTTGCAACAACATAGTTGGATCTTGAGGTTACTATGCTAAGTGAACTAAGTCAGATGGAGAAAGACAAATACTATACAATTTCACTCAGATGTGGAACAAAACCAAAACAAAGTAAGTCAACAAACCAAACCAAACACAAACAAACACATAGATACAGAGAACAGAGTAGTGATTACCAGAGGGGAAGGGGGTTGCAGGAGGGTGAAATGGGTAAAGGGGATCAACTGTGTGGTGATGCATGGAAACTAAACTCCTGGTGGTGAGCACACTGTAGGGTATACAGAAGTCGAAATGTAATATTATACACATGAAACATATAATGTTACAAACCAATAACAATAAATAAATAAAATTAATCAAAAGGAAGAAAACACCAAGGGCATACAAAATATCAGAAACAAAAACATAAATGAGGGCAGCAATCTTAAAATGGCATCTAAAAAATCTTAAGAAAGCAAAACTTCCAGTTTCCAGTCCAGCATGAAAGAAACTTGTAAGTCTCCACTAGGAGGGAAAATAGTTCTTTTCCCATATTTGATACTATACATTTGGGCAAAGAATTGGGGAGTTCATGAGGAGGCTATAAAACATTTGAAGATCTCACTGAGGACATCTGTGAGTTGTTTTGCCAATACTCATTCTTTCATTCATTTATTCTCTCACTTAACAAGTATTAGCTGAGCACCTATTATGTGCCAGGCGTTATGTAAGTTGCTGAGTTTATGACAAAGTTCAAGACACAGTTTCTGGCCTAAAGGATCTCAGAGATTACTAACAATACAGGTCCAGTTTCCAGTCCAACATGTAAGGAACTTAGAAGTCACCTCTCCAACCTAACAAGTAAAAGGCTGAACAGACTGAAAACTCAGCAACTCTTCTTAGATCCGTGACAGAAATGATGTCACAGGGCAGACTGCTGCTCACCAAATGGGAGAGACTAATGGGTGAATGCAGGAGAATCACAACTTACCTGAGCAGAAACTTCCGTGGGAACCAGTGCTGGGCAGGGAAACCTAAGCTATAATTGACGAATTGCTGGAGGCTCCGTGTGGCCAAGTCTGAGAGTTTAAAACTGCAGGGAGTTAGATTGTTTATTTCAGATTTTTCTTGTTTCTTGAGGTGAGATTGAATTGCTATAAACTTCCCTCTTAGAACTGCTTCTGCTGCATCCCATAGGTTTTGGGTAACTGTGTTTTCATTGTCATTTGTTTCTATGTATTTTTTGATTTCCTCTTTGATTTCTTCACTGATCTCTTGGTTATTTAGCAGTGCACTGTTTCGCCTCCATGAGTTTGTGTTTTTTACGGTTTTTTTCCTGTAATTGATTTCTAATCTTAGAGTGCTATGGTCGGAAAAGATGCTTCATATGATTTCAATTTTCTTAAATTTTCCAAGGCTTGATTTGTGAACCAAGATGTGCTCTATCCTGGAGAATGTTCCATGTGCACTTGAGACGAATGTGTATTCTGCTGCTTTCAGGTGGGATGTCCTATAAATATCAATAAAATCTGTCTGGTCTATTGTGTCATTTAAAGCTTGTGTTCCCCTATTTATATTCTGTCTGGATGATCTGTCCATTGGTGTAAGTGGGGTGTTAAAGTCCCCCACTATTATTGTGTTACTGTCGATTTCCCCTTTTATGGCTGTTAGCATTTGCCTTATGTATTGAGGTGCTCCCATGTTGGGTGCATAAATATTTATAATTGTTATATCTTCTTCTTGGATTGATCCCTTGATCATTATGTAGTGTCCTTCCTTATCTCTTTTTTTTTAACATCTTTATTGGAGTATAATTGCTTTACAATGGTGTGTTAGTTTCTGCTTTATAACAAAGTGAATCAGCTATAAATATACATATGTCCCCATATCTCCTCCCTCTTGCGTCTCCCTCTCACCCTCCCTATCCCACCCCTCTAGGTGGTCACAAACCACTGAGCTGATCTCCCTGTGCTATGTGGCTGCTTCTCACTAGCTATCTATTTTACATTTGGTAGCGTATATATGTCCATGCCACTCTCTCACTTCATGCCAGCTTACCCTTCCCCCTCCCCATGTCCTCAAGTCCATTCTCTACATCTGTGTCTTCCTTATATCTTGTAACAGTCTTTATTTTAAAGTCTATTTTATCTGATATGAGTATTGCTACTCCAGCTTTCTTTTGATTTCCATTTGCATGGAATATCTTTTTCCATCCCCTTACTTTCAGTCTGTGTGTGTCCCTAGATCTGAAGTGGGTCTCTTGTAGATAGCATATATATGGGTCTTATTTTTGTATCCATTCAGCCAGTCTGTGTCTTTTGGTTGGAGCATTTAATCCATTTACATTCAAGGTAATTATCGATATGTATGTTCCTATTACCACTTTCTTAATGGTTTTGGGTTTGTTTTTGTGAGTCTTTTTCTTCTCTTGTGTTTCCCACCGAGAGAAGTTCCTTTAGCATTTGTTGTAAAGCTGGTTTGGTGGTGCTGAATTCTCTTAGCTTTTGCTTGTCTGTAAAGCTTTTGATTTCACCTTCGACTCTGAATGAGTGCTGGGTAGAGTAATCTTGGTTGTAGGTTTTTCCCTTTCATCACTTTAAGTATATCCTGCCACTCCCTTCTGGCCTGCAGAGTTTCTGCTGAAAAATCAGCTGATAACCCTTGTGTGTTATTTGTTGGGGGGATTCCCTTGTATGTTATTTGTTGCTTTTCCCTTGCTGCTTTTAATATTTTTTCTTTGAATTTAATTTTTGTTAGTTTGACTAATATGTGTCTTTGTGTGTTTCTCTTAGGGTTTATCCTGTATGGGACTCTCTGTGCTTCTTGGACTTGGGTGGCTATTTCCTTTCCCATGATAGGGAAGTTTTCCACCATAATCTCTTCAAAAATTTTCTCAGACCCTTTCTCTTTCTCTTCTTCTTCTGGGACCCCTATAATTCGAATGTTGGTGTGTTTAATGTTGTCCCAGAGGTCTCTGAGACTGTCCTCAATTATTTTCATTCTTTTTTCTTTATTCTGCTCCTCAGCAGTTATTTCCACCGTTCCATCTTCCAGCTCACTTATTTGTTCTTCTGCCTCAGTTATTCTGCTATTGATTCCTTCTAGTGTATTTTTCATTTCAGTTATTGTGTTGTTCATCACTGTTTGTTTGTTCTTTAGTTCTTCTAGGTGTTTGTTAAACATTTCTTGTATTTTCTCGATCCGTGCCTCCACTCTATTTCTGAGATTTTGGATCATCTTTACTATCACTACTCTAAATTCTTTTTCACGTCGGTTGACTATTTCCTCTTCATTTATTTGGTCTTGTAGGGTTTTACCTTGCTCCTTCATCTGTAACATATTTTTTGTCGTCCTTAAAACTGCAGGGGGACCCAGCCATCAGGGGTCCCCCAGACTTTTGTGAGTTTTACCTCCTGGATCTCTACCAGGTTCTCATAGTGAATGTCAGAGAACAATCCCCTCCTGCTTCCAGCAAGGGGAGGGGAAAAGGAAATACCCTGGAGCATTCTTTTCTCCTTAACAAGCTCTGCCCTCAGGAGAAACTATTTAATAACTAAAGCCTAACTTGCTGGGGTTTTATCAGAGCCTAACTGACCTGGAGAAGGGAAATAAATACAGCCAACTCTAGCCTTCCACCTGGAAAAGGGAAATACCCAACTCCAGTCCACTCAAGCCATCTTATCCCACCTAGGAGGGAGAAAAAAAACCTGAGAAGCACATGTGAAGTTCACAGTCCAGAGGGACAGGTCTTCCTTAAAGTCTGAGATCTGTCAACCCCCAAAAAATGCACAACCTAAAAGGTGAGAATTATGTTTTATTTGGAGGAATTTCTGAGGACTTAAACCCAGAAGACAGCCTCTTAGATAGCTCTGAGGGACTGCTCCAAAGAGGTAAGGGAGGAGCCAGGATATATAGGAGTTTTTGCAGCAAAAACCAGGTAGTTGGAACATCAAAAGATTGCTGTTAATTAAAGAAAACCAGACATCTCAAGTTAATGAATTTAGCACTTTTCTAAGTATAGAAAAATGTAAGAGTCTGGGCTCATTGAAATCATTCCTTTGATACGCACCTTAAGGGCAAGTACCCTGCTTTTCTCTATCCTGAATCCCCTCAGGGGACACAGTTGAAGGTGGCTGCAGTGGCTGAAGGCTTGATGGCATCTTTTGTTTACTGATATTGCAGGCAACATTCTTCCACAGATCTAATACAGGACTATAGAGTCCATCCCCTTCCCCCACACCCTACCACCACACCACTAAAGGCTTATTTACAGCTGTTCCTTTTACACAGTACATCATACCTGCCTATCAAGAAAAAATTACAAGACACTAAAGGGCAAAAAAACAGTTTGAAAATATAGAGCAAGAATCATAATCAAACTCAGACATGGCAGGGATGTAGGAATTATCAGGCCAGGAATTTAAAACAACAATGATTACTATGCTAAGAACTCTAATGGATAAAGTAGACAGCATGCAAGAACAGATAGACAATGTAAACAAAGAAAGAACCAAAAAGAAATGCTAGAGATCAAAAACACTAACAAAAATGAAGAATGCTTTTGATGGGCTTATTAGTAGACTAGAAATGGCTGAGAAAAGAATCTCTAAGCTTGAGGATATCTCAATAGAAACCTCCAAAACTGAAAAGCAAGCAGATAAAAGATTGAACCTACCCCCCAATATCCAAGAACTGTGGAACAACTACAAAGGATGTAATATTTGCATAATGAGAATACTGGAAGGAGAAGAAAGAGAGGAAGGAACAGAAGAAATATTTGAAACAATAATTACTGAGAATTTCCCCAAATTCGTATCAGACACCAAACCACAGACCCAGGAAGCTTAGAGAACATCAAACAGGATAAATGCCAAAAAAACTACACCTAAGCATATTATTTTCAAGTTACAGAAAATTAAAGATAAAGAAAAAACTCCTGAAAGAAATCAAAGGGAAAAAAAACACCTTACCCATAAAGGAGCAAAGATAAGATTTATATCCAACTTCTCAGAAACCCTGCAAGCAAGAAGAGAGTGAGTATATTTAAAATGTTGAGTGAAAAAAAAAAAAGAAAACCACCAATCTAGAATTCTGTATTCTGCAACAGAATCCTTCAAAAATGAAAGAGAAATAGAGACTTTCTCAAAAAAAAAAAAATTGAGGGAATTTGTTGCCAGTACACTTGCCTTGCAAGAAATGTTAAAAGAAGTTCTTTAAAGAAAAGGAAAATTATAGAGGTCAGAAACTCAGATCTATATAAAGAAAGGAAGAGCATCAGAGAAGGAATAATTGAAGGTAAAATTAAAACTTTAATTTTTATTATTCTTAATTGATCTAACATATAATAGTTTGTCCAAAATAATAATAGCAACACTGTATTCAACTATTATGCCTGTGTGTATGTGTGTGTGTGTACAGGCACACCTTGGACATATTGCAGCTTCAGTTCCAGACCACAGTAAAGCATATATTGCAATAAAGCTAGTCACACAAATTTTTTGTTTTCCCGGTACATATAAAAGTTATGTTTACACTATAGTGCAGTCTATTAAGTGTGTAATAGCATTATGTCTAAAAAAACAATGTATATACCTTAATTTAAAAATATTTCATTACTAAAAAATGCTAATCATCATCTGAGTCTTCAGCAACTATTTATAGTAACATCAAAGAGTGCTGATCATAGATCATCATAACAAATATAATAATAATGAAAAAACTTGAAATATTTCAAGAACTACCAAAATGTGACACAGAGACACAAAACAAACAAATGCTGTTGAGAAAATGGTGCCATAGACTTGCTCGATGAAGAGTTGCCACAAACCTTCAATTTGTAAAGTACGTAATATCTATGAAGTGCAATGAAGTGAGGAGCAATAAAATGAGATATGTATATGCTTATGTATAAGTGAAATAAATGACAGCAATAATACAGAAGACCGGAGGGATGTATTAGGATTATCTTGTTATTATAAGGTATTTGTACTACCTGTGAAGCAGTATAGTCTTATTTTAAAGTGAACTTGGATTCTTCACAAATGTATATTGCAAACTCTAGGGCAACCACTAAAAAAAGTTTTAAAAAAAAGTATAACTGATATGCTTAGAAAGGAGAGAAAATGGAATTATATAAAATGTTCAATTAAAACCATAAAAGGCCAAAAAAGAGGAGAAGACAAAAATAGGAACAAAGAACAAGGATAACACGTAAAAAACAGTAACAAATATGGTGGATATTAATCCAACTATATCAATAATCACTTTGAATATCAAGAGTCTAAATGCAACAATTAAAAGACAGAGACAGCGTGGACTGAAAAAACAAGACCCAACTATATGTTGTCTACAAGAAGCCCACTTTAAATATAAAGACACATATAAATTAAAAGTAAATGGATGGAGAAAGATATACCATGCTAACACTAATCAAAAGAAAGTAGGAGTAGTTATATTAATTTCAGACAGAGCAGACTTCAGACCAAGGAAGGTTATCAGGGATAAAGAAGGGTATTACATAATGATAAAGGGGTTGATTCTCCAAAAAGACATAACAGTCCTTAATGTGTATGTGCTCAAAATCAGAGCATCAAACCAGTGAGGCAAAAACAGATAGAACTGCACAGAGAAATAGATGAACCCATTATCATAGTTGGAGACGTCAACACCCCTGTATCAGAAATAGATCCAGCAGGACATGTAAAAGAATGAAATTAGAACACTCCCTAACACCATACACAAAAATAAACTCAAAATGGATTAAAGACCTATATGTAAGGCCAGACACTATCAAACTCTTAGAGGAAAACATAGGCAGAACCCTCTATGACATAAATCACAGCAAGATCCTTTTTTTTTTTTTTTGCAAGATCCTTTTTGACCCACCTCCTAGAGAAATGGAAATAAAAACAACAACAAAAAAAAAACACATGGGACCTAATGAAACTTAAAAGCTTTTGCACAGCAAAGGAAACCATAAACAAGATGAAAAGACAACCCTCAGAATGGGAGAAAATATTTGCCAGTGAAGCAATTGACAAAGGATTAATCCCCAAAATTTACAAGCAGCTCATGCAGCTCAATAACAATAAACAAACAACCCAATCCCAAAATGGGCAGAAGACCTAAATAGACATTTCTCCAAAGAAGATATACAGATTGCCAACAAACACATGAAAGAATGCTCAACGTCATTAATCATTAGAGAAATGCAAATCAAAACTACAGTGAGATATCATCTCACACTGGTCAGAATGGCCATCATCAAAAAATCTAGAAACAATAAATGCTGGAGAGGATGTGGAGAAAAGGGAACCCTCTTGCACTGTTGGTGGGAATGTAAATTGATACAGCCACTATGGAGAACAGTATGGAGGTTCCTTAAAAAACTATAAATAGAACTATCATACGACCCAGCAATCCCACTACTGGGCATATACCCTGAGAAAACCATAATTCAAAAAGAGTCATGTACCACAATGTTCATTGCAGCTCTATTTACAATAGCCAGGACATCGAAGCAACCTAAGTGTCCATCAACAGATGAATGGATAAAGAAGATGTGGCACGTATATACAATGGAATATTACTCAGGCATCAAAAGAAACGAAATTGAGTTATTTGTAGGGAGGTGGATGGACCTAGAGTCTGTCATACAGAGTGAAGTAAGTCAGAAAGAGAAAAACAAATACCGTATGCTAACATATATATATGGAATCTAAGAAAAAAAAAAAGGTCATGAAGAACCTAGTGGCAAGACGGGAATAAAGACACAGACCTACTAGAGCATGGACTTGAGGTTATGGGGAGGGGGAAGGGTAAGCTGTGACAAAGTGAGAGAGTGGCACGGACATATATACACTACCAAACATAAAATAGATAGCTAGTGAGAAGCAGCCACATGGCACAGGGAGATCAGCTAGGTGGTTTGTGACCACCTAGAGGGGTGGGATAGGGAGGGTGGGAGACGCAAGAGGGAAGAGATATGGGAACATATGTATATGTATAACTGATTCACTTTGTTATAAAGCAGAAACTAACACACCATTGTAAAGCAATTATACTCCAATAAAGATGTTAAAAAAAAAAAAAAAGAAATAGATCCAGCAGGCAAAAAATCAGTAAGGACAAAGTTGAACTTAACAACACCATCAACCAGCTAGATATAATGGACATCTATAGACTACTTCATCACACAACAGCAGAATACACATTATTCCCAAGCTCACATGGAACATTCACCAAGATAGACCACATTCTGGGCCAAAAACCACACCTTAACAAATTTAAAAGAGTAGAAATCATACAATGTATGCGTTCAGACTACAATGGAATTAAGCTAGAAATCAATAACAACAACAACAAAAAGTAGATGGAAAATTCCGAAATACAACCCATTTCCAAATAACACACGGGTCAAAGAAGAAATCTCAATAGAAATTTGAAAATATTTTGAACTAAATTAAAATGAAAACCTAACTTGTCAAAATTTGTAAAGTACAGTAAAAGCAGTGCTTAGAGGGAAAATTACAGCATTGAATGCATATATTAGAAAAGAAAAAAGATGTAAAATCAATAATCTAAGCTTCCACTTTAGCATACTAGAAAAAGAAAAGCAAATTAAATCCAAAGTTAGCAGAAGGGAAAAAATAATAAGAATTAGAGCAGAGGGACTTCCCTGGTGGCACAGTGGTTAAGAATCAGCCTGCCAATGCAGGGGACACAGGTTCGAGCCCTGGTCTGGGAAGATCCCACGTGCCTTGGAGCAAATAAGCCCGTGTGCCACAACTACTGAGCCTGCTCTCTAGAGCCCATGAGCCACAACTACTGAGCTTGCGTGCCACAACTACTGAAGCTTGTGTGCCTAGAGCCTGTACTCCTCAAGAGAAGCCACCGCAATGAGAAGCCCGCACACCACAATGAAGAGTAGCCCCCGCTCGCTGCAACTAGAGAAAGCCCACATGCAGCAACAAAAACCCAACACAGCCAAAAATTAATTAATTAATTAATTAATTAAAAAAATAATTAGAGCAGAAATCAATGAAAATGAAAACAGGAAATCAACAGAGAAAATCACTGAAACCAAAAGCTGGTTCCTTGAAAAGATCAATGAAAGTGATAAGCCTCTAGCCAGGCTAATTTAAAAAAAAGAGAGAAGATGCAAATTACTAATATCTGGAATGAAAGAAAGAACTATAGATCTGATAGTCATTAAAAACGTAACACAGGAAGGCATACCACCAACAACTTTATGCCAACAAATGTGATAACCTAGATGAAGTGAACCAATTCCTTGAAAGATACAATCCACCAAAACTCACGTTAAGAAGAAATAGACGATCTGTGGTGGGAATGTAAATTGATACAGCCACTATGGAGAACAGTATGGAGGTTCCCTAAAAAAACTAAAAATAGAACTATCATATGACCCAGCAATCCCACTACTGGTCATATACCCTGAGAAAACCGTAATTCAAAAAGAGTCATGTACCACAGTGTTCATTGCAGCTCTATTTACAATAGCCAGGACATGGAAGCAACCTAAGTGTCCATCAACAGATGAATGGATAAAGAAGATGTGGCACATATATACAATGGCATATTACTCAGCCATAAAAAGAAACAAAATTGAGTTATTTGTAGTGAGGTGGATGGACCTAGAGTCTGTCATACAGAGTGAAGTAAGTCAGAAAGAGAAAGACAAATACCGTATGCTAACACATATATACGGAATCTAAAAAGAAAACAACAACAAGGTTCTGAAGAACCTAGGGGTAGGACAGGAATAAAGATGCAGACGTAGAGCAAGAAGCAAGAACTATAATCCTGCAGCCTCTTGAACAAAAACCACATTCACAGAAAGATAGACAAGACGAAAAGGCAGAGGGCTATGTACCAGATGAAGGAACAAGATAAAACCCCAGAAAAACAACTAAATGAAGTGGAGATAGGCAACCTTCCAGAAAAAGAATTCAGAATAATGATAGTGAAGATGATCCAGGACCTCGGAAAAAGAATGGAGGCAAAGATCGAGAAGATGCAAGAAATGTTTAACAAAGACCTAGAAGAATTAAAGAACAAACAAACAGAGATGAACAATACAATAACTGAAATGAAAACTACACTAGAAGGAATCAATAGCAGAATAACTGAGGCAGAAGGGGTGGGGAGGAACAATATAGGGCACGGGGAGCAGGAGGTACAAAGTATTGTAAGATAGGCTCAATATGTATTGTACAACACGGGGAATATAGGGAATATTTTGTAATAATTGTAAATGGAAAGTAACTTTAAAAATTGTAAAAAATAAAATAAACTTTTAATTAAAAAAAAGAAGAAATAGACGATCTGAATAGGCCTATATCTATTAATAAAATTGAACCAATAATTAATAACCTTTCAAAACAGAAAGCACTAGGCCCAGATGAATTCTACCAAATATTTAATACCAATTCTCTACAATCTCTTTCAGAAGATAGAAGCAGAGGAAATACTTCGTAATTCATTGTGTGAGACGAGCGTTACCCTAATACCAAAACCACACAAAGACATTAGAAGAAAAGTACAGACCAGTATCTCTCATGAGCATAGATGCAAAAATCCTCAACAAAATATTAGCAAATCAAATCCAACAATGCATAAAATGAATTATACACCAAAACCAAGTGGGGTTTATCTCAGGTATGCAAAACTGGTTCAACATTCAAAAATCAGTTATTTAACCCATCACATCAATAGGCTAAAGAGGAAAAAAATCACATGATCATATCAGTAGATGAAGAAAAAGCATTTGACAAAATCCAACACCCATTCATGATAAAAACTCTCAGTAAACTAAGAATAGAGGGGAAATTTCTTCAACTTTTGTAGAAAGCATATCTACAAAAATCTTATAGCTAACATCACACTTAATGGTGAGAAGCTTGGAGCTTTCCCACTAAGAACAGGAACAAGGCAACATGTCCCCCTCACCACTGTTTTTTAACATCATAAACTCTAGCAAATGCAACAAGACAAGAAAAGGAAATAATAGGTATACAGATTGGGAAGGAAGAAATAAATTGTCTTTATTCCAGATGACATGATTGTCTATGTAGAAAATCTGAATGCATAGACCAAAAAAAAAAAAAAAGAACTCCTGGAATTAATAAGCAATTATAGTAGCAAGGTTGCAGGATACAAGGTTAGTATACAAAAGTAGTCAGTTGCTTTCCTATATACCAACAATGAATAAGTGGAATTTAAAATTTAAAATGCAGTGTCATTTACATTACCACACCAAAAAATGTAAAACGTAGCTATAAATCTAACAAAATATATACAAGATCGATATAAGGAATACTATAAAACTCTGATGAAAGAAATCAAAGAACTAAATAAATGGAATGATATTCCACGTTCATGTATAGTAAGACTCAATATTGTCAAGATGTCAGTTCTTCCCAAATTGATCTGCAGATTCAATGTAATCCCAATTAAAACCCCAGTAAGTTATTTTGTGGATATCAACAAATTGATTCTAAAGTTTACATGGAGAGGCAAAAGACCCAGAATAGTCAGCACGGTATTGAAGGAGAGAAACAAAGTTAGAGAACTGACAGTACCCAACTTCAAGACTTACTATAAAGTAGTCAAGACAGTGTGGTATTGGTCAAAGAACAGACAAGTAGATCAATGGAACAGAATAGAGAGCCCAGGAATAGATCCACATAAATATAGTCAGCTGATCTTTGACAAAGGAGCAAAAGGAATACAATGGAGCAAAAATAGTCTCTTCAGCAAATAGTGCTGAAACAAGTGGACATCCACATGCAAAAAAGAAAAAAGAATCTAGACACAGACCTTCAAGAAACTAGCTCAAAATGGATCACAGATCTAAATGTAGAATGTAAAACTATAAAACTCCTAGAATATAACTTAGGAGAAAATCTAGATGATCTTGGATTTGATGGTGACTTTTTAGATACAACACCAAAGGCACAGTTCATAAAAGGAAGGATTAATAAACCAGACTTCATTAAAATTAATACTTTTCTGCTCTGCAAAAGACACTGTCAAGAGAATGAAAAGTTGATTCACAGACTGGGAGAAAATATTTGCAAAAGACATATCTGATAAAGGATTGTTATCCAAAATACACAAAGAAGTCTTAAAACTAAGTAAGAAAACAAAAAACCTGATTTAAAAAAATGGGCCAAAGACCTTAATAGCCATCTCACCAAAGCAGCTATACAGATGGCAAATAAGCATATGAAAAGATGCAACACATCATATGTCATCAGGGAAATGCAAATTAAAATAATAATGAGATACCGCTACATACCTATTAGAATGGCCAAAATCCAGAACACAGACAACACCAGTTGCTGGCAAGGATGTGGAGCAACAGGCACTCTCAGTCATTGCTGCTGCGAATGCAAAATGGTACAGCCAGTTTGGAAGACAGTTTGGTGGTTTCTTAAAAAACTAAACATACTCTTACCATACAATTCAGCAATCATGCTCCTTGGTATCTACCCAAAGAAGCTGAAAACAGGTCCACGTAAAGACCTGCGCACAGATGTTTATAGCAGCTTTATTCATAATTCTGAAAACTTGGAAGCAACCATGATGTCTTTCAGCAGGTAAATAGATAAACTGGTACATTTAGACAATGGGATATTATTTAGTGCTAAAAACAAATAAGCTATCAAGCCATAAGAAGACATGGGAGAATCTTAAATGCATATTACTAAGTGAAAGAAGCCAATCTGAAAAGGCTACATACTGTATGAATCCAACTATACGACATTCCGAAAAAGGCAAAACTATGGAGATGGTAAAAAGATCAGCGGCTGCCTGGGGTTGGGGGTGGGGATGAGGGATGAATAGGTGGACCACAGAGGATTTTTAGGGCAGTGAAAATACTCTTTTTGATACTCTAATGATGGATACATGTCATTATACATTTGTCCAAACCCATGGAATGTACAACACCAAGAGTGAACCCTAATGTAAACTATGGACTTTGGATGATAATCATGTATCAATATAGATTGATTGATTTTAACAAATGTATCACTGTGGTGCAGAGTGTGGATAATGGGGGAGGCTATGCATGTGAGGGGGCAGGAGGTATATAAGAAATCTCTATATCTTCCACTTAGTTTTGCTGTGAACCTGAAACTGCTCTAAAAAATAAAGTCTATTAAAAAATATTCAGAAAATATTTTCTTCAAGCAGTGCACAAAACTGACAGTGCTGAGAAATTAGTGTTCCTGCATCATAATGTCAAAATTTTTTAATGTGAAAAACCTCATTTTTAAACAAAAATTTAAAATAATTTTTCAATAAAATTTTGGATTTACTCTTCTATTGCAGAAGTTTTTTCTACGATAGTGTTATTTAGTTTTGGCCTTAGCTTCAGGAAAATATTGTTTTTAACATGTGGCCATTTAGCATTTTGCCTAAGTGTATGTTCAGTGCACCTCTAGCCACCAAGTAAACAAGAACAGCAGAATCACTAGGAATATTTCACTTAACCCATTGTAAGTTTTCTGATTCATCCAATGGGCACGTATTCTAGCTCCTCCTCAGTTTAGGTGTACCTTCATAACTTAATATCACTTTTAAAAAATCAAAGTCACCATTTTGGGTAGACATTCCCCAACATTTATCAAGTGCAGCACTAACAATCTTATCCAGTAAGTCAATTCATACGGTTACCTGGGCATACCTTCTACAACTAGTTCCTCTTCGGTGGCTGGCTCATCAGGAAGTCACACTGTTCAAAGCTAAATCTTTCCTGCTGTTCTTTTTTCATGGCAGATTTGGTTACTGCTTTAAATTTTTTCCAGCCTAAAATTGCTATAGTGTTGCTCTCTACTTTAGAATTTGGGGATCTGATTCATCTGTGTGCTAAAGCAAATCCCAACTTAATTCTCGAGACTTATATTGGCCCTGACAGTGAGTATTCCCTTGGCCTGCCTTCACACCGAAGGGCAGTGGCTTTCTACTCCGGGATGGGTTCTTGTTTGGGTCATCTTTTACTTAGGCTGACTTTTAAAACACATGGCCCTGTACTTTGGCAGACACAGACTAGTTGTGCTCTAAGGACTTGTCAGACCGCATACCCTCAAACCCACAGTTGCTCAACTTATCAAAAGCTCTGCTGAGAGAAATCAAATTTTATGGAGGATTGCCTGAAGGCTATGAAGTCCATCCATTTCTCTGGTCTAAAATTTATCCCTGGATAAAAGTGTACCCCTGAATACAAGAAAACTGTATCCCTGGACTGAATTGCTTTGGCCCCGACTTAACTGCTTTTTAAAAAATTGAGATATAATTCACATACCATAAAATTCTCCTATTTAAAATGTACAATTTGGGCTTCCCTGGTGGCGCAGTGGTTGACAATCCGCCTGCCAATGCAGGGGACATGGGTTCGAGCCCTGGTCCGGGAAGATCCCACATGCCGCGGAGCAACTAAGCCCGCAAGCCACAACTACTGAGCCTGCACTCTAGAGCCCGTGAGCCACAACTACTGAAGCCCGAGAGCCTAGAGCCCGTGCTCCGCAACAAGAGAAGCCACGGCAATGAGAAGCCCAGGCACCGCAACGAAGAGTAGCCCCCACTTGCCGCAACTAGAGAAATCCCGCGTGCAGCAACAAAGACCCAACAGAGCCAAAAATAAATAAATAAATTTATTATAAAATATAAAAAATAAATAAAATGTACAATTCAATGTTTTTTTAGTATATTCACAGAGTTGTGTAACCATCACCACAGTTATTCTTTGGAACATTTTCATCACCCCCCTCCAAAAAAAATCCCATACCCATTAGCTGTCACACCCCCTTTCCCCTCACCAACCACCACCATCATCCACTGCAAACCACTTCTCTTTTCTCTTATAGATTTGCCTTTTCTAAATGGTTCATGAATGGAATCATCCAATATGTGGTCTTTTCTGACTGGAGTCTTTCACTAAGTATATTTTCAAGGTTCATCCATGTTGTAGCATGTATCATTACTTCATTTCTTTTTTTTTTTTAATAAACCACTTTACTGAGATAATATGTCACACAGTTCTCTCATTTAAAGTACACAATTCAATGGTTTATAGTATATCCACAGACTTGTGCAACTTCATTCCTTTTTTATGGATGAATAATATTCCATTTGTGGATATGCCAAATTTTACTCATTCATTCATCAGTTGATGGACACTTGGGTTGCTTCCACTTTCTGACTATTGTGAATAATGCTGCTGTGGAACTACTTTTTTTTTTTTTGGGGCCATGCTTTGTGGCTTGTGGGATCTTAGTTCCCCTACTAGGGATCGAACCTGGGCCCCTGCAGTGAAAAGAACCAAGTCCTAACCACCGGACAATCAGGGAATTCCCTGGAATTACTTCTAATGAATTGCACTTTAGCATTACACTAGTAGCTTACACTGAGGGATGTCACAAGAAATACACTAGAAATGTGAGATTTTTGACAGTAAGTAAAATTTATTGCCCAGGATCCTATTTATAAGAATTCATAAGAGTTAAGCTTAATCTGAAAAACTGGTTTTGGTTTAGATGCTTAGAGACACTGAATCCTGTAACTATTTTTTCACTCTTGGTGTTCACCTTTAGAAAGCTCGGAAACAAGTTTATGGCCCACTTCTAGCAGGTATAGAGGACCTTGATTTTGTACTTGTAATTGTCTTTTGTCCTGCTTGCTTGCTTATTTTTATATTGTTGTATTATCCTTTTTTGAACAGCATGGGGTATAAACATTAGTGGCCATTTAGCCCCCTCTACAAGTCATGACTGAACAGAAGCAAGGCCTTGAATGTTGAGAGAAAGCAAACTAGAAGTCATTTGGGCAAGAGGACATTATACACATCCTCTTAAATTTCAATAACTGCCGTCAAGGCAGAGGTGGAAAATCGTAAGTTACGAAGACATAAATTAAAAAATCATTTTACCTTTATCCACATTTTCTAAAATGGGATCCTAGAAATAGTAGAGGTTCTTCAGTTAAATGTTTTCTACCAGAGATTCAAACTACCTACGGAACTCATTTGTTATTTTCATCCATTTCACATATAGGGGTTCCATGTACAATTTCAGTTTACAAAATAGTTCTAAAATGTTTGAAAATCCCTGGGAGTGAGAAAAACAAGAGACAGGGAATTGGAAAACTTGGGTTTGCCCTTAACTTGCTTTGTTATTCCCTGGGCATGCTTTCTTCTGTGTAGAACGAGGTGAGTTGGATTAGAAATTTCTGAGGTTCTTTCCAGCTCTGCCACTCTATGATAAGTCACAAAAATTAAATAGCTTTCTGAATGCAGCCACACTACCAATTATTTAACAAGGCAAAATCTTATTTAAATAGATTGCATTGATTTAAGTTTGAGGAGTTCTGCCATAGGGGAAGTGAATAAGCCATCAGTGGTGTTCTTGTTGCTTTTTTACTTAAACTCTTGAATTAAAACCGTATGTAGTTTTTAAAACAATGGTAAATTAAATGGTCTTCCAAAACCGTATACTGTCTGCGTACGATCGGTGAACTACCTAGTCTCTTTATTTTGTACTAGACATATTGTTAACCTTCCTTGTTTCCACGGACCACATAGTCCTAGCTTAAAGCTAGGGATAAGTGATTCTTTCTTCCCTCTCCCTCTCATCTTCTCCTCCCCTCCTCCACCCTTCCTCTCTGCTCATTCCTTCCTGTTCAACATTTTGCTATGGAGATTTTCAAACACAGAAGTTGAAAGATTTCTACAATGAACACTCATATACCCACCACCTGGAGACTACAACATTTTAACTACACATATCTATCCATCTAATCCAGCTCATCCATGAATTACTCTTATTTTTGGTACGTTTTGAAATAAGACAGCAGTTCATTTCACACCTAAACACTTCAGTATAAATATTAACTAGAGTTAAATGTTTGTTTATGGTTTTTGTTATTAGGTAAAATATAAATAACGTGAAATGCACAAATCTTAAGTCTAAGCGTTTGAGTCACACAGGACAAAGTTTATCCATCACCACATATTGTTCGCTTGTGTCACTGTCCAGTCAATCCTGGCCTCTACACAGTGGAGACAACCACTGTTACGATTTTTTCCATCATTTCTTTTTATTGCTGAGTCATATTTACTGTATAAATATACCTCGGTTTACTTATCCATTTTCCTGTTGATGGAACTTGGGCTATTTCCAGTTTGGGGCTATTATAACTAAAGCTGCTATGAATATTCTTGTTCAAGTCATTTTATAGACATATGCTTTCACTTCTCTTGGGTGAACACCTACGAGTAGAATTGCTGGTTCATAGGGTATGTATGTGTATGTTTAGTTTCCTAAGAAACTGCCAGACTTTTTTCCAAAACAAAATAGCAGTTTCACTTTCTCCACATCCTTGCCAATATTTTATGCCGTCAGTCTTTTTGATTTTGACCATTCTGGTGGGTGTGTAGTGGTATCTCATTCTAATTTGCATTTCCCTCATGACTAATACTATAGAACACGTTTTTCATGGGTTTTTTTCCCCACTCGTCTATCTTTCATGGTGAAGTGTGTGTTCAAATTTTTGCCCATTTTTATTGGGTATTTATTTCATTTGAGTTGTCAGGAGTTTTTTTTTATATATCCTGGATACCAGTCCTTTTTCAGACATATGTTTTGTATTTTCTCCCACTCTATAGCTTGCCTATATATTTTCTTAATGGTGTCATTTCAATAGCACAAATTTTAAATTTTGATGCAGTCTATTTTATCAATTTTTTCTTTGGTAAATATTGTTATCTATGTCCTAAGAAACCTTTGCTTACCACCAAATAACAAAGATATTCCCCTCTGTTTTCTTTCTTTCTTTTTTTTTTTTTAAGATACTGATGATGTATTTTCTTTTTTTTTTTTTTTATAAATTTTATTTATTTATTTATTTTTGGCTGCGTTGGGTCTTTGTTGCCGCGCGCAGGCTTTCTCTAGTTGTGGCAAGCAGGGGTTACTCTTCGTTGTGGTGAGCAGGCTTCTCATTGTGGTGGCTTCTCTTGTTGTGGAGCATGGGTTCTAGGCACACAGGCTTCAGTAGCTGTGGCACACGGGCTCAGTAGTTGTGGCTCGCGGGCTCTAGAGCCCAAGCTCAGTAGTTGTGGTGCATGAGCTTAGTTGCTCCGTAGCATGTGGGATCTTCCCGGACCAGGGATTGAACCTGTGTCCCCTGCACTGGCAGGCGGATTCTTAACCACTTGCCACCAGGGAAGTCCCTCCCCTCTGTCTTCTTTTAGAAGCTTTAGATCTATAATCCATATCAGATTGATTTTGTGCATAGTGTGAGATAAGGGTTGAGGTTAACCAGTTATTCCAACACCATCTTATCCAGTAAGATAGCAGAATATAAAAGTAAGATACAGAAATGAATAGCCTTCATATACACAAGCAATAATAGGGGAGATAATGGTAGAGGAAAACCCCATTCAACTTGCAATAATGAAGATAAAATACTTAGAAATAAACTTAACAAGAAATGTGCAAAACCTATGTGAGGAAAACTTTAAAACGCTCCTGAAAGATACAAAGTAGACTTGAACAAATGGAAAGATACTCCTTGTTCTTGAATAGAACAGCTTAACATTATAAAGATATCAGTTTTCCTCGTGTTAATTTTTAAATTTAACGCAGTAAAATACTAAAAAGTAGTTGCAAAAAATGACAGAACTTCTCACTGTCAGCCTGGATAACCACATAGGAGTGACATCCTAACCTAGAACAGCTACCCTGGATTATAGAAGAGCAGGAAAAAACCCTCTTCTGTAAGCCACTGTATGTAAGCCATTGTTGGATCTTAACAGCAGGGTATCCTGCACCAACTAGTACAGAGCAGGTACCTTAAAGCGGCATGCTGCCAAACAAAATAAAGTATTTGGCATTGCCCAATTCAGAGGTGGTCATGGAGAATAAAGAACAAGGAAAAACTTCCAGAAGGAGGATAAGGAAGACAAAGGATAAGGAAATCCCATCCAGAGAGCAGAACGAAAATCTGACCAAAGGACTTCCTCCACTGCCATCCTTCTCTCTTCTGAATGTGGGTCACTGCGGTTATTCTGTCCATGCTGCGCTATTCTGTATTGGGTGTTAGAGGATATCCATCTGTATCTGGACCTGATGGAGGACTTTGGATTGTTTCCCTTGGGGAATGGGGCAAGCACGTCCTAAGAATGGCAAGAGGGATATACACGGATGGCCAGAGGGGAAAGTCTGAGGCAGAGAATGTCAGTGGTCAGCCAAAATCCATTCCTCCCTTCTTCCTGGACATATGGCTAGGCTACATTTTCCAGCCCCCTTGCAAGTTAGGTGTGGCCATATAACAAAGTTCTCTCCAATGAAATGTGAACAAGAAGTGATGTGTGCGATTTTCAGGCGCACATCCATGATCTTTCCCCACCTCCTGTGGGCTAGAATGGCGATGACCAAACAACCTTGGAAGCCATGTATTAAAGATGTCAGAGTTGCCTGCCATTAGCCTGTGTCTTTCAACAACCACATAGAGAAAAGGCACCTGCCAATTTGGAAGAGCTGTCCTGAATTGCTACCAGCGGGAGAAAATTTATGTATTAAACCAGTGAATTGCTATTGAGTCTCTCCTTGCAACAGCTTAGCCTTCTGAAGTTAATACAGAGGCCACTGGGGGCTCTCAGAGCAGACAATTCGTAACAAAAGGCTTTTGAAGGTGCTAAAATCCTAAGAAATGCCAGATAAACCTTTAAATGCTATGGAAGGGCCAGTTAAATGTGTCTACACTTATACTGAAACTTGGTACAAAGGACACTGGTCCCAAGAGATTTAGAATCAGAAAATGAATCTGACCCAAACAGGTTTTGGCAGGCGTGAAATCGAGTGCCACGCTCTGCTCCAAGCTTAATCTGAACACCCCATCCAAACCTCTCTCAACTCACTACCAAAGCCATTTGCAAAGGAGGAGATGATGAAATTGGTTGCTTCACTAACAAGGAAAGCCAGGAAATCACTGGCAAGTTTCCATGTGGCATAAGCCAGACCCTGACAGCTATGGAGGTTGGGGGCTTCATATTAACAGTTATAAGTTCAGTTACTATTGCACAGGCTATGGGAAAGCCACATGGGAACACCCTTCTGTCGGTTCCCTGAGAGATGGCTGCCAAAGAAATGCATCCCCAGAACTCCACCAAAAGGGTGCGGTTCTCAACCTGCCATCAATGAGTTAGCTTGGGGCACAGAGCGAGAAACTGTGATTTGGAGGAGGAAACAAAGCTCTGTAGATAGGTTAGAGAGAATATTGGTAAGGAAATCCAGCAAAATGAAGGTCACTGGGACATGGAAGAGTTTCATTGGAGTGGTAGGAAGGAAGGCCTGATTGGAGAGCTTTCAAGAGAGAATTGGAGAAGAGGAAGTCCAGACAGCAAAAGAAGAAAAACAGGGCAGTGGCTAAAGGGAGGTGTTTAATCCAGGGAATGCTTTTTTCCCTAGTTTTGAAGATGGAAGGTTTGCATGTTGTTAGGAATGATCGAGTTGAGGGGAAAACTGATAACGCAGGGAGGGGAGAGAGGGAAGTCCAGTGTCTTAGATACAGGGACAGGTTATCCACTGTAACAAAAGGAAATGCAGTGTATACAAATAGAGGCAAGTAGCTGGGTACATTTAGTAGCACAAAGATGAAGAGAGGTGGCTTAAGAGCATGCACTGTGGAGTCAGATGATGGGTTCAATCTAAATTCCATCACTTTGGAGTTATGTGCCTTTAGGCAAGTTGATTTAACCTGTGCATCATTTCCTTATCTGTAAAATGTGGATAATATCAACTAGAAATCTGATGCAAGAATTAACTACCAGTGAAGTGCTTTGAATAGTTTGGCATACAGTAAACATCCAACAAATATTGGCTGTAATTTCTTCAAAATTAGTTATAATTTTGCTATAAGTACCGTAAAATTATTTAAAAGCTAACTTGCCAAAGATTCACTAAACTCCTCCCGCCTATCCTGAACTTAAGATGGAAGAGGTAAAATAAAAAGCAAGTAAACTTACTGTAGCTGAACCTCCATTTTAAGTTTGCTCGATCAGCCCCAAACTGACTTCTACTGAGGAACCTACTTCTCAGGAATTTAATACAACTACACAACTGAAACTGTAGGAAATGTATTATTTTTCTCAATGGTAGAATAAGGCCTAATGTGACTAATCCATATTAGTATACAAATCAATTTATTACAGCTCATTTAAAGGCACATTACTACTATTATCGTGGATATTTGCCAATTCTGAGAACACTGCATTTAACAATGAAGTGACCAAAGGTACAGCTGTGAATGCCCTTTTTCTTTTTTAAAGCTGATGTGAGGTAGTGGGGGGCCAACTATCTTCCAGTTTTGCCCCACCCACTCCTAAGTGGCTACTAAATAGTTCTTACACCCATGATGGCCACTTTTTAAAAAATTGAAGTACAGGTGACTTACAGTGTTGTCCATGATGGTCATTTATGTTGTCCCCTTTGCCTGGAATTCTTGGCCTTGGTCACCCTGTTCCCATTTCACCTAGCCCACCTTTCAGCTTTTAAAATTCAACTCAAATAGCAGCTTTATTCATAAGTCAAAAAGTGGAAACAACCCAGATGTCCATTAGCTATTGAACAAATAAACTGTTGATACACACAGTATGGATAAATCTCAAAAACAGGCTGAGTGAAAGAAACCTGGCACAAAAGGATATTGTATGATTCCATTCATATCTAGTTCTAGAACAGCCAAATTTTATCTATGGTGGAAAGATAAACAAGAGTTGTTGCAGAGGGGATGAAAGCAGAGATTGATTGTTAAGGAGTACAAATGAACTTTCTGGATTGATGGTAATGTTCAGTATCTTTGATAGGGGTTTGGGTTAAACAGCTGTAAACATTTGTTACAACTCAGCAAATATATACTTACAGTTTGTGTATTTCATCATATATGAATTTTATACTGAAAGGAAAACATGGTAAATATTAAACTCCTAATGATAAATGCTGGAATATTTAGGGGATAGTGTACCCATGTTTGCAATTTACTTTTAAATTACATGAAAAAGACATATTGATAGATGGATATATGGTAAAGCAAGAATGTAAAATGTGTTCACTGTAAAATTCAGTGTTGCTGCGTGAAATTTTTCATAGTAAACCGCTGAGGGAAAAACTCAAGTATCAGCCTTATAGGAAGCCTCCCAGAGCACACCCACAGTAAGTGCCCCTCCTCTGGGCTCCCATAACACCCAGTAAAAACATTGAACTTACCCCATTTTATTAGTTCCGCATCTGCACCCCAACGCCCAGCAGAACTGTAATTAACTTGAAAACAAAGTCTGTCTTCTTGGTCTCAGCAGCTAGCACAAGGCTAGGCACACAGTAGACAGTAAGATTTGTTGACCTGAAGTGATGCTTAGTGACCTCATCTCCTAGTTTCCTTATAATCAAAGACCTTGGCTCATTTTCTTTTGCTGAATCATTACAGCTCCCAGAATAATCTATCTGACCTGGAATTCATCCATGTGAATCCTTACAAGTTCCCTTTTTGGCAAGATTTTGAAGACATCCCTTCTGATTAATCCTACTCCTCTTCCCCAGTCTCTCAACTTTAAAAACTATTAACTAGTAACTATCGATGGGCTCAGGGCTCAGATTTAATTTATACTCTTTACAGAAGCCAGCTGGATAGCATATTAAGGACTATGTTGACTCATACTACTCAATTCTATAGCCACCTGGACCCCTTAAAGATGCTCCATTTCCTCACCATGGCACAATGAATATGTGCCATTTTATCTTTATGCAATTATCCATGTAATCCTTATGTATCAAATAGTTTCAATACTGCCAGGACTTAATGCAACCAGACTGTCTGGGCTTGAGTGCCAACCGCATCACTTACTAGCCATATAACCTTGCCCAAGTTGTTTTAACTTTTTTGTGCTTCATTTTCCTCACTGCCTCCTGATTAAAAAAAAAAAAAAGTCGAGGGCAGGGACAGGGGTGGTGTAGGGGAGGGGGGATGATAATAACATGTTTCACCTGTTGTCATGAGCCTTATTAGTAAGTTACTGCATGTAAACCAAACAGTGCCCCGCTTTTAGCTGTCATTTAGTATGTTCAGTTCCACATCACCAATGGCAGAAGACTGGGCTTATAATATCTACAAAGTAGCCTAAACGACCAGTGTGCCAGTGTTACATTGATATAAATCATTTTTTAAGAGTACAATGCAGGGTGGTGACTATAGTTAATAATACTGTATTGTATATGTGAATGTTGCTAAGAGAGTAGATCTTAAATGTTCTCACCATATACACAAAAAATGGTAATTATATGAGGTGGTAGATGTGTTAACTAATCTTTGTGGCACAATATATGCATGTATCAAATATTCACGTTGTACACTTTGAACTTACACAATGTTATATGTTAATTACATTTCAATAAAGCTGGGGAAAAAATGGGGGAAAAAAAAAGGGTACAATGCAGGGAACTCCCTGGCGGTCCAGTGGTTAGGACTCGGCGCTCTCACTGCCATGGCCTGGGTTCAATCCCTGGCCAGGGAACTAAGACCCCACAAGCTGCGTGGCGCGGCCAAAAATTTTTTAAAATATTAAAAAAATTAAAGAGTACAATGCAAATCTTAACACTTTGAAGACTAAGAGTTTTCAATAAGAATTCAATTAGTAAATTCTTTTTCAATTATGGGCTTTCACTCACCTCCAAGCATCAGTCCCGTATCTAAGGGAGGTTTTACACACACACAAACTCTTTCTCTCTCTCTCTAGCTCAGCACACCCTGCTGGTTTCCTTCCTAGCACTTATTACAAGCTTAATTATTTTATTTGATTCTTTCCTTATTTGTTTGCCACACTAGATCTATGAGGGAGGGGCCCTGTCTATCTTGTTCACTACTAGATCTCTAACACATGCCTTAGCATATAGCGGGCATACTCAAATGTATCCTGGATGAACAATGCAGATATTTTAAAGAGCGTTTAACTCATACCAGATAAAAATTAAAGTAATAATGGTCACAGGTTTCTATTTTAAAGTAATAACCCAATTAGGGATTTAGTCTCATTTAAAAAAACATACGATTTATTAAAAATATAAAATGGCAATGCTTTCTATAAATTATTCCCACCCAAACATGTTAAAAGATATGATAACAGGTACACTTTCTAAACCATTTATAGCCACCCTCCTCCTTCAATTACAAAAGATAAAACATACAACATACTGTAGGTTTATTTTTATTCAAAAAGTTACTGTCTCAAGACATAAATACAAATCAGAAAACAGTACAATTAGGACAATAGAATGTGGAGGACAACAGGTTAGAGTAATATATAAAACATTTTTAGCTGGTTGAAAACAAAGCTGTAAGAACTGCTTTCACAAAGAAGTACTCCTTTCAAGAGTGAGAAAAAAATCAACTTAGGTTTAAAATCATATATACAGTCCTCTCAGCAGTTCTAGTAAATGCAGTGGTGTGAAAAACAACATAGGCAATACTTTTTTGCACATAACAATATTTGTTGATGGAAAATCTGTTAGACAAGTCTGATTTCATTTGTTATTAACCATGATTTAATAAAATAATTGTATTTTATCATGATCTTTAGCTAACCTATGGTTTTTGGCTACCACAGCCCAATGCTTGTTGATTTCTGACTCTAAGAACTGGAAGCCTTTTGGTATTCACCCATCTGAAGATATTCTTGTATTGCAAGCATATTAAGGCATGGAATGATTAAAATAATATACCTCAAGAACTGAGAGACGACTGACAAAAGATAGATACACATGTAATATAAGTTAATATTTTGTTTTAAACGATGTCTAGCTGCCTAAGCCTCGCAAAATGAGTTGATGTCAAAATGGCAAGTAGCCACTTTCTGTTTTAAACTAATTTGTGAAAGGACATAAAATGAAGTTTAAAGCTTAGCTTTCAAAGAATATTATGGGTTATGAATTCTATTATCCCATCTAATTTACATACAGAGGAAATGTACTGTAACCTGTTAGAAGTATCTTTAACCTGAAGACTGCTTGCAAAGACAGATAGATAAAACAATATAAAATACAAATTTAAAAATCATTTTAAAGCATGAACACTCATGCTTTTCTATTTTTAAACATTGTTAAACTTTCAATATATTTCTGAAACCTCATAATTTTAAGTTGGAATTTAAAAGTAAGAAAAAACTAAACAAACTGCGCAATTATAAAATCAGCACCAATTTATATATATATATAATTTTATTTAAAATTTAGATCCCTATTCCCACACTCTAATAAGCTGTATAATTTTTGTTTAGAATTTTTCTGCAAACATACTACAATAAGCTTCTTTTATTTGGAGACAAAATACAGTGGCACTACTGGAAGGAATATCACAACATTACATTTTTATCTTAAAGGACAAGCAAACTTTCAGGGTTGATAATGGGATAAGCATGTTTGAGACTGGTTACCTTCTGGCAGTTCACTGCATCTGGGTATTTCTGAAAAGTATAGAGAAGCTCTTGGATTTTAAAAATATCTTAAAATACATTTTAGATGAAAAAATTGTAAAAGTTCTGCTTATAAGTTTACTTTTCTCCACAATTACAATATTTTAAAAGAAAGCTTTGTTGATTGATGTTTCAAGCATTTAAATTTAGAATGCTAAAAACAATTCTATCCTATAATTTCAGGGTAGGGGAATAAATTCATCCTTAACTTTGTTTCTTGGATGTAAACAGAAATCCAGCAGAGGTCATCATTACTTAGTACACCCAGTAAATAAATGTGAGAGGATTCATGTCTGTACCAAATGCCTCTTCAGATTGTTATATTTTCTTTAAAAAAAGCATGAAATAATTGATTCAAAAGCCAACTAACAGCGCATAAATAAAATATTTACTTTCTAAGAAAAACTGTAGCTTATCATCAAATTGTTTACTTGTCCTTTACTTTTTTCAGGCAAACAAAACTGCCCCTCAAATGCACTTGATCTTGGTAAGTATAAGCACGTCATATTCTCCTTAGAGAAAAATCTGTACAGAATTTCACTGTATCTACCACACTTTATTTTAAAATTTCCTCTTCCACTTAGAAAATGACTTCACCACAGATTTAATTGTGTACTGGTATTAAAACATTGACACCCCAAGAACCTAATGAGAGAGAGGAAAAAAAATCTTGTTAAAATTGTCATTCATTTCTTTGTAAAATATATTACATTGATACTTGGTAATATTAAGTTTAATAACATGCTAAAAATCACTTTCAAAAATTCCCCTCTCCTCAGATATATAATTCTAAAATTGTAATTACCATTAACATATAATGAAATAACATCAGGCCTAATCACAATGCTACTTACCTCACGAATATAACTAAAAGCAAAGATCATGTCTCATTTATATGTTTATACACACCCCTAATGCCTAGATAATGCCCTGAACATAGGCACCCGACATCTGTTGAATGAACAAATGAATGTGCTTCTTGACATACACTTCTGGCACAAGATGTATGGCAAACTCAGTCATTTGCACTGTGAAGTGGTTATAGTTTTTAAAAAGGCATTTGAACATGCAGACCAAAAACATCCTAAAACAATATAAATATGTAGAAAACAGGAAGCTTTCTGAGTGAATGAACAGGACTACAAATTTTAAGAAATCAAATAAGTAAGGTAAAATCTGAGCAAACAAAGTTATATTGATGCTTTTCATTACATTTCAGTTGAGAAAAGAATGTTAAGTAAAATCTAATAATTACTTGTCACTAACTTAAAAAAGTAAAAGCAGGTAATAAATGGAGCAACTCCCTCTCGTTCATTAAATAAGATATAACCTTCAGTTGTATATACTAAAAGTTAGGCTCTTCAATTAAAATTCCAGCACTTACTATGACAATTAAGTAATATTTTAAAATACTATAATAAACTAGTAAAAAACTGATATTAAAGTCAGAGGTAATGAGCTAAGACTGAGATTACGAAGGGCTATTACTTGTAAATTATTAAACCTCACTTTAACAAAAGTCATAGAACTCATGAATTGTTCTGATCTGAATTGAAGGAATTGTGTATTTTCAGACCAGAAAACAAATATCTATCTCATTGCAGGCTCATTGTAGTAAATTATCAAGTAAAGTGTTTGGAATCCCCAGTAATGAAAGCAATAGAGAATTAATGTACCCCATTTCTTACCTGTCATCCACCAAAACCACCACCACTACTCACCCCTTGCCCGCCCCCACCCAAGTTTCAGGGTTCTCCTTTTTTGGTTAGAGTCAGAATTTGGGTGATTAGAATGTTTCCACCAAAGAGGCCTAGGTGATACGTGATGTTTAAAGATCCCTTCTAGCCATAACTCTGTGACTCTGGGTAAAGGAAGATCTAATGGTGAATGAAAGGATAAAATCTTAATTAGCAATTTTAGTGTAGAGTGTGGCATGAAGATGAACTCAAGTTCTTTCCAAACCAAGTGCCTACCTAGAAATGGCCTAAACAGGTTTTTTTTTGTTTTCTCCTGTGTTTGTACAGACTAGGTTATAAGTAGATTCTTCTATTAGAACAGTTAAATTAGCTCAATTATACCAAACACTTCTTTTACCAATTTTATACTACAGATAATTCTAATAAGTGTCTCAATACAGAAGAATGATATTAGTGATACTTATTCTCTTTCTGTGCTAACATAAGCTACACCTGTTTCTGGTGTTAACATTAATAACCACTTAAGCATATACTTTAAAAGTACCAATAGCAAGCTTTGGTGTGTTGAGACAATACTGGCCCACTAGTAGCAGAAAGCAACCACTGGCACAATGGGATAAACCAATGGTGACACTGTTTCCAAATATGAAACTAAATAAATCATAAATCTAGAATGTTGTATATATGCAACCCCAAACTGATCTGCTCAGAGTTTTCATATTACCACTTCTGAATTACATGGATAACATGTTACAAAAAACACATTTAGGATTTATTTAGTATCTATACTAGGATGCTAGTATCTATAGTAAGATGCTTTGGGTTACTTCACTTAAAATTAGAGAATCTTAGAACTGAGTATAAAAGGATTTAAAGTCCCAATTTTACTATTGTTTTGATGACTCATTTATCATAGGCTTGAGTAAAAACAGACGTAAGCTATTGTAGAAAAGCAAATGCAGATTTTTACATTTAAAAATTTCTATTATTCCACTTCTTAAGTGACTGTTGAGATAATGAGGTAAAGTTTAATGTATACTTTAAAACAAACTAGTATTAACTTAAATATTTATACATGGTCAAAGACAGCTAAAGATACCTGCACTTTTAAAGATATTGAGCACTCAGTTATGTGACTGCTGCCATCATGTGGTAATACTATAAAACTACAGGTACAGACGCATGTGCTCATTTTCCCAATTTTCGGAGAAGCAGCAAAACTATCCTCTTAGTTGTAACATATTCAATAAACACAAGAATGCCAAAATTTTTCTATAAATAACAAATAATTATTAGGTCCCTATCTTTGGCCTCACTCAGATTATAGTTTTCCCTAAATGTTAAATGTCAAAAATATACACACATTTACATTGCTGTTCAACTACTGTAGTAACCAGAAGTGAAGAGCACCTTTTTGCAAATCCAGTAAGAGACTAAGGAAACAAATGCCTACAGTTTTCCTGACTTTAGATGAACACATGAAAAAATAAGGAGATCTCTGCCCACATCAATTTTGACTACAGTTAATCATTGCAATTTCTAAAATATTTTTCTTGGTATTTCTTCCACAGTAGAGGCAGCATGAGATTTTTAAATCAAAAGGAAATCAGGTCAAATTACTACTCTGACACTAAAGTTGTATAACTCTGAGCAAGTCACTGAACCACCTCTTCAGTCCAATTTTCTTGAGTGTAAAAGTGGGATCCCACCACCTTTCTTACAAGGTTGCTGATTAGATCAAACTAAATCATGCCTAGCATAGTGTCAGGCACAAAAGTTTTCAAATACTAGCTTCCATCCCTTTTCACCTCAAAGTGATAGTACAGCTGGACTAGAATACAAACCCCTTGAGAGCAGGGGGAGCATCTTATTCATTTTAGTACCAATTTCCAACTCGATAAACTGCGGAATTAATGCATTTCATCATATCTGCTTGAAAAGATCCTCTTTTATTCCTCATCACAATCACTACCTAAATGTTTTATTTAACGAACTGGAAGATACATACTGCTAGATTATAAGGGAAACCACATACTTCAATAGGCACTTAAACTACAGACTTAAGGGTAGGCCTAGGTCACCTAGGTTACTCAAATTACGGTCTTGTTAGAGATGCAGAATGTCAGGCCACACTTCGGACCTACTAAAGCAGAACCTACATTTTAATAAGATCTCCAGATGATTCATATGCACCTTAGAGATTGAGAAACACTGGTTTAAAGGATCCCAAGGTGGCTTGTCCAAAGATTTCTATACCCGCTGATCTATGAAATATTTGTCTTTTAGCTCAAATAGCTGGCCTTATTAATATAAATATGTTAGCATGAGTTAGTTTGTCAAAATTCTTCCAAGAGCTATCTGAAAGCAGATATGAGGCAAGAAGAGGGCAAGGAGAGAATGGCAGAGATAGGGGCACAGAAGGCAGGCCTCAGAGGATGATACAACAGTCACGTGAGGCAGGAGGTGTTAGAAAGAAGGAGCATAAATGGGTAGACACTGAAAAGTGAGATAGAAGGGCACTTAACCGATTTATTAATTTGACAAATAAAACTAAACACCTACTAAGCTAGGCAAAACTCAAAATGAATAAAATCTTCACTGCCTGGAGTTCAGTCTATTGAGTGAAGTGTAATATCTTATTTCACTACACCAATCTGGTAGTTATCAAAATAGAAGTATATACAAAGTGTTATGGGAACTGAGAATAAAGTATCTATCTAAAAAGGTTAGGAAAAACTCCGCAGGTTATGTCCAAACTGACTACTGAAGAAAGAATTCACTACGAGGAAGAGGAAAGGGGCAATTCTGACAGAGAGAAAAGCTTTTACAAGGTCATGGAGTCATGAAAGAGCATAGCGTGTCTGAGAGAAACTATTAAGATTTGAACCAAGGCATTCTCAGGGAGAACATGGTAAAAGGGACTGATAGAAGAAACAGAATTGACAATACCTAGCAATAACCAATTATCTCAATCCCCTTATCTTTATTACCAAAGCCTCTGTTCAAGTTCTATTTTTCACCATGCCTTCATATTATGATTATGACTATTATGATTATTTTTCTTCTCATTCATCCTATCCAAGGAAATCTTTCTGAAACACAATTCTGATCATGCCGCTCCCTCATTCAAAATCCTTCAATACGTAACTCAAGCCTACAGGAAAAGTCCAAATTCCTTAACATATCACGTCCCAGTTGGCCAGGGATTCAAAGGCACTTTGAATCTGTTACCACCACTGCATAACCCCTCCCCAACCCTACCCCGAAATCCTTCCTGCCTGCCTCTTTTCCTCCTGTCCAGTTGTTTTTATCCATTCTCAATGTATCGTCCCAGCTCTTCAACCTCAGACTTAGGGACTGCCTATTACTTTTGATTTTATAATCTTGAGGCATATTTAAATTAAACCTACTGATTCATCCATAATTGAAGCTGGATCAAAGAAATCAGGCTTAAGTTCTGTTCTCTCTCGTCTGTTCTTTGATGGTGGCTAAGGGAGAAAAAAGGAAGTTAGTTGACAATTGTCATATCTATAATAAGCCAAACAGTAACTGAAAATATTGAAATTATCATTAAGTGTTCACATGGTCCATGTAATTGCAATTGTACCCTACAATATTTCAAATTCTATATATTCAAACTATAGACTGTTTAAACATGCAAAACCAATTCATTCATGGAAAATTATTCTTAAAGATGAAAACTGGAAAACCAATTTTTTTGTTTTACTTTAAAAATGTCTCTCTCAACTTTCCTTTCAAGATACCGAATTACGCTATTCTGAAGAGAAGCCATATTTAATTATTTCTTCCCTTTAAGGAGAATACACCAAGGTATACTGAGAAATGGAATCAGAAGACCTGGCTTATAATGAATCTCAGCTTTACTGCTTACTAGTTTTGTCTCCTTGGATAGGCTGTCTAAGCTTCAATATCCTCAATGCTTTCAACCTACCTCACAAAGCTGAATGAGCTGTGTGGCAAAATGAAATATGTACAAGCATTCTGTATACAATAAAGCCCTAATTGTATATATGATGTAATTATCAAAGAATATACCCTCATATATATTAAATTTCCAAGTTTAAGTATTTTACTTTATTATCTGATATGGAAGTTGATCTCAATAACAGGGTAGATCATATTAACAATGCATTATTCTGATAATGGTAAAAAGATGGCAAATTATAAGGTGATATTATACTTAGTATACTATTAAGCAAAAAAAATCCTTTAAATCTATGTATTCCTAAATTAATCTGAAAGTTCATCATCTTAAATTAGGTCCTAACACCCCCCACTAACCTCACCCTCTTCCTCAATCCCTTCTCACGTATCTAAACTCCTGGCAACTATTTTATTTAAGAATTTTGCAAAACTTACTTTTCATAGCAAGTATTTCTCTCCTCTAGTAAATATCCAACTTAATTTCCAAAAAATCTAAATAGAAAATCCTACAGAATCATTGTATCTTACCAAGTCTATATCCATGGTGTCGAAATCCATCCCCTCATTAAGATCTTCAATCCTCCCTTCTGAGGACATCATAACATCTTCAACAATTGGCTCCTCATCATCTTCCATTAGGCTTGTACCACGCCGACTAGAGAAATACAAAACAAGGTCAAGATCTGAACCAAAGTTGTGACTATTAATATATTGGCAGCAACTATGTGGCTCTGTCTATTCAAGTGTAATGGAAAATGATGGAATTAAAGGTCAGGGAAAATGATTCGGCATTGATCATGTCATCAGTGATGTCAAAACCCCAATGTTCACTTGTCTAGAAATGCTAAGGAGTTATGTTTTTTCGATATTACTTCAATATATTTAGCTTGATAGTTCTGATATCCCATTTAGAAGCTCAATGAGAATTTCCCACATGGGAACAGACAAGATACCTCAAATCCTTTTTGAAAGTAGGCAGGGTACAAATTAATAAACAAGTATAAAACAGAGACCAAAGAAATGGCATTTTCAGAATACATATATTTTCATGAACATATAATGTTAATTTTACCCATCACTCACTCACTCACTCAGTACCTAAAATGTACCAGGCACTCACTCACTCATTCACACAGTGCCTACTATGTGCCAGGCTTCTACTGTGTCCTATGGATGCAAAATAAAAGATGAATAAGACATGGTTCCTGCCCTCAAGGAGCTCACAGTCTACTCTGGGAAACAGAGATAATTAATTATGACAAAGTGTGATAAATATTTCAAGAGAAATATGCCTCTAGTGTTATAAAGATATACTGAAAGAAGAGATTAATTCTCCTTCAGGAAGAAATGAGCAACATTTATGCTGAAACTTGCATTCTGTATCCTATAAAACTCAAAACTGAGATATATATAGAAAAGTAAAATAAAAATTAAGACCAAAAATTCTGTTATCACATTATTAAAAGGAAAAAACTCAAATTTCAAGTTCACAAATTAGCCCAGATCAGCATAAAAGAGTCAACATAATAGTGAAATTGAGGGTGACTTCTTATTCCCCAGTTTGGCTAACATTTCCTTCTTTTCTCACTCATTTAAAGATTCCACCTCAAAAATCAATTATTTATTGAATGCTTGCTTACAATTTACATGATACCATGTTGAGTCTTAAAAGATAAAGATAGCAAGACGTGATGTCTAGTCCAAACTACCTGGACAAATATGTTGACAATGGTCCCTATTTCCCAAGAGTTCTGGATAGTAAGTGACAATTTTACTATATTTGGTGGAGGCAACTGTGAAGGGGATATGTGTGCTTTGGGGACCATATATTATAGAAAAACAGAAATTCATTCAGCACTTCATTTGAAGTATAAGAAAGATATATGTGATACAAACTATGAGAGAGAGAGAGAGAGAGAGAGAGGGAGGGAGAATTTGGAAGTGTTTTCAGTTATAGGGCAGATACCATTACAGAACAATTGTTGTAAAACAAAAATATTTTAAAGTCTCAGGCAATAGAACACTTATGGTACAACAACCAAAAGGATCTTCTGGTAATAATTATTTAACTGGGATAATTTCTTAGTCACCTGAGGAAGTTTATCTCTAAGAAGAATTAAAACTAACTACAAACATTGTATCTATATGAGATGATGGATGTTCACTAAACTTATTGTGGTCATCATTTCAGGATGTATGTAAGTCACATCATTATGCTGTGCATCTTAAACTTATACAGTGCTGTATGTCAATTTTATCTCCATAAAACTTGAAGAAAAAAAGTTAATCCATCAATCTACAAACAAAAGAATAATGATAAATGGTACTGAGTAATGAGATGCTGTGGAAGATCTTGGGCACCAGTGGGAAAGTTTTCAGGGGAGACATTAAGGACCAAATGATTGCATGGCAGAATTCTGAAGTGTTTGGACTGGTGACTGGTCAGAAGCTAAGAAATCACTTGTTGAATTCAGCATGAAATAAGAACATATATTAAAGGGAATGTGGCTATAGAAACAGAATAGGGGACAGAATCAAGGGATAGTATAGAGAATGAACATATTAGACATACTCGGATCAGAATCTATAGATGTGATAAAGTATACCTTGTCTGTAGAGGTTCTTAACACCACTACAGATAACTAAAGTGAATTTAAATAGACTACCACTCATGTGGTAAATGATTATTTCTTAAGAAATATAGGTAAAATTCTCATCATTCAAAAACCAATAAAATGAAACAAAATATAAATTTAAAAAAGAAGGTAACAATTATTATCTCCCAGCATTAAAACATATACCACATTATGTTACAATACAAAGCTTTCAAACTAAAAAACTTAATCAGAATCATCAGATCTTCCCCCTTTGTACCAGTCATCTAAAGACTGCTTATATGCCATTTCTTTTGGAGCCAAAGCTAATAAAGATTTATAAAACTCTCATACAGATTCCAGTAAAAACAAAGTATTTGAAAATTAAACTACAATTTTTTTTTAGCATTGGACATTTACTCATTCAATGAACATTTACTTAGTACTTTTTAATGTGCTGAGCACTAACAGGAAACGAAAGTAGTCCCTATTAAGTGGTACAAACTATTATGTATAAAATAAGCTACAAGGATATATTGTACAACACAGGGAAATGCCAATATTTTATAATAACTATAAATGGAGTATAACCTTAAAACCTGTGAATCACTAAATTGTACACCTGTAACTTATATAATATTGTACATCAACTATACTTCAATTAAAAAAAGAGAAAGAAAGAAAGAGGTCCCTGCCCTTAAGGAGCTCACAGTCTAGAGAAAGGGACAAATTCATAAACAAATTACAATACAAAGTGGTAAGTGCTATAAGAAATAGGAGTATACATAGTGTTATGGGAGCATAGATGACACCACAGCTTCACATAAGGTGACACCTGAGCTTGTTCTTTTATGATGATTTTACCAGTTGCCAGGGAATAGGATATGATACTAAAATGTAGGCAGGGGCCATATTTAGAAAGATCTTGCATGCCATGAGCTAAGGAGTTTGAACTGTATCTTGCAGGCAATGGGGATCCATGGAAAGGTTTTAAGGAAAAGAGTTACATTATCAGATTTTTATTCTAGAACAGCAATTCTTGATGGCAGTGTGAATGATGGAGTGGTGGTGAGGGGAGTGAGGGAAGGGGTTGGTGAGAGGATAAATGGGAGATTTGAGGGAAGAAAACGAGTTAGAAAGCTAATATAATAGTTCAGGTGAGAGATGAGGGCCTGAACTAAGGTAGGGATCAATTAAGATGTAACAAAACTGAATTTTTAGCTATAGTTCTGTGTACCAAAATAAACAAGGATTCATATTTAAACTTTTCCAACAGATCAACCTACGATCAGTCCTTTAGCTAACTAGTTAATATTTAACTTTAAAAGTTTTTTTTTCTGTTGGAAAGACCAATTTTTAGTTCCTTGATTATTTCAGCTTAGTTACTCTAGAGAGTTTGCTGAAATTTTTAGATAAGGCACACATTAAAATATGTTAAAATGAATTAGTGAACTTCCTGTACTCAGACAATAAGGCACTCTCACTTACATGGCATGCTGAAGATTAGTTCGCAGTTTAACATAGCTCATTGCTGCTCTCTCCTGCTGTTGCCTTGCTTCCTCTTGTTGTCTTTGAGCTAACATCCATGTTACCTGCGTGCTTCAAGGAGAATTTTATTCTTCTTTTAACTTAACTTTTTTCTATGTAATTAATAAAGTTATAGTACAGAAAATGATCAAATGTACTTACTTATAATCAAGAGGAGTTTGATGATGTTCAGTCTGCATTGGATAGACACTCATGAAACTGTCCTCAGGTCGTAATCTTTTAGGCTCTCTCATAATTGTTGAGGTGAGTTGTGGTGTCTGCATCATAACTGGGGTGTGCAGTGTTTGTTCTCTGCTTAGCCACATACTGTCACTACTACTGCTTTCTTCAGCTGAGAAAGAAAATTAACAGCAATGAAGTTCAGTCACTAATTTTGATTAACCAAGTGTCTGATACAATGTGTTCAGGTCAAAAAACATCTGTTTGCTTTCCACATGCTAGAGCTTGGAACAGAAGGATACAAAGGTATGTAAGGTGCAGTCCCTGCCATGCCTTTACAGCCTAGATGTGGAAAAAGAAAACACAGGCAATTATAACACAGTGTGGTAAGTGCTAAAAGAGAGGGAAGCACAGGTAGAATGGGAACAATGAGAGGGATCAGAGCCAGCTACCCAGAAGTTACTTCTGACTAGAGTAGATACTGTGTGGACTGTGAAGTCTCCTAGGCAGGGCGGAGGACATAAGCAAAAGCACCGAGGCGTGAAACAACAATGACTGAACCATACTAATTTGCTGATATTCAGCAATTTTTGACCTGCAAAAATGGTAATTTCATATGGTTCAAACTAAGAGTTTAGTACTCCTGGAGTAGACAGCAAAAGGTAAGGCTGAATAAAGAGACAGGTATCAATTTATGCAAAGTCTTATAAGCTGTGCTAAGGTGACAGGAACTACTGCTGAAGGTTTTACGGGAAGCAATGTGGTGAGTTACATGTTTTAGACAAAGTATGTAGTGGTAGTGTGGAGGGTGGACTTAAGACTATAAAGACTAGTAAGCAAACAGGCCACTTAGGAGGTTAACTGTGTAGACCAGGTGAGTTAGAGGTTCAGAACGTTTTAAAATTTATAGTGGCATGCAGGGAATACATCTTTTAATTTGATAACTTTTCTATTTAAAAAAAGGAAATTTTCGGCTTCCCTGGTGGCGCAATGGTTGAGAATCTGCCTGCCAATGCAGGGGACACGGGTTCGAGCCCTGGTCTGGGAAGATCCCACATGCCGCTGGAGCAACCAGGCTCGTGAGCCACAACTACTGAGCCTGCGCGTCTGGAGCCTGTGCTCCGCAACAAGAGAGGCCGCGATAGTGAGTGGCCCCCGCTTGCCACAACTAGAGAAAGCCCTAGCACAGAAACGAAGACCCAACACAGCCAAAAATAAAAATAAATAAATAAATTTTAAAAACAAAAACAAACAAACAAACAAACAAAAAACTCCTTTAAAAAAAGGAAATTTTATTTTAACTTGCTATCAAGTCCTAACTATTTTAACTGGTCAGGGACACTGTAAGAGATATTTCTCCACAGACTGGGATGTTGGGACTATATGACCAATCAAGTCCAAATCTAAGTTACAAGTTTAAGTTACAAGTTACAAGTTTATGCATTTATATTATTGGACAAAAAGTACTAAAACCATTAATCCATGTGGCAATTTAACAATATGGCCCCTAAAAAAATAAATAAAATTAAAATATGGCCCCCAAATCTTTGACACTCCTCACATTAACAGGTGGGGGATGATGTCCCGTTCCCTTGAATCTGTGCCCTGTGATTGCTTGGTCCATAGAATATGATGGAAGTTATGCTATGCCAATTCCTGGCCTTTGGCAGCTTCCAGAATTCTTGTCTCTTGAGACAGTTGCTCTTGGAGCCCAGTCACATGCTGTGAGGAAGCCAAATAGCCACATGGAAAGGACATGTGTAAGGTGGTCCTGGCAGACAATCCCGCTGAGGTCCCAGCTGACAGCCAGTATCAGATACATCTGTAAATGCAGATGCCTCCGTATGATTCCAGTCACCAGCCTTTGAGTATTCCTAGCGGAAGCACCAGACATCATGTCCCTGCTATGTCGTAAGTTTTGGGGGTAGTTTGTTACTCAGGAATAACAGCTGAAGCAAATTTTGGCAACTATGCTAATTTGTTTAAAGTTTCCTAAGGAGAGGAAAAAAGTTCCCAGACCCATTTTGAACCAACCCTGGAGTACTAAGAGTCCAAGAGATTCAAGTGTCATAATGTATTCTTAACCCTAAGATTATAGACAGCAACTTGTATTTCTATCAAGTTCTTTATGATTAATGCTCTTCTTCACAGAAATTCAAAAGTTGGGACCTCTCTGAATCTGTTGCACCACTTAAACTAGATGATTTGATCTCTTAGGTAATGATTAGCTCTAAAATATTGAGTCCATATCCCTATACATAGAGTATAGTGCAGTGATTTAAAAGCAGGTGCTCTAGAGCTTCCCTGGTGGCGCAGTGGTTGAGAATCTGCCTGCCAATGCAGGGGACACGGGTTCGAGCCCTGGTCTGGGAGGATCCCGCGTGCCGCGGAGCAACTGGGCCCGTGAGCCACAACTACCGAGCCTGCGCGTCTGGAGCCTGTGCTCCGCAACAAGAGAGGCCGCGATGGTGAGAGGCCCGCGCACCGCGATGAAGAGTGGCCTCCGCTTGCCGCAGCTAGAGAGGACCCTCGCACAGAGATGGAGACCCAGCACAGCCATAAATAAATAAATAAAATAAAATAAAATTAAAAAAAAAAAAGCAGGTGCTCTAGAGTGAGACTGCCTGGCTCTGCTACTTAATATCGGTGTGACCTTAGGGAAAAGTTACTTAACTTCTCTGTACCAGCTTTCACATTTGAAAAATGAGTATGTACCTAAAGAGTTGTAAGAACTGCATTTATGTATGTAAAATGCTTAGAACAGTACATGTACACATAATTGGAGGACACATTGTTCAAGATATTATTTAACAACACATATCTCAAATTTAAAAATAAGGTGACCCTTAATGACAATTCAGTCATTAAGGTTTACGGTAATCATAAAGGACAAATATAAAGAGAATAAACTATATTCTTACTGAGTGCAAGCTGCATGCCTTCAACCACTTTCCGTTTTCCTGTAGATGGCTTTGATTTTTTACTCCGCACAGTTGACCCCCGACTGCTGATTCCACTAATGACTGACATGGTGTCATCATCACCACCAGCTAGCAAAGAATTTCGGTATGACATCAGTGGAAGCCACACATCTTCTCTTCGGAGTGACATCTGAAAGGTCATGAACTTTTCCAAGTAAACATACCTTAAAAAGGAGTAGAAACCATTAGCTTTGATACATTAAATTGACATAGCTTTTTTTTTCCTTTTTGTTTATTCCTATAGGCTCACACACTATAATGGAACATACAATGATTTAATGAGAGTTAAATAGAAAGTAAATTAGAATGAAAATAATGGTTGATGGGTCTACATTTCCTCAAAGCATACAGTAACAACTGAAGGATTATTAGTGTTCTCTTTCTCGAGACGTCTCTGTTCTATCCTAACTTTTACAAGTCCTCTGTTAGAAGAACAAACCTGAGTCATATTTCTGGAAAGAGAATTGGATTTAAAAATTACACAACTTGGGTTCTAGTCCCAGTTCTACCAACCCCTAGCTGTGTGAGCATAGGCATATTACTTCACTACTCAATCTAAGACTCATCAGTACATTGATGAACAATTTTGTCTCTATCAAGATTCTCACATTAAATAATTCATAGCATTTCAGCTTATTACTTGTTGAGCATGTACGTCCCAGGCAATGGGGATAGATACAAAGGTCAATCAGATATGGTCCCTACCTGCACAATATTTTCAGCCTGATGGAAGTCATACATCTACCCTTGGATTCAAGTATCACAAGGATTTTATGACTTATAGATAATATAGCAATCAAAAATCAACTAACATTTGTGTGACTACTGTGTGCTAGGCATTTTCCTCTTGGGTTCTTTAACTTTACTCTTACAGTCTTGTGAGGGAGACATTCTCCCCATTTGACAGATAAGGAGAGAAAGGATAAGAAAAGTTAAGTAATATATCCATGGTCATAAAAATGAGAAAGCAGTATAACCATGATTCAAATCCCAGGCTTTTGACACTAAGAGTTCAGTGCTTTATTGTGTAAATTATGCTTCACACAAGTTTCATCAACTAACTGTAAAGTGCAAACCAAATTTTGCTGTCATAATAATGGCTAATTCGAATCAATTCAGAATTACCAGTTTTGAACACCATAAGAGAAAGGATAGGAGAGATGAGTTACAAACATACTGCTTAGTGTTAGTTGTATATATTGTAAATATATTTCAGCTACACACAGTAGTACAGTACTCATCAAAGTGTGGTCTGGAAGTTGGCTATTAGTCTGAGAACTTACCAGCCTGACACAAGATGTGCAGTCTGAGCCAAAATATACTCACTAGTTGAGAGATTTACAACTATGTATCCACCACAAAGCTTAACAGAACATTCCAGATAAGTAGCCTTCCCTGATGCTATTTCCCTTTGTCCTCTTTCCAGCCACAGAGGTTGCCATTAACCTGAACTTGCCATTTTTTGTCCCCATTTGTAATGTTTTAATACCTACTTGTCTGTAAACATCATAGCACCATTTTGTACTTAGCTTTTTACACTCAACATTATAATTTTAAAATCTAACCATTTTGGAAGAGTGACGTCAGCTAACACTATGGTGGCAATCATTTTCCAATAATGTAAGTGTATCAAATCAACATGTTGTACACCTCAAACTTACACAGTATTATATGTCAACTATATCTCAATGAAGTCAGAAAAAAAAATTTTTTTAAGATGAACGAGATCTGAGGGTCTAATGTATAACATGGTGGCTACAGTTGATGATACTGTGTACTTAAATAGTACCATATAATTGAAATTTGCTAAAAGAGTAGAGCTTAAGTGTTCTGATCAAAAAAATGGTAAATATGTGAGGTGATAAATATGTTAATTAACTTGATTATGGGAATCCTTCCACAATGTATATGAAATCATCATGTTGTACACTTTAAATATATTACAATTTTATGTGTCAATTACAGCTCAATAAACTTGAAAAAATTTTTTAAGATTTTAAAAGCAGATCAATTGGATTGTGTGAATCTTATTTCAATCCCAATTCAATCAAATAAAAGTCATTGATGACATTTGATACTAGAAATTTGAACAATTAAATGGGTTTTTAATGAAATTAAGGAATTGTATTTACTTTTTAAAAATCTAACCATTTTGACCACTGTATAGTATTCCATTGTATATTAATCTATTGATACCATTTTCTAGTTGACAGATGTTTAGTCAGTTTTGAGTTTTTCCCTATTCAAACAATGCAACAGTCAAATACTTTAATAGTTATCCTTCTACACATGTGTAAGAGTTCCCCTAGGGTATCTACCTATGAATGGAATTACTGGATCATGAGGTAGGGAGAATCTTAAACTTTACTAGACATTGCCAAATATCTCCAAAGTGGTCTTGTACCAATTTACTCTGCCACCAGCAATGTATAAAAGCCTCTATTGCTCCACATCCTTGGCAATACTTGGTGTTATCAGACGTCTTAAGTTTTGCTAATATGCTAAGTGAGAAATGTTTGTCTTTATTGTTTTAATTTTTATTTCTCTAATTAATAGTGTCAATGCAATTGGGGGGGGGCGGGGGGGCGCACTGCACAGCTTGTGGAACCTTAGTTCCCTGACCAGGGATTGAACCCGGACCCTTGGCACTGAAAGCGTGGCGTCCTAACCACTGGACCACCAGGTAATTCCTCAATGCAATTTTTAACTGGGATAAATTTATATATAATAAAATGCACAGAAATTAACAGTAAAGTTGGATCAGTTTTGCAAATGAATGCAGCCATGTAACCCATACCACCTATCAAGATACAGGACATTCCCATGACCCTACAGAGTACCCTGTATCCCTTTTCCCATTCAGTCTCCCCAACCCCAAGAAGTTAACCACTATTGTGATTTCTATCACCGTTTTGTCTGCTTTAGAATTTCATATAATATCTATACAATGTTTTCTTTTTAAAGACTTTTTTGACGTGGACCATTTTTAAAGTCTTTATTGAATTTGTTACAATACTGCTTCTTTTTTATGTTTTGGTTTTTTGGCCGCGAGGCATGTGGGATCTTAGCTCCCCAACCAGGGACTGAACCTGCACCCCCGGCAGTGGAAGGTGAAGTCTTAACCACTGGACCACCAGGAAGTCCCCAAGATCTATACAATCTTTAAAAGCAAAATACTGGTGGGCTTTCAGAAGACATTACCTATGAGTTATTCATATTCTTCTGTCTTTTTCTACCTCAAAGCCCGGGGTTGGGGGGTGGGGGTGGAAGAGATGAAAGAAGATTTTGAGACTTTAATTCCATTTGTTGGGCTCTCTTAGAACGTAAGTCACCATTTTAGAAGACCAAACCATAAAAGTATCCTGTTTAAATGGCCTGTTGAGAACAGGACTTGTAGTTAAAGTACAAAGATAAAAGAGGGGGACTTCTACTTTCCAGTGTAGTCACGGCTCAGGACACAGACTAAGATGCTCCTGATGGATCAGCGATATTATTATCTGTTAAATGCTCCTTCCTTAGTTAGGCTGAGCCAAGAACTCAAATAGGAATACACAAAGCATTCCAGTTACACCTCTAAAGCCACAACTACACTGTAAGGGGAACTCACAGAATTAAAATGGAGTATTATGCATAAAACAGTTATAATCCTTAAATTATAAAATTTCTGAAGTATAAAGTTTTTTGTGCATTAATGCAATCCTACAAATCTAATCTAATCTGAGAGGGAAACCGAGTATAACAATTAATCTTTAAGAATTCCAAAACAAAATTAAATAGAGTATTTCTAGCAAATACATACACTGTTCTTTTGTCTTGTCGAAGTAGTTTAGAAGAAAATTCACTGAGAATATCAAGAAATGCCAAATTTAAAGGTGGATGGCTCTCTCCTTGTGGATTAGGCTCTTTAAAAGCAAATTCTATGCCATCTCTGCAACAAAAACAACAACAAAAAAAGACAAATATTTAAAGGACTACAATACAAAATTAAATAACTTAGGGAATTTCTCTATACTTTCATCCCACTACTAAGATGTTTCCCTTGTCATGCATTTAATCTGAGGAATAGAGAGAATAAGGAGGCTATAGTGCGAGAATGAGCAAATATATTTACATTTGATGCCACTTTTACTGTTTGTTTTGGGTTTTATTTTTATTTTTTGGCCGGTGGGGGGGGGAGTGGGGGGCATGCTGCGCCACGTAGCTTGCAGGATGTTAGTTCCCCGACCAGGGACTGAACCCTCGCCCCAGCAGTGAAAGCGCCAAGTCCTAACCACTGGACCGCCAGGGAATTCCCAACTGTTACTTTCTTTAAAACAAAACAGACACACACATACACACACCAGCTGGTCTTTATTTAAAATGTGGTTTGGTATATCTACATTCTCTCCTCAGTTCTCTTTTCCATAGAAAATAACCCAAATCCTTTCACATAATGATCAGTACATTTTCTATATTTTTCAAGACACAAAGGAGATCAACTATAACACACAGGATCAACTTAAAAATAATGACTCAAGACTATCTGTAATGACCCACTGAAGAGTAAAGTTTAAAAATTAAACTCCACTCAGGGCCCACTTTATATTTATTTAACAATAAATACCTCTATTAATCAAGACAACTACCCAACATTATATATATATATGAAGTAAATAATATATTACTTCTCAAAATAATTACTACATGTGTGGTCCTTAAATATTACCTAAAATTCTCATCCAAAGTATTAAAAGGCATAAAAAGAAATTTGAGACTTTTAGAGCAAAGTGAAAAGGAGAGAGTAAATTAAAGTTGAGGAAGGTATAGGACTAACAAAGAGCAGAACAATTTCTGAAGGGAGACATTTAACACTTCATAATTAAGTAAGCAACAGGAATTTTAAAAAGACACAAAACAGAGCTTTCAATGAAACAGAGCCCAAGCCTCTTGATTTCTCCAAAGGCAAGGCTCTTTATCCACAATAAAGACATAAAGGGTATTAATAACCACATGTTGGTTATGTTAGAGCTCTAAAATATACTTAAAAGTATAACTGATCACTAAATTACATGCCTAAAATAAAATCAGATGATTTCCAATTTTGATAAGGCAAAGAAAACATGCAGACAAAATAAAGATTGTGGCTCAAAACAAGAGAAAAGGTCACTACAAAATAGAGAACAGAACCAGAAACAGAAAACTTGAAACAAAGAAATCAAATCTCAAAAAATTATCTACCCAGCAAGAGAGATTATGACAAAAACTGTTAAAAGAGATTCTATAATACCTGATGAATATATGTTGCTTTTCTTCACGTAATTTATAAAGATTTCGTATGGTTTTAATTAAAGCAAAGACTTTTCTATAAAAGGTGTTTTAGTCCCAATTCATGTGTTAACAGAGATAGCACTATAACTGGTTCTTAAGAAAGGAGACATGCCACAGATTTGTAAACAATTAATAAAGCATCAATTGAACTTGGTTATTCTAAACAAAGAAGCAAGATACAAAAAAAACTTCATGATTAACAAACAGAAGAGCTGAATAAAATATTTGGAAATTACTTGTGTAGCATAGCAATGGCCTCTCTCGTTTTCAACTGATCGAGTCCAAAAGTTAAAGCAAAACGTCGAGCAAGTTCTTTTATGCCGCTGAATGTTGAGGATGACCTATCAAAATTATAGCCATTTTCCTGTATCATTTCATTAAAAAGCTGTTTGGAAAGAAAGAAAGCACGTTAAAGTTTTTTAATAACTATGGATTATTAACATCTAATTTAAAAATACTACATTTTATATTTAAAATATACTTGATGTTCTATAAATAAGGCATTGTACTTCATTCTAAAACATGGATTTTTAAAAACATGATACAAATGACCAAAATTGTAGCACTTCATATATTCAGACTAGAGGTAGTTATTGACATTAGAAACTCCTTAGATTAGTTATGACAGAATTCTTTTCTGCCGGTATTAACTGGATATTAAAATAGCATATAAAAATATAAAGAAAAAGGAAACCAACTAACAACTATGCTCTTATTGACATTTAAATGATGGATGTTCACATCAAGAACTTTCATCATAAAGCAAAACAAAATACAATCTTTCAACTATCAAGCTGCCAAGATTTTTAACAGATAATGGCTACTACTTAAGAATACAGTGCAATGGGCACTGATCTGCTGGGAACATAAACTGAGATAACCTTTCTTTCTACAGAGCAATCTGGCAATGTGTAGTGAAAGCTTTAGAATTTTCATGCCCTTTGAGTAAGTAATTGTTATTATCAGACTTTATCCAAAAGGAATGATAACAGTAATATTTGTATACAATACATAAGTACAAAAATGTTTGTCTTAGTGCTATTTATAATGGCAAGAATTGTAAAAAACCTCAACATCAAACGAGAAGAGATCTTGGTTAAATTATAGTCCCTCTATAAAATGGAATACTACACAGTCATTAAAAATGCAGAGGAAAGTATTTAACGGCATGAAAGTGTTCAGGATTTATTAATAGGAAAAATTCAGGATTTCAAGACAATGCACAATATGATTTTTTATTTTTGTAAAATAAGATTTCATGTAGGCATAAAAAAGATTAGGAAGGTAAAAATTAAAACATTGTTAAGTGAAAAAAATTAAGGATAAGTTGTATTTTTTCTAGTTTTCCTATAATATTTTCTAAACTTTCTACAGCAAACAGCTATTATTTTACAGCAAAAGTTATTTAAATGCTGCCTTTAAAACCTTTTAAATTCTATTAATTTTAATAAAGAATATCAAAATATGCAAATGAAATTAAGAACTTTCATACCTAGATCTCTAAAAAGCAAGAAAGTTTATCAAAGTGAAATGGGTTGGGTTATGTTCTGCATGCATTTGGTCTCTACAGACAAAAGTATACAAAGCAAATGATTTTTGCCTAATTAAACATGCCTTGACACTGCCAAAATGAAAATGACTGGTGCATTTTGATTATAAGGTTGATAAATGCTCATTAAAATACATGTGCAAATGTACAAAGAATAAAGTAAAATTCACCTGAAACCTACCAAAGCAAGTTAACCACAGCTAACATTTTGGTGATTATTTTTTCCAAATAGGTACACAGAGATGTGCACAATTTTATAGAGATGCTATACTGCAATCTTTTTTTTATTCTCAAACTATATACTGTAGAGATCTTTACAAATTAATGAATACAGACCTACACCAATTTTAAGCGCTACACAACAGCCACTGCAGAGAAATACTACACAATATATTCATCTAATATCCTATTGACAGGCATTTGGATTATTTTCTAATTTCTTGCTATTATAAATAACTTTGCAACGTATAATCTTCTACACTCATTTTTGCAAACTTATCCTATTTACCACTGTGGATGAACTTCTAAAAGTAGAATTGCTGCCTCAAACGGCATACACATTATAAATTTTGACATATATTGCCAAACTGCCTGCCAGGAAGGTTGAACCAATATACCTTGCTGACAGAACCTGTTTCTCCCATACCTTAGGTGGCTATAGGTTTTGCCAATCTTGCCAGTCTCAGAGCAAAAAATGATCTCACTTGTACAATGTCTACTAGTGAGATTGAGTATTTTTCATTTCCACTTTCATGAACTGTCTATTGCATCCTTTGCCCAGTTTTCAACTGTTACCTTGAAAACTATTAAGTGCTTATTTTGTTAGCCTAAACCTGGTACTCTTCATGTCTTACCTGTTGCAAACTGAGAATAAGGGTCTTTGCACACTGAATTTTGTCTATCTGCCTTGTTTTACTCATTGTTTCTTTGATGATATCGCCATAGTCATTATAATACTAGAAAAGAAATTTGTACAAATTAGGTCTTTGTCTCTTAAAACTATTGGACAATAAGACTAATTTTAGGTTAGTCACATAAGCATATCACAAGAATGTTATCTGGCTAGAATTATGCCTTCAAAGACACGAAAGAATGTTACTAAAACTTCATTATAATCTTTAAACACATAATCCCTAACATCAGTAAATTCAGAAACATCAGACAGTTAAGATCTAATCACATTAAGCTCCACAGTTGGTTTTAAGGAGGTATATTGTTTAACAATAATTAAGTTATACAGATTTTCAGAAATAAAACAAAGGACAGAAACAAAGTTCTTGTGCTCTTTGTGAACTATTAAGACAATGAATGTAATCAGTTACGTTCATAACTTATTCATTGCTAATGGCATGTAGTTCACGAGCAGTTTCCAAATTTACTGATTTGGCTTATAGAAACTAACAGCCTGTTAACAACATTTAAAAGAAAACTTACTGTATCTGGCATTTACATTACACACTGCACAGGAATTTTTTTTCTAATTTAAGATCTTGTTTCAAAATGCATACATTAACAACTACCAGAGATAACAGGATAACCATGCCCCTATATGACTAACAAAATTGACTTTAATCTAGAATACCTAAGTCTAAAAGTTTAAAATGTGCAAAATGACTTCAAAAACAACCTTAGTTTAAAAAAAAAAATCTAACAAGTATCAGGCCAAATAACTTAAGTTCCAAAGTACTTTATTAATGGTTCTATCACATAGGAAAGTATTCTGAAGAGAGAATTAACTAGGTTTTGATAAATGTATTACATATTTTATCCTGTAAAAGCAAAAGCTTAAAAAATGTGTACATTTATAATTAGATTTTACTTGAAAAAGGATTACAGAAAAATCATCACACCGTATTTAGTCACATTCTGTTAGTACAATCAACAATATCCTTTCTACTACTACTTAAAAGTTAAAGAATCTCACATATATTTATGACAATTTGTGAATAACCCACTGTGACTCAAATCAGATTTTCAGAGCTTAAGGAACCTTAGCTATCACAGTGGAACAGATGAAGAAACGCAGGACACAAAAGGTATTGAATTACTCGAGGTCACAAGCTGCATAGCAACCAAGCCAAAACTGTATTATCTAGTTCTCTGACTCCTAAATACTTTTTTATGTTACATCAAGCAGGGGAGGGACACCATCCTGCTGTTTTAAACTAAATCACAAAAGCAATTTCTATTAGTGACAGTTAACCTAAGACAAGCTGTTTGCAATATTCCAAACACAAATGAACTCAATAAACCCAAAATGTCCATTAATGGAGGATCGGAGGTATGAGAAAATTTACTGAAAATGTTAAATATTTTAAGAGATTTCTTTTACACTAGAAAAGTAATTTACTATTAAAAAATTCAATGGCAACCAAACATAAAAGCGACGTGAAAATATCTCGCTATCCATTTTTCAACTTTACCTTCATATACTGCTTAAAGATATCTGCAGCTGTATTCATCTCCACCACAGTATATACAATTAGCTTACAAAATGCTGCAAGTAAATTTCTCCTTTTGTGCAGAGCTTCAATTTTACTGGCTTCATCTTCCTGCTGACCATCTGGGGAAAAAGGTTTCCAACGTTAAGCCATCTGTATTTTACTTCAGCCTTATGCGTGTGTGTGTGTGCGCGCGCGTGCGTGTGTGTGTGTGTGTGTGTGTGTGTGTGTATCAAATTCAATATAAAACATCTTTATTTTGGAGAATTTGAAAAATTAGGGAAAAAACATTTAAATAAAATAAAAATTATAATCACTCAATATCTTCATGAATGACCAGCCCACTTATTCCAATACACAAAATTTTTGTGACGTCAAATCAGAAGGCTGTTTAGTGAACATGGAACAGGAACAAGTGGAGTGAGTGAGAGGAACTGATGTTTAGTGAAATCAGGCTAAGCTTGCCTAACACATTAATCTACTTCCCTAGCAGGATAGCTTGACGATGAGACCTGCATATTCAGTATCTGCTGGGTAAGGCTCTTTCTTCCTTAGGGGCAGACAACCTCAGAAATTCTCCTATCCCTTCTAAAGATGACCCCACCCAACCTCAAACCCAACTTTTATTGACAGATACTTCCTTTATACATATTACAGATATTCAGTTAGACTGGCCTAGAAACCATTCTGTCTTTTTAAGGTAACTTCACATATATCTGTTCTGATCCATTATGTGAGATCTTGATATTCAGTTATCAAAGGGACAAAATTATTTCCAAATTCACAGTTGAGAAAGCCGGATTACAGCCTCCAAGTATTGCCAAAGGATTTTCAAATTATTTGATACTGTGCATAAAATTGTAATGAAGCCTTTTACATAAAAAGCTATGCAAAGAATTTTCCTCTTGACAAATTTTACAAATGAAATTACTTACATAAAAAATACTGTGTATAAAATAAGAACTCTTTTTAAACAAGTATTTATTTCACCCTGTCTCTGATAATCCTTGATAACTGCTAGTAAGTAAAAACCAAATTTTAAGAATAGGAATTTGTTTAAGACAGACCATCCGAAAAGTTTCTGTTATCAAAAGTGCCTATTCCAGAATGCCAAAGTCATTTGCTTAGACACCTAAAACGTACTGTTCATTCTTTTAAAAGAGTACACTGAACATACAAGCTAACTTTTTCTTAATGACTCTGTGATTATAATGGATTTCTATACAATATTGTTTCCAATCATTGTTTGGTACTGTTCTCAGGAACTAGAGGGATACAGACTTATTCCCCCTACAGACTAAGTTACCCAGATATTAAGAGTTTTTTGAGCCCTGATTTTTAGGTTTCTTCACTTCTCACTTATCAAAAATTAGCCACCGTTTTCTCTTGTGGGGATTAAAGAATGTTAGAGAAGTGTCTAACACACTGGGCCTTTCACAGTGTCAGTTGCCATTATTATTATGTGTTGCCAGTGCCTCTAGAAGCATTCCCTATTTTATTCTCCCCTTCTAGTCTGATGTGGGCTAACAAATCAAATAACCATGGGTCTACAATACCAGGGGTTAGATGAGTATGAAAAGCAATGGAAACTATCATATGCTGCTGGTGGGAGGATAAAAGAATAAAACCACTTTGGAAAATAATTTGGCAACTTGTGGTCAAGTTTAAGATGCACACAGACTATATAATCTAGCAATGCCACTCAGGTATACAGGCACACCTCGGAGATATTGCAGGTTTGATTAGACCACTGCAATAAAGGGAATACTACAATGAGTCACATGAATTTTTTGGTTTCCCAGTTCATATAAAAGTTCTGTTTACACTATACTGTAGTCTTACTAAGTGTGCAATAGCATTATGTCTAAAAACATGTACATATGTTAATTAAACACTTCATTGCTAAAAAAATGGTAATCATCTAAGCTTTCATGCGAGTTGTAGTAGTAACATCAAAGATCACTGATCACAGATCACCATGACAAATATAATAATAATGGAAAAGTTTGAAATGTTGCAAGAATTACCCAAAAAAAGACACAGAAACATGAAGAGAACAAATGCTGTTGGAAAAATGGCACCCATAGACATGTGTGAAGGGTTGTCACAAACCTTCAATTTGTAAAAATACACAGTATCTACGAAGTGTAATAAAAGGAGGTATGCCTGTACACTAGAAAAGCATTTGCACATGTGCTCAAGGAGATGAGTATAAGAACATTTTTGTAACACTATTTATAATAGGAAAAAAGATGGAAACAACCTAAATGTTCGTCAATATGAAAATGGATAAAGTGTGGTTAATTCATATCACATAATATTCAGCAGTCAGGATGAATAAGCTATAACCACATGTCAATACTGACAAATTTCACAAATAACGTTAACTCAAAAAAGCAAGATGAAAAATAAAATGTTCAACATGATACCATTTATGTGGAAGCTAGCAACAGAAAATAAACTATATATTGTTAAAAGATACATAAATTCCTAGTAAAATAAAATTAAAATGCAAAGGCATGATGAACAGCAAATTCAGGATAGCAGTTATCTCTAGGGAAAAAGAATAATGGGATGGGGAGGGATACAAACAAGGGCTTCTTTTGTATCTATCTATTCCTTTAAAAAACAAATCTGAAACAGAGCAAAATTTGACAAATGCTGGTGGTTGGTATATACAAATGTGTTACATTTTATTCTTTTCCATAGAACTGGAATACATTTCATTTTTAAAGTGGAAATAGAAAAACACGAAGTCCAAGGAGGTAAGACAAAGTGTAATTCCAGGAAGCTCCCAGAAAATTTAGGAGTATTGGCAAGCTTATTCTCATTCCTATTTCCTATGATCTAAATGAAGTTGAGGTAGTCCCCAACTAACAAAAGGGTTATAGACCAAAACCAATTTTGTATCAGTTTTGGGAATATAACTATGTTTTCCTATAGAAGTTTTAAAAACTCCTACTCATCTTTTAGGATCCATTTCTGATGTTAGCTTATTTCAATGGTGTTTTGACTCCTACAGAACAGTTAGAACTTCCTCTACATGCCCACAACACTTTGTACCTACCTCTATTACTTATCAAGTTACATTATAATTACTTGTTTTTAGATACGTCTTTTCCACTTGAATTGAATTCTTAAAGGAAAAGACCATGTCTCATTTTTTTTATATTCATAGCATCTAGTATACTGCCTGCTGATCAATAAATGTCAAATGAATGTTAAAAATAAAGTGTAACTAAACCAAGAGCTGAAAGTGAATGGTGGAAAATTCTAAGTATATAAACTTTAGTACATGGATTTTGATATCTGTTTTGGCTACTTAGGTTTCTCATCAATTCTGTTCTGGTTAAGTTTTTAATACTTGAGAACAAAGCTCTCTATTGATAAAAAATAAGCTACAAGCCATGTCTAGAATTATATATAGTTAAAGCTTTGCAGTGATGTGTCAGTTTATGTATGGACATACACATACTGATGTTATATATCCTTCAAGTTTAACTTCAAATTGGAAAAAAAAAAAAACACCCCAGAAGAAGTCACCAAATACTGTTTTTCCACGATTTCTTGTTCAAGTAAGGCATCTGTGTATGCAATTAGGGTGCGAAGAGTAACTTAACACTAGGCAAGGCTGGTTTGATTATTTACCTGTAACATTCTATACTGCCCCAGACTTCTACAGAAAAATTATGCTATGAAAGTATACAACAAAAAGGTCATTTATAGAAATACTTTATCCTGCTCTAATTACTTGAATATTGGTATTACCAATGATTAAGGGGAAAGAGAAGTAAATTTTGTTGAGTACCTACCTACTACATGCCCAGGCACTATACTAGTCACTTTGCTCAATTTAATTAACTTGTACAGTTCTGTAAGGCAGCTACAAATTAGAAAAACAAGCTCACAACTAGTGAGAAACAAAGATTTGATTCCAAAGCCTATACTCTGTGATACCACATTGTCTTTACAATGTTACAAGCAATGAACACAAATTGCACTGGAAAATGTACCTGTGTTTCACATTTTAAGAATAAAATATCAAACAGTAGTGTAACACTTTACATTGCTGTTAATTAAATTTGATTTATAGTAGATACACAGATTTAACAAAAAGATGGCAATAAAATTACCTGCACTGTTATTGTCATCATCCTGTTCAATGAAGACATGATCCAGAATAAAGCTGAGCAACTCAGACTGCAATGAAGAATCAGGGGTGTAAACTAATGGCTCTAACATGTCACGCCCTCCTGACATAATCTGATGGCTGAAGATCATCAAAATATCACATAGAATAGTGAAGGCCTAGTATAAAAAAAAATAAAAAAAAAATAAAAAAAAAAGGATAGCATGCCATAAACCAAATTTTCTCACGAACTGCCACAAGTAACTTACATATTTAATGTGGAAATAAAATCCAACTTTCTATATTTGAAACTCACAAGAAAAAGCCATGTCTAGTATTTTCCTAAGATTTTAAAGGTGAAGAGTGTAATTTTTTCAACAATAACTACTGATATTTGCATTGTGATTTACTAACTGCAAGATAATTTCACAAATATTCTTTTTAGTTTTCAGCAATTTTCTTTTAATTTTTTAAGTGATTTGTACAATATGTTAACATCATCAAAACATGCAATCAGGACTCAATCTCAGGTTTTCTGACTCCAAACCCCACCCTTTACACTACACCACAATGTCTCATGGTATACATTCTCAAATATCAAATAATGTATAAAACCTGGTACCATTCTTTTCTTCTATGGAAGAAAAACACTTATACCAAGAAGATGAATATCTCCTAGAAGATCTCTTAGAAGAGAGATCACAAAATCTATAGGACTTTTTAAGCACTCTCATTGTCAGTATGTGTGATGATTAAGTAAAAAAAACATAACCAAGTGTGGGTCTGCTTACTAATCATCAGGCAAACCTGACAGTATAATAAACATAAGGCTGAAGTGGGACTTCCCTGGTGGTCCAGTGGCTAAGACTCCATGCTCCCAATGCAGGGGGTCTGGGTTCGATCCCTGGTCAGGGAACTAGATCCTGCATGTCGCAACTAAGAGTTCGTATGCCACAACTAAAGATCCCACGTGACACAACTAAGACCTGGCACAGCTAAATAAATAAATAAACAAACAAACAAACAAATAAATAAAGCAATAAAGCTGAAGTTATATCTTTTTTTTTTGGATGAAGTTATATCTTGAGGAGCTTTATAAAAACTCTGCCAGGAGTTTTAAATAGAGTCAAACACTGGTAAAGGTAGTCAGAAGGTAACTGGAAAAAATTTAATTATTTGTTGGGAAGGGATAAGGAAAATAAAATTTTGTGATCACAAAGTCAACAGAAAATTACATTTAATGGAAGACTACTACTAGAAGGACAGATTATAATATAGAGCTCAAAGCAGATTTTAATAATAGCTTTGCCTTTTTGGAACTAACCACATTTATTTTTTCCTCTATGCTTTTACCTCTTCTTTTGGTCTCTTCCTCTCATTTTACTACTATAGTAATAATTTATACCTATCAAGATATCTGAGTTTACAAAAGCTTTTGCAACATACACAGTAAGGATACACAGTGATAAGCATGGTGACATTTACTAATTAGGTGAACTGACAGGTCTTGTGAGCTAACCAGGACATATTCCTGGAAGCTGTTAGGAAGACTAATACACAGGCTATTTAATGACCAAATAATTAATCTCCAAGGCCTAAACAACAGATTATATATAAAGGAGATTACACACAATAACCCATAAGGAATTATGTGCTAACACTGTAAGAAATATGGAATATTAAGCTGAGTATCTTGGTGGCCTATGAAAATATATCAAGTAATACTTCATATATTAAGTTTGGATCAGTGTATACTTCATTGAAATCCTATTCTAAGACATTAACTATAAACTCATTTTACTACCTTCTGAAAGTTTGTCCCTCTTATCTGAATTGTAGAGAAGAAAATGTCCCAAGTCCTTTATTGTTACAGTTCAAAACTAAATAGGCTCTTGGTCCCAGGATCAGAAGTTATTTTACAGATGGGAAAACTACCCATGGCACCAAGTAACAATGTATTTCCAGACTGAGAAGCTTGGCAGCAATGGAATCAAGAGGGCATATGTGGTGGGAAGGTAACACTCTGAAGACGGAAGTGATTAAAATTTTTATTTCGAAGTCCACACAAGAAAAAATAACCCACACAATCGGGATGGGCAGGAATGCCAACATCTGATAATACTCTCAGAGATAACAAAACCAGATGGACCTTTCCTCCCTGAGGCATACCTGTTATACTTGTTGCTTTCAGGAATAATTTATGTAACTGCATACACCTACTTTGTATATATGGGTCTGTTTACCATGTGTGGCATAAAGAAACAATAACACAGAATAACTGCAACATGAGGGTAATCTATAATGCTCCACATGGAATTAACGTTAATCTATTTTTTGAGCATGGTATATATACAGATACAAGATATTTCTACTTTGCCCAATTTCAGTATTTCTTAAATTTTCTATATTAGTTCAGATATTTATTCAGGGTTGCTTACAAAAGACTGCTATCTATAGTAATTACTAACCTGTTCTTTAACGGTGGTATTCACGTTGGTCAGGTAATGCTGACATATCTGACAGAATACCCTCATCTGTTTCTTTAAACGCAGCAAGTCCTCCTTGAAAAAATTTAACATGAGCATTTTAAAATACTGTATTAAAAACTCATTCAGTATTTAAGATATTTTAAATTACATAAAACATCACCATATATTTAACTATGTTAACTCTGCTTGTACATTAGATTTAAATTCTTTATTATTTATCAAAAAGGAAAACAAAAACCACTTTTAAAATCTCAACAAATTGCAGCCTTAAAAACACCAGGTATATTCATGATAATTAGCTGACATTTAAAAATATTGTTTATATCATCTTTAACTCAGCCTTTTTCAATTTCCATTTCTCTGTTCATTCTGTAATACATTTAATTTACTATGTACTTAATATTGTAGGCCTAGTACTTAAAATCCTCAGACTATTAGTACATGCATATCATTAATGAACATATAAATACTGGTAGTGTAGTAAATATATGTTTTCACAAAGCTGAGTGTTAGAATATTCACTCAAAGCCAAATATCATCACATAGAAAAAGCATCTGTATATAAGAATAAAATTTTATCAAAAAAAAAAAATACCAGGTATATTAACGGATAATATCCTACGTGATCTGGGTCCTTTAGAATGAGAAAACTTATATGACTATATATGGCTATCCATATAAATCCACTACCTCAGAATGCTTAACAAGTAAAGATTTATGTTCCATCCTCGCTTTGTAATTTGATGGGTGGCCGACTGATAAATGGAATAAAATAAATGATAAAAAAGGGACAGCATGTTTCATTTTTCATTTGTAGGATAGTGGTTGTGCTTTTGAAAAACAGAGAGGGACCAAAGAAAAATTAGTTTTGTGGTATTACTCCACTTAAGAAAAAAAAAATTTTAAGTGTCTCATAAACCTACACTAAAAGGATGAATCTTTTTTTTCTTTTTCTAAATTTTTTTTAGAATTTTTTTTCTTTTTCTAAATATTTACACCAGTTAATTTAAAATAGAAAACTACTTTATAAAGATCAGCCACACTAATTTATTTAAGGCATAACCTCTGGCCCGTCTCCTGATACTGGATGCCAAACGATAGAGTATCAGTACACATTTGGTATATGTAATAGACAAGTTAAATAAAAACAGGTTTAACGTAGAGATTGATTTGGTGAAGAAAACTCAACCAAGCTTCAGTAGAAATAATTTTTGCATTTAATAACCATTTTTACCCTCTTTCCTCTACTAAAAGTATTACCTTTTTTCCCATGTTAATTTTTAACTCAATGCTTTTGATTTAGGTGAGCAATCATATTTGCTAATACAGTCACTGTTCCTACTACAAGCTTGATATTGAATTAAACTTTTTGGGTGTCTGACAAAAAGTACACTATTTTAACAACAGTACTACATTGTCTTTTCAAGGGGGAAAATATCCATTTGTAGATATAATTGCATCTTGTGCTTAAAAACCTCAAAAAAATTCTAAAATTATTCTGTGATTTTATGCAAAACAAAATGATTATCAAGAGGATTCCTTTTTGAGGAAAATAACTATGAACAGCTAATTCTATAGCTTACAGAAATTACTTAATATTTATAAAAATGTGCCCAAATAATATTTAAGGCAACATCTACTACTACAAGTACGAAGTTTAAGTTTCTAATTTACAAATGAAAAAGGCAGTACTGTTTAGTTCAATTACTAAACACATCAAGGATTACCATTACAGATAAAAATTCGAAAGTTCTATGACCTAGTAGCTGGCACATTACACTCAACCAGAAAGTGATTTATCATGAATTTGGAACATCAGTACAGAGATCCTGAGTATGAATAAGGAGATCCCAAAACAATACAAGGCATAAGATCTAGGGACAGGTGGTTTGTAATAATTAATTTATACAACCCAATAGCTGTATCTGTAAGTTTCAAAGGCTCTTGGTCATGATTTACAAAATCTGTAGTTCTTTATGTACCCAGCACTTTTGAGAATGATATGGAAATCCATAAATTATGCCACGTAGAAATGTGATTTTTAAAATTTAGAATCATACCCTAAACAAAACATATTAATGTTCTTTCACTGAATATACATCAAACTACAAATAACTGTTTTTAAAAGTACACATGCCTAAATAGTAGATTAGAAATAATCAAGATTTTATTGAAATGTCTTATGTTTAAGTTTGCTGAAAAGTTAATGCTATTTAATAAAGACGCCACTGAACCACCACAAACCTTTGTAGAGCTGCTTTCAGTTATCTTTGCAAGCTGCCAAAGGATTACATAGTGAGTGCATTGCAGTGCGTGAATAACAATCTATAAAAGAACAAAGAGAACACAGTTAAATTTTAAAAGTCACAAGTCTTCTTTCTCAAAGTTAAATATGTAACATGTAAATAAATAAAAACCTGTTCAGGCATGTCTCCATTTTCAATTCCGGTTTTCAATAGTTTGTAATTACAAGCAAACAAATCCCACTTTGAAAGATCATGGGCACTGTAAAAAAGAATTAAGTTACATTAAAAAGTTAAGCTTAATCACATTTGTTCTGGACTTGACTGTTAACAGAATACTATTAAAGTAAAATGTAGTAAACTTTCTAACATGCGCCCACAAGAACAACAAAAAAAAGTGTATTTTTAAAGAGTATATTAGTTGATAATTTGTTGTTCCCCAATTCACAACATGACTCTATCAAGTACTTTTTTCCCAAAAGCACAAGAAATCCAGCAAAAAATTTGACACTATAATCCCAAAACATGCAAGTTGGTTCTGATTTTGCTACAGTTTTAAGAAATCAGAAACCTTAAGATTCAACTTACTTATGAAAAGCAGTGATTCTCTTCAATGTTGACAATACCTGATATGCATCATCTTCATCAGGTTCTTCACCCTATGAATGTTAATTATATCATATTAAACATTAATAACCACAAAAGTGAAAAATCTTAGGCTATCACATTGGTGATTTCCACACCTTGAAAATAAAGAATAACCTAATTAAAAACCACAAAATAACTCTGTCATTCAATACTTAGACCTGGCCAAATTTAAAGCAAGGTGGCCAGAATAATGGGTCAACACAGAGTTGTTATAACGGATACATTATACCCAAGAGAGAAAAACTGAATGACATTCTCCTTTTTTCCTTTAAGTGATCTTGACACAAAACAATGAAGACATCTACTCTTTCACCGTAATAAATGCATTGGGACAATAAAGAGAAATATATTAGAGGACAAGCAAGAGATCATAAAAGATAATACCTAAAGGACAAAATCTACTAAGTAAATGAAACATAGTGCTCAAGAAAGATATATCAGACCAATTAAAATTAATTTGGAAAAAATCCTCTGCATAAGGACTAGATATACTAAATCCTTTTTCTGGGTATCAACTTTCCAATTTAGAGTAACTTAAGTTTTTGAAAATTTTATGAGTCTCACTATAAGAAACTTACAAATTTTAAAAAATACTATTGAACTTACTGTATTAAACCCCAGGTCTCTCAAAAAAATGCTTGTTTTTCACCATCAATTTTTATACAAGGTAAGTAATTAAACTTAATTAACAAACCATAGCTTGATTTTAAACTAACTTGTCCTAATCAGAATCATATCCGGCTAAGAGTAGAGCCATTACAATTTTTAAGAATGTGATCATTGTACATCAACATATTTGCACAAACCTCCAATTAAGCAAAACATAGTAAGCATGAAATGTTATACACAGAAATAAGAAAGTTTAAGAAGTAACTGCTAAACAAAATAACTGGAAATTACAAAAGTCCATATCATTTTTGCAGCATTAATGACCAAAGTGATGTGGAAAAGGCTAAATGCATTAATTTGAGAATCACAACTTTTTACTTTATGCAAATCAATTATCCTGTTAAGTGTACCTTTCCAGAAAAGATAAAAATCACAATAAAAATGCAAGTGTATTTGACTACCACACTTAAGCCTCTTTGGAAATACAACAGAACAACAAAACAACAAAATCGACAGTGGCTATAATTTATCAAGGCTTTATAATATAAAAGACCATAAATAAACTTCCAAAATGTTAAGAAACACCCCAATTTTTGAGGTTACATGGCCACAGTCTAGCTCAACTTTTCTGTTCTGTTAACACCCTGTTCCCTAACAGCCTCTTGTTCAACTAAACCCTGGAAACTTCCCAGATCATTTCTTTAAATTAAAAAAAGGGGAAAGATGTTAGCTTTGCTTTCACCTTCTCTTAGTCGCAGATTCTTGCCACCTTCCTATTTTGGTGGATGAATAATAGTATCACGATGAATCATAGAACAAAAAGTCTGAATGACTTTTCAACACACTGCTAGGGATTATCACCAAGACTGGTGACTAATTTGGTTCCGGGGGGTGGGGTGGGGGGTGCGCAGTGGGGCACAGCTGACAAAATACTTGTAATATATACCTCTTGCAGAAAATCTTCAAGAAGCCGGTTAAATTTATCAGCCAACTCGTCTATCAGTTGACTTCTTGAAATATCTACTCTGTTGAAAATTGTGAACTCTTCATTACAGAGTGCGTGATAAGTTTTAGAACACGCTTCCAAAACATCAGTATCTGTGTGCTTCTCTACAATATTCCGGATCTGTCGTAATAAGGCATCCAAATGCTGCAAAATCAAAGTTTTCTTCATTAAAACTAAGGTGTATATATGATAGGCATAAAATGACTACACAACCGGGATGAAAAGCTTCAAACACAGTAACTTTACAACCAGTAGGGCATACATTAAGTTCTTCTAGTCATAATAAATGCACTGACCCACCCAAACTTATTTCCCCAACTTCAACAGGAATAATATTACCTATCTCACAGGGCGTTGGTGAGATGTTAATACACATAAATACATATGTTCCTGGAACACAGTAAATGTATTCAATGGATATTAGCTGCTTTCATTTTGCAATTGTTATTATCCAGTTACCCACCCCTAATCTCCATAAATGATCAGTGATATAGTCACATAATGGCTAGCAATGATGGTACGGATATGGGCATGAATCAAAGGGAAACCTCATTAGTGCCATTCTCTAAATCCACCTTATCTAAAATATATATGGCATACAAGATACAGGTTTCCTTTTACATTAAAAGTTACAAAAACATATTTCAAAAAATATAAATAAACAATATGATGGGGTGAACTAAGTTAACAATTTTTCTTCAACGTTTTTTATACACAGAAACACCATACCTTTTCTAATCGTCCAGTGGTATATATTTCCAAATCAAAGTATTGTGGCAATTGCAACAAGTTAGTCACCTTTTCAGCATCTACAGAGTACTTCGAAATAAAAAAAAAAAAAGAAAATCATGTCAAAGACATCACAATAATGGTAAGTAAATATTATGATAAGTGCAAAATTCTGTGTGGCACTTCCAAACAAAACTTGTAATTTCTTAGTAACACTCCTGATACTGACACAAACTTACTTTAGCTAATAACTGAGGAAGGGCCACAGCAAAAAGTTCAGTGATTTTTGTCCTGTCATCCAACTGGGTCTTCTTCTCCTTTGCTGTTAGCACCTAAGGTAACACAACAAAGTTTCTAAGTATTTATTAATAAGCCCACTGACACTGTTAGGTGCTCAACTTTAAGTTAAGATATCCAAAATAAGTAATGAAATGACATTTTAAATGATGGATACAAGAATTTCTACTATAAAACTTGAAACCCAAAAGTAACAAAGAGAATAGCTTGCACATTATATTTTTAAAAAATAGCAACACTTTGAATAGGTCTAGAGACAAAATCAATACCCAGTTAGATTAACTAACTCTACCTTTGGATGAAAGGAGAAGCAGTTAGGAAATGTAGTTTAGGAGCTTATATAATAATAGGATTGAGTAGGATTTCAGTCTACTGTAAGTTGTGCCATGATCCATGAGTTATGAATTCAACATAAGTAACGACCAGCAATTAGAAAAACAAGAAAAAAAAAACCCACGAAAAAATAGAATGCATCACATAAGTTGCAGTATTGTTTGATGAAATTGTCTCAGTTATACACAAACACATATATATAGATGTGTACTAGGTCACAATATAAAAATGTATTTTTGTGCTTCACAAAGTTTGAAAGCCTGTGCAACTTTGGTCTACAATACAAATATATGTGAACTTTGAAATAATGCATTAAAATCAAATCCCAGGAAATAGGAATTTCCCCCATTTTAATGAATGATTATCCTGTTTTTATTTCTAACTTTTATTAAAAGAAAAAGAAAGCAAATCTATAAATAAACCAAAACAGACAAATACACCATTCTAAAATGTTGCACAACATGCAGTCTTAAAGGCAGGGACTGTCAACCACTGTATCTCCTGTAGTTACTGTCAACCACTGCATCTCCTGTAGTTAACTAACAAAGTATCTTATGGAAGGAACATGGATTTCGCAGATTGCTAATGCTTTAAAATTTACTTCTAACACATATTTATAAGCAAAGATCGCCTGAAAAATAAAATTTAAGATTCAAAAATTTGATTATATGGTTACAAATAAGAACTTTAAAAAACATATTGAAAAAGAGACATATAATTTAGAATACTGAAAATATGTTGGCATACCCTTTTTCCTGTCCCTCTCCCCACAGGAGGATGACATTCAGCAGCTTGTCTAATGGTACAAAGCATTATTTCAATCAGAGCACTCTCTTGTCTGTCCGTTAGCGCTGAAAAAAAAAAATCAGAAAGTTAACCTATTTCTTTTCTTTATATGCCATTTATAATATTACATAACAGTTCCTTCTGCCTGTGACAGAATCTGACCTAATGTACTAAAGAAAATCCCATTACTATATCACAAAAAGGATCAGAACAAGTTAAACCTAAGCATTACAAATCTGTAAAACACTGCTCCACAATTTGAGAAATGAAAATATGAACAGATACAAAAAAATAAAATATAATAAAACAAAATAAGGAATATTGACAGCAACTACATCTTTCTACATAATATTCATGTGTATGAAAACAAAATTATTCAAAGACTTTGAATCATTATTTTAATGCTAAAAGATAAAGAAATGGAATAAGTAAACTCTATTTTCAAAATTATCTAACAACAAAAGTACCATAATTAAACATCCTTACCTTCCTCTCCACTAAGTGGCTCCTCCAGCAACAAGCTATTCATACATTCCCAGTCTTTCAGCAGCTCAGTAGCACAGTCCCACATGCTATCCACAAGGTACGCTGCGTGCTCATGTAACTAAAATTTAAAAAGAGCAATGTGCTCTTAGACAAATATCATACTAGCCTTAATCAAAAGAATGGAAGCTTTGTTGGCACCATGTGCAAACTCAAACAACAATTTGTTTTTTGAGGTCAAATGGAAGAAAGGACAGAGAAGAACTGCCTTAGCTTTGCTATGTATAAGTAAACCCTGCTAGGCAGTAACATTTCTCACAATAATCATTAAATCATTCACATGAAAATTATTTTTGAAGAGACTATATGCATGCATATTTAGTACCTGACTCAATACAGTCATCCTTCTGTATCTAAGGAGGATTGGTTCCAGGACCCCTCGTCAGATTCTCCGAGGATGCTCAAGTTCCTTATATAAAATGGTGTAGTATCTGCACATAACCTACACTCATCCTTCCATATACTTTAAATCATCTCTAGATTACTTATAATACCTAATACAATGTAAATGCTATGTAAATAGTTGCCAGTATATGGCAAATTCAAATTTCACTTCTTGGAACTTTCCGGAATTTTTCAAAAAATATTTTCAACCCACTGTTGGTTGAATCCCCTGTTGGTTGAATCCACAGATGCAGAACCCACAGATATGGGGGGCCAACTGTATTACACGGGTGAACTACTCTCAGTTATAAAATATACTACAAATTTATTGTAACTTAATGGGAGTTGTAACGATTACTTAAAATACAAAATACATGATTACTTATCAATTCAATATATAACTAAATCATTTCTCTTCATTCTGTGAAGCTTAAAAAGGTTCTACAGCTTCCCAACTCATTTTAGGGGACAAGCATTACCATGATACCGAAACCCATCAAAGACATTACAATTAAATATATATATATACCAACACCCCGCATGAACATGGAGGAAATGTTCTCAAAAAATTTGCAAACTAAAACCAGCAATATATAAAAAGTATAACAGATCATGACCAAGTAGGGGTTATCCTAGGAATGCAAGGTTGATTCAACATTCAAAACAACAATCAACATAATTCATCACATTAATGTAATGAAAGATAAAATAATCATCTCAAGGGATGAAGAAAAAAGCATTGGACAGAATTCAACATCCGTTCATGATAAAACGTCTCAGCACCCACACACCTATGGATAATTAATCTTCGACAAAGGAGACAAGAATATACAATGGGGAAGAGACAGTCTCTTCAGCAAGTGGTGTTGGGAAAGCTAGACAGCCACATGTAAATCAATGAAGCTAGAACACACCCTCACACCATACACAAAAATAAACTCAAAATGGCTTAAAGACTTAAATATAAGACAAGACACCATAAAACTCCTAGAAGAGAAACACAGGCAAAACATTCTGACATAAATCACACCAATGTTTCAGTCTCCTAAGGCAATAGGAATAAAAGTAAAAATAAACAACGGGACCTAATCAAACTTATAAGCTTTTGCAAGCAAAGGAACCCATAAACAAAACAAAAAGACATCCTACAGACTGGGAGAAAATATTAGCAAATGATGCGACTGAAAAGGGCTTAATTTCCAAAATATACAAACAGTTCATACAACTCATATCAAACAAACAACCCAATCCAAAAATGGGTGGAAGACCTAAATAGACATTTCTCCAAAGAAGACATACAGATGGCCAATAGGCACATGAAAAGATGTTCAACATCGTTAATTATTAGAGAAATGCAAATCAAAACTACAATGAGGTATCCCCTCACATCAGTAAGAATGGCCATCATTAAAAAGTCTACAAATAATAAATGCTGGAGAGGGTGGGGAGAAAAGGGATCCCTCTTAACACTGTTGGTGGGAATGTAAATTGGTGCAGCCACTGTGGAGAACAGTATGGAGGTTCCTCAAAAGACTAAAAAAATAGAGTTGCCATATGATCCAGCAATTCCACTCCTGGGCATATACCCAAACAAAACTATAATTTGAAAAGATACATGCACCCCTATGTTCATAGCAGCACTATTTACAATAGCAAAGACATGGAAACAACCTAAATGTCCACTGACAGATGAATGGATAAAGAAGATGTGGTATCAACAGATGAATGGATAAAGAAGATGTGGTACATATATACAATGGAATATTACTCAGCCATAAAAAGAAACGAAATTGAGTTATTTGTAGTGAGGTGGATGGACCTAGAGTCTGTCATACAGAGTGAAGTAAGTCAGAAAGAGAAAAACAAATACCGTACGCTAACCACATATATACGGAATCTAAAAAAAACAAAACAAAAAAAAAGGTCATGAAGAACCTAGGGGCAGGACGGGAATAAAGACGCAGACCTACTAGAGAATGGACTTGAGGACACGAGGAGGGGGAAGGGTAAGCTGGGACAAAGTGAGAGAGTGGCAAGGACATATATACACTGCCAAATGTAAAACCGATACCTAGTGGGAAGCAGCCGCATAGCACAGGGAATCAGCTCGGTGCTTTGTGACCACGTAGAGGGGGTGTGATAGGGAGGGTGGGAGGGAGGGAGATGCAAGAGGGAAGAGGTATGGGGACATATGTATAGCTGATTCACTTTGATATAAAGCAGAAACTAACACACTATTGTAAAGCAATTATACTCCAATAAAGATGTTAAAAAAAAAAAAAAAGACTCCACACTTCCACTGCAGGGGGCACGGGTTTGATCCCTGGTCAGGAAACTAAGATCCTGCAAGCCCTGTGGGGCAGCCCAAAAAAAAAAAAAAAAAGAGAGAGAAAGATGTGTGCGTGTGTGTATACACACATACATACAATGGAATATTACTCAGTCACAAAAAAGAACGACATAATGCCATTTGCAGCAACATGGATGGACCTAGAGATTATCATACTAAGCAAAGTCAGTCAGAAAGAGAAAGACAAATACCATATGATATCACTTATATGTGGAATCTAAAATACGACACAAATGAACGTATCTGTGAAACAAAAACAGACTTACAGATATAGAGAACAGGCTTGTGGTTGCCAAGGGGGAGGGGAGGTGGGGGAGGGGAGGGGAGGGAGGGAAGGACTGGGAGTCTGGGATATTAGCAGATGCAAACTATTATGTATAAAATGGATAAACAACAAGGTCCTACTACAGCAAGGGAACTATATTCAGTATCCTGTGATAAACCATAACAAAAAAATATGAAGAAGAATATACGTATGTATAACTGAGTCACTTTGCTGCAGAGGAGAAATTAAACACAACACTATAAATCAACTGTATTTCAATAAAATTAAAAAAAACTTCTCAGGCTTCCCTGGTGGCGCAGTGGTTGAGAATCTGCCTGCCAATGCAGGGGGCATGGGTTCGAGCCCTGGTCTGGGAAGATCCCACATGCCGCGGAGCAACTAGGCCCGTGAGCCACAACTACTGAGCCTGCACGTCTGGAGCCTGTGCTCCGCAACAAGAGAGGCCGCGACAGTGAGAGGCCCACGCACCGCGATGAAGAGTGGCCCCCGCTTGCCACAACTAGAGAAAGCCCTCACACAGAAACGAAGACCCAACACAGCCAAAAATAAATAAATAAATAAAACTTCTCAGCAAAAAGAGGTATAGGAGGAAACATCCTCCATATAACAGGTAGCTACACAACACCTATAACTAACAATGTAATTAATGTTGAAATATTGGATGCTTTTCCCCTAAGATCAGGAACAATCCAAAGCTATCCACTCTCACCACTTCTATTCAACATTCTACTGGATGTCCTAGCCAGTACAGTAAGGCTGGGGAAAAAATGGCATAAATGTAGGAAAGGAAGAAGTAAAATCATCATTATTTGCAAATGAGTTGATTGTATATTATAGAAAATACTAAGAATTTTATTAAAAGCTTACTTTAAAAAGTGAATTTAGCAAAACTGCAGATAAGAGGTCAATATGCAAAAACCAATTGTATTTCTATATATAGAAACAATTAGAAAATCTAATTAAAAGGCCCTAACACTGATTAAATAATACACATATACTAAAAATGTATGTTGGGCCCTCTCAAATTCTGGTGAACAGGTAGGTTTTCAACCTAACGGAGACCTAAAAGAGCTGATGTTAAATGTAAATCTGTATCTGCAACAACAATAATAATCACAGGTACCAAATATTGAGAACTAACAAAATGCTAGGTCTGTGCTAATAGTTTTACATGGATTATCTCGGCGTTATCTAAGAAATTATTATCCACATTTTTATAAGGAAAATGGGCTTAGAAAGATTAAGTAACTGAATCAAGGTTATACAAATAATAAGTAGGGAAGCCCAATCGGTAATCAGGTCTTTCTGGCTCTAAAATTCATGCTCTTAGCACTACATATAAATATACTATTTGAGTATCTTACTAACATAGAAAAAAATTTTTTTTGGTGTGGAATTGGTAGAAGTCTATTTTATCCAACACTCATTGTGATACTTGGAAGATTTTAAGATTTACATCATTTGAACCCCACCTCCAAATTGTTTTGAACATAAGTATAACATGAACAACATCAACTAACCTCACTTTCCAGAAAGAAAAAAACCAATGTCTTAACAAGGTTGGCATTTGGACCTTGTCGTCCCCTTCTTTTCATCATTCCATCCTCCTCTGGATCTCGACGACTGAAGAGCCTATGATAAATGCAAAATACTTACTTTTAAAACAAACAAAAATTTCCTAATTTAAAAAAACTGTCTGAATTCCATATTTAAGCATTTAACAAAGGAGTACATGGGAGCTGGGTAGGTACAGTATTTTCCAACTTTATACTAAGTAATTGCTATAAACCTTTTTCATTTCACACTTGGTGGTACTTCTAAATCCTTTTAAATTAACTTCTCAAGTTAGTTGCATTGTGAATTATTTCTTTTTAAAACCCTTACTGCATTTTAAGCAAGCATTTCTTTTTATAGAAGTATCACAATGACTAACCTATACCATTTATGCACATAAATCTATAATAAACATTCTTCTCTTTAAAAATGACATCTTTTCCTTCTATCCTTCTTGAACAATTTATCCCAAAGTCTGAACTCAGTGGCCTCTTTCTACGGGTATCATGATCATTCTTCCTTATAAACAACAAAAGTTATCAATGGATAACAATGAATAGAAAACTGTAGTGTAAATGTTTTACATCATGTACTCTTTCAAATAAATGCTTCACCCCAAATGAGCATTTTAATAAAATCTTTAAGATTTTACAATCTTAAAATCTTACAGTTTAGTCCATGTGGTTCAAATTGTTCTCTTTAAAAGCCATTACATAACATTTGCTAAATATTTTCAGTGATTAGATATTCACACTATCTATACTACCTAATCTGAGGTGTTAAACAGCAACATAAAAGTAAAGAGACTAAAGGATTCTTGTGGTTCTTATATCAAACTGTTATCAAAGTACTCGAAGTAAAACCTTTTATTATTTTGAAAAATATTTTTTTGTAATGTAAAAATAGGCTTAAGACCTGTACTGAATATTTTTTAATAAGTTATATTTATATATATTTTAATATAAATTATAACACAGTAAATTACTTCCATTAAAGTATACTTTAGAAAAATGAACAACAGAAATACAGATTTACTTTTTGTAGAGAAATTCTCCAGCTGCTACTGCTACTGGCCGATGAGCTGAATAAACCAGATGATAGACATTTTCACAATCTTCTGCAGTAAGAACTTCTTCACTACTCCTAAAAAGAAATAAGCAATAGCAGTTTTCAAAGTAATGTTGTAATTTTAAGCATACTGATTACAAAAATTCATATTCATACATTAAAAAATAGTATACTTTCACTTTTAAACTTGTGTTTAAAAAAAAAAAACCTTCATTAAGAAGTTCTGTTGAAAGAAGAAATCAACCTTATTTGATTATCGTCTATCAGTAAAAGCATCCCCTGACAAAACAGCTGAGTATTTTGTTAACACCTACGATCAATGGGAGGTAAAATTAGAGTGAATACCGAGTATAATGAAACATATACTAAGAGAAATAACAATGTGACAAATATGCTAAAGGGAAATGAAGACAAAATAATATAAACTAACGTAGGAAAAAAAGTGGTGGTATGCTAAGAGCTTAGAGTTAATAATCACAGAGAACATTTTGCATGTATTTCATAGTAATATTAAGGAAAGAGACAATATTGCAACATTAAAATATACTAACACCCCAGTTATCTCACAATGAAGAATAATACTTCATTCACCATGTACTAAACACCATATAAGGCAATGCAAAAGCATTTTAGCAAATAATTAAAATTTAAGTGCCAAAGACCTTTACAATGTATCATTAAAAGAATCTTACTAAAATGCAGTGCTCATTTGACTGACCTTATTTTAAAAGAACAAAATAAACCTAACAAAATCTTGGTAAATCAAAGTCATTATTAGGCCCATCAACCACAGTACCCCAGGGTAAACCTTGTTGGGTTCTTCCATAGTGGGACTCTGCATTCGAAGTCCTGACCTCTGGCACCTCTTTCCCTCCTAATATGCTTTTAGTCTACTGTGAGATAAACAATCTAGGTTTTTACCACTGTATGTAAATTAGGAATCATAGGACCACCATCAGAGAAAAAAGCCTAAGGATAGTAGATGGTTAGTTCAGGAGCTCAGATCCTTTTTGGTTTTCTGCTGTGCACAAGGTTTCCAGAAGTCTGATGTCTAAGGAAATATTACTTCTTTTTGAGAAAAATGAAACCAAAATGTTAAAAGTTTCAAAAGCACTTTAATTTAAATTAACTCGATGTGTAATACTGGATCGTTTTTGGAAAAACCACTTGTGCCATCTTATAATAAAATATATACATATACATATATATTGAATCAAATCTGTGAAACTATAGTAAATGTGTAGTAGTTCACTCATTTTAACCAATAAGGAATGTTCCTGACAAGTTTCAGTTATTAGGTATATACATGGCTGAATCAACAAAAATGGCCATTACCCTTCATTAAAATACCAGAAACAACAAAAAAAGATGTCCACAGGGTATTACGGAGGAAGAGGGGAGAAGCTGTAGAAATATAAGTAGGATACTATTATTTTCTTATTTATTTCAGGATTCTTTCAATATTTTTATAATGTGCATATAATAATTTATAATTTTTAAATCCAATTAAAGAAAAATGCAACAGTATAAGTAGAGCACTATTATTTTCTTATTTACTTCAGGATTCTTTCAATATTTTTATAACATGTGCATATAATTTTTTTTTTTAAGGGAACGCTATTTATTTATTTTGGCTGTGTTGGGTCTTCGTTTCTGTGCGAGGGCTTTTCTCTAGTTGCAGCGAGCGGGGGCCACTCTTCATCACGGTGCGCAGGCCTCTCACTGTCGCGGCCTCTCTTGTTGCGGAGCACAGGCTCCAGACGTGCAGGCTCAGTAGTTGTGGCTCACGGGCCTAGTTGCTCTGCAGCATGTGGGATCTTCCCAGACCAGGGCTCGAACCCATGTCCCCTGCATTGGCAGGCAGATTCTCAACCACTGCGCCACCAAGGAAGCCCCAATTTATAATTTTTAAATCCAATTAAGAATTAAAGAAAAATGCAATTGTTAAGACTGCTCAAAATCCCCCCAGTTAAGTGAATTCTCAGAAAATGTCAGTGTATCTAGAGCTGCCTTCTTTTTTTTTCCTGATTTTTTTAAATTTAATTTTTATTTTATATTGGAGTATAGTAGATTTACTATGTTGTGTTAGTTTCAGGTGCACAGCAGTGATTTAGTTATACATATACATATATCTATTCTTTTTCAGATTTTTTTCCCATATAGGTTATTACAGAGTGCTGAGCAAAGTTCCCTGTGCTATACAGTATGTCCTTGTTGATTATCTATTTTATATATAGTAGTGTGTATATATTAATCCCAACCACCTAATTTAAATTTTGAGGTAGAGCTGCCTTCTTTTTAATGACTGCAATGTAGTCCATTTCATATAAATGGGGTTAACAACCATGCTCCTCACAGAGGACTGCTGCATTAAATGAGGTAACCCCTATGAGGTGCTTCTATTAGTTATTATATATCAATTTAATTCTTCCTCTATTAATAATCATCTAGAATATTTCCAAAATTCTATTACAAATAGTACTATGTTAGAGAATGTAAGCATTTTATATTTTGAATAGATACTGCCAAGCTTTGCTCCAAAGAGGTTCTACCAATTCATAGTCCCATCAATAACGTATAAGGGTCTGTTTTTGCATAGCCTTACCAACATAGTGTATTACCAAACACATTTTGTATCTTTGTCAAGAAATAGGTAAAAGATGGTCTCATTTTAATATACATGTCTCTAAGTACGGCTAAACATCTTTTCATATGTTTAAATTTTTATTTTCTTTTCTGTCAATGATGTGGTTCCTAACTTTTGACTCTTTTCCTATTGGGTTTCTGTTCTTGTTATTGATTTATTGAAAGTGACTCCTATGATGCAAATATTTTGCCCAGTCTGTCATTTGTTTTCTGAGTTTGTTTATATTTTATGTCATATACACATTTCTAGTTTTTTTTTCTTCTAGTTTTTCATGTAGTTAAAATTCAGTATTTTTTTTAATGTCTAGGTTTTATGTCATGCTCAGAAAGATATTGCTCAGTTTACATATAAAATATAAATGTTTAATCCTCCCCTAAGTTTTCATCTAGCACTTTAATGGTCTCATTTATCTACATTTAAACATTTCATCCACCTGGAAATCATTTCTATATAAGGTCGAAATATGAATCCAATTTAATTTCCCCCCAAACAGAACCTGTCACAAAACCATTTATTTTCTGATAGGAAACAACCCTTACCCTACACTATGTTCCTGGATGCAGTTAAGTTTGTCTCTATTCTTTATTCAGTGCCACTGATTTCTGTCTATTCACATACCAGTGCCAAAATTTAAAAGTTACTATGGTAGGGGGAGGGAGGGATAAATTAGGAGTTTGGGATTAACATATACACACTGCTATGTATAAAATAGATAACCAGCAAGGACCTACTATATATATGTATAACCGAAACACTTTGCTGTACACCTGAAATTAACACAACACTGTAAATCAACTATACTTCAATTTTTAAAATTAATAATAATAATAAAAGTTACTGTGGTTTTACAATATGACTTAAAATCATACCGGGTAGTCATCTCTCATTAGTTTTTATCAGAATTTTGCTGGCTACTCTTACATGATGACTTTTCCATACATACGAGTGTCAGAATTAGCATGCTATGATTTTTTTTTGAAAAGGCCCTTTTGCAATTATTTGGATCATGTTAACAACCTAAATGTCCATTAATAGATGAATGAATAAATAAAATGTGTTATACATGCAATGGAATATACTGAGTCTCCAAAAGGAATAAAATTCTGATACATAACCTAACATGGATGAACTCTGAAGACATTATGCTAAGTGAAATAAGCCTGCTACAAAAGGGCAAATATTGTATAATTCCACTTATATGAGGTACCTAAAATAATCAAATTCAGAGATAAAGAGTAGACAATATGACTTAAAATCACACTTGGCAGTCGTCTACAGAGTATCAGTATGGGAAGATAAAAAAGGTTCTGGAGATGGATAATGGTGATGGCTGCACAACAGTATGAATGTACTTAATTCCACTGATCTGTACTCTTAAGTATGTTTAAATGGTAAATTTTATATATATCATCACATCTTTTTAAAATGGAAAAAAGTGAATTCCATCACTTTTACATTTTAACATAATAGAATACGTTTTAAATTCAGATTGTTTACAGATAAGTTTCAGTAAATACTAATTTCTAAAAGTGTGACAAGGGACTTCCCTGGTGGTCCAGTGGTAAAGAATCTGCCTTACAATGCAGGGGACACAGGTTTGATCCCTGGTCAGGGAACTAAGATCCCACATGCCAAGGGGCAATGAGCACGCCACAACTACTGAGCTCTCGCACCTCAACTAGAGCCTGTGTGCCGCAAACTACAGAGCCCATGCACTCTGGAACCCGTGCGCCACAACTACAGAGCCCACGCGCCCTGGAGCCTGCACGCCACAACTAGAGAGAGAAAACCCGCACGCCACAATTAAAGAGAAACCCACGCACCACAACGAAAGATCCCGCATGCCTCAACGAAGATCCTGCATGCCGCAACTAAGACCCAACACAGCCAAAAATAAATAAGATAAATAAATAATAAATAAAATCTTAAAAAAAATAGAAGTGTGACAAAATATGATAGGCATATTTAACACATTCAAGTGTTTAACTTTATTTCAAGAGCATCTGAAGACAGTAAAATTGAAAGGAAACTAGTCAAGAGAATGAGAACACATGAATTCCTAGCTCAGAATTTTCTAGTCCAATGGTTCTCTCTTCCTGTTTTCTCAACTTTACATGAAAAAATTAAACTTCTTGCTGTAAAACCCCAAGTTATTAAAATCTACATCTAGATAAATTTAAACCAAGTATTCTAATGTATTATTTAGATAACTAGACATTAGCAATATGCAATAAATACATACTTACTGTTGGACTTCCCTGGTGGCCCAGTGGTTAAGACTCTGCACTCCCAATGCAGGGAGCCCGGGTTCGATCCCTGGTCAGGGAACTAGATCCCACATGCATGTTACAACTAAGAGCCTGCATGCCACAACTAAAAGATCCCACATGCTGCAACTAAGACCCAGGGCAGCCAAATAAATAAATAAATTTTTTTTTCTTTTCAAAATTAATTTATTTATTTTATTTATCTTTGGCTTCGTTGGGTCTTCATTGCTGCGCGCGGGCTTTCTCTAGTTGCGGCGAGCCTGGGCTACTCTTCATTGCAGTGCGCGGGCTTCTCATTGTGGTGGTTTCTCATTGCGGAGCACGGGCTCTAGGCGCACGGGCTTCGGTAGGTGTGCCACGCAGGCTCAGTAGTTGTGGCTCGCAGGCTCTAGAGCACAGGCTCAGTAGTTGTGGTGCCCAGGCTTAGTTGCTCCGCGGCATGTGGGATCTTCCTGTACCAGGGCTCAAACCCGTGTCCCCTGCACCGGCAGGCGGGTTCTTAACCACTGCGCCACCAGGGAAGCCCTAAATAAAAATTTTTTTTTTTTTTAAAAAAAAAACATACTTACTGTAAAACAAGAGTGAGTAATTTTATTGCTTGTACTGCAACATCATATTCTTTGTCAAGGGTCATAGACACAATTCTATCCTAAGGACAAAAATAATTAAAATATTCTTAAAGGGAAAGCCAGAAAAAATACTTTCAAATAATAGGTAATTTTTAAATACTTAGAGTAATACTAACCTTGAACCGACTGGTAAATAGCTCCAGTTTGGAATTAAGCTCTTTGTTATAATAAAGCCCTTGTAGAGCAGTGAGACATTTGAGTCTTACCTCACCTTGCTGAATGAAACAAGAGGAGAAAATTTATTAAAACTCTGCATATTTTCAACCTGAACATTCAAGATACTTACAATATTTTCTACTTTAAATATGTTCTATACAATAGCATTTCTTCAGAAACTCTCATCTTTGATAATGCAAAAATAGGAATCAATACATAAACATTTAAAACTAAATACCTTTGGGGTTACTACTGCTGTAGGTCAAATGAAAATTTTTTGAAAAGTTTTTCAGAGCAATACTATTGTGAAAGACGATAGTAGCATATTTCACAGTAAGTTTTCCTTTACAGAAAGTAGTATTTGTAAGGAATATATACAAAGAACTTCAAGGCTTGTGAAGAGGCAGACTAAGAGAAAGGTAGATTAATTAAAAAAAAATAAAAAAGGTCAGAAGCCAAGTTGTAACTTATAATCTGGCTAAGATACATGTTTATCAAGAGAATCAAAATTAAAGAAATTTTAAAATGTATATAGCACTTACATATTAACAGAGTAAGAATTCTTCTTACTGCTCTAAGAAATGTCTCACCACCACCACCATCACCTACATGATCCAATTGTTTCAGTACAAAATTTTCAAGATTGAAGGCTAAATCAGTGGCCAAGATTCAAAAAACTAGGGGACTTTATATGATAGAGACTATATTTTCATGTAGCGGACAGAAAAGAATAAAGGAGAGAGGGCTATAGGAATGTGCTCCCAGTTATACCTACATGCAGATAAGTCACTATGAATGAGAGCAGCAGATAGCTATGCCTATGTGTAAAAAGAAAAGCAGTCTATAAGGCATATCTTACCTTATCATGCATAGTCCAACCAACATACTTTAAATAACTGTCATTAAGAAAGGCATCACTATACATTTTCATCCAAATGCCAATTTCTTCAATGCAAATAGCTCGGATTTCAGCTATTGCATCCCTGCATGGAGGAAGGAAAATTATGCATATTAGTGCCAGTATACCACAGGACTTGTGGTTTATTTAAGCGATGCCAAATACTTCATACCTACTATGAATATATCACTACCTTAAGTATTACTGGGGATTTAAAAGCAGAATTGAAGCATGGCCCCCGAATGCCAAGAGCTTACAGTCTAGTTGTCAAAGCGTAATTATCACCATATAAATATTTAAAGTTAAATAAACCTACAAACAGAATCCAATCCCCACCTTTTATACCATGCCATACCCCAGCCTTTGTTCACACCTCCTGGGCATGGTGTGTTCAGACAGCAGGAACACTAGTCTGGTTAGAGAATATTTTCCAGGTGAGAATTAGTTACACCTAATATTGAGGCCAAGCTCAATTTGGATTTGAATGTCAGACTAAATTATTTTGAATTCATCCTGTAGGTAATGGTAAGTCATTCATGGCTTTTGAGCAGAAGAATGATGCAACAAAAGAACATTTTAAGACAACTGCAATAATCTCTAGGCATGAGAATGATGAGGGAACAGACTAAGGTAATGGTGACAACAGAAATAAAAAGGTAAGAATAGACAAAGGGATATTACAAAGGAAGTATTAACCTGATCGAATAACTGCCAAGTTAAGGAAACGACGGAGAAGTTAAATAAACATGCCACCAAAATTTAAAGAATAGGTTACAGCAGAAATGGTGGTAAGATTACCTATTTCTTTCCTCTACTCATTCAAAATAAGGGAAACATCTCACTTAAATCTATCCAGCTTTTCCCACTGAGTCAGCTTTTCCCACTGAGTCAGGAATCAGAACGTACAGTCTCTACTAACATAGTACCTCCAAAATCAATTAAGTATTTTGTACCCTGACTCCTAATAACAGCAGTAGCCTCCATTTTCTGGGCATCTACAAGTCAAGCACAACATTACCCCATTTTTCAGATAGAAAACAAAGTTGAGAGCAGTTAAGTAACTTGCCTAGAGTGTCTCAATCAGTGGAAGAGCTTAGATTCTAACACTGATCTTACTCTAACATGATTTCCACTAAATTTATATTGCCTAAACCACTAAATATCCAAACTTGAACAGAATAAGAGTTACATTAAAAAAAACTGTCCTGACTTACCGGTATCTATGTACAAACACTCCCTTAAATATTGCATTCATCATATTTTCTATTTCATCTTGATTTTCTTGAAGCTGAAAAGAACACATCATTTCTTTTCAATTGTAATGGAAGAGAACCAAAAGGACATCTAAAAGTTGTTACAAGCACAAATGCAGGTTTCTCCAGTGTTTTGGTTATTACACCCAATTCCTTTTTTTTTTTAAACATCTTTATTGGAGTATAATTGCTTTACAATGGTGTGTTAGTTTCTGCTTTATAACAAAAATATGGAACACTTCACGAATTTGCGTGTCATCCTTGCACAGGGGCCATGCTAATCTTCTCTGTATCGTTCCAATTATAGTGTATGTGCTGCCGAAGCGAGCACCCAATTCTTAATTCCACTAAACAAAGTGTCCACATACAAAAATTAACAGCTGTTGTCTATCAGGTAGCCACAGTCCCTTGATACTTGGAATATTTGTACTTGGTTTTTAATGTTTGGCTGGTAGACTAATTTTTTAAATGGTCACATATTTTCATTGTATAAATGTACATAAAGAAATCTGTTATGTAGTTTATTATAATACATATCTATTATATAACATATAATCAAGAAAGCATAACAATGTTTCATTATCTTGGTGTTTAGCATCTGAAAAATAAGTCATGTTAACTAGTACCTGCTCAAAGAACAAAAACGATTTGAGTAAAATAACTTGGCAAAAAAAATTTGTCTCCCTGCTAAATATTTTTGAGGGAAACAAGGCTCACTTGAAATAATCAACTAAATATTTCAAATCTTGGTTGACTTATTTACTCCCATATATTTTCAATTCAGAGCTTGAGAGTTAAGAGAAAATTGTTTCAGAGCTTGAGAATTACAAGGAAAATCTTTCACACGCTAAGTATTAATTAGCTTTTAGATTATGTTCTGTTTCTGTAAAATGTTTTTTTTCTTTTCATGAATATAATCTCACATTTCCAAATAATGCTAACAAGGGCATGCACTTGTATGCATTAGCACAGTCAAAGGCACAGGTGGTCTTTCAACATGTTTAAAAACTTAACCCCAGAGGCAAAGAATATACAAATCAATTTTCACTGCAAAGTAAAGGAGCTGTTACAGTGGAGGATTACTGGACTGAATATCAATACTATGACATAGTATGAGTGTGTTTCATGTTTGGTAATTGCAATCATTGTTGCTTTTGTTGTGGTCATCCATGTACAATGCTTGGTGTCAGTCGATTTATCTCTTGTAAAAATAAAATACAGTGTGTGTGTGTGGAAAAAAAAAACAAAAAACAAAAAAACTTAACCCAAGCTAGAAGTATTAATATCTTATATTTGTACAAGAATTTTAAACTCAAAACCCGTTTTTACCTATATCCACTCATTCTATGTTCAGAATCTTTAGAATCAGGCCATAATTTCATGCATTATGTTCATCTAATAAAGCATCCAATGCAATTTATTAACTAAGTTAAGGGGCAAAAAGGTCAATTCTTCATTTCAACTACAGCTGACCCTTGAACAACGCAGAGGCTAGGGACGCTGACCCTCCACACAGTTGAAAATCCAAATAAAACTTATAGTCGGCCCTCCGTATATGCAGTTTCTCTGTATCCACAGTTTCTCCACATACAAGGTTCCACAACCAAAGATTCAACCAACCGTGGATCATGTAAGTACTGTAATATTTACTACTGAAAAAAATCCAAGTATAAATGGATTTGCACAGTTCAAACCTGTATTGTTCAAGGGTCAACCGTACGTGAAAAAGATGAGGAGTTTAGGCATGGTGGAAATGTGGGCAAGATTTTTCTGGCTTTTCTTGAGCAGGGGGCATTTTAAAAAGTTATTGGCTATCTCAGAAATAACCAACTTTTAAATTATAGTTACCACTACCCCCCCAAAAATGTCAAACTCAAGTAAGTAATTTATGGAATACCACGGCAAATATTTTAACTCAACTGCATTACTAATATTTCTGAAACATGAGACTTTGCCTGTTAGAAATAAAAATAAACATCCCCAATATCAGATAGCAAAATATTACATCACCAATGAAGGAGGAATTTAAATCAAAAACACAAGATCAAGGGAATTCCCTGGCAGTCCAGTGGTTAGGACTCGGCACTTTCACTGCCAGGGCCTGGGTTCAATCCCTGGTCAGGGAACTAAGATCCCACAAGCCGCGCGGCATGGGGGCAGGGGAGACAACAACAACAATGACCAAAAAACACAACATCGAAAGATTTTATTTATTATTATTTAGCATAAAACTGAAAAAATATATTTTCCTCACTCATAGTTGAATTTGGTGGTCATAATGTTAACCAAGTGCCTCTTACACTACAAAAAAACCAAAAACACAGATTATGACAGCATAAATAGCTTATAAGTTATTTTTCAAAGTGACTTTACATAAGTGAAACCTCATTTCATCCTGACAATAAGCTGAGGGAGGAAGTTAGGAGAGATATTTTCACAGTAGAGATGAATAACACTAAAGCATTAAGCAGCTTGTCAGACTGGCCCAGGACTCCTTATGTGAAGCCTTGACCTCTTAATCCTAGTCCACACAGAAAGAATATATACACAGAAGGTATTGTTGGCATGAATAATCAACAAAAATAAGTTAGATGTATAAACAACCTGAAACATGTTGTTTAAATTTTTCAAAAAAAAATTATCTGATGAACTAGCAAAGTTATATCATAATTAATGGTGACCAAGTTAGTTACAGATTAATAGCTTAAATATTCAGTGCAAAAGTGTACGTACCTCTTTCCGCTTCTGTAGCAGGAGTTCTAGCCTCTCATTGGCTCGTTTTCCAATCATTTTATTCCGTTCTGCCTCATATTGTCTTTGTGTATTATCCATATTAATGCTAAGATTTAGTGCCACATTCACCAAAGCTGTCATCAACTTCATAGCTATTTTTAAATGGAAAATGTTGAACTTAGTCTCACAGATACAAAAATTTACAAGTTAAGATCAAATTAAGAGAAATTAAAAACAAGATGGGCTGTTCTGCTTCTAACAGAAAAGAAAAATATAGCTGCTACAAACGAAAACAACAATAGTAAAACAACAGCTAATATGTATTGAATACTTACTATATGTCAGTTACCTATGCTAAATACTTCTCATGGATTAACTCCTAATCCTTACAACAGCCCTCAAAGTTAAGTATTATCCTCATTTCATTCATGAAGAACCTGAAGCTCAGGGAGATTAAGAAATTTGCCTCAGACTACACAGTTCATATACATAGTTAAACCAAGATTCAAAACTAGGTAATCTGACTCTAGATTATGCTCAAATCCCACTATACTATGATATATATGTCCCCTACAATGACCTTTTCCAGAGACCACGATTCACCTTCTAAATAAATTTTGATTCATACAGCAGTCATTTAGCTATCCAGTAACCAAAGGGGGAGGGAACTTAAGTGCTTTTTATCAAAGTACAGTGTGTAGAAATGTTGGACAGTTTTATCAGTATTTGATTTCCTTTAATTTTACTCTATTACATATCATCATAAAGACAATGGTGCGATTATGAAGGACAGATCTAGATAAAAAGTCAAAAGTACAAAGAGTAAAATATCACTCAATAAAGTGCTTTTTATCAGAGTTCCTCCAGATCTCTACCTTCTGTTACTGAACTCTTGCTACTGAGACAAGACTCACTGCCTGTGATTTCAAACTTATTAACTGAAATATCTGAACACTTTATGCTTAATATAGCTTAGTCTAGACTATGTCTCAGACCTGGTTCACTGCATGATAGAACACCGCAAAACTAAACCTTAATTTGTGGCTATTGGCTCTCTTTAAAAGAAATTCCCAATCTTCTGCTCTGAGCTATTCCACACCTTCAGCAAACCAGTTTGTCATTCTGATCTAAAATTACCCACCTTACCCCATCATATATGTTTTAATTTACTTTAACTGTTCAAGTTCTTAACATCAAAGCTACCTAAATTCACAGAGCAAGATCACGTTCATATTTTGTGACCTCAAATCTAAAAGCAAAACCTACAGGGAGATTGTATGCATTTTATTTTTTTTAAATGGAGAGCTGAGCAGAAGTACATCTTTAATCATAGCTTTAATTCTCTGGGGAAATACTCTAAAGGAAAAAAACATCCCCACACTTAGAGAAAGAAAAATTTTTGTAGAAATCAAAATATTCTATCATTAAGGCTTAGAATACTATAGTAACAATTAATGCCTAGTTGATTTATTCAAACTCAAACCAAAAAGCACATATTCAATAATAGTACTTTCAGCACAAAAGAGAAACCAAAACATTTTATCAACATCAACGCTAAAAATCACTGTTCTAGAATTAATCATGTGAGCCTTAAAAATATAACTCATTTCATTAAAATTTAAAGATCAAAGAATTTGACTCAGCCTAAAGTTACTCAGAAGCGTAAGAAAAATCAGCTTTTTGTGGTGTGATTAAATAAGCATCATCCTGTAGTGACCATCATACCAGGAGGGACTATGCTAGCAGAGACTATGCATAAAGGTCATTTAGAACTACATATCCAAAATGACTGTTCCCCAAATTTGCTGTCAATACCTTCCTTGATAAAACATATTTCAAGAACCCAACAGATCACTATGCCACAGAAAGGGAAAACAGGTGGATAGGAAACAAGTAGGTTTACCACAAGAAAATTAATTGTAGTATGCCTTCAGAGAATCAAAACTGAAAATATCACTCCATTCCCAGTAATTCGTGAGGGCTGAAGGAGAGGGGAGAGTGTCCTCTTAGGTGCTACTTAATAAACAAAATTAATTTGTCACCATTATTTCATTTCTTTTAATGAAAATCATTTTCATCTCTAACCTAAGAAAATGCACAGAAAATATTTCTAAATACTGACCTGCCAGGGTGCTTGTGTGTCGAAATGCTCTGACTTGTGAGTCAGACAATCCTGTAAGAAGTGAAATGACCGTATCCATCATGTACTCATCATATATGATACTATATTGACACTGCCGTACTAATACGCCAATGAATTCACAGAAACTGGATTTGAACTTCTTCCACTGAGGACCAGCCATGGTAAGTGGATAATCTCCACTATCCTAAAACAGAAATTTTAAACAGCAATTTCATTTAAAACACATGATTTAATAAACTTTTACTTTTTTTTCAAATACCCTAGGCAGAAGCTAAAAGACTCCTTTATCGGACCTCCCTGGCGGCGCAGTGGTTAAGAATCCGGCGGCCAATGCAGGGGACACAGGTTCGAGCCCCGGGCCGAGAAGATCTCACATGTCACAGAGCAACTAAGCCCGTGCGCCACAACTACTGAGCCTGTGCTCTGGAGCCCGCAAGCCACGACTACTGAGCCCACGCGCCACAACTACTGAAGTCCACATGCCTAGAGCCCATGCTCTGCAACGAGAAGCCACCGCAATGAGAAACCCGCGCACCGCAACGAAGAGTAGCCCCCGCTTGCCGCAACTAGAGAAAGCCCGCGCGCAGCAATGAAGACCCAATGCAGCCAAAAATAAAATATAAATAAACAAATTTATTTTTTAAAGAAAGACTCCTTTATCTCATCTTTCTTCTGTAATAAATCCTCAAAGTAGGTAGAAGAATAATATGCAAAGGTAGAGGTACCTTTGAACACATCTCTTTTATTTAAGATCAAAATGGATGGGACTTTCCTGCTGGTCCAGTGGTAAAGAATCCGCCTTACAATATGCAGGGGACACAGGTTCGATCCCTAGACAGGGAACTGGGATACCATATGCCACGGGGCAACTAAGCCCGTGAACCACAACTACTGAACTCGCGCCTCAACTAGAGAGCCCGCATGCCACAAACTACAGAGCCCACGTACTCTGGAACCCGTGCTCCACAACTAAAGAGAAGCCTGTGAGCCGCAAGTAAAGATCCCACATGCCTCAACAAAGATCCCTAATGCTGCAACTAAGACCCGATGCAGCCCTAAATAAATAAATAAATAAATAAACAAAGAAATAAAAAATCTTTAAAGAAAACAAAATGGATATTCTGAATTCACTCTAACCAATGAAAACATATACCAATTACATACCAAAATAAAAAGTCTCTCCCATCAAACAAAACATTATTCTGATAAGCAAAGATACGGTTACTAAATTTCTATAAAACAAAACCAAGCCAACATCAAACCAAAGTTATATGTTTTAATGGATTCAAAATGATGAAATCACATTCTCAGCCAGTCTAATGGATTGATGTATGAGTTATAAATAATCGAAGGATTACAATGTATGTTTTCATTAGCTTCATGACATCAAATAGTCAGCAGATGCAAACAATGAGATAATTTTTTAAAAAATGGAAATGTAGCTAGAATGACCTGGAAAGACAGGTACTCAAGTACTCCTATATATAAGATGGGGCATTCACCAATGAAGATACATTGAGGTCCTCCATAAATCATTAAAAACAAGCAAGTCATAAAGATAAAAACAGAGATCAATACTACACAGAACCTCTAAAAGTAAGAGTTTCTGACAAGAATGTCCTAGAAACTTAAGGTCATTTTATCAATATGGTTTAGTAAAATTTTTAACAATTAAATTTTGTTGTTAGAGCCATACATTTTTAAAAATTTTAAGTCATGCCGTAAACAAGTTGAACTATGTCTGATCTGAGAATAAGGTCCTAATACTTCACAAAAAGGTTTTCTTCCACATTTTCTGATGGGCTCATTTAGTGTTATATTGAAAAGTGTCATCTTAATTGCTGTTAGCAACTTGGTTTGCTGATATTTTCAAATCTTATTTCAGGATTCTTGTTTCAAATAGCTGTTTAGAAGAAAGAAAGTTCTCACTAAAACATTTAATATCAGAAGGTTAAAATAATACCATTCCTCATAATTATATCTCAATTACTTAGAGACTGATTAATAGCACTTAGTGATCATCAAAGCCATTTTAACAACTCTTGTCTATCTTTTAGAATGATAGTTGAAAGCTCCTTCATCTGAGCAAGCAAAAAAAAAAAAAAAACATCAAATAGAACTCAAATGAGACAAGGCTTTCTACTTGAAAATTCATGGTGAAAAGCTTTAAAGAGTAAAACTACTGGTGCTGGAATACAGCTGTGAACAAAACAAACAAAAATCCCTGCCCTGAAGGAGTTTATATTATAGTAAATCTAAATATGTCTTCATTGGCAACAATACTTCAAAGACATCACTGTGATAAAGGATCAACTAAAGTCTAAGCTACTACTTATTATGGATTTGTATTATTCTTACTACTCATATTTGAAACATAAATAAAACTTTAAACAATTTTATATATATATATATATATATATATATATATATATATATATATATATGTATGTATTTTCCTTTGCCTAAGCTTCCACCTGGTTCCCCAAGTATTTATCGAATCTTCCTTCTACAACATTCTAAGGTATGTTTGTAGGCACTTAATTTTATTCTTCCTTGAAATTTTAATTTTTTGACAAATAGAAACAGCTACCATTTATTAAGTTCTTACTATATGCCAGGCATTGTAAAATGCTAAGGAATTTTTCAAACATTACTGCATTCAATTTTCATAACAGCCTTATAAGTATTTTTAAATTTACTATTTATTTATAAATTTATTTATTTAATTTATTTATTTTTGGCTGCGTTGGGTCTTCATTGCTACGCACGGGCTTTCTCTAGTTGTGGCGAGCGGGGGCTACTCTTCCTTGCGGTGCGCGGGCTTCTCATTGCGGTGGCTTCTCTTGTTGCAGAGCACGGGCTCTAGGAGCGTGGGCTTCAGTAGTTGTGGCACACGGGCTCAGCAGTTGTGGCTCGTGGGCTCAGTAGTTGTGGCTCACGGGCTCTAGAGTGCAGGCTCAGTAGTTGTGATGCACAGGCTTAGTTGCTCCGCGGCACGTGGGATCTTCCCAGACCAGGGCTCGAACCCGTGTCCCCTGCATTGGCAGGCGGATTCTTAACCAGTGCGCCACCAGAGAAGCCCTTATAAGTATTTTTAGCTCCATCTTACAGATGATGAAACTGATGCTAAGACAATTTGCCCAAGGTCACATGGCCATCATTTGATTGGATTTCTACTGCCAAAGCTCTTACCCACAACACTAATATTCAGAATTTAATACTCTGAAGAGTAAATCAAGATCAAGATGCATAAAATTATCATAACATTTAGGGTAATAACTTACCTCATCAAACTCTTCAGTCATTTTTCGAATTATTTCAGAGTTCTGCATATGTCTAAACATTTCTGCTGTGACAACACCTGAAATTTGCAAGTGTAAGAAGTTAATGGTAAATTTAAAAAATAACTTCTAAGTCCATCTCTAACACTAAAATGTCTACAATCGCACAATAAGGTGTACTTCAATATCACCTGATCTTTACCATGTTACTCAACCCTATAAAGCACAAATGCCATTCTCAACATATACAAGAAAACAGCCCCACACTTCTGACAGGTATCTTTTTTTCCTAGAACAATCAGCCTTAGCCATTTCTACTTGACTTACTTTACTCATGCCTAGAATGACTAAGACCCTTTAATATAAAGCATATGTCATCAAGCATGAGGCAGCAGCCAGGGTAACATTTAAAACCTTGAGGATGAACCTGAAGAAAATAAGGGAAAGAGTAATAGGTAGACTTCACTTTAGCCAGGTTTCTTTACTAAGTACAACAATATGTAAGGCAACTACATGCCATCATCCCCTCAAAGGGCTTCAAATAAACATAAGTAGTAAGCTGTAGTTCCTGCTCATCCAGAAGCCTGTAATCTAGTTGTAACTTTAAACAAAGAATAATGGGGGGGGGGAGCAGAGAGAAAGGGAAAAATAAAGTATTAAAGTTAGTACATAATAAATGCCCAAATGAGTTGAAAAGCCAAGAAAGGCTATAGCTCAGACAAAAGAAAAAGATCTGGGTAAGTAGGTGTTTCTTATAAGGACATTTAGAGTTTTAAAGGAGGATGGAAGAGGCGAGAAGAAAGGATGCACATTACAAGAAGTAGTATAACTGTATCACTTTGCTGTACACCTGAAATTAACACAACACTGTAAATCAACTGTATTTCAAAAAAAATGTAGTAGAAGTTAGCCAGGTATAGGTCAAATATCAAAAAAGGGGTTTCTAGGAAAAAGTTATGAGCAGGAGACAATGCAAGAAGAAGTCATACAAGAATTTCCACTGATGGGGTGTCAGATTTTTTTTAAAAAAAGAAAAAATGTAAAAAGTGAATTTCCTAAACCACATTTCTAATGCTAGATTATTTATTCTTTGCCAGTCTAATCACTATGAATACCATAAATATAGTAACATCTAAAAGAATGTCTTGGGGCTTCCCTGGCAGTCCAGTGGTTAAGACTCCACACTCCCAATGCAGAGGGCAAGGGTTCAATCCCTGGTTGGGGAACTCAGATCCTACATGCAGCACGGCACAGCCAAACAAAAAAAATTTTTTAATTTAAAAATAAAAGAATGTCTTGGTACAGGAACATGAGATTTATTATAAAAGTTAGATATATTTCAATTGACCAAGCTCTATTTTATATATGCATGCACATGTGTGTGTGTGCGTATAAATTTAAAAACAACAATAGAACATCATACTCTCTTTCCAACCCCAAATCTGAAAAGAACAACCGCTATGTGAGCTCCCTCTCTATGGGCATGCAATCTGAAGACCTTCCAGTAGCGTAACAAAACCAGCAGGAGTAGAATAGGAACTAACAACCATTGAGCCGCCTATGCACCAGCCACTTCAGCCCTGGTAACAAGCCTATATAGGAGGTACTATAATCCTGGCTTTACAGATGAGGAAACCGATGCTAAGGCAAAGAGAAGTTAAATAATTTGTATGAGATTATTAGTCTACATCTTGCTGCCCAGCCCCAGGTGAGATCAATTTCTACTGGTACTGTGAAAGAGCCCTTACTTACCACATTAAAAAACCAAATGATTGTTTAAAAATATTAACAAATTTGAAAGAAAGCATGATTTCCTTGACTAAAGAAGCACATTCTCGAAAACCTTTCGAGGGGCTTTTAATTTATATCTAGAGCCGTGGATGTATCTCCAGAACCTTCTCATACTTTACACCCAGGTACTGTAAATTTGGCAGTGCTAGAGAAGGACAAATAACTCAATCCCTGAAATAATTTCTACGAAATAAGCATTTATATATAAATAAATCTCAAAGTAAACATACTGCATACATTTTGACAAACTTCTAAAGCTCCTCCTCTCATCTCATAGACCATATAACAGCCATAAACCCAAATATAAGCAGAAAACAAAATAGCTGTCACAAACTCTATGCATATAATAACTCCTGAGGCAGGTGTAAAGAAGCCATCAGGACATCAGGCCAGCTCCCATTGCCTTAAAAGTGTGGGGGACATGAAGCAAGACTGCTTTAAAAACTGGTAAACTGAAAAGTGACAGCTGACCAGGAAAGAAAGAAGGAAACAACACTGGCCACAGAATCACCAACCACAGAGCAGTCTGAAGCCATTCAGTGTAGGGCCAAACATCTCTCCACATACCTCAATACTGCAGAAGGCATAACTACAGTAAAATAACTGACGCTCATAATAACAATCCTAAATCCACAGGAAACGGTACACTGTATATACTTAAGCATGTTTCTAACTCATTTATAAAAGAATTCTACCAAAATATTTTTGAGTATGTTTTGTAAGTACTTAATGACCTTAACTTTGATTACATGGTAAATTCCTCTTTATGGAGCTTCCTTGCTTCTAAAATAAATATTATAGCAGTGTTTAAATCTACCTATGTTTTCAACACCTTCAATTTTTAAAAATTTTCACAACCTTGTTTGTGACAAGGTATGTCCAAATGTTTAATGGGCAAGCTCCTGATTTATAAATACAGTGATGCCAGAAAAGGAATGTATCTGATAAAGGGGAATGCTCTGACTACGGCTTTGTTTTAAAACTGCAATTCAGAAGCCTAGTTAGGAAACTAAAACTGATCAAACTATGGTATAATAGGTAAGACTGAATATAAAAATTAGAATTTCAACTCATTAAATTATTTCTGGCACCTGTTCAGTTGTTCTGCAATCAACCTTCCATTTTCAAAGAATCTAAAGAGAAAGGACATTGCCCTTGATTACATAACACCACAAACAGGTACTTGTACCCTTCTACTCCAGAAAGATGGAATGGACATAGACAAAAAAAAAATAACATCAACATATCTCATTTTCTAAAGAGTTAATCTGGTTCATCATACTGTCATTACTACAACACTTCCTCTGAGCAGATTCAGTAGAATTTTCTAATACTGATTTACAGCTACCTTTAGCTAAGAAGTAAACTAGGCAACTCTCTGCACTCTAAAGACAAGACATTAAAATTTCTCAAAAACGGCCATATTAATGGCATTATGAAGACCATAGACTCAAGAAGTTAATAAATTTGTCTATCAGGCCTCACATATATAACATTTAATATGCAGACTGCACTGAAAGTTGTGATCGACCTCATAAAATGCATCAGTTCTTAAAATGTTACTTGTTTTCCAATTCCAATGACAGGATTTTTAAAGAAGTTTTGTAGAATTAAAGGAGTAGACATAAGTAAATTGTTTCCTGGGATCTCTTTTCAGATTTGTTTATTAAATCAGTCATTCTTTAGCACCTTAATTTTTTAGATCTACTTTTAGGCAATCTTCCCTCCTCCTAACCTCTAATGCCTATGTTTTTGGTGCCATTTTCATTAAAAAATGTAATACCCTTGGAAAACTCTGTAACATTTATTAGCCTGTGCATCTTCTAGAATTTCAAGGATGGGCCAAGTATTAGGGAGACACAGAATAAATCAGAACCTGCCCATGATCTTGACTAACTCATTTACTGATCCAGATCAGGATGTATGACTCCCCAACTTACACAATTTTGTCCCCCTGGCCAAATGTGTGTGCTACATGTTTTTGTCTCAGGGAAGACATTTTATATTTTCCCTACTCTTACTTCAAAATCTTTTAAAATAAAGTATAAACACTTTTAAAAAGACCCCGCTCCCCACTCCAGTTTCTCTACCTTTTAGGAAAAAAACCCTGTAAATGTCACCAATACCTTACTTTACTTACTTAGTTACTTACTTACCTACTTACTTGCTGTTATTCATGGCACTTTTTAACTCCCTACACTTTACAATTCCCTGCCACTTGAACCTGTATCTCTTCATTATCTTCCTCCTCCCTTCTTAATCCATTTCTTTGCTCCTAAAACCAGATGCTGAAAGTGGGAAATATATCTAATAAAGTAACATAACAATTATAAATTGCCAAGTTTTTTTTTAAAGTTTTTTTTTGTTATATTTATTTATTTATTTATTTTTTAGAGAGTTCCTGACTTAATTATTTATTTATTTACTTTATTTTTTTGGCTGTGTTGGGTCTTCGTTTCTTTGCGAGGGCTTTCTCTAGTTGTGGCAAGCGGGGGCCACTCTTCATCACGGTGCGCGGGCCTTTCACTGTCGTGGCCTCTCTTGTTGCGGGGCACAGGCTCCAGACGTGCAGGCTCAGTAGTTGTGGCTCACGGGCCTAGTTGCTCCGCAGCATGTGGGATCTTCCCAGACCAGGGCTCGAACCCGTGTCCCCTGCATTGGCAGGCAGATTCTCAACCACTGCGCCACCAGGGAAGCCCAATTGCCAAGTTTTTAGTTAACTTTCACATATGAATATAACAGTCTCAACAGACTTTCTCTCTTTGTTCTTTGCTCTTTTTTCCTTACATACATTTTGTATGGTTATAATGCAAATAACTCAGTATCGTGGCATTAGTTTCCACATAAAGTGCTAATAATCTTTAGATGAAACAAAAAAGAAGAGAACATTTGAGAACATTCTGCTTCCAAAATAAATATATCTTACCTTTACAGCCTGAACACTGAATAAAAAAGTTGATGAGGTCAAGAAGTGCTATATCTCGGTCATGCTTGTATGACTCTATCCAATCATCTACCACCGACTACAGCAGAGGGGGAAAAGAACCATTAGTTTCTCCTAACGTTCTAAGAGTTAATTAAGTCAGATTAAAGTCGTTAAGATTCAACATTAAGTGGTATCACATTATTTCAATAAATACATACACCTGTATACTAAAATGTAAAGTTAAATTTTAACAATAAAATGGAATCAAATTCAGTAAATTAATCACCTGATTGTACATAAATGATCCATCTTCCTTATTTTTGCATTAAAAGGAATCTGAAAACTAAATATGGGACCCAACTCTATAAACTGAAATTTCTTAGTGATATTATAGATATCTTAGAAAATACTGATATTTGACTAAAATATTGTACTAAGTAATATCTAAATATTAACACTGCAATGGAATGAAAATTTTACAAAATTTTTAAAAAGAAGTGAATGCCTGGGTCAATGAGGAAATGCAAATAAAATAACACCTTTCCTCAACAGTGAGCACTAATAGTCCCATATTAATAAGAAATAAGCATCAAAAGAAAGTAGGATAGTTCACGGATCTGGAGACTTAATATTGTTAGATGACAGTACCCTCCAAATTGATCTACAGACTCAATGCAATCCCTATCAAAATCTCAGCTGGCTTCTTAGCAGAAATTGAAAAGTTGATCCTAAAATCCTTAGGGTAATGCAAGGTATCCAGAATAGTCAAAACAGTCTTGAAAAAAGAACAAAGTTGAAGGACTCACACTTCATGATTTTAAAACCTACTACAAAGCTACAGTAATCAAGACAGTACAGTACTGGCATAAGGACAGATACATAGATTAATGGAATAAAACTGAGAGTCCAGAAATAAACCCTTAGATTGATGGTCATTTGATTTTTGACAAGGATGCCAACCCAATTCAATAGCGAAAGACTAGTCTTTTCAATAAACGGTGCTGGGACAACTGGATATCTGTATGCAAAAGAATGAAGCTGGACCCTATCTCACATATACACAATCAAAGACCTAAATGTAAGAGTTAAACCTATGAAACACAGAAGTAAATCTTCATAACCATTGAGTTAGGCAAACCCTTCTTATATATTAGACCAAAAGCACAAGAGACAAAAGAAAAAATAAATTTGACTTATTCAAAATTAAAACTTTGTTCTTGAAAGGACTCCATCAAGGAAGTGAAAAGACAACCCACAGAAAGGGAGAAAATACTTGCAAATCATATATCTGATATGGAACTTGTGCCCAGAAAATATAAAGAACTACAATTCAATAATTTTAAAAAGCCAAATAACCCAATTAAAAATATAGGCAAAGGATCGGAATAGACAGTTCTATACAGAAGATATACAAATGGCCCTTAGCACATGCAAAGATGCTCAGTGTAATTGGCCACAAAGGAAATGGAAATCAAAACCACAATAAGATACCAATTCACTCCCACTAAGATGGCTATAATAAAAAGTACAGACAATAATAAATGCTGGCAAGAATTTGGAGAAATGGAATGCTAAAACACTGCTCGTAAAAAAGTAAAATGGTGCTGCCACTTTGTAAAAACAGTTTGGCAGCTCCTCAAAAGGCTAAAGAGTTAAGTGACCCTGGGACTCAACTCCTAGGTATTTATCACCCAAGAGAAATGAAAACGTTATGTCCAAACAAAAACTTGTACAATAATACTCATAACAGCATTATTCACAACAGCCAAAAAGTGGAAACAAACCACAGGTACATCAAGGGATAAATGGATAAATAAAGCATGGCATATCCATACAATGGAATGTTACTTGGCAATAAAAAAGAATGAAGTTATAATACATGCCACACCATGGATGAACCTTAAAAACATGCTAAGTCAAAGAAGCCACTCAAAAATGACCATATATTTATATGACCTCGTTTATATGAAATGTCCAGAATAGGCAAATTTATAGAAAGTAGATTTATGGTTGCCTAGACCTGGGGGCAGGTGAGGAGAAAGTGACTGCTAATGGGCACGAGGTTTCTTTCTGGGGTATTGAAAAAATTCTAAAATTAGATTGTGGTGATGGCTGCACAACTCTGTGAATGTACCAATACTAAAAATCATTGAATTTACACTTTAAAAGGGTGAATTTTATGGTTTGTGAAGTATATTTCAATATAGCAATTTTAAAAAAACAGAACTAAAAAATAAAAGCAGCACTGTATTCCTTCGTGGACAAAAGAGGAAACCACAAAACAGATAAAAACAATCTTTAAATAAACAAAATTTTAAAAATTAAGACGATAAATTACAGCTAATATAAAAAACGAAAAGTCAGGAGGGAAAATGTTTTAAGTTATATACCAATAAATACGGAATTTGGGTATGAACTGAATGAATAAAATATGTACAATTTGATGTACAAAAAAGATAATATGATCACATGAAAAAGAAAAGAAAAAGAAAATATTATTTAAGAATCACCTGGCTCATAGAGATTTACTGGACATATTCTAAAATGTTGCTTAATTTCTAGATTTCAGTCCTTTTCTATATTTTATAGCAGCTTGTGTATGTTAACCAACTCAATTTATGAAAGAAATGTTTCTAAGATGATCCCCAAATATGATATGGGCAGTATCAAGAGAATATATTATGTGATATGGGAGTTTTAAAACATGGCCCCAAGTTGTTTGACATTGCTCCCCAAAAAGAAGTGAGGTCTGTGTCCCCTTCTCCAGAACAGAGTGCAGCAGAAATGATGCTTCCAAGAGTAGGTCATAGAAGGCTATTCAACTTCTGCATTGGGTTCTTGCAGCACTACAGAACTAGACACTTCCTCTCAGGATAGTCTCTCCAAACCCAGAAGCCATATTGTAAGCAGCCAAAGCCACGTGGAAGGACCATTTGTAGGTACTCCAGGTAACAGTTCCAGCTGAGCCCAGCCTTCAAATCACTCCTGACTAGGTACCAAACATGAATAAAGAAGTCTCCAGATGATTATAGTCCCTAACTGTTTTTGTCACCTCCAGGCATTCAAGCTATCTCAGCTGAGACCCCAGGCATCATGGACGGAAGCACAGAAGAGACATCCCTATTTACCTCTGTCTGAATTCTAGATCCACAGAATCACTAAGCATAATAAAATGGTTGTTCTTTTAAATCACTGAGTTTGGGGTGGTTTGTTATGCAGCAATAGATAACTAGAACAAGGGCTATTCTCATCAATAAAGATACAAAAATATTTAATGAAATCTTACAAAAAAATCACATCACATCAAAAAGTTATTCATGAAGATCAAGAAGAGTTTATACTAGAGTTTATATAAGGTGCTGTAATAAATACAAATAAAATACAAATAGTAAAACTAATACAAGCTATCACAATGAAATATATTTAAAATTTTTAATCATCAAATAGTATACTAAAAACTCATTGAATAAAATTCAACATCTATTATCTAATAGAACTAGGGGCACATGCATGATTTCTTCTTTCTTAAAATTTAAGAACTATTTTAAAACCAACAGCGAGTCTTGTACTTATTCACTCTCACTCATAATCACCGAAATAGGGATATCCTGGGGATACAAAAAAATGAATAATACACAGTCCCCAATCAAGGAATTAACAATCTAGAAGCAAATACAGACATGTGCATAACTATAATACAATATACTAAGTGCTATACTGGAAAGAGAAAAATAAGAAATACATTCAAGGGGAGAAGGAGATAGAGTCCAAAAATGTTTCCCCAAAAAAGAGTGACATTTGAATTAGTCAATCCTGTGATATGGAAGGGAGAAAAATAAGACTATTCCAGGCAGTAAGAAAAACAAAAAGAAAGGTCTAGGGGCAGAGAACATATGGCGGCTAGAGAACAGCAAGTATGCCATAAGGAAATCTGGGCTGGAACTTTTAGATAAGGAAGAACTCTTAGAAGTTTGTAAACAGGAGACTTCCTTGATCAAATTTGGTGTTAGAAAGATAACACAAGTGGGAGTACACAAAACAAACTGGAGGTGGAGAGATGATTCAGGGAAATCAATGGAGAGATACTGCGGATATACTGCTTTTAAGCGGGAAAGCACACTTAGAAATAGAAAAACAAATGGCATAGAAGTACAATCTTAACATATGACAAACCATAAGCAACACAAAAATAAGGAAAATGTTCACTCTTTAAACACTGAGATATGATTAACAAAAAGAAATATAAAGCTAAGCCCTCACATTTTCTATTAAAAAATTCTGATGAGCCAAAAAGTTTAAAAAAAAACAAACAAACCCTACAGACTAGACAAAAATAGAATAGCCTAATTAGCTGCAGATATAAGTTGAGATTTCTGATGTTAACAAAAATGATAAGATATTAGAAAAAAAATTAATGCATTTAACCACTTAGAACAAAATATTATAGAGAAAAGTATAATATAAATATAAAAAGGAAAGTAATGAAATGGTATACAATTTAACAGAGATAATTTATCCCTTCAATAAAAGTAACCAAAAATGGGAACCAGAGAGGAGGATAATTTTTTAAATTAGGAAATGACTAAATAAACCATAGCACAGTAATATAATAAGACATTATTTCTTTCAAATGTGTACACAAAATAATCATTTAAAACATTAAACAAGAAATAAAATCCACATCCTAATCACAACCATATGAAAGCTAACCATATATGGATAAGTGACAGTGAATTCGAATTTAAGAAAATACGTTGCACATACAATTGGTGATAGTTCAAAAGCTAACAATTCTTTTTCATTTTACGTGTAAAAAATGTGCCTTATTAGTTCCAATTGATATTTTAAAATTTATTTACAAAACCATACATATTTAGATAAATGCACATTTATAATCAAGATTTACATTTCAGTTATTCATTAATAACAAAAAGTTTAATGGCTAGCCTTCCCTAAACCATCCATGTGCACCTTTTGTTGATGAAAGTTAATTCCATGAAGGAAAAAAACTATTCCCTATAGCTTTTATAAATTAAATAATAATTTCATTAAGCGTGTATATTGAGTATAGTGTTGATTCACTTTTTTAAAACCATATGGGTTTTTAGCCTCCAGTGTAAAGCTGAAATGCTTCTACTGTCATAAAATTATGAAGAAACAAAATTAGGATGATTTGACATGGATATGACTCCAACTCTGTACTCTTCTGGTAAGAAACAGCACAAGTAATAAAATTTGTAATAGACAACAGTGATCAAAAGAATTCACTAAAGTGGACAGTGATTACATTAGGTCACTCAGCCAAGAATTCTGTATGTGCAAAGAACTTCATGCTTTAACAGCCACTATATAAACTCAAAGGAAATTGAAATGTCACAGTCAGGGTTTACATCAGCATATTTTTTGACATATTTTTTATTATATGCCATTAAAAGAAAATAATGCAGCAGAAAATGACTCAAGACACAGCTTAAAGGTCTTATGTCTGAATAGATAGATCCGTTTTCTGACTAGTTTGTTGTTTTTTTCTAATACGCAGTATTAAAAATTTTTTAAACACAATTAGAAAAATCAGGGATATATTTTATATAACTCACTTAAGTTCAAAATGTACAAATGAACCAGGAAGAACACAATAAACATTACCTGCATAGCACTCTTGCCCATTTTAACAACTTCAAACAACATCATGTTTTCCACTCCATTCTGCTGGTGATGACCATTCATTCGGTTTGGACCAGAAGGAGGTTTTCCTCCTCCATTTCCACCTTTGCCCTTTTCTCCTGGGCCTTTTTTGCCTTTTTTACAAGTCTGCATAAAAATACAAGTTGCTTAAGTTATATCCTTATCCTTGAGAGTTCAAAATAAAGCTACAGCAGGAGCAGCTGATAGCGTGCATAATTATAAAACACTTAAACCTGACCTAAAGGGGAGTGCCATACACATGCGTCATAATAAAATGATATGGTTGTGACAGCCTCTTTGTGGTATCAATTTTTTTAACTTATACTACCATATACCTCATGTGACACTGCAGTTAGGAGCACAGTCTCTGTAGACTGACAGACTGCATAGGTCCCAAATTTCTATTCCTGTTAGCTGAGTGATCTTGGGCAAGTTACTTAACCACACTGTGCTTCACAGAGATTTTCTAATTTGTAAAGTGAGGATAAAAGTAAAAAAAAAAAAAAAAAAGTGCCTACTTCATAGGATTGTTGCTTTAAGGTGCAGACTGTAGTGGGCAGCAAGAATAACAGAACTCTATGAAATAAGTAACTCATAATTAGTTCAACATTTTAACTTGATGTCTATTGTTAGTCTTATAAATCATTGCAGTGCATTGACGAAGGAATTCTAAACAGTATGAATAGGTATATCAACCTCTTTCTTGTTCTGGGCCTTCCCTCCAACACTTATTTATCATGAAAGTTCAATTAACGAACACTATGGAAATGAAGCCCCTTTATAAGAAAGTTAACATTGGGTGGAGGGACTTCATAAATCAGCGAAAAGGCTGCCTACATGCCTCAGATATAAAACCCCTCCAACAGCATTTATACCTTATTATTAAAAAAAAAAGTCACTCCCCAACTCGGAGTCCTCATTTCTAAAATGCCAGAGTTGTATCAATATCTTTACAGGTTAGAATAGATGATTTCGAGGGTCTCTTTTAGATCTACACATTTCTATGATCTAGAGCAACAGTCAGCAAACTTTCTGTAAAGTACCAGATAGTAAATATTTTAAGGCTCTGCAGGCCACATACTGTCTTCTGTCACATATTCTTTATTTTTACTATCCTTTAAAACTGTAAATACCATTCTTAACTCGTGGGTAGTACAAAAACAGGCCATAGTTTGCAGATCCCTATCTATAGCCAGATCTACAAATTTATTTCCACTGACTGTATGTTTCTATACTTTGTTCCATAAAGGGTCCTTTCTCCTTCTTCAAGAATCTAAAACCACCCTACTCTTACGAACTACTTCAGGGGCTTCCCTGGTGGCGCAGTGGTCAAGAATCCGCCTGCCAATGCAGGGGACACGGGTTCAATCCCTGGTCCAGGAAGATCCCATATGCTGCGGAGCAACTAAGCCCGTGCACAACTACTGAGCCTGCGCTCTAGAGCCTGCAAGCCACAGCTACTGAGCCCACGAGCCACAACTACCGAAAAGGCCACGTGCCTAGAGCCCGTGCTCCGCAGCAAGAGAAGCCACTGCGATGCCCGCGCACCACAACAAAGAGTAGCCCCTGCTCACCGCAACTAGAGAAAGTCCATGCACAGCAATGAAGACCCAACACAGCCAAAAATAAATAAATAAAATTTATTAAAAAAAAAAAAGACTATGAGGTAGTATACTATAGTGGATTAAGAGTATACCACCTTTCAACAGATGTGGGCTCAAATCCTTAACGACTAAGCTTCTCTAGACCTCAGTTTCCTATCTATAAAAATAAAGTTTTCTAATCTACAGTGTTGTTCAAATATTAAATTAGATAACATGTAAAATTATTAGCACAGTGCATGGAACATACATAGTATAGGGTCAAAACATTATTATTGTTATAATAAATCATTGATCTGACGCCTAACACCTCATCACAGCAGTGGCTACTCTATTCAGATGCCACTAAAGACTTATCCCAGCTTGCAAATTAAAGCCAAAAGCAGAGTTTCGGTTTTGAAAGATGATTGCAGAACAAGGAAAAGTGGTTTTCTAATGAATAAGCATATACTACCCACTAGAATTATGGCTGTCTTTGGATAGTCATGAGTTAACATTTGTATTCATTCACATTCTCTCCCCTCCGCCAAACTACCACTTTTTAAGGGACTAAAAATGCATACGAAATTATGAAACACATGGATTATGTGCACTCTGAAAAGATATTCCAAGGACTAGTTAAATAAATTATGTTCCATACATAAAATGGGATCCTATGACACCATTAAAAATTACAGACAGGAAAAATTCACTGATAGGAAAGCTGCTGACAACATGCCATTAAGTTTTAAAAGCAAATGAAACAGTTTGCACAGTATGATTCCATTTAAGTAAAATTCTATGTGCATTTTTATATATAGGTGTATATATACATGTGTATGTTCATCAAAAATGTTTACATATTTAAAATGGGAAATTTTTACTTTGCTCATTGTATATTTCTGCATTATTTAGACTTTTTAAAAGTAAATGTGGATTGACATATATACACATATGTATAAAACAGATAACTAATAAGAACCTGCTGTATACACAGAGAACTCTACTTCACTTCGCTATACAGTAGAAACTAACACAACATTGTAAAACAACTATACCCCAATAAAAATAAATAAGAGAATCATCAAAAAAAAAAAAGACCGAGAAAAAAAAAAAGTAAATGTGTCATGAGAAAATATAAATCCAAAATTCATTTTGGCAAAGAAAATGCTGAACAAAAGCAAGTCATCTTTTGCACAATGTATTTACACATGCACGGAGTCAAATGTACTTTCCAAAATAGCAAAATGATTTAACCATTCACTAAGTTACCCACACCTCTCAGGCTACCCACTCATACTCTAAACTTGCATTCTATTGACTCAGAACTTCACTTTGTTAGTTTTTATCCTTGACATTACTTATAAAGAGTCACTGTCAACAGTAACCCATTAGACTTAAACGTTTGTAGGTTACATTTTTAGGGTGCTTTAGAATAAGAAATTTACTGATTTGCTTTATATTGGACTACTCATGTACAAATAAAAATAAAGCCAACAGAATATCACATTTTGCTTAGCATACTATGCTTTATAAAATAAACTACTAGAAACAATGACGTATTAATTTCAACTTTATAGTAGTAGAAGTGTTCAAAGGCTTGCCATACCAGTCAGGGCAAAAAAGCATTTTTAAAAGACAACAACATCTGAGACATAACTAAAACAACTATATATAGTATATAATTATATTTATTCATATATGTATATTTATGACCGTAAGAACCAAAATAAAGACACATATTCTATACTTACTTTTCCTTTGCCTTGCTTTTGGTTTTTTCCTTCAATGTCTTCAAAATCTGTGTCAGAAGAAAAATGTGTTTCTGACTCCCTATGACAAAAAGATAAGCAATTATTTAAAACCTTCCTTAGAAATGTAGATGGAGTTTCTAAATTTTGCCATATTTTCTAAAAGAAAGGCTTGGTTAACTCATTACAAAACTATATTAGCATTAAATGTAATTAAGATGCTTTCCCAAAGCAACACATTGTAGCATATTACCAAACATTTAAAATTATATAACACAAAAACATTAATCTAAAACACAAATGTCTAAGCATGTTTTTATTTTGTTAATTTTTAACCAAAGCATAAAAAGAAAACCAGGGGCTCTCAAACTTTTAACTCTAGGAACCGTGGTGTTCTATTGGAATGGCTGGTTTCATTTTCTGATTCAAAGACCATGGTGTTCAGGTAAAACTGTATTTTAGCATTAGGTATGGGATAATCTTTATTAGGGAATTTTAGCAATATTAAGGATCTTATGACCTTCCCTATATCACACAAAAATATTCATAATCTAAGTGTAACTATACAAAACATGTATTTCTGAAAGAATATACATAAAACATTTTTACAAACTAAATCATTTGAAACAGGGTAGGGAAGTGTGCTAATTGATCAAAATCCTTTATGAAGCAAAAAGCTGTTGAGCTATAGTCAAGAAAACTGGTTCTAGTTAATACGGTACTAGGAAACTGTGTGATCTTGGACAACTGACAACCACTCTATCTTCTCATCTACAAACAATGTTTATGCAGGAAAGAATGAAATCTCTGAAGTCTCTTTAATCTCTAAAATATAGATTTATAGTTCTAAGAAACTGTCCCTCATTTTTGAGTAGGAGGGGTGCTTTGTATAATCTGGATTTTCTAAGGCAAAATGGAAGTAAACCAATTTAAATACACATGTGTGATGCTTCCTATATATGTAAACATGGGTCTATCTATCTAAATAGTAGTAACAGACTCACACTTAAATGCTTAAGGCAAGGCATACTTAGTATCAATATTTGGGTCACAATGGATTTTAGAACTGAACAACACACGTAAAAGATAAAGGTTTTACCATTTTAAATGTGTAAAACTATTGTCGGTTTTGTTTAAAATAAATAGAACCAAAGTGTAAGACTATCTTTCTAAAGCTAGTCTTCTCTAACTAGATTTCTTCTATTTCCATTTTTATTGCTATAATAACCAGTTGTCCAGAGGCTGTGAGTTAGGAATACTTTATAAATCTAAAATAATGGTTAAGATGCTAGCAGGGGAAAAAAATTACTATTTATAGCACTTACCTACGAAGTTATTTAAACAATGTATTGAAGATAGTGGCAGTCCTAACTATGTCCTATAATGTTGGAGGAAAAGAGCCTGTAATAAACACCATTTCCCATAGTTAATGCACCAAAAACTGAATGACTACTTAATATTAACCTTGAAACTCATGCCTCTTACATCTTAAGAAGACTGTTGTCATCAATAATCTTCCCACATGCCTATATGGCTTTGCAAAAAAAAATCTGAAAATGGTTTTAAACATCCTAGTGTGTAAGTAGTCTTCTTTCTTCCCCAAGATATCTGTGGGACACTAGCTCTCTTAGAGAGCTCAGTAAATGCTCTAAGTCTGCAATCACTAGTCTTTGCCAATATTCTGATGGCCAAAGAGTAATCAAAGGCTCAATTACATTCTTAATCCTCATCTCCAGGCTATCCCAACTAAAAGAATGAGCCACTAGAGGCTTAATTACTAACTGGAAAACCTTCTGAAGAAAACTGAAGTGAGTAAATGGGGTAAGAGCCTAAAATATCCCCAACCAGAGAAGAAATATTCTTGTGAATCTGTCTTTCTCTAATGCTTCCTTCTGTTTTTAAGATCAAAAGAACAACAACAAAAACCTATCCTAGGTGAAATTAACATATGCTAATATGTTTACGGGGTATACTGGGTTCACCTTTTAGTGGCTGGAAACTTCATGAGCCATCCATCACATGACTGAATCTTCCACTCCTTTCTCTTTACCCTGCCCCCACCTCACATACCCAATCAAATACTGTCTATTCTACCTCCACAACATCGATTCCCTCTTATCCACTATCCTATTTCAGGCCCTAATTACTCGAGATATTCTAATGGTCAACAGTCTAGTTTATAACACAAACCTTTTTAATTACCTCTCCTGTATTAATGTATTTGAGAAATTTCATAAGATAATTTTATAGTAGTCAAACCAAAAATTAATTTTTTTCTCAGACTATCCCATATCTTCCCTCAAACAAAAAGAAAAACAAGAAATTTTCCTCAAGAATCTAAAAGTAGAGTCAATATAAACTGGGATTAAAATCACATTAAAAATCATACTTTGAAATATTGGCAATATCCCAGCAGACCCTTAACACTCTGAAAATAATAAAATTATTTTAAAAATGAAAATCTATAAAACATCAAAAGCAGACACTGGCCACCATTATGTACAAGGATATCTGCTGTTTTCAAAATTTTTAGCAACCAGACTCTGTTTTTAAATCAAGTCTTATAAAGACCCTAGTATGTGGTATATGTGTGCGTAAAGTTAATGGGGTCCACGAGCAGTTTAAAGGTTCACTCTTCACTTAGGTACCTCATGAAACTGGAGCTTAGTATGAAAACCACTACTGCATATAGCAGCTCAAATTCTTTCCTACATCAAAACACCAAAGAGTAATGAGAATAAAAGCTGAATAAGGAGTATAGTAGCTTTTAAGACAAGGGTAAAGAAAATAGCTATGTTGAAGTCACTTTATGGACCAATGAGCATATAATTTGTTTCTGGGGGGTTAAAAAAAAAAGGAAAGCATGTCCTACCCTCCTACATTCGTTGTAGCCTGTCATTTGATTTTAAACAGAAATCTGACATTACATCCTAAATACTATTGCATGGTATATATTCCTTACTAATGAGAACACTTAACATTTTAAGAATTTCATGACACTCCCTTCAAAACAGTTGCTATTGTAAAACCAAGTATGGACTCAAAGAACTGAACAGCAAAAATAATAAATTTTCCAGGATCTGAATTATAAAATATACTACAAAAAAAGGCATGGAATTACTGTTACAGAACCCAATAGGCATTGATATAAACTATTTCCAAGTATGCATGCTATTTTATACTGAAACATTATATCTTCTCAAACAGAAGTAACTTTAACTGAAGTTAATACAGTTCCCATTTTGTGGAAAAAACAAGTATTTAGAAATTATCATAATATACTTACTGAAGTAGATTAAAATCAGTTGGTATTTCTGGAGCTGCTATCATTTCTTTATCATCTTCTGGAACGCCCCAATGTCAGAAATATATTCATATATTTACGTGGGTAAAATGATGGTTTGCTTCTTTCTTCTAAGACAGACAATTCCTTTAAAAGGGACAGGGGGGCGGGGGGGGGGGGGGGGGAGAACGCCATATTTATTATAAACACACCAAAAATATTGGGAAGGGTATCTACCCCAAAACTAAATTTCCAAGTGTCTGCTAATGTGTTTTAGTAAATAAGGATTTCTTTCCCTTGCATTTGACTGCTTTTTCTAGATATGGATTTGTTACAACTGTTGTAGCCCCACGACAGTAACAACAAATACAAAGAAAGAAGCTTCTATTACAATTATTTTTTTAAATTTGTTATGATTCTCCAGCCTGGCTTAAAAAGACAGATGCCCTAACTAGGAACAGAATGTGACTTTTACTCATCCTAAAATCTTTATGACAAGTTTAAACCATAATACAAGACGCCTGAAAATTCTATAGCTTTCTGCTTATGATGTACAGTACAGTTAAAAGGAGCTAATAAAAAAAAATCTAAGATATAATTTTAAAATACTTTAAAAACAGGTTCTTCTACCATAGAAGAAACATACGGTCCAAAAGCCTGGCTTATTAATAAATAACTACACTTCATGATAATACCACCTGCGTTGAACAGGAAAGGGGAAAAAATGTTAGCTCTGATCCATTCCCTCAAGGAACTTATAATCAATTTAAATACGAATAATGTCATATGGACAACAGATGAATGCCATTTGTGACCAAAGTAAGTTTGGCCATAGGAAGATGCAGTTCCTAAACAAGAGAGTGACCTAAAAGCAAATGACAAGTCTATAACAAAAAAGAGAAAATAGACTGGGTTTGAAGCTCTGAATCTTATGTATAACTTTCTTTTAAAATTTTATGCTTTTATTTCCAAGCAAATCTCATACTTGGTGGCCACCTAAAGACTAAACATATCCAATTAATAATAAATATTCAAATATCACATAGTGATGAACTTCTAATGATCTCTTCCAGCAGAGTAAACTTTATATAAGAAACTGATCATTCAATTTTTCCATTAAGTTTAAATCTCTAAAAAACATCATAAATGGCTACTAATATATAATTAATATACAAAAGTTGAAAACACTGCATTTGCTTGCTCACTCTAATTAAGCTACTATGAATAGCAAAATAATGAAGAGGAGAAACAAGAATCAGTAATATACAAATTAAACCCTAATCAAGGGTTGTCTATACCACCACTTTGAGTTTCTTTTTTTCTGAAGAACGCTCATACTGTAAAATCTTTATTTAGATATCACTGTTAGTATAGTCTTCTCACACTAAATCATGGTCCCAGGATTGTTCCCCTCCAAGACCACTAATTGTTAATTTGGTTTTATTTTATTGTAACCTAAGGAATTATCTAAGTAGTATATCAGAGTTCTGAGACTTGCCATCACATGTAGGATACACTCTAGCCTCCTAAAAGTCCCAACTAATTTAAAAAAGAAAACCGTTTTTTAAAAAGAAAACAATTTTGTTTTTTTAAGTGAGCTGGAGAGGTAGAGAGATAATAAGTTCTAACCAACACATCAGGTCATCTAGATGGCAAGACAGAAATAAAGAGCTTGCTGTGTCTGTCTGCCTACCTGCCCCCTCCCCTCTCTCTCTAAGCATTTTATAAAACCAAACTTGATGCACTCCTTAAATATACAGTTTTTAAGCAGACTTTAAAGATAGTTCATAAATGTATTCTACTAAAGGACATAAAGAATGAATCAGCTCTGAAAAGCAGAGAGCACTAAATAGGTACTATATGGTATACTACATTCCTCTAAATAGCACAAAATTAATTTCTAGTGTACAAGAAGTCTTGCCAGGTCAAATTACTTTTCTCAAAGTACGGCTATACTAACATGTACTTGGTAATTAGAAACCAAAGAAAACACAAAAGAAAAACAGAATTTATAAAGATGTGAGTCTCCCAGACAAGGTGTCTGTATTTTAAAAAGAAATATCATGCCAGGGTCTGATAGGTTTAGAAAAAATTATTAAACTAGCCAACTCCCTATCCCAGTGAAACACCTGTTTTTAAAAGTTTCTAAATATTAAAAATCCATCCAACCAAGTAAAAGTATCTACCATGTGCCAAATGCAGCAGTGGGCACTGGGCATACAGCAGTGAACAGGAGAGCAATGATCCTTGCCCTTATGGAACTACCTGTAACAGTAAATGTGAAAATATATTTCTAGGAAAAGGCACCTACCTCTATTGCAACCTATTATTAAACATAATATTAAATTCCATGTATCTTGAGTTTTTACTACTGTAATCATGCTCTAAATAACCAATTTGCCACCAAAACAGTTCTTCATAGCTCAAAAAAATTATATATATTTAAGTTGTTTTGTAATTTAAAGGGGTAGGGGGAACGATGGATATGTTAGCATTGGTTTGCGTTTTTTTTTCTTCAAGAATATAAACTTTATCTGCAGGAAGAACTTCGAATTTTTCCCTTTTTATTTTAAATGTCTACAGCTATACATAAATACAATTTGCTTCCCCCAAAGATTTTCATTAGAAAATTCACAAACAAGGTCTTTAAATGTACTTAATGCCATTTGACCTAAGTTGGGAATCCCCAAACTGTAAGAATACATAATGCTCAAATAAAAGTATAAGTTTAATAATCAAACTCACCACACCATTTCTGGCCTACTGTATGTAGGTTATTAATTTTTAAGAAATATGCTCAAAGATCACAAGGTGGAGCTCTCACCTAATGTCAAAGAAAAACTCTGAGATTTTTAGCATTTGTACCAATTCTCTGTAACTACCATAAGAGAGTTAACATTCCAACAGCTTTGGAGGATAAAGCACAGAAATGAAATTTGCTTTAACTCTCAATCACTATTACCCTTTTGGGAAAAAATATATCCACTAACAACTAGCTTCTGCTTCTCCTTACTGAAAACTAAGCAAACACATTTATCGATAGGTTGAATAACATACTTTAAAGTAAAACCACTTCCTTAGGCTCAAGTGTGTAATACACTGCCATTAAAGATTTATTAAAATTAAAAAGTAATAGGTGATTATATATATTTTAATTCTATACCTTAAATTCAAGTAAACGCTCTCAGCAGTACTGCTTTTGATATAAACAGAGATCTAAAAGCTGAAATTTGATCACCATACTTTTCAAGTTATCTATAATGAATCTATGTTTAGGGCCTGTTACTCAGTTTAGAACCCGAGTTAACTAATTCAATAACAAAAAAACTTTCTTCTTCCACTTCTGAAAACCTGTTGGATACCTACTACTCTAGCACATAAACACAAATATATACTAAATATATATAATTATGCTTGCATCCTTAACTCCAAAAAATGACTTAATTGATTAAAATTATCCACCCACCGCCAAAACAGTAAAAATACACAAAAAACAACCCGTTATTCTTTGATATTGTTTTAAAAACTTAAAGTAATTCTGACTTCTTTTTATAAAGAAATGATTGTTTCAAAGTTCCTTTAATTCAATCCCAAGTGGTTTCAAGATAGAAAATAAAAAGCTACAAAACTAACAAGGTCCCTCAGAACCCACATGTTATTGGGGAGTGGGGGGAGCACTTAAAGTAGCTGGTGTATTAATTCTTTCCCTAAAAATGCAGAAATATTCAACTGCTAAAAGCTAGTAAATTCAGCACGTATACCACACGTCACACCCTTATCTTAACACTAGCCCAAAAGGGTTACGTTCTTCTATCTATAAGGATCACATCTTGGAAATGTATATACCCTTCTGAAATGCCACCATCATTATAACGCAAACACTTAAAAATACGAACTACTTAAATGCCCAGCCATGGATTAACTTACGGTACAAAAATGTAATTCATATTCATACACTGAAACTACATATGATGACTGTGTAGCAACATGGGTAAAGTTTGATAAGTTAAAAGCCTTATATTAGGATACAATATTAACCAAAAAACAAAACAAAGGAAAACAGTTAACATATCAGAGTGGTGAAAATGTGGTTGATTTTTAAATTTTTAATTACGATGTTATTGTTAGTAAGAAAAAAAGTAAATTATGAGGGTGGAAATTTATTTTTCAATGTCTTCTCTTAAAATCTGAACTGAGAGGAACTACAAAACTATCTCTGCTGCTAAAACCTGATCTATTCATATTTCAGATACATAATGTCAAAAAGTTAAACATCTACAAAAAGAAACTGAGTTCTATCATAAAATTATCTTTATTATGTTCACCTACTCAAGATTAGCAGGGAACAGAAACTTTCATATGAACTCCTGACAAGACCCAAAGGTATGTTCCTTTTATTGGCTTATCTACTTTCTTAGGAGATAGCAGACAGAAGTCTGTCATTTAGGATGAGACTGTGAAAGAAAAGGGAGACTAGTTCCCGGAGTTATTTAATCAAAACAGGAAAGTCACTATCATTCCATATGTCAAATGATACATGGCAACTTTGAGTACATAGGTAGGGCAAGAAATGAAAAAAGCCTTTAAAAAAGATTTCTCCTTGCTCAAAGAGATATTTTTCCTCCCTCTGTTTATCTCCCTAATTTCTGCTAACAGTCTCCTAAGTAAACGACAGGGTGAAAAGAATGACAAACCAAACAATGATCATGTATATTCAGGCCAGCAACACAATTTTAACCTAGGTGTTTCTTGATAGCATACTCACATTACACCTACCACATAAATCATTTGCAAATATATTTTCCTTTCCACAAACTAGGAAGGAGTCCTAAAGAATTTCTAATGGAAGCACCTGCTCTAGTGCAGGAATAGGTAATCTGGAGAAGGTAGGACTAGAAGAAATCTAAATACGTAAAAGAATTAATAATCCTGTCTACATTTCCTAACTAACCGTAGGAGAGGTCAAATATCTGCCCTTACAAACTTAAAAAAATACAGAAGAAAGGGAAGGCCAAAAGTAAAAAAAAAAACTTTCTAAAATAACTAAGTAGACAAAGTGAACACACCTAATGCCACAACACTTCAAAAACAACTTTTACTTTCAGGAAGAGGGGAAGGAGCAAGCTGGGGCAGTCTACACACATCTGGCATCACTATACACTGCCAGAAACTAAGCCAGATAGAACTGGAAACATCCACCTGTTCCCCTCCTATTTTTAAATGTATGATAGTATATGCTCAGCAATCTTCCTTATTTTCTTGTCTACCCACATTCCCCAAAACTTTCCAAATGTGACTCAAGTACTAACCACAATTAGGATCACCTGGCCCAACCTACTCAGCTTGCCCCAGTTCTCGACCATCAGTTCTGATTTCTGTAGAAAATCTAGCACTCCATCGTTAACTTCACACACACAGAGTGCTACCATTTTGAGGAGGGAGGAAAGGGGGGAGATAAGAAAAGGCTTCTGCCTTATTCCTGCAGACCCACTACTCTATCACTCTGTACTCAGTCGTACCCTGTGCCTTAGTCATCCAAGGATCAATACTCTGCCTTGTTCTTGCGGTAATATATCTACCAGCTCCATCCCAGGAACTGGAATCCTGCCCCTAAACCTACCCTAAAAAGTCTCCCTGTGTCTCTCCAGTTGCCCTAATCCAAATGCCACAATACTGTCCTCCTCTCATCTGTCTACCATACTGACACTGACTGCTGCTAGACACTGGATACCATATCATACCTGATACCATATCATACCTGATACAGTGGACATATATAAACTATCTAATTCCAAGTCTGCTACTTCCCCAGTTTGCCTAACCAGCTGCTGTTGAATAGACATTATCTGGCCCTATCACAAAATAAATATCAAAACAGGTAAATATTTGTTTTATCATATACTATCACCTCAAAAATCATACCTCAGGACTTTCCTGGTGGCGCAGTGGTTAAGAATCTGCCTGCCAACGAGAGGACACGGGTTCAAGCCCTGGTCCAGGAAGATCCCACATGCCGCGGAGCAACTAAGACCGCGAGCCACAACTACTGAGCCTGCGCTCTAGAGCCCATGAGTCACAACCCCTGAGCCCTTGAGCCACAACTACTGAAGCCCACGCGCCTAGAGCCTACGCTCCGCAACAAGAGAAGCCACCGCAATGAGAAGCCCATGCACCGCAATGAAGAGTAGCCCCCGCTCGCCGCAACTAGAGAAAGCCCGCGCGCAGCAACAAAGACCCAACGCAGCCAAAAATAAACAAATAAATACATAATCATACCTCAGTCTGCAAGGTCAACAGCTAAATCATGAATCATTTTTTAAAGTACTGTCAATGTTCACTCTTCATCTCACTTATACTTGAATATCATACTCTGAAGTTAGCCTTCTGCAATAATTTAAAGTATGTATGTGCTCCACTGACATAACTTTCTGTATGTTAAGACACGAGTAAACAGCAGCAATTACTACTGGGTGCAGTGGCTTTCGACATTTCAGAGGTGAGACAAAATTAGCTGGTATAAATGAATGTCTAGATCTGAAAATCAAATTTACATCAACGAGCTAATTTCATGTGCTAACACTTGTGTAAATGGTATTCAGCATGATATAAGCACAGTGCATCATTACCATCAAATCCACTTCACACTGGGCACCACTGGCTCGCTGGCAGATTTCAATCAATAACGGTTATCAAGGCAGATTTCATAACAAAGTTGATGAAGACAGGATAATCCCGCCCAGATTTTGAGGGAAATCCAAATTTTTATTTCATATACTCTGACTGATTACACCAAAACAACTTTCACATTTATTCAAGGCACTAAAAAGTATCTAAATGAAATCTTGAGTGTTTATTAATAACTCACATGAAGATGGAGACACAATTCAGTTAATAAACAAAGTGTAAAATAAATCATTTTATAGAGGACAGTGGGAAATTTTAATCTAAAATTTAGAACTGCAGTTACTACTACCAAGCACAGTATTTTTTATTCATTTTATTATGGCAGCAAACATAACACACATGCTACATATTTAATACCTTTTTTTTTTTTTTTTGGCTGCACCATGTGGCATGTGGGATCTTAGTTCCCCAACCAGGGATTGAACACGCAACCCCTGCAGTGGAAGTGTGGAGTCTTAACCACTGGACCACCAGGGAGGTCCTATATTTAATATTTCTTGTCTCTTCCACTTCTGATTAGGTAACACTTTATTAAAATACCTAGCATTTGCATCCACTTGATATAAACCACTAACCTTCCTACTAACTAACATCCACAGTACACAATTCACAGGCTTGAATTATATTCATATTAAAGTTCAGAAATCATGTTTTCACAATAAAGTTTATGAACACAGTATAGGTACTTCCAATTTCTCATTTCAAATCTAAAAGGCTGGTAATTCTACACAACGACAATGACAGGAGGGTCACATATATGTTGTACTCCAAAATTATTTTAATTCTCTCTAAACTTAAGCTTTCCTAAATAAAGATTAAAACATGTAAATTACTTTTTAAAAACTAAATCTAAGCCAGATAAAGACACTACAAAGAACGACAGACCAATATCCCTGATGAACGCCGATACAAATATCCTCAACAAAATATTAGCAAACCAAATTCAATAGCATATTAAAAGTTATTATACACCATGACCAAAGTAGGGTTTATTCCCGGAATGCAAGGCTGGTTCAGCACATGAAAATCAATGACTGTAATGTACATATTAACAGAATGAAAGGCAAAAACCCCTCATGATCATCTCAACTGATACAGAGAAAGCATTTGATAAGATTCAACACCTTGGGACTTCCCTAGTGGCACAGTGGTTAAGAATCCACCTGCCAATGCAGGGGACACAGGTTCAAGCTCTGGTCCGGGAAGATCCCACATGCCGCAGAGCAACTAAATGCATGTGCCACAACTACCGAGCCTGCGTGCCACAACTACTGAAGCCCACGCACCTAGAGCTCGTGCTCCTCAACAAGAGAAGCCACCACAATGAGAAGCCCACGCACCGCAAGAAGAGTAGCCCCCGCTCGCCGCAACTAGAGAAAGCCCGCGCGCAGCAACGAAGACCCAACACAGCCAAAAATAAATAAATAAATAAAAAGATTCAACACTTTTTCATGATAAAAACACTCAACAAACTAGACAATGAAGGAAAATACCTCAACATAATAAAGAACACTTATGAAAAGCCCGCAGCTAATATCATACCTAAAGGTAAAAGCCTAAAAGCTTTCCCTCTCAGATGAGGAACAAGGCAATGATGCCCTCTCTCTCCACTGCTATTCAACATGGTACTGGAAGTCCTATCCAAAATAATTAGGCAAGAAAAAGAAATAAAAGCCACCCATATCAGAAAAAAAGAAGCAAAATTATCTCTGTTCACGGATGATACAGTCTTACACGTAGAACACTCTAAAGATTTCACCCCCACCACCAAAAAAACTGTTACAATAAACAAATTCAGCAAATTGCAGGATATAAAGTCAACACACAAAAATCAGTTGTGCTTCTATACACTAAAAACGAACAATCCAAAAAGGAAACCATTCCATTAACAATAGCACCAAAAAGAATATTTAGGAACAAACCTAACCAACGAGGTGGAAGACTCAAACACTGAAATTTATAAAACACTGCTGAATGAAATTAAAGAAGTCACAAATAAATGGAAAGACACTCCATGTTCAGTGATTAGAAGGCTTAATATTAAGATGTCCATACTACCCAAAGCAATATACAGATTCAAAGCAATCCCTATCAAAATCCCAAGAGCCTTTTTGGGCAGAAATAGAAAAATTCCTTATAAAATTCAAGGGACTCCAAATAACCAAAACAGTTTAGGAAAAAAGGAACAAAGTTGGAGGAAACACACTTTCTGACTTCAAAATGTATCACAAAGGTGCAATACTAGCATAAAGACAGACATACAGGGCTTCCCTGGTGGCACAGTGGTTAAGAATCCGCCTGCCAATGCAGGGGACACGGGTTTGATCCCTGGTCCGGGAAGACCCCACATGCCGCGGAGCAACTAAGCCGGTGAGCCACAACTACTGAGCTTGCACTCTAGAGCCCAAGAGCCACAACTATGGAGTCGGCGTGCCACAACTACTGAAGCCTGAGCGCCTAGAGCCCATGCTCCACAACAAGAGAAGCCACCACAATGAGAAGCCCGCGCACTGCAATGAAGAGTAGCCCCCGCTCGCCACAACTAAAGAAAGCCCACACGCAGCAACAAAAGACCCAACACAGCCAAAAATAAAATTAATTAATTAATTAATTAAAAACTAAAAAGACAGACATACAGACCAATGAAATAGAATGGAGAGACCAGAAATAAACCCTTGAATACACATTAAAATGATTTTTGACAAAGGTGCCAAGACCACTCCATGGGGTTTCTCTTCAAAAAAACTGCTGCTGTGAAAACTGGATATCCACAAGCAGAAGAATGAAGTTGGATCATTCATTATCTCACACCATATACAAAAATTAATTCAAAATGGATTAAAGATCTAAATGTAAGACCTAAAACTATAAAACTCATAGAATAAAACTCAGGGGAAGAGCTTCATAACACTGGACGTGGCAATGATTTCTTGGATATGACACCAAAAGCACAAATAGACAAATGGGACTACATCAAAACTTTTACACAACAAAGGACACAACCACCAGAGTGAAAGGCAACCTACAGAATGGGAGAAAAGATTTGCAAATCATACCTGATTAGAGGTTAATATCCAGAATATACAAAGAATTCCTACAACTCAACAACGAAAAAATCAAATAACACAAATTTAAAAAGGGACAAAGCACTTGAATTGAAACCAAATCAAAACTACAATGAAATACCACTTCACACCCTCTGGGATGGCTAGAATAAAAAAGACATAACAACAAGTGCCTGCAAGGATGTGGAAAAAATTGAACACTTGTGCACTGTTGGTAGGACTGTAAAATTGTGCGACTGCACTGGAAAACAGTCTGGAGGTACCTCAAAAAATTTTAAATAGAACTGCCATATAATCCAGCGAATCTCCACTTCCAGGTATATATCCCAAATATTTGAAAGCTGGGTCTCCAAGAGATATCTGCACACCCATATTCATAGCAGTAAATTCACAGTAGCCAAGAGGTGGAAGCAGCCCACATGCCCATTAACAGCTGAATGGATAAACAAAATATGGCATATACATACATTGGAATATATTCATCCTTAACAAAAAAGGAAGTCCTGTCACATGCTACAACATGGATGAACCTTCAAGACATTATTGTAAATGAAATAAGCCAGTTAGTCACAAGAAACAAATACTGTACGATCCCACTTACATGAAGTATCTAAAGTATCAGATTCATAGAAACAGAAAGTAGAATGGTAGTTACCACATTTTCTGGGGGGCAGGAAAGGGGAAGGTGTTTAATGGGTACAGAGTTTCAGAATTGCAAGATGAAAAAGTTATGGAGATCAGTTTCACAGCAATGTCAATTTACTTAACACTGCTGAACTGTCCACCTAAAAATGGTTAAGATGGTAAACTTTACGGGTTTTTTTTACCACAATAAAATAATTTAAATTTAAACCCTTTTATCAAGCAAGTGTCTCTTGTATCAAATACTCACAAGATTTTACCAATCACTTGAGAACACCTTTCTAGTGAACAAGCATACTATACAACATAACTACTGATATCTTTTAAAATGTAATTTTATAAATTAAGACACTGACAATTGATATCTACACTCAGAGTACTGTATTTGTCTCCTATTTATACAGTAAAAAGGAAACAAAGCTTGTATCTTTATGGCAAAACAGTCAAAGAAATATCTAGCTTTAAAAAAAAAATCAACTCTACTTAATGCAGTGTGGTGACCTAAATGGGAAGGAAATCCAAAAAAGAGGTGATATATGTATATGTATAGCTGATTCACTTTGCTGTACAGTAGAAACTAATACAACATTGTAAAGCAACTACACTCCAATAAAAATTAATTTTTAAAAAATTGAAGTATTTGGTTGAACAATGTAAGGTAGTCTCAGCTATATCTTTACTCTGGTAAAGAGTTTAGCAGTTTCTTCTAAAAACCATACAGCTCACCACAAAAAAAAGAAATGATAATTATGTAACGGAATAGAAGTGTCAGCTAAAGCTACTGTGGTAATCATATTTGCAATATATAAATGTATCAAATCAGCACACTGTATACCTTAAACTTATTCAACGTTATATATAGATTATTTTGATAAAAATTTTTAAAAATTAAAACCATACACGCATTTGCCATAAAAACCAGCAATCTTACTTGTGAGCATTTATCCCAGAAAACTGAAAATCTATGTCCACACAAAAATGTGTACATGAATGTTCATAGCAGCTTTATTTGTAATAGCCAAATACTGGAAACAACTCTGTTATAGGTTGAATTGTGTCCCCCCCGCCAAACTCCTATTTTGAAGTCCTAACCCCCAGTACCTTGAAATATGACTTTATTTGAAGTTAGGTTCTTTACAAAAGTTATCAAGTTAAAATGAGGTCATCAGGATGGGCCCTAATCCAGTATGACTGGCATTCTTATAAAAGGGGGAGCTTGCAGACAGACACACACAGTGAGAATGTCATGTGAAGATGAAGGTGGAGACCTGGGTGATGCTTCTATAAACCAAGAAACCCCAAAGGTTTGGAGCAAACCACCAGAAGCTAGGGAAGAGGTATGGAATGGATTCTCATTGCCCTCAGGAGGAACCAACTTGTCTGACACCTTGATCTTGTATTTCTAGCCTCCAGAACCGTGAAACAATAAATTTGTTGAAACCGCCTAGTTTGTGGTGCTTTGTAATGGCAGCCCAAGCAAACTAATACAAACCCAAATATCCTTCAACGGGTGAATGGTTAAACAAACCATGGTACATGGAATATGAGTCATCAATAGAAAGGAATTAACTGTTGGGATGCAATAACTTGCATGAATCTCAAGGGAATTATTTTGAGTGAAAAAAAGTCAATCTCAACAATATATACTGTATGATTTCCACTTATGGAACAGCCTCCAAAATGACAAAATTATGGAGAACAGATTAGTGGTTGCCAGGGATTAGGAACAGAATAGAAGAAGGTGAGAGAGGGGGATGAGTGTAACAATAAAGGAGTAGTATGAGGGATCTTTGTGATGATGGAACAGATCTGTATCTTGATGGTGGTGGTGGTTACATCTATCTATACATGTGTTAAATTGCACAAAATTAAAAACACACAAAGACAGTCACACTAAAAAGAACACATATAACTGCAAAATCTGAATACACTGTGGATTGCACCAATGTCAATTTCCTGGTCTTTATATTGTACTACAATTATGCAAGACGTTTCCATTGGTAGGAACTAAGTGAAGGATATACATGGGACCTCTCTCCTGTTTTTGCAACTTCCTATGAATCAAGTATTAATTATACCAAAATAAAACTTTAAAATGTCTAATCAAAATCCTAGAAAAGTTTTTTTTCCCCAAAAAAATCAACAAACTGATTCTTAGATGAAAAGGTAAAGGAATCAGAAAAGCCAAAACAATTTTGAAAAAGAACAAATTTGGAGAACTCACACTATACACTGTATCAAGGCTTACTATAAAGCTACAGTAATCAAGACGTTGTAAATGGTGATTATGACAGATCAATGGAATAGAGACCTCAAATAGACCCACACACATATGGTCACTCACTTTTTGACAGAGGCACCAAGGCATTTCAATGAAGAAAGACTGTCTTTTCAAACGACTGTATATCCATTTGCCAAAAAAGCTCCTTAATCCATACCTTGTACCATATGCAAAAATTAACTCAAAATGAATCCTAGACTCAAATGTAAAAACCTTCAACTATAAAATTGGGTGGCTTTTTAAAAAATAGCTTTCTAATATGATTTTTAAAATTTATTTACTTTATTTATTTATTTTTGGCTGCGTTGGGTCTTTGTTGCTGCGCGCGGGCTTTCTCTAGTTGCGGCGAGCAGGGGCTACTCTTCATTGCCGTGCACAGGCTTCTCATTGCGGTGGCTTCTCTTGTTGCAGAGCATGGGCTCTAGGCGCGCGGGCTTCAGTAGTTGTGGCACGTGGGCTCAGTAGTTGTGGCTCGCGGGCTCTAGAGCGCAGGCTCAGTAGTTGTGGCACACGGGCTTAGCTGCTCCATGGCATGTGGGATCTTCCTGGACCAGGGCTTGAACCCGTGTCCCCTGCGTTGGCAGGTGGATTCTTAACCACTGCGCCACCAGGGAAGCCCTAAAATTGGGTGGCTTTATTTGTAATCACCAAAAGGTGGAAAGCAACCCAAATGTCTTCAACTGGTGAATGGATAAGCAAATTACGTTATATCCATACAATGGAATACTACTCAACAGTAAAAAAGGAATAAACTTCAGATATATCGCGTCAGCTGAATCTCAAATGTATTCTGCTAAGTAAAAGCAGCCACACTCAACAGGCTGCTTATTGTATGATTCCATTTATATGACAGTCTGGAAAAGGCAAAAAAACCTATGGATGTTAAATAGATTAGTGGTTGCCAGGGGCTCAGATTGGGGAAAAAGAGCAACACACACCAAGGAGTTTTGGAGGGATTCGGGGGTAGAGATATTGGAACTGTAATATATGTTGCTGTGATAATGGTGATACAACTATATACATTTGCCCAAACTCAAAGAACTGTACACTAAAAAGAGTGACTTGGACTTTATGTAAATGATATCTTAATAAAAAATTTTTAAATCTGTGTCCATCAGTGCTGTCCCCCCCCACCACCCAAATGCTTTCTTCCAATTAATTTCTTCAATATCTATACTAGAACACCAGAACTATCTGTCTTAACCACTTGAACAATATTTAATTCAATGTTGCTCTGGTCATTTTAGTCAATTAACACATAAGCTGTCCCTCATACCAACTGGTACATGATTGCAGATTTTGACCAAAAGCCATATGCATTTGTAATATTAATAAATAATATTAAAATTGGCCTCCATACACAAAGGTTATACCAATTTGTACTTCCACCAGCAACCAACCTATGTATGGGTGTGTTTCTGGACAGCTAAGAGCACCGTTAAGACTTCCAAATTTTTGCCAATCTGCTAAAATGAAAAATGATAATTCAGGTTATAGGTAGGTGAATCTCCCTACACAAAATTTTACTTCACAAACTCAGAAACCAAACATACATTTTCAATAAATCCCTTGTTATTCAAAACCTGTAAACCAGAAGATTTGGATAATGCAGTATTTGCCCACTAATAAAAATCAGGAACCAAATAGGTCTGGCTAAGAAGCGATACTTGTAGTTTTAATTTGCACTTCTCTAATTTCCTTATACTTAAGAGCCATTCTTACTGTCTTTTCCATAAACTCTCCCTGCTCACGTCATTTGCCCACATTCCTAACGGGCTGATGACCTCTTTCTTGCTGACTTCAAAAAGCAAAACATTCTCTCCACTGCTTCCAAGGAGACAGATCACTTCCTGCTATAATGGCGTCTTTGCGCAACAGTTATTACATACTGCCCTACCATCTCTCCTAATCTGACCTTGTCTACGAGGGCTTTATCTTCCAGCCCGCTCACCTCCTTATCTACTCCCATTGCCACATACAAAGGATGTTATTATCTTTTGCACTTGAGATTTCTCAGATCAGCCATCCCTGGGCTAACTAGCTCACTACTCTCCATGCTTCTTTGATGCACTACCCACCCCCACTCTTACACATTTTTTGTGATTTGCACGTTTTATGTCTCCAAGTATGTAAAAAAGAAAAAAAGGAATTTAGTTGCAGAGGGCTTTTTTCTGTTCTCCTTGTTATTTCTATATTAGACACAAGAAGAAAAACACCCTCACGCCACCATGGTAAGACCAGAAGTCTTACCAAAATACTTAAGTAATGAAATGGTTTCCATAACACATCATTGACTTCCCCTGAACACTCATAAGATTATTTTCTAAAAGATTAAAAGTCTTGCCCAATGTCACACAGCTAGTCAGAGATAAAACTCTGGGCTTGAACCTGCCTTCTGCATGTTTGCTTCACAAATAGATGGGTGCCCTGTTAGGATAATCCACATATCAGCTCTTCAGAACAAATGAGATTATGCTCTTAAAGTCCTGTGAATCAGTCAATTTCAAATATAAGAGAGGTGTTAGTTTCCCTCCTCTATGTTTACATAAATGTCTAAAACTATCACATAGGAAACCCCTGAAATATCTTACACACCTTGTTCAATACATGCAATAAAAACAATATTTTTTCCTTACACTTGTGTACACAAAATGATCTCTAGCAAATCTTGAGCAGCAGAAAATCCCCAACAGCTACACTTTACCATCAATCTTATAAAGCAAATAGGCACTTATTGTTTGTAATTGTATGTCCCCAAAGGGGAACAGTAGCTCCACCACCATACTTATAGGTGATCACGTAATAAATAATGGAAAATTCTATCTATAAGAGAGTGCTTCTCTTAAATTCCAGTGGGCATAAGAATCATATAAACGCTTGTTTAAATGCAGGGTCACAGGACCCACAACTAGGGACTCATTCAGTAGACCTGTATACAAGTGTCAGGCATCTTATATTATTCACAAATCCCCTATGTAGGTGGGTCCAATCCCACTTTAAGAAAAGCTGCTGTTAAGTCATGGAATAAGCAACTTCTGATATACAGAATGACCCAGTTTTAGAGACAGAGAAGGCATGAGTAGTTAGGGAAGAAAAGCAAACACACTTCCCCCTTCCTGCTTGGGCCACTTAATCATCTGAACCTTATTCACACAAATGCCAGAAACCCACAGCTCAATGATGCATTTCCCCCAGAATGTCCTTAAGAAGCTTCCTAAAGTCTAAGCCACCAGTGGTCACCATACCACTCGTCTTTCCACAAGAAAGAAATGTGCCTTTCCTAAAAGATACTGCCCAAGTTTAAGCTAACCACGATTGAAATCTCCACGAAGTTTATTCCATATAGACTTCAATTTGCCACTGGGATCTTCTTTCCAATTTCTATCTTCTACAGAAACACCAGGAGCTGCCAGTTTCTAGAAATTCTGAATAACCCAAGACAAAAGTTTACTCAAATGGAAAAAAGCATTGAAGAGTATATTTCTAAAACTGTGAGTTTAAGAAAAATACAAGATAGCCTCTTTGGACACTTGTTATATTTTAACACCACCAAGCCCCTTCGCAATCCTGACCAGATCCTGCAAAGACCACAAATCAATGCTTTTTTCATTAATGAAATTGAACCTACGGCTGCAATCACAATTTTTGTTTCAGTATTCCATGAAAAGTGCTCATTCCCATCTCTGCTTCTCCAACCTATAACCATAACTGCCCCCTTCTACTTAACCTAAAATCGTTCTTTAAGGCCCAATTAAAATCCTAGCACAGTCAGTTCCTGGTATCCTTCCAACTTAGCTATCCCTCCCAACCCTATCCCCTAAATCCATTGCCTAACTGCCCTTTTCTGTTTACCTAGCATTTATTTCAGCCTTTGAACAATAAATTATTCTAATAACCATAATAATTATCCTTATTCTATTAAATTCTCTCTACTCCAGCCCTTAATGAATTGCTCCTTTCAAGTGCAATACACTTATAGTTAAATTCACAAAATTAAGAATTTCAATTCAAATATTACTAAGCACCTCTGTACTAGCACTGCGATAGCCCTGATGATAAAAATAACAGGCACAATTTTCAAAATGTAAATAAAACGGTAAAAATGAATAAAACATGAACTCCATTTAATGACCTTAATGCTGAAGTCTGTAGGGTTGACAGGCACTAATGTCTGCAACTTACTTTGAAATCCATCAAAAAAAAAAAAAAGGATGATCAATGGATAGAAGGGAGCAATGGTCGGGTGGATATTTGACAAAGCAAATATAGCAAAATGTTAAAGGTAGAATGTAGGTGATGGGTATATGGGTGATTGTTGTACAATTATATATACTGGAAATTTTTCATAATAAAATGTTGGGGGAAATGAATAAAACATAGTCGTCCCCCACCTCATGAGTTTACAATACAGTGAAGGTGTCACATAAGCAATTACAATTGAGTACAATGAAAGTACACTGGGGACTTCCCTGGTGGCACAATGGTTAAGAATCCGCCTGCCAATGCAGGGGACACGGGTTCGAGTCCTGGTCCGGGAAGATCCCACATGCCGCGGAGCAACTAAGCCCGTGTGCCACAACTACTGAGCCTGCGCTCTAGAGCCCGCAAGCCACAACTACCGAGCCCGCGTGCCACAACTACTGAAGCTCGCGTGCCTAGAACCCATGCTCTGCCACAAGAGAAGCCACCACAGGGAGAAGCCCACGCACTGCAATGAAGAATAGCCCCCACTTGCTGCAACTAGAGAAAGCCCGCGTGCAGCAACGAAGACCCAATGCAGCCAAAAAATAAATAAATAAATAAATAATTTTTTAAAAAAAAAGAAAGTACACTGGCATTGGGAATTCCCTGGCAGTTCTGTGGTTAGGACTCCACACTTTCACTGCCAAGGGCCCAGGTTCAATCCCTGGTTGGGGAACTAAGATCCCACAAGCCATGTGGCATGGCCAAAAAAATAAAATTAAATTAAAATTAAAAAAAGAAAGTACACTGGCATAAATATGCACAGGAAGCCCCAGGGAAGTGGCTCTTAACTGGGTAAGGGGAGCTCGGACATGGTTTCCAGGTGACCCCAATCTAAATCTAGAATGATATGCACAGTATGCTGACAAGTGGATGTAGGAGCATTCTACGCATTAAGAACAGCTCAAGCAAAGAAACATGGAGGCATCAAAACTCGTGGTATGTTATGGCAACTAAGAGCAGTTGGATACTACTGCAATGCATGGGGTGTGGGGTTGGTTTGGAATGCCCTGTTCAACTCCTTCTGAACCTCAATCACTACCCTCCCCTCTGTAAGGCACATTCCCTGAAGTCTCCCAGATAATCACTACCTCTTTCTGTTCCTAATGACCCTGTATTTTTAATGTTTTTGTTTCCTTAATTACCTTCTGTATTGACTGTTGACTCTTTGAGGACAAAAACTGCATCTTATATACAATTCACTCTGAAAAGATACAACTGACCCTTGAACAACACAGGCTTGAACTATGCGGGTCCACTTATATGCAGATTTTTTTTTCAGTAAATACTACAGTACTACATGATCCAGAGTTGGCTGAATCTGCGGGGGCGGAACCACAGATACAGAAGGCTGACCACGGTATTTGAGCATCCGCAGATTTTGGTATCCACAGCAGGTCCTGGAACCAACTCCCCACAGAAACCGAGGGACAACTGTAGAGTAAAGTCTATTCTTTTGACATAAAATATGCCCTCAATCACATTCCCATGAACTTCCCACATGATAACAACAAAAAATATCTAAGCTAATGTATTATAGAGAAATAATTACAATACCACTTTTTCTGGAATAAAAAACACTAAATTATATGTATGTCCTATGCCCAGAAAAATTCTGCATTTTTAAAAGGCACAGGGAGGGACTTCCCTGGTGGCGCAGTGGTTAAGAACCTGCCTGCCAATGCAGGGAACACGGGTTCGATCCCTGGTCCGAGAAGATCCCACATGCCATGGAGCAACTGAGCCCGTGCACCACAACTACTGAGCCTGCACTCCAGAGCCCGTGCGCCACAACTACTGAGCCCGCGCGCCACAACTACTGAAGCCTGCGCACTCTACAGCCCTCGTGTCGCAACTACTGAGCCCACCTGCTGCAACCACTGAAGCCCGCGCACCTAGAGCCCATGCTCCGCAACGAGAAGCCACTGCAATGAGAAGCCCGCGAACCGCAACGAAGAGCAGCCCCCGCCAGCCACAACTAGAGAAAGCCTGTGCACAGCAACGAAGACCCAATGCAGCCTAAATAAATAAATAAATAAAGTAATTGTTGAAATAAATAAATAAATAAATAAATAAATAAAATACATAAGAGAGACAGACACACAGAGAATCCACCCTTAACTGGAAACAACTGAAAAAGCAGCATTCTGGTAACTTTTCAAACCACCAAGACCATCATACCATTTATCCAGGCAAATTCTTTCTAACAAGCTTGTTTTAAAATCAGAATATAAATGAGAAATGCAAGAATCAATGGTGCACTGTGTCTTGTAGTACTCACAGATAAATGGAAAAAGAGAAGGAATCAAACTAACACCTAAACCAGTCTTTTTTATGGAAGCAATGAAACAGAAAAGAACACACATACCATAAAATATATCAACCGTAAAGTATATGAAGTAATTCGGAAGGCAGAGAGCAGTAAAGTATTTGCTTTGCTGATTGACAAGACAAGAAAAAGTAATGGGCAAAAAAGATTACAATGGATGGTTTCCCTCATAATACTGCAGTGGGACATATATCTGGGGTTTAAGCCCAAGAACTTGAAGATTCTCAAATAAATCCATTAAGGTACAAAAGTAGTTATATAATATATAGGTCTACTTGTGGTGGCTATCACGTTCAAGAACAAGGAGAAGGAAAAAAAAACTAAAATTCCATTGCAAAATGCAATGGGTTGAACGATAATGTGTGCTGAGAGTTTACTAAAAGAATAAAAAGCCAATAGTTGAGATTACTTAAAGTGTCCACAAAGTATAAGAAACATTATACTGGACCCCATCATCTAGGTCAAACCCGCTGAATGTTTTAAGGGCAATCAACGTCCTTCAGTGCACACTACACAGGAAGCATATGACCTTGGTTCCCACAAAATGACACACGAAATTACCTTTAAAACACTTAGAATAATCATATAGCATCCATTACACTAATAAATCACTTTTTCTCATTTTTCTTCCCAGGCTTTGTCCGTATGTGCATGCCTGAATGTCTAGGTGTAAAAATTTTAAAACTATAACCACAGAATGGCTGTAACTGTGCATAATTTTTTATCTCTATATGCATTTCTACCATTTCTGTAATATTCGTAATAACTACTACTAATAGTTTCAAGAAATTCCACCACATGTGATGTACTATAACCTACTTATTTATTGTTAGACATTAAGATTGACCCCAGTATTTCATTACAATAACTAATACTGCTTCCTGTATACATACTTTACGTTTAATTATTCCCTATCTTATCATTATTAGATCCAAGTAGATCAACATTTATTTTAGGGCTCTTGGTTAGAGATAAGGTGCATGCCTACAATTTTTTGCTATTTGTAAAGTGAGGAGATTTGCACCTGTACTTTGCGTGGTTCCTGCTTAAGGATTTAAAATGACAGATTTGGGCTTCCCTGGTGGCACAGTGGTTAAGAATCCGCCTGCCAGTGCAGGGGACACAGGTTTGAGCCCTGGTCCGAGAAGATCCCACATGCCACGGAGCAACTAAGCCCATGCGCCACAACTACTGAGCCTGCACTCTAGAGCCCGTGAGCCACAACTACTGAGCCTGCGTGCCACAACTACTGAAACCCGCGTGCCTAGAGCCCGTGCTCCGCAACAAGAGAAGCCACCGCAATGAGAAGCCCACGCACTGCAACGAAGAGTAGCCACCGCTCGCTGCAACTAGAGAAAGCCCGCGCACAGCAACGAAGACCCAACGCAGCCAAAAATAAATAAAAATAAAATAAATAAATGTATTAAAAAATATATTTAAAAAATAAATAAAATAACAGATTTATCAAGCACTTAGCTTAGTGCCTAGCACCCAATAAAAATCAACAGGTAGTAGTAATAATATTGAAAACTTCATATCCACTAACGTTTAAGATCATTAACAGTTGTTCATATCAATTTGTATGAATGTTAAATAAAACAATGGTAACATTATCGAGCATATTCCATGTGTCAGGAACTTAACATACTACACTATCTTTGATTATTTCAAGGTAGGTAATATCCTGCCCATTTTATAGATGAGGAAACAAAGAAGTTAGGTAATTTCCACAAGGTCACAGTTAATGAGGAAAGAAGTCATAGGATTCCAACTTAAATCTGCTAGGCTCTAAGGCTTATGTTCTTTCCACTATCTCAAGCTGCCTCAAAATACATTTAAATGTTTTTGGAAGCTATTCACCATTACAAACATAGATGTGAATCAGAAAAATATTAAGAAACCCAAATACCTTTGTTATCAGACAGCCAGTTCATCCAGTAGCATACACATCTCCAAAATCAAAGACAGGGAAGACTAGAAACAATACAGATCCAATCTGAGGAGAAGACCTGGGTTAGAATCCTGGCACATCAGCTTTGTAATGTTAAATTCATATATATATATATATATATATATATATATATATATATATATATATATACATACATACACACACACACACACACACGTGTGTGTTTACATATATATACACACATATATATATGTGTATATATATGTATGTAGTATATAGTTTAGAATCTTTAAGGCTTCTTCCTGATCTAAAATTCTATGGTTCTAAAGAACACAGAACCAGAACACATAAGATGTATGTTCTAGTGTTTACTAATTCTAGTTGTGTGACCTTGGGCCGTGTTGTTTGGCTCCTCCAAAAGGGTAATTCCTCATTTGTAAAATAGCATGAATACCACAAGACCTCCCTCCCTAAAGGATTATTATGAGAACAAAGTGGAAGTGCTATGTAAACTCTACAATGCACTAAAACTACGATGGAATCATCACTACTATTACATTTGACTAACACACGTAATGACCAGCACACTCAGAATTTGGTATTAGGTAATAGGTTCAACACAGGAGAACACAGTGAAAGCAAACACACCTCCCCCTCCGTCAATCCCCCTACAAGATGGTGGCAAAACGGCAATATAGTTTTCTAACTACTCTTCTCACCTGCTTCAGATTTCTTAACTTTTGCAACTTGTAAAAGAAACTTGTCTAAGTTTGGAAATACACCAAATCAGATGCTTAAGAGTAAAAGCTTGTCTTAACCTGTGAAGGTAAAACTGATAAGAAAATATGCTAATAGTCATAGCTCACATGATGAGTTCAGACATAGTTACACACAGCAAAAAATTTACTTAATGATCTTTGGAGACTGGTGCCTTTTTAGCCTTACATCTAATTTCTTGTATTCTATAGTAACACTGACAAGCCTCTCAGATCTTTTTCCCACTTCTCAAACTGATTTAAAAAATAAAAAAACAAAAAACTCTGAGACATTCTTAAGTTCAGAAGTTTAGTTACATTCACAAGTAGGACTGAATTTATTTCTGAATATTTCAATCATATCCAGCTAAATTAGTGAATAATTCATTCATTCAACAAGTATTTCTTAAGGACCTACTATATACCAGGCACTGTTAGAAACACTGCAGTTACAGCATTAAACAGTAAAGCCCCTGTTCCCATGGTGCTTAAATGCCAGTAGGGCAAAGACCACAAAGAAATAAGAAAATACCAAGCAGTGGTAAAGCTACCATGAAAATAAAACAAGGTGATTGGGTTGAGAGGGGAGCAGGGATCCATTCACTACATTTAAACGTAATATAACATGCATGATCATTTTAACTAAAGCTATAAGTAATACATTTTATGTTCCTAACTAAAGTCAGTCCTAATCCCCAAAAAAATGCTTGCAAATTATTCTATATTTCCACTTGCCCTGAACTTCTCTCCCCGGACCTGAACATTTTTTCACTACAAAGCTGCTAATGTACCTTTAATCACTCTAAAGTTAGATAGTCCAGAACATTCTCAGATATCTAAAGAAGAGTATCTTTTACCATTGGTTTCACAATGCCTTGACACTGACAAATTCTCAGTAGGGGAAGTCTATGAACTTACTATCTGGAAGTAGTCTATGGACTGACTACTACATGGCACAACCATTAATGCAATCATGTAATTATTTTTTTTCAAAGAACGACGTCGAACAGCCAATTTCACTTTATCTACCCTGATCATGACTAAGAATAATCATTACTATTAAGAAACAGGCTGAGGGCTTCCGTGGTGACGCAGTGGTTAAGAATCCACCTGCCAATGCAGGGGACACAGGTTCGAGCCCTGGCCCAGGAAGATCCCACGTGCCGCGGAGCAACTAAGCCCGTGCGCCACAACTACTGAGCCTGCACTCTAGAGCCCACGAGCCACAACTACTGAAGCCTGGGCACCTAGAGCCTGTGCTCCGCAACGAGAAGCCACCGCAATGAGAAGCCCACGCACCGCAACAAAAAGTAGCCCCTGCTCGCCACAACTAGAGAAAGCCCGCGTGCAGCAACAAAGACTCAACGCAGCCAAAAATAAATAAACTAATTAATTTTTTTTTAAAAAAGAAAGAAAAACAGGCTGAACTACTAATAAAAACTTAATTTCACTGTCGGCTGCATTGCTAAGAAGATTACCCTGCAGTGAGAAAAAAAATCTGGGCTTTTCCCACTGGTTCTCTCATACTCCGTTTACAAAACACTTGAGCACAGCTCATCCACAAACTGTCCACTGAATGCAACTTAACATTACTGGGCTAGACAAGTGGATGGATAGATTATTGCAGGTTTCCTAAGCAAGTGCTGTTCGTAAATTGAAATGAACTAACACCACGAATAAGGTGAACAGACATTACAAAACAATACACAAATCCAATTTAAAATAATTAGATACTTCTATTGAGACAATACTAAAAACCATCACTACCAGTAATTAACCAGAAAACTACTGTATACTCATAATTAAAAGGCCTTCAGGTTAAACTTAAGTGTTGGCTGTCACATTCAAAATACCTTGCTCAAAAATAAGGGGAAATGTTCATTCTAGCTATTAATCAAAGAAATGCAAATTAAAGGAATCTGAGATACCACTAGCAAAACTGCTTAAAATAACATCTCCAAAGCAGGGATAATGTGGTTACCACACACGACAGCAACGGTGGGACTGTAAGGTAGGTACGACCCTACTGGAAAACAACACACCTTCACTTACAAGGAGCTTCAAAAAGTTCATACTCAATGACAGCATGATCCCACTGCTGGACATAACTAGATAAGGGGAAAAAACAAAGTTACTCATAGAAGCTGTGCCTTCTAAAACAGAGGAGGAAAGAGACAGACAAATGTACAGCAAGGAAAATAAATAGGTAGTTGATGGTATGGCACACACACAAAAAGACAAAAATGTGTAGAGCTAAACTGGTTCTGAGACCCAATTCCAATGTTGTCTTGGGGGCAGGGGTGAGGGGGTGGGGATATCTCATACAGCACCAAGTAATTCTCCAGACATCAGCTGGGAGTTCTGCAATTCAGCTCAATTCTGACACTGTCTACCCAGAGACTGCATCAGATTCCACAGGTTTAAGGGTTCACTCCTAACAGAACTGCCCCAGCCCAACCCCACTTCAGTGGGCAGTCTCAAGTTCAGGTTGTTACCAGTACTTCTGACCGACTGGCTATAAATTAGAGGTTCCTAACGTGAATGAAAAATGTTGCCTGCCATATCAGCAAACAAAGGATGCTATGGCCATCAAGCCATCAGCCACTACCACTGCCCCGATGGTGAGCCCTGAGGGAACTCAGGATGGAGACAAACGGGCTTCCCACTGCCAAACCCTCAGCCACAGCAGCCACCCTGCAATGGTGCACCCTGAGGGGACTGAGGATGGGAAAGAACAGGATAGTGTCCCTAGATAAGGTGCCTATCAAAGGAATGACTTCAATGAGCCCAGATTCTTGCATCTTCCCATACAAGAAAAGTGCTAAATTCATTAACTTGAGATGTCTGGTTTTCTTTAACTAACAGTAATCTTTTGATGTTCTAACTACCTGTTTTTTGTTGCAAAACTCCTATTTATCCTGGCTCCTCCCTTACCTCTTTGGAGCAGTCCCTCAGAGCTATCTCAGAGGCTGTCTTGCGGGTTTAAGTCCTCAGAAATTCCTCCAAATAAAACATAATTCTCAACTTTTAGGTTGTGCATTTTTTTTGACACTAAGAACCCCTCCTTGGGTTCAATTAATTTGCTATAGCGGCTCACGAAACTCAGAAACATTTTACTTAGTAGATCACCAGTTCATTGTAAAAGGAACTCAGGAACAGCCAGATGAAAGAGATACAGGGCAAGGTACAGGGAAAGGGCGAGGAAGCTTCCAAGCCCTCTTGGAACTCGCCATTCTCCCCAAATTTCCACAAGTTCACCAAACCAGAAGCTCTCTGAACCCTTTCCTGTCGGGTTTTTATGGAGGCTTCGGGATTGATTAAATCATTGGCCATTGGTGATTGCATTCCATGCCCCCAGAGGTGAGGGTGGGGTGGGGGCTGAAAGTTCTAACCCTCTAACCACAGCTGGCTCCACTAGCAACCAACCAGTCCCCACCCTAAGGTGCTTTCTAAAAGTCACCTTATTGATATAACAAAAGATACCTCTATCACTCTGAACACTGAGGAAATTCGAAGGGTTTGGGGAGCTCTGTGCCAGAAATAGAGAAGACCAAATATATACTGCTTATAAACCACAATAGCACAATAGCCCTACGTCACATCAGAGTCAAAAATATATTCCAGATGCATTAAATTTTTAAATGTGGGGGGGGGGGTGAAACAAAAAAATTTCCATGTGGTGGTAGGTTGGCGAGTGAGGTGCTGCAGGGGATATCAGAATATGAAAAAGCATTTGATGTTTTGTATTCTTTTTACTTTAACAATATATACATTATTACGACCATATAAAATATACACATGGCACTCTGTACTTGCCCTTTTGTAACACTTACCATACTTAATTGTAACTGCTTATTTAATATCTTTTTTCCCTACTAGACTGTAAATTCTGAGGGCAGGGACCAGGCCTGCCTTGTTCACTGATATCCCCAGTGCTTAGCACAGTGCCTGCCACTTATAGACACTCAAATATTTGTGGAGCAATTCTACTTCTCAGTATACACACAAAAGAACTGAAAGTAGAGACTCAAACAGATATTTGTATACCATGTCCATGGCAGCATTATTCACAACAGCCAAAAGGTGGAAGCAACCCAAGTGTCCATCATGGATGAATGAACAAAATGTGGTATATACAGAAATAGAATATTATACATCCTTAAAAGGGAAGAAAATTCTGACACATGTTACAACACGGATGAACCTTGAAAACGTGCTAAGTGAAATAAGCCAGTCACAAAAGGATAAATATCTATGCTTCCTCCTACATGAGGTACCTAGTCAAATACATAGGAACACGAAGCAGAACGCTGGTTACCAGCAACTGTTTGAGGGCACAGGGGAGATAGGGAACTGTTTAATGGGTAGAGAGTTTTATTATGGAATGATGAAAAAGTTCTGGAGATGGATGGTGGTGATGTTTGGACCACTATGTGAATGTAACTAATGCCATTAAGCTGTATACTTAAAATGGTAAAATTTTATATTTTACCTAAATTTTAAAAAATAAATAGTTTTGGATTGAAGCAAGTAGAATTATGAGTAGTTTTTTAGGCTGATAACAATAATTTCTCTTTGAAATATTATCCCAAGAAGCAGAAAAGTGAGAAAATTTTGTAGGATAGTCACGTCTGGCATTATTTCTACCCAAGATAGTTTTTCCACAAAATTTGAAGAAAAGTGAAGTGGTTGCCTACACACTTATCTCATATAAAAGAACAGAGGAAAAAAAGAAAAGGTTTTCCTTTTCAAAATAGACTCCAGCAAATCCAATCATAATTTTCACAGCTATTTTGAAGAGGACATCAAATTGCAGTATATTATCTAATACCACTCATATTTAAGTACAATCAATTCTTTGATTATCCACAGCTCCATACAAAGTAATTCCAGTAAAATTTTCATTGACTTTTCAGAATGCAATAAGCCAGATATGCCCTCCCTTCTTGTCCCAGACCACTTCCCAGCTTAGTCTGGTAACCTGGGACCCACGGTGGAAGAAGAACCCAACTCCCAAGAGATGCCACAAAGAAAACAATCTACATAAGGATAACCATTGATTATATCAGCTTTAAAGATAATTTCATCTTGACATAATTGAAACAACAGTTTTTATACTGTATACAATTTAAAAGCATCTCCCAGATGGGAGAACATGCCATCTGGATTCTTTTCAAATTTTAGATGCTTATGGATTTTATGCTACATTTTCCTAGATTTTCTCCTATATCCCTGACCAGTCTATCAATGTTCCTACTTCTTCCTCCTACCCAATTAATAATAAGGTTTTCATTCCCGGCCTTCTGCTCCTCTTTATTTATAACTTCTCCCCTCTAAAGACCAATGTACAGTATGCACAGGGATCCCTAAGGTCTATCTCCTACTCTTATATCTGCTGAACTCCAGTTGCACTAATATCAGCTTAAGATTGAAATATCTAAAAATACAATTTTGTCTTTCTCTCAAAAATCAGCTACCATTTAAATGCAAGAGCATGGTATAGTGTTATCACTACCATGTTCCAACTACATACATTATTGCAACAAATTTTATGAGAAGCAGAAAGAAAGAGGTATGAATTCCAAGACATCAGAAAATAATGATTTTATGTGCTATCAAAATATTAACTAAAACAATTATTTAAAGTTTCAGTACATAGCAGTTCTCTTTTTTTTTTACCATACATACATATTTATGTACATATTATGGCAAAGCTAGGAATCTTCCTGTATGAAGCCAACTCCCTGCTTCACAGCTCCACACTGCGCACATCACAAATACACTATAAATGGTCAATGAACAAATCTTTAGGCAAAATGAGGGGCTGAAAGTTAAGACAGTAAGAAGCTGGAAAGCAGACCTCTACTAAGAGATAAAAGGCTTCACAGAACCTAGAAGACGACCTGAGGGCACATACTCCTCCCGGAATTCAAGGCAATTCATGAGAGCAGACTTCTAAAAACTACAACATGAGACTGCACTGCCTCCCCACTCCCACCCCAAAACAGCCCCAAGCACAATCCTCATCACATCTCTATTTCGGAAAATGCCCATCTTGGTCCCTTAAGATTAAATCAGTCTAATTCAGGATCAGCTTGCAAGTAAGCCTAGTGGGTCTCGGGATACCACATAATGCATCCACTCAACAAATATTATACAACCTACCTATGTCCCAACCACTGTTCTAGGTGCTGGGGTTAAGGCAATGAACAAGACAAATATTCTTGCCCTCAATGAGTTTACATTCTAAGGTGGGGAAAGAGATAACCCACATAAAACTATGTTTGATAATGAAAAGAGCCATGCAGAGAAATACAGTAAGGAGAAAAGGAAGTGTTGGGGGCAAAAGATATTTTACATGATATGGCCAAGGAATACTTCACTGAAAGGCTAATTACTTGAGTGAGCAAAATGTCCTGAAGAAATGAGCAACCGCACCAGACAGAGGGAACAGTAAATACAACGGCCGAGAGGTGAGAACGTATTTGGGCAAATTACTAAATTTCTTTAGGCCTCAGTTTTCTGTAAAATGAGTACAATATCCCCTATACAATGTAAGATGTAAAAGTAGTATATTACATCAAGTATCTGACATACAGAATGTACTCAATAAATGAAAATATTACAGTTATCTGGGGGCCTATCATGCCAGCAAAACCCTAGGCATATTGTCTGGCATACAGAAAACACTCAGAAAAGTATTGTTATCTAATCCCCATAATAACATAAGGCATGCAGGATTACCCATTTCATAGCTAGGAAACCTGAGGATCAGAAATTTTCCCAATCCTCTGCTGACCTCTAAAATTCTTATTAGAATGAGCAAACATACTTCACGATTAAAGAGAGGATTTAAAATAAATACACTGCCAAGATGAGGAAACCATTCACATTAATGTCAACAATCAGCAGTATGGTACTGTAGTGCTAAGAACATGGGACACTAATCAGATTGCCTGGGTTCACATCAAGTCTCCACCGCTTTCCTAGGTATGTGTCCTTGTGCAATTTTACCTTTTTGTTTTGCACCTGTTTCCTCACCTGTAAACAGGAAACAATAGCAGTACCTACCTCAGAGAGTTGCTGGGAGCATAAAATGGGTTTATTTTTGAAATCACTTCTATTTCAGTGCCTAGCATATGGAGTTATATAGTATTATTAGTAAAAGCATAAAAGTAAAAAAAGGAAATCATCATCAAAACAGTTCTACTTTCCATGGAGAATTTTAGAAATTGTACAGATACTGGAGATGGAAATGCAACAGAAAAGGGGTGCTGGAGAAAAATGAAAATCAAAACAGAACAGAAGAACATAAAAGTAGCATCATGATGTTATCTGGATTTAGACCAATTTACCTGAACAGATTTTGCTCCCATTAGTCCTTTAGTAGGAACACTACTAGTGAGACATATGCCAACAATGCTTTGGATAACGTTTTGTTTCATAGTTTATTTTATAAGAAGTTTAATTCCTTAAGATTAATTCAGATGTCACTTTACTGGGGATTAAAACAAATTCAATGTAACAAACTTTATCATCTTCCCCCACCCAACCCTCTTCTAAGTGTTATTTGATGCTTATTATAAAATACGAAACATATCGCATCTAACTTCAGACTGAGAATAATTTATTCCCTATCAGCTCTTGGTAGAAAATAAGCCTTTCCCCTACCTAATTTCCAAAAGTTTTCTACTTTGAGAAGTCTAACTTCCTCAGTCTCATCAAGTTAGGATGCTTGCCCCCTCTTACTCTTCCCCCCCGCCAAAAGTTATCACTACACAAATCTATAAATCATCCCACTGGAAGGCAGTGTATCACTGTGTAAAGAAGTGTGCTGGAATTAGGCAGAATTGGATTCAAAAGTAGGCTCTGCCACTAACTAGCTGAGTGAACTTGGGCAAGTCACTTAACTATTTTGAACCTCAGTAAATGAAAATACCACCAACTACCTCACATGGTTGTTTTAAGAAATAAAAATTAAATGTTAGGGAGACTTGCTGTGTAGTAGATCCTATAAATGGTATCCTGTAGATACACAAAGTTTATCATTAATGCAAAGCCAACTAGAGGAAACTGACTATTTCTCTTCCAACATACAGGTCTTGAAGATGAGATATTAATAATGTAATTATAATGTAGGGTTACTTTTCTAGAAAACCTAAGGTTTTAATTACCATTTCAGAATCTGTACATATTACACAATGAGACAAGAATTCAAAATCAGATAAAAACGTAATTCCTTGTCTGAAAAAGGTAAACTAGTTATAAGACATAAGTTTGGATATTCACCAATATTGTACATATAAACATTACATATTTATACACACAAATAATTATCTCTCATGTTAGGTTTGCTATTTTTCTGCAGCAACCTGGGTAACTGTTTCAGTCTAACTTCAAAGGTTTAGGAACTAATTCCCTACTAAACGATCTTTTCTAATATAATCCTGTATTGTCCAGATAATCCCCCTGAAATTTTTCAAGTATATTTAGAACACCCAAATATGAATGCAACCACTGAATACTCCTCAATGAATAGTAGCACTTTATGCATTGACATGTAATCAAAACTCAAAAAAGTACATATACTCAAACTGGAAAAATCCATTTGTCATTGACAAATTTGCTTTTCAAAAACATACCTTCAAGCTTCTACTTCCCTGCCAGCCATGGCTACCACCACTTCCTCAATTCTCCTGCCAGGAATAAAGTCTGAGGAATGTCTTTTGGCCTGAATGAGTGGTGGAAACAGGGAGGGACATATCCCAAAGGAAAAATATTATGGCTTTGCTAATATTTCCTACATTTTCTCTACTTCTTTAGCATAGAAAGGAAATTCTCAAAGGTTCATGTTCCCAACTATCTTTAATACTACTTCTTTAAAACACAAAAAAAGGCCTTTTTTAGTAAGAGAATATTAAATGTGTTCTTTGCAGTAACATTCTAATCACCATAAAGTTTGCAAATTAGTTACAAGGCAGGAGATACACTGGTGAGTGTGGAAAAATTCTTGCTTTTGAAAAGAGAAAAACGTTAGAAACCCAGGAAAAGAGGGTATCATATATCCCAATCCTGAAATGGAAATACTACTTTAAATATACCAAACCTACACCATCATATATATGTAGAGAATGAATTTAATGAGTATCATATACTGCTACAAAGACATTTCAAGCTAACACTCCAACAAAGAATCCAAAGTCAAAAAGCAAAACACAAGCGTGGATAAATTTAAGTTCCTATTTAAACGCAAGCATTTACAACTTGAGGTAGAGAAAGACACACAAGAGTCCCATATAACAGAGTGATTGTTGATTGCCTCTTTTTCTTTTACACAGAAGCACAATATCACTTTAGAAGGTCTCAACCTTTGGATAACAGTAACTGGTTACAGGGAATGATCATGGGCTCCTTTAACTTAGCTTATTAACAACCACCGAAGACTGAACTGAAGCATTGCAATGCTACATCAACAGTCCTTAATTGTTATTTTCCCCCAAAGCTTTTCAGAGTAGTCCTTATTTTTAAATACTTGTCACTACTCTTAAATTAAGGACACTATCAAAACTGCATTGATGGCTATTGGTTTTAGCTTAGTATTCTTTAATATACAGTAATCGCAGTACATAATGTTTCCAAAATGGGTTAGTTTTAACCCTTTTGGGGTGATAAAACTCAACTGACAACCTTGACTGAGGGCAGAGACTATGTAGTTTACCACTGTATATCCCACCCCTGAAGGCACTTTAAGTACCAGCTGAAAAAACAACGAATGAACTCTTTTGAGAACTTGAATAAATGCAGTTATACATTTTGTACATTAATTTCACAGGGTTCTCACACCTCCACCCTATCCATGGGCCCCATATTAAAACCCAGCAATAGCCTTTTTTAAAAACCAACTGTATTAATTTCTGTAATAAATCAAATCCACAAAATAACCTTTTGTTTACCAGTCATTATGCGGCCCACAAATTCCTTCCTCTGGTCAGATATGCAGTCCCCGCCTTCCAACTTCACGATGGCTTTAATGAACTAAATAAATGACTTTAAGAATTGAATAGACCTACTTAATAGCCTCTCAGTTGTTTATAAGATAGTGATGCCAACAAAACTTACAAAAGTGAACTAGCTACCGGAAAAAAAAACAAATTCCTCAATGAAATATTAAAATAGCTAAGTATGAAGTCCTCTTAAGATCAGCTGTCTACTACTCACCCTCACTAAAAGAAAAAAAGAGGGAAAATCTTATTTTACAAAATAGTGAAATCTGTGATTATGCTGAAATCATTTCACCAAATGTTTGAATCATTTGGGGGGGGGGGTGTACCACAAACATAAACAGGCTGGGAATACAAAGCAATTGCAAAAGTCACCAAAAATAAAAGAGAACTATTAATTTTACGAAATGACACATCAATCTCCAAAAGACTTAATTTTCAAATTATGGTACAGAATCAGTTTAACTTCGAATAAGTCTCTAAACTAGACCTTTTTCTTTCTTTTCTAATACTACTTCTCCTTAGTCACAAAACTGTGTCTCTTTCAGCTTTCTTCTCAGAAGAAATTTTCCATCTAAGAGCCCCCATGAAATATCATACAATTCACATTTCCTCCTAAGAAACCCGTAAAGGGAGTCTAAACAATGTAAGGAAAACAAATACAGATGTAAACAGTAAAAGTAGTTATCATGGAGTTTTCTGCTTTTATTTAGGAGGACCTCACTCAGAGAAGTTGCTTTTCAACATTAAGACATCATCACTTAAGTCTTAAGAATCACTTGAAAAAAGCCAACTGGAAATTCTACTGGGTTTTTAAAAACACTGTATCTTGTCTTTTACTGTCGACCCCATACCAATAAAAACTCCTCCAAAAAAGTAAAAATAAACAAACTCTAAGAATATGGCAGTGTAAAGTAATTTAAATCACGTTCATGCCCAAAGAAATCTCCATAGGGGTTTCGAATCTCTTCCTACCACTTACTAACTGGGCAAGTTACTTGGCCTCCTATGCTTTGGTTTTCTCTTCTAAAAAAGAGGGGGGGTTTGTTAATTAGGGTCATCATACATCCTAGTTACTCTGGGACAGTCCTAGTTTATACTATTATCCTAGCATGCCATCCAGTTAGTGCCCCTTTCACTCTCAACAGTATCCTGGTTTGAACAAAAAATCATATGGTCATCCTACTTCAGAGGGTTATGAAGACTAAGTGAGCCAATACACATAAAGCATTTGTAATAGTGTCCGGCACACAGTAAGAGTACAGTTAGTGTCACCTATTGTTAATGTTAGTCACTGTCAAAGACTTCTTATTAAAGGCTTTGAATAATAATGAACAGAGCTCCTACAATATTCTTTTTTACAAATGAAATTATGCATTTAACTTCCCACATTCAATATTCAATTCTTTAAAACAACTAAGTAGCACTAACTGCTTGAAATCAACACTGACCAATTTATCCCACAGAAATGGCAGTATCAGCAACTGCATTCACTTTTTATCAAACGTAAGTTTTAAGTAGAGGCTATATTAGGGTTACTGACAGGAAAGAAATCATGAAAAGTAAAACCTTGTTTGGCACCAAACCAAGTCCCTTAATATTCTAGCAGCCTTTCTCAACCAGGGTTCCTCATGTTATTAACCACAGAACTCAGAAAATGATTTGAGTGACAATTTCCTGAATTCTCCCAAGAACAGTACATAGCTAGTATCTTTCTAGATGCACTGGAGAGAAACTAATTTATTATATACAATGGATGCCTTGGGGCATAATTCTGTGGTAGAACACCAGTGGTATTCTTGGACTACAAAGGGGAAAATATGGATGAAAAGACTCAATATTGAGTCTGAGTAGAAGACAGTATCACCTGGAAAAAATATTTCCTACAGAATGAAGCTTAAGGAAATGATTAACATAAAATATATAAATTTGACTCATGGCTGTGAAAAGCACTAATATTTTTGGTTTTACCCCATCTCCACTAATTTATCTTAGGCCAGCTATACGATATCTAGCATTCCTTCAGATTAGAAAAGTTCTAGTTATAGTTTATGAAAAGCAGGAAGGAGAAAGAGGAAAAGCAAAGAAAGCTGAGACCAAGATTCTGATCACTAATGAACCAAATAATCCAGGGCAGCAATATTAACTATTACCTGATAAAAAATAAGAAGAAGAAATTTTAATTAAGTGAAAAGATGAACTAGAATAGAAAGTAGAAACAGAGAAGGTACTAACACTTAGAAGAAAATATTTTTAAGGTACCATTAAATAACAAAAAAATCCCCCTACAGAACCAGAGCAGTGAATTATGAGAGTCACCTAAATTCTCTTTTCAAATCACTCGATAAACATGCTGAATGATTGGGGAACTATTCTCAGACACATTTAGCTCCATTCTATATAGAGCTTAAATGACAAAAGAAAAAGAAATCAGTGAAACCACTCTATCTACCATAGTATGACCCCCCAAAAATCAAGAATACAATTCAACATATTATCCCATCTAAAAATATATATATATTATTCCACAAACTTTTGTATAATGAGCATACTCAAACAAAACTAAAGCTCAGATTTATTTCAACTATTTCAACTATAAGTATAAAACACAATTTAGACCGTTCATCAGGCAGCAACTCATCTAACCCTACATTAAAAATCTGCATTAACCCTGTACTATACGTGAAAAAAAATCTTCATTTTGTAACAATGAAAAGATACATGCTTTCTAGTGATAGATATCCCAAGACCTAACAGAGTTAAGAGAAACTACTGAGTTTAACAAAAAAGTACAAAGGTTTTGAGGCCAGACTAATATGGGTGTGAATTCAGGCTGTCAATTATTATCATGTGACAAGTCATTTATTCTCTGAGAGCCTCAATTTCCCCATCTGTAAAATGACAACCATCTATCTTGCAAGGTAGCAGAGAAGTTTAAACAATACCTGTTAAAACACACAGTACAGTTATTGGCATTTAAAAGTCACTCAAATGGCAACTAAATTAAGAGTTTCTTAGACTATCTCAGGATTCAACAAGTTATAGGTCAAATCCCACTACAACAAATGTTATTCATGCAAAAGTGTAAATAGGACCTACTTTTTCCCCCTCTAACAACATTCAACAGAATTTGAACAATATTTTTTTTTTTTTTTGCGATCACAAGCTGTTTATATTTACCAGTGTTTGGGTGTTCCTGAAGAATTTAAAGGGATACAGCAGGGAGCCAGTCGCAAAGATTGAACAATATATTTTTATAAAGGAATTTTACCTTTGAGTTGTACATTAGATTATCCAGAGTTTACAGAAATCGCTCTAGTTTGTCTCATCAAGCCTAGTCGTGTATTTTCCAATTAAAATAAAAAAGAACAGACCATCAACATTATTCACCCTCCCCTCATTTGGGGGAGTGGGTGGGGCTTAAAACAATTTCAATAATCTCTAGACTAGACCAACCATATGTAAAGATTTGTTTTCTTCTGGCTAGTACCAAAGATAGAGCTATAGCAAGCGTACATTAAAAATACAGTTCAGGTAGCAGATTACCATAGCTGCTAAAGAGATGCAGTTTTTTTTAAAAATGCACATATACAAAAATTAAGACTCCACCAAGCAACACCACTCATACTGACAAAATATAAAATCTGGTTAAATTAAAGGCAAAGCAGGCAACTCAGGAGACTGAAAAATATCAAGCTGACAATTTTGTTTTCTCACGTATCTTTGGCAAAGAGAACACGCAATAACCGCCACTCATGATAGCCGGAGATATAGAAAATTATTACACAGGAGCAGTACTGAACCACAAATTAAAAGTCCTAAATATGTATCAAATGTAGAAATTACACAAATAAAATACATGTAAAGAACTTTTAAAATAATCTGTATCTTTAAAGTTTCTTCTTTACTCTCTGATAATTAACGGTGTTTCAATATATACTGACACCCATAGATAACTGGGACTATCCCTTGCCTTTGCTATGCTCCCCAACTCCCAAAATAGGTATAGGATAGTGCTCCACTACACAGTAAACTGTTGTGTTCAAGTCTTCGAATAGTCTAATAGCGATGTCAAAGTACTAACACAGACCAGTTTTTTTTTTAACATGTGAGACAAAAATGTCACATTAAAGATATGAACCGTATCCCACTGAGATGTAATAGATCACTGTGTCCATCTAATGTAAATTTTAAGCTCGAAAGTTAACTTGCAGCATCAAAAACTGAAGCCTTCCATCTATTACAAAGAACCCAAGGAAGAATATGCTATTCACTGTTTACTCCCTTCCCACACATGACTGTGGGTGGCATCAGTTAAACATGCAGAGTATTAAGCATTACTTAACTGTCCAAGGTGTATTTTCACATCTAACCCTATATTCCCAAAGGATAGTTTGAGCCTGAGCCTGTCCCCCACCCCAACCCACCCATTTTAATTCATAGGTTCTCAGGAGACCACCGACGTCATTAAGGTTCAAAAAGAAAACAATGAAAAAATAATGTATAATTTAATTTCATTAAAATCTTGAGTACTTGGGCTTTTAAAAAAAAATCCTAACTAGACTTCAAAGTTACCAAACTCATAATTTGTTGGTTTAGTAGTTTAGCTCTTGCCTCACAATAAAATAAATCTTAAGTCACAATCCTCAACATTTAAGATTATTCGCATACAAGAGTTCAAAATACATAATCTATCTTCTCTTAACATCCTTCTAAAGCTAAAATGATGAATATGAAATATACAAACAGACTAATATTAACAATTACGAAATGTCTGTCCCCAGCCTAGGGTGGAATTTTTGCTTTAATAATGATTAGGGAACACACTTCGCCAAATACAGAAGTTAAATATCCATTATTTTGGGTTCCCTTTAAAACTCTGACATATGTTCAAAAATACATCTTATAGGGTGAAAAAACCTGCCACTGAACAACACAAAATTGCAGAAAATGAGGCACTTAACTTCAAATGATCTACAAATTCTTTGTAGGAGCAATTTACAAATATACTAATTAAGGAGACCGAGGGTTTTAATGGCAACGCATTTTTACTTTACTGTTGATGGGTAATGGTCAGATGTTCTTAATATAAAACATTAAAATATTTTACATATCAACTTTTAACTATTTACAGCATCAGATGGTTAAACGTGGGGGGAGGGGAGTTTTAACTCATTTTGTATGTAAACATTCATTTTCAGATCAATTTTTTTAAAAACCACCCCACCCCCACTGCCCGTCTCTGATACCTTAGGATGCTATAGTTATTTCACAGTGGGAAAGAACAGGTAAGAAGTAGATTTCTTTTCCAATCCTCTTCTCTACCCATTCATTAAACACCAAATACTGAAACTGAATTCAACTCCTACCTCGATCTTCTTACCAGGAATGCTCCCTAGGGCACCCGAATCCCTTCCACTGTCACTTATTCCAACTGCCAAAGCCCCTCCTATTAATAGTAAATCCCTTTCATACTGACTCACTGGAACTCCAACTTAATGAAATAGACACCAAGCAGAATTTACAAAATTTGCTAATGGAATTTTCCTATTTTCAAAGGATTAAAAAAGAAACCAGAAGTAGAGCACATTCAGACTAAGTTACAAACATTTAAAGTTCAACCAATTTATAACCATTTATCTTGCTTATTCTATACTGGTTCAATTTAAATATTTTTTGAGTTTGTAAGTCAGACATTGTGTAATTACTTATACACAAGGCCAAGTTTCCCAGGCAAATAATATGTAAATATAAACTTAAGTCATTACACCAAAATTGCAAGACAATCTGAATGTTTTTCTTCCGAATTTTTTCTGTTTAATTATGGAAACGTTCAAGTACACGCAAAAGTAGAGAGAATAGTACAATGAGCTCTCCTGCACTCATCACCCAGCTACAATCATCAACTCAAGGCCACTTTTGTTTCATCTCTACCTCCCACCTCTCCCCCAATTATCTTCAGAAAAGAATTAAGAGGAAGACACTGTGCTCAGTATGTACAGAGAAAAATCCAAAGATAAAAAAGAATCAAAGACTAGCAAGAAGTCAAGAATCTAACAATGTAACTGTACAGCCACCCTATACAACTCCTTGTTAGGTGGTAAATTTTTTTAAGAATTCGGATTTTGTTTAAAAAAGGGAAATACCCATCTTTAAGAATCTAATAAAGCCAATATGATCCCAAGGACATATTTAATATTACATCTAAAAGGGTAAATAAGAATATGTGATGAAAATGAACTTAAGCATTTACAATTAGCTTGCATTCACGTAGCACCTTGGCTCAAAACTAAAAAAAAAAAAAAAAAGACTATTTAACATAATGTGTCATAAAATTACAATTCAACCACTTGAAAAACCGCTGAACACTTATGCCTTAACTGGTCCTTCTGATTCCTAATTATAGATTGATATCAGTGTAGAAAAAAACCCAGGCATTTTAACGTAAGTGGTTTAAAATGTTCAAAATTACCCCACCGTTCACTGGAAAACATATGAAATCAAGTCTAAACTACCTGAATTGTATGTCATTAAAGAGAAGTGTATCCACTTTCCAGGGCCGATTTTTTTTTTAATAAGTTCACATATACCCTTAAACGCAACGCGCTAGGCTACAGATAGAATTAGGAGACCGCCTCCTGCTTTTGCTCCTAACCAATACGCAGGGAGAGAAGGTTGGCAGGAAAGTGCTGCGAGGACAGTAACAAACACCAGCAGCTCCCGAGCAGGCCCTGCTAGAGCCAGGAATGACGCACTTCGGTAACCCGACTCTTTCTCCCCTCCACCCCCGCCCCCAGCAGCGGTGCTGACACCGCCAACAGCCCGGAGTAGGAAAAAAGACAACAGAAAAAAGGCAGAGGTTGGACCGCACCAGGTTTCATCAAGAAACCTCGATTATTCCTCTTTCGACACTAACCACTAGGACTAAACAGGAAAAGAAGCTTCGTGCTTAAGCAAGTCCCATCATGGTGGTTTAAGAGTCACTAAATTAAGCTGATAATGAGCCCAATCCACAGAGACAAATACAGGGTGTGGCTGCCGTGAAATACGGCGGTCCGTGGGAGAAAAGGGGTATGGAATTTACACTCCAGTGTGAGGGGAAGATGGGGCTCTACGGGGGAGGGGGAGGGAGGGCGGCCCGCGCATTTTAAGGAACCATTTCAAACCAACACGAGCTCTTCGTTTACTTAAATCTAATCGTACACATCAAAAGTTTCTAATAGATATATCACGTAAACTGTAAATAACCATTTAATCAAATACCATGACCCTCAATTAACAAACTACATCCAAGAGAAAGGAGGGGGGGGCGGTAGGCAACAACATATAAAACATTTCTAGGCCACGGAAGAGAAAGTCTCACAAACCAGATGAAACTACTAATGCAATATTAAAAATTAAAGCTGAACACTGCAGCACGAAAAATCACACGATAAAACCCATTACAGTTCATGATTAAAAATAAAATGACATATACACCAAGGGGGAGCAGAAACTAAATGTCGAAAGTACAGCGGTTTATAAAAAAAACTAAAGGCAAAACAAGACATTCTCGCGACGGGGGAAAAAAGGGCAGAAATCAACAATACGTTTACGAATGTAGGCCAGAAGAAAATGAGAACGGGGCTCAAAGTTTTGCGGAACTACTTGATGCTGTTTCCCACACCTTCTCTCTCCCATGGCCCATCCGACCCTTTCCGTCCTAAAATCGCCGTCCACAGATCACCGGGTACGTGAGAGAAGAAAAAATAAAGTCGACCCCAAGCAAGAATAAAAGTGTGGAGGGAAAAAGCAGAAGCTGCCTACCTGGGGCAAGGATCAGCTCAGTTCGTGCCTTGAGAAAGACAGTGCGGGTGGGGGTGGGAACGAAAAGCAGCACTAAAACTAAAACAAAAGTGGCGCCAAAACCCCCCAACAAACAGCCTTCCACTCCCGCCCTTCCCCCCTCCTCCCATGCCAGGCAGGCAGGGCCCCCTTCGGGGCAAGGTCTGCACGCGGGGGCCAACACCGCCAGACCCCAGCCTATTCAGAAAATTGTTGCCCGAAGAAAACTGACCGAAGTCGGGCCTCGGAAGGGATGGAGAGATCGATGCCAATCGCTTTCCCCGGCAGTTCCCCCACCACGCGCTGGAGATGATGGGGCGGGGGAGAAGCAGAGGGGCCCGTCACATGAATGTTGTTCCCTCTCTAGGAAGGGAGGAAGAGAGGGAGGGAGAGGAGGGAGGGAGGAAAGGAAGGAGGGGAAGGGAGAAGGGAGGGGGCACGAGGGAGGGGTGTGATCAGAGTAGATTTTCCCTCGCCTCCCTCGGTCCGAGGCCCAAATATACACAAGCGAGCCTCCTCGCCTCCCCTCCCCCCTAGGTTCCCAGCACCACCATTTTGCTCTCTTCCTTCCCCTCGCCGCGATGCCGCGCTCTCCCCCACCCCAACCGCGGCCGCCCGGCCTTCCTCCCCCACTACGGCTCGCACCCCACCCCACCTCCAGTTCGGGCTCTCCCAGGCTTAAGAGCCTGCCGGAGAAAAGGCACCTAAATCTAACACTACACCGAGAAGCAGAGCCTCCATCTTGCGCTGCTCCGCGTTCTCCATTTTGGGCCACCCATGGGGGGGGGGGGGTCTCCGTAGAGGCCCCGAGGGAGAGTGGGGCGAGGGAAGGAAGAGAAAACCTTCAGCGAGGGTAGTCGAAAAGAAGAGTCCTGCGGTAGAAAGCCACTCTAGGAGTAGGAGGTAGGGAGGAAGGGGGGCTGGAAGTTCCTTGGTAGTGCTGAGGGAGCCACTTGGGGGAAGAGGGGAGAAAGAAGGGCTGGGGGTTACGCGGGGACGAGGAGGCTTCTCCCCGCCTTCACTTGACCGCCCGCTCCACGGCGGGCCCCGCTGGAGGCAAAGGAAGAAGAGAGGAAATTAAACGGCAGGAGTGCCCAGTCTCTTTCCCTCCCAACTCCTCTCTCGCGCCCTGTTTCAACCACACGCGCCTCACGGTGGGCCCCGCGCCCTCCGGGTGCCCCTCCAAACTTCTAGAAGCTTCGCCTCCGCCATTTTATAACTTACCTCCCCCCTCAGCGTATACAGAGGCAGCAACGAGACTGTTCGCCTCCCCCACTCCTCCTTCCTTCTTTCTCAGGCCGGGGGCTTCTTCACCCCTGGGCTGGTACAAGATATTTTTCCCTTCCTCTTCTTTACACCCTCGAATTCTACTCAGGGACGGAAGCTCCCGCGGTTCTAGAGCGGTGGGGGGTTTTGAAAGTGGCGGTCGGATCCGGCGGGTTTTTTTTTTTTCTCTCTCTCTCTCTCTTTTTTTTTTTTTTTTTTTTTTTTTTTTTTTGGTGGCGCTTCGGGATTGTTTGGGGTGTTCGCTCTTCGGCGACTTGGAGGCGAATGGAACGCGCAGGCGCCATCTGTCGGCCGCGAACCCGCGCCCGGCTCCCGTTGGGAGGGAGCGTCATCTAGCGGCAGAGAGTCGCCACTGCAACGCCTGGCCCCCTGCCCTCCCACCCAGCGTCCTCCTCCCAATCTCCAGCCAATCGGGGCCGACTGCCTCCCGGGTTCAGCGTCTCCGACGCCGCCTCCCAACGAGGCGCCCGCAGGGGCGCGCCGCCGAGTAGGGTAAACAAGGTGCCGTGCCCGCGCCTGACTTACTCATTCGTTTAGCAGCGCTTCCGCCGCGCAGCCGGTCGCGCCGCGTTTCCTCTTTCTTTATTGGGGGGGGGGGGTCGAGGGGAGGGCGGTAGGAATGTCCGGAGGAGCCCCTGTGCTGTGGGAAATCGGAAACTGGGCTCGCTGGGGACTCGTGCTTCGGTCCTCTCTGCCCCCCGCGCAGCCCGAGGTGGCAGCCTAGTCGGGCATCACCCTCCGACGTCCACTTCTGTGACAGGCCCCAGCGAGAGGGCCTTCGGCCCTAGATCCCGGACCCTCGCTTCACCGCGCTGCCTACTCCTTCCCACCGAAAGAACTCAACTCGCGTAACTCCGGCACCTGATCCTAAGTGATTTAGGGGGGTTGTTTTTTGAGTTTTTTTGTTTTGTCTTGGTTTGCTTGTTTTTTGCTTCGGGTGTGGAGAGAAAGCGAGCTGATTCTCTACCGGGAAGACCTGGCACTGGAGAAAAAAAAAATTTTTTTTTTTCTTTATAACACTAGTCCCGTCTCCCAGAAAACGTGGTCTGTCTCTCTCCAGGGTCTAGGAGACTTAGGGAACTGGGCTACTAGGCTAGGCCGGGCGCTGGACCAATTTATTCTCCACTCTTGGGGCGGAGGGGAGGAACAGGACGGAGCGAAGTGGAGGGAAATCGAAATTCGGGCAGAAGGAGTCGAGGAGCACCTACCCGGTGTTCCCCGCCTCCCCCGCTTATCCATAGTCTTCCTGGAAGCGTGGGTGGAGGCGGCCTCGCGACTTCGTTAAGAATTTTGGTTCCGTCTTATCCTGCCTCCTCACCCCTCCCTCAAGATGTTTGAAATGCGAAAGGATCCCCTATCGCTCCTTCGACCTCAGTTAACTCTCTTTATCCTTCTTATTTATTTTTCTGTTTGTTTCGAATCCAGTGTCCCGGACCTTTGACCGCCGAAAGCTCTCTACGGGGGGGGGGGGGGCGGGGCTGGAGGATCAACTCGGGGACGGCTTGTCCTCCGAAGCGCCGCTTTTCCTAGGACGGGAAGAAGTGACCTATTACAGTGTTTCCCTTGCTGTTACAAATTTATACAATAGTGTTTAGTTAATAAGAGCTGTTTGTTTCTGTTTCTTTTTTTTTTAATTTTTAGTTAAGCTATTTTAATATTAAACTAGATTTCAATTAGAAGGAAAAAATGTATTTAATAACAAGACAAATTTTCCAAATGAGAAATAATGCAAGCCCCGTGTAAATCGTGAATTCACCCGATATCGCTTCTAAAACATTCCTAATGCAATATAATGATTATTTTCAATCCTTAAATTATGTCCTTATCACGCCTGTGTCTTAGGATAGGAGAGAAACTCTGTGTTCACAGGTTTTTTAAATTTTTTCTGCAACTTTAAAAAAGAGTTGTATATTTAATCAACTGAACAATAAAAGTTAAACAGAAACATGTAAATATCAATAACAAGAAATAAAATCTGAGACATTTTTACTTACCTCAGAAACTTTGGGGAGTGGAATACTGTTCAAAATAAATTTCCGTTTCTTTTATAGACCATCTTTGGTAGAATGTTATTCAGTTTTTAACAGATTCAAGTCACAGAATGATGCAGCTAGAACATTAAATAGGGAGTAGTGGAAAATTTACAGTTATGTAAGTTAATGCAAAATTCCACTTAAAGTAATAGAAAAATTGGGCTCTGTACCAAATCATTTTACATTAATTTAGTTCAATTGTGCCAATTTAATATCAATTGATATTAAATGATTTCCGTTTTAGTATTAGCTGAAAATTACTGATTTTCTGGTCCAAACATCACATTGATAGTACATGGTACAAATAGTTTTTCATTTATTTTATAAATTAACAACATTCTCAGCTGATTGTCTATGTAGCAACTGAGACTTCTTTAAACAATTTTATACTTTGAACAAAATTGAAAAGTTCCTCTGTTTAGTAAACTTACTTTCATTTTGTAAAAAATACCACTGAAGAAAATTAATAAGTGTAACTGGTGTAACATCAGAAATTTTCTAGCAAATATATACCAATATTTGAGAATGTTTCACAGTAGCCCGTCTTTTTTTCTAGAGTTCATTCAAAAAATATTTTTTAAACTGTCAATATGTGCAGACCACAGTGCTGTGTGCCCCAGTCCTATCTGAGAAGTGGAATTTATTTCCTAGGGTACTGAAAGACCAAGAGTACACCCTTAGAATTTGAGGACAAAGTGAGAAAATGTCATCAAGTGAAATATGTAACTGATGTAAAATAAGCTTTAATCTTAATTATTTGTAGCATGTCCTTCATGAGATAATATTGTAATGGCGGACGCTTTTGGTGCCTGATAAGAAATACTGAGAAAGTAAAGTTGAATAGTTAGAATATTTGATACTGTGTAAGGGGCAAGACAGTATTTGATGCAAAAATATTTTGTTATTTAGAAATGCGTACCCCACTGTGTAGCAGATGATCCTCCAGTCTTACCACAGTCTGAATAAAGCATACCACAATTCTCTTTGCTCTGACTCCATGTAAATGGAGCAAGCTTCTGATTATAATTAAGTTTTCCAGATAGTCTCTTACTTTACGCAGCATACATATATATTTTTTTTACCTTTTTTTAAAAAAGTATTTATTTATTTATTTATGGCTGTGTTGGGTCTTCGTTTCTGTGCAAGGGCTTTCTCTAGTTGCGGCAAGTGGGGGCCATTCTTCATCGCGGCGCGCGGGCCTCTCACTATCGCGGCCTCTCTTGTTGCGGAGCACAGGCTCCAGACGCGCAGGCTCAGTAATTGTGGCTCACGGGCCCAGTCGCTCCGCGGCATGTGGGATCTTCCCAGACCAGGGCTCGAACCCGTGTCGCCTGCATTGGCAGGCAGACTCTCAACCACTGCACCACCAGGGAAGCCCTATATTTTTTGTTTTCTAACACCATTCTATATGTTACCTAAAATCCAGAAGCCTAAAGATGAATATGTTTGAGTCCACAGAAATTTAAAATTATGTATATCAAAATACCATAAACAAAGTCAAAAGATAAACTGTAAGTTGTGAGGAAATATTTGCTACATGAATGAAAGAGGCTCATTTCCTTATATACAAAGAACTCTCACAAATCAATAAGATAAAAATACTCCAGTAGAAAACTGAACAAAGGATATAAACTGTCAACTTATTGGACAAGAAATGCACATGGCTAGTAAATATATAAAATATATAAAATAGTGCTCAACTTCATTCACCACTAAGACATGCAAATTAAATACCACTTTTACCAGATTGGCAAGAGATTAAAAAAATTTTTTTTTAATTTATCTATTTATTTATTTTTGGCTGTGTTGGGTCTTCATTGCTGCACGCGGGCTTTCTCTAGTTGTGGTGATCAGGGGCCACTGTTCGTTGCGGTGTGCAAGCTTCTCATTGTGGTGGCTTCTCTTGTTGGAGAGCATGGGCTCTAGGCGCGCAGGCTTCAGTAGTTGTGGCACACGGGCTTCAGTAGTTGTGGGTTCACGGGCTCTAGAGCGCAGGCTCAGTAATTGTGGTGCACGGGCTTTGTTGCTCCGCGGCATGTGGGATCTTCCCGGACCAGGGCTCGAACCCGTGTCCCCTGCGTTAGCAGGCAGATTCTTAACCACTGCACCACCAGGGAAGCCCTTAAATTCTGATAATACTCAGTGTTGGTGAGGAACTAAGAATTCTTATATACCATTGGTGGGAGTGTAAATTGTTTAAAAAAAAAGTGTCATAACATGAAAAATTGACCTAGCATTTCCATTTCTAGGAATCTATCATACAGAGATGCTCATGCAAATTATACAGAGATTATGTAGAAGATTTTCATTATAGCTTTGTAATAAAGAGAAACTGACAATGATAGAAATGGCGTCATTAGGGGACTGGTTAAGGAAATTGTGATACATCCATACAATAGGGTTTTATGCCCACCATTAAGGCAATTAAGTATGTATTTATCTACTGATACACAAATATGTCTAGGATGGGTTAAGTGAAAAAAAAATCAAGTTGCAAATAGCTTGTATAGTATGATCCCATTTGTGAATATGTGTACTTACAAACACATATATGTGCTTGTATAGGCATAAAACATTCCTGAAGAACATACAGGAAACCTAACAGGTTATCAATACCTCTCAGGAAATAGGTGGTACAGGGTTCCAGGGCTTATTATAATTTAACTTTTCACTTTATACATTGTTATGTTAATTTTATTTTATTTATTTATTTACTTTTTACAGTGAGCATATATTACTTAGGTAATCTTTAAGATCTTGTACTCGTTACTCCAGACAACAGTTTGGCAGTTTCTTATAAAGTGAAACATACAGGGCTTCCCTGGTGGCTCAGTGGTTAAGAATCTGCCTGCCAATGCAGGGGACACGGGTTCGAGCCCTGGTCCGGGAAGATCCCACATGCCGCCGAGCAACTAAGCCCATGCGCCACAGCTACGGAGGCTGCGCTCTAGAGCCCGGGAGGCACAACTACAGAAGCCCGCACACCTAAGAGCCCTTGCTCCACAACAAGAGAAGCCACTGCAATGAGAAGCCGGCGCACCGCAGCAAAGAGTAGCCCCCGCTCGCCGCAACTAGAGAAAGCCCATGCACGGCAACAAAGACCCAACTCAGCCATAAATAAATAAATAAATAAATTTTTAAAAAATAAATAAACATACACTTACCCTATGACCAGCAATCTTACTCCTGACCATTTATCCCAGAGAAATGAAAACTTATGTTTACACAAAAACCTGTACATAAATGCTCATGGCAAATGTACTTTAAATGGCCAAAATCAAGAAATAGTCCAAATGTCTATAAACTGGTAAATGGCTAAACAAACTATGGTACATTTATACCATGGAATACTACTCAACAATGAAAAGGAGCTACTGATACATGCAACAACTGAGATGGACCTCAAGGGCATTATGCTCAGTGGAAAAAGCCAATCTCAAAGAGCCACACAGTATGATTCCACTGTATAAATTCTCAGAATGATAAAATGATAGTGATGGAGAACAGATTCGTGGTTTCCAATGGTTAGGGTTGGGGAAAGGGTGTAACTATTACGGAGTAATGGGAGAGAGTTTCTTTGTAGCGATGGAACAGTTGTGTATCCTGTTTGTGGTGATGTTAACTTAAATCTACACATGTGATAAAATTTTATAGAACTTGGGACTTCTCTGGCAGTCCAGTGGTTAATACTCCTCACTTCCAATGCAGGGGGGCGGGTTCGATCCCTGGTCGGGGAACTAAGATCTCACATGACCCGCAGCATGGCCAAAAAAAAAATAATTTTATTGAACTACACACAGACACACACACACACACACACACACACACACACACACACGACTGTATGAAAAAACTGGTGAAATCCAAATAGTGTCTGTACTTGAGTTAATAGTATTGTATCAATGTCAATTTCCTGGGTTTGACATCATACTGTGGTTATGTAAGCTGTTATCGTTGGGAAAAGCTGTGTGAAGGGTACATGGAATTCTCTGTATTATTTTTACAACTTCTTGTAAGTTCTAAAGTATTTCAAAATAAAAAGTTGTAATAAAAAATTTGATGCTGGTAATAAAAGAAAAAATCTCTGGTTAGTAGAAAGGTAATTACTCCATTATAAATTAATAGATTGAATTTCTCATATACAAATCAACTTCTTGTGAACTGAGGTATAATGACAATTTCTGGAATCCTTATCAATATTCTATGAACTTATATGATTAAGGGCTTGATACTTTGATACTCAGGAGAAGACTGTGGACTGTGGTGTCAACAGGAACTAGACATACCAATAAGCCTTATCTAAAATGAATAGCTGGTACCTACTGAGACATCTCAAATGTTATGTTACTGAATTTGCTGATTTTTTTTCTTACTTTGAATAACATACAATATTTCCAGTATCAGTTAATGGAACTGAAGCTATATCTTTATAGGAGAGATTCAATCTCTCACATCCAACCCTTCCTACTTCTCGTCTGAGCTGCAATAATAGTCCTATGTCCAGTTTCTTTTGCATCCAATCCAATCCTGATTAGAATACTCTACCTTACTTCCTTACTTTTATGCTTACTTACTTGCTTCTTTCTTCCTCCCTTACTTACTCTAACTCATTCACTTACATATTCTCTTATTGGCTCACCTGGCCAACAATGCTCCGCAAACACTAATGTGCTTAAGAATTACCTGGGAATCTTGCTAAAATGCAAATTCTGATTCAATGAGCCTGAGGCTAGGGCGGTACCTCAGAGTCTGCATTTCTGACAAACTCCCAGTTCGTGCCCAGCCCACGCTGCTGGTCTAAAGTCCACACTTTGAGAGTGAGGGCCTGAGGAACAAAGTACAAACTCTTTAGGGTAGTTTTTAGTGCCTTCCACAGAGTCTTCTCCAAATCTCATCACTCATAACTGCGAACTTTGCTGGGGCAGTGTCTGTGTGGGTCACTGTTGTATCCCCAGCGCTTAGTATTGAGCCTGAAACAAGATAGGTGCTCGAAAAACATTAGATGGATGATTGAAGGAATGAATGACTGAACTAAACAACAATTCCCTGCTCATATACCGTACATTCTAAGCAAACTAAATTACTTCCCATTTTCCTAGTACTTTCCCACGTACACCTTTTCTCACACTATTTTTTCTCCTTTCCTAAGATTTGCCCCATTCAAATTCTCTTCATCATTTTTGTTTTTTTGTTTTGTTTTTGCTTTTTTTTGGCTGCACCTCATAGCTTGTGGGATCTGAGTTCCCCAACCAGGGATCGAACCTGCGCCTGAGGCAGTGAAAGCACAGTCTTACCAATGGACCACCAGGGAATTCCCAAATTCTCTTCATCTTTAAATGCCCAGTTTAAAGGAGAAAAATCTCCATAAAGCCTTCCCCGATGTCCCAGTACGGAAATGATCTCTCTCATTTTGCAAGCCTCCTCCCTACCAGATTTTGAATGCCTTGCAAATAATAACGATAGTGTTCATGTTTTGTTCACATTTGCTATAACCACCATGCCTAGCACAAATGTTAGCATATAGTAGAAAATCAATGTTTATATTAAACTGAAATGGGAGAATAAAAGAATTATCTAGATCAACACTATGTATTAGAACTTTTTGCAATGATGGCAAGTTCATAATCTGTGCGGTCCAGTATGGTAGCCACAAGTAGCTACTGAGCACATGAAATGTGGCTAGTACAACTGAGGAACTGAATTTCTTTTATTTAATTAAAATGTAAATGGCCAAATGTGGCTAGTGGCTACATATTGGACCATGGCTATCTAGATAATTGTAGTTACAATTGTTCTTCATTCAGCAGTATTTACTGAGTACCTCTGATGTGCCAGACACAAAATAGGCTAGGAGCTGATGATACAAACATGAATAATTCATGGTCCTTGACCTCAAAGAGCTTGCAACCTATTAAGAAAAGACAGGATCAAATAAATCCAATCAAGTGTTAGAGGTGCTATTATAGAAGATTGACAAAGTTGAATGTGTGTACAAAGGTGAATATGGGCAGGAGTCAGAAGAGGGTTTGTAAGCAAAGTAAGAGTAGTATTCATCAGGTAAACAAAAGATAAAAAGCTTTGCCCAGGGAGGAGGGCAAACAAAGGCATGGAAGTCAAAGCAGAGAGACCCTCTCCTGGAACTACAAGTAGTTCGTTTGATTTACACCTAGGAATTGGAAGGCAGAGAGCTCTATTAAAAGGAGAGCTGGAGAAGTTTGTGCTGGAGTCATAGGCAGGAGACCAGTCCCAGAGGGTCCTTGGAATGCCTTGCTAAGGAAGGAGCCGGGTATCCCACAGGCCATGGGAAGACATGGAAGCCACCTGCTCATTTTGACATTTTAGAAAGATGTCTCTGGAAGACAGATTGGAAAGGGTTAGACAGTCTGAGAGGTGATGGGGCTTGGACTAAATAAGCAGTGGCAGTGAAAATGTAGTCAGGATTTAGATAGGGTATATGTGCTTTTTAGCTTGAAATAAGATGATAATTACAGTGAACATCTTTGTTTTGTCTTTATTTGATAATCCATTCGATTTTCCTCTTTTTTCTTTTCTTTCTTTCTTTTTTCTTTTTTCTTTTCTTTTCTTTTCCTTTTTGCATACAGAGACACAGCCTTCACTGAATGGCCAGATCTCCATGGAAGCAAAATCGAAACCTGGTATGACTATCTGGAAATTTCAAGGAAAAAACTACTTTCTGCTTAAATCATTTGAGAAACGGTAGCCAAAATAACTCATTCCTATCAGCAGCTAATACTTTCATCACTTAATGCTGCCACTGATCCTAGCTATTTGTATTAAGTAGTGAAACATATCATAGGATTTGTTTACGTAGACAGATGACATTTGCCTTATTTTTTGAGTGCCAACATTTAATAAACAACAACCAAAAAGACATCATGGCACAGGCAGACCTATCAACTCAAACTTATGGATTACTTTAAGGGTCCTATTGTGATGCAGGATTTTTCAATATGTTCAAGAGACATTTATCATTTCAAATCCATATGCATTTAATGGTTACATTATTTTTCATTTTGTTTGTTGCCGTTGTGGAACTGTCGCTGGGTATTCACTTTTATAGAAATAGCAATTTTTGGAAGCAGTAGCATTGTTGTTAGCAGAACAACACACCAACACACCCACCCCAAATAAACATTTTTAGCTATTTCCCTATATTGCGGAAAGTGATTTGGTTAAATTTAGCATTGCCCAGGGACTTCCCTGGTGGTCCAGTGGCTAAGACCCCGTGCTCCCAATGCAGGGGGCCCGAGGTTGATCCCTGGTCAGGGAACTAGATCCCACATGCCGCAACTAAAGATCCCTAAAGATCCCACGAGCCACAACTAAGACCCAGCGCAGCCAAATAAATAAATAAATATTTAAAATAAATAAATAAATGAATAAATTTAGCATTGCCCAGAACCTCCAATAAGACTCTCTTTTATTGGCATGCATGCAAATTTGTAAAGCCAAGGTCATATTAGTAGCTAAGAGGGACACTAACTTTAATAGCAACAAAGGCGACTCCTTGAATTTAAGTGCAGTATTTCTTACTAGTAACTACCAATATTAAGTAAAATTCAAATTCTAGAACCACTGTCAACATTTGATGTCTATCATTGGTAGCAAGTTTACTGTTATATGCTGATAGCACTTCTAATGTTAGACTCTAGAAATTAATGCTAGAATTGCTTGTGGAAAGATTAAGAGGTGTGAAGAAAGGATGAAGGGAAATTTGCAAAGTGGAAGAGAGCTAGAGATAGAAACTTGGGAGAAAATACATTTTATCCCCAAAATATAGACAATACTGGATTAGATTCTGGACCAAACCTTTTTTTTTTTCTTTTTAAGCTATAAAGGGCATTATTGGGGCAATTGGCAACATTGAATACAGTCTAGTAGAGTATATAATAATTCTGTATCAGTGTTAATTTCCTAATTTTGATAATTGTATTGTAGTTACTTAAGTGGATGTCTTTATTCTTAAGAGATACATACACACTGGAGTACTTAAGGATAAAAGGGGCATTACGTCCGCAACTTATACTCAAATGGTTCAGAAAGAAAGGTAAATACATTCTTTATATACACGTTATATATTATGGTAGCATGCTAGAACCTGCCAGCACCAGCTCCCTAGAGCTGATTGTATACATGTCTTCCCAGCTCCAGTTAGTGACCTCACAGTGAGAGCTTGAAATCAGCCATGGTGAGAGCATTTACACCATGAAAATCAGCAAATGCTATAGATCAGGGCTGTTTTTTCCCCTGGAGAGCCAATTGTTAAAACATATTTGCCATGGATCAAAATCAAAGATAACGTCTAGATTCATGAAATTTTTCTGTTATTATAATTTGCTTTTAACCTGAGTTGATACATTCAAAAAGATCTAGTGCTGCTAAATACTCAATAATAATAATAATAATAATAATATTTCTAATATGTCATCCTCTAATCACCTGAAAATATCTTTCAAACTTATCTTCCAAAAAAAGTAGGTAAATATATACATTATCTTAGTTTTGTAGTTATTTATTGTATACTGTAAACTAAAAGCGATCACATATCTAACAGTAGAAATCAATTTAGTTATGCCCAAACACTGCTTGCCTCCCAAGCATCTGAATTCTTCCTGGCACTTTGTGAAGCCTCATGTCTTCCATAAGGTCTCTCTTGAATACCACATTCCACATTGGTCCCTTCCTTACAGTTCATAGAACTGTGTGGAAGGTACATAGAAGAGCATCCAGACTACCCCTCTCGTTTTTCAGAGGAGAAACTGAAGACCAAGAGACTCACGTCCCCAGTATAACACAACGTCCGGTGACAGAGTGAGGAGCACACCGTCCTCCTCTCTTCCCCAAACCCTGAGCTATTTCTCTCCGCCACTAGAGCACACACTTGCCAGACCAGACTTAAATATTAGATCATAGTCTTCTGCTTCCTGGCCAAACTTAGTATGCTTACTCCCTCCGAGAGTAGGAACATCTATCTAGCACAGTAGATGCTCAATGAATAAAATTTGGCGCTCAATAAGCACTTGATATATCCATTAGTTTGGAATGCCTTTCGCGTACTCTTTTTTTTTTTCAAAGATGCCTTTTGATTTATTTACGAAGCTATAAAACCTGACATGTATTTTCTTAGAGCTGTAAATGAAGAGCTGGCTACCAACAATGAAAGTAGATGACTTGTTTCCCAGAGGGTGGGACATCCAAATGTCTAGGTGCCGAATTATAAAATGAGATCAGCCTTGGAATCTTTACTGAGGTTTTATTCTTTGAGATTTAAATATGGTTTATAGAACACTTTGAGAATCAATTTAAAGTCACTTTACAGGGCAAAACATTATAGCCATTTAGGTATTCTTAAAGGAGAAGTGTATTAATTAGTAGCACAAGAAAATGCAAAAACTAATGGCTATCAGCAGTTGTCTGTCCCTATTTATAAAACATAACACTTTCTTACAATCTTCAGAAAGAGAAAATGATAAAATTTGAATACATTTTCAAAAGGACTACCAGATGAAACTTAATGAGGTTAGTAGTCTAAGATCCTAATCATCGGAGACTTTTAACTGGGGTATTTATTCCTTTATGAGTTGTTGAAACATTCTTAAGGTTTACAGCCTACCATTCAGTAAGTTAAGACCAATAAAACAGCCACTTGACCAATTCAGTCGTTTCCCAAGAAGAAATAACAAAACAGAGTTTGAAAAGACATTCATTAGTTACAACTGTTGTGACATAGACCTCAAAACCTTTGAAGTATAGTGATCAGATTTTTTATACATAGTAGAAAAATTGTGTGCTGTTTGATTTGAGGTCAGGTTCTATCCTTCAATTTGCAGATAACAGTATGTTAAAAATAAAAGGCAATCAAAAATTAATTAATGAGGGACTTCCCTGGTGGTCCAGTGGTAAAGAATCCGCCCTCCAATGCAGGGGACGTGGGTTCAATCCCTGGTTGGGGAACTTAAGATCCCACATGCCGCGGGGCAACTAGGCCCACGTACCTTGACAAGAGGGCCTGCGTGCCGCAAGCTACGGAGCCCACGCGCCCTGGAGCCCTCATGCCACAACTAGAGAAGACAAAACCCGCACACCACAACTAGACAGAAGCCTGCACCACAACAAAGAGCCTGTGCCACAACGAAAGATCCCACATGCTGCAACTAAGACCCAACACAGCCAAAAAAATAAAGAAAATTTTAAAAATTAATTAATGAGACCAGTATTTGCTGTCGTGCCATCATTATTTCAACCAAATTGTGATTTTGATGCTCAAGAGGATAGCTGCAAATGTTTAGAAAGTCACAAGCGCTGTTGATTTTGAAGACACTGGAATGGATAAAACACATACATAGTTCCTTTGCCTGTGAAAAAGAAATCAGAGCCATATTTCCTAAAAATGTATCTTTCTAGAAATAGTTAATTAAAAATGGAGAAATCTAGAGAAATTCTCTCATATATGTACACAAGAAGACACGTACAGGCTTCCCTGGTGGTGCAGTGGTTAAGAATCCGCCTGCCAATGCAGGGGACATGGGTTCGTGCCCTGGTCCGGAGGATCCCCCGTGCCACGGAGCAACTAAGCCCGTGCGCCACAACTACTGAGCCTGCGCTCTAGAGCCCGTGAGCCAAAACTACTGAGCCCGCGTGCCACAACTACTGAAGCCCGCGTGCCTAGAGCCCGTGCTCCACAACAAGAGAGGCCACCGTGATGAGAAGCCCGTGCACCGCAACGAAGAGTGGGCCCCATTTGCCGCAACTAGAGAAGGCCCGTGTGCAGCAACAAAGACCTGACACAGCCAAAAATATAAATAAATAAATAAATAAATTTTTTTTTAAAAAAAAAGACACGTACAAGGATGTTCATTGCCACACTTTTTATAATGGAAACAACCTAAATGGCCATCACAAAAGAGTAGATGTATTGCAGTATATTCATATGATAGAATACTATGCAGTGGTGAAAATGAACTAATGCTACATGTATCAACATGGATAAATCTCAAAAATGTTATGTTAAAAAAAGCAAGGTGCAGAATAATACTAACACATCATGCTTAGTTTATTATGTTCTAAGTGCTTTGTATGGTATCAACTCATTTAGTCTTTAAAACAACCTTACGTTGTAGGTATTATTATGAATTTCCATTTTATAGATGAGAAAAATGAGGCACAGAGAGATTAAGTAATTTGTCCAAGGTCACACAGCTGGTAACATGTACAGCAGATATTCTAGACCACCTTTGGCTCCAATGTTTGTGCTCTTATTCACTGCACTATACTATCTACTACTGATTGTATGATACCATTTAATAAAGCTTAAAATATGCAAAACGATGTTCTATACAGTTTATGGATAGACACATATGTGGTAAAAATATGAAAACATGCATGGAAATGAAAGGCATCAAATCCACCAATGTGGCTCCTTCTGAGAAAGGGAGACGGTAAATGAATGGAGGCAGGAACCTTCAGCTATATCCATAAAGTCTTATTTCTTTAAAAAAAAAGATCTTCAGTAAATATGGGAAACATTTAAGATTTGACAATGCTGGGTAGTGAGTACAATGAAGCTTATATTATTCTCTATGAAGCTTATTATATTATTCTCTCTCTATATCTTTATTTGTAAAACATTTCATAATTTTTAAAACAGAAGTTTTAAGCAGAAGAAATGAAAAGGTATATTATAAAGCCAGAGTATGTGTCTTGGATCTCCAATGTACTAAACAATTCTGATTGTAGTTTTAAATATTTATACAAATAATGCAAAATAAAGATTCTGTGAAATTCAGAAACCCTTTTTCATTTCAGTTGAAATGCACTTGGATATTTAATAAAAGCTCAGTGATACAATCTAAAAAAATTAGTTTCTACAGATAAAAGTAATGTAACTTCACAATAAAATATTATTAGCATACATTCATAAGCACAACATATACAGTATCTTGAGAGACCATGTCCAAATTCAAACCAGAAGTCCACATAACCATTTTGGAATACAATACTGTTGTTTATACATTTAAATTACATTGTTTAAAGAAAGTTGTACTTAATCAAGGAAAAGGAAGGATTCTGAAAACAGCTTTCAGAAGTATCCTGATAAAAGATCAGGTTTGAAAAGATGCATAATTCTGTTTGAATAATAGGACATTTTATTTGTGTAACAACTAATCCCACGTTTTAATTTAAAGGTCAAGTCATTGATTTGGAGCGAGGCAGAGGAGAAGAGAGACTGTTCTATCTCCCTGTTTATAGACATTCAGGTAGTTACAGGAGACCTCCTAAAATCTAAGATGAGGTAACTTTCTCTTAATTTGGTGGAAAGGGGGTTTCTGGTTTTGTTGACAACAGAAGGAAACACTTTTATTCTTATTTTCCCCTCTTTAGTAAAACAGAAAATCCCACAGATTTCATGTCAATATCTCTTCCCCTAGAAACACAGACAACAAAGTCAAGAGAGTGGATATTTTATAAATATTCGTGTAGTTTTTTCCCCCTTTTAATTTTTTTTCTGCCTTCCTCTTACTTACACATTTCAAAGCACATTTTTCCTGTCCAGAAGAATTATCCCCATCCTTTAACCTGGGAGTGAGAGGAATTTTCCACTGCAAATGTTGTTGTCTAGCTACTGTGCCCATGAATTATGTTTCTGAAGCATTGATTGTCAATGATTTCCAAAGCAGTATTCACTCCACACTCTGGGGGTCAGACAACTTTTAGCACATCCTCAAAACTTGAAAGGAACATGGGGTTAATTACCATGTTTATGAGACATTTGTTGCCTCCTCTTTCTTCCTGTATGTGTGTGAGCTCACCCCTTTGGTGTGGAAGATCTGAGAAAAGAAGGTGAGAAGGAAAAATCAAGAAATGATAATACCTTTAATTTCTAACAAGGAGCTCCAAATACTGTTATTTTATAATGTTGCATTTGTCTTTGCAAGTGCGAACTGTGATGGGGGAGCTAAGGGGAAGGACTGTGCCCATCATTTAACCTTTCAGTTTCATTATCTGTTAACTGGGAATAATAATACAGGCTTGACATACTTTGGTTCTTTGAAGATACATTTAATAATAAATGTAATAAATGAATATTCTCCTTTTTAAAAATCAGGACATTAAAAAGATAAAGGTGGGAATTCCCTGGTGGTGCAGTGGATAAGACTCCGTGCTCCCAATGCAGGGGGCCAGGGTTTGATCCCTGGTCAGGGAACTAGATCCCACATTCATGCCGCAACTAAGAGCTCTCATGCCACAACTAAGGAGCCCACATGCTGCAACTAAGACCCCGCACAACCAAATAAATAAATAAATAAATATTTAAAAAGAAAAAAGATAAAGGTACAATCCTTGCATTAATAAGTATTCTCCAGAGAAACAGAACCTACAGGATCCATATCTGTATCCATAGCTATATCTATAATCTATATCTATATCTATATCTATATCTGTGTGTGTGGAGAGAGAGAGAGAGATTGATTATAAGGAATTGGCTCAACACAATTATGGAGGCTGAGAAATCCCAAGATCTGCTGTTGGAAAGCTAGAAACTCAGGAGAGCCAGCAGTCTAGTTCCAATTCGAGAGCGAACAGGCTTGGAGACCCAAGAAGAGCTGATGTTTCAGTTTGAGCAGCTCAAACAATCAGGCAGCAGGGAGGGTCAGCCTTTTTATTCTATTCAGGCCTTCAACTGATTGGATGAGGACCGCCCATGTTAGAGAGGGCAATCTGCTTGACTCAGTCTACCAATTCAAATGTTAATCTCACCCCAAAACATCCTCACAGACACACCCAGAATAACCTTAGACCAAATAACTAGCAACCCCATGGCCTGCTCAAGTTGACACGTAAAACTGATTATCACAGTCCCCTTGGCCACCTCCCCAACTTGCTCCCCTCCCTTCTTCCCATAGATAACTATTTTTGAGTTTGATGCTCATTCTTCCAGATAAATCTTTTAAATACTTCTACCTAAATAGGTAGAGAAAAATACACAGTATTGTATTGTAGTATTTGACATAAATGGTATCAGATCATACATATCCTTTTGTGGCTTGTGGTTGTCATTCACGTATGTTTTTTGTTTTTGTTTTTTTTTAGATTTATTTTTGGCTGCGTTGGGTCTTCGTTGCTGCGCACGGGCTTTCTCTAGTTGCGGCGAGCGGGGGCTACTTTTCGTTGCGGTGCATGGCTTCCCATTGCAGTGGCTTCTCTTGTTGCGGAGCACAGGCTCTAAGTGCGCGGGCTTCAGTAGTTGTGGCACACAGGCTCAGTAGTTGTGGCACACTGGCTTAGTTGCTCCATGGCATGTGGGATCTTCCCAGACCAGGGCTCGAACCCGTGTCCCCTGCATTGGCAGGCGGATTCTTAACCACTGAGCCACCAGGGAAGTCCAGTAATTCTTTTGATGGGAGAGAACTAAACTAGCTTAATGAAAACTGATGGTAAAGTTTTAAGCTAGTCTTTTTGGTTTGTGTGTAATCTTATGAATTGATGCTTTTTGGTAAAGATTCTTGAGGTAGAGATGGTATGGCAAGAGGCCAGCTCTCCACCCAAACAGGGCTTTTCAGAGTGGCTGTACTTTAGAAAGAATCAACTTAATTCTGGATCCAGAACTCATTTCTGCATATCCAGGACCTAATTTTTTCAGTGAACCCATCGTGATACCGTGTTTCCAATATCCAAGTACTGTTGAAGCCACCTCAGGTATAAGTAGGTAGATTCTTCTTATTTTACATTTTCCAGAGTACTTCATGTTCTTTTTACAAAAATTTCTTCTCAAAGTCTTTGGGATCACACCAGATTATTTGAGCCTTTTGATGGCTGTGACTCCTAAATTAGGTTGTCGTTCATAAATATGAGCTTTGTTTTTTCAGAGCTCACAAACCAAAATACTAATTTTTAAATTGGTTTTTAGACCTGGGTATAAGTGAACAAACCCCCTCATTCTATAAGTAGGTACTATTATCCCTGTTTTACAGATATGGAAACTGAGGCTCAGAGAGGTTAAGGGAATTTCCCCCGGGTCACAAAGCTCTGAAATGGTCGAGCCAGGATTCAGCCCCAGGTCTGGTTGACTTCAAGTCCAGTGCTTTTTCCACAGTATACTGCAGGTTTTCATGACATATTTTCTTTCTCTATCCCCAACTCACTTTGCAACAATATGTATGTATATATTTGAGGCATATAAAAGGTCAAGTAGATAACAAGTAAAACTACCATTTATTGTCCACCCATTCTATGTCAAGCACTGGGCTAGGCATGGTACCTTATCTGTAAAACCTCATAGCATCCTTCTAAGGTAGATATTATGATCTCCATATTACAGTTGAGAAAACTGAGGTTCAGAGTTTAAATGACTTTCACAGAGAGTGCCACGGCAAGATTCAAACTCATATCTATTAGGGTGCAAAATGTATGTACTTTCTACTACAACCAAGACCTTTCAGTATATTATTGTATTATATTTCTATGTATTATTAATATCTTTATTCTGGTCAAGCTTATATCTTTCTTAGGCAGCCTTTGTGTCCCTCTCTAGCTTCCCTTAATAGTAGGTTTCATTTCATGTCTTACCTTAATGGGGAGGAGTTGAAGGAAGAATTAAACTCTTACTGTTATCTAGTGCCTTTTTTATTAGACTGTTGCGTATTTTTTCTTAATAAAATTATTTTGCTTGCATTTTTTAAACTGCTGACAGAACATCAGTAAACAGAAAATTTATCACCTGTGAACAATTCTCTGTTCTTTTCCTTAATATAATTTGGGTCTTTATCAAAGTATGTTTCTAGTTCTATAAGCATTTTTTTATCTTTAAAAAATGGCTAAAACAACAGAGCAAGAAGAATCACTCATAAATTTCAGGAGTCATTCATTCGTTCATTTGTCCACCCATCCATTCAACTCATATTTTTAGAGTGCCTATTATGTGGCAGGCACTATGTTAGTTTCTGAGGATAAAAAGATAAATGTGACATAATTTCTCTTCTCGAGAAACTCACAATCAGTGGGGGAGACCTATAGGTAAATTGACAGTTACAGTACAGAGTGATGAGTGCTGTGCCTGAGCGAGAAAATAGTATAGTGCTTTCAATAGTAGGTCCTTGGGCCACCTGGGTTCATATCCTGGCTCCCTCATTTACTAGCTGTCACTATAAGAATCTACTTCATACAGTTGATACAAGAATTGAGTTATTCACGTGAGTGATCAATAAATAGTATTATTCTGATAGCCATAAGCACTGGGTGATATTGCAACACAGAAAAGGGGCACCTAACCCAGATTGAGAGGGGGGTCTGGGCAGCAGTCCTAGAGATTGAGTCTTGAAAGAAAACTGGGAGTTACCCAAGCAGAGAAGGGGACAATGGTTTTTGACACAGAGTCTAGCATGGGCAAAGGCACCAAGACATCAGGGGATACGGCATGAGTCGAGGAACGACAAGAAGTATAGTATTGCTGAAATATAAAGGACAGGGGCAGGGGGGCAGTAGAGTGAGATTAGACAGGGACCAAATTGTGGAGGGACCTTGTAATCAGTGCCAAAGAGTTTGAACTTAATCTTGAGAGTGATAGAAATCCATGAAGGCTTATAATGAGGGGGCTAACATCAGCAGATGATTCTGGTGGAATCATGGACGATGGACAAGGGGGCAAGACTAGTATCAGGGAAACTTGTTAATAGGCTGTGACAATAGGTCAAAGGAGAAATGATGAGGGAGGCCCTGGACTAAAGCTATGGCAGTGTAGATGGGAGCATGGGACAGAGTCAAGAGATATTTAGGAATTGTAAGAAGTAGCAGCACTTAGAGGCCATTTGGATAAGGTAGGTAGAATATGTGAATCCTTATTTCTACCATTCACCCAGATAGGAAATATAGGAGAAGCAGTTTGGGGAGAGATTTTCTTTTTCTTTTTTTTTTTTTTTTAAATAAATTTATTTATTTATTTATTTATTTATTTTTGGCTGTGTTGGGTCTTCATTGCTGCACGTGGGCTTGTTGCGGTGCACAGGCTTCTCATTGTGGTGGCTTCTCTTGTTGTGGAGCATGGGCTCTAGGCGCACAGGCTTCAGTAGTTGTGGCACACGGGCTCAGTAGCTGTGGCTTGCGGACTCTAGAGCAAAGACTCGGTAGTTGTGGCACACGGGCTTAGGTGCTCCGCGGCATGTGGGATCTTCCCCGACCAGGGCTCAAACCCATGTCCCCTGCATTGGCAGGCGGATTCTTAACCGCTGTGCCACCAGGGAAGTCCGGGAGAGATTTTCTTGACTTCAGTTCTGAATGCTTGCAAAATAAAATCTAAATTTCTTAGTACGGCATTCAAGGTCCCCCACGATCTGGCCCCAAATTATATTTTCAACTGTATCTCATGAGTATAGCTTTCCCCAGTCAGATTACAGAAAGTGGTCCTTTCAGGCTGTTTTCCTAAACCCCTGCCTACTTCAAACAGACATAGACACAGGTAATGAGATAATGTCAATGAGATAATGTGATTTCTCTCTCTCTCTCTCTCTCTCTATCTATCTTTCTATCTATCTATCTATCTATATATATATATAACACAAATGATGAATAAAGAGGTGACATTTCAGATGTATGATTGTTAAAAATGACATCCAGCGAATTATACCTCCCTGTGCTCATGTCCCTTCACAATGTGATGCTACGACTCCTCCTATCAAGAGGTGAAGTCTATTTCCTCTCCCCCTTGAATCTGGGCTGACCGTGTAACTTGCGTTGACCAGTAAAATGCAGCAAAAGTGACATTCTGGGATTTCTGAGCCTAGGCAGGCCTTAAGAGAACTAGCAGTTTCTGCTTTTGCTCTTGGAACCCAGTTGCCATGGAAAAAAAGCCCAGGCTACTCTGCTGGAAAGAGGCTATGTGGAGAGAGAGGCCATGGGGGAAGAGAGACCACGTGGAGAGAGAGGACCAGGTGTGAGAGTGTCCCAGCTGAGCCCAGCCCCCAGATGACCCACCTGCTGACTGCAGCCACACAAGTGAGCCCGAGAGGACCAACAGAACTGCCCAGCCAACCCAAAGAATCTTGGGAAATAATAAATCAGGTTGCTTTAAGCCACTCAGTTTAGGGGAGTTTGTTATGCAGCAATAGGTAAGTGAGACAAACTGGCAATGGAAAGGTGAATAAGGAATCCTCCAGGAAGATAATGGAAGCAAGAGCTTTCCAGGCAAAGTGAATATAATGAACCAAGGCACAGAGGAGTCAAAGTGCACGACCTATCTCAGGAAGGGCAAGTGGTATTGTGTGGTTAAAGGAAAACAGGAGGTACACTGCAGGGAGGAGCTGATGAAAGGGGAAGCTGGATGTAAGTCTGGAAGGGAAAAGTCTTGTTACCAGTTGCAGTTTAATGTTATCGTATCTTAGAACATCACACAGGAATTGTGCTTCTCTTGTATTGTTCCTTTCCTTTGTGAACTCTTTTCTCCCAAACCTCCTCAAAGAAATTGTTCGGTCGTTATCTAGTTTCTTCAATGTCATCATGTAGAGATTACTAAGAAACACTTTCAGAATTTAGCTGCCTGCCCAGTGGGTAAGTTAACATTGCCTTTCATTTTTGCTAAATTTTCTTTGCTGTTCATTTATTAAAGAAGCAAACATTTATTGATTTCCTAGCATATGCCAGGCACTTGGGATTCAGAAAAAGTAAGCCACCGTTCTTACCTTCTAGAAGTCTATAGTCTATTGGGTGAAATTGACAGGCAGTAGATTACAATACAGCATACTTAGCCCCAGAAAAGAAGGAGAGGTTTTCATATAATTATTATTATCTAAGACAATACTGTATTTACAGAAAGAATTGCCATCAAGATCCTTCATATGTTTCTGAAATAATAGACTCTAGGTTTTTAAGTGGCCATGAAACTGTGATTGGCTTAATGCCACCAGATTTGGTAAGAGACCACCTGGAATACTTGAATGTCAAAGTAAACTTTGCGCCAAAAAAGCCAAATTACATATGGCCAGACTCCCTTTTCAGTTACTATGTAATACTTTTCTGAAATCCTCATTTTTAAGTTCTTATTATTTTTCTTTCACTTTCTTCTTACAGCCTAGGACCGGTTCATTCATGTATAATTTCCCAGGCATTTGGAGGTCTTGGAATCAGTTCTGTGCTAATATTCACAGCCTCTGGATCTGGAGCTCTTCATTGCTTCTTTCCCCCTTTTTGCTTTCAAGAATACTGTTTTTCAATTCCCTCCACCCAGTTTCTTTTCTGGCTCATTAGAAATCACTGTATAGCCCTTTAATTCTTTTATAGTGTACCTAGCTGACAGTTCCATTTTGCCGTGTCTTTGCAAACCTCTAGGAGAGCAGCCCTTCCCTTTCTCCCATGTTTTCCCCAATGTGGTAATCTTGATCTTGTGTGTCTGCTAAGTTATGAGCTCTCTCCTATTCCACGCTGGTGCTGAGATCCCTAACTCAGCCTCCAGGAAATTATTTTCCTTTTTGCTTGGATGATATCCTTCGTCTTTGTGGGGATGGAAAATATCATCCTGTTGAGCCTTCAGGATGTTGTTTGAAAGAATGCTGTTATTTGCCAGGAATATCCGTACAGTAGTTGGACTTCCAGCATATACATTATTCATTATTGTTCAGCCACACCTAGTCTTGCATATTATACCAATAGGATACTAGGCAGAGATTTGACTTTGACCCGGAATTCTTTTCAATTCTATATCAAGGTGTTTATTAGTTTGATTCTATCTGAATTACCTCATTATTGACTCACACAGGATAATTTAATTGGAGAATCTTTTAATACTTAAACAGATGGGCTAAGCTGGTTTTTCCCCTTTTATTCCCTCAGGATAATAATTATCTAACTGAGAATATCAGTGGCTACAACTAGAGTCTTTTGCATCTCACTTTGGTCTTATCTACTGCTACCTTTTTGGTTCAAATATATATTCAAAACCTAGACTTAATATTTTTCTTCATTTCCAAAAAAAAATCTGTATCTACATTTGCTGACACTTGATACTCTTAGTGTGAAGATTTAACCTTTATAAGATTTATTCATTTCTCCAAACAAATCTGAAGCAGTCATTTCACAGTGATGGCACCTGGGTTAAGACAAATTTCTGCCCAGACAGCAGCATGATTTCCTCACCCTTATTCATAAAAATAGAATTCTATAATAAAATAATTAAATAGGCATTAGGAGGTACAGTTATTTGTTTTTTTTACTTGAAGTATAGTTGATTTACAGTGTTTCAGGTGTATAGCAAAGTGATTCAGTTATACATATATATATAAAATATGTTCTTTTTCAGATTCTTTTCCGTTATGGGTTATTACAAGATATTGAATATAGTCCCCTGTGCTATACAGTAAGTCCTTGTCTACAGTTGTTGTTTTTTTTAACATCTTTATTGGAGTATAATTGCTTTACATTGTTGTGTTAGTTTCTGCTGTATAACAAAGTGAATCAGCTATATGTATACATATATCCCCATATCCCCTCCCTCTTGAGCCTCCCTCCCACCCTCCCTATCACATCCCTCTAGGTGGTCACAAAGCACCGAGCTGATCTCCCTCTACAGTTGTATTTTTTTTTTAATTTATATTTTTTATTGAAGTATAATGGACAAATTATATTAGTATCAGGTGTACAACATAGTGATTCATTACTTTTATAGATTATACTCCATTTATAGTTATTATAAAATTTTGGCTATATTCCCTGTGCTGTACATTACATCTTTTTATCTTACTTATTTTTTTTTAAACATCTTTATTGGAGGATAGTTGCTTTACAATGGTGTGTTACTTTCTGCTTTATAACAAAGTGAATCAGCTATACATATACATATATATATCCCCATTACAGTTGTATTTTAAAGTTCATATCTTAGACCAACTTTGTCTTTTTCTTCTTTAATAAATTTTACCATTTCTTTTTTTAAATTTTAAAAAAAATTTATTTATTTAATTTATTTATTTTTGGGTGTGTTGGGTCTGTGTTGCTGCGTGCAGGCTTTCTCCATTTGTGGCGAGCGGGGGCTACTCTTCGTTGCGGTGCACAGGCTTCTCATTGCAGTGGCTTCTCTTTGTTGCGGAGCACAGGCTGTAGGCGCGCAGCCTTCAGTAGTTGTGGCACATGGGTTCAGTAGTTGTGGCTCGCAGGCTCTAGAGCACAGGCTCAGTAGTTATGGCGCACGGGCTTAGTTGCTCCGCGGCATGTGGGATCTTCCCGGACCAGGGCTCGAACCCGTGTCCCCAGCATTGGCAGGCAGATTCTTAACCACTGTGCCACCAGGGAAGCCCTAGACCAACTTTAAAGAGAAATAAATATTGTACAATTCAGCATCTTTTTTACTAATTTGTAAACTAAATCCTTTACATGGAATGTTAAGTTGTAACCAAAAACCTTTTTTTCTTCTTTTCTGATTTATCAAACTCTGGTTCTGGGTCAGTCAGTCTTCAGGGTCCAGCTTTCTTCTCTTTATCTCAGCCATGGGTAGTTTGTCTCTTTGCCTATGCTATTTGAGTGGGGCCTAGAAAAGACCTGGTTAACTATTTTAAAATTGAAAATTTTATTGCGATAATTGTAGACTTGCCTACAATTATAAGAAATAATACAGAGAGATCCCTTGTACACTTTGCCCAGGTCTTCCCAGTGTTAACATCTTGTAAAACTGTAGTATTATATCCCAACGGAATATTGACATTGATGCAATCCACTGGTCTTATTCTGATTTCCCCAGTTTTAATTGTACTAATTTGTGTACGTGTGTTTGTGTGTGCATGCATGCATGTTTGTATTAATTTATATACAATTTTATCACCCGTGTAGATTCATGTATCTACCACCACAGTCAAGATACAGAACAGTTCCACACCACAAGGATTCCTCAAGTTGCCTTTTTATAACCACACCCACCTCCCTCTGATCTCCCCTTCTCATTATATAAAAAAAAGTCTGTATTTTGTATCTTTTCAAAACGTACAATGGCAGAGCTACTAATAAAATCTATTTCTTTTGATTTTTAGTTCAGTGACCTTTACATCTTGTTTCTTACACGTCCCTTTTTTGGAAAAGCACTGGCTAGGCGGTCAGATTAGTGGCAACCACTAATCCGTCCTCCATTTCTTACATTTCGTCATTTCCAAAATGTTATATAAATAGATAACTTTTCAAAAGTTTTCTGCACTTAGAGTGAGAAGCATATGCAGTGCTACAGTATTTCAAGAACGGTAAAAGCCCTCTTTGTGTTTTTTACTCCATTTGAAGGAAAATATTTCCTACCAGCAAAGTAAAAGAGTAAAATTGACCCAGTCTCTGGATATTTAACTCTGGTAAAGTTCTAATTTAGTGACGGTAACTGAAGCCCTTCAGCATGGGCACTGCTTCAGGCAGTGGTTTCTATTAAAGGAAACTCTGCCCCCTGCCCCCACCAGGCAGTGCAGACAGAACATTGGGGTTGGGGGGAATGAAGGAAAGCTTTTGCCCGAGATTCAGATGTTGAAATTGTAACACATATTGATAAATGACAGAATTCAAAAGGCGCTTAAGAAAAGTTTGATTTATACTCATAGTCTCAGATTCCATTTCATATTCCATCTTGGAACCAAACGTTCAGAAGAAGTGTGCTTTCCTTTGAACATAAAGATGTCACTGTGAATCCAAGGGCATTACGAAATATACGCTTGACGTTGTTTTTCCTGTGATGCGGAGCAATACCACGTTCTCTTGCTTCCTTCTCTCAAATGGCAAAATGGCAAAAGAAGTTTGTGGGAAGGCTGCCCAGGTTAGGGGTCAATGGTTCTTTTCTCATGTGTTCTCAGTTGGTTTTGTTGTTCTAGGTTTCCCCTTACTACCCAGATAGACTTGGATGTTGTCACAACATCTTGCTCCCATCTCCCCTCTTGTTTTCTGCTTGGCCAATCCTAGCCTCTTTCCTCCCCCCACCCAACAACTCAACATTTGGATTTCAGCATCTCTTTTCCTCTCCTGCTGTGGAGTCATCTAAAGAATTTCACCTGCTGGGTGTTTCCAACAGGCCAATTAAAATGGGGGAGAGGGGAGGAGGGAAAGAAGAGGAATAAGAACAGCAAAGATGAAATTATCAAGTATTAAGCAAAGCGAAGAGGGACCTCCTGTTTGGTTTCAGTGAAGCCACTGAGCTGATCTTTTACAATCTGTTGGGACTGGCGTCAGAGAGGAGATAAGTGAGCCAACTGAAGTGGAAAGATTGAGAATGAAGGTAGAGAGTGATCTGGAAAACTAAACTCCCCCAAAGAAAAGACTTTAAAAATCCTAAAGCCAAAGGATTAGTGGTCTTTACTACTACTGTGGGTTGTATTCTAAACATTTTAGAGGCGACTGGTATCAGTGGCTAAAAAATGTAGTAGCAACTTGAGAACAAGGAAAACCTACCTGAACTGGGTCATTTTAAATACCTGTGAAAGACTGAGTAGAGGAAACCAGCCTGAGAGACTCACTGTGGTGTGTAATTATGCACTTTGAAAGCGCAGTTCATCCATGGATCTCAAAGCACATTACCAACTTTAATTATTTTTCATAACACCTCTGTGAGACCATTATTTCCTACAGACAGATGAAGAAACTGTCATAGAAAGGGTACCAGGCCCTTTCAATCACACCATGAATCACCTGCTGAGTTGCTCCCGTTCCTGATGTGTTATTTGAATTAATTGACCATTTCCCAATGAAGAGGGAATGCTTGAGCAGGACTTTGAGGGAATTTTGGCTTCTAATTTTTCCTTAGAAGCAATGGAGGCTGAATTCCTTTTAAGATAAAATGCTGTTCAAAGAGTCATTATTTAATGGAATGTGTATGGAAATATATTAAAATATTATTCAAGACACATGCCAGAACACACACAGAAGCCTATAGCATAACAGCCCAAGTGGGTACTTTTGTCCTCCATTAACCTTGCATAGAAAACAAAACAAAACAACACAACAACAACAACAAATATATCACATACAATCATAAAATTTTAGTATCTGAACAGCCTTCAACAATCTCAGGTCCTGTAGCTTTGGTCGCACCACTCTGATGAAACCTGCTCCAATTATTGGGCCACACCCTCATTTGTCCTTCTTTGTTCCTGTAATAATGTTAGTCTATACCACACAATCTAGCTCTGTATCACACTATATTTACACTCTTTTGTTCCTTTGATTTGTTTTGAGTTAAACAACACCGTGGTTACCAATGGTCGCTGCATTATGTTTGGAATGGGGGAATACCTTGTGAATGATGAATGTAAATCTCTTTCTGCTACCAAGACTATAAACTGCAGGAGGACCCAGCCTGGGTGTTACTTTCTTCTATCACTTATCTCCCAGAACTTCTGTGTACACCCGCAAGCAATTAATACACACTGTTGGTATGATTGAATAGGATTAAGAGACACTGGTGGAGGTCAACGATGAAGTGAAACAAGGTTTCATTAAACGTATTAAACAAGGTGGCTTAATTTGAATATATATTTCAAATAAAAAGAAACTTGTGTGAGCCTTGTATATACCGTCCAGCCTCAGCAAAGGCTTAGAAAAGGTGATGGTTGCCTGGTGAGTGAATATCCTTTCCTTTATACCCCAACATACCTCACAAAACCTGCTTTAGAAAAAACTTACCGGTTTCGTGCTCAGAAATTCAAAACCCATCATACCATCTTGAACTTCTCTCATCTGTAGGGGGAAAGAAAACCAAACTGATCCAAAATTTATACCCAAGGAGACCTAGCACACACAAAATGGCCTTGAGGATTCCCAGCAAATGCCTTTAGACCTCTCATTCAAAACCTCCATTTTTAGTCTTCAGATATGTCAGACTTTCTTGATTCTGAGCTCTGCACATGCTTCTCTCCTAGGCAGAAATCCCTTCCGCCACCTCCTTGACTACTGCAAGGGCCCCGTACTCCAGAATACTGCCCCCCAACACCCTCCCCGAAGTTTGAGTTAGATACAGTTCCTATTGCCCTTCAGTGATAGGATGGACTCCCTAGCATCTAGCACAGAGCCTGGTACGTAGTAGGTGTTTAATGTTGGTGCATTAAAACAACAAAAGTGAAATTTGTAGAAAGTCAGTATTGATTCCAAATTGTATTATATCTGTCAACGCACAACTTTTAGATGAGGCTTTCCCACTCCGTTCATTTACTAATTTGTTCTTTCATTCCTTCAGTCATACATCTATGTATTGAAAAAATTAACTCTGCTTATTAATGGACTAGACAGCATGCTAGTCATTGGGAACATAGTGATTAGGAAGACATGGTTCCTGACCTCCACGGTTTGCCTTGGCAACATAGTGAAACATTCTCTTCCTCATTTCCAAATTCTTAAGATCAGAAACATAGTTAATCAATTTTGTTTTTTAGAATTACTTTAATTTTTCAATTCTAGTTGAGTAGACATGCTAAGGACCACATATACCTATTTATTACTTCTATTTGGCTTTGTGGTTTGGTATCATATGGCCAGCCAGGTCTTGCTGTACAAAAAAAGGCCTGGATTTGGACGTATACACTCAAAGTTCAGACAGTGAGGCTGCCAATTTAGCTAATTCATGCCAAAAATTAGCCAGAAACATATTCACTGCCTATAAGAACAGCTCGACTCGTGATTCACCATATGATTTAGGTGAGTCAGGTAACCTCTATGTCTGGGGTTCTTCAGCTGTAAATTATAGAGGTGCTGTGACTATAATGAATGAGAGACACAACGGCATAGTGCAAGAGTACCAGACCAATTATTTTATCCTCCCTGAATTTATCTGTTTTATATAGTCTTATTTTCATATGTTAGAAAACAGAGCTGGCCTGACTGACCAAGTAAATCTATTTAAGGGCCACTTGAATGGCAGAGTTTATGAACACAATTTCCACAATTGTACAGCAACAATTTCTCCAATTATCTCTGTGCCATTACCCATACACTTCTGATTTAAACACAGGAGTAACCATGTAGAGAGTGGAAGGCAAAGAGATAATGTATGTAAAGGATTTTGAGAGCCACGGAAATGGTCAAGAAACTGTATAAGTGAATTTCATCACTATACATCCTTGATTAATCAGATACTGGTCCACAACTGTTTCATTTTGTATGAAACTAACCCATAATTAGTAAACTCTAATTAGAGGAATGATTCCTTGGGCTTATATAGTTTATACTTTTTGAAGCTCTTTCATGTACATTTACTCATATGATCCTTGCAACAATCTTCTGAGGTAGGTGGAGCAGGGATACTTATCCCCATGTATTAATATTTTTGTTACATTTCGTTACATATAAATGACCATATATTGATTTATAACTCATACTAAGTATAGGTCTTTTTACTTAATTCTTTTTTTAAAATTTATTTATTTTATTAAAAAAATTTTTTTTTTGGCTGCATTGGGTCTTCGTTGCTGTGCGCGGGCTTTCTCTAGTTGCGGCAAGTGGGGGCTACTCTTCGTTGCGGTGCACAGGCTTCTCATTGAGGTGGCTTCTCTTGTTGCGGAGCACGGGCTCTAGGCACGCGGGCTTCAGTAGTTGTGGCACGCAGGCTCAGTAGTTATGGCTCGTGGGCTCTAGAGCGCAGGCTCAGTAGTTGTGGTGCACGGGCTTAGTTGCTCCGCAGCATGTGGGATCTTCCCAGGCCAGGGATCAAACCCGTGTCCCCTGCATTGGCAGGCGGATTCTTAACCACTATGCCACCAAGGAAGTCCTTTACTTCTTATATGAGCTATAAGAACATAATGTATCTGAAATATTTACAGTAGAAAACCAAGAAAGGCATAAGTACAGTACATTCTTTTTAGTAGTCAAATAACAAACAAAAATCTAGGTGAAAGAAAAACAAGTTTTTCCAGGTGAGTCAGGTCATTCTCTTAATGATTAACACAGGCCTTTGTTAAATTTCTGCTAGGAAATCCCTGCACAATGTTTATTTAATGAAAAATAAAATAATTTTTAGCAAGTTTTTCTCCACTTCAGATTAATTTTATGGGGGAAATTTGGGGTCTTTGTTTTCAACTTAAGTTCCTCTGAAACATCAGTAATTGTTCATGAACATACTCGTGTGTTCTTTTTTCCTTCCTCAATCCAATTGTCAGTAATCTGGCAGAAGGAGAGCCTAATCACTGCCAAACAAAATTCCAATATTTAATGAGAAAATACATTTTTGATGCTTTAGCCAAAAATGCAAAGTCCCTTATTTAAGCTAATGGAATTCAAAAGGAATCCCTAGTACCTAGTAACGAAATAAAGTTAAAACACAACACAGACTTTAAAAAAAAGCTCAAAAGTTTTTGTAACAAATGGACATTTATAATTTTGCATGTAAAAAATATTTTTGAAACATAAAATTCTCTGAAACAAGAATTAGATTTTGAAGCAAGATCATTTTTTAAGTACTATTACCTCAATTAATTATACCCTAGGCTTTTTTTGAATATTTAAATTCTTCTGGGAAAATAAAAGGGGGAAATAAAGTTTGGTTTCTCTTGGGTTCTTATTCCTTATTTGTTTTGAACCAGTATTCTTCTACTATTTACTCATAAGCCTAAAGTTAACAAGCATATAGGCCCGTGCAAAAGATTTCTTATGCTGTAGTCACTAGTTATGGTGCATATAGGGTCTTGGAAATATCAAATTAAACAGAATAAGATTGGAAAAAAAACTCTAAACAGACCAAATCTATACAAAGCCAAATGGCTAGGTTATGGAAGTGTTTGTTATAAGCAAATTAGTAGTTTGCAGGAAAAGAAAAGAAAACTAAGTCTGACTTTCATCTAGCCTTTATCTACCTTAAGATTTTTATTTTGGATACAGTTAGAGACCAATATTGACCTTAGTGTGGATTTATGCAACTCTGAAGACCTTTAGAGACCTAAAACCACTACAAGAATTTTCTTTTGTGCCACACTTTGAAAATTTCAGACCTAAAAAAAGAATTCAGAACTGCTACTTATTATGAATTAGAGAGGCTGACCACTTCCAACTCTATCATTTGTAGATTAACTGCTCACATTTCACTGAAGCTTTGGCTCTTTCTAGAAGTGCAGGTCTGTTCTGTACAATTTCAACTAATTGCTGTCACACTAGTGCTTATAAGTGAGACTTCAAATACTTAACCCTTTCACTGCTTGACTGGAGGACAGTTTAATGGCAATGAGCAATGTGAGGCTATTCTGAACTTGGCAGTGTAGGGGCTGAAGAATGATTTTCATTATCAAATTCAAAGAGTACTGTATGCAAGAAAATTTTGTTGAAAAGTGGAACCAGAAGTGATTTTCAGGATGTTGCATTTTAAGTCTTCGCATTTTGGTAGCAGGAGAAAATACAGGACTGGATCAACAATGAGTTACAAGGAGAAGAAAGGTTAAGGATGACAGTCATCTGCAGAGAGCTACATCAATTTAACTTACAGGTTTCAGCCATTCAGTTATCTCTGGATTCGGACCCCATACCATATGCCAGTGGTTTTCAAACTTTAGCCTGTATCAGAACCACCTAGAGGGTTTGTTAAAACACCGACTGCTGTGTTATATACCCCAGAGTTTCTGATTCACTAGGTTTAGGTTGGGGCCCAACAATTTGTATTTCTAACAAGTTCCCAGGTGATGCAGGTGCTGCTGGTCCCCAGACCACACTTTGAGAACCACTAGGTATCCATATACCATGCAGTTAGCCTACCTTTATTTTTTTTAATTTTAAAAATTTTAAATAGAAGTTTAGTGGATTTACAATATTTTATTAGTTTCAGGTGTACAACACCATGATTCAATATTTTTAGATTATACTCCATTTAAAGTTATTACAAAATAATGGCTATATTTCCCTGTGCTGTATGATATACCCTTGTTGCTTATTTTATACATAGTAGTTTGTTTCTCTTAATCCCATACCCCTATCTTGTCCCTTACCTGCTCCCTCACCCCTAGTTTGTTCTCTGTATTTGTGAATCTGTTTGTTATATATTAGTTTTATTTTTTAGATTCCACAAATAAGTGATATCATACAGTATTTGTCTTTCTCTGACTTATTTCACTAAGTATAATACTCTCTAGGTCCATCCATGTTGTTGCAAGTTAGCCTATCAACTTTTAATAGGCACCACATTTACTCTACAATCTATAAGCAAACTACAAATGAAATAGACGATCATTTAAATATTTTTTTTTCTTTTTGGCTGCGCCACGTGGCTTGTGGGATCTTTAGCTCCCCGACCAGGGACTGAACCCGGGCCACGGCAGTGAAAGCGCTGAGTCTTAACCACTGGATGCCCAGGGAACTCCCTAGAAGTATTTTTTAAATGATAATATCAGTTTTGAGGGGGTTTATTTACCTTAATCTTCAAATAGGGTGAAAGGGGGAATAAAGTTGCCTTTAATTCTTATTTAGATGTCCATTAAAATTTAGCAGTAATAGCGGTGCTAAAAATTCACAATTTAAAAAATGTTCTAATCTGGTATAGGTATGTAACAAGGTAATTACAGGAGAAATAATATAATGTCTAGGATTTATTCTAGAATGTATCAGCAATAAATAAATAAATTAAATCTAAAAATAAATAAAGGGAGGGAGAGTCCTAGATGAAAGAAGACTGGCAAAATGTTATTTGTTGAAGCTGAATGATGATTACCATGGGGCTCATTATATTTCCCTTTCTACTTTTATGTAAGTTTGAAAATTTCTGTAAGAGAAAGCTTTGAAAATTCACATCTTCATCAATATTCATTGAAAGTGTAGTTGACATGTACAAAATGTGGACTGCATTTAAAACAAAGTCTTAATGGTATATCTCAGGTAAGAGTGATAACATAATCAAGGATTCAATAATCAGTCACTATACAGACTAGGCCTGAAATACAAATCTCAATTTAGGAACTTCCATTGTGGGCAGGCAGGGGTAGGGGAAATAGCCCTCTTCTAAATTTCTCTCTCCCTTTAAAGATCCTTTATTCCCTCACTTTTTATTCCACCAGATTTGCTTGTAGCTTCTGAAACTCTCTGGGCAGCTGCCTCTACAGACTCACAAAAATCCTTCTCTGCTGCCTGCCTCAAAGGGGCAGTGGCTTCTTAGGTCTCTTGATTGTTCAAGCCTTGTTATGGTGACTATACTATATCTTGAGTCAACCAGGCCAATCTTTGTGGGGAGGGGGGGGTTGATATTTTTACACATGTTAAAAATTAACTTTTCATGCACTTATAGAATTCTATAAATTAATGTGAAAGCAGATGTCTTTTTTTTTTTTAAATATGATCTGACTTGATGTGTACCTTATTGCCTGGCCCAATGGCATAGGATATATTTAGGAGGTTACATTTTAGTATTTTATTTTCTTCTGAGAAAATGAAACTAAGTAATAAGATATCATTTTAAAGAATACGGCTTTATTGAATAAGTTTTATTCACAGAAAAATAAGCTTTAATCTATGATGACTGCCAGATTTTACAGTAGAAAGCAATTTTCTTAGTTTTCCATACTGATGGAAAGGTTTCTACTAAATGAAAACAGCCATAAAATTATATTCACAAATATAGTACTCTCTCTCACACATTTCACATGATTATTCACAACACTAATACAATGACATAAGAATCAGTCATGTTGTCAGGTTAGATAAAGTATAACAGTAATGAAAAAAATGCAAACTCTTCTAACAAAAATTACATTAAAGCCTTTGTTACATCAAATAAAAAATGCAAATTTGTTGCTAAGTATAGACAGAATGACAAAATATATAGTAATTTTAAATGTTGCATCAATGATACACAAGAATGTAATAAATGCCAAAAAATCTATATGCATTTCTGCAAACTTTAGACTTCAAAATAGAATCTTACCGCCCAAACATTAATGCAGTATTGTACAATTTGAAGCTATATGTATTTAAGATTGTCCTATTGTATTAGTTATAAAGTATCATTTAATATGCAGTGAAGGTTATGGTATACAAGAAAAAATAAACATTTGAGACCTCCCTGGAGAGGTAGCTTGAAGTTTTTCACCTTCAAACTATGTCCCAGTCTGGGCTATCACTAATTAGCTATATAGCTTTGAACAAATCATTTCACCTTTCAGCCTCAGTTGCCTTATCTGTAAAACAAGAGGGATGAATTTAGATACTCTCTAAGGTCTCTTCTAGCTCTGACACCCTATGATTCTATTATGCTGCAAATGAAATTCACATTGTGCTAAGTGTACAAGAGTCAAACTGAAACTGATTATCAAAGTGGGAATAAGCCAACTGTTTCTATTAGGAAAGCTCAACTAAATTTGGTAAGAATATTTTTTTCAAGTTATTAAAACAGGAATTTAAAGATTTTTAAGGACTTGACCTACTTGTTCATTGTAATTTGCATCTTGACTATGACAAACAACAGAAAAGATGAGTAACAGTCACTGAAAGAGTTATCACCTAAGTTTTAGCCCATATTTCCAGAGTTAAGGCATATCCACGGAAGGTAAAAGAGTGTTAGGTAGGGAATTAACATTTATAACAGGTATTTTACACATATGGCCTCCTTGAACTCATAACTTTGTAAGACACGTACTATTCTCATTTCACAGATGAAGAAATGGTTACCTCTTTTTTTCTTTTTTAAAGCAGATTTGGCTAAAAATAACCATATTTGTCAAATATTCCCTCCTGTTTTCTTATTTTTCTAATGGAAATGATACACAACCTATCCTACTTCTCCCACCCCTCCACCCCTTTTCCCCATATTCAACAACTGGGTGAGCAGGAAATAAAACAATGATTTTGGTCTAAAGGGTACGATATGTGGAACTAATGCTGTGGTGGTAGTCTCCATTCAGAGTTCAAAATACCAATTTTATCCACTAAAATGAAAACAGGAAAAAAACTACCAACATTTAAATAATATAACAACAAAAGATCATAATACACAGGGCCAAATCACATCATATACATTCACTACACCCATCCTACCCCATCTTAGCCCCAAACCAAAGGGAAAAAAAAATAAAAACAAACAAAAAATCTAGTAGGAAAGGCAATACAAAGCTACTAATTAATAAACTGGAATTTATTTTATAAACACTAAACCCATTTCTCAAAAATTAAGACAAGGCTTTTGATCAGCACACCAGATTATTACGAATAAAGATAATTATTTATTACAAAACAACTTGACTCTTCGCGTGACTAAAATGTAGTAAAATAGGTGGTGCCTTTTGAAATCTTAGAGTGAACTTTATACAGAAAAGGAATGTCTACATGTAGATACTGAGAACTATTTTGGGAAGGGGAGGCAGAGATTTGGATCTGGCTATATTTTTGACCTTGCAAGTGATCATTCTTTGCACAATTAGATGGGAAGGATCCAGGGCTTTTCATAGTGCAAACACAGACAAACACTGGTAAGTCTTTAAAAATTTGATTAGAAGTTGGAGTGCTGAGTGATTTAAGAACCTGAAGCAACAGCATTTCTAAACAATTCTTAAAATAAACTTGTTAGCCACATCAGCTTCATGCATTAAATTTCACAACTCATGGGGAGAAAAAAGGTCTTGCTTAACTCTAAACATACAAGTTTTAAAAGAGTTTTAATGAACTGAGGCTTCCAGAACTGGAAAAGCCTTATGTTAAAACAATTCAGTCCTTGGCCAACAACTAGATTGAACTAACTACCTGACTTGGAGCTGACGTGTCCTGGAAAATACATTTTTAAACCTTTAACACTTTTCTCCCCTTGTAATTTAAGTTTAAATTTAAAGCTTAGACTATACATGTAAAATTTAACTTAATGAATATATAACTAAACCTAAGTAGAAGAAAGTGCAAAGGTAAAGAACTGAGGATTTACATAGTAAAACAAAAACAGGGCAGTCATTATTTGATTTTAAAAATTCTCATTTAAATTTGCAGTGCTTTAAATGAATATCAAAGTAGTAATCAACAGAGGTTAAGAGACCATAATACTCTTTCTCTTAGAAAATACAACAAAAATATAACTTTTAACAGTTCCACTCTCAAACTTTTCTCTACAGTAAAATGCCTCACTCACCTCTACAACAGGTTGTTGTGAGAATCTCTGCCTGGGTGTTCTATGAAGCATTTTTAAACTTTCATTTTCTTTTTTAATATATACTGGTTCTTATTCAAGTTTTATTTTCTCTTTAATATTCAAACAACTATTCTTCTTTTCATGGCAATATTTTATAATTTCCAAGAGGTTTTTAAGTATCTTGAGAGAACATTTATTTCAGAAGTATCTACTACTATTACTAGACAAGAAAACAAAAAACTTAGGTAAAGACTTGACATTTTGTCCTATATACATCTTAATCATCCTAAAGGTAAAAACGCACATGAAACTTTAAGATACAAGATGATATGAGAATCTCAACATGGAAAGCTGTCACTATAACTACGAGCAGTGTACAAACATGCTTCTACTTTTACCTACATAAGCTGACAGATGTTTAAAATACTGGGTTAACGAAGATCTTTTAGTAAAGTGACTTAGGCAGGCTTAAACTAGCAAGGATTAAGGATGAATCCTTACTAATTAATTGGAAGATCTGAGACATATTTTATATTTCATTTTACAAAATCAGGAATATTTATTTTGAAACAAGAGAAGAAGACATGGTCTACCTGTCAGAAAACTACCACTCAGAAATATTTTTCATCCACAAAGCAGGAAAAACATATAAACATTTAAATTTCACATTGGCACCAAAAAGGTTAACTGCCCTGCCTTCTTGGATTAGAAAAACTGATGCTGAGCAGTAAGTAGTTTTGCAGGCGTTTGAACATGCCTAAGCCTTTAAATCAGTAAAATACTTTCTAAAAATTCTGATTACAAAAGTAATACAGACTTATAAAAAATTCAAACAGAACAAAATTTAAAAAGTGAAAGGTCCCTCCCTGTAAAGCCCCTCTGGGACCCATCCCCCCACCAAAGAAACCACATTTAACAGTTTGGTGCCTGTCTTTCCAAATCTTCTGTTCTATACGTATATAAAACACACACACCTCACTTGGCTCATTCTATACAGTGTTTTGCCACTTGATTTTACACTTAATATACCTTTGACATCTTTCCATGTCAGTACATGTAGGCTAGATGGTATTCAATCATTAAATACCCTTTTAACAATGGCAAAACCATTTTTAAAAATCATCCACCCAAGTACATGTGTATAATTTTAAAAGAAAATGGACAAAATCCTAAAACACAAACATCTAAAAATAATCTCTATCTTTCTACCAGTGTAGAATAGTTCATTCCTTTTTCACACAAAACAAATTATGTGATTGGGGAGATTAACTCTAATCTGTACGTTTACAAAGAAGGCTCCATTTGTTAAGCCTATCTAAAAAGGATGAAAAAGTCAGTTGATTAATTCACTTACATTTAGAAATCTAAGTCAGTATACTACAAATACACATTGTGATCAGTTATAATAATATGATGCTTCTTAGTCTAGGGTTTCAATTAAACAACAGTGAAAAAATAGGACAGATAATACAGCTAAAATCCTGAAAAATCCAGAAATTCAAATTTTAGATTGCTAACTATAACATCACAGTTTACATTTTTTTCCTACTTGGTAGCAAATGCTAATGGAATTCAATGTTGATTTCTTAAAGTTGGTTCACATCACGCATTCAATCAGGGTAATAAGAATATAACACGCCTACTGTAGTTAGATTAAGACATAAAAATTTTTTGCTTGAAAGTAATGACTGTGTAGCACATGGGACATTTGTCCACTGCTTCAGCACACTGTTTACAAGTGACCAGATGTCCACAAGGAATAAAAACTACAGCAATATTTCTATCCATACAGATTTTGCAAAGCTTCTCCTCTTGCAGGAGCCTTAGCTGCTCTTCAGTACTAATCTCTGTACAAAGAGAAAAAAAAAGTGTTAATTTTAGACTTTCTTAGTTGTTTAAATTCACTGAAATAATGTGAACCCCTACTATGTGCCAGACACTAATCAAGTGTTGGGAGATAGGATGACTCACATATGGCATCTGCTCTTAAGTAGTTCGCATGCTAGTGGGAGAGAAAGACGTGAGCTGAGGCTACGGAGGTAAGCACAAAGTGATAAGTGCTATAATAAAGTTACATACAAAGTGCTCTGGGACAAGACCACAGAACAAGTTCTTCTGTTCAGACTAGCTGGGGAAGGCTTCACGGGTTGGCGGCTGTTGGATGGGGGAGGGGGAAGTGGAAGAGTGACATTTAAAAATAGCAATTCGCTAAGCAGAGAAACAAGGCTTAGGTAAAAGGAGTAGCATATAGAAAAGGCATGGCTTATTCCAGAAATGGAGGGATGGATTCGAGGGCCACTTCTGAAGTGGGACAAGTAGGATTTGGTGACTGGATGTGAGGGATGAGGAAGAAAGGAAATAAAGTCGATTTCAAGATTTCTAGCATGGCTGACAAGGGGATGGTGATGCCAATAGGAAATATAAAAGGAGGTACAGGTTTGGGATTTTCAAGACTTTTTGAGGTGTTTGCACAGCATCCATATAAAAATGTTCAACAGGCAATCGGAGAGTCAAGTCTTGAGATCAGAAGAAGTCAGGGCTAAAGATAGAGATTTGGGTGTCATCAATACACAGGTGGCACTGAAGTTCTTGCTTAATTCAGCCTTTGTCAAACTAAGTTTTGTGAAATGTTAACTAATATGCCATAGAAATGTGTTTCACTGTCATATATAACTATAATGACAACAACATCAACAACAGCAGCAATTAACAGTAATATAGCACTTCTACTATGTGCTAGGCACTATTCCAAATGCATTACATATTATAACAACCTTTGTAATCACTGTATACCAGTGTATACCAAATTTAGCCTCACATGAGAATCACTTGGGGCATTTTTTTAACAATAGATTCCTTGGCCCCATTCACTGAATCTAAAATTTATGGGGTTGAGCACACTGGCATTTGGGAACCATGACTATCAAGTTCAGGGCAGTGTAACAAAGCATATATGCCCTCTTAGAAATTCAAAATGCATTTCCCTATTTAACTACAGAGTTCATTTTTCATGGCATCTCTTTTAACATTCTGGGAACACTATTCTGAAAACAAGTTTGGGAAACAGTGGTCTAATTTTATTCAACAAATACTTACTGAACACTTAGCTAGGTTCTAGGCATTAGAGATAGAACAATTAACAAATATATAGACCCTGGGCTCCCAATCATTCATAGACAAGTAAGGAACACAAGCAGACAGGAAATTATAATACAGTGTGATGATAAAAAGTAATTATAATGTGTTATGAAGAACACAGGAAGGGTGTCCGTGCACACACACATAAAGGGGAGACCTCCCAGAAAAAATTATACCTAAACTGTGTCCTAAAGGATGAGTAGGAGTAAAGTAGGAGAGGGAGATGGCCTTGGGGGACAGGAGCAATGGGAGAAGAGGGTTCTGGGCAGAGGAAATGACATAAGCAGGCGCCAAGGAGAGAGACAGAACCAGGCCTGCAAGTGCACAGGTAAGGCTTGGGAAGAGAATCTGAGGGGGAAATAGCATGACATGAGGCTACAGAAGGTTAGCAGGAGCCTGATCATGAAGGATTTGGCAACCCACGTAAAGGAGTTTGGACTTGACACCGAGGACCCCAGGAGCCAGTGAAGAGTTTTAACCTGGAAAAAGATATCAGAATTGCTTCAGAAAGGTTTTCTTGATTAGCGGTGGAGAAAAGGATTATATAATATCTTTTTTCTTAAAAGGCAACTTCCTGGGCATAATCAAAACTCAAACATGGAACACAGAGATAAGAAGATAAACTGCCTGCCCCCAAGAAGCTTGTCTAATGGGCAGGAGAGAAAAGAAAACAGTTCCAAAATGATGTTACAATTGCTTTAACAGCAGAGAGAGTAGAGGGAGCTGTAAACTCTGCTATGGGTATTGGAGAAAACTTCAAAGAAGTGACCTTTGAGCTGAGCCTTGAAGGATGAGTTCAAGAAATGGATTTAAGGAACTGGGGGTGGAGTGGGGCATCAGATGAGGTATACAAACAGGAAAAAGGCATTCGGGGCATAGGAAACAACAGAAGTAAAGGGATGGCATTATAAACTGATTTATATTATATGGAAGCATCTGACCAAAAAAGTCGGAATAAAGTATATATTCATGCCATCACCAAGACTGTGGTAACCAGTGCAAGCTAGCCTGCCAGAGGAATATGGAAAAGCAGAGTGACTTGGTTAAGGGAAAGCACTTGAGATAACAGGCTTTCTGCTGCCGTCCATAAGCAGAGGGACTTGGCGATCATGCAGCAGAAGCAGAAAAAGGCAAATGAGAATGAAGAACCCAAGTAACTTCATGTCCAATCCTCTTGCACTTCTCCTGTGTGCCTGGAGCCAGTCCCACCATGCTAGAGTTTCCTCCTGTAGTGCTCACAGGTCCCAGCACAGCATTCCCTTTGCCCTGAGTCTACAGCAGGTCTCTTTTGTGCTTCCTTCCCTTCAGGTAGTCTCTCTACACCTGGGCCAGTCCTGGGGGTAAGGGGACCACCCCTTCCCAGTGTTTTTTAAAAGTAGCTTTGTAATTCCAAGAAAAATCAAAAAAAGGAAGACAAGTAATTTACACATTACTTTTGGATGTAATGCCACAATGAATAAAAAAGGACACTGGATCAGATACCTCTAGTAGTCGAATTTACAGAGACAGAAAGCAGAATGGTGGTTGCCAGGGGAGGGGGAAATGGGAGTTGTTGTTTAATAGGTAAAGAGTTTCAGTTTTGTAGATAAAAAGAGTTCTGGAGATTGATTACACTACAGTGTGAATGTACTTAAAACTACTGAACTGTACACTTAAAAATGGTTCAGAAGGTAAATTTTATGTGTATTTACCACAATTGTTTTGTTTTTGGCTGCGCTGCGTGGCTTGCTGGATCTTAGTTCCCTGACCAGGGCTGGAACCCAGGCCCTCAGCAGTGAAAGCACCAAGTCCTAACCACTGGACCACCAGAGAATTCCCCACAATTTTTTAAAAAGTAAAAAAAAAAAAAACAAGAAAAAACAGGAACACTGGACCAGAAGTCAGGAAACCTGAATTTTACTCCCAACTATCTGAGTGACCTTGAGTAACAGCATATCTGCACTTCAGTTTTCTCTGAAGTAATGAAAATTTTATATGATCTTTAAGGTTCCTTTCATTCCGATTGTTTGTGATTCCATGTTTGCAGACCACAATGGATGAAATGTCATGCCTACCAAACACAGATATCATCAACTCCACTTTTCCTACCTTATTTCAGGCTTGCATACAGACACTTACTTGAGATGGTGATGGTCTGGGCATTCTTTCCAGACTAATAGTTTACCTTTGGCAATTACTTCCCTCTAGCCTTTAGAGTAACTATTGGGTTCTTTCCTTTCCTGAGGTACCTTTCCCCTTCTACTTCCTACAAGGCCCCCTTCTAGGTCGGGAGGTTCTGGCACATAGCAATAAAGGCAACAGCTAGATAATCTTTGATGTTATTTGCTAATATTTTTACTACATTACTTTAAACCACTTCTAGAATAAACTGATGTTATTAATGTTCCTATCAGAGCAGATTCATGTGGAAAGACAGACTGATAAGAAATGTGTATGGGTTATTTGATTTTTACATTATGTTCTGTAATATACACATAAGGATTAAAGCAAGTGCCTTAGCACACACATGAAGCAAAGGGCTTTATATCATACTATGTTGTTTTTAAAAAGAAAGAAAAAAAGATACTAATTTGGTACTATCTTTAGAAGACGGGGGTATTCTCTGTCACAGAGTCAATGGGATAAAAACTAGTATTGAATCTAGGATTTCTCAATGAGTAACAATAACATTGTACTTTTTTCTAATAACTTCCATCTGCTTTACTTCAATTAGGCCCACCCTCTATTTTGTATAGAATTAGAAGATTCTTAGTGCCAGTCTTTCCTCATCAGCTTTTGGGAAGAGAAATAGACAGCAGTCCTCCATGAGAAGATAGCCTGTAACAATCACTTGCCTCTCAATTTTGTGAGACTAAGGAGCGATCAACTGATGAATTCTAACCTGTGCCCCTGAGAGCTGGCATTTGTTTAGGCTCTCCTTCCCACACTACCCTGGCTTGTAGTCTCAGTAATAAGAACCCCCCACCAACTCCTGTTGGATAGAGGACAAACATGCCCCAATGCACTCTGTCCCTTGTTCTCTTCCTACTGCAACCCACTAAATCTTTCTGTTGTAAACACCTTCAGGTATAAAAACTAACACCTTATTGTCAAACTTAATTAAGCTTCAGTTGTAGTTACGGGGAGAATGGCACAATCATTTGTATCACAAGTAAATGGTTTGTTTCACCATCACCAAGACACATGGAGCTATTATAGGTTTTAAATACATGCATCTTTAAGGAAAATATGCTTTCTGCTGAATCTTTTACATCAACTAATGTAATTTAAAACATCATTAATGTTATACTGTTTTATGACTTATGTAATTATCTGAATAATGTTTCAAAAGCATCTGAAATAACCTAAAGATCAAAAGGGTCTTTAAGGTAAAAAAAAAAGAAAAAAAGTGAACTTTTAGGTTCATTAGCCCTTGGAGAATTCTCATCTTTTGATACAGGTGGTCAAAAGCTTAGAGTTATAATAAAGTACCCCAAGGATGTATTCAGTTTGAAACCTTTTCTTTAACCTCCAATGTTGTTGGCAAGCTCTAGAGTAGCTGTCATCCTTAAAGGAGAAACTTGTATTTTTTATCTTTTTTTTTCCTAAAAGGAGGTTATATACTTCTCTTCTACATTATTTAATACACTTTCTATATATGATTCATAGTATTAAGATGCCATTAATTCAAGTTCTATTTAGCAATATGACCCCTTTATATATTTACATCATATGAAAAGTTGCAGAACACTCTAAATCCAAAGAGTTTCAACTACAAAACTTATAGTCTACACACAATGATAAAAGTTAGTCTTTGTTGTTCTTTATCTAAAATAGAGCATAAACTCACACTTTTAAAATGAATGGATCACTGGATCTTACTTGGACCCTGAGTAGAACAAATGAACTGTAAAAACAGTTTAAGACAATGAGGAAAATTAAAACCAACTGAATTTCAGATGATATGGAATTACTGTTAATTTTGTTAAGTGTGACAATAGTATGTTATGGGCTAAATGTCTGTCTCTCCAAAATTCATACGTTGAACCCCTGACCCACTGTGTGATGGTACTTGGACGTGGGGCCTTTGGGAGGTAATTAGGTTTAGATGAGGTAATGAGGATGGGACTCCATGATGGGATCAAGGTCCTTATAAGAAGAGGAATAGAAAGCGGAGTGCTCTCTCTCTTGGCCATGTGAGGACTTAGAGAAGGCAGCCATCTGCAAGTCTGGAAGAGAGTCTTCACCAGGAACCAAATCTGCCTGCACCTTGGTGTTGCACTTCCCAGCCTCCAGAACTATGAGAAACAAATGTCTGTTGTTTAAGCCACCCAGTTTACAGTACTGTTATAACAGTCTGAGCAGATTAACACACAGTATTAAGGTGACGTTAAAAGAAGTCCCTATCTGTTAGATATTTATTGAAGTATTTATAGGAAAATGATATATAGGATGTCTGGGATTTACTTTGAAATACTACAGCAAAGAAAAAAAGGTGGGGGAAGAAGTGAAACAAGATTGGAAAAGTGTTGACAATTATTGAAGATGGTCAATGCGTACGTGAGGGTTCATTATACTACTCTCTCCACTTTTGAGTATGTTTGACATTTTTCATAATAAAAAGTTTTAAAAAACATTTATCCTAAGGGGAATATGAGAGGAGGGAAATGAATGGGCCACAAAGTCATGTAAGATACTATCCATAATGAAGTGATGTTAGGTGTGTTTTGCTTTTTAAAAACAGGCATGCGTACCTTTCTGTAATGAAGTCTGACCTGATTCATCTTGTGTATTGTCTTTCTGAGCACTCACTAGATCTGCAACCAGAACCTCAAGTGATTTATAGTTGCTCCCAGATGTCTGAATTTTTTCCTCCATTATTTTCTTAATGTCCTTGAAACTGAATCCCATTCGTATAGCTTCTTGTACCATAGGATTTTGGAATATGGTATCATCTGAAATGAAAATTGGTGAGGAAAAAGATCATAGAGTTTAATTATTTTCATTAACACAACTCAACAGCAAAGTATAATTAAAAAGAAAAATTTAAGCAACAAGCAAAAAATCAAAACCAGGGACTCCCCTGGTGGTCTAGCAGCTAAGACTCTGTGCTCCCAATGCAGGGGGCCCAGGTTTGATCCCTGGTCAGGGAACTAGATCCCACATGTTGCAACTAAAAAAAAAAAAAAAAAAAATCCCGAGTGCCGCAACTAAGACCCAACGCAGCCAAATAAATAAACAACAACAACAATAAAAAATCAAAACCAAACCACCAAACCAAAGCTGCTTTGGGAAGAGGATTTAGAAATACTTGGGGCATTGAAGAATCACTTTCAGAATCTTAAAACAGTTGAAAATGCAATGAGTATGTATTTTGTAGCATTATGAATTGAGATTAGGTGCTTTAAAGACTACATGAACAGTACAAGATAAGGTAAAACAGATAAGAAAAGGGTTAAGTGCTTCAAAAATCTGAAAAGTGTGGATGTCTTTAGTGAATCACCAGCAATTATTTTGAAAAAATCATGGGAAATAGAGGAAGACCCAGTCTTTGACCTTGAATGTATCAGTTTCCTATCTCTCTGACTTAGTTTCTGCAGCTGGGGGTGGGGGGTGGACTAGATAAGGCAAGAAAGCAAATAGAAAGTCACTTTAATGACACTCAAAGTAGGAATACAGATTGTGTAGTGATGTGCTAAAAGAGGAGACTTCTCCTCTTACTCATCAATTCTACTCTTTGGTATTTTTTTTTTTCTTTTCCATGCCACACAGCTTGCAGGATCTTAGTTCCCCGACCAGGGACTGAACCTGGGCCCCGGCAGTGAAAGCGCTGAGTCCTGACCACTGGACCGCCAGGGACTTCCCCACTCTTGGGTATTAAAAATGAGTACATATATCCACCAAAGACATACACAAGAATATTCACAGCACTGTTATTTGTAACAGGCCCAAACTGGAAACAACTCAAATGCCCATCATCAGGTGAATGGATAAGTAAATTCTGGTATATTCAAATATTACACAGCAAGAAAGAAAAATGAACTACTGCCACAGACAACATGGATCAATCACATAGATATGATAAACGAAACATCATCATAATGATGAACCAGAGACAAAAGAGTGCATACTGTATGATTACATTTTTAAGATGTTCAAATCTAATCTATGGTAACAGAAGTCAGAATATAACTTGAGGGTGTATATTGATTGGGAAGGGGCCTGAAGGAGCTTTCCAGGGTGGTGGAAATGTTCTATATCTTGATCTGGGTGATGGTTAGATGGACCTCTACCTCATACCATATACAAAAATTAACTCAAAATGGATGAAAGACCTGAATGTAAGAGCTAAAACCATAAAACTCTTAGAAGAAAACACAGATGACCTTGGATTAGGCAATGATTTCTTAGATATGACACCAAAAGTATAAGCAACAAAAAACAGACAAATTGAACTTCATCAAAATTAAAAAGTAATATGCTTCAAAGGACACCAACAAGAAAGCGAAAAGACAACCCACAGAATGGGAGGAAATATTTGCAAATCATATACTTGACAAGGGACTTATATGTATAATGTATAAAGAACTAAAATATAAAGAACTATTACAACTCCATAATAAAAAAAAAAGTAACCCAACTAAAAAAAGGGCAAAGGAGATGAACAGACATTTCTCCAAAGAAGACATACAAATGGCCCATAAGCACATAAAAAAATGCCCAACAGCATTAGCTATCAGGGAAATGCAAATCAAAACCACGATGAGATACGCTTCACACACCACTAGGAGAGCTGTAATAAGGAGACAGACAACAAGTGTTAACAAGGATGTGGAAAAACTAACTGAAACCCTCATACACTGCTGGTGGGAATATAAAATGGTGCAGCCACTTTGGAAAACCGTCTGGCAGTTTATCAAAAGTTTAAACATAGAGTTACCACATGACCCAGCAACTCCATCCCCAAACATATACCCAAGAGAATTAAAAACATATGCCCACACAAAAACTTGAACACAAACGTTCATAGCAGCATCAGCATCATTCATAATAGCCAAAGAGTGGAAACACCCCAAATGTCCACTGACTAATGAATGGATAAACAAAATGTGGTATTATCCATATAAAGGAATATTTTCCACCATAAAAAATAATGAAGTACTCATATATGATAAGGGTTGAACTTATATGACTGGATGAACCTTGAAACCACACATTATTATTCCATTTATATGATATGTCCAGAATAGGCAAATCCATAGAAACAGAAGTAGATAAGTGGTTGTTTGTGCTTGGGGGTCGAGGGGCTGCAATGGTGAATGACTGCTAAGGAGTATGGGGTTTCTTTCTGGGGTTATGATAATGTTTTGCAATTAAATAGTAGTTATGGTTGTACAACCCTGTGAATATACCAAAACCCACTAAAGTGTATACTTTATACGGGTGAAATTTTTGCTGTATGAATTATATCTTCATTTAAAAACACTAATCCTAAACCAGAGCAAGAGTCTTACTAGTCATAAAAGGAATAGTATGCAGTATAAGGATGATTATTATCAAGAAGTGTTATAGAATCTCTGTTTCTGGATAATTTCAAAAATACAGGCTGGAAAAAATGATTTCTTAAACTACCATTTATGCACATTACAAAACCTTAATCAAATAGTATCAAAGTGGCTCTCCTTCTCTAGCATACGTATGAATATTTATAGTATTCCCTTGCCTTCTAATCCTTAAGATACTAAATAGATGATGTTATGAGTATAGGGAGTCACCTATCATCAGACACCAGACATATTCTAAATTAAACTTTACTATTTTTGAAACATGATGCCTAGGTTGAGAATGAGATCTGTAGTGTGATGTAGAATTCAGAAGACCTTCTTTACAGTCCTAGTTCCACTAATGCTTTGTAATGTAACCGTGGGCAGGTCACTTAACCTCTCTGTTTCTTCATCCGAAAAGTGGGATAACAATATCTTCTTTGTTTCACATATCTTTCTCTGCACACTTTAGTTTTTAAAGATGTCTATGATGAGTAAATAATCTTTGTGATAAAAATCCTCTACCTCTCTAAAAGGTAATAGGAGGTAAACAAACCAAACCATACTCCTTTGTGAAGAAGCTGGGGAAGGCAAAAAGATGGCATGGAATAAGGAAGCAGGAAGGTTAGGGCTGATCATTGTGATGGCACATTAGTAGAGCACTGGATTCACAATCCTGGCTAACTAAAGAAACCCCATTGACAAAAATACACTTAACGCTTTTTGTGATTTTAACAGAAATAACAATGGACAGCCTACAGCTGTTCCTCTCAAACTTGGAAAAACTGTCCAACCTCTGAACCAATGTTCCCAGTATATAAATATCCAACTTAAATTTATAGGCACTTCATTAATTCTTAAGTCTATAGCAATCTCATCTCAAAGAAATATACCTTGAAAGAATCAGTTTACCCTTCCACCTTATAAATAACAAGTATAATAAATTGGCAATGAAATTAAAGTATTTATTTTAATAAGAATATTTACCAATTCTTTTAGTTAATGATGGTGTTTTTTCAGCAGTTCTCGTCTAAAATAGAAATATGAATTATAAGTTAGAATTCCTTTTGGTAGAAGACAATTACTTCAATTTGAGAAGTTATGTTAATCATGAGTTTATAAATTAGCTTTATTCCAGTTCAACATATGAATATTCACGAGAGGCATATAGCCTGATGAAGCTAGAAGTTAAAAGATCATCTAACCCAATCCATTCACTTTACAGACAAGAAGCTGAGGCTCAGGGAGATTAAACAACTTGATTGAGGCAATACAGTTCATGGCAGGGCCATAATGGCAACTCTTGTGTCTCATTCTAGTCCAGGGCTCTTTCCACAAAGTACTGATGCCTTGGCCACCCCAGGCCACACTATCAATATAGATACCTTTTTGATATTTTAAATACTGTCTGTGAAAAGTTAAAGACTAGTAGCACAAAACACATTATACAAGTCTAATTTCAGAAGGCTGAGGGATTTAAGTGTTTTAGTTCTTCAAGCCCATTTTCGCCTACAGTGATACTTAAATCAGTTCATCCTGATTCCCTTTTCACAAATTTGCTTTCGCTTAAGAAAAACAAGCACTCTTCAAGATCTCCCCTTTAAGCTCACCATACATTACTATTTTACTTTAAAATTTTTATTTTATATTGGAGTATAGTTGATTTACAATGTTGTGTTAGTTTCAGGTGTACAGCAAGGTGATTCAGTTTCACATATACATATATCTATTCTTTTTCAAATTATTTTCCCATTTAGCTTATTACAGAATATTGAGCAGAGTTCCCTGTGCTATACAGTAGGTCCTTGTTGGTTATCTATTTTATTTATTTATTTTAATAAATTTATTTATTTTTGGCTGTGTTGGGTCTTCATTGCTGCGCGCAGGCTTGCTCTAGTTGGCGGCGAGCTGGGGCTACTCTTCATTGGGGTGCATGGGCTTCTCAGTGCAGTGGCTTCTCTTTGTTGCGGAGCACAGGCTCTAGGGGCGTGGGTTTCAGTAGTTGTGGCACAAGGGCTCAGTAGTTGTGGTACAAGGGCTCAGTAGTTGTGGCCTGCGTGCTCTAGAGCACAGGCTAAGTAGTTGTGGTGCATGGGCTTAGTTGCTCCGCGGCATGTGGGATCTTCCTGGACCAGGGTTCGAACCCGTGTCCCCTGCATTGGCAGGCGGATTCTTAACCAGTGTACCACCAGGGAAGTCCCAGTTATCTATTTTAAATATAGTAGTTTGTATATGTTAAACCCAAACTCCTAATTTAGCCCCCTCCCCACCTTTTCCCTTTGGTAACCATAAGTTTGTTTTCTAAGTCTGTGAGTCTGTTTCTGTTTTGTTAAATAAGTTCATTTGTATCATTTTTGCTCACTGACTTCCTTTTGGTCACACATACCTTCTTTTGGTGTCTTAACACCTCTATCAAGCCTTCTGCCCTGGGAGCGATTCTGTTTCTTCAGGTGATTTTGCATAACTCTCTTCTGAACCATTATATTTTGTTTAGCGATGTAACAGAGTTAATATTTTTTAACAACTACTTTTTAAAGACTGTTTAGGTACACAGTAAAATTGAGGAGAAGATACAGAGATTTCCCATGTACCCCTTGCCCCAGCACATGTGTTCCCTCCCTCATTATCAACATCCTTCCCAGCATGGCACACTTGTTAAAATCAGTGAACCTACACTGATACGTCATAATCACCCAAAGTCTATAGTTTACATTAGGGTTCACCCTTGTTGTTTTACATTCTATCACCATACATTATTAATCTAAAATACTATACTGTGAATTTTATACCAAGAAATCATTGCAAAACAAATTATGTAATATTTGAAACTATATATTCTACAATACGTGACTTACCAGAGACTCCTCAACTGAATGGGTTAAATGAATATTGTTTATGTATTCTTGTCCCTTCTCTTCTAACAGATATCTACACCTAAACAAATAAAAGGTTAAACTTTAGTAGCTCATAAATTAGTAAAGTATAATTAAAGATATAACCTCCATCATGTTAATTCCATTAACTTGCTTTTTGATATTTCTAAGGAGCCACAAAATAAAATGTTACTCAATTCCCTATCAAACTATCATTTTAAGGTTAAAAAAATGTTCCCTTTGTTATCCTAATATGCTAATGTCAGTAGAGCAAAAATATCAACTTGAGAACTTTCAGCTTTTACGCAAGTTATTAAATTAGCACCTTGACATTTAAAAACAAGTTTTAAGTAATCTTAATGAGATTTAGAGATTAACCAATTGTACATTTTAAAGGAATTCTTTAGGCTTTCAGCCTTTCCTTTTAAGGCTGTTTAAGGTTAAGATTTATTTTCAAATGATCATTCTGAAGTTTTAAGTTGTACTATTTTGTAGGCCAAAAATTCACATCACTGTACACTGTACACATCTGTGTACTTTAAAGAGGCAAGATGGCAAAGAGACGTTTAGAATATGTCATCCTTCTAAGATGCCACTGAGTGTAAGCAGCATGATTATATTATATACTACCACTGCCAATTAAATTATGACCCACCACCAGATGTGTCCTGATTTCAGAGATCTGAAAATGTGACCAACTGTGTGCCTTAGAATCAGTGAGATTCAGTAATATTTGTTAGAGGGCGTGATGGATTCTTAAGGAATCTCCTTGGGAACATGGGCTCTCATGCCCAATAGAGCCTACTTCCCGCAGTGGATAAGAATCCGCCTGCCAATGCAGGGGACACGGGTTCGACCCCTGGTCCAGGAAGATCCCACATGCCGCAGAGCAACTAAGCCCATGCGCCACAACTGAGCTCGCGTGCTGCAACTACCACAATGAGAAGCCCGCGCACCGCAATGAAGAGTAGCCCCCGCTCACCACAACTAGAGAAAGCCACACAGCAACAAAGACCCAACGCGGTCAAAAAAATTTTTAAAAATAAAAAAAATAAAGAGCCTACTTCCAACAACAACAAAAGCATACATTCCTTTTTTTTTAAAAAAAGTAATTAATTAATTTGGCTGCATTGGGTCATTGTTACTGCATGGGGGCTTTCTCTAGTTGCGGCGAGCAGGCGCTATTCTTCGTTGTGGTGCGCGGGCTTCTCATTGCGGTGGCTTCTCTTGTTGCGGAGCATGGGCTCTAGGTGCATGGGCTTCAGTAGTTGTGGCTCACAGGCTCAGTAGTTGTAGCTGGCAGGCTCAGTAGTTGTGGCGCATGGGCTTAGTTGCTCTGTGGCATGTGGGATCTTTCTGGACCAGGGCTCAAACCTGTGTCCCCTGCTTTGGTAGGCAGATTCTTAACCACTGCGCCACCAGGGAAGTCCCATACATTCCTAATTTGGTGTTTAGAAATAGAATCATCTGAGCATCATAGATATGATACATAAGTAATGAATGGTCACTGGAGAAGGCTTAGGTGGTTTTTTTTAATGTATATAAAGTAGGTGACCCCATTTTTATAAACCTGGTGCGAATTTCAAATGTCAATTGGTGAAGGCAAAAATAGCTGACGTGAAAAGTTATTCAAGTCTTCCCACTGCTTATGTACTGTCCAACTTGCCTGTCACTGAAGGAACATTTAAATACCTTACCCTGGATACCACCTAGCATGTTGTTCCCAAGGGTCTTCACTGGGCTTCCAATCAGTTAGCCCTCCTCCACAGTGAAAGCACTTTACTTTATCACCTTCACCTAAGAAACACACAAGTAAAAATACATGTATTTGTGCAATTACAAGCTTACCCCAAAATATCCTTTTAAATACTATAAAATTAAGCATTTCTAAATTACATGAAAGTCTCATAGCTTAAAAGAAGATATCTGAATTCACATCTAAGTAACAGATAAGATCATTTGAGGAGGAAATACATACTAAATTCACTGATTCAATTTGAGGTATTTTACAGAAGACAAAAATAGAATTTCCCAATTTTTATGTGAAAAATCACAATTGCTTTAACATATGTCATTTGGGGCCATCAATGCTACATTTACTTTTTCAAACTGTGAAACTTTAACAATAAAGTTCAGCATAATGAAATTACAGGATAAGTTTCTCTAAGGTTATAGCTATATGACACTAAACAAACTTTTAAGATTGTTATATGATACTAAGTAAATAAAATACTGAAATAACTTATATTTTGTATTTTGGCACTATTCAATCTTAAAGTAACTGGGTCAGATACATAACGGTATAATTTTTCTGAATATTCCTGGAAGCCATCACACTAATGGCCCTTCCTTCCCTACTGACATGTCTACAGCAGTCCATTTGAAAAGTGCTCATTTTAAGCAATAAGGCACCTTTCGAATATACAGGGCAGCTTTCAAATATATAGTCTATGTACAAAAGGCAGGTATCAATTTTAACATCAGCCAAAGTAAACTCCCTAATGTTAACTCTTCTTACAGGGTTGTTGTGAGGCATAGGGAAAATGCAGGTAATATACGTATTGAGCACATATAGTAGGTGTGCAATAAATTATAGTTAGTATTACTCTCAGACCTATTCTTCTATCAGGGATATCTATCATCTTTTGCATGTCATTCTTCTCTAAAACACAATTACATAAAGATAAATATGACTCATAATATGGTAATCTTTTCCATGTAAATTCAGTGGTTATATTACAGAGTCAACATAAGGGTTCACAGAATAATACTAATATAAATAATGATGTCAGCCTACACCTAAATATTTACCAGTTCAGGGGGCAAATAGCATCTATTTACTTTTTAGGAGCCCTGGGATAGTTGGAAAGTTATTTATTAGCCTAATTTTATAATAAAGTTTACCTAAAGCATAAAATCCAGCTCTTGCAAGCTGCTCCTTGTTAACTGAGTATATCCACGTCCCAAATGTAATGATCCGTGCTTCGTAATCTGCCATGGCTGGATTTCTTGGAGGATTTGTTGAATTTGGGAAATTCCTATCAGAACTCACGACATCAGATTCACTTTGAATATTAAAATTCCGGCCCAATACAAAGAAGCAATTAGGAAAGTGTCGCCTGTGTTCTGACCATGCACGATCACAAGGTTCCCAATTTTTCAGTTTCCCGCCACAACAAAAGCATTGTACTTGATCATCAATACCCGTGTAGTAGAGTCCAGCACTAGCTAACTCTCTTGGGGTTAAGTGGGCATAGTCTGGCCAGTTCTGAAATGACTTTAATCTAGCTTCTTCACTACACATGGCAGGGTTCCTTGGGTATATGGTGTCTGATAAATCTACAACCTGTCCAGTTCTCAAAAGATAGTCTGCATGAGTCTCAGATGGCCTTTCTAAAACAAAATGATTTCTGTTTCCCAGATAGTTTTCAGCTTTGTACTGACCATTTTGGACACCAGGATTTGTAGGCTGTGCAGCATTATTTTCGAAATAAAAGCCATTGATAAATCTGCAATTTGGGGATACTTTCCTGTGTCTTCCAACTGCTGAGTCTCCATACTGCCATCTATCTACTGCTGCATGACAACTAAAGCACCGCACGGTGTCTCCTTCACCAGTGTATAGAAAACCAGCTCGTGCTAGTGTTGATGCTGAAACAGGACTACTACTTGGAAAATTAGCAAAAGTTTTTAATCTATTAAACTCTTCTACAAATTCTTCATCCTTACTGATGTCTGCAGGTACACAAGTTTTAGATCCTTCAAAACTGTTAAAAGTCATCTTCTCTTGAAAATAGGACTTGTCCACCTTTTCTAAAAAGAGAACATTACATTAGGAAATCCAAAAATGTCAAACACAAGCAATATACTTTTGATATTAGGAGTTAACAAATTACCCACTGATGACACAATCTTTAAGAAACATTCTAATTCTAAATACTAGAATTCTACATTACCACATGATTCAGGTTATAAAGTAAAAACTAGCATTTTTGTTTTCTCTTTTAGAGGAAAGTAATATTTAAGCAGGTAGATCAGAACTATTCATTTTTAAGTGCTTATTTTACATAAATATGAAAACTATGTGATGCAGAATATATTAAAATTATTAACCATGTAAAATCATTAATTAGGAAAAACACGAAAGAAGCATAAAATATGCAGATTCTTAAAGTCTATGCATAATTGTTATAATGGATCATTGTATATTCAAGGCATCTAAGTTGTTTTTACAATTAAAAAAAAGAATGTTCAGAATATTCTTTATTGATTAGCAAAAGATAAGTTTTATTCACAATGTTGGTTCCAATGTATTCTTTAAGAGCATCAAATGTTTATGATTTTCACGTATAAACAGAGTCCATTTTTGTTAGAATTGGATCATTTCAAATGTATATAATACTGCCCTCTAGAGGGTGGCTCAGGAAAAATACTAAGTACTTGTAGACCTTAACTGCAGTTACTTTTGCTATCAACTGCCCACGGTCAAGAAACAATCTGTTCAAATGGAAGAGAAGTACTATTGCAGCCTCATTAGAGCTGCCAAATTACAGCTGTGTAATATTTAACCAAGATAAAATACTAAAAGGAACTGGTTGGATTATGAGAAGAGTGGCCAAGATAATTTATCCTCCAAACCTGAACTCTTTTGAAAGTGAAAAATGATGCTACTAATAATTACATTGGGACAAGAGGCACAAATCAGGGTTGCCCCAGGCAAACCTGGTTCTCTAGAACCTCACACTGTTCCTGACACTGTGTTCAGTACATGCTTGCCAAATGCAAAATGAAAGAATGGTCACAATGACTCTGTCTCTACTTCATATGTATAGTAACTGATTTCTTGGGAAGAATTAGCAGCTCCTTTGGCCTTATGTTGGCACAATATGTCTTGGAACATCATCTCTCTTGGAGTTAATGTTCAACAAAAGGCTTCTGTCTTGCAGGCTGGCAATGGACTTCAGTCTTTCCTGGGCCCAATTTACAATGGTATGAATTCATATACACCTCAAGAGCTGAGTTATATCTGCATACAACAATTTTTGGAAGACAGTCTCCATGATTTTTGATTATTGTTTCCCAGATGTCTGAAAACATTCCAACACTAGCTTCAAGACTCTTTGTTGAATCAGCATAAGCTAGATGACAAAAACCATGGTTCAAAGAAACCAAGGCTGGCTGATAGGCTAATGAGATAAAATAGGGATATGTGTAAAGTCTTATATTCTGACTTAAAAAATCTGTGGTACAACTAAAGGAAGATGGAATCTTGGTTTGGAAAGAGGTCATGTGAAGGGAAACCTCCAGATTAAAGTCTTGGGATTTGAGTTAATTACAAACTCATCATGAGCCAACATTACATGGCAGCTAAAAAACTTGAAGTAACTTCAGTCTGCATTAACGTCCAGGTGTGCAACATCCAGATTCAATTCTGCTACATACTGAGTATTATTTTTAATTCTGAACACATTTTAGAAGGGACATTAACAAAGTATAACGTCCATAGAGAGCAATCAGGATGATGAAAATGGTATCCTATGAAGAACAGTTGGAAGAGTCAAGTATTTATCTCAAAGGGAAAAGAAAATTGTAGGGAGAGGGGTGTAGAGGATAGAATAACTATCTAAAAGGCAGTCATGTAGAAAAGGGATCCAAATTCTGTTTAGCCTGAGGGCAGAATTAAAGTTAATGAATATAATTAAAGCCAGTAGATTTTAACCCAATATAAGGATGAACAGCTACAACAATCAATATCAGTATAAAATCGATTGGGTTGTCTTGTAGCTTATGAATTCCTCTCATCACTGGAAGGGACTTTGGCATGGACTAGGAGACAGGATTAAACATTTCTAAGTCTATAATTATCCTGAAGAATAAATGCTGAATATAATCTAAAACATATGAAAGTTACCTTCTCTGAGGTGGTTAAGTTTTGTTTCTCAAGTCAACCAAAATAGAAGTGTAAAATCAATGATATATTCTCATTTCATAATAGTGAATATTTTGCATGGTTCAAGTAGTCATCCCATTTCAGATAATATTAGATAAAGCTCCATCATTCAACACTAGCAGGAGAATCTCTATTTGAAGCTTTCAAGTGGAGACCTCATCTTCCCAGGGGTTATTTCCATGCTAACAGTTTAGATTTCACTGTTTTGAAAAGCAGATATTTATTCAGAAGCACTCAACTGAAAACTACATATACATTATCAGAGTGTGAGCTTTTGGAGAAGGGTGAGAAAACAGAACTACCAGAAAGGTTAAGAGTAAAAGAGAGAAAACCGATTGACAAAAGACAGAAACCTTGGGACTGGAGGAAAGCGCCAAAAGAAAGGGATGGGAGATGATTTAAAAAAAAAAGTATTTAAGTGAAATGCAGGTGGGGAAGATGATATTTAGAAAATAAGTATATGAGGGGCACAGGAATTGTGAATACAGAAGAAAATGAGGTATGAATACTAGAGAAGGTTTTGGATGTGAAAAGGTCTGAATGGAATAAAGTATCCTGAGGTAACTTAAGGCCTCTTTGTGAAAGCACATTCAGGCTTTGTACCAGGTAAGGAGAAAAGTAAGAAGGCACACAGAGAGAAAGATGTCCAAGAAAGCTTTGACATAAAGGGGCCAGGCAGTCAGAAATCTTGAGGGAACAGTGGTTGGGAAAAATGGCACTCTGAAAGCCAACACTGGCATAAAAAGAATCAGCAAGCGGTGGTACCTGTTTATATGAGGGGTATGGAAGATTTCAAGATGGTGAGATGTTGTGTTTAAAACATAATTATAATGATGACCCAAAACCCATGGGATGCAGCAAAAGCAGTTCTAAGAGGGAAGTTTATAATAATACAATCCTACCTCAAGAAACAAGAAACATCTCAAATAAACAACCTAACCTTACACCTAAAGCAATTAGAGAAAGATGAACAAAAACCCCGCAAAGTTAGCAGAAGGAAAGAAATCATAAAGATCAGATCACAAATAAATGAAAAAGAAATGAAGGAAATAATAGCAAAGATCAATAAAAACTAAAAGCTGGTTCTTTGAGAAGATAAGCAAAATTGATAAACCATTAATTAGCCAGACTCATCAAGAAAAAAGGGAGAAGACTCAAATCAACAGAATTAGAAATGAAAAAGGAGAAGTAACAACTGACACTGCAGAAATACGAAGGATCATGAGAGACTACTACAAGCAACTATATGCCAATAAAATGGACAACCTGGAAGAAATGGACAAATTCTTAGAAAAGTACAACCTTCCAAGACTGAACCAGGAAGAAACAGAAAATATGAACAGACCAATCACAAGCACTGAAATTGAAACTGTGGTTAAAAATCTTCCAACAAACAAAAGCCCAGGACCAGATGGCTTCACAGGTGAATTCTATCAAATATTTAGAGAAGAGCTAACACTTATCCTTCTCAAACTCTTCCAAACTATAGCAGAGGGAGGAACACTCCCAAACTCATTCTATGAGGCCACCATCACCCTGATACCAAAACCAGAAAAAGATGCCACAAAAAAGAAAACTACGGGCCAATATCACTCATGAACATAGATGCAAAAATCCTCAACAAAATACTAGCAAACAGAATCCAACAGCACATTAAAAGGATCATACACTATGATCAAGTGGGGTTTATCCCAGGAATGCAAGGATTCTTCAATATACGAAAATCAATCAATGTGATACACCATATTAACAAGCTGAAGGATAAAAACCGTATGATCATCTCAATAGATGCAGAAAAAGCTTTCGACAAAGTTCAACACCCATTTATGATAAAAACACTCCAGAAAGTGGACATACAGGGAACCTACCTCAACATAATAAAGACCATATATGACAAACCCACAGCCAACATCATTCTCAATGGTGAAAAACTGAAACCATTTCCTCTAAGATCAGGAACAAGACAAGGTTGCCCACTCTCACCGCTACTATTCAACATAGTTTTGGAAGTTTTAGCCACAGCAATCAGAGAAGAAAAAGAAATAAAAGGAATCCAAATCAGAAAAGAAGAAGTAAAACTGTCACTGTTTGCAGATGACATGACACTATACATAGAGAATCCTAAAGATGCTACCAGAAAACTACTAGAGGTAATCAATGAATTTGGTAAAGTAGCAGGATACAAAATGCAGAGAAATCTCTTGCATTCCTATACACTAACAATAAAAAAACCTGAAAGAGAAAATAAGACACTGATGAAAGAAATTAAAGATGATACAAACAGATGGAGGGATATACCATCATGTTCTTGGATTGGAAGAATCAACACTGTGAAAATGACTATACTAACCAAAGCAATCTACAGATTCAATGCAATCCCTATCAAACTACCAATGGCAGTTTTCACAGAACTAGAACAAAAATTTCACAATTTGTATGGAAACACAAAAGACCCCGAAAAGCCAAAGCGATCTTGAGAAAGAAAAACAGAGCTGGAGGAATCAGGCTCCCTGACTTCAGACAATACCACAAAGCTACAGTAATCAAAACAGCATGGTACTGGCACAAAAACAGAAATATAGATCACTGGAACAGGACACAAAGCCCAGAGACAAACCCACGCACATTTGGCCACCTTATCTTTGACAACGGAGGCAAGAATATACAATGGCGAAGAGACAGCGTCTTCAATAAGTGGTGCTGGGAAAACTGCACAGCTACATGTAAAAGAATGAAATTAGAACACTTCCTAACACCATAAACAAAAATAAACTCAAAATGGATTAAAGACCTAAATGTAAGGCCAGACACTATAAATCTCTTAGAGGAAACCATAGGCAGAACACTCCATGACATAAATCACAGCAAGATCCTTTTTGACCCACTTCCTAGAGCAATGGAAATAAAAACAAAAAATAAACAAATGGGGGCTTCCCTGGTGGCACAGTGATTAAGAATCCACCTGCCAATGCAGGGGACATGGGTTCGATCCCTGGTCCAGGAAGATCCCACATGCTGCGGAGCAACTAAGCCCGTGCAGCACAACTACTGAGCCTGCGCTCTAGAGCCCGCGAGCCACAACTACTGGAGCCCACGTGCCACAACTACTGAAGCCTGCGTGCCTAGAGCCCGTGCTCTGTCACAAGAGAAGCCACTGCAATGAGAAGTCTGTGCACCACAATGAAGAGTAGCCCCCGCTCGCCGCAACTAGAGAAAGCCCACGCACAGCAACAAAGACACAACGCAGCCAAAAATAAATAAATTTGTTTAAAAATAAATAAATAAACAAATGGGACCTAATGAAACTTAAAATCTTTTGCACAGCAAAGGAAACCATAAACAAGACAAAAAGACAACCCTCAGAATGGGAGAAAATATTTGCAAATGAAGCAACTGACAAAGGATTAATCTCCAAAATATACAACAGCTCATGTGGCTCAATATCAAAAAAACAAACAACCCAATCCAAAAATGGGCAGAAGACCTAAATAGACATTTCTCCAAAGATATACAGATTGCCAACAAACACATGAAAGGATGCTCAACATCACTAATCATTAGAGAAATGCAAATCAAAACCACAAAGAGGTACCACCTCACACTGGTCAGAATGGCCATCATCAAAAAATCTACAAACAATAAATCATGGAAAGGGTGTGGAGAAAAGAGAACCCTCTTGCACTGTTGGTGGGAATGTAAAGTGATACAGCCACTATGGAGAACAGTATGGAGGTTCCTTAAAAAGCAAAAAATAGAACTGCCATATGACCCAGCAATCCCACTACTGGACATATACCCTGATTAAACCATAATTCAAAAAGAGTCATGTACCACAATGTTCATTGCAGCTCTATTTACAATAGCCAGGACATGGAAGCAATGTAAGGGTCCATCGACAGATGAATGGATAAAGAAGATGTGGCACATATATACAATGGAATATTACTCAGCCATAAAAAGAAACAAAATTGAGTTATTTGTAGTGAGGTGGATGGACCTAGAGTCTGTCATACAGAGTGATGTCAGAAAGAGAAAAACAAATACCGTATGCTAACACATACATATGGAATCTAAAAGAAAATGGTTCTGATGAACCTAGGGGCAGGACAGGAATAAAGACCCAGAGGTAGAGATTGGACCTGAGGACACGGGGAGGGGGAAGGGTAAGCTGGGACGAAGTGAAAGAGTAGCACTGACATATATACACTACCAAATGTAAAACAGATAGCTAGTGGGAAGCAGCTGCATAGTACAGGGAGATCAGCTCGTGCTTTGTGACCACCTAGAGGGGTGGGATAGGGAAGGTGGGAGGGATACGCAAGAGGGGAGATATATAGGGATATATGTATATGTATAGCTGATTCACTTTGTTATACAGCAGAAAGTAACACACCATTGTAAAGCAATTATACTCCAATAAAGATGTTAAAAAAAAACACAAAACACTCAGTTACAGGTAACTTGTTACAGGAGCTATAGGAAACTAACTCACGTTGTTTCTATTTCTTTTTGGTTAGACGCTGCCTAAATGTTGAGGATTTCTTTTAATTTCTCTAGTTACGTTCCTCTTTGGACAACTGAGTATAATTTAACCAACTGGATTTCATCTAACATCTACATCTGTCAAGCAACTGGGACTGCTAACATATTACCAGTGCATGTTAGCCAAGTGACACCTATTTAAAATAGGACTCAAATTACTTTTATAGCATAACAAGTTGATTTTAAAATTTACGACTGTTTTAAAGCACAGAAAACCTTTTATTCTAAGAGGGAAAGATTTAAAAATTCCTGGGGAGGGGCTTCTCTGGTGGCACAGTGGTTAAGAATCCGCCTGCCAATGCAGGGGACACAGGTTCGAGCCCTGGTCCGGGAAGATCCCACATGCCGCGGAGCAACTAAGCCCATGCGCCACAACTACTGAGCCTGCGCTCTAGAGCCTGTGAGCCACAACTACCGAAGCCCACGCACCTAGAGCCTGTGCTCCGCAACAAGAGAAGCCACCGCAATGAGAAGCCCATGCACTGCAACGAAGAGTAGCCCCTCCTCGCCACAACTAGAGAAAGCCCGCACGCAGCAACGAAGACCCAATGCAGCCAAAAATAAAATAAATTTTTTTAAAATGTTAAAAAAAAATGAAGGCTTAATAAGCTTCAAAGAAAAAAATAAAACATACATATACCTGTACATATACATACACACAGTATACGTGTGTGTGTGTGTGTGTGTGTGTGTGTGTGTGTGTGTATTTATTTAGCCTAGTCAGCTGGGTAAAGATAGCCATGGGCATGTGCCAAGGAGAGGAGACTGACTGCTTCTCTAGCAATAATGCGGGAATATGGGGAGTTGGAGGGGAGAAAAAAACACACAGAAAACCCACTTACCTGGTATTTGCACACAATACAAAAGTTTCTATTTCCCTCAGGTTTTTATTATTAAAGTTGTCAAATATATAGAACAAAGGTTATTTTAAATGTGAAAGGGATATAAAGTAGGATGTACATCTGACTGCAACTGTGTGAAAATATATACTCATGGACAAACCTGGAGGTAATTTTTAATATACAGGTAAAATATGTTAGTTAAGGTGACCTTTTTCTCCAAAATGTCTTTAATAATATTTTTACTTAAAGTCTCTCCGGTTAGCACCACTGGCCTGGGTCAGGAGCCTGGTCATGGGGAAGGCAGCCGAGAGCAAAGAGGTGGATGGGCTAGTTGCCCCCTCATCCTCCTCCGCCAGGGTTCTGCAGTCACCAAAGCAGAGGGAGATAGGATGGAGTTGTGTCTCCACTTGCACCACAGACAGGCTGCCCCAGCCACCCTGTGGAGCTCAGCATTGAGACCCAAGCCACCTCTGCAGGTGCGTTTGGTGAGTTGCAGGCTCCTGGGCTGCAGCCCCTGCACTCAGCATGACTGCGGCTGCCAGGGCATCCTAGAGAAGAGCAGGTTTGGCACAGAATTTCATCAGTTTTTGATAGAAAGAGCAAAACTTGGACATTTTGAGGAGTTTTATGGATTACTGCAACATGTTCATAAGATACCTAATGTTGACATTTTATTAGGCTATACAGACATCCAGGGATACTTACTATCTATAAATAAAGATGATAATTATCACATAACTGCTTCAACAACCAACCTGCTGCTTAGGATTTTTACACAGAAAAAAAGGAAGAAGCAAACAGTGCCTTTGGTACAGACATGCTAATGAAGAAGGAAAATGTTTTAACCAATGTTCTGTCAACCACAGAAAAAAGCCAGATCTAGTAATTGGTATGCACCAAGACTTCAGATGTGTGTCTTCTATTACAGATGTTGACATTACCCCAGAAACACACCATAGGATTAGTTCATCTTTACAAACACAACACTGAACATTCCCTATGGACTCTATAGCTGGGATGGTTTCATTCTAAGGGAGACACTACATGGCTTAGAGAAGGTCCCAGGGATCTTTTGTGTGTGTGTGTGTGCTATTTTTGTTTTTTAAATTTTTGACCATGCTGTGTGGCATGTGGGATCATAGTTCCCCGACCAGGGATTGAACCTGCACTGGAAGCACAGAGTCTTAACCGCTGGACCGTCAAGGAAGTCCCTTCCTCCCCCCACCCACCCCCCCACCAGGGATCTTTATATCCTGGCTTATTCCAGGAGGTCTGGCTCGCAGCAAAGGACTATATTGGCTGCTAATGATGAAGTGTTAGAAGTTAATGGTATAGAAGTTTCAGGGAAGAGCTTTGGTCAAGTAATAGGATGACTGCAAACAGCTACAACCTCACCATAATAGAAGGCAAGTAAACAGGAGAATAACGTTAGGAACAGTAGGACTTCTGGCAGCTCTAGCCAATCTACTGATAATAGCTTTCTTGGCTATCCACAGCAGATTGAACCAAACATTGAGCCAAAGGATGAAGATGACATTATTACTGAAGACAGCAGTGTGCCACACTAGATTCCTAAAGCTGTTCCTACTATCAAAAGACTGGAATGGTTAACCCAAATAGAACAAACTCAGTTTTGAGTCTGGACAGAATAGTTTTTTTTTTTTTTTTTTTTTCAAGAAAGGAGTTTGGACATATATTTAACATCCATTTTAACAGATCTTCATAAGGCTGGAGAAAATAAAGCATGTTTTACATTCAGTAAAAAATATAGATATATATATTTTTTCTATTGAGATGATCATATGGTTTTTCTTCTTCAATTTGTTAATATGGTGTATCACATTGATTGATTTGCGTATATTGAAGAATCCTTGCATCCCTGGGATAAACCCCACTTGATCATGGTGTATGATCCTTTTAATGTGCTGTTGGATTCTGTTTGCTAGTATTTTGTTGAGGATTTTTGCATCTATATTCATCAGTGATATTGGTCTGTAATTTTCTTTTTTTGTAGTGTCTTTGTCTGGTTTTGGTATCAGGGTGATGGTGGCCTCATAGAATGAGTTTGGGAGCGTTCCTTCCTCTGCAATTTTTTGGAAGAGTTTGAGAAGGATAGGTGTTAGCTCTTCTCTAAACGTTTGATAGAATTCACCTGTGAAGCCATCTGGTCCTGGACTTTTGTTTGTTGGAAGATTTTTAATCACAGTTTCAATTTCATTACTTGTGATTGGTCTGTTCATATTTTCTGTTTCTTCCTGGTTCAGTCTTGGAAGGTTATACCTTTCTAAGAATTTGTCCATTTCTTCCAGGTTGTCCATTTTATTGGCATAAAGTTGCTTGTAGTAGTCTCTTAGGATGCTTTGTATTTCTGCGGTGTCTGTTGTAACTTCTCCTTTTTCATTTCTGATTTTATTGATTTGAGTCCTCTCCCTCTTTTTCTTGATGAGTCTGGCTAATGGCTTATCAATTTTGTTTATCTTCTCAAAGAACCAACTTTTAGTTTTATTGATCTTTGCTATTGTTTTCTTTGTTTCTATTTCATTTATTTCTGCTCTGATCTTTATGATTTCTTTCCTTCTGCTAACTTTGGGTTTTGTTTGTTCTTCTTTCTCTAGTTCCTTTAGGTGTAAGGTTAGATTGTTTACTTGAGATTTTTCTTGTTTCTTGAGGTAGGCTTGTATAGCTATAAACTTCCCTCTTAGAACTGCTTTTGCTGCATCCCATAGGTTTTGGGTTGTCGTGTTTTCATTGTCATTTGTCTCTAGGTATTTTTTTATTTCCTGTTTGATTTCTTCAGTGATCTCTTGGTTATTTAGTAACGTATTGTTTAGCCTCCATGTGTTTGTCTTTTTTACGTTTTTTTCCCTGTAATTCATTTCTAATCTCATAGCGTTGTGGTCAGAAAAGATGCTTGATATGATTTCAATTTTCTTAAATTTACTGAGGCTTGATTTGTGACCCAAGATGTGATCTATCCTGGAGAATGTTCCGTGCGCACTTGAGAAGAACGTGTAATCTGCTGTTTTTGGATGGAATGTCCTATATATATCAATTAAATCTATCTGGTCTATTGTGTCATTTAAAGCTTCTGTTTCCTTATTTATTTTCATTTTGGATGATCTGTCCATTGGTGTAAGTGAGGTGTTAAAGTCCCCCACTATTACTGTGTTACTGTCGATTTCCTCTTTTATAGCTGTTAGCAGTTGCCTTATGTATTGAGGTGCTCCTATGTTGGGTGCATATATATTTATAATTGTTATATCTTCTTCTTGGATTGATCCCTGGATCATTATGTAGTGTCCTTCCTTGTCTCTTGTAACATTCTTTATTTTAAAGTCTATTTTATCTGATATGAGTATAGCTACTCCAGCTTTCTTTTGATTTCCATTTGCATGGAATATCTTTTTCCATCCCCTCACTTTCAGTCTGTATGTGTCCCTAGGTCTAAAGTGGGTCTCTTGTAGACAGCATATATATGGGTCTTGTTTTTGTATCCATTCAGCCAGTCTATGTCTTTTGGTTGGGGCATTTAATCCATTCACGTTTAAGGTAATTATCGATATGTATGTTCCTATGACCATTTTCTTAATTGTTTTGGGTTTGTTTTTGTAGGTCCTTTTCTTCTCTTGTGTTTCCCACTTAGAGAAGTTCCTTTAGCATTTGTTGTAGAGCTGGTTTGGTGGTGCTGAATTCTCTTAGCTTTTGCTTGTCTGTAAAGCTTTTGATTTCTCCATCAAATCTAAATGAGATCCTTGCTGGGTAGAGTAATCTTGGTTGTAGGTTCTTCCCTTTCATCACTTTAAGTATATCATGCCACTCCCTTCTGGCTTGCAGAGTTTCTGCTGAGAAATCAGCTGTTAACCTTATGGGAGTTCCCTTGTATGTTATTTGTCATTTTTCCCTTGCTGCTTTCAATAATTTTTCTTTGTCTTTAATTTTTGCCACTTTGATTACTATGTATCTCGGCGTGTTTCTCCTTGGGTTTATTCTGTACGGGACTCTCTGTGCTTCCTGGACTTGGGTGGCTATTTCCTTTCCCATGTTAGGGAAGTTTTTGACTATAATCTCTTCAAATATTTTCTCTGGTCCTTTCTCTCTCTCTTCTCCTTCTGGGACCCCTATAATGCGAATGTTGTTGTGTTTAATGTTGTTCCAGAGGTCTCTTAGGCTGTCTTCATTTCTTTTCATTCTTTTTTCTTTAGTCTGTTCCGCAGCAGTGAATTCCACCATTCTGTCTTCCAGGTCACTTATCCGTTCTTCTGCCTCAGTTATTCTGCTATTGATTCCTTCTAGTGTAGTTTTCATTTCAGTTATTGTATTGGTCATCTCTGTTTGTTTGTTCTTTAATTCTTCTAGGTCTTTATTAACCATTTCTTGCATCTTCTCAATCTTTGCCTCCATTCTTATTCTGAGGTCCTGGATCATCTTCACTATCATTATTCTGAATTCTTTTTCTGGAAGGTTGCCTATCTCCACTTCATTTAGTTGTTTTTCTGGGGTTTTATCTTGTTCCTTCATCTGGTACATAGCCCTCTGCCTTTTCATCTTCTCTATTCTTTCTGTAACTGTGGTTTTTGTTCCACAGGCTGCAGGATTGTAGTTTTTCTTGCTTCTGCTGTCTGCCCTCTGGTGGTTGAGGCTATCTAAGAGGCTTGATGGGAGGCTCTGGTGGTGGGTAGAGCTGACTGTTGCTGTGGCGGTCAGAGCTCAGTCTATAGATATATTTTTAATTTCCCATTCAGGGATGTTCTCCTTTGAAAGCTGCAAAGATGCGGATGCCTGGGGATCTTCTTGTTGAACGTGATCTCTGTCTTGCTCATCCTATTCACTCTGCAGGTCCTGGTCATGCCCAGCCTCCAGCTCCAACATATCCTCTACAAATAGCCTTCATGTACATCATTTCTTTTAATTCTCATGATAGCCCTGAGGTGGATAAAGGTAGGTACTGAAATCCCCTAGGCCATTCCTATTTAGTGATTTGGTCAAGGTCATATGGTGTAGTGAGTTAAGTGATCCAGAATAGTTTTATTCCGTCTAATTAAATGAGTTTAGCACCCCTAGCAAATGGTACAAATAGAATTTGAAACACATGTTCCAGATCAAAAACTCTTAGAAGACGGAACAATCATAACATCATGAAACCATAGTTTGAATGTTTTCTGAGTGAGGATGTCACAGGACTTGTAAATTTGGCTAGTTTAAGAACTTTTAAACCTCCGAGCCAATGACCTGGAATAGGCATGAGAACAATAATGTTGTAAGTTTAAAATGTTCTTAAAATAAATAGAAACAGAAAATAGATTAGTGGTTGCTTACAGCTGGGAGAGGAGGGGAATGGGGAATAACTGCAAATGGTTACTGACTGGGTTTCTTTTCGGAGTAATGAAAATATAAATTAGATTGTAATGGTGGTTGTGCAACTCTGAATATACTAAAATCACTGAACTGTACACCTTAAAATTAATTTTATGGTATGTGAATTATATCTCAATAAAGCTGTTTAAATGCTTTTCAAATAGTAGTTTGGTAATTGTTAGTACAAACTTTGGTGGATCAGAGTTGATTTTAAGTCTAAAACAAAGGGAGCTCTGCTAATCAAATTATATGCTTTTGATATGGAAAACTAGATGCTACAGTACATTTTCAGAATTATGTGAGAGGACTAAATTATTTCTGTTTGAAGTGGTTAAATATTTAACCTGTTACAAAGATTCCAGTTAAGTTTTTCCTTTAACCACATTCTTTACATTTTAATGTGAAGTCTGATTCTCTTTTGGTACTCTGAGGACCTCAGTTCTTGTGTACCCCGTATTTTATTTCTTAATGTTGTTCTTTTGTTGCTAATTGTTACAAATCATTTTCTGAAATGCATTATTTTCTAACTTCTAAGAAATCAAACCAATTGGCTGTTCTTAGGAGTTTCATTCCACATTATGAAGCACTGAAGCTATGTTCCTAAATTATGAAATTCTGTGACAGTTTTTCACATTGATGTTTGTCCATCCTATAGATTCTATATTTATAAAATAATTCCAAATAGGTATAATTTATGTTTTAAAATGTAGTTAATTTCATTGACTCTGGTAATATAGGAGACACTCTCCTTTAATTCTTATCCTCATCCCTAATCTCATTGGAAAGCATTCCTTTTGTTTTGGGTGTGTGTATCTGTATATATGTTGGTAGGCTTTTGAACTTTTTTAATGTACATATGGTCCCCAACTTACAGTGGTTTGACTTATGATTTTTCCAGTTTATAATGGTGCGAAAGTGATACGCATTCAGTAGAAACCTTACTTCGAATTCTGATCTTTTCCTGGGCTAGCATAGTCTGATACTCTGTAGTGATGCTGGGCAGCACGGCGAGCCACAGCTACCAGTCAGCCCAGGAGATCACGAGGGTCAATAACTGATATACTCATAAATTTTCTGTACCTTACAACCATTCCATTTTTCACTTTCAGTATTTGATAAATTACATGAGACATTCCACACATTATAAAATAGGCTTTGCGTTACATGATTTTGCCCAACTGTAAGCTAATGTAAGTGTTCTGAGCACACTTAAAGTAGGCTAGGCTAAGCTATGATGTTTGGTAGGTTAGGTGTATTAAATGAATCTTCAGCTTATGATACTTTCAACTTAGGATGGTTTTATTGGGATGTAACCTCATTGTAAGTTGAGGAAGATCTGTATTCAAGTAGTGCAAATTGTTCTGGATATAAAGTGCACTTAGATTAAAAGGTTTTTACACACAGGACAAGCCTGTGCACTTTTTTGTGCAAAGATTTTGGATTTTCTTCAGTGGGATTATTCTGGGAACACTGCCTACACTTTAAGAGAAAGCTGTGGTATTTACCACTGACAAGTAAAGTTTATCTATATTATTTTCATTAGGCTATTTATTTCCCACACATCCACTTAGAACAAGTAAGTGTGAGGCTGCGAACTTTCATTCTTTACCTGATTTCTTTGGTATTTATCATTGTACAATGTGCATAAGCACTACAGTATGCATGTACATAGAAATTAAGAATATTATGAAGTTCCCTGTGGTTTATAGATAATTCCCCCCAAAATTATTAATTCATCTTATAATAGGGCTAGTATGGATGCCTTTGTAACAGTTGTGTGCTATTAAAACAATGAAGGATCAAATGATTCCCTTTTAAAGAATAGCTTCTCTAAATGGTTAAAAAAATATGAAGAAATAAATTCTTGATTAATTGAAAAAAAAAACCTCTAATGTTAAAGCAATAGAAAAAAAAAATCCCATGCAGGGAAACATTTTTGTGAGATTTAATATCAGAACACTACTCAGAAATGTATTTAAGTATTAAGCTTTCTAATAAAAATCTTACTTGAAATGAAAATTAACAGTAATTTCTTAAAGTGACTACTATTTGGTAGTCAATTATTACAGTGTAAGTAATTTTTTTTAAGAAGTTGAATATTTTATTATTAAACTGTTTCTTATTTTCCTGCAAGGCTGTTGCTTCACTGTATAAAAATAGCACCAGCAAACATAGTATATTGCAAAATTAAGATAGTAATGTTCTTCACTGGACGCTATACAACTAACAAACTTTTCTCCACTGTCATTTATTTCCAGTGGCAAGTTCATTGAGTATTTTGACCCAAATCCAGGGATGGCTGTAAGCAAGTTACAATATTATATAAGGTTAAGATAACAATGTTATCCTTGAATTACATAATTTTTATAACTAGTTTTACCACAGATAATTTCAGGAATTCTGAGTATTATAACTGGACACTAGCCTAAAAATCACAGGGTGTTGTGAAAAAGATGCATAGTGTTTATCTGAAATCATTAGGAAGTTAAGGGGTATTTTCTTCAGGCAACATTGTTTCAAGTAGTTTCTTTTGCTAAAAGTTGCTTTTTAAAAATCTATCCACCACTAATTTAAGACAACTATGCTAGATTAAGTTGTTTCAAACTAGTTTATTTAGGGGTTCCATTTTCACTCCTCAATAGATTTTATGTATTTCTCATATGCTTCTTCACTCATTAGTTCATCTAGTTCTGAAGGGTTAGTGAGTGTCATCTTGATCAGCCAACCATCTTCATAACAAGATTTGTTGACAAGTCCTGGATTTTCTGCTAGAGCTTCATTAATTTTAGTTACTTCTCCTGATAGAGGAGAATAGAGTTCACTAGCAGCTTTCACACTTTCCAAAGCACCAAATTCCTGTTTGTTCAATTTTGTCCCAACTTCAGGCAGACTACAGTAAACAACATCTCCCAAAGCTTCCTGTGCAAAATTGCTGATTCCCACTGTTCCAACACCGTTTTCTGTTGTTACCCATTCATGTTTGTCTGTGAATTTACGACCCGACAGCAGAGCGGGGCCGGTGCGCAGCGCCCGGACGGCGTCCGCCCGCAGTCCCCAGGGCCACAGCGGGCAAGGCGCGTTGGGCGCAGAGATGGCGCACAGGCTGCAGATCGCGGCCCACACGCTGCGCGCCACTCGCAGCGCCATGTTCGCAGGGGTGCAAAGGGTCTCCGCGCAGCATCTAGAGCCCAGCGTAAGTAATTTAAAAAAACAATCTATCCCATAATATCATAAGTTTCAGTTATCACAGCATCTTAGAACAAAATAAGCAGGCAGTTTTATATGTGTACAAGACACTGAAGAAAGTAATTTTGAAGATTAATATAAATTTAATTATTTAAGATGGTATACTAGGGAACTATCTCTGATGACTGAAAGTTAACAATTACAAATACTTATTATATCTTTTTAAGACAAAGAAGCACCTGAATAACAAATCACTGTTCTTAACAAATAAGCAGCAAAACCTTTAGTCTTTTTCTATTGAGCTCATAGATCTCTACAACCTGTCTGTGTTTCACCCTTATGGTCTCTGGAAGAAATTCATTCAGTCACTGTAGACTCATTTAATGAACTAAAAATACTTATCGTCCCTGCAACCAAGGGCTTTGCTAATCTCTCATCATGAAAAAGCATTTCTTAAGTAACTATATTGACGTGGCACATTAAAAGGGAATTAAATGATTGTTATGGGTTGAATTGTGCCCCTTCAAAACTATGTTGAAGTCCTAACCACTGGTTAGGAATGTGACCTTATTTGGATATACGGTCCTTGCAGATATAATCAAGTTCAGACAAGGTCATTAGGATGCCCTCATCCAATATGACTGATATTCTTGTAGGAAAAGGAGAAGAAACACAGGGAAGATGGCCATGTGAAGATAGAGGCAGAGACTGGAGTGATGATGTATTGACGAACCAAGGAACACCAAGGATCAATGGCAACACCAGAAGCTAAGAGAAAGCCATGGAACAGGTTCTCCCCAGCACCTTCAGAGACAGCATGGCCCTGCCAACACCTTGATTTTGGATGTCTAGCTACCAGAACTGTGAGAAAATTAATTTCTTATTTTTTTCTTTTTTTGGCTGTGCCACGCGGCATGTGGGATCTTAGTTCCCTGACCAGGCATCAAACCCGGGCCTCCTGCAGTGGAAGCGTGGTTTTAACCACTGGACCACCAGGGAAGTCCCTGAATTTCTGTTGTTTTAAGTCACTCAGTTTGTGGTACTTTATTATGGCAGCCCTAAGAAACTAATATTGGGTTGGCCAAAAAGTTCATTTGGGTTTTTCCGTAAGAGCATACAGAAAAACCTGAAAGAACTTTTTGGCCAACCCAATACAATGATGTTAAAAATATGACAAAAATTAAGCAAACAATATAACCCTATTAGCTCCCACTGCAGTACTACCATGCTAACTGAAACACATTATGTAATTAAATAAGGGCATCTGTTAAAAACTCAGAAAACATGTTTTTAGAATCTCATCTATGACATCTTTCCTGATTCCTCCATTCAGAACCCTAGTAGAATGACTACTCTTTGTGCCCTCACTATATCCTCTAAATAATCTGCTGAGGGGGCTTCCCTGGTGGTCCAGTGGTTAAGACTCCATGCTTCCACTGCAGGGGGCACGGGTTCAATCCCTGGTTGGGGAACTAAGATCCCGCATGCTGCGCAGTGCGGAAAGAGAGAGAGAGAGGGTAAAAGAAAGAAAGAGAGAAAGAAAGAAAGAAAGAAAAAGACAGAAAGAAAGAAAGAAAAAGGAAAAGACAGAAAGAGAGAGAGAGAAAGAAAGAAAAAGGAAGAAAGGAAGAAAAATAGCTGAGGAGCCAAGTTATACTAGAACAAGACTGAATAATTTCTGCATGTGTGTATGTTTGTAGGTATACCTATATGTACGTTGTTTGAAGGAAGGTCCTTTATAGCAAGGGCTCTGTCTTATCACATTTGTATTCCCAATGCCTAAAGCAATGCGTGACACACAGTAGTGCTTCATCAACGTTGGGCAAAAGAATGAATGTTGGAGCACCTCTATTAGGTCACTGCTGTCACTATCCCACATCCCACCCACCACCTCCACTGGACTCTTTAGATCACTGTGAGGACTAAAAATTGGTAATGTGCCATTGTGCCTAGGAAATGTGACCGAACTAGGAAATATATGCATACCAAGCAAACAGTACAACTCAGTGATAAAAACCTATACTAAAATCACATTTCAAAAATATAAGATTTGTAAAACTTTTCATAGTAACATCATAAAAATCTTATATGTGCTAACCCAAAACACCATCATAATTTAAAATTTATCTTAACATTCTCTCTTTGCTCATTATACGTAGAAATATTGTAAGATTTTTCTCATCAGTTGCTTTTTTCCCCTATAGAGGATCCAGCATAGAGATCTTGTCAAACAAGCAACATTCTCCTTAACCCAGTGGAGGTCAATCCCTTTTTTTTTTTTTAAGATTATTATTTTTTAGATTTATTTTTGGCTGTGTTGGGTCTTAGTTGTGGCATGTGGGATCTTTCATTGCGGCGCACGGGCTCTTTGTTGAGGTGCATGTCTTTCTCTAGTTGTGGCGTGCGGGTTTTCTTTTCTCTAGTTATGGTGCACAGGCTCCAGGGCGCGTGGGCTCTGTAGTTGTAGCGTGGGGGTTCCAGAGCGCATGGGCTCTGTAGTTTGCGGCACGCAGGCTCTCTAGTTGAGGTGTGCAAGCTCAGTAGTTGTGGCGTGGTGGGCTTAGTTGCCCCGTGGCATGTGGGATCTTAGTTCCCTGACTAGGGATCAAACCCGCGTCCCATGCATTGGAGGGCAGATTCTTTACCATTGGACCACCAGGGAAGTCCCTCAATCCCTCTTTTAATGATCTTAAAGTGTTAGTTCCCTGCTTAGAAATAGCATTTTGATTTACAAAGCTGTAGTATCTAAGAAATGTATCTACGTAAAAATGTGACATAGTATAAAAAAGCTGTATTTTAAAAATGACATGCCCTAAACAAAAAGGGTATATATATATATATACATATATATGTGTATATATATGATTTTTAAAATTCAGCTTTTATACTATGATACATTTACATAAAAATTCAACTTTTAGGACTTCCCTGGTGGTGCAGTGGTTAAGAATCCGCCTGCCAATGCAGGGGACACGGGTTCGATCCCTGGTCCGGGAAGATCCCACATGCCGCGGAGCAACTAAGCCCGTGTGCCACAACTCCTGAGCCTGAGTTCTAGAGCCCGTGAGCCACAACTACTGAAGCACGTGCGCCTAGAGCCTGTGCTCCACAACAAGAGAAGCCACCGCAATAAGAAGCCCACGCACAGCAACAAAGACACAATGCAGCCAAAATAAATAAATAAATAAAATTAAAAATTCAACTTTTAGCCAAATCGTTGATTTATACTACTAGGTTCTTCAAACTATGAGGCATATTTTCATTTAACTTTAAGTTAAATGGTCAATAAAACATTTTTGAGGTTAATTACATTCAGTCAAATCAAAAGTTCTCTCCCTAAAATTAAGCACTAGAGCCATTCAAATAACTGAATGGCATTAATGAGCACTTAGCCCATAAGCTCAGTCAATAACATCAACTTATTAATACTGCTGCCTACAATATATGCTTGATCACGAAGCCTACTTCTGTAAACACCTGAAAGGCCATACTGATAATCCACAAAGGGAGTATCAATTACATGTTCTATACTTAATTTAGAAAGTCATAGTAACACTTAAATTTGAGCCCAGACCTCCAATGTTTGCCAAATTATTTATAATAATTAACTCCACAGGTACAGTTCTCTCAGAATGGACCCACAGTAAGGTATTCCCTCATCTTTTTCTTTGTTTTTTTTTTTTACTCTCATCTTTTTCAACAAATTGCAGGAATGTGTTCCCCAAAAGAATGTTTTGCATGAAGAATACACGGGTTTGGGCTCAAGAATTCACTCAAGAAAATAAAAAGGCTAAAGATCACTAGTATCCCCTCCTCCATTTTACTGAAAACTGTTCAGAACTTAAAGACAATTTATAGTGCTCGTTAATCAAGTCTTTGATTCAAAAACAAACCATCTATATAACCCAAACTGTAGATCCATAACACAGATTAATACTATTTATGCCTATTCAGAGTCTAGATTAAAACCTTTGCTAAAATCAGAACAGGCAGAAAAACAAAATCTCATGATGGATATCAACCCAATATTTAATACAAACAACTGTTTTCCTTTTTAAAAGAGAGGGGAAAAAAGAATCCTACTATCCAGGCTGTGAATACTTTAATATGTTTATCCTTTAAGAACCTTTTCTGTGTGCATGTAACACATGCACGTTATAAATATTTCTAAAGGGGATTTATAGTATATGGTATTTTTATAATTTGCTTTTTTCTATTTAATAATATATCATAAGCATCTCTCCACATCAATTTTTATCTAGATTAGAACATTATTTTAAATGGATGACTAGTACCTGACTGTATGAATGTATTTATCATAACCTCACCAATTCCATATTGCTGAACATTAATTTTAGATGTATATTTTTAAAAAGAGAAAATACACACATGACCAAATAATTCAAGAGGTACAAAAGCTGCATCCATTCCACCCCTTATACCTTATACCTCTGGTTCCCTTCCTAGAAGCAGTCACTCTTACCAGTTTCTTCTGCATTCCTCCAGAGATAGGTTTTAAAAAACACAAATGTCGGACTTCCCTGGTGGCACAGTGGTTAAGAATAAGCCTGCCAATGCAGGGGACATGGGTTCTAGCCCTGGTCCAAGAAGATCCCACATGCCGCGGAGCAACTAAGCCCGTGCGCCACAACTACTGAGCCTGCGCTGTAGAGCCTGCGAGCCACAACTACTGAAACCTGTGCGCCTAGAGTCCGTGCTCCGCAACAAGAGAAGCCACCCGCTCGCTGCAACTAGAGAAAGCCCGTGTGCAGCAACGAAGACCCAATGCAGCGAAAAATAAAACAAATTAAAAAAAACCCTCAAATGTTAACATATTCTATATATATACAGTTATGCACCTTCATTGCTGGACATTTATAAAGCTAACAATTTTTTGCTATTATAAAGAATGTTGGAGTGAATATCCTTCTGTTTATTTGCTTTTAACAGCAATATTAAGTGGTCTCAAACAGGAGTGTATCCTATCACCAGCTATTTTAAATCTATCTTGTTTTTGACTAAGAACAGTCTTAAGAAAAAGCTTGAAAGCACTTATTAATCTACGATGAACATCTCTATAGAAAATAGACAAATTTATAAATGGCAAATACTAATGGCCAACAAACGTATGCAAAAATGTTAAATATCATTAGTAATCAAAGAAATAAACACTTTAAAAGATACCATTTTTGTCCTGTTTGGCAGAGATTGCCATCACTACCAACAGTAAAAATCCAGCAGTGAAAGTATGGGACAATAGGCACTCTTGCTGGTGGAACTAAAAACTGGTACACCTTTTCTAGAAAGCAATCTGACAATATATTCTAAAAGTCTTAAAATATATTAGTTTCTGAACCAGCCATTCTAGTACTAAGCATTAACGCTAAGGAAATGATCAGTATATATAAGGATGTTCAATACAGTGCTATTTATAAAAACAAAAAAACTCAATTCTAACAAAAGAGAACACTTTGGTAATGTGTATACTACAGGTTGTAAAAGAATACTAAAGAACACAGATATGTGTTCATGATGTTGTATTAGGTGAAATGAGCTGGTTATAAACCAGTACTGTTCAGTATGATCCCAATTATAAAAAATACCAATATAGAAAGACTTAGGCTAAATTACACATCAAAATTCTACTGTGGTTATTATCTCTGTGCACTGGGATTACTGGTTTTTATTTTCTTCTTTGTGGTTTTCTTAATTTTCTAAATTTTATCCAGCAAATATATTAGATTCTAATCAAAAGAAAAAAGCAGTTGGACTCTTGATTAGTCAAGGTGCCTTATATAATTCTGCCCAGCAGGCTGGGGGTGTTATTTGGCTATTTGCCATGTGACAATGCTTCCTTCATCTGTGAATAAACTGGCCCAGTAAGCTATCAATAGCGGGGCCTGCTATTGCAAGGTTTTGGCTCTTCCTTCACAGAAGATAATTTTTATAACTTATTACAAGGAGAGGGAAGAATATACTCTTAGGTCCTTATCTTTTTGCCTATCCTGAGAATTTCTGCCAACTTGATACTTTGTAATATTACTGTCAAACGTCAGGTTAAAAAAAAAAAATACAGGTCAACTCCCAGAGGTAAAAGCAGTAACCAGGTCATGTCCACAGTGGTTGGCCATGAACACATGTCTTCTGGTTCACTGCCTGGGTGGCAGTAAATCATTAGCAGAGAGGGCTGAGAAACAAAGGTAATAATAATACCTGACTGCTACTTATTGTTAACTTGAGTTGAAAATAAAAGATTTCATTGAAAAATGTTCAGAGCGATGTCTATCGCTGGAGTTCTAAACTTGTTCACTCAATGCCTTAAAAAATAATAAACTGGACTTCCCTGGTGGTGCAGTAGTTAAGAATCCACCTGCCAATGCAGGTGACATGGGTTCGATCCCTGCTCCAGGAAGATCCCACATGCTGTGGAGCAACTAAGCCCGTGCACCACAACTACTGAGCCTGTGCTCTAGAGCCCGCATGCCACAACTACTGAAGCCCATGTGCCTAGAGCCTGTGCTCCGCAACAAGAGAAGCCACCACAGTGAGAAGCTCGCACACCACAATGAGGAGTAGCCCCCCTCTAGCCACAACTAGAGAAAGCCCGCGCATAGCAATGAAGACCCAACACAGCCAAAAATAAATAAATAAATTTATATAATAATAATAATAATAAATTAATTTGGGGGACTGGTAAGCAAGGAGTCTCCCCTGATCCTTGGTCAAAAAAAATTTCCCTAAAATAATTTTTACAAAAGGGCAGCTCAGAATCAAGTACACTGAAAAGTAAAATCATTATATTTTGTAGACATCCACAAGCAAAACTTGTTCAACATAATTTACTTATATTTGTAATGAACAGGATAATAGAAATCACTCTTTCATTTTAAGATAAGGAAACTAAAGCATAAGGAAGTTAAATGAATTGACTAAGGCCATAGAATCTGGAACTTATTCTGTTTGATACTCATCCAGGTAACTTATTCTGACAGAGTGATTAGGATGCAGTACTGAAAAAAATCAGATGGTTCCACAAGTGCTATTCTGAAGTTCTTTTGATGGATGATTTGGTGAATGGGTGCTACCTACCGTAGATCTTTCTCAGAATTAAGTATTCTCTTCCATGATCATGTTGGGATCTCAAGCAAGTGCTGAAACAAGTGCTTGATAAAAGTAACATCTTTTCTTTTTCCCCAGTAAAAATATTTTGTCCTATCTAAAAGACTCTGTTGTCTATAAGCAAACATTTAGTAGGTTTGTCTTCCATTGGGCTTGAGTTAAAAAATGACAACAAAGTAAAGGAAACTGCCACAAGTGACTATAAGGCAAATTAAAACAGTACAACATACTTAATGAATGCTCATGTGTTCTAAACACTATCTATAAACTAATTTTCATTTCCTTTCACCCCATCATTTTAGCTACATGTATTTTTTCTAATCTACTAAAACATGCTGAATTGAAACTAAGTTTCTAATCCTATTTGTTTTAACAAGGTCAAAATTTAAACATGAGCTTGTGTGATTCCACAGCCCATCCTCTTTTACCATGTTACCTCTGATAATAACTAAAATATGTAATGTGCTTCACGATTTAGAATTTTTTCATATATGGTAGCTAATTTAACCTACACAGCACATCATACCGCCTTTTGAAATATGAGGAAACTGGTTTTCTGACTGGTTGTTACTCATCAAAGATCATGTGGCCTGTAAATGACAGTAAAAAAAGCAAACCCAGTGATTATGACCAATATAAGTACAGGAAATTACTATAAGGATTACTGGCAGAAAGGGTAGTCCAGTGAGGTAGAAAATGTTAGGCTCTGTACACTTTCAAGGCTTAAAAAATTAGGTGGAGCCATACAAAGGTATATCACATAGCAATATATGCTGAGAAGCCTGTGTTTTGAGGTCAACAAAATTATTACAGGAATAAGCATAAAAGTTCAAACCATATATAAGTATTTATAGATATGCCAGGGAATACACAGCGGCACCACCTTTGCCCAGTTTAGGAAATCAGCCTTAACTTACTCAGTTCAACTTCTGTCTGACCATCTGAGTTCAAGCTACTCATAGTCTATGCAGGTAAACCTCACTTTTCACCAAATCCCATATCCTTGAGAATACATTATAGAAGCAGATCATAATAGTGAATCACATGTATCCATAACAAAGACTGGGTACCAATCACACCAAATCAAATCTCAAAATGTATTAAATAGCAGAGCTACAACTGTACCATAATTAAAAATAATAAAAGTCCACACCAAGTCCTACAAAATGGACATAAATATGCTTTTATCACACAAAGGACAATCTATTAAGTATACACAAAGTAGATAAAACATATAACTCTTAAGTTTGGCCTCAAATTCTTATGGTAGATACATTTCTTTTATAATATATAATATTCCAAATGCTCTTTTCATGTTTTGAATTAAGTGGAATAAATATACTTAAAAATTTATGAGAAAGAAAAAAGAAACATGGAGGCAACGAGGTTGAGTGATTTGCTCACAATCCCACAGCTAATTGGAAACAAAGCCAACACAAGAACTCAGGCTTTCAATCTAGTGTTCTTTCCACTGTACCACATGACCTCTAAGACATGAAAATAATATTTGTTCAATTCAATGTCAACTTATGTTACCACTACTGTTTTTATCTCCTCAAATCTACTCACACAATGACCTTAAACAGTGCTACAGATTACATTCTGTAATATGTAATACTATTACCAGATTAGACCACAGAGACAAACCTTGAGAATTGACAGCTCATGATAATCTCCCATCCTCAAAAAAACAAGGGCATCTATTTTGCCATATTCATCTTTTGAATTCTACCACATAGTACAATACCTGGCAGATATAGTAGGTGCTCAGTAAGTTGTTTCTTATTTTTTAAATAAATCATAGCACTTTTTTTTTCCTGTAAGCACCAGCTACCAGGCTTAAATATGAGACCAAACAAAAACAGTGAAATATCATTAGTTCATATTTGGAGTCTCTAAGCATTTATAATATAAACAAATGATTTACTAAACAAGTTAATGTTTACAACCAAATATAAGGGGAACATTTACATTACTAAAATATTTCAAGCACTATACAAGTTAACTGAGACATTAATTACAATAATTCTTATCTATTGAAATGGGCCTAACTAACCTTTAGTCAGCATTACTTTGTCCCCCTCGTTGGAGTCATCGAATGCACCAGAAAGCAATAAAATTACAGGTGTAGTACAATGGGCACCGGACTAGGACCTAGACTCTAGTACAAGCTCTGTTAATAATCAGATATATAACCTTGGGCAATTCACTTTTTGTGTCTTAACCTGTTCATAAAAACAAAAGAGCTGAACTACTAATCACCAGGGAACTTTACAGTCTTAAATTTTTTTTTAATGATTCCTACCCACAAAGATTCTACGTTCAGAATTTTTTCATTGTGCCAAATTCGATATCCTGAATGTTATAATTTGCTACATAATTCAATAATTAAAAGCTTAGCACATTTTCTAAAAATATATAAAGACTAATATAATATTGTTACCTTCTCACATTCGGGGCAATAGGAGCAAACCAAAGAGGAAATATGAGCATCCAATAATCAGGCCTGCTTTGCCAGTTGGGCTGACATGAACCACTCTGGATTTTACAATACAAATCACTGATACATAAATACATATATGTATATAAATATATATACACATACCATTGATACTTGCTTATACTGATATACATATGTGTGCAAACTTTAAAACTTGTTTTTAGTTATAAAATCAATACTTGTTTATGGTAAGAAATTCAAACAGTACATTAGGTCACATTTGAGGTGCAAAGTAAAAAGCTTCCCACGCCCCTCCACCCTCCATAAGTAACCACTGTTAACATTTTTCTTGTGCATCCTTCAAGAAGTTATCTGAGCATATACAAGTAGATGTGTGTGCACATATAAATCTTTTTAACCTAAACTACTGCCACTTTCTTCTGGCTTCATAAGCATGTTAAATATATTGAAAGAAGGTAGAACAGTTGTATGGCACAAAGTTGTACATGCTTCACAAATGTGCACTGAATACATTTAATTTTCTTGCTTGGAGGCTATGTGGAGCAGTTGTGCAGAAAGAGCAGTGAGCAAGAAGCCAGACAACCTGGGTTCTAGTCTAAGTAATGGAGTAGCCTTAGGCAAGCCATGAAATATTCCTGTGCCTTAGTTTCTGCTTTTGTAAAATATCATGCTTGGACTAAGATCCCTTCCAACTCTATAATGTTGTAATTCTAAAATGGCCGTCTGTAACAGTGTTCTCTTGAACTGGATATAACAAATGTTAAGTAAAAAAAGAGAAGAAAGAAACACTAATAGCAACCTCCAATCTTACAAGAGTAAATTTCTATGTGTCATTAACTATCAAGGTAGTACATTTGTGACATAAGTAGTGACGTAGTTATATTTGAAAGCAAAGTAGTAGATTATTAAAATCTGATGCGTTTTTATAAAGTTTTCATTGACGTTTTTCTTTTTTTGGAGGTGGAGAGGGCTGTTGCTTAGTGTCAGCAATAACCACTCCCCCTCCTCCCGATTAGAAAACAAGGGTATTATGGAGTTAAAATAATGAAACTGAAAGTTAGACTGAATTTTGTTTTACTCACAGAATATGCTGGGGAGGTGACAAGGGCAGCAAAGGTTGGAAAGAATTACTAGCTAATTTCCTCTTCCGGAAGGTCTTTGGCTCCTATTCTTTCGGTTCACACGCCCTCCCCAGACACACTCCACCCAGCTCCTTACCTGCCACAGGCGTCAGAATGGGGTGGGGGGTGGGGAGTCCCCTTTGATCATTAAAAAAAGAAAAAAGTTCTTTGACTCGATTTACCTTAGGGGTCACGGGGTTTACGGAGGCACCCGGGCGGCCTGAAGCCACCCACGCCTTTCTTCCGCAGTCCCGGGAACCTGGGCACCGGGCTCCGGGCTGGTCACCTGCGCAGGGCAGGGGCTGCCTTCCCGCCCTCCCCCGCAGCGCGGGGCCCGAGGGGAGGGAGGGGAGAGGAGAGAAGGAAAGGGGAGAGAGGGGAGAGGAGAGAAGGAAAGGGGAGGGAGGGGAGAGGAGAGAAGGAAAGGGGAGGGAGGGGAGAGGAGAGAAGGAAAGGGGAGGGAGGAGGAAGCCCGTACGGGCAGTACCCACCGCGCCAGGAGAGCCGACCTGGATCGCCCACGGCGCCCCGAGCAGTGCTGAGGGGAGGGTCCTGGAGGAGGGGCGGCCCGAGCCCCAATATGGAAATGCCAACCCCTCTCGGCGGTCAGGCCCCAGCCTGGAAGGAAACGGAAGTCCCTTCGTCTCCCTCACTCGCACCCACCAGCCCGCCCACTCCCCGGAGAAACCCCGAGTCGGGGAATCCAAAGTGCGTCCACGCCAAGGCCTCAAAGAGACAAGGCACGCGGGGCGGCCCGTCTGTTTCCGGCCCCCGCCGCGCCGCTGGGCCCCCCACGGTCTCCTGGCCTCAGCCCCGCCGCTAGGCCAGCCTCCCGCCCAGTAAAACCCCTCCTTCTTCCCCCTCCGCCATTTTCGAAGTTACACCTCCAGCCCTCGCTTAGCGCTCAGCCCGCCCGGGACTCCGCCGAGGTCCTGCCACTTCCCCGGGCCGGAAAAGGGTAACCGGGACAAACGAAGCCCTGTTTGCCCCTACACCCCACCCCCCCTAGCTGGAAACCAGAACCTGACGGAGCGGGTGCGCATGCGCAATAGGCACCGCGCAGTCCCCGCCCCCAGCTCGAATGTTTCCGCTTTTAGTCTTGAGGTGATTTTTCCCACGGCTTTTACCCGCTGAGCTCCGGGGTGGAGGAGTCGGGGAATAGAGATAAAAGGATGAAAAGACAGAGAAGAGAGCGAACATGTTGAGTTCTTGCTACAGACCAGGCACTGTGGTCGACGTGTTCTTTGTTGTAATTTTGACAACCCTCTAAGGTAGGCACTCTCATATGAAACCCATTTTTAACAGAGGAAATTTGAGGCCCAGAGAGGCTAACTGCCCCAATAGCACGCAGCTAATAAACGAGAGAACTGAGATTAGAATATGACCTGTATCCAAGGAGGGAAGGTGAAAGGAAAAAAGACAGTCAGTGGGAGCGGGAAAGGGATTGGGAGATGAAGGGAAAATGAATAGGGAAGAAAGAAAGCAGAAGGAAGGAAAACAAAGGAAATCTGTGTACATAAAATGCTGATCATATCCTGGATTTATTTCAAATATGCTGTAGGAACCGACAGATGAATCAGACTGACAGATGAATTGTGTTTCAGAAACTTGGGCTCCCTTACAGGCTAGTGTAGTGAGTTGAGAGGTTCTGAATGAAAATGTTTCATGTCGAGGGGAAGATCATTAAGTATCACCTGGATCCTCAAATGATGCTGACCTTCATGAAATTATTATCCTGATAAGTCAGATCATTGTCATTTCTCTGCTCAAATCCCCTCAAAGTAAAAGCCACAGACTTATAATGTCTTACAAAGGCTGTGGTAGCCAGCCACCAAGATGATTTCCAACGATCCTTATCTCTTGCTCTTCACACCCTTGGGTACTTCTCTTATACAATGAACCAGGGCTGATCTGTTTAACCAAGAGAATATGGTGGGAGTGACAGTGTGTCATAAAGGCTAGGTCATAAAAGGCATTGTGGTTTCTGCCTTGCTGTCTCTTGGATTGGTTGCTCTGGAGGAAGCCAGCTGTCATGTCATAAGGATACTCAAACAGCATTTGGAGAGCACATGGCAAAAGACTGAGTCCTCCCCTTCTTCTCATCTCCTCCTCCCCCACTCAAAACAAACACCAACTTGCCAACAATGTGAGTGAGCCACCTTGTAAGAGGATTCTTCAGGATAAGACTTCAGAGCCACAACCTCCCAGCCAAGCCACCCTTGAATTCCTGTGTATTGTTTATTACTTATTTAATAAATTTACTTATTTATTTTTGCCTGCGTTGGGTCTTCGTTGCTGCGTGCGGGCTTTCTCTAGCTGCGGCGAGCGGGGGCTACTCTTCGTTGCGGTGTGCAGGCTTCTTGTTGCGGAGCATGGGCTCTAGGCACGTGGGCTTCAGTAGTTGTGGCACGCGGGCTCCGTAGTTGTGGCATGTGGGCTCTAGAATGCAGGCTCGGTAGTTGTGGCGCATGGGCTTAGTTGCTTTGCAGCATGTGGGATCTTCCCAGACCAGGGCTCAAACCCATGTCCCCTGCGTTGGCAGGTGGATTCTTAACCACTACGCCATGAGGGAAGCCCCTGTGTATCGTTTTAAAAAGCTAAATTTTAGGGCAATTTGTTATCAGACAGTAGATAACAAATACAAAAGCCCTACGCAATCAGGATCCTTCTTACCTTTATGTCCTCATATCCTATTACTCTATTCCCTTGTCCTTTTAGCTTTCCTGCCTCAAGGTCTTTGTACTTGCTCTTTATTCTGCCTGAAACACTTCCCCCAGATGTCTCCATGGCTGTCCTTCACCCCCTTCAAGTCTTTGTTTAGTTGTCACTTTCTCAGTAAGACCTGCCATAACCACCACATTTAAAATTATAATTTCTCAAGACCTCCCTGGTGGTCCAGTGTTTAAGAGTCTGCCTTCCATTGCAGGGGACGTGGGTTCGATCCTCAGTCAGGGAACCAAGGATCCCACATGTTGAAGGGCAACTAAGCCGCACGCCACAACTACTGAGCATACAAACCACAACTAGAGAGCCTGCCACAACTACAGAGCCCACGCACTCTGGAGCCCACACACCGCAACGAAGATCCTGCATGCTGCAATGAAGACCCAACGCAGCCAAGAATAAAATAAATAAATAAATATTTTAAAAAAATTTTAAAGGGACTTCCCTGGTGGTGCAGTGGTTAAGGATCTGCCTGCCAATGCAGAGGACACGGGTTCGTGCCCTGGTCCAGGAAGATTCCCACATGCTGTGGAGCAAGTAAGCCTGTGTGCCACAACTACTGAGCCTGTGCTCTAGAGCCCACGTGCCACAACAACTGAAGCCCGCACACCTAGAGCCTGTGCTCTGCAACAAAGAGAAGCCACCACAATGAGAAGCCCGTGCACCGTAAGGAAGAGTAGCCTCCACTCACCACAACTAGAGAAAGCCCACGCACAGCAATGAAGACCCAACTCAGCCATAAATAAATAAATTTATTTATTTAAGAAAAATTTATTTATTTATTTATTTATTTATTTATTTATTTATTTATTTATTTATTTATTTTTGGCTGTGTTGGGTCTTGGTTTCTGTGCGAGGGCTTTCTCTAGTTGCGGCAAGCGGGGGCCACTCTTCATCGCGGTGCACGGGCCTTTCACTGTCGTGGCCTCTCTTGTTGCAGAGCACAGGTTCCAGACGCGCAGGCTCGGTAGTTGTGGCTCACGGGCCTAGTTGCTCCGTGGCATGTGGGATCTTCCCAGACCAGGGCTCGAACCCGTGTCCCCTGCATTGGCAGGCAGATTCTCAACCACTGCGCCACCAGGGAAGCCCTGGAACAGTTCTTTGCTCAAAAAAATAAAAAGTTTTGGGAAAATGGAATTATGAAGTTCCCTGAAAAATGGCAGAAGGTAGTGGAACAAAAGGGTGAATACATTGTTCAGTAAAGTTCTTGGTGAAAATGAAAAATGTGTTTTTACTTAAAAACCAAAGGTGGGACTTCCCTGGTGGCGCAGTGGTTAAGAATCCGCCTGCCAATGCAGGGGACACGGGTTTGAGCCCTGGTCTGGGAAGATCCCACATGCTGCAAAGCAACTAAGCCCGTGCGCCACCACTACTGAAGCCCGTGCACCTAGAGCCCATGCTCCGCAACAAGAGAAACCACCGCAATGAGAAGCCTGCGCACTGCAACAAAGAGTAGCCCCTGCTCGCTGCAACTAGAGAAAGCCCGCGTGCAGCAACGAAGACCCAGTGCAGCCAAAAATAAATAAATAAAATAGAGGCTCTTGGCTGGGACTAATGGAGGACTCCTGGAGGGCTCATGCCAAGGAGTACTTCCCAGAACTTCTGCTGCCAGTGTCCTTTTCCCCACGGTGAGCCACAGCCACCTCCTGCCTCTGTAGGAGACCCTCCAACACTAGCAGATCTTTAGTGCTTCCACAGTGGAAAAGCTATGAACCTCTACTGGACTGGGAAATTACATTACTTAGAGAATGCAGAGTGCAAGAGTGCTGGAGACCTAGATAACGTGATCTTCTCTAAGGTGAAATAGAGGAGGAGCTTCAAGATGGCGGAGGGGTGAGATGTGGAGATCGCCTTCCTCCCCACAAATACATCAGAAATACATCTACAAATGGAACAACGCCTACAGAACACCTACTGAACGCTGGCAGAAGACCTCAGACCTCCCAAAAGCCGTGTGGCTGACAGGGTCTTGGTGCTCCGGCCGGGTATCAGGCCTGTGCCTCTGAGGTGGGAGAGCCGAGTTCAGGACATTGGTCCACCAGAGACCTCCTGGCTCCACATAATATCAAATGGCGAAAGCTCTCCCAGAGATCTCCATCTCAACGCTAAGACCCAGCTCCACTCAACGACCAGCAAGCTACAGTGCTGGACACCCTATGCCAAACAACTAGCAAGACAGGAACACAACCCCACCCATTAGGAGAGAGGCTACCTAAAATCATAATAAGGTCACAGACACCCCAAAACACAGCACCGGACGTGGTCCTGCCCACCAGAAAGGCAAGATCCAGCCTCATCCACCAGAACACAGGCACTAGTCCCCTCCACCAGGAAGCCTACACAACCCACTGAACCAACCTTAGCCACTGGGGACAGACACCAAAAACAACGGGAACTACAAACCTGCAGCCTGCGAAAAGGAGACCCCAAACACAGTAAGTTAAGCAAAATGAGAAGACAGAGAAACACACAGCAGATGAAGGAGCAAGGCAAAAACCAATCAGACCAAACAAATGAAGAGGAAATAGGCAGTCTACCTGAAAAAGAATTCAGAGTAATGACAGTAAAGATGATCCAAAATCTTGGAAATAGAATGGAGAAAATACAAGAAACATTTAACAAGGACCTAGAAGAACTAAAGAGCAAACAAACAATGATGAACAACACAATAAATGAAATTAAAAATTCTCTAGAAGGAATCAATGGCAGGATAACTGAGGCAGAAGAACAGATACGTGACCTGGAAGATAAAATAGTGGAAATAACTAGTGCAGAGCAGAATAAAGAAAAAAGAATGAAAAGAATTGAGGACAGTCTCAGAGACCTCTGGGACAACATTAAACACACCAACATTCGAATTATAGGGGTCCCAGAAGAAGAAGGGAAAAAGAAAGGGGCTGAGAAAATATTTGAAGAGATTATAGTTGAAAACTTCTCTAATAGGGGAAAGGAAATAGTCAATCAAGTCCAGGAAGCACAGAGAGTCCCTTACAGGATAAATCCAAGGAGAAACATGCCAAGACACATACTAATCAAACTATCAAAAATTAAATACACAGAAAAAATATTAAAAGCAGCAAGGGAAAAACAACAAATAACATACAAGGGAATCCCCATAAGGTTAACAGCTGATCTTTCAACAGAAACTCTGCAAGCCGGAAGGGAGTGGCAGGACATATTTAAAGTGATGAAAGGGAAAAACCTACAACCAAGATTACTGTACCTCGATGGAAATAAATAAATAAATAAAATAAATTTTTTAAAAAACTGAAGGCACTTTTTGGCCATCCCAATACAATAGCCAAGACATGGAAGCAACCCAAATGCCCATCAACAGATAATTGGATTAAGAAGATGTGGTATACATACAATGGAATATTACTCAGCCATAAAAAAAGATTGAAATATTGCCATTTGCAGCAACATGGATGGACCTAGAAAATATTCTGCTCAGTGAAATAAGTCAGAGAAAGACAAATACTATGTGATAGGACTTACCTGTGGAATCTAAAAAATAATACAAATGAATCTATATACAAAGCAGAAACAGACTCACAAACTTATGGTTACCAAAGGGGAGAGGGAGGGGAGGAGGAACAAGTTAGGGGCAAGGGATTAACAGATACAAACTACTATACATAAAATAGATAAGCAACAAGGATTTACTATTATAGCACAGGGAATTTTTGACCCAATATCTTGTAATAACCCATAATGGAATATAATCTGCAAAAAACAAAACAATGAATCACTATGCTGTACACCTGAAACTAACACAATATTATAAATCAACTATACTTTAATAAATTAAATTAAATTAAATTACAGCTTCTCCTCTTAGCACTCCCTGTCTCCCTTCCCTGCTCTACTTTGTCTTTTTCCCATGGTATCTTTCACTTTCTAACATGCTATATGGTTATCTTATTTATTATGTTTATTGTATGTCTCCTTCCTCCCACCCCTGCTAGAGTATAGGCTCCAAGAGGATGGAGATCTTTGTTTTGTTCACTGATATTCCAAGTGCTTAGAACAGTGTCTGGCACAGTGTAGGTACTCAGAAGATATTTGTTGAATGAGTGAACAAAAATTTCATAAACATGCCAGACCCTTGGTAAATACCTGTTGGGTAAATTGTCATTTGGGAGATATGAACACCAAAGGCAGATATATCTGGGGTATGGTGCCTAGATTTTATATTTAGGGACACATAGAGCTCTGAGGTTAGAAAAAACCCAATCTATGGAGAGGTTACTCTAACCTGTTGAAGGATTTTTTTTGTAATTGTTTTTGGTTGAGGAGAAGGCAAATTTACAGAGGGAAAGAACAAAGCTATATTAGTCTGAACCATATGAAACTGCCAATGTTCCACCATTGCTAAATGTCCCAAACAGCAATTTAATATGGTTCAACCTAGTAGGAGAAAGGAAATTTGATGGCATAAAGACTCAGAGGAAATGAGAAAGAGATGGGATCAAGCATGAGTAGTGGCATTAGCCTTGAACAGGATAAAGGACACATACTCAGAGGCTCAAGGGCATGAGATGTAGGTAAGGAGAGAGGAATGTTGAGAATGGTTACCATACCTCAGTGGTGGTTGGCTTCTATGGAAAGTAAAATATGTAGTTATCTGCTGAGGGAAACAGCAAAGGTTTAGCACTGTAACACTTTTTGCAAAAGAAGTTATAAGTGAAAGTCCAAATAAATAAATGTAGAAGAGAATTGCCTTGAGTGAACGGAGGTGGGGTGAGCCCTGACTTCCAGGCCTTACCCTTGGAGCCATCAGTTTTATGTACCTTCTTCTGGCAGGAAGGGGTGTACATCTGTGTAGGATTACTCTTGACTCATCCTCAGGAAACAGCTTTTGTGAAGGTCATTCATGTTGAACAGCACCTGTCGGCAGCACCTGCCCCTCAGTCTCCTGACTCTTGCTCGGGTGTCTTGATTGCTAACCTCTCGTTCCCTCCTTGTTTCCACTAAGACTGTGACTGTAATTTCCTCTCTTTGAGCAGTCATAAAGGTGACTGCCCTCATCTTGTGCCAGCAAAACTAGCATCTCCAACCAGTCCTCCCTTTCCCTTCTCTGCCTTTATCTGCCAGGGACCCAGTCATAGAGAAGAGACCTGTTGCTTGTCTGGGGTGGGGACAGAGGAGCACAGTCTTGTCTCAAGCTAATGGAATATTCCACCTGGGCTTTCTATTTATGAATCTAGTCGTATGTTTGTCTATTCAGTCTGCAAAAATCCAACAATCCAACAACAAAGTCAAGGTCAGGATGTTGTCACAGTGTGTCTGGAGTAGGGTAGAAGTGAAAGCTACTGGAGTTGAGATCCAGGAGAGAGGCTAGCATGTTGGAGGGGTCATCCCCCAGAGCGGTTGTGGGATTTGTGTTTAGAGTGGAAGACTGAGCAAGAGGCCAAAGACGTCAGTGGATGTGAGATAGTGTACTGAATATAGATAGATAATAATAGCATTTGCTGAGTGTTTGCCATATGCCAGGCACTGTCTTAAGTGCTTGGCACACTTTATCTCTCGTAATACTCTCAGTAACCCTATGAGCTAAGTGTTTTTTTTATTCTCATTTTGACTCAGACCCTAGAATGGTGCTTGGCATATAAAGGGTACTTAAGCCAGATCAGGTCGGTCCTCCACCTGAAACCCTGCAATGGCTTCTCACTTGGTAGAGGCAAGCACAGGGGGCTGTGGGAGCCCAGGGTGGGGCTCTGGACTGGGGGAAGAGAGGGCTGCACCAGGAATTCAGTCTTGAAGGGCAACCAAGAGATAGCTAGGTGAAGCAGTGAGAGAAAGGCATTCTAAGCAAACATATCAGCATGTGCTAAGTCACGGAAGTGAAACCAGACAGCATGCATTTAGAGAATGGCAGTTAATGCCTTCTGGCTGGAGTGTAGCTGCTAACATTTATTGAATGTTTTATACGTTCACACTGTGTTAAATGCATTACAGAGATGATCATTTTACAGATAAGAAAACTGGGTACAGAGAGGTTAGGTTGCTCAAGGTCTCAAAACTAGTAAGTGGTGGAGGTGTGGGTGGGTGATGATGGGGGGATGGCTGGAGCCTGACAGAGAACTGAGGCTCCAGAGAGGTAGCCAGGGCCTGGATTCAATCCTTGTGTATTTGGTTGCTTGGGCTGCCATAACAAAATACCACAGACTGGGTGGCTTACACACTAGAACTGCATTTTCTCACAGTTCTGGAGGCTGGAAGTCTGAGATCAACGTGTTGGCAGGTTCACTTTCTTTTGAGGTCTCTCCTCTTGGCTTGCAGATGGCCGTCTTCTCCCTGTATCTCTACATGGTCTTCCCTCTTGGTCTGTCTGTATCCTAATCTCCTCTTATATAGATGTCAGTCATATTTGATTAGGGCCCACCCTGACCACCTCATTTTAACTTAATTACCTCTTCAAAGGCCCTGTCTCCAAATACAGTCACATTCTGAGGTACTGGGGGTTAGGACTTCAGCATATGAATTTTGGAGGAATAGAATTCAGTCTGTAACACCTTGCACAGCACATTAAATAATTTGGCTTCTATCATATAAGTCAGTGGTTCCCAAATGGGGTGATGAATTGGAATCACCTGAAGAGCTTTTTGAAACCACTGATTTGGGGACACTCCCTCCTCCTGTGATTCAGAGTCAGTGAATGTGGGCTATGTTTGGGGAAGATGTAAAGCTTCCCCATGCTTTCCAGTTGATTTTGGTGCTTTCCAAACCTGCTTTCCAGCCAGGTTTGAAAACCACTTCTGGAAGCAACAGAACCATCAAAAGGTTTTAAGTAGGGTAGTGAAATGATGAGAGTTGGGTTTTAGAAAAATCACCCTGGTGTAGTAACGTAGAGAATGGATTGGAGGGAAGTGGTGGTGAGATGACTTAGGAGGCAAGTGAGTGCAGTAACCAGGAAATGAGGAAGGTCCCAGCAGAGGCAGTGGCAGTATGAACGGAGTGTAAAGGCATGATTTCAAGAGCTGTGAAAAGGGGATATTTGTGAGAGGAAGAAGGGGGAAGCTGAGTATGAGTCATGTCTTCCCATCTAAGACAGGTCCCTTTAAAGACCCTTCACAGAAGCCTTATGGAGCTTGCACCTACACCTCGTTGACTATTCCTGGATGCAAGGGAGAGCGAACAGTGTATTCTTTTTTTGTAAAATTTATTTATTTATTTGTTTTTATATTTGGCTGTGTTGGGTCTTTATTGCTGTGCGTGGGCTTTCTCTAGTTGCAGCGAGTGGGGGCTACTCTTCGTTGCCGTGCGCGGGCTTCTCATTGTCCTGGCGTCTCTTGTTGCGGAGCACAGGCTCTAGGCGCACGGGCTGCAGTAGTTGTGGCTCGTGGGCTCAGTAGTTATGGCTCGCAAGCTCTAGAGCGCAGGCTCAGTAGTTGTGGCACCCGGGCTTAGTTGCTCCGGGGCATGTGGAATCTTCCCGGACCAGGGCTTGAACCCATGTCCCCTGCACTGGCAGGCAGATTCCCAACCACTGCACCACCAGGGAAACCCAAACAGTGTATTCTTTTATCTGGGTACATTTCCACCCAAAATAAATCAGGGTTCTGTTAGGAAGGAAAAGAGAGTGAATACTGAGTAGACAACTAGCGGTCTTTGCCTCCACAATATTCATGGATTGGAAAACTCAGTATCATAAAGTTATTTTCCCCAAATGAATCTAAACTTAGATCCTGTGCATTTCCAATAAAAATCCCAAGAGAAATTTTAATGGAATATGGCAAACTAATTCTGAAATTCATATGGAAGACCAAGCAAGCAAGAATAGCCAAGACAATTTTGAGGAAGAGGAACAAGGTGTGGGGACTTGCCCTTCTAGATATCAAGACTTATTGTAAAGGCTATAGTGATTTAGACAATGTGATGGTCCACACAAAGGCAAAGAGGCCAATGAAATAGAAAGGAATGCCCAAAATAAACCCACATGTTTCCATATGGAAACTCGATGTATGACCAAGGTGGCATTACAAATTGGTGAGGAAAGAACGGATGGGCCAGTCAAGAAATGATGCTGGGCTTCCCTGGTGGCGCAGTGGTTAAGAATCCACCAGCCAATGCAGGGGACACGGGTTCGAGCCCTGGTCCGGGAAGATCCCACATGCCGCAGAGCAACTGAGCCCGTGCGCCACAACTACAGAGCCTGCGCTCTAGAGCCTGCGAGCCACAACTACGGAAGGCCGTGCGCCTAGAGCCTGTGCTCGGCAACAAGAGAAGCCACCGCAATGAGAAGCCTGCGCACCACAACGAAAAGTAGCCCCCGCTCGCCGCAACTAGAGAAAGCCCACGCGCAGCAACGAAGACCCAACGCAGCCAAAAATAAATGTAAAGAAAATGAATAAATTTACAAAAAAAGAAATGATGCTGTGTCAGGGACTACCCTGTGGCTAAGACTCTGCACTCCCAATGCAGTGAGCCCAGGTTCGATCCCTGGTAGGAGAACTAGATCCCACATGCCACAACTAAGAGATCACATACTGCAACTAAAGACCCCGCATGCTGCAACTAAAGATGCCGCACGCCACAAAGAAGATCCCGCATGTGGCAATGAAGATCCCGCATGCCGCAACTAAGACTCTGCGCAGCCAAATAAATTAAAAAAAGAAAAAAAAAAGAAACGATGATATGGTTTCTGGGCTATGTTTTGGGGAAAAATATATTTCTCTACTTCACATTCTATAAAAAAAATCAATTCCAGGTTGATTAGAGACATAAATGTAAGAAGCAAAACTTTTACATTTTTAAAGAAAATTTAAGAGAATATAATTTCATCATAGGGTAGAAAAAGATTTCTTAGGCTAGTAGTTTTCATGTTTTTTGCTCTCATATCTCTAAAAGAATTTTGAAAAATTGTGCATCCTCTTTCACGTGTTTAATATGACATAAAAATGTTTTCATTATACATTAAAATAATTACAAAGGATATAATTTCCAATATATTGTAAATGTTGGCATAAAAACCAAATCCATGGTTATTTTATTTATTTATTTTTTAAAATGTATTTATTTTATTTATTTATTCTTGGCTGCGTTGGGTCTTCGTTGCTGCACGTGGGCTTTCTCTAGTTGCAGTGAGTGGGGGCTACTCTTCTTGGCGGTGCACGGGCTTCTCATTGCGGTGTCTCCTCTTGTTGTGGAGCACAGGCTCTAGGCACACGGGCTTCAGTAGTTGTGGCTCACGGGTTCTAGAGCTCAGGCTCAGTAGTTGTGGTGCACAGACTTAGTTGCTCCGTGGCATGTGGGATCTTCCCAGACCAGGGCTTGAACCCGTGTCCCCTGCATTGGCAGGTGGATTCTTAACCACTGCGCCACCAGGGAAGCCCTCCATGGTTATTTTAAATGAAATCAAAATACTATAGTGATTTGATACTCATGTCACCCACTTGAAAATTAAAGGAATAAGCTCTTCTTTAACAGCCAGAATATTTATATCTATTTTTGTCTTTACTTCATTTTTCCATTCCACTTCCCTCATAGAATTTTATCTTAATGTGATATATTTTATTCTTTTTTAAAAATTAATTAATTAATTTTTATTTTATTTTTGGCTGCGTTGGGTCTTCACTGCTGCCAGTGGGCTTTCTCTAGTTGCAGTGAGCGGGGGCTACTCTTCGTTGTGGTGCATGGGCTTCTCATTGCAGTGGCTTCTCTTGTTGCAGAGCACGGGCTCTAGGCACACGGGCCTCAGTAGTTGTGGCACGCAGGCTCAGTTGCTCTGCGGCATGTGGGATCTTCCCGGACCAGGGCTCGAACCCGTGTCCCCTGCATTGGCAGGTGGATTCTTAACCATTGCACCACCAGGGAGGCCCCATGATATATTTTTTTCTTAAAAGTCTTTTATTTATCACCTTTTCATAGTTCTTTGCAGCAAAAATGTGAATATAAAATAAAATTTTAGCAAATGTCCTGTAAATATAAGTTTTCAGCTATTAAAAATTTCTCTGAGGGACTTCCCTGGTGGTCCAGTGCCTAGGACTCTGCACTTCCACTGCAGGGGCCACTGGGTTCAATCCCTGGTCGTGGAACTAAAATGCTGCAAGCCACGTGGTGTGGCCAAAAAAAAATTTCTCTGGATTGAGTTATTGTAACAATTATTATTGGTATAAAATTGCTCAAAACATAATTTTTTAATAAATTTTGATAAATGAATTGAAAGCATAAAAAGTCCAATTTTATTGGAAATGCACTCTTGAATGAGCTGGATTTTTTTTCCTCCCATGTGGCTATGGATGAATACTACTTGTTGCTAGAATGAGAACTCAGTTTCAATTCTATTTCTGTTTTGATTTTTATAGATATACACACTGAGAAACTTGTTCAAACATATAAGAATATAGGAATATAAATAGTAGTGTAATAGCCATGTAATTTGATTATTTGAACACTTTCTGAGTTGTTTGCCAAAATCACATAGTGATCTATCAGAAATGTCTTCTTTTAGGGACTTCCCTGGTGGTCCAGTGGTTAAGACTCCGAGCTTCCACTGCACGGGGCACAGGTTGGATCCCTGGTGAGGGAACTAAGATCCTGCATGCTGCGCGGCACGGCTAAAAAAAAAAGAAATGTCTTTTTGTGATCTTTTGTCTGACTACCTGATTAGATTTTCCTTCAAATTGGTTGAAAGCAAAGGATTGGCAACCACCTGAATTGCAAAAAGATTTGTTACTCTTTCTCTAGAGCCATTTACTTTCTCAGTTTCTAGGAACTATACCAAAAAGGCTTTTTAGATGACTAATAACTATACCTATTTACTTTTTCTCTTAGAGGTAACTTATTTAACCTGATATGTTCAGAAAGGGTTGGAAAAATAAAAATATTGTTAATTTGAATGAATTTTTGCCAGTACAGTATTTTAAAATAAAATGCTTCTGTTTTATCTTGTGTTTTAAATATATTATCTTCAAAACTTTGGGGAGGGCTTCCCTGGTGGCACAGTGGTTGAGAATCTGCCTGCCAATGCAGGGGACACGGGTTCGAGCCCTGGTCTGGGAAGATCCCACATGCCATGGAGCAACTAGGTCCATGAGCCACAACTACTGAGCCTGTGCGTCTGGAGCCTGTACTCCGCAACAAGAGAGGCCGTGATAGTGAGAGGCCAGCGCACTGTGATGAAGAGTGGCCCCCGCTTGCCGCAACTAGAGAAAGCCCTCGCACAGAAATGAAGACCCAAGACAGACATAAATAAATAAATAAAAATTAAAAAAAAACAACAACAAAACTTTGGGGAGCTGCTTATTTAAGTTTAGTCAGTTTATGTAAAATGCCCACCATATATTCTAATTGGCAGTGTCAGTTCTCTTCATTAAAAGAAAAGTCAAATGAGACTTACTTCGTTTTAAAAAGTCTGAGTTTGAAACTCACATAAAAATGTGTTGATGCATCCCTTGTAACGAGCTATCTCATTTCTGAATTCTAAGATAGATGTTGCCTAGATGAAATAACGCATTGCCATCTTCAGTATTTCTTACCCAGGCTCTTATTGCTTTGTTCTCATGGACCTCTCAGGAGCAGAGAAAGACACAAGAGTTTGATTAGAGGAGACTTCCTCAGCATCAGTAGTTTTCTACATGTTATTCCTTTCCCCTAACATGTTATTGTGGAAATTTAAAAACAAATAGAGAAGTTGATAGAATTGTATACAAATGTCCATATCCTCGGCACCTAGATTCTGTAATTAGCATGTTGCTATGTTTACTTTATTACCTGTCTTTCCATCTACCCAGCCTTATATCCATCCATTAACCCATCTTATGTTTTTAATGCATTTCAAAGTAAGTTTCAGGCATTAGTACACTTCACTCCTAAATACTTCAACATGCATATTATTTGCTCTTGTGGGTTTTTTTTGTTTGTTTGTTTGAGGCAGTCAATATTCATTCCCACCCCAGAAGCAACCACTGTTCTGATTTTCACTATGAATTCATCTTCCCTGTTCTATAATTTCATATATACACAGAATGTACACTTTTAACACCAATATTTTGATTTGCCCCTTTGTTTGTCTCACCAGAGGTTTTATACTTGGGACAATGAACAATACTAAGATTCAGGTTGGGGAAAAAGGATACAGGCATTTGTGAAAAGAAAGATGGAAAAAGAGACCCAGAATGAGGCCACCACACAGGCATTCTGAAATATTTCATTTTAAGAAAGAATAGCTATGGAAGTTGAGGACCTAAAAATCGATTCCTTCAAAGCCATCCATACTCTTAAATACTTTAGAAAGTTTTCACATACCCCTAGGGAATGTGTACCTTAGACCAAAGATCACTACCATAGACAAGATGGATAAAGTACAAAATGTAAAGGAAGGATACAAAATTAATGCACAGAAATCTCTTGCATTCCTATACACTAACAACAAAAAATCAGAAAGAGAAATTAAGGAAACACTCCCATTTATCACTGCAACAAAAAGAATAAAATACCTAGGAATAAACCTACCTAAGGAGACAAAAGACCTGTATGCAGAAAACTATAAGACACTGATGAAAGAAATCAAAGATGATACGAACAAATGGAGACACATACCATGTTCTTGGATTGGAAGAATCAATATTGTGAAAATGAGTATACTACCCAAAGCAATCTACAGATTCAATGCAATCCCTATCAAATTACCAATGGCATTTTTCACAGAACTAGAACAAAAAATTTTACAATTTGTATGGAAACCCCGAATAGCCAAAGCAATCTTGAGAAAGAAAAACAGAGCTGGAGGAATCAGGTACCCTGACTTCAGACAATACCACAAAGCTACAGTAATCAAGACAGTATGGTACTGGCACAAAAACAGAAATATAGATCAATGGAACAGGATAGAAAGCCCAGAGACAAACCCATGCACATATGGCCACCTTATCTTTGACAAAGGAGGCAAGAATATACAATGGAGAAAAGACAGCCTCTTCAATAAGTGGTGCTGGGAAAACTGGACAGCTACATGTGAAAGAATGAAATTAGAACACTTCCTAACACCATACACAAAAATAAACTCAAAATGGATTAAAGACCTAAATGTAAGGCCAGACACTATAAAACTCTTAGAGGAAACCATAGGCAGAACACTCCATGACATAAATCACAGCAAGATCCTTTTTGACCCACCTCCTAGAGAAATGGAAATAAAAACAAAAACAAACAAATGAGACTTAATGAAACTTAAAAGCTTTTGCACAGCAAAGGAAACCATAAACAAGATGAAAAGACAACCCTCAGAATGGGAGAAAATATTTGCAAACAAAGCAACTGACAAAGGATTAATCTCCAAAATTTACATGCAGCTCATGCAGCTCAATATCAAAAAAACAAACAACCCAATCCAAAAATGGGCACAAGACCTAAATAGACATTTCTCCCAAGAAGATATACAGATTGTCAACAAACACATGAAAAGATGCTTAACATCACTAATCATTAGAGAAATGCAAATCAAAACCACAATGAGATATCACCTCACACCAGTCAGAATGGCCATGATCAAAAAATCTACAAACAATAAATGATGGAAAGGGTGTGGTGAAAAGGGAACCCTCCTACACTGTTGGTGGGAATGTAAATTGATACAACCACTATAGAGAACAGTATGGAGGTTCCTTAAAAAACTACAAATAGAACTACCATATGACCCAGCAATCCCACTACTGGGCATATACCCTGAGAAAACCATAATTCAAAAAGAGTCATGTACCACAATGTTCATTGCAGCACTATTTACAATAGCCAGGACATGGAAGCAACCTAAGTGTCCATCATCAGATGAATAGATAAAGAAGATGTGGCACATATATACAATGGAATATTACTCAGCCATAAAAAGAAATGAAATTGAGTTATTTGTATTGAGGTGGATGGATCTAGAGACTGTCATACAGAGTGAAGTAAGTCAGAAAGAGTAAAACAAATACTGTATGCTAATGCATATATATGGAATCTAAAAAAAACAGTACAGATGAACCTAGGGGCAGTGCAGGAATAAAGATGCAGACGTAGAAAACAGACTTGAGGACACAGGGGGAAGGGGAAGCTGGGACAAAGTGAGAGAGTAGCATTGACATATATACACTACCAAATGTAAAATAGATAGCTAGTGGGAAGCTGCTGCATAACACAGGGAGATCAACTCGATGCTTTGTGACGACCTAGAGGGGTGGGATAGGGAGGGTGGGAGGGAGGCTCAAGAGGGAGGGGACATGGGGATATATGTATACATATTGCTGATTCCCTCTGTTGTACAGCAGAAACTAACACAACATTGCAGAGCAATTATACGCCAATAAAGATGTGAAAAAATATGTAAAGGAAAAATGATTAAATTTGACTGTATTAAAATTTAAAACTTCTGCATAAGAATACATCCCATAAACAAAATGGAAAGACAAGTTATTTGCAACATGTAAGAGATACATGATTAGCATCCAAATAAAGAGCTTCTTAAGAAAAGTAAAGACAGGGACTTCCCTCGTGGCACAGTGGTCAAGAAGCCTCCTGCCAGTGCAGGGGACACAGGTTCAAGCCCTGGTCTGGGAAGATCCCACATGCCGTGGAGCAACTAAGCCCTTGTGCCACAACTACTGATCTTGCACTCTAGAGCCCATGAGCCACAAATACTGAGCCTGCATGCCACAACTACTGAAGCCTGCACACCTAGGGCCTGTGCTCTGCAACAAGAGAAGCTCCCACTCGCTGCAACTAGAGATAGCCCGCAAGCAACAACGAAGACCCAATGCAGCCAAAAATAAATAAATAAATTTATTAAAAAAAATTAAAGACAAACAGCTCAACAGAAAAATGAACAAAAGATACAAGTAGACAATATATAAAATGAAATATGGTTAATATGAAAATATGTTCAATTTCATTAGTAATCAGAGACATGCAGATTAAACAATAAGAACCCAAGAGGGATGAAAAGATATGTCTACAGAAGACTTGGCAAGAATGTTCTTAGCAGCCTCATTTATAAAGCCAAACACAGAAAAGACACAGTGTCCATCACCAGAAAAATGGATAAACAAGCTGTGGCATACAATGGAATTCTACTCAGCAATAAAAAGAAACAAACCAGTGGTAGATGCAGCAACCTGAATGAATCTCACAAACATGCTGAGTGAAGGAGATTTTCCACAAAAGAGTACATATTATATCTAGAACAGATAAAAACTAATCTGTCATGAAAGCAAAAACCAAAACAGAATAGTGTTACCTGGTGGGAGTGGGACCAGGGATTGACTTGGAGGGGAATTAGGGAACTTTCTATGGGCAATGGTAATGTTCTATATTTGATGGAGGTTTGGGTTACACAGGTGTATATGCATTTGTTAGAACTCAGTGAGTATATAATTATGGTTTGAACATTCCACTGTAAATAAATTTTACCTTAAAAATCTGTAAGCAAATGTTGAACTCTTATTAATAATATGCATGCTGAAGTGTTTAGGAGTAAAGTATACTGATGGATTCAATTTACTTTTAAATACATTACAAAATATGATGGATTGAATTATGGCTAGAGGGATGGATAGATATATGATAAAGCAAATAGGACAATATGCTCATATAGCCACCACCTGAATTCACTACATACTTAAAAAAACTTTACTATGTGTTTAAATTTTTTTCATAATAAAATGTTGGGGAAAAAGCAATAATGTGACACTTACACCCATCAGATTGGCATAAATGAGAACTGACAGTGTTGTGTGAAGTTGTGGTGAAATGTAGTGGAAGTATAAACTGATACAACCACTTCAGAGAGTAATTTAGCAAAATTTAGTAAAGCTACAGATGCTCATCTTTATGACTCAGAAATCCTACTTCTGAGTATATAACCTAGAGTTTCATGTGCCCAAGAAGATATGTGCAAAAATGTTCTTTGCAACATGATTATCATGTTTTGAAACATTTAAAATACTAAGCTGCAAGAACAGTGCAATGGATATCCGCACACCCCTTATCAATTGTAAGCATGTTGCCACATTTGCTTTATCTATGTGTAAATATACATTTTTTTTCCTGAATCATTTGAGAGCAAATTGCACTTAATTCCTAAATACTTCAGCATGTATTTCCTAAAGCAAAGGCATTCTTCTACATAACCACAATACATTGATCACATTCAGGGCATTTTAATGTTTATCATTATACTATTACCTAATTTACAATCCATATTCACATTGCTCCAATTATTGTAGTAATCTGCTTTAGTGTTGTTTTTTTTTTAATTTTTTTTTTTAGATTTATTGATTGATTGATTGATTGCTATGTTGGGTCTTCGTTTCTGTGCTAGGGCTTTCTCTAGTTGCGGCAAGCGGGGGCCACTCTTCATTGCGGTGCGCGGGCCTCTCACTACCGTGGCCTCTCTTGTTGCAGAGCACAGGCTCCAGACGCACAGGCTCAGTAGTTGTGGCTCACGGGCCTAGTTGCTCCGCGGCATGTGGGATCTTCCCAGACCAGGGTTCGAACCCGTGTCCCTTGCATTAGCAGGCAGATTCTCAACCACTGCGCCACCAGGGAAGCCCTGCTTTAGTGTTGTTTTAAACGCCATCTAGAATCCACTCAAACATCACACATTGTATTTAGTTGTCATTTCATTTAGTCTCTAATCTAGTAAAGTTCCACTGCCTTTTTTGTGCCTTTCATGACATTGACTTTTTTGAAGAGTCTAGGCAAATTGGGGTTTCTCTGTTTGTTTTTAGATTTTAGAGATTTCATTTATTTATTTATCTATTTATTTGTATTGAAGTATAGTTGATTTACAATATTATATTAGTTTCAGGTGTACAACATAGTGACTCAATATTTTTATAGATTATACTCCATTTAAAGTTACTATAAAATATTGGCTATATTCCCTGTGCTGTACAATAGGCAAATTGTTTTTGAAGAATATTCCTACATTTGGATTTGCAACATTTTTAAAGAGTAAACATTTTATTTCAGAATTGCTTTAGATTTAAAGAAAAATTGCAAGCATAATACAGAGAGGTAACATATACCAGTACACAGTTTTCCCTATTATTAAGTTCTTGTAAGTAGGATGGTACATTTGTCACAATTAATGAATCAATACTGGTACATTATTATTAACTAAAGTACATATCTCGTTCAGATTTCCTTAGTTTTTACCTAATGTCCTTTTACTATTCCAGGAACCCATCCAGGTTACCACATTACATTTAGTTGTCATGTCTCCTTACACTCTTCTTGGCTGTGATATTTTCCTGAACTTTCCTTACTTTTGAGGAGTACTGGTACAGTACTGTTTTGAGGAGTACTGGTCAGGTACTTTGTAGAATGTTCCTCAATTGAGATTTGTCTGATATTTTTTCTCATGATTAAACTGGGGTTATGTGTTTTAGGGAGGAAGGACATAGAGGTAAAATCTCATTCTCATCACACCATATGAAAGGTACATGTTAGCAACATGACTTACCATGTTGATGTTGATCTTGATCACCTGGCTGAGGTAGTATTTTTCAGATTTCTCCACTGTAAAGTTACTTGTTTGTGACCCTTTCCATACTATACTGTTTGGAAGGCTGTCACTATGCTTAGCCCACACTAAGGAGTGGGTAGTCATGCTCTACCACCGTGAGGGTGGAATATATACATAAATTATTTGGAATTCTTCTGCATGGGATATTTATCCCTTCTCTTCCATTTATTTATTCAATCATTTATTTATATCAGTACAGACTAATGGATAAATACTTCTTTATTTGGTTGCTCAAATTGTTCTAGATTTGGCTAAAGGGAGTTCGTTCAGCTGCCTCCTGTGTCCCTTTGATATACCTCCATCATCATTGCATTGGTTTTTTATTTCTTTGTTTTTTAGCACTTCCTTACTTTCTGGCAATACAAGATGGTCCAGGTTCATCTTGCATATTTCTTGGCCCATTCCTAGAATTAGCCATTTCTCCAAGGAGCCCTCATTCCTTCTGTTGGTATTAGAAACCAAGGTCTGGGTGCTAGGTGTGCTTGTTGCTACTGGATTGTCATTGCTACTAGGCTCTCTCAACTGACAGATCAAGGAGATATATGTATGTATACTAACCCATGTATATGCACATATTTATAAATATTTCTATATATAACCATCAGTATCTGTATTAAGCTAAAGATAAGTTCATACTGATGTCTCCAACTCTAATCCATCACCACATGGATCATTCTAGCCTCTTCCTCTTGCTTATCTGTAATCTCTCACTCCAACAGCAAGAACATGTCTCCTACTATCCACTTTCCATTTACTTATTGTTCAATCCCAGTATACATGTACAACGGTTTCAGAATTGTTAATCCATATCCCCATGGGAAACAACTTTGCCAACCAGAGTTCAGTGCTTATGAACAGTTCATTTTGCCTTTAGTCTTACAGACTTCATTCATTTCCCAAGGTACTTAGGTTAGCACCTTTCCTTCATCCTCTTTAGCGAGGTTATGTCATACATTTGAAATATAGCTATATTTTTTTTTGTCATAGTCTGCACCCCATTCTGGGATTCCCCTGATCTCCTAAATGATTTTTTTCTTAATTTGCATACATCGTTTCACTCTTTGTGCTCTAAGATTCTAGGGGTTTTGAAAAATAATAGCCCAAAGCTGGAAGCAGCCAAGATACCCTTCAATAGGTGAATAGATAAACTGTGGTACACGCTTACAATGGAATCTTCTTTTGCAATAAAAAGGAATATACTATCAATCCACACAACAGTATGGATGAATCTTAAAGGCATATAGTTAAGCAAAAGAAGCCAATCTGAAAAGGCTACATACTGTGTGATTCCAACTATATGACAGGAAGGCAAAACTATGGAGACAATAAAAAAGGTCAGTGGTCCAGGAGTTGGGGGGAGAGAGGGATGAATAGGCAGATGTTGGTTTGAAAATTGGCCCTCGTACATGGAGAGCAAGGAGAGACCAAAGCAAGAGGCAGACCACCCCAGATTGGTACGTGGTGGTTTTAATAAGCAAGGGAACTTAAACATGAGGCTTGTCTTGGGTGGCTACAAGATGAGTAGATCTCCGCACCCTCTGGCCAGAACGTTAAAAGTTTACATAGAGGTCTTAACTGGGTTCAGTCATGTATACTGTCCAGATGGTCTCAGCAACACATTACTCTCTCAAGGGTATGTCTTTGAAAATGGCTCCCACTGTGGGAATGGTGGGCAGAATGTACATTCCAAGGACAGGGGAGGGGTGAGGAGCATCTGATTGCCTGGGTCCAGCTTGTGGGGTCAACTGGCAGTCACATCCCCTCAATGACCTCCAACAGCAGAGAACAAAGGATTTTTAGGGCAGCAAAATTACTCTGTATACTATAGTGGTGGATATATGTCATTATACATTTGTTCAAACCTATACAATGTATAACACCAGGAGTGAACGAACCCTAACGTAAACTATGGACTTTGGGTGATTATGCTATGTCAATGTAGATTCATCAGTTGTAACAAATGTACAGTGCTGGTGAGAGATGTTGATAATAGGGGAGGCTATGTATCCATGGGGCAAGGGATATATGAGAACTCTGTACTTTCTGCTTCGTTTTGTTGAGAACCTACAACTGCTCTAAAAAATAAAGTCTATATAAAAGGGAAAAAAATGAATGGAGGGTTATACAGGTATTTTATTATTCTCTATACTTGTTTGTATGTTTGAAGTATTCTATAATAAAAGGAAAAGAAGATGCTTGCATACAGGCATTTCTTCAGGATTCAAAACAATGTTGAATTATATGCAAATGTTCATAGCAGTTTTATTAATAAACTATAAACAAGTTGTCCTGAGGAGCTGAGCTGCCACTACAGATTTTACGTTCTGCAGCTCTGTTCTGAAGGAGTACGTTGGAAAGCTCCACACCTAATCAGAACCAGGGAGGGAATGCAAAACTTATCTCATGACAGCCTCCCAGCGCGGGTAGGGAGGCCAGTGGGAGATGGCCTCGTAATAGCTCCTTACAGGCCTCCTGTCCTCGTGTGTTCCAGGCGGATGAAAGGCATTCTGCCAAAACTCGGATAGTCCAAGCCTTTGCCTCTGTGGTTATGAGCAACGTTGCCATGGCAGAGCCATCTCCCTAATAAGTCTATTTCTCTATTGACAATGGATTGAAACAGTAGCAGCTGGATGAGTGGAAGGGCTCAGGCCTCTTTTGAGGAATCTGGCATTGACCTGGATTGATCATGATTTGGAGGAAATCCAAGTTCAGATTTTTCAGGTAACTGGATATGTTAGTTCCTAGAATCCTTGTGTTGCCCTAGAATATGAATCACTTCCCTTTGCCAATACTTTGCTAAGGGAGAGAAGGAATTAGTGGCAGTTCACAAGTTTAGCCTTTGTATTAATTGCAATATGCTTTGCATTCTATTGTATTGTTCTTTCTTTCTTTTTTACACAGAGTGTAGGTTCCTTTTTCTCAATTCATTCTTTAGGTGTTTTTTTGGTTTGTTTTTTGTTTTTTTTTAGAAATTCCTGAGCAAAGATCTCTTTCTGTGTGAAGGAAAGAGCTCTTAACTGGTGGTTGAGCCTGGAAAACAGTTGCAGGCCGGTTTCTGTCCACAGAGAGCACACTAAGTCAACAGTTCTTCAGGCTGGTGTCTGAACAAGGCCTATTCCTGTTTGGGTATGCCACATGTTACAGGACATTAGGAAAATTAAGACTAACATTCAAAAAGTCAATAAGCTGCAGGAAGCCTGTGGACTATTTAAAAAATACCTTATTGGAAGCCTGAGAAAATGTATGCCAACAGTCAAAAATACTAGGCGCCTGGGAAATGAAATATGCAACTTGGTTAACTGGCAAAGTCAAAGAGGCTATTGTAAGGGGGAAAAAGGGGTCTTTCAAAAAATGGAAATATAGTTTCTAATGAGGAGAACCAGGAAGTCTAGAAAATATGGCAGCTCAGATACAAAGTAGAAATTACATGGCCTCAAAAAGAATGGTGAGTTCTTTGCCAGGGACTCTAAAGCTCCTCTCTGAAATACATCCAGGAGAAAGCCAGCTAGAGAATCAGTGGGATTACAAGGATTTAAAAGGGATTTGACGTGTGGTAGGAGCCTGGGAGGTGGAGGTTTCAGGTTGCTGGTGGCTTAAATGAGAGGGCTTTGGGTGAGGCCCTGGAGAGGTGATTGAATAAGAAAAGTTTTACCTTTCCCTCTCTCTCAGTCTCTCCTTTCCTCCTCCTATTTCATTCTCTCCCTAGCCTTTTCCAGAATTGGCTTTGCTTTGCCCCTCTTTGCTTTTTTTTTAATTAAATTAAATTTAATTTATTTTTTATACAGCAGGTTCTTATTAGTTATCCATTTTATACACATCAGTGTATACATGTCAATCCCAATCTCCCAATCCATCCCACCACCACCACCACCACCCTTGCCACTTTCCCCCCTTGGTGTCCATACGTTTGTTCTCTACATCTGTGTCTCAATTTCTGCCCTGCAAACTGGTTTATCTGTACTATTTTTCTAGGTTCCACATATATGCGTTAATATACGATATTTGTTTTTCTCTTTCTGACTTACTTCACTCTGTATGACAGTCTCTAGGTCCATCCACGTCTCTACAAATGACCCAATTTCGTTCCTTTTTATGGCTGAGTAATATTCCATTGTGTATATGTACCACATCTTCTTTATCCATTCATCTGTTGATGAACACTTAGGTTGCTTCCATGACCTGGCTATTGTAAATAGTGCTGCAATGAACACTGGGGTGCATGTGTCTTTTTGAATTATGGTTTTCTCTGGGTATATGCCCAGTAGTGGGATTGCGGGGTCATATGGTAATTCTATTTTTAGTTTTTAAAGGAACCTCCATACTGTTCTCCATAGTGGCTGTATCAATTTACATTCCCACCTTCCCCTCTTTGCCTTTAATGTCCTTTTTCTGTTTCTCCTTGACCAGATCTTGGTCATTTCCACGTTGTGGTGCCTAGGGAGACTGCAAAACACTTCCAACTGGGCTTACCCTGTAGGCACACAAGTTCTCACCTGAAATCGGTGCTAAGAAATTTCTGCACCTAAGTAGCTCTGATCAGGAATAGGTGAGGAGCAAATAGTTGCGAAGTCCTTTGCTTCTTCCTCTCCTGTTGGAGAGGTTAGACGACTGGTCACCCTTGGCCTGGTAGGGTTTAGCTAGGGGAGGCTGACACCTGGTGGTCACACATGGGAGGTGCAGAAGAGTTCATAATAGCCCCACGCCTTTACCATTTACTTACCATTTATTGAGCTATTTGCTTTATATGAATTATCTTATTTAAAACTCACAACAGGGCTTCCCTCGTGGCGCAGTGGTTGGGAGTCTGCCTGCCGATGCGGGGGACACGGGTTCGGGCCCTGGTCTGGGAAGATCCCGCGTGCCGCGGAGCGACTGGGCCCGTGAGCCACAGTTGCTGAGCCTGCGCATCTGGAGCCTGTGCTCCGCTACAAGAGAGGCCGCGATGGTGACAGGCCCGCGCACCGCGGTGAAGAGTGGCCCCCACTTGCCGCAGCTGGAGAGTGCCCTCTCACAGAAGCGAAGACCCAACACAGCCATAAATAAAAAATAAAAAAACAAAAAAACAAAACAAACAAAAAAAACTCACAACAAACCTGTGAAGTGAGTATCATGATTTCAGCTTGACACATGAATGATTTATCTAAGCATTTATGAACTGATTTAAGCAATGGGGTCAGGGTTTTTTTTTTCCATTTTTCTTTTCTTAGCTCCTGGGACAGTACCTGGCTCATAGTAGATTCTCAGGAAATATTTATTGAAATAATATTTTTTACTTATCAACATCATGAAACATTAATTCAGAGGGCAGTCTCTTTGTAATAGAGTTGATTTGAATATTGTGCCACCCACCAGATAAGCCTAATCTCAGTCTGCTGCAACTCTTGCTTAAATACCTTTCCCCAGAAATCTCGCCACCTCAGATACTTGGAGACCAAGTCTGCTGCGAGAAATATTCAAATCTATTGAAACTCTACTCAACTACAATCATCCTACACCCTCTGTCCTGGACACCACGAGGCTGGGTCTCTGTCCAAACGTAGACATTTCAAGTTGAGAAACCACCAAGAAACCACAAGGTTTAGTCAGCTGAGACTGTTCAAATGCTGCATTCTTAGAATCCCCGTGAAACATTAGGTGCCCAGGATGGATGCTTGCTGATAAGAACACTGAAGTTGCCCAGGATAGCGGCCAATGTATTAGAGAGGAAGACTGTGAGTCAAGTGACAACATATTCAACCAATGAGAAAGAGAGAGAAAGAGAGAGAGATTGGCCAGGAGGCTATTAGACTATTACAATGAAGAAGAGAAAATAGATGGAATAACTTCAAGGAAGCAATATTGAAAGAGTTATGGCTTGGAAGTAGTGATGAGGTAGGAGGAGAATGCCAACTGTAATATGTGGAGAATGAACGAGCAGCCTCCACTGGAGGGAGATGCAGGGAGAGTGGTATCTTGAGGAGAGAACCATGTTTCATTTAAGGTCAGAAAGTGAGAGAGTTTCCATGGAAGAGAGTCTTATCTTTTTTTAAAAATATTTATTTATTTACGTATTTATTTACTTATTTTGGCTGTGCTGGGTCTTAGTTGAGGCATGTGGGATCTTTTAGTTGTGGCATGTGGACTCTTAGTTGCAGCATGCGTGCAGGATCTAGTTCCCCGACCAGGAATCGAACCCGGGCCCCCTGCATTGGGAGTGCAGAGTCTTACCCACTGGACCACCAGGGAAGTCCCAGTCTGTCTGTCTTTGAATGGGAATTCCCTAGGGCCAAGTGGAAAGGTCTGGGAGGGAGAGGTAAAGTGGGAATTTGGGTAGGTGAGGAAGCACAGAACAGGGTGGAGATGAAAGGAAGAGATGATCAAGGGGCTTTATCTTGGATGGTGGCAAAATATGATAGGATGTAAAGAAGGGTGGTATTAACTTTCCTCAAAGCTAAAGCAGGCTGAGGCCCTTGGCTATGGTGGGGAACTGGGACATTTGGAGTCATTATTGTGAAACTTATCAGGGAGGGGTCGGGAGCTATCAAGGTAGAAGTGGTGGTTGCAGAGATAAAAGCAAAACCATCTGAGTGATTAAGTTGGCAAGTAGAAAAGGCAGGGATAGGAAAGTGAGTATTGCCTTGAAAAGGCTGAAGAGTGAAAGCTCTACACATTGGCCGACCCCAAGTGAAAAAGAAGGGTATTTTCAGAAATCAGTAGGTGCCCCACAAGAAATGCTATGCTCTTAATCCCCCAAACCTTATTGGGCTCTTTCCTTGTCTTCTGATTTCAGCATCTACTTAGATGACAGCTTTCTAAACTTTCTTGGAAGGCTCTTGGTGCTTCCTTTTAGACATCTCTTGTTGATCCTCATGGACTCCATTAAGGTCTGTGCCCCTTGAGACCACAGATCGACCATGTCTATCTCTCGAATGCCCCTCTGTTTCTGTCTCTGCCCATTTGGCATGTTTTCATCATGAAAGTAAAGGAACGGGAGCAGTTGAAGATCCAGAGAGACTCTGAGGTGAAGAAGGAAATTGAGGAAGCTTATGTTGAAGTCCTCATCCTTTTCTGTACAATGGAAGGCATGGTTGTTGGCTGAAGGTGAGGAGGGTAATTCATACCTCATTCGGTTGTTGTGAGCATTAAACAAGATAGTGGATGTGAGGCATTTAGCACAGTGTGTAGCTCAATAAATTGGAGTTTTAAAAAGCTCCCTGTGGAGAAGTCAAAGTCCTGGCTGGGAATGGCAGTAGTCAAGGCAATTGATGAGTGTTGGGCAAGGTTCAGCACTCAGCAATGGATTAGTGAACAGATAGGAGCTGGGATCCAAATAAGGAGAGACCAGCAAGCTACTAAAGCTCAAGGAATAAAGTGAGGATTCATCACATTGTATAACCTTAAGCAGTGAGTTTTAAGTGAAGCACAGATCCTGGCAAACCATCTGCTAGGCAGGGGGCTGCCTTAGACCCAAAGGTTATACCTTTCCTGGGTTGAATTTCAAGGACCATTCATTATGACCCATTAGGGTATCTTGAGAGCCTGACTTTGTACAGAATCCAGAGAGTATGATTCAGAGAGTTTCTTTAATAACACTTAGTAGGTAGGAAGAGGGAGTAGAGAAATTGGGACAGGGCAGGGAACTGGCAAAAGGAAATGTGAATGGGGGAATTTAGGGTAGCAGAAGGCATATTGTTGGAGTGTTTGATAGTGGGATGAAGCAAAAAGAGAGAGAGTGTTTTGTAGGAAACAGAAAAACTACAAAAAAGAAGGGAAGGAGATAGAAAAAAAAGTTATATATCTGTTTTCTCTCCATCAAATATAGTACCTAGAACCCAAGTAAATAATTGCTAGAAATTTAATTCTAAATGAGAACACAGTAACTCTTTAAAATATGAAGTGAATTTATTCATAGAAAATGGATTAAAACTATACTATTAAAATTAAAAAGATGAAAAAACAGAGCAAGCAGGATTGATACAAGACATTACCCCAGGAATTTTTTTAAAATAAATTTATTTATTTACTTACTTATTTTTGGCTGCATTGGGTCTTCATTGCTGCACGTGGGCTTTCTCTACTTGCGGCGAGCGGGGGCTACTCTTCCTTGTAGTGCGCAGGCTTCTCATTGCAGTGGCTTCTCTTTATTGTGGAGCACAGGCTCTAGGCGTGCGGGCTTCAGTAGTTGTGGAACATGGGCTCAGTAGTTGTGGCGCACAGGCTTAGTTGCTCCGCAGCATGTGGGATCTTCCTGGACCAGGGATCGAATCCGTGTCCCCTGCATTGGCAGGCGGATTCTTAACCACTGTGCCACTACGGAAGTCCCTCCCCAGGAATTTATTTATTTATTTATTTAATTTATTTATTTTTGCCTGCATTGAGTCTTCGTTCCTGCACGCAGGCTTTCTCTAGTTGCAGAGAGCAGGGGCTACTCTTCCTTGCGGTGCGCGGGCTTCTCATTGCGGTGGCTTCTCTTGTTGTGGAGCACGGGCTCTAGAGCGCAGGCTCAGTAGTTGTGGCGCATGGGCTTAGTTGCTCCGCGGCAAATGGGATCTTCCCGGACCAGGGCTCAAACCCGTGTCCCCTGCATTGGCAGGCGGATTCTTAACCACTGTGCGACCAGGGAAGCCCCTCCCCAGGCATTTAAAAAATTCTTTCCCTCTTAGAATAAAAGGTTTTCTGTGCTTTAAAACAGTCGTAAATTTTAAAATTAACTTGTTATGCTATGAAAGTAATCTCAGTCCTATTTTAAATAGGTACTACTTGGCTAACATGCACTGGTAATATATTAGCAGTCCCAGTTGCTTGACAGATGTAGATGTTAGATGAAATCCGGTTGGTTAAATTATACTCACTTGTCCAAAGAGGAACGTAACTAGAGAAATTAAAAGAAATCCTCAACATTTAGGCAGCGTCTAACCAAAAAGAAATAGAAACAACGTGAGTTAGTTTCCTATAGCTCCTGTAACAAGTTACCTGTAACTGAGTGTTTTGTGTTTTTTTTTAACATCTTTATTGGAGTATAATTGCTTTACAATGGTGTGTTACTTTCTGCTGTATAACAAAGTGAATCAGCTATACATATACATACATCCCCATATCCCTTCCCTCTTGCGTCTCCCTCCCACCTTCCCTATCCCACCCCTCTAGGTGGACACAAAGCACCGAGCTGATCTCCCTGTGCTATGCAGCTGCTTCCCACTAGCTATTTATTTTACATTTGGTAGTGTATATATGTCCATTCCACTCTCTCACTTCGTCCCAGCTTACCCTTCCCACTCCTCGTGTCCTCAAGTCCATTCTCTATGTCTGTGTCTTTATTCCTGTCCTGGCCCTAGGTTCTTCAGAACCTTTTTTTTTTTTTAAATTCCATATATATGTGTTAGCATACGGTATTTGCTTTTCTATTTCTGACCTACTTCACTCTGTATGACAGTCCCTAGGTCCATCCACCTCACTACAAAAGACTCAATTTTGGTTGTTTTTATGGCTGAGTAATATTCCATTGTATATATGTGCCACATCTTCTTTATCCATTCATCTGTTGATGGACACTTAGGTTGCTTCCATGTCCTGGCTATTGTAAATAGAGCTGCAATGAACATTTTGGTACATGACTCTTTTTGAATTATGGTTTTCTCAGGGTATATGCCCAGTAGTGGGATTGCTGGGTCGTATGGTAGTTCTATTTTTAGTTTTTTGAGGAACCTCCATACTGTTCTCCATAGTGCCTGTATCAATTTACATTCCCACCAACAGTGCAATAGAGTTCACTTTTCTCCACACCCTCTCCAGCATTTATTGTTCATAGAGTTTTTGATAATGGCCATTCTGACTGGTGTGAGGTGATACCTCATTGTAGTTTTGATTTGCATTTCTCTAATGATTAGTGATGTTGAGCATCCTTTCATGTGTTTCTTGGCAATCTGTATATTTTCTTTGGAGAAATGTCTATTTAGGTCTTCTTCCCATTTTTGGATTAGGTTGTTTGTTTTTTTGATAATGAGCTGCATGAGCTGCTTGTATATTTTAGAGATTAATCCTTTGTCAGTTGCTTTGTTTGCAAATATTTTCTCCCATTCTAAGGGTTGTCTTTTTGTCTTGTTTATGGTTTCCTTTGCTGTGCAAAATCTTTTAAGTTTCATTAAGTCCCATTTGTTTATTTTTGTTTTTATTTCCATTTCTCTAGGAGGTGGGTCAAAAAGGATCTTGCTGTGATTTCTGTCATGGAGTGTTCTGCCTATGGTTTCCTCTAAGAGATTTATAGTGTCTGGCCTTACATTTAGGTCTTTAATCCATTTGGAGTTTATTTTTGTGTATGGTGTTAGGGAGTGTTTAATTTCATTCTTTTACATGTAGCTGTCCAGTTTTCCCAGCACCACTTGTTGAAGAGGCTGTCTTTTCTCCATTGTATATTCTTGCCTCCTTTATCAAAGGTAAGGTGACCATATGTGCGTGAGTTTATCTCTGGGCTTTCTGTCCTGTTCCATTGATCTATATTTCTGTTTTTGTGCCAGTACCATATTGTCTTAATTACTGTAGCTTTGTAGTGTAGTCTGAAGTCAGGGAGTCTGATTCCTCCAACTCCTTTTTTCTTTCTCAAGATTGCTTTGTCTATTCGGTGTCTTTTGTGTTTCCATACAAATTGTGAAATTTTTTTCTAGTTCTGTAAAAAATGGCAGTGGTAGTTTGATAGGGATTGCATTGAATCTGTATATTGCTTTGGGTAGTATATTCATTTTCACAATGTTGATCCTTCCAGTCCAAGAACATGGTATATCTCTCCATCTGTTTGTATCATCCTTCATTTCTTTCATCAGTGTCTTATAGTTTTCTGCAAACAGGTCTTTTGTCTCCTTAGGAAGGTTTATTCCTAGGTGTTTTATTCTTTTTGTTGTAATGGTAAATGGGAGTGTTTCCTTAATTTCTCTTTCAGATTTTTCATCATTAGTGTATAGGAATGCAAGAGATTTCTGTGCATTAATTTTGTATCCTGCTACTTTAGCAAATTCATTGATTAGCTCTAGTAGTCTTCTGGTAGCATCTTTAGGATTCTTGATGTATAGTATCATGTTATCTGCAAACAGTGACAGTTTTACTTCTTCTTTTCTGATTTGGATTCCTTTTATTTCTTTTTCTTCTCTGATTGCTGTGGCTAAAACTTCCAAAACTATGTTGAATAACAGTGGTGAGAGTGGGCAACCTTGTCTTGTTCCTGATCTTAGTGGAAATAGTTTCAGTTTTTCACCATTGAGAACGATGTTGGCTGTGGGTTTGTCATATATGGCCTTCATTATGTTGAGGTAAGGTCCCTGTATGCCTGTGTTCTGGAGAGTTTTTATAAATGGGTGTTGAATTCTGTCAAAAGATTTTTCTGCAACTATTGAGATGATAATATGGTTTTTCTCCTTCAATTGGCTAATATGTTTTATCACATTGATTGATTTGCATATATTGAAGAATCCTTGCATTCCTGGGATAAACCCCACTTGATCATGGTGTATGATCCTTTTAATGTGCTGTTGGATTCTGTTTGCTAGTATTTTGTTGAGGATTTTTGCATCTGTGTTCATCAGTGATATTGGCCTGTAGTTTTCTTTTTTTGTGGTATCTTTGTCTGGTTTTGGTATCAGGGTGACAGTGGCCTCATAGAATGAGTTTGGGAGTGTTGCTCCCTCTGCTATATTTTGGAAGAGTTTGAGAGGGATAGGTGTTAGCTCTTCTCTAAATGTTTGATAGAATTCGCCTGTGAAGCCATCTGGCCCTGGGCTTTTGTTTGTTGGAAGATGTTTAACCACGGTCTCAATTTCAGTGCTTGTGATTGGTCTGTTTATATTTTCTATTTCTTCCTGGTTCAGTCTCAGAAGGTTGTGCTTTTCTAAGAATTTGTCCATTTCTTCCAAGTTGTCCATTTTATTGACATATAGTTGCTTGTAGTAATCTCTCATGATCCTTTGTATTTTTGTAGTGTCAGCTGTCACTTCTCCGTTTTCATTTCTAATTCTATTGATTTGAGTCTTCTCCCTTTTTTTCTTGATGAGTCTGGCTAATGGTTTATCAATTATTTTTATCTTCTCAAAGAACCACCTTTTAGTTTTACTGATCTTTGCTATTGTTTCCTTCATTTCTTTTTCATTTATTTCTGATCTGATCTTTATGATTTCTTTCCTTCTGCTAACTTTGGGGTTTTTTGTTCTGCTTTCTCTAATTGCTTTAGGTGTAAGGTTAGGTTGTTTATTTGAGATGTTTCTTGTTTCTTAAGGTAGGATTGTATTGCTATGAACTTACCTCTTAGAACCGCTTTTGCTGCACCCCATAGGTTTTGGGTTGTCGTGTTTTCATTGTCATTTGTTTCTAGGTAGTTTTTGATTTCCTCTTTGATTTCTTCAGTGATCTCTCGATTATTTAGTACTGTATTGTTTAGCCTCCATGCGTTTGTATTTTTTACAGATTTTTTTCCTGTAATTGATATCTAGTCTCATAGCGTTGTGGTCGGAAAAGATACTTGATAGGATTTCAATTTTCTTAAATTTACTAAGGCTTGGTTTGTGACCCAAGATATGATGTATCCTGGAAAATGTTCCATGAGCACTTGAGAAGAAAGTGTAATCTACTGTTTTTGGATGGAATGTCCTATAAATATCAATTAAGTCCATCTTGTTTAATGTATCATTTGAAGCTTCTGTTTCCTTATTTATTTTCATTTTGGATGATCTGTCCATCGGTGAAAGTGGGGTGTTAAAGTCCCCTACTATGATTGTGTTACTGTCGATTTCCCCTTTTATGGCTGTTAACATTTGTCTTATGTATTGAGGGGCTCCTATGTTGGGTGCCTAAATATTTACAATTGTTTTATCTTCTTCTTGTACTGAACCCTTGATCATTATGTAGTGTCCTTCTTTGTCTCTTGTAATAGTCTATTTTAAAGTCTATTTTGTCTGATACGAGAATTGCTACTCCAGCTTTCTTTTGATTTCCATTTGCATGGAATATCTTTTTCCATCCCCTCACTTTCAGTCTGTATGTGTCCCTAGGTCTGAAGTGGGTCTCTTGTAGACAGCATATGTATGGGTCTTGTTTTTATATCCATTCAGCCAGTCTATATCTTTTGGTTGGAGCATTTAATCCATTTACATTTAAGGTAATTATCGATATGCATGTTCCTATTACCATTTTCTTAATTGTTTTAGTTTTGTTATTGTAGGTCTTTTCCTTCTTTTGTGTTTCTTGCCTAGAGAAGTTCCTTTAGCATTTGCTGTAGAGCTGGTTTAGTGCTGCTGAATTCTCTTAGTTTTGCTTGTCTGAAAAGCTTTTAATCTCTCCATCGAATCTGAATGAGATCCTTGCTGGTTAGAGTAATCCTGGTTGTAGGTTTTTCCCTTTCATCACTTTAAATATGTCCTGCCACTCCCTTCTGGCTTGCAGAGTTTCTGCTGAAAGATCAGCTATTAACCTTATGGGGATTCCCTTGTATGTTAATTGTTGCTTTTCCCTTGCTGCTTTTAATATTTTTTCTTTGTATTTAATTTTAGATAGTTTGATTAATATGTGTCTTGGCGTGTTTCTCCTTGCAGTTATCCTGTATGGGACTCTCTGTGCTTCCTGGGCTTGATTCACTATTTCCTTACCCATATTAAAGAAGTTTTCAACTATAAGCTCTTCAAATATTTTCGCAGTCCCTTTCTTTTTCCCTTCTTCTTCTGGGACCCCTATAATTTGAATGTTGGTGCGTTTAATGTTGTCCCAGAGGTCTCTGAGACTGTCCTCAATTCTTTTCATTCTTTTTTCTTTATTCTGCTCTGCAGTAGTTATTTCCACTATTTTATCTTCCAGGTCACTTATCCGTTCTTCTGCCTCAGTTATTCTGCCATTGATTCCTTCTAGAGAATTTTTAATTTCATTTATTGTGTTGTTCATCATTGTCTGTTTGCTCTTTAGTTCTTCTAGGTCCTTGTTAAACATTTCTTGTATTTTCTCCATTTTATTTCCAAGATTATGGATCATCTTTACTGTCATTACTCTGAATTCTTTTTCTGGTAGACTGCCTATTTCCTCTTCGTTTGTTTGGTCTGGTGGGTTTTTACCTTGCTCCTTCATCTGCTGCGTATTTCTCTGTCTTCTCATTTTGCTTAACTTACTGTGTTTGGGGTCTCCGTTTCGCAGGCTGCATGTTCGTATTCCCGTTGTTTTTGGTGTCTGCTCCCAGTTGGTAAGGTTGGTTCAGTAGGTTGTGTAGGCTTCCTGGTGGAGGGGACTAGTGCCTGTGTTCTGGTGGATGAGGCTGGATCTTGTCTTTGTGGTGGGCAGGGCTGCATCTGGTGGTGTGTTTTGGGGTGTCTGTGAACTTATTATGATTTTAGGCAGCCTCTCTGCTAATGGGTGAGTTTGAGTTCCTGTCTTGCTAGTTTGGCATAGGGTGTCCAGCACTGTAGCTTTCTGGTCGTTGAGTGAGCTGGGTCTTAGCATTGAGATGGAGATCTCTGGGAGAGCTTACGCCATTTGATATTACGTGGGGCAGGGAGGTCTCTGTTGGACTAATGTCCTGAAGTTGTCTCTCACACCTCAGAGACTCAGGCCTGACACCTGGCCGGAGCACCAAGACCTTGTCAGCCACATGGCTCAGAAGGAAAGGGAGGAAAAAAAGGGAAGAAAGAAAGAAAAATAAAGTTATTAAAATAGAAAAATATTATTAAAAATAAAAAAAAGTAATAAAAAAAAAGAGAGAAAGAAAGAAGAGAGCAACCAAACCAAAAAACAAATGCACCAATGATAACAAGCGCTAAAAACTATTAAAAAAAAAAAAGGACAGTCAGAACCCTAGGACAAATGGCAAAAGCAAAGCTCTACAGACAAAATCACACACCAAAGCATACACATACACACTCACAAAAAGAGAAAAAGGAAAAAAAAAATATATATATATATAAAATAAAGAAAAGAAGAGAGCAACCAAATCAGTTAACAAATCTACCAATGATAATAAGCTCTAAATACTAAACTAAGGTAAACATAAAACTAGAAACAAATTAGATGCAGAAAGCAAACCCCAAGTCTATAGTTGCTCCCAAAGTCCGCCGCCTCAATTTTGGGATAATTCGTTGTCTATTCAGGTATTCCACAGATGCAGGGTACATCAAGTTGACTGTGGAGATTTAATCTGCTGCTCCTGAGGTTGCTGGGAGAAATTTCCCTTTCTCTTCTTTCTTTGCACAGCTCCTGGGGTTCAGCTTTGGATTGGCCCCGCCTCTGCATGTGGGTCACCTGAGGGCGTCTGTTTTTCTCCCAGACAGGAGGGGCTTAAAGGAGCAGCTGATAACGGGGCTCTGGCTCATTCAGGCCGGGGGGAGGGAGGGTTACGGAATGCAGGGTGAGCCTGCGGCGGCAGAGGCCGGCGTGACGTTGCACCAGCCTGAGACATGCTGTGTGTTCTCCCGGGGAAGTTGTCCCTGTATCACGGGACCCTGGCAGTGGCGGGCTGCACAGGCTCCCAGGAGGTGTGGTGTGGATGGTGACCTGTGCTTGCACACAGGGTTCTTGGTGGCGGCAGCAGCAGCCTTAGCATTTCATGCCTGTCTCTGGGGTCCATGCTGATAGCCGTGGCTCGTGCCCATCTCTGGAGCTCATTTAGGTGGTGCTCTGAATCCCCTCTCCTCGTGCACACTGAAACAATGGTCTCTTGCCTCTTAGGCAGGTCCAGAGTTTTTCCCGGACTCCCTCCCGGCTAGCCGTGGCACACTAGCCCCCTTCAGGCTGTGTTCACGCAGCCGACCTCAGTCCTCTCCCTGGGATCCGACCGAAGCCCGAGCCTCAGCTCCCAGCCCCTGCCCGCCCCGGCGGGTGAGCAGACAAGCCTCTCGGGCTGGTGAGTGCTGGTCGCACTGATCCTCTGTGCAGGAATCTCTCCGCTTTGCCCTCTGCACCCCTGTTGCTGCGCTCTCCTCCGTGGCTCCGAAGCTTCTGCCCCACCCACCCAACCCTTCATCTCCGCCAGTGAAGGGGCTTCCTAGTGTGTGGTAACCTTTCCTCCTTCACAGCTCCCTCCCACTGGTGCAGGTCCCGTCCCTATTCTTTTGTCTCTGTTTTTTCTTTTTTCTTTTGCCCTACCCAGGTATGTGGGGAGTTTCTTGCCTTTTGGGAAGTCTGAGGTCTTCTGCCAGCGTTCAGTAAGTGTTCTGTAGGAGATGTAGTTTTGATGTATTTGTGGGGAGGAAGGTGATCTCCATGTCTTACTCCTCCACCATCTTGAAGCCACTCTCAAACTGAGTGGTTTTAAACAACAGACACTTATTCTCCCACAGTTCTGGAGGCTGGAAGTCTGAAATCAAGGTACCAGCAGAGTCACGCTCCCTCCAAAGCTCTAGGGAAGAATCCTTCCTTGCTTCTTCTTAACTTCTGGTGGTTGCCTGCATTCCTTGGCTTGTTGATGCATCATTCCAGTGTCTGTCTTCACATGGCATTCTCCTCTCTGTGTGTCTGTGTCCAAAATTTCCTCTTCTCATAAAGACACCAGTCATATTGGATTTAGGGCCTATCCTAACACATTGTGACCTCAGCTAAACTTGATTACCTCTGCAAAGACCCTATTTCCAAATGATGTCACATTCACAGGTTTCAGATGGACATGAATTTTGGGGGACTCTATTCAATCCAGTACACAGGGGAAATGTACTCTCTTGAGAGCTGGTACCACCAGGGCAGTACGTGTACCCTGTGTTTCTAAAACTACCACTGGGGATGACAGAGGAGTGACTGGTAGAGAAGCCAAAGAGGAAAGGCAAAGAGTTAATGAGAGTGGTGAAAGGGAAGTTCCTCGCTACTTGTTTGTTATCCAGATTTCTTAGTATCTGGGGGGAATGAATGTTTGGGAGGACACCCTGGCCCGCAAGTTGAAGCTATTGATGTGACTGATATAGGAAGAATAAAGTATTGTGTATGAAAGCCATAGTTACTTCAGAATGAACCTGCTCTGTGGAGGAGTGCGTTATGCTGTTCCAGCGGAAATGGGCATATTGGTTGTACTGCTGATGGGATGTGTAGCATCCACCCAGACAGGGACCCATATCCTGCCACCACTCAGCATATTATAATATGTCCCCTTCCTGGAGCTGAACCTACAGCTAAAAAACCACGAGGCCTGCCCCCATCCAAACTCAGACGAAGGCTGACACACATAACACTTCTTAACCCTTTAGGACCATCTTCACCCTATATCTCACTGCTAGTCAATACATAGCTAGCTAGGCAGCCCATGTAAGTGTCCCTAGCACTACTCTGCAAGCCGAAGTGAAAGCTCATGCACTGGCCACAGTACATACACAGCTCACCTTTACCCTATGTGGGGACAGCCATATCTCATGAAAGCCTAAACCCATTGAACCTTCAATACACCTTGACATTGTCCTGCTTCGGTTACTGTTCAGTGCTCAGACCCATACATTGCTCAGCAAATCAGGAGACAGCTCTTACTTGAGAACCGGGCCTCCACCCACGTATCTTTAAAGTTTGCCAAGAAATAGCCATCTGTCAGGCCAGAACCCAATGCGTAACACGCCAAGGGCCAGATTCAAACTCAAACAAGAACAAGAGCCCAACAGACAATACAACCTCAGAGGGTGTATAGGGCTAAGTCAACACACCCCCATTTGGCATACCAGGAACCATCAGAACATGAGTCATACCCAAACCACTGCTCAGGATACTCTGAGAAGGGCCTCCCCAATCAGACCTGGACAAGGATCCCTGCCCAGTGTTTGGTAAACCATGAGACAGCCCCCAGCCATACCCCATGCCCCCACTTGCTCAGCAGAACAAATTGTGATGCTGGTTCCAACGCCGGCTGAAACAACTGCCTGCAGGGCTGTACCCTGCCTGGACCCCTACCCAACAAGGCACAGGACATCCTTGCTTAGACCAGGCTTTGTGCACATGCCACCCCTCAGAACAGGGACTTCATTCTCAGCTGCTCAGGGTAACAAATGAGAGACATGGTTCAGCCTGGGACCTCACCCTCAGCCCCCTGCAGTGTGCCTGGCCCCAGCCGCAAGCCAGAACCCTCTCTTCTCTCTCTTCATTTCTCATATACTCCTTTCCTACTAGGTCCTTCCCCAATGCCCCCCATTATAACCTGTGACACCTTTTCCATCCCAAACACCAAAGCCAGCCCTTTCTACTCCTCTTTCTTTTTTTTTTTATAAATTTATTTATTTTATTTATATTTATTTTTTTTGGCTGTGTTGGGTCTTCGTTGCTGTATGCGGGCTTTTCTCTAGTTGTGGCGAGCGGGGACTACTCTTCGTTGTGGCGCTCGGGCTTCTCATTGCGGTGGCTTCTCTTGTTGCGGAGCACGGGCTCTAGGTGCGCGGGCTTTACTAGTTGTGGCTCGCGGGCTCTAGAGCGCAGGCTCAGTGGTTCTGGCGTACAGGCTTAGTTGCTCCGCGGCATGTGGGATCTTCCTGGACCAGGGCTCGAACCCGTGTGCCCTGCATTGGCAGGCGGATTCTTAACCACTGTGCCACCAGGGAAGCCCCTCTACTCCTCTTTCTATTCATATCAGAGCCAAGCTTTAGAAGAGCAGTCTATAGTCCCACCTCTACCTCCTCACTTCCCATTCACTCCTCTACCCCAACTGCCTCCCCACCCCCCGCCCCGAAAGCTGGCCTCTGCCCTCAGGAGTCTCCTGAGATCACCAGTTGCCACATCCAAAAGGTGCTTTTCCAGCCTTCACCCGTTGTACCTGGTGGGGGGATCGGGCACTGCATCCCAGCTTCCTCCGTGAAACTCTCTCTTCCCTCAGGTCCCTGGGTACTGCTCCTGCACCTCGCCACTTCTCTGCACACCCCTTGTGCCATCCCGTGCCCCCGTGGATGCTGTCCTCTGGGCCCCTGAGGACCTCCCCCCTTCTTTGCACAACTCTCAGGTGTCCCTCCCCAAGAAGCTCTGGCAGACCCAGCCCCCAGCACCTGGACTCACCTCTCCAGCACAGTGTGACCGGCATTCGGGGCGAACATCTCTCCGCCTCTAGACCTTAGGTCCTCGCGGGCAGGAGCACCCTGGTTCTCACCTCCGGGTCCTCACGACAGGGCTTGGTGCCTGGCTCTGAGCCAGGGCTTGATAAAACCGGGCATCTCTGGAGCTGGAGGCCTGCGTGTTTGGAAGCACAGGGAGCAGCGGGGCCCTGCGCAGGATCCCTGCGCTCCCCGGAGCAGCAGGAGGGGAGGCGCCGCCAGCGCCAGCGAGTGGCAGCAAGGGCCACCTCTAATAACCCCGGTGAGGGCTCCGTGATGTTTGTTGAGTCAGCTGAGAGGCGTCGGGGCAGACTTAGCCATCAGGAGAGGCCTGAAGGGCCCTTGAATTCCCGCTGTTAGTAGAGACAATTTGGCAGGCAGAAGAGCCAAGGCTGCATCAGCGGCTTGGAGGCAGGAGCGCCCAACTGCAGTAGAATGAGCAGGAGTGGCCCTGCAGTCTCAGGTCAAGTGCAGGGCTCCGATGACTTCTGGCCACTGAGGGGAGCCGGGCCCCTCCCTGCAGGCAGAGCCCGGGCCCTCTCCACAGGAGCGGGCGGTCCACATTCCATCACGGGGGTCAGGGGCGGCCTCGCCCCCTTCCCCGCGACTGGGGGGTTTCCCCAGCAGCCAGACTTTCCATTTTCAAAGCGGGACAGAGCCCTGGGCAAACCGGGACAGGTGGTCACCCTCGGTGGCACTGGAAGGAGTGTCAGTCTCAAGCAGGGCTCCCTTCCCTTCTGCTGTTGGGAGCAGAGGACATTAAGGGGGCTTTGGTCAGAGTCGCAGCCCCACCAGGACGTAAGCAGTGGGACTGTGCATCTGCATCTGGCCTGCAGGGGTGGTGGTGAGGGCTGCCTGGAGGTGGCATGGGTTGGGCCCTCTTCTGGAGGGCTTATCTTAGAGGAGTTGGGTCTCAGCTCTGGTTTGGGGTCCCTGTGCTTGGCAGCTATGCTGTGAGGGTTAATGCTGTTCTAACCCTCTGTAAGGGCCAAGCCTTATGTGCAGGCTGCATATAATGAGAAATTCGATAAGCCTGAAATTAACCCTGAGCTGCTTTGCCAAAGTTCTTAACTGGTAGTGGTCCCTGGCCAAAGTATAAAATGTATTGATTACTAGTGTGACTTTGTGACCATGGGTCCCAGGAATTTCAGGGCACTTTGCACTACAATGTCAGCATTGTTTTACTTATTTTTAATTGAAAATAAATTCACGTAACATAAAATTTGCCATTTTAAAGTGTACAGTTCAATGGTTTTTAGTGTAATCACAATATTATACAACCATCACCGTCTAATTCCAAAATATTTTAATCACGCTTAAAAGAAACCCCATGTTTCCCAATTTCCCCCTCCCTCCATCCCCTAGCAACCATTGAGCTACTTACTCTCTGTCTTTATGCATTTTCCTATTCTGGACATTTCATATACATATGGAATCACAATATGTGGCCTTTGTTACTGGCTTCTTTCACTTAGGAAAACACTGTCAAGTTTCCTCCATGTTTGTAGCCTGTGTCAGTACTTCATTCCTTTTTTTTTTTTTTTTAAGATTTATTTTATTGATTGATTGATTGCTATGTTGGGTCTTCGTTTCTGTGCTAGGGCTTTCTCTAGTTACGGCAAGCGGGGGCCACTCTTCATCGCGGTGCGCGGGCCTCTCACTATCGCGGCCTCTCTTGTTGAGGAGCACAGGCTCCAGATGCGCAGGCTCAGTAGTCGTGGCTCACGGGCCTAGTTGCTCCGCGGCATGTGGGATCTTCCCAGACCAGGGCTCGAACCCGTGTCCCCTGCATTAGCAGGCAGATTCTCAACCACTGCGCCACCAGGGAAGCCCAAGTACTTCATTCCTTTTTATGGCTGTATAATATTCCATTTACAGATATACCACATTTTGTTTATCCATTCATCAGTTGATGGACATTTGGGTTGTTCATCCTTTTTGGTTATTATGAATAATGCTGCTATGAACATTGATGTACAGGCGCACCTCGTAGATATTATGGGTTTGGTTCCAGATCACTGCGATAAAGCAAATATCCCAATAAAGTGAGTCACATGAGGTTTTTTGGTTTCCCAGGGCATATGAAAGTCATATTTACGCTATGTTATAGTCTATCAGGTGTGCAATAGTATTATGTAAAAAAAATAATGTACACACCTTAATAAAAAATACTTTATTGCTAAAAAATGCCAACCATCATCTGAGCCTTCAGCAAGTCGTAATCTTTTTGCAATGGTAATGTCAAAGATCACTGATCACAGATCACCATAACAATTATAATAATAATGAAAAGGTTTGAAATATTTCGAGAATTACCAAAGTGTGACTCAGAGACATGAAGTGAGCAAGTGCTGTTGGAAAAATGGCGCCAACAGAATTGCTGGATGCAGGGTGGCCACAAACCTTCAGTTTGTAAAAAACACAGTATCTGTGAAGAGTAATAAAGTGAAGTACAATAAGATGAGGTGTGTCTGTACAAGTTTTTATGTGAACTTATGTTTTCCATTTTCTTGGGTATATACCTAGGAGTGGAACTGCTGGGTCATATGGCAACTCTGTATTTAACTTTTTTAAGAATTTGCCAAACTGTTTTCCAAAGTGACTGCACTATTTTACATTCTCACCACTATGTCTGAGGGTTTCCATTTCTCCAGATCCTTGCCAATACTTATTTTTCACTGTTTTTTGTTTGTTTGTTTTAAAATTATAGCCATCTTAGTGGCTGTGAGGTAGTACCTCCTGATTCTGGTTGTCATTTCCCTAATGCCTAATGATGTTGAGCATTTTTTCATGGCTTATTGGCCATTTGTATGTCTTCTTTAGATAAATGTTTTTTCAGATGCTTGGCCATTTTTAAATTGGGTTATTTGTCTTTTTATTGTTGCACTGTAAGAGTTCTTTATATATTCTGGATACTCAAAGTGTTTATTTTTCACAATAGTGAGATTGATTATTTGCACCTGGTTTTGATGCCACACACCCTATTCCTACCCAGGGCTCTGGGGTCGAACTTCTGTAGTCCCTGATCTGAGAGAGAAAGTGTCCTGCCATGGCCCTTACAGAGGACACTTGGAGCTTGCTCCTGGCCTCTCCACACTCCTTTCAAACAGCCTTTGCCTGTGACGCATATCCTTACTTTCTAGCTCTGTTGCACCCTTCTCCTGTAATAAACTGTACAATTGTAAGCATTGTCATGTTGGGTCCTTTGGGTCTTTTTCAGCGACCCAACCCTGTTTAACTGCTGGAACCTTCAAGTAGGGGAGTTGTGGCTGTTTGTTGCCTGGAGATTTTTGGAAGCAGGAGGATTGTAGAACTAAGCCACATCAGCATGGTAGGAAAGAACTGCAATGTGCCACCTAGGCAGAAGACATCTAGACACGAGAGAGGCCCAAGGCCTGTCTGATTCCAAAGCTCACACTTTTCATCACTTGTATTTACTGCCTTTCTATCTCTTTGTTAGGGATTCCTGTCACAAAGGAAGTCTTCCCGTTTTATAGCCTATCTCTCTTCTCGGAACTGATGCTCGGAATGTTTTTTCCTTCCTCCCTCTGTCCTCACCTCCCTCTCCTGTTCCCTCCCTACCCTTAGTCCCTCCCCCTTCCTTTCTTCCTTCTCTCTCTTTCTTGCTTCTTTCTTTCATTCCTTTTTAAATTTATTTTCCTTTCTTCCCTACCTTCCTCCTTCCCTCTTTTCTTTTTTTTTCTTTATTTTCCTTCTTTCCCTTCTCCCTTCTATCTCTCCCTCCCTTTTCCTCCTTCTTTCATCCCTCCTCTTCCTCCCTCTCTCCCTTCCTCCTTCCTTCCTCCCTTCCCTCCCTCCCTCCCTCCTCATCTATCATTGGGTTTCTCCCATTGTCTATTCTGTTATCTTGCAGCCCTGGGTCAAAACCTCACTTAACCCACGACTTGACAACATCTTGGAAAAACTGGACCCTAAGTTTCATTTTAGCCTCCTGCCAGCAGCATTGCTGAAAGGGCATGGAGAACACTCTCTAGCCCGCCTCACAAGTATCTGACAGACAGGGTGAGATAGCAAACCAAGAGCTTTGCCCACGAGAGGAAAGTGATGGGTATTTGCCCCCCAAATCCATTCTCCACCTTTTCCTACCTTGCCCTATGCCCCAGGAGGCTACCCCTTTCATGGTCTGTATCATATGAGCCCCCTTGCCCTCTGGCTTCTGGTTAGGTTTGGTCAGTGGCGAGCACTGACATGAGATTAGAGGGTGAGAAGAAAGAGAAGTCAGGGTATTTATTCTCTCTGTCCCCTTCCTGCCCAGCGCTGGTTCTGGAAAGGGAAGCATTCCTCACTGGCCACAACTGCTACTGGGCAGCCCTCTTGCCCCACTCCATTTCTCACCAGGTTCTAGTATTACTTCCCTCTCCTTGCCTCTTCTGGTCGAGGGGTGATAATGACTTCCCTCTGTTGCTTCTCCCTGAACACATTAGCATCCCTTATTGCTTCCCTTATTCTTGCCCACATTTTCATTCAATTCACCTCAGATAAATTCTTTGAGTGTGCCATCTGTTCTTTTGCCAGGACAAGAAATTCCTTGCAGGGCAAGGAGCTGCCCTAGAACTGGGACCAGGACAGTGCCATCTGCATTGAGCTTGGGGCTCTCCTCCCCATCAAGTGACAGTACTTGTCAGAGCCATGGGCTTGGGTCCTAGAAAAATAGGCAAATACACATCTGAAGTAGGGGTGAAAAGACATTTATTCTTTCTTACAAGGCTCTTGGGATTTTTGTGAAAAAGTGAGGTAAGAAGGCCAGGCTTTACTAGGATTACCAGGCCCTAAACAAAGAGGATGGTACAGAATCACGATCTACTCCTGCTTACCCTGACACACTGGCTTGTCTCCGGGGGTGGGGAGGGTGCTCAGGTGCTCTCAAACACAGTCTTCATGGCAATAAACAATCATATCTGAATCAGAGAGAGTGATGAATCAAGATGTCATTTTAGTCCTTAGTAGGGCAGGGTGAGTACTGGGTGTTTCCTTTGCCTGCATTGTTCCCAAGCCAGCTATATGGCATCCTTCATGACCTCCTGGAATGACAGTAATCATCTAAGAAGATGACTATTGTGGGTCTCCTGGCCTGTGTTAATTGTTCCCATGGCCAGAATTCAACCATGTCTGGGCATGTCTCATAACCTGGAGGGGCAAGCAATACAAAGATATTTTTTGCATCAGTATCAAATTGCACAGGGCACCTGTGTAAAGGAGGTTTGCATGGGCACCTGGGGAGACATGAAAATAAAGAAGATGGTACCATATTTTGCTTAGGTGTTGATTCCCCTGCCCAGCCTCAGAGACACATGTTTGAGCCCTATAGAGAGAGAGGCTAATGGCATAAGCTGATGGATCTGGTTCCCAGCAGAGGTGTAATAGCATGGGAGGGGAGCACTCCCCTGACACCTCAATCATTTGCAATTTCAGCAATATAAAGAGCCTATACTCTTGACACAGATGTTCTTATGTGGTGAAAAATTATGCAAAACTTGGAAATAAGGCCAAAGGATGTTCTTTCCATGTCACATTGGAGCATTGTCTAAGAGGCCTGCCTAAAGATTAATTCTCTACAGAAATGTATTTTGTTTGACTTACTATTTACTATTGATTATAGCCAAGTCTCTGTGAAGTCTCTGTTAACTTGCAGACGTCTGTTTGTAGAGATGCAAATGCTTCTGTCAAGTAGAAAAGATGGCTTCAAAGGTAACAGTTGTATTTCCCTGTAGGACATTAACCAGTACTGTATCTAAATCTAACTTAGTAGTCTTATTTTAGAATTGTTTCTTTGAGTGCCTATATGCACTTTCTTTCAAATTCTCCTTTGAACCAACTTACCATACTGCTGTTTCCTCATTAATGAGTTAAATAAAATATTTATAGGGGCTTATTTTATGTTTTGTACAAGTCATATTTTTAACTTTCTAAAAATTATACTTTGCCAGTGAACACTGGTAGCTATGACAAAAGTGAGACACTCTTTATGTGTTTAATTGAGCAATGGATATCAATGAGAGGGCTGAGGTAAATGAGGAGAACGGCAGGTGCCATAGAGTAACTATAGCTGAAAGATAGGTTCACGAGGACGTTAGAAATACCTCTTGGGAACTCCCAGACATGACTTGGTGAAACAAATACTTTACCTAAATTTCCTGGTTTCATCTTGATTGTGACGGCAAAAGGAAATCAGTAGAGGGAAGCTGCCCAAGTTCCACTGCGCCGTTATTTCAAGACCTTTCCATGAAAACTTCTAATTGGATATCTTTTTGCCAACTCGAACTCAACAGGTCTAAAACTGAACTTATTTTTCCTCTCAAACTTACTTCTACCATTTTCCCTACTTCTTGAATGGCACCTCTGCTCACCCAGTCCTTCAAGCCAGAAACTGAAAAGTCATCCTGGGCTTCTCCAGATTCTACATATAATCAGTATGGCCAACCTAAATAAAGAGGTAAACTGAGGCAAGCTTGAATTACCAGATATTGAGTTTATTCGGGAATAACAGAGAAATCGCAATTCAAGAAATGCAGGGCTTCCCTGGTGGTGCAGTGGTTGAGAGTCTGCCTGCCAATGCAGGGGACACGGGTTCGAGCCCTGGTCTGGGAAGATCCCACATGCCGCGGAGCGACTAGGCCCGTGAGCCACAATTGCTGAGCCTGCGCGTCTGGAGCCTGTGCTCCGCAACGAGAGGCCGCGATAGTGAGAGGCCCGCGCACCGCGATGACGAGTGGCCCCCACTTGTCGCAACTAGAGAAAGCCCTCGCACAGAAACGAAGACCCAACACAGCCATAAATAAATAAATAAATAAATAAATAAATAAATAAATAATAAAAAAAAGAAATGCAAACTGTAGCAAGCTACAGGTGAGTCCCTTGAGGGTTTGGGATGGGCTGCATTCATGAGCAAGGAGTGCAAAGGGGGGGATGTCTAGCCAGAGACCAAGCAGCAAGTTCACTGGCTTGAGGATGGGGATAGATATTCACTGGTTAGGAGATAAGTCTCGGTCTTCTGTAAGTCAGGCACTTATGGGAAATCAGTCTCTTGGTTAAGTTTCGTTCTTCTGAGGGCGCATGCGAGATTCTCCATTTCCTATCCTCCGGTTCCATTTTACGTTGAAATCCTTTCACAGTACCCAAGTCTTAACTAATTCTATCTCATAAACATTTTCCCCTTCCTTTTCTATCTTCCTGTTACTGTTTTCTCAATTCAGTTCTTTATCACCTCTCTCGCTTGATGAGCCTCCTCACCTGACTTAGCTTCCACCTTTCTTATCACTCATCCTGCCAGTCTAGTTTATACAATGTTGCGAGTTTTGTCTCATTAAAAAAAAATTATAATCATGTTACTCCTGTGATTAAAACCCTTAAAGGGAAGCAGTGTAGAAGTAGAGTTGATGCAACTTGATGACCGAGTGAGTTAAACAATCCAGGGTGTGAAAAAAATCTTCAACATTTTTTACTGCCTATGGGGTAAAGTCCAGATCAGGCTCTTAGCACTAAGGCAATTTATATCCTGGTCTCAACCTACTTTATCAGCCTCATCTCCAGACCATCCCTAACAAATACCCTATACTGTGACTACATTGCATTTCTCACCATGCTCTTCATGCTTCCTTGCCTTTGTGCTCGCTGTTTCCTTTGTCCTAAATGACCTCATCTCTCTTCTCTGCTAGGTATATTCCTATTCACTTGTCAAACTCCTCCAGGTGGAACTCAGTGTTTCCTTAAATTTTGTACCGTAGATGCCTTAATCCTGATGCTGGTAGCCCATGACCAGCTTGCCTGTCAACTGGCAGTCACATCTTCTCGATGACCTCCTCCACCATGTAACAACTAAAGGCAATATCTGACCCTAGACAGGATCCTGTACTGGTGGGATGGGGATGGGGGGGAATACTGTAAAAGACATTATTAGGTCAACTGCTAAAACTGGAATATGGGATGATAGATTAAAGTATTTTATCATGGGACTTCCCTGGCGGTCCAGTGGTTAGGACTCCGCGCTTCCAGGGCAGGGGGCACAGGTTCGATCCCTGGTTGGTCAGGGAGCTAAAATCCCGCAACCCGCACGGAGTAGCCAAAAATAATAATAACAATAATCAAGTATTGTATCAATGTAAATTTCTGAAGTTCATAACTGGAGTATGGTTAAAGTAAGAGAATATTACCATATTCTTCAGAAATATGCACTGAAGTATTTAGGGGTGAAGGCCAATGATATATAATTCTCTCAAATAGTTCAGGAGAAAAGATAGACAGATAGATAGATGGAGCATGCACATGATAAAGCACATGGGGTTAAAAGTTAACAATAAGTGAAGCTGGGGTAAAGGTGTTGGAGGAGGTCATCAAGAGGATGTGACTGCCAGTTGACCTTAGGGCTGGACCCAGCAATGGGAGGCTCCTCACCCCCTCCCCTGTCCTTGCTTGGAATGTACATTCCGCCCACCGCTCCCATAGCCAGAGGTGATTCAAGGCCAGAGCCCTGAGAGAGCGAGGTGTTGAGACTACCTGGACTGAATAAGTGACTGAACCCAATTTAGGCCTCTATGTAAACTTTTAAGATGCTGGCAAGCGAGTGTGGAGATGGACTTGTCTTGCGACCACCCAAGACAACCCTCCTATGTAAGTTCCCTTGCTTATTAAACTTCCACCAACCAGTCTGGGGTGGTCTGCCTCTTCTTTGGTCTCTCCTTGCCCTCTGAGTACAGGGGGCCGGTTTCAGATTTCACCTGGGGAACTCCTGAGGTTTCGAATCAGCAAAAGGGTTTATAGGTGTTCTTTACACTATTCTTTTTTTTTTAATTTATTTATTTATGGTTGTGTTGGGTCCTCGTCTCCGTGCGAGGGCTCTCTCCAGTTGCGGCAAGCAGGGGCCACTCTTCATCGCAGTGCACGGGCCTCCCACCATCGTGGCCTCTCCTGCTGCGGAGCACAGGCTCCAGACGCGCAGGCTCAGCAATTATGGCTCACGGGCCCAGTTGCTCCACGGCATGTGGGATCTTCCCAGACCAGGGCTCGAACCCGTGTACCCTGCATTGGCAGGCAGACTCTCAACCACTGCGCCACCAGGGAAGCCCTACACTATTCTTATTCTAGCACTCTTGCTGTAAGTTTGAAATTATCTCCAAATAAAAAGTTTAAAAAAAACAAACAATAATACCTTTATCAGAGTACTTATATTATTATATTGTGACTGTGGCTCCACTAGTCTGTGAGCAATCACAGATATGAACTATGATTCATCATTGCCAGGGAGGACAAATAGTAGGTATGCTATGCATGTTTGTTGATTGACCATAAGCGTTAGCAAATGAATGCCCCGCAAATGGTGTACTGATGAGGGTTATCTCCTGGGTGATGTGTTCGATAGAGGTTCAAGCAAGTTAAGAAATCTCTGCTGGTGCTCATATCAAAAGCATTTATAGGTTTCTTGATGTTATCGCCTCTTGCCTTCAGGGGTTGGTTTGATATTACAGGCATACTTCTGCAAAGGATATATATGGATTCCTCAGTTCTGAATATGTTAAGCCTTTCCTAAAGTAAAGCCCAAACAATGTTGTGCAGGCTGTGTTGAAATTTACCATTTCCTGTTATTTCTATAATTGATCAGACACCCTGAAAAATTCGTGAACATTCCCATACCACCTTCACAAAAAGGTATGATTGTAAGCCCCAAAGAGGTCACATCATTCACAGAGGTAACTGTCCAATGCCTGCTCCATTACATCTGCCTCTAATTAAAAGAATGACTCATCAGTATTCCATGATGGTTAATTGTTTTTAGTACTGCTTTTGACTATCAAGGAACCATAATTCAACCATTCATTAAATAAAAAAAACATTTGTTGAGTATCTACTATTTGAGGGGTATTGTCCTGGTCACTGAGGATATAGCAGTGAACAAAAGAGTGTCCTGGTGTCATGGACTTTACAGTCCAGTAGGGAAGACAGGCATTAGGCAAGTAAGCACATCAGAGATTACCTTTGTAAAACTCAACATTTCAAAAAATATATAATACATTCCTGGGCATAAGGCTCAATGTTCCTGGAAATGATTTCTTTAGAAGTTTGAGTGTATACATTTAGTGGTTTCACAAAATTATCAGTTAGAGAGTCTATATATCTCTTCCTTGAATTGAAAATTAGTGCTGTTAACATTAATAGAAGTAATGGAATTAATTCTTCAGGAATTTTCTCAGTAGTATATGAATGAGCCTGTGTCAGTTAACATCCAGTGGGAATAGATGGCACACTTAAATTTTTTGAAAGAATCATTTAATAAAGCAATTATTTACTAAATTTAGGTAGGGTATAGAGAATCCACAAGTGATATTCCAGAACCCAAGGCTAGTAAGGCTGTTAACACTCTTAAACCTGAAGCAGCAAAGGGAGGGAGTGGTTTCTTGAACTTGGGTGGGGGGAGAGCAAGAGCTAGGTGGCTAGGGTTACCTGACAGGAAAAGCTACAACTTTCAGGTGAGGGAAACAGCCAGCCCGCCTCCAGAAACCTCTCAGGGAAAAAGTCATAGAAATAAGTATCCCAACTTCATTCTTCTCCATCCTTGCCATTTCTTGCCAGTCCTTTCCATTGGCCAAGCCCAACTGGAAGTTAGAGGCAATGGAGCTTACCGATGTATATATATGGGTCGGTACAGAGCAGAGCGGAGAGCTCATCTAGAGGAGCAAATCATTAAAGGGAATGCAGCACAGGTCCCTATTACTCTTTTCTCATCACAGCCCAGGCCTTGAACTGTTTGCCTCAATCTACATTACATTTTATTTTCTGATGGGTTTCTGACCTTACCATCTCATAACCCCCTTTTCTTATGTAAAACTGAAGATCATCTTTGGAAGCTGAGGCTTGTCACTGCTTCCTTTTTTTCTAAATTTACTTATTTATTTATTTTTGGCTGTGTTGGGTCTTCGTTGCTGCACACGGGCTTTCTCTAGTTGAGGCGAGCGGGGGCTACTCTTCGTTGCAATGCATGGGTCTCTCACTGCAGTGGCTTCTCTTGTTGCAGAGCACGGGGTCTCGAGCACAGGCTCAGTAGCTGTGGCGCACGGGCTTAGTTGCTCCGCGGCATGTGGGATCGAACCTGTGTCCCCTGCATTGGCAGGCGGACTCTTAACCACTGCACCACCAGGGAAGTCCCTGTCACTGCTTCTTGTGACTTCTGGCTTCCCTTCCTCCCTCATCCCTTTGACCAAGATGTTTTCCTCTGCTCTGGGTAAACTTGCCCAGTTCATTCTGGAACACTGTTTGAACAAAGGCCCTCAGAGCAAGTGCCCCTGCTATATTTGCTTCAGCCCTGTGAGTGGTGACTGGATGTGACAGCTGAGATGGGAAGCACTTATTTGTGTCAGACTAATAACTCAGTCATCACTCCAGTTCTGTTTACCTCCATCCCCCTCTCTTGCCTGACAGCCACACCTCTGAGTGGATTAGTAGATTAGGACTCCAAACAAAGGAGTTCAAAGATACCTCATTAGAGGTGAGATGAGGAGTGACTGGGGAGACTATATGAACTTGAAGAACTGGTATTTCTTGCCCATGTTGGATGATGAAATTTTTTTAAAAGGCAGGCTAGTAAAGAGTTCTGGCATGCCTGGGAAAGATAAACTCCAATTTCCATCTCGTGGCTACTTTTGGAGCGGGAAGGCAAGAGATCCAGAAGTACAGAAGGAGCTCCAACTGGGGCTATATTTTATTTCTTAATAACTGAAATTCTGAAGCAAGTATAAGAAAATGCTAGAATTTCATAGTGAATGGTGGGGTGCTAATTATGAAATTCTTTGTACTTTTCTCTATGTGGAGATTACAGTTGAGTAGAGGAGAATGGGGGTGGCTGCACCCCAGACATGACCAAGGAAAGCAGACAGGATGGAAAGAACAGTGCAGTTGCCTGTCTCCTGGTGTCTCGGTGGTATTCGGAGAGTGTGCTACTTCAGTGCAGCCACAGGCAGAGGCTTCATGGGGGCTCTGGAATCATGGTGACACTAGTAGTTTGGAGACCTGATGATTTTTTTGTTCCTAGCTCTGCTCTACAAAGGAGGTAGTTCCGTGTAGTAGTTAGGGGCCAGTCTGATAAAGCCAGCCTGCCCGGGTTCAGATCTTGGTTTGGGCACTTCCTGGCTGTGTCACTTTACCCCTCTGTATTTGTTTCCTCACCCGTAAAACGTGATGAGAATGTCAACCCATATCAAGAGGTTGTTGAGAGGAGTATGGCCACAGACTGAATTTTATGCTATTTTTATGCTATTATTCTCCCAGACAAGCTGAACTAATGGGAACAATCCTCTAGCACAGGGATTGGCACACTTTTTCTGTAAAGGGCCAGATAGTAAACATTTGAGGCTTCATGGGCCATCTTCTCTCTGTCCCAATTACTCAGCTCTGGTGTTGTAGTGAGAAAGCAGCCATGGACAATATATAAACAAATGGGTGTGGCTGTGTTCCAATAAAACTTTACTCATAAAACAGGCAGTGGAAAAACAAAACAAAACAAAACAAAAACATGCAGTGGGCTCGTGAGCTGTAGTATGTCAACTCTTTCTGTAGCGTATTTTATTTTATTTTTTAGTATTCTTTTCCATTATGGTTTATTACAGGATACTGAATATAGTTCCCTGTGCTATACAGTAAGACCTTGTTGTTTATCCATCCTATAATTACTAGTTTGTATCTGCTAATCCCAAACTCCCAATCCATCCCTTCCCCCACCCCTCTTCCCCCTTGGCAACCACTAGTTTGTTCTCTATATCTGTGAGTCTGTTTCCTTTTTGTTATGTTTACTAGTTTGTTGTATTTTTTAGATTCCACATACAAGTGATGTCATACAGTATTTGTCTTTCTCTGTCTGACTTATTTCACTTAGCATAAAGCCCTCCAAGTACATCCATGTTGCTGCAAATGGCAAAATTTCATTCTTTTTTTATGGCTGAGTAGTATTCCGTTGTATATATATACCACATCTTCTTTATCCATTCCTCTGTTGATGGACATTTAGGTTGCTTCCATGTCTGTGGCATGTTTTAAATGCTTGGATGCTCCACTTATCTCTCAAAATGATGGATGCCCTAGGCTATTTGGGAAGAGTGGCACACATTCCTATGCCCTGGTTGGACCCTTGCAAAACCTGTACTGTGCCTCCCTTCAAAAAAGGAAAAAGTATGTTTCCTTAACACAAGTTGGGACCACATCTCCACCTTCCTAAGTAGAGCCTGCCTGTGACCCTCCAGTTTAATTACCCCAAGACTCAGGACTTATTCCCTACCAAGAAGCTTAAAGCAGTCTCACTTCAGCCACACCATTGCTACTTGAGAAAATTCTCCATCCTTACTGAGGAAATATGGAAAATCTCTGACTAGGACACTTAAAACCTGCCCAGAATTCAGGGTGCACAGTCCACAAGAATTCTATCATAAATAATAGCATGAGTCAGCCATTAGTTACATAGGGACCAGACACACACTAAGAAGGACACTGTCTAAAAAAGGGCCAGTTTGAAAACTACCACTTCCCAGTGTGCCAGGGGACAGCCATAGTCCATACCATTATCTCTAGCACATACCCCAGGAAACATCATCAGTCAGGATGACATAATGGCACAACATCACTGTCAAGGACAGGACCCACTTACATACCCACAGGCAGCACTTCCCAAACTGGTTTGTGCCCAGACCAGGGTTTATGGCCAACCGTCATCTAGACATACTGTGAGACAGCTGCCTCTCAGATACATGATCAGATACCCCTGAGGGGGGTTGGCCTTGCTGAGACCAAGATATAGACACCTCCCCACTCAGCACACCCTTGCCTAACCCAGTCCATAGTGCAAGATTAGGAATTATCCAAGACAGACTCGGGCCATACCCAGATACACAGACCCCAGCTCAAGACCATGCAGAATCGTCTCAGCTTACTCCCAAGGACTTTATGTGTTCACTTGTTGGACACAAGGTCCCCAAAACAGAGATCAGACCCAACTCAGTTCCAAGCCCCTTTGAATACATATACCAAGCACAGGGACCCCAAACCAGAGCTGAGACCCAACTCCTCTAAGATAAGCCCTCCAGAAGAGGGCCCAACCCATGCCACCTCCAGGCAGCCCTCACCACCACCCCTGCAGGCCAGATGCAGATGCACAGTCCCACTGCTTACGTCCTGGTGGGGCTGCGACTCTGACCAAAGCCCCCTTAATGTCCTCTGCTCCCAACAGCAGAAGGGAAGGGAGCCCTGCTTGAGACTGACACTCCTTCCAGTGCCACCGAGGGTGACCACCTGTCCCGGTTTGCCCAGGGCTCTGTCCCGCTTTGAAAATGGAAAGTCTGGCTGCTGGGGAAACCCCCCAGTCGCGGGGAAGGGGGCGAGGCCGCCCCTGACCCCCGTGATGGAATGTGGACCGCCCGCTCCTGTGGAGAGGGCCCGGGCTCTGCCTGCAGGGAGGGGCCCGGCTCCCCTCAGTGGCCAGAAGTCATCGGAGCCCTGCACTTGACCTGAGACTGCAGGGCCACTCCTGCTCATTCTACTGCAGTTGGGCGCTCCTGCCTCCAAGCCGCTGATGCAGCCTTGGCTCTTCTGCCTGCCAAATTGTCTCTACTAACAGCGGGAATTCAAGGGCCCTTCAGGCCTCTCCTGATGGCTAAGTCTGCCCCGACGCCTCTCAGCTGACTCAACAAACATCACGGAGCCCTCACCGGGGTTATTAGAGGTGGCCCTTGCTGCCACTCGCTGGCGCTGGCGGCGCCTCCCCTCCTGCTGCTCCGGGGAGCGCAGGGATCCTGCGCAGGGCCCCGCTGCTCCCTGTGCTTCCAAACACGCAGGCCTCCAGCTCCAGAGATGCCCGGTTTTATCGAGCCCTGGCTCAGAGCCAGGCACCAAGCCCTGTCGTGAGGACCCGGAGGTGAGAACCAGGGTGCTCCTGCCGGCGAGGACCTAAGGTCTAGAGGCGGAGAGATGTTCGCCCCGAATGCCGGTCACACTGTGCTGGAGAGGCGAGTCCAGGTGCTGGGGGCTGGGTCTGCCAGAGCTTCTTGGGGAGGGACACCTGAGAGTTGTGCAAAGAAGGGGGGAGGTCCTCAGGGGCCCAGAGGACAGCATCCACGGGGGCACGGGATGGCACAAGGGGTGTGCAGAGAAGTGGCGAGGGGCAGGAGCAGTACCCAGGGACCTGAGGGAAGAGAGAGTTTCACGGAGGAAGCTGGGATGCAGTGCCCGATCCCCCAACCAGGTACAATGGGTGAAGGCTGGAAAAGCAACCTTTGGTGCTGAATAGTGGGCACTACAGAAACCCTGATATGAGTGCGGATTTCTTGTTGTATGATCAATGATGATATGATGATTCTGTCTGGCTGGGGGTTATCACATTCTGTTCTGATTCTTGGCCTGTGAATGGTTCTTCTGTGGAATAGCAGCTTGGTTTGCATGTGCTGTGCAGTGGACGTGCATGGGCTCTGTTCTCAGCAGTGGCCGCCATGTTGTTTGTCATGTTACAGCAAGGGTGAGTGTTTGGGCCTCAGGCCTGGCTTTCCTATGGCACTCTTGGCATATATATATAGAAGGCACAGGCCCAGTCTTAGTGAGAGACTGTCTCCTGGTGGTGCCTGTGTTGGCCCTGATGCAGACCATGTAGACTATGGCTCCCTCCTATTTGCTGAGCCATGGGGTAAGGATAGGAGTTGGCCTGGTCATGTGGTGTCTCCTTGTGTTCTGAGCCATTCTGTGGGCATGGGCTCAGGTGTGAGTGTGGTCTGTCTCCTGGCTCACAGGCTGATGTATGTATGTGCGTGAATCCTATTATAGGCAGAAGCTGCATAGGAGTTTGCTACTATAAATATATCTGCTTATACATATAAACCCTCATTTGAGAGATCCTCTCTTAGCGTGCTGAAGGCTGCTCTGCTCCAAGGCTCGCTGTGAAGCAGGAGAGAGTTGCCTGTGATTTTAGGTTTTTTTTTTTCCTTTGGCCGCACCACACGGCTTGTGGGATCTTAGTTCCCCGACCAGGGATTGAATCTGCGCCCTCGGCAGTGAAAGCACAGAGTCCTAACCACTGGACTCCCAGGGAATTCCCGATTTTAGGCACTTTTAAGGAAAAAAGAAACAGCTTTAAAACCAGGTAGAAGCACACAATATTTTTTCCTATGTTCATCAGTGGGACAAAACTCACCCCTCCCAGCCTGCATTGCCAAGAGAAACCAGGAGATATTCATTGATAACCAGTGGAAGCCAGAATGGCTGGTTTTGCAGGATTCAAGCAACTGGGGGAGTGGGGACTCCATTTTCCTGTGGGGAGAGGACATACATCCCAAGGACAGGGGTTGGGGTAGGTTTGCGGGAAAGACTCCCGAATGGGGAATAGCTTAAAAGGGGAGAACTATGAGCTAGGGAGGGAAAAGAAGGGAAGAGTTAGGAAAGTTTCCTAAATTATGTGCCACTGCACACAGGCGTGCCCCTTCTGGGTTCTATGGGTCCTGAGGTATTGCCCTCCTTAGTCCTCAGGACGGCCATGCAAAGACTAGTGCAGCAGAGCCTCGAGACAAATTGTCTTTGGCCGTGAACCGCCTATCCATTTATGACAGTGTGCCCTAAATTCAGTTTTTATGAGTACCATGAAAAGAAAAAGATTGGGAAGCACCAAATTAGGAAATACGGAGTGTCCAAGGCACCACTCCTGATTTGCCCACTAGCCTGACTGAGCTCTGAAACATGCACCTGAAACCTAAAGTCAAGAACTGCTTGAGGGGGGCTTCCCTGGTGGCGCAGTGGTTAGGAATCCACTTGCCAATGCAGGGGACAAGGGTTCGAGTCCTGGTCCCGGAAGATCCCACATGCTGTGGTGCAGCTAAGCTCGTGCACCACAACTACTGAGCCTGCACTCTAGAGCCTGCGAGCCACAACTACTGAGCCTGCGCACCACAACTACTGAAGCCCGCGCGCCTAGAGCCCGTGCTCTGCAACATGAGAAGCCACCGCGATGAGAAGCACGCGCACCGCAATGAAGAGTAGCCCCCGCTCTTCGCAACTAGAGAAAGCCCGCACGCAGCAATAAAGACCCAATGCAACCAAAAATAAAATTAATTAATTAATTAATTTTAAAAAAGACACGTGAAGCTCTAACCATAAAAGAAAGTATTGATGAGTTTGAATGCTTTAAAATTAAGAAATTCTCTTCATCAGAAAATACCATAAGATGAAAAGTTAAGTCACAGAGTGGGAGTAGATATCTGCAATAAATCTACTAGAAAAAGGGCTGTTTTCCAAAATGAATAAATAACAAATCAGTAAGAAAAAAGATAGAAAATACAATAGAAAAGGCTAGAAACTTGAATAGTTACTCCACAAAATTGTACATCCAAATAGATAAAAAACATACAAAAGTTGTTTAACCTCATTAGTAGTCAGTAATTAGTAATTAGGAAATGCAAATTAAACCCACAATGCAATACTATTACATACTCAATTGGTGAAAATTAAAAGCCTGACACTAATAATGGCTGACAAGAACATGGAGCAATAGTGGGTCTTTTAAATCATTGCAGCCACTTTAGAAAATTGAATGTTACTATTTACTGAATTTGAAGATATACATATTTTTATGATTGAGCAGTTCCACACAGGTATATATCCAGCATAAATACATTCTTATGTACCCCAGGGTGTGTGTGTGTGTGTGTGTGTGTATGTGTGTGTGTATGTGTGTGTGTGTGTGTGTATAGAAGCTGTCCCTCAAGAGTAGAATAGTTAAAGAAAACATACCATATTCATCCAGTGGAATACTATATATCAATAAAAATGAATAAACTATAGATATAAGCAAAAATGGTGTGGAGAGTTGAGTTGTTGGTTCTTGCTTGGGCACTTATATAAGTGAGATTTGTATCAGGCTTACACGGGCAGAGATAAAGTTAAGGCCACGGTCTGAGAGGTCTTTCCAACTGTGCTTAATGGTGGTATGTGGCTAAGCTGTGTTTTGTATTGACATACTTATAAGCCAAGTACTTAGGCTGAATAGTGGTAAAGATTTAGGCTTTGCTTTGGCCTAGGGCTGGTGTGCTAAGCCCTGATTTGTATATGGGTATGGACCCTACCCCATCCTTGGTGAAAGCTGCCTCCTCTCATGCAATCATAGTGTGGATTTAGGCTCTTTGCTGAGAAGGTACTTATAGACACTTAAAGTATGTTGAGAGGTTGTATGGCTATGGGCTTGGTCTAAGATGGGGCTGACTCTTGGGTTGGTAGATCTGGTTACCAGTACTGTTAGGGGCAATAACCTCTCTGAGTGCTGTGGTGGTTACTATAGCACTGTGCCTGACACATGGTGGATGTTCAATAAATATTGATTTAATGAATGAAAGAATGAGTGAATGATTGAGTGAAGTGCTGTATACTTATACGAACCCTGTTCCTGGCCTGTTCTGTACCTTGGTTTGACAAATGGTGGTGTGGTCATGGTTTAGTTTAGACTTGAATTCTAGTGTGCTTAACTGTGGTTTTGGAATGACTGTGGTCTAGTGGGAATCACGGCATACATTTAGACTTGTATATTTTGAGCCCTGTTATGGGTAGGGACTATCCTTTGATGAATCATGGTATGGATATAGAACTTAATCTGGACAGGAGAAATCCTACTGATCTGGTATGTGTTGGAAGATTTTCTGCTCAATGATTTGGGGAGTGGAGATCTGCATAAGGGTCCTGAACTAGGCAGAGGGCCATCCCCTAGGTCACTGGCTATTGTGGTTAAGGAATGTGAGCTGTATGAGGGCTCCTTTGTGTTGGGTTCAGACACGGTGGTATATAAAGGAATCCTGGACTGAGCAGGGACCACGCATGGTTGCTGGATTGTGGTATGCATATAAGCTCTGCTCTTGATAGAAAGAGATGATTTGGTAGGAAAAAAGTCAGTCAAGAAAAAGGGATTGTTCAAAATAAATGTGATGCAATATCACTTAAAAATACTGCTGCAAAAACTCTAATAAGATACTAACAAAGAGAACACCATCATGCATTAATCACGACCCAGTGGAATTCATTCTAGAAATGTGAAGATGCTTCAGTATGATGAAATATATTAATGTTATAACATTTATTTTATTAAGAGGTGAAAGGTAGAAAACATATGATCCTCTTGATAATATGCCCAAAAAGGCACCTGAGAGAATTCAATGTTTCTTTATGGTAATATTTGGTAAAAACTCAGTGAAACAGGAATAGATGGATATTGCCTTAATATTATAAAAAATGTTTTGACCTCAAAATAAGAGCCAGCATCATCTTTCATATTTTTTTTTCTGAACTACCTCCTGTCTGCTCTTTTATGGTTTTAGTAGCAAGCAACTGAGTAAGCCCTAAAGCAAACTGTTACAGCTTAGAATTAAAAAACCTTTAAATTTCAACAACCCCCTGGAATAGAGAATAACCTTTCAATATCTGGCTCTGACTGGGAGGCAGGGATGAGGTCGCTACAGACAAATGTGTTGTGTAAAACTGTGTAAATAAAGCTGCCCTGGAAGCTCTTTGGCAGGCTGAATTGGAGCTGGATTCCCTGGCTAGAAGTGGGGCAGCTGGCAGAGCAGGAAGGTAAAGTGTTCCTTTTTGTGTGGGCTGAGAATGTGAGAGAGAGTGTCACCGTAAGATTACAAAACATAGAATAGAGAAGTGTTATTTAATGAATGGTCTGGGCTGGTGGCAGTGTGTGTGTGTGTGTGTGTGTGTGTGTGTGTGTGTGTGTGTGTGTGTGAGAGAGAGAGAGAGAGAGAGAGAGAGAGAGAGAGAGAGAGAGAGAGGTGAGCACAGAGCCTATCTAATACTTGAAATATTGAAAAGATACCACAAGAGTCAGAGCATGAGGAAGCTATACTGGAATAGCTAAGGATCTCAGCTCTTAGTCACCGTTTTTCTTACCGCCTGGGTTTCTAATATTAATAGGGTTTGCTAGTTTCAATGATATTCTTTGACTCCCACCTATGACCTATGTAGCAATCATTGAGCTTATTCTACATTTCTCCTTTGCTCACATTTTGAGTTGTATTTCTACTTTGTCAGAGAATGTTCTTCAATTCTTATCCTCATATTTGTCTTAGATTTATAATTAAACCTATCCAATTCTCCTTATTTGTTCTTCTGCCAAACTTTTCCAATCATCTCTTGGATGGAATATGACCCCTAGTAGAATCCTCAGAAAGAGTTCCTGCATAAAAATTTTCTTGAGTTCTTAAAAGTTTAAAACTGATCCTTGGGACTTCCCTGGTGGTGCAGTGGTTAAGACTCCATGCTCCCAATGCAGGGGGCCCGGGTTCGATCCCTGGTCAGGGAACTAGATCCCACATGCATGCCACAACTAAGAGTTCACATGCCACAACTAAGGGGTCCACGAGCCGCAACTAAGGAGCCTGCCTGCTGCAACTAAGACCCAGTGCAACCAAATAAATAAATAAATATTTTAAAAAAAACCTGATCCTTGGCTCACACTTTTTTTACCTGAATTTCTTTAAAATGTTTCTTTACTCTTGACTTCCTTTCTATAATCCTGGCAAGTAGTTTGCTGCCATCTGATTTTCTTTTTTTGTAGGTCACTCATTTTTTTGTTTTTTGTTTTGCCTGTAGACCCAAAGGATTTTTTTTCTTTATCATTAATGTCTGTTTTACTAGACTATGTCTCAGAGTTGATGGTCAATTTTCTCAGTTACACAGTGGGCTCTAGAAATATGTAGAATCAGGTGTTCTTTTATTTCCATAAAGTTTTAAGATTATAATGTTAAATATTAGTTCTGTTCCATTATTTGATTTTTCTTTTTAAGAGATTCCAGATATATCTATCAGTTTCCTCTTTATCTCTTTATTTTGTTTTGGTTCGTTTGATTCTTTTTCATTCTCATTGTTTCTTTCCCTTATTGTATTTTCCAATCATATCTTTTCTCCCTTGGATATTTTGTAATTTTAGTCTTCTGAGATGATTCTTTTTCTTCAACTTCTTTCCTGAGTTCAGTCAGCACTCCACATTTTCTTGTTTGTTTGTTTCTGAGTTTTAAAATTTCTGATTCATAATATTCTTTCATATCAGTAATTGCTTGTTTAATGTATTTAATTCATGTTTTCTCTGCTTTACCATTGTTTTTATTGGGGAGTGATTATTTTTATCAGCTGAAAAGTTTTTTGTTTTTTTTTCAGCCATGCCACCGGCTTATGAGATCTTAGTTCCCCGACCAGGGATTGAACCCGGGCCATGGCAGTGAAAGGGCTGGGTCATAACCACTGGACTGCCAGGGAATTCCCTCAGCTGAAAAGTTTTTATTCTCACTTTTATTTTTAGAGTAGCTTTGTGCAGATGTTGGGTTCCTTTTGCTAATCATTATAAACTGTACTGGCAGTTCCTGGTTCAGCAATAACAGCGGATGCTATATGGAAAAAAGCGTTTGGATACCTTATTTGATTTATTGGTTCAAGAGCACCCTCTTCTGTTGATACAAGAAAGTACAATTTCTTTAATAAATGGTGCTGTGGGGGAGGGGTCATTTGAATTTCTGATTCTGTAATGCTCTTCCTCTAGTGGATACTTCTCCATTCTCAGTTACTGCCTTCTTCCTTCTCAAGCCTTTTGTCCTGTGCAATTTTCAGGCCCTTTCCTTTTGACTCTTAGTGCTCTGATCACCAGGTCTCAACCTGTTCTTAGTATTTACTTAGGGTGGGACTTTCTCCAGAGTGTGAACTCTAAGTGATGTTAATCATGTTTTACCACTGCTGGTACCCTGCAGCAGCCCTCTCTCTTCCTCACAATTCATGTGAGTGCCTGACATTTCATATTAATGGAATAATATAATATGTGGTCCTTTGTGACTGACTTTTCTCATTTGGCAGAACGTCTTCAAGTTTCATCCATGTTGTAGCAGGTATCAGTAATTAATTGCTTTTCACAGTGAATAATATCCCATTTTATGGATATACCATAATTCGTTTTCCCATTATTCAGTTGATGGACATGTGAGTTGTTTCTACTTTTTGGCTATCATGAATAATGTTGCTATGAACATTCATGTACAAGTTTGGTTCTTTTCCTTTTAATAAATTTATTTATTTAGTTAGTTAGTTAGTTAGTTAGTTTTGGCTGTGTTGGGTCTTCGTTGCTGCACGCAGGCTTTCCCTAGTTGCGGCGAGTGGGGGCTACTCTTTGTTGCAGTGCGTGGGCTTCTCATTGTGGTGGCTTCTCTTATTGTGGAGCACAGGCTCTAGGCGCGTGGGCTTCAGTAGTTGTGGCACGTGGGCTCAGTAGTTGTGGCATACTGGCTTAGTTGCTCCGTGGCATGTGGGATCTTCCTGGACCAGGGATCGAACCCATGTCGCCTGCACTGGCAGGCAGATTCTTAACCACTGTGCCACCAGGGATGTCCCTCATGTACAAGTTTTTGTGTGAACATGATTTCATTCCTCTTGGGTATATACCTAGGAGTGAAATTACTGGAGCTTATGGGAACTCTGTTTAGCATTTTGAGAAATGGTCAAATTGTTTTCCAAACTAGCTGTACCATTTTACATTCCCAACAGCAATGTATGAGAGTTCCCATTTCTGCACATCCTTGCTAAAGCTTGTTATTGTCTGTCTTTTTTTTATTATGGTCATCCTAGTGGATGTACAGTGATATCTCATCGTGGTTGTAGTTTGCATTTCCCTAATGATGAGTGAGTGATGTTGAAAATCTTTTCATGTCCTTATTGGCCATTTGTATATCTTCTTTGCAGAAATGTGTATTCAGGCCCTTTGCTTTATTGTTGAGCTTTAAGATTCTTTATGTATTCTGGATATAAGCCCCTCGTTAGATATATGATTTGCAAATATTTCCACCCATTCTGTGGGTTGTCTTTTCACTTTCTTGGTGGTGACTTATGTTGTACAAAATTTTAAAATTTTGATGAAGTCCAACTTATCTATTTTTTCTGTCATTTGTGCTTTTGATGTGATATCTATGAAACCATGGCCTAACTCAAGGTCACAAAGACTTACTCCTATAATACTTCTATAATTTGTTTTTGAATACTCATTTTGTATCCAGCAACCTTGCTAATTATAGTAATTTACTGTATTTTCCTTTTGATCTTCTATGTACGTGAACATATCATTTGAAAATAATGGCAATTTTAATTTTTTTGTTCCAGTCTTTTATTTCTTATTGTTGCTTTCTGCCCAGCATAATGTTGAATAGAAATAGTGATAATGGATATCATTGTCTGGTTCCTGATATGTAAAGCGAAAGCTTTCAATATTTCTCTTTTAAGTTCGATGCTTGTTGTAGGGGTTTTCTTGGGGTTTTTTGGGGTTTTTTTTTTGCCACACTGCATGGCATGCAGGATCTTAGTTCCCCAACCACCAGGGATAGAACCTGTGCCCCCTGCATTGGAAGCCTGGTCTTAACCACTGGACCCCCAGGGAAGTCCATTTCTGGAAGTAGGTATTTCTTTTAAGATTAAGGAAATTCCATTCTATTACTCATAAGATTAAAGTTCCATTCTATTACTATTTGCTTACAGTTTTTCTTTATCATTTTGTCAAATGCTTTTTCTGCATCTACTGATATGATCATATAATTATTCTTTCATCAGATAATGTGGCAGATTACACTGACTGATTTTTAATGTTAAATCAAGCTTACATTCTTGGGATAAACCCAATGTACTCATTACTCCTTTTTTATATTACAGGATTCAATTTGCTAATATTTTGTCCAGGATTTTGCTACAGTGCTCATGATACAAATTAACCTGAACCTTGTCTTTTTTAAACTGTCTTTTTTTGGATTTGGTATCAAGGTTAGCTAGAATCAAAATTAAATGGAGAAGGCACCCTCCCTCTGTTAACTACTCTCTGGAAGACTTTGCATAAATTGCAATGTTTTCTTCATTGAATACGTGGTAGAAATTACTTATGATGCCATCTGGGCCTGAAATTTACAAGACGCTTTTTTTAATTACTGATTTTATTTCTTTCATACTTATAGGTCCACTTACTTATCTATTTTTTTCTTGAATTAGTTTTGGCAAGTTATTTTTTCTAGGAAATTATCAATTTCATGCAAAACTTCAAAGTCATTGGTAAAAAGTTCCTCATAATATTTTCTTATCTTTTTAATATGTGCACACCCATAGTTATGTCTTCTCTTACATTCTTAATATCAGTCACTTGGGCTTTTTGTCCTTTTTTTAAGATCAATCTCACCAACAGTGAGATTTTCATATGTTTATTAGTATTTCAAAAAAAACCAACTTGGGAATTCCCTGGTGGTCCACTGGTTAAGACTCCATGCTTCCACTGCAGGGGGCACAGGTTCGATCCTTGGCTGGGGAACTAAGATCCCGCATACTGCGCAGTGTGGCCAATAAATAAATAAATAAATATTGATAAATAAAATTTTAAAAACCCAACTTTTGGCTTTGGCTTTGTTGATTTTCTCTATGTATATTTGTTTTCTACTTCATTAATTTCTACTTTTAACTTTATGACTCTCTTTTTACTCTATCTGGGTATGTTTTCCTGTTCTTAAAATTTCATGACATGGATACTTACCTCAATAAATTTCAGCCTTTGTTCCCTTCTAATATATACATTTAAAACAAATTTTCCAGGACTTCCTTGGTGGTTCAGTAGTTAAGAATCCACCTTCCAGTGCAGGGGACACAGTTGGATCCCTGGTCAGGGAACTAAGATCCCACATGCCACAGGGCAGCTAAGCCCGCACGCTGCAACTACTGGGCATGCGAGCCACAACTACAGAGCCCATGTGCCCTGGAGCCCATGCGCCACAACTAGAGAAGAGAAAACCTGCAAGCCACAACTAGAGAGAAGCCCATGTGCTGCAATGAAGGGCCCATGCACCACAACTAAGACCTGATGCAGCCAAAATAAATAAATAAATAAATATTAAAAACCACAAATTTTCCTGTAATTATTGTATCCCACAAGTGTTGATATTCAGTGCTTTTGATATCAGTCAGTTTGAAATATTTTCTAATTTCCATTACAATTTCTTCTTTGTCCCATAGCTTTTTAGAAGAATGTTTCTAAATTTATGGACATTTCCTAGCAATATTTTTGTTATTGATTTCTAGCACAATTTCACTGAGATCTGAGAACATGATCTGTAGAATATAATCTATACCATTTCAATCCTTTGAAATTTGTTGAGATTTGTTTATGATATTTGTAAATGTTCATGAATGCTAGAAAAATATATATATATTCTGTAGTTGTCTGGTACAGTGTTGTATACATGCTTAATAGGTCAAGTTTCTTAACTGTGTTGTTCAAATATTTTATATCCTTACTAAATTGTTTTTGTCTACTTGTTTAATCAGTTACTGAGAGAGGTATGTTAAAATTGTCCTGTATAATTAGTTAGTCTATTTCTCCTTGTAGTTCTGTCTATTTTTTCTTTATATATTTTGAGTTCATATTACTGAGTGCAAATATTTAGAAATGTTATATCTTCCTGGTGAATGGGGTGACTACATCTTTAATATTTTTTAAATGTAAAGTCTATTCTGTCTGATATTAATATAGCTTATATTAGCTTTCTTTTGGATAGTGTTTGAATGGCATCTTTCCCCATATTTTTAAACTTTCAACCTTTCTGTATCCTTTTCTAATAGATGTGCCTGTTGTTTAAGCATGTAGTATATGTATGTGTGTGTGTGAATTCAGTCTAACAATCTTCATTTTTAACTGAGGAATTTAGTCAATTTGCATTTAATATAATTTAATGTGCATGCATTAATCTTTTTAATGTACTGTCTCTTAATACCACTTCTTCTGTGTTCCTTTTTATTGTTTTTCCTCTTTTGGATTAGTTACATTAAAAAATCATTTACTTCTCACTCCCACTAGTTTCGAAGTTACACTATTAAAAAAATATTCTTTTGGTGGTTACCTTAGAAATTGTAACATGCACCTTGACCTATCAAAGTCTAATATCAATCTTTACCTTTCTCCTTCTCCCAGACAATGCAAATACCTTAGGACAGTTAAATCCATTTAACTCCCTCCCAACTTATGTGGTATCATTGTGATTAATTTTTTTTATTGTGGTAAAAAAAACACATAACATTACTTTACCATCTTAACCATTTTTAAGTGTACAGTTCAGTAGTGTTAATTATATTTACATTGTTGTGCAACAGATCTCTAGAACTTTTTCTCTTACAAAATTGAAACTCTATGTTGTCATTTATTTTAGTACTATATATGTATAAATTTCACGAGACTTTATTATTGTTATTTTATCCAGTGTTTATTTAGTACCCATATATTTACTGCTTTTTTTGTTCTTCATTCCTTGCTATATTTCTGAGGTTCTATCTGAGATCTCTTTCTTTTTGCCTGAAGAACAGTGTTTAAAATTTCCTTTAGTAGGTGTGTGCTGGTAGTATACTCTCTCAGGTTTTGTTGGTCTGAAAATGTCTTCATTTTACTTTCTTTATTGAAATACATTTTTACTGGTATAGAATTCTAGAATTCTAAGTTGACGGTTACTTCCTTTTAGCATCTTGTAGATCTCTTTTCACTGTCTACTGGCTCCCAAAGTTGCATGTGAGAATTCAGCTATCATTCTAATTATTGTTTCTTTTAGGGTAGAAGATCTTGCTTTTCTGGCTACTTTTAAGATTTTTCTCTTTGCTTTTGACTTTTGGAAGTTTTCCTCTAATATGTCAGGCATGAATTTATTTTTATTTTTCCTGCATGAACCTCATTCAGCTTTTTAAATTAGTAGATTGATTTCTTTAATCAGTTCTGAGAAATTCTCAGTCTTTATCTCTTCAAATATTCCCTCGTCCTTTCTTTTTCTGTTTGCCTTCTGAATTCCCATTAAGTGTGTATTAGCCCTTCTCACAAAATCCTGTATGTATCTCACTCTTTTTTTTTTAATAGACTCTATTTTTTAGAGCAGTTTTAGGTCCACAGCAAAATCAAGCAGAAAACACATTAAGTTCCCATATACCCCTTCCCCCGACACACACACAGCCTCCCCCACTATCAACATCCCACACCAGAGGGGTACATTTGTTACAAACAATGAACCTACACTGACACATCATTTATCATCCAAAGTCCATAATTTATGTTAGTGATCACTCTTTGCGTTGTGCATTTGATGGGTTTTGACAAATGTATCCACCATTTAAGAAAATTGTAAAAAAAAAAAAAGAAAATTGTATTTGTTTTATTTTACCAATATGTTTTTTTTAATTAAAAAATTTTTTTTCATTTATTTAAACATTTTTTTGGCCATGCCACACAGCATGCAGTATCTTAGCTCCCCGGCCAGGGATAGAGCCCATATCCCCTGCAGCAGAAGCACAGAGCTTTAACCACTGGACCTGCAGGGAAGTCCCTATGTGCACCATTATAGTATCATACTGAATAGTTCACTGCCCTAAAAATCCTCTGTATTTCACCTATTGATCCCGCCCTCCCCCAAATCCCTGGAAACTACTGATCTTTTTATTGTCTCCATAGCTTTAGTCTTTTAGTTGGATTCATACAGCACATAGGCTTTTCAGATTGGTTTCTTTCACTTAGTAATATGCATTTAAGATTTCCCCATGTCTTTTTTTATGGCTTGATAGCTCATTTCGTTTTAGCACTAAATAATATTCCATAGCCTGGGTGTGCCACAGTTTATCTATTCACTTCTTGAAGAATATCTTCATTGCTTCCAAATTTTAACAATTATGAATAAAGCTGCCATCCTCTTTTTCTGTGTTTCTCGTATTTTGATTCAGTTTTGAAAGATGTTTTCACCTGTATAGAATTGGCATAACTTAGTTGGGAATTACTCTTTTTGTACCTTTTGGATCTCTTTCCATTATCTTCTGGCTCCTTTGTCTACAGTCGAGAAAAAAGATTTATTTGAACAATTTTCTTTTGGTTTCTTTTCTGGTTAATTGATTCTGTCTTTAGCTGTGTTTAATCTGCTCTGAAACCTACCTATGGAGATCTTAATTTTGGTTATATTTTTCACTTCTATAATTTCTAGTTGGTTTGTTTTCAAATCTGTACTATCACTTTTATAATTTCTAGTTCCTTGAGAAACATTTAAATAAGGCTTTTATCAGTATCTGGCACCTTGTAGTCTGTTTCTATTGCCTGTTGTTTCTGATGATTCGTGCTCATTCTGTGTTGTTCCTCACTGTGTACCTGGTTATTTTTAATTGTGTTTTAATATTTGAAGAATTATTTATAGAAATAATTTGAGGTCTGGAATAATATTTTTTCCCAGAAGAGACTTGTTTGTTCCTTTCCAGGTGCCTGGGGGCACTAAGAATATGAGATTATCTTAATCCAAGTTTAAACCTTGATGTTTTCTTTTTTTTAAATGAAAAAAATTATTTATTTACTTGGTTGCACGGGATCTTTAGTTGCGGCATGCAAACTCTTAGTTGCGGCACGTGGGATCTAGTTCCCTGACCAGGTATCGAACCTGGGCCCCCCTGCATTGGGAGCATGGAGTCTTAGCCACTGGACCACCAGGGAAGTCCCTAAACCTTGATGTTTTCTGAGCCATTCAAATGACAAAGTCAAAATGTATACTTCATGAAGACTGATTTACTTCTGGTTCATCCTTACACCTAGAATATAGTCCTCTAGTTTCCAAGCCCAAAGCAAGGAATAGTTTACCTCAGATTCCAACTTTTGTACCCCTAGCTCCATGAGGCCACCAAAAGAGCAACTCAGCTCCTCAGGTACCTCTTTGGAATAGGCAAACACCCTTCAGATAAAAGCATCCCTGTGTGCCTTGCTAACCTCTCTGGGTTTCTTGCCTCTCTCAAATCTCACCTCAGTCATGGCTCACCTGAAGGCATTAGCAGTCTGGAACCAAAGCTTGAGGACTTTTTGTTTCCCCCTTTCCAGCGTGCAGTCCTCTGAGTTCCTGCTCCAGAACAGGGTGTATGTTGCACTAGGAGTCCCCCTTTGGCTGGTACTCAGCTCCAGTTCAGCTTCAGCAGAGCTCCAAGTCTTCGGTTCCCAGTGTCCACCCATAAGCATTGTTTATCTATCAAGTGTTTCCTGGGTTGGGCAAATGAGCCCTGGAGGAAAGACTACAGTGGGATCCTAGTGGTGTGGTATGCGTGTGTGTGAGAGAGAAGTGTGTGTGGGGGGCAGTTATCCAGAGTCTGGGGTCTATCTTCCTGGTGGCTTCAGGTCACTAACTCATTGTCTCATCTGCCCCCTCAGTTAAGGAACACCTCTACGGGAATTCCCTGGTGGTCCAGTGGTTAGGACTCTGAGCTTTCACCGCTGAGGGCCTGGGTTCGATCCCTGGTTGGGGAACTAAGATCCCATAAGCCGCGCGGCCAAAAAAAACGCAAAAACACACCTCTACTACATTGGCAAATGCCTATGAATAGAAGAGGCCCTGGTTCACTTCTTGTGTTCTGACCACACAATACCCTCACCACTACCTCCCCACCTCGGGCTCAAGCTACCATCGTCCATCTAGACTTAACTGGTCTCCCTGCTTCCACCTTTGTCCCCTCATAGAAATGACGGTGATCTTTTAAAGGAATAAATCAGACATGACACTTCTTTATTTAAAACTTTCCAGTGGCTTTGAAACCCACTCAGAATAAAATTCAAAGTCCTTCCCATGACCTACAAGGACTTACATAATCTGGCCCCTGGTTACCACTCAGATCTTATCTCCTGCACTTCAGTCACACTAGCTTCCTTGCTGCTCCTTAAGCAAGCCAATCATGCTTGAGCCTTAGGGCTTTGTACTTACTGCCTGTAAAGCTCTTTACCTTGATATTCACATGGCTGGTCCATTCACCTTCCTTACGGTTCTGCTCAAGTTTCATCTATCAGAAAGGCCCTCCCTGACCACTCTATATAAAACAGCTTTCCTCTCCCTTCAGTCTCTATCTTCCTATCCAGCTTTATTTTCTTTTAGCACTTGTTATATGTTTATTTGTTTTTTAAAACATTGTTTTCTTCTCCCACTAGATTGTAAGCTCCATGAAAACAGGAACTTTTTAAATTTTATTTTAAGTTTTTGGCTGCCCCATGTGGCATGCGGGATCTTAGTTCCCTGACCAGGGATTGAACCCATGCCCCCTGCATTGGAAGCACAGAGTCTTAACCACCTGACCGCCAGGGAAGTCCTGGGACTTTTAAAATTTATTTTCTATGTCCAACATCTTAGACAATGCCTTGCACATTATAGGTGCCCAATAAATACTATGCTAATGAAGATATTGTGTAAAACCTATATAAAGGAAACTAAATTGTTTCCAGAGAGACATCAAAGGACTGAATTTTGCAAAGGTATTAACTACTCCTAAGTTGATTTGAGAATTTATAGCAATTCTGATTTTTAAATCCCACAGTACTTTTTGGATAGTTGGAAAAAATGATCTTAAAGTTTCATGTAAGTAAAAACATGTAAGATTATTTAGGAAGTTTATAAAAAACTTAACAGAGGGAAGTCTAGATCTACTAGACATTAAAAAAATTGTAAGGTGACAGGGGCTTCCCTGGTGGCACAGTGGTTAAGAATCTGCCTGCCAGGACAGGGGACCCAGGTTCGATCCCTGGTCCGGGAAGATCCCACAGGCCACGGAGCAACTAAGCCCCTGCGCCACAACTACTGAGCCTGCGCTCTAGAGCCTGCAAGCCACAACTACTGAGTCCATGTGCTGCAACTACTGAAGCCCGCGTGCCTAGAGCCTGTGCTCTGCAACGAAGAGTAGCCCCGGCTCGCCGCAACTAGAAAAAGCCCGCACGCAGCAACAAAGACCAAACACAGCCAAAAATAAAAAAATTAAAATAAATAAATTAAAAGAATTCTAAGGTGACAATAATTTAAAAAGCATGATATGGTAATTAAAATAGTAAGAAACAATAGAAGGTTTGGAAATAAACTAAGTGCATATGACAATTTAGATTTTGGTAAAGGTAGCATTTTGATATCACTAGAGAAAAGATAATATTGTCCAATAAAGGTGTCTGGAAAACTAGCTAGCCAGCTGGAAAAATAAAGATGATGTACTACCTCATTCCTTATTCCAAAATACATTAAAATGTATCCGAGATATAATAGAACCATAAAAGTAGTATAAGAAAAAAAGTGGGTGAGGCTTTTGTAAGCATGGCACAAAACCTGCAAAGCATAAGCACCATAAATAAAGATAAACAACAAATTGAGAGAAATATTTGCAACGCATGTGACGGACAAGACTTTATTTATTTAATACCAAAAAAAGAATTCTTACAAATCACTAAGACCAACAACACATTAGAAGAATGGGAAAAGGGTATGAAAATAAAGAAATGGTTAATAAACATATGCAAGATACTCAGCCTCATTAATAACCAAAGAAATCCAAATCAAATATTTCATTTGACCTACCAGATTGGTAAAGATTTAAAATATTGACAGTTCTCGGAGTTGGCAAGGGTGTGGAGAAAGAGCCATTCTTTTAACACTGTGGTGGGATCATATATTGGGTCAATATTATTGGTGGGCATTTTGTATATCTATAAACACTATATATTTATAAGTTTTTTTAAAGGTGCAGACTCTTTGACCTAGCAACTGCAATTTGGTGAATCTATCATGTAGAAATACTTACAGATGGTTATATAGTAATGATCATTGTAGAATTATTTGTGAAGATGAAAAATTGATGAAAAAACCCTAAGTATAGGGGGCTGGTTAAATAAGTCATAGTAGGGCTTCCCTGGTGGCGCAGTGGTTGAGAATCTGCCTGCCGATGCAGGGGACACGGGTTCGAGCCCTGGTCTGGGAGGATCCCATGTGCCGCGGAGCAACTAGGCCCGTGAGCCACAACTACTGAGCCTGCGCGTCTGGAGCCTGTGCTCCGCAACGAGAGGCCACGATAGTGAGAGGCCCGCGCACCGCGATGAAGAGTGGCCCCCGCTTGCCGCAACCAGAGAAAGCCCTCGCACAGCAACGAAGACCCAACACAGCCAAAAATAAATAAATTAATTAATTAATAAAAATTACATTGGCCCCAATACCCAGGTGCATAGCCACTCATTATTCCTATCCTCTACATCTATAAAAAAAAAAATAAGTCATAGTAATCCATGCACTAGAATTCTACATAACTATTAAAATAATTAGGAAACTCACCATTGTAAAGTTGTTTACCTTTTAAAAATTAATAGATTTTATTTTTTAGAGCAGTTTTAGATTCACAGCAAAACTGAGCAGAAAGCACAGAGCATTCCCATATATCCCTTGTCCCCTCCCCACTCAAGCTCGACCTCCCCCATGATTGACATCCTGTACCACAGTGATACATTTGTTACAATTGATGAACCTACACTGACACATCATTATCACCCAAAGCCCATAGCTTACATTAGGGTTCACTCTTAGTGTTGGACATTCTATGTATTGTAAGGTTTTTAAAAAGCAATTGCGGAAGTAAAACAAACAGCATGATTTCATTTTTGTAAACAACATTATATATAAATATATCTGTGTACATATATAATGCGTGTGTAAAATTTGAATCAGAATTTCCCTGTTTTGGAAATTTGCCTAAAGCTCAAAGCTGAGGACAATAGGCAACATATACCTCCACTTTCTAAAGGGTGGACCAAGGACCTGTCAGGCACCCCCTCCAGCACACACTAAAATATAGAATTGATTCTTCAACTATCATCGTTACCATCTCACCAAGTCCATATGAAGAGAAGATCAGAAATCTGAGGCAAATTCATTGAAATACAAACCAGATGCCAGATTCAAGAATTGATAGCCTAAGGTGATGAGTGCTCTGGTTTTCCCCTTCAAATGTGGGGAATCCAAGAGAACTCTTCAAAAACTAGAGTGGCTGCTGAGCTGTAGAAATTTGGAGACTGTTAGTTTGGGTCCCCTGGGGAGCAGATGCTGAGAGTGAGTTAGGAGCGTTAGAAGCTTATTAGGTGGGTACCTCCTGTGAAAGATAAGGGGAGGGGAAGAACTGGGCAGGAAAAGCTTCAGATGATGATACAGATCTGACACCTGTGAAAAGAAATGGGGGGGATAGAATTGAGCAGGGAGAGTCTGCAGATCATGATGCAGATGTGACACCTGTGAAAAGAAAGGGGGAAGAAAGTAGGATTGGGTAGAAAGAGCCTGAGACCACAGTACAGATCTGACAAAGTTTCAGCCAACCCAATGGTGAGCTCCAGAGGAAAGACTGCCTGTTAGAAGAATCACATGTTGGGCGTAAAATGGACAGGTCCTAGTACCCCTGCCATGCTCAGTCATTGGCTAGAGGATGCCCAGAAAGAGCATCTCAGTTTAAACTGCAGCGGATCCTGAAGGTGCTGCAGCTTGAGGCTGTCAGCTACCTTCGCTCCTCGCAGTTAAATGGCAACTTCGTTCTTGACGAGAGGTCCTAGCGGTGCTCCTCCATGCCTGCCACAGAAGATTTCCCTGGGAGTGCTGCCAGAGTTGAGGGTGGTGAACAAATTTTTGAATTTGGGGGCATACATGAGCATAGAGAATGATTCCCACTTCTCCCCCCCAGAGAATGCTGCAGGTGGGAGTGCTGGCTTGAGGAGTCTATGACAGCAGGATGAGGAGAGAAGGCAGAAGTGGGGTAGATGGTACTCCCATTGTTAGGTGTGGTGTGGATGCACGAGTTTCCCAAGAAACAAGCAGGTACCTTAGCATGTAACTAGACTCAAGCTGTTGTGAATGTATCCTGCTTTCTTTCTTCATTCATTCATTCATTTATTTATTTATGGCTGCTTTCTTCACTCATTCATCCATTCATTTATTCATTCATCCATTCATTTATTCATCCATCCATCCATTTATTCATCCATCCATCCATCCATCCATCCATTTATTTATTTATTTATTTACTTATTTACTTATTTATTTATTTATTTATTTATTTATGGCTGTGTTGATGTAGAGAGCCACCTGGCAAGGACCTGAGACCCTCAGTCCAACAGCCAACAAGGAACTGAATCCTGCCAACAACCATGTGAGTGAGCTTGGAGTGGATCCTGTCCCAGCTGAGCCTTGAGATGAGACTGCAGCTCCTCCTGACACTTTGACTGCAGCCTGTCAGAGATTCTGTGTGGACACCTTGACTGCAATCTCACAAGAGATTCTGAAGCAGATGACCCTGTTAGGCCATGCCCGTATCCTGACCCACAGAGACTGTGAGATCATAAATGTGTGTTGCCACTAAATTTTATTCTTAAAAAAGAAGAATTCAAGATTAAAAGCAATAAACAAGACAAAAAGGGGCATAAATTGTCCAATCCTTGATAAAGTGATGAGCCATAAATCTTTACGTACTAAATTATTATAGCAGCTTAAGATTTAAAGCAAAAACTCTTAGAGACACAAGAGGATTTTGATAAAAAACACAGCCATAATTGGAAATTATGATATACTTCTTTCAGAATTTAAGTGATCAAGTAGACAAAAAATAAACTAGAGAATGCATGATTTGATTAATATAACCAACAAGCTTAATGTATAATCTTATATATATCCCTATGCATCTCAAAATGTAAATTATTTTCTAATGTCCATCGACTGTGTGCTTCATCACAGAGGAAAAACTTCATAAATTTAAGAGATTTTTAGGGGCTACACTTTCTCATTATAACCCAGTAAAATTAGAAATAAATAATAAAGGAAGGTCAAAATATCTTTAGTACTTGGAAATAGAGAAACATTCATTTAGTCCTAGATTAAAGAGAAAAGCAAAGTGGAAATTATCAATTTTTTAGGAAGTAACAAAAAGGCGAATACTTTATACCAAATGCTATGGGATCACCTAAAGCTTTATTCAGAAGAAGAAAATTTATAGCTTTAAATCAAGAATCACAAATGTGTTCAAGGCCTAGGCAGGTGACGTAGATGTAGGAAGTGGCTAGGTGTAAAAATAGAGGTTGGGCCTTGTGGAGAATTAGAAGGTACATGACTGCCCTAAAAGCACTGAAGTCCACCATTTTATATGCTTTAGTATTTATTTATTTATTATTATTATTATTTTTTTGGTTGTGTTGGGTCTTCGTTGCTGTGTGCGGGCTTTCTCTAGTTGCGGTGAGCGGGGGCTACTCTTCATTGTGGTGCGTGGGCTTCTCATTACAGTGGTTTTTCTTGTTGCAGAGCATGGGCTCTAGGCATGCGGGCTTCAGTAGCTGTGGCTCTCGGGCTCTAGAGCGCAGGCTCAGGAGTTGTGGCACACGGGCTTAGTTGCTCCGCGGCATATGGGATCTTCCCGGACCAGGGCTCGAACCCGTGTCCCCTGCATTGGCAGGCAGATTCTTAACCACTGCGCCACCAGGAAAGTCCCTGCTTTAGTATTAAAAAAGAAAAAAAAAAAAAGGAAAATATGTAAACTAAGTAACCCACTAAGAACACAGTTTCTAAGCTGCAAAATTATCTAAAAGAAAACAGATAGGGAATTAACAAGGATAAAGCTCAAATTAGTGAAACGGAAAATTGTCACAGGTTGCGTTCTCTGGGAAACAGATGCTGAGGAATTAAGGGTCCAAAAGCTTTATTGAGGAGCAACATCTGTGAAGAAGAAGGGGCAGGGACTGTTGTCAGACTGTAATGCAGACTTGACAATGTCCCTGCCAGTTAACTGGGGAGCTCTAGAGCAAAGACTACCCATTAGAAAAGTTCTGCTTTGGGCAGAAGAGGCTCTGCCCCAAAGCCTGCCAGGTCATTAGCTGTGGGCATCTGGAGAGGAGTGTGACCCTCAGCTCAAAATCTGAGGTGGACTCTGAAGGTACTAACAGCTGGTGGCACTCCTTGCAGCTGGACAGTCAGTCCTTTCTTGAAGTGGGGTCTGAGCAGCACCTCTCTCTGTCTGCCACAAAAACAAACAAAAACGGTATTTAAAAAAACCCTCAGACTTCCCTGGTGGCGCAGTGGTTAAGAATCCGTCTGCCAATGCAGGGGACACGGGTTCGATCCCTGGTCTGGGAAGATCCCACATGCTGCAGAGCAACTAAGCCCGTGTGCCACAACTACTGAGCCTGCACTCTAGAGCCCACGAGCCACAACTACTGAACCACGTGCCACAACTACTGAAGCCTGCACGCCTAGAACCCATGCTCTGCAACAAGAGGAGCCACCGCAATGAGAAGCCTGTGCACCACAATGAAGAGTAGCCCCTGCTCGCTGCAACTAGAGAAAGCCCTCGCGCAGCAACGAAGACCCAACACAGCCAAAAAACAAATGAAAACAAAACAAACTTCATAAAATCCAAAACCAAAAGTTGGCTTTAAAAAAATTAATTCAGTTAATTAAAGCTTCCACCTTTTTCTCTGTGTGTGCAATTTGCAAAATTGTTCTGCAGTGGAATACACACGCACAAATCTGGCAAGAGTAGACTTTTAGGATTTGTTAAATGATATATCAGGCAAAACCAAGTAGCATTCAAAGAACTGTCTTCCATGGGGGGGCCTTTAAATCCCATGTCTTTAAAAGTCACACTTTCTTTTAAATTTAATTTTTATTTTATATTGGAATATAGTTGATTTACAATATTGTGTTAGTTTCAGGTGTACAGCAAAGTGATTCAGTTATACATACACATATATCCATTCTTTTTCTCATTCTTTTCCCATATAGGTTATTACAAAATATTGAGTAGAGTTCCCTGTGCTCTACAGTAGGGCCTTGTTGATTATCTATTTTATATATAGTAGTGTGTATATGTTAATCCCAAACTCCTAATTTATCCCTCACCACTAAAGTCAAACTTTAGATGCCAGCCTTCCTTCCACTGCCCTGTAAACGAGGAAGCACTTTTTAATGACTTGGAATGAAGAGAGGGCTATTCCTACAGAAAATAAGAGAGGAATATTCTGTTAGTTCGAGGTTTCAGTGTCCCCTAAGATCAGGAACAGTATTTTGGGGAGGGCTGGGCTGGGTATGTGGACGTGCAGTGGCACCCCTGAAGATCCAGAGCTTTGGTGGACCCAGAATGCTCCAACTGCCGAACTCACTGAGATTTCCTGCCAGTTTCTACACTGGCTTGACTGGGCATAATTCAAACAGGAAAAGCTCGCAGTCGTTCCAATCTTCTGGAGCTCCGTGATAACATTTAATAACAGCCAATGAGATTTATTCCATACATTGTATTAAGGAATTTCTTCAAGGAATTGTTAAAATATGGGGTCCAATTGTTCTGTTAGTACTCCTACATGTTTTAACTAAATTAGATTCTAGATAGTCAATGGATCCATAAATTGCACTTGGAGATTCAGCAGAGTAACTGTTCAGAACGTTTGACCTAATGGCAGAAACAGAAGAAACTGCGTCGTCCAGTATGGTGACCACTAGCCTCATGTGGCTTTTGAGCACCTGGAATGTAGCTAATCTGATTGGAAATATGCTGGAAGTGTAAACGCACGCAAGATGTCAAAGACTTGGTGTGAAAAAGAAGAAAGAATGTGAAATACCTCATAATTTTCATACTGATAAATACTGATAAATTTTGGATATATTGGAGCAAAGATATTGAGATTTATTTGACCTGTTTCTTTTAACTTTTTAAATGTGGCTACTGGAGCATTTAAAATGCACACTTAGCTTACACTTGTGGCTCACGTTATATTTCTATTGGACAATGCTGTGCTAGATATTTACTGTAGTTTCCTGAATTCCTTTTTTTTTTTTTTTAATTTATGGCTGTGTTGGGTCTTCGTTTCTGTGTGAGGGCTTTCTCTAGTTGTGGCAAGCGGGGGCCACTCTTCATCGCGGTGCGCGGGCCTCTCACTATCGCGGCCTCTCTTGTTGCGGAGCACAGGCTCCAGACGTGCAGGCTCAGTAATTGTGGCTCACGGGCCCAGCTGCTCCGCGGCATGTGGGATCTTCCCAGACCAGGGCTCGAACCCGTGTTCCCTGCATTGGCAGGCAGATTCTCAACCACTGCGCCACCAGGGAAGCCCCCCCTATTTTTTTGACTCATTCTGAGTTCCAAGCAGCACAGGAATAATGGCAAACCCATCCTTATTGCTTGCTATGGCTTTAACAGTATAAGACCAATGTATGTCAATACTGTGTTCATCTTCAGTTCTACAGAAATCTTCTGATTAATAGGGAGGTCATACAGAGGTGTCCTGTATCTATCCACACTGAAAAGTGCAGAGACAGAGGGGCATGTGATGGGAAAGCCATAAGCCCGGGCAGCAACAAAACCCGCAGTAAGTTATCCTAAGCACGGTGTGATAATGGCTCCAGCGTGTCTTTTTTTGTTTGTTTTGTTTTCAATCTGCACTATTTTATTTATTTATTTATTTATTTACATCTTTATTGGAGTATAATTGCTTTACAATGGTGTGCTAGTTTCTGCTTTATAACAAAGTGAATCAGTTATACATATACATATGTCCCCGTATCTCCTCCCTCTTGCGTCTCCCTCCCACCCTCCCTATCCCACCCCTCTAGGTGGTCACAAAGCACCGAGCTGATCTCCCTGTGCTATGCGGCTGCTTCCCACTAGCTCTATATTTTACATTTGGTAGTGTATATATGTCCATGCCACTCTCTCACTTCGTCCCAGCTTACCCTTCCCCCTCCCCGTGTCCTCAGGTCCATTCTCTACGTCTGCGTCTTTTTGTTGACCGACCCTGTGAAAGCCAACCTTCTAGCTGTGCATTCAGCTGAGGTCCTACGGCTGGCTGCGTACCACTGTGTACCGCCGCATCACTTGGTGGGACATATGGTGCAGGAGGAGGAACCCAGAGGCGGCGGCGGCGGCAGGAGCGGCATCAGGAAGGACCAGGCACCGCGAGCCCGGCCGGGGAGGAGGAGGAGGAGGAGGCGGCGACAAAGGAGGAGGAGATAGCATCCGGGGTGGCGACGCCGGAAGATGGGGCTTGCCGCGGCTTCACCAAACCCGGAAAACCCTAGTTCGGGTCCCGGAGTTACCGCCTCTCCTTGGCCGGGCTAATTCCACCGAACCGCCCCCGCCGCCCCCTTCCCTCAGCTCCGAGTGACCCTGTCCCCGGGCTCCGCGCCCGCCCAGCGCCGGCTCCCCAAAGCCGGTATTTTTTTTTTGGAAAGAAACAATAAAATAAACTCCTGGCTAGCCAGACTAAGGTACGAAGGAAGAAAAGGAGGACGGGGGTAAAATATTAATAATGATAAAGTAGACAAAAAAAGCACACAGATATATAGGATATTAAAAGATTTTTAAGAGAATATCGAATGTGAATATATCAAAGGAATGGTTGATTTCCTGGCAAACCATAAACTACCAAATTTAACGCAAGAAATAGAAAACACGAAGAAAGCAGTGACTATAGAAGAGAATAGAAAGTCAGCAGGTTCAGTCGGCTTTACAGCTAAGTTCTAGCTAACCTTTAAAAAATAAATAATTTTCATGTTATTTCGTCCATTCTAGACCAGTGTTTTTCAAAATATCTGAATGAAATACCAGTTTTTTAAAAGTTACAATTATTGTGGATATATACTTTTGTAAAATTCAATAACGATAACTAGAAAAACGAAATAATAAGCAAGGCAAGCCCAACTTTTAAATTTTAAGATTCCTCAAAAATAAATAACATTTTGATAAATATAATCAAAACAAATTTAACATAGGGACAAAAAATAATTACAAAAACTGAATGCATTATTCATTGATGAGTCCACTGATCACTGCTTGGATGTCACAGCGATGTCAAATTTCTATAAAGGTTTTTAAACCCTCTCAAGTTTCTGTACTTATCTCATTATGGATTGGTAACAAACAGTTCAGGGGCTGGCAGCAGCCCTCAGATCACAGAAAAGATGGAAAGATCCCAAATTCATTTTGTAAAGCCAGCATAGCCTTACATACGGTAATATGATATTAAAATATGATAATATTTGTACAAAATATACACTTAGAAATTCCAAATAAAATAATAAACAGAATCTAGCAGTGTGGCAAAAGAATAACACACCGTGACCAAGTAGGGTTTATTTCACAAATGCAAAAATGATTCAACAATGATTCAACAATAATTCATGACATGAAACAATTAAAAAAGAAAACCCATAGTATTGTGTCAATAGAAACTGAAAAGGCATTTAAAAATCCAGCAGCCATTCCTAATAAATATTCAAAGTAAAATAGAAATTAAAAAGAAACTACTTAGGGACTTCCCTCGTGGCACAGTGTTTAAGAATCCGCCTGCCAGTGCAGGGGACACAGGTTCGAGCCCTGGTCTGGGAAGATCCCACATGCCACGGAGCAACTAAGCCCATGTGCGGCAACTACTAAGCCTGCGCTCTAGAGCCCGCGAGCCACAACTACTGAAGCTCGCACGCCTAGAGCCCGCGCTCCGCAACAAGAGAAGCCATGACAATGAGAAACCCGCGCACCACACCGAAGAGCAGCCCCTGCTCGCCGCAACTAGAGAAAGCCTGCGCGCAGCAACGAAGACCCAACGCAGCCAAAAATAAATAAATTAATTAATTTTTAAAAACTTTAAAAAAGAAACTACTTAAATATGATAAAGATTGCTTACCAAAACTCAACAGCAAACATTATACTAAATGATCAATAAATGACGAAATAATAAAGTCATTTTTATTAAAATCATGAATGCTAGAAGGATGCTATCATCGCCATTATTCAACATTGTTTTGGATGTTATAACTAATCTAATAAAATAAGAAAATGGAATAATATGTGTAGCAGACTGTTAGTTATCTTCAAAAATCCGTTCTCTTCTTTCTTAGAAATACAGTTTTAGCTAAGGACATGGCTGAGATAGTACGTTTCCCAGTTTCTCTTGAAGCTAAGTGCAGCCATATGACTGTGTTTGCACCAGTGGAATATGTGCAGATGTGATGAACTCAGTGTACCGCTCAATTGCTTAAAAGGAACTTGGTAACCCTAGACTTTTCTTCCACGCTGTTCCCCACAGGCTGGAATATAGAAATAGCTGTAACTCTGCTTCAACCGTGCAGATGAGTACAACACCCTGGTAGATGGCAGGGCAATAAGATGAAAGGAACATGGGTCACTAATAACCTGGAGGAGCAAGGGTGTTCCCCCAGCCTGGACTAGTCAACAACTGTGTAAGAAAAAAAATTAACTTCGATCTTATTTGTACGACTATATTTCTCTCTCTCTCTTTCTCTCACAGGTGTGTTTAGCTTATACCACAACTAAAACAACAGAAATTCACATTAGAAGAAAAATGGTTGGGAATTCCCTGGCGGTCCAGTGGTTAGGACTCTGTGCTTTCACTGCTGAAGGCTCGGGTTCAATCCCTGGTCGGGGAACTAACATCCTACAAGCCACATGGTGTGGCCAAAAAAAAGAAAGAAAGAAAGAAAAAAAAATGGGACTTCCCTGGTGGCGCAGTGGTTGAGAATCCGCCTGCCAATGCAGGGGACACGGGTTTGATCCCTGGTCCGGGAAGATCCCACATGCCACGGAGCAACTAAGCCCGTGTGCCACAACTACTGAGCCTGCACTCTAGAGCTCGTGAGCCACAACTACTGAAGCCCGCGTGCCACAACTACTGAAGCCCAAGCACCTAGAGCCCGTGCTCCGCAACAAGAGAAGCCACCGCAATAAGAAGCCCACGCACCACAACGAAGAGTAGCCCCCACTCGCTGCAACTAGAGAAAAGCACGCATGCAGCAACGAAGACCCACCACAGCCAAAAATATAATAAATAAACAAATAAATAAATTTATTAAAAAAGAGAATAAAAGGCAAATTATGCTATTTAAAAAATTATGTTCATAGAAAACTTAATTGTTTTACAAAAACTATCAGAAGTAATACAGGTTTTTGGCAAGGTGGTCAGCTATATGAAAATAAGCAGCAACCAATAGTATTTCTTTATGTTGTCAATAACCAGCTAGAAATAATAATGGGTAACTATTTCATTCACAACACTGACAAAAATTTGAAGTACCTAGGAATGAAGGGAAGAGGAAATGACAGGACTTATATGAAAAACATTATAACTTCTTATTGAACAACATAAAATAAGATCTGAACAAATGGAAAGGCACAATATCATAAGAACATTAATCATCCCCAAATGATAAATATAATACAATTCAAATATTAATCCCTATAAAGTCTCATTGAAATGGATACAATAATTATATATAATATATATAGTAATTATATAATAATTAAAATAAATTATTATAAAAGTCGATATTTTATTTATTCTTTTAAATGAGTTAAATATTCATATGGTTCAAATTCAATAGTTACCAAGAGGCATGCAGTGATAAAGCTCCCTTCCACCCCTCCCATCAGCCACAGAGGCAATTTAGGTCACCAGTTTCTCCCATATATTTTCAGAGATATTTGAATCAGTTTTTTACACATTTTGTACACATTGTTCTTCATATTACTTCGTCTTAACAATGTAACTTTGAGATGTACGCAAAGAGCTTGCTTCTTGCTCCTTTGTGTATACAGAATTTCACTTTATGGCTATAGCATTGTTTAACTAGTCCCCTATTACTACAATATTTCAATGAATAACAAACACTGTATATACAATTTGTATATTTCCAAGTATATGTAAGATATGTTTCTGCACATAGAATTTCTGAGTCAAACAACATGTACATTTTAAATTCTTATAGATATTGCCAAACTATAAACTTGTATCAATTTATACTCCCACCAACAATGCATGAAAGTGACTGTTTCCCTGAACTCTCACAAAAATAGCATTTTATTAAACTTTTTGGTCTTTGTTATCTGTGAGGTGAAAAGGGTATTTCACTGTGGTTTCATTTTGTACTTTTCTAATTATGACTGAGTTTGAACATGCTTTCACAGGTTTAAGGGTCATTTGTATTTATGGTTTTATGAACTGTATGCTCATATTGTTTACTCATTATTCTACTGGGTTATTCATTTTCTTATTGATTTTATTGTAAGTCTTTATATACTACGGAAATTTGTCCTTTGTGATATTAGTTGCAAGTATATTTTACCAGATATTAAAAGTACCGTAAAATCTCCATATCAAAAGAGTACAGCATCAGTACAGGAATAAAAAATAGATCAGAAAAGTATAATTGTCCAGAAACAAAATCCAAATATGCATAGTAAACTGACAGATAAGAAAGCAGCACTTTAATTCAATGATTTGATAAATAGATGTTGGCACAATTGGCTATCCACATGAAAGAAAATAGAGCCATGCCCCTATATCATACCACATAAAAATATAATTCACATGAACAGTTTTTTAAAAAATAAACTTATTTTTAAAACAATTTTAGGTTTATAAAACAATTGCAAAGGTAGTATAGTTTCCATATACCTCGCACCCAGTTTCTTTTCTTAACATCTTACAGTAGTATAGATGGTATATTTGCCATAACTTGTTCACAATTAATAAAGGAATATCATATATTTTTATTAACTAAAGTTCACTTTATTCAGATTTCCTTGGTTTTACCCTAACATCCTTTTTCTCTTCCAGGATCCCATCCAGGATACCATATTATATTTAGTAGTCATATGCCATTGGGCTCCTGTTTTTTTTTTTTTTTAAAGGCTGCCCTCTTTTATGTATGTATGTACTTATGTATTTATGTATTTATTTATTTTTGGCTGCGTTGGTTCTTCGTTGCTGCGTGCAGGCTTTCTCTAGTTGCGGCGAGCGGGGGCTACTCTTCGTTGCGGTTTGCGATCTTCTCATTGTGGTGGCCTCTCTTGTTGCGGAGCACAGGCTCTAGGCGCATGGGCTTCAGTAGTTGTGGCTTGTGGTCTCTAGAGCGCAGGCTCCGTAGCTGTGGCGCATGGGCTTAGTTGCTCCGTGGCATGTGGGATCTTCCTGGACCAGGGCTCGAACTCGTGTCCCCTGCATTGGCAGGCAGATTCTTAAACACTGCGCCACCAGGGAAGTCCCTGGGCTCCTGTTGATTGTGACAGTTTCTCAGACTTTCCTTGTTTTTTATTACCTTGACAGTTTTAAGGAGTACTGGTCAGGTATTTTGTAGAATGTCCTTCAATTCGGGTTTGTTTTCTCATCATTGGACTAGTGTTATGGGTTTGGAGGAAGAAGACCAGAAGCAACATGCCATTTCATCACATATCAAGAGGACATACTATCGGGACTTCCCTGGTGGTCCAGGGCAATTGACAGAGCAAGGAGATATATGTGGGTACACTAATGAGAGTGTATACACATATTTATAAATATTTCATGTGTAATAGTTCGTATCTGTATTAAGCTAAACATGAGTTCACACAGATGTCTCCAACTCTACTCCATTGCCACATGAATCGTTCTAGCTTCCTCCCACCTTACTGATCTACAATGTTGGATGAACAATTTTATTCCCCCAAATAAAAAATATCTGAAGAAAACTTGGAGAACATTTATTGGGGTCTAGAACATTTTGAGGGGTCAAGGAACCTTTCTAAATAAGACACAAAATCCAGAAGTCATTAAAGAAGATAGACATGATTGACTGTACAGTTTGTTTGTTTTTGGCTGCGTTGGGTCTTCATTGCTGCACGCGGGCTTTCTCTAGTTGAGGTGAGCAGGGGCTACTCTGTTGCGGAGCACCGGCTCTAGGTGTGCGGGCTTCAGTAGTTGTGGCTCGCGGGCTCTAGAGCACAGGCTCCGTAGCTGTGGCGCATGGGCTTAGTTGCTCCACGGCATGTGGGATCTTCCCAGACCAGGGCTTGAACCTGTGTTCCCTGCATTGGCAGGTGGATTCTTAACCACTGTGCCACCAGGCAAGCCCTGTATAGCTTTTTTTTTTTTTTTTTAAGTTTTTATGTTTCTAAACAACATAAAGTCAAATGACACATTTTAGACTTGGAAAAAGTATTTGCAACACATATATGTAGGAGTGATATTCCTAATACAACAAGAGTTCTTATAAAAGCCTGATTGAAAAAAATGGGCAAAAGATATGAATAAACAATTCACGAAGAGAAAATCTAAACGGCCAACGAATGAAAAGATGTTTAGCCTCCCTAATGGTGATGGAAACAATTACAGTAACAATGAGATACTGTTTTCGTCCTTTAGATTTAAAAATTAAAGGAGTAACAACATTGTATGCCATCAAGGACTGGGGAAAAGGTCACTCTCAACTTTCCTGGTGGGAATTGAGTTACTGGAACCCTTTCAGAGAGAAATCTGGAGGTAGATTTTAGAAGCAAAAATATACATACGTTTTGACCTAGCAATCCTTAATTTCGGAGTCTATCGTATATAAATAGAAATACTGGCTCATTAAGTTAAAAGTCCAAGAATGCTCTTGGCAGCATGGTTTGTGGAGACAAATCTGGAAACTACCTGAATGTTTAGCAATAGGAGAATGGTATATCTATACTATGGGATATGACACAGCTATTAAAATATTAATTAGGTATACAATTTATTGGCCTGGAAGAATTTCCATAAAGCAACATAAAATGAAAAAACATTATTGCAGAATAGTGCGTATGGCACGATCTTTTTTTGGGTAACAACCAGCAATAATGACAACAAAAACCCTCTATATGTATATTTTTTAGTATAAACAGAGTCCAGAAAGAAGATACATTCGGTTGGGTTTTCCGAGAATTAGACCTTGAGGTAAGGATTTGAGTGCAAATAGTCTATTTGGGAGGTGATCCTAGGAAGCATTGGTAGGGAAATAGAAAAGTGGGGCAGGGAAGGATGGAAACCAATGCAGGGTGCAGAGTGAGCAGGTATGGCTGTGGGCACCTGGCGTTCAGTCCGACTGGGGATTTCTAGGTGACTGTGGAGCACACCTCAGAGTTGTCTTACCTGGGCAGGAGATGAGGAACCTGGCACTACTCTCTTCCAGTTCAGTCAGGATGTGGCATCATTTCTTATTTTGGCTGGGTGAGGGAGTTTCAGAAGCTTCCACTTAGCCATTTGTATTATAATGGCTTTTACTTGTTATGTGAGGGAATAATTTGAGAGTTCTTCTAACTGCTGAATATGTCTCTTCCAATAACATACTCAGGGACCAGAGAAATGACCACAGAATGGGTGTGGATCCATTGGATTCACTGTGAGACTTGGGCCAGGACTGCACTTCCTACCAGGCCTCCGTACATTCTGCTCTAACAGGGGGTCCCATGATGGTACTTTGGGTTCCCTGATATCAGTATCCCCAAAGTATGCGTATTCCTCTTTCCCCACTATATAGTCACACTGATAAATGGCCTAGGTCTTGTTGAGGCAGAATTGCTGGAATCATAACTGTATATATTTGCTGTGGTATTGCAGGGTCTCTCCTCAGGGGGACCTGGTCTTTTCTTCAGTTGATCAGCTCTGGGTCTGACAACCCGCTTGGGGATGGAAATTAGACAAAGGAACATGATTTTTCCATTGTGGGTAACTGACATCAGTGTAGCGCAACTATTTTTGGTTTATTTTTATTTTTATTTTTCAGTTTTATAGGCAATACCCTTGTTGAGTTCTGCTGGGGGCTGAATTGTAACCCTGCAAAATTCACATGTTGAAGTCCTGACCCCCAGTACCTCAGAAGGTGACATATTTGGAGATAGAGCCTTTAAAGAGGTAATTAAGGTAAAATGAGGTCATTTACCATTTGGGTAGGCTCAAATCCAATATAACTGGGGTCCTTATAAGAAGAAGAAATTAGGACACCGATAATACACAGACTGAGGGGGGACCATGTGAGGACACAGTGAGAAGGCAGCCATCTGCAAGCCAAGGAGAGAGGCCTCAGAAGACACCGACCCTGCCAATAACTTGATCTTGGACTCTAGCCTCTAGAACTGTGAGAAAGTAAATGACCATTGTTTAAGTTACTATGTCTGTGATATTTTGTTATGGTAATCGTAGTGAAGTAATACAGCTTGCCATCTATATTGTTCCTAGGAATGCCACAGTTTATTAGTCATCTCTACAGACTGCTACAGGTTAAAGCCCCACCTTCGCCATTCCAGATTAGCTGTCCATTATGGTTATTACACTCACCTTGATTCTGATAGTTAACTGCTGCCACCTGGCCTCTGCTATTCTGGACTCCTATCATCCTCACTGACACCAAGGAGCCTAATTACATAGCAATCTACCCTATCATGAACCCTGACCCATAGAAGACAGCCACCATGGAGTTCTTCAACAATGCCAGTAACATATTTCTTACTGCCTTAACAAAAGAAGTGTCCTCTGGGCCCTCCCGGGGGACACTGTCAACTGGTATGTTTTCTGGTCTTACATAATAAAGCCATTCTAGTTTGTCCACCTCTATGAGCTTTTGGCCCTTCTCTCTGTACCCTGTCAAGGCAGTTCCAACAACTCCACTTCATTTACTATATAGGCTTTGTTGTTTCCAAGTTTCAAGGAGCCATTCCAGCAGCATACGAGGACTGGCTCCAGGTGTCCTTGCCCGGATGTTAATCCTGAGTTATGGGAGAGTGTTCCAATATCAATAAACTCTCCCATATCCAGCTTTAAATTCCTCCCTGGTCCAGTACCCTCCAGATCCATTCCCAGGTTTAGTCTCCTGATTCCTACAAATACATATTCACCAAGTGAATAGTCTCTTTTCTCTCATAGCAGAAACACTATTTCCCTGCTTCAGTCATGCTAAGAATTGTCCCTTAGCTATTTGTCTATAGAAGAAATGTGCTAAGGTGAGAGCAGATCTTGAGGAAGACAAGCATCATCCTTCCGTGTAATTCTACCACCCTCACAATCAAATCTGGGCCTGATTTTTAGCCTAGACTGCCCTTTTCTGGAAGAGACGAGAAAAGATAAAAGTTCCTATGAAGGCCTTCGGCTCCCATACTGTTCCTCAATTTAATAGTTGGCTGACCAGACCTATCATTTGCTTCTTTTAGGGTTTCAAAGGCTATTAACAATAGCAAACCAACTCCCTGATTCTTAAAAAGTTTCCATCTTTCAAGTGCTAGAGCTATTGTACAAACCAGTGCATTTCCTTCCATTTGTACCCTATCACAATCCAGCATAGGTGACGGTCTCACCAATTGTGATTCTATTCAATACAATATGCCAGGTGTTGGGCTGCACCCCACAGGCCTACAAGGACTGTGCTTGCCCAGCTTCAAGACGGAAGAAAGAGCCTGGAGTCAGCAACAGAGACATCAATTGTTTAATGGGTGGGGGAGCTTACATGTCTGAAGCAAGGTCCTGGAGCGACACCCCACCATCATGTATGGTGCATGGTGGGCAGGACATGGCAGCAGTCTTCGCTCCGGGGGCGGGGGAGATTGCCAGTTATAGGGGAATTGAAGTCAGGTGGGCTCATTAGTTACCAGGGAAAACAGCAGAGGGGCACACCCCTTACCTCCCCTTTGATAAGATCAATCACTAGCTGGGGCCTGGTGCAAGTACTTAGGAAGGTCAGTCACGTGAGTAGGGTATAGGTGAAGCAGGCACTGGTCAGGCAGGGGATGTACAGAGAGCAAGAGGACAGCCATCTTGAGTGGCCTGACTATATACGAGGGATTACCAGCACCAGTAATGAGGTCTTTGTGTTCATCTGTTCTACAAGTGATCCAACTCCAGAATCCCATCCTGAAGGTCTACTTCAAAGGATTACTTCTGTACCAACTGTCTTACTTTGGGTGAAACAGAGCCTGAGAGAAGTATTTGAGAGCAAGATATTTGGAAGATAATCCCAGGAAGCTATGGAGGGGAGTGGGGAAGTGAGATAGGGAAGTCGTGAAAAACAATAGGAGGTCTGTTAATGAGCAGGTTAGTGCTGTGGGCAACTGGGACTGGATGCCATGGGGACCTCAGGAAGACTAAACAGAACATGCCTCAGAGTTTTCCACCCAGGGAACAAGAAGCTGGGATATTTTTTCTCCACTCATGTCCATCATGGGTTGAGGGTTGCTCCTATGGGCTTTAACTCCCTGCTACTTCTGGCCTGCTGTGTACACTGGCTAAGCACCCTCCCGTGACAAGAAAGTCCTCAGGCAGAGAGTCGCAGGTGCTTGCAGTAAGAAGTCATTGGCCTAGATGGAAACAATGAGTGCCCAGGGGATACTGGGAGGGGCATCAGCACGGGGTGGTAACCTGTTCTTTATATACACTTGCATCCTTTTTCTGGTTACTGCGAGCATGTTCCTCTGTGCGCTGGATGCCAAGGGGCAGGGAGACGGAAGATTCCCTCCTTTAGACTTTGAAGTGGGAGGTTTGGTACTGCAGTCCACCAATGTGGTACACACTGGGGATTTCCCCTCCATCCAATCAATTGGATGTTGAACAGAAAAAAAAATTCCACTGCACACACCTTTCATGCTCAAGTTAGGTCTCTGTGACATTTTCTCACAGCCCCTTCTATTTTTACCTGCTTGTCACTCAGGGATGCTTTTGTCCACATGTAACGGAATATCTAACTTTATTTTTCTCATAGAAAGAAGGCTGGAGGTCAGGGGCTGCTGGCATTTATTCAGCAGCCCAACAGTGTCAGGGCTGATCGCTTTGCAGTTCTCTTGGCCTTTCCCTCAATATCACTAGATGACTTTTACAGCTCCACGTTCAAGGCAAGTCTAAGGAAGAATAGGAAGGGACAAGGCCTGTATCAGGAAAGAAGCTGCGCGTTGGTTTCCTGTGATGGCTATAACACGTCTCTGCAAATTCAGTGGCTTAAAACAACACACGTTTGTTATCTTACAGTTCTGGATGTCAGAAGTCTGGAATGGGTCTCACTAGGCTAAAAAGCAGTGTTGGCAAGGTTGCATTCCTTCTGGAGGCTCTAGGGGGAGTGTCTGTTTTCTTGTCTTTTCCAGCTTCTAGAGGGTGCCCGTATTCCTGGGCTGGTGGGCCCCCTGCCATCTTCACAGCCAGCGATCACATCACTCTGACTTCTACTTTTGTCGTCATATCTCCTTCTCTGACCCTGGCCCTTGGTCTGCCGTATTTAAGGATCTTTGTGATTACATTGGGCCCACCTGGATAACCCAGCATAGGCTCCCTATTTTAAGGTCAACTGATTAGCAAGCTTAATTCCGTCTGCAAACTTAATTCCCCTTTGCCATGTAACCTAACATATTCACAGGTTCTGGGGATTAGGACGTGGTGTGCATGGGGGGACGGCCGTCATTTGCTTACCATAGCCCACTTTGGCTCATTGGCCAAAATTCTGGCTGGAGTGGGAGTTGGGTTAGCTGAACAACAGCGTCTGCCCTACCTTGCTAACACTTCTCACAGTTTGTAATTACATATTTATTGTATGATTTTCTCCCCTAGTGGACCTTATATTCCATGAGAGCAAGAACCATGTGTTTTGTTCATCGTTATATTTTCAGCATATAACACAATACCTAACACATAGTACCAGCTCAGTAAATTTTTAGTGCATAAAGAAATGCATGAACAAGTACACAGACACGTAGACACACACACACACACACACACACACACACACACACACATGAAAAAGCACACTACGGCATTTTTTGGTCATAGCCAAGAACTGGAAACAATCTATGTATTCATCTATAGAAAAATGGTTATACTACAAATCACTGATTTTTGAAAAGTAAATCCCTGGTGCATTTCTACAATGGAATATTCATCCTTTTTAAACAATGAGGCTGATCTTAAACGTAGTGACATGAAAGAATGTTCATGATTTATCATTATGGGAAAACGTAAGTTGCAGAACAGCATGTACTTTATGACCCTGTTTGTGTGATAGAGACTAAACTGAAGCTTATTGCCCTGGGGAAGGAAGAACACAAAGAACCACAAAGAACAGAGTCAAATTCTTGGCTTTGAATTTTTCCAGGGACACACACCAAGCACATTTGTGCCTCATGGTCGTTGCACTGACTGTTCTTTCTGCCTGGAATACTCTTCCCTCACATATTAACATATTAATATGAATTAACATTAATATTTACATATTAATAGCTTGCTCTCTCCTTTCATTAAGGTTATCTTCTTAAAGAGGCTGGACTTGACCACCCTGTCTTAAATAGCATGCCCCATCACTCTCCATGCCTTTGCTCTGCTTTATTTTATATGACATTATCTGTTTGTTTATTATATCACTTCTCCACTCAAATGTAAGCCCCATGAAGCCAGAGGTCTAGGTGATTCTGAGGCGGGTTGCTGAAGTACGTCAGCTTAGTAACCACTTCTAACTCTTAGGGCAGTGATTCTCAAAGTGTGGTCTCCAGACCAGCAACATCACCATCACCTGGAACTTGCTAGAAATGCAAATTCTCAAACCTCACCCCAGACCTACTGAATCGGAAACCCTGGAGCAGGGCGCAGCAGTCTGTGTTTTTAACAAGCCCTCCAGGTAATTGTGATGCCTACTAAAGTTTGAGAAGCACTGACTTTGGTTTTGTTTTTCAGTCAGCATCCCCCCAGCTCTCGTCTAGATATCTTTTCCAGGTAGAAAGATATCGAAATGATGATGCTCTAAATGAGATAGGAAGGTTGAAATTCTGTGTTTAACTTACCTTAAATTTAACTCAAATTTTTCTTAAACTTTACTGTCTAGAAAAGGAGCTGACAGTAAGTATTTTTGGCTTCACAGGCCATACAGACTAAGGCAGCTACACAACTCTGCCATTGCAGTGTGAAATCAGCCATAGACAATATGTAAATGAATGAGCGTGGCTGTATCCCAATAAAAGGTCATGTACGGACGCTGAAATTTGAATTGTTGGTAATCTGGTGGCATAATGTATATATAATATCCCATTAGTTTGCATCTCTCTACATTCATCTTGCCACCTCTGTAAAATGCTTGCCCATTTCTCTTGCCCTTTTTCCTATCTGCTAAAGGGGAATCATTCCAGTGGGCAATAACGTGGTCGTTCACTTTGTATGGAGGAAGGTGAAGCCTGATATATGGACATGCAGTGAATCCTGAGAAGTGGCAGGTATCTTGGCTCATTGGCGGCATAGAAGGAACAATGCTGGAATACCAATGGCAAGGAAGTCTGCAAAAGAGATACATAGATGGACCCCTGGGAGTGGGCTCAAAGTGCACAAATATTTGTGTCTCACTTTCATATCTGCCAAAGAGCATTCGCTGCAGAAGATATTAAAAAATAGCCAGGTGGATACATCAACTATATTTCAATAAAAGAAAACATAAACAAAAAAAACCCGCAAACCCAAAGAACAAAAAACTCCCCAGCCAGGTAGATAAGCCAACCTTTCTCCTTAGCCACTCAGTACTCGTGCAATGGGCCCATTAATAGATGGTTATGCCACCACGGAGGGAGACTATGCCTGGGCCCAGCAGTGTGGGCTTCACCTCTCCAAGGCCAAGAAACTGGTCGATGTTTTAAACTTATTTTGAAAGCTTTAGAAACCAGTGTGGATTTGAGTACAACTGCGGACTTCATGTCCAGGTTTTGTTCCAACCTTTGTCTTCCTAAACAAGTACAGATGGCAGCTACACATATAGCCCGTAAAGCTGTGGAGTTGGACTTGGTTCCTGGAAGGAGCCCGATATCTGTGGCAGCAGCCGCCATTTACATGGCCTCACAGGCATCAGCTGAGAAAAGGACCCAAAAAGAAATTGGAGATATTGCTGGTGTTGCTGATATTACAGTCAGACAGTCCTACAGGCTAATCTATCCTCGGGCCCCAGATCTGTTTCCTACAGACTTCAAATTTGACACCCCTGTGGACAAACTATCACAGCTATAAATTGAGGCAGCTAATGTGAACCTCCTATGAACACTGAACTTTGCCTGTTGTACATAGCCTATACAAAGTGCTGGATTGAGCCTTTAATAAGGAAAAACGAAAGACATGGTATGCATTCCAGGGCTAAATATTAATTGCTTGGCATTCATATGTATATCTAGTGAAACATATTTAATGATTTAAATTTCTTATTGAATTTGCTTTCTTTTGTAGCAATCTAGGAAACTGTATTTTGGAAGATATTTGAAATTATGTAATTCTTGAATAAAACGTTTTTCAAAACTAAAAAAAAAAAAAAAAAAGTTAAACTGCCACTGCTGAGTGCCCAAGAAGCCAATGGCAGAGAACAACAGTGAGCTCTTTATATGGTACCAGTGACTGAGGGGACACTGGCCAGCCACCTTATGGCAAGTTAATTACATTGGACCCCTTCCACCTTGGAGGCGACAGTGAGTTGTCCTTAATGGACTCAATACATACTCTGCATTTGGGTTTGCCTTGCCTGCCTGTACTGCCTCTGCCTAATTCTACTGCCTCCTCATTTCCTTTACAGGTTTCACTCTCCAGTAAACCGTTTGCATGCCTAACTCGGTTTCAGCTTCTGCCTCCTAAAGAATGCAATCTGTGACAACTTCTTTTCTAGAGGGAAATAGGACACTTGTAATGCGTGGCATGCACTGAATGATGATTACTCAAATTATCACCCACGGTGGCTTGAAATGAAATACAAGTGGAGGGCAAAGCTTTCGGAAATCAAGTGGCTAGAGCACTTAGTCCCCATGGTGACAGTGATGATTGCAATGGATGTGGCTAGGGCTAACTGCTTCTGATGCTCATAGAGAGCTTACACAGAAAAGAGCACAAATGAAAAGCCTTGAATGCACAACTCAGATCATAGTGGAAAATCAAAGAGCCCAATGCCACCATTAAAGTAGTCTTTATTCTCCTGGAGCTGCAGGACGGATATGAAGATCATGCACAGGGACTGATTATAAATGTTGGAGAGCTATAGCATCAATTAAAGTTACAGCCTTGCTAGGACTCCGAGGCTAAGTTACTGGCACTCCTGGGGAAAGAACAGGAGCCTAACACATTGGATGGAAATATTTGGGTATAAACAGATGAAGCTGAGAAGAATGCAGACTCCAAGTCCCCTTGAACTTTCCTTGCCAGTGGAAGCGGTCCTCTCTTCCTTGTCTAACAGTACCAGCCTTCCTCTGCATAAAAACCTTTTTGTGATTTCCACTGGGGTGTTTGCCTCACAAGGAACGCTGATTCTCCTTAGGACCAACTCGCACAACACTTCATTGCCTGCACTCCCATAAGAATCGTTAGATTTTAGTATGGCCTGTAATGCCCAAGGAGAAGGGAATGTTGAAGCGTATCTATTATGGACGGCCTGATCAGTGCCTACCTCCGACTACACTCATAGGAGGACTGTGTAGTAGAGTTTTCTGGGTTGTAGGATTTTCAGGGGTTTTTTTTTTGGCTGTGCCACATGGCATGTGGGATCTTAGTTCTCCGACCAGGGATCGAACCTGTGTCCCCTGCATTGGAAGCGCGGAGTCTTAACCACTGGACCACCGGGAAAGTCCTGGCTTTTCAGTTTTAAAACCGTGACAGTCCCAGGAAAATTGGGACAAGTTGGTTACCCTACTGGGAGGACACTGTACACTAAGCCTCAAGATATACATTGATGAGAGGAGCACTAGCATTGTTGAAAAGCTCCGTGGAATATCCTCTGTAGGTCAGAGATGATGGCGAGAGATGCTTCAGTGGAACTGGGCTCCCTGATTTCTGTAGGAATAATAGGGTCTAAGTGGTAGAGTGCAAGTCATGGCACTTAACAGGCAGAACTAAGGTGGGTGCAATTAACATAATAAAGCACAAGGATAGAATGTTGTCATTGAATGAATGAATGTTTTGACATTCATCCGTTGGAGTGGATGATTGTTTATGGAATTCTCTAGGGATGAAATAGATGTGACCTATAGAAGCAAAAAAAAATTCTAGTTTTTTTAAAAAAAAATAAATTTATTTATTTTTGGCTGTGTTGGGTCTTCATTGCTGCTCGCGGGCTTTCTCTAGTTGCGGTGAACAGGGGCTACTACTCTTCGTTGCAGTGTGCGGGCTTCTCATTGCGGTGGCTTCTCTTGTTGCGGAGCATGGGCTCTAGTCGCATGGGCTTCAGTAGTTGTGGCATGGAGGCTCAGTAGTTGTGGCTCTCGGGCTCTAGAGTGCAGGCTCAGTAGTTGTGGTGCACGGGCTTAGTCGCTCCGCGGCATGTGGGATCTTCCCAGACCAGGGCTCAAACCCATGTCCCCTGCCTTGGCAGGTGGATTCTTAACCCTTGCTCCACCAGGAAAGTCCAAAAAGTTCTAGTTCTGATGGGCAGAAATTTTGCAGACTCCTTAACTCTTACTCTGTTCCCAGATCTACTAAGCCAGTTCACAGATCTGGAGCCCCTTGATTAAGGGGGAGGCCAGATCTCTTTGAGAAAGGACCCTGCTGCTATGCTGTCACAGATGTAGTCTGCACCTCTTCCAAGTCCTTCCTCAGACTGGGACCATGACCAGAGAAAAGGAAATATCTAGAATCTTCTGACAGTTATCAGATTCTGGCTCTGATTTCATGCTAATTCTTGGAGGCCCAGTATGCTACTGTGGTCCATCTCCAGAGTGGGGACATATGGAGTTGGGTGATAAATTAAGTCTTGGTCTGAGTTCATTTCAGTGGGAATCTCAGCAGAATTACCACACATTTTTTCTGACCTGCTGATCCATGGAGGGAGGGCTTTATGATAGGAAGGGTCAAGTAGCATCCCCTGGAAGTGTACTTTCCCCTCCTTTCACCCCTACTGCCAAGAAAGTAAACCAAAGCAATACTGAATTCCTGGTACAACTGAAAAGACTAGAGCCACCACCAAGACTTGAAAATTGGAAGTGTGATGATTCCAACCACATGCCCCTGTATAACTTGCCTGTTTGGCCTGTGGGGAAAGCCATATAAGTTTTGTGGGATGCTGGGTTATTGTTAATTTAATCAGGTAGCGACACCAATCACAACTGTGGTTCCCACTATGGTATTTTTACTGGAGCACATCAACACAGCTTCTGGCACTTATTGCCTTAGCAAATATTATCAGTAGAGATAATCAGACATAGTTTGCTCTCACTCTTACCTCAGGGCTATCTCAAACTATGCTGTTTTCTGTCATAATCTACTCCAGAAGGAAGTTGGTTGTCTCTTTATCCCACAGACATAATGTTGGTCCATTACATTGATGGCATTATGCTAATGAATCTGAGGGGCAGGAAGAATCAAGCCCCCTAGATGCCTTATGGCCAGAGGATAGGAGATAAACCCCATGAAATTTCATGGGCCTGCTACATGGATGACATTTTTAGGGGTCCAGTGATCCAGGCAATGTCAGGCTCTCTCTTCTAAGGAGATAAGTTGGTTTTTCCTTGTACAACCCACTACAAAGAAGGAAACCAACACTTGGTGGACCTCTTTGGACTTCGGAGGCAACGTATACCATATTTGGGCATGCTGCTCTGACCCATTTACTGAGCGACCTGTAAGGTTGCCAATTTCGAGTGGGATCTGAAGCAAGAAAAGCTACTGCAACAGATCCAGGTTTCAGCGCATGCTGTCCTGTTACCTGGGCCTTAGGACTCTGCAGACCCAACGGTTTTGAAGGAGTTTGTGGCAGAGATGTTCTAGAAGCTCTCTGTTCTAGAAGCGGCACAGCATAGACCCTTAGGGTGTCTAAGTAAGGCCATGCTTTCCCTACTTGACAATTACTCTCCATTTGAAAGGTAATGTCTAGATTGCTACTAAGCCCTGGTAGTCATTGAATTCCTGACCATGGGACACCAAGAGACTATGTGACTTGAACTGCCCATTACGAACTGTGTGTTTTCTAATTCACTCAATCATGCACATAGTCATGTGCAGCAGCATTCCATTGTTAAATGGAAATTGTGTATGAAATCAGATCCTAGCAGGTAAAAGTAAAGTGAATGAGGAAGTGGCTCAGATGCTCATGGTGCTTGCTCCTACTGCATAGTTGCCTCTCCATCAGCCCCCACATACGGCCTCAAGGAGAGTTCTCTACGATCATTTAGCAGAACAAGAAAATGTAGGCCCAAAGGTTTATACATGGGTCTCCATGGTAGGTTGGCACCTGGCAGAGGTGGGACACAGTTGTCTGACAGCACTACTCAGAGATGGCCCCTAAAGACAGAGGTAAAGGAAAATCCTCCCAAGTACTACATCTGATTGTCTATTTGGTGGAGAGAGAAATGCCCTAATAAACTGATGCGGATTGATTCAAGGGCAGAGGCTAACGAATTGGCTGGATGGTGAAGCGTGTGGAAAGAAAAAGATAGAAATTTGGTGATAGGTAGGCTTAGTAAAGAGGTAGGTGGATAAGATGAACTATTCTGTTGATGTTAGCCTCTTCCTTCAGCTGCCCTAGTGCTGGCTTAGTAGGCCCATGTACAAAATGGCCATGGCAGCTGGGATGCGGGATATGTAGAGGGTCTTCCCTCACCAATGCTGATGTGTCTAACACCACTTTGAATTGGCAACCTGCTTATCAGCAGACCAAACACTGAGGCACCAACCTGGCACCATTCCCCAGGAGGACCAGATAGTCATCTGTTGGCAGATTGGTTACACTGAACCCCTTCCATCACTGAGGAAAAAGCCAGTGTCTTCACAGGAATAGAGGCATATTCTGAATATGGATTTACTTTTCATGCTTGCAATGCTTCTGCCAGCACCACCATGTGGACTCACAGGATGCCTGATTCATCACCATGGTATCCCACCTAAAGTTGCTTCCAACAAAGGAAGTTTAGCATAAAGGAAGTGTGGCGATAGGCTCATCTCTATGGAATTCATTGGTCTTATCACGTGTCCCATCACCCAGAAACCACTGGCTTGATAGAATGATGAAATTTCCTGCTGAAGGCTCAGTTATGGCACCACAGCTTGCAAGTTCGGGGTAGTGTCCTAAAGAACCTAGTATATGCTTCAAACCAGTGGCCAATATATCACATCATCTCCCTTGTAGCCAGAAGGTATGGGTCCAGGATTCAAGAGGTAGAGGTGGGAATGACCCCTCTCACTGGAGAAATATTTGCTTCCCATCCCTACATCTTGGACTCAGTGGGTTAAGAGGTTCTAATGCCCAAGGGAGAATTGCTTCCACCAGGATTCCTATGTTTTAGAAGCTGATACTGCTCTCTGGCCATTTTGTGCTCCTCATGTTTTTGAACTAACAGGGGGTCACTTTATAGACCAGGGTGGTCTATCCTGATTACCAAAGGCAAATTAGGTCGCTGCTACACAACGGAGGCAAGGATGACTATGTCTAGAACCTAGGGGCTTCACTGGAGTGCCTCTTATCACTCCCTTGGCCAATGAAAACTGGTAACCCAGTCAAGCTAAGATTATAAGAATTCAGATCCTGTGGAGATGAAGGTTTAGGTCACTCCACCAGGTAATGTATCCTGTCCTACTGAGATGCTGACAGAGGGCAAGGGAGTGGGTGGCAGAAAAAGGAGGCTATGATTATCAACTTAGAGCTTGCTTCCAGCCACAGAAGCAGGGACTATAGCAGCTATGTTTTCTCTTCTACTTTATATGAAAAGCACTGGTGGTGGCTAATATTTTAGATTTCACGTAGGAATATGAATGAATCGACATCACCCTGCACTGATACAGTAGCTGATGGCGTTTTGTACGTTTCATTTGAGGGCATGGGTTTTTCATCTGGACAAAGGGCAAGAGTGGTGTGGAGGGGCAAAAGAAATGGTCAGTGCTGGAAATTCTATTTTCCCTTTCAAAATCCACTTTCTATCCTTCTCCATCCTGCTCTGTCCCCTGACCCATACTAACTGCATTTTCCAGGCTCCCTTGAATTATGGCTTGCAGTAGTCATCAGCCAATGGGAGGTATCAGCAGGAGATAAAATGGTAAAAGGAGAGAAAGGTCAGGGTATTTATTCCCCAGACTCCTCCCTGCTGGGATGTGAGTTGGCAGTTATTCTTCTACAGAAGGCCACAGTTCCTGTTGAATGTTCCTTTCCTTATTATTTCATTTTTCCTTATTTCCTTAGTTTTTGGGAACCACTCCCTCCCCTTGCCCCTTCAGGCTTAGGGTTGCTAATGTCTCCCAGTATTGCTGGCCCTGAGGTGCTTCACTATCCATTTTTGGTTTTCCTTAATCCTGCCCACACTCCTGTGCATGGTTCCTTTATTAAACTCTCTTTAATTATCCCCTATGAGTATGTCATCTGTCTCCTGTCATGAACCCAACTGATACAATCCCTAATATTTGTTTATATGTACCTCTCTCTCTTTTTTTTATAATCAGTCTTGCCAGAGGTTTGTCAGTCTTATTAGACTTTTCAACCAAACAATTTTGGGTTCTATTGATTTTTTTTTTGGATAGTTTCTTTTTATTAATATTTTCTATTTAAAAATGTCCTTATTTCTGCTTTCTTTCATTTATTCTGTATTGTTTTTTGTAACTTCTTAAATTAGATGCTTAGCTTTTTAATTTCCAGCCTTGTTTCTTTAATAATACAAAGGTTGAAGAGCATAAATTTCTTTCTAAATACCACTTTAGCTGCAATGCATCATTTTTTCATTACTTTTGATATGTAATATTTTCATTATTGCTCTGTTCTAAGTATTTTCTAATTTTTAGTATGACTTTTTTCCTTGACCTGTGATTTACTTCAAAGTATGTTTTTACATTTTCAAACATAGGGGTTTTCTTTATCTTTTTGTTATTGATTTCCAATTTAGTTGCACTGTGGTCAGTAAATGTGAACTATATGAGACGGATTCTTTAAAATTTGTTGTCATTTGCTTTTTAAAATCTAGTATATGTTTAACTTTCATAAATGTTCTGTGTGCTGGACCACCACTCGATGACACATTGCCTTTATGTGAATTAGGAAAATGTGCCCTTTCTTCCAGGTGGATACAGCAGCACACCTGAGCATGTGGTCTGGCAAGTGGAGCATGGGATAATTTTTTTTTTTAATTTCTATTTATTTATGGCTATGTTGGGTCTTCGTTTCTGTGCGAGGGCTTTCTCCGGTTGTGGCAAGCGGGGGCCGCTCCTCATCGCGGTGCGCGGGCCTCTCACCATCGCGGCCTCTCTTGTTGCGGAGCACAGGCTCCAGACGTGCAGGCTCAGTAATTGTGGCTCATGGGCCCAGCTGCTCCGCGGCATGTGGGATCTTCCCAGACCAGGGCTCGAACCCGTGTCCCCTGCACCGGCAGGCAGATTCCCAACCACTGCGCCACCAGGAAACCCAAGGGATAAATTTTTGATCCCCACTTGTCCCTTTGGCTAGGTGCTTTTGATCAGTGTGCAATCTGTACATGGTGCCCCATCCATGTGTTATTATAAAGGATGTTTATTTTCCAGTTGCTAGGTACAGCGTTCTATGTATATCTACTAGATCAAACTTGTTCATTTGATGTTCAAATTTTCTACATTTTTACAGATTCTTTTCTGTCTGTTTCATCTATCAATATCTAGGAGAGATGAATTAAAGACTCACTGTGGTAGTGGATTTGTCTATTTCTCTTTGTAGTTCTGTTATATGCTTCATAAATTTCAAAGTGGTTGATTACATTCAAGATTAGAATGGTTACATTTTCTTGGTGAATTGAAATTTTTATCAATATATCATAACCGTCTTTAAATTTGGTAATTTTTTTCCCTTAAAGTCTGTTTTGCCTGATATTAATCTAGCTATAACAGCTTAATTTTTGTTGATCTTAGTATTTGCCTGGTGTATTTTCCCCATTGTTTTTACTTTCAAACTTTCTGTCCCTGTGTTTTAGAGATGTCTCTTAAAAATAGCTAACCTTCTTTAAACCCAGACTGATAATCTTTACTTTTAACTGGAGCATTTAGTTCATTTACATTTTATGCAATTTTTGATATATTTAATTTTAAATTGGTAGGTTTAAACTTCCTCTATTCTCTCTGTTCCACTTTTCCAAAAAATTTCCCTACCTTTCTTGCCTTTTTGGGATTGATTGATTCTTTTTCTCTTTCTCTCTCAATTTTTTTCCCCCTCAGATAGTTTGGAAGATATATAATATCCTTATATGTTTGTAGTGGTTATCCTAGAAATTTAATATGTATACTTAACTAAGTCTTTAGTTAATAAAAACCCATTACCAATACTCAGCATTCACGGGACAGTCCCACAAAGTGTACGGCTTTTGCATTCATTATTTATTTTATTTATTTTGTCTTGTTTTGCTTTTATGTGCTTCCTTCTTGGTCCCATTATCTGTTGTCACTGAGATAATAAAAAGATTGCTTGACCTTACAATTACCTAGAATCAACCAATCACTCCATGCATCAGGCTGTCAATATTGAAACTACCCAATCCCTAGCCTTCACCACAGACCTCAGTCCCTGCCTAGTCCTCTGGTACCCGTGAGCCAGTGAAATCATCAGGGAACAGTACTCCCAGCTGCTGAGACAATACCAGATGCTGATAGCAAAGAAAAGGCAAGCCAACAAGGATGCGAAAGATATGATAGCGTTGCAATCTTATGGAGCAAAAAGCAATTAGCTGTGAGCAATTCCTAAAGGAGTTATCATACCATGTAAAAATAGTTCTGCAGGCTCTGGGAGAGGGGAAGAGCAAGGCCTCAAAGGGCATCACTGCAGTCAGGTCATACCACATTTGTGGCATACTGAGTAGTATGCATACTGCACACAGTTCAGTGTTTGGAAGAAGAAATCACTGTGATACAGTGGCAAGGTAAGCCACAATACAGCAGAATATTATAGCTCAGTGGCTCTCAACAGGGGGCTATTTTACACTCCAGGAGACATATAGCAATATCTGGAGATACTGTTGTAACAACTGGCGTGGGAGGTGCTACCGACATCTAGTGGGTCCAGGCTAGGGATGTTGCCAAACATCCTACAGTGCACTGGATTCCCCCTGCCTTCTGCAAAGAATTATCTGATCCCAAATGTGGATAGTGCCCACTGCTGTAGATTATACAGTGAAGTATACATAAGCAGCAGGATAGTTCTTCTTGTATCACAGAGGCCATCCTGTAACAATGATTTCCAACTCTTTAGGGAGGATGATGGTACGATGAAGATTCGCTATACCATTCTGTTCACTTTAAAAATATTTCATAATAAGAAAAATGAAAAGATCAGAGGGAACTCATATCTCTGAACCTCCTTGAAGTGGCAAAAGATTTTTTCTGAGATGTCACTGAAGCTGAACGGTGTATATTTTCTAATGGGTGGCTTTAGAATTTCAGAATCAGGCAGGACATTAGGAGACTAGATATAGCTGATGAAAAACAATCATAAACAATGTAGCATTTTCCCCAACTTATTCTAAATACAGCCTATCCCCTGAACAGTTTTTCAATGCAAATAAACCTGGTCCATTTGGTAAAACTTGCCAAATTTAGATATTAGTTCTAAAGTTCATACATTAATATATGTGTGATAGGATTTCTTCATTTCATTTGTCTGTATTTTCTAAGTTTTCAGCCAAACATGTATTTTTAAAACCTCTTTATTTTGAAAAGTTGCACAAATAGAACAGAGAATCTTTCAGTCCTTCACCCAGATTCCTAAAATGTTAATATTTTACATTTGCCTCATCATCCTATCGTTTTTTTCTGAAATATTTTAAAGTTGCAACATGGTTCCCCATTATCTCTAAATACTTCATATTTTCTTAAATAAGGACTTTCACATAACCACAAAACGAGCATTAAACTCAAGAAATTAACATTGATACAATATTATTACTTAATCTACAGATATTCAAATTTGGTCAACTGTCCCAAGAATGTCCTTTTTAGCAAAATAAAAAAAAAATTTTTTTTCTGGCTGGGGATCAGTTGTTCTGTTGTTTTCATTAATCTGGAAGAGTTCCTCAATCTGTCTTTGTCTTTAGTGACCTTGATGATTTTGAAGAGTGCAAGCCAGTAATTTTGTAGACTGTCCCTTAATATGGGCTTGTCTGATGTTCCCTCGTGATTAAATTCAGGTTATGCGAATTTTGGCATGATGAATACTACAAAATTGGTTAATGTTTTTCTTAGCACCTCATCAGGAGGCATATGACGCCCATTTGTTTAATACATAAGGATGCTTATATTCATCAGAGTTAGGAGGGTGTCGGCCATGTTTTCCGACCGTAAAGTTTCTATTTCGCTCTTTGAAATATTAAGTATCTCGTCAGGAGATAACTTTGAGACTATGTAATGTAAACAACTCGTTTCTCTTCGTACTTGCGCCCCCTAGTTTTGCCTAAGGTTACAATGACGGCCGCAGACACGGTAGCTGTCAGCCCTGATGGTTGCAAGTGTTTCCCAGGGCCGATTTATCTTTCTCCTAAGATTGTATCCTTCGGATTGGCAGAATGCCTGGCACATAGTAATCGGCTGCCTCTTCCCCAATTAATTTCTTTGATCTCAGCTGTTAGCGGGGTGTATTGTAATTGATCTGCTTATATGTTTGTCTTCCCCACGGACTGAGCTCGTTGAGGGTAGGCATCATGGCTTATTATTTCTCTGTCCCCAGTGTCTAGCACATATTAGGTGCTTTAAAAAACACAGTTTTGAATTAGTGGTCTGGAGTAGATGCTACGGAAGAAGATAAAGGCTACGAGTTGGCCTGGGGATGGCATTTTTCCTGTTCTAAAGGGAAGGGGGGGCAAGGTTTGCAGAGGGGTCGGGCGGCGTAGTCCCTCTGCGACGGGACCCACGGGTCCCAGCCACTTGGTTGGCGACAGGGCCTCGGGCTTCCGCAGGGTGGGGTGGAAAGTGGGGCGGGAAATCGAAAACCGAACTCGCGACTCCCGGCATTCCCCGTGGGCGGTGCTCCCCTTTGACCCCTCGCTCGCGTGCTACACATCCGGGCTTCTGCTACTAGTGTGGGGAAGATGGCGGACGCAGCTGTCGTGGTTCCCGTAGAGTGGATAAAGAACTGGGAGAAATCAGGGAGAGGCGAATTGTGAGTGTCCGGGCTGGAGGCGGGCGCACGGCCGGGCTGGGCTCGGGCGTCAGCCTTGCTCTCATATGTGAGGGGAGATGGTGGGGGGGAAGAGGTGTCCCCTCCCCCATCCCGGTGGCGGGTGTGGATGGTTGGCTAGGAGTTTTGAACTCGGGGAGGAGAGGTGCTGGTAATCGCCGCCAACCTCCTGCCTTCCCCGACTTCCCAGAAAGCCCCGCTGCCCGCCGGAGCTTGTCTTTCTTTAGCCTCTTAGCAGAACTCCCGTTTTGTTCCTACGGGTCCCTGCGCTTTCGTTCCGTGTCTTTTTGTCCCCCTCTTCGCTTGAGCTCACTTGGCTCCTTTCTCTTTACGGGGCCGCGCCGGGAGGGTTCGGACTTTCAGTCTGTCCCATTTCTTTACTCTGCACCCGTTCGACTCCGCAGTTTGGAGCCCGGCGCCTCCTCTGCCCGAAGTCCGAACCGTCCCGGACTCCCTCCCCTCCTCTCCGCCCGCCGCCGCGAAGCCCGGGGCGTTGGGAAGAACCCCGCTTGGCACCTCTCGTCCTCCCCGGGAGCGGTCTCTCGGACTGTCCCGGCCTCGCCCGGCGCCGCTGCCCGTGGGCGAAGTGTAGCAAGGATTGCCGCTTTCCCCGAAGACCTACCGGCATTTCTTTGCTCCGTCTTTTCACCTTAGAGAGCCTTTTCGGGTTGGAATCAACTTTCGTCATTAAATGTTTCCTAAACCCCATTTTGTCCTGAGACTGTAACTAATTTTGGCAACTCTCCAAGGTTCTCGTGTACCTAGAATAACGCGTTTCCTGTAGTCCCAAAACTTGGGTTTTTTTTTTTTTTCTTTCAGTAAAGAGAAAACAGTAATTTGCCATAACCGCGGTTTCCTTGCCCCGAATTTCAGCTCTCCCTGTCTTGGGAAAATTCGTTTAAGCGGCGGAACAAACCCCAGATTTTAAAACAAATAACTTATTGCGAATTTCTTTCTCTGAATCGCTTTATTAGTTAAAGCTCAGCCCTGTATGAGATTAACTCCTGTTAGCCGTTTTTGCCGTGGTCGCGCGCCGACCCCCGTAGTCAGTTTACGGTTACTGGTGCGAAAGATACGGATCTTTGAAACTTCGTTACTTGGAACGGCACGCGGGGAATGCGTTGCCCGATCTTGCGCGTGCAATAGCGCCAGCCTATATGGCCCTCCCCACCCCCCTGCCGCGCTCGCACTGCTTTATGAAGTCTTAGTGTGAGCGCTAGCATTGGATTGCCTGGGTAAGCGGCAGTTTTAGCCACTTAACTAGCCGAGTGACCTTGGGTAAGTTCCTTAACCACTTTGACCGTTTCCCCTTGAGTAAATTGGGAATAATAAGTACTCAAAGCATTGTTGTGAAGACTAAATAACGCCTGTAAAGCACTTGCCTTATAGTAAGTACTCAAGTGATAGCTATTAAAAGTAATATTATTATTCCAATCTTTAGATATTTAAACTTCTTTGGACAGCTCTTGCACTTAAAGTCTGTACCACTCAGATTAGCAATTAATTAGTCTGACTCTTTCATGTATACTCTTGTACTCTAACGAATTGAGAGACCCTTGAAGAGTGGGGACTGTCTCACGTTTCTTTTGGTTCAACCCTCCCGTCCCCGTCCTCCCCCCACCCCCCATAGCCTTTCTAGCATATGCTTAGAGAGCTTATTTTGTTAACTGACAGAGAAGTCTGTTTGATAAGCATTCATTTTTAACTGTTAGGAACATTTTCCAAATCCTTGTACGTGCTAGTTAACAAATAGCTATTAAGTCTCTTGTGTGCAGGGAAGGCAGGATGGGAAGTTACCAAAGCAAACCATCATTTTCATCTATATTAGATTAGGATAACCCCCCAAAACGGATAAATCAGTTCATTGTTGTTTTGTTTACTTTTAAAGCCAACTTAGTTATTTAGAGACTGTCATCTGTAGATTGCTCAGCTTCTTCCTTCCAGCTAACTGTTTTTGACAGTTTTACTATGACTCCCACCTTAGAATGAGTGGTATTCGGGCTAGGAAATTCTGCTTGGCTTCTGACTGGCAGGGGTTGGAGAAAAAGTCATGTAGGAGGTCGAAATACCTAGTCAAAATGGAATTTTGGATTCACTTTATGTATATTTACATGATCCATGCTACCCATCATAATTTCTGTGTTTGAAGAGCTGCTTCAAAACTGCTATTAGGACTTATGTTTATGTAGTTATTGCATGGCTTGTGGAATGTAGTTTGAACTATAGTAGATCCAGATCAGTTTAGTCAGTTTTATAACTCTGTTCTGTTACATGAAGAGAGTTGTGTGACAATAATGAAATAGTTTAAATAGTTGGTAGTTGTATGAAATAGTCAAACAAATCACCATCCAGTGCTTAGTCTTCATTTATTGGACCTCTTTTCCCTCTTTGAAAACTTTGTTGCATATAGTCTAACTTCGGAATTTTTGTATCTTGCTAAAGATAGAGTTAGCATTTTCATTTTATTAGAAAAAAATGGTATTATAAATATATTACAAAAAATCCTTTCTTTTGTCTGAAAAACAGCTTCTTAAAATACAAACCAGCAACTGGAAATGTTAAAAAAAATAATGTGCCACCAAATTATTAATGAATCCATTTATATATTTGGCTTTTAAGATATGACCAGTATTTAAAATTATATCTTGGGTGGATTTTTCCTTTTTAATGAGATAAATTAGCAGATGAGCTTTAACTTGACTGAAAGTTACCTTTTTAAAAAAAATGCATGATATGTTTCATGAGGTATTAGTTCATTTCTTGTCTGTCTCTTCTTAGCAGTGTAAGTCTGTATTCTGGGAGTTGTAGTCAACTTCAGCAGCATAGTGAACATATGCAACGTATGGGATAATTTGTAACTTTGAGAGGGCAAATTCTTAATTGTGCCTCATGAAAAGCAGCTGTCTATCAAGATGGAAAGTCTTGGCTTTGAAGAATAAATTTTGTTAAGTAACTAGGGAGAAAAGAAAAACTATATTTTGCCTATCTGAATGGTCCATCACATACTTAGCTAACCTATTGTTTCCAGAGATACTGATTACGTTTTTAATGGTAAATTACAGAACTCTTAAAATGATCTTTTCCAAGAGATAGCAAAAGGACAGAGGAGGACTACCAAAACATAATTGTCCTTTCCAGTAACACTTAGATCTGCTCTTCAGAGTTTCACATCTTAATGCAAACTCTTAGAAATTCTGCGGCATATGCAAGATAAGGATTTAATCACTTTAATTTTGGAATTAGAGCTTTAGTTTCTTGATGATTTCATATTAGCATAGGGTTTGCCATGATTAAGCTAATAAACTTGCATGTACTGGTAGATCCAGGGGAGAATTTTGGTTTTAGTAGACATGATTAACACAGTGAGCTCAGCATTTCTTTGTGTCACAAGCAACCTTAATGGAGGATTTATATTCCAAGCTCTTAATCGGAAGATGTTAGCCTCATGTCAATACTTAGTTTAATTTTGAAATACTTATATTTGTTGAATATCATCTATTTGTCTGTTTGAAGAACTTAATTCTTTCTTTAAAAAAATTATACATCAATTAGAAATTTTTGTTGGGTGTTACCTTATTAATTATTGGTAGTTATAATAAAGTTTTAAAATTTAATCGCCAAATGTTTTGGTTGCCATTCTTTTTCTTCTTCTGCTACTAGATGACTTGACATATTCCAGAACTTATGGAAGTACATTTGGATGTTCATTAAATGTTGTCTGTCCTGAATTTTTTGGAGGGAAGTTGGAGGAGGGAGTTTATAGCAAATAATCATTCTAAGAAACTTTAGTGTTAGTATTTAAGTCTTTTTTTTTTCTTCAAAAGGTGCTCTAAGTTCAGCTGAAGCTTTATCTGAAACCATTTCTTTATGTCTTACTTTTCATTTGGCATTTGTTTTCTCATTTGACCTGTGTTCATGAGTCTTGGTCTTATTTCCCTGGTAAGAGAAATTCATTCTTCAGAAGATGTTGTAGCAGTATCAGGACATTTTTCCAGGCTACTGCTTTCTTTGTTTGTTAGAAAAATTAAATTATTCTTTATTTAAGGTAGAGTGAGTGCTATTAATGTACTTGTGTGCAGGAACTTCTGTTGTCTTTTTTAAGATTTCCTGTTCCCTTTCCTCCTCATAAGTGCATATTTTCATTTTCTTAAATGCATCTTTCAAGATAAAACTACATGTCCCAATATTCATTTTTGTGGGTTATGTCTCTCTTCTATCAATGATAACAGAGGTAGCACTTGCTTAACAAAATTTAGCCTTTTCTGTTGTTTTGTTTTTAAGAATTAATTGAAGCACAGATTGACATCAATTTTTTATATGTAGAGCCAACTTTGAGATGTTGAACATAATCAAGTAGTGCAGGCTTGTGTTGTGTTTCTTTTTTTTACTGGAAAATAGGACCAAGTAAGATGGAAAGCCAAATACTCATGTTAAAGAGTATTTGCAAAATAACATTAAGTTCTTGGAAGAACTTAAGACATTTCATTCAGTTTAAGTTTCACAGATACTTGACAGAAAGTATATTCTTTGTTCTCAGGGGCCTGAGATAGCATCTCCACAGTAGCACCAAACTGTTATAAAAGTGGAAAAAATGGTAAACTCAATTATTTGGAGGTTATTAAAGGACTAAAATAATCATTTGAATTTGTACCGAGGCAGAATATTTGATTATTTTAAAAACCACATTAAAATGGGCAACTGTTGGAGGTAGTTTTGTTTTCCTCCCTTTAAAATTTAGGATAGAGAACTAAAACTGTGTAAGAGGTGTAGTAAGACATGCAACATTCAGAAACAGGTACTTAGGATACTTAAGGATACTTCTGTTAGTGAATTACTTAGGGGAAGAGCCGGGACAAATCTACCGATTGGGGGAAAATTCTTAGTGATTGTTTTTAGTTTCCTCCAACAACTAAGGCAGAAGTGTTTTATACTAGGGAAATAAAAGTATCTGCTATACAAGCCTTATCATAATAACCCATCAGTGATTCCTTACACAATTTGAGCAAATCTTTGAGATGCTTATTAATAGTTCATGATGACATTATCATCTGCATCCTTTAATGAATATGTTTGTGGCCTTGTGACTGACAAGATGAAATTACATTTCAATGATTTTTAAAAATTATGTAACAATGACTGTACCATTAGATTAAGTGGGATTTGGAACACTGACATTCCCCCCTCCCCACTGGAAGGATTATAACAAAAGACATTTGCATTAAGCTTATTAAAACAAATAGAAAATGAAGCTATTGAAAATGTGAACAAGCAAACACATTCACTGTAAGAAGGAATATTTGACCTTGCTTTTTAGTAGCCTGGGTACAAAGGGAAAGATGAGTTACTTGATTTCCCTTGCATTCTTCTGTCAAAGATGCAGTATTTCCTGCTACTACATTCTAAAGGGAAACGAACCTCTGGGGACAGTGAGAACCACAAGGGGGAATTGTTTCAGTACTTTATAGCAAATATTGAAGCAGCCTTGATGCACCTTCTTATATATTTACTCTTAACAAAAAAGGAGCTAGGTGTCAGACATTTTTAGGTTATATTCTCTGATGATAGTCTTGAAGCAGATATTTTTGTATTGCCTAATGTAATGAAGATTGATTTTTTTATTTGAGATAAGTTTGTGGTAGGTTTAACTTATTTTGAGAAATTAAAAGCTTACCCACTGTCTTAACACATTGGAAGGCCTATCTGGTTCTCAGGAGAAGTAGATGAAAGTGCTTGGGGTCAAACTTAAATCAGCTTATTTAACCATTTCTAAGGTGCTCTCTGAAAATTTTTTTTTGTTCTTTTAATAGGAATTGGTTAAAAACTAATAACTAAATGAGATTTTCAAACTATGCAGATTTAATTTAGTAATTGTTCTCCAGTGGCAAGGTATTTTTATTCTTTGGTTTTGAAAATAATTTTGTGAGACCTACAAATGAATTGTTGACTGGGAAAAGTTTATTGAACCGTACCCTGCTCATTCTGATGATGAAGTATTGAAATAATCAAAAGACACAGAGAGGTGAACTGCAAGGGCATGCATAATCGGCAAAGTAGATAATCTCTCTGCGGATGATTGTAATGTGGCATCATATTTCACCTTAGATGTGATATATAAGCATATTCTGTAAGTTTTAAAGTTACTTGTTTTATTGACTATGGAAAGAGCATTGCTAGACATAAAAGAGTGAGAAACATATGCATTCATTGGTTCTCTTCTTTTTCGTTAGAGCTTTGTACAGCTTGTAATAAGAATATTTCTTTTTCTGAAATGTGAAATTAAAAAAATACAGAAAAGTGCATAAAATCTAAATGTAGAGCTTAAAGAATCACTGTAAGATGCACACCCATGTAACTCGTATCCAGCTCTAGTCAACACAGTCCCCCTTCCTGATTGCACCCTCTTTGTCTCCCCTGTGGTAACTGACATTTATGGCTTTCTCTAGTTTTTATTTACAGTTTTGCTACCCAAATAAGTTTAAGTTTGTTCTTCTTGAATTTCATATAAATGGAATCATAGAGGGTGTATTCTATTGTATCTGGCTGCTTTTGCTCAACATTATGTCTTTAGGATTCATTCATATTTTTGCAAGTATTTGCAGTTCTTTGATTTTCATAGTTAAAAGATACTCCATTGTATAACTATACCACAATTTATCTCTTAGGCTACCGATGAACAATTTTATTGTTTTGAGTTTTTGGCTGCTGCCAACAGTGCCAATAGAACCATTCTTATACAGGTATCTTGGTGTACACAGCATGTGTTCTTGTGGGATATATACTGAACTGTAGAATACATACATTGTATGTGTGGCTAGGTTCTAGATTGTGATTAACTTTAGCTCTGCTAGATACTGCCGAACTACTTCAAAATATACTCCCACCAGCAGTGTATGAGAGTTCACCTTCACATCCTGGCTAACATTTAATATTGTCAGACTGTAAAATTTTGGTCAATATAATATGTATCTAATGTTATTTTCTTGGGGCTCATATTTTCATAGGCATTTTTTCCCAATTTTTAAAATTGAAGTGTAGTTTATTTACAATATTATATTAGTTTTGGGTGTACAGCATAGTGATTCAGTATTTTTGCAGATTATACTCCTTTATAGGTTATTATGAGGCAATGGCTATAATTCCCTGCGTTATACAGTATATCATTGTTGCTTATCTATTTTATATGTATTAGTTTGTATCTGTTAATCCCATACTCCTAAGTTGTCTCCCCCTCCCCTTGCCCCCCATCCCTCTCCCCTTTGGTAACTACAGGTTTGTTTTCTATATCTGTGAGTCTGTTTTGCATATGCGTTCATTTGTAGCATAGGAGTCTTTTTCTGTGTTATTGGTCATTTGGATTTCTGGTTTATTGTGAAAGGCCTCTTTATATCTTTTCCTCATTTTTCTGTTGGATTGTTTGCATTTCTTTCATTGATTTGTAGGAGTTCTTTCTATAGTCTGTATTTGTCCCCTTTGTGGGTTACATTGTATGTGTGGCAAGTATCTTTTGTTATTCTTAGGCTTGTACTTCCACTCTTATGGTGGTGACTTTTGATGAGCAGAAGTTCATTTTAATGTAGTTAAATTTATTAATCTTTTACTTTCTGATTAGTACTTTTTTGGGTTTACTAGTTTCTCTCCATTTTCAGGTTAATGAACTTATCCTATGATTTTCTGGAAACATTATTTTGCTCTCCCTTTTTAAGTCTTACCTAACTGGAGTTGATTTTTATGTGTGCTGTGAAGTAGGGGTTGCAATATATTGTTGTGGTTGATGTGTATGAAGAAAGTTCAGCCTCACACATAAATAGTTGGCAAAAGGAGGAGAATTTTAGTAGCCTTTTCAGATAATTGTAGATATTCTTTGATATCATGTCAAAATTTGTCAGGTGGTAGTTTCTTAATGGTTTGTTGCAATGCCAAATCCAAAACCATATCAGTGTACTTTTTGTACTTTGTTAAATTGAAATCCAATTTTCTCTCTTTTACTTGGAATCTGTCTTTTACCCATGCATTATTTTGCAACATCATGCATTGGTCAGTTGGAAAATATTGGTTCACTGAATGATGCAGCACTTCCAAATATTGACACAGTACATTGTATAATATAAAAAAAAAACCACATTCTTTAGTATCATCACTGAACTTATCAGGAAAGTTTTTATGAATTGGGAACTAGCCAAGTCCGTGGTGCCAGATAAAAGTTTTCCAAAATTCTAATTTTTGTTTGAAACCTTACATTTTATCATTGGCAACAAATACTCTCAGTTGTTTTCCTTGAAGTGACTGGCTCTCTTGGTTCATTTTTGAGAAAATGCCTGCCAAAGACCCAAATCCGAATAACCATAGTTTGTCAGTTCTTTCAAGTAAAAATGGTGTTCTGTGAAAAAGCAGCTAGTTCAACTCAGAATACAAACAGTCGTATAGGTGATTTTCCTGGAGACAACCATGATATTTTGGTGTGTGACAGAAATGTTTTATGTATACTTTCCAATTTGTCACATAGAATATTAAAAATACGTATTTTTAAAAAAGGCACGTTCTCAGGGCTAGGATTTATTAAAATTAATAATTTTCACTACTTCATTAAGGGCATTTTCTTTACTGTAGATACAAACACATAACATCAGATAAATCTTAACACATTTTTAAGTGTACAGTACAGTATTGTTAACGATAAGCACAGTGTAGTACAACAGATCTTTAGATCTTTTTCATCTTGCATGACTGAAGTTTTATACCCATTGAACAGCAAGTTCCCATTTCTCTTTCCCCCTAGCCCCTGGCAACCACCGAAATTCTACTTTTTGCTTCTATGAGCTTGATTACTTTAGATACCTCATATTAAGTGGAATCATGCCATATTTATCCTTCTGTGACTGACTTACTTAGCATACTATCTTCAGGACTCATCCATGTTGTAGTACATGACAGGATTTCTTTGTGCCTGAGTAATGTTCCATTGTATGTATACACCATGTTTTCTTTATGTATTCATCTGTTGATGGACATTTAGGTTGTTTCTATCTCTTGGCTATTGTGAATAATGCTGCAGTGAACATGGGAGTGCAAATACCTCTTTGATATCCTCTTTTCAACTCTTATGAGTAAATACCTGGAAGTGGGATTGCTAGATTGTATGGTAGTTCTATTTTTAATTTTTTGAGGAACTTCCATACTGTTTACCATTTTACATTCCCACCAACAGTGCACAGGGTTTCCAGTTTCTTCATATCCTCCCTAACGCTTATTTTCTGTTGGTTTTTAAAGAATTAATTTTTTTAAACAGGTGTTTTAAGGTTCACAGAAAAATTGAGAGGAAGGTACAGAAATTTCCCTTACCCCCTGCCCCCGCACATGCACAGCCTCCCCAATATCAACATCCCCCACCAGAGTGTTAAATTTGTTAACAACTGATGAACCTACATTGATACATCATAATTGCCCCAAATTCAAAGTTTACCTCTGTGTTCACTCTTGGTGTTGTACATTCTATGCATTTGGACAAAGGTATAACGATGTGTATCCATCATTATAGTATCAGAGTATTTTCACTGCCCTAAAAATCCTCTGTGCTCTGCCTATTCATGCTTCCCCCTAACCCCTGGCAACCATTGAACTTTTTACTGTCTCCATAGTTTTGCCTTTTCCAGAATGACATTTAGTTGGAAACATATACTATGTAGTTTTTTCAGATTGGCTTCTTTGACTTATTAGTGTTCATTTAAGGTTTCTCCATGTCTTTTCATGTCTTGATAGCTCATTTCTGTTTAGTGCTGAATAATATTCCATGGGGTCAGTGTACCAGTTTATGTATCCATTCACCTACTGAAGGATATCCTGGTTGCTTCCAAGTTTTGGCAGTCATGAATAAAGCTGCTATAAATCCATGTGCAGGTTTTTGTGTGGACATAAGTTTTCACCTCCTTTGGTAAATATCAAGGAGAGTGGGATTGCTGGATTGTAAGGTAAGAGTATGTTTAATTTTGTAAGAAACCACCAAACTGCTCCAGTGTGGCTGTACCATTTTTCATTCCCACCAGTGATGATTGAGAGTTACGTTGCACCACACCACATCCTCACCAGCATCTGTCGTTGGCAGTGTTCCAGATTTTGGCCATTCTGATGGGTGTGTAGTGGTATCTCATTGTTTAAATTTCCATGTCCCTGATGATATATGATGTGGAACATCTTTTCATATGCTTATTTGCCATCTGTGTATCTTCTTTTATGAGGTGTCAGTTAAGGTCTTTGCTCATTTTTAAATTGGGTTGTTTGTTTTCTTATCGTTGAGTTTTAAGAGTTATTCGTATATTTTGGATAATAGTCCTTTATCAGATGTCATTTCTGGTTTATTTGTTGTTGTTGTTTGTTTGTTTGGGGTTTTTTAATTATGACCACCCTTACAAGTGTGAGGTGATGCCTTATTGTGGTTTTGATTTGCATTTCTCTGATGATAAGTGATGTTGAGCATCTTTTCATACACCTATTGGCCATTGGTATGTCTTCTTTGGAAAAATGTCTATTCAAATTCTTTGCTCATTTTTAAATCAGATTTTTTTTTTGCTATTGAGATGTAGACGTTTCTTAAATATTTTGGATATTAGATACATGGCTGGTTTGCAAACATTTTTTTTTTCCATTTCGTAGGTTGCCTTTTCATTCTTTTTTTTTTTTTTTTTTTTTGGCCGTACCGTGCGGCACGCAGGGTCCTAGTTCCTTGACCAGGGATGGAACCTGTGCCCCCTGCAGTGGAAGCACGGAGTCTTAACCACTGGCCCACCAGGGTAGTCCCCTGCCTTTTCATTCTGTTCATTGTTTCTTTGCACACAATTTTTAGTTTGATGTCCCACTTGTCTGTTTTTGCTTTCATTGTGCTTTTGGTGTCATATCCAAGAAATCATTGCCAAGACCAATGTCGTGAGGCTTTCCCCCTGTGTTTTTTTTCTAGGAGTTTTACAGTTTCAGGTCTTATTTTTATGTATTTGATCTATTTTGAGTTGATTTTTGTGTATGATGTAAGAAGTGTCCAATTTCATTCTTTTGTATATGACTATCCATAATGCTCTTGAATTATCCATAATGCTCTCTAGTGACTTTTTCAGTTTAGTTGTTACATTCTTTAGCTCTAAAATTTGGTTCTTTTAAAATTTTCTGTCCTTCTGTTAAAATTCTCATTTTGTTCATGCATCATTTTCCTGAGCTCATTGAGCATTTTTATGATGGTTATTTTAAATTCTTTGTCAGATAATTCATATGACTCCAATTCTTTAGGATCAGTTTCTGGAGACTAATTTTGTTCCTTGTTTTGGGCCATTTTACCTGTTTCTTTATATTCTTTGTAATTTTGTGTTGGTATCCTTGCATTTGAAAAAACACTCTTATCCCAGTCTTTATGGACTGCTTTAGTACAGGGAAAGGCCTTTACCAATCAGCTTGGCTATAGATTCTGGGGGCCTCTCAGATTTTTTCTCTGGATATGTCTTCTCTGGACTCATGTGTAGATTGCAGATGAGAGGGATTTTCCAGTTTCTCTTTTTCCAGAAACCGGCACTCTCTTGCATTCTCTGGTGTCCATCTGTTGTACCATGGGTCCTGTGAAGCAGCAGCACACCACCCAGCTCTTTTTGTTCTTAGTGGCTCCCAGGCAGCTAGAGTATGCTGGGTGCCATCAGTGCCCTAAGTCAGGCTAGACAGAAACCAGTCTCTCAGGCAGTCCCCCCTCCCCAAAGGCTGGGCTGTTGGACACTCTTCTTTCTCCCTTGAGGGAGAGATTGCCAAGCTGTTGCCCACTCCCCCCCCCCCCCCCCCGTCAGAATGTTAGATGTATACATAGTCCAGTCTTCTCTTTCCCTCCTCAGGGAGAATTTGGGAATTGGGAGTTTCCTCCCAGTTGTGTGGTGTTGTGCCAGAAGGAGGGACTATGGTGAAAGAGTGTCTTGTGTTTTCCTGCGAGCTTTGATGCAGCTGGTTTAGTCCTCGCCTGGGGTGCAGGAGCCTCTTAACTGGTTTCTGAATTTCTCGTAAAGGGAATTGGGTATGTGTATTGTTGAGTTGTGTTTCTATGGGAGGAAGGAAGGCCTGGGGCTTCCTATTTTGCCATCTTGCTGAGGTCACTCCTATCAAGGACATTCTTAAGTGAAACTGGCTTTTGTTTGTGAATGGTCATGAAAGATAAAATGAAACAGTTTGGTGACATCTTACATGAGACTGGCTATATTCTTTCCTTTGATTTCTTGATCATGAAGAATTCAATGAGACAGTTTGGTGCTGCTGCCTTGATAAATGTTAAGGTGCTAACCGTCTTACCTTCCTTTGCTTTTGAATTATTAGGGCAAATGTCATTACAGCAAAAAAAGGGAAATGAAATCTTAGTATTACTATGAATATAGTTTTGACCTTGCAGAACTCCAGAAAGTGTCTTGGGGATCAGGGGTTTGTGAACCACACTATCAGAACTGCTACTTTATCAAATTATAAGTTTTTTTCTATTCCTGATTTTCTAAAAGTCTTTTTAAAAAATAATGAATGGATGTTGAATTTTGTCAAATGTCTTTTATGCATAAAAGGACTTTTAGAAAATTAGGAATAGAACCTATTCCTGAATTATTGTGTGATTTTAAAAGTCAGTTTAATGTGGTGAGTTAATTTGAACCAACTTTGTGTATTTGGGATAAACCCACGTTAGCCTTGATGTATTTCAGTGTTTTTCCATTTATATATCTATCTCTGTATATTTAATAGTATACATGTTTAAATACTATAAGTCACTATTATTATTATTCATTTAATATTAAATTAGAATTACCTATATACTTAGCACTTTTCCCCCTCATTTCTTGCTGCAACTCTAAGGTTCTATCTGGGATCATTTTTATCCCGCCTGAAGAATGTCCTCAAGCATTTCTTTTAGTATGTGAACTCAATTTTTATTAGTCTGAAGTTCAGTCCTTATTTTGTCTTTTCTTGGAACTGTGTTTTTTGGGTATAGAATTTTAGGTTGACAGGTACTTTGTTTTAGCACCTTGAATGTATCTTCCAGCTATCAAGTGTTCTTGTTGAGAAGTCATGAAGATACTGATTGCCTTTTTTTCCTCAGGTGCTTAAATGATTTTGTCTTTGGTTTTCTGTAGTTTTACTATGATGTGCCCAGCTATGGATTTCACTTCAGTTCTGGAAAACTGAATTCTTGGCTATTGTTTCCTCAAATACTGCTTTTGCCCTGTTCTCTCTTCTTTCTGGAATTCCAATTAAACATACCTCTTTTCACTGTATACTGTATATCTATCCTTTGCTGTATTTAAATTAGTGAAGAAATATTTACCATACAAGTATCTTTTTTGAATTTTGAATTTTATGAAAAAAATGTCAACTTTTTGTTTTTAAACTTTGTTATTGGAAAAAAGTCTCAGATGAGAAAGTAGATATAATAGCTCCCCAATGAAATCATCAACCAACTTCAATATTTATCAGCTGCTGGCCAGTCTTGTTTCATCTATAACCCTACCCATTTCCCCATACTTTTGAAGTAAATATTTCATCGGTAGATATTTCAGCATCTATCTTTTAAAAAGTTATAAAATATTCTAGTTGACTCATAAATGTTAATTTTTAAAGTATTTGAAACAGGATCCAAGTAAGGAGCCATACACTGTGATCGATATATCTCTTAAGCCTTTTTCACCCTGAGGATCCCACACCATCTTTTATTTTCCCTTGTAATATATTTGTTGAAGAGACTGGGCCATTGTCCTATAGAGTTTCCCACAGTTTGAATTTAAGTTATTGCCCCCCCCCCCTTTAAAGACAACTTCATAGATGGTGGTGTATTCTTGTATATCAGGATCAGGAGGCACATAATATCTGATTGTCTCTTGTGATGTGAACAGCCATTAATAGATGCTTAGATCCTTTAATTTATTAGGGACCTTAAAATGATGATGTTCTAATTCTACCATTCCTTCGTTTGTTAGCTGAAATACTAACAGAGGCATTTCTTATCAACTATTCGTTCATATACAAAAGGCAGAATAAGTGCTTGATTTTCATTCTTTATTTACCAGTTTTCAAAATAATGACTTGATTCACTAGCATCCTCCAGTTCTGACCAATTAGGGTTTATAGGTTTGTTTTATTTAAATTATAAACTAATGGATTTAAAAATATCGGATACATTTCCAGATATTTTTAGTTGATATAATTTGCTCTATAAGGATTATCTATGTTAGGATTAGAAATTAATACAGATTATTTGTTTTATTCTAGTTTGCATTTTTGCCGGATCCTCAGTGAAAATAAAAGCCATGATAGTTCGACTTATAGAGGTAAGACTTTTAAAAGTATCATAGGACTTCCCTGGTGGCGCAGTGGTTAAGAATCCTCCTGCCAATGCAGGGGGCATTGGTTTGATCCCTGGTCCGAGAAGATCCCACATGCCATGGAGCAACTAAGCCCGTGTGCCACAACTACTGAGCCTGCGCTCTAGAGCCCGTGAGCCACAACTACTGAAGCCCGCGCACCCTACCACCCGTGCACCACAACTACTGAGCCCACGTGCCACAACTACTGAAGCCTGCACAGTCTAGGGCCCGCGTGCTGCAACTACTGAGCCTGCGTGCTGTAGCTACTGAAGCCTGCGTGCCTAGAGCCCATGCTCTACAACAAGAGAAGCCACCACAATGAGAAGCCCGTGCACCCCCATGAAGAGTAGCCCCCTCTTGCCACAGCTAGAGAAAGCCCGTGCGCTGCAACAAAGACCCAACGCAGCCCCAAAAATAAATAAATAAAAGTATCATAGCTATTATTTTTGGCTTGGTCAAAATTAATAAATATCCTGTTTTCTGTTAAATTTTATGAATAAAAGCAAAAGGTCTAAGATATTCACATTATATAAAGCTTTTATATGAATATATTAGAATTGAGATTAAAACTATAGTTATAGTAAGACTATATATATCTCTGTGTATGGTTGTCTTTTGACCTGCATAATAGTCATATAATATTGCTTGGCTTTTATAATTGTAACATGGTATATTTACCTACATTTCAGCAGTTGCTAGCTGTAGTAAAACTTATACAGGCTAGGTATCAATCATAAACAGAAGAGAAGAGCTAGCATGGAAAAAAAAAACTATTCTGATCTTTTTTGCACTAGGTAACTTCCAGAAACTGAGGTTCAGTGTTTTTACTAAAGCTGGTTATGTTTAGGTGGTATCTGGGGATCTTGTTAAAGGTAGTGTCATGGAAAACATTAAGAGGAACGGAGTTGTTTACTACTGCATATCACAAATATGGTTTATTAAGTAAAATGTTATTAAACAGGGTGTAAATTTTTAGTTATGTTAATTTTAAAGGATTTGCTATTTAACGTTCATTAATTTAAAATTAGGTATATGGATTTAGAAAAGGAGGGGCAAAAACAAAAGCAGTAATGCCCAGTAAGTTTAAAGCATTTTCATATGTAGCTTTCATTGGGGATAGAACCCATAACATTTTTTTTTCAAATCTGGAAAAATAATTTATAGTCAATATTCTATTTTAAATAAAAAATTATTAGATAATTTTCTGTAGATAAGTTTACTTTTATCAAAAATTAAATATTACCTTAATATGAGAATATATACTTTTTGAAGAACGTTTGGGTTTCTGAATAGAAAGCATTTTTAAACAAATGAGTAAGCCATTTTTCTTTCTGTCATTTGGGTAAGACTTGTTAACATTCCTAGTCCAATCCCCAAAGTTATTTTCCAATCATCCTGCTTTTAAAATTGCATGATCATTCATAAAGATTTCTGAGGTTGATATAATGCCTTCTTTTTTGAATAAGTCAGTTGACTGTCAGAAATGTAAGAGAGTAAAAAAAGATTCCTTTTTAAAAGCATTTGGATAGTTATTTTTTTCACGTTATGTTTAAAACAAGTTTCTAACTTCTCAGTTAACTTGGATCTTGTTTGCGATTGAAACCTTAAGTAGATAAAATAAGAAAAAGAATTCTCAGAAAAACTATAAATAGCGTAACAGGGTGATTACTCTTCCAGTTTTAAATGGGACTGTGTGGATGTTTAATAACTATCAGATTATTGTTAATTTGCATGGTTGTTCTGATTCATGTATGAAACCCCAAATAGTAGGAGTGTGGCCTCATTGGCTCAGTTGCAGGTGTTCTCTCTTGCTTGCCCTTGCCTACTTTCTCAACGCATAACACTCTTTGGCTGATATCTGCCAACAATCAAGCTTTGGTCTGAGGGCCCCAGTGGGTAGTCCATGCAGGGAACTGAATGTTGTTTCTTCAGAATTTCCTTCGTCTATCTCAGGAGGATTGAGTTTGGGTGGTGTTCCTTGTGCCCTTTCCCTTTCTGCCTCTCCCTCAAATTGATTTCATTTCAGGCGGGCAGTTTCCCTTGCACACGCTGTTTCTCCTTGTTCTTTTTATAAGTCTCTTCCCCACCTCCCGTAAAATAACATCGTAAGGATGGCTGATAAACATGAGTAGTCTTAGTGATATTCGACATAACCAAGAACTAGTGTCTAAAATGTTCAAATTCCACAAAGAATGTCTAGAAGTCCCTTTTACTTGTGGCTGTTCTTAAAGCTGCTTTTTCTGAAACGTTAGCATTTATTCTTTTCTGTGTAATTATAAGGGTTGTAAGTTTTCCTCCCCACTGTAAATGTAAAGTTTTTCAACTTTAGTGTAGATTTTGCAGGGCTTTGTGGGACTAGCCTTGGTGGTCTTTAAGACACCACTTACTATTTCTGTGGATAAAATACGACAGGACTTCCTAGCCACTTAAATGGGCATTTAAATAACATGTGAATTGGGGACTATCTTTGCTACTTTGTGGATTACATTGTGATTGTTTTTATGTCACTTAGTGTCAGCAAGATGACCTGGGCCATTTGTTCTCTACTTTAATCTCCTTTGATTAAGATTAGAATTCCCTCAGCCCCTGTGAGTCCATATTCTTATGGGAATTTAGTTTATGATGCTCAGCTGTTTTGTGTTTCTAAGAGTGATTGCTTTTTAAAAAATCTTAAGTTATCTGGATAACTTCAAATGGCTATTCTTTGTTATAAAAGCATTTTATTAATGGAAATTGAAAGCATGAAATTGACCTCATATTCCTACCATACTAACAGAAATTTTTCCTTTGAATTTTAGTTTTTATATAGTTTACTATAAGCATAATGAAGGCATATTTGTGAAAAAGGTAGGATATATTTAATGGATTCTTCATAAGGAATTGGGATAATCTGGCTGTATTTCTTTTGTGAATAATTTAATGGACAAATTTATTTCATTGTAAAATACTATTTTCATTGTTTAAAGGGGGATTGATAAAAGTTTTGATTTCTGTTATGTTCCTTTTTTGTGGCTAGTAGTAGACCAAAGGAGAAGATTTTTAAATATTTGATTTCTCGTTTAAATTTTTATTTTTTGGCCGCGCTGCACAGCTTATAGGATCTCAGTTTCCCGACCAGGGATTGAACCCCGGCCACAGCAGCGAAAGCACCGAATCCTAACCACTAGAACACCAGGGAACTCCCAAATATTTGATTTCTTAACTTGTTATATTTCCCTGAAAGATTTTGTGATTTATTTCAAAAGTGGATTATAAATTGACTTTATTTTACATTAATGTTTTTAGAGCTACTTGTTTTCCTACTTTTAATGAGAGGAAGGAGATAAAGATTTTAGTGTATGGGACTAAAGAAAAAGGTGGCTGGAAGGAGGTGTTCACCTGACCATTAACTCCTCCCCCCTCCCCAAATTCCTTCTCCAGGAAAGGGGGGCTATGCTAATTAATAGTGAATGAGACTACCGTACATGTGGTTGACAGTTCTCATAGGAGTGATGTTTTATGTGTGTATGTACATATGTAATTATGATCATCCCTTAGTATCTGCAGGGGATTGGTTCCAAAATCCAAGGATCCTCAAGTCCCTTATATAAAATGGCATTGTACAGTGACTAAAGTCAGCCCTCCATATCTGTGGATGCAGAACCTATGGATACAGAGGGCTGAATGTATTTTAGTTTGAATTCTGATGGAAATAGAGGAGAAAATGAGATTTTGGGGAGAAATTTCTCTGACAGTAGGATATGGGTAAAATTAAATTTTATATTTACTGCTATTCCTTATCTGTTGTCAGTGTAGCCCTGCGATTAAATTGACTATAATCTGAATATAGTTAGAAAAATCTGTGAATCTCCTGGCGAGAAGAATGGTTAGTTTATATTCACTTGCTAGAGTTCTATGCAGTCATTAAAAATAATTTCGTAGACTTTGGTAGCACGAGAAAATGCTTTTAAAAGTGTTTGTCAGGTAATCAGAATACCAAATGATGTAAACTATGAATGCAAGTATGTAAAATATGTAGACATATAGAAAAAGATTGGAAGTGCTCAAGCAGTAGTTATGTTATAGTAGTGGAGTCAAGGTTAACTTTTTTCTACTCTTTAAGTATTGTGTTTTTGTGAAAATAAAAGGAAAAAATCTGCTAGAGAAAAGCATTAGAAGTATAGTTTTCTTAATCATTATTGATGTTTATAATAATTCCGAGAAGTAGGAAATACGTAGATCTTCCCCTAGAGAGTCTACCTTTCATGTTCAAGAGACTGTGTCATTATACTCTTTCTTTTATGTTTGACAGATTTCCAGCAAGCTCTTTATGAGTTATCATACCATGTCATTAAAGGAAATCTAAAGCATGAACAGGCATCTAATGTTCTTAATGACATTAGTGTAAGTATATATATGTTTTTTAAATTTGATAATTGTTACATATTTCTTTCTGCCTTTGATGCAAGGATCCCTGAAGTGTATAACTTGTGTTTCATTTTATTCAAAATTATAATAGTGAATGTTTTAAGATAATATTGGTAAGCCATTGTTGCTAGACAGAAATATAGGTATTTTAATCTTTTTCTCTGGTTGTGAGTAGAGCAGGAAATATTATGTAAGCTGGGAGGGCAAAAAAAAAAAAAAGCTCCTATAAAAAAATAATTTGGTTAGACTGTTCTCCCAGTATAGTATAACAAGGCATTTTCTTTTGTTTGTGGTTATGTTTAGAAATTAAATGTATTTTAAAAATTGAGGATTAAATTATCTTAAATTGAGGTTGTATGATTCTAATGTTCACTTGATGCTGATTTTCATGTTGTTTGTTGTTTGCTTTAGAAAATAATAACTAGATTTTCCCCTAACCTTTAAGTGGTTATTCTGTTTCACTCTTTTATTTATTAGAGAATTTAAGTTAGATTCAGACCAGATACTTTCCATGGTTGTTTGGTATTTGAATTGAAAGATGAACTCTCAAATTGTAAGGGTGTTTATTGTAAAGCAGGAGTTAAGTTTCATTTTATTACAAGTGGTGTATTATTCTATTATTATTAGGCTGGGTTTTATTACACTTGTATAAATAAAATTATCTGCCCAGTTGAGAACAGCTTTCATAATAAGTATTATTGAGGTGGTACCTGGAGTTTCTTGATGTCAGTATGAATTTCCCCTGTGCTGCTTTAAGCTTCTGTGGCCTTTTTCTTTGTATGATTTTTGTGCTTTCCTGAGGATGGTCTTAAGGACTTTCTATGTTTAGTAGTTGTGATTTTTTCCCCCATCATGTTGAGATGTATTTGAGCAGTAGAGGTTCAATATGAGTTTCTCTTTTACCTCTAAACTGTCTCTATCTGATTAGCTTGTGTTGGAGTAGTCTATTTCTTCAACAACTAATATTCCATGTTTGAAAACTCTTGTCTTGCTCTATTGTTTTGGAGCACTTGCATTCAAGTAGACATAGCCAAATTTCATAGCCCTTAAGAAGAGACTAATGTCTGATCGGCAATTAAGGTTATTTCATTCTGTAAATTGGGCATCAGTATAGGGTTTAGTGTGTTAATGGAATTTGATTCTAATACTTTTCCCATTTATTGAAAATGAATAGTCCAAATGAACTTAATGTGTGTTTTGTTCTTACTTAGCTTCCCTTTCTTTGAGTCCTTAGTGATATATATACTTCTGCAGCTGGATTCTTTGTCGTGGCTAGATTCTCATAGTCCTATATTGCACTGTCCCATATCTTAGCCACAGAAACATATCTTGTCTGTCTCTTACAGCTACCAGTTTTTCCTTTAGAATTATATTTCTTTCCTTTACTCTCTGAAAATAGGCTAATTTTAGGGTTGCTATAGTGCCAGCAAACTAATTGCAATAATTGAACTATGATCCTTACTAATGGAAAATGGCTCTAAAATTGGGTGTGGGAGTGGGAAGTCAGGAGACAAATCTAGGATAAATGCTGAAGTATTCATCCAGAAATGAGGGGAGAGTTTCGGGTCAGTTTCTCCAAAGGCTGCAAACATCAGTGCATAAAGAAAATAAAGATAGATTTTTTGGTAATTATTTTCATCTTCATATTGCATTTTTTAGATTTTTGTTCTGATAATACTATGATTTTTGCATAGATCAGTGTTGACTCAGGCATGAGCACAACGTTTAAAGTTTTAGATGAAAAATGTACCATATTTAACAGTCTTGCTTTAGGTAGGTGACATGAAACTTCACTGGAAAAATGTTAACTCATTTGTGTTCTTTATTATTTCCTGAGGTGCTTGTTTTAAGTTTCTTTTTTTTTTTTTAACACAAGTTATTTCATGGTAGACATTTAAACATTTTTTCCAACCATTATCTCCCTCTTAATTTTCTCTATGTTATGAAACTTGAAAACTTTTATTATTTGTCAACATAGTGGTATTAGGGTTTTGTTTTTAAGTTTTACTGAAGAGTGTTATTCTGAAACCATAATAATTGCTAGTGTGCTATTCTAGTATTTACTATGAATAATTGTATTTTTTAAAATTAGGAATTTCGTGAAGATATGCCCTCCATTCTTGCTGACGTATTCTGCATATTAGGTAGGTATTAATAAGCCTTTATTTCACCTGTAAAAAGTGTTGTTTGGTAAATTAATGTACTGTGTTAAATAAAATGCTTTCTTTCAAACTAAGGATTTTACAAATGTTTCTACAAATCTAGAATATATTGGTTTTTTTTTTACTTTATAGGGAATATATATTATAAGTCAAATGTGAGTACAGTTACTATTTATAAGCTAGCTTTAAATAGTTTTAGTTTATAATTCAAATAGTTTGAGTTTTTCAGAATGTATCTTTATATAAAATTGAGCTAAATTAAGTCATTTCAGGTAAAAAAAACCCAGGTTTTCTGAGGTTAAGTTAGTCTGAATTATTCAGATTTTAGTAACCACATAATATTATTCAATGCAGATTATCAATGAATGTCAGAATCTCAAACTCAGGATACTCAAGAGGTATTTACTTTACTATTGTACTCTTCTGATTCTTCTTAATTTTAGAGAGAGCAAGAAGAGCCAAAGTAATCAAAAGTACTTTTGTTTTGAGGATGAGAAACCAGCTTTGGAAATAGCAACTTCTCTATTTGTCCAGAAAAAATAAGAATTCATGCAAGATAAGAAAGGAATATTTCTTTGACTTAGAACAAAAGGTAGTGTCCCTCCATGGGAGGCATGGATTTAAAAAATAATGTATATTACAAATATATTTCTCTGATTTTTAAATCTGAATTAAAGTATCTTTGAGCACAGTTTTCCTCATCAGTCTTATGCATTCTGTAACTTTGATCTGTTAGAAAACATTACCAAACATTATAATATTCGCTTTAAAATATGACTTCTCCTCTGAGAGTTTGTCAAGCTGGAATGAATTATTTTAGCTCGTTAATCTTAACTCTTAGAATTAGATAGGTTACTTAAATGTCTTACTGAGAATCCCAGATTTGATTGCAACAAATCTAAATGTCTGGTCCTTGATCCTTCAGGACGTTTAAGATTTTATAACAACAGTAAGGTTGGGAACAGGTCAAAATGTGTGTGGACCGTGAGTGATAAATGAAAAGACCATTGATTGGTGACCATTATGTCCCCTTTTTGTTTTGTTTTCCTGGCGTAATTATTAATTGTGCCTTCTTTCAATCTTCAAACTATCCTGGTTTAGATGATAAAGTATTTGTTCATGCTATCTATTGGATTGATTGATTTATGCCAACAACAAAAACCTTTTAAGCTTAATTTTTAGAGCAGGCACTAAAGATGTTATATTATGTTACTAATAAATATAACACGAGACAGGTTTCAATTTAGAAAATTGTTTGTTTTTACTATAAATTTTTAAGACTTAAAAGAGTGATTTGTAGGTACCATTGTGTGGAAGCTGTTGTTCATTGATAGTGTCAGGAGTACATTTTATATCTTTCTTTGGGTAATCATCAATTATCAGCTTACTAGTAAGTTCTAGTAATTTCTTTTTTTTAATTGACTTATTAGGATATATTTTCCCTTCATAGTTATTTAGTTATATAATATGAATTATTATTACAAGTCATGGCTTTTTACTAGTAACATGAATTCATGAAGATGATGTTTGGTTGCTCTTGGGAAATTTCTTTTAGCCTATCCAGTCCATTTTTACAAGCAAGATTAGGACGGCAAACTTGGAAAGAGAATTTCCCTCACCTGCCCCCTCACTCACGTACCCCCACCCTTGGCAGAAAAAAAATGATCCAAGGGTGACCCCAGACCAAGGTAGGGGAATAGGAGTAAGAACGCGAGCTACCTCTAATAATAATGATGATGATAATTATAATGATGATCACAGTAATAATAATGTAGGTGCCATTTTGGAGCACCTTCTGTATGTTAAGCATTTAATTTCATTTTAATCTTCACAGCAATTTCTGTAAGGTAGAGATATGGATCAGAAAATCAAAGCTCAGAAAAGTGATTTTTCAAGGCCACACAACTAGTATAAGGCAGGGTTTGAACCTGGGTCCTTTTGGTTCTAGAGTCCATGATCTTTCTAGTATATCATGTTCTCTTTCTAATATTTTAACAGTTATAAGAGAAATCAGTGCTGTACTTTCCTGGTTAAGATAACAGTATCCTTTAAAAGATTAATCATGTAAGGGTGAGGGGGCCTGAGAGCTATATTAACCTGAAAGGAGAGTCTGATGTGACTTGATGTACTGATGGGACCTCTGAGCTGGGTTAGGTGGTTGGTGATACTGGGCCTAGAGTTGGAAATGGCTGAGGGCTTTTTAGGAAAATCAGAGGGAAATTAAAGAAAACTTATTGGGTGCTGATTTGGGGTTGAGGAGTCAGAAATAATGAATGAATAATGAACAATGAATGGTTTCATAAGTTAGAACAAAAAGAATAAAGAAAACAGGGAAAGCATAATCGGGATAATAGAGTCCTATATTGATTATTGAGATAGTTTAGCCAAGAAATTTACTGAGGTCCCATTAAGCATTTGCTAACATGGTCAGAACCCAGAGAGTTATATCTTAATCAGGTCCGATGGCTAAGAGGAGAGTAGACTTTACTTGAAGAGGATGAACCTGCTACCCAAATGCTCTCATCCTGGGGACTTTGGAGGTAGATCTTAGGGACTGTAGGGCCTTTGAGGGTAGATAGATATTGGTTAAAAGAATAGGCCCACTTTAGTCCTGACCCCTCAAGATCAGTATCCTTGAAGTTCTAGGCTGAGGAGGGACCAGAAGACTAGATAATGAGGAGACAACTAGGAGTCCCTGGAAGGGATTGTTGAGATACACACGGATTAAAAGTCTTATTGATAGATTGAGATTGTACTGCAATTTACATTGTATAAATTACACCTCGAAATTCCCTTAATACGCTTGAGCTGACTGTGTGCTTAGCTGTAGTGGCCAGAATACTGGGAGATGGCACTGTCCAAGAAGGAAAAGTGGAGAAGGGCCAGGAAAATGTGGATGTGTTCAATGGTAGGTCCTCTTCTCTTTTGATTATTAGTGATGGCAGTAGAAAGTAAACTGAAGCAAAGCAGTTGTAGGATGTCTGTCTGGGGGAGCCCTGGAACTTTTAGAGGGCAATTTTTATTACATCACTAAAATCGGTGCCTTTTTCTATAGCACATTCTAAATATGAATTGACTTTAAAAATAAGGTAATGGTGTGTAATCAGTTAAAACAATAATCCTGAGATCAATTTTGTAATCCTGCTAATCCTGGTTGAAGTTTTTGATGCTTAGCATTTAGAGCTAATTGTTTATTTCCTCTATACTTTAGATCAGAAAATTGTTTGACAAATTTTTTGAATAATGTACTGAAACTCAAGGAGGTCTCAGTTTTTAAAAAAAATATTTCAGTAGGAAGAAAATGAAAATCTTGAGTGAAGTTTTGTTTGCTGACTAGAATTGTAATTCAAAATAGGATGTTAAAAATATCTTTTAATACAGTTTTCATAGAGTTGGTGACCAAGTAGCTTGGTTAGAACATGGTACCAAGGTGGCCAAAGTCAAGGGTTTGATCTTCATGAGTAATAGGATCTTTAGTATTAGAAGAGATCTTTGTTGTCACCCAGTTCAGCTTTTTACCTTAGCATCTCTGACATGTGGTTGTTTAAACTTTGCTTGAATGTTTCCCTTTTTTTTTTTTTTGGCCGTGCTGCGTGCTGCGTGGCTTGTGGGATCTTAGTTCCCCAACTAGGGATTGAACCCTGGCCCTTGGCAGTGAAAGCGCCAAGTCCTAACCACTGGACCGCCAGGGAATTCCCATATGTTTCCATTTTTGAAAACAGTATTTTTTGGAAGCTTTGTTGCTTGCAGTGCCTTAGCACATAGCTCCATAATCAACTTACCATTTTATGGCTATGCCATTGGTCACAAGGTCGGTTTTTCAGTATCAGGAGAAATTATAAATATTTATAAATTATAAGTATTTATAAATCTTTAAGTATTCATATGCACATGAAGGACTGCTTATGCTTACCACAGTTTAAATTTTTTCCCCAAATTCAGAATGAGGCATTTTAAATTTAGCTAGTTTTAAAGAAAACAGGTATCGTATTATAGTTCTGGAGTCTAGAAAAATCAAACTTTCATCTTTCTTTTTCTTTGTCATTATAGATATTGAGACAAATTGTTTAGAAGAAAAAAGCAAGAGAGACTATTTTACACAATTGGTATTAGCATGTTTGGTAAGTTTTAAAAAATACTTTCCATTTCTAAATTTTATGTGGAATGATTGTAATCACAGATAATCATGTTAATGGAGGAGGATATTGACATTCAGTTGACTATTCATTATAAGGTGAGATTTGGGTTTTGAAATGGAATGCTTTGTAAAATTAGACATGCTAATTTTTTTCTACGAAATAGGCATGCTACCATATCACTTAAACTATCTATGCATAGAAAACCTTTGGTGATATTCCTGACCTAGTAAGTTCCTAACTAAGGAACAGGTAAGCATCTATCAAGTGAGTAGAAATGATATGGACAGCTTTTAAACTGAACAATTTTTCATAAACTATTAGGCAAGGAGAAAAAGAATGGAGGTAGTTTAAAAATAATTAATTCTAGAGCTCATCATAATCATTGTCTAGCAAACCATTTTATGTTCATAAATTTAAAACCAAGGCGGAATGCCATTACTCAGACCTGGAAGAATGTCCTTGTCTTTGCTGCAAGGACAGACAATAGAATTTGACTTAAACAGTAGAAACCAAAGAAGGCTGAAATGCTGCATTATCTTAAAGAAAATTCAGTTGACAAACTCAAGTTTAATCAGAATTACATCTGTAGTTCTTGTCATTTGTAGGTTGTGTACAGCATGACATATAATTTTTAGTGAATTTTTTAAAAGCTGTATGTTTCAGTACTTGGAGAGTCATCATTTTTGTTAGATTGAAGTTCCAAGCCTTTTAATAAAGTTGTTGATGTATATATATAAGGTGATTTTAATATTCTTATTTGGGGAAATTATTTTGAATATGTTTTAAGATTGTGAATGCATAGTTGGAATGCTGAGGAGTAAATGGCCTTTAATATTTTTTAATACAGTATTTAGTTTCAGACACAGTTCTAAAGGAACGCTTGGATCCAGAAACATTGGAATCGTTAGGACTTATCAAACAATCACAGCAATTCAATCAAAAGTCAGTTAAAATCAAGACAAAACTCTTGTAAGTACAGGTATTTTTATGTTGCAGATCAAGTACCTGAGCATGTTTTTTAGTTCTCATGTTGAATACTAGAAGTTTCTAAAGGCGTTTTGAAGATTTTTGTTGTTGTTGCTGTTAGCACGTGTCTTGTGTTTTTTCCTTTTAAGAGTAGCCTACGGTTATTGAGTCAGCAGTGAACTTTACCTGTGTGAAACCAATGTTAATTTTTTTCCATGTTAGAAGTTAAAATAATATTCAATGCTTTTATTACTACCAATAAAATAATTTACAACTGTGGCTTTAAGGTATATTCTTGTCAATGATGGAAATAGTGTTATGTTATTAGCGATATCCTTTCCTTGTGTAATTAACATTGGGGTGTCCCTTAAGAATCACTGTTATTTTCTATCCTAAAAGATAGACAAAGAGGTAAACTTTCAACAACTGTTCTTATGATTGTTTTATATAAGAGAGTAAGAAAATTCAATGAGAAGAATACAATACTCTTATGCAAGCTTGTTAATTGAAATTAATTTTATCTGCTTTATGATGTTTAATTTCAGTTATAAGCAGCAAAAATTTAATTTGTTAAGAGAAGAAAATGAAGGTTATGCCAAGCTGATTGCTGAATTGGGGCAAGATTTATCTGGAAATATTACCAGTGATTTAATCTTAGAAAATATCAAATCTTTAATAGGTAAGACGTATATCTATATATACTATGTGTTGCTAAGATAAATTTTTTTAACTGTTGAAGAATATCCATAAAGACAAAACTAGTGCATTCCCTATAGTTTTTTGTTTTTAAATTAAGAAACGAGAGAAATGTCTAGCTTGTACTTTTAAGATTATTATCAATAATAAAAAAATTTGGGATGATATTTATAAGAAATCTTTTTGTTACTCTTACCTTCGTGTTTGTATTAGTTTCTGCTCTCTAGTATTTCTATCTTTAATTTTTAAGTATTTTCCAATAATTTTATGGAGGGCAGAAAATAAGTAAGCAAATATGAAACTTTAATAAAATCTTCGGTGAACTCTTGAAACGTGGAGATGTTTAGTTCTTTTGAACTTGATTTTAAAAATACCGAGCAACTTTGATACACATTTTATTTTATCTTTACAACAGTCTGTTAAAGTAAGTGCAGATGTTGTAAAAGTGTAACAAATAGGAAAGTGTTACTTTCCCTACCTTTTAAATAGAATTTCTTTAGCATTGTTCTTTTTATTTGCATTGAGCATTTGGAGGAAATAGTTGGCTTCTATAGAAAGGAGGAATGAATGATAGAAAAATAGGGTACTCCTGATTTTTCAAGAATGGAAAGAATTTTTGCTATTTGTTAGGTGTTATGCTATCTCAGGGAAGATTTTGCAACACCTAGATGTCTTAAGTTTTGAGACCTGTTGGAAAAGTAGTCATATTTCCTGCTTCACTGGTTATATTTTAGAGGATGCTTATGCTCAATTCTCAGTTCTTTCTCTGTTTTTGAAATTTATGGATGAGAAAGAGAGAGGAGGTGTCCCAATCCTTATCCCCTTTCTCCAGTGGGGACCCAGATAAAACCAGATTTACTACAGTAATTTTTGTTTTTAGCTTAAGCTTTTGGTGGCCAACAGGTATAGAGGTAAGGAGCTTTTAGTTTAAATTTACCCTTTTCTTTGAAGTAAGTCTAGTTCTGGCAGCTGATTTAGTCTCTTTGCTACTTTCTTCCATTGTCAAATTAACACCAAGACTGGCAGCCCTCTAAGGCTGCAGGTCTCTTGCTTACCTGTGTAGCAGTGACCCATTAAAAAAAAATCCTCCTGTAGGGTTTCCTTTCTGTTCTTTCCAGGGTAGGCTCTACATTTTTCCTGCAGAATTTTGATCTAGTTTGAGATGTTTGTCAGTACTGCCTTGCTATAAGTTTGTCTTTCCTTATATACTGCCATGTACTCTCTTAAGATGGTATTCCCCACAAAAAAATTCTCTGCTGTATAAGGTTCTCACTTTTTTTTTTTTTTTTACTTTATCTGCTTATTTGTTGATATCTCTTGTCTGTCCTTGTTTCTTCTATTTTTTTGTCCTTGTGAGTTTATACTTTTTTAGTCCTTTGTTATTTTGGGAACATTTCAAAGAGGGATTTTCTTGAAAGTGTGCTTTTATCTAACTGGGAAAAATGTATGCTGTGTACTCTCTTTTCTTGAACTATGTCCCCACAGAGAACAGGTTATGTTACTGTCTCTGAAGAACAGTGTGACAGTCACAACTGCAAGCTCATAACTCACATGGATATTCCATGAGTATAAACAATTTGATTTCTTGGGCCAAACCTCTGTTCTAGTCCGTCAGGTGTACTGCAAAGCACGCTAGCCCAGAAACACTCAAATGCCACCTCCTCAGTGTAGCCTTATATGGCCACCCCCCACCCCGACACTCCCTGTGGTTCACTGTCTTTCTTCTGAGCACTTAACACCATATAATGTGCACCGTATTTTATGCCACACCCCCACTGGAATGTAAGTAAGTTCCATGAGGACAAGGGTTTTTGTCTGTTTTGTTTAGTACCTCTAACCTCAGTGCCTGGTACGTAGGTGTTGGATAAATACTCATCAAAAAACGAATGAATGTTTCCCCCTTTCTAGTAGAGTTTATAGTGATTCTTAGCCTCTTTTCCCTGACATGGAGGATTTGAGAAAGTTCATCTTCCTGGCTTAGTGTTTGTTTCTCTTTGGCTAGCTGATTCCCTCCTCCCCCATTGTCTGAGAAAGGAATTTTTCATTGACATTAAAGTTGAGGTTAAGACTTCAATTCCAGTGAGTACTCACTCTTTAAGAGGTAGAATTTATCGGATTCCCCCTCAATGCAGACTTCAGGTAGGCCTTGTCTCATCTGTCCAGAGCAGTTCACTAACATAGCATCCTGCTTTTCATGGCATCTTTGGATGAGTTTCCTCTTGTTTATTCCCATTGCTTTCTCTTTAGGAGCAACCTAGACAGATAATACCTTATACAAAGCTATCTCAGGTCTGATCTCCTTCACCAGCCATTGGCAGAACTGATATCTGGTTTGGGAGGCATGCATTTTTTTAAAAATAAATTTATTTATTTATTTGGCTGCGTTGGGTCTTCGTTGCTGCACGTGGGCTTTCTCTAGTTGTGTCGAGCAGGGGCTACTCTTCGTTGCAGTGCACGGGCTTCTCATTGCGGTGGCTTCTCTTTGTGGAGCAAGGGCTCTAGGCTCGCAGGCTTCAGTAGTTGTGGCACGTGGGCTCAGTAGTTGTGGCTTGTGGGCTCTCTAGAGCTCAGGCTCAGTAGTTGTGGCACGCGGGCTTAGTTGTTCCGTGGCATGTGGGATCTTCCTGGAACAGGACTGGAACCCGTGTTCCCTGCATTGTCAGGCGGATTCTTAACCACTGCGCCACCAGGGAAGTCCCGAGGCATGCATTTTAGATACACTTATATTTCAGGGTACTTGGTCTGATCAGGAGAAATCCTTATTTATCATTCTATAGTTAAAAGGTGGTCATTTGCTCCCTAAAAGATTCTGGCACATCGAAGTGTTTATGTCCTAAATGTAATAAACAGTATATCCTATCAGATAGCCTTGGGCTGTTTACTGCAAGAAAGCAAGGAATAGGAACCATTATGAGTCTGCCTGGTGTTTGTCTGACAGTAAGCTTGAAAAACTTAATAGGAATGGATAGTGATTATTAGTCCCTTGAGCTGCCATATCATAGATGCCTCTCAAATGATCCCTGCATCAAGATGGCAAAAAGCATCTTTTAGAAATTAGAGGAAAGGATATCAGAGATGGACTCTTTGGCCGTGCCACGTGGCTTGGGGGATCTTAGTTCCCTGACCAGGGATTGAACCTGGGCCCTCGGCAGTGAAGGCACGGAGTCCTAACCACTGGACTGCCAGGGAATTCCCAAAGATGGACTCCTTTGATTGCTGAACTAAACTATAAGCACTCTACTCTTCTGAATGCCCTTCAAAAAAGTAATAGCTAGGTATTCTTTTATTTCTTCTAAATTAGTGGTCAGCAAACCTTTTCTGTAAAGGATGAGATAGTAAATATTTTTTTCCTTTGTGGGTCATATGGTTTTTGTTGCAGCTACTCACTTTTGCCATTGTAGTGTGAGAGCAGCCATGGACAACATGTAAATAAATGAGTGTGTCTGTGTTCCAGCACAACTTTATTTACAAACATCGAATGGATTTGACCCATAGGCCATGGTGTGCTGATCGCTGCTCTAAATCAGAAGTTCTGGCTAAAAATTAGTCATGGAGCTAGCTTACTTGAGTTTGTTTGTTTGCTTATTTATTTATTTATTTATTTAGCTGGCTGTGCTGGGTCTTAGTTGCGACACGTGGGATCGTTGCCATGCGCAGGATCTTTGTTGTTGTGTGTGGGATCTTTAGTTACGGCATGCGGGCTCTTAGTTGCGGCATGTGGGATCTAGTTCCCTGACCAGGGATCGAACCCAGGCCCCCTGCATTGGGACCGTGGAGTCTTATCCACTGGACCGTCAGGGAAGTTCCGAGTTTGGTTTTGGAGACTGAAAATGGTTCTTCCTGGTTTTGGGTTTAGTGGTCCAGGATCTTTTTGGCCTTGGCTCTCTGATCCTTTCCTTCTCACCCAGAATCAGAGCCCTCTTCACCAAACCTCAGGACCTTCATTTGTCGCCTGGTGTCCAAGATTGTAGATTTGGCTGGAGATGGGGAAGGGTGGGGTGAGAGTCTCTCCTCCTTCAGTCTCACAGGTCCTCTTGGTTGCTTGTTAAGTGACCAGAGAAACATTAAAAACAAAATAAAATCCCAAGTCAAATGATTTTATTCTTTGGTAGATTATGGGACATTTAATCACTTTGACTACATTATCTTGAGTGTACTTAGTATTTTGTCTTTGGATCAGTATGGATATAAGAGCCATTAAGCCTTGAAGCTTCTTATCTTTTTGTCAACTCTCTCCTATCCCTTGGAAAGGGAAACCAGTTGACTGCTTCCTTTCCCTAAGGTTTTGCTTTACTGGAGTTTCTTTACTATACACTAGTTATGAAGAAGTTGTTTATCTCTACTATGAAAAAGAAGACAGCAATTGGTGTTCTCAAGCATAGTTGTTTTTACAATTATACTTTTATTTTGTTGGGTGCATTTCTCTGCATCTTGGCTCTCTGGTTCTTGCCTTGAGATGCGCAGTGTTTTGCAAATACTATTTCTTAGAAATGGTCTAGCATAAGTTATTAGCCTGTTTTAGTCCATTCAGGCTTCTGTAACAAAATACCACAGACTGGGGGGCTTATAGACAGCAGAAATGTACTTCTCACAGTTTTGGGGGCTGGAAGTCCAAGATCAGGGTGCCAGAATGGTTGGGTTCTCATGAGGGCCCTCTTCCGGGTTGCAGACTGCTAACTTGTTGTATCCTCACATGGTAGACGGGGCAATGGAGCTCTCTTTTTAAAGGGCATTAATCTGATTCATGAGACTATGCTCTTATGACCTATTCACCTTCCAAAGGCCCCACCTCCTAATACCATCACATTGGGCATTAGAATTTCAACATATGAATTTTGGGGGTACAAAAAACATTGAGACCATGGTATAGCCTGTTTCTAAAGTAATTCTACATGCCAGAGCCAGATCATGTCCTTTTGTTCAAAACATGGTTTTTCTTTGTCTTGTAAGGTTTATTCTGTCAGGAACATGATGGTTGACGCTATCATTCTGTTTTCTTGTCTGAAATGTACAGGCTGGACATCTCTTCCAGTCATGTTTACAATATTACCTTGGCCTTTTTGTTTCTGTTAAGAATCTCAATTTGACCTATTCTTAAAAGAACCATTGTCACTTTTATCATATTTTTGGCCTCTAGTTGCAATTACTTGCTCTAATATACTGGCCATCTTGTCCATCTTTGGGGAGCCTTCAGTTACTTTTCAGTGCATTTTTTCAAAGATGTATCATCCAAAAGGTGTGAACTCTCCTCAAGGGTAGGGAAGGCATTTTATTAATCTCTGTATCACAAGCACCTGGCACATAGTGGGTAGTTATTTAATGTTTATTTAAATGAAGGAATGAATCCATGGCCATTACAGGTCCACCATTTAAAAATGTTTCCGCTTCCGATATGATTCCCTGTTTGTTCCTCAAAAGGCATGTGTGTGTGTATATTCCTTAATGTAGCTGGTGGTAGAGGTAGGGAGCTAGGCTTATGATCTATCTCAAGATCACATGACTGTTGATGCTTGGGCTGGATAAAAGCCTTTTTTAAGATGTTTGAGCACAAGAGTGTCTGTTCTACCACAGCTGCCATTAGAAAAAAATTATTTTGGACATTTCAAGCTTACTTATTGTTCCTAAAATCTTGTATGTGAAATAGCTTAACTGTTATTTAGCAAATCTCTAAGGTTTTAAAAATGGTTTTCTAAGTCCTTGGTTTGGCTACTTTTTCCATATTATGTAGCATAGGTCATTCCAACTGATTGGACTAACTTATGGCACCTGAGACATATAATAGAAAATTCCTAAGCCAGTTTTTCTTTTGTGAAAGATACAAAGGTTGTTATCTATTATAAATAAAAGTTGCATCCCTTTTGTGTAGGTTACTACCTTAAATTGCCTCTAGAAAGAAACTGGTAGTTAGTTGACTGTACAGATCACTGTTAAAATAGCCTTCATGGAATAATACTGTTTAAACAAAACATAATGTCAACGGTTCATATTGTAGCACATTGAAAATATAAACTTTAAAGCAATGTAAATGAAACACATTTCCATGTAACATGTTGCTGTTCTAGTCCTTATTCACAAGTTTTGTGGATGTAGCATAATGGGTAATTATAAGCCAGCCATTTTTTCAAAAGTGTATTCAATGTATCTTTTGTCCTCTCTGACAGAGTAGAGCATTATTCATTTTTATTTAGTTGATTGAACTTTTATATTTAGTAAATATAGGAGCAGTTATAAGGTTGGAGAATTTGCTAGATCTTCCATAATCTGTTGTCAGTGCCTTTTTTTTTCCAGCTTTATCTAGGCATAATTGATATACAATAAAATATGCATGTTTGAAGTGTACAGTTTGAGTTTTAACACATGTATACACCTGTGAAAACATCACCACAATCTAGATAATGCACATTTCTATCACTCTCCACCCCCGACCCAGTTTCCTCTTGCCCCTTTGTATTTCATTCCCCCCCGTACTTCCTCTTTTCTCCTCCCCAGGTAATCAGTGATCTGCATTCTAAACTATAGATTAGTTTGCATTTTCTATAATTCTTTTATAAATGGAATCATATAGTGAGTTTTTTTTTTTTTTTTGGTCTGGCTCATTTCATTCAGCATAATTATTTTGTAATTCATCCATGTTGTTGCTTGTATTGGTAGTTCTTTCCTTGTTATTGTTGAGTAGTATTCCACTGTATATTCTACAATTATACTGTACTACAGTTTGTTTATCCATTCACATGTTGATGGATATTTCAGAGTGTCCTATTATAAATAAAGCTGCTGTGAATATTTGTGTACAAGTCTTTGTATGGACATAGACATTTTTTCTCTTGGCGTAAATACCTAGGAATGAAATGGCTGGGTCATATGGTAGGTGTTAAGTTTAACTTTTAAGGAAACTGCCAATTTTACAAAGCAGTCGTACTGTTTTACATTTTATATTTCCACCAGCAGCATTTAAAAATTCCAGTTGCTATTTTGGAGTCACTTGTACATTCATAAGCCATACTTTTTGGGGGTGCAAGGACAGGCAAAAATATTTAGAAGTTTTCTTCCCAGAACTTTAGATAAACATCTCTTTGGAGAATTTATGAAAGTCTGGAGCTCTTTTCAGTAAGAGATGATCACTGTGTTGGTCCTTTCTTTCCTTAGTATGAGAGAAATGGAAGAAAATGTATTCTTAACTTTGCGTTTCATAAAAAGAGGAAAGAAATACTTCTTGTATTTGGAGAGTTTGGTTTTCTAAGTGATTGCTAAGATACTGCAAATTAGACATTAGTTTTATAGCATTTAATATACTTAAGTGTGGAGATAATAGAAGTAACTCTGGAAATCATTAATAGGATATATAAGAATTTTCTTTGAAAAATCCTCTAAGTCATCCATAAGGTATAGTGTTTAGACCTAACATCTCTCCCTAAGTTAACACAGTTGTTCTTTTTCCTCCAGCGTTAGAAGAAATCAGTGTTTATTTGCTTGCCCCAGATGAAGTGGTTAGCTTGCATTTAGGGACTATGCCTAATGAAAAATACGTAATTAAAAATACTAGAATTCCATTCAGCTTGATGCACAAGGCATGAGGGAACTGATATAAACTGAGGGAACAGCCGATTGATATGCTCACTCTGGGTCATAAGCATACATTATATTGAGAGGAATGGTGGGTGGAATTGACTATATCATTTAAATTCTCTCTTGTTTATTTTGCTATGTGTAAATGGTTGCATTCTCAAATTAAATGCACATGTGATGTGACTGTGCTATAATATAATTATGGTAACAGCTGAAGCTGAATGCAAATAGAGGTAATAATGTATTAAGAGTAGGGTGGCTGATAGGAATGTTTATTAAATTCATGTTTATTGGCCCTTTTTAGCTTACCCTAGGAGATTAGCAAGGATAAGTAGCCATCGGTACCTATTAAGTGCTGCTTTCCCTTCCCTTTCCTGCTATACGTAGATTGTTTTCTTCCTTCTCTGTTTGCTTGTGTTTTGTCCCCAACTCCTTGTATTCTCATCTCTTTAGTATTAGCAGTATACCTGTTTTCCTTTAGAGTGCTGCCCAAAACTATGAATGTACAATTACATTTTGTAGTTTTGTTGTATATGTAAGATAAACTAAAAATTGATTATAAAAATCATGCTCTACTTTCATGAACCTGAACTTTTAACTCATTTGTCAACATTCCAAACACTTCTGCATAAAACATAAAAAAACCTTTAGTTGCCTAACTTGTAAGATGTATTGTTTGATTTTCATATTTTGCTAAGAATTAAAAATGTGAATCTCTTTCACTAGCGTGAGTAATCAAGAACTGATGAGATGATGTGGCATAGAAGAAATTTCACTTGACTTAGTGTCACAGGTCCTGGGCTCCAGCCTAAGCCCTGTCATTAACCCACTTTGCAATCCTGGGCAAGTCATATTTCTCATCTGTAACATGTGGGGAGTAGCCATGATGACCTTGAAAATTATGAAGATTTCCCTCTGGGGCAGGGGAAGCAAACTTGTAAAAGAAGTTGTTTTTAAAAACATTTTTATTTTATGTATGTTGTCCCTGAAGGTTAATGGCTTTTCTAGAAATTATGTATAATCACTTTTGAATTTGTGTATATCTCATCTGTTGCAGGATGCTTTAATCTGGATCCCAATAGAGTTCTGGATGTCATTTTAGAAGTGTTTGAATGCAGGCCAGAACACGATGACTTCTTTATATCTTTATTAGAATCTTACATGAGTATGTGTGAACCGCAAACACTGTGTCATATTCTTGGGTTCAAATTCAAGTTTTACCAGGTAAAGAAAAATATGTGTGTGTGTGTGTGTGTGTGTGTGTGTGTGTGTGTGTGTGTTTATGTGTATATGTATGTTAATTTTGTGATTTTATATGTAAAATTTAATTTGAATTTTATTTCTTAATGACTGGTTTCAGCTCAGCCATTCTAGCAGAGGGGATAGAAAAAACTACATTAGTGGTATGAATGATGTGATGTGAAAGCCTAGAAGAAAGCATAATACATTTTTGCCTTGAGAGAGATGGAGTCAGGGAAGACTTCACAGATAGAACCTTTTTTAAACCTGGTCCTTGAAGGATGAGTAGGTGTTTGTTGAGAGTTGTCTGTGCAGAAGTAACAAATAGTGTGTCAGTGAAGACGTGGCAGTATGAATGTACGTAACATATTGAAGAAATGGTACATAGTCTCATGTGGCTGGATAGTAAGATGTGGGGAAAAGAAGGGACAGGAAGTGAAGTTGGAAAGGTTGGCACAACTTTAGATTGTCAAGGGCCTTGAACACTGTGTTGAGTTAGAATTTTATTGTACAGGTAGTTACCATTGGAATTTTTTATGGATGTGAATAAATTCTTGAGGCATATCTTACATCATTTTTCACTTAAACCACTACAGTAGTTATCTTGCAGATCTATGCCTCTGATTATTTCTCTTTCAATCCACCTTTCATATTATTACTACTGTTACATTCTGAAAGAGATCTAATTGACTCACTGCTTAAAAACCTTTGCCTGCAGGATGAAATTCAGACTTCTAAATGTGGCAGAAAAGGCTCTTCACCATCTAGCCCCATTCTTTCTTTCTAGCCTCATCTTTAATGATTTTTTCCCTCAAACCTCATATTCTAGTCATATTCAATTACTAGCCATTTCCTGAACTTAGGTAGGGGCATTGCTATGTTTGGACCTCTGTTTACATACAGTTCTTTATAACTAGAAAACTGTTCTTACCCACCCCCTCTCGCCTATCTTTTCTTCATCTTGTAAACTCTTATTTATTCTTTAAGATCAAGTGCTACTTGCGCTATAAAGTTTTGGTGAGCACTTCACCCATGCATAATTAGTCACTTCTTAAACTCTGTTCTCATAAAACTTGACACAGGCTTCTAGCACTTATCAGGTTATATTAGAATAAACCATGTCTGTCTCCTTTGCTAGGTTGTTAGTCATTTAGGATGGTCTATATTTTACTAATTTCTCTGGATTAATTTATTGCTTAGCCTATAGTAAATGTTCACTAATTACTACAAATGAGTGATCTATGTTTTAGGAAGATAACTCTCTGGATAGCATGGAGGATTTTAACGTAATAAGGCCTCTGTTGCCTTTTTGGTATAGCTTTCCTAATTTGTCTACCTGCCTGGGATATTCAACTAGTCAAGAAATACTCATTTATTGAGTTTTTAGGGTATGTTGTTGCTTTGCTAAGCACTGAGGATACTCTGGTAAAGAGTGTCTATTCCTGTCCTCTGGAGCTCAAGTTCAGCATAGTAAGACAGTTTTCTTTTAGGATTCTCAAATATATACCACCTACTGCCTTTGCTTATCTTCAGTTTTCCATTTCTCTGGAATGCTCCAGAAGAGAAATTAGATTAGAACTAAAAGCATATAGCTTTTTGATACCAAACAAGATGAATGGCAAGGTTTTGGGGCAAGAGCATTTCACCTTTGTTCAAAAATTAGTGATGGCAGACGTTCCTATTCCTACCAGTAGCCAGGGAGTCCACTCTTAGTACAGAGAAAGAGAAGTTCAAGTGTTTCATCACATTTTAAGAGGCACCTTGATTGCTTTGGGTTTGAGAACATGAAGCCAACTGCTGAAGTGACAGGGTAGCTGAAATTTAACTTGGGCATGATTAATTAGAATATAGGTTAGGGCTTTGGAGACTGAGGGTTTCAGAGCATATTGCAGTGAATATGGATGACCTACTGCTTCATATCAAGTATTGTTGAATGTGAGTTTCAGAATTAAAAATTTGTATATGAAAATATTCCTCATAATGGTAACACTTTTTGAGCTGAATTAAAATACCCATGGGGGTTGACCAATGTTAGGATGATCTTTTTTTTAGTAGATCATGGGGCCTTTGTCTTATATGAGAAATACCCAACCAAGAAACATTTGATTTAGAAATCACCTATTATTGGAAAGAGTAACCCTTGTATTGCTCTGTATAGCACCATTCCCTTATTTCTATTGCCTGAGCTATCTTGTTTTGAGAATCTGCAGTCTTAAGGACCACTGCGGGCAGGGGAAGAAATGTCAGGGATTTTAGATAATTTGTGGTCTTGGGAGGTAAAGTAGGAAAAGCCATGAAAATAAAAAACTGCTTAGGGCATGTAACCTGGGGAATTGGCTCCTAGGCGTGTATGCTCACCCTGTGTATTGGTCCCTTGCCTAACTCCACTCCCCCCTCCCCCCTCCCCATCACTACCTGAAAATGTTTACTCCCACTGACCATAACCCATGTTTTCACCAGTTGGAAATTATTTGGATTAACAGGCTTCTTTTAATTTTTTTCCTTAATGCTTAGGACTTCTAGGCAAAGGTAATTATTTCTGCTATGAAGTCAGTGAGAGTGATTTTAATTCTGGTTTCAACCTGGGGTCAGCTATACTGGATGTTTTGACTTGGAAGGGTGGTACGGATGTAAACAGTTTTAGGGCACATGACCAATTTGGAAAATTGGGCTGGTACGTCTGTTTGATTCTCCTAACAGGGATTGCTACAATAGAGGGTTTAGGGACAGCATGAAGGTCAGCACAAAGGGCAGGAAGAAAGGAGTACTAGAAAGTATGAGGGTATTGAAAGACAAACTTGGCTGGAGTTGTCTTGCCACAGGAAAGAGGAAGGAGATGATGACTCTCATCCTTGATTTCTGGATTCAAAACACAGTAATAGTAGTAATAGTACCATGGTCAGGCACCGTTATAACCCAAAATTTATTCATTTAAGAAATATTGACTGAGTACCTCTTATGTGCCAGGTAGAGTGTTGTGGGTAGGAATCAGGAATTCAGTTTTGGGCATGTTAAGTTTGAGATACCTGTTAAAGATTTAGATATCCAAGTGGAGATGTTGAGTAAATAACTGGATATTTGTTTTTTTTTTTTATAAACTTATTTATTTGTTTATTTTAGTTTTGGCTGCATTGGGTCTTCGTTGCTGCGTGCTGGCTTTCTCTAGTTGCGGTGAGCGGGGGCTACTCTTCACTGCGGTGCGTGGGCTTCTCATTATGGTGGCTTCTCTTGTTGCGGAGCATGGACTCTAGGCACGCGGGCTTCAGTAGTTGTGGCTCGCGGGCTCTAGAGCACAGGCTCAGTAGTTGTGGTGCACAGGCTTAGTTGCTCCGCGGCATGTGGGATCTTCCCAGACCAGGGCTCGAACCCGTGTCCCCTGCATTGGCAGGCAGATTCTTAACCACTGTGCCACCAGGGAAGTCCCAATAACTGGATATTTGGATCTGGTGTTCTAGAGAAAGGACTGGGCTAGAAATAGAAATGTGGGTGCCAAAAGCACATAGATGATATTTAAAGTTGTGATACTGGATGAAATCATCAAGTTGGATATAGAGACATAAGAGAACCAAGGGCTGAGCCTTGGGGCACTCTGATGTTAAAGGGCCTGGGAGAAGAGGAGGAACCAGCAAAGGAGGTATAGAAGGAACACATACATATAAGGAAAGAGGAAAACAAAAAGAATATAGCATCTTGGAAGCTAAATGGAAGAAGGAATGATCAATTCTGTTAAATATCTCTGATAGGTCATTTAAGATGAGGACTGAAAAATGGTCATTGGATTTATCAGCAGGGAGGTCAGAACTAGCCAGATTTGTAGAGTTTGGGTGGTGTTAAGAGAGAACGGGGAGAGTGGTATTGGAGACGATGAGAACAGACAACTCTGTAAAAGAGTTGCTACAAAGAGGCACAGACAAATGGGGTGATAGCTGGTAGAGGAAGTGAACTCGAGATTTTTTTTTTTGAAGATGGGAGAGAGAATACATTTATATGCTGACTGGAATGATTGAATGGAAAGGAAAACTGGTGATGTAGGAGAAAGAGGAGAGAATTATTGGATCAGTGTTCTTGAGTAGGATAGAGAGAATGCAGTTTATGGCATAAGTGATGGATGGAGTTTAAATAGGAGCATAGAGAATTCATCTGTAATAACAGGTGGAAAGGCAGCATATGTGGGTACAGTTGTTGGTATGTGGGTAGATCTGATGGTGAGAATTTATAGAAGTCCTATTGATTGCTCCAGTTTTCGTGCTGAAATAGAAAGCAGGGTCATCAACTGAGAGAGGATGAGAAAGGAGGTATTGGAGCTTAGGAGAGAAAGTAGGAAATAGTTGTGTAAGAGAGTGGGAGAGTGAATGGACAAGAGAAATAGAGTATGATTGGCCAGCAGTATTAAGGACCCACTTAAGGGTGGATGTGTGAAATTAGCACTTTGAGGAGTTGTAGCTATTGGTAATATTAAAGTTCAGGATATGGAGTGAATGGCTGACATAGGGTACAGGAGATCTTTGGAAGAGTGGAATTCAAGGAACTGAGAGACCAAGATGATGGAAGAATCACTAACGTGTATTTGAAAATCTCCAAAAATTAAGAAAGGAATAGAGTTGGAGAAGGTGACAGTGAATCAGAAGCTAAGATCATTCATTGCTAAGTGAAGGGCGGTGACCCAGGAGTCCACAGATGACAACAATAGGACATAACTAAAAGTGGCAGAGTAGAGAACTCCAGAGCTCTGTCCCTTCATGAAAACAACTAATGAACTGGCAAAAAAACTGAATCGACTTTTACAGAACTCTGGAATTTAGTAAAAACGTAAAACAACTAAGGAAAGGTTTGGTGAAGAAAGAAGCTGCTGTTTGGGGTAAGAGAGCACTGTGATATTTTAAATTGCCTGCCTACTATCCCTCACACCCAGATTGATGGTGGCTGTGAAGATAGAAGTCTGCACTCCTAGTACAGATTGCTAATGCCAGAGGATATAAAGAATTGTTTTCAAAGAATTCAGCCTGTCTGGCTGCTACCTGAAGGACTGGTGCAAGGGCCTGTCTTTCTTTCGCCTGATTGGGAGCATCCCTAGGGCTGGGGTGGCTTTTGCCAAAAACATTTGAAGACACAACTATTGGCTTTAGCAGTCTGGAGTAAGAGACAACAGTCAGACAAGCAATAGAGAGACTGAAAGCCTGGGAAGGAAGAAGTTGGATAAGGAGATACACAGGGGAATAAGGGCTTTAGAAAAATTCCTGTATGTACCACGGAATCAGAAAAAAAAAAGGCCAAGCACATGCCCAGAACTGGATGCATGCTCAGAAAAGGGCTGAGAAGACCCTAAGCTTTTTCCTCTGGCTGGCCTTTAGGCTCTACACAAGCAGGAAGTGAAGACTAAGGCAGAATTGTAAATGGCCCGGCTAAGTGTTGAGGAGTGCCCTAACATAGAGCCAATGTGCAAAGACTGGAAGAGTATTTTTTTCTTTTTTCTCTTCAGGCCTTTAAGAAATGCAAAACACTAGCTGACCACTAAGCTAAAAAGAAACAGATTTCAGTGGCCACACACAATAATAGTATAGACTTTACAAAATGAGTTTAGAGAAGTCACTAAACAAACAACAATAAACCACAGTAAGCAGCATCAACAAATCCCATAGAGGGGGCAGAATCTGATTTTCAGAGTTGCCACACAGTATTCAGTATTCAAAATGTTCAGTTTTCTGCAAGAAATAATGAGTTATGCAAAGAAACAAAGTAAGGGTCATTCATAAGAAAAAGGAAATTAATAGAAACTATCCCTGAGGAAGCCCAGGCAATGGACATCCTAGATAAATAATTTAAATCAACAGTCCTAAATATGCTTATTATCTATAGGAAACCATGGGGAAAGAACTAAAGAAAACCAGGAAAGCACTGTCTCACCAGACAGAGAATATCAATAAAAAATACAGAAATTATAAAAAAAAAAAAGGAACCAAACAAATTCTGGAGCCAAAAAGTGTGATAACTGAAATGAAAATTCGCTAGATGGGTACAACAGCAGATTTGAGAAGGCTGAAGAAACAATTAGACAACTTGATAAGTTAATTGAGGTTGAAAGGAGCAGAAACAGAAAAGAATGAAGAAAAATGAACAGAGACCTATAGGACACCATCAAGTGTACCAATATGTGGGGAGTTCCCTGGCGGTCCAGTGGTTAGGACTTGGCGCTTTCACTGCCATGGTCCTGGGCTCAATCCCTGATTGGGGAACTGAGATCCTGCAAGCCATGCAGGCGGCCAAAACAAAAAAAAAATACACGTGTACCAATATGTACTTTATGGAGTCCCAGAGGCAGAGGAGAGAGAGAAAAGGACAGAAAGTGTATTTGAGAAAATAATGGTCGAAACCTTCCCAAATTTGATGAAAAATATAAATCTACACATCTAAGAAACTCTAGGAACACCAAGAGGGATAAACTCAGAGAGATCCACACTGAGACACATTATAGTCAAATTGTTGAAAGACAAAGAGAATCTTGAAAGCAGCAAAACAGATGTGACCCATTGCATACAAGAGATCCTCAATGAGATTGACAGCTGATTTCTCTTCAGAAGGCAGTGGGATGGCATATATAAAATGCTGAAAGAATGAAACCAAGAATTCTATATCCAACAAAACTATCCCTCAAAACTGAGAGATTATGATATTCCAAGGTAAACAAAAGCTGGGGGAGTTCGTTGCTGGTAGACCTGCCCTACAAGAAATGCTAAAGGGAGTCCTTTGGGCTGAAATGAAAGGACACTAAACGGTAACTAGAAGTCATATGAAGAAATAAAGAACACCGGTAAAGGTAACTACATAGGTAAATATAAAAGCCAGTATTACTGTATTTTTTGGTTTGTAGCTCCTCCTTTTTACTTATATGATTTAAAAGGCAAAGGAATAAAACAACAATTATAAATCTAATTGGCACACAATGTATAACAGTATAAAAGGGGGAGGGATAGAGATTTATAGGTGCAGAGTTTTTGTATAATATTGAAGCTAAGTTGGGACTTCCCTGGTGGTCCAGTAGTTAAGACGCTGTGCTTCCAATGCCGGGGACGCGAGTTCGATCCTTGGTCAGGGAACTCAGATCCCACATGCCATGCTATATGGCCAAAAAAAAAAAAATGAAGCTAAATTGATATTAATTCAAAATAGGTTATTATAAGTTTAAAATGTTAATTGTAAGACTCAAGATAACCACTAAGAAAATACTTTAAAAAATAAATAGAAGAGGAAAGGAGAAGGGAATCAAAATAGCACACTACAAAAAAAATCAAACACACAAAAAAGACAGTAATGGAGGAAATGAGAAACAAAAAATAATATAAGACATATAGAAAACAAATAACAAAATGGTGGAAGTCCTTCTTTGTCGCTAATTATTTAAATGTAAATGGGTAAAACTTTGTAATTAAAAAGCAGAGTTTGGCAGAATGTATAAAAAAGCATGATCCAGACCCACCAAGGTCATGTGACTTTTCTGTACTGTTAAAATTCATTGAAATGAGAGGGAAAAAAAAGCATGATTCAACTATATGTTATCTATAAGAGACTTACTTTAAGATCCAAAGATATAAATATGTTGAAAGTGAAAGTATGGAAATAGATACCCCATGCAAATAGTATCCAGGAGAGAGCTGGGGTGGCTATTAAGACAAAATTTTTTATAATAGATAACAAAAGGCATTATATATTGATAAAAGGGTCAACCTATCAAGAATGTAACACACAACAGTTAATAAATGTATATGCACCAAACAGAGCCTTAAAATATATGAAGCAAAGATTAACAGAATTGAAAGGAGAAATAGACAGTTCTACAATAACTGTTGGATATTTCCATACCTCACTCTCATTAATGGATAGAACAACTAGACAGAAGATCAGTAAGGAAATAGAGGACTTGAACAACACTGTAAACCAGTTAGATTTAACAGACATATATAGAACACTCCACTCAACAACAATAGATTACACATTCTTCCTGAGTACACATGGAACATTCTCCAGGATAGACCTTATATTAGACCACAAAACAAGTCTCAATACATTTGTAACATTGAAATCATACAAAATATCTTCTTTGACCACAGCAGAATGAAACTAGATCACAGGTGAAACTAGATCCCAGCAATAGTGAGGGATAGTGAGTGATAGGAAATTCAGAGCTGGGTGGGCTTTAGGGAGCATGGAGGGAGAATAGTCTGAAAACAACTATAAAAAGCAAAGATGATTCATACCCCATCTCCAGGCCTAGTAGTGTGAGGGGTCTGGGGAAAATAGCCACCACTTGACTGGGTTACAGTGGGAGTGGTGTTCCTAGTGAGTCTAGTCTTTGTTCAAGTGTCAAGGTGAAGAGGGGAGGAGAGGTTTAGAGGATGTATTTAGAGGAGAGGTTCAGGATATAGGGGGTTTTGCTGAGGATGGATCATGAATTCCAGAGGATTCCATGGAAGTTTTTTAAGAATGCTATGGATAGGTAGGATAGGACAGAACAGGGATTGTGCAGAGCAATATGAAGATCAGTTTACGGGAGTTGACATTTGTCCTGAGAGTCGGGGGCTTCTTGTGACTCATTTAAACAGAGATAATGGGAAAAATGAGAATATTCCTGGTGGATTCAAGTCAGGTAGCGAGCTTTTGTGGGTTTGCTCCGAAAGTGTGACCACCATTTGTTTTTAATGGGAAAATGTTTTGATACTAAATAACCATTTAAAAAACATTTAGAATCAAACTATTGCTAAGTTGAAGACTTATCTGCCTTAAAAATTACAGTGAAACCATGCCTTTTTTATATGATATCTATTAGTTTCGTTAGCTTCATATATTATGTACATAACACCTATCACAATTGTGGGGGGGGCTTACTTACAAAGATCTCATTTTCAGTGTTGAGTAGAAGCAGAACATAATGTATTGTCACTGTTTGCTTTTTATTTGCATTTTGCCATTTAGTAATTGCTAGTTGTCCTCACGTCATTCTTCTATTCATCTGACCCCAAGCAGTTTAAAAATTAGGGAAAAGTCTTCTTGATAGCATTCAGAGATCCTTCTGTTTCTCTGTAGGGTGCATAGGGCTGACCTGGAATTGGCCGTTCCTTGTTTACAATGTTGAATTATTCATGTGTATTAAGTATAGACACCTGTTTTGAAGGGGAAATCAGCTGACAAGCAGATATACTTAGCATAAACCCCAAGGAATAAAAGAATAGGAAGAAAAGTATGAAGCAGACACAGATGGTTCCGTACTTCCAAACTTGTCAGTCTTGTCTATCTGCATCTCCACTGAGAAGTACTTGAAAAACCAAGTTAAGAAAACACACATATAAACAGAAACCCAAACTACATATTATGCAGTATAAAATCTCATTCTGTTCAAGTTTCAGATTTTATTCAAATATCAGCATGTATTGTAAAATGTGTCCATTTTTGAAACTGCTTTCCTTGTGTTCATCAGATGTGCCAGTGTGAAAAGGGACATTCACATAATTATCTTTGTCCTGAATTTGGATGTTATTTATGATCAGGAAGAGCAATGAAGCTTATTGTTGACGTAGAGTTATTTGATCTAATTGTTCTTAATTATTGGTAGATAAATGGATATGATTTTAGTTGTACTTTAGGCACTAAATAGAAACTTTTCTTTTGTTTTTCAAGGAACCAAATGGAGAGACTCCTTCATCTTTGTACAGAGTTGCAGCAGTACTTCTACAGTTTAATCTTATTGATTTAGATGATCTTTATGTACATGTAAGTCCAGTGGGCTGCTAAGAATATTTGGTTGTTCATCCCAGGGGTGGGGAAGATGAGTAGGCAGCCATATATATATAGCACTCCAGGATTGGTTCTAGGCTCTCAAGTCTTAATTTTTGAAGCTCTATTGCATTACTGCTTTGTGTTTACTTTATAAAGCGAATGAATTTAGTTCATTGGAACCATGGAAATGAAATACCTTTTGTCACCGTTACAGAATTCAAGGTTGGCTATGAAGTTAAAGTTCTTAATTGTCGTCAAGGCATATCTCATGGAGAGCGAGGCCAAGTTCTAATCAATGTGGTTTTAGACTTCTGTATTATACACAAATTAGGGGAAATATGAGATTACCTACTTAGTTCTTCCTTCTCACCCAAATGTTAATTTTAGGCATTCAGTATGAATGGGGAACTTTTCGTATACTTTTAAAAAAATGGCTTCTTTTGTGTTTTTACTAGATAATAAATGACTGGTGTTGTGCTTTTATTGCTGGATCTAGGATTTAGAGGAGTGTGTATGTGATTATGATTTATGATCTCTAGCAACAGCTTAGCCTGTCAGTTTGAAAACACTAGGTTTGTAGCATAGAAATTCCTGTTTTATTAAGTTGTGCATTAGGATATCTATGAACTGTCCAAAGCTGACATCATCTTCACCGCCTTTGAAATCACTTTCTTGCCTGTCATTGCATATTGTGGTTACAGAGTTGAATGAAACTTGATCACTACCTTGGAAGCAGTCATAGTCTAGCAAGGGAGAAAACATTTTGCATTATACAATAAGTACTTTATTGGAAGTATTCACAAAGTGCTGTGAGGGCCCAGAATAGATAGTGACCATCTCTGTCTTGGGGGGATTTTGGAAGGCTTTTCCAAACTACTGATGTTGAACTGGGAACTTGATAGATGAGTAGGTGTTGGCCAGGCTTAAAAGGTGGGAAGCTTTGTAGGTAGAATTAACCTAATATAAAGGCAGGAGGTTTGAAAAGGCTTCACCAGCACCTTAGGGGAACAGCAGGAAGCTCAGAGTGGTTGGAGCCTAGGGTGGTATGTAGGGGAAATGAGGAGGGAGAAAGAATTAGGTTGGGGGCCAAACTGTGAAGGGCTGTTAAGTGCCATGGTAAGGAGTTTGGATTTTTTTTCTTGTTGATAGTAGAGAGCCATTCAAGATTTAGAGTAGAGAAGGGATGTACAAACTGAGAACATGGAAAATTGGTCAGAAAAAGGAGAATCTGAAGACGTAGGTATGAGTTTATAGGCAAGTGTAGACTGGCAGGACAAATGGAAAGTACAAAAATGATGATAGATTTATTACTGATATTTTGCAGTTTAACTTTAAATATAAGCAGACTAAGTGTTCCTTTTAAGGTGACAGAGATTTTCACATGGGATTAAAAACCAGTTTATTGTTTACATGAGACATCTAAAACCTAAGGACAAAGAAAGGTTGAAAGTAAAATGGTGGGAAAAATATACTAGGGAAATTATTATTGTCAGATAAAATAGAGATAGTCACTTTATAATAATAAAGTTCTGTTTACTGGGAAGATATAATCATTGTAACTTTATATACACCTAATAACATATTCTCAAAATACAGAAGACTAGAAATTGAGAGAACTATAATTAAAAACTTAGATTTAACCCATTGTAATGGGAGATTTTAGAGGCAATTGCAGTAGACTAGGTAAAAGATGAGGACCTGTGGTAGATATGTGATAGATATATAAGTAAAGCAATAAAAATGGGTTTGATTGCCAGTGGAGAGAATAAAGAATGAGAAAAAGTCTCATTTACCTCCTTGTACCAGTCCATAATGCATTTTCTCCCACTCCCCTTTTTTGATTAATGGGATAAAGTCTGTAGTATGTAGCTTAATAATTTCACTGTCTCCTTTTATTATTTACTGATTGTTTACTTTGCATTAGACTTAGCTACTGAAATAGATTATGCATTTCTAGGGACAGGAATGCTTCTTTTATAGCTCACCATAGTGCCTAGCAAAATCTACTAAGTAATAGTTTGTTGGTTAGTGTCTAGGTTATTTTATGAAATGTCCACATTAGCCATCTTCCACTCATACAAGATGGCTGAACTTGAGATACTTGATCCTTTGTTCATAATGGAGGGTCAACTATCCACATATTACCTTTTCTTTTGTAATAAACTAGAAACTAGTTTGTGACTTAAGTCAAATAGGTATCTAGAAAATGAAAAGTGAGATGTCAAGCTGTTCATAATTTTTCGACTTGAGATTTTTCATTTATTTTTTTACTTTTTTTTTTATAGATATGGAAAGTTTATTTCTAGATCCCATGGAAATTTAATGGAGTTTGTAGAGTTTTTTTTTTTATAACTAGAAGAAAATGTGTGTATTTTCTAAGCATGACAACAGAAGCAAGCAATAATAAAGGAAACCCGTATAAATTATCAGGGCTGCTCTGAGAGCTATACCCATAAATATAATCTTTTTCTTTTTTGCAGGTTCTTATTATCTATTTTATACATATTAGTGTATATATGTCAGTCCCAAGAGATTTTTCATTTAGAGGAATCAACTTTGCCCCTTTATGTCAATCAGTAGTTTACCTCTCCCAAATTGGATCCGTATGTAGCACTTTATTTAATTTGGAGTTTGGCCTTTAAAGGGGAAATCTGTGATATTTTTAATGGAACAGGTACACATTTTCTTGGGTAAACTAATAAATTCAATGGTAAGCATCACTGTTGTAGTATTATATTAATTTAGGACCTCTGACAGACAGAAGAGATGAAGCTTTGAATTGCTACCTGAGTTTAAAAGGTGTACAAAATTCAGGTACTTAATCCTGTCAGGTTATATGAAAATAATGGAGAGAGACCTATTTAGAAGGGAAATTATGGTCATAAATAGGCCAGACTTCTTATTTAGTTTTATCAATAGAGAGTAGATAGTGTTTGCATTTTGTATGTGCAAATAGTATTAGCTGTTTTATGAAATTTTAATGAACCATTTTTAGCTTCTTCCAGCTGATAATTGCATTATGGATGAACACAAACGAGAAATTGTAGAAGCTAAGCAGATTGTTAGAAAACTTACAATGGTTGTACTGTCTTCCGATAAAATTGACGAACGAGAGAAAGAAAAGGAAAAAGAAGAGGAGAAAGTGGAGAAGGTATATAGTTTATTCTGATAAAATTAACATTGTCTTCTGGATTTAGAATTATGAAATTTAACTTGTGATGGTTAATCAACTTACAGAAGGATAATTTCTTAGTTTTGATTGTGGTGAAACCTGGTTTTTGGAATACTAATTTGCAAAGGTGGTTTTGTTTTTAATCTGATTGGCACCTTCCCAAAAGAGGCTGCAATGTTTTTTCTTATATAAATTTCAGAGTGTATTCTAAATAAGGTAACACACGTATTGACTATATTTGTGTTCTGTGTATTAACGTCTCAAGTCCTAAAGGGATTCTCAAAGATTAATGAATTCTAGTTCCCTGTGGCACAATAAAACATTAAGTAGGACCTAATTTAATTCCAAGTCTATAAACTGTCATGCTTTGGCTGCTAAATGAAAAAGCAGATCCTGTTGGTTTTTTCCAATCACTAAAAAACCTGATTGTACTTTCAGGAATATACTGTTGCAGTTCCCATGAATGGCAGCTGTTGACATACATTGTTGTATTGTTTGGCTTAATTTTTAAAATGAAAAATATATAAAGATTTATTGGTGTCTGTATTCTGAGTATCTTTGCTGTAATTATTCCTTTTTAGCCACCTGACAACCAGAAACTTGGTTTGTTGGAAGCCTTGTTAAAGATTGGTGATTGGCAGCATGCACAGAACATTATGGATCAGATGCCTCCATACTATGCAGCTTCACATAAACTAATAGCCCTTGCTATTTGCAAGCTTATTCATATAACTATTGAGCCTCTCTACCGAAGGTATGTTACTGTATGCTTTACTAATTGAGGTAGAAATAGTTTAGGACTACAAAAAAAATTCTGCATATTTATCTTGTCTCCTCAAACCAAGCATATATTTTAGTATGTTTTACCAGAAGATAAGAACTATTCACAGAGCATATCAGTTTGGCAGGTATTAATCAGTGACTTGTGTCCTATCTTCTAGACCAGGTGTTGCAGAATTTGTGCTGCAGTGTTGTCTAAAAACTGTATGTTAGACTTCTAGGTTGGGTTTGCTCCGTTGAGAGTGCAAACTCCATTCTTCTGTTTTTGACTTTTCCTCCTCTCTTGGGGGGCAGAGAATTCCTAAGGTTTTTACTTAGTGTAATTTTCCTCTATCCTGGGTTGAGTGGCTCTGAGTGAGGACTTTGCCTCTCTGCTTGCCTTATCTCTCCTGGCATATAGGCTGCTGTCCTGGAAATTGCTAGTGCAGCCTCTCTCATCATCCCTAGTTACTGTGTCGACCAGTCCGCTAGCCCTCAGCCTACTTGCAGGATACTTAGGAGCAGTACTGGCAGCAGCTCTGGCTTCAGCCCCACAGATCAGAGCCTGCCTCAAAAGCCCCAGCCTTGTGACTCGTGCATAGCTGCTGGCTGCTGCCTTCAGTGCCACCTGGGCTGTGGACCATGAAGGCTTCTTCTCAGAGAGTGACCCCTGTGACTCCACAGCGGGACACCTGCTCAGCAGGTGAGAACTCTGGGCATGCTGTCCTTTTTAGTGTGACACACCCTCTTTCATTATGCTGCTCACCTTCCCTACCACCACCTACCTCATATTCAGTCTAGGTAGTGGAAGCCAGATTGAGAAATGTTTATTAACTTGAATCAGTGTTGTTATATCCATATTTTTCTGTTTCATCTTTGTGTCTCTGAGGTCCATCCCTTGTTCCCCATTCCCATATCCAGATTCCTGATATTGGCCAAAGTTAACTAAAAACAAATTCATATGATGTATGTTAAATGTTACTTGGAATCTGCATTTCTCTGATTTCCTTTTCTTATGCAGTTAATTTGAAACAGTCTCTTAAGCTCTGATTTTTTTTTTCAAATGAGTATTGTTTTTGTCTTTTTCTACCAGTTAAATTATTTGGTATAATGAAGTTAGGCACAGTTGAAATAGAGAAAGCAAATATAAGCAAGAAAAGTTTTACTTACTGATTAATATGACTGTGTTAACTTAAAATGGGGTATTGTATAGTTATATATATATAAATTTTCCTTCTTTTTGTAGAGTTGGCGTTCCTAAAGGTGCTAAAGGCTCACCTGTTAATGCTTTGCAAAATAAGAGAGCACCAAAACAAGCAGAGAGCTTTGAAGATTTGAGGAGAGACGTCTTCAATATGTTCTGTTACCTTGGTCCTCACCTTTCTCATGATCCCATTTTATTTGCAAAAGTGGTGCGGATAGGCAAGTCATTTATGAAAGAGGTTAGTAAGATTTTTTTTCTTCCAAGCAGAAAACTAAATTATGGAATGAAACTGTTCTGAGTATATTCTCTAGAAATAAAAAGAAAGTAAACTTAAGAAAACGTTATGTTGAGTAAGGTTTGGGGAAAGTCAGTTGTGTCCCAACCATTTATATATAAAAACTTAAATCCAGCCAGATTATTAGTCAAGTCCTCCAGATAGGAAAATATGCTTTGGACGTGTGATTGCTTTTTGAATCCCCTTATAAATAGTGGTTAATTCAGCATTCTTTCCTCTTGCTTTTCTTCTGCTCAGTTGTTTTCTTGGCTGCAGTTTTGAATCATTGCCATTATTTGTGTGAAGTCCCTTCAACCTCAGACTGTTCAGGATCCATTCTTTTATTTTTTTTAGTAAACTTTTTATTGAAATAAAACATAATACAGAAAGCACACAAACCATAATTGTACAGCTCAGTGACATTTTCCAAACTAAACACCCATGTGTCCCCCATTTAGATCAAGAAATAGAACAGTACTAGCACCACAGAGTTTTCCTTATATGCCCTTCTAATCACTACCCCAAGGGTAACTTTATGTTATTATTATTTTTTTTACTGATGTATAGTTGATTTACAATATTGTGTTAGTTTCAGATGTATATAGCAAAGTGATTTGGCTCTACATATATATGTATATATATATATTCTTTTTTTTGGATTCTTTTCCATTATAGTTTATTACAAGATATTGAATATAGTTCCCTGTGCTATACAGTAAATCCTTATTGTTTGTCTATTTTATATATGGTAGTGTGCATCTGTTAATCCCATACTCCCAATTTATCCCTCCTCCCCCTTCCCCTTTGGTAACTATAAGTTTGTTTTCTATGCCTGTGAGTCTGTTTCTGTTTTGTAAATAAGTTCATTTGTATCATCTTTTTAGATTCCACATATAAGTGATATCATATAGTTGTCTTTCTCTGTCTGACTTACTTCGCTTAGTATGGTAATCTCTGGGTCCATCCATGTTGCTGCAAATGGCATTATTTCATTCTTTTTTATGGCTGAGTGATATATTCCATTGTGTGTGTATGTGTGTGTGTGTGTATATATATCTATATCTATATATCTAGATATAGATATATATACACACACACACACATATATATATCTATATAGATATATGTATAGATATATACACATACACACACCACATCTTTTTTATCCATTCATCTGTTGATGGACACTTAGGTTGCTTCCATGTTTGGCTTGTTATTATTTTTTAATATTAGCTTCGAGTTATAATTTACATACAATAAACCTCACCAATTTTAAGTGTACAATTTGATGAGTTTTGACAGATGTATACAGTTGTGTGTCCACCACCACAATCATGATATAGGATATTTTCATCATCCCAGCAAGTTCCCTCTTGCCCCTTTGCCATCAATTCCCTCCCTTCATTGCTGGTTCCTGGCAACCACTGGTAGGCTTTCTGTCACTGTGGTTTTGCTTTTTCCAGAACTTCACATAAATGGGATAGTATAGAATGTACTCTTTTTTTGGTCTGGTTTCTTCCACTTAATGCTTTTGAGAGTCATTTCAGTTGTTGCACATGTCAGTAGTTCTTTATTGCTGCGTAATATTTCATTATATAGATATAACGGAGTTTAGCCATTCACCAGTTGATGGGCATTTGGGTTGTTTCTAGTTGGGGGCTCTTATAAATAAAGCTGCTGTGGATATTCTTCTACAAGTCTTTTTTTGGGGGGTGCATATGTTTTTGTTTCCCCAGGAATGGGATTGCTGGGCCATATGGGTAAGTGTATGTTTAACTTTTTGTCAAACTTTTCCAACATGTGTGTACCATTTTGCATTCCTGGGAGCAATGTGTATGACTTCCATTTGCTCTACATCCTCATCAACACTTGGTGTTGTCAGTCTTTTAAATTTTAGTCATTCTAATGGGTGTGTAGTGCTATCTTTTGTGCTTTTAATTTACATTTCCCTGATGATCAGTGTTGAGCATCTTTTCATGCCCTTATTTGCCATTTGTAATCATCTTTGTTGAAATGTCTATTCAAATCTCTTGCCCATTTTAAATTCAGTTGTCTTTTATTCTCAGTCTGATTTGCCTTGTCATTTTGTTTACTGTCTTTTGAAAAGCAAAAATTTAAAATTTTGATTGATTCCTATTTAACAGCACTTCTCTTTTATAGTTTGCTCTTTGTGTTCTCAGAGATCTTTGCCTAACCAAGGTCTTAAAGCTGAAAAGAATACACAATTTCTTTTCAATTGTAAAGCAACGTAAGCAAAAGAATCTAGAAATCGTTACAAGCACAAATGCAGTTTTCTCCAGTGTTTGGCGATTGCACCTAATTTTAATTTTTGACTACAGTAACTATATAGAAAATTTAACAACTGTTGTGTATTAATCACTTGAGACCTGAGATGTTTGATTTGGCTTTAAATATTTAGCTGGTAGATAAATTTTTTTAATGTTAACAAATTTATATTGTGTAAAGGTATGCTGAAGAAATCTGCTAAGTAGTTCATTACTATACATAATATTTATTATATAGCATATATCCATATAAAAAAAGAAGTATAACAGTGTTTCATTATCTTGATCCTTATCGTCTGAAAGGGATGTCATGTTAACTAGTACTTGTTTTTCCCATTGCATCATATTGGGAAGCATGTGAAGTCAATTTGTCCCATTACTGGTGATGTTAACATCAATCACTTGGTTAAGGTGATGGCTGCCAGGTTTCTCCAGTGTAGTTATTCTTTTTCCCTTTGTTGTTAATATGTATCCTGTGGGGAGATACTTTGAGACAATGTAAACAGCCTCTTTCTCATCTTACTCTTACCCACTAATGGTATTCTTTTTTTTTTATGCTATTCTTTTTCATTGAAAATCTTAATGTTCAGATCTCTTGTTCTGAAATTCTTTCTTTGGCTACAAGTATCATAAACTTGTAAGCAGGAGACCAAACATCAAACTTGTAGAAGTCCCATATACAGACATATGTATAAGCATATACAGATACAATATTGTTATCAAGATACACAGGTGCTAAAGCTGTTACTCTTCCACTCTGCCATCTCCATTGCAGCCCTCATTTATCTCTGTTCTATCACAGTTGTGTCTGGTGCCTGCCCCTAACTCTAGTCTCTATTTTTGCAGAGGTAGAAGGGCAGAAGGGAAGCAGAAAAAGTTTATTTTGATCCCAGTGTGGGAAGAAATCTGTCTTCTCTCATTGCTAAGGTTGTGGTAGGAAAAGTGAATCTTTCCAATAATCTGACTTAGAATTTTGGTTCATTTTTTTTACCCTAAAAACATTTCACTATAACAAATCATTATGTGTTTATAAGTTTAAAAGGCTTATGTTGCGTAGCTACGAATTTAACCCGAGTTTATAAGATTGCTTCTAAAGGGGGAATATGACCTTAGTTCCAAATAATGTATTTACAATTAACAAATCTTTAACAAATCTCTCATTCATAAGCTTGAGGTTGCTTGTATATTTAAATTATGCATATTTAAAAAAATAGCTTATGTTAGATATCACTTAACAGAATAGTCTTTTCAGCCTATAGTTATTTGAAATCATTTATGTCTCTGATTGTGTGTGTGTATGTGTATGTGGTTATGTATTTCTGAAATTTGAGGTATGTAGTATAGGACTGTCTAGTACAGTGAATCTCAAACTTTACATGCATCAGGATCACCTGGGGGTCTTCTTAAAATACAGATTGTTGGGCTCCATCCTCAGTTTCTGATTCAGTAAGTCTGGGTGGGACCCGAGAATTTGCATTTCTAACATGTTTCCAGGTGCTGCTGATCCAAAGAGCAAACTTTGAGAACTGTTGTTCTAGTATATTAACCAATTTTGGTCCTTATTTCAGGCTTAAAAGAGGGAGGTGGCTCTGTAGAATATTTCTATATGAATGCACACGTTTTGCTATCTTTAAAATTTTCTTTAATTATAAAGCACAGCTTTAACACGCTCACCTGACATACTTAAATGTTTTTGATAGCACCTACACACATAAAGATGAATTCCTTGGTGCTTTTTTGCATCCAGCTGATGTTAGTGGACTAAGTTGTTTCTGATAGTGATTACTAATATTGAGCTCTTAACCTGTGTCAGGCCCTGTTTTAGAACATTACATGCATCACCTCATTTAATCTTTACCAAGCCTTTTGTGCTCTAGGTTAAGTAACTCGTCCCAGGTCACCCAGCTAGTATGGGACAGATATGCGAGTTCAATCCAGGCAGTCTGGCTTCAGAGGCCAAGCTCAAAATCACCATGCCCTACTGCCTATACAAATGTAGTGTGTCTAAAATTGAAGAAATGATTGGTTGTCTAAATTTTTCAATTCTTGAAATTCCTTGCTATTTTAAATTATATCTGTATCAGTGGTGTTTTATTTTATCTCTGCAGTCTCTGTTTTCATCTCATTCTGTGTATCTCATATCCAAGCTTTTCTTGTCTTACTGAGTTCATAATATTTTTTTCTATGACAATATGCAGATACTTTTGGAGAATCTGTGTCTGTCCTCTGTGTTCTACTTTCTTCCAGACTAAATTCATTTGTCTTTTATATGCTTTTTTTGGGCTATTTATGTTTCCATAGTAGCCACAGCATTTCTTGTCATCTTAATATGGACAACTTCTTTCTGATATAGTGTGAGTGAATCCTCACACCCTTCCTACCTTATTTATGACCGGATCCTTCTCCCCTCAAGCTACAGTTTGAGTATTGGGTTCTCTTTTCAATCTTTTCTGTAGTCTGGAATAGGGGAGTGAATAAGCTCAGTGAGGCTGAGTATAGTCCTCATTTAGGGAACCTCTGCTTTGTCTTCTGAGATCCTGTTACCCATCCTGTGCTAGGCATGCCCAGCCCGGTGGGTATCCAACTCCCTTGGGGTTTGATTCTCTCATCCATCCGAGCACAGTTCCTTTGAGAGACAGCAAGCCTTAGCAGCCAGAATCCTGCTGGGCTTCTACTCACAAGGGTTTTTCCTCAGGCTGCTTATTTACCTTGCAGGCCACATTGCCTAAAGGATTTTGTTGACTTACCTTCCTTGCTCGATACTTCTGAGGATTGGGTTAAGGGCAGGCGCCATACCACACTGTCTGTAGTTCAGAATCTTATGTGTGTTTGTGTGTGCATCGCCTTGAAGTTAATAGCATAATTTCCTCTTTTTTTGCTTGGTTGGTGGTGAATTTGGGACATTAATAAAAACAAACAAATAGGAAGACGTACTTTGTTCATTGCATTAGGGATTGGGGGAGAGAAGTTCTGTGTTTATGCTTCACTCTGTCATCTTAATTCAGTTATCTCACTGTCTCTTTATATGGCTATTTCTTATGTTGGCTTTTGGTAAAGAGCCAAAGTGCTCTAAATTGATTCACAGATAAAGCTTAGAGAAACCTAGAGTCAAAGGGTCAGGATATACCTTAGATTGGGTACTAGATGATATTCGGAATAGTTGTGATTATGATAATTGTGGTAATGTGGAAGAATGTCCTTATTCTTTTTTTTTTTAATTAATTTATTTTTACTTTTGGTTGTGTTGGGTCTTCGCTGCTGCGCGCGGGCTTTCTCTAGTTGTGGCAAGCAGGGGCTACTCTTGGTTGCGGTGTGCGGGCTTCTCATTGCGGTGGCTTCTCCTGTTGCGGAGCACGGGCTCTAGGCGCACGGGCTTCAGTACTTGTGGCTCGAGGGCTCTAGAGTGCAGGCTCAGTAGTTGTGGCACACGGGCTTAGTTGCTCCATGGCATGTGGGATCTTCCTGGACCAGGGCTCGAACCCCTGCGTTGGCAGGCAGACTCTTAACCACTGTGCCACCAGGGAAGTCCCTGTCCTTATTCTTAGGAGATGCACACTGAATTTTTTTGAGATAAAGTATCATGTCTGCAAATTTTTTGGTCAAGAAAAAAAGGCAAAATGTTAATTGTTGAATCTACATGGTAGATATATAGGTGTTTATGGATAAGTATACTATCCATTCAACTTTTATGTAAACTTGAAATTTTTCATAATAAAAATTTGGGTTCCTAGGGAGAGAATGTACCTTAATACCATTGATCCTGAAACTCTAGTTTATGAACCAGCTACTTTAGAATTTTGACTTGATGGTTATTGTTTTTTGTTAGCTATTAGGGGAGGGAGTGTCTGTGATCCTGCTTCAGTCCATTTATTTCTTTTCATAATTGAAGATCTAACCTGGTTGTGTGGGTTAGAGCTCAAAATTAATATTCCTTTTGGATGAAGGGATGGGATTCAATCAAGTACAGTGGAATTACACCATACCTGTGCTTAGTTTATGTGAATGTGGCCAGACTTGTTCCATCAAAATACTCAGTGTGTATGTCTAGGAGTAAGGGTGAAATTGGAGAAATTTTTTTCTTTCATCTTGGTTCAGTTTCTCAGGTGTCTTAGAGAGTATCTCACCACATTCAGTTAGTCTAGTTTTTAAACTGTGTTTTCGTGTGACATGGCCCCCTAAATGCAAGCCAGTCACTTTATTTCATGTTCACATCTCATGGTCACTTAGTGATTTCTCCTAATATTAGAGAGGAAAAACAGAGTCTTGAGTTGGACTGAAATGAAAGATAATGTGTCTGTATACTTTATAGATGATGTAAGGGATTTTTTTAGGGTAATTGTGAGTATATGTAATTTTCACTTTATGTGTTGACTTTGGAACCTACCTTGCCCACAGATTCTTCATTTAAGGCTGTCCCCCTAACAGAGTAATTAAAGCATTAGAAATTGATAATTAGGTGAACTAGTTTCATCAGGATGAGCTGCTAGCTACTTGCTAGTAATGTGACCTTAAGCTGGTCACTTTTCTAAGCCAGAGATTCGTGGTAATAATATTTGGCTTATCTAGCTCCTGGGGTTGCAATATGGATCAAATGAGATATGTCTAAACATGAATTAGATACTAATAATTAGGTATTCAATTTTAGAGAGTTAAAAAAATAGTTGTCATGAGTTTTTTAGATCATAATAAGTTACCACTTATGTAAGCTATCACTACACTAGCTTTTGATAATTTTTTAAAAAGCGTTAATAATATACTTTAATCTATTTCTGTCTTTAAATATAAGGTGCCACTTTAAAGTAGCAGTTTCATTTCCCTCAAGAGTAGATTTGATTTTATGTAGGAATGCCTTTAGCTTCTTTACGTTGTAGTGATAGATGTTTTTTCCCCTCTCATTTTTGAAATTTGTTATAAATTAGTAACAAATCAAAGAATTTTTATCAAATAAAGGAAATTTTTGTTGCTGGGGTTTCATGAGTGAACTAGTCAAGGGTAGTATGGACACATATCTCCCTTTTTTTAAAAAAATACATCTTTATTGGAGTATAATTGCTTCACAATGCTGTGTTAGTTTCTGTTGTACAACAAAGTGAATCAGCCATATGCGTACATATATCCCCATATACCCTCCCTATCCCACCCCTCTAGGTCGTCGAAAAGCACCGAGCTGATCTCCTTGTGCTATGCTGCTGCTTCCCACTAGCTATCTATCTTACATTTGGTAGTGTATATATGTCGATGCTACTCTCACTTCGCCCCAGCTTTCCCCTCCCCGCTGTGTCAAGTCCATTCTCTATGTGTATGTCTTTATTCCTGCCCTGCCACTAGGTTCATCAGTACCATTTTGTTTTTTTGTTTTTTTTTTAGATTTCATATATATGCGTTAGCATACGGTATTTGTTTTTCTCTTCCTGACTTAACCTCACTGCGTATGACAGACTCTGGGTCCAACCACCTCACTACTAATAACTCAATTTCGTTTCTTTTTATGGCTGAGTAATATTCCATTGTATATATGTGCCACATCTTCTTTATCCATTCATCTGTTGATGGACATTTAGGTTGCTTCCATGTCCTGGCTATTGTAAATAGGGCTGCAATGAACGTTGTGGTACATGTCTCTTTTTGAATTATGGTTTTCTAAGGGTATATGCCCAGTAGTGGGATTGCTGGGTCATATGGTAGTTCTATTTTTAGTTTTTTAAGGAACCTCCGTACTGTTCTCCATAGTGGCTGTATCAATTTACATTCCCACCAACAGTGCAGGAGGGTTCCCTTTTCACCACACCCTTTCCAGCATTTATTGTTTCTAGATTTTGTGGGATAATGGCCATTCTGACTGCTGTGAGGTGATACCTCATTGTAGTTTTGATTTGCATTTCTCTAATAATTAGTGATGTTGAGCATCTTTTCATGTGCTTCTTGGCCATCTGTATGTCTTCTTTGGTGAAATGTCTATTTAGGTATTCTGCCCACTTTAAAAAATATTTTAGATCCTGCATGCTGCAACTAAGAGCCCGCATGCCACAACTAAAGATCCCGCATGCCGCAACAAAGATCGCGCACGCGGTGACAAAGATCCCATGTGCTGCAACTAAGACCTGGCACAACCAAATAAATAAATAAATATTAAAAAACCAAAGACAATCAGAACCTTGATTATAATTCTTATTGTCCAAATGGAGACAGACACTGCTATCATTGGTACTCTAGAGTTGGAGCCCAAGTTTAATCTATAACACCCTTGCTATTTAATGAGTCTGAGCAGGGAAAAACTGTTAGGATGTTTATATTAGTACTTGTATTATCCCCTATAATGATTGGTTTGAACTCAGGTCACTTTAGCTATTACTGAATATCTTCATGTGACAATTCTAATCAAGGTGTAGAATCATAGTTAAGGTAATAAATTACAAATAGGATCTTAATTTTTCCCGTTAGCTATGCTTTTTACCTAAGAGAGGTATATAAACATACAAGGATAGGCAGATATTAAGTCTATTAGTAGGCAACTGTAGACTCGATGTACAAACAGTGTAGTTTTAAAAAAGTACATTTTTTACAAGAAAGGAAAGCAGAATTTTTAGTGTGGACCACATACTTGCTGTAAACAATTGATTCAACTGCTGTACCTCTTCTCCAAGGCTGTTTCCTGAAATTCAACCTCAGTGTTCAGTTTCAGAAAAAAAAATTCATAGGGTGTGAAAGAGAGGTAACATTTAAAAGTTACCCTGGGATAAGAACTGAGAGCCAGCACATATGGTCATCCTGTGTGTGGGTGACCATATTATTCATTCTTTGGCATCTTAGTAGAGATTTGTATTGACTAAAAAAGAAAGGTGGTGGCAGATAGTACTTTTCATTTAGTATCCCTTCCTGTGTTTTCATAAATGATGTATCAGAGTTAAGGGGTTATTTCTAAGTGTTTTGTAAAGTTTTTAAGAGTTTCTGATTGAAAGTTCAAAAGGCTTTGAACCAAAACATTGAAAGGTGATTCTGTTATCTCTTCTCCAGGCTTGGTAAACTCAGGTTCCCATAACTTTTCTTTTTTAAAAAATATTAATTTATTTTGAATTTTTAAATTTAATTTATTTTTTATACAGCAGGTTCTTATTAGTTATCTATTTTATACATATTAGTGTGTATATGTCGATCCCAATCTCCCAATTCATCCCACTACCCCTTTCCCCCCTTGGTGTCCATATGTTTGTTCTCTACGTCTGTGTCTCTATTTCTGCCTTGCAAACAGGTTCATCTGTACCATTTTTCTAGATTCCACATATATGCGTTAATATACGATATTTGTTTCTCTCTTTCTGACTCACTTCACTCTGTATGACAGTCTCTAGATCCATCCACGTCTCTACAAATGACCCAATTTCATTCCTTTTTATGGCTGAGTAATATTCCATTGCATATATGTACCACATCTTCTTTATCCATTCATCTGTCGAGGGGCATTTAGGTTGCTTCCATGACCTGGCTATTGTAAATAGTGCTGCAGTGAACACTGGGGTGCATGTGTCTTTTTGAATTATGGTTTTCAATGGGTATATGCCCAGTAGTGGGATTGCTGGGTCGTATGGTAGTTCTATTTTTAGTTTTTTAAGGAACCTCCATACTGTTCTCCATAGTGGCTGTATCAATTTACATTCCCACCAACAGTGCAAGAGGGTTCCCTTTTCTCCACACCCTCTCCAGCATTTATTGTTTGTAGATTTTTTGATGATGGCCATTCTGACTGGGGTGAGGTGATACCTCATTGTAGTTTTGATTTGCATTTCTCTAATGATTAGTGAAGTTAAGCATTCTTTCATGTGTTTGTTGGCAATCTGTATATCTTCTTTGGAGGAATGTCTATTTAGGTCTTCTGCTCATTTTTGGATTGGGTTGTTTGCTTTTTGATATTGAGCTAAATGAGCTGCTTGTAAATCTTGGAGATTAATCCTTTGTCAGTTGCTTCATTTGCAAATATTTTCTCCCATTCTGAGGGTTGTCTTTTCATCTTGTTTATGGTTTCCTTTGCTGTGCAAAAGCTTTTACGTTTCATTAGGTCCGATTTGTTTATTTTTGTTTTTATTTCCATTTCTCTAGGAGGTGGGTCAAAAAGGATCTTGCTGTGATTTATGTCATAGAGTGTTCTGCCTATGTTTTCCTCTAAGAGTTTGATAGTGTCTGGCCTTACATTTAGGTCTTTAATCCATTTTGAGTTTATTTTTGTGTATGGTGTTAGGTATTGTTCTAATTTCATACTTTACATGTAGCTGTCCAGTTTTCCCAGCACCACTTATTGAAGAGACTGTCTTTTCTCCATTGTATATCCTTGCCTCCTTTGTCATAGATGAGTTGACCATAGGTGCGTGGGTTTATCTCTGGGCTTTCTATCCTGTTCCATTGATCTATATTTCTGTTTTTGTGTCAGTACCAAGAGTGTCTTGATTACTGTAGCTTTGTAGTATAGTCTGAAGTCAGGGAGTCTGATTCCTCCAGCTCCGTTTTTTTCCCTCAAGGCTGCTTTGGCTAGGTTCCCATAACTTTTAACTTATAGGTTATATTTTCCTATTTCTAAGTTATTTTGATGGGTCTTATTTAGACCCTAACAAAAAGATTCTTCTATTAGAGTAGTTTTAAGACATAAATGTGTAGTTCTTAGCCTATTACATGGCATGTAGTACTCAGTGAATGATAGTTAATAAGGACGGTGACAATAATGCCATAATTTACTTAGATGTAGTCTAAGTCACAAATTTAAATATTTTTCATTTTTTTCCCTTTTCAGTTTTTCCATGGATGTGGCGGGGGGATGGTTCAGGTGGTAATGCGAGTGATGGGGAGCAGCAGCTGAGGCTTCACTCGCTCGCCTGCTGCTCACCTCCTGCTGTGCGGCCCGGTTCCTAACAGGCCACGGACCGGTACTGGTCCTCGGCCTGGTGGTTGGGGACCCCTGCTCTAAAGTAGCATTTGAAACATTCATGGGTTAGAAGTACTAAAAATAGGACATTAGTAATAAAAAAGTAATTTATCTAGTTATATCTACGACTTACCCCAGCCTTTATTTCTGAACTCTCCAAAAGCCCCTTCTTGTTGAACCTGCTGTTTTTTGGGGGGGATGGTGCTCAGTAGTGTTATGCAGCTCCGTTAGCTGCTCTGTTGTTACAGGGCAAGATTGGAAGCTGCTTGGGGTCATTTATAGCTGATGGTCTGTGTAGACATAAATGTGAGTGCTCAATTTTATTCAAACTTAAAAATTCAGTTCCTAACAGTACATTGATAAGTGTAGTCTTGATCTTAAAGAGATCCTGAAAGATAGTAACTTTGTCAGTTCCTCAAAGATAGGAACTCCCTCCTGTTCATCTTTGAATTCCCAGTGCCTGGCACATAGTAAACAAATGAATGAATGAATGAATGTCTTTTGTCCCTCCCCATCCTTTCTTTCTTCAACTTCTGCCTGGCCATTCAGTAAAACTTTTAGTATTCTATTGTGGGAATGGAGAGTTTTGTATGTGCTCTGAATTAAAAAGCAAATTAAGTTAAACTAAATGGAAAAGAAAGCATCAGGGGAGTGGAATGTGTGAAGAAAATCACTTTTACATGCATGTACATCTTGTTTTTTTTGTTTGTTTTTTTTTTGTTCATCTTGGTTATAATTAGCCTTTGATAGAAACCTTTTCTTACTGCTCTTCTAGATAGTTTCCTTGTGCTTTCCATATTTCTTTCTCTCTTTCAAATTTTCCTGCTTGTGAAATCTAGAGAATTGACAAATAGACATTAGAAACTAGTATAAGTATCTAGTAAGAGGAATTAGGACAGCTTAGTAACTAAGAAAATGTTTTATTTGTATGGAGAAAACTATGTATAGCTTTATTAGGTTCATGTGAATCATAGTATACTAGCAAAGGAGTAGCTTAACTGCCTGTATCCCCAACACAATACCCTATAAACCGGATTCTTCCAATTATGACATACCGTTATTTCTGCCTCCCAGTGTACACGCAGTATGCCACCAGAATTACCATCCCCCTCCAACAAAATAAAAGCAACTATATAGTTTGTTTTCTGCCAGGCCACTCCTTCATAACCTGACTCCTTATTTGCTGACCAGGATGTATGTTGACTTAATAATCGTTTCTGTGAAAGGGAACCATATCTTTTTAACCTGCCAATTAAAAAAGTGTGATTCTGTATGTTTTCCCATCAAGGTAACCTGGCCGTCCCTGAATTAGTCTTATGTGAAAATGTTGCACGGAAGTTAGACTTCCCTGTAGTAACACCCATTAAATTACTCAAGCATGAAAACATACACGCACAAAATATCCTTATCTACCAATAAGGTATGTTAGCTGCATATTAGCTTTTCCCTTTCTCATACTTGGTATTGAGCTAAATACATTCCAGAAATCTAGATTGTCCTTGAGTATCAGTGCTTCACCTGTCCTTTTGGCCTTTGCACACTCCCCCAGCACTCCACCTGCCTATACACACACAAATGTTACAGTTTCATTTTGAATGTATACACAGCGTTGTCAAACATGGCACTTCGGCAGCCCACCTGCAAATCACTGATAAAATAATGACCCAGGCTTTTTCATTCAGTCTGTCCAAGTTAGGAAGTGGTTTGGTCTTTGTCAGCAATGGTATTAATATTTTGGGCCTATTTCTTAGGGCTTAAGTAGTGGTGAATTAAAACATAGCTTTGGATTTCTTTGGGTTTAATTTTTGTTGTCGTTGCTTTAGTGTTAGATTTTACCAATTCTGAGGGGGAAAACTAGAACGTCTGGAAGGAGAAATGCAAATGCATTATAACTAAATTGTGCTGGCTACAATTTTATAATCAATACTCAGATCAGTTTTAGGATGCTTTGGTTTGTGGTAATGAGGTTGAGAAAAGAATTGGCTTATAAAACTGGCATTTAAAATTCATGAATGTCACAAATTTTTTGGAGGTTAGAAATGTAGATGAGAATTTAAAATGTTAATTGGTAATACTGACTGTATGTAAAATCTACATGTGTGTAACAAGTAACGAAATAATTCACAACTACCTGCAAGTTAATTGTTTTTCAAATTAGAAACGAAATTGTGACAGCATAATCTTAACCTTTTTGCATTTTATTTATAGTTTTTTTTAATTTTAGTTTCAGTCTGATGGAAGCAAACAAGAAGATAAAGAGAAGACGGTAAGAGACTAGAAAAATCCAATGTGTCTAATGTTTGTCTAGGTACAGCATACTGTAAATTTTACTGTGAACAAGCTTTAATCACCTATGTGAATAACTATTTTATACTTTACATGTTGAATGTAGCTTTTGGCATATCGTACAAAGTATTTTTTAAGATTGACAGCCTCCTGTTTTTGAGTATTACCATGTTGAGAAAGGAAAAGGGATAAAAAGTCCCTCATTCTTGCTACCCCTTTCCTTCCCTCACCTCATTTGCTTTCTTAGATGGAGAAACACAGATAACCATTGTGAAAAGTACAGTGATAGTGTGGGGAATTAGATATGGTGTGTTATTAAATCAAGGAATGGCAATATTTCCAAGGCTTACATGAATTTGTCTGGGTGGGGGGGATTAATATGCACCTCTTAACTGAAATAATTTTTCCTCCATTTTTCGTAGGAGGTTATCCTTAGCTGCTTGCTTAGCATTACTGACCAGGTATTACTTCCATCTCTTTCTTTGATGGACTGCAATGCTTGTATGTCTGAGGAACTGTGGGGAATGTTTAAAACATTTCCATATCAGCATAGGTAAATACATAGTATTTTTGTATTTTTAGCTACTATTCTAGTGCACTAACCTCTAAGTGTTTAACTTTTCCTAATTCTTCATCTCATCATTTTCAAGATATCGTCTGTATGGCCAGTGGAAGAATGAAACTTACAACAGTCATCCACTTTTAGTAAAAGTTAAAGCTCAAACAATAGACAGAGCCAAATATATCATGAAGTAAGTTTTAATTTATTTTTCTTCTTAATATCTGGATCTGATTTACTTTTTTTCAGCCAGCTCATGTCTGAGCCTCAGTTTTGAGGAAGCCCAGGAGTATTTGCTAATGGTGTAGCTAATTATATACTATACATAGAGTGACTATCACTTTTTGTGGTTTTTAGCTCATTTTGACTACCATGTTAGTTTTTGTAGTTGTCATGTTTGCACAGCTATAAAATCTAATAAAAATCCTCTTTAGGATGCATTATATTATAGGATGAGGTTTTTTTTTTTTTAAAGGAGAGCATACTGTGTAGCCTTTGCTCAATTTGCATAATACATTCAGTGGCTTGTACAAGGTAGTCAAAGTTCTAGGAATTTCTGTTGAAAGTTATAATAAAGGTTTCTTTTTTCTTTTTGGAAGATCTAGTAGAATCATGCAGAACTATCTCCTTAGGGAGTCAACTTTTGAAAAATTTATAGTTTTTTCATTTGTGTGCTTTATTTTCATGTCATTAAAAACATAAGAGTGATGTTAATCTATTGATACTTCCTGATAAACTGTTTGAAGTTTAATTATGAAAATTGTATACTTCAGATCAGTATTGGTTTAGATACTAATTACACTGCTGTATTGCAAGGGTTTTCAGCCAGGCTGTTTATTGTTATTTCTTTTACATTTGTGCAGTCGTACGGTTATTCTAATTAGAAGTAGTGCATTCACTAGTTTAACTAGATTTAACAGTATGCAGTGACACTTTCTTTCTTTTTTTAAAATAAATTTATTCATTTATTTATTTTTGGCTGTGTTGGGTCTTTGTTGCTGTGTGCGGGCTTTCTCTAGTTGCGGCGAGTGGGGGCTACTCTTCGTTGTGGTGCACGGGCTTCTCATTGTGGTGACTTCTCTTGTCGCGGAGCACAGCCTCTAGGCATGCGGGGTTCAGTAGTTGTGGTTCACAGACTCTAGAGCGCAGGGTCAGCAGTTGTGGTGCACAGGCTTAGTTGTTCCGTGGCATGTGGAATCTTCCCAGACCAGGGCTCGAACCCATGTCCCCTGAATTGTCAGGCAGATTCTTAACCACTGTGCCACCAGGGAAGCCCCCAGTGATACTTTCTTTGCTGAATGATATTGTTGTAGGTCACAGTCTACCAGGGAAACAGCTGTGTGCACAATCACAGTCTGGTTTAATAGATGCTTTTATACAATATGTATAAAGTTCTATGGGACGATAGAGAGGAGAATGAATATTTCACCCCATGGAAGTTGGGGAAGGCATGGAAAGAGATGATATTAGAACTGGTCCTTCCGAAAGAGTTCCAGGCTTAAAAATTCCCCAAGTAGAGTTTCTAGCTTAACAACAACTAATATTTTTGAAGCCATTACTATGTGTGGTGGGCGCTGAACTAAGTGCTTTATATGGATTATTCAATGATACATTAATTTTTTTTGATAAATTTATTTTATTTATTTATTTTTGGCTGTGTTGGGTCTTCGTTGCTGCACGCGGGCTATCTCTAGTTGCGGTGAGCAGAGGCTATTCTTCGTTGCAGCGCGTGGGCTTCTCTTGTCGTGGAGCACGGGCTCTAGGTGCGCGGGCTCAGTAGTTGTGGCTCACGGGCTCTAGAGCACAGGCTCAGTAGTTGTGGCGCACGGGCTTAGTTGCTCCGCGGCATGTGGGATCTTCCTGGACCAGGGATCGAACCCGTGTCCCCTGCATTGGCAGGCAGATTCTCAACCACTGTGCCACCAGGGGAGCCCCGATACATTAAATATTGAATCTGTCTCTTCCACTCTCTACCACCACTAACTTAGTTCTTTTATCTGGAGTGTTATAGTGCCTTGTATTATTCTCTTTCTTCAAAATCCTTTGGTGACTAAGCATTGCCTGCAGGTTATATGTCAGACTTTATGGCTTGGTGATATAAGAGAACCTTCATGATCTGTCTCTCCCTATTTCCATCCTCATTTCCCACCAATTCTACCTCTAACTGTACTGAGCCCACTTATGTTTCCCTAAATGTGCTATGGTCTCCTTTTCCTTTGCATATATTTTTTGTTTCTTTTGTTTGTACAGGTTTTCCCTTACCTCTTTTTCCTCTCTCCATCTGGTGACCTCATCATTGGACAGTGGGCTCCAGTGTCACCTCTGTGAAGCCTTCCATTGCACATACCACCAAGCACAATTGATTGTTCTTTATTTGTGCTACCACTATCTCATATGCATATAAATACTATCATACCGCTTATGTATATTGCTATGATTATTTTTCTTTTTAAAATTATCTAATATTTTGACTAGTTTATATATTCACATGGTTTAAATTGTAGTAGATATGAAAAGGTAGACAATAAAAAGTCTCTCACCCTGTCCACTCAGTTCTCCCAAGGAAAAAAAAAGTGGTCACTGTTTAGTTTCTTATTTATCATTCCGGCTATTTTTATGTATATGCAAGTGAATACAAATATATTATTCCCTCCCTTTTTATACTACTGATAGCATATAATAAGTACTGTTCTATAAGTTGCTCTATTTGTTTAAGAATATAAAAATTTTAAAAGTGGTTTTAAATCTACCTCCCCAGCTGGACTGAGCTTGAGAGCAGGAGCTGCTACTCATCCTTGTATTCCTAGTGCTTAGCACTTTGCCTGTCACAGAAGACATTAATATGAATTAATGAATAAGTAAATTAATACAAATGTTTATCACAGAATATGTACAGAATTTTTAATGTACTTGGATTTTTGTTATATTTGTAAGCTCAACTGTTTCACCAGCCTTGAATAATATGATTTTGATATTGATTGAACTTTTTAAGTTGAGAATGGAATGTATTAATTTATTGCTTGGGAATTTCACAAGTTTTGATTACTGTTTAAAACATGAATTTGCTATAGGACATCCAGTAATTCATGCCACAAATGTTCATTGATTGTGTTCCATATGCCAAGCACCATGGTTGCTTGAGAGGAGGACGTAATCAAGATAATATTCCTTTTATTTATTTATTTTTTTTGGTGTTGGGGGAGAGGAAGCAGAAGGGAGTGGGATAAAAAATATGGAAAGGAAGGGTTGGCTTTGGCAGGTAGGAGGGCTTGCCTGAAATAGTAGGGTTAGAAGTAAGGGCAGGTGGTGGTAGAACTTTATTTGTGCTTCAAATAAAGCTTCAAAGTAGAACAGAGTATAGCCAAAGTTTAAAACTGATGGGTCTCTCTTTTCCATGGGAAAAAAAGAAACTGGGCCATGCAGAATGGGAAAGGGAAGCAGTTGTTGATGAAATAATTTTGATTGATGGATCAGTTTTGTCAAAAGAAGTTTCTTAAGATAATTATATCAAGTTTGTCACTTCCAGAATGGTCACATTCCTTGAATTGTCAACTAAATTCATTATTTGCTTCATTATATTTTCACTCTAGAAAGCTTCCTGTCACTTGTTAGTTTTTCAGGTTTCTAGATTTATTATGTAGTAATTTCATCAGAAGAGTTAAAGATCCTGTGTAATAATTGTTTTGAATTTGTAAGCATTTCGTAGATATAAATTTCCAAAAGGTTAGTAAAAGAATACTGAGTAGAGGGAGAATTAAAGAGGAAGGACAAGAGTAGAATTGATTTTTCAAGAATTGTTTACTTTGAATATGAAAACCAGAGAACTGCTTGTATCAAGGAGTGCAGCATTAGCTATCACTCTGTTAGGGTCACTGAGACAGATGGCATGAGGCATTTCAATGTATTACACCAAATTTGATATCTTAATCCCTAAACTGATAATGAGCCCTTCTAAATCTAAAATAATTATTCTCTGTAAGAAGAGTTTTATGTACTTGTAGAGTACGTTAAGAGTTTTAATGCTTATTAGACTATTACTATAAAATGAACCACGTGTATATTGTAAATGTTAAGCATTAATACAAAATTTTAATACCCTCTTAGAGAATGCCTAATCAAAATAGCCCAAGTCCTGTAGTAAAGCATATGGTGAGGGTGGTTGTTTACATGGATCCATTTTGGATATTTGGGAAATAAATTTTTTTTCGTGATGTAACAAAGCTACCAACATTAAAAGGGAAATTACTTAAGATGATCCCTGCCACCTTTTTCTCCCCTTGTAGGCGTCTAACCAAGGAAAATGTGAAGCCTTCTGGAAGACAAATTGGGAAGTTGAGCCACAGCAATCCAACCATTTTGTTTGATTATGTATGTTTTGAGGTTAATACTATTTTCAGGGATTTTTCTTTTTGTAGTCTTTAAATCAGCACAAGTGGAAATAGAATGATGTAGTTTAAAAATGTTTGGTAGTTTTAGGGGACAAAAACTTTAGCAAATGAAACATTGTATGGTTATTCTAAAAACAAAATTTAGTATGTAATATATTTAACACATTGATCTACTTTTCTAATAATAAGTGACAGTGCTGCTGTTTTTAAACAGACTAACATTGTCTTGTGTACCACATTTTGAGTTATAAAAACATTAATAAAGTGATGCATTATTTGTTGTTTTTAGTTTTTAGAAACATTTGAACAGCATTTCATTGTGATTCAGATGTAACACTTTCATGTTTAGAAAGAGATTTCTAAAACACATTATAATTCCAAAATTCAAGTTTGGATGCACTGGAATTATTTCCTAATTGGAAATTGTAGCCTAAGAAAATATTTTCTAAGGAAATGATAGAATAGTAGGTTTTATATAAATACACAATGGAAGGAAACTAATTTTAAGCATTATTTCTTTTAAAAAAAAAGTGTAGCCATTATTTAGTTAGCACGGTAAAAGTTCTCTTTTGATTAGTCAATGCCTTTTATTCTTTGTTGCTGTCTTCCAGATCTTGTCACAAATACAGAAGTATGATAACTTAATAACACCTGTAGTAGATTCATTGAAATACCTCACTTCGTTGAATTATGACGTCTTGGCCTGTATCCTTTCAGGTGGAGTAATAACATAGATTTCACGTTTCATAGACCTTAGTGGTGAATGTTTTATTTTCATTCTAAGTTCCTTTAGCAACCATCTGAGGTTGATTCAGTTGGCTGATTGAAAGGTTGACCAGTTGGGAGTTTGTGTGTGTGTCTGTGTTGTATATTGGGAAAGACAATGTTAAGATTACTAAATATCTTTTATATAGTTAGAATCTGCTTGCTGAAAGCTGGAAAAGAGGCTAAAAAGGAAAAGTTGGTACTACAGTGAGTGTATTTTTCCATAATTGGTAATAAATCGGAGCTAACAATTTACTTTATTTTCCAAGGGGTGGCTTTTTGTTGTTGTTGTTTTAGCGGTCTTTGTTAGGGATGTGTTGACAACATTTTTTCTTAATATATGAAAGATTGTATCATTGAAGCTTTAGCTAATCCAGAAAAGGAGAGAATGAAACATGACGACACAACCATCTCAAGCTGGCTTCAGAGTAAGTATTTTTATTTTTCCAAGGATGAAATTTCCATCTGTTGTCATTGCTATGCTATGTATTCTGTTACCTATGCTAAGAGCCTATTTGTCAAGTGCTCTTGAGAATATCTAGCCACTCAGCTTGTTCTACAGAGGGTTCATGTCCTTGGCTGTGTAAGGAGGTTCATATGGTACTTAATTCATTTTCTAACTCAAGAAGCCAGTATTGGCTGTGATAGCATTTGGGCAAGCATTACTGGGGAGATGAAAGTTCCCATCCATTCTATTATTTTAGAAGAATTAATCTTTTTTTTTAAGATTTTTTTCTTGATGTGGACCGATTTTAAAGTCTTTATTGAATTTGTTACAATATTGCTTCTGTTTTATGTTTTGGTTTTTTGGCTGTGAGGCATGTGGGCTCTTAGCTCTCCAACAGGGATCGAACCTGCACCCCCTGCATCTGAAGGTGAAGTCTTAACCAGTGGACTGCCAGGGAGGTCCCTAGAAGAATTAATCTTAAGGGAGCTATTCTCCCTTCTCTCCTTTCTATCCTGAGGTTCCAGTCACCTTAAAAGAACAAAAACTTGGTTGTTTAACAAAAAGCCCTAGCCTTGTTTTTTTTCCTTGTACCTTTGATTTCTAGCAGCCAGTCACATTTTCTTTCAACCTGTTGTGTCTCTGATAGCTGAATCTTGCAGTAGCTCCCCATTGCTCTTTGAAGTCTGCAATCTGTAATAAATCATACAAGTAAGTTCTTTTGGAATCAGGTCCTTTCTGTACTAGCCTCATCTTTTGCCCCTCCCTAATATTCTAGGTTCCGTTAATGCTGAACTTCTTGCACTTTCCATGGCCTTTTGCACATGTTATTCCCTCTTCTTGGGGTACCCTTCTATGCCCACTCATCTCTTCCAACACATTTTCTACTTATTCATTAGATTTCAGCTTAGAGGTCACTTTCTTTGGAAAGCTTTCCCTGTTAACAACCCAAAAGTCAGAATAAGGTGCCCCTCTTCTGTACTTCTATGGAACTTTTTATTCATCATAGTTATTTTAGTTTACTTTTCTATATCTCTCTGGACTGTAAGCTCCTTGAGGGCAGGACCTGTGTTTTGTCCATTGTCCTTTAGGTGCTCAGCAAATAATTGTTGAAAAGGCTGCAGATCACTTGACTTTACTGGGGTCTCCTCCTTTTTTTTTTTTTTTTTTTTTTTAAAATGCCACGCCGTGCTGCATGCGGGATCTTGGTTTCCCGACCAGGGATTGAACCCATGCCCCCTGCATTGGGCGTGCCAAGTCTTAACCGTTGGATGGCCAGGGAAGTCCCTCCTCCTCTTGTCTTGAGTGGGGTTTTCTCCCTACTAATGTGATAAGGACTCTTGGCTAAAATTGGTCTTTTGATTGCTTCTTGGTCTGGCAATGTTTCCTTGCCCCTCCACAACTAGTGGCATGTTCCTAGATAAAATGAGATTTTTTTGTGTGACTCAAACATTTGAGGGGCAGGTGTTTTGTTGATCATTCAAGTTTACTGAGTCATCTGCAGGATTTTGTTGTGGCCTAATTAACGTCACAGGTTATGGAATCAGGCCGTATAAGTTTGAATCACTGTTCTACCTCATACCAACTGTGTGTCCATGAGCAAGTTACATGACCTGTCTGTTCGGAATTTCCCTCATCGATAGGTTTATACCAACCTGAGATGATTACTGCAAAGGTTAAATGAGATAATTACATAAAGAGCTTAATAGACTGCTTGGCATATGTATGGTCAATAAATATTAGCTATTATTAATTATAAAATTCTGTTCAGTGGCATCAGCAATACAATTTTTCCCACCTCATTTTGTTTTGGAAATTTCATTGAAATGACACTTAATATTGTGCTTTTTGTTTTATGAACTGTTTTTTAAAAAGCCCTATTCTTTTTTTATCTCATATAGGTCTGGCTAGTTTCTGTGGTGCAGTTTTTCGTAAATATCCAATTGATCTTGCTGGTCTTCTTCAATATGTGGCTAATCAGCTAAAGGCAGGCAAAAGGTATTCATAGCAAATTATATGTAAATGAAATTCAATAATTAGAGTACTTCTGCTGGTATTGAGATACTGACATTGCTATTATGTTGAAAAACTGTTTGTTGGTTGTAGGCTTAAGAACAGTAATTGCTCACTTATTTATATGGAATTCTTTAATTAAAAGAAATAACTTAAAATATACAGAAAGAAATGTAATATTTGGCTATATGTGTAACTCATTAAAGAAACTAACTCATTTTGACTACCTGTTAGGCTTTTGAATAAATGGTTGATATGGTATATTGTAAATCCTCTTATGGCAAAACACATTGCACTATTGATTATGCTACTGGACAGTAATTGGCCTTTACATTGAACATTTGGTAGGAATGTGTTTATTTTGAGGGTATATATAGTATCTTTAAAACACAACTATTTTTTTAATTTAAACTTCAGAGATAGGTAACACTAATGCACCTTTTGGACATTGTCTTCTTTTCTTTATAAATACTGAGTTTTATTATTTTATTCTGGACCAATATCAGTGCTTAGAGTTTGAATTAGAATGTATATTAAACCCCATCAGCAATACACTGACTAGACTCAAAGAACTGGAAATGGTTTTCAAAAGCTTTCTGGTAGAAAGCAAACAGAAATCTGTAAAGCTATCTGGTGCTCCAAACAAGTATTACCTAAGTAATTCTTGACAGATTATTTTGGTTTAGGGAAAACTTAAAAAAAAAAAATTAGGTTCGGGATTTAATCCGCATATATCACTTGCTTTATACTCATTTGTTGGCCATTCGTATACATTTTACTCTTCTGTGTCTATATAGGCCAGGAAAACATCACATTACTTTTAAATCTCTAGTTCAGTTTTCTGTACTGTGATATAGTTTTTGTGACCATCTAATGAAAAGATTGTTTAAAGGAAAAGCAAAATATTTCATTAGTACTTGTTGCATACTTATTTGCATGAGGGCCCTCTTGTTTTCAAAAACTATGTTTAGAGAAGCAAGGCAAGTTGAGAGAGTAAGCACTTAATAATAATCTTAGAAAACTGTTCCTTTGTCTATTAACTTGTGTCTTGGGTATACCTAGCTTTACCTTTCTTTGGAAAAACATCTGTATTTGTTCTGTAGGAAAGAATGTTTTTCCTTATCTTCATTACTTAACAAATTAAGGAAGATCTTGGAAGTCATAAGGTGTTATTTCCATTGACAGTCCTAAACTTTGAGAATTCAAATGAGTAACTGTTGGCACAGTAATAAATATGCGTAAGGCAGGCCACTAAACTGTCATCTTAGGCTCAAATATCACAACTTGGAATTTGCATTTCCTTCCTTTTTTCCTTTCTCCTCTCCCTCCCTCCATTCCTCCCAAGTGTGTGTGATTGTTTAAAGAGATGGCTCTATACTATCAAAAAATATATATTGAGCATCCTGTACTGGAGGATAAAAAAAAATGCTATGAAGGGCATTATTGGGTTGGCTGCTAAAAATGAAATATGACCTGTATATTAGATAAAAGTATTGTATCAGTGTTAGGTTTACTAAAATTGATAACTATTGCTGTGGTTATGTAAGAGAATAGCGATAGTCTTAGGAAACACATTAGCAATTTTAGGGGTAATTAGGAATTTTAGGTACCTCTAAAATGATGTTACTTACTAGATAAGTTACTCTCAAATAGTTCAAGAAAATTGTGAGAGAGTGTGTGTGTGTGTGCGTGAGAGAGAGAGAGAAGTTGGGGGAGAGAGAGAGAAAACAGAAATGATAAAGTGAACGGGATGTTCGCAATGTTAATAACAGGTGAAGTAGGGATAAAGGCTATGTGGGTGTGCTTTGTACTATTCTTATCTTTGTATCCTATCTGTAAGTTTGAAATTACTTCCAAGTAAAAAGTTAAACATGTTACATGGCCCAAATATTTATATACAAATAATTTAGGGATTCTTAGTATATTAATTACAATTCATTTTTACTTTTATGTTTGAAGTTTCAACTATAGACTATTTCTTGTTTTTCCTAAATAGTTTTGACCTGCTTATATTGAAAGAAGTGGTACAAAAAATGGCAGGAATAGAAATTACAGAAGAAATGACAATGGAGCAACTAGAGGCCATGACTGGTGGAGAGCAACTAAAAGCTGAGGTGAGAATTGCTCTTTTTGTTTAGTGACTCAAAATTCAAAATGTATGCATGCTCCCTTTTAAAATCGCATCAAAAAAAATAAAATACTTGGGAATAAACATCACCAAGGAGGTGAAAGATTTATATGCTGAAAACTACAAAACATTAATAAAGGAAATTGAAGATGATTCAAAGAAATGGAAAGATATCCCATGCTCTTAGATTGGAAGAGTTAACATTGTTAAAATGGCCATGCTACCCAAAGCAATCTACAGATTGAATGCAATACCTATCAAATTACCCATGACATTTTTTACAGAACTAGAACAAATAATCCTAAAATTTATATGGAACCATAAAAGACCCAGAATTGCCAAACCAATCCTGAGGAAAAAGAACAAAGCAGTAGGCATAACCATCCCAGACTTCAGACAGTGTTACAAAGCTACAGTAATCAAAATGTACGCATGTTCATAATAAAGAATTTAAACAGCACATAAGTACATAAAGCTAAGTGTCAAAGCCATACATACCCTCCTCTTACAATCGCCCCCACCTCCCTTTTAAAAATTGCGATATACTAGTTATTTTAACCTTTTTAAAAAGCTGAAACAAAGTATAAAAGACAGTAAGTAATACATCTGGAGGGAAATAAATATCAAATCTTCTGTGGTCCTTGATACCCCAACGGGCATAAATCTGAGCATAGTTACTCTGTTGTTGACTCTGCTCCACACTGACTGAAGGATAATCCTTTATAAGGGACTGCATGGTAGAAAGTGGAAAATATGTAGAAGTTTAAAAACAGTTGACAGTTATCTTTAAGCCAGTGACTAAAGCCAGTGGCAGTAACAGTGTCAGTAAAATAAATTTGTAAAGAGAGGGAAGGAATGTAGAGTGTGTGGGTTTGTTATCTTCAGGATTGTAACCAAACCCTTTCTGTGTTTTTTCTTCAAATCAGATGGCATGTGTTATGTACTGGTACACTGGTAAAGTTATGTCTTCTCTTTTGCAGGGTGGTTACTTTGGCCAGATAAGAAACACTAAAAAATCCTCCCAGAGATTAAAGGATGCACTATTAGACCATGATCTTGCTCTTCCTCTCTGTTTGCTTATGGCTCAGCAGAGGAATGGGGTAATCTTTCAGGAAGGTGGAGAGAAACATTTGAAACTTGTGGGAAAGCTCTATGATCAGGCAAGTTAAAGTGGCCTTTGTGTTTCTGTGGGTTTTTAAATCTTGATAGTGGAAAATATAGAATGTGATACAATTTAAAAAATGTCATTTTGCACATCATATATATATCATATATATTATATACAATATATAATATGTAATTATATAATTATATATATAATAGACATTCTGGAAATTGGGACTCTTTCTGTGCAAATTATGATATTTAAGAGATGGATCTAGGGGATATAATAATATGTATAAGGTTTTCAGTTAAGTAGATAACTTTAAGTTGTTTGCTCTCATCTTTTCTGATCTCTGGAAATCTGGAATTTCAGCCACAACAAAGTAGATATGATCTTCATTTATAAAATATATTTTAAAATATTAAGCACCAAAACCTATGGTTAGCCTACAAAATGTGTTTAACTATCACCAACTATATTACAAGGAAATAAAAAACATCACGCATATTTTACAAAGTTTTCGACTTTTAAGGGCCAAGAAAATTGACTTGCATATACATAAAATTGTTCTATGTGATTTAGATAAATATATTCTGCTACTAAAGGTGGTGAACAATAGCTTGGAACTTGAGACCTTTGTTGACTATTAAAGTCTTAGATTAGTCAACTTTTCAGGACTTGGGTATCTTTTTTGTAATATGATTATATGATTAAGTTTGTAGATTGTCTCCAAAGTTCTTTCAAGTAGTAAAATTTGAATTCTTAATTGTTAATCAAAATATTGTTAAAATATATCTTAGTCATTTTGGAAAATGTTATGTTGGTTTAGTAAAATGGTAGCACATTTGTGTTTTTTGTCTTATTTTTTAAATTTAGTGTCATGATACCCTGGTACAGTTTGGTGGGTTTTTAGCGTCTAATCTAAGCACAGAAGATTATATAAAGCGAGTGCCTTCAATTGATGTGCTCTGTAATGAATTTCACACACCCCATGATGCAGCATTTTTCCTGTCTAGGCCAATGTATGCACACCATATTTCGGTAAGTATAAGTATCTTTGCTGCCATTCAGGAATGATTCCACATTACTACTTAACTTTTATTTGTAAATGCATTTTAATTTGACATAGATATAGATTATGAGAGAATTGCTCTTTTGTTAATACTCAGCTCTGCACAGTGGGCAATGAAAATATCCCCTTTAAAAAGTAAGTCTTACTAGTTCTATAATTTTACTGTTACTACACCACCAGTTGTCCAAGTTGATGTCTTATGGGCCCTCTAGAACTATAGTTCTCCAACATTAGTGCAGCTCATCAGGGAATTATTAGAGAATCACCAAGGAAGGATCTTAAAAAAAAAACTCAACCCCATGTCCATAAATTATAATTTAGTAATTTGAATGGTACCTGGGGATTTTTGTTTTGTTTTTGTTTTTTTAACAAGCACTAGATGATTCTGATGCAGGCGAATGTGGTACGTCATTCTGAGAAACACTCCTCTTGAATACAGAGAATCCTGTTTCCTCAGTGACAGTATCACTGTCAGATAGTTGACTTGCTATTACACATACTGCCTTCAAAGAAATAAAGACTGACAGACTTAACCACCCCCAAACATTCCAAATACTCTTGCACTCTCTGTTGTGTAACTTCTAGGAAAGGTATATTCATGGCTCTTGTTTTATTTCTCTCCACCTAAATGAAACAACTGAAAACAAACAACAACAAAAAGCAAACTAGAGCCCTCCCAAGCAGGGTATCCCGTTAGTGACTGTATTGAAATTCAAGTAAGGATGTGGGGGAAGAGGACACAACCCTCCCTCCTTTTCTCTATCTGCCACCTGGACTCTTCCCTTTAAAGCAGTTACCTCTAATAGGAATTTACTTTTCTTTTCCTTTTCCCTCAGGGCTATGGTCAGTACTCTGTTTGGAAACTGTGGTACTTCCCCACTCTGACTGGAGCCCAAGCATATTCTTCATTTTTCTGTAGGCTTAGATTCTGGCCCTTCTGTTTATCTGTTGTTGTTTTTTAAGTCTGTACTATGCAAGGCTTTCACTACAGATTTTGGGGAAGATCTTGTTCCCTTATCTTTAAGTAGGCTCCCTTCTTGTTCCCAGTGGGGATATAGGGCTGTGTAGTAGAGTGGGGGAAAAGGTGCTGAGAAATTTGGGATCTAATTGATCATTTAATCAACCATCAGCTGTTAGTGTTTACATATCAACTGCTACAGTCTCACACTTAACCTCTAACAACTAGCTAAATGTTAATTGATTCAGTTATCACTTGTAATACTGTGCTGTACTCTCTAGAGGGAAAAAGGGAATAAGGGAGTAGGATTGGGCTTCTTCTTCTCCTTTAGACTCTCTCAATCCAGAAAATTGTTATGCTCTCTTTGTGTAGTTATGTTTTGTGTTGTCGCCCCACCCCACAGTAGATCAGTCTCAGCTATACAACAGGGGACCTGATTTCTTGAAGGACTGAGGTGGGAGAATTGCTTCATCTCAGAAATTCTGACCTGCCCTGTGCTATACTGAGAAGTGACACACTAATCAGCGCTATTGAACCCTAGCAAACAGGAACACCTGGTTGCCTGAGGTTGGCTGAACTTTTCCAGGTCAGAAAATGGAGCAGGTCATTCATACCAACAGCTACTTTTTCCGTAGCCTGTGTAAAATATTGTGTCTTTGTCATTTAAGAGAGAAAAACATCTAAACAAAGAAATGTCATTTTCCTTTCAAGTTTGAGGAGAAAAACAGAGAACTATACAGAGGTGGCTATACAACCAGATCAGGGGTAGGCCACATGCCACCCCCTGGAAAGGGAATTCCTCGGCAACCTTGGTTACACTGGATTGGGCATCCAGGCTTTCCTAGGGATCCTTACTTTTGCCTCTTGGGTGAAAGCCCCTCTTGAAGAACCTTTGATGAGAGAGTATGAGTATTAGAGGGCTGCTAGGTCCCTTCCATAAATTGACTGTTGGCAGGCTCTCACGGGAATGATTTAGCCAACCAAACACTGCTCACATTGTTAGGCCAAAAGCTTTTTGAACAGTAATTAGAAGTACAGCAGGGAATTCCCTGGTGGTCCAGTGGTTAGGACTCTGCACTTCCACTGCAGGGGGCATGGGTTCGATCCCTGGTTGGGGAACTAAGATACCCGCATGCTGCGTGGCACGGCCAAAATCAAAAAAAAGTACAATAACAGTGGATATCATTTCTATTCCGTAGGTCTAGTTCCCCAGGTGACTTTGTAGAGCTGTTATACTTATCCATTTGACTGAAGATGTGAGCTTGAAGAAGGGTTAAACTGACTTTAGGCAAGGAAATATTTGTCCTAGGCAAATATGCAGTATAGCCGTCTTTTCTGATCAAGCCTATTTTTCTTTTTCAACTAGATAGGAATGAGGGGGGTGCCTGGAAATAGAAGTCACAGATTCAGAACCAAAGGATTAGGGAGACTGGGGCCATCATATAACACTGTCATACCTGTAACCTAATTTTCAGCTTTAATTGCTGAGAGCCACCTTGCAACACTGGTCTGAAAGAAAGGCTTTTCCCCTAGTTCATATTCTAAATATGACCAAATCAGGTAGATAAGCTATCTTATGCAGGTAGTTTCATCACTGTTTTATTCTGTGTTTTGTTAGAACCTCAACAGATGTCTTTCCGTTCACATAGATTCATATTAGTTGCCTTCAGTAGGACCCACCCTCAAAAATTTAAAAGCCTTTTCTTATCCCAGCTGCTATTCTCTCAGGTCTCTGGTGTAATTGGGACCTCTCTCCTAAGTAATGTTCTTTATACTTATAGCTTTGCCACCTATGTGGCCTCAGTAGTTACCAGCATGCTCTCTAAAATGGGGAAAACAGGAGATAATTTTTCCCACTTCTAAAATAATTGTATGATTCTCAGAGCCTGCTTGAGATACCTTGTAGAACAAAGAGTACTTGGTGTGCCTTCAATCCAGTGAGCCTGGGGTATGCAGCACTCAGGAGGGACGGCAGCTGGACTGTAAGGAGCCAAGACTCTTCTCGCCTATCACGATGCAGAACTGGAAGTGGAACCTTTGACTTCAGACCTTCTAGTTCTGGGTTCCATGTTTAGCACAAACTGTAAATGATTTAAGTGCTTTCTAGCATAAAGAAGAAGCTAGTTTTAGATCTCCTCTTAGGTTCATCTTCAGGGATGATGCCTAACCCAGACAGTTTTCTGGGTGAGAGCTCTTTCGTCTCACAGAGACTGAAGGACATGAGATAATAGCAACAACTCCACTTTGTATTGTTTTCTTTTTTGTTTGACACACATTCTATGAACTAATATGTAGTCCCTCCCATTGTACTAACAGATTCTTTTTCTCATACAATTAAGGGTATGGCCTTCCTCTGACTCTCCCCCAAATTAGGATAAACCAATCAGGCCAAAAAAAGCTGTGTTTCAGTCAGTTCCCACATGCTTTAAACTCCAGTATGCCATAGCCATTCAGAGAAAATCATAATTTAGCTTAGCAATAGGGTTACCAGTTGGTCCTGGTTTGCCTGAGACTTTCCCAGTTTTAGCACTACAGTCTTGCATCCTGGGAAACCCCTCAATCACTGGAAAACCTGGACAGTTGGTCCCCCTACTTAGCGGTCTTATGGTAACGTTCTCATAACCATTCTTTGTGTTGATCCAGCTTCTTAATTGACAAATTGTAACAGATGATAGGGGCTACATGTAGTGATAAAACATTCTGTTTTGGTTGGCTGTTACTAGTTCCATTCTGCCTCTTTACTAGTGTTAAGACCCTCTACTTGGTTCCCTTGAATATCTCAAAAGCAGGAGTGGAAACCCTGCATGTTCAATCCTTGATGCAACAGCAAGAGAGAGTAGGGTGGGGGAAATGGACAGGGGGCCCACATACCCTATTCACTTACTCAACAGGTCAGATGCAATAAGAATCTTCAGAAAAGCTCATAGTAAGCACATAGGGCTAAATATTGAAACAGCTTCCAGGGATGATTTATCTTAAAAGAAATGTTGTTGGTAAGAAATTAGAATTCCTACAACAGTTTTGATTGGTCATCTTCTGATTCTTGAAAAGGGAACCTAGGTTTTTATACTATGAAAATCAGTGCTATAAATTATATTGTATGTGTGTGTTTTTACTTTTTATCTCCAGTCAAAGTATGATGAACTTAAAAAATCAGAGAAGGGAAGTAAACAGCAACATAAAGTTCACAAGTACATTACATCATGTGAAATGGTGATGGCTCCTGTCCATGAAGCAGTGGTTTCCTTACATGTTTCCAAAGTCTGGGACGACATCAGCCCTCAATTCTATGCCACATTCTGGTCATTGACAATGTATGACCTTGCAGTTCCACATACCAGCTATGAACGGGAAGTCAATAAACTTAAAGTCCAGATGAAAGCAATTGATGACAATCAGGAAATGGTAGGTTTTTGTTCTAGTAGCTCAAGTACAATAACTTCATGGTATTGATTCAACATTATCCATACTTTGGAATTGTATTAGCTCAAATTCCTATCCTGTTGTTACATAATGTTTTTCTAAGTGGGTTTAGAGGTTATCTCTCCATGGGTGGGGCAGGGGCTTGGTGAGTACATGCAGGTTATGACCAATCAAAAGGTATTTGAGGGCTGTGTTAGCAACTTAAAATGATCTACTTAACTCCAATTGCAAGAGCAATAGGATTTCCCAAAGGAGAATTCTTTAGGAGAAAGCTTTATTGAAGAGGTGAGTCTTGAACTGGATAGGCCTTGAAGATAGGTTAAGTTTGGAAATATGGAGGCAAATTGGCGACTGTAAAGCTTCAGCAAAGGTATGAAGTAGTCTAAGGTTTAAAGAGACCACTTTTACTGTGGCGATTGGGCTTAGTGATAAATTTGAAAGGTTAGGTTGGGGCCAGGTGATGTAGAGCAATGAAAGTTAGAAAGGAAGGCTTGAGGGACTTCCCTGGGGGTCCAGTGGTTAAGACTCCGTGCTCCAAATATAGGAGGCCGGGGTTTGATCCCTGGTCGGGGAACTGGATCCTGCACGCATGCCGCAACTAAGAGTCCACATGCAGCAACTAAAAGATCCTGCGTGCTGCAACGAAGATCCCACGTGCCTCAACTAAGACCCGGCGCAGCCAAATAAATAATTATTTTTTAAAAATGCACTTTAAAAAAAAAAAAGGAAGGCTTGATAAAATTGAGAACTATTTTAGATTCCTCAGTGGGGAAGCGATAATGGTAAAAATGGTACTTTAGACAGATTGCTCGTGACAGTGATATGAAGGATACGTTTGATAGGGCAAGGGACTGGCATTAGGCGGGAGACCAACTAGGTGGCTTTTTGGGTAATTCATTATGAAGTACTGAGAGCATAGACTATGGTGGAGGTAGTGGGAATGCAAAAGACTTGTAAGCAGTTAGAATATTGGAACAGAGAAGGAAGGATCAAAGATGACTCCGTGCCTCAGAGTAAAAGTACCAGTGTTGAGAAGGTATCCTGTTTTGATAGTGTACGAAGACTGACTTTGTCTCGGATTTGTTGAATGGAGGTCAGAGCACATCCAAGTGGACTCCTGAACATCCCTGTTGAAGTAATTAGTATAAGATATCAGCATTTATCTCTTCAAATTTTTTAATTAAAAGAAGGAGAGGTGATGTGCCTCTAGTTAGAAAAGTATCTAACTTGTACTTTGTAGCCTCCAAATAAAAAGAAAAAAGAGAAGGAGCGATGTACTGCCCTTCAGGACAAGCTTCTTGAAGAAGAAAAGAAACAGATGGAACATGTACAGCGAGTGCTACAGAGACTGAAACTGGAAAAGGACAATTGGCTTTTAGCAAGTAAGTTGTTGGAATTGTTACATTTCTGCCACCGCTACATTAAAAAAGCAAACTTTTATAACTTTGGAGGTATCGAAGTGTATTATGTTTGTATTTCAACTCAGTGTTCACTATCCCATTCTTTGGTTATTCATTAACGCAGAGTCGACTTCACATGTTCACTGAAGGAACAGATTTAATTTGCTGGTGAAATTAATTAACTTAAAACTACAATATTGGCAGCTTATCATTCAACTTTTCTGTATAAAATCTTATCTCTGGAGAAATTATAGGTAGAAAAATGTCCACAGAGTGAAAATGAAAGTCTTATCCCAGGCATGACCTTTTGGTTACAAACTATAAATAGTTTGTGGTTTTATATCATTCTCTACACTAAAGTTTATGTTGTCATGTTTAGTGGCCTTGAGGCACTTGAGGAAGAAGTTTACCACTTAATATATTCTTCCCTTATTTTTAGAATCTACCAAAAATGAGACCATCACAAAATTTCTACAGCTGTGTATATTTCCTCGATGTATTTTTTCAGCAATTGATGCTGTTTACTGTGCTCGTTTTGTTGAATTGGTACATCAACAGAAAACTCCAAATTTTTCCACACTTCTTTGCTATGATCGAGTAAGTTCTTTTTATTGCAACCTTTAAAACAAAGTCTCACACAAAGATAGCTAAACATTATATATAATCTATAGAGGTATTATTGTGTGTTTGGTTAAAAGCATGAACTCAAGAGCCAAGTGCCTGAACTTGAATCCTAGCTCTGCTACTTTCTAGCTATATGATCTTTGGCAAGTTTTTTTTAACCTCTCTGTGCCTCAGTTTTCTATCTGTAAAACGGGATAATAGTACCTGCTTCAGAAGATTGTTGTGAGGAATAAATGAGTCACTATACACAAAAGCACTTTGAGTAGTGCCTGATATATAATAAGCACCCCTAGTTAATCCATTAACTCAACATTTGGGTTTATATGTTTGTCATAATAGGTAGAACTCTCTTCTCCATTTTTAACCTTCACCCCCTCAGGAAACAACGAAAAAGCTTACACTTTTGCACATATATAAAAGCAGGGATGCTTTTCAATATGGTCACATTCACAGATTTTTGCATCTGGCTTTTTTCATAATAATAAATAGCTGCATTTTTTGGTTTAAAAACATGATGTATGTTACAGCCTCTCAGCTGCCTATTTCTAGTTTCTATCAGCCTCGCCTCTGCTTACTGTCCCCTTAACCCCAGTAATATCTATGGCTAAGTCTTTGTTAAAGAAGTTATGTTGTAATAATAATGATAGTGTTTTTCTTCCCTCATTGTAAATCAGCTTTCTTTATAAAAGTGGTTTTTTTGTTGTTGTTGTTATTGTTGCTTTATGAATGTGCTATTTCCTCACAAAAGCCAGAATCTTTAAAGGTCTCTGGAATTGTGAATATAAAAGGGGAAGATGCATTTTGACTAAACTTACCTGTTTAGTTTATTATGATTTGCTATTACATGATCTTTTAATATTTTGAACCAATTTTGACCTTGATTTGTTTTTATTTTTCACACATTGTTTTCTGTAGGTTTTCTCTGATATAATTTACACAGTTGCAAGCTGTACTGAAAATGAAGCTAGTCGATATGGGAGATTCCTTTGCTGCATGTTAGAGACTGTGACCAGGTGGCACAGTGATAGAGCCACATATGAAAAGGTATGACAAATACTCTTACCTTTTACCCATTTACCATGTATATAATGACCGCTTCCAGTAAGCTCTGGGTTCAGTTTTAAAAGGGAAGCTGAGGCCTTCCCTGGTGGCGCAGTGGTTACGAATCCGCCTGCCAACGCAGGGGACGCGGGTTCGAGCCCTGGTCCAGGAAGATCCCACATGCCGCGGAGCAACTAAGCCCGTGCGCCACAACTGCTGAGCCTGCGCTCTAGAGCCCGCGAGCCACAACTACTGAGCCCGCGTGCCACAACTACTGAAGCCCGCACACCCTAGAGCCCGTGCTCCACAATAAGAGAAGCCACCGCAATGAGAAGCCTGCGCACCGCAACGAAGAGTAGCCCCCGCTCACCGCAACTAGAGAAAGCCCGCGCGCAGCAATGAAGACCCAACGCAGCCAAAAATAAAAAAATAAAATAAAAAATAAAATAAAATAAATTAAAAAAAGGGGGAAGCTGAGTTTAAGATTCAGTTGTAAAACAATGTATAAAATTTAAGCACAATTCATTCATTATTTAAAAAAAGCTGTATTTTTATCCTATCTCAAACTGACATTTCAAATTAATGTCATTGAATAAGGTGAATCTTTCTGTGAAAACTACCTATCATTCAAAATACACATTATGTTTTCACATGGAATCATTAATCTAGTCTACTTAAGTTTCAGCTTCCGCTATTTTGGAGGACAGAATTTTTCTTTAAAAGTGACAGCCTATTTTTTGCCCTTAGGAATGTGGAAATTATCCAGGATTTCTTACTATATTACGGGCAACTGGTTTTGATGGTGGAAATAAAGCTGATCAATTAGACTATGAAAATTTTCGACACGTTGTACATAAATGGCATTACAAACTAACCAAGGTAAGAAAAACTTGTATTTCTCAAAGGTGGTTTTTTCTCTTCATACTTATACTTTTTTAATAACAGATCTTAAAATGTTTGTTGTAGGCATCGGTACATTGCCTTGAAACAGGCGAATATTCTCACATCAGGAATATCTTGATTGTGCTAACAAAAATACTTCCGTGGTACCCAAAAGTTTTGAATCTGGGTCAGGCTTTGGAAAGAAGAGTGCATAAAATCTGCCAAGAGGAAAAAGAGAAGAGGCCAGATCTATATGCATTGGCTATGGGGTAACACAATTATACTTTAATGTGATTTATGAGACTAGATTACAGAAGGATTCTGAAGACTTTAAAATGTCTTACAGTGTTGAAGTTTATCTTCTGCCTTACTTCAGGAGATTATGGGAGATTATGCGATCTTGTTCCCACAGGCTGGTGAGAGTTGTCACTTCTGATTATCAGCTTCCGGTCTATACTGGATGATAGTTTCAAAAATCATATATAGTATATCCTGGTTTGGAGGAAATGTAATTTTATCATCAGTTGAGTTATCAAATCTTCAATAGTGGAAAAAAGGCATTTTAGTTGAAGGATTAGCTTACATTGAAATTTTTAAGAAAGCATCTAGGTTCTCTTATAAAGACATTCAAGAACTTACTGAAAATTAATATTTTTTATTCTCTGGAATCAAGTAGCAGAGTGAATAACTTGCTAATTTTATTCTTTTAAACCCCATGTTTGTGCCTTTTGATTTGTATTTGTATATTTAAACACTTTGTGCGACTTTCAGCTACTCTGGGCAGTTGAAAAGTAGAAAGTCATACATGATACCTGAAAATGAGTTTCATCACAAAGACCCCCCTCCGAGGAATGCAGTTGCCAGTATACAAAATGGGCCTGGCGGTGGGCCTTCTTCATCGTCAGTAGGAAGTGCATCTAAATCGGATGAAAGCAGTACCGAGGAGACTGGTATGCTTATTTGTAGAAATTTATAAGTAATACATTTTGTTTCAGCAAACTGAAATGTTTTGTATCACATGACAAGTAAAGTGCTGGCTTAGTGTTACTTTATTATTCCCTAAGTAGGAGTATGTAAGTGTCAAGAAGTGATCAGCCCTTTGTTTCTTTCTGTCTAGTCTCTATAATCATTTTGCTGTGCAATTGTAGCTTATTTACATCTAGGGGCTTGTCAAATAAAACCTTACCTTTATTTCAGATAAATCAAGGGAGAGATCTCAGTGTGGTGTGAAAGCAGTTAATAAAGCTTCTAGTGCCACACCAAAAGGGAATTCAAGCAATGGAAATAGTGGCTCTAACAGGTAGGAACACTGTGCTGTATGTCAAAATTCTGAATTCTTATATGATTAAGCAACCTCATTAGACATGAATGACAGAGGGTGATAGATGAATACTATGGAAGTCATTTTTGTTGGACTTAGAAATTTTGTCTATACTGCTACTTTGATGATGTGCTTACCATTCTCATGTTTCGTATAATGCTGAGACTGACTTTGTTTCCTCTGCTGGGATGTGCAGGGGAATGTATGTGGTGAAGTTAAAAAAAATTTTAGGATTGAGTGTTTGCTGTGTACAATCTGGGTAAGAATAATTAACATGAGAGAAGCCTACTTATTTAGACCAGTGATCCATCCAGCCAAGTAATCCAGTTCCTGATCGTAGCACCCTTGATTGGCTTATGGGATAGTTTTTGGTTGTTACTTTGTAATCCTCAAAGGTTATGAACATGTACAATAAAAGGGCCTAACATCACTTTAATTATTCTTTTTTAACCTGCTATTTGTGAATTTGGTTATTATTTACTGGATAAAGAAGTACTTCCTTTTTACTTGTCTTAAAGTTGTCCTTTAGTTTTTAAAGGGCTACTCATAGTTCTAGAATTTTTGAAGTCAGTAAGAAATGCTTTATGATTTATAACATTGAATATATTTTATGACCATTTGTCTTAAAATGTCATGTTTTTATTCTTAAGCAGCAAAGCTGTTAAAGAAAATGACAAAGAAAAAGGGAAAGAGAAAGAAAAAGAGAAAAAAGAAAAGACTCCAGCTACTACTCCAGAGGCCCGAGTACTTGGTAAAGATGGTAAAGAAAAACCGAAGGAAGAACGGCCAAGTAAAGATGAAAAAGCAAGAGAGACAAAGGAAAGAACACCTAAGTCTGACAAAGAGAAAGAAAAATTCAAGAAGGAAGAAAAAGCTAAAGATGAGAAATTCAAGACCACTGTCCCCAATGTAGAATCAAAGTCAACTCAAGAAAAGGAAAGAGAGAAGGAGCCATCCAGAGAAAGAGATATAGCAAAGGAAATGAAATCAAAGGAAAATGTTAAAGGAGGAGAGAAAACGCCAGTTTCTGGGTCCTTGAAGTCACCTGTTCCCCGATCAGATATTGCAGAGCCTGAAAGGGGCAAGTTTGATTTATATTTGTTTACCTTTGGTTGTTGTAATATAAAGTTGGTTCTTGTCTTGTTATTATGGCAAGTTATCTAGGGACTTTAGTAGGGGGAACTAATACCTGATAACCTTAGAAGTTGGTGATTTTTTTTTTAAGTGTGTGGAAAAAAGTGGAAGCATACCTTATTGTGACTATTTCTTTTCATCCCAACAGAACAAAAACGTCGCAAAATTGATACCCACCCTTCTCCATCACATTCCTCAACAGTAAAGGTTAGTATAGCCTGAGGAAGGCAGCGTCCATGTTAGGCTCACCTGTTTGGAATACGTGTCCTGACTTCCTTCAAGTCTTGTGCCAAGTATTCACTGGAGCCACTGGAGGTTTTATATTGCATTAGAAAATGAATTTTTTACATATTGGTGGACTGATATTTTTTTCCTATTGAGTATTTTTCTTATAAAAATATTAAAACTTCAAGGACCTAGCACTAATTTTGTAGTGTTTCAAAGTGCAAGAGAAATTTTACCCAGAAGTGCCTCACTGCTTTAAGCAGTCTTTTTTGGAGTGCAATGTTAGCTACAAGCAAATGAATCTTTTCAGCAGAATGAAGCCTATTTTTCGGCATAAATATTGAAGAATATATAGCACTGAAGACTTCCTGGATGATACAGGATAAACAAGATACCTCTGAATTCATCAAGCTTCTTGATGAGCATCATACCGATGTGTGCCTTCTAAGAAGGAGTCTTGAAAGGAGTTCCATTTTAAAGTCTCCTTGGTGATCAGTTCTCCTGTAGTTGTGTATATTCAGTGAGCATGCAGCTTCTGTTGTATCTTCCCTTGGAGGTTTGTTTATACCCATTGGGTTCCCAACAAGTTGAACCTTGCGTTACGATAAAAGCAGATGTGGCATCCAATCCTACCACCCAGCAAAGAGAAACCCCAGGCATTCAACTGCAGCACAAAATCGTGGGTGTAGCCTTCTTGAAGACTCAGGGTAGCCATTCCTTGCTCCATATTTAATTTTAATTCTAAACTCATCTAATTTCATGGAATCTTTGAATTTGCAGTACGTTGAACTTTTAAACCTGTGAGTTAACTAATTCTTCATCAAGAGCACTGTGGTTGAATACTGTAATTGATTTCATTTTCTTTCTTTTTTTAAATGCTTTTTTTTTTGTGGGAGGTATGAGATTCATCGTTAGAGGCACTTTGCAAAAAAAAAAAAGTGATTACTCTTTTATAAATACATTTTGTTTTCTTGTTAATGTAATGCCACTGAGTTTTCTGGCTAGGATAAAATGTGTATATATTTATGGTGGAGTCACAAGTAAAGGAAAATTTGAAACCTCCCTATTAAAGAAAAACTATGAAAATATAAGGCAATATTGTTCTTCCACAGTGATCTCCACTATTTTAAACTTTTTGTGGAGAAAAAATATTTTGCTTTCTTAAGCCTCTTACCATTATCTGTAGTTTAAATACAGTGTTATGAAAAATGTGGCATTGACATTTATTTTAAAATTCTGAGCAGAGAAAGATTTTTGTTTGTTACAATGAGTACCTATAATTTAGGTTTTTTTTAAACATTACAATTCCATTACATAGTTTTGCTTTTGTTTTTTTACTGTTGATACTCATATAACAATGACATCACGAGATTTATCCTCACAAGAAGTAGCTGGTTTATTTCCAGGTTACAGCCATACTTCCCAAAGTTCCTCTGGGTTCTGAGAACTATGCCAGCTCACCTGTCATCTCCATTCATTTTCTACAGGACAGTCTCATCGAACTCAAGGAGTCTTCAGCAAAGGTTTGAGTCTTTTAAAATCATCATGCCTAAGTAAAACAAAGAAAAATTCTTTACTTCATTTGTTTAGTAGGTACCCTCACCCTAGTAAATTCAGTAAGCTAGTGGAATAAACTTTAAAAATACCTATCACAAACTGAAACAATGGATGACAATGGTCCCTTTTAATGAAATTGTTATAAAATGTGTGTAATGTGGCAACCTTTCTATAATCTCTCCTTGCTGTTACGCATTATCCTTTTATGCTTCAAAATCTGAAAGTAAGTTTAAGATTTGAGGAAGGAGTTGTTGGTTTCTTTTGAGGAGTAGGCTTATTTAATTTCTCAAAACAAATCTGTCAGGCTGTTTTCTAACTTTTTTAGATAACCCAAAAAGCCAAAAAATATATCTGATGCATTCACATAACTGTTCTAAAAACTGAGCCCATCTCAACCCATAAAAGTCTATATCATCTCTGCTGAGCTACCTTTTTGGTAGTTGTAGCATATTATCAAGAAATATGGTTAATGTAAACTAATCATTCTCCTGGAGGGGAATACTCAACTTGATGGTTGTGTTTACATGTCAGTATTAATTCTTGCCTATTACTCTACTTTCTTGAGTATTCTGCTACTAAAAATAATGTGCAGTTTGTGTATCTTATTACAGAGTTCATTCATTTCATGGTTGTAGTTGAATTGTCCAATGTTCATGTTATTTTGTCTTTATTATTATAAAATTTGTACCCTGTTTCACTTTGATTTTCTACTTTGCCTCCTCTTATATCTGCTAAGTATGATTCCTTACTGGTGGACCAGTAAAAAATGATATTTTGAAACAAAGCCAGTTGACAGTACTAACTGCTTTTAGAACTATTAGCTTTATAATGAAATGTCTGTGGCTATTGGGCAAGTAAGCACTAATTTTTAACAGCTTAGATTAGCTAATGTGCCTGTGTCCTAAAATTGTAGCATTGTTTTTAGAATATACTGTATTAATCAAAAGAGAATCAGTTGTACTGTGAATGCTTTCTTTTAAGGTAAAACTTTTTATTTGCTAAATTGAATATGTATTCCAGTATAGTAGCTTTTCATAACCAGAGTGGGATTGTGTATGTATGTCAGTCTTAACCATCAGTGGCTTGTGTGGACTATTTTAAATTCATGGGTTAACAATGTTACCTTGTGAATATTTATTCCCTGAAACATATTTTGAAGCAGTTGAAAACCTGCTGTTATAGTTAACTGGATTTTCTAAGCAATGATGAAGATTATGATTCCTTACATTTGTGAAAGCCTTTTGAAAATAAAACATATGAGGTAAACATATCTTATCTCATTTCATACTCATCACAGTGCTGTGAGGTGGGTAGGGCAGGTGGCAGTGTCTTTTTTTAACAAATAAGAGACTAAAGTTCTTGATCTTTTCCCAGTGGCATATAACTTGTTAGTACCAAAACTTGGACTAAAATTAAGGTTCCTCAAGTGTTCTTACCACAATGAAAACAAAAACTGCAAAAAAAAAATATGATTCCTTGTTGTTAGCACCCATTTCAATAGTAGTTGAACGGATTCTTAACTTCTTGCGTGTGTTTGTCTTATTTTTTAAATTATAGTGATCCCCCCGCCCTGCTTAAAAAGATGGTGATTTTGTGGGCATTTAAAATTCAATAGATTTATTCCACATTCAACCAGAAAATCTTGAAAATGGCATATGAATACCCTTGTAAAAATTGCAACTCATACCACTTTTCAGATCCTTAGTGCTTAGTATGGTACCTGGTAATATGATTAGGTATTCAGTAAATATTTGAAATGAACTCTTATGCCTTTGGACTTGGTAAAGCATCCAAAGTTTACTGGTCTGCATAGTAGTTGATGTTGATTTTTTGTGTGTCTAAGAAAGTTTAATAGCATATGAATGTCTTAGAAAAAAAATTTCACTGGACTTTGAGTGCTCTCTAAAATTAATGTTCTATAATTTAAACTTTCTGTGGTAGCTTTTACTTTTTAGAGGATTTGAAAGGTATGTGTCTATTTTTTCAGGTTACTTTGTCATCGTACATATAAAAATGTTTCCCTGCTCTAGTTTGACCTTTTAGTTATACTTTGCCCCTAGGATCCTCTTTTTTACTAAACTAGTTACTATTTTCACTTTGTAATACACATGGACTTGGCTTTTCAAGTGGGATTCTAGTTTAGTATCCAAATCTTTTCTGTCAGTTCACCTTCTACCCCCAGTTTTGAGTTGGCGTATTTATAGTTTTGGTTAGTTGTGTTTTCACCTGGCAATCTTAGCAGTTACATTTGATAAAGTATGAAAAGCATGCTCCTTTAAACCAAGCTTCTCTGTAATTTCAGAGGGCAGCAATAACCACCTCAAAATAAAATTCAGCTTTTAATTCTGTTCATCATCTTAAAACAAGGATTTACAACCAACCAAACGTGAGCCTACATGTGAGGCCATCTTTATATATTGTAGCCTTAAAAGGGTCAGTGTGGCAGTGGTCTCTTAAACAGATTTTGAAGATCAGTCAAATTGTTTTTTTGGATCTAATGCTCTCAATGTCAAGGATAGAAGCCAATAAAAAACAGGATCCAGTAGTATCAGGAATAAAAGCAAATTAAAAAAACCCCAAATCCAACAACGCTACATGCAGATCAGTTTAACAAATCATTAATTTTATTCATCAAACATGTATTGAGTACTCACTATGTGTACAAGACACTAGGAAGTGTGTAAAAGTAGAAAAGGCACATTAGCTCCCCTGCCATCCTATAAACTATGTTATGGACAAAAATAAATGACATGAAATTAATTGGGAATTCCTGCCACAAAGAAAGGTTAATATAAAATAATATAAGAGTTCACTGGACAGTGATTTGTGGAGTTGAGGGAATGTTGAACTGCTGATGGCTTTCGAGCTGTCTTTGAAGGCAAAGTAGGAGTTTAAGAGATTAAGATAAAAATGAGCAGCCGTTCTGGTGAAGAGAACTGCTGGGAAGTACAGGGTATTAGGGAGCAGCGGTAGCCACAGCCTAGAGTACATTGGGTTACTCCATAGTAGGGTAGAATTGTGCAAAGATTGTGAAGAGCTTGGAATACCCAAGCTAAGGAATATGCATTTTATTCCATAGGCAATGAGAGACTGTATGTTTTTGTGGAAAAGAGTATTGTGATCAGAACTATTCTTAGAAGGGTAGAAAGAAGGAATAGAATTGGTACATTTCTAAACTAAGAATTTCTAGGATTCCCAATTCCTTGCAATACAAAATTCAAGTTAGGTACACTTAAAAACTTCATTCTTGTGGAGGGGTGTGTGTGTGTGTGTGTATGTGTATGCACGTGCTTATTTGTAATCACAAACAAAAAAATTTTTTTACTGGAAGAATTAAGCAATACTTCCCTAAGATAAGTCTTCTTTGAGTATTGTAATAACATATTACTTTCTTTGTCTTGTTAGTTTCATAAATAGTATTGACTTAAGATGTGAATAAACCTCACAATTAGAAAATATTGGAAGTGTCATTTAGGGCATATACCCGGCAAGAGTACCTTTTGGACAAGCACTTTATGATTGTTTCTCATTCTCTTGCTCTTTGTTATTAATAAACATTTTGTCTATTTCAGTTGATCATCAACTTTTAAACACTGAAATTTTAAAGAATCTACTTATGCATTGCTATGGCAGTATTTCTGAGCAAACTGAATTGAAAATATTTGGTGGTGTTAAAAAAACAAGTGTTAATTTAATTCTCAAACTGATGGCTGTCTTTTTTCATGTATTCCTTTGAATACCAAAGGATTTCTTTGTGTAAAAATATTTGACTTTTGACTCACTGTTCTTTTCATTCCCAAGTTACATCTAGAATTGTGTAGTTATATAATGAGTTATATTCAGTATTCTGCTGCCTAATATTTTTAATGTCTTAGGTTAAACGTAAGCTTGTAGCACAGTTATAAATGCCGTAAGGTTAGGTGTCTGATTATTTCCTTAATATTTTGTTTTAGAATGGATTTCCATATTTACAACTTGCATAAGTAAGGTTACCTCTTAATTATTTAGAATTAGCATATCCTTGATCTTTGGCTGTTTTATTGTCTATGGGCCTTTCATTGGAGAAAGAATAGGCAAAAGAGAATATTGGTTCATCATTTTTCAGTCTGAGTTGTTTTATCAACCTCAACTGACAATATGGCTTTCTGAGCTATTTAGAACCAGTAAGACAAATCTTACAATCAGTTGTGATTATTTGACAGAAATTGGAGCGCTTTCAGAAGTAGAGAATATGCAGCCTTTACTATAACAGTAATTTAGGATAATCTATGCATGGTATACACTGAGGCAGAAAAGACTTATTAGTAAAGTCAAGGCTAGGTTTTATTTTATACTTTTGCTCACTGTCATCGATTGCTTATCAGTGGATGGTAAAACTATTTTAAATTTCCATGATTGTGTAGAGGTTTGTATTTTTTTGTTTGTTTGCAGTAGAGAAAGTCCAGTCACTATTTTTCACATATGGACTCTTGTAATAATGGTGGTTATGGGTCTTCACAATAGAGCTATATAAGGAACTGTAGCTTGTGAATTTACTAATAAAGATCTCAGTTGAGGCAGGAATGAACTGGTTGAGTTTAAATGATAATTTTTATAAGGTCAAGAATTGAATTCTTTGCATAATTTGTGCCATGCTCTTTTATTTTACCTCTCATAATCCAGACAGCTGACCAGTTTTGACTTTGGGTCTACTACCAAATGTCTTTCATTAAATAAACAATCAAGCAAGTGATGCCAATACTGGAAAACTAATAATCTTTAGTAATATTGCCTTAATTTAACAGCTCTACATTAATCATACTCCTCCACCACTGTCCAAGAGTAAGGAGAGAGAAATGGACAAGAAAGATTTGGACAAGTCGAGGGAAAGATCCAGAGAAAGAGAAAAAAAAGATGAAAAGGACAGGAAAGAGCGGAAAAGGGTTTGTAATTTTTTAAAAACTAGTTTGGAAAGCTCATTATCATGTACGGTAGTGTGTTTGTTGCCTTTTTTAAAGTACTAGTTTGTTGCATGACAGTCTATTGTTTAGTGTTTTAACTGGTATTTTTACCCTAAAGTGTGTTTGAATCTTCTACAGTAATAAGGATCTTCAGCCTAATAATCTCTACCAGCTCTGCTTGTCTTTCATGTCATTTTACCAAGTATGTGAAAGCACTGCAGATATTCTCCAATGCTAGTTACTAGCTATTCTCTTCTTGTATAAAAGTAATACTTTAAAACAAAAACAAAAACTCTTGATCAATGTAGTTCACAATTCTTGGTTCTAGGATCACTCAAACAATGACCGAGAAGTGCCACCGGACTTAACCAAGAGGCGGAAAGAGGAAAATGGAACAAGTAGGTAGACTTATTAATACTTCCCAAGTAGTCATCAAACTGAATTGGAAAAGGCTTTCATGATTTTCTTTTATAATTTTAGTGGGGGTTTCAAAACACAAAAGTGAGAGTCCGTGTGAGTCTCCTTATCCAAATGAGAAAGACAAGGAAAAAAATAAGTCAAAATCTTCAGGCAAAGAAAAAGGCGGTGACTCATTTAAATCTGAAAAAATGGATAAAATCTCCTCTGGTGGCAAAAAGGTAAATTACAAGAACAAAAAGAACAATATACTTTTTCTTAGAAAATCACCCATTAGAAAATTTAGCAAATACTGAGGTTTTTTTGTAGTCAAGTAGTCTTTTGTTTATTATTTGGGGGCAGGAAGAGGAGGCTTTGGGGGAGGGCAGGTTATCTTGGAAAACTTGAGCCAGTTCAGTCCCAAATTACTGGGAGGGTGGAATTAGTTTACCTCAGAAATTCCTTTCCTCTCCATTCCACTCCCAGCTACTTCTTTTCATTGAGTTTCAGCCTTTCTTTTCGTGTTTTCTTTTTTCTCTGACAACAGTTCTTTTAGTTTCTCTTCATTCATGAGGTTAAAATATGGTCACGTATTCTCCCTGATCATCACACCGTTGTAAAGTCTTTATTAATTATGATTTTTAAACACATTTTTATAGCATTTTCTCCTAATAAACTTATGTGGTCACAACTTGTATTTGGTTTTAAAATTAAGTATAGTGTGCATTCTCTTAGATACTAATGGATGATACTAAGAATACATGTGATGCATCTGCCATAAAGTAAGCAAGCCATTACTAAAGTGTAAAGTGTTTACAGAGCATCATTATGATATGTATTCAACATATATGCCATATATTCATAGTTCCTAAAAGCAGTTTTGGAAAATTATAAGGTGATAGTTTTAAAAGGGAGGCTGCTCCTTTTAAATAAGTATTTTTTAAATTGAGGTAAAATTCACATAAAATTAACCATTTTAAAATGTACCATTCAGTGGCATTTAGTATATTTGCAGTGTCTGCACTCATCATCTCTGTCTAGTTCGAGAACATTTTCATCACCCCAAAGGGAAACCACATACTCATTAAGCAGTCATTCTCCATCCCTGCCCCACCCCCCCCCCCGCCCCGGCAACTACGAATCTGCTTTCTGTCTCTATGGACTTATCAAAAACTTTGGCTATTTCATATAAGTGGAACTGTATTATAATGTGGCCTTTTGTGTCTGACTTCTTTCACTTAGCATAATGTTTTTGAGATTCTTCACGGTGTTACATGTATCAGTACTTCATTTCTTTTCATGGCTAAGTAATATTCCATTGTACGAATATACCACACTTGTTCATCCATTCGTCACTTGATGGACTTTTGTCTTGTTTTCCACCTTTTGGCTATTGTGAATTGTGCTGCTATGAACATTGGTGTGCTGCTATGAAGTATTTGTTTGAATACCTGTTTTGAATGATCTTGTGTATATACCCAGGAGTGGAATATCTGGGTTATATGGTAATGCTATGTTTAGCTTTTTGAGGAACCGCCAAACTGTTTTCCACAGTGGCTGCACAGTTTACATTTCTACCAGCAATGTATGAGGGTGCCAATTTCCCTACATCCTTGCCAACACTTGTTATTTTCTGTTTCTGTTTTGTTTTATTTTTATTTATTTAGTTTTTATTGTAGCCATCCTAGTGGGTGTAAAGTAGTATCTCACTGTTGTTTTGATTTTGTATTTTCTTAATGACTAATGATGTCGAGCATCTTTCATGTACTTGTTGGCCATTTGTATATCTTCTTTGGAGAAATCTATTCAGATGCTTTGGCCATTTTTTAATTGGATTGTTTGTCTTTTTGTTGCTCAGTTGTAAGAATTCTTTACGTAGTCTTGATATTAGACACTTATGAGATATATGATATGCAAATATTTTCTCCTGTTCTGTAGGTTGTGTTTTCACTTTCTTGATAGTGTTCTTTGATGCATGAAAGTTTTTACTTTTGATGAAGTCCAGTTTTGTTCTTTTGTTGCTTGTGCTTTTGGTGTCATATTAAATAAGTTTGAAGAAAAATTTATGACTGGTGAGTGATGAAAAGAGATTTTGAGCTGATTTTTATATTTGGTTTTCCCTTCCCCAACTAATTCCACCATTCGTTATAGGAGTCCAGGCATGATAAAGAAAAGATAGAAAAGAAAGAGAAACGGGACAGTTCAGGAGGAAAGGAAGAGAAGAAACAATATCCTTTTCATCTTATTGATGTTTTTAATCAGTATAATGGAAAGCTTTGATACTGGTCTTATTTAGAATTGTACCCTTGTAGTGTGTGGTCTAAATGCCCAAGGACTTACTACCTTTTAAATGGTCTCTCCAGTTAACCCTCTCAAATGTACAAAACGTGGAAATAGGAGACTTGATTGTTTTTTAAACTTCTTTGGTGACTGAGATTGTTTTATGCCACCAAGGGATTTAAAGTCCCTCTGGCTCTACCACCGAGAGGAAGAAAGGGAACAGAGAGTCCCTTGGGCTGGGGGCATGGGGAGTAGCAGGGCAAGATGATGTGGCAGATGAGAAGAGCTGGTAGAGTTTGAGGCTACCGGGCTGGTAAGAGCCAATTAGGCCTGCGAGCTGAGGGATTATACTAAAAGATGAGACAGCATTCTTTTTTTCCCCCCAAAAGTTGTTTTCCCTTAATTTGTCATCTACTCATAAGTCCTCGGACAAGCACAGATAATGAAGACTTTCAATCAAGGTGAGTGTTCTCTCACCTCTTTTCATTTAAAGATAGAAATACAAAATGAGGTCTGATAATGTTGAAGAAACTAGATCCATTTTGCAAGATACAACTAGAGTTTTTCACCTAAGTATAATGGTCAGGTCTTTGGGTAAAGATGCGAGACAAGATTCCCGGTTATTTTTAAGCTGTTTTCATTTTAAGCTTGCTGTTAGCTACACCTTTTTTTTTTTTTTTTTTAAAGCACCAAGATGTGTTTAAAAACATCTGGCCTTCTCTTCACCACTCATTCCCATCTTCTCTGGATAGTTACTTTTTTAAAGTACCTTGTAGGTGGTGGTGGTATCTGCGTTTTACAGGTGAGGAAACTGAGACTCTAAGAGGTTAAGTGGAAGAGGGTGACAGAGATATTAGCTGACACAGCCAATAAGCAAACATAGGTCTTCTTGCCCTCCAGTGTTCTCTGATCTTCTTTTTGCCTTTCATGCAGACACGTTATCCAGAGATTTTTTGTTTTAAGTTTCCTGCCTCTCTTTCTACCACTGCCCATGTTTTGCAAAGCCAAAAATATGGTCTGTGCTTTTAGTTCTGGAATTTAAAATATGCAACTTTGTTTTCAAAGTAGTTATGCCTTATGTGAGATTTTAAAAGTGTTTTATCCATCTTAAATAAATTGTATGTGGACAGAGTGTTCAGAACCTTAATATAATCTTTTTTGAGCGCTCAGATCATCATTTGAATAGTTATTGTTTGGTGTGATGCCTTAGGATTATTGAGGTGTGTAGGATGATTTGCCCTCTACATTTAATGGTTCGAGATGGCTGTATTTGAAGTTGTTGATTCTTTTATAGCCAATTTTCTTGTTTCTATATTAGCTGTCACTTTTTAATGATATCAAGTATACTTGCTTTCTCTACCCTCCTCCTAATATTATTTGCTGCTTCTAATCTTCTATGAAACTGGATAGATAGCCAAGGCTGTTTACAGTTGTTTAAGAGTGAGAAATATCTGAGAGCCTGTTTTGTATAAAGGTGTGAGCTTTAGAGTATGGATTTTGTCCTATTTATTTTGGCTGCAAAGCAGGGATTTGAGGTTGCCAGGTAGGTAACTTCTTGACAAATAGTGTGCTTTTTCTGTTCTGTTATTTTGTGCTTGTTATCTGAGTATTAGAGTAGGGTGGATGAGAGTTATGAGAGAGCATTTAGAATTCAGTAGATTTTTTAAAATTAGAAAGATTATAAAAGAAATATTATTACCTATTCTTAAATTCTAGCGATCACCCACCCTAACCACTAGCTGTCTTCCTTAGTGAACCATAACTCTTAATCTTCTTTTTTTATTCTTCACCATAACCTTCATTTCAGTTTGGCATTTTGCTTTTTACTTCTTGCTTTCACCTGGTCCCTTTATTAAAGAAAACAAAAAAACTCTGCCTCTTATATCTTCATTAGCAGTGGGCCAATCATTGTCGCTGACAATTTCATTGTGATTTTGTACATCTCTCTTTACTCTCTTCTTGGGTAGACTCTTTGTGAGGCACTGGTTGATTTTTCCTTTGTTTTGGCTGTTCTGTGGCTGTCTTCTTTTTTTTTTTTTTTTTAATAGTAATCTTTTATTTATTTATTTATTTATTTATATTTATTTTTGGCTGTGTTGGGTCTTCGTTTCTGTGCGAGGGCTTTCTCTAGTTGTGGCAAGTGGGGACCACTCTTCATTGCAGTGCGCAGGCCTCTCACTATCGCGGCCTCTCTTGTTGCGGAGCGCAGGCTCAGTAGCTGTGGCTCACGGGCCCAGTTGCTCCGCGGCATGTGGGATCTTCCCAGACCAGGGCTCGAACCCGTGTCCCCTGCATTAGCAGGCAGATTCTCAACCACTGCGCCACCAGGGAAGCCCTGTGGCTGTCTTCTGTTGGATACCTTCTAGGGTTGGTCAAGTCTTTATGTGGTTCTTCCTTTTCATTTAGAGGTCTCATCATTTCTTATTGGCACCATTTACCTTTAGGCTACTTCAAAGCTGCTGCTCCCTGCTCCCTTTTTAATTTATTTTATATTCTACAGAAAGGAGAACTGCTACACATGTCACATTTCCATGAGTCAGAGATGTCATTAATTGTAAGATTCATTGTTGGTTTCTAGAACTGTTTTTTTTGAGAAAAGTGGATAGAGAAATGACATTGATTTGTATGTATCACCCTGATTTCAAAAACATTAAAATGATCATGTTAGAGTTAAGAAAATACAATATATAAATGTGACCCAGATTAAATTCCTTCCAGAGTCTTCTTTTCCTGTTTCATAATGTTTCGTTGCAAAATCCTTTTTGCTTGTTCTCTGTATCTCCTGTTACTCGTTTTTGCTAATGTCTTCGTCCAAATTCATCTACTCTTTCCTTGATTTAGTCTCTTGAACACTACTAGCTGCTTTGCCTTTAACCGTTTCCCCTAGTTTAATCTTCAGAAATTCCTGTCTATGAAAAATTTCCACTTAGAAGCATTCTTTAGCTTCGCAGTTGTAAATTGATATGTGTGGTCCTCAATTCATTGAGTTCAGCTAACTTTTGAGAGTCCTTTTGTGAACCAGACACTGCTAAACTGAGACTTGCTTCTAGGTTTTGAGAAGCTCAGTCTTCTTGCACTTTGATTCTGGATTCTTGGTTCTTGATTTCAAAGAATATTAGCAATTAACTCTATCCTATCCATCTGTATTTGTAATATACTACATTCCTATTCTAATACTCCAGTGAAGCCTAATATATTTTACAGGTCCATCTCTCACCTCTGGTCTCTTACGTGTAACCTAACTCTTATCGTTTAAACCCAAGGTTGCAAATTCTCAGCCCTTAGGCAGAATGTGGCTTATTAGACATACCTTCTTGGCCTTGCACAATATTTAACATTAAAGAAAAGGTTGCCTTTAAAAATCAGAAGAGTTGACAAAATCCAAATTTCATTTTATTTTGAAGAACTGGAACATCTGGCAACATTGTGTCGTGATTTCTGCATGGCGACAGTCAGCTAGACCTGCCTAGGTGCTTGTCCCCCTTAAATAGAGTGGGTCTTTTTTTGTAGTTTACCTCATTCAGGCCCCACCCAGCTCACTTCCATTTGTTTCCATTTTATACTAGCCCCTGTAAGCAATCGATTTTGTAATTCCTGTTCTGAGTCTTTCTTCTTCAGTCCATACTTGGAAACTGACCTCCTAACTGCTCAAAGTTTGCTTATTTTAGGAATGTGTTACCATGTTGAGGCACAGTCCTAGATGCTGGTAATAATATGTGTTGGAGTAGGAAGTGTTTAATTAAGTTTCTTTCTCAGTAGTTTCCCATTGCTTACATGTGTGTGTCAGCTTGCCTATAGAGTCCTAGTCACTGATTCCTATGTATATATGAATGTGTTACATATCCCTCTCCTTAGATTGTGGTCTTGTTGAAGGCAGTAACTTCATCTCTTCCTTCTAATCAAACAATCAAGTATTTTTCTTTATTACCTGCTATGTTTCAGATACTCTTAACTTTACACGGAGAGCTTTGTACAGAAGTATTAACTATATCTCTTTGGAATTGAGGAGAAACATCACTGACTTTTTTTGCCCCCAAAAGAAGGTTCAGTGTATTTATAGCATTTGATAGTATACTGTTTAAGAAGTTGCTTCGTGTGCTGCAACATATTTTTTGAGGGCAGGTTTATTATGCTTTCATCTGGGTCTGTATGTAGCAATCATTAAATGTGTAAAAAAGTCTTGTTAGGAGATTGAAATGATAGACCCAAACTATTTTTCTCTTCATTATCATCCTTTAAAGTATCAGTGAGTTCTGTACACTGATATTCATAGGCACCAAACAGTTGGAGAGAACAGGAGGGATTTTCTATTTCCTTTCTTCCACTTAAGGCAGACCAAATTTTCACTCAGGTGCTGTGCTGTTCTTTATCTGGACGTAGGCATGAGCACTTCCTAAAGGCTCCCGTGCCACATTTACCCTTGAGTGTGACACATATTCCTCACACACACATTTATCTTGAGAGGCACCCCTGGGTATGCTGAGATTCAGTTCAACAGAATCCTAGTTTTAACTGTTCCATTTTATCCACTTGGAATACCTCAAGAAGTGTGTTTGCTATGATAAGAATTGCTAGGCAGCAGTTTAAGGGTAAATGAAGGGGTAAAGTGGAATTAGGATGGCTGTCCCTATGTCTTTCTCCTGTAACTTCTTTCTTCCTTGTAAATGTTCATTGGACTCTTCTAACTGTCAACTTCATCCATGTGTGCCTTTGTACTTGGCATGTGCGTGCCTGTGTGTGTATGTGTACACGTACTAGGATTAACCAGGAATAATTTATTAATTCACTGGGCTTGTATTTTATAGTTTCTCTAAATAAATTTTGTTGCCATCCAGAGGGTTCTTTTGTGAGGAGTCTGTGAACTATTGAAACATTTCTTAGGACCTTTTTGGTGAATTTGATCATAAAAATAGAAAGTGTGCGTGTGTTTATAAAGGCATAGCTCTGATAATAAGGCTGATTTTCTATTTGCCTTTCTTCTCTATTTTGATAACCAGTGTAGCTGCTCTTTCACCCAGACCTAACGTTTCAGACTTCGTTCTTGCTGTCACAGCCGTCTATAAAGTAACATCATTTAAAATCAGCTGCCTCAACTCTGAAAGGGTACTACTCTTTGAGGGCATTTTTTTTTTTGAGAAAACTCATGCATAGTTTTCTGATGCCCTGACAAAGGAGGAGGGCATGGTGGAACAGAGGGAAATGACAACCTTACTAATACAGCAGGGCCTGTTTCTGGCAAAAAGCAAAGAAGGAAAAAACCCAGGTTGTCCAGATAATTCCCAATAGGAAGTGATGTTTACAAACGTAATCTTGTCTTAGCATAGTGGAAGGCCACCTTTTGTTGGAATGTATCCTGCACAGATGGTATTACCAATGCAGTTTATAGCACCGAGAGAGTAGAGGTGTCTAGGATGGAGGACAGTCAACTCTGAACTGAGCCTGAAGTAGAAACCCTTTGAGAAACATCAACAGTCCTAGGTGTGAAAAGATAGATTTGAGGGATCTCTTGCATTTAGAACCTGTGCTTTCTTATTACAGTGGTTAAAGTTGCACATATTTAAAAAAATAGTTAATAAACAATAACCTTAGAAGAATATTCCAGGTAAGGTGATATAAACTTATTATTAATGAGAAGAAAATATTACTCTGCTGGAAGATAACAGTCCTGAAGTCTGAATTTGGTACTGTTTCATCACTATGTGACTTTCTTCTTGATGGCAGTTCTTTCTGAAGTTCACTGAACTTGGGGTGGTTTTCAAGTTTGTAATCCCAAGACTTCATTATTTTATAAATATGTTCTGGTTACTGCTGAGAGACTGACATCCAGTATCTTCTTTCCACTTGCTCTTGTGCTTGCTGATTTGTCATTCCAGGGTATGGACAGGCCCCTAAGCTGAAGGTCTCCTAGAGGAGGATGCCACAGCTCCATGCGTCACTCTCAGAACGATATCTCCTATAATTAAGAGCTTCTGGTGCTGTCCATTTAACGGGAATCTGCTTTAAATCAGAAGATGAATACACACCACCATCCTCTTGACGAGACATTCCAAAGTCACTGATTTTCAGAACATTATTTTCACCTCCAGGCAGTTTCTTGCAACAAGGTCCCTGTGTATACAATTTTTACTCGAGATTCGCCATCCAGAAGCAGCATCTAATGAAATTTCACTAACTGTTTTAGTTCATCCTTCTTTCTCAGAAAGGAGAGGAAATCACCTCCTGGAACCAGTTCCTTAATCATGTAGATAGGCTGTATTTGTGTGCGAACTTTGATAAGTTTGACAATATTGGGATGATTATATTGCTTGAGGATTTTGGCTTCTTGTAAAAATTTTAATTTCAGTTCCTGGGAAAGATCATCTTCACATGTTTTAATAGCAATAGCAGTTTTATCCTTTAATGTACCCTTAAATGTGTCATCAGAATTTCCCTTGCCCAGTAATTGTGACATCTTCATGATTGAGAATGCATTTTTTAGTCTAATTATGATCATGCTGATACCGTGATTCTCTTTATTGGAACATTGACTTTTTTTGCATTTAAAAAAATTGAAATGAAATTCTTATAAAATATGCCATTTAAAAGTGGTTTTTAGTATATCCCTGTGTTGTACCCATCACCAGTAATTCCAGAACATCTCCATCACCCTCAGAAGAGACCCTGCATCTGTTAGCAGTCACCCCCAATTCTCTCCTTCCTGCAGCCCCTGGAAACAACTAATGTATTTTCTGTCTCTATGGACTTGCCTGTTTTGGACATTTCATAAAAATGAAATCATGCAATATGTGGCCTTTTGTTATATGTGGCTTCTTTCACTTAGCATCATGTTTTCAAGGTTCATCCATGTTGTAGCATGTATCAGAACTTGATTTCTTTTTATAACTGAATACTATTCCATTGTATGGTTGTGTACCACATTTTGTTTATCCATTCATCAGTGATGAACAGGAACAATGATTTTTAAGTATTAAAACTGTAAGTTCAACATTAATGTATCTATAATTATAATTGGTAATGTCAAGATTATACATGGTGTGAACAGAATACTGTATAGAAACGATATGTAAATTATTTGTCAGCATATCATGCAAGTGTGATTATTTTTTAAGGCCCTTCTAGCTCTGGTTTTATGAAATATGTGAATGTAGTATTTTCATCAATAAAGTTTAATGCGTTAAGCATTAGATTAAAATTTGAATGAGAACAATGTTAGGCAGATATGAAGTTATTTGCCACATGTTGTAATGATCATGTTTTGAATTTATTTCAATATGCAGTATTTGAAAAATGTCAATACATAAAGGAAAGGAAATGAGTATAATTAAGTCAATATATTTTTAAAGCAATTTTTATAATTTAGCAGACATTGCATCTTAATATAAGTAACTATTAAAATCATGTCCTTGTGAAAAATGTGATGTCATTTTTCTCTTTTTTTGTTGATCATGTAAAATCGGTTCCTTTTCATGGTTATGTGTTCTGTTTACTTTTGACAAGCTATTGCTTGTCCCTGTGGAATTCTATTTCATTTTTTCCTCCCTCCCCTCCCCCCACTCCCCCTTTCCCTCCCTCACAGACAAAATGTTCTGTGGTTTGTTTTTTTTAAATTCATCATAATGTGCCTATCTTTAATGATTTCTGAGAATAGGCAATAAGAAATATACAAATATTTCATCCTTATTTAGGGACTTAATTCAAGCCTTTGTTATTGACAGAACTCATTGATTTTCTTAAATCTTCCTTCCTTCCTTCCTCCCTCCCTCCCTCCCTCCCTTCCTTCCTTCCTTCCTCCTCCTCCTCTCCTCCCTTCTTCCCTCCCTCCCTCCCTCCTCCTTTCATCTGTCCCTCCTTCCCCCTTCCATCCATCCCCTCTCCTTCCTCCCTGCCCCCCCCACCACTGCCTTCCTTATCTATCAATATAATCACTTTGTTTCTTTCAGATGAGATTGGAATGAAACTGTTCAGCTGTGACCAGAAATTTATTTTCCTGAGTAGATTGCCAAGAATTATGAATGAAGAGGGCCTATTTACATCTCCTTAAATTATTCAGTTATCTGCTTTATTGCTCCATGCCGAAAACTTAAAATTGTTGAGTTGTGCATTATCGTATTTAACTTGTTGCTTAGTTTCTACATGTTTATTTTCAGTAAATGGCTGAAAGTGTTAACTTCCATATTTTTAGCACAATGTGCTGCATACAGTTTCCAACAAGCAAATAAGGTTACATATGTACAGAATTTTACTTTAGGTTAACTAAATATCGCCTGAGTTTAGTTTTTTTTTTTTTTCAATTTGAAATGCTTCCTTTTCATTGTTTGAAATGGAAAATAAACAATTGTTGAACCATTTTGAATTTACCTCATTTAAAAACTCAGTTTTAATTTATTATTTGGCCTGTTTTTAATATTAGTAAAAAAAACAAAGTGGGAGCAGTGTCTTATGCAATGCCTAGGAATCATTTTATATACTATGTGTATGACATTAAAACCTGTTTGAAAAAAAAAAGGTACCAAAAAAGAAAAAGAAAAAGAGGTACCAGCACTCACTTGTCCCTTGCCATTTTTTCTTGTAATTATGTTAGAAAAATCTGGGCGGGGGGATCGAAAGTTAACTGTGTTTTAATTCTACAGCTACAGGAGCTTTGTATTGCTTAACTTTCATCTGGAAAAGTTTCACAGTGACATTTTTAAAAGAAAGGTTTTTTATCTAATGAATTCTACCCATGTAACCCTTTTTCTAAATAAACAGTAGTTTTCTCAAATGATTGTATATCATTGTGTATATTGTTGCTTATTCAAAATAACTTAGCAAAGATAAGATTCCTAGCTCTTTCTTCTTATTTGTGTCTTAGTCCATGGACTACAGTGTTTCCAAATGACAGACATCTTATCCAATAATATGAGAAAATCCTATTTGCTTACCTCTGTACCTGGGGTAGACAGTGGGCTGAAATGATGCCTAGAATTATTCATTTATTCTTCAGTTCCTTGGAACCAATGATACCTATGCAAATTAATTATTTTTTTAGAGAATGACAATAAAGGCTTTAATTTTTAAAAAGATTGAGACATTCTGAGTATATTTTAGAATTGGCAAAGGGATATAAATCTTGATGCCCCTTTTCAGGTAATTATAATTTGCAAAAATTGATGAGCACAGTGATTATTTATGGGAGAGTGATCTATTCAATGACTGTTGTGCACCCATAGTGTGCCTGGCATTAAAAAAATGATACATTGTTAGAATGATTTTTACAATGAGAAAATAACGATGGTTCACCTCAAAATCATTTGTTAGAAACATATCAGGGAATAGCTTTCCAGTTGTTATGTTGCATTCACATTTTAAAGATTTCATGATTGTGAAAATTTGCTGCTACTTAGCATCAGAATCTCTTCTCTCTCTCCCCCAAATTATTGAACACAGGTAACCTTTGCTTTTGGCCTTGCTAGAAATGCATTGAGGATGGAAAATGCTAACTTTGAATTTAACTGAGCAGAAATAATTTATGTCGGAAGAAGAAAATCTATTCAATAGCTATTTTAAAGATTTTCTGTTCTACATACACAGGAGTATTAAGACCTAACTCCTGTACATAGAGCACTTCCAGTTTAACTTGAGAAATAAAGGACAAGTGAGTGCTGTTGGGGGTCAGCAATCATTCTGTAAGGAGCCAGATAGTAAATATTTGAGACTTTGAATAAATATTTGAGACTTTGTGGGCTTACATGGACCCTTTCGGACCTCCTCAGCTCTGCATTATAGTGTGAAAGCAGCCATAGATGATATGTAAATGAATGAGCATGACTGAATTCCAGTAAAATTTTACTTACAAAAAACCTGCTATAGAGAATCCTATAAAAGATTTAATCAAAAAATATTTGAGTGCCTCTTAAGCACCAGAGGTACAGCCTTGAGCAAAACAAACTTTCTGCTCTCATGGAAGTTCATTCTAGTCAATGGAGGCAAACAACAAACATGGGAGGGAGGGGAGAGACCTTCAGGATGGTGGAGGAGTAAGATGTGGAGATCACCTTTCTCCCCACAAATACATCAGAAATACATCTACACGTGGAACTGCTCCTACAGAACACCTACTGAACGCTGGCAGAAGACCTCAGACCTCCTAAAAGGCAAGAAACTCCCCACATACCTGGGTAGGGCAAAAGAAAAAAGAAAAAAACAGAGACAAAAGAATAGGGACGGGGCCTGCACCAGTGGGAGGGACCCATGAAGGAGGAAAGGTTTCCACACACTAGGAAGCCCCTTCGCGGGCGGAGACTGCGGGTGGCGGAGGGGGGAAGCTTCGGAGCCACGGAGGAGAGCGCAGCCGCAGGGGTGCGGAGGGCAAAGCGGAGAGATTCCCGCACAGAGGCTCGGCGCCGACCAGCACTCACCAGCCCGAGAGGCTTGTCTGCTCAGCCGCTGGGGCGGGCGGGGCTGGGAGCTGAGGCTCGGGCTTCGGAGGTCGGATTGCAGGGAGAGGACTGGGGTTGGCGCACCACAGCTAGCCAGGAGGGAGTCTGGGAAAAGGTCTGGAGCTGCCGAACAGGCAAGAGACTTTTTCTTGCCTCTTTGTTTCCTGGTGCGCGAGGAGAGGGGATTCAGAGCGCCGCTTAAAGGAGCTCCAGAGACGGGTGTGAGCCGGGGTTATCAGCGCGGGCCCCAGAGACGGGCATGAGACGCTAAGGCTGCTGCTGCCGCCACCAAGAAGCCTGTGTGCAAGCACAGGTCACTCTCCACACCGCCCCTCCCAGGAGCCTGTGCAGCCCGCCACTGCCAGGGTCCCGTGATCCGGGGACAACTTCCCCGGGAGAACGCACGGCGTGCCTCAGGCTGCTGCAACGTCATGTTGGCCTCTGCCGCCGCAGGCTCGCCCCGCCTCCTCCGTACTGCTCCCTCCCCCCGCCTGAGTGAGCCAGAGCCCCTGAAGCAGCTGCTCCTTTAACCCCGTCCTGTCTGAGTGAAGAACAGACACCCTCAGGCGACCTACACGCAGAGGTGGGTCCAAATCCAAAGCTGAACCCCAGGGGCTGTGTGAACAAAGAAGAGAAAGGGAAACCTCTCCCAGCAGCCTCAGGAGCAGCAGATTAAAGCTCCACAATCATCTTGATGCACACTGCATCTGTGGAATACCTGAATAGACAGCAAATCATCCCAAAATTGAGGCAGTGGGCTTTGGGAGCAACTGTAGAACTGGGGTTTGCTTTCTGCATCTAATTTGTTTCTGGTCTTATGTTTACCTTAGTTTAGTATTTAGAGTTTATTATCATTGGTAGATTTGTTTATTGATTTGGTTGCTCTCTTCCTTTTTTTTATATATAGGTATATATATTTTTCCTCCTCTTTTTGTGAGTGTGTATGTGTATGCTTCTTTGTGTGATTTTGTCTGTATAGCTTTGCTTTTACAATTTGTCCTAGGGTTCTGTCTGTTTTTTTTCTCTTACTATAGTTTTTAGTGCTTGCTATCATTGGTGGATTTGTTTTTTGGTTTGGTTGCCCTCTTCTTTCTTTCTTTTTTTTCTTAAATTATGTTTTAATTTTTAATAATTTAAAATTTTTTTATTTTAATAACTTTCTTTTCTTTCTTCTTGCTTTCTTGCTTTCTTGCTTGCTTGCTTGCTTGCTTGCTTTTTTCCTCCCTTTTTTTCTGAGCCATGTGGCTGACATGGTCTTGGTGCTCTGGCTGGGTGTCAGGCCTGTGCCTCTGAGGTGGCAGATGAGTTCAGGACATTGGTGCACCAGAGACCACCCGGCTCCATGTAATATCAAATGGCGAAAGCTCTCCCAGAGATCTCCACCTCAACGCCAAGACCCAGCTCCACTCAAGGACCAGCAAGCTCCAGTGCTGGGCACCCTATGCCAAACATCTATCAAGACAGGAACACAACCCCACCCATTAGCAGATAGGCTGCCTAAAATCATAATAAGGTCACAGACACCCCAAGACACACCACCAGATGCAGTCCTGCCCCCCAGAAAGACGAGATCCAGCTTCATCCACCAGAACACAGGCACCAGTCCCCTCCACCAGGAAGCCTAACCAACCCACTGAACCAACCTTAGCCACTGGGGGCAGACACCAAAAACAATGGGAACAAAGAACCTGCAGCCTGTGAAAAGGAGACCCCAAACACAGTAAGTTAAGCAAAATGAGAAGACAGAGAAACACACAGCAGATGAAGGTAAAAAACCACCAGACCAAACAAGTGAAGAGGAAATAGGCATTCTACTTGAAAAAGAATTCAGAGTAATGAGAAAAGCCATTGACAGTAACAGAATCATATTAGGGGATGTTAACACCCCAATTTCACCAATGGACAGATCATCCAAAATGAAAATAAATAAGGAAACACAAGCTTTAAGTGATACATTAAACAAGATGGACTTAATTGATATTTATAGGACATTCCACCCAAAAACAACAGAATACACATTTTTCTCAAGTGCTCATGGAACATTCTCCAGGATAGATCATATTTGGGTCACAAATCAAGCCTTGGTAAATTTAAGAAAATTGAAATCATATCAAGTATCTTTTCCGACCACAACACTATGAGACTAGATATCAATTACAGGGAAAAATCTGTAAAAAATACAAACACATGCAGCTAAACAATATGCTACTAAATAACTAAATAACTAAGAGGTCACTGAAGAAATCAAAGAGGAAATCAAAAAATACCTAGAAACAAATGACAATGAAAACACGACAACCAAAAATCTATGGGAGGCAGCAAAAGCAGTTCTAAGAGGGAAGTTTATAGCAATACAAGCCTACCTCAAGAAATAAGAAACATCTCAAATAAACAACCTAACCTTACACCTAAAGCAATTAGAGAAAGAGGAACAAAAACCCCTAAAGTTAGCAGAAGGAAAGAAATCACAAAGATCAGATCAGAAATAAATGAAAAAGGAATGAAGGAAACAATAGCAAAAAACAGTGAAACTAAAAGCTGTTTTTTTGAGAAGATAAACAAGATTGAAAAACCATTAGCCAGACTCATCAAGAAGAAAAGGGAGAAGACTCAAATCATTAGAATTAGAAAAGAAAAAGGAGAAGTGACAACTGACACTGCAGAAATACAAAGGATCATGAAAGACTACTACAAGCAACTATATGCCAATAAAATGGACAACCTGGAAGAAATGGACAAATTCTTAGAAAAGTACAACCTACTGAGACTGAACCGGGAAGAAAAAAGAAAATATCAACAGACCAATCACAAGCACTGAAACTGAGACTGTGATTAAAAATCTTCCAACAAACAAAAGCCCAGGACCAGATGGCTTCACAGGCGAATTCTATCAAACATTTAGAGAAGAGCTAACACCTATCTTTCTCAAACTCTTCCAAAATATTGCAGAGGGAGGAACACTCCCAAACTCAGTCTATGAGGCCACCATCACCCTGATACCAAAACCAGACAAAGGTGTCACAAAGAAAGAAAACTACAGGCCAATATCACTGATGAACATAGATGCAAAAATACTCAACAAAATACTAGCAAGCAGAATCCAACAGCACATTAAAAGTATCATACACTATGATCAAGTGGGGTTTATTCCAGGAATGCAAGGATTCTTCAATATATGCAAATCAATCAATGTGATACACCATATTAACAAATTGAAGGATAAAAACCATATGATCATCTCAATAGATGCAGAAAAAGCTTTCAACAAAATTCAACACCCATTTATGATAAAAACCCTCCAGAAAGTAGGCATAGAGGGAACTTACCTCAACATAATAAAGGCCATATATGACAAACCCACAGCCAACATCATTCTCAAAGGTGAAAAACTGAAACCATTTCCTCTAAGATCAGGAACAAGACAAGGTTGCCCACTCTCACCACTATTGTTCAACATAGTTTTGGAAGTTTTAGCTATAGCAGTCAGAGAAGGAAAAGAAATAAAATGAATCCAAATCAGAAAAGAAGAAGAAAAGCTGTCACTGTTTGCAGATGACATGATACTGTACATAGAGAATCCTAAAGACTCTACCAGAAAACTACTAGAGCTAATCAATGAATTTGGTAAAGTAGCAGGATACAAAATTAATGCACAGAAATCTCTTGCATTCTTATACACTAATGATGAAAAGTCTGAAAGAGAAATTAAGGAAACACTCCCATTTGCCATTGCAACATAAGGAATAAAATATATTAGAATAAACCTACCTAAGGAGACAAAAGACCTGTATGCAGAAAACTGTAAGACACTGATGAAAGAAATTAAAGATGATACAAACAGGTGGAGAGATATACCATGTTCTTGGATTGGAAGAATCAACATTGTGAAATGACTATACTACCCAAAGCAATCTACAGATTCAATGCAATCCCTACCAAACTACCAATGTCATTTTTCACAGAACTAGAACAAAAAATTTCACAATTTGTATGGAAACACAAAAGACCCCGAATAGCCAAAGAAATCTTGAGAAAGAAAAACAGAGCTGGAGGAATCAGGCTCCCTGACTTCAGACTATACTACAAAGCTACAGTAATCAAGACAGTATGGTACTGGCACAAAAACAGAGATGTAGATCAATGGAACAGGATAGAAAGCCCAGAGATACACCCACTCACATATGGTCACCTTATTTTTAATAAAGGAGGCAAGAATAAACAATGGAGAAAAGACAGTCTCTTCAATAAGTGGTGCTGGGAAAACTGGACAGCTACATGTTAAAGAATGAAATTAGAACACTCCCTAACAGCATACACAAAAATAAACTCAAAATGGATTAAAGACCTAAATGTAAGGCCAGACACTATCAAACTCTTAGAGGAAAACATAGGCAGAACACTCTATGACATAAATCACAGCAAGATCCTTTTTGACCCACCTCCTAGAGAAATGGAAATAAAAAAAAACATAAACAAATGGGACCTAATGAAACTTAAAAGCCTTTGCACAGCAAGGGAAACCATAAACAAGATGAAAAGACAACCTTCAGAATGGGAGAACATATTTGCAAATGAAGCAACTGACAAAGGATTAATCTCCAAAATTTACAAGCAGCTCATGCAGCTCAATATCAAAAAAAACAAACAACCCAATCCAAAAATGGGCAGAAGACCTAAATAGACAATTCTCCAAAGAAGATAGACAGATTGCCAAGAAACACATGAAAGGATGCTCAACATCACTAATCATTAGAGAAATGCAAATCAAAACTACAATGAGGTATCACCTCACACCAGTCAGAATGGCCATTATCAAAGAGTCTACAAACAGTAAATGCTGGAGAGGGTGTGGAGAAAAGGGAACCCTCTTGCACTGTTGGTGGGAATGTAAATTGATACAGCCACTATGGAGAACAGTATGGAGTTTCCTTAAAATACTAAAAATAGTACTACCATACGACCCAGCAATCCCGCTACTGGGCATATACCCTGAGAAAACCATAATTCAAAAAGAGTCATGTACCACAATGTTCATTGCAGCTCTATTTACAATAGCCAGGACATGGAAGCAACCTAAGTGTCCATCAACAGAGGAATGGATAAAGAAGATGTTGCACATATATACAATGGAATATTACTCAGCCATAAAAAGAAATGAAATTGATTTATTTGTAGTGAGGTGGATGGACCTAGAGTCTGTCATACAGAGTGAAGTAAGTCAGAAAGAGAAAAACAAATACTGTATGGTAACACATATATATGGAATCTAAAAAAAAAAAATCGTCTGAAGAACCTAGGGGCAGGACAGGAATAAAGATGCAGACATAGAGAATGGACTTGTGGACACGGGGAGGGGGAAGGGTAAGCTGGGACGAAGTGAGAGAGTGGCATGGACATATATACACTACCAAATGTAAAATAGATAGCTAGTGGGAAGCAGCCACATAGCACAGGGATATCAGCTCGGTGCTTTATGACCACCAGAGGGGTGGCATAGGGAGGGTGGGAGGGAGATGCAAGAGGGAGGAGATATGGGGATATATGTATATGTAGAGCTGATTCACTTTGTTATAAATCAGAAGCTAACACACCGTTGTAAAGCAATTATACTGCAATAATGATGTTAAAAAATATAAAAATATACATGGACTACACTCTTCAAAATGTTAAAGAAAAAAAAAAGTAAACAAGAAAATTTGATTTCTGAGTGAAACTAATACCCCAAGTGAGGCCAATACCCCCAAATGTTGTGTACACTTTAGTCATGAATTGGCTCTGAAAACCTGTCAGGCCACACAGAGAAGGTAATGTGGTCAGTTACAGGAATTACACTGTCCGTAAATAAAAAGCCAGTCGTGATGGAGAATAACATTGTCTGGCAGTGAAGCCTAAAGAAACTTCTCCTTTGCATTCTCATGAAGAAGTGGTCCTGTCTTTTCAGTAAATAAAACAAAGGGATGTATCAATATCTTGTAATGGCCCTGAATGTTAGCTGATGGCCAACACCTCAGCTCATTCAAGTTAAGGATATCTCTACAATGACACCAAAATATGTATCTCAGGCACCCAGGTCTCTGATGCTTTGGTTTAGTCCAGGAAAACATTTTTGAATATTTGGGACCAGGTTCTTAAACTGGGATTTATGATGGCCTTACTTTTTATAAGCATGTTTGTAAAGATCAGAAAACTCATGTGATCATTGTTTGGTTTCCATGATCCCAGCAACATAAGATCTCATTAGTTTAAAAGCTGTGCCTGGCCTTTGATTTTTTTTTTTTTTTTACATTTTTGTGGATACTGATCTCTAAAGGTTGCCTCTTAGGTAGAATGAAGCTTATAATATTACAATATTATAATATTCTATCTTATCACATAATATATTCTATCTTATTACTTATCAGAAGCAAGTTTAAATGTTTAATTTTTTTAATTGAAATTTTTAATAACATTTCTAGGTATCCTGTCAGGGCCAAAGAGATTTTATTTGGTGTAAAGTTGAGAATAAAAGAATGACTTCTTTAAAAGATGCTAATTCATGCTAATTGAATACAGATTTTATTGTAGTTATAAACACAAATTGACGTGATAATTGAGAATAACAATAGGAGAGGTATTGGAAATAGTGACTAAAGGAAGTGTGTGGCAACCTGAGAAGATACACATTAATGTAAGAAGAATTGCTCTTTGTTTCTGATTCTTAGGTTCTGTTTTAAGCTATAATGACCATTTCTACATGGGTCAGGCTAACAAAGCTTAATTCCTTTGATGTGGTGTTAAATGGAGGTGTATAATGGAGGAAGAAGGAAAGGAGAAGGTTTTGATTGAGCACAGAGCACATAAACTTGAGAAATGCATCATTGCAAATGGGAAATAGCCTTCCTTTCAGGGATAGGAGCTAGAAAATGATCTGGTACTTAAACTCTAACTTAGACAATGTCTGGTTTTTGTCAGATGACAGATGTCCTTGGACTTGAGTATCAGACTGATAAAGAGCTATTCCCCTGTCCTCACAAAATTTTAACCAGAATGGTATTATTGTACTATATTCAAGGCTTTCAGGATCCTTATTTCAATGCAGTGTGTATCTTCTAGGGTTACATATATTATCATCAAAGAACATTTATGAATTGTAATTAGGTATACCACTGCCAGGTACTATTATGCAGGCACCTTTTGTGCTTTCCAGGACAACTGATCCAAGACATCAATAATACAGACAAAAGATCATGCTTACAAGATATACAAGCAAGAAATGAGATGTAAAATGAGTAAGGTATTCATACCACATGCCATCTGAGGTCCAGTTACATTTTAAGATGATGGTGAGTACTCAGAGTAAGAATGACCTCAGACTATGTGTGATTTGGGAAGTTTTGTTCTCAACAGGTTGATCTGGGAAGACTTCATGAAGGATTTAGATGTTCAGGAAGCCAACCTATTTCTACTCAGATCTAGAGGGTGTAGGTCTTTTTGGATCTGGTTTAATCCTAATTTGGCACTGGAGGAGAGAGAATGTTGAACAGGTTGAGAATTCAGACCAATTTTGGTAGAGCGCAGAATCCTTGAAGCCAACCTGTTATCATACTAGCTCAGGATTGGATCATACCTCTGTATACTATTCCATGTTGCCTCAAGACTTTTTCAGTCTTTTTTCATGACTAAGCCTGACGTCACCAATCCTTCTATCACCTTAATCCGTGTTAATCATATTTTTTGTATATTTACAGATCATTGAAAAATTACTGCCTCGAGGTCAAGATGATTTTCCTTGTCTGTTTCCTCTGAGTGGGGTGAGCTCCACTTACACTTCCTCACCTGGTCTTCACAATGCCCTTTTGTTCATGAATTAAATCTCACAATACATGTAAAGCGTGTAAAGAGGACCTAGTACATGGCAGGTACTCAGTAACTGTTAGCAATTGTTATTAGTGGTAATATTTATGCCAGTGTGCAAAGTGGGAATCATCAGAATCAGAATTAATCAAAAACATTAGGCTCCACCCCCCACTCCAAATATACTGAATCAGATTCTCTTGGGGATGCAGGCCTGGAGTAGTTTTTAAAAACAGTCCCTCAGGTGATTATAATATGGGGATGATATCTGGGAATTAACAGAGTTTAACGAGCTTGCAATCCCAGCAACTTTAATCTTCCGTCAATTAGGGACAGAACCCATCCAGAGGCTATTTCTGGGGGAGATAAGTGTATTAGGCCTCAGGGAAAACCCATCCTTAGCAAGAAATATTTTAAAATAAAGAGTAACAGCCTCTGTCCTGGGATCAGAGTTCAACTCTGCTAGCACATGCTGCTCTGGTTCACTCTGACTCCCCTGCCTTCCCCAGCCTACCTTCACTGACCTTGCTGGATCTAACCTCTTATTAGCCTAGATGTGAATCGTCAGCAAGCATCTACTACCAAGGTAAGCAGTTTGGAGTTCAGACCTACTTTTGATACCACTTAAACCTTCTCCTTTGACTCTTATTTGCAGTGGTTCACTTTTCTATGATTGGAGTTGCATTCAGAGCTGGGTTTTGTCCTCTGTTCTTTACTTTTCCTTGCATAATATTCTGATGTTGGTGAGTGGGGGGTCATATAAACATTTAATAATTCAATGCTATAAATTTCTCTCTAACCCCTGCTCTAGCTGCATCTCACAAATTTGCTGTGTGGTATTTTCATTTTCATTCAGCTCAAAATATTTTCCAACTTCCCTTGTGATTTATTCTTTGACCCATGTGGTATTTAGAAGTTTGTTGCTTAATTTCCAAATATTTGCAGTATTTCCAGATATCCTTCTGTTATTGATATATAGTTTAGTTGTGCTGTGGTCAAAGAACTTACTTTGAATTATTTAAATCCTCTTAAATTTACTGAGACTTGTTTTATGACACAGCAGCTGGCCTACCATGGTGAATATTCCACATGCACTTGAAAAGAATGTGTATTCTGTTTTAGTCGGACGCAGTGTTCTATAAATGCCAATTAGGTCAGGTTGGTTGGTGGCGTTCCAAATCTTCTGTATCCTTGCTGATTTTCTGTCTGCTTGGTCTGTCGATTACTGAGAGAGGTGTTTTGAAATTTACAAATTTAATTGTGATAATTATTTCTTCTTTTAGTTTGTCAGTTTTTGCTTCAAGTATTTTGAACCTTTGTGATTAGGTGCATGCTCATTTAGGATTATATATTCTTGGTGAATTGACCCCTTTATCAAAACGAAGTATTCTTCTTTACCCCTGATACTATTCCTCATTCTAAAATCTACTTTAATATTAATATAGCTTCTCAAGCTTTCTTTTGATTGCCTTTGCATGGTATATTTTTTCCATCCTTTTCCTTTATATTTAAAATGGATTTTCTTGTTTTTAAATCCAATTTTGCAATCTCTGCCTTTTAATTGGGGTGTCTAGACAATACATTTAATGTCATTATTGAATGGCTAAATTTAAATCTGACATCTTGCTATTTGTCTTCTATTTGTCCCGTTGTCTCTTCCTTTTTTACTTTTTCCCTGCCTTTTTTTTTAGATAGATTGTGCCTCTTTTTCCTTATTGGTAAAGTGAGGCTAATAATGACAACCATTTCATAAGGTAGTCCTAAGGATTAAGTGAGATAATTTATACAGCGGTGCTTGGCCCATATTTATATAGAGCTCAATAAATGGTTGTTTTTAAAATCAGAGGATGGAGATTTCCTGGGGATATCAACTCTCCAGAGGTTTTTGGTTCTAGGCCTGGTATGTACATATATGGGTGAGGTAGGTAGTTGTCTATAGGTATAGTTTAAGTGGACACTGAAAGGCCCTGGTTCCAAAATATCCACCTTACTGGATAGCTGTGGTGTATGAAATTCTCACAGTTAGCACTTTACAAGCACTTCTGGAGTTGTGCATATTCATTAAGCTAAGGCATTGTGGGAGGAGGCAATCAACTCTCTCACTAGCACTGAAGCACAAATGATTTCCGGTGGTAGCGCATCATGCTCCCATATTCCCTAGGAAAGCACTGAGAGAGTCTACCTAGGCAAAAGTCAGAGAAAGGGACGTGGCCTGATCTTGGGAGAGTGCCACAGTAGGCAACTCAGATGGCTACTTGAAGGTGAAAGGAGAGGTGGGAAAGTTGCCAAAAAGGACCTGGCCCACTTGGTGGTTTTACCTTGGGCTGATTTGTGAAGTTAAGCTTCTGGGTTTTGTATTTGCTTGTTTCCTCCAGTTTCATTGTAGGATTATGTCACAACTGATATTTAACTTTTTGATTCTTGCAATAGTTGACTAGCCATCTTGCCCCTTATGGCTAGTCCCACCTATGGACCCAACATCCATGAACAGAGTCCTTTCTCTGTATCCCAGTTTTTCTAGAGTTGGTGTCCATATCTCACATACAAGAAATCATAGCTGAGTCCCTACTATCTGATGCTCAGCCTGCTGTCCTCTACCTCAACAAGCATGAAACTAGGGGTTGTGTTAGCCTTGAGGGGTTTAAGAGAGGTTAAAGACATTGGGCAGGATTATTAGGGGAACAGATGGTATTATACCTAAGTTTTCTTTAATTTGCTCTGCAACAGGAAGGGAAAAGGAGATCCTTTTATTCTTCCCTCCTGTACTGTGGCCTATTGTTATCAGGATCCAGCCTGCAGACTGATACCAGCAGTTCCATGGTTGAGGTAGATTTACAATCTGTAGGCTTTCGTGAGCTGGTCTGAGACCCTAACTACCCTTTGTTCTTATGAGAAAATATGTTCTGAGTTTCAAACTGTTGACTTACAGATAAATTTTGGAGCGCAACCCATTGATAAATTAGAGATGACTGGTAGGCTAATTCATCCATGCTTTTTTTCACCAGGGAGCCTGAGTAAATGAATTTCTAGATTGGTCTCTATATAACAGTGGGTGCCACTCCTTTTCTATACCTCTTAATAAATAGCAGTGTTTTTTCTTTTCAAGGTTGATATAATTATTTTTGACAGACAATGAGTTGGCTAAAGAAAATTCTCTTTCTGGTTATTTTTATTTTGGTGGAAGTGGCCATTATTTTGGGAAGGATATTAGTTTAGTTTAGAGCAACTTAAAAAAAAATATTGGAGTGCAAATTTTTTCAAACACATCTTTTTCTCTTTATAATTGAAATAATACGCATGGAGGCAATTTACATGGCACATTTTCCCAGGGTCTCTTTAATTGTTCATTTCTGTTGGCAGACATAAAAGGTAGATGTCTAATGTCCTAGGAACAAGAATAGGCTAACCTTTGAAGAAAGAACATTATGGGTGATAGAAGATATAAGCCAGAGGGACTTTTCATGCAGTCATACTCCCAGTCATTTTAGAGCTAGTATGTTGAGAGATGAAGTCATTAGGAATTTTTCAGGAGTCACATCTCACTGTTCCCTGTGGGATATGTCCAGGGAAATTCTGACTGCCTACCAGTCCAAATAGAGTGTAAACTCTTTCTCAAAGTAAGAAATATATGTCCAACATGCATTCTCTGCCTTGGTGAATCATTAAAGTTGCTGAGGTATGAAATAAGTGATTTGCTTTTATATTTAGTCAGAAAGCTTCCTTAGGACATTTTAAAACCACAGTTCAGTTAACAAAACTTTCACTTACCTACCGCATTTGGAGAACATACTGAATGGCTTAACAGAGACACATGCTAAACTTAAAGTGATAGGGACTTTCCTGGTGGTCCAGTGGGTAAGACTCCGTGCTGCCAATGCAGGGGGCCCAGGTTCGATCCCTGGTCAGGGAACTAGATCCCGCATGCGTGCCGCAACTAAGATTCCACATGCCACAACTAAGAAGCCCGCATGCCACAACTAAGAAGCCCACATGCCGCAGCTAAAAGATCCTGCATGCCACAACTAAGACCTGGCACAGCCAAAATAAATAAATATTAAAAAATTGAAGTGATAAACAAATTTCCATTAAAATTCTAATTAGTGTAGCTTAGTTAAATGTTAGCATTATTAACAATATGTCCTCTTTTGAGGAAGAATGGGAGGATACTTTGTTTTAGAAGGGGAGGGAGGGCTTCACCAGGGAGATAGTAAAGTAAGATGGCAAACATTAAAGGTGCTAAAATGAAGCATAAAAGCACATTCATTCACCCCCTCTTTTTTTTTATCCAAAGGCCTTTAGAGGTAGAGAGCTACTGGCCTGTAAACTAAACTTTTTCATTATCCTGGGTACTCCTGGTTCACTTTACACAATAAATATGTTCCTGTAAAGTGCTCTAGAGCAAACACATGCATAAATCAAATAATTTTCTCATTGACTCACATTTTCACTTCTGATCTGCATTTGTCAACAGATTCTAAAGCTAACTCAGTCAGATAATTAATAAGAGGTACTTAAACACAGAAGGAGATCCTGTTGTTTCAGGGAACTGTAGTGAATTATTTCATGAAACAAAGAAGCTTTAGGAAAATGAATGTGTACTCTTGTATCCTAAATTTGAATTTCATATATTGGCCTTTCTGAAAATGAGGACCAGCTATATTTTCTCTCTTTAATTTTCTCCCATAGCTATTATGTCTATTGTGATATCTTCCCCTGAATTCTAAAGACCAATTTTTCTTTTTGTTTTTTGATTTGAATTTTATTTTATTTATTTATTTTTTATACAGCAGGTTCTTATTAGTTATCTATTTTATACACATCAGTGTATACGTGTCAATCCCAATCATCTCGCAATTCATCACACACACACACACACCCCACCGCCGCTTTCCCCCCTTGGTGTCCATACGTTTGTTCTCTACATCTGTGTCTCTATTTCTACCCTGCAAACCAGTTCATCTGTACCATTTTTCTAGGTTCCACATATATGAGTTAATATATGATATTTGTTTTTCTTTTTCTGACTTAACTTCATTCTGTATGACAGTCTCTAGGTCCATCCACGTCTCTACAAATGACCCAGTTTTGTTCCTTTTTATGGCTGAGTAATATTCCATTGTATATATGTACCACATCTTCTTTATCCATTCATCTGTCGGGGATTTAGGTTGCTTCCATGACCTGGCTATTGTAAATAGTGCTGCAATGAACACTGGGGTGCATGTGTCTTTTGGAATTATGAAGACCAATTTTTCTTGCTTCATTCATTCATTTTAATTATTTGTCATCAACTTGCTACCATCACAGACCAATCATTCATTCTACAAATGTTGATTGATGCTATGGGATGTGGGAGACACTGTACTTGGCCCTGGGGATCTGAGCAAGGCAAGATCTATGCCAAGGTGCTCACAGTCTGGGAAGGGAGGAAGATAAATCAATAGGCAATTCCTATGCAATGTGAATAGTGCTTTGATAGGAAAAGTACAGGGTGCTGTGGGAGCACAGAAGATAGGTGAGAGGTTGGAAGGAGAGAGGTTCAGGGGAAATTGCTTGGCCTAGGTGATATCTATAAAAGCACAAGTCTCAGACAAAGTAGTTTGGTAGCACATGTCAATGTTTTGTTCCAGCCAAGTAATGAGAGAATCAGCTGATATACAAGAATACTTGTTCAAAGAACATTTGAAAAACAGGGATTCATCTAGTCAGTTGGGAAAACAATGCCAAAATAAAATAAGTTAGATTCAAAATTGGCTAATGTTTTATAGTGCAATAAACTGAAAAATTTGAGTTTTTTCACTGAACCAAGCAGCCTCCAAAAAGTGAATCACTTCTTAGAAGTTTTCTGCAAGTTAACCTCTAACCTTATAAGACTAAAATTCTCTGGACTCTAATCAGTTGTAGATAGTTTAAGTTACAAACCTTGAGAGAGTCAGGTGACTAAAAGGCTTATTAGAAAATGTGCTGCCATGATATTTAACAGGTCATGCAATCATCATTTTTCCTTATTTTGAAGTTTTAGATAACTTTTCCTATATAGTATTCTCTGTGACCTTGGACAATTTCTAAAGAATGGTCTTGGTCACAAAAAATAGCTGGCCTCATTGTGTTTTTGTGTCAAGATATTAATTGAACTTATTGCTTAGTTAATCATTTTCGTAATTCTTAGAGATGATGAAAATTAAATATAGACTCAATAGGGTAGGTGATATTACTGTTCACAGTTATTTACTCCCCACCTTTCCTGTAAGAGGACTGTGTATCCTTACCCTTTGCCAGGTGACTTGCCATGCCTCTTGTGGGAGGAGTATAGGTTTGACTTTGAGTTCCACTGACATGCTTTGGCAATAGAGTGTGAATGGATATGACACATGTCACATCCAAGTAGAGGTTTAAGGTGATTATGTGGTTTGGCTCAGCCTCTTGTTTTTGCCCTCTGCCAAGAGAATAGTATAGTCCAGGTAAGGCCTCAGGTTGGGTCCTAGAATGAGAAGACATCTATGTCTACAAAGTAAAGCTAAGAAGAACTGAGCACAGTTGCAATGACCCTCCAATAGCCCATAGCTTACATGTAACATGAGCAAAAAATAAAGGTTGTACGCCACTGAGATTTCCCCCCTGAGGTGAGGAAAAAGACGAGAATGTTTACTCTCACTACTTCTATTCAACATTTTACTGGAGTTCTAGCCAGGGCAAATAGACAAGACAATGAAATTAAAGGCATTTAAATTATAAAGGAAGGAGTAAAACTCTCTAATTTGCAGATGACATGGTTTAATATATAGAAAATCCTAAGGAATCCACTAAAAGCTATTAGAACTAATAAACAAGTGTGGCAAAGTTGGAGGATACAGAATTAATATGCAAAAATCAATTGTATTTCTATACAACAGCAATGAGCAAGCTGAAAATGAAATTAGGAAAACAGTTTCATTTATAATAGCATAAAAAGATTAAAATATGTAGGAATAAATTTAACAAAAGGGATGCAAACTTTATATTCTTAAGACTACAAAACATTATTGAAAGAAATTAAACCAAGTGTAAATAAATAGAAAGACATCTTATATCCATGGACTGGAGGACTTAACTGTCATTAAGATGGCAGTACTTCCCCAACTGATCTATAGGTTCAATCCAATCTGTATCAGAATTCCAGCTGGCTTCTTTGTAGAAATTGACAAGGTAGTCCTAAAACTCATATGGAAGTTCAAGGGATCCAGAATAGCTAAAATAATGTTGAAAAAGAAGAACAAAGTTGGAGGCCTCACACTTTCTGATTTCAAAACTGTTGACAATGCAAAAATAATCAAGACAGTAAGGCACTGGCATAAGGATAAACAGATAGATAAATGGAATGGAACTGAGAATCCAGAGATAAACCCTCATATTTACAGTCCGTTGATTTTCAACAAGAATACCAAAACAACTCAATGAGGGAAAAATAGTCTCTTCAGCAAATGGTGTGGGACAACTGAATGTCAACATGCAAAAGAATGAAGTCGGACCCCTGCCGCACCCGACATACAAGAATTAATTTGAAATGGATCAAAGACCTAAACGTAACAGCTAAAACTATAAAACTCTTAGAAGAAAACATAGGAGTAAATCTTCGTGATCTTGGATTTGTCACTGGTTTCTTAGATATCACACGACATGCATTAGCAAAAAAGGAAAAAAATAGATAAGTTGTACTTGATAAAAAGTAAAAGCTTTTATGCTTCAAAGGATACTATCAAAACAGCGAAAAGACACCCACAAGAATGGAAGAAAGGGACTTCCCTGGTGGCACAGTGGTTAAGAATCCGTCTGCCAATGCAGGGAACACAGGTTCAACCCCTGGTCTGGGAAGATCCCACATGCCGCGGAGCAACTAAGCCCGTGGGCCACAACTACTGAGCTCGTGCACCTAGAGCCCGTGCTCCACAACAAGAGAAGCCACTGCAATGAGAAGCCCGCGTACTGCAATGAAGAGTAGCCCCCGCTCGCCGCAACTAGAGAAAGCCTATGCGCGGCAATGAAGACACAACACGGCCAAAAACAAATAAAATAAATAAATTTTAAAAAAAAGAATGGAAGAAAATATTTGTGAATCACATATCTGATAAGGGACTTGTATCTGGACTATATAAAGAAATCTTACAGTTCAATAATAAAAAAAGACACACAACCCAATTAAAAAATTATGAATGAATGAACAAAATATGGTATATCCATACTATGGAATATTATTTGGCCATAAAAAGGAATGAAGCTACAATATGGATGAACTTTGAAAACATTATGCTCAGTGAAAGAATCTAGTCTTGAAAGAACATACATTATATGATTCAACTGATACAAAATGTCCAGAATAGGCAGTAGATCTGTGGTTGCCTAGGTCTGTGGGGACTAGGGGGTAAAAGGGTCATAGCTAAAGGGTATAGGGACTTCTTCTTGAGGGTGATGAAAAAGTCCTAAAATTGATTATTATAATGATTGCAAAACTCTGTGTATATACTAAAAATATTGAACAGTACAATTTACACGTGTGAATTATGTGGTATGTGGCCGTGATCGTACAGTGGTTACTACTTTGCATTGTGAATTATGTGGTATGTGAATTATATTTTAGTAAAGCTGGTACCTCCCAAAAGGTCAGTTTTTTTGACAGTACATATGAGCTTGATTATGCTTCTATCTATCCTGAGGAATACAGTGGCTAAGATATTCATATTAAGAACATTTGACAGAAAAAAATTGTGGTAGAGTTGGAGCTTCTCCTTTTTATTTGGAAACTTTTCTCATATGTGGGTTTCATGACAAGGAAGCTCTTATAATAATATTGATATAATTTAAAAATATAAAACAGAGGCTTCTGGTAATTGTGAAGGAGTGAAGTGGTCAAATGAATCTTATTGCAGGTAACAATTATAAAAATTGATTAAAAAAACTTGTTATAGACACTGGAAAGTGCACAAAATCAGAGAAGGAAAAACACTGCAACTGCAAGGGGTAAGAGTTAGTTTGTGACTTTCTGGTCTGAAGCCATTTCCTAACCCCCATGACTATGGCTTAAAGAAACAGGGGAGAAGCACAGCCTTATTGGCTCAAGGTACCTTTCAGGGCTGGAAAATCAACTGGAAGTTTAAAGAGGGAAATACTAGCAGCAAGAGAATTATAGAAGGAGAGAGACTCAAATTGTGGATATAAGTTCTGCCGAAATCCTTTTATCAGCTTAAGTATGCATGTGCAAGAGAGGACTCATGAGACCCAACACAAAACAGGTAAAGACCAGAGAGAAATCTATACTTGAAATAGGGAGCTACATAGAGAAAGATCTGAGCATTTGCTTTATTTGCTTTTTTTTTTTTTTTTGGGTAGGTGGTTTGGTTTAAATTTTTTTACAGCTTGCAAGATCTTAGTTCCCTGACCAGGGATTGAACCTGGGCCCCAGCAGTGAGAGTGCTGAGTCCTAACCACTGGACCACCAGGAAATTCCCATGGTTTGGTTTAACTTTTAAAATTTATTTATTTATTTTTAATTAATTAATTAATTTATTTATTTTTGGCTGTGTTGGATCTTCGTTTCTGTGCGAGGGCTTTCTCTAGTTGCGGCGAGCGGGGGCCACTCTTCATCGTGGTGCGCGGGCCTCTCATTGTCACGGCCTCTCTTGTTGCGGAGCACAGGCTCCAGATGCACAGGCTCAGTAATTGTGGCTCACGGGCCCAGTTGCTCCGTGGCATGTGGGATCTTCCCAGACCAGGGCTCGAACCCGTGTCCCCTGTATTGGCAGGCAGATTCTCAACCACTGCGCCACCAGGGAAGCCCTATTTTTATTTTTAAAATCAACTTTATTGAGGTATATTTTATTTATTTATTTTTTTTTTTACGTTTTAATTTGGAAACAATTATAGATTCACAGCAAGTATCAAAAATAGTACAGAGAGGCCCATGTACCCTTCTCCCAGTTTCCCCCAGTGGTTACATCTTACATAACTGTAGTACAATATCAAAACCAGGAAACTGACATTGATAGAATGTATGCGTAGTTCTATGTCATTTTGTCACGTGTGTAGATTTCGGAAACCACCATCACAATCAAGATGAATAACAATCCTGTTACCACAAAGATCTTCCTTGTGCTACTCCGTTATAGTCATATTCACCCTTCCTCTCCTCACCATGCCTAACCCCTGATAACCACTAATCTATTTTCCATCACTGCAATTTTGTCACATTTAGAATGTTATATAAATGGAATCATACAGCAAGTGAATTTTTTGACCCTATGAAATTGGCTTTTTTTTTCACTTAGCATAAGGCCCCTGAGATCCATGTGTTTTCAATATTTCATGCCTTTTTATTTCTGATTAGTATTCCATAGAATGGATGTGCCATAGTTTATTTAACCATTCACCTACTGAGGGGCATTTCAGTTGTTTGCAGTTTTGGACTATTACAAATGAAGCTGCTGTGAAGATTCATGTACAGGTTTATTGTGTAGACATAAAATGTCACTTCTCTGGGATGAATGCCCAGGAATATGATTGCTATGTTGTATGCTAGTTGGATGTTTAGTTTTATAAGAAACTGGCAAACTATGATCATCCATTCTACATTCCCGCCAGTAATGTATGAGACATCCAGTTGTTCCATATCCTTGCCAGCATTTGGTATTGTTGCTATTTTTTATTTTAGCTGTTCTAATAAGAATGTATTTATATCTCTTTGTGGTCTTAAGTTACATTTCTTTAATGGCTAGTGATGTTGAAAAATAATTTAAAAAATAATTAATTGAAGTGAAATTCATACAACATAAATTAATCATTTGCAAGTGGCATTTAATATATATACAATGTTGTGAACCACCACCTATATCTAATTCCAAAACTTTGCCATCACTCTAAAGTAAAACTTCTTACCCACTAAGCAGTTTCTCCTCAGACCACCCTCCCCCCCAGCCCCTGGCAACCACCAATCTGTATTCTACTTCTATGGATTTATGTATTCCACTTCTATGGATTTATGTATTCCAATTATTTCATATAAATGGATTCCTATAATATGTGGCCTTCTTGTCTGGCTTCTTTCACTTAGCATAATGTTTCACTTACAGTCATCTGTGTTGTAGCAGATACCAGTATTTCATTCTTTTTTGTGGCCAAATAATATTCAATTGCCTGTGTATATAATTTGTTTTTCCATTCATCCATTGATGGACATTTGGGCTATTTCAACCTCTTCCCTATCATGAACAGTACTGCTATGAACATGCATGCATATGTACTTATTTGAGCACCTGTTTTCAGTTGTTTCGGGTATATAGTTAGCAGTGCTTCTTTTTTTTTTAACTGAATGTAGTCCCATCTGTGCTTCGATGGAGCAGCAGAAAGCTGAAGCCTAAGGACTTGAAGTGCCAATAGACAGAGCTCAAGGCCAGCAGGACAGCTGGTATTTAGGTGTGAAACCTTAGAGGCAAGGAAACCACAGAAAGGCTGAGCTTCATCTCTGTCCTAATTACATAGGCACATGGGAGACTGCACAGGGGGCCAGGCTAAAAATCTAAGTGGATAGCCATAAGAACAAAGCAGATATATCAGTTGCTGCATACCACAAGGTACACAAAGTTTGCAGTTTCAGTTCAAGTAAGTTAACTGTCTACTAGAATAAAAACTCAGTAATCATAAGAACATATCAGAATTCAGAATCACTGCAACATATTTTCTAGAATGTCTAATTTTCAACCCCAAATAGTAACCATTGAAAGAAACAGAAAAGTGAGACCCAGAGTGCTCCACAGCTAGCCGGGAGGGAGTCTGGGAAAAAGTCTGGACCTGCCGAAGAGGCAAGAGACCATTGTTTTGGGGTGTGCGAGGAGAGGGGATTCCTTCCCTGTCTGCCCACAGAAGGCAGAGCACTGCCTAAATGAGCTCCAGAGATGGGTGCAAGTCACGGCTATCAGCTCAGACCCCAGGATGGGCGTGAAACGCTAACGCTGCCGCCGCTGCCACCAAGAATCCTGCGTGCAAGCACAGGTCACTATCCACAACCCCCCCACCCCCGGGGGCCTGTGCAGCCCACCACTGAATGGATAAGTGAGCTGGAATATAAAAAGGTGGAAATAACTGCCAGGGAGCAGAATAACGAAAAAAGAATGAAAAGAATTGAGGACAGTCTCAGAGACCTCTGGGACAACATTAAATGCCCCAAGATTCGAATTATAGGGGTCTCAGAAGAAGAAGAGAAAAAGAAAGGGACTGAGAAAATATTTGAAGAGGTTATAGTTGAAAACTACCCTAAAATGGGAAAGGAAATAGTCAATTGAGTCCAGGAAGCACAGAGAGTCCCATACAGGATAAATCCAAGGAGAAACATGCCAAGACACATATTAATCAAACTATCTAAAATTAAATACAAAGAAAAAATATTAAAAGCAGCAAGGGAAAAGCAACAAATAACATACAAGGGAATCCCCATAAGGTTAACAGCTGATTTTTCAGCAGAAACTCTGCAAACCAGAAGGGAGTGGCAGGACATATTTAAAGTGAGGAAAGGGAAAAACCTACAACCAGGATTACTCTACCCAGCAAGGATCTTATTCAGATTCGATGGAGAAATTAAAACCTTTACAGACAAGCAAAAGTTAAGAGAGTTCAGCAACACCAAACCAGCTTTACAGCAAATGCTAAAGGAACTTCTCTAGGCAGGAAACACAAGAGAAGGAAAAGACCTACAAAAACAAACCTAAAACAATTAAGAAAATGGTAATAGGAATATACATATCGATAATTACCTTAAATGTAAATGGATTAAATGCTCTAACCAAAAGACACAGACTGGCTGAATGGATACAAAAACATGACCCATATATATGATGTCTACAAGAGACCCACTTCAGACCTAGGGACACATATAGACTGAAAGTGAGGGGATGGAAAAAACTATTCCATGCAAATGGAAATCAAAAGAAAGCTGGAGGAGCAAAACTAATATCAGACAAAATAGACTTTAAAATAAAGGCTATTAACAAGACACAAAGATGGACACTACATAATGAAAAAGGGATCAATCCAAGAAGATATAACAACTGTAAATATTTATGCACCCAACATAGGAGCACCCCAATACATAAGGCAAATGCTAACAGCCATAAAAGGGGAAATGGACAGTAATACAGTAATACAGTAATAGTAGGGAACTTTAACACCCTACTTTCACCAATGGAAAGGTCATCCAACATGAAAATAAATAAGGAAACACAAACTTTAAAGGACACATTAGACTAGATAGACTTAATTGATATTTATAGGACATTCCATCCAAAAACAACAGAATACATTTTCTTCTCAAGTGCTCATGGAACATTCCCCAGGATAGATCATATCTTGGGTCACTAATCAAGCCCTGGTAAATTTAAGAAAATTGAAATCATATCAAATATCTTTTCCGACCACAATGCTATGAGACTAGATATCAATTACAGGGAAAAAACTGTAAAAAATACAAACACATGAAGACTAAACAATACGCTACTAAATAACCAAGAGATCACTGAAGAAATCAAAGAGGAAATCAAAAAATACCTAGAAACAAATGACAATGAAAACACGACTACCCAAAACCTATGGAATGCAGCAAAAGCAGTTCTAAAGGGAAGTTTATAGCAATACAATCCTACTTCAAGAGACAAGAAACATCTCAAATAAACAACCTAAACTTACACCTAAAGCAATTAGACAAAGAAGAAGAAAAAAACACCCAAAGTTAGCAGAAGGAAAGAAATCATAAAGATCAGATCAGAAATAAACGAAAAAGAAATGAAGGAAACAATAGCAAAGATCAATAAAACTAAAAGCTGGTTCTTTGAGAAGATAAACAAAATTGATAAACCATTAGCTAGACTCATCAAGAAAAAAGGGAGAAGACTCAAATCAATAGAATTAGAAATGAAAAAGGAGAAGTAACAACTGACTCTGCAGAAATACAAACGATCATGAGAGATTACTACAAGCAACTCTATGCCAAGAAAATGGACAACCTGGAAGAAATGGACAAATTCGTAGAAATGCACAACCTGCCGAGACTGAACCAGGAAGAAATAGAAAATATGAACAGACCAACCACAAGCACTGAAATTGAGACTGTGATTAAATATCTTCCAACAAACAAAAGCCCAGGACCAGATGGCTTCACAGGTGAATTCTATCAAACATTTAGGGAAGAGCTAACACCTATCCTTCTCAAACTCTTCCAAAATATTGCAGAGGGAGGAACACTCCCCAACTCCTTCTATGAGGCCACCATCACCCTGATACCAAAACCAGACAAAGATGTCACAAAGAAAGAAAACTACAGGCCAATATCACTGATGAACACAGATGCAAAATTCCTCAACAAAATACAAGCAAACAGAATCCAGCAGCACATTAAAAGGATCATACACCATGATCAAGTGGGGTTTATTCCAGGAATGCAGGGATTCTTCAATATAAGCAAATCAATCAACATGATACACCATATTAACAAATTGAAGGAGAAAAACCATATGATCATCTCAGTAGATGCAGAAAAAGCTTTCAACAAAATTAAACACCCGTTTATGATAAAAACTCTCCAGTAGGTGGGCATAGAAGGAACCTACCTCAACATAGTAAAGGCCATATGTGACGAACTCACAGCCAACATCGTTCTCAATGGTGAAAACCTGAAACCATTTCCTCTAAGATCAGGAGCAAGACAAGGTTGTCCACTCTCACCACTGTTATTCAACATAGTTTTGGAAGTTTTAGCCACAGCAATCAGAGAAGAAAAAGAAGTAAAAGTAATCCAAATTGGAAAAGAAGAAGTAAAGCTGTCACTGTTTGCAGATGACATGATACTATACATAGAGAATCCTAAAGATGCTACCAGAAAACTACTAGAGCTAATCAATGAATTTGGAAAAGTAGCAGGATACAAAAGTAATGCACAGAAATCTCTTGCTTTCCTACACACTAATGACGAAAAATCTGAAGGAGAAATTAATGAAACACTCCCATTTACCACTGCAACAAAAAGAATAAAATATCTAGGAATAAACCTGCCTAAGGAGACAAAAGACCTGTATGCAGAAAATTATAAGACACTGATGAAAGAAATCAAAGATGATATAAACAGATAGAGAGATATACCATGTTCTTGGATTGGAAGAATCAACATTGTGAAAATGACTGTATTATCCAAAGCAATCTACAGAATCATTTCAATCCATATCAAACTACCAATGGCATTTTTCATAGAACTAGAACAATAAATTTTACAATTTGTATGGAAACACAAAAGACCCCGAATAACCAGAGCAATCTCGTGAAAGAAAAATGGTGCTGGAGGAATCAGGTTCCCTGACTTCAGACTATACTACAAAGCTACAGTAATCAAGACAGTATGGGTCACAGCAAGATCCTTTTTGACCCAGCTCCTAGAGAAATGGAAATAAAAACAAAAATAAACAAATGGGACCTAATGAAACTTCAAAGCTTTTGCACAGCAAAGGAAACCATAAACAAGATGAAAAGACAACCCTCAGAATGGGAGAAAATATTTGCAAATGAAGCAACTGACAAAGGACTAATCTCCAAAATTTACAAGCAGCTCATGCAGCTCAATATCAAAAAACAAACAACCCAATCCAAAAATGGTCAGAAGACCTAAATAGACATTTCTCCAAAGAAGATATACAGATTGCCAACAGACACATGAAAGAATGCTCAACAACATTAATCATTAGAGAAATGCAAATCAAAACTACAATGAGATATCATCTCACACCGGTCAGAATGGCCATCATCAAAAAATCTACAAACAATAAATGCTGGAGAGAGTGTGGGGAAAAGGGAACCCTCTTGCCCTGTTGGTGGGAATGTAAATTGATACAGCCACTATGGAGAACAGTATGGAGGTTCCTTAAAAAACTAAAAATAGAACTACCATACGACCCAGCAATCCCAGTACTGGGCATATACTCCGAGAAAACCATGATTCAAAAAGAGTCACGTACCAAAATGTTCATTGCAGCTCTGTTTACAATAGCCAGGACATGGAAGCAACCTAAGTGTCCATCAACAGATGAATGGATAAAGAAGATATGGCACATATATACAATGGAATATTACTCAGCCATAAAAAGAAACGAAATTGGTTTATTTGTAGTGAGCTGGAGGGACCTAGAGCCTGTCATACAGAGTAAAGTAAGTCAGGAAGAGAGAAACAAATACAGTACTCTTGCACATATATATAGAATATAAAAAAAAAATGGTTCTGAAGAACCTAGGGGCAGGACAGGAATAAAGACACAGATGTAGAGAATGGACCTGAGGACACGGGGAGGGGGAAGGGTAAGCTGGGACGAAGTGAGAGAGTGGCATGGACATATATACACTACCAAATGTAAAATAGATAGCTAGTGGGAAGCAGCCGCATAGCACAGGGAGATCAGCTTGGTGCTTTGTGACCACCTAGAGGGGTGGGATAGGGAGGGTGGGAGGGAGGGAGACGCAAGAAGGAAGAGATATGGGGATATGTGTATATGTATAACTGATTCACTTTGTTATAAAGCAGAAACTAACAGAACATTGTAAAGCAATTATACTCCAAAAAAGATGTTAAAAAGAAAAAAAGTGAGACCCTGGGATAGGGGAATAGCAGTCAATAGAAACTGACTCTGAGTGAGTCCAAATATCAGATTTAGCAGACAAAGACTTAAAAACATCTATTGTATATATGTTCCAAGAATTAAAGGAAAATTTTCAAAGAATTAAAGGAAAATGTGGTATCAATGAATGAGAACATTGCAACAGAGATGTGGACGCTATAACAACAACAACAACCACAAAAAACAAATAGAAATTGTAGAGCTGGAAAATACAACTGAAATAAATTTACTCAATGGGCTCAACAGCAGATAGGAGATGGCAGAAGAATGAATTAGTGGACTCAATTTCAAGAATCAATTTGAAAAACAGAGAGAAAAACGACCAGAAATATGGAGAGAGACATGTGGGAGAATATCAAGCAGGCCAACGAATGTGTAATTGATATCCCAGAAGAGGAGGAGAAAAAAAGGCAGAAAAAACATTTGAAAAAATAGAGGCTGAAAAATTTAAAGGATATCAAATACACGATTATTTCTGGTGTCCTCTTTTTTGTGAGTGCTTTGCAATAGGTTACAAAGTGGAGGAGAAAGACTTTGGTGCTACCTAGTGGTCATTTAGGAAGTGCCGACAATAATTTGGGTATAAAAGAACACCTTGATGATTTTATTACTTCGAATCTTCGTATTTGTGGCCCATCTCAGAGAAGGGCAACATCAACAAGAGTTTCCAGTTAATAACACAGATGCCCCCAAAAGGAAATGGCCACAGCCTTGTGTGATTTATTAATCAGGAAAAAATACTTTATAATAACTAAAGTAATGTGAAGAAGATTAATAACAGTTTTGGCCACTTTATAACTGTGGGAGTCCTTATTGTTCTGTTTAATTACAATCGTTTACAGTTTTGAAGTATGCAAAATCAGCATGAAAAGAAGAAAGTTAACAGACCCTTTTGAGTGATTGTATTTGTGCAGGGTGAGAAAAACAAACAAACTTTTGCCATCTGGGTAGTACATGCAGAAAGTAAATAACATTTTTATACTCTCATGGTTGAGAACAAAGCATATACTCAAAGACCACTTTTCTTTCTGAGTTACCAGTCCTCTAATATACCTAGCCTCTATTTTTAAAATCAGACAAATAGTTTTAATAGATTTCAATATGTACACATCTATATATTTTAAATTTTTTTATTTTACATTACAATATGTACACGCACACACACACACACACACATTTTTTGCCACGCTGCATGGCATGTAGGATCTTAGTTCTCAGACCAGGGATCGAACCCTTGCCCCCTGTGGTGGAAGCGTGGAGTCTCAACCACTGGACCGCCAGGGAAGTCCCTATGTACACATCTAGATGTAGGCACATACACTAAACAATGACAGATGACCATACTTAAGCTTTAAAGATTAGTTTTAAAATTAATCTTATAAGCATAAGACTTTTTATTGCGTGGATTTTTCTCTAATCCATTTCCATAATCTAAATGTTATGAAGAATAAATACATTTATATATTGATAATAGTGAGTCAAAAATAAACTTTTATGGTGACCAAGTATTTTCACTTTTTCTGGATCTCTTCATTTTAACTTCTTTAAAAATTGTTGCACTTATATAATGCAATATTCCACTTGCATTATATTCCTCACTGTAATAAAATCAGGGAGAAGGCATTTAGCTTTTTTTGTGGGGGGTTCTGAATATCAAATAAGTTAAAAAATTTTTCTAATTGAAGTATAGTTGAGATTTAGCTTTTTTTAAACCAAACTTATCAAATCACTCTGATTTTTGGGAGGATTCACCTTGATTAGGAATATTAGGTGAACTTAGAAGTGTATATTAATTCTTTTATATTTATTTTAAAATATTAAAACTACTTCACAGAATTTCTTTTTGTATGATTACTGGTGCTAGCTTGATATCTATTTTCATTTCTCTCTTTCTTTCTTTGGAATCTAGAATCCAACCATTTGACTACCTGAGCTTGTCAGTTTCTGAGCTGGAAGTTTCTGTGTGTGAAGGGGTTTTCTTAGAGTCAGTACATTTAAAGCATCAAAAGTCCAGTTTCTTCCTTCTGTGGGAATTCTTGAGTTCTTTTCTTTTAGGTTTATATAAGCACTTGTTTATCTCAATAAGCTAAATAGAACAGAGTGTCTTTTAATTTTAAGACTTTATAATCAAATTTATTAATTCTCTCTGGAAGTAGGAGGAAGTGTTCTAAATTATTTCCTTAGAAAATACTTCACATTCATATAGTGGAAGAATCATGTCACACTCTTGGACATGCTAGAATTTGCCCAAGTTGAAGTTTATAGTTGAAGGGTTTTTTTCCCCTCTATTTTGTTATGTGTTGTTTTCTGTGGCACTTATCCAGTCAATATGTGAGTTGAGCCAGAGGTTAAACATCAGCACAAAAAGTTGTTGTTGTTTTTATTTAACATTTTGAATTGGCTTATTTATGTATGTCTATAGGATTTCCTCACTTCTTAAAAGGGAGAAAAAAGGAAAATGAATGCACTCAATAATTCTTCTGATTTCTCAGATAATTGGAGGTTATGAAGAACCTGGATAAGCCAAAAGTAGATGGACATGGCCCACTTCCACATATACAAACTCACGCATGTTATTTTTATGCAAGCTAGGTAAATTCTTTAGAGGTCAAAACTCTCTGCTTTCTAAAGCTATGCAACACCTGTTTCAAGTCTATTTCTCCAACTTTGACAATAGGTCTGTCTGTTTGGATTAGATATCTATATAGTGTGCACAAATGACAGATTCCTATGATCAATTAATCTCTGAAAATGCTCCCCCAAAGCCAGATACAGACAAATTACAGTTACAAATAGATTATTGTACATGGATGAATTCTTCCCTGAGGAGGGAGTAAAGGCTATTCTCACTTAAACACACACAGAGAATTGTCTTTAGCCAGGGAAAAAAAGAAAACAGAGACAGATACATATGTGAAATTCACTATGTGGAAAGATAAACAAAAATGCCCATCCTAATAATTTTTATAGGACATTCACCATTCTTCAGCCATATGACATACTGCTGTGAACCACTGGCTTCTTTCCATTTCCTCTTAGGATTTATGATCCCCAACCCACTGAATTACTTAAATAAAAGAAACACTGACAAAACCCCTGCAAGTCCGTTAGTTTACTTAAACTTTTTGAAACTTTACAGACTTACAGATACAGTCTTGCCACAGCTAGGACACCATATCCAGACTTCTAGTCTTAAACTGAAAGGTGTCCAATCATAACTATCAGGTTTTCACCCTGGAAATCTGGTTGCCATCATGACTTCTGATGTCCAGACAAGGATTTTAGGCCTCGTGAGCTTCTAAGTGGCAGGTGATCATGTCTTGCAAATCTAAGTTTTCGCTCTAGATGAGAGAGGAGAGAATTGGAAGCAGCAAGAGCCTACAGGAGTTTATTTTCCCTTATTGTTCTGAGGTTAGAGGATTTCTCTGGAGCCTGGGTTGTAATCTTCTTCTGTCACTGCTCTTGTCCTAGCATTGGAGGTTGGATCATGATACTATTCCTTAAGTGAAATGAGTGCACATAGTCTAGAAAAAAGAAGATGAATCTCCCAGCTTCATGAAACATTTCTGGATGAGGCATTCAACTGTTTACACTTTTGTTGGTGTGCTTTTTGATTTTGATTTCTAGGCATTTATCACGGAAGCTTCCATTCCACAGAGACTGTGGTCTGAAGAACTTCTGATCCCAATGCCATGTTTTCTCACAGTATTTCTCCTTCATATCGAAGGAGATCAAAGGTATTTGACCTATAGTTACCATACTCCTTGGCCAACTGATAGACCATGCCTCAGTGGATTGTGTAGGTGGAGGGATTCTTGATACCCTTTCTTCAGAACCATCTTTGAAAGCTATAAAAAAGAGGAATGCTGTGGCTGTTCTGACTCATTAGGGGTAAAAAGGGGAAGTTTTCTCTGTTTGATTTTGAACCTTTAAAATACTGGTGTTTACATGCTAAATACAGCTAGAGGATATAGGCTGTGGTAATTACATGACCTGTAGCTGTTTTTTAATAAAGGGTTGTGTTGTTCATTTTGCTTTGGCCTCTGCGTATTATATTAATAATAGCAGTGTCCTCTTACAGAATTCTAGAAAGCTGATCAACAGCTGGCACTGAAAATCCATTTTCAATTGCTCTTGAGAAACAACCAAATCTAGGTTCCAGCCTAAAATATAAATAGACTGCATGTTAAAATGGCTGCCAGTTTACACTAGATATAACTTTCAAAATACCTCTCTTGGGAGGGAATGGATTTCTGCTACTGGAAAACAGTGTCCTAGGAATCAAAACCAACACAGTAGGACAACCACATGAAGTTGTTGATGCATTTTTTTCCAGGAGATTTTCTGGGGGGTACTAGGGACCTACTATGGAGCACTAAGGGTTGTATATATTTAGCTGTTGAAACCATTTTCTTGATACAACAAATGCAGCTTTATAGCATGTAGTATGAAAAGAGCACAAGCTTTGGGAACAAACAGACCTGGGTTTGAAACACATTTCTGCCATTTAACTTGCTGTGTTATCTTAGGAAAGTTATTTCACATTTCTGAGCTTCAATTTCCTTATCTGTAAAATGAGAAGGATAATACTACCTGTTTCATAGGTAGGATGTCCCAGTTCACCTGGGACAGTCCTGTTTTTGTCTTTTATCTAGGCATAATTGTTAATAGTATGTGCTTTCTCTTCAAAGTGTCCTGATTTGGATCCCAAATTATATGGCCACTGTCAGCAGATGGTTGTGAACATTAGATTCAGCAACCTATATATAAAGAGCCTAGCACAATGCCTGAACTGTAGTAAGTACTTAATGATGCTGCTTTTTATTATTTTTCTCTTAGGGAAAATGACCAAAAAAATCAGAAAAATAGTTTTAAAAAAAGTCTTTTTAACTTTAGGAAAAGATTAGTCACTTGAGAAGTTAGCTTGAAAAGAGTTAGGACTTCTTGCCTTACAAACAAAACATGAGATCCTTAGCAATTAAAATTCAGGTTATAAGTTACATGTATAGAGTACCTTACTGACAAAAGATAGGGAGAGTTGTCAAGTTTCAATCTAAGAAAGTAGATAGGAGACATGGGCTTCAGCCTGAAATGGTTAAGACAGAGACTACAGGCAACCAGAAATAGAGGAAGAACCATGCTTTGATTTTGGTTTTAGATGGTAGGATACCCCCAAAATTGCTTCATTGGAGGAAAGCCTAAGGATTCTTAAACTTGATGTTAAAAGTTATTTGACATTGCACTTCCTGAGGAGTCATCACATTCATAAAGTGAAAAAATAATCCACTCTTTTAGAGCCACCACAGATTCTAAAAACAACATCTGGAAACCCTCCATGCCTAGTTTATCAAAATTCATGTTTGTTAGGTGTTTGTTAAAATTCCTGTCCTGCTTCTCTTTTGATAAACATAAACATTTATTATCCTTTTGAAATCTAATTTTAAATTCAATATAAGTCCATATGGTGGCTAAAAAAAAAAGTGAAAGTAGAGGCATTTCCAGAATGGTGGAGTAGTACATCTGAAAATTTGCTCCATCATAAAAACAACAAGAACACTGGCAAAAATTGTCAAAACCAACTTTTTGGGAACTCTGGAAATTAACCAAAGCTTGCAATGATCTGAGGAGCATTTATTCAAGGAAAACATCTTAATCCTAGCAAGAACACTGAGATTTGTGCCATTTCAACTTGCCCTAATCCCATCCCCTTCTTCCCATTTCTGTGATACCCTTGAAAGTCAACAGCTATTGAAACTATGGTAGCTGTAAAAATCTGCAAGCCTAGAAGCCACTGGAGGGGCAAGAAGGGGTTTGGAGCTCCTCCCAAAACTCCATCTTCAGGGAATTGTCACTATTTGACTTGTCTGGAAATTTCTTGAAAAGATCCTTTCCTAATGTTTTAATTTATGTGACCTAACTCAGAGCTTGCAATGTATGATGAACTCTATCTCCAGGATATGTGTTGAAAAGAATCAGTGGCAATTGTTTAAAATCATGGCTGCCTGAGGTGGTGATACATTTTAACAAGAGGGCTGTTAATAAGAGGCTAATAAGAAGCCGACCAACAAGAGGGCTGTTAATAAGAGGCTAATAAAAAGCTGACCAAAAAACTTAACAGAAGAACTGAGGAATGAGATGTCCATAGGGAGGTTTGAAGAGCTCTGACATATTCCTGAGAATCTAGAAAGCCACATGCATATTCAGGGATGTGTGCATGCAAGGCTAAAGCAGAGTTGTAAATTGCCTGCCAGAATGTTGAAGAAATGCATTAACACACACACACACACACACACACACACACACACACACACACACACACAGGCTCTTGGAAAAGGCTTGGAGACTTGCTTCAGGGCATTTGAGGAAATCTATGTCCAATAATTAACTGATTGCTAATCTAACCAAGCAAAGACTTGAGGGATGACACCTACCAAGGAATACAGACTTTAAAGAATTAGTCCAGGAAAGTCACTAAGCAAACAAATAGCAGCAACAACAACAAAAACAGCAAACCCTGGGGATGGGGAAAAACTGATTTTCAGAGCTGACACATTGTATTATTTAACACATCCAGTTATCAACAAAAACTTGTGAGACAGGCAAAGAAACAGGAAAGTATGGGCCATACAGAAAGAAAAAAAAAAAGAATCAGTAGAAACTATCCTTGAAGAAGCCCAGACATTGGGCTTAATAGACAAAGACTTGAAATTAGCTATTAAAAATATGTTCAAAGAACTAAAGGAAACCATGTCTAAACAACTAAGGAAAAGCATGTGAATAAAATCTCACCAAATAGAAAATATCAATAAAAAGAAATCATAAAAAGAACTAAGTAGAAATTCTGCAGTTGAAAAGTACCATAACTGACTGAAAAATTCCCAAGTGGGTACAACTGAGAATTTTAACTGGCAGAATAAAGAAGTAGCAAACTTGAAGGTAGGTCAATTGAGATTATCCAGTCTGGGAAACAGAAAGAAAAAAGTGAAGAACAATGAACATAACCTCAGGGACCTGTGGGACCCCATCAAGCGTACTAACATATGCATAACGTTGATGGGCACAGAATGTATAAAAATGTAGTTTATATGACAATATTAGCACAAAGGAGGGGAGAGGATAAGGAGCTATATATAGGAGGAAAGTTTTTGTGTGCTGTTGAAATTAAGTTGCTATTAATCCAAACTAGATTTTTGTAAATTAAGTTGTTAATAGTAATCCTCAGGACAACAGCTAATAAACTAACTAAAAGTATATATGAAATAATAGGGAATAAACTGGTATACTAGAAAACATTTATTTAACACAAAAGAAGGCAGTAATGGAAGAATAGAGAAATAAAGAGGATGTAAGTCATATAGAAAATAAAATGATCGGGACTTCCCTGGTGGCGCAGTGGTTAAGAATCCGCCTGCCAATGCAGGGGACACGGGTTCGAGCCCTGGTCTGGGAAGATCCCACATGCCGCGGAGCAACTAAGCCCGTGCGCCACAACTCCTGAGCCTGCGCTCTAGAGCCGGTGAGCCACAACTACTGAGCCTGTGTGCCTAGAGCCCATGCTCCAAACAAGAGAAGCCACTGCAATGAGAAGCCCGCGCACCGCAACGAAGAGTAGCCCCCGCTCGCCACAACTAGAGAAAGCCCCCGTGCAGCAATGAAGACCCAACGCAGCCAAAAATAAATAAAATAAAATAATTTATTAAAAAAAAAACCAAAATGATGGACATAAGTCATACTTTACCAGCAGTTACATTATATGTAAGTGGATTAAACACTCCAATTAAAAGGCAGAAATTGGCAGAATGAATTAAGGGCACACGATCTAACTATATGCTGTTTACAAGAAACATAGTTTGGATTTAATGACACAAATAGGTTGAAAGTAAAAAGATGGAAAAAGACAATGACACATCATCGGTTCCTTTGGGGTATTATTATTTTAATCACTGAAATGAAATTTAATGAAAGCATTTCAAACAAAAATGTAGACAGAATAATACAGTGAACCTTTGTCTTTGATGACTTCCTTGCTTTCTAGTATGACAGGAGTTCCCAGGCTCATTCTGTACATTTTCTGCCCCATGCCTAGGATCAACCATTTCTCCAAGAAGCCCTGGTTCCTTTTATTTACTGGTTGTTAAATTTGCAAATTAGTGCTCACTGTCTTGTAGGCCTTCATATATTATTTGATAAAAGTATACTAGAAGGAAAAAGTTTACGAGTCAGGGTACTTTACTTCAGGTTCTTAAAATTTCCTTGTGCTCAGCACAGGAAGCCCCTCTGTGACACTCAAGGGAAATATGGAGGTTATAGGTTAAAAAATATCCAAAGGCTGATTTAATGATCAAAATATATCCCTGTCTGATTAGTCTTCATTCTCTTGGTTAGGCATACAGTCTGGGTGATTCTATGAGATTTGAGTCTGTTCTCTGGAATGTCTGTCATGAATAAGATCATATACAAAAGTGATTTTGACTTTCAAAACTTTATTTATTGCAAGAAGAAACACATTTGAGTGAGGAAAAACTGCCTCTCAGGTGGCTTTGATCCAGAGCCTGGGTTGAGAACTGTATATGTCTCCTGGTATATCCATGATCCTTATTCTAGGCATGACAACTCCCAGACTTCTGTCTCCCCCCCAGGCCTCTCATCTAAAATTGGAGCCTACTAGATGTCTCCACTTGGGTGTCCTACACGCATCTCAAGTGCTACGTGTCCCAAACTGAGATCATCAGTTTTCCTTCTCACTCTTGTTCTTCCTATATTTCTGTGAATGAGACCTCCTGTATACTAGGCACTGTTTTAAATCATAGTGATTCAGTAATTCATAAGACAAAGTCCCTGCACTTCTGGAGTTTGGGGACACAGATAGTTAACAAATAAACAGAAACATGAATAAAACTACTAGCTAGAGGTAAGTACTATGTGGAGAACTAAAGTAGGGTTGTGTGATATATGGTTACCAGACTGGAATAATCAGGCTAGGTCTTTCTAGGGAGGTGACATTTAAGCTGATATCTGAAGGATGGTAAGTGGCCCATAAAGCAAAATTGTTGGGGAAAAGTCCTTTTAGGTAGAAGAAATAGCAAGTGCAAAATCCCTGAGGTGGAAAAGAGTTTGATCCCTTCCAGGTACAGGAATATGTCTTAGTGGATAAAGTATAGCATGTAAGGGGGAGAATGTAAAATGGGGCTGGAGAGAGACAGGGATCAGATCATACAGGCCTTTGTAAGCCCTAGTAAGGAGTTTGTATTTCATTCTCAATGCAATAGGAAGTCATCAGAGGGTATTAGGCAGGGGAGTGACACAACTGGTTTATACTTTAAAAAAAATCACTCTGACTGCTGTGTGAACTAGAGGTGAATGAATTTACCATGAAACTAATGGGTCCCTTCTAAGGGCCTACAGGGATCCCTAGTAATGTGTTCCCGTGGTCATATGTTTTGATAACATTTGCGGAAGATGTTTTAACGGCAACCAGTTATGGCTTCCATCTCTTTCCATTCCACCTTCCCCTCCATCAGATTTCCCCTGTTGTTGGTTGTTGGCCTTGGACTGGCTGTGGGAATTTTTGGGATCTGGCTACTGGACAGTTGATGGAAATGCATTGAGTTTGGGTTTAGTGAGATATTATTTATGAGATTCAAAATAATTTCTGTGTATTGTTAGATTACTGATAACATAGGAATATTTTTCCAGGAATACTCCTACCACACAATCTGCCCAACATGCAAGGCCAGAGGTTGCGCCGCAATAACAAATGTTACCTTTAGTGTCTGGCACAGAGAGAGCACAGTTAATGGAAGAGAAACAGAATTTGAAAAGTACAGAGCCAGAAGCTAGTGTGTGGAAAGTTCTTCCAATTACCAGCCATGGAAAATTTTATGTGGAGGGTTTGGTTCTTACCAATGCCTAATCAAAACATAAATTCTTGCCTGAATAAAATCAATAAAATCAATAATGCATGATGAACGATTATAAATGTACCATAAACATTTTTCTTTATTTTTTTGGCGGAAATCTAACTAAAGAGAATTTATCAGAATTCCTGTGTTTGCAAGCCCAAACCTATGGCAGTACTACCAGCAATGCGTATGTGTATGAATTCTCATGTTTTATGCATCCCAATGTATTGGACTGTGTGTTAGTATATATGATCCATGTTGTCCAGATGGAGTCTGGCAGTTCTGCATGGAACAGCATGTAAAATTGCCACTAATGCAACAAAATGGCTTGAAGAAACAAATGTTCCAGTGACAAAATGCCTGCATGTAGTGATCGGTATGTCAATGTATGGAGCATAAGAGTAGTTTGATATATAATGGACAATTATGTAGCTCAGTATAATTCAGTAGCATGTGAATTGCTCTTGTAAATCACTTAATTTCATATTAATTTTGTATATGTTTATTCAATATTTTATTATATTGACCAACCAAAATTTAGATGTGACAGGAAGAAAGTATCCTAGTGAAAGCCAAAACCAAAAGCTGAAAAAAAGAAGACTGGCAGAAGCTTCAACATGTTAAAAACTTTCATTATATCACAACAGAAACTAAACACTCTAAAGATCAAAAATCACAAAATTGAAGAAAGAAACCACTATAACCAAGAAAATATAGATAATGAAAATGATGAAAGAAGAAAGGAAAGAAGATTATAAGTATTAGACACACCTCTAGAGGAACCGAAAAAGTGGATAATAAAATAAAACAAAATTTTTAGGGTCAACAGAGCACATTTGAAGGTTAGAATTCATTGACTCCAATAAGAACTGTGAATTTTCCTTGTGGTCTTTATGAGGAACAATAATTTCATTTAATATTGTTTAACAAAAGACAGATTTTCCCCAAGTCATTATCTCAATAGTATTTACAGAGAATCAAACATAATATAAAATGGACATTATAAAAGCTGTTATGAGATCCTCATTAGCCTATCCCAAGACTAAAGCTCATTGTTTTGCTTATAAACTCTTTCAGCAAAACAGACTGGATGGATATATTAATCCACGAAGACTCCCAGAGCACTAGCAGGTTATGTTTACTTGAGAATACCTGAAAGTCAAATGAAAATGAACGAAATCAATGTCTTGAAGAACAGATAGGAAAAGTATTCTTTCGAATTGCTAAAAAAAAAAAAAAGAATAGCTTCAGCTATTAAATTAAGTGAAAGAGGTTTTCTTGTCAAAGGTTAGAAAGGAAAGTGGCATTCTTCAGAAAACAAATTTCATGGGAATCTTTAAAAAAATTGACGGATGTGATCGTTTATCATACAAGCACTTGGAAAAATATCAAAATTAAAAATGGGAGTTATTTATCCAAGCTGGTTTATAAGAATTAACGGAATCGAGAGAGGAGAAGATGGCAGAAGAGTAAGATGCGGAGATTACCGTCCTCCTCACAGATACATCAGAAATACATCTACACATTGAACTGCTCCTATAGAACACCCACTGAACACTGGCAGAAGACGTCAGACCTCCCAAAAGGCAAGAAACTCCCCACGTACCTGGGTAGGGCAAAAGAAAAAAGAAAAACAGAGACAAAAGAATAGGGACGGGACCTGCACCAGTGGGAGGGAGCTGTGAAGGAGGAAAGGTTTCCACACACTAGGAAGCCCCTTCGCGGGTGGAGACTGCGGGTGGCGGAGGGAGGGAGCTTCGGAGCCACGGAGGAGAGCGCAGAAACGGGTGCAGAGGGCAAAGCGGAGAGATTCCCGCACAGAGGCTCGGCGCCGAGCAGCACTCACCAGCCCGAGAGGCTTGTCTGCTCAGCCGCCGGGGCGGGCAGGGGCTGGGAGCTGAGGCTCGGGCTTCGGAGGTCGGATCCCAGGGAGAGGACTGGGGTTGGCGGCGTGCACACAGCCTGAAGGGGGCTAGTGCACCACAGCTAGCCGGGAGGGAGTCCGGGAAAAGGTCTGGAGCTGCCGAAGAGGCAAGAGACCATTGTGTCGGGGTGAGCGAGGAGAGGGGATTCAGAGCACCACCAAAATGAGCTCCAGAGACGAGTGCGAGCCGTGGCTATCAGCGCAGACCCCAGAGACGGGCATGAGACGCTAAGGCTACTGCTGCCGCCACCAAGAAGCCTGTGTGCAAGCACAGGTCACTCCCCACACCGCCCCTCCCGGGAGCCGGTGCAGCCCACCACGGCCAGGGTCCCGTGATCCGGGGACAACATCCCCGGGAGAACGCACGGCGCGCCTCGGGCTGGTGCAACGTCACGCCGGCCTCTGCCGCCGCAGGCTCGCCCTGCATCCGTACCCCTCCCTCCCCCCGGCCTGAGTGAGCCAGAGCCCCCGAAGCAGCTGCTCCTTTAACCCCGTCCTGTCTGGGTGAAGAACAGATGCCCTCAGGCAACCTACAGGCAGAGGCGGGGAAAAATCCAAAGCTGAACCCCGGGAGCTGTACGAACAAAGAAGAGAAAGGGAAATCTCTCCCAGCAGCCTCAGAAGCAGCGGATTAAATCTCCACAATCAACTTGATGTACCTGCATCTGTGGAATACGTGAATAGACAACGAATCATCCCAAATTGAGGAGGTGGACTTTGGGAGCAAGATATATTATTTTTTCCCCTTTTCCTCTTTTTGTGAGTGTGTATGTGTATGCTTCTGTGTGAGATTTTGTCTGTATAGCTTTGCTGTCACCATTTGGCCTAGGGTTCTGTCCATCCGTTTTTTTTTTTTTTATTAAAAAAATTTTTTTCTTAATTTTTTATTTTAATAACTTTATTTTATTTTATCTTCTTTCTTTCTTCCTTCCTTCCTTCCTTCCTTTGTTTCTTTGTTTCTTTCTTTCTTTCTTTCTTTCTTTTCTTATTTTTTCTCCCTTTTGTTCTGAGCCGTGTGGATGAAAGGCTCTTGGTGCTCCAGCCAGGCATCAGGGCTGTGCCTTGAGGTGGGAGAGCCAACTTCAGGACACTGGTCCACAAGAGACCTCCCAGCTCCATGTAATACCAAACGGCAAAAATCTCCCAGAGATCTCCATCTCAATGCCAAGACCCAGCTTCACTCAACGGCCAGCAAGCTACAGTGCTGGACACCATATGCCAAACAACTAGCAAGACAGGAACACAGCCCCATCCATTAGCAGAGAGGCTGCCTAAAATCATAATAAGGCCACAGACACCCCAAAACACACCACCAGACGTGGACCTGCCCACCAGAAAGACAAGATCCTGCCTCATCCACCAGAACACAGGCACTAATCCCCTCCACCAGGAAGCCTACACAACCCACTGAACCAAGCTTAGCCACTGGGGACAGACACCAAAAACAATGGGAACTACAAACCTGCAGCCTGTGAAAAGGAGACCACAAACACAGTAAGATAAGCAAAATGAGAAGACAGAAAAACACACAGCAGATGAAGGAGCAAGGTAAAAACACACCAGACCTAACAAATGAAGAGGAAATAGGCAGTCTACCTGAAAAAGAATTCAGAATAATGACAGTAAAGATGATCCAAAATCTTGGAAATAGAATAGACAAAAGGCAAGAAACATTCAACAAGGACCTAGAAGAACTAAAGAGGAAACAAGCAACAATGAACAACCCAATAAATGAAATTAAAAATACTCTAGAAGGGATCAATAGCAGAATAACTGAGGCAGAAGAACAGATAAGTGACCTGGAAGATAAAATAGTGGAAATAACTACTGCAGAGCAGAATAAAGAAAAAAGAATGAAAAGAACTGAGAACAGTCTCAGAGACCTCTGGGCCAACATTAAACGCAAGAACATTTGAATTATAGGGGTCCCAGAAGAAGAAGAGAAAAAGAAAGGGACTGAGAAAATATTTGAAGAGATTATAGTTGAAAATTTCCCTAATATGGGAAAGGAAATAGTTAATCAAGTCCTGGAAGCACAGAGAGTCCCATACAGGATAAATCCAAGGAGAAACACGCCAAGACACATATTAATCAAACTATCAAAAATTAAATATAAAGAAAAAATATTAAAAGCAGCAAGGGAAAAACAACAAATAACACACAAGGGAATCCCCATAAGGTTTACAGCTGATCTTTCAGCAGAAACTCTGCAAGCCAGAAGGGAGTGGCAGGACATATTTAAAGTGATGAAGGAGAAAAACCTACAACCAAGATTACTCTACCCAGCAAGAATCTCATTCAGATTTGATGGAGAAATTAAAACCTTTACAGACAAGCAAAAGCTGAGAGAGTTCAGCACCACCAAACCAGCTTTACAATAAATGCTAAAGGAACTTCTCTAGGCAAGAAACACAAGAGAAGGAAAATGCCTACCGTAACAAACCCAAAACATTTAAGAAAATGGGAATGGGAACATACATATCGATAATTACCTTAAATGTAAATGGATTAAATGCTCCCACCAAAAGACACAGACTGGCTGAATGGATACAAAAAAAAGACCCGTATGTATGCTGTCTACAAGAGACCCACTTCAGACCTAGGGACACATACAGACTGAAAGTGAGGGGATGGGAAAAGATATTCCATGCAAATGGAAATCAAAAGAAAGCTGGAGTAGCAATTCTCATATCAGACAAAATAGACTTTAAAATAAAGACTATTACAAGTGACAAAGAAGGACACTACATAATGATAAAGGATCAATCTAAGAAAAAGAAATAACAATTGTAAATATTTATGCACCCAACATAGGAGCACCTCAATACATAAGGCAAATGCTAACAGCCATAAAAGGGGAAATCGACAGTAACACAATCATAGCAGGTGACTTTAACACCCCACTTTTACCAATGGACAGATCATCCAAAATGAAAAAAAATAAGGAAACACAAGCTTTAAATGATACATTAAACAAGATGGACTTAATTGATATTTACAGGACATTCCACCCCAAAACAGCAGAATACACATTTTTCTCAAGTGCTCATGGAACATCCTCCAGGACAGATCATATCTTGGATCACAAATCAAGCCTTGGTAAATTTAAGAGAATTGAAATCATATCAAGTGTCTTTTCCGACCACAACGCTATGAGACGAGATATCAATTACAGGAAAAGATCTGTAAAAAATACAAACACATGGAGGCTGAACAATACACTACTTAATAACCAAGTGATCTCTGAACAACTCAAAGGGGAAACCCAAAATTACCTGGAAAAAAATGACAATGGAGACAGGATGACCCAAATCCTATGGGATGCAGCAAAAGCAGTTCTAAGAGGGAAGTTTATAGCAATACAATCCTACCTTAAGAAACAGGAAACATCTCAAATAAACAACCTAACCTTGCACCTAAAGCAATTAGAGAAAGAAGAACAAAAAAACCCCAAAGTTAGCAGAAGGAAAAAAATCATAAAGATCAGATCAGAAATAAATGGAAAAGAAATGAAGGAAACAATAGCAAAGATCAATAAAACGAAAAGCTGGTTCTTTGAGAAGATAAACAAAAGTGATAAACCATTAGCCAGACTCATCAAGAAAAAAAGGGAGAAGACTCAAATCAATAGAATTAGAAATGAAAAAGGAGAAGTAACAACTGACACTGCAGAAATACAAAGGATCATGAGAGATTACTACAAGCAACTATGTGCCAATAAAATGGACAACCTGGAAGAAATGGACAAATTCTTAGAAATGCACAATGTGCCAAGACTGAACCAGGAAGAAATAGAAATATGAACAGACCAATCACAAGCACGGAAATTGAAACTGTGATAAAAAATCTTCCAACAAAAAAAAGCCCAGGACCAGATCGCTTCACAGGCGAATTCTATCAAACATTTAGAGAAGAGTTAACACCTATCCTTCTCAAACTCTTCCAAAATATAGCAGAGGGAGGAACACTCCCCAACTCATTCTACGAGCCACCATCACCCTGATACCAAAACCAGACAAAGATGTCACAAAGAAAGAAAACTACAGGCCAATATTACTGATGAACATAGATGCAAAAATCCTTAACAAAATACTAGCAAACAGAATCCAACAGCACATTAAAAGGATCATACACCATGATCAAGTGGGGTTTATTCCAGGAATGCAAGGATTCTTCAATATAAGCAAATCAATCAATGTGATACACCATATTAACAAATTGAAGGAGAAAATCCATATGATCATCTCAGTAGATGCAGAGAAAGCTTTCGACAAAGTTTAACACCAATTTATGATAAAAGCCCTGCAGAAAGTAGGCATAGAGGGAACTTTCCTCAACATAATAGAGGCCATATATGACAAACCCACAGCCAACACCATCCTCAATGGTGAAAAACTGAAACCATTTCCACTAAGATCAGGAACAAGACAAGGTTGCCCACTCTCACCACTATTATTCAACATAGTTTTGGAAGTTTCCGCCACAACAATCAGAGAAGGAAAAGAAATAAAAGGAATCCAAATTGGAAAAGAAGAAGTAAAGCTGTCACTGTTTGCAGATGACATGATACTATACATAGAGAATCCTAAAGATGCTACCAGAAAACTACTAGAGCTAATCAATGAATTTGGAAAAGTAGCAGGATACAAAATTAATGCACAAAAATCTCTTGCATTCCTATACACTAATGATGAAAAATCTGAAAGTGAAATCAGAAAACACTCCCGTTTACCACTGCAACAAAAAGAATAAAATATCTAGGAATAAACCTACCTAAGGAGACAAAAGACCTGTATGCAGAAAATTATAAGACACTGATGAAAGAAATTAAAGATGATACAAATAGATGGAGAGATATACCATGTTCTTGGATTGGAAGAATCAACATTGTGAAAATGACTCTACTACCTAAAGCAATCTACAGATTCAATGCAATCCCTATCAAACTACCACTGGCATTTTTCACAGAACTAGAATAAAAAATTTCACAATTTGTATGGAAACACAAAAGACCCCGAAGAGCCAAAGCAATCTTGAGAACGAAAAATGGAGCTGGAGGAATCAGGCTCCCTGACTTCAGACTATACTAAAAAGCTACAGTCATCAAGACAGTATGGTACTGGCATAAAAACAGAAATATAGGTCAATGGAACAGGATAGAAAGCCCAGAGATAAACCCACACACATATGGTCACCTTATCTTTGATAAAGGAGGCAAGCATATACAGTGGAGAAAAGACAGCCTCTTCAATAAGTGGTGCTGGGAAAACTGTACAGATACATGTAAAAGTATGAAATTAGAACACTCCCTAACAGCATACACAAAAATAAACTCAAAATGGATTAAAGACCTAAATGTAAGGCCAGACACTATCAAACTCTTAGAGGAAAACATAGGCAGAACCCTCTATGACATAAATCACAGCAAGATCCTTTTTGACCCACCTCCTAGAGAAATGGAAATAAAAACAAAAATAAACAAATGGGACCTAATGAAACTTCAAAGCTTTTGCACAGCAAAGGAAACCATAAACAAGACCAAAAGACAACCCTCAGAATGGGAGAAAATATTTGTAAATGAAGCAACTGACAAAGGATTTATCTCCAAGATTTACAAGCAGCTCATGCAGCTCAAAATAAAAAAAAAAAAACCAATCCAAAAATGGGCAGAAGACCTAAATAGACATTTCTCCAAAGAAGATATACAGATTGCCAACAAACACATGAAAGAATGCTCAACGTCACTAATCATTAGAGAAATGCAAATCAAAACTACATTGAGGTATCACCTCACAGCAGTCAGAATGGCCATCATCAGAAAATCTGCAAACAATAAATGCTGGAGAGGGTGTGGAGAAAAGGGAACCCTCTTGCACTGTTGGTGGGAATGTAAATTGATACAGCCACTATGGAGAACAGTATGGAGGTTCCTTAAAAAAGTAAAAATAGAATTACCATGTCACCCAGCAATCCCACTACTGGGCATATACCCAGCGAAAACCGTAATTCAAAAAGAGTCATGTTCCAAAATGTTCATTGCAGCTCTATTTACAATAGCCAGGACATGGAAGCAACCTAAGTGTCCATCATCGGATGAATGGATAAAGAAGATGTGGCACATTTATACAATGGAATATTACTCTGCCATAAAAAGAAACGAAATGGAGTTATTTGTAGTGAGGTGGATGGACCTAGAGACTGTCATACAGAGTGAAGTAAGTCAGGAAGAGAAAAAAAAATACAGTATGCTAACACATATATATGGAATCTAAGGGGAAAAAAAAGGTCATGAAGAACCTAGTGGTAAGACGGGAATAAAGACACAGACCTACTAGAGAAAGGACTTGAGGATATGGGGAGGGGGACGGGTAAGCTGTGACAAAGTGAGAGAGTGGCATGGACATATATACACTACCAAATATAAAATAGATAGCTAGTGGGAAGCAGCCGCATAGCACAGGGAGATCAGCTTTGTGCTTTGTGACCACCTAGAAGGGTGGGATGGGGAGGGTGGGAGGGAGGGAGATGCAAGAGGGAAGAGATATGGGAACATATGTATATGTATAACTGATTCACTTCGTTATAAAGCAGAAACTAACACTTCATTGTAAAGCAATTATACTCTAATAAAGATGTTAAAAAAAAAGAATTAATGGAATCAATGAGAAAATGAAGTGGGAAATTAAATTAATAAACCAGACACTAAATACTACCCCATTTTTGTAGATTCTACATTAGATGTGACAATCACCAATCAGTTGATGATTATTGGGCACTACAGTTACTTTAATATTTTTCACTAACTGAAACCCATCTACCAGTGATTTTATTCAACACATTGTAACAGGGCCTTGGATGGTCATAAACTGCCATTGAACAACATTTGAAGTCAGTAGGGCAATGCAGCTGTTAAGGAAGGTTAAGACAAAGGGCTGCAAGCACTCTTTAATGACATTAAGAAGTAGTATGCAAAATGCACAGCTCCTTCTCTTAATAATCAAAGACAAAGCTGCCTCCATAATATTGAAATTTTTACTGCTTTGGTATACTGTCATAATTATGTTTTGTCTTTGGGCTTATCTCATAGGTGTAGTAGTTTAAATACACATGCCAACTTGGGTTCTTCTTTTAAGAGTCTAAGTGTAATAAGATAATATGCTCATTACAAGGCTGTTCAACGTGGTTATAATGACATTTTAAGAACTCTAAAATATATTTGTGAAAATTGGAAGGAAAACCCAAACACAAATGAGCTACAAAAACTATTCAAAATGTTGATAAAGCGTTAATGCCGTATGGAAAGGAATTTTGAAACATCTCAGTAAAATAAGTGAGAAATTTCTGAATCCTGATAGAGATGTATTTCTGGGGTACTGTATTCATTTCCTACAGATGCTATAAAAAATTACCACAAAATTTAGTGGCTTAAGAAACACAAACAATAAAATATTACAGTTCTGGAGGTCAGAAGTCTGTATTCAGTTTTACTGGGCTAAATTCAAGGTGTTGGCAGGCTTCTAGAGACTCTAGGGAAGAATTCAGCCTTTGTCTTTTCCAGCTTCTAGGGCATGCTTGCATTCCTTAGCTCATGGCCCCTTCCTCCATCTTCAAAGTCCACAGCATTACATCTTCAAAAAATCTCTAACTATGACCCCTGCTTCCATTGTCACATCTTTTCCCTCTGACCCTGACTCTCCTGCCTTTCTTTTATAAGGACCTTTGTGATTACACTGGGTTGACCTAGATTATCTAGGATAATCTCCCCATATTTAGATCCTTAACTTAGTCACATCTGAAAGTTCTTTTTGCCATGTAAATTAACATATTCACAGGTTCTGGGAATAAGGCTCTGGACATCTTTTGTTTGTTTGTTTGTTTATTCAAGACCCATTTATTCTCTAGTTCTGCCCACATGGAGACACCCTCCTTGAAAAGGCGTTGAATCCTTCCGTTCACTTTAACACCTTGTGCTGAAAACACGTGTTCCAAGGTTTCAACTATGAGATCCACATTCTTAAAGCACTAATTCTTAAACCTTATCTAGATTTCTCCCCTTGGATGGGGGGAGATGACCCAAACACAGCGAAGAACAGCTCAGGACTGTGGGCTCTCCTCACCCAGAAGACCTTGCAGCTCCCCTGACCACCCGGCTGGAGCCAGGATTAGGGCCCTGAGACGAGGGGCGACCGCTGGGCTGCCGCCCCCGCCCCTAACTCCCGTCCTCTTCACTGGCTGGCTGTCACCTTTAGTTTCCCTGGAGTTTGGGGATTCCAGACGGTCTCTGCTCACACTTCTGTATCACGCCTGCTGCCTCAGCACTGCTGATTCACACCAAGGGGGAACAGCACACAGAACTGCTTTTCAGCACACCAACGTTCCACACAAAAGTTATTTGATAAGCCTGCAGGTTCTTTTTCATCAGAGGACATTCGCAAGGCCATGACTTCCCCCGGCTCCCCACTGCCCTCGCCGGCAGACTGGACACGCGTGGCCGCAGTGCTGAGTCGCGCACACGCCCCCGGCTCCACTCCGGCGTGCTCTCCTGGAGGACTGAGGGTGGTGCCCTGGCCTCATCAGCAGGATCTGTCCTGAAGCCAGTCCTAGAGTGACAAGAGCCACACCTGCAGGTCTATTCCACTGACCAGACGCACAGGACCGAGCTGGGCCCACGGACCTTGGTCTGGACTGTGTCGGCTGGTCATTCTTGCCGAGGTTCACAGGCCAACAGCCGCTGTCCTCCCTTCCCTGCTCATCACCGCACCAGCGGCTCACTCCTACCTACTGCCGTCACACGCCTGGCAACCTCGTGTTCCGGGGCCAGCCGAGAACTGAGACCCCCGCAGGCCCCTAGTCCCCAGCAGGCCAACTCCCCATTAAACTACCGCTGCCTAGCCGTGTTCTCGAGGCTTCAGAGCCGGGAGAGTGTGGAGAGCAGAGCAAGCCGCGGCGCCCCCAGCCCCGGACCGCGATGCTCCGCGGAGGCGCCGGAACCTCGCTGCACCCCTGCCCCGCAACACAAGCGACCTCTGCGCCCGCCTGTCCCGCGGACCCAGGCGCACCTCTGACCACCGCGACCCAGGACGGAGGCACGGGGTGCTGGGGTGGGCGGGGACCCGGGCTCTGGCCCCGAGGCCGCGCGGATCCGCCAGGCCCACCTCCGTCCCCGCCGCCCGGAAAGCTCTGGACATCTTTGAGGAACATTATTCTGTCTATCACAGTCTGCCCTCTGGCCCCCGAAGATTCATGTCCATCTCACATGCAAAATACTTTCACTCCATCCCAAGGTCCTCCAACATCTCACCCCACTGCAACATCGGCTCAAGTCCAAAATCTCATCTAAGTCTCATCAGTTCAAAAGTCCCAAATATCACAGAAATCATCAAAAATAGGTATGGGAGAGGCTCTGGGTATGATCCATCCTGGGGCAAAATTTCTGATCATTTGTGGACTTGTGAAAGTAGAAAACAAGTTATCTGCTTTGAAAAATACAGTGGTAGGATGAACATAGGATACCAGTTATGTACATTCCTGTTCAAAATAGAAGAAAATGGAAAGCAAGAGTCACCAGTGCTAAGCAGTTCTGAAATCTAGCTAGGCAAACATTAGGTTTCAAAGCCTGGGGATAAACCTCTGTGGTTTGAGGTTCTACCTTCTGGACCCATGGCTATATCGTCTTGGACTGCAGCTCTGCCCTCTGAATCATTCTTCCTTTTTCACAAACAGTACCATGTGTTTGCAGCTGAGAAGTTTTATTAGCCCATTCCCTGCCTGTAGAATTTTGGGAGTTGATAGTGCTGTCAGGGAGTTAATTACAAAACACTACATTGCTTTTCTAGATTGCTCATTTGCGATGCTAATGGTACTTGTGAGCCTTTACAATTTTATAATTTGTTGTGATTTCTTTTCTCAGTCTAAGTTTTCACTTCTGTCTAATTTTGTATTCATTCTTTTTTTTTTAATCAATCATCAATTTTATACCCATCACTGTATACATGTCAATCCCAATCGCCCAATTCAGCACATCACCATCCCCACCCCACTGCAGTTTTCCCCCCTTGGTGTCCATACGTTTGTTCTCTACATCTGTTTCTCAACTTCTGCTCTGCAAACCGGTTCATCTGTACCATTTTTCTAGGTTCCACATACATGCGTTAATGTACGATATTTGTTTTTCTCTTTCTGACTTACTTCACTCTGTATGACAGTCTCTAGATCCATCCATGTCTCAACAAATGACTCAATTTCGTTCCATTTTATGGCTGAGTAATATTCCATTGTATATATGTACCACATCTTCTTTATCCATTCGTCTGTCGGTGGGCATTTAGGTTGTTTCCATGACCTGGCTATTGTAAATAGTGCTGCAATGAACATTGGGGTGCATGTGTCTCTTTGAATTACGGTTTTCTCTGGGTATATGCCCAGTAGTGGAATTGCTGGGTCATATGGTAATTCTATTTTTAGTTTTTTAAGGAACCTCCATATTGTTCTCCATAGTGGCTGTATCAATTTACATTCCCACCAACAGTGCAAGAGGGTTCCCTTTTCTCCACACCCTCTCCAGCATTTGTTGTTTGTAGATTTTCTGATGATGCCCATTCTAACTGGTGTGAGGTGATACCTCAATGTAGTTTTGATTTGCATTTCTCTACTAATTAGTGATGTTGAGCATCTTTTCATGTGCTTCTTGGCCATCTGTATGTCTTCTTTGGAGAAATGTCTATTTAGGTCTTCTGCCCATTTTTGGATTGGGTTTTTTGTTTCTTTAATATTGAGCTGAATGAGCTGTTTATATATTTTGGAGCTTAATCCTTTGTCCATTGATTCGTTTGCAAATACTTTCTCCCATTCTGAGGGTTGTCTTTTCGTCTTGTTTATGGTTTCCTTTGCTGTGCAAAAGCTTTGAAGTTTCATTAGGTCCCATTTGTTTATTTTTGTTTTTATTTCCATTACTCTAGGAGGTGGGTCAAAAAAGATCTTGCTGTGATTTATGTCAAAGAGTGTTCTTCCTATGTTTTCCTCTAAGAGTTTTATAGTGTCCGGTCTTACATTTAGGTCTCGAATCCATTTTAAGTTTATTTTTGTGTATGCTGTTAGGGAGTGTTCTAATTTCATTCTTTTACATGTAGCTGTCCAGTTTTCCCAGCACCACTTATTGAAGAGACTGTCTTTTCTCCACTGTATATCTTTGCCTCCTTTGTCATAGATTAGTTGACCATAGGTGCGTGGGTTTTTCTCTGGGCTTTCTATCTTGTTCCATTGATCTATGTTTCTGTTTTTGTGCCAGTACCATATTGTCTTGATTACTGTAGCTTTGTAGTATAGTCTGAAGTTAGGGAGTCTGATTCCTCCAGCTCCGTTTTTTTCCCTCAAGACTGCTTTGGCTATTTGGGGTCTTTTGTGTCTCCATACAAATTTTAAGATGATTTGTTCTAGTTCCATAAAAAATGCCATTGGTAATTTTATAGGGATTGCAATGAATCTGGAGATTGCTTTGGGTAGTATAGTCATTTTCACAATATTGATTCTTCCAATCCAAGAACATGGTATATCTCTCCATCTGTTGGTATCATCTTTAATTTCTTTCATCAGTGTCTTATAGTTTTCTGCATACAGGTCTTTTGTCTCCCTAGGTAAGTTTATTCCTAGGTATTTTATTCTTTTTGTTGCAATGGTAAATGGGAGTGTTTCCATAATTTCTCTTTCAGGTTTTTCATCATTAGTGTATAGGAATGCAAGAGATTTCTGTGCATTAATTTTGTATCCTGCAACTTTACTAAATTCATTGATTAGCTCTAGTAGTTTTCTGGTGGCAATTTTAGGATTCTCTATTGATAGTATCATGTCATCTGCAAACAGTGACAGCTTTTCTTCTTCTTTTCCGATTTGGATTCCTTTTATTTCTTTGTCTTCTCTGATTGCTGTGGCTAAAACTTCCAAAACTATGTTGAATAATAGTGGTGAGAGTGGGCAACCTTGTCTTGTTCCTGATCTTAGTGAAAATGGTTTCAGTTTTTCACCATTGAGAATGATGTTCACTGTGGGTTTGTCATATATGGCCTTTATTATGTTGAGGTAGGTTCCGTCTATGCCCACTTTCTGGAGAGTTTTTATCATAAATGGGTGTTGAATTTTGTCAAAAGCTTTTTCTGCATCTATTGAGATGATCATATGGTTTTTATTCTTCAATTTGTTAATATGGTGTATCACATTGATTGATTTGCATATAATGAAGAATCCTTGCATCCCTGGGATAAATCCCACTTGATCGTGGTGTCTGATCCTTTTAATGTGTCGTTGGATTCTGTTTGCTAGTACTTTGTTGAGGATTTTTGCATCTATATTCATCAGTGATATTGGTCTGTAATTTTCTTTTTTTGTAGTATCTTTGTCTGGTTTTGGTATCAGGGTGATGGTGGCCTCATAGAAGGAGTTTGGGAGTGTTCCTTCCTCTGCAATGTTTTGGAAGAGTTTGAGAAGGATGGGTGTTAGCTCCTCTCTAAATGTTTGATAGAATTCACCTGTGAAGCCATATGGTCCTGGACTTTTGTTTGTTGGAAGATTTTTAATCACAGTTTCAATTTCATTACTTGTGATTGGTCAGTTCATATTTTCTGTTTCTTCCTGGTTCAGTCTTGGAAGGTTATACCTTTCTAAGAATTTGTCCATTTTTTCCAGGTTGTCCATTTTATTGGAATAGAGTTGCTTGTAGTAGTCTCTTAGGATGCTTTGTATTTCTGCAGTGTCTGTTGTAACTTCTCCTTTTTCATTTCTAATTTTATTGATTTGCATCCTCTCCCTCTTTTTCTTGATGAGTCTGGCTAATGGTTTATCAATTTTGTTTATCTTCTCAAAGAACCAGCTTTTAGTTTTATTGATCTTTGCTATTGTTTTCTTTGTTTCTATTTCATTTATTTCTGCTCTGATATTTATGATTTCTTTCCTTCTACTAACTTTGGGTTTTGTTCTTCTTTGTCTAGTTCCTTCAGGTGTAAAGTTAAATTGTTTATTTGAGATTTTTCTTGTTTCTAGAGGTAGGCTTGTATAGCTATAAACTTCCCTGTTAGAACTGCTTTTGCTGCATCCCATAGGTTTTGGATCATCGTGTTTTCATTGTCATTTGTCTCCAGGTATTTTTTGATTTCCTCTTTGATTTCTTCAGTGATCTCTTGGTTATTTAGTAACGTATTGTTTAGCCTCCATGTGTTTGTGTTTTTTATGTGTTTTTCCCTGTAATTCATTTCTAATCTCATAGTGTTGTGGTCAGAAAAGATGCTTGATATGATTTCAATTTTCTTAAATTTACTGAGGCTTGATTTGTGACCCAAGATGTGATCTATCCTGGAGAACGTTCCGTGCGCACTTGAGAAGAAAGTGTAATCTGCTGTTTTTGGATGGAATGTCCTATAAATATCAATTAAATCTATCTGGTCTATTGTGACATTTAAAGCTTCTGTTTCCTTATTTATTTTCATTTTGGACAATCTGTCCCTTGGTGTAAGTGAGGTGTTAAAGTCCCCCAGTATTACTGTGTTACTGTTGATTTCCTCTTTTATAGCTGTTAGCAGTTTCCTTATGTATTGAGGTGCTCCTATGTTGGGTGCATATATATTTATAATTGTTATATCTTCTTCTTGGATTGATCCCTTTTTCATTATGTAGTGTCCATCTTTGTCTCTTGTTAATAGCCTTTATTTTAAAGTCAATTTTGTCTGATATTAGTTTTGCTACTCCAGCTTTCTTTTGATTTCCATTGGCATGGAATATCTTTTTCCATCCCCTCACTTTCAGTCTGTATGTGTCCCTACGTCTGAAGTGGGTCTCTTGTAGACAGCAGATATATGGGTCTTGTTTTTGTATCCATTCAGCAAGCCTGTGTCTTTTGGTTGGAGCATTTAATCCATTCACGTTTAAGGTAATTATCGATATGTATGTTCCTATGACCATTCTCTTAATTGTTTTGGGTTTGTTTTTGTAGGTCCTTTTCTTCTCTTGTGTTTCCCACTTAGAGAAGCTCCTTTAGCATTTGTTGTAGAGCTGGTTTGGTGTTGCTGAATTCTCTTAGCTTTTGCTTGTCTGTAAAGCTTTTGATTTCTCCATCAAATCTAAATGAGATCTTTGCCGGGTAGAGTAATCTTGGTTGTAGGTTCTTCCCTTTCATCACTTTAAGTATATCATGCCACTCCCTTCTGGCTTGTAGAGTTTCTGCTGAGAAATCAGCTGTTAACCTTATGGGAGTTCCCTTGTATGTTATTTGTCATTTTTCCCTTGCTGCTTTCAATAATTTTTCTTTATATTTAATTTTTACCGATTTGATTAGTATGTGTCTTGGCGTGTTTCTCCTTGGGTTTATCCTGTATGGGACTCTCTGCATTTCCTGGACTTGGGTGGCTATTTCCTTTCCCATGTTAGGGAAGTTTTTGACTATAATCTCTTCAAATATTTTCACTGATCCTTTCTCTCTCTCTTCGCCTTCTGGGACCCCTATAATGTGAATGTTGTTGTGTTTAATGTTGTCCCAGAGGTCTCTTAGGCTGTCTTCATTCCTTTTCATTCTTTTTTCTTTAGTCTGTTCCGCAGCAGTGAATTCCACCATTCTGTCTTCCAGGTCACTTATCCGTTCTTCTGCCTCAGTTATTCTGCTGTTGATTCCTTCTAGTGTAGTTTTCATTTCAATTATTGTATTGTTCATCTCTGTTTGTTTGTTCTTTAATTCTTCTAGGTCTTTGTTAAACATTTCTTGCATCTTCTCGATCTTTGCCTCCATTCTTATTCCGAGGTCCTGGATCATCTTCACTATCATTATTCTGAATTCTTTTTCTGGAAGGTTGCCTATCTCCACTTCATTTAGTTATTTTTCTGGGGTTTTATCTTGTTCCTTCATCTGGTATATAGCCCTCTGCCTTTTCATCTTGTCTATCTTTCTGTGAATGTGGTTTTTGTTCCACAGGCTGCAGGATTGTAGTTTTTCTTGCTTCTGCTGTCTGCCCTCTGGTGATTGAGGCTATCTAAGAGGCTTGATGGGAGGCTCTGGTGGTGGGTAGAGCTGACTCTGTATTCATTCTTTTGTATTCTATTCATTAAAGAGGGCTCCCCAAATTGTTATGAACTTCAGACCCCATAAAGCCTGGATCCACCTCTGGTATAGACCAGTGGATTTTAGTTTTTCTTATTGTACACCCCATCAGTAAAAAAATTTTGGACAAGCAGTGTGTATATCTCTATCTCTCTATCTCCACAATTTCATATATTTATGAATTGTATGTGTGCACTGTTATATTACATATTATAAACATACACAAAATATAAATTAAAGAGAATGAGATAAAGAAGAAATAGACACTTAAACATATCTTATGAATTCATAAGATCATAAGGTATTATCTCAAGAAAATAATAAGCTTGGGAAGATGTTCATCATTAATGCAGTATATAGATTTACCAATATTTTAGATATTCTTCTCGATTACTTCAATTTTCGGGTCTGACATTGTCTGATGTGACTAGATTGCTCATTGTGATTGATGAAGAGCTTGTCCTCAGAGCAGGAGAAATGTCAGCTCTGCCATATTTTTATTACTGGCTTGTGCTTGTGTCATTATTAGATTTATTTTCAGTTAGCAATTATTTGCAATTTGCAGAGTTACTTTCATTTAGGTTCTTTGCAAGAATCTATTCAACCACTTGTCCATGTTTTAAGGATAGTTTATTTAAAACTAGATAATATAAAAGAAAACCCTCTTAATGAGTCAGAGGTGAAGAACAGTTTATTGCAAAATTCTGAAAGAGAATGCAGAGGTGAGGATGCCACTGAGAACCCCTCTGCCTTGTGGAACTCTCACTCCTCTCCGGAGCCCTCAGGACTGTGATACATGAACTGGGAGAGGGCAGCACTGGCCAAATGTCTTTGAGGAAGGTTGAATAAAAGAGACATCCATGTATTTATCACCCAGAATTAGTATATGTTGGCATTTCATCCTATCTGCTTTGGATTTTTAAATTTTATTAAAGAGAGAAAACATTATGGATTAAGTCAAAGTCCATTTGTACCTTTTCCTAATCATTCTCTTCATTCCCAGAGGAACCACATCCTGAAGTTGGTGGGCACTCTTCTCATCCATTTTCATGTATATAATTTTACTGTATGCATATATACTTAGACAAAAGCTAGTATTGTCATGTATTTTTAACCTTATATGTGTTTTCAAAAAATGTATAAATCTGTCATCCTGTACATATAATTTACAACTTCCCTACCATTATGTTTTTGATATTCACCCATGTTAAAACTTATAACTCCTCTTTCATTTTAACAGCGATATACGATTACATTGTATGAATATACACAATTTATCTCTCCATTCACCTCTTCATAGATACATAAAATTGTTCTGTTTTTCACTGTTTCAAACAGAGCTGCAATAGACATATTTTCTTGAGTGTATGTGTAAGAGTTTCTCTAGGGCAGCAGTTGTCAAACTTTTAGGCTTTACTCTTAAGAAGTATTGAGGGCCCCAAAAAGTTTTTATGTGAGTTATGTCTATTAGTATTTATTGTATTAGGAATTAAAACTCAGAAATTTAAAAATATTGAATTATGAATTCTTTAAAAAATGATAATATATCCATTACAAGTTAGCACAATTATTTATTTTGTGAAAAGAACTATATTAACAAGACATTTAGTGAAAGAAGTAGCATTGCTTAAATTTTTGCAAATCTCTTTAATGTCTGTTTTAATAGAAGAGAGCTGCTTCTGCATTCACTCTGCTGTTCTGGTTGAAATACAGGAAGAAAATCCTTTCTCACACATATTGTAGTTGGAAAAGCCAGGAGTATTTCATTAGCCATTTCAGGTAATTGTGGATATTCTTTGATAATACACCAAAATTTGACAGGTGGAAGTTTCTTAGAGGTTAGTTCCAATATGCAATCTGAAACCATATCAGTGAATTTTTTGTTTTCGTATATGAAAAATCCATTAGTATATCCTCACTTTGAATAGATTTTTTTACCCATGCAAGATTTTGTAACATCATGCATTGATCATTTGAAAAATATTGCTTCCCTGAGTTATACAGATCTTCCAAATATTGACATATTTCATGATACAATGTAAAAATATTACAATTGTTACTCTAACCATTGATCTCATCAGGAAAATATTTATGTTTTGGAAAGCTGTCAACCTCATGGTGGCAGATACAAGTTTTCTAAAATTCTAATTTTTACTTGAAAACTTGTATTTTATAATTGGCAAAAATGCTGTCAGTTGTTTTCCTTGAAGTGACAGGCTCACTTTGTTAATTTTAAAGAAATTAATGTTAATGTTAGAGAAACGTCTGCCAAGAACCCAAGTCTGAATAAGTAAAGTTTGACTGTCAGTAATTCTTTCATGTAAAAGCGGTGTTTTATGAAAAAAGTTGCTTTTAAATTGCACAAGTGTTTGTCTTTGAGACAGTTATTATAATTCAGGATGCAGTGGAAATGCTTTATGCATACATGTCATTTTGTCATACAAAATATTAAAAACCCATGTATTCAAAGGTCAATATTTGTAACAATAATTTTCACATCTCCAATAAGGACATCCTTAAGTGCAACTGACATTAAAAAAAAGAAAGCTGCATATGGTGGTGATGAACACAGTGACTACTAGCACCATTTGGCGTCACTTCCTGATTTCCTAGGGTTGCTGTTAACAAGTTACTATGAATATGGTGATTTAAAACAATACATATTTATTCTCTTGCTGTTCTGGAGGTCAGAAGTCTGAAATCAGTTTCACTGGGCTGAAATGAAGGTATTGACAGGGCTACACTCCCTCCAAACTCCAGAGGAGAATCCGTTTTCTTGCTTTTTCACATTGCCTTCTTCTTCTGTTCAAATCTCCTTCTGTCTCTATTGTGACCATCCTAAAGAGACAGGAAGGACCCTCCCACCCCTAAACTGATTTGGATATCAAGACCGATGATGCCGTGCACACACCAAGAGGGTAATGAAAAGCTTTATTACTTACACAATTGAGGCTTTTCTGGGGAGAGCAGGGCAAGCCTCTCAAGCAGGTCTAAAAATGACTTGGGAGAGCAAGGAAAGAAGACTAGCTTGAGTTTTTTTTTTCTTTTTTAAACAAACAAATGAATGAATAAATAAATTTTTTTTGTTATGGTTAGGGATGGGGCCAGGGTGAGAGTTCCTGTGCACAGTTAGGGGCTTATGTGGTTTGACTCTCCCATCAGTGCCAAAGGAGGGAGCACTCAGGTTTTCTTATCAGCTGGTCACATGTGAGGCAGAATGGGGAAGAAAAAGAGGTCAAGCTTAAAGGCTGTCAGCAGTCAAACATCAGAAAATGGAGTCAGACTCCTCATTATAGCCTCCCTGTCATAATGACAATTGTAATTACATTTAGGGCCCATGCAGATAATCCAGGATTATCTCTCTATCTCAAGATCTTTAACTTAATCACATCAGCAAAGTCCTTTTTGTCATATAGGGTGACAGTCACAGGTTGCAAGGGATTAGGAACTGGCTATCTTTGGGGACCATTATTCAGCCTACCACAACCCACCATTGATTTTGCATCGTTAATGCAAATAGCAACATAGTGAAAAAGACAACTTCTTAGTATTATGAGAACGGTTGTCATGGACCCCTTAAAAGGATCTCAGAGACACGCATTGGTCCATGGGCCATACTTTGAGAACTGGAGCTCTTGGGTATGTAGGTAGACATGGAATGACTGAGTCTTTAGGGATGCACATCTTCAATTTTACTTGGTGTTGTCAAATTGTTTTCCCTAAAGGTTGTAGATATTCACAGTCCCACCACCGAGGTATCAGTGCTCCTGTTTCCCCACGTCCTCACCAACACCTGATGTTACCAGATTTAAAATTCTTTGCCAATATGACAGATGTGACACAAATCTTATTCTTGTTTTACTTTGTATTTCTCTGATTTTATGTGAGGTTGCACATTTTTTTTATATTATCTATTGGCCAGTTTGGTTTCCTCTTTCTCCATCTATTTTTCTATTGTGCTGTCTTTTTCTGAGAGTTTTAGTGAACTCTTTATATATTCTAGATACTAATATATTAATACAATAAATACTATTTTATATATATATATATACATATATATATATATTTTTTTTTTTTTTCTGGCCACACTGTGCACCATGTGGGATCTTAGTTCCCTGACCAGGGATCAAACCCGTGCCCCCTGCAGTGGAAGCACAGAGCCTTAACCACTGGACCGCCAGGGGAGTCCCAATATAAATATATTTTATAATATAAATGTTTTCCTAGTCTGTGGCTCATATTGTAACCTTTTAATGGTGGCTTTTTTCATATGAAAGTTTTCAATTTAAATATAAGCAAACATCAATTTTTCCCTCCATGGTTTGTGCCTTTAGTGTTGAATTTAATAAATCCTTTCTTATGTCTCCTAGAGTCTCTTATATTTGTTTCTAAAAAGTTTTACAACATCCCCTTTAGGTCTTTAAAACATTGGAATTTATTTTGTGTGAGTGATGTCAGGTGTAGCTTTCTTTTTTTAAAAAAAATTCATTTATTTATTTATTTGGCTACATCGGGTCTTAGTTGCAGCACACGGGATCTTCATTGAGGCATGTGGGCTTCTTTCTAGTTGTGGCGTGCGGATTTTCCCTCTCTGGTTGTGGCATGAAGGCTCCAGAGCGCGTGGGCTCTGTAGTTTGCGACACATGGGCTCCCTAGTTGAGGTTCACGAGCCCAGTAGTTGTGGCGCGTGGGCTTAGTTGCCCCGCGGCATGTGGGATCTTAGTTCCCCCACCAGGGATCGAACCTGCATCCCCTGCATTGGAGGGTGGTTTCTTTACCACTGGACCACCAGGAAAGTCCCAGGTGTAGTTTTCTAACAGTCTCATTTTCAACCTGGAAAGCACAACTTTTTGAATAATCTGTTTTTTTTTTACCACTGAATTATAATCCCATCTCTTTCATATTTCAAGTTCCTATATATACATAGACTGTTTATTGACTTTCTATTCTGTTCCAGTTGTCTGTTGCTATATTGCTACACCAATACCACATTTAAAATATACTATTCCTGGAGGAGCTTCAAGATGGCAGAAGAGTAAGACGCGGAGATCACCTTCCTCCCCAAAAATACATCAGAAATACATCTACATGTGGAACAACCCCTACAGAACATCTACTGAACGCTGGCAGAAGACCTCAGACTTCCCAAAAGGCAAGAAACTCCCCACGTACCTGGGTAGGGCAAAAGAAAAAACAGAGACAAAAGAATAGGGACGGGGCCTGCACCAGTGGGAGGGAGCTGTGAAGGAGGAAAGGTTTCCACACACTCGGAAGCCCCTTCGCGGGCGGAGACTGCGAGGGGCAGAGGGGGGAAGCTTCAGAGCCATGGAGGAGAGCGCAACCACAGGGGTGCGGAGGGCAAAGTGGAGAGGTTCCCGCACGGAGGAGCGGCGCCGACCAGCACTCACCAGCCCGAGAGGCTTGTCTGCTCACCCGCCGGGGCGGGCGGGGGCTGGGAGCTGAGGCTCAGGCTTCGGGTCGGATCCCAGGGAGAGGACTGGGGTTGGCGGCGTGCACACAGCCTGAAGGGGTTAGTGCGCCACGGCTAGCCGGGAGGGAGTCCGGGAAAAAGTCTGGAGCTGCCAAAGAGGCAAGAGACTTTTTCTTGCCTCTTTGTTTCCTGGTGCGCGAGGAGAGGGGATTCAGAGCACCGCTTAAAGGAGCTCCAGAGATGGGCGCGAGCCGTGGCTATCAGCGCGGACCCCAGAGACGGGCATGAGAAGCTAAGGCTGCTGCTGTGCCACCAAGAAGCCTGTGTGCGAGCACAGGTCACTCTCCACACCGCCCCTCCCGGGACCCTGTGCAGCCCGCCACTGCCAGGGTCCCGTGATCCGGGGACAACTTCCCCGGGAGAACACACAGCGCGCCTCACCTCAGGCTGGTGCAACGTCACGCTGGCCTCTGCCGCCGCAGCCTCGCCCCACATCCGTAACCCTCCCTCCCCCCGCCTGAGTGAGCCAGAGCCCCCGAAGCAGCTGCTCCTTTAACCCCGTCCTGTCTGAGCGAAGAACAGACGCCCTCAGGCGACCTACACGCAGAGGCGGGGCCAAATCCAAAGCTGAACCCCAGGAGCGGTGCAAGCAAAGAAGAGAAAGGGAAATCTCTCCCAGCAGCCTCAGGAACAGCGGATTAACTCTCCACAATCAACTTGAGGTACCCTGCATCTGTGGAATACCTGAATAGACAATGAATCATCCCAAATTGAGGAGGTGGACTTTGGGAACAACGATATATATATTTTTTTCTCTTTTTCTCTTTTTGTGAGTGTGTATGTGTATGCTTCTGTGTGTGATTTTGTCTGTATAGCTTTGCTTTTACCATTTGTCCTAGGGTTCTGTCTGTCCGTTTTTTTTATTATGTAAAAAAAAATTTTTTCTTAATAATTATTTTTTATTTTAATAACTTTATTTTATTTTACTTTACTTTCTTTTATTTTATTTTACCTTCTTCTTTCTTTCTTTTTTTTCTCCGTTTTATTCTGAGCCATGTGGAGGACAGGCTCTTGGTGCTCCAGCCAGGCGTCAGGGCTGTGCCACTGAGGTGGGAGAGCCAAGTCCAGGACACTGGTCCACAAGAGACCTCCCGGCTCCACATAATATCAAACGACAAAAATCTCCCAGAGATCTCCATCTCAATGCCAAGACCCAGCTCCACTCAATGACCAGCAAGCTACAGTGCTGGACACCCCATGCCAAACAACTAGCAAGACAGGAACACAACTCCATCTATTAGCAGAGAGGCTACCTAAAATCATAATAAGGCCACAGACACCCCAAAACACACCACCAGACGTGGACCTGCCCACCAGAAAGACAAGATCCAGCCTCATCCACCAGAGCACAGGCATTAGTCCCCTCTACCAGGAAGCCTACACAACCCACTGAACCAACCTTAGCCACTGGGGACAGACACCAAAAACAATGGGAACTACGAACCTGCAGCCTGCAAAAAGGAGACCCCCAAACACAGTAAGTTAAGCAAAATGAGAAGACAGAGAAACACACAGCAGATGAAGGAGCAAGGCAAAAACCAACCAGACCTAACAAATGAAGAGGAAAGAGGCAGTCTACCTGAAAAAGAATTCAGAATAATGATAGTAAAGATGATTCAAAATCTTGGAAATAGAATGGAGACAATACAAGAAACGTTTAACAAGGACTTAGAAGAACTAAAGAACAAACAAACAGTGATGAACAACACAGTAAATGAAATTAAACATTCTCTAGAAGGGGTCAATAGCAGAATAACTGAGGCAGAAGAACGGATAAGTGACCTGGAAGATAAAATAGTGGAAATAACTACTGCAGAGCAGAACAAAGAAAAAAGAATGAAAAGAATTGAGGACAGTCTCGGAGACCTCTGGGACAACATTAAACGCAAGAACACTCGAATTATAGAGGTCCCAAGAAGGAGAAGAGAAAAAGAAAGGGACTGAGAAAATATTTGAAGAGATTATAGTTGAAAACTTCCCAAATATGGGAAAGGAAATAGTTAATCAAGTCCAGGAAGTGCAGGGAGTCCCATACAAGATAAATCCAAGGAGAAACACACCAAGACACATATTAATCAAACTATCAAAAATTAAATACAAAGAATAAATATTAAAAGCAGCAAGGGAAAAACAACAAATAATACATAAGGGAATCCGCATAAGGTTAACAGCTGATCTTTCAGCAGAAACTCTCCAAACCAGAAGGGAGTGGCAGGACATATTTAAAGTGATGAAGGAGAAAAACCTACAACCAAGATTACTCTACCCAGCCAGGATCTCATTCAGATTTGACAGAGAAATGAAAAGTTTTACAGACAAGCAAAAGCTAAGAGAATTCAGCACCACCAAACCAGCTTTACAACAAATGCTAAAGGAACTTCTCTAGGCAGGAAGCACAAGAGAAGGAAAAGACCTACAATAATAAACCCAAAACAATTACGAAAATGGTAATAGGAACATACCTATCGATAATTACCTTAAATGTGAATGGATTAAATGTTCCAACCAAAAGACATAGACTGGCTGAATGGATACAAAAACAAGACCCGTACATATGCTGTCTACAAGAGACCCACTTCAGACGTAGGGACACATACAGACTGAAAGTGAGGGGATGGAAAAAGATATTCCATGCAAAAGGAAATCAAAAGAAAGCTGGAGTAGCAATTCTCATATCAGACAAAATAGGGTTTAAAACAAAGACTATTACAAGAGACAAAGAAGGACACTACATAATGATCAAAGGTCAATCCAAGAAGAAAATAAAACAATTGTAAATATTAATGCACCCAACATAGGAGCACCTCAATACATAAGGCAAATACTAACAGCCATAAAAGGGGAAATCGACAGTAACACAATCATAGTAGGGGACTGTAACACCCCACTTTCACCAATGGACAGATCATCCAAAATGAAAATAAATAAGGAAACACAAGCTTTAAATGATACATTAAACAAGATGGACTTAATTGATATTTATAGGATATTCCATCCAAAAACAACAGAATACATATTCTTCTCAAGTGATTATGGAACATTCTCCAGGATAGATCATATCTTGGGTCACAAGTCAAGCCTTGGTAAATTTAAGAAAATTGAAATCGTATCAAGTATCTTTTCTGACCACAACGCTATGAGACTAGATATCAATTACAGGAAAAAATCTGTAAGAAATACAAACACATGGAGGCTAAACAACACACGACTTAATAACCAAGAGATCACTGAAGAAATCAAAGGGGAAATCAAAAAATACCTAGAAACAAATGAAAACACAACGACCAAAAACCTATGGGATGCAGCAAAAGCAGTTCTAAGCAAGCAGTTCTAAGAGGGAAGTTTATAGCAATACAATCCTACCTTAAGAAACAAGAAACATCGCAAATAAACAACCTAACTTTACACCTAAAGCAATTAGAGAAAGAAGAGCAAAAACACCCCAAAGTTAGCAGAAGGAAAGAAATCATAAAGATCAGATCAGAAATAAATAAAAAAGAAATGAAGGAAACGATAGCAAAGATCAATAAAACAAAAAGCTGGTTCTTTGAGAAGATAAACAAAATTGATAAACCATTAGCCAGACTTATCAAGAAAAAAAGGGAGAAGACTCAAATCAATAGAATTAGAAATGAAAAAGGAGAAGTAACAACTGACACTGCAGAAATACAAAGGATCATGAGAGATCACTACAAGAAACTATATGCCAAGAAAATGGACAACCTGGAAGAAATGGACAAATTCTTAGAAATGCACAACCTTCCAAGACTGAACCAGGAAGAAATAGAAAATATGAACAGAACAATCACAAGCACTGAAATTGAAACTGTGATTAAAAATCTTCCAACAAACAAAAGCCCAGCACCAGATGGCTTCACAGGTGAATTCTATCAAACATTTAGAGAAGAGCTAACACCTATCCTTTTCAAACTCTTCCAAAATACAGCAGAGAGAGGAACACTCCCCAACTCATTCTACGAGGCCACCATCACCCTGATACCAAAACCAGACAAAGATGTCACAAAGAAAGAAAACTACAGGCCAATATCACTGATGAACATAGATGCAAAAATCCTCAACAAAATACTAGCAAGCAGAATCCAACAGCACATTAAAAGTATCATACACTATGATCAAGTGGGGTTCATCCCAGGAATGCAAGGATTCTTCAATATATGCAAATCAATCAATGTGATACACCATATTAACAAATTGAAGGAGGAAAATCCATATGATCATCACAAGAGATGCAGAGAAAGCTTTCGACAAAATTCAACACCCATTTCTGATAAATGCCCTGCAGAAAGTAGGCATAGAGGGAACTTTCCTCAGCATAATAAAGACCATATATGACAAACCCACAGCCAACATCATCCTCATTGGTGAAAAGCTGAAACCATTTCCACTAAGATCAGGAACAAGACAAGGTTGCCCATTCTCACCACTATTATTCAACACAGTTTTGGAAGTTTTAGCCATAGCAATCAGAGAAGAAAAAGAAATAAAAGGAATCCAAATTGGAAAAGAAGAAGTAAAGCTGTCACTGTTTGCAGATGACATGATACTATACATAGAGAATCCTAAAGATGCTACCAGAAAACTACTAGAGCTAATCAATGAATCTGGTAAAGTAGCAGGATACAAAATTAATGCACGGAAATCTCTTGCATTCCTATACAGTCATGAGGAAAAATCTGAAAGTGAAATTAAGAAAACACTCCCATTTACCATTGCAACAAAAAGAATAAAATATCTAGGAATAAACCTACCTAAGGAGATAAAAGAACTGTATGCAGAAAATTATAAGACACTGATGAAAGAAATTAAAGGTGATACAAATAGATGGAGAGATATACCATGATCTTGGATTGGAAAAATCAACATTGTGAAAATGACTCTACTACCCAAAGCAATCTACAGATTCAATACAATCCCTGTCAAACTACCACTGGCATTTTTCACAGAACTAGAACAAAAAAATTTCACAATTTGTGTGGAAACAAAAAAGACCCCGAATAACCAAAGCAATCTTGAGAAAGAAAAACAGAGCTGGAGGAATCAGGCTCTGTGACTTCAGACTATACTACAAAGCTACTGTAATCAAGACAGTATGGTACTGGCACAAAAACAGAAATATAGGTCAATGGAACAGGATAGAAAGCTCAGAGATAAACCCACGCACATATGGTCATCTTATCTTTGACAAAGGAGGCAATAATATACAGTGGAGAAAAGACAGCCTCTTCAATAAGTGGTGCTGGGAAAACTGGAAAGCTACATGTAAAAGAATGAAATTAGAACACTCCCTAACAGCATACACAAAAATAAACTCAAAATGGATTAAAGACCTAAATGTAAGGCCAGACACTATCAAACTCTTAGAGGAAAACATAGGCAGAACCCTCTATGACATAAATCACAGCAAGATCCTTTTTGACCCACCTCCTAGAGAAATGGAAATAAAAACAAACAAACAAAAAACAACAAATGGGACCTAATGAAACTTCAAAGCTTTTGCACAGCAAAGGAAACCATAAACAAGACGAAAAGACAGCCCTCAGAATGGGAGAAAATATTTGCAAATGAAGCAACGGACAAAGGATTAATCTCCAAAACATACAAGCAACTCATGCAGCTCAATATCAAAAAAACAAACAACCCAATCCAAAAATGGGCAGAAGACCTAAATAGACATTTTTCCAAAGAAGATATACAGATTGCCAACAGACACATGAAAGAATGCTCAACATCATTAATCATTAGAGAAATGCAAATCAAAACTACAATGAGGTATCATCTCACACCGGTCAGAATGGCCATCATCAAAAAATCTACAGACAATAAATGCTGGAGAGTGTGTGGAGAGAAGGGAACTCTCTTGCACTGTTGGTGGGAATGTAAACTGATACAGTCACTATGGAGAACAGTATGGAGGTTCCTTAAAAAACTAAAAATAGAACTACCATATGACCCAGCAATCCCAGTACTGGGCATATACCCTGAGAAAACCATAATTGAAAAAGAGTCATGTACCAAAATGTTCATTGCAGCTCTATTTACAATAGCCAGGACATGGAAGCAACCTAAGTGTCCATCAACAGATGAATGGATAAAGAAGATGTCGCACGTATATACAGTGGAATATTACTCAGCCTTAAAAAGGAACAAAACTGAGTTATTTGTAGTGAGGTGGATGGACCTAGAGACTGTCATACAGAGTGAAGTAAGTCAGAAAGAGAAAAACAAATACCGTATGCTCACACATATATATGTAATCAAATGGGAAAAAAATGGTCAGTAGAACCTAGGGGCAAGACGGGAATAAAGATGCAGACCTCCTAGAGAATGGACTTGAGGATATGGGGAGGGGGAAGGGTAAGCTGGGACAAGGTGAGAGAGTGGCATGGGCATATATACACTACCAAACGTAAAATACATAGCTAGTGGGAAGCAACCGCATAGTACAGGGAGATCAGCTCGGTGCTTTGTGACCACCTAGAGCGGTGGGATAGGGAGGGTGGGAGGGAGGAAGATGTAAGAGGGAAGAGATATGGGGACATATGTATATGTATAACTGATTCACTTTGTTATAAAGCAGAAACTAACACACCATTGTAAAGCAATTATACTCCAATAAAGATGTTAAAAAAAATTCACATAGGCCTTAAAAAATAAAATAAAAAATAAAATAAAATATACTATTCCTTATAAGTCTTTTTTTTTTTTTAGGCTTTTTTTAAAATTTTATTTTATTTATTTATTTTATTTTATTTATTTATTTATGGCTGCGCTGGGTCTTCGTCTCTGCGCAAGGGCTTTCTCTCCAATTGCGGCAAGCGGGGGCCACCCCCCATCGCGGTGCGCGGGCCCCTCACCACCGCAGCCTGTCCTGCTGCGGAGCACAGGCTCCAGACGCGCAGGCCCAGCAATTGTGGCCCACGGGCCCAGCCGCTCCGCGGCACGCGGGATCCTCCCAGACCAGGGCCCGAACCCGCGCCCCCCGCACCGGCGGGCAGACTCCCAACCACTGCGCCACCAGGGAAGCCCCTCCTTATAAGTCTTAAAACCTTATAGGGCAAGGTTCCTTGTTCTTGTTCAAGATCATTTTGTCTATTCTTTACCCTTTATTCTTAATTGCAGTGGAATTTTGATTGGAATTTCAATGAATTAACAAGTCAGTTTGTGGAGAATTGATATCTATGTATAACTTCTGTCTATGAACATGACATATTCATTTATGTAGGTCTTCCTTTACATCTTATATGTTATCTTCATAAAGATCTTATGTAACTTTTACTATATTTACTCCTAGATACCATGGAGTTTTGAAAATTATGGTGAATGACTTCAAAAATTTGGTAAGTTAATTTTGCATTTTTTTTTAATTTTGCATTTTTAAAGTGGTTGCTACTAATAAATAAGAACATATATCGTATCCAACAATCTTGTAAACGTTCTTAGTTTTGGTAGTGTTTTAAGCTTTTTGTGGATTTTCTAGTAGGTTATTTTGTTTAAAAACAAAGATGATATTGTCTCTTCCTTTTTAATTCTAACAGAATTGTCTTATTGCTATCTAATTGCTTTGTCTGTGACCTCCAATACAATGATAGATAATAGTGGTGTTAGGTTTTCCTTGGCAAGGTTATCCTTTTTATTTTTTTTTTAACATCTTTATTGGAGTATAATTGCTTTACAATGGTGTGTTAGTTTCTGCTTTATAACAAAGTGAATCAGTTATACATTTGTTCCCATATCTCTTCCCTCTTGCATCTCCCTCCCTCCCACCCTCCCTATCCCACCGCTCTAGGTGGTCACAAAGCACCGAGCTGATCTCCCTGTACTATGCGGTTGCTTCCCACTAGCTATGTATTTTACGTTTGGTAGTGTATATATGTCCATACCACTCTCTCACTTTGTCACAGCTTACCCTTCCCCCTCCCCATATCCTCAAGTCCATTCTCTAGTAGGTGTGTGTCTTTATTCCTGTCTTGCCACTAGGTTCTTCATGACCTTTTTTTTTTCCTTAGATTCCATATATATGTGTTAGCATACTGTATTTGTTTTTCTCTTTCTGACTTACTTCACTCTGTATGACAGACTCTAACTCCATCCACCTCACTACAAATAACTCAATTTCGTTTCTTTTTATGGCTGAGTAATATTCCATTGTATATATGTGCCACATCTTCTTTATCCATTCATCTGATGATGGACACTTAGGTTGCTTCCGGCAAGGTTATCCTTGGCAAGGTTATCCTTACCTTCATTCTAACTTTAATGGGAATGCTTCTAAGATTTCACAAGTGTCTTTCGTATAGATCAGTGGTCCCCAGCCTTTTTGGCATCAGGGATCTGTTTCATGGAAGACAATTTTTCCACAGATGGGGGGGATGCATGGATGGGCAATGGTGCAGGCGGTAATGTGAGAGATGGAGAGCGATGGGGAGCGGCAGATGAAGCTTCACTCGCTCGCCCGCCGCTCACATCCTGCTGTGCGGCCCGGTTCCTAACAGGCCATGGACTGGTACTGGTCCATGGCCCAGGGGTTGGGGACCCTTGATAGAGATGTTTGGGAGAGACCCATTTTCATGTTTAAGTTCCCTTTTATTCCTGTTCCAAGCAGTACCCCATACTCTTAAGTCTGTTCAGTTTGAGTTGCTATCAAAATATTTTCATCGTATATTGTATTTTTTAGGGCCTTTGAAGGTCACTGGCTGACACAGTTATAATAATAGACAAGACTTTAAAGTGTGAATTAGCATCAGTATAGCTAGTGGTTGAAAGAGAGTTTTTTGAGTTATATGATCTGGATTTGAATCCAGCTCTGCCATTTGCTAGCTGGGCAGGTCATTTAACCTTTTTAAGCCTCAGATTCCTCATCTGCATAAGGGTTATGATAATAGCACATACATTAGATTTATTCATTGAACAAATATTTATTGCATCAGTCATATTTTAAGCACTGGGGACATACCAGTGAATAAACAGTAAAAATTCATGCCCTTATGAAGCTTATAAGGATTGAAGGAAATAATGATGTATTCCCAGTATTTGGCACAGTGCCTGGCACATAATAAATCCTCAATAATTGTTACTTATTGCTGTTATCATGGTTGTTATTACTCTCCTGGAGGATCTTGTAGCATAAAGGACCTGGGTTTGTTCATTGAGTCAATAAATATTTATTTTGCACCTACATCATGCTAGGTATTTTGCTAAGAATTAGGACTAAATAATTTTGGGGAACTGTCTCCTCATGGCCCAAGGTCCATCAAATCAAAACATTAAAGTGCTGCTTCAGAAGAAAACTGAGGATCTTTCCTTTCCATTTTTAAGCATTTTTGGCCTCATCTGGCACTTGAAGCAGATTTTCTTTTAATAAAAAAAGTATTATTGAAATTCTCAAATATTTTCAAATATAGAGGAAATAATGTAATGAACATGCAGTGCCTACTGTTCAGCTTCAAAAATTATTAGAGATAGTCACTCTTGTTTCATATATATCTCCACCTACTCTCTCCCATTATTTTGAAGCAACTCCCAGACATCACATCATTTCATCTGTAACTATTTCAATGTGTAGAAGCAGTTGTTTTAATCAGCCCCGCACAGCCTTGCTATGACGTTCATTATTCCCAGCCTATGTTCCCATATAGCAGGGACAGTCTTCTAAATCAGGAACGCTGAGATGGGCTTAGGAAAATCAACTACTAATAGGCTCTTTTTCCAGGAGGTGGTTCCGTAGCTAAGATAGAAGAAGTAAAGCTCAGAGCTTTTGATGACCTCCAGGAAAACAGAATTCCAGGAAGCATGAACAAATATGAAGCATTTTAATTTCCAAGACAAGGTGTTTAAAAAGGTCTTGCCAGTGAAATAGACATAGAATTTTTTTTTCAAAAAGAAACTTAATTTGGAGGAAGAAATTGTGTTTTGTCTTTCAGTGCACTGTGATGTCTTTATGCTATCTCAACTTCATTTATATGGCTTAAAACAAGCAATAGTAGTTTACCATCTCACTTCTGCCTCCCCTCCCGAGCTTCAGTCTCCCTGAAAATTCAGAGTAAGTAGCTAATTCAATTACCACAGGGGTCATCAAACTTTTTATGTAAAGGGCCAGATAGTAAATATTTTAAGCTTTATGGGCGAAGGACAGCCCCTCATGACAAAAAATTATCTGACCAAAATGTCGGTAATGCCAAAGTTGAGAAACCCGGGTCTAGGGCAGGGCCCAGGCATTGATCTACATGAAAATCTCCCCAAATGAGTCCCCAGATGATGGCTTACTATCTCTTCTCTCTCTGTGGTATGAGGGCTCAGTGATAACTTGGATAATTCATATCAACAGACAATTGTGAATTTTTAAGAAAATATGATTCTAGCTCTTCACTGACAACTTTTTTTTTCTTGAGTTGCTAAAAAGATGTTAAAGAGATGGGTTTGAGATCCTCCTCCTTTGTTTTGTGTTGTCCACTCTGTAGTACTGAGGAAACTAAAGGCTTAGATAAGCCTTTCCTTGGTAACAGGGAGGTTTGCTAGAAACAGAGCTTATGTGTTTATTTGAAGAGCTCCTGCTACGAAACAGTTAGGAATCTGATTGGCTTAGGGAAGACTGGAAGTTTTCTAGAAGGGTCCACCTAATTTGTGCTTTCACCAATTAGGGGGCTGCACATGTGTGAAGGCCAGAGAGGTATGAATCTGGAGAAGGAAAATGTAGAAAATGTAACTTCTTCCAGTTCAAGCTAATGAGACAAGATGGGGCCCAGGGAATATTAGTGGAGGTTGATTTGGGCATGCAGAAGGCACTCAAGAGAGATACGGAAAGGATTTATAATGCAAGGATTCAAAACAACGTAACACAAGGGGAGAAAGAAAACATGTGAGTCAGTGTTTCTCACAGTGTGGTCCTTGGAACTTTTACAAAAGAACTGTCTGGGTTATTTGTGAAAATACAGATATTTTAGGCCCTACCTTTTGAATCAAGACCAGCTTGGGGCCCTGGAATCTGCATGTTTAACAGGCTCTCTGAGTGTTTCTGACATATACCAAATTTTGAGAAGCACTGGTGTAAGCAGAACTTTGGCTCTAAATAGAGGATGATCAAGATGACAATGTAATCTGAAATAAAGATGTCCCTTGCCTTAGGAAAGAACGTCTTCCTGAGAAGTTGTGTGTTAATAGAGGTTTTCTAAATTTACACTTATTGTAATTACACCAGTGAGACTCATTATTACTCAAAAGAAGCCAAAGGTTTAGACATTCATAGAGTGAATGTTCATATTCAACTGATTGTTTCAAATGTTTGGAGGAATCTAATGTGTCATACTTAGTTAGTTAATCAATATTAACTAACTCTCTAAAACAAAGCACAGGCATTTAAAAATATTCACTTTTATACCTACTTCTGTGATCCTTTAGCACTTTTGCCTTTCACAAGAATGTTTTGTGTCAATTTTAAGCTTAGAAAGTAGAGCGAATTAGGTTTAATTAATTTTTTTTTTTTTAGGTTTAATTAATTTTGACAACCACTATAACATGCTTGTTATGATTATATAAATGAGATTTTTGCAGTTTCCATATCTTTTGCATCTCGTGTTCAAACAAAGATCTCACATTGGAGCAGAAATATGCTGATTAGATGAGTGACATTAAGTACAAAATTGTATTGTGCTGGCTGCATTTGAATTCTACACAAAGAACAGACTCGGAGTCTGATTATCCCAGTCTCTGATTGCTTTGTCATTCAGTTTTGATAAATGGTTTAATCATTTAATGAATTGATAATTTGCTATTGAGTCAACAAAATAGAAAATTGCAAACCTTACTTATGAAAATCTGAAGACTAGTTGGATTCTCATCTGTTACGTTATTTAATGGTATATATATAATTGTTCTAATTTTTTCTACTGTCCTTAATCACTTCCACTTGATTTGATAAGGCCCTCGCAGGATCTCTGTAAGATTTTCATTTTGACAGGATGATGATAATACATGGCACGCTGAGAATTACAGGAACTCCAATAGAGGAGAATAATGGCTTTGTAGTGTGGAAATGTAGAGTCCCTATTTAAAAATCAAATCGGTGGATAAATGAAATGCATTCCCAGCTTGCTTCCAAATTATCTGTTCAATGAGGCCCATGTCAATCCACAATGTTTTCAGTGTACAGGAATCCAGAAGAGTATAGAATCTCAGGATTAAAGATTGTTAGTGCTGGAAGAAATTTAGGATTTCTCAAACTGCAGTGTAAAGGGGGACTCCTTCCCCCTGTTGCCTGTGGAAGTGTGGGCTCAGTGTTTCCTAATATTCTGATTTTTCAGCAGATGCCAAAATATGGCCTTCCCTGTTCATCCTCCTGCTGAATAGCCAGCAGTACCTGGGACCCCCTTGTCTCAGTCACAGCTGATTGGATCAGGGACAGATGCCTGCCTTTGAGGGATGCTGCCCATCTACAGGCAGGCAGGTGACTTTTGTGGCCCAGGCTTCAGATGAACAGGGACAGGTTATTGCCTCAGGAAGTTTGATTCATGACACAAAGGAAACTTACCAGTTGGTAGTAGAGCAGAAAGAAGTAGACACAGAGACTGGAGCCAAATCATGTTCATTGCAGAGCACTTGACACAAGGTCATATACTTCTGGAACTGAGGTCCTCAGAGTGGCTTAGAATCTAGACCCATTCACCACCCGGGTCCCCATGCTAAGTAAGATGTTTTATTTTAACAGTGATCCGAGCCCAAGGGAAATGGACATACTGTATTCAGAAATGTGTATGTGCAGGGTTGGGTTAATTGGGGACAATTGTATTTACCTTCCAGAGTGTTGTAAGAACTAAATGAGAACATGTGAAATGGTCTAGATTGGTACCTGACACATAGTAGACACTTTGTGTTACCTTCCTGACTCCCTTCCTCTCTGCTCCTCCACTGTTCTTGTATTTACACCTAGTGTTGGCTTCAACCAAAAGTTGAAGGATACCAGAATCTGTGACTCAGGTCAATGATGGATAAAGAGTTTTCCCCTGTATATTAGCCAGCTGCTGCCTGAAAGGCCCCTGTCATTAACCCATATTTTTCCAGACTCAGGTCTTGCAAGGAATTGGTCCTGGACCCTGACCTGGACCCTGAAAAGATCCTGGACCCTGACCCTGGTTGCCTGTATCTGTCAGGATTCAGTATAGGAAACAAAAAACCACGCTAGGTATTTTCAGTAGAAAGGGATTTAATAAGGAAATTAGATATTTTTATTTTTTAAATTTATTTAGTTTTTTGGCCACGCCGCACACAGCTTGCAGGATCTTAGTCCCCTGATCAGGGATCTAACCTGTGCCCCCTGAAGTGGAAGCATGGAGCCCTAACCACTGTACCACCAGGGAATTCCCTAGATATTTTTTAAAAAGCCTTGGAAGGGTTGGAAGAGTGGGATCTAGGCTGGGCCTATAGGAATGGCTCCCAGAATCTTATAGAACCCATCCACCAGTTAGTTGGCTACTACCTCTGAGACCATCACTGGAATGCTTGAGTTCAAGAATGGCCCAGGGAACAGAAGGTGGAGTCAGGAAATACCACTGTCACTGATGTACTGCCTCTTGACACCCAGGAAGCTGGAGACTAGATGCTGGTACAGTGTTGCAGAACATTCTCGTGTCTGCATGACCTTCATTGCCAGGGTAAAGGAGCCCACAGGGGCAGGGAAGGTGGTCTTGGCTTCATTTCTGCCTTTTAGATCTCACGTAAATGCACATATTTGGTGGAAGGTATTTCAAACCCAGAACTCAAGCTGTAAAAGAGTCTGTGAAATATGTTTTTCAGTTTTCTAGTCTTTGCAGCACAGAAGATGCATTAGAAGGAAGTGGGAATAAAGGATGAGAGAGCCAACAGCCAGTATCAACAACACTGTCTACCATATTAGTCAGTGAGACGCTCAGGCTCTCCCTGTACTGGGCCTGCCACCTGGTCCCATCTAAATTCTAAACCACAGTCAAAACTAACGATGTTGCTAATTCTGATAAAACACTTTTGTTGTTTCGTGTCTGTCCTTTACCTGTCCCCAGTTCTCACCTTGATAGTTGAAGGTGGCAAAAAAAAGTTAAGGAGAAATTATTTCTCCCAGTTAACAATTGTGGCACAACTATTTAATAAAGTTATATAGCCTGACCTCGCACTTCAAGAAAATAAATTCCAGATGGATTAAATAGTTAAATGTAATTAATAAAACAAGAAACCCAGAGGAAAAAACAAAATATATATTTTAGGAGAAGGGAAGGCCTTTTTAAACATAGCACCAAAGACGGAAAACATAAAGGAAAAGATAAATAGATTTGAATGTATAAAAGTCAAAATTCTATATGCCAAAGAAGCAGAAAGACAATGACATGCTGAGAAAAATTTGTATGGTATGACAAAGGGTTAACACTAAAGAGTGTTTATAAATCAATAAAGAAGATAAAAATTCCAATGGGAAAAAAGGACAGAAGACCAGGACAGGCACTTTACGAAGGAACAAATACAAACAGCCAATGAAAAAGTAAAAGTTCAAATTCATTTATAATAAAAAATGAAAAGTAAACAAAAATGCTTTGCCATTAAAAAAATTTTCCATTTTTTGCCTATCATTTGATGCTGTCAAAGAAGAAAAGTAATGATAATACCCAGTGTTGACCTGGGCATGAGGAAATAAGCACTTTCAAAAAGAGCTGATGGGAGAAAAAGTTGGTATAATCTTTCTGGAGGGTAATTTTGCAATATGTTTCCAAAGTATTAAATGTGAATGCTCTTTAACTGAGTTGTTCCAATAGTAGGAATTAATGCTAAGGAAATAATCAGGTAGGTTATTTGTAAGGAAACTCCTACAATATTATTTTATAATGTTAAAAATTTAGAAACCATCTGAATGTTTTAACAATATGGAATTGGTTAACTAATTATGGTACATCCGTAAGTGAATCACAGTACATCCATATGTTGGATTCCTATTCGGCCATTATAAATAATGGTATAGAAGAATGGCAGGGAAAAATGTCCACAATATATCAGTAAGTGCGGAAAGCAGGCAACGAGTGTGTATTGAATGATAACAATGTATGTTTCATAGAAAGACAGGAAGAAAATAAGTTAAAATGTTAATGAGGGTTATTTCTGGGTGGTGAGGTTGTGGATGATTGTAACATTTTGTGTTTTTCAAATTTTTATTCCCTTTTTTTTTGCATTAGGGAAGCATTATCTACGAGAAAAATTAAAAATCGGTATTGCAATGTAAACTCTTGGTTTGGTTTGTTCTTTTGTCTATGAAGGCAACTGAATGAGGATAAATAGCTTGTGTGAGGTAGTGGTCTTGGGCCAGGTCCAGCCTATTAGCCCTATGCTAAATTTCCATAAGCAATAGCAGGAGCTGATCAGCTTGTGCTGGTTTAAGTGGAAAAATTGCTGGGAAACTTGCCTCACTCCATCCTGCAGCACAAAGACAAGTGCTTTCTCTGACACTTGTTTTTCAACCTCCAATGGCCACTGAATGTCACTGTGGTTCCAAGGAAATGCAGTGCAGATACGACTTCTTTGGTCCCGGTAATGACCGTGGGGACTGGGGCAGGAAAAATAAATAGGCAAATCAGCCCTAGAATTCTCTAGAGGCCTGCACAATGCCTACAGCCTCCTATTGCTACTAACAATACATTTGGGCTGATGAATGAGCAATGAGAACAACGTGTTTGAGTCAACACTTTCTTAGTCAAGTCTAAGACTTTCTAAGTCCCATGTATTGATAGTAAGAAGCAGAAGCCTCAGGTTGTGATCCCGGTTCTGCCAAGCCCTGGTCAGATTCCTTCAGTGGACAGATGGGGAAACTGAGCTCAGCAGTGGAGGATAGCCTCAGCAGGCGGAAGGGTGTCACCCAATAGGCAGACTAAGCGCCTACTTGGGGCCCCAGCATAGCACTAGTGTGTGGTACAGGATCTAGCACATAGCAGGTGCTCAGAAAAGTTGAAATGACATCCCTGACTACCACCCCTTCAGTCTGGATTAGGTGCCCCTCCTTAATCGTGCCATAGTACTTGTGCTTACTTCTGTCCTAACAATTATGATTTTGGGTTACAGTGATCCACTGACATGTTGGTTGGATGCTGGAGGCTAGGGACCATGTCTTTTGATACAGTCCTCAGCACTTACTGCATAAGAAAAAGAGATTTTATAATTCCTCCCTGCTCTCTCCCATCCCCCACCCACCCAAGGGGGTGGATCATGGTAACTAGAAAATCCTCCTTCCCCCCCCCCCCAAATGGGCTAAGTTACAAGTTTGGAGAAGCTGCAGTTGGGTTAGGGGCAGGAGTGAGAGGTCCAGGAGTACCAAAGGTTAATGAAGCAAAGCAGCTCTAAGAGGATGAAGGAAAAAATATCCCATTGGCAGGATGGTTGGAGAGAAAGGCTGAGACAAAGAGACATGTCAAGAGGGGGTTGATGAAGTTGTGTGTGATGTACATGTTTCCTCTATCTTCCCTATGAAACCTTCACCATACATTTCAGTGCTTTGTCAGTAGCTTTTCTTTCAGGGGTATGTGAAGAAGTGTCAAGATTGGTGGGCAAAATAGATGCTTCCCGTGGGGAATTGCTAATCTATGGATTATGGTAGACCAGCACACATGCCTCTCAGTTCCATGTTCTTTCTAGGAAAGCTGATCTGTCTTATTTACATAGGCCTGTCATACTTGGCTGTCTTGATATCTGAGAGCCTCAGAGACCAAATGCAACTCTGTGTAAAGTCACCCCCAAGTATACACAGAGTGAGTGGCTACCTCTATGGTACTGACCCCCTTCTCTTTAGCCCATTACTTTACTCATTAGTCATTCCTTTTTCAGCAAGGGAAAAGGGGAAAATAGGGAAAGATTTACCCTGAACCGTGAGTCCCATTGTCCCCTTCCTTGGACACTCACTTGTCTGTTCCCCAGATCATCCTGTTTCCTATCTGAACCATCCCCACTCTGTCCGGTCTGCCACTCCCTTGGTGACCTGCTCTCTGTTAAGTCTCCAGGCTGCAACTCTTGTAGATGTCCTCAAACCCCCTCTTTCTTTTTCAGCCTTCATCCAATCCATCAGCAAATCCTTTGACTCTACTTTGAAATGCATCCACAATCTGACCTCCTCTCATCACCTCTACTGCTACCACTCTGATCCAAGCCATCATCTTCTCTCACAATATTGAGAGGGAAATATTGCCTTCTAAATGTTCTTCCTGCTCCTACCCGTGTCTTCTACAGTCTATTCTCAACATAGCAGCCAGATGTCCTTTTCGAAAACTTAAATCATATCATGTCTCTGATTGAGTGCTCCAACAACTCTCCCTTTCTGTCACAGAAAAACCCAAAGTCCTTTCGGGGATCTTTAAGCCCCTCAGTGAGCTCACTAACTTCATCTCCTATTTCTCTCACCGATTTTTTTTTTTGTGTGGCTGCGTTGGGTCTTCGTTGCTGCGCACAGGCTTTCTCTAGTTGCAGCGAGTGGGGGCTACTCCTCGTTGCGGTGCGTGGGCTTCTCATTGTGGTGGCTTCTCTTGTTGTGGAACACGGGCTCTAGGGCACACGGGCTTCAGTAGTTGTAGCACGCAGGCTCAGTAGTTGTGGCTCAAGGGCTCTAGCGCGCAGGCTCAGTAGTTGCGGCGCACGGGCTTAGTTGCTCCGCGGCATGTGGGATCTTCCCTGACCAGGGTTCGGACCCGTGTGCCCTGCATTGGCAGGTGGATTATTTGTTTTATTTATTTATTTATTTTTTTGGTGTTTTGTGGCAGGCAGGTTCTTAACCACTGCGCCACCAAGGAAGTCCCCGATTATTTCTTTTTTAATTAAAAAAATTTTTTTATTGGAGTATAGTTGATATACAATGTTGTGTTAATTTCAGGTGTACAGCAAAGTGAATCAGTTATACATATACATATATCTATTCTTTTTCAAATTCTTTTCCCATATAGATTGTTACAGAATCTCTCACCTATTATTAGTCATTGCACTCTAGCCACGTAAGTGACTTCTTTGCTGTTTCTCAAACACATCGGGCATGCTCCCACCTCAGGGCCTTTGCTGACTTTTCCTGCTGCCTGCAATAATCTTCCCCTACATATCTGCAGAGATCACTCACCACCTAAGGCCTCTGCTTAAACACTGACCACAACAGCTTTCGTGCAAGTCCTTTCTTTGGGAATTTGATCTCAGGAAGCAGGAGTGAGGGACACGGCAAAGTGCGACAAGGGAGGATATCTGAGAAGACTCATCAAATGTGTCTCGGCACCATTTTCTGGGGGTTAGGAAAGGAAAGGCATATCTCCATAGCTCCCTATCCCTCATGCAGGACTGGCTACGTAATTTACAAGACTCAGTGCACAATGAAAATGCAAGGCCCCTTGTTCTGGTTAGGCCAGAGGAAGAGCTCGACAGTGTTAGTAGTTGTCTCTTTGTTCCTCCATAGCTCCTCTTTTTTTTTTTTTAACATCTTTATTGGAGTATAATTGCTTTACAATGGTGTATTAGTTTCTGCTTTATAACAAAGTGAATCAGTTATACATATACATACATCCCCATATCTCTTCCCTCTTGCATCTCCCTCCCTCCCACCCTCCCTATCCCACACCTCTAGGTAGTCACAAAGCACAGAGCTGATCTCCCTGTGCCATGCGGTTGCTTCCCACTAGCTATCTATTTTACATTTGGTAGTGAATATATGTCCATGCCACTCTCTCACTTTGTCACAGCTTACCCTTCCCCCTCCCCATATCCTCAAGTCCATTCTCTAGTAAGTCTGTGTCTTTATTCCCGTCTTGCCACTAGGTTCTTCATGACCTTTTTTTTTCCCTTAGATTCCATATATATGTGTTAGCATACTGTAATTGCTTTTCTCTTTCTGACTTACTGCACTCTGTATGACAGACTCTAACTCCATCCACCTCATTACAAATACCTCCATTTCGTTTCTTTTATGGCTGAGTAATATTCCATTGTATATATGTGCCACATCTTCTTTATCCATTCATCCGATGATGGACACTTAGGTTGCTTCCATGTCCTGGCTATTGTAAATAGAGCTGCAATGAACATTCTAGTACATGTCTCTTTTTGAATTATGGTTTTCTCAGGGTATATGCCCAGTAGTGGGATTGCTGGGTCGTATGGTAGTTCTATTTTTACTTTTTTAAGGAACCTCCATACTGTTCTCCATAGTGGCTGTATCAATTTACATTCCCACCAACAGTGCAAGAGTGTTCCCTTTTCTCCACACCCTCTCCAGCATTTATTGTTTCTAGATTTTTTGATGATGGCCATTCTGACCGGTGTGAGATGATATCTCATTGTAGTTTTGATTTGCATTTCTCTAATGATTAATGATGTTGAGCATTCTTTCATGTGTTTGTTGGCCATCTGTATATCTTCTTTGGAGAAATGTCTATTTAGGTCTTCTGCCCATTTTTGGATTGGGTTGTTTGTTTTTTTGTTATTGAGCTGCATGAGCTGCTTGTAAATCTTGGAGATTAATCCTTTGTCAGTTGCTTCATTTGCAAATATTTTCTCCCATTCTGAGGGTTGTCTTTTGGTCTTGTTTATGGTTTCCTTTGCTGTGCAAAAGCTTTGAAGTTTCATTAGGTCCCATTTGTTGTTTGTTTGTTTTTATTTCCATTTCTCTAGGAGGTGGGTCAAAAAGGATCTTGCTGTGATTTATGTCATAGAGGGTTCTGCCTATGTTTTCCTCTAAGAGTTTGATATTGTCTGGCCTTACATTTAGGTCTTTAATCCATTTTGAGTTTATTTTTGTGTATGCTGTTAGGGAGTGTTCTAATTTCATTCTTTTACATGTAGCTGTCCAGTTTTCCCAGCACCACTTATTGAAGAGGCTGTCTTTTCTCCACTGTATATGCTTGCCTCCTTTATCAAAGATAAGGTGACCATATGTGCGTGGGTTTATCTCTGGGCTTTCTATCCTGTTCCATTGATCTATGTTTCTGTTTTTGTGCCAGTACCAAACTGTCTTGATTACTGTAGCTTTGTAGTATAGTCTGAAGTCAGGGAGCCTGATTCCTCCAGCTCCATTTTTCATTCTCAAGATTGCTTTGGCTATTCGGGGTCTTCATAGCTCTTCTTTTCCATGTTCCAAAGGAGCTAGGGAAAGGTGCAAGCTCTCCCCAGCACAATCTGTACCCTCCATGGGGTCATGGCATCAATACATTGGGAGATGAATGATGCAGTTTTTCATCCTTATTCTTCCTCATGTCTGTGACTTTGCCTAGACTGCTATCTTCCTTCCTCTAGTTTGTGGCTTCAGTTGGGTGATGGGTGTTGATTTGGAAAATGACATGCTATCATAGAACTTGTGCTGGAGACAGCTCTTCTTCCAAGTGTTGTTTTGAGTATGCAAACAGCAAAATAGGGATGGCCTTGACTTTCCATCTGTGGCAGAGACTGCTGGTCGATTACCGAAACATGTTCTTCACTTCTTCCGAGGAACATGGTTCATGGCTACACCTTCTACAGTCCTTTGTGCAGTAGGTTTATCCAGTTGACTAAGTTCTCCCCCACAGAATGCAAATGCAAGTGATGTCTGCCGCATCCAGGCCTTAAGAAAGTAAATATGCCTCTTCCGTACTACAACTAGTGACAATCTAACTTTAACCAAACAGATGACATCCATGATTTAAGGGATAAAGGGGCAACTTCCTAAAAGGCAACCAGATCCCTAAATGATCACTGGATCAGAGCTACCTTGCTTACCTGGACTATGTACTTATATTCCAAATATTATGAGAGAGATATATCACCTTTTTTAAAATCACTGTATTGTTAGTGCTGTTTGTTATAGCAGCTCATCATTTTGCCCTCAAATACTGTAAATGTGCTCTATATGGACTCATCCCAGAGCCCCAAGTTCAAGTTAGTATCTTTTTGCTGCAGTTAAATCTTGCACAGGTAAAGGCAAGCCTCATTACGCCTGTCAACAGAGATTGAGTTGTTCCCATGGTGGGAATGTCTGCACAGATATTATGGCTATAATAGCACTTGTCCTTCTGGAGTGGAAAATGACCTGGCCAAGATCAGGGGTGAGATTGAAGTTGGAGTTAAGGGTGCAGTCTGCCTATGGAAAGCCCAAATGGCCCACACTGAGACTGAATTCATCAAGACCTTGGCTTCATTAACAATAAGCACAAATCAGTTGAGGTAATGATCCCAGGAGAAAAAAAGCCTGAGAGTACAGTAAGTTGTTTTCTTGAAAAATAGTGAAACAAAACCTTTACAATTCTGATAAAAGATCCTAGACATGGAAGAGAAAAGTCACATTTTTCATTCTAACTTGATTCTACGGTTACTAAAGACTGTATTCTGTGAGAAATTTCACTTGAATGGCTTATTAGAGCTTCAGATTTTCTTGACCAAGGAAAAGTAGTGTTGTCAAAGAGTTGCCAAACCTCAGACACCTGATACAAGGTATTCTGCATCTTTATGGTACAGAACAGGTATCCTTTCTTTAGGTGGCTAGAAATGGAATCTTTTGTCTTCCTAGAAAGCCACAGAAGGCCTTTGTTGATTTCATGAAAGCAGAATTGTGGGTTTAAGAAACATCAGCTGTGTCACCTCCTTGAAGACACTGAGACATGTACACCCTTTAAACATGAAAGAAGTAGAGTATGAATTAGTTTAGCTGGAAGTTTAAAGGGTGATCTTAGAAATGTAATTCTTTAGCAAGTAAGATTTACTCCTCTTTATAATTGGGGGAATAGGAGGTGAAACCGCACAAAGAATTAAGCCCATGTAAGAATTAAATATTTATTTGCCTTCTAAAGGAGATTGAAGCAATAAATCATAAAAATTTCTTTGAGAAAAGTCTTTGAAAATAACTTTTCATGTCTCTCAAGGGGAAAAAAAATCTACCACCTGTTAAGCACCAGGTGGTATTAAGTTGTTGATTGAAGTTTTTCAACTAGGCAGAAAGTATTTTGAATTAGTTGGGGAATGTTTGTGTATATTTTTCCTGACAGTGAATGCTATTCTCTCAGGTATGGAGTAACCAAGATTTGCATGCCATGAACTTTCTGTTACTTCACATCTTTGGAGCCTGGAGGAGCAGTGTTGTCTGTTCATAGTTAGGTGATGTCTCAGTTTGCTTGGCTTCATAACCAAGCACCCCAAAACTTAGTGGCTTAAAGTCATAATCATGTTACTTGTTCACAGTTCTGTTGGTCAGTGATTTTGGCTGAGCAGTTATTTTGCTGGTTGTACCTGGGGTCACTTATGCAGTGAAGTAGGAGAGAAGGGTGAATCCAAATGCAGAATGGCTTCACCCTTGCCTCCTACTTCATTATCTCATGGAAGGGTCTTCCACTGGCAAGAGCTAACCAGAACCTAGCTGGCAAGAGACTCCTGGAAATGTAGGTTTTCTGGCTTCCAGTAGTACAGGGAAGAAAATAGAAACTTAGGTTGGACTTAAGTATCCACAGACAATATCTGACATAAGTACCTATCTCAAAGGAAGTTGAAATGATTAATGAGATATGTACAAATTGCATATATTATGGTTCCTGGCACATAGAAAACACTAAAAAAGCGGTAGTGCTATGTGTATTTGTGGGTATAAATACATGTTCATAATAGTCACTTTAAATGTATTTACCTTGCCTCTGTTAAATAGTTCTTTACAAACTAGAATGTTTTTCTTTTTCCTTCCTATCCTCTCTTAGACTACATTAAGAGCTCCATATAGAATATTTTCTGATTTATTTCAAATGTTTAGCTGACAGAAGCAGATTTTTAAAATTTTTGTCTTATAACGTGTCCTAAAAATGTAAATATAGCATGTCAGCAGCTTTTAACATATTTCACTTTGCTCCCATGGCTATAACATGTGAGTTGCTGCTTGTCTACAACTTAGTTGTTGAAGTCTACTAAATATGAGTATCCCAATGACTAACTTTCATTTCATTACTATGTCTTTTTGTTGTTGTTGCTCAAATTTCTGAGCTTTAAAGTATCATGAAGTTTGCATTAACATAAATCTTGGGGATGACAGTAGCATTTAAATTTCTTCACGAAAGCAGCTTCAGATTGGAGATTTTCATTCCGCCAGTCTTGGCTAACTTCTCAGACTTCCTTGCAGCAGTCACAGATGGTCTCCCATTTCTCTGAACTCAGATGGTTTTTCCACTGAGGCCAGATTTTGAGGTCCATCCACAAAGGCAGTTTCTGGCTAGAAGAACCTTCTCTAAATTTGGTGTTCCCATGGGCTTGCTCAACAGCTGAATAATGCCACTGAGTGGTAGGAAATGAATTGGAAAAGTGAGAATGAAATGCAAAAATGGGGAAAAAATCCTGTACAAGAAACTGGGAAGCATTCCCACTCACCTTTGTCTAGACGGTTGTCAAGTTGTAACAACACAATCTGCATTAGATAACCCACCCCTCTGCTCTTGTGCTCTGTCAAATATACACTGGTTGGTCCACTACCCTTGGCCTTACCCTACACATAATCGTCTCACTTCATATTTGTCCTTGTACTTGAAGCATCATCAGGCAGATGCATTTAAAATAATTGAGTGGTTCCTATTGTCTTTATGATGAAACTTACACCTCTTGCCATGGTGGTCAAGGCCTTTCCTATTTGGCTCTTTGCTACCTTTCCATCCAGCCTAAACTACTGCTACTCTCCAGCTCGTGTTGGATATCACCACCCACACCCATCCACGGCGCACCACCAATAATCAACAACCACTGACCACACTCACCAGCCCTAACCACCCCCATTAAGCCCTGCTTACTAGGTCTGTCCATTAGCTCCACTCCACCACCAGCCATATCCCAGCAGCCCTGGTCACCACCGCAGTCTCTGCCCACCTGATATGTCTGCCAGCAGCAGCCCTATTTACTCTGACTCCCTCTTTCACAACCTTTTGACTTAGTGCTGTTGATTCTCCTTAATATCTCATTAAATGTCTCATGCATCAGTCCCCTTCTCTCTAATTCTCCCACCTTGCTCTGGATCGGACCACCACTCTCTCTCGCCTGCAACACTGCACTGGCCTCCTGACTAGGCCCCCTGCCTCCAAGTTAGCCTCCCTCCGATCCAACCCATACACACTGTTAAAGTGATCTTTCTGACATCTGAATATGACCCTATCTTCCTTCTTAGGACAAACTGTGTTGACCATTAGAGCTGTCCACTAAATATATCTGGCTCTCCACGCTTCTAGGCACATAGGATCGCACTTCCCCACCCTCTTGAAGTTAAGTGTGGACATGACTTGCTTTAGTCAGTAAAATGTGAGCAGAAGTGATGCATGGCATCTTGGGGCAGAAACTTTAAGAGCCGGTGTACAATTTGCCCTATTCTCTGTCCTTCTGGTTCCAGGTGGTAGCTACTCTGTTGGTCTGAGTCCACAAGTGAAGGGCCCCCAGACTACCCACAATAGATATGTGGCTTCAGTAAGAAATAAACCTTGTTTTTGTTTTTGTTTTTTTAAATTAATTAATTTATTTATTTATTTATTTTTGGCTGTGTTGGGTCTTTCGTTTCTGTGCGAGGGCTTTCTCCAGTTGCGGCAAGCGGGGGCCACTCTTCATCGCGGTGCGCGGGCCTCTCACTGTCGCGGCCTCTCTTGTTGCGGAGCACAGGCTCCAGACGCGCAGGCTCAGCAACTGTGGCTCACGGGCCCAGCCACTCCGCGGCATGTGGGATCCTCCCAGACCAGGGCTCGAACCCGTGTCCCCTGCATTAGCAGACAGATTCTCAACCACTGCGCCACCAGGGAAGCCCCACCTTGTTGTTTTAAGTCACTGACTTTGGAGTTTTTACTGCAGCAGAACCTGGCACGCTCTGAGGTAAAGCTCAAACCCCTTAGCACGATACTGATAATCTTTTATAATCTGACCTCTACCTTCCAACCTCATTTTAAACTATTCCTCTCCCCACATCCTACGCTCCAGACAAACTGTTGTTCCTGGTATGCTTTCTTGCTTCGATTATTTGCTCTTCCACCTCTGCTTTCAACTCAGCATGTCCAAAACCAACCTCTCCCTCCTTAGACTTCCATAAGCATAATATCTGGATCATTTTCCTATTTATATCAGAGTTTCTTATATGTATATCTTACGTACTCTGTTTACCTGGAATCTCATGTCAGCGCTTGTGTCTAAATCAACTTGGTATACATCTATAATGTTTAGAACAATGCCCTTCATCTTGTTAGTGCTTAAATATTTGTCAAATGAGTGTACTCTGTTCCTGAAATACAGGATAATTATAATACTTGTCTTAATTTTTGTTGTAGGTTTGTTTTTTAAAGAATAGCTGTATTGAGGTATAATTGATAGACAAAAAACCTGCCCATGTTAAATATATACAATTGATGAGTTTGGACATATGCATATACCTGTGATACTATCATTACAATCAGGGTGATAAACATATCTGTCACTTCCAGCAGTTTCCTTTTGTGTGTGTGTGTGTGTGATAAGAACACCTAACATGAGATCTACCCTCTTAACAAAGTTTTAAGGGCACAGTACTGGGTTGTTACCTACAGGCACTGTGTTGTACAGCAGATCTCTAGAACTTGTTCATCTTGCATAACTGAAACTTTATACCCGTTGAACAATCACTCCCCTTTCCCCCCTCCCCCTAGCCCTTAGCAACCACCATTCTAATCTTTGCTTATAGGAGTTTGACTACTTTAGATACCTCATATAAGTGGAGTCATATAGCATCTGTCCTCCTGAGACTGGCTTATTTCACTTAGCATAATGTCGTTAAGGTTCATCCATGTTATCACAAATAGTAGGATTTCCTTCTTTTTTTAAGGCTGAATAATATTCCATTACACACACACACACACACACACACACACACACACACACACACATTCTCTTTATCCATTCACCTATCGATGGACATTTAGGTTGTTTCCATATCTTGACTACTGTGAATAATAGTCGAGTTTGTTTTATGTGACTGGGTGGGTTAGGGAGCAGCTCTGATAAAGTATAGGGTAACTCATTAGGGGGATGGGATGGAGAAGGAAATAGGGGAGGGAACAATGGAATTAATGCATTATTACCTGGCATCTGCTCAAAACCTAATACTGTGCTAGGCACTGTGAAGAATTTCTAGAAAGAAGACACTATTTTTGACCCCTATGAATTTACCCTCTGGTTTGGTGACAAAGCATTATATGCATGAAGGCATACAAAACCAGTGGAGATTACAGTACAGATTTAAGTTACTAAAATCCTGTTCCAGACAGTGAATTTTCAACTATTTCTGCAATGTGCTACTGTATCTCTAAGGCTATTGCAAAAATTTTCAAGCAACGTTAGTGACAGTTTACCTCAATTAAAAACTTGTCATGCATTTCAATTTAGGGAGAGGGAGCAATTCACAAAATCATGATTGTTGTAAAACCAATCCATGACCAGTGGCACGCTCTTATGAATTTGAAAACACTGGATGAGTTGAAACTTGTTTCTACTAGGTTTTCTGTGACCAGGTAGCATTTTTAATCTCCAAAGCTCTTTGAAGCCATTTGACATGATTTGAATATATTGTATGTGTGGTGTAGTGGTCAGTGGTGATAAATGTATAGCAGTTATCCTAGGGGTCTGCCGGACCATGATTGCCAATTGCTGTGGTGTAAACACTTCCACCATGGCCAATCTTAAACTACCAATTGAACATCACTGAATGTGGAGTTGGGAAGAGATGTGTACAATCAGCTTTCAAAAGCCCCTGCAAGCAGGCCCCCCAGCGCACCACTCTGGGGGGGTTGTGAGTGGCGAGGAGGGAGGCAGAATGAGGTATGAGGGTGGGCAGGGATATAAACAAGCAAAGGAATTATTCATTACACACACGGTGGTATTAGCTAGGAAATTGGGATCAGGTAAATAACACCAGGAAGTAATGACTGTTGACATTACATGTAGTAATCTGTTTTCCTGGAACAAACTGCAAATGTATTCTGTTTGGAATTTAGTATTTTAAATTTTATCCATAAAAATGACTTATGAGATTGGATTCATTAGTTTATTAGACTATCACAATCATTATTCCAAACTTATTTATATTGCAATCAGTAGAATGGGATGTCTCTTCCGAATAAGGAAATGAATGTGAATGCCAAGGATTTTCTCTTATTTAATTTTAATAATTGTAAATCATCACATGTGATATGTATTTTTCATATTTATGCCTGTAAGTAAATTCTACCAGAGAAAATAGAAGAGGAGAAAGCCACATTAAAACTTGCAAACTGTTTCTCTCAGATGGTTTTTGGGCTTTATGTTTCCACAATGAAATGATCAGCATTAAGTCATGGTCCCTAAATGAGGGTCAGGTATGGGCCAGGAGTAATGAGCAAGGGCAGGCCCATGGCATGGCACTCATTGCTTAAACCGTTTCAGAGGAGCTTCGTATTTCATCAGGATGTTTGTTAAGGCTAGAGCTTCCAATCAAGACCTTGGAAGATCCTGGAATGGCAATTCCTTTTGGAAGCAGTGTTCAAAAATGTTGGGTGGTATGTTGTTGGCTTCATTGCCTCTAGAAATTCGCCAATCAGCAGGCTTGAGATTTTACTAAGCCATTCATCCCTTTAGTTTGTAGTATGACCTCTGCGGGATGGCCCAATTAAAATACTCTGTCACTTATAAGTGGTGTTTAGCAGGTTTCTTAGCATGTCTGTGCCTCAGTTTCCTCACTTGTAAAATGGAGAGAATAAGAGTACCTACATCACAGGCTTATGATGATTAGATGTGTAAATATGCCTCTCACGTCAAGGCATGATTGATTTATCATATTGTCAAATCTCTCTCCAAAAGGCACCATTTCAGAGGCAACACTCAGAAAGAATGAATTAAATCGGAAGCCTCCATATGGTGCTCTGTCCTCCGTAGGAAGAATAGAGGGTTCAGGGAACAAAGAGTAGAATCAGGAATGTCCCCACTAACCATCACTCTGACTGACCTACTGGAGGATTTTTTGTTTCCTGTCCCTGCAACTAAGCTTTACAGTGTTAGAGACCCTGGTCCCCAAAGGGGTTATACCCCCACCAGGGGTCATAACAAGGATCCCATTGACTTACAAGCTACGACTGACACTTAGCCCCTTTGGGTTCTTTGTGTTCAATGACTAGTAGCCAAGAAAACTCACCATCCTAAAAGGCATAATTGAGCCTAATCAGCAAGAGGATAGAGGGATAATGTTCCATGAGAATAGAGAGGAATATGTGTGGAACTTAGATGACCCACCCAGGTGCCCCCCACCCACTGTTCCCCAGTCCATTGTCACTGAATGAACACATGCAGCAACCCCAGTCTGAGGAGGGTATGACTTACCAGGGGTTCTGATCTCTCAGGAATGAGGGTTTGGTTTGAACTACCAGATAAGCCACCGAAACCTTCCAAAGTAAAAGCTGAGGGTGAGGGGAATTTAGAATGAATAGTGGAAGAGGGAGGTATTGAATACCAGTTGCAGTCCAAGACCAACTGAAGTGGGGATTGGGAGGCTGTAGTTTATCGCACTTATCTCCCTCTTATTAGGCCCACAAGAGCCTTGGATGGGCTTCTCCCTGAACATGTATGGAGACGTGGATCAGGGTGATACAGGGATGGGCTGTGGCAGACCTACAGACGTGTTACTCAGACCCCTCTTCCGAAGGGACTCACTGCCCAGCTGCTAGCACCTTCAGGGTTGGGCTCAGCTTTTGAGTCAAGGTCCTGCTCTTCTTGGAGCAGCCTCTGGCCAATGACTGAGCAAGGAAGTGGTACAAGAGCCTAGCCACTTCTGTTCAATGTAGGACTCCTCAAATGGGAATCTTTGCTTCAGAATTTCCCTGTGGGGCTGGCAGAAACTTTCTCAGATGTGCACTGAGTCTGACGGCTCCCCCTACCCCAATCCTGCTTCCTCACTCTTCCTTTACGGATGTCACTCCCCAATAAATCTCAGTGTTTGCTTCCTGACAACCTGTCCTTCGTGCATTCTAGTGTTCTGTGAGGCCAGCTACTTCTGGATGGTGTGGCACGTGGTATGACCAGTGAATCCCATGGTCATGGGCCCACTCCCATACCTCCTTTGTTGTGAAGTGGGATGTTGGATGCCATGCTGTGTGGAATTTCATACTTGTGGATCAAGCATTCCATAAGCCCCTGGACAGTGGTCCCGGCTGAGGTTCTGCAGATAGGAAAGGCAAGCTCACACCCCCAAATAGGTATCTATCCTATGAGAATGAACTGTTGGCCCTTCTAAGATGGACATGGCCCATTGTAGTTAACTTGCTACCAAGTGGCTGATTGGTCTCTTTGGGGAATGGTGCTCCGCTCCGCAGGCCAGGGCAGATGATAGTGAAGGCTGTCCCTTGATTTGTTGAAAGAAATAGTAAAACGATAGCCAACCCTTTCCAGCCCCCAGCAATAGAGTCAAAGCGATAGAGCTTAACCACCAGCAGCCAGGGGTTTGTAATTATTGTAACAACAGGCAAGATTAAAGTGGCAACTATGTAGGCCCGATCAGTAGAGAGCTAGAGATGGTTAATAAAACACAGCATCTCTAAAAAATAAAAATAATACACAGCATCCCTAGAGGCAAAATAGATAGGCAAACAGGGTATTGCTTAACATATAGAATAAAATCAAAAGAGGAAGAACAAATGTGCTACCTTAACTATGAGTTTACACCCACTTCTGGGGGCCCTGCTAGGGTGTTAAGTCCCATATCCTAAGAAAGTGCCTCCAAACCAACAAACTCTCCCTTGTCTAGTTTTGAGATAAAACACCTCTTGATGAAGCACCTTCAGAATCCAGTCTCATAGGTACTCGCCTGACTCCTGCCAGCACGTGCTGGTGAGGTCTTCCAGTCCCTTTCCTTCCCTATTAGGTCCAGCTTCTTCGTGGAAGGATAATGCTGCTTATAGACCTATGGCTTTATGGGCGACAGACCTCTGTATTGTCTCTCATACAGAGGAAGCACTAGCTGATTTTCGGGAAGAGTGGGTCACTTCTACCGGCTGAGAAGTTTTAGAGAAGACTGGAGAGTCAAAACCTTCAGGAGCATCCACTTAGACGTCCCCATCCCATGTGTCAGTGTGCTGAGTTTTCACACCTAGGACCTTGACTTCAGCAGAACATACCTGTCTCAGCTGAGCATTCAACGATCCTGGAAGTTCAGTCACCTTAATGATTGAATCCTGGGTTAGATCTTTGCTTTTTTACGCTCCCCATTGCTTGAAATGGGAGCTTCTTTGTAAGCTGGAGACTGTTGGCTTCTCATGTATGGTTTTTAATTGTTATTGGCCCTCAGCTTTTTATTATCTGTTTTTAGGGCATCAAGGTCACTTAATAATAAGCACCGAATTCTATTTTCTTTATATTTATAATCTCCCATAGATTTCAAATGACTGATCATTCCCAGCTAGTGCCTCCTCTCCACTGGCACGTTTTTCCAAAATACCACAGGTGAAAGCTTAATAATTCAGTCACCTGGTAGTAGGGGCTGTCTGTGTAAAAACTCCCACCAGGAAGATGGTCCTCATTACCAGTCAAGTGGTGAGGGATCTGGTCCCCAAGCCCCATCTATGGCCTGCTTTCGTGGACCACTTGTGTTATCGTGATAATGTTACAGGTTGGACTCTCAGAGAAGCAGGTGCCGAGAAGAGTTAAGAGTGCAAAAGCTTTATTCGGTGTATGGTCAGGCCACTCAAGATGGCTGTTCTCTTGCTGTCTGTACTTCCCCTGCTTGACCAGTGCCTGCTTCGCCTTCACCCTCCTCACATGAACGTGCTTGCCCCTTGCCCCAGCTAGTGATTGTTCTAATATTTAGACCAGAATGACTCCACCTGCTAGTTTATTAAAGGGAAACACCTGCCCTTGTGATGGTTATTAACCTGAGGGACTGTGAGGGACATACCCTAGCTGCTGGTTTCCCTGGTAACTGATGAGCCAAGCTGACGTCAATTTCCCCTATAAATGGTTGCCTCCCTCTCCGCTGAGTGGTGAAGATGGTTGCTGCGGCCTGTCTGCGGTACACAGTAAGGGTGTCGTTCCAGGACTTTTTGCTTCAGACATGTAAGATTTCCCCTGTCCAACAAACCATGGATGTCTCTGTTGCTGTCCCCAGGCTCTTCGGTTTCAGGCTGGGCAACCACAAGGCTTGCAGGCCTGTGGGGTGCAGCCCAACATTAGGGAATAATGCCCGTGAAGGGATAGGGACAAAGAAGCAGGATTGAACAGGGGGAGCCAGCAGACTGTGATGTGAATCTGACAAAGCCTCTGCCAGCCCAAGGCAAGAAAAGTCCTATATTGGGTGCAAATAACTAGGCTCTTGTACTACTGCTTTGCTTGGTTATTAGTTGGGGATTACCCTGAGACAGTGTGACTTTGATTATCACCACTTTGCTCTGTCATTGGCTGTGGGCTGCCCCAACAAGAGTGTGACCTCAGTGCAAAAGCCCAGGCAGATTCTGAAGATGTTAACGGCTGGAGGCTGTCAGCTACCTATGAGGAGTCAGATGGCAGTAAGTCCTTTCTTGAAGAAGATATGAGGGGTGCGTAACTATGGTCTGCTAATGGACTAGCCTAATACCATTGTGTATGAGCGAAATTTATTTGTTTGGATTAAAATTTATATTGCCCACCCACTGTCCAGTGGCTGAGTCTCACAAAGGAGATTAGATTTGCACATCTGAGTGTCCTGTGAGTGAATGTATGACCTTCATAGAGTGCAGTAGTTTGGGACATTGGCCAGGGAGGGCACCCATAGTGGTGGTGATGACGACTAGCGCAGGAGACACGCCACATCCAGAGGAACCTGAGGACTTGGCTGCCTGTCTGGTGGGGGATGAGGTAAGGCTTATTTTGGGAGAAGAGAGACATTGAAAAGATGGCAGGCTGTGGGAAACTGCCTTGGCTAACTGATTATGTGGAGGGTCGACCTCTTTGGACAGAAAACTTGTGCATTTTTTCATTTTCTTTTTAAAAAAATTTTTATTGGAGTATAGTTGATTACAATGTTGTGTTAGTTTCTGCTGTACAGCAAAGTGAATCACTTATACATATACATATATCCACTCTTTTTTAGATTCTTTTCCCATGTAGGCCATTACAGAGTATTGAGTAGAGTTCCCTGTGCTATACAGTCGATCTTTATTAGTTATCTATTTTATATATAGTAGTGTGTATATGTCAATCCCAATCTCCCAATTTATCCCTCCACCCTCTTTCCCCTCTTGGTTACCGTAAGTTTGTTTTCTACATCTGTGACTCTATTTCTGTTTTGTAAATCAGTTCATTTGTACCATTTTTTAGATTCCACATATAAGCAATATCATATGATATTTGTATTTCTCTGACTTCCTTCACTCAGTATGACAATCTCTACATCCATCCATGTTGCTGCAAATGACATTATTTTGTTCTTTTTTTTATGGCTGAGTACAGTATAAAGTGGCATCTCTTCTCTCTTCTCAACACTACTTCCTAAGTTATGCCTCTGGGTTTTTTTTTCCACTCGCACATTTCATTCATTTGTTCATTCATTCATTTGTTCAACAGACACAACTCTGTTTCAGTTATGGAAATGATTAAGAGAGAATCTGCCCATGGTCTAGCAGGGAAGACACTATATTGGCTTGGCCAAAAAGTTCATTCGGGTTTTCTGTAAGATGTTACAGAATATATCTGTGTGTGTGTATATATATATATATATATATATATATATATATATATATATATATATACACACACACACACACTGTATATATATATATATACAAATATATCAGTGTAGTGCTGTGAAAGAGGCAAGCACTACTGAGATGGGACAACAGAGGTAGGGTCTCTAACCCAATCCTGAGGGGAGAGGCCAGTCGGGGAAGGCTTCGCAGAGGAAAGGATGCCAATTTAGTCTTTTTTAAAATAATTAATTAATTAATTTATTTATTTTTGGCTGTGTTGGGTCTTTGTTTCTGTGCAAGGGCTTTCTCTAGTTGCGGCAAGCGGGGGCCACTCTTCATCGCGGTGCACGGGCCTCTCACTATCGCGGCCTCTCTTGCTGTGGAGCATAGGCTCCAGACACGCGGGCTCAGTAGTTGTGGCTCACGGGCCCAGTTGCTCCGCGGCATGTGAGATCTTCCCAGACCAGGGCTCGAACCCGTGTCCCCTGCATTGGCAGGTGGATTCTCAGCCACTGCACCACCAGGGAAGCCCGCCAATTTAGTCTTAAAGACAAGAGTATGAGTTAGTCAAGCATAAAAGTGAAAGGAAGGAAATTCCAGGAAGATGGAGAAGCATGGTCAAAAACATGGACTCATGAAAACACGTGGCAAAGCCAGAAATTAAGTAGTTGAATATGACTGGGTCTTAGTGGATATTTGTGATGAAGTGGAGAATGGAGGTGAAGAGGTGGTAAACAATAAGACTGGAGAAATGGGCAGGAGGCAGATCATGAAGGGCTTTTTAAATGATAAACTAAGGTAATTTACTCTTACGCCATAGGGCAATAGGGACCCACTGATGCTGAGGAGTGATGAGATCAGAAAAATCATTCTGGCTGCAGTGCAGAGGGTGAATTAAAGGGATTAAAAACTAGAAAAAGGACGAAAAACTAAAAACTAGAAAAAGGAGGAAAAACTAAAAACTAAGAGGCTATTGCATTAAGCCATCTAGAAAGTGTTTCAAGCTCAAACTAAGGTAGAGATTCATAGAAGTAGATGGATTTCAGAGAGATCGAGGGAGTAGAGTCATTAGGACTTGGCTGAGGGTAAGGATGAGGGAAGGAGCAGACAAGGTTGATTACTAGGTTTCTGGATTGGGTGACTAGGCTTCTGGTGGTGATTGATCCGCTGTCCTACTGTCTTCTCTGTGTGGCCCAACCCTCTGTGGTGATGGTGAGAGTAAAGGAAAGAAATCAAAAGAATGGGCTGCTTACAATGCTCTGAACACTTACACAAGTACACAGATTTGGTTTTCTGTAAACTGAATACATCCGCCCATTCTTTGCCTGTTCTTTCTCTGATTCCATCCAGGTTCCGCCTAGCATCTCCCTCAGGGTGATCAGAATCATCTCATATTATGTTTCAGGGAGTGGTTTGGGTAGCTTGTTCCTAGTTTGCATATTCCTTCTTTGGTGATAATACTAGTTGGTTTGCACTCATGTGGAAGAAAACCATGTTATGACTCTGGGATCCAAAAAGATGAGAAGAGTCATACACTTTTCACTACATCTTACAGCTGTACAAGCTGACGTTAAACTAACTCATCTGTTTTTTTGTTGTCATTTGTGCTGTGGGTTCTATTTTTGAGTGCAAGCCTACTTTTTTTCTCGGATTGTCACATCTACCAATTTTAAAGTTTATTAGATTTATTCTTATATTCTATTTTACTCTACATCAATGTGGTTTTAAATCAAGATACAGACTCTTGGAGGGATCTCTGGTTTAGCCGTGGGTTGAGGGTAAGAGCAGAGACGATAGTTTCTGTGTTGGAAATGTTGAGTTTGTGCATATGGGATAATCCAAGTGAGGAGGTACACTAGACATTTGAATATACTGGTTTGGAGCTCAGGAGAGCATTTTGAGCTGGAAATGAAGACTTGGGAGACCTAATATAGGTGGAAATGGAAACCATAGGATGGTACCCAGGGAGAACGTACATTGTGAAAAGAGAGGAAGGAACACAGTAGAACATTGACATTAAGAGAAAGAGGGGAGCAGGAAGCAGAAGTGAAATTAGCTGCAGGGTAGGAGGAAAACCAGGAAAGAGTGAAGTCACAGAAGTCAAAGGAATAGAGACTTCCAAGATGGGAGAGGTTAATACCACCAAATTCTGAAAAGAGATCAAATAAGATAATGACTAACAAGTAGGGTAAAGTAGGAGTTAGCAAGCTTTTTCTGCAAAGAGCAGGTAAGTAAATATTTTGGACATGGTGGGCAATACTCTTGTAACTACTCGATCTGCCATTGGAGGGTAAAAGCAGTCTCAGATAGTATGTAAATGAATGGATGTGGCTATGTTCTAATAAAACTTAATTCACAAAACAAGTGGTGAGCCAAATTTGTCCTATGGGCCACAGTTTGCCATCCCTTACAATAAGTTAGGGTTACAGTTTATTGATGACCTTGGCAAGAGCAGTTCCTATAGAGTGGTCGGGCAGAAGCCATAGTACCATCATTAAGGAAGAGGTGATGGGGTGTAGCAAGCTTTTCTGAAGCTATACTATAATTGGGGGAAAATGTGGGCCTTAGAGGGCTTTACCAGGTTTAGAGAGGGTTTCCCGTCTTTCAAGAAAACTAGCAATCTCATGGGGGAAGACTGCAGTGTTTGGAAATATTTGTAAAATTGTTTCACCCTGTCAGCCTTGCGTTCAAGCTCCTTGAGAGCTGCCACCAGAGCTTTAATTGACTTGTTCAGGCTTAATGAATATTTATTAAGAAAAATTTAAATCAACCATTTTGCTACAGGATTGAAGCTCAGTGAAACCACTGCAGGGATAATTTTGCCAAAGCTGCTGTCACGGGGAGAAGATTATTTTTGAGGCTGTCATTGCAGGTTCTTTTACACTTTTATAGCTAGGGCATCGTGAGTCAGTAAATAAGCAAATACCTCCTGCTTGGAGGGTGGGCAGTTTGGCAGGAAAGTGGTCATTCTGAGGTTTTCAACAGCTAGAGGCTAATAGGGGCCAGTGTGACTCCTTAGTTCAAAAGGCTCACAGCTTCTGAGGCACAAAGAGAAATTCAGTTAGATTCTACCTGATTACATTAGGAAGTGCAAATCCAGGTGAAGGGGCAGAGGGAAAGTCTTCATTTGGGGCTCTTTCTAGTTCTTTCTCTGAGCACAGGATCGGGCATGGATGGACGTAGATTCTTTCTAGTCATCATCTACCTTGCTGCAGAGACTGCAGGCCCTTGAGGTCAGGAGCCTGGAGAGGAGAGGAAGAGAGTGTAGGCTCTCCCCCAACCGTCTTGTCCAGGTGATGTTTGGTTACAAGGACAACAATGGCCGTCAAAGCACTTGAGTATCCTGTCTATTCAAATGGTCTGTGAACTCTCAAGTGTTGAGGATGCTAAGAAAGTGGCGGTAGGCTGGGACAATGGCAGACACTCCTAATACCGTCCTCCATCCTGTCCTAACAACAGTGCCCTCCCAGGGAGCCTTCTGAGAAAGTCCAGTTGCACCATCTTCACTGAATATAAATGGTTTGTCCATGATCCTTAGTCTTAGATGTAAGGGAAGTCTCCTAGCAACCTCATTCTTTCACATTCAGGCCTGGAGGCAAGTTTCATTAATTCTCAGTGCCACCAACCACTCTCTTCCAAGACCTTGCCTTTTTTTTAACATAAATTTATTTATTTATTTATTTATTTTTGGCTGCATTAGGTCTTTGTTTCTACACACGGGCTTTCTTTAGTTGCGTTGAGCAGGGGCTACTCTTCATTGTGGTGCACGGGCCTCTCATCGCGGTGGCCTCTCTTGTTGCGGAGCATGGGCTCTAGGTGCACAGGCTTCAGTAGTTGTGGCACGTGGGCTCAGTAGTTGTGGCATGTGGACTCAGTAGTTGCGGCTCGCGGGCTCTAGAGTGCAGGCTCAGTAGTTGTGGTGCACGGGCTTAGTTGCTCCGCAGCATGTGGGATCTTCCCAGACAAGGGCTCAAACCCGTGTCCCCTGCATTGGCAGGTGGATTCTTAACCACTACGCCACCAGGGAAGCCCGACCTTGCCTTTTCTTTAGTCTAGATCGATAGGGGTGATACTGTTAAGTCCTCCCAGTAACCCCAGATTCAAAAGAAATTTCCTGATGGGACGTTAAGTTCTGTGTGTTCCCACAACTGAATGCAGATATATTGTTGCTGAGTTTTATATCTGCCAAGTGATCTGATGATAAACAGATGCCCAGGAAGCCCAGTCCAATAGGGTGAGGATACGAGGGGAGGGGTATGGCCATGAGTAGCTGGACAGCTGGCTCAGATTTTGAAAGTAAACTCTCCAACTGATAATAGGCTTTGGTGGTTTATGACCCTATGAGACAACATGTCAGTGCATCTTCTGCTTCACTGAGTCTGGACTCTGAGGAATAATGGTTTTGCTTCTTGCTTCTCCATTTGTTCTCATCCTCTTCTATGTTCATCTTCCCAAGTCACAGTTGGCCCTTTCTCACCACCCAATACCAGGAAGGTGATTTATAGGACCATTTCTTCCACGATCCTACCAAGGTTTCCTTAACTACATTTGCCCTTCCTGTTTGGAGACTGTCTTATAGACAGAGTGTGATCAGATGTGAGTGTTAACAGGGCAGGAAAACCAATGCAGAGACCAAGAGGCATTCTCCTCTTGTGCACAGGGGGAGTGTGACATCTGAAGGTCAAAGACTTTTTGGCAGACCTGGTTGGCGAGTCTGATCCTATGTGTAAGCAAGATATATAGCTACCTATGGTCTAACTTGAGAAAGGCTGAAAGCACCTCTTGCTTCTCCCTTCCTCCCAGGAGAAAAACACTCAAAGCCCACTTAAACCCAAGTTGTGCTTCACTATCGTCTGCCACAGCACCTGAGATGAACTTCTCCTTTGAGGAAAGGAACTGGAGTTCCTGTTAAAATAGAAATCTGTTATTTTGTAAGATTTGGAGACATTTGGTACTTGAACTGATTTCAGCAGCCATCAAGGGGACCACTGCTGTAATCTATTCACTGAATCTGCTCCCTAGAGAATCATTCTCTTCTGGGGGACTGCTACAGGTGTCCCAATCAAAGAAAAGGAAAGCAGTTGAAGAGTTATAAAGTGTGAGTGTTTCACCAGATACATGGCATTTCAGAGGACAGTGAAAATGATAGTAATATGCTGAAGCCTACAGGCCAAATTGACTGCATCGTGTTTATATCAGCCTACACTTCCTAATCTTCTGAGAGTTTTCCTTTCCCGCTCCTATCTTTCTCTCACCAAGGCCTTGTGTTCCTTGCTCCCTAACTCCCTAACCCCAGATATCTGTATCTTCCTAGCATCTCAGCTGCACTCTTCTTCCTTTCTGGTTTAGTTTCAAATTATCCCCTCTCTTTCTCCTATCATTACCCCCTGTTTTCTTTGGTGATCATCATCTAAAACTGGTCTGTATTTAAACACTTGCTTTATTTGTTGGATAAAACTATATTCCATGTTCAGTATATATAATTCAGATTAGATCATTAGCCTTTTGTTTCTCTCTCAGAAACATTCTAAGATCAAGTATAATCCTAAATTCAGGATTTCTTTCTCCGCTCTAGATCAGTGGCCCTGGGTGGAATAAAGATTTTCCACTGGGACATTAGGTTATTATCAGTAATGAAGGCAGCAGCACAGAATGGAGCCAATTAACTAAGAGGACTAGGACACATACTTGTAATGACATGGGAAAGCAATTAGAAGTGTTTTTGAAGATCATCAATCCTGAGTTTGGGCACTTCCTCAGGAGGCCAGATCTGGCAATGGGAGGATGGGAGATCAGGGTTAGGGTCAAGGCAAATGTCTGAGGAGAGGGTCCCAAGGGGTGGAAGAGATGATCACTGGTGGTGATCCTGCAGTTGGGGTGGGGAGAGGCATAATCCTTTGTGAAGATCGCCAGTAACGTGACTGTACATCATTGGTAAGGCTTCTGGTGGGAAGTAAATTGGTGACTAATAACTTCCTGGCACCTGCATCCAAGGGAAGTTTAAAGAGTCAAAGCCCAGAAACAATTCTTTCTTTACAATTTTATTTACAAAATGTATTAAAACTTTGTACAATACCTCATGGCAATGAGGCTCCGTAATTTATGCCCACACATGCAATTTACGCTTTTATGGCCATTAGTTTGCTTGGCAATGTTTCTGTTCACTGAAGTACAGCTTTAACAACAAAAAGAAAATAATTGGAAAAAAAAATCTTCAAGTGACTACCGCCAAACTCCCGTAGCTTGAAGTTAGTAGCAGAAATCTGAAGCAATCAATGTTTCTTTAAACATGCAAGTTTTTAAAAAATAACAAACCAGTTTACCCGCCTCTTCATTCCTAGTGAAGTTTCCTCTCTGAAAAATTGATTTGAGTCAACTAACATCCACTTCTCTTTAAACAGTGCCTATGAGAAGTTTGTGTGTAGGTTGGTTAGCTTTCCGCGCTGGGACATCATAGCATTCAGAAGTTGAAAAATCACAGTTTCGTGAAAACAAAACAAAAACACAACAGCTTTCCTTTTTTGTTCAATATCATTTAAAATTTGACAGGTGAGTCGTTTGCTTATGACACAATTTTTGGAATGAAAGTTTATATTACACTTCTCCGGAAACATTTCGTTGGAAATGAGACTTGTACCTTTCTTTTCTGAAGACGAGCGAATGTGCAGCAAGTCAACTAAAGCATCTAAGGGTCACACTTGGGAAATGAATTTGAGCTCCCAGTTTTTACTGTCTGGAAACTTCCCAATGCACGTCACTGATGAGAGCAAACTACTGAAATACAGAAAGCATACGTTGTTATATCGGAGGTAATTAGTGAGCGGAGACTATTTCCTCTGACTGTTCTGATGATGCCAATGGCAGGTACGCAGTTAGTTACTTGATAGCCCGTGGAGCAGTGGAGCGATCTTCGGAGTCAGCAGAGAGACTGCTCCAAGCATGGACCTGGGAATGATGCTGAGGCCCTCGGTTTAGCAGTAGGTTTGGGAATGCATTTTAGTCTTTGCAAACTAGAAAAGGACACATGCAGTCTGACGGAGAGCCATGGGCAATCACAGGCAACAGCTGTTAAGACAGACCTAGCAAGAGTAAAAGTCAGATGAGAACTGTGGTCTGAACCCACTGGCCCGCCTTGCAACGCGGTCCTGTCCCCGTGGTGTACGCTTGAAAGGCATACTTAGCAGAGAAAGCGGAGCTAAACACAGTGTTGTTTCTGAGAGAGATATTCTAAACACATTGGGGAGTCTCGGCAGCATTTCCCTCACCTCAATGCTAAATACTCAGCTATCTTGACTTAAAATGCACACTGAAGCAAGAAAAACAGATCTGTGAGCTGAAATTCCAGGCTTCTCAGAAAGCCCTGGGATCCGTTTTTAGGAAAGCACCGAGAGGTATGCCTAATAGTGCCCGTCCCTTGCTACACACAAGTCAATTTTGAAAGCTATGTGAATCCCTTCATCGAGTGGGAAGTTAGCAAAGCATTTTCACAAAACCATTTCAAAACACAGAAGTCACTGTTCAGTCCCTTTTCCAAAGTGTTTCAATTTTCTTAAGTGTTGCATTTACATTCTAAAGATATACACGTTTCAGCAAAGTTGAAAGGAAATAGGGTGCACAGAACATCACCACCAACAGGAAATACCAAAAACATCTGGTCAGCAGATCCTAGAAGAAATGCCAGTCTGTCCTCCCAGACAGGGAGTCAGATTTTTTTTTTAAATCAGGAGGAATTAATTATTTTAGCTAAGATGGGCCGATTTGCTGAATTGGAATTTTAAATTTGTCTGTGTGTGTGTGTGTGTGTGTTAAAGAACATGGTGTTTGTATACTGTGCAGTGGTATCAAAGAATGGCTTTTGTTGAATTGACTTTTTTAAAATAAGATTAGTTTTCGCATACTGGAATCTTGCATGTCCATTTTTTTGTTGATTTTATTTTAATTTTTTCAAGCAAAGCAAAAAGATTTCAATGATGATTTGCATTGTCGCGAGTCTCAGAGTATTCCATAAGGCACTGAAGGAAAAAAAAAATCAGTTTTTCCTATTGAAAGGTCATTGCACCATCAGCAATATTCGTGTCATGCCCGACACCAAGGAGAGTGAAATCTGGCTCAGGATCCTTGAAGCAGCCACGTTTTCGGTGATTCCTCTGGTCACTTGCCTCCAGTGGGAAGGGATCTGCAAAGGCAAGGGGGAAATTTAAATTTGAATGGGCTTTCTATTGGGAATCGAAGTTTACTATGGCTCAGTCTATCCTGGACAAAAACCACGGCTGTTTTCTTACACTGGCATCTGTGAGGCTGCACCCTGCTTGACTGGCTTTAGCCAACAGGTCTGTTTAAATTCTTTCACTTGAAGCAAATGCTTTGCAATAGGTTAAATTAGGTTCATTTTTTTTTTTTTTTTTTACTATGCATTGTACCAAGGAATACACGGGCATTGCATGAAGTCTAACTCAAAAAGCATTAATCACTTAGGGTGTAGGTATACTAGAAAGCCTTTGTGGCATTTCAATATAGATACTCAGGACAATGACACTGTAGAATGTATTCTGATGGCAGAACCTGTGACAGAGGACTGTTTACCTAGGACAGAGTGGAAGCAGTGTTCTATGGCTTGCTCAATTGAAATCCATTTGACTGTGAGAAGAAATTTTGCTGCTCATTGCCAGAAAGGCGACAGCTTGTTTCTCTCCATATCTACAACCTTAGTTATTAAAGTCAGAGAATAGCACATGGACTGTAAAGAGACAGCACATTCCAGGAAGAGGCCAGAACAGTGATACCCACGAAGGGGACTGGCTTCCATGGGGGTATTTGCCCTGATATTATGGGCCTGATTGAGACGTTGATGCTGCCCTCCTTTTGGAGGCATTAACTAGTGCAGGGAGTTCATTTGCCCCCAACTCTGAAAACTTACGGCCACTTTCATGCCTCCTTTTCAAGCTCACATCCATCCTCTCCATCCTTTCCCTCTACACTAGTGGGACCCTTCTTTTTCTCATGAGCTAACACTGAATTTTATCCCAAAGGAATGACATGATCATTATCTACCACTGGCCCTGGAATAAAAGTATCTGTAAGAAGAATGTCAAAGATGCATCTGAAGGCCAAAAGCCCCAAAGAAGCAGAATAAGACTGACATGGAAGTGGGTAAACGGCTTCCTTGGAATCCCTACGGTCCAGAGTCATATCTATCTCAGAAGTTTGGGGAAAGCTTATGTCTATGACAGAAAGATCAACGCTCTTCTCTCTCTGTTGGCCATGGGATGTCATTTCCCACCTGCATAACTTTGGGAAAGCCACCTAATCTCTCAATGCCTCTGTTTCCTGTTTTTAAATGGGGGTAGATGAAATATTACCACTGGAGGAAAGGTCCTCTGGGGACAAGGAACATCACCATCTCAGTTATCTAGAATATGTTTTCCACTTAACATAAGATGAACTCTTTAAAGCAGGAACACTTCCCCAACAAGAATGTCTATGGCTGCAGAAGGAAAATCGATTCTTTTGAAACGGGCGGCATGAACAAAGTTAATATTTTCTAGGAACACTAAACAGAACTGTATTAGAGGAAAAATGGAAACCTTTTTCCTTAACCTCAGGCATTTTGAGGTCTTGAAATTAAGAAGGATTTCAAAAATATTGAAGAAACCAAAGAAGTCAGAAGTAGTTCTGAACAGCAATGAGGAAATGGGAAAGAATTTCTTAAAACAATGAGCAGAGTCAGCCTTAGGGTGCAGTGAATCTGGAACGCTTGATGGTTGGTCACCTGCCCAGGCATCCTGGGGGCCCCACTTCCAGTGGGTGGTCAGTAACCCAAACAGGTGGCAGGTCATCAAGAGGCCGTCTGCTCCCCAGTGGGCGCTGGATCTGAGGCGTGTGTTCCCACAATGAGTCCAATAACCCGGACTCGACTCTCAGTCATGGCAAATGAGCGATGACCCCCTTCTCTTTCAAGGATGTCTTTTTGTTAACCAGATTCCACCTAGATCATATTTTTGCAGCTGATTTGCACTTGAGTCATTCTTCCTGAAGAATTACTGGTACCATAAACTCCTAAGGCTGGCTCTGATAATAGCAAAAAAAGTAAAATCTCAGGGTGCTTCTCCATCTCTGCGCCCCTGAATAGACCCTGACAGATCTAGGCCAACTCAGAGAACTGGAAACCTAATAACTAGGTAACAAGTCAGAAGTCACTAGGAGATATTCCAGAACTTCTTGGGAAATAAAAGATGAATGAACGAAGACCAACATTCCCCTAACGTTACATCACCACACTGGCTGAGGCCAGCAGAGAGGTTTCTATTTCCTGCTCAGCCTGCTTTGTGCCTCGACTGACACATGTCAGGTCTTTTCTGGCATCCTCTGAGGTTTTCCTCCTTGTCTTTCCCTCCATGACCTACATATTTACACATATATCCATCCTTCCTAAGGGCACCATTGATGATCTCTTGGCATCATTTATTAAACAGACATTTGCTCTTTAGGTGTCCCTGCTCAGAAAGGAGAAGTGAAGCCATGTAGAGCAGAATATATCCCACATTCTCTCAGATCAATGGTACTACACCATGGATTCCTATATCTTTCAGGCCCAGAACAATATCCATAGTACAAATGCTTATCCCAACCCTTCTAGGATCACCATATGGAGGAATCAACTTGGTCATTAATTCATGAGGCCATTTTTTCTTCTTTTCCACTATGGGCAAACTCAGCACCCTCACGCCACTCTGTCCACATTTCTCTCTTCATAAGAAAGAATCCAACGTGGCTCCAAACTACCTATTTTAGGTATTTCCTGAAATCAAATTGAAAAATAAATTGGACAGTTCTTTTGAAATATATCAACATTTTTAGTTTTAGTTTTTTTTTTTTAATAAGCAGTTTCTACTTTCACAGGGGGAAAAAATGGCCTTCTTATCCTAAAACTGTCTTCATATGTAACACTGGCCATCACTAAGATGACATTGAACTTTGCAGTGGCTTGTTTGCAGAGGCTTTCCCCAGGTTTTCATCCTAGGGATGACTGCCAGGGTGCTAGCTAACTGGGCTGTAACCACGTTGGCATCGATGTTTATTCGAGTGTGATTTTTGCCTCAGTTAGCCCGAATTTTGCTTCACAAAATGGATCAGCCAAGATGATGAAAGGAAAGCCAGAGTACCAGAAGTTGTGGCAAGTTAATTTTTTATGCTCTTCCTCCAGGTTTAATGTTCTGGGCCTCCACTTCAGGACTGTAGCATTCTGCCCAAATTGCTGACCCCAGTTTGGTCTCCCTCTCTCCCTCTCTCCCTCTCTCCCCTCCTCTATGTCTGTCTGTCTTTTTCTCACTCTCCTTCCCTTTCTCCCTCCCCCCTTCCTTCAATTCCTTAAGTTACATCCTCTGAGACAACTTTCCCTAGAATCTTACTACTCCCTGGACCAGCATCAACACGAGCTGTGAGCTTGTGAGAACTGTAGAACCTCAGGCCCCATCCCAGAGCAGCTGCCTCAGGACCTGCATTTTTATAAGATCCCCGGGTGATTCACATGCACATTGCCAGTAGGGAAGCACTGCTCTGGGCCTTTACTGAGAGACTGAGGCTATAGGAGTTGGGGAGCAGGGACACAGATTCTCAGATGGAATGGCTGATAATAAAGAGGGTCTGGAGGCTGTGTGACCCTAAGCCCTGTTACAGAAAGCTTCCTTTTGGGGAACGTAGGAGCGATTGAATATACACCCTCATGTCAAATGCATGAGAAGGGGGGCAAATGGAGGCTTGGTGAAGTCTCTCAGGACATTTTTGTAAAGAAGTGAGACACAGACTTAGGATCTGCTCTCCATTTGACAGGATCCCACTGGGGTTTCAAGGTTTCTGGAGAACACCGGGCCGTGCGTAGAGAGCGGTGGCATGGTTTAGTGAAGAATGCAGCTATAGGAGGAAGAAGAGCTGGGTTCTAGTCAGAACTGCCACTGCCTAGTTGTGTGGCCTTGAGCAAGTCATTTGATGTGGCTGGCACTTTGTTACCTGAAAGGGCAAAGATTTTCTGCCCCATTACCTCAACTGAGGCAATAGATGTGAGAGCACTTGGAAAACTGATATGCAGATTTCAGGTGTATTATTTCTTTGGATGCCAATATCTCAGAATTTGGGATAAGTAAGCTAGGCTGAAATCACCCATGTACTCTCTTATGAGAAAGCAAATTACATGCCCCCAATTGTAATGGGCCTATATAACCTACTCAAGAGTAAAATATTTTAAGCACACTGGAACATGAAATGCTTGCATGCAAACAATGCTAATTGCAGATGAATCCATGTATTGTCCATTCAACAATGCAATGGGAACACTTTGTTAGTGGGTTAGTCGGTGGCAAAAGGCTGCAGCCTGCAGCAGGAAAGAACAACCAGCAACTTCATCAAACAAGATACTGCCTTCCATGGTGAGGACAAATGATTTATGTGGATGAAATATTATTTAAAAATTGGCCGAATTTAGATCCGCACCATGAAATATAAGGAGGTCAAAACACAAATGCATTTGTAGAAATTCAAACACATGGACATTGACTCAAGAGGTCAAAAATCTACCTAAAATAAGGGCTACGACGTTGCTAATTGTTCTGTTCACTTCGGATAGGTGTGTTACTGATGACAGATGCACTTGAAGGTAACAAAACTATTTTCTCTTAAACACTTGCAGAATGGAGATGTTATCCTAACTCAAGCTTGCCTTTGAACATGTCTGAGTTATTGGTGAGTTTTGGCTATAGCTGCCAGAATCAAGGTGGCATCAGTCAGGTTCATTTAAGTATGAATTTGGGAACAGCCAGCAGCAGGGAACCTAGACTGTCCTTTGGGAGACACTTACCTCAATGAACATCAGTTCCAAGAAAGGGACAACAAAGGAACTCAAAGATTAAAGAAATTGTCTCAGGCTTATACTTAAGAGATCCACCACACCCCTATAGAAGCACTACCTTTCTCAAGGTAGCAGCTCCCCATTTGCAGTCCTCATTTTAACATCAGTTCCAGAGAGCTGCTTTCTCTAGAGTTTCACTGTCCAATATGGTAGTCACCAGCCACATGTGACTATTGAACACTTGATATGTGGCTAGTGTGAATTGAGATGGGCCATAAGTATAAAAGACACCCCTGATTTCTAAGAATTAGTATGAAGAAAAGAACGTAAAACACCTCATTCACTTCTTACATTGATAACAAGTTGAAATGATAATACTTCGAATATACTGGGATAAATGAAATATATCATTAAATTAATTTTGCTTGTGTTACTTTAGAAAATGGCTAGAAGAGCACTTAAAATTACACACGTGGTTCACATGTGGCTTGCAAATATTCCCACTGAACGGTGCTGCTCTAGAGAATTTTTTTTCCTTTTGGGTCGCAGACCACAATTTAATTACAACTATGCTATTAGGAAAGCACCACTGTCTGACAAGAAAGCACAACCATTATTTTCAAAGAATCAAATGGTTGCAAAGAATAGACAATTCTTGAAACAATAAACCAAACCGAAAGACAACAAGAAAAAGAGATTGACATACAGTAGCATAAGCTGATTAGTTTACTAGACCTTAACCGTACCCCTAGATCTTAACACTCTCTGTTCCATACACGTTGTAGCCTTCTCTGTATGTAGCGTAATTTTGAGTGTTGGTGGCAGGAGCAGGCTTAAAGTTTTGGGTGTTCTTTGTGAGTTTCATACGTTTGGACTCTGCCCGTGATTTGTAACAGAATTCTATCAAAGCCACCATCATGGCCAGCCCCAGACCTCCGACAAGTATATAGAAAACGCCTGCCACATTGCTCAGGCTCAGAGCGCTGGTCTTGTCCTAAGAGAAATGAACAAGGCGGTTAGTTCTTGGGGAAAACAAAGACAAGGGGACATTATAATGCATTGCAACAGTATACGATAGTTCTAAGTTGTAAAATAGCTAAACATTGATGTAAGTGCTATGACTCAACTCTGGCAACTGGCTGATGTTTCACAATGGCCAGCAAGACGGTAGATTGTGCTTCTGTTGACAGCTGTGATCCTCCCCTAAATGTTCTTTTAGTTTGACTCCTTAAATCCATTAGTACCTCAAGATGGTGTCAACAACTAAATAAAACAGCACTCGGCCATGGGAGCAAAAGTGGAAACACAAGCACAATTTATTCCTCTGCCAGCTTCGATCAACACCATTTGCCAGAGTTGAGCTGTACATCATCTCTGTCAATGTAACACTCTTTTCATTTGGGAACTTGAAGCACTCTTTCCCCCCTCTGCCCCGCAACACCCCTTTCTCCCTTGTTCTTGTCAACAACTGGTCTTTAAGATGCCAGGTGAGAATGTTAGAGGTTCCTGATATTCATATCTGGGGAGTTACTTCACAAGGGTTTGTTTTAAAAGGATTAACTCTCCCCTTTCACGCAGTGGCTGAGAAATTGCTCCTTTGGGGCCTGGCTGCTAAGGCCTCATCCTCAGCGCAGCAAGTCTTTGTGCTGCGGGAACAAGGGCGCAGCACAAAGAATTGGCTCTGTTCCCTCTTCCTGAGAGTTTAAGGAAACTATCAGGAGGACCCGCTGGGTCCTGAATTGGCTCCATACAAATCAGAAAACTTTTCCAGGAGGCTGATGATTAAAAAAAAAAAAAAATCCAGCTCATTTTTAGCTTTTACTCCAGGGAATGTAGAGAATAATTAGGAAAAAAACCCAAAACAAAACACACTCCTGTACTCATCTGCTGTCTATTTAAAATGGGGGGAAAATCGAGGAAGCCGGTCAGTGACTTTCAGGTCAAACTGCAAATCTGACTAAGCTATCTGCCTGTATGAAAAAGCAGAAACTGAACTGCTGAACAACAGAAAGAAACAAGTTGGTGCCTTGAGCCCTACCTTGAGGTAGGACACAGCAAGGGCCAGGAGCCTTTCTTTGAAAAAAATAAAATAAAGTAGCATTTTGTAGTCTTTTTAGAGGGAATGTAACCATTTTGCTGCTGAATACAACGGAATGGAATACCCAAATTGTTAAGCCGGTGAATTGAGCATCTTATTCAAATGATAGCACAGTGACCAGATGACGGCCATGGCTGACACTCAACACTGTGCCTCAGCCAGTCCTGGTATCATGTAAAGAGTTAAATGTAAAGACAGTATGGCCATGTCCTGATTCTGTTTTCATAGGAGCCAGTCCTGCACTTGTTTACCTTAATAAAAAGGCCAATTGGAATTAAGTCGTATCGTCGGGAAGGGGGGTAGGGACATGCCTCATGTCTACAACAACCTTGCAAATAGTCACTCTTCTAGGATGAGTGACAGTTAGCTAGACAAGTGGTAAGAATGTCTATAACTTATGAAACAATGGATCATCTCCTTAAGGAGGCAGGCGAAGCTATCTGCAAGGATGTTCCACAGTCCATTAGGAAGCGGACCAATTTCTGGTAACCTGCCCTCTCCCATTAGATTTTTATATGTATGTGGTTTTTGATGGGAGGAAAAAGTGTCCTTTACATCACCCATGTAAGTCGTAGCAACAAAGTTTCAAGTTCCATGTATTTAAGTTTCAAAGAATTCCCTGCTGTGGGATGTAGAAAACCAGTAGCAAAATGGTTCACTGCACAAGGAAAATGAGTGGCATTTCATGAAATGAATTAACTGATACCACAATATTAGTTCAAAAAAAGGAAAGGCAAAAATTGAAACTAAAAAAGAACTTTCTTAGGGGAGCAAAGGGGGGCAGGAAGGAGGCGGGGAAGAGTGTTTCATGCTTATCAATGTGATGTTATCCTGAGAAGGTATACCCTTAAGGAGCATGCGACTGAATTTTAAAAGTATTACGTACAGAGATTCAAATGACACCTTTGGAAGAGAGAAGTGTGACAGACTTAATGAGATTCGAGATCCAAATAGATGCTGAACTCAATACGACAGCAGCTGAGAGGAGGCTGGCTAATCATTCTGCTTACAGAGACCAGTCTTTGTTATTTATTTCTTTGACTGTTTTCAGGTGGGATCGACATAATATATTCATAACCAAAGGCATTTACAACTACAAAGTCTCTGACACTGTAAGAGGTTAAGAAAAAGTACTGTCACAACTGGATCATTTTTTGTTTTTTGGGTTGTTGTTGTTGTTCTATTTTCTCTTTGAACTTTCGAAATGTGAAATACAGTAAAACCCCCTTATAACACAGCTCGTGATTTTACTGCTTTGGGAACATGGTGGGTCAGATTGAGTTCCCTAATCAGAAGGATAGCTCGCGGGAGTCGATGATTGATGTGACATGGCAGGCCTCTGAGACTGGTGTTTGCCTTATTCCCTCATCGCTGGTGTTATAAAGGGGTCCCACTGTGTCAGGGAGTGTCTGTTGGGAAGGAAAGCCGTTTTAGGGTAGAAAATAAACAGTGGTTCAAAATGTGATTGCTAATCAGTACAAAAAGACCTTCAGCGACTGACCTTACTCCCGGAGTCCTTGGCTCCACATTCCCCCTTATCGTACCACCATTTGTTTTTCAGCTTGTCTAAGATGCCTTGTTCACTGAGTTTCAATACTGCAAGGTTTACGGGCGTTCTTCACGTGGGAAATAACATAAATAACATTATATTATGTTATTTTATGTTATTCAAGCTTCAAACTACTTTAAAACTATAGAAAGCGATAAAGCAGGGGGCCCTGGCCACAGAGTAATTTTAGACACTGCAGGCAACCTGAGCATTACCTTATAAAAATTAACACTACAGCAACGCTATATTTACCAGGGCCTGCCCATATCGCTTTGAGTAATCGGCACACACTGTTAAATAATGAGGATAGAAAAAAGGCACTCCTCAGATAGGCTGTGTGGGGTGAGGAGGGTCTCCCCTCAAGTGACAATTGTCGGCGGCAGCTTGCAGTAGCTTTGTGACGGAGGTGTGTTAGGTTTGATCTAACTGGGTGTCTTGTACTTCCAGACAGAAAGCAAGTTTTATGGAGGAGTGGGGAAGGGAACGGGACCAGAAGGGGAGGCGTTTCCACATGTGGAGACAAAAGGATGAATCCGAACAGAATAGAAGATAGATTCTACGTGAATAACATGCCTTCTGATTAGTTGTCCTTTATTATACATATCTGTTGCCCAGCTGAAAATGATCTCAGAAAGAACCGTACTACATACATGTCTTCACAAACTGAATTCTTATGCACATACTTGTCTTAGTATTAAAGTTATAACGTGGACCTCTGAGTTTTGGGTAAGAGTACTTTCAACAATGGGAGAACTGGTCTATGGCTTGTTTTTGAGTTACTGATCAGCTGTCTCTCTGATATGGTCATATGTCTGTGGGCGACTCAGATCACCAAAAGGTGAACTAGATTGTTTAAAAATGGCTTATTAATATGGCACATGCCCTAAACTGGCAAGCTGACTGTCCCTATGGGTAGCGCTGTGGAGGAAGTTTAGATGAGCTGTTCTAGTGAGACGAGACTTCCTCAGCTAAGAGGCTAATAAGTCCCCAGGAGGCCAGCCCACTGTTCCCTCGTCCTCCACCTCTTAAAGTGTGAGGACTTCATTCAGAGCCACTGGGCAAACGCAGGATACCCTACTGGTTCTAGGATAACGATTTTCTCTCTTAGAAATTTCTTCAGCTGTAAAATGGGAATAACGACCTGTACTCTGTCTTCTTTCTAGAGCTAATGAATCTTAAATAAAGTATCTCTAATAACTTTGGATTAAAAATGCATTATTTACAGAGGGTGGCATATTTCTATTATGAGGCAATAAACTACTGTGTGTTCAGATTCACGTGAACAATATTGCCAATACTAGTGCATGTTTTTCTGAGTGCCACCAATTTACCAGGAGGAAAACAGATATATTTATGTAACTATGAACATTCCATAGACTTTCTGAGCTTATTTTGGGTAACTTGGACCCACTAACATATCCAGTCATTGACAAGACTTCTATTGTCACGGAGATCTGGCCTCGATCAGACCAAGTCCCCAAAGCCTATTTCCTTTCTTCTCCCCTTTGCTGTTGAGAGCAGAAGGGCCATCTCATCTTGAGAATTCTGAGAAACATATCATCATTTAAAAATAATAGGCAATTTCAGAGTACTTGGGATTTGAAAAACTGTAAACCTTTAGTGTCACAGAGGTGACACTTTCTTGGTTAGCGCAGAGCTTGGCAGCCAGAATGTCTGCATTTTGTTCCTCACCAGGAAACTGAGGTCCTTTTATACTTTAAACAATTCCTTCAATCAATGCTCAGAAGCTGAGGCTTCTCAAATGCTAGCCAGACTTGCTTGGAATATAAAGCAAAGCAACAAAAGATACTCAAATAAAAATGTGAGCCTCTTTAGGATATTACTGGCAGTGAAAGTTAAGTCTTAGACTTTTAAAGGACAGACAGGCCATCTATGGCCCTGAGATCAGTGTTGGAACTGCCTTCTCCCCTAATCCCCACTGTCTGGCCTCCTTCTCTCTCCTTTCCCCCTATTGTTTTTTACTTTATCACCACCACCTTTCCTCCAGTGCTGTGCCTTAAGCTACGCACTGGGACCCAGGCTCAGGATTATGACAGTTGGCTTAAGTTGCAGGGGAGATGCTTTCCAATGGCATATGGGTGACTGATTCCATCAGGACCTCAGGAAAAATTACAAAGCATTTTTTCTTCCTTTCTGTGCTTCCTCTTTTCTTACTGTAAAGGGCCTAGTGTCTTCACGCTGCTCTCTAAGCCCTTACCAGGCCCTGACCTCCCTCAAGCTACTATACTCTTCAAATTACTTCATTCAATTTCTTTAGTACTAGATCTCAGGAACAGAGCAGTCTGATTAAAGGCACTCACACTAAGGTCCAAATAGAGACCTCTCCTTAGAGATCCTGGGTTTTAAAAAATTTGTCAACCCTTAAGTGAGCTAGGTTGATGAAAGTGTGACATGTTAGTTTAGAACAATGGTTCTCAAAGTGTGGTCCAAGGACCCCTGGAGGATCCCTGAAAACTTTTCATCATAGGGTCTGTGAGGTCAAAACTATTTTTGTAATAATACTAAGGCATTCTTTGTCTTTCTTACTCTTATTCCCTCGTGATGTACAGTGGAGTTTCCTGGAGGCTACATGACATGTAATATCACAACACATTGAATGAAGAAGCAGAAATGAGAATCCTATTCTCTTATATTAAGCCAGACATTAAAGCTATTTGCAAAAATAGGAGAATGCCGCTCCTCACTAATTTTTTAAAGAAGTTATTTTTCATAAAAAGTATGTTATTTATGTTAATATACATTGGGTTTATTATTTTTAAGTGAGTTAATACATTATTTTAAAATTCTTCAGTTTTAATTTCTGATATGTTAAGTGTTAACAGACTTAATACATATGAACAAAATCTTTTGGGGGTTCCCTATAACTTTTAAGTGTGTAAAAGGGTCCTGGGATAAAAAGGTTTGAGAAGTACTGGTTTTAGAGGAGGGTAGACTTTTCCCCTGCTGGGGCCTCGTCTGGGCTGCCACCCTCCACTCTTGCCAAAACCCAGGCTGAGCATTTAAGCATCAGGTCAGCAATTTAGCATCCTACTTTTCTGACAAATGGCCTACTCCTGCCTTAGGCCATCAAGTGGCTCCCACAGAACAGTTGGTAGATGCTGTCTACTCCCATGGCCTCCACAGTTACAGTGGAGGTTACCTTAGAGCAATGGTTCTCAATCGGGGGTCATTTTGTCCTCCAGGGGACATTGGACAATGTCTAGAGTCATTTTTCACTGTCACAACTGGGAGGGTGGGGAATGCTACAGGCATCTAGTGGGTAGAGGCCAGGGATGCTGTTAAACACCCTACTAGGCCCAGGGCGGCCCTCCACAACAAAGCCCCAGATGTCAACAGTACCGAGGCTGAGAAACCCTGCCTTAGAGCGTCCAGACCTCGTCTGTTGCCCCAGGGCTTTAGAGAAATCTGACAAATGATATAACCTTAGAAGTTTAGTCTTTGATTGGAAAAAAAAAAATCACAGGGCTTAAGGAACCTGGCAGGGAAACAATGTGCGTTTGGGAACTTCTAAATAAAAATGAAGGAGAAAAACAAACATTTTAAGAGGTAGCACAGCCAAGGAGCATAAAAGCTGTAATCAGAAATCACAGATAATACCACTTAACAAGGTTAGGATAGCTGCCAAGAAAAGAAAGTACTTTAAAGGCCAAATCTCCTAGAATTGTATGTTGCTGCGGGGTGGAATAAATTCCCAAGATGGCAGAGAAAAACTGCTTTTATCCACATAATTTCTCTCTTACTGTACCTTACTGGATGTATTGCCAAACTCAATTCAAATCAACCAAATGTATTGACACCCTCCTCCCAACACACACACACACACACACACACACACACACACACACGCACACACACACACACACACACAATTTGGTATTTTAAAGGAAGTGGAATTAGGTGGACATCTGGTTATTTTAAATGTCACTTTCCTCATGATGCCATTTTTGCTCCTCACCCAATATTTTCTCTCCCTCCTTCCTCTTCTACCTTGCCTTATTATTTGGGCCCAGGTCTTGTGTCTCCCTCTAGGCTGTGTTTCTCAAGGGGAGGGACCATGACTTATGTATTTGTATTCCCCACTTAGAATAGTTCTCTCAATAAATACTTGATTAGAAAACTCTCTTTTAGCATTTCGTTTTTCAGCCTAGTACTTCACACATAATAAAATTATTATTATTATTGGTCAAGTTTAATAATCACTTTAAGAAGGTAGATTTATGGTCTCTATAAGTAAAGAAATCGAGGCACAGATAGGTTAAGTAATCTGCTCAAAACTGTACAGCAAATTATGGGGCAGGCCAGAAGGCAAATTAACATGCATCCAACTCTGTACTGTACATTCTCCAATGGAACACACAAAAAAGGGGTAGCAGTCCTCATTGCTTTCGTTCTTAGGGCTTGGATGTTCATAATGAATTTTTTCTTTAGGGATCACCATTCTCCAACTAACTATCAGCCTAGCAAGGGCATATCTAGCAGCTGGGGCCTTTCACTGTGATGCAGCAATATGTCTCCAGGGGAATGTTTCAGAGCAATTACTGCAGGCCCTTAACTGGTACCTGAGAGAATTATAAGTCAGAAATATTTACTGTACTCACTTCAGTAGAGAAAAGAAAGAATTAAACAAAGTAGGTCAGATTCCTATCATGGAAATTAGGCAGGCGTTCTCCCCTCTGAAGGGCTTGCTATGGACGTTTTGCTGAGTAGAGCCCTCGTAAGACAAAAACACAGGTTGGCAAGCTTAGGGAGAGAACAGGAGGGCTTTGTGATTAATTTCAGGGGGTCTGGGAACATCCCCCTGTCCACAAATATTTTCCTCACTGGTACCTGAAATTCCATCATGAGAATTTCACACCTTTAAGTTTGAGCAGCATTCCTTGTTAAAATACAAAGCTTCCTGAGAAATGGGAAAGGAAGCAAAGAGTAACTATTTCCAAACTCCAAATCTTTGTTCCATTTCGTTTAAAAAATGTTCAGGGGGGAAAGGGTGTAAACTTCTCCTATGTAAAGGGTGTAAATTGCACCCATGCCATAAAAATGTATATGGATTGTTGATCAGATGGAGAGGATGACAGCGAATGTGAACTAGATAGTCAGTTAACAGTATGTGAAGGTAGCACAGACCTGTGGCAGGATGACTATTCCTGAGTGCTGGCAACAGTCACGGAGTAGCATCTATTTTTTTTTTTAATTGGGATAGTAATGTAATTCATAATGCCTTGAAACTGAGTTCTATTTTTGCAGAAAACATAACTGACTGATACAAATTTCTACTTATCTCTGCCATCCACACCTGGCAACAACTCAGCGCCAACGCACCGTGCTCATTAATCCAGGGCATCCAGCCCCGGGTGGCGGTTGTCTAGGTTCCCAGCTCGTTCCTGGGAGCTATGAACCAGCCATTGCAAAGTTCAATGTCATCTTAGTGATGGCCAGTGTTACATATGAAGACAATTTAGGATAAGAAGACCATTTTTTTCCCCCTGTGAAAGTAGAAACTGCTTATTAAAAAAAAAAAAAAACTAAAACTGAAAATGTTGATATATTTCAAAAGAACTGTCCAATTTATTTTTCAATTTGATTTCGGGAAATACCTAAAATAGGTAGTTTGGAGCCAAGTTGGATTCTTTCTTATGAAGAGAGAAATGTGGACAGAGTGGCGTGAGGGTGCTGAGTTTGCCCATAGTGGAAAAGAAGAAAAAATGGCCTCGTGAATTAATGACCAAGTTGATTCCTCCATATAGTGATCCTAGAAGGCTTGAGATAAGGATTTGTACTATGGATATTGTTCTGGGCCTGAAAAATATAGGAATCCATGGTGTAGTACGATGGATCTGAGAGAATGTGGGATATATTCTGCTCTACATGGCTTCACTTCTCCTTTCTGAGCAGGGACACCTAAAGAGCAAATGTCTGTTTAATAAATGATGCCAAGAGATCATCAATGGTGCCCTTAGGAGGGATGGATATATGTGTAAATATGTAGGTCATGGAGGGAAAGACAAGGAGATCACAGAGAAGTAAAAGAAATATGCGAGCAAGGATGGTGTATTTGCATAGTTAATTAGAAACTTGCTCTAAGAACACAATATCTGAATGATGATAACAGAAACTTATCACAGGCTAAGCTTGAAGCCCATCCCTCATGCTGTGCTTCATCCGAAGCTCACTCTAAGTTACTGCATTTGTTTCTTGGTACCTAGTGATTTTTTTTGAACAACTTCTAAAAATTATCTTCGGCCCAGCGGAGGGAGAAAAGCCATCTTTCACTGGCTTTTCTACTGAAGATATTTCAGGTTTTCATGGTGACAAGTCACCTTTCCGAATTGCTCACTTGCTTCCCTAGCCTTTTCAGGCAGGAAGGCAGTTACAGACGTCTCTGCCCAGGCAGGGCTTGATTTATTAAGTTGAAGCCAATTGATAACCAAGCAAGAGAAGATTCTTTGTTGGATGAAAGGATTTATTCTACAGTCCTTTATATTCTTTTCCATAGGTTACCTTCGGATATGTGTAGTAAAGGGATTTACCTCTCCATACAGTAGCTGCTGGAGGCTGTGGAAGTTCAAAATATGCCCTAGACTACATTAGTACCTGGACCCCTTTAAAGAAGCTTTATCGATTTCTTTTCACGGGGGTTTCTGGCTGCAGCATTCTAGGAGAATGAAGGTTTAAGTTATTTTAATCTTTCTACCCTTGGATCAGCCTGAGCTTTCTCCACAACCTGGGAGCAGGCACATATGACTGCTGGCAATACTGGACTCTGGCCACCCAAGTGACCCTCATTCCACAGGGGCAGCTACAATGATTTGCAGAGTTGTGCAGTGCTTAGCTGCTAGACGCTTCCTCTGAGACAGTATTTATATCATGTACTTCACAAATGTAGCTCAAACCTATTTAACTCCTTGCTAATGAGATCATAATTTAGTATAAGTGCAAAGAGCAAATTCAATAATGCATGCATATAACATTAGGAGTTGAAAGCTGTGAGTTATTTTTACTGAGGGCCCAACAATGCTAGTGATTGAAACCTATTGATGAGCATCTGTGCTAGAGAAGCAGCCCCCAAAGTCACCTGGAGATATGTGGATAAAGCCAGGGCATTTCCAAATGATAACCTCTCAAATTCAAAGTGATAGATCCCTTGATTACACAAGTTGTGAGTTTCACTGATGGATTTCTGCCAAACTGGGCCTTTGTCCAATCTCTCCCTCTAGAACAGGAAACCTAAACCATTATGGGTTGTGGACTGTCTCACATAACCCAATTTGTCTGGGAAGACTTCTTACTCAATTTGTCCCTGACAGGGAGAAGGGGCTCAGGGAAGATGCTAAGCTTCTGGCGAAGCCAGTTTTGTTTAAGATGTGGCCACAGATAATTTCCCAAGTACATAATTCATATGATTCACTTGAAAACTCTGTTTTGAGATCCATTAAAAATTCAAACTATCACATTTCGTTGGGTTTTATCACATACAAGGGTATTTTCTTTAGTTCATCCCAATGGTACTGAGAAAGAGAGGCATAGATTGAGAAGGACTGAAACCGATCTTTACCAGAAACTCACATGACAAATGTTTCTGAAGACATCTAGTTCATTCTCCTGATTCTAGGCAAAATATTCATTGAGAGTTTAATCTGATGGGTGCCAGCATCCTATTTTCCCCCCAATAGCCCTCCGTTGACCATGACCCATAGAAAAATAATCAGTCTTAGCTTACACTCCAATAGATTGCAACAAATGGGGGTCTATATATCAGATCTGAAAGCTGACTTCTGGTTGCTGCTCCAGGGTACATGCCACCCTCTTCCAGCTCGCATGCTAGCATCCACTTCTCTGCATTTCCAGCAGTGATGCTAGACAAGACACACTAGCAGAGTCAGTCTCTCCCTCTCTCTCTCTCTTTTTTTTAATGTAACATATGCTATTGTCTTAGGTCTACATTTTGAGAAATATTTGCTTCAAAGCCAGATGAAAGTAAGCTTTATGGTGAATCTAGCACTTGGACCACACTTTTGCCACCTTTGACAAATGGAGATTTGCCTCATGTGCCAAGGGCCAGATGCTATACCGCTCTCTAGGAAGTAAAAAAAGAGAATGGATTTCAGTTGTTCTCCATAAAAGAAATCTGCCCCCACCCTGTTCCACCAACCTCAATTCCCACCCTCATCGAATGTATTTCAATCATTTCAAATCTTTCGTGTTTCTTTTCCATGGCTGTCCTACCTTTCGGAGAGTGCAGTTCTATAATCTTCTTTCCAAATGAAAGGAAACCAAATGATTTGGTCTTAGAGGGGCAGAAAGGGCGTAGACATGTACCATTTAACTGTGCACTGCAGCGGTGTCTTTCTTCTTGGCAATTGTTCAACAGCATTCTTACCTTCAGGCTTTTCAGTCCTGCTGCTCTTTCTGTAGCTCTGGTGTTGGACATTTGCTCATTATTTGTCAATAAGAAACACATTCAAGTTATCAGGATAATACCAAAGGCAAATAATCACATCCTAATCATAGAAACCATGTCAAGGCCACGCAGTCAATTTCAAAAAAAAAAAAAAAAAAAATTCACTAGAATGGATTAATTTTTAAAAATGTTTTCTTTCTGGATTACAATTTTTTTTTCCGGTGGTAGAATTTATTCTTTAACACCATCTGGTAAGATCAATGGTTTTGGTAGTCACTGGACTGGTTCAGTTCTTAAGGCAAAAAGGTCCCTTGTTTGAAGCAGCCACTTGAAAGAAAGTGCGGGTTTGCTCTTGGGAAGAAAACCTGAGTAAGTTCAAGGAGCAAATTTAGTCACTATCAGGGAAGATAACTGTCAGTTTCTTCATACTTCCAGTAGGCGGCACCAGCATAGAGACATGCAAACCAACGAAGAGCATAATATACTCACCCTACTCTTTGATCCCAAACCAGTCTCGGTGATTCACAGGAACTTCTTCTAAGACCCAGGAAGTGCCATCAATCTGTAATGATTCTTGACTACACACATAACAGTGTCAATAGAGAGTCACTGGGATCCATCTTAACCCTGGATATCCAAAATGTCTACTTTTAGGGATGGCTCCTGCCAATAAAAGGTCCATCTTGTTGCAGGTAAAAGACAGATGCAGATTCACATCAATTACCCAAGGCCCAAGAATGTCAAAGAATTCTGGGTGTGGAAGAGAAGTGGTTAAGAGATGGTGGCATAGGAGAGGAGGATTGTAGACATACATGGAAGAAGAAGAAATACACACAAAACTGAGGATCTCATTTATATATATAGGAAACACAGTACCACCTCATTCATCTCTGTACCACCAAACAGAAGCCGAGGACATTTGGAAATGTGCTGTCCTAAAGTATAAATTTTTTTCTATCTCTGAATAGGACACTTGCTAAGCAGATGTATGGGATTAAAAAAAAAAAAGATTGTTAGTGATAGGGAGGAGGAACATGTTTGAATTTCTTAAGAGAACAAACTCTTTTTAGGTACTTTAAAAGCACCCATGTGGAAGGAAGCACAACTAATTTTAATTGCAAGCCATTTTTGGAATTTACTGAAACAAGTTCCCTAAGTTCTTTCCTAGCATCACATTGGTTAGTTTATTCTAGTTCCTATATATTTGTGAAGATAATAAAACTGCATTTCTCTATCAATACTCTATAAATCATAATGGTCATCCAACCATTTATTTAATTAATGGAAGTTTAAGTTCATATCCTATCCTTATCCCTTACTTGCCTATATGCCTTACAAGTTAAGGCAACTCTCATTGCAGTCAAGTAGTTCAGAATGGTCTCCTTTAAACATTCTGTTCCAATGTCCCCCAAAGCACGCAAAGTGTGCTGATTTTCAGCTTGGAAAATATGCACACTGGAAGTCGATTTAAATCCCTGGATAGAACTAAAACCAGGACAATTCTAGGGTGAGGTAGGGTAGAGTTTATAATGCCTTATCACCCATCACAAATAGATTGTTTCATTGACCAGGCCCCTTCAGGTAAGGTTAAGGTTGCATGGGGAAGCTAAGCTGGTGCCCTTTACCCAAGATTAAGGGAATGAAGCAGGGTGGGTGGGGGGATCAGAAGAATTTGAAAGTTTGAGGGCACAAGCAGCTGGGGAGGGAGGCTGATGTGGGAATTCAGCAGCTGAATCTCCATTCTGCTGTGATTTACAGCGACAGACTCTCACTGGCTGTGTCACAAACCCCTGGTGATTGGGGTTTATCGCTGAAACAAACTATTGGCTCTTAATTACTGCATTTGCACACACAATGTAATAAAGCACTAACACAGAAGGGTGGTTTGCAGGTTAAAAATTCCCAAACCACAGCTCTAATTTCCATGATCCTTGCCTGGGCATTTATAGTCCATCATGGAAGGATCAAGTCTGATTTGTTTAGGCCCAGTTAGCCCAGGTTTAGGAAATTGGTAAAACCAAGCAGAATTTTGGTTCTAACCTGTGGGTCTGGTGCAGGGGCTACCTTGGTGACTGACCTTGTCTTTATTCATTGTATCAGAAAAATAAAAAAACTATTTCATTAGCTTAAGCGAGTGCACATTTAAAACAGCCTGACCATTGCTTGTTTCTTCCATAGAATAGTAACATTTTGAGAAAAGGCTTAGAATGTGTAATGTCTCATGTCAGGGGGGAAAAGTCAACAATTTAACATAATTGCCCATTTATCATTATTTAAAGGTTGCAGGGGAGAAAGAGAGAGAGAGAGATAAATAATACATGCTTTTCTCCGTCTCCTGGTCTCAGAGATAATAGGTGTAGAAGCGTTTTTGAAAAAGTAAAAGCACTCATAAATGTCAGGCTTTGTGATTACTGTCATTTTTAGTCATCAGTACTGAGGGCTGGAATGGCTTAAATATGCTATTTGCCTTGTAACCAAGGTAGTTGAGAATAAACCTGATTTTTATGGAAATATATCACATGCAATCAGATTCACATTGCTCATGGGATGGGTAGATGTGATAAATTGCTGCCTACAATATTATCACCAGAGGTGACCCTGAAAGTCAGCAGAGATTTGTGACAGCATTAGCTGTGTGAACTTCTCAAAGTCACCACCATCTCTGGGTCTCACTTTCTCTATGAAATGATGGTATATTTGCCAATTGTCATGTTAACTGGGGATGGAATACAATAAAGAAATGTAATTCTCAAGCCATTTTACTAATACAGTTAAAACTCACTGATTTGGACTAACAGAGGGGGAGGATTATCTGAAGAAGAAAGTCCTGAATTACAAAATAGCTTCGAAGAATGACAGTTTCATTTAAGTCTGTTTTGTAACTCAAACTCGCTATAAAACATTGCCTTAGCGGAGGTCCTCGTGAGAACTGCTTTAGCAGATAAATTTGTAATGAATATGATTATACCTAAAACAATGCTTCCGACATTTGAAAAAGGTTTGTTCTCTTAAGGAAAAATTCAACTGGCAGTCTAGTCTAAACTCTTCATTTGCTTAACAAACCTCTCTTGACCTCTCTTAGACTGTAGACTGGTCCCTGTCCAGTTTATCTCAAATTATAAATTAGAGGGCTCCAAAGTAATGAGGTTCCACTGCCTTTTCTACCTTCTCCTCCATTGATTTGTTTTTGGCGTCACCACTAAATAGTGGTAACACAGATTCAAGTTCATCTCTTGCCCCTTCTCTTGCTCACTCTCAGAAAACTGCAGGTAGCAAGAAGGAAGGAGATAAAGGCAAGCTCCTTGGTAATCCAGAAACGGAATAAGCAATTGTTGGATATGCAACACTGATCATACTATTATCCATAGTTGAGAAAGGGGTCGACTTATTTCAAAAGGTTGTCTGGAGGAATGACCAAAAAAAAGTGATTCGAAAGATGCCTGGCAAGTAGCACTATGGTCAAAGAAGTTGGAAATATCTAGGATCTACTGAAATATTTTTCTATTTGCGTATCAAAAATCAGATCATCTGGAAATCGTGGGGCTGGCAACAAAGTTACTTGATAATTTTGCAGCAGTATTAGCTGAGGAAATAACTGGGTGAAAAGTAAAAATTCAGCCAGATGCGTGCAGGTTGTTTTGTTTGTTTATGTAACATCAAACATCTGGTTATTTGAAAACTTCTGGGCAGTTGGCATCCTGTGGATGTTTTAGAGTCATCTTGATACAGTCCATGGCTCCTTTTTAACCATGCTGGGTATGAATGATGAATTCGTAACAGCCATGTATCCAATCCAGCTCAATTTTTCACTCTGCAACTCACTTGAATGATATAATTAGGTTCTCCGTGGCCTGATAATAATATGAGAAAAAAGACCAGGAAGAAGTTTCTAAATACTCTAGGCATCAGGTGAGCCACTACAAAACTCAAGTGAGCCAAGTCAATAGCATCAGTTCACACTGGTGGGAGAGGAAGTTACTGCTTTTTGACACATAGTAAAACCTTGATTAATTGGAATCCATAAGGAATGGATGGAATTTTCCATAAGAATACTCATTTTGTCTCATTCTCGGCTAATCACACTTTTTTTTTTCTCTCAAAATGCTTGTATCCACTTTCTCGCCTCAGGCAAGCGGCCTCTAATGTTTGAGGGTCAATCCAGATGGAGAGAAGATAGAGGAGACAGAGCTGAGTGTGACCCAACCATAGGTCATCTCTTGGCAAGTGATTGAAAAAAAATCAATTCCTTGCAGTCTTCTTTTTTTGGTACTATTGCTGCTTTCTCATCAATGTGGAGTACTGAGGGGGGGCAATTCAGTTAGTTGGGGTACTGGTTAGGTGAGCTCTGGTTAATCAAGGTTTTACAGCAAAAGACCTCGCCAATGCTTGGTAAGATTATGTCCTGAAGAAAGTCGTTTTTAAATTTATTTCTTGGAAAGTGCTCTGTGTTTCCAAACCCATATTATACTGCAGACTGGCAAACTAACTTTTCTGTCAGGATCCTGAGGAGTGGAGAGAGAAAGAGAGGAGCAGAGGTGTAACCATTGTCTCTGAAGGAGAAAAGTTTCGGCTTGCCTGTCTGTTGGTCTCTGATTGGGAAACACTATTCTTCACCTTAAGACGCCCATGGTATCTTGGTCGTACAAGAGCCGATCTTACATGCTTCAATATAATTCTCATGCCCTTTGAGCCATGGAGGATTCTGTTTTCAGGTGCTCTCCTGTACTTACCCAACGTGTCTTTCCATCATTTGGTATTGTGGCTTCTGAGCTTGCCCCTATTTCTTGTTGCTTGGTTGAAGGCTATTCATTCTTTCTAGCCCCGAAGAGCATTAAGGAGCCAAAGGAATGCCAAGTGAGATGGTTTTTCTCACAGCGGCAGCCTGGATAACCATTAGACCTACCTGAACTAGGAACACGGCTATAGGGAGAAGCCACATCAGGGATTCATACACATAGAGTATCGGTTAGGTGACGTGCTTGTTTAAATATACAAAATATCTTTGTAAAGTCTATATATGTGGTGACTTATTGAAGAAAGACCCCATTTAACTTGAAACTGAGCTTGTTCTTTGGCTTTCAAGTTGAGTGGGGCCAGCTTAAACAGGCCATCACATATAGAGAGCAAGTCTCATCACTCACGCACATGATTGAAGAAGCCAACCAGCCACTGTGGGCAACCACCATACCATCATGCCTTAGGGGAGAAAAGGCTGTAACCTGACTTCTCAGTAGATGGATTTGATTTCTCACACCACTCATCTGAGGCAGGTGGGGACAGTCTTAAGGAAAGCCTCGGGCTCTTGAAAGCCTAGGGCGTTGAAACCTACACCACGGCCTTCATAAGGCAAGCGGTCTGGTGTGTGAGGGGAGGGAAGGGGTGTGGATGGGGGGAGCCTCTGTCTGGGAGTTTAAGAAGGGACCCAAGTTAGATCAAAAATGCGGGCGGTGCCCTGGAGCCTTTCTAGGTCCCAAAGCTGCCAGGCAGGGGAATAACCTGGTCATTCCACTTTATGTGCGAGTCTTGTGCTCTCTCCTCAATAATAAGATAACAGTCTTGCCGATTACTCGTCACTAAGGGTACCCGGTTGTGGTGACATTGAGGCTGACCTTGGAGTCACCGCCCCCGCTGCCGCACTCTCCTTTGTCGTACCACCATTTGTTTTTCAATTTGTCCAAGAGGCCTTGCTCATTCAGTTTTAATACTGCCAGGTTAACAGCATTTCTTGAAACGATAAAACATAACTTGTAAGAAAATGCACAAATGCTTAGGAAATCGTTAACGTATAAAAAGGAGCACAAGAGGACAAATTGGCTAAATTTCACAGAACGTGGAGCTATAAAAATGTCTGTACAGCAAATACAGGGTTAAATATTGGAAGGTGGCATGGAGGATAACATTTGCTCAAAACTGAAGTGTGCGGGATGGGGAGATTGTCTTTGATAAAGAAAGTAACAAAACACCACATCCATGCAATTAACATTCGTCACATATGGCACCATAACTTGGCTTTTACCATTTAAATTGAAAAAGCCGTTGAACTGTAAAATTAAAACAGCAACAAACAGTCAGAGAGGACAACACAGAGAGAGAACATTAAAAAAAAAATGGATGCATTAAATAGATGAAACCATAATTTACCGTCTTATTTAACTCCATGGAATATTGTAGATTTTAAACTTTTAAAAGTTACCTCAAAATCCACAAGAAAGAAAATGACAACAAAATGCATCAGGGTAGGTGGAATACTATAACAACACGGATATTGTTATATTATTCCACCCACCTTAATGCTGAGCCTTTGGGGGTTGCCACACCATAGCCTTTGGAATCCAGATTTCCACCAACTTTCATCGTATCACACGGTTTTCTCTGCTCAATGTACTCATTCATGGTTGACTCCAGCAGGAAGGCGAACTTTCCCTTGGACTTCCGCACTCGGGCCACTCCGTCTGCTGTTGTTTTGGTAAACACAGATGGCTCTGCTGATTTCATGTAAGACCACATTTTCTCATAGACAGCAATCTTGGATCTCTGCAACAGAGATGAGAATTCTTAGAGCTACCAGATATTAAAACTGGAAGAGGCCTCAGTGCAGTGGTTTTCAAATAGTTTTGATTGCCATCCACAGTAAGAAAAGCACGTTACACTGCAACCCAGTAAGTACATTCATACATATGTAAACATGGTTCCAAAATAGGATTCTCAGAACCACACTCATCTTTGCTATGTGTGATGCTCTCTGATATCTTCTACTCTATTTGAATTCACTTAGAAAAATGCCAGTCAGGACCCACTAAATTGATTTTATGGCTCCAATAATGGGTTGCAACACTTTGAAAAACACTTTCTTAGTTCAATCTTTCTCTCAATTCAGAAATCACTCCTAAACTATCCTGCTATGTGATTACCCTTTACTGCCTGAAAAAAAAAAACAACAAACAAACGGCTCTTGGAAGGGAGTGTACAACCATTTTAGTTAGCCTACTCCAGTATGGGGCATTAATTATTGTAAGAAAGTACTTCCTTATTCTGACCTGAAATTTGTTTCTCTATGACTCCGACCCTTTACTACTATCCACTAGAGCTATGCAAAGTAATTCTGTTCCTTCTTCTACATGATGGTCCTTCAGATATTGCGAGGTTGTTGTTATGCCCCCTCTTCATCTCTTCATCAGGTTAAACTCCACTGGTGTCTAATACTATTCCCGGAACCCCCACTGGTCTTTCTCCCATGGGGTTCTAGCTAGCAGTGTCTCTCTTAAATTGGAGTGTCTAGAAATAAGCATGGCATCCCTGTTATACGACAAGGACAGAATGAAAAAAACTGCTTCCTGTCTTTGGAGCATTATTTTCTATCAATCACTACTGCTTGAGTTTTCATGAACATATTTAGTCTTTCATCCATCCTTTCAACAAATACTTATTGAGCACCTGCTATATACAAACCACTCTGCTGGGGGGTGTGACGAATATGAGAGTCCTTCCCTCAATTCAGATTGAGGTCAAACCCTCCAAACTGTTAGTTTTTTGTACCATGCCAAGTTTCCCTCATCATTAGCTTTTTGAATTTAATTCCATTAAACTTCAATCCAGTTCAGGTGGTCCTTAGAACGTGTACTAAATACTTACAGGTCTATGTTAGGCATTTTGGAGAATATAAAGGAAGCATGGTCTCAGTGACCCCATGACTTACAATCAGGTTGGGAGCTAGATCCTTAGGAATGAAAACCCTAGAGAAAAATTAAAAAGAATCTTTGACCAGAAGTGAGATAGCCTGGTAGAAACTATAAACACATGCCATGTTTTCAAGCATCCTTTTATGGTGTTTTCTGGCCTCTACCTCAGCTTTTTGGATTGTTTATTTAGCTGCTTTTCTCTGGACTTTGGCCAGCTGCATTGTTTCTTTCTTGAGGCTTGCTTGGACCTGCTCAAATAATTCCAGAATTATTTGCACTCCCAGAACTATCACCATGGAAATTAAGCATTGTGTTTATGGCAATCAGATCCTCACTGAGTCACTGAAATTATTCACTGAGATGAAATATGCTTGATTTGCATAAAGAACAGGAAAAAAGCCAATATGGCTGAAGCCAAATGAACAAAAGGGAGAAAGGTAGGCAAAGAGCTGAGAAGGATAATCAGAGGTCAGATCTTGTAGGGCCCTGTAGGTCATGGTAAAAAGTTTGGATTTGTTTTACATGTGATAGGAAACCATTGGAGGATTTGAGGAGGAGTGTGAGAAGATCAGATTTAAAAATTTAAAGCATTACTCTAGCTGCTGTATGGAGACTAGACTATGAGGTGGGCCAGAGTGGAAGCAAGGAGATTGGTTAGGAGGCTATCCTAATGAACCAGGGGAGAGATGGTTGTGACTTGGACTAGGCTGGGAGCAATGAAGGTAGAGGGAAAAGGTTGGATTCAGGATATGGTTTGGGGAGATAGCAAACAAGCCTTGCTGATGGACATCTTCACCTGATGGACCTGGAGACATTTTCAGATTAAACATTTCCAAACCAAACTTACTGTCTTCCTTGTACAGCCTGGTTTTCCTTCTAAATTCATCAGCAAACTACCTAACATCCAAGCTAGAAAGTTTGGTTTTTATTCTTTCTTCAGCCTCTTATTATGCCATGTTTATTCTAACATAGAAATGCCTGTAGGGTCTGTCCTTTTGTCTTCTTTTCATTCTCATTACCGTTGTCCTGGGGCAGGCTCTCCTCAGTTTTGGGTCTAGACTGCATTGCCTCCTAACTGGTCTCCCAGCTTCACCTCTCTCTTCAATTTATCCTCCAGTGATCCTTCCAAATGTAAATCTCATCAAGTTACTTCATTCTTTAAAATTCTCGATAGTTCCCTAATAGCTACAGGCCAAAATCCAAACTCTTACGTATGATATTCAAGAGTCTTTATGATCTTGCCTACTCTCCTAGGAGCCAGTCAGAATGGACTACTCACTGTTCACTGAGATATGCCACACATTTGAATGTCTTCTACCTCTGGTTATGCTTTTGCTTCTGCCTGAATTGTCCCTATTCACCCTACAAGATCCAGAGTGAATATCATGTCTTCTGTGAAATCTTTCTTGACTCACCTCTGACCCCACAGAAGTGCTTCCTCAGCTATTCTCCCAAAGTACTTTGTTTGTACGTTTGTTATAGAGCTTTTACTAAATTGCATTAAGGTGTGTTGGCTATGGGTCTGTCTTCTCCATGTTACTGGGTGATTTTGAGGACAAGTCCGTGCCTGATTCATTTTGGTAGCCCTCTTGGAATCCAGCATAATGCCTGGTGCATGGTAGGTATTCAAGATATATTTAATAACTGACCTTAGGCCTGATCAGGGTGACAATAAGATTCTTGGTCAAAGATATCAGAAGCTTGGTGAAAATGGCTACCAGCACTAATTTTATAGCACTGTAGAATTCTAGAGCTGAAGTTACTCTAAAGATCATTGGATCTTTCTTTTTTGTAAATAGGTTTATTAGAAAACAAACTTATGGTTACCAACAGGGAAAGGGGGGGAGGGATAAATTGGGAGATTGTGATTGACATATACACACTACTATATATAAAATAGATAACTAATAAGAACCTGCTGTATAGCACAGGGAACTCTACTCAATACTCTGTAATGGCCTATATGGGAAAAGAATCTTAAAAAAAAGAGTGGATGTATGTATATATATAATTTTTTTAACATCTTTATTGGAGTATAATTGCCTTACAATTATATGTATAATTGAATCATTTTGCTGTACACCTGAAACTAACATAACATTGTAAATCAACTATATTCCAATAAAAGTTAATTTAAAAAAAAAGATCATTGGATCTTTCTCAGCTAAACCACTCAGGATATATGTTTTATAATCCGTGGTTTGTTTGGTTTTTTGCCACTTAGCCTGCCTTTGATGTCCACACTAATAACTTTCCTCCTAATAATCAAGACCTCCTAAGATTGAAATGAAATCTCATCCATTGACATTTATGCTCATTTCACATCACATTATCCTCATCTGACACATGAAACAATTTCTAAGCATCATAATGAAATATTCTCAATGACTTTATTTTATTTCAGTAGGAATTTCCTAGACAATTGCTCAAAGAATTTTTCAAAGTAGTAAATCATTCGGATGCACAGAAAGATATAAAAAATTATGTTAAGAACACCTGTGTACCTGCCACGAAACTTAAGAAATAAAATATTATGAAGTTAGTTGGAGTGTGCCTATGTATCCTCCCTGATTGCATATCCCTCCTTCTGGGCCAAAAGTAATCTCTATACTGAATTTGGTCTTTATCATTCCGTTGCATCTCTTTATACTTTTTCTCCTTTGTAATGGCTGCGTAGCATTTTAATCTATGAATATATCATACCTTATTTACCCAATCCCCTACTGAAGGACTCTTAGGCCAGTTCCAATTTTTTGCTATTATAGACAACACTGTGGTGGGTATGTACCTTTGTTCACTTACAAAGAGGCATTTTGTGTTCTTCATCTTGGCCCAATCAAATCTGAGTGAAAGGGAGAGGGGGTTAGAACAATTTGCCTCTTACACAATTTGCAAATAGGCCATTACTTCCAAAGATAAATTTATAAGGCAAGGGCAAAGGGGTCCATGAATTTTGATCTGAGTGTACTATAATTTGGACTCATTTACTTCATCATTTACTTGAGCTCTTTGATTGCTGATACAGGTTAAAAGGTTTATTCCTTTAGGTAATGATGCATTTCTAGGAGAATAAATGGCAGTACTTGAAGTGGGTACTTTAAATGTGTGTGGCGTACATGCAACAGATATTAATGAATGCAGTAAATGAAAAGTTAGTTAGTGGCAGAAATGATTGGGTCCTGGTTGGTGACTGATTTCTGAAGGACGTTAGAAAGGGGAAAAAGAAATGGCTCATCAGTGAGAAGAATTAAGCTGAAATGTTTATCTTCCTAACTAGTATTTAAGTGACAGTATAACATTGAGAAAAAAAGAAAAAAATATCGCTAGCATTTTTTTTTTTTTGCAGTCTTATTTTGGCTGAAATATTGAAGGCAATAAAAGGTATTGGACCTTAGCTCAGTCATCTGGAAGAAATTTTAGAAATTATGGGCAGGATGTGTAACAGCAAATTCATTTTTCTCTAACCCACCATGATTCATTTATTTCATCCCACAGAGCACCATTTTGTACCTAAGAAGGAGTAAACAATGGTTATGTAGAGAGGCCATAAGAAATTCTCTTAGAACTGCTAGATAATTAGCAAATGAAATCCAGAAAGAGAAATACATGAATGGGGGAGGAACAGATTAACCCAAAACAGTAGATAAAGTAGCACACTAGCATTCGTGGATTCCACAGTCACTGTTCTGACTATTTGTGATAGACCATGCAGGTCAATGATATGGAGAAGTTTGCTTTTTTGTTGAGGTGAGAATTTGAATCTTGGGCTCTGTGGGGCTGGTGTGTGGAAGCAAGGGATTAGTGAGGGCGCTCAGCCCACCACTCAGCCCTTGGCTTTCTTTGCAATGGTGTTGGTTGCTCCTTGTCACTGTGCGTAAAAGTGTTCCTCTGTAGACCCAGGTCAGTACAAGGTAACTGTATGGTGCAGTGGTTGAGAGCATGGAGTCACACTGCTTGTGTTATAATCCCACTTGCCTAGTGTATAAATGATCTGGCCCCTATGTGTCTCAATTTCCTCATCTATAAAATGGGACGATTTTTTAAAAAAGTGTCCACTTCAAAGGTTTATTGAGAGAAATTACATGAGTTAATACAAGCATCTCACTTAGAACAGTGCCCGACACACAGGAAGTGCTGAAAAACAATACATATTTTTATAGTACAGAAAGCGTAATTTGTTTTAGTGGCAGAATTTAATAGCACTATAAATTACGTCAGTCCCATATTTACAGAAACATGACTTCATTTTATAGAGGAAATTATATGTGCAAGTATTATTCACGTATCTGGATCTTCAGACATATTCCTAGTGAATGTCCATGGTCTGCCATCAGCAAAAATCATTATCATGTGATTTGGATTTAAAAATTTTTGTTGGTGGAGGAAAAATGGGTAGGATGGCAAATATCCTTTTTTTTTTAAAACATCTTTATTGGAGTGTAATTTCTTTACAATGATGCGTTAGTTTCTGCTGTATAACAAAGTGAATCAGCTGTAAGTGTACATATATCCCCATATCTCCTCCCTCTTGCGTCTCCCTCCCACCCTCCCTATCCCACCCCTCTAGGTGGTCACAAAGCACCGAGCTGATCTCCCTGTGCTATGCGGCTGCTTCCCACTAGCTATCTAGCAAATTTCCTTTTAAATTTATGTTTTGTGGTTTAGTTGAGGTTCATACATTAAAATCCTCATTAGCCAGAACACCACTACTGGGGAGACCTGGTGAATGAAATTTTCTGCTTCCCTGAGAGTTAAATTAGAATATTCACTTGGTCAATAGAACATCCAGTTGGGCTCAGTAGAGTAACAGACTTTTAGGGACAGAAGGGACCTTAAAAACCATCTGGTTCAGCCTTTCACCCAGTGTTGCAATGGCTTCTCTGCTCAGATGCCTCTGGCGGTCAGGCACTCCCTAGCTCACAAGAGGCTCAGGAAGTAGCTTACTCCATGGTGGGACAGTTCAAGTTGATAGAAAGTTCTTTTTGTTGGGCTGACATCTCTCATGAGAGCCTCTCCCCCCTCCAGTCCTACTTCTGCCTTTTGCTTGAATTGGGCAACCTCTCGGCTTCCATTTCTCCACTGTATATAGCACTGACTTTACTGCCTTGTAATGGTCATCCCCAGTGGATTCTGAGCTTCTTCAGAGTAAGGATTACGTCTTTTTTTGTCTCTGTATTCCCATTGTCGAGCATAATGCCTGGCATGCAGGAAACCCTCACTACGTATCTGTGGAACGAATGAATGTTAAAATTGTAGTTCCACCCACTGGTCCTAATTCTGCCCTCTGAAGTGTTACTGAATAACTATGCTCTCTTTTCCACATGATGTACAGCTTGAAGACTATCACCACCGTGTCACCTTTTAACTGTCTCTTATGTAAGCTAAATATTTTAACGGGCTTCACTTGTTACTTGTATGGCGTGAATTCCAGTCATCCCCTTCCCCTTCTGGTCACCATCTCCCAGATATATATATTTTTTAATTTTTCAAAGTCCCTCCTAAAATGTGGCCCCCAGAATTGACCACAATATGCTTGATATAGTGGCACTAGCACAGATGACAATGAGACCATTTCTTCCCACGATCTGGACATGAGCACAATTTTTCACTTTGACAGGATTCAACAGGCATATTTAGATATGTTGATAGTTGAGAATTAACTGCATTCACAAAACAGACCAATAAATTGAAAGCATAATTGTCAACAGAGGCATAATCTGCTAATTCACTTTATGGTATTAATTTACTGTCAGCTTGCAGGCTAAGTATTACATAATTTGTGAAGATAGTATCGGTGCTTGTGACATCTCTATGCCTCAAATGTGTACAATGTGTTCTGAGTGAATAATTTGAGAGGGCAGAATGAAAGAAGGGTAAGGGGAAGATGGTTTCAGTTACTTCGTACTCCATTATTCCTCAAAGGGGAATGGTCTAGCTTTATGTATTTATTAATTTTTCTTGGCCACTGTTGCCATCATGCCTATATTGTCCATTTGCATCACTGTATGTATAAGACTAGCCTTGTACAGACATGTCAAAAAGAGGCTAGATTTAGCTTTGGATTCTCAGCCTCTGTCTCCCCTGATTTCACTGTCTTTCTTCCTTATCCATCCTGTACCCCTTTTTTGGTATCAGTAGTCTTGGTCCTCATGGAGGTGTTCACTGATGTTATAAGGGCTTCTGTTACCCTTGAGCAAGGGGTAATTTTTGTTTGAATAGGGGATTCACGTCCCAAAAAGGAGAGTGGGTTTCCTGGTATCATATAAGGTGCCTTCTAGAGGCTGGAGAAGACCAGCCCTATGAACAGGACACTAAGAAAGGGGAAAATGGTGAGAGTTTCCAACAAAAATGCCTTCCCCTCACTCATTTTTGCCTTCTCTAACTTTATTGTGGACTATTTATTGCTTAACAGTTTGGTCAATTTCTTCTCTAGATCATACCTTTAGTTAAGAGAACATCATTAAAAACTATAATCTGCTTTCTCTTCTGAATTACTTAGCCCCCTCTGAAATTTCTGCTTTTAATAAGGGTTCAGGTGGCATTACCAGGTGGTACAAATGAAAAAAAAGGTGGCTTTGGGTCTCTGTCTGCAGATTGTAGTTTGTATTGTGCATACCGGTGATGTCAAGAGGGGCCACAGAGGGCTTTTAACCTACCTGCTCTTTTCCACCAATCCACCCCAAAGTCACCAAACAAACATGTCTGGGAAAAACTGTGTGCTTGCTATGCAAACATAGTTTCCAGATAGATCCCAACCAGAATGCCACCCTGAAGGGCCTCCTATATAGAAATTCGGAGATTGCCACTGGCTCAATAACTTGCCCCAGGTCACACAGTTAATGAGGAACAAAGCTGAGATCCCATCCAAGTCTGCTGAATTCAAGGCTACAGACACACTTTTTCCACAACAAGCCCAGCCTCTTCAACTCTAACACTGACCATATACTTTCTGGTGAAAGAGAGCAACTCACCTTCAAAAACGTTTATTTCTTCAAGTTTTGTTTTGTTTAAAATCGGGGCAAATTGTAAATTAACCGCAATCTCTTCCCACTGAGGCACTGGAATAAGTGAACATTCTTGTCATACACTGTAACACTGCTACAGGCCCCTGGCGTCCACACTTCACCACGTGAAGGGATCAGAGCAATTTGGGGCAGAAGAGGAAGAGCACATCTGGCTTGCCAAATGCATCTGACACACGTTTTAAAGAAATCAGTAGCTCTGATGAGGCGCATTTGGGAAAAGGAATCATTGAATTTTACACATTTTTTCCCTGAAGCAAAGGAAATGGTTTCCATGTTGACTTGGAGCAAGGCACACAGGAAATGATTTCATTTCTAAAGCATGACTGAAGCCCCAATTTCATTGTCCTTATTTCCTTCACTTCGGTTCACACCTTTCTAAACATTCAGACTGCTTGTCGTCAGTTTCCTTTTGCCTCCGGCAATCAGTGGCTGCGCTGTGACTGTGTTTTAGTGAAAGTAGGGGGAGGAAGGGAATGGAATACCGGTTTCTGTCCTTTGCTTTTCTCTTGGTGTGTTATGATCCTGGCTGAGTTATTTTGGGGGCTGGACTTTTAGATAACTTCAGTGCAGGCGAGGTCACCTTTTGCCTGGACATTTGAGTTTTGCTCGCAAACGTCAAGTACACATCCCAAGTGCCTTTGCCTGACGTTTTCATGCTGTGCTCTAAAGTCCAGGGACAGGTTTCCTTCTACCTCAAGGAATACTATTTCAGATGTCTCCTTTCCAAAGGTGCAGGTGAAAACCCAGATCAGTTTCCGGCACCTTCCTAGTGTTCCTCCCTGGCATGCAAAGTCAGACTATTGTTCTGACTCGTCTTCTGCTTCTCTGGTCAGGTCAGGCTAAGAACAGTCCAATGGATTGAAAGTAGCATCAGTGGCTCTATGACTTTGAAAGCCAGAGTCAACAAACTCTTGGGGAAAGTGGTTCTAAGGTCCTATTGTTCTATTCTGAGGGAATAGAGGAAGGGACACAGTATCCTCTACCCCTGTGGCTCTCAATCAGCAATGATTTTGCCTCCCAGGAGACATTTTTTTTTTATTGTCACGACTTGAGGAGAGGAGGCGTTACTGGTATCTAGCGGATAGACGCTAGCGATGCTGTTAAACATCCTGCAATGCACAAGACGCCCCTACAACCAACGATGATCAATGATCAACCAACAATGCTCCAAATATCAGTAGTGCTACCCAACTGAGAAACCCTGCTTTATGGGTTTTGATAAAGCCACCATTAAGTGGGCAAAACAATAATAATTAACATTTAATTGAGCTCATACTTTGTTCTAGGCTCTGTTTTAGGGGTTTTACATGTGTTAACTCATGTAATACTCACGACGACTCCATGAAATAGATTATATTATTATCCCATTTTCAAAGTGCAGAAACAGAGAAATTAAGTAACTTGCCCAAGGCCATACAGCTAGTAGGTGAAGGAGCTGGGAACTCACTCACGCAGACTCCAGAGTCTGTGCTCGCAAACAGTACACTGTTCCCAGGTCGGTTAGGTAGTGGTTGTAAATCGTATGCTAGGGCTGGACCATATCCACATAAATTCTGTTTGAAATGGTGCCTATACTTTAGCATAACTTCAAGGGGCATGATATTTCTATTAACACCTCCCTGAAATGTGAGATTGGAGACCATGATGTCTTGCCCTTAACCTACATGAAAGCCCCACTTTTTAAAAGAAGTCAACAAATTATTTTTTTCTCTTTATTTTGAGAATGAAAATCTATAAAAACGAACTACTAGGGCTGTTATCAAGCAAGACTGAATTAACTTTTACTGTTTCTGATACACTTCATTTGTCACTTCCCCACCTGTGCAGTACCACCTCTTCCCCATTTACCTTACCAGGTACAAGATGCCCTCCCCCTACCCTCCCCTGCTCACAGAAAAGGATTGGAAACATTTGCACTGAGGAGTAAATGATGGAAAACAATCAAAAGTGTGATCCCCTTGCAGGAGAACTTGCATTTCAGCAAAAAGCAAAACATAGCTAAAGGAATGATAGCTTAAGTGGTGGACATATCAATGGTTAAGGGAGAGGTGTGGGCATGTGTGTTGAAAAGCTGACTTTGCTAACTACATACCCCCACCTTTAGATTGCAGAATCTGTGGCTACAGAGGATGTGTGCCTGCTACACCCCTTCACTACTAATTAGAGCAAAGTCTCAAACTCCATGACTCCCAAGCAATGGATTGGCTCTGGGGCTGCCATCACTATCGAACACTGCAAGCCCATTTCCCTCAGCTTGCTGGAGTTCCAGCTGTCAATGAAATTTCATCTTCAGCAATCCGGAGCCTATAACCCTTGACCAATTGGACTTCACTTTCCAACTGTGTTTTTATTTTCTATCAGTAAGATATTAAAAAGAGAAGTTCAATACTCTTATTATTCTTGAATCAATTAATTGTAATACAGAGGGCAAACCTGACAATGCAGAGCCTAGGAAATGAGAGGAACAAATTCTCTTCTATTAAGGAGAAACATCTATCCTGGAATTGCAACCTTTTGAGTTTCCGCAGTGGCTGTTTCTTCCAGGTCCTTAGAGCAAGAATTATTTTCATACTAAGGGGAAAAAAGCAACAGAAAAGGGCTTCCCTGATGGTGCGGTGGTTGGGAGTCCGCCTGCCAATGCAGGGGACACAGGTTTGAGCCCTGGTCTGGGAGGATCCCACGTGCCGCGGAGCAACTAAGCCCCTGCACCACAACTGCTGAGCCTGCGCTCTAGAGCCCGCGAGCCACAACTCCTGAGCCCACGTGCCACAACTACTGAAGCCCGTGCACCTAGAGCCCGTGCTCTGCAACAAGAGAAGCCACTGCAATGAGAAGCCCGCGCACTGCAACGAAGAGTAGCCCCGCTCGCCGCAACTAGAGAAAGCCCGCATGCAGCAATGAAGACCCAATGCAGCCAAAAATAAATAAAATAAATTAATTAATTAAAAAAAAAAAGCAACGGAAAAAAAGAAGCAATTTTGCTCAGAGATATCAAGAAGAACCCAAATTTTCCACTTAGTATTTTTTTGGAAGAGTTAGTTTCCCAAAAGGTGAGCTGGAACTAATCTGAAGAGTTCTCTTAAAGCCAGCTCATCTGTTCTCTACCTGTAGGTAATACCTACCTGGGAAGCTACTGATCACTGCTCCTGTGATTCTGATTTAATTGCGTGATGTGGGGCCGACATTGAAAAACAACTTCCTAGGTGATTCTAACGTTCAACTTGGGTTTAGAACAATCAACAAAGATTCTACAACAGCAACAACTAGCGGCCAGTTATTTGCAATGAATACTGACAGTGAGAAGGCTACCATTTATTAAGCACTTACAGGTACAGGAACAGTGCTTCACACTTTACATACATTATTGAGAATCCTTAAAATGACCCTGTGAAACAAATATTATCCCCATTTTATTGATGAGGTAACTGATGCTTATAGAAGTTAATTTGCTGTTTCCAGATGATACAGCTGGTAAGGTTTCTAGCCCTGACCTCTTTAAACTCCAGGCTCATTTATCCAACTGTCTACCTGACATCCCCACTTGGATATCTCATAGGCATCTCCAACTTAGCATGGCCAAAATGCAGCTCTTGATGCTTCCCCGCCCCCGTTTGCTACTCCTCCAGGGTTCTCCATCAGAGAAAATGGCGCTACTATCCAATTCTTCCAGTTGTGCAGGCCAAAGTCTTTGCAGTCATCCTTGACTTTTCTCTTTGGTCACACATTCCACAGCCTGTCAGTGCAATCTTCAAAATATATTCAAAATCCAACCTCTTCTTACCACCTTCATCTTAGTCCAAGCCAGGCATTCTTCACTTGAAATCTTGCACTCATTCCTTAAGTGGTCTCCCTGCTCCTCAACTTTCACCCTCACCTAGCAGTCTGCAGCATCCTTTTGCACATAAATCGGATCATGTCATTCCTCCGCTCAAAGCCCTCAGAATGACTTCCTATCAAATACAGAATAAAATCCAAAGTCCTTACCAGGGTTTAGAAACCCATCACAACAGGCTCTGGGTTGCCTTTGCTGCCGTCATCTCTTTCCACTGTTTCCCTCTCTCACTTCACTCCTGCCACATTGGCCTTTAGCGTCAAACCTACCAAGCACAATTCCCATGTCAGGGCCTTTGCTCATGCTGTAACATCCTGAATGCATTTCTCCCCACCCCTACTCCACCTCATGTTTGTGTAGCTGGCTCCCTCATTTCATTCAGGTGTCTGGTCAAATGTCACTTCAGCAGAGAGGTCTTCCTCCATCAGCTGAGATGAAATAGCACTCCCAACAATTTGTCTTCTTACCTACTTGTTTTTTTTTTTCACTTAACACCAACTGAAACATGTTATATACATATTTATTGCTTTTGGTCTCATCCACTGCAATGAGTGCAAGGACTTTGTTTCGTTTGAGCACTTTGAGCAAGGGCTGTCACATAGAATATACTCAATAAATATTAACTGGATGAATAAATTATCTGAAAATATTAACTGGAGTAGCTGAGATTTAAACCCAGATCATTTGACACCAAAGTCTATATTCTTAATTACATTGTCATCATTGGTCTCCCTCCCACCCCGTTTCACACCTCAGAGAAGTAAAGTGGCAATTCCAAGGTTGCAAAGATGCGAAGTGGCAGAGTTAGTACTCAAATCTAGGTATGTTGGCTTCCAAAGCCTATACTTTTTCTACTACTCCATACTGCCTTCCAGTGGAGAAATTGCTAGGACGACATGAACCAAAATGCCCGTGAATTGATTGAGGTATACTTCTTTGACCTGTCATTTTGACAAGATTTTATATAGCCTTAATCTTCTTTGGCTCAACTTTGAAGCCTGTGCAATATGCTATGAGGTAAAAGGCAACTACGTAATACTCCACTAGCCTGTCACAAGGCCCTAAATCCTACCACTAGAGATCATGCCTTATTTGACTTAGACAAATTACTTAAATTTCTCTAAGACTCTAATAATTATCTCTGAAATGGGGATAGAATTAAATGAGATGATTTATCTAAAGCACTCATCACAGTTCCTGGCATGTAGTAAATCCTCAATAAATTAGATTATGCTATCATGGCGAATGGAAGGGTCACACAACCCATTACCACCACATTTATATGACTTGGTTTGTTAGAGAATTTGTGCCAAAGGACTACTGGAGGGAAGGAGGCTCAAGATAGTTCTTGGGGAGGGCAGGCAAGATGAGGTGCTACCCTGATAAGTCAGGGGGCAGATGAGGGCATGGGCACATGTAGATGGGCAGAAGGATGGTGCCAGGTTATGTGCTGTCAGTGGGACTGAGGCACAGACTAGAATCAAAGCTAACTCACTAGGTATTTAACAGAGAATACCTTTTAAGGCCAAATGGGGTTACTAAAATGCTCAATTTCAATATAATCACATTTCACCCTCCCCTGTGGCTCTCAATTTTTGAACAGTTGGGTTTAAGATTTAAGTCTTTTCCTTCTTGATATGCAAGGAGTCTTCCGGTAAGTATTATTTCTAAAGGCGCTATGCTGAATAAAAAACGTGGCTGGCTGGGGTTTTGTCTGGCAAACACACTGACTGTGAAAGCTGCAGGAAAATTGATTTTCTGGCATTTGCATGTCCTGGCACAAGCTCTGTGGTAATAGGAACTCAAGTTATAGAACCTTCTGGTAAGTGCAGCATGTGGAGGTGACTTCACAAAATGATTAGGTTTCACTAACCTTCACCACTGGGGACGAAGGCAATGGTTCCCATATGCAAAATGGCAGATAAAACTACTAATTTACTGTTAGCTAATTTAGAGAAGTAGTCAGATAGCCACTTAATTTGATACACACACTCAAACACAAGTCAACATACTTTACACCCATATTCTTCATGCTCAGGCCTTGATCCCAACCTGTCTTTATTCTGCTTTGGTCAGCATGAGGGCTGTGGAGAAGCCACCCAGGCACCACTTGTTCTGCAAGTGGCTTGCTTGTCTATAGTGAAATTTTCAGTGACTTGTTTTCTTTAGGTGCACAGAGCAGTGGTTAAGAGCATAGGTTCTGAAGTTATAAAGACCTGGCTTTGGTTCTGATTACCTGTGCGACTTTGGGCAAATAATTTAACCTCATTGAGTCTCAGTTTCCTCATCTGGAAAATGAGGATGGTAATAGGACCCACCTCATAGTGTTCTTGCAATGATGAAATGAGAGATTGCTTATAATGAATTGAGCATAGCTCTTGACAACATAGTAAGCACTGAGTTACTTAGTTACGAAAGTTAAGTTAGAAACTTAGTAAAGTTTCTCCCGCATTCAATAGTTGCATCAGGCACTGTGGAAGGCTGCTGTAGGGGATGAAGATATTGGAAGACATGGTCCTTATGCTCAAGAAGCAAAGGGAACTAACAGTCAGAAACCCTGTCCAATAGCACTTTCTGAAATATTCTATGTGTCATCCAATATGGTAGCTTCTAGCCACACATGTCTGTTGAACACTTGGAATATGGCTAGTGTCACCAAGCAACAGAATTCTAAATTTAATTTTAATTACTTTAAATAGTCACATGTGGGCGGTAGGCACCATATTGTATAGTGCAGGTCTACAGCTTAAGTAAAGGAGAAGGCAGAGAGGTACCAAAAGGCAGCGCAGGGACACCAAGAACTATTTTGCCTGCTTCACAATATTTTTCTTATTTTCCCTGATGATTGAAGTGATGGCTGCATGAAATGCAAGTCCTGCCTGCACCAGTTGGAGGGGCTGGCTATAGCCTAGGTCAAGGGGCAGGGGAGGAGGGGGAATAACTTCTGTCCTATTCAGGGCTAATCTGTAACTCTGGGATAGTTTACCCAGCCTGTGTTTATGGAAGGCCTCTCTAGAAAAAAGGTAAGCTGTATTATTCGCGTGGGCAAAAATCCCTTGGGTGTACGTAGGAACTGTTTCCTTTAAATTTATCCTATTTGTGCAAAATTGAAAATAAATGAACTCCTGGGTCTAGGTACACCATGAAAGAATATTCTTTTTATTGCTGTCTGAGAACCATACTTTTCTTTAAAAGAGAAGATCATTATCCAAGGAACTATTTGTGCAAAAAAAATAGAGTATGCTCCCTAAATTTCCACCCAGCCTGATCTTTCTCTTTCTGGCTCTGTGAGTTGCTACGTTAAGTTGTTTGGACTCCCACTCTCTGATTCCCCTTTCCAAGGGAAGAATCACAACAGCAGTGGGCAGGCAAGTGACAACATTCACAATTTCCCCTGGTTTTTGAAAAATAGTACTTCCCTGTATCAGCTCTGATAGATGGGTAGAAAGATGGACTATAATCAAAACTGGAAGAGCTAGAATCTCCAGAGATGCTTTCCTCTAAAAATTCCAAATAACTTTGTCAAGTACTCACTCCAAATGCCTTTGCCTAGCATTTTCAAACTGTGTTATAGTAACATTAAGGTCACAGATATAAATTTGCCTTTTCTGAGTCACCAAAGGAAGGATGGGACCAGCATTTTGTACAGAGTTAAGACTGGGGGAATTAGGTTGAAAATTACAGTCATTCAGCTTGGTTACTGTCATACAGTGACCAGGGGCTTGAACCGAGGTATACCAAAAGCCCTACACTGAAACCAGTGCTGCCAAATTGCTTATTTGTAAATCAAACTCCATTAGAAATTAAAAAGGAAAAGGAAACAGAATCATGAGCTGCAGCAAAGTTGTTGTTTTTTAAAAAATCATCTGTAAAACTAGGTTGTTATATTTTCAGGCCTGTGTATTTACTGCGACTATTGAACCAGAAACAAAACCAAAATAAGAAAACTCTCTAAAGTAAACTTAATCTGACAGTTATTTCATTTGACTTGAATTTCTGATAGTCTTCTTTCTCACTTGAATTTCTGATAGACTTGAACTTCTATCCAGTAAAGGTCAATAGTCAAATTGCAGAAGGAAGCCATGTTGAATCCTAAAGGATTTAGAAGAGTAAATGGAAATGGAAAGCCTAGTTTGCATTTCCAAGTTTCATGTATTTTCTAGAACCCATGAAATCTATGGCCTGTGGGATAATTTATTAGCAATTGTTAGTTCGAAATGCATTTCTCTTAAGTTCCCAGGACCTTATTACCAAAGAAATACAGTAACTTAAAATCAGGCTTCTATATCTCAAGCAAGATTGTTATTATTTGTTGCTATTTCAGAGAAGTCAATAGGCCAATAATACTTTTAAAAAATTATGTATTTCCTTAAAAATGAAAACACTATTTCAAAAAGATACATGCACCCTAAATCTTCATAGCAGCACTATTTACAATAGCCAAGACATGGAAGCAACCCAACTGTCCATCAACAGATGAATGGATAAAGAAGATGTAGTATATATTATATATACAATGGAGTACTACTCAGCCATAAAAAAGAATGGAATAATGCCATTTGCAGCAACACAGATGAACCTAGAGATTGTCATACTAAGTGAAGTAAGTCAGAACGAGAAAGACAAATACCATATGCTATCACTTATATGTGGAATCTGAAAACTAATACAAACGAATGTATACATAAAACGGAAACAGACTCACAGATGTAGAGAACAAACTAGTGTTTACCAGTGGGGAGAGGGAAGGGGGGATGGGCAAGATGGGGGCATGGGATTAAGAGGAATAAACTACTATGTATAAAGTAGATAAGCAACAAGGATATATTGTACGGCACAGGGAAACATAGCCACTATCTTGTAATAACTTTTAATGGAGTATAATCTGTAAAAATACTGAATCACTATGTTGTACACCTGGGACTAACATAATATTCTAAATCAACTATACTTTAATTTAAAAAAGAAGAAAAAATATTTTCAGTTAAAAAAAAGTTATGTATATTCCTTTAAGACTCTCCAGCTTGCTTTCTATTCCAACTCTGATCAGCCAATGGCAGACCTTTGTCAGCTGGACTGCTTACTGCCCAGTACCTCCCGGACCTCCATCCTCACCAGGGTGCTACAAACAGCAGTTAACGCAACAAATTAAGAATGCTTATGCAGATCCGTATGTTTTTTCAGAGCTCTTAAGGATAATCTGTGGCTAAGAGTTATCTGGTTTTCTTCTTCATAATTAAATGGCTTGTTTCTATTAACCCAAGATTTTAAAAGTCATTTGCAAATTTTAATTTCCATCAGAAGGACTTTTCTGTCACAGTCCTACATGTAAAGACAAGGCAATATTTAATTAAGAACCCTCCTAGACAGTCATCTCTTTTAAAGGCCTGCTTTCTTTACCTTCTGCCTTGAAATTGCTTGTCGGTGTGGTAGACAAAGTAGATTTCCTCCCCCTTCTCCACCTGATGGCAATCTGCATTTCTACTGATTTCTATCCAGGTCATTCTTTATTCACTCACTGAAAAGTATGTTATTAATGAGAAGCAGGTAGGAGTCATGCTGTCCTCCCCAGGTTTAAATGAATCTTTAAGATGGTACAATCAAGTGGATATGCAAAATAGGCCATTAATGCAACATTGAGGTTACAAATTTAAACACAAAATCAGGGACTGCAGAACTTTGAAAGTTTCTCATCATTTCTGCGCTGGCAACATGGGACATGCTGAATATATAGTACAGCGTTAGGAAGACATGGACTCACATTATTGAAAAATGACTGATGTTTGTAAGGGAGACTCCAAGATTAGCTACCAGACTTCTGGAATGCTGTAACCATACCTACGTAGATCGGCTCAACCTCAATAAGTAAGTTTTCCAATGCCTTTGAACTTTCCTTCCCTCGGTTTGTGCCGCTTTGCCTACATTGAGAGCATGCCTTCCATCATGTAGCAGATAAATTCCTAGAAAAAGCTGTGCCATGAATTAGATTCATTTTTGACAATCAACTTTTATTTCTCTATCGATGCATGGGCTGTTTTATGTTTATTTCTGAAAGCCTTCCTCTTAGGTTTCTCTGACAAGCAGTTAATGATCTGTAAACACCAAAAGGCACTAGGGGGATCTCTGTTTTCCAGGAAAGAATATGTTTCTGATGTGAGGAATTACTATTTATTGCTTTTATCAGTTGTGAATTTTCTGGTATATGGATTACTTAAGGTAGGGTCCAGCTGTGTTTTGTATCCAAAGGTTTTGGAATAAAAGGGAAGCCTTAAAGATAACAAATGGTTTTAACTAGTCCTTGTTAATCTCTGGACTGGCAGAAGGGCAAGCCCAGTAATTGCCTGGGAAGACAAAAAAGCCAGTCCAAAGTGGTTCAAGGTGGGAGGTCCTGATATGATGCATAATATGCTGCATCCCATCAGTGCCACTGGAAGAGGTATCCATGGTAACAGCAAGGGTCCTAGTGGAACAGAGTGGAAAAAGATCAGACACTAGCCTTACCAAAACTGGTCTGGTCTTCATAAAAGAGAGAAATTACTCTTCAGCAAGGGGGGGGAGGCTAGGGTTCTCTTTTCTGTAGCAATCGGGATCCACATTTCTATTTGGGAGATGATGGCACTCCAGAGGAGGTTAGAAAGAAGGAATGGTTCCTCTTAAGTATTTGTTAGCATTGCAAATATCTGTGTTGGGAAAACTCTACCTACCTTGTTAACAGTTCCCCACACCAGCTTAACCCTGTATGAGTCTTATCAATGCCCACAGCTTGCAGTTGATCAACTGCCTCTATAACCGATGCTGTGGATGAAGGCTGGGTAATCTGGCCTCGGGGCTGGAAACCATTTCTCTCCTGCTTGGGAATTGGAACGTTCCCACTAACACCCTGGTGCATCCCACTTCTGTTTACCTAATACCCATAGCATGTAAAAATGGCAATGGCATTGTAGAATTAACAAAAGGAGGGAGGGAGGAAAGATCACAGCCGTCTCACTTCTTTCTTTAAGGACTAAGGAGCCAGTGTTTCAGTCTGGTTATAAATGTTTACTATACCACTCTTTTCTAGAAAGATAATCTCTCACTAACCCTCCTTGGTAGATATACTAAAAGGATGGGTCCAGCTCAAATTCCCCTCACCAATCACCTCCACTTACTCTCAGGAGGCGTCACCCTGCCATCCGGGTACTTGGGGCTGGCCACTCAACGAGTTTCCTACGTGGGGAAGGTTGAACCCCCGGTCTCCCTAATGCCTCCGTAAGAAATGAATGCAATTACATTGGTTGCCCAATGCCCAGTCCCAGCAGGTAAAATAGGGAAAGGGAACAGGGTAAGGAATAGGGAGTGGTACATGAGAAAAGTGCTTCCGGCTGAAGGGCAGGATTTTCCTGACCCATGGTTTGTCTTTTCCCTCTGTACCAATTTTAGAATACATTCCTCTTCCTGATAGCATTTATGTCCTCTTCATTTTGAGCCGTTCCTGGTGACTGGGTTCATGTCTACCCAGCTAAGCTGGGACCTTTGAGCCATGAGGCTCCCTGAAGCCTCTGAAGAGCAGTAACACAGTACAGCTGCCTCATAATAAAAGGCGTGGAAAAGGACCAAGAGGGAGGGAAGCGAGGGGTAATGTTATAGTAGGAGAGAGCTTTGGCTAATGTCCAAGAGCTCAAAGCTCTTGTTGTAATTTCTCATTCTGCCCCTTCTCATTTTAAAAGGACATTTCTCTTGCCCATAGCTTCCAAATATATGTATATGTATATGTATATGTATATGTATATATATATATATATATATACACTTGAAATATAGTTGATTTACAGTGTTATGTTTCAGGTGTACAGCACAGTGATTCAGTTATATATATATATATATAATATTCTTTACATATATAATAGTCTTTTTCAGATTCTTTTCCCTTATAGGTTATTACAAAATATTGGGTATAGTTCCCTGTGCTATACAGTAGGTCCTTGTTGGTTATATATTTTATATATGGTAGTGTGTATATGTTAATCCCAAACTCCTAATTTATCCCTCCCTCCCTTTCCCCTTTGGTAACCATATGTTTTTCTATGTCTTTGGGTCTCTTTCTGTTTTGTAAATAAGTTCTTTTGTATTATTTCTTTAGATTCCACATATAAGTGATATAATATTTGTGATATAATCTTTCTCTGTCTGGCTGACTTCACTTAGTATGATATCTCTAGGTCCATCCATGTTGTTGCAGATGGCATTATTTCATTCTTTTTTATTGGCTAAGTAGTATTGCATTGTATGCCTGTACCACATCTTCCTTATCCATTCATCTGTAGATGGACATGTAGGTTGTTTCCATGTCTTGGCTATTGTAAATACCAGCCATATTTTAATACTTGAACTTCCCCATGTGAAGCCCAGCTCTTCTGTATGTCTACCTACTGTCCTCTAGACTGGGGAATTTTGAAGCTTGGGATTCCTGGAAGCCTCTGTAAAAACACTGAAACCACAGTCCTGGCTACCTGAGACCCTGCAGGTCAAATGGGGGAAAGTTAGAAGAAGGGCTGGTAGGACAGCTTCTGTCACGTTGGCAGATTTCAAGCTCCTGAGCAATCTCTGCCTTCCGTCCTATTGTTTTCTTTCTCCTTATGAAATTTTTTGTGCCCCTACTTCTTTCCAGGTTCTATTGCCTTTGTTTTTCCATGCTGACTAGCACCTAGGGATGTTCACCTAAATTCTTCCAGGTAGGGACATTTGAGGCAAGAGGTTCTCTGAAGCCTCTGTAAAAGCATTAATGCAGCAGCCCTGACCACCCAAGACCCAGCAAGTAAAAGAAGGAAAGAGAAAGGGAGGCAAGGGCAGTTAAAGGAAATTAGGAGAGAGCTTCTCTCTAAAGGGTAGGAGTTTCCAGCTCCTAGTCTATTACTTCTGTCCCATTTTTTTCCTAAGAAATTCTTCTTAACAACAACCTGGGACATCCTGATTGGAAATCTCCACTGATAACCAACACTTGGACCTGGCCACCTCCAGTCCTATAGGATGGGAAGTTTGAATCGTGCGGCTTGCTGAAGGGTCCCTAAAGACATTAACCCAACAGTCCTGGCCCCCCAGGCCCCATCCTGTAGATGAGCAATGGAAAAGGAATGGTGTCATATGGATCATAGGAAAAACAATTAGGTCAAAATTGTGAACATTTCAAGGCTTCTGGGTATTATTCCCCTGCAGTCTCATTTCACTCTCACTTTTAATTTTCTTCTTTTTTTTCATGGAAAGGCATTTTATTTTAAATATAGCAGTGTGTACCGCTTTTAGTTTTCTTGGACTTTTATTGACCCTAGTCTCCAGCCCTGCACTTGGGGCACCCTCAAGCCTCAGTGCCAGCTCAACCTCAGATTCCAGCCCTCGAAACAGTCATCTCCCATTGGTCCCTGTTGATCTCTCCCACCCCAACAGGAACACTCAGAGGAGGAGGCTACAACTCAGCCATCAGCTGTGACCACTCTCAAGTTACTTCTGCTCCCTCTGTCCCACAGGCCCAGCCTCTAGCCTCTTCCCTGCATCTTTCACATAGGATTAATAGAAAAAAAAAAAAAAAACAAATCCAAATTGTCAAAGCAGAAATCCTCTGATACGTTGTATTGTCAAATGTTCTTCAAAGAGTGGCTCTTAGTCGTTTGTGTTGCAATCACTTGGGGGTGCTTGTTTAAAAATGCACGTTAATGGAACCTATGGAATAAGCATCTTGGAGGGGGAGGTGTGAGAACCAATAATCTGTGTTTTGAAATAGCTCCCCCAATGATTTTCTATGCAACCAGTGGTGGAAGACACTGGTCTAGTGTAGTCATTCATCAGATTATTGAGTCCCCTACTGAACATCTCTGACAAGTGGCCATTTGCCTATTCCGGGCCTATAGCCCTTCAAAGATGAACAGCTCGTTATCAATGGAGACAGCCCAATCTATTTTTGTATTCCTTTATTAGAATGTTCTTTTTACAATGAGCTAAAATCTCTATCCCTGTAACAGCCACTCTTTGATTTTGGCTCTATCCCTTAGGGCCCCACAGAAGAAGTACAATTCATCTTCAAAGTTTCTACCCTTCAAATATTTGAAGATAATCCGAATATATTCTACTCCTGCATATTTTCTTCAGACTAAATAGTCTCAATTCTTGTGATGGGGGAAACAATCTTGTAAAAAATTGCAGACCAGTCCCTATAGGTCAGTTCTTTGGGCAATTCCAGATAGAAATGTTTTAAGACAAGACCAGTAGAGAACTATGAGAAGCCATGTTTGTCCTCTTGATGTCAACTCTAAAAATCTGGAGGTGTCCCTTACGTTTAACAACTTTCTATGGATCCATTTTGCATGAATTTATCCAAGCCTCCTTGAATTTACTTATATTTCTCCTCAATCATTGACCATGCTATTCCCAACCTTCTTGTTTGTACAATTGGCTGAAACCCCAGGCCAAGAAAATAAAGCAAAAGTGTTCTTCAGGATCTGGCCAGTTTACTCCCTGGTACTTTCATATATAATAAACTCTAATTATTTGCTAATCACAGTTACCCAAGTTGTGGGGCATGTGTGCACCTGCACGTGTGTGTGTGTGTGTGTGTGTGTGTGTGACTGGAGGAAAGGGACAAGATACAAATATTTTGAAATCAAACTTCAAAATTTTGTGTAAAGGGGCTTTAATATGATTATCTTCATGATTACCCTATTAATACTACCACATCAGGAAAGGGGCTGTTTATTTTAGATGAAATAATGTCTAATATCATGGGGTTGTTTTTAAAGATGAAAGGTTCTTACAGTGCAATTTGATATTATTTGCCAAAGCATAGATGGATTTTGCTTTTCAACACTGGTTCCTCAAACTCATTTAGAAGAAGCAAAGTATTCTTCAGAGAAAGCAACGTGTTCTTTGGTGTTCTTTTTAATGAACCCCATCTTCACGTGTGAGATGTGAATTATGAAACTAGAAATAAGACAGTGCTCAGAGCACCCTGGCCTTAAGCAGTGATTTCCAATTTACCCTTGGCAGTCTATTGATTTCTACTATGATACTATTGTTTCAAGGCAATAATTTTTTCTTGGAAACTGTTTTTTTTTTTCATCCTAAACTCCAACCCCACCCCAAACACATATACATACACTATTTTGTGCAAACAAATCTTAGTGTGAACACTAAAGAGAACTAACAGTTCTTCAGTCAATAGTGGCCACAGTTTAACATGATATAAAGTCATGGTCTGCCTTGTTGTTTTGGTCACAAACACGTTCTTACATATCCTTTGAACTATTTTTGAATTCTATTTTCTCTCCAGATATTTTTAAGATGTCCCCTTTTCCAGAAACCTTTCCTGACTAAGTCACCTGACTCCTTTATTATCTGCATACTGAACTCAGGGGTTTGGATGGCATCTCCTATTCATTCCCAGAGTGTCTAGGACAGAGTTCTTTACCCAGTGAGTTGGGAAAATCAATGTTACTGAATGATACCAGAAATAGTCTGTAATCCAGACCACAGACTCATGGAAATTAAACTGAGAGTGAAATAAATCAGGCTGTGATCACATAAGAATTTTGATAAAACTAGGAAGTAAGAATCAGTTCCAGAATGCAGATTCCTCTAAGCATAGCAGCTAATTACTTTCAGGAACTTCTTCATTTAGGGCACCAGAGAGTGTACAGACAGGAGATCAGTTTGGGGGATAACATACAAACAAATACCTACAATCAGAACTGGAAAGAAATGCCTTAGATCATCTCTATCCAAATCCCTTCCTTCAGACAGGTAACATTCTAAACCATTTAGAACAGGAGGGCGATGGGTTTCATTCTACCATCCATCACCTGCATTCTAGTGCAATCTTGCTGGGGCATCAGAATTGTAGCCCAAGCACAGAGAGAGGAAGCATGCTCCTCTAAGATTTTGCTACAAGCTGAAATCACTAGCTAAAATATCCAGGGCCCTCTGTACATATGTGTGGTGTGTGGTATAGACAGGAATTTAAGTCTTTTCCAACACATACATACATAGCATACCTCCCTCTCAACTTCAGTCATGTATCAAGATAAAACTTTGTGATATTAACTAAAGTTCTGTCCCCAGTACCAGGTACCCAGTGATCTTCTTCCTATTGGGATGGGGGCATCAATGGCCTAAGAGAAGATTAGGAAGAAAATATCAATGGAACAGAAAATGCCCTCACCTTTTCTTTCAAAACAGACTTTCAAAAACTTACAGCAGAAAATAATAGAGCTGGCATATGATCCAGCAATTCCATTCCTAGGTATATACCAAAAGGAATTAAACGCAGGAATTTGAACAGATGTTTGTACATCAGTGTTCATTGCAGCATTATTTACAATAGCCAAAAGGTGTAAACAACCCAAGTGTCCATTAAAAGATGAATGGATGAGCAGCCGCATAGCACAGGGAGGTCAGCTCCGTGCTCTGTGACCACCTGGAGGGGTGGGATAGGGAGGGTGGGAGGGAGATGCAAGAGGGAGGAGATATGGGGATATATGTATATGTATAGCTGATTCACTTTGTTATAAAGCAGAAACTAACACACCATTGTAAAGCAATTATACTCCAATAAAGATGTTAAAAAAAAAGATGAATGGATAAGCAAAATGTGGTATAGATAGATAAATTCAGCCATAAAAAGGAATGAAGTTCTGACACATGCTATAACATGGATGAACCCTGAAGACATTGTGCTAAGTGAAATAAGCCAGACACAAAAAGACAAATATTGTATGATTCCATACAGATTCATAGAAATGGAAAGTAGAATAGTGGTAACTAGGGGCCGAGGGAGTGGGGGAATGGGAAGTTGTAGGGGAATGGGAAGTTATTGACTAAAGGTTACAGAGTTTCTGTTTGAGGTGATGAAAATGTTTTGGAAATAGACAGTGCGGATGGTTGCACAACATTGTAAATGTAATCAGTGCCACTGAATTGCATACTTAAAAATGGTTAAAATGGCAAATTTTATGTTATATATATTTTATTATAATTTTTAAACATTAATAATGTATTATACCAAAACTCATTGAACGGTTCATTTTAAATGGGTGAATTGAATCTTAATTAAACTGTTTTAAAAAGTCATAGCAGAGACAACACTACCTTGAAAGCCAAGTTTTAAATTAGTAAGAACCAAGCTTTCTGATAAAAAAGAAAGGTTTTTGAGTTTCCAAATTCTAATTCCCTTTAGAGGGAATTATGAAGTTTATGTCATACTCAATAAATTGGAAAGCAGATGGATAAAGAGCCAGACTAACTACCCTAGGAGGCCAGATAAGAGCTGAGGCAGAGAGGAGTACAAGAGAAGTCAGACTGGGCTATACGGCTCTGAGAAAGGTCTCTGTGCCCTGCCCCCCATCTCCCACCCCCCACCCCAGCTCTCCAAAAGGGGGAGGGAGGATGGGACTCCCAGGGCAGAAGTAATGAGGCCTTACTTCCCAGGGTGTGGCATAGGGATGATAAATTGACGAGAACAGCCCATGTCTAGCTTGGTGCTGGCGTCGTAGAATAGCAATGGTTACATGAGGTCTATGAGATTTCTAGGAGGAAGGCGCTGTCCTAGACTGGTGGAAGGAGAGAAGGAGACTATTCCAATAGCCCTATAACAGTGCAAGGGGAGAGAGAGAGAGAGAGAGAGAGAGGGAGAGGGAGATCGCGAGCTGAAATAAGTGCAGGGTTAGTTGGTCTGCAGAGGTCTTGTGGCCTGGATGAGGGGATGATGCAGCAAATGTCAGTGTGGAGGGGAAAGACCACTTGACATCCAAACTGGGTGGTACAGCTCAATGGATGCCTGGAAATGATCCTGATGATCTGGGGTTAGACGGCTGCCCCCGATGCCATGATACATTTTCACATGGCTAACTCTTATCATGTGAAGTCCCTGGAACTTGGATATTATCCCAGGGAAGAGGGAGTGAAAAATCCTGAAATGACTAGGAAATCACTAAATTTGCCTGAATTTATCTGGGTGTATCTTTTCTGCCATGTGGCAAAAATGAGGTACCAGTAACAGGAATATAAAGAAAGTTATGTTTTTGCGAAATGGAGTTAGTCATCTGTGAAAACATACCTCTACCATAAAACCATCGTCTAAGAAGACCGCAGTAAGACACAGTAAAGGCATGCATCATTAGGGGCTTCTGGACTTCTAAAATTTTTTGATGATTAACCTTAAGACTTCTTATTTTCTTACTTGGAAAAATTCCCTAACCAGCCCTAGTGTAAGTGTGCGTTTTCAGCCCTTGTTATTACAGTTTACTTTGTTACTATAGTTTGCAGTTTACAGTTACTACAAGTATCCTTGAATCATTTAACAAATGTAGGACTTACAGATTTCATTAGTGACCACTGAAAAGGAAGGCCAAAAATCTGAGCCCTTCCACTTTGCTCACAAATGTTATCTAATTCATCAGCAAATTCTGTGACTCTCTCTCCAAAATATATCCTAAACCTGACCACTTTACGCAATCTCCATCACTATAACTCTAGCATGTAATTCCAATCTTTAGTCACCCAGGTTGTCTTCCTGTCCCTTAAACATGCCAGGATTGTTCCTGCCCCAGGACCTTTGCACTTCTTATTCCTTCTGTTTAGAATACTCTTCCACCATATTTTCACATAGCTAACTCTTATTCAGGTCTTTAATTAAATATTACCTCCTTAAAGAGACTTTCCCTGAACCCCTCCTTCCCAAGCTCCCAGTTAAAACAGTCCTAAGTCATTCTCTATCATAATACATAGAGCACTTATTGGTGCCTGAAATTATTTTAGGCATCTATTTGTTTACATGCTTACTGTTTCTCTCCTTCCAACAGAATGTGAGCTCCTTGAAGGTAGGGATTCAGTCATGTTTCCCCTACTGTATCCCAGTTGCCTAACTTGGTACTGTAGACACTGAATATTTCTTTATTCACTGGTTAAAAATGTAGAAGATGTTGAAGACTGGAATGAACCTGACCACAGGCATCTGCTACTGCCTTTTTGAAAAAAGAAATTCACATCAAGATTTTGTTTTTGTGAGTTTCCTTTTCCTTTGAAAAGCAGAGTGCAACCAAGCATTCTAGTTAATTGAAAGCTGTTGTGAGTTGAGTTTCAGTAAGTTGAAATTTTAGTTGATCCTTATGGTCAACAATTTAGGCTTCTCATGGTGATGAAAAGGAATTGTAAATAATCAACCTGCTCAGGCTTGCCAGGTGAACTCAAGGAAAGTCTAATTGAACAGATGGGTCCCTGTCCTCTAATTGGAAGGCTATTAGGTGATTTGACTTTGTCAGACAAGAAAAGAAAGTGAGGTCCTGAGATGACTTCCTCTAGGGAAGAGAGTTTCAGAGTTCTCACAAAAATCTGGGAGTTCTGTGTGATGTTAATTATCCTGGTGTGGTCTGAGAAAGTTGGCAGCCTCAAAGATAACAAAGACTTAACCCCCTTAGGCTTTCTGAGCTGTGAAATGCTCTCATAAGCAAGTAGGTTACCTGGGAAGACTAACGGAGACAAGCTAATGAAATCCATATGGTTGGTTACTTTGGGCAGATGGTCTGCATGCCACCTTGGAAGCACCTGAAGTTTCTAGGTGGTCTTTAAGGGCAGCTTTAAATTGTGCATGGTGAAGTTGTCGAATCTGCAGACCACAAAGGAATGGCTAAAGATGGACTAAGAGATGAGGTCAGTAGTCATATTTTATAATAGGGGTAGGAATGGGATCAGGAGGATGGGGGAAGGATGTAAATGAGCTTTCTCTCTCCTCCCAAAGCCAGAAAAAAACCCCACCTCTCTTCCATTGAGCAAGCAGAGATTATTTTCTTTTATTTTTGAGAAATACCCCTCCCTCATGTCTCCACAGAACCTTATTTGGACAGTCTCCATGCTTCAATTGCTCTATTGCTGGGCCCTTTTCTTAAAAGTCTCCTGGGATTTGTAGAACCCTTCATAGCATTAAAGAGATTTTTCTGATATTATCTTCTAACTAAACCCATAAGGAAGGTAGAGCAGGGAATATTTCCCTTGATAGATGAGGAAACTGAGACCAAATGACCCTTACCCAAAGAAAAACAAGAAAGGCATCAGTGGATGTGGATTGCTGCGTTTGTGGCATTCACTCTAGTTTTATGGACGCCTTCCTTTTCTTTGCCTTCTTATCTTGGGTCCTTTTGAGATTGTCAGGGCGTGGAAAAATGTCATTTAACAGTATGTATAGGTTTCCTTTTCTAATTGATCCATTAAGGGGAATAAAAACAAAGATCAACCAGGAGATGATACAGATGCCTTAACATGCGCTGTCCTAGAGGCTTGATTCGTGCATAGGACCCCATGTTTCTATGAACACTCACACCAGAAAGGCACTGAGATGAAATGGGAAGAGGACCCAATCTGGACTCAGAATTCTAGCTTGTCCCCACTGAGCTGAGCGACTTTCAGCAAGTCACAAGGTCATCTTGCCTCAGGTGTTTCCTCTCTGAAGGGGGTGTAATAATACCTGTTCTGGTTGCGTGGCAGGATTGTCGTGTGAATAGAGTATGGTAATGTATGTGAATATGTGTTGAAAATCTAGCCCACTAGATTGTGAGCTCCTAGGGGGTAGAGGCCATTTCTGTTTTATTCATCACTTAGCTGACCTTCCTGCTGGGGTTACAGAGGATCATTGACCCTACTCTTGTTCACCGAGAAGCATACCCAGAGACTGGCACATGCTGGGAAGTCGCTCCATAGAAAGAAACACCATCAGCTATCCCGGAGGGATGATCATCTAGTTCTCTGAGATGCCTATATTTTAAGTCAATCTGTTCCCCTAGATAACCTCCAAATATGGCGAAAAAACCTATCTAAGTATTTTCATGTGATTTGGCAAAAGGCAGAAATTTAATTTCGTTTATGGAGATGGTTCTGCAGTGCTTAAGCCTGGAGTTTGGCATATAGTAGGCGCCTAAAAAAAAGTTATTGAAAGAGTGATGAGTAAGTAATAGAATCTAGGGCATTGTTATTAGCCTGTCTTTGTTGCCACATTTCCTCCATTCTCTCGGAGACAGATATTAGGTGTGGTGTGTGCATAGTTGTCAGGTCAACCTCTGCTCCCTTGGTGAGTGTCCTTTCCACCCAGCTTGAGACTTGCCTGCAAGGAAGACCCAGGAAGCCACAAATCCCTGACAGCTGCGGGATGGGAAAGGCTGACAGCTGTCTGAATGTACCATGCGGCCAGGCCTCAGCATCCTCACGTTGTACCTGCTGCTCTACCTCCAGTCTTAACCTGGAGGTCTATGAGCCTTGCTGTGTTATGTATTATATGACATAGGAAAATAAGAGTTTGGGGGGGGATAAGGCGGCATCAAAAGGGCCATGTAAATAATTAAAAAACAATTTCTTTTTAAAAATTGTTAAGTAATACATACAATAAATGTCTCTGACCTACCATTCCTTGGTATCAACTCATCTCCTGTTGCTGCTATTATGTGTTCCCTAGTGTGTAGTTGGCTGTGTCCGCAAGCATTCGGTCACATCCTGTATGTCTTCAAACTAATTAAATGTGGTTGCCGTTGTCCGGGTACAGTGTCAAGCTCTCAAATTCTTCATGGTACTTGCTGAGAAAATTTTTAACAAAAGAATTTTTACATTTTGATGTGTTTCCTAAGGTGAGGGGATGGGTAGGGGTAAGGGAGGTCTGTTGTAGTAAAGCTTAAAGATTAATGGTTAGTTTTCTTAATCATGTCCAAATGTCACCATACCTAGCATAGGGGAATTTGTGGAGAGATTGTTCTTCTTTCTCCATAAAGTTCAAAAGCCCTATAATAAATAACCAATAAATGTTGAAATGTGGACTCTGATTGAAAATGTGTGTGTGTGTGTGTGTGTGAGAGAGAGAGAGAGAGAGAGAGAGAGAGATTCAGAATGTATAAGGAGACTCTACATACTCTTGGAGGGACTACTTCCCAAAAAAATAAATTTTTTTGAAATGCAGGGCTCTTCTTTTTGCTGCCTGCATTTCAAAAAAAATTTAAAAGTTAAAGTGAGCAATGACAACAGTAACAGTGTTGAGATAAAACATTCTTAATGAGTAATTCAACTGTGCTTCATGCGGCTTAGAATGTCTGCAACTCAGAAGACAGGGCAGTTCCCTTGGTGGTCTCCAGATAAAGTTCAGTTTTTCTGTCCTGCCTGGGGTGCTGGAGCAAGGCACGTCTCTCCCCATTCCATTCCATTTATATTTATTTTCTTAAAGGGGTTTAAATTAGCATTAACATTTCAGTTTAAAAAGCAACATCCTTTTATACCCTGAACTATCTTCAGTGGGGATATGGCCAAGTATCTGGAAAAGAATTCACTTCGTTATAAAGCAGAAACTAACACACCATTGTAAAGCAATTATACTCCAATAAAAACATTAAAAAGAAAAAAAGAGTCAAGCATCGTAGTGGTCTTCTAATATTTCTAGGGGTCTGAAGGCAGAGAGAATTTTGGAATTGCTTTTTCTCCCAGATCTACTTTTTAACCTGAATCTGCATCAGGTTAAAATTTCAAAACCTAGTGGAGAATGATCGTTTCGGTGTAGCTTTCCAAATCATAGTGGCATTTCTCTGGGCAATGACAATGAAGCTGTCGACTTGTTTTTTAGCATGGGTGCCTCCACCTCTGGTTGGGACATTTAGTTCTGGAGCTGCTGTCTAAGGAAATCAGTTTTCAAGTCAAGAGGGTTGATGGTAATATTTCAGATGTCTCTTCCAGCTGCAAGCATTTTGTCTGGTCCCTCCCTGCCTTTCCTGATGGAACAGGTCCCTCTGTGCCAGTGACTTTATGTGATTGTAAGATAGCAGCCGAGGATAGTTCAGAAAATGAGAGAAAAGAATCATTTAAAGATGTCATCATTTTAATGGCAGCCTTACCCAGGACAAGTAAAAACGTCTGCAGGGCAATTAGAAAGGGATTTTCTTTTATTTATTTTTCTCTAGAGGGCTGGCCCCGGGGCTGTTTTATGGTGTTACTACTTGGTCCCTGTGGTTTTAATATGGAGTGAGAATGGGAAGAAATGAGCTCATGTTATGTTTGTAAATGTTGCATGTGATCTTGTTTTATCCTCTAAAGTTCAGAAGGCATGCCATCAGGGGTCCTCGATTTTTTTTTTTTTTTTGGCATGTGGAGGAGTTACTGCTCTTAAAATTGCCTTGAGATCTTGGAGGACTGAGAGGAAAGTGACATGCTGTGGCGGTTAAGTCCCTGAGTAGGAGATGATGTGTTCTTGCTGGCTGCCTTCTCTGATTTATGGGGTTCAAGGAGGGGTAAAGTAGAGGATCTTGAGAGGACAGATGGCTTGTTGGAGACCAATTGGTTGGGCCCCTCTGTATTATATGAATACCAAGCATTCCCTTTGTTGGGTTTACAGAACATTTTTAGTACAAGCAGGCTAGGAGCTTCTTGTCCTATACTGCTCAGTTTCACTCTTAGATCATCACCTTTTTTGTGCTGTCCTAAAGAACTTCTCCACAGAGTCCTTACTGCTGTCACTAGCAACCAATTGAGGAAAAAGAAAAGTGGTGTGCGGGAATTAGAAAATGATTTGCACTTCTTTATACCTAGAAATATCTGGCCCTTTTTCTAATCAGATTTTCAGAACAGTTCCATTTCCATACGAATTACTCATTGGCTGTAAAGGTCACTAGGAATTGCTGAGCATTGGAAACCACAAACCAATTAGAATGTGGCAATAGCTTTGCTCAGAATTGAATGTTGATTCAAATTGGCTCTGGTAATAAGATGCTCTTTAATGAAACCATCATTGAATGGATTAATAGATGCTTTCCTAGTTTTTGAGGAAGACACAATATGTGTGGGGGATGGGGTCTGGGCATGGGGACAATGACTACTTTGTCACAATTTCAAGCCCTTGTGTTAGTAAATCTTCCCAGAGAGCCTCCTTTGCCTGCAATATGGATGAATGGCCTTTGAAAGCTTAATGGGAATTGATGCCACCTATCGATTACCATTTAAAGCACACCCTCCTAATTTCGAATCAATGCTGAAGGAAATATGCTTTCCAGTGGAACAAGTATCCCTAATTGGAGGGTCCAAGTCTGGTGTCTTGATAGCTTAAGTGGTCAATTACTTCTTCTAGCAACTTGATGCCTATTGGGTTGGTGAACATAAGCTCTGCTGAAGGTTGATACTAAACCAGATTTCCGTGGAGCTGATTATGTGCTGAATACTCAGCAGATGGAAATCCCTGGCTTCCTGCCCTGAAATGTGTGAGTGATTTCATGAGGGCAGGGGATTATTCCCAGATAAGCTTCTGGAACTGCCAACCTAGTGAGGGTCAAGGCCAGGTTAGTTCCAGAGGATGTTCATATCATTTTGATGCTTCTAGTACTAGGCCCCTGTCCCTGGTTGGAGATTATGAACTGCTCGATAAATAGTGGTAGAGGTGAGATAGGGATATCCTGAGCCAGTGAGATTTCTGGAAAGGGTCTCAGAATTAACCCTTTCTCCTTCAGGGAATGAAAACAGTTTTTAGTTAATTGCTATAATTTCAAGAAACACACTCCTTCTGCTTTCCCATGAAACAACTGGACAAATCCCACGATGATACATGTAGAAATATATTTCTTACTGATTTCTTAAAGCAAGCTGGTTTAGAACCAACATTTGTTTACTGTGGGTCTTTGAGGAAAAGTCAGTAATTATACCTGCCATCCGATAATTTGATTATTGGTTGGAGAGAATGACTAAACTTTTCTTCTCTACCTACTACACAAGTGGCTTCTGCATCACTGCTACAACCAGTTACATGGGTTACAGTAGCAGGCAGTGGTATGGATAGAATGGGTCCATTTTCTCACTGAAACCACCATATTTTCCTGGTTGGGGCAACTGAAAAATCATGTGAGTTCTTAAACACTCCATCGGTAGCCTTTTCTTATAGACCAGTTGCTACAGAACAAAGATATTGGTATTTTATGTAAAAGTGGTTTTGTTCATTCTATAATGTTCTATATTGTTGTATAATGTTCTATATTTGTTCATTCTATATGTTCTATAGAACATTCTATAATGTTCTCCTTCGATCTCCTTTCTTCTTTCTCCTTGACAGTGCTTACACTTTACTAACTTTTGCTAGTGAACAACTTGCTGTTTCCCCACCAAGATTTGGCCTATGTGCGGGTAGTGAGGGGGAAATAAATCTACTCAAGAAATTAAAACAATTATCAGCTTCCCAGAAAATTGAATTATCAGCATGTACATGAATGCTTGAAACAACTGTAATACATTTTAATAGAAAACCAATGTCTAAATAGAATATGTAATTTTATAGTTCATCACTCCTCAGATTCTTAGAGTCAATTACCTAACTTCTGTGAACTGCTGAGACATAAAATCACTGCTTTTGTAAAAGCTAAAAAGGAGAATAGATATTATTTAGTTCAGTCCCCTCATTATTCAAGTAAGGGAACCAAGGCCGACAGAAGTTAAATGACTTGCCCAAGGACAAACGATCACTTCGTGGTAGGGTTGGGATTCAAACCTGTGAGTTCAAACTCAGTGCTCTTGACATGCCCCCTTGATGTCACACACGAGTCTTAGTTCTAAAGGACAATGAATTAGGTCACCAAGCAAGTAGCTCTGTATTTAAGATGCTCTGCTTTGATAACATTCCCACCGTTTCCCGATCCTCCCTTAAAACACTGTGAATCTGCCTTTGTGAGCAGATGATAAAATAAAATCCAGCAGGCCCAATTAACTGTAAAGCACTTACTCTGAAAAATTCTTTTGTTGAGCCGGAGTCCAGGGTCCCATATGCAATTTCAGTCTGCTTAGCTAAGTCTTCAGCACTCTCTATGGGAGAAACCATCCTCTCCACAGTCAGGAAAGCAGCGAGATTGGCCGTATAGGAAGAAATTATGATCAGCGTGAAGAACCACCAAACCCCTCCAACAATGCGCCCGGAGAGTGATCTACAAAACAAAGACCAATCCAGACCCAGAGGGGCCGGATTTCAGTTTAAGAAATCCTTATCTTTACTTTTGGAAAGAGGAATGGTTTCAGTGTAGCTGATGAAAGAGGGAAGTAAATGATGTCAGGGAATTAACACATCAAACAAAAGTGACACGTTGACAGTATCACCACATGTCATGATGGCATGTGATGATGGTACATGCATAATGTTCTTCAGGCCTATACGGGTTTCAAAGCAGGATTATTTATTTAATCACGGGAAAAAATACCTTCTTTTTGCCAGTTCCTGCTTAGGTGTAATAATTGTACTTACCTGATTCTCCTCCTGTGAGCTTTTCTGGGCACACCTGTGGAAGACTGCTCTATTTCCTTTAAGGCAAGTGGTTCCCAGCCTTGCCTGTACCTTAGAATCACCTGGGATCTTTAAAAAAACTTCTCATGCTCAGACCCAGCCAAGACCAAAGAAATCAGAACCTGAGAGGTGGGACCCAGACATATGTATTTTTAAAATCTCTCCAGGTGATTACAATGCGCAGTCAAGATTGAAAAACACTGATGTAAGGTGATGTCATGGGAGAACCACAGAGTCGAAAACCTTGACATACTTGAAGAGAAATGATTAGGTGCTGGCTAGTAAACAAGCACTATGCACTATGCGTTTAACAAATGTAATATAGACATTGCCATTCTGTGGAGCTGATTACCCATAAGGCAAGGGGCCATAAGATAATATTTATTATTGTCTTCATATAAATGGCTAGTGGGGCTCAGGAGTTTAGATCCAGAGATTGAAACTCTTCCCTTTTACAAACTGAGATGTAGCACATAGGACAGGCCTCAAGTGAAGTAGGAAACTACCTGATTAATAGGATTTGAGAAGCACTAAAAGGTTTGTCTGTACCCTCCCCCACCAAAATAATCAAAACAAACAAAACCATCCTCACTGGCCCACCCTAGAAATTCTTACTATTGGAATTATCCTCTGAGCTTTCTTCAGGAGGCGTGCTCAAAATGTAACATTTTACTTCAACAGCATCTATTATCATATTATCCTGGATTAGTCTATGCAATTAGTGGAGAATGGGACAGAAGATGGGTAAGTTTTAATCAGGGAAAATTTTGTTCTTAAATGTAACTGTGCATGGGCATTACTTGGGGTGTTTGTTAAAATGCTGATTCAGAATATCTGAGTACTCAAAAATCTGGACTTCTCAGGCATCACTGGTGATTGCAGTGGCCTGCGGCCCAAACTGAGAAATATTGTTCTTCTTCTACATCAGTGATTCTCAACTCTGCCTGCACATCAATGTCATTGGGGGAGCTCAAGACAAGATAAGACAAAACAAAACACAATGACCAAAAAATGCCTAGGCTCCACCCCAGGCCAATTAAATCCAAATCTCTGAGGGTTGGGCCTAGGCAGCAGCATTTTTATAAAACTCAGGTGCAGCCAGGATTGGGAGTCATGGTCCTGCATCATGAATGCTACTCAGGGAGAGGGTCTGTGGGCAGTTAGGGGGCAGTGTGAGGGCACTGAATGCTCAATGGGTAAGGGCTTGTAGTGAGGAAACTTCATCTCCTTCACAATGCTGCTGAAGGCTGGCTCTGTTTGCAGAAATGAAATCTGGTCACTAGGTTTTATAAAACATTGCCACATTATCCTGAGGATAGTTCTGCTCTGTGGTGGAGCTCCATCCTGGTTAGGCTGTGTTCTCTCATGCCCAGAAAAGCTCACAGGAAAAGAACCCACTCTGTCATAGAGTCAAAAATAGGCGTAGGAGCCTGGCACTTCTCCAGGCTCTGTGGGAAAAGGGCAGCTCTGGGCTGAAAGCTGGCAAGTCAAGCTCCTCTCTGTCTATACTCGCATTTTACCACTTTGAAGCAAATTTAAATTCCTGTGTCCCAAGATAACCTTTTTTTTAGCCTCTGGAAAATTCAGTTGTTTTAGATTTTACACCCTGATCAAATAATTTTGGCAGGTGTTTTGATAAATAGTATTCTTTATTGATTAACTGTAACAAAACTATTTGGTTTTTTAAAGCCTGTAATTCCTATTGGTCCCTGGATGCTTCAAATAACCCTTATTTATTTATTTCTGAACATAATCACTTTTAGCTTTTCAGATGTGCGAATCTGCTTTGCAACAGATTTTCTAACTGATAGTTATACTCTCTCAGAATTTCACCTGGGAACATTTCCCTTTTAATCAGAAGATGTAAAAACATCTGGAGTCAGAAAGAATGTCACATCTGAATGCTAAAAGTGTACAGAATATTTCAGTTATGAATTTGAACCTTTCATAGTCTTTCTTCATTGTTAACATATACATTTTATTTATTCTGGGTTGATCTGACTCTGGAAATAATTTTACTGTATAAAAGATGAATGCTCAAAGTAGCATTCGTAGTAATAGGGTAATAAAAATGATAATAATAGCGAACATTTAAGGAGCACTTCCTATGTGACAGACTCTGTTATAATTGTTTACATGTGTCAACTCCTTTAATCCTCCATCCCTTTACAGATAAGAAAATGGAGCATTCTACAGATAAAGAAATTGAGGCACAGAGAGGAGAAATAGGAAATAAATCATCTAGACTTACACAATCAGAAAGACATGCCCACATTTCTGTAGTATAAAATACTCATATTTTGTATAAGAAAACCCAAAATGGTGTGTAAATTATAGAAGGAGCAATTTTCCTACAAACACTGAGAAATATAGCTGCAGGAAAACCAAACATGTTTGGGTAATTATTGTTTATTATCTGTTGTTCATTTGGAATGGAACTGTGAATGTCATCCTTATTTGGGATGATGGGGTTTTACTGAGACTGAGGGGAAAACTGATGTTGGAGTATTTCCAGAATCATGGTTTGGTATGGAAAAGGGTGTATTCTGCTGCTGTGAATACTAATGGTAGTTTATGTATTATCTGCTTGAAATGTGGAGAACAACACAGTAATTTATGGAAATTACATTTGTGCCATTCTATTGCAGCTAATGGACTGTGGCTGTGTCTGTGTGATCTAAAATCGAGCCTGCACATCATAATCTGGTTATTTTGGCCACCTTAATGGCTGACTCAGATAATCATGTGGTTGATCTGTATGACTCAGCTGAAATTGGCTGTTGACATGACTGAAAATAAACCTAAAAGCAAAATGGTCTTTTTTGTGGCCTCTTGTCTACATGGCTGTTGATTTTGGCAATTATGTGGTTAATACTGTGATAGACCTATGATCATGGAGAATTTTGGTGAATATCCACATAGAAATGGTAAAATAGTATCCACGAGCATCAGCATAGATGGAAAAAAGGAGCTTCCTTGGAATCAGCGTTGAATGCACAAGCTTGCATTCAGCGTTCTCCCTTCAAGACAGTAGTAGCTTTTGTGCCAGTTCAAGTAAGAATTTAACCTCTGTAAAATCTAAAAAAGCCAGACTTATAGAAAAACAGAAGAGAATATAGGTTTTCAGGGGATGGGAGGTGAGCAAAATAGGGGATGTTGGTCAAAGTGTACAAACTTCTAGTTATTAAGTGAATAAGTTCTGGGGATCTGATGTTTTTTAAAGGAATGGATTTTTTAAAAATATAAATAAAATTTTCTGTTCATCAAAAAAAAAAAAAAAGACAGTGGTAGCTTTGACAAGAGTCTTGGTGGAATTTCTACCACTTTCTTCCCTTGTATGTCATGGATGCCTAAATCCTTTCACTGAGAAAATGTGCAGTGGAACTCACAGGGAAGAAGCTCTATGAGAATTTTCACATTTCCCTTTTCTCATTAGTGAAACTATAGCCTTTTAAATCCACATTTCACATGGAGGCTATATAGAAAGTGACTGATGGGTCAGCCCCATCACATTTTTAAAAGGATCTATTAAAACAAGACAAGACTTTATAGTTGAGTTAGAAAGACCTGTCATTTCCCAGTATCTTTTCTTCTATTAATGCAGCTTCAAAATGTTTAACATTCATTTCAAGTAGTTTTGTTGCACAAGACAGATTTTGAGGTTAGCATAATGAAATGACTGTAAAATGCTGCCATTTAGTATTTATAAAAATGCATTAAAGGAACATATCATACCTTTTGAAGAAATGCAAGAGGAGGCATGAAGTTAATGAAAGTAAATTAGCAACAAGAGAAAAACAGACATAACATTGCAAAATAATACACAATGCTCATGTTATCTGTGATCATAAGAAACTAGAGTTTCTGAGTTAATAATAAAATGTATTTTATGGCCTATGAAATGATAATAAAAGTGAGCTATGTTCTGTAACCTTCATCCTGTAAGTAAATTTTGAAATCAGCACTTTACTAGCTTCACAAGATGAAGACCCGGAACTGCAAACTGCCTCTCCTTTGCACAAACTCTTTATTATTCCTGTTCTCCCTCTTCTTTCTTCCACAGTAGGCATCATTTCTACACTCCATTCAATGCTGTGTCTATGACAGATTTTTAAAAAATGTGCAGAGTCAATCTTTGGTTCTTATAGTTTTCTCTGATGGGAATAACTAACCATCTCCCAAAGACTGAAAACTACGGCTTTCAGCCAGAAAAGTCATGAAATAGTTGTAATAAAAATCCTGCTACTACAATTAATTTATTACCACACCACTACTGCTTTGAAGTGAATTTGCAGTTGCAGTAGGATGAAGACACTGGTCATACATCAGTAAAGGAAAGGCTATAGTTGCTTTAAACGGAGCCCCAAACTCTCCTATTGTCTTTGATCCCATTCATTTTTTACCCTTCGTATATTTTATTATTCTGCACATACTTTCCATTTAAAAAAGGAGGATCTATGTGTCAGCTAACCTGGACAGATCTCCTGCCTGCTTCTCCAAAGTGTTTGTTATCTGGAAAACTTAACAGGAGAATAATGCCCATGGAATAATCTGTACACAGTAACCAGGTTCAAGTTAGTGTGTTCTTTCCATTTTCTCTGCTGCAATTCCTGGAACCTTGTATCTTCAACTTGGCTAGCCCTCAGATGTCCCTGCAGCTTTAGAGAAAGTCAGCAGGGGGCGCATTTGTCTGGAAGGACTTGGACTCTGGCCTGCTTAGCAGTTCTGTCAACGTTTTACAAACGAAATAAATTTCAGATTAAAAAAAATTCCAACCACCTGTCAATATCAGCAAGACATTGTGGAATAATACAATCAAAATGTTTTCAAGTGGTGTAATCCTTAAGGAAAGCACTTTATGGTTTCAAGAAGGAATGTTGTTGGTTATTTCTCATCAGAAATCAGCTATTTGGCACTGACTAAAATTTTAACCGTATTCCTAAGGAGTATTAGGAACTAAAATGCAAATGCAATATGAACGATTAGTATTTGTGAAGCCAGGATGGTTAACAGCAGCCAGTTTAAAAATGATAATAGGTAACGTGTGTTGAGAACTTACTATATGTCAGGCACTGTGCTTTACATTTTATAGATGAAGAACTGAGCCTTAGCAAGATTTAGTACCTCGCCCCGCGTCACACAATAGCTAAGCGGATTGTGAATCTAGTGAGATGAACTCCAGGACCCGCATACCTAATCACTATGCTCCCTCCATCTGGCTACACCCACTGGCTATCTCCCCATCCCCCAATCAGGGGGAAGAGGGTTGAATGCAATCTCCTCATACTTTCTCCTCCTGACTCCCCCCAACAAATTAGTTTGTGTATGAATATAACCTCAGCTTATTACATTGATTACTCAGTCTCCACCTGAATTGGTCACCCTGAACAATTGGGGTAGTTGAAAATATCAAACCTAATATTGACATAGACTCTTTAGGCTTCTAGGTTACTGTTCATAGCTTTATTTGATGGCAATGGAATCATGCTCAGTTTTCCTCATGATGCCTTGTTGCTGATTTCCCAGTCTTTAACTTTGAGTGAACACATGTTCAGCAGCATTCTTAAATGCTCACTGCCTATTTTCTTAAACAGCCAGGGCAAAGGTACTGTTTCATCAGAGGTTGGGAGACTGGAAAACATCTCTTGGGCATGAGCATGAGGAAAAGAATGGAACAAACAGTGCACCTTTAGGTCGGTAGTGGGAGGCTGCGTGTGGTAGTGGAAATAATTGTACTGCTGGCTCTTACAGCCTCCATGCCCTCGGGTTCCATGACATTATCTCTCCGGGTACTATTCCTTTCTCTGTGATATGAGAAAAGCAGTATGAAGTGGAAAGAGCACAGGTTTTGGAATCGGAGATGGGTATGAATACTGGCTTTGTCATTAGCTGTGTGACTGGGCAAATTACTTCACCTGAGATTCACCTTCACCTAAAAAATAAGTACGATGCCCACCTTGTGGTAGTGTTTGAGGATTAGAATGCATATGATAATACAGGTAAAATGCCCAGACACAGTGGGAACTCAAGAGAAAGTTGTTGTTCCTGGGCCCTCAGTAAATGGATGCAGCTGGATTAATTTATCTCTGACATCTCCTCCTGCTATGATATTTGATAATTCTACTTTAAAATGTGGTCTCTTATAATGCCTTGAATTGCTCCAATTTTGAGAAAAGTCAGAGTGTACAATGCATGCTCACATTCTGGGCTTTCTGGAGAGTTTGCATTCCAAGGATGGCCATTGAACAGAAATGGGGCTGTGTACCCCATTGCTGGGTTGAGTTGTGACCAGCATTTAGAAAAAAAAAAAAGAAACAGAACAGAGAATATCAGAGTGCATGGCACACTGTAAGGGTAATTTCTGGTGAAACTTTTGTTACGTACATATATGTGTACTGAGCTGTGATGGAAAATTTATCTCTGACCGAGGGTTGTGCTCAAAACATTTGAAAGCCATCGCTCTGTAGGACAGTGTCTAGCGCAGAATAATAAAATCTGTACCTTGAAAAAAGCACTTGATATATTTCGGCGCCACAGAAGAGCCACAGCTTAAATTCTGCTACAAAAAATGAAAATAAAGAATCTTTCCAGCTTGTCATTTTCAAGCCATCATTTTTAAGTTATTACTTAATGAGGTAATATGCATAAATACTTCTAAAAACAAATGGCCTTTTTAAAAGTCCTGTTTGAGTATGCGCAGTAGTATGTAGCACTCCAGTGGGGATATCACAAATTTAGTTTTGAAAATTCACTTACAGAAACCAATAAAATCTCCAGCCTTAATAAGTCTTTAGCATTGTCTCAACACAGATTACCAGCCATGTTAAAATCATTCAATTACGGGATCATTCAGAAACCCTCATCTCTTGAAGTGAACATTTAAAAAAATCAGAGAAGAAAGAAACTAGCACAATTAACTCCCAGATGATATCACAAAACGACACACATTCCAAGCACAAAAGGAATAGGGAGTGATATAATTTGGAGAATCTGACCAAGCAGATTGAGGGTGGCAAAAAAGAATGACAGATAAATGAGGCTTACCCCACACATGTTATACTAAAAAGCTGCTGAAGATGGTTACCAGCGATTTATACTGCAAAACTTCATTTTAAATGTTTTGTGCTCCAAGTGGATAACCTCAAATGAAGTATGCTATAAAAACATGGTAGGTGACCTTCTGAGTCCTTCTAGTCTAAATGAAAATCCCTATATGTTTGTATAATTGACTCTGGTCAGTATTTGGATTAATGTTCAATTTTACCAAAACTACAACTTTTTATTTCATTTTTTTCTGATTATAAAGATGTTACATTTGCTTACAATATTTTATAATTATGAATTTGCCACCATTTTTGTTTAGGTGACTCGACACTTTAAGTGGGTAAGGTCTAGGATATTCACATTCAGTATCTTCAATAGCTTCACTGAGGTAAAATATGCATACCATACAATTCACCAATACAAGTGTACAATTAATGATTTTAGTAAATTTAGAGTTGTGCAACCATTGCCACAACCCAGTTTTGGAAAATTTCCAACACTCTGAAAAGTTGCCTTGTGCCCTTTTGTGGTTAATCCTGATAGGAATGGGACTAGGGTGAGGCAAGTGAGGCATTTGCCCCCCACACAAAATTTAAGGGGGTGCCAAAATCTCATTAATCAAAATAAAGAGAATTTTAGTATAATTTTTTAAAAAAATCAAAATTAATGCCAAAAAATCCATGATTAATAAAATAGCAAATTTGAAAATAAAGACTGAATCTGACCCCTGTACTTGCTCTACTCAGCCTCACTTGCCTCACCCTAATCCTGATCCTGATCAGCCCCTCTCTGCTCCCTCCAAGGCCCTGGAGACCAACAACGTGCTTTCTGTCTCTATTGATTTGCCTATTCTGGACAAATGGAATAATACAATATGGGGTAGTCAATAAATGGAATTCAAGTAATGGAATCATATGGTAAGTGGCCTTTTGCATCTGGCTTCTTTCATTTAGCATCATGTTTTCAAAGTTAATTTAGTAGCACGTAGCAGTTGTCTTTTTTTAGTTGCTCAATAGTTTCCCATTCCAAATGTGGTACGGATATGCCACATTTTGTTTATCCATTCATCTGTTGATGGACATTTGGGTTGTTTCCACTTTTGGCTATAATAAATAAAGCTCCTATGAACATTTGTGTATAAGTCTTTGTGTGGATATATGTTTTCTTTTCTCTTAGGTAAATAAGAGTGGAATTGCTGTGTCATATTTTAAGTGTATGTCTAACTATAAGAGACTGCCAAACCATTTTCCAGTTTGGGTGTAGCATTTTGCATTCACGCTACTAATGGATGAGAGCTATAGTCATTCCACATCCTTGTCACCACTTGGTATTATCTGTCTTTTTGATTATAGCCATTCTAGAGGATGTGTAGAGCTGTCTCACTGTGATTTTAATTTGCATTTCCCTAATGACTAATGATGTTGAGCATCTTTTCATGTGATTATTAACCATTTTTATACCTTCTTTGGGGACGTATCTATTCAAATCTTTCATCCATTTTTAGAATTGGGTTGTTTATCTTCTTTTTATTAAGTTGCAAGAGATCTTTATATATTCTAGATACAAGTCCTTTATCACATGTATGATTTCCTAATATTTTCTCCCACTGTGGCTTGTCTTTTCATTTTCTTAATGATGTCTTTTGAAATGCAAAAGTTTTGAATTTTGGTGAAGTCCAGTTTATCAATTTTTACAGTGGATTGTGCTTTTTGCGTTCTGGAAACTCTTTGTCCAATCCAAGGTCACACAGACTTCCTCCCATATTTTCTTCTAGAAGTTTTATTGTTTTAGTGATAAAACTTGGGCAAGATACTACAGTGAAATAGTTCTAGGCAGTCAGAGAGCAAAATGAAAAATGGAGGGGAAAGGGGAAGGTAGGAGGGTTTTAAAGAAGAGTTCTGTCTTTTAAATATTTTCTAGATCCAGTCTCTGGTCAAATGAGAAAATGTTCTAGCTCAATTAATGAGGAAACCATGCCTGTTTGTTCTGATCAAGATTTAGTGTTAGCTTTATCTGAATAATATCAATATTAGCTGGCAATGTTGCCTTTATCCAGAGTTCAAATGTTTGCTATAATGTGCATAAATTGATGATACCATAGAAATGCATGAAAGACATTCAAAGCAACACCAATAACACACTCACTTCAAGGACGCAAGCAAACAAAAATGGCTCGATGATAATTTGTCGCTGGATGGAATGTTAAATGAAAGAAATCTGGACTTGAGATGCGTGAATATCAGATGTGCATGAATGGATCATGGCCATAACATGCAAGGAGGCACTGGGTATGAAATGGAAACAAACCTTGGAGAAATATCACATCCTTGCTGCATAAAGGCACCCAAGGAAAACCAAAGACTGTTAAATATTCCAAATTCATTTGGAGGATCAGGAGGGCTTTGCGGGTCACGAGGTTCTTCATTGTTGTCTTCCAAGTGCCATTCGTAAGGGCTGAATCTGCTGACTAGGAAAAGAACTACACTGACTCCAATGTAAGCGAAGACGATGCACATCCAGATTTCATAAGCCAAGGGATCCAGAAACGAGAATACTCCTGGTTTTGATTTCTGAGGCTTCTTTATCATGATGGAGATGCCCAGGCTCATAAACGGCTTTGAGAAATCTATGACTTCTTCACGGACCAGCGTTATAGTGAGTGGAGCAACAGCTATATCAGCCCTCTGGAAAAAAAACATTTTTCGACTTTTAGAGACAGTATTTCCATTAGTCATTTGCCACTTAATATACCTCTTTGGTAGAAATATAAAGTCTTAAGTCACTATAACCAACTGATTTGTCAATGCTTTGGTTAGACAAGTAGTAGCATTCAGTGGGTCCTAAAATACTCTAACTTGATGGTAAGTTAAGGAAAAGACACTTTGTCCTCTGAGGCATATTGACTTAGGCCAACTGATTCAATTTTTTTTCCTAAAATTCTTTTGCTACCTTGCAACTCAACTTGTACTCTCCTGTGACATACCACTGTTTAATTCTTATATTCTTTTTTTTTTTTTAAACAAGTCTGAGACTCACCCATGCTTTTTTTTTTTTTTTTTTTTAAATATTTATTTATTTATTTATTTATGGCTGTGTTGGGTCTTCGTTTCTGTGCGAGGGCTTTCTTCTAGTTGTGGCAAGCGGGGGCCACTCTTCATCGCGGTGCGCAGGCCTCTCACTATCGCGGCCTCTCGTTGCGGAGCACAGGCTCCAGACGCGCAGGCTCAGTAGTTGTGGCTCACGGGCCCAGTTGCTCCGCGGCATGTGGGATCTTCCCAGACCAGGGCTCGAACCCGTGTCCCCTGCATTGGCAGGCAGATTCTTAACCACTGCGCCACCAGGGAAGCCCCTAATTCTTATATTCTTATTTTAATTTTCATGCTCTTATGTCATATCTCCCTTACCTGACCGGAAATTCTTGTGGGAAAAGCATAATAGTCTATACTTTTGATATGTGCCTCCCTCCCCACCATGAGGTGCAACACAGGACTACAGTACTCAGTTTAACACTTGAGTGTTTGCCATTATTCTTGACTTATTTCTTTGAGAGTATGTCTATAAAAACATAAGTTCTTTGAAGGCAGGGGCTCAATTTCCTATTTTTGTATCTATCACTGCAAAAGATCCTAAACTAAAGAAACTGTAGATGCCTAAAAAATAAGCTCTTGACTATTGAATACGAAATATGCAAACATGAAAGAATTCTGCATGGGCAATAACAAGGGCAAAGCAGTTATTACAATACGTATTAATTTATATAGTAAGCCATCATTTCTAGTGATAAATATCAGTGTAGCACTCACATGTATTGGATCAATAAAATAAATGTGTCAGTAGTGCACTGCATAATTAGTTCAGGCAAAGGCAGACAATGTTTTTATATTAGTCCCATGAAAATAGGCACTAGGAACTTCTACACTTATTTCCTTTGTCTTCCACAATAGTTCCCTTATGTCAGTAGTACGTTTTAGTCTGGAGCCAGGCCTTAAAATGCATACTTAGAAAAATGCTTCTAAGGAAAGGCTTTGGATGGTATATCAGGTATAAAGTGAAAACACCAATTTTGATGACCATTTTTTCTTTGTTAAATAGTTATGCCTCAATATCCCTACCAGTAGGGGAAGAATGATGAAATCTGAGACAGGGTATTTTTTTTTAATGTCTTAGTACTTTGATTTACACATGGTGACTCAAACTGGTTAAGAAACACTCCTTAATTAATTGAAGGGGAAATGCAGTAATAAACAGCCAGCTAACATTGATTCAGTGCTTACTCTGTGTGAGGTGTTGTGCTAAGCCCCTTATATATATTTAATTCTCACAGCAACCTTGAGGTTGGTCCATGATCATTCCCATGTTAGAGAAGGAGGAAGTGAGGCACTGAGAGGCTGGGATTAGAACCCTGGTCTTCAGATTCCAGAACTCACTCTCTTAACCACCGTAATATTCTAACTCCAGAGATACTTGCAGGTTTCTACTATATATTACTTTTATGTACAATAATCAACCTCAGCCAACGCCTCTCGGGTTCATTCCAGTGTATATCTGAGTGCCTATTCTGTGCCAAGCACTATTCTTGATGCTAGGGGTGAAGCAGTGAGCAAGACAAACAAAACAGACAAAAATCTGCTGCAGAATGTATGCATTTATTGAAGCCAACAGCCTGCTGACCAAATCTACCTTGAAGGCTGACTACCATCTCAAACTCACCATTTCTAAAATTAAATCCATCATCTATCACCGTGAGGTTGATTCTTCTTTAAGTCTGTGAATGATGCTTATTCCAAACGTTTCCCAGTCCCTAATCCTTACCTACCCTCTCTGCAGATGATCTTGCCTCTTCCTTTACTGAGAAGATGGAAGCCATCTGATATGAGCTCTATCACCTCAGTGCCTTTCTTCTCTTCCTCAATATATTGCTGTTATCTTTATCCCTTCTGTCATTCCCATCGCTTAGAAAATGAACTCTTTCTAAGATTTACTCTATGTATTCCTTGCATCTCATACTCTTCTGTCTCTTCTTAAAATTCAGCTCTGTTTATTCTCTTTTGCTATTTTTTCCTTCTCAGTCTATTCTAGTGGTTCTCAGTGTGATTCCCCAGACTTAGCAGCAACAGAGCCACCTGGGAACTTGTTAGAAATGCCAATTCTTGGGCCCCACCCCATGTTTATTAAATAAGAAACTTGGGGTCCCCCACTCAGGTGGCCCTCCAGGTGATTCTAATTCCTGCTGTAATTTGAAACCACTGACAGGTCTTATTCACTTAATAATTACCTCATACTCAGGTCATTCTGTATACTGACAAAGAAAAATGAAACAAAAAAACACTTCTTCCTCCTTTTTTTGATCCTACTACCCTCTTAACCATACAGCATCACTCCCTATCACCACCAATCTTCTTGAAAAATTCGTCTTTACTATCTCTTGATTTTAACACAATGTTTCCCTTATACACCTGTGCTCTAACTTCCATTCCCCTCCAATTTAGTGAAATTGCTTCTTGAACTATATACTTGGTTACCAAATTCAAAGACCTTTCCGCAGATCACTTATATACCACTGGCCCTTAGCACTATATATACCCTCTTTCCTTAGCTCTCTGATGCTGAAGACTATGGGTTCTTCTCCTACCTTTCTGTCTTTGCTTCCTAGTTCTGCTCTCTCAGTCAAGATGTACGTTTGTACCCCCAGAGTCGATTCACGGGCCCTGGTTTGGTAGGTAATTAATGAAGGTTTGTGGAATAAGCAAGTCTCTTTAAGGTTCTGTTCTTCCTTTCTCCCCTCAGTATTATTACCTATGGCTTCAACTCTTCCCTCATTGCGCTAACTCCTGAATCACCAGTTCCACATTTCTAACTGGAGGGGAGACAAACACAGGTTTTATCTATTTTACTCTTTTGCCTGGGGCCAGACCAGGTCGTAGAAACAAAAGCAACTGAGGAGAATGGAATCGGCCCAAAAGCTAGTGGGGTTTTTTGGCACAGGGAGTCTGAATCAGCTAGAAAGAACCTTGTCATGCCAAGAGAATTCACAGATAAAGCCACCTTCTATCCCTGCCAACGTATTTCTACCTCCTGCTTAGAACGTGCAAATGCCCTACTAGCAGCATTTCCCAGTTGATCTCATTTGATTTAATTACTTCATTTAAGTAGTTTTTTATCTTTAAAGTCAAAATACTAGATAGTTCTGAAAGAAATTGCCACTTCTTTGTTTTGGAAGGAAGAACTAAGGGACACTTGTGTGAGAAAATCACTTTGGATTGAATTTAGGGGAATTAGGTTCTTTTTCAAGCAGGTCAAGAAAGGATTTTGAGAATCTTGACACCCTTTAAGAGAAAAAAACCTAACTCAGTAACTGAAACACTCACCAGATGATAAGCACAGCTAAATGCTAACAAGATGTGGCTAGATAGACAAAGCGGGGCTTCTTGTCTGGTTCCCAGGAACGTGCAGCAAAAGAACAGATTCCCAAAGAAAGCCATTTTTATTTTTATTTTTTTAAATTTTATTTATTTATTTTTTGCCTGCTTGAGCATCTGTATTTTTTTTTAATTGAGGTATAACTACTGAAGCCCGCGTGCCTAGAGCCCGTGCTCTGTAAGAAGAGAAGGCACCGCCATGAGAAGCCTGCGCACCGCAATGAGGAGTAGCCCCCGTGCGCAGCAACGAAGACCCAGTGCAGCCAAAAAGAAAGCCATTTTTAGTTTGAAGTACTTTTGAAGTCACACAAAACAACAGGAAGAAGCTGCTCCCCCCAGGCACTTGCTCTTCAGCCAGGCTTTTCTACCTTTCCTGAATTGTTTCTTTCTAAGGAGCTTTTTCAGAGGTGGCAGTTTGTTTTTCTGGAGGGTGCTTCTTCAATGAAGAACAGTGTTAAATCTGTGCTCAATTAAGCCTCATTGATGTGGACCTGGCTCCAAAATGATAATTACCACGCTGAACCTGAAAAAAGACCTATACAGACGGAAATAGACAAAGGGATAGCAAAGGGCAGGTAGGAGAGGCTCAGCTGGTAGAGGAGGAGGGAGCTGCTGATCGAGCCAACTCAGCCGGAGACTGAGCAGCCCCGCCCATCTCTTGTATGCTTGGTGAGGCCAACGCAGCAGAAAGGTCATATCAGCTCATAGCCAGCCTTGGAGAAACCCTTGCCCTCTGCCACCACTACCCCTTCCTCCATATGAAAAGGCTCTTGTCATGGTCTCTTATTTCAGAGCTCAAGGCCTGCTTGGCATAATGCCTGTGACGCAATCAACATACTTATTAGAGGCAATGGGGAGTAGCAGGTAACTAACTAGTGTCAGAAAAGACTCATTTAGCTCTCCTGGGACAGCTGTAGCATGCAGATGAGCGGGAAGGTCATTTTCAGGTCAACTTAAAGATTTCAGGGGCCAACACTGACGAAAAAGTGAAAAAGGCAACTCCCCAAATGGCATTCCTTTCCTGGTCTCGGCTCCTTATGAAAGCCAGCTGTGGCTGGGAGAGAGTGTTAAGAATTCTCCAGAGGGCTAGGGAGCAGCTGAAATTCGGCCTCAGTAGTGAAGTATCTCACTTGTGGCATCCTGAGTCAGTCCAGCAGCCTTTTGTCCTCAAGCCTCTGCCTGTGCCAGTAACAGCAGCCAGCAGGCCATTTTCAGAAACCTAGGTGGGGAAGTAGGTGGTGTGACGGTGCTCTGGGTGATGGACAAAACCCAGCAACTGGCAAGAGCTCAGGGTAAGAGTGTGCTAGCGCTTTTGCTTGCATCTTGACTACTTAAAGGATTTTCATCAAGCGGCTTAAGAGTGGCTGTGTGGGCTCAGTAAACACACAGAATTAGGTTTGATTTTTCCACTCACTGGTGGCAAACCCGGAGTAACTGCACTATTGGAGGGGATTTAGCTTGAGGGGATATATAATCCTTTTCATAGGTGGGTTGCCAAAGTCGTAAATTTCATAAAACTTAAAACCCAACAAGCTCATATGTGTAGGGACGATGCGCTTAAGAGTCTGACAGGCTGAAGACAGAAATGACGCTTATTTTATTTTTTTTAACATCTTTATTGGGGTATAATTGCTCTACAATGGTGTGTTAGTTTCTGCTTTATAACAAAGTGAATCAGCTATACATATACATACATCCCCATATCCCTTCCCTCTTGCGTCTCCCTCCCACCCTCCCTATCCCACCCCTCTAGGTGGACACAAAGCACCGAGCTGATCTCCCTGTGTTATGCGGCAGCTTCCCACTAGCTATCAGCTTTACATTTGGTAATGTATATATGTCCATGCCACTCTCTCACTTTGTCCCAGCTTACTCTTACCCCTCCCCGTGGCCTCAAGTCCATTCTCTATGTCTGTGTCTTTATTCCTGTCCTGCTCCTAGGTTCTTCAGAACCATTTTTTTTTTCCCCGCCTGTAGCATTTGTTGTAAAGCTGGTTTGGTGGTGCTGAATTCTCTTAGCTTTGCTTGTCTGTAAAGGTTTTAATTTCTCCGTCGAATCTGAATGAGATCCTTGCTGGGTAGAGTAATCTTGGTTGTACGTTTTTCCCTTTCATCACTTTAAATATGTCCTGCCACTCCCTTCTGGCTTGCAGAGTTTCTGCTGGAAGATCAGCTGTTAACCTTATGGGGATTCCCTTGTGTGTTATTTGTTATTTTTCCCTTGCTGCTTTTAATATTTGTTCTTTGTATTTAATTTTTGATAGTTTGATTAATATGTGTCTTGGCGTGTTTCTCCTCGGATTTGTCCTGTATGGGACTCTCTGTGCTTCCTGGACTTGATTAACTATTTCCTTTCCTATGTTAGGGAAGTTTTCAACTACAATCTCTTCAAATATTTTCTCAGTCCCTTTATTTTTCTCTTCTTCTTCTGGGACCCCTATAATTCGAATGTTGGTGCGTTTAATGTTGTCCCAGAGGTCTCTGAGACTGTCCTCAATTCTTTTCATTCTTTTTTTTTTATTCTGCTCTGTGATAGGTATTTCCACTATTTTATCGTCCAGGTCACTTATCTGTTCTTCTGCCTCAGTTATTCTGCTATTGATTCCTTCTAGAGAATTTTAAATTTCACTTATTGTGTTGTTCATCATTGTCTGTTTGCTCTTTAGTTCTTCTAGGTCCTTGTTAAACGTTTCTTGTATTTTCTCCATTTTATTTCCAAGATTTTGAATCATCTTTACTATCATTGCTCTGAATTCTTTTTCAGGTAGTCTGCCTATTTCCTCTTGCCTATTTGTTTGGTCTGGTGGGTTTTTACCTTGCTCCTTCATCTGCTGTGTATTTCTCTGTCTTCTCATTTTGCTTAACTTACTGTGTTTGGGGTCTCCTTTTTGCAGGCTGCAGGTTTGTAGTTCCCGTTGTTTTTGGTGTCTGCCCCCAGTGGGTAAGGTTGGTTGAGTGGGTTGTGTAGGCTTCCTGGTGGAGGTGACTAGTGCCTGTGTTCTGGTGGATGAGGGTGGATCTTGTCTTTCTGGTGGGCAGGACTGCATCCGGTGGTGTGTTTTGGGGTGTCTTTGAACTTATTATGATTTTAGGCAGCCTCTCTGCTAATGGGTGGGGTTGTGTTCCTGTCTTGCTAGTTGTTTGGCATGGGGTGTCCAGCACTGTAGCTTGCTGGTCGTTGAGAGGAGCTGGGTCTTAGTGTTGAGATGGAGATCTCTGGGAGAGCTCTCGCCGATTGATATTATGTGGAGCCAGGAGGTCTCTGGTGGACCAATGTCCTGAACTCAGCTCTCCCACCTCAGAGGCTCAGGCCTGATTCCCAGCTGGAGCACCAAGACCCTGTCAGCCACATGGCTCAGAAGAAATGGTAGAAAAAAAAGAAAGAAAGAAAAATAAAATAAAATAAAATAAAATAAAGTTATTAAAATAAAGAATTAAAAAATATTAAAATAAAAAAATGTAAAATGTAATTTAAAAAAAGAGAAGAGAGCAACCAAACCAATAAACAAATCCACCAATGATAACAAGTGCTAAAAACTAAACTATGATAAACATATAAATCAGAAACTATTCAGTCGCATATAGCAAACCCCAAGACTACAGTTGCTCCCAAAGTCCACTGCCTCAATTTTGGGATGATTCGTTGTCTATTCAGGTATTCCACAGATGCAAGGTACATCAAGTTGATTGTGGAGATTTAATCCGCTGCTCCTGAGGCTGCTGGGAGAGATTTCCCTTTCTCTTCTTTGTTCGCACAGCCCCTGGGGTTCAGCTTTGGATTTGGACCCGCCTCTGCATGTAGGTCACCCTCTGGCATCTGTTCTTCGCCCAGACAGGACGGGGTTAAAGGAGCGGCTGATTCGGGGGCTCTGGCTCACTCAGGCCGGGGGGAGGGAGGGATACGGATGTGGGGCGAGCCTGCTTCGGCAGAGGCCGGCGTGACGTTGCACCAGCCTGAGGCGCGCCGTGCGTTCTCCCGGGGAAGTTGTCCCTGGATCACAGGACCCTGGCAGTGGCGGGCTGCACGGGCTCCCGGGAGGGGAGGTGTGGAGAGTGACCTGTGCTCGCACACAGGCTTCTTGGTGGCGGCAGCAGCAGCCTTAGTGTTTCATGCCCGTCTCTGGGGTCTGCGCTGATAGCCACGGCTCGTGCCCGTCTCTGGAGCTCGTTTAGGTGGTGTTCTGAATCTCCTCTCCTCACGCACCCCGAAACAATGGTCTCTTGACTCTTAGGCAGTTCCAGACTTTTTTCCCGGATTCCCTCCTGGCTAGCCGTGGCGCACTAGCCCCTTCAGGCTGTGCTCACGCAGGCAACCCCAGTCCTCTCCCTGGGATCTGACCTCTGATGCCCGAGCCTCAGCCATGACGCTTAGTTTAAATGTCATTTAAAACTTTTTTTTTGAGCTGAAAGGCTTATGTTATAGCTTAATCATCCAATGATCTGATGCAAAACTTGTAATCCACCTGGAGACTGTGCATGAGCAGGAGCTTGTCAGCTACAATTTTAAAGCACTTGTTGAAAGCAAGGGGGAGGATGAGAGAGAGTGGGTAGGCAATGCATTGGCATGTAGTGCATAAGATATTATCCGTCATCTGAGAGAAGAGGCAGATGTGACCTGACCCTTCATCCCTGTATCAACCATAAGGTTCTAGTAGCCTTTGGCAGACATGTTGTTTGGAAAGTTTAGATGTGTTGGAGAAAGGAGTGGGACAGAATCAAGCTAGACAATAAGCATATAATTGCTAACTGTTGGGGGCCTGGACTTAAACTGCTTTATTGGCTGTACTCTATGGGATATTTAATGTCTGCAGTTGTTTGGATCTGGAGAAAGGGATGAGGTCTATTTAAATCTCTGCAACAACAAGCAGTGTCACAATAGGATCTCCTCATTTCTTTATACAGAACAGATGTCCCAGTCTGGATCTCTTGGTTAGGGCTCCCTGTCCTTGGGGAGCTGAGAGAGTTAAAGACAAAGTGAAGATAAAGGAGTGTCCCTGGAGCTGGGTAAAAGCCTCATGAGACTAAATTTGGTTGGAAATATTTCCCCACCGTGTCTGCTCAGAATGGCAGACTTCCATGCATCATTAATGCTCCTTCCTGGAATTCATATGCCTCATTTGAAAGAGAGGGGTGCTTTTATCAAACCATCAGCCCTCCTGCCAAAGCCCAGTGTAATCACCTGAAGAACAGAAGAGAATATTTGGCATCTGTTATTTCACCCTTGCTTCTCTGCCTTTTAGCTGGAAGGACAGATCGACTTTCTGTCTTCCTTAATGGAAAATGAATCTATCTTAGGATAGTGACAACTTAAGAGATAATTTCTTCTGGGTAGAGAAATGTCAGTGTGAATAGCATCTGTAAAATTGCCATTTGTCCCAGGAGTGTGAAGGAGTCTGAGGATGCCCAGGGGATGTGACCTGGAATCAATTGTCCTCCAGCCTCATCTCCATCCCCAAGCTCTCTGCTCTCTTGTAAGCCAGAGGTACCAATCTGGGTAGTATTTTGTCTGTCCTTTCCTATCCTTAGTTCTAAGTGCTAGGAACATAAGGAACATGGCAGCTGCCCACTGGGAGGTGTCCTTTTGTCAATTAGGACCTCAATTTCCTTCCAGCCCTTGTCCTGACTCTCTTTTTCTGTTAGATCATATCTCCTCTCAAAGGGCAGAAACCCTCAGCTGCCTACCTGGGTTTTCAAATATTTCAAGTGATAACTAGAGATGTGTATTACATTATCCTGGAGGCCACAGATAAACAGGATGGGTATCTCAGATGGAAAAGCTCATAATCCAACTAGATTGTAAGCCCCTTGAAGGCAGGTAGGATTATCTTCCCATAATTGGACACGCTTAGTAAACTGAACCAATGACTCAGTGGACAGACCACTGGACCAGGAATCATGAAACCTGAGTTATAGTCTAAGCTCTGCCAAGCTGGGTGATTTTGTGACTTTGTCACAATACCTGCCACTATTCCTGTCATCCCTGTCCTATAGCAGGACTTGGTTTCCTGGTTTACCCAATGGGCAGTTCTAATGTTCAGTCCTGGCCAGTCTCCACATTTATGTGTAAAGTGAACGAAAAGGTAGGCTAAAGAATATCTAAGAGCCCTGCTAGCAACAAAATGTTTTTAAATGTCCTCTTAAAACACATGCTATTTGGGAACCGTAAAAACTTGTGGTCTGAGGACAACTGCCATGTGGCGATGTTACAGACATTAAGCTCAAAATCAAAACTTCTAAAAGCAGGTGGACAGTTTCAAGTCCATAATGTTCTGAAGAGCTTATATAACAGGGGCACATTGTGTCCTACTGACATTTGTTTCAAAAATAGCCTTCTTAGTGATACAAGGTGGCCCAAACATCAACCTTGATTTGATTTTCTTTAGAGGAAAAAAAAAACCATTTAGGACTCATCTGAAAAGAGGCTGATTGGCTTCTTTCTTCTTTAACAAGTTTAATTTATTTTGACTCTTTCTTGAGACTTTATGGCAGATACTGAAATCTCCTTTGCAAAGCTTTTTTCATCTCTGCCTTTCTTCATTTTTTTCCTACTCTGATCTGTTGTACATACCAAAAGTATAAGAGAAAATGCCCTAAAGATAAAGCTGTGTCTGTCTGTGTAGTTTTCGTGTTATTGCAAGAAATACTTCCATGTTCTCCATCCTTTTGCTTATTAAGCACTTAGGGAAGTCACCGGGGGGGTTTTGCCCTTCTTTTTCTTAAGCAACTTGCAAACCATAGGAGACCAGGCCTGCCAGAAATGAATGCCTGTTTTCACTTTTCTCCATTTCTATCAATGACAGAGAAGTTGCAAACTTCCCAATGCTGAAAGATGAAAACTTCTAAATGAAGAGGAAGACTCACTTAGCTTAGATCATCCTCCCTTACAGACAGCTCTCACTCCAAGCATGAGAAGAACGTCCATTTTTCATAGCCACACATCTTAGAGGAAAGTGGAACTTGGCAGTTCACTCAAATAGGTTGGTTTGTTCTCAGTTCCCAGGAATCACCTTGTGTTATGATCTCAGAAAGCACCAGACACTTGTTCTAGGTCAGGGGAGGGAGGAGGACATTTCTGTAAGAGCCTTCCCTGGCTATTGCTTTTATCTTTAGTAGAAAGAACTGGGTGAAAAAGATGGGTAGGCTCCTCCAGGAGAATTCTTACCTATTCAGCAGTAGAGAGTTGGTTTCTAAATTACTAAACAAATATGGCACTTGCTAATTCTCAAGCTCCCTCACTCACACATACACAAACCGGAAAGAGGAAGAGAATGTGGAGATTAAGTGGGTGCAGTACAGAGGGCATGCCAGAGGAGAAACCAAAATCCACTGAGAAAGCTGGTCTTGGTCTGAACAATGTCAAGAAATTTGCCTTGCTCTTCAGCACTGTGTTTAATGTCCTGTGCAGTGACAGGAGGTCACTGAGCTATTTACACAGCGTGACAGGCTTTCTCTTGAGACAGTAGAGCGCTCTGGCAATTGAGACATAATGGGCTGGTAGAGCCCATGCCAGTTACTCTGCCCTAGTGGAAAGAGCCCCTAAATTCCTTGTCAGGTTTATGTGGCCAAATACTCTTCCCCCAGAATGGCTAAGGCACCAAGGGCCTTTGCAACATGTTTCAAGTATCTTTTAGGATGGGATGGGTCTGCAACACTTGGCTGTTAGGCGGTATAGGGCAATGGTTAAAGAACACAAACTTCATAGTCAGAGACCTGGGTTCAAATCACTGTGTCAGTACAAGCTGTTTGGCCTTGACATGAGACTTCACCTCTCTAGGCTTCAATTTTTCTCATCTGTAGAATGATGTTAATAGTGTTTTGAGGATTAAGTTACATAATGCTTGTAAAGCACTTGGCACAATGCCTGGCAAACAGTAACTATGCAAAAAATGGTAGCTAATAATAATAAAAATATTATAGGATTACCTCTCACCATGAACTCAATTTAATGGATATTGGCTGGGCATTATTATGTGCCAGGCATTCACTTATTAAAGTAAAAAGTGAGCATCTCTTATGTACCAGGTAATGTGCTAAGAGCAGGGGAGAGCTGTGAGCAAGACAGGACCTCTTAGAGCCTGAGTGTTGGGCAGATTAGGGACAGGAAATAGAAGAAGACTTGATCACCAACTTGTAAAGTAAGAGGTTACAGCTGTGTCAGGATGGTTCAGAGCTTCTCAGGTTTCTCAGAAAGCATGATGGGTGCTCTGTCCCTTCTTCAGCCCCTCTCTCTGGCCTTAGAAGTTCTTCTTTCTCATAACTGGGTTCACTTGCATCTTATCTGCAATTCAGCCCTGCCCCAGTTCCCAGGACCAGCCTTGACCCAAGACAGGGTCCAGCCCCACAGCTGGGGGCTAAGGTTCAAATCGCCTTGCAGCTTGTCTGACTGGAAGATGGTGCTCTGGTTTTGATACTTGAGGTCCAGTCTCATTTTAAGCCTTAATTCCCTTTCTGTGCCCTTAGTTTTAGAAATGAGCTTCTGCCTTTGTGCTTGTTCCTTAGGACCTGTTCCAAAAACTTATTTAGCGACCCCAGTACTATCTTATGATTGGAGTGCTATACCTTATTCTTGTTAATTCCTGTCTCAAGCGCTAGAGTCCTTATCCTAAACCTCAGTCCAATAGCTAACTTGTGGACATTTGCTTCTTGCCAGACTCTTCTCAATATATCCATCCCCTAAATTCCTCTCCTTCCCCTAACCTGTTGTTTAGACAGGGACTGGTCATTGCAAGTAACCTTTGTCTGTTTGAACTAAACCTCTGCCACTGCCACCTGCACTTGGGTTAGTTTTCTAGTGACTGGTTCACCCGATGGGTGGTTCTTATGTCCAGTTTTGTTTATTTCCATATGCCTCATTGGGTGACCCAAGATCTGACCTTCCCAATCAGAGACCAAAACCTTTTAAAGCTAAGCCCCTGAGGAGCTCTGAAGATACTACTGTACCCCTTTTAAAAAGCCCTAATTATTAGTATAATTCTTTTGTACTTCACCCATGGGCAAGCCCTTGGCAGAGCCATTCTGTTCATTCATTAATTCATTCAAAATATATTTATTGGACTTACGTTATGTGTCAGACCATGGCATATTGAAATGAATCAGATATGGCTTCAGTTTTCAAGGAGTTCATAGACTAGTTGGGACAGCTGAACTTGAAAACAGATCGTTATAATAGAGTTTCAAAAGTACTATGAGAAAGCAAAAAAAAATACTATAGGGAAGCTAAAAGCAGGGGCAGCTAACCAGACTGCAGGTGGGATTAGGGAAGGCTTCCTGAAAGAGGTGACACCTCTGAGTTCTGAAGGACTGAAGAGAGGTGAAGGTACTTCCAGGCCTGCCTTCAGGGAACAATGCATACTTTGCTGGAACATTGAGTGTGAAGGAGGAAGAGGACCAGATGAAACTAGAGAGGTAGGTGGGGGCCAGGTGACAAAGTGCCTTCTTTGCCATGCTAAGGAATTTGAATTTTATCCTGATTTCTAAAGTGAGAAACTACAATAATGTGGATTTGATTTGCCAGGGTAAGAGCAGAGGCAGGGAAACCAAGTAAAGACTGTCAAATGGTAAGAACCGTAACTAAGATGATGATGGTGGGAATGAAGAGTGTATCTGGATTTGAGAGACAGAAAAGTAGAATTGATAGGATATGGTGACTGACTGGATATGAGGGGAGCGATGAGGAAAGATGACCTGGTTGCTTAGGCAACTAGGTGGGTGGTGATTCTGCTGCCTGAGACAGGGAACACAGAAGGAACAGATTTTCAGTAGAGGGCAGGCTGTACTTAATGTTGCCAGATAAAGTTCTCCAATTCTACTTTCCTTTCAGTAAAATAATCCTGTTGCCCAAAGGATGCTATTGACAAGCTACCTTTACAGAATTCAACTGTAGAATAAAATGTTTTTCGTACAGATCATATGAAAACTATGCAATTGGATAAATACTGCACTTGAAAATTGAATTCCTCTATCTTTATTAGTTGGAAGGCATAGAAATAAATGAAAACAGTGTTGAAAAAAACTTACCCCATAGACAAGTTCCCCAACCATGCCGTTCCATATTTTAGTCTCCGGATCCCTTGCACCGTATTTCCCGTCACCGACAATGGACAATTTGTATTTGATCCTTACATGTTTGGCTATTTCATAGGCTAAGTCTACACAATAGCCTTCATATCGCTCATTTCCTTCCAGTTGCTCATGATTCTTCTTATACATTACATATGGTGATTCCTTTGGGACCAGAAGCAAGATCAAAGGATTACTCCTATACATTTTTCTAAGAGATAATAAATGTAATAATGAAGTTTTGTTCCCCTGTGGCTATTGAGGTTTGGTGTGTTAAGAGAGCCTTTAAAAATGTTTGCTTAATAAGCAGAAGAGCCTCAATTGACTATTCATGGGGGCACATATTCCTTGGAGTCCTTAGTTGTTGATTTAAGGAAACAGAGAAGAATTTAAGTTCTTTCTGAGAGTTTGAAAGAACCAGTTTCCACCTGTAAAGTCTTTGATTTAGTCAAATTGGGCAGAGGTATTTCTCTTAGTTACACGAAGGTGAACTGCCTTTGATTTCTTGGGATTTACTATGTAAGAACCACAGCCAGCCCTGGAAAGCCCTAGGGAAGCACTGTGATCTTTGTGAGGTCAGGGTCTGTGGCTTATTCATTTTTATATCCTCAGGGCCTAGTACAGTACCTAGGACAAAGTGAGTATTTGATAGGCATGTTTAAATGAAAGATAAACTTCAGCTGAATCTCCATTTAATTAATCACAATTTCAGACCTACTCATTTTCAGGCATACTCATTTTTAACCCGGGTTTGTACTTCATTCAGTAATGAAACATACCAGCTTTCAGAAAAGCATTTGAAAATAAGTGAAAATACTATTTCACATCCCAATAGTGCTTTTAGTTTTTCAGAAAAGCTTTACATGGTGAATATTGCCTTGAAACGTCTTATGACATGGATAGGAGATTATTATTACGACCACTCCTTATGTGAAAAAATAACACAAGCTGAGGCTCAGAGAAGTTGTGATTTGCACCATTAAACTCAGGTTAGTGGTAGACCTAATATTAGATCCCTGACCTACTCTTTCCTCCATACAACGCTATCTCCCCCACAATGAAGAATTACATTTCAAGTCCAGAGGAAGCATCAGTCCATGAGGGTAACAAAGAGGATAACAACATCTAAAACTATTGGGAATTCCTATTCTTTTTCTTTATTTAAATGACATTCTGTTCCTCATCATGGCAAGACATTTTGAAAGGCTCCTAAGCTGACCTGTTGGAAGTTTCCACTGTTTGAACTTGAGGTCTTTCCTACTGGCTGAATAATGCTTTTCAGAAGACAGAAGTCTTGCTGTACAGAAAGCCCACCTACCTTCCGTCCATACTTACCAGAATGGTGGTTACTACGATGGTCCGGTTCTCTGCGGATGCACTGTCATTGCTGAGTTGCTGATCCGAGAAAGGCACAAACCTTTCATACTCATTCCAGTAGCCAGCCTAGAAAGAGCAGACATTTGACCTGGTTGCCTATTTTTCACTCAAAAAGTGCTGCATGAAATTCAAGTGCTGTAGTAGAATGAAACTTTTTTGTAGTTGCTTGAGCAACAGATGTGCTGTTCCTTCATCTTTGGGGTTCCCATCCCCACCTTGCTTTTACTGATATTTGGTAAAAATAAGTTAGCCCACCGTAGAATGATCAGCCTTTTTGATTCTTTAAACTCAGATAGCAGAAAAATTCTTTCCTTAAAACTGTAGGAAAGCTGGGTGGGCAATCAGTTGAGTATCCTGTAGAAATGGTACAAGATATTTTACGTTCTAAGGTTTTATTAAGTAACTACTAAATTCCCACTTCCTGACTAACTCACTATTAGTATGATAGACGCAAAGTGGTTATTATGAAATTTAGCTGTAGGGAAAGGTACTTTGTCCAGAGTCGTTTTGGTGGGTGAGTTGGCAAAATGGAGAAATTACTTACTTTCCAATTCTTTTGCTAAAATCATGTGTATCTTGGCAGCTTCTGTTTAAATAACATGCAATAAAATTTGTAATTCCTTCCCTGTATTGTAGGAAGCTGTTAATAAATCTTGAATCTACCACTTTTAAAGGACCAGCCTCAGAGGGAAATAACTTTTAAAATGTGTAGATGGAACACTTTGATTACAAAACAGCTCTGCATCATATCTACACTATTCACCAAATGGAAAGGCAAACATGATGTGTGGGAATTTGCTTTGGGTGTGTTTCCTAACACCTATTTCCTTACATCTGAGGGCTGTCACTCTCTGAGAGATTTTTTATTTGGATATCTGTTTTGGTTACTTACTTTCCGAGAGCCAGTGACTTTCATTTCGTACACATCGATGGTATAATTTGTCCTACGTCCGTAAGTGTCAAACTGGATGTTTCCAGTCATTCCTTGTACTTGCACCTGGTAGAAAGGGAAAAATGTAAAATTTTAAAATAGCACCACATTATTGCCTTTTTGGTTTTTGCGATGAGGTCAGCTGACAGATCTTGGAATCTTGGAGAATGTTTATCTTGAGCCATTGAGCTATAGCCACCAGATCAGTCTGTACAGATCTGCATTTCCTGTCCAGTGTTTTCTAAGTATGCCTTTTAGTTAATGAAGCTTTGAGTGGGTGTGACAGGCAGTTTCTTATATGATACAGTGAGGGCCCTACCACTACTTTTTCAAGGACCTGAAATTTCTTTTTTTTTTAAAAATACTTAACTTTCTCTTTATTTACCGGTTTTCAGAATAAAAATCTTTCTTAGAATTGTCTAAAGGTAACCCATGTTTTTAGTATTATTATCAACTCATAGATTTAAATGTATTTTGTGTATTTCAATCCCTTTTTTTTGAAACTGATTTTTTAAAATTAATTTTTATTGCAGTATGGTTGCTTTAGAATGTTGTGTTAGTCTCTTCTGCACAACAAAATGAATCAGCCATGCACATACAGATATCCCCTCCCTTTTGGACTTCCCTTCCATTTAGGTTACCACAGTACATTAGGTAGAGTTCCCTGTGCTATACAGTGTGTTCCCATCAGTTGTCTATTTTATACATAGTATCAATAGTGTATATGTGTCAATCCCAGTCTCCCAATTCCTCCCACCACACCCCTTTCCCCCTTGGTATCCATACATTTGTTCTCTACACCTGTGTCCCTATTTCTGCTTTGCAAATAAGATCACCTATACCATTTTTCTAGATTCCAAGGAACCTGAAATTTCTCCCATTCGTCTTTTCTGAAGGGAGTAGCCTGAAGAGTATTCTTAACTAGGATAATGCGTTCTTCTGAACTGTGAGTTCCACTATTCCCAACGTCCAAACATAAACCAACTTCAGTAACGTGGGCTCTGGAGCTCCTGGATTCATACTGTAACTTCATCACTTACTAACTGTATGACCTCGGGGATGTTCCTTAATGCTTTTGTACCTCAGTGTCCTAATCTGTAAAATGGGAAATCCTAGTAGTACCTATCCCACGGAGTTGTTAGGAGGATTAAATGAGTTATACATATGTAGTGTTTAGATCAGTGTCTGGCATGTAGTGAGCATTGCAATACATGCTAGCTCTATTAATAATAATAATTATTAATCAAAATGAATTTAGTTCTGTTTCTTGAGGGGTTTACACATTTATCAGCTACCATAGTAACAAGGATGAGTTTTTCCTCTTATTTAACCTATGCCCAGTTCCAGACAGGTAGTGGAGAGCTAGGCCATGGAGGGATAATCCACAGACTGATGAAATTTGTTAAGTCTAGGGAATCAGGAGTATTGAATACTATATAAAACAGATAGAGGTACTAGAATAGCCCAGACACCTAGTTGGGAGGCCAAATGCAGATGCATGTATGCCACAATTTTTCCTGGGTCTGGGCCCCGTATTATGAACTAATAAGAGGCCATCTCTACTGGGTGGAGAGATTTCCTTACCTATTTTACAGTTCAAGGACACTGGATGAAAGACCCTCTATAAATATGTCATTATTGTTACCCACTTGAATTACTTATCTGGTGAGTATGGGTCAAGGAATTTGCTTCAAAGAAAAAGAATCTGTCATTCTCCCAAGATGAAAGCATGGAATACTTTTTCATCTCTTATAGAAAAGCGACAAGCTGATTGTTAAGCAAGTGAGAAGCGGTAATGGGCTTGTGCTGCAGAAGAGAAAATTGATGGCAAATAGTAGGGAGCATCTTTTTAAAGGGAATGGGGCTCGTTCGCCATCAGTAGGAGACCATGGAATATCTGTTGAAGGAGAAATGCTCCAATGTGACTCCCTGAAGACAAGATGATTGTCCTACTAAATGAACAAACCTAAGCACTACTGTCAGCTTAGGCTTGCAGAGAAGGTGACGTCATGCTTCTGGCTAAAGAAAAGGTCCTTTGTTGAGATAGAAATTGCTTATCCAGTAGGATGGGTCTGATGCATACTGTGATGCATGAAGGGTTCTTTACACTCTGTTTTGAGCACTGAATTCTAGGAGAGGAGATAGGCAGGGTAGAGACACTGGCAGAGGAAATTATTAAGGAAATCCTTCGTTACTGAGAATAGCAAAGTCTTCAAGTCTCATTAAGAATTGTATATTTCTAAAGATCCAGCCTATCTGAGCATGATCTGCAAACTGGACAATAGCCTAAGCTGATTAGAACTTTTGGTGAGCAGAAGTCGAATTGGACGAGCACTCAGAGAGAAGTCTATTTTTAAGGATGTGAATGTCAGTGACAGTTTCCCACCATCCCATCTGGGATCCCTTCTTTAATCCTCTCCACCCCGCACCTCAGTCTATATTAGGTGCTTCTCCTCTGGGTTCCCATAGCATTACGTGTGGAGCTTCACCATAACATTTTAATCATCTATGTATTTCCAGCTCCCCTGCTAGATTGGGAGCACCTCAAGATGAAAGACATTCTTTTTCTGTGTTCTCAGCAACTAATCCAGAGCCTGGGATAGAGCAGGTGTTCAATAAATGTTTACTGAACAAGTTGACAAGTTTCGATGACTTAGAGTTGTGACATATTTCAGTAGACCAGGTTGAGGCTAATCTTTGCACCATCGATAGATTGTAAGGATGATGATTACCCAATTTGCAAGTAGCTTTAAGGTTTTTAAAAGCATTTGTTTACATATTAACAATTTAAATATGAGCTCCCCTCATCTTATTTCATGTTTGCATTTTAACTTGGAGCCTGATACGTAGTTGTTGGTGCTCAATAAATATTTGTTTAATGAATGGTGCGATTATTTATTCATTAAAACAGGCCCCTTAGGAGACTCTTTCAGGCAATGATTTTGTTTGCCAGATTTCTCTGAAGGAAGAGAATGATTGACTGAGCAGCAACTATGTGCTAGTCACAATGAGGGATGCTTTTACATCATGCATCCTCACTTTTAATTAACTTAAATAAAATGGGATTTCTTTTAATATGGTAAAAACCTTTAGTACTTCAGACCACCCTCTCTTGCAATCCTCTGAAAAGTGGAGTTTCACTGATCATTTGTCACAAGGCAACATGTACTTTTGGAAGAGGCTGATACTTTCCGGCCTCTCTGAAGCCTTAGAAAGAGGCTGGCCTATGGAAAGAGGGAAAGCATCCTTTCTGTTGAGTGTTTGATCATGAGGGCCTGGGGAGGAAGGTTACTTACCTGGCTTACAGCTTGAGCTTTATCAGTGAGTTAGACATGTGGAAACTCTGTGCAATAATATGATCAATCTAATGTTTTTCTTGCCAAATTCACTTCTTGTCCTTCACTCTGGTAGCCAGTTTTGTATTTGGGGAAGAGAGTCATTTGTGTCATGAATGGGAAGTCAATCGAAGATGCTGGCACTTGCCCCTTGAGGTTTTGATGAAAACTCCTTTTGGTTCACTCTGAGGGAGTTTTATATTTCACTCATCATTATGTTTCACCTGACAATACAAATCTTGTAACAGCTATGAAGGTTGAATTTAATTAACTGTTCTTCAAAAGTTGTGCAGTGCTACCTCCATAAAATTACACTTAGGGCATTTGTTAGGGAACTGACACAATGACATAAAAATCTGCATGATGGGAGAATGAGTCATATCTCTTTCTTGGAGAGAGACATAGTGGCTACTAACCCCTTTCTATTGAATGCTTCCAACTTGGCAAATTTAAGGCAGCAGTAAGAGAGCCAGCTACACAAAATGATGCACATTATGAGGCCATTACAGATTCCTCGTTGCTGGGTTGTGCAGAGAATTATCTTATCATTGCCTATCTCTTTGTTGATTTGGGTGTTCTAAACATCAGGATAATTAAAGAAGTAGAAATAAGAGAGTCTTGTACTCTCGAAGGCTTATTTTAATGCATGCAGGCGTATGTAGCTTAAAGCAAAATATTCAGGAAAGAGCTCTTGCTTGGAAAGCTACACTGAATGGGTGACGCTGCTCCTAGCGTAAATAATGGAATCTGTTCAAAGGATACTGCTCAAAGCCTTAAATGCTCTCCCACCCAGTAAGTACTAAAAACAAGTGACCTATTTGACTCTCTGCCCATTGATTCCTTGTACTTTCCTTCAGGCTTTTTCTCTAGGGCACTGGGGAAAAGCCTCTTAAGTAGGCCTAGAATGGACTGTGTTCCTGCATTTCACCATGTAGAATAGTATAAAGGTTCTTTTTGACAAATAGAAATACTATCACACTGGCTCGGTTCCACAGTCCATCCAGGCTAATAATTTGTCTGATGAGCCAGAGGATGCTGGTAATGTCTACCCTGAAGTTAGGAGTTTCCTAGAGAATATCCCAGTCCCCCTAAGCAACATCACTTTCTGGAAAGTCTGAATTTTTTGAAGCCATTTACATGTTCAATTCATAACTTTCAAGGGTACTGAGTTTGATTTACTATCCCCACTATAGTACAGAGCTAAATATTCATTTGCCCTAAATTTACCATTTCTCAAGCTTCAAGGAAGAATCTTCTAGTTTTAGATTTCTAGATTTTGATGAATAAATATCGATGCTTATCTTTCTGTATACTTTGAACATTCTACAGACTCTCATCCTATTCCCTTTAGGTTGTCTTTTCTCAAGATTGAGGTCTTACTCTTTTTGTGTCTTTATAAGGTGCCCCCAACCCAATAATCCACTGTGGTCATTACCATTTTCAGAGCTCTCTCGATATCAATTCCTTGACTCCAGGGCACAGCAGGGTTTGCTAAGCAGTCTCCAGCACTGCCTCTCCGGGACACATCCACTCGCTGCCTCCTCAGATAGCGGAAAGCTTCTGCTATGACCAGTATTGCATCGTGCGTCAATGCAGATGTGTACTGAAATGGATGTATGGAAAACAAGATATCATGACAAATGATGCCCTCAAAACTTGCCTCGTTTCTTATAATTTTCATTTATCTCCAACTCTTGTTCTATGAAGTCACCCTCTTAATTACTTGAATCAAGAGATCTCTCTGGGCAAGCCTGACTTTGATCCATTCTAGAATGATGCATCTTACCTCATGTGTGCACATGTTAAGACTATTAAGATCAAATGGCTCAAGGGAATCTCTCTCTTGCTCTCAATACTGTGTTTCATATTGAGTGAGTGACTACTGAAAGGCCAGCTTCTTTATAGAGAACAAAATATGTGGGAAGTTAAAGGATGGCATATATAGACTGGAGAGGAAACGGCATATCCTAAAGCAAGACTGGGTTATTGCTGTTTGTAATAGAAAATTCAGATCTGGCGTTTACTTAGGGGAAAATGGAAATAGCTAAGTTAGACAGCTTGAAATTAATTTGGAGGGAAACATTAATCATTTCTGTCTGGATCACGTTTCTGGTGAACTAGGACCTCTGGCCAGCAATAAATCAGTTTTTGTTTCCTTGGGAGAGCAAAATCCAAAGCTGGTTTTTGACTGTAGAAAATTACAATTGTTATTGAGTTTTAAATCTGATAACATTGACAATTCATAGGCAATACTTCGTGATGCTACCTTTTTCAGGCAAGAACACTTACTTTCTATTTCTTGGATATACTGTACTGATACACTGTACTAAGGATGAGACCAGTCATTTAATACAAGGGATTTGATTATCTGCAATTTGACATGGTGGATGCCTTTTCATTAAATGAATCAACAAAGTGTGATTAAAATTAGCTGGCCCCTGTTTTGCAGGGGTGACAAATACTGGTAGAATATAGAATTCTGTTGATTTCTAAAAAAAAAAATGAAGCAAAATGCCCTGGGGGGAATTTTCTGTCTATATAGTATGTCCCAATACAAGTGTGAGTGAATGCATTGTCATCTTTACAACTATCAATTTACTTTTCTGACTTTTCTCATGTTACTTTTCTTTCAGGGCCAAGTCATCAAGTATGACTGTAGCAGGGGGCATATGTTCTTTCATGAAAAAAAAAAATCTGTGTCTGCCCATTACATAAAGCCAACATGGTGGTGATTTTTTTTTCCAGCTGACTGCATAAATTGTCAGCAATCTTAATGTAGTCCTTTCCAAGCCATGCCAAAATAGCTATTTAACTTTCTACTTTTTCAGCTTCTACGGACCAATGTGTGACCATCTAAAAAAAAAAAGACCCCAAAGGAAATGTTCATAAAATATAGAATAAATTAAGCATCAGGATTTTAATCTCTAGACAATTTTATTTCCTAATCAAAAATATTGTACATAATTTTTTAACATGGGCTTTTTGTCTGTTTGATATAGAGACAGGTTCCATAATGACTAGTACAAGTCAAAGTAATCCGAAAGTTGTAACCACCTATTTAAGTATTTCGTTTTCTTAAGTTATTTGAAGGGTCTTGCTTATAAGCCTGAACAATTCTTCTCACTAAGTTCTAAGAACTTTACATTACACATATCATGAGTTACCAATGAATAATCCAGAGCTGAAATTGTCTTCCTTCTCTTTTGTACACCTCTACAACTTCTGAACAGGCATAAATGACACTGTAGCACCCTTTTCATACTTTTACTCTTGTCCATTTTTTGTGCCTAGCATAGTGCCTGACATTTTATAGATAACCCCTAAAATATTGAATAAATGAGGTTTTTTCCTCTACCTATTGCCTGCTAAATCTAAGGATGGCAAAACAGTGGATAGACAGTTGTATGAAAATATAAATTAATATGAGCTCACCTAAATGTAGTGGGCAGATTTAGTCCATAAAAAAAAGATTTGAATCATCAAAGAAATGCAAATCAAAACCACAAGGAGGGACTTCCCAGGTGGCACAGTGGTTAGGAATCCACCTGCCAATGCAGGGGACACGGGTTCGAGCCCTGGTCCGGGAAGATCCCACATGCCGCGGAGCAGCTAAGCCCGTGCTCCACAACCACTGAGCCTGCGCTCTAGAGCCCGCGAGCCACAACTACTGAGCCTGAGAGCCACAGCTACTGAAGCCCGCACGCCTAGAGCCCTTGCTCTGCAACAAGAGAAGCCACCTCAATGAGAAGCCTGTGCACTGCAATGAAGAGTAGCCCCCGCTCGCCGCAACTAGAGAAAGACGGCGCACGGCAATGAAGACCCAATGCAGAAATAAATAAATAAATAAATAAATAAGATGAATAAATTTAAAAAAAACAAAAAAAATCCCACAATGAGATAGTATCTCACACCTGTCAAAATACCTATTATCAAAAAGACAAGAAACAGCAAGCGTTGATGAAGATGTGGAGAAAAGGGAACCCTCGTGCACTGTTGATAGGAATGTAAATTGGCACAGTCACTGTGGAAAACAATAGGCAGGTTCCTGAAAAAATTAAAAATAGAACTACCATATGATCCAGCAATTCCACTCCTGGGTATCTATCTGAAGGAAATAAAATCACTGTCTCAAAGAGATATCTGCACCCCCATGTTCATTGCAGCATTATTTACAATAGCGAACACATGGAACAACCCTGTGTCCATCAAATCATCAAATGATGAATGGATAAAGAAAGTGATATACACCCACACATATATACATATATAAAGTCATGTCAATTATATTTCAATAAAAATATATATGCACACACAGACACACATACAATGGAATATTATTCAGCCATAAAAAGAAATCCTGCCATTTGTGACACACAGATGGACCTTGAGGGCATTATGCTAAGTGAAATAAGTCAGACAGAGAAAGACAAATACTGTATGATCTCACTTATACGTAGAATCCAAAAAAAAAAAGGAACTCATAGAAACAGAGAAGAGAATGGTGGCTGTCAGAGGTCAAGGCTGGGGAATAGGGAAAATGAATGAAGGTGGTCAAAAGGTATAAACTTCCAGTTATAAGTTCTGGGAACGTAATGTATATCATCGTGATTATAGTTAACAATCCTGCACTGTATTTTTTGAAAGCTGCGAAGAGAGTAGATCTTAAAAGTTCTCATCATAAGAAAAAATTTGTAGCTGTGGTGGTGATAGATGTTAACTGAACTTATTGTGGTGATCATTTTGCAATACATACATACATCAAATCAGTATGTGGTATACTTAAGAGTAATATAATGTCACATGTCAATCATATCTCAATAAAAGATAAAGTCATCATCTTAAAAAAGAGATTTGACTACAAAGGATTCATCATAGGAATTGTGACCATATTTACTGAAGCATATGAGGACACCTGGCATGTGTAATGTAATCTGGCATGTGTAATGTAATCATTACAACTACAGAGAACCACTTAGATAGTAAGTGGCTTAAATTAATACAAAAAGATGTAAAAAAGATGTTTAACTTATGACTTTTCTAGAACATACCAATTGCATAAAGTAAGGTCCCACTTGTATTATGTTGATGTGACCCGTTCAGGGTGGACCTGCATAGGTGATTCAGAATGTGTCTCTTTTCTATGTCCCATTGTTCCTCCTTCTTCTATTCTTGCCAGGGAGGAAGGATATGAGGATGGGTATCTTGAAACCATGAGAAAGGAAATGTCGCCTCCCCTTTCCTTTTTTAGGGAGGGGCCTTGAGCCTTGACTCTGCTTTGATCCCTCATCTTGATCACAAGGATCCCACAGCCATGGTACATACATACTTTCACATACATATCAGGAAGGAAGAATTTAAAGTCTGTTTCATACTTGAATCAATGCACTGAGGGAATGGGTTACTTAAAAAAAATACATTGGAAGGATCCTTTGTGTAACATGAATAACTTTCCTCCCATTTATCTGTTTTAATTCCTGATTTTTAAATAATAGGATTTCAAGCCATAGGGGAACACATGAAAAATGTGCACTTTAAGCATGACTTTCTGCTTTCAGTGTTCTTATCTTGATTTCACGAAAATGAGCAATTTAGGTAATCTAATTATTTAAAGATACTTTTGCAGGCAGGAAAACATTTCCATTCAATATATGTATAGGCAACATGCATTCTGTATTAGAGCCTAATTCACTTGGGTGTACTGAGATTCATGAAACTTATTAACACAAAGCAATCACATAAATAATGTAAAATCTAATTTTCTGTTTCAGACTATCAATTTTCCTTACCTATTCCCACTGTCCTCACTCTTTGCCTGATTCAGGTTCTTGTAACATTGTAAATTATGAGCATATTAAAAATGAAATTCATTAAAAAATTAAGTTAACCTTCCCAAACGCTGGGTTTTAAAAGACCTCCTTCTCAATAGCTTCTTTATTTGGGAATTTAGTTTTCAAGTGCGGCAGCACTATCTGCAGTTGTGTTTTAGCATCCTTGAAACACTTTCGAGGGACAACCATTTGATCACTGGATGGCCGTAAATATATAAAGGTCATACTGAGATGTTCTGGAAAGCTGGCCTAAGGTTTCTACACGTCGTGGAACATTACCTTTAGAGGTGCATTCTTGGCTTCAGGGAATTCCCTTTCATCCAGCCTCACCCAGCGCTGTATGAACTGTTGAACCATAGGGTTTTCGTTGTTGACAATCTGGAATCCTGTAATGTTGGCTCCCCCATGCATGACTCTTTCTAGCAAAATATCGGTAAAACCCTAGAAAGAGATTGAAAGAGAATAATGATTGTGGGAGGTCATGCATTCGTACTCATTGTATCTGTTGGTTAGAGTGCTAAGGAGGAAATGAAAGTTCCTTCCCCAGGGTCCTTCTTTAGCAATCAAGGAAAACCTGGACAGATTGTTATATGTCAATTATATCTCAATAAAAACCAAAACCACGACAAACAAACGACCCTGATATGGACTAATTCTTAGGGCACTCCGGCTCTGAAACTACAGGCATGCTGGAGAAAATATACATCCTTCCATTTTAGTGCCTGTGTCTTTAGTGTAGCTGCTGCAACGACAAACATAGGTGTCAACTTCAAATTTTTTTTTTCTTTCATTTACCTGTATTTTTAGTTTTTCTTCATTGAGTACAGATACAATGATTCACATAACTGGAAACTGTTGAAAAAGTTGACCCTAGCTAGAGGTATCAAAAACTCTTCTTCAGCTTAACATGCCGAATGCAGCAGATTGCTTCAGACTCTAATAATGAGTACTTTCAACATTTGTAATTTACAGAAATGTCAAAAAGCGAAACTGACAGCTTGGTTGTATATGATGGTACAAACCCCAGGGTATGTCTCACATGTGTCCATGAATGAGTTTTGACATCTATTTCATAGCATCCACCATTTTCTTCTTCTTTTGTCTCTTGCCAATTGCTGCTGATTCACTTCGGTCTTCAATGGGCTGGAGCCAATATTTATATTCATAAAGAAATGGGAAGAATTCTTCCTCTTTCCTTTAGATTCTCCTCCCCAACATTTACATAAAAAAATGTTCAAATATACAGAAAAGTTGAAAGAATTGTACAGTGAAAAACCAAATAGTCACTTCAGATTTTACAATTACTGTTTTTCTATCCATTCATCAATCCATTTCATTTTTTGGATACCTTTCAAAGTAAGTTGCAGATATTAGTATACTTCATACCAAAAGACTTCAGCATGCAGGCCATTAACTAGAGTTCAGTGTTTGCAGTTTCCATCCTTCCTTTCTTCCTTTCCTTCTATCTTTCGGTAAAATTTACATCCAATAAAATGCACAAATCTTAAATGTACCACTCGATGAGTTGATAAATGCATACACTATATTACTCAAATCCCTACTATTTCTCTAGTTTTCTCTTTTTTTTTTACATTCTAAGTTTTCATTGAAGTATAATAATCATATAGAAAAGTGTATACATCTTTTTTTTCCCTTTTTTTAGAATGATAAGGGTTTTTTTTCTTTCTGGCTGCGTTGGGTCTTCGTTGCTGTGCATGGGCTTTCTCTAGTTGTGGCGAGTGGGGGCTACTCTTCATTGTGGTGCGCAGGCTTCTCATTGCGGTGGCTTCTCTTGTTGCAGAGCACGGGGTCTATGCATGCAGACTCAGTAGTTGTGGCTTGTGGGCTCTAGAGCGCAGGCTCAGTAGTTGTGGCACACGGGCTTAGTTGCTCCGCGGCATGTGGGATCTTCCCAGACCAGGGCTCGAACCCGTGTCCCCTGCATTGGCAGGCAGATTCTCAACCACTGCGCCACCAGGGAAGCCCCCACCTGCTTCTTTTAATTCTGCATTTCTTTAACGTGGTCAACAAGGCAGTCGTAGAAAATATTTCAGTGAAGCAGCTTTTTCAGTTATTACTCTCAGCCCCATTCCTCTTCCTTTCATAAGTGGTATATGAGCCAGTGGAGACTGGACAAAGGGCCAAATAGTTTGCATCACTGAGAACAATTCCTCCTTTCCAATGACCCCAAAGTATTTTTTAAAATTAACATTAACTTGTTAGGATGAGTTTTCTCCTAAAGTCCTCCTTCCTGAAAGAAACTAAGACTCAGTGTTTTCTCCCATTCGCTCCCCTCTGCACTACAATCGGCAGAGAGGCTTGCTTGTGTGTAAAGCCTAGCAGAGGCTCCAGATGGGGCTTAAGCCTAACTGTTATCCAACTCCCAACTCTCACCCCCTAAACAAATATACAAATAAAGAGCTGAGGGCAAAACTTGAACAAATGGCTTTAAGTCGTTTACTGTGCCAAACCATATTTGCCAGTTAACAAGTATTACACAAGAGCATTGAGCAGCTACCCATCTGTCTGCTGGCGGGGGTGAAGAGTGGGCTCTCTGGTGCTCTCCTGTGTCCTAAAAGCCTGGCCTGGGAGGTGGAGCCCCCTTCCTTGAAAGAAAGGGGTTGAGAATGCTTCTGCCACCGTGTTGGTCCCCAGGGCCAATGGCCACAGTCTGCACTAGGAAGTAGTATTTCTTGTGTCTTTTATACTTTGATAAGCATCACACTTCTGTTTACCTCATACCTTAGCATGTTAAAATGGCAACACAGGATTAACAAAAAGGAGGGCAAGAGAAAGGATCCCAGAAATCTCACGTCTGCCTTAAGGTATAAGAGCCAGCACTTCAGTCTGGTTACTCACCATACCACTCCTTTCCAGAAACATTTTACCTCACTACCTTTTTCTTACAAGAGATACTAGAGGAGTCCAACTCAAATCTACCTCACCAGTCACCTGTGCTTACTTCCAGGAGGCTTCACTCTGCCACCCAGGCCCCATGCATTCCCATTTGGCTGCCTTCCTCTCCAGTAGCGTACTGTAATTTGGAAGCGTCCTCACAGGCACGCTCAGCACTCATCTGTCTACCACACAGCGACCACACTGCTGAGGACCTAGGAGTTTCTCAGTCAACCCGTGTTTTATGACAGCCATATCTGGGATTAAGTTCTGGCACCCCTCAGACTGGAACCAGCCGGGCTGTCCTCGTGAGATTAAATGCGTCCACAGCAGCACAAATCAAGCCAGGGGAAGGTCACCTCAAATGGCTCTTCTGTCCAGCAAGACCTCCACGACACTAGCTCCTACCAACTGCCCTGAAGATTTACCCGTCCACACGTGCAGAATGCTTAACACAGCCCCGTGGACAAAATGGAGAGAGCAGAAGTGTGGTAGAAAAAGAAAGGAGATACTGTAATAGGCTTCTTTTGTTTTCCTGTCATTCTCATATGTTTATTTTCATGAGAAAGGTTTCACAGTGCTTACAATAACTGTAACAACAATAATTGTAAAATGGGAATAATGCTGATGAGGAACCCCTTCTATTTTAGTAAGAAGTCTGATGAAAAGTAGTTTTTCCAATAAAATTGTACTTTTTATTTTTATTTATTTATTTTTTTAACATCTTTATTGGAGTATAACTGCTTTACAATGGTATGTTAGTTTCTGCTTTATAATAAAGTGAATCAGCTATACATATACATACATCCCCATATCTCCTCCCTCTTGCGTCTCCCTCCCACCCCTCCCTAATCCACCCCTCTAGGTGGTCACAAAGCACCGAGCTGATCTTCCTGTGCTATGCAGCTGCTTCCCACTAGCTATCTATTTTACATTTGGTAGTGTATATATGTCCATGCCACTCTCTCACTTCGTCCCAGCTTACCCTTCCCCCTGCCCGTGTCCTCAAGTCCATTTTCTACGTCTGCGTCTTTATTCCTGTCCTGCCCCTAGGTCCTTCAGAACCTTTTTTTTTTTTTTCAGATTCCATATATGTGTGTTAGCATATGGTATTTGTTTTTCTCTTTCTGACTTACTTCACTCTGTATGACAGACTCTAACTCCATCCACCTCACTACAAATACCTCCATTTCGTTTCTTTTTATGGCTGAGTAATATTCCATTGTATATATGTGCCACATCTTCTTTATCCATTCATCTGTCAATGGACACTTAGGTTGCTTCCATGTCCTGGTTACTGTAAATAGAGCTGCAATGAACATTATGGTACATGACTCTTTTTGAATTATGGTTTTCTCAGGGTATATGCCCAGTAGTGGGATTCCTGGGTCATATGGTAGTTCTATTTTTACTTTTTTAAGGAACCTCCAGACTGTTCTCCATTGTGGCTGTATCAATTTACATTCCCACCAACAGTGCAAGAGGGTTCCCTTTTCTCCACACCCTCTCCAGCATTTATTGTTTGTAGATTTTTTGATGATGGCCATTCTGATTGGGGTGAGGTGATACCTCACTGTAGTTTTGATTTGCATTTCTCTAATGATTAATGATGTTGAGCATTCTTTCATGTGTTTGTTGGCAATCTGTATATCTTCTTTGGAGAAATGTCTATTTAGGTCTTCTGCCCATTTTTGGATTGGGTTGTTTATTTTTTTAACATTGAGCTGCATGAGCTGCTTGTAAATTTTGGAGATTATTCCTTTGCCAGTTGCTTCATTTGCAAATATTTTCTCCCATTCTGAGGGTTGTCTTTTCGTCTTGTTTATGGTTTCCTTTGCTGTGCAAAAGCTTTTAAGTTTCATTAGGTGCCATTTGTTTATTTTTGTTTTTATTTCCATTTCTCTAGGAGGTGGGTCAAAAAGGATCTTGCTGTGATTTATGTCGTAGTGTGTTCTGCCTGTGTTTTGTAATAAGCTTTTATGGAGATGAAAGGAGAGATCTTGTTGCTAAAGGGCAAGAGTTGGCTGGCTCTTGGTCCTAATTCTCCCTCTGGCCTATTTGTGTACATTTTGCTTGTTTGTAATCTCTAATCAGATTCTATGGCTTGAATGTTGCCCTGGTGCCCAGCATTTAGATGCAGCAAGTCACAGTTCTCAAGGTTGAGATAATCAAGGCTGGATTCTCCCTAATCCCTCTGAAAAAACACTAATGCAACAGAGCTAACCAACAGTTATCAAGGACACAGAAGGGAAAAGGAGAAAACAGGTGAATGGTAGAGAAGGGGATATAAGGAAAACTGTCTGACTAAAAGGCAGGAGTTGGTTGACTGTTGATTGTCCTTCTATTTCTGATACTTGTTCTTCAAAAAGAATTATCTTTTTGTATCAAATATTGCTGAATTCCATGGTTCAAGTGGCACTGACAGTCTACAAGATTGTAAAATTTAAAGCTTGATTCTTTCTACAGCCTCTTCAGAGACACTAATGCGGCAGAGCTGACATCCAACAGGTAGGAGGGGAAAGGAGGAAAGAGAGAGAGAGAAGGACGATGAGAATTCAGAGAAACGTTCTGCTTAAGGGCAGGTTTGGTTGGATTCTAGTCTTCCTTCTCCTATCCCACCACTTTAAGGCATTACACCATCCCATAATAATCTTTGATGGATTTTTATTGTTATGACATCTATAACCCTAAAAGCAGGCCAAAGACCCCCCCAAACTTATGTAAAGACACTAACACAACACAGGTGATGATACAGCAGCCAGAAAGGAAAATGGAGTAAATGAAAGAGCAGGGGGTCAGTGGTAGGAAGATGGAAGTTAGGAGAGAAGTATGGGCTAAGGTGCAGGAGCTGGCCAGCTCCTGCACCTCCTCCTCCTCCTATCCCATTATTATTATTATTTTTAAAACCAATAGTACTAAATTTATTAAAAACAAATTTTTGGGGGGGCCATCCCATGCAGCGTTGTGGGATCTTAGTTCCCTGACCAGGGATTGAACCCAGATCCTTGGCAGTGGAAGCCCGGAGTCCTAACCACTGCACCACCAGGGAATTCCCAGTACTAAATTTATTTTTAAAAATCAAAATGGTGGGACTTCCCTGGCGGCCAGTGGTTAAGACTTCGTGCTTCCACTGCAGGGGTCTCGGGTTCAATCCCTGGTCAGGGAACTAAGATTCCACATGCCGCACTGCGTGGCCAAAAGATAAAAAAAGAAAAAAAAAATTAAAATGGAGATTTAACATACCTTCCTCAATTATTGACAAAGCAAATAGAAAACAAAGACACAGAAATGGGAAGATTATAATAATACATTTTGATTTAACAGATTATCCCATAATTTTAAAGCATTTCATCCATTCATAGCCTCTGGTTAGATCTCCTCCTTAGGCTGGTGAACCACAGTCTTCAAGGTGGTAAAATTGAGGCTGAGTCTCTTAAAACCTCTCAAAAGACATTAACACAAAAGAGATGATCACCAAACATATGGATGGTATAAGGGGAGAATAAAAGGGGAGAGGTCAGTGGAGAAAGATGGAGGTTAGGAGAGAGGAGATGGTTAAGAAGGGAGATTTTGCTGGTTCCTGGTCCACCTCCTATATCTATCCCATTGTTTTTTATTTCTAGAAGAAGTTGCTAGAGTCTATGATCATGTACAACTATAATTGGGAAAATTGTAAATTGGGGCCTAAGTCTACCCATAGCTTCACTGAAACAACCAACACAACAAAGCTGACCAGCAAACACACAACAGGTAGGCAGGAAAAAAGCAAGGGGAGAGAGTGGTAGGAACAGACAGTGTAAAAGATGGATTCTGGCTAAAAAGTAAGAGGTGCCAGGGTCCTGGTCCTCCTTCTCTGATATCTAAATTTAAGACACTGCACTTTTCTAGAATATGTTGCTAGATTTTAGTTGTTGCGTTGGTCACACCCCCTCATGTATCCCTGAAACCCATGTAAAGACACTGAAGCAGAACAAGAAAACAAACCATGCAGAGTGTATAGAAAAGGAAATAAAATGATGGTGGCAGGGAGTATTCTGGTAGGATGATGGAAGTTAGGAGAAATGTCTTGATTCAGGGGAGAAGTTGGCTGGCTCCTGGTTCACTTTCTCTACCTGTGTGATTATTTTAAGACATCCCACTTGTCCATACCTCTTGCCAGAATTCACTGCTTGAGTTGGCTACATAGAGACCCTGAGGTGGGAAGATGTCTGTCTAAAAACTCTGAGCAGGAACTAATGCAACAGAAATGACCTTCAGGGCTTCCCTGGTGGCGCAGTGGTTGAGAATCTGCCTGCCAATGCAGGGGACACGGGTTCGAGCCCTGGTCTGGGAAGATCCCACATGCCACGGAGCAACTAGGCCCGTGAGCCACAACTACTGAGCCTGCGCATCTGGAGCCTGTGCTCCGCAACAAGAGAGGCCACGATAGTGAGAGGCCCGCACACCGCGATGAAGAGTGGCCCCCGCTTGCCGCAACTAGAGAAAGCCCTCGCACAGGAACGAAGACCCAACACAGCCAAAAATAAAAATTAATTAATTAATTATTTTAAAAAATTAAATATGAATTAAAAAAAAAGAAATGACCTTCAACCATCTGGATGATAAAGGGGAAAATAGAAGATGAAAGATAGTTATAGAAATTTGAAGTTGGGATACAAGTTCTGACTACGGAGCAGGAGTTGGCTGGCTCTTGGTCCATGGTCACCTCTTATCTCATTATTTTAAGGCATTGCATTTGTTCACAACTCTTGCTAGTCTTCTCTTTATGACTTGGTCACAGAAGGACCTCAAGTTGAGAACACTGGCACTGAGTCTCTCCAAAATCTCTGTAAGACGCTAGCACAACAAGAATGAACGCTAAACATGTGGGTGATAAAGGGGAAAATAAAGGGAGGAAGGTCGGTGAACAGAAGTAGTGCAGGGACCAGACAGTAATACATGTGAATACAGATGGATTTTTAAATTATTATCACAAAATCCTTGTTTTAGAAAAAGTATAAGTTTGACTACCAATCTAAATATGTGATAAGTTTACAAGTTTTTACTTTTTAACTCATGCCCTTGGCTCAGAACAAAAGTAATATTTAAAGTTCTTTAAGTCTTTTTAGTTTGTTCTCATTTTTGTTTCAGGGTTTAAGTGCCTGATGCAAGCACTTCTTCCAATAGTAACTGCTTTAAAAAGGACAGAAAACCCATATCCTTTTATTTAATACATAAATTTAAACATGTCTGACTTCAAAGGAAATTTCTGTATCATGAATTCTGTTTCCTCACTGAGCTTCATCTACTATTAAAAATTATATACTTTAAAATAATATAGTTTGACCGAAGACAAAATGCATTCCAGTAGATTTCTTTGATATTTTTGTGGGAAAGGATGGCTCATTTTGTTTCAGCAGGTTTTGCTGTTTTATAGCAACTGCTCTATTGCTTCACTGAATCATAGCAGTTCATTTGTTGCTTAAAAATCAGTTTCTTCTTCTGGCATCTCCCATCTAACCAAAGATATTAGAATTTCTTCATTTTCTTTTTCTTCGCCTTTTTCCATTTAAAATTTTGAGTGTGTGTATGTTGGGGGGGCAGTAGATTGTCATGATTCTCACATAGCTGGGCTCTGAGAATCTACTTTTTCAACATAAATGTTACTCAGTTATGATAAATAACATTTATGATACATAAAATACCTCAGCCAATGAATTTGTTACATTTTAAGGCTTAGAGTCTATAAAACAAATTAATTTCTTGTTTTCTTTTGGAATTTTCAACTCGAAGTCACTTTGAATGAGTTTCCAATTAGAACCTCTCTTATACTCTAGAACCCCCTTTTCTAATTGTCTACCAACTAAATTGACTTCCTTATTCCATGTGTGTCTTAAAAAGAATGTGCCCCAAAGCAAAGTTGTTATATTCCCTTAAAATCTCTTCGTCTTCCTGTATCCCTTCTTTCAATTAATGGCACTTTAAGCCTATTGGGTCACTGGGTATGGGGCCCAAGCACCTGTCTTTTTTTTTTTTTTTAAATAAATTCAACAAGTGACTTTGAAGCACAAGTGGGTTTGAGGACCACCAGCCTAGTTTATCGTCCTGGCTTCTTAGCTGGTGATCCAACTTCCAGTTCTTTACCTTTCCAGTTTATTCTTTGCATAATAAATTTATCTTCCTAAAATATCTGTTAGAGCATAATACTCCTTTCCTCAAATCACTGCAATGATTCCCTACTTTCTACAGACATACTGACAGCTGAATATCTTGACTTGACCTTCAAGGATTTCCATTATCTGTTATCTTTTGTTCTCTTGGCCTTATCCACACCTTTTCCTTCAAGAGACCTCATGCTCTAGCCACATTGCTCCCCTTTAAACCTTGGTACCTTTGTTCTGTTTCCTTTGTCTAGAAAGGGCCGTCACTTCATCACTTATAGCTCTGGGTGTCTACTGAAATTTCATTCTTCAAGAGCCATTTCAATTAGTAAAATAATGACTAAGAAACATCTATATTAAATTTGTCTCTATATTCTCTACCAGATAGTAATAAGGCCAATTGTGTCCCCTTTTGCCAATTATTACATAGGCTCTTGCACGTTGTTGACTGCTTATGGGCTCTTGTCCTCCTTCATTGTCGCATGCTTTCCCATGCTTTCCACGTAATACGTTCATGTGTAAACTCCACAATATTATTGCTTAGTGGCTCTGAGGTTCCAAATCCCCTGCTGTAGTGAGTGGAATTTCTGTTGAGCCCATTTTATTATTTCATAGGGATTTTAATAACTAGAAGTGATGATGATCAGATACTCAATGATTTTTGTGTGTTTAGATTAGATATCAAATTCTAGTGCTCCTTACATTTCACCAATTTGGTTTGCTTGAAATTGTGTTTTGTTTGTTTTGTTTTGTGCTCACTGCCATGGTGGTCTCCCTTCCTTTGGTTGGTCCAGTAAACTGTATGCAGAGGGAGAGATTAAAGGAGATGAGAGAAGGCAGAGAAAGGTTGGAGGCAATCCTAGTGCTCACAGATAGGGCGAGTTGAAACTCTACTTCCTCACTTTCTATGTTCTAAGTATCTGTACACTTGACTATTTGCCTCTGTGCAACAATGGCAACATTTGTTGGAAATATGGATATAATCTCAGAAGTTATTCCTTTGAGAAGGAAACTACTCATTTAGATTTGTAAGCTCTGCTATATTTCATCAATTGCATTGCTTCTCAGTCACATCACATCTGTTTGAGCCAGTGACTGTTGCCCACATCTGAACCCAACAGTATAAAACCAACCATGACCTCTGTGCCTAATGCAAGGCCTTGTAAGCTACTTTTGATTAAGTCTCCAAGGCCATCTTTTACACAGACACTAGTTACACAACTGGCATCCAAAGACAGATTGTCCTTGATTTGAGAATAGCCAGACAACTCAGTCTTCCAAAGATCCAGATGACTTTGGTATCATCCTGTCTCCCTTGATTCATACATATAGTACTGCAATTCAGTTTCCTTCTGGTGAGATAATTGAGATTTGGAAATAGATATATTCAAGGCTTACCTTTAGGGCACTTATTTTTAAGATATTATGTGGCGATTTCCTTCATATAATATTATTGTTAGGGTACATTTTGTACAGAGAGGAAAACAGAGACAAGATAAGTTGGGTGACTTTCATTGAGTTGATGGTAGATTATGGGTGAGAAATGAGAAAGGTGGCTTGCCTGTATGGAAGGTAAAAGCAGTAGAATGAGGGGTGGAAGGCTGCCAAGGAGGAGTATCTGTCTCAATTTGGATGAAGGCTGGCTCTGCCTTTAGTGCCATCTGAATTGTTCATCTGGGTGATGCTTTGATGGGGAAATGCACGGTAATTGTGGTGACTCAAGTTATCAGATTGCTAATGAGAGACACAAGTCTTTTTCTAGAAGCAGATCCATCCTCCTGGGAGGATGTAATGCACAGAGTTAAAGATTACACCATATAAATTAGCACTTGATTACAGGTTGCTTGTATTGTTCACTCACTGTTTTATTCTCTAATCCAATTAACAAACATACTTTGAAACCTTCTAAGTGCTATCTGTTGGTACAATGGCGAGCCATATCCAACTTGGTCCCTAACCTCACAACACTTTAGTCCAGTGGGAGTTATCTGTATGAATATACAAATAATTACAAGTTGACATAAATGCTATTAGTGGGAAAAATAGGCACTGATCTCTTTTTTATTAACAGTTATATTGAGGTATAATTTAAATACCATAAGATCCATCCATTTGACACTGATTTTTTTTTTAAAGCAGAAATCAGGTCATGTCTCTCCCCTGCTTGAAGTTCTTCAGTGGCTTTCTGATGCTGTTGAAAAGAGCTAAAACTTAGCCAGGCAGTAGGCCTTAGATAATCCAGATCTTGTCGCTCACTCTGCTGTAGCCAAAATTGCCTTCTAACAGTTCAGAGAGGTATCAAACTCTTTTCTGCCTCAGGACCTTGGCACATGTTGTTCCCTATGCATTACATGAACTTTCCCTGATTCTTCATATAATTGGACCTTTCTCACCATTCAGATCATTGTTTCAAAGTCACCTTCTCTGAAAGCCCTTCTCTGGCCATACTATGCAGAGTTTTGACTCCCCACCCTCTGCCTTCTCTTCATTCCCAGCACAGGTCCCAGCACCTGTTCTACCTCCATGCCAGTGATCCTAAGTTGTGCCAGTTTGGTCTGTTCAATATGTTTATACAGTTCTTAAAGAGACCACCTTCTGTCTTCCTTGCAGTAGAGTGAACAAGGTATTGGGCATATATGTGGTATATAGAAAAACGAACTTGTTATAAAAATCTTTAGAGTAGTGCTACCCGAAGTATGTGTGGACTGGTGCTGGTCTGCTGTTTGTTACCAGTCAGAGATGATAGAAGGAGAGAAACTGAATATAAGCCTTTAGTTTATAAGCAAGTTGACAGAGTAATATGGCTGTTGAATCTAATACTAAAAAAACTTGGGCTTGTATTTTATATGTCTTGTTTTGTTTATATCATGTTTTTTAGTAATTTATTGTTGTTGTGCTTTTATTGTGTGAATATTTGGGGGGAAATCTGGCCCTTCTTCACAGATAATTTGAGAAGCGCTGTTTTAGCAGATATGACGTGGGAGGGGCCCGGGGGAGAAAACAGAATTTTTTCAACGCATCTTGCTAGAACATTGAGTAGGAAGTGATCTTTCCTTGTTAATTTCAGGCAGGGGGAGGCAGGGATGGTTGGCTATAATGGAGGCGTTTTTGGAGAGGGGGAATGAGAGTCTCAAAGTTGGCTACTTTAAGCTGACAATTGCCTGTGCCTTTCTAAATGCACGGTAGGACGTTGGACCCCTGCCCAGTCCCCACTCCTCATTCCCTTGATACTCTGCTGTATCCTATCTTCATTTGGAGAAGAAAGTGAATCCTGAGCCACCAGAGAAGCTGTGTACCCAGGGGAGGTGACTGGGCTCCTGGCATTGGGGACCAGGGGGGATTTTTCCCTTCAAGCTCACCTCCTTTGCCGGTAAGGCCGGGCTCCAGCCCAGTGAGCTCTGTGTTTACATGCCATCTGCTGAGGTGTCAGTGATCACAACATGACTTTGAGCATTTGAATTTTTTATTTAGAACATTAAAAATGGAAGTACAAAGGAAGGGAAAGAGTAGAGAACAGAACAAGAAGACCTGGGAGGGGAAGGGAGCAGAAGGGAACAGTTGTTATTGGCAAGCAAAACAGCATGACTCAGTCTCATTCAAACTTGTTTTCTCTTTAAACAAAGTGGGCCCCTCTCTGTTTCAGGTACATCCCTAGATCTGGGAAGCTGCAGAGTTCACTTCTCCAAGCTCCAGTTACTCCTGGATGCTTCTTTGGAGTTCTATTTTTTGACTAATGCTTTTGCTTTAGTAAAATTTTAGAAAAATTAGATATAATCTAGTACTCCCCATCATTATTTTCTGGCATACTAATCATATGAATGGGGCAGGTGGCGAGGGAAAGAAAGAAGAGAGAGCAAGAGAAAGAAGGGGGATGAGAGAGCAGGGGAGAGGAATGTGTGTGTGTGTGTGTGTGTGTGTGTGAGGGAGAGAGAGAGAGGATGAATATGAATGTAGCAGGGGAGAAGACAGTGATGGAGATGTAACTGGTGCCTGCTAAGATACATTTCATATTGGCCCATTGGACGCGTTTCAAACCCAGATTCACAAAGCTGTCCTTGTTTTTTTAAGCCTTTTTCCCTCTGATTACTTCACCCTCATAAATTTATAGTTTATACGTCATTCATATACATTTATGTCTTTGCAAATGTTCTTATGTGACCTTTGTGGGGCTGGCCTTCTGTCTCACTGAGATGCTTGAGCGGGTAAAATGAGAGGAGCGAGATGCTCTTGGTAAAGTGTCTGACCAACCTGGGCTGGAAACCTAGCTTGGCAATGGATTAGCTGTGAGACTTCAGACAAGTCATGTATCTTTTCTGAGCCTGTTTCCTGATCTCTAAAAAGCTTGGGGAAATGGGTGGGTAAGAAGTCTCTCCTCATTGGAGACATTAAAGGAAAAGCCTAAAGAAAACAGCTGGCACAGCAGGAAGGAGTCTCAGATAGTCAGCTCTCTTCCCCCTTTCTCCCCGGGCACAATGGCTAACTTGATCACCTGTGCTACGGCCCTCTCCCGCTGGCAGCTGACATTACCTAACTTCCACTTGTAGGGTCCACAACTGTCCCCAACCCTGGGACCAGTCTCAGCCTAGGCAAGGAAACCGTCGGGTCTTCTAAGGCAGAGGTTAACTGGCGCAGCACTGAATGAGCCCTACCGTGGCTTACAGTTTCCCCTGGGCGCCTCAAATGCTTGGAGATTTTTGCTTTATTTGGGGGGCTGGGTACTGAACATCTGTTGTTGGATCATCTCAACCCAGATCCAGTTTGTTCTGTGTCAACTATTAAATGGCTTTGATTGATCCTTTAGAGCTGCAGCTCTGTTTAGAATGTAGCTAAGGGCACTCAACCCTTTGCTTGGCTTTTGCCCCCCTGGACTGATTTGAAGTCTGCTCTGTGACAATATCCCAAGGCTAACAGGGCTCCGGCTGTGCTCCCCCACTTATGTCCTCCATATTCACCCAGCTGCTGTGCCTACATCCTCACTCCTGGCCTTCCCTGGTCCAAACAGACCCTCCACGAGGGAAGAAATGTAGAGCTGGAAGTCACTTTGGAGTGTTTTTCAAATTTTAGCCTCTAACATACCACCTTTACAGGGTTTTTTTGCCGCATGGGTGGATGATCTGAACTAGTCTTTACCTCATATATTGTCTTTACATCGACTAAGGTTTTTAATCTAAATATCTAATTTAGCTTCATAGAATTGACGGGAGAGTCATCTTTTTCGAATACACATTTAATATAAATTCAAAACTAATCAGTCTAAGAAGTTTTGCTATATACTACCTAAAATCATCTCATGTACAAATAGCACACTTTGGGAAACCTTGATCTGGTCTATCTCTTCATTTTACAGATTAAGAAACAGGTTCAGAGAGGTTTGGTTTGTCACAGGCTAGTCAGATCAATTCTTGGGATTCGAACCTATCTCCTAGCTCCTGGTCTAGTGCTTTTTTTCTTCATTATGCCTAGGGTTAGTCTAGGGTTCTGCACACTATTATTGACATATATGAAACAATCAAATCACAATACACAACATGCCTGGGAATGCAATGGAAAGGATCCTGATCCAGGACCTTACCATGAAAGAAAGAGCGGTTGCTTGACTGACAAATTGTATACCTGCTGGTTACCTCTGGTACTAAAGTAGAGACACATTACCACCTTAGAGAGAGTTCTGGAAGAGGAAATAACAATCAATTGTGGAACAACCCCTAAAAAGAAATGACACCACCGACTGATACAGAATTTGTAAGAGACTTACTTACTCTTTCATTATTGGCATGTCCACTTCCGGCCTGACCAGATCACATCTCTGGCCTGTGCTCCTGATGAAATCTTTTGTTTCTTCCAGGGATTTCAACAAGTTAGAACTTTCTGCAGCTTGTTGTCCATTCTGAAATGTACACCTTGACCTATGAAAGGTCCTTGTTGAAGCATTTACAGAATATCCAGGTCTTGTCACTTTAGGATTGCTACCAGGGAAGGTCCATGTAAAAGCACATAGAAGTCATTGCCAGATAGATGGGACTTAGTAGCAAAGGGGACACTTGGGCCTCTGGTGCAGGTGGTTCCAGAAAGCTTAGGTAGGCAGTGTGAGTGTTTTTCATTTTGCATCTGTAGAAGAAGGCAGTGGTTCTGTGCTGTTGTTACACCAAGATTCAGATGAGAACTTCTTCCCTTGTGTATATGTCCTCAGCTTTCATCCAGCTGGCTCATCTTGAAAGGAAACATCTTCTTAGCTCCACTTACTCATTTTTGATCATCTAAATGACTTCTAAATAGTTTTGGTTTGCTGTGTGTATATATGTATATGTGTCTTTGGGGTATTTTTAGCTGCTTAAAAAAATCTGGTAACCACGGAAGGGATAATGTGGCTCATTATTTTATCAGAGGTTAGTAACGGTTCCTATCCGTATTGCCCATATGCAATTTGCTATAGAGAACAGGGACTTATGGAGACACATGGCTGTGTTCAAATGGAAAGAAGGTCACTAGAGGAAGAGAAGGGGTGGCAGCTCAAAGCATGGGAAATGAATTCATGTTTTCATTATCCAGACTGACATGACACTATATCTTACATTCTTTCCGAGGGAACAGACTTTGCTTATTCTTGTAGTAGGCATCTTTCCAAGGTTTCGTAATTCTGAGTTCTGTGTTAGGCATCCAGTTTACCATTCTTTTCCCCAACCTTGTCCTAGTGATTTTCTCTTGCAGTTCTGTCACTCTACACGCTTTCACTTCTGTCAGCTCTGGGTCTCAAAATTGAAACCAAAGTTCTAAAGGATTGTCAGTAGGATTAGAGAGGCCCAGTTAGAAATCCAGAATGGGAAAGGTCTTTATAGATCATCTGGTTACCTTACGCCAACTGAGACAACCATTGATGTGCACGGCTCAGGCTTAGATCTTTTAACATAGAACCTGCCTCCAGGACGTGAGTTAGCCGACAGTCTCCAGCTTCAGGTGCCTTCAGGATTTGCCCCAGCTCGCAAGCGGGAGGTGGGTGCTTCCCAGGCAGCTGCCAGCCAATGGCTGAGCAAGGTTGGGGTACAGTGGCTTGCCATTTTGGGGCAGGATGGGCCTCCTCCACGTGGAGTTGTTGCACGGGAGCTCCCAGGTGTGTTATCCCATGGTCTGAAGATCTTTTTTATTTAACTTTTAATTTTATATTGGAGCATAGTTGATTAACAACGTTGTGTTAGTTTCAGGTGTACCTCAAAGCGATTCAGCTATATACATACACGTATCTACTCTTTTTCAGATTCTTTTCCCATTTAGGTTGTTACATAAATATTGAGCAGAGTTCCCTATGCTATACAGTAGGTCCTTGTTGGTTATCCATTTTAAATATAGCAGTGTGTACATGTCAATCCCAAACTCCCTGACTATCCCTCAAACTTCCTTCCTTTTCCCCTCCTTCGCTGATATCAGACCTGTATTGTGGTCTGAAGGGCTCCCTTTCTATTTGTGTCCCTCTCCCTTTTATTTTTCACAGGAATTACTCCCAATAAATGTCTTGCACTTCTATTTATATCTCAGCATCTGCTTCTAAAGGATCCAACCAATCCATCAATGAACTCCCCACTCCCATCTGAGGTTTACAGTATGGAAACTGAGGTCCTCAAAGGTGAGGTGACTTATCCAACATCCCATAGCTAGTGAGTAGCAAAGTCAGTAGGACAACCCAAAGTCTCTGACCCCTAGTTCAATGCTCTTTCCCAAACTTCAGTCATCCAGGTACCACCACAACTGCATATACCCAAAACAGATTTTGCTGTATCTGTTTATAGCAACATGCTATTGTTTACTTGACACATTTGACATAAACAATTATTTCATTTGTTGTTAAACCTCTAGCCCTGTATGAAGTAATAACATCCATAAAATTTGGGTTTTGATGTACTAGTTTTATGTTTTTCTAATACATAGTAAATAAATACATTTGCCATTGTAATAAAAAAAAGTTCGTGTGTGCACTACCTAAAGTTGTCTCATGTACCATCAGTGCTGAGTGAACCCTAGGCAGAGGAGAAGAGAAAGGGAGAGGGAAGAAGGAAGGAAGAGAGGAAGGAAGGAAGGAGAGCAAAATGCTTATGGGTGAGAAAGAAATGGTAAAAATCCATCAAGAACTGCCTCAGATACCTTGCTATAACCTCCATGTTTCCTGCCAAAGCCTGGTCTAACCCCCAGCGAGTCAACAAACATCCTTTACCTGTCAGTTGTCTAAAAACAAATTGGATGTACTCAGATGTAAATTAAGAATCAAGATTTCTCCTCCTAAAAGAGTCGATTCATTTATCCCTACAATGGACTGAAGCACTCCACTTTGAGCAATTTATTGGAGAAGATGCACACAACATTTCAAAGCAGTAGCTCTAATCTTCATCTTATAAAGTGTCTGAGTGCACACACTTCTTAAGGAGGTTTAAGTAACATTTCCTTTCTCATTTAAAAATATTCATTATTAAAGCAAAATAAGACTTTTTTCTTTGATTTAAGAAATCTAAGAATATAATTACGATAATCTTTCACCTTTGTTGCTATTCTTTTAGTTTAAGAGCTCTATAATGATTATGATTCTCTTGTGCTAATGAAATAAAATTGGGGCTAGAACTCATGTTATGTAATAATTTAATAGATTCTTAGTATCATAGTGATAATTTACCATTCCTCTTTCATTACAGGGAGACAGTATTATTCAGAACCTCTGCCAAACATATATTACAGATTTAGAAGCCACTTTGTTAATTCCTAAGCCAATTGTCCTTTTAGAGAAAGAAGACCTATAAACCAACCTTAATAAAAAATAACTTCTAGAATGTCACAAATTTTAAAGGCATGGGGAGTTTGAAGGTAAAGATTCAAGTTGTGTTTCGGTATGGGTAGAAAGGTGGCTATACACTTTGACAGGATTACTTAATGTTCTATGTTCAAACCTACTGCTCACATCTGGTTTGAAAAGATTTGGTAGTGGCCTGTTTCTAGAAAGACAAGTCCAATACTAATGTGCACATACACTTGGATTAATTGGGGAAAGAGTCAGTTTCTTGTGTCCCCTGTCCCTTGTTTTACATTTTAAACCTGATTAAAATGGTTGACATTTCAAACCCAAATTAAATCTAAGAATAATCAGTGAAGAATCATATCAAATTATTAGTTTTTCAACGAGGAGAGGATATAAGCTTCACAGCTAAAACAGACACAGCATAATTGAAAACAAGGCTATTGCATTCAGGTTTTAGTATTTACTGACTCATTTCTCCAAGTGTCTAGAGAACACATTAGGTTCTTCTTGTATTTCTTTCTGGGATAATTACAGGCGACACAAACTAAATAGAATATAATGCCCTGGAAACTTAAACTCTGCTTGTTCTTACCAGGTTAGCAAGCATGTAGTGGTAACCTCTTGAATGCTTCCCCAGGATCACAACCTGCAGAAATAAAAAATAAGAAATATTGCTTATTCAAGGACATTTTCAATTGCACAGTCATTGGGATGGCTAGAGCAAAGTACTTTTAAATAATCGACGAAGTGTTAGGTCGTTTATATATAGTAAATCATAGTTAGTTGGGCCAGATTTCTTTTTGTTGCATTTTACTTTCAGGCATAGGATACAGGAAGAATTGCTAATATGAAAGTAAAAAATGTCAACAGCAAGGGAAAAAAGCTCTCTAAACTTCCAGGTCAGTGGCATCATTATCACTTAAAATAGATGGCAAAAGTGATAAAACTGATGATCCCTCACCCATGAACTGGATTTCTGTACTTAGCTGTTGAGCTGGAAAATGGGCTGAACTTCGCATACAACTTAGAAAATAGAATGTATGGTACATTTTTCTTTCTTTATCTGGAATGCTTAGGGAATAGAACACACAAGGAATGGGGTTAATGTGATTTTCAGGTTAATCGAGGTTGCTTTTGCTTATTGAAAACTTTTCTAGCAGAAGCAGTTGAGAAAAAAAAAACTTTTCTAAAATGCTTGCCTTCCTTTTCTTACCTTAATATGAAAGACTTGTGAACATCTGTACATCTTTTGGTGCTGAATGTGCCTTAAGGTAGTGGGGGAAGGGATTTTTCCCCTAGGGGATATTTGGCAATGCCTGGAGACATCTTGATTGTCACATCTAGGAGGGGTGACTGGCTTCTAGTGAGTAGAGGCCAGAGACACTGCTAAATATCCTATAATGCACAGGGCAGTCCCCACCACAAAGAATTATCCAGCCCAAAGTGTCAGTAGTGCCGAGACTGAGAAACCCTGCCTTGGGGTCATCACTCTTATCATAATTTTCATAAGTAGCACTGTATTAATACTAAGCTTTACAGTTTACAAAGCGCATTTTTATTATCTCAAAATATGTAAGCGGATTGAATATTTTCCAACTAAATGTACTGGTTGGCAGTTGAAAGGTTTTCACAAAATACCTGACATAAGCGTATTTCCTTATAGTTAAGTACAGCAAAAATTCTGGTTAATTGAAGATTTTATAAAATGTCATTTTTCTGAGTACTGACTGTGCAGAGTAGTATGCAGGAGTGGGAGTGAGGAGGGGGATATGATCGAGGTTAAAGACACAACCAGAGGCAGAACCAGGTTTTGTGCAGGCCTGAAGCTAATATCACTTTAAGAGCCCTCTTTAAGAAAAATAATACAAAATTATGAATACGGTATTTGGAATAAGGCCTCAGAAAGAACCTGTGCAAGTAAGGGGCCATGAAACTTCATCATATATTCCTCTATGGACACAGCTGTCAAGGGTCTAAAAACAGTTTGAGAAAACAATGTTGTACACATATCAAACCAGAACTATATATAAAAGGTCATAATGATAATATTAAAAACAATTGCCCTTAATTGAGTTCCTAGTATATGCCAGGCACTGCGCTAGGTGCTGTATTTAATCCCTAGAACAATTAAACAGATTAAGTATCATAAGTTTCATTTTACAGATGAGGAATCTCAACCAAAGAGAATTTAAGTAATTTACCCAAGGCCACACAGCTAAGAAATGCTAAAGCTGGAATTAGAACCTAGGTCTGTGTACCTCTAGAACCCACGCTCTTGGCAGTACATTACATGGTTTCTTAATATGTGCTAAATGTCAAATATCAAGAATTACTCTAGGTTCTTGGAGAAGAGGAAGAAGAGATGTCTAAGGCCTGCTGGGATGGATAGGGAAGGCTCCGTGGAGGAGATGAGGTTTAAGCTGGCCCAGAGGTGTGGAACCACATATTTAAATATCATGCTTATTTCAATTCATTTTAAGTACTGCGAGAGAGAGAGAGAGAGAGAGAGAGAGAGAGAGAGCGAGAGAGAGCGAGTGAGAGAGAGAGAGAGAGCGAGAGAGAGCGAGTGAGAGAGAGAGAGCTATTTTTGATTAATTTAAAATATGAGCCACGTATCTGACTGATTATTTACGGAGGAAATGAAAGGTTAATGAATGTCTTGAGGAGGTGATTTCTCACACCACTGTGACACAAAATGAGCTGTTAGGTATCTGCTGGGATGTATTCTTCAGTGTCCGCTTGTGAGAAACATCCTTCCTGGTGACATTTGTTAACTTTGATGGCAAGTTGGGACCATACATTTGTTGAATTTTTAATTCCCTGAGAACCTTCAACATAATAAAATCAGAGGGTTTTTGAGTTCTGTTAGAAAAATGAGCAAGGTTCCTAAGGACATCTGGCAGAGCTTGGAGAGAAATAAAGAAGCAAGCCCAAAGGAAACAGAGTAAGTCTGTCTCACCAGAGGCAGGGTTTAGTGTTCTTCTGAGCATAAGAAAGGCAACAGGGAGCCACAGAAAACATAAGTGTTGTGAGACGAGCCCCGAAAGAGAACCCAGGAGCCCAACCTTGTCACGTACTCAGTTTGATTGTGGGCAAATCACTCAACTTTCTCCAGCCTCCATTTCCTTACCTGTAATCTGGGACCATGAGCCTGGCCTTTCCTATCTCAGCACTGTTGTCAGAATCAAACTGAATAACATCTACAAAAGTGTTTGGGATGTGCATTATGTAATTATGTGGGGTTAAATAACTGTGGAGAGAGGTCATTCACTTAGATAGTGTTTTTCAGGTTCAGAAAAACTTGAAGCTATTAGAATATCCGCTTTAATCCATGCCCAGATGGTCTGTGCAAAACAAACTCACTTATTTGAAGGTAGTTCTCTCACAGCACTACCCTTTCAAAATTTAGTTTAAACTGAAGAGATGGGAAAGTTATCTAAAGATAGGAACCTTTAGGTGTCACAAAGCTGTTGCGTTAAAAGCCGTAATTATTTCCTCATCCTTACTTTCAGTGCCTTCTTAACTCTTATTTAACATACAGTTCTTACCAATTTTGGTTTTCTAGTTCACAGTAAGTGAAAAGCTACAAATTAGAAGGGGTGTGTATGGAGGGGGGTGGTGATATTAGGAAGAGGTACATTAGCAGCAGAGGAAGTGACAAAGTGACTTAAAGGGGAAGGAAGAGTCCCCCCAAAAAGCAGACAACATTGCACTACGGCACAGTATAATCATGGATGTTCATCCTGAGTGCCTGAGTCATCAGGGTATGGCTTATTGCGTTCAGTAATTTCTGCTGAAAAACCTAGGGAAATTATAATACATCTGAGGGAAGGTTTCCATCAGAAATGCTCAAATTCCCGATACTTAAGAGAGTACGTTTCAATTATCTTGAAATGTTACTCACGTAGGGCAGCAATGATCCTACTGATGTGAGCTAAGTGAGGCCTCACTGCCAAAAGTGTCATGTTTTGCTCCTGATCTTTCCTTTCTTTGAATTTTTGGTGCAGGGCTTGTAGGAGTAGGGGTGGGATGGGAGGCTTGTGCGTAATACGGTGCACAAAGGAACTAGTTAATGGGAGCGGTTCTTGTTCAGTTAGTCTTAAATCTTTTTTCTTTCCATCTGTTACAGATGAACAAGGCATAAATTGTACCCTCAGTTCTTTAATGACTTTGGTAACCAAGAGAATATTCAACTTTGCTTTTACAGTAATTATAATCGCTCTTTCTGAACCAGTTTCAGAACTTCAAGTATAAAAGCCGTTTTACAGTCTACTGTGAAATTTAAGGAGGAAATATCAAGTTCCCGAATCCATGTTGTGTATTCACTGTGCCTTTGTAAGATTTGTTGGAGAAGATGGATAGCTTGATACGATGGCAGATATGATAAATGCAATAAGGGAATATGTGTGAAATGTAGATAAAATTCATTGTTTTAAGGAGATTTATTTTTATGCCCACAAGTAGGACCTGAAAGAAATAATGCCACAACCCTCATTCACTGAAACTTAAACAGTAGTTTCATTCACTGAACCACGCAGGTGGCAGAGCATTAAATTATTTGTTAAAGAAGTCAGTGAATTATAGTCTACCCATTTGGGAGAGACCTCCCTTTATTGACTCCTCCATCCACTTCTCTGTGAAACTGGGGGCTGGGAATCACTGAGCAGTTAAAAATAATTCAGAAGATGTTCAGCTGGTTTTCTAGAGGCCCTTTCTCTTCCAATTTAATGCTTAATCTAGACATTTTCATAATTTTAGAAATCTGAAGTTAAATTGCTCCATAAGACTACTCGAGAGAGGCCCACAGACCCTTTGGGAGCAAAAGCATCTGTTTTTCTATGCTCATATTTAAAAAAAAAAATGTGTGTGGAAAAGTGCCTATGTTTTTTCCCTTAGATCCATCTGGTATGCAGATTAGGTTATTTGCAGACCTAAGTATCTCCATGTTTGGATTTTCTACATCGGTGCCAAAAAAGGATCTATGTATAAAGATTGATCTTGCTTTGAGTACAGAACATGCCTTGCCGTTCACCTTAATCTGTTTCTCTTTGATTTAGGTACCTTGAGAACATGTGGAGGGCTGGGGAGAGAAATGAGGGAGGTTTTTGGTTTTAATTCACCAGAATTACCTGTTATATAGGTATTTTCTCTTTAAGAAAAAGCGATTAGACCACACTTTTTGGTGTGTGTTCAAAGAGAAGACATTTCTTCAGCTCCCCCCCTTCCCTTTTCTACTTCCTCAGTTACAAAAAGATACTGCTGTCCTACAGCAACCTATCTGATTTCAGCTGTGTTGGGAGTTAAATGGTGGTAAGCTACAGAAATCAGCCTCAGAATATGCCAGACTTCCCAAAAGAAGTCTTCCATCAGATATGATAAAAGCCGTTCATTCTCTTGAATGAAAACCCCGAGCTACTAAGTTGCTTTAGTCTTAGTAAACATATATCAGAAGTCCATTCCTTTAGAATTATTTTTCTAATAATCTCAAACTGCACACACACGCTCTCTAACCGAATGACAGTGCTTCATAGTGCGGTCATCTGACTTGAATAAATGTGCTGGATTAGTGAGGCCGAGAAGAGCCAATCACCCAAAGTCAGCCCAATGGTGGGGGTGGTACAGATGAAAGGCTGAAGCTTTTCATAAAGAAGGAAAATGGGGGTATAACCGAGAAATCTCATCACTGTGTATACTGTCTTCAAGGGAAGCTTATGCAGAGAGAAGGCAACTGAATAGAAAATAAAATCTATTTTATCAAATCTAAAATCATCAAATAAAACGCTAGGATGTGAAGATTAGAGGACAAGGATTTCACCAAAGAGCATGTCTTTGGGAAGTTTCACTTCCCAGACTTCAATATTGCATTCACTAAGACGAATGGAATATGCGGAAGATGTAAACAGCGGGAGAGGCAAAGAGAACATACAAATAAGAGGCAGTAAATGGCCACAAGTAAGTTAAAGGAGCAACAGATTATTCCTGCTCGTAGGAATAAGGGACCATTTCAATGCATGTTGATCTTGGTGGGAACACCTCATTGTATTAGCCCTTAAACATCATTTCTCGAATTTCATTTCCTTACAAACTTCCTTAACAATTTGTGATCTATCCACATACCACAATACTATTATTTTCTTAATATTTATCTTTATAGCTACTCATTTACTTAAAGATAGCGGTGTCCAAAGCAATAATATCCATGAAACTACATACAAGAAAATAAATACAACTGTGTGAAAATAGAATCTATTCATCCAGATGTCACTGAAAATCCTCTGGTGTACCATCAGGAGTGGTGGGTAATATTGCCTGAACGCAGTCGTGTCTTTAGGGAAGAGAATAAAGATCATGTCTTCCTGTCCAGATAAAATATGGTTAATTTGCCTTATGGTTCAAATCTTAAGAGTATCCCCATCTACTTTCAAAGGTTCACGAGTCTTGTAAGGGAGCAAAATAATGGGCAGTTTGGGAGGTAGCAGATAATGACTGGGACTGCATACAAATGACAGATGTGGAAAGTTACAAAGCCTTCCCTAAGGCAATTTCCATGTACTGTCCCACCTAGGAAGCCCAGCAGCTTTGATCAGCTAGAGGCCTTGGTCATGGGGCCAATAATAAATACTTAAAACATCTGGACCTTTCCATCAGCTAACTTCCTGTAATGTGATGCATTTCCAAACACTGTGTCTTTTCTTGGAGTATCTCATCTAGAAGACCTTTCACAGGACCCTATTTTTATTTGGAAATAACTCTAGATGTTTTTTCCGGAAGGTGAGGTAGGGGTGATTTTAACGAGTATTCAACCTTGAATAATACAGCAAAAAGAACATTAGTTTCTCTTCAACATAGCCATATGTATGACTTTTGTAGTCTCTGCGTTTTGCATTGGCTATCCCCCCAAATCAGCGATAATTTATTTTAAACAATACATTTTAAATAACAGTGTTCTTTATGCATACTTTTATGAAATTTACTGTCACCTATTTTATGTTCACACTTATAGCAACTTTTGTTTTGATATTTACAACTTTATTCTAAATATCAAGTTGTATCTTTTTTCTTTTCTCTGTAGATCTTACAAAATTGTTTGGGCCCAAAGCACTATAATCCTAAATTTCAAGATCTACTTGAAGGACTGAATGGGTGGTAAGTAGAAGGCTTGGCAATGCCACTAGACTCATTATTTGTATTTAAAAAAAAAAAAAAGGAAAGGCAACATCTGACATAAGGCTGAGTAGTCACTCCAACATGTGTCTTTTCCAGCCACAACCACTAGGGGATGGGTGGGATAACGCGAGACTTCTTCATTGGCCCAGGAGTCACACTTTCCCATCTTTAGATATTTATCAGGATCAACAACTCTAGTATCTCACCTGAAATGACACCTTATAGAATTGAAACTTGTAAGAGTCTAAAACTCTTTATAGATGTGATCTGAATCACCCTTAAAGGTTAGAACAAATAGGCATTTATTAAAGGTGATGTACTAGAAAGAGCCGTGAACATTGAAGACAGATGGTTCTGGATTCAAATCCTGCCATTTACTTACTAGCTCCGTTACTGTGTGCAAAACTGAACCATGGATGGTTGGGTAGAGTTTTAGCGACCCAGGTTCAGCCCAGGATGTTGAGGCCTTCAAGTCAGGAGGGGAGAGGAAGAAACATGGTGTGGGGATGTGTCGAATGAGATGTTCGCCTTAGAACTCCCTGATTTTGCCTCTGTGAATGCACTTTCTGTCTGTGCGATGCTTCCAACATTTGACACCCTAATCTGTGAAATTTTCTGATGGCTGAAGGAAGCAAGTGAATGTGTTTTTATTTTCAAGTAAAAGTAAATATCTCTCAGAAACCCAGTGTCTTTCCCGGGCCTTTGGTTTTCAGGATAGTTGCTTACTTGGCAGGTTTCTCTCTCTTCTGGGAGCCATGTCATTTAAGTTTATCTCAATTTGCAAATGGACGACAAATGATAGAGGCTTAGTTCCTGGGAGGTAAAACACGGAATTCTCCTAATTCACAAATGTTTGGTTTGGTCTTTCACTCTGGCTATTTGAATTTCCATTCTCTTCTTCATCTGATAGCTCATCCACCTCTGTGATCACACTGACACGATAAACCATTGGTAGCTTGAAGTCAGCCAGGTATTTACACCACAGAAATCAGCCAACACTACAAATCAGGGCTTTTTTCCCTCACCTTGAGAGCCAGTTTACCTGCATACCACTGGATTCAGAAGGAATATAGACTGAAGTCCCTAGTGGATGGAAGTGTTGTTTCTCTTAACCACATTCCATTTGTTTCTTCTTTCAATGAACATTTGTTGCATGCCTGCTCTGTACCAATCCTGGGGCCAGACACAGGGCAGACAGAGGTCACCAAAATCTGGTCCCTAGCCTGGAGGATCTCACCATTAGGGTAGGAATGACTGCCAAGTTAACAGACAACTATAACCCAGCAGGAGAAGTGTGAGAACAGAAATATGTACAGCAGACAGAGGAGAGAATGATTAACTCATAACCTGTTAGAGATAGAAAGTACTTTGTCTCCAACTAAAGACCTAAAGAATTTTTTTCCTGTGGTTTTTATAAGTGGGAGCCTGACAAACAGGTGACTTACAGAGAATGCTATTTTGAAAACAAAGAGAGATGTATTTCAGAGGGCTATTTCTCTTGATTTCAGGAGAGCCTTGTTGTTTCACAGTGCTTACACACTAGAGGGAAGATTTTTATTTGGACCAACTATAGGCATTTGTTGTGATGGTAAGCCACGGCTGGCTCTATAAGAAATTGTGACTGAAATTCACTGGAGAAACTAAGTTAGAAGGGGTATAAATGGCTATACAGTAAATAAAAGGTGATCTGCTAAGGCCAACGCATCCCAGCTTTGCCAATTACAAGCTACGTAACCTTAGGCAAGTTACTTAAACTCTCAGTGTCAGTTTTCCATCTGTAACACAGGGAACATAGTAGTTGAGAGGCAGCGAAGTAGGGTGGTCAAGAGTATAGGCTAGACTACCTGGGTTTGGGTCCCTACTTTGCCCTTTTATAGCTGTGTGACTTTGGACAGTTAACTTAAACTCTCTGTTTCAATGTCCTCATTTGTAAAATGGGTCTATCATTAGCACCTACTTTACAGACTTGCAGTGAGGAATAAATGAAATAATGTATCTAAAGCTCTTAACACAGTGCCTGATGCTTATCCTACCTATATTAGTTAGGTTTTCCCTGCCTTATTCCTATTGCAGTGCTCCCTCCCTCTATCCTCCCCTGCGGCAATCACATCTATCCTTCAAGGCCCAGCTTATATGCAGCCTCTTCCACGAAGCCTTCCCTGATTTTATGTCCTCACTCTTAAAATGTAGAGAAGTAGTTTCCTGCCGCTATGGGGTGAGGGATTTGGAGAGGTATCAGAGCTTGTTGCAGAGGGGTATCGAGGCCACTGGTTAGGATAGCACTGGGTTGGAGGTACAGGAAAGGAGCTGAGGTTTGCACTTGGAGTTCAGGGGGATAAGCTGAACTGGGGGTTAACCAACAACAAAGTAACTCACATTGCTACCCTCCACCGCCCCTTCCTCTCCTGCCTGCATCATTGATCAAAACCATGAATTCAAACCACACAGAAACTGTGGCTCTGAAGAAGATGTGTGTGGGGAGGTAGGGGATTGTTCTGCCCAGAGACAAAGGAGCACAGGCCATAACCTAATTTTTCATGTGTAGTCATCCCAGTGTTTCTACCGCAGGAGAGAACAGGGGCTGGGGCCGGGTGGTGAGAGGCGTGAGAGCAGAAATTTGGCAGGGTCAGGAAGATGGATCTCTCCTCTGCATTATACACCGTTGCTCAGGAGTCTCGGGCCGCCCCACTCTGACAGTAACAACTGGACTTGGCTCATCTACGCTTCATTTCAGGAGCAAGGAGGCATAGCTATTCCAGGCTTTCTCACTTGAATCCACAGAAGCCTTGGCTGTAGAGAGAACACTAAGGAACACGATTCACATTCCTTGGTAGCTCAACCTTGGGAATGTCTTAGGACAGTGTTTCTCAAAGTGGATGCTGTGTGGGTCAGCTGGAGTATCTGTGGAGATGCAAGCACCTGGGCACCCCTCTCTAGAGATTCTGATTCACAGAGTCTGGGTTAGGGCCACGGAGTCTGCATTTTTTTTTTATAAATTTATTTATTTATTTTTGGCTGTGTTGGGTCTTCGTTTCTGTGCGAAGGCTTTCTCTACTTGCGGCAAGCGGGGGCCACTCTTCATCGCGGTGCGCGGGCCTCTCGCTATCGTGGCCTCTCTTGTTGCAGAGCACAGACTCCAGACGCGCAGGCTCAGTAGTTGTGGCTCACGGGCCTAGTTGCTCCGCGGCACGTGGGATCTTCCCAGACCAGGGCTCGAACCCGTGTCCCCTGCACTGGCAGGCAGATTCTCAACCACTGTGCCACCGGGGAAGCCCGAGTCTGCATTTTAACACTCAGATGATTCTGATGCACACTGAACTCAAAGAACTGACTTTCCATATGATAATAAATGCACTTTGCAAAGCTAACAGCAGGACTGTCAATGATGGATTCTCATGAAAGGGGGTAAGAAGGGAGATATTGAGCTTACGGGGGTGCTCCCTTGGGGACCTCCCATGGGAAGCCGTGGGCAGGCAGGGGGCAGCCTGAGAACACCCATCCAGACTCCTGGGAAAGGTGCCAAAGGAGGAATTTCTCGGTAAACCCTGAGACAGAGATTTGAGGGCCAGTGGTTTAATTGGGAGTTGATTCCAGGATGCGCTGGTAGGGGAATGAGGACATGGGACAGCAAAGGGAAAGAAGCCAGCACAGGGGCATGAATGAGCAGGGTGGCTCTGAGCACCTCTGGGAGTGGCGTGGTGCACACCCACCTGAAGGGCCAGGAAGCTGAAGTCTGAGCCTTTCAATTCCCATTCACCACTGGCTGGTAGCTTCTGTCAGGAGGATTAATTCCTCCCCAACACTTCTGACTTGTCTGACTCTCAGGCTGAGAGAAAGTCTTCAAGTGGAGAATCGCATGTGCTAACAATAGGATGCCATTGGCATGTATGAAAAAGGCTAGTGCCAAACATGGGTAGGGCACCAACAGCATCTGCTATGACTGCAGTGACTTTATGTCACATATATTGTACTTTATCGTTTACATATTGCTTTGATATGCGTCACTGCAACTGATAAAAAAAAAATGAGGTGGGTAGTAAAACTTGATGGTGGTGGGAGTGGCCTCTGGAGTCAGACCGACCTAGAACCGACCTAGTTCTTCCTCTTTGTAGCTGAGTGACCTTGGACAAGTCATTTTCCCTCGCTGATGCTCACTTTCCACATCTATAAAGTAGGGATCATAATGGCAGCTATTTCTTAAGGTTATTGTAAGGCCTAAATGCAGAAATGCAGAATTCCCAGCAGAATGCCCATGATATTAGGGGATTCAACCAATATTCCTTCCCTTTCTTCCACCCCTCTCTCTCTTTACTCATCTTTTTCCCCACAGCACACAGCCCCAGTGTATGGCACCAAGTTGGTACTTAATAAATGTTTCTAACATGGAAGGCATCAGTACACCCTGAAGAAAAGTCCACATTGCTTATGAGGCAGTAGACTGAAGGTGCCATTTAAAATAATATAAAATCTAGAAAAGTGTACTGCGGGGATGGGCATTGAACAAGCTCAGATGCAAGGAAGGCTTCCGCCCTGGAGAGGAAGATGTCTTTTAGACTAGACCTTGAATGATGCAGGGGAACTGTTTTTGGCAGAGAGAAGGGAAGGAGGATCCCAGGTGGGAAGATGCCCTGGACAAAGGCCTGGTGGTGGGACAGAAGACAAACATAGGCTAACATTTATTGAGCACTTACTGTGTACAAGGCACTGTGTAAAGTGATTTTTGTACATGCTTTATTTCATCGAATCCTTACACAACCCTGCAAGTTAGGCACGACAATTAATTTCATCTTCCATGTTAGGAAATTGAAGCACAGAGAAGTTGGGTAACTTGCCTGAGGCCTTACAGGCAGAACATGATGGAGCCTGGAGTCAAAATCATATGTGTCTGACTCCAAGCCCAGTCACTAAGTGTTAGCGGCTATAATGATAATTACGAATCATAAGAACTATCATTGTTTCTGTGGAATGATCAGCTCCCACCATGGATTCAATTCAATAAAGACTGAGTACCTACTTTTATTATGTATTATTACCTAAGTACGGAGCAGTTATAGCCTCAATCTTTGGAAATTCTCCTTTATTGTGGAGCATCCTGGGAAATTCCCCTTTGGTTTCCCCTAAGTATTTCTCAAAGCCTTGGGCTTGGTTCATATGATTATGACTCCCATTTTCGATTCCCTATCAGCATACGACACGAGTTGTCATTGTTTAATCACAAGCTGCACTTGTGATAAATGTTGGATAATCAGAACAAAAGCGCAGGAAAAATAATTAGAGGGAACCGAAGGGAAGAGGCTCACAGCCTTGAACAAGAGACTGTGTGAAGGTTTCTAAGACTCAGTCCCTGAAGCTCTGACAATGCATTTTGATCCTTGTCTTAATGCAAATGAATGACTCCATCAAGTCATAGGCAGTTTGTCACAGTGCAGGTTATTTAGCTAGTTAATTAAAAGTCTGAGTGAGCTGGTGCCTCTCTGCACTGGGCTCTGAAGATAACCAAACTGTGTTCTGACCAGGCAAGTTAATTTAAAATAAGTGACCTCAATTGGGTAATGGCTGCAAGTTCAAATTCAAGAATCGCTATAATTAGTCCCAGACAGATCTTAATTGTTCTTTCAGGAAACAGAGTGAGGAAGGGGGAAAGAGAAATGCCCAAGCCCCAAGTAAATGTTATTTGCCATATCTTTCAAAAGCAGGGGAGCTGACTGGGTTAGGGCATAGTTACTACGGTATAGCAAGACTTCCACTGCTGCTTTCCAAATGCGTCCTTCTAGACGTAAAATGGGTGTAGCTGTTTTGGAAACAAGAACTAGAATTCAGCTCTCTTAACGATGTGATCTCAGGCAAGTTATTTAACCTTCTTATGTCTGTTTCTCATCTATGTAATGGAGAAAACACTATTAACCCTACCAACCTCAGAGGATGGAAGGAGATACTTTGCAAAACTGCTTTGAAAAAAATATACAAAGCTCTACAAGGCTGTATTTATTCTTGCTTTAATCCAGGAAAGTTTCATAATCAGAGACTTTTGATTTTAGAGTATAATACTACTCTAGGTGTGTTTCTCTTTTTATTTTTTCCTTCTACTCTGCCATAAACCGAGTACCTTCTGAACTGCACCCCTTGAGAGGTGAAAGGATCACAGCAGGCAGTATATTCAGCACCGTATCTGTGTGGTGGTACGTGAGGTTCTAATTTCTTAGGAGGTGCGCCCGCAGAGCTGAAAATGATTTCAGCTTTGTGTGCTTTTGGAAGAAGTCAGAGAGCACACACATTTAGCATTTTTTTTATTACAAAATCGGATCCTTCCCCATTCATGTTAATATAAATCTTTGACTTGAAATTACATGCTGGCACAGCACTGTGGTACCACGAGGTTAGTGTAAGTCACAGTGAGAGCAGGATGGCTTTATCTTCACTTATTTTTTTATGTGAATGCTTGGTTTCCCTTCACTGTTCTGATACATTCCAATCACACATATCTTCTCAAGCTCTGGAAGCCAAAGGTAATAAGAATTTGTACAATGATAAAGATAAATAAGTGACAAAATCATAACCCAATACAAAGCCTTGGAAGACCAAGAACTTGACCATTTGGGGATGCACAAATGACTGCTTTTGAAGCTGCTTTTCTTTCTGGATTCCACTTTTTAAAGGGAATTGTATTGTGATGCCCACTTGAGTCCCCCTTAATGGAATGTAAGCATCTAAGACAGAGATTTACAACCTATACCTACTGACAGTAATCACAACTCTTTATCATTTAAGCCTAACCAAAACTCGTTAAAGGAGCTTGCTTTGAAATCAGAATCTGTGTTCGGCCTTGTTAGATGAGCCAAGCAAATAATGGAGTCATGTCTCCCAGAATTGCATTGCTACCAAAGGGCTGTGCCTTTTGCTGAAAAGAGCTTGAGGTCATAATGAACAAATAAACAAACAAAAAACCCTGGTTCCACATTACCCTTCATCGCTGGGAAACACCCACCCATGGTAGGGAGCTGCAGAGGGCACAGCTTTGCAAGGCTTTTGCAAAGGTTTAAGCCATAGGCTGAGCAGTCGTTTCTACAAGTCTCCCTCGGGAGTTTGTGTGGTGCACCATGAGTAAAAGCCGCAATATGCAGTGCACACAGGACTGGGAATTATTCTCCAAGTGATAAACGTCCGGACTTTTCTCCCCCTGGAAAATGTCAAGAAGCTATTTATTTAATTCAACAAATATTTATTGAGCACTTACTAGGTTCCAAACTGTTTTAGGTGCTGGGGATATGGCAGTGAACAAAACACAAAGCACCCTGCCCTCATGAAGCCTATATTCTAGTTTGGTTGTCTGGTGATCACTCCCTCCTGTGAATTCCTATATTGTTTCTACCTCTCATCCTTCCCTCAGACTACTAAGTATTTACCCAAACTAGGCATGTGTCCGGCCATCCCAGTAAGTCCTTGAGGGCAGGGCCCCAGTTTAAACTCATTAGTGTGTACATCATTCAGCACGGTGCCCTGTAGGCAGGTGTTCAGTCAATGTTTGTGGATGATGAGAAAGAAGAAGACTCCAAATACAAGGAAAAAGGATGAGAATTTATATTAACTTCAAATGTTATCTTTCTGGTTTAGTATGTTTTCTTACCAGACTCTTAACCTAAACACTAATTCCAGGCAATTGGGTGGGAAGTGGGATGGGGGTGAGAAGGCAGGTGGCCTTTTCAGGGGAACCCATATGTAGATATCTATTTGGTCCCTGTATTGGCATAGTCTTGGGTGGTGTGGCACAAGGAAGATGGACATTGGACTCAGATCTGGGCTTAAATCTGTGTTTTTTCACTCACTACTTGTATGGCCACTATGTATTAGTCCCTCTCTCAGCACCTCAGTTTCTTCATTGTAAAATGATGGGATAGTTTAATCCCTAAGCAGAACCTTCTCGTTTCAGGTATCAAGTTACTTTATTTCCTAGTGGAAAAAATTCTGTTTCTTGAGGATCAAAAGTCATGATGAAAGGTAGAGTCGTGTTCTGGTCAATATAGCCTATGTTCTTATTGGTATCAAGTTTCAACCATTCTGCTTTATGACATCTGAGTTATTCTCAGTTTCCTAATTGGCACTGCTTATTAGCATTCACTCTGACAAGTGAGCTTGTCATACCTATGCAAATATAAATTTCCACCCCCTTCCACCAAACCAGGTGAACTATTGGTCCTTGAAGACTCAGTTCAACAAATCATCAGGAGAAAGCCTCCCTGATCTCCGAGTCAGGCATGTTTCTTGTGCATTCCCATTAGGATCTGTGTTCCCCTCTGTCATTGCACTTAGACCTGATCATCTGTTTACTTGACTGCTTCCCTACTAACCCACGAGCTCCTTGAGGGCTGCAACAATGTCTTACTTGTTTTTCACTTTTTCTTTAAACTTATTACTAGCTCTTATCCAGGACAACAGACACAGACAGCATGGATAGGAATGTCTTACTTTGAAGGACAGCTTAAAACAGTCTCTTTACATTTCAGCAGTTCTACTGGAAAGGATTGTGCATAAGAGCCTTCTGTTTCCTTTTTTCATGCAGTTTAGAAGATAAAACCATTCACTTGTTTCTGCCACTTCAAATATTATTCTTATTTATGTAGATTCTATGAAGAGGACATTTGAGTAACGGGTCCTTTCCAGTTTCCACAAAGAATCGAGTCTGTACTAGTCCTCTTTATGCAAAAATGTCTTTGTTAGATGTGTTGGGTTCTGCTGCAATGAGATTGCAAACGAAACCGTCCCCATCTTCCTCTGGAGTACGGTAAAGGGAAATTCATCTCCATCTGACAACTTTTCAGCTAAGCTCTCTGAGCAAAGCCAGTAATATGGAACTCACGAAAACAGTTTGAAGACTGAGCAGCTTTCTCTATATGTGGAGAAACCATGCCATTTTCTCTTGGCTCCTAAATCCTCCAGTACCTGGACCATTATTAACATTGCTCTTTTTCTTTAAAAATATAGTTTGATGGTGAGATTATCATGCATGCATTCTTGACATGAGTTAAGAAAGTGAAGAGAATGAGTTGTAGGTCACTGAGTGGTAGGGACCATAAAAGGAAGTGGCTAGGATTTCACGTGTATTGTTTTTTGGGGTGTTGAGGTCACTGCCTGTAATTCAGCAAGCAAGATGTTGTGGTGGAGGCTGCAGTGGACCAAGTCACTGGGGAAGAATACTACTGGGAAGTTGTCTCGGGCAAAAAGTGCCCTCCTACTTAGTTTCAACATTTCATAATTGGTGCTTTAGCTTCAACAGGTTGGGTGTGAGAAGCAGCCCCTAACTCTTCTGGGGAGGAGCATAAACAACATTACCCCTCCCTAATGAAAGCAAATGCCTGAGGATTCAGGGGTGGGTCTTCTGCTACCTGTTATCAAGGGAGCTAATGTAGAAGAGTTAATGGCTCTGTTGGGAGATGCACTTTCCCGCCACTCCTTGCAACTCTCTCTGAGCAGCTGCTGGTGGTTGCCATGGACACCAAGTAGCAAATGGGCTAGGGTCAGAGTTTGAAGGATTGCCGCTGTGCTTGAGTGGGTGAGACTGAAATTAAGTTAATGTATGTACAAATAAGATGCGTTTCTTTCCTTTGTGCCTTTGAGAAAATGGCAACAAAGCAGCCTGTCAAGCAACAATTGATTTTATATTGGCCAGGGAAGAGGGAGGAGAAGCAATTTATTGAGTAGGAGGTTCTCAAGTTAAGCACAGGCAGTAGTTTGAAATAGGTCAAGAGAAGTGAAAAGGGCTCTCAGAGCTGCTGAAGAGATAGTAATGATGGAAAGGCCCTTAAGAATCGCCATTAAGAAGCTTTCTATAGTATCTTCTTAGACGGCCTAGTCCATTGCTTCAGGGTCCCTGGATCCTCTTTTCTTAATCTAAGACCAAGTATTACTGAGACTTCACTCCATTTGGTTCTGCCCTCTTATTTACCTCTGCAAGTATGTGTGTGTGTGTGTGTGTGTGTGTGTGTGTGTGTGTTTGTGTGTGTCTTTTAGATAGCATTGTTTCAAATCAGTTCACCCAGTTTTCCCTTTTCTATGTCCCCATTCTTAAGATGGGTGGGCACACTTTCTGCCAATGCTGAGCTCTGAAAGAGACTGCACCCTTCCTGCCCCTGTCCTCAATAATGATCCAGTTATAGCTAGAGCCAAAATTTCCACTGTTGGGACAATGAAAAGCATGGAAACAATTTAAGTTAAAGCACAGAAGTTTGAATACAGTACCCTTGTTTATGACCAGTTAACCCCACTATGGTAGGACAGTCCTGTTTGGCCCACAAAACCATAATCAAAGCACTTGCCACCCTCTTGGTAGCACTCACAAATCCAAACCTTTAAGAAGATCATAGAAAAGTAACAGCACACCGTCAAAGACAAATGGGAAGACTCCAAATATCTGGGGAGCATGTCCTTACCACCAAACTCTTCTCTTACTCCACCACATCAGTCTCCCTCTCTTGAGACCTGCCTCAGATTATAGAAGGAGCTTAAATGCTCTTTGAGTTTTCAGGCTCAGTGACCACACGTTCCTTTCTTTGTTCATTTTCTCCTCCTTAAGAAATGAGGTGCAGTGACTCTAATTATAATGCTTGATATTTGTGGACTTGCCAGGGGTTCTCTCCAGGGGATCTTCGAATACCTTAGAGAAATTGTCTGATTCATCTTAATGTCATTCTGGTAAGGCAGGGAAGGCTTTTTCTGTTTTATGGCTAGGATGACGAAAGGTGACTTGGCGGTTGCAAGGTCACCCAGGGATCTTGAGATAGAACTCAGCCGCCTTTCTGGTCTTTGGCCTATAGTGCTAGATGACGTCAGAAGATATTTGTCAATTGCTATTCTTTTTCAGAGTAGCGTGTTGGCTGTATGTGTACATCTGGAAGGCTGCTTGGTAGTTATATATATTTTTCAAAAGGTTGGAGAGAGAATAGTGGTGTCTGGCTACAATCCCTTCCACTTTAGCTCTACCTCTAGTGACGTGACATTAATTGCCACCAGTCTCCCCAAGCCCTGGCCCTGGCCCATTGAATTGTGCCCCTCACTTGTCAATTTGTTATAACCTTTGGGCAGAGACAAGTTTGACCCTGTCAAATCTGGACAGAAAGAAAGCTGCCCCAACAAGGGTGGGATTGATTTGACTAAAAGATCCAGGTGGGTGGTTGGTAACAATGGCATCAAACTGATCGAGGGCTCTTTCCCACCCTCAGTCTCATCGAAGTTCAGACCTTGGCATGGATCAGTCAATGGCCTTTGCCCTTCAGTGTTAGTGCAGTAAAGAACTTGAGTCTGCACATTTTGTTTTATTTTTTGTTACTGCACTTATTTTGCATCGGCTTGGTGTCTCTCTGTAAGGCAGTCTAGAGGTCTAAATTATTTAAAATATAAGGGTCCTGTGGCAATGTGAGCTTGAATAATAAGTAGCTTTTGTGTTGCTGTTGTAAACTGTGGTTCTTGCAGCCCTTATGAAACTGTTTGTTACAGCATCTGTTAGAATCTAGGACAAGACTCCTGTAATCAGGCAGCTGTGTGATGAACCTTCTAATTGCTATATTTTTGTTGCTCTTAATCTGGGAAATTTTCCTAATAAAGCTGGATGATGATTCTAAGAAATTCATTAATGTTTACAAGCCAGTAACGCTAACCCACAGGACCTTGTCAACCTCTCGGTGCCTGCAGAGGCTTAACTGGGACACTCACAGTGTCAGCCATACAAAGGAACAGGTGTCAGGGTGTTTTCCTCCCGTGCCAATTGAAAACATATTCATTGCCTGTGGAGGGGTAAAATAGTTATCTATGGTTAATGTTTCCTTTCTTTCTATTTTTTTTAAAGAATGGATCTGAGGTCTCACTTGATCTAAGTGATGGGATTAACTCAAAACAAAGGAGGGTATTTGTATTTTATTTTTCCATTTGAATTGGTTCATATTTTTATAATTTTAGAATAAGGTACCAGCCTTGGTCCTAAAATGTTGGTGTTAATGGGTGGGAGAGAAGGTCTTTTGATTTAATAAATCTTTACTGCAATCTACTATACTTTTCTATGTGCACAGGGCATCTGAGCAAGATTCTCAGTCAGCAAAGAAACATTCAGTGATGGTCACTGGCCTGGAAATCTGAGAAAGCAGGAAAGTTGATTCACACATTTTTAGATACTTATCATACTCTGCCTTCCAGAATTATTGCGTTGCCTTATCACCCCTACTACTGTAGCATGGAAGACCTGTCCTTTCCCCCTCCCACCATATCTAGCACTGGGTATGGTAAAACGGGTCAGGACTCAATCCGCAGTTCTTGAATTGAATCTCTTACCTTGTTTTTCACAGCGCTGGGAATCATAGCCTGTTGGAATGGGAAGGGACCATCATATTCAACACATTCATTTTTACACTTTAGGAAATGGAGGCACAGAGCGATAGGGTGACTTTTCGAAGTCATACAGCTTGGGGCTAGCACCTAGGTCTCCTGCCTCAAGACTTCCGTACTCTGCCTTATAAAACTCCAGGATGTTTCCAGTCATCCCAAGGACTCTCATGAGGTTCCCTAATGAAAATTTATTTGAATTTGCATTTATTTTGTAAAGTAAAACCTCTAAACCGCATGGGAAATAATCAAGCAAATAATGAGGTATCACAATTTTTAGAAATGGGAGAAGGGGAGGGAACTGTTGGTTGAACAGGAGCATTTCTTTTTTGAGACCAAAGTGTCTAGCATCTGAAGTAAACAAGAGTCTTGCTGTTTCAAAGTAACGATCTTGAATGAGTTTTTTCTCTTTATTTTCCCAGAGGGGATTTGCTTCTAAATATTCACGAAGGCAGTCTAGTGTGAAGTATGACCAGAGAATCAGACCGTCCTTTTTAATAAGCCAGAGATTAAAATCTCTAAATATAGAATACTGACGTCTGCTACTAACTCTTAGGATAAATATCTTTGCATTTTAGGGAACAAGTTTATTTAAGGCTGCCAGTGAGTGTTAAAATCACCTAACATGTTGAAGGTTTTTACTGCAAGTACAGGGTCCTACTCACTTAGGGTCTGGAGAACGGTAGGCTGGACTTCAGAGAAACCACATCTGCAGTGAGCATCTTTAAGAAATCCAACCATAGGTTTTGCTTTTGGAACACTGTTATGCAATTTTGGGGTGCATCTTTGCTTCAAAATGTTTATTAGGGTAGTCTGAGATATGTTAAGTAATAGGATTAAATCACCACGTCATTAGGGTAAGAAATAGAGACCACTGGACACCGTGATTGGTGAGGTAAGAAAAAGGGTCCCTGAAAGGGATGAATGAGGCAACCAACTTATAGAGAGAAACCTGGAATGGCTGGAGGTGGGGAAGGAAATGGTACATCTAGTAACATACAGTAAGAGATGAAGGAAGGCCAGTGGGTATGCTTGGCTGTGTATTCATCTATGTCTGGAAGCATGCCCATTAGCAGACTGGGGAGCAGGGAAAGCAAAGAGGAATGGGATCTCTTTTTTTACAAATGGGCCTTAACATGTGCCTGGGAGAAGAAGATGGAGAGGCATAGGTCTTAGAAAGCCTTTGACCTCACATTTTATGAGTAGTTTACTCATATACAAAAATAAGCTGCAGGCTTTTCTAATTCCTTTTATTCTACAGCATATACGTACCTAGACTTTATTATATTATTTTACATTTGGTGAGGTGTTGTTCTCTAACTTGATTCACCTTGCTAGGGGCTGTTACAAATTTTAAAAAAGGAAAGAAAGAAAGAGAAATTTTGTTTCTCCTAATAGTGCCCAGTATAGTACTCTGAATACAAGCCCTTGTGTGATGTTAATCTCAGAACAGTTGACTGGCCCTTGTCTGGGAAATTTTCCTTGTAAATTATAATACCTGTTCTAGAGGTCTGATACCTTTGCCTTCCTGCTTTTTCGTGAGTTGCCTCTTTCGTGATTGTGCAGTGATTTCTTAGGTAGCTAGGCAATTTTATCCACTCCAAGAGGTCCTATTCTGTATGGCATCTTGTTTCTCTATCATGCGGGTATGGCCTCAGATTGCCCTTTGAAATCCAGGTAAGTAACATCTGCCAAATCCCTTACCTATGTTTGTCTTTTGAAGATTCTGAAAGACGTCTCCTTCAGTCCACCTGTAGACACAGGCTGGTAAATAAATGGCATCCTGCTTTGGTTCAGGGGGTCTCCAGTGTAGCTGTACTGTCTCCTATCTAGTATGCAGCCCACCATATAATGTGAATATCATGGAGGACATAGACCTAAGTGTGAAGTATAGAACCACTACTACGTGGTGGTGGAAAAGGGTTTAAGTCTCAGCTTCTAACCACGCCTCTGAAAGCAGGTCTCTAGAAGAACTTTGGAATGCTAAGTATAGAGAATCTTTCTTAGACAACTTCTAGTGTTGAAAAGGATCTGACCAGACATACGGTGGATTGTGGCAATGGGCACAGAAAGGAGGAGGAGAAATTTGAGTAACTTACTTCTCTGTCGCTGCCCCTTCAGACCTCTAATTTATCCTAACCATGTCCCCTAACCATGTCCATCTTCTTTTTTTGACTTTGGATAGGGTGAAAGGGAATATCTATGGAATAAAGCAAAAAATGCAAGAGCATCAGGAAGATTCTCTGGAGTAGCTTGTACCCACCCCTGAGAGAAAGAAGCAGGATAAAAATCTCCCGGTTCACTCTCTATCCCAGTTCTACCAGATACTTGATTAACTTTCCCTAGCATTTAAGCTAGTCAGAGATTCCATTACTGGGCAAAAGCACCCCTCCTCAACCCTGCCTCACCAGGCAAAATCACGATAGGTGATTGGAAGCGCTACATTCACACTGAATGAGGCTATTCAGAAAACCCTCCTCTCCAGGAACAAATTGGACATTTTGACAGGGGCATTTATGTTTTTAGGCCATGAGAGAGATAGGAGCAGGCTCGCCCCTAACATTTTTGGGTCCCACAGCAAGAGTACAAATGGAGGACTGCATACCATACACCTAAATGTTACAAAGTCCAAAAGCAGGATATGCCTTGGCCTGGTCTGTGTATCCACCTGTCAACCTAACTAAAGAGGTAAACTGAGGTAAGCTCAAACTACCAGAAATTGAGTTTCTTTGGAAATAGTAGAGAAACTGCGGTTCAGGAAATACAAACTGTAGCAAGCTACAGAGGAATGTGTTGAGGGTTTGGGGTGGGCTGCATTTATGGGCAAGGAGTACAAAGAGGGGGGCACAAGAGGGGAACCTGTCCAACCAGGGCACAAGCAGTAAGTTCACTGGCTTGAGGACGGTAGGAGATCCTTGGCGGGTGTTCATTGTCGGGAGATAAGGCTTGGAGGTCTGTAAATTAGGCGCTTATGGGAAATCAGTCTCTCAGTTCTTGAGTTTCATTTTCCTGAGGACACACACATGAGATTCTCTATCTCATATACCCTGTTGGGGCAGGGTAGGGCAGGATGAGGTGGCAGCTGGGCCCAGGGCTCAGAACTCCTGGGTGAACACTGGATCTACCTGAAACCAGGATGGTGTGGACCCGTCAAGTTCTCCAAGAAGCCAAGGACAGTAAGCTCCCCCATCCCAACGGCTCACTCTTCTGACTTGGGGTTGCCGAGCAATTCTATATGTCTTCCAAAACTGTATCATTCAAGTAGCATACAGGGAGGGAGTGCAGTTATCTGGAAAAACTTATCTGTCAAACCCCTTCACTTAGAGTGATTTGGGGAGGCCAATTTTAAACAAAATTAGCCATTTTTCTCTGGTTTCCTATGGCATGTGTTGTCATTTTCTCCTTCACTGCCCCTGCCCTTGACGCCATGTGCCTTTTTGCTCTGATCTGGGAGCCCAGTTTGGCTTATGTGTCCTTTTCCTTTCTCCCCATGATGTTCAACCAGCTACTAACCTTTCAAAAACTCTGAAGACCAAAGAGAAAAAAACGTCTTTGCGTTCCAGTGTTTATGACATCAGGGGGCCTCTAAAGCATGGAGCTCAAGGCAGTAGTCCTTATCACCTGGGTTTAAGGGTGATACTGGGTGCTCAAGTCTAGTGGCCCAGAAAAGCTGAGCACCCACCCCAAATACTTATCCTATGGGCATTTATGCTTTCCCAGAACCAGTCTTATTTTATGCTTGCTTTTCCAGGAGTTAATGGAGGGAAGGGGAATTGTACCTTCCGGACTTTGCCAGTTACATTCAAGTTATTCCCTAGTAAGGGAAGGAGGAAATGCGCAACCCCTAGGGCAGTTTTTGGTAAAATAATGAAGACTGTGGTTCTTTATCTGAGCATGAATGCACGCAGATGGAAATTCTAGTTGTACTTACATATCACTCTGAGAAAGCACCCCTCACAATTTACTCCTACTCTTGTAGAGCCCATTGCATAGTTAGATTGTTTTGGCAACACAAGTAAATGAACCTGGGTAGGTTTAAGGGGCACATTTTCAATTCCGTGTGTTAATGGAATATGGATCCTTGTCAAGTGGAGAAAACATCTGTGAAATTCTTGTTGTTTAACAATGCTTGTTGTAAACAAAGCTGCTGCCCCAGGCTTCATCAGGATGTTTATCCCTTATAACCTCTGGTTGAATCTACTCCGATTGAAAACCTCTGTCAGATGCAGGGCTGATTAGTGTAGTGATTAACAGCATTTGGAGCCAGATTCCCTGGGTTCAAGCTCTAGCTCCACCGATTATTAGCCGTATGACCTCTAAGTCTCAATTCCTTCATCTGTTAAATGGAGATAATATTCCCATCTGCCTTTTGGGGCTAATATGAGGATTAACTCACATGAGATATAGAAACGGGCACATATCCGCCCACATTGATTAAAATAGTATCTGGAACACTGTAAGCACTTAATACGTATTTGTTATTAAAAATGCCCAGTTGTCATATGTAGCTCAAGGCTGTAGTGTCTTTAATTATTTTAAGTGACGCCGAAAAATCTAGTTAATTCTCAGATAGTCCTTGGGCTTATCAATCAATGTGTCTTACCCAATGTTACATTGGAGAAAAACCAGGTTGTCTAGCATGCTAAACATATTAGTGAGAACTCAGCATAGCTCAAGTCTTAGACTCTGTTCTCATGGTAAGACCTTAGACTGAGCTGATATCTTGGAAGATCCATGAGGACACTGTTCTTGAACAACAGCCCCTAAATAACTCATCTTCATAAGCACAAAACCCTACCGCTCATGAGCAAATAGCTATGGTCACCAGTTATTAAGTGCCTACTGGGCGCCAAGCCCCGTGCTAGGTGCTCTCCCCATGCTACCTTGTTTGATCCTCCCAATTCATGAGGATCCCATGAAGGGAAGGTAGTGGAATAGTCTTTTTAACACTATTTTTTTTTTTAGTTCACTTTTATCTCTTTCATATTAGACATTAACTTTAAATTATTTATTTATTTATTTATTTATGGCAGTGTTGGGTCTCCGTTTCTGTGCGAGGGCTTTCTCTCGTTGTGGCGAGCGGGGGCCACTCTTCATCGCGGTGTGTGGGCCTCTCACTATCGCGGCCTCTCTTGTTGCGGGGCACAGGCTCCAGACGCGCAGGCTCAGCAATTGTGGCTCACGGGCCCAGTGGCTCCACGGCATGTGGGATCTTCCCAGACCAGGGCTCGAACCCGTGTCCCCTGCATTGGCAGGCAGATTCTCAACCACTGCGCCACCAGGGAAGCCCCGGAATAGTCTTTTAAGATGAGAAAATTGAGCCTCAAAAAATTGTCACTTTCCTCAGTGTCATGCAACAGGGAGGTGAGGGAGCTACGATTTGAAGTCACGTCTGTTTGATTCCCAAGTTTGTGTTTATTCAACCGTACCACACAACGTTCCAGGAAGAGAAGAGGATACCCTCAAACCGTCATATGGACTGGCAAGTCAGCTCAATGTTGTACAAGGATCATTGAGAGTAAGGGCTGAGACAGAGTGGGAGCAAAAAGGGGAGAGGAACTGGACAGTACCAGTAGGTGCTGAGTGGAAGGTGAAGCAAGGAGAGGACATAAGCCCCTAACATTTTTATTTCACTTGACTGAGGTCTAGCCATTGGCAACAGCGCTGTAAGTGACCCAAAGCGCTAGACGTATTTTGGAGCAAGCAGTGTGTCCTTTGTGTTATAGCCTCATACTTTACAAGGGCCCCTAATATTGTTCATCTGGTTTAAACTGTCATCTTTAGAAACTTGACTTACTAACTTGGATGTTTCGTTTCTTAAAATGACTGTTTTTGAAGTGACAGTCAAGGTCAAATGAAAGGAACCTAAGAGATTGACCTGCTTCAGGATTCTGTCCTTAAGAAGCACTACTTTCCATGAGGAGGTGATTTTAGCTTGAAATATTTCTAGGGGAAATCAGACGTTCTATATTTTTTCTGTACAGCACATTGAAACATATTGGTTTGGACTCCATTAAGTTTGCATATGCTATAATTCAAGCAGGGGCTATGCTGAGACTTACCTTTGAATTATCTATGGAAAAAATAAAAACATGGTAAAGACCGAAGGGGAGGACTTCCCTGGCTGTCCAGTGGTTAAGACACTGCGCTTCCACTGCAGGCGCGGGGTTGAGGGTGGGGTGCACGGGTTCAATCCCTGGCCCTGGCGGGGGAACTAAGATCCCACATGCTGCGTGGTGCAGCCAAAAAAAAACAGGGAAAATATATCCAATGAATAGGCAATTAGGAAATATTGTTAACTATTTAATAAAATAAGTCTTCTATAAGGATATTTACTTATCAACACAGAAGATTAACTTGGAATATTTGTATATTCCTGAAAACAATCTTAAAACTGTTCTAGATCTGACTATTCTAATTCAGAATGGCCTCACATTCATATAGCCCTAGCTGGTGAGATTTTTTTTTTTTAACATCTTTATTGGAGTATAATTGCTTTACAATGTTGTGTTAGTTTCTGTTGTATAACAAAGTGAATCAGCTGTATGTATACATATATCCCCATATCCCCTCCCTCTTGCGTCTCTCTCCCACCCTCCCTATCCCAACCCTCTAGGTGGTCACAAAGCACCGAGCTGATCTCCCTGTGCTATGCGGCTGCTTCCCACTAACTATCTATTTTACATTTGGTAGTGTATGTATGTCCATGCCACTCTCTCACTTCTTCCCTAGCTGGTGAGATTTTACTTTCCTCCAGTTTCCTCTCTCCTTGTAATGAGTACTTTCTCATGCTGACTCTCTCCCTAGTCTAGTTAAGCTCATTCGCTCTGGTACTGTCCTTAGGCCTGCAGAACGGTTGGTCAGTGCTCTCTTTATGATAACTCTTTATACTTGAGGATAGTGATTAAACTGCCTCTTGGCTCTCTTTCACCAGGCTAAACAACCCCAGCTCATTTAGCCTTTCCTCATAGGCCCTATTTTCTAATGCTTTTATCCTTTTTTGCTGAGCTTCTCAGAATCTTGTCCAATCGCTTTTCAGTTGTTCTAAGATGTAACCTGATGAGCGGGCCTAATCTAGGGTTTGGCATTGGCTAAATATTTAATAAATGACTTAAAATTAAGGAAGATGGTGTAGTGCAGGCATAAGAGCACTGGACTAGGAGTCAGAAGACTTGAGTTTCGTCCTTGCTCTGCCACTTACTAGGATTGGGCAGAGAGCCACATTTGGGCAAATCATCTAAATGTCTCTAAGCATCAATTTATCATCTGTAAATTTAGGATAAACACATCTGCCCTGCCTGCCTCCCATAGTGAGGCTCAAATGAAATAATCTATGTGAAAACCCTTTGTTTAGCATCAAAGCACGATGTAAACACTATGTGTCAGGAACTTTTCTGAATGCTTTGCATATATTAACTCATTGGGGTACAGTTATCATTTCCATTTTACAACCAGGAAATGGAGGCTCAGAGAGTTAAGTAACTGGCTCTAGGTCACACAGCTAGTAAGTGACAGAATCCATGCAGATAAATATTAAACATCCAACAGAGCCATTCATTTTATGGGGCCTGACCTTCAAAAGCTGTCCACAGGTAGACACACCACTGGGATGGAGGATCTATTCAGTCATGGGTAGATAACTCTGTGAGAGGCAACTTTTTCAAAAGTGAATGTTTAGGTTGGTCATTGAAGTAGGGCAGCTGTCCACCAGTGGGGAGGGCCTCATGAATACAATACAGTGATAGGAATGCTGTATCAGGTCATGTCAATGGTTCATTCTTCCTAGGACACCTAAATCTTCCTATGGAAATTGCTCTTAATTCTTGGATTCAAGATCTGCACTTTCTAAATATTCTCTGTGAATTCTGACAACCCTTCATGGTTTCAACTGTCTCTGGCTCTGCCCTTTGTGTGTTAATTCTTGCAGCTATAAGTTTGGAATAATTTCCTCATAGATTAACTGTTAAGGAGAAATAGTAAAGACAGAATAGCACCTAATTGAATCTTTTTTCCTGCTGTGGTCTGAAGAATTGAAAGAGATAAAAAAAAAAAAGAGCTTTGGAAAGAAACATTGGAATAATTTTGATTTACCCCATAAATGTTTGAACATTCATAGGGAAAATTAGAACTTAAATCATGAAATGAGGAGGTTATGCTATATAGTAGTATATTGAAAACCTGCTTATATTTGAAAAATTGTACCATATTGAGGTCTTTGCATTAACACCATTAGATATAGAATACAATATGAATTTACTTTATGACAATCTCATCTATAGGGAATAGGGTTGTAGTGGTGTAACAGGTTCTCCTACCTCAAATAGTGGCACGAAGTATCATTTTATGGGAGACTATAGAAGTTTCCTTCCATGAGAATAAACTCAAAGTTGAAAATACCTTTGGAGGATGGGAGCATTTTTGGGGAGGATTTGATACTATCTGAGTTATAAATGTTATCTTTCTAACTAGAATCTGTATAGTGAATAAGTTTGTCAAGAATCGTTGGGAACCAATAAGAAAAAGTGGGTATCTCTGTATCTTAGTAGTCAATTTATTTTTAAAAATGTTTACTCTAAAGAAATATTATGTTGAATTTGTTGCTTTTAATAATTCATTTAATGAGAAATCTATTTTTATATAAAGAAATAAATTTTGGCAAATTCATGATATCAGAACAAGCTTGAGCACAGAGCTACCGTCTTAAACCTTTGAGAAAATGTGTACTTTAATAATCACATCATGTGGCGGTGGGCACCATTTTGCCTTTTGTTGGCAGCACAGCAAAATCACAGTAGAACTTACTGAAATGTGCTTGTTCAATAATCATCCATCTATCCATTCATCCACCCATCCATCTTTCCATCCAACACGGTGTGCCAGGTACTCTACTGGACACTGAATATACAATAGTGAACAAGACAAACATGATTCCTACCTCACAGTACTTAATGGCCTAGTAGAAATTCCTTAAATGGTGAAGAAAGCAATCATGAGTAGATAGTTTTATGACAATTTTTTGAAAGAGGGGAAAGAATAAGTGAAATTAACTCTCTAGCCTTACTTGAATGTTGTTAAAACTTTTCGTTGAACAATGTTCCCTGAAAAATTGTATAGAAAGTATTATGAGAGATGCTGTGAATGTGCATACGGAAGAAAGGAAGATAGTGAGACATTAAAAGAGAGGACAGGGAGTTAGCTTCAAGACGGTGGAAGAGTAAGACGTGGAGATCACCTTCCTCCCCACAAATACATCAGAAATACATCTACATGTGGAACAGCTCCTACAGAACACCTACTGAACGCTGGCAGAAGACCTCAGACCTCCCAAAAGGCAAGAAACTCCCCACGTACCTGGGTAGGGCAAAAGAAAAAAGAAAAAACAGAGACAAAAGAATAGGGACAGGACCTACACCACTGGGAGGGAGCTGTGAAGGAGGAAAAGTTTCCACACACTAGGAAGCCCCTTCGGGGAGGAGACTGTGGGTGTCAGACGGGGGAAGCTTTGGAGCCACGGAGGAGAGCACAGCAACAGGGATGCGGAGGGCAAAGCGGAGAGATTCCCGCACAGAGGCTCGGCGCCGACCAGCACTCACCAGCCCGAGAGGCTTGTCTGCTCACCCGCCGGGGCGGGCGGGGGCTGGGAGCTGAGGCTCGGGCTTCGGGTCGGATCGCAGGGAGAGGACTGGGGTTGGTGGCGTGAACACAGCCTGAAGGGGGTAAGTGCGCCACAGCTAGCAGGGAGGGAGTCCGGGAAAAAGTCAGGAGCTGCCGAAGAGGCAAGAGACTTTTTCTTGCCCCTTTGTTTCCTGGTGCGTGAGGAGAGGGGATTCAGAGCGCCGCTTAAAGGAGATCCAGAGATGGGCGCGAGCCGTGGCTATCAGCGCAGGCCCCAGAGACGGGCATGAGACGCTAAGGCTGCTGCTGTGCCACCAAGAAGCCTGTGTGCGAGCACAGGTCACTCTCCACACCTCCCCTCCCGGGAGCCGGTGCAGCCCGCCATGGCCAGGGTCCCGTGATCCAGGGACAACTTCCCCGGGAGAATGCACGGCGCGCCTCAGGCTGGTGCAACGTCATGCCGGCCTCTGCCGCCGCAGGCTCGCCCCGCATCCGTACCCCTCCCTCCCCCTGGCCTGAGTGAGCCAGAGCCCCGGAATCAGCTGCTCCTTTAACGCCGTCCTGTGTGAGCGAAGAACAGACGCCCTCAGGCGACCTACACGCAGAGGCAGGTCCAAATCCAAAGCTGAACCCCGGGAGCTGTGCGAACAAAGAATAGAAAGGGAAATCTCTCCCAGCAGCCTCAGGAGCAGCGGATTAAATCTCCACAATCAACTTGATGTACCTACATCTGTGGAATACCTGAATAGACAACGAATCATCCCAAATTGAGGAGGTGGACTTTGGGATCAATGATATATATATTTTTTCCCCTTTTTCTCTTTTTGGGAGTGTGTCTGTGTATGCTTCTGTGTGTGATTTTGTCTGTATAGCTTTGCTTTCACCACTTGTCGTAGCGTTCTGTCTGTCCGTTTTTTTGTTGTTTTTTTTTTTTTTGGTATAGTTTATAGCACTTGTTATCATTGGTGGATTGATTTTTGGTTTGGTTGCTCTCTTCTTTCTTTTTTTTTATTACTTAAAAAATTTTTTTAATAATTATTTTTTATTTTAATAAGTTTATTTTATTTTACTTTATTTTATTTTACTTTATTTTATTTTATCTTCTTCTTTCTTTCTTTCTTTCGTTTTTTTCTCCCTTTTATTCTGAGCCATGTGGATGACAGGTTCCTGGTGCTCCAGCCAGGCGTCAGGGCTGTGCCTCTGAGGTGGGAGAGCCAAGTTCAGGACACTGGTCCACAAGAGACCTCCCGGCTCCACATAATATCAAACAGCGAAAATCTCCCAGAGATCTCCATCTCAATGTCAAGACCCAGCTCCACTCAAGGACCAGCAAGCTACAGTGCTGGACACCCTATGCCAAACAACTAGCAAGACAGAAACACAGCCCCATCCATTAGCAGAGAGGCTGCCTAAAATCATAATAAGGTCACAGACACCCCAAAACACACCTCCAGACGCGGACCTGCCCACCAGAAAGACAAGATCCAGCCTCATCCACCAGAACACAGGCACTAGTCCCCTTCACTAGGAAGCCTACATGACCCACTGAACGAACCTTACCCACTGGGGGCAGACACCAAAAACAACGGGAACTAAGAACCTGCAGCCTGCGAAAAGGAGACCCCAAACACAGTAAGTTAAGCAAAATGAGAAGGCAGAAAAACACACAGAAGATGACGGATCAAGGCAAAAGCCCACCAGAGCTAACAAATGAAGAGGAAAGAGGCAGTCTACCTGAAAAAGAATTCAGAGTAATGATAGTAAAGATGATCCAAAATCTTGGAAATAGAATGGAGAAAATACAAGAAACGTTTAACAAGGACCTAGAAGAACTAAAGAGCAAACAAACAGTGATGAACAACACAATAAACGAAACTAAACATTCTCTAGAAGGGATCAATAGCAGAATAACTGAGGCAGAAGAACGGATAAGTGACCTGGAAGATAAAATAGTGGAAATAACTACTCCAGACCAGAATAAAGATAAAAGAAAGAAAAGAATTGAGGACAGTCCCAGAGACATCTGAGACAACATTAAACACACCAACATTCGAATTATAGGGGTCCCAGAAGAAGAAGAGAAAACGAAAGGGACTGAGAAAATATTTGAAGAGATTATAGTTGAAAACTTCCCTAATATGGGAAAGGAAATAGTCAATCAAGTCCAGGAAGCACAGAAAGTCCCATACAGGATAAATCGAAGGAGAAACACGCCAAGACACATATTAATCAAACTATCAAAAATTAAATACAAAGAATAAATATTAAAAGCAGCAAGGGAAAAACAACAAATAACACACAAGGGAATCCCCATAAGGTTAACAGCTGATCTTTCAGCAGAAACTCTGCAAGCCAGAAGGGAGTGGCAGGACATATTTAAAGTGATGAAGGAGAAAAACCTACAACCAAGATTACTCTACCCAGCAAGGATCTCATTCAGATTTGACGTAGAAATTAAAACCTTTACAGACAAGCAAAAGCTAAGAGAATTCAGCACCACAAAACCAGCTTTACAAAAAATGCTAAAGGAACTTCTCTAGGCAGGAAACACAAGAGAAGGAAAACACCTACAATAACAAACCCAAAACAATTACGAAAATGGTAATAGGAACATACCTATCGATAATTACCTTAAATGTAAATGGATTAAATGCTCCCACCAAAAGACATAGACTAGCTGAATGGATACAAAAACAAGACCCGTATATATGCTGTCTACAAGAGACCCACTTCAGACCTAGGGACACATACAGACTGAAAGTGAGGGTGATGGAAAAAGATATTCCATGCAAATGGAAATCAAAAGAAAGCTGGAGTAGCAATTCTCATATCAGACAAAATAGACTTTAAAACAAAGACTATTTCAAGAGACAAAGAAGGACATTATGTAATGATCAAGGGATCAATCCAAGAAGAAGATACAACAATTGTAAATATTTATGCACCCAACATAGGAGCACCTCAATACATAAGGCAAATACTAACAGCCATAAAAGGGGAAATCGACAGTAACTCAATCATAGTAGGGGACTTCAACACCCCACTTTCACCAATGGACAGATCATCCAAAATGAAAATAAATAAGGAAACAAAAGCTTTAAATGATACATTAAACAAAATGGCCTTAATTGATATTTATAGGACATTCCATCCAAAAACAACAGAATACACATTCTTCTCAAGTGCTCATGAAACATTCTCCAGGATAGATCATATCTTGGGTCACAACTCAAGCCTTGGTAAATTTAAGAAAATTGAAATCGTATCAAGTATCTTTTCCAACCACAATGCTATGAAACTATATATCAATTTCAGGAAAAAATCTGTAAAAAATACAAATACATAGAGGCTAAACAATACACTACTTAATAACCAAGAGATTACTGAAGAAATCAAAGAGGAAATCAAAAAATACCTAGAAAAAAATCACAATGAAAACACGATGACCCAAATCCTATGGGATGCAGCAAAAGCAGTTCTAAGAGGGAAGTTTATAGCAATACAATCCTACCTCAAGAAACAAGAAACATCTCAAATAAACAACCTAACCTTACACCTAAAGCAATTAGAGAGAGAAGAAAAAAACACCCCAAAGGTAGCAGAAGGAAAGAAATCATAAAGATCAGATCAGAAATAAATGAAAAAGAAATGAGGAAACAATAGCAAAGATCAATAAAACTAAAAGCTGGTTCTTTGAGAAGATAAACAAAATTGATAAACCATTAGCCAGACTCATCAAGACTAAAAGAGAGAAGACTCAAATCAAGAATTAGAAATGAAAAAGGAGGAGTAACAACTGACACTGCAGAAATACAAAGGATCATGAGAGATTAATACAAGCAACTATATGCCAATAAAATGGACAACCTGGAAGAAATGGACATATTCTTACAAATGCACAACCTTCCGGGACAGAACCAGGAAGAACTACAAAATATGAACAGACCAGTCACAAGCACCGAAATTGAAACTGTGATTAAAAATCTTCCAACAAACAAAAGCCCAGGACCAGATGGCTTCACAGGTGAATTCTATCAAACATTTAGAGAAGAGCTAACACCTATCCTTCTCAAACTCTTCCAAAATATAGCAGAGGGAGGAACACTCCCCAACTCACTCTATGAGGCCACCATCACCCTGATACCAAAACCAGACAAAGATGTCACAAAGAAAGAAAATTACAGGCCAATATCTCTGATGAACATAGATGCAAAAATCCTCAACAAAATACTAGCAAACAGAATCCAACAGCATATTAAAAGGATCATACACCATGATCAAGTGTGGTTTATCCCAGGAATGCAAGGATTCTTCAATATATGCAAATCAATCAACGTGATACACCATATTAACAAATTGAAGGATAAAAACCATATGATCATCTCAATAGATGCAGAGAAAGCTTTAGACAAAATTCAACACCCATTTATGATAAAAACCCTCCAGAAATTAGGCATAGAGGGAAATTACCTGAACATAATAAAGGCCATATATGACAAACCCACAGCCAACATCGTCCTCAATGGTGAAAAACTGAAACCATTTCCACTAAGATCAGGAACAAGACAAGGTTGCCCACTCTCACCACTATTATTCAACATAGTTTTGGAAGTTTTAGCCACAGCAATCAGAGAAGAAAAAGAAATAAAAGGAATCCAGATCGGAAAAGAAGAAGTAAAGCTGTCACTGTTTGCAAATGACATGATATTATACATAGAGAATCCTAAAGATGCTACCAGAAAACTACTAGAGCTAATCAATGAATTTGGTAAAGTAGCAGGATATAAAATTAATGCACAAAAATCTCTTGCATTCCTATACACTAATGATGAAAAATCTGAAAGTGAAATTAAGAAAACACTCCCATTTACCATTGCAACAAAAAGAATAAGATATCTAGGAATAAACCTACCTAAGGAGACAAAAGACCTGTATGCAGAAAACTATAAGACACTAATGAAAGAGATTAAAGATGATCCAAAGAGATGGAGAGATATACCACGTTCTTGGATTGGAAGAATCAACATTGTGAAAATGACTCTACTACCCAAAGCAATCTACAGATTCAGTTCAATCCCTATCAAAGTACCAATGGCATTTTTCACAGAACTAGAACAAAACATTTCACAATTTGTATGGAAACACAAAAGACCCCGAATTGCCAAAGCAATCCTGAGAAAGAAAAATGGAGCTGGAGGAATCAGGCTCCCTGACTTCAGAGTATACTACAAAGCTACAGTAATCAAGACAGTATGGTACTGGCACAAAAACAGAAATATAGATCAATGGAACAGGATAGAAAGCCCAGAGATAAACCCACACACATATGGTCACCTTATCTTTGATAAAGGAGGCAAGCATATACAGTGGAGAAAAGACAGCCTCTTCAATAAGTGGTGCTGGGAAAACTGGACAGCTACATGTAAAAGAATGAAATTAAGACACTCCTTAACACCATACACAAAAATAAACTCAAAATGGATTAAAGACCTAAATGTAAGGCCAGACACTGTAAAACTCTTAGAGGAAAACATAGGCAGAACATTCTATGATATAAATCACAGCCAGACCGTTTCTGACCCACCTCCTAGGGAAATGGAAATAAAAACAAAAATGAACAAATGGGACCTAATGAAACTTAAAAGCTTTTGCACAGCAAAGGAAACCATAAACAAGGCGAAAAGACAACCCTCAGAATGGGAGAAAATATTTGCAAACGAAACAACTGACAAAGGATTAATCTCCACAATATACAAGCAGCTCATGCAGCTCAATATCAAAAAAACAAACAACCCAATCCAAAAATGGGCAGAAGACCTAAATAGACATTTCTCCAAAGAAGATACACAGGTTGCCAACAAACACATGAAAGAATGCTCAATGTCACTAATCATTAGAGAAATGCAAATCAAAACTACAATGAGGTATCACCTCACCCCAGTCAGAATGGCCATCATCAAAAAATCTACAAACAGTAAATGCTGGAGAGGGTGTGGAGAAAAGGGAACCCTCTTGCACTGTTGGTGGGAAGGTATATTGATACAGGCACTATGGAGAACAGTATGGAGGTTCCTTAAAAAACTAAAAATAGAGCTACCATACGACCCAGCAATCCCACTACTGGGCATATACCCTGAGAAAACCATACTTCAAAAAGAGTCATGTACCAAAATGTTCATTGCAGCTCTATTTACAATAGCCAGGACATGGAAGCAACCTAAGTGTCCATCATCGGATGAATGGATAAAGAAGATGTGGCACATATATACAATGGAATATTACTCAGCCATAAAAAGAAACGAAATTGAGTTATTTGTAGTGAGGTGGATGGAGTTAGAGTCTGTCATACAGAGTGAAGTAAGTCAGAAAGAGAAAAACAAATACAGTATGCTAACATATATATGGAATCTAAGGAAAAAAAAAAAAAGGTCATGAAGAACCTAGTGGCAAGACGGGAATAAAGACACAGACCTACTAGAGAATGGACTTGAGGATAGAGGGAGGGGGAAGGGTAAGCTGTGACAAAGTGAGAGAGTGGCATGGACATATATACACTACCAAATGTAAAATCGATAGCTAGTGGGAAGCAGCCACATGGCACAGGGAGATCAGCTCTGTGCTTTGTGACCACCTAGAGGGGTGAGATAGGGAGGGTGGGAGGGAGGGAGACGCAAGAGGGAAGAGATATGGGGACATATGTATATGTATAACTGATTCACTTTGTTATAAAGCAGAAACTAACACACCATTGTAAAGCAATTATACTCCATTAAAGATGTTTTTTTTTAAAAAAAAAGAGAGGACAGGGTTTTCGAATAATGTTAGTTTAGTTTTCCTGAATATGTTTAGTAATAATGATTTTTTTCTATAGCATTTTATGCTTTTCAAAGCAATGATAGCAATCATGTGAGGAAGAGCAAATTTTATTGCCCGTTATGTAGATGACACAACGGAGGCATAGATATTTTAAGTGCCCAAGATCCCACAGCTATATCGAATTCACAGCTCTACCCACTGCTTTTTCTACTACGTCATGCTGAAAAATTCCAGACTCCAGTATAAGGTCCTATAAAACCCCAAAGATTTATCAGAATGTACACTATTCAAGAAGCCTAAGTCAGTAGCACAAAAGAAGGAAAACAAAGTATGACAAGGAGGATGTTCCTCTGCTTTAGGCTATTAAGTAGGTCACCCACTAAGAGGCTATTTTGGTATAAAATTTTAGAGGGCATGTAGTACATATACCAACATCACTGACCTGATTCTTCACTTTCAAGATCTAAGAAAATCAAAGGCAGTTTTTTTTTTCTTTTGGAAGGGAGGGGTGTATCATTTGGGGAGCTTAAGAGAATGTTAGTTGGGAAATTTGATTTAGCCAGGCTAGTGCTCTAGATTTTTTGTGAGGTTGATTCACTAGAGATGGGGACAGCTTTGTATCTCTGTGATGCAGAGTCAGTGCTTCCTTCCTTCCTTCCTTCCTTCCTTCCTTCCTTCCTTCCTTCCTTCCTTCCTTCCTTCCTTCCTCCCTCCCTCCCTCCCTCCCTCCCTCGTTTTTCTTCTCTCCCATCCCCTCCCTTCCCTTTTCTTACTGGTGTTTTTTTTTTTTTTGCATTCTCTTCTTATGGGGGCATATCTGACAAATTGTTAATATTTAATTTGCTATAAAACAGCTCTCCCAAGCAATGGCTGCTCACTATAATTTCAATCTCTGAAGTTGTTTTGGCCCCTAGGTACACTGGGATCGAATTAGAATGGAAACGTTTCCCTTACAGTTTTGTTTATGGCAGCATAGGCACTTTGTTATTAACTGGCAAACAGACTTCTAAGGAAAATAATAAACTTTCACCACATTTCTATTTGACTCTTTACTCCAAACAGAATATCCATCTGGCTTAGGGTAAAACAACTCTTCTAATATGTTTCAGTCTTAAATTTAAATATCCAAGATTAATAATGAATATATTTTGGTCCATTGAATTGTATTTTTCCCCAGTCTGATGCTTTTTCACATTTTAAAAACCATAGACATTTTTTTCTCATATGCCATCTTACTTTAAAAATGGTCTGCAATTATATATATACATATTCTCATTCATTCTCTCTTGCTCTCTCTTTCAAACCAGAGGGATATTCTTCAAAAATATCCACAAATTCAAACCTAGTGAATACTGCTCTGATACTTTGCAACTAGGCCCCTGAAACAAAAACCCTACCCTTCTGCCCTGCCTAATCCCTTGTCTGTTCCTTGCTGGGAGGAAGGTGTCGAAAGGAAGGGGATTACTTTGAAATAGTCAGCTATCTGTGAAACAGAGGTGTGAAAGGGTGTGTTTATCTGATAAGTAGCATTAAATTGCAGAGACTACCAGATTAATCATGGTATGCAATTTTCAACAGCTTGGATTTTCTTTTATTTCTCTCTCTCCTTTTCTGCAGCCACTGGGGAGGAAAAAAGGATTAGAGAGACTATCAAAACTGTTGGCAAGTTTAGTCTGTTGGCTACTTAATTTACTAGCAGATATGGGAACTGCCTCAGGTTGATGATTTAACAGGTTGGCTGGGCGTGGAATAAATCTCAAACGTACCTGTTCCAAAATTGTGTTAATCCTTTCAACTTCGCAGTCAATCAAGTATCGCTTTTCCTGCCTCCTGTCCATTTCTTCAATGATGCGCCTGAATTCTTGGACGTCCTTTATGTTTCCCACAGACCTTGCTGTCACTTGCCAGTTGTTTTGCACTGCTGCTTCCATAATCGCTTGGAGGATGGAAAATCCTGAATGGAGGGAAAACAGCTACATTGATTATTTTTTCTTTTAAAAATCTTTCCATAGGTATTAAAGGTTCTACTGAGTTTTTATGCACAGTCTATTGGGTCCCCTTGAATCTTATCCACTGTGGACAGCAGGCTTACTCATAACCTCAGCCTTAACCTTCCAGACAGTTGGCATCTCTATCCTGATTGAAAGGAAAGAAGATTCTTCAACTTTTGGGCACCGGGCTAGGTGTTTATCAAGCCTGTACTTAAGCAATCACAACTGAATTAAGTACCTAATTGTTTTTATTGACAGGCATTATCAAAATATTTATGGAATGAATGCCAGTAGCTTCTTTCTTATTTCTGGCCACAATCTGTCCTACTGTGGTTGAAGCTCATTTCTTTCATCTTCCACAACAACAATCTTCAGAATTAGAAATAGCTTTGGTAGAGATAGAACCTGATTATAATATGACTTATCCTTACATGGATACGACTATCCAACAAGGTAAATTATGCTTCCCAAGCAATATAACTCTCAGAAAACCTGACAAAAACAGTCTATAACAAAGGTATCGTACTGTTTCTTTGTTCACAGTATTATGAAAAAGTTCAATCATATTAAGCCTTCCTAAGTTCTTCCCCTTTCTCAATTCATTTGATTAGAGATTCTCGGTTCCTTTTTAGTTAATTTATATCAGACAGCATTAACTACTAACACTCTGGATCTATCCTGCATGGGAAAGAGAAAAGATCTGATGCTTGAGTTTTGGGTAACCTTTTTGGAGTCAGGGTTTGAGAAGTTGGAAAGAACAGTATATCTGTATGAACCACAGAAGAGCACAGGGATTTCGTATGTACTGGTCTTTTAGAGTATTCATGTCTCTAATATTACATCATGTCTATATTTTTGCTTCTGGTATGAATTCATAATCCGAGTATAATTTCATCAGGTATAGACATCATTTTATTGGGATATGGTCAAAAGCAGCTCCTTTTGCCCCATTAAATTTAAATTGTTTTCCGTTTGTATTTAGGTAATGACTAATGGGAGTGGGTAATGCGGATGCTTGCCAAGACCAAAATGATCTGTGTCCTAATAATTTGACTACTGGAGGAGTAGAGAATGGAGGATGATTGTGCTGCCCTCTGAACACTTTCCAGGTTCTGTGCCACCTCAGGCTCACCCTGTACTTTAAGCAGGTTATGGTTGGGAATCTTCTTCACTGCACCATAGAAAATGGTATTGACATTTGGAGAACACGCTTCGGGGAGATGGCAGCAGTGACTCAGCCGGTCATTACGACTCCTTTGTGTGCTGGGTGTATGCAGGAAGAAGATCACAAATGAGACCCAAGCACTTGGTAATTTCCAAATGAGCAATTTCAGCACAGGAGCTCAAAATTACAGATCAGAGTAAATTACCATTGCTTTAAATGTTAATTCTTACTCTTTTTAAACCAACCACACATATTTATTTCTCAGATTTACATTTTTGTGTGGGTTTTCAATGTGCTCTCTGCTTCGGTGGGAGTTGAGGGCACATGGTGGGCCAAAGCATGAGATTAAGAAATAAACATAGGAAGGAAAAGATTAAAGTATTTGAAAATCCTTCTTCAGAAATGTGCAATGAGGCCTCATTATTTTGAATCCCAGTAATTAAGAATTTATGAAAATTCAGCAAGGACTAGGTTGAATTTTACTTCTATTTATGAAGAAAGCGTTCGCTGAATAATACTGGTCATGAAATCACACAGGGCATCTTTGCTATATTTAAACTAAACTTTAAAAAATACCCTTTAGGAGGACCTTCAAGATGGCAGAGGAGTAAGACATGGAGATCATCTTCCTCCTCGCAAATACATCAAAAATACACCTACATGTGGAACAACTCCTACGGAAAATCTACAGAACGCTGGCAGAAGACCTCAGACTTCCCAAAAGCCATGTGGCTGACAGGGTCTTGATGCTCTGGCCAGGTGTCAGGCCTGAGCCTCTGAGGTGGGAGAGCTGAGTTCAGGATATAGGAACACCAGAGACATCCTTGCCCCACGTAATATCAATTGGTGAGAGCTCTCCCAGAGATCTCTGTCTCAACGCTAAGACCCAGCTCCACTCAACGACCAGCAAGCTCCAGTGCTGGGCGCCCTATGCCAAACAACTAGCAAGACAGGAACACAACCCCACCCATTAACAGAGAGGCGGCCTAAAGTCATAATAAGTTCACAGACACCCCAAAACACACCACCGGAAACAGTCCTGCCCACCAGAAAGATGAGGTCCAGCTTCATCCACCAGAACACAGGCACCGGTCCCCTCCACCAGGAAACCTATACAACCCACTGAACCAACCTTACCCACTGGGGCAGACACCAAAAACAACGAGAACTAAGAACCTGCAGCCTGCAAAAAGGAAACCCCAAACACAGTAAGTTAAGAAAAAAGAGAAGACAGAGAAATACACAGCAGATGAAGGAGCAAGGTAAAAACCCACCAGACCAAACAAATGAGGAGGAAATAGGCAGTCTACTTGTAAAAGAATTCAGAGTAATGATAGTAAAAATGATCCAAAATCTTGGAAACAGGATGGAGAAAATGCAAGAAATGTTTAACAAGGACCTAGAAGAACTAAAGTGCAAACAAACAATGATGAACAACACAATACATGAAATTAAAAATATTCTAGAAGGAATCAATAGAAGAATAACTGAGGCAGAAGAACGGATAAGTGGCCTGGAATATAAAATAGTGGAAATAACTGCTGCAGAGCAGAATAAAGAAAAAGGAATGAAAAGAATTGAGGACAGTCTCAGAGACCTCCGGGACAACATTAAACACATCAACATTCAAATTAAAGGGGTCCCAGAAGAAGAAGAGAAAAAGAAAGGGTCTGAGAAAATATTTGAAGAGATTATAGTTGAAAACTTCCCTAATGTGGGAAAGAAAATAGTCAATCAAGTCCAGGAAGCACAGAGAGTCCCATACAGGATAAATCGAAGGAGAAACACGCCAAAACACATATTAATCAAACTATCAAAAATTAAATACAAAGAAAAAATATTAAAAGCAGCAAGGGAAAAGCAACAATTAACATACAAGGGAATCCCCATAAGGTTAATAGCTGATCTTTCAGCAGAAACTCTGCAAGCCAGAAGGGAGTGGCAGGACATATTTAAAGTGATGAAAGGGAAAAACGTACAACCAAGATTACTCTACCCAGCAAGGATCTCATTCAGATTTGACGTAGAAATTAAAACCTTTACAGACAAGCAAAAGCTGAGAGAATTCAGCACCACCAAACCAGCTTTACAACAAATGCTAAAGGAACTTCTCTAGGCAGGAAACACAAGAGAAGGAAAAGACCTACAATAACAAACCCAAAACAATTAAGAAAATGGTAATAGGAACATACGTATTGATAATTACCTTAAATGTAAATGCATTAAATGCTCCAATCAAAAGACATAGAGTGGCTGAATGGATACAAAAACAGGACCTGTATACATGCTGTTTACAAGAGACCCACTTCAGACCTAGGGACACATACAGACTGAAAGTGAGGGGATGGAAAACCATATTCCATGCAAATGGAAATCAAAAGAAAGCTGGAGTAGCAATTCTCATATCAGACAAAATAGACTTTAAAATAAAGACCATTACAAGAGACAAAGAAGGATACTACATAATGATCAAGGGACCAATCCAAGAAGAAGATATAACAACTGTACATATTTATGTACCCAACATAGGAGCACTTCAATACATAAGGCAAATGCTAACAGCCATAAAAGGGGAAATTGACAGTAACACAATAATAGTAGGAGATTTTAACACCCCACTTTCACCAATAGACAGATCAACCAAAATGAAAATAAATAAGGAAACATGAGCTTTAAATGATACATTAAACAAGATGGCCTTAATTGATATTTATAGGAAATTCCATCCCAAAACAACAGAATACACTTTCTTCTCATGTGCTCATGGAATATTCTCCAGGATAGATCATATCTTGGGTCACAAATAAAGCCTTGGGAAATTTAAGAAAATTGAAATCGTATCAAGTATCTTTTCTGACCACAACGCTATGAGACTAGATATCAATTACAGGAAAAAAAACTGTAAAAAATACAAACACATGGAGGCTAAACAATACACTACTAAGTAACCAAGAGATCACTGAAGAAATCAAAGAGAAAATGAAAAAATACCTAGAAACAAATGACAATGAAAACACGACAGACCAAAACCTATGGGATACAGCAAAAGTAGTTCTAAGAGGGAAGTTTATAGCAATACAATCCTACCTCAAGAGACAAGAAACGTCTCAAATAAACAACCTAACATTATACCTAAAGCAATTAGAGAAAGAAGAACAAAAAAACCCCAAAGTTAGCAGAAGGAAAGAAATCATAAAGATCAGATCAGAAAGAAATGAAGGAAACAGTAGCAAAGATCAATAAAACTAAAAGCTGGTTCTTTGAGAAGATAAACAAAATTGATTAACCATTAGCCAGACTCTTCAAGAAAAAAAGGAAGAAGACTCAAATCAAAAGAATTAGAAATGAAAAAGAAGTAACAACTGACACTGCAGAAATACAAAGGATCAGGAGAGATTACTACAAGCAACTATATGCCAATAAAATGGACAACCTGAAAGAAATGGACAAATTCTGAGAAAAGCACAACCTTCTAAGACTGAACCAGGCAGAAATAGAAAATATAAACAAACCAATCACAAGCACTGAAATTGAGACTGTGATTAAACATCTTCCAACAAACAAAAGCCCAGGACCAGATGGCTTCACAGGCGAATTCTATCAAACATTTAGAGAAGAGCTAACACTTATCCTTCTCAAACTCTTCCAAAATATAGTAGAGGGAGGAACACCCCCAAACTCATTCTACAAGGCCACCATCGCCCTGATACCAAAACCAGACAAAGATGTCACAAAGAAAGAAAACTACAGGCCAATATCACTGATGAACATAGATGCAAAAATCCTCAACAAAATACTAGCAAACAGAATCCAACAGCACATTAAAAGTATCATACACTATGATCAAGTGGGGTTCATCCCAGGAATGCAAGGATTCTTCAATATACGCAAATCAATCAACATGATACACCATATTAACAAATTGAAGGAGAGACACCATATGATTATCTCAATAGATGCAGAAAAACCTTTCGACAAAATTCAACACCCATTTATGATAAAAACCCTCCAGAATGTAGGCATAGAGGGAAATTACCTCAACATAATAATGGCCACATATGATAAACCCGCAGCCAGCATCGTTCTCAATGGTGAAAAACTGAAATCATTTCCTCTAAGATCAGGAACAAGACAAGGTTGCCCACTCTCACCACTATTATTCAACATAGTTTTGGAAGTTTTAGCCACAGCAATCAGAGAAGAAAAAGAAATAAAAGGAATCCAAATCGGAAAAGAAGTAAAGCCGTCACTGTTTGCAGATGACATGATACTATACATAGAGAATCCTAAAGATGCTACCAGAAAACTACTAGAGCTAATCAATGAATTTGGTAAAGTAGCAGGATACAAAATTAATGCACAAAAATCTCTTGCATTCCTATACACTAATGATGAAAAATCTGAAAGTGAAATTAAGAAAACACTCCTATTTACTATTGCAACAAAAAGAATAAAATATCTAGGAATAAACCTACCTAGGGAGACAAAAGACCTGTATGCAGAAAATTATAAGACACTGATGAAAGAAATTAAAGATGATACAAACAGATGGAGAGATATACCATGTTAGTGGATTGGAAGAATCAACATTGTGAAAATGACTCTACTACCCAAAGCAATCTACAGATTCAATCAATCCCTATCAAACTACCAATGGCATTTTTTACAGAACTAGAACAAAACATTTCACAATTTGTATGGAAACACAAAAGACCCCGAATTGCCAAGGCAATCCTGAGAAAGAAAAATGAAGCTGGAGGAATCAGGCTCCCTGACTTCAGAGTATACTACAAAGCTACAGTAATCAAGACAGTATGGTACTGGCACAAAAACAGAAATATAGATCAATGGAACAGGATAGAAAGCCCAGAGATAAACCCACACACATATGGTTACCTTATTTTCGATAAAGGAGGCAAGACTATACAATGGAGAAAAGACAGCCTCTTCAATAAGTGGTGCTGGGAAAACTGGACAGCTACATGTAAAAGAATGAAATTAGAACCCTCCCTAATACCATACACAAAAATTAACTCAAAATGGATTAAAGACCTAAATGTAAGGCCAGACACTGTAAAACTCTTAGAGGAAAACATAGGCAGAACATTCTATGATATAAATCACAGCCATATCCTTTTTGACCCACCTCCTAGAGAAATGGAAATAAAAACAAAAATGAACAAATGGGACCTAATGAAACTTAAAAGCTTTTGCACAGCAAAGGAAACCATAAACAAAATGAAAAGACAACCCTCAGAATGGGAGAAAATATTTGCAAACGAAACAACTGACAAAGGATTAATCTCCACAATATACAAGCAGCTCATGCAGCTCAATATCAAAAAAACAAACAACCCAATCCAAAAATGGGCAGCAGAACTAAATAGACATTTCTCCAAAGAAGATATACAGGTTGCCAACAAACATATGAAAGGATGCTCAACATCACTAATCATTAGAGAAATGCATTTCAAAACTACAATGAGGTATCACCTCACATCAGTCAGAATGGCCATCATCAAAAAATCTACAAACAATAAATGCTGGAGAGGGTGTGGAGAAGAGGGAACCCTCTTGCACTGTTGGTGGGAATGTAAATTGATACAGGCACTATGGAGAACAGTATGGAGGTTCCTTAAAAAACTAAAAATAGAGCTACCATACGACCCAGCAATCCCACTACTGGGCATATACCGTGGGAAAACCATCATTCAAAAAGAGTCATGTACCACAACGTTCATTGCAGCTCTATTTACAGTAGCCAGGGCATGGAAACAACCTAAGTTTCCCATCAACAGAGGAATGGATAAAGAAGATGTGGCACATATATACAATGGAATATTACTCAGCCATAAAAAGAAACGAAATTGAGTTATTTGTAGTGAGTTGGATGGACCTAGAGACTGTCATACAGAGTGAAGTAAGTCAGAAAGAGAAAAACAAATATTGTATGCTAACACATATACATGGAGTCAAAAAAAAAAAGGCTCTGAAGAATCTAGGGACAGGACAGGAATAAAGACGCAGGCATAGAGAATGGACTTGAGGACACGGGGAGGGGGAAGTGTAAGCTGGGACGAAGTGAGAGAGCGGCATGGACATATATATACACTACCAAATGTTAAATAGATAGCTAGTGGGAAGCATCTGCATAGCACAGGGAGATCAGCTTGGTGCTTTGTGACCGCCTAGAGGGGTGGGATAGGGAGGATGGGAGGGAGATGCAAGAGGGAGGGTATATGGGGATATATGTATACGTATAGCTGATTCACTTTGTTATACAGCAGGAACTAACACAACAATGTAAAGTAATTTTACTCCAATAAAGTTGTTAAATTAAAAAGAAACACCCTTTAGCAAAATACAAGTTTTTTGTCTGTTGAGTCAAAACCTACATTCTTGTAATCTCTGCTTGTTAGTCCTATTCTACCATTTTGGAACCAAAGAGACAAATTTAACCCCTTTTCCATGTGACAGTCCTTCACATTTTTAAAAACAGCATATGCCTATCTCCCATTATCTTTCTTTTCTTCAGGCTAAAAATGTCCCAGTCCTTCAACAATTAGTTTCATGACATGATAATAAGTTCCCTCACTGTTCTGTCTCTCTCCTATGGACATCTGTCAATATTTTATTGATCCTGATAATTCACATGTGATTTAACCAATGTTGATTATTGCTTGCTTTGGATATGGGCTGTTATTTTAGCAGCCTAGGATTGCTAATACTTCTAAATAGCCACATTATATTGTTAATTAATTTCAAGCTTGGATTCAACTAAAGCATGTCAATTCTCTTCATAAAACCTTTGCTCTATAATAACTCACCATCCATGTATCAAGACTCATTCCATTCCAACCTGCTTTTATCTCCCTTGTTTTTAAAATCCTTCACCCCAGCCCCGTCTCCATTTCTCCCCTATTTTCACATTTGCTCAAATCTGGAAGACGGTCTTGCCCACTTATGCACTGCTCTCATTGTTACCTACTCAAGGCAACTGCACTTGTCTGTCCCTTTCCCTGGCATCTCCTACTACCTGTAGACCTTTGTGGATGCCTCTTCTTCCATGAAGCTTCCATTACTGACTAGTCATAAATTCTCCAGAGATGAGTAGATTTAAATCAAGGTAAATCAGTTACAAGCAGTGGAGAAACCAATTTGAAGAATTGTACGACAGACATTTAAAAATTCAAAGTAGAACTGGGTAAATAAATTATAGCACATATACATGGAATACTATGCTACTGTTAAAAAGATAGCTCAATCTCTATATAACAAAAGAAACCATTTCTGCAATACACTGTTACATAGAAAAAAGCTGCAAAATAGCGTTTATAGTGTAGTTCCATTTTTGTAAAAAAAATACACATTTGTATGTGTATAGAAAAAATTTGAAGGAATTGGCAGTAGTTACCTCGGAGGTGTAGAATTACCAAGAACTTCTACTTGCACTGCCATTTATTTATGTAATGTTTGATTTTTTTTTCTTTTTTTACAAGAAGCAGGTATTATTTTCTGTAAGTACAAAAGCAGTAAAGATTAAAAAATACAACTCATGCTGTCCTCTCAGCGCATAAGCTCCTGGAAGACATGGATGACAAATGAGTGTTGCCTCTATATGCTGCCTGCTGCCACAAATGCGAGGCCTCTTAATAAACACTGATTTTATAGATCTTTTTATACTTTTGTTCTTTGAACCATGTAGATGTATTACCTATTCAAAAATTAAATAGAAAAAGCATACTGATTTCTTAATGAGCTTGGGTCTGGGGCCTTCTGGGCTATGAGCCTTGCTCACATTTCTGAGCAAGTCAGAACTGTAGCTTAACACTGCAGTATCTTCTTACCATGCAGAGTTTCTCTGTGTCTGCTAGGGCATGTGGCTGTGTACTCAAGAACCCTGGGGAGAAATGGTCACCTCAGTTCAGTACATGTCAGTGAGCAGTCCACAAAGAAAAGCGCTTTCATTTGTTTTCATACCTAATTTATTATAGTTTGACTGTTTCCTGTTACAGCTGACCAAAGAGAGTAAATATGAGTTTGAGGAAGGAAAAAAAAGAAAAAAGAAAAGTTTGACTCTGGAGGCAGAGCAGAAGCAGGCGTTGGTGCTTGTAGGAGGTGAGGTGTGCAACAAAGCCTTGGCTTTGTAAAAAATAAGCCTGCTGCTTCAGCAGCTTCAGAATTGTCCTTTGCTCTGTGTGAGCTTTAACGTGCCCAGCTTTGCAATACTGAAAGCTACTTTTACTTGAGCAGCAAATTCTCTCAACCTGACTCCAAACCACTGCTGCTGTCCAACTTCTGTTTCTTTTTCAGTTGCAAGAATGGGAGTTACCACATAGGTAACTGGATGAACACTAGATTGTCATCTGCATTCAACCAAGATAACATAGGAACATGACAATAGAGGAGTGGCAAGGTGATTATGGATGAAGCGTTGGGCCACGGCTACGACCAATCCAATCCTGCTGGACTGGTTGTTGGGCTACTCTTGCTAAACAAGGAGGCCATCTTGGTAAAGGCTAGTGTCAGGGTGCTGTGCTGTACCACCCAGATTCCCCTTCAGCACCAAAGGACTTATTCCTTCCGTTTCTGGGAAAGTTGTTGGCTGAGGAGAGCTGCCTAGCTTAGAGTAATACTCAGTTCCCAGGGAAGCCTGCATCCAGTGACTGGTTGTTATGGGGAATCAAGGCATAACCTCTTCACTCCAAATGGGGTAGCTCTAATGGGCCATCCCAACTTCAGGGCTCCCTGAAGGGTAGGTTGAGGTCTTGTTAGGACTGCACCATCTTCTCCGTCTGCCCAAATTTGCTTCCTTCTTTGCCTCCCACAAGTGTTTTTTTTTTTTTGATTTTATTGGAGTATAGTTTACTTACAATGTTGTGTTAGTTAAAGGTGTATGGCAAAGTGATTCAGTTATACATATTCTTGTATTAATTCTTTTTCAGATTCTTTTCCCATATAGGTTATTACAGAATATTGAGTAGAGTTCCCTGTGTTACACAGTAGGTCCTTGTTGGTTCCCACAAGTGTTTTTAATGAGAGCACTCCCCAGTAAAATTTTGCATGCAAATTTCCATCTCAGAATCTACTCCTAAGGAATTCAATCTGTGACTATTAGGTTGACCTCATGACAGGAATGACAGCGGATACCAAAAAAAAAAAAAATCTCAAATCTACAATTGTCAAAATCATTTTCACAGGGGGAACAAGGGCCAGGATTTTGTTCAATGTACAAACAAAATGAAAAGCTGCTCTATGCTGAAGAAATTTAGTATTTGATCTGAAAACACAGAAGAATAAGAAATAAGATATTGACATATGGATGTTGGTAATGAAGACACCCAAGGAAATATAGCTGAGGATAATTTTCTCCTTTCTGCTTTATGTCTTCCAGCAAGGGCTAGCAACACCTGTTGTTCCTCATGAACCTGTACCAGGTCTCTCTGAGCCACACCATCTGTACTTCTGACATGGTCTCTAGCAGTCCCCACATGATGGGGGTCTCTGATATTGACAAATGGGCTCCACACGAGTGCTGGCATTTATAGCATTCTGTGCCTGACTAGAATTCTTGGAATCTTCCATAAAGCCCCCAAAGGGATTGGTGACCCTCTAGAAATGTTCTAGAGAGGAAAATTGATCTTTCCCAGAGGGTAATTCAATATTTGTCCCATTGGCCTGTGATAGAAACTGCCTTTTCAATATTTGCAGGTTGAAAAAGAGAGGCTCAAAATGGCCCATATAAATTCTTGTGGTTTGCATTTTTCAGTCATAGAATCACAGCATTACGGGCTAGATGGACTCTTACAGATGACTCAGAGAAGTCATACAGAATTTTTAAAGCTCTAGAACTCCTTTTTCAAATGAAATTTTCATGGAAGCCCAACGTATGAAACAGATAAAAGTGGAGCTACTCTGTTTTGGGGGGGGGGTGGTTAGAGAGAAGAAGTGACTTTCCCAAGATCACACAGCTAGTGTAGAGTCAGAAGCAAGAGTAGAACCTAAGTAAGCAGGGCCAGGACTAGAAAAGCAAGAGAAGCAGCTAGGGTACAAAGATGTTTTTTTTTTTTTAGTTTGTCTTTTTTTTTTCAACTGTATTGAGGTATAATTGACACATAGAAATTATATATATTTAAGGTGTACAACTTGATGTTTTGATATACGTCTACAATGTGAAATGATCACCACAATCAAGCTAATGAATATATCCATCATCTGGCATAGTTACCATTTTAGTCCTTTTTGCGTGTGGTGAGATCACTTAATAGTTACCCTCTTAGCAAATGTCAAGTGTACAATACAGTATTGCTTACTGTAGTCACCAGAAAGTATTGTTAACTGTAGTTAATGTACACCATGCTGTACCTTAGATCTCCAGAACTTTTTCATCTTGCAAAACTGAAACTTTGTACTCTTTGACCAACATATCCTCACTACCCCCACCCCGCAAGAAGGCACTTTCTCAGGGTTGTGCAAATGTATCCTCACTTGCCTCACCCTAGTCCTGGCCCTAGAAGCAAGTCTCTTCACTTCCAACTTAGTGCTCTTTCAAGTATGTGGTGCTGCTAAGCCTACTTTATAGGTCTCATTTCAGGATGCCCTTGGCCATGTTATGAAGTGGACAGAGCCCTTTCATCTTCTTGATGCCACACAAGATCCTGATGTTCCCTGTCTACCCAATACCCCAACTGGACCTATCACCACCACTTCTGGCTTTTTCTTTCCTCCTTCCCCACATGAAAACTTCCTTGTCCTATGTCCCATTCTCTCAGCACTCTGTCCTTTTCTAGGTGCCAGCGTAAGAATGGCTAGTGGCTTATTGTGTTACCCCTCCAGCTAACACAGTTGCCTTTTAGCGGTGGCCTTAACACAAGTAAGTTTGGAAGGAAAGGAAAAGAGGATGTTGAGCATTGTTTTGGGGCCTGCCAATCTCCTGGAGTCATTCAGATAATGAATGTCAAAGTTGGTGATGTGCTTTATGATCTTTAGGCTATGGCATTAACAAATGAACAGCTGATACCTTGTGGGTATTTCAGGGGCCAGTGCTGTAAAAGATCCTCCGAGGGTCAGTGTCAATCCTGCCTATATTGCTCAACTGAATCCAGCTGAAGAAAGCATTACTCTATTTTTCTGTATCTTCACTTACCTCTGTGTTTCTCAACTCTGGTTGTACATTATAATGACCTTGGGAGCTTTAAAATATTGATGTCCAAGCTTCACCCTGGACCAATTAAATCAGTATCACTGGAAGTGATTTCCGGCTTTGTTTTGTTTTATTTTGAACTCCTTGGGTGACTCCCAGGTACAGTCAGAGTTGAGAACCACTGACCTATTGTAATGGCTACCCAATACAAATGAGGTTTATGGAAGCAGGTCTCTTTTCTTAGGTGTCCTTCATGACTGGCAGTAAAGTTCTGGGTAAGAAAAGCATGATCCAAGAAGGGCTATATACCATCCAGAAATAAGCAGACAAAGGCACAGAGTCTAGGGGGAAGGCTCAGGCCAGGGTTACAAATTGCTTTTTACTGTGGTAGATGAGGAACCTGGGAACATTGTGTGGGAAGCAGACTCTAATGGACTCAAAGCACTTTGCAAATGTCTTTCTTCTTCTGAGGTAGCATCTGTGTTTTTCTAAGTACAAAGTCAACATGTGCTCATTTTGGGCATTTGAGAAGACACAAAAATGAAAAAAAAGAAGTATGGGTGACTCTTGCTCAGGGATAACCACGGTTAACACTTGATGTATTTCTTCCCATTCTATTTAAAATAAATATACTGCACAGTTTTTATTTTAGTAAAATGGATTGAACAATTTGTGTCCTATTTTTTAAAAATTTAACATTATATCTTGGACATTTTCTTATGTTATTAAATGTTTTTTTTTGTTTTTTTTAAATTAATTTTATTTTATTTATTTTTATTTTTGGCTGTGTTGGGTCTTCGTTTCTGTGCGAGGGCTTTCTCCAGTTGTGGCAAGCGGGGGCCACTCTTCATCGCGGTGCACGGGCCTCTCACTATCGCGGCCTCTCTTGTTGCGGAGCACAGGCTCCAGACGCGCAGGCTCAGTAGTTGTGGCTCACGGGCCTAGCTGCTCCGTGGTATGTGGGATCTTCCCAGACCAGGGCTCGAACCCGTGTCCCCTGCATTAGCAGGCAGATTCTCAACCACTGCGCCACCAGGGAAGCCCTATTAAATGTTTTTGAATGTGATTTTAATGGCTACACAATATTCCATCCATTAGACATACTGTAATTTTTTTTATAACATGCACATAATATGCAGGAAAGTTCCAAGTGTACTTAACTACATAATTACAGCTTTCAGAATCCTTTGTTGAAGACTGTTATAGGTAATTGTGTTTATTTTATTTTTGGTTTTTTTTTGAATTTTTATTTTATTTTATTTTTATACAGCAGGTTCTTATTAGTTATCTATTTTATATATATTAGTGTATATATGTCAATCCCAATCTCCCAATTCATCCCACCACCACCACTCTCTCCCTGGTAGACATACTGTAATTTACTTAGCCATTCCCCAACATGAACATTTCAACTATTTCCAATCTCTACCTATTGAATAATGCTGTGGTGACAACACACATACAGCATCTCTAATTACCTCCATAGGATAAATGTCTAGAGGTAGGAATGTCAGGCCAAACATCTGTGAACATTTTCAAGGCTTTTGATATATATTGACAATTTGCCCTCCAGAAAGGTTGTACCACTTTATGTTCCCATCAGCAGAATATGAGAGTACTTGTCTCTCTGCCCCCTGCCTAGCATTGAATAATATATTTGCCCATTTGATAGGGGAATATAAAAAGATTCTTTTTTGTTAGCATTTCCTTTATTATTAGTAAAGTTCGTGACTTTTTTCATTTCTGTGTCCATATTTATGCTTTATTTTGAGAATTTCCTGTTTATTTCCTTCATTCAGATTTCTATTGTGATGTTAGAATAGATGTGTCTTACTGATTTATAAGAGTCTTTATATATTCATGATATTGTCTGTAACATATGTCACATATATTTTAATTCAGTTTATTTGACATTTAATGTTGTTTGCCATATACTGTAATTAACAGAAGTTTGACATTTTATGAAATTAATATTCTTATTCATCAAAAAATTATGTGAGATGAAAGGAGGCAAATGCAAATTCCTCTCCTGATCTTATTCTAGTGCTCACCTGGGCTTTGAACCCAAACCTTATGCAAACCACTCTCTCCATTTCTTGCAACTGCTTTGGTCTCCATGGAATTTCAGACAACTTTCTCTTGTATATTGTGGCAAGGTAAATGATTGGCAGAAGCTACGTATGGAATCTGAAGGTGACTGCTGAGATACAGTGAAGCGCAGAAAAAGAGGCAGAGGAAAGAGAGATAATGAGCCCAATTCAGTTATTTCGTGTTATATTTTGCCATATCTAAGAAACCTGATATTTAAAAAACCTAAACTCAAATGCAATACTTCAGGATACGATTATTCATATTACAAAATGTACTTTTCTTTAAAAAAATTCACAGAAAGATTCCCATAGCACGTTTGAATCCACATTTTGTTTGTTTTGTTTTTGTTTTAACTTGTTTTAAACATATTTGTTTTCCACAAAAATCAGTATAGTGATTGTCTAAATTTGAGATGCTAGCGCAGAAACTCCTCTGTGTGTGAGGAGTTTGAGATGGAAGATCACGAAACCCTCTGTGTTTGCATGTGGATGTCAGTGTGTGGATTTTATGGAACAGGGTAAAAAACAAATATTCTTCCACACCCAGCCCAATTTACCCATGGCAAACTAAGATTTCCCTGAGGTCTTCATTCCTCATAATTGTGTTTGTTTAAGTTCCCCTTTAATTAAGAGCTGACCCTCTGCAAATCTTCTCTTCCTTGCAGCCGCGTTATTAGGATGGGACCTTAGCTAATTTGTAGAGTCAGTGAGCAGAAAGTGCCCCCAGTTTCCCAGTTCTGTGTCCTTTTCCTTTCCCCCAATACAAATCCTCCATTATTCCAAATCCAACCCTTTGCTCATACGAGACTGTCCATGACTGATTAAAGCTTCCATTGTGATCCCCTCCATGAAGAATTTATGCTTTAAATTAGGATCAAAGCCTTAAAGCAAAAGGGCAACTGTAATGGAAGAAATTCTAGACTACAGTAGGTGGGCAAGTATTGTTTGGCAGCTTGAGGTATTCCTGATTCCAAATATCCCACAGAGGAGGCAACTTCCAAACTACTTGTCAAGTTTAAAGTTGGCCCTGAAGCTAGCTGTGCATGTAATCCTGCCTTTTCCATTTTTCTTTTTCATCCAGTTCTTCATTATGAACTCTGTCTCCCTGCTGGTGAATTATCTGGCCCCATTCTCCACACCATAAGCTGAGAAAGTATACCCAAATAGTTATGTCAGTTTCATTGCGTGAAAGTAAACTTGCTTTGTATTGTCAGCTGAAAGGAAGTTTAAAAGACCATCTGGAGTAGATTTGCTTAAGGTCTGGGAAAAGCAGAATAGGCAAGCCTTCTGATCCTCAACCATGCAGCGTCTGATATAAAAAAGTAAAGAATAAAAACAACTGAGAGCAACTGGAGTTTGGATGAAAGGGGCTACTGCAGTGCTTGGGCACAATTTCTTCGTGTTTCTGTTTGGTATGTAGATAATTGTCCTGGAATAGACTACCTGCAATGCAAACTCACAGAGGGTACGAGTCATCTCAAAGTTGCTCTGTGGACTGCTGCACACTTAATGGATGTCATGGGATGATTGATCATGCCCATTAATGGGGTTTCTTATATAACGTTTCCTCACTTGGCTTTTAATCCCCTTGAAATCAGTAATTTTCAGCACAGATCACATGACCGAATCTGCCAGCCAAGTAAGTGGCGAGCAGTCTGGGTGTCAGCAGGCACTTTACGGGCACCTGGAAGAGACAGCTGACTGCAGATCTCAACCAAAGAATGCACTTGCCAGCCCGGGTTGTGTGGTGGTGGGGAGAAGGCTTTATGCATGATTAAAAAGGGGCCCCGCTTACAGGTTGGGGGAATAAGTGCTACCAGTCAGCCACAGTTTACCTTCTTCCCAGGTCTGATTTACTCCGAATAGGACCTAGACTTCAGTTCCCAGAAGTGGGTATATTTTGCATTGAGCTTTCACATCCTGGGCTTCCCTTTGTACACAGTATTTACATTGTGGCCTGTGTGTATAGAGTAGTAAAGTGAATTGACCCAGCTGGGACTTGAGTTCAGAAAATATGGGCTTGCTTTCCATTAAGCAAAAGGCTTCATATCAGGAAAGTAACTTATCTGGAAACATTCTTCAGTATTCTCAATTTTGAGAAAGCAAGGCCAAACCAAACCTCTCAACATTTCTGAGCTTTGGGGAGGGGGAGGTATGGCTGATGACTAACAGAAATAAAGAAAGGCGGTGGAAAGTGGGGGTGAGTTTATGTCAAAGATTAAAGGGGTCTGGATCTGACTGCAAAGGACTGTGGCTTATTCTGCCTGCTGGAGCGCTGAGGCTTCTTGATCCTGATACTATTGGAAGGCTGTCAAAGGTAATATTAAGGGCAAGCTTTTGCCTGGAGGATACAGAGGGGTGAAATATACAGCCCTGAGGACAATGGAGGACACACTTTTCCCTTGAGGAAAAAAGTTTCCTTTGACTTAATACTGTAGTCTAAAAACTGTTTGGGAAACATCCGAAGTGGGATGTGCAAAACTTATAAGGTAAGTAAGAATTTTCATATGCCTTCCCCCATACTAAAAAAAGGAAGCACACATCTAAAGATATCACCGAGATCAACTCATTTTGATTAGTTGTTTTCTTTCAATTGAGTTTTTCCAGTGGGGATATGAGAGTGGATTTAGAAGTATGGAGGAGGCTTACAGGCTAATGTTTCATGTTGTGCAGGCCTTGGGCTCCAGGAAGAGTGACTGAATCTTGCCTAAGCTGCAAAGAAGTTAGGTTGTCTCAGGTGTCCAGAATTCTCCTAAGTCTCTTAGAATTCTCAAACACGAGAGCCAGAATTTAGTGACGGTCCCAATCTCTGCATTGTAGAAATGAGACACTGAAGTCCAGAGAGAGAAAATGGTTTACCCAGTGGTAGATCCCAACTTGAATATAACCACAACGCTTTTCGTGTTTTAACTTTCAATATTAATGTAAAATGATGTTTCAGTTGTGTTTTCTGGATAAAGATTCATTTTGGTATTGAGTAAAAGTAAAAATCCAACAGGAAAATCATTATGAATATCCCTTGTAGATTTGCCTACAAGACTTTTGTGACTTCCTTAAGGGCTCTGCTCATTCCTTCAATGCTTTTGCATAGAGGAGCCCAAGATTCCACAAGTAAGTTTGTGTATTAGAGCACATCTTCCTCCTCAAATCTCACTGGGACTCCCATTTGCTACCGGGGCCCAGTCTAATCTATACAGGCTTCAAACGCATGGCATAGCTCATCCTCGTCAGGGCACAGCCTTCTGCAGCATCTTCAGTCTCCAGTGATTAACTCTGGCTGCCCTTGACACCTAGAAAAGCCTCCCTCCCATACCATAAACCTCTCCTCATTCATTAAGACTCAGCTCAAGTATACACGCTACTATATATAAAATAGATAACTAATAAGAACCTACTGTATAGCACAGGGAGCTCTACTCAATACCCTGTAATGACCTATATGGGAAAAGAATCTAAAAAAGAGTGGATCTATGTATGTGTATAACTGATTCACTTTGCTGTACAGCAGAAACTAACACAACATTGTAAATCAACTATACTCCAATAAAAATTAGTTTAAAAATACAGCAATAAAAAGCATTGTTGCAAAGGAAAAAAAAAAGAAGACTCAGCTCAAAACATATCTCACCAAACAGATCTCCTGATTGAGATGGAGGGAGGGAAATGAAGGTCCCAAGCTCTCACAACCCTCCTCTATTAGCCTGAGAAACTTAGGCAACAGGCGGTGACCACTGTCTCTCAGGGGTTATGGTGTGACACCTTTAAATCATTGTTGGAATAATAGAGTTTTTTGGTACTGTTATGTATAAATTTTTCATTCTCATTACTCAGATTTTATGTTAAACCCCCTTTCCTTCCACTGTCAAGTTTGGGACGGAAGTATAAGGTAACATTCATTGAATGCCTACTTTGGGCTGGGCACTGTGCTAAGCATTTATACACATTATTACATTTAATCCTCCCAACAACCCTAAGCACAGGCAGTTATCCCCAATTAACAGATGAGGAAATTGAGTCTCAGAGAGGTACAGGTTTATGAATAAAAGCACATAACTAGTAAATTTCGGAGCTGGGATCTACACCCAGGTTTGGCTTCCAACCTCATATTCTTCTTTTTCCTCATCAGTGGCTGAAATTACTCTGATATGTGCAGTTGCCCAGGAAAGATGAAATTATACGTTTTTCTCAATGTTTCTCCATGACAGGGAGGACTCTAGAACACATTGTTGTATAACTACCTGAAGGCACCCCAGGATTTTTCAGGCCCACTAGGATGCATGCCGTGCAATCAGCTATAAGTGAATGCTTAACAGAAACACAGTCAGAGTTCTCTGGATAATGGCATATCTCTCATCAGTTAATCACCACCTTGCGAGCGGAGCTGGAGTTACTAGACTGGGTGGGTTTTATCATTGCTTGTGTCCTTATTTCTCACTCTGTCTCAGATGCCCTCTGCCTCCAAAGCAGCTGTTTTTTCCTGACTTCCCTATTTCTGTCAAATTTCCCAGTTATCAAATCTGAGCATTATCTTTGACTCTTCCATTGCCCTAGGCAAACATGAAGTCAAATTAGTTCATCCTTTCTGTGTCTTCCCCGTTCTTTACATTCCCATTACTACCAGTTATTTTGAAGTTATTATTGGTATTTGCTTGGGCTACTGTAACAGTCCTTGCCCTTGTATCCAAGCTGCTCACTAAGACCAGCTTTAACCTTCTCACTCTTGATTATGTAATAGCCATGCTCGTTCTCAAAAATCTTCAAAAGTTTTTCTTTGCCCATGGGATAAAGTTCAGAGGAGGTATTATAAATGTTTCAACTTGCTTGTAATCTAGGATTTATCTTCTAAGAAAGTCTTGAGAGGCTTATTAAATTGGATGAGCATGTGGTTACTCCTTTCCCATTCTGGGACTCAGTTTCTTCAATATTCTATTTTGAGGGATTCCTTAGGAGTGTATAAATAGGTACTGTCAGACAGTTTGGAAGGCGGATCAAGAACATTCTATTCTGATAATAGGCAAATGGAGGCTAGGACTGATAGAAAAGGAAAGATAATCTGAAAGAGGGACAGATAGAGAAAACTTCTTTCTAAACATTTCTGCTCACTTACCCTCATGGTTCCTAATTAGTGTTTCACTTGGAAATTGATCCTTTGGCTAGAGCTTTGAGCATAAAGCAAAGAGATGTAAACAAAGTCAGCTCCACTCTTGGGCCCAGCCTCCTTTGCCACCGATGGTACAGATTACTAAGAACGTTGGCTGGCCAAGCTGGAGGAAAATGTCTGGACCTGTGGACTACAGGAAAGCTAATTGGCCCAAGAAGCCATCAAAGTCATGGCCTTGTGGCTTCATTTAGCCACAAGATCTACCCAACTGAGTTAACTAGTTGCAAAGGACAAACAAGCATATGGCTATGACTGAATTTAGGAGTGCTTCAGCAAACTAGAATCTGGGAGGTTTACAGAGGGAGAGTCCTGAATCACTTAGAGTTACGATGCCTACCCTAGTCATGAACTGTTGGGGAGCTGCACCGGCTAAAAATTTATTTGAATAAAATAAATCTAATTAGGAACCATGTAGCTAGTCATTAAATGATTGGGTTAGTGGAGGGACTAGTCAACCATGCCCAGAAAGCTTCTGTGTTCATTTAGGCAAAGTGCTCAGTGACAGAACGTATCAAAATGGCTAAGTGAGTTCCTCTTGGCTGGGAATTTGATCCCCCTGGCTAGTGTGCTAGGTCTTACATATCATTTGGAAGGAAAAGTGGAGTTTTAGAGTCCTGTGCAGATGAAAGTATTTATTAAACTCTCCAGAAGAGGTAAGTAACCAGCTTAGGAGGGCACTGGCAGTGGACAAGAGGGAAACAGTTAATGATAAACATTTCTTTAGCTTGGAGACCCCACCAGAGCCAGCAATGGGCCAGTCCAGCAAGACTCGTGCCCATGCAGCCACCAGGGAGTGTAGGTGTGGGACCATTCTGGATCCTCAAGTAGGCCTACTTTCAAAACCATCTTAAATTTGCCAGCGTGTTTTAAAACACTGTTCGACAACCCCCTTAGGCCATAAAACATGTTGGCCAAACCACATCATCATAATGCTCTGGAATCTTCTTAGGGGAACCTTCCCATCTGCAGTGTTTAGCTCTGCAAATATCAATGTAACAGAGCACCCCCTAAACCGAATACAAATATTCTTTAAGGTTTATTTTGAGCAAAGAACACAATCAGCAGCAATGCTGAAGGGGAGAGGGTTTAGGAATTACTTTGGGAGAGGGAGAAACAAGGCGGTGAATTTCTCCAGCAAATTTATGTTTTAACAACCCCAGGAGTTATACACCTTGTGCCTCAGAGGAGAAATGGACATGCTCTGTCCAGCGTGGCATTGATGCGCTAACGACATCTGGGGCCTCCTCAAGGGGTACATTGCTCTCCACTGAGGAGCTAAATAGTGCAAAAGGCATATTTCCCATAACCTTTAAAGCTATGGCAACTGCCCAGAACTTAGCTGGCCCCACTTGGATGGAAGATTGTTTTCTTCAGCGTGAAATGAATGGATTGTGCCTTTGATGATGGAGCTGTTTCTGTTGTCTTAACCACTGATGCAGGTCACAGCAGGAGTGATGTGGCAGTAGCAGCCATCCAGAGCCACTGTGAAAGTGGATGCTATGAATGGAGTGGCTGGACCCAAAATAAGTGTGGCCTGAACGATTGGCTGCAGGAAGCAGGGCAGGTGCCGGGAAGGCTTATTCAAGTAACCCGGCTCCCAAGAAAAATAGTCTATGCCGAGGTCCACATTTGCCACACCCTCTGCACAGCTCTGGTTACACTAAAGGATGTTTTTAGCCTCAATATAAAAGGATGCTATCGTTAACTGCCAAGAAGAGAGGTCACAATCTCTTTCTCCAAACAGCACAGTTGGGTGTAGCTCATTCAGAAGATGGTATATGTTCTTGCTACTTAAAGTGTGGCCCCTGGATGAGCATATTGATGACAGAAGATCCTAAAGATGCTGTACTGACACCTTTGCTGCTTAAAGTATGGTCCATGGATAGCAACACTGGTCATCACCAAGGCTGCTTGTTAAAAATGCAGACTCTCAGGTCCCACGCCAGACTTAAATGAATCAGAATCTGCATTTTAACGAGGTTCCCAGGTGATTTGTAATCACATCACAATTTAAGAAGCACTAGTCTGGTCCTTATTATGTATCTGCTGAGAACCACACTTTGGATGGTTAGCACAGATGGGTGATTCAGGGGGGAGAGCCCAGGCTTCAGTAGAGGTAATGGATGGGAAGTGACGAGTGTAGGGCTAGGAGGGGACAAGGGAATGAACTGACAAAGGTTGGAGATTGACTCTCTTACTCAACCTAGGCCCGGGACAAGCCTCTTGACAACATGCTGAGAAATTTATGTTGATGGCTCTATGACATACTGAGTAGCAAGTCAGGGTTCTTATCTACTGGGCAGACCCAGGGAAGATCCTAGCATTACTGGGCTGGAAGGAACTCTTTAGTACTCAGTCCAGATGGGCAGCCTAATCTCATCTGTGACTCTGTTGTCTTCCCTTTCCCATCAGCCTTGGTGGCTCACAAGGGCTGTAGCCAAAGAGTTCTTGGAAGGGAGACTATAGCGCATAGTGGTTTCCCATACAGGTACGAAGGGCTGCGTGTAGGGCAGACCTCGGACTGAATCCTGCAGTAAGGAGGAACAAAAGATCCAGAGGACGGTACCCAGCCCTATTTGCCTAGGCAGCACGGAGGCTGTAGATACCTGATGGGAAACTCAAACGTGCTCAGAGGTGGGGAATGGGGAGTTAGAGCCACCAGAGGAAGTGCTGCAGTATTGTTACCCCTCAGTTGTGTCTCTGTCCTATGTGAAATGCCGTGATTCAGTTCCAGTTTTCGAAATACTCCCGAAGTTTTGCCTCCAGTGGTTGTTGTCAAACAACAAATTCCATAAATCCCATATCAAATCCTACCAACTTGAGCCATTCAGTTTTTGTTTTCCTTGAACCAACCATAAAACCATGATGATACAAAGAGAAATGCTAGATCCTATTAGCATCCCCCACCCTTAGCCCGACCCCAATTTAGTCAGCAAGAGCTATGGAGCTATGCAAAATTTGATAGCTGATGGGATGTTTGATTAAAATTGATTTTAATCAATTGATTAAAATTCTGAAGGTGGTCCTCAAGGCATCCCAAGGTTGCTTCAAGAGTGAAGATGCTGTGAGGTCTTTGTCCTGACATTGCCTTGATGGTGGCTGCTGGGAGATGAAAGGCTTGTAAACTGTTTCCTGTCCCTAGAGCCTAACAGTCCCCTGTGCCATTTTAATTTGATCTTTTTGGATTGGAACAGAATGAACAAGCAGGGGAGGTTAATTATCCTAATTAGAAAAGAAGTAAAGCCATGGCCCTTCTAGGTCAGACACTTGGACAAATCTCCCCTGGCTCCAAGCTTGGGGCATTAGCTCATCACTTGTATGCCAGAGGATACACAAAGTATCCTCCCCAATCTTCTGCCAGAGTCCCCAGAGCAAGACAGAGGAAATCTTTTCAGGAGATCGTGTGTGATAAGCCTGTGCCCGTGGGCCTGAGAGAGGGTTATCTGAAGGTGGTAGATATGTGGGCACAGCTGGATGGGTACATGTGTGTTGGTTCAACCCCAGGTTTCCCTTCTCTGTAGGGCCAAGCAAGCTCAATGTAGCTTGCTTGAAATGTGGTCATTTCAAAAGATATGCGTCTTTCCCCAAGCCTCTTGATATCCTATGTTTAGCTGGCTCAGGATGTTGGTATCTTTCTGGAAGGTAAACTCCTCTGGTACTCTGGTGGTCCTTCTTGGGTCAATATATTGCTGTTGGATTTATTGATTCCCAGATGCAACACCTTCCTTTTCCTTCACTCTCCAAAAACCATCTATTCTCGAAATAGATCAATCCTGCTCCCAATATAGAACTTGCTTTAGATGATGTATGTGAAAGTTCCTACCCGTGTCTGGCACATGGTAGGTCTCATTTAATGTTAGTTTACTCCCTTTCTTCCTACAGAGAAAAGTGTCTGGGACACAGCCACAATAATCACTTGTTCTGCTCTCTGAGCCTTGTATTTGATGTATGATATCTGGTCAGTTTGTGATCTGGTGACAAAGGGAAGCATAAAGCCTTAGATAAAGCCAGAGAGTAGTGACTGTATAATATTAAAGATCAAACTGGCCAATTAGCCTGACATGCCCAACAGATATGTCTAGCACTTGCCTTTGAAATATTCACATACCCAAGGGATGAATAAAAAAAGAACTTTAACTCCATCTTTCAAAATAGGCCTCAGATTGTTGAATGATCAATCTGTGGATCTATTACAATTTGCCTTATTCATACAGAATATTCCAAGAACATTAACATCAATGACTCCTAACAAAATGATAGAATAAGTGGAGGTCTCAATAGACCGTTTAGTCTACCCAACCCTGCTTCCCCTGGCCTCCCAACTCCAGCCATCCTGTCTACCTGCTCTTTAAATTTACTCTTCTCGATCCAAGTGTGTGAATCCAAGGTGTGAATAGTACCAAATAATGAATACACTTCAATTGACTTGTATTGAATTTTAGAATCTTTTTTAAACTTTGTAATTGAATATGTGTCTGCATGATAATGGGAATTAATTTAAATATAAAGGCCTGGTGCTAGAGGAAATGGGAACCATCCCAGTTTCTTATAGTACTTATCACTTGTGCGTTTTGTACTCGCAACTATCTCCATGCTCATCTCTCAGACTTTACAAGATACTCACCCACGTAGCATTGCCCTCCCTCAAATCTTCCCTAGTGCAGAGGGGGTGGCTGTCAGGTTTAAAAGATAAATGGATAGTAAATAGAGGACGTTTGAGATTTTGGGGAAAACAGTAATTAAAAATGGATGCTATGGGACTTCCCTGGTGGCGCAGTGGCTAAGAATCCGCCTGCCAATGCAGGGGACACGGGTTCGAGCCCTGGTCTGGGAAGATTCCCACATGCCGCGGAGTAACTAACTCCATGCGCCACAACTACTGAAGCCTGCGCTCTAGAGCCCGCGAGCCACAACTACTGAGCCTGCGAGCCACAACTACTGAAGCCCCTGCACCTAGAACCCGTGCTCCGCAACAAGAGAAGCCACTGCAATGAGAAGCCCACGCACCTCAATGAAGAGTAGCTCCCTCTCGCCGCAACTAGAGAAAGCCCACACACAGCAACAAAGACCCAATGCAGCCAAAAATAACTAACTAACTAACTAAATAAATAAATTTTTAAAAAATGGATGCTGATGGTCACACTCAAAAGCAGTATTGGTATTGTGGATAACCACTCCCTATAACTGGATGAGGATGATGCAGGAGACAAGTCCTCTGAAGTCTCGGTGTTCATTGTTGGTATGAGAAGTATCTTTTGGATCTGTGTAGAAAATCTATATGTGGGGGTATAGAACTTATACAGATAATACAGTACTCGCGCAGTCATTTTTCTGATGTCTTGGTCTTGTTTATTTTTTGCTCTGTTTTGTTAGTTTCTAAGTCTTGGCATCACACTCTTCAGTAACTGGAACAAGTCACCCTCCAGTAGTCAGAATTGGCAGCAGAGTTTTACTTTGTGTTTGGGTGGGCGTGAGTTCAAAATTAGGTCATCGGGTATAAACTTCATTTGAAAGAAAGTTTTTCTTAGCCTCCTAGAAGCTTAAGTCCCAAGTTTGATGACTGTGGCACAGGCAAGCCTCTGAGAGCAAGTTTTTCTTGTGGGAGGAAGTATCCAGATGCTAGATTTATTTGGGAGGGAGGGGAGTTATGTCCTCAGAAATATTTAATATTCTAGAACTTTCAAGTTTCTCTTTTTTGTCATTGAAGCTTTATACTATCACCATTTAGGGAAGAGAGGACCAGAAATGCATTCCAAATCTGCTGAGAGTTGGCAGAGAAAATCTTAAGAAGTTAAGGCATTTTTTTGTTAAGACTGCCACCAAATCCCAAGATTGCCTGTAGCATTATTGACAATAAGTAAAATCTTCTCTTTATTTATTTTATCTGATTTATTCCAAGACTCTCTTCTTGCCTTTCAATTAATAATACAAACTTAATTTCAAATTAGCTCCAGGCCAGTATACCCTCTTGGAAACAGTTGCCAAACTTTATTTAATTCTTATTTAATATTTCTATGCTTGTCAGATGGATTTCTGTTCTTACATGGGAGTTGGCCTCATCAGCCTTCAAAGGGACTCTGATAGACTTCCACAGATGGGATCAGCAAAATCTCTGCCCTTAGTCAACTTAGGCTAATAGTCCTCCCTGGCCTTTGGTACTTCAAAGTCACTGAATGAGAGTGGGACCCTCGGAGGAACGATTTTCCTCTGAGGTAGGCCCTGCTAGAATTACACATAATGCCAAAAATATAGAGGCCATGCAAAAGATCATAGAGATGACATAATCATAGAGCATCAGAATGGAAAGGGATCTTAGATATCATCTAATCTAAGCTTTTTAGTTTACAGATGCACACACTAAGGGCCAGAGGGGAGTGTGGCATGCTCAGAGAATTGTAAAGGGAGGGGTAAGGGAGAAGTACTTTCCACTAACGTGTATGGAATTTTCTGGGTACCTGAGCACTTGACAGAAAGTCCTTGTTGCTGTTATTGAAATGCTATTGAAATGTCTTGAATGCATGTAAGCCCACTCTTCTTCCTTAATAAATACAACCAAGTGAATATTGCAGAATCTTTCTTGGTGCCCAAGGATCTTGCAGTATCTCAAGGTCATCATTCTGAACACAGATATTCATTGCCCAGGACTGGGGAAGTCGAACGTAGAAGCAGTTGGCCAAATGTGTGCTGACCCTGGAGCAGCCCAAAGAAATTGTCACTTTTACTAAATCTCTGATATCACCTGCTCTTTTTTTTTTTTTTTTTTAAATCACTTGTTTCTTTCCTAAAAGCTCTGGGCAGAAATTCTGGCTATTTGAAGATTCTGACCCATCAGACTCTGACTGATCAGATTTTACTATCAACAGATACCTAAATGTTATTTTGGAACCTGAAATTAGGGCAGATACACGGTATACATTCATTGGATTCTCCTTGGGCTTAGCACTGAAACTGAGGTCTTTGGGGTTATGGGAGATCCTCCCCACAGAAGAAGTGCCTGGAGCAAGCCAGAATGCTCCTGGGGCATGGCAGCTGGAAGTTGGGGTAGAATGGTCAAGACTGTGGGGCTGAAGAGCCATGGCCTTACTGCAAAGAGTGGCACTAAATCAGGACAGACCCTGCCTGAAATCAGCAATGCAAAGCATTAAGCGTAGCCAACTTCAGGGAAAGAGATGGACCTTTTAACCGCAGTGCCTTCCCAGATACATGTTTCCTTAAAATGTTTAAATAGTAAAGCATGTGACTCTCATAAGTGGATGAACAGACCATTCCCAGCAGATGTGCCACTGGATAAATTACACATTTTAATTCAACTTAATATCTTTTCCCATATTACAGCACATTGTCACCCAAACCATGATGACAAATACTCCTTGGAAGTGTCCTTTTATTTCTCCGGATCGTCCCTGACTAGGGAGAACTAAGCTTTCCTACCTGGACAAAAGCGCTTATCTAAAAACGAGTGATTTTTATGGCATGTTTGGTCGGTCAAATGACAAACCTGGATCCTTCCCACTCCTGAGAAACTGTGCTTCCTGTGTGATTGGTCAGGAGCCTGGACACACCCTTTCTAGATCCCACAGCCTACTTTTCCATCAAGGTGCCACAGAGCATATCTGGAAAAAATCTAAATGCACTAAAATTAGTTGGATTTTAAAGAAATTTTGCAGTAGTCCTTGAAAGTAGGAGGAGACCCTTCAGAGGTGAGAAAATGGTGAAAGGATTGGCAGTAGAAATTTCAGGCTTGACAACTGGAATTTGAAACAGTCCCTGGGCACCCAGGCCATAGGACAGAAATCCTATTGCAGGTGTGTAATATTGGACACTTGTCCTTTTAGGTTTAGACAGAGGATGGAATCGCCAAGGGGAAAGCCATGACCTTTGAAATAGCTACTTCCCCAGCCTTTCTCTGACCTTTTCAAAAGATTAAAGCTCCTCAGTGGAAACTTCTGGCTTATAGGAAAAGATATCAGGAGGACATTGAGGCCCCAGAGAGGAGCATATTTTGGCCAAGGTCACCCAGCTTCTAAGTGCTCATTCCACCTCACTGAAGACCGAGGAGGAGAAAGCTGGTGTGGGTGAAAGATGCTTTCAAAACTGTAAAGAATATACTGGGGTTGGAAAGAATTTAAATACCCTCCAATCAGTTTTCCTTTACAGATATGGAAACCAAGGTCCAGAGAAGGATACTGATTGACTCAAGGTCACAGAGAAGAGAGCTTAGCCAAAATTTTAACACTGAATTCATCTTCTCTGGACAAGAACCTGGGTTAAAAAGAACCCAAATCTATTCTCTAATCCAGTGACATCTGATTCCATGGCTAAAATATGATTCCAAACCATCCTGAACATTTTCAATCTGTCTTTTTAAAGGTGTGGTTTATAAAGAAACCCTGTTAATTACATAATGGGCTCATCAGGGCCCAATACCTTTATTCTAGGCCTTGGGTACAGCCTGTGCCCCTTACTCTTGTCAGCTATCTAGGAAGTCCCTGCCACTGGTCATGAAGTTATCCAGGTGGAAGGGTGTGAATTATTGGGTGAAGCCATACCCACTAGTCAAAAAACAAAAGTTTTTATGAACTTTGTTGCAAATAGTGACATCTGCTTGAAAACTTATATGAAGACATCACAACAAACATTTCCAGCTAATTGTCTAATTCTTGCGTACGCCCAGCACCCACAGCAGGATTTGACTCACAAGTCATTTCCGAAGTTTGGATTTCCGATGGTTTTCCTCTCCCTCCAGGGGTACATTTAAAGGTATGTAACAGAATTACGAATGTGGGCTCTCTGGTCGCTCAAAGCAGTGTTCAAGTTCTAGCTCTACCACTTATAAGCTGTGGGACTTTGGAAAAGTTATTTAATTTCTCTGTGAATCAGTCTCCCCATTTATAAGATAAAAATAGTAATATCTGACATTTATTGGATAGTTTCTATATGCTGGGCATTGTTCTAAGTGTTTCGTACATATCCACTCCTTGAATCCTCATAGGTAGGTATCCTCTGGGGTAAGTGCTACTATTATTCCATTTTATAGATAAGGAAATTAAGGCACAGAGAGTTTAAATATCTTGCCCGTGATCACACAACTAGTAAATAGTAAAGGCAGGATTCAAACCCAGACCATCTGATTTCAGAGGTGGTGGCACTCAGCCACTACACTGTATCTAACTCACTGAGTTAATGTAAGGATAAGTGGGATAATATATCAAAAAGTGAAACCTAGGGCTTTGACAAAGAGAAGCACTTGATAAACATTAGCTCTTGTTACCAGTTTTCCTTACTGCCTCAAATATTGATTGGTAACCTGTGAATAATTCCATTTCCAAAAAGCCTTCCCTAAATAATCCCACCCACCTGATCTTCCCTCTGACTGCATTATTGCAATATAAAGCTCATAACTGAGGACTAGATTATATATTGTCCTGAGTAAAAGCCATGTCTTTTCCTTCTTCTATATTCTCAATAGAGCCTAATAAACCCAGAGGGGCTCAAGAAGTGTTTGTGCACCAGAATATTCAGTGTGACTATTGGTGTGTGGTGACAGGACCAACAACTGTTCCCATAGCGCAGTGCTGCTCAAGCGTTCATGTACACGTGAATCACATCAGAATCTTGCGAATGTGGATTCTGATTCCATAGGTCTGTAGTGGAGTCTACATTTCTGACAAGCTCCCAGATGATGCTGAGGCTTCCGGTCTAGGAACCACACTTTAAAGTAGCAAGGCTATAGGGTACGGCATCTTTAGGGTCTTCTCCATAACTGCTATGTTTTGGTAGAGGCATGCTTGAATCCATCTAATAAACTAAGGTATATAAAGACTTACATATCACAACATAAGGTGAAATCAAGCATTTTATTCTCATGGAATAACCAATAATAGGGAAATTTGAGGCTGGTCATGAGCGGCCATTCATTTAACAAGCCCTCATTAAAAACCCTACTACGTGCAAAGTTTTGTGCAACTAGTTACCATAGACCATCTAAAGATGAGTTTAAGGCATAGGCTATGTATTGCCATGTGGATTGTCAACTTTGGTAAAGGCTTCTTCTGCTTTCTGCTCCAGTGAACTAAGTGGACTTTGCATGTCCAAACTGAAATTTGGAAGGGAAGTAGTGTAATTATTTATTTGTGTGCAAGAATTAGTAAGGCCAATTAAGACCATTTAAATTTCCTGATTGTACTTAACACTGTATTTTCCACTGTTTATTATTGGAGTAATTGTTTGTGTCAAAGTAATTTCTGAGGGAACATAGTGTAATTTTATCTCAAGTCCCAGTTAGATGATCTGGATGTTTCAGCCTCTTGCATAGTAGCAGGAGACACGGGCTTTTAAATGGTATGTAGAGGTGGGTTGGGAGATGGGGAGGGTGCTGGTAACAGGATTGGGGAGATGAACCAGTTTGATTCATGAGCACAGGGTAAGAAAACAACATCCTAGATATTTATGTACGTACTTTTCTGAAAGTAAATTAACCAGGGGCAGCACAGGCTGTAGATAGCATAGTTCAGTAGTAAGAACATTGGACCAGAAGTCAGGAGACTTACAATCTAGTCTGTCCTCTATATTGATCTAGTGTGGGACCTTGGGTAAGTTGCCCTACCTCTCCAAGCCAGCAAAGTAGAGTTAATCATACCAGTCTTAGTGGTCAGATCTGTTGCCAGGCAGAAGTGGCATAAAAAGTCAAGGTAGCATTAGCAATTATTGTGCATACATTTGAATCAAAATTTGTTCTTCAAACTTCCTACGTATATAATGGAAAATCAAAGCCCATTCTCCCTTTATTCCAAGGTGTGAGTGGGAGAAATACTGTTTCACTTACAGAATACCTTTTATGCTAGAGAAGGAAAGGGTCTCTACCCACATATCATTTATCTTAGTGACACATTCCAACACTTTCAAGGATGGAGCTAGAAAAGAGGTTTAGGAGATTGGACCCTCTCTCAAGTTTCTACCAAATATGTCCTTGATCAGAAAAAACAAAAGGTAATATGAGCCTTATGTGTGCCTGTGTGTGATTTGCCTCTTATGTCTAAAAATTGGAATGTGCCAAAAACCCAATCAGCACTAACAAATGTTTCTGATCAATCTACTCCTTAGCCAACTTGGGTTTTACTGGAATAATTATTCGTTTCCTTTCTTTTTTTAAATAATTAATTAATTAATTAATTTTTGGCTGTGTTGGGTCTTCATTGCTGTGTGCGGGCTTTCTCTAGTTGCAATGAGCGGGGGCTACTCTTTGTTGCAGTGTGCAGGCTTCTCATTGTGGTGGCTTGTCTTTGTTGTGGAGCACGGGCTCTAGGTTTGCGGGCTTCAGTAGTTGTGGCACATGGGCTCGGTAGTGTGGCTTTGAGGGCTCTAGAGCGCAGGCTCAGTAGTTGTGGCGCACGGGCTTAGTTGCTCGGCGGCATGTGGAATCTTCCCTGACCAGGGCTCGGACCCATGTCCCCTGCATTGGCAGGTGTATTCTTAACCACTGTGCCACCAGGGAAGCCCTCATTTCCTTTCTTTCTTTCTTTTTTTTTAATAGGGAGCATTTTCTTTTTTCTTTCTTTTTTTTTTTTTAAATTTTATTTATTTATTTTATTTATGGCTGTGTTGGGTCTTCGTTTCTGTGCGAGGGCTTTCTCCAGCTGCGGCAAGCGGGGGCCACTCGTCATCGCGGTGCGCGGGCCTCTCACTATCGCGGCCTCTCTTGTTGCGGAGCACAGGCTCCAGACGCGCAGGCTCAGTAGTTGTGGCTCACGGGCCCAGTTGCTCCGCGGCATGTGGGATCTTCCCAGACCAGGGCTCGAACCCATGTCCCCTGCATTGGCAGGTGTATTCTTAACCACTGTGCCACCAGGGAAGCCCTCGTTTCCTTTCTTAAAGATCCGAAATCTGACTCAGTGGGTGTCTGGCTCCAGCTTAAATCATAATGTACTTTGGAATTGTGCTCCTCTTGTGGGGTGACTATAACTCAGAACCCTTTCCGGGTATGCTATTTAAATATCCAACGCAGCATGCTGCGTTATAAAGAATCCCTCCATGCCATTTGTTATGATAGGTGCTGTGAGGCATGACTCTGATTCTGGGGACTCAAGTGTATAATAAATCTGACTACACTCTGCTGGCAGTGCACATAATTATAAAATATGCAGAATGCTTGTTATTAACTAGTCTCATGGAGAAGATCTACCATGTCATGAAGGATATATTTTGGAATAAAGCTACAAACAGTGATTGATTTTTTAAAATTCACGTCTCTCCTATCCTTTTAATCATTCAACCTCTAAGAACAAGCAAACATTTATAGACATTTCATGAATGGGAAGCAAGGCCCATTTGCAAAGGCTGATAAAAATTATTGTTTGCCTCTTAAGTGAAGATTAAGTTCCAGTTTTGTTTTTAATATGAAATTATTTAACATAGCATTTCTATGGTGTCTATGCAGAAATAGAGACCAAAATATAAATCAGCTGGAAATTATCAAGGGAGCCTCCTACTAGTTATACAAACAATGAAAGCCATTCATAATCTTTAACCGTTTGAATCCCAATTGGATAGGCTATCATTCTTTGGCCAATATTTATTCCCAGAAGACAGGCTTTCATGTACATTAAAAATAAAACAAGAAAATCACCAAAAACATAAACACAATTCCTTCTGCAGTGAAGCTACAGCAGTTAATTGTATGTGAGATCCTTGCAGAAGAAGGAATGCTCATAGGGATTGACCGAAAGCCCTAAGGATGATGCCAGACTCCATTGTATTGAGAGGCTGCAGGTTCTCTATAAGAACAGAGATAGGCTTTGCTCAGTGGATGCTGGCTCATGAACCTTGCGATGGTGCTTCCCAGGGTGTGATGCCACTGGTCTCCTGTTCCAGGAAATATTCCAGGCCATAGCTACAGAGATACGTGCCTCCATCATGGCTTCTTCCCTCTCCCAAAGGGAGTCTCTTTGGGCACAGGAAACGCTAGAGCTAACTTCTGTTAGTGCTAAGGGACTCCTCACTGGAGACTCAAGGCTGCAAGGCATCAGAAATAACAGTTTCCCAGGATTAAGGAGCCTCCAAACACATGCTCACCTGTGTAGCAGGTGATTTCTTGGAAATATGAAAGGGTGTCTATAACTTTATCAGGTTACTCATTAAAAGGACACTTGCAATTCAGCTGCCCTCAGTTTCTGCTATTCACTCTTGATTGGTGACATTCTCTTCTTCTATCTATTTGTCCACCAAAGATTGGTATAGTTGTTACGAGCAGAGTCTGGAGTCAGTCTGGAGTCAGTTTATCTCCCAGTTCTGCTACCTATTAGCTGCATGACTCTGGGTCAGTTATTTAACTTCTCTGTGCTCCAGCTTCTTCATTTTCAAAACAGGGATAATAACAACAGTACTTAACGCACTGGGTTGTCAGGATTCAATAAAACAATGTCTATAAAGCACTTAAGCCAGTGTCTTCTCCATGTTAAAAACAGCCAATAGACGTTGGTTTTTAAAAAAAAATTAGTAAAGACTCTTTGGATACAAGGGACAGAAACCTGACTTAAAACGACTTTTAAAAGAAAGGGCATTATTGGCTTAAGTAACCGAAAAGTCTAGAGATCAAATGACACCAGGACTCAGTCTCTTTCTTCGTTGCTTGTCTTTTGCTTTACAGGTATCAAATTTGGACTTCAACTCTCTGTGCCTCCATCTCAGTCTGTAAAATGGGGTGATAATAATAATAAATCTACTTCATAAGATCATTGAGAATTAAATGAGTTAATGCACGTGAGGTGCTTCCAACAGCACTTGGTACATAGCAGGCCTTACATAGGTGTTAACTATTATTAGTGTTACTGTTATTATTATTTTAATATCCAACGTCCTTTCTTTCTGTCTTCCCTTTACCTCTTGACATCCCTTCTCCCTTTTGCTTCTGCCCTCAACTGCTTCTTTTATTCTCCTCCCTATGTCCCTTCCCTACCTGTTCTATTTATCCTACTCCCCAAGTTATTATCACCCTCTCCACCCACAAATTCCAATGCCTCTATCCATAGAGATTCTATGTTGAGTGGGATTTCATACCAGGTATGGGCAAGCAAAAGCACAGGGAATGCACTGTGTGGCATAGAGTAGGAATGAACGCTTTTATTTATTCCACTGAGGTTCTGCCCTTCCATCAGCCATATCCTCCCCCTCAAACTTCTTCATGCAATCTATTAGATACTTTCTGTAAGTAAAGTAAGACACTGCGCTGGCTGCTTTGCTACACTCTGCTTCACTTAAGAAATGGCCTAAAGACCCCAGTATGGATATACTTCTCTGATTTAAACAGAAAATTTGCAAGGACAAGTGTCATGATTGTCTACTCATTCCAGGGCCCTGCCACTCTCCTGCTCCTCTCTCAGCACCCTCTCTCCCCAGGAGTCCCATGGCCACCCGCTCTTCGTGCCTGTCCTAGACTTCCTCCTAACACCTCACTGAGTTCTGCCTGGGCCCTAACTTACAAACCATCTCTTTCCTATTCCTCAAAAAAAAGTGCCCATTTTACGTGCCTTAACTTTGGAGCCCTGATCTCATCTGGGTGACAATGGGCCAATCAGATAAACTAATCCCAGGTAACATGTTATCCTTACCTGAAAATGGAATGCACCTGTCACCAGAATCCCCTTAAGAAGCAACATTAATGGGACTTTCACCTCGATAGACGATGGAAAATGAAATCTGTGGGCAAGAAGTTCCTTTTCAAATCACATCCTGTAGGTAGTTTTGCCAACCTGCAGGAAGGTTGATTTTGTAGAGTTTATGCAATGTGATACTACTGGGCTCTCCCAGACTTCCCCAAAGTCCTTTTCCATTCTGCCTTTACTAAAAACAAATGCTACCGAGCTTGGGTTTCAAACTGCAGGGATTAGCTGGTTGGCTCCATCCTCATCAAAGCAGCAAAGATCCTTTCTTTCCTAAGAGCCATTTATTCATCTTTCCTGGGGGAGAGAATCCCCAGGAACAGACCCTTAATTGAAATCATTCTAGAGCTCTTAATCACTTTGCCTTTGTTTTTTTTGAGGGGCAGAGGTCTTCAAAGCTCGTTCGCAGGTAACAAGAAGTCTTTTGTACTGACCAGTCAACAAGCAGGATGAAATTGGAGGCTGTGTGGATAAACGTAGGGAGGCGAGCTGGCACCTAAGGCGCCTGTTCCATTGTACTGGTGTCCATAGCTGGAACCTATTCTGCAGTCCATCTTCAAAAGCAATTTGCAGTATATCCAGGCACAAATCCAATTAAAGAGCAGAAAGAGATTTGCATGCATAAAATAACTCCAACGCACAGCTTTATAAAATGACCCTGATAGCTAAAATTCAAAGGTCTTTCTTTGTGAAGGTCCATATCTAGAGCGGGTTAGCTGATGTTTGAGTCTCTGCCCCAAATTATCTGAAAGATTAGATGAAATGACATTCTCAAAGCTCAGCGTAGCTTGGTGGCTAGGAACAAAATAAAACTTGACGCATAGCTAGATGTTCATTTTAGTAATTCACCCCTGTGAAGAAGCTTCATGCTTTGAATTCTGGATAGCCTGAGGCAAAAGCCAGATGTCAAAGCACATGGCACAGTGTCTGGCACCTCATAGGTGCCCAGTGAGTATTGGTTGAACTGAATGAGAGTAGCCAAAGCTCTCCTTTGGTCTTTGGCAGGCACTGTTTGTTGTCTACCCAAGATCAATTTCCCTCTTCTTTGCTAGCATAATCCTGGTTTTGTTTAAGGTGGCAACGTGCCCAGCTAAAGACTCCCATTCCCAGTCTCCCTTGCAACTGGTGTTGGGTAGGTGGGGCACGTAACATAGTTCTAGCCAAGAACATTTAAATGGAAGTCTATTGGGGGTTTCTGGCAAAGATTTTGTTTTCCTGATAAAAGGTAATAGATATGGTGGTACTGCTCTTTCCTCATCTTCCTGCCTCTTTGGAGCTCTGATGTCACAGCCATCTTGTGACCATGAGGTAACAATCATGAAGGTTAAAACCAATGTGCTAAGGATGGTGAAGCAGAAGAGAAAGCTTAGGTCTCTGATGGCATTCTTGAGCTATAGAACTGATGCCTGCAACTACCTACTTGGAGGCCTCTGTTATATATTTTTTAAATCCCTATTTGTTTAAACTGCTGATAGGGTTTTGTTACTTGCAGCCTAATATGATCCTAATAGATATATTTGGGTTGGTCAAAAAGTTCGTTCAGGTTTTTCCGTAGGATGCTAAGGAAAAACCCGAACGAACTTTTTGGCCAAGCCCAACATATCTCCCTACTACTTGGCTTCCAGGACCTTAAAGTTAGTTCCTGGCTATTCAGTGTGCCTCACTAGGGCATTTCACCCAGGTCAGCCTGCTATCCCAGTGTGCCCAGCTTCAGGCCTTTCCTGACCTCTATCCACTACCACCAATAAAACTAAAACATGTTCTGTGTCCTATTTCCTCAGGGCCTTGAGAAGTGATAGAATCAAATAAATGCCTATGTGTTAAAGCTTTAACTTATAGTTCTCCAATGTGTTAGCCTCAAAGGGTGGCTCCTTCTCTTCCAACAATTGGGTTTTGATAGTTGTTGCAGGGACATCAAAGGACACATTTTGGGCCAGAGAAAGACTTTGGGTGTCCATCGAGCCCTTGTTGGAAATGGTCACCTTCAAAAGATCTGGCTCCATATGGAACAGCTGTGGGGATGACTTTTTATTCCTTTCACAGATTTTATTTAGTTGTCAATAACATTTGCATGATTCTGAAAAGTAATGCAAAAAAGAGCACTGGATATGATTCTCTACAGAATTGTAAAGTTACTATGCTGTATAAATTGAGAACATGATTATGATGTCTAATGCAAATACATTTTCCCAAACATTCACTCTCTTTTACACACACACACACACACACACACACACACACACACCTTGAGGAGAGGGAGCAAGAGAAACAGAATTTAGAAACTTGTTAAAGCTGAGCATTGATGAATTGCATGTGGCGGGACGCCCTCCCATACAAAGGACTCACTTGTTTGGTTCTATGTCTCTGTGTCCTAGCAACCTATGCCCCCAATGGTGTTTTCTGACCTTCATTAGTTAATCCACTGTGTGTGGATCTGTACTGAGAAAACCATAATGAAAAAAACACAAATTATACAGTGACTAGCCCGAGAGACACAAAAGATATACTTGCTCTAACTCGACAATGAACCAAAAAGCAAAAACACTGGCAGACTTATAGCTGCCAAAGCAAATGAAAGGATTGCATTTCACCCCCAAACTTCCAAGTCTTCCCCGTTCTAGAAAGATAGAAAGAGGAACATGACAAGTAATGAACTGACGATATTTTAGTGCGATAGAAGGAGAGTTCCAACCCTTGTGTCTGACTGTCTTTCTAATCAATGTTGCTCTCAGTTATTTTCCTCCCCACTTTCCTCTCTCTCTCTCTGTCTCTCTCTCTCTCTCTCTCTTTTTCTCTCGTATCTTATTGCATCATTTCAATATAAGCTATGGCATTTCTCAGAACATTAAAAAGACTAAAGTCACTATGGAATATAAATGGCTTTGAAACAGCTCCAGAATGTGTCATAAAGAAGCAGGAGGGAGAAAAATTTAAAGCGAGAGAGGTATAAACATAAAATAAAAGCATCTTTAAAAAATAAAAGAATCTTTTCCTCACTCAGTGGAATTTGTCAGGGACTTAGGTGTGTGTGCTTTAGCTACCTGAGAAATGTCCCAGGCAAATGGATTCATATGGGTTTGGGGGGCGGGTTCTGTGGAAAGGTGAAGGAGGGAGGTGCTGGTGTCTCTCCCCATCTCACGTGGTTTCTTATGGGACATGTAGGTCCAGGAGAAGCATAGTGGTGGTCAGTTCAGAGAAATGAGACTTCCTTAGACTCCTTGTCCAAACCTAATATTGGGTAAATCCTTTTCCTAGGGCTTCTCCAACTTCAGTGTGCATCAGAAATGCCAATGACCTGGGGCACATAAGGCCCCACGTCCCCAGGTCTTAACTTGGTCTGGCGTGGGTCCTATAATTTCCATTCTTAATAAATACCCCTGGCAATTCTGCCACTGTTGATTTGGGGATCAGACTTTGAGAAGCACTGCCTTATCCAGTGGGGAGACACATGATTCTCTCTGCCACCTCCTTCTGGACTCCAAAGCAGAGGGCTTTTGTATTTCTTGATAAAACAGGCCGTGAAGGAAGCAAATGCTTCCATCTGAAATGGTGCCAGCTAATGCATTTGCGGTAAGAAAATGGGATTGTTTTTCAGGGGTCAGGGAGATTTCTTTCTGTGACTGAGGTGTGTGGACGCGTGGCCCTGTGTTGGTAGGTGAAGGAAAAGATGAAGAGGACACCAGGGAGGCAGTAGTACACCACAGAGAATTTTGTTTTCTTGTGTTCTATTTTTCTTTCACAGATATATTCTGAAATATCTCTTTTAAACCCTAAGACAACCATAAGATTTAAAAGGATGCCTGGGCTAGTGGTTCCCAAAGTGTGATCCTTGGACTAGAACATCAGCATCACCTGGGAACTTGTTAAAAATGCAGATTCTTGGGAATTCCCTGGCTGTCCGGTGGTTAGGACTTCACGCTTCCACTGCCGAGGGCCCAGGTTCGATTCCTGGTCGGGGAACTAAGATCCCATAAGCCACGTGGTGCGGCAAAAAAAGTGCAGATTCTTGGTCTCTACTTCTAAACCTATTTAAGCAGAAACTCTAGGGCTAGGGACCAGTAGTTGGTGTTTTAACAAGCCGTGCAGATGATTCTGATGCTTGTTAGAGTTCGAGAACCATTGACTTGGCAACAAACTACCTTGTAAACTCTCCAAGGCCAGTAGAAGTCCTGTGCATGTTGTGTGTCCCCATTCCCGCTCCACCTCCAACAAGGGATATGGTGCTGATCATAGAGTATGATCATGAAATTGTTGCTCTAAGCAGCTGCCATTTCTCTAAGGTCTTATTTCCTTCATTGTCAGTAATAAAATTAAAATTATATTAGTTGATCTTGAATAATAATCTTATGAGGTTGATAGGGCAGACAATTTTACAAATTGATCAATCAATCAATTAATATATCCTCTTCATTTCAAGTCTCATCCCTGGAAATTCTGATTCAGTATGTTTGGGATGGAGCTGGGAAAGCTGTATTTGTAACAAGCTCCCAGGGTATTCTGAGGAAAAGTGAGCTTTGGTGAGCACCATAGGGGAAAGGTATGTGCAGCTAGGGTTGGGGTACCATGACGACCTAGCTGAATCTCAGGACCCACTCTGTAAAATGGGACCATGATACCTGCTCTACCAACTTCATAAGAGTACTCTAAAGATCAATGGAGATGATTTATTTTTATTACTTAAAGGACATACAAGGAATCGCAGATCATACATTCTCCTTTCTTTTCAAATATTAGCATTTTTTTTTTGCCACTCAGAAGTCAAGCAGTGTATCTTTGGAGACATCAAAACCTTTCCAAAGAAAATGTATTCCCCACAGACAGTGATACTACAGACAAGTAAAGTGTCCTCCACAGAAGGATGCAAATAGTATTTAGTATGCCAAGATCATATTATGCAAAATAAATAGCTCTCAACTGGGATGCTTAAGGACACTATTATCATGGCAACTGTTATTATCTTAGCTATGACTTTCACCTAAGCTATTCTGAGTGCTACAAAAGTTGAGCACACATTCAGATATTTCTCCAGCTGTGGTGAGATTAGCTGAGCCCTGTGTGGCCTGATTGGGAGGAAGTCAATACAAATATAGTGAAAGTATAATTAAAATGGGTATCACAGTGTGATGAGCTGACAGGAGCACTTGAATGAGACTTCAGATGCTTGGTATACTAATCTTAGCTTTGGACAAGCCCCAGAGCCTCTCTAGGCCTCGGCTTATAAAATGAGGAATCTGCTTCCTAAGAGTGTAATGGGGATCAAATGTGATCCAGGCGTGAAAGTCTATGGAAAAGGTGAAAGTATTGCTACATTAATTTTGTTTAACCAGAACCTTCAATTAACAGGATTTTCCTCTTCCTATGCCCTTGATTTAAAAGAGGCAATAGATAATAAACCTTTGAAATTGGAGATTTCATCAAAGCTATGTCCTGACCTCAGTCTGTGTTGTCGCTGTATCTATCTTCATTTCTCCTCCTGGACATTGAGAACAGATGTACAAAATGTTAACCCCAAAGCCCTGCAAGAGCCTCAAATACCAAAAAAAGATTCAATAATATCTTTAAGGCAGGGACATGAAAGCAGACATTTCAGAAAATTTGCCGAAAGTAGACCAAACTAAATGGATTGTTTCAACATACTTCTAATTTCAGCCAAACAGTCTATCAGAAGATTCTGTTAATTAGAACAGTCCATTCCCCGAGAATTTTGATTAACTAATCCTCAGCTGCCTTATTTTTAATAAAAATATAAGTGTATTTAATTTGGCTTTCTGCCATAGAAATGGTTTGATAGCCAAACCCTGAAGCACCACAAAGATTAAATGTTTTTGCACAGTTTAGGGGCAACAGTTGAACAAGAATAAGGTGAGAATATAGTGGAAAGAAGAAACATCTGCAGGATCTGTTTTGGTTTTCGTGTCCAAAACCTTGGGGTGTCTTTTCGAGACTGACTCAGGAGTGTGGCTGTGACTGACGATCCAGGCAGTGGTGATTGGTTTGCCCTGGGAGCCCTTTTTGGAGCTATGACGTTTGTTTGTGAAGTGAGAGCTACTGATCCCCATTTGATTCTTTTCCTCTGGTTGTAAGATGGAATTACAAACACCCACAATCCTGCAAATTGTGTCTTATGCAGTTGGGAATGGGGTTCCTTGATTCATCAAATATTCTAGTTTAACAGAATGCTTCCCTAGTCATCCTTTAGGAATTTCTGATTTTTAAAGTGTGACTATAAGGCAAAATATCATTAATAATATTGCATCAGGTTGAGCGTAATTTTATCTTCCTTTGGTAATTTAAGTAAGTACTTCAAGGCCTTGAAGGATTCCTGAGCCATGAGGTGGAGTGTCAGGTCTCCATGTGGTGTTGATGTGAAGAAGGGCTGGCTAACACAGAGGTCTTTGGGGGATTACAGTGCTGGGAAATCAGCTTTTGCTGTGCTATTCTACTGGGGCACAACAGGATGCTATCTGAATTAGTTAGAATATTCCCCTCCATTTCTCTTTCCCTCTGCCAGCTTCTTGCAGCTGTCTTCACCTTGTATACCTCTTACTTCCATCTGCCTGCTGTTTTGAAACTTCCATTTCCTTGAAATTAAGCCATTTTGTGTGACAGGAGAAACCTTTGAACCAACATCCAAAGTGTAAATCCATTGGTGCTGTTTAATGACTTATTTTGAGGACAGTCAAAATGCATGGTGGGGGACTTCCCTGGTAGTGCAGAGGCTAAGAATCTGCCTGCCAATGCAGGGGACACGAGTTCGATCCCTGGTCCGGGAAGATCCCACATGCCGCGGGGCGACTAAGCCCATGAGCCACAACTACGGAGCCTGCGCTCTAGACCCCACGAGCCACAACTGCTGAGCCCGTGCGCCATAACTACTGAAGCACACGTGCCCTAGAGCCCGTGGGCCGCAACTACTGAGCCCACATGCCGCAACTACTGAAGCCCAGGCGCCTAGAGCCTCTGCTCCGCAATAAGAGAACCCACCAAAATGAAAAGCCCGTGCACTGCAATGAAGCATAGCCCCTGCTCACTACAACTAGAGAAAGCCCGTGCGCAGCAATGAAGACCCAACACGGCCAAAAAAAAAAAAAAAAAAAAGCATGGTGGTATAGTCCCAGGCTGGAGATTCTGGGTGCATCTGTCACTTGGTGGAGACAGACTCTGCCAAGAAGCCAACACCGACCCTGCACTCTCATCAGTGATGCTGCTTGGAAATCTGGGCTCACTGTGACGGCTGCAACACTGGCTACTGGTGAAGCCTACAGCCTGCTGTGAGGACCTAGGTAAGGATTTTGCCCAAACTGACTTCTGACCTTTCTTACTGTGGGTCAAGGGTTGAAGTTCAAAGCTGGAAGGGACCTCAAAGATCATGTAGTTCAATGACTTTCAACCCTGGCTACTGCCTAAAATCACACGAAGGATTTTAAAGCTCAGGTCCTACCCTAGACAATTATCTCACTTTCCTCATTATCATAATTGATTGTCACACAAATCTGGAGAGTAAGTATTATTGGCTCTGTTTTACAGAGAGGCAAACAGAAGCTCAATGATGTTAAGTGGCCGTGCCCAATATTATACACTAATAAGTGGCAGTGCTGTGATTTGAGCATAGGTCCTTGACTCCATTCCGAATGTGAGATCTTTCTCTTTTCTGTAAGCATTGGAACCCTTCCTGTAACTGCTGGGGAGCACCCAGTCAACAGGGTGACACACTTTTCTGACCTCTCTGGTTATTTAATCAGACTTCCTGAAAGAGACGAGTCTGAGTCAGGTCTCAACATGCACTGGCTCTATCTGTACTTAGGGAGGAAGTCCATTGTGTCCTACAGGCTGGGGCCTGACTTCCTTCGCTCCTTCCTCCAGTCTCAGTTTGTACTCCTCATTTTCTGCCTTTCTGCTGAAAAGTTGGTAGAGATCAGATTGCAGAACATGTGAAACACCAGGGAGAGGTGTTCAAATTTTAGTCTCTAGGGCAGTGCTGTCCAGTAGAACTTTCTGCAATGATGGAAATGTTCTCTATTTGTGCTGGCCAATATGGCAGCCACTTTCTGCATGTGGCTTTTGAGCACTTGAAATGTGGTTAATGGGACTGAGGAACTGTGTTTTAAATTTTATTTCATTTTAATTAATTTAAAGTTATGTTTAAACAGCCACATGTGTCTAGTATCTTCCATAGTGGACAGCAAATATCTAGAGGCAGTAGGCAAGGACATAATAATGACATAGTTTAAGAAAAGCACTCTGGCAGCAGTGGGTCAGATGTTCCAAGGGGGAATCTTGAAAAGACTAAGAGCATGGACACTAAAGTTAGACTGCCTGGATTCATATTCCAGTTGTGTCACTTACTAGCGTGTAACCTTGGGATCTTCACTTAAGCTCTGAACTGCAGGATTCTCACCTGTAAAATGGGACCAATAATAGCGCCTCCATGATAGAGTTATTGTGAGGATAAAATAAAATTCATGCATTGTTTTAGTAGAGTGCCTGGCACACAGTAGGTGCACCTGAGTAGAATTTTAGAATTTTCATTGGCTCATGGCTGAGTGAAGGAGGAAAGGGGGAGGGGTCCTGTGTTGTTCTTCATTGTACGGGACCCAGCTGCATTTCTGTCAATTAAAAATATAATATTCAGAAAATCCTCATCCAGATATGGGAGTTTATGGAGAGGATGGAAAAGTGATCCCAAGGGAAAGGAGTAGGTGGTGGGAGAGGAAACAGACTGACTGTTTTCCAAAAGAACTTCAAAAGCATGGAACCAGCAGGTTCTGGAAGTAAAAGAAAATGTACTGAAGAGCAAGAACATAGAGGAGAAGTCACTGCCTAGATCAATGTCATGAAGCTTTTCCTCTATATTTTCTTCAAGGAGTTTTACAGTTTCAGATCTTACATATACATCTTTAATCCACTTTGAGTTGATTTTCATGTATGGTATAAGATAAAGGTCCAATTTCATTCTTTTGCATGTGGATATCCAGTTTTCCCAACACTATTTGTTGAAGAAACTATGGATGGAGAAACTTTCTCCATTGTGTATTCTTGGCACCCTTGTTGAAGATCAGTTGACTGCATATGCTTGGGTTTATTTCTGGGTTCTTTATTCTGTTCCATTGGTCTATATGTCTTTTTATGCCAGTACCATATTGGTTTTAATTACTACAGCTTTATAATTAATATATTTTGAAATCAGGAAGTGTGATGGCTTCAGCTTTGTTCTTCTTTCTCAAGATTGCTTTGGCTATTTGGAGTCTTTTGTAGTTCCATATGAATTTTAGAATTTTTAAATATTTCTGTAAAAAATAGGGATTGATATGGATTGCACTGAATCTGTAAATCCTAGGCAATGATTTCTTGGATATGACATGAAAAGCACAAACGACAAAAGCAAAAATAGACAAGTGGGACTATATCAAACTAAAAAAAACAATTCTGTACAGCAAAGGAAACAACAGAGTGAATGAGAGAAAATATTTGCAAACCATTTTTCTGATAGGAAGTTAATCTCCAAAATATATAAGGAACTCCTACAGCTCAGTAGCAAAAAGCCAATAACCTGTTTATAAAATGGACAAAGGACTTGAATAGATATACAAATGCCCAACAGGTATATGAAAAGGCGCTCAATATCACTAACCCTCAGGGAAATGCAAATCCATGCCATAGTGAGGTTGTCACTTCGCACCTTTTGGACGGCTATTATCAAAGCAAAAACAAGAACAACAACAAAAAAAGACAACAAGTGCTGGTAAGGATGTACAGAAATTGGGACCCTTGTACACTGTTGGTGGAACTTTAAATGGTGCAGATGTTATGGAAAACAGTATGGAGGTTCCTCAAAAAATTAAAAATAGAACTACCATATGATCTGGCAATCCTACTCGTGGGTATATATCCAAAAGAATTGAAAGCAGGATTGTGCAGAGATATCCCATGTTCACTGCAGCATTATTTACAATAGCCAAGATATAGCTAAATGTCCATTGACAGATGAATGGGTAAACGAAATGTGGTATGCATTTACAACGGAATATTATTCGACCATAAAAGAGAAGGAAATTCTACCATATGTGACACCATGGATGAACATGGAGGACATTACACTAAGTGAAATAAGCCAGTCTCAGAAGGACAAATAGTGCATGATCCCACTTAAAATGAGGGAGCCAAAAGGGTCAAAATCATAGAAACAGAGAGTAGAATGGTAGTTGCCACGGGCTGGAGAGAGGGGAGTTGTTGTTTAAGAGTATAAAATTTCAGTTATACAAAACAAATAAGTTCTAGAGATCTGCTGTACAACACTGTGCCTATAGTTAACAACATGGTATTGTGCACTTAAAATATTTTAAGAGGGTAGATGTTAAGTGTTCTTACCTCAATAAAAACAAAGTAAAACAAAACTAAAAATATCAGAAAAAAAAAGAATATGAAGGAGAAAAACTCAACGTCTTTAGAATCTCCAGAAAAGCACCCTTGGACAGTAAATGGAACACTGGATTGGTAGTCAAGATGCAGCCACTGACCTGCTGTGTGACATTAGGTAAATCGCTTCCCCTCTCTGGGCCTTTGTTGTCTCCTCTGTAAAATGATGGCTTAGACTAGCTTTCTTTGTTTAAAACACTCAATAATGTGTGTTTGGGGAAATGTATGCTTTAAAGGTTCGCTATTCTTATTATCATCATCATTATTATTCCTACTCAAAGGCTTAATTTCTGGAGTTTGCATTCCTTAGCCTCCATTATTGTCTTGGAAATGAGTCAGCCCACTGTTCCTGCTCTCATTTGGTCATTTCCTCAATTCGAACGTCTTAGTAGGTGCCTTAGCTACTAGACTTCACCAACTAGCTAGAGCCTAGTACCACCCCCTCCCTTGGGTCCAACTCAGCTTCCATGGTGTCAGTCCACAAAGCTGCTTGGCGCTAGCAAAAATTTTAACTCTGGAGTTGTGCAAACTGTTAATTAGGCTTGTAAACATTCTCCACTTCACTTCGCTAATATTTTTTGGTCATGGAACTCTTCCCACAGTTACTCCTGGGGTCTGCGCCTGGTGCTTAATTACATCTGGGCATCTCTGCTTCTGTGCAGTGGCCCGGCCACGCCCCTCCAGCCCGCCTTGCTCTTTGCTTGCAATATGCCTTCTGGGGCCCGGATCACTCTCAGAGAACACAAGGCCATGACTTGCTCCTTTTTCATTTATCAAAGAGCAGAATAGCATAGCAGATGGGTGCAGGGGGAGGAGTTGCTGATGAGAGGCAAATAGGACTAGTTATATTTTCTAAAAAGGCCTAGTAATATTACTTTTATGTCACGTACAAATAACTAAGACCAGTCTCATAATGGGCTGGATGATATGTTTCTCTCTCTCACAGCTGCCTTCTCTCTTTCTCCCTCGCCACCTCCAGCCCTTCCCGTACAGTGTTACATGCTATGGGCTCAATCACAACCAAGTGTCACAAGCAAGCAGATGCCCAACAGGCACTTTTTGATGGTACTTCTCACCGGGCCGGGTCTTATAATTAAGCCAGAGTTGCCAGATTTAGCAAATGAAAAATCAGGAAGCCCAGTAAATTTGAATTTCAAATAAACAATGAATAATTGTTAGACTAAGTATGTCCCATGCAATATTTGGGACACACTTATTCTAAAAAAATTTTTATCTATCTGAAAATCAAATTTAACTGGATATCCTGTATTTTACCTGCTAACCCTAAATTAGGTAGACTAGATGGTCACTTAGGTAGCACAGGTTAGAGACCTAAGAAGTCCATTTGCTCAGTGACATCGCCCTCGCTGGCCTGGCTCATTGCTTGAAATCCTTGCATACACAGTGTCTTCGAGTTAAGGCATTAGAAGCTTCTGTCAAAACGTGTATTTGACCCAGGAGACGTTGTACATTGAGCCAGTAACCAGTATTAGTACCCTAGTGCAGATCAGTTCTACAGGTGAATTCACTGATCATCCAATGAAGCTGCCATAAAATGAGACACAAACAGGTGAATTTAATTTGGGAGAGAGGACCATGAGCTAGGGCTAGAGCCACGGTGGTGCCCAAGAATGGCAGCAGAATGGAGAACCCAAAGTTAACCTTATACTGTATGATAGTCACCTGTACGATAGGATTGAAGAGGTGTTGGGTACAGCCACAGGCATCCCCAAATACTTCCCCCACCTACAGGCACAATGCCTGGTAGCTCACCATTAGCCTTCCCCTTGGGTTACCAATGCTTTCTCTCCAGGCATCCTCCCAGGGGAGCGGCAGCCTTGCATAATGAAAAGATCCCCGATTGAAGAGTCAGATGTGATTTTGAGTCTTAGCTCTGCCACTACTAGCTGTGTGACTTAGGTTGGACAAGCAGGGTGTCCTCTCTTTTATTTCTTCATCTCTAAGACTTTAAAAAGTGATTCTTGCCTCTGAAGTCTCGTAGGATTGTTGGAGGAGCCGATGAAACACTGTGGGCATACATGCTTTGAAAAGAAGCACTGACAAAGTGCTTTAGCGGTATTGAAATGCATATCCTCCTGGAAGGGGTAGCACAGTCCTGGTTATCTGGTGTATCACAAAACTGTCCTCCCTGAGGGGGGAGAGATGGACCATAGGAAGGACAGGGGTGTTGGCTGCTGTGGGCTAGTGTCGTGAAGAGGAAGGGCCCAGGCAAAGGAAGCTGGGACTGCCTCCCCTGCCCCCAAATAAACTGCCGGCTCTAGCATTTTGCCAACAACTGATCCTATGGCATGAGCTCAGAGCAGGAAGGCAGGCCTGGAGGGAGGAGGTACGGAAGACTGCCTTGAAATACTGCAGGCGGCATTCACCAGCTCTCAAGGAAGAGCTCCAAGTTAGGGGGGCAGGTGGCCAGCGGAGGTTTTGAATCTACCAGAGGAAATTATCCTCCCTCTGTGTGCCCAGGATAAGATCTCAGAGCCAGGGAATGTTTGTAAATGGACTCTCTCATTTAAATAAATCCCACTTAAATATTTATCAGATCATGAATATGCATGTTTCTCCCTCTCAGCGCTGGAAAGAGAACCGGCATGTAATTTTTAGATGGCACATAAATAATGTAAGGGGGGAAAAAGGGATCTTTGTTCTGTGTTGACTGTGTATTTACAGCATCACAAGAGGTCTTGAAATAATGAACTGATTTTTCCCTTTCCCAGTCTAACTGTGCACATGGAGCTTCACCTTTCCTGTCTTTAGGGTGATTTGCATTCATTTGTATCCTCGGGAGGATTTTGGAGGCAAGAAAATGAGAATGGTCAAGTTTCAATGATCAGTGAGTGAGTCAGCCGTAGTAACCCATACCCCGTGCCCCTCTTCGCTGGCTATCCCCACCTCGGATTGTGATGGGAGAGGGCAGTGAGCAGAGCTGGTCGTGCAGCCCCCAATTCAGATGCTCAAAGGGGAAGGTCTACAAGGCACTTCCTAAAAAAGCAAATGTCACTGGGCCGGGCAACCATTGTCCTCCCTAGCCACAAGAACTTGGACCTGGCTCCAGGCACCTAGCAGAGTTCAAGGGAAAAGGGAACAGGGCAGTTTTGATGAGGATGTGGGATAGACTGAAACATGAGCAGGGCCCTAAGCTCCCATGGCAGGAAGGGAGCCACAGACTGCCTGTTCCTACTTCACCCTTCTATTTGGCGAGAAGCAGCTGTGACTGGAGCTCAGGGTGTGAGCAGGTGAGAGAAGATGTACTCCTACCCCTGAGTTCTCTCTGCTGGATTCCGTGTCCCTAACTGTCCTTCCACAGCTGCACAGTCATGGCTTTGTGGATTAAGCATGATTTGCCTGCTTTCTTTACTTTTCTCCTCTATCAGTCTGAGGAATTGAGAGAGAACGGGCTTATCTTTTTGTCCTAAAGCATCTTTAAAGATAGCATCCTTTCCTTGTTAATAATCGAGCTGAAAGTTCCTGTCTGTGTGGAGTAGTAGAAAGAACACTTTACTGGGAGTTAGGAAACAGGGTGTCTAGGACTAGCTCCACCATTTACTAGGAGTCTGACGTTGAGCAAATCACTTAACCTTGCCTCTACTTCCTCATCTGTAAAATGAGGATCATGACGGTACCTCCCTTGTAAAATTGTTGTGAAGATTAAAGGAGATGATGCATTAAAAGGCTCAGTGCAGAGCCTGGCACTTAGCGGGTGCTCAGTCAAGGGAGGGTATTAGTCTGAGGAATTGATTACTCATTAGTCTCCAAACTTCCCCCAAAGCCTGAGCCTTTCATAGTCAGTAAGGAGATAATCCCTTGACCTAAAATCGTGTGATAGTCTGGTGGAGTGGAAAGATTGTTGGACTCGGTGTTAGGAAACTCAGGCTTTAGTCCTGCTTTCACTACTCATTAGCTATGTGACCTTGGACAAGTCACCTCCCCCTTTCCCTTTGTAAGCCAGCAATGATACACGTACACTGCCCTCCTCACTGGGTATGAATGACGATAAAAGACAGGGAAAAAGTGTTTGGAAGTATAAAGTGGTAGGTTTTCTTTTGAACAATATTAATTAGAATAATTGACTGCCCTTCCATTTTAGAGGCTTCGAGTTAAGCAATAATTTTGAGATCTCAATGACATATTAAGTAAGATCATGAAGGCAAATAGTTGATGGAAATATTTCTCTAATTTCAAGTTGGAAGATTCAGAGAGTAGAAAGGATGAGGGCTAGAAACAGAAGTCAGATCCCAGAGCTCTAAATAGCTTAGCAGCAGCTATAAGGAATTATGGGGTCAGTGAGAAGGTTGCTTTTGCCTCCTATTTTTGTCTTCTTTCCATCTCTTCTTCTAAGATGCCTTATTAAACTGAAGGGGAAGAAGTGCCTTTAGGTACAGTGATAAGACATCCAGGATTTTCTGGAGCAGTCCAAATTTCATGTATTCTTCCTTCTTTTCTAAAAAGGTGATTCCTGAAGTTAGTAACTAAATGTGGTTTCATGTTGATGCTTTTCTAGAATTTTAATCATTATCATAAGTAATAATAGCTACCATGTATTGAGTACATTTCTTTCTTTGTTTTTTCAAGAGAGTAATTAAAATGGTTTACTTAAAAAAATATTGGCTTAACACAAAAAGAAGTGGTATAGGAGGAAAAAATACATGAGACAAGCAGAAAACAAATAGCAAAATGACAGATGTAAATCCAACAATATCAATAATTATATTAAGTATGAATGCACTAAAGACTTCAATCAAACATACAAATGATCAGTCTAGCTAAGAAAAAGCAAGATTTATTGATATTTGCTGTACACCTGAAACTGACAACATTGTAAATCAACTATACTTCAACAAAAATAGATTTAATGATATGTACTGAGTACATTTCGGTTTATCAGACACTGTGCTAAGCACTTCTACCATATCTCATTTAGTTTTCATAACAGTCTAGTTACGTAGATACTATAACCATTTCCATTTTACAGATACTCAGACTTTGGCCCAAGGTCACACAGCAGATTGATGTCAGAGTTGGGATTGAAATCCTCAGGCCTGTCTTGGAATAAACCAGAAAGAAAACACATCACCAGACCATATGCCCTGTTTCTATGTTCAGAAGACAGGCCACTGTACCAGAGAATCTTGAACATCTGCTTGGTGGAGATAGTCCCTAAGATAAAGTGATGAGGAAGCTGGAGTTTGGGGGATGCTGACTTTGGATTTCTGAAGACTGTCAGTGAGGGTACTTGTTATATCTTATCTGTTCATCTATAAGACCACAAAAGGATTCTTCCCATGATTTCCCACAAAATTACCAGCAATCTCCCCATGCCCTCCAACTGTTGTCCTCTGCTTTCTTTTCACAGCCCTCCTAGTGGGTGATCCACTCAAATGATGGTCCACGCAGTCCTATGGCAATGGCTGCAGGGGATGGGCCTGCAGGTGGAAGGGAACTTGCAACTAGAGACACGGTCCTTCGTCCCCTTTTCCAATATTTGCCAACTTAAGCCAAACAAATGTAAGACGATAAACTGAGCTTTGCTTCACAATTCTAGGATTCAATATGTATACTATGAATCCAAGGGAGCCTAAAATGTGTCAGAAAAGACATATGCTCTGCTTTCTGTCAGCTTATTAAAAAATGAAAATATAGATGTATTCTTGGTGGAGCCACTGGCTTCAAGATTTTCCAAAGAGCTTGTCTGTTCAGCTTAAGTTGGCTTTAGGCATTTGTATTTGCTTGTGAATGAAGAGAATGCCATTTTCTGTTTTATTATTCTCCAGAACATGTGCCCAGTAAAACCACAAAAATGCACTGCTCTAGCTTTTCCAATCATTTCCTTCTCTTCAGCCACGGGTCTAGCCTTAGCAATATATGGGACAGACAGAGGGCTGGCTATGAAGTTAGGATTGTAGGAAACTAATGACCATCCCCCATCACCAGTACTGCAATTCCAAAAGCAAGGCTTCCTTCTTTTGGCCCAAGGCTTTCTGTACTTGACTAAAACACAGAGATGTCTTGAGTGAGGTTGTGCATCAGCCATTTCTACCTCTGTATAATGTAAATATGTTTCCCAGCTCCTTTCCTGGGAACAGGTTCTGATTCTGATTAGAGGAGGACCAAAATTAGCACATTGGAGAAGTGAGCGGGGTGGCCCCAAGGCACAGACAAGACATGACAGGGCAGCTAAGTATCTTCATTCTATGTCTCAGTGGTCAATCCTGTCCTGTGACCCTCATAAGCGCATAATAATAATGGCTAACACTTACAGAATGCTAAGTAGGTGCCAGGAACTGTTCTAGGTGCCTTTCATGGATGTAGTCTACACAACAATCTTATGAGTTAAGTACAATAATTATCTCACTTTAAGGGTGAAGAAACAGGCAGGGAACCCAGAACCCATTCTTGCTAGCCATGGTATGGCCCAGGGAGTATATCATAGGAGTCACTGGTCTGATTAGCATTTGTGGACTCTTCCCATTTAATGCAGTGACTTGCTAATCAATAGAAGGAATAGACAGAACTGGCTGGATCGTCTGGGCAGATGAATACCCAAGGAATGTAGAAAGGTACATAAACGCTTTCGGTTCTGTTGGGTAAAGCCTTAAAGGAAGCACTGTGACTCTGTGGGCACAGTAGGATGAGCCTGTCTTCTTACATCTTAACCACTTGTCTGCAGAGCAGTTCTTTTAGCCGTAGGCAATTGCTCAGTCATATTCGGCATTTGATTTTAGCTTACGTCATTATGCCATTCCTCTTTATTCCTGTGAGATAGGATGCAAAGTATATTACTACCATTATGCTGATAAAAGAATTGAGACAGAGTAGAACAGACTTAATACGATAAATCTGTGGCTAGCCTTTAGGTTTTTGGAATCCCACATTTTAAGTAGAATTACAGATTAGAAAACTCACCAACTCAAGAAAATATGGGGCCAATCCATTTTTTTGGAAGCTGAAACCTCAGACTTAAGAACTTTAAAGACCTTTCCAGCTTGACATATCTAAGATTTTTTTTTTTTTATGCTACTATCCAGCACTGTTCTAGGTGGATAAAAGTGGTGGGATAAAAGCATCACTTAGGTAAGCCTTAGTCCCTCCTCTTGAAAGTTACCACCTTATTGATGAAACATAACACATTTATATTATGGGAAAAAGTCAAAAGATGGAAGACAGTGGGTAGTTTTGATAAATAATATTGCACTGCTTCCTGCCACACTGTACCAAATAGAAACCAGTTATTCTCTCTTCAGTATTTTCAGGAGGAATACACTTCCGCCAAGAGCTTCCCAAGAGAGAAAGAGACCTGACTAATCTTTAGAAACCTTTTCTCAGCCTCTCAGGGGTATAAAATGCTTCTGTGTAATAATTCTATAGTTTGCTTGTTGGATCTTGGAAATTTCATAGCTGATGCAGTTCTTTTTAATTTCAAGCAAGAAAAATTTTAAGCAATGTAAAGCCTCACGTCAAATCTCTTTTGCAAAAATTACCAGGTTTACAATGTTTATTGTTGATTATCTTTGTTCCTGATTTGTGTCTGTCAGTAATTATGGTTTCAGGAACAGGGCTGGTCATTGTAAGATCAGCAAAGTTTGTTTTGCGGGCCTTGACGCCACCCTTTTTCTCCCTGAATTCAGGGTCTCACTCTCCTGTGTCCTCCCGCGCCCATTTCTATCTCTCCACACAACTACTTTGTACCATATTCCTGCTAGTTCGTCCTGTCTTTCGGGAGTTTGTAATTGAAGGGACATCTTTAAAGATCCCTTTCCCTGGGGGCACCCCCTTTTATGCCCATGCCCGGCCAAACCTAAGTAGGATAGAAGCAAGAAGGAAAAATCTGTTTATGGAAAGCCTATGGAAATGCCCTTTGGATTATAGGTTCGTGGCTCGCTTCGTCTGGTACAGATAACTGAGAACTGACTGCACCTGCTCTCGCATCACTTTTCATCCTTGTCACATTGCCTACACAAACAATTTGAAATAATTTGCCTTATTTACTTTTTCACTGGGAGCTGTGGAAATTAATATCATGCTGCTCTAGTCTTTAGAGAACGCATGTGGATCTCTAAATACCATTGGTTGGTATGAAATAGTGCAATATCTACACCTTAGCATTTGAGAGTCCTCAAATGTTAATGACTCTGTATTGGCTGAGATTCAGGGAGCATCTAGTTCACTGCAGATTTGTCCTTTAGCTAGAAACCCATAACTAAAGTTCCCAGCACTAAAATGTTTGTTCTGCTTCCAAGTTGGTTGGATCAGGAAGGTGATATTTTTGGTAAGGAGGCTGGGTCACAGAAGAACTCAAAATCAAGGTTAGCACAGTATATAGGAGGTAGTTGAGCACCTAATATATGATCTGAGGACATAATCTACCCAAATCCATCTCCTTCAGTTCATCAAGGTCCCTGAAATCTCCCATTTTGTTTTTAGGTAAGGTCTGACATTCACTCATTCATTTGTTCAGTTTACAAATGATAATAATCCAGGTACTGTATTATACTCAGAGTGCTGGCAGAGATGAATAAGATGACAATCTTGTCTTTAAGAAGTTCACAGTCTTGTGAGGAAGAGAAAGACATAAACACATAAAAATACTATAGTATAATCAGTGCTATACTAGAGGCATATACAGAATACTATAAGGACACGGGGCAGGCAGTGGTGGACACCTAGACCTAGGGAAGAGAATATCTGAACAGTTTTGAAGGATATGCCATTTACCAGATAGAGCGGGAGCACGTTTGTGTGTGTGTTGGGGGGTGGTGGTGGGAGAGTGGAGTGAGGAGGCTGAGTGCTGGAAAGTTGGAACAGTATGTGCAAAGGCATGGAGGCAACCCCTCCCCCAGAAAACCCAACAAAGGCATAGTACATGTTGCTTATTGAACGTGGCATACTTCCATATGGCTAGAGTGTAGAGAACTAGTGGGTAAGGACTGGGAGGAGATGAGGCTAGGAAAATGGGTCAGAGTTTAATTGGATCGTGAAAGCCCTTCTGTGCCGTGCTAAGAAACTAGGACATGGTCCTAGGAGTAACAGGGCACCGCTGAAAGCTTTTAGGCAGGGGAGTGCTGTGATGGGAAGATTGCTCTCTGGCGGTGGTGGAGGGCATAAAATCAGGGAGATCAGTTAGGAGGATGGAGCAGGAGGTGATGGTAGACTGAAGTTGAGTCAGTAGTAGTGGGAATGTAGAAGAGGGTCTTTGATGATGAGATGTGAGGGATGATGAAGGAAGATTCAAGGATAAGGTTTCTGCTTCAGACAGCTGGGCAGTGCCATTCATGGAGCCTGGGAACATAGGTGGAGCAGAGGGTTTTCTGGGAAGATGAAAGTTCAGAGTTCGTCAGGTTGAGTTTGAGGTACTGGTGGAGCATCAAGGAAAAGGTTTTAGGGAAAAACTAGACATATGGATCTAGACTTGGGGAGAGCCTCTGGAAAGCCCATGTAAAACTGTAACTCTCCTGCCTAGTGAAGCATTTTGAATCTTTAGAGAAACTGGATATATTCAACAAACAAAACTGCATTATCTATTATGCTAGAAATTCATATCATTTTTGGTAGGAAACAACGCATGCATTTTACAGAAGCCTTGAGATTGCAGATGAGATTGTCATTTTAAGAACGTGAAGGGTATTGGCTTAAAGATGTTGAATGGAGGGGAGGCACTGTTGAGAATCCCAGCAAACCTTGTTAGAAGTGAGTCACGGCAGTCCCTAACTTGGAGATCTGCCAGGAAGGGTTTTAAGATCTACTGGGATATCCTAATCTACCAATGAAGCATTGTCTCCTTTTCTCCTCTACCTAGCAGGTTCCTAGAAAGGTTAAGGGCTGAGCACTAAGGAATGAGCAAGAAAAAACAAGAGTGTGCTGAGGGTCTCTGGCTAATTTCCAAAGCCAATGTGGGTGATTATTTGTGTCTCCATAACCCTCCCTAAGAGTGGTCATTTGAAAAAGAGTTCTGGCTTCATTATAAATGGAAGTGCTATAATAGCTCACAAAATTTTAGAACCTAAAAGAATCACTCTAGATTCTACTTACTTATTAACCTGTCTCTGCTCCCCTTCTAAACTGTGAGCTTATTACGAGCAGGCATTCTGTTTCATTCACTTCCATAATCCCAGTAACGTCTCTGACACAGAATCCCTGCACTCAGGAGTTGTTAGTTGAAGAACGATTGAGTCCACGCCCTCATTTTACAGATGTGGGATCTGAGGACCAGATAGGCTATATGACTTGCCCAGGATCACATGGCTACTTAGTAGAAAAGCTGGGCATGGAACTGAGGATATGGTTTGATGATGCTTTTCTTCAGCATCTTTAACTGAGCCAATCACCTCTCACAACTGGGTGTTCTTGATGTGTGGTTGGAGGCTCTGATCATATGAGAAGAGACAGCATGTTTCTGGAGAGCGTTCTGTTTCTCAGCATTCCTCCTCACTTCTTAGATACATAACAGACTCTTGAAATTATCTTTAAAAACTCTGGACATAGATGCCCGTACTCTGTGTGACCATGTGCCTATGGGAAGGCAAATGTGGCCCATTAAGTCTACTTTGCAAAGTGTGTCAACCTCAGTTTAGAGAAATCTCCGAACATCTCTTTCCCTTAATAACTCATTATGGGTCTGTCATCCATGAATTCATCTAAGCCTTTATTTAGGGGGAGAGGGAAGCTATTTATATTTTCAGTCTAATCCACCACTTGGTGTAATGAGTTCCATATGTTTCCTCCATTTTCTACCTGCTGTGAGAAGTAAGGCTTCCTTTTATCTGTCCTAAACTCACCTCTATGGGCTATATGCTGGTAAGACACACACACACGTGATTTAGGAGGGAAAATGACCCCACTATTAACTGTTATCTCTGTTTACAAACATATTAAAAATTCAAATGAAAGGAAACTGAAATAATGCAACTCAAAGTGAACACAGTGGCAGCTAATTACCCCAAGGAGAAGGATGTAAATCCTTGACAAAACGGAGGCCTGTTGATTCAGGAATCGGGGAAATAAATGAGAAGCCTGCTATGGAATCGGTGCCTGGCCAAGCACTGCCTGCCTGCGGTGAAGTTGAAGCACCCTCTAAAAGTTCACTGTGGCCCAGGAACACAACCTGTCAGCCTCCTCGCCTGACATGATCTTAATTAGCCTCTGTTCTACTGCCGAGAAAGCCCGCTGAGGCAGTTAGCACAGAGAATTAATCAGATCGTTTGTGGAGTCGACAAAGCAGGACAGCAGTTGACACTGGCAACTTATTGATTGGAAAGGATTCAGGAAGAGTGGGAGTGCTGTAGCCTTTATTTGTGCCCCTCTTTTCCCCCTGAATGAGGGTGCTCCACAGAGACTGTGGGGGGAGGAGGGGGGAAGGAGTGAGCCGTGCTCCACCTTAACCTCTGCCCCCCCCCCACCCCGGCCAATCATATTCTGCCTTCCTAGCTTCTGTAAACTTTACTGCTAAGGCATCACGTGTAGAGGTGCTGATGCCAAACAATATGTTTGACTGCAAGGGAGAGGGGGAGGGCACTGTTGATTTTGTTGCAAATTGCACTTTTGCTACAGGATTAGTTGGGAAAGTGGAATTTTGCCAGTATTTCCCTCCCTCCTTTTGTTTACTGCCTATTTTCAACAGCTCTGTAATTGCTTTCCATTTAGTAAAACGAACATTGTTCCCTTTTTGGTTTTTCTTTTAATTGTGTTTCTTGCCCTAAGCGCTGACGTTTGGGAACATTGATGGGAATGCCACTTTGTTTTGGTTCTAGATAACCACTTGGCCTTAGCCATCAAAGCAAGGTCATTGCTAGGGAAGGCAGCTTGCTTATTGTGAACTCTTTCTTATTTGGACTCTCACAGTACTTCAAATCTGTACATAAATCTTATCCCGTCTCTCTGACCATAATGTAAGTTCTTCAAGGCTAAAGACTCCACCTTCTGCTTAACATAACTCTTAACACCAATTTAGGCACAGTAAGAGACACTCAATAAATGCTACATTGGTTCATTACAACCCCTTGAGGAATTCTTGCAACCATTTGTCCTTTGACCCTGCTGCCACCTTGGCGCTATTGATATTTTGGTCTGGATAATTCTTTGGGGGTGGGGTGCTATCCTGTGCACCGTAGGATGTTTAGCAGCATTCCTGACCTCTACCCACTACGAAAAATGTCTCTAGACATTGCCAAATGTCCCCTGCAGGGGGAAAATCACCCTCCCTCCGCATGGAGGACCACTGTTAAAATAATAAGAGGTAAAATTTATTGAGCATGTTACCGTGTTCAGCTTGGTGCGAAAGACATTACATGCATTCTTTTGTTTCACTTCCATGGCAAACCTGCCCTGGCTCTAATTGTTGTCTCAGGGGGCTCCAGGAGACGAACCTCAAAGTCACAGTTGCAGATCTACCTCACAGTCTGTCTCTTCCCCAGGGAACATTTAGAAGAGCCTTCTCAAAGACCGGGCTCAGGCTCCACCGTGAATTCATGGGACACATCAGCTACTCCTTGATGGTGTAACGATCACCCATTCATTGAAAACTAGATATTCAGCTTAGTGAGGGTTAATTCCTCAAGGAGCTTGATGAAAAGCAACGGAAAGTCAGGGCAAAAGCAACCCTGCCAGCTGTCACCTCCTTTTTTCAGAGATGTGAATACCATTACAAACAGCTACTGCATGGTAGGGGGGCTAGAGATCTATTTCTTTCACTCATACAGTGGCATTTTAGCTCACGAAGCAGAATTACTAGCTAGCCCACTGAAGTGTCATTCCTAGCCTAAATCCTGACCAGCTGTCTTGCAAACAATGCAATTAGTCACAAGAGGGATAGGGCAAAAGAAGGCGGATAAACCAATGCAAATGTGTCCTTCTACAGAGGAGGGGACTACTCAAAACAACATCTCTGAATATGAAGGACAACCCAAGAGAAAAAATTTGACATTTTAGCTTAGTGTGTCTCTGGAGACGGATGTATCTCTGGCTGTAAAGTCAATTCAACCTCAAATTCACTGCCACCAAGGAGTTAACGATACATTAAAATTAGTCATGTCATTTGATGGAGAAATATTCTACTTCTGGAAAATACCTTTATAGGACAACTGCCTTGCCGAGTCTGAGCTAGAAATATTACAGTAAACAGGATCTAATCACAGCAAAGCCTTTTTTCAGCTTTGCATGACAGCTGTAAAATATGACAGTATTTATTAATAGTCGCTTCAGTCTAATCTGCAGCATTGGAGAGATACAATGGAATATGTTGAGAGAACAATTTCCACAGTAACTAATATTCAGCTTTTGAAAGGGTAGTTTAATGTCTAGTGATTTTTTTCCCCAACTGATGGTCCAACCCCAGGAACAAGCTACTAAGCTAATAACCTTTGTGGAGAGGAAGTGTTTAAATGATAATTTATTTCAAGAGCTGACAACAAGTTTCTCGGCAGTTTCTCTTTTTATGCCCCAAAGCAGTGAAGGATGTGCAAATCGAAGTATTAAAAAATATGACAGCTTTAGTATTTTCATTTTCAATGAAATTCTCATTACAGACAGATGTACAGTCTTTTATTCATAATCCGGTCCGAATAGTCATTCATTATTATTATTGTGCAGGCTCTCGAGATGCCCTCATAGTTGAAGCACCATCACAATAGATTAGGCGGGCTGCAGAAACTACCAAATGTCTCAGGTACTGTCAACCCTGATTATTGTTGCTCAAACAGGGGAATTTAGTATCTGTCTCTCACCAGAGATTGTACTCTCTGGGTCTTCCTAATTCATTCAGATGTAAAAAGTAGCTTGAATTTCAATAAAAATTCTTTTGGCTTCGTTTTTCCCAAAAGGCAACTAGACATGACTAGAATTGGAGCCATCTGTTACCTTCGCAATCCTTTAATCAGTTCTTAAAGTGGAGGAGAAAAAAAATCCGTGATAATCCATCTTTTTTTTTTTTTAACCATTACCTGCTACTTTCTTTAAACTTCCTGCCAAGTAGCCATGGTAGAACCTATCATCAGTCTCTCCTTGCTTTCTTCTGCTCCAACCAAAAACAGTCCCATAGTGATGACGGCCTGCAGGTTTAGATTTTTCTGGGCTCTGGAAGCGGCTTTGCCCCAGAGAGGAATCTACGAGTTCAGATTCACCTCAGAGTCAGGTCCACAACACAGCATTCCACGAGTGCGCACTATGGGCAAACCCACCTGTCTGGCTGCATTTACTACTTTTGCTCCCCATCTATCCCGTAACCTCGATTTTTTTCCCCTGCTGCCTATCTGGATCCCTGGGACTCTGGGACCAAAGGCTCTTGTGTTCTTTTGTGGACACCAGGCTTTAAGAAAGAAATGGACAACTGGAGTGCCTCCACAGGAAGGCAACTAGGACAGGGAGGGTCTAGGTAACAGGTCCTTTGAAGAATGGCTGAAGGGAAGACTAAGGGAAGAGCTAATCGCAGTTTCAATGTTAAAAGTGTGGGAGGCAATATGGCAGCCCAGTGAACAGCACACACAGACTGTGGAGTGTGGCAGGCCTTGGTTGAACTCCTGGCTTTCATTGCTTTGGCACACTAAGCTCTGTGGTCCCTAGGAGCCATCATTGAATCTTTTTGTGCCTTGGTTTCCTTCTGTTGTAAAGATACGGGGATGCCGTGAGGATTAAATGTGGTAATTCATAAACTCAGGGTCTAGTACATAATAAATGCTTAAAAAATGGCAGCTGTTCTTATCAAACTAAGATAATAAAATGACAATAATAGGGGTTTGCTGGTTTGTACCACTGATTGGTACTGGGATATGTGCCTGTCCATGCATGTGTGCATGCGTGCCTGTGTCTGTGTGTGTGTAGAAAGGGAGAGAGAGGGTGAAGCGTGGAGGTAGGGAGAGAGACAGGCAGAGAGAGAGAGAGAGATGCAGAGAGCGAATCTGTGCCTTATTTGGGAAAGTAGAACTGGATGGAAGGGATGAAGCCAGGTTATGTAAGTAGGTGGTAAACAACAGCATGCAGGAAGGTGCGAGGGACCTAAGCTCTGCTTGCCTCTCAGTAGAGTTTAAATCCAGCCAATCTGAAAACATTCCCGGTCCTCTGAGGAAAGGCCCTTTCTCCTTGTCTTGGAGAATCTCTTTACCTCTTAAGTCCTTCAGGAGATTTTAACATTTTCCCACCTTCCTGGCTATCTGGCAACACTTTAATCGTTTCACGAGGTGCCTGCTCTAATGTATGCAAGTTTCGTTGGTGGATGGGGCAACAGTTGGGTGAAAAATTAATTTTTCCAGGCCCCTGAGATAAATCACTGCTTCAGCAACAGGATTGTCAGCTCCTGAAAGGCAGGACCCGAATTCTGCTCGAACACTGCCAGTGGCCTAGCACAAGCCAGCACTAGGAAACGCCCAATAATTGCTTGTGGACTGACCGACTACTTGTTGTCAGTGCCCACGTCCTGACACAACCTTCTAGAGCAAACAGAAAGGTCTGTTAGAAGGCAGGTGACTTCCTGAGAGTTACCTGGGAACTGAGTAGGGAGCTTCAGGTTGAGAATAGGAAACAGCAGGAGTTTATTGAACACTGACAAGAAGGTAGCGACTAGTTGCCTCAAAGGGCACTTTGAGCTATTATCTCATTATCTAAGCCGAGAGCCACAGGCTGGGCCAGATTCCTTCATCTCTGTGGGGTGTGCCCATTGAAGCCAAGGAGAGTTGTCAGGTGCACGAGAGAGTCTGGCTGCAGTTCTCAAGCATGCTGCTCTTCTGGGGGAAATGTTAGCACTGCAGAGAGCTAGGTCACTTGCACCCAAAAGATAGGTCTAATAGCAAAGTGGAAGAGTTTTTATGGAGGTGTAGAGGCAGGTTAGGACAGAGGTGTCAAGCCAGGGAGGGCAGGCATAGACAAGTACAAAAAGGGGGTCGGTAAAGAGAAGAGGGTACAAAAGGGGCAGATATCACACTTAGTAAACCTCATGACTTTTCCAAGAGCTGACTTTTGATGTATATAGCACCAAGAGCATAAATTTCAGCTTTGTATTAACAGACCAGGGTGGTGATTTTAGTAACTAAGCAAAGTGATGACCTGCAAACACAAAATCAGACCTTACTCAGCAGACAGAAATCAAAGCGTAACTAACAAAGCCTTGAAATCCACTCAGTGTTTCATAATTTCAGAGATAAAATTACCCTGATTGTGCTGTAAATCTTTTAAATGACCTCAAATGTTTAACCCATTTCTCAGCTCCTCACTCATCCCTGCCCTTATGCAGTGGAGTCACATCATTTGTATATTTAGCTTATTTGAATGTAATTATAGGTGCTCCCTTCTGTCTCTCTCCGTCTTTCATTTCTCTCTTATGTAATTTTAAAAATTCTAAAATTACACTTTGCAGTTGTAATTTCTCCCCATAATGTTTATTACTGAAGCAAGAGATGATCATTGTAGAAAAAGAGAAAATACAGAACAGATACATTATTGAATATTTTAAAGAACCATACCACATAGTCTGAGTTATAAATTGGGTTTTCTCTTTCCTTCCTTCCTCCCTTCCTCCCTTCCACCCACTTTCTTTCATTCTTTCTTCCTTCCTTCCTCCCTCCCTCCCTGTCTCTTTCTCTCTCTTTCTTTCTTTTTCTTTCTTTCTTTCTTTCATTCTTTCTTCCTTCCTTCCTCCCTCCCTGTCTCTTTCTCTCTTTCTTTCTTTCTTTCTTTCTTCTTTCCTTCTCCCCTCCCTTCCTCCCTCCCTCCCTCCTTTTTTCCCTTTCCCTTCTTTTCCTTTCCTTAGTTTCCTTCCTTCCTTCCTTCTTCCCTCCCTCCCTCCCTCCTTCCTTCCCTCCCTCCCTCCTTCCTTCCCTCCCTCCCTCCCTCCTTCCTTCCCTCCCTCCCTCCTTCCTTCCTTCCTTCCCTCTAATCCTCCCTCCCTCCCTTCTTGGTTTTTCTGTCTCTTTCTTTCAGTCCAACATTTTAAAAAAAGACGTGGGCTTATTCTGGATGAATCACTAATGGAATTGGGAAAACACTAAGTATGGACTCAGGCCTGTGCTAGAAACTAGAGGAAGCACAAAGTCTAAACCTAGGGGTTAAGCAATTGTTGACTATCATAATGGAGAGAAGCGCCTGGGAAGGTAAATAGCAGACCCAGTGAAATAACAACAGAAAGCAGGTAAGTGCCAAGTGAATGATATGGACAAAAGGGTTCTGTGGGCATTCAGAGGTGGGCAAGGTCTCTGCTCCTTAAGAGTGGTTCACCTCCTACCCTCAGTCACCTCAGTAAATAGCGTCTCCACCTTACCCAGTCTCTCAAGCCAAAAGCTTAGTAGTCACCCACGAATCCTTTCTTTCCCTCACATGCCACAGTCAATCTGTCACCAAGTTCTGTTGATTCTGTGTCCAAAATACATTTCAACTCTGTCTACTTTTCTCCATCTCCAGTCTAGTCTAAGCTGCCATCATTTCTCACCTGGATGACCACAATGGCCTTTTAATTCATTTCCTTTCCTTCACTCTTGCACCACACTCCATTCTCTACAGAAACTTAAATGAGATCATGTGACTCCCCTGCTCAGAATCCTCCAATGACTTCACATTGCAGTTAGAATAAAATTCATATTCCTTATCTTGGCTCCTGTCTGTACTCCATGGCTATGATCTGGCTTCTGTTTACCTTTATAGTCTCATCTTAGGCCACTCTCAACCTCCTCACTACCCTTTAGCCACACTTGTCTTCTTTCAGTTCCTCAAACATACCAAGCTCTTCCCTGCCACAGGGCCTTTGCACTTGCTATTTCCACTGCTTGAAAACTCTTTCTCTCTATTCTTCACATGGCTGTCTCCTTCTACTTCTTTAGTTCTCAGCTTAAATGCCCCTTCTCAATGAGGCTGTCACTGAGAATCCTTTTAAAATTAGGTCCTATCCATTAGTATCTGTCTCTTCATTTCTTTCATAGCACCTTACCTAAATATATAATTATTTTATTTGTTGACTTACTTATTATTTTTTCTATCTCCCTTATTAGAATGTAAGCTTTATAACAGCAGGAGACGTGTCTATCTTGTTCATCATTTTAACCCTGCCACCTATTGAATGAATGAATGAATGAATGAATCATTGTGCACTGGAGTGGTCAGGGAAAGCTACCTTGGAGAGGTAGAGTTTGAAGTGTGTTTTGAAAAATGGAAGGATAGGCAGGAAGGATTTTCATAATCAAGATGGAAAGAATTCCAGGTAGTAGAAGTGCAGTTGCTGAGGCAAGTATGGTTCTGGCACATTTGGGCAACAGTGGAAAATGGGAGCTGCCTGTAGTAGAAAGTTCTCATTAGTAACATAAAGACAACAGGTTCGTTGGTTGGTTGAGGCATAATTATGTCGAGTCTTAAGAAATAGCCTGCTTTTATTTTTCAATGTGGGCAATAGAAACCATTGAAACTTTTGGAACAGGGTCATAATATGCAGTGCTTTAAGAAGGCTTTCCAAGGAGGAAATTAGTATAAAACTTTATGGAAAGTACTTCTTAAGCAGAGCAGATTAATCCCACCAGCTAAATGGCTATAGAGGAAAAAATATGAACACACACAAGTCAGAAAGGTTTCTTTTGGCTCTAAGACCATAGAATTGAACAAACTATTTATTGAGATGATTTGAGAAAAAAATGCAGATTAAGAAACAGACAGAGATGGACTTTTGCTTCCTTTCCTCTAATAGAGAGCTAATGGGCAAAGGAGGGTCATGGGAGATGAGGAGAGAATACATTAACTTGTGTCTCCTGCTTTTCAATAAATGAGAGGCTACAGCATTAGCAGAACTGATATTTAGTTTTAAAAAAGTTTCAGGAGAGAAGCTGTCTAATTTACAAACTTCAGTTCTGAAAATTAGATTTTTATGCACCAGATTACACTGTATATAGTACATGGAAATAGGCTAATTCATCCTCAGTGTTTGAAAGAAATGAAATGCATTAAAATTTAGCAAATTGTGAATTAGAACATTCAAACTATTTTGGTACTCTAGTCAGGCAAAGATCTGTAGGAACACACAGCACTCCTTCCTGATTCTGCCCTTTGTTCATGTTCTTTTTCTCTTCCCCAAACTCCATTTCCTTCTTCTCTTCCAATCCACAGCTTATACATCCTTTAAGGCCTGGCTCCTCTAGCCAGCCTTCAAAAACTCTATTTCTTGGAGTGCTACCTTTTCACAATTCTCATAGTAATCAGAATCTGTAGTGTAGCACTCAATTTGATACTGAGTTTGATACTCTGATACTTTGCTCTGAAAGTTGTTCATGAATCGTTTCATGAATGTCCTTTTCTGTCTACCCCCACTGGAACAGTATTATATAAGCATGTATCACAAGATTTGAATAAACCATTGAGGATTGATAACAGTTTGTAGATTGGTTGACTAATTAACTGATAAGATGTAAGTTAGGATTAGTAATAAGATACAAAGTGTCCTATGTCTGGTATAATATTAAAAAAATCATAGAATATTACATTAAGAAGGGACATAGCTGACATAGCTTTGGTGAGGAGATCAAGGCCAAGAGAGATTGAATGAGTTGGTCAAGGTCAGAGAGCTAGTTAGTGGCAGAGCATGGGCTAGAACTCTGCTCTCCTGCTTCAGGTTCATGAAATTTGATAATATTCTGGAGGTAAGTACCATAAGCAAATACAGGCCTTAGTGTTTCCTCACAGGGTTTGATGATGAATCAAAATGAGAGTGAAGTGAAGAGTACTCTGGATTCCTAAAAACAAAATGGCCCTTCAAGTTAAGTTACCTATAAGAATGTCATTTCCAGGGACCCCTCAGGCAGATAGGCCTTCCATTTGCTCCTTGTTTCTCTGAGTCAGAAAGTCCTGAGTCAGAGAGAGCCATTCCCTGTGTATAACCTGGATTACAAGCAAACAAGTGATAAAGTAACACTATCTTTTGGAATCTCATGGTGATAGGATCCCCTGGTTTTACTGAGGAAGCCCTCAAAGATCACTGGGTTTTAGGAGTCTGTTTAGCTGCATTATGATGTGTATACCTAACTGTATACTATTTAAGATCAGACCCCTAAGTTTTGAGACTGTTTCAATATAATTGTCCTCAATAGATTCAGTATAATATGTCTTACTATTAGAAAAACTATCCACCCCCAAAACCCGGTTTAGCCAGTCTCCATTCATTATTTCCATCAGATAATTGTTGAAGCCCTATAATCTGAACACCCAATGTGATCTGCAAGCCAGAGACATTGCCACCAGTCCCAGCTCTGTGGTTAAACTACTGTGTGAAAAAGCACTTTTCCTCTTTGGGCTTCAGTTTTCTCATCTATGAAATGAGGATAATTATAGTCTCTGGCAGGATTAATTCTCCAAAACCTTTCCAGCTTAGGCCTCTCTCTATTTTAGACTAAGCTGCTTTTAATTTGTGTATGTAAACCAGATAAATTATTTTGGGGAGGGGGAAGGGTTCTTTGTCAACAACAGTGTTTCAACCAGGAGGATAATCCGAAACCCCTTTTCAAAGTTGGGGGTGGGAGGACATGTATAATTTGAAAAACTAGATTCTAAAATTGCTATTGTTTTGATTCTTTTTTGGCCTCACTCTTTAATTCATTTTGAATATTAATTACAATTTTAAAATAATATGAGATTTATTGGAAGAGAAGGGGACAAACATGAGTTGAGGAAGGTCGAACACCGCTGTTACATGAATATTCAAAGAGGAGAGCACATGCCTCTTCTTACCTCTTTCTGTGTCATAAAGGTACACAAACTTCTCCCACTTGTAGTGACCCAGAAGACTCAGAATAGCGCCCTTCAAGGCTGGGCGCATCTGGATGACAAACTGCACATCTGCATCAGTGGGGAAGCTGGGTGTGACAAAGGACGTGTGCAGAGCTCCACAGAAGGAGGTCAGAGTGTTCATTGACATCTGGTCATAGAATCCAAAGATGGCATACACCCCTCTCGAGAACTGGGAGCAGACTGCAATAAGAAAAAGAGAAAGAAATTTCAATAGCCCCATGGTCCCTTGCTGCAGCTTGTAGGGCTGGAAATGCAATGTATAGTTAGGCTCTAAAGGACAAAAGGAAAACCAATGATCTCTGAAATCTCTAGAAGCCATTGAAAGTCCAGTTGCCCAGCAGGAAAAGAATAAGAAAGGGAAGAATTTATTTGAGACATTTGCATATTCTCTATGTCTACCATGAGCAGAAAACTAAGAAAAACGTGGGAAGGAAAGAGGTGAAAGTTGTCTAACTCTCCTTCAGCAACCCTTCCAGCCCACCCCCGAAATCACCCAAGTGCTCCTGTACTTCCACCATAGCTGCCCAGGGGCTTCTTAGTATACTCAGGCCCCATCAAGGTAGAACTGTCTTGTGTCTCACCCCTTCAGTGCTTTTTCTACGAGGTGACAATAGTGACTGATGATTTAGTCAGATGAACTGCTAATGTGTCTTCTAGGAAATGTGTTACTCCTCTTAGGTTACATAACGCTTTAACTATAGTTATGTCATGATTACCACCCTTTATGTAGGCTATTAATGAAGAGAATTTCAGATTCTGGGAAGGCCATTGGGAAGACTGGCTTTTCAGTGCCCACGGGGTAGGTGGGCCTATTCTGCCCATGTGTAATTCGCAAAGTTCTATCTTGATCCTTTTGCACTGATCTTCTCGATCTGTTAGCCCTCACATAGAATGTTCATGTCCCCTTCATGATCGTGGTCAGTTTTCCTTCATCTCAAAGTGGGCCACACCACTACCTCTTCCCTCTTCTGGCCCAGATGAGCTTAAAAAATGTGGACCAATCTCAATATTAGCTTAAGTAGAACAAAATTAGCAAAGCAAATCAGCTACAACAACACCATGTGGTGCATTCCCAAACCAAGTGGAAATGATCTTTAGATTATTTGCGCTACTGCTCCCTTCCATTCATGCAAAGCAGGCAGAACAAGCAGCTGATAATTTGGTGTGATTTAAGGGGTCCCGCATGGTCACCCTTATCTGCTAGGAAGCCAGTGTTAGGCTTACTTTTTCAGGTTTAGGGTTTTGAAAACAAGCCTATGGCTTGGGAGGGGGATTAAATAGAATCTTTTTTAGCCATTAGCATGTCTGATTAGATGCCAGGACAGGTGGGAAAGTGGGTGGGTCAGTTTTGATGGGAATGGGTGGGTCAGAGAAGAGAATGTAAAGGGTCTGCTCCCTTTCATCAGCCAAACTCATCACTCATTGGCTTGAAGTAGCATTTCAAAGGCGATTCTCAATCACTCAAGGACCTCCTTAGGGGAAGACAGTTGCTTCCAACTTGAGGAATTCTAAGTGACCTCCAAACACATGCACAAAAAAGCCTTTATATTAAAAGGAAAAAAGCAATTAGAGAATGAATCTGGGGCATTTCATGACATGGGGCCAAAAGAAGTATTCAAAAACAAAAAGGAAGGGGCTAGATGTCACTTTGCATTGGTCATCACCAAAGGAGACACTGAGTCCCATTCCCAAATTAATCCTGTAAATGTAGAATTTTGCAGTACTAGGTTAAATCTTGGCCGGTGCACATAATGTTCCGTATAAAATTGACAATAATAATGATAACAGCTATTGAGTGCTTAGTAGGTACCAGACCCTGTGCTAAGTACTATGCAAATATCATCTCTTTTAATATTCCCAACAACCTCATGAGGTATTGCTATCATTTCTATTTAATAGATAAGAATTCTGAGACAAAAAAAATGTTCTGTCTCTTGAGTGGAGGAGCCAGGATTTGAACCTGACTGTCTGTCCAATTCCAAAACTCACACTCCCTGGGACCCAAAACCAACAGTGACATTGGAGAGTACTTATTGGCTCGAATGAGATAGGGTTTCCAGATTTGGCAAATAAGAATATATTGAATATGTATTTACATAAATAGAAAATTTATAAATAGAATGTCCAATTAAATTTGAATTTCAGATAAATAAAAAATTATTATTTAGTATAAGTATGCCTCAAATTCATACATATACTAAAAAATTATTTGTTCTTTATTTGAAATTAAAATTTAACAGAAGATCCTGAATTTTATCTGGCAAACCTAGAAAGAACCCAATCTTATTAATGGTCATGGGGTTAAAAGACTGGAACAAGCAATTGTGGCCTTTCACCCAAAATGATTCAGGAGGTAGCCAGTAATTCTTAGATCTATACAAACTAGCATGCAAGGCCCAAGATAAAGATGAGGATCAATGAATCCTATATAAAAATAGCCTGTGGGGAAGTGCAACGTATTTTTCAGCAAGGAAATTCCAACCTGACTAAATTATGGACAATAATTGAAGAAGAAGTAAACTCGGAGAGAGGCAAACCTATAGCTGTGATCCACTTAGAGTTTCAAAACGCCCTTGATGTATTGGAAAGAAACAGAAAATTAAAGTATATTATAGATTCTGGTTAACTTTAAAAAAAAAACCTCACATTGCTCTTGTAATCATTCTTTTTGAACTTCAGGGGTGCAGAATTCACCATTACTAGTTTATATATGGACATTTCTTATTTATTTATTTATTTAAAATACAGTGGACACTCATAGAACCATCACCCAACCCAAGAACTATAACATTACTAATAATTTAGTTTTACCTATGTCTTCTTTTTTTTTAAAAATATTCTCCCCAAATTTATTTTTAGATTCCATGCAATTCCAATCAAAATCAAGCAGGCTTTAGAAGAAAATACAGGAGGATATCTTCATGATCTCGGGTTATTCTTAAACAGAATACAAAAATTATTAACCATAAGAAAAACTGATAAGTGACTCTAAAGTTGATATGAAAAGGCATGTGGTATTAGTGCAAGGATAGACAGACAGACAAATGGAATACAATAAACAATCCAGCAAGAAAGTCACACTTATATGGTCACCTGATTTATGTTACCTATGTCTTCTTCCTCTGTTCTGTCTGCTTGTTTTGATCTCTCTCTCCCTCTGAGGTAACTACTATCCTGAATTTTTTATTTATCATTACCTTGGTTTTTAAAAAAAATATACAAACACATACACCTAAACAACTTAATGCTATTTTTGCTTGTTTTAAAACTTTATAAGAAGGGAGTCATGTTGTATATGTGAAACCCAGACTCCAGGCAGGAGCACCCAGTGAAATCTTTAAGCCTATGTATGATGACAAACAGGATGAGACTAAGGAAGAACTTATAAAAATGCGTGAGTGAGCAGGTGTGAGGGAGCCCAATGAAAATAAAAAAATTCCAAAGTAAGCTTACAGCTTTGGTCACAGCTCAGGCAGGGGACTTAGGAGGATTGTAGATCAGCAGCACCCCTCAAGGAACGCTCGGCTACTGTGGTCTAACAGGCAGACACACAGCGGTGGACGTCAACAAAAAGAGTGTTAGGAGAAAATCAGTAAGTGTTCTATTCCTTTCGAATAAAACAGAGGCGCGGCTGTCCTGCAAGTACTATTGTGCATAGTTACACTTTCTCCGTCTCAACATAGGCAAGTAACATAAGTAGAAGGCCCAATGGGGAAGACAACTGCCACATGAAGACAGGGGTAATAGCGTCTGAGGGAAGCTGGGGCAAAAGGGACCTGTGGATGGCCTCTCACAGCAGATCCCTGGGCCTCTTCCTGGCTGCAGAAAGTAGGGCTGAATGGAACACTGACCTGACCCAAAGGACGGTGTCTATGTTTTTAAGTTCTTAGAATGTTTGAGCTAGAAGGAATTTAAATACTATTTCATTCAGTGGATTTTCAAGCATAGTTTTTAGTGTAGAATCCTTTCTCCAAATGAAATTTTATGTGGAAAAGTCCAATATATAATAGATAAAGTGGAGCTCTTATGATTCAACACAAAGTTCCACTGATGCCTCCCTAACCTAAAGAAACTGACACAAGGAGAGGAAGTGTCTTACACAAGGTCACACAATGAATTATGAACCAGTCTCCCAGAAATGCTTTATCAGCATCTCTACACCATCCCTACTCCAGAGCTATCTAGGGCAGCATGGGTCGGGATTTGCCTGGCATGAAAGTGACTTACCCTCAATGCCTAGCTCTCAGCATAGATGGATCCACCAGGGGTTTCCCATGACTCATCTGCCAGCTGCTGCTCTCAGTTCCCTCCAGCCTCAAATTGGGAGATTGGGATTGACATATATAAACTAATATGTATAAAATGGATAACTAATAAGAACCTGCTGTATAAAAAAATAAATAAAATAAAATTCAAAAGCAAAAAAAAACTATCAATGAGAACGGGTGGCAGATTGGTGGGTGATCTTTTGGGACTCGTGATTCTTTGGGGCGATGTGTATTATCTTTATCTGAATCCTTAATGAACCACACCCATTTCTTTATCTCAGGAGACTAGCCCCTGGTAAAATGATGATGGAAGAAATAGTTGTCTTGGCAATCTTATTAAGCCGTGAAGTGTAAAGGAAGGGGCAGGCGGACTTCTGAGACAGGCGGACTTCGCTTCTAGTCATGGCTCTGCCGGTCCTAAGCTGCACGACTTAACCTCTCTGAGCCTCAGTATAAAATAGAGATTACGAAGGCAGGTTCTAGAGTTAGACCGTGTAGGTTGAAATCCTGAATCCATCACTTATCAGGCAAGTTACTTAATATCTCTGTGTCTCTGACTCAGTTGCTTCATCTATAAAATTGGGATAATAGTGCCTGTCTCAGCATTGGTCATGAAAGTTAAAATGAGTTCATTCATGGGAAGCATCTATCTATAACAGTGCCTGGCACTTTATGCTAGCTGTTTATTCATGCAACAAATAGTTATTGAGCATCTACCATGTGCTGACACTGTTATAGGTAGTGGGAGATACAGGAGAGAAAAAGGATCCTGTCCTCCGGGAACCTATGTACTAGTGAGGGGAAAAGACAATAATAAATGAGATAAGTAAAATGTAAAATATGTCTTAGTTATAAATGTGGCTTTCGGTTATTGTCATGGAGTGAGGAGTAAATGAAACGGTACATGGAAAATACATGGTGCCTAACATATAACTTGGCAACGAAATAGTTCTTTCTCTGTTTCTTTCCTCTTGCAACTCTTTTTACTTTGCCCTCTGTTGACCCCATCAGTTTACCCTCCCCATGGCAACCATTGCCCTTGACTTCACACTGAGTACCCAGGTAGCACAGCTTTTCTTCTCTTTCACCTTCCCTAGACATTTCTTCAGTGCTCTTTCTTATTCTCACTCCTGGGTCACTTCTGGGTAGTAATGGGTTAAGAAAGAACCCCTGCTAATTTGACTTTTTCCTCGGACTCTACCCCTCCCTATATAATGCCTTTGTGCTGGTAAAATGCTGTCTCCACTCGGGGCCTCTGTGCCTTCCCAGCATGAAATATCATGGCTGTCTGCTTCCTAAGAGTGCCTGTCTCCATCTCTTCTTACTAGCAAAACACCAGATTCTTCTAGTTGAAGATGTCATTTCTGACCACATTCTGGATTCCTGGGGGTTCTAGTGTAGCTCCCTGGCTATGCTCCCTTCAGTGGTGAGTGACAAGCAAGCCTGGAGCCAGCTGTCACACTTTTATTTATAGCCCCCAAGTCTGTAGGGTCAGGACAGGTATTGTTAATGTACAGTGTGGCAGCTAATTATATCACCCATATTCCAAAAGGTATCATCACAAAAATGTCAAACAACTTGATTACCCTAAAGATCAGAATAACAATATTCCATATCATTTACAGAACACTTTTCATAGCCTTTTGAATTGGGGGAAAAAAGGAAACTGAAGTCTCTTGCTGACATAATGATCACATTTGAAACAAGAAGGAAGGAGAAAAACATAGTTATGGAGGAACCAATAGAGATATATCACAGGAAGGTTCTCCAGGTAATACCATAGTACAGTGGATTCCAGGGGTTCGGGGAAGCTTAGAGATGGAAGATCATGCAGTCCAATGTTTTCTAAAGCTGTGATGTTGGTCCAAGGTGTAGTTTCCAGTCTGGTGAAATATCCGTGTGTGTGTATGTGTGTGTGTGTGTGTGTGTGTGTGTGTGTGTGTGTGTGTGTGTGTGTGTGTGTTAGGGTAAGGTTGACAACTGTTCTTTTTTAGGAAAAACAGTCCTTTTCTCTGTATCATTTCTATTGTCTGGGTGTTGTACGTAGAGTCTTTTCTCTTCTGAAATGATGATGATGTTGACGATACCACTCATATATATATGACTTCATATATATATTATATATACATATATATATATCATATTTATATATGTCCCTTCATGGGAGGCCAAATAATGGCCTCCCAAAAGATGTCCATGTCTTAATCTCCCAAATCTGTGAATTAGGTTACATGGTAAAGGGCAATTAAGATGGCAGGTAGAGTTAAGGTTGCTAATCAGTTGACTTTAAAATAGTGAGATTTGGACTTCCCTGGTGGCACAGTGGTTAAGAATCCGCCTGCCAATGCAAGGGACATGAGTTCGAGCCCTGGTCTGGGAAGATCCCACATGCCGCGGAGAAACTAAACCCGTGCGCCACAACTACTGAGCCTGCGCTCTAGATCCCGCGAGCCACAACTACTGAGCCTGCGTGCCACAACTACTGAAGCCCGTGCACCTAGAGCCCGTGATCCACAACAAGAGAAGCCACCGCAATGAGAAGTCCGGGCACCTCAACGAAGAGTAGCCCCCGCTCTCTGCAACTAGAGAAAGCCCGCACGCAGCAACAAAGACCCAACGCAGCAACAAAGACCCAACACAGCCAAAAATAAATAAATAAATAAATAAAAATAAAATAGTGAGATTATCCTGGATTATCTGGGTGGTCTAATGTAATCACAAGAGTCCTTAAATGTGGAAGGCAGAAGTTAAAAAAAAAGTCAGTATCAGAGTGATGTGATATGAGAAAGACTAGACCAGCCATTGCTATGAATGAAGGTGGAGTGGGCTATGAGTTAAGGAAAGTAGGTGGTCTCTAGAAGTTGGGAAAGGCAAGAAAGTGAATTCTCCCTTCGAGCCTCCAGACAGGAATGCAGCCCTGCCGACACCTTGATTTGAGCCCAATGAGATGGCTACCAGACTTCTGACCTACAGAACTGGAAGATAATAAACTTGTGCTATTTTAAGCCACTAAATTTGTGGTAATTTGTTACCATAGTAGATAGAAAACTAACGTACTTAACAAAGCAAAAGTTAAAAGTTGCTAACTCTCTAGATCGATCTATACTCCACTCACTTTTTTTCCCCCGCTTAAAACATTTACTGATCCGAGAAGTCCAAAGGTTTGGAAACTAAAAATCTAATCTAATTTCCCATTCAGTACAGGAACCACCTCCCGTGAGGTCATATTACCTCTCTTTGAAAACTTCCAGCGACATGAGAGCTCATTACACACAGGCAGCGCTTCCTTTGCAGGGCAGCTCTGATGACAAGGGAGCTCTTCCTTAAATCGAACCTAAGTTTACCTCTTGGGCCTCTTGAATGCCAGATGACACATCGAATCCCAATTCCACATGCCCTCCACTTACTTTTATAGAAGCTCAAAAATACAATGGACATAGGAGATACATAATGGCTATTAGCTATTCAAGTGTGTGCCTTTATTCTCACTATGCTGCCTTCTTCCTGTCAGGCTAAAAATCTGCTAAAAGATTCCATCTCCCCTTGAATCCCTGCCCCCTCCATAAGCTATCATTCTAACTCCTTCTTTACCATCATTGCTAATGATGGGATGATGGGGACCTTGCAGCAGTCTGCATCTGCATCCTCGTTTCTGCCCCCATCACTTTACTGAACCTGCTCTCTCAAGTTGGATGACGACCTGCTCCCCGCCAAATCCAACTCTATTCACAGCCGTCATTCGACTTGACTTCTGAGCAGCGTTTGACGTTGTTGGCCACATCCTCCCCCCTGAAACTCCCCTTTCCTGTTTCAAGAGCACTCAACTCTGCTGGCTCTACCTTCCTCACTGTTTAAAATGTGTCCAAAGATTTTTGTCTTTGCCCTCTTTTCTTCTTACTCTAAATGTTTTTTTTTTTTCATTCAACAAATATTTATGGAGTTCCTGGTACGTGCCAGGCAGGGGGTCTCATCTCACTACCTCCACGTGGATGAATTCCAAATAGGTGCCTCTAGCTTCAGACACATTCCTGAGCTCCAGATCCACATTTCTGGCCGCTAATAAAACAGCGTCACCTAGAGGCCTTCATGGCGTCGCACACTCAGCGCGTTATTCCTCCATTCCCACTCTCCACCCGCAGATCTGCTTCTCCTCTGCTCACCACCCTTCTTCCAGCCACCCAAGCTACAGTCTTAAGGGTTATCTTTGTCTCATTCCCCTATGCCATCCTCTTGTGATGCTTCATCAATTCTACCTCTACAGAACGGTGGGAGGGGGTTATCTATTTCCTGTTCATCTTCAGGTCAGCTTCTAGGCCCTCCCTCTCAGACTGTGACAGTAGGTCACCTGCTTCTGGTCTTTTCCCCAGTCTATCATTGGCACTGCTATCAGATTACTCGCTCTCCTTTCTGTTCCAACTGTATGATCAAAATATACCCATCCCAGCTCCCATTTCTGCAAGAATCTGCTCTGTGTATGAGTTGTTTATGGACTAATAAATGAATCTTTGCAAATGAGTCAGTTCAGGGTTTCTCAGCCTCGGGGCTATTGGCATTTGGGGCTGGATAGTTCTTTGTTGTGAGGGACTGTCCTGTGCATTGTAGGATGTTTAGCAGTATCCCTAGCCTCTACGCATTAGATACCAATAGTACCACCACCACCGCCAGTTGTGACAACCCAAAATGCCTGAAAACAGTGGCAAATATCCCCCGGGGGCATCGTCACTCCCTGTTCCCATCTCCCTCCTCCACCCGGTTTGATAACCACAGGTTTGGCTTACGACTTCCTCTCCACAGAGAACAAGGCCTTATCCTAATGAAAAAGCATACATATCTAGGTAATCCCAAAGGAGTTATTTTAGTGTTGAAGAGTTAGGAAGAGTGGACTCTTCAAAGCCCACCATATAGGCAGGTACTTCCCTGGTCTTGCTCTTAAATTGGCTCTTTGTGTTTAACCTGGGGATGTAGGAGAGGGAAAATCAGATAAAGGATGGAGGTGGTGGTAGGATGGGTGTGGGGTAGAAGCCAGTTCATAGCTTCCCTGGGTTCATACAGATCAGCCTCCCCATCTGCTTGAACATCCTTTGGTCTTGGGTTCTAGTAACCACAGTGGGTGCTTATAGGTTCCAGAGTCAGAACAAGGTGTCAGCCCCATTCTCCAGCTGATGATTCCATGGTTTAATTACCATCTTTGGGTTAATTCCCTTGAACATTTTGTTCTCCTCACAGGAGTATACTGCCTTCCGACAGTCTAACTAGTTATTTTTGCAATTACGTGGCATGTATCTAAACGCTGGCAAAGAAAACACTCATTATTAACTTTTGATCCAAGTTGAATACAGCGGCTTGCAAATGCAGGCATTACCATATGAACGCACGTATTTTGGAAAATTCGTTTTTGCAACTCTAAGTGCAAACTACCCTTCCATAGCAATGTCAGAAATGGCAGAAGTGCTGAGATGGGTTGGGGTAAGGAGGGGCTTTTTAGGCCCTTTTATATCAAGCATATGGTTAAGGACTGGAGCTCAGGAGCTTAAATTTTTTGCTTATTCATTCCTCAGTTTATTCATTCATCAAATAAAATTTTGAGTTCCTGTTGTGTGACAAACACTGTCTAAGTGCTGGGATACAGCAGTGAGCAAAACAGATACGATCTCTGGCCTCATGGTGCTTACAGTCTAGTATTGGCAGCAAATAGTAATAAAAGAATCACACCAGTGCGTGATTACCATATTCTAAGTACTAAGAAGGGGAGGTATTAGGGTGTTATGAGGCTATGTGACAAGGTGACTTTAGTTTAGATTAGGTCAGGGGAAAGTTATCTGACCATGTGACATTTGAGCGGATGCCTGAGAGTAGAAAAGCGTCCCATGCAGAGAGAATAGCACTTGCTAAGGCCCAGATGGAGGACAGCATTTGATGTACTTGAGGCACTGAAAGAAGACTAGCCTGGCTGGAGTGTGGACAATACGGAAGAGGGTACAAGATGAGTCTGGTAGGAGGCAGGGACCCAATCCTGAAGGACCTTGTAGGACGCTGGTAAGGAATTTAGATTTTACTCTAAGGACCATGGGAGGAAATCATGGAAGGATTTTGATCATGTATATTCCATGAGCTGATTTATATTTTTAAAAGATTTATCTGGCTGGTGTATGGACAGTAGATTTAAGGGGGCATCAATGAAAGCAGGGACAATATTTGGGATACTTTCCTGCAGTCTAGGTGACAGGCAATAGTAGTTTGAATTTGAGTTGTGGCAGTGGATGTGGAAAAAAATTGGAGTTTTTGAGGTCAAATTGCTACTGACCTTGGGCTAGTTACTTAAACTCCTCAAACCTCATTTCCGTATCTATAACCGTTAGGTTGATAGTACCTACCCCATAGCATTGTTGTGTGGATTAAATATGTCCAAAGTGTGTGACTCTTGTAGAGTCTGTGCTCAATTGATAAATGTTATCTGCTCTGAATATTATTTAAAAAATTATGTCTCAGTGCTTTTGCACTGCAATGGGTTTTTATATGATTCAGTCCCTAATTTGCTGTGTGGTCTTGGGCCAGTTACCTCACTGGGTTTCAGGTCTGTCATTTGTAAGCCAGCAGAACTAACACCTGCCCTGCCCACTTCACAGGGATGCACTGAGAATAAATGGAAATAATAGCTGAAAGTCTCCTTTGAAAAATTACAAGAGCTGCTATCTAAGTGTCAGTGAGTAAGTGCTATTGGTTCTTGACTCCCAGGTACTCATCACCTTCATAAACAAATAACTCCACAGAACCATCATTCTTCCTTCCCAGCCTCCATCTCTGCTATTCACCCACGTATCTCCATCAATCATCTAAAGTTGTCAGGGGCCTGTCTTGGCTTGCAACTCATTTTACACAGGATTTTAGCACAACTCTTAATTGAAAAACTAATTGATCCAGTGATCCAGTCACAGCAAATGAAACAGTTGCTAAAGCTGGGCAGGAAAGTGATGAACTCTTATGATGCCTTTGAATCAGCCCTAAGACTTGTCATTGACAGATAAGAGCTTCAAGTTTGATATTGTGTCTTATAGAACTTGAGAGCCATTTTCTTTCATTTTGCAGCCCATGCTGGGATGAAGGGAGGGTGAGCTGGGCCCCTAAACAAAAATTATTCTTAAAAGCTAATTAATGGTTATCTGTTATTTTATGTATGCTTGAAATATTTCATAATTAAAACGAAAACACTATAAACGTAATAAAATGTTTAGGTTCATTATCAGTCAGGAAGACATGCTTTTATTTCCCATTCTGTTTGAATTCCTCAGCATCACATTCTTAATGTTGAGTGTAATGGCCTAGGTCACCCCCTCCTAAGCAATGCAAAAATCCTCTCTGTAGTTTGATTGACAGGTGGGCCTTCCATCTCCTCCTGAACACGTCTGATGATGGTGAACTCACCACTTTCCAAAGTAGTGCATTCTACTTTTAGACAGCTCTAATTATTAGAAATTTCTTTATTATATTGAGCACATATCTGCCTCTCTGTAACTTTCACCACCTATAGTTTCTTCTTTTTGCCTGAGGCTTACCGAAGTATCTACTCTGTCATCTAATGGCAGCCCTTCAAATATCTGAAGATATATATCTCAACTGTCTGTGCCTTCTCTTGTTCAGGCTAATCACTCTTAGCACTTCAGATGTATGTCATAGATCCCAGGCTTTCACCACTCTGGCCATCTTCCTCTTGACGCGTTTCAGTTTGTTAAATGTCACTCTTAAGAGTCTGGTGTCTGGGATTAAGCACCACACTGCAAGTGAGGTTGAACCCATCCAGAAGACAGTGAATTGATGCTTTCTCACTACCCATCTGGGACTAGACATCATGTATTTATCAGTTCTGCCTCGGATGGCATTGATTTTTTTTTTTAACCAGTCCACTGTAGAATTCTATGGCGCCTACTCTTATATTGTAGTCTTGAATTTATATCCCAGGTATCTTGTTAAGGGACTTCTGCCAAGCCAGGCTTCCCCTAACTTTGGATATGTGCTGTTAATTTTTTTGCACTTTTTTCCCATTTAAAATGTCCTTATGGTTTTGACCCACTCTTTTTTTTTCTGTTTTAATCTCTATCCTTTTTTTTTTTTAACATCTTTATTGGAGTGTAATTGCTTTACAATGGTGTGTTAGTTTCTGCTGTATAACAAAGTGAATCAGCTATACTTATACATATATCCCCATACCTCCTCCCTCTTGCGTCTCCCTCCCACCCTCCTTATCCCACCCCTCTAGGTGGTCACAAAGCACCGAGCCACTCTTTTAAATCTTGATTTGGTTAGCAAGTTTATTAGCTATCACTTCCAGTTATGTGTCATCTACAAATTTGATCAGCCTGCTTTGGGTAGCACTATCCAAATTATTGACAAAAGTGCTGAAGAAGACAGGGTCAAGGACAGAATCAAATGCCATGCTACTTCATTCTTCACCCCTACGCTTTCCAGGATGCTGACAATTAGGTAATAAGCACACTGGGCAGAATTCTTCAGTCTGCTCCAAGTGTATCTTTAATACACTTACAGTGTAGGCGATACAAATAACTCTTAAAACTGACCTTTGTTCTTCAGACACCTTCACAGATCTGAGTTTCAGGGGAAAAAAATAACTGGAATGATTTTCTTTTCTCCTGGTCTCATCATCTCTGACCATGTATCTTTACTATTTATTATTATGTTTTATGGGGCGGGAGTAAAAAAAGAAGAGGACGCTGAGAGGAGACAGAGAAATACCTTCTGGTAAAGAATGAAGCACCAGAATAATTGGGAAACTACTCCTTTCTACCCTCCAAATCAAGCTGTGTGTCATTACCTAAGGCCAAAAAGCTGATTCATTGTCTTTTGTTGTCAGAAAGCAAATAGCTTACCCAGTTTACGAGTAGAATAATTGATGTCTGATTAGTTTCTGGGGTCTGTGGTTCTTAGCATCCCTGCCTGCTAGTTGACTTTAAACAAATTGTAAACAGCCTTGTAAAATTTCCCAAATGCAATCCTGATGGGAAGCAACTCTTGAAAAGCCATCTTCACAACACCCAGAATTGGTAGTTATACAAAACAGTTCATCTTATTGCTGCAGTAAAAATCTATACAGCCTTAGTTCCCTCAAATATGTTCACAGCCTGAAGAGCAAAGAACCCATTTTTCCTCTAGGAAAAAAGGGCAAGTTTAAGGCACTTTTTCTAATTTGAATTCAACTGGTTGGATTTTTGACAGTAATTCTCCGCTCTTGGTTTGGGAGGATATTCTGGATCTGTGTGGAACATTGTGCCAAAGAAGTCCACTCAGAGGTGTCTGTCCTGTCAAGCATATGGCTGACATGCAGGCAACTCTCAGTGGCCCTTGCAGGACATTACAGGATCTAGCTACTCTCTATTTTAAGGGCACTTTGATTGGGAACTACAGGTACTGTAGCTCGAATCTGAGAAAAACAGCCTCCAATACCCGCACCCATAAGTACCCCCAATCTCCTTTGTCCTTATAAAAAGAACATCTCTTCGAAGAGAGGAATTTCATGTCTCGAGGCTAATTTAGAAAAAGACCCAGCCCTTTAACCAGGGCACTTGCTCAAAATGTGTTTCCTATGTCTAGTGATTGTCTTCAACCTGAGTTGTCTGATCTGGTAGCCACTAGCCACATGTGGCTATTTGAATTAAAATTATTTGAAATTAAGTAAAATGAAAGATTCTGTTTCTCAGTTACACTATGCATATTTCAAGTGCTCCACAGCTACATGTACTGGCCAGTGAGTGCAACGTGGTACGTTTCCATGATCATAGACAGTGCTGGTCTAGTAGGTCCTATTAAAGTCGCCTGCTGTGCCTACCCAACTAAATGTTTCAGATTCTAATATAACCTGCATTTATTCAGGACTTACTCTGTTCTAGGCATCATACTAGCAACTTCCATACTTATTTTGGTGGGGTGGGGGGCATTGTCTAACAGTTCATGGAAACTGCCAATGTGTAGGCAGAGCAGGTAGTCGCCTTGTAGTGTGGTTTGAGGGTCCTTGGAAAGTCTTCCTGCCTTCAGTTGTCTTCTCCATTGCCTGCTGCCAGGTTTGAAACACACCCACCTCTCTGGGCTAGGATGGTGAAATTCCCTGTTAAATGACAAATGTGGCCTGGAAGGGGAACGTATATGGAGTGGTTTATCAGATTAATTCTAACCGAGAACCAGGCACTGAGGCAACACGACACAGGTCAGGCAAATGGTGAGGGCTGGCGGTAGGAGTCAGGAAGGATCTGAGTCTTTGGGTTATCTCCCAAGAGACTGCCTCTCCATGTGGGACCACTACAGGATGGGGGCCTTTTGCCATCTGAAGGTGGTGCTGGCTGCTACTAGGGCAGAGACAAAGGGGAGGGGTAAAGTTGCTAACAACAAACCTTGCCAGCACTGCTATTTGCCAAAGGTAGGTTCTGGTCTTTACCGTGTTTTGATCAGACATTAATGTTCAAAGAGCCTCTAACTTATGTGTATCAATTCAGCAGGTATTTTGTCATTATATTGAACGGCACCAAGTACTGTGCCAGATGCCAGAGTTGTGGAGTTCTACTCTCAAGTTCCCTTTCATATGGCCTCCTTCCCGGGCATTCAGAGCTGGCCCAGTGACAGCAAGACCTCACCTTTCTTCCCCACTTTTGTCTTCTCCCTGTGTATTACCTTCACCACTCGTATCCCAGTCCCCGTTTTTTTCAACCTCACTTCTGACTTGTTCCAGGCCAGAATCTATGACTGAAAAGGGAGAAAGGAAAGATAAAGGAAAACTAATCTTCCTTTCCTTTCCCTACAGCAGTGTTTTGCAAATTGCAGGGCACAAACCACTAGTGGGTTATGAAATCAATATAGTGGGTTATGAAATCAATGTAGTGAGTCATGACCTAGCCTTTAAAAAAATAAATGAAATAAAATAGAAAAATGCCAAAGTGTATCCAGGTAGTCAGGGTAAATATTGTCTCATCAGACTTTTGTTTTGGTTATCAAATATATGCATATATGTTGTGAGTCATTAAATCAAATGTATTTCTTTAACTCCTTACACCATTGTAGCTCTATGCCCTGTCCCAAGTCTAGAACTGGTTTGATCTACATTTATGTCCTCACTATTTATCGCCTCCTGCAGAAGTCCCATCTTATTCCCTCTTCTGTTTTCCCAATCCATCCCTCCTCCCTAGACCCTAGGAGCTGCCATCTGAACTCACCTCCTCCCCATTCAGCTGGAGTCCCATTGAATTGCCATCTGGGGATGGAGCTGGTGGAATCTCTGTTGCCAGTGTCTCAGATGGGAGTGATTAGGGAACATGTGTCACTGAAATTTGGAGCTGCGACTGTGAGAAGCATGACACACCTGGGGGTTAGCAATGCTGGCCAGTCCTTCGGTTCCAGCCTGGAGCTTATGTGCTTCACCGGACAGCTCTCATACCCAGACCACCTGTACGCTGGCCACATTACATGTCTTCTTTTGGAACTCAATCCATGTGTCACCTGAGAAGAGAAACTACTGGTGCAGAGTGTCATTCAAATGGAATCTACTCTAACTTTTTGCAGTAACACAGAACAGCTGAGTCCTCTTCACAGACCCTGCAGATGCTCCTTCAGTAGTTTGAAAGTAAGACTGTGTCTCCCAAAGTGTCTAACTTGCTCCACGGGGAAGAATATAACTAAAAATAGCTAGAAATAGCTAGAATTAAGTAAACACATGTAACTTGTAGAATGCAGTTTCAGCTGTAGACAGAGTACGTAGCCCCCTCTGGCACTTTGCTGCTCAGTCATGTGTTAAATTAGTGACTTTTACGTGTTGCCAGTGCGTACATCTGAGCATGTCAGAGTGGTCCATTTGCTCCAAGAGTAAGAGGAATCAGGCCTCTGTAATTCTCTTTGTGCAATGCCATGCAAAATTAAAGGCTTCATATTTTTGGATGACAATGGCATTGCCCGAGAGAAGCTACATATTTAGTCATAAAAACACTCCAGTAGGTCCTCAGGTGTTGACCAGGGACATGTGAGTGAGGTAACAGAGCACACTCTGTCTGATTTTAGGTATTGGGACCCAGTAGCTGGGCCCTTGGCTCTCTATTGCCTGTCAGAGATAGTCCAAAACCTTCAGCCTGGAATTCACATTAGAAAAACACGGTACACAGAGCTGTACATAGTAGGTGCTCAGTAAATAGTGCATATTTGTTTTCTACCCTGTGGTCCTCCATCATTAGGGCTTATGATCTACCCAAAATTGTCTCCCACAATTCTCCAGCAGGAACTTTCTACCCCAGCCTGGTTGGTCTTTCTATTCCTGACATCCTTCTTTTTCATTCCTGCTGCTGAGCATTTGCTCATGCTGTGTCCCCATCCTGGGATGCCATTTCCCAAATCTGTACCATCCCAATTCTTGCCCACCTTTCAAAACCTGCTGAAGCTCCCTCTTCCATGGAGCTTGCAGTGCCCATTTCATCCCCCAAGAGACCTAGTCCTTCTCTGAGTGGCAGCAACACTTGGGTCGAAGCCCCCATTTTGGCGCTTGATCATAGCGTGCCTCAACCAAGCTGTGGCCCGTTTGCCTCATATATGTGAATATGAGTTTCTACCAATGGCTGAGAAGGTTTTAGAGAGCCAGGAAACATATAACACACGTTCTGCTAGTTTTGCATCAGGATCAGGATATGTGGTTTATACTGTAAGCATTTAATGAGCTGATGACATAAATTGGTAAGAATTTATGAATAATTGCTGAAAAGCAGTATTTTCCAGTTGTGTTTCCTAAGTCGCTGCTGACTGAATCTGTGACCTTCACTTTACCTTTTTCTGAGCTCTCACTGCCCTCCAGCATACTGGCAAGGACAGTATTTATAGACCCTAAAGAGATGTTTTGTGGATTAGCTATAATGAGTATACAACATGTAAAAATATGAAGATCTGTAGGAACCCTATTATTATAGGAATAATAATAATTACAGCTGTACTTGTTTAAATGCTCCAGAAATCATATAGAAGACGCCTTCTCTGGGGGGACAAAGCAGCCAACTGTACCAGCAATTAGTTGATTATGAATATTTAATTTTATTTTATTGCTTGTGATTTTTGTTTCTGTGCACAATTGGGGCCTAGTTGCCTCTTTTGCCTTTTAAATGGAACCTCTGATGAAGTTGGTTAAAGATCAATCTTTATGGGGCCTAGGCTCCCCGAACCAATGCTACAGACCCAGTGAGTGACTCTAGGACTGTGTTTTGCTATCCTTCACCCCGGAAGCTCCCACTGTGGCCAACATTCCCTCCCATGTTGGTTTTCATCTGTCCTTAAGAAGGAGTCTCAGCTCCAGAGTGGTATGGGGGGTACTGAACATTGGTGTTGGCCAGGCAGCAGTGGCATATGAGGGCATACCAAGTGCAGAGTCTTTTGACAGGTACCTGGGAGAAACATGGAGGGAACAAAACATGTATTCCCTTAGCAGTGAAAGGGTTTTTGCTTTGTAAGAGGCTTAGAAAAACGAGGCGAGGCCCTTAGAAAAATTGAAGAATCTTACTCTCTAGAAAGCAGATGCACTTGATTTATTCAGGAAGGCTTCCATGTATTCTTTTTTTTTTTAAACATCTTTATTGGAGTATAATTGCCTTACAATGGTGTGTTTGTTAGTTTCTGCTGTATAACAAAGTGAATCAGCTATATATATACATATACATATATCCCCATATCCCCTCCCTCTTGCGTCTCGCTCCCACCCTCCCTATCCCACCCCTCTAGGTGGTCACAAAGCACCGAGCTGATCGCCCTGTGCTATGCAGGTGCTTCCCACTAGCTATCTATTTTACATTTGGTAGTGTATATATGTCCATGCCACTCTCTCACTTCGTCCCAGCTTACACTTCCCCCTCCCCGTGTCCTCAAGTCCATTCTCTACGTCTGTGTCTTTATTCCTGTCCTGCCTCTAGGTTCTACAATGGAATATTACTCAGCCATAAAAAGAAACGAAATTGAGTTATTTGTACTAAGGTGGGTGGACCTAGAGTCTGTCATATAGAGTGAAATAAGTCAGAAAGAGAAAAATAGATAACGTATGCTAACACATATATATGGAATCTAAAGAAAAAAAATTGGTTCTTCCATGTATTCTTGGTTGGAGGCAGAGAGGTGACCTCTAGATGGTTCTGTCTTCACTAAGAATCTCCAGTAGTAAGACATTTTAAAGGACGTATTCTTCTACTGGGCATATACCCTGAGAAAACCATAATTCAAAAAGAGTCATGTACCAAAATGTTCATTGCAGCTCTATTTACAATAGCCAGGACATGGAAGCAACCTAAGTGTCCATCATCGGATGAATGGATAAAGAGGATGTGGCACATATATACAATGGAATATTACTCAGCCATAAAAAGAAACGAAATGGAGGTATTTGTAGTGAGGTGGATGGAGTTAGAGTCTGTCATACAGAGTGAAGTAAGTCAGAAAGAGAAAAACAAATACAGTATGCTAACACAAATATATGGAATCTAAGGAAAAAAAAAAAGGTCATGAAGAACCTAGTGGCAAGACGGGAATAAAGACACAGACCTGCTAGAGAATGGACTTGAGGATATGGGGAGGGGGAGGGGTGAGATGTGACAGGATGAGAGAGTGGCATGGACATATATACACTACCAAATGTAAAATAGATAGCTAGTGGGAAGCAGCCGCATAGCACAGGGAGATCAGCTCGGTGCTTTGTGACCACCTAGAGGGGTGGGATAGGGAGGGTGGGAGGGAGGGAGACACAAGACGGAAGAGATATGGGAACATATGTATATGTATAACTGATTCACTTTGTTATAAAGCAGAAACTAACACACCATTGTAAAGCAATTATACTCCAAAAAAGATGGTAAAAAAAAAAAGAATGCTCAATATCACTAATCATTAGAGAAGTGCAAATCAAAACTACAATGAGGTATCACGTCACACCAGTCAGAATGGCCATCATCAAAAAATCTAGAAACAATAAATGCTGGAAAGGGTGTGGAGAAAAGGGAACCCTCTTGCACTGTTGGTGGGAATATAAGTTGATACAGTCACTATGGAGAACAATATGTAGTTTCTTTAAAAAACTAAAAATAGAACTACCATATGACCCAGCAATCCCACTACTGGGCATATAGCCTGAGAAAACCATAATTCAAAAAGAGTCATGAACCACAATATTCATTGCAGGTCTATATACCATAGCCAGGACATGGAAGCAACCTAAGTGTCCATCGACAGATGAATGGATAAAGAAGATGTGGCACATATATACAATGGAATATTACTCAGCCATAAAAAGAAACGAAATTGAGTTATTTGTAATGAGGTGGATGGCCCTAGAGTCTGTCATACAGAGTGAAGTAAGTCAGAAAGAGAAAAACGAATACCGTATGCTAACACATATATATGGAATCTAAAAAAAAAAAAAAAGGTCATGAAGAACCTAGGGGCAAGACGGGAATAAAGACACAGACCTACTAGAGAATGGACTTGAGGATACAGGGAGGGGGAAGGGTAAGCTGGGACAAAGTGAGAGAGTGGTAGTGTATATATGGACATATATACACTACCAAATGTAAAATAGATAGCTAGTGGGAAGCAGCCGCATAGCACAAGGAGATGAGCTAGGTGCTCTGTGACCACCTAGTGGGGTGGGATAGGGAGGGTGGGAGGGAGGGAGACGCAAGAGGGAAGAGATATGGGGACATATGTATATGTATAGTTGATTTACTTTGTTATAAAGCAGAAACTAACACACCATTGTAAAGCAATTATACTGCAATAAAGATGTTTAAAAAAAAAAAAAGACAGAAAATTGCCAGACATTCAGAGGCTCTCTGGTCCCATTCTAGTGACTCCCCTTAAGGTTTAATATTTAATATTGTTCTGGTATCTAACAAAAAAATCACTTTACCTGTATTTTGTATTTTATATAAATGTTATGACAGTAAAAAAAAAAAAAAAAAAAAAAAGGACGTATTCTTTGGGACTCATTCTGTGTCCCTATCTTTTTCCTTATTTATCTGACCACCTGAATCATTCTACACAATGCAGTTCTCTAAAGTGTTCTGAGATTTCTCAGTCAAAATTCTCTTGTGCATAATTAATAATTTCTCTGAATAGAGCATACGAATATATTTGATGCAAAAAAATAATTAAATGATAACACAATTTCCCTTCTCTTTCATCTATCCAGCTAATACAGAAAAGTATTATCAATGTGCTGTCACTCATTGAACAAATATTTATGTGTCTGGCCATCAAAATTAGAAATCAGGAGGAAGATAGTTTTTTGGGGTTTTTTAATTTACCGTGCTTCATGTTCATCAGTTAGCAGGCACTGACTTTCTTTTCTAAAGGCTGAGTTGCTATATGCTTAGGTATGATGAGTTTTTTGTTGTGCTTTTTCTCTGAAGATCTCAACATGAGCAGCTTTGGAAGGATTACAGGGAATATACTTTAAAAGACATTTTGAGTACCACGAAACATTCCTTTTCAGGAGCACTGCTTTTGCTTTTAAAGTTTTGTGAATTCCTCTTTGGTGGAGAGTCACCTACTTTCTGGCCCTGCCCTGCCCCATCCCTTCCTTCTCCTCCTCTGGGGCAGCCCCAAAGCCAAGCTGCCTCTGCTTTTGAGGAACTGTGGAGCCAGCTGGTGACCCTCAGCTTTCAGGAGCAGAAGTGACTGCTCTGGCGTCTGCTACACAATGAGGCGTGATTACTTGCAACTGCATTATTTTCCTAGGTTGTTTTTCTACACTGTTCAGAATTTTAGATTTTTCTGCTTTTGCTTTTTCCTCCTTTTCTTTTTTATCGCTTCGAATTTCTGATTATGTATTCAGCACACACCACAGGGTGCCGATTTAATTTTATTGGTCCATTTAAAGGGCAAATAACCCTTTGTTTTTAGAAGGAGAAGATAAAGGACCAATTATACTGGGCCTCAATGCATATCTGCTATTTCAGCTTACAATCCAGTTAGGCATCTTTAGAAGAGATTTTGCCATTTGCACCCTCTTGCCTTATTTCCTGGTATATTGTTGCTGTGACATAACACATTTGCCAGTGAATACCTTACCCCTTAATGAACAGAGGTATTATTTTACTAGCTGCCATCGCCTTATGTATGTTCTAAGCTCTATGAGGAGCAGGCCAAGCATTGAGGGGAATACTCCACTCCCCTGAATTGAAGGGTCTCCTGATCTCAATATGTTGCCCCAATGTATGAAATGATCAGATACATTTTGTAATTGGATTGCCACCGAATCAGTTGCAGATAGCCGGGATGGCACCGCTTGCCACCTGCTTGGAATGTATTATAATTTCCTCTAAGAAGCTCACCCTGAACTGGCCCATCCCACAGATAGTTATTGCCTCTACATATCACTTTGCCACTGCAGCTATAATACTACCATTAGTATTCCAGAGTCAGAAATATTTGTGGATTGGATTCCAGGAGAGGAAATACAAATCCTTTCAGTGTAGAAGCACTGGGGAGTAGCATGAGGACCAGGAAGGTATTTGTCGTGGGGGTGACTCTGTTGCTCTTTGTGGAATTGATGGACTCGGAGACAGAGAAGGAAATGGCTGGAAACTCCCTGCCCTGCTGAGGCCAAAGTCACAGGCCAGTTTCTAAGGGGACCAGTTAGACTTCTACCACCGGGCAGACCCCTGGCCCCCCGGGTGATAGCATCTATGAGGGTGATTGCTCATAAGAAGGAGAGCCTGGGAAAACAGTATTATTTTCATTTACGAGGATAGCACTATTTTTCTAGGGCCCCATGGTGTTACTCATGAAAATGAAAGGAAGCAAGAAGAAAATGAGTGGAATATTTCTGGCTATAAAACAGGGGCTGTTATTTCCCTAATTTTAGTGTAGTCTTTCCTTTCAGAAAAGGAAAAGATGAAAAAAGGTAAGTATGTAGGAATTATTCATAGGCGTGCTTCTAGCTCCTATCAAAAAGCTAACAGCTTTATATAGCTAATACTTCTCCTCTAATACTTACTATTCATGGCTTCAACCTCTGATCATCAAATTCCCTGGCAGAAGACATCCTGCTCATTCTTTCATTTCTAGATCTTAAGCATTAAAAAGACTTAGGTAGGGGTAAAGACAGAAATAGTAGGAATGGCTCTTCAGAAGGGGCAAGAAATCATCGAATTCTGCATATTTGGTAAATGCAGGTAGATTCCTTAGTCATCGAAGAAGGTCCAGCAAATTCTCAAGGCACCAGACCTATTTTGCAGGACTTTGGCAAGAGAAGGGAAGGCATTAGGGGTGGGACAGCTGGAGATCTGGGGTACCAGTGTGTTAGTTATGAAGGATTGAGAGCTAGAAAAGATGTGGGAGAGAAGCAAGACACTGAGGCTCCGAGTAGGCAAGCAATTTACCAAGTGATTCCCCATTTCACAGATAAAGAAATTGAGGCTCAGAGAAGTAACATAATATGACCAACATCACACAGTAGAAAATGTCAAAGCTAGGATGTGAACATGGAACTATCTGAAATGCCATCACAGGGACTAAGCAGAGCCTATGACATTTGGAAGACTATTCATGAGGGCTGTCCCTAAGCTTAAGTGTTATGGCAGGACGAGTTACAAAACTTGGGAAGCCTGGGAATGGCAGTGAAGACAAGCAGTTAGGAGCACACTGTGGTTCCAGATAAGAGATTATAAGGACTTAAGTGGACTCTAAAGGATAGAGTCCTTGGAGGCAGCTTATCCAGTGGGTAAGTAGAATCTAGGAGACTGCTTTGTTTGGACTCCAACTCCACCAAATATTTACTGAGCACTTGCTGTGTGCCAATCACTGTTCTCGATGCTGGGGATATGGCAGTGAGCAAGGCAGACACAAATCCCTGCCCCAGTGGAGCTGATATTCTTGTTGGGGGAGATTTATTATCTGTGTGACCTTGGCCAAATTGTTCATCTTCTCAGAGGCTCAGCTTGCTCACCTGCAAAATGGCAAGAATGGAGCCCAGGTCAAAGGGCTGCTGTGAGGATTAAATGATATCATGCATATAAAACATATAGTGCCTGAAACAGTAGCTTTTATTATTGTGCTGCGTGTGACTGATCATAGTTTAATATTGAGTTAATTTTAACCTGAGGTGAAATTGTTGGCGGGGGGCGGGTGGGGAGGTGGATTGTAGACACATTCAAGGTGACAGGGCAGAAACGGGGACCTCTGAGAGCATCAGAATTGTCCTTCCACATCTGGGATTTAGGGCTCCAAACCCCTTGAGAGGTGAGCACCTACTACATGTTTTAGTTGCCTACCCTTATGGACAGGGCACTTCCAGTGAGAGCTGGAAGGGGTTAAGGTCTGGTTTCTGCCTGCTGACATATTGCTGTGTATATCTTTTCCTACGTACATATGTGAAAATGCCACCATTCCTTATTTCTACTTCAAACTGTGGACTTGTTTTCAGTGAGCATCACTTAAAACCTACTCTTTGAATATAGGTTTATTTTCTTTTCAGGTGTCATGCAAAAAGATGAGGATGTGACCTTTTCAGAAAATTGAAACACTGATTATCTGCCTTGGTGTATGGCACTGGTAAGTAAAAATAACTGTTTCCTCAGCGTAGTGATTTAATAATTATTTTAATAGGTCCAGATGGCTATGGTGCCTGTCTCTCCACTACTCCCATACTTCTGAAGAAATAAAATATAGTGGAGATCCTGCTGGGTTTTCTTTTAAAGGGCAGGATGTCTAGACTTTGAGAGGGGCAGCATGGGGGAGCTGGGATAGCTTTAGGCCAACTATACTTTTCCATATGCTATCTGGAATATTCTCTTCCCTCACATTTCCACCCCCAACCACATGGATAGTCTTGACCTCACTAGTGGACTTACTCTCATCTTCTGTTTCTTAGCCTAAACCATGATTTCCTCAGGGAGACTTCTCTTACTTCCTCAACAAGGCTAGATCACTCACAGCACATCCTGTACTTATCCTTCACAGCATGGATCGTACTTATAAATAATGATGAGTCATTTGTTCAATGTCTGTCTCCCCAAGCTTTATAAGGACGGGTATAGAGGCCACTTGTGTAGCCCCCACCCCCTCAAACTTAGCATAATGCCTGGGACATAGTAGGTGTTCAAGAAACTTCGTTGACTGACTAGCTGACTAGCTGAAGGAATAAGTAGCATTCAAGAGCTCTGGATTCTGGGCCCAGCCCTGCCATTTTCTGAATGTGCAGCCTTAGGTATGTCACCACTTTCAGCCTTAGTCTCCTCACCTGAAAAGTGAGGATTCAACGATTTCTAAGGTTCTTTCTAGCTTGAATAGTTTGTCATCCCATTGAAGTCAGGATTTTGATTCCTACCAGTGGGGGAAATATTCCAGTTAAACTACCCAGGATTTGCTGCCTCTTATTTCCAGGGATCTCCAGTATGCTAGTGACTTGACTTGGCATGGTAAAAGCAGGTTTAATTAGTGGATTCCTCTTCAAAGGCCTTGTAGTGGAGACAACATTGGTTTGTTTGGGAAAAGACTAGCAATTTGCCGGCCGCAGACTTCACTTCTCTGCTCAACTGCTCTTTGTTTAGTTTTACCTCTAAGATTAGGTGCTTCCACAAGGAGATCTTCATCTTCTTTGTGTTTGAAACAAAAGGAAGTACTTAAACTAGGGAGGGAAGTCTCTGATGGTAAATGGTTATAAGCAAACAGCTGTGTTCTTTCTTCTGTCAATCAAATAAGCAGCTCTAAGTTTTGTTAGGGGCCCCAGCTGGACCATAGAATTAGGACCTTCAAGATGTGTCACAGCCATCCCTGTATCCACAACAGCCAGCACAGTGCCAGGTTCAGAGTAGGTGTTCAAAGTGATTACAGAATTAGATAAGGTGACAGCTGGGAGGCCCTACACATAGGTTGAGTAGGCAATTCCCCATATTTCTGTTATGTTAATAATTTGTACCCAGTCGACTTTCCAGAATGATCTGAAGCAGAGCTGCCTACATGGTAGAGTTTGTGGACTAAAAAATGGTCCTATATGCCCTTGAATTGCTCCCTTACCAGCTTACATAGGTGCCAGAAATGTCTACCAAGTTGCTTTAGGTTGGCATGGAGGGTTCATTAAAATGAAAGTATTACATCTGGATCAGCTGGAATAAGTGAGGTACTAGTGATCATTAATACCTCGGAATGAATTAGTTTTTTGTATTAGCTAATGCCAGGGTCCTGGGGGCATAGGACAAGGATGGGTTAGTTTTGATTAGGACATCAGGGGTGAATTAAGAAAACTGTAGATCATGGAGTACTCTTCAGGAGGTTAGGAGCATAACAATAAGCGTCCCTCAAGTAGCTAACGTTCAGCTTGAGGGCACTGGACTCCCCCAGTTGGGAGTGGCACCAAAAGTCCAGTGGGTGCTGAAAACCATCTGAAGCTACACCACAGTGGTGAGAGAGACCTTGCATTTGGTCTTGAGAGAGCTTGAGCACCTCAGGTAAAAATGCTGACAAGTTGTCCTTGAGTATAGGAACTGGGAATTCTTTAGTTTTTTCCCTAACCCCCGCCGACTTCATGCATTTAGCAAAGACTCCTACATTTTAGCGTCCCCACTTCCCTCTCAGCACTTGATGACTGATTTAGACCCCCTGGGCAGCTTTAGTCCTTAAGGCACACATTTTTGCTTATAATAATAGTAATAATGAATACCATTTGATGAGTACTCACTATTTGCCAGACACCATGCTAGACCCCTACATATGTTATCTCAACTGTCAGGTCCATTGAAGTACAAAATGTATGATCTTTCTGTTAAGCTGTAATGACTCATCTCTCTAATCCCATGGCCCTCTCTCCCATCTTCAGTAGAGCATCACAGACTGGGGACCTCTGTGATCAACCAGTCAGCAATTATGGAAATTACTGTGTGCCACATACTGTGCTAAGTGCTATGGAGGAAACAGAAGGAGAAAGTTTAGTCCCAGACAAACACCTCACTCCGAAAGCTGGCCTCTGTCCTTTACTCCCAGTTTCCTTTCTCTAGTTTTTGGACAGAGATGTGGATCCCTGAGAAAAGCCAGGAGATGGATGCCAAGGGAATGGGCATATTTCATTTCCTGACACAATATGCAATCTGGCAGGGTTAGGGAATAGGCTATTCAGATTAATTCAAAATTGTGTTTAATAGAGAGTCCTTATAGGTACAAAAGTGCAGAAAAGTAAATGCAATGACATTCATGGCATGCCGGCAATTGAAGGAACAGATTATGATTTTCTCTAATAATTCAGAAGGTACCTCAGAATCTTTTACAATTTCAGGGTCATCATTATGAATGTATTATAAAGAGTGAGAGGGAGGGTGGTATGGTGCAAAGTGCATCCATCTGGGTAATCAGAGGACCTGAGTTGTAGTCCTAGCAACGCAACCTTGGGTGCGCCCCTGGGCCTCAGTTTTTCCATCTGCAAAGAGGAGAGGTCGGTCTTGAATCTCTAAGGAATCTTTCAGCTTTCAGATTTTTCCACTGCTAATTTTCACTACACAGCATGGAGATGGGCAAGGTCCTAGTGGGTTGACTGCCTGAACATAGAGTTTCCAACATTTCGCCCTCAGTGAGACATTCCTCCTTTTGAATTAAGCAAGTGTGTTGCCTGTGGTGATCAGGCTTCAATAAAGCGTGTGCCTCATTTCATAACGTGTTATGTAATCAAACCAACTGCTTTGCTGACCTCTGTGTTGAACTGTCCTCCTTCTCTGGCAACCCTAACTTCCCTCCATCAGCAACATCCTGATTTCCCCAGGATGGTCTCTGGCCAGTCAAAGGAGCCTCCCTCCCTCCCCAGCCTTGCTAGAACAATTGCGTGATTTGTGCCCTTGGACTGGACATATTTTACATGTGCTTGCCTAAGTGCTGAGGGGTGGGAGTGAAAGTAAATGATGTTGGACATGGTGAGGCATTGTCATAAAACCTCAGATTCAGACATCTGCTTTTGAATGGATCCTTAATACCAGAAGGCATCACTGAGGCCAGGCAGTAAACTCAGTGGTGTTATTAAATCTCTCCATAAAAAATATTCATTTTTGGCTCGCCTGCCAAGTGCTTCTACTCTAAAAAATTGTCCATACTAGCCCCTAACCAAATTCTCAGTCGCCAAAATCATTGGGCCCATTAGCTAGCCTTGGGCTCAATCCCAGCACAGTGGTGTTTCAAGCCACTGGTTAGAAATGCTCCCTTGGCCCTTTGAGGCCCTCCCAGACACCCTAGAACTCAGTCAATGTACAACAATACAATTTACTATAATGTCCTTTCTCTTTTCAAGTAACCCAGCTGTCTGTGATCTCCAAGTCCCAGCTCACTATATTTGATGGAGGGTATGTTTAAAATGAACAGCTGAAATGGCCCCATAAAATGTCTCCTCCATATCCTTTTTATCCCCTCATTGACAAGCACAGGGTTGACTGCTGAAAGGCTGACAATGTTAGGGCAAGAAGCCCATGCTATTATTGTAATTTCTATTCTTGTTTGTTGTGCTCTGTTATTGTTATTAGAGCAAATTTTTCCTAAGAGGTGCCAGAGGGACAGCAGGAGAAGCCGAAAGCCTCCAGTCTCTAAAATGGAAGCAAAGGCTTAACAGGGAAAGTACAAAAGCCTTGAATGTGACTCCTTCTGCAGACCCTACATCTTTACCTATTAGCCACTGGCCAGTTGGCTTCAGTCACTTCACTGGAACCTAGAATGTCTCTCCAACTTATGTTCTCATTGGCTGAAAGGGATGATGACAGAGCAAGGAAGGCATCATAGAAGCAACTACAGATCCCAATACTTGAACCATTCAACTCAACTTAAGAGAATCATGTAAAAGGCAGAAATATTCTGCCTCTCAAATTAGTTTACCTGATGTAGCAGAGAAAAAATTTTTACCATGCTACACACAGACAACAGTGACAAAAAGTCAGGCAATTGTGTTCCACTTTGTGATTTATACACAACTGATTTCCAATTCTAGGCCTACTTTCTCTTGTTCCCCCAGCATATCTGTGTCTGGCAGATCGAAGGTGCTCAATAAGTAACTGTTGACTGACTTAACGCTTGCAGGCCATCCTTCTTGCTGGCAGGTGCTCTGAGATTCATTTATCAGCTAGGTAACATTTCTTTTGGGTGCTGTCTTCCCATCTCTCCATTCATTAATCCATCCATTTATTTCTTCATTCAATGTTTACTTTATTGAGTATATCCACTATCAGTTATTGTAATAAGTGCTGGGGAGACAAAGGTGAACAAGGCATGCTCCCTGCCTCAAGTAGCTACAATCTACATGACAAGGACCACAGCAGATAGAAAGGAAGTACTGGTATGAACTGTCATATAACTCATGATCTAGTTAAGGAGGTAAGCCTTAAACTTACATTAAATGATTCAAGAACAACATAAGAAATGAAACCCAGCATTGAAACATGTAGCCTAGGTAATTAAATGGGGAAAAGGGTTCAGAAGAGGGGGAAGCTGGGTGGGTTTCAGGAGGTGTGGAAGACTTACTGAAGGAAGATCAATTTCAGAAACAAAGGTAAGAAGGCCCTAAACCTAGGCTTTAATCATTTCCAACATCAGGTTTTCATGAACAAAATGTAATCTAAAACAAATATGTCTGTGTGTTGGCGGGAGGAACAGGCAGTTAAAAGTTTCAGATACATATCATTTAACACATCCCAAAGCATCAGCTCTTTTCTGTTTTAATAGATAATCAATGATTAGCTGCATACAAGAATGCCTATTTGTATATTTTATTATTCTTTTTGGATTGGAATGGACTTTTAACAATTTTCTCTGCCTTTTAATTTTTATTTGTTTAATATTATTGAAGAAGATTGAAGTCATTATCATTAGGGAATCCCCTGCTCGTCTCGTCCCATCTCTCTTCCAGAGTCCAAACTGAAATAAAAAGTGCTAGTCGTAGTCTTTGTCCAAGTTAGTAATAGGCATGGTCAGTCATCAGAGAGACACCAAAGATCAGCTCATTAGCTCATCCCCAACACCTTGTCTTGGAATGGATGGTTTGTGTACCCAGAGATAATGCTTTTTTTTGTAGATTTGGGACATTATTTTCTGAAGTTCTTAAAATCTCCTTAGTGTACCTGGGATGCTTGGGAGGCAAGCTTTGAAAAAAATTCAGGAAAATGGAAAAGAATGGAAAAATATATATATACATATTTTGTGTATATATATATATATATATATATATATATATATATATATATATATATATATATATATACACAAAAATAATTCTAGTTGTATGTGGATAGTGGAGTTTTGGATGAACCCTTACCCTCATTTTCTAAAGTCCCTGTACTGTTCTTTTTTTAAATTTTATTTATTTATTATTTTTGGCTGTGTTAGGTCTTCGTTTCTGTGTGAGGGCTTTCTCTAGTTGCGGCGAGTGGGGGCCACGCTTCATCGCGGTGCGCGGGCCTCTCACTGTCGTGGCCTCTCTTGTTGCGGAGCACAGGCTCCAGATGCGCAGGCTCAGTAGTTGTGGCTCACGGGTCTGGTTGCTCCGCGGCATGTGGGATCTTCCCAGACCAGGGCTCGAACCCGTGTCCCCTGCATTGGCAGGCAGATTCTCAACCACTGCGCCACCAGGGAAGCCCCCTGTACCGTTCTTATATTGTCTTTAAAATAATAATAATAATGGCCTCATTCAAATGTCACTCATTTACAATAGACTTGACACAAGTGTTTTCCTCTGGGACTTTTCTAGGACCAAGTAAAGGGAAAAACTATATATAGTGTTTGTCTTTCCCCCAAACAATAGGGCTTCTATTGAAAGCATGCCAGAATTTGGAATTTTTAAAGGATATTCTTTATCAAGGGATATTAAACAGATTATTCTGGGTTGAAAATGAAAGGTAATCTTTTAGGATTTCATGACTAAAACGGAGGTCAAGAGATTAAGATGGATTATAGGTGAAAGGGGGCAAGAATCAGAAATGCCATTAATTTGAATTTTTACGGGTAGAGGAGTTTGGGATGAATTAAACCTCTAAGGTCCCAACTTCAAGACATGTTGCTGAACCTGACTCAGGGAATGGTATTTTCAAGCATGCTGGGCTCAATTACCATTACATCTTAAAAGTTATTGCTTGCTGTATTAAATAATTATCACATTAATTGAACCATTTATTTGTCAAATGTTAAAGTAGAAAAAGAAGTCTTTGGATTTATCTGGGAAAAGACGTTTGAAAGGCACACTTCAAAACTTGTATTTGTTGGGAATAAAGATGTAATAGGTTCTGGGACTTCCCTGATGGTGCAGTGGTTAAGAATCTGCCTGCCAATGCAGGGGACACAGGTTTGAGCCCTGATCCAGGAAGATCTCACATGCCGTGGAGCAACTAAGCCTGTGCACCACAACTACTGAGCCTGAACTCTAGAGCCCACAAGCCACAACTACTGAGCCCGCGCACCACAACTACTGAAGCCCGCACGCCTAGAGCCCATGCTCTGCAACAAGAGAATTCACCGCAATGAGAAGCCCGCGCACCACAATGAAGAAGACCCAACGCAGCCAAAAATAAATAAATTTAAAAAAAAAGATGTAACAGGTTCTGGTTCAAAAGATAAAATGCATACACAAAGCTTTTTGTTTCCCCAATTGCTACTGCAATGATCTGACTACAGAGAAAGAAATTCATTATATAATTCAATTTTTGTGCCTCTGGTAGGAATCCCAAGATCCAACAAAGGAAGGAACTATCCATTTAGCAAGTGTTCTTATGTCTCCCATGATGTGATGAATTTATGCAGTAACGATTTATTGAGTACTTGCTTTCTGCAAGACCATGTGCCAGGCACAGCAAAAAATAGTAATAGCTAATATTCATTGAGGTTTATTATATGTAAGCGCTTTATATGCATCATCTCATTTATTCTTCCTGAAACACTATTGTTACCTCAGTTTTGCAGATGAGAACACTGAAGCTTAGAGACATTAGTTAGCTTGTCCAAGATTATACAGTAAGTAGCAGAGCTGATACTCAAATCCAGGTCTGTATGATTTCAGAGTCTGAGGTATCCAACATGAAGGCTGAGGTAGAATCCCAGCCCTTGAAGAACCCTCACACACCTAATTGTAAAATAATGTGCATGAGTGCTAGAGTTATGGTCTGTAGAAAGTTCAGAGTTCAGAGAAGACCACAATTAATTCTGCCTGGACATTTTACGTAGGTGACATTACAGTTGGACAAAGTGATATTTTAAAAATATGAGTTGGAAATGGGAAGGAGATTCCTCCAGCTAGAGGAAGTAGTATGGACCAAGACATAGAGATGTGAGCTAGCAAAGCATATTTAAGTAGCAGTAGAGCACAGGATAGCTGGGATTGACGTGTTGGAGAGTGGTGGGAATGCCAAAGCAAAACTAGAAAGGTAAAACAGAGCAAGATCATTGGATACCTTGAATATGATGGGGTATTAGATTTATTCTACAAGTAGAGGGAAGCCTAAAAGTTTTTAAACAGAGTGACAATATCAGATATGTCTGTGTGTTTTCAAGAGAAAAATCTGGAGACAATGAGGAGGATAGATTAGAGGTAAGAAAGAGATTGGAGAAGAGGAGACCAATTAGAAAATTATTGTATTATTGAAACAATACAAGAGAAAGAGCAGATTGGGAATGGGGATGCACGTCGACTGGACTTCCTAGTGAAGATGCCCAAAAGAGAGTTGGCTATATGGGTTTGGAGTTTGGAAGAATGATTTGTACAAGAGATAAAGATTTGAGCGTCATATAAGTCATATGATAGGACCATTTATAAAATGAAAAGAGAAAAGGGCCAGGAAAAATGTCCATCATTTAAGGAGTGGAAACAGGAAGAATAGCCCAAGAAGGCAAGTAAAAATAAAAGAGGAGAAATAGGAGGAGAATCTGGAGAGAGATTGTGTCACAAAGGTTAAAGAAGGAAAGAATGGTCAACAGTGTCAAATAACGTAGAGGTCTCAATCCGAATGAAGCTTGAGAGCTGCCCACAGGATTTGGCTAGTAGGAGATCACTGATAACTGAATGAGAGTAGTTTTAGCAGAGTGATGAATATAGGAAACAAACTTGAAGAATGAATGGAAGCTGAAGAAGCAGACACAAGGTAAATAGATGACTACTCTTCCCAGGCATTTGGCAATGAAGGGAAAATGATCTCATGTACTTTTGGCAATCTGACCAAGGGTCTACAACAAAGCACCTCTGCACTTTCCCACCCTTAAAGGGCACCTAAGCTGTATGTCACTAAAAGGCCATGCCAGATTCCGTATTTTAGGATCTTAGTAGTTGGGAAATATTTTATTCAGATTCCTGCCCTATGTTTCCTTCCACCCTTATCCTGACACATTTCCAGCCTCCGTCTACACACAGAGCAGGCAAACATTTCTAGTGGAGTGCTTCTAGAATAAAGCTATCTTGTGACCTTGAGGGACCCTCTGTTCCCTGTATAGTGTTCACCCTGTTCATCTGAGAGAGAGCCTTCCTTTAGAAGCCCTATGCTCTGAAAAAGCATTGTTGATAGAACGCTAGTGGTTAAAAAGGCTCATGTCTTTTTGAAAATAACCCAGAATATTTTAGTTTGACATTTCTGAATCCTTGGCATGTCTGCTCTTTGGCAAGCCCAGAGCTCAGAAATGTTTTGACAGGTTAAGAAAACGCTAGGGTTTCACTATATTGGTCTTCCTGGTTGATGAGGCATGGTTCTTGCTGTAGCATTCAAAGGCCATTATGTGGTTTGTATGTTAAATCGATACCTTATAAAACTCCTGCGTAACTGTTGGCTTATTATTTAAAGCAAAGGAAGAACAAATCAATTCCATAAGTGTCAAGGACATTCTTGACAAAGGGCCGAATGGAATGGGTAGGCTCAGTGCCATGAAAAAGTCCAGTGAAATGGAAAGCTGTGCATTGTGCTTTTGGATTCCTTCCAGATGGGCAAGTGTGCTCCAGGCTGCTCATATTTGCCTGTTTGGGCTTTCCCAGCCTGCAAGCAGGGCAGGCTGGCTAGTGCTTTAGGGATACATCCTGGGACCAGGGGAGCTCCTATGATGGCAAAATAACCCTTATAACATTAAAAAGCAGATCTCAATAGCAGTGCTGAGGAGTCTCAAGAGTACACGCAAAGTTTTAAGTCAATAGGTAAATGGGGTGAAGCAGGACGGTGGGCTGTTGAGCAGTTCAGTGGATAGATCTCGTGGTGTGTGGTGCCAGAGAGGAAAGTGGAGAATAGGCAGGGCAGCGCTGATATCAAGAGAGGCCCAGCTGTAGTCAGCATACTGATGTTTAGAGGAAGAAGAGACTTTATGGGTCATCTAGCGCAGTAGGTCTCAACCCTGGAAACATATCAGACTCAGTGGAGAGCTTTTTAAAAATACTGATACTTAGGCCTCACCCCACACCAATTAAATCAGACACCCTGGGGAGAGGATCTAGACTCAGTAATTCTAAAGCTCCCCAGGTGATTCTAGTGTGAAGTCATGGATAAGAACCACTGATCTAGCCCAACATTGTTCATTTATAACTGGGCAGTCTGAGGCTTAAAGAGGGGAGATGGTTTCTTCTAGTTCCTCTGGATAGTGGTGATATATTTAAGACTAGAACAAGTGTTTTTGGTTAGCGATTGAGAAAGAGGAGAGTTTCTAAGTAAGAGCTAATTATTTATTTATTTATTTTTGGCTGCATTAGGTCTTCCTTTCTGCACGCGGGCTTTCTCTAGTTGCGGCGAGCGGAGCTGCTCTTCCTTGCAGTGCGCGGGCTTCTCATTGCGGTGGCTTCCCGTTGCGGAGCACGGGCTCTAGGTGCACAGGCTTCAGTAGTTGTGGCTCGCGGGCTTAGTAGCTCTGAGGCATGTGGGATCTTCCTGGACCAGGGATGGAACCCGTGTCTGCTGCATTGGCAGGCGGATTCTTAGCCACTGTGTCACCAGGGAAGTCCCCTATTTTTAGTTTTTAAAGGAACCTGCATGCTGTTCTCCATAGTGGCTGTATCAATTTACATTCCCACCAACAGTGTATGAGGATTCACTTTTCTCCACACCCTAACCAGCATTTATTATTTGTAGACTTTTTATTTTATTTTTTAATAAATGTATTTATTTTTGGCTGCTTTGGGTCTTTTTTTAAAATAAATTTATTTATTTATTTATTTTTTGGTTGCATGGGGTCTTTGTTGCTGCACGTGGGCTTTCTCTAGCTGCGGTGAGCGGGGTCTGCTCTTAGTTGCGGTGCACGGGCTTCTCATTGCGGTGGCTTCTCTTGTTGCGGACCACGGGCTCTAAGAGCACGGGCTTCAGTAGTTGTAGCACATGGGCTCAGTAGTTGTGGCTCGTGGGCTCTAGAGCTCAGGCTCAGTAGTTGTGGTGTACGGGCTTAGTTGCTCCGTGGCATGTGGGATCTTCCCGGACTAGGGCTCGAACCCGTGTCCCCTGCATTGGCAGGCAGATTCTTAACCACTGGGCCACCAGGGAAGTCCAAGAGCTAATCATTAGTTTCATCTTTTTTGTGTGTATAATCTCTGATAAAATTTCCCAAGGATTCTAAAATAAAATTGAGACATTTAGGACATACTCTTAGCGTTGCACATGGTGAGAGCACGGTTTATATTCATCCATCAAGTACTTGGAGTGTCTGCTATGTATCAAATCCTATACTGGATGCTATGGGGTCTATTCGGATAGAATGCTTCAGATAGGATCTTGGCCTTCAAGCATCTCTGTACTTGAGAGGCTGAGCAAAGAAGAGGGAAACAAAATATAGCCATGGGTGAGTTTGATCCCGTGGGAGAGTCATTGGCTTTGTTAATGGAGAACAACACTGTTTCTTGGTCACACATTCCGTTCCTGTTGAACAGGGAAAGAGTGATGTTTAGTACTTGTAGGAATGCTTGCAGATGTTTGTCATGTATGACCAGTGGGGTGGTCATAGTGAGGGGTGCTTAGGTTAGAAAGGACCAGGAGCAGTGTCTCACTATCACCCAAGAGTTTGGCACCATTTCTGAGAGAGGGTGTGTGGTTTGGGGAAGTGGTGCCTTTTCTTGGAAAAGACATGGGTATGGGAAGGTCATATATACTTTGGTCTGCATCCCAGTTTCCCCGATTACTAGCTGCATGCCTGGGAAAACAACTTTCTGAGCCCCATTTTCTCTGTCTAACATGAGGATAAAAATGTTGACAATCTCCATCTTTCTGCTCCCTACGCTCGGGGGGTCTCATCCCTCCTTTGCTTGCTGTAAGGAACAAGGTTTAGCTATAGCAGTAGCCTGTCACTGGTCAGGGAAGAAACTACAGGTCTGCAGTGTCCTGGACATTCTCACACATGTGAAAATGTGCTTTCATTTTCGTATTTATATACATCAACTCTCCTATCTTTGTCCCCTGCCCCTCTTTATCTCTACCTGGGTTTCCACAGTACCTCCCTCAAGGGAGGGAGGTCTGTATGCTCCCCTGGGAGGCCACACAGTGGTGCTACTGTAAGCCCAGTATAAATTTGTACAATACTTCTACTTCCACATTCTATGTTATTTTAACATGGGTAGTTGTTTGGACTTATTGGCTACCTTTTGAGCACCTATGCATTCTTTCCAGGGTGATAATCCTTACTCTAAATGTGTTCCCAGTTTCTGCAAACCATATTTCTGCAAACCATACTTCTGTGTTATAAATTATGGAAAGTATCACATGTTTACTTTCAATTTTATCTTAGAGACGCAAGTTGATACTAAACTGACCTGTTGTATCATTGTCATTTGTACTTTGGATTCTATTTTTGTGTATGTGTGAAAGCTTGTTTTTAAGATCAAAGCTACTTGTTTCTAAAAGAGAATTAGAATTTGAACCTACTGATATATTTTACTGTCGTTTTTATCCCTCATCATTTTACATGCAACAACTAATATCTACTTCATAGGACTGTTGTCAGGATAAATGAAACTAATGGATGTGCAAGTGCTGGGCATATAGTAGGTGCTTGATTAATGCTGGTTTCCACATACCCCCATGAGCATTTCTGAAGACAGTCATATTTCCTTACATGTTTGGCGGATATTGGAAAGTTCAAATGGTTTTCTTATCTAGAATGTTTTCTTCCTATGCCAACCCATGAGGCAGGTAGTTGCATCATCCCTATTTCACAAATGAGGAAAACACAATGAGAGAATGTGCCTCCCTCCAAGGGAGTTAGCAGAGTCAACACTAGAACTTAGACCATACGAATTCAGACATGGGGCTCTTTCTGCTTCCCTTTTTCACAAGTCAGCTTCCTGCCGTGGTAATGACGTACAGCACTAATCTCATTAGTTAGTGCACAACAATCAGAATTAATCGGGAGCTGGTCACTTATATTAGTGTAAGGTTAACGGTAGCCAAGGTGCATTGGGAGAAAGAGTGAGCTTTTATCTCAGGCAGAATGAATGAGATCCTTCTTGAGTTACAAATAAAGACAGCAAGCAGAAGCCCGGTGTATGTTCACCTGTATCACAAGGCTACCGCAAGTCTGGGTCTCCAGGCCAGCTGATTAAAGAGAGACCTAGCACTCTCATCTTTCTTCCTCACCTGCGTGCATTAACATCTTTCCAAGGCAATTCCTCAAGCTATCTATAAGTAAAGATTATGAAAGCTTTGGCCAGGACTTTCTCATAGGTTGAGGCAGCTCAAGTTAACCCTGTTGTGGGTTGTTCGTTCTCCCTTTCTTTTCAGTCCCCACTCAGTAGCTGACTCATCATATGACCTTGAACGGAGGCTTTTGTTCTAAACTCAGCACTTGAAGCGTGAGGCTAAGAATACAGACCCGCTCCCAGGGCGCTCAGGTGGACTAGATGAGTTCTGCTTTTCAAATGTAAAGGATTTTCTAGTGAGTCGCATGGGGCTGAGGATCCCCTGAGGTGATGTGACAGGGGGCTGGCCCATCATGCCCACAGTCTGTGTCTGCTGTCCCCAGCTGAGTCTAGGCTGCCTGCCAAGTGCTATTTTGGAAACAGCTCAAATTGTCCGTCTTTTGAAGGTCGTGGACGTTCTGCTCTATGGGAATGCATGTGGCAGAGTAGACGGAGACAAACCTCAGTGTCACCACTAGAGCTTTAAGCAAAGTGATTGTGGTCTACCTTCAGGGTCAACCCCAGTACATGGTCCACAGTAGCGTCAATATTGTGGGTGCTATTCACATGGTAAGGCACAGGAAGCAGCAAATCAGAATAGGTTCCAGCTATAGCCCTGGAGCGAGGATCTGAAGACGCTTTGCTATGCCAGGTATTACCTAGTAGTTGTTGGATCTTGTGGAAGTCTGGGGATCTCAGAGTAGGGTCTGAGCAGTCAAGGCAAGGGGTAGTGGCTATTTACCAACTGGTATGGGGGTATTTACTGTTTTAACAACAGGTGTGCCTTGCTGGTCAATCTGGCCAAAGATCAGTCTTGTGCTTTTTTTATTGAATGAATGGATCAGCTTATTTGGAATTCTCTACATTACAGATTGATTTAATGAGGTGTGCCTGTCGGCATTGCCCTTCCTATAGACACCTCTTTTCAGTAGCACAGTTGTTGGATAAAGTGAGATCGACTTCTAGAGCCTTAAAAGAAGGTGAGCAATGGGGATTAGTAAGGAAAACAAGTTTTTAGATGACCCAGGAAAAAGTGCAAAACCAATCTGGCATCCTTGTTTTGCCTCAGGAAGACTCAGTTTTTAAAAAAAAGGCAGAAATCCAAAAGACAAAGCAAAAATCATGGGTAAAATACATAGCCTAATAGGGACAGACACCTGCCTGTGAATTGATTCTTGGCATCATTAATAGGTTATTTGTGAATTAAGCTGATTAATTCCATCCCCTAAACCAGCCAAGGCACCTCCTCTGTCCTATGTTTAAGGCAAAGTAGGAAGTCATTTCCATTGTGTGGTGGGAAGTGTGGCAAATGGTGTCCCCATCCTCAAGTAACATCTCCACCAGCCTACTACAAGCCTGAAATGCTGTCATCAGAAATTCATTCCTTGTCAACCAGCCCACTGTAATTAGAAGGGGCAAGAATGCAACTCATTGTCAGCTATGACCACTTTAACACATGATAGTTCATTAGCCTCCAGATGTCTCTTTTGAAAGTAGGCAACTTGGTTCTCATAGGAGGGACTTGGGATAGGACCTTGGGATGGGAGGCAGGAGGGAGAGAAAGTACTGGAGACTGTGGAGGCATCATGAGAAGCCTGGACTGGGTATAGTCATGGGGAGCCCTAAGCTGCCAGGGAGAAGTGGTTTCCAGTGGTAGGGGAAAGGTGACCTATGGAAAAGGAAGAAGGAAACCAAACACAAGCTTGGTCCATTTGCAAGGACTGCTCAGGTAAGTCCACGTGTAATAAGCAATCTGAGATCACAACATTCTTTGTCCAGAGAAGTCTCGTTATTCGACAGCAATGCTCATTTGGAATCAGCATCACCTTGTGCTTTGCTAGATACTCTGGAACTCCGAATTCTTCACTAGATGCTTTTATTCTGAAAACTCAGCTGTGACTCAGTACAGTATGCTAGGAAGTCAGACCTACCCATCACAAGTCAAATGGCGTTCTCAATAGTCTATGGCCTCTGATAAGCTGCGTAACCTAAATGCCAGGTGTTTATTTCATGCTCAGTCGTCTTAGAAAAGGCCTCTACTGCCAATCATCACCTGCTTCCTTCCAGCCAAGCCCCTGCTCCTCACTTCCAGCGCTGGTACACAAGTGGATGCCATAGGCAGACCTGCCAGGTTGCACACTCTCTTATTTAGACCTTTGGAGAAATGTAAGGTTTCAAAAACTTCTAAGTGGCAACTTTTATCATACTGTGGGTTGCTTTAAATTTTTTTCTTCCTCACGGTTTGATAATAGGGCCAGTTCTAACTCCTTTATTTGCTTTTTTCCCCCGAGCAATGATATCACAAATTAGCCATTTGCAATCTGTGGGAGACAGTTCAGATGAAGTTCTTGTATCTTGGGGCTCACATAAGGAGGTATCCTGGTGTTCTGGGCCCTAATTTGGTTTAGGTTTTTGACCAGGTAGCTATCTGTTGGGCTGGCTGGCTTATACTTAAATAAGGAGGTAGGTGATGATTCCTTCACATGGAATTGAATGTGGGACCCTCCAGGGTCTCTCTGCCTGAGCCTCCCCCCTTTCATTGGAATTCCTTTCACTGCATATATTCTTTGGAGCGAAGCCTTCCTGTTGCTAAGAGACAGCTGTTTAACTGCCAATATGTGACCCTGGTGGGGACCACATGAACTCATGAATAGCCACTTGTGCATTGGTCTAGATCAGTTATGAAGTGACAGATCAGAAGTGCTGAGGGAACAAGACACTGCTTTGACAAACAGTGGGATATCGGGGAAGGTCTGAGGAAGGTGGGCCTGTTTGGAGTGGGGGAGACCTGAGGTTGGTAGGAAATGCCTGGTCAGCTGGCATCGGCATGGGTGCTTTAGAGAGGGAGAGGATATTGAAAGTGGGATAGGGACGTGTCAGGGATAAAGCTGGCCTGCTTTCTTCTTTTCCCGATGCTGAGAACAGGTAGTTTTGTCTTTCTGTTGCTTCTTTCCTCCACCCTTTCCTTCATTATCAGGGTGTTCCAGGTTCTTACAGAGCTTTGTCTTTGGCTGCCTTACGAGAAGCCTGGCTCTGGGGACTGACTGGGCTTTCTCAATTCTCCTGACTCATCCTGCAGACTCACTGTCCTCTCTGGCGACCTTCTGAGGGCCCTGAGCTCCCGGCCTTGACTTTGCTGGCTCAGGGAGGTCTCTGATGTGGGGCAGTTTGCAGCTGACCTGTGCTGCGGTTTTGTTGGCTTTGCAAGATCTGAACACTATTCGTTCTGCTTGGGGGGAAAAAGGCATTGCAGAAACATCCATGGTCCCTGTCAGCACCTTTTGCCCTTTAGCAGCATCAGACAGTCACTGCTGAAAGGCTGTTTGAGGAGCTAGATGTTAGGAATGAAGTGCAGCTGTCCAGTGGCTTCCAGGCTGAACAGCTGAGACCAGACCAGCTGCGACTTAAACCTCACTTATGCTTTCCTTTGAGACGGTTTACACAGTTTAGTCTAAGTATTTATTCAGATATGGTTCTTCAATGTAGTCTCTTTCTACACACATTTCTGGAAGGAAATCAAGGGGAAAATGTCTGCTTAATATAATCCCTTCTCCCACCACTTGTTTTTCCTATTTAGGAACAACACCTGTGCCATTCATAGAGCCTCCTTTAATTACAGTATGCCGGCTCCTCAGTGGTGGGGGAAGGCTTTGGCACAGGGTTAAGTGGAAGGTGCAAGAGACTGCCGGTCCAGTCTGCCCTTCCTCCTCGAGTCCTGCCTCTCCATCACTGCCCCCTCTTCCCATCTCTGAGAGGTGTCGACCTTCTCAGTCCTGAAAGCCCCGCCAGATATCCGAAGAGATGCAAGTGGAGAGGGGCCCTGCAGCAGCTGCCTGTCGTTTGTCCCACTGACCAAAGAAGCTTAAGGCCCAGACAGGAGCATTGACAGGAAAGGAGATGTTCTGTGCAAGCATCGCTGGGAATGTCACCCCTCTCTCTCAGAGACAAAGCACCAAGAATTGCTAAAAGGAGGAAGCCATGTTAGGGAAACCATATTCCAATTAGGCTGACCACTGATTGTCATGCAATTCTGGTGAAATCAATGTTTTAAAAAATAATAATGGCAGGAGTCTCTAACTCTCTTGACGGCTTGCAGAGGTAGGGCTGGCTGGGGACCTGAGGCTGACTTATTCTGGTCTCATCTAAGCTTTTCTATCTTAGAGAAAAATGAACAGGAATCTGGAAGAGAATGATGTGAGTGAATGTGGTATTTATCTGTTTGCTCGGTGCTAACTTTTCGATTATTTTCATGTGCTCTGGAGGTTTGCCTTCATCAGTGTTTTTCCTCCTAGAGGGCAGGGGTCACCTCTGCATTACTGGCTTTGTCCTATATGTAGTACAGCAGCAGGCACAAAGCACAAAGCAGCCTGTGACTGTGTTTTGTGCTGGCTGTTGGAACCGAGCCCTGGAACTGCAGCCTTGGGTTAGGTCAGCGCTCAGCTTTTCTGGGTAGATAAAGATGACATTGGGTGTCCTTGGACTCTCTGATTTAACTCAGCCATAATGCGTTTTGCATTAGTTTGGCTTGCCTCTGTGACCAGCTGCACTCCTCTCTCTAGACCCCAGTAAAAGAGTTCCCATTTTATGCCACAGTAGCCACAGGAGGTATTTTCACCACTATGCCATGAGCCACTTGAGGGCAGGACTTGTCTTTTCATCTCTGTGTACCCCAGTGCACACTGACTCCTAGTTAACTGAATTGAGTGGGTACTTCAGTACCTTGCACTTGACCTTGTCTCACTGGCATAGGGGCTCATTAAAGAAAACTTCCCTTGGAAGAAAGTAACTACTCCAAAACCAACAGCCAAATTTCCTGTCCCCACTACACTAATTAAGCTGACATCTGAGGAGGAGGGGAGAGAGTAGTGGAGAAAGGAACTAACATTTTTTAAGCTTCCAGTCGGTAACAGAAACGTTATACATACGGCCTGGTTTAGTTCTCACACTGGTTCTCTAAGGTAGGGATAATCACTCTCATTTTACAGATGACGAAACTGAGAGGGAGATAAAGTGACTTTCCTCAAATCTGACAGCTTAGCACGTGGTGGAGCAGATCTGCCTACCTATATTCTCTTATTATACCCCAAAGTGGCAGTAGAATTTGTGGGAACATTTAATCGGGCTTGTTCTGTGCATGGTTTCCAGACCCCAGTTACTTAAGGACAAGGATCTCCCCCTGTAAAATAGCCCAGTTTTTTGGACTGGTCAGTTGGTGAAATATCAAGTGTCAAAATGTAGTCACCTCAGAGTTTCCATATTTAGAATTTAATTTTCAGTCAAGTTTTCAATGTAGCTATAAAGACTTCCCTCAATTGTCACCTTTGGAGCAACCACTGATTCTTCTGGTATAGTCTAGAGCATTATACCTCAGAGTTACCTAGAATGCAGACTTCTTATAACCCACCCCCTGCCCCAACAGAGATGGGTTCTGTAGGTCTGAGGTAGGGCCTGTGACTTTGCATTTTAACACCAATGACAACACTTCGAGAAACACTGGTGCATAGCAGCCCATCCTCAAAGTGTACATCAGGAGGTTTTCCTCATAAAAGGGGCATATGGCCAAATAGGTTTTGGTAACTCTGAGTTAAGGAAAAGGAATTGATTTTTTCCCTAAAGGCCTTCTTGGATGACTTAATAGGTTCATATGCATTGTGAATGTTCAAGAGGAGCTTACACTAGGTAAAATTATCTCATGACGGAAGTTTTTTTTTTTCTTTTCCATGATGGTTTATCACAGGATATTGAATATAGTTCCCTGTGCTATATAGTAGGACCTTGTTGTTTATCCATTCTATATATTAATATAATAGTTTGTACCTGCTAATCCCAAATTTGCAATCCATCCCTCTCCCACCCTTCCTCCCCCTTGGCAACCGCAAGTCTGTTCTCTATGTCTGTGAGTCCATTTCTGTTTCGTAGATAAGTTCATTTGTGTCATGACAGAACCTTTTAATCCAGTACTATTTCATGTCTGTAACAGCGCCCGGTACACAGTATACACTCAAGTAATTGTTGTTTAGTATTACAGAGGCTTCTCTTCTTGCTTTTTAGACCAGATCTCAATTGTGAGAAGAAAAATATAGTTCAATTTCATTATTTGGGGCCAAACTGAAGTTAAGATCAGTTTTAATTAGGGTAAAGTCTGAGTTACAGAGTATTCTTAGGTGAATATTGAACTTTACATGGGGACCTTCAAAGGCTAAAGGAGGGCTGCTTAAGATATTCTGCATGGATATGTTCCAGATCCTATGTCCTGTTGTAATGAATAGGTGGAAGTGTACTAACCTTAACCCTCTGTTTGCCAATAAGTGCTTCTAAAGTACCTTAAAAGCTTACGTTAAGTAGCTGGTTAATATTAATTTAACTCAAAGGAACATTTCCCTCCTTGTAGAGGGTGAAAATAAATTCAGCCCCTCTGTTTCTGAGCATCCTAAATTTGCAACTAGTAAGGCCTGAGAGAAAAGAGTTTTGTCACTTTGCACAGTGATTCTCAAACTTTACTGAATATACAAGTGGTTGGGGCATTTGTTAACATGCACATTCAGAGGTCCTGCTCTCAGGGGTTGTACCTGGGTATCTGCATTTTTAACAATCTCTCCAAGAGATTCTTTTGAGAGATGCTGATGGAGTTTTTCTCTTTGGAGAGGCTGTTAAAGCTCTCAGGCCACTGAGAGTAGAGGGACTGGCTTCTTGTTACTAAGAGGTAGATCTAATGGCATGAAAGAGTAAATTCATCATCTCAGAGGAAGCAGTCCTGTTGCATATGGATAAGTTTAGATAGTTTTACTTTTAGTGCCTATTTTTTTCTTAATTTGGCCTGAAGTAATTCTGGAGAATGGCTTCAACCTGTTCCCATTCATTGCTCTGAAAGCTAAAAGTGATGGGAATGCTGTAACCCTGTGTTCCATATAGGATAAAAAGCACTGTGTAAAGGAGAAATGGAATTACTGTTGGCATTGACTTTGGGATTGGCTTTCATGACTAAGGCTTTAGTTCCAAGGAAATAGACTATGAATTCATTACTAAACTAAAGTTATTTTTTCTGTTTTGCTGGTTTGATTTTTACTTCATAGTGGAAAGAGCATGGCCTTCAGGATTGAACCTAACTAAATTAACATCCCAGCTCTGCCCTTGCTAGTAGCATGACCTTGGGAAAATTTCTTAACTTCTTTGAGACTTCTCCTCCCTTTATCTGTAACATGTTTTTTAAAAACATCAGTCTCATAAGGTTGATAAGAGTATTAAATAGGCAACTTATGTAAGCACTTGGCCCAGTTCCTGGCACATGGTAGATGCTCACTAAATATTAATGTTACTTCACAGGAAACAACTCATGCAGTTCTAAATGTGTTTCTGCACCCAGGTCATTTGTCTGAGCAAAAGATCCCGTAGATGTCCCCACTTCTCTAGGCTTCGGGTTTCCTATTTGTAAATTGGAGCTAACAAAAGTACCTATGCCATAGGTTTGTTGTATGGATTTAAATAACATAATATATGTAAAAGCATTTAGCGAATGCCTGGCACAGAATAAGAGGTCAATGTTAGTGCCTATCATTAGTAGTATTATTATTACTCCATCATTCTTTCCTTGATGCTGCAAAAACTTCCCAAACTAATAGAACAAATGGTGTTGTTGCTTTGGATGGAAGACGGTGGGGATGATTTCTTATTTTTATAAAATGTTATAAGTAATTATTAACTTGTGCCAGAAACCTAAATATAACTTTTGGCACATAACAGAAAACTCTTTGTCACTGGCACCATACCACCTGGAGCTCTTCATAGCTAAATTGGCATTTTGTCAAACTTACTTAAGCCTGAAGTTGTGACAATGCAACACAGTACAAATAACCTCTAAGGGTAATACCTTAAAGGCTTCAAAGATGAAGATGTTGCTAGAGAAGTAAAAATTCTGAGTTTCAAAATGAGATACCACATTATTCCTTTTAAGAGCTGAACATTGGGATTTCTCATTTGAAAATAAAGGAAAGACAGGGTGGTTTGCAATCTCAAGGTAGGATTTTTTTTTTTTGCATTTTATATAACAATTCTGGCAGTGTTTACTTACTTTAAAAATAACCTAGGTTGTTTCTTTCCCCAGAGACCTTAGGATCAGTTGTTTTACTTAGAACAGACAGACTTTCATGGTCCTGTCATTCCAGAGATGGTACCTTTTACTTAATGACCTGAAGTCCTTCCAGGGTAGTCCTGAACCATCAATGAAAGATAACTTTTTGTGCTGTATATTTGTAGTCATGAGTAAATTTTTAATTTTCTTCTAACTCAAAAATTCGTAAACCTTACATGGTGTATGTAGTAGTTCTCTAGTAACTTGAATACTCAAGTCTATACTTTTTGCTTGTCATTTGCTTTTTAAAATTTATTTATTTTTTAATTTTTATTGGAGTATAGTTGATTTACAATATTGTGTTAGTTTCAGGTATACAGCAGAGTGATTCAGTTATACATATGCATAGATTCTTTTTCAGATTCTTATATCTTATAATAACCTATAATTGAATACCCAAGTCTATTAATTTGAATGTTTTGGTCCCTGATAATGCTTGTACAAAACCATATGATACCATAAAAATCAGCCCATTAAGCAGATTTTTGAGAAGTACTAAGGTGGTCTGTGGTGTATGTGTGTGAGAGAGAGAAGAGGGAGGGAGCGGGAAGAGAAGAGGAAGAGAGCGAAGTAAGAGTGGCAGCCAGTGTTGTCATAGTGTGCGTAAATTGACAGTTTTTGAATTTTGGACAGAGATTTGGGGGCCTGTTAACTCAGCCACTGACTCTTACGACTTTGGGCATGTCACTGAATTTCTCCTGTGATAGTATATCATGCCTTGCTGACATGCTGACATGTTTATGTTCCATGGATCAAGAGAAGTGTGCAAGGTCTTTCAAATTCACATATTCTTCGGTGATAAACAAACCAAGACCTCAGCTGCTTTTTAAAATGTGGCTCGCACGGGGAGCAACTTGAGGAGCCTTAATCTCCACTCTTGACTGGCTTCCTTAGCTGGGACAGGCATTTTGTACTTTGTACACTCAAAGTTTGCTCTTTTTTTTCACCTCTCATCACCAATGCATATTTACTGTGTTTCCTTTGGATTCAGGCATTGCATTACTGCCTTTTAATTGGGACAAGGGAAACTTCTTATTCAGTGGATTTGTGGAGATTGCTTTTAAGGCATGGATTGTCAATCTTTTGCCCTGGGGTCTCAGGCAACTCTCTTGAAGGTGTCACGTATAGCACCTAAAGTGTGTGTGAAGGAAAAAATATCAGTAGAAATTGTACTGTAATATTATATCCCCTTGAATACCTTCAAGTGATGTTACGTGGAGACTCACAGGGTTCATTACACCCCTACAGTCTACACATAAATTCAGTATTAAACTGTCATATATTATTTGTAGTTCTTTGTTGATGACATTGGTGAATTCTGGCTCTTATGGTTGGTCATAATGCCTTCACTTGGCTTAAAGAATTGTTTCATTTTCTAAATATCCAAATTAAATGGAACAAGGTGAATGACTTCTGACATGCGTACGTTTTTGAAAGACTAATATTAAGCATAAGCAGCAGGATATTGTTCTAGGATGTACCTTGTATCTATTTTCAAGAAAGGTACAGTGTAGTATCCAGGTACTTCAAACATACATATTCTTAGATAAAGATGGAAAGCAAACACAGATTAAATATGTATAAATCAGCAAAGGCCCAGCTTTATGAAGTTTGTACACTCATATCAATTAATGGAACACTAAAGTAGACAGGAGTAGCCACAGAATGTTAGATTTGGAAGGGACTTTAGATATTATCCTGTTTAAACCCCTGTGTAAAGGTGTAATCAAGGACAGACACATCAAAGGCCATTTTACTGATGAAGAAATTCAAGCCCAGAAGGGAGAAGTGACTTCCCTAATGCCACAAAGGGAATAGGTAGAAAATCAGAGAAGGATCCAGAAACTTCAGTGTCAGCAGAAGCTAAAGAATGAGGGAACTTCAGTGCATCATCGCAAAGAGATTGAGGATAAACAGTTGAAAAACTGCCCTTGGATTTGGCAAGAAGGAGATCACTGGTGAACTCAAAAGAGAAATGTTGGTAGATTAGTGAGAATAGAAGCAGACTGTGGGATAGAAATGGAGGCAGATCGTGGGTTAGAAAATGCAGGCAATTCAGATTAGAAGCGAGGAAGCAAAAGCAGGAATATGGTAAAACAAAAACAAAGCAGCTTGAAGGAGTGATTCTGTATAGAGAGCTCTGGCCTCTCTATAAAAGGAAGAAAAGGATCCCTGAGCCCCAAACTCATCATGTTTCTATGATAGAAAAGAATAAACTGTGATCAACCCCTCTAAACCAGCACTACCTCCCAAAGGAACAAACACAGTAAAACCCAACCCCAAACCTGACAGCATCCAAGCTAATCATGTAGAAGGAAGGATACAGGCCAGAAGTCAGGCAATGGAGACTTCAAGACTATCCAGCAGTATGACCAGAGGCCAACCCCCAACCTTCCTGTAATTATCTTTGATAAGTATATCGACTCAGTACCTGCCCCTACACCTAAAACTCATACTGAAACCATAACGTTTCATTTGTTGACTTTTTCCTTTTATGGTAAAGTTGAAATTTACGTTGGGGACACTTTTCAAGAAATCCACTGAGTATGGTTACTCCTGGGGGCAGCTAATTCATAAGGAAACCACTTTGAATTTCTATTAACTGGACTGAGTTGGAAAGCTTGAAAAGTATGGCTCCCCTCAAATTATGAGCACGGAACTGGTTTCTTTGTGGTAGTAAATCTGACCAAGGTCTAAGTTGGCATTTCAGTTGCTTAACAATGGATATTCTGGCTGATGCTTGAATCAGATATTCAGTCAGCTCCATGGATGGTTAAGACAGTATTACCGGTGGCTGCAGACCAGAGCATCAACAACATTCATACCTGTGAGTGCAGCAGAGGCGTAATCAAGGACACACACATCATAGGCCATCAGTCTATGACAACACTGTGGATTTAGGGCTGAAAGCATATTTAAATCAAGTATGCTGCAATTATGCCTTTGCACGATTATCTCAATTCTCAACAACAGCTATGTGTAGTAGGCATTACTATCCCCATATTACAGTTTGGAAAACTAAGACTCAGGGAGGTTAAGAGACTTGTACATGGTAATACAGCAGGTAAGTGGCAGAACTGAAATGTAAACCCAAGTCAGACTCCAAGTTGCTACACATTCTATTAGGCTACCACTTTAGGTTCTCCACCCTTCCCTCCATTCCTGTTTTATATAACTTTTCCCTATCACTGAAGTCTGTTTCACTCTCTTCAAGAATTCTCTATCTTTGGGCTCTCTTTCTTATTGAAATCTGCTTTCGTGATAGAATCTATGTGAGTCACATGCATCATGCTATGAATTTAGACAGTATCACCTCTTCCAAAAGGATTTGTATCTTTTATATATTTTCAGTGTAGAATAAGAGTCCAGGCCCTCTGTTAAAAGGGCTTTTGGCATCAGTGAGCCGAAGGAAGAGCTGTTTGGGGGTGAGGGTCGGGGGGGGGGCCATGCCAGCACCTGTGATATCCAGTCAGGTAAGCAGCAGCTCTTCTGCTTATGTATAAAGCTGGCATTGGTCCCATGCTTAGACTGGTTGTGTTTGGACAAAGGGGAGCCTAGCCCTGAAGGGAGATGGCAAAAGCTGACCTTTAAGGTCCTTTCCATCCTTAGAGATTCAACGAGCCTATGATTTGATGACTCAGAGGGGGTGAGCAATTACCCAGCGATATCAACAGAAAGAGATGAGGCCGAAAAGGGAATCTACTTGTTGACTCCAGTGGTCTGGGTTGGATTCTCAGAAACACCCCCAAAATAGCTCAGATCTCTGCTTCATTTGGTCAAATAATCCTCTGAGTATCCTTCTGTCTCGAGGGAGAATCATCATTCTTTAAAAGGGAGGGGAGCTAAAATCAGACAATATTTAATGTTGGAAAAGCCCCCATAGCCTATTCACTCTAACCCTTTAATTTTACAAAGGGTCTAAGAGCCGGAGAGGTCATGGTTGGTTAGAGATAGAGCTGGAGCTGGAACCCAGGACTCCTGGCTCCCAGTCCAGAGTTTTGTTTAACATACCCTGCTGTTTAGTAATATCCTTTTCCAAACTCATATTTTCATTTAGTCCCTGGTAAGGCCAGGAAAATACAACTACAAAAGTGAGGGTTAGCAAGGGAAACAACTGCCTCTCTACTCAATCCCTTCCCGCTAGGGGCTTTTTCTTTTGAACAACTTGATACCCCAGTAAATCCGTAGGCCCAGAATGCATATATTTAAATAGAACCAACGCTTATTGTTTGTGTTTCCAGCTGAAATGGCTTTTGAGCAACAGGAGAAAGCTGGACTGCAGTGGTGTTTGGTTTGTGCGGTGGCTCTCCCTGTAGGTAGCGGGAGGGGCTGAGCCAGAAGCCAGGTGACCAAAGGGTGAGTCTCTGCAGAGTCCCTACCTGGTCAACTGGTGCAGATGGGGGCTTTGTGGGCCGTACCCTCTTTTGGCCTTTCCTTGTCAGGACTGTTGGGTGGATGAGAGCACAGCACTGAGATGATTGACCTAATGATTAGCACCCCACCTCCCTCCTGAAAACCAGGCTTTTCTCCTGCCTGCCTGCTGCCTTTGCTTGACTTGCCTGACTCACCTTAGTCTTAATGGCAGTGACACATGCAAATAGCACATGCATTTAGCAAGGAGCAAGCCCCACTGAAGTAAAAACCTAATTCTAACTTGCACAGCAGTTGGAGCAAAGAAAACCTCCTACGGATCTGAAAGAAAACAATACTTCCAAGGAGACTGGAATTTGCGGCTCCTCCAGCACAGTATAGCACGGTACTGTGGTTATAATAAGCAAAGGCTCTGGGGCCAGGCTGACTGTTTATCTCTGGCTGTCATTTACAAGTGGTGTAGGCTTAGGCAAGTTACTTAACTTCTCTATGCCTAAGCTTCCTCACCTGTGAAATAGACGGAAATCGTAGCGTTGTTTTGATGATTGAAAGAGTAAATAAATATAAATCACTTACAAGGATGCCTGGTTTGGAGGAGGCACTGTGTTAGCTCTTATTACTCCCAATCCCCTTCCCAGCAGTATCTACAAAGGAGTCATAGGACAAACAAATGAAGGTGTGGTCTTCTACAGTCCTTTGAAACTGCTGTTCTTTTGGTTTCTAGAATTTGGGGCAAATTAAAATATTGAGGCGATTTCCCCTCAGCCACGTGCATCAACATCATTGTGATCCCTTCTTCTCTAAACTGAAGCTGAAATTTGTGTTGCATAGATAATCCTGCAGACGCACACATTTTCCCCAAAGAGGGCAGTGGTCCTTCCTGTTGCTGCAGCAGAAATGAATACTGTGCTGAGTAAGGAGAACGTGAAGGGCCCTTGTAAATAAAGTAGTAAATTAGCAATGATTTTGCCAGCAGTTTTAAAACAAATGGATTCAAAGAGATTTCAGTAAGCACATGCCTAACTTAGAGCTGCACTCGAAGCATTTAGTAAACATGTCATTCCAGTCTTGAAAACAGTATGTAGTCAAAGTATGTTTATAATTAGACATCACATATAATATCTCTCAAAATTATGTTCTGCCAGGTGAGATGCCGTTCCCTGGAACACTGAAATGGACTATTCGTTAGGCCTGTGTTATTATTAAAGAGAACAGGTTGGGGGTACCAAGAGAGATTCAGATAAATGAAAGTGCTTAATTTTAATTAAAGAGAGAAAGAAAGAGCCAACATGGGTAGCCTGTATGGGGAACCCTGTGCCAGTAAAATCTGCCTCAAAAGGTATGACTCTATATTAATTTAAATCAGACAGACATTGGCACTGTGTTCTTTTATTTTTCATTAACATTTTGATTTAGAACAACAGATTGCTGCAGTGAGGGGACAAGAATGGCAGCCAGCGAGCCATCTGCCGAGCACCTCGCTGACGACGCCACTAGCGAAAGAAGCCAGCAACTCTGGAATGTATGCAGGGGGGACACACACCATTAGCTAAGTGACAGGATGAAAGATGGGAAACTTTGCCGGGTCAGAGGAGACAGAGGTGGAAAAGGCAAAGCAGAGCCCATTCTGATTGGAACTTGAAAAGATCCAAGTAATTGCAGCAGGCCAATAGGATGGCAATCTGTGGTGGGTTTCCTCATAGGGATTTTTTTTTTTCTTTGAAATTACAGGTGGGACAAGGAAAGGAAAGTGACAGGTTAAACGCACAGTAATTTGCCATGCATCTCACATGGGATACATTTTCCAGATCAGTGAAGATTTGCCCCTTTAGACACACCAACTCTTGAGCCATTTGAGATGAAGATCTTTCTAAAATGGAAAACCCCCCTCCCTGACTTTTTTTTTTTTTAATTTATTTATTTATTTATTTATGGCTGTGTTGGGTCTTCGTTTCTGTGCGAGGGCTTTCTCCAGTTGCGGCAAGTGGGGGCCACTCCTCATCGCGGTGCGCAGGCCTCTCACTATCGCGGCCTCTCTTGTTGCGGAGCACAGGCTCAGTAGTTGTGGCTCACGGGCCTAGTTGCTCCGCGGCATGTGGGATCTTCCCAGACCAGGGCTCGAACCCGTGTCCCCTGCATTGGCAGGCAGATTCTCAACCACTGCACCACCAGGGAAGCCCCTTTCCCTGACTTTTTAAACACAGTAGAGCAGGGGCACACCAAGGTGAGGGTGGCGGGAGTGGTCTGCCCGATGTGCAAACAACAAGAGGGTGCACTGTGTGTACAGAATTTAAGGAGAGTAATAAATTGTCTAAAAGTACCTTTTATTATCACTATGAACAGGCAGTTCTAAACAGTATTAGTGAAAAAAGTTCTCCTCCCAGCTGGGACAGACCTCTCCCATCATCCTTTCCCCATGGTACACCAGTGCAGTAGAAGCAACACAATTCCATTTTCCATTGATAATTCTGGGTCTTTATTGGGAGCTCCAGCTCCGACGCTGGCTGTGTTGTCCGTGGGGCTATCTGGCCTCTCAGGCCCACTGGTCCCTGCACTAAATAGCCCCAGGCTGCCGTACCTTTATGACGGGTGATTCTGCACGCTGTTCCCTCACTGTCAACTGTCACATTTCAGTATGCCCACTTCTAGGAGCACCCCATTTCTAATATGTTATCTTCAGTAACCTAAGAAGTATTGAACGTTGTCAGCCTCACAGTGAGAGAGGAGATAGAAGGCTATGAAAATAGAAGATTAAAAGCACAGTAATCTGTATCCTCTGCATAATAAGGCGTGGAGGTGTGGGATGCATTATAGAAAGTTTTTCTTTAAAAATGGTTAAAATAAAAATAGCACTTGCACTGCTGAAAGAGGTGTGCTTCAATTATCTGGAAAAATAGCTTCGATGGAACCTTTACAATGCTAGTTAAATGGAGACATCATGGTGAATGGGAAGAGCATAAGATTAGGAGATAGATTTGGGTCCTGACCCGGCCACTTACTGGTAACAATGCTTTAAGTTTTCTGAGCCTCAGTTTCTTTAACTGTGAAAGGGGTATAGTCATAATAGCTACCTTGCCTACCTTACTGTGAAGTGGATTTTCCACCAGCCATCATCCTGGTAACGTGCCACCTGTCAGTACAGGCCACCGTGTCTCTCACCCTCCCGCATGCCTGGTAAACCTTGAGGGATGATCTCTGTCTCTTTACTTCCTTACTCGGTCCATTAAGCTCTTAAGACATAGATATGTTCATGCATGTATCCCAATTAATTACTTGGGTCTTTCCTCCCAAAGATTGAGGGCTTCTCATTCAGAACAGCCTAAGAAGAGCAACTACCTTTAGGTAACCTGGGTAAGATGAGCTGTGGGGTTTCCAGGTCAAAGTTGGCACTCTTGACCATGGTCAAGTGGAACTGTATGAAGAGAATCGGGTTCTCCATGCCACCTGCTCCCACCTCCCTGTCATCCCCCAAATGCACAGCCACACAGCAGAAGACAGGGCTTGAGGAATAAAGGAATGGTACTTTATTAACCTTCCTTGTAATTTCATCATCTTTTTTTTTTAAACATCTTTATTGGAGTATAATTGCTTTACAATGGTGTGTTAGTTTCTGCTTTATAACAAAGTGAATCAACTATACATATTTCATCGTCTTTGATGCCACCCCATCTCAACTTCATCTTGTTATTTTATCTCAAAAGGGCAGCTCCTCCTGTCTCTACAGTGAGTTTGGTCTCCAGCTGCCGTCTTCCAGCTGCACACACCCAGGCTGAGCCTCTCTCTTTGTCCTCTCTCCATGGGGCTCGCCCAGTGAGAACCCGAAAAGGGAGGAGATAGTGGCAACTTTAGCGGCCTTGTTCTCACCTCACAGTTTAACTTGACGCCCTGAACAGGAAAGGTAACACATTGTTCAACACTATGAGTGAATGAGCCCCATCAAGGAGTCACCTTTTGGATCCTCCCTCTCTGTCAGCCTCCCTTGCAGGATCCCCATAGGCCTGGCTGGCTCTGCAGGGAGTTGAAAGTACCATCCATCCTAGTAGTGTGATTTGGAGGGTAACCCAAATGCCACCAGAAATAGCTTTCTTGTTGCCCTGTGAAGTTTCTGGAATGCCCCTGTTTATTTGCAAATATGCTGTTAGAGGGCCCAAAACATGGGGGCTCTGAAAAGCCGAATCATTTGCCGCTGCTTAAATGTTATGGCCTTGATTATTAGCTCAATATTGATGGATTTACTGGTTTTGATTTCTACCTCAACATCTATTTAGTGGAGAGTAGAGAAGTATGCCCACTGGTGGCAGCATTTACTACGTGCTGGGCCTTGTGCTGAGCATTTGATGTGAATTCTCTCCTTCAATCCTGACAGGCACTCTGGAAGGGAGGCAGTATTGTAACCGTCAGCCCACAGATGAAACAGAAGCACACAGTGTTTAGGTACCTTGCTGAAGGTCACATAGCCAGAAGTGGCAGGACCAGAATTCTAACTCAGGTCAGCTCTAGCTGTAAAGCCCACGCAATGTTGCCTTTAACACTTGGAACCCGAACTTGCCTATTGCACTGAACCAAACCAAAGCCCCATACAGAACCAGTTCTACCTCCTTACAAGGCAGCTGGAGGCTTGAGGAGTGGGAGAGGCCAGGAGATATAAATCCCATTGCACCGCTCTCTGCTGTGGATGCCAGTCTTGAGTGAGACATCTCGGTGGAGTCTGGGGCAAGTTCAGAGCATCCTGAAGGCCCTGCGCTCCTGAGCAAAGAAGGGCAAGGCAAGGTGCTGAGCCCCTCCAAAACCCTCCAAGGGAACATTGTGATCTCATCTGAATTAAATGTATTTGAAGCTGGAAGAGACCTTTGTGGGTCACCTCGTCTAATGCCCTTATTTTACAAATGGGAGAAGGTGAGGCCCAGAGAGAGGCAATCACATAGCTAGTTAGTAGTGACAGGGCAAGGGCAAGGTTTTTTCTTCCATAACATATTGCCCCCTTATGCGTGTGGAAGAATTTAACTCTGAACAAACCAGAGATTTTAGCAACTCAGTTTGAGCCAACCAACCCTAAATATCACTTTTTTTTTTCTCTAGCTTAATTGGAAAACACAATCACAATTCTGAGGCCATATCTTCAGGACTCATTCACTAAGGCTGGCAGAGGATCTGGTTGTCCTGACTGATTTTGAGCTCAGAGATTAAAGATGTCCCCAGACAGCAGGAATGTACTGAACCTTCTCTGACTGTATGTGTATTTTCAGCTGCCACCAACTCTGGGCTAAGGGGTTCCATATGTTTACTTCCCATTGTGTAAAGTAGGCTTGCCTTTGACTTGCCTGAAATATGTTCCTTTCCAATTTCAAGGGGAGCCCCTTGTTCCAGTATAAGAGGGCTTGATAAGCAAGGTCATTTTACCTTCCGTCCATCTTACTGATTTCAGACTACGGCCACTTACTCCAGACACAGGAGGCCCGACTTTGGCTGGCCTTCACCCGGTGAACATTTTACGCGCAGCAGCCAGCGATCGCTGCCGCAGGATAGAGAGCTTTTAACAGCTTTCTCCTCCCTTCCCCCAGTGCTTCCTGGCTAAGGCAGGGAGCCCCTCTGTGCAGGAGCTGTGTGGAGGACAAGCTGAGGGTCAGCTGCCTCTGGCAGTAGGGTCTCCTTCAGCTGACGGGAGGATGGATTGCACTTGAGGATTGGGGTAGGGAGTAAACCTTGACGGGCTCTGTCCAGGCCACAGTGGCAGCTGGGGAAGGCAGCCAAAATTCTGCAGCTAAGAATAGTGAGACCTCATTTGGGTTTATCGTATTAACACATTTCACACTACATTTCTTAACGGGCTGCCTTGTTGGATGGCATTTTTAGTCACCTTTGGAGCCTGCTATTGAAAAACTCCTTTCTTGTTTCTTTTTTAAATAACCTTCTGTGGTGTTGAACTTGAAAAGGTTGTCAGATGGAAGTGTTTATGTGCTCTCATCTCAGCTAAAATAGCGTAAAGATGAAAGTATCCAACACATATATTTACCGAGTACCTGGAGGGATATAATTCAGGGGATGCAGCGATATCTCAGCTGCCATCAGCGCTGCAGCTCCTGCTTGACGTGGGCTGTATGCCTGCCAGCATCAAACAAATAGTCCTCTGGCCATAATCAATTTACTTCATTCAAACAATTGGCAATTGTATTTTCAAGCAACTGGCAATTTCATCTGCTTTACCAAGTTTTTCAAAATCACACAACTGAGGACTGACTGCAAAGATAAATATTAACAGTCAAAGAAAGGCCATCTGCTGTTCCGGTCATTCTGGGGACAACAGAAGTCCCTTGGGAACCTGGCCAACTCTGAGGGCACTCACCCACCTGACTGAGATGCCCCCTCCCATCACCTTCTTGCCCCCTTTCTCTCCCTTACCTGGAATAAGGTTGGCATTTAAAAATATAGTAGAGCTATGCTATTCAGGGTGTGTCCTTGCAATAAACCCCCAATTAATCAGTTGCTACCTACATGACTTCCACAAATAACCGGATTTTTTTCCTTATCCCTTTTTAGACAAAGGCCAATAAAGAAAGAGCTGCAGTGACTGCTTTAGGACTCTGCTCAGGAAATCAGGAGACCTGAGTCCTAGTCCCATTTCTGGGACTAGCTCTGTGACCTCAAGCTCTCTCGTCTCTGAATCATTTTTCTTATAACATTAAGATGTTGGGCTAGATGATCTATAAGGTTCCCTCTCTCTCCAACAGTCACTATTTCCCATACCAGGGGTTCAATTTTAGAAACATCTTTCCGGGCTCAGTATATTCAGCCTGGTCTCCTGTACCTTCTGCATCGCTAGTCCTACCTACAACAACCATACATCACATCTTACTTTACATATCTAACAATCATACTTGACTTCATAGTTTTCAAAGCACCTTCACATTCATTCTCTCATTTGATCCTCATAAAATCCCTGTAAGGTACACAGCTCAGGTATTATTATTCCCATTTTGTAGATGAAGAAACTGAGACCTAGACAAGTAAAAGAACTCATGCAAGGTCATTGGGCCAGAAAACAGCAGAGAAGGAATGAGAAGCCAGGTATTCTGTCTACAAAGTCTGGTGCTTTATTCCTTTGACAAGGAATGTAATATATATAATATTATATAATATTAATAATGGCAACTAATATTTGTTGAGTGCTCACTATATACCAAGCACTTTCCACATATTTTCTCATTTAATTTTTACCACAACCTCATGAGGTGGGCACTACCATTTCCCCCATTTGTCAGACAGAAAAACTGAGGCTTGGAGGGGTTAAGCTCCTCATCCTTGGCTATACAACTAGAAAGTGATGGATCCAAGATTTGAGCCCAGAGAGTCTGACTTCTGAGCATAACCACTATTGCTATACTGCTTGTCTTGAGTTATATAACATGTACCTTAAGGAGGTTGGAATGTCAAGTTCTCACTTTGGTTGCCCAATCTGCTGGAAGAATAATGGTCATTCCAGAAATGTCAAGGCAACAAATCAGTAAGCAAGTATTTATTAAATATTTACTGTATGTTCAGACATGTGCTAGGATGCAGATATGACAGGAAGTTGGGACATAATTATAAACCTCAGTGAACTGGGAATCCACCTAAACGCATAAAATTGGGTGATGGTTATAGAAATCATTGTATATATATATATATATATATATAATAAAATGACACTGTGATACAATAATTTATAGACATTTAAAAAATCAAACTTTCAAAGAACATTTAAGAGGTCCAGAAAAATGTTCCCTATTATAATATAAAGTAAAAAGGCAGGATACAAATCTGTACATATGGTAAAACCCAATTTGGGGTGATTTTTTTTTACTCTACTTGGACAATTTTTCTTAGTTTTTTGAATTTTTTTTTTACAATGAGCATGAATTAATTTTACATTTTAACTTCTATAATCATAAAAAATGTTCTACATTCAAAAAAATCTAGTTGAGGTACTATGACTTATATACATGAAACAATTAGAGAAGAAAAAGATATGAGTAAATGGTAACATAATAAAATTTGTAGTGTTGCTTTAGTACAACACCTGCTGTTCCAAAATATGGTGGCAAAGACCCTGCTCTGGGAATCTGGCAGTCTAGATTCTCATCTTGCCTCTGCCACTAGGGAGATGCATCACCTTTGGCAAACCTCTTCTCCTTTCTTGGCCTCACTTTCCTCATCCACAAAATGAGGTAGTTGGACTAGAACTACTTGATCTACCTCCAGTAGTCTGTGATCTATAGCAGGATTTCAAGAGTTTGTTTTGCTCATCCTGACTATAAATCAGAGGATGGGAAAATGACAGGTTAATGTTGGAGGCACTAAGTGGAAGATACCATTAACTGTGGTCCCTGAAACTCATGCTTTACTGCGTTTCCAATTCACTTGCTGTGAATTTATTCTTCCTCTCTGCCACCTATTTAAAAAAGACAGGACTGACATTATTTTCATATATAACATCATTATGTAGCAGTGAAAGTTAAAAGAAGAAGGATTATGTTGGGAAGACATCTTAGAGAAGTGCCAAGAGTTAGATGGCCTGCATCATAATCTCAGCTCAGCCATTTACTGGCTGTGTGACCTTGGGCAAGTTATTTAGCCTCTCTGTTCCTTAGTTTCCTCACCTGAGAGAAAAAAAGTCAGTGATCCCATGAGGCAACCTAGCAGTGGGCTTAGATAGGAAATGAGAAGAGAAGGTGATGCAGGTGGAGCAAGGGCACCCTGGGATATGAAGGAAAAAAAAAATGCTTTTGGTCATCACTCAGGTTTGGGCCTGCTGGAGACAGCATGCTGGTAGATCAGGCCAGCATACAGAGGAGAGGGCAAGAAAAAGACGCATTGCCTAGTGGTCCTCAGCGGGATCCTTACTAGTGAGTCTGTGCTTATGGAGCAGAGCACTTAACCTCTGCTCTGGAGAGAATGGAGATTGAAATGCTGGAAAATCACATTAGCAAAATTTCTCTTTTAACCTTTTGCATATCTCCTTCCTATGCTATTTTTGGTCTGACTTAGGCTAGCAATATCAAAAGAAGAAAATCCATCCACTCAAATTGATATGCTCTAAACTACCATCCGTATATCATCCTTAATTAAAAGAACTCAGAAAAATCATGGCTGGGAGAGCTCAACTGGCCTCACATTTTACCTTGCCTAAGTGAAGATTCCAGGATCCACTGTTCCACTCTCCCACTTTCAAACACATTAAAATAGACTTTACATTTGAAAAAAGGTTGTTCTTTCCTTCCAGCCAGCAAGTGCCAAGGTTATCATATCCATGTTGCTTTATCCCAAGCATATCTTGTTCAGATAAAAAAATTGAAGAGATCATGTCTTTCTAGACAATTTCACTCAATGACGGCAAGATTAAACATAGTGGTGTGTATTCTCTGGCTTTTTGGGGCATTAAGTCAATTGTTTCTTTCTCCTTTACTTTGCCCCAAAGCGAATCCTTTATGCCTGAGGCAGCACTGTGAGTACTCAAAGATAACCCCATCTGGCCTGGTTCCAGCTACAGATTCAGAGGGTAAAAATTAGTTTGCAGGGCTTTAGGGATGGCCATAGATGGGAAGAATCTATTGTTCAGTTTGGTTTTGATGAATTCTATTCCTCTCTTCCACTTACCAACCACCTCAGTACTCTGTGTTAATAATAGCTACCATTTATTGAACACTTACTATACGCCAGGCATCATGGTAAATATTTTACATGGATAATCTCATTTAATGTTCACAACAACTTTATAAGGTAGTTACTATTATAATCACCTTCATTTCACAAATGAGGAAACTGAGGCTTAGAGAGGTTAAGTAATTTGCCCAAGGTCACATAGCTAGCAAGCGACAGAGCCAAGATTCAAATGCAGGCAGTCCAGTTTAGAGCCATTCCTTGCCCTCTGATTGCTCCCAAACTAAGTAGGAGAAACAGCCTTCTACTAGGCAAGGGTCAAACAGCAACACCTTGCTCCAGAGAGTTAGGTGCCAAACCCAAGGGCCAGGAGTGAGTGTATAAAGAGCTGGGCAGCTCCAGTTCTCTTTACCCAGGAGAGAGCTCAACTTTCCTTATTGTTCTCAGCTTCTCCTTATATTCTACAGCTCTACAGGCAGTAGAGGGAAGAACTGGGGACAGTAAGAGTTGGGACTGACAGAAACCAGGAGATCAAAGGACACTCTTAGTAACTCTTGCACAAAGTAGATCGAACTCTTGTAAGAGGCTGTGATATTTAGTCAAAGGGTGGACTAGACTCAGACATGTGCCAGAAGTGGATTTCCATTGAGTTGTCACCATCTGAATGGCAAGATACTAAAGTGATTGTCAAATGCTAAGTGTCACCAGGAAATGGGAAGGCCCAGGGGAAGACGTATGCCATGTGTACGTGCCAGGGCAGCGCTCGCTCTAGAGGAGAATGGGTAGTATGAAGTGCCTCAACCCTCAGCTCCCTGGGGGCTCGTGACTCCAGGACCCACGGAGAAATCTCACTAATGCCCAAGGAAATGAAGGCGCTTCCTCTGGGGAGGCCCTGAGCAGTTCCTTGCTGCTCTTCCTTGTGTCCCTCTGTGGGCAGCTCCATTTCTAAGAGAAGCTCCAGGGCCTTGCTGCAGAGCCAGTCCGCCGGGTGCTTGGCCCAAGTGTCTTCTCCTGAATCAACTGTCAGAGGACATGTGGATGCCTCCTGAGCCTTTCAGGAGTCAGGGGGACCACTTGCGTACTGTTTGGATAATGGATTGTCACAAAAGAACAGAAAGGATGATTCATTGTGTGATTGGCAGCAGATGGAACTAGAGATGAAGAGTTGATTTGGGGAAGAAGACTCTAAGTCTTCCCCTGAACCTGTAGTCCTTCAATTATGCAGAAAAATGCATCTCAGAGTTTTTGATCGCAGAATATCTGAGTAGCTGTTGCTCACAAGAGGCAAACTGGGTGGGCAAATTTGGATGCATGGGTGAGAGGTGTAGGGGGTCACGGTGGTGGGCTGCTGATCTGAAGGTGTGCCAAGATGGCTTTCTTGGCAGAAGAAAATAATCTTGGGTTTGGGGCAGAGCTGAGAACTGTGAAAAGCCTCAGAGGGCAGCTACTCAGGAAGGAAATCTGGTCTGTAAAGTGACAAGAGATTTTACTTTTCAAATGAAACTACGTTTCTGTTTTTAGGACAAAAAGCTCAAAGGATTTTAAACCAATGATTATGTTGATAATAATAATATCCAATATGTGCCAGGCATTACTCTAAGTATTTTACGTGGATTTGCGAATTATCTCATTTAAAACTCTCAATAACCCTATGAGGTGAGTATTATTATTATCCCCACTTTATAATTGGGAAATCAGGCACAATCAAGTTAAGTAACTTGCCCCAAGGTTCCACATCTAGTAAGTGGAAGCGCTAGGATGCAAGCAAGAATAAGCCACCACTGGCTGGAGGTACTGTCCATCGGTTTCAAGGATTCAGTAGTTTCATCACAGTCTTATAAAGGCAGAGAATAGATGAATATGATGAGAAGTTTCTAGATGTAGCAGAAGAATCTGAGGGGCTTCATTTTGGATGGTCTTTCCTCAGTAAGCAATGAAGTGAGACTGTTACTAGAAACGGAGGTGGTAGGATTTGGACAAGAGTGAATGATGGGATGTAAAAAATGGCAACCTCCTCAGAGATCATCCAGATGAATCTCCTCATTTTAGAAATGATAAAAACTAGAACCAGAGAACGGAGTGGCTTGTCCAAGGTCATCCAGGCAGTAGGTGGCAGAGTTGAGACTGGAACCCAGATCTCCTAATTCTTGCTCCATTGCTCATTCCACTCTACCCCATACCCCCCTGCACTTTTAACTGCTTCCCAAGGCCCTAAGAAACATGGTATCTCAAATGTTATATTTTCTGTAAATGATTTTACAAGACTTCAACATAACTTGTGTGGTATATATGTGGGTTATTTGGTCTGAATCAAATATACCACCCTTGGGGTGGTCAGTTACCCTTATTGGGAAATACAAAGTGCAGGAGTGGTTATCTGGCATTTAATAATTCTAATCAAGAAGTGGTTCTACAAGCACTTCACATATCTTTATCTTCAATGGACACCAGAGACTTTGTTAATTAACATTAAATTTCTCATTGGTGAAATCAGTAGTGTTTAACATATGTGGGTTGGCTAGACATATGGTAGAGGTGTTCCCAAACTAGCAGAAAGAAGATATAAGGGTCTAACAAGCTCTATAGTGTTATCCCTTGGAATGGTACCCTAGGCTTAATTTGTTAATAGTCCTGTGGGCAGCCACTAATGAGAATTCTTGGTTAGCTGCATCCTGCCACTAGGGTATTGTTTTGTCTGCCTCAAGTGAACCTTCATGCAAGGTGTTGTTGGCGCACCTAAAAGGAAAGGGAGCTGGACTTGACTGAGCCTACAGGACAGGCTGTCCAATTATTTTTATGCCTGCTTGCCATTATTTTAATGAGAAAAAGAATTTTGTATGAGGTTTACTTTTACACCTGGTAGTGAGGTTATGGGGAGAAAACCTATAGCCCTCACTCTTAACAATCACTGGCTATTAGTATCCAATGAAATATACCTAATGATTGTGAATGACCAGTCGGCTTAGGTCAGTTTACAACTCCAAGCAACTAACTATACATCTCTATTTTGGACCCCTGTCTAAAGTTGGTGAGGCATCTCTATTTTGGACCCCTGTCTAAAGTTGGTGAGCCTCTGTCTCGGGGTGTATGGGGGGCTCCTACCCTGGGTGAATGTTGACAGAGCCTTACTTGACCCAGCGGCCTCCCAGTTGTAGACTTGGGATTTGCATGTACCAGAATCTAAGCCGTTTCCCCCACAGCACCGTCCAGAAGTACCTCTTTTGGCCTGCTGAGCACTTGCTAACGACTCTGTGCCAGCGCTCTGACCTTGCTGCAGGCCTCAGCATTGCCTGGGAGAAGATTAGAGTTGAGCTGGCACTCAACCGTGAAAGGCCACTGGATATACATTGTATGCATGTAAGGCCAAAAGGACAAAGGAGGGAAAGTTCTGCCATATTGAGGTACCTTGACGGAACACGAAGAAGAAAAAGTCAAAATAGGATTTTTACTAAGCAGAGATTTTTCTCTTTGTTTTTTTCAGTTACTAGAGCTTCCCTCAGCCAGTAACTCAGCTGCCAGAGGGAGGTGGATGGTGTGGTGCAGAGGTCCGAAACTTGTACCTTCCACCTCCTACCACCCCTGTTGCAGGTGTTTTGTTTGTCCCACAGTGGTTTACAACATCGGATTTGAATGTATTCAGGCAGCGACCTGGAGTCTCCAGATTGCCACAGGCCCCACCACTCCATACCTGCCCAATTTCCACATTTATGTGATCCACCTGGCCTCTGTCATCATCTGTGATTTCAACCCCAGTTGAAATTGAGTCCAGACTCTAGAGACAGGAAGATCTCAGATAGAACCCTGACTCCACTAATTAGCTAGCTGTGTGACCTTGAGCTAGTTGCTTATAGATATTTTGAACCACCTCTGATTCCTCTTTTATAAAATGGGGATGAGAGTAGCTCCTTTCTAGCAATGTTGTGATTATTCCATGAGATAAGGCATGTACCATGCTTAGTGCAGTGTCTTCCACGTGGCATAGGTTCAGTGAATGGTAGTTATTATTTCAGCCCTACTGTTAAATTTGTTGATAGCAAGGATGGCACAATGAATGCTATATAAACTGATTGCAGTGTGTCTATTTTTAACAAATGGGTTGGCATTTGACATGACATCTAGTTTGTAGCATGGCTATGGACCAATCATTAGCTAACAAGTAAAGAAGGGAAGAAGCATCGTCAAAATGAAAATCATTTCCTTGTCTCTACTTACCATCTCAAAGAACATTTTTGGCTTTGTTTACCTCAGAGACTGTGACTTGAGGTTAATCTCTTAGTTCTTTCAAGTCTTGAATTTCCAATCTGAGAGCCAAACTCAACAAATATTCAGTATGAATCCATATATCTCTGTTTGCACTACCAGCGCTAATTAAACTAGTGATTCCCAAATCGTGTGTGCATTAGAATCACCCACAGAGCTTGTCAAAAAGGCCTATCCTTATATTTTCTGATTTAATATATCTGGAGTGTAACCTAGGAATTCATATGTTTAACAAGCATCTCTGGTGATTCTGCTGCAAGTGGTCTAATTCAAGAAAAACTGTTTTAAAATAACCAAGTAGCCTTGGAAATAGCAATAAGGTATAAGAATATTTGAGAATCTATTACAGGTTCTGGCTGAATGTGGATGTTAGTGGCCTTTCTACCTTAAATTTACAAAGGTGTTCATCCATACAGAAACCCACACCCACATCCACGCAGTGATTCCTCTCTGGGCTGGGTCCTGCATCTCTTCCTGTCTCATCCATTACTGGTAGCCAGATCCCTTTCTGGGTAGCAGCAAGGATGAGGGCCCTGATTGCAATGAGTAATTGGCAACGTAGATCAGTCAATCACAGATAACTGAAAGGGGACTATTTTTGATGGCAACATTTTCTAAAAGGTTAAAAAGAATCCTCACCACCACCCCATCACAATCTGATTATACTTCTGAAAGTATCCCACAGTAATTATGGGGAATCCAGAGACTGAGATCATCTGTTGCAACAAAGAACCATGCACGGAAGAGGCAGCAAGCCCACTACCATTGGAAAGTTGTGACTTGGAGGGTTAAAAGCAACTAAAATCTTAGCGAATAAACTACCAGATTTTATCTATGGAGAAGATCAAATGTTGCAAACCAGGTGAAGTGTATTTGAGGGACTCTTCCTCATCTTCAAGAGTCTCCCACTGCCCCCTGAATGCCCACCATCCACTTGGCACCCCACTCTCTTGGGCTGGTCCCTTGTGCTGGGTCACTTACCCGTCTTGCAAAACCCCCTCTGAGGATCCTGCAAGGTAACAGGTGGTAATCTCATCAAAGAATTCTGGTCGAAATAGTAATGGCTGATAAGGATTTAACTCATCCCCTTCCAGAGATAGCATGCTTGCATTTTAGCACAGGTCTTCGGTGCCGTAACACAAAAAAATGAATTTGTGGAATTTCAGACTAATGGCAGGCTGTTGGGGGGCAATATCTGGGGTAATAGGGTGGCAGTCCTCAAATGACACTGGGTAAGCTTTCAATGGCTACCCTGGAGCAGTCCTCAGCTCAAATGTGTTAGAAAGTGACACCACTTCCCCTCCCTTCCCTCTAGCTCTCAATGAGTGCCTGGCACTGGCCTGGAAAATGGAGTCAATTTTTCAGGTTCTTAGGGAACCAGACAGAATTCGGGTTGTGTTGTACATGTTTCTAACCCTGTTGAAGGGAAGTCAGACAGCTGAGGAGCAGATGCTACATGCCCCCTTCTGGCACGCCTTGACCCAGAGAAGTAAAGTGGAAAGGCAGTTGGAACTGCATGCCAACCGTAGCTCTCTTGGGCAGGTTGTTTCTAAAAGGGACACTTTGGGGTGTGGCAAGAAGCCAAGATACTGTCAGCCTGGCTCATGAGCTACCTCCTCTCTCAGCCTGCCTTCCAGTCTCCATTCCAATTCCCTACGAAAAGCAGCTCTAAGTAGATGCTCTCATCAGATGCTCTCATCAGACACCTACAGACATGGCTGAAACGAACACAGCGTGGTTAGGAGTATGATAGGGACATCGTTGAGTCAGAATGAGCCAGATGTGTCTCTTATAGAGCTTTCTTTGAAAGGCATGTGGGTAAGAGCTTGTCTGGGAGAGACTTTTTCTTTGGTAATCACAGTCTCCCTGCAAAGAGTGGTTTGAGTACCAGCAGTACTGTCATCACCTGGGAGCTTGCTAGAAATGCAAATTTTTGGACGCTGAAGTCCTGTTGAATCAGAATCTTCATTTTAACAAGATCCCCAGGTCACTGGTGTGCACATGAAAGAAGTGCTGTTCTAGGCTGAATTGTGCCCCGTAGGGTTAAGGGGTCATGACCAGCTGTGTTTCCTTTCCTCATCCTTATCCTTAACCCCATGCCCCCTTCCAAATAAGGACAAATGACGGTCATGTTGAGGACAAGTGCTAAAGAAGCCAGTGGTAGTTAGGAACTGAGGAGAAGGGAAGTCCAGACAGAGGGCTGTAAACACTTACTTCTCTGACCAATGCTCAAACAGAAATCCAGAAGAGAGTACAGTAAGTCCCCTACATACCAACGAGTTCCGTTCCGAGAGCGCATTCATAAGTCCAATTTGTTCGTAAGTCCAACAAAGTTAGCCTAGGTACCCAACTAACATAATCGCCTATATAGTACTGTACTGTAATAGGTTTATAATACGTTCGCATCTTTGAAAGTTCGCAACTTGAAGGTTCGTATGTAGGGGACTTACTGTATTCTGCCTCTTTCCACTGGGAGGGAAGCCAGAGTGTATACTTGAGTTAAGGCGAGGGAGGGATGGAGGGAGTGGGGAGGAGACACTGCTCGGCTAGGCTTCCAAGTCCCTCCAGAGGTAGATACTGCCTCATAATCACTGCATTCTACATGCCATCCCAGGGAAAGAAAACTTTCAGTCTGAGACCCAGCTCCGTCACCACCTTTCTCCCCTCTTACGACTTCCTTTCCATGCCAGTGCATCCCCTGCCAATGCCCACATAGGCACCTTCAGACTACAGCAGCCTCTTTTTTTGGTTTGTTTTTTGGTAGTACATACAAAAAGTTTACACTTTTTAAAGAACCACTTTATTGAGGCATGATTAACATACAAAAAGCTGTATATATTTACTTCTTTAATAAAATGAATCCCTATGACCTTTGGTTGCTTCCCAAATTACCACAGAGACTTTTAAGTTCAACATGGTGAAGCTGCACTTCCCCTATGCCTTGGCTGTACTTACACCAAACCTACCACATGCAGGGACCTTTTGACTTTGACCTATAGAGGTGTTCCCTGACCAGGGGCAGCTGATCTCTGGTTTGGGTAGAGTGAACAGCTACTCTGCACCTCATGTCCAGAAACACCCCCATTTGAGTATCTTTCCTTGGAATTTAGGCATTATGGTTCCCATAGTCCCCGGTTTTAAAGCAAACACTCCCCAGTCAGGTATATTAACCCCTTATCAGCCACTTTCAGCAAGATTCTTATATCAGATAAAAAGCCATCACCCTCAAAGGAGAGTAAAGGCCCTGAGGAGGATGGACTAAGGACAGAGATATTCTGATGGAGAAGGAGCATTAGGTCTGGAAAAGTCCAGAGCAGGAAACAGTCCCTAGGTCAGTTTATTGTGGGTGGGATACCAGAATCCCAGGCCAGTTGGACACCAGCAAAAGGGCCTGGGCTGGGCAGGCAGAGCAGGAGGGGAAAATGATGGCGAGAGAAGAGGTAGAAGTGAGGAGAGGACAAATTCTGTCCATGTTAACCTTTTGCTAAGTACCGACCCCTTCCAGGGACTGCTGCCCTGGCTCAAGGCTCACCCCACGCACAGGCTGAGACTATTTGTCACTCTCTGACTGGAGCTCAGACATTTCCCCAGCAGGGAGGGACTTGCTTCTGTGTCTGCACAACTCCCACACTCCTGCTGAAAAATGCCCGGAGCCCCCCAACCTGGGGTTTGAATTGCACCCTCCTGTGGACCTGTCATCTAATTAGACCCAAAGTATCAAAGCCAAAGGAACAAAGTCAAAACTTGATTTTTTTTTTTAATGGGCCAGGTAAAGTATGCAGATAACTTCCCTGACCTTCGAGAAGATGAAGAGTTTTCTGAAAGGTCCTTCAAATATATTTCCTGTCTCAATCTAAGAAGTTAAAAGTTAAATCATCTGAATTAGCATGTTTATCCTCCTCCCCTGAAGGTATGAATTCTACCTTCTAAAATTCTGGCCCTCTCTTAAAATCCATGCTGTCTTTTCATCCTTTAGCCAGTTGTATAAAAATGACAAATCTCTCAGCCACAAAGGAAGACTAATAACGATGCCTCAGAAGCTTCGTTTATTTTTCAATCTGTTAAAATGAAACCAGCCAATCACCTCTGACTACCCATAATAATGAAATTTAAAAATATACCAGGAGCCAAAAACATATAATAGAAACCTCAACCAGCGCCCACTATTCTCATTCAGTCTTGGCAAGTAGGGAGGGAAATGCAGAATTAAGAAAACGACCTCGGATAGAGGCAGAAGTGGGGGATGTGAGAAACTAGTCACATTTTAAGGAAGAAAGTTAAAATTGCTGAGAAGAAGAAAAACCGTGGCTCATTTTGCAGTAGGCATAGATGGAGAACTAAGTAGTTTTCTTTGTTCCTTTCCCTCAGACCCTTCCTGCCGCCCCCCACCCCCTCCTTAGTAGATCACCAGGAAGCCACCTTCTAGGGGAGGTGATACATTTTGCTGGAAGCTCACCTTTACAGCCTGCTGATTGCCGTCTATTTTTATGGCCAGAATGAACAGCATCACCTTCCTCCCTCCTCGCCACGTAAAAAATAGATTAAAAAAAACCCATAATAAACCTTGTGAGAAGGTGACTTAAATCTTTGGCGACCTCCTCGTGCTTCAGTAGTCTAAGCCAGCTGGCCAGAGGGGCTGAGAAGTGAGCTAAGCCAGTGAGCTTATGGAAGACTGGCCAGGAGAGAGGGGGAGAGCGGCAAAGGCACAAAGATGGGGGAGTTGGGGGGGTGGGAGGTGGAGCTGGAGCTATTGACTTTGGTTAGTGTGTGAAGATCTGTTTGAAGGCAGGAGCCGTGATACTGTGGGTCTTCACCCTGCTTCCAAAGATTACATGAAAAGAACAAACAAAACCCGCCAAAGAGCAGAGAATAGGATCAGGGGAGACATTTCTTTCCCAAATGGACTTAAACCGTTAAATGGATCCTGGCAGTTAGAATAATTAGATAATTTAAATTGTGACTCTGTGGGCAAGAGAGGGAAACCTGTCTCAGCTAAGTACACTTACTTGGTAGCGAAACGCGCTCAGTTATAAAAGGAGCGTGCTCTCAGTTAGCAGGTATATTTCAAATAGCTTGAAAAAATGAATGGAATAAAAATTTGCAGCTGATGAGTTACATTTAGCCGGCAAAAGGGATTTTGCCTGGGGCTCCGTTAGAGCCTGCACTCCTAAGTCCCACTCTCAGTCCCACCATCACTATTACGCCTCCATCAACAGATTTTTCTTTAAGCCAATGCGTTAAGAGCACAATTCCGTGGTGAATAACCTTTAAGGTTACATTTGCCTTTTCCTTGCTTCTTGCAAACAGCGCGTAATCCACGAGCACATTTGTTGGCTGTAAAGGTGTACAACAGCAATTTTTGCAATGACAGTGCAGAGAGGGAATATGAGATCTGTGTGCTAATGAGCTGACACTGCAGAGGCTGGGGTGATGTAGTGTGGAGTGCACTACAAGTGCACAGCAGAAAGACACAGGAGGGGACTTCAAGGGAATCGGAGGCATTTCCTGAGGAACCAGGGCAGCAAAGCCACACCAATGGGACCCAGCAGTCCCTTGGTGTTGCCACATTCCCCAAAGCCCTACGATGATCAAATCTGGTTTTTAAAGAACAGACGTGTATACAACTTAAAACGTGTGTAACACCTCTTTTCATAAGTACTGATTATGGGTGTATGGGTGCCCGTGTGTGTGTGTGTGTGTATGAATGTATGTATCCTGAAATCATAATATTCACACCATGCTTCTTTCTGGGGCTACCTAGCCAAATTGAAAAGTAAAGCAGCAAGCTCAGTTAATCCGTACAAAATAAGAACATGTGCTCCAAATCAGCTGAGTCTCTTCGATAAACTTCAATTCACCTCTGAGCTGAGATCCCAAATGAACCACCTTTCAAAGCCAGAGATGCTTTTATTTGCCTCTTAAGATGCGGATTGAAGTCGGAGTCTGTCTTAAGCAAACCTCTTGGGGGTTGTGCAGAAAAGAATTGGTTGCTGGTGAAGAAGAGTCTTTAACTGATGCCTGGGATTCATTACAAGGAAACTCTCTGAATACACTGGGGGAGGGGATGCAGAGGGAGAGCAGAGAGCAGGGACACACACAGAAGGCATTACCGTTTGTTTATTTTTGGCATATTTGTTTACCTGCATACCTGTGTCCTCAAAAGTGTGTGCCTGCCGCAAGATTGAGGGTGCAGGAAAGATCATGGAAAGAGATCAATTGTAGTGTTAGGGGAAGCTGAAACTAGGAGTTTTGAATGGGAAGAGGGGAAAGTTTCTTTAATTTTTGCCATTCTATTCCATATTGAACCAGACAGGAGAGGTGGGTGAGCAGGTTTGGACTCATCTGGGGTTTTCTCAAATTCTCCCTAAGTCTCCAGGGAGGGGCAGGCTAGAGGATCCAGGGGTTTTTTTTCTCTGTGCAATAAATTGTAAGAATGGAACCAGGGGTCACCTGCCAGGCTCCAGTGCTGAACTAGTATTGTGTGCCGACATCTGTGATATGTGATCTTCACTTCCATGAGAAAAAGAACTATCAAGGCCAGGGAAAGAAATGAGATACACCTGCAGGGCTTCCCTGGCCCCGTAAAATGATTGTTTTCTGCATTCAGAGACTATCAGACGGTGGTTGGACTAGTCATCTTTCTCATACTAAGATTGTAGGCAGCAGCTGCCAGGAGACAGCTTTGAGATCTGGCCCCCATTCAATGATTGTGACATTCAGAGAGGACTGTTTCGGGGACCGGAGAAGATGACAGCTTTCCCCCTCTGTCTTCTGAGCTGTAAAGTCTGAGTGTGCAACAGGCAGCTGGGTACACATCACTGGTTTCTGGAAATCTCTCCCGTGTGAGTCAGTGTGTGCATATGTGTGTATTTGGCATAGCTAAGGGCAAGGTCGCCTTTTTGTTTTGTCTTTCCTGTTGCCCAGTAAGCCACACCCCTTATGCCACACTTTCAAGCCCCCAGCCATAACCCAGCCTTATAAGCTTGTAAGATGAAGTGTTGTGGACTTACGGCAGTGGCGGGCGGGGGGGTTGATCAATTTCTTTTCCTTTCATGGTTGTCCCTTTATTGCCCTGAGAGGTAAGGCATTAAGGCAACTCAACACCAATACAGATGACTTAGTGCCTGTTCTCAAACCTGAGCTTTTCACATGGCAAGGATCACTTCCTGATTGCTCCTTGAGTAGCGTTCCGATGGCCCTGGGCTGGCTAGTGTCAATCTGATTTGACCATAAACAGCAAGACCAAAAACCTTGGAAATCAGTCATTCCTGAGAAGTCAATTAGCACTCTTATCTCAGTCAACATCAGTGGAAAGACACTAAAGTGAGTTGAAATAAACATTATTCATTATTAATAATAATAAATCTGGGTAGTTTCATGTATTTGGTTTTAAATCTGTTCTAATTGATATTTAGGAAGCTGCCTTTGGAATTCGGCCTCTTGACAAGATCTCAGGGCTGCAGGATTAAGAGTCAGATGTGTGTTGTAAGTGTGCTGAAGAGACAGGCTGGGATTACCAAAATCAGATGCAAAGTATAGACAGACATTTTGTAACTTTCACACTTAGCTGGAGTTAATAAGCTCCTATTTTTGTCAATGTCGGAAAGCCAAAGAATGTCAAATACAGACTATCTCAGAACATGTTCATATAAGGATCTGTACCTTCAGGTAAAATTTTCTTAAAGCTGATAACTGTCACAATTTCTTGCAAAGTAATTCACCTCCATCCCCTTGACCTAAGTCTTCAAATCCAAGGAAGTTGTGCCCTTGGAGACCCTTTCAACAGTTTTTGGAAATCACATATCCTTTGAGGCAGAAGAATTTGAAGAAAGTCATATACAAAGTTTCACCCAACCAAATATAAACATCATTTCTCCCCTGAAAGAAAATCAAAAATCAAAAATTCCCAACTACACCAGCCATAAAAGCAAAACATATTTATGCCATCCTCACCCTCATTGTTGTGAAAACTTTTCATGAAATAAGCTCAGATGAAGAATTATCAGTCTTTCTCATAAAACATTCAAGAAAAACATGTGTCCAACAAGCTATTAGTCATCTAGGTTCCCGTGGTTTTACTTCTCAAAATGAAATGTCCCCTTTCCACAGGAACAATCACAGGGCACAACTAGCTGTTTCAGAAACTGCTCTGGGGGCTGATGAAATTCTTCCCTTTTGGTATTCGGTTTTCCTGCTGCAAGCCTCCGCCTTCCACCTTTTGCTCTAAGTTAAGAACTGTGTTGTCCTTAACAATGGCGGGGGTGGGGGGAGTTGAACAACACTAGGGGAGACAGAACAGAAGTAGCTTTCCAAAGAGTCACCTGAGCACTTTCTACCTTCCCCTCAGTTTGCCACGCGTTCATCACTTGTAATCAGTTTGTAGTCTTATCAGTTCCTATCAGAGCTCTCTCGGTAAGAAAGGTGATATTCTAGGACAGAAAGAGGCCAGGTAACCCAGCCTGATCTGTCCCTTAAGGTCACTTGTTTGCAGAATTTCTCATATTTGGCTCCTATATATTAAGCGATTGTCAAATTCAGCTCATTGCTACAGCCAGGTGCTAGCTTTAACAGTCAAGTAATGCACATCCTGAATTGACTCAATCAAGAGGCTTCTTTCTTTAATCTCATCTGAAGAAATTTCCCTGAACAACCATGCTATTTTTTCTCTTTTTTTTTTCCCAGCCAAAGGGAAAAAAAAGGGAGGGGGTTGCGGGGGAGGGAGCGCCAGTTTAGCAGGGAGGAAAATGAAACTTTTGCATGAAACATTATTCACAACAGAGTTTTGAGTACTTGCCTTAAGTCCCTCCCTCAGCAGGATCCTCTGGAGTCGATTTATGTCACATGAAACCTGGATTGACTAGAGCCCCTAAAATGTCTACTAAGGCAATCACCACCCCAGCACTTACGCAGACCCCAAGTCCCACAAGCAAAATGCAAATGAGGTTCCCAGGTCCCAAAAGGAGGAAAAGCGGATCTACTTACAAGCATTAGTCACAGAAAAACTATTGGAAGAATCCAAGTGATCTACGTGGTAATTCAAATGGAAGGGCTTCTCGGTGGTGTTCTGATTGGTGTTGTATAACTGCACAGCAAAGCGGAAAGCGCTGTGCTCCTGCACCGTGTTTCTCATGAAAAGTCCACCTATAAGCAAAGGGAACCAAGATTTGGCTTGTGTCCCCCCCAGAAGCGGTTAGAAACTGGGGAGCTACAGATAGGCGATAGCCTCTCAGTGATACCCGGGTGCATGATCATGATTGATTTTCAACCTGTGTGTCTTTGAAGACTCTTGTGAACTCAAATTTTGGCCAAGAGAAACCTAGCTTTCCTCTAAAGAGTCGGAGGAGAGGCTGGAGAGAAGGGGGAAAGGGGAAAGAGGGAAGAGGAGGCTGCTTTGGGGTAGGACGATGGAACCAAGAGTGGGACTTGGTTCTTTCTCAGGCGGTAGCTTCCTCTCCCCTCTTCCTCCGCTACCTCCCATCTCCACAAGCGGGTTCATCTTTTCCTGGCGCAAAGGGAAAGGTTGGGAAGAAAAACAATTCCATTCCCCCTGCTGCCCCATCCTGTTCCCCACAGGCCCCCGCTCCCCCCTGACAGTACAGGGGCCTGGTTCTGTAATAGCAATAATTCTAACTTCTTGACTAGTAAATCCAGGGAGAAGCCGAGAGAACTCCCTCCCAGCGCCCGAGAGCCGGGCTCCAGACAGACACAGCGGCAATTCACGAATTCGTGGTCTGCGTGACTTCGCCGCTCGCTGGCTCAGCTCCTAGTCTCACCCCCGCCTCCTACCCCATCCGCCACTGACCTCGGTTGCTGCCCGGGTCTGGGGGAATCCAGGGTGGGCTTCCACCTCCCCCAGCGCTAGCCGGTCTCCCGGGACCCGGAGACGCGGGACAGGGCGCCCCGGACCGGGTTACGCGCCCTGGCGCAGCCAGACAGGCGGCATCACCCTGGGACAACTTCCAGCGGCGGCACGCACGCCATGGCAAAGTCCAGAGCAGCGAGCCGAAAAGCCGTGACTCTTCGCCCGGCTGCAGCCTCCCAGCCTCTGGCATGCCTCCCCTGCTCCGCTCGGCTCGGAAAACGCGGCAGCCCACCCCGCCAAGCCCCAGGAGATCACCTCTCTGGTTCCCGATGCTCCCCAGACCAGCCAGCTCTCTGAGGCTCAGATCCCCGAGATTCCTGCCCGATCCCCGTCCCCAGTCCCTTCCCAGGCCATGCAGGACAGGGACCCGCGGCCGCAGTAGCCACGCCAGGGCAGTGGTCTCGGGTGCAAGAGAGCCCGGCCCGACCGGCGGGCTGGCTCGCGCTTACCTATGCTGATGGTGTTGGGGAATCCTCCGTGAGAATGACCCAAAAGCCCCAGGACTAAAAAGAAGACCGCCCGGAGCACGCTTTGCCCCATTTTCTTCTGCCTGGCCGTGCTACGCCTAGAACGAAGCTGACAAGAGCATGGGCGCAACTCGGGAGTCTTCAAAATAATAATAGAAAAAGAAAAAGAATTCGCCGGCTCTTTCACCCCCTCCCCTCAACTTGCTCTCGCTCACTCTTCCTTTCCACCCCACACTAGTCCTCCTCCTCCACCACCTCCTCCCTTCTCTCTCTCTCTCTCTCTCTCTCTCTCTCTCTCTCTCTCTCTCTCTCTCTCTCTCGCTTCCAGGCTCTCTCACACCCCCTCCCCGCCCCCCACCTCACTTCTGTCTTCACACCAATCTGGAAGGCGGGTTCATTGGCTGCAAGCTCGGTTCGCCAAAGCGATCTCCCTCCCTATCTCTAAGACAGAGAGAGACAGAGAGAGAGAGAGAGAGAGAGAATCAAAACCCAAAACCCAAAACAAAACAAAAAAGACAAAACACAGAAAAACAAACAAATCCCCCAAAGAAACAAAAGAGAGAGAGAAAGAAAAAAAGAAAGAAATTAAAAGAAAATCCGAGACTTTTCTCCCCCAGAAGATGGTGGGTCTAAAGAGGGGGGAAAAAGAAGGAAAGAGCGAAAAGGCTCAGCGGCGGTGAATTGGGCTCTTCCAATTGGGCCGGTAGGGGGATATTGATCAAAGTTGATCTGACGTGGAATTAAAGCCGCACACCGCTTAGCTCCACTGCAAACTGCAGCCGCGGACTGCAAAGCCTCAGCGCTGGCGTTTGTCAACACGGGAGATGGAATCGATAGAAATACACTAGTCCTCACGTGGGCCAGCCTTTCAAGCTACAGCCAGCTTTTTAAAGAAAAGAAGAAAGAAAAGCTGCATTGTCTGTGCGTTTGTGCGTCTGGCTTAAAGAAGGAGGGTCTTGGGGGGTGGGCAGTGAGTGATTACTCAGGAGTCTTTGCAGAGACTCAGAGAAGCAGTTCCCATCACAATGCGCCCGAAGATGCTGCGCATGCCCGGCCCATGCCGCTCAGTTTTCACAGCGGAGATCCGAGAGCGAGTAAAGAAGCCCTCACACCCGCAGCTCTGGGAGGCGAGACCTCCCCGGACCCAAGCGCAGAGCCGGGCTTATGGGGGAGGGGGGAGAGGGCGGTGTTGGGCAGCGAGGGGCTGACAGCTTTGGAGGGGGTAGAGAAGTACGTGCGTGGAGGGGTTAACTAAAAGGTTAATGAAAAGGACAACCAGTCCCAACAACGAAGGAGGAGAGAGGTGTGGGAATGAGTTGGGATACTGGTGGGGATTCAAAGTTAAGGTTAGAGGAAACTGTTCCTGGCTGCCTTGCTCCCTTGGTCTTGCCTTTGGACATAGCAGCCTAGGCCCCTGACTGATGACCGCAGAGGCCATTAATTCCCCTCACTTCTCTTTCTTGTCTAAGGGGAGGAAAGAACCTTGGAAGTAGGCAGTGCAGCCTGGATCTCTGTTGGGGGTGATACCCTCCACAAAATCCCATGGATGAACCTCTTGGGCTGTAGACACCTCTCCCTAGCCCCTTTCTCCAGTGGTGAGAAAAAAGAAGACTCTATCTCCCAAGTCTTTCGCACCTACCCCAGCTACTCTGGAAGAGACTGATTTTGTCCCTCCCCACACCAGCTGTTCTTTTTTTTTCATATCTTCTCCTCCTGGTCCACGTGGAAAATGAATCTTACTGCCAGCCTACAGCAAAATGGTACACATGGGGCAGGAGATATCAAGGCAGGGGCCCAGGGCCCCAACTGGCACACTGATTACGCCAGAACTTTGGATTTGATGTGACATATGTTGGAGCCTGGAACAGATAGTTTCCAAACCCCTGGGCAACCAGAAAAATGGTACTAGGCTCTTCCCAAATTTCTATCCATTCTGATAATGTAAAATCTCTTCCTACCCCACCACCCATGGAAATCTTTTGTCTCCATTTGGATAGTCCATGGTAAAGAGTGAGGGAGAAACCTGGGAGTCACAGAAGCCTAAATTTGCAAGTGGTTGGAGTATTAGGACGAAAGGGGTAGCCGAGACTAGGTTGGCTGCGCCTTGACAAATGTGGAGTGTGAGATAGCGTGGTTCAGGAACATAGGCTTAGGAGACAGGTCCAGGTTCGAATCTATATTCCATCATATAGAGGCATTGTGTGACCTTGAGAGGCTTTCTTAATCTGAACCCCTATTCAGATTTTCACCTGCAAAATGGGAATACTAACATTTCTTTCCTGATAGAATGGTTGCGGATTAAATAAGATAGTGGATGTAAATGCATCTTAATTCAGTGCCTGACTAGGAAAAATCAATAAATGTTAATTTCCAAACTCTCTTCCCTCTTTCTCACCTTTTGAAAGTGCCCTTTTCTCCCCCAAAGTGCCTCATGCTGTCAGCCTCCCCTTTCTCCACCATCCACCAAACCTCAGACTCTGCTACCCAGTCTTTGCCAATGTTCCACATCAGTCTTCCCAACATAGATCCTCAAGGGCCCTAGGAGACAGGAGAGAATCTGGTAGATAAATCTTTACTAAGGTTCTAACGGCAGGCAGTGGCAATTTAATATTAAACATGACACATTTAGAGAACCTCTATTCTGTGCCAGGCACTATATGGTCCTCCTTTTAGATAACATAGTTGCATTTTAATAGGAGCCTTCAATGCCTTGACCCAAAGGAATAACTCTAGTGAGGAGTTTCAGTTTGATTTCAGTTGGATGGACAACATGTTTTGGACGGAGACGGGCATCTTTCAGCACACCTCACTTCACTCCTGAAGGCATCCAGGTCCCCACCCATGCTTGGCTAACACTGAGCAGCAGTGGATGAAGAGATCTGGGGCCATCTTCAGTCATTTGGCTTGAAGAGTAACGGGGTGGGTCGGTAACGAAAGATGAGAGGAAGAAAGGCATCTCAGTGTCTCTGCACTTGAAATTCTCCATTGAATTCATCTCTGTAAATGGCACCCATCCCTTCCATTTTCAGTCTCCCCTCTCCACTACCTTTTTCCTCTCTTTCATCTGCTGCCACTCTTTCAGCTTTTCACTGTCAGCGGCAGCTGTTGGCAGAATGGGACTAGTCCCATCTGAGCCAGCAGGGACGCAGTGGTGGACTAAGCATACTGCTGTTGGTGGAAAAGCCTGCTTAGTACAAGCAAATACTTTTGCAATCGATCCCTCATCCAAGAAAGCAGTGAGATGCTACTTGAACTTCATCTCTGGTTTTCCAATGAGGAGCTAGAGACTGTACTAGCAGCATCGTAGCCACCAGAAGTTGCCAACAAAGCCCCAGATCTAGCTCTCCCTCTGTGGTTAAGAGGTACCCCTTCTCCACTCAGGAGTACCTGCTAGTCTTAGGACCCGAGGTTTTCACTTTTAAATGAGCTCAATGATACAGTTTAAGCAGCAAGAAAATAATTTTTTGCACTTCTTATTGAGAAGTTGTTCTGTATTCTTTCATGAGATGGTTGGTCAGGTGCAGTCACAAGAGGGGACACAGGAGAGGCATAGGGAAATGAAGCTTATTATACTCACACGTCCTAGAGAAACAGTCAAGTATACCACAAAGGGGGACCACATGGGGGGGCACCAAGGGAAGGGGCTCAACCAAGGAAGTGGGAAGATGAGAGAGAGACAGAGAGAGAGAGAAACAGAGACCCAGGGGAAAGTGCCTTTATTGGGGGTCAGGATAGAGTATACAAGCAAAAGGCATGAGGGAATTTCATTGGTATATTTGATTGACATTAGGTGACAGTCAAGGGAGAACAAGAATGGGATCTTGTGGCAGGGGCCAGCCTTACCACACTGATGCACCTGGTCACCTGGCAGGGTGCTCACAGCCTGTTTGTGGGGACGTTGAGGCAGCAAAAAATAATAATAGTAATAATAAGTTTTAAAATTTACAACACAAAACTGAAAATAGTACTTCCCTCTTGAGGTTTCTGTTTTAGGCTTGGGATGGGACACTTGGGTAAGCAAAAAGAAACGTCAGCCAGTGGAATTTGGAGACGGGGTCTATATCATACATTAAGCTCCATACTTATTAACTTGATACTTTGCAAATAAGAAAAATAATGACGAAAATCATTCTGATTCATTGGAAGGAAACTGCTCTACCCTTTAAAGTTAATGAAACCAAGATACTCTATCCTTTGCCTAATGGAATGACAACTTTCTCACCGTTTGACTTGAAACTTTGATTTCTTCAACAAACGTTTGACCACCTGCTATATGACAGGCTCTGCTAGGCACCAGGGATTTAAGGAAGCAAGACAGTTTCTGCTTTCAGTGAATTTCAAGTTCAAAGAGGAGCAGATGTATTCACTGGGAATGACAATCTAACATGGTAAGTGCTGTGAAAACAGTAAGCACCAGCTACCATGGCGGTATAGAGGAAGGTGTTTAAATGTCTGAAACAAAGTACTTCCCTTATCCCAGATTCAATCCCATGCCACTAAAAAGAGAAGACAGAGCAACATGATTTCTAAGGACTCTTCCTGCTCTCATGTTCTATGGTCCTATGATTCCATGAGGCAGGATTATCTCAGGGTCAGAAAACCTGTCCAAACTTTAGCCTGCACTCTAATCAAGGATCTAATCTAGGTACTGCTGATTCTTTATAGTTGTCTTTTGCACTCCCATTCCTGGATACTTTGGGAAGAATAGAGTCCAGCTACATCTGGAGACTCAGGTTGGGTGTGACATCTAAGAAAGATTGGGTCCTCCATGTTGCTTCTCTGTCATCCAGACTTCTCCATTATACCACCTCCTCCAGAAACTTCTGTAGAAATCCTCTATGTAGGTATCAACCTAGGTGCTGCTGAATAAATCCACAGCCCTGAGGATCTGAAATTCCAGGCACGGGCCTGGTTGGAACTGCTTTTGGTGGGAGTATATATGTGAGTCAGAGGAGGAGCCTTTTGCACTCAGGTTTAATATGCCCAGAAATGGATCCATAGCAACTTCCAGGAGACAGTCACGCCAAGTGAGCAGTGGTCATGGAAGCAACTGTTTATCTCAAATGGTTTTCAGATTGGCTTGTTTTTTAATAGATGGTAAGGGTGTTTAGAACTCATTAATTTTTTGACCTGAAGACATCTCCAGGAGCTGTCTTGGGGCACTGTTACTTGGAGGTGATCTTTCACTTTTAGTATCCCTCTTCCAACCTTTTCCCTCTGGACTAAACACTTTCATACTGCCTCCTTTAGTCACGCTCAGCGCTAGTGAGCATGCTCTTGACCCCTTCAGTTCCTATATCAGTTAGGCTGCTTCGTGCTTCAGATAAGACAGAACCCACCAAAACTGGCACAAACAATAAGGGAAATGCATTGGCTCACGTTAACTGGAAGGGACAGAGGTAGGGCTGGCTTGAGGTTTGGTTGGACTCAATAGTTCAAAATTTTTATCAGAGACCTACTTTCTTTTCCTCTCTCCTTTCTGCTTCCCACATGATGGCAAAACGTCTGTAGTCTTTCTTGTCTTCACGTCTGCATCGCATCTTTTTATATCATCGGTTCAAAATGAATCACATGACCATTCCTGATCTAATCCTTTGGCCTAGCAATGTCATGCTTAGGCCACAGGAACCAATCACCATGGCGTGGTGGATTATGCCCCATCCATAGAGCTGAGAGTAGGGAGTAGAGTCAGTCCTCCCCACCCCTCACCAAGCCACATGACTGACACACAGTGGGAGGAGGGAAAGATGGAGGTTGGGAAACAACCACAATAACCGCTAAAATCCCTATCTTCCCAAGTGCCAGTTCCCAGAGAATTGTGAGTCGTAGTAATTTTACTCTTGAAATGTCTACAGGCCCCTGATGACTTGCTGAAATGGTCTTGTCTTTGGTCCATTAGACATAGACTGCTCAATGGTGAGATCTTTCTGTTATTTTAGCAATTCAGTCCCCTAAATTCAGTTCATGATGCTTCTGCTTGCTATTTAATTCTTCTCTTAAGAGAACCATGTTATACTGAGTGTCCAGGGTGAGAAACTATTATAGAAATAATTTCTTTTCCTAGGGGTAGAGGCAAATAGGCTTCCAAATCTTTTCAGATAGGGACCTAGTGACTCGTCCCCATGTCCTTCTCAGGTTAAGCAGAGGTCTAGGCTGTTACTCCATAGACTGTGAAACTGAGGAATCAGAGAGGTTTAGTGAACAGCTCAAGGTCACACAGCCAAGTGGTGGGGAATTGATTTTCTTATCCCTCTAGGGCTTTATCCACCAGACCAGAGTCTCCTTAATGCTGTGAGAGAACTGAATCATAACAAATATATTCTGCTAGGATGGGTACATCTTAGCAAGTAATTATCCCCTGGTGGGCTCTGAATGGGCTTGAAAACTGCAGATGGAAATCACATGGCTTCAGGACTCCAGCTTCTCACAAAGTGACATTCTTATAAGCTGCAATGTTCCTCTGATGGGAAGTGTTAATTTATTGTGAATCATTCCAGGTTACCTCCCACAGATGATATTGTTGACATTTTTATTAATGTCCACTTTTTTTTTTTTTTACCCCTCTGGGAAAGGTAGAAACTGCCACTGTGAAACAGCACAGGCAAGTCAGGTGGAAATTAATCCCCACCCTAAAACTGGCTCTGCATCCCAGCCCTAGTTGGGAAGGGGCTGCTTATTCAAGCAGATCTGAGAATTTAATTGAGGAATTCTGGGTGCCAATTGGTTGAGGAGTTACGCTTTTATACTCAACTGGAAAAATTTCCATTTTTTGGAGTACTTATGAAAATTAGAAATTGACTCCAGATTCTGAAACTCACATGACTGTATGTCAGGAACCGAGTCAGCATTATGCCATATCATATGAAGGCAGATAGGCTTGTTTCCTCATTTTTAAGGTGTGTGTCTGTGTCGGGGTGCTGATGATGAGGTTTGGATGGGTAAAGCACATGTGTTGGATTGAATGAGTGCTCCAATTAGTACCTCCTTCCCACATCCCTACCTTTCTCATGGCCCCATTGTGGTTAATTTATTTCTCTGCCCCTTGACTTTGGATTTGGCCACGTGACTTGTTTTGGCTAATGGCATGTGGGTAGGAGTGGCTGTATACCTTTTCCAGCTTATGTCTTAAGAAACCTCATGCAGTTCTGCCTGCCATCTTCACCGCTGTCAGTGCCATGAGAAGAACAGGTACCAGCTAGTTTGCTGGTCCAGGAAGGATGAAAGACAGGTGGAGCAGAACTGCCCCAGGTGACTTCACAGACCTGAAATGAGAAACAGTACCATCTCAGCTACTACAATCTGTAGCAGAGCTGCCCAGTTGAGCTCAGACTAGATCAGCTGAGCCACAGCCAACCTGCAGATGGGTGAGGAATGATAAATGATTATTGTTTTAAGCCATTAAGATTTTGGGGCTAACTAATACAGCAGGCATTGGCAGTGGTGTGTTTCTATGAGTGATCTAAGGCTAGGGCGATCATGAATCCTGGTGTGCCCAGGACAATTCAGTTTATGCCCATTGTCCTGGCATAAGTTCCCCTTTCACTCTTAAAAGTATCCCAGCTTGGGTGATAAATTCTATGGTCCACCTAGCTGAGGCAGTGTGTGGCTTATGGGCTTACTCTAAGGGCCGGATGAAAGACTTGCTATCTGCTTGTTTGCCACTTCCCGCTTCTTCTTCTTTTTTTTTTTTTTTTTTTGTTGGCCACACTGCATGGTGGCTTCTGGGATATTAGTTCCCCGACCAGGGATGGAAACCGGGCCCCTGGCAGTGGAAGCACAGAGTCCTAACCACTGGACCGCCGGGGAATTCCCTACTTCTGCTTCTTAATTTCTGTTTCCTGATCTGTCAACTGGGGCTTTGACTGTAGCCATTTGGAAGAATCAGGCCTTTTTAGCACTCCTTTTGACATAGGAAATTCTGGGTTTCCTGCTTTAAAAATGAATTCAGAGTATTTAGAGGAATGAAAAGATAACTGGAAACAGTTGAATTTTAGGATACTTGATGGTAGCTAATTCTTAAAGAGGAATTTCTGGGTTTCCTAAAATTTAATCTGCTTTAATATGTGTGCTGTGAGCATGTTCTGTTGAATCTTTATGACATCACTTCAATGAACATCATAATATTTTGAGGGAAAAGAAAAGCATAAGAATCGTTCCACATTTTTTCTGAGTGATGACCCAACACAACCAAAATTAGTGCTTTTCTGTTTTGAAAATAAGGTATCTCCAAGTTTAAGAAAATCCAGTATGTGGAAATACAAATTTGGAGACAGTTTTATAGTTTACTAAAGGATTCACCACAAGTCTCCTTTAAACAGTGAACTGTTCTTGTTCAGTGGTTATCAGTTGGATGTGGTTTTGCCCTCCAGGGTACAAGTGGCAATGCCTGGAGACTTTTTTGATTGTCACACCTTGGGGGGGGCGTTGGTGGTTGCTATGGCACTTAGTGGGTAGAGGCCAGGGATACTTCTAAACCTCCTATAATGCACAGGACAGCCCTTGACAACAAAAGAATATCCAGTTGCAAAGGTCAACAGTGCCACTGTTGAGAAACCCGACTCCTATGTACTCAGGATAGGAGTTTTTAAAAAACCAAAAGGTTTGGGACTTCCCTGGTGGCGCTGTGGTTGGGAGTCTGCCTGCTAATGCAGGGGACACGTGTTCGAGCCCTGGTCTGGGAAGATCCCACATGCCAAGGAGCAACTGGGCCCGTGAGCCATAACTACTGAGCCTGCGCGTCTGGAGCCTGTGCTCCGCAACAAGAGAGGCTGCGATAGTGAAGAGGCCCGCGCACCGCAATGAAGAGTGACCCCCGCTTGCCGCAACTAGAGGAAGCCCTCGCACAGAAACGAAGACCCAACACAGCCAAAAATAAAATATAAAAATAAATTAAAAGAAAAAAAAGATTACTATTTAAAAAAAAAAAAAAAAGGTTTACACATGCTTTTTCAGAAACGTGAATGTTGGACCAGGTATTTGAAAACCCGAATTCTAGTTTCAGCTCTGCCCAAACTATACTTTCTGAGCTTCAGTGTTTTGATCTGTGAATTGGGGATATATCTTGTCTACCTCTCTATATAAGAGAGGGAGAGAGAGAGGCAGAGAGAGAGAGAGGTGTCCACTCAATATGGTAGCATTCAGGTAGGTAAAATTGATTAGCTCAAATTATAGAAATAAGGAAATGTAAACTTACTGAGTGTATTTCTAACTGCTTTTACGTATTTAGGCATTCTGTAGCAATAGCTCACTGGTGATGAAACTGAGGCAGCACAGAATGTCTGTCACTTCCTCAAATCTGACACAGAATCCAAGGCTTTCTGACCTCCTATGCTGCCCCATTTGCCTCAGTTCACTGCAAGGTACCTATAGTGCTTGTTACTAGTCATCGGTGCTTCAAGGAATATTATTGTTATTATTATTATTGCTCTATCTTTTTAAGTTTAGAGAAAATGTTAAAGGAGAGGAAGCAGCAGTTACGAAAATATCTTCGTTGTGATCCTCAGGGCTCAGGGTTAGGCAGAAAGCTAGTTTCCACTGAGCTGCCATCTCTTGCTTTGACTCAAGGGTGGGGAGTGAGATGGACGCTGCTAAGCTGGGCCCTTGTTCGCACATTATTAGAAACTTCAAGACAGAGACAGCAGAGCATTACACCAAGCACAGGGCCCTTCTAGTGAGGTTCCCTGTGCGCCTGCACAGGTCACACTCGTGAAGCCTTCGCTGGAGGGCGGTGCCTGCTCTAGAGGAGAATGGGCAGTATGGAAAGCCTTCTTCCTCAGTTCCCTGGGCCTCAGGGAGAAAGCTCATTCACTAAGGGCCCTACAGGTCCAAAGGAAATGAAGGGCTTCCTCCAGGGAGGGCACAAACATTTCCTCAGCTGCTTCTCCTGGCCTCCCTCAGTGTGTAGCCTCAGTCCCAAGAGAAGTTCCATGTTACAAGGGAAGTGAAAAATCACTTAAAAATCGCTGTATCTTGGCAGGAGGCCAGTCAAAGAGTGGTCTTGCAATCTTACCTACCCTGCTATCTAAACTCAAATTGAGTTCCCTAGGGGAAGATCATTCTATATCCAGAGGCACCACACTGGGAAAGTCCTTGTAAGGCAATTCCTTCAAATTCCAATAAAACAAAGCAAAACCAAACGAACATCCCCTCCCCTTTAAGGTTCTGGTTAAGAGTTTAGAACATTGCTACACTTTGCTAATAAAGGGAAAGCAGTGACTGCTCCCCCAATTCTGAATTGCCTTTATACTCAAATTTCTGGTATATGCAGATAAATTTGGTATTTTACCCTGATGGTGATGATGATGATGGTGGCAATAATGAAGATAATGATCAAGAGGATGACAACGATGATGATGATAGCTAACGTATATTTCTTACCACGTGCCAGGTACTCTGCTAAATGGTTTAACTGTATTGTCTCATTGAATTCCTAGAGCAACTCTTTGAGGTAAGTACTATTATTATTCCCATATTTAATGCAAACCAAAGTTAGAAATATTTCATACAAACTTTAAAGGAAAGAGACCCTGAGAAGCATCTGTCAAACAAGGGATGGTAAATGGAAAGTAATTGCACAGTTCCCATTATTAACAAGTTAGAATGTGAAAATTATCATTGCTTTCCCCTTTTATTTAGGATGTTTCCTTTATTGTGTATTTTGTGAACACAAAGTTTGTTTTTAAATGTTTTTCATAATGCTTAGTACCCAGAAGCTTCTCAGTAAAGGTATGCTGAATGAATTAATAAATGAGGGCTTTCATGAGCTTACTCAAGATCTGAGCCTTCTTAAGAAGTTTAATGAAAGCATCCTAAGCTCTTTAATCATGAAGTCTGCCAAAAGAGTTTTTTTTTTAAATGGTATCTTTCTAATATGTTTTTGTTTTTATTTATTTATTTAATTTATTTATTTTCCTTATTATTATTATTATTTTTGGCTGTGTTGGGTCTTAGTTGTGGCACATGGGATCTTTGTTGAGGCATGCAGGATCTTTTCGTTATGGCGCGTGGTCTGCTCGGGCTTCTCTCTAGTTGTGGCGTGCGGGTGTTCTCTCCCTAGTTGTGGTGTGCGGGCTCCAGGGTGCGTGGACCCTGTAGTTGTGGCGTGAGGGCTTAGTTGCCCCACGGCATGTGGTATATTAGTTCCCCGACCAGGGATCGAACCCACATCCCCTGCGTTGGAAGGCAGATTCTTCACCACTGGACCACCAGGGAAGTCCTGCCACAAGAGTTCTGAGAAACAAAACTTTGTGGTTGGAGAAGTATACTGTATCTTCATTTTAGGTAAATCATACCTATAATTATCAGCCTGCCCTTCTGATATGGTTATAAACTAAGGCATCATTACCACCACCTTGTGGATGTTTCCAATAATTGCAGACAAATTATCCAAGCAGAAAGCGAGAGTTGTCTTGAATATTGAACCTTACACTTCTTGAGTACATTACTTGACTTTTGTTATAGTTAGATTTATGGATAATAAATTAAAACAATAAATTTCTATGTCTTTTACTGTAGAATACTTCAAATTCTTTTTGGATTTAGAGCAGTGTGATTAATAAGTACCTGAGTGAATGGAGTGCTTACATTTCCAAACTAATCGATTTTTTAAAATTATAAACATTTTATTGTCCTTCTAACCAGAGTGAAGCTTGAGGAAACCAACTTCCTTCATATTGGGATACACTGAAACTCTATATTTTAACTCTAACTAGATATTTTACTAATTTCATTTGTTTAGGATTGTGAGCTCTATGAGCACAGGGATTTTTTTTTTTTTTTGGTCTGTTTTGTTCATTGCTGTAATCCCAGTACCCAGAACGATGACTGGAATGTAATTGATGATAAATAATATTTGTCAAATGAATGAATGAATGCATGAATTAACCAAAAGCAAGATCCAATGGCGCTCTGTTTAATGTTATGGCTCATGAGTCAGAAGGAATACAAGGGAGGAGTCCATCTGATTTCAGGGATAGATTTTTAAAGAGGGGACCAAATGCCCTTTTGTCTGAGTGGTTAGATTTGACAAACTCTTAGAGAGCAGTGGCCATATGTTATGCTTAGGACAAGCCTTCTTGAGGTGCAGGGCACAGTGGAGAAGAATGGAGGATGGATTTGGTGGGAGAAAAGGAGAATAATCTCTCTCCTTGCCTCCTCATGGTCAAAACTTACTCATCCTTTCATCTTCTTTTCAGAATTCTGTTAGATAAGTGGTTGGTATATTCGACAAAGTACTTGGCGGAAAGCCGTCCTTGTGTTACCATTAAGGAATGGATGACAGTTGAGAAGAATTGAAGGTCTGAGTCAGTATAACATTTCCTGTTTCTTAAGAACGTGAAAATTGACTGACTATGTCTGTAGCTGTCCACAGCATGATAAGAGGCTGGGTGGCAAATGCCGACAAAGTGGAAATGGACATCAGCAATTTGCTGCTATACCTTATAATACGGGCAAATCTTGCTTTATGCAATGGGCATGCATCTAAAAATTTTTGTGGAAAATGAATTCAGATAAATTGAATCCTATTTTAAATCCAGGACATGTGCTTGCCGCTTAAAGGAACCCTGAAGCAAATCATTTTTTTCAAGTGAAAAAACTGGCTATTTTGTTATTTTTGTGGTTTCCTACATGTACTAAAACAACCACAGTCCCATATAATTTATTTTTAAAACATTTTATTACTTTTTATATTTTTATTTTTATTTTTTGGCTGCATTGGGTCTTCGTTCCTGTTCACGGGCTTTCTCTAGTTGCAGTGAGCGGGGGCTACTCTTCCCTGTGGTGTGCGGGCTTCTCACTGCGGTGGCTTTTCTTGTTGTGGAGCATGGGCTCTAGGTGCGCAGGCTCAGTAGTTGTGGTTCGTGGGCTCTAGAGCGCAGGCTCAGTAGTTGTGGCGCACGGGCTTAGCTGCTCTGCGGCATGTGGGATCTTCCTGGACCAGGGATCGAACCCATGTCCCCTGTATTGGCAGGCGGATTCTCAACCACTGTGCCACCAGGGAAGTCCCACACAATCCCGTATAAGTTAGAGGGCAGACTCCTGCAGATAAAAATATGTAGTTAGGGACTGTTTATTTTTTAGACCTTTTCTTTTGCCAAAGCTTAAATTGGGAAATATCTGGCTTTCTCAAAATGCTAATATTCCAATCTGGTATCTTTCATAGTATACTTCTGGAGCAGGGTCAGAAATCTGCCAGATTATCTTTGACTTTGACCAAGTCAAAGTATTTAATGAAACATATATAGTACTGTTCTCCGCTGCCTCAAATGACCACCATTTACTTCTTCACTGAAACCTTGGATATAAAACATAAGCTATAAATTTCATGTCAATGGGAAAGGAATTACAATCTGAGCTAGTATTTTTTAAGTACTTACTATGTGCCAGTTTAGCTCATGTAATCCTCATAGCACCCTGTGAAGTAGGTGCTCTTATTATTTCAATTTTACAGCTGAGGAAACAGAGACAGAGGGATTAAATGACTTGCCTAGGGTCACCTAGCTCTAAGTCGTAGAAGTGAAATTGAATCCAGGAAGCCTCTATGCCACCCTGCCTCCACATCACACTCTGTATTTGTGTGTGTGTGTTCTAACATCCCCACTAGTTTGTGTGTTCTCAAAGGGCAGGGAACAGATAGCTGCCTCTATGCCATACGAACTCAGTCACCACTCAACCTGCACTGTAGACTGACTGGGGCAAACAAAGACTTGGGAAAGAGTTTTTTTCGTTTTTATAAATTTCCCTCTCCAACTTAGCTAAAGCAGATTTATTTTTTTTCAGGGGATGGAGAGAGTACTGTTTATGTGTCCTAAAAAATAGTTATTTACTGAATGGTGATCAATCACATGCCCTGGAAGGGTTAACTTTGTAGTCTGAGGGGGTGAGACAATGTGTCTAGTGGTTTACTAATCTTCTTCCATCAGAACCATGGGGAGTGGTTAAGCAAGGATAGAGCACTCTCCTTGAGTTCAGAATCCTCCATCCACAGCTAGTATTAGGGTGATTTGACTTCCTTGGGTCTCACTGTCCTCATCAGGACCATGGGGATAATAGCAACCCATACCCCACAAAGCTATTGTAAGGATTGAATGAGATAATTAAAGTGCATAGAATGATGCCTGGAACATCATAAATGCTCAGTAATATTAGCTATTATTTTATTAGCTCCGGGCCCATCAGCATATTTTAGCACAGTTCCCTATGAGCCTCTTTTGGTTCTTTTTGGGGGCTCTGAGAGAGTCCATTTTGCTAAGTTGGAGAAAGCAGGGAAGGCTTGTGCATTTACAGAATCTGTCAGCATTTGAGTTTTTTCGCCCTGGCAAGAAATGGCTTCCTGCTTTGAAAACAAAGGGGAAAAAAATGGTATTTTTTAAGTGAAGAAACACCTTTTTAAAAATACTCAGAAGACTTATTAGACAGAAAGCAGCTTTTACAGAGCAACATTGTGGTGATTGAGGGGAAAACATTGTCAAGTGTATGAATCAGATTGCTTTTAATGGAGAAGCAGAGTTGAGCATGGCAGAGACGGCTGGGATGGTGGTGGGGGAGATGGGGAGGGCGAGGAGGTGCAAAAGGTTTGCCAGCGAGCCACAGAGATTGGATTGTGCCAGTCCAGAAACCACTTGCCAAATGAAAGCTGCAGTCGCTCTCACCCACTGCCGCTGTGCGGTAATGAATGCATTTTTGATTAGCTTTGCTGATTACCTGCTCTCTATGCATACAGCAGAAGATAGACTAGCCGAGTCTGGGGCTCTTGGTGAAGACTTTAGAGGCAAGGGGGGCAGCAGGAGGGCTTTGATTATCTCTTTTATTTTTCTCTCCTCACCTGCTCCTTAGTATACATTGAGATAATGCTGACTTTTCCTGGGAGCAGCCAAGAGGCCAGAACCTTGGGGTTTTTTTTCCATACATCGGTGCTGTTGCAGAGTAATAAAACTAGTGCCAGAGGGGCAAGGACCGACACAAAAGCCCCCAACCACTCTCCTCTGATTTCTTTGTAGTGTTTAACTCATCGCCTCAACCTCAGGAGACAAATGTCTTTGCATATATTGAAAAAGAAATTATGTCTTTGATTTCCTAGTTACATTTCAAGTATTTACCAAGAGATGAGAATTAGGTGGGAAAATAGGTTTTAGGCTCAGAAGGCAATGTCTCTAAAGACTTAGTGCAATTTGAATGGGAACACGAACTTTGGGAAGGAAAAACACAAGTTATCAATTTTGGAACAATTTCCTCTCTGGTGCTGTAAGATGAGAACTGAGATCCAATGTTTATAATCAAATGATTCTTTTCTTCTACATCAGATGGAGCAGATTTTTTTCATATTGTATTTTCTCTGTGCATGGTATTAATTTTTTTTTGGTTGTTGTAATTGCTGTTCTGGACTTGGCACTGCACAAGTACTGATCTGTTTCTAACAAGTGGAGGGCTAAGCGAATGGCCAGACGCATCTATGAATGTCAGCCCGGCTCAGGGCTGAGTGATCCTGTCTAGAGCAAGTATTATTTCCTTTATGTGTGGAAGCCTTGACAACTGTTTGGATACAGAGATCAGGTCCAGAATTATGCTTAGGCAGTGAGGGAGTGCTTCCTCTGAGTGTGATTTGAGGGGCTTCTAGTGCTTCTGTAACCGGAAGTGGGGTCCGGCTGCTTGCCGCTCAAGAGCCAATAAGGAGGCAAGGTTGGTGGAAAGGAAAGTTTGTTTTATTTTGGATGCTGGCAACCAGGGGGTTGGGGGGGGAGGGTAGATGCCTGTCCAAAGGCCAATTCCTCACCCCGCCCCCGCCCTCGCCCCCGCCAAACCAGTGGGCAGGAGCTTTTATAGGTGGGGGGGGGGCTACATGCAGAAAGCACAGTCAGCTCTGATAGTCATCTTGAAATTGGTCATCGGTGGTCTGACTAGCATCATCTTGATTTTTTTTTTAATTAATTATTTTTTATTTTTTGGCTGCGTTGGGTCTCTGTTGCTGCACACGGGCTTTCTCTAGTTGCGGTGAGCGAGCGGGGCTACTCTTCGTTGTGGTGCGTGGGCTTCTCATTGCGGTGGCTTCTCTTGTTGCAGACCACGGGCTCTAGAGCACAGGCTCAGTAGTTGTGGCGCACGGGCTTAGTTGCTCCGCGGCATGTGGGATCTTCCCGGACCAGGGATCGAACCCGTGTCCCCTGCATTGGCAGGTGGATTCTTAACCACTGCGCCACCAGGGAAGTCCCTCGATTGTTTTAGGTACAGTTAATCTTCAGTTCCAGGGTCATTTTGTTCCCATATCCTTGAGGCCAATTCTCAGAATTGTGGCAGCTTATGTCATGGCTACAGTCTGGTCATCGTGTAGTTAACGTCTTCCACCTGGTGTGGGTTTCAGTATCTATGAGACAGATCAAAGGATATGGCTCAGAATATTACCTATAGCCCTTGAGAAGGAACTAAAGGTCCTTGACTATGCTTCATGACTAAACTATTATTATTTGGTCTCCTTTGACTGTTTTCCTTTGCTTTTGCATTTTCTCACTTGTCTGATTAAAATTATTTTGTGGCTAAAGTTTTTCCACAGACAAAAGGCAGGGGGAGGACCTGGGTGGCAAGGACCATAGGGTCCTGCTCCATTTCACTTCCACTTCACCCCTTTGTATCCTCGCCACTGGCCTTGTGCTTTCTGAAATTCCCATCTTCACCCTCTCCTTTGGGAAGCCCTCTGTTAAAATGGCAGTGCTGCCTGTATTTGGTACACGCTTCCCAACAATTCTACATCATGGCGCACAGATAGCTCCTCGGAACTGGAGTCAACAAGTCTGGGGACTCTGGCCGTTCCCGGCCTTGAGATCTGAAGGCAATTAGTAACTCAGCACACCTGTCATCTATCACATCATACCATCACCAGTCTTGCAGAAGGGCAACCATATCATTTATTGTCCAACCTGGGACACTTTTGAGAGTGGAAGGGGACACTAATAATCATTAAACCAGGACATCAGGCAACCTGTATAATCTAGGAAATTTGGTCACGATAGTCAGTCACACCTTAACCCAGGCTAGTTTTCCAGACTAGCCCTACTGATATCAGACCTCTGAAATGTGTATTTTTCTTGTTTGTTTCTTCCATTAGTCCTTTTCCTTATCTGCCTTTCTGTTTGTACAGCTGCTGCCACCTACTATCATTATGTTTTTCTTCAGCCTCCATTTTACAGATGAAGAGACAGATAAGAGACTAAATGATGTTTTTCTCCTTAGGTTTCTATCAGAAGTGAGCAATCAGGTAGCACCAGGGTCATTTGGTACCTTGGGGCAAATCGTGCTATTTGAGTCTTTCCTAGCTTTCTCTTTTGGTGTTTTCCTCGTCTCCTTCAACATCTCTCTTTCTCTAGCTTCCCAGCCCCTCTGTTTCCTCCCATGTCCAGAATTTTCTTTCTTTTCTTACACCCACTAAAGCTTAACTATTCTCTACAGTATTCCATTCCCTCAGGACTTTGCTCTCTGTTCAAAAATGAATGCTGAAAAATTAACGTATTAGCCTCTCTAGGTAGTATATTTATATTTAAATAGGGGACTTCTGGAGACATAACTGTATTAGTCCAATGAAACAGTGATAATGGTACAAATTCAGAAACTTTAGCAAACCGGGGTTCTTTTTGGTTAGAAGGTACAGTCTCTCAGTATGACCTGACTCATACCATATAAGGCTTGCCTTGGTCAGGGCTTTCAAAGTTGGATAAGCTATAATGCCTCTAGATAAGACTTCTGCCATCATCCAGATGACATGCTCTATGGGATTGTGCTATCATCTTAGAGTTATTTGAATTTGTGAAAAGGGAATAAAAATGCTTTTCGTAATAGTCAAAGTTGATAAAAGAGTAAAGAAATAAAATAATCCAGGTTATGTGCCTGATCTGTTCCAGGCAGGAACATGTGGTAGAGGTTTGGAGATGATTATCTTTTGTCTTTTGTTTTCTTGGGCTGATGAGACAGATTGAGTGGAAGATGGACAAGAGCTCTTAAAGCTAAATTTCCCAGACCCCCATTTTAGTACCTTCCCCATCTGCATCCCTTTGAAACTAAAGTTTAAAACATCACTCATCAGGATTCTTTGGGAAATCATTTTCAAGACAATTATAATTTATTTCTTAGTGTTTGTATATACCTTCTATCCTACCAAACACCATCTAAACCAATTAGTTGGTTCTCCCCCTGGATGTGACATTTGGTTATTCATTGAGCAAATATTTCTTGAGATCCTACTATGTGCCAGGTACTATGGTAGACACTGGTGACCACGACAGACATAGACTCTGCTCTCATGGAAGTTAAACAAAGAAAAAAGCAAAAAAGTAACAAATATAGTAACAACCCATTTTGATTTGTTCAATAAAAGGATATGAATAGTATGCTGCGATAGAGAATAGAAGATGAGGACCAACTTTTGACAGCTAGTAATGGAAAACGAAACTGAAATTAGGTCAAATAATATGGGTTTTGTTATCTCACTGAATAAGAACTCTGGAGGTAGAGGGATCCAGAGTCATTTCAGATACACAGTTGCAAGCATCACACGTAGACACACGATGAGTAGTTAAAGGGGATTGGTGTTTTGTTTTTCTGTCTCTCTCTTTCTCTTTTTTCTCAGCAAGGACCTTTCCAAAGCAGACTTTCCTTTATGTCACATTGGTCAGATCTGGATCATGCGGTCATTTCTCAACCAGTCCCTGACAAAAGGGCAATATATGATCATGATTATCTAAGACCAATTATGATCCACCATTTGAGACTGGGAAGGGGCCAACCTCCCCTGGCCACATGATAACCATATCCTTGAACAAAATAACCATTGTGTTAGCAAAGAAGAAGGTAGATGGAGGGTTTTGCTATGGGGGCACTCAGTATTTTCTGCCTCGGATAGGGTGGTCAGGAAAGGCCCATTTGATGGACTGACATGTTAACCGAGACATGAAGGTTGAGATAGATTCGGTCAAATGAAGTGGGGGGAGATAGGGCTTTTCAGTCAGAGGGAAGAGCCTGTGCAAAGTACCTGAGATTGAAAGAATTTGGCATCTTTGAGGACCTGAAAGGGGACTAGTATGAGTGAAATACAGCAGGTGAGGGGAGCGAGCCTTCCATGAAATAAAGTTTGGGAGCAAGAAAGGGGCTGGAATAATTACAACTTTGTAAGGCGTGGTATAGATTTAAGATTTGTCCTAAGTGTAGTAGGGAACCACTGAAGGGTTTTAAATCGTTGTTGGACATGGTCTATATTTTAGTACCCTCTTGCTACTATATAGAGAATGAATTGAAGGTTGAGCAGGAGTAGAATTTGGAGGCCAATTAGGAAACTTTTGCAATGGTCCAGGCAGCAAATGCTGGGAGCTTGGAATAGGTAGGTAACAATGTAGGTGGAGAGAAGAGGGTAGGTAAATTTTATAGGTAGAACTGACATAGCTAATGGCTTAGATGTAGGGAGGGAGGGAACAGGAGGGGCAGCAAAGACATTTCCTAGGCTTTTGCCTTGAGAGACTGGGTAGATGGTAATCTCCTCCTCATCCTCCACCTTCATCATCACCACCTCCTCCACCTCCTTCTCTTCTTCCTCTTCCTTGTCCTCTTCTTTAGTTGAGATGAGAAAGTCTAGGTGAGGAGCAGGCTTTTGCAGAAGCGGGAGTGTTGATCCAAGAGTTCTGCTTAGACATGTTAAGCTTGAGATGTTTGTGAAATATCCAAGTGGAATGGTCAAGTAGGTAATTGCGTAGGAGACTCTAGACCAGAGGAGAGGTCTGGGCCAGAGATACATGTTTGGAGGTCATTTGTGTATAAATGACATTCAGAGCTAGAGGCTTAGATGAGCTCACTTAGGGAAAAGGGGTAGAGAGAGAAGAGAAGAGAGTTTAGTACCACATCCTAAAGAACATGAACATTGAAACATTGGGGAGATGAAGAGGAGTCTGCAAAGGAAATTGTGAAGTAGAAGCCATTGAGATAAGAGGAAAATCAAAAGAGACTACAGTCATTCCAGGTCCCTCATGGATACCAAAATCTGAGGGTGCTCAAGTCACTTACATAAAATGGCATAGTATTTGCATATGCACATCCTCCCTTATACTTTAAATCATCTCTAGATTACTTATTATACCTGATACAATGTAAATGCTATGTAAATAGTTGCCGGTGTGCAGCATATTACAGTTTTGCTTTTTGGAACTTTCTGGAATTTTTTCGTATATTTTTGATCCACGGTTGCTTGAATCTGTGGATACTGAGGGCTGACAGTACATGATTTCCCTAGGGCTACACAGGGAACCTCTCTCTTAAGGGATCAAGAGAATTGTATAGAAGTCTTTGAAGGGACAAGGTAGATAGGAAAATGAAGAAATAATTTTACACACATTAAAAAATATTTTTTCCTTATTATGAAAATTATACATATAGTCAGCCCTCCATATCTGCGGGTTCTGCATCTGCAGACTCAACCAAACTTGAATCAAAAATATTCCAGGGCTTCCCTGGTGGTGCAGTGGTTGGGAGTCTGCCTGCCAATGCAGGGGACACGGGTTCGAGCCCTGGTCTGGGAAGATCCCACATGCCATGGAGCAACTGGGCCCGTGAGCCACAACTACTGAGCCTGTGCGTCTGGAGCCTGTGCTCCGCAACAAGAGAGGCCGTGACAGTGAAAGGCCCGCGCACCGCGATGAAGAGTGGCCCCCGCTTGCCGCAACTAGAGAAAGCCCTCGCACAGAAACGAAGACCCAACACAGCCAAAAATAAATAAATAAATAAATAAATAAAATTTAAAAAAAAATATTCCAAAAAAATTTCAGAAAGTTCCAAAAAGCAAAACTTAAATTTGCTGCATGCCAGCAACTATTTACAGAGCATTTACATTTTTTTTAACAACTATTTACATAGCATTGACATTATATTTGGTGTTTGAACTAATCTAAAGATGATTTAAAGTATACAGGAGGACGTGCATAAGTTATATGCAATACTATGGCTTTTATATGAGGGACTTATATAAAATGAGCATTCGTGGATTTTGGTATCCCTGGGGGTTGGGGGGGTGTCCTGGAACCAGTCCCCTGCAGATACCAGTGGACAGACTATATTCATTGTTGAAAATTTGGAAGAGAGATAAAAATATGAAAATGAAAATCACCCGTTTGTTATTATTTTCATCTATAACTAGACTTCCTCCTTGCCTCCTTTGCCCCTCTTTCTCCACCCCCTCCACACACACACACACACACACACACACACACACACACACACACACACACACACACGTACGAGCAACAATGGACTAGGCTATGTTGTGATAACAAACAACCCCAAATCTCAGTGGCTTTATACAATAAAAGCTTTTTATATCCAATACATGTGGGCAAGGATCCTCTGCACATCATAGTTATTTAGAGACAAGGCTGATAGAAGACCCTTTCAACATGTGCTTCCATGGTTTTCAAGGCAGAAAAAGGGGCATGTGGCAAATTGATCACTGGCTCTCAAATGTTCCACTCGCATTTCACTTGTCCCGTTGCGTCACATGCCATGCCTCAAATCAAAGGGATTGGGAACCACAGTCATACCATGTGCCTTAAAGGAGAGCATGAAAATATTTATGAATAACCTTAATGATTTATATATACATATATATATCCCATCACTCTACATACTTTAAAAAAAAATTTATTTATTTATTTGGCTGCACCGGGTCTTAGTTGCAGCATGCGGGCTCTTGGTTGTGCACGCGGGATCTAGTTCCCTGACCAGGGATCGAACCCGGGCCCCCTGCATTGGGAGCGCAGAGTCTCAACCACTGGACCACCAAGGAAGTCCTCTACATACTGTTTTGCAACCAGCTTTTTAGCTCAATATATTTAAAAATTAGCATATTTAAACATTTTCCCATGCTATTAAGTCTTCTCATATAATGTGCTCTTTAATAGCTGCATATATAGGTATACAACAATTTAATCAATCCCTTATTATTGGCTATTTAAGCTGTTTCCAATATTTCACTATGGTAAATTATGCTGCAGTGAAGCCCAATTATTGCCACGTGGCTTGTGGGATCTTAGTTCCCCGACCAAAGATTGAACCCGGGTCCTTGGCAGTGAAAGCTTGGAGTCCTAACCACTGGACCACCAGGGAATTCCCACAATTAACGTGTATCTTTGTTCTCATTCATGATTCTTTCTACAGGATAAATTCCTAGATATAATGTTTCAGAGTCAAAAGACATGCAAAACGTTAAGTCTTTGGGTATTTATTGTTAAATTTTCCTCCAGAAAAGTTTTATCAATTTATGTTCCTATAAGCAATGTGCAAGAGTGTACATTTCCCTGGCTCTCACCAATTCTGGCTATTATCCATTTTTTTTTAACATTTGCTAATTTTCTCAATCAAAAAATCACGTTGATTTTATTTATGATTTTTCATGGATTGATGGTGAGATTGAGCATTTTCATATGCTTTTTGGCCATTCTTATTTTGTGAGTTGCCTATTTGTGTCTTCTGCACTTGTTTTTGGGGTGACACACCAATGTCAACACTTCCCTCCTGCACAGCCCCTACTCATAGACATACTCCTTTTCCCTCTTTCCTTCTGAGCTTAAAATGCTTAATAGTAACTAAGGCAACAAAACATGCTAGGTGGTTGGACTCCAAAATAGTAGCAGTAATCATCCTGAAACCTTCAACAATAGCTTTTATTAACTGTGTGTAGTCTAAACAATATTGTATTGTACATTCTGAGTGTCTATCAGGGATTCGGAGACATTTTTCCTGAGTGATTTTCTAGGCATATGGAGTCTCTATCTTGAGGGCAGGGCTGTTACATTCTATGTGAATGGCACCACCTGGAGTTGTGCAATGTGCTTGCCTGATGGTCTGAGGACATGGGTTCTGTTCCTAACTACTAGTTCTGATTCTAATACTGTCATTTTCTACTTCCTTTCCCCTCCTTCACATCAATTCTAACCATCAAGCAAATAATATTTTTCACCGTAAAGGACATTATATGTTACTATGGGTAAATGACTGCTTATTCTTTTTTTTTTTAATTTCCTTCTGGGTTTATATATTTACTTTCACTTAACAAAAGCAAATGACTGCTTATTCTTAAGAAAAAAATAGTAGCACAATAATTGATTCAAGTAAAGTCTGACACCAAACCTCAATATGTAAAATGGGTGAAGGTAAAGATGCTCTGATTGGAGCAGTTGTGTGTTTTTTACTTGGCCCTCTCATCATGCTCCCTGCACAATTCAAGATTTCCATGGAATACAGTTTGAAAACTATTGGTCTAATGGAATGGGCACTGGCCCTGGAATGAGGAGTGGAACTAACTGGATTTAGGACCTTGATATGTTGCTTAATGTCTCTGAGCCTTACTTTCTGAATCTATAAAATGGGGAAAATATAAAACTGATAGTTGCATATTGAGTACTTTGTATAAAATCACCCTACTGGATATTAGGGAGGATTCAAATATAAAAGATATTCCTTGTCCTTAAGAGGTTTATAATTCACTTAATACCCACTCTACTGACCATCTAAGATGCCAATGAGATCACAATAAACATATTGCTATTGTCAAAACAGCAGGTGCAAAAAAGAATGACAATGTAAAAATGTTTGGAAGAAGTGAAAAATCATAGAAATGAAAAATAATATTATACACACTTCTGAGTGCATCAGAAGGTCAGAGATTCCTTAAAGTTTGAATGAGGCTGTTTTACAGAGCTTGATCCAGTCAATTGAGAAGTGTTAGCTGCCATCTTGTCTCCTGCCCACTTCCCCAGAGCTTACCAGTATTTCAAAGAGTTATGAGAAGTGTTGCCCATTTGGAAACTACTGTCAAGTCCTGAGACCTGGCATGAAACCCACCCACTGGGAGAGGGTAGTCGCTGAGGAAATTTTCCAGGATTCAGAGGCCGGGTTTTGCTTGGAGGTACAACTATCTCAATAGGATTCAAGCAACAGTCAACACCAGGGTATATGTTATGTCAGTGTAATAGAAAGGTAGGGCGCAACACATGGTGGTAGGTCTTGAAACCAAATCCAGCCTCTGTATCCCAACAGCGAATTAAATTTCGGAGACAGAGTTTTGGGTGAAGTAAAAAAGAATAGCTTTATTGCTTTGCCAGGCAAAGGGGGCCACAGTGGGCTAATGTCCTCAAAACTATGTGTCCCGACCTGGAGGGGGTAGTGGGGAGTTTTATAGTAATGGTTCAAAGAGTGTGTGATCAGCTCATGGACATTCTTCTGATGGGTTGGTGGTGAGGTAATCGGGAGCCAGCATCATCAACCTTCTGGTTCCAACCGGTCTGGGGGTCTCCGTGCTTGTGGGCAACATACAGTTAACTTCTCCCACCTGGTGGGAGTTTCAGTATCTGCAAAACAGCTCAAAGATATTGTTATGTGTATCCCTTGAGGGGTAAACAGGACCCTGCCCCAAGGCTGTACTATTGTTTCTTGACTATTCCTCCCTTGTCTCCACATCCCCTCCCTTCCCTAATTAGCATCTGTTTGAGCCTGCCCATTGGAACTCAGGGAAGGTCATGGAGGCTGAATGAAGCCTATGTCCTGTAATCAAGAAGTGGGGGACACAGAAAGGTTTTTGTGCCCAGGAACCCCACAGGGTCCTGCTCGGTATTAGTCTCCGAGCTCAGCAAGCAGGCAGGTGAATTTGGGAGATATGTCTCTTGGTAGCAGAATCCTAACCAATGGGTGAAGATCCAGGGGAGGGAACTGAGCCTAGCAGGAGTATTGGGGCCCTAGTCAGGAGAACCTGTAAGAATTAAGAAGTAGGAATCAGGTCAGAAGCCCAGGTAGTTGGAAGAGACCTTTGGGTTCTTAGGGTCTTTCAGGCTATAAATTTACACAAGCTGAACGGAATGCAAGAAGAATTTTTTTTCTACCGTGATACTTCTGAGGTGGTAGCCAAAGTGGAGAGAGAATACAGGGGGCATGGTTGCTAGAGGAACTCCCTAGAAAGAAACTCTTTCAACCCCCCCTCCCCCCAAGGATATCTCTTTGGGAAGAATTTAAAGTGCATTTTATTGTTACATTTCCTCTGCTCAGTGAAACAAGATACAATGTATTAGGGGAAGGGGATTTATGACTCAAAATGTGTCCCAGTTACTAAAGCTGTTGTTACTTTTAACAATAAAGAGCAATCGAATTCTTTAGACTGTGATTATGATAATGCTGCATTGTTTTCTGTCTGATCAAGAGCGATTAAGGCAAAAGCTTTCCAAATTGACAACCCTTTTTGCTTTCACAGTGCAGGGCAGAGGATGAATTACCATGGGCTAGAATTGAGTTGGAGAAACTAGTCAGGTTAGAGAATATTGTAGCAATCCAAGTGAGATGCTGGTAATTTGCCAGAGAGTAATGGCCATGGATCAATGAAAATAGATAGCCTGGAGATATATTTTGGTTATAAAATCAACAGAACTTGGCGATGGGTTATATATGTGTGTAGTGTGGGAAAGGTGTATGGTGGGAAAACGACATGAGAGAGAGGGAGGTGCCACAGATAAATCCTGGGCTTCTGACTCACATACCTGGATGCACGATGGTGCCATTAACTAGCAAAGGGGACACTGAAAGCAATTAGGTTTGGGGATAGGAAACTCTTAGTTCAGTTTTGGACATACTGAATTTGCAGTGCTTTTGAGTCTTTAAAAGGGAATGATGAGTGGGAAGTCTGAAGTTCAAAATAGAGGTCTATGCTAGAGACATAAATTAGGTGAGTCATTTATGAGTCACACTATACACATTATTCTGTCATTTTTTTTCATCTTTAATATGTCCTGTACATCTTCAATTCAATATATATAGATTAATCTCATTTAATAGCCATATAATATTCTATAGTATGTACAAATGTACTATGATTTATTCAACCATTTTCTTATCAAATGGACAGTTAGATTGGCTCCAGTAGTTTTTAAAGTATTGTAAATGCTGCAATAAACAAACTTACACATATATCTTGATTTACTAGGGCTTTTATGTCTGGTGGATAAATTCTCAGAAGTGGGATTGCTGGATGAAAAGCTACGTACATTTTAATTTTATTAAATATTTCCAGGTTGGCAGTATAGAACGGTGGTTGAGAGCTTGAGTTCCAGAATAAGTGTCAGGTTTCAAATCTTGACTCCACCACTTACTAGCTTTATAACCATGGACAAGTTAGTTAATCTCCTCTGCCTTCCTCAGTTTCCTCTTCTGTAATTAGGAAGTACCTATCTCATAGGGCTGTTGTGAGGATTAAATGACATAGTAGGTTTATGTAAACAGCTTAGAAATTTTGAGACACACAATGAACTCAATAAATGTTATTTGTTGTTATTATTTTAAAAACCTGTAATTTATTTATAGTTCCACCCACAGTGTTGGAGAATACCTATTTCCCTCACAAACTCAACAGCACAGTATATTATCAATTAAAAAAAAATGTTGCTATGACTTCAAGTTCTGATCGTGACAGAGTAGCTGGTATCAGGCTACTCTCCTGCCATGAATGACTCTAAAAACTTGAAAATAATATACAAAACAACTATTTACAGGCATTTGACAGCAATCAAAGGAGGACTGCAATCCTTAAGAGAGAGAGAGGAAGTATATGATTCAAGCCCAACATTTACCTAGGTGTTCTCCCTGGGTATATTTCCCAGGGTGGCAGAACCCAAGCAGAGAGTGGTCGTCTCACTGGGCAGAAGAGGCTGGAATTATATCTAGTTTGGACCTACTAAAGTGGTTGGAATTTGTGAGCAGTTGCCAGAGAGATTGGAGCCATGGAGAGGAAACCCCAGAAGGCTGCATGTTGTCATAATAATTCCTAGCATGTGCCAGGCAATGGGTTTTTGCTTTAATTTAATTCTCACAAAAAACCTATGAACAAGGTTTATTAGAAGTAGGTTTATTGTTATCCCTATTTTACTGACTTATATATATTATTATCCCTTTTTATTGACAAAGGAAAAATGGAGGTACAGAGAGGTTAAGTAATTTACCCAAGTCACATAGCTCATAGTGGTGAGCTTGGATTTGAATCCAGGCAGCTCCTATACCATACTGCCTTTCTGAAGAGCAGGTACTGGCCTAAGTGCCTTACATATATTAACTCATAAAGGAACTATCATTATCACTCCCCCTTCAAAGGTAACTTCCATCTAGAAATTGCTGGAGCTGAGATTCAAACCCAGGTAGTTAGGTTCTAATGTTTTTGCTCTTAAACACCACATCACCTCTATTCTTTTATTCTTTGGAGTTTTCATCTGGAATGCTTGCAGAATTTAATATCTTTTAATTATTATTTGTTGACATGATTATATGGATTTTCTTTTTAATTTTTTAATACAAATTATGTTGTTAGATTTCCTAAAGTCTTTCATAAACTGCTGGAGTTTTTGGTGCCTTATTTAGAATTTTTACATTTGTATGGTAAATGATTTTTATTTTTTGTATGTTTATAATGTTCTGTATTTAAGTTATAAAACTTTGTAAAATAAATTGGGAAGTTTTGCATCTTTTATACACATCCCATTTTTTTTAATGTTCTTTTTTTCCTTTTTTTATTGTGGTAAAATACACATACAATTTATCATTTTAACCATTTTTAAAAAACTTTTTATTGGGGTATAGTTGATTTACAATGTTGTGTTAGCTTCAGGTGTATAGCAAAGTGAATCAGTTATACATACACATATTGCCACTCGTTTTTAGATTCTTTTCCCATGTAGGCCATTACAGAGTACTGAGTAGAGTTCCCTGTGCTATACAGTAGGTCCTTATTAGTTATCTATTTTATATATAGTAGTGTGTATATGTCAATCCCACTCTTCCAATTTATCCCTCCCCCCCTTACCCCCTGGTAACCATAAGTTTGTTTTCTTTTTCCTTTTTTTTTTTTTTGAAGTTGTAAAGATCTCTTTTATTTGTGAGATGGGCTCTATTTTTTTGGTCTCCTGCAACATCTTCAGGGACTCCCTTTTTTCATTTCGTTTTCAGATGAAATGATGGCAGGTAGCACAAGGTCTTTGTTCAGAGTCCTTATATAAGTTGGTTTTCTATATCTATAGGTTTATTGTGAGAACTGTTTTCTATATCTATTTATGTTTTGTAGATAAGTTCATTTGTACCCTTTTTTTAGATTCCACATGTAAGCGATATCTCATGATATTTGTCTTTCTGTGTCTGACTTACTTCACTCAGTATGACAATCTCTAGGTCCATCCATGTTGCTTCAAATGGCATTATTTTGTTCTTTTTTATGGCTGAGTAATATTCCATTATATATATGTGCCACATCTTCTTTATCCATTCCTCTGTCTACGGACATTTAGGTTGCTTCCATGTCCTGGCTATTGTAAATAGTGCTGCAGTGAACATTAGGATGCATGTATCTTTTCGAATTATGGTTTTCTCAGGATATATGCCCAGGAGAGGGATTGCTGGATCATATGGTAGCTCTATTTTTAGTTTTCTAAGGAACCTCCATACTGTTCTCCATAGTGGCTGTTCCAGTTTACATTCCTACCAACAGTGTGGGAGGGTTCCCTTTTCTCCACACCCTCTCCAGCATTTATTGTTTGTAAGTTTTTTTTTTAAATAAATTTATTTATTTATTTATTTATTTTTGGCTGCATTGGGCCTTCATTGCTGCATGCAGGCTTTCTCTAGTTGCGGCGAGTGGGGGCTACACTTCATTGTGGTGCGTGGGCTTCTCATTGTGGTGGCTTCTCTTGTTTGCGGAGCACAGGCTCTAGGCACGGGCTTCAGTCGTTGTAGCACATGGGCTCAGTAGTTATGGCTCACGGGCTCTAGAGCACAGGCTCAATAGTTGTGGCACACGGGCTTAGTTGCTCTGCAGCATGTGGGATCTTCCCAGACCAGGACTCGAACCCGTGTCCCCTGCACTGGCAGGCAGATTCTCAACCACTGTGCCACCAGGGAAGTCCCTATAGGTTTTTTGATGATGCCCATTCTGACTGGTGTGAGGTGATACCTCATTGTAGTTTTGATCTGCATTTCTCTAATAATTAGTGCATCTTTTCATGTGCTTTTTAGCCATCTGTATGTCTTCTTGGGAGAAATGTTTATTTAGATCTTCTGCCCATTTTTTCATTGGGTTGTTTGTTTTTTTGGTATTGAGCTACATTAGCTGTTTGTATATTTTGGAGATTAATCCCTTGTCAGTTGCTTCATTTGCAAATATTTTCTCCCATTCTGAGGGTTGTCTTTTCTTTTTGTTTATGGTTTCCTTTGCTGTGAAAAAGCTTTTGAGTTTCATTAGGTCCCATTTGTTTATTTTTGTTTTTATTTTCATTACTCTAGGAGGTGGAGCTAAAAAGATCTTGCTGCAATTTATGTCAAAGAGTGTTCTGCCTATGTTTTCCTCTAAGAGTTTTATAGTATCTGGCCTTACATTTACGTCTTTAATCCATTTCGAGTTTATTTTTGTGTATGGTGTTAGGGAGTGTTCTTTTTTTTAATTAATTAATTAATTTATTTATTTTTGGCTGCATTGGGTCTTTGGTGCTACGCACAGGCTTTCTCTAGTTGCAGTGAGCGGGGCTGCTCTTCGTTGTGGTACATGGGCTTCTCATTGCGGTGGCTTCTCTTGTTGCAGAGCACAGGCTCTAGGTGCGTGGGCTTCAGTAGTTGCGGCATGTGGGCTCAGGAGTTGTGGCTCGTGGGCTCTAGAGTGCAGGCTCAGTAGTTGTGGCGCACGGGCTTTGTTGCTCCATAGCATGTGGGATCTTCCAGGACCAGGGCTCGAACCCATGTCCCCTGCATTGGCAGGCAGATTCTTAACCACTGCACCACCAGGGAAGTCCCAAGGAGTGTGCTAATTTCATTCTTTTACATGTAGCTGTCCAGTTTTCCCAGCACCACTTATTGAAGAGACTATCTTTTCTCCATTATATATTCTTGCCTCCTTTGTCATAGATTAGGTGACCATAGGTGCGTGGATTTATCTCTGGAGTTTCTATCCTGTTCCATTGATCTATGTTTCTGTTTTTGTGCCAGTACCATACTGTCTTGATTACTGTAGCTTTGTAGTATAGTCTGAAGTCAGGGAGCCTGATTCCTCCAGTTCCATCTTTCTTTCTCAAGATTGCTTTGGCTATTCGTGGTCTTTTGTGTTTCCATACAATTTGTAAAATGTTTTGTTCTAATTCTGTGAAAAATACATTCATACCATTGTGCAACCATGACCACCATCCTTCTCCAGAACTCTTCATCTTGCAAAACTGAAAATTTGTATTCATTTAACAATAACTCTCCATTCACCTCCTCTAGCCCCTGGCCACTACTATTCCACTGTCTGGGTGTGTGTATTTGACTACTCTATGTACCTCATAAAAATGGACTTATACAGTATTTGTCTTTATGACTGGCTTACTTCACTTAGCATAATGTCCTCAACATTAATCTGTGTTGCAGCATGTGTCAGAATTTCCTTCCTTTTTAAGCCTAAATAACGTTCCACTGCATATTTATACTTCATTTTCTTTATCCACTTGTCTGTTGGTAGATACTTGGGTTGTTTCTACTTTTTGGCTATTGTTAATAATGTTGCTGTGAACATGGTTTAGAAATATCTCTTCAAAACCCTGCCTTCAATTCTTTTTGGGTGTATACCCAGAAGTGGATTTGCTGGATCATATGGTAATTCTATTTTTAATTTTTTGAGGAACAACCATACTTCTGTCCACGGTGGCTGTACCATTTTCTATTCCCATCAGTAGTGCACAAGGTTTCCAATCTCTCCACATCCTCACCAACACTTGTTATTTTCTGGTTTTTTAAAAAATTTTTTATAGAAGCCATATCTTTTCATGTGCTTATTGACTGACCATTCTTGTATCTTCTTGGGAGAAATCTATTCAAGTACTTTTCAAGTACTTTGATCATGTTTGAATAGGGCTGGGTTTTTTTGTTTGTCTGTTTGTTTGTTTGTTTGTTCTACTGTTGAGTTTTAGGAGTTCTCTATATATTCTGAATATTAATTCCTTATTAGACACATGATTTACAAATATTTTCTCCCATTTTGTAGGTTGCCTTTTTACTCTGCTGATAGTTTCCTTTGATGCACAAAAATGTTTAATTTTTATGAAATCTAGTTTGTCTATTTTTGCTTTTGTTGCCTGTGCTTTTGGTATCATATCCAAGAAATCACTGCCAAATCCAGTGTCATGAAGCTTTTTCCCCATGTTTTCTCCTAAGAGTTTTGTTTTAGCTCTTACATTTAGGTCATTGATCCATTTTGAAATAATTTTTATATACGGTGTTAAGAGTCCAATTTCATCCATCTTGCACATAGATATCCAGTTTTCCTAGCACCGTTTGTTGAAAAAACTGTCCTTTCCCCATTGAATGGTCTTGGAATCCTTGCCAAAAAATTATTTGACCATATATGTAAAGGTTTATTTCTAGGTGCTCTATTCTATTTCATTGGTTTATACATCTGTCTTTATTCCAATACCATATTGTTTGAATTACCATAGATTTGTAGTTAGTTTTGAAATCAGGAAATGTGAGTCTTCAAGCTTTGTCCAGGTACCTTGAGATTCCATGTAAATTTTAGGGTGGATTTTTCTATTTCTGCAAAAAATATCGTTGGGATTTTGATAGGGATTGCATTGAATCTGTAGATCACTTTGGGTAGTATTGAAATCTTCACAATATTAATTATTCCAATACATGAACATGGGATATCTTTCCATTTATTTATGTCTTCTTTAATTTCTTTCAGCAATGTTTTGTAGTTTTCATTATACAAGTCTTTCACCTCCTTGGTTAAGTTAATTTCTAAGTATTATTTGATGCTATTTTAAATGGAATTGTTTTTTTAATTTCCTTTTCAGAGTGTTCACTGGTAGTGTATAGTTATGCAACTGATTTTTGTGTGTCGACTTTGAATCTGGCAACTTTGCTAAATTCATTTAGTATTGAATAGTTCTAATAGTTTCTTTGTGTGTGGGGGTGTGTGTGTGTGTATAATCTGTAGGATTTTCTACATATATGATCACATCATTTGCAAACATATAATTTTACTTTTTCCTTTCTAATTTGGATGCCTTTTATTTCTTTTTCTAATAAGAAATAATAGTCTAATTAGACTAGTAGCCTAATAATTTCTGATAGCTTAATTGCTCTGTCTAGAACTTCCAGTACTATGTTGAATAGAAGTGGTGAACGTGTGCATTCTTGCCTTATTCCTGATCTTAGAAGAAAAACTTTCAGTCTTTCACAATTGAGTATGATGTTTTCTGTGAGTTTTTCATATATGGCTTTTATTATGTTGAGGTAGTTTCCTTCCATTCCTAGTTTGCCCATAGCTTTTAATATAAAGTAAAAAGTACTTTTTTGTGGAGATATATTTTGGTTAAGTCATGATTTCTATTTTAATTTCTTCTTTAAAATCCAAACATTTATCACTTTCCAGATGGCCAAGATATTGTTATATTTTGTTATTGATTTCTAATTTTTTGTACTATTGTTAGGTAATATGGCTTTTTAAAACTTTATGAATATATTAAAGCTCCTTTGTGTCAAGGACATCATTGATTTTTATAAATTTTCCATAGCCATAAGAGGAAAGTGTATATTCTTTCTTCGAAGGGGACAGAAAATTTTGATTGAATGACTCCCATCCTCCATTTTTTCCTTTTTGCTTTGTCATATTCTGAAAGACATCTATTAATATTCTTCACTATATGTAGTTTTACTGCTTTCTCTTTCTAATTCTGGGAGCTTTTGCTATTATATTGTTTGGTGAATAAATATTTGTGACAGCTATATCTTCTTAGTATCTTTTACCATTATACCAGCTTTCAGTCCTTGCTCAAATGTTACCTTTCTAGATAGACTTCTAAAAGGCACTGCTCACCACTCTTTTGTATACATTTCATCTTCCCTTATTTTGAGTTCTTTTATTTGCTATAATTTTCATTTGGAAATATTCTTTCTTTGAGTAATTTACTTATAAAGAGTACATGAGTGGTATGCTTTCTGAACCCACTCATGTTCACAAATTTTTTTTTACTCTCACATATGAATATTACTTTAAATCATTTTTCTGTATATACTTCTTTCAGTGTTGAAGAAGAGAAATTTCATGCTAGTCTAATTCTCCATTATAAACAACCTGTTTTATCTATCTGGATATCTATAAGATTTTCCTTTTTTTGTAGCTTGGCTCTTTCAATAGGCTTTCTATGTGTGCTTCTTTTTTCATTAGTGGTTCTTGAAATTTGGGATCACTTTTAATCTGAAAACTAAAGTTTTTCTAGTTTAGGGAAGTTTTCTTATATTGTTTCTTTGATTATTGATTTCCATCTATTTTTTTCTCTTCCTGTACAGCTATTGTTTAGTTATTAGTTTTCTGGACCTGCTCTCAATATAGCTTATCTTTTTATTGATAAATCCCATTTCAATGTATTTTTCTCTATGTTTAAAAATATTTAAAAAATATTTTTATTTGATCTTCCAGTTTTCAGCATTGGCCATTCTATTTGCCATTTTCACTACTGAATTTTTAAATTGTGAAAAAATGTTTTTGGTTCCCCCTTTTTTGCATCTCTTTGTGTTTCTTGGGGTTCTCGCTGTTATCATTTTAAGTTTTCCTCTTTCCCTTACAATTAGTTCTGCCCGAATAACAGTCATGCATTCTGGTTGTTCAGCTTAGTTGTTCCCTCAAGTTACTGAGTCTCCTTAGCCAGACTGTGAATTTTCAATGTGTGCTTATTGGGTGGGTTCATTCAGTACACATGTAGTTCAGGTTGTTAGGGGTTTCTCTGGCAATAATGAACTGGAAGGTATTTGAAGATAGAGTAAGGATTTTTATTCCAGTATTCCCTTAGCAAGTCAAAGAAAAAATGGAACCTCTCTATGGTGTGTGTGTGTGCATGTGTATGTGGCCCTTCTGTTCTCAGTCTTCCTTAGCTGCAAGTAGAAAAGTGCATGAGGGAATTCCCTGGTGGTCCAGTGGTTAGGACTCTGCGCTTTCACTGCCAAGGGCCTGGGTTCAATCCCTGGTCAGGGAAATAGGATCCCACAAGCCATGAGGCACAGCCAAAAAAACCCCACAAAAAACCAAAAAACCAAAAATCAGTGCATGAAATGGGAACAGTGGAGCTATTGGCCTCCAAGGATGCCTGGGGTCAGCCTGCATAATGAATTCTCTTCATTGGACTACTCTGGAAAGTGGAAGAACTGGTCAATAACATTCACTTCCTCCTCAACCCCTCCTTTATTATTCTGAAAAATGACATCATGCACTTGTTATGTTTTCTGGAGACGTGGCATTCTCTTATCCAGTTAAAATTCTCCCTAGGTTTTTTCACCATCAAACCACACTTATTTAAGCTAAGTAGCCCTCAAACATGACTAGGTATTAGAATCACCTTGGGGCATTAAGAAAAATCCTATCTGCCTCTCTCCCCTCTCCCAGGACAATTGGATCAGAAGTTTTGGTGGTAGAACCTAGGCACTTGGGCTACCATATTCCAAACTGTTTACTGCATAGTTTCTTCTGCTAGATATCTTGTTTATTACTCTACCCTCAGGTAAGAGGTCACTAAGGGTTTGCTAAATGAATCAATTAATGCAATGTAATTTTAAAAAATTATAATAATTACTCATTTGAATATGTAGTAATTGCACATTATATAAAACCCTAAAGCCCCAAAATATATACAGCAAGTCTCCCTCCCGGCCCTGTTTCTTAGTCATCCAGTTCCTCTCCCTAGTGGAAACCACTGTTGCTACTTTCTTGTATATTCTTGCAGAGACATTCTATGCATATTTGAGCATATAGTACCAAGCAGTCTCCCGTTAATGGACCTTTAGATGGTTTCAATCTGTTGCTATTACAAACAGTGCTGCAATGAATAAATACTTTCCCTACTTAAATCTCTTCGTGTGTGTGTATCGGTATGATTCCTAGAAATGAAGTTATTAGATCAAAAAATATGAAATGTTCTTCTATTCCTGGTATTAGCCTCACTTAGTTATGATAGTTTATTCTTTTATAGGATTCTATCTAATGATATTTAATTTAGGGTTTTTGCATAACTTTTACATAGCCATTCATAAATGAGACCCATGTGTCTTTTACCCCAATTTCCTGTGTTTTTAAAATTTATTATTAGATAAAATTTTGGTAAGGATTGATAAAGTATTAATGCGTTACCTTCTTATAAGTAACATATTTGTATACAAACCAAAGCTTTCTGGAAAATGGTGTTCTAATTCAGTATTATACCTAATACTTTTTGTTTTGCATTTGAATCACTTGTAGAACTTTAAAAAAATACAGGCCTTGCTCGAGAACAAGGGTCAGCAAACTGTGGCCTGTGGGCCAGATCCAAGTTGCCACCTGTTTTTGTAAATAAAAGTTTATTAGAAAATGGACACACTCTTTCATTTATATATAGTTAATGGTTGCTTTCACACTACAATGCAGAATTGGGAAGTTGTGACAGAGTCCATATATGGCCAGGAAATCCTAACACATTTACTATCTGGACATTTACAGAACAAGTGTGCTGACCCTTGCTCTACCCCCGTGGAATCAAAGTCTGGTACTGAGGGCTTGGTGTATATATGATGAAAAAAAATCCATCAAAGCTGATCTTTATTTGCACCAGAGTTTGAGAACCAATATTTTAACACAAAGTTAAGTAACTAGATGATTTTCATTTTCTTCCTATGCCAGAGTTTCCTTCCTATCTCCTTGTCTACCTTGTCCTGCCCTTGAACCTCCAACCCTTTGGTTGGGGCTCTATGAATTTCTACCAGCTCTCCCTGCCATTATGTTCTTCTTACCAGCCCTTAAACCAATGAGTAAATGTTTATAGAATAAATGACTTGCCCATCCTATTTTGACTACTCCTATAGCCTGTATTTTGTTGCACATATGCTTACAGGTATACAGGCACGAATCTCAGTCTATAAACTCATGTGTACAAGAAAGTATCTTTTCTAATAAATTTAAATTCAAAATCTTTATTCCAACAGAGTTTGGAAACTTAATTGTAGTTAGTTTGGGGACTTCACCCTTCTTTCCTTTGACTTGTGTCTAAGTTATTGAGGGGTAGGTGGGGAACTCAAATAGTGCCAAGATATTGGGAGGTGATCTATTATATCTTCAATATCATCTGCCCATGTAGGTAGCTGCCAAGATGCCCATGGCCCCATCTGAGTCTACATCAATGGTCCATAGACATCACCAGAAAAGATGATCCTTGCTCTTATCTTCATGGCTCCATTAGGTTGACCTTTTTTTTTTTTTTTTTTTTTTTTGCTACTTCCATGTCACTCCTGTGCTCACAGAAATCACTTAGCTCTTCTTGCACCATAATGAGGTGTAGTAAAGCTCTTTGAGGCTGTCTAGGTCCCCTTTTGCCTAGATACATTTAAGAGCCATTTGTCCCTGTGTATCTTATACACAGAGGCTATATCTGAAAGTGGGGCCTGAATTCCCTATCTCTTGGAAACAAAAAAATCTTTGTGGCTTTTTATTTCTGGCCCACTCTCTTGGAACACTTGACATCTATATTCTCGTTGCTTCCTCTCCATCATTTCTTAGTTCTCTCATCTTAGGAAATATTTTCCTGGTCTGGTGGGGGATGGTTCAGGTAATTTTTGCTTTCTCACAATAATTATTTGTCTATGTTGTGAGCCCTTTGCTAGATTTTTGAAACTCAAATGCCAAGATGAGATGTCTTTTGCTCCCCACTGCTTCATGCTGTTTCTGCTGTCTGCCAAAGCAAATGAGCACAGAACTGTTTAGCTGCTCGGTGAGGGGAGGGGCAAGAAGAAAAAGGAACTCTCAAGAAGAAATGGTTGATATCTTAAAAATATCCTGCCCCAAAGGTACATCACTATCACTTAATGACCATGAATTAGCATGCAAGTGCCTTGTCATTGTTTTCTCCTTTATAGTATGTTCCTTTGACTCTTACAGTTAAGTCCCTGAAGAACCTAAAGAGGGGACTTCCCTGGTGGTGCAGTGGTTAAGACTCCGCACTCCCAATGCAGGGGACCTGGGTTTGATCCCTGATCAGACATGCCACAACTAAGGAGCCTGTGAGCCACAACTAAGGAGCCCGCCTGCTGAAACTAAGACCCAGTGCAACCAATAAATATTTTAAAATATTTAAAGAAAAGAACCTAAAGAACTCTCTTTCAACTTATCAAGAGCTATTTATTAAACACCTATTCTAGGCTTAGCCATGCTCCCTTGAAGTGACTCAGGCAGTGAATAAATGTGAAATCCCATTTATTTGCTTCTGTGGCTTTCTTAGATACTTATTTTTCTTGGAATGGTCAACGATCATAAAAGGTTGAGTCTCTGGTGGGTGGAAATGTAAATCTGGGTAAGCAGTAGAAGACAAATCAACTGTCCAAAAATAAATAGAAAAGTTAAAAAAATTCACAGCTATTCCTTCAGGTTCCTAGGTTAAGTATCCCATAGAGACAGTAGGTGAGGTTTATATCTTACTTTCAAAATCTAATGTGCTGTATTTCATATTGTATTAGTCTATTTTGTTTATATGCAAAATGTGGTGAGTTAAGGACTGGATAGAAAAGTCTCGCCTCCAGAATTCATGTTTGTTTTTCCTTCTTCCTGAGGCCAGAGCTTTTTGCATTGGTTTGATGTACTGTAGTTACTTGGGGTTTAATCTTGTATAATAATTAACTTCAATTGATCCACTGCACTGTGTTAGCAAAGTGCCTGAGCCTATTAAATCCGACTAGGAATCCTCCATTGCTTTCCTAATTTCCAGCATCATTATGCTGCCGGGAAAGCTGATTAATGTAAAGGCATCCCGAACTGGGGCTTTTGCCTGGTGAAATTTGGAAGAAGATGCACACTATTCCATTTTACAATATTGCATCTAATAAATACCAGCATAAAAGATCACCATTCTTAGGGGAGCCTTGGATCTATGAGTATGGTTTCTATTCTTCTTTACAACAGAACTCTTCTGTTAAAGAGGGAAGCAAGAATCATCAGAGCTTCTTAATGGGGGCACATATGGTTGATTTAAAAACAAGTAGAAAAATGGAGCATTACCGAAAGTGTGCCATGCTCAATAGGCTTCTGGAAAAGAAAACAAAAGGCTGCCAATGAGAAAGAGAGGACAAGAGGAAGAAACTACAAAAAAAAATAGGTTGAGATAGACGAAAATGAAGCTGTTAAACTGAATATTCACAGCAGACATTTTCAGCCTTTGAGGAAATTTTAAATAAAACATCCAAATTGATCTCTTGAAAAGCTCTGGGTAGGGGGTTTCTAGTGAATAATCCATTTGGAAAACTTTACTGAGACTCTACTGTATGTCAGGGTAGACAAAGAAGATTAAGACTTGGTCCTTGTCTTTGAGGATCTTACACTTTCTTTTAAATAGTCTGCCTTGATTGCCTTGGTGAAGTGAAATCCCATTTCATTTTTCCTCATGTTCTTGGAAATGTTTTAGTTCCAGTCTGCTTTCCTGCCTTAGCAAGTAGAATCTAGTGAACATCTTTACTTTTACAGATTCACAGGCTCATCATCTCAAGAATCAGTGATCACTCTGCAAGAATGGATGGAACAGATGTTGCGCATGAGGCTGAGTATCTACCAAGACCAAGACACTCCCTGGAAGGTAATTAAAAATGAAATGAGCCAGCACAAGGGAGATCAGCTCGGTGCTTTGTGTCCACCTAGAGGGGTGGGATAGGGAGGGTGGGAGGGAGACGCAAGAGGGAAGAGATATGGGAACATATGTATATGTATAGCTGATTCACTTTGTTATATGGCAGAAACTAACACACCATTGTAAAGCAATTAGACTCCAATAAAGATGTTAAAGAAATGAAATGAGCTTATTTTTTGGTTTGTTTTGCCTCATTATCTTAAAAGTTGTATGCAAAAAAGAATTCTGCTTAATTAAGGGTTTTGGTTAGTTTGATTTCAAATAGATTTTTCACTGTAAATGATTACATCACTCTCAATTTTATCATCAGAAGGAGATACAGTGAGATTATCTTGATGATTTAATTAAAGTTATTAAGAATATCAGAGGTAGTAAAAGTACCAAAACTTGGACTCCTTAGGAATACATCATTTTCTAACCAATGGATTGCAATCCCATTGATGTTTTCTTTGTTTTTTATCGTGGTGCAATTGGAATCCAAAGGAAATAGAGGCCGCTGAAGTCTGCAATTGTCGGGGAAAGTTCTATGGACAAGGTGGGATTTGAGTTAGGCATTATGGGGAGGTAGATATTCTACTGTGGAGAAAAAGAGGAAGGGTATTTCCAGTTGAGGGAATAGCATGAGCAAAACTGTTGAGGTGGTAGTAAGCATGACAGATAAGGAGGATAATAATGAAACACATTTCCTCATATGGGCAAATAAATTTTGGCTGAGAGTGGGGTGAAAATGAAAGTATTTGATAAAAATTTGAATACTGAGCTTGAGGAGTCTTTCTGAATTTGAACCATTTAGGATGTAAACCCAGGTATTATAAAATTGAACAGAAAGACTGATTAAGAACTAAAGTATTATGGAGAAATCTATAGCAATCATTAGTTGGATATTATAAAAATTAACAACGTTTTTAGGCTTTTGCCCCATTGTCTGTTGCCACATATAGACTAAACTGATTCTTTCAGAACAATTAATTGAATGAGGTTGATGATAGCCAGGGACGCCAGACAATGCTACATCATAGACAAGCTAGAAAAATTCTTTTAAAGTTTTTGTAGAACTTGAAAGCTGCCAAAAATAATTTGGGAAAATGTACTCATAATACAATTTATACAAATGATTTTATGGTAAAGAAGCAGTATTAGGTAATCAGTGAGTGGAATAGGATTTGGAGTTAAAGTTTGGGTTCTGGCTTTACCACTAATTGGCTCTCTGTGACATTAGGTGAGTCATTTAAGTTCTCTGAGTTTTAGTTTCCTTATCTCTAAAATGAGGATAATGGTACTTATTATCATGTTGTAAGAAATAAATGAAAACAATGTGTCTTATGAACTTTAAAGAGCTACTCAAGAATAAATAACGCTGATGATGAATTACCACCAAGTAATTATAGGGAATTATAACCTGAATAATGAAACCATCTAAAATATGTCATAATTATATAGGTTTGGACATGAAGCATATGAGGAGGGTCTCAGTAGAAGACTGTCAGAAGGTAGATAGCAGTAAAGTATGATTTGGAAGTAGGACTGGGTCTAGTGGGCACTGAACCTACTGGACCTGGCCCCAGAAAGTGGTGGCCAGTAGCCTAAGTAGAATATTCCAGGAGAGGTGATGAAATCCTGTTTAGTCTCAGTAGCTACCCATACCAAAAGGCATGATAGGAGAAGTGGAAATTGGAACCCTCATGCATTTCTTGTGGAAATGTAAAATTGTGCAGCCACTTTGGAAAACAGTTTGATAGTTCCTCAAAATATTAAACAAAGAGTTACCATATGACCCAGCAGTTCTACCCTTAGGTATAGATCTAAGAAAAATGAAAACATATGTCCACTCAAAAACTTATACTCAACTATATACAGCAGCATTATTATTTTTTTTAATTTATTTATTTTGACGGTGTTGGGTCTTCGTTTCTGTGAGAGGGCTTTCTTCAGTTGCGGCAAGCGGGGGCCACTCTTCATCGCGGTGCGTGGGCCTCTCACTATTGTGGCCTCTCTTGTTGCGGAGCACAGGCTCCAGACGCGCAGGCTCAGTAGTTGTGGCTCACGGGCGTAGTTGCTCTGCGGCATGTGGGATCTTCCCAGACCAGGGCTCGAACCCGTGTCCCCTGCATTAGCAGGCAGATTCTCAGCCACTGCACCACCAGGGAAGCCCAGCATTATTTATAATAGCCCCAAAGTCATTTAATTTCCCTGAGCCAAAGTGGAACCAACCCAAATGTTCATCAAATGATAAATGAAGGAATAAAATATGGTATATCTATACAATGGACTATTACTTGTCAATAAAAAGGAATGAAGTTCTGGTACGTGCTATAACACATATGAACCTTAAAAACATTATGCTAAATGAAAGAAGACAGACACAAAACACTGCATATTGCTTTATTCCATTTATGTAAAATGTCCAGAATAGGCAAGTCAATACAGACAGAAAATGGATTAGTGGTTGCCAGGGGCTGAGGGTAGGGGGAAGTGGAGAGTGAATGCCAAGGGGAATGGATTTTCTTTTTGGGGTCATGAGAATGTTCTGGAATTAGGTGATGGTGATGGTTGCACAAGTTTGTGAATACACTATAAACCACTGTTTTGTACACTTTAAAAGGGTGAATATTATGGCACATGAATTATACCTCAATTTACAAAATAAACAATAGTAAAAGATCAATATAGAGCTTAACCAAAACCAAATATTACCAAAATAGAGTGAACTTGCAATATACAAGAATAAATGTAAAATTTCTCCTCCCAAATTAATTTTTATAATTTTATTTTGTACATTTGGTAGTCAAGTAAAATGTTTGACATTGCAGTGTAGGAATAATAATTTCTTGGTACTGTCTGATGCTAGATTACCCCTGGGGTCATGCTACTGCACATTGGTGATCCTAAATAGATAATCATTTAAAACTGAGGTTTATGGAAGAGCAAGATAGTCATAGGGTAACACATCTTTGTCTAATACTTTCTTTATTCTTATTCTGTATTCCTTATTCTGTCTGGATCAAAATAATTTATCATGGAGGTTTTGCATGTGATTTGGGAGTTTTTCTCCTCATGAAATTTTGAGATGGCAAAATTGACATTCTGTTTTTAATTCTTTCTCATAAGATATGCATAATGCCTAAATTATGATTTTTTTCTCGGAATAAATGAAATTAAATAACTGTAAATCAAATAGAGGTTTTCAATATTTTATTTAGCTAGCATACCAAATAATTTTATAAAGATTAAAATATAATAAAATATAATATCCATTATTCACTTTTTATAATGACTTATAATTATTATATCATTATTTGCCTTTATAAATATTTATAAACATTTTGTGGCTCAAAAATATATTCTTCCTAAATTTATCTGACTAGGGTACTCTTTTAATATTTGTATTAATTGTCCTGTTTCCCAGTTGATTTAACCATTTGGAAGTCTTTAATATATTTCTTTTGTATGTAAGAAGAATAGTTTCTATAATCTTCACTAATTATTATAACATTCTATTATTGCAACAATACACATATATTTACACTTCAACTGGTTCATGAGAATTTCAATATATAAAGCACAAAGATTTTTACTCCAGGTTTCATCAAGAATGCACACCTATTTTGCAAGTGAATACAGATATTGACAATAAATCCAAATGGTGTGCTTTGTTTCTATTGCTGATATTGGTGTGCCAATTAGAGGTGATGGTAACTTCATGGACTCATGGTTAATGATCTTACACAAGTTCAAGGATGCTAAATATAATGTTGAAGTATGTAGTTGGCTATTTGGCCTTGTGAAGGCTGGGGTTGAAGCTTTAGCAAATAGAATTTGCCTGAATATTGAGACTGAGGCTGGACTTTGCTGCACTTCTAATATCTAGGTTCTTGAGTCTCATCCCAGCTATACTGAATGCTAGGTTTTAGGTGGTAGGCTAAATACCTCATACCTCTGCCCTTTGTATGGTAGGAATTCCCAATTTGTTTATAGGACTGGTTCTCAGTAGAGGTGGGGTAGGTATCCTCCTTGCTTCCATTTCTTCTTTTTCCTTTAGACATCCCAGATTCTTTACATGGCATGCCATCCTAATCTACTAACTGCCACCCTCCTTGTTATCCTCCAAACCAGTCACTTCTTTTACTTTAATAAACATTGTAATACTTAACCCACTTTCTTCCTCTCCCTCCCTAACACTAATAACATTTTTGGTGATTTCAACATTCACATAGAAGACTCATCCAATACTCTGGCTCTTCAGTTCCTTGACCTGCTCATCACCAATGATCTTTTTCTTATCCTGCCTGATCAACCCTATCTCAGGGTCATCTCCTTGAACTGCCCTTACCAAAAACTGAACCATTTCCAAAATCTTGTTTTTAATTATCAAGTCATTTCCTTGCACACCTATTCAACTCTTGCCCATCTCTCACTCAGCTGTCCTTTGCTTGCAAAACACAAACCCTGTTAATATCCTGTTCTCTGCCTATTCCAGGCCTGCACACAAGCAGCCAGACACTACTGGGAAAAATACACATTCTGTGCATGGCAGAAAAATGGCCCCTCAAAGATAGCCATGCCCTAATCCCAGTAACCTGTGAACGTTACATGGCAAAAGGGCTTTGCAGTTGTGATTATGGTTACAGATCCTGGGTGGGGAAATTAACCTGGATTATCCAGGTGTGCCCAATCTAATTCCATGCATGCTTAAACGTAGAGAACACTTCGCAGCTGTGGTTAGAGAGAGACGCAACCATGGAAGAAGGGGAGAGAGATGCAACATAAGAGGGGGTCCTGCCATTGCTTGATTTGAAGATGGAAGAAGAGGGCCATGAACCAAAGAGTGTGGGTGGCCCAAGGAATGCTGGAAAAGGTAAGGAAATGGATTCTCTCCTAGAGCCTCCAGAAAGGAAGGCAGCCTGCTCATATCTTAACTTTAGCCCAGAGAGACCCACGCTAGACTTCTGACTTACAGAGCTGTGAGATAAACTTGTGTTGTTTTCAACCGTTAAGTTCGTGGTAATTTGTTACAGCATCAATAGAAAACTAATCCACATGCTAACGGGTTTCATTTTAAATTCATATCCTCAAATTTCAAACTTAGCAACTGCCTGGGCATTCTATTGTACTATCTTCACACATTTGACTTTCTGCTCTTTGAAACAGTCATTTCATTCATTTTCTTCTGCTGAAACTTCTGAAACACTCCACCCCCATCAAAAATACATTGTTATATGGGAGTTCCCTCACCTTTCTACTATTAAATCTATCTAACTTGAATATTCTTTGTTTCTATCAAAGGCAATCCCTCCACTTTTGCTCTGTATCTGATCTGCTCTTGACTTCTCAAGGACTTTCACCTGATATTGTCTTCTCTCTGTTCTGTATCCTCAATTCTCCTTTAATCGTGGAATATTCCCTCTGTCTATATAAACATGTTCCTGTATTTCCTGTGATTTCACATCTCTCCCTCTCGATACCACCCCATTTTTTCTGATCCCCTTCATTTACAAAACTTTTTTTAAAAGATTTTTTCATAGTTGTTGTCTCTATTTCCTCATGACCCATTCTCTCTCTTCATCCTACCACAATCGAGCTTCTGACTTTAATATTGTAACGACTTTTCTGTTTCCAAATCCAGTGGCCATTTTTTAATCCTCATTTTAATAGACCTCTCATAAACATCTGGCACGATTGACCACTACCTTATTCTTGAAACCACTTCTTTTTTTGGTTTCTAGGACACCATATTTCCTTCATAACTAGTGGCTGCTTTGCTAACTCCTTTCCTCTGCCCTATTTCTAAATGTAGAAATGCCCCCAGGACCCAGTCCTGGCCCACCTTTTTTTCTCTATACTCTCTAAGTGATTTTATCTAGCCTTATGATTTTCAGTACTGTCTATATGCCAATGACCCCCAAATCTGTATCTCCAACGATCCCCAAATTTGCATCTCCAACCCTGACTTCTCTAAATTCAAGATTTGTAACTTAACTTTGAAATCTCCATCTTAATATCTAATAGACATCTCAAACTTCACATATTCAAAATAGTTATTTATCAAGAAAGGGGTGGACTTGCTATGAGCCATCCATAATTTCCCACCCATTGAAATATATTTGCAAGACTCTTGTCCTGGTTAAGAGCTCTAGTCTGTGACTGAAGAGCCAATTTCATAAAGAATCCTTGATTTTTCTTAGTCTCATTAATATTGTGGGTTAAAGCTCTTTTGATTGCTAATTCAAGTAAAGGGAGGATGATTTAAGGGATAAAGGAAGGTGTCACTCAAATCCAAATAAAGAAAATGAAATATAGCCAGGCTTCACTGGAGCTGGTAACTAAACTAAAATACCATCCACAAAGGAGGATTCTTTCTCAGGCATGGATTTTCTCTCATTATTTCTCTGCCTCTCTCTGTGAATCTGCTCTATTCTCTCCTCTCTTCTGGCATCTTCTGCTTACTCATCTTACTAATGACTTTGGTTGGTCCCACCAACCAAATCTCTCTAATGGCCAGAGGTGGAATTCCTATCAAAAAATAATGTAGTGATATACCTGTAGATATTTAATAACTAGCTCTTTGGGTGGGGGAGAGGGAAAATGTCCTGATCTGTCACATTTGCCAATTTATGAGGTTTGAATATTCCCACCATGGCTGATTTCAAGTTACCAATATGACATGAATGAGCTTGCAAAATTCCTGAAAATTTAACATTGGTCTTTTACAAATGGATATGGATTGACCCTAGTACATTACTACTTAAAGAGCTTAAGCTCCATGGCTCCTCACTTGCATGAGTCCCTTCCAAGGCCTTGTGCCTAGTTTTAAATTTCATGGTCTTTTTCTTCAAGTTCTTCTGCCCTGCCCCAATGGTATAAGCTCTACGCTGCACAAAACCTAGATCTGCCTTGTTAATGACCTTTAAGCTCGGTTCCTATAGCTAACTTGCAATTTCCCACCGTGACATTGTTTTGAAAACTACCAAGAAAAGAAATTATTGGCTTAGCTCACCTCTTTTAGGGCTGATCTCTTTATGCCAGGCCGTGCCATAGGTCAGTTATAGGTCTGTGGCTGAACTGCCCTGGTTTAGGTGTCCATCTCTAAACAACTGTAGCTAGGAAGGTGAAATCATGTGTTTCGCTGTCAACTTAACAAGAGTCGTGGGGGGGCCAGTTTCCCTTAGAAGAATCTGTCAGCGGAACATGTTTTACCTAGAAATGTCAAACTTCCTGAGTGTCCTGGTCACCAACGCAAATAAGACCTCTAGCACAATAAAGCACAGTCTGTCTTTTTTATAATAGTTGAAAGCCAGAATGATCAGCCTGCCTTCTAAGTAAAAAACCATGAGGAGAATCTTCTAATCTAGAGACTAGTCACTTAATTACTTTCTGATCTAGACTACTCCAAGAGTTATTGAAATAAATAAGCAGATAGTGATACAAGATTTACAGTGTTGATCAAAATTAACAAATGACCACATGGGAATTCCGAGTGGTGATGGTAGACATGTGAGCTTCTATATAAACTGAGTCTCATTGTATTTGTATTACCCAACTCATGGGATGGGTCAGCAGAAATGAAGACAGATGGTAAGTGATTAACCTTGAGGATTCTTTTATGCCATTACCACTATGATGAGCTCCTCTCTGTAAGGGAGCCCTTTTCACCAGAACATTTCCACTTCCAACTGTCAATAATTTATAATATGCAAATTCCTGAGTTGCCCCAAATCCTCTGAAAAAAGATTCTTGTGGAGTGGGCAGGGGGATGGTCAGGAACCTGTCTTTTTAGCACAGCCCTGGAAGCTATATTTTATTAAACAGTTCTGATGCACACTGAAGTTTGAGAACACTGTGCCAGACTGTCTGGTACTGTTCACCACTGCATCTCCAGCACCTAGAATAAGTCTTGACGTTGAGGAAACACTTACTAAAGATGGTTGAAAGATTGAATAAATATGTCCCTTGGGGTCTGAGAATTTTGTCACCTTACATCTTCTTTAGAAATTACAGGGAAGAGGACATGGAGATATGTACTACATGCTTTTTGATTACTGGAAACACTAGTCTGTTTTGAATGGTATCTAGGACATATATATAGAAAACATAATCATTTTTATTTACTTCCTTCATCCAGGTAATCATCTAAATCTCTGCCTTATTCAGCCCATTTAGCTCTGTACGCTGCCTTGCTCAAGGGATTAGCTCTAATTGCTCTCACCATAAGGGTGACACTTCTCAACTTGTCCTTGTCATCAGGGGTGATAGCCAAAATATTTAACAGCTAATACAGCACAGGCACCAACCAATCAGGATAGATTCTGGCCGTGAACCACTGGTAGGGCCATACCAGTGCATAATGGCTGAAGATCAGCCTTGACCATTAGCCTTGTGTAGAAGACTGTGCTCCTAGGCATTGGGCTTTATGGGTGATCTATATAAGGGTGAGGCTTCCTGGGTTGGGTCATAGCTCAGATTATCCTGTGAGGCCAGAATAATGGCCTCTTAAAGATATCCATACCCTATTCCCTGAAACCTGTAAATGTTACCTAAGATGGCAAAAAGGATTTTGCAGATGTGATTAGGAATCTTGAATTGAGGAGACTATCCTGAATTATGTGGGTAGACCCAACATAATCAAAAGAATTCTAATAAGACAAAGAGGGAGGTATAGAGTCTGAGTCAAAAAAAGATGTGATGATGGAAGGAGAGGAGAGAAGAGGAGAGAGTTGAAGGTGATATGCTGCTGGAAGATGGAAGAAGGGGCTGTGAGCCAAGGACCAAAATTGGTTCTCTAGAAGCTGGAAAAGCCAAGCAAGCAGATTCTCTCCTGGGGCAGCCCTGTTGACACATTGATTTCAGAACGTCTGACCTCCAGATTTATAAGATGATAAATTTGTGTTGTTTTAAGCCAGGAAATTTGTAGTGATTTAATACAGCAGCAATAGAAAACTAATACACCCTGTAGGTATGATTTTCATAGTCCAATTCAAGTTTGTAAAGATGTGATTCTCCTCCCCCAATACTGTTTGAAGCTCACGTTCTGTTCAGTCTCAGAAAAGTTTTTTTTTTGGCCGCACCGTGCGGCATGTGGGATCTTAGTTCCCCGACCAGGGATCCAACCTGGGGCCCCCTGCAGTGGAAGCTTGGAGTCCTAACCACTGGACTGTTAGGGAAGTACCAGTCTCAGAAATCTTAACGTTGACAGTCAAGGTACTTTTAGTCAAATTTGTGATAGTATTTTTTTTTCAAGTAAAAAATCAGTACAAATCAAGGTTTTCCTCTTCTCCCTTCTTATTCTATGGGGTAGTATCTAAGTACCAAAGTGGAAGGCAGGGTATTTTGTCTGTGTTCCTTCTCTGCTTTCTTTTGGTGTCTGAGGAGGGGAATTTAGCTCCTATTACATTTGGGCTGTTGGTCTTTATCCATGCTGCAGTGTTTCCTAATGTCCACAGTTCTACCAGACCTACACATTGCCTGATTGACATGGAATTCATTGTCACTGTTTCCTTGTTAAAATTATGAGGCCTTACACATCTCTCAGCCATTTGTAGCCTTCTTGAAGGCACAGATAACTTTGGCATATCTTCCCATCACCCTCTGGGGTCTTAGGAGAGTTGGAAGACTTTCTGGTCCTCTCTATCTAGATGTGTCTGGTCACCATTTTTGCAAGGCTTGCTGCCTTCTTGAGCTTCCACAGGTCTCTGCTCTCAATATCCCCCAAATATTTCTGGGGTTTCCATCACCCCTCTTCCCAGAAATTAGTCTCAATTCTCTTCCCTTCCTCAGCCAATCTAACTTAATTTCATTTTGGATGTGGAAAATAGGCTCTTCTTTTATCATAAATTCTTCCCAACACTCTTGTTTGTAAGATAACCTTTGTGCTCTAAGTCTCTGCACTAAGTCTTTAAACTTTTGAAACTCAAAACCTTTTTCTCTCTCAAGAATCTTGGGTTTTGTAATCCAAAGCTTTATCTATTCAGACAAGGGCTCTGCCAAGGGTTTCAGAGGTCTAATTCCAAAATAAACTCCAAAAATGTGACTGTTTGTTTTATGCATTGGGCCCTTGCCCGAGGTAATAAGTCTCAGCCTCAAGGTCTGATTTTAATGGGAAATGTTGAGGGGTAATGAGGGGTAAAAAAGAGTGAAAACCCATCTGTTAATACTTCAAGATATTATGCCTCTACATTTTCCTCCGTAGTAAATCATTGCATTTGGACTCCTGGTATTTCCCTCACTGCTTCCCCCCACACACACCAAGTTATACAAGGCCATTGTAAGACTAACTGAAGCTCTGCGGAGGCTCTGCCTTTGGTTGTGGCAGAATTCAGAGGGGAACTAAGTCTCCGACCAGAATCTGTGCATCCAGAATAAATAGCTCCCATTTGTAAAGATTCAGAATTCATAGGGCTAGTTATTAGGATGAGGTCCAAAAATGAAGGTGGTAAATTTTTAGCCCCTGAGCTAAAAAAAGCAGCTGGCTTAAGTACAATTGAGAAAAAGTTAGGAAGAATACAAGATCAATCTGAACAGGGTTTCTCCTGCCTTTTAATACTCTCCTCATGCCCATCGCATGCATAACACACGTGCACATACAAAACAAGACATTTCAAGCAGGGAATGATAAGAGCAGAGGGTTTTGGAGAGGTAGGAAGAGGATGAGACATGTATTTGGAGGTCCTTGTAATCTTCCCCCAATCCTGTTGGGTCAAATCTGAAGAATGGTAAAACATGATGGAAGTTCCACTTAAAGTTTGAGGAAATCAAAGGAGGAAGGATTTAAGCTTTACATCCTGGGTGGGGACCAGTGATCTGGGAAGCCTGGTTGAGCAATCTACTTCCTTTCAATCCAATGCAGCAGTCTTATAGTAGAGCTGTACTGTGTGGCAGGCTAGGCAAGAAAAGGTCAAAGATAAGTCTCCACTACTCTCCCCACCTGCCAACCCTCAACCCCTAAGTTTTCTGAATCCTCCAGGGACACAGGAGACCGTATGAAAAGGTCCTGTGGTTCCCTGAATTGAATGGGGAAGTTATCTGAGGGAAAGTGATCCAATGTGTTTCTAAGATACTTTTATCCAGGATGAGAGGATTCTGTGTATGATATGAACAGTCTCTGCCATGGGTTGGGATGTGTAATACCTCTCACTGGCTTATCAGCACAGGAGAGCCAAGTGGGAGCTAAATATCCATTTAAAAAGCAATTTCCATTTGTGGTGGGTTGATGCAGTAATGACTTCTAACTTATCCATGACTTTCTGTTTCTATACTCTTTGACTTGGCCAATGAGGCAACATAAAATGTGATGTCAAGTAGACACTTGAAGGAGTGCTTACACATTGGGGTATGCCTTCTCTTGCTTCTGTTGGAACTCCTGATCACTCTGTGATCAGGTTGTTGGATTATGAAAGACATGTGGTCCAGTTACCCTCTCATCCCATCTGCCAGCCAGCTAATCTCCAGACTTGTGAATGAAGTCCTTGACTGCCAGCTGACTGTAGATGCGTGAATAAGTCCAGCCCAAATTGCTTACCCACAAGGGTTGTGAGCTAAATAAATGGTTGTTATTTTAAGCTAGTAAGTTTTTTTTTAACATCTTTATTAGAGTATAATTGCTTTACAATGGTGTGTTAGTTTCTGCTGTATAACAAAGTGAATCAGCTATACATATACATATATCCCCATATCTCCTCCCTCTTGCGTCTCCCTCCCACCCTCCCTATCCCACCCCTCTAGGTGGTCACAAAGCACGGAGCTGATCTCCCTGTGCTATGCGGCTGTTAAGCTAGTAAGTTTTGAGGTAGCTTGTTAAACAGCAAACGTTAACTGATACAGAGTTCAGGGGACTATTATGCAGCACGTGTACCCAGGAACAGATGGGATGAGTTATATCTGGAGCAGTAAGGAAGCAAGTCCAACACAGTGGCCTTCCCTGTAGCTGCCGCCTCACTCCCAAACATACCCAGAGCTGATCATTCATCCTGGGGAAGGAATGAAACAGAGGAAAAAATCATGATTATGACTGAGGATACAACTTGAACTGACTGAGAAATTACTGAACTTACCTGGACATAAATTTTCTGCATTAGGCAGAATGGTGGCTCAGAGAAGGATATTTGTTTTTAAAGCATGTCTGAGCCTGTGACCAGGGAAATCCATGCTTGCTATACCTAGTATTTCTGTATTAATGCCCTAGATTGAACCTGATGTATCTGAATGATTAAGCCTAGAGCCATGCATTATACTCATGTACAAATATGAAGACTTGAGTAAAAATCAGTTTTGACTTACTTTCCAAGGCGCAGGAAAGGGGTTGCCTTGCTGTGAGTTGGAGAAACATGACAAAATATGGACACCTGTAATTGGTTCTCATTATTCTTTTAGTTTTGCTATACTGAAGGGCAAGATAGAAAGGAAAAATATAACCTTTTCTATAGGTGAAATGTATTAATATTTTAACACCTAACATTAGGTGAATACTTAACACTGTACATTGCTTCATTTAGTCCTTGCAATAACCTAGGTGGTAAGAGATATTTTTCCCACTTCATAGGTGAAGAAACTGAGATGCAGATTAAATTACTTAAGTTCATGCAGTGAATAAAATGGCTGAAATCCAGAACTACCTGACTCCAAAGAATCTGATTTCATTTTGGCAAAACATTGCTTCTTAAATGCATGGTAGCATTTTGAAATTTATAGCTAGCAATGATTTTCCGTGCAAGAGAAACAAGTATTGTGAAGGACTGGAGAGAAAAATTAAGTGCTGAAGGACCAGTTACAATTTCATTGGGGACTCGGGACATTAGGCAGAACAAAGTTGAGAGAGGGACCACTTTGTTGCTTTTGGATGGATGATCTTCCTCAAGGGGCTTCCCATAGACTAAAGATGATGGCAGTGATTCCTATTGAACTTGGCTTGGGGAAGGAAAAGCCAAGTTTTTCTCTTTAAAGTAGTAGTGCTTTGCAATGAATTATCCTGGTAATAGCTTTCTTGTAAAGAAAATAAAGAAGATATATAATCAGAGAAAGCACAACTGGTCGTCAGGCTTCCCTCAATATCCAGGTAAGTACTGATTCCGAGCATTTGGAATTGATACGTTTGATAAAATGTGTCCTGTTTGTGATTTTCTGCATAGGATCACTAATTTTAAAAATGCGATATTTGCAGGCAAAGAGGATTCTCATCTGAAATAACTTGCTGTGTATCATAGTCATTACAGCTCTCAATCACCACTCCCAGGTTCCAGCAGAGGCTTGAGAAGTTAGAAGGCTCTTTGCTTTCTATCCATTCTATCTTAGGGTATCGTCAGCATGGCACCAGGATTTGGCAGAGCTGTTTGACTCGGTGCTCTTCTGATATTCTTGCCGTCTGTACTTTGCCTTGCAGCAATGACCATTTTGGCCATTAGGTCATTGGAGCTCCAAGTGCACCGACTGCTGCAAAACCTGAATCCATCCTTGAATGCCAATCAAAATGTAGTCACCCAATGGACTGGCTACACTTGACCTCCAGTTTTTTTCTACCAAAGTAAAATGTGTTCGTTAGGAAATGTCTTTCCTGGAGGCAGGAAACAAAATGATTAGGATGAATGTATGGTATGAAAGCAATCTTTAGACTAAAAAGAGATCATGTATGTGGAAGTACCTAGATAGGGGGCACTTACCAAACATTTGTTGCCTTCCCTTTTCACTTTCATTTTCAAATGAATGAATATGATGTGGGAAAAAATAAGGGTACATTTTTCTATGACAAATGGAGCTATTTTGAAGATTGTCAGTTAACAAACTAGTTTTTAAACTTTTTTTCAATGGAATCTCATAATTTTGCGAAATGTGTGCACTTTGATTAGGCTAGAGGTTGTCAACAGTCATAAAAACCACTTTCAATATCTTTTTTCAAGTACATTCGATTTTCTTGTTTAATACTAGACAAAATGCATGATTCTGTATGAGATACTGCATCCTTTTAGAATATAATTTCTGAAATCTTAGAAATTTCATTTTCATTCCAGACAACCAAGTTGTCAGTTCCTCGTTGCTAAGGAAACCATTGTGTATAAATCATCAGTAAATACAGTAGATGGTAGTTAGACTCTTGTTCAGTGGGAGCAAGTGCCTCTCTCCTTTGAGATTAGAAAATTACTACCTTTTGATTGGAAAGAAAAAGTCATGTGGGTTTAGGCTATTTCTTTAGAGAAACACACCTGCAGGACTCTCATTTTTTTCTTTCTATTTTAGTCATGGATGAATAGGCCGGGGACCTAGGGCTAGGTTTTACAGAGAACTGGTAGACAAGCGACACTGTCTTTCTCCTGCCCAGCAGATGTCCCATTCCTAATACTGAGAAGCAGAGATTCTTTGCCAGTGTCTCTCAAATTGATCCTTTCTTTTCCACCTCTATCACTCTGATCCACCCCTAATCATCTTGAACTGAGACTTTACAGTAACCTCCAAATTGGCCACCCTAGTCCAGACTCTTCTTCCTATATTTCTTCCTTCACACTATGTGTCAGATTAATTTCTGAGCCAGACTGCTTGTGTTCAAATCCCAGCTCTGCAACTTACAAATTGTGTGACCTTTGGGCAAATTGCTTAACCTCTCTGTCTCAATTTCTTCCTCTGTAAAATGGAGATAGTAATAATATCTATCTCATAAGGTTGTTGGGATGAATAAATAAGTTAATTCATGTAAAGCCCTTATTACAATGTCTGACACATAATAAGCACTCAGTAAAAGTTAGCTCTTACTAGTTTCCCTAGAACATCACTTTCCTTTCCAGTATTTTCTCTTCCCAGTTCAAATACTTCAATGATTCTCTATCGTACTGCTTGCACTGACATTTAGAGCCTTCTCTGAATCTCAGTATATAGTAATATATAATGCAATAAATGGCAATATATAGTTAATTCTTACATTTCCAAGTGCACCTAAGTAGCCCTGGGAGGTGGCAGTGTGTAGTGGCAAGAATGCTGTAGTGGTGGTAATTCACCGTTGAGGCTGAATTTCAGCTCAATTGCCGTATAATCTTAAGCTATTTGGTCTTCAGTTTCTGCTTCTATAAAATTTAAATAAGAAGTGCTAATCTCATGGGAGTTCTTTTGAGAATTAAACAAGAAAACCTTTACAGAAGCACCTAGCATAGTACCTCCTATAGCAGGTGCTTAACAAACAATGTTTTCTTCCCCCATTCCCTCACCTCCTCTTCAGTCATGCTGATTGTTATGGGCTGAACTGTGTCCCCTCCCCCATATTTATATGGTGAAGCCCTAATCTCCAGTACCTCAGAATATGACTATATTTGGAGATAGTGCCCTTAAAGAGGGAATTAAGTGAAAATGAGGCTGTTAGGGTGGGTACTAATCCAATCTGACTGTTCTTATAAGAAGAGGAAATTTGGACACATGGAGAAAAACCAGGGATGTGCACACACACAGGAAAGACCAAGTGAGGACACAGAGAGAAGGCAGCTATCTGTAAGCCAAGGAGAGGAGTTCGGAAGAAACTAAACTTGCTGACACCTTGATCTTGATCTTCCAGCCTACAGAACTGTGGGAATATAACTATCTGTTGTTTAAGCCACCCAGTCTGTGGTATTTTGTTATGGCAGCCCTAGCAAACCAATACTCATCTACACATTATTTCTCCATTGTCTGTAAATCGCAACCTTATCTCCAGCTCAGTAAGCAGACTATGAAAGATGGGACCAGATATACTACCCCCTGTGAGAAGTCATTCACATGGCTCCTTTTGAGAACTTCCCCATGGATCACCACCATGCTTTATGCCAAAATATCCTATCATCCCAGCCATAACTGATTGGGCCTTACCCAAACTCGGTCATCCAGACAGGTCAGTGATCTGTTGGTGGCTCAGCATAAGAGCTCTCCTACAAGTGGTGCTTGAAACTCAGTAGTGACAGTCCAGCCCGTTTAGACTCTCTGTGTTGTGTCACATGTACGAAAAACACAGAGTATCAGTAGATGGTAGAGTGGGCAAGAAACTAGAGACACACAGGATGTTAGAATAATCAGAAGCTACAAATAAGCAGGGACATAGTTGACAGAGAGACTATCAAGTCATTTTAGGAGAGTAGGAACATGGAAAGATGCAAGTAGAGAGGAAAGCAGAGACAAGGTGAAAGTAGTTGAAGATGTAAAGTCTGATTAGAGTTGAAAGTAATAGATGCCTACTTGTCTGGTTACTTAGATTTTTTAGACTTGCTATTCAATTACTAAGACTGCACATCCTAAAAGATATTTCAGGTTCACACAAAGCTGTGGGGCTGCTGAGACCATTTTCTATATTTCCTACTTACCCATGTAGTCTTACACTGTACAGTTACTTCTCTTCTCTCTGAAGTAATCCGATTGAGCCTTTGTTCCTTGAACTTAAAGGGACTAACTGATACACTTGGAAAATCATCACCTCTTCTCTTTGCTTTTCTAAGTCCTGCCCTTCCCTTGTGACCTAACTCAAGTCCTACTGTTCCAACAAAGCCCACTTCAGCTGCTTCAGGATTGAACAATTCCTATAACACTTATTGGCTTAACTGTGTATTTGGCCCTTAGTAGTTAATTTTAAATATTTATTTCTGCATTAAAGAACCCATGGAAGCATCCCTCGCTTATGGGCTCCTGAATCATTGGATATATTTGAATGTTCTTAAGCTCTGTAGATTCATAAATATGGAATTTAGAGTTATGCTAATGAACAGTAGTCTCCATATTATTCAAATTAGTGCGGTAAGATTGTGTCAGCCCAACCTTACATCCGGTCTTCCTTGTTATCAAGAGAGGTCCTGATAGAGCTTTATTTGGCACCTAACCTTCTAGTGTCTTAACAACTGTGGCACTCAGAAGAGGCCTGATGTCACATGAATTGTATCAAGGCACCAGATTTATCAGCAAGGTCATTCTCTGAAGACCAAAAGGTCAGCATTATGCCCTGGGTTGATTCTATTGTGTGTCTTTAATAAGCAGTCATCAAAAATCTAGTCCATTTCCCCCATGCTGTCCATTGGAATGGGCCTCCCCTGGGGTGGCATGAGGGCACACGGACAACTGTGAGTGCCTGGCTGTCTAGAGTAATAAAGGTGATGGCCACGGCTAGCTCCTTGGCTACTGTCAAAAAATTACAACTTGCTCTTCTGTGAATTAAACCCTGGAGGATTCAACTAGCTGTCCTAGTAATGACCTAATGAGCAAAGGTGTTTCTAAGCTAATGTCTGACCCTTTCTATTCCCTGCCCTTTAGATGTATTAGTGTCCAAAGGTTTGGATGAATTTGCTTGAAAATGTCTGGAGTAGCTATTCTGAGAGGGTGAAGGCCTTCATGCAACATTTGAAGCAAGTAGGAGATGTGCTATTACCACATTGAGGAAGACAGCCCAGATATTTCCTGAGCACTAAAATAAGAATGGATTTGTCTTGGAATGACTTTACTCTAAGCTCAGGACCCTTCCTCTACTGTCCCTTGTTGTCGCAGATCCTTAGATGTTGATTAGCTTCACTAAATGCCTTTGGGAAAGTGTTCCACAAACCAGGAAATGTTGAATTGCCACCTACTCTGGATAAATTGAAGGCATCAAAAGCCAGCAGAACCTCTGGAGTAGGAGATGGGGCCATGTTGCAGTCCAGTTAATAGCCTCCCAGGACATATTTTGTGCCAACATATTGGGCCTTTGTTTCCTTTATCATGATCATTGGTTAATTGCGCAGGTGGAATCAAAACAGAAGACCATTGAGAGCTAGAACAAGTAAGTTGTTTTGGCAAAAAAGAGGAGAAGAGGAAGAGAGGGATAGAGACCAGATACTGAATACCTTCTCTGTACCAGGTAGTCTATTTGATGCTTTATCTCCTATAACAAAAACCCCTGTGGGGTAAGTACTACCCAACTGGTCAGGATGAGGAAACTGAAGCACAGAAGGGTAAAAGGATTTGTTCAGGGTTGCACAGCTTATAAAAGTGGCAGAGCTGCGATCGGAAACAATATTTGTTTTACTCCAGAGCTGACATTTTAAACTACAAAGGCATTATGTCTTAATATATTTTCATGTTACTATTAGGCCTTAAATGCTCACTAACCCACTTGATTGATTTATCAGATTAGCTAGCATTCATCTTGCGTGGACCTGAGTTAATGGTACACAGGGCAAAGGAGTTTTAAAGGGTGGTTAAAAGAAGCAAAGCATAGTCCAAAGCAAGGATCTGAACCTCATCTATCTAACTGGTACACTGGGAAGTTAGGACTATTTCAATAAGGGACTTCTGCAGGGGTAACAGGAATAACCTTAACAGATCACCATCTACTGGAAGATTTTGAAGCCTTACCTGGTAGGTCTCCAAGTTACTTGACACTGTCATTCCCTACTCTTCCATCAAAACTTGCTCTGACAAGATCAGTTAGTTATATCTTAGTGTTTTGTGCTGACAAGTTTCAAACATGGCAAGGATACTAAGTAGTTGTAACACTTAGATTCATTATATTGTATGTATTGTATTTATTATTTTATTTTATTTTATTTTACTGTCTTCACAAAGGCAATTCTGATGCATGGCAGGGCTAACTGGTTGGGAATTGAATAATCCATGTAGACAATGACTATATTTACTAGAGTCAACCTTTGGCTAACCCCAAGGACAAATCTTTGTAAGTCCTTACTGACATTGTCTACCTAGCCTGCTGATTTAAGCCTTTTGTTGACAGAAAGAAGATCATTATTTATTCTAGCTCAGCAGGAATACAAACAGTTCTCTCCTCTCCCCTTACCCACGGCTCCTTTTGCCTTCAGGCTGACTTCCTTATTACATATTAGATTTATAAAATAAAGCTTATGTCAACTGGCCACAGAACCTTAGCATTATTAGAAACTTTAGAAATCATTGGCTAACACCATCATTTATGCACAGATTGAAAACTGAAACCAAGAAGAATGATGAGACGTGCACAAAGTTATTCAGTGAGTTAGTTAGTTAAAGCTAAAATTAAAAATCCTCTGGTCTCTAATCCAATGCTGATATTCTATGAATGTCTACTTGTTCTTCTTTTTTTAAAATTCGCAAGTCATGGTAGAAACTTTATTTCTCCCACCTTTATTATTATTAATGATATTATTATTTATAAAATACCTTCAGCTTTTAAAACCAAATGTCTTCAATTAGTTTTGATCTTTGTTTCCTTAGTGTAACTTCCCTGACTTTGGGAATTTATCCCTCAGCTGGAGAGCTGGAGGCTAGAAGGAGAGGCATGGAGAGGAAGAACAAATAGTTTTAAAAGGTTCTCTGTTGCTGCAAATTGCATTTCCTTCACCGATAGTTTCTGCAGTCCCCATTCCTCTATGTCTAGCTTAAATGTCAATGGCAGCTCAAAATCTCACAGTTTTCGAGTCCCTTAGGACGGAATTTCCTAAGTGGCAGCATAGGCAACTGAGACACAAATTCCCTTTCATGATCAGCATCTCAAATTACAAATAATGCATGAGGCTTAAATATTCCCTGTGTCTCAATCTTTGCATTTTTATTTTCTGGAAAGGCTAGCAAAGGTTTTCCAAAATTCCTTTGCTGAAATATTCATGCCTGGTCTATTAGGCTGAAGGACACATTCATAAGACAGAGACCTCTCTAACATAAACAGGAGGCTTTGGGCCCAGCTGGTGTTTGACACTGGGGATATTTATCTTCAGTTAGCCTTTTGTTGAGGGACTTTCTTCCATCACAAAAGCCCCCTTGTAGTATTCACCAGTAGAATTCATTAACTCCTTTGGATCTGGACCAATGCTATTACAAACTGATATCTTAAGAGAAATCAATTTATCGGGCCATATCAGACATCAAAATCAGGCAAGAAGATAGCTTATTTGGTAAAATAGGACACAGGTCTGGTCTGAAAGTGAAAACTCTGAAATGACCGTATGGGAAGAAATAGTTTTATTCCTTTCAAAGGGAATGCTAAAAATTAGCACAGATGAAAATATAAGCAAAATTTTTCTGCTTCACCTAGTTTTATCTTAGAAACAAAGGGCTCTTTTTTTTTTTTTTGGTAAGTAAGAAGTGGATTTATTTAGAGAGAAACACATTCCGCAGACAAGAGTGTGGGCCATCTCAGAAGGTGAGAAAGGCACCAGGGTATGGGGTTGTCAGTTTTTATAGGAGTGGGTAATTTCATAGGCTAATGAGTGGGAGGAGCATTACAGCTATTTTAGGAAAGGGTGGGGATTTCCAGGAATTGGGCCACTGCCCACTTTTTAATATTTATTTATTTATTTATTTATTTATTTATTTATCTATGGCTGTGTTGGGTCTTCGTTTCTGTGCGAGGGCTTCCTCTAGTTGCGGCAAGCGGGGGCCACTCTTCATCGCGGTGCGCGGGCCTCTCACTGTCGCGGCCTCTCCCGTTGCAGAGCACAAGCTCCAGACGCGCAGGCTCAGTAGTTATGGCTCACGGGCCTAGCCTCTCCGCGGCATGTGGGATCTTCCCAGACCAGGGCTCGAACCCATGTTCCCTGCATTGGCAGGCGGATTCTTAACCACTGCGCCACCAGGGAAGCCCCAAAGGGCTCTTAATATGCAAAAAGTATTTAGTCCTGGGTGGACCCAGGCATTTTTTTAAATTGAATTTCTTGAGTCTTTGGAACTAAGGAGAGAAATGAGCACGTATTGAGTGCTGCTTTGTACTGGGCACTACGTCCGGCACTTTACATATACTCTCTAATTAAATTATCTCAACAACACAGGGAGGTCGGTACTATTGTTCATACTTTATAGAAAGGGAAATGAGTGTGCCAGTTCTGGACCTGTTTGCCCTCAGGTCCATTCCTTGCCTTTCACTTTCCCTGCCAACCCCTGCAGACTATATTTCTCAGGCTCCTGTGATAACTAGCTTCTGGATGTGTTCACCCAAAGGGAGATGCAAGTAAGGGGTTGAAGAGCAGGAGGAAAGAAGAAGCCAGGATTTTTATCACCCTTCTCCACTCTCCAGCCTGAAGGAGCACCTTTAGAAGTGGCTGCCTTTCCTCTGTGGCTCCAGCTCCCATCAGATAGGCCCACTGTGGTTCTAGCTTCTTCTGGGGGACACTGTGGTCCCTGGCCTCTGGAAACACCGTCTCCTCTCCTTGCCTCTCCAGTCCTAAGAGTGGTCCTGGCCTCCTGCTGTTGCTAATCTCTGGGTTGCCTTCCTTTCGTCTATTTGGCTTCTCAGCTCCTCAATCAACTGCGTAATGCATTTCTTATCTTAAATACCCTCTATTTCAAAGACTATATCTAAAATGGTTTTTGATTTCCTGGTTGGGCCCTGACTGATATACTGAGGCTTTACCCCAAATCATGTGGCTAGGAGGTGATTAAGACTCAAAAGTGTATACTCTTTCCTCTTGGTTTGCAAATATCACAGATTTATGACCTCTCTGTCTCTCTTCTCTGTCTCTCTAAGACTTTAAAAGTCTTTGGAGGAAGAAATATTTTTAAAATATTTACTCAACGAAATCATATTTCCACTTCCTCAATTGTCTCCATCCGTACTTTACTAGAATCCAAATTGACAAGAGTTTGTTCTACTATCTTCTAGCTAGCCATTCATTTTACACATTGAGGTTTTTAAAAGGCCTTCATTATATAGTTCGCCCTTTGCTAGCCCAATGGAAACATTTTCTTTAGGTTTCTTAATTCATCAATGTCATCCCACTCTACCCTTAGTCAGAACACTATTCCCTTTCTATTTTTCCAATTTCATTTCTTCTAGTTATGTCAAATCCAGTGCAGCACATTTTTTTGAGGCCTGGACCTCTGCAAAGGGAAAAGTGCCCAAGGTCATGCTGTCAGTCGAGATCTGAACTTCCTTCAAGTCAGTGAGAGAGATGGGAATGGAGGAGAGAAGGGTAGATGCAGGGAGGGAGAGAAGAAGGGGAGAGGGTGGGGGACAGGGAGAGAGAGAAAGGAGAAGGAGGAAGAAGAGAGAAAAGGCAGTGAAGAGTAAAAGGTGGAAGTCACAAGGAAGGAGGGAGAGAATAATAAATTTAATGGATTAAGGCAAATGTTTTGTTGAGTTTTTCAGGTCATATTTAAGAATATGGGGACTTGTAATGATGGAACATGAAGGTAATAATTGTCATTTTTCCTTCATTACCAAAAGTTGTCATTTTTTCCCCCATGGAACTGAGACCATTTTCTAAACAAAGACACCACCTTGTGTAAATGATAGATCTTGCTTTAAAAGAACTTGCCATTATTAAAGAACAAATCAGCAGAAAGCCAACTAGGCCTTCATTCTGGGAATGTCATTGAGATTGGCTTGATTTGTTCAAATTCTTTTTGTCTAAGTTTATGGAAATTAAGTACCACCTCCCTCACTCCCTGTCCATAGTTAGGACATACTTTATTTGGGGGCTGATATTTGGGGTGGGGACAGTGAAGTGTGAAAGTTTCATAAGGCACCTGACTCAGCTGGATACCGCTAGTCTTAGGTTGGAGGCTGTCATTCTCTGTGACTAACACTTGACGTGGCAGAAGCTTGGTTTAAAATATAGCACAAACCCTTTTTCAGTTGGTTTGGAGATATATTACTGACTTTTCCTATAAACAGGCAGCAGGTGAATTGACTGAAATAGCATTTTTAGTGATAGCTTAGTAGAGGGAGCCCTCAAGCCTAAGGAGGGGGCTTTGGGAAGTCTGTCAACACCTCTTTCCTCTACTGGCTGGCACCTGGACCAGAAAGGGTGGGAAGTCAATGACCTTTTTCTTGAATGCCCTCTCCACTTTCAGTGACTCTTTCTTCCTCTCTATCTTCTTTATCCACCCTTCCCAAAGCACATACATCCTCTCCCTCTCTCTCTCTCTCTCTCTCTCTCTCTCTCTCTTCTTGTCCAGAACCCCAGGGACCTCAGGGCACCCTTCCCAGGAAGTAAACAAGATTCTCTTTCCTCATCATGATGTTTAGGTGCTGGACCTTTTCCCTCAGGGATGTCTAGTTTGAGATCTAAAATTGTATTTTAGAAATGTCTATGAGTGTCTTAATGCTGTCCCTTTCTTAGGCATTTGGCATTTGATAGGGGTCTTCAGTTCATAAAGGCAAAGGAGTGGGGAAGCTGGTGATTTGGAGGTCTTGCAGGGAGTTTTGTTTGTCTCTTGTTTTTTCTTTTCAAATTCTTCTTAAATCAAGTCTGCCTTAGGGCTTTGGGGATGGTACAAAAGTCTCTTTCTCACCAGTCCAATGTCTGACATTGCCAGAAGAGTTGAAATCTGTACCCAAACCGAAGCCAGTGTTAGAAAAACCTCATCACTTTTATCAGCAAAAGCGCTTGCTTTGCTCTTTTCTTTGGTGAAGCTTTGGAATGTCAGTAATCTAACGTTAAAATGTGGGAGGGATTCTCAATTAGTGAAGTTAGTGACTATCACTATTTAAACTGCATCTTAGAAACTCAACTCTGAGTCAGTCAATCTCATTGTCTGACATGTCCCCATTAGTGACATTCCTTTGGGCTAAAGCAGAAGAATTTACTAGGTAATATATTCGCTGTATACTGATCACTAAAGCATTGCCATTGCAAAGTGTGTTGGGGGCGAGGGGATTGGACCCATGAGGCAGTTTCAATCCATTGAATGCCCCAGCTCAGGGCACAGTGGGGCTGGTGGGCACTGGAAACCTGAGAGAAGGAGTGCTGGAAGGAGAAGGCTGATTCAAGATGAAAGGGAGTGGCGAGGGCTGACCTTGTCTGGGGGAGAAGCCACAGAGGGAACCGATACCGTATTTGAGTCATTCTGTATTCCACCACAGGAGTCCGTTTGATTTCCTAACCGTTGAACAATCCTTAACTTGTTCTCACTTATTCAGGCTAAGATTTTTTTTTTCTTCTTATGTGGGGTGAATAATTCAGAGAGACAACTGCTTTGACCATTTCTGTTTCTTGAATTTGACTGTCTTTCTCCTTCAAATTGTTTGAAATTACCTATTTCCCCATAATGTGTGTCATTCCAAATTCCTCTTTTCTAGGCAAATCATGCATTTGTCCTGAGGCTTTTGGGGTTATTTTCCTGCAAGCTAACATAGCCTGGTTGATTTCTACAGAGGGAATGGTAACTGGAAGAAAGGAATATTCTGGATATATTAGCTTTGCTACTGTTCAACGTGGATCAAATTCTGAAAGTTATTCGGACTGGTCTGCCAATCCATAGGGAATCCTAGTGTCTCTTCTTAATCCTCATTACTGTACCCACCTCTGGAAGGAAGACAGTTTATTTTCTCATTTGGAGAGAAGGGGATGAAGAAGCCATTCAGAAAGCAAGTGCCGAAGAGCTATAAATATTGATATGATAGCTTAATTTCTCAGAGCATCTTGGTTTTGAGTTTCAGTCCATACTCTGGCAAGTATATTTATAAACATTAATTTTAGATGTAGGTGTAAGGCAATGAGCAACAACTTTCCAGAGGTATTCTTTCCTAGTCCCTTCTACCTGCAGTATGCCTGTAATACAGTTGTCTACCTGTCAGAAGTGTTTCTTTGTAGGTTGGGTCTAGGGTGAGGAGAGTTAACTCCTACACATAAAGCAGCCTAATAAATTTTGTGCTTATTTCAATCTATGTTTACCCAGACCCCATCCTTCTTCAGCAACGCTGGAGGGAACTGAGGCAGCTTAATAGTTTCAAAAGTTGGCACTGTGATTAAATTCCTGTTCTGTACTAGCAAGGACATAGGACTTTGAGGTAGAAGACCTGTGTTTAACTTCTAGCTCTGTTGCTTATTAACCATGTGATGTTTAGGTGAGCTATTCAGCCTTTCTCCACCTACTCCTCATTTTTCAAATAGGAATAATAACACTTGTCTTGTACCACTTCTGGGAAGATTAAATGAGCCAACATTAAAAGCTTAATACAGTGCCTGAAACACAGTAGGGCCTCAACAAATGTTTGCCAGATTAATTCCTTTCTGGAACACAAACAATGAAAGTCGACCAATCTTGTGATGCTAAGAGACCCCAGTCCCTTGGGATATGTTCCCAATTTATGCAAATTCAGCCTCAGCACAACTGGACTGTCATTTACTTCACTTAGCTGTACCTCATATTCCTGTGGATCTCCTTTGAGCCATTTATCCTCCCTTAACTTCTTTCTACATTACAGACTCTTTGACTTTGTGGAATAGCTGTGTGCATATATACTGTTTATTGGCCACTCGAACAGCAAGGTAACTAATTGGCTAGCAAGAATTTGGTACCACACTGATGTTTTGTAAGACAGTTTTCTATACTTTCCTATAGCTTAGGCTAAATAATATACTATTAGCCTTCCAGATGTGAGGAATAAGGAAATTAAGTGCTAGAGTCCAAGCCCCTTTTGATTGGCCCCATTAGAATAGGCAGCAAGTATTCCTGCCCTCCGTTCTTTTGGTCTATTGTTTGTTGTGTGTCCTCTGTGCTTACCCACTAGCAAGTGTGTCTCCTCTGTCATCATTTTTTAGGGTGGGAAGCATAGGAATTTCCATTCCATTCCAGGTGTTCTAAGGATTTTCTCTTCACTTTCTTTTGAGTTCTGAATCTATACTTTGGAGCTGGGTGACCTTGACTAACTGCTTGAATTTTAAGCCTCTGTTTTCCCATCTGCAAGATCTGGCTAATATTAAGTACCTGGCAGGACTATTGTGAGGATTGTTAAAAAGTAATTTAAAAACTTAATGCACTAGAGGGGCTTCCCTGGTGGCACAGTTGTTAAGAATCCACCTGCCAATGCAGGGGACACAGGTTTGAGCCCTGGTCTGGGAAGATCCCACATGCCGCGGAGCAACTAAGCCCGTGCACCACAACTACTGAGCCTGCGCTCTAGAGCCCACATGCCACAACAAGAGAAGCCACCACAATGAGAAGCCCACACACTGCAATGAAGAGTAGCCCCCACTCGCCACAACTAGAGAAAGCCCACGCACAACGAAGACCCAATGCAGTCAAAAATAAAATAAAATAAAATAAATAAATTTTAAAAAAACTTAATGCACTAGAAAACACTGTACGAACATGATACTAGGAGAGAATTGAAGAAAAACTTGGAGATGAGTTGTGATAGGCAAGTTTCAAGACTGGTGAGGGTGGATAGATCTTAGAGCCCCTTGTGTTCCTCTTCTGGGCGTCTTCCCATCTTCTCTTCTCTTCTCTTTTCTTCTCTTCTCTTCCCTTCTTCATTTTTCTTTCTCTTTCTCTCTCTTTCTATTTCTGTTTCTCTCTCTCTCTCTCTTTTTCTCACACCTAAGAGTTGTCCGTGTTGGGGAATATGGGCAGGGTTGGATAGAGGTGAAGGAGAACTGAACCATGCTCACTCAACTCTCACTGCCATCCTGTATCTCTGGCAAGCTTGCCATCCCAGCCCCAAACTGATCCCTTAGTCCTCCAATTTGTCCATGTCATAATCCCCAGAACCTGTGAATGTTATATTATAGGGGCTTTGCAAATTTGATTCAGTTAAGGGTCTCAAGATGGGAAGATTACCCTGGATTATTTGGGTGGGCCCAATGTAAACACCAAGATTTTATAAGAGAGATGCAGGAGGAGTCAGAGGTAGACAGAAGGCAATATGAAGATAGAAGTAGAGACTTGGAGATGCTGTGCTGCTAGCTTTGAAGTTGGAAGATGGGACCACAAGCCAAGGCATGTAAGGAATGCAGCTCTAGAAGCTGGAAAAGGCAAGGAAACAGATTCTTCCTAGAATCTCTGGAGGGAGGAAAGCCCTGTTGCCACCTTGGTTTCAGCCCAGTGATACCCATTTCTGACTTTTGCCTTCCAGAATTGTAAGTTAATAAATTTGTGTTGTTTTAAGCCACTAAGTTGTAGTATTTTGTTATAGCAATTGGAAAGTAATGCACTAGGAGTAGTGATCAAACAGTATTTAGAGATTCTAGGGTTGACTACTTAAAATGCTCTCCACATCTTTAACTCCACCTGGCTTGATAACTACTGCCCAGGACCAGGTGCACCTGGAGTGATCAACCATCCCAGTTTACACTGAAAGTCCTACCTTCCACAAAATCCCTCAATGCCATGCAAACAGGGACAGTTGGTCACCCTGCATTTTCCCAGTTTTCCAGACTTTTATTAGTCTTGGTTATGGTGCTGTGTCTCTAAGACCTCTTCTGTTGTGTATGTTCTTAATTTGTTACCCACTTTTTAGCTCCAGTGCAAGCACTAACTCAGCTTGACATAGGTGGCTTCTGTTAATACTTCCAACACTGGTCCTGGACTTATCCTGAATCACTTATCTTTGCTTCATGTTCTGAACGGATGTTACAGCTGTTTCTCTGACCATATATCCTCCAATTCCCATGCTCCCTGGTTTCAGTCTTTCTGTTGCCCAGTGTTGCTCTGGGTTTGAAAGACCTTGTTTTGCTGTGGAACATCTATTAATTTGTCTGCAAAGTTGTGTCACTCTTGCTTGGACGTTGTTTTTTTTTTAGTTAAAAAAATTTTTTTTTATTGGAGTAGAGTTGATTTACAATGTTGTGTTAGTTTCAGGTGTACAGCAAAGTGAATCAGCTATACATATACATATAACCACTCTTTTTTAGATTCTTTTCCCATATAGGCCGTTACAGACTATTGAGTAGAGTTCCCTGTGCTATACATTATGTTCTTATTAGCTATCTCTTTTATATATAGTAGTGTGTATACGTCAATCCCACTCTCCCAATTTATCTCTCCCCACCCCGGTAGCCATAAGTTTATTTTCTACATCTGTAATTCTATTTCTGTTTTGTAGATAAGTTCATTCGTATCCTTTTTTTAGATTCCACATATATTGCTTGGACTTTGAGGCAATGGAAGTAATCTTGAATCATTGCCCTTCAAATGTCACATCCTGAGCCTGGCAGTGTGGGGCATGTTGAACCCTCATGAACAGTGCCTCAGTTCAACATTACCCCTCATCCTGAAAGGTTCCTGCTTTATGGGGATCTAATATACAAATAGACAAACATAATCAGGGTGAAAATTATTTGCATAACACAAGAGATTCTCAACTTTACAAAAGGTTTAACTTCATGGTTTACTTAAATAGCAAGTCTCCATAGTGGATTTAAAATGATTTGATTTTCTAAAGAGAAATTTATAGTTTTCAAGGACATTTATGGTGATAAATTCTAGAAGCTTGCATCAACTCTGTACATGTTATGACTAAATGAATGTATGATATTTGAATTCTCTTTATTGAGTTGATGACGCATTTCTGAACTTAAAAAGCGCTGTGTTCCAAGGAAATAAGGCATTTTGTAGAGATCTCACCTATTCTTACACCCCTCTGAGAGGTAGGTTGCCATCATCCCAGTCATCAACATGGACCTGATGCTAATTGGTAATCTTTGCATCCCTCTTTTCTTCTCTGTTTCTTACTCCCCCACCCCTTTCATCAGCAGGAAGGGGACAGTTCATTTTGACGCTAGGATGCATCCCTGACAGAGGCTTTCAGCAGTTCCAGACCAATATTCTCTTACTCATCCTCAGTTCCCTTTATTGCCAGGCTAGCCCTGACCTTTCCCTTCCATTTTGATAATTGGCCAGCTGTTTTATTCTGATAGCCAGTCCTTACTTTGTATCTTGGTTCTGATTAATGTCTTGTTTCCTGTGCTGGAGACCTTATCTTGGTAGGCTGCCCAACATTCTCATCCCCCTAGGGCTGACCCTGATCTTGATTTTGTCAGCACTACTGTCCCTCCCACCACATTGTGAAGACTCCCTGAATTCCAGCCTGGTGTCTGGGTCCTGCTAGCTGCTAACATGTCAACAGAAAGCCAGCTTCAAGGAATATCTAATTATCAGCTTGTCTTAGGTTTTCTGTTGCTGCTTTCCATTTTAAAAATCTGAGGAAGAACTGTCTCACTCACCTCAATTTTCTAAGTAAAGTTCAATAGGTGAGAAATTGAATAAATGATGAATGAATAAGTGAATTAATAAATGAAATACTAATCAGGAGACAGCTATCACTTTGGTATTGGGCCCACTTTGGTATTGGTATTGATACCAACTGATTATCTGGACTACTGCCCATTACCGATTGCCCATCCTTTAGATAGCCTGCTCTGCCTGCCATATTGGATTTCCCCCTATAACCAGCACCTGGGTATATCCCCTGAAGTCTCTGCCCAACCGTAACATGAAGATTCATTACCAGATCTTGGTTTTACCCATCCCTTGTCCTTAAGCTGTTTATGTTCTACTGGGGCATTCAAGACAAATGTAAATCAACACAGAGAGATGTGATTAAATGGTGAGGAATTTCTGGATTCATTTGAGAAGACTATGGACGTTAGTCCCCAAAGGATTCATTCATTAATTCGTAAATATTTTTGGAGCATGTGTGAATTTGTCAGGGTCCCATAGAAAGGAGAGAATATACATATATTAGGATAATTTGAGGAGGGTTTATTTGCAAAGGGACTAACTAAAAAGATATGGATGTTGTATATGGAACGATAAGGGCTAGTTCGCAACGTGGGTTTAATAGTTGAAGAAGAGCTACTGCAAGCTGAGGGGGAGAAGTGTATATTGCAACCTGAAGGAGAGAGTGGAGTAGAGGAAGCCATGCTGAGAGAAACAATGACCTTCTGTTGAGGGACACAACCAGGTCAAGATGACCCTGCAGGGAGGGAGCCAGGGGAATCAATGTTGTCCCCTTGCTCCTTGTACTCTTCCAATTTCCTACTGAAGCTCTTCTTTAGCTGAGCCTCTACTGAAAGCCAGAGGGCAAGGAGGCCCTCCTATGGCAGAGAGCAGGGTGGAGAAGTATAGAGAGTGGCTCTGGAGGGGTAAGAAGAAAATATCTAATACAACTTGCTCAGTTGGATAACTTTGAGCTGAGTGCTGAGAGGCTTTTGGGAGGCATTGAGTCTTCATTGGAATGTTAAATCAATTATGTGACAGGAAAGTAGATACATTAATATTGTTTTGTAGAGAGTTTTAATTAACTCAAAATAATACACATACATGAATAAGATAATTCAAGACCACAGCTTCTCTAACACACTTTCAAGCCCAGTACCCTTTTTATTAGTTTAAGGTTCTCCTGATGTGCAGATTCCTTCTCTGAATCTCCTCTGAGGCCCAAATGTGAGTGAAACTTTTGATTTAGTCCCTTTGCCTGACTTTCTGTAGCTGCTAGAGACAAGTAAGTGTCCCAGCCCTCAATGGTTCCTACCTTGACCTTCCCCTCTAAAAGCTGGTGATTGGTTCATACCAGTCTTTCTGGTGTTGCATGACATCTGGGAAGTGACTCTGGCCTGTATGGACATTTAATAATAATATGCTCATTAGTTTCCTTAGGAGATATGGTTCATTCATTCCTTTTTTTCTGCTTACTATGTGTTAAGATATAGGGAGGCAATTAGCAATGAAAATCAATAGCAATAGGAGAATGGAGCCCTCTGGAATGGAATGACTGGGGTTTAGTTAGAAGGTTCTATGATTGCCCTGAGGTCTACAGAAGGAATGAGACTGCTACAAAGCCTGTATGCAGAGGAAACCAACAACAAAAAGTAGCCAACATCAGGGCCTGGTAAAATAAAATACTGGACTAATAGATAATGTGTTGGATGTTGGATGTTGGCTGACTCTACAATGGGAAGTTGTGGCAACTGTGCAAACCAGAGAGCACCCATCCATCTAAGAGCATTCACAAACACAATTTAGAAAAATACTGTGCAAGACAAACACGTCTGAGGGCAGCATCTGGTCTTCATTTTATCAGGTCTACGTTTTATGACTGTTGAATTCTGCCTAACTGATAACTGTGAGGGTGATTAGTGGCCAAGTTTAGGAATTGGGGAAATGTGGTAAGATGGCTATACTGTGGATAGCTGAAAGGTGGGGAGGGGTCATTAATATTCATTTGAAGAAAGACTCAGGAAAATTTTCTCAGAGAAGACATCTGGCATGTTATCAGGGGATTCTGGTGCTACCCTGGGGCCAGCCTATAGTTGCTTGCTTACTGCTGGTCTTCTGGGAAGTTTATTGATGAATAAATATATCCTTCTCTCACTGACTCTCACATGGGAGAGATTTGTGGTCCACTGGGCCTAACCAAGCAGGAGATAGCTTAAGCTATTTTCATGACTATTATTTTTAAAATCCATATAAATTCTCAGAGAATATAATTTGTGAGTTAGGTATTAGTATTACTTTAAAATTTAGTGCAATATTTATTCTTCTAAGCTGCCTTTATGTTAGTAAATCATTATAAGATTAGCATTAATCTGACAGTAATATATTGAGCCATCCAATTCTCTATTAATTCTGTTAGGCCAAATTTTCCACCTCATTCTTTAATATGCTCTCTTTGATGACCAAATGTATAGCTACCCACCCACCCTTACTCCCACAATACAGCTGTGGGGTGTAATCTATTCTGAAAACCCTTGGAATTGTTTTGCAGTAATAGCAGTTTAAGGAATATGAATACAGAAGAAACCAGTATAGGATTGTCAGAATTTAGAACTGGGGCTGACCAAGAGAGACTTAGATGCTGAGTAAAGCCAAATACTGGGGTCTGGCAGATACCATAAGTCAATGCAGAAATTGAATCAAGTCCAGAAAGGCCAACTTAAGCCATGGGGTAGTAGGCAAGGTCCACAGTCTAAGGGGCGTCTATATAAATGGTTGGATGTGTCAATCCTGAGACAGGTGGCACTCTGCTATCTCAAAGCATCTGTGAAACCATATTGCTATTCTGCTGGTGATTGTGTAGTCAAAGATCTATAGATCAAAGGCAGAGGTACTGAGATCATTAGGTATTTTTCACACCTGGTTTCCTACCATATGTCTTAGATGATACCATGTACAACCCAGAATAAAAACCTGGCTATCAAATAACCTATCTTTCCTATAAGACAGTTATTCCGAAATGGACCTGGGATAGCTGTAAATGCAGATGTAAATTGGCTGATGTTGATGTCTTCCCAGAAATGAAGGAAGTTTACCAAATTTAGGCAGTGACATTGAGTGTGCTTCTTATAGGCATTCCAGAACATAATTCTTGGAAATTATCCAGTTGTCATGGCATCTTGCCATTGGTTCTGAAGGAATGGCCAGCATTGAAAGTTCCTGTATATTTTAATAGTTTTCCAGGGGAATGGAAATAAACTTACATATTCTCAGGTTTTATTTTTCCACTGAATTCAGCTGTTTTAATTCTTTTCACTTAGTTTAATCACACAGATTTGATTTTCTTATTTACTTTGTACAAGTATGGAAGGAAGAATAGAATCCTAATGTTTATTTAGCGTTTAGAAGTGCTAGGCATTGTACTGTTTACCTACATCATTGCCTCAGCAACCTAGGTGGGTATGAATGGTTATCTTCACTATAGAAATAAGGCAACTGAGGCTCAGAGAGGTTAAGTAACTTGTCTAAAGTCACACAGCTAGTAAATGGCCGAGCCAATATTAGAATGCAATTGTGTCTGTCTCAAAGGTCCACATTCTTTTGTCATGAGATGCATCCTTGAGCAGATTTGGTTATATGCAGACAATTTAAATCCCACGTAATGACAATAGAAGTGCAACTCATTTTTTATACATGCAATAGACACATGATAAATGTTTGTTGCATTAGTGAAAAGCTGAATACTTGAAAAGACAGTGGTTTAACTGTAATGCTCACATTTGACTTCTTTTGTGTAGAACTATGAGTAAAATAAAACCTTTCTGAATTTTAGTGTGAGATTTCACCTCCTGGATTTTAATTATTGTATTTTTCATTACCCAATGGTGCTTCTGCATTTTAATAATCATCAGCTTTCAGTAACTAATACCAGTCTGTATCAGTAATAAGCTTTGCTTTATGAATGAATTAATGAATGTATCAGCCATCTTTTCCCCAAAGGAGATGTTAATGACATTTCCTGAAATCCAATGAGGCTAGTCCGTCTTCAACACGTAAAATTTAAATCTGCGATTTTAATCTGGAGATTGTGCATTTAATTTCACTCTGCGGGGAACCCCAGTGTTGCTTTATTGTTATTTTCTTAGTTGTTTCTTTTGAATCTCAAGATTCAAGTAATGCTTTGGAAAATATGAGAAGCTAAATGCCACATTTACAATTGTTTTTGAAAGGTTTAACCTTTATTAAAGTAACTGGGTAAATACAATTCAAAAGGGTTTACTTCTCTTGTAAATTAAATAGTATGTTTGTAGACTGAAAGGTCAATTTTCCAGCAGAGTCTGATTTTCAAAAACTATCACTTTTTGTCTATGATAAATCAAGAGAGCTAATTTGTTTTACACGTGTGATACATAAGCCATAATATTGTTTGTCTGATTTCAAGCTCAGTTACTTGTGGCATGAGAGCACTTTTTATGATGAAGTATAAATGTTGGCTTCTGAAGACAAATGTGAAAGAACTTTGGATTGAAGTATTTGGCTTCCTACACTCAAAGAACTGAATTCATCTTCTGAGATTTGTAACCCAATCATGTTCTACATGTCACTTTAGGTCTATTGAGTCATTTCATACCTTGGTACAGACAATGTTATTTCTTCCTCTTTTCATTAGAGAGAAAAATCACCTTTTCCTTTTCATTATCCAAAAAATTCACTAAAAATTATAACCCACTTTAAAAATTCACACACGTATGCAGGCATACAGAGCACGAGTCCTCCTTCTGGTTGCAGATATTTGTTTTGGCTAGGGAGTCAGTGTTAAAATCCTGTTACTTAAAGAAGAAATGCATGAAGGAAATCATGGTTTGAGACTGCTGTCTTTGAGAAGAGCCTGCCCAGAGAAGATTTAATTAAGAGGTGGAGTCTTAGGCCTGATTGATTCTTTGGGTTTTAAGGGTTTTGGCTGGTTTTACACAAATGAACAGGTAGCCATCTCTAAAATGATGGAACTACATGAATAATAATGGCAGAAACTAAATGTTAAGTAAATGCCAAATACAAAGAATAGTAAACACTTGTCCCATCAAGGGTATTTGAACAATTGTTTCTCTTAATATGCTTTATTTTTTGTCAGTATAGGAGTTCAGCTTAGTTATGTGATTGGCTTTGTGCTCTGGACTGGGAGTTCAGAGAAAATACGAATAAGGCACCAGCTGTCCCTTCTTTTTCCTTTCTTCTTAATTCAGTTTTTGTGGCCACAGAAGCTTTTTCTTTTCCTCCCTCCCTTCCCTCCCTCCTTCCCTCTTTTCTTCCTTCCTTCCTTCCCCCCTCCATTTCTCTCTCTCTCCTTTCTTTCTCTTTTTCTCTTTCTTTCTTTCTTTCTTTCTTTCTTTCTTTCTTTCTTTCTTTCTTTCTTTCTTTCTTTCTTTCTTTCCTTCCTTCCTTCCTTCCTTCCTTCCTTCCTTCTTTCTTTCTTTCTTTCTTTCTTTTTCTTTCATCAGCAAAATGTGTGAAAACTTCTGTTCTAGAAGCTTAGGTTGGGAGATTGTTGGCATTTTTTTTTCCAGTGTTTCACACTCACATGCTTACCTTGAGCACAGATAAGTATGTGGCAAGTTCTTATCCAAGCCCTACAGATAACTAAAAGTCAGAGGTGTGACAAATCATTTTACCTCTCTGAACTTGTATTAGATTAGCTTCTTATTTTTTACCGTTCTTACCTTCCCTTTTTGGTCCAAGATATTTGGCTTAGGCTCCTTGTAATTTAGCCAAATAATATGTTTGTAGCAACAGCAATGGATTTAATTTAATTCAACCAAATACTGCTTAATTTTACAAAAGCACTCTGCTTGGCCCTGTGGGCAGTACAACGAGTAAGAGCCAATCCTTTCCTTTGGGTTCTTACAGTATTGGCGGGGGGAAGATAATTATACAAGTAATTATAATAAAATAGGATATGAGAAATGCCACAACAGAAGAATGAACAAAACGCTATAGTGATTTGAAGGAGGGGAGAGAGCACATGTAACTGGAAACATCTGAAAAGGTTTCCCAGAGGTTGTGGCACTTGAGATGAGCTTTGGAGAATAGGTATGATTTAATAAGCAGAAACGCACAGAAGGTCTTCTAAGCAGAAGGCCTAAGAACAAACACCTGTGATGGAAACACACAGGGGCTGTTTGTCTGCAATGCAGGGTTCCTGTAGGGGGTGGTGGGAGATAAGACTGGAAAGAGAATTTGGAATCATATGAGGAGGGATTTGCATGTCACGCTGAGGCATTTGTATGTATATTCTGTAGGCAGTGTTGAGATGGCACTAAAGATTTCAAAAACATTTGTTTATTTATTTACTTATTTCACAGGGAGTGACATGATTTTGCAGGTAAAATAATCTAGCAGTTTGTGTAGACTGGACTGAAAGGGGAAAGCCAATATGAAATAACTAATAAAACCCTTTCCCTCTGATTATAGCAGCAATGCAAGCTCATTATAGAAACTTCAGAGCATAAAGAGAAGCACAAAGAAAAAAAAGTCACCGGCAATTTCAATCACTTAGTCTTACCCATTACTTACGTTTTTTTAAAATAAATTTTATTTATTTTTTTATTTTTGGCTGTGTTGGGTCTTCGTTGCTGCGTGCGGGCTTTCTCTAGTTGTGGAGAGCGGGGGCTGCTCTCTGTTGCGGTGCGCGGGCTTCTCATTGCGGTGGCTTCTCTTGCTGTGGAGCACGAGCTCTAGGTGTGCGGGCTTCAGTAGTTGTGGCACGTGGGCTCAGTAGTTGTGGTTCGTGGGCTCTAGAGCGCAGGTTCAGTAGTTGTGGCACACAGGCTTAGTTGCTCTGTGGCGTGTGGGATCTTCCCGGACCAGGGCTCGAACCTGTGTCCCCTGCATTGGCAGGAGGATTCTTAACCACTGCGCCACCAGCGAAGTCCCCCCATTATTTACATTTTAGTGTATCTATTGTCAGCCCCCACTGCACAACAAAATGAATCAGCCATACATATACAGATATCCCTTCCCATTTAGGTTACCACAGTGCATTAGGTAGGGTTCCCTGAGCTACATGGCATGTTCCCATTAGGTGTCAATTTTATACATAGTATCAATAATGTATATGTGTCATTCCCAGTCTCCCAATTCCTCCCTATAATTTTTATAAGTCAATTCAACATGCTACTCTGTCCTATTTCTTTCCATAGTTAGTTCACTAATATTTTGAAAATATTAGTATAATATCAATATATAACTTTATTTCTGTCCCAACTTTTCAAGAATTCTAAGTTAGTGTATTCCAAATTAATGATGATTTTTCAGTATTAGCAAGTTTATTTAGGAAGAGGTTTTCATCACTCTTTGTGTTTTTTTTTCTAATTGTCACTGGATTGATATTTCTTGTTGGTTTCCCTCTATTGTTAATGCTTCAGTTATTTGGAGGGACTATTCTGCTATTCCAACTGAATTTTAAAACCTTGGACACAATGGCACAATTTTTTTAAAAATGCACTTATTTGCCAAAAAAATGTATCTGTTAAGGGTCCCAGAGCCTTCAGTATTATGGATATCCTGTTTCTTTTTTTTTCAATGAGATTTGTTTTCTAATGTTTTATTATTTGATCAAAGGGTTACAAAAAGTCACTTCACCATCCCTCTTTTGGTCCTTAATCTCTTAAATTCATTTTTAGTGCCCTCCCCCTTACACGTCATGACAATGTCTCAGTTGTATACATTAGTGTCTTATCTGTCATGGACTTTCAAATAATGTGATATTTCAGTGCTGCTTTCTCAGTTTAGCCTGTCAGCAGCCTTCCCCAGACCCCCATCTGCTTTATAGCCCTGTATTTCATAACCAGGATGTGGCTCCACCAGGCTCTTGTGGATGATAGTATAAACTGTGTTGTAATGGCTCATAGGATTAGATAGAGGCTATTATACATCCAGCCTGGATTGCTAATATCTAAAATTAGGCATGGATTTTGTAAACTGTAATGAAATGGAAAGAAATGACTTTCAGATGTATTGCGGGTCTGTGCTATGCAATCACAATCCTAATGCATTAGGGAACCTTGTCATTCTCCCCCCTCATGATTAAATGCTGTACCCTTCCTTAACTAGACTATTGAGTTGTGTGTGTAAATCTTGGTGTCCCTTAAGTATTACTAATGCCATAAAGCTGGGATGCTCTAATTACCAACATTTCTCCCTTCTTGAATTGTTTGCCCTTTCTGGGTTGTCTCTGTGGCTTCAGTACATTAGTGGCTAACCCAATCTCAGGCCTATGGCCTTTCCCCCCTCTTATAGTGTGTTTTTGTTTAAAGAGGTGGTAAGAATGCATTTAGAACATTTCCCTTAAGTGACAGCATTGAGAAAATTGAGTCATTTCTGCTCAAAAGGTCTCTGAAAGAGTCTGTAAATTGTTATACAGGATAACCCTTTATACAGGATTGAAAGAAAGTACAAAACTTGTCCGAACATAGAAATGTATAAACATAGAAAGCATATAAATTAATGATTGATTACTATCCCATAAGAGGAATTTTCATTTTGCAAAGAGACTTACCACAAGGTTCTTAAAATGGGGAGCACTTCTTAGGGCATGTAAGTTTTTATTGACAGAGTATTGCCTATTTAGCCACCACTGTGGACATAAGCTAAGAGAAAGTTAGTATACGCATTGCTGCCTGTGGAAGATCTACATGCACGAGTCATCTTGTTTCTGAAATTGGAATATAAGCCAATAGGAAAAATAGCAAGTCATTACATTTCTATTTCTTGAGCGCTTACTATGTTCCAGGCACTTTACACATGTTATCTCATCTAAATATCACATCAACTCTCTGAATTGTAAACTAGCTTTACAGATAAACAGACCAAAGCTTGCTCAGTGTTGTATAGTAAGTAAGTGGTGAAACTGATTCAAATTCATTTCTGTCTTCAAGGATTGTACTCTTTATACATTATAAGCTAATGGCACTGATTTAGAAAATGTCCATGTATGTGCATTTTTTCTAGACTCAGGAAAAAATACTGTACAGTAAAGGACACATGCATGGATAAATCTGGTTTGAAATCCTTGAACATCATCCAGCAGATAGTCTAAGATTCTTTCCCTTGCTGTTCATTCAGTATGGACTCCAAGGACTTCCTTTAATAGGAAGGTACATCTGCTTTGACAGGGATCTTCAAAAAAAAAAAAAAAAAGACATTCCAAAGGCAAACAGAGAAGGTTTCTGAATTTGTCTCTGACTGGGATGATCTAGGTTGGAGTTCCCTTCCATTAGGGTGACTGATTGTATCATGTATAACTTCAGGTTTTGAGGTTTCTGTTTTTTTTTTTTTTTTTTGCTTCTTCCAGTTTTATTGAGATATTTGACATACAGCACTGTGTAAGTTTAAGGTATACAGCATAATGATTTGATTTAAGTATATCATGATGTGATTATCACGATAAGTTTAGTGAACATTTATCATCTCATATGGGTACAAAATTTAAAAAATAGAAAAACAATTTTTTCCTTGTGATGAGAACTCTTAGGATTTACTGTCTTAACAACTTTCATATAAAACACACAGCAGTGCTAATTATACTTATCATGTTGTACATCACACCCCTAGTACTTATCTCGTAACCGTACGTTTGTACCTTTTGACCACCTTCATCCGATTCCTACTCCTCTGACCCCCACCTCTGGTAACTGCAAATCTGACCTCCTTTTCTATGAGTCTGGTTTTTTTGTTTGTTTTTAAAATATAATTGACCTACAACACTATGTTAGTTCCTGTTATACAACACAGTGATTTGATATTTCAAACTGATCACCGTGATAAGTCTAGTTACAATATGTCACCATACAAAGGTATTACATAGTTATTGACTATATTCCCCATACTGTACATTTCATACCTTTTACTCATTTATTTTATTTTATTTTATTTATTGGGGTATAGTTGTTTTATTTTGCAACCGGAAGTTTGTACCTCTTAATATCCCTCATCTATTTCTTTCCGGTTTTGAGATTTTTTGGCAAGTCCGATTAAGGTGCACTTATTAAGACAGTGTGGTATGGTAAAAGGAACATGGACATTGGTGTTAAGCAAGACTAGGTTCTAATTCCTTTACGAGTCATTGGCTATAAAACCTTGGTGAAATCACTTAACCACTCTGGGCCTCAGTTTCCTCAACTGTTCACCATTTTCTATTAAAAAAACAATGTCAAATTTCCATAGGTGGAATCACTTCCCCTCTGCTTTCACTTCCAGTCATAGAGTTTCAGCCAATCCTACCCCTAGTCACATGGATGGGTTCTTGGATGGATACATAATCAGATTAACGAGAGTCGAGTCCCTGCCTCAAGCTCTGCCTGAAGTTAGCAAGATTCACCCTTGAGGTTTTCATTGATATGAATCATAAGTCCCCCATCCCCTTTTAAAAATGTCTCTCTTTTTTTTTTTAAAAAAAAATACCAGTTTGAGTTAGCTTTTCTATCCATTGAAATCAAGATAGTCCTAATTGTTATACAGCCTACTGAGGCTGTGACTGTGAAGATTAAGTGAAATATTGTTTGAAAAAATGCTTAGTACAGAACCTAACACTTAAGAGTCTATGAAAGTTATCCTTTCTCTTCCTTCAATAGTATCCCTGGACCAAAGAGGAGCCTACTGTTTAATTCCAGTGATATCATTTATGTCTGTGTGACTTAGCAGACCTTTGCACAGGAAGAGATGAGGGTCATTCAGCAGTTATCAGCACCTGAGCTCTACCACTTTCTCTCCCTAATCTTTGTACACGGGCTATAGACCATTTCAATGAATTCTCATGCCCAAGTGCTGAAGAGGACCTTTATTTCTCTTTATACAGAAGCTGCATAAACAGAGGTCCACTTTAAGTCCTGGACATTGATGAAATGATTGATGGCTTATATGTACCAGGATCAGCTAAGTGTAGCTTAGCTCCTGATCACTGCTAGTGAGCTTCTGTAGTCAGACTTGGGTAATTCTATTCTTTATTCGTTTTTAATTTTCAATGTTTTTATATAAAATATTATTATTTTTGGACCATAAGTTAATTGGACTGGTATGACGAGTGGAAGCAGATCATGTCTCTTCTTTACTTAAACCCCTTTAGTTTACCACTACTTTCAGAATAAAATTCAAGCATCTTACTATTACATATCAAGCCCTTCCTAAACTGACTTCTGTCTACTTCTCAAGCTTTATACTTTGCTATTTTCCAGTACAAACCACATGCTTCAGCCAGGCCAAACCACTGGCAATTCCTTGAGCGTCTCTGGCTTTCACACGAGCTATTTCTCCTGCCTGGAATGACTTTTTCTCACCCTTTTCATCCTGCTAACTCCCATGTGCCATTTAAAACAACTCAAGCTACAGTGTCTCTGTGCAATTTTTTAAAATTAATTAATTAATTTATTTATTTTTGGGCTGCGTTGGGTTTTCATTGCTGGGCGCGGGCTTTCTCTAGTTGCAGCAAGTCTGGGCTACTTTTCGTTGTGGTGGGTGCGCAGGCTTCTTTTTGCGGTGGCTTCTCTTGTCGCGGAGCACGGGCTCTAGGCGCGCGGGCTTCAGTAGTTGTGGTGCACGGGCTTAGTTGCTCTGTGGCATGTGGGATCTTCCTGGACCAGGGCTCGAACCCGTGTCCCCTGAGTTGGCAGGCGGATTCTTAACCACTGCGCCACCAGGGAAGTCCTCTGTGCAAGTCTTAATGGCACACTTTTTCCCCATCTGATTTAGATGCACCCTGCACTTACCCCCATCAGCCTGTAGTACCATCATGTCTGACTTATTTCTCTGTCCCCTTCTCTAGAACATGAACTCCTTTGAGGGCTGGGACCACATCTTATTCATTTGTGTTCCTAGCACCTAGTATAGTACCCAGAACAGAGTAGGTATTCAAAATATGTTTAATGCTGCAGCATCATTCAATTTGTAGTAAATAGCAGAATTCTGATGATTGTGCTATAACCCCTCATGGATAGAAATGTTGTTTTATGTTAATATAAAAGTGAGTGACTTGGGGAGGGTGGGAGGGAGGGAGATGCAAGAGGGAAGAGATATGGGAACATATGTATATGTATAACTGATTCACTTTGTTATAAAGCAGAAACTAACACACCATTGTAAAGCAATTATGCTTCAATAAAGATGTTTAAAAAAAAGTGAGTGACTATTATATAGTAAGAAAAATAGGATATTTTAGATGATCTTGAAAAAAAATCTGAGTTGAGATCTTGCTTTGTTTAAAGAAGATATGGTAATTTCAAGACAGAATGGTATCAGTACAGGGATAGTCAGATTGATCAAGGAGAATAATAAAAAGCCAAGAAAGCAGATTATGTAAGAATTTAGTATTTCTTAAAGCTTGCATTAAGAATGCTTATTCAGCAAATGATATTGGGACAATTCACTAACCACTTAGGAAAAAAAGTTTCATAATACACACCAAGGAGCTGCAGGTGGGTTAAAGATCTAAGTGTAAACATTGAATGGTAACATTTTAAAGACAGTATAGATTGAAGTTAAGAATGCCTGAATTCAAACTCTGACTCCATCAGATACTAGCTCTGTGACCTTGGCCAAGTCACCTAATCTCTTCATGCCTTAGGTTCCTCATCTATAAAATGGGGATAATAAAAGTCCTCACTTGGTAGGGTTATTGTGAGGATTAAGTGAGTTAATGCATGTAAAGCAATTAGAAGAGTCTCTGGCACATAGTAAACACTATACAAATGTTGTATATTGTTATTGCTAGAAAAAAACACAGGCAAATAATTATAGCATCTTGCAGTGAGGAAAGGCTGCCAAGGGATAATAAACAGTAAAGGCACACTTGAAAAAGGATAGATAATATCAATATATTTGATTACATAGAAAATAACTTTCCCTCAGTACCTGCTCCAACTTCACTCATTCTCAGGGCTTAATTTATACGTTCTTCCCTCAGAGGGACCTTCCTCAATATTCCAGTTTAAATCATGTGTCCTCCCCCATTTTTCTTTCTCATAGTACCCTATTTTTTGCCTGCAAAGTATTCAGCACAATAAATCATTATATATGTGTGTTTGTTTATATGTTTAATGCTCCCCTAGACACCTCCCTCTAGAAAACTCTAAGTTCCATGAGATAAGGAACCATATTTGTTTTTTCATCATTTTTTTAAGCTAATATCAGGCATAGTGTGTGGTACATAATAAACACTTTATACATTTTGCCGAATTATTGAATTTAATTTAGTAAAATCCTGATTCATGAGTATGCTCAAGGTTGTGTGCCAGAAAGTTCTGATTGATCATACATTTTCCTAGAGAGCTTTTCTTTTTCTTTTTCTTTTTTTTAATTAATTTTTGTTGGAGTAGAGTTGATTTACAATGTTGTGTTAGTTTCTGCTGTACAGCAAAGTGAATCAGTTATACATACACATATATCCACTCTTTTTTAGATTCTTTTTCCATATAGGTCATTACAGACTACTGAGTAGAGTTCCCTGTGCTATACAGTAGGTCCTTATTAGTTATCTATTTTATATATAGTAGTGTGTATATGCCAATCCTAATCTCCCAATTTATCCCTCCCCTCCGTTTCCCCCTTGGTAACCATAAGTTTGTTTTCTACATCTGTGACTCTATTTCTGTTTTGTAAATAAGTTCATTTGTACCATTTTTTTCAGATTCCACATATAAGCAATATTATATGATATTTGTCTTTGTCTGACTTGAGGCAGTATAGTGTAGTGGTAAAGAGTGTAGACAGTAGAGCCAGGTATCTTGAGTTCAAAGCTGGGTTTTGCCCTTTAATAGCTGTATAGCCTTTAGGCATATTACTTCACTCACCCTCAGTTTCCTCATCTATTGATATAAATTGGGGCTAATATTAATGACTTATATCCAGGTCTAGGGATGAACATGGAGGAAGAGAAGGAAAACTGTGTAAGGGGTAGACCTTAATGTCTCTTCAACTCAGAAAATATGCTAGAGCTTATTTTCTTTTTAAACTAAGTCCTGGATTTCTGTTTGTTTTACTCTGAGTGGTATTGCATTAAAGATTAAATGACCAAATGAATGAATGTACGGTTTGGATCCAATAAAACGTCTCATTGATCCTCTTTAAAAAAAAAAATTGGCTAATTTTACCTCTTTATGTTTTCAGATAAACATTATAATCATTCTGTCACAAGTTCCAAACAGAATTTTATTGAAAATTTTGATTTGGAATTTTCCAAATTCCAAAAATTTGATTGGAGTTTTCTTCAGCTTATAGGCTTAATTTGAGAATGAATTGACATCTATATACTATTGAGTCTTTCCATTCAGGAATATGGTATGGATCGCCATTTAATAAAATCTTCTTTTAAGTCACTTAATAATTTTTTAAAGTTGTTTTAAACATTCATTCTGCAAGTTTTACAAAATTTAATGCTATTGTTAATCATATATTTTTTAATAGTGTCTAACTCATCGTTTTGTATTTGTATATAAGGAAGATGCAGATTTTTAAGTAATCATACCGAGCTATCTTACTTTATTATTAGTTCTAATAAAATTTTGGTTGATTTTCCGGGTAAGCAGTAATATCTATAATAAATAAAACTTTTTTTCTTATTTTCTAATACTTCTCTCTCTCTCATTGCAATATCTAGAATTTCTGGAAAGAATATTAAATGATAGTAGTAATATTGTCCATATTGCCTTCATCCTTATTGTTATCGTAATACTTCTAGAGTTTTATGGTCAAGTATATTATTTTTTATCATGTTAAGATAATATATGCATAGTCCTTATTTACTAGGAGTTGCTTTTATTTAGGAATGGATGTTGAATTTCTATCAAATTTTTTTTCCTCTTTGACCTATTGATGGGATAAAATACATTTATCACACATCAGTAAAATGGCACATTATCGATATGAAGTATATGGATATAAATCGTTGATGAATTCTTGGGAAAAGGGAAACTTGGTAATAATTACAACTCTTTTGTAACATTCTTTTAAATACAATTAGTACTTAGTAGTTTTGCATTTATGATGATAAATGAGTTTGGTCTGTCAGTTTTCTTTTCTTGTGTTTTCATTTGACAATCATTTGTTGAGTGTCTATTTTATTTCAGACACTATGCTAGGCATGGGGTGCTTTTTTTTTTTTTTTTCTTTTTTACTTTTCAAGCCACAGACCTCTCATATGTGTTAAGGGAATGTGAAAATACCACATAGTGTTAGGATTATTTTAAGTTTATAAAGTGAGTTAGAACATTTTATATCCTTTTCAATGATGTGTAACAATTTAAAGAACATAGGAATTATCTACACTTTGGATGTATGACATAACATACCTGTAAAATCACCAAGTGTTTTTCTTTTAAGTAAATGTTTAACCTTTTACCTACATTTTTCTTTTTTCTTTTTTTGCTGTAATTAATTTGGGGGGTTATTCTTACATAAAAATTTGGTAGGTCACATTTTACTTGAAAATAAGCTATATGTGAGGTTTATTATGATAATGCAGATCCTGCCATATGGAAGGGAACATTAGGAGTGGGGAAGAACACTCCCTTTCCCAATAATATTGTTCCCTTTTCCTTCTTTCTTTTTAAGTTTTGTTCACATTTTCTGTATTTCCTACAACACAGTTTTAAAATAAAGAAAACTAAAAGACTATTTAAAAATTTAAATAATGACTCAAAATAATATTGACGAAATCAGATATTTTATTCATTCAACCAGATGATAAACTTTGAGAGTACTGGCTAGCAAGATAACTCTAAATACAGCAGCAATTAGATTCATCTGAGAGAAAAAAAATGAATACAGAAAAAGATTCTGTGAAGATTATGCCATGCATTCTGATTTGATAAATGGAAACCCTGAACATTTGACATTTATTATGACTTTTCAAGGGAGAAAAGGGCCAAATAACATGCCTTTGAGGAAAATAGTAACTCAGGAGAAAACATGTCATTTTCAGCTTGAGCTAGAGAGACTGTCATGGCAAAACCTGCTTTTTTAAGTCCTCGAAAGTCCTTGCTGTTTAGCCAACAAGACTAAACAAGGTGTGAGGACTCGGTTGGTGTGTTTTGTTACCAATAGTCATCCTATAGAGTGAAGCATTCAGCTTGGATAATGACATATTGATCATGGAGCAAAGGAAGAGGATCAGAGGACTTGGAGAATTGTAATGTACTTTGCATGTATTTTCTCACATAAGCTATATACCCACGCAGCCTTATGAATCAAGTACTATTATGGTTGTTTCTTTAAAATGAGAAAATAAAATTTCAAAAGGTCAAGTAACTTGCTCAAGATCAGACAGTTAGAAATTGGCAGAGTCAGGTCTTGAACCTAGGTTGTCTGACTTCAGATTTTAAGCACATTAACCTCCAGGTTTCCCTTGGTATGAAGAGGGATCAGGGTAATGTGAATGGACATTGCTAATGTGGCCCCATCTATCTGGCATATTTTCTCTGCATATTTTTGCAGCCCCAAATTAATGTATGGAGGGTATTTCCTCCCTTCTCTAACAGGGTAGATCTTTCCAGTAACTTCTTCCTTCCTCCCCATTGGCAACTGCCACACTGGCAGAATATAGCCAGCTGTAAAGTTCTACCAGCAGAAGCCAAAAGAGGATTTAGCTGGCGGAGCAGTTGTTAGGGAGTATCAGGAGAGACAAATAAATGGTTTTCAAAAATGCCACCAATATTCTGTCCTCTGAGCAGCTGTTTAGAGCATTCACTGCTGGCCATAGCCCTCTGGAGACCCCTGCTCCAAAATGAGGGGACCTTACCCAGGGTAATTAGTGCTTCGTACAATCATTGCAAAATCCACACCAGCTATTGATATTGATGAAGTTGTGACTTGCTTTATAAATATGAACAGAATATGAGAAATTACTAGACATATGGCTAGAATCCACAGTTTGATAGAGGGTGATTAAGCTGAACAATCAGCACATTTGGCCCCGCTAAAACAGAGTTAGCGTAGGAAACAGGAAATAACTTGGAGAAAATTACAATCTAGTTTCTTAATGACATTTGAGAGGTTATTGCATCAATAAAATAAGAGCAAGCTGCCATGGCAAAGAGGAATTGCAGAATAAAACTTACCTTCTCTGGTCTTCCACCTACCCTCTGCTAAACTTGATCTTAGTAACTTATTTGTATTCTTCCTAGCACTTACTAAATTTTGCAACATTTTTTATTTTTCTGTTTACTTTCCCTCTACCTCCATCCCTGTATTCTATTGAAATACATTTCTTGTTTGAAAAAATTTATTTATTTAAAATTTTTTTTTGGCCGTGCCGCATGGCTTGTGGGATCTTAGTCCCCTGACCAGGGATTGAACCGGGCCCCTGGCAGTGAAAGTGCCTAGTCCTAACCACTGGACCGCCAGGGAATTCCCTGAAATACATTTCTATGAGAACAATGATAATATCGGTTTTATTCATAATAACTTTTTTATCCTCATCCCAATTTTATATTGTATAGTGCTTGATATGAAGTAGAAATCAGTAAATATTTGCTGGATGAATTAGAATTAAAAAAAAACATTACTAATATAAAATAAACACAGTGACTCAACAAAGGCAGCAAATAGAAGAAAAGACACTGCTGAAACCCGAAGTACCGAAGTATAGTACCCACCTAACAACTCTCCCCATAAAATTAGGATGGGGAGAAAACAGAACAGAAAAGGTAGTCTTGGAAATTATGGGTTTTAAACAACTCATCAGTTTGTGAGGAGATAATAGATAATGTTTGTGTTGCTATTGATAAAGAGATGTAGGTTAAAATGAGTGTTTTGAAATAAAAAGGGAAACTCAGAAGACATGAAACAAAAGTTTATATGGATTTATATTGTCGGGTACATGAAAATGAAAGCTTCTATATGACTAAAATTATACAGCAAACAAAAGTAAAAATAGAACAATTGAAACCTGGGAAAACATAATTGTAACATATAAGACAGACAAAGGGCTAATTTCCAAAAAGTATTTATGAATCAGTAAGAAAATGATGAACAACCAAATACAAAAATGCATAGAAGATACAAAGAGGCAGTTTACAAAAGAAAAGAAATAAAAACGACCAATAAATATATGTTATAATTCTCAACATTATACATAACCAAAGAAATAAACAAAATCAAGACAATGAGATTTCATTTATCAGATCAGCAAAAACTAAAATATTAGCTAAAACCTAGTGTTGGTAAAGATGTTGGAAAATGAACAATTTTTTCATTGTCGATTAGAGTGTAAATTTATGCAAACTTTCTGGAAAATTACAATATCTTTAACAAACTACTTATAGATTTTGATTCAACAAATCGATTTTTAGCAAAATTTTAAGAAATGTTCTCATAAATGTTAGCCTAGATGTTCATTGTAACAGTTGTGTGCATGTGTGTATGTGTGTGTGCTTGTGCATGTGTGTCAGCACATGATAACAAAAAAGTAAAAACAGCCAAAGTGTCCACTATCAGAGAACTGGTTAAATTAGCTGTGATTGATTGATATAGTAAAATACTATGTATTGTTGAAAGAATTAGGTAGCTCCGGAAGTGAACATATAGAAGAGTTCTGAAATATATTACTAATTTAAAAATGCAAGCAAGGTTTAGTATTACCTCATAAAGTATGTGTAAATAAATACGCATGTGGGCATATAGGTTTTTTTTTGTTGAAGGAATCACAAGAAATTGTAGTTAACCAGGTACAAGATTGAAAGAGAGAGGCTTTCAATACTCATTTTATGCCATTTAAAACTATATGATTTTCAAAACTTAGCATGTATTGCTTTTGTTTTTAAAATATTCATATGAGTTACTGGGATTTCCCTGGTGGTCCAGTGGTTAAGACTCCGCACTTCCAATGCAGGAGGCATGGGTCAGATCCCTGGTCTGGGAACTAAGATCCCACATGCCACATGGTGTGGCCAAAAAAAAATATTCATATGAGTTATTAAGGTGGGGGAGATTCTGAGATTCTTTTTATTGTTGTTTTCTTTTTATTTCTCTGCATTTAAAAATGTTACATAAAAAAATAAGAGAAGTTATTAGTAAAGTGGACCTATAGTAAAGCATTTCTAAATAACTAGAGAGGTACAGAAGCACAAAGTACACTTGATCAATTCAGCAAAGTCAGGAATACATAAAAAATATGCAATTATAATAGGAAATTTTAACATCTGACTTGAAACTTGGTAGTTCAAGTAAATAAAAAATAGCTGTACTTTAGCCATAGATAATTTACAATTTAACATATAACAGGTCACAAAGAATAAATGGAGGGACACCTTCATATTCCTTGGGAGGAATTAGATGGAAAGACTCAATATTTGCAAAATGTCAATTATCCTCATATAATTCCAAATGAATTTCAAATAAAACACTTCAAAGATTTTGGGGAAATTTGACAAATTTGTATCGTAGTTTATCTTGAAAAAGACAATAGGGAAAAAAAAACCTACTTGTGGGGGTGGGGAATTGTCCTACCAAATAAAGTAATTAAAGTGTGAAACTGGCATAGGAAAAACCAGGTATATCAATGCAATTGAATAGAAGGTCCAGAAACTAATAAATATCTATCTATCTAATAGCATACAGATCTAGTATATATTCATGCATTTCGAAAGACTGGATTATTTTGTAAAGGATTTGGGGACAATTAGATGGCAATGTATTAAAAAATTATATATCTATTGACAGTTCACAAAAAAATATTCCAGAAGGATTAAATATTTAAATAATGGTATTAGAAAAAAATGTAAATGAATGTTTACATAATCTTGAAGGTTGATAAAGATTTTCTATGCATGAAATCAAGGCTGGGGGAAAAATGAAAAATGATTTGAATCATTATTGAAACACACACACACACATACACATACACTCCTCCCTACATACATCTTTTTTGTATCAAAGGCCAGCATCATAATGCTGAAAGGGAAACAAATTAGGAAAACTATTCATAATATTTATGACAGATAAAAGGTAATATTCTTAATATATTAAAAAATTATTGCAACTCATGTCAGGCAGAACACTTTCAGTTACAAGAGATAGAAATCAACTCAAATAGAAAAAAAGAAGGAAAAATGAGCAAAAGAAAGAAACAAGAAATTCAGGCCAGTAATCATAGGAAAAGATACTCAGTCTCACCAATAAAAGACAATACAGTGGTTTAAAAGGATTAGGGTAATTTACAGATGCTAATGCGGACGTATGTCCATGTTGTTAAGAGAAAAAAAATTGATGAAGGTATGAATAGTATGTTTCCATTTGTGTGAAGCAACAAATATACAAATAAATATATTTATTATACATACAGAAGTCTAGAAAGATATACTATTAACCTGCCTTGTCCAAAATGGTAGCCACAAGCCACACTGGCCATTGAGCAACTTGTGGGCTAGTCAGAATTGAGATGTGCTGTAAGTGTAAAGTATATTCTAGATTTTGAAGATTCAATACAAAAAGGTATGTAAAATATTTCATTAATAATTGTATATTGATTACATGTTGAAATGGTAATATTTTGGACATATGGGATTAAGTATCAATAAAATATTATTAAATTTACTTTCCTCTTTTTAAAATTGTTTTTGTTTTGTTTTTACATTTCAATGTGGCTACTAGAAAATTTTTAAATTATAATTTAAAATTATATATGATGATGAAGCAGTTGTAAGATGTTTTCTCTAATGACCTATGACAGGAAATCTACGTATTTTCTTAAAAAGGAGAGGCAAATTAATTGTTTCTCAGTTTTAAGTATTGAACACTGGGGTGGGAGAGGGAGCGAGAGCATATCGTTTTGTGACTCCTTTCTTTGTTTCATGAACCTTATGTGACTGTATGCCTTGCTGGTGTGGAAGGGGGAACTGAGTAATGGAGAGCTTAGCAGGAGAAAAGCAACTGCAGCATCTAGTTTACACCCCTTCTCAACATCTGTCCTCATAGACAAGAGTTCTCAAGAGTGGGTGAGACTCCTGTGCTCTAAAAGGTAGGGAAATATGACAGAACAGCTACTGATTAGAGGGTTGGCTGGTAGGGTTGGCATTTGAAGGCAGAAATAGTTTTTACTGTTAACCTAAGAGTTTTGTAAGGGTCCAGCCTACTCAAAATGAAGAAGGTAGTAGATTTGTCTCTAGAACACTTAGCTTCCTATTTATGTACCTTTTCTCCAACCTTGTACCCTGTTCTTCATCCTCCTAAATCCTAGGTATCTCATATTCTCCTGATCTCATTTTATTACCTTGATACTAGAGCACAATTGCTGATAAATTCATTCTCTAAGTTGCAAATGACTGATTACATAATTACCCCCTCCATAATAAAAAAAAAAAGACCATAAGACAGAGGTATAAATCCACAGTAGTAGAATTTTAGGTAGCACTGATTGTATGGAGTGAGTTTCTTGAGGAAGGGACCCAACCTGGTACTCCACTCTACTTAAAAAAGCTCCAAATCCTACTCCTTGTGTAGCCATCTAATCACAGGCCTGAGCTTGTTCTTGCTTTCTTAAATATGTGTTTGTTATGATAATTAGGAAAAGTGCAAAAGTGTAAAAATTAGGTGCTCATTAGCCTTGATGTGACAGCCTCCCAGGGGGCCTAGCAAAGGAAGATCTCTGGAAAAGCAGCCTCTTTCCTTAGGGGTAAAGGGGTTAGGAGATCAAAGACAAACAAACCTGTGAAAGTGATGCAGAGGACCAAAGCAGTTGTTAGGGAGTTAGAAGAAAATTGCACGCAGTCTGTTGCCACTGTTTTGAATGGTAGTCAAGATTTATCAGAGATGTTTAATCTTAGCACAAAAGAGAAGAAGAGTAGTTTAAAAATAAACCAGAAATTTAGAAAAAAAGCTGGTGAATCTAGTTTAATCTCAGGCATAAAGGCACAAATTTTCCAAGTTGGATAGCAGGAAAGGGCTGAGAGTACTGGGAGAGAAGCTTGAACATTACCATCTATGAATTTTTAGGTCTGACTGCTTGTCATTATCATTTCCAAAGGGCTCATATTAGGCTGGATGGTGGAGTGGGTAGGTAGTTCATACAAATGAAATAGAAAACCTATTTCATACCCACTATTAGGGTTTAATTTATGTAGGAAAATTCTTTTCTCTTTCCCCTGTCCTCACTCCAAACACCTATAGAAAAATAGTTACAAAATGAATTGTAGCAGAGTAAGATCAGTTCAGAAAGGCTTTCTACTGAGAGGAAGTATCCTTTGTGAGTGATATTGACATACAGCATGGCAGTGATTTCCAAAGGAAATGTGCGTCAGAATCATTTGGAGTGCTTTAAAAAAATACGAATACTTGGGTTCCACTTCAGAGGTTATGATTCAGTGGTCTGGAGTGGAGTCTGGGAACATGGATTTTTAACAAACTTCCCAATTGATTTGGAAACACAGCCAAGTTAGAGGAACACTGATTTGAGGAAGATGAGAAAGTACGTGATAGAAGGATGACTCCCTCAAGGAAATAAGAAAACTGAGGGCAGAGAAACATGGAGAGAAGAACCATTTATTCATTTGGCAAACGTTCGCTGAATGCTTACTGGCTAGAGCCAAGAATGGTACAGATTTGGCCCCATCCTTAAAAGAAGATACCAGTCTATACCAGTGGTTCTAGGCCCTCATTGTGGGTCAAGTCACTGGGGGGACATTTCACACGCAAGATGTCAGTCCCTTCCCCCAGCATTTTTATTTCAGTTGGTGACTGGGGGGCCCAGTCACCAGTGGTTTTCAAAGTTGTCCAGGTGACTTTAAAGTGCAACCAGGGTTGAGGCAGTTAGACAAGTAGACATGCTATTATAATTCAGGGTCTCTAAGAGGCTGAGCATCTTCCAGGTTTTGAGGTACCTTGTATATTAAAAAAAATGAAGAAATGCCAAAACAGGATTTAACATGTTGATTTAAATTTAACAAATTTTTACATACACAAAGAATACAATGTAATATAATTAAGCTATTCATAAGATAATTACACAGAATTTCTAAATTTATTATTTCATAGTATACCACAGGCAGTATAGTCTGGTAATTAGATACTATTTAAAGTTGCATGAAGAATTTCGTTTTCTCCATTTCTGCAGTCTATGTCTGTGACTACACATCATCTCAAACGAGGTCCCGCCGGGTAGAGTGAACACCGAAGGACAGTTGACCCGGCTTTTGAGGGGCAAGAAAGCCTTCTTAGAATTAGTGCCGACTCTCTTTCTGTGCATGTTTGCTTATTACATGGCTATGGAATTGTTGTATTGTCAAATTGTAATGGGCAAACTTTTACAAGACGACTCTGCCGTGTGAGGGAGGAAGCAACTGCATGGGTCAGCAGAGATGCCCCTTAGGTGATGCTGATGGGAGTCCGGAAGGTAGATCCATCTGGGCTCAGGGATGCCAGTCTCTGCAGCCTTCCTGTCAGCTTGGAATTAGATCATGGCCCTCAGGCTGGAACTCACAGGATTGTGTGTGGGTGAGGCAGGTTTGGAAAAGCTTTAGTTTGAGGATATTTGCTGTTTTTTGGATTTGGTTTTAATTCCTAAATGAGGTGACGCACTCCCCCTGGGGACCAGGATTGGTTCTTAAACAGAATGAAAGTAGTAAAACTTTAGGGAGGAGCAAAAACTCAGTAGGAATGGTTTGGGGTCTATAAGAACAGTTATCCATTACCCACTAGAGATTTTCTTCCAGAACTTCTCCTCTGCTCACTAGAAAATGGTTTGCTTGTTTCTGGGGGCAAATCCTTAAAGAAGGCAAAAGACTTGGTTTGCCTGGAGCACAGAGTCCATTTTGGGAAATATGATAAGACATGGGGCTGAAGGAAGTTGAAGCACTTGGAGTATCCTGAGTTTATTGTCGAAGTTTGCTTTTGAGATGACTGGTAACATGGTAATCCTATGCAAGCCCAACAGACTGGAATGCCTGAAGATTAGTAGGCTTTGCCTAAAGCCAGCTGTATTTATCCCTACCCTGAACTTTCAACCCACGAACAGGCAAAGCCTAGACTGACTTATGCTGCCCTATGTCCTTGGACCCAGCACATTTGGCATGAGTGCTGAGCACATACAACTCTGTGAAATCGCAGCCCTTCTTTCCTCCTGTGATCCTCCACTGGATTTTTCTCTCAGTTTTCTATTTAGTACTATAGTTCCTTGCTGGGACTGGAGCCTTGCCCTGATTTTCAGCCTTCTTTCATGGGCCCCTGACTCTCTCCCTGATTCTTGACACCCCTTCCCTTGAACTTAGTTTTCTCATCTGTAAAACAGGGTTATGTAAAATAGGGATAATGAAAACAGATTTTATATAGGCTTCTTATGATGATTAAAATAAATGTAAAGCGCTGGCATGGAGTAGATGTAGAACAATGGTAGGTGCTTTCATTGTTATTATAATTGTTATTAATACTACTTAAATTTGTACTTTTACCTCCCAGTCACTTAGTGGGGTCTTGGTTCCTAATACACTGATCATCCAGTCCTAAGATGTAACTTTTGGTGCCTATTCTTTCCCCACCCATGGGGCCCAGGAGATGGATATTGGATCACATAAACCCTGAACTGGTCAGGCCCCTTTGGATACTATTTATTAGACCTCTTGTGTTAGTTTCTTATGGCTGCTATACCAAATGCCACCAACTTCATGACTTTAAACAGCACAGATTTATTATCTTAGAGTTCTGGAGGTCATAAGTTTGAAATGGGTCTCTCTGGGCTAAAATCAAAGTGTGAGCAAGGCTGTATTCCTTTTGGAGGCTCTAGGGGAGCACCAATTCCCTTGCCTTTTCCAGTTTCCAGAGGTTGCCTGCATGTTTTGGCTCATGAACACCTTCCATCTTCAAAACCAGCCGTCACATTACTGCAACCTCTGCTGGCATCATCACATCTCCTATGACTCTGACTCTCCCGCCTCCCTCTCACTTATGAGGACCCTTGTGATTACATTGGGTCCATCCAGATAATTCAGGATAATTTCCTCATCTCAGGTGCCTATTAACATGTGAAGTAACATATTCACAGTTATATACTGGGTATTAGGACTCAGAAATCTTTGGGCACCATTATTCTGCCTATCATACTGCCTCAATCAAAATTCACATCCCAGTGACTGAATCAAATGGATATGGAAAGCCAGATCTATGTAAAGGTGTTTTGGAATCTTGGCCTTCTGGAGAAATCTTTACTACAACCATTTGTAGCTCAAAGCCATAGGGATCATCTGCTTCACCTGGCCTGGTTCTATATTCACATGATACTCATATTCTCCTCCAGGCCTTTGCTCACACCTTGAATTCACTGTGTGTTCCTCTCTGCCAATTCAGATTCTACCCATCCCCCATGCTTTAGCTCCAGGCCTGGCTTCTACAAGGAGTCTTCCCTTTATACTCTTCTTTACAGTAACCATCAACCCTGTACATCTTCTTACCTGACATTTTACTTCTTCTGACTCTCTGCTGCCTACTTTTGGGGGGTACATGGAAGACAGACTGGCATTCCCAGAAAGTGGGCATTTCAACCGTCATTTTGAAGTAAGGAAGAGAAAGAGTAGGAGACTATTTTGCCTATAAGTCCCTAAGCATCTTTAACAGCAGAGAAGCTGCCAAATCTAGTCCATTGCTTCAAATCTGATAATCTTCTGAGGCTGAGCATTTGCTCTTGGTTACTATAACTACGGGTTTGTAGGCGGACATTAGAACACAAAAAGATGTGAGTCTTTTGGCTAGTTTAATGAAATCTGGAAATGAAATCTCCCTGAAAGCCAGACCTTAGGACTAATCATGTCAACTGTTTATAATAATTATGCCAGTCTATACCCAGGGTGGGCATCAAAACAACTGAAATTTGTTAGAAGGTGTCTGTCAAAACAGTTGCTTGACTAAACTAACAAGTAAGTTCAGAGTTCCGTCAAGGAGTCTAGAAGTGTCACCTTCTAAATTAATGACTGCCTGATAAATGTCTGATAAATAATTATCAAGTTATATGATAGTATATCTTTAAAAAATATTGAATTTGTTGTTGATTCATCTGCCAGAAATCTCCTGGAGATGTGTCAAGTATCTGTAAGTATTTCTGAACATGCCATAGACAAATTGAATCAAGCCAGACCCAAAGGCAAACATCTACGAGCAGTGGTGGAAACAGCAAACATCTGGATTAAAATGGAAAAAAAAAAATAATGAAGCATCCAAATCTTCTCGATACCACCATGTACAAGTATCTAAATGATTGCTTGGCTTTTCTACTATTCTTCTGGATTTCCCTTGGCTCAGAGATACAGTTTAGGTATCAAAATAGGGGGTGGGCTACATGCGCCAGGTCATCTTCTGGTTCTCTGGATTACTTCTAAATGCCTGGCTTTTGGGGCTCAAATAAGGCAAAGTAAAACCCATTCCAGCAAGGATGAAAATATAACAATGGGAGTTAAATTAATGTATGCAAGAGACTGATTAAAAATATGCTGAGGCATATGCTTCATTGATTCTATTTCTAATTTTTTGTGCACCAGTTTCAGCAGTAAACAAATTTTTACAGGGAGCTTAATGTATCAGTGTTAAAAAAATTCTCTTCTTGGCCAGTTGCCATTTGAGTGGCACTCAATGTGCATCATAGGTAATATTTTCATTTGAGAATATTAATATTTTATAAAAGAAGGTTTTAGATAAAGACACACTGTAGCCTTTCTGCTCTTTGGATTGAATTGTCACTTATATTTATGCTCCCTTTTTCATCACTTTTCTTAGAATTGTTGAGTCTTAGGCTGTATCCACATATCACCGAAAGTATTGAAAAGCAAGAAATCCAGTCTCTAAACCGGGATTTATTTTGGTTGGTGTGTTGAAACAAATACACCAGTTTGACAAAGAAAGCAGCCAAATCAGATGGAACAATTAGGCATTCGCTGTGAACATAAAACCCCAAAGAAAGACATGCCAATTTTACTATCCTCAAAATATAGCTCAAATATAGTCATTTCTATTCCACTCCGCTGCTACCACCCTATTTTAAACCTCTTTCACCTGGACTACTGTAATAGTCTCCCGTTTCCTCTCGTGCTCAATGCAAGACAGGCTGGCATTAGATACTGTGAAACTAGGGATCAGGGCAAGGTCCAGGAAGTATAAATTTTAAGTCTACATGGCTGACTGAGAGTCCGGGAACTCTGTGGGTTAGTTGTAGGAGCCAAGCTTAAAAGGTTGCTGTAGTAGCATTCTATGGAAACTGTCTGAGTAGCAGCCAGGAGAGGTCTAAGGTCATATAAGTAGTCATACCTGTCTTAAAGTTTCTGTAATCCTTTATGCCAGAGCAGCTACACCTCATGGCTGCACCCCTGTTTCTCCTGGCTGACCCCTGTGGGTTTCTCTTGCTGGTTTCTGATGGGGTTCCCTCATTACCAGTCTCCTAAATAACAACATTCTTGATAAACACTTAGCACAGGGCCTGTTACAGAGGAAGTGTGCAGTAAATATTAGCTATAAAATATTATAATAGGAACATAATATACATATTATGTAAATGGTATAAATATTACCTATAGAAATATTATCTGTACATTGTCTTTTCTGGCTAGATAAAGAAGCCCAGGGAGGCATGTGAATGCTCTGGGGCCCAGACCATCAACGTCATTGATTGCTGTCACCCTCTGAGGGCTGATCAGAGAATCTAAAACTGGCTGTATTTCCTTTAGAGCAGAGTGTAGTGAGAATATTCTGGAAATATGAAGTTTGTATTTATAGAGTCCTGGTTAATCAATATTTTACTGGGTATCACTAAAAGCACTGAAAAAAAAAATCTAGCACCCATCTTGTCTCCTGCAAAGTGTTCGGTTCATATTTAATGTAGAAATTTCAACATTTTTTTTCTCCCCCAAACCATTCTTCTGAAATGTGTCTCCAGTTCTCTCCTGCCTAGATTATTAGGAGGCGTTGAATTGTATGGTATTTGAGCGTGTTTCTGAAGGTAACTTCTCTCATCTGCAGTATCAGCATAGGCTCCTTGGAAACAGAGGTTTATTATTGTCATTATTAAATTAAACTCCTTTTCTGGAGTAAAAGGCATTTATCAAGGGTTCTGATTTGTTTTTATTCCTTTTTGAATTTTGGTGAGCATGTTAGTAATCGCTTTACAGTGATGTTATAACAAATCACTCAGGCCCTGGACAAGGGGAGAGCAATAAAAAAGGTAAAGGAGAGAATTTTTTCCATGGCTTTATTTGGAGTTGATTTTGCTAAGAGCGATAGTTGCAGGAATATCAGCTTTTCTGCCCTGTGGCTATTGTAGAATGACTATAATTTTTTTTAGAATGACTATAATTTAAAGTAGAATCCAGAATCTTAGAGCCAACTCCCTCATTTTAAGGATGGAGAATCCTAGACCCAGAGAGGTGAAGTTGCTTGGTCATGGTCACACAGTGGATGAGATTCCAGAGATCCACAGAATATCAGTTTGAAGGGAATTCAGAGGTTATGTTGTTTTTTCCTATACATCCTGCTGACTTCTTTGTTCATTGGAATATACAGCCCTAAAAATGAATGTGGATTCTTACTTTACTGTAGATAGAATAACATCAAATAATTAGTTCAGGTCAATGAGAGAGTCAACACTAGGCTAGGTGTACACTGTAATAACACAATCAGCCAAACAGGAATAATTTCTTCAACAACATTTTTTTTGGTCTGTGCTGCTCAAATATCATTGAGTTGAATGGACAGTTTTGTTTTGCTTTAGTTCATACTGGTTTTACTAAATTGACTTTTATAAAAATCAGATGGCCCAAATCAGCTGTTGAAATAACCCTAGTTTGTTTGTTTGTTTGTTTCTTTGTTTTTGTTTTGTTTTTTGGCTTGGCTGAGGTTTCTGCTTTTGGAATTCAACACAAGTGTATCTCATTATGGAATAAATAATAATGGTAGTTAGAAAAATAATAATGGCTACCATTTATTGAAGATTTTCAACATATCAGGCACTGTGATAAATAGATACTTTACATGTTCCTTCACTCTTCCCAACAACTTTCAGGAGGTAGGTTTTTTACTAAATGCATTTTGTACACAAAGAAGAGAAAGCTCAGTGATGTTGAATAACTTGCCTAATGCAAAACGTTTAGTAGCAGAACTGGGATTTGAATCCAGGGCTGTCTGATGCCAAAGCCCATGTACTCTACACCACCATGCTGATGACAAAATCATTAAGAAATAAAAATATGAATAAAATAAAAATTAATATAAAGTGCCAGTCACAAAAGGTGGAACTCATGGAGAGCCTCACATTTACCAAATACCTTCCCCTTATTATCTCATATAATCCTCCCAGCAGCCCTATGAAGTAGGCATTGATATTACCCCTATTTTATATATGAGGAAACTGAGCCATCTTATTTAAACTTTTTGAACCTCAGGCTTGCACACACATGAGGGGCAGAGAGAGAAGTGGAAGAGTGGGGATTTAAATACCTCATCTTCAAATCCTATGCTCTTTCCATCATCCCAAACAGTATTATTACCAAGAACTTACATTTAGATAGGACAATTGTAAATATAATGCTGTTTTCCAAGCATTAGGGATACTATCTGAGCATTCTATTGTAAATCTGTTTGAAAAACAATTAAAATAGATTTTGTTTTTCTTTTTTAACTTTTTTTGGGAAGCAAATAACCACGCACTTTTAAGTTGGTCTTTGGAATGAATTGAAATATTTTGTGTATTGCCTTAGTTTAATCAGGGCACATCTGTGATATCAAATGGTTTCTCATTTGATGTTAGAGAGCATTGAATCTTTAACAGGAGACTAAAACTGCTAAACAGTATTACTTCTGGTTTGTCTCAGTCACACTGTAGCAATATATCAAATGAGAGGCAACTCAGCTCAGTTTAGCCAAAGATTGAAACCCTATTACCAGAAGCAGATGAGTGTTGTAACATCTGAGTATAAAATAATCAGGTCTTGCAGGAGTGTTGGCTTCTCTTATAAAGACGGGTGCCACAGCCTTCTGTGTAGGTGTGACAACAGCACCTGACTGATCAGTAATATTTGAGAAAGCAAATTTGTGTGTTGGGTTATGTGGTGGAGAGCAGTTATCATGGACTGGGGTTCATTTATTGCCTGAATGTTCATGAAAGAATTTTTCTAGTTTGATCCATCTCTTTGCTGACCACTGATACCGCTGATAAAGCGGGAAATGAAAGTTCTGAATTGCTCTTGGGGCATTGGAGAAAAGAGCAAATGCACAGAATTTTTGCTTGGATTTCTTTTGCTAATTGTAGAGTAACTGGAAGTTTGATTTTCTTGGTTTGGTCCAGCCTGAGGGCCCTGTAAGGGTGGTTTGATTTGTCCCAGTGATATTTGTTTTCACCTGTTAATCTGATAAATTAATTTAAAAATCCACTAATTCATTCAAGAGATGTTTATTGGGCACCTAATATGTGCTAGCCACTCTTCTAGGCACTGCAGCTACAATAGTGAACAGAATATATTGTGACCTAATTGATGTCAGGACTCTATGTAGCAGAAGAGACATACAAACAGATGGTATTTATAGTAGTGTGGTAACTACTATAATGGGGGAAGTACAAAGTGCTCTGGGAAATCAGAGGGACACAGAATACAGAATCTAAGGTTCAGGGAAGGCTTCCTGGAGGAGATCAATTTTAAGAGGAAATTTGAGAGTAAGTAAAAATTAGCCAAGAAGTTGGTAGAGTAGGGAATAGATAGGCAGATGAAAGGCAGGGAGGGGAGAAAGACAGAAAGTATCAACAGTTCAATATAACTGGGGCATAGAGTGCAATGAGGGAGTGGTAACATACATGGTAGAAGAGATAAACTGGGGAAGATCATAAAACACCTTGTAAATTATGTTCAAAAGTTTGAACTTTACCCTAAGGGAAATGGGAAACCACTGAAGAGTTTTTAGTATTTGGTTTGGAACTATCACCTGATGGTTTTGGAGCGTTATAGTGGAGTGTGGGACAATTTTGTGCTTCCAAAGAAGACATTGCACTTACCATTTACTCCCATGTTCCTTGCCTATCCCATATCTCATTGTCTTTCTTGCAATCAAAGGAATGTCTGGTTGCAAAGACTATCACAATTATGATGCCCAGAGGAACCATTTTTGCTCTAAGCATCATTGGTATACTAGTGTTAGTATCCTAATTGCCTCATATAGATCCAATCTTCTCTCACTCTATTTCTCAGCAGTGGTTTCTCTGCAACTGCTGGTCTGTTGCTGTGCTCTGAAGTTGTTCCTTTTCATATCCATTCTTTTGATGATGTTATATAATTCATCTTGAAATGCCATCCCTTTTCCTCTTTGCCAATTCAAATCTTACCCATCCTTCAGGGCACAGCTCTAGTCTCACCTTCTCTGGGAAGCCTTTCCTGATCACTGCTGCCTCATTGATCCTTTTATTCTCTAATTTCCTGAAGCATTTTGATTCTCCCTCCTGTCCCCCATCAAAAAATTATCTAGCACTTTGGGACTTCCCTGGTGGCGCAGTGGTTATGAATCTGCCTGCCAATGCAGGGGACACGGGTTTGATCCCTGGGCCGGGAAGATCCCACATGCCACGGAGCAACTAAGCCCGTGTACCACAAGTACTGAGCCTGTGCTCTAGAGCCCGCGAGCCACAACAACTGAAGCCCACGTGCCTAGAGCCCATGCTCTGCAACAAGAGAAGCCACCGCAATGAGAAGCATGTGCACCACAATGAAGAGTAGCCCCCGCTCGCCGCAACTAGAGAAAGCCCGCGCGCAGCAACGAAGACCCAACACAGCCAAAAATAAATAAATTAATTTAAAAAAATTATCTAGCATTTCTTTATGTACCCTTTTGTGTTGTCTCTCCTTTAGTGGTTCCCAAAATGTGCTGATGATCAGAATTACTGGAAGAGGTGGTTAAAAATACAGACTTCTCATCAACACCACCAGAGATTTTGATTCAGTAAGTTGGTAGTGGGCCTAGGAATCTGAATTTTTATAAGAGCCCAAAATAATTCTGGCAGTTAACTGCTCTACATGTTTCATGTAGACTAGTCTTTCCTCTGGATCTAGATGGAAGTTCCTTGAGAGCAGGGCTCATCTTCAAACTCCTTTGTACTTCCCCCTCCTCTGCCAATCTTTCCAGGAGCTGACAGTAAATACTGGGTTGGCCAAAAAGTTTGTTGGGTTTTCTGTAAGATGTTAATTATGGAAAAACCTGAAAGAACTTTTTGGCCAACCCAATACTTGTTGACGTGATTCCCTCATCTCATTATTTATTCTGTTATTTCTTGATATTCAGTTATAATTTACTCTCTCATCTCTAGATGTAAGAATATAGTGTACATAAATATAAATATTCCAGCAATTTGCATAAGTGTGTATGTGTGTTGTTTGGAGTTGGGGTGACCAAAATTCAATCTCAAAGAGTTCTCAAGCCTTCTTGCCAAAATATATGAGACCATACCTCCCTCACCAGTTTCCCTTTCATTTTGCATAATTTCCAGTAATATTGCAATCATCATTATCCACCTATCCAAAGAATGCTGTGAAATGCCCTTTATATTGGGAGTTTCTTTTTAATGTATTGGGAGTTTCTTTTTAATGTATTGGGAGTTTCTTTTTAATGTATTGGGAGTTTCTTTTTAATGTATTGGGAGTTTCTTTTTAATGTATTGGGAGTTTCTTTTTAATGTATTGGGAGTTTCTTTTTAATGTATTGGGAATTTCTTTTTAATGTATTGGGTTGGCCAAAAAGTTCATTCGGGTTTTTCCGTAACATCTTACGAAAAACCCTAACGAACTTTTTGGTCAACCCAATAATTTAGGAAGAGAAACAGGTAGTCTTTTTTTTTTTTTTAACATCTTTATTGGAGTATAATTGCTTTACAATGCTGTGTTAGTTTCTGCTTTATAACAAAGTGAATCAGTTATACATAGACATATGTTCCCATATCTCTTCTCTCTTGCATATCCCTCCCTCCCACCCTCCCTATCCTACCCCTCTAGGTGGTCACAAAGCACAGAGCTGATCTCCCTGGGCTATGCGGTTGCTTCCCACTAGCTATCTATTTTACGTTTGGTAGTGTATATATGTCCATGCCACTCTCTCACTTTGTCACATCTTACCCTTCCCCCTCCCCATATCCTCAAGTCCATTCTCTAGTAGGTCTGTGTCTTTATTCCCGTCTTGCCCTAGGTTCTTCATGACCTTTTTTTTTTCCTTAGATTCCATATATATGTGTTAGCATACTGTATTTGTTTTTCTCTTTCTGACTTACTTCACTCTGTATGACAGACTCTAACTCCATCCACCTCACTACAAATAACTCAATTTCATTTCTTTTTATGGCTGAGAAACAGGTAGTCTTTGAAGGGAGTTATGTTGTTATAACCCAGGAGGGTTTTCCAAGTGTGAGTTGTCACAAATAAGAATCTCCAAGATTGAAATATGAAACCTGCTGCTTTGTTGCTGAAGATGGTAGGTGTGTGTAACATCAAATGCATCTATCTGAATACTCCTGGAACATCAAACTAAGCCTTTTGAAGATATATCCTTTTTGTGACCAATATTTGTGCATGGAAATTGTGCTTTAGGCTTTTATGAATACTAGGATCTCAGAGTTAAAAGATTTTTAGAGGTTTCTCTCTCTCTCTCACATCTATGTATGTATGTATGCATGCATGTGAGTATCGATGTATCAATTATTATATGTATTGCAGAAGGAGAACGTATCTGTAAAGAAGCAACAAAAACCCCAGTTTTAAAAATGAATTAAAACACATACACACAAAACCACAGTACACAAAGTGGTGAGACTTAGGTTTTGAAATAGAGACTCAATCATTCTAACTGGCTAACTCACTGTATTCTAGCTCAGATGTTTGGCTGGTTACAGTGATGACCTTGGTTTTTCATGAGGTTCTGGATTTTCTCACTCTCCTCTGATGATTTTTTGATAAGTGGCTTGAAGGTGATGGTGCAAGGGCAAGTGCATGTGGGGATATGTGCACATGCACATGTGCCTGTATGTTAGAATGTATTTGAAGAGAGTGGCTGCATAGCCATCCGTGCTAGCAGATGTTTGATGGGCTGGATAAAGGAAATTTCTTGCATCAAATGATGAGTCCTAGCAGAGTTACAGGTATGCAAAATTTTGAACAAAGAGTGGAAACTTTGGCACAATCTATCTCTGATATATGTGCCACAGATATCAGTAGCTTAAACCACACTATTTTTCTCCCCTTCATTATTTTTCTTATTTTTTTATTGCACAAATAACATATGAATGCATACTTATAACAAGTCATCAAAGACTATAGAAATATACAGTAACTGATGAAAGCCCACTTTCAACCCCTCTCCAAATCCCACTCCCCTCTATAAAATAAACATTTTAAGCTAGTGTTTATATTTCCCATTATGTTTTTTGTGAATTTCCAAATACAGGGAAAGGAAGAGGTCAATCCTTTCCAGTTCAACATGTCATGATGTTTGCTTTTGGAATCTGTACCTAGGCTTCTGGAATGAGAAATCCTTTCCCTTTTGTGAGGTTTGTGTGTGTGTGCGTGTCTTTGTGTGTACTCACCTGTGTGTACTTGTGCCTTTTGGGTGAATGTGTGCCTAATAATTTTTTTTAAAAGATGCTTTTACATGCATTTTCCAAACATGTGTTAATTGATGAAGTTAAGTCTTTATGGGGTGGGGGCAGGAATAGGAAGGTTGTTTCTATTTGACTTGTAGTCACTATACACAATCATCTTATAGTCCAGTGGGTTTTATGGCAAGTTCCTGTTGTATTTTGACTTCCCTGGGGATGAAACTTTTAAACAAGATTCCAGAAATCCCAGGGCTACCCTTTGCTCTTCAGGGTCTGTTCAGTGGTTACAGGGTGATCTTTTGAGAGAGAGGCAGTCATCACAACTACAGGTTCATTATAATTTTCTTTTTACCATCCTTGGGCTGAATACCGACTTAGAGTTTTTCCTTTAACAATAGTAGTATATACTTCAAAGCCCCCCTGAAGGTTCTTTTGCGAATATCAATGCAATATGGTGAAATGAAAGTCTCATTGGTTTGACAAGTGTGTTGGTGACTCAATTCATCATGAAATCCATTCTACTTGCAAGAATGTATTTGCCTAAGTAGGGAAGTTTCTAAGTAGTTAGTAGTTAAAAATGGTTGTGTCACTGCTGCCTCTTTTGAAATTAAAATAATTTAAAATGCCAATTGAGTCATGGCAAAGAGCTTTGTGTCTGCCAAATCATCATAAATAACTCTATAAATGGGCGATGGATTAAGAAGCTCAGAAAAAGATCTAAAAAAAGGAAACTAATGAAAATCATGGTTTGTGTTGCAAGAACAAGGAAGCCTGGGGTGGGGAATAATGGCAGTTTGCTTGCATCTAAGTAGATTCTCATATTGAAAAAGTTTGTCCTTGGCGTGGGCTGACATGATTAGTGTACAAGACTAAAGTTATGGCTAAGGAATTCTTTTGCAACTGGGCCAGTCAGCCAAACCATTTGTTTTTTTTTTTGTTTTGTCCATTGTCTATTCCTACTATAGACACACCATCTGGCAAACGTAAGTTATCAGTCACTCACATGGAGGTCCAGGCAAGAGATTCTCTGTACTCAGTTCAAATCCATGTCTACACACAAATATAAATTCCACCATCGTTCTGAATCTTTACTCTTTGCCAGGCGTTTTGCTGGATCCTTGAAAGTATGAAATGCATATGAAATGGGTTCTAGTTCCAAGGATGTGTGTAAGTATGCGTCTGTATGTGCATGTGTATGCACATGGCTGAACTCATAGGTAGGCTCACTAGTGATTGTGACATAAACAGTGTTAGAATATGTTGGAATCTCTATAGAGGTTGGTAAAAAAGGCCAAGAGAATGACTACACCTGGTGATGCTGGGATGGCTTTGCAAGGCTAGGTCTTAAACGATGAGTAGAGAAGGGGGGAAAATTGGGGAAAAAGCAGGTGTGAAGGTGGACAGGGCTGAAAGTACCTGGCATGTCTGAAGGTACCTGGTATGTGGAAGGTATTCAGGGCGTTGGGAGTGAAGTATTTTCGGCCAGGTTTAGGCGAATGGCGGGAGATGAGGCTGTAGAAGTAGGAAGGAGCAAGATTGTGAAGTACATTATATGTTGTAAGAAGGACTACATCCTGAAATATGTTGGGAGCCACAGAAGATTTTTTTTAAGTTAGAGGAGTTATGGTGCATCATTAGTGCCATTTGCTGATATAACAGTAATATATGTTTCAAAATAAAGCTTTTGTTTCAGCCAATAAAAACTTTAAGTGGGGTCAACATTGCCCACAATTTGTCTTCCATTTACTGCTTATTAAACAGAAGGGTTAATTTCAGTTGTTGCTTCTGACACAGATGTTTGCTGTAAGCCTGTTAGAACTTCCAAGAATTTGGGCTTCATTTCCACGATTACTGCAATAGGAAAAGGCTGCTCACAAACGTTTTCCTAGAACCCTTGGACCTTTGGGAAACTAGGATTTTTCACAGTGGTTGCTTTGAATCCTCTCTTTTTTCTCTCTCCATGAGAATAAAAGCAGATAATAATAATAAAAATAAATATTCCAATGTTCTTTCCATCTTTGTACCTCTTCTCTTTTGCATTTTTAATCCTGGCAAGAGAAGATTTTATAAATGATAAAAGGACTTGATTAATACTAATAAAACTTCCTTCAAAATCTTGTGACTAACCACAGAGATTTCACTTATTGTCTCCCTGATCAAAGTTATTGACATAGTCTGTGAACTAAAGGAAAGGACTGTGTTTGCATATTGGCTTGAAATAGTTGTCAATAGATCGTTTATAAAAAACATGCAATCTGGCTGGTACTCTGAGGCTGTGGGTAACCGATCTTAAATCAGCAGGATGCCTACCAAGCAGAAAAGGCAAGAATCTACAGCACTTCATGATGCTGTAGTTTCAGATATTAGAGCTAAAGCCATCAGCAAATCTGGAATTCTCTTGCAAGAGAACCCTAGGCTTGATGGAAAATATTATGTTACAGCCAGACTAATTTCATGGTGGCTTATGATACCCATTAGAACTTAGGTTTGGAAAGGGTCATGACCCAAATCAATTACTTGAGATTGTCTCATTAATGGTAATCATGTGAAATTTCCCAGGATTTAGATGCCTTAGAAGGTTCACATCATCACACTTCCATCACTTACAGCAGTGGAGGGTGTTTAGAAGCCCTATAGCAGTCTCTATTAAATGATACATTAGTAAGAGCTGATGGTGAGAGTTTTCCATGTGAAGAGCTTTTAGTGAGTCTATGTGAGTGTTCAAAGCCTCGGACGTGTCTTAGCAGCTGATTCAAGATTAGCTCAGGTGGGTGTGGAGCTACAGATGCTCAGGGCTCTGAGAGCCAAGATTTTTCTGAATCAAAGCTGGAAATCAGCACAATGTCTCCCCACTCTTTACATGTTCTGCAAAGAGAAGAAATGTGCAGATCTATTCTGGTCACTCAGTCTCATTGAATATTTATGGAAGTTCTGAAGTGAGTGAAATATTCCCAGATATCTCTTGAAGCTGAAACAGGCAGTTTGGAAATAGATAACCAGCAGTACTGGGTTTGTCTGTGTAGGGCAGCATACGTTTTAAAAAATCACACAGGAATTGTCAAATGTGCCATGTCTTGGTGATTTACCATAAAATTAGTGAATTCTTCTGAAATCCAACAGATTAGGAGGAAAGAAAAGCAAAGCAAAATTAAAAAGAAAAGAGATATTTTAAAACAACTGTTGTCAGTACTTAATGATGGAAATACTTGATTTAGTTGACCAAGAAGATAGAAGTTTCTGTTTTAGTCCAACTCGTCATTTTGTACCATGCCATATATTTGGTTTTCCCTAAATTATTTCCACTAAATTTAGGACTCTTTTAATAAAGGATCTCTTGATTGCAAAGAAAAGAAATCCACTCAAGAAAGTTCAAGTGAGGAGGATTTGTTATAAGAAAACTAGAACCAGTGTCACAGACCTAGGAAGCAGAGCACACTCACAACTCTTGGAAAGTGGAGTTGGGAAGGTGCTAAGCCAAGCCATTCTCTTTTTCTCAGGGACTGTGGAAGATTAATTGCATTCTGACTCTAATTAATGGTCTTCCTATATCCTCATCCAGTGCCCTGTAACTTTGAAGCCCACTCCCACTCTGACTCTGGGCCTCAGCCATTTGACTTACTTTGGCCAATGGGATATTAGTATACCTGATGTAAGCAGAGACTTGAAAAGTTTGCATACAATTCCTGTCTTACTCCTCTGGCTTTGCCGAGAGAACGTGCCCAGGATAGCCTGTGGGAAAATGATATACATGGAGCAGAGCCAAGTCAGCTCAATTGTCTCAGCTGAAGCTCTAAATATGTGAGAAAGTCCAGTTAATATTACCAAAGCTACCTAACCAATGCACAGTTGGCCACAGATGTATGAGTGATAACATGGAGCCTAGGTCAGATCAAAAGAATTGCCTAGCCAACACAGAGACTCAAGAGCAAAAATAGATGTTTATTGTTGTATGCTACTAATATTTTCTGGTTATTTATTATACAACAATACTGTGGCAAATAGATAATGGAAACAAGGGCTAAATTGTCTTTCATTTCTGCTTCTCCCTTCCCCCTCCCCCCGCCACCCAGTCCCCAGCTTGTATACTTCCCAGTATCACTGCCAGACCTTTGTCTGCCTAACCTACAAGTCCAGTGCACATCGCCAATTACCATCTTTGTGTCTCTCGGTTCAAATTCTTGCCATAGGGAAAACTCTGATTAGTCTATGGAAAGCCATTGAGTTGGTTTGTTTGGGGCCAGGAGTCCACCCAGTCCAGTCAGCCATGGTTGAGGTGGTGGTAATGGTGAAAGGAGAACAATGTCACATGGGCTGGGGGGGATTCAGAGGTGGTGGTTCTTCTCAGAAGGGGACTGTGGCCAGAAAACCACTGTAATTTATATCTCTAATTGAAGGGCGAGCCTAAAAAGTAGCAAGATACACAGCAAATTTGCTTTGTGGATCAGTACACCATCTTGAAATAAAATGCTAACTAATAAATTCTTTCAAATGTGCCAATAATAATACTCATAGCATACATTAATGAGTCCACAGTGATGAACACTGTGATAAATATCTTATTTAATCTTCATTACAATGTTATGAGTGTGAGACTGTTATTATCATTCTTATTTTATAGGCGGGAACTGTGGCTTAGTTAGGTTGCCCTCTGCCATACAACTAGAGAAAGGTAGATTTAGAAGTAGAATCTAGATTAAGCTGAATCCAGAGCCCATGAACTTTATCCTTCTGCCTTTACCATTTACATAATGACTGGGAGAGTAAAACTGTGTAAATTGATACCTAATGTGAAGCTTACCAGGTGCCTAGTTGGGAAAGTGGAGGTCAATTAACCTATGTATGACTGAGAAGGTGATTAGGAGATAGTGCTGTTGTGTATAAGATTGTTTCTTGATTGCTTCTTTCCTTAGAGATCTACTCAACCCTCATGGGGGATTTATGACAGCTTCCATTTTCTGTGCTCAGACTTCACTATTCAGTAGGAAGGTAGACTTTCACTTAATTTCCCTGTTTTCAGCCTTATGCCTCACCTCCATCTTCCATGATGTCAGGTGTTACCATATTCAAAGTCTCTCAGGTTCAATATCTTTAAACAGTAAACCTCTGGTCTCCTTTGGGAGGAAGTGTGGTGAATTGGCTGCTCAAGGTAGAGGTTTGGGACATAAAGGTCTCAGTAGAGAGACTTTGAATCAATCTCACTGTTTCCTGTGCTGTGCAACATCCTTGTCTTCTGTGGTACCTGGTGCCTCCAAGACATGTCATTTCCTTTGTTCTGCAGGGTAAACTGATTTTTCTCTAAGAAATATCATCTCCCTATGTAGGTTCTTAGATTGTAACATCCTCTACTCTGCTAAATTAATTACCTCATCTTCATCTCCTTTAAATCTTCAAAAATTGTATTAAGATCTTTAGTCCACTGTTTCTTTTATTTGTTGTCCTTGTGAATGTATCTATTTTGAAAGTCTGTTTACCATAATTATAGTTCGGTTTTTAGAGGAGAAGAGACCAATATGTGATTAATCAACTATGTTTCAGAAATTATTTCCCTCCTACCATGAGCTTTTAAATAGAAACCTTTTCATTTGGGTTGTTCCAAGCTTTATCTGAAAATTTTATCAGCAATATTAGTTAATATTAAAGTCTAGCATCACTTCCTTATGAAACATCCAAACTAATAAACCAAATACTTAATAAATTCTGGTCCTAAGTGCAGTGATAAGATTTTTTCCACTGCATAAATTTTAATTTGGTAGTACTCTAATTTTAATAGTACTCTCACTTCCAAATTTTCCTCATATAGGGCTAATATTGTTTGTGAAATAGTTGTTCATCTCATTTTCTTCCGAGTCAGAGGAATACCCCTGGATCTTCACCTTAGGAAAAAGTAAAGGACAGTGCTGGGTTAAGGAGTTGACATTTAAACACCAGATCTTCTGATGTGTTGCTAATTCCTATCACCAATATCATCTCTAGTTCATGATTTGAGATTCATCTAGGTTACTTTGGCCTTATGTGCTTTTGTAGTTTGTATATTGCTATGAGTCGATAACATTTTGAAAGAGTGATTAGTATTGGTTTCCCAGAAATCTATAAGAATGTTGCTTCTAACAATAGCACACTCAGATAACTGGCATTGGAAATGTTTAGTTCTGCCTAGGAACAAAGCTCTCAAGAATGACTGCCATGGTTTTTAAGGGTTGGTATACGCACTCCAGTCTATAGAGGTCTTTTTGGCAAGAATCAACCTACTCCTATTGTTGCTTAAGAACAAGATAGTCCTGAGCAAGGCCTCGTGTTTGTAGCCCCCATGCCAATTATGAGAAAACTAATTAAATATCCATAGAAGTTGTAGGCATGTAGGCATTTAAAATATTATTGTATTATTATAGCTATTTATGGAAAACTCTCAAAAATATACATATATAGAGAGAGAGACCTCCTCCAAATCTCTATAAATTAACAGATGGAATTCTTGCCAAATTCCCTGAAATTTTTAGGGGGTCAGATCATATGGCATTAAATTAGTGCTTTGATAAAAAATTGAACAAGTGGCTCACTTGGCCAGATACATTTCCCCATAAAAGTTGTATCTCATTGAGGGGAATTTTCTAGATCAAAACCAACTTATTGACTTTTAGTAAATTACTCCATCCATTCAACAGATATGTCTTAAAATCCTACCCTATCCTAGACACTTGGTTAGGTCATTATAAGCTCAAAGAACTTATAGCTTAGTGTGGGTGTATTAGATGTGCACTTGTATAGATACAAAACAATGCAGTATAGGATAGATGCCAGGTGAGCAATATAAATGACGTGTCAGGGAAGAGAGCCTGACTACTTCAGGAAGGGGTAATCAGGTAAGATATTCTATTTGAGCTAGACCCTAGAGTTTAGTTAGCAAAGGGGAAAAGCACCTAAGAAGAGAGAATGCCATAATCAAAGTCATAGAAACAAGAAGGCACAAGGCACAAGAAACAAGAAGGCACAAGGTAAACATTAAGTAGGAATTTTTGATTGGAGCTTATGGTTCATATTGGGGATTAATGAAAATAAGATTAAAAAGGTAATCCAGGCTATCCTATAGAGAACTTAAAAGCCAAGTAAAGTAGTTTGTCCTTGGTAGAGAGATATATAAAGTCCTTGGTAGAGAGATATATAAAGTTTGAATGGAGTTATAGTAAGATTAAACAAGTGGACATTTGCTGGATGATCAAGGGAGAAGATTCTAGAGGCAGGCAGTTTCACTAGGAGTCTGAAGCAATCTGGCCATGAGAGGATTGGGGCCTAAACTACAGACATGACATTGAGAATGCCAAGGAAGAAAATGCAAAAAGAAAAATTATACATAAATAGCCAACTTACAGAGTGAGGCAACTGACTGGATATTGGGAGAGAAAAGTCATGAAAAATCCACAATCACTGGGGTTTTAAGTCTAGGTGACAAATGGTACTCGCAACAGAAATAAGAAATCATTAGGTTGGTGGAAGATATAATGAGTTTAATTTGTTTAGTTTGAGGTTTCTGCAGAATCCAGGTAGAGCTGTCCAGTAGATTAGGCAGATATACAATTTTAAAGCTTGGGGAAATGGTTGGACTTAGAAATAAAGATGATACTAATCTTCATAAAAGTGATAACTAAGCCAAGGGAATGGGAAAACTCTTCAAGAAAGAGAGTATACAGAGAGAGATGAACCAAAACTTGGGAAAGGGAAACAGCCAAGGAGACAGAGAAGGAATAGTAATCCAGGTAAGAGTAAAACCAAGAGAATGAACAAGGCAGTGAAGGAGCAAGTGGTTGGTTGAGAGTGCCAAATGCAGAAGAGGAGCAAGTTTTCTAGTTGTTCTGGGATGGAGGATTGATCTGTTACAAACTAGTCCATAATAGCTAGAAGTGGAAGTCTTTTTCTTTTGACTATTGCGAAGTACTTCCTCCTAGGAGTGTGTAGTTTGTACTTAAAAATAAGTTCGTTATGACTGTAAAATAATGCATGCTTTTCGTAAAAATTTGAAAAAATCTAACAGTATAAATGATTTAAATAAAAATTTCCTATAATGCTAACATCAACATATGTGCACTTGCCAGCATTTTTCATGAAGCAGCCACGAGAACACAATTTTCTCAATTATCTGTTTTTATCACTAAAATCGTTTGATTACTTCTTCATGTTTATTTTTGTAGACACTATTTTCATGACAGAATAATATTCCTTTTAGAGCTGTATCAAAATGTATTACCTCATTCATAGACATCGAAATCTTCCCCTTATGAAATAATACTTTCTATCAAATTTATTTGTTGCATTTTGGTTTATATATTTACTGATAAGTTTACTAGGTTAAAGTTAGGAGCATCGGGGGAACCTTCAAGATGGCGGAAGAGTAAGACGCGGAGATCACCTTCCTTCCCACAAATACATCAGAAATACATCTACATGTGGAACAACTCCTACAGAACACCTACTGAACGCTGGCAGAAGACCTCAGACCTCTCAAAAGGCAAGAAACTCCCCACGTACCTGGGTAGGGCAAAAGAAAAAAGAAAAAACAGAGACAAAAGAATGGGGACGGGACCTGCACCAGTGGGAGGGAGCTGTGAAGGAGGAAAGGCTTCCACACACTAGGAAGCCCCTTTGCGGACGGAGACTGTGGGTGGCAGAGGGAGGGAGCTTCGGAGCCACGGAGGAGAGCACAGCCACAAGGGTGCGGAGGGCAAAGCGGAGAGATTCCCACACAGAGGAGCGGTGCCGACCAGCACTCACCAGCCCGAGAGGCTTGTCTGCTCACCCGCCAGGGCGGGCGGGGGCTGGGAGCTGAGGCTCGGGCTTCGGAGGTCAGATCGCAGGGAGAGGACTGGGGTTGGCGGCGTGAACACAGCCTGAAGGGGGCTAGTGCGCCACAGCTAGCCGGGAGGGAGTCCGGGAAAAAGTCTGGAGCTGCCTAAGGGGCAAGAGACCATTGTTTCGCAGTACGCGAGGAGAGGGGATTTACAGCACCGCCTAAACGAGCTCCAGAGACGGGCGCGAGCCACAGCTATCAGTGCGGACCCCAGAGACGGGCATGAGATGCTAAGGCTGCTGCTGCCGCCACCAAGAAGCCTGTGTGCAAGCACAGGTCACTCTCCACACCGCCCCTCCCAGGAGGCTGTGCAGCCCGCCACTGGGAGGGTCCCGTGATCCAGGGGCAACATCTCCAGGAGAACACACGGCACGCCTCACCTCAGGCTGGTGCAACATCACGCCGGCCTCTGCCACCGCAGGCTCACCACGCATCCGTACACCACCCTCCCCCCGCCTGAGTGAGCCAGAACCACCGAATCAGCTGCTCCTTTAACCCCGTCCTGTCTGAGCGAAGAACAGACGCCCTCAGGCAACCTACAGGCAGAGGCAAGGCAAAATCCAAAGCTGAACCCCAGGAGCTGTGCAAACAAAGAGAAAGGGAAATCTCTCCCAGCAGCCTCAGGAGCAGTGGGTTAAAGCTCCACAATCAACTTGATGTACCTGCATCTGTGGAATACCTGAATAGACAAGAGCTCATCCCAAAATTGAGGTGGTGGACTTTGGGAGCAGCAATATATATATATTTTTCCTTTTTCTCTTTTTTCCGTGTGGCTGACAGGGTCTTGGTGTTCCGGCCGGGTGTCAGGCCTGTGCCTCTGAGGTGGGAGAGCCGAGTTCAGGACATTGGTCCACCAGAGACCTCCCGGCTCCACATAATACCAAAGGGCAAAAGCTCTCCCAGAGATCTCCATCTCAACGCTAAGACCCAGCTTCACTCAACGACCAGCAAGGTCCAGTGCTGGACACCCTATGCCAAACAACTAGCAAGACAGGAACACAACCCCATCCATTAGCAGAGAGGCTTCCTAAAATCATAATAAGATCACAGACACCCCAAAACACACCACCGGACGTGGTCCTGCCCACGAGAAAGACAAGATCCAGCCTCATCCACCAGAACATAGGCACCAGCCCCCTCCACCAGGAAGCCTACATAACCCACTGAACCAACCATACCCACTGGGGAAAGACACCAAAGACAATGGGAACAAAGAACCAGCAGCCAGCGAAAAGGAGACCCCAAACACAGTAAGTTAAGCAAAATGAAAAGACAGAGAAACACACAGCAGATGAAGGAGCAAGGTAAAAACCCACCAGACCAAACAAATGAAGAGGAAATAGGCAGTTTACCTGAAAAAGAATTCAGAGTAATGATAGTAAAGATGATCCAGAATCTTGGAAATAGAATAGAGAAAATACAAGAAATGTTTAACAAGGACCTAGAAGAACTAAAGAACAAACAAACAGTGATGAACAACACAATAAATGAAATTAAAAATTCTCTAGAAGGAATCAATAGCAGAATAACTGAGGCAGAAGAATGGATAAGTGACCTGGAAGATAAAATATTGGAAATAACTACTGCAGAGTAGAATAAGGAAAAAAGAATGAAAAGAATTGAGGACAGTCTCAGAGACCTCTGGGACAACATTAAACGCACCAACATTCGAATTATAGGGGTCTCAGAAGAAGAAGAGAAAAAGAAAGGGACTGAGAAAATATTTGAAGAGATTATAGTTGAAAACTTCCGTAATATGGGAAAGGAAATAGTTAATCAAGTCCAGGAAGCACAGAGAGTCCCATACAGGATAAACCAAGGAGAAACATGCCAAGATACATATTAATCAAGCTATCAAAAATTAGATACAAAGAAAAAATACTAAAAGCAGCAAGGGAAAAACAACAAATAACATACAAGGGAATCTCCATAAGGTTAACAGCTGATCTTGCAGCAGAAAATCTGCAAGCTGGAAGGGAATGGCAGGACATATTTAAAGTGATGAAAGGGAAAAACGTACAACCAAGATTACTCTACCCAGCAAGGATCTCATTCAGATTCGATGGAGAAATTAAAACCTTTATGGACAAGCAAAAGCTAAGAGAATTCAGCACCGCCAAACCAGCGTTACAACAAACGCTAAAGAACTTCGCTAGGCAGGAAACACAACACGAGGAAAAGACCTACAATAACAAACCTAAAACAATTAAGAAAATGGTAAAAGGAACATACATATCGATAATTACCTTAAATGTAAAAGGATTAAATGCTCCCACCAAAATACATAGACTGGCTGAATGGATACAAAAACAAGACCCATATATATCCTGTCTACAAGAGACCCACTTCAGACCTAGGGACACATACAGACTGAAAGTGAGGAGATGGAAAAAGATATTCCATGCAAATGGAAATCAAAAGAAAGCTGGAGTAGCAATTCTCATATCAGAAAAATAGACTTTAAAGACTATTGCAAGAGACAAAGAAGGACACTACATAATGATCAATGGATCAATCCAAGAAGAAGATAAAACAGTTGTAAGTATTTATGCACCCAGTATAGGACCACCTCAGTACATAAGGCAAATGCTAACAGCCATTAAAGGGGAAATCAACAGTAACACAATCATAGTAGGGGACGCTAACACTCCACTTTCACCAATGGACAGATCATCCAAAATGAAAATAAATAAGGAAACACACACCTTAAATGATACATTAGACAAGATGCATTTAATTGATATTTATAGGACATTCCATCCAAAAACAACAGAATACACTTTCTTCTCAAGTGCTCATGGAACATTCTCCAGGATGGATCATATCTTGGGTCACAAATCAAGCCTTGGGAAATTTAAGAAAATTGAAATCGTATCAAGTATCTTTTCCGACCACAACGCTATGAGACTAGATATCAATTACAGGATGAAATCTGTAAAAAATACAAACACATGGAGGTTAAACAATACACTACTTAATAACCAAGAAATCACTGAAAAAATCAAAGAGGAAATAAAAAAATACCTAGAAACAAATGACAATGAAAACACGACGACCCAAAACCTATGGGATGCAGCAAAAGCAGTTCTAAGAGGGAAGTTTATAGCAATACAATCCTACTTCAAGAAAGAACAAACATCTCAAATAAACAACCTAACCTTACACCTAAAGCAATTAGAGAAAGAACTAAAAAACCCCGAAGTTAGCAGAAGGAAAGAAATCATAAAGAGAAGATCAGAAATAAATGAAAAACAAATGAAGGAAATGATAGCAAAGATCAGTAAAACTAAAAGCTGGTTCTTTGAGAAGATAAACAAAATTGATAAACCATTAGCCAGACTCATCAAGAAAAAAAGGGAGAAGACTCAAATCAATAGAATTAGAAATGAAAAAGGAGAAGTATCAACTGACACTGCAGAGATACAAAAGATCATGAGAGATTACTACAGGCAACCACATGCCAATACAATGGACAACCTGGAAGAAATGGACAAATTCTTCGAAATGCACAACTTCTGAGATTGAACCAGGAAGAAATAGAAAATATAAACAGACCAATCACAAGCACTGAAATTGAGACTGTGATTAAAAATCTTCCAACAAACAAAAGCCTAGGACCAGATAGCTTCACAGGTGAATTCTATCAAACATTTAGAGAAGAGCTAACACCTATCCTTCTCAAATTCTTCCAGAATATAGCAGAGGGAGGAACATTCCCATACACATGCTACGAGGCCACCATGACCCCGATACCAAAACCAGACAAAGATGTCACAAAGAAAGAAAACTACAGGCCAATATCACTAATGAACATAGATGCAAATACCCTCACCAAAATACTAGTAAACAGAGTCCAACAGCACATTAAAAGAATCATACACCATGATCAAGTCGAGTTTATCACAGGAATGCAAGTATTCTTCAATATAGGCAAATCAATCAATGTGATACACCATTATTAACAAAATTGAAGGATAAAAACCATATGATCATCTCAATAGATGCAGAAAAAGCTTTTGACAAAATTCAACACCCATTTATGATTAAAAACCCTCCAGAAAGTAGGCATAGAGGGAACTTACCTCAACATAATAAAGGCCATATATGACAAACCCACAGCCAACATCGATCTCAGTGGTGAAAAACTGAAACCATTTCCACTAAGATCAGGAAAAAGACAAGGTTGCCCACTCTTACCACTATTATTCAACATAGTTTTGGAAGTCCTAGCAATCAGAGAAGAAAAAGAATGAAAAGGAATCCAAATTGGAAAAGAAGTAAAGCTGTCACTGTTTGCAGATGACATGATACTATACACAGAGAATCCTAAAGACGCTACCAGAAAACTACTAGAGCTAATCAATGTATTTGGTAAAGTAGCAGGATACAAAATTGATGCACAAAATCTCTTCCATTCCTATACACTAATGATGAAAAATCTGAAAGATAAATTAAGGAAACACTCCCATTTACCACTGAAACAAAAAGAATAAAGTACCTAGGAATAAACCTACCTAAGGAGGCAAAAGACCTGTATGCAGAAAACTATAAGACACTGAGGAAAGAAATTAAAGATGATACAAACAGATGGAGAGATATACCATGTTCTTGGATTGGAAGAATCAACATTGTGAAAATGACTATGCTACCCAAAGCAATCTACAGATTCAGTGCAATCCCTATCAAACTACCACTGGCATTTTTCACAGAAGTAGAACCAAAAATTGCACAATTTGTTTGAAACACAAAAGACCCCAAATAGCCAAACTAATCTTGAGAAAGAAAAATGGAGCTGGAGTAATCAGGCTCCCTGACTTCAGACCAAACTGCAAAGCTACAGGAATCAGGACAGTGTGGTACTGGCACAAAAACAGAAATATAGATCAATGGAACAGGATGGAAAGCCCAGAGAGAAACCCACGCACACATGGTCACCTTATTTTTGATAAAGGAGGCAAGAATATACAATGGAGAAAAGACAGCTTCTTTAATAAGTGGTGCTGGGAAAACTGGACAGCTACATGTAAAAGAATGAAATTAGAACACTCCCTAACAGCATACACAAAAATAAACTCAAAATGGATTAAAGACCTAAATGTAAGGCCAGACACTGTAAAACTCTTAGAGGAAAACATAGGCAGAACACTCTATGACATAAATCACAGCAAGATCCTTTTTGACCCACCTCTTAGAGAAATGGAAATAAAAACAAAAATAAAATAGTGTGTGTGTGTGAAAAAAAAATAAACAAATGTGTCCTAATGAAACTTAAAAGGTGTTGCACAGCAAAGGAAACCATAAACAAGACAAAAAGACAACCCTCAGAATGGGAGAAAATATTTGCAAAAGAAGCAACTGACAAAGGATTAATCTCCCAAATTTACAAGCAGCTCATGCAGCTCAATATCGAAAAAACAAACAACCCAATCCAAAAATGGGCAGAAGACCTAAATAGACATTTCTCAAAGCAGTTATACAGATGGCCAACAAACACATGCAAGAATGCTCAACATCACTAATCATTAGAGAAATGGAAATCAAAACTACAATGAGGTATCACCTCACACCAGTCAGAATGGCCATCATCAAAAAATCTACAAACAGTAAATGCTGGAGAGGGTGTGGAGAAAAGGGAACCCTCTTGCACTGTTGGTGGGAGTGTAAATTGGTACAGCCACTCTGGAGAACAGTATGGAGGTCCTTTAAAACTAACAATAGAACTACCATACGACCCAGCAATCCCACTACTGGGCATATACCCTGAGAAAACTATAATTCAAAAAGAGTCATGTACCACAGTGTTCATTGCAGCTCTATTTACAATAGCCAGGACATGGAAGCAACCTAAGTGTCCATTCACAGATGAATGGATAAAGAAGATGTGGCACATATATACAATGGAATATTACTCAGCCATCAAAAGAAACGAAATTGTGTTATTTGTAGTGAGGTGGATGGACCTAGAGTCTGTCATACAGAGTGAAGTAAGTCAGAAAGGGAAAAATAAATACCATATGCTAACACATATATATGGAATCTAATTTAAAAAATGGTGTTGAAGAACCTAGAGGCAGGACAGGAATAAAGACACAGATGTAGAGAATGGACTTGAGGACATGGGGAGGGGGAAGGGTAAGCTGAGATGAAGTGAGAGAGTGCATGGACTTATATATACTACCAAATGTACAATAGATAGCTAGTGGGAAGCAGCCACATAGCACAGGGAGATCAGCTCAGCTCGCTGCTTTGTGACCACCTAGAGGGGTGGGATAGGGAGGGTGGGAGGGAGACACAAGAGGGAGGAGATATGGGGATATATGTATATGTATAGCTGATTTACTTTGTTATAAAGCAGAAACTAACACACCATTGTAAAGTTGTTATACTCCAATAAAGATGTTAAAAAAAATCATATGAGGCAAGAATAACGTCTCAATAAAGAAAAAAATTTTGATTAAAAAAACACAAAAAACTTTAGGAGCATCATTTTAAAGTCTTTTGATACATTTACCAAATGACTTTCCCTAAAAGTTATTGCAGTTTGCTTTTTCCTTTGTAGATAGGATATTCCATAATTAATGAGCAAAGTGACTCCTGCATTAACTGAAGGTTGTCTTTATCTCTCTATCTCCCTGGGCTACCATTTTCTCACAAAACATTTGAACGAGAATAATTAAGAAATATTACCAATCAGTGCACATGGCAGTTGTGTGTAACTTAATGTAGAATGATTTAGGTGGTCCTGCACCACTCATGTTTTTCAATCATAAATTATAGACAACTAACCTAATAAAAATCCCATACATATTCCTATCGAATGCTAAGGTCATTAACTAGTCTGCACCTGAAAAGGTCTGTAAACCCTTTCAGTGTGGATGATAAAAGATATTTAAATTCACTTAACAAGAGCCAGTAAAATTGCCCCAGTCATATCTATCTTTTGTACATTTTTGTTTGCTCATCTCTAGGTTTTCCATTCTCCAGAATCAGCTTCTCATGCTTGACGCATATAAAACTTTGATAATACATTATATGATTAAAATATTAATTTTAACATTAAAAAGAATGCCATCTTTTGTATAGAAAGAGGAAGTAATAAATATCCATATACCTTTTAAAATATGCAGAAACACTCTGGAAGGATACACAAGTACTTACTAAGAGTAGTTATCTGGAATATGGGTGAAATGGTTTCTGGGTGGATGATGGATGGAGTGGGAGGGACTTTTGAGCCATGTCAATATCTTACTTATTCAAAAAACTAAATTAAAAAAAACAAGATCATGACTTTATGACTTTCAAAAAAGCAAAGAAACGTTAAAAGAATGCCTATTGCAGTATCATTTTTATGAACAAAAAATTGGGAAAACCTAAATATTCATTAAGTAGAGGAGGAATAATAAAATTATAATGTAGTCAAAGAATTAATAAGATTTGGTAACCACTTGAATGGAAGATATGACTACCAGATTTCTAGCTTCAGTGGGTGCTGTTGCCATTAGCTAAGAAAGGGAGTAGAGGAGGTGTGGTTGTGATTTCAGTTTTTTTTCAGTTCAGTGGACATGTGTAGGAGGTGTTTGTGGAACATCTAAGTAGATATGTCCAGTAGGCATTTGAATATATGAGCCTGGGACTCAGAAGAGGTTTCAGGATTGAATTTATAGATGTGTGAACCATCAGCATAAAAGTGATAGTTATAGCCACACACATGGGGTGATATTGAGGGAGAGAAGAGGGATTGAAGACATGTTTTATTACCGAAGAAATTACTTCCATGGAGCAAGGAAAATAATCAATATTATTTGGTAAAATCGTGCATGATTTATAAGGTCACTAGCATTTTTAATGTTCTTACTTATTACTATTTTATTTCTTAGGTGTTTTGTGTATTTTCATTATTCTGGGTTTAATATAAAGACAGTGATTTGTGATTAGTTGGTGCTGGATGAGGGTAATACTATACTTTCTTGGGGTCAGAGATCAAGATTTTAAAAGATTTAGCACTTGTAAATGCTAACTGTAAAACCATAGTATCTTTGGGTGATTGGGCCAGTTATTCTAAAGGCAGGCTTCGTTCAAGGCAAAGGAAAAGACATGGGAAAAAAAGGGAACAGACATTTTATCGTGCACCATCAATGTGTCAGAAACCATGTTAGGTGTTTTATATATATTACCCTATTTAATTGTAACAATAGATCTATAATGCTAGTATTTTATCCACAGTTTACAGATGATATAACAGACTCAAAGAGGTTAACTGACTTACCCAAAGTCACTTTTGAAGAAATGTATAACAAACCTAGTGTTTTCTCTGCCCTGGTGTACATAAGAGTCAACTGTGGAACTTTAAAAAAATACACACTCCAGGGCTCCCTAGGAGATTTTGATTTAGTAGCTTCTTGATGTGGCCCTGGGCAGTGCAATTTTACAGTGCTCCACGGGTGATTCTGTTGTGCAGTTGGGGTGGTGGTTAAGAGCTCTGGATTCAGACAGACTCTGGTATGAATCTTGGCTCCAGTTACTGGTATTGGGATCTTGGGCTAATTAATCTCTCTAAACCTCAGTATGTATTCATTGGTTAAATGAAGATTATAGTAGACCTGCCTGTGTCAATGTTGTAGAGATTCAAAACATGTGTGCTGAATACTCTCTCATTTCCCCTCCAAATTCCTGCTCTTCCTTGCTCTGTGTCCTGAGAGGCTGGCTTGTAGTGCCTTCATCAGGGGGCTCCCTTGCTTTCTAGCTTCTGGTTGGTTTAGCCAGCCAGGAAGTCAGAGGTCAGGAGGAGAGTATGTGTATTTATTCCCTCAGTTTCCTCTGCGATTTGTCATGAGTTGGCAGTGGCTGTGTTCTTCTACCTAAAGTCACAGTTCCTGTCAGATGGTCCTCTCCTAGAGCTACAGATACAACCCTAATATTTTCTGGATCCCAGTAAATGCCCTCTCCTCCATGTCTCTTCAGCAAAGGTGGTAAAGGATTTGTGGCTATTGTTATCTCAGAAGCACCTCATCATCCTTTAACCTTGATCACCCTTTTGCAAATAGTCTCTTCATTAAACTCTTAATTATCTCATTTGAGTGTGCCATCTGTTTCCTACTTGGACCCTGACAGGTACTACATACAAAGTGCTTAGCACAGTTCCCAGCACATATTAGATTCTAAATAAATGTTTATCATTAGAGGAAAAAGTCCTATGTAATACATTCTTCAAATGTATGTATGCATTTTGTTATTTCATTTGGAGTTTATGCTTCATTTAGTCCTTAATTTCAGTAAAATTTTGTTTAAACAGAATTCAGGTAACAAAGGCCCTCAGTTAAGCAGATAGTCATTCTCTTTTTTTTTCGTGCTACATTTTACTTTACAGAAAAGGAGATGAATGATTGGAAGATAAACTTATACTTAGGATTTTGTAAAAAGAGGTGCAACTTGTAGAATGTTCTAGAATGAGTGTACATTCAACCAGTGTGAAATATTCCTGGGATTGCATCCTGGCTCTACCTCTACTAAATCACTTAATTTCTCCTAATTCGTACGGTTGCTGTGAGAATCCAATGAGACAAAGTATGTAAAGTGCTTACCACAACCCCTGAAACAAGATACAAATGATCCCTTTCTTTTACTCTCTTAGGCTTTATACTAGGCTTTGGCAGATTGATGGCCCTGAGTCCCTACAAGGTAAGCAGTTATCATTCACATGTTCCAAGCGGTTTCTAGACTGGATTTCTTCAGGCAGGAAAGTGGGCAGCATGTTTTAAAAAGATTTTCAACAATATGCAGAGCCCAAAGTAGGTTTTGGTTATTAGTTTCTGAAAAACCTAAAAATTCTAATAAGAGGATTCCCAAGTTTTTTCAGAATTTTTTCTAAAACAGCTTTGTTTTGTTATTACTACTTAAGCTAATTGATAAACTCCAAGCTCATATATGTATATATATTTTTGCTTAGAATAGCAAAAATTTCAGATATGCCAGCCCTGTGTTCTTCATTGTACTAAACTCTCCCATTAAACAACAAGAATTAGGAGGTTGCTGAGGTCTGATGAAATGGAGATAGGGTCATAACTAGCAAATAACATCACGTATTTTGAATTTTTGTTTCCATTCCACCTACCAGTTACAGGACATTAATTAAAGGCTATTTTAAAGAGAGAGAGCTCTGTCTCTCTTTAGGGAATACATGTTAAAATATGAAAACTCTATTTTATGCCATTGTTTTATGTAAAGGATAGAAATAAAATGGTATCATAAAGTAATATGTGATTTATTCTCCAAATATGATTCTTTCTTTGTACTATATAAAATGAAGCTCAAAGACACTGACCAACGGGCAATGATGGTGATTTTAATTATTTATTTATTTTTCATATTCTTTTCCATTATAGTTTATTATAAGATATTGATTATTGTTCCCTATGCTATACAGTAGGACCTTGTTATCTCTTTTATATATGTTAGTTTGTATCTGCTAATCCCAAACTCCTAATTTATCCCTCCCCTCCCCCTTTCCCCTTTGGTAACCATAAGTTTGTTTTCTATGTCTGTGAGTTTTTCTGTTTTGTAAATAAGTTCATTTGTATTATATTTTAGATTCCACATACAAGTGATATCATATGATATTTGTCTTTCTGTTTCTGAGTTAATTTACTTAGTATAATAAGCTCTAGGTCCATCCATGTTGCTGCAAATGGCACTATTTCATTCTTTTTTATGGCTGAATAATATTCCAGTGTGTGTGTGTGTGTATGTGTGTGTGTGTATACCACATCTTTATCCATTCATCTGTTGATGAACATTTAGTTTGCTTCCATACCTTTCCAATTGTAAATAGTGCTGCTATGAACATTGGGGTGCATGTGTCTTTTCGAATTATGGTTTTCTCTGGATATATGCCCAGGAGTGGGATTGCTGGATCATACAGTAATTTTATTTTTAGTTTTTTAAGGATCCTCCATACTGTTCTCCATAGTAGCTGCACCAATTTGCATTTCCACCAACAGTGTGGGAGACTTTCCTATTTTCCACACCCTCTCCAGAATTTATTATTTGTAGACTTTTTGATGATGACCCTTCTGACCCATGTGAGGTGATACCTCATTGTAATTTTGATTTGCACTTATCTAATAGTTAGAGATGTTGAGCATCTTTTCATTTGTCTATTGGCCATCTGTATGTCTTCTTTGGAGAAATGTCTATTTAGGTCTTCTGCACATTTTTTGATTGGGTTGTTTGTTTTTTTGTTATTGAGTTGTATGAGCTGTTTGTATATCTTGGAAATTAAGCCCTTGTCCATTGCATTGTTTGTGAATATTTTCTCCCAGTCCATAGGTTGTCTTTTCATTTTGTTTATGGTTTCCTTTGCTGTGCAAAAGCTTATAAGTTTGATTAGGTCCCATTTGTTTATTTTGCTTTTATTTCTATTGCTTTGGGAGACTGAACCAAGAAAACATTGCTACGATTCATGTCAGAGAATGTTTTGCCTATGTTCTCTTCTAGGAGTTTTATGGTGTCATGTCTTATACTTAAGTCTTTAAGCTGTTTCGAATTTATTTTTGTTTATGGTGTGAGGGTGCATTCTAACTTCATTGATTTACATGCGGCTGTCCACCTTTCTCAACACCACTTGCTGAAGAGACTGTCTTTTCTCCATTGTATATTCTTGCCTCCATTGTTGAAGATTAATTGACCATAGGTGTGTGGGTTTATTTCTGGCTCTCTATTCTGTTCCATTGATCTATATGTCTGTTTTTGTGCCAATACCATGCTGTTTTGATTACCGTAGCTTTGCAGTATTGTCTGAAGACTGGGAGGGTTATGCCTCCAGCTTTGTTCTTTTTCCTCAGAATTGCTTTGGCGATTCTGGGTCTTTTATGGGTCCACATAAATTTTAGGATTATTTGTTCTAGTTCTGTGAAAAATGTCATGGATAATTTGATAGGGATCACATTAAATCTGTAGAGTGCTTTGGGTAGTATGGCCATTTTAACAGTATTAATTCTTCCAATACAAGAGCATGGGGTATCTACTTTTTTTTTTTATAGAAGCCTCATTACATTATGTTGTATAACTATAGGACATCAACCTTTTTTGATGACTCCAGTCTAAAGAATAGGTCAAATTGTTAGGATGCGTAAATGAGCAAAGCTGACAGTTATAGGCAGTCAGTATTTCTTCCTCTCTAAAATTTTGTATCAGAGTAATTGTTAGTCCTGTAAAATCTGATTTATGGTTTTACATACAAACTGCATGAATTAAGGACAGTTATTTACTTTACAAATTAAAAGGATTATTCATTTTACAAAGTGTTTCAACAACAAAAAAATTCCTCTAAGTCCCTATCTTTCCAAATGCATTTAGGTGTTTGTTAAGGGATTCACTGCTGGAAGTCAAGCTAAAAACCAAAGTGTTGGGAGCCACTAACATTTGAAAGTCCTTCAGAAGAGATTGTGCAGACCAATGAGAAACAGAATTGAATTGACAAAAGTCCCATTCATTTATGCATTTTTGGTAGCACAAGTCTATACATAGACCCTGTCTTCTCTCTTGAGCACAGGATTAGAGTCCAAGGCTCTACCTTCCTCTTCTCTAAACCTGGGTCAGGTTGGTGATTCTGGAGGATCAATCCCTTCATGGCTTATATTCCTGTTTACCTGAATATTCTATCTCCCTTTTAGGCAATTCACATTGCACAATTCCATATTAAGGATTCCACTATGTTCTGCTAAAAAGAAACCTCTTTAACCTTGCTGAGCCTAGCAGTTTCCAAACTTATTTTAGCACATGATCTCTTTTTTTTTTCATTAATACCTTGTTCATCAATGGTAGTTCTGCAAATAGTTGTGATTTTGGTGTGCTTGTGAGAGGAGGTGAGCACAGGGTCTTTTTACTCTGCCATCTTGCACAATTCCCCCCTCACTGTAATACCTTTAAACACCTTAAAGGATTTAAAAGTGGTCCGAAGAGCTCCTGGTATGCTCCTTTCCAACAATGCCACTGAATTTTGTATAGGAGGCCTTTATGAATTCTATAAAATTTATTTTAAAAAGCCCCTGAGGACTTCTGTATTTAAACTAGTCTTTCAAAGCTCCAAAGACTCTTGATAAGACCACTTCATCCTTCCAGAACTGGATTTAAGGGGGGCTCCAGTTTCCTTGTGCTGCATGAAAGCCCACCCCTCTCAAGGTGGCAACATTACCCACTGCAGGACTAAGGGTGATATATATTGTTTCTTGTGCTTAATGTAATAGCCTCCCTCAACACTGTCAGCCTCAATACTAGAAATTCCACAGGAGACCATCCCCTAGAAAAAAGCTATAATTAGATCAAATTACCTACCTTCCCATAAGAGACTTGCTATAGACTGAATATTTGTATCCCCCACCAAAATCATATGTTAAAACCTAATCCCCAATGTGATAGTATGTGGAGGTGGAGCCTTTTGGAGGTGATTAGATCATAAGGTTGAAGCCCTCGTGAAAGGAACGAGTGTCCTTATAAAAAAGACCCACAGACCTCCCTTGCCCTTTCTGCCATGTGAGGACACAGCAAGAAGATGGCTATCTGTGAACTGGGAAACAGGTCCTCACCAGATGCCACATCTGCCGGTGCCTTGATCTTAGACTTCCCATCCTGCAGAACTGTGAGAAATTAATGTTTTTTAAACTACTCAGCCCATGATATTCTGTCATAGCAACTCAGAAGGACTACAACAAGACCCAATCCCAGGACTAATCACTTCATACCTTGTGAATTCGTTTACCTCAGTCGCTCCCAGAAAGCCAAAGCCCAGGTAATACCACATTTCACAGATTCCCTTAATCTGACCCTATATCCCACTCCTCCCTGATCCCCTCAACCATCTTAATGCATTACTTGCATATCATGGTCTGCTAGGAGCAACATCCCGAATGTTTACAACTGTGTCTATGAACACTCTTTTCATTTTTGTCCTAAAGGAAACCTGGCTTTCCTTGAAGGTATTACTTGCCTTGAACCCCTTGCAAGTAGCTGATTTTCTTTTTTTCTCACACACCCCACCCCACATTCCTCAGGTTTCTCCTCCCTCCTTTTTCAAAAACCTAATTTCTGTTGAATCTCCAGCCATCAGATCAACTATTAACAACCCTTCCGAGTTGGGTTCTAATGAGTGTCCTCCTGCCCGGTGTCATTTGAGCCAGTAGAACAAGACTGAGGTCAGTTCAGAAACAAAGGAAAGATTTATTCTCTGATGAAAGAACGGACCAGGTGCGAGCTTGCACTCAAGCGCACATGCTCCCCTCCCCCAGGCTGTGGGCGGGGCTGCTTTATAGGGTTCTCCTGGGGTGGGGGAGGGGCGGGGTGGAGTCCTTGTAAGGCTGAGGCAGCTGTGCTGCATTTGGCTCCAGATCACGGTGTGGGCGCGGCGTCTCTGCGCTTGGCCCGCCGCCGCCATCTTGAACTGAGGTGTCCGGGCAGCCATTCCACACTAGGGACTCTGCTGTGAAGTGCCCGGTGCGAGGCCTCCCCACGTGGCACCCTGTGAGCAAGTGAAACAAGACTAAGCACAGAGGAAGAGAAAAGAAAAAAGGTCAGATTTTATTTTATTACCCACATTCTACTGTTATTCCCCAGGAATTGTTAGTGGGCTTTGCCAGTGACAAATCCCTCCTCTGCCTTTTGTCCTGCTCCTCATTCTTGAGGGGCACCGAGGGGCGCAGATCCTCTTCCGTAACTGCTTCTTGCTGATTTGGGGCATCGTCATAACCCCTGTTAGAGGAGCAGGACTTCTCCCAGCTGCCTTGAGGTATGTTTGGTTGCCGCCAGGCCTCAGCCCTAATTGTTCATATCCTTGAGCAGACACCATTTATCTAACCTTTTGGAGACAAAGTACACCAGACAATTTAAGGTCCGTGGCCCAAATATTAGCAAGAGAATGGTGGTCACATGTCAAGTTTTCCTAAAAACGAAGGTATCTCAGTCTTTTGTATGCTAACACGTATATATGGAATCTAAGGAAAAAAAAAAAAGGTCATGAAGAACCTAGGGGAGGGACAGGAATAACGACGCAGATGTAGAGAATGGACTTGAGGACACGTGGAGGGGGAAGGGTAAGGTGGGACGAAGTGAGAGAGTGGCATGGACATATATACACTACCAAATGTAAAATAGATAGCTAGTGGGAAGCAGCCGCATAGCACAGGGAGATCAGCTCGGTGCTTTGTGACCTCCTAGAGGGGTGGGATAGGGAGGGTGGGAGGGAGGGAGACGCAAGAGGGAAGAGATATGGGAACATATGTATATGTATAACTGATTCACTTTGTTATAAAGCAGAAACTAACACACCATTGTAAGGCAATTATACTTCAATAAAGATGTTAAAAATAATTACAGTGTGGCAGGGATGCTATCGTTGCTCACAGTTCCTTTCTGCAGTACTTCAAGCTCTAGTGCCTTAGCTGGTTACAGAAATAAATCTTTAATATTATTATGGCATTCATATTATTTCTTGTAGAGGTACCTGAAGCTTACCCTTTGCCCAATGATGCAACATTTATTGGAACTCTCAAACCTATACCTATGTTTCTTTCTTTGAAATGAACCAAAAATTCAACAGTATCAAATGTTGACAGCATGGAGCTCAAATCCATCTTCTGTTTTGAACTGTTGTCCTGTCTTGTTTACAGAGTAATTTGTGGCTTGTTACCTGTCAGTCCCAGGCTTGTAGATTGAGTCATAAATTAATGGAAGAGTTACTAAGTCTAGGCTAATGGTAAAGGGTATATATATATATATATATATATATATATATATATATACACACACACACACACACACACACATATCTCAAATATTTTTACTAGATTATTTGTTTCAAATGAAATTTTCTGTGAAACAATATTAAAAAGAGATAAAAATGGAGTTGTGCTTGTTAAAGCTCTTGTTGGTGGGGGTCCCAGAGCCATGTACCCTGAGTCTTCCCCTTATTCTGTAGTGGTCTTGGAGTAACTCTGTAGAACCCCCAAGACTTCTAGTAGTTTGAAAATCACAAGAGTATAGGATTAGTACAAGGCACACAACACTCCAGGTAGGGCTCAGAAACTTATGGTTTAAGAATGGAGCTGGGGGAGAAAATAGTGGGAATACTCTGGAATGGAAACATTTAAGTATTAAGGGAAAGCATGGACATGACTAGGAGTCAGATTCATACAGGCAATTAAATCATAGCTTCCCACAGAGAGGGAAGGTTAAGGTAAGTGGAACCTTCCAGACCAGGCAAACAGAGAGGACAGACATGCTGGAAAGGAGAAAAAGGCAAGTCATTGGAAGGTTAGAAACCAGAAGATTCCCCAAGAGCTAGGAACAGATAGAAAAGTAAGGAGAGGGGAGGGAGGGAGGGAGACAGACAGACGGAGAGAGAGAGAGGGATGCCGATCTCGGGTTGAGAACTTACGTAAATAAATAAGGGGTAGACTACATGAAAGAAATATCCTGCTGGGAAGGATGTTAAATGACTGAGGGTATAAAAAACAAGCTGACCTATTATTTATGAACTTAGAATGCACAATGGTGCCTATTAAAATGTCAAGTTCTACAAGGATCTGGGGAAAATTTGCCTTTAGAGGAAAACTGTTTTCTGTGAGGGACCAGTCAGGATAGGGTTAAATAAATAAAATATGCTGAGAAGAGTCTAATGTGGAGAGGAACCATCTGGCAAAATCTCCACTATGCCCACACTGCCTTCTTTCTCAGTGCCCTTCCCTAGGGGCCTTGCAACAGCTGTGTTGAGATACTAGACCCAGAGTTTTCACATTCATATCAAAAGTGAAACCCAAAATGTCTGCACTGCTGCTGATTAGAGAGAGCGTTTGAGTGGTTCAATATTGAAAAGATTTGTGGCACATTGGACTCCTTTGCTTTGAAACACCCAACTTGTTATGAGTTTGTTTCCCAATGCTACTTGGCTCAGCTTTTATTTTCAAATCTTTTTGCTTTACTGCTGTATTGTTTCTACTGGTGATAAATACAGAATTTCAAGGAAATGCTTGAAATGCTTTTAGACATTCTGTTGAGCCAGTATTTCAGTGCTGCATAGAGTGTTGAAAAGAGAAAAGGCTTTAGGGTCAGTGAGGCTTGTGTGCAAATCTGTCACTTAAATGGGCAAACTGCTTAACCTCTCCAACCCCAGTTTCATCATCTGTAAAATAGGAGTCGTCATAGTTATCTCACATGGTTGCTGTGAACAATAATGATGCACAGAAGGTAAAGCGCTCAATATGGTACCTGACGCATAGACTTTCCCCTATAAATATTAGTTGTTATTATTATTGTTATTATTATTCACTTCTCCTAGTGGAAACATAAGCTTCCTAACTTGATGCACAGATTGTGTGTGTGTGTGTGTGTGTGTGTGTGTATGTGTGTGAAAAATACATGCATGTCTTTGGTTAGTGATAGTCATCTGATTATTGTGACAGAATTTAATTTATCCCTGAGTGATCTAAAATGCAAATACTATACATGTGTATCACCATCACCTAGAATTGTTCTTAGAACATGTTTTCTCATGGTTTGTACTTTCCAAACTTCTAGAGACCTTGGGGATTATATTGATTTACTAGAAAGCCATTATGGGTAAGGGAAGGCAAGTGGGAGGCTCAGGGGGCATGGTTCAGGGACCCTCACTGCTACCTCTGTTTCAGTCAGAGAACTCCATTTTTTTTTTTTTTTTTTTTACCAAAAAAGCATAGAATCCAAGGGAAGAAAGTATTTCAAGGAGTAGGGAGTGATCAACCATTTCAAATCTTAGGAGCATTCAAATAGCCTTCAAGGAAAACGTGGAGGTTTAAAAGTTTATTGGCCTTTGCAGAGAAGGTAGGAATCCTAAGCAGTGGTGATTTTATAGCTATGATTCAGAGTGTTGGGGCAGCAGCCCAAGGGTCTGACCAATGGGATGTCATGAAACCATCTATCAGGAGCCGTAGATAGGATCAAAAAATCAGAGATGGAGGAATAGCCATCCTAGCTCCTGGGACCCTATTCTCCATGAGGATCAAGGCCTTTTACTTTATCTCATTTACCCATAGAAGGAAATTAAACCCTATGGAGTTTCTACAAGGTGTTAGTTAAAAAATCGAGTATAATGTTGTGCCACAGCAACTAGAGGATTAGGCACAGTGGTGTAAAATCAGTGGCTGGTAAATTAGATGGGTCAGTGATCAAGCAAGTTCTTGGACAGCAGCTAAATCACGCTACTGCAAGCCAGGGCTGGAAAGTAGCTAGGGCCGAGGAGGTTATCAAAGGCAGTGATCAAGAAGTGAAATTATCAAAGTGAGACAAAAGGGACCAAATTCTTGGACAAAGGGGAAAGTCAACCAAAGAGCTGCCCAGTGGAGAGTAGGGGTAGAGATCAAAGAATTAGGTTGGATTTCACCATCCCTGAGAACCTCTGTAATTCTGACATGTTATCATTCTGTCTAGTGAACACACTATGAAGCATTGCCTTTGAAAATTTTTTCTTAGATGTGACCATGCCTTCAAGGATCATGTAGTTCATGGGAAAGAATAGGATAGGATCTAAGCAACAAATTAGGAGATTTATAGAGCTTGCCTTCCAGGCATCCAATGCTCCTTTCCCCAAATCTGCTGTCAAATGGAAAGAATCTTACACACTTTGCCATAATGTCTGCTATGTTACTCCAGGAGGATCTGATCTGACATTTTAACTTTCAAATGACAAAATTTCTAGGCTCAGTGATAGGTCAGTGACCTTTTTTCAATACTTTAATTACACACACCATGTTTGCTGGTGTTTCTCAAAGGGTGGCCTACTGACCAACTGTATTGAACTCACTTGAAGGGCCATATTTAAAACGTGGATTAACAGACACTCTACCAAATTAGCTGATTCAGAATATTTGAGGGCAAGACCTGGGAATCTGCATTTTAACATACCTACCAGGTAATATGTATCCACAAGTTTGAAAACTACTGACATGTGAAGTCATCCACTCAGCTTTTTCATTGAGGCTAGTCTTGAGATGAGATGTGATAAACAAGAGCAGCTTAAATAGATTCCTTCCCTAGAGTGGATAGTATACATGTGTGACATATTAAATATAGTTTATTTAACCCACAGTGAGTGTAGGTTTACTGCTATTGGATGACACCCTTGTTTCTGGTTGCTTTTAAACAATTTTCACATATTTCTGAATCCCATTTTTACTTTTGTTTAAATATGTTCTGAGTGCAGAACATATTTAAGTGTGGTGGGATTTTTTAAAGAACTGTTTTTAGTGGATCTAAGATTCATTAACCATAGCTCCTGTGAGCACAGACAGAATACCAGTTTCACCTTATTTTCATGTACCATGCAATGAGGGATAAACTGAGGGAAATGCACTCCAAATTTCTTTTCTTCCATAATTATGTTATCTGAAGTTTGGGGAGATATCTGGAAGAAAGCACTAAACTTAGGGGAAAAGGCATTTAAATCATATCCAAGTACTAAATAATGAAAACATTGACCTCTCGATGGCTAGGATTGATCTTACAATGGTGGGGAAGAACAAAAACTGCCATTATCATGAAGGTGATTTAGGGATAGAAGTCTGACCTTTCTTCATTCTGCGAAAGTTACATTATTAAAGACTCGGTAAATTATGACACTGCTGAAGTGAAATATTATTATTATGTTCCATAGGGATTTTTCTCTAAAGAAAATTCTTGATCCTTTAATTTGCTTCTTCATGAAGTCTAATAGACAGGCTAACAAAAAAGTACAGACATTATGAAATGCTAAACCTAGGCAGAGAAAATAAAATGTTTCTAGAAAAACAAACACTGCCCCCCACCTCCTCGTCAGCAAAGACCCATTTTACTTTGGTTCTATCCTTAGAAATATGACTAAGCCTCCCAATCCCAAAAGCTGCTAGGGTGGGAGTTGGAGGGACTGTGAGAGGTTAGGCTATTGTTTTGAAAAGGTATGCTGGCAGATTACCCAGTCAACAGTTACTTACTGAATGCCTTTAGTATGCCCAATATTGTGGTTAATGCTATATTAAGATCACCTCAGTTTATTCCTTTCTGCATTTTTTTTCTTGAAACAGAAGAAATAATGCAGACATTAGCTTCGCCTATGAGTCACCTGAATCGTGCGTTTGATGGGTTCAACAATTCAGTCAAATTTGACTTTTGGCATTTATTAGAATTACCTCTGCTCCTTTCCAGTCACTGACTTCAGTTAGTTGAAATCAATCAGTCAGCATTCTGAATTTGGTCAGCCTGATTTGTACATGTAGACATAGCCTTTGGTGTTCAAAAAAGTAACGCTTAACAAAATATCCCAAGCTACCCAGCTTCAGTTGAATAGCTTGAGTCACTCTCAACAAGTCAAATTGGAAACAGGAAGAAATCTTGCCTTGGGTCATTCAACTCAAGGATTGAACTCCCAGGCAATATCAACCCTGATAAAATATGAGGCTAGATAAAACACGGTGAAAGAGGATCATTTTGAGGACTGATCAAGTGTCGGAAGGCACTCTTTATTGTCATTGAGATTTCAAGGCAGAACAGAGGCTAATAGTCTCTTTGGTGGTTATCTTGGGGTAGGTGTGACTTCAGGGTCATAGATAAATAAAGATGATTACCATCTGTATACCCAGACACCATACAGTCCCTCCACTCTGCAAATTCCCGATATGCCCATCCAACAAGATTTTATTACAAGTCAATAAATAAGAGGGAAAGAGAGTGATTGTAGCTGACGCTCTGAGGCAGAAGGAAAGGAACACAGCTGCATTTAATTGTGTCCTGACTGTTGTGTTTGACTTCAGGTTTGCATCCAGTTAATCATAATTTGTTTCTCAAGCAAGTTTTAGGTCTCCCTTCATAACTGACTCTTCAATCTACCTTCTCAAATGGCCTTTCAGTGCTTAACGAGCTTACAACAGTGGTCTCCTGTGAGATAATAGCAATAAAGTTAAAAGGAGGGAATCATGAATCACAAGCTTTGTTCACGGGCCATGGTTTTTCCCAGGTGTTAGCCTTAAGCTGCTAATTAATGGTCACCTCATCAATCAGCTAGGTAGATAGACACTTGCCTGCTTGCTCAGCCCAGAGGAGGACCTAGCCTAGTGCATCTGTAGTCCTCTGCCACTTTGGGTTAATATCAATCTAACTACCATGCCTGCCTCTTTATTTATTCTGATGGAATAAGTAGGAGAAATGATAAAATATGAATATAGGATGGTGAAAATGAGGTACAGAAAAGAAGAATAAGGCTGTCCACTGTCAGGTTCAAGGTTATGGTTGGTAGTTAAGATAGGAATACTTGGAGAGCTTGGCAACTTGTGTGAATATGGCAATGAGTCTGTGAAAACATAGACCATTGAAAACACATGGCCTATTATCTTGGAACACTTGGTCCTTAAGAATATAATCCTAAAAGAAAAAAAAAATAAAGGAGTGTGGCATAATGTCTTCAGCACTATATTTTCAACTCAGATCTTGCCCACTACTGCTGGAAATCCCAGAGGGTAGTGGCCCAGTTAGCAGTGGCCTTCTTCTAGTGGGGATAATAAAGTGAGGAAGTAATTATTATGCTCTCATTGTAGACCTAGAACTGTGTTATACACAGTAGGGATCTGGGGAATAAAATAATAATAAAGGCAAGATTCTTCCTCACAATTAGCTTCCAGTGTAATAGGGGGGGGTGCCTTATATCCATACAGAACAATGCACAAATCATTGATTCTTAGAAACTTAAGGGACCTTAAAAAGCATTTAATTCAACCTACATTCTGATGCTTGAATACTCCTTAACCGTATCAGTCAAGAGGTTGCTTGATATCTGTTTGAATACTCAGTAGTAACAGGGATCTAATTAATTCTGGAGGTCATCTACTTGGTATTCAGACAGCTGACTTTTAGAATGTAGTTGCTTGTGTAGGGCTCAACTCTGCTTTCCTGGAGTAGCCACCAAGTTCTTTTCCTTAAGATCACTCATCACAAGTATACTTCTTCTTCCACATGATATTGAAAATTAGCAGCTCTGCATCAGGGAAACTTCTCTTATTATTTTTCAAAGTACATAACTTGTTCCTTCAACAATTCTAAGACAATGAATAAGCAAACACAAAAATTTGTGACACAGTCATTAATATAGGAGTTCAGAGGAAGGAGAGTTGAATTGATCTGGGTTGTCAAGAAAAATGAGGAGGTGGTACTTGAATTATTTGTTTACTTGTTTATTTTCTGTTTCTCCAACTAGAATGTAAGCTGCATGAGGACAAAAACTCTGTCTTATCTATCATTGTGTTTCCAGAACCTAAAATTGTACTTTATAAGTAGTAGGAGTTCGATAAAAATGGCATGATTTAGAGAAAATTACCCAAGGAATGTTTCTTTGGCCTATCTTACCAGAAGATAAACCATAACTTTGAAACCACTGTGTGAAAAGATACTTACTGGGATAGGCTTCCTGCATATAGTGAGTAACTGACGTAAGTACAACAGCTGAAATAGCCAAAGTCCCCTGGAAAGTGGACACTGACTTATACAGTCTATAAACTAATGGCTGGAAAGTTTGCCAAGAGGTCTTATCTGCTGGGAGTCTCCAAGTGAGAATAAACAAAGCATTTATTATAGTTTTGGTATTAATTTCATTTTTTGTAGATTCTTACTGACTGGAAATTACAAAGGGATAAGAGCAAAAGATAGGGAGATCAGAGTTTGTTGCTTTAGCCACCCTACCAAACTTTGCCCCCCACCGAGCTTCCCACTTCTTTTTAAGGGTAGTGTCATGTTGTTCAGCCAAAGATCGCCTGGAACACACCTGTAATGGAGTAAGTTGGGTTTAATACTCCTGGCAAGTAGGGAGAACACAAACCATGGAGAACCATGGGGGTGTCTCAGTGAGAGAGCATTAGAAAGGACTTATTATAGGATTTGGGCTTTGGTTAGGTGATTTGGGGGAGGGTCCAAGGAAGCAAGGATTCTCTCTGGTGGGTGCTGTCAGGAAGTGGGGACAGTTCTTTCAGTGGGTATCTCAATAAATCTTATCTACAGGGAGGACAGATTAGAGTGAGGCTAAAGCTGTAATTGGTAAAGAAGCAGTGGTCACTTATATTAGCCAGGAGAGAAAGATATTAAGTATTTTGTGATTTGGGAAATACTCTTTTTTTTGTTGTTTTTAGATACAATTTATGAACTTTTTTCTCTTTACTGTGGTCACAGAGTGACCTTGTCTAATCTTGGCATTCTGTGAGGTTGTTTATACCCAGCAGGAGAACAGCATGGCCTAGCCATGAGCACCAGGCCAGGTTCTAACAACACTTAAGCCTAAGTGTCAGACCTGTTCCTGGAAATCAGGGCTGTTTTTTCTTAGCAGCAAAAGCATGATGGAAACAGGAGGTGGCTTCTGTCAATATAATGGTGATGTTTCCTCTTCTCCAAATTAACCGTTCACCAGGCACTGACACTGTACTCAACTAAGGGAGGATCTTGCCCAGATGATTTTGCCAATGTAAATTATTGATGGATTTTTGCTTTTCATGAGGTCAGTAGATACCCACAGGTGCTACTACAATATTTTGCCACAGTCTCTCTGGGGTCTCCAAGATGATTTTGAAGTGCATTCACAGAATTGCATTGCTCAATGTGGTCACTCTGTCCCTATTCACTATCCCAATTTTTGCTCTTCTTCTCAATCATTTTTGAATGAAAAAGATACAAATACTTTCCACTCAGCATACTGGGGTCCCTCTCACTAAGCACAAACTAATTGCTGCACTTACCTACACAGCCTCCGCTGCTGCAGTTATAAAGACTATTAGTGCTTGCTGAGAATTCATGCTACGTAATCGATTAGGCTATGTTCTACCTTTAGGTTCATTTAGGGACATCCTCCCCTTTGTTGCAGATAATTAATATCATTTGACCACCTGCAAAACATTCTAAACTGGCCAGTAAAAAGGCAGAAAGAACAATTAATTTTTACTTGTGGTAGGTCTTCTGGGTAGGATTTGCTGCATCTTGTACAGTGCTGGTGTTTGGACAATGATTAATTAAAGAGAACAGAAAATAGATCCGGTGGAACAACCTCCTCCTGCTTCCCTAATGTTCCATGGTTTTAGGAGGTTTGGACAATTTTACTGTGTGCCCCTCCCATCATGAATGAGTTTCCAAAGCTAGGACTCTGTATTAACCATGGGAGTCTTTTGGTTCTTAGGCACAAAGACTGAGATGTTTACATAAAGACCTCACAAACATAACTGAGCCTTAGGGAAATCTGTGACAGTGGAGAGAAGATGGATGAAGTGACAGGGTTGTTGGAAGATGCAGACTGGGTCTAGGAAATAAGAGTTGATTTGCATGTGAGTGGCCAGATTGATTCCATTGGAGCCCCCAAATAGCAAACCGTTTCTCAGTCTTTACCTTTCACCAGACCATAGTAATGAACCATAGGAAATGTTATTGACTGAATTGCTTGGTCATTTTTGATCTACCTAGTCATACAATCAAAACAGGTTCAGAAAAAATGATAAAATAGTACACATCTTTGATTCCTTCCCACTTGTCCTTTGGGTGCTGTTTCCATGTTTTGTGTATCTCTTCCCTGTTGCTGAGTGCCCCCAGTTGCCCCTAAGATGCATCAGGACCAACAACTCCCACACACATGCACATTGTAGCTGTTCTCAGAACCTAGATATTCTGTCTTCAAATTTTCCTTTTCCATTTCCCATTTACAAAGGGACCTCTTTTAAAACACTTGAAAACTTGTACAAACTAATTTATGTCAATACTGATAAGGAGTTACTGTGTTTGCCTTCCATGGGTATTTGCATTTTAGTGCATGTGACCCACTTTGCTTTATCCCAAAAGAATAACTCTAATGGTGAAATTTCAGGAATTCTGTTAGGTTAGAGATGGGGAATATCTTTAGTTTGAGGGGCATCCTGATATTCCATATACCAAAGCATTTAGACTGTCATAGACTCCAGCTATAAGTGAAGCCAACTCATATCATGTAAATAAAACCTTTAAGGAGACAGTATCATGGGACTCCCTTAAAAGTCAGCCAGCAGAGAAACAATCAGGGAGAGTGATGGTTAATTTATGTGTCAACTTGATTGGGCCATGGAATAGCCAGACATTTGGCCAAACATTATTCTGGGTGTCTCTGTGAAGGTCTGGATGTGATTAACATTTGAATGGGTAGACTAAGTAAAGCAGATTGCCCTCCCTGATGTGGGTTAGCCTCATCTAATCAACTGAAGATCTGAATACTACATAAAGGCTGGGTAAGAGGAACTCCTCTAGGCTGACTACTTGAGCTGGGACATTGGTCTTTTCCAGCCTATGAACTCAGGTGAAACACTGGCCATTCTTCAGTCTAGAGCCTGCCAGCTTTTAGACTGGAACTTCTGTCATTGGCTCTCCTGGTTCTCAGGCCTTTGGACTCAGACTGGAACTACACATTGGCTCTTCTGGATCCCCAGCTTATTGACTGTAGATCTTGGGATTTCTCAGCCTCCATAACTGCATGAGTGTGTGTGCATGTGTGTGTGTGTGTGTATAAAATATAATTTTACAATATTCTGTTTCTCTTGAGAATCCTATTGGTTCACGGTTTCTGTTTGGTTCTGTTTCTCTTGAGAACCTTATCTAATACAGAGAGTTTACTCTTTTCTGAAAAATAGTAAGATTGTGTGTAATTAGAAGAATTCAGTAAAAATATTTTTTTCAGGTTTTCCTACCTGCCATAGTTATTTCAACTTCAGATTGAATAGACTAATCAACTTAGGCAAATACTGATTTGGTCAAATTGCTGACTGGTTGTAGTGCAACAACCAAGTAGTTCAGGCAAGCTAGTCATTATAATCAAACCACTATTCATCTTAGTTCTTTTTTTTTAAATTAATCATTTATTAATTTATTTATTTTTGGCTGCGTTGGGTCTTTGTTGCTGCGTGCGGGCTTTCTGTAGTTGCGGCGAGCGGGGGCTACTCTTCATTGTGGTGCGTGGGCTTCTCACTGAGGTGGCTTCTCCTTGCGGAGCACAGGCTGTAGGCGTGCGGGCTTCAGTAGTTGTGGCTTGTGGGCTCTAGAGCGCAGGCTCAGTAGTTCTGGCACACGGGCTTAGTTGCTGCGCGGCATGTGGGATCTTCCTGGACCAGGGCTCGAACCCATGTCCCCTGCATTGGCAGGTGGATTCTCAACCACTGCGCCACCAGGGAAGTCCCTTCATCTTAGTTCTTATTAACTAACTCAAACCTTCTTCAGCTGGTCAAGACAGTTGAAACCAGCCAAAGAAGTAGTTTGAATTAATGTATCCTAGGTAGGAGCTATATAAGCTAGTTAAGAGATATAACAAAACTTCACCGGGGGAACAAAAAGGTAATCTTTGACTGACATGACTGCAAATCAAGCAAAGAAGTCACAATGGTTTGTCAATCTACACCCAAGTTTTATCCAGCCCTGGTTAAGTTTAATCCATCCTTCATTTTGATTCATTTTGAATTATTTGATCATTTTGTCTGAATTAACCAATCAATCTCATAGTTTCATAAAGAAACACACTTAGAATGGGCTACATTTTTCAGCTCTACTTAACGAGGGACCATGGACATAGGTAGCACACGAATAAGGGGGCCTATGAACCTCTAAGATGGTCAAGGGAAACTGTTACATGATTGAACTAAATGGCTATTACAAAACTCTTTAGTAGGGATTATTACTAACTATTACATGATGAACTAAATGAAAGAACCAGATCACAATAAACTTGTTAGTTTCTTGAAACTACCTTGATCTGTTTCCTTCAGCTGTCCATACTAGAAAAGACCCTGCTGAATAGAATCAACTCAGGAAAATGGTATTACACAGTCAGGCTGGTTTGTTGGTCATCCCTCACTGCCAGTATAAAACCAAATATTCAAAGCAACGTATCAGAAAAAGTAATAAAAGAGAAAAATGGTTACAACTTCCTACCTGATCTCAAAAGATTTTATTCATAAGAAAAGAATCCCATATCCTGAAGAAACATTAATTCAATTCATGTTCTACTCCTTTGAGGATTACAGTATAAATTCTTTCCCCATTGCCTGGCTCCTGCCCTGAATAAATTTCAAAGATTTTTTCTTCCTCAAAGAAAAGCAAATTAAGATTTTTGCTTCTCCCTCAAAAGCTGACCATGTCACAGCAGACCAGAATTGTGTCAGAATATAACTTGAATACTATAGGTAGGCTGCAAAAAACCAAACCAAAACAAAAACACCAACTTTTTTCCCCAAGGTTTTGGGGTTAGGTAAATAAAAGCTATTTGAAGCATAATATAATCAAGAAACAATTCAGAGGCAGAGTGTGCAAATTCAGTCCTGCAGTTTTCTACTTTGAGAATTCCTATGGTTAATGCTTAAACCCAGGCTAATATCTTCCTGCCATCCTGCATTCTGTCCACCTGTATCTGGAAGGAAGAACAGTATACTACACTATAGTGCCTTATTTTTCAAACTGTGGGTCACATAATGAGTTGTGAAATTTAGTAGGAAAAGATTCACTTTTTTTTCCCCTTTCCCTTTTTCTTTCTTTCTTTCTTTTTCTTTCTTTCTTTCTTTCTTTCTTTCTTTCTTTCTTTCTTTCTTTCTTTCTTTCTTTCTTTCTTTCTTTCTTTCTTTCTTTCTCTCTCTCTCTCTCTCTCTTTCTTCCTTTCTTTCTTTTCTTTCTTTCTTTCTCTCTCTCTCCTTCTTTTTCTTTTGAAACAGAATAGAGTAGAAAATATTAGAGTGCATTGCTCACAGTAATGGTATTATTTTATGAAATTTTTATGTCAGTTATGTGATCATAGTCTGTGTGTGTGTGTGTGTGTGTGTGTGTGTGTGTGTTTATACTGGGTCATATGTAAAATATATTTCTTACTGAGGCTTGTGGTCAAAAAATTTGAAAGATACAGCTCTAATGGAAGAAACATGAATTTTACAGTCACGCAAATCTGGATTCCAGAAGTGTACCCAGGGTTGGAAGCAGGAGGAAGATTGGTAGGAGTGATTCTCCCATGCAGGAAGAGAAATTATTTAGAATTAAATCATTCTAAATTATTAGAATTGCTAGCTCATATTAATAATAAAAAAGAACTACTAAAGTCAGTCTTATTATTCTTTTAAAGTTCTTTCCTGATGATGTACTTCCTTATTACCCATACTCAGGATACAGTGCCCAATACATGGTAGGTGCACAACGAATATTTTTGAGTAAATAAACCCAAGATTCCTTTGGGCTTTTTACCAGTCATGCCATAATTTGGGCTCATATTGACATTGTGGTCAACATAGACTTCCATTCTTCTTTTTGTGTGTGTGTGTGAATCTCTGGAAAGTCTCCTTTCAGTTTGCCTTTGTTCACTTGATTTTTTTAATATACAGTTGACCCTTGAGCAACGAGGGAGTTAGGAGCACCGACCCTCTGAGCAGTCGAAAATCTGCATATAACTTATAGTTGGCCTTCCCATACATGGTTCCTCTATACCTGTGATTCTACCATATCCACAGTTCTCCATCCATGGATTCAGCCAATAGTAGATCATGTAGTACTGTATTATTTATTGAGAAAAATCCATATATAAGTAGACCCATGCAGTTTAAACCCATGTTGTTCAAGGGTCAACTGTACATCAGAATCTCCTTTAGTTTGGCTCTGTTGATTTGGGATACTTGTTGTATCCTATTGAATAAATTGAATCTTAATTCTGTTTTACCTTTCTTTCCCTGTTTAATGAACCGGGGACAGAAAGTAAAACAAAATAAAAGTGAAGAATTATCAATTAAAAAATTCCAACTAGAGGAACAACAACAAGATGCCCTTCATACCTTTATCTGAACTTGACTCAAAACTATCAAACCAAATAAAATCAAATAATGTGCTGCAAAACTCATATGCATTATAAACCGAATATTCAGACATTATGCATTTAGTTCATTCAGTATGGATTGATAATTCTGTTGGTTGCCTATATGGTAGATTCTCAAGGATTTGAGATGGCACCTTTTGCCCTATCTGGTTGTCCCCCAAATGTGCACCTTCAGTTAAAAAGGACATGCCTGACTTAGCACAGAGTTAACTTTGCTACTAATCAATCACCCCTAAGCACTATTGATGGGGACTGAAAGGGCAAAAACATGGTATGTACATCACAGAGTGAATCAGGAAGTGGCTGACTTAGGAGACAATTGCTGAGAATACTGAAATTTAAGAGTAAACTGTTTTCTAAATACTAAGATTCTGATGTCATATAATTCAGAACTCATACAGCATTCTCTTGTAGATAAGATTATCTTCTAAGCTTGTCGATTTGTGTTCTCTTCAGTCTTTCAGTTTAAAATACCCTAAAGGCCATTGTTCATTCTCCTTTTTTCCTTCCCATCTGACCTGAGGAAAGAGTTCTCTCTTTCTTTGGAGTCAGTCAGAACTAGGTTCAAATTCTGCCTCTGCTTCTTACTTGCTCATTTTGCTCAACAGTAAAATATCATGTATTTAGTACTCCAAAATGTTTCCTATCTATTTTTTTCATCTTCTCTCACAATATCTTTCAAACTTGTTCCTTTCTTTCCATTGCTACTGCTACCATTTATCACCTCATACTCAAAATACTGAAATAAGTTCCTAGATCAATGGGATTTTAACCTTTTTACTGTCTCAACATACTGGGGATATGACAGGCTCCTATCAGCTTATCAGTAAAGTGGTTCCCTATTGTAGTGATCATCATCTGGACATTTATTGGGGGAAAGGAATTTATCAGATTCTAAAGGAGAAAGAGCAAATGAACAAACAAACAACAAGCCCCCAGAAATTCTAATTCACTCCTACAGGCAGTTGCCCACATCTTATATTGAGAATCATTGTCAACTTTCCTGACTAGAAGATTCCCCAAAATTTTGGTCCTATCTACATATAACAACAGCTATACATATAACATTAGCTAATAACAACTGACACTCATACAGAACTTTACAGTATTAAAACTCTTTCATATATACGGTCTCACTTAATTCCCCAATAACACACCATATGGTAGGTATTGTTATCCCTATTCCACTGATGAGAAAGTCGGCTCAGAAGAGTTATATAAGCTGACCTAGATAGTATGTGGCAAAGTAGAATTCAAACCTAGGTAAGTCTGGCCACGGAATACATAGCCTGGGTCCTGGTAGCTGTTGGCACTCTCTGGTTCCCAATACTTGCCTCCATCTCTGGTCTTTGGCTTCTGGGCTCTCTAGTTTGATTAATACCTTTAGTTAACACATTTACTTCTCAGATTGCATTGGTTGATCTGGGGTCCTTATCTGGCATGGCTCTAGTTTCTGTTCAGGTCCCTGTATCATGCCACTGCTGCATAAGGCCTATGTCAGACTGTTCCTTCAGACTAGGAGTGGCCTTGTTCCTCTCCTCTCCCATTACTTCAAGTCCTCAATCCTTCAAGGCCTTGCTAGAGTCTTAGTCTCCATGAAGCCTTCTCTGAACAATTCAACTCAGTTTCACTCCCTTAAGCATTTGTTTGTACTGAATAAGTGAGCATTTTATCATGAATGTCTTTTCTAGTAATTGTTTCATGGGAGTTCATTGTCTATTCACTAGAGTGTAGATTCTTTGTTGCTAAGCACTGTGTCTTATACATTATTCTACTCATAATGTCTGATACAGTGGTAGAGACTCATACATACTTATGGATTGAGTGATTCCAAATGGGACAACATTGATGAAACTAAAATGAACATGACCACCTCTTGAATACATGGTCTGAAATGCTTCTCAAACATGAGAACCTCCATGGGAATCTTAAGGATTTTAGAACCTGTCCAGATATTCTTTTTTGGGCTGCGTTCATTGCATGCCATGTTGACAGACTTTGAGATGATGTCTTGCTGCTGGAGCAGAGCCCAAGGAGGGCTGACTTTATGATACAATAAATGTCATTTTCCAATTTTTCTACGACTTTTTTAGAAACTTGTATTGAGAACATCTTGGAGCCTTTCTAATCTCCAAGATTATCTGGAAACCATTTGCACCCATTCTCCTCAATTCTATGCTGCTGCTTACACTCTCAGTGCTTATCACAGTGGGAGACACATAGCAGGCACTTCATAAAATTTTGGTGAATTATTTTTTAATATTTACTTCTTTTGCTATATGAGGCAGTATAGGAGAGTGGCTAAGAGCGTACTCTGGAGTATAGGTTGAGTTCAAGCATCAGTTTTAGCACTTATTAATCCTATGACCTTAAGAAAGTCACTTTACCATTCTGTATCTCAGTTTCCTCACCTATAAAATGGGAATAGCAATAATAACTACACCCCAGGGTTTTTGTGTCTATTAGCTACAATAAATCTATATAATAAAATTCATATCCAGTGCCTGGAACATAGCAAGTTTTTCTTGATATTAGCATTTTCCTTTTCTCTGCAGCCAATATCTCTGTCTTATTTCACTGATTGTCCGTTTCTTCTGCAAAATGGGACCAGTGTTTATATATGGTACCTTCTAATTGTGTCTCAGGCAGCCCGTCTCTCATTGAGATATTTCCTCAGTGTGCTGACTCCTTAATATCTGTAATTACTATAGAATTAACTGCTGAAATGCACCCTCATATAGTAGTGTGAATGTGCAGCTGAAAGTTGGGCCATTAAGAAAACAGTACGGAAAAAGTAATAAAGTTGAATCGATTTGCATTATTCATGCATCATTCTTAATGTCTTTAAACAGTTCCGTTTATTGGGTTTAGTAAACTCAGAGCAAGGTTGATACGTTGCCTGGATATTTTAGTGATTTTCCAACTTTAAACTAACTGTTCTCTAAATCTTCCTCTGCAGCTGCTAGTTGAAGCCAGTCTAATATATTCATTGATGGGTATCAGACTAAATCATTTTCCTGACTGAAGAACCCAAAAAGAGTCTTATATTAAAAAAACAGATTTTCCTTTTTTTTTTTTGAGTGAGGCATTTGAGTGATAGACACTATATATGTATTCACGCTGCACCTTCCCTCCCAATTTTGAAGAGTTAATATGATACTTTTCCCTTACTTCTCCTTCACTCAATAGAAATCTGAGTCATTCTATATGCTGGAAGGCAAAAAAGTGTACTTTAGCCATTGTTTACACCTCCTCAGTTGCTCTGACAAACCCTATTGTGGCAATGCTGGTGAAAGATGATACTATAGACTGTAACTTCTGGCTTCATGAAAAAAGAATAAAGGGATTTCACCCTATAATTATATTTTACCATTGAGTGTTAAAATTCCTGTTAGAATGGGATAGGGGATGAGACTAGATAATGCAAGTAAACATGGGGCTGCATAGCGTAATTGGTAAGCTCATGTACTTTGGAGCCAATATGCCTGGAGAAACCCTGGCTCTGCCATTTCCTGTGTTGCCTTTGCAAGTTACTTAACCTCTTTGTGCCTCAGTTTCTACATCTGTAAATGAGTTAGTAAATGTAAAGCATTTGCAGGAGTACGTGGCACGTAGTGAGTGTTCAGTAGTTAGATCTATTATCACTCATGGGTAACATATGAAGCTTTGTTGATGACAGAGAGTTGTATCTAGAGAACTTCTAAGGAAACTTCTGGCAAGGTCTTGGTTCGCAGCTGGTGCTGAATTAGAATTTACCTATAGGCAAAATCTGGTTGCACTCTACCTATGCAATTGGAGAATCCAATTTCTTAATAGAATGTGATGGTTAAGATGAGCCTGAAGAAGATTATTTCCCTCTGGCTATAGTTGTCATATGTTGACTTTGGAAACACACTCTGAAAATCTCACTGTAACTGTAAATATAAACGATAGCACAGCACAGTGGAAAGGGCATGGATTTGACTTCCATTTCTAGAAATATCATATACTAGATAATCCGGAAACTCTCACCCCACTCCTAGCTACAAAACACCAGAAATGCTGGCTAAAATTAACTTACTCACTTGCCAAATATTATTGAACACCTTTCCTATGTACCAGGTAGTGTTCTAAGTGCTGTGGAAGTGAACCAAACAGACACAAGTTCCTGACCTTGTGGAGTTTACATTTTGATGAATAGAACAAACATAGTTTTCAAGGTGTAGTTGAGTTTTCAAGACAGAAATACATTTCCAGGGGTTAAACACAAAGAGGAAACTGTAAACTAGAGTGATATCCATGGGTTAGCACTGGTTTCCCTGGGTATGTTGGAAGTTTGGGTATTGGTAACCAAGGTCTGTGTTTTAACACCCATGCATAGTGTCAGAGTTGAGACTGAGACCTCCATGTAAAACTAGGTCTATTAAAGTATTTTACGTGCAGTGAAAGCATGTACTAGGAAAACTCTTCTCCTTAGCAGAAGATGTCAAGGGAGTTTGTCTGTCTCAGGCAAAGAAAAATGTTTTGGCAGAGAAAAATGTCTTTTCTGAGAATTTGTAATCATGGGCTTGCCCTTAGGTGGCCTTGGAATTTGAATTTAAACCCTTTGCATAGTCCAGAAATATAAGGCAAAAAACAATAATACGAGGTGCTGGCATTTGCTGCGAGATGTTCTACGTGAGAAATTCTACCCTCATATCCAAATTCCAGCCTGCAGGAGTAAGGACAGGGAGATAAGGCTGTCAAATCCTCTGTGATGGCTAGAGCTGCCACAGACATTTTGAATCCTGAGGTAGAAGCCCAAAGTTGAGAATTACAGAACAACAAGGTAGATTTGTATCTGGGTTTTTGATAATCATGGAGTTACCGTACTGGCCCTTAATGTCCTACATTAATGTAAGAGAGAAATATGCTTCTATTTTGTTTACACTTTTTTGTTATTTGCAGCTAATTCTAATACTAATTAATAAAAATAGTGTGAATAAAACAAAGGCATTTTCAAATAAACAGGAACTTAGAGGTTACTTTTAAGAGACTATCACTGCAAGAACTACTAAAGGATATACTTCAGGAAGAAGGAAATTGAACTGAGAAGGAAGGAATAAGATGCAAAGCAGATTTTTGAGCAAATAAGTTGGTGTATGTGTAAGTAAATCAAAAGCAGCATTGATGACATAAAACAATTATAATAGTCCTGAAAGAGTATGGATTTTAGAGTTGGAGACAAGGGATCAAATCCAAGCTTGACCATTTACTTTTTGTGGGACCAAAGACAAATTACTTGACCTCTTTGTGCCTCAGTTTCTTCATCTGTAAATTGGAAAAATTATAATAATATCTATATAACATAGTTACTTAAATATTGGAAATAATTTATGTAAGACTCTTGACATGGTGCTCAATGCATGCACTTAAACTATGGAAAATTATAATATGAACAATCATAGAGACTCAACAAAATATTTGCTAGTAAGCACAATGATATTGGAGATGGCTGGTACTTTGCCTGGGTGATGCCATTTGACTGTCTCCCAAAATATCTCACAGGGTAGTATTTAGTAAACTGGGTCTTGTATTTGGTCTGAGACCTAGCCATCAGCCTGTTTGCTTGAACATCTGGTGTTGTCAGCATATTGAGAATGAATCCATCACTCAGAGGCAGATACATACTAACTATTCTCACAAGAGTAGTGCATAAAACTAGGACGTCAGTGTATTAATGAATGATGAACAACATGATTGTTACAGACCAAAATTCTTGTTTTGGCATGACCAGAAATTCTCTGCCTTCAGGACAATTTACATGGGAAGCCAAATCACAATCACAGTACCAACATATTAAATCACAATGAGAAATTTTACAGGAACTGGAATCTATAAAGTCTTTATGGCCCACAAATGGATACGGGAAATCAAATAAAAATTGTGAGACCTTTAGCAAGTCACCTAAACATGAAGTGATGACCTTTGAATCAGGTCAAGGTGAGTTAGATGAAATGAATATTTAATGACATACAACTAAGATAGACTGACATATCTCAAGTAAAGGGAGATCTTGTCAATGGGAATAACATACTTGATTTCAACTTTCTCTATTCATTATCATAACAGAGATGGAGAGTCTTGCTAATGCAATCAGAATGCAAAACCCTTTGTCTAAGGTATTTTATCCCCTGGACAGTGTTTGGATGGGCACTGTCAAAGGTCAAATTTGTTCGATTATCATATTTCCTATTCTGTCTGTTCAATTCCCCTTCTTGTGGACAACTTATTCCTCTATATTAAAAAAGTTAATCAGGTTAAGGTCTAATTCTACTGGCCTGTAAAAATTCAGTTTCTTAAAAATGATTTTGTCTATTATTATTCTAATTCATTAAGTGTTTTCTTATTAATTCTGAAGGCAATCTTTATTGCCCTCATTTCCAAGTTCTTGTGTATGTATGTGAAGGGTGAAGTCTCTCATTGTAGGCTCCTATACGAAGTCTGTATTGCTGATCCACCACTGATTATTCAATTAAGATGCATTTTGGCTTAGCCTCATAAACTGTGGAAAATACAGGTGGCACATATGTTGTTCTTCCAGTAGTGGGGAATGGATTTGCACTGAGTCATCCACACATTTGTTGACAAATTTCTAGTGGCTCAGTTGCTAGGTGTGCATGGTACTTCAGCATCTCAGACTAGTGGGGAAACAGAAGAAGCTTGGGATGTGGCAGTGCCAAGGCCTAAGATGAATGACCCACCTGTAGAACTGCACTCTGGGAGGGGACCCAAGGTCCAAAGTGATCTGGTGCAGTGGAATTTGGCTCCACTGGTGGTCAGCAGAAATACCTAAGGGTGATCTCATTGGTGGAACTTGACAATAGTACAGGAGTTAGTGACACCTAGAGTCAGGAGGCTGGGTTCTAGTTTGAAGCATCTTTCAGGTTTGAAGCATGTCTCCAGGCTGTAGCTGAAAGTACAGAGACAAAATTCAGTCCCTAAGTAAAAAAAGTTGGCAATTGTTCAACAGGGAATCAGGATCCCAGTTACATGGGGCTGAGGTTCACATGGTGTCTGCAAGGTATTATTTAGCACCTACCTGCCCACCCCCAGGAGCAGAGATAGACTAGGTGACTTGAAGGTAACACTTTAAACTTATATGCCATGGTCTTCCTGAGAGTTTAGAGCATAGAGTGAAGGAAGGGGGTTGAGTGTCCCTTTATTCAGCTGCTTCTGATAAGATGAACTCCTTGATATAAATGGAGTTATGGGGAGAACATTGCTACTTTCTGAGAGTATTTTAAAGAAGTTTTTTTGAGACTAAAATAATTTGTAATGGGATTCAAAAAGCATGGATGAGCTTCAGATGACAGTGAGAAGAACAATGTTATATATAATCTGGTAACTTCTCTCATTAGAGATGTTCGGCTTCTGTGATGAGAGGAAATATAGGTTTGCGAGGCCTAAAAGGTTGTGTATGTCTGGAGTTGGTTTAGGGAGCTGTTATCTCCATGGCTACGAGAGTATACAGCAGCAGAAGGCTAATAGTAAAAGGATAGTCTGAGATTTTTTGCTCTTCAAATATATTTTTTGAAATGAATCTAAATTGATCAAAAGCATTTTTGAACAGAATCCTTTTTCAGATATTGACTTTGATTGCTATTTCCCTTTATTTAAAAATCTTGAGTTCAACTATCAGTTCTGTTTTTATGACTACTAAATCATATTTCTAACCTCCCTCTACTTGTTTTAAATCCCCCAAATATCTCTACTCTTCACTGGACATCTCCACTTGGATATCATATGGTACCCTCAAATTTGACAGATATAAAAATGAACTCACTATCTTCCTCCTTTTCCTTGCTGTGTTTCCCATTTTTGTATATTATATCAATGATTCACAGTCTCAGACCATCAGAGTTTAATAGTTTTCCTTAAGTTACATAGCTGACAAATGGCAGAGCTAGAACCAGAATCCCTATCTTCTGATTTCAAATCCTGAGTGTTGTAGTGGATCGGACCAGATGTCAGATGATCAAACCCCTGAGTCTGACAAGCAAGGCCCTTCACACTTCAGCCCTTAACCTACCTTTCCAGTATCACCTCCCACCACTTCCTCTCATGTTCTCTTTGTTTAACCTTTTAGTTTAACAATTTTTAAGTGGAATTTTTCCATTTCCATGCCTTTGTTCACACTGTTCACTTCCCATGGTATGTCTTCCCTCATGCCCACGTCCAATATTGTTTGATCTTCATAGACCGGCACAAAAATAATCCTCTACCAACCCTTCTCTAATTCATCTTGGTTAGAAGTGCCCACTCCCTCCAGTGAATGTCCATAGCAGTTTATCTATATGTCACTCATGATGTTTATTACTTTTTACCTTGTATTGTTTACCTTGTATTGTTAATTCATCATTTATGGAACACCCATTATGTGCCATTTTTATTTGAAATGTGGGGACACCTCAGTGAACAAGTTGACCAATGCCACTGGCTTTATGGTATTCACTGTCTAGGCAGGGAAGAAAGACAAGTTAGAAAACAATGGCCATAGAGTCTAGAGTCACGGAGTCATAAAGAGCAGGTGCTATTGGACGCTAGAGAAGGGTGTCTTACCAGGACTTGGAATGGTAGGGACAATCAGGAAAGGCCTCTTGGAGGACATAATGCTGTAGCTTCTTTAGGGCAGAGTCCTTGCTTGATCAATGTTCTCCTGCAGAACCCTCCGGTCCTGGGCTATGTGCTGAGGAGTCTCTCTATGACATTGTTGTAGTTCCTTTTGGGGGCTACTCCCTTATTTTAATATAGTCAGTTACACTTCATTCTTTTCCTGATATTGGGAGTGCAGTTATAATTAAAACTTGACAGTGCATGTCTAATGATAGATTAAAAATCTGAATTAACGTCTTGCCTAAATAGGTTTTCTGCTTTCACGTGTGTCCTAGTCTTAAATGGCAATGCAGATGACCAGACGCTCACTGCAAACAATTCATATAATAGATGTCTTACAGAGCAGCCTGTTTCCCTTCATAGCACTTATCATGGTTTGTGATTATGACTGTGTATAATTATCTCATAGATATACATCTCCCACACAAGATCAAAAACTCCATGAAGGAAGTTATTATTTCTGTTTTGTTCAGGTTTGTATCCCCAGGGTCTAGCAGAGTGCATGGCACTGAGTAGCTACTCAATAAATATATGTTGAATGAATGAGTGAATTGCCTAAATAGCCAAAATTTGATATAATTTCTTACCATTTACTTTGAAGGATTTGTTTTATTGCTCTGCATTGGAACAAAAAATGATGAGTGATGGGGAAATATATTATGGGTGCTCTTTTTTTTATAAGGGAGAAACATTGTTTTGCCATAAAAAGATAAAAGAGGTACAGATATACATGTGTATTTATAGTCTCCTAATAGGTCTCCCTGCTTCTACTCCTGCCCCTCTAGTCTATTCTCAGCACAGCAGCCAGAGCAATCCTTTTAAAACTGTAAACTAAATCACGTTTCTTACTTCTTAAAGCCCTTGATATACTCAGGGTGAAACCAACCTCCTTACCATGACCTATAGAACCCTCCATAAGCCTGCCCCTTCCTACCTCTCTTCCTTTTGCTCATTCTACTCCAGCCACATTGGCTTTGTTTCTGACCCTTGCACCTGCCACATTATTTTCCTTCTGAGAACCTTAATACTTGCTCTTCCTTCTACCTAGAATGCTCTTCCCCTGGATATTTTGTATGATTTGCTCCCTCCTCAAAGAGCCCTTCTCTGGCCACCTTATCTAAAGTAAACCTCATCACCTCTGCCACTATATCCTGTTGCCTAGTTACATTTTTAATAGCAATTATCATTATCTGAAATAATCTTATTTGTTTACTTTTGAAGGGTCAGTCTCCTCTACTGTAATATATGCTCCATGAGGGTAGAGATTTTTGTCTGTTTTGCTCATTGTTGTATTTTTAGCACTTAGAGTCTGTAATAGAGTACACACTCATTAAGTATATATTGAATTAATGGTTATTTTATTATTATCTACATCAAAAGACTGTACGCTTTTAGCAGCAGGAACCACACCTACTTTCCTTTACCATTTTATCCCCAGTGCCTTGGAAGGTGCTTAGGACATAGTAGATGATACTCAGTAAGCATGTGTTGAATTGAACATAGTTATACCCGTAAATAATAAGGATTAAATGAACTCCCAGTTTCTTTTTAACACTGCTGAGCCCTTTCTGAAATGATAAGCTCTCCAGAGAACCCCCAGAAATTTAAACAAATTTTGTTTACGAATCTTTAATCTCTAACTAATGTGCAAAATATGATTAATTCTTTCTTCCTCCCCAACTTTGGCATCCTGTTCAATTTCTCCAACCTAAAACTAGTCATTTACCTTTCCATGCCCATTGACACTCTCCTAATAAAGGCCCTCATTGTCTTTTGTTTGGACTTTACAGAAACCTAACATTTCTCCCTACTTTCTGTCTTTCTCATCTCCTAGCCATCCAACATACAGGATGACAGATTAAGCTTCTGAGAGTTCATATTTGATCACACCTTTTCTTCATTCAAAAAACTCTCCAACCCTATGTTAAATACCATCTCTACCTTTGCTGTCTTTCCTAAAGGAGACTTAAGACAAGTACTCAAATAAATGACCTTCATGGTAGGTAAACTAAGATGAGCTGAGTCTCACACCAAAATAAATCACAAATATCTGTGGAATGCAAAGCTCCCTGAGGGCAGGGAATGTATCTATCTAGTTCTCCATTAACTGCCCAATTCCTAACAAAGTTTTTGGCATAGTAGATACTAAATAAAAATGTGATAAATACTGAATGACCTAGAGAAGAGGAAGATCATATTCCATCTCATATGCTTCTCAAAGACAAGAATTTCTTTTAAAATTTATGCTCATGTCCCTCATAGCCCTACATAGTAGACGCTCAAGAACTGTTAAATTTAATGGAAAACATAGTGTCCTATAAGCAGTGTCATTACTTGAATACTGATTATCTTTGAACTCAGTTTGTACTGGGCCAGTGTCATTAACAAGATGTAGGCCTGAGGCAAAATGATGTATTGCTATTTTACTGACAGATTCAGCGAGAATGGAGTTAAAAAAGGCCAAACTGAGGGCTTCCTGGAGTCAATTAAAATCTCCACATAAAGAAGATTGACTGGAAAATACTCAAAGGCCAAATAAAATTCTCAGGAAGATGATCAGTCCAATGAAACACTACTTTTTTTACTGTTTATCACCAGTGAATCATTTCAATCAGTTGTTTGTGAAGGGCGTTGGAACAGCTTCGCCTTGTGGCTTCTGAACCCTGTAACTTGGTTCACTGTTGTGAAACAATGAAGTAACAAAAAGAGTCCCATTGTGGAGGAGGTAAAACCTTAAATTTTGTTGACATTGGTGTTATTTGATGCCCTTCTTCAGTTGTCTCTTTTTGTTTCCTGTACTGGCGCACAGGACTTTTGTACTTATTCTTCTGTGATACTCCATGCTAGGCAGCAGACCCTTCATGATCAGGGCCTTTCCTCATATGCTTTCCAAATCCAAACTCACATAGTTCCAGGTCCTTAGAATTCAATGTGGAAAAAAAGTAAGTCAAAGGTATTAAGTGGTTGTTTTTGGCTTCAAGTATGACATACTTGCATTCTAATGGGTTTCTAAAAGCAAAGATTTTACCCAACAGAAAACTGTAATCAGAGGAGTCTCAAGTGCTAAGGCAGGCTAGGACACTTCAGAGTGCCCCATCTGACCCTGAGTGCCCTGAGGACCAAATGCAGTTATATTAGCCAAGACTCTCAGGGGAAGAATCGACATGTTCACTTGTTGGGTTCTCTGGGGATATCTTTAAAGCACTTGGAACTCATCAAAGACAAGTACTATTACTTGGAGCTAGAGGAGGTAGCTTGAAAGCAATAAAGTAGAAATACCACTTTATCCACCAGGTGGTAAACATATGGAACCCATTGCCTTAGGAAATGAGGCAGGCTGAAAATAGAAAAAGGGTCAAGAAGGGCTGAGAAAAAAAAATTGAATTCTAGATCCAAGGAAAAGCTATATATGTAGTGGGCCTAGTCCTCACTTTCTTAAAGGGATGCCATAGGTGACATCTTATAAAGTTACTATTTGACTGGATGATAGAACCAAGAATGGCATTTCTTATATTTGCATCTTAATTCTTTTGGAAGCTTCATTCCTTTGCTTTGTCTCCCCTTTACAATCTACCCTCTTTTTTTTTCTCTTTACTTCTTCCCCTTCCAAATCCAGAGTTGTTTCAAATATTATCTCTTTCCATCAGTCTCAGAATTCTGAGCACCTAGAGCAGCACTGTCCAATATGGTAGCCAGTAGATACACATGGCTACTTAAATTTAATTTTAATTAACTTAAATTAAATGGAACTAATATTTTAGTTCCTCAGTTGCACTAGAAAAATTTCAAATGCTCGATGGTCCCATGTGGCTAGTGGCTAAGCTATTACAGTTCAGATAAGGGATATTTCCATTATTACAGAAACTTCCATCAGATAATATTGAACTGCATTTCCAGTCTCCTCTCTCCAAAAGGCCTAGACATTAATAAATTTGACAACAGAAACATCTTATAATATATACTATAACAGGCACTGCACTCAGCTCTTTACATATATAATCTCATTTAATACCTTCAACATTCTTATGAGCTAGATACAATTATCATCTTCATTTTATAGATGAGGAAGCCAAGTCTCAGAGAGGTTAAATAACTTGTCCAAAGAAACATAGCTAGTAATTGGCAGAGCTTGGTCTGGAAACCGAGCCTGATTTTAAAGAGCATGCTTTTAACCACTTAACTAGACTGTCTCTCATCACTTTCTCATTCTTCCTTCAAGTTCACCTTATTATCATCCTTCGAATGACAAGGAGGAAATGACATTGCTTGTGCAAAAACCCTGGCATCCATCATGTTGTGAGCCCCACAGATTCAACTTGAGCATCCCCTTTCTCTTACCTACTACTCAGCTGTCTCTTCTTACTCACTCCTCTACCTCTCCTTTCCTATCCTGAAAGATGCATATTGTAAGAAATGATGGGCATTACTGATTTATTTCTTAAAGCAAACCACACAAACATTGCTCTAGGTTCAACTGCTTTTCCTGCAGAACCCTCTATGAGCAAAGGTTTGAGAGAAGACAGAATAGAAGTCCTCCTGATAACAGTTTCAGTGTTTGAGAAAAGAAAATATGGTTATTTTGTAAGAATACAAGAACTCTAACCTCCTTCCTCCCAACTCTATGATCTACTCAGTATCCTGTCTAAAACTAGAGCAAAAATGTCTGTATTTGTCCACATCATCTGTCTGCCTGTATTCATCTATATATCTCTATTCTCAGTACATCCTCAAACATTCGTAATACTGCAAAATGGCTATTTCACTCACAGATTTATCTCAAGTGTTTCCTAAACTGGTGTCCTATGGGATACTATTATGCAAGATGTTAAAATGTATTCTATAGGGATAAAAGTCTTCAGTAATCAAATGTGCTTGGGAACTACTGGATTAAAAATTCTAAGCAGATTTCTTTAAGGTGGGACTTCTCAAAGTCTTGATGTAAATTGAGTTAGGCCACTTTTCCTGCTCAAAATCGTTTAATCCCTACCACAGTTCACAAGGCCCTACATGGGCTGGCCCTGCCTTCCTTTTCAGCATCATCTGGTAACCTTGACCTTAACAGTCTGCTGCAGCCACATTGGCTTCTTTGCTGTTTCTTTCTTTCTTTTGTTTTTTAAAATATCTTTATTGGAGTATAATTGCTTTACAATGTTGTATTATTTCTGCTGTATAACAAAGTAAATCAGTTATATGTATACATATAATCCCATATCCCCTCCCTCTTGCGTCTCCCTCCCACCCTCCCTATCCCACCCCTCTAGGTCCTTGAAAAGCACCGAACTGATCTCCATGTGCTATGCAGCTGCTTCACACTAGCTATCTATTTTACATCTGGTAGTGTATATATGTCAATGCTACTCTCTCACTTCGTCCCAGCTTCCCATTCCCCCCCATGTCCTCAAGTCCGTTCTCTACATCTGGGTCTTTATTAACCCTGCCACTAGTTTCATTAGTACCATTTTTTTTAGATTCCATATATATGCATTAGCACACGGTATTTCTTTTTCTCTTTCTGGCTTACTTCACTCTGTATGGCAGACTCTAGGTCCATCCACCTCACTACAAATAACTCAGTTTCGTTTCTTTTTATGACCCAGTAACATTCTATTGTATATATGTGCCACATTTTCTTTATCCATTCATCTGTCGTTGGACACTTAGGTTGCTTTCATGTCCTGGCTATTGTAAATAGAGCTGCAATGAACACTGTGGTACATGACTCTTTGAATTAAGGTTTTCTCAGGGTATATGCCCAGTAGTGGGATTGCTGGGTTGTATGGTAGTTCTATTTTTAGTTTTGTAAGGAACCTCCATACTGTCCTCCATAGTGGCTGTAACAATTTACATTCCCACCAACAGTGCAAGAGGGTTCCCTTTTCTCCACACCCTCTCCAGCATTTGTTGTTTGTAGATTTTCTGATGATGCCCATTCTGACTGGTGTGAGGTGATACCTCATTGTAGTTTTGATTTGCATTTCTCTAATAGTTAGTGATGTTGAGCAGCTTTTCATGTGCTTCTTGGCCATCTGTATGTCTTCTTTGGAGAAATGTCTATTTAGGTCTTCTGCCCATTTTTGGATTGGGTTGTTTTTTTTTGATATTGAGCTGCATCATGAGCTGCTTGTACATTTTGGAGATTAATCCTTTGTCAGTTGCTTCATTTGCAAATATTTTCTCCCATTCTGAGGGTTGTTTTTTGGTCTTATTTATGGTTTCCTTTGCTGTGCAAAAGCTTTTAAGTTTCATTAGGTCCCATTTGTTTATTTTTGTTTTTATTTCCATTTCTCTAGGAGGTGACACAAAAAGGATCTTGCTGTGATTTATGTCATGGAGTGTTCTGCCTATGTTTTCCTCTAAGAGTTTGATAGTGTCTGGCCTTACATTTAGGTCTTTAATCCATTTTGACTTTATTTTTGTGTATGGTGTTACGGAATGTTCTAATTTCATTCTTTTACATGTAGCTGTTCAATTTTCCCAGCACCAGTTATTAAAAAGGCTGTCTTTTCTCCATTGTGTATTCTTGCCTCCTTTGTCAAAGATATGGTGACCATATGTGCGTGGGTTTATCTCTGGGTTTTCTATCCTGTTCCACTGATCTATATTTCTGTTTTTGTGCCAGTACCATACTGTCTTGATTACTGTAGCTTTGTAGTATAGTCTGAAGTCAGGGAGCCTGATTCCTCCAGCTCCGTTTTTCTTTCTCAAGTTTGCTTTGGCTATTTGGGGTCTTTTGTGTTTCCATACAAACTGAGAAATTTTTTTCTAGTTCTGTGAAAAATGCCATTGGTAGTTTGATAGGGATTGCATTGAATCTGTAGATTGCTTTGGGTAGTATAGTCATTTTCACAATGTTGATTCTTCCAATCCAAGAGCATGGTATATCTCTCCATCTGTTTGTATCATCTTTAATTTCTTTCATCAGTGTGCTATAGTTTTCTGCATACAGGTCTTTGGTCTCCTTATGAAGGTTTATTCCTAGGTATTTTATTCTTTTTGTTGCAATGGTAAATGGGATTTTTTCCTTAAGTTCTCTTTCAGATTTTTCATTGTTAGTGTATAGGAATGCAAGAGATTTCTGTGCATTAATTTTGCATCCTGCTACTTTACCAAGTTCATTGATTAGCTCTAGTAGTTTTCTGGTAGCACCTTTAGGATTCTCTATGTATAGTATCATGTCATCTGCAAACAGTGACAGTTTTACTCCTTTTCCAACTTGGATTCCTTTTATATCTTTTTCTTCTCTGATTGCTGTGGCTAAAACCTCCAAAACAATGTTGGATAGTAGTGGTGAGAATGGGCAACGTTGTCTTGCTCCTGATCTTAGAGGAAATGGTTTCAGTTTTTCACCATTGAGAACAATGTTGGCTGTGGGTCTGTTGTATAGGACCTTTATTATGTTGAGGTAGGTTCCCTCTATGCCCAATTTCTGGAAAGTTTCTATCATAAATGGGTGTTGAATTTTGTCAAAAGCTTTCTCTGCATCTATTGAGATTATCATATAGTTTTTATCTTTCAGTTTGTTAATATGGTGTATCACATTGCTTGATTTGCATATATTGAAGAATTCTTGCATTCCTGGGATAAACCCCACTTGATCATGGTGTATGAGCCTTTTAATGTGTTGTTGGATTCTGTTTGCTAGTATTTTGTTTAGGATGTTTGCATCTATGTTCATCAGTGATACTGGCCTGTAGTTTTCTTTCTTTGTGACGTCTTTGTCTGGTTTTGGTATCAGGGTGATGGTGGCCTCATAGAATGAGTTTGGGAGTGTTCCTTCTTCTGCTATATTTTGGCAGAGTTTGAGAAGGGTAGGTGTTAGCTCTTCTCTAAATGTTTGATAGAATTCACCTGTGAAGCCATCTGGTCCTGGGTTTTTGTTTGTTAGAAGATTTTTAATCACAGTTTCAATTTTATTACTTGTGTTTGGTCTGTTCATATTTTCTCCTTCTGCCTGGTTCAGTCTTGGAAGGTTGTACTTTTCGAAGAATTTGTCCGTTTCTTCCAGGTTGTCAATTTTATTGGCATATAGTTTCTTGTAGTAATCTCTCATGATCCTTTGTATCTCTGCAGTGTCAGTTGATACTTCTTTTTCATTTCTAATTCTATTGATTTGAGTCTTCTCCCTTTTTTTCTTGATGAGCCTGCCTAATGGTTTATCAATTTTCTTTCTCTTCTCAAAGAACCAGCTTTTAGTTGTATTGATCTTTGCTATTGTTTTCTTCACTTCTTTGTCATTGATTTCTGATCTGCTCTTAATGATTTCTTTCCTTCTGCTAACTTTGGGTTTTTTTTGTTCTTTCTCTAATTGCTTTAGGTGTAAGGTTAGGTTGTTTATTTGAGATGTTTGTTGTTTCTTGAGGTAGGATTGTATTGCTATAAACTTCCCTCTTAGAACTGCTTTTGCTGCATCCCATAGGTTTTGGGTCATCGTGTTTTCAATGTCATTTGTTTCTAGGTATTTTTTTATTTACTCTTTGATTTTTTCAGTGATTTCTTGGTTATTAAGTAGTGTATTGTTTAGCCTCCATGTGTTTGTATTTTTTACAGATTTCATCCTGTAATTGATATCTAGTCTCATAGCGTTGTGGTCAGAAAAGATACTTGATACGATTTCAATTTTCTTAAATTTCCCAAGGCTTGATTTGTGACCCAAGATATGATCTATCCTGGAGAATGTTCCATGAGCACTTGAGAAGAAAGTATATTCTGTTGTTTTTGGATGGAATGTCCTATAAATATCAATTAAGTCCATCTTGTTTAATGTATCATTTAAAGCATGTGTTTCCTTATTTATTTTCATTTTGGATGATCTGTCCCTTGGTGAAATTGAGGTGTTAAAGTCCCCTACTATGACTGTGTTAGTGCTGATTTCTCCTTTTATGGCTGTTAGCATTTGCCTTCTGTATTGAGGTGCTCCTATGTTGGGTGCATAAATATTTACAATTGTTATATCTTCTTTTTGGATATATCCCTTGATCATTATGTAGTGTCCTTCTTTGTCTCTTGTAATAGTCTAATTTAAAGTCTATTTTGTTTGGTAAGACAATTGCTACTCTAGCTTTTTTTCTGATTTACATTTGCATGGAATATCTTTTTCCATCCCCTCACTTTCAGTCTGTATGTGTCCCTAGGTCTGAAGTGGGTCTCTTGTAGACAGCATATATATGGGTCTTATTTTTGTATCCATTCAGCCAGTCTGTGTCTTTTGCTTGGAGCATTTATTCCATTTACATTTAGGGTAATTAATGATATGTATGTTCCTATTACCATTTTCTTAATTGTTTTGAGTTTGTTATTGGAGGTCTTTTCCTTCTCCACTATTTTATCTTCCAGGTCACTTATCCGTTCTTCTGCCTTAGTTATTCTGCTATTGATTCCTTCTAGAGAATTTTTAATTTCATTTATTGTGTTGTTCATCAGTGTTTGTTTGCTCTTTAGTTCTTCTAGTTCCTTGTTAAACATTTCTTGTATTTTCTTCATTCTGTTCCCAAGATTTTGGATCATCTTACTATCATCACTCTGAATTCTTTTTCAGATAGACTGCCTATTTCTTCTTCATTTGTTTGGTCTGGTGGGTTTTACCTTGCTCCTTCATCTGCTGTGTGTTTTTCTGTCTTCTCATTTTGCTTAACTTACTGTTTTTGGGGTCTTCTTTTCACAGACTGCTGGTTCGTAGTTCCCGTTGTTTTTGGTGTCTGCCCCCAGTGGCTAAGGTTTGTTCAGTGGATTGTGTAGGCTTCCTGGTGGAGGGGACTAGTGCCTGTGTTCTGGTGGATGAGGCTTGATCTTGTCTTTCTGGTGGCAGGACCGTGTCTGGTGGTGTGTTTTAGGGTGTCTGTGACCTTCTTATGATTTTAGGCAGCCTTTCTGCTAATGGGTGGGGTTGTGTTCCTGTCTTGCTAGTTGTTTGGCATAGGGTGTCCAGCACTGTATTTTGCTGGTCGCTAAGTGCAGCTGGGTCTTAGCACTGAGATGGAGATATCTGGGAGAGCTCTCAACATTTGATATTACGTGGAGCTGGGAGGTCTCTGGTGGACCAATGTTTTGAAGTCGGCTCTCCCACCTCAGAGGCGCAGGCCTGACACCCCACCAGACACCAAGACCCTGTCAGCCACACGGCTCAGACGAAAAGGGAGAAAAAAAGAAAGAAAGAAAGAATAAAATAAAATAAGTTATTAAAATAAAAAGTAAAAAAATTATTAAAAATTTTAAAAATCAAAAAGTAATTAAAAAAAGAAAAGAAAAAAAAAAGGACAGACATAACCCTAGGACAAATGGTAAAAGCAAAGCTATACAGACAAAATCACACAAAGAAGCACACACATACACACTCTGAAAAAGAGAAAAAGGAAAAAAAATATATATATCTACATATTAAAAAAAAAAGGAAGAGAGCAACCAAATCAATAAACAAATATACCGATGATCATAAACTCTAAATACTAAACTAAGGTAAACATAAAACCAGAGACAAATTAGATGCAGAAAGCGAACCCCAAGTCTTCAGTTGCTCCCCAAATCCACCGCCTCAATTTTGGGATAATTCATTGTCTATTCAGGTATTCCAGAGATGCAGGGTACATCAAGTTGATTGTGGAGATTTAATCCGCTGCTCCTGAGGCTGCTGGGAGAGATTTCCCGGTCTCTTCTTTGTTCGCACAGCTCCCGGGGTTCAGCTTTGGATTTGGACCCACCTCTGCGTGTAGGTCGCCTGAGGTTGTCTGTTCTTTGCTCATACAGGATGGGGTTAAAGGAGCAGCTGATTAGGGTGCTCTGGCTCACTCAGGCTGGGGAGAGGGAGGGATACGGAATACAGGGCGAGCCTGCGGCGGCAGAGGCCGGTGTGACGTTGCAGCAGCCTGAGGCATGCTGTGTGTTCGCCCAGGGAAGTTGTCCCTGGATCACGGGACCCTCATAGTGGCGGGCTGCACAGGCTCCTGGGAGGGGAGGTGTGGATAGTGACCTGTGATTGCACACAGGCTTCTTGATGGCTGCAGCAGCAGCCTTAGCATTTCATTCCCGTCTCTGGGGTCCGCGCTGATAGCCGAGACTTGCGCCCGTCTCTGGAGCTCGTTTAGGTGGTGCTCTGAATCCCCTCTCCTTGCGCACCCTGAAACAGTGGTCTCTTGCTCTTAGGCAGGTCCAGACTTTTTCCCGGACTCCCTCCTGGCTTGCTGTGGTGCACTAGCCCCCTTCAGGCTGTGTTCATGCAGCCAACCCCAGTCCTCTCCCTGGGATCTGACCTCCGAAGCCCAAGCCTCAGCTCCCAGCCCCCACCCACCCTGGCGGGTGAGCAGACAAGCCTCTCAGGCTCTTGAGTGCTGGTCGGCACTGATCCTCTGTGCGGGAATCTCTCCACTTTGCCCTCTGCACTCCTGTTGCTGCGTTCTCCTCCGTGGCTCCAAAGCTTCCCCCCCACCTACCCCCCATCTCTGCCAGTGAAGGGGCTTCCTAGTGTGTGGAAACCTTTCCTCCTTCAGAGCTCCCTCCCACTGGTGCAGGTCCCATCCCTATTCTTTTATCTCTGTTTTTTCTTTTTTCTTTTGCCCTACCCAGGTACGTGGGGAGTTTCTTGCCTTTTGAGAAGTGTGAGGTCTTCTGCCAACGTTCAGTAGGCGTTCTGTAGGAGTTGTTCCACATGTAGATGTATTTCTGATGTATTTGTGTGGAGGAAGGTGATCTCCATGTCTTACTCCTCCGCCATCTTGAAGGTCTGAGAATCTAGTCTTTATTTTAAAGTTTATTTTGTCTCATATGAGTATTGGTACTCCAGCTTTCTTTTGATTTCCATTTGCATGGAATATCTTTTTCCATCCCCTTACCTTCAGTCTGTATGCGTCCCTATGTCTGAAGTGGGTCTCTTGTAGACAGCATATATACGGGTCTTGTTTTTGTATCCATTCTGCCAGTCTATGTCTTTTGATTGGAGCATTTATTCCATTTACATTAGTGTAATTATCGATATGTATGTTCCTATTACCATTTTCTGAATTGTGTTGGGTTTGTTATTGTAGGTCTTTTCCTTCTCTTGTGTTTCCTGCCTAGAGAAGTTCCTTTAGCATTTGTTGTAAAGCTGGTTTGGTGGTGCTGAATTCTCTTAACTTTTGCTTGTCTGTAAAGTTTTTAATTTCTCTGTTGAATCTGAATGAGATCCTTGTTGGGTAGAGTAATCTTGGTTGTAGGTTTTTCCCTTTCATCACTTTAAATATGTCCTGCCATTCCCTTCTGTCTTGCAGAGTTTCTGCTGAAAGATCAGCTGTTAACCTTATGGCGTTTCCCTTATATGTTTTTTGTTGCTCTTCCCTTTCAGCTTTTAATATTTTTTCTTTGAATTTAATTTTTGATAGTTGGATTAATATGTTTCTTGGCGTGATTCTCCTTGGATTTATCCTGTATGAGACTCTGTGCTTCCTGGACTTGATTGACTGTTTCCTTTCCCATATTAGGGAAGTTTTCAAGTATAATCTCATCAAATATTTTCTCAGTCTCTTTCTTTTTCTCTTCTTCTTCTGGGACCCCTGTTATTCGAATGTTGGTGCATTTAATGTTGCCCCAGAGGTCTCTGATACTGTCCTCAATTCTTTTCATTCTTTTTTCTTTATTCTACTCTGCTGTAGTTATTTCCACTATTTTATCTTCCAGGTCACTTATCCATTCGTCTGCCTCAGTTATTCTGCTATTGGTTCCTTCTAGAGTTTTTAAATTTCATTTATTGTGTTGTTCATCATTGTTTGTTTGCTCTTTAGTTCTAGGTCCTTGTTAAATGTTTCTTTTATTTTCTCCATTGTATTTCTGAGATTTTGGATCATCTTTACTATCATTACTTTGAATTCTTTTTCAGGTAGACTGCCTGTTTCCTCTTCATTTGTTTGGTCTGGTGAATTTTTACCTTTCTCCTTCATCTATTTCATATTTCTCTGTTTCTCATTTTTTTAACGTACTGCATTTGGGGTCTTCTTTTCACAGGCTGCAGGTTCGTAGTTCCCATTATTTGTGGTGTCTGCCCCCAGTGGGTGAGGTTGCTTCAGTGGCTTGTGTAGGCTTCCTGGTGGAGGGGACTGGTCCTGTGTTCTGGTGGTTGGGGCTGTATCTTGTTCTTCTGGTGGTCAGGGCTGCGTCCAGTGGTGTGTTTTGGGGTGCCTGTGTACTTAGTATGACTGTAGGCAGCCTCTCTGCTAATGGGTGGGGTGTGTTCCTGTCTTGCTGGTTGTTTGGCATGGGGTGTCCAGCACTGGAGCTTGCAGACCGTTGGGTGGAGCTGGGTCTTAGTGTTGAGATGGAGATCTCTGGGAGAGCTCTCGCCAATTGATATTATGTGGGCCCAGGAGGTTTCTGGTGGTCTGGTGTCCTGGACTCGGCCCTCCCACCTTGGAGACTCAGGTCCGACAGCCAGCCAGAGCACCAAGAGCCTGCCAGCCCCACAGCTGAGAAGAAAAGGAAGACAGAAAACAAAAACAAAAGCAAAAAGAAGATGAACAGACAGAACCCTAGGACAAATGGTAAGAGCAAACCTAAACACAAAATCACACAAAGAAGCATACACATACATACTCACAAAAAGAGAAAAAAGAAAAAAGTATATATACATATAAGAAAAAGAAAGAGAACAACCAAACCTATAAACAAATCTTCCAATAATAAAAAGCAGTAAATACGAAACTAAGATAAACATAAAACCGGAAACAAATTAGATGCAGACAGCAAACCCCAAGTCTACAGTTGCTCCCAAAGTCCACCACCTCAATTGTGGAAACATTCGTTGTCTATTGAGGTATTCTTCAGATGCAGCATTTATCAAGTTGATTGTGGGGATTTAATCCACTGCTCCTCAGGCTGCTGGGAGAGATTTCCCTTTCTCTTCTTTGTTTGCACAGCTCCTGGGGTTCAGCTTTGGTTTTGGCCCCGCCTCTGCATGTAGGCTGCCCTCAGGATCTGTTCCCCACCCAGACAGGAGGGGGTTAAAGCAGCAGTTGATTAGGGCTCTCTTGCTGACTCAGGCCGGGGGGAGGCAGGGGGTACTGTAGTCATAATTGGAATGCGGGGCCAGCCTGAGGTGGCAGAGGCCGGCGTGACATTGCAATAGCCTGAGGTGTGCCATGTGTTCTCCTGGGGAGTTTGTCCCTGGATCTCGGGATCTTGGAAGTGATGTGCTGCGCAGGGCTCCTGGGGGTGTTGTGGATAATGAGTTGCACTCACACACATGATTCTTGGGGGCAACGGCAGTAGCATTAGTGGTTCATGCCCATCTCTGGGTTCCAGGCTGATAGCCGCAGCTCGTGCCCATCTCTGGAGCTCACTTAGGCAGTGCTCTGCCTTCTGTGGGCACACTGGGAAGGAATCCCCTCTCCTCACACACCCCAAAACAAAGGTCTCTTGCCTCTCCAGCAGGTCCAGACATTTTCCTGGACTCCCTCCTGGCTAGCTGTGGTGCACTAGCCCCCTTCAGGCTGTGTTTACACAGCCAACCCCAGTCCTCTCCCTGGGATCTGAACTCTGAAGCCCGAGCCTCAGCTCCCAGCCCCTGCCCGCCCCAGCGGGTGAGCAGACAAGCCTCTCAGGCTCTTGAGTGCTGGTCGGCACTGATCCTCTGTGTGGGAGTCTCTCCACTTTGCCCTCTGCACTCCTGTTGCTGCGTTCTCCTCTGTAGCTCCAAAGCTTCCCCCCTACCTAACCCCTGTCTCCGCCAGTGAAGGGGCTTCCTAGTGTGTGGAATCTTTACCTTCTTCACACCTCCCTCCCAGAGGTGCGGGTCCCATCCTTATTCTTTTGTCTCTGTTTTTTCTTTTTTCTTTTGCCCTACCCAGGTATGTGGGGATTTTCTTGTCTTTTGAGAAGTCTGAAGTCTTCTGCCAGCATTCAGTAGGTGTTCTGTAGGAGTTTTCCACGTGTAGATGTGTTTTTGATGTATTTATGGGGAGGAAGGTGATCTCCATGTCTTACTCCTCCTCCATCTTGAAGGTCTCACCTTGCTGTTTCTTGAACACACTAAACTCTTTCTAGTCTCAGGGAATTTCCAGTATTCACCATTCTCTATTCCTAACTCTTCCCCTTGCTATTCCAATGGAACAGCCATAAACTTCAGATCAAATATCACCTCCTTGGAGAGCCCTTCCCCCATGGTTCTATCTAAGGTAGGTCCATCACATCTTCCTGCCATGTTCCATCTCATCCCTCTGTTTTATTAAATTCAAAGCATGTATTATTATATAAGATTATCTCATTTATTTATTCATTGAGCTGTATATTTTCTGTCTCTCTGGTATGTTAGCTCCATTAGGGGAGGGACCATATCTGCCTTATTCACCATTCTATATCCAGATCCTGCAAGAGTACCTGAAACACAGTGGGTGCTCAATAAACATTTGCCTGATTGAAATTGTGAATAATGTTTGAAATTGTAAATATTTGAAAAATTAAAATTGATTGAAATTGTAAATAATATTCACTTATATAGAAAATATGTTATAAAAATTTCCCAAAACTAGTTTGAGAATTCAACTTCCTCCTCCCAAACACACTTTAAAAAATTAACTCTGTTTTCATGTTCCATAGTACACAGGTTGAAAAATGATGATCTAAAATTTTTTGAGGATTTAGTTTTACAATTTTGGGGGTTAATAATTTCCCATAAAATTGATAAGAACTTGAACAGTTTGGGCCAAAATGCTGCCACAGTGCATATCCAAGAATAAATGCCAGCAATTTATTTCCTTCTTTCCCACTTTTCCATGCCCCACCCAATTAAGTGCTCAAAGTTTCTCCACAGAAAGTTAGCAGAAATATAAAAAGAAAAGCAATAAAAGAGACAGCAATAAATAGCTTTTTCTGGGGGCGATCTGGTAACAGACCCTATTAGGGACGAGGAAATAAAAACAGAAGGGTCATTCTACTTTCTTAAAATGTCAGTGCAATGAAACAGCATTGCAGAGCATCCCTACCTGCAGGCACGTAAGAGGAGACTGTAACTAACAGGAAGAGGAAGCCAGCACACCAACAGTTTTAATTTCATCTTGTGAACAGAAGGTGGCTAGACAGATGCGTGGTCCAATGTGATAATTACCAGTGTCTGCTTGGAATATAAACTTTCTTGTATTCTGCTTCATTTTCTTTCTCAGTGAATGGGTTTAAAGAGCCATTTTAGTTAGGCTTTCTGCCTTTCTGCCAAGGACACTCATTAAATATTTAATGAAATTCTGGAAGTTGACTTTTAATTATGATATGCAAGCAGGCTGTGTAATCATAGGTCAGAGAAACACCATATTAATCAAATGAGAGGGGTCTCTAACTGAATGCAATTACAAAAGTAATGGTAATCTGATTGTTTTAAAAGGAGGGGTTCAGATTCTAGAAATTTTATTCCAGTGCTGTTGACATCAATCCTTAGTGGAAATCTCTAGTGGATTCATAAAGAAATCAATTGCAAATGCTAAGAAAAGGCAATAGTGATCATGAGGGCTCTCAGTATGGCTTCACTGAGGGTTAAGTTATGCCTAGTTAATTCCATTTCATTTGTTCAACAGCAAGAAGAGGAATATCACAGTGATGGTATGTGGGCTCTAGCACTAGACTTCAGGTTTAAAATCATAGCTCTACCACTTATTAGCTGTGGGTTCTCAGGCATTTGACATTATCTCTCAGTTCCCCAGTTTTCTGATCTATAAAATCAAAATAGAAGTAGCATTTATTTCACAGGATTGTTGTGAGGGTAAGACATGTTTATACATGTAAAATTTTTGGAACAGTATCTAAGGACATTAGAGCAGTATCTAGTAATTGATCAATAAGCATTAGCTACTATTATTTGAATGCCTGGAATGCGAGCTCTATGGAAATCATGTTAGGGGATTCCATACATAGTTGAATAATTCTAATGCAAACATGCTAATGAATTTATGTGAATCAGAAAGGAAATTTCTAATGGTGTTCTGCTCATCATTTTTATCAACGAAATGACTGAATTTATTGACAGCATGCCTATTAACTGTAGATATTAAAGTTTTTATAGTCTAGAAGGATGGGGTGAAAATGATAATAGCTCATTTAATATGTATAAATTTCAAGTCCTAACTCTTGGGTTTACAATCATCTGTACAAATTCAGGGTGGGGAAGATGTGGTCCAACAGGAGTTTTAATGTGTAAATCCTGGAGGATTATTTGACGCTATGCTCAATATGAATGAACACTGATCAGCCATGCTAATGGAGCCTCAGTCTACATTGATAAATATGTATTATACACAATAAGAGAGGTATATTGGCCCAGTCAGTTCTTTGGTAACATTTAGTTCTGATGTTATATTTTAAGAAGCATTTTGACCACTGGACAACATTTTTTGAGGGTAGGAACTGTGTTTCAGTCATTGTTATATCTCCAATACGTAGCACAGTACTTAGAATGTAGTAGGTGTTCAAGAAATGTTTGAGGAATAAAAATAAATGATGAAATATAGTGCATCCATAAAATATGACCAAGATGATGAAGAGGCCATAAAGCTATGTGATATAAGGAATGGTTGAAAACACTGAAGCTATCATGCCTGGGGGTACATGGTAAGCTATCTTCAGATATTGTTATGTAGAATAAGTATTAGACTTATTCTGTGCAGTCTGAAGTTAGTTTTAGAACAGATGCCAACTAAATCTGATAACATTTACATGGCATTTTATAGTTTATTGAGCACTTTATCATACATTATCTCATATGATTTTTATTTTTGCACCAACCATATGAGGTAGTTACTGCAGGAATTTTACCCCGATATATAATATTAGAAAGTAGTAATAGCTAATACTTACTTTGTACTTACTATATGCCAACCCTTTTGCACATATGAACTCATTTACATTTCACCACATGAGTTGGTTATTTTTATTTTCAGGTACACCTTACAGATGACTAATCTGAGGCCTAGAGGGGTTAAGTAACATGTCCATCATCACACATCTAGGAACTCGTTGAGCCAATTTTTGATTCCCCTCAATCTGGGCTCCAGTCCATACTCTTAACTGTTACACTGCACTGAATTTCACATTAGCACTTTCTACAGAAAAGGAAACTGAGCTGAAGATAGATCAAGTGATTTGCTTAAGATCACCCAGCTAAAAAGTGGCAGTCGGGATCTAAATTCTGACTTAAGATCTAGTGCTGTTTCCACTACCCAAAGATGATCCTCATGTTGAACGAAATTTAGACTTTTGTAGAGCCATTCAACAACGTGAGCAAGTGTTGAGGCTGGAGACCTACCTGTGAGACAAGCTGTGGAGGGGATGCCTACATGCAGTGTAAAAGGCACCTCAGTGATCTTTAAGGTTTATTCCAACTCAAGATTTTATCAGTCTATGAGTAAAATATTTCAGGAAGAGCAGAGGAAGTCAGCCAAGGAGGAGAACAAGATGATGAGGGAAGGTCACCACCACAAGAAAGTGATTCTCATAGTGTAGTACTCAGAATATCTGTGTCAGAATAATCTAAGGCATTTGTCCCTTTGCAGATTTCCAGGCTTCTCCTCAGATTTACTGAATCTATTTCTGGGGTAGGACAAAAATACCAAGTGACTCTTGTTGAGATGGATCTTGAGAACCACTCATTTAGAGTTGACCAGGGCCAGATTAGCAAGTCTTCAAAGTCATGGTAAGGATAAAAAACGAACAAATGTGTTTAAGGAAAGGAGTAATATGAAAAGATTTTCTAATTAGGGAGTTTGCTCTAGCTATAATGAGAAGGATGGGCAAGAGAAAAGTGAAAATGGAGGTGGGAGGAACAGAGAGGTGTCTATTTTAGTAATCTAGGCAAGATATATTTCCAATTCCAGAATAGTAGCTATAGATGGGTTTTGATAGTCTCAGATTGGTAATATAGCCCCGGACTCTAAAATCCTTGGTTCCTGCCCTCTCAGTGATCCCTCATTCTTGCAGGGTTCTATATCAAGGAAGCTATGTGCAAAGAACAGTAACCAAATGGGAATCTAATTACTACTTCATTGATAGCTGGCTAGTACTCAGTAATCCTTGCAAAAAAACTGAATGGGATGATGGGGTTTAAGCTGGGGGCTTAATGGAGTCTCTTACTCACCCCCACTCCCTAATCCTAATCTTAGGACCTGTGTACTTAGATATGCCTGCTTGGGACAGGTGGTAAGTGGAGAGTGAGTAGGGATGAGAGAGAGAGAAGCCAGATCTCAAGAAAGGCTCTGAATCCATTGAGCCAACCAGCTACATGGAGTGGTACAGAAAGAAGACAAAAAGAATGCCAAGTTTGTTCCTGAGGCAGGAATGTAAGAAAGAGGAAGATATGGAAGAAGAGAATGATTAAATCTGCACCAACAGTTTAGATCCTTCCTAGAAGTATAAGTGAAAGAGTGCCACGAATGGGTTCTGGAACAATAACTATATCCACTGTTCAAATGTAACATGACCTATGTTTCAAGCTTTGACCAATAAGCATATTAAGTCCTCTTCCCTTGTGAAGGTGCTATTAAGGGGATAGACAGAGGGAAAAGTTTGGAGAGAAAGGTGGAATTTCCCTCTGCAATACTCAAAACAAGGAAGCTTTTGTTATATAGTGATAGTATATTCTCTAGCTCCTGGCCATGGTTCTAGCAGGAGGGATCAGGAAGAAAGCAGGGAGATAATTTGGAGGATGTGGATGGATGCTTTTGAGCCAGTATCTCACTGGAGAAAAAAAGAAGTCTGTCTATTGAGTTCCTCAAGAAGCATTTCAAATCTTTATGCTGGGGAACAAGAATAAGCTAGTAGCTATGCTGTATGACCTATTCAACCAGAGTTCTGCAATCCTTTTTCTAACCAAATTCAACCGCTGTGAAGAAATCAGGATGCAGGTCCGAGTCCCTCAGTGACATTACAAAAAATGTCCCTCTCTGTTCCCTTTCCTCTTTACCATTTGTTGATTAAAACATTTGTTCATGTTCCTTTTGTGAACTTGGCTGCAGTGGTTTGGAGCTGCATCCCAGTCCAAACCACTATCCAAATTCCACCCACAAGTTTTCTTTCTTGAGAGAATATTCTTCACAGGCACGAGCCTGGGAATCAATGCAGCCTAATCAGCTTGTCATCCCTTAGTGCCACATATTCTTGTCTTTGACAAGCATTCATTCTGAGGGGCATCCTGTAAAGCTCATGATGCCATCTTCATCGAGCTCATGCTTATAAGAAGAAAATAAGGGGCTATAGAAAACTTATTTTTAAATTGAATTTAAGTAGTTTTGCCACACTTTAAATGTCAGACGGAACTGTTCCACAAAATCTGCCAAGTCTATGCAGGCGGCTGTTTTCAATAGGACTGTTCATGCCCTATTGTACTAATCTTTTTTTAAACACACACCTTGCTGGAAAAGGCCAAGAACACCCACACAGGAAGTGGGCACTGTTACTTTTTTCTTGCTCCAACTGGATGAATAGGCTCTTATTCCATTTGGTGTGTTGTACTGTGAAGCGTCTCCCAATCGTTTTCTTTCCTTGATGGACATTGAGCCTTCCTGGGACACAGCAGGCAACAGTCCCTGTACTCTCCCACATGGCCATCTACTCCTCCAGCCATCTGCCCATCTATCTGCCTCCTCTTGATCACCCTCCCCTCTTCTCTCACATAGATTGGATCTTCAATTCAAGAATGATCAAGAGTTACAACAGTGGATGAGTGTGGGAATGGTCTGGTGTACTAGAACTCCATTTTTTTCCAATTATGAATGCTAAAAATCTTTCTATTATGTACACTTTTTCACCTTAGCAAAGTACAGTCTGGTTACCAACAGCGAAGTGATCTTCAATAATTTGTAAAAAGTCCTTAGGATAGCATATGTCCTTTAGTAAGGCAATATGTTGGTTCGTTTAGAACTTTTCAGAATCCAGAGTCAAATGATCTAGATCCTGCCTCCTCCACTTACAAGCTATGTAATCCCCCCAAAGTTCCATAACTTCTGTGAGACTCAGTTTTCTCATCTGTAAAATGGAGCTAATAAGACCTATTTCACTGTGCTTTTGCGAGAATGAAATGACATTATCTGTCAAGTGCCTGTATACAGTTTTTAGTAACTATAAGTGTTCAATGAAATATTAGTTGCAAGTGACATTATTTATTATTTAATGTTATTATCTTTCAAGCCCTGTGTCATCATCCTGCCAGTCAGTGCTTACTGACTCTGCATCTATAATCTAAGATAAGCAACAAATATTTTGGGCATTCTACCTCTGTATAAAAGGTTATCTGGGAGAATAGAGAGAAGGTTGACATATTCCTAGACCTAAATGAGCTTTCAGTGTACTTGGCTAGATAAGATATTTGCACCTACGATAAAACTAATAATATTAAAGTACCAGTCATGCGATATAGTTGCAGTAAGATATTAGAGCTCAGAGAAAGTGGATATCCCTGTGGACTTGGCTGGTGGTTGAGCTATGAGTTATGACTTTAAAAATGAAAAAGGATAATAATGATGATGATATATCCTATTTGTTGGAGCCCTAATATGGGCTAGGTGCCTTTCATGCATTATCTCATTTAACCCACATAATATTCCTATAAGGTAGGCAACATTATCATCCTCATTTTTCAGGTTAGGGAACTGAGGTTTAGAGAAACTAAGAAACTTTGCCTAAAGGCATATGACTGTTAAATGGCAAAGCCAGGATCTGAATCCTTGGCTGGTCATACTCCAGAACTCGTTCTCCTTTCAATATACCAGGCTTCCTCCTGTCATTAAAGAGAAGCAGTTTGAGACCATCAGGCAGGGGAGATGACGCAAGCAAAGGCACGTAAGAACTGATGTTCAGGGACCAATGAAGGGGACATCTGGCTGGTATGGAGGATTTATGTGTAGGAAGAAACAGAGAAGACCCTGGAAAGTTAAACTGGAGCCTGATTGTGAAGGGCCATGTAAGCCAGATTAAGGAGATCAGTCTCTGAATTCCAGACACCAAGGAAAGGAAATGGGAATCAGTTTGCATGGTGTTAAGACATCCCCTGTGAGTGATCTCTGACTGAATTTTTAATCTGGGCTTTGGTTTTGTTTCTTCCCTTTTCTTATAAAGGGAATGATATTAATAATGCCTTTTGTTTAAAGTTTTCAGGTAGATTTTGTTTATTTAGGGGTCCTCTGGGAAAGTGTGTACATGTGGGAAGCAAGAGAGATTGAGACAGTTCAATATGCCTTGACCTACCCAGGGTATTTTTGTAACGCACCAAGCGTCCTTATACCCAGTCTGGGAGTTGGTGGTCTATGTCTCTCACTCTATGTTGGTGAGATGAAGAAAATATCACCATGGAAAAGATTTTGATTTCTTTTGATTAGCCAAGAACCACAAGATCTTCTCTAGCATAGTGTTTAAAAACTGGGGAAAATGCCACATACGTAACATAAGCAGTTCCTAACTTGCAAATGAGTTGACTTCCACGAATTCATTTATCAAGAAATTTTTCATAATTTGGAATACACTGCGCCTTGGAAACAATGCCAAATAAAAATGGTGCTTGATTTTTCTCTACAGTGGAGATGATGGAATACTTATGATTCTTTTGGGTAATTTTATGTTCCATAGGAACTAGATAGCTGGCAGTAATTATACTTTCAAAAGTCTAAAAGGGGAACCAGTCAGAAGATGTCAGTCTGGAAAATTGGTAAAGTTGTACACATTTCCATGCAGTATACTATTGTCCATTTATTTTTTCAAAGAAAATTAAGACTTTCAGAGAAACTCTTGGTTTTCTAAGGATACGTCCAAATATTTAGAGGTATGTAGCTTAAAAACAGCTTCATCATCACATTGGTGATGAGATGCCTTTTTAGAGAATTTCTTTCTAGCTTATAAACATTCTATGAGGACTTGCCCTTTGCAAAAGTGGAGCAGGAGGGCACCTGTAGTATAACTTGAAGGGTACCACTATTATTTCATTATATAATGATAATAATTCCACTATTCTGTCAGAGTGCCAGAAATTCTACCGCTATTAACTTTGTGCTCTGGCATTTTTTTCAGTAACTAAAGTGGGAATCCTTCTGTATAGAGTTATTCATCAAGGTATTCCCAATGATCAACAACTCAGCATGAGTTAGTTTATCAGGTAGAGCATGCTGAGGGCACTGGCCAGGAAACAGGTAAATTTGATGGTAGATACAGGGAATTGGAAATAATATTTTCAAGTTTGATATAAAGCCTAGACAGAACAGGCTTGGGTGAGGTTTTAACAAGGAGTCTCTGCCTAAAGGCATCAGTTTCCTGATAGAGGCAGATAATTTGCTCAAGGTGAAAGAGGATAGTTTATACAATATGGAATAGGTGGCAGCAAGATAGAGGATGGCTAGGAGGGACCAGAACTTGTAGTTTGGTCAGATAAAATGGAATCAGCAAAAAGTTGCAGCTTGGAGCAACAAACTAAGGAATATCAGGTTGACTTTGCTGATAGGCAAGCTTAGTTAACCAAAGGCAGCAGTGTCAGACAGCTAAGCAGCTCAGAAGTCAGTAATTGTTAGGCTAGCTAAGACAGGAAGGAAGAGTTAAGGAGATCCATGTAGGCCCAGAGTCCAAACTGGAAATATTGGAAACAATAAGCTAGAAGCACTGAAGTAAGTGCTTACCTTAGGGGAGAACCCACACCACTTTGTTCTTTTTGCCAGTGAGTGTAACCTTGTTTCCGCAAGTATTAATTGCATGTAATAAAAACTTGGAGACTTGTGGGTACCCCTGCTTCTATGTGAGGCAGGGAAAAAGTGTCATCAGCCTTGTCTATTCCAAATTCCACACATAACCTGCTGCTATCTGCCTATATTCATATCTTAGAGGAACTAACTTGGGTCTCAGGCAAAAAAATCCCCTTATGCCAGGCAAGATTCGTTAGGGAAGTTTCCCTGAAGCTGAGTCAAGAGGTGTCTTTTGAAGGATGAAACAGAAAAGGTGACAAGTTAAGGAAGGAACAGTCTAGTTTTATAGCACTTTTTAAAGGCCTGTCTGGCAAAAACTAGAAGTAAGGGCACGAACGAAACTAATGAAGATCATAGAAGTGCAAGTAAAATCTTAATGTAGCTTGTATTATTAGATTTGGTGTCTGATTTTCAGTACAAGGATTTCTTCTGAATTCAGTGGTGCAGGATACTCTAGTACCTGAAGGCAACAAGCCAGACTAATGATCTATTGGGAGAGCTGATGTGGAGCTTCCTGCCTTTGGATGATGTAAAAGACTGTGCTAGACAGCTTCTAAGATGGCCCCCAAAGATCCCCAACTCTTGGTATTCATGTCCTGTGTAATCCTCTCCCTCTCAGTATGAACTGAAATTATTGACTCTCTTCTAACAAAAAGAACATGACAGGGGTAAAGGGATGTCACTTCCTAGACTGGGTTATAAAAAGATGCTAACTTCTGTCTTGGGAGTGTCCTCTCTCTATCTCTCTGTTTACTCACTCTGAGGGAAGCCAGCTGCCATGTTGTGAGTTGCCCTGTGGGAGAGGCCCAGGATGGAACTGAGGTAGACATCCAGTGATGACTTGAGCCATCTGACCAATAGCTTGTGAGAAACTGAATCTTGCCGACAACAACACGAGTGAGCTCAGAAGTAGATCCTCCCTCAGTTGAGCCTTCAGATGAGGTTGCAACCCTAGCTGACAGTTTGACTGTGACCTCATAAAAGACCTTGAGCCAGAGGCACCTAGCTAAGCTATGTACAAATTCCTGACTTACAGAAACTGTGAGATAATAAATATTTATTATTTTAAGCTCCTGAATTTTGGGGTAATTTTTTTTTTTTTTTTTTTTTTTTTTTGCTGCGTTGGTTCTTCATTGCTGTGCATGGGCTTTCTCTAGTTGAGAGCAGGGGGTACTCTTCATTGCAGTGCATGGGCTTCTCATTGTGCTGGCTTCTCTTGTTGTGGAGCACAGGCTCTAGGCATGCAGGCTTCAGTAGTTGTGGTGTGCGGATTCAGTAGTTGTGGCTTGCGGGCTCTAGAGTGCAGCCTCAGTAGTTGTGGCGCATGGGCTTAGTTGCTCCATGGCATGTGGGATCTTCCCGGACCAGGGCTCAAACTCATGTCCCCTGCATTGACAGGCGGATTCTTAATCACTGCACCACGAGGGAAGTCCCTGGGGTAATTATTAATACAGTAAAAGATAACTAATAAAGAGACAACTTCCCATGTTTTTGCCTATTCTATGGGTAGGCACACTAAAATTTATTATTTGATGTTCTGGTTATCCTCTGCTTTGTGATTAGGGAATTTGCCCTGATCAATTTTTAGAGGATATTAAACTGTACTAATCCTCTAGAGTTTCTGGAGCCTTTTGGGGCTCTCCCAGTCATCCCCAGGAGGTGTCCTGATAAGTAAGAAGGAAGTCTTGTTTGAGTACAGTAGTATAGTGTGGTATGTTCAAATTCTGGCTCTGCCATTTATTAACAATGTAACCTTGGATGAGTTACTCTGTGTTGCTATGTCTCAGTTTCCTCATCTATAAAATAAGAATAATAATAATAACTACTTCATTGGGTTAATATAAGACTAATAAGTGGTTAAAAGAGTACCTGGCATAAAATAAGTGTCACATAAGTATTGACTACATAAAATACCCTTGTCTATCTATTTTCACTCTCTCACACCCACGAACCCATTAGACTAGGAGCTGATTGAGAGCAAGATGATGTCTTATTCTTTCCTATAACCCCAATACCTAGCACAGGATCTGACACAGAGTAGGCGCTCACAAAATGAGACTTGATTTGAACTAATGATGGAATGGTGTCTCTTAGTACACAGTACCATAAGTACTGAAATGATGGTCAGAACACATCATTTGTCTTTTCTCTAACTCTGTTTTGGGCCTATTTGGCTTTAAAATACCACTTACTGAGCATAAGATCTTCCCAGTGAATTATGCAGACGTGGCTGTGTTTGTGCGTGAGCAGTTTGTTCCAGTTTGGAGCCCAGTCAGAACTCCCAGGGTGCCTGCTTAGGTGCTCAGCTCAGCTTGGGCCCCCAACAGCCACGGCTGAAGGTTCTGTAATTGGTTGTATATAGCTCACATTTGGTGAGCCTATACTCTGGCCTAATGTTTTCCTCATATTACCTTTCTAATTCTCAAAGCAATCCTGTAGCAATTATTTTCATTTTACAGATGAAGGAACTAAGTTTCAGAAAAGTTACCTGATGTTCTCAAGGTCAGAGATCAGAGATTTGAACCTAAGTGTTCTGACTTCAAAGCTTATTCCATGGAGTCAGAAGACTTGGCCTTTCTATTTCTTAATGCCTCTTTATAAGAGCCATTGACCTCATAAATCGTGCCTAACTAGGACAGGGTCCAGTAATGGTAGCTACTTAATCCAGAGTATAAATGACAGATCCAGTACCTTTAGGGACTGTTCTAGAAATTTAATTGATTCTGGAAGTGGGTCAGGAGCCAAGGACCCTAAGCAAGTAGAGACATGGCCCTATAAAAATAATTAACTGACTTAGTGGGTTAACAATGGCTCCTTCGAATCTAAGGCTGGGCAGTCACTGGTTCTACTCACACTAGTTCAGAAGTCAGGCCAGAGCAATGATATTGAATCCCAACTCTGCCTTCTACTAGCTGTGTGACTGTGGACAAGTTACATAACATCTCTGATCTTCATATTTACCATCTATAAAATGATGGTAATATTAACTACCTTACGCTGTTGTTGTCAGGATTACATAAGATAAACAATGCATACAAAATGCTCATCACAATGCTTGGCATTAAGGAATGACTTGGTAAATGATAGCAATAATAATAACAAGTATATAATAATAATAAGCTATTAATATTCTAATATAATAAGTACACAGACCCTTGAAGTACTATGAGATTTCTCAGGATCAAGCAATGAAAAAAAAATGGACTTAGACATTTTAGAGGAAGCAGGGGATGGGATATTTGGTTTGGAGTCAGTCTACTTGCATCCGATCCCTTACGCTTAGTAGCCATTGTGACCTTGAGCAACTTGCTTAACTGCTTTGAATCTCATTATTCATCTGTCACAATGGTCTATCAGTCAGTGTTCTCCAGAGAAACAGAACCAGTAGGATATATATATTTCAAGGAATCGGTTCACTTGACTGTGGGGGCTGGCACGTCGGAAATCTGTAGAACAGGCTGGAGATTTAGGCAGGAGATGATGCTGCAGTCTTGAGGCGGAATTTTTTCTTCTCTGGAAAAAGTCAGTTTTGCTTTTAAGGTCTTCCAACTGATTGGATGAGGCGCGAACCTCCTTTACTTAAACTGACTGTTAATGTTAGCCACATCTACAAAATACCTTTACAGTAACACCTAGATTAGTGTTTGATTGAAGAACTGGATACTGTAGTCTAGTCAGGTTGACACATAAAACTAACCATCACAAGTGAGTAATATGAGAATCTGTCTCATAGTTTTGTTGAAAGGTTTCAGTGAAATAATCCATGTAGAGAATTCTGCACAGTGCTTTGCTGCATAACAAGCATTCAGAACAGTATTACAATAGTACAGCTTCCTTACTCAGGGCTACTGAAGGAAAGGACACTCATCTGTGCTGTGGGAGTGAGGGTGGCATCTTGAATTTCTGTGGGCCTATCTAAGGTCTCATGGGTTGGTGTCTCTGGTTATGAGGGCAAGTTCGCTTCTAGTTTCCTGGCTAAAGAAGCACCACTGCAGCGTTTTCATCAGTCTCCGGGCACAGAACAGGTACCAATCCTGAAGTGTCGAGAACTGGCCTGAGGCTGCACTGGCCTCAGCTAATCCAGCCTCAGCTAATGACACAGTTAACTGGCTGGGCTGGGAGAGAGCAGCAGAAGTGGATGGGTTCTATAAACCTAAGCAGCAGTAAGGTCGGCAGAGGCAGACTTGGGGATTCTGGTGTGCTAATCAGCAGAGGCAGCGACCTTTGACAACCTTCCTGAAGCTATCTCCCTGGTCTGAGCCACTGTTCCCTCTCACCTGGACTAGAGCGATCATCTCCTTACTGGCCTCCTGGCTTCTCCCCGTGCCCCGTTCAATCTATTATTCACAAAAGAGCCAGAGTGGTGCTGTTAACATATGTCACCTCCGATCACTTCTCTGCTCAAAACCCCATGACTTCCCATCTCACTTTTAGCAAAATCCGAAGTCTTCACAATGGACTATGATTGGGTCTCTAGCTCCTTATCTCATGCCTTTGCTATTCCCCACTTAGTTCACACCATTTCAGCCACAGCAGCCACCTTGCTGTTCCTCAGATACATTAAGCACACACACATATAAGAAGGGTCCAGTTATTGGAGCAAAAAATAAGACAGAACTTGATCATAAAGAACAAAACCAAAAAACCAGTTTTATGTCAGAGGAGGATCTGCAGCAAGGGATACTGATTATGAGTTTCTTAAATTCTCCTTGGCTAGGGTTCTGATTGATTCCAGAGGTTGGAACAGCATTGAGGCTGAAGCATGGGACTAAGTGATCCCAGCAGAGAGGATTGGAAGTCTTTGTGGACAAGGAGTTGGGTTAGTGGTTATGTTGGTCAATTCACATCTTACCCAGTTAGTCTGAGAATTGAGGCATCTTCCACAGGGTGTCCATTTCCTATTTCAGATTGTGTGCTTTAATCTGGGTCCTTAGAATGCAGAGACGGTCTAGAGTATGAGAAGGTCTGTACCTGAGAAAAGTTTATTTTCAGAGTCATTCTCTCCCCCTCCCACCCACCCAGGTCCCATTAGCCTTTTGGATGTGCATTAGAACTAGCATACCCTTAAGTACCAGAGTTTTTTTGCTGACTTTTATAATTATGGCAATGGTGACCCAAACAGTGAAAAAAATAGTCCATTCATTTTGGTAATACATATATGGTGAATTTGTGCTGACGCTGTGGGTAGTCAGCAACTTTATGGCTTCCTGGAAAGGTAGCCTCATTTGGTGATGGGAAATTCCTTTTTCAGATAAAGGACAGCGTGCTATGAAGGTAGTTTGCATCACTACCCATCAAACCATGGCTCTCTGACCTAACCATGTCATTCAGTAGTGTGATATATTTGGGTGTGGGTCCTAACCTCTGGAAACACTATTATAAGAGGATACTTGTATGCTTTGGGCGGAAATGGGCTTCCCATGGCCTCTTCTGTTATTTATGGGCTTTCAGTAGAAGAGGTGAGGATGTTGTTGTGATGTTTTATGAGGCTGGTTAGCTTTATAGTGTGAGAAACTTGAGCTATGCTTTTGGGACCAAAATAATACCCTCGCTTCCTCCTGCCAACCCACACCAGAGGAAAAATGGAAGGAAGGAAGGGAGGGAGGAAGGAAAGGAAGGGAGGAAGGGAAGGGAGGAAGGGAAAAGAAGGAAGGGAAAGGAAGGAAGGAAGGGAAGGAAGGAAGGAATTACTACCCCCAAACCAAACAGAAATTTGTGCCTGTGTTTTGGCCAGAAAGAGAGGATTGTTTCAGCAGAAATGATAATCCCATTACGAAGATAACTGGGAAACTGGCAGCAAAGATCTGGAGAGCAAAGAAATCATCCAGTCGAGACCAAGTAGAATAAGGACCCAAATAGGAAGGAGAGGGAGAGAGATCCTTCCATAGAGCTTCAGTGAGCCTACTAACCACTGACCATGTTAATCTGGTCATTCAACTTGAAGAGCCCCAATAGGCATGGGGCTCTGTCTTTATTGCTACCACCAGATGCTAAAGTTGAACAAACCTTGTCCCAGTTGAAAGACTCTTAGGATTTTATCTCACTTTGGGGATTTTAGATTGGGATAATAACTTTTATACCATTTCCTTTGACATTCATGGAACTCAATTATGTTAAAAGTCAAGGGTTTCCTGACTGGCTCTCTCAGGCTATGAGCAGCATTGTTAACAGACTGTTTTCCCTGGCTCCCTTGACTTGTGACTGGGTAGCTCACTGGCCAAGATGGTGAGTCCAGTGCAAGGTAAGCTGGGATGAAAAGTTGGAAGCTCTTCGGGGCTGAATTTAATACCAACCAAGTAATTCTCGGAGTTCCTTTTCAGATTCCTTACATATAACTAGAACCCTGAGAAGTCCAGAACTCATACTACAAATGGCCCTACTCGGTTCAATTAAAAATTAGAGTTGTAATTCTAAAAGCTTGTTCAGGTTAATTCCTTTATTTTATAGATGTGAAAGCTAAGGTTCAAAGAGAAAGAATGATTTATCTACGATCACCTAACTGGATGTCTCCTGATTCCAAGTGCAGTGCTCAGTATAGTACATCTCAGAAAATGAAATTCTAAGGTCTATACTTGGAAGTTACATTCGGAGACCATTGTATAGGGTAGAGGAACCTGTTCTCTTGGAGCTCTTCTGGCTGAGAGTGAAAGGATTGCTATAGCTCAACCACCATAATACTTTGCCTGGTGATTTGGCCTCCTGGGCATTTGCCTAACCAAATTTAGAGAGTCTTCTACTCTGGAAAATTCTAGGTGCTTCCCTGTGAATGTTTCTGTTTATAGTTGGTGAATTATGAATTGGTATTTAAATTCTGGTACTGACCCCATGTTGTGTGACAGAGTAAGGTGAAGAAATGGGATTCTCTAGAGTGGTTTATAGCGGCTGAGGTAAGATTGAATTAAGAACTAGGAAGGTTAATTTGCTTGAACTGAAGCAAAGGAAAATACATTCCTTATATTGATTGTAGAAAAGATGGTAAACTTGGTCCTGTCCTCCAGGTAGGAAAATTGTGAACATAAATAAGTAGGATCTAATAACCATTTGTTACTTAGGTCTCCTCTATCAACAGGGTACTGAGCTCCTCAGAAATATTCCAACCATATGTAGTTGCTCAATGTGGCTCTGTTGTCCTGACTGCAAACCTTTAGTTGGAATTTGGACTAGACCACTGTTTTCAAAAGTGGTTAATCTTTGGAATCACTGGGCAGAGGTGGGGTGGGGTGTCCTTATTTAATTAAATCTAGAATTGGAATGCTTTTTAGCATACTGATTCTTAGGCCCTACCTCCAGGGATTCAGTAGGTGATGGGCATGGCCTGGAAATCTGTATATTAAACAGCTTTCCACGTGATTCTGATGATTATCTAGACCTGGGAAGTGTTGGAGCAAGCTGTTTCTCTTTTTGTCCAGCTCTGTCTGTAAAACGCTCCTCTGTGAAAAACCCATGGGATGACAGACATGCTCTGCTTAAGAAAGCCAAGGCCTGCAGATGCATAGGGAGGGATAATTGACATAGCCAGAAGAATTCTTGGTTTAAGGGGAAGGACTCACAGTGGCAGACCATTAAATAAGAGGCTTTCCTACTGTTTTTAATTCTTTATTTACAGAATTACATATAACTAGTTGACAGATAAACTAGAGGAGGAGGCAGAGAGATTTGTAACTCGTGTTAGAGGATCTAGGAGATGTGAACATAAAACATTCCTGAAGTGATATTAAACCCAAGGAGAAAACAGCATTTGCTTGATAAAAATTTGATTCTCTCACGCTCATCCCCTGGATATTTTCACAAGCATGTTGATTTGGCTAAGTGAGATTTCACCTATGCTAAGCTGAACCCAGACACAAGTTGGAACATGTCTGGGAGGCAAAGCATCTGACTTTGTATTCAAAGTCAGATGTATGTATTTCCATAATTATCCACTCCCTTAACCATTTCTCTTTAGCCTTCATGTAACTTGTGACAAAATAGGCATTCAAGTGCTGCTGAAATTCCCAATTACCAACTGTGTAGAGTTGTACAGTAATAAATCACCGGGGAGAGCCTGCTTTTAATTTGAGATGTGTGAACTGCTTTGAGAGAGTGCCACTATAAGAAGTACTGTTACACCAAGCTGAGGTCCTTGAGGTAAAAGTCAGCAGGAGCCAGCATATCCTGGTCTCCACATGCTAGTTTGAACTGCTTCAATTTGCCTGTTCACCATATTTTTTTCCGTAGGTTTTCACAAACCCAGGTCCTGGGGCCTCAGGATTGGTAACCCCTGCTGGGGTAGGTACCCTACTCCTTTCTGCCTTCCTGGCCATGCCAGCTCCATAGTAACCCTCCCTTCTCAGTGAGAAGCCTAGTTCCTTCAGTCCCTTCCTTAGTAGCTATAGGAGAGAGAAACACGTCTCAAGCGTTAATCAAGATAGCAGTAGTGCTTAACATGATACCCAGGACTGCTTCCTTTACAAAATAAGAATTAGAGGTGATGGCTCTTTATGGTGGCACTTCAGATTCTATGGTAGTGGGCTGGGGAGATATCCTTTGGGATGAAGTTGCCTTTTTAAAATAACATTTAATAATAAACTTTAATTTTAGAATAGTTTTAGATATACAAAAAAGTTACAAGAATATTACAGAGCGTCCCTGTACTCTGCACCATATTGTTAAATGGTATATTTAAAGGATTCAAAAGTAAATTAATTATTTGTATAGTTGGATTATAGATACCATCTTTGCAACTGTTTTCTATTAGGTTCATATTTGCTCTATTTCCTTTTACCCTCTTTTTCTGCCTTCTCTGGTTTTAATTGAATATTTTATGTGGTTTCATTTTATCTCCTTTCCTAGCATATCATTTATACTTTTTTAAAACATTTAAAATTATATTAATTATTTATTAGTAATTATCAGCCGGGGCCACGAGGAGATCTTTTTCATATCCTCACTGTGAGAATCTGGTAAATTCCTGGAGTGAAAGCCCACAAAGTGTGAGGAGCATTCCTAAGACTGCAGCCCCCATGAGTTTCTCACTTTCAATGTAGTTTACACTTAGCCTTCAGAAATTTGTCAAAATAATCATTTAAGTGTCCCTACAAGCTTATGGATTTCAGTGGGTTTTGTTCCAGGTGAGCAAATTTAAGGATTATGTCACTCTGGATGTGACCGTCTCTCTAGGTTTTGGGGTGGTTTATGCTCTGCGACTTCAGCTCTGTCATGGGTCAAAGAAAGGTTAATGATTTTTTTTTGTCCAGCTTTTTATTATTTCAAGGACAGGAGTGACAATTTCCAAGCTCTTTGCATGACCCGAAACTGGAACCCAAAGCTTGCCTTTTTATGCCCCAAACCATAGCCTCAACCTACCCCCTCACTGCACTACTTCTGCTAACTTTGAGTAGAGCTGATTCTGATGATCATATCTCTATGTGTAGAAATCAATTTAGGCCCGTAATAAAATGAAAATGAAAGATAGGCACAGTGTCTAGTAGAACATTAATTGGCTCATTAACTGTAAGTACATCATTTTATTTTCATTAGCCAGGATCAGGTTAAGAATGGGTAGAGTCCTAGACTCAACCTTTTAGTGACGACTATATGCTTTTTTTTTTTTTTTTGCAATTATTATAAGTAAATAGCTACCAAAAGGGGGAGGTAGTGAAACATATGTTTTCTCTAGGATGATTGCTGAAACATATGTGAGTGGACATAACAGTGGTCATTGAACTTCACTGGTAGATGTGGGTTAGGGGCTGGCCTGGGGAAGGTAGATTTTCAGGACAAGATGTTCCCCTTTATGCTATGGGGTTTCACCCTGTATGGGGTCATCAATGCTTTTGAAAATCTGATAAAAGTTAAGGACCTTTTTTTTCCAGAAAAATGTACATTCTTGTATCATTTTGTACACCAGTCCATATTCTCTAGATAGAATCTTCCTTTAGATTTTGGTTATTTGAAGAACTAATAATGGCCTATGTCATCTTTAACCCACTTAGATGCCCTGTAGAGCAACCTCTCATATTTCTCCTACTTCCACTGACCAGGAACCTTAGCCTTCCTGCTCAAAAAACTTCTGTCTAGGTCAGAGATTGGCAAAATTTGGCTGGCCAATTTTTTTTTTGGTAAATAAAGTTTTATTGGAATACTGCCACACTTGTTTTTTTATAGTGTCTATGGCTGCTTTTTTCCTTATGATTACAGAGTTGAGTAGGCATGGAAAAACCAAAATATTTACTATTTGCTCCTTTACGGGAAAAGTTTGCTGACCCTGTTCTAGATGAAAAAGTCCAGAAAAGTACAGCTGATAAAAGAGTTAACGTATAAAAGAGTTACCCTGCCCAGAGATGTTTACATTTTAACAGGGATCAAAATGCTTTTCAATAGAATGGATTGAATCTTAAGGATACAATTTTGTTTCCAATTTTATGTTTCTGTGAGAAAATGCCTAAAATCAGATCACTTACATGTGTGGTCAGCCGTGCTAGTAAACAGAAAAGACTTTATCTCACCAATTCTTGTAATTCAAGAATTCCCAACCGACACCAAACAGGTTCACACAAAAATTTACAGTAAATTTTATCTTTTGGTATTATCCTGGGCTGCCTTTCCTCCCCACACCCCGAAGCCAGTGCTCTCAAAAAGCATCCCAGATTTCAGAAAAAGAGAAGCTCTATCTGATGCTCTTCTCCTTAGGGTCTCAATATGGTACCTTCCTAATACAAATACTAGTCTTCTAGTGCTCTTTGCTTAGAAGACCAGAGTAAGTAGCTGTAAACAGCTTTTTCTGCAAACATTAATGTTCAGTGGGCCAGCAGAGGAACAAACATAGAGTTCACACAATGGCATTTCTCTGCAGTTTAAAATTTACACAAGCTACTCACTAGTTTGAAAGGCCGAAGAAGCCAGTTGTGCTAATATCTACATGAAGGTCTATCAGGGAAGAGCCTCTGACAGAGAATGCTCTGAATGCAGGGTCCAGGTGGCCAGCCAATGGTGCTGAGCATTGAGGCTTATTTGTCCTATTTGTCCTCTTCAGGGTTTCAGGCCAGTCTCGTTCAGGATTGGTTCTTACCTTGAGGGAGAGACATATAAAGACAAATTATGGTTGTTCTTTTGTTCTTTGTGCTACTTTTTTTTCTAGGTTCTCCTATTTGTTCTCTTGTACCTTCACCTCACCCTACTTCAACCTTTGCTTATTTCCTGTGAACTCACTGTGTACTGTTTGCCTGGCCATTTTCCCAAATATTTTTGTCCCTTTTGTATGGAGATAACATGCTGTGGTAGAAGGACTTTGGATTCAGAGAGAACTAAGCTCAGTTTTATGGCATACTAGCTGGTGTCACCAAGGCAGGTGAATCTCAGTTTCTTTATCTGTACCATGGGACTACAAGACTGTATGTTTCATAAGGTTATTAAGAGGATTACTTGACGTAATTTGTATAAAACTCCTAGCATAGCACCTGATAAATTGTAGACACTCAGTAACACCAGTCCTCTTCCCTTTTGCCTCATTCTTCTCAGTGGAGACTATTTCTGTGACTTACCTCACCTCTGATTCCTCTTTGCCCAGGCCCTTGTGATTTATAGATGCCCTGCCTCCCTGGGTTCACAGTCTTGCTATCCTTTGTTTCTTGATCTGATGGAGCACACCAACTGACCTTTATTGGATGGCTCACCATAATTCTCAGGGACTTGGAAAGCCTGTACCCAATAACACCCCCTCCAGTCATTTAGAAGTGTGGTAGAACAATTATGGGGTGATTTGCACGTAAATGGTGCTGTGTTTTATTTAGCCATGACAGAAAAGAATGTGTAAACAACAGCGTCTGCATGAATATGCATGTTGCTTAATGACACAATTATTTAATTTGCTCCTTTGCCAAGACTCACCTCACCGATGGTTCTAGGAAGGCCCCAGAAATTACACTAAAATCATCGAATACTCATTCTTTTCTTGCCAACTCACTTAGTCTTTCAAGATTTGTTAGGGCATATATAAACAAATAGAGCTACCTCACATTGATTCAGATTCTTCTTTTAAGTAAACAGTTGAAGAGCTCAACTATTCCAAATACTTTGTCCTGGAAATCAGAAACACCCATAATGTAGCCTTGTGTTACATGTCTTATGTGAATTCCTCTCCCTACAATTCTTGTCCCTCTCTCTACCCCCTTGCCCCACGTATACCATTGACCTAGGCTCCAGTTTTCACTGCCCTTTCTTACTTTGTTCCATGTTAGATGGAATTGTTGATCATAATTCTTTACTCCGTTGTAGTGATGTCATACATTCACATCCTTGCAAGGACTTAGAACTTTGACCCTGACAGGTCACCTGGGGATGATTATTTTACTGTTTCTCTTGATGGCCAAAGGAAAGTGGAAGGGCTCTTTGCTTTCCTCAACACTCCACCAAAAATCTTTTTATTGTTCTCTGTCTTTCCTGAACTATCCATTAGTAGTTAGTAAATCTTCTAACTTGAGACAGTAAAAGACTTAAAATGCATGCATGCTATATGGTGGGGAGAACACATAAACATAGCGCTCATTATCATCTGAAGTGACAGAAGTTAATCAGATGGACTTTGAATTCAGTAGGAATTTAACTAAGCATATTTTATGTGCCAGGCACTGAACTAGGTGTTTTCCAGTTGCTTTATTACTTCCTTGAATCCTTATAAGGACTCTGTAAGATAAATTTTATTATTTTTCCCATCTTACATATGAAGCAACTGAAACCCAGAGAGGTTCAAGTTATGTGCTGAAAGTCACAGCTACTTAGTAGTACATCTATGACTGAATGCCAAGCTAAGGAAAGAAGCAAGTCCTTGAAAGGAGATTTAGTGTGGAAATGGGAGACACCCTGAAAATATACTTCCTATATTGCCACACAGTGTCAGGTCTTTCTTTTCCTTTTCTCCCTCAACTTTTGGATTTTATAAGAATTTATATCTTATTTTCTTTCCCTATTGCTTAGCCCCAGGGTAGAGGGAATTCAAATGGTGGTCATATTTTCCAAGCAGTTGTTGAGAAAGGGCCATTCTAGTACGCTGACCTGCCTCCTGTCTCTCTTTTACCTTTACTGTATATCTCTGTAGCTCTGTGAGGAGTGGAACAACTCCCATATGGGAAACCATTGAGAACTACGTCAGTGTAGACTCATCAGGTTTGGCTACTTTTCCAGGAACCTGGGATGGTACTTGGTGTTCTTCTGTATCAGATCTTTCCAGAGAAAAGTCACTCCCAAGGCTGAGTGTGATCGCCTAGTTTCCAAACTGCTCAGAGTAGAGCTCTGCAACAGTCCACCATTTCCTACCCTTTGTAGACTTTGAGCAGTGAGTAGAGACTATTTTAGTGCAAAATGTAGTCTGGGCCCTAGCCCTAAAATAGCCATTTTGGGGGAACTTAAGTCTTGAAAGTACTCTCAAGGTGAAAATTTTGAGGGCTTCATTGTCTTTCACAATTTAGGACCTATGGAATCAGGCCCAAGCCATAACATTTTTCCTTCCCCCAAGCTACAGACCTGAACCAAACTATGAACTTGGTAACTAAAATAAAACATGGTATTCTCTTTAAGACTAAGTTTTACCTCAAAATTGTTTTATACTACAAATAATTTTAAAAAATCTAAGTGCTTTTCAGGATACACTTTATCAACCATTTTTTAAAGTACCAGTTTGGTTCTACTCTCGTGTTCTTCCAACTGAATCTGGGCTGAATGTGAATTGCATGTGCCTCAAAGATCTGCTTCAGCAGAGTGAGATTCTCCTCCTCCTCATCAGTATCATCATCACCACCACCACCACCACCACCACCATTTAACAGAAGTGGAAAGGTAACTGATATTTATTGAAAATCTATGATGCATCAAGAGTTGTGTTAGATACTTTATATACATCATTTCTAATTCTGTATACATGATGTACATTATGTCTAACTCTCAAGATAAACCTGTGAAGTGGAAACTCTTATTCTCATCTAACAAATGAGGAAACTGAAGCTCATAAAAATTAAATATTTTGCCCAAGATCACCTAATTACTAAGTGACAGAGCTGGGGATTTTTAAAAAACAGCATTATGGAGGTACAATTTGCATATTATAAAATGTATGATGTACACATTTAAGCCTACAATTCAATAATTGTTAGTAAGTGTGCAGAATCGTGCATATATTACTACAATCCAACTTGAGAACATTTTCGTCACTCTAAAAAGATCCCTCAAACCCATCTGAAGTCATTCCCCATTCCCACCCACTACTAAGCAACTGCTGATCTACTTTCTGTCTCTATAGAGAAAAGAAAATAATAAAGATTAGATCAGATGTAAATGAACTGGATAATAAAAAACAGTAGAAAGAATCAACAAGCCTCAAAGTTGGTTCTTTAAAAAGATAAACAAAATTGAAAAAAACTTTAGCTAGATTTACCAATAAAAAATAGAGAGGTACTCACATTACTATATCAGGAAAGAAAGTGGGGTCATTATAACTGATCTTGCAGAAATAAAAATGATTATAAGACAATACTAGGACCAATTGTATGCCAACAAATCAGATAACCTTGATGAAATGGAAAAATTTCTTATGACACACAAACTACCAAAACTGACACAAGAAGTAGAAATCTGAATAGCACTATAACAAGTAAAGAGATTGAGTTGGTAATCAAAAACCTCCCAACCATAACAACAACAACAAAACCCAGGACTGGATGGCTTTATTGCTGAATACCACCAAATGTTTAAAGAGTTAACATCAATCATTCACAGACTCTCCAAAAATATAGAAGAGGAAGGAACACTTTCTACCTAATTCTATGAGGCCAGTATTATTCTTATACCAAATCCAGACAAAGATATTATGAGAAAAGAAAACTATAGACCAATATCTCTTCTGAATATGAATGTACAAATTCTCAACAAAATACTAGAAAACTAAATCTAGCAACAAATTAAAATGATTATATACCAAATGGACTTTATATATATACCAAATGACTTTATATATACCAAATGGATTATATACCAAATGACCAAATGGACTTTATCCTAAGTCTCTATACTAAGAGTGCAAAGCTTGTTCAACTTTTAAAGTTCAATCAATGTAATGCACCATATTGACAGAATGAAGGAAAAACACAACATGATTATCTCATTAGATGCAGAAAAATCATTTGACAAAATCCAATACCCTTTGATAATAAAAACACTCAATAAACTAGGAATAGAAGGGAGCTTCCTCAAAATGATAAAAGGAATCTATGAAATACCCACAATTAACATTATACTTAGTGGTGAAAGACTGAAAGCCTTCCCCTTAATTTCTGCTTGCACCACTTCTGTTCAACATTGTACTGGAAGTTCTAGCCAGGGTAGTTAGGCAAGAAAGAGAAATAAAAGGCACCTGAATCAGAAAAGAAGAAGTAAAACTATGTCTGTTTGCAGTTGATATGATCTTTTATATAGAAAATCCTAATGAAACTACAAAAAACTCTTAGAGTTAATAAGTTCAGCTTGGTTGCGTCTAAAAGAATAAAATACTAGGAATAACTTTAATGAAAGATGTGCAAGATTTAAATACCAAAAACTACAAAACATTGTTGAAAAAAATTAAATGGAAAGACATCAATGTTCATGGATAGGAAGATGGCAACACTCTCCAAATTTATCTATGGATTCAGTGTAATCCCTGTTAAATTTCCTACTGCCTTTTTTTGTGCATAAATTGGCAAGCTTATCCTAAAATTCATATGAAATTACAAGGGACACAAAATTGTACGAACAATCAGAAAAAAAGAACAAAGTGAGAGGATTCACATTTCTCAATTTCAATAATTAATACAGTAATCAAAACTCTGGGCTTCCCTGGTGGCGCAGTGGTTGAGAATCTGCCTGTCAATGCAGGGGACACGGGTTCGAGCCCTGGTCTGGGAAGATCCCACATGCCACGGAGCAACTAGGCCCGTGAGCTAAAATTACTGAGCCTGTGCGTCTGGAGCCTGTGCTCCGCAACAAGAGAGGCCACGATAATGAGAGGCCCGCGCACCGCGATGAAGAGGGGCCCCCACTTGCCACAACTAGAGAAAGCCCTCGCACAGAAAATGAAGACCCAACACAGCCATAAATAAATAAATAAACAAACAAACAAACAAATAAATAAAATAAAATAAAAAACAAAAAAAAACTCTGTGGCCCTGGCATAAGGATAAATATAGAGATTAATGGAATAGAATTGAGAATTCAGAAATAAACCCATACATTGATGGTCAGTTGATCTTTGACAAGAGCTCCAAACCATTCAAGGGAGAAAGAATATTCTTTCCAATAAATGATCCTTGGACAACTGGATATCCATATACAAAAGAATGAATTTAGAATCCTATATCATGCCATGTAAAAATTAACTCAAACTGGATCAAAGATCTAAGTGTAAGAGCTAAATTTAAAAAGGCCTTGGAAAGAAATATAGGTATAAATCTCCACGACCTTTTATTAGTCAACATTTTCTTAAATATGGCACCAAAAGCACAAGCAACTAAAGAGAAACATAAATATGACTTCACCAAAACTGAAAAAAAACCCACATTTGTACATCAAAGGACAGTATCAAGATAGTGAAAAGATGACTGAGAGAATGAAAATCATATATCTGATAAGGGTGTAGTATCCAGAATATATAAAGAACTCAACAAAAAGACAAATGATCCGATTTAAAAATGGGGAAAACAATTGAATAAATGAAGGTATACAAACTGCCAACAAGCCCATAAAAAGATGCTTAACATCATTAGTCATCAGGGTAATGTAAATAAAAACCACAATGAGATATGAATTCACACTAACTAAGATGGCTAGAATTAAAAAAAAAAAAAAGGAAAATAATTTTTGGTGAGAATGTGGAGAGATTGGAACCCTCACACACGGCTGGTGGAAATGTAAAATAGTGAGGGCATTGTGGAAAAGTAAGATAGTGAGGGTACTGTGGAAAACAGTATAGCAGTTCCTCAAGATGTTAAACATAAAATTGCCATGCGGCCCAGTAATTCTGCTCCTAGGCATACACTTAGGTAATTGAAAACATATGTTCAAACAAAAACCTGTACATGAATGTTCATAGCAGAATTATTCATAATAACTCAAAGTATAAATGATCCAAATGTTTATACATCTAATGCATTTGATGGACAATTATTCAGCCATAAAAGAATGAAGTCCTAATACATGCTACAACATTAATGAACCTTTGAAAACATGCTGAGTAAAAGAAGCCAGACACAAAAGGTCACATATTATATGTGCTATGGTCTGAATGTCTGTGTCCCCCTAAAATTCATGTGCTGAAATCCTAACCTCCAAAGATGATGCCATTAGGAGTTGGGGCCTTTGGGAGATGCTTAAATCATGAGGGTGGAGCTCTTCTGAATAGAGCTAATGCTTTATAAGAGGCTCCAGAGGGATCCCTGGTCCCTTCCACCATGTGAGGACATAGCCAGAGGTGCTGGCTATGAGCCAGGAAGAGGGATCTCACCAGAATGCGACCATGCTTGCACCTTGATCTTGGACTTTCCAGTCCCAAGAACCATGAGAAGTAAATGTTTGTTGTTTATAAGCCAGCCAGTCTGTTGTACTTTGTTATAGCAGCTCAAATGGACTAAGGCAGTATGATTCCATTTATACATAATATTCAGAATGGATAAATCCATAGAGACAGAAAGCAGGTTAGTGGTTACTAGAGTTTGAGGGAGTGGGGAATTAAAAGTGAGAGCTTAATGGGCACAAAGTTTCTTTATAGGGTGATGAAAATGGTCTGGAATTGGATATTGGTTATGATTGCACAGGATTTTGAATATACTAAACACACTGTATTGTACACTTTAAAATGGTTAAAATGATGAATTTTGTTATGTGAATTTTATCTCAAAATTAAAAATCTTTAAAAAACCCCTTTGGTTTTGGAAACTCCAACCCATTACCCTAGGAACAAGTTCAGCCTGTAGCAGGGAGAGGTTCTGCTAACTATGATGGGGGCTACATGGAGGGAGTTTTTAGTTTACATTACAAGTGCTAGTGGGCCATAAGGAGAGTGAGATGCAGTAGCTCTTGGAATGACCGCATTGTGGCAATCTGTGATTAACTGGTTGTGAAGCCCTACAAGTTGCCCTGTAATCTCAGTCTATTATAATCCTTACCTGACTGAATAGCTATCACAGTTCTCACCCACTGTCTTAGGGCTGCTATAACAAAGTACCATAGACTGGGTGGCTTATAAACAAGAGCAATTTATTTCTCACAGTTCTGGAGGCTGGAAGTCAGAGATCAGAGTGCCGGCATGGTCGAGTTTGGTGAGGACCCTCTTCTAGGTTGCAGACTTCTGACTTATTGTATCAGAGAGCAGAGAGCAGAGGGAGGAAACAAACTTTACTGTGACTCTTAGAAGGACATTAATCCCATCCATGAGGGCTTCACACCTTCATGAGTTCATCTAATCCTAATTACCTCCCAAAGGCCCCACCTCCTAATACCATCACATTGTGGGGTAGGGTTTCAATATGTAAATTTGGGGGGACAGGTTAAGTCCTTAAGACCCACTTATGAATAACTCCACTCTAAGGGAAATACTTACACCTGAATTATTTTGAGTTAAGGTATCTCTATGGACACTTAGATTTATTCAATCTAGTCACCAAATATTGGGTTGGCCAAAAAGTTCCTTTGGTTTTTAAGTAAAAATAAAAGACACATTTTTCATTTTCACCAAGAACTTTATTGAACAACGTATTCACCCTTTTGTTCCACTACTTGCTGCCATTTTTCAGGCAACTTCATAATTCCATCTTCCCAAAACTTTTTATCTTTTTGAGCAAAGAACCGTTCCAGGTGCCTTTTACAGTCTTCCAGGGAATTGAATTTTTTTCCATTAAGAGAATTTTGTAAAGACTGAAATAAATGGAAATCTGAAGGTGCAATGTCTGGTGAATATGGCGGATGAATCAGAACTTCCCAGCCAAGCTATAACAGTTTTTGCCTGGTCATCAAAGAAACATGCGGTCTTGCATTATCCTGATGGAAGATTATGCCTTTTCTGTTGACTAATTCCGGACGCTTTTTGTGAGTGCTGCTTTCAGTTGGTCTAATTGGGAGCAGTACTTGTTGGAGTTAATCGCTTGTGTTCCAGAAGGGGCTCATAATAGAGGACTCCTTTCCAATCCCACCATATACATAACATCACCTTCTTTGGATGAAGACCGGCCTTTGGTGTGGTTGGTGGTGGTTCGTTTCACTTGCCCCACAATCTCTTCCGTTCCACATTATTGTACAGTACCCACTTTTCATCACCCGTCACAACTGTTTTAGAAATGGAATGTTTTTGTTATGTTTAAGTAGAGAATCACATGCAGAAATATGGTCAAGAAGGTTTTTTTCACTTAATTTATGTGTAGTCCAAACATTAAAGCCATTCACATAACCAAGGTGGTGAAAATGATTTTCAGTGCTTGATTTGGATATTTTGAGTATGTCGGCTATCTCCTGTGTGGTATCACATTGATTGTTGTCAATTAATGTCTCGATTTGATCGCTGACAACTTCAACTGGTCTACCTGACCCTGGAGCATCATCCAGCGAGAAATCTCCAGCACGAACCTTCACAAACCACTTTTGACATGTTTGATCAGTCACAGCACCTTCTCCATACACTGCACAAATCTTTTTGTGCGCTTCAGTTGCGTTTTTACCTTTCTTGAAATAATAAAGCATAATATGCCAAAAATGTTGCTTTTCTTCTTCTGTCTTCAATATTAAAATGGCTACACAAAAAATTCTCCAATTCTGCTAAGTTTTTTTAAAATGCACGCTGATATGACAGCTGTCACAATACAATCTAACAAAATTGTTTCGAATGAAGTTGACAACTAAACGCTACCACAGCCATCTTATGGAAAAACCCGAATGAACCTTTTGGCCAACCCACTACTTATCAAGTATCTCATGCTATTTGTTGAGCATTAATTGTGTGTTTGACCACTGTACCTACACATTATATACTTTATATTAACTCAGTCCATTTAACAAACCCATTAAATAGATTTTAATGTTCCCATTTTACAGATGGGGAGACTACAGTGGAGAGGGGTTGAATAACTTGCCTAAGGCCACCCAGTTGCTGTGTGGCAGATCTGGGATATTAACTTAGATCTGTATACACCCATATCCCCTGCTCTTTAACACTATAATATAATGGAAGTTAACTTGGGCTGGGGGAGTGGGGTGTGTGAGGATTGGAGAGAAAGAAGTCTAGCATGAATTCTGGCTGTTATTTCAGACCAACTGATTGAATTTCTCACATTTCAGACAATTGTTTAGGCTTAATGAAGACAGGGACTCAAATAACCTATTTCTCCCTCTTTCAGTGTTACAAAAATAAAGTCTTTATCCTTTATCATTTTCACAAATTCACTGTGCAGTCAATTGGGCCTGTTGAAATCTTATAATATTGTTGGGATGGTGTTAGGCATTTACAGTATGTGTTCCAGTTTATTTGTTAGCTTTGAAAACCTGTTGATCGTGCATTAAATTGAGGTGGATCTATAGCTTCTGACTTAAAAAAGGGACATATTATAAATGCAGCTGTTGACAAGATGACAGGATTTTACGCTTTTACAATGAAAAATATCTACACATTCTGTGTAACATCCAGTAGTTAAATGTCTGGCAAGTGTCATTAAACAAAATTAACATACTTAATGAAACCATCATTTCTCTTATTCTCTTTTCAAAATTCTAAAATATATCTAACTTACTATTTATTCTGTAATAAAGCATTGTATTTGCTGTTCTGCAAATAAATATGAATGCAGACAGATAAATTAGGATTAGATTATTTAACTGCCTATATATAGTGTTAACTGCATTTTTTTTAACCATATAAACCTTAATCCATGTCACCTCTTTCAAGACCCATACCAGAACATGCCTTCTCTTATGTAACTTCCCTTACTAAACTGCCACGCTCAGAACATACTTTTCACACCTATCATGCCATTTATAGAGTGGTATATTGCTTAAACTTATTAATACTGTTTTTAAATGATCTTTCTGGCTGTTTCAGGAATATCCATTTTCTCTCTAACTCACAAGCTCTGCATGTCATTGACATTCTTTTTTAATAATCACAGAATGTTTAAGGATAGTTCTCTACACATAGTGGGTGGTCAATAAATATTCCTGGAATTGCAGTCTGCATTTCCAAGTTGCTAAGCTCATTTAATGTTAAACTATTAAAGGCCATGGTGTCTGGAAATTTTGAGCATAAATCCACTGGTACCTGAGAAGTCTGGGAATTGTTTTTGTTACTGGGAAAGAAATAACAGTTCTTTATTTTTCCCCAAGTGATTGGACAAGTACTTTCAGCACAGCCTTTCTAGCCTAAAAAGAGGCAAATCTCCTCTCCCCAGGAGAGGACCCTCTACCAGGATATTTCTCACATCTTTTTTGTGGAAGGCCTTAATTCTTCTTTGTAGCTTTTTTTGGACTTATGCAAAAAGGAATGTATTTCAGGAGAGAAATCTCAAAAAGTAATACCTAGTTTATCTGGCATCTTTTATCCTGAGACTGCTCCAGGTTGAGTTCGGTCCTCATTATCTGTAGAAAGGGGAGAGGGGTTCCACTTCTGGCACACGAGTGAGGAGCTCTTTGGACCTGCTCCTCAGAGGAACTGGTGGAAATTATTTTTTTTAAATTTAAGGATTCTGGAAATTGTCCTAAGAGCATACTGCAAATGAAGAAACATGTTCTAAAATGTACTGTGGTGATGGTTGCACCACTCTGAATATACTGAAAACCATTGAATGGTACACCTTTAGAAAAGTGAATTGAATTGCATGTGAATTATATGTCAATAAAGTCTTAAAAAATTAAGAAAGAAGGAAACCAAACTTCATATTCTGTCTCCCAGAGTGACCCAGAGTAGTATTAGTGAAACAAAGGAGAAATGTAAAAGTTATCTATTGCTGTATAAGAAATTTCCCCAAACTTAGCTGCTTAAAGCAACAAAGATTTCTTAACTCTCAGATTCTGTGGGGCAGGAATCCTGGGCACAGCTTGGCTGGGTGCTTCTCAATCCAGGCCTCTTATGAGGTTACAGCCAAGTCATTGGTCAAAGCAGTAGTAGTCATAGCAAGTCTTAGCTTGAACTGGAGAATTTGCTTCTAATCTCACTCACATAGCTGTGGACTGGACTGAGAAGATCAGCTTCCATCTCATTCATGTGGTGGCTGACAGGCTTTGGTTCCTCATTACATGGATCTGAGTGTGCTCCAAACATGGCAACTGATGATGATGATGATGATGATGAGAGGGAGAGGGAGGGAGAGAGAGAGAAGAGAGAGAGAGCAAGAGAGACTGAGAGAGACACGAGGGTGAGCTTACTAGAGAGTGTTCAAGATGGAAGCCATAGTCTTTTTGTAGCCTACTTTTGAAAGTAGAATCCCATGACCTCGGCGATATTCTACTGATTACAAAGAGCCAAACATTTCACCCACACTCAAGGGCAGGGAATCACATAAGGGTGTGAATACCAGGAGGTGGGGATTACTGGGGGCCATCTCAGAGGCTGCCTGCCACAGAGAGGATTTCCCAGGCTATAGATATTCTGTCTTTTCTGACTATGTTTGTGGAGGATAATACATTTGTAGAAAAAAAAAAAAGAGAGAGTAAATGTGTGATATGACTGGGATTGCACAGGAAGCTATGGTAGCATTGAGGAGGTACTTTAATCTAGTGCTGGGAGGGACCTTCATATGTAGTCAAAGAATGTCTTCGAAGATGTGATATCTGATGTTTGTTTTGAGGTGAAGAGTTACTCTGGCTAGAAAATGTGGTACAAGAGGGAGAAAGGCATAGAGACACTATATCTTTAAGAACTGCAGGCAGTTGTGTAAAATTGGAAAGGAGGGTGTGTGTGTGTGTATTCAGGAGGATAAATATGTGAAAGGCTGGATCCTGAAGGTCTGTGTATGGAGTTGGGATTTTTAAATTGAAGACACTTGGGAGTCATGTTCTAAAAAGGGAAGTCATTTGGTTCTTATGGGAGCAGAGCAGAGTCAAAATCTGTTGATCATGCATTAAATTAAAGGGAATCTATAACTTCTGACTTTGAAAAAGGAAGAAATATAGACAGGAATTTCTAATAACTATTCTTTAAACATAGCCCATATAGTCCTACATTTGTACCACTGCTTACTCTTTCTACTGCCTTCCTTGCCTCCCCCCACCACCTCCCCTTGCCTCTTCCAAATACCCTGTTTTCAGAGACCAACTTAAGGAACACCTACCTCCAGGAGCACTTGTGTCATTTTAGCCCATAAGATTACCTTCCCCTGAACTTCACAGCACTTGAACACTATACTTCTTCTTTTATCCTTTAAATAGATAACCTGATACATTTAGTTATTTCATGTACATTTATCCATTTTATGAATACCTACTGAGATATCTATTATGTACATAGCATTATATAAAATGCTTCAATTAAATCCAGATGTATATAATATGGAACGAGGTCCCTGGCCTCAAAGAAGTCACGGTCTGGGCATGAACTACCCACACTGGATTACCAGAAGTGCATACTAAAATACCTGTTCTATGGCCCACCCAAGACTCATTGAATAAAACTCTCTGAGAATAAGGTGACCAAATCTAGATTTTAATGCCTACTGTGATTCTAAAGAACACTAAGTTGGGAACTAACGGTCTGGTGAACGAGACAGGAATATACATAAATAATTCCAACACAAGGTAGAATGCGCTAAGTGTGCACCACATGAAACCAGTGCAAAACCCTTTTGGGAGTTGAGATCACTTGTAGCTGGGCAGTTGAGAAATATTTCATGGAAAAAGTAGTATTTTAATTGTCATATCTGAGGGACAGTCACTGATATATCTTCTCTTATTTGTTCATTTATTTTGATTCCCTTGTTTTTGACATATAAGTCTTGGCTTTATTTGAGGATGCTGCCCCTTTAACAGGAATAGCAAACACGGATTTTGTGTTTCCATGAGAAGCTTTTTCAAATTGGTCTTAAGATCTTGATTCTCCATTTGCTAGTCTCTTCTGCCACAGCTTTTTAAATCCAGACTTGAAAAACCCAAACTGCACTTAATTCTTCATCCACTTATATATGCAGTTCACATTCACATTGTGCTTGTGGGAGGATGAGAGCTATATAAATCCAAGGTATTATTATTATTACGTTCTCTCACTGCTGTTCCCTTTTAGCCCTTTATTCTAGGTTTTCAACTTGACTTAGTTTGAATTCTGCTTAATCTTACCTTCAATTTAATTCTATTTTAATAAAGCTGTCTATAAATAATAATAACAATGAAAACTTTTATAAGAAGCAAGTCAGATCTGTTTACTGCAGACCTCAGTAGAAGAAGACCAATTTTCCCCAAGGAGGGTCCTGAAGACACTCAAATTCAACATCTCCATTTAGGTACATGTCTGCTGGGTGAATTTTTTGAAGTTCATAGGGTTGATTAGTGCTAGAAATCTGTTTTTCCTTTGCAGATATTCATACAGAGCTCTTTTACTGAAGCACAGAGGTACTGCTAATGAAGAGCAGTGCAATTCCTTTCAAGAGATTGTGTTGCCTTTGGCATCTCTTAGTAGGCATGTATCACCATCTTCTGATACTAAATCCTGTATCAATCAATGTCCATTCAGAAGAGGTACATAGAGTGATTCGGGGAATTAAAAGCTTTCATAACCATTGGAAAGACCATTGCTTTCATAACCATTGGTAAAGAATGTCAGGAGACAGCTTTCAGGAAACATGGATGTGTGGGGATCCCAGGAAAGCCCCCACCAGTGCTATCAGCTGCTTGCTCACAATGGACATGACCTCAACTGCCTGCATCGTACTAGAAGCACAAGCCTGCTGTATTGAGAAAAGTGGACAGAGCAAGCTTATTTCTTATTTCTGTCTCTGCCTTTTCCATTATCCTCTGTTGGCACAGATGTAGACACTTTTTTTGTTTTTGTACCCTTAGGATGGCATACATTTTAAAATATGTGGACACATGCTCTAAAATGTAAAACATTTTTCACTTAGTAAATTATGAGCATATTCCTACCACTAAATATGATGCACTATGATTTTAATGGCTGTATGGCAGTCTTTCATGTGGATATACCATAATTTATTAACCACTATATTATTTACAACAACAGGAGGATAGTGCAAGAGCTCAGACTGTAGAGGTACACTGTATCTGAATCCTGGATTTGATGCTCACTGGCTTTGTGATTTTGGCAAGTCACTTAACTTCTCTAACCCCCATATTCTTCAATTGTAAAATGGAATTGAAAATATTAACACCCAGTTGGGTTGTCAAGGAAATGTGTCTGTCATATTAAGAATTCTCAATAAATGTTGAGTATTATTACTATTATTATAACATAACAAGAATATCTCATTATTTCATTTTTATAAATTCTTAGTGATTGCACTGCTGGGTCAAAGGTATGTGATTTTTTTTGCATTTTTTATTTTTTGTAGGGAGTGGGTGGGTACATATAACAAATTTATTTTCAGAAATATTGGGCAGTTTATTTTCCTACCAATAGTTCTGTAATTACCTATTTCACTAAACCCTCACAATTATAGGCTATTATAATTTCAACCATTGTGATACGGCTTTTCAACTGTCAAATCGGTCTTGTTTTAATTTGTGTTTTGTTTTATGTGTTTCTACTTTATGAATTGTTTTTTCATTTCCATTTCCCATGTGTTTATTGGTGTACAGTACTCCTTCTCACTAATTGGTCTTTGTCCATCTCAAGATTATATCTTTGCCTCTTGCTTCTTTTCCATTTGTTCCACCTCTTCTTTAGGTATGGCAATTATCTCTATGTTTGCCATCCTTTATATAGAGCAACTTTAATTTATTCTTCTTTTTACATTTCCATTTACCCTGCAATATAGAGAAACTCTGCTTATCATGGTACTTATCCACCTTACTGAGTGCCACTTAATGAACTACTGAAATGTATGTGCATTTTTACTTGTATGCTTTCCTCACTGGGCTCTGCTCTGGGCATTGCAGGGGCCATCTTATCTTGTCTGCTGTTGTATCTCCCGTACTCAGAACGTAGCCATCATCTTTTAAAACTTTTCAGTGGACCAAGCTAAAATAATATATCATGATTTTACTATCATATTTCAGTTCAAATTTATGAGTTTTACTTAACTGCTTTTAATTATATGCTTCGTTCTATCCTATATGAAAAGCTTGGGTCCTTATTACACTAATATAATTGCTTCTTTGGTATTTATACTTTCAAAACAATATAAATATATTACTAATAAAGTGATTACTGAAACCAACTGATACTATTACTAACAAAGTGATTACTGAGAGCAATTTGAGAATCCTCTGCAGATTAAACAAAAATTTTATCCTTAGAGCACATCCCACTAGGGATGTACAAACTGCAGATCTTACTTGACCTATGATGGGGGTTACATCCTGATAAGCCCCTCATAAGTTGAAAACATCATAAGCTGAATATGCATTTAGCCTATTTTAATGTGCCCAGAACACTTCCATTAGGCTACGGTTAGGCAAAATCATTTAACACAAAGCCTATTTTATAATAAGTTATGGAAATATCTCATGTAATTTATTGAATACTGTGCTGAAAGTGAAAAACAGACTGGGTGTGTGGGTACAGACTTGCTGTAAGTGTATCAGTTGTTTACCCTCATGATCACATGGCTGATTGGGAGCTGCAGCTAGCCCAACATTACGAGAGAGTATTATACTGCATATTGCTAGCCTGGGAAAAGATCCAAATTCAAAATTTGAAGTACAGTTTCTACTGAATGCATATTGCTTTAGCACCACCAAAAAGTTGAAAAATCATAATTTGAACCACTGTTGAGTCGGGGACTATCTGCACTGTGTTTTAAAGTCTCTTGAAATAATTATTTTTGTAGTTGTGCCAACAATTTGATAAATAATTAACTTTGTTTCATTTTTTTTTAACAATTGCTTTTTAAATTTAATTTTGTTTTATAGTTATGTAGAACATTTACATTGTTCCAAAGTAAAAACAAAAACAAGGTACATTAAAAGAAATCTAGCTTCTCTCCCTTTCCCTTTCTTGCTAGTCAGGAAAGTATCTCTATCTAGTTTTAGCTTTTTTTTTTTCTTTGCATAGGTCTATGGAAATAACATAAAATGATGTTCAAGAGTAGATTCTTTATTAAATGCCAAAGCAAAATCTTACAGTATCATTAAAAAATCTGTTACAGGATTATTTGCTTCCTTAACGTTCTTTGGCTGAACCAATTTCCTTTTAAAATCTAATTGTTCTGTCTTTTAATTAATCTGCAATGAGTCAAGTTTAAATTTCCTTGAATTTTATTCTGTACAAAGCAGATACTATTTTAAATTAACTTCTGTTTCCTATAGCAAATCTTTTTCAAAAGTATGCTCCTCTTCCACCACTTGCTTCACTTTCTCCCTCTTCCTTTTTGTGCTATAGCAGAATTTCATTGACCTTGTGTTGGTTTCAAGTCCACTTCATTCATTTTTGAATGAGGAGGATTTATCTCATCTTAGTATATGTCACTCAAACATGTGGGTAAATTCCTCTTGCATTCTCTCTTTAGCTGTGTGCTATTTTAATGATCTTATCCTAACTTAACCTGAGTGGCTAACATTTATAAGTTTAAATTAGCACTGTGATACAATCGGCAGAAATCTATGGTAAGGGAACTGAGATTATTGATAATGCCATTAGGCAGACTTGTTTGATCATTTCACTTGGGATTTGTGAAGGGGCATTTTAATGCCTTTGTGCAAGTCATGTCCTTACTTTAAAGGCACTCTGTAAACTTTTTGCTGGCAAATCTTTAGGTGAAGCTAACTAATCAATGTTTGAGTAATCACCTGTGCTCTTTGAGACTGACTTTGACTCTTTTTCCATAATTACCATCAGAACACTTTTCTGAAGCATCTGATTGCTCATGATTCTATACTAGATGGTTGAAAATGAAATGACTGCTGCCATATATTTAAATGGTTAAATACTAAATTTTATTGAATGAGTAAAACTGTTAGACACATTAGGCCTCAAAGTGGTAATACAGGACTCTGATTGACCAAGTTCTTGTATTTCTGATCTCTGACTAATAGTCATTTTCTCTGAAAAGCCCTTCCTGAACTTACCCCATTCAAATCAAAGTATTCCCCCTGTTATATACTCTGTAGTACTCCTTAACAGCAGTCAGAGTTGGTAGTTATCTATATGATGATAATTTCTTTAATGTCTGTGTTGTTCACTAGACTTTAAATGCCAACAGAATTAGAATTCTGTTTTGTCTATTTTATTCTCTAATCTAGGGCCCAGTGCCTAGAACAGTCCTGACACTCAGTATATACTATTTTAAAAAATAGATGAATACAAGATAAAAATATTAAATCTCATTCTACAGACAAATTAGAAGAGTAAAGGGACATATGTGAGGTGGAAGGGTTGGATTTGAGCTAGAGAGGAAGGGAGGTTGTAATAGTGGGTAAACCACCAGATTAAGAGTCAGAAGCCTTCTGGTCTTGACCCTGCTGCTTAGCAGCTATGCGACTTTATTAAAAACACCTTCCCTCTCTGATCCTACTTTATACATTTATACAATGAATAGGGAAAATTAAATAATATAAAATTTTCTTATAATTCTAGTCATCCATGATTTTCTTATCTTCTGTTTCTTCATCTCTAAAGTAATAATAGTACCTATCTCATAGAGTTATTGTGAATTTTAAATAAGATAATGTGTATTATTTGTTTTCCTTCTACCCCTTATTCACTAAGCAGTTTTCCAAACTCCTTGGATCCTCTTTGCATTACTGCAGCAGTTTTATCTTTGGATAGCTCCAACACATCATCAGATTTCCCCAGAAACTTCTAGAACAGTGTCTGTCAGATATGCACTCATTTGCGGCATTCCCCATTCTTTAGTAAGCTCTAACAGTATGTAGGAGCATCACACAGGGAGAAACAAATGCCCTTATTAAATATGCCCTTCCGTTAGTTTGAATATGAATTGTTATCCAGCATTGGTCTAATTCTGAATGGTGCTTTCTAATCTCTAAAGTGGTTTTTTTTTCTTTCTCCATTTAGTATAGATGCACTTGTTTCCCTTCATGGTCCAGATGTATTTCATTGGCTACTAAGTTATTTTTCCAAGTTACATAAAAATGCCTCTTTTTTTTCCCATTAAGGCAACAAATTTTCCTATTTTCATATTGTGAGGTGCTAGGTATTTTAGAGTATTTAGCTGATGAATGTCTGTCTTTTTTTTTTTAAACACCTTTATTGGAGTAAAATTGCTGTATAGTGTGTTAGTTTCTGCTTTATAACAAAGTGAATCAGCTATACATATACATATATCCCCATATCTCCTCCCTCTTGTGTCTCCCTCCCAGCCTCCCTATCCCACCGATCTAGGTGGACACAAAGCACCGAGCTGATCTCCCTGTGCTATGTGGCTGCTTCCCACTAGCTATCTGTTTTACATTTGGTAGTGTATATATGTCCATGCCACTCTCTCACTTTGTCCCAGCTTACCCTTCCCCCTCCCCGTGTCCTCAAGTCCATTCTCTACATCTGTGTCTTTATTCCTGTCCTGCCCCTAGGTTCATCAGAACCATTTTAATTTTTTTTAGATCCCATATATATGTGTTAGCATACGGTATTTGTTTTTTTCTTTCTGACATACTTCACTCTGTATGACAGTCTCTAGGTCCATCCACCTCACTAGAAATAACTCAATTTCGTTTCTTTTTATGGCTGAGTAATATTCCATTTTACATATGTGCCACATTTTCTTTATCCATTCATCTGTCGATGGATGCTTAGGTTGCTTCCATGTCCTGGCTATTGTAAATAGAGCTGCAATGAACATTGTGGTACATGACTCTTCTTGAATTATGGTTTTCTTAGGGTATATGCCCAGTAGTGGGATTGCTGGATCGTATGGTAGTTCTATTTTTAGTTTTTTCAGGAACCTCCATACTGTTCTCCATAGTGACTGTAACAATTTACATTCCCACCAACGGTGCAAGAGGGTTCCCTTTTCTCCACACCCTCTCCAGCATTTATTGTTTGTAGATTTTTTGATGATGGCCATTCTGACTGCTGTGAGGTGATACCTCATTGTGGTTTTGATTTGTATTTCTCTAATGATTAGTGATGTTGAGCATCCTATCATGTGTTTGTTGGCAATCTGTATATCTTCTTTGGAGAAATGTCTATTCAGGTCTTCTGCCCATTTTTGGATTGGGTTGTTTGTAGTTTTGATATTGAGCTGCATGAGCTGCTTGTAAATTTGGGAGATTAATCCTTTGTCTGTTGCTTCGTTTGCAAATATTTCCTCCCATTCTGAGGGTTGTCTTTTCATCTTGTTTATGGTTTCCTTTGCTGTGCAAAAGCTTTTCAGTTTGATTAGGTCCCATTTGTTTATTTTTGTTTTTATTTCCATTTGTCTAGGCGGTGGGTCAAAAAGGGTCTTGCTGTGATTTATGTCATAGAGTGTTATGCCTATGTTTTCCTCTAAGAGTTTTATAGTGTCTGGCCTTACATTTAGGTCTTTAATCCATTTTGAGTTTATTTTTGTGTATGGTGTTAAGGAGTGTTCAAATTCATTCTATTACATGTAGAGGTCCAGTTTTCCCAGCACCAATTATTGAAGAGGCTGTCGTTTTTCAATTGTATATTCTTGCCTCCTTTATCAAAACTAAGGTGACTATATGTGCATGGGTTTATCTCTGGGCTTTCTCTCCTATTCCATTGATCTATATTTCTGTTTTTGTTCCAGTACCATACTGTCTTGATTACTGTAGCTTTGTAGTATAGTCTGAAGGCTGGGAGCCTGAGTCCTCCAGCTCCGTTTTACTTTCTCAAGATTGCTTTGACTATTTGGGGTCTTTTGTGTTCCCATACAAATTGTGCAATTTTTTGTTCTAATTCTGTGAAAAATGGCATTGGTAGTTTGATAGGGATTGCACTGAATTTGTAGATTGCTTTGGGTAGTACAGTCATTTTCACAATACTGATTCTTCCAATCCAAGAACATGGTATATCTCTCCATCTGTTTGTATCATCTTTAATTTCTTTCATCAGTGTCTTATAGTTTTCTGCATACAGGTCTTTTGTCTCCTTAGGTAGGTTTATTCCTTGGTATTTTATTCTTTTTGTTGCAGTGGTAAATGGGAGTGTTTCCTGAATTTCACTTTCAGACTTTTCATCATTAGTGTATAGGAATGCAAGAGATTTCTGTGCATTAATTTTGTATCCTGCTACTCTACCAAATTCATTGATTAGTTCTAGTAGTTTTCTGGTAGCATCTTTAGGATTCTCTACGTATAGTATCATGTCATCTGCAAACAGTGACAGCTTTACTTCTTCTTTTCCGATTTGGATTCCTTTTATTTCTTTTTCTTCTCTGATTGCTGTGGCTAAAACCTCCAAAACTATGTTGAATAATAGTGGTGAGAGTGGACAACCTTGTCTTGTTCCTGATCTTAGAGGAAATGGTTTCAGTTTTTCACCATTGGGAATGATGTTGGCTGTGGGTTTGTCATATATAGCCTTTATTATGTTGAGGTAGGTTCCCTCTATGCCCACTTTCTGGAGGGTTTTTATCATAAATGGGTGTTGAATTTTGTCAAAATCTTTTTCTGCGTCTATTGATATGATCATTTGGTTTTTATCCTTCAGTTTGTTAATATGGTGTATCACATTGATTGATTTCCATATATTGACGAATCCTTGCATTCCTGGGATAAACTCGACTTGATCATAGTGTATGATCCTTTTAATGTGCTGTTGGATTCTGTTTGCTGGTATTTTGTTGAGGATTTTTGCATTTTTGTTCATCAGAGATACTGGTCTGTAGTTTTCTTTTTTTGTGACATCTTTGTCTGGTTTTGGTATCAGGGTGTTGGTGGCCTCGTAGAATGAGTTTGAGAGTGTTCCTCCCTCTGCTATATTTTGGAAGAGTTTGAGAAGGGTAGGTGTTAGCCCTTCTCTAATTATTTGATAGAATTTGCCTGTGAAGCCATCTGGTCCTGGGCTTTTGTTTGTTGGAAGATTTTTAATCACAGTTTCAATTTCAGTGCTTGTGATTGGTCTGTTTATATTTTCTATTTCTTCCTGGTTCAGTCTCAGAACATTGTGCGTTTCTAAGAATTTGTCCATTTCTTCCAGGTTGTCCATTTTATTGGCATACAGTTGCTTGTAGTAATCTCTCATGATCCTTTATATTTCTGCCGTGTCAGTTGTTACTTCTCCTTTTTCATTTCTAATTCTGTTGATTTGAGTCTTCTCCCTCTTTTTCTTGATGAGTCTGGCTAATGGTTTATTAATTGTGTTTCTCTTCTCAAAGAACCAGCTTTTAGTTGTATTGATCTTTGCTATTGTTTCCTTCAGTTCTTTGTCATTTATTTCTGATATGATCTTTATGATTTCTTTCCATCTGCTAACTTTGGGGTTTTTTTTTTGTTCTTCTTTCTCTAATTGCTTTAGGTGTAAGGATAGGTTGCTTATTTGAGATATTTCTTGTTGCTTCAGTTAGGATTGTATTGCTGTAAACGTCCCTCTTAGAACAACTTTTGCCGCATCCCATAGGTTTTGGGTTGTCGTGTTTTCATTGTCATTTGTTTCTAGGTATTTTTTAATTTCCTATTTGAGTTCTTCAGTGATCTCTTGGTTATTTAGTAGTGTATTGTTTAGTCTCCATGTGTGTTTTACAAGTTTTTCCTGTGATTGATATCTAGTCTCATAGCGTTGTGATCAGAAAAGATACCTGATATGATTTCAATTTTCTTAAATTTACCAGTGCTTGATTTGTGACCCAAGATATGGTCTATCCTGGAGAATGTTCCATGAGCACTTGAGAAGAAGGTATATTTTGTTGTTTTGGGGTGGAATGTCCTATAAATATCAATTAAGTCCATCTTGTTTAATGTATCATTTAAAGCTTGTGTTTCCCTATTTATTTTCATTTTGGATGATCTGTCCATTGGTGGAAGTGGGGTGTTTAAGTCCCCTACTATGATTGTGTTACTGTCGATTTCCCCCTTTATGGCTGTTAGCATTTGCCTTATGTACTGAGGTGCTCCTATGTTGGGTGCATAAATCTTTACAATTGTTATATCTTCTTCTTGGCTTGATCCCTTGATCATTATGTAGTGTGCTTCTTTGTCTCCTGTAATAGTCTTTATTTTAAAGTCTATGTTGTCTGATATGAGAATTGCTACTCCAGCTTTCTTTTGATTTCCATTTCATGGAACATCTTTTTCCATCCCCTCACTTTCAGTCTGTATGTGTCCCTAGGTCTGAATTGGGTCTCTTCTAGGCAGCATGTGTACGGGTCTTGTTTTTTTATCCATTCAGCCAGTCTATGTCTTTTGGTTGGGGCATTTAATCCTTTTACACTTAAGGTAGTTATCAATATGTATGTTCCTATTACCATTTTCTTAATTGTTTTCATTTGTTTTTCTAGGTGTTTTCCTTCTCTTGTGTTTCCTGCCTAGAGAAGTTCCTTTAGCATTTGTTGTAGAGCTGGTTTGGTGGTACTGAATTCTCTTAGCTTTTGCTTGTCTGCAAAGATTTTAATTTCTCTCACAAATCTGAATGAGATCCTTGCTGGGTAGAGTGATCTTGGTTGTAGGTTTTCCCCTTTCATCACTTTAAATATGTCCTGCCTCTCCCTTCTGGTTTGCAGAGTTTCTGCTGAAAGATCAGCTGTTAAGCTTATGGGGATTCCCTTGTATGTTATTTGTTGCTTTTCCCTTCCTGCTTTTAGTATTTTTTCTTTGTATTTAATATGTGGTAGTTTGATTAATGTGTGTCTTGGCCTGTTTTTCCTTGGATTTATCATGTGTGGGACTGCGCTTCCTGGAGTTGATTGAGTATTTCCTTTCCCATATTAGGGAAGTTTTCAACTATAATCTCTTCAAATATTTTCTCAGTCCCTTTTTTTTTTCTCTTCTTCTTCTGGGTCCCCTGTAACTCGAATGTTGGTGCATTTTATGTTGTCTCAGAGGTCTCTGAGTCTGTCCTCAGTTCTTTTCATTCTTTTTTCTTTATTCTGCTGTGCAGTAGTTATTTCCACCATTTTATCTTCCAGGTCACTTATCCGTTCTTTTGCCTCAGTTATCCTGCTATTGATTCCTTCTAGAGAATTTTAAATTTCATTTATTGTGTTGTTCATCATTGTTTGTTTGCTCTTTCGTTCTTCTAGGTCCTTGTCAAACATTTCTTGTATTTTCTTCATTCTATTTCCAAGATGTTGGATCATCTTTACTATCATTACTCTGAATTCTTTTTCTGGTAGACTGTCTATTTCCTCTTCATTTGTTTGGTCTAGTGGGTTTTTACGTTGCTCCTTCATCTGCTGTGTATTTCTGTGTCTTCTCATTTTGCTTAACTTAATGTGTTTGGGGTCTCCTTTTCGCAGACTACAGGTTCATAGTTCCTGTTGTTTTTGGTGTTTGCTCCCTATGGGTAAGGCTGGCTCATTGGGTTTTGTAGGCTTCCTGGTGGAGGGGACTGGAGCCTGTGTTCTGGTGTTGTCTTTCTGGTGTGCAGGACCGCATCCAGTGGTGTGTTTTGGGGTGTCTGTGATCTTATTATGATTTTAGGCAGCCTCTCTTCTAATGGGTGGGGTTGTGTTTCAGTCTTACTAGTTGTTTGGCATAGGGTGTCCAGCACTGTAGCTTGCTGGTCTTTGAGTGGAGCTGGGTCTTAGCGTTGAGATGGAGATCTTTGGGAGCGCTTTTGCCGTTTAATATTACATGGAGCTGGGAAGTCTTTGGTGGTTCAATGTCCTGAACTCTGCTCTCCCATCTCAGAGGCTCAGGCCTGACACCCAGCCGGAGCACCAAGACCCTGTCAGCCACACGGCTCAGAAGAAAATGGAGAAAAAAATGAAAGAAGAAAGAAAATAAATAAATAAATAAAGTTATTAAAATAAAAAAATTATTAAAAATAAAAAAATAAAAAAGTAATAAAAAAAAAGAAAGAAGAGAGCAACCACACCAAAAAACTAATCCACCAATGATAACAAGCACTAAAATATATACAAAAAAAAAAGAAAAAAAACGGACAGACAGAACCCTGGGACAAATGGTAAAAGCAAAGCTATACAAACAAAATCACATAAAGAAGCATACACATACACACTCACAAAAAGAGAAAAAGGAAAAAATATATATAAAAAGAAGAGAGCAACCAAACCAATAAGCATATCTACCAACGATAACAAGCTCTAAATACTAAACTAAGATAAACATAAAACTAGAAATAAATTAGATGCAGAAAGCAAACCCCAAGTCTACAGTTGCTCCTACAGTCCACCGCCTCAATTTTGGGATGATTTGTTGTCTATTCAGATATTCCACAGATGCAGGGTACATCAAGTTGATTGTGGAGATTTAATCCACTGCTCCTGAGGCTGCTAGGAGGAATTTCCCTTTCTCTTCTTTGTCCGCATAGCTCCTGGGGTTCAGCTTTGCATTTGGCCCTGCCTCTGCATGTAGGTCATCCTCTGGCCTCTGTTCTTTGCCCAGACAGGAGGTGGTTAAAGGAGCAGCTGATTCGGGGGCTCTGGCTCACTCAGGCCGGAGGGAGGGAGGAGTACGGAGTGTGGGGCGAGCCTGCGGCGGCAGAGGCCGGCATGACGTTGCACCAGCCTGAGACGGGCCATGCGTTCTCCCGGGGGAAGTTGTCCCTGGATCCTGGGACCCTGGCAGTGGCGGGCGGCACAGGCTCCTGGGAGGGGGGGTGTGGATACTGACCTGTGCTTGCACACAAGCTTCTTGGTGGCGGCAGCAGCAGCCTTAGTGTCTCATGCCCGTCTCTGGGGTCTGCGCTGATAGCCGTGGCTCACACTCGTCTCTGGAGCTCGTTTAGTCAGTGCTCTGCCTTCTGCGGGCAGACAGGAGAGGAATAACTTCTCCTCGTGCAATCCAAAACAATGGTCTCTTGCCTCTTTGGCAGCTCCAGACTTTTTCCCAGACTCCCTCCCAGCTAGCTGTGGTGCACTAGCCCCCTTCAGGCTGTGTTCATGCCGCCAACCCCAGTCCTCTCCCTGGGATCCGACCAAAGCCTGAGCCTCAGCTCCCAGCCCCCGCCCGCCCCGGCGGGTAAGCAGACAAGCCTCTCGGGCTGGTGAGTGCTGGTCAGCGCCGAGCCTCTGTGCGGGAATCTCTCCGCTTTGCCCTTCGCACCCCTGTTGCTGCGCTCTCCTCCATGGCTCCGAAGCTCCCCCCTTCGCCACCCGAAGTCTCCGCCCGCGAAGGGGCTTCCTAGGGTGTGGAAACCTTTCCTCCTTCACAGCTCCCTCCCAGTGGTGCGGGTCCCATCCCTATTCTTTTGTCTCTGTTTTTTCTTTTTTCTTTTGCCCTACCCGTGTACATGGGGAATTTCTTGCCTTTTGGGAAGACTGAGGTCTTCTGCCAGCATTCAGTAGGTGTTCTGTAGGAGTTATTCCACATGTAGATGTATTTCTGATGTATTTGTGGGGAGGAAGGTGATCTCCACATCTTACTCCTCCGCCATCTTGAAGTGGACCACAAAAGCCTGTCTTCTGCAGGCAGGAAAACAAGAAATGCCAGAGGTATAGAGCATCTGTTCCCGTGGCTTTCTTGCTGAACTTCCGTATTAGAAAGAACATTGTCTAAGAGAGCCGTATCCTCACAGCTCTCTTTAGGTCTGGTAGAACAGCACTGAGGGTGTTTCCTTGGGCTCAAAGCCACCAGATATGAGGGAAGCAGCTACAGTGGGGATAGACTATAAGGAGAATGGAACCATCCTTACCTGAGCCCCACCATTGCAGGGATTGAACCTAAAGATCATGTGTTCATTCAACGGGGTATAATAAACCCCTGTTTGGTGCCAAGAACTATCCTAAGGCAATATGTTAGTGGAAATTCAAAAGAAGTAGAAGAAAAATGAGCACCTAATCTGAGGAAACTCCCGACATCTCCAAGAAACTATGATATTGGAATCAACGGCTAGGTTGTGGGAGTTGTATAGCAAGCACCAGCAGAGGCCAAGAGGAGGGAAAATAAGTGCAAATTGGTGTTGGCAGGGACAGCTTCATTATGAATTCAGGTGGAGGGGGTATGGTTAGAAGGAACAAGCACATGGTATGCAAGGAAACAATTACTGCATACAGCTTTGTTAAAATAAGCTGTTTTGTTTCAATATGATTTTAAACATTCTTAAGAAAAAATGGAATTCTGGCTCCTTTTAAGACAGGTAAAACTATAATAGATTGTTGAAGACTGCAAAGTCTCTGGTAGGAAGGGCAATGAACTCTTCAAAAGAAAATAAATCATTGGTTAAAAAAGGAGAGGCCCTGGGGAAGGGCTGGACTAAAGTGGATGAATTGGCATTTTATACAATTGTGGTTTGTCTAGTAACCTTCTTTCTGGATTGGAATAACAACAAAAAAGAATCATTTAGAAAGAAATGTGGTATGTGACTGTCTTTTGGATCTTTGAAGATGCACTGAAGAGTGAATTGAAGCGTTAAGACCATTTGATGCCCTCTCACTAAGAGGAGCAGGAAATTAGCTCACTAGCTCACATGTATCATGCATTTACCATGTGCCAAGCACTGTGCTGGGTGCCTTGTATACAACATCTCATTTAAAGTTCTCAATAATCCTGAGGGGATAGCCTTCCTATTGGACCTCTGCTGTCAGATCCAAGGTACTGCCATTCAGCTGCAGATCTGCAGGCTCAGTATCTGGGGAGAATCATTCTTAGTGGGCTTGGCATTGCAAATCAGACCTACAGAAGTATAGCACATTTGCAATGTATGTTCAGGCTGAGGGACATTGAGAGGGGAGGTTATAAAGGTAAAATGGCACACACTAAGGAGTGCGAAGTGTATGCGTTTCAGTTATATCTTTTCTCTTTTTCCTGGTGTTAAAGAATCGACTGTGTATTTGACCGGAGTCAATAAGCACAGTTGGCATATTAGGACTCATCGTAATTAGTTTATTTTTTTCAGGGAGGAGAAAGCTTTATTTCCCCATATTTGATTCTGTACGTTTGGGCAAAGGATTGGGAAGTAGAGGATGAGGCTATGAAGCTCTTGAAGGTCTAGCTGAAAGCATTTCTAAATTGTTCTGCCAACATTCATTCTTTTATTCGTTTATGCTCTCATTTAATAAATATTAGCCAAGCACCTATCATGTGCCAGGCATTATGTAAGTTGCTGTGTTTATGACGAAGTTCAAGACACAGTTCCTGACTCAAAGGATCTCAGAGGTTAATAACAATACAGTAGGGTAGGTACTTAAATGAGATAAGCGAAAGCAGGGCTAGGCGAAAGAAGAGGGGCTCAACTCAGTCTCAGGGTTTATTGGCATCTCAACCTTAAAAATAATAATCCTAATAATGAGAAAATATGAGCTCAATTTAATTTTCTGTCATACCCAACTTCCTTTCTCAGCACTCCATCTCTCCAGGCAATATGATTGGAAAGTCTAAGATATTTCAAGAGCAAGGGCACTTGTCGGCACTTATGTGCCAGAGGGTCAGTTAGTAGCAGCAGAGGGAAGACCTTTAAGAAGGCTAAGTGCTGCATGTGCAAAGATAATGTTAAAAGAATTCTGCTCAGATATCTCATCTTCAGAGATCAATGCCCAAGAGTAGCCGAAAAGAATATTAAGTCCTAGAGGTAACTTCCTATGGATGACAGATGTAGCAGCAGATTGCATCCTGCTGGAAAAACAGGCACTGGCTAGTTGGTAGAGAGAACTTTTAAGATTTGGGATATCGTTTTGGCATACTGCATAGGACATGCAGTTTGGGCCTCAAGTGCTTTCTCTGTATTGTACGTCTTGTGATAGTAATGGTAATATAAGTCCTAATTCAAATATTTTAGTTAAGGAAAGGAAGGAAATCAACATGTATCAATTGCCGACTGTGAAGTAGGCACTGTGCTGTTTTCACATGTGAACAGAGTAATCCTGGGAGGTGGGAATCAATGGTCAGATTTTTACAGATAAGAGCATGAGGCTCAGAGAGGTTAAGTATCCTACTCAGGGTCACACAGCTACTAGGTGACAGAGCCAAGATTCAAATTAAGCTCCAAATTCCAACTGGCAGCAATAAACTCATATTCAAATACAAGCAAATGTGTTTGGAGGGTGGACACATTTACATGAAGAAAATGTTTGACTTCATTCTTCTGCCTTTCTTGGCTCTGAAGAAGTTGTGTTCTGGGTAACAGCTTGTGGGTTCTTAGGGTTAATCACTGTATTACACAGCCATAAATTCCCTTTGCAGAGAGCTGTCTCAGTGGATTTGCCACTCTTGTCAATCTCTTCTAGGCACTAGCTAATCAGGTCATGAACACAGTAGCCGAGACCAGAGCCAAACAGAAACTTGTCAAACTGTTTTGACTGTCTTAACGTGACTGAAGCACATTCGCAGTGAAAACATTTAGAGACTGTTCGCAGCTGTCGGAGTACCAGTTCAGTGTGGTTTCCAACCCTCCTACTCCCATTCCCACACCTACACTTCCAGCGTGTTTTGGGGCTGTTGTAGAGAGGCCGTGTTACTGGAGTGGAAAAGGTTTTAAGGAAAAGGCTCTGCATAAAAGTGACTCACTGACAGCCAATTAGGAGGCTTCTGCTGGGAGTCTGCCCTGGACTGACAGCAGAGCTGCAAATCCAGAGTAACTTGGCTGAAACATTCCCCAAATGGCCCTCAAAATAAGCTTTTGGGGGAAAGAGGTCCAAACCGTGATATGTAGAAAGGTTGACTGGTTGGTTTTTGTTTTGTTTTAAGTAGAAAAGAAAGAGCAGTGAAAAGGGATTTCTTGATTTCTTGCCTCTTCTCCATCATTCTCTTTCCAGACAGAATATTTATTTGCTCTTGTATAAAGAGAGACTACTGCTGCATGATGCCTCCACATACATGCACAGACTTATTTAGAGCTTCTTCATACGGTGACAGATTAATACCCACTTTAAACAAATGCTCATTTTATGGAATTAGTTACAGCCACAATGACTTCTGATTAAGGTTGATTGTCTTCTGTATCTTATAAATCCTATTCTTATGACATTCATCCTGGTCATCATGCTACACTAGGAGTAGAGCAAGATATTTGGGGGAAGCCAAGTGACTCTTTCAGAATAATCGTTTAGTTTTAATAATAGAAATACCACTGGTGGTAGTGGTGGTGGTGGTGGTAGTGATGTTGATGATGATGGTGATGCCCTTAACTCTACTAGCACCAGTATAATTCAGGCTGGCATTGCTTTTGAGAAGTTCCTTTAGAGAAGGAACTCCATAGCAATGTTTCTCCATTATTTTCTTGTCATGGCATACAGAATGATATTATTTTTCACATGGAGTAAAAGGAAAGGACTTCTCACTGCCACAGCTGAAAAGTCCAGGGCTCTGGCTGCCCCAGGCCCCTCCTGGTCCGCTGAGTGTTGGAGATGGTCAGTATCTCAACACACCTGTAACCCCTGCACACAAGTTGAAAAAGCTCTTTGATCTAGACAACAGCTAACAAAGGTCATTCTCTTGATTCTGACCCACATAGTAGTTTTCCTGGGCAGTCCAAATATCCATGTATCTTAAAATCTCTTAGAGCTAATCTTTAATAAGTTGAAAATGTCTTCAATTTACTAAGTCTAGCTAAAGTGGCTTTGCCTTTTTTCCCATTAAGTTCTATGTTTATTGGCCTCTTGAAGGTCTTTGAGAACCTATGTAAGTAATTTGCTATTCTAATTACACAGAAATCATGCCACAAGCTCCCCATTCTGTCAGAAGGGTGAACTGTCTAAGTTGTTCTCCCAGGAACAGCATAGGTTTCCCCTGATCCATCTATTCTCTCTCTCTCTCTCTCTAAGGGAGTCATAAGACACTGAGTGGGATTGGGAGTCCAGTCTGTTATAACAAAAAAAATCAGCTAATCTTTGCTCATGTGTCTCCTCTGGCAAAAGCTTCTGTTTTCTTTTTCTCGATCCTGGAAATAGGTACTCTAAATTTAGGCCCCATCTCTTCCAAGAAACTTTCTCTAAGCTCTACTGTACTACGTATGCACTATCATAGCGTTTATCACACCATGCAGTAGCCAACTTTGGACTTATTTATACCATATACCAACTCAAAATGAGAATGCAGTGAGTGTCCCTCGTATGTCAGGAGCTTTATGCATATTATGTCACATAACCCCCCGCCCCAAACAAGATGAGATGGGTGTACTAGCTCCATCTTACAGGATGCTTAGGACAAGGGGTATTAAGTGATTTGCCAAACGGAAGTGGCCAAACCAAGGTTTCAACTCCAGCTCTGGTAGACTCTAAATGTGTTGTTTTTATCCGCTGAACCTCAGTACTTTTTCTAAATTGTCCATTCCTAAATGATCTATTGGTATAAAGCAGACCCTTTTAACAGGTAAGGTATTGCCATACATTTTTGTTTGGTATTTTGGGGCCAATGACATTTCTGGGGCTCTATGATTTTTAGAAGCTGCTTAGAGTGTGGCCACTCTATGACTACAGCATTATCAAATGAGATCAGCTCATGCCAGTACTTCTGAAAAATGAGATACCATAAATGGTGTTACCCAGAGACTCAAAAAAGAAAAGACACATACAGCCAACTTCAAGCTAGAGCTCTAAACTATTATTACTTTAAACTGTTATTAACAGAATATTTCCATTGCCATCTCTCCTTGGGAGACTGTTTTAAGCACAACATTCAGGATGTGTTATTGAAACATGGGTAACAGTTTTGAAAAACTACCTGCTGTTATCACTGTTATTATGCTGGGAATTATTAATGCTTACCATAATGGTATCACTTTAAATTTGATGGGTGAATTAATGATGGTAAGCCCATGATGACAGGCTGCCCACTGTGCTTTATATACAGATATTGTTAATACATTTGTCTAAGGCTGTAGTGAGCTAGGCCCTTGGAACCCCAAGGTTATCTCAACTGATGGCTTCTCCAAATTGTCAAATTATGTAGCTGACTTACTTGCTGGTTATAGGCTGCTAATAGTGAGGTAGAGGTTTATGGGTTCACTCCCCTGCCCAGGCCATTCACTGGGCTGGGTTCTGGAGCTCAGGTAGGTTTCTAAAGTCTATTCACCCAGAGAGCACATGGGGCTCCATGGGTTTCCTTGATGAGAAGGATTGCAGAGATCATGGAGGTTCAGAGTATGTAAGGCCCAGTTCCACTAAAACCTGCACGCACACACACACACACACACACACACACACACACACACACACACACACACACACACACACAACTCTTCCTGAGTTCATACCATACGTAAAGCTCTATGTTTGATTCTGTGGGCAAGTTATAGATAAAAACATGTAGTATCTTCCTTATCCTCAAATAGTTTACAATCCAGTCCATGAGAAGATCTAAATACTTATAAGTTGGACTATGGAAAGCTCCATAACAAAGGTAAAAAATAGGTACTATTGGATTATAAGGAAAAGAGAGAGAAATTTTCACTGAGGACTTTTAAGATGGCTGTGTGGTTGAGGTGGAATTTTAGGGAAGCTTAAAGGATGAGAGCGCGTTTGAACCATGGATGTCTCTGAAGAAAGGGGGACTTGTGCAGGACAGTCCAAGCAGAGAGAATAACTTAAACGTATAAAATTCTGTGGTAAAGTTAGGTCAGCTTTGGGAAATGCCAAGGGGAATAATATTGTTAAGTATAGAATGGGATTGAATTGGTAAAGGACTTTGAAGACAAGATTGCTGAGTTAAGATGTTTGAAATGTTAAGTTTGTCACTGTTGAGTCCATGCCTTCTCCGAGAACTAGGAGTGGCTTTATTAGGTTTATGAAACTGGGGCCAGCTGAAGGATGGAGTAGAGTAGTCTGAGGATGGAATTAGTGAGGCTTATGTGATAATTACTCTTCTAGTTTGAACAAGAAATAATAAGGGCTACAGATGAAAGAGATTACTAGAGTTTCAAGCTCTGGTGGCTTAGGAGAGTGGTAAGGCCATTAATTTAAAACAAGAAACATAGGAGGAACATAGGAAGTATTGGTTTAAGGAGGAGGAAAGGAGAGATTGCCAAGCTTGATATCCAGCAAGAAATAGAGATTAAGGACTCAAGCTCAGTTGAGATTAAGGTCAGAGTCATAAATCTGGGGCTCATTCACACAGAATGAGCTCTTGTAGCTACAGGAGTAGATGTGATTGCCCAGCAAGAGTGGGCTCAGTGGGAAGTGGAGCGTGCCAGGACTAAAACATTGGCAAGTACCTGTTGAAGGGGTTGGCAGAGAGGAGCTTCTAGTATAAGAGATATGTCTCTATGAAGCAGCAGCAACAGAATGCAATTTTACAGTGAACAAGAGGGGAGAAATTTAAGACAGGAGCGGTCAATAATGAAAAAAATGTAGCAGACACGGCAAGTAGGATGAAACTTGAGAAAACAACATTAGAATTGACATTTTGGAAGTTATAGGTGACCTTTTAAAGAGTAGTTTTAGTACAGTGGTAAGCCTATAACTGGAATCCCAGTGAAGGAAGAGAAAATAGGATAAAGGGGGATGCAATAGCATAAGATAGCCTGTTGCTAGGAATACACTCCCTATCTCCTTTAGTCCTCACAACAATCCCGGGAGATGTGTAGTAGGATTCCCATTTTTTTCAGAGGAAGAAAATGAATCCCACAGATAACATTTGTTGAACATCCCCTCTGTGCCAGGCACTGCACTAAGCATTTTACATAGTTTATCACAATTGGTTCTCAGAACACCCCTTGAGATAGATACTATTAGTATCTCTTTACAGATGAAAAACTGAGATTTAGAGAGTTTGGGTATTTGTTTTAAAAAAAAAAACCCAGTTTTTTCTAGTGCCAGGGCCTAATCTAAGATAACACGATAGTTTGATTCAGCTACAGGTATTCTTGTGAACTTAGCATGGTACTTTTTCAGAACAACCAAAATATACTAGGGCCAGGAGTACAGATCCATGAGACAGGGTTAAGTTTTTCAAGGAATACGCAGTCTAGTCTGATTAGGATTTTGGTGCCTAGACATAGGAAAATACAGTAGCTCTTGAGTTATCAGCACTTTATCTTGGGACAAAAATCAAGAAAGACTTTTATACTTTTATAGTTTACCCAGGTGATTAAGAGCACATACATCAGGTCTACACTGTTTGGGTACAAATCCCAGTTCCAGTACTTCCTAGCTGAATGACCTTGGGTTGGATATTGAACCTCTCTATGTCTCAATTTCTTCAGCTGTTAAATAGGGATAATTATAGCACCTAACTCATAGGATAATTGTGAGGGCTAAATGAATCAATAAATATAAAATCACTTAGAACAGTGCCTGGCACAGAGCAAGTGCTAATTAAGTGTTATGGACATTTTGTGGGTCTATGGGGTCCTGCTTTCTAGCTTCTTAGAATGCTTCAGTCAGACCACTTCTGGGTCTCTTCCTCTAAGAAAGGAGAATGAATTTTTCAGTCCTAATTTCATTTGTATATTCATTAATTTATTGAACAAACACCCATTGAGTACCTATTTTGTACCAGCCACTATGTTAGGCACTGCAAATGTAAGAGTGAAATGACAAGTATGGTCCCTTCTCTTATGGATCTCACAGTTTTGATGGAAGAGACAAGCAGGTAACTAAACAATTACAATACAGTGAGGGTCAGTGTTATGGTAGGGGAAGCACAGGGCTCTGTGAAAGCACACAAGATGGTCAACCAACCTGGGCTTGGGTGGTGAGGGAAGATTTCCCTGAAGAGGTGATATCTAAACTGAGATCTGACCTCCAGGTTCTTCTCAGTGACAACAAGGTTGCTGCTAACTGCTATTCTTTGATCCTCTGGGATTGACTCCATAATGTCATTATTTCCTCTCACCCAGTTTTCCTTGTAGTTGCTGAGTCCAGAGAAGTCCTGTGCATTGAAAAGAGGGTTCAGACATTGCCTATGGCCTCACAGCCAGTTCCACCTTGGCCTTTACCCTTCATTAGAAGACGTTAGGGAAATTTTCTGTGGAAGGATCCTGAACTCAGAGATATATTCCTTAGCTCTCATGACACGAAACCAGACTGGGCAGTGAATCAAGACTTGTGTGCCACGACCTTGTCCTGAGGGAGGCACCATCTATAATGGGCAATGGAACCTCAGCTCAGTCACAATGATTAAAGATTCCTTTGACGTTTTCTTGGCAAAACTCACATCAGCAAATTGCATCCTCTCTGTCTAGCCTGCATATAGTGGCTTGGAATGGGAAACTGTTTTCCTTGTCTAGTTCATGATATTTAAAATTCCTACCATCAGCCATAAGAGGCCTTGGACTAGTGGGGTAAGATCAGGATTTGAATCTTAGGTCAGGCTCTTACTATCAGGCCTTGGGCAGGTCACTGATTTTCGCTGTGGTTCAGTTTCCTTGTTGCTAATTGCAAATAATAACACTCCTCATATCAGAGTACTGTTGTAGAATTAAAAGGAGATAACATCTTTGTGCCTGGAACACATTGGTACTCAATAAATGACAGCTTACTTTCTACTCTCTTTTGGGTCATTGATGATGGCCATGTTACTGTACAAGTATGTTACATACTACAGTGAACATGTTGTCATTTTCAGCCACAGACACATTAGCTCATGGTAGATGTTCAATTAATACTTGTTATTTTCTTACTAACGTTGCTTTAATTGATCAGATTTTCTGACAAAGAGAAGAGGGTTGGAACATAAGGCAGAAGAGGTACCAGTCTTGGCAACTCTGAACCTTCCCTTCTATTTTAAACCCCACTATATAATGTCTAGCAAATCTTAAGTGCTCAGTACATATTTATTGAACTAATGAATGAATGACTGAATGAATAAATGAATGAGTCAGAGTTGACAGGCAAGCTGTGATGAGAATGGGAGCTGGCTAGAGCATGAAGTGGTGACTAGTGATGGTTTGGCTATACTCAGTGAGAGACATCAAATCACTGGGAGCTGCAAGTGCAGAAGGAGCAGTAGAACTTACCAAAGATGAATGTCATGTGCTTCACCATTTTCTCCTGAGACTGGCTGAAATGGGAAGTAGGAGCTTGAAATGATCCATTTGTGTCCCCAAGTGGACCCCAGCTACTCCAGCTGACTGACCTGGGACCACATTGTAAATTCCTTTTTCAGTATTATAAGAACTGAACTAAGAGGTAATATTGGGGCAGAGTCAAGATGGCATACTAGGAGGAGGCAGAATTCGCGTCTCCTCACAACTAGGGTACCTACCAGGCACTGGTGAGGGACCGCGGATAAGTAAGGGGACAGCAGAAACCCCCAGCAACCATTGTTTCAATTATAGTTTTATTTTTCCTAATATATTTTTTATCTTTCTAATATTATTTTGTTTTTTATTCTTTGATATTATACTGCTCCCATCGCTTCTCGGCCTTTTGGCTAAGATCAAGTGATATTATACTGCTCCTTTTTTTCTTTCTTTCTTCCTTTTTTTTTTTTTTTTTTTTTTTACTGTGCCACGAAGCTTGCAGGATCTTGGTTCCCAGGCTGGAGGTTGGGACCGAGTTCCTGAGGTGGGAGCTCTGAGTCCAAACCGCTGGACTAACAGAGAACCTCAGACCCCAGGGAATATCAGTCGGAGTGAGGCCTCCTGGATGCCGTCATCTCAGCACCAAGACCCAGCTCTAACTAACTGCCTGCAAACTCCAGTGCTGGACATCTCAGGCCAAACAACCAGTAAGACAGGAATACAGCACCACCCATCAAAAAAAAAATGAAACAACAAAAAAATATGTTACAGACGAAGGAGCATGGTAAAAACCTACAAGAGCAAATAAATGAAGATGAAATTGGCAAGCTACCTGAAAAAGAATTAAGAGTAATGATAGTAAATATGATCCAAAATTTCAAAAACAGAATGGAGAAAATACAAGAAACATTTAACAAGGATCTAGAAGAACTAAAGAGCAAACAAACAGTGATGAACAATACAGGTACTGAAATTCAAAATACTTTAGAAGGAATCAATAACAGAATAACTGAGGGAGAAGAACGGATAAGTGAGCTGGAAGATAAAATGGTGGAAATAACTGCCAGGGAGCAGAATAAAGAAAAGAGAATGAAAAGAATTGAGGACAGTCTCAGAGACCTCTGGGAAAACATTAAACGCATCAACATTCGAATTATAGGGGTCCCAGAAGAAGAAGAGAGAAAGAAAGGGTCTGAGAAAATATTTGAAGAGATTATAGTCGAAAACTTCCCTAACATGCAAAAGGAAACAGTCGATCAAGTTCAGGAAGCACAGAGAGTACCATACAGGATAAACCCAAAGAGAAACACGCTGAGACACATATTAATCAAACTATCAAAAATTAAGTACAAAGAAAAAGTATTAAAAGCAGCAAGGGAAAAGCAACAAATAACACACAAGGGAATCCCCATAAGGTTAACAACTGATTTTTCAGCAAAAACTCTGCAAGCCAGAAGGGAGTGACAGGACATATTTAAAGTGGTGAAAGGGAAAAACCTACAAGATTACTCTACCCAGCAAGGATCTCATTCAGTGAAGAAATTAAAACCTTCACAGGTAAGCAAAAGTTAAAGAGAATTCAGCACCACCAAACCAGCTCTACAACAAATGCTAAAGGAACTGCTCTAGGCAGGAAACACAAGAGAAGGAAAAGACCTACAAAAACAAATCCAACACAATTAAGACAATGATAATAGGAGCATACATATCGATAATTACCTTAAATGTAAATGGATTATATGCTCCACCCAAAAGATATAGACTAGCTGAATGGATATAACAACAAGACCCATATATATGCTGTCTACAAGAGACCCACTTCAGACCTAGGGACACATACAGACTGAAAGTGAGGGGATGGAAAAAGATATTCCATGCAAATGGAAATCAAAAGAAAGCTGGAGTAGCAATTCTCATATCAGACAAAATAGACTTTAAAATAAAGACTATTACAAGTGACAAAGAAGGACATTACGTAATGATCAAGGGATCAATCCAAGAAGAAGATAAAACAATTGTAAATATTTATGCACCCAACGTAGGAGCACCTCAATACATAAGGCAAATACTAACAGCCATAAAAGGGGAAATCGACAGTAACACAATCATAGTAGGGGACTTTAACACCCCACTTTCACCAATGGACAGATCATCCAAAATGAAAATAAATAAGGAAACACAAGCTTTAAATGACACATTAAACAAGATGGACTTAATTCATATTTATAGGACATTCCACCCAAAAACAACAAAATACACATTCTTCTCAAGTGCTCATTTGACATTCTCCAGGATAGACCATATCTTGGGTCACAAATTTACAAAGCCTTGGTAAATTTAAGAAAATTGAAATCATATCAAGTATCTTTTTTGACCACAATGCTATGAGACTAGATATCAATCACAGGAAAAAAACTGTAAAAACTACAAACACACAGAGGCTAAACAATACACTACCAAATAACCAAGAGATCACTGAAGAAATCAAATAGGAAATTAAAAAATACCTAGAAACAAACGACAATGAAAACACGATGACCCAAAACCTTTGGGATGCAGCAAAAACAGTTCTAAGAGGGAAGATTATAGCAATACAATCCTACCTCAAGAAACAAGAAAAATCTCAAATAAACAACCTAACCGTACACCTAAAGCAATTAGAGAAAGAAGAACAAAAAACCCCAAAGTTAGCAGAAGGAAAGAAATCATAAAGATCATATCAGAAATAAATGAAAAAGAACTGAAGAAAACAGTAGCAAAGATAAATACAAGTAAAAGCTGGGTCTTTGAGAAGATAAAGGAAACTGATAAGCCATTAGCCAGACTCATCAAGAAAAATAGGGAGAAGACTCAAAACAACAGAATTAGAAATGAAAAAGGAGAAGTAACAAACGACACTGCAGAAATACAAAGGATCATGAGAGATTACTACAAGCAACTATATGCCAAAAAAATGGACAACCTGAAGAACGGGCAAATTCTTAGAAAAGCACAACCTTCCGAGACTGACCCAGGAAGAAATAGAAAATATAAACAGACCAATCATAGGCACTGAAATTGAAACTGTGATTAAAACTCTTCCAACAAACAAAAGCCCAGGACCAGATGGCTTCACAGGCGAATTCTATCAAATATTTAGAGAAGAGCTAACACCTACCCTTCTCAAACTCTTCCAAAATATAGCAGAGGAAGGAACACTCCCAAACTCATTCTATGAGGCAACCATCACCCTGATACCAAAACCAGACAAAGACGTCACAAAAAAAGAAAACTACAGGCCAATATCTCTGATGAACATAGATGTAAAAATCCTCAGCAAAATACTAGCAAACAGGGGCTTCCCTGGTGGCGCAGTGGTTGAGAATCTGCCTGCCAATGCAGGGGACACGGGTTCGAGCCCTGGTCTGGGAAGATCCCACATGCCGCGGAACAACTGGGCCCGTGAGCCACAATTACTGAGCCTGCGCGTCTGGAGCCTGTGCTCCGCAACAAGAGAGGCCGCGATAGAGACCCATGCACCGCAATGAAGAGTGGCCCCCGCTTGCCACAACTAGAGAAAGCCCTCGCACAGAAACGAAGACCCAACACAGCCATAAATAAAATAAATAAACATAGAACAAAAACCTGTTAAAAAAAATCCCTGTCTGCAAAAGAAAAAAAAAAATACTAGCAAACAGAATCCAACAGCACATTAAAAGGATCATACACCACGATCAACTCGAGTTTATCCCAGGAATGCAAGGTTTCTTCAATATACGCAAATCAATCAGTGTGATACACCATATTAACAAATTGAAGGATAAAAACCAAATGATCATCTCAATAGATGCAGAAAAAGCTTTTGACAAAATTCAACACCCATTTATGATAAAAACTCTCCAGAAAGTAGGCACAGAGGGAACCTACCTCAACATAATAAAGGCCATATATGACAAACCCAGAGCCAGCATCATTCTCAGTGGTGAAAAACTGAAGCCATTTCCTCTAAGATCAGGAACAAGACAAGGTTGCCCATGCTCACTGCTATTTTTCAACATAGTTTTGGAAGTTTTAGCCACAGCAATCAGAGAAGAAAAAGAAATAAAAGGAATCCAAATTGGAAAAGAAGAAGTAAAACTCACTGTTTGCAGATGACATGATACTATATCTAGAGAATCCTAAAGATGCTACCAGAAAACTCCTAGAGCTAATTAATGAATTTGGTAAAGTAGCAGGATACAAAATTAATGCACAGAAATCTCTTGCATTCCTATACACTAATAATGAAAAATCTAAAGAGAAATTAAGGAAACACTCCCATTTACCACTGCAACAAAAAGAATAAAATACCTAAGAATAAACCTACCTAAGGAGACAAAAGACCTGTATGCAGAAAACTGTCAGACACTGATGAAAGAAATTAAAGATGATACCAACAGATGGAGAGATATACCATGTTCTTGGATTGGAAGAATCAACATTGTGAAAATGACTATACTACCCAAAGCAATCTGCAGATTCAATGCAATCCCTATCAAACTACCAATGCATTTTTCACAGAACTAGAACAAAAAATTGCACAATTTGTATGGAAATGCAAAAGACCCCAAATAGCCAAAGCAATATTGAGAAAGAAAAACGGAGCTGGAAGTATCAGGCTCTTGGCCTTCAGACTATACTACAAAGCTACAGTAATCAAGAAAGTATGGTACTGGCACAAAAAGCAGAAATATAGATCAATGGAACAGGATAGAAAGTCCAGAGATGAACCCATGCACATATGGTCACCTTGTCTTTGATAAAGGAGGCAAGAGTATACAATGGGGAAAAGACAGCCTCTTCAATAATTGGTGCTGGGAAAACTGGACAGCTACATGTAAAAGAATGAAATTAGAACACTTCCTAACACCATACACAAAAATAAACTCAAAATGGATTAAAAACCTAAATGTAAGTCCAGAGAGTATAAAACTCTTAGAGGAAAATATAGGCAGAACCCTCTATGACATAAATCACAGCAAGATCCTTTTTGACCCACCTCCTAGACAAATGGAAATAAAAACAAAAATAAACAAATGGGACCTAATCAAACTGAAAAGCTTTTGCACAGCAAAGGAAACCATAAACAAGACGAAAAGACAATCCTCAGAATGGCAGAAAATATTTGCAAATGAAGCAACTGACAAAGGATTAATCTCCACAATATACAAGCAGCTCATGGAGCTCAATATCAAAAAAACAAACAACCCAATCCAAAAATGGGCAGAAGACCTAAATAGACATTTCTCCAAAGAAGGTATACAGATTGCCAACAAACACATGAAAAGATGCTCAACATCACTAATCATTAGAGAAATGCAAATGAAAACTACAATGAGGTATCACCTCACACCAGTCAGAATGGCCATCATCAAAATATCTACAAACAATAAATGCTGGAGAGGGTGTGGAGAAAAGGGAACCCTCTTGCACTGTTGGTGGGAATGTAAATTGATACAGCTACTATGGAGAACAGTATGGAGGTTCCTTAAAAAACTAAAAATAGAACTACCATACGACTCAGAAATGCCACTACTGGGCATATACCCTGAGGAAACCATAATTCAAAAAGAGTCATGTACCACAGTGTTCACTGCAGCGCTATTTACAATAGCCAGGACATGGAAGCAACCTGAGTGTCCATAGACAGGTGAATGGATAAAGAAGATGTGGCACATATATACAATGCAATATTATTCAGCCATAAAAAGAAACTAAATTAAGTTATTTGTAGTGAGGTGGATGGACCTAGAGTCTGTCATACAGAATGAAGTAAGTCAGAAAGAGAAAAACAAATACCGTATGCTAACACATATATATGGAATCTACAAAAAAAAATGGTCCTGAAGAACTTAGGGGCAGGACAGGAATAAAGATGCAGATGTAGAGAATGGACTTGAGGACACAGGGAGGGGGAAGTGTAAGCTGGGATGAAGTGAGAGAGTGGCATTGACATATATACACTACCAAATGTAAAATAGATAGCTAGTGGGTAGCAGCTGCATAGCACGGAGATCAGCTCTGTGCTTTGCGACCACCTAGAGGGGTGGGATAGAGAGGGTGGGAGGGAGACACAAGAGGGAGGGGATATGGGGATATATGTATACGTATAGCTGATTCACTTTGTTATACAGCAGAAACTAACACACCATTGTAAATCAATTATCCTCCAATAAGGATGTTAAAAAATAAAAGAGGTAATATTTATGCAGCAAAGGAATAACTTTCTGAGGAAGAAAAAAGAACTTTTGAAAAATATGCAGTTGAAACCCTCTTACACTGCTGGTGGGCAGTGCTGGTCATGGTACACTAACTCTTGAAAACAATTTGTCATTGTTTGGTAAAGCTGCAGATGTGCATATAGCCTTCAACCAAAATCCATGCCTAAGGGTACACCCTACAGAAACTTCTGAACATGGGTGTTAGGAACCATGCTCACAGCAGCATAGTTTGTAATAACAAAAGTTAGAAACAGAATGTGCATCTGTGGAGAAAAGGTTATAAATTTGTGGTATATGAATACAACAGAGTACATACAGAAGTACAAATGATTCAGGTAGAGCTATGCACATCTACATGGATGAATCTCACAAACCACAATGCCGAATGAATAAAAGAATAGAATTTATGGAAAAATACATTGTGATACCATAAAACACAAAACAATATTATATGTTGTTTATGGATATATTTGTATAAAGAATAGTATAAAACATGCATGGAAATAGCAAACACCAAATTTATGATACTGTTTACTTCTGGGGAGGGAGGGAGGGAATAGGAGCCAGAAGAGATGTGCTGCACGGATGGATTCATTTACATCTGTGATATTTTATTTCATAAACTGAGTGTTGGATAGGAGAGTGTTTGAATTATTTGCTATGTCTCTTGCAGTTCTTAAATTAAGGAAACATAAAATTTTAAACTGTAGACCCAGGACGTTTGCTGGCAATCTGTGAACTAGTATTTCTGTGCATGACCTGTTTTCATTGTGGTCCGTGCTTTCAAAATACCAAGCAAAAGTGGGAGGTCCTACTGACCCTGGAATATTTTACAGTGCACACAACAAGGAGCTTTTGTGATGAGATCTGAAGCAGAAAAATAGTTTCATATTGAGCAAGATTATTTTGGACAGCAAGGACTCCAATTGTCCAACCCATTTTTAAATCGACTGTGCATGGTTCTAAGTATATTTCTGTTGCATTTGATTTGTGGTCATATGGAAATTGACCTGTTTTCTTTTCTCACTGACAGTGAATATGAGAATAAGTGAACAATTTGTGAAATTAAATTTTCATCTAACTGGTTTCCATCAAGCAAGGCACCTCTTGTACCAGGATAAAATTGATTTCTGAGAAAAGTGAAGCTTATTTGGGATATTTCAACATTGTCTTAGCACCCCCAGTTCTTCTGAGAATTAAGTGCACTATGGAACAGGACAGAGTCCCATTCCTGAGGATCTAGGGGTACATAGATCTGTATCTTAAGGCAGCTTTGTGAATGCTGAGAAGATCTTAGTGCACTTGGCTTAGAGGACTCATTCTCTCGTATAACAATATAAAGGGGGCCCCTTTTTAATTCCATAAGAAATTCATATAAAGCATTTGTAACTATGTCTATGCTTGGCTTTTGGTCTATTGATCACATTCGCTGAACACCTAATGTTTGCAGCTGCCATTAGTAATTTATTATAATTAGTTCCACCAAAGCAGCTTTCCATCATTAGAAATAACTTGCACATGAACATGGCCTAGATAAATATCTAAATTGCCTTCCAATTAAAATACACATTATGCATATTATGTCATTGGAGACTTTTTTCCTTAGTTATTCATATAATAAATCATTAGAAAAATTCCTGTAGCACTGAGGTGGAACCTGGTGATTAATTACCTATTGACAATGAAAGATGCAAACGAGAGGAAGTGATGGGGTCTTTTGCCCTTGGAAGATTTTTCTGGTCATTCTAGTTACTCTGGATTAGATTGGACATTTGGAATCGATTTTGAGCTCCATTAGAGAGGGCGACTGCTAATCTGAAGGCTGGTCTTATATCACACTCATTTTATTTTCCTAGCTTACACAATGTTGTCAAATGTCTGACTTGATGAGCCCAAGTAACATGGTCATTAGTTCTTCCATTCTCAAATAGAACCAAATCTATAGATGCTTTGACACTTTGGAGCATAGTTTTCGGTGGAATGAGAATAATTATTTTTCCTTAGTACTGATAACTTAGTGTGTGGGTTTGTGGGTGTGTGTATGGGTAAGCGTGTTCATCAGTTTTACTCCTGATGTTATTGGCACAACCAAATTTATTTGCAAAGGAATCATTGTGGAAGCCAGTAGATTAGTGACATACGGTCATTGAAATAACTTTCTAGAAGACTAGAAAGAACAAGAGAGGGCCTGAGAATCTTGTGGAAAGTTTTCTTGTTGAACCCCAACCCTGCAGAATGTAAGCTCCTTGAGGTTATAGATTTGTTTTATTCACTACTGTATCTCCTGTTCCTAGTAGACTACACACAGGAGGTGCTCAATAAATATTTGCTAAATGAATGAAGGAATGAGGAATGCAGAAAAATGACCAAATGAACAGACTTAGCTGAATGGTTTTGGGTCCGATAGATCCAGCATTCTCATTTACAAATGTGTGGGATGTACCTAATTGCATATAGTTCTGGGATGAACACTTATAATCCTTATAAGTGGGACTACAAAACCAACTAGGACTTTAGAGGGCCAGTGAGGGAAGGAAATAATCCAGAGGGAACATGATCAGGGCTGTGGAACTAAACCAGTTTAGCAATAGCTTCTGAAGGAGTGAGCTAGCAGTTAATATCATAGTGTCCACAGTAGCGTAGCAAGTTCAGGCCTAACTAGCATATATTTCCAAGGGAGATGGTGGTCTAATATGATTATATGGTATGTGGGTGCTCACTAGCAGAAGTTTCCAAACAGTAGTTAGCTCTGTATGGAGAAATGTGGTAGCACGGTGGTTCTATAAGGTCCACTTGATTGAAAGCAAAGAATGAAAATCATGTCCCTATCAGTAAAGGGTAATCATGGAGTCAGAGATTCAGGCTCTAGAGCCACTAGAGAAGCTTAGTGCTGTCTGGAAACAGAGGCAGAATCCCAGTTATGTATATCAGCTAAACCTAGCAGGAAGTTGAGGCTCATGGAGTATGTGGTAATACTGGGGTGGTGTCAGGCTTAGGAAAGATGAAATAATTCAGTTATCTCCACTGGGAGTCAGGCTGAAGGACCTGATGGACTCCAGTTTTAAAGGTCTTCAGCCTGTACAGCAGGGAGGCATGGAGAAAGCAGAGGCTGAAAGGTCTTATAGGCAGAAAATCATTTAAAAATAGTCTCTGCCTCCTGAGGAAATGTTCCAACACCAGCATTCATTTCATAAAGGGGAAAGGATAAATAATAAGAGTAGCAGCAATAGAAACAATAATAGTAACAACACAACAACAACAGTAGTAGCAGCATCTGTTTCCATTTAATGAGTAATTATCATGTTCCAGGCCTGTACTAGACACTTTACATATATTATCTCATTTAACTCTTACAACTATTCTATGAGATAGATCCCAACATTGTCCTCATTTTAGCAGGTCAGAGAGATTAAGCAACATGCCCAGATTCACTTAGTAGGGAATGATGGAGCTGGGATTTGAACCCAGACAGTCTGATTCCTAAACCTATATTTGCTATTAATATTCATACATATAATGTATTATCATATATATAATGCTGAATAAATACTTTGAGAAATTACTAAATTTACATAAGAACAAAAGGAAGTGGATTTCAGGTGGTGCTTCAACAAACATGTATTGTGCACCTACTATGTATGAGGCATTGTGTAGTGTGCTGGGCATACAGCAATGAACAAGACATGCACAATTGCTGTCCTCACAGAGCTTACAGTCTAGCATGGGGCCCTGCGGGTAGTTTGGGGTTACTCTTGACAAACCAGAATTTAAAGAAGTCAACTTCCAGGTTGAATTATTCATCTTTTAGATGCTTTGGAAAACTCTCTACAGAATGGACGAAACTGTTCTATGGAAGGGCAAAGTAGCATAGGGTTCAAGCGCATGGACCCTGGGGCTAGACTGAGTTCAAAGCATTGTCTGTTAGGGTCTTGACAAGAAATCAAAAGTTACTCTAGATCTTTCCACTAAAGGGAATTTAATATAAAGGATTGGTTAAGTGAGTAATAGATTTGTTGAGAAATCAAACATGGGATTGTGAGTCCACCAAGAGATTAGTAGCTACAGGAAGCTGCTTCCACTTCTAGGGCTAGATGGGCAATGGGAAGAGGTGGTGTTACCAGAACCTTGAAGCCAGGCTGTCTGGTTGAAGCTAAAACCCAGGCAGAGGCTGCCCAGGTAGACCTGGGGCTGTGGAGGGAGAGCTGTCTACGTGTATTTGGAGAAAACACAGCTGCTTCCAGAGATACTACAGGAAGAAGGGGGAAAAAGAGACAGAGAGACTGACTTTTCACCAACTCCTTCCCTACAATTTTCTTTCTAGCTATCAGTGCCTCCCATTGACCAAACCTATGCAGAAGCCAGAGGACAGGGGAACCTGGGGATGTTGTTGCCTGTGATGAACAGCATAGCAGGGGAAGGGAAGGAGAGAAGTGAATTTGAAGCAGTTAATGGCTACAAAAGCCATGCTCCATCATTTATTAACTGTGATTATGGGTAAATATCCCCGTCCCTCAGTTTCTCTACCTATAAAGTTGGGATTTCGAAATAGTGTCTCTCCATAGGGCATTTGTGAGAAGTAAATAAGTTGATAGATGTGAAGTGTTTGGAACAGCTTTTGGCAAAGAGTAAGCCCAGTAGAACTTACTATAATAAGATATAATAAGGTACCGATAAGACCTACTACTGTTAATTTTATCATATACAATATTATACAACATTGTGTTTAATAAAGGCCTCAGTTATGGGAGCTCATAGTTCAACTGTCTCAGCTAACTATAAATGAATGAGTCTGACTGTTCCGATCCAAGTCATCCCTCCATAAAAGCCATTCTCATAAACCTAAGCAATGTTCAGGCTGTAGTTTAAGGAAGCTCATGAATCACTTGATAAGCCCAGCCCCTGCCAGCACACTCAGCAAGGAGCACTCAACATAACCTGCTATGTTGAGTTAGAATGGCTTCATCAGATGAAAGTAAGAAGCATAAGAAAACATTATTTTCAATTTACCCCACAAACAGCTGCCCTCTGGCCTTTTTGACAAATATATACATTAGTCCGTAATACTCCTTGAAAATTGCCATCTTCAAAGTTCTGGAATCAGAAATGAAAGCTGGTGGTAAAAGGGAGAATGCAAATAACATGGATAGGAGCAAAAACAGTAATTCATAGAAATGAGAGAGTTCACGTGGTTTATAGATACCTAAATTATAGCAGATCATTTAAGAGTAAAAAGGACATAAAATGTTCAATCAATGAAGGCAGCTATTAGATTAATGTGTCCTTCTGCATAAAAACGGAGAAACATATCAGGTGGCATATGAATGACAAGAAGAGGGAAAGAAAACTCCAGGCGACAGAGTACTGTTTAATGCTTTAATGCTGTGTGGGACCCAGTGCTTCTGTTGCTTTTTGGCACTGGCAGGGAGACAGATTGGTAGCAGTCTAGTAGGTATTTTATATCTCTAAGTTTCCTTGTGGTGAGCCCATTGGATTACTAAACTTGGAGAAAATTCCAATATCTTTGAAATAAACAATTGTTCATCAGGAACTGGCAGGTAGATTTCTGCAAATGCATTTTAAAATGTTTGCTCTTTGCTGTGAGTGAAGATAAATTCTGGCATTGGTGAAGATGTTGGATATTTTTGTTTGTCTTCGCAATTGGGTGGCATTGGTAAGGGCAGCACTTTGCTGACAACGTAAGCAGGAGTGCTGGGCCAATCATCCTATCAAGTTAAGCCTTTGGCTCTACTTTGGCATTCCTGATTTGGATATTTCAGACTGAGACTTTTGAGGGCATGAATTATGCAGGTAAAAGACCCAGGCTCTACATCACTTTGCATGTTCAAACTTGACTCTGTTTATTAGATTGTATTTTGCATATCACTCTTTCGTAGACTAGACTGTGGGCATCATGAGAGTAGGGACAGATCTGCCCTTTTTACTGTTATATCCCTAGTGTTCAGGTAGTGCCTGATAAATGCTAGGCTCCTGGGAATTATTTGTTGGATGAACGAATGAAAGTTTTTGGTTGACTAGTAGACATTTCTGTAGTGGCTAGTGAGAAACAACTTGAAAAATCTGTCAGACAATTTTCAAGGATATTGTTGCCTCAGAAGGTAGGCAAATATAATATTCCTGGTGGGAGGCTGACTTCAGAGAATTCTCATTGTTTCTAGGCATTTTTGTTATATAACAATGTCAGAATAGTACTGCTTTGGTTGATGTGACTATGCTGATGGCTACTTCCTCAGGTTTTCTTGAGTGGAACTTCTCACTTCAGCATTGTTAAGAGCCAAGTTGGATCAAGAGTTAGGCAATAGTATCTACCGCTTAGTGCTTTACCATATGTGATCTTTGAAATTGACAGTTAACAAATCGGGAGTTGTGGTTCATGCCTTTTGGAGGCCAATGAAATTCTATATTGGTTTAGTGTAGCTTTCCAAAGTGTATTGTATAGAGCATTAGTTACATAAGATACTTTATAAGAGTGAGAAAAAAGTTCTATGGTCAAATAACATTGTGCGAGGCTGTATAGTATTGGCCTGTCTTGGAAATTCATGACATACATTAATTAGCATAGTAAAAGTTCTGAGAAGTTATATAGTAAAGTAACCTACTTATTTTTAACTCTGAGTTTCTCAAATTGAGTTAAGCACAGAAGCCTTTCCCCCCTTATTAACATTCCCACAAGATTATTATTCCATTGAACAGACATTAGGGAAATTTAGTAGAATAAAAAGAGGAATGACGGACCTATCAAAAGAATTGAGTTCCTCCCTGGCTCTCCTACATAATAGCTATGTGACATGGGTGTGAATTCCCATTTTCAAAAGGGGATTATACCACATGTCTTCAGGGCTAAGACGGAAGTTTTGTTTTCATACATTAAAGTTTTTGAAATCAGAAGAAGTATTATGATCCATCTAACATGACATTTATTTTTTTCTGAGAAAAGTTGTAATTAAATTGGTAGTTCATCTTATAATTTATGGCATCTTAGAGACAAGGAAATATGGCAAAACCTCCCTGCCAACTTCTCAGGGTTATTGTAAAAAGCAAATGCATCAATCGATAAGAAAGCAGCATGTACAAATCCATAATAACGGATTATTATTTTGCCTGGTTTGTCTGGAATAAATGCGAGGGGCAAACTACCAGGATAACCATGCCTTTTAATATCATTTCCTCAGATGGACAGAAACACACCAAATCTATGTATTATAAATGATTTATTTTCATTTTCATTTGGTTGCTTGACTTTATTTAAATGATAGCTCTGCTTTATGTACATAGTCACAGCCTAAATTACAAAACAAAAATAAAACAATTTTTAATGTTCAGTAACAGTTTCTGGCAAAACAAATAAGTTGAAAATGTGTTATAACTTTATTTGCTGTTAAGAGGAGTTTGGAATGAAGTGGGTGCTTCTTGGAACCCAGCAGAGGAATTAATTTCTCAGCAAGCATTTACCGAACTAATGTAACCACTTCTGCGTTAAGAGCTGTGAAAAATACAGTTAGTAGACACTAAGTGGATGTTTTTAGAATGACTTTTGGTTAGACTCTCTGATAGGTACTGACTGTAATATGGATGAATGAAGGCAGATCACTACCCTGGAGCAGCTCATAGATTAATGAAGAATACAAATGGGTAACCAGATTAGTGTCACATTATAAGTATTTACAAAGCATGGTTGAGGGACCAAAGAAATGGTTACTGTGAACTAACTCAGCTTTGTGGAGTTTGATGGGACTTGAAGCTTCACAAGATGAGGGAATATGGACTGAGTACTGAAGGATCAGTAAGAGTTTGGCAGAAAGCACGGAAAATGGTTAAGGCATTAAATAATCACATGTGCAGAAGCACAGTTGGATGAAATTGCATGTGTGCCCCATGATCTCTGCAAAATGGGTTTATCTGGTATGAACATTTCATGGAGTCATAACAAAAGATGAGCCTGGAAATGAGCCTGGTGACTGTGAAGGGCCATTGTATGCCATGGCAACATTTTTGGCCTGTACAGTGGAGGTGATGGGGAGTCATTAGAGGGTTTTGAGTTGGTGACTAACAAGATCAGTTCTGTATTTTTTAAAAATTCCTCTGCTCGCAGCCTGGAGCATGGATTAAAAGGCAGAAAGACTATTTAGGAGGCTGTTGTAATAATCTGGTCAAGAGATGATAGTGGGGCTGGAAAGATAAGGACACATTTGAGAGATGATTCTAAGGTAGAAGCTGTAGAATTTAGAAATTAAGCAGACATGGATGGGATAGAGGGAGAGGGAATAATCAAAGAGTAAAGTCTGTGCTTTTGAGCTTCAGAGATTGAGTAGATGGTGATGTCATAATTTATAGTAGCAAATTTAGAAGGAAGAATGTGCTTAGAGAAAAGATAATTACTTTAGTGTCAGTGTTATTGTCAATAGTCAGTAGGACATATGGAAAAAAGATAATATTTCTGCCTGCCTAGAGCCTATTATTTGTTTAGTATGACAGAATTTCACATATCCTTCAAGTGGCTTCTGTTGTAGAGTAGTCATGAAGTCTCCACTGAGCCTGAGGAGAGAATTCCGGAGGCTTCAGAGAAGGCTTAATTAAAGAGGTGACATTAAAGGTGGATCTGGAAGAATGATTAAGAATTCATAAGGTTCATAACATAGATTCATAAAAAAAAAGCCATTCTGTGCAGGGGAAACAGCATGAACAAAAGCAGAGAGCTGTGAAAGATCATAGAATGTCTGGGAATTGTAAGAACTTCAAAATAGCTGAAGTGTGTGTGGTGAAAATGGTGGGAGAAGAGATTTAAAATTAAGTTTTCACCAGTACCAAAGTCAAAGAGTTTACACTTTACTCTGTAGGAACCAATGGACGTTTAAAGCAGAAGAGTAGCATCCACAAATCTGTATATGTGTAATTGGCGATGAGGCGTTGAGTTCAAAAGAGATCAGAAGGGAAGTCTATGATTCCCTTTGTGGTATCAGGTTAAGGCTGTGCACCTTAATGACTTCTAATTAAGGTCTTCCATTAATCCTGTGTCCCAAGAGATTTGTCTCCATTGGGAATGTTCTTGCTCTTACTTGAGTTTGCCAGCCATTTTTCTTATACACAGAAAACAGCTTCTGCCTCTGCAATGTGACATCAAGCAGGCTTGAATTGATTTTGCTTAGCTCAGCATGCCACACATTGAGATTTCTCTTGGAAAAATTATCACTGTGAGTCCCAGACTGTGTCTGATAGTGCTTTATATTTTATTAAAGAAAATAGTTATAATAAACTCCAGTGAGTGCCTGGTAGATATTAAATATCTGGTCTAAAAGGCAGTTGGGAATCTATTCAACCCATCTGGCTATTTCAAGGTAGAAAAATTATGCTCCGTGTGTGTGTGTATGTGTGTGTATACAGAGTAATAGGTTATTTCTTCCATGTAGAGTTATATTTTGAAGGCTATTTCCCTTAATGCAGTATTTCTTCAACTATAATCCTTGTTCAAAATGTAGATTCATGATCCCCATCCCAAACCTACTGAATCAAAATGTGTAGGTTTAGAGCCCAATGATATGCATCTTAAAAAGGTCTCCATGTATTTCTAATGCTATTTAAAGTTTGAGAACCACTAAAATATAGAATCTACAGACTCATAAGGTCATGCAGGAATATTTAATTTATAGATCTCCCAGACTCTACACTGCATGGAGTTACTATTAAACACAACAAAATAGGCTTCCTTCAAAATAACCCTTGGCATTCTGAGGCAGGAGAACCACACAGTGAATTAGAAAGAGGACTCTAGGTGCCAGATGTTAGAGTGGTCATTAGGACAATGAGACAAACTAAAAGTAATAATCAAGCCTTTATTTACTTAATGTGATATTGCAAGCAAGAGGCAAAAAGTGGAGCCAACTCTCTAGTGTACCATTTCCCCCCATGGAATGGCACCGGGCAAGGGTCAGATGCATGCAGTGCAGATGAGGATAATAATTTTACTGCTGAGAAGCCCGGAACAAAAGTCTCCTTCCTCTTTATGACCTATGGGCTGGAGATAGGGAGAGGCAGAAGGGCTAGGAGTGAAAAGGTAATGAGACAAAGCGAAGTGCTTCAGCCAAGACCCCTAATAAGCAGATCTCAGTGGAGATGTGAGAATATGCCTCAACTGAAGTTCCCTACGAGAAGGCCTCCAAATGGAGATGCTCGGGCTAGGAATGCAAATATGTATATGAGCATGGTTGGCCCAAAGTGGGCAGCCTGAGTCTGTGACTGTAACTGTCTCTGGAAAATTGCAATGCAGTGACTATGCACCAAGTCTAGTATGGGGAGAGCAGCTTCTCCCCATGAGGCCTGCCAAAGCCTTGTGGTTGCCTATGGCCAGGCCTGAAAAATCAATACAGGATTTTAGTTTGGAGTTGAACTCCTCAAGGATTTGACTGGGAACCAGGAGATCAGAATTCTACGCCCAATTTTGCCAGTTATTCACTGGGTGAGGTCAACTTTTCTTTTTGGGCCTCTGTTTCCTCATTTATCAAAATAAGGAGGCTCTACTTTAATATCCTCATGCTCAGCCTATAAGGGTCCTTTCGTCTCTGATATTTGTAGTTTCACTGCTGAGAGAAGGTGATTGATGTCCAAGGGTGACAGTACCTGGATTACTCCTCCTGCCACAAGATCCGCTCTCATGAAAACTGGGGAAAATAGTTAATGCCCACTAGGCAGCCTCTTAGTGCTCATCCTGAGAATAGTAGCATCTTCCTCATCTTAGAAAACTAGAGAGGCTTTTGAACAGCTTTTTGCTTCCTGGGGATTCTCTTTAGCAAATACTAGGTAAAGGTCAAAGGCAGTAGCAGCTCTATTAAAGGTGACTCTTGGCAAGAGGCTTCTCACTCCCATCTGGCTTACTAGGCTCTATCATTTGTGATCTGAAGGCACAAGGCCAATTTGTTATGGTGGGAGGGGCTGGTAGAACATGACAAAAGCATCTATAGTTGGGGAGTTATATTTAATAGGTCTTTTCAGCAGCACATTTGAGATGGTTTTAGCAACATGAGGTGTGAGCATATAGATGATTAACTGCCCTAGAGCAGGTCTGTGGCTCATACTACCTTGGATCCCCAGCCCGGAGAACATAGTATGTGGGGAAATATGTCTTGTTATAATTTGTATTGTGATTATCAATAGCCAATGATTAGAGAATACTTATTCCAGTTTAGGCACTTAAAATATATGCTCTTTTTAAATTTAATCCTCACAAGCCACCCTATGAGAGAAACACTATTATTAGCCACATTTTACAAATGAGAAAACTGGGTCTCACAGAGACTACATGGCCTACTCAGGGTTATATAGCTAATAATTGGCTGAGTCAGGATTTGAATGTAATGTGCCTGACTTCGGAAACTATATTCTTAGCCACTATTCTATGCTACCTCTCTTTTTGTCAGGTTAATTCAACCAGGGCTGGCCACATCCTTGGGTGAAGTAGATCAATACCAAGGTGGTATGATTTGAGGATTGTTAAAATATTCTGCCAAGTCAACCTTTCTATGTTGGACTTTAAAGGTGGATTCATATATAGTTTGACAAAAATGTGTAATACTCCAGAGAAACAAATCGCCAAGGCCAATGCGCCTGTACATTTATTAATATACCCGTTTCCCATCAAAGATCTATGCTTATTGTATGGTGCATGCTCAATGAGACAGTCTTAATAGGCCGAGAATGTAAAATTCAGAGAGGAATTTGAAATCCAACCATTGAAAGACCTTAATAACACCCAAGGGTACAGTACTAGAAGAGTTGGCTACTTTTGTTTTAGAAAGATATTAATGGTAATTTGTCATATAAATGAATGTGATTGTCAGGATCAAGAATCTGTACTCCTGGGTGTTGAGTGTTGCTGGGGAGAACGGCCCTTTGTGGATATATGTATGCCACGGTACAGGAGGGGACTAGGTAAATTTTTACTTTCTCCAATCTGTGTCTCTTTGTTTGTGTCTATTCTCAGTCATAATAAAGGAAACTAGGGTAGCTTAAACAACTTTCTGCCTGCGGGCTAAGTCATGATATCTTTGGAATTTTATTGTTAAAATGTCAGTATCTTTTGAGAGAGACGTCAGGTGCCATCAGTTCCTTAGTTGTAGTTTATCCACTGATGTGAAGTCTAAGGAAGCTCCAGTTATATAATTTTATTCAAGGGTTAGATCTGAAAAGTGACCCTTTTGAATGTGTGTTCTGGAAGGTGGTGGGATGGCAGAAGTGCAGGCAAAGTTAATACTTGGGTTCTGGGTAACTGAGGGAGACGGCACTTCCACCTCCTGTGGGAGAGGCAGAGGCAGGCAAGAGGGTCAAAGTGACTTTACCTCCCTTTAATCCACAGCCCGACTCTGAGCACTTCCACCTTGACAGGGACAAAGTTTCTGAGCAGTCAATTGATGTTGTTTTTTTAGTATCGATTATTTCCCTCCTGAGCTCATTGATTCTTGCATCCTAAACAGTGAGACAAGTGGCCATAACTGAATGCTCAGGAGCCTGAACAAAGTTCAAAGAAAGTACACTAAATAAACCTAAAACCTTGTAGTGAAAAGAGAAAATGCTTTGGAATGTCTTTCTAACTTCAGAAACACACAGTAGCATTTTGCTCACACTGGGAATTAATTGGTTGATGAATTCATTTTACAAAAGATTCTATCCAGGTGTACTTAAATAAGACCTCTGGCAATTCAGAAATATGAATGCTTCCAGAAAATTGAAAGGCACCGTGGTGCAGTGGAAAGAGCATGGGCTTTGGAAACAGACAGCCTTGGGCAAGTTATTTAACTTCTTGGTGCCTCAGTTTCACTTTTTCATCTGCAAAATGAGGAGAACAGCACTTGCCCTGCTTCGTAGAGTTATTGTGAGGCTTCAGTATGATAAAATATGTAAAGAGCCTAATATAGTTCCTGGCATATAGTAGATGCTTGAAAATGCTACTTCCATTCTTCCCCCTGGGTGGAAGATCTATGTTGGGGTAGGAAAGGGAGTCTAAACTATAGAAAGACAGAAGCCATAGCTCATGAAAATAAATCCTACTGAAGATAAAGCAGCACTGAAAGCATGATGCAATTCTGTAGACAAAGTTCATACAATCTCTACAAATGGTTTGTGCACAGTGTCTCAGGGAGCAAACTTATAGCAGTGCCTGGAAGAAAGAGAGAGCCATCAAAAGATGATGGCAGCATGGGACACCCAATACAGTTGGCATTGGCACTCTTGTCACTATCAATATGGCAGGAAGTCCTTCAGCACACTCCTACTATATCAGAACCATCCCTGTTTACAAAGAAAGTGACTGCTTACTTGGGCAAGATTTTCAATGTGGGCTGTCAATAGCAATCAGGGAAAAATCCCCATTCAAATGCCAGCATATCATTGTAGTTATTCAAACAGACAAAAATAAGCAGTCTTTAGTGTTGGAGAAGATGTGGGGAAAATGCACTTGTATACACTGCTGGTGGGAATGAAAATAGGTACAACCCTTTGGAAGATGATTTGGTAGTTTCTATAAAATTTTGAAATGGGCCTTTACATCAGCCCAGCAATTCTGCTTCTATGTATATATCCTAGAGAAATACCCCCATGGGCATTGGGAGACATATTCAAAGGATGGTTATTGTAGATTTAGTTGTAATAGCCTGACTGCTCATCTGTTGGGAAATGGTTACACATTATAGCACATTCATGTGATGAAATATTATGCAGCCCTTTAAAAATGAGATGTATTGCATGCAGGGATATGTAAGTATTCCTGATTCATTGTTGAGATTTAAAAGCAAGTTTCAGTGCAGTGTTTATAGCACAATATCAAATTAATTTTGTAAAAATTTAGAGGTGGTGTATACCTATATTTGTATAGAAAAACATCTGGAAAGATAAGAGTTGCCCCTGGGGAATTGGGATGGGAGTGCTCTTGGTTTGGGGGGAGTCTTGAAATGTCACTTTCTCTGTTTACTTCTTAGATGTCTGCGTTGTTTGAAATTCTTTAGAGGAACATGTTTCAATCTTTCAAATAAATCATAAAATAAAACAAATGTATGTGACAGATTGGCTCAGTCACTTCTAGCCTTTGCTTGGTTTGCATTTCCTCAGAATTTTCAAATAATAATAATAATAATGATAATGATAGTAGCTAACATTTGTTAAGTGCTTACTATGTGCCAGGCAATGATCTAAGTGCTTTACCTATATTAACACATAAAATCTGCACAAGATCCTTATAAGGTTGTCTTAGTCTGTTTGGGCTGCTGTAATAAAAGTACAACATACTAGGTGGTTTATAAACAGTAGAAATTTATTTCTCACAGTTCTGGAGGCTGAGAAGTCCAAGAGCAAGGCACCAGCAGATTCAGTGTCTAGTGAGGGCCTGCTTCCTGGTTCATAGACGGCTATCTCCTTGCTGTGTCCTCATATGGTGGAAGCGGTGAGGAGGCTCTCTAGGGTGTCTTTTATAAGGGCACTGATCCTATCCATGAGGGCTCCACCCTCATGACCTAATCACCTCCCAAAGGCCCCACCTCCTAATACCATCACAGTGGGGGTTAGGATTTTAACGTATGAATTTTGGGGAAGGTGACATAAACATTTAGTCTTATAACAGAGGTAGAAATTATTATCATCCCCATCTTACAGATCAGGAAACTGTGGCTCAGGAAGATTAGAAAACTTGTTAAATCTCCTACATCTTGTGATTAATGGAGCTGGGATTTGAAGTCAGAGAGACTTGCTTTAGAGCCAGCCTGCTTAAGAACTCCATAGTGTCACTCAGATGAAAGAGGTAAATGACATAATCTGTGCTCTCAAAGGGTTTAGAGACTGACTGGGGAGATGCACACTCTCTACCTCTCTTTCTCTGTTCTTTTTTTTTTTTTTGTCTCTTATCTCTCACACACAGATACATACACACATACACATTCAGAAATACACATGAAAAAATATAATACAAATGAGTGCTACAGAGAATGAATGCTACAGGAGGTATCTAGGAGAAAGAGTGTTCATTGTAGGCTCAAGGACTCAGACCAGTGCTTAGAGTTGGACCTATAGCTCATCTTCTCACCTGATTCTTCTGTGGCCAAGAATATATTTAGTGGGGCAGTTGGTAGGGGTACTTTAACAACTTACGGCTAAAGAATAAAACAAAGCCTAGAAACCAATTCAGACCCTAGTGTATATGTTACTCCCCAGCGTTGGGCTTGGGCACTGCAGCAGCCATGAACCCAACTATGGTAACTAAAGTGGTTCTGTTGGCCTAGGCTACAGGAGAGCCATTGTAGGCATTCTGTGCCTCAGCCTCATCTCTCTCTTTAATATGGAGTAAGTCCAATCTAAAGTTATATGAAACCACAACTGGAAGGGCCTTTCTATGCTCTCTCTTCACTTTTTTTTAATAGATGAGAAACTGAAACCCAGAAAACTTAATTAACTTGATCAAGGTCACACTGCTATTTTGGTCGCCAAAATAATGCATATATGGTAGGATGTTACTTTCCTTTAAAGTAAAATACATCACCCAGCTAAAGGAGTCCCTCTGCCTGCCTTGTGATTTAGGTAAAGGATTTAGGGGCTTTAATATAGGATTTGCTTTCTTCCTCCCTCTCTCTCTCTAAACACACACGTACACCCACACGTACACGTACAACAATTTCACTTCCTGATGCTTTTTGTTTGTGTTTGTCTCTATTGATTACCACTTACCCTCCACATGAAGTATTGGAGGAATTTGGTCAGCTTTTTTCCTCCCTGAATATGGGTGGAGAGGGAAAAATGTTTGATCTGCCCAGACATGACTTTTCAAAGGGTATAATTCTCATGGCCAGAGGATGAATGATGGGACTCCTAATAGAATCTTGAGAACAGGCCCCAGTTTTCAGGGATGGCATTTCACGTGCTTGCTTGGAGGATGAGTTAGTACCTCGGTGACATGATCAATTATATGGGGCCAAGGTTAGGATTATGTAACAGACCTGCCTGCGGGAGAAACCTTATAAAACGGAGGGGTGGAAAAAATGTGCTGTGCAACTGCATAATAATCTTGTGAAAAACAAAATGCCTTATTCATTTTAATAAAAACACTGGGAAAAAACGATGAGTCTTCACTCTGTGTAATCAATTGCAGGGCTTCATAATAAAAGCGAAGCTGCTTTTTCCCCCAAAAGAAGCACAAAATCAGTCTTCAAAAGCAACATATTTTATTGCACCTATTCTTGGCTCTTCTGCTCCCCAATTTATAAATGGGTATTTTTTTCCCAAGTTAGGCGGAGATGGGTAGGGAAGAGCGGGACTCATAGGTATCTATAGCTTTCTGAGCTACGTGTCATGGGGCTGTTTTCAAAGTCCTTCCCAATTCAATAGTAACATTAATTAATTTTAGGGTTAATTTGGGGGTTTAGTCATGCGCAGTAGAAGCACACAAAAGGGTGTGTCAGAGAAGAGCCTTAATTCAACTCTGCTCTAGATAAGATCTGACACTTGACAATATAGCTGGATCCATGCTTGTTTCTAGGACCAACCAGGGTCATCATTCCTTAATTCTCTGCTGGGATATTTCATACCAGCCTGCACATAAAATCTGGTGCTTAGATTTCCTTTCCCATCCCCATCCAAACAATACTTTGTTTCTTCTTCTCCTTTCATGCTGAAATGAACATCTGCTTTTAGCCTAGTTCCTCTGATTCTAAAGATCTTAAAAGGTAATTTCTCCCAGGAACCATTTCTTAGCACTTCCCTATAACTCCCTGCCTTTCCATATAGACTTAGATACTTCTCTTCAGTGTTACCTTAATACACACACACACACACACACACACACACACACACACACACACACACACACACACACACACACACACACACACACACCCTTGCTTTACCTATCATTGTCTACTTGCGTGGCTTTCTTATCCCACTCATAGAACGCTCAAAGATAGAGATCAGGTATACTTTGGATCTGTATCTGTATCAGGCAGCAGTGTGGTTGGCACAGAGTATGGGCTCAGTCAGTGATTCTGGAATCAAAATAAATTCTGTGGCTTACCTGATATCGTGCGATGAGAGGGAGCAGTGATGAATTAATCTGATAAATATCCATAATAGAATAGATTTCAAGAACAAGCAGTTTTTGAAGAGCCTAAAAACAGGAAATATGGAGGCTGTGAGTTGCAGCAGCACTGCAAACAGGGACACAGAGCTTGAATTTGTGACCTAGACATGTTCGCCTTCAGTTTGTGTCCTTGGTGCTAACCACTGCCAGGGTTATTTCCTCAGGGAGATGTCTTCATTGAGTCATATGTATAACCTATTTCCCCAAGTTGAATTGGATTTCATGGGTAGTTTACCTAGTCCAGGGACTCTCAGTAACATTCAGGGAACACTCTGTGCCCATAGGGAACACCAAGGTACACCTGTCTCAACTGATACAGCTGCTCATTTGCCAAGCAGGGAGGCAGGTGGTTCTAGGCCAGGACACACTGGCGTTATTATGGAGAAATAAATAGTTTTGTTTCAGTAGACACTCCACTAGTCACGGTGATGTTAAAGAATGAGAACTTTTCTAAGAGGAAGAATGCTAGTGCAATGGAGAGAAGGGATAGGAGTGTGTGTGTGGGGGGGGGGAGAGAAACTACTTGATCCCTATAATTTAGACTCATGTCTAAAAATAAGAGCAAACGTTTACAGTGTTTATGCCAAGCATTCTGCTCAGCACCTTACAATGAGCATCTTACTGAATTTTCATAACCTTTTGAGGTAGTACTATTATGGACCCTATTTTATGTATGAAAATAGTAAGGCTTGGGTAAGTGAAATAATTTGCCAAATGTCATAGAATTGATAAGTGGCACAGCTGGGAATTTAAACTTCATGTGTTTGATTCCAAAGCTCATGTTCTTCCCTCTAATTAAATGTACAATTTACGTGCAGTAAAAGATACAGATCTGAAGGATACAGCTGGGTGGTATTTTACCTATGTGTATACTTACATGACCATCACCCAGGTCAAGATATAGAACACTTCCGTCATCTCAGAAAGTTCTTTTATGCCCTTTTCAAGTCCACACCAGCCCCCGCACCAAAGGTAACCACTACTCTGACTTCTATCACCATAGATCTGTGATTCTTAAAGTGTGGGCCCAGGACTAACAGCTTCAGCGTCACCTGGGAACGTGTTAGAAATGCAAAGCCTTAGCCGCCTCCCCAGACCAGCTGAATCAGAAACCCCAATTTTAACAAGCTTTCCAGGTGATTTTGTTGCATGACCAAGTTTGAGAATTGCTGCATGGAGCAGGCTTTCGTGTTTTAGAAATTCATGTATATAAAAATAGAGTTATATAGTATGTATTCTTTTGCGTCTGGCATTTTTTGTCTTAGCAAAATATCTGTGAAATTTATTCATATTGTTGTATGTATCAGTAATTCTTTCATTTTAAATTGCTGATTGGTATTCCATTGTATGAATATAGTGTTCTCTCTTTGATAGGTTGTTAGTAGAGTTAAGGGAAGTTTATTATATTTGTCTAAGACAAATTTGTGGAATCACAAAAATTAAGGAGCAACTTAAGCAAGAGTAAAGCAGGTTGTTGTATCATATGATACAATTTCAGAAAAGCAATGCTGTTCTCCCAACCAGATCTCTTACTTGCTTCCTAATGTTGGGAACTTATTTAATAGGAAGCTAAGACTTTTATTCCACAATAAACAGTAATACTCAAAAGGCACGTGTATGCTCCAACAGTAAAAGAAAAAAGAAAAAAGACAGACTAAAAGTCATACTGAAGTGCTAATGATCTATCCTTTCTTTCCAGTAGAGTTAAGGGCATAGGTGCCAACTATATAGCATGTATGCTATCACTTACTGATCTAAACTCATGACAGTCGTTACTAATCAATTACGCTACTTTTAAATGTTGATTCCCAATGCAATCTCAGGATCCTTCTCAACAAATTATCCCAGACAGCAACTATCAATCCATCATGCCTGGCATGCCATCTCTGGCTGAATTCAAGAGTGTGTGTGTGTGTGTGTGTGTGTGTGTGTGTGTGTGTGTGTGAGAGAGAGAGAGAGAGAGAGAGACACAGAGAGAGAGAGGAGAGAGAGGGAGAGAGAGAGAGAGAGAGAGGTTATAATAGTGTTTAGAACTAAAGAGCGGAAGAAGACACCATGGAGGGGATGTATGGTTCAGGAAGGAGAACCAAAGTCATATTTTCTTTTCTGTGATGTGTTCTCATTAGAACATTAGAAAGCCTATTAGGTGGCCAGGATATAGTAAATTCTTAGCTAACAATTTTTGGGAAATCAGCGTAACACCAAACAATTACAACAGCAACTACTACTACTACTTTTACTGAGAGCTATGTACTGGGCCTTGCGGTAAGTGATTTATGTGCGTTGTCTCATTTAATTCTCAGAACCTTGCTAGACCATTATTATTGTCTCCATTTTAGACGTTAAATTGAGGCTTAGAGACACGCCCAAGTTCCAGGAGATCTGACTCCATATCCCATGTTCTTTGGAAACCACTACTCCATATTGATGCTGAGATAATTAGATTTAAGGCTACTTAGAACCCCTTTTCTTCCCAACTCCTGTTAAAAATGTCTGTGTCCACTTTCCTGCCTTAATAAGAAGATAGTAATCATCATTAAAGATCTCAGGATCATCATCCTTACCATCAGGGGTTACATTTATAACTAGAGCCATCAGTGGCACAGGTATAGGAGATTAGAAGATTAGGTATATGAGATACACCTCCACCCTGGTTTCTGCTCCCTCTCTTTAGTTCTAAACACTGTTATGATTACACACATACACGTGTGTGCACACAGAAATTAGGGCATTCCTTAGAAATTAACTTTTAAACTACAGGTAAATGAATAAAATTATTCATTTATCAGGCATGTACCATTTGCTAGACTTTAAGTTCCATGAGGGCAAGGACCGTTCTTGTTCACTGCTATATTCCCATTATCATGCACCTGAGAAAGGAGGTGTTCAATAAATATTTGTTGAATGAATGTAGGGATGAATGAATAAATGCATGCACAAATGCTAGGCATTGTACTGAGCTCTGGGATATGAGCATGGCTTCTAATTTTGGTCACTTGCCTCAAAGGGAGACGTTAGTACAGTGATCTCATTAGTTAGATAAAAGTTATATGCTTCTGATTAATCGACTTCTGGAATTTCCATACATAACATGTAAGGAAAATACAAAGTTTGGTCTTCTCAGGTCATATCTATTTTTTCCCAATAACTTAATGGTTAAGACTGTATTTCCAACAGACAGAAGCTTGCTTCTTTAAAAAATAAAGCTGAATATATTGGTACTGGCAGAGGTATGTAAGCATTGTATCCACAGTGATTTCTACATTGGATGCTACATTTTAAAAAATGCAAAATAATGAAAGAAGGAACAGAATTCCGCACTATCCTTTGCACAGTTAAAATGCATTATATAGTAAGGTAGCCTTTTTCAAAAATAAATCAGTGTTGGTTCAGTATTGAGCTAAATGCTTCAGTGATTTTTGTAAAATTGAAAGTAGCATATTCCTAATCTAGTGAAAGCGAACATTCAAAAATGTCTCATTCTTTTTTTCTGAAATTATGCACAGGACCTGGGACAATGGCAAGCAACTTACCCAAGCATATTTCCGTGGCAGCTCAGATATCCTGTCTCTCTGTCTCGCACCAAAGCTGTACAAATGGCACACTTGCAGAGTTGGAGAGGTGCTCATGTCACCTCGGCATCAAATGCAATTGGATTCTGTTGAGCAGGAGCCAGAAGGCTTGCGTTATCCATAAGAACAGTGCCAGCCAGTCATTCAGTTGGAACCACCTCTTAGGCACAGATGGGTGAAGGAGGCCGTTTTCCCTTAAAGGGTAAAAGGAATAATGACCATCTTTCTTGCCATCACTTTCAGCCCCAAAGTGAGGAAGGTCAAAAATATTAATACAAACTTCTCTTTTGGGCCCATATAGCCATTCTAGGACCATGTTCTAAGAAATGTTTCCAGTGACAGGAATCAAGGGCTTGTATTCCAGAGTGATACTGTGCGATTTGGAAGAGGAATTCAGGTTTTTGGTTTTGGTTTTGTTTTTGCCATTTTATGGGCAGTGGCTGCTATGGTGCCAAGCTATGGAGATATTTAGTGATACAGCCCTAAATACGATTTTTTTGGAGGATGATGACAATCGACTTAATTCTTTTCACCAAATCTAGATTTATTAGTTTCTTAATGCTGTAATAAAATACCACAAACTTAGAGGCTTAAAGCAACACAAATGTATTCTTTTACTTTCTGGATGTAAGAATTCTTCAAGTCAAGGTGTCTATAGGGCTATGTTCTTTTTGCAGGTTCTAGGGGAGAATCCATTTCCTTCTCTTTTCCAGCTTCTAGAGGCCACCCACATTCCAGGGCTTATGCCACTCTTCTCCATCTTCAAAGCATATCTCTTTGACCTCTGCTTTCATCATTATATCTCTTTTTTCTGCCTTTGACCCTCTTGCTTCCCTCTTATAAGGACCCTTATAATTACATTGGGCCCACCCAAATAATGCAGGTTAATCTCTCCGTCTCAAGATCTTCAACTTAATTACATCTGAAAAATCCCTTTTTCCATGTAAGGTAACACATCCATAGGTTCTAGGGATTAGGATACGGATATCTTTAGGAGACCATTATTCTGTCTACCCTACCAGTCTAGCTGTAATGATAGCAATGCTTTACATCCTTGGTTAGGGTACCTAAGATCATGAGGCCAGTATTGCTTGTCTGATGATCATTAATGCCATACTGATGATTATAGATTATATAATATAATCCTAATAACAATTGTATGAGGTAAACATTATTATAATCTCATTTTGAAGATGTAGTAGTGCTCATGGAAGTTAATAAACTTGCCCAAGTTCATATAGCTAAGAAGTGGTAAAGCCAGGACTCAAATTCAGGTATATCTTACTCTAAAGCCCATGAAATTTCTAGTTTCCCACTCTGCCTCTTTAGTTTTGCTAAGTTTACTTGCCTCATTTCCTGGCCACTGTATGTACCTAAACCTTGACCAGAAATGTCACAGCTGGGTGCCTTTGGCCACATGTAGCTAGATCTGGGCAAATTCATCACTACTACTGCAAGTGCAACTCAGTTTAACTCCAGAAACCTTTATTAAGCATCAACGTATGCCCCCACCCTGTGCAAAGTCCATGCCTCACTGATGGCAATGACTCATCAGGGCCATATTGATTTAGACTGCAGCCATATCATTTCATGGTTATCGCTCAGGATAAAAGGGAGCAGGTACCTCAAACAGTTCACTGAAAAGGTCATGCCTTGCCAGTGGGAAATGGCCAAGTTTCCCAAGTTCCTTTAACTTGGAAATCCATCTACCTCTAAGAGATAAGAGATGATTTTCTGTATTTCTTTTAACCATTCAAAAGATAGTCCCTGAGATAAGCAGTGTCCCTGGGCCTATGGTGGTGGAAGGACGATTGTGGACTATAGAAGGCTGGTTAATCCAGAAGTAGCATGACTATATTTGAAATGTCCCTTCTTACCTTTCCTTTAATAGTATGTGACTTCATCTTTTCAGGTACAGTGGAAGGTCAAACCCAAAGCTGATAGTCATGGTGACGTTAATCTGATGGTTTTACTGGCCAATAAATACTTTATTCTTTTAGAGGCCCTGGACCCTGGTTCTTTTTTTTTTTTTTTTCCTTTTTTTCCTTTTTTTTTTCCTTTTTGGCCATGCCACGCAGCTTGCAGGATCTTAGTTCCCTGACCAGGGCTCAAACCCGGGCCCCCAGCAGTGGAAGCACAGAGTCCTAACTACTGGCCCGCCAGGGAATTCCCCCAACCCCGGTTCTTTAAGCATCCCATCTCAGTTTCCCTGAAACCCCTTTCCCCATTTCATACACCAAATCACCCAGTTGCTGTATCTATTCTCTAAACTCAAACTGATTGCTCCTGTGTCCCATTCCCCAATGGGGCTCTATTCCTTATAGATTTGATAATAACTGTGTACCAAGATATTAAATATGTAGCTTTGTTATTATTCCCAAATAATAACTTTCACTGTTGAGAGAGGGAGGCGGGAGGGGGGAGAGAGGGACGGGGTGGAGAGAGAGAAATAGAGGGGGATAGAGAGGAGGAGGAAGTGGGAGAAAGAGAGAGGGGGAGAGAGAGAGAGCGTGTTAGAGTTTCAAAGTTCTCACTCTTGGAAAATTTTTTCCATTTCCTGCCAAATCCGATTTTCTTCTGGAATTCATGTCATAGTCTCTTCATCTTCCAAGTACCACGCAGCCTCAAGAACTATTTCTCTCCCCATTCATTAAAAGCTACTTGGTCCTATTGATTCTTTGGTTCAGTTTTACAGTTTTTAAAACTTTAATATATGTCAGGCACTGTACTAGGTTCTAGAGAAACAAAAAAATCTGACAAACCCCATAACCAGAAGGAGTTTTTAGGTTAAGAAGAAATAGACATGTTAACAGAACCTTTTGGTGTACTATAGTATGGACAAATGCACATAAAGCTCTGGGAAAACAGAATTCTTGAAGAGCTAACTCTTCCTTTTTGATGGACGAATAGAAGTTAATTGGGAAAAATAATTGAGAGGTTTCATTTCCTCAGTAATCTTTAGCTTGCCTACTGCCCCACCCTGGTCCAGACCTAGGTCAACTCAATCTCAGACTGTTTCATTAAAACAGTCTCCCAGCCAGTCTTCATGTTTCCTCTCTGGTGTCCTAACTGCCTTGCTATCCACTGGCTCTTGTCCATCTTACACCTGCTAACAGATTAATCTTTATAAAATATTTATTTGCAAAAACCATTCTCTCTCTCCCTACCACCTCTCCCAGCTCTGAAATCTTCATTGACTTTCTACTGTTTTCAAGATAAAACCTTGGGCTCTTCATCTGGTATTCAGTGCTCTCCACATTCCAGTCCTCATCTATGGGCCTGTCCCCATCACCTATAATTTCTGACACATAACCTACTCCCTACTCAAATTAAATGTGTGTGTAATTTCTCAAGCTTCCAGACATGTTCTAACCTCTATATTTTGATCACATAGATCTTGTTCACAATGCCTTCCTCTAATACCAGGGCAGATCTAAGCCCTAGTTTCCCTTCAAAAACTAGCTCAAGCCCCATACCCTCTATAGAACTTACCTGGTCCACCCCATCCATCTGTGATCACTGCTTTATCCAATAGACTTCTGTCATTTAGCATTTAGCATATACAGTCTTCTACTGTACTTACTTTTCATGAACAATTCCAGTCTCTCTCTCTTGGTAGTAATCCCCTTAAGACAGAGACTATACCTTGCATCCCTTAGTATCTCCAGTGTTCGAATAGCTCAGAAGATTTTTATGATGATGGTAATGAGTCAGCTGTGTGGTACATATAGGTGATATATGTGGAAAAGAACTCTTGAAATTCCTCATTTCACACCATTTAAGGAGGGACACTCAAATTGCTTACATGAAGGGCCAAGGTAAAAGCTTTCTTGGGGATAAATTAAGCCAGAGGTACAAACCCACATGCTTGCAGGGGCGAGGGAGGGAACATAATCAGGCTGGAGATAAGCCCATATTTATTTATTTATTTAACAAATATTTACACAGTGCTTTCTGCGTGGGCATTATTTTAAGTGCTTTACAAGTATGAACTCATTTAATTCTTACTACAACCCTACTATTACTATTCCCATTTTAGAGATGAGACAACCAAGGCACAGAGAGGTTAAGTCATTTTTCCCAAGGTCACATAACTAGTAAGTGACAGATCTTGAATTTCAACTCAAGTACTCTGATTCTCTGTGTTTCTATTCTTAACCATTGCATGATGTTGATTTTCCAAAAAGGGACCAGTGTGATCAGTGGTGAGCTGGAGTGAATATAATGAACCAAAAGACATTTAAATTTATTTTAAAGAAAATTGTGAGCCAGAGGGCTTCCCTGGTGGCGCAGTGGTTGAGAATCTGCCTGCCAGTGCAGGGGACACGGGTTTGAGCCCTGGTCTGGGAAGATCCCACTTGCCACGGAGCAACTGGGCCCGTGAGCCACAATTACTGAGCCTGCGCGTCTGGAGCCTGTGCTCCGCAACAAGAGAGGCTGCGATGGTGAGAGGCCTGCGCACCGCGGTGAAGAGTGGTCCCCACTTGCCGCAACTAGAGAAAGCCCTCGCACAGAAACGAAGACCCAACACAGTCATAAATAAATAAATAAAAGAACGTGAATTTCTTTAAAAAAAAAAAATTGTGAGCCAGAATAAACACGCCTGTGGGCTAGGTCAACCAGAGTGTTAAGAGTTTGCAACTCCCGGATTGAGTCCAACAATGACAGGATAAAGTTTATTATTTGTAATGTCACATATATTCCAGGACAGCAAGAAGCATCCCTGATTATGTCCTCTTTACCTTGACATCAGCTCATATGCCTGTTATGGGGATTTGTCAAAGAAAAGGAAATATCAGCATTTGCTGTCATCACTTTATACGTTTAGGTTTGCAGATTCAACTTGCAAGAGATTTATGAACCTCTCAAAGGAACTAATGGCTCCTCTGCATTTGCTCCCATAGCATTTTGTTTATTCCTTTACCAAGTTGTTTATCAAATGTCACTCTTTCTCCTATTGGAAATGAAGAATTTTCCACTTTTTCTTAGCACGAAAGATTTTTCTCTCTCTCTCTCTCTCCAGACACTTACTTGTAGATTTTAACAGCTTCTAACAGTTTTAATGTGTGTTGATTTAAAATATATTTAGCAAGTCATTATCAGTTTCTAACTTTTACAATTTCTAACAACAGGACACTGTCTTTTCTAGTGCCCCTAGATATAAAGTCAGACTTCTACCAGCCCAGGACTTTCAAAAGTAACATAAAGTAATCTACATCTTTGAAAATGTTGATAGCTTTATTTTAATGTTTATTTTGTTCATGTTTGAAAGAATAAATGCAAATATGCAGTGTATTTGGAAAATTCTAGAAAGTTTAAAGAAATAGCAAGTAGAAAATTTCACAGTCACAAATTCAAATGTACAAGAATACAACGTTCTTGATTTCTCTACGACTGAAATTCACCTAGCTTTTAACTTGCATTTCAACTTTCTGCAGTAAACTTAGTCCTACGATATAAGATATCTTAACTATTTCTGATTTTAAACTTAGTCCTTTATGAGTCTCCTCACTCAACTCTTCCTTCTTCCCTTCTTCTGAATTGTAATTTCCTTTGGGTGTGAGTGTCAGCCCTCTATTCTTATCGCCTTCCACTGAGTTGTATATAGCTTGTCTAGACTGGTCTTATGTATCAGCTTATCTGCATTCAGTGCTGATGTGCTTACTTGTGTAATTCCCTTGATATGGGGAAATGCACAGTAATGGTTTGGAGGTAGGATGAGTAGGGGAATGGGAAGCCTGGCAGTAATCTCAGACTGACTGAACTCCCTTTACAGCTCATATAGATAAGCTGAGTTGCTGAGACTCAGTCAAGTTCACGAGCTTCCGACTTTGGCTGTCCCATCTGCATCTTGTTTCTCAGTTCCTTGTCACCGTGCCATGAAGACACCCTGGCAGACATACCATTTCTCAATTTTTAGTCACTTTCCTTGCTCAATTAGACACATAGAAACTTTCATATTTCTTAAACATACCTTGGAAGCCAAGGGAGATTCAGGAGGAAATGGCAATATATCAAGTTCCTCTCTTCCTAAACATGCTACCCTTTCTACTCCAAGACAGCCACTCTCTGGTCACCTGGGGCAGTCGCGAAGTGGGGTGCATTTAGAATTCTCAGATCTATCTGAATTTTTTTTTTAAATCTTCACCCAAACTTCTCTCCCAGTACAGAAAGTATTCTTCTCTCCTCTTTTTGTGGTTGGGAAATGGCTCCGATGTCATTACACATTCTCCTCTACTAGATGGTTCATGATATAAACCCTGGGTCCTCCAGTCTTCACTCTTGATGTGAAAAGGCAAGTTTTTAGAATTTTAAAATATTATTTTTTTCCTCTCAGGTGCCTCACTCTAGCAAATCAAAGTTTCTTTGGCTTTTAGAGTCTCCTCCTAGCTATGGACTTTACAGTTTTATTTTGAAACTCAAATGTAAAAAAAAAAATTGGCTCATTATGCTGGGTCATTTTTTGTCTTCCCATCCCTGGGACAATAAGCTTCAATGCTGGTATCTAATTTTAATTGTGGAATATACTGTAGGACAAAAAGGAATTATCAAGAAGGAAAACAAGCATCGATTAATATTTTAAAACACTGTTCTCCATAAGGAAATAAAAATCACTTGTAATTCCAAATCTCAGGAAAACATTGATAATATTTTAGTGCCTTTCCTCTTGTTCTTTTTCTATGCATACACATATGCATAGGAAAATATGTAATATATATTTATGTGTATATGTGCTCTACGGTAGGCTCCTTATTTGGGGGCTCATGTGGTATCTTTAGACATTTTCTGCCAAGCTGGTGATCAAGGATAAATTTTCTGGCTGAGTTATTGCCTTTTTGGCATATCTCCCCAAAGCCCCATAGACATTCCTTGTCTTCTTTTGGGGATGAGAGTAAACATTCCCTTCCTGATAGCAGTTATTACCTTGTGACCCACACAAGTGAATGTCATGGAAATTTGGCAGAAGAGTTCAAGCTATAATTTGCTCAAGGCCTCTGGTGATTAATCCAAACTATACAGGGGGTAGTGGTAGACAGTACACGTTATATTGGTTGATGAGCCCTTGATTTTTTTCTCTCGTGTCCTGCCTACGTACTGAGGTTGTGTTGACCCCACTTTCAGGTTGTTCTGGGAGGGTTTTTCCACTAGCCATGTGAAAGGGGATACCTTCTCTTTTCCTCTTCTCCTCAAGTCCATCTGTCCTTTTAACTTCGTTCCTTCCTCCTGAATCCCCACTTCTCCATTTCTTCTGGGTCTGTTATCCTTCTGTTAGGTATTTGCAAGTCCCAGGTCAACGTCAATCTCTCTCTCTCTCTCTCTCTCTCTCTCTCTCTCTCTCTCTCTCTCTCTCTCTCTCTGTATATTGTTTGTCTCCAACATGGGTTGTCAGTTAAAGCTGTTCTGCCAGGTAGAGGGAGAGCGGTGAGCTCTGAGTCCTAAAACTGGAGGAGGGAATGGGGGCGGAAGAATGTCAGGGTGATCCTCCACTCTGGTTTGTAGTCTGCTACTTGATATTTTTATATTCTTGGGAAGAGCAAAATAAAAAATAAAAAAAGCACATCTCACACAGGGAAAATTTCTTTCCTTCCCAAATCCTTCGTTGGGTCTACATAGGAGAGGAGTTGCTCCTTTGCCTACATAACTATGGTCTTTTTATAATAAAAGCCATTTGTCCCTTTCTCAACTTGGGTTACATTGCAAACCTTTTTTCTATTAACTTGACACTGAATGGCATCATTGTTATCCTTTTTTTTTTTCTTATGATCATATAGTAAGCATTTTCTTATGGGATTATTTTTAAAAACATATTCTTAAAATATCAGCATATTACTCCATTATGTTTAGGCACCATAATGTGTTTAATTATTACTGTAATGTTTAATAGTAGGTTGTGTCTATATTTCAGTATTATAAAATTTATAAACTGCAATGTTAAGTTCTGTGCACATGTCTAACTATAACCTAGGGTGGTGTCCTTAGAAGTAGAATTAGAAGCCAAAAGCTACAACTTAGTTTCTTTTAAATGTTTTAAATTGAAAAGTAATTGTGATTTTAAATTATAAAAGTAATAAAAACCAGGTACTTAAAAAGAAAGTATATAAAATAGAAACTGTAAGTCATTTCTGTCATCTCATCCCTTAGAGATCATAATTTTTATCAGGTTAATGTCTTTTTTTAGTATGAACAATTAATGCTCTTTTTATTATTGTCTATCGCTATCCCCAAAGATCAACCATTTTAAAATCTCACTAGCAGTTGATAAAAGGGATAGTTTCACTGTATATTCATCAACCTTAAGTATTCTGTGTATTAATATTGTTCACATTTAATGAACAAATGGATTTTGAGAGTGTTTTTTACATTAATAATACTAAATATATATATTTATCATATACACATACATATTACAAACATGTTCTCTACTTTGTAATTAAACTTTTGAAGTGCTTTATTATATAGAGTTTTTATATTTTTATGTAGTCACATTTATCAACCTTTTCCTTTATGATTTATTTTTTCTTTTAAATTTAAAAGGCTTTCCCGTCTCCCGTGAGTAGGTAAATATTCACATATATTTTCTCATCATCATTTAAAGTTTAAATTTTCTTATTACACTTTTTTTAAAATTAATTTTTATTGGAGTATAGTTGCTTTACAATGTTGTGTTAGTTTCTGCTGTACAGCAAAGTGAATATACATATACATATATCCACCTCTTTTTTAGATTTCCTTCCCATTTAGGTCACCACAGAGCATTGAGTAGAGTTCCCTCTGCTGTACAGTAGGTTCTCATTTAAATTTTCTTAATGTACTTTAAATTATGATGTATTTCAAACATAAGAAAATTATATAAATTTAATATAACAAGCACCAGTGAATCAACCACTCATATTTAACAGATGCTAACATTTTGCCATATTCACTCAAGTTTTTTTTTGTAAAGAAAAACAGTTACAGCTATAGCTAAAGACCCTCCTTCATCCCTTTCCCACCCACCTCTGCTGAAATTTGTGCATATAATTGACCTGCATGCTTTTATATTTTCTACATTTATTTACAGCCACGTGCACTATGAAATATTGTTTTGTGGGCTTTAAAATTTTACCTGAATAGAATCTTTTCCAACTGGCTTTCATCATTCAACATTATTTTTCTAGGATTTACCCAGGTAGATGCCTATATTTCTAGTTTATACATTTTTACTACTTTATCACATACAATTGCATAAAATTGGAGTTCTTTTTGTAAATTTCCTGTTCATACCATTTGTGCATTTTTTATTGCATTGTTGGTCTTTTAAAAATTATGGATTTGTTCAGATTCTTTATATATTCTTGACCCAGATCCTTTGTGTGTTATGCATATAGCAAATATCTGTTCCAAATCTAACTTGTCTTTTAAGTTTATGATGTTTTATGACATACACAGGTTTTTAATTTTAATGTACCATCTTTATCAACTATTGACTTTATGGCTTGTGTTATTTTATATTTTGTTCAAAAAGTAGTAATGTAATTTAGTGATGTGAAAATACTTTCCATGCCCTAAAAATTTTTTAGTTTGTATTTTCAAATTTAGATACTTGATTTACATGGAATTATTTTTCTATATGATGTGGGTAGCGTCTTCATTGTCTTATTCCAAATAAATAGCAAACTGTCACAGCACCATTTTTTTTAATAGTGCATTCTGCTCACACTGAGCAGTAATGCAACCTCTGTCATACATCAAGTTGCCACATAAGTATCAGTCTTTTCTAGGCTTTCTATTCTGCTCCACTATTTTGTCTATACCTGATTCAACAACCACTGTGTTAATTACTATAGCTTTATGATGATTCTTGATACCTGGTAGGAAAAGTTCTCTCTCTTTTTTTAATCATTCTTTGACATTTTCTTGATTTTCTTTTAGGCCTTTGTTGTCTTCAAAGGTATTTCAGGATCAGCTTGTCCATTTCTGTGAAATATCCTTTTGGAACTTAAATTGGAATTCCATTGAATTTATTGATTAACGTGGAAACAATTGTGACCTTTAAAATATTTTCTCTCTATTAACAAGCATGGTACAACTCTCTCTATAGGATTTCTTTAACAGCATTGTCATCTGTGAATACCATTTGAGGTTCTTCATGATCAATCTGAAGACTTTTATTTTCCTTGTCTTTTTGTACCGGATAAGAGCTCTAGTATATGCTTAATAGAAGCAGCATAGTGTCATTCTTATCATTTTCTCAACTTTAAAAGGAATACTATATTTTGAATATTTTACCAGTAAGTAATATGTCTGCTGTTGGTTTGGGGTTGATAGATTTATCAGGTTAAGGAAGATCCCATATATTTGTAGTTTGCTAAAAGCTGTTTCACTCTTGAGAGGGCTTTGCATTTTCTAAAAAAAATTCTGTATCCACATTATATGATTTTCCCCTTTAATCTGTTAAAATGATGATTTATAGTAATAGATTTTCTCGTTAAAAGATCTTTTATTCCTGGGGTAAGCCACACATTGTCATCAGGTACTTTTTAATGCATGTTTATTTGGTTTGCTAATATTTTATTTAAATATTTTGCATCTATATTATAAATGAGATTGAGATTTTTTTCTAGTACTGTCCAAGTTAAGTTTATATTTGCCTCAGACAGTGACTTGGTGAGCTTTACTTATTTATTATTTTATTCAGTAGTTCAGTGATTCCCAGATGCACATTTGGATTACTTGGGGAATTTCTGTTTTTTGTTTTTTGTACGTTTATAAAATAATGATACTCAGGATTTTTTTGCCCATACCAAATAAATCAACATCTCTGGAGGTGGATCCAGGCATCAGTATTTTAAAATGCTCCCCAGGTGATTATAATGTGAAGCCAAATTTGAGAACCAAAGCTCTAGAACAATTTGTATATGATATAATTTATCTGTTCTTTGAGGGCATCAGAAAGAAAATATTTGTTCTGTGAAATTTAGGTAGGAATTGTCTATGAAATTGTTTGGCCTGATGATTTTGTGTGTAGATTTAAATTTTTTTATTCAGTTTCTTTACTGGTTATATAGATATATTCAAGTTTTTCCCTCTTATTTCTTAAGTCAGTTTGGTAATTATTTTTCAGAAAATTCATTTTTTATGCTTTCAAATTTATTGGCATAAAGTTGGCCTTGGAATTTCCATCTGAATTTTTAGTCTCCAATGTATCTCGAATTATATCCCTGCTTCTCATTCCTTATATTTTTAACATGCCTTTTCTTTCTCTTTTGTTTTAATGATTATATTTGCTATGTGGTTTCCATATTTTACTAGTCTTTCCAAAAGATGAGCCTTTGGTTTGTTTCTTTATTTTCTAATTCATTAATTTCTCTCTGTATCATTAATTTAGTCTTTCTAATTTCCTTAGGTTTATTCTTCTTTTTCTAACTTCTTGAGATTTTAAATACTTAATCTTTTCTAATGCCTATGTATCTGGCTATAAATTTATTAGGTATGTACTGCTGTAGCTGCATCCCCTGAGTTATTATTTTTTTTAACATCTTTATTGGAGTATAATTGCTTTACAATGGTGTGTTAGTTTCTGCTTTATAACAAAGTGAATCAGCTATACATACACATATATCCCCATATCTCCTCCCTCTTGCGTCTCCCTCCAACCCTCCCTATCCCACCCCTCTAGGTGGTCACAAAGCACCGAGCTGATCTCCCTGTGCTATGCGGCTGCTTCCCACTAGCTATCTATTTTACATTTGGTAGTGTATATATGTCCATGCCACTCTCTCACTTCGTCCCAGCTTACCCTTCCCCCTCCTCGTGTCCTCAAGTCCATTCTCTATGTCTGTGTCTTTATTCCTGTCCTACCCCTAGGTTCTTCAGAACCATTTTCTTAAAAATTCCATATATATGTTATTCACAGTGCTTTGTTTTTCAACTTTAAATCTTTTCAAATTTCTATTATGATATTTTCTTTGAACCTTCGTATGTTCAAATATTCATTCAATATATTCAAATTATAGATGGGGGTTGGCTTTTTTTTTGATGCTTTCTATTTGTATTGCATTGGGGTCATAGAACCTGTTCTGTGCGAGGCCTTTGTTTTTTTGTTTGTATATTACCCATATAAACTTGAAAAGACTTTATATTTTCTGATTGCTTTGTGTGGGGTATTACATGTCAGTTAGACCAATCGTTAACTGTGTAGTTCAATTTTTTTCTAGCCTTACTATTTTTGTCTTCTTGATCTATAGTTACTGAGAGAAGTATAATAAAATCTCCCATTATAATTGTGGATTTGTCAATTTTTTCTTTATGTATATTTTTGTGTGTGTGGCTGCATTGGGTCTTTGTTGCTGTGCCCGGCTTTCTCTAGTTGTGGTGAGCGGGGGCTACTCTTTATTGTGGTGCACGGGCTTCTGATTGTGGTGGCTTCTCTTGCTGTGGAGCACGGGCTCTAGGTGCATGGGCTTCAGTAGTTGTGGCTCACAGGCTCTAGAGTGCAGGCTCAGTAGTTGTGGTGCAACTACTTTTTTTTTTTTTTAGGTCCTTGTTGTTAAAATTTTATTAAATTTAAATCTGGATCTTCTGGATGGATACCATGATAAATGCACACTCTTTTAGAGGTGTAATTCCTAAGTATGTTAGAGGGAAACTATATTTTAACATTGTTAAATCTGAGGCATGTGGGATCTTCCCGGACCAGGGATCAAACCCGTGTCCCCTGCATTGGCAGGCGGATTCTTAACCACTGCACCACCAGGGAAGTCCCTCTTTATGTATTTTTGAATCTATGTTTTTAGGTTCATGAAATTTAGTGATTATTATATCTTCTAGTGAATTGCACATTTTCTTATTGCATAACTAATCCTCTTATCGCTAGTAATGCTGTTTACTTTAAAGTTAACTTTTCTTATATACACATAGCTGACCCAGCTTTGATTTTGTATCATGTATTTTTATCCATACTTTGATGTTCAGTCATTTTATTGCCAAAGGTTTTGGGCAGGTCTCTTGTAAATTGCATATAGCTGGCTTAAAAAATTATTTTATGAGTATCTGTCTTTCAACCTGATAGCTTAATCAATTTATATTTGTTGTAATTATTGATATACTTGAATTTATGTCTGTCATTTTATTTTATGCTTTCCATTTACCTTGCTTTTTTAATTTGCTCTTTTTCCCTTCATGAATTTTACTGCATTGCTTAAATTTTCTTTATTCTCGGGGATTTTGGATGATCAGCTTGTGAACCTATTGCCTACTTCCTTGCTCTGTCACCTGTTCCTTTCTTCTTTGAGAGTGCAGCCATGCATTTAAAAAATTCTTCTTTTATTTTGTCATTGAAATTGGTGCATGATTTTGCTAGAAGTGGATGTCTGTAAATTAATATTTTGAATCCATCTGTAATTATTCTTGGTGGGAGGTACAAACTAAGAAACTTTTTTTTCCCAAATTACCAACCAACTCACTATTGGTTGTTCCAGCATCATCACTGAAGAATTCCTCCTTTCCTCATTGATTTGAAACGGCATTTTATCATATACTTCATTCTTCTACAGATTAGTGTGCATTTCTGAGATATTTATTATGTCAAATAGGTATGTATGTCTGTCCTTGTATTTATATCTTATTTTTCTAATGATTGTAGTGTTAAAATACATTTTAATGCCAGGTAATTTAACAGCCTTTTCATTATCCTTCCTTTGCACAATGTTATTTACTATTTTTATGTTTATTTTTCCATATGAATTTTGAAATCTCTTTGCAAACTTCAAAGAAAAATATATTTCAAGTTTTGTTGTGGGGTAATTAATGTCTTTTTAAGTCACCTTATCATTTGTGAATATATTCTTTCATGTACTTCAGTAAGGTCATACATGTTTGTTACATATATTTGGCATTCTTGTTTACTACTAAGCATTTTGGGTTCCTATTTTCTAGATTAAAAAATACGTCAAAGTAAGACAGTCACATAGCAAAACACATTAATAGTACAAAAATATGTACAATGAGAAGTGTATCTTCTTCACATGCCATTTCTCTAGTCCCCCAGTATGACTTTAGAATGCATTTTTCTTCCTTACAAATAATGGGACATCTTACTAATAGTGGCTTAAATACGCAGGGGCTTGCTCATTCTATGCAGTAAGAACTTGAACAGTAGGTATTCTGGAACTAGTGTGACTCAGAGAAGCCATCAGGGACCAAGGCTTCTTTTATTTTTATATCCAACTGCCTATAGCATGTAGACATTCATCTTCATGCTTGTCAACTCATGATATTAAACCTCCAGTCTCAAGTTCATGTTCCAGGCAGGATCAAAGAGAAAAGGGCATGGCAGCCAGCTAAGTCTGTCCCTTAAAAAAAAAAAAAGAAAAACTTTCCTGGAAGCACCATCTAGCAACTCTTACTTATATCTAGTTGGCCAGAATTAGGTCCATATGTCTAGCCAAGACTGAAGGGAAGTCTGGGAAAGTGAATACTCTTAGCTGGATACATTGTTTCCCCAAATAAAAGTGGACTTTTGCTCGTAGAAAAGAAATGGAGGACAGATATTGATAGGCAGCTAGCAGTGCTTGCCTCCTCCTGTCACCTGCCACTGTTAACAGTTTTTGGGTTTTGTTCATTAATTTTCCTCTATGTATATAAGCCCATATATTTGTGTTCTATAGTTCCAATCATTGTTTAACTCGAATTGCTCATGACTACTCTATTTCCTGAGTTCTTACATGTTGAAAATGGTTCTGTTACCTTTATATTTAAAAGACAGCTTGCATGGGCATAATATTCTTGAGTCACATTCTCTTTCCCTGAGGATTCTCTCAATATTGTTCTACTGTATTTTAGCAGGAAGCTTGAGACCAGCCTCAGTTCTTATTTCCATTTATAAGTTATTATTTAGCATGGATGTCTATAGGATTCTTTCTTTGATTTTAAAGTTAGGTGATTTTTCATAACTAAATTATCAAGTGGGTTGGACTTTATGAATAATATAATAATCAATTTTATTTATCTTTCACCACCATCTTCAGGCACGCTTTGTTGGATATTTCTTTCTTCCCCTTGAGTGACATATTGGGTAGATATCATAGCTTTTTGGTCACTTTCAGGCATTAATAAAACATCTTTTTATGTATCAAAAAACTCAATCTGAGCTAAATAAAAACTTTTATTTTACATTCAATTTAAAACTCAATTTCTACCCCCAGCTCAGACTCTGACCAGGCTTGGAAATTTGGATTGGAAAAGGGGTCACTTTAAACCTTTTGGATGGGGCAGACAGAAGGGATGAAAGGTTTAAATCAATCTCCACACTCATTAAATGCCAGTAGCCCCTCACCCCCACCCAGTTATTGTGATACTCTAAAACACCCTCACACATTTACGTGCGTCCTCTGACAGTGAGTATTTTCAACATTTGGCAATATCTGGAGACATTTTTATTATCCCAACTGGGGAAGCCAAGGATGCTAATAAACATCCTAGAGTGCACAGGAATTATGTGGTCCAAAATATCAGTAGTGCTGAGGTTGAGGAAACCTGCCCTAGGGAGTGGAGGATTGTACCACACCCAACTGAGAATCCCTGGAAGACTAATTGGCTAGCAATGAAGCCTGTGTGTTATAGGTTTTCTGTGTAATTATACTGCAGAGCTGACTGCCAATAACATTTTCCCCCCAACCCCACCTGTGTCTGTGCATTCCCTCATTTAGCCCTTATTCCTCTGCCATTCCACAGGTTTAAGAGAGCTCAGGGACACATCAGCTATCTTTAAGAGATTATTGGCCTGGACTGTAAGGACGTATATCCCTTTTTATAGAACCCTCCATGTTACCAAAGATCTATTTTGACTTGTGTTCTACTCTTGGTTTTCTCATTCAACCAGCTCACATTTTCTCTGCACTGGACAACCTTATTCATAGATTGTGACTTGAGGCTATGTTTGTATTTTACTTTTATTGAGAATGTAATTTTTTTCTTTTTCATTCTCCTCATTATTTTCAGCTGGTTTCATAGGAGAGCATCAGACAGTCACCTTTGCTTTGACATCTATAACCTGAAGTTATTTATACCTAATTGTTAAAATTTTTTCTTTACTATTTGAAATGAATCTTTTCACAGTCTACTTTCTAAATGGCTATTTCTGGTAGAAAAAATATTTACTTTATATATTTAATTTGAAACTAGTTATATTATTAAACCATCTTAAGGGTTCTATTAATTTTTCAGTGGAATCTCACTATTTTTCTAGGTAGGCAGTGAGCAAATACTGAGAATTTTGTCACCTCTTTTCCAACTATTAAAATCCTTGTATCTTTTATTGTGTCTTCTTGAGTTGGCCAAAATTTTTAGAGGTATATTAAATAATTGGGGCAATAAAGGACATCCTTTTCTTAACACTAAGAATTCCACTAATGTTTTATTATTATTTGTTCACTCACTCATTCCTTCATTAATTATTTTTAATTACCTACCATATAATAGCATTTTAATAGCTGCTGTGCATACAGTGATGAACAAAAAAGTAGTCCCTGCCTTCATGGAGGGAACAGTCTTAAGGAGATACAATGTTAAACAAACCATTACACTAATTTATAGTAACAAATTCTGAGGAGATCTAATTTAAAGCAGATGTCAGGAAAATCTACTCTGAATAAGAAACATTTAAGCTGAGTCTTAAAGAATAAGTAGGAGTTAGTTAGAAAAAAAAGCATTCCAAACAGAAGGAATGGTATGCACCAAGGCCTTGAGATATGTTATTTGAAGAGCTGAAAGAAAGGTAGTTAAGGCTGGTTCTTCCTGGATAGGAAAGAGGCCTGGCCAGAGATTTGTCTGGAGAGGTTATTAGTGGTTGGTAGTTCAGAGCCTTGTTAAGGCTTTTGTATTCTCTTTTTAGTTAATGAGAAACAGGTAGTACTATTTACAGTGATGGGGAACATTGGCAAAGAGGTATAGATTTCTTTTGGCGGGGTAGGAAGATTGAGTCCAGTTCTAGACATGTTGAGTTCAAGACACCTTTGAGAAGTCAAATGCCAAGTAACATGTAAATATTCTGTACACATTTGGAGCCCAGAAGATAGGTTATAACAACAGAAAAAAAGAACCTGAGAAGGAAGAGCCACAAAGTTGGAAGGAAAACTAGGGAGTTTCAAATGTAGAGAGTGGTCAATTCAGTCAAATATTGATGCCAAAATGTCAAGTAAGATGAGAACTGAAGAGCATCTACTAGATTTAGCAACATGGAAGTCAGTAGGGACTACTTAAGCAAGAGAGATTTCAGCACAGCGATGAGGATTGAAGCCATGGAAAAGTGAATGGGAAGTGAGGAAGCGGAGTGAGTGTACAGATAGCTCTTTGGGGAAACTCGACTTTGTTGAGAATAGACAGAGATCAATAACAGAAAAAAAAATGGGATCAAGAAAGAATTTTATTATAGATGTGAGTAAATAAAGCACCTTTGAACACTGATTATAAAGGTCCTGTAGAGAGGTGGCAAGAAATGGGAAGCAGAGTCCATGCAAAGGAGCTAGTCTTTGTTAGCCTGAGGGCTATTTTTCCATAATTAATCCAGTGCCTTAAACTGTCCAACTGCACTACCATGTTCCATTATAATTAAAGGGGAAGAAGACAAACACAGATGCAAGACTGGGTAATGCCTGTCTCAAGGCTATTTTCTATATGAGATGTGAGGCAAGATCATCCTCGTCTAAGAGAGAAAGATTAGCAGTGGGAGAATGTGCATTCAGTGAGTTAGAAAGAAAAAAATAAAAACTAGTCCTTGCAGAAAAGAGAGAGAAACTTATTAGAGAAGCATAGTAAGACATTTGCCGTGTTTAATGCCAAATTAGTTTATCGTAAATTTATAAGCAATGCCCAATTTTCTTGGCTCTGGAATTTTCTCTCTTTCAGTCGTAATCACAGATTGTGGGAGTGGTATGCTTCACCCAGTGTTGTATTTTACTGGTGGTGTAAGAGAAAAAGGGAAAGAAAAGAACATTGACAGAATTTTCAAAAGGCTGATCATAATGCTGAACCATCAGCTATATCATGAATAGGGAGAAAGTGAAGTAGGAGGGGAGGGGGGGGAGAGAGAGAGAGAGAGAAAGAAAGAAAATGAAGGGGTAAGGACTTCCCTGGTGGCGCAGTGGTTAAGAATCCGCCTGCCAATGCAGGGGACACGTGTTTGATCCCTGGTCCAGGAAGTTCCCACATGCCACGGAGGAACTAAGCCTGTGCACCACAACTACTGAGCCTGCGCTCTAGAGCCCATGCACCACAACTACTGAAGCCTGCGAGCCACAACTACTGAGCCCATGCACCGCAACTACTGATGCCCACGTGCCTAGAGCCCATGCTCCACAACAAGAGAAGCCATGGCAATGAGAAGTCTGTGCACCGCAACAAAGAGTAGCCCCCGCTCGCCGCAACTAGAGAAAGCCTGCGCACAGCAACTAAGATCCAACACAGCCAAAAAAAGAAAAGAAAGGAAAAAGGAAAATGAAGGGGTCAGTGGAGACCTTAATGAAATATTTCAGCAAGCTATGTGAATAAGTGAACTGGAAGAACAGGAAGTTGTGTTGGATAGTGGGATGTCTGAATTAGTGATTTCAAGGAAGAGGCAGATTCTTATGACGAGATAGGTCTAAAATGTGACTGGGAATGGTGGCTGAGATAGAATGGGGATATATTTCTTGTTCTCTAGCAAAGGGAAAGTAGGATCTCCCAAACTGTCCTTTTATGGTGGTGAAAGATGCCTGTGGCAATTTGCATTGTGCCTACCAGTCATTTTACACTTGCTTTAAGTGGGTGGCAGCAAGTACTTGGTTCCTTGGTTCCTGGACCAGGTACCTTCTGCAGGGTACTTCAGATTACTCAGAAGCTTGCCCCAATTTATAATTTTCTATGAAAACCTTGACATGATGAGTCATCTGCCTGATTTTCCACTTTGGGTCCTTTGAAGTCTGTGTTCCAAATCTTTCTGTTCCTTCCTGTCTTCTTGATTTTTTCTTCCCTGAATTGGCCTGTTTTGCAAAAACTGAAAAACGGAGGCAAAAATTCTTGTTATTTTTTAAAATCTATCACGACATTAAAATTCCAGTATTAAAAATGGTTCCTGCAGAATTTCCAGGAGTTCATTTTCTTCCTTTGCTTAGCATAAACCAAACCCACTGCAGACTGGTGGGCGTTCTGGCAACAAAGTATAGGATTAGGCATTCAGAGACATTTCTCTGAGCCAGCAAAGCAAGTCACAGATCTTGAACTCTTATCTTGTTTCACAAGCAGACAGTGCCAATGCCCTGGCCTACCATTTCATTAATTTTATTAATTTTCCCTTGAGGCTAAAACTTGTTTCCCCAATTGAGGCCATAGTAAAGCTCTTGCCCACTTCTTCCTGAAAGTATCCTTAAAAAAAGATGGCAGGAAGACTCAGGGTGGATGATTCTGGATGCCTTAGCTTCGGTAAGCCCCAAGTCATGTCTCTAGCCCAATCTACTCTCTTCCCCTGTGATTCTGGCCACATACAGGGAAAACCGTGTCTCCTCTCTGACCTTTCTGATACTTTAACTTTCACCTACTACATTTATGTATACAGTTGTCACCTTTATGCAGTCATTCCCATATCATCCTTAAATGGCTAGTTTAGTTGGTTTCATGTCAAACCAATTTTTCTATCTCACCTGGAATTTGCTCAAGGCCAGGGTCTATGTTGTCTATATTTTGTATCCCCTATGCAATACAAACTGGAGGCAAACTGAATAGGACCCTCATTATCTCACTTTCTTATAAATGTGCCCTCCACTTTGAGAAGAAAGAATCAAATTATTAGAAAACTAATTCACATCAGAGATTTAGGCAAGCTGAAAAATATAGAGCCCTCCATACTCTGTTTCAGGCTCAGTTCACAGTAAGCCCAATTTGACACCATGTTCCTTCCCCTTTGTGCTCTGAGCAATAGTAGTTGATGGAGAATGTAGTCAGGTTCTCACTTGGGAAACTATTAACTTTGGCTTCATACTGGCCCTTTGCTTAACCATTTGTGCTATCCAGTTACACTAGCCTCGGCCTTAAAAACAGAGAAGAAGCTTCTGGGTTTCATGATGCATAAGCTAGAAAATTCTGTAGCTATACACAACAGCCCTATCCTTCTCCCTTGCAACTTTTTTGAAGACTGTTATAATGCACAGAGTAAATGATACCATCAATTCAAAGCTTGTCCACATAGAGGACAGGGACTGTTGGCCTCATCTATCCATTCCCTGCAGATCACCTAGATGGAGTTTCATAAATTCACTTTACTTCAGCCAATATTTATTGAGTACTTACTGGATGCCAGATACAGTTTTAAGGCTTTGGACACAAGAATGAATAATAAAAGCAAGATTCTTGCCCTCACTAAGCTCATAGACTAATAAGGGAGATAGGTAAGCAAGCAATTACAATGCAGTATGGTAAGTACTTCTTAGGGACACAGGAGACAGGCATTTATCTAGTCAGGGAGAGGCGGTGGGTCATGGAAGTCTTTCAGGAAGAAATTTTATAAACTCTATGAATCTGTCCCAACCTAATTAAGTCTTCACCAATAAAACTGTGTGACTTTAAGGAAGTCATGTAACCTCTCTGTGTCAGTTTTCTCACCTGTAAAACTAGGCTAATAATACCCTCTCTGAATGAATCAAGTGAAAAAAGTGATATAAAAGTGCTTTGGAAAGTTAATGCCAATTTGTTTTCTGTTACTACTAAAAGTAATTACCTGGACTGTTAGGAACATAATGAATGCATATCTCAGGTTCTGTAGTCAGATATTTATGAACTCAAGGCCTGGTTCTGCCAATATGTGACTTTGGGCAAGTTACTTAATCTCTCTAAGCCTCATTTTTATTATTTATAAAATTGGGACCTCATAGGATTTTTGTGAAGATTAAATGAAATAATGTGTGTGAGTTGTCATATATTAATCATTCAATGACTGTTGGATAATATTGATGATGATGAGGCCTATGATGGTGATGATGATGATATAAAGTAATAAGTGTAGTGCTTGGCACATAGAAGTTATTATAATTATTAATTGAGGTGGGGTCCTGGATATTATTGATACTTTGGTATCTTTATTCTGTCTGTGGCCAGAGGCTACATCCTTAACCCCAGCTGTCTATAATGTATTACTTTCTCATAGCCAATAAGGGGACAGGAATCCTCTAAGACTTTGCCTTTCTTATTCTCTTATTATACTTGCTAAGCAATTGCTAACATTCTCATAGCTTCTGTTGTCATTTTTCTGTGTATTAGTGATAAATTTTCATCTTTAACTCCTATTTCTCTGCCTATGTCAGTGGTTCCTATTCATTACAATCACCTAGAGAGCTTATAAAACTCTCAATGCCAAGGTTGTACCCAATACTAATTAAATAATAATAACCAAACATCATTATTTTTTTAAAGCTGCCCCAAGTAATTCCAATGTGCAACAAAGTTTGGGAACCACTGACCTAGGTCCAGGTCCACACTTACAACTTTCTATTAGAAATCTGGATGGCTCATTAACTCTGCAAACTCAGTTTGTCCAAGAGTCAACCCATTATCTGCTGCCTTTCCCAATCTGCTGTTTGTTCCAAATTCCATATTTCTATATGTTACGCAGGCCTCAAATTTATGAGTTATCAATGAGTTGCACAACTATTATAGATTATATTTCTCATACAGAAATCATTTTGATCTCTCCCTTTCTACTCCCACTATTTATTACCAGGCTCACTTAGGGCTCTGTTACATATCACTTAAGTAATCACAAGATATTAGAATCACAAATTTTATAACATTTAGGTTATAAAAGTTAGCGCATAAGACGAACACTTGAAAACTCTGTTAGGAACACATCACTTTGGAAACTGATATCATGTTATAATCCAGTGCAGCCAACAGTTGCTCTAGGATTGAAATGGCTCACTTCTCTTTTGAGCACTAAAGTAGTTGGCTTGAGTTTAGGAGCAATGTTACACCAAAACAAAATGCATATATTTTAATTATAGAATCACATTCAGCATGGTGAGATGCTCACAATGAGAGTCCCACAAGAACTGAGAGACCCGCTGAGGAAAGAGCTTATTCATGCTCCCAACTCATGATCACTCCAGGGTATAAATTTCTTGAGTAAAATGGTGGACAAAATATACAGTGTTTTAAAAATATTATTTTCCTATTTCTACTGAATGTATGTAATTTAATATCTATAGGTTAAAGGTAAGTGTGTGTGTGTGCACGTGTGTCTGTGTGTGTGATGTGCCTCCACTTTAGTTTACAGTAATTCCCCTCCACACACACACACACACACACACACACACGCACACACGCAGTCACACACACACACACATTTCTTCTCACTTCTAATCCATTATTCATGCTGCTGCCAGTTTAACCTTCCTAAAGCACAGTGTTATCATATCACTTTCCAGTACAAAAAATCATCAGTGATTCCTCATAACCTACTGAATTAAGTCAAAATTCCTCAGTCTGTCATTCAAGGCCCTCTGGGATCTGGCTGCAAGTCTGCCTTTGTAGACTTATCAACTACTACTGCCCTTCATGGATCATATGCCCCAGCCAACCTAAAGTATTTACTTTCATTTTGCCACCTTGATACTTCTGCTCATGCTATTTATTCCCTTTGCCTAAAATATTTTACCACCATCCCATCTAGACCCGACGAAATACCATTTTTCCTTCAAGACCTAGTTTGAATGGAAATTTGGAAATTTTTCTAAGTTCTTCCTGTTGCCTCAATATATATAAGTTGAATTGTCTTTTTCTGGAGAACTATGAGTATATCCTCTTCATATGACTCTGTATTACTGACTATGCCTAGAACTGTGCATCACACATAATAGACATCCAGTGAATAAATAAGAAATTAAAGCATTATAATTAAGCAAAAATAACTTCATGATTCCTCCTCCTCTCTCTTCCTGACCCCTGCCACTTATTCATTATACAGTTCTCTCAGTGTTATTTTAACAACCATGTTAGTAGTTCCTTTATGAGATGACTCAGATTTTTAGAATAAACGGAAACTCAAAGCACAGCAATTATATGAAGCATGGGGGATGGGGGTGGGGTGGGAGAGAAACTAATTAAAGTTAATTTAATTACAGAATAAGAGAGAACATGACTTAAATGCCACCGTTAGGCCCAAATGTGCTGAATCATTTTGAAGGAAATCTAAGCCTTGAACGGACGTTCTTGCTTTACCTTGCCGGGTAAGGAAGAATGTCATGGTCATGCTCATGTAGGTAAAGGACTGTAATAAATGGGCCAATTTACTCCTGAGAGTAAGTGGGAGAAAAAAGAAATGCATCCTGACATATTCATCTTCCAGTTTGGGACTCTGGGATGCTTTTGCATGCCATTTTCAAATGTGCATTGATATTTCTTCACCCAAACTGCCCCAAGCACCAAAACTGCTGGGACAGGGTGTAATATCCAGCTACCTAGGAAGATTCCAGATGCTTTGATGGAAGTTAAATGCTCAATGAATGTCCTATCTCTGTCTCATTAGTAGAATTTGCTACATTGGTGTCAGTGCTGAGTAGAAGTAGAAAAATCAAAAACAGGTCTGAGAGAGACGGGTAAACAAAACCTGGCCTATGAAGAACAAGTAAGTTCAGGGGATTTATCAGAGTCATATACCGCAATAGGAAAAAGAAACCATCCTGGTTGAGTTGGCAAAGTCCATGGGTAAATACACAGGTGTTATAAAGAGATGAATTCAAGACCAGGAGTTTGAGAGTTGGGCTTTTCTGGTGTGAGTACATCTCCAGAAAGCCTTGAAGGCATGGCTCTCAATCCTTGGAAGTGTTTTTCCTCAATAGAGGGAAAAAGGAGAATAATGTGAAGGAAATCAGTGGGGTAATTAACTATAGCATTTCTATACATTGGAGTGTCTTTGAACAGCTTGAATCTTGGCTAATAGAGATGTGCTAGATGTTCTAATGTGGGAAGTGGCTTTAAAAAGGCATAGCTCAGCTGCATCGCACGGGGCGATCAGCTCGGTGCTTTGTGACCACCTAGAGGGGTGGGATAGGGAGGGTGGGAGGGAGATGCAAGAGGGAGGGGATATGGTGATATATGTATACATATAGCTGATTCACTTTGTTATACAGCAGAAACTAACACAACATTGTAAAGCAATTATACTCCAATAAAGATGTTAAAAAATAAAATAAAATTCTAGATTTTACCTGCTGGAAAAAAAAAAGGCATAGCTATCATGATGTCAAAAAAAAAAAACAGAGTTTTTTGATAGCTAGACAAATGAACCAGTGTTGGAATGGTTTTCTTTATTACTGTATTGAAGTGCTGGCATTGGGTGCAAGTAATTAAGTAGAACAACAGAGCAGTTTTTATGAGTCAATCTATAGCTTGACTGAGGCTGGTTATCGTAATTGTTAGAGTATTATGATAATTAGGTTCACAATATATATCCAGTCTCCACATAAACTTTACTTTTACTCTGGTCACGGATTTCAGCCCTACTCTTGACGAGCCTCTGGACAAATATATTGATGATGATAATGAAGAATAGTTAGACAACATGAGATGTTTCACTATGGCACATTCTTACAACTTCAGAAATATCTTAAGATATGTGATTTACAGATGACAGAGCCTATATTAGTCAGGATAGGCTAAGTATGTTGCAGTAACAAGCAAGATTCCAAATATCAGTGGCTTAATGCAACCAAAGTTTATTTACTGTTTACACAGAGTCCACTGTGGGTCCTAGATGACTCCTAAAGGTAGCTGTCCCTCATATGATGACTTTGCAGTCCAAAGTGCTTTGGTCTTTTAGCCTTACCATCTCAAGGCCTTCTTCATGGTGCTGAGGCAGGGAAGGAGAGGTGCTGAAGGATTGCACATGAGTTTTTTATTGCCTCAGAACAGAAGTGATAGGTTATTACTGCTCATATTTTATTTTCACATGGCTGCACCCTATTGAATAAAAGTGGAGGAATGCAGTCTTTCCCTTCTCTGCTCAAAAAGGAAAGATAAGTAGATATTGGTGAACAGTAGTGTAGTCAACACTTGCATTGCCCCATTTAACATCCCCAGAGCACGGCTGTAGTGGACAGTTCATCCCATCTCAAAGACTCCTTAGAGCCTCTCTACTTGTGCACCTCAGCACTATCTCCAAATTGTTAGAAGGCTGCTCAAGCCACACAAAGGTGCAGCCTGGGAGGGTGATGGGATTAAAGTGCTTGAGGCTAACCCTCAACAAATGGAAGATAGGAGGTAAGTGGATAAATGTTCCAACCATCCAATATTTCAGCGGGAAAATTCTGAGGTGCTTTCTAAATGATTTCTCACAAGGTCTCCAGGGGGATTGAACCCCAGTTGTAGACAAGGTAACCAATTCAGTAGCACACACTTTATTGGCTTCTCTCCCTTCTCTATGACCCCACTTACTTGTCCTTTTTAGGATCACTTCCCGTATCAGCTATCTGTACCCGTGTTCTTGTTTCAGACTCCCCTATCAGGAGAACCCAAACTAAGACAACGAAAAATGTCTGTCACAGAGCCAGCACTTCACAGAATGGACTGGGAGCCAGGAGACTTGTGTTCCATGCCAAGTCCACTATTCGCTAACTTCATGACCTTGGGCGTGTCAATTCTTATGACAGCCTCAGGTTTCTTTTCATCTTTCAGATGAATTATTTAGACTGGCAAATCTGTAATACCATTTCCAAATCTGATGCCCATAATTCTGTGATTAAACTCTGGCTCTGTTAAGGGTTATTAAAACAATCATGGAGATCAGTGGTTCTTCATCATCAAAGAAGAGAAAAAAGGAAATTACTTTAAATACTAGCCAGAGGGTTTCCAATTAGATCCAAGAAAAATCTGCTTGAATATAGAATTCTTTATTGGTAATTTTTTTTAAACATCTTTATTGGAGTATAATTGCTTTACAGTGTTATGTTAGGTTCTGCTGTATAACAAAGTGAATCAGCTATATGTATACGTATATCCCCATATGCCCTCCCTCTTGCGTCTCCCTCCCACCCTCCCTATCCCACCCCTCTAGGTGGTCACAAAGCACTGAGCTGATCTCCCTGTGCTATGCGGCTGCTACTCACTAGCTGTTTTACATTTGGTAGTGTATATATGTCCATGCCACTCTCTCACTTCGTCCCAGCTTACCCTTCCCCTCCCTGTGTCCTCAAGTCCATTCTCTACATCTGCGTCTTTATTCCTGTCCTGCCCCTAGGTTCTTCAGAACCATTTTTTTTTTAGATTCCATATATATGTGTTAGCATACGGTATTTGTTTTTCTCTTTCTGACTTACTTCACTCTGTATGACAGACTCTAGGTCCATCCACCTCAATACAACTAACTCAATTTCGTTTCTTTTTATGGCTGAGTAATATTCCATTGTGGGGTTTAGGCCCAGTGCGGTTAGAGGGGGTCTCAGAGCGAATCTCTGAGTGTAGAGGTGGGGCCCTGGGTGGGGGTGTAGGGGTGGGGCTTGGGCTCTGCAGGGCAGGAGGGAGGCTCCGAGGGCAGAGGATTAGGCCTGGGAGTCCAACAGGCTTCCCGGTGCCTAAGTGGACAGGGAAAGCGCTGGTCCCCTTCCCTTCCATTCCTTCGTGCCCCTCCCCCACCATCTCCCCCAGGGTCTCCCCCGTCCCCACTGCACCCCTAATCGTGGGTGGGTCCCGCTGGGTGTAAGAACTCCTGCCCTCCCCCAGCCACCCCTCAGGGGTGCCAGTCCTGGAGGTCTGACCTTTATTTTTGCTCCCCCTTCCCTCCCTCCCACTCCCTCAGGACCCACGTGGCTGGAGGGTGCCTAGGTGGGCAGAGGATCAGGCCCAGGATCTCAGCAGGTTCCTGGGGGTCCAAGTGGGCAGGGGAAACCTGGCCATGCTCCCTTTTGATCCTCTGCCCTCCCAGTAGTCCTCCAGTTTCCCCCTTTGGGTGTGGGATCCCTTTCCCTCCCCCAGCAGCCCCTCAGGGGCACCAGTCCCATCCTGCCTCTGCTTCTCCTTCCCCTTCACTCCCCCCATGCCCCACGTCCTACCTGGTCACTGGGGGTTACTCCCGTCCACTTAGGTGTCCAAGGTCCCCCACCAGTGCCTGGTAGGTGCCCTTGTTGTGAGGAGACGTGAATTCTGTGTCCTCCTAGTTCGCCACCTTGACTCCGCCCCTTTATTGGTAGTTTTTAAGATCAAGATTACTAAATATATCTGGAGTAGTTTCTAACTAGGTGACTCTTATATGATCTCCTACTTTTGATTCTATAAAGCCATTGTGGTTGTGGTGAAAATCATTCACTGGAAGATTTGATGATTTGGTTGCCCCATAATGGCCTCTCTATTCCCATTTTTTGAGGAAATCAAAGGGGGCAAATATCCATAAATAAACTTATATCAAGGACTTGGTTGAAATGGCAATTTTCCAGGGGATATTCACACTTAGCTACTACTCCTATAGTAATAAAATTAGCTAACATTCAGTAAACACTATATGCCAGATATTCAGCTAAACTTAATATGAATTATTTAATGTTTACAAAGATAAATGAAGTTAACACTGATATAAAATATATTTTACTGGTGAGGAAACTGAAGCCGAGATGGGTTAAGTTTATCTTCTCAGGATCACATAGCTAGTGAGTGGCATAGCTAGGACTGAAACTCAAGTGTGTCTGAATTTATTGCTTGAATATATTGCTACACCATCTTGCCAATCTAGAGTAATGATTGATGCTCCCAGGATAAAATTTGAGGTCCTACACAAGCATCATCATCAACAACAACAACAAACAAACAAAGAAAAAAACAATCATTTTTTAATTTGCTACTTATTAAGGCAGGAATGTGCGCCTATGAATTTAGAAAAGTCTTTACCATACTTAGGAGAAATGAGGGCAATTTCTGTTCCCTATCCGTAGCCTTCTGACTATTTGTAGGATCACTCTACTGATATGACTGTACTTCAAAATCCTAATGGCTCAGGGTTAACCTTGGAAAAATTTCCAAAACTTTCAGGAAAACATTCTTCAAGTTCATACAATGATTTAGTCTTTCAATAAATATACATTTATGTTCAGGTAAAGTTCTCAGTCCTATCCATTTGTTTCCATAAATACTGAAAAGTAAAAGGATTATTCTTTGCATATCTAAAAAAATCTAAAAATATAAATGAACAAAGAAAACTAAGTTTGTTGAGTACATTTGCTTCCATGGTTTCACACCTTTCAACTGTAGAATGGGCTGATGTTCGTATCTTCTTTGGATCGTATATTCTGGAAAGAAGGAAACGTGCTGAACAGGTAGTCTGAGGAAAGAGTGGTTGGATGAAGTTAAAGAGAAGCCTACCTTCTCTGATCGCACAGAGATCTATATGCATAAAAAAAACACCTTTTTATGAGTTCGTCCTGAAGGATGTATGAATGTCTCATTTCTAAATCAGAAGCAGGCTAGTTGTGTGTGCCTTTGTTTTGAAGATTGTTGAGAAGGCATTGAATTTTGAGTTTGTTTAGAGTTCACAAGAGACAGTTGGTTAAGATGCTTGTGCAAATACTTTGAATAGTGTAAATTTATGTGTATAAATGTTAGCCAGGGCTATACCCTCTGTTGGTAACAACAATTTTCCCTCTCTTTTGGCATATTATGTGCGTTAAGAAAAGTCCCAGATTTTGGTGGAATGAAAAATGTCCCTTCAACTTTTAAAGAGCCTCTCCTTTATAGAAGTATTGAAGCAGAAGCACAGAAGAAAGAAAAAAAAAAGCGTGGCAAAGACAGGCACCTTTCATGGCCAGTAAAATTGGAACCTTTTATCTTTTTATGGTCAATTTACATTTAAATGGAGAGACCCTTTAGTGCTGATGGAGGTGATGGGGGAAATGGTGTCTGCATCATGAATAATAAAAATCAGGGGGAAATGTCAGTTTTTCAGCCTACTAGCACATTTTGTTGCTATGACAACAGAATGCAAAGTGTTCTCTTAAAGGGAAACATGACAATTTGTTAGGGATTAAAGCAAAACTCACTCAACATAATATATTTAAATATAATCTTAGATTCATAAATACCAAGGACATACTAAAAAAGACTTAGAGTGCTCTGATTTTTGAGGAGATGTAATTATGAGAAGAGTCATGCTGAGGATAGTGAGGAGAAGCATTAAGATGAAACTTTTCTGTCTCTCCAATTCCTCTTAGAACCCACAGAACCACAACCATTAGTAGGCCCATCTGGTGTGGAGCCAGAAATTGGCACCAAATGGAGGTAGATCCTTTTAGTTCTCAGACATTTAAGCAGGCTGTGTCTTAGCATTCTCACTGCATACATAATCTTTTATCTGAGCCCATGTTAATTATTTTTTAAACCATTAAACCTGGCTTGAACTCAGCTAAACCAAAAATTAAAATTTTCCATGTTGCAAAGTGGCACCTGCCTACCTATTAAAAGAGGTAACACTGAGAGATGGTTATAGAGATTCCCCATTTAAAATTCTGTAAATGTAGGAAATAAGAATTTCCCAGTGGTGGAGAATATATTCTATTGATTTATATTAGCCCAGGTGAGGTTCAGATGTTTGATCTTATCAGTATCAGCTCAAAATTGTCCTTGGAGAGCTTTTGCTTTCATACCCAGATAAGATGGTTGTAGCCCATGGCAGATATCACTTAATTGATCATGGCACTCTTTTATGCCAAGCCTGGAAGCAGTTTTCACCATCCTTCTCAACACAGTGCTCTAGGCAACCAGCAGCCACTATCTATTTTGGGGAATTAGCACAAGAGATGAAATCAATTTGCTAACTCTGCTTGATCCTATGAAATAACTATCACTCCTGTATCTCATTCTGGGTTTGGGTATGAAAAAAGTCAGCTCTAGTCTTTCTTCTTCCTGTAAGTTTCCCTGATTATTCCAGTCCACACTCATTTCTTCTTCCTTGGAAAATCTTTTTACCTTTATAGTTAGTGTCAAATATTTCAGCCCTTAGTTATGCCATGGATCTTAATTCTCTCCCCAAATACGTATTTGAGAGGCTTTTCCAAGAGACAGTTATGACATAGCTTTTATCAACACTGTAATTTATGCCTCCTTCTACATTGGCCATGGAATTAGAGAGTCAAAATTACTTGTCTGATTTTCTATCCATAGCTATAGAGGTTGCTAGCTATTAGAGAATGGAAAAAATAAGGGACCAAGGGAGGCATTTTTTGTTTGTTTTGTTGATTTTTTAATTTGGCTCAGTACCTATGGTTAAATTGAGAGGTAGGTAAAATTTTTCTTTGGTGTCCTACAACAACCCATTATCCCATTCCCATATGTGGGACCCCATTTATCTTATCACAGAAGAAAAGTATCTGATAAATTGTGATAAGGGATTTCATATGTTACTCTTCTGGAAGTATTTTTATTCCTAAATGGATATCTAGAGAGGGTAATACTTAACCCAAAGACTATATCTCCAGTGGAAGAATTCCAGGCAGTATGATTTTTTTGGGAATGTAACCAAGAAGATATTTGGAGGCAGGATGGCTCAAATCATGACATTTGAATAACCATCTACTCTAACTATACATAAGGCTAATATTGGCAAGTGAATGGTGACTACACTCATTCATTTTAGTCCACATTGGCGTAATGCCATCAGCAGCCCCTGTGGCTTGGCCACCTGCATTTGGTTATTGAGTGCTGCTGTCTTATGGTGAACCAATGGGAAAGTTGCTGTTAAATTGTCACTGGTCACATTAAAATAGCCATGGAAACAAATTCACTATCCCAATCTGCAGCTAGCCATCACGTTAGTCTAGAAAAATAAAACTGTATGTTGGGTGATCAGACCTATGTGCTGCTTCCTTGGTATTTCTTCAAGTGCAGTCAATCCTAAGCAAAATTACAAAGTAGTTTGTAAGAGGGAGCTTTAGAGTCCCTGAAATCTTCCATTTTAAGAGACATCTCCTTGGCTCCCAGGGGCTCAAACACTTGCCCCTCTTTCTTAGCAAACCTGTTTCTCTCTCTTCCTTTACCCTGGTTGTTGATCAGTGAAACAACGCAGAAGAGTATTTATCAAGCCAGTGTTCTGTGGAACAAATTTGGTAAAGTGAGTTCCTGTGGAAAGACACACTTAGGAAACCTATGTTTCCACTGTGCATCTTGGAACTTTGCTGTGCATATTAACATATTAAAAGCTTTTTATTCAGTACTTCGTCATTACTCATGATGGCCAATGGTGGTAAAGACAGGTTTTCACAAATTGGCATAGGGTGGGCGGTTCAGTATACGTCAGTGGACTTGCTTAATAAACTATACTTAAATGTCAGTGGTATGATCTTTCAGTTAGCAAGTTACCAAGCTTTTCATCAAGGAGCTAAATTACTATTACTATTAATAGTAATAGTAATTTACTGTGATACTAAATTACTATTTATTCATAACTAAAATGATTCAATGCTAATAATAATCTTTTGCTCCCTGTCATTCATTATTTGGTAACTGTATTGGACTCTTACTGTATTTGTGTTTTAATGTGATTATATGTCACCATTTGAAAAACAATTTGTTATTCAGACTTGGTTAAAAATACCAGGAGACTGTCATAGATGCCAAATATTCTTTATTCAGGACAATGTAACATCACTGATGATCTGTGATAAGGTTAAATTTATTTATTTATTTACTTATTTTTGGCTGCGTTGGGTCTTCGTTGCTGCGCACAGGCTTTCTCTAGTTGTGGCGAGCGGGGGCTACTCTTCGTTGCTGTGCATGGGCTTCTCATTGCGGTGGCTTCTCTTGTTGCTGAGCATGGGCTCTAGGCGCACAGGCTTCAGTAGTTGTGGCTTGCGAGCTGTAGTGTGCAGGCTCAGTAGTTGTGGCGCATGGGCTTAGTTGCTCCGCAGCGTGTGGGATCTTCCCAGACCAGGAATCGAACCCGTGTCTCCTGCATTGGCAGGCAGATTCTTAACCACTGTGCCACCAGGGAAGTCCCGGTTAAATATTTTTTGATGATATATATTTTATTTACAAAATATTATGCACTGCTGGTATTACCATATGAAAAGAAATAAAGTCAATTGATAATTGCCTCATAAAAATGTAAATGAAAGCTTGGGAAAGTTTAACAGGGAAGAAATCTGTTTAACTCAGCATCTTGCCAAACTAATTTAACCCTTTTGTCAGATAACAATCCTTAAAAACAATCCCTCAGTAATAATGATCTATGGACCACAATTTGGAGAATTTTGGCTCACATAGTGTTCTCTTTAAGGTCTTTTTTTCCTTTTACCTGGTATATAGCGTTTAAAGACAAGGATACATTCATAATGGTAGATTTTTAGCACTCCTCCAGGGGTTGAAGTGATATTCTTCTCTTTTATCTTTTTAAAAATGTATTCTTTTTTAATCATCAAAACTTTCCCAATGACCATAAATCTTGCATAATATAATCCTACAGTGTGTGAGGAATAGCATGATATAATGAAACTTATACAGGCTTTGGAATTAGACAGACCTGCTTTTAAATCTAACTAATTCACTAATTAGTTATGTCACCTTTGCATCTCAGTCAAACCATTGTCCAGTGCAGGGGCTGAAGTTAGTTCTTACCCAAGAAGTAGTATAGAACTGGAAAGAACTGTGTTTTGTGTGCTGCAGTAGTTCAAATGTTGTAAATTGTATGTTGTAATTAAATGAATATCAAAATATATAAAAATGAGGTTGTTTATGCAACCTCATTTTCTTTACCTGTGAAATGGGAGTAATACCAATAACACAGGTTTGCTTTGAGGATTAAATGATATAATACATATAAAGCCCTTGGCACAGTGAGTATTTTAATTCTCTCCCTCTCTCTTCCCATCTTCATCGCATGAGTAATTTTAAGCCTTTCTGCAAGTATGCTGTAGGAAAGGAGTAGTCCATAAACTCTCTGTGTTTTCACTAACACATTGTTAATTCTTAAAAGGAAGTTTTACCTTTTTGCAGAACTAAAGGAGCAGAATTTTGCATGAGTTGTCATTTGTATTTAAAAAGCCATCTTTTTTTTGTACTATTAGATTCCAAGCCTCAAAAACCAGTAAGTTGTTATGACCTTGCCAGCAATAGCTCAAGCTCTTGCTATTAAATGTGGGATGCCTCACATACCATTCCAAAATATTGGCTTTAGCAACGAGTGAATTATTAAACGTCAAATTGTTATTTCCTGTGACAGTTTCCAAATGGACTGGGTCTGCACTAACAAGTAGTGAAATGTGCCTCCAGCCGCCTCGCAGCTGTGGAAGAAACGGATTGCAGCTCCAGTGGACTCATTTTACCTGGCAGCCGAGCACTGGAAGGCTCGCCCATCTGTCAACACACATTTCTCTTCCAATCTCCTTGAGTCCCTTCTTGAATTCTTTCTTGTTTAAACAGAAAATCAAGAGCTATTCAAAGTAGTGGCTTTTTATAAGGACATTTCAAGTACAGTCAGCTCCAGATAGTGTACTTATGTGGTGTCCATGTTGTGGATTAAAATCATTTGACTCTATTCTCTTAACTTGCTAGCATTCTCTTTCCTGTTTCACCCATCAAATGAGTATATTGAAAAACAACAGACTCATTAATTAAATTAGTTATAAATCAAACAGCCTCTAATATCTCTAAGCAAAGAAAAAGCCGATTAGAAAGTACTTTAGCCTAGGTTTGTTAATTTTTAAAAAAATTTATTTATTTATTTATTTATTTATTTATTTATCTATGGCTGTGTTGGGTCTTCGTTTCTGTGCGAGGGCTTTCTCCAGTTGCGGCAAGCGGGGGCCACTCTTCATCGCGGTGCGCAGGCCTCTCACTATCGTGGCCTCTCTTGTTGCGGAGCACAGGCTCCAGACGCGCAGGCTCAGTAATTGTGGCTCACGGGCCCAGTTGCTCCGCGTCATGTGGGATCCTCCCAGACCAGGGCTCGAACCCGTGTCTCCTGCATTGGCAGGCAGATTCTCAACCGCTGTGCCACCAAGGAAGCCCCTAGCCTAGGTTTTGTTTGTACTTCAAATGTAAAGGAAAATAATTTCTCAGATCAAGTTAAATTCTTTATTATATGTGTTGATAAGAAAGTTTTACTGGGGCATAGGTCCTCCCTCAGTAACATTATCACTTACTCATGGCTTTCAAATGGCATGAATAAAGGCTGACACCTCATTAAATATAAGCAAATGATTGTCCAGAATATTCTTTTTAATTGGGACCACCTAGGATGAAATTGTCAGTTGTTCACTGTTATAAATGTTAGCCCCGTAAAATTCACTGTATCTGTAGGCAGAAATATTTCATTGGTGATCAGTGAAATATATCCTTCTTAATGCACTCTTCCGACTATTTCTGAGTAAGAAGTGAGCTAGGGGATTTAGTTCAAGCATCATTTGGTGCTGATGTACCATTGTGCAGATTTTAAAATTACTTCAACTGGTGGGGTAGAGGTGTTCAGCTTACTCAACATCATTGCAGCTTCTCAGCTATCATCCAAGAACCTGCGGGAAAGAAAGAGAGAAAGATAGAAAGAAAAGGAGGAGGAAAATCAGTGGCTAAGAGATTGTATTGTGCGTTGGCTTACTAAGGTTTTGAGTCCTAAAAGCATGTTCAAAGTTATACCACTTTGCAGAAGAAGCCCAGAGAAAGAAAACACATATGAATGCTGTTAATCATCCTAAATGTTAAAAGGGTGAGGGAGCAAAGTTATTTTGTCAATGTATTTGTCTATCATTCTCTATTATCAACAATGTCCGTGTAGATGGTTTCTTACTTTCTTTCAGTAACTTTTATTTCTATTGAAGTATGGTTGATTTACAATGTTGTGTTAACTACTGCTGTACAGCAAAGTGATTCAGTTATACATATATATATATATACATACATATATATATATATATATATATATATATATATATACACATTCTTTTTTAATATTCTTTTCCATTATGGTTTATCATAGGATATTGAATATAGTTCTCTATGCTATAGAGTAGGACCTTGTTGTTTATCCATTCTATGTATAATAGCTTATATCTGCTAACCCCAACCTCCCACTCCATCCCTCCCCTACCCCACTCCCCCTTGGCAACTACCAGTCTGTTCTCTATGTCCGTGATTCTGTTTCTGTTTCATAGCTAGGTTCACTTGTGTCATATTTTAGATTCCACATATAAGTGATATCATATGATATTTGTCTTTCTCTTTCTGACTTACTTCACTTAGTATGTTAATCTCTAGTTGCATCCATGTTGCTGCAGATGGCATTTTTTCATTCTTTTATATGGCTGAGTAGTATTCCATTGTATATATGTACCACATCATTTTTTTTTTTTACCTTGGGTCTAGCACCTTAGAACACTCGGCCATCCTGACAGCCCTATACCACATCTTCTTTTTCCATTCATCTGTTGATGGACATATAGATTGTTTCTGTGTCTTGGCTATTGTGAATAGTGCTGCTATGAACATAGGGTTGCATGTATCTTTTTGAATTATAGTTTTGTCCAGATATATGCCCAGGAGTGGGATTGCTGGATCATATAGTAATTCTATTTTTAGTTTTCTGAGGAACCTCCATACTGTTTTCCACAGTGGCTGCACCAACTTACATTCCCAACAGTGTGGCAGGGTTCCCTTTCTCCACATCCTCTCCAGCATTTGTTATTTGTAGACTTTTTAATGATGGCCATTCTGACTGGTGTGAAGTAGTACTTCACTGTAGTTTTGATTTGCATTTCTCTAATAATTAGTGATGTTGAGCATCTTTTCATGTGCCTTTTGGCCATCTGTATGTCTTCTTTGGAGAAATGTCTATTTAGGTCTTCTGTCCATATTTGGATAGGGTTGTTAGTTTTTTTGTTATTGAGTTGTATGAGCTGTTTGTATATTTTGGAAATTAAGCCCTGTCGGTTGCATCGTTTGCAGATATTTTCTCCCATTCTGTAGGTTGTCTTTTTGTTTTGTATGGTGGATGACTATTAGCAGCAGGTGCTTTTGGAAACATTCAAATGTATAGATGCCTACTTTTGTAGGCTCAAGAGATACTTGGATACTTCTCATTTATTTTCATCACTCATCTTTCTTTCTTTAGCTACATCTAGTCATTGGCCTTGCAGTTAACAAAGCGTATAATAAATATTAAGGAAAGCAAGCTATTACTTCTAGTTTTGCTAGCTGGCATGACTGAGAATACTCACAAGGACCTACAGGTCCTAAAATCACAATAAATGCAAAAATAAATGGGGCTTTACAGAGGCTGCATACATCTCCATCTAAATCTTGAATGATGTCAGCAAAAGTAGTAGAGTGAGGATCTCCAAAAATTCTCTCCTCCATAAAATCAATAGGAACACTGACAAAAATTGTCTAAATCAACTTTTATTAAATTCTGGGAATTAATCAAAGGCATGCAGTAATTCAGGGAGCATCTACTCAAGAAAATGGCTGAATCCACACAAGAACAATGAGCTTTGTGGCATTTATTTTGTCCTATTTCCATCCCATCCTTTCCAATTCTGTGGTAGCCTTGAAAACCAATGACTTGCAATCACAGTGAAAACTACCAGCTTAGTTGCCAGTGGAGGTAGCCTAATAGGATTAGATCTTCTCCAAAGCCTCATTTCCAAAGAATTGATATTATTTCATTTGTATGGAGGTTCCTTGGAAGACAGCACTCACAAGGCTGACTTTATGATCTGACTCAGACTCAGACCTCCCCCAATGAAAACACGCTATTACCCAGTCATGTTTATGGAAAATAATCAGAAGCAATATTTGAACATCATGGCTGGCTGAGGCAGTAGGTAACAGTTGGATCAAACAATAGGCTAATCAAAAAGCTTAAAAGAAAAAACTGAGAAATGAGATCTCTCATAGGAGACTTTGAAAACCTCTGACATATTCTTGGGAATCCAGAAGTTCACAGGCATGTGTAGGGTTGTCAACATGCCTAGGAAAGAAGTGAGAAGGCCTGAATCTCTCACCCCTGGCTAATCTCGAGGCTCCACATAAGCAGGAAGTGAAGACTAAGGTGAAATTATATGGCTGAGTGTTGAAAATGAGGTCAAATATGCACACAGAGTCCCTCAGTAAAGACGAAGAGACATATTAGTTCCAGGCTTTTAAGGAAATCTCTGTATAATCATTATTTGACCACTTAGATAACCAGGCAGAAATATCAATAGCCACATATGACAAAGAATATAGAACTTACAGAACTAATTCAGAAAATTCAAAATAAAATAACAACAGAACAGCTACAACAGCAAAACCCTTGGGAAGGGACAGAATCTAATTGTCAGTGTTGCCACATTATAATATTCAAAATGTCCAGTTTTCAACAAAAAATTACAAGACATGCAAAGAAACAAGAAAGAATAGCCTGTACACAGGGAGGAAAGCAGTCAATAGAAACTGTACCAAATCTTGGAATTACTACACAAAGACTTTAAATCAGCAATTTAAAATATGTTCAAAGTATTACAAGAAATAATGTTTAAAGGATGAAGGAAAATATGAGAACAATGTCTCACCAAATAGAGAATACCAATAAGAAGATATAAATTAGGAAAAAAGAGAACCTATGGGATTTTTAGAGTTGAAAAATAACAAAAGCAGAAATAAAAATTCACTATAGAAGCTCAACAGCATATTTGAGAAGACAGAACAAGCAGAAAAGTTGAGATAGGGCCATTGAAATTATCCAGTCTGAGGAATAGAAAGAAATAAGAATGAATAAAAATAAACAGTGCATAAGTGACCTGTGGGAAACCATAAAGTATACTAACATATGCATAATGTAAGTTCAAATGGAAATGAGAGAATGAAAAGGGTAGAAAGAATATTTGAAGGAAAAATGGCTGAAAACTTCCCAAATGTGACGAAAAACATTAATCTATGCATCCAAGGAGCTCAGTGACCTTACAGAAGAATAAACTCAGAGATACACACCTAGACACAGCATAAACATACTGTCAAAAGACAAAGAGAGAATCTTGACAGTATCAAGAGAGAAGCAAGCCATTCCATAAAGAGGCCCCTCAATAAAATTAACAGCTAATTTCTCATTATAAACCATGTACACCAGGAGGCAATGGGATGATATATTTTCAAAGGGCTCAAAGAAAGAAAACTGTAACCAAGAGTTTTATGTTCAGCAAAACTATAATTCAAAAATAAAGAAGAATTTAAGACATTCTTGGGTAAACAAAAGTGAGAGACTGTGGCTAGAAAACCTACTATAAGAAATTCTACAGTAAGTCCTTCAGGCTGAAATAAAACAGCACTAGAGGGTAACTCAAATCTACATGAATAAAGATCACCAGTACAGGTAACTACTGGGTGGGTCAAAAGGTTCGTTCAGTTTTTTCCATAAGATGGCTCTAGTAGCACTTAGTTGTCTTTAACTTCATTCAAAACAATTTTGTTAGATTGTATGTGACAGCTGTCATATCAGCGTGCATTTAAAAAAAGACTTATCAAAATTGCTGAATTTTTGTGTAGCTATTTTAATATTGAAGGTGGAAGAAAAAAAGCAACATTTCCGTCATATTATGCTTTATTATTTCAACAAAGGTAAAAACACAACTGAAATGCGCAAAAAGATTTGTGCAGTATTTAGAGAAGGTGCTGTGACTGATTGAACATGTCGAAGGTGGTTTGCACAGGGAGATCATCTTGGTGCTTTGTGTCCACCTAGAGGGGTGGGATAGGGAGGTTGGGAGGGAGAAGCAAGAAGGAAGATATATGGGGATATATGTATATGTATAGCTGATTCACTTTGTTATACAGCAGAAACTAACACACCATTGTAAAGCAATTAAACTCCAATAAAGATGTTAAAAAAAAATGGTTTGCAAAGTTTCGTACTGGAGATTTCTCGCTGGATGATGCTCCACGGTCAGGTAGACCAGTTGAAGTTGATAGTGATCAAATTGAGACATTTATTGAGAACAACCAACGTGATACCACACAGGAGATAGCCGACGTACTCAAAATATCCAAATCAAGTGTTGAAAATCTTTTGTACCAGCTTGGTTATGTGAATCGCTTTGATGTTTGTGTTCCACATAAGTTAAACGAAAAAAACCTTCTTGACCTTATTTCCGCATGCAATTCTCTACTGAAACGTAATGAAAATGTTCCATTTTTTTAAAAAAATCGTGACAGACGATGAAAAGTGGATACTGTACAGTAATGTGGAATGGAAGTGATCGTGGGGCAAATGAAATGAACCACCATCAACCACACCAAAGGCTGGTCTTCATCCAAAGAAGGTGATGTGTATATGGCAGGATTGGGAGTCCTCTATTATAAGCTCCTTCCAGAAAGCCAAATGATTAATTCCAACAAGTACTGCTCCCAATTAGACCAAATGGAAAGCAGCACTTGACAAAAAGCGTCCAGAATCAGTCAACAGAAAACTTTGTATACAATTGATATTAAGTTGGTATTAATCTGAACTAGGTTGGTATTATTAACATGCTAATTATAATCCCTAGGGCAACCACTAAGAAAGAAAACAAAAATGTATATAATTGAAGAAGGAAATTAAAATGGCACACTAGAAAATATCTATTCCTCAAAAAAGATGATAATTATAGAGGAAGAGAGAAATAAAAGATAATAAATAAAATATAAGACTTATAGACAACAAGTAGCAAAATGGCAGATGTAAATGCTAACTCATCAGTACATCATACTCATTACACGAGTATGGATTAAAACTTCAATTGAGAGGCAGACATTGGCAGAATGGGCAAAAAACATGATTCAACTATATGCTGTCTATGAAAGATGCACTTTAGATTAAAAAACACAAACAAATTAAAGTAAAAGAATGGAAGAAGATATACCAGGCAAACATTAACCAGAAGACAGCTGGAGTGACTATATTAATATGGACAAAATGGACTTGAGAAAAAAAGCTGTTAATAGAGACAAAGGAGAATATTTTAGAATGATAAAAGTATCAATCCATCAATAAGATATAACAATTATAAACATGTGTGCACCTAACAGCAAAGCTCCCAAATACACAAAACAAACCAGACAGAACTGAAGGGAGAAATAGATTATTTATAATAGTTGGGGACTTCAGTGCCCCACTTTCAATAATTGATAGAACAACTAGGCAGAAGATCAAAAGCAAATAGCAGACTTGTACAGCACAATGAACCAAGCAGATCTAAACAGACATCTAAAGATCACTCTACCTAACAAGAACAGAATTTACATTCTTTTCAAGTGCACATGGAACATTCTTTTTTTTTATTATTTCTTGCTTTTCTTTTTCTTTTTTTTTGGGGGGGGCATGCTGCATGGCTTGTGGGATCCTAGTTCCCTGACCAGGGACCAAACCCAGGCCCTCGGCAGCGAAAGCGTGGAGTCCCAACCACTGGACTGCCAGGGAATTCCCCTGCACATGGAACATTCTTGAAGACAGACCACATGTTAGGCTATAAAACAAGTCTCAGTATATTTATAAGGAATTAAATCATTTGAGCCATGTTCTTCAAAAACAATGGAATGAAATTAGAAATCAACAAAAGAAGTAAATTTGGTAAATTCACAAATGTGTGTAAATTTTTAAAAAACACACTCATAAATAACCAAGGGTTAAAGAAGAAATCACAGTAAAAATAGGGCAACACTTTGAAATGAATGAAAATGATAACACAGCATACCAAAACCTATGGGATGTGATTAAAGCAGTGCTCATAGGACAATTTATAGCTGTAAACACATATATTAAAAAAAGAAAAAAGATATCAAATTAATAGCATAGTTTTACAATTTAAGGAACTAAAAACATGAGCAAAATAAACTCAAAGAACGCAAAAGGAAGGAAATTATAAAGACTATAGCAGAAATAAGTAGAGAATAGAAAAAACAATAGAGAAATTAGCAACACTGAAAGTGCCTTTGTTTGAAAGGATCAACAATATTGACAAAACTTTAGCAACACTGATAAAGAATAAAAAAGAGAAGACTTGAACAACTAAAATCAAAAATGAAAGAGGGACATTACTGTGGAACTTACAGAAAAAGTTAAAAAGTGATATAAAGGAATACGATGAAAATTTGTATAATAACAAATTAAATAACCTAGACGAAATTGACAAATTCCTAGAAAGATTCAAATTACTGAACCTGATGCAAGAATAAATAGAAAATTCTAATAAGCCTATAACAAGAGATTGAATAAGTAATTAAAGAACTTACTATGAAGAAAATCTCAGGATCAGATGAATTTACATATGAATTCTACCAAACATTTAAAGAACTAATATAGTAAGTCCCCTACATACGAACGAGTTCCATTCCGAGAGTGTGTTTGTAAGTCCAATTTGTTCATAAGTCCAACAAAGTTAGCCTAGGTGCCCAACTAACACAATTGGCTATATAGTACTCTACTGTAATAGGTTTATAATACTTTCCACACAAATAATACATAAAAAACAAACACAAAAAACAAAGAAAACATTTTAAATCTTACAGTACAGTATCTTGAAAAGTACAGTAGTACAGTATAACAGCTGGCATACAGGGGCTGGCATCGAGTGAACAGGCAAGAAGAGTTACTGACTGGAGGAGGGAGAGGAGGTGGGAGATGGTAGAGCTGAAGGATCATCAGCAATAGGAGATGGAGGGCAAGCTGCAATTTCACTCACTCCTGACATTGATGGCACAGGTTCTGGTTCCTTGCTGGAACCGGATGCACGTTCGCAAATTTGAAAGTTCGCAACTTGAAGGTTTGTATGTAGGGGACTTATTGTACCAGTTTTCTCAAACTCTTTTTTAAAAAAGAAGTGGATGAAACAGTTCCTAACTCATTCTATGAGACCAATATTACCATGATATTAAAGCCAGATAAAGGCATCACAGGAAAGCTACAGACCAATATCATTTATGAATATAAATGCAAAAATCTTCAACACAGTAGTAGCAAACTGAATAAAGCAACATATAGACTGGATTAAAAACCATGACGACCACAGTGGGCAGGTCTTCTAGCTACAAACACCCTCAGCTTCAGTTTATCTGGGAATATCATAATTTCTCCTTTATTTTTGATGGATAGTTTTGCTAGATATAGAATTCTTGATTTTTAGGGTTTTTTTCTTTCAACACTTTAAATATGTCACCCCATTGTCTTATGACCTCCATAGTTTTTTTAAAGTTAGAAATTGGAGAGGAGAGGAGAAGAGAGAAGAGAAGAGTAAAAGAATAGAAGAGAAGAGAGGAAGGAAAGGGAAGGGAAGGGAAGAAAAGGAAAAGAAAGGGAAGGGAAGGGAAAAGAAAAAAAATACATAGTCTTTGTGGATTGGTTCTGTGTTGAGGCACTCCTTCATTGCTTAGCGAGGTCATTTATATTGATGCTTTAGCCTTCACTTTCTGGTTTCACTTAGCTGAAAGATCAATTCGTAGTGAAAGCATAGGTTCTTATCAGGTCTTTTCTCAACATGCATCTTGTCCTGGCTATGCATCTGGCTTTCTAGATTCCCTGGTATATGTAAGAGGTTTTCAAAGCCCTTTTTCTCCAAAGTATCTCCTTCAGGTTTTATTCCCAGGCTTTCTGTGTCTCTACTATTTACCCCAACTCTAATATTTTGCCTCAGGTCTTCATAGAGTGAAAATGAAATAAAATGTATTTTATTTGCTTATGTTGCTAAATGACCATTTTCAGGGCTCTCTGTCAGTTTCCATAGTATTGCAAAGTTGTAGGAAAGGAAGAAACCTGGGGAAAAGAAAAATTGTGAAGAAGGTAATAACTCTTGATGATTACTTTCAGTGAAAGTGGCAGTGGCTTGTCCTTTTGCCCTTCAAAGGTTTTGAGAACTACCCTCTGCTGAGCCTCTTTTCTACACTGAGAAAGTTCTGAGTTAGACAAAGCAAAGACAAGTGCCTTGCATCAGTCCTTCAGGAGTCCCCAGACAGGCCAAAGCATAAGAACACAGTCCTTTTAGGGCAAGGTCTACTCTGCTCTCTCCAGAACCAGGGACACATACTGGGAAGTTGGAATGCTGTCTTCAGGACTGCTGTGAAACTGGAAAGGAGTGTGGAGTGAGGATATGTTAAAAAGCCACAGTGCTCTCCTACTACGTTTAAGTCATCTTTTTCTTGATCCAGCATTTGCTTGGTTGCTGTAAACCTTTAACTACTTTCAAGAGTTTTCATGGAAATTCATTTTGAAAGCTCTTTTGCTTATTTTTACTGTTTCTGGAGAAGGATAAGCCCTTGGAGTTCCCTACTCTTTATTTTCACTGATTCATGAAGTTTATTTTGTAATCAAAAGAGAAGAAATGGCTGTTGCCACCAACAATGTAATACTTTCCTTATCCATGTGGTGTAGTAAAAGGAGTGAAGCAGGAAAGAAGACAAAATACTCTTCTGGTGATCATACCACATGAAAATAGAAAAAAAAGGGGAATAGTATTCCCTTTGAACACTGGGGAATATAGAATATATTTTAGTGAAAATTTCATCAATAGGCTCCTAGCTCTTCTCTTCTACCCAAAATGCCAACCTCTATTATTAGGTGTTTGATAGCAAGGTGTTGACAGTCCTCTGTTCTGAAGAAAGATAATTCTGATGATCTTTATGATGAACAAATAAGAAACTTGTGAACCAGAGAGGATTAGTGGGTCACTCAAGGCTGCAGAGTTAAGAAAATACAGATATATGAATTTTTTTATGTCGTTTTTTTTTTAAAAACATCTTTATTGGAGTATAATTGCTTTACAATGGTATGTTAGTTTCTGCTTTATAACAGAGTGAATCAGCTATACTTATACATATATCCCCATATCTCCTCCTTCTTGTGTCTCCCTCCCTCCCACCCTCCCTATCCCACCCCTCTAGGTGGACACAAAGCACCGAGCTGATCTCCCTGTGCTATGCGGCTGCTTCCCACTAGCTATCTATTTTACATTTGGTAGTGTATATATGTCCATGCCACTCTCTCACTTTGTCCCAGCTTACCCTTCCCCCTCCCCGTGTCCTCAAGTCCATTCTCTAGTAGGTCTGCGTCTTTATTCCCGTCCTGCCCCTAGGTTCTTCATGACCTTTTTTTTTTTTCCCTTAGATTCCATATATATGTGTTAGCATATGGTATTTTTTTTTTCTATTTCTGACTTACTTCACTCTGTATGACAGACTCTAGGTCCATCCACCTCACTACAAATAACTCAATTTCGTTTCTTTTTATGGCTGAGTAATATTCCATTGTATATATGTGTCACATCTTCTTTATCCATTCATCTGTCGATGGACACTTAGGTTGCTTCCATGTCCTGGCTATTGTAAATAGAGCTGCAGTGAACATTGTGGTACATGACTCTTTTTGAATTATGGTTTTCTCAGGGTATATGCCCAGTAGTGGGATTGCTGGGTCGTATGGTAGTTCTATTTTTAGCTTTTTAAGGAACCTCCATACTGTACTCCATAGTGGCTGTATCAATTTTCATTCCCACCAACAGTGCAAGAGGGTTCCCTTTTCTCCACACCCTCTCCAGCATTTATTGTTTCTAGGTTTTTTGATGATGGCCATTCTGACCGGTGTGAGATGATATCTCATTGTAGTTTTGATTTGCATTTCTCTAATGATTAATGATGTTGAGCATTCTTTCATGTGTTTGTTGGCAATCTGTATATCTTCTTTGGAGAAATGTCTATTTAGGTCTTCTGCCCATTTTTGGATTGGGTTGTTTGTTTTTTTGATATTGAGCTGCATGAGCTGCTTGTAAATTTTGGAGATTAATCCTTTGTCAGTTGCTTCATTTGCAAATATTTTCTCCCATTCTGAGGGTTGTCTTTTGGTCTTGTTTATGGTTTCCTTTGCTGTGCAAAAGCTTTTAAGTTTCATTAGGTCCCATTTGTTTATTTTTGTTTTTATTTCCATTTCTCTAGGAGGTGGTAGATATATGAACCTAATTCAGGCTTCTGACCCTAAGAAATGTCACTGTAGTATATTGCCGTAATGATTTTTTTTTTTAGAATGTTAGACATTTAGTCATTCACTTATGGGCTTAAAAAGAATAATTATTTCCTGTTGACTTCAGAAACTGAATAAAAGAATGAAAAATTGATAAATTTGGATATTGTATGACCTTGTTGAAGACATAAGACAAATTTGAGCATGAGCTGTAACTGTCGTGGATGCTGGTAATTGCGTACCCTGAATCTGCAATCATTTTACCTTGCTTAAGGTATCTGCATTTTTATTCATCATCCTTTCCCCTTGATGTACTTTGCGGGGAAGTTGACCACCAGGTTTAGGAGTAGCTTAGCATATTTCATTATCCTGGCTTGGCCTAGTCATTGGTTCTGGGCCAATGTGGGCTATTCAGGATGAATCTCAATATTCTGTCTTGAAATACTAAGCAGAAACACTTTTTCTCTTGAGTGGCACTGTATATGAACTTAAAGTCTCCACTAGTACAGCAGTATTTCACCCATGATGGAAAACAGCTTTAGCATCACACTGAGACTGCGGAGAGGCAGAAGGAAATCAGATGCCTCACAACATTACTGATACACCAAACCAGACAATCCTTTTGTCTCTGCCTTTCCTCTGAACGTACAGATCCATTAGCCAATAAATCCTTTCAATGGTCTAAGGCAGCTTGGGTTTTCAGTTGCTTATAACAGAATGCATAAACTGATGGAGAAATTTCCAGAAAATAAAGGGGGAAATTGATCATTTTTGTATGTAGGACTGAAAATTTGAAACATACTACTTGGTTATATAGTCTGTTTAAAGCCAAACCACTTGCAACCTGAGGATCCATATGATTTTTCATGCCACAGAACACCTGTCTAACATCCAGTGCATCTTTACTGAAGTTTCTCAGAATATTCTAAAGAGAGTTTCCATTTATAACACTCAGTTAAACCTGAAAAAGTCCTCTCCAGCTGTCTACACACACACACACACAGACACACACACACGCAAACCATTCATCTCAGCAAGGCAGGTGACCATAAACCCCTTCACCTTGCTTCATGAATACCTCAAGTTTTTTCTTAGGAGATGCTCACTTTAGTCTTTTCCCTAATATCTCCCCTGATTTCCTACTTTTCTCTTCCAAAAGAAGTTCTCAACTCATTTAATCAATTTGATAAATTAATCAATCTGGTTTTAGTTCTTTCATTCATTCATTAACTTGATCTGTACCGCAATGGCCTAGGAGTATAGCTAACAAAAAAGTAATCCTCCTTAAGTGAAAGAAGCCTTGAATATTTCTTTGTCATTCTCCTTCTCTGTTATACTCATATTTATAATATGCAAGAATTTTATAACTTTAGGTCTAAAAGGGGCCTTAAATCTTGACAAATTAATTCTAGCTTGCTGATTGGTTTGTCTTCATAGAGTGAGAATGAAATAAGGGGCCACAATAAACAATTAAAGGCTATCTACTTTTATTTGTTTGAGCTACTAAATGACCATTTCCAGGGATCCTTTTGTCATTTTCTGTGGTATTAGAAGGTTGTGGGAAATGAGCAAAGCTGATGAAAAGAAAAATTATATAGTAGGTGATAATGTTTGATGACTATTCCTCTTTCAGTAATTTTTAGACCCTACTCCTAATACCATCTTTCGTCTTCCCTTCATCAGCATATGTCTGGTGCTCTCATTTTACCCCAGAAATAGAGGACTCAAAGATAGCACTCTACTGAGATTAGGATTCTAAATTTTTTACTCAAGCCTGAAAGTAGCAGAGCTACATTAAGCTACAATTCAAAAGAATAAATCCTTGATTAATTGGTTAACCAATAGTACTTTCAATATTGAATATAATTTCAAGTTATATGGCTTTATCTGAATCAAATGCTAGTTGAGGTCTATGTTCTTCAAGATCTAGGAAAAGGAGGAATGACACCAGCACAGTGGTGGACTAGGAGGTGCCATTCCTTCATTTTCCCACAGAAATGTTAAAGGAAACAAAATAAAGGAAAGAAACCACCAAAGATGGATAAAATAACTTTATAGGAGCTCTAGAAAGCAGTCAAAGTCTACAGCAACAGAAGAAAGGGAATAATGAAGAATAGAGTCAAAATAGAGAATAAAAAATAGAGAACGCAACAAAGAGTTGATTCTTTGAAAAGATTGGCAAAACTGAAAATCTTTAACAAATTATTTTTAGATAGATACTTAACAGATTATTTTTCAAAATAAAAAAAAATTTAGCTAGATTGACTAAGAAAAAAGAGAGAACTCATTACTAAATTTAGAAATTAAAGTAGGGGCATTACTACTGATTCTACAAAAATAAAAAGGATGAGAAGTACTATGAACAGTTGTATTCCAACAAATTGGATAACTTTGATGAAACGGACAATTCTTAGAAACACATAATGTATGAAGACTGAATTATGAAGAAATAAAAAATCTGAATATACCTATAACTAATAAGGAGATTGAGTCAGTAGTCAGAACCTCCAAACAAAGTAATGCCTTCGACCAGATGGATTCATTAGTGAATTCTACCAAAAATCTAAGGAATAATTATATATATATTTCTGAAACTCTTCCAAACAATTGAAGAGGTGAGGAGAATTTCTCACTCATTCTATGAGGCTAACGTTATCCTGATTACCAAAACCAGAGAGAGATACTACAAGAAAAGTACAGACTGCTTATTATCCCTTTGAACACTGATGGAAGAATCCTCAACAAACTACTACTAAACTAAATTCAGCAGCATACTAAGAAGATTATACAGCAAAACAAGTAAGATATATTCCTAGAATGCAAGGTTGGTTCAATGTATGAAAATCAGTCAATATAACATTAACAGAATGAAGAAAAATCATTTTGAGCAACCTAAGTGTTCATTAATGGATGAATAGATAAACAAAATGTGGTATATACATACAATGGAATATTATTTAGCCTTAAAAAGAAAGGAAATTATGATACATGCTACAACATGGATGAGCCTTGAAGACATTATGCTAAGTGAAATAAGACAGTCATGAAAGGGCAAACATTGTATGATTTCTCTTATGTGAGGTACTTAGAGTAGTCAAATTATAGATGCAGAAAATATAATGATTGTTGCTTGGAGAGGGGGAAGAGGAAATGGGGGTGATAGTTTTTAATAGGTATGGAGTTTCTGTTTGGGAAGATGAACATTTTTTGGAGATTGGTGGTGTTGATGGTTGCACAACAATGTGAATGTATTTAATGTCTCTGAAGTGTACACTTAAAATGATTAAAATGGTAAATTTTATGTTATGTGTATTTACCATGGTAAAAAAAAAAAGGGATGAAATTCTGTTATATGCTACAACACGGATGGATGTGGAATACATTTTGCTGAGTGAAATAAGCCAGACACAAAAGGACAAATATTGTATGGTTCCACTTATATGAGGTACCTAGATTAGTAAAATTCAGAGACAGAAGGTAGAGTAGAGGTTACCAGGGCCTGGGTGGAGGGAGGATGGAAAGTTATTGTTTAATAGGTATGAAGTTTCAGTCCGGAATATTCAAAATGTTCTGGAGATGGATTGTGATAATGGTTCCACAGCAATGTGAATGTACTTAATTCCACTGAACTGCACACTCAAAAATGGTTAAAATGATAAATTACATGTTATTTATATTTTACCACAATAAAAAAATATCTAGGCAAGGTTAGTTCCATCTGCCATCTGAGATTTCTCAATTAAAGGAAAAGTCTCTAACTGGTGCTGTGTGGCCCACCCTTGGATCAGAACCTGTAGTAAGAGGAAAGGGAAATTGTGATTGACGCAGCCTGGTTCACAGACCACCCCTGTAGCCATGTGAAGTGAGGTGGGATAATGTGACTAAATCAGAAGTACCACAAGAAATTAGGAAGAGGCAATTCCTCCAAAGTAAGGTAAGGTTAGGCTACAAGAATCAGAGAAGAGATGCTTGGATAGAAAAAAAATAGCAGTTTCTCTGTTTTTTTTCTGCCTCTGATTTCTGGCTTCTGTCTAGATTTTGTTCTCTACTCTATATCTTGCATTTCTTTCTTAAGCCAGTTCCATGCTGGCTCAGATTTGAAGCTCAGTTCCTTTTCTTTGATTTCCATAGAGAGAACACTCGTATAGGGTCTTTGTCGGAAAATTTTCTGAAGGATTGTAGGGATGAAGGGACATCTCATTTCAGCAATGCAAGGGATTTTAAATTGAATTACTGATAACCCTTCTTTTTTAAAATTAATTAATTTAATTTTGGCTGCGTTGGGTCTTCGTTGCTGCACGTGGGCTTTCTCTAGTTGTGGCGAGCGGGGGCTACTCTTTGTTGCGGTGCACGGGCTTCTCATTGCGGTGGCTTCTCTTGTTGCAGAGCACAGGCTCTAGGCATGCGGGCTTTAGTAGTTGTGGCACGTGGGCTCAGTAGTTGTGGCTCGTGGGCTCTAGAGCACAGGCTCAGTAGTTGTGGTGCACGAGCTTAGTTGCTCCGAGGCATGTGGGATCTTCCTGGACCCGTGTCCCCTGCATTGGCCGGCAGTAACCCTTTTCCTAAAGAATTCCTCAGCTATTTCAAATAAGCTCAGGCTTCAGCCTCCCACCTTGTTTCTTGTTCCTTCTACTTCCTCTGTTCTCTTTAGACTGTTCACCTTTTCCTCCCAAGAGTAAATATATAGACAATACTTCCCATTGTCTGATTCAGAGCAATTTAGCACTCTTTTTTTCTAAATTGAAATATAGTTTAGATTCTTTTTCAGATTCTTTTCCATTATAGGTTACTACAAGATATTGGATATAGTTCCCTGTGCTATACAGTAAGTCCGTGTTTATTTTATACATAGTATAGAACTCTTCTTATACTGTCACTAGGTGCAGGCCTATTTCAGGTTTATCCTTTCATACCCAAATGGCCTTTTCAAGTTATTCTGCCTCTGGCTTAGATTCAATATTTTTTAAAAACTGTTACACTTATTAATATAGTAATTTGTAAACACTTAATATGGTGATTAGTAAATGCTTTTCCTTGCTATGAAAAAATGTTTTATCTATTATAGAAAAAATGATTATTGGGCAGAAGATTATAATATAATCTGTGATACATTTGTCTTTTCCCCAGCCATGGGCAGGCTTACTCCTTACTTCTCTATGGGAAGCCCATGAATTTCTCTGGTACCAATCTCTGCCTGTTAACATCTTACTAAATAGCATGCCTAGTAGCCACAGAGAAATTGCCTCAAAAGTTTTAGATCTATAAAACCAAACGTATAAAAGGACAACAAGTATTAGAAATTCTGTGAGGGCCTCTGAAATACTCAAAAGCTGCATTGCTATTACATTCCTAGAATCCTGCACTTTAGCTTCTGGGGGTATACATCTCAGCTTATATTCTTGGAATTGGCTAATGTCCAAATGTAATCAGAAGAGTAACTGAGCATACCTATCTTCATCATTCTGTACCCAGATAAAACGGCTTGTCTGAATTAGTACCTGTTAGCTCATCACACAAGCATAGATTAGACTCAGAATATTACAGCTCAAGAGGACATTAGGGATTATCCAATACAACAGTCTTCAATTTTATCTGAGGAAACTGAGGCCCAGAGAATTTCAGTGCCTCCTTATTCATTCTCTTCATACTGAATTGGATCTAAATTCTAGGTCTCCTGACTCTTGGTCTATTGCTTTTCTAGTTACAGCTAAGAGACTGCTTCCTCTAAAGCTCGTTTTGCCCAGAGCCCTGACTCAAACATTTTAGTTGTCTTAGGACATTTTTTTTTTCACTGTTGCAACCAACACATTTTTAAGGGTAATAAAATATTTTTTTTACATCAGTGGAACCCAAATACACTATGAAAATGTTAACAGTATTAAACTCAGTCATTCTGCTATTTTGTCTTTAAGTAAGTAGGAAAGCCTGTGGGAGCAACTTGCTGTAATAAAGGTTAATCGCTGAGAGCTTAAGGGTGCTTATTCTTATTTGGTGGGCGATTAAAGATGCTCAAGGTTAATAGCTCTGTTTTCAAAGCCAGTAATTCTGTTTATAGGAAGCTTCCCTTGTGGCATTGGCCACACCTATCAGTTCCAGCCTCTAGCCAATAGGATAGCAAATTTAGGAACATAACCCTAAGGGGATTTAGGAGTGAAGATGACTATCTTAACTATGGTTGTAACTTTAATTTTCTTTAAGAACAGTTTGGTCATCTTCAAAGTACTCCATTCTTTCCTTCTTTTACAACCAAATTGTTTTGGTTTTGTCATATAGATGCAACCCCAAATGGTACTTTTTCTAAGGCCCATAAAACTGATAAATTAAGTTTATCACTTAGTTTCGAGGCTAGTTGCTGGTTTTAAAAACTATTTGGTTAGGCATTTCAAAGATTAGTACAGTCAAAACTGATTTGCCATTATGGGACATTAGCTAGACATTAGCTAGTGACTAAGCCATGTTCAATATATAAAGACCTTAAATAAATATTCAAATTGGAGGGGCCTTAGAGATTCTTTACTCATTTTAAAGCTGGTGAACTGGAGGAATCTGGAGAGATTGAAATACCTGCCCATATTCACCCACCCCAACTAAGGACTTGGTCTTTTGATGTCTGGCAACCATTTAGCTATGGTTAGCCCACAGCTATTTTCTGAGCCAAATATTACAATTTCAATTTAACATGTGTATAAAATTTTTTTCTAGGAGAAGGCCAGTAAGCTAGGCTTGTATTTATTTGATAAGCTTGTGTTTTTAAAGGCTGCAAAGCAGAAAATGACTTAAAACTGAAAATAAATACCATTAATATGAGAAATGTAAGAAATTTACCCATGTACTAGAATCAGCTATCCTTCTCATCAAATCCCAATTGATTTGTTATTCCTTACTAATGAATTAATCTTTGTTAAATCCTTCTATAGAAATCAGACATTAATAACTTCACAGATTATTATACGGGTGGATATAGAAATTGTTTACACTACTCATTGACAAATTTGAAAATTTTGTCGCTGAAAGTAGTTTGGGAGTATGTGCGCAATTGTCATTTATCTCTTTTTGTCAATAATAACTTGTTTGCACAGTAAATGAAACTTGAGTCCAAAGATTGATTTAAAATCACTCAGTGGGGAAATTCATTCCCACATTCCAATTCTCTCCTTTTAATTCTCTTACCTTGTTGTGTCTTGTAAAAGAAAAAGAGAGAAAATATATTGCATTCCTAGTGCAACATTTTGGTAATATGTTTAATTAATGAAAACAGATTTGTCATTTTATTCTGATTATGTGGAAGGTTTAAGCAACATGAGATTTATGTAAAGCATGTAATTGGTGGCATGACCCAGAGAGGTCTGTTAGAAAATGCTGTCAGTGGCTCTTGGCAGGATGCTTCATGGCAAGCTCAGTGTTCTCTCAGTATACGGATGTGTATGAGCATTTCCAGTAGGCTGAAGCCATAACTCACAGGTATGCTTTCACACTAATCCTTATAATTAAGTAGGAAATTATAACAGAAAAACCCAAGTGCTACTTAGAAACCAAACCCATTAGTTTTTGGTTAATCGTGATGAAATAATGATCACTGTGAGCAGTTTCCCATTTCCTAATCTCAGCAGTCTTGCTCAGTCCTCAGATTTGTTCATGAAGGAATAATTATCACCACTTATAGCCCAGTCAAGAATCAAAAACCGTTAATAGCCTAAGATTTCAAACTACTGAATTTTTCCTCCTTTGGTCGCCTGATTGTTTGACTTGCACTTGACTCAAACTCATTCTAGTCTCTAAAAAGCTCATTGAGAAAAGGTATCTTTCTATACTTTGAAAATCAATCATAGGGAAAATCAAAATGGGGGAAGGGTACTCTTTTCTGCTACAAATATGATTCTGGCTACTACTTCTAGACAGTTTAATGTCATGCTTATTTAAAAACACAGGAGTGTGATTAGGTCCCATTTGTTTCTTTTTGCTTTCGTTTCCCTTGCCTGAGGAGGCAGAACCAAAAAAAAAAAAAAATTAGTAAGACCAATGTCAAAGAGTGTACTGCCTATGTTATCTTCTATGAGTTTTATGGTTTCAGGTCTTATATTTAGGTCTTTAATACATTTTGAGTTTAATTTTGTGTATGGTGTGAGAAAATGTTCTTGTTTCATTCTTTTGTAAGTAGCTGTCCAGTTTTCCCAACACCACTTATTGACCTGAAGCTTTAGCACAGCAAAAGAAACCATCAACAAAACAAAAAAGCAACCTACTGAATGGGAGAAGATATTTGCAAATGACATGTCTGATAAGGGGTTAATATCCAAAATATATAAAGAACTCAGTGAATGGAACATAAAGAGAACTGTATTTTGGCTCAACAGAGAAAAAATACCAGATGATTACAGATGAGAACAGGAATGGGAATACTTCTTGAAGTGGCAGGCTTTCTGCCACTGGAGGTATTGAAGAGTCTGGAGGCTTTGTTGGTCCCATTTTAGGTATGCTATAGAGGACAAAATACCTACATTTGGAAAGAAGCTGGACTAGATGACTTTTATGGTTTTTCTTAACTGTAGGATTCTAGATTTAAAATCTCACTTTTTGGCTCTGCCCAAATTCACATCAAAAATTACTATCCAACAGGTTCCAGGTCATATTGGTTTAGGAGGTATGATTCTGAAAGGGTGCCCCCTGATTCCTACCCTTATTAGGTTTACATTTTGTAGGTAATTTCTATGTTTTAATCTAAAAGCAAGACTGAGATGCAGAATTCCATCCATCGTAGCAGGCTGTTGGAAGTCGTATTTTGGACAGGTCTTCCCTGCAGCACCTGAAAAATTTATGTCCCCTGGACCAGAAATTCAAGAATCTTAAATTCTCTGTCTTTTATATAAAACTTCCTTCGGTCCAAAATTTGATACAAAATGAATCAGTGAAATATAGTGAATATATGTTTGGGTGTTGAGCAATGGATTAAGTAAAAGTAAATCATAAATTAGGAACAGTGAACAATAAAAAGAATTTACCTTTTATCCTTTTGAAGTGTCTCAAAATGGTTGATGTATACAGTAATTAAATATACATTGGAGGAAACTCTTATTTCACTAATGCCCCATCAGATCTTCTATTTGAATTATAGTCTAATCGTATGTAGGAAGTAACCTTGAGTTTCTCTGAGAACTCTCATTAAAAAACAAACAAACAAAATAATTGGCTCTAACTAGCCATTTTAGCTTACAGGTAGCTCCTGCAATCTCAGTGTTCAATAGAGAATTAAAACTTTTATGAAACTTCTTCAGGGAATCTGAGGATCTTCATCTGTAAACCAAGGAGTAAAACAGACATCCTCATGGTGGTTATGGGGGCCAGGAAGATTATATCATTTAGTATAGCAGCCTGGGTTTAACTGCTTCTCTATTTTTCTTGTTAATAATGCTCTTGTTGTTATTTTTCATTTCCTATTTTTGTTATAAACTGGTGTAGAAAAACAATTCTCAATTATTAGAAAAATCAACAAATTATAATGATAAATGACATTTGACATTGGGCTTTAGCAATGGAAATAATGTATAATGGTGGGGACTCAGGTGGAATGGAGAGCTCACATTCCATTTAAAAGTGGCAGCTACTATTCAGCAAGCAGGAATATGAGTACAGTGATGCTAGGTCTTCCAAATTTTCAAGAGAACTAGAAACCCAGATTTTCATATGACACCTCCTGATTTTAAAATACTGGCAACTAATACAAAATATTTTTAAAACACTCTATGGGCCAAACAGAATCCATCTGTAGGTCAGTTTTGCTTCAAGATTTCTTTAGGTATTCTGCATGAGTATACCAGAACAAGTTTGAAGGCATATATTGGAAACATATCAAAAAGCTTGCAAGCAAGCCATACCACTTATAATCCCTAGTGGCTGGTCTTGCTTCTGTCCAGTCCCTAGGCCTGAGACTTGTTGGAATGCTCACCTGTTCTTGAAAAAAAAAAAAAAAGAAAGGGCACATTTTTTGAAAAGGGAAAAGAAGGCCTGGGGAAACTTCTATTCACTAATACTTGTCACTACGGTAATTGCTATTTTTTGAGCATATATTGTGGCCAGGGCACCTTTCAGACATTATTTATTCCTCACAGGAACTTTACAGTGTAAATATTATAGTTTCCATTTGTTGTGGTACACTACAGATACAGGGTAGAACTTCACTCAAAATTTTGTCCAGATGTAGAGACTGATAATGACACACATACACACCAAGAGGTTATTAAAAGGTTTATTAGTTACATAATGGGGTCTCTGGGGACAGCAAGGCAGGCTTCCCAAGCTGGTTTGAAAATCACTTGAGAGAATACAGGAAGGAGACTGGTTTGGGATTTTTATTGTGGTTAGGGCTGGGCTTGTGTGAGGGTTTCTACTCATGGGCAGGGGCTTGCATGGTTTGAATCTTCCATGGGCATCAAAGGAGGGAGCACCTTGGCTTTTTTTATTAGCTTTTCTAGATGTTGGACAGAAGAGGAAGAGGGAAGGGTGAGGCTTAAAAGCTGTCCACACTCAAACATCAAAAAAAATGGAGTCAGATTCTTTACTAAAATATTTTATAGATGAGGACCCATAGACTCAGAGAGTTGATGGCTTTGTCCAATATTGTATGGTAGAGTAAGGATTCAATCTCAGGTCTAGTTCCAAAGTCACTACTTCCTCTTGCTACAGAACTGGCATACTGACTTAAAATGTAAATAATTAGTTGCTTACACTTAAGGTTAAGATTTCACACACAAAGAAATTAGATCTGAATTCCCACATATATAACTAGCTAGAGCTGAACAGGGGCTGCCCCTTAGATGGCACGTGTACTCTCTAGTTCACCCCAGTCCTCACTACTCCTTATTGTCTCTTGACACTGAAGCAGAATATCACTTGAAATTTATAATCACATTTGTGTCATGGCTTTTCAGAAGTTTAACTGTGATGTGTTTTGCCATGGATTCCTTTGGATTTATTTTGTTTCAGATTCATTTAGCTTCTTGAATCTGAAGGTTTATGATTTTGCCAAATTCAGGAAGTTTCCAGCCATTATTTCTTCAGATAATCTTTTAAATCCACTCTTTCCTTTCCTTCTAGAACTCTGATAATAGGAACTTTGAATCTTTTGTCATTGTTTGTCAGATCCCTGAAGATCTGTTCATTTTTTTTCTAATCTACTTTCTCTCTGTTGTTCGGATTGGGTACATTCTGACTATAAGTTCAATGATTTTATCCTGGATCATCTTCACTCTACTATTGAGCTGATCCAATGAGTTTTTATTTCAGTTATTGTATTTTTCCTTCTTTTGTATGATTTCCATTAAAAATTCTATTTCTTTGGTGAAACTTTTTTATTTTTCTATTTGTTTCAAAAAATTTTGTTATTGCTTGTTGAAGCATTTTTTATGATGGCTGCTTTAAAATCCTTGCCAGATAATTCCATCATCTGGTTCATCTTGGTATTGTCATTAGTTCATTTTCTTTTCTCACTCAGCTTGTGATTTCCCTGGTTCTTGGTATGAGGGGTCATTTTCTATTGTATCCTGGACATTTTGACTATTACGTTATAAGACCCTGGGTGCTATTTTAATCTTTTATTGTAGCAGGCAGTCGCTCTGTTTAGGTTTAGCACACAGGTCCTAGCCTACTTTTGTGCGCTGTAGTTCCAATGACAATTTAATTTTCTGAGACTTTGTAATGCAGTTTTGGTTTGTTCGGTCTCATGTCACTGGGACTCACACTGATCCTTGCTGATACTGCCTGAGAGGGCAGAAAGTGCCTGTCTAGGTGGGTGAAGGGAGTCTCCACCCCTTCCCTCCAGAACTTCCCTGGTGGGTACACCTGGTGGATGGTAGTCTCAGGCCCAGCAGGGACAGGGACTGCTTCATAGGCTAGGTCACCTGTTATAGTGGGATTTCCGCTGCCAGTGCCACCCAGCTGTCCAGTGTTTTTCCATGGTAGAAGGAGTTCTCTGGTCCACTGGGACAAAGACTACTTCTAGATGGATGTTGTTGTTGCAGGATTCCCCCTGTTAGTGCTGCCAAGCTTCCTGGTATCTCTGTGTAGGAGAGGGGAGTATCTGGCCCAGTAGGATAGGATAGTGCTTCCCCTGGATGCTTGTCAGTGGGGCTCCTGATCTAGCCCCCTTGCTGCTGCCAATGGAAGTGCCTGTTGTTATTAGGACCACTGTTCCATCCAGGGGAGGAATAAGCCTACTTGAACCACTTGCTGTTTCTAGCTCGGGGGGTGGAGGATGCTGGGCCTTGATTACCCTCTTGTGTGGAATGATGTCTCCAGACACTCTGTTGCTATTTGTTTCTTCAGTCTTGGTGTTCCTAACCAGTCTGCCTTCCTCTTTCTACATTTCAGATTTCTCCTTGGGTTCCATATTACATTGTTTCCAGGGTTTATAGTTGTGCTTAAAATCTTGTTTCCAGGGTATATAGTTGGAAGACAGGGAGAAATGAGTCTATGCCATCTTGTCTGGACTGCACAATGCTTTTCTTACATCTGATCTACTTTAAATATATGTTAACCTTCCTAGTACCTATGGTCATTCTAACTTTTATCCTCTGTACTAAATTCTATCCAAAAGACAAAAATCTGTACATCAGAGTGCTTCCTATGCTGAGGAGCATATCTTCCCAACTCTACCTTCTCCAGCCTAATCCAGATATTGGTTCTGTAATTTCCTTGAGAACAGAGCTTTTTCTTAAAAACAATGCCTTCTATCACTGGTGATATGGTACTGTGCTATGTAGCAGAGTATTTCCAAAAATTTAGAATTTCTGTGTGAAGCAGTGTTTGGGATTTTCTCCCTACCCTTTTTTTCTTAGTCAATTGTATCCATAAACAACCTCAAGAAAATTTCTTCTTCCCATTCCCCTAAAAAGCCTACAGCCAGAAAATGTCCTGAAAATCCTTTGCCAGAAAACCACAGATAAAACCCACTAACTTTCCCTTACATCCTATGAATTTTTCCAAGCCTCCTCTCAAATATTTATTCCCCAAAAGTCCCACTATGATCTGGATCCAGCCTGCATTTCCAGCTTCATTGATCACCAATGCCCGCCCCCCTTATATATTCAGTTACTCAAATCCATCATGCTCCCCCTACTTGCCTCCAGGTCTACATATATGCTGTTCTCTTTGTAACATTTTCCTCTCACTAAACCACTTCACCTAAAAAATGATTTATTCTTCATATCACAGCTTAGGTCAGTTCCTCTGTCAAGTCTTCTCTGACCCTTTCTTCCACCCAAGATGTCAGGTACACCTGTTATGTACCCGTTATCTCAGCTCTGTACTGTCCTTTTTTTGTCTCACACCCATTTTTAAATTTTTAAAATTTTATTTAATTTCAAATCTAGAGAAAAGTTGCAATGATTCATACTTTACTCGTATTGACCAATTAATTTACATTTTGCTCTGTTTAATTTACCATTCCCCCCCCATATTTGAGATTGCGTTGCAGACATTGTTCTCCTTTACCCATAAATGCTTTAGTATATATTTCTTAAGAACAACACATTATTTTACATAACCGCAGTATAATTATAAGAATCAGGAAATTTAATTTTGATAAAATTCTATTATCTAATTCAGAGTCCATAATCAAGTTTTGTCAATAATTTAAATAATGTCTTTGTAGTTATTTTTCCCAGTCCAGGATCCATTCCAAGATCACACATTGCATTTAGTTGTCATATCTCTTTAAACTGCTTTAATTTGGAACAGTTCCTCAGTCCTTGTCTTTCTTGACCTTGACATTTTTTAAGAGTACAGGCCAGTTACATTGTATAATGTTCATCTATTTGGGTTTGCTGATGTTTTCTCATGATTAGATTCCAGTTATACATATGTAATGGTTGCTACTTTCATGTCCCATAGTATTCCTAGGACGAATTTACTCATCACCTCTTTTAAGAACCAACCATGTCTCCTTTATTGTTGAAAGCCCCCCACCCCTCTATTTAAAACAGTGGCCTGTTACCAACATCCAGCCTGCAAAGAGTCAGTGCTAGGTCCCTGGAAATTCTCTGTGTCCAATCCTTTCTGACTTCTTTGTCCTGTACTGGAAGGATGAATGTGTATGAAGGAACGTTCATTGAGAATCTACTGTGAATCTTCACATCAGCCAGGTGAAGTAGGGATTATTGTCGAATTTTACATGCAAGAAAGTGAAGATTTTAGAGCTGGAACAGGTATTTAAAGCCAAGTCTTTATTTAAGCATTCAATTCCTTTCAGCAGAGGTTGGATCCCTGTAAACATCTCTTATAATCTCGAGTCACATGAGTGTAACAGAACTCATTCCACCTCCCTCTCCTCTGCCTCCTCACAACCCAGGGGGCACCACTATAAATTTAGACCTTCATATATGCACCTCAGAAATGTTGTAAAGTTGCTGCTTTGTGCTTATGGCTCCATTTGCAGAAAAACAAAAACAAAAACAAAAACAAAAACAAAAACAAAAAAACGTGGTTTTAAAGTAGAGATTATGGTTCCACGGCTCATTCTCAAAGAAGGCACTAGTTAGCTTGAGAAGGTATTAGGTAGGTAGCACATTTTATACATTCAATGGATTCTGTCTCTGAACAATCAACTGTTCTTGTGTTTCTTAAATTTTTGACTTCATAGAGAAGCTGAACATAGAGTTTAGCACTGGCTTCGGTCAAAGAGATGGTAGACACCCAGAGTCAGGGAAGTCCTCTGCTTTAATAAAACCCAAATGGATACCAGTTCACTTTAAGAGGAGGTCAAAAGACAATAAAAGACCAATCAAGCAACTTGGTAAAGACCTTTCTTAAGAGGTTACAGTGGGCATTGTGACTAGGGTCACTCTGGTTGGCAGCCATTATTATTATTAATATTATCATTTATTACTTTTTTGGAAACTCAAACGTAACAATATATTCTCTTAGTAAAGTAAAAAATGTTTGAAAGTCATTTTACAAATAATGAAACTGAGGCCCAGGGTAGTCAAGTGACTTTCCAAAGGCTACTTATGAAACTTAGGATTTAGTCTTAACTAAGACTTAAACTGGACTCTTGCCATTTAGAACCCTTCATATATCCCTCCTCATTAGATTACAATATTTTGGAAATGCCACCCTGGGCCATGCTCTTTCTAAAAAGGGGAAAACATTGTCTATGCTGCCATCTATTTGGCAAGTTCTGGATGTCCCTTGACCATCCTAATCTCTCCCCTTAGTAGTAAAATACATGTTGAAATAATATGGTTCTGTCAAGCAGGGATGATGCTATTTTTATTTCGCATGTCCCACTCTAGTGAAAAGTATACTTATTCTACATTGTGAAATTTGGAATTACTCTAATTTTTCATCCATCTTTCTTGTAAACTTTGAAGATCATTTCCCCCATATGCAATGTCGTGCTTAGCATTGCATGTGGAAATGACACATAAGTATGTATCACCTTGAGTCAGATCAGATTTGAACCATAATCTCTGATGTTCTTTAACAGATTATCGCTGGTGAACATTCCTTCCTTCCTTCTTTTCTGCTTCCACTGTGCTGTCTACCATGATCAGGTTCCCATCTGCTATTTATGTACCTGGCCTAATTGCCTAGGTTCTCAAGAGAGCAGCCTACTGTAAATCCCAACAAAATGTATCCATGCTTTTAAATATTTATTTATTTATTTATTTATTTTTACAGCTAGATTGTTGTTAACATTCTGTTTTATGTTTAATTTAAATCTACTGCTCTTGGTTTCAAAAAGTGAAGTTTTCCCTGCACAGAGCAAAGTCCTGATTTTTCTACTTTAGATATCCACAAATAATTCTGGTGATTTCAATTTTTTAAATTTTAATTATTTTGTAAGAAAACATAGAGTGTTAGTGTTTGAAGAACATTTGGGATTATATAACTTAGTCTCAAAATTTATAGATGATACAACTGAGACCCAGAGAAATAAAGTGATTTTCCAAATATCGCATTTAGTGCCAAAGATGTCTAAATAAATGTCAACCCGTCATGTCCAACAGCATCTTATGGGGCCTGCATATGCAGTCCACTAACAGAAAGGAAGTGAAATTACTACTAGATAACCGCAAATACAAAATGGCAGCTGGAGAATGGTGAACATTCCTTTTCTCTTCCCAGCTGGTCAACTTTTACGTCTATATGAGTACTGAGAGTGGCTTGTCGCTCTAGTTTCCCTCCCTTTTTTCTGTCCCTCTGCCTTTTACATCCAGGTCAAGAATAGGAAGTACATCACTCACTACTTCATTATGGGATGGCCCCTCTGTGGGTAGTGTGGGAAGTGTTTGGGTCTCTCAGATTCTTCCCAGTGGAGCATCGACAAAACAAGTAAATCCCTATCTTACTAATACAGCTTTCTTTTCACACGGGAAAGCCCCAATGCTTTATTATATATTAAAAGGCTCTTTTCAATATCTCTATATAGTACTATGGAATTATTTCCATGACGCAATGTTAAAGCAAGGTGGAGAAAAATTCATATATTTTAAAAATGAGACAATCAGGGATATCTGAACACTGGTAGACTATCTGATAAAATTATTTATTTCTTTAGATGTGATAATACCGTTGTAGTTATATTTTTAAAAAAGATTGTATTTTTGGAGATGCATGATGAAATATTTACTGATTAAATTATCTGATGTCTGGGATTTGCCACAGAATAATCCAGGGCATGGTTTGGGGGAAGTGGGCAGAGTAAAGGTTAAATGAGATTGTCCACGAATTGCTAATTGTTGAAAGTGGGTGATGAGTACATGGAGGTTTGTTATATTATTCTATTTTCATAATGTTTAATATTTTCCATAATAAGAAGCTGAAGAACTCCTATTAGGATGCTTAATGGAAAAAGGCAGGAACTCTCATTCCTTGAGTACTCAGGGCTTAGAGAGGGATAAGTAAAGAGGATGACAGGAATCCCATTCTGCTGTATCATAAATACTTCTTTTTATTTATTTATCTATTAATTTTTTAATGGAGATGTAATGACATATAACATATTAGTTTCAGGTGTACAACATGATTCAATGTTTGTTTATATTATAAAATGATCACCACAATAAGTTTAGTTAACATTCATCACCACACAGTTTTTTTTTTCTTATGATGAGAACTTTAAGATCTACTCTCTTAGCAACTGTCAAATATACAATACAGTATTATTAACTATAGTTGCCATTCTGTACATTACACTCACATGACTTATTTATTTTGTAACTGGAGGTTTGTACCTTTTGACCCCCTTTACCCATTTTGCCCCCCACCCCTCTGGCAACCACCAATCTGTTCTCTGTTGTCTATGACCTTGGTTTTTTTTGTTGTTGTTTATTTAGATTCCACATATAAGTCAGATCATAGAGTATTTGTCTTTCTCTGCCTTATTTCACTTACCACAATGCTCTCAAGGTCCACCTATGTTGTCAAAAATCCCACACTTTTTCAATCAGAGTTTTTTTACATTGACTTCTGCCTCCCCTTACCTGCATGAGCTGAGCCTCATCCAGTGAGGCTATGAGCCCTCTTTTATTATTTCTCCTGGAATGAAAACAATCAGCCTTCCTACCCCCAGATCATCTCTGGACTCTATTTATATGTGACTTAACAAATGTCTCCAAAATTACCCATCTAAATATTACTGTCTACCATGCTTTCTACCAGTGTTTCCTCTCTGATCCCTTCATGGTTCTCACCACCAGATATACTGATGCTCTTCCTAGAGTAAGAAGAGAGCCTATGTTTGCTCCCTACCCTCAGAATGGGGCATTGCTCCACTTCCTCACGATCATCTCTAGCCTATTTTATCCACAATGTCAAAATAATAATAGCTTATATTTACTGAGTGCTTATTATGTACCTAAACTTTAAGTGCTTTAGAAATATTATCATTTAACATTTATAATAACTCACTGAAATAGGCACTATTATTATTTCCATTTTATACACAAGGAAACAGACTCAGAGAAATCAAGTAACTGGTTCAAGGCCATATAATTGGTAAGTGTCAGAGCTAGGATTTGAATACAAGAGTCTGTACTATATATTGCCTCCCATTTTTTTGCAGGCTTTGTTATCAGTGAGGGCCTAGCCCTAAGATGCACAGAGCAAACAATACTATTTTCAGTTTTTGAATAAGGTGGTGATTTTCCCTGTTAGCCATATAGAATAGTAGGCCTAATCAAGAGTCTCCAGGTCAGGAGAGGTATTTTTAAGCTTCCAAAGTGCTTAGTGTAGTTCATATAAAATTTCTGGCACATTGTGTCTACTAATAAATGGCAACTATGATTACTATTGGTTTTTTTAAATAATAATGATGATGATAGAAAAGTACTGAATGCAATGGACAACTGATAAAATAAAAGGTATTATTTGATACAGCTTCAGAAAAGGTGAGCTGAGAAACCAAAGCCTGACTACAATGTGTAGGGTTTTTTTTTTTTTATCAGTTGATTTTCATTGAGACTGAGAGGTGCAGCAAGATAGATGGTGCTTATGCTGCTCTGGGAGTCTCTCTAAACAGAAATGCTTAGCATTCAGCAGTGAGAAGTCCCAGGTGTCAGGGTCACTGGGTCCTGTGCTACAAATGGCTGGCTTAATGCGGCTTCACAAGTATTCTTGATGGACCCACTCTGAAATGACAGTAAATATGCTCTGTGGCATCAATTGCTTTGCCTGAATTTAGTCAACTCTTCCCTTCAATGGACTGAATTTCATGAAAAATTAAGAAAAGATTTTTGGGGCATACATAGTGACAAATAACCACCTTTTCTGCTTTTCTCTTTTCTGTTGGTTTTAGCAAACTTTTATTAAGTGCTTCTTCTGTGCCAGGTCTCATTCTGTGGAGCTACCAATATGGCACTGGGGCTGTAGCCGGCATAAACAATAAAAGCTCCCAATCTGTCTCAAGTTGCCTAGGACCTGAAATTCCCACTATTAAGATTAATCAGTTGAGTTTAATTAACACTTATTGACAGTCAGTTGTATATAAGACTCTATGGTAAATGCTGAAGGATGATGAGACTATGACATCGCTCTGTCTTCATGGAGTTCGCAGTCTGGTGGAGGATGCATACATGTGCAATTAGGGACATTACAGCATGCCCATCACTCTACTCATGATGTGTGCTAAGTGTGGTGGTGCAAGAGGAGGAGTCCAAGTCACTCTGCCTGGGAAAGTTAAAGGAAAGAAACATCACATTTGAGAAGGAATATGAAAGATAAGTGAATATGTATTAGTTAGGTAGAAATAACAAAGAGGGAAGAGTAGAGGAAACAGAATTAGAAAAGGCATGTGGAGTTTAATTCAATAAATAGCTCTGTCTGAGTGTGAAGGGCATTTTATGGCATGCCAAGGAGTGAAATTATCAGAAGGAAGGGGTTGGGAGAGTTTGAATATTTATTGAGTGCTGCTTATGTGTCAGGCACTGTGCTGAATGTTTTACACATATTTTGTCCTAACAACAATATGGGACAGAAATTATTGCCACCTCACATGTTGATGACTGTGAGTTGCTCACCAAATATTCATATATGCCTCTATATCATCTAGCCTGTCTTTCAATAGATTTGGGCCATGAGACTGGGTTTTGGCTAATGAGATATGGGCTAAAAATATGTAAGCTACTTCCTGTACTAATGGGATCCTTCAGTCCTCTCTTTCCCTTCTATGTCACCTTGGAGGCCATGTGTTCCAGATGATATTACCTACAAGATAGAGGAAGATATTCTCATCTGTCTTGTGTGTGATGTGAGTAAGAAATAAACTTTTATTATGTTCAGTCTCTAATATTAGAGGGTTAAAATTTTATCATAGCATAGGCCATTCCACGGGTCACCAAGCTATAGCCGGTGGGTCAAAAATGGCCTGCCACCTGTTTTTGTAAATAAAGTTTGATTGGAACACAGTCACACCCAAACATTTACATATTGACCCTATGACTACTTTCATGCTACAACTGCAGAGTTGAATAGTTATTACAGTGACCGTATGGCCTGCAAAGCCTAAAATATTTGCCACCTGGCCCTTTACAAAAACAAAACAAACAAAAAATTTTGCTGACCTCTGTCCTATTTTACAAAAAAGGAAAGGGAAAAACATTAGTCAGTAGTGTTGTTGGCATTTGAACCTAGTTCTGGTTTAGATGCTATACCCCGTTTTTTGCTTTTATTGCCACTGGTTCTTTAACCTCCATTTGGTTCTGTACTTCAGTTATTACAGTTCTCCTGTCCATCTACCCACACCACACACCAAATGGATTGACAACCCCTTCTGGAAACACTTTTCTGGCTAATATTCGCATGTTTTTGAGGAATAACTTACATTATTTGTCCCCTCATACCTAAATTCTCCCACCTTACCTTATCCCTGAGGGACTGGCAATGAGAAAAGGAAGAATCAAGCATAACTCCAAGGATTTAGCTTTTGCAACTGAATGGAAGAAGGATAAATAGGTTGAGAGCTGATGTAGGGATGGGGTAAGGGACTGGAATGGGAGTGAAATTTAATACCAAACCTGTAAAGTGTAAGGTTTCCCTGGGAAAATCCAGGTGAAGATGTTCTACAGACAGGTAGATGGATGGGTGTGAAGATCAGGAAAGAGGTCTGGGGTGGAGATAAAATAGAATGGATATTGAGTCGTCTATCCTTTTTCTCTTAAATCTTATTATAATTAGTGTTAGAGCTATAAGATGGCTCACCAAGGTCAGGGCTCAATCCAAACCAGCTTTGTGTTCATTCTGTGATTATATAAAAACAGAGTTAATGGGCACAGCCGGGATAATATCTGTGACCTTGACCTTTTAAGCAACAGACATATTTCTCCCTATAACATAGCACACCATGTCTTTATGGCAGGACCAGAGTGTTTCATGTTTCGAGGTCATATGAGACTCTATTTGGGACTAGGGAGCTTCCTCTCAGAATGATAACCAAAGCCTTTACTGTTTCATCCAAGATTTCATAGGAACTAGTAGCAGCCTCCGTATCTCAAGGCCATAGTTTTCTCTGAGAGAAACAATGGTATGAATTATTCAGTGTGCCACAGGAAGGCCATAAATTATTCGAGCATTGCACAGTTTAACAGTAATTGAATCTAGGATTGCTAATGCAGTAGAGTGAATGATCCTCAAGATATGCAAAAATGGAACTTCCCTCCCTCCTCCCAGGAGAGGGGCTGTGGGCCAAGTACCTGAGTTCAAACTTACTCATGTGAAAAATATTTGATCTTCTCACTACCCTCTTCAGAAAAGCCTCATCTAAGAAATCAAGAACATCAGTAACAAAAAAATCAAACCAAATATTAAGAATCCAACAACAATGACAACAAGTGAAATGTGTTTTTTTCTTCATAGTTTGCTCCTTCTCATGGCACTTCCACACTGTAATTCATTGCAAATAGGTAATCTGAGGAAAAATACATACGTAATATATTGACCCGTTCAGAGGCCTCTCCTTTTAAAACCCATGTATTGCACCAGAATCCGCTTCATAGGTATGAGTCCTGTGCTGTCAAACAGGGCTCTATGCTCAGAAGAATCCCAGTGTTGGCTTAGTGCTTTGCTGTCGCTGTCTTGAAATTTTTAATAATTTTTGAACAAGGGTCTCACATTTTAATTTTGCACTGGGAACCTGAAAGTTATGTAGCTGGTTTTGTCTTATACCTGACTTTGGTTTCCTACCATCTGGCCTTAGCCATATCCAAGGCCTTTAAATATACTCAGGCCAAAAGTGCTGTGAAGATGCTTGAAGAAATTTTGTGCTTCAGTATGTATGGTAATAAGTGGGGTGTTCCTGTTAGTATGTTCACAAGTAGATATTTGGACTGTTTCTGCATCCTCCAGTTTTGAGTTGTGACAAGATGACACTTGGCTAATTTCTAAGATTTTGACAGGAATAGTGGCAAAGGAAGGGTTTTCTAAACCTGGATATCCATATGCGGATGGGTGCTTAGTCCCTCTCAGTAATATAGACCACAAAAAGGTCCATTCTGCATAGATGGCTGATACCCGTTGAAGTTGTTTGAGGAAACACTGCTGAGTGTGTCTTCTTACCTTTAGTCTCTTTTGGACCTCCCTTAGTGATTCCTCTATCTCTCTCCCCCCTGCAGGCACTATTAGCTACTATGTAGGAAGGTTTACGGTTAAGAATGCTTTTCACTCCTCTATATTATCTGCCTCTTTAGGCAGCATGGCCACCTTTGCTAGAATTCAAGACAATGTGTTGCTTCATCCAGGGCTCTCTGCATCTGAAATCTTCTCTCAGTCAGGAGGAAAGAGTATTATTGTCTGATGCATGGTTAAGGAGGTAGGGGTAGTGGGCTTTCTAGAGTGCCCTTTAAAACAAAATGGCTCTGGATTTGCCTGCCGAATCCATGAAAGACCATTCTCTATTATTTCAGCCTTCAGATATTTGTGTACATTTATGATTCTTTCTAGACCATCCAAGCCATATACCCCAAAAGCCTAGCACCATCCGGGCCCTAAAGGGACTTTGTTTGTCACTGAATTTTCTCTACCCTTATCTCCTTTTCTGGATCCACTTTTCTTTTTTTCTCTTAGTGACCTTTTGTAAACTTCTTCTGATGTCATGGAGAGTGAAAATCTAGATATGGGACGAGCTAATGGTGTAGATATTCGCTGTGACTTGGCAAACTTTCTCCTTGTCGGTTGGTGACTCAGGCAGGAGGGATGGGAAATGTGCTGTCAGTGGCAGAAATGCTCCCTGAAATAAGGCATTAGTTTGAATCCCAATTTAAAATGAAAAAGGATGGAGAGGAGGAGGCCCATCCATACCCCCATCTTTATTCACCTGGTTAATGACTCAGGCTGTTCATTAGGCATCAAAGAAGCAAACTTTATCGTTTCCGCACCTTCAAAAACTGAAATTTAGCCTGCATTCATATTACACCAACATGCTCCAAAGCCTCTTTAACTGAAAGTATGTGATGGGATCTAATGTAACATTTATCTTGCTGCAATTGACGTGAGAGGAAGAGGTGAGGGGTTTAAGGAATATTTTATTTAAAGACAGAGTTGAAGAGTCTGTAGGAGTGATTGCCAGCTTGTCAGTTGACTCATTGATGCCTGGAGAGAACTTTTTGTCATTAGTCAGTCTGAATCCCAATATGGCCCAGGACAATATAGTGAAGGCTTTGTCCCTCCTCCATCCCCACACCCTCTCTCCCTGGCAGTTATTATCTCCATTAACAAATAAAAATTAGTGCTCAACATCTATTGGAAACATTCACTACAAAATTGATATTAACAGACATGTCTTTCCATCCTACATACAAGTAAAGTATTTGTGTTTGCAGGAATTAGCGGTATTATGGATACAAAATGTTGGCATTCAAAAAGAAGCCACCAGAAGTGTGGGGAAAGCATCCTGTTTAGCTTACTGGGTTTGGCAATGCATAGCCCACCGTCTTGCGAAAAATAATTTTGTACACCAGCTTAGTTTCTTTTGGTGGGGGGAGGAGATATTCTACTTATTTCCGAGGGAGGTACTAGGCGGGCCTGCTGCGATCATCTGCAATATTGAAAGGATTTGGGGAAATCCTCTCAGATTAACTTTCTCCTCATTGCCCCAGCTATTGTGAAAGGATATGGCATCATTGTATATTAGAGCACGGTAATTGCTTAGTTGGATTTGGGCAGGGCAAGAGGAACATGAGGGGCTAGTGCATGCATGGGGACAACCTATATTGTTTCTGTCATGGGCCTCTAAAACAGATCCTGTCTTCTTAGAAGCAGAAATTTATATAACAGCCAGTCTCTATGAATATCTCTGTGATGATCAGAAGCTCCCTACCATACTTACTTACTTCTTGAAGTAAGAATTGGAAAAAACTCATATTAGGCCATTCATTCTCTGGGTCATGTACAAAGATTGAAAACAGTCCCGGTTTGGTTGATTTGTAAGTTCTGTCACCCTCTAGGCCAGGATTCTCCTTGTTTCCTGTTTCCCAACTCCTATCAGTTTCTTCATGTTTGCTCACCATGGATTAAAATTTTTAAAGTTTTTACTTTGAAAAAATTATAGATTCACAGGAATTTGCAAAAATTTGACAGAGGCCACATGTACCCTTCACGCAGTTTCCCCCAACTGTGGATCGATCTTGTCCTGCTTTTAATTACATTTATTTGATACAAGGCCTCTTGACTGTCTCATTCCCCCAGTACATCCTGCACAGTGCATTTTGGAGCACTTATATGACACAGGGCATTCTAAGATATGAGTATATAAATAATTGACTAATATTGGGTTGGCCAAAAACTTTGTTCGGGTTTTTCCGTAAGATGTTACAGAAAAACCCGAAGGAACTTTTTGGCCAAGCCCATATTTCATTAATACTACCCACTATGTATCTTTAAGTCATCTTATTATGATTTCCTTTCACAAAGAGAGAGCAATAAATGAAGCAAATAACACACAAAAATATAAGAACTATCTCAAGGGTGAGCATTTTCAAGGATGACTGTGCTCCATAAAAGACTGACTTATGTACCATGTGAGTGGCTTACATGTCAATGTGACTGTTATCCATGGCATAACTGAAATAATTTTTGAAAATCAGGATGATTCAGACTCTTAAAGTAGTAAATCCTATCGGTGTACCCTCTCATTGTTACGTAATACAAGATTCATTTCCTTGGTGACCGCTTTAGTGTTCTCAGATTTCTCATTTATGTTTGTGCATCTCTGCTCTAATTCCATACTGTGGAGCTTGACCATCAAGACCATTCTTCCTATTTCCTTTAATGAGTTTCTGACTAACCACCACTCCACACTCTCAGTCCTTGTTTTTACAGATTAAATAGGATGTTTCCTATTAATCAGTCCTTGTGAGCAGACTCTTTCTTGGTCAACTTAGATATATTTCTCTAGGCTTACTCAAACCAATTAATAACCACTCCTTCTTCCAGAAATAAATAGATGTATTATACATTTGCTCCTTGGCTCCAAATCTGTGGGTGGAGAAATGTTTCTGAATATGAGCAGAAGAGCATGGGGGTGCATGTATATGTGCTTGGGGAGGTAGTTATGGTGATAGGGGACTTAATTTGTGTCACCATTTAAATAAAATATGTTGGTTCCTCAGGGGAAAATTTAAAAAATAGAAAAATTGATTTGGATTTTTTGCTATTCTGCTGAAAAATATGCCATTTCATTGGAATTATGCAATACTTCTTTAAAAAATTTCACTGTACATATTTAATTTTCACTCATGTATTTGAAGGTATGCATATATTTGTGTTCATGACAAATTTAGGAGTCTTTCCATGAGTGCACACACATACATGGGTGAGTCAGTCATTTAGTGGTAGGCATTACTTCCTGTGATTCCATAATATAAAATAACTGAGGAGATTGGGCAGGAATATGCAAAAGAATATTTTTTTCTTGAATTTTACCATAGACATGCCTGCAAAATAAAACATAATAGGGCAAACACTCTTTTCTATTTCATTGAGATTTGAGGCTTATTTAGACTTTGAAGCTTCTTAATGAAATAAAAAGAATGGAAATAAGGAAGAAAAGAAGAGTTCATTAATGAGGATGGCTAGACAAGAAATGTCAAGATCTTTCTCCAGTAATTAACTTCCATTTACTAACAAATGTTCCTGAGATATCTCCATCCATCTCTGCAGTTTTCACGGTTGAGAATGTAAGGGAGATTCCCTTCACATTTAACCTGCAGCGGTATTTGTCCTGTGAATAGCTATCTTCTCATCAAGAATGAAAAATAATAAATTTGAGGCCTGGGGTTGCAATTTGGAAACCACTCTTTTCCAATAGGGTAAATGAGGCTTGTTTTGGTTCTCTTGAAGTCTTAACAAGCTACCTTCCTGCTCCCTCACATCCCACCAAGCCTCTAGCCCTCAGATGTAATCACTATCTCCCACATTGATTCTCTCTTTCTTTTCTTTCTCTTTTCTCTCCTTTCTAGTCTGCTGACTATGGCTTATAAGAGTAATGTGACTAACTACAAACATCTTTTAATTCCTTTTGTGTCCCCAAAGAACTAGTTGTGTCCTGGGGCAAAAATCACATCAGGAAGACTCTGGTGAGACTTCCTAGAAGAAAAGTATAGAATTCTGTTTAGGGCTCTGTACCAATATATGGCAGATCCTTAACTTACTGGAAAATTGGTTAACCAGTTTCAGTCATAATGCTATTGAGACTAATGTCATGGAATTATAGATATTCTTAAACTCTAAGAGACCTAGAGACTAAACAACCACCATATCATAGACTTTCAGAGTGAGAAAGGATCTTACATGTCTTCTAGTTCATATTACCCAATTGATGTTTGAATTCATCTGTAACCTCTCTGCCAAGAGGTTACCAAGCTCCTGCTTAAACACCTTTAGTGATAAGGAACTCACTACCTCATGAAGTTGTCTATACTTTCTTTGGATATCTCTTGCTTATACTTATAAAATTTTGCTTACACTGATCTAAAATGTGTTCTGTAGATTCCATTTGTTATTTCTAGTTCTACCCTCTTGAGGATACGCAGAACACTGTTCTGTCATCTTCGTGATAGTCCTTCAACTACTATTCAATGAAAATTTCCATCTTTTCCTTGAGTCATCTCTTCTTTAGGTTCTATGTTTCTTATATGACATTGTTTATGTCTCTACTACACTTGTGGTTTTTCCCTTTTAAAAGCATGGGGCCTGGTATTCCATTCTATATAACGGGGAAGGTAAAGATACCATCTAAATTGGAAAGGTTAAGAAAATAAACTTTAGTATACACAGTTATATCTAAAAATAAAAATGTGGCTAGCAGGGTTTTGGGGGTTGTGGTGGTAGGAGGTGAGTAGGGAGGATGTGGGGGAGTAGAATGAACTAATTATTTACTGGTAGAGAGCTACTATATTATTTTAAAAGTTTATAAATCCAGATATATATATATATATATATATATATATACACACACACACACACACACAGAGATATTTCATGTTATGGTGATAACCAGCAGGAAACCCCCAAAGAGAAATTATTAAAATAGTACTGCTGTGAAACTGAGACTAGGAGTGAAGAGACAGAAAGAGTTCTTTTTTCCCTTTGTGCTCTTCTGTATTGCTTAAATTTTTATTACTATGAGCATATACAGTTCCGTGATGCCTTATGTGTAATTCAGAATCCAAAAAACTCTGAGAAAAGTTTTTTCATATCATTTAGCCATTAAGCCTGACTTAATCTGAAAAATTTGGTAATTATTCAGCAAAATCTGAACTGATGTAAAGCTGTTTATAATCTTCATTAGTGCAATGTAGTTTGTATATTCATTGATTTTGCTTCAGAATTATTACTGTGTTTGATTAGCACACCCACTGGGTGTGCTAAATAGTATACAGTGTATGGCACTGTATTATCTTTCTATATCCTAAATTTTTTTGGATTTTTGAAACATATCTGTCCTTCAGTGTTTTAGATATGGTATTGTGAGCCTATAATATTTTATTATAATACGAACAAAGAATGATAGAGCTCAGAAACTGTACATAATGCTTCAGCGTGCTCTGATCACAGCAGAACCCAGTCAGTCACCTCCCCCAGTCTAGATATCATACTTTTATGAATGCAGCCTAAGAATAATTACTTTACTTGTTTTGGCGTTTGTACCACATCTACTGATTCATTCTGAATTTATTGTTTATTAAATCCTGAAGGCTCCTTTATAAGAGCTACTGTTGCTAAGCCATATTCTAAGGAGTAATGTAGAAGATGAATGTGTATTCACTAAAGGATTTTTACAAATAACAAGCTCCGTGGTGCATTTAAATATCATTCAATATACCAAGATATGATATGCAAACAAGTTTTCAATAACATGGTTACTGCACTGTTACCACCTTAATATAGTGCATTATGCAGAATACACTATCAAATTAAATATACTTTATTTTGAATCCTGTATCTGGTACTTCCTAGGGAAGTGACCTTGGGAAAGTAATTTAACCACTCTGAGCTCATTTTCTTCATCTATAAAATGGGCTTTATAATATTAACTATAACAAAGAGTTGCTCTATATTCTTGGCCTTCAGTAGATGCACAATAAAGGTAGGTATTACTATTGTCCTATATAGTAATAACAACATAAAATAGTGGTTCCCAGGACTTCCCTGGTGGTCCAGTGGTTAAGACTCCGTGTTTCCAATGCAAGGGGTGCAGGTTCGATCCCTGGTTGGGGAACTAAGATCCCATATGTTGTGCAGCGTGGCCAAAAAAAAAAAATTAGTGGTTCCCAAACTTTGTTGCACATTAGAATCATATGGGAAGCTTTTAAAATTCCTGATGCCCAAGTTCTATCCCATATCAATTAAATCACAATAGCTGGAGGTGGGAGCCAGGTGATTCCAATGTGCAGCAGAGTTTGGGAATCACTGACCTAAAGTAAAAAACCTTTAGAGTTGTCACCAGAAGATAGATTTGTTGTTGCCATACTAATTTAATTGGCACCTGAGATTACTAGTCTCTCTTAATAGCTTTCCCAATCCCAGCACAGTAAGATTTTGTTTGTTGTGTAATTATCTACATATTTTTTGGAAATCCATTTGGTCCCAAGAAGCTGATCCTTGCAAAAATGGTGAGCTCATTTTCATTATAAAGGGGATCTCATATTAAGTTTCTTCACATATTTTGTAATTTTTTTGGAAAACTGGGTATTTTAGGCAATTTATTATAGTAAGTCTGAAAAATCACTCCCCTCCCCCATTTTGGGTTCTTGTGTTTGTTGTTGTTTTATTCTTTATGTGTTTAGTGACTTCGATAGACCATTTGAATGAAGTCTAATTTCCCAGGAATATGAAGCCTTTGATGTTGTTTCTCAGAAGGTGTAGCATTGAGCATGCATGTATTTACCCCTTCTTTATCCATGGCAACCACTAATATATTTTCCATTTCTGTAATTTGTTCATATAAGAATGAAATCACACAATATATAGCCTTTTGGGATTGGCATCCCCACCCCCCTCAGCATGACTCTCTTAAAAGTGATCCAGGTTAATGTGTGTATCCACAGTTCACTGCTTTTTAATGCAGAGCATTATTCTGAATATACCACAGTTTGTGTTAACAGTAACCAATTGGATGTCGTTTGAGTTATTTCCAGTTTGAGGCTATTATGAATAAAGATGCTATAAACATTTGTATACAGGTTTTCTGCATGAACATAAGCCATCTTTTTTCTGGGATAAATACCCAGGAGTATAATTGGTAGATTGTATGTTAGTTGCATGCTGAGATTTTTAAGAAACTGAAAAAGCTATTTTTTCAGAGTGAACATGGCATTCTACATTTCCACCAACAATGGATCCAGTTTCTCTATACCCTTGCCAGCATTTGGTGTTGTAACTATTTTTAAATTTTATCCATTCTTTATAGGTGTGTAGTGATCATGTTGTTTTAATTTGCATTTCCCTGTTGGCTAATGATGTTGAACATCTTTTAATGTGCTTATTTGCTATGTGTATGTATATATCCTCTTCAGTAAAATGTCTGTTCATGCTTTTTGTTCATTTTCTAATTGGATTTTTTTTTTTTTACTGTTGACTTTTGAGAGTTCTTTATATAATTTTGATACTAGTCCTTTGTCTGATATATGGTTTGCTAATACACTCTCCAAGTCTGTAGCTTGTATTTTTATTCCCTTAACAGAATTTTTCACAGGACAAAAGTTTTAAATTTTGATGAAATACAGTTTGTCAACTTTCCCTTTTATGGATTATGCTCTTGGTGACAAATCTAAGAACTCATTGCCTAGCACTAGATCCTTAAGATTTTCTCCTTTTTTTCCAAAATTTTTAATAGTTTTATATTTTAAACTTGAGTTGTGATCCATTTTGGGTTGATTTTTGTGTAAGGTGTGAGACATGTCTAGATTTATTTATTTATGCCTCTGGATGTTCAATTATTCCAGCACCTTTTGTTGAAGAGCTTAACTTTCCTCCATTGAAGTGCTTTTGCACTTTTGTCAAAAATTAGTTGGACATATTTGTTTGAATATATTTCTGGGTCTATTTGTATTCTACTGATCTATGTCCCTATCTCTCTGTCAATATCACAGAGTCTTGATTACTGTAGCTACAGTATAAGTCTTGAGATCAGATAGACTGATTCCTCACACTCTATTCTTTTTCAAAATTTCTTTTAGGTATTCTAGTTATTTTGACTTTCCATATAAAGTTTAGAATTATCTTGTCTGTATTTACAAAAATTCTTACTGGAATTTTGATAAGAATGGCATCAAACCTATTTATCAATTTGAGAAGAACTGACATCTTTACTATGTTGAGTCTTCTAATCCATGAACACAACTTTTCTCTTCATTTATTTAGCTATTCTTTTATTGCTTTCATCAGCGTTGTGTAGTTTTCAGCATACAAGTCCTGTAGATATTTTGTTAGATTTACACCTAAGTATTTCTCATTTTAGAGCAATTATAAATGATACTGTATTTTTATTTTTTATTTATTTTATTTTATTTACTTACTTTTATGGCTGCGTCAGCTCTTAGTTGCAGCATGTGGGATCTTTCATTGTGGCACGTGGGCTCTTCGTTGCGGCACTTGGGCTTCTCTCTAGTTGTGGTGCGCGGGCTCCAGAGCACATGGGCTCTGTAGTTTGCAGAACGTGGGCTCTCTAGTTGAGGCACGCGAGCTCAGTAGTTGTGGCACACGGGCTTAGTTGTCCCATGACATGTGGGATCTTAGTTCCCTGACCAGGGATTGAACTCGTGTCCCCTTGCATTGGAAGGTGGATTCTTTACCACTGGACCACCAGGGGGGTCCCTGGTATTGTATTTTTAATTTTGGTGTCTACATGTTTATTGCTAGTATATTGAAATAAAATTAATTTCAGTAGGTTGATCTTGAATCTCCAGCCTTACTGAACTCACTTATTAAGTCTAGGAGTATTTTTAAAATAGATTCATTGGGGTTTTCTATCTAGGTAATCATGTCATCTGTAAATAGGCATAGTTTTATTTCTTCTTTTCTGATCTGTATGCCTTTTATTTCCTTCTCTTGCCTTGCTGCATGTCTACAAGTTCCAGCACTGTGTTGAATAACAGTGATGAGAGTTTATAGCCTTACTTTGTTCCCAGTCTTAGGAGGAAAGTATTCAGTCATTTACCATTAAGCATAATGTTAGCTGTAGGTTTTTCATAGATGTTCTTTATCAAGTTGAGGAAGTTTTATCTCTATTCCTATTTTGCTGAGAGGTTTTTTTAATCATGAATGTACATTGAATTTTGTCATATGCTTTTTCCGCATTGATTGATATGATCATATGGTTTTTCTTCTTTATGCTGTTAACATGGTGGATTAGATTGATTGACTTTGAACATTGAACCAGTCTTGCACCACTGGTTGCATCCGTGGTCTCTGATGAGAAATCTTCTGTCATTTGAATTGTTTATTCCTTACAGGTAAGGTGTCATTATTCTCTGGCTTTTTTCCAGATTTTTTCTTAGTTTTTGTTTTCAAAATTCTAATATGATCTGTCTTGGTGTACATGTCCTTGGGTTTATCCTAACTGTTGTCTGCTCAACTTCTTACATCTGCGGGTTTTTGTCTCTTGCTAAATTTGTCAGGTTTTCAGCCATTATTTTTTGAATACTTTTTAAACTTCCTCCTCCTCTTCTTCTTACGGGAATGCTAGGTCTTTTTTTTTTTTTTAATACTTTCCCAGGTCTCTGAGGCTCTGTTCATTTTTTCTTTTTAATACTTTGTTGTTCAGGTTGGGTGCTTTCTGTTATTCTAGTTTCCAGTTCACTCATTCTTTCCTTTGTCTCCTCCATTTGCTATTGAGCCCATCTACTGAGCTTTTTATTTCAGTTATTTCATTTTCCAGTTCTAAAATTTCTATTAGGTTCTTCTTTATATTTTGTATTTTTTACTGATACTTTCTATTTCTTTACTGAGACTCTCCATTTAAAAAAAAAATTTTTTTTGGAGTATAGTTGATTTACAACATAGTGTTAGTTTCAGATGTACAGAAAAGTGAATCAGTTATACATATATCCACTCTTTTTTTGTATTCTTTTTCCATACAGGTCATTACAGAGTATTGAGTAGACTCTCCATTTTTTCATCTGTTTCAAACATATTTGTAATTGTTTGAGAAAGCATTTTTATTAGGGCTGCTTTAGAGTCTTTGTCAGAGAATTCTAGCATTTCTGTCATTTCAATATTGATATCTATTAATTATCTTTTTTCATTTATCTCAATATTCCTGGTTCTTGGTATTATGGATAGTTTTTATTGAAATATGGATATTTGAGACTCCAATATTATTTAAATTTTCTTTTCCTTTTTTAAAAGGCATTAATAGCTGAACTTTATGAAATCCTGAGGTCTAGAAATTCCAAACTATTTTATTTTATTTATTTAAAAAAATTTTTTTTTGAAGTATAGTTGATTTACAATGTTGTGCCAATCTCAAAGTGACTCAGTTATACACATATAGACATTCTTTTTTTATATTCTTTTGCTTTAGTCAGATAGTTTTGATACTGCTCTGGCATGGGACAAGTGGGTACCACCTTATTATTGTTAAGTGAAGTTACAAGTCTAGATTCCCCATTTGATTTCTCTTGAAACTCAAGGAGGGGAATCTCCCTTGGTTTTCGACTAACACCATGGAGTGGGCTCATTATTAGTGGTGGGGATGAAAGTCCAGGCTCCCTACTTGACCTTCTCTGATACCACCCCAGCAGGTTATACTCTTATTACATCTGAGCAAGGGTGGAAATCTAGGCTTCCCACTCAAATTTTGCTGATGTCAGTAGAGGTGGGGCCACAGTGTACTCTGTGGTATTTGACTGGAGTAGAGTAGTTATTGACTAGTAGTTTTCCATCTAGGCTGCTCCTTTCTTGGTCCTTTGGCTAGAGAGAGGAGGTTTTTGGTGGAGAGGGATGATACTTTTTTATTTGTGCCTGTTAGTGTTATGTATTGCCAGCTTCTTCAACTCCAACTCAGGATATATGAATCAAAAATAATATCCAGGGAACTCAACAGCATTTTTAAACTTGTGTTCTGAGATAACTAGCTGATCTGCCTTCTTTACTCCACCTTTTATAGACTTCTTGTGCTTTTTAAATATATAATAAATATCCAAGATTTTTAGTTGTACAACAAGGGAAAGTTTAATCCATACTTCTGGACATGGAATTGGCTCAGCAATTTTGCTTCTAGGTATTTGCTCAAGATAAATGAAAACATGTCTACAGAGAGACTTATGCATGAATCTTCACAGCAGCCTTATTCATTAAAGGCAAAAAGTTGGAACCTACCAAATGTCCATCAGTGGGAAGGAATAAATTGTGATACATTCATAATATTGAACATTATTTAAAAATTAAAAGATCTGCCTGGCAATATCAAGTGTGAAAAAAGTGCAGGGAAAGAGGGACATTTAGATATACTGGTGGAAATATAAATTGTTATAATTGCTTGGGAAACAAATGGAATAAAGTTAAATTTGAGTAACATTTAAAACATGCATTTTCACTTCTAGATGCCCTAGAAAGTCTCTTGTAAATGTATACAAGGATATGTGTACAAGGATGCTTAATATAGCACTTCTTGTAACAGGCAGAAATTTGGAAAAAATTAAAATATCCATCAATAGGGGATTAGATGAACCATGCCATATTGGGTAATAATATCTAATTATTTTATGAATTGAAGTAAAAAAGCAGATCATTGAGCGAAAAAGTTGCAGAGTTATATATGCAAATTATACTAGTTGTATAAATTTTAAATCATACAAAACAATTCTAAACTAGTTTTATGGACACAAACATATGTAATACATGTATAAAGTCTTGCATGAAAAAAATACACCTGAAATTTACATAAGTGACTGCCTTTTGTCTGAGAGGAGCAGTATAAAGGAACACAAACATGAAGGATCTCTTCTTTTTTTTTTTTTTTAAACATCTTTATTGGAGTATAATTGCTTTACAATGGTGTGTTAGTTGCTGCTGTATAACAAAGTGAATCAGCTATATGTATACATATATCCCCATATCTCCTCCCTCTTGTGTCTCCCTCCCACCCTCCCTACCCACCCCTCTAGGTGGTCACAAAGCACTGAGCTGATCTCCCTGTGCTATGAGGCTGCTATCTATTTTATATTTGGTGGTGTATATATGTCCAGGTTTTAGATTCATAGACATTTTCTATATTATTTTCTGTAATCTGTTTTTACTTTTCATAATTAAAAAGAGAATAAGTTAGAAAATTATAGCTAGACATGGCTTTCCAAAAAGAGGAAGACATATTTCCAAAAATGAGGCATACTTGGGAAACTGTAAGGAGTTTGTTAATGGTGGATGAAAGGCACATAAGCCTTGAGTCAGAGATAAAGGGCAGATCATGAAGGGCTTTGTATGTCGTGCTAAGGGACATGAAGATTTTTCTTGAAGGCAATGGGGAACCAATGAAGGCTTTGAAGAATCAGTATTACATGAATTCATTCATGTAGCAAGTCCATATGTAAGTACTATGGTGTTAAGGATGTGGAAAGGGAAGGGACTCAAAGAGAAGAGGCAACACAATCTATTTTCACAAATAACAGTAAATGCTAAAAGTAATGTCTGTTTGGGATGCAGACTCTGTGAGGGCAGGAAACCTGTCGTTTCCTTAATATGTGCCCCAGAGCAGAACATTCATGTGAATGAATAGATACTCAGTAGTTATACTGGCTGGCTGCTGGGACAGTTTGTGGTTGGGCTCTTATTATGGTAAATTCTATTTCAGAGACATGATTTTCTTAATGGTAGGTTTAGATCTCTGTAGTGCAAACTATGTGCTACGTCTGGATTTTTTCTGTGTGTGTGTGCTGTCTGACAGCCTGAATGTCCTCCTGCTTGACTGGATTTATTATGATCAACTTATTATAATCAATTATGAGTTATGATCAATTTAGTTAAAAAGACAATTTCTTACAAGATCAGGCAGATCACTTGTTAGATTAAATGAATTTATATTTTGACAAATATTTGAGCCAAATTGCCAGTCACAGTAGTCTGTCTTGGTAGCATGAATGGAAGCAAAGATTCACTGGGTAAACACAAAGAAAGAAAGTTTTGTTTTACTCATATCTGGAAAGATGTAGAAGTTTATCTCTGGGAGATAGGGGCCAAACAATTCCAAATCCCACTCTGTTCTCATTCATATTACATTTTCTCTACATAACTCTAAGATTTTTAAACTTATCCTTAAAATAGAAGAAAATCAGGCACAACACTCTTTGACATAAATTATAGCAATATTTTTTTGGATCTGTCTCCTAAGGCAAAGAAATAAAAGCAAACATAAACAAATGGGACCTAATTAAACTTAAAAGCTTCTGCACAGCAAAGGAAACCATTGACAAAATGAAAAGACAGCCTACGGAATGGGAGAAAATATTTCAAATGATACAACAAATAAGGGGTTAATATCCAAGATTTGTAAACAGTTCATACAACTCAATATCCAGAAAACCCCAAAGATCCCAACCCAATTTAAAAATGGACAGAAGACCTGAATAGACATTTTTCCAAAGAAGACATACAAATGGCCAACAGGCAGATGAAAAAATGCTCAGCATCACCAATTATTAGAGAAATGAAAATCAAAACCACAATGAGATATCACCTCACACCTGTCAAAATGACTGTCAACAAAATGTCTACAAATAACAATGTTGGCAAGGATGTGGAGAAAAGGGAACCCTCGTACAATGTTGGGATTGTAAATTGGTGCAGCCACTATGGAAAACAGTATGAGGGTTCCTCAAAAAACTAAAAATAGAACTACTATATGATCTATCAATTCCACTGCTGGGTATATATTTGAAGAAAATGAAAACACTAATTCAAAAATATACATGCACCCCAGTGTTCATAGCAGCATTATTTATAGTAGCCACGATATGGAAGCAACCTAAGGGCCCACCAACAGATGAATGGATAAAGAAGATGTGTTTTATATATATATATATATATATATATATATATATATATATATATATATGTGTGTGTGTGTGTGTGTGTGTATATACACACACACACACATGCACGCACACACACAATGGAATATGACTTAGCTATAAAAAAGAACAAAATTCTGCCATTTGCAACAATGTGGATGGACCTAGAGAACATTATGCTTAGTGAAATAAGTCAAAGACAAAACTCTTATGTTATCACTTATACGTGGAATTTTAAAAATAAACAATGTATATATAAAAATAGAAACAGACTCATAGATATAGAGAACAAATGAATGGTTACCAGTGGGGAGAGGGAAGGGGGGAGGGGCAAGATAGGGGTATGGGATTAAGAAACACAAACTACTCTTTACATTTTTAAAAAATAAGCAACAAGGATATATCATATAGCACAGGGAATTAGAGTCATTATTTTATAATAACTATTTTTATGTATTTATTTTTTTACAGTAGGTCCTTGTTGGTTACCTATTTTAAATATAGCAGTGTGTAAATAGAGCTGCAATGAACATTTTGGTACATGATTCTTTTTGAATTATGGTTTTCTCAGGGTATATTTACAATAGCCAGGACATGGAAGCAACCTAAGTGTCCATCATTGGATGAATGGATAAAGAAGATGTGGCACATATATACAATGGAATATTACTCAGCCATAAAAAGAAACGAAATTGAGTTATTTGTAGTGAGGTGGATGGCCCTAGAGTCTGTCATACAGAGTGAAGTAAGTCAGAAAGAGAAAAACAAATACAGTATGCTAACACATATATATGGAATCTAAGGGGAAAAAAAAAAGGTCATGAAGAACCCAGTGGCAAGACAGGAATAAAGACACAGACCTACTAGAGAATGGACTTGAGGATATGGGGAGGGGGAAGGGGAAGCTGGGACAAAGTTAGAGAGTGGCATGGACATATATACACTACCAAACATAAAATAGATAGCTAGTGGGAAGCAACCGCATAGCACAGGGAGATCAACTTGGTGCTTTGTGACCACCTGGAGAGGTGGGATGGGGAGGGTGGGAGGGAGGGAGATGCAAGAGGGAAGAGATATGGGAACATATGTATATGTATAACTGATTCACTTTTTTATAAAGCAGAAACTAACTATTGTAAAGCAATTATACTCCAATAAAGATGTTAAAATAAATAAATAAATAAATAAATAAATAAATATAGCAGTGTGTACATGTCAATCCCAAACTCCCAATTTATCCCCCAGCCCCACCCTTCCCCACCCCCCACCCCCAGTAACCATAAGTTCATTCTCTGTCAGTTGATCTGAAGGTTGTGGGTTATTGTTAATCTGTAATAACTTTAAATGGAGTATAATCTATAAAAATATTGAATCACTGTGTTGTACACCTGAAACTAATATAGTATTGTAAGTCAACTATACTTCAATTTTAAAAAATGAGAAAAATTTAAAAAATAAATTTAGGCATGATGTTTTAAAAACAGAAGAAAATCTCACTCAGTGAAAATTATAACTGAATTTTACATATGTATGGAGTGGGTATGGGCTAGGTTATACCCTGATAAGTTTCTAATAATGTTTGGAAACTGATTAGTTTATTTCTACTGTCAGATGATCAATTAATGTTTGTTGAATTTTGGGCTAGACTCTAAAATTTAGCATGTGAAATCTGAGACACAGTCCCTGTTCCTGCCACTTAACTTCTTGATATATTTAAAATCAGGATAATAGTTCACAATTTGCAAAGTTATTGTGTAATTTAATTTACATACATGTATGTGTGCATGTGTAGTATGTATACATATACACAGATATACACATGTATATATGTGTATGTATGTTTATAATATGTTTTATATATGCGTGTGTGTGTATATATATATATATATATATATATATATATATATATATATATATTTGCCTGGTACATTGGAGTCATCTAACTAATGTTTAATCTTTTCTCCTTCCCACCCTCAATGAGAACTTGGCAGATGCTTGAGGAGATAAAAGTGAAACAACCAAACAGATGATTTCTCTGTGCAGAGAAACTTTTAAAATACAGATTAAAATTTTAAAAGTCACAATTCACCCATTCAGATATAGTTATTTTAATGATTTAGTATGTCTCTTCCAAATTAAACAAAATGCATGTGTCTGTGTATGTGGGATAGATCATACTGTGCATACTATTTTATTGCCTGCTTTGTTTTACTTAATTATCTATTGTTCATACCTTTCCATATTATTAAATATTCTTTCTCAATGGATAAATCATTTCCCATTCCTTCATAGAGCTTTTGCATAGTGTCTTATATTCCATTGTTTGACAGTATGAATACACTTTTCTCAGTTTTTAACATTCCCTTTATGTAACTACCATTCATTTTGCTTTTGATTTACTAAATGAACTTTCCCAAGGAAGAAAAAAATTTCTACTGTGACCATGTCCTTCTTTAATACTGAATCTCAGTATTGGAGACATTTTATGTAGATATATTGCATTTAACTTGTGGAGTGACTCTGGCAGCATTCAGGAAGTTAGTATTTAATATTTATTATACATACAGAGTATTTAATACTAATAAATAATATCTATTGTTGAGTATCTGCAATATGCCAGGTAGTGCTTTACTAAGTGCTTTACATAGATTTAATCCTCGTAACAAATAGTATACATACTATTTGTATACCTATTTTAAAGGTGAGGAAACTGAGGTCATGAAGTTAAATAACTTACCCAAGGTCACATAGCTGGTAAGCGATGTGTAAGTGAGGATTCTAATGTTGGCCACCTGTGGTCTTAACTACTGCACTATCGGATGCTGCTGAACTCGGGGATGAGGAAGTCAGAAAACAGGTAGGCAACTGAGAGCTGAGTGATTCCACAGTTCCTTCATTTTCCTCCTCCTTCAGAGCAACACACATCCCACATTTCAGCGCTTGCCATGTTGCAATGATGTTCTCAAGTAGTAGTAAAATCTAGGTGAATTTCTAATTCTAATGTAGTGGTCTAATTGCAATGTTTGTGTGCGTGTCTGTATTTGGTCCCTCTCAGCTCTGATATTCTTTGATTCAAATGGAGGGTTTGTAAATCATTTCTCCACAAGCTCCTAATGTCAAAGTTGTTTACTTTTTACATACAATTGTTTTGTCATGAAACAGTTCCTACAGCTGCAACTTAAGTAATTTTGCTCTTGCCTCTCAGCTGACTACTGTCGCCCCCGAGTCTTCTCTTTCAGTCAATAATCTGTGAATGAATACTTCAATTTACTGGGGGAGATCACTGTTTAAAGTTATCCTATGGTTAATCTTTTTGTCAAGACAGAATCCAGTAATGAGAATAATTACTCCCAAATTGATGTTTTGAAATTTGGATTTTTTGGTATATTATTGTCTTAAAGCAGGCCCATCTGCAGCCTGTTTTAAAGGTCCAGCTGTCAACCACGGAAAAGACAAAGGCAAGCTGGAAATGGAGGTGAATTCATTTGGGCCTGAGTGTTTCCACCAGGGAATAAACAGCGCATGTTGGCACTCCTTTAGACACATCATTAAAGGGAAAGTATATTTATGAATATTCTTCTGGCACTTGAGAAAGATAGAATTGTGTTGACTCCCAAAGTGAGTCTGAAATCAGCTCTCTCATAGTAAAGGCAATGGTTTTGTTTTGAGTATAAAATATTTTTTCTAAGATGCCTTTTGCTTTCCAGATCTACAAGAAAGAAGGCATGAATCCTCTACGTAGGATGAAACAGAGGGTAAATAATATATCTCAGCACCCATTCTCTCCAGGTCATTGTATTTGGCTACTTTTTATAGCAGCTGGCTCAAGTAGGCCTCATTATCATCAGGCTAGTTAGGCGAATTGCCCAAGGTCACAGAATTAGTAAGTGACCAAGATAGAACTGTACATAGAAGAGAATCAGAGAGTGCATTTTAACAATACTAGCGTTACCAAACCATGTTCATTTTGCGTGACACGCAGCAAGCGAAAGTACTGAAACACTGAGGTTTGCAGCAAAGAGGGTTTATTCACAAAGCAGCCAAGCATGAAGACGAGAGAAAAATCTCAAATCTACCTCTCAGAAGAGGCTGGAGGTATTTATGGGATAAGGAATAAAGAAACAGGGCGGTGGTCTGAGGCGTGGGGAGCGTGGGGAAAGATGATTGGAAAAAGTGCGGTAAACCATGCTTCTGCGCAGGTGCAACTAAGCTACAGCTCTCTGCACGTTCAAAGGGTCACCATGCAGAAACTCGCACATGCCCAGTTGGAGGGTTGGTAGTCCTATCCAGTCTTAACCGGCTCAGCTCTAACTAGATGCAGGTGACTCCAAGCTCCTGAAAAACAACTCAGGCAAACATCTTATTGTTTAGGCTACGTGCTGCTTGGAAGACACGCAAGTCTTTTATGGCAACAGTTAAAACGACCTAGATTAATGACGGCAGGTTATAGGTGAAATTGATTTAACTAATGATTACCCACAGTTTCACTAGCAAACAACTATTGAGAGCTAACCATGGACTAGATACTGTGGTAGCATTTCAGAAAAGACAAAAACCAGGTGATGAATATAGGTTGAAAACTAAGCTTAAATAATAGAATATATGCAATGGCTGAGAATCCCCGCGCTCCCATAATAGTGATAAAAGCTAAAATCAATTTTGCACTAAGAACCAGGTCCTGAATAAAGTATTTTATATTCATTATCTCATTTAATCTTCACAGCAGTACTTTGAAGGAGCTTACAGTCTAGTGGGAGAAGCAGATAATAATCAAATAATCTCATAAATAAATTAAAATCGCAACTGTGACAAGTCTTAAAAATGGCTACAAGAAGGTATAATTGTATATTTAGAGGGATTGCCCTAGTCATGAAGATCAAGGAAGACTTCCCTGAGGGAGTGAGTGGGAGTTGGGAACTAGCGTGTGCAAAAGCTTGTAGGGGAGGGAGTATGGGGCTTTTGGAAAGCTGTGAAAGTAGGCCAGTGTGGTGGGAGCAGGAAGAATAAGCATGAGCATGGCGGACGTGGAGGTTGGAAAGTTAAGGAAGGGCCAGATTATGTGGTAAGTATGTTAAGGATTTGGGGCCATGAGAGGCCAGTGAAATATTTTAAAGAGGAGGATCACCTGTTCAAATGTGTGTTTTGAAGCAATCATTCTGGCTGATTGGTAAATAAGAGGAGTAAGAGAGTGGGTACATGGAGACCAGTTAGGAGATGATTATATTCAATCAGGTGAAAGGTGATCGTGACAGCTTAGACCAACTGGTTATGGTAGACCTGGAATGAATTTGATTGATTCAGGGGAAGTTTAATTGGTTATAAAGGACAGGACTTGGTGATACATTAAATTTGTGGAATAAATGTCAATAATTACTCTGTTATGAACTATACCGTGTCCCCCAAATTCATAGGTTGAAGCCCTAACCCCCAACGTGAGCATATTTGAAGGTAAGGCTCCTTTAAGGAGTTAATTAAGGTTAAATGAAGTCATAAGGGTGGGGTCCTGATCCAATAGGATTGGTCTCATAAGAAGAGGTGGAGCTACCAGGGATGTGTGTGCACAGAGGGACAACCAGACAAGGACACAGAGAGGAGGTAGCCATCTGCAAGGCAAGGTAAGAGGCTTCAGGAGAAACCCAAGCTGCTAGCACTTTGATCTCAGACTTCTAGCCTCCAGAACTGTGAGATATAAATATCTATTATTTAAGCCACCCAGCCTGTAGTACTTTGTTATGGCAGCCTGAGCTGACTAATACTCCTAGGTTTCTGGTTTGATCAACTTGTTAGTTACATGATGGTAGCAATTACAGTTGACCCTTGAACAACACAGGGATTAGGGGCACCAACCCTCTGTACAGCCGAAAACCCGTGTATAATTTGTAGTCGACCCTCTGTATACGCAGTTCCTCCACATCCGTGGTTTCGCACCGCCGATTCAACCAACACCAGATCGTGTAGTACTGTAGCATTTATTGAAAACAATTCCACATATAAGTGGGCCTGTGCATTTCAAACCCGTGTTGTTCATGGGTCAACTGTACTAAGATGGCACATGCCAGAAGAGGTCCAGGTTCATAGAAAAGATGAAGCAATTGAGATACAAGAATTTAAAATAATTTACCCATGTTTCCCAAATCAAAGCCTGACTGATTCCAAACTCCATGTTCTTAACCAATATTCTAGTATAGGGTAAGTAGGGCAGAAAAGAATTCAGTCTACTATGAGCCCTAGAAATTATAATCTTAATTTTTAAAAGCAAGTTTCCAGTTTAATTATAACGCAAAAGAAAAGGTATCTGGGCGAGTAAGTGCTGCTGCTTTTGGTATCACTGCCGTAGAAACATGGGCTTGCCTGGCTTCAGAAAGCATAGCCCAGAAGCTGAACTCGATTGCGTTTTTTATGGAAGTGGGGGAACCTGCCTTCTGCTTGATGATCTTCTTAGCAGGGCTGCTAACCATCGTTAACATGCTTGTGACCTCCTTTGAAGCATTCTTAACCCCTGAAGGCTGTACTCCAGAAACACAGCTGCTACATATTATGAACTAGATTGACCCGAAGCCCAACCAAGTACGGGAGAAGCTGTAGCTAATACTGTATAATATAGAGCAGCTCTGTTAGGCTTGAACACTTCCTACTTTTTCAACCCTCTCCCCTTCTCCTCCTCCCCCTCCCAAGTGGGGAAAACAGAGCCCAGGGCATCCAGCAGCTATTTCATGCTCGTGTATGAGAGGAGAAATAAGGGGGCAGATAACTGACAAGAAATAGAGACAAGGAGGCCTGGTTACCTTATAAGGCAACTAAGTACATTCAAATGACACCAAAAATATTTTTAAGGAAAATTTTGATATTTGATATTTTTTAAAAAGCATTGAATTAGTTAGTCATCAAGACGAAATCAGAACTTTGTTGGCCTTACTTATGCTTATTTAATGATTTAGTATTTTTTAGTTGGAATTGCATGGAAGAGAAAGCAGCATAATCCTTCCAGTGCTTAGGGCTTTTAAAAGATTTACTATAGCTCTGTAAAGCAGTCATGAGGCAGGAGAGAAAGCACTGAAGAGGGCCTTCAGAGAATGAGGCGATTTTTCCATGTAGACCCTGTACCTAGGTGAAAGATGTCACCATTTATTACCTGCCCATTTATCTAGCTTCCACTGTCACCACCACCTAAACATTCATGGCTAATTTTTCACATTTGTCTCTTCGTGGTTTCACTGTGTGAAGAGTTTTGTCTGGGTGGTCTGTTTATGTTCAGACCCTTGAGGACCTTTACCTTTATTGAAGAGCTTTGCTTTTGCTCTTTATGAGCTTGGCTTTTGGTTTCTTATTCACAATTCTCTCTCTTTATATTTTCAAACTTTGCTATCTTGGCTACTAGGTTTGCCCCTCATTTTCAAATTATTGTTGACTTTCTTGTCTCTAGCTGTCTTCTTCTTAGACTTGCCCAGTTTTGGTGGAACATTGGCTTAAGCCAATTATTACTAGACCACCATCAATTACTTGCATCTGGGTATACATGGATTTTTTTTTAAAGAAACAGTGGAACACAGAACAGACATTTATTGATTGGAAGGAATTTAGGAGGAATTTAGGAGGAATTTATTGGGAATAAAGTTCTAGGTATGGCAGCCAGAAGGCAGGAAGACACTGAAAGTCAGACTAGTTGCCTAGTGAAGGGATATACTTTTCTCTTTTTCTCTGTCACTTTGTATTCATTCCTTTCTTACCATTTGAAAGTTCCTAATTATAGTCACTCTTTTTTTAAACTTAAAATTTTCTAGTGGATGTCTTTTATTTTTTATTTTTTTACCAAAATATGGTTTTAATTATAATGACCCCTTTGTGATTTTCTTTTTTTTAAATTAATTTTTATTGGAGTATGGTTGCTTTACAATGTTGTGTTACCCTCCACTGCACAACAAAATGAATCAGCTATACACATACAGATATCCCCTCCCTTTTGGACTTCCCTCCCATTTAGGTTACCACAGTGCACCTGTGCTATACAGCATGTTCCCATCAGTTGTCCATTTTATACATAGTATCAATAATATATATGTGTCAATCCCAGTCTCCCAATTCCTCCCACCCCACCCCCTTCCCCCTTGGTATCCATACATTTGTTCTCTACGTCTGTGTCTCTATTTCTGCTTCACAACTAAGATCATCTGTACCATTTTTCTAGATTCCACATACATGCGTTATTATATGATATTTGCTTTTCTCTTTCTGACTTACTTCACCCTGTATGACACTCTCTAGGTCCATTCACGTCTCTACAAATAACTCAATTTCATTCCTTTTTATGGCTGAGTAATATTCCACTATATATATGTACCACATCTTCTTTATCCATTCCTCTGTCGATAGACATTTAGGTTGCTTCCATGTCCTGGCTATTGTTATAGTCACTCTTTAAATTGTATTAGTCATTGTGATTTGGCCACTCATGCTTGCTTCCGGGACTATTTTGTGTATCTGGGCAGAGTGTCTCTGTCTCTCTCTCACACACACACGTCGTACATAGAGTGTTATCTGTTTCAAAACAGTCAACCTGTAGAGGAGAAAATATTTGACATTGGGATGTCTGACTTTCCCTCTTTGTGTCCCAGTATCTCTGGTGCCTGGACCTCTCAAGCCAGCTCTTCCATACCAGGTTCTTTATTTCCTGGGCTGTGCCCAAACTTTAACACTTCTATTTTATTTTTATTCTACAACAAAATACCCTGCCCTCTCTATGGCCTAGTCTTGCCTGCCAGTAGATGGTAGAAGCTAACCTGATACTATCACCAATGTCAATGACGGTGGCTAATGAGAACTTTCTGTGTTCTGTTGTGCATGAACCATAGTTACATTTTGTTATAAGATCTCCACTGCTTTCATGGGAAAAAAGTGACTTTAATGGTGGCAATTCCATGAATATGGGTTTTGGCTGCTGTTACAAGCCATCTCCGAAACTGCCTAGGTGTAACGTTTGCCCAACTAGAGATATTGTTATAAATTCTGAAGTGCCTGGAAACACAACTTTGAGGAGAAGAGAGAAATAAAATGTATGACTCATCTGTTGGTACCATCTCTAAGTTACAAAGTGTTCAAATCTCCTCATGCTTGTGCCTCATCATGTAGAAAGATGGCAGATTTATTGAGAGATTCCTGGTATAAAATGGAAAGAAAAAATACACAAAATGCCTGACACACAGGCTGCCATATCCCATTTTCACACCAGCAGTAGAGAATGCTTATCGGTCATGATATTCTTTACCATTGAACCCAGGCAGGGCCTCAGAATTCTAACACTATACAACAGACAGCCAGTATCAATAGAACAGGGTTGGCCCCTGGGATGAAACCTATGCCATTTCTAGTTAGGATGGTCTCTGAGAGCTCTTCTGCTGTTCCCTAATAATTGCTTTTCATTTCGGGGTTGGAACTCATGAACATCATTTTACAACCGAAGAAGGCAAAGACATGAAAAAAGAAGAGAACCTCTTTAGGGATGCAGAGAAAATGAATGAGAGACCCCAGTAGTACTTTTTGCATAAAACAAGCAGGCAGCTTCCTGAGTTGTGGGTTGTGTTTACCATAAGTACACATGATTACTGTAATTAGCATCACTCCTTTGAGTTGAGACACAGAAGACCCTAGGAAAAGAGAAATATGTTTTGGAGATGGTAGAGGTGGAGTGATGGTTGGTATTGCCCATCAGATTAGCCCTCTGAGGCAAAGAACGGAAAAGAGAAGGAATGGTTTGGAACATGAGGTAATTGGGAAAGGAAGGCGAGAGAAAGGCTCACAATGAGCGGCCAAGGACAGTGTGAGATTATGCAACATTTTAGAGATGGCGGGTTGGGGCAAAGGAAGCAGGCATGCACAGCGAGGTGTTCTCAACCAAAGACAATCTTCTTTATACACCTGGCCATCCTTTCTCCTTGTACTTATGAGTGAATGGGAAAGAGTTCTTTAGTGGCTATGCTCCCTTGTTGGATAGAAAATAAGGAGGCTTAGAATACTATTTACTAGGGTTACATTGGCTGACAGGGTATTTTATTAGCCCTAAACCATGAGCCCTTTCATTTCACAGCTTCAGTAAATCCTAGCCCCCACCCCAAGGAGGTTTGCGTCCACATGAATTGGGGCAGAAAGAATGGGAAAGTAGCTGTGCTTGTACACTTTTCACAAAGAGAGCCAGACATGGGTGTCAGGGTCCATTTACATCTCAAGAACATGTCACCAAAGGAAGTAAATGTAATCACTGTAATTTAAAGAGGGTCTAATTAACACATTTGTTAGATAACTACGGTGACTTTACAATTACATCCTAATTAATGAATAATATCCTGTGTATTCATAGGGAGAATGTGACCGAAATTAAGTTGCTAATAAAAAAAAGGCCTCCAATTGCACCTGAATCTTGCCAATAAACAAACAGCCTGCCTGTACACCAGGGTAAAGCTACTGTGGTTTTTAGCTCATATCTTCTTATTAAATGTCTTCCTCTAAGCCTGGAGAATAATACATATTTTCATACTAACCCCATGCCAAGACAACTATATTATGTGTGTGTTATTAACAGTGCTTACTATGGCAGTTTAAATAACTATACCTACATTAAAATATAAGGAAATCAGAAACTTTACACCCATAAAGGCCATAATTGGGTTTCCTTTAAAAACTAATATTGTCTGGTATCTGAATGTACTTGTTATTTGAGGATGGACTATTTTTATTATGATTGTCTACTGGGAAATGACCCATTTTTTTCAGTTAAAGTACAGAAGTGAATGCGAATAAATGTATCAAGAGACTGCAATTCATTTGAGGAGTATAATTCATTCAAGTGATTGCCTATTTTGGGAAAGAAGGATAATCTTGAAGAAGGGTTAATTTTTATAGAACCCGTAGTAGTAACACATTCAAAGTTTCTGTCCCTGAAGTGTCAAAATAAATTTCAGAGTCTCTGAAATATTTTATAGACTCCTAATGAGCACAGTACCATGTCTATGTATTACATAATGCAGAGGGAAAAGCAGAGACCAGTGCTTTTATTCCCATTTTCTAGAAGAAGCAGCTGAGGAACAAAGAAAGTAAAGGAATTATTGGAGAAGCACAGGAAACCAGCATAACAGCCAAGATTTAATACCGTAGGCCCGTCAACAGATGGGGAGTAAGAATGAATAGAGAAGTAAAGGGGAAAGAGATGAGCGTGGTAGTCCCTCCTTCTTTTCCTCCTCCCTCCACCTCAAATTACTATGCTGACTCTCATTCCTCTAAGATTGAAATTGTAGAGGAAAGCACACACAAGGAACCAAAAAGGACTTACTTGACTAGTGCTGATGTCATCTGATATGAATGCCTTCTGTGTATGACTGATATCCAAAGTGCTAATTCTTCTACTCCTTGGGTACATTTGTGGGTTTCTCTGATATTCTCCAACTGGGGAGGTCCAGTTATAGTTTTTTCAGGATACATCCAGCATCCCAACTGAGGTCACCTTACACCTGGTAGGGAGCCTTCTTTAGTATTATCCTTTTACAGTATTGCTCACAGCTGGTTACTTTTTGTGGGGTTCACATATGGCCCACAAGAAAATGCAACTTTTCCCTGCTATTGGTGAAAATGCAGATCACTCTCAATGTGGTACTTTCTCTTTGTACTCTACCAAGACTCTCTAGCCACTATATTTTTATTTAATTTAATTTATTTATTTGGTTGCACTGGGTCTTAGTTGCGGCAGGCAGGCTCCTTAGTTGTGGCACACAGGCTCTTTATTTGTGGCATGCGAACTCTTAGTTGTGGCACACAGGCTCTTTATTTGTGGCATGAGAACTCTTAGTTGCGGCACGAGGGGTCTTTGTTGCCACGTGTGGGATCTTTAGTTGTGGCATATGGGATCTAGTTCCCTGACCAGGGATCGAACCCGGGCCCCCTGCATTGAGAGCATGGAGTCTTATCCACTGCACTACCAGGGAAGTCCCTCTAGCCACAATGTTTTGACTTTTAGATATTTTCTAGGCCCACGTCAGACAACACTCAAATTCAAGGTGATACACGTTAAGCTCATGATTGTGCCTTACCATAATTTGGCTTGAGATGGTGTCAGGGAAGGGAGGATAGAGCACCACCCTCTCCTCCATAATGTAAAAATTTTTAAATTGTTACCTTTGGTTCAAAGATTATGTTTAAAAATAAAATTTAGTTGGAAAGAGTAATAGATCAAATTGTCAGCCATTAACACTTTAGTGAGAATAAGAAAAAAAAAAAGAGGACTCTTGGGCCTCTGTAAATGTCCTGAATAAATGGGCCAAAAGGCCTATTTGTTGAGGGAAAAGTGTGGGAAAAGGACAGAGTCCAGAGTGCAGGAAGGGAGGCCTTGGGGAAGGGGATAGTAGTGAAGGGATAAAGAAGAACAGAAGCAGAGAAATAATCATAATTTTCAGTTTTGCCTGAGAGTTTCCTAACAAGAATTTCTCTTTTAAAAATATGTTATTTTTTGAATAGGTATTACAAAGCATGCTGCTATAAGTATCCTTTTCCATAGTTAATTGTGTAAATGGGTGAGCATCTCTATAGGATACATATTTATAAATTGATTTGGTGGGTCAAAATATATGTGTGTGAAGATTAATTTTATGTGTCAACCTGACTGGGCCAAGGGATGCCCAGATATCTGGTTAAACACTATTTCTAGGTATGTCTGTGAGGTTGTTTACAGGAAAGATTAGCATTTGAATTGGCATAAAGCATATTACCCTCCCCAATGTGGGTGGGCATCATCCAATCCATTGAGGGCCCGAATAGAAAAAAAAAGTTGGAGGGTTGAATTCTCTATCTCTGCCTGGCTAATTGAACTGAGACCTAGGTCTTCTCCTGCTCTTTTACTGGGAACTTCACCATCAGTGCTCCGGGTTCTCAAGTCTTTGGACTTGGACTGGATTGATACCACCAGCTTTCCTGGTTTCCGGGATCTCCAGCTTACAGATGGCAGATCATGGGATTTCTCAACCTCCACAATAGCATGAGCCAATTTGTTAGAATGAATCTCGTTTGTGTGTGTGTGTGTGTAGTCTCCTATTGGTCTCTTTCTCTAGAGAATCCTGACTAATGCAGTGTGTATTTGTAATTTTTGTGGTTATAGCTGACTTGCCCTTCATAGGTGGTTGCACCAATTTACACTGCCACCAGCAATGTATAAGTGTTTTCCCAAACCCTTACCAGCATAGTATATCATAAGACTTCATTTATTTCATGTATTTAAAAGCTCTTTGTATTTTCATTTCTGTGAAATGTTTATTCATATATTTTTATCACTCTCTTTTAGGTTATTATTAATTTCCTTACTGATGTTTAGGGATTCTTTATATAATAAGGAAATTAGTACTTTAATTTTGATATGAATTATAAATGTTTTCCCAGTTTGTTGTCATTTGAGTTTATTTTTAACTCATATTTTTGAATTTTATTTAGTTGTATCCATCAGTTTTTTCAAATTTGGACTTTTAAACTATGTCTTCTGGGTTTTTTGCCAACCTCAGGCCTTTACTACTCTATGGTTTAACAGTCCCCCCATGGTTTTTTGCCTAATGATTTTATTACTTAATTTCATAAATTTAAATCTTTAATCCACTTGGAATTTATTTATTTTTTTTAATTTATTTATTTATTTTTGGCTGTGTTGGGTCTTCGTTGCTGCTCACGGGCTTTCTCTAGTTGCGGCGAGTGGGGGCTACTCTTCATTGCGGTGCGTGGGCTTCTCATTGCGGTGGCTTCTCTTGTGGAGCACGGGCTCTAGGCACGCGGGCTTCAGTAGTTGCAGCGCATGGGCACTAGAGTGCAGGCTCAGTAGTTGTGGCGCACGGGCTTAGTTGTTCCGCAGCATGTGGGATCTTTCCTGGACCAGGGCTCGAACCTGTGTCTCCTGCAATGGCAGGTGGATTCTTAACCACTGTGCCACCAGGGAAGTCCCTGGAATTTAGTTTTTGATGGGATATGAAGTAGGGATCCAACTTTAACTTATTTCCAGATGGCTACCCAGTTGTTTCAACACCATTTGTTGAATCTTTTCTCTACTTGTTTGGAAAAATTTCTCTTTATTCTATCCAACAATCTTTCTACATATATGTTAACAAGCAATTACTTAGCTGAGCCACTGCTACCATTGCCTTTTTTTCATTATTAGCAGAATACCTATTTTACATAAAAGACTGCACAGGGGCTGGGAAGGCCTTTGTAATAGCAAAGAATGATGAAGAAAGATGGGATCTTAGAGTTCATCTAGTCTAACTCCATTTCCAGATGGGGAAACTGAGTTACAAAAAAGAGAACTTTCTTTAGGTTAAACAGTTGTTACTTACCTAATACTGGTGTTGGTAATTTGTCCTCACATATATTAAGATGATTCATTTTACTTAAAGGTTCTAATCTCTACAGAAACCCCAAACTCTAAATCAGGCTTAGAAGGGACAATCTGAGTTTGTAATGGAATGAATTTCCACACATAAATGAAATCACCAGCTGAAAGTGATCAAGGCAAAATCATGTTCTCAATGAAAGGAGAAAATCTTTGAGAAAGATTACAAAAAAGTAGCTACATTTGGAGAATACATATTATCTGTGTATATATGGACATCTTTCTCAACTACTTACCTATTCCACACTCCAGATTATATAGCTGTTCCAGGTATATAGGCCTGAAGGGAAAACAAGAACTTTAAAAAAAAATGAGTTTGACTGTCTTAGTGTGATTTGAAAAAAGAAAGCAAAGCAATAACAAAAACAAGTAAACAAAATAAATGATAGTGGCATTGAACTAAATCAGAAGTGTATGTCTTTATTCAACAAATATTTGAGTACCTACTATGTGCCCAACAATAGTTTAGACTCTGGGGATATAGCAGCTAACCAGAGAGAGAATGTCCTTTGTTCTTTAGCAGGCAGAAAAAAATATGTTAATGGATTTAATAGGAAAAAGGAAGGAGCTACTTTAGATTGAGTGGTCAGAGTAGGTTTATATGAGAAGGTGATATTTAATCTTGGACTGGAATGGCAACAAGGAACCAGCTCTGTGAAAATATGAGGCGGAAGATTACAGACAGTGGGAAGGAAATGTGCAAAGGCTATACAGTTGTAATATGCATGGGCATTTGAAAATGTAAAGAAGGCCATTGTAGTTGCAGTGTAGTGAATGAAGGGGGAGTGTTACAGAATGAGGTTAAAGAAGTAGGCAGAAATTAGGTCTGTAGGCCTTAAGTAATATGAAGTTTCTTTTTATTCTATGTACAATGGCAGCTGGAAGCCATTGGCGCGTTTTGAATAGAAGAGTGCTATGTGAATTGAATTTTTAAAATATTACTTTTTATTCTATAGAGATTAGAATATAGGGAGCGAAACATGGAAACAGAGAGAACATTTAGGATTCAGTTGCAGTAGTCCAAGTGAGAAATGATGGTGGCTTGGACTGGATGGTAGACATCAAGACAAACGGTCAGACTCAATTTATCTTCTGGAGTAGAGTAGGCAGGACTTGGTGATGAGTTAAATGGTGAGGGAAATCAATAATAAAGTCTAGGCTTTGCTTGAGGTAATGATGCCACTTCACTTATATAGGGAATACTGAATATTGGGGGTTTGTTTTTGGAAGGAAGGGGAATCAAGTGTTCAGTTTTGGAAATGTTAAATTTTAAGTGTCTATTAGAAAGCTATAATTAGATTTGAACACAAATCACTGACCATATCTCCCTCATCCCTTAGACTCTTTGAAGCATTTTTGAACTGCCATGTAAGCATTACTTTCAGTAAGTATCATTCTTGCATACTCAAAATCTTGGATTTTCAAAAGAAACAAAGTTCAATATCTGGAAATTTGACATGCTTTTTTATAATATGACTATGATTTTATAAGGACAAATTCAGATCTTATAAGGGACATGGATTTGTCAAATGGAAAAGAGATTTATTAATGTGAGCGAGTAATAACTATTGTATCTATGTAAACTTAACTTTGGTGCTGGGATTGCTTTTAACTCTTCAGTGTTTAGAAGCCTCTACTCACAACCATCCACTAACCAACTAACACTTCCCCCTCCTTATCAAAAAACATCAATATACATTTGCAACTAAAAACTCTTGAGTTGGTATTGATTTAGCAAAAAGGCTATCTAATAGTTCTTATAAATTACCCAGTGTGTCCACAAATAAGGCCTAGTAGTCTTATATCATGTGTAGATAATAGTGGCAATAGGTAATCTCTAAGGCCATACCCTTTATAATCATAAATACTTCCACCATCTTTGCTTACTGGTCTTTCAGTGTGAAACCCACTACTTTTTTTTCTTTTTGCTCCCTATGCTCTCTGTGGGACCATTCGTAAAGCCTTACATGTTCCAGTTATTATCTTCTGTAAGTCTTCCCAAAAATTCTGAAAGCCTTGGATTATCTAATTATCCAAAATGCACTTTCTTTAGTCAAAATAGCATACAGGGTGGAGAAAAAAAAGTAGGTCCTAGCCTCTGTGGGTGACTAGTTAGAGAAGAATAGGAAATAAATAAGCTAATACCGTGGGTGGATTTTAAGCATAGTATTCCATTGGATGCTATATTGTAGGGTTTTATTTTTTGTTATTTTTTTCCTTTAATTAGTTTGAAGCCACATTAGAAGATGTTTTAAATCCATGTTGTAACCCATCTACTGATAATCTTACTAATAGCCTAAGGGAGTGCATCTGGCTCACTTTTCAAATCTAAATCTCCTTAAATAGTGCAGCTTTCTCAAAATCTATCATGACTCTCCAGAGAAGATCCAGAGAAATACATGGAGACACCCCACATCTGCCAAGGCTGAGGCACCTCACTTCGTAAGCTTTGGAAAGTACAGTAGACACACCCACCTTTCAGTGAGAAAACTTTCAGGCCATGTGTTCCCTCAGACTACAGGCAAGGGGAAACTCTCTGAGAGCTATATCGAGAAAGGTTCAAGAATGGAACTATTAACAAGCAGGTGACACGTGTCTGCAAATAAAAGTTGATCATTTCACATTTGGTTTTGGCTTGTGAGGGATATAATTGGGGATTAAAAATAAACATACTGGAACATACATCCTGATCAGAAACATTCATATGCACAGCTGGAAACAGACACTGCAATTTGAAAGTATAATTAAGATTTACCATCTCTATTTATAGAGTACAAGCATAGCAAATTCATTGTCTTTAAATGTGAAGGTTCAGAAAGTGTTAGGGGGAGAAGAAATATTAACTATGAGTAAAATGGCATACAGCACATCAAACACTCATTTCTGAATTTAGGGTTAAAGAAAGCAACATAGAGGGAACTGAAGAGTGAATGAAAATCACACACACACAGGGAAAAAATAATATTCCCATGACAGCCAAGAAAATACTCCTTAATCCTCTAAGACAACTATTGTTTCCTTGAGTTAAGTAAACATGTCTGCTAAGATACAGAGCATTAATGGGTAGGTATTTAAGACAAAACAGCTGTGGAAATGGAGCAGACAATGTTTTCCTGCAAGTGAATGATTTGCAATGGTAATGAAGCCCCTTTTCCCTGACAAACCACATAACTTAATAATCAAATACACATGGACAGGCCAATTGGAGTTGTTGATAGTAAAATCCTTGCAAATGAACACATTGCTGCTCTACAGGAGAGTTAAAAATATTTTAATTTCATATTCTTAAGCCCTTTACTGTAATATTAATAATCAGTTAAAGTAAATTTAACTGGTTCACTGAATCAATTTACATTTCAAAATGTAGAAATTGTATGGCTGAGCTTCGTGGATCAAATATCATTGGGATTAGATTTTGGAACATCCCTGGAGGGGACAGTGCTATGATTTCTTATGTTTTGTGTATGGTTTATAATACTTTTTTATTCTGTCGGTAGGCTGGCCTTGTAGTCAGATTGTATAGTCAGTTCATAAAAACTAGAGGAAAAAAATCAATTACAGAGGTATTTCAGAGTGCTAGACTAGAGCTTTTTTGCTTGTTTCTTTTGACAAATGGATTTTAGAGCCTAGTCCTCTTCCAGGGTGAGGTCCTGATCTTTGAATTTTCCTGTAAAGAAGGTAGTTACTTGTGTTTAGGTTTATGGGAAATGCTAAACAATGTATATCTCCCTCCCACACCTTTGATGGCACAGGGCTTTAGCTCAAAGACCGTTCCTAGTTTTGGGAACACTACAGAGGCTTTATTTGAAAGCGTCCTTTTCCACACCCACATAAGCATTGTTTCAAGACTGGTATGAAAAAGAAACTATTGATATAGTCATTTACAGTTAAATACATTCTTAGAGTCTTTCATAATTTGGATACTTTAAGATAATTTGCTTAATTGATGTTCAGTGTTTGCCTCCTGAATACAGTGGCATTATGGGAAATGGAGTATGGCAGAGTTCTGTTGGTTGCATTTACTTCTGATGCATTAAGATCATGTGTGTGAGGTGTTAGTGAGGGTGAAGGGTCGATGCTGACAGAGGCTGCACAGTACCTGACTTTAGGATGCAACTAAGCTGGAAGCCTGTGGTTGCCTCCAAGAAGATTCCACTCAATAATCCCCAAGAATGTGTATATATCTTACGTGTTACCTTATATGGACAAATGGACTTTGCCATAGTTAACTTATCAATCAGTTGATTTTAAAATAGGGAGATTATCCTGAATTATCTGGGAGTAAGTGGAATGGGACAGTGTAATCACATGAGCCCTTAAAAGCAGAGGAAGAAGGCAGAAAGGGAAGTCAGAAATATATGAAGCATAAGAAGTTTTCTACACACTGCACCACTGCTGGCTTTGAAGATGAAAGGAGCCACGGGCCAGGGAGTATGGATGGACAAACTGAGAACAACCCCCAGCTGAGAACCAGTAAGGAAATCAGAACTCAGTCCTATAGCTGCATAGAACTGAGTTCTGCCAACAATCTGGAAGATTCTGGAAGTAGATTCCCCTCTAGAGCCTCTAGAAAAGTCACTGGCCAACACCTTGATTTTGGCCTTGGAGACCCTATGCAAAATACCCAACCAAGCCTACCTGGCCTCTTGTCCTAGAGAACAGTGAGGTAATAAACGGTTGTTGTTTTAAGCCACGTTTGTGGTACTTTGTTATAGCAGTGTAAAAAACTAACACAAGGCCCTAAGTTGATGCTAGTAACATACAGACTGCTTATTAATAGTCATAGAATCTACCTGTATCTTACTCTTTTCTTTTGTCTGATATCTGGCAAACCCACTCCATGAGTCCCAAACAGAGAATTCTTGCTCCCCTTGATACTTGATGATCATTTATATGGACACCTGTTACCTTGCCACCCCACTTCTCCACTACCTCTGCACCACATACTGCAGTTACTTAGCAGAGTCTGCTCCCACCCTCTGTTTCTGCTCATCAGTCTGGACCATAATAAATAAAACTGCTTTCCCATACAATTTAGACTAACATCTAGAATGTAATAAAAATATTCTAGTCCATTTTTTCTTTTGTTTTTAATCTTTTTATTTTGAAATGTTTTAGGTTTATAGAAAAGTTGAAATGATAGTATCATTAAAGAATCTTTTAAAATGGATTTTGAAGGCTGATTAGGAGTTTGAGGACTGGGATCCCTTACACTCATATCACATAACTATTGAATAGTGGTATCAATAAGTTTTAAGCTGGCCTAGGCATAGCTGGATGGAAAAGCTATTTCACATCCCTAAATCAGGATATGTTGCAATAGCAGTGGCAATCTCACTGCACTCTGTCATCTAGTGAGAAAGAGCATTAAAGAATGGATCATGGATGGGAAATAAAATACTCAAATTGTTTAAAATTTAAATTAAAAGGTAAAACATACACAGAATATAAGTATACAGATTAATTCTCTTTATGTTTCTGGAAAATCTCTTTATAGAAGGCATATAAACTGTTTGCTCATGTTTCTTTAATATTTTTCCAGCTGCCATTTCATAATGTACAAGTTTCCATCATCTTAGCACACTGACAATTTGAACTAAATTTCATTTGGTTGGATATGGAGATGGTAATGTGGAATAAAGGAAAACAGAGGTCAGACTTAGGTATTTCTAGACTAACAATACACATTGGACTCTTTTTTTTTTTTTTTAAATTCCAGGAGCAACTCTGCTTCCTCTGGAAACTTCCTTGCAGGCAGAGGCAAAAAAGCATTGGCCATGGTCTCTCAATGGGAACATTTCTCCTCATCTTCATGATTCAGAGTAGGGCTGTAAAGTTGGCCAAAAAAATGGGTTTGGCTCTGGCATGGGGAAAGGAAAGCAAAAGGCTGGGGCATGGATGTGGAAAGGCAGTGGAGGAAGTGTGGTGGCAAGTTTTCAATTTATACTAGAGAAGAGATTAGCTATGTCCTTGAAAAGAGTTGGCTGCTGAGTCAGCCAGAAAGATGTGTTTGACTTTTAATCTGGTGGTTTTCATTAAAAAGCTGTCTTGGCTAAAAGTGAACTTGACTAATGTCCAGAAATAGGGGACAACTACTAACAAATTTAGGGTCAATTAGGGTCCTGTTTATAGTTCTTTTGTGTAGAATAACTATTTCTATAGACTTTACTTATATACTATCTACCTTCTTCAGGTCTATTATTCTGTGAAAATATTGATTAAGGTTAGATGTTCCTCAGGAAATGGAAGTATGCAATTCACTTGTGTTAGTAAAATCCATACTTTTAAAAATGATAGTCATGACTAGCTGTAATAAAGGAAAGGGTGCATAAATTCAAACGAACATATCATTACACTTGGTAATAGAAATGTAAACAGGACCCCAATGAGTGCATCTCTTAATAACTTTGTCTTCCTTATTGATTCTTTCTCAAGTCCTACCTTGATCTAGAATAGCTACGCATCTAGATATACCAGATTGCAAATGCTCAGACTGACTGACTTCTTTCCTCAAATTTGAAAGCAGTTCACTCACCTAGTCTCTTTAATCTCCCTACTTGTTAACTCAGCTTAACCAATTGGGATCTATGGGTGAGGAAGGAGAAATTTGAAGATCAAAAAATAAACAGAACCCTCTTCTTTGTCTGAATTGTACTTTAAATAGAAGTGCATTGGAGGCTATTAGGGAGGGCTGCTAGAGTGGTTTAAGAAAGATTTGGCTGTATGACAAGAGCTACAATTGAGCAGACTTAAAATTTGACTGTCTTCTTCTCTCCTGGAGGTGCTTTAGAATAGCACATCATTATTTTGTGTGAATTTTCAGAGATTCTCAAATGTGCTAGAGGTAATCCTAAGTACCTCAGCAAGTCAGCTATCCAATTTCTAGGGCTCTAGAATTTTCAGAAGTACTTAGGTTTCCTTGATGCTGCATTCCTGAGTCACTTCCTTGCTCTGACACCTTCTCTATTGTAGATCTATTTAGTATAGATAACTTTGCAGTTTTCTGTCTGGCTACAACCATGATGTCACAAATCAGCCTACACGTCTAGAATGCAAGGAGGGAGAACTGGACCTTGAACTCCAGTGGACAAAAAAGAAATGTAAATGAAATAACTTCCTCAGTGGTAATAGTGCTGATGGAAAAACAGATGAAATAGTAACAAAACAAAACAAAAACAGAAGCAGATTGTCCATAAGCTGTGTTTAAATAGTGCCCTCTGCCCCTGTGTGATGCTGGGTGTTTTTCCCCCTAATATCTACTAGATACAGATGTGCAGTTATCACCAGCAGTGCAAACATTGGGAGAGTGTCAGGTCAATAGGGGGAGAAACGGAAAATGCTATGTAATAAAAAGGTGAAAGGAAGGTCTATATGAATTTATTTTAAAAAAGCAGGGTAGAGCAAAGAAGAAATCAACATTTCACATAGTGCTATGGAAATTAAAATATTGAGATTAGAGTAAGTTTTTATAGGTTGGGAAATCAATATATACCTAGGGTAAAAAGCACAGGCAAAACCAGTGTACCTTGAAACAACTAGACAAAGTGCCAGAGACTAGAGCCTTTGAAAGGACTGGCCTGAGGCCAAGCCATGTTTGAGCTGGTTTCTTTTGTTCTCCTTCCTTCTTGAACTTTCTTGTCCTCTGTCTAATCCTCGGAGGCCCTCTCTCTTACTGATGACAGCTAGCTAATCTAGTAAACAAATTCATAATGACAGATTAAAGATGTAGTAAAAAGAATTTAGGCTTTGGTGTCAGACAGACCTGGGCTCAGATCACAGTTCTGCCTTTCTCTTAGTCTATTTCTTAGATGTGTGGTCTTGGTAACTTTCTTTAAATATCTTAGTTGGTGTGGGTTTTTTTTTTTTCTCAGCTTTTTAAAAAATTGAAGTATACTTGGTTTACAATGTTGTGTTTATTTCTAGTGTACAACAAAGTGATTGATATATATATATATACTTTTTCATATTCTTTTTCATTATGGTTTATTACACGTTATTGAATATAGTTCCCTGTGCTACACTGCAGGTCCTTGCTATTTTTCTATTTTATATATAGTAGTTTGTATCTGCTAATCCCAAACTCCTAATTTATCCCTCCCCCACCCCCTTTCCCCTTTGGTAATCATAAGTTTGTTTTCTATGTCTGAGTCTGTTTCTGTTTTGTAAATAAGTCCATTTACATCATATTTTAGGTTTTACATATAAGTGATATCACATGGTATTTGTTTTCCTCTGTCTGACTGACTTCACTTAGTGCGATAATCTCTAGGTCCATCCATGTTGCTGCAAATGGCATTATTTCATTCTTTTTTTTATGGCTGAGTAATATTCTATTGTGTATATATACACCACATCTTCTTTATCCATTCCTCTGTTGATGGACATTTAGGTTTTTTCCATGTCTTGGCTATTGTAAATTGTGCTGCTATAAATATTGGGGTGCATGTATCTTTCCGAATTAGAGTTTTCTCCAGATATATGCCCAGGAGTGGGATTTTAGGATCATATGGTAGCTCTATTTTTAGTTTTTTAAGGAACCTCCATGCTGTTCTCCATAGTGGCTGCACCAATTTACATTCCCACCGATAGTGTAGGAGGGTTCCCTTTTTTCCATACCCTCTTGAGCATTTATTATTTGTAGACTTTTTAATGATGGCCATTCTGACCAGTGTGAGGTGGTACATCACTGTAATTTTGATTTGCATTTCGCTAATAATTAACGATGTTGAACATCTTTTCATGTGCCTGTTGGCCATCTGTATGTCTTCTTTGGAGAAATGTCTATTTAGGTCTTCTGCCCATTTTTTGATTGAGTTGTTTGGTTGTTTTGTTTTGTTATTGAGTTGTATGAGTTGTTTGTATATTTTGGAAATTAAGCCCTTGTCCATCATATTGTTTGCAAATATTTTCTCCTGGTCTGTAGGTTGTCTTTTGTTTTTGATGGTTTCCTTTGCTGTGCAAAAGCTTATATGTTTGATTAGGTCCCATTTGTTTATTTTTGCTTTTATTTCTATTGCCTTGGGAGATTGACCTAAGGAAACATTGCTATGATTTATGTCAGGGAATGTTTTGCCTTTGTACTCTTCTAGGAGTTTTATGGTGTCATGTCTTATATTTTATAAGTCTTTAAGCAATTTTGAGTTTATCTTTGTGTATGGTGAGAGGGTGTGTTCTAACTTCCTTGATTTACATGTGGCTGTCCAGCTTTCCCAACACCACTTGCTGAAGAGACTGTCTTTTCTCCATTGTATAATGTTGTCTCCTTTGTGGAAGATTAATTGACCGTAGGTGTGTGGGTTTATTTCTGGGGTCTCTATTCTGTTCCATTGATCCATATGTCTGTTTTTGTGCCAATACCATGCTGTATTGATTACTGTAGCTTTGTAGTATTGTCTGAAGTCTGGGAGGGTTGTGCCTCCAGCTTTGTATTACACTTTCTCCTCAGGATTGCTTTTGCAATTCTGGGTCTTTCATGGTTCCATATAAATTTTAGGACAATTTGTTCTAGTTCTGTGAAAAATGTCATGGGTAATTTGATAGGGATCACATTAAATCTGTAGATTGCTTTGGGTAGTATGGCCATTTTAACAATATTGATTCTTCACATCCAGGAGCACAGTATATCTTTCCATTTATTTGTGTCATCTTCCTGCCCCAGCCATGGAAACACCAGTAACGCACTTGGATATCCCGCAGACACCGAGTTTACAGAGCCTCCTGCAGTGTATAAATTCTCAGATCACACAGCGGCTGGGACATGGCTCAGCTTTTAATCCTGCTTCTGAAGTCATGCAGCCCCTGGGGATCAGCAGGGATTTCAGCCCCACCTCCGTGTGTGGGCAACACTCTAGTGCTTGCAGGCTCCCAGAGCTCTTAGAGGTTGAACTGTGCTTGCTGTGAGCAGGCTGAGAATGAGGCTGCTATGGCAGGCCCTGCCCCTTCCTTCAAATGCACATCTTAACAATGAGGCTTCAATGGCAGACCCTTCCTGCACACCCCCGGTTGTGGCTTGGACCACACTCCAGCCCCTTCAGGCTGTCTCCACACTTCCAACCCCAGTCCTCTCCCAGGCTCTGTCCTCTGAAGCCAGAGTTTCAGCACCCAGCCCCTGCATGCACCAGCGGATGCTCATCTTGGGCTGGGGAGCACAGGGGTTTGGCCAGGACCCTCTGTACTGGTCTCTCTCTGTTTTGCCTGCTGCAATCCAGCTGCTGCACTCTCCTCGGAGCCTCTGAATCTCCCTTTCTGTCCTGGCTGATCTCCCAGCCAGTGAAGGGGGTTCCCTGGGTGAGGGAACCTTTCCTTTTTCACAGCTCCCTCCCAGGGGCACAGGTCCCATCCCTCTTCCTGTTTTTTTTTTTTTCATCCTACCTGGTTACGTGATGATCTTTCTTGAATTTTTGTCATATGAGACCTTCTGCTAGTGTTCAGTAGGTATTCTGTGAGTAGTGTTCCACGTGTAGATGTATTTTTGATGTAGTTGTGGGAGGAGGTGAGCTCCACGTCCTCCTATTCTGCCATCTTGATCTCAATTGATATGTTTTTTAAAATGGGAATAATCATGTTCACCACATTGCATTGCTCTTAAGGTGAAAGTAATGTCTATAAAGCACCTAGAAGAATACTGTGGATATAATAGGTGCTTAATAAATGGAGCAGCATTTTTGCACTCAGTACATTCTTCTTCTAAAGATTATAGTTATAATTTCATATGAATCTTTAATTCATTATAACAAAGAAATATCAAGTAGATTTCAAGGGCTAGGGATGAGCCTTTTATGTCATTATCATTCCTAACATTTGTTAAGTTTGTACAATGTGTTGGGTTTCTTATTAAGGGCTATAATAAACAATTTCATTTAATCCTCACAACAACCCTGTGAGCTAGATACTACTACTGTTTCCATTTTATGCAAGAGGAAACTAAGGCACAAAGAGGTTATAAGTAATTTGGCCAAGCTCACAGAGCTATAAAGTTGAAGAGCCAAGGCTCTAATATTCTACTCAAATATGGTGATTGTAAGAGACTCTATGCTACTTATACAGACTCTCCTGCAAAAGGTCACCAAGGTACTGTTTACATTGGGAAATGACTACTGTACTCCTGCTCAGATGATCCAGCCAACAAATTGAGATGTCAGGGGTTAAAGCCCATAATGATAAAAATATCTACCATTTCTATGTGCCAGGCACCATGCTATGCACTCTATATACATGATCATATTTAATACTTACAGAAATTGTGTAGTGTGATGTTAATCTCATTACCATTTTGCAGATGAAGCCACAGAGGCATAGAGAAGTCAAATAACTTGCTCAGGATTTCGGGGTTAAAAAGTTGTAGCACTATGATGCAAACCCTACTAGGCTGTGTCAAGGATTGTGCATCTTTCCCATGCATGCCCGTGCAGGCAAGAACAGTGCTGCTCACTCCTCCTCTGAGCACTACTGGCTCAGCTAGGAAGTTCAAATCCAATTTTCAAGGCCATTTTCCATAATGGTCAACTTGTACTAATTAGTGGGGGTATTCTGTTTTTTTTTTTTTAATCAGTCATCAATTTTAAACACATCAGTGTATACATGTCAATCCCAATCGCCCAATTCAGCACACCACCATCCCCACCCCACCGTGATTTTTCCCCCTTGGTGTCCATACGTTTGTTCTCTACATCTGTGTCTCAGGGCAGAAGTTGAGAAGTTGGGGGTATTCTCTTAAAAGCAGCACTTTGACAGTAACGGCTTTAATGTTTCTAAAGGTAGAAAGGATGCTGCTGGTTAATTTCACTGAGAACCAACTATAATGTGAGTCCATCCCTAATGATAATAAAATATCTAGTACAATGGTTTACAGGGAAAGATTTGGGTTCTACATTTCTGTTTGAGTTTGGAAATTTGTTTATTGAAGTTTTGAATGGAATTTTAAGTAACTATAATAAACATATACACAAATTCAGAGTTATTCATCTCATGAGTTCATATCCTTCATAGGGACTGAAGCAGAACACGATGCTTGAAACTGTGTTAGGCATTAAGAATTCAATTATGAGAAGGATAGGTTGTGTCTGACACTCACAGAGCTTGCTGGTTGGCAATAAGACCTATCTGATTCTACTCCTTATTCACTCATTCATTAGCCATTTATTGAGCATGTGCTATGTGCCAGGCATTGTGTTAGGCACTGTGGATAAAAACAAATAACAATTAATGTGTATTGAGCACTTACTAGGTACCTAGCACCGTTTTAAGTACATTACATGTATTAACTCATAATCATCCCAGCAACCATTCGAGATAGCTATTTTATTATTATCTCATTTTATAAATGAGAAAACTGAGACACTGACAGGTCAATTAATCTGCCCAAGGTCAAAGTGGTGGAGCCAGGCAGTTATTTCAGAGTTTGCACTGATAGCTACTACGTTAAACTGCTTATAATAGTGAATGAAAAACATTCCCTGCCTTTAAGGAGCTCATAGTCCAGCAAAATAGACTAAAAATTTAAATCAAGCAGTTGCAATACATTGTGATATGGAATTTACAGGATGTCATGAGAATATATTATAGGGCTACCTAACATAATCTAGAGAGTTCTGAACATCTAAGCTGAGACTTGAAGGATGAGTATTAACTATCAAGGTAAAGGGAGAAATAGGATGAGTGTGTAGGTGGGGAGGGCATGGAGAGGTGGATGCTCACTGGGAAGAGTGTTTCAAGCAGAGAGACCAATGTATGCAAGCAGAAGTTTTAACATATTTAGTGTTGTTGGGGAAAGGTATTAGTTGAGGCTGGAAAATCAGTCAGGTTTTAGATCATGCAGGTTTATTTAGGTCATATTAAGAAATTCGGACTTTATCCAAATCCAAAATGCAATATGAGTCCACTGAACAATTTAAGATTTAAGCAAGGGAGTGACAGTAATCTATATTTTTTTGTGGTTGCATTTTTAAATGATTGCTCCAGTAATAGTGTGGAGAATGGAATGGTGGGGCAGGAAGGCCTGTTAGACAGTTGTTTTCACAAATCGATAGCTGAATATATGATGCATACCTGAAGAGTTCTCATTTCCTTCTTGGAAATTTTCTGTGATGATAGTTACCCAAACTTTCTGGTTCCTGTGGCCCTGACTTTTCCTATCCCCCAAAGTGCTGCAACCAGCATGATAGATATATTTTTGGCTGACGATCTATTATTAGTCATTGCTTCAGAAGGGAAGAATAATAAGTCAGTTCATCTTTGTGGTTATTTCTATTTATGTTTTTAATTTAGAAAAAATGCTAATTAAATAAAAAATACCTTATGTTTGGTTAAGTATGACACAGCTACACACTTTTGGGGGGGTATTAGTCTCATTATACAGATAAAGTTCCTGAGGTACAACTGAGTGTGAAACAGCTTAGTATAAGACAGAGCTAGTACTCAAGTCTTGTTATCTCCTTCTATCCCACTGCCTCTAGATAAGATGTTGTGTGTTGATTACATTTGTTCGCAGATGAAAATGATGAATAAGCCAAAGGCATTTCTTGGAAAGGCAAAATATAGAATTCGTATAACTGTGTAAGATAATTGCTTGATTTCCATATCCCAGGCCAAATATTGTACCTTGAATAAATATACAGTTGAACAATAGCACCTTTCATATGTCCCCAAAAGGTATCTGGAACTTCTAGAATCTAGATAAGAATAAGTGAAAAAATGAAATTGTGTTGCATTAAATCTACTTGGCTGAATAGAGGTCTATAGAGACCTTAACCACTGTTGACAGCACTTCAGGTATTCTTACCAAGTTGTTGAAGGCTCTATGCTGAAGGAGGGTTTTGCCATGAGTAGAATAACCTACTGGCTGGGAAGAATTTATACCTGAACTCAAGCTATGCCAGAGTTTACCGTCATTAGTGGAACACATAGACACACACAGACATACTTTACAACTTAAACTTGCTCCCTCTTAGTATTAACAGTAAAACATCTGAGAAAAAGAAGGAAAATTTAAGTGAGGGAATATGGTGTATTCCTTTTGACCTAAGAATTCAGAGAGTAGAGACAACTAGTCTAAAGTTTGTTACTCACCCACAGACTTACTAAGCATGGCCTTGGCAATTAATTGTGTCTGCCAAGTGGCATTGCTGAAGCTGCATGGGGATGAGGTCTCCTTTAAGGACCAGTGGACTCACCCATGCTAGTTTGAGTCTAAACAAAGCTTTGTGTCATCTATGCCCTCAGCAACTTAACAGCACTACACCAGCTGTCAGAAGAGCAGTGACAAAGATATAGAAGTAGACTGTTCTTGCCAAGAATAATCAGTTTAACTGTGGGTTAATATGTTCCCTGTACAACTCTTCTTTATCCCCCTTTATGTCCCACAAAGTTAAGAGCTTAGCACTTTTTTTTTCTGAGGTATGTGTAGGAAGCAACAGGGTATAATGGGAAGAGCATAGGATAGCACATAGTCCCGCCTGTGCTGTGTGTATGTGTCATTTGGAACTCACTCAACCTTTCAGAGCCCCAGTTTCCAGTTTTCTTACATGTGAAATGGGAATAATAATTATTGCTCCATGGAGATATGGAGATATTTGTGAAAGCACTTTGCAAATGCTAAGTAACTACTGTCACTTAGATTCTCTGGGACTCAGTTTCCCCATCTGGAAACTGAATGTGTTGGAAAAGGTGACTTCTCTAAATGTACTTACAACTCTAACATGTGATCATCCTAAATATCATAAAGTTACTCTGTTTTATAAAAATATTTACTCAAATTATTTAACACTCAAGAAAGTGATAATATGTGCTGATGGCCCATAGCTCTAGGGCAAAGCAGACCACAAGTAGAGAGAGAGTGATCAAATCTCTGGAAGTAGATGCAGACAAGTGACTTACAGATTTCAGCACAATAGAGATAGAGGTAATGAAAGTGAGAACAATTAAAGAAAGCAGAGAATCTCCTCCCTCCCAAGAATTTGCTATAAAAACAAATCAGGTGCATCTCAGGAAGAAAGGAAGGAAAAAAAATCCCTGCAATGCCAAGGAGATAATAGTTATTTATCAGCCTCTACTATAGTAACAAGCTCAAATAGCTGGCAGGATATTGAATAGAAGTCAGTGGAGATGGATTCTGCCAGGCCAAGGGACCCTGGGGACAGAGCTTTCAGCCACAACCTGAGTAGCACAATAATGCAGCTATGTGATGGATAACAACTCCAGTGACATGGGAATTAGCTGTTTTAAGGCACCTTGGTGAGTGGCTGGAGGATTCATATCTGCCATGGAAACAGTCAACTGGCACTGTTGGGGGATGGTTTCTTCCCTTGCCATTTGCCACAAGGATCTGTGGATAGTGGAGGAAGATCTGCTCAATTCCAATCAAAAGAAATGAAGAGAGCAGTGAGGTAAAATGCACCCATTTAACTCATATTTATTGTGAACCTCCTATGTGCTTGTGCTTGGTGCTGGGAGTATAGCACTGAAAAAGCATCCTCTTCTCATGGAGTTTACTTTCTAGTTTGTGTAACATAACAAAATAAGTAGTAAGTAAAATATATAGTACATTAGTTGGTGATAAGTGATATGGAGCAAAATAAATCAGAGAGTATGTGTAGAGTGAGTTGGGGTGTTTACATTTTTACCTAGGGTGGTGAGGATTGACCTAACTGAGAAGGATGCATTTGAGTAAAGACCTAAAGGAGCTGAGGAGATTAACTGTTCTGATATCTTGGGAATGAAATTTAGGCAATGAGAATAGGAAGCACCAAGGGGCTTGAAGTAGGAGTGTGGCTGGTATGTTCAGGGAACAGTGAGGAGGTCAATGTGGTTGTAAAAGAGCAGGCAAGGCAGGCAATATAGGAAAAAAGATCAAAGGTCAGATTAAGTAGCCTTATAGGCCATTGTGAGGATATTGGCCTTTAACATGGATGAGATGATAGGGTACTGGAGGTTTCTAAGCAAGGGAGTGATACTATATAATTTATATTTTAAGAGGATCACCCTGTTGTGTGATGAATAAACTAAAGGGAAGTAAAAGAGGAAGCTGTGAGACCAATTAGGAACATACTGCTATAAGCCAGGTGAGAGATGATGATTTTGAAACTAAGGTAGTAGTGATGGAGGTGGTGAGAAGTGCTTGAATTGTGGATATATTTTGAAGGCAGAAACATAAGAATTTTCCAACAAATTTAATGTGAGGCTGTTAAGAAAGAGATGGGTCAAGGAGAAATCCAAAGGTTTTGGCCTTGTGAGTAGAAGGATGCAGTGGCCAACAACTGAGATGGGGAAGTGTGTAAGGAACAAGTTTGGGGGGATGACCATGGGTTCAGTTTTGGACATATTAAGTATTAAATTCAAATAGAGATGTCAGGTAAACAATTGTTTATATAGGTATAATTTTAGGGGAGAGGTCTAGGCTAGAGATGTAAACTTACGAATCATTAGCATATAGTCTGGATGAGATCATCAAAGGAGAAAAATATATATAGAAAAGATAAGAGATGCATGGACTAGTGCTTGGGGCAGTGTAACATTAAGAGGTCAGAAAAACAAAGCACATATTAGTTAGTAAACATTAGTTGTTCTAGCAAGCAATTGTTAAATGTCTTAAGAAAACAGATGTTTATATCTTTCTTAAGTAAATTCCAGAAGGAGTGCTACTGATGGAGGGAGGGCACTTTTCTGCAGTGACCTAACTCATGTTTCCACTATCCTTAATTACCTGGCTTCCCAGGTGATCACAATTACAGCATTAAATGTCATCATGTTTCATCAGGCTGGTAGAAGAAGAATGAATTTGGAGGACTGTGAGTGGGAGAACTTTATGGGCCAGGTTTGAAATATGAACACATAAGTTGTACTCCCTTTCCATTAGCAGTCACGTGGCTACAATGAACTGGGTGTTGGGGGGGGGCTGGGAAATGTACTGGAAGTGTGTGCCAAGGAAGTAAAGGAAATGTGTTTAATAAACATCTAGCCAGTCTCTGCCACAAGGAAAAACTAGCAAAGGGAACTGAAGATGAGTGGTCAGTGAAGTAGGAGAATGTGGTGTCAGAAATGAAGTAAAAAACAATTTTTTACAGAACAATTTTACAGAAAATTATTTACAAGAACAATTTTAATAAGCACATTAAAAGATGCTCAACATCGCTAATTATCAGAGAAATGAAAATCAAAACTACACTGAGGTACCACCTCACACCAGTCAGAATGGCCATCATTAAAAAGTCCAGAAACAAATACTGGAGAGGGTGTGGAGAGAAGGGAACCCTCCTACACTGGTGCTGGGAATGTAAATTGGTGCAGCCACTATGGAGAACAGTATGGAGGTTCCTTAAAAAACTAGAATAGAGTTACCATATGATCCTGAAATCCCACTCCTGGGCATATATCTGGAGCAAACTCTAATTCCAAAAGATACACGCACCCCAATGTTCATAGCAGCACTATTTACAATAGGCAAAACATGGAAGCAACTTAAATGCCCATCGACAGACGAATAGATAAAAAAGATGTGGTATGTGGTATACACATACATATGTATGTGTGTATACACACACACACACACCTACACACACACACACACTGGAATATTACTCAGCCATAAAAAAGAATGAAATAATGCCATTTGCAGCAACATGGATGGACCTAGAGATTATCACACTAAGTGAAGTCAGTCAGACAGAGGAAAACAAATATCATGTGATATCACTTATATGTAGAATCTAAAATATGATAGAAATGGACTTATTTACAAAACAGAAACAGACTCTGACATAGAAAACAAACATGGTTACCAAAGGGGAAAGGGAGGGGAGGGATAAATTAGGAGTTTGGTATTAGCAGATACTATATATAAAATAGATAAATAGCAAGGACCTACTGTATAGCACAGGGAACTATATTCAATATCTTGTAATAACCCATAATGAAAAAAAATATATATATATATAACTGAATCACTCTGCTGTACACCAGAAAGAAACACAACATTGTAAATCAACTATACTTCAATAAAACAAACAAACAGGTTTTTTTTCCTGAAAGAGGTGAATGATGGATTGTATTTAGTAAGGCATAGGTCAATGGGAACCTTATCAATAAGCATTTTTGACACAGTAAGGATGGAGAAAGTCCAACTGGACTAGATTCTGGAGAGAATGAAAGGAGAGTGATTAGAAACAGTGTGTATGCACAATTATTTTGCAAAGTCTCTTAGTACTTTCAACCAGCAATGCCCGTTTGCATCTTCGAATTGTACATCAGTATCTATACTGAAGAAAGATAGTAGAGATGAAGATTGGAAACAGTTTTCTTGGCTCCACCTGGACAAGATGGTGTCCAGTTAGACCTTCAAGTATGAATTAAAACTAGTGCCAGGAGAGTAATGTCACCAAGATGGCAGAATAGAAGACCCCAGCCTCTATCATTGGAGTTCTAGAAAAAGAGAGGAACAAAGAAATTATTTAAAGAAATAATGGCTGAGAACCTCCCAAAACTAGGGAGAGATTTGAGCATCTAAGTTTGTGAAGCTAATAAGTCACCACAAAATTTCAATCCAAAATGATCTTCTCCAAGACGCATCATAATAAAACTATGTAAAATCAAAGACAAAGAGAATTATAAAAGCAGCAAGAGAAAAGAAATTCTCTTATACAAGGGAACCCCCATAAGGTTATCAGTAGATTTCTCAGCAGAGACCTTGCAGACCAGGAGAGAATGGGATGATCTGTTCAAAGTGCTGAAAGAAAGAAACTGCCAACCAAGAATGCTTTACCCAGCAAAGTTGTCCTTCAGAAATGAAGGTGACATAAAGATTTTCCCAAACAGAAACTGAGGGAGTTTATCACCACTAGGCCTGCCTTAAAAGAAATGCTGAAAGTAGTTCTTTAGGCTGAAACTAAAGGACACTAACTAGTAACATAAAAACATATGAAAATAAGCAACACACTAGTAAAGGCAAATATATAGTCAGATTCAGAATAATCTAATATGGTGGTCTGTTATCCAATTAACTATTGTAAAGGTTGAAGGACAAAAGTATCAGAAATAGCTATAGCTATAATAATTTGTTAATGGATATGCAATATAAAAAGATGCAAGTTGTGATATCAAAAATATAAAAGTGTGAGGGGAGAATAAAAGGGTAGACTTTTGTATGCAATAAAAGTTAAGCTGTTATTTGGTAAAAAGAGACTGTTATATTTATGAGATGTTTCAAAATCAGCATCAGGGTAACCACAAAACAAAAGTCTATAGTAGATGCACACAAGATAGAGTAGAATCAAAGTGTACCACTATAGGAAATCATCAAATCACAAAGGGAGACAGCAAGAGAGGAAGAAAGGAACAAAAGAATTACAAAATAGACAGAAAACAATTAACAACATTGCAACAGTAAGTTCTTGCCTAGCAATAATTACTTTAAATGTAAATGGATTATATTTTCCATTCGAAAACCATGAAGTGCCTTAATGGATTAAAAAAACAGGACCCTACTATATGCTGCCTATAAGAGACTCACTTTAGCTTCAAGGACCCATACAGGGCAAACTAAGGAATGGAGGAAATAGGGAAAAACAGTTTAAGATTTTACTGAAAATCACAATAATGAGAGGTAATCATCTAAGGACAGTGTGAAGAGTCAAGCAAACCACAGTGTACTCAGTAACTGCAGTGGAAGACAGTGGATGTGGAGCTTTAGCGTCAAAGTTACAAACTGCTTGCTTTTGCTCCCATAAATGACTAGGCCCAGAAGCCACTTTACAGAGCCTAAAAACCATATCGAGAAATAATTTAGAATATTTCCTTAAATCCAAACAAGAATCAAGGTTTAGTTAAGAAACATATCAATGTAGCTTATTTTAATAAGACTGACAAATTGCCTTGTACATATATTTTCTATTTCTTTTAATCTTGCTCCAGTCATATATTTCCTTAAGGATTATGAAAACTAGGTATCAAATTGTGTTATTTTTTTTATATAATAGGGCAATGATTTATCTTTCACACCTCTCACTTATGCACCCCTAAGGAAAGTGAAAGGGTAGACTGCATTACCCTGTCAGAAATTATCACTACCCGCTAGCAGAAGCTACCCAAATTTTAGTCATCGATATTAAGAGGATAAAATAGTCTCTAGAGAAGAGGTAGCAAATATTTGATACTTGTAGTTCCACTTCCCTTTTCCTTCAACCATGGACAGGATAAATTAATCATGGGATTCTTTCTGGCTGAGCCTGGAAATAGCCTTAGAATTCTTAGCAGTAATGCACATGGCCACCACAAAACAATTGAAATTGGCAGATGAAAAGAAATCTATATGCTATACCAGCTCTTGAAGGTGTTCTTTGTGAAAACTGGCCTATGACAAACTTCACAGAAGTTATTTCTGTTTGAAACTAAAGGGAGCAATACATGTCTTCTAAAGGTTCCAATTTCAAAGACATTTGGACATGATGGATAACTAGAAGAAGGTTTGTGATTAGTGTGTTTAGTGGTACCACTTATCTTAACATCCTCTTCTAATTCATTGGTAAATATATTTCATTTCAGAATAGAATTCCACATGTATTGCAAGAACAGAGCTAAAATATTACACAGTAGAAACGTGTTATTCAAAATGTTCTAAAAATGTTTCTTTAAATGAATATCAATAAATAGTTCTTGTTTCCTTTTTACTTTACTTACAACAATTATTGATCAAATTCTGGTTACTACCATGGAACACTTAAAGAATTAAAGAAGATAACCACTGCCTGTAATATTTTTTTTTGTTATCATTTGTAACCCTCAAGGTTTTAGTGCTTTCTTACAAACTCCTTACTATTTACATAATTTAACTCAGGGATTCAACGAAAAAGCCAACATAGCATGCAGCATAGTTTCCCATTTTTTTTAAACATATATCCACTCTTTTTATTTATTTATTTTAATTTTTATTTTTTGGCCGCACTGTGCGGCACGCAGGATCTTAGTTCCTCAACCAGGAATTGAACCCGTGCCCCCTGCGTTGGAAGCACAGAGTCTTAACCAGTGGACCACCAGAGAAGTCCCTATCCACTCTTTCTTAGATTCTTTTCCCATATATGTCATTACAGAGTATTGAGTAGAGTTCCCTGTACTATACAGCAGGTTCTTATTAGTTATCTATTTTATATATAGTAGTGTGTATATGCCAATCCCAATCTCCTAATTTATCCCTCCCCCCCTTTCCCCCTTGGTAACCATAAGTTTGTCCTGATTGGCATCATTTGCAGTTCACACCCTCCATTTAGTAGCTCATTAGCTTTCTAGAAAACCAGTTCCATCTTCTCTGGATAATGTAATGGAGTACATTGGACAGCTAAGACTTTGTTTTTGCTTCTTTTCTGTTTTTGTACTATTTACAAACAATATTTTATCTTTGCAAACTCATTTTAATTAGTTTTGCTTCAGATAGAACTTTTTTTTCCATCAAATGTAGCCCAAAGCAACATTGGTCAGTCATGGTTTAAACTCCTAAACTCTTTTTCTTTCCACCCCTCATGTTCTTCACTCCCCTCAGTCCTCATCCTGTCACACATTCTTTCCTACTCCAGGTATTGTGTGTTCCCATATTGTCCTCCGGATACCTAGGCTCTTTGACTCGTGCTCTTTATTCAAAGCTGACCTGCCTCTCCCCATTTTGATGCACTTTTTCCCATTAAAATGAATCTGTCCAATGGCCCATTCTTTAAGATAGTGCTAGGATACTGAAGCTAACTGGTTATATCGATTAATAATATGGAGTTACTCTCTTCCACGTGGCTCTCCTCTAATGACTAAACAAAATAGGGATACATAAGGTCTTAACTCAGACTGGTGGAAGTGGGCAAGGAGCTTTGCAGTACTACTTCTATGATTCCAGTTAAGAGTGGACCTATGTCATGTCTGTGGAGAAAACTTTGGTAGAACATGGTGATTACCAAACTTGAATATGCCTTGGTATAATTAATGCAAAGTTTCCATAAAGAAATTACTAGGAATGTTGTATGATATGGAGAAGAGAACACCGGACTGGGAGTTAGAAGATCTGGGTACAGATCTCGTTCAGGCTGTGCCACTTACTAGCCATCACACCCAGGAACTTGGTTTCTTCATCTGCATTCCTCAGGCAGCTGTTAAAAGCTTAAACTGAGATAATGTACATAAAATCACTTTGGACACTGTCGAGGGCAGGATCAATAAATATGTAATTATTATTGTGTGCAACAGTCATTTTATGACCCCCAATGTTTTATATAAAGCTCCAGATACAAATAAATTCACATCTTCTTCCTAGAGTTTATGGGTGGCTTGTCTGGATTAGATAATTTCTTGCCTGTTTTCTTCCTTAAGAAGACTGATACAAGTATTATGTTCAATAAGGTGACAGCTTGATATGAGGATTTGAAATTTATGGCCAAGATCCAGTGCTTTATGTGGCTGTTTGTGTTCCAACTCCCAGGATATTCAACAGCTCTCTGGTATACTGAGCTTCAGATAAGCACTAAAATCACATGGGGCCAGTCTGCTGGGCAGGCCTCAGTGTACAGAACATTCCCACCACTTGTGCCCTTTTCCATGACAGCTCATCAGCATTCAGAGTCATTTGTTGAAACTGAATGGTGTCCTGCTTGGAATCCCATCACTTACTAGCCTGATATTCAGTAGGCAGGGAGAGACTTTCCTGGATAGTGGCATATATACAGTGTCAATTATTCCCATAAAACAGGTTTAGAAAGAAGAGAGAAAGGGCAAGTAAATTCAGGTTCAGATTGGAACTAAAAAGGCAGTATTTCATGGTAGCTAAGTTAATGGGCTTTGGGAGTCAGCCATACTTGTGTTGTTGAACCCAAGTTCATGTGCTAGATGCACAGTGAGGCCAAACAAACCAAAATGTTGGAGTTTGAAACAGAGAAAGGTTTATTGCAAGGGCCGTGCAAGGTGAATGGGCAGCTCGTACTCAAAAGACCCAAATTCCCTGATGGCTTTCAGGGAAGAGTTTTTATAGGCAAAATTTGGGGGGAGGGCTGCAGGGTGTGTGACCTTCCACAGATTGTTGGCAGTGAGGTAACAGGGTGGTATTCCAGGAATCTCGATCATCAATCTTCTGGTTCCAACCAGTCTGGGGTCCACATGCATGTGCTCAGCCTGAAGTTGCCATCCTCCACCTGGGTGGGGGGCTTAGTTCCTGTATAAGAACTCAGAGATACGTATCAGATTGTTACGTATATCACTTGAGGAGGAACCAGGACCCTGCACTATTGTTTCTTTATGCATTCTCTCACTCCCCTGATTAGTAACTGTTCGAATCTGCCCTTTAGAACTCAGAGAAGGTCTAGGAGGCTGAAGGCCTTTTACCTACAAACAAGAAGCGGGGACACAGAAAGGCTCTTGTGCCTGGGAGGGCCCCACAGGGTCCTACTAAGTTTCAGGTCCCCCCCCTCTTTTCTTTGGTACTTCTCAATCTTGAGGTGAGCAGTCATTGAACAAGAAAGGGAATAACATTTTGGGTAGAGAGGTTAATATAAACTCGGCAGAGGAACTTGCTTTTGAAGCCAAATTCGGCCTCTCTATCCTAACAGTGAATTAAATCTCGAATAAAGTTTTGGGTGAAGTAAAAAAGAATAGCTTTATCACTTTGCCAGGTAAAGGGGGCCACAGCAGGCTAATGCCCTCAAAACTGTGTGTCCCGACCTGGAGGGGGTAGTGGGGAGTTTTATAGTAATGGTTCAAAGAGGACGTGATCAGCTCATGGACATTCTTCTGATGGGTTGGTGGTTAGGTAATCGGGAGTCAGCATCATCAACCTTCTGGTTTCAACAGGTCTGGGGTCTCCGTGCTTGTGGGCAGCATACAGTTAACTTCTCCCACCTGGTAGGGGTGTCAATATCTGCAAAACAGCTCAAAGATATTGTTATGTGTTCCCCTTGAGGGGGAACCAGGACCCTGCCCCAAGGCTGCACTATTGTTTCTCTTGACTGCTCCTCTCTTGTTTCCACATCCCCTCCCTTCCCTAATTAGCAACTCTTTTGAACCTGCTCATTGGGACTCAGGGAAGGTCATGGAGGCTGAATGAAGCCTATTTCCTGTAATCAAGAAACAGGGGACACAGAAAGGCTTTTGTGCCCAGGAACCCCACAGGGTCCTGCTTGGTATCAGTTTTAGGCGGACTCGGTTTCATCACTTGGATTTTAATGAATTCTGGCTGTGCTACAACTAGCGACCTTGTACAAATTACTTAACCTCTCAGGTTTCTCATCCAGAAGGGAGATAACTAACAGTATCTTCCTAGTTATATTTCTGTATGTGTAAGAATTAAGCGAGACAATGAATGCAATGTACTTAGCATAGTGCCTGTCACATAAATATATGTGGCATTTTTAAGTACCTATTCAATCATTAATATGTTCAACAAGTATTTATTGTGTGTCTACTGTATGCCAGACTTTGTGTTAAGCATTAAGATACATTAGTGAAGAAAAATCAAAGCAAATTAAAACAAAACAAAAACACTGAACTCTCTGGCCTTATGGCACTTGCATTCTAGTGGGGGAGGCAGAAAGATGGTAAGAAGTGAAATGGAGAACAATACAGCAGGATAAGGGAGAGCTAGAGACTGAAGGGGTGGGTGAATATTACTATTTTTATAGAGATCAAAAAAGACCTCTCTAAGCGGCGTTTGAATAGAAATCCTTGTGAAGTAAGCACATGTCTGGAGGAAGAGCACTCCAGACAGGGGAAACAACAAATGAAAAGGTCCTGAGAAGCCAATGTGTTTGGTGTAGTTCAAGGAACAGCACAGAAGCCATTGTGACTGGAGCAGTGATTGAGATGGAGAGTAGCAGGGGATGAGTCAGAGAGGTAACAGGGAAGGAGGTTATGTGATAGCCTTTAACTGCCACTGGGATGAGTTAGAGAGTTTTAAGTAGGAACACAAGATAATCTGACTTACATTTTAACAGAATCACTGACCATTTTTTGAGAATAGATTATAAAGGCAAGAGTGGAAGCAAAGAGATCAGTTAAGAGGCTACTGCAATAACTCTTTTATGAGGCAATAGTGGCTTCAGCCAGAGTGGTAGCAGTGGAGGTGTTAGGAAGTGACCAAATTCTATAGAGCAGAACACATGGTCTGATTTGGTCAAGAGCTTAACTATCATGTAAAAGGCAGCATTCTACGTGTGGTCTAGCCCAACTCATTAGAATTTTCTGCAGTGGGGTTTGTGGCCAAAGTCCCAGCAAACACGACTTTACCTTCCATTGTCACTGTTCCTTGTTGCATGTGACTATTTTAGGGAGGGGTTGGCAGTGGTCTGGGTTAAAGCTCTGATCATCTAAGGTTCCTTAACTGTAACATCATTAAGTAGAACACTGAGTGCCAACATAATTTCTAGCTGGTAGCACTCTTCTCTCTCGTCCAGGCTCCAAAGTATTGCCCTCTCTGCCTCATTTTTCTCCTACCAGGTTTGTCTTACCTATCCCTTTTCTAACATGAAACAAAGTGGTAAGTGGGAGTCAAACTGAGTGAGAGGTGGTTCTTAGTGGAAAATTGACATTGGGCAAGTCAGTCTCCCTCTATGGATTCAAATTTCTTATCTGTAAAAGGAGTGGGTTGAATTTATGAGCATTAAGATCTCTTCCAGCTCTCAAGTTTTATGATTCATTCAATGATTCACTTATAATCAGATCCTCAACAACATGTTGTGTGTGTATATATATTTAACATTTTAATATTTATTATCTCATCTTTAAATCATTTCAGAATTTCATAGGTGAAGACAAAAGTTCTATGGAGATTTTAAGCAACTTTCCCAAGGTCACCTATTGAGGTACTGAAAGAGTTGGTTCCAGGTACAAGTTTTTCCATGGCACCTCAAAGAGGCACCAGTCCAATTATTTTTAAGCACTTGATTACCATTCACTGCTTTTCTGATGCACTTTATTAGAAGATGGAGATCTTTTTCTTAAAATGTGAATGAGTGGCAGCAAGCCATGGCAAGCAATATATGAAATATTGTGTTTATGCCACAGTCTTTCTTAGCTAATTTAGGTAGAAAATGCCCTCACTCAAATAATTCATCTGCAGTTTTCCTGAACACTGGCACACCATTGCTCCCAAATCAGGGCCACCTTTAGTACATTTGAAACCTGAGCTCTTTTCTTCCTTTCTACAATTGCTAACCCTCAGCAGTTTTTATAGCTCTTCCAGATGGAAATCAGAATTAAATATTAATGCAAGTGGTATTATTTTCAGCCTGACTATGGCCCAAAGGCTGTGTCAATGGCTGACAGGGGGCTAGAAGATGTTCTATCACTGGTTATGACCTGCTGATTGCTAATTAAATGTAAAAGTTGGAGAGTAAACACATACTTTAAACACCTATGCCCAAATGGGGCTCTACTCTGTCTCATGGGATATATTTAAGCTCTGTATGTGAGATACTACATTTTTACTAAAAGCAGCTGTCTTTTTAGGTAATTAATCCAATGTGTAACTGAGAAAGCAGCTAATTGGATCAGTGTAACTCTAAGGTAGAGCCAAGCTGGCATTATGAGTGGTCTACTTTTTAATATCAGTCTATATTAGCATAGGGGTAATAAATATGTCTGGTTAAGTTCTCATTTATGAGGTCCTGCTTTCTTGTTATCAGGACTTAAAGTAGAGAAAGAAAGAAGGTGGTGTAGCTGAAATTCGGCCTCCATACACCAGTACAGAATTGAATCTCGGAGACAGAGTTTTAGGTGAAGTAGAAAAGAATAGCTTTATTGCTTTGCCAGGCAAGGGGGGCCACAGCAGGCTTATGCCCTCAAAACTGTGTGTCCCAAGCTGGGAGGGGGGGTTGTGAGAGTTTTATAGTCAGGGCTGTTGATAAGAATCAGTGTGCCTGCAGGGTCTGCATTCCTCTAATCCAGGGAACATCCTGTTGTTCTTGAGGTTATCAAACTGTGGCCTTCTCTCTAGAAAGAAGAATGCTTAATCAAGTAGTTAACATCTTCCATTTGGTGGGGGTTTTAGTTCTGCAGAAGAACTCAAAGATATTATGTATATCCCTTGAAGAGGAACAAGAACCCTGCCCCAAGGCTGCACTATTGTTTCTTGATTGTTCTTCCCCTCCCTGATTAGCAACTGTTTGAACCTGCCCTTTGGATCTCAGGGAAGGTCATGGAGGCTGAATGAAGCCTATTTCTTGCAAACAAGAAATGGGGGACACAGAAAGACTTTTGTGCTCAGGAGCCCCACAAGGGCCTGCTTGGTTTCAGTGGCACAAACAGAGGGGGGGGGGGACATACCATTGGGAGGAATGAGTTCTACTCTAAAGACAGGAGCCTGTGTATTCCGAAGTCCAAAGATAAACAGGATTTCCCATTATTCAATCCTGGTTAGTATTCATTGTACCTGACCTGGACCTGAAGTCCCTAATTCTGTTCTCATTCCCTTAGTGACTAGCTCCTGCCTAGAAATCACTGATGCTAATATGGAGGCCCTTTCAGCTAACATAATGCTGTGAACCCAATTTTAATGCATCGTCCTATCTAAAATCATTCAGTGAATACAGACAGTTTTAGAGAGAGTGCAAACTCTAGCATGGTCCACAAGGCCTTTTCTAACTTGACTCCTGTTTACCTTTCCATCCTCATCTGTCATTATTACATTACATCATGCCTTTCCTTAGCTGTGCTGAACTACTTTCAGCTCCTCAATGAACCATGTGCTCTAATACATCTGAGCCTTTACACTTTTCCTCTGGTAGGGATGTCTCTCCCAACTTTCTCCACTCTACCTGCTTACTTACCCTTTAAAATATAGCTTAGATGTCACTTCCCCCAAGAAGCCTTCCCTGAGTGTCTCCTACTGAACTAGGGGCCTTGACTCTGCATTCTCATAGGGCTTATTTCTCTATTATGATTTTTAATAATCTTTTTACTTGCTTTACTTCAGAGTTATTATGTCAGCTCCTCAAGGGGAAGAGACAAGGTTTGTTCATCTCTGAATCTTCATACCCTATGAGTAATTCCTATCATATGGTTTGTTCTCAATAAACTTCTTAATGGATGATTGACTGAATATTGCATCTATGGCTCTACATGCATGACAGGATGGAGATTTCAGGCACTGTGATAGAATAGTGAGGGCAGTCTTTGAGTCATTGTTTTTACATTCCTTTTGAATGTAGTTTGATTTAAGTAGATCAAATCATTTGGGTGGTTAGACAGCCTTGCTGTTGCGTGGCCACATTAGACATTTATAATATCTGGAACTAAATAAATAACAACAATAGTGATAAAATCGGTCACTCCAGACTTGGGGTTTTTTTTAATGTTGTTTTACTCTAAGTGCTGGGTCTGATGCCCCTGCTATCCTATTGTATTCAGCCATCATTCCCCTCATTTGACAAAGGAAAGAAGAGTTCTGGAACCATTTGGTAATTGGGATAATTTGTGCTACCTCCAGTTACAGGGGCTGTGCCTCCCCTCACCATCTCCTTATCCTCACCTTCCATGATACAAAATATCCATTTAAAGGATAGGTATAAATTAAGCAAAAATCCATGAATGTCCTGAAAGCCAGATCATTGGTGTCTAATTGATCAAATACTCAAATGCTGAACTGATTATCCTGGTTTGGCTAAGTCTTCCTGATGCCAAATCTCCTGATTTGGAATCTGAGCAATGACTTAGCTTATGCTGCAACTCTTTCGGGGGTGACAATACTAAAAAAAATGTCCTTATATCACTGACATTTTTGGTTAAAAGTGCATCTTACCCAGGTCCTTGTGACAAATTGTCAGCCAGTGCCCCAAAAGTGGCCTCAATAGACAGAGATGCTGTGAGCTGCTTCAAGTAACAGGAAGTGCTGACAGGAGGAAACAATCAGGTGTCATTTCATGCCTATAGCCTAGATGATTTCCCTCTTATTTCAGTTCCAATTACATAGAGGATCACTGTTGGCTGCATTGTGTATTCACCCAAAATCTTCTCTGAAACTTTAAGGTAGCTTGGAATGTGGGTGAAACCAGTCAGAATCAGGCCCTAGGAAGTGTATAAAAGGCAGCATGGCAGAGTGAAAAGAGAACTGGGCCGGAGAGTCAAGAAAGCTAAGTTAAAGTCTGTGCTCATAACTTTCTATTTGTGTTACCTTAAACTAATTACTAAATCTCTTCTCAGTCTTCCCATCTTTTTGTAATGAACATCATAAAAGTTGCTTTCTACGTCTTGCAGCTGTAAGATTCAAAATCAAAGTGAAATAATGTATATGAAATGGAATTTTTTCCCAAAAAACATAATCATAAAACACTGTACAAAGGTACTCTGACTTATGGAATAATAAAACACTTCCTATTGGTCTCAAACAACCCACAAGCCCAGTTCCACTTTAATCCACAGTCAGTTGATTTAAAACAGTCTGGCTATCAGCCCAGAGTGGAAATGAAAAGATCAGACCAGAAGTTTATGCTGGGCTTTCCCCTACACCGTTTTTATGAGACTGATTTCTCTAAGGAGGACTTAATCCCAAAAAGGTGAGGTTGGTTAATTTTCCTCTGTCAGGTCTCTCCTTCCTCCCCTCACTGTGTTTGTTTCCCCACTAGGCACTTATCCTGGGTGTATCCCAGAAAAAAAAAAATTCATAAGAATTATGCATTCTTTCTGGTCCACAAAAATAATTTATACTGGTTTATCATTTTTATCCCCAAATTATCAATCAAGACAGAGCTATATATATATTTTTTTTTCTCAGTTAATGGCAATATGGGAATGGTCTCCCTCAAATCCATCTTCTTTCATTCTGTGGCATTTTAACTATAAAGCTAATATTTTAAATTTCTGTTTGCAAAGCTCAGAGTTCAATCTGCCAGATGTAGTCCCCTGCAAGGTACAATTCCTCATTGACCAGCACCCACATAATGTACTCCACAAGGCTCCAAAGGCAGCTTCCTGTCACGTCTGAACTGCTTTAGAAGTAGTCTGCTAGACTGCTAGGCACTATAGTAATAAAAAAACCTCTCTTTCCCCCACCCCCTCCCACCTTAAGGTCACTCTGCATACTGCTCAGTCTCACCTCAGCAGTGGGTGGGGCCACTCCCGAAGGGTCTTATTCATCTCCCTTGCCTCAGGTATTCAGCAGACCCACTCTGTAGTATCTAAGCTCCTGCTGGCCCTGGAGGAATCCAACAGAGTTTCTGCTTTCTCAGGGATCATGTTATAAACGAGGTAGCGTTCTAGAGGCCAGCAAGCTGTTTTGTTTGTCCTCACAATATAGTCCACAGTGTGTTTTTTAAATAAACTTTTTATTTATTTGTATTTATTTATTTATTTAAACATCTTTATTGGAGTATAATTGCTTTACAATGTTGTGTTAGTTTCTGCTGTATAACAAAGTGAATCAGCTATATGTATAAATATATCCCCATGTCCCCTCCCTCTTACGTCTCCCTCCCACCATGCCTATCCCACCCCTCTGGGTGGACACAAAGCACCGAGCTGATCTCCCTGTGCTATGCAGCTGCTTCCCACAAGCTATCTATTTTACGTTTGGTAGTGTATATATGTCCATACCACTCTCTCACTTTGTCCCAGCTTACCCTTCTTCCCCCTCCCCATGTCCTCAAGTCCATTCTCTACATCTGTGTCTATTCCTGTCCTGCCCCTAGGTTCTTCATGACCATTTTTTCTTTTTTTTTTAGATTCCATATATATGTGTTAGCATACGGTATTTGTTTTTCTCTTTCTGACTTACTTCACTCTGTATGACAGACTCTAGGTCCATCCACCTCACTACAAATAACACAATTTCGTTTCTTTTTATGGCTGAGTAATATTCCATCATATGTATGTGCCACATCTTCTTTATCCGTTCATGTGTCAGTGGACACTTAGGTTGCCTCCATGTCCTGGATATTGTTAAGAGTGCTGCAATGAACATTGTGGTCCATGACTCTTTTCGAATTATGGTTTGCTCAAGGTATATGCCCAGTAGTGGGATTTCTGGGTGATACTGTAGTTCTATTTTTACTTTTTTAAGGAACCTCCATACTGTTCTCCATAGTGGCTGTATCAATTTACATTCCCACCAACAGTGCAAGAGTGTTCCCTTTTCTCCACACCCTCTCCAGCATTTGTTGTTTGTAGATATTTTGATGATGGCCATTCTGACCGGTGTGAGGTGATACCTCATTGTAGTTTTGATTTGCATTTCTCTAATAATTAGCGATGTTGAACATCCTTTTGTGTGTTTGTTGGCAATCTGGATAATCTCTTTGGAGAAATGTGTATTTAGGTCTTCTGCCCATTTTTGGATTGGGTTGTTTGTTTTTTTGATATTGAGCTGCATGAGCTGCTTGTATGTTTTGGAGATTAATCCTTTGTCAGTTGCTTCGTTGGCAAATATTTTCTCCCATTCTGAGGGTTGTCTTTTGTCTTGTTTATGGTTTCCTTTGCTGTGCAAAAGCTTTGAAGTTTCATTAGGTCCCATTTGTTTATTTTTGTTTTTATTTCCATTACTCTAGGAGGTGGATCAAAAAAGATCTTGCTGTGATTTATGTCAAAGAGTGTTCTTCCTATGTTTTCCTCTAAGAGTTTTATAGTGTCCGGTCTTACATTTAGGTCTCGAATCCATTTTAAGTTTATTTTTGTGTATGGTGTTAGGGAGTATTCTAATTTCATTCTTTTACATGTAACTGTCCAGTTTTCCCAGCACCACTTATTGAAGAGACTGTCTTTTCTCCATTGTATATCTTTGCCTCCTTTGTCATAGATTAGTTGACCATAGTTGCGTGGGTTTATCTCTGGGCTTTCTATCTTGTTCCATTGATCTATGTTTCTGTTTTTGTGCCAGTACCATGTTGTCTTGATTACTGTAGCTTTGTAGTATAGTCTGAAGTTAGGGAGTCTGATTCCTCCAGCTCCGTTTTTTTCCCTCAAGACTGCTTTGGCTATTTGGGGTCTTTTGTGTCTCCATACAAATTTTAAGATGATTTGTTCTAGTTCCGTAAAAAATGCCATTGGTAATTTTATAGGGATTGCATTGAATCTGTAGATTGCTTTGGGTAGTAGAGTCATTTTCACAATATTGATTCTTCCAATCCAAGAACATGGTATATCTCTCCATCTGTTTGTATCATCTTTAATTTCTTTCATCAGCATCTTATAGTTTTCTGCATACAGGTCTTTTGCCTCCTTAGGTAGGTTTATTCCTAGGTATTTTATTCTTTTTGTTGCAGTGGTAAATGGGAGTGTTTCCTTAATTTCTCTTTCAGATTTTTCATCATTAGTGTATAGGAATGCAAGAGATGTCTGAGCATTAATTTTGTATCCTGCTACTTTACCAAATTCATTGATTAGCTCTAGTAGTTTCTGGTAGCATCTTTAGGATTTTCTATGTATAGTATCATGTCATCTGCAAACAGTGACAGTTTTACTTCTTCTTTTCCAATTTGGATTCCTTTTATTTCTTTTTCTTCTCTGATTGCTGTGGTGAAAAATTCCAAAACTATGTTGCATAATAGCAGTGAGAGTGGAGATCCTTGTCTTGTTCCTGATCTTAGAGGAAATGGTTTCAGTTTTTCACCATTGAGAATGATTTTGGCTGTGAGTTTGTCATATATGGCCTTTATTATGTTGAGGTAAGTTCCCTCTATGCCCACTTTCCTGAGTGTTTTTATCATAAATGGGTGTTGAATTTTGTCGAAAGCTTTTTCTGCATCTATTGAGATGATCGTATGGTTTTTCTCCTTCAGTTTGTTAATATGGTTTATCACATTGACTGATTTGCATATATTGAACAATCCTTGCATTCCTGGGATAAACCCCACTTGATCATGATGCGTGATCCTTTTAATGTGCTGTTGGATTCTGTTTGCTAGTATTTTGTTGAGGATGTTTGCATCTATGTTCATCAGTGATATTGGCCTGTAGTTTTCTTTTTTTGTGACATCTTTGTCTGGTTTTGGTATCAGGGTGATGTTGGCCTCATAGAATGAGTTTGGGAGTGTTCTTCCCTCTGTTATATTTTGGAAGAGTTTGAGAAGGATATGTGTTAGCTCTTCTCTAAATGTTTGATGGAATTCACCTGTGAAGCCATCTGGTTCTGGGCTTTTACTTGTTGGAAGATTTTTAATCACAATCTCAATTTCAGTGCTTGTGATTGGTCTGTTCATATTTTCTAGTTCTTCCTGGTTCAGTCTCGGAAGGTTGTGCTTTACTAAGAATTTGTCCATTTCTTCCAGGTTGTCCATTTTATTGGCATATATTTGCTTGTAGTAATCTCTCATGATCCTTTGTATTTCTGCAGTGTCAGTTGTTACTTCTCCTTTTTCATTTCTAATTCTATTGATGTGAGTCTTCTCCCTTTTTTTCTTGATGAGTCTGGCTAATGGTTTATAAACTTTGTTTATCTTCTCAAAGAACCACGTTTATTTTTTATTGATCTTTGCTATTGTTTCCTTCATTTCTTTTTCATTTATTTCTGATCTGGTCTTTATGTTTTCTTTCCTTCTGCGAACTTTGGGGGTTTTTTGTTCTTCTTTCTCTAATTGCTGTAGGTGTAAGTTTAGGTTGTTTATTTGAGATGTTTCTTGTTTCTTGAGGTAGGATTGTATTTCTGTAAACTTCCCGCTTAGAACGGCTTTTGCTGCATCCCATAGGTTTTGGGTCGTCGTGTTTTCATTGTCATTTATTTCTAGGTATTTTTTGATTTCCTCTTTGATTTCTTCAGTAATCTCTTGGTCATTTAGTAGTGTATTATTTAGCCTCCATGTGTTTGTATTTTTTACAGTTTTTTTCCTGTAATTGTTATCTAGTCCCATATTGTTGTGGTTGGAAGATATACTTCATATGATTTCAATTTTCTTAAATTTATCAAGGCTTGATTTGTGACCCAAGATATGGTCTATCCTGGAGAATGTTCCACAAGCACTTGAGAAGAAAGTGTATTGTGTTGTTTTTGGAGGGAATGTTCTCTTTGGAACATTGGTATAATGTTCAAAAACATTATTAACAAATTATAATTTGGTATAAATATCAGTTAAGTCCATCTTGTTTAATGTGTCATCTAAAGCTTGTGTTTCATTATTTGTTTTCATTTTGGGTGATCTGTCCATTGGTCAAAGTGGGGTTAAACTTTTTATTTTAGAATAGCTTTCAACTTACAGAAAAGTTGTAAATATAGTACAGAGAGTTCTCATATATCCCATGCCCAATATCCCTTATTGTTAACATCTTATATTAGTATAGTACATTTATCATAACTACTGAACCAATGTGGATGCATTATTATTAACTAAAGTCCTTACTTTGTTCAAGATTTCTTCATTTTTATCTAATGTCCCTTTTGTCATCGCAGGCTCCTGTACAGGATCCCACATTACATTTAAGCATCATGTCTCCTTAAGCTCTTCTTGGTTGTGACAGTTTCTCAGACTTTCCTTGTTTTTGATGACTTTGACGGTTTTGAGGAATATTGGTCAGGTATTTTGTAGAATTTCCTTAATTGGGATTTGTGCAGTGTTCTTCTTATTGTTAAATTGAGGTTATGTGTTTTGGGGACAAAAACCAGAGAGGTAAGTTGCCATTCTTATCAGATCATATCAAGGGTACATGATTTATGACTGCTGATGTCAAGCTTGATCATCTGGCTGAAGTAGTATTTGTCATCTTTCTACAGTGTAAAGTTCTTCGCCTTCCTCTGCCCTTTTCCATGCTATACTCTTTGGAAGGCAGTCATTATGTACAACCCACACTTGAGGAGTGGGGAATTATGTTCTGTATGCTTGGGAAAGTGTATCTACATAAATCTTTTTATATTTTGCCTAGAAGTTTTGTCTAGTCTCCCCACTTATTTGCTTATTCAATCATATATATTAGTATAGACTCATGGATATCTATTCTATACTTTGAGTTATAATCCAATACTTATTTTTATCAAATATTTATTTTGTTGCTCAAGTTGTTTCAACTTTAGCCATTGGAAGCTGCTACAGGTGGCTGTGTCCCTTTGACACACTACCATCATTATGGGAATATTATCATCATCTTCATCCTCCTCCTCATCATCATCGTCCTTCTCATCATTCCCTTTCTAGCACTAAAATATGCTCCAGGCTCGTTTTTTGTATTTCCTGCCCCAGTCCTGTAATCAGTCATTTGTCCAAGGAGCTTTAGTTCTTTTTATTATAGAATGGTATTAAAAATTATAGACTTAGTATACAAAGAAATGATACCAGACCATATATAAAAATGGAACTCTGACCTCTAGCAACCAACCCCCCCAAAACAACCCGTTATCTACAGTAACCAGCCCAGAAGCCAGCCTATCCAAAAGTTAGACTTGTGGGAAGTCAGACCACTATTTCTAGAAACCAGCTCAGGAAGGCAAACAGTAGCCCCTGTAACAATTGGCCGAAAATGGCCAGGACTTGATTAATAACTGATTTTATTAATGAAAAGTCCCTAATTTTTGTCCCTGCTTCCAACTTAGAACTGTCCAGAGAGAGCCAACTATGGCTATGCACACTTAACTAATCACATAGGGTATTTTACTTCTAGTTAGCCTGCCTACATGTAGCTTCCCCATGACAACAGCCTCCAATCAGGGCATAGCTGAAGCTTTCCCTTTTTTCTCATTTAAAGCTTTGCTATTCCTATGCCTGCCTTTGAGTCTGTGCCAAAATGCAAGTGATGGGCCTGACTCCCCAGCACGCTCTCAGTAAATAACCTCTGCCAATTCTCATTTGGTTGGTCTTTACTTATTTCCACAGAAACCAAAATCTTGATGCTAGCTATGCTCATTGCTGGAGTTCATTGCTTATAGGTCCTCTTTGCTAACATTGCAAGGAAATAAATGTGTGTATACTGTGCTGTATATATACACATGACTATAAATATTTCTAGGTATATTCATCTTTATCTGTATTAAACTAAATGTGATTTCATATTGACATGTCTAACTCTAATCTATTACCACATACATCATTCTAGCCTCCTCCTATTGCTTATTTGTAAACTTTTGCAACAGTGAAAAACCTTGTTCTTGCTATCCACCATCCATTTACTTAATCGTTCAATCTAAGTATATATGTATAACACTATCAGAATTGCTAGTCTTTACTCACATGGGACAAAACTTTACTAAGTAGAATACAGTGGTTATGTACAGTTCCCTTTGCTTTTAGTCTTACAGACTTAACTCGTTTTCAAAGTTACTTAGGTCAGCACTTTTTCCCCTACTGCCTTCAGTGGGGTTGTCATATTTGTAATACAATTTGTAATACAGTTTGTGATACAGTTAGATTCTCTTATCATAGTGTGCATTCCTTCCTTGTATCCCTACCCTCTTAATTTATTTTTTAATTTTGTATACATTAAGGTTTACACTTTGTGTTGTAAAGTTCTATGGGTTTTGACAAATGCACAGTGTCATGTATCTACCATTAAAATACCATTCAGAATAGTTTCACTGTCTTAAAAGGTACCCTGTGCTTCAACTATTTGACTCTCACTCCTGCATAAACCCCTGATGACCACCAATTTGTTTACTGTCCAGAATGTCATGTAAATGAAGTTATACAGTATGAAGCCTTTTCAGACAGGCTTCTTTCACTTGGCAATATGCATTTAAGGTTCGTTCATATTGTTCTGTGGATTGATAGCACATTTCTGCTTATCACTAAATAGTATTCCATTGTATGGATATACCACAGTTTGCTTATTCATTCACCTGTTGAAGTACATCTTGGTTTCTGTCAGAATTTAATTATTAATAAACCTGCTATAAACATTCATGTAGAGGTTTTCTCTAGACATAAGTTTTCAAATCAGTTGGTAAATACCTAGGAATATGAGTACCGGATCAGATGGTAAGTTTATGTTTAGCTTTGTAGAAAACTGCCAAGCTTTTTCCAGTCCCTTGGCAAACACTGTCAAGTGTTTTCCAAAGTCACTGTATTACTCAGCATTCTCATCAGCAATAGATGAGAGTTTCCTGGTGTTACTCCCTGGATTACATAGGATGTGCAAATTTATATAATTTGCAAATTATATAGCAAAAGGGAGATTATCTGGATGTGCCTAATCTAATCACATGATCTCTTCCTTTAAAAGCAGAGTCTTCTCAGGCTGGTAGCCAAAGAGGAAGCCAGAGAGTTTCCAAGTACATATTGCTGCTGGCTTTGAAATGGAGGGGAGCATGTGAGAGAATCAGAGAGAGCTGGGAGTCACCCCATCCGAGTCTTCAAGGAAATGGGAACTTAGTCCACAACCACAAGGGACTGAAAAATGAGCTTGGAGGTGAGTTTTTTCCCATACACCTTAGATAAGAGCCCATTCTGTCCAATACATCTTGATTTCAGCCTTGTGAGACCCAGAATAGAGAACCTAGTCAAGTCTGCCTGAACCTCCGACCTACAGAACTGGGCTATAAAATGAAGGTTGTTTTAAGCCTGTAAATTTGTGGTAATTTATAACACAACAATAGAAAACTAATACAGCAAGTTGTCATTGGATGGCCCTGTTTAATAAATAAGGGACTGACTCATGAGCAAGGAGTGTAATGGTACCAAATTCTGAAAAACAAAGATGAAAGCAATATTAGCCATGGCTAATTTGACTCCAGCCTTGCCTCCTTCTAAGCAGGAAGCAAAGTTTGGCTACCTAAATTTTGGTTGGTTGCTGGCATTTGATTCTCTCACACTCACTAACCTACCTTCTTTTCCTTTCTGCTAGTCACACATAATCAGTGTAACACATTGATTTATTCCCTAAGAGAGAGATATATTTACATGCCATATATAGCTTATTGTAGGATTTTTTATCCCAGAGTGACAAGGTTGGGGAGGGAATCCAAAGCCGTCCCTCCCAGTAAAGAGAGCACTGTGGAGAGGAAGAAACAAATGAACAACCCCTGAAACATCGCAATATGTGGATAGCCATCTATTGCATTTATTCTAGTCCTGCCAAGTTGGCAAAGTCAAAGAAAACCATTTCCCCTGGCTGGCATCACTAAACCAGTTTGAGCTCCTAAAATCAAATGAGAAGAAAGGCACAGAGAGCCAGAATGAGCCATTCAAACAAACTAAGCTGATTCTGACAGGTTCCCTGGTAACAAATCCAACTATGGTTATAAATGGGTCACTATAGCCTCCAGCTGTATTTTCTGTTACGTAATCTTCCTGGAAAAGAGGATTAAACCATATTTAAGATAAACATTTGCTTTTCTATAGCGAATTTAGCACTGTTGTTTAAAGTGCTTTGGAACTGAATTGTGCAGGTGCTAAAATTCTAATTGCCTGTTTTTCCTGACATTCATCTTAGAATTGCTCAAAGAAAGATAGTATCTTTGACTCTTTCACATAAAATATAATGACCACAGTGAAAGGAATGGAATGGATAGGAAAGAATCACAAGTAAAATGAAGGCCCTTTAAAAGTCATGTACTCAAGCCATCTATTGGTGAGGAGGATACATCATTTCTCACATGAGTCCACTTTAGTTTGCTGATGATTTGGCCAAAAAACTTGTACCTGGTTTATAGTAATAGAAATAGAAAGCAAGAACATCTACTTATGTGGGAGACCAAAAATCCAGTGTTTCAGTTGAAGGTATAGATTTGGGGTTATCTATATAGTTGCAAAACCTGGATGTTTTTAGGGAAATAAAATTTTTATGAGTCAGCCAGGACACTAAAAATGCTTGATTCTGACTTCACATTGTGTTAGACTCAGACAGTGTTGTAATCTGTAGAAACTGTATATGTGTCTCTTATTTTATTTATTTTAGTACCTGCGTAATTGCTTAATTAACCTATGGCCTAAGGCCAAGGAAAAGTACAAGCAACTACTCAGAAGGATGAGTGTCTTCATAATCCTCAGGGCCCTGCTATTAGTTGGAATAATTGGTGAGTTTAGTCAAGACTTTTAAATTGACTTGACAGAGTTGCTCTGCCATTGTTTGGATCATTAAAATATCCACTGACATGCCCCTTCTTTGATTATATTCTCAAGCTGCTTGGGCTGTTGTATACAAAAATGACATGAGTTACAAAAATGACAGATCGACTTTGGAAAATCAGAGGCCTGAGATAATAGAAAATACTTCCATTTGTGATAGTGTTGTTCCTTTAACACCTACTTACATGAAAGGGAGTGGGAAATGGAGCAGAAGACTGTCCCTTCAGAACCTGATGGAAAGGATCATGCTCCCACTAGCATCCACCTTGAAGGGAAAAATTGAGTTTCAGCATCTCTAGCATAAGTAAGACAGAGAAGAGGGCTATAATTCAATTCAACAAGTAGAAGCTTTACTCTCCTACCTAGGTGCTGTGTTGGTTATAAGAGCCAAACACTGCCCTCAAGGTGTTTACGGTCTTTTTGGAGATATGACATGAATTTAAAAGATAGAAATAAAGAACACAAATCTCTATATAGTCAAGTGCCACAGTGTGTGGTCACTACTTTGGGGTGGTCTGGAAAGACAGAGGACAACGTGATCAAGAGTGGGAACACTTTAAAGCTGAGCTGAAGTTTTAGATAAGTTATGAAACAGAGCCAGATTTGGAAGTTTATGTGTTCTCCAATATAATAGACATTGGCTATCTGATTTTACTCCAACTATTTAGAAGTGGTTCACATTTCTGGGCAGGTTTCTGTATTATTGAGGATGTTTATGGCACAAGTAACAGAAAAACAGGCTAACAGTGGCTTCAACCATAAGAACATTTAGTGTTCTCTAAAGGGGAAATCTGGAGGAAGTTGATGCTAGAATTAAGTCAACAGAATGATGATGTCAGGGCACTGGATATACATCTCTGTAATTCTTTTTTGTCCTTCCCTTGTGGTCACTAGGTGACTGAAATAGCTCTAAGCAGCATGTCCTTATATGAGAGTGTTCAAAGCAGACAGGAACACAGGAAAACAAAAGGCTGGATTTTGTAAAAGCTAAAATATGCCCAGTGCCAGGAGATGAACCATGATAGAGCTAAGCTTGCTGAGAGATTCTAGGGGAGGAAAATCTTTTCTAGAAGCTCCCAGCAGAATTTCTTTTGTATTGTATTAGCCAGCATTGCATCATATGTCCCCGACTAGTCCATTCACTGGGAAAGGGGAACTGGATTGCCATAACTGGCTTAGACCTATCATGATTTATTTCCTGGGCCTAGGAACATTTTAGCAAACAAAATATTTCCGAAGGAAGTGGAGTAAATGGCTATGGGGTAAATAAAAAAACAATATCTGCCACAGCCCTGGAGCTGAATCTCATATTGGACATGCTTTGCACCAGAATCTAATAGATGCTATTTTTGGTCCCCTCTCTCTGTCTCTCTCCCCTTTTTCCTCTCCTTCTCCTACTTCTTCCTTTTCTCTTCTACTTTTATACCCATGCATACAAACACGATCATAAACATGTCACCTTTAAACGCATTGAAAACTTGTATTTAAATAAGGCACCAAGGGAGTGGGGCAGCACGAATTCATTTTTTGCTTGGCTCCCTCCCATATACCTTTGTATGTCAGATAGTATTCACATTTTATGAAATTGCCCAATTAGAATCTCCTGTCATTCACTAATTTCGACCTGAGATCCTTTAAAATGAAATATATTGAGTAGTGGTAACAACTTCTAATCAATCATGAATCAAATGCAGACAGATGGAGTTATTCTTCCTAACCATGGATCCCCAATCTTCATTTTATCCCCATCAAATATTAGGGCAGCAGTTACTAAAACATTGTGACTTAATATTTTAACCACTGAGAAAGCAGTGTGATTTAGGTTTACTGTGGGTATCAAACTACAAAAGAAGTCACATTAAATCATATTTTAAGGCATCAGGCTATAAATTATTTTTTCTTCCTGAAGAGCTTTGTTCCCAGAGAAGCTAAATGCTCAGACAAAATAAATGTAAATAAACAGCCAGAATCAACACAAAGCGGTTTAGACAAAATGCTTTTCTTGAGTTGGGAGGGTGAGGACGGGTGAAACACTAGAGTGCACATTATGACCTAATGTTTTATTCATGAAGCATTCTCAGCTCAAACTTCTGAGACATGTAGAGATACTGTACTTTCTATACCATAACCTCATTTACTGAAGATGTAAATGTGGATTCCTATAACATTTCTGGCCTTTTTAACTACTGGCTTTGTTTTGGTGACATTATAAGTAGATGCTTTCCTCTTTAAGTTAGGAAAACTTTACCATTCACACTGATTTCTGTATTAACTTGCAAGACAAAATTTTCTGCTGGAACACTAAATTTAGCTTAACACATATATTTAAATCTATTGACCCAGATTTTTCCTTTGGTTTGTTTAATTGCAGATCCTTAAGCAACTGTCTCTTTTATTTTAGAGTAATAATTTTGATATTTAAATCATAGAGTATTAGAGTTAGAAGGGACCTTACAGATCACCTAGTTCATTTCCTTTATTTTTCAGATGCGAAAAAAAAACTGAGTCTGAAGGAGGTTAAGTGACTTGCCTAGTGTCACACAATTAATTACTGGCAGAGTTAGGGTCTGTAAACCAGCATGTCTGACTTCAAAGTCCATAATTTTTATGCCATATGTGATGCCTCATCTACAGTAACTTTTAGCATCATATTAAAGTAGTATTAAATACATTGGCATCACATAACCCTGTTAAGATCTTGCCTTCCCTAGCCCTGATTAGATACCGGAAATAAATACATCCAGTTGAGCTTTCAGCCAGCCCAGAGAAACAGAGACCATATAGCATAATAATTATGAATATGGGCACTGGAATAAAGCCAGATCAGGGTTCAAATTCTGGCTCTGCAACCTACTTACTACATATAAGAGCAAGTTGCTTAACCTTTCTGGGTCTCTCTTTCCTTGTCTATAAAATGGGAATAAAATTCTCTTCATAGGATTGTTGCTTGAAGAAGTAAATACACATAGAACATTTGGAGTCTGGAAAGCTCCCAATAGGTGCTAATTCATTACTTTTTATCTCATTTGCTGAGCCAAACATAGTCAGAACAGCAGGTTCTGCTCTGATTAGGGTTCAGTCACAAGACCAGTAAGTCTGGTCTAGAATCAGTTTTGCTGCCAAAGAAGTGGTAATAAGGAATGTTTGCAACTTGTTTTTCTTTTCTATTCTTTTTTTATTTTTTCTTTTAATTGTCTTAAATGTAATATTACCTCTTTTCTTCTATTTTTCCTCTTTTTAAAAATTGGAAAGAAAATGAATATTAGATATTTATTAGGAGAAGAAATCAGACTTATAGTAGGTACTGGAGAATGATAATCTGAATATGAATAATTGAGGATACCAGGGGGGTGTAAGTCTTTATATGTTTAGAGCATCTGTGAAAAATGCTGTGGGAAATATAAAAGACGTATCAAATATAAAATTGCCTTCTAGAACCTTTAACTCATGCCAGAAAGACCAGAATTGTGTGTGTGTGTGTGTGTGTGTGTGTGTGTGTGTGTGTGTGTATAAAGCATTACCACCAGTGACATACATACATCTTTTTAAAAAATGAAAAACACTTGACTTAGTGACTGATTTACACTATCATATCTATCAACTCAGAAGAAATTAAGACCAGTGTGTGAATGTGTGCTAGAACCAGCAGAAGAGGCTTAATTAGTGAGGTAGAAGTTGAGCTGGGTGTTGAAAGATGAGTAGAACTTGAAGAGGCAGGGAAGAGGAGGGAGTGCATTTCTGGGGGAGGAAATAGCATAAGTAGCATCACGGAGAAGAGAATTTATAGTGTACATTGGCAGCAGTGAGGAAAGGAGTGGGAGAGAAGTAGGATGAAGATAAATTATTAATGGAGCTGCAAGGTTCCCAGTGCCTTTACCTGGGGAGAGGTGAACAGAGTCTAGTCTAGTCCACATTACTAGGGCAGGAAGACAGGCAAAGATAAAATGCTCTGCCTAGTGGAAAGATTATATAGTTGTCCAAAACTCTTCCTGGGCTCTGATTCTAGCATAGACAACAGTGAGTGGTCAGGGTTACAAAGGTTTGCTGTACAGGACAAAAGATACACACTTCAACACTGTAGTTTCCAACATTTACAATGTTATTCAGTATTTTTGCTTCCAGAGTAAAAAAGGGAGAAAATGTACCTTCGCAAATTCCCACTGAAAAGTAGGTTCTGGTCCAGCCTGAAGGGAAAAGTGGTCCTTGAAGCTGAGAGCCTCACTGACTATCTATGATACAGTTCTTTATTTCCAGCTTTACTGAGATATAATTGACATATAACATTGTGTAAATTTAAGGTGTATGATGTGACGATTTGATACATGTATATTTTGTGAAATGGTTACCACAATAAGGTCAGTTAACACATCCTTCTTCGGGATGCTTTCAAAGATGGAGGAGGGGATCTATTTGTGTTGTGGAGAGTGTAAGGATGCAACCTGGAAGATCCACGGTTGATATTATTTGCTGCCACCTCTACTCCTTTCAGACTGTGTAACAGAGCTGTTGTCAACAGAGATGCTGCATAGTGGCAATGACCCAGGACAGTGGTTGGGTTGATACAATCCCTACAATTCTACCATGGGTTTATTGTAGCCTTCTCTCCTTTCACATACAAATAAGGAAAGCTAATTAGCCATTTAATGTACCAGTTTGCTACTTTGGGGGTAAAAATAAATCAAGTCAATAAGTGTTTTTTTATCAGTTAAGCACCAGCAATCCAGAATTTCTTACAAAACATCTTCGGAAGGAAACACTTCCACCTGGCCAGGAGTAATAATTTACTGCTTGCACCAGTGAGTCCTTGCTGAAAGTATGTAAGGACCTCATGGCAAAGCCAGACCCTCACCTCTTTATCAGGCTCCCCTTTCCGTGTTTGGACTGGTGGTGCCCCAGATTTAGTACCTGTTCCCCACTCTGACCTCTGTTGTCAGAACAGCTGTATGTGATTTCTTGGTTCCCATGGTCCTGACACTGGCATATTTCTCACAGTTCTGCCACTGCCAGTGGTAACACCATCCTCTCTTAACATTTGCAGAGTGATTAACATGTGTCAGTCACAGTGCTAAGTTCTTTATGAGCATTATAAAGTTTAATTCTCACAGAAACACTGTGGGATGGATACTGATAGTATGCCCCCACTTTTTTTTTTAACAGATGAGAAAACTGATGCATAGAGAAGGTAACAACCTTGCCCAAAGTTAAACAGTGAGTGTAAGAGTATACATTCTGCTCTAGGCAGTTTGGTTCTAGAGACCACACTAACAACTACCGTGAAGAAACTGGCAGCTTAAGGAAGTTCTGGATACATTTCAGAGCTTCTAGAAGAGAGTAGTAAAAGAACTTCTCTGGTGAGTTAACCAGAGTCCTACCAAGAATAGACCAGATTAGATTTTTAGGCACATTTCTGTGAATTTTTGCAACAGCTCACATTATACTAGTTTTTTAAAAATGTCAGCCAGCGACTTAGGGACTGTAGTCAGGAGGGGCTGGAGAAGGATGAATTGGATAGAGGATGGAGGGAGCTGTTCCTCACTCTGCCCAGAGGGAAATGGTTGTTCCAACAATAATGGGCAAATGGAGGTTGTTCAAAACAAGTGCATTCCACATTCTTTTCCCTTAGGACTAATGTAATATTGACTGATTGCTTCAAATTCATCATTTGGTGAGTCAATAATATTGACTGATCTGTGGCTGGGTGCAACACATTATGCTAAGTAATGTGGGGCGACATAAAGATATCAAGAATGCAAATTTGCTCTCCTGGGGCTGCTAGTAAAGAGCATGAATTGGGGACAACACACAGGTTGAAGACAATAGAGCACATACTAGGACATAAGCACATAACAAAAAGTCATTGTAGGTGTAGGACAAAGATTCTGAAGGTTCTGCATCAAGATGGCTCAGAATCACCAACACCTACCTTGCAGTGAGTCGTTTTGAACTTTTGTCAGTATTCTCAGGAGAAGGTTTGGGGCATGGCCTTTGAATGCTCACTGAGTGATATCCATAAAGCAAAGTTTCTCAAATTTGACTGTGCACTAGACTAACTTGTTGAACTATTGGCACATACAAAATTCCAGTTTCCTACTCAGATCTACTGGATTGAAATTTTTCAGGTATTTGGGGCCTGAAAATCTCTATTCTTAACAAGAATTATCTAGAGAAAAATAATGCTAATACTGCTTGTCTTAGTCTGTTCGGAGTGCTATAACAAAACCACCATAGACTAGGTAGTTTAAACAACAAATATTTATTTCTCACAGTTCTGGACGCTGGGAAGTCCAAGATCAAGGTGCTGGCAGGTTCAGTGTCTGGTGAGAGTCTGCTTCCTGGTTCATAGATGCTGTTTTCTCACTGTGTCCTCACATGGAGGAACGGACCAGAGAGCTCTCTGGGTCTCTTTTATAAGGCCACTAATCCCATTCATGAGGGCTCCACCCTCATGACCTAATCACCTCCCAAAGCCCCCACCTCCTAAAATACCATCACACTGGGGATAAGAATTTCAACATATGAATTTTGTGAGGACACAAACATTCAGTTTGTGACACTGTTGATTTCATTTACAACAGGGCAATGTCATGGGGAATCAAATGAGATATAAAATGTGAAATTGACAAACTATAGTTACATTTATTTAAAGTCTTCTGTGTGCCAGGCATAATGCTGGATGCTTTAATTGTATTATTCAGTTACTCTCTATAGCATTCATGTGAGTTTCAGCTGTAGCTTCTTCATCCAAGCTATGTAGTTTTGAAGAATATATACCAAAATGTTAACACTGGCTACCTTCAGGTGATGAGATATGGATAATCTTCATTTTCTTCCTTATACTTTATGCATTCTACCCCCTTTTTCTTTTTTTAAAATAAATTTATTTATTTATTTGTGGCTGTGTTGGGTCTTCGTTGCTGTGCATGGGGCTTCTCTAGTTGTGTCGAGTGGGGGCTACTCTTCGTTGCAGTGCACGGGCTTCTCATTGCAGTGGCTTCTCTTGTTGTGGAACATGGGCTCTAGGCATGTGGGCTTCAGTAGTTGTGGCTCGCAGGCTCTAGAGCACAGGCTCAGTAGTTGTGGCACACGGGCTTAGTTGCTCCATGGCATGTGGGATTTTCCCAGACCAGGGCTCGAACCCGTCTCCCCTGCATTGGCAGGCGGATTCTTTTTTTTTTTTTTAAATATTTATTTATTTATTGAATTTATGGCTGTGTTGGGTCCTAATTTCTGTGCGAGGGCCTTCTCTAGTTGTGGCAAGCGGGGGCCACTTTTCATCGCGGTGCGCGGGCCTCTCACTATCGTGGCCTCTCTTGTTGCGGAGCACAGGCTCCAGACGCGCAGGCTCAGCAACTGCAGCTCATGGGCCCAGTTGCTCTGCGGCATGCGGGATCCTCCCAGACCAGGGCTCGAACCCGCGCCCCCTGCATTGGCAGGCAGACTCTCAACCACTGCGCCACCAGGGAAGTCCCCACCCCCTTTTTCTTTTGCAAAGATCATGTGTTACTTTTTTAATCAGAAAAATTTCCAAATCCATAAAAATTATTACAAATTTTTCAACTAAACCTGGGCAGTCCACATTCATAGTACTAGCAAATCTGTAAAATGTTATTTGAGCAAAGTGTTCTGAGATTAAGAAATAGTTGAAGATGATTGGGCTAGATATTAAACACCCCTATCAAAATGTTGCCATGTAGCATTCCTCCATTTTCATGGAAATGTCCTCCATTTTCTTAGAGGATCGCAGAGAATGAAATCTGGATAGAAATGTTTGTAAGGGAAGAAAGAAATTAGGAAAATTCAAGAGTATGGGACATACTTAGTTCCAACACTGTACCACAGCAAGGAACCCAGTTATTATGAGGACATTATTAAGGTCTTTGGCACACCACAAGGGAGGGTGAATATATGGAAGCAAAGATGGGGGACTCTGCAATCACAGTTTTGCTCTAGACTGGCTGGATTTGGTACACCCCAAACTCAAAAGTATTAACATGAGGTGGTCACCAGCTGGGTATATACTCTAAATGTGAAGATGCTCTAAATCCTGCCAGAAGTCTATAATGCATCCACAATCCATCATACCATTTGAAGATTCGGCACTTGTCCTATGTATGCCACTTTACTTCCTTCAGAGCATGGTAATTCAATAGTGGCATCATTAACATAAGTAGAAGCAGCAGCCAGTAAAGTGCCTTGATTATTATCAACATAATGGGTCACATATCCTGAATGACACTTATGTAAGTCTACTTTCCTGCTTTCTGTCCTCATCCCTATTCTTGCTTAAGAGGACAGATTTTTATCTGTTTTCTGCTTCCTTTCAGCTGCTCTTCTAAATCACCATGGAAATGAGTGAATGGTCAAAACCAAATGCAAACTAAGGTGGTTAATGATTCAAAAAGCCATCTGAAAGGAGACTAGCTCAAGCCCTAGTTTACTTTTAAATCGTAGTTTAAGAAAATAATTAAAATCAGGAGGAGGAAAAATATACTTAAAGAATGTACCCCAAAAGAGGCCAAAGGAGAGGCTAAAATGTGCTTAGTATTTGTTTTATTTGTATTATACAGTTCAGTTCTTCAGATGAAAGCTGCAGCCTCTGTGTGATACCCCCAAAATACTTGAAATTCAGAGTCCCCTTTTCTTGAGAACCCATGGAAATACTGTACACATTTGTTTTGGCCACCCACTGGCCACTCAGTATTCATTTACCTTTTATAATAGCAGTTTGTTTTCCATTTGGAAAATTACCTGCCTCTCATTGTATGCAGTATGGATCAAGTAGTCAATGGAAGTATTGTGCCCTCAGAATAAGAATTCTGAGGAATATTGGGGAAAGAAATGACTAAGAGAACAAAAGGACTGATTGAAATTTGTGGGATGAGATTCAGATTTATATTACTTTGAATATCAGAAGAGATGCAACTTATTTTGTACTCCAAATTGGATGATACAGGGTATATTTGTAACCAGGAACAAAAAAGAATGGAAAGAAATATACCAATTTTTAGTGCTTATCTCTGGGCATGAGATTATTGATATTTAGCATTTTCTTCTTTATAAAAGGGATGCATGCTTATTATGTTATATTTAAAATCATATAAAACACTCCAATATATGTGTTTAAAAATACCTCAGTACATGTGCTGTCCTAGTTTGGGAAGTCAAACAAGGCTTTGTCTGGTAAGATGGCACACTTCATCCCACAGTCATCACCCCAAGCAACCTGAAGACTTCAAGAATAGGTTCCCTTTCTTCTTTCAGGACAATGAATTAATCATTGTTCCTACCACCTAAGATTTGAAATTTTCAGCACATATAATTCATGTGAATGTACAATCCAGCATATATACCTCGTGAGAAATTTAGATATATTCTGAGCCAAATCCCAAGAAAGATGTTATAATTCTCAGTTTTCTTAGTGCAAGTATATGGCCTCTTCCATTGTCTTTGCCTCTGTCAATCTGAGTCTGGGCCCAGGAATCTTTTTTTTTCCCCCTCTCTCTCATCTTTTCTGCCCTTGTCTTGGATCTTTGTTTCTGGCAGCATGTACCCCAGAACAGTTTATTCTGTTACTTCTATGGTCTTTCTTGCCTGATCAGATTTATAAAAAGTTTTCTTAGATCTTTACAACTCTGTCTCCTGTTGTAAGCAGCCCACACAATCCAACTGATAACTCATTCTCTATGCATCTGCAGCATATGTCTTTTGCACAGGCTGGTGCAAACCACAGGACTGGTTTGCATGTTAATGACAGCATCATTTTCTCCCTAAGATTTCATGGCCCTTTCTCACGAATTTCAATATAATTAAGACCATATTTTAATTGCAATATATTGGAGACTGAAGTTATCCAGGGTCACTCCGTAGTTCACAATCACTCCTGGGAGTCCGGTGGGAAGAAGAAAATCTATTTTTGAACTGCTCTTTTTTGCAAATTGATAAAGCTTAGAATATAAGTACTTGAATTGTGATTTTTTCCCCTGGAAACATAGATCAGCAATGAGTAGAAATGTTATATATGGCAAGAATCAAAATCTGGGAGGTTTTTACTTGAGTTATTGATACAGAGTAAATCTTACCCAGATACAAAGTAGTGATTCCACACATGTATATTTTACTTTTAACTTCTATATTTGTCTGGGGTCTCTGAGACGAAGGGACTTAATCTACCTCCTCTGTAATATCTACCTTTAAGACTCTTGGCTATACTAATCTTAGTCTTTTCTGACATCTTTTATCACTTTCAGTCTATTTCAAATAATCAGTACCTAAATGAGGACTGTACTGCATTACTCTTAATGTGTTTCATGTCTCTCTAAATAGATTTTAAGCCTTGGAAGGAAGAATTGGCCTGAGTCTTTCAATCTAGGTTCTAATCTCAACTTGACCACTATTCACAGGGAATACCACAGTGGGCATGACAGATAACATATCTGATTTCATGGACCTTACATCTAGTAGAAAGGAAAAGAAACACACAGTAAGCAGTTTAATAAGCAAGATAATTTCAGTAAGTTATGAGTGCTATGAAGAAAAGAAAAGGGATTATGCTAGAGATTGATTTGTGGAGAGTACAAAGGCCCTGTAGTGGTCTGTATAATAAATATGTATAGAGCATAGTGTGGGGGGCGGGGGGAGAGAAGTTAGAGAGGTAGGCAAGGGCAGATCATGAAGACCTTTCTTTTGTACATTGTTAAGAATTTGAATTTCATTACACTGTTTTAAGCAAGGATGTGGCTTGATGTGTTTCAAGAATATGACTCTGACTGCTGTGTAAGAAAGAATATAAAGGAGCAGAAGTAGAATTGAGGAAGCCTGCTATGGGGTATTGAATGCCTATATCCTAAATGAGAAGTGATGGTGGCTTGGATTAGGATTGCAGAAGTTGAGACAGAGAAGAGTGGTTAAATTTTGGATATATGTATTTTGGGGGGAGACTTTTAAGGATTTTCTGATGGATTTTATTTGGTGGTGATTATGGCCTGAAGAGTTCAAAACAAGACATGATTGAAAGATGTATTTCTATGTTTATACTGTAAAATTCTGAATGATAAATTTAATATGACCAGAAAAGAAATTATTGCTCACATTTCTCTGCATACTCTGGGCAAGACTTGCATTTGTGGTCATCATCAAAAGAGCACAGTAACAACTTTAAAGAGTCAGTATAAACCAGTATTCACAAGAGGCAGGATGGATGATGTAGTGTTACGAGTAATGGCGTAATCAGCATTGAATAAATGGCATTAGGAAACTGCAGAGGCAAGAGATCTATATTATTTTATAATAAACTGGTTGTGAAGAGCCATGTTATTGTGAATAATACCGGTATTGTTTTTTTCATGGTGAAAGATATAAAATTAGCTAGAAATGGCCCATTTAACAATAAAATACACAAAAAGGTTGTTTCGGGACTTGAGCAGAAAGAAATAGTGCCTGGGCCTGACTTAACGTTCTTCATGTGCATTTTTTTGTATAGTAAACTAATACAAAAGTATCCCTTCTCTATCCATGATTCTAAATATTTTTTATCCAGTATTCTAAATCTTCATCAATAAACCGCTGTACTTCATATGGGCCCACTGATTTTATAATATGTTTTAAAATTAAGTTGTTTATACAGTCAGGGGCCCCACAAAAAACATTTACCCAGGCTGCCCACCCCACAACCAAGGAATGGCCCTGGTTCTGTTTATCCAGGCACCCAAGTCATATTTCTTTCCTCATACTAAGAATCCACATTTCGTCTCTCACACACATATACACATGGTAATTTTCTTTTAATCTAACATCATCAACAGAGGTATTCTAAAAATGTTAATTTTCAAAAAACCTTAAAGTTGCCTCTTTAAGAACTGAAATGTAGCAAAGCAGCAAGTAATAAATTATATTTTATGTAAATTCATATCCAAGGTGATAAAATCAACATAATATAAAAAATTTTGCTTGATGACTGAAGAAACAGATCAATATGACTATCAAACATCAGGCCATGTAACACATTATCATGTCCTTGGTATTTATCGATGTATGTCATCCATACTCCAAAGAGCCCCAAATTTCAGTGTTTTAAATTGCTTGGGTATAGTCTTAGGAGTTTTATCCTCTCGCTTATTATAAGAATGTATGTCGGGACTTCCTTGGTGGTCCAGTGGTTAAGAATCCGCCTGCCAATGCAGGGGACACGGGTTTGATCCCTGGTCCAGGAAGATCCCACATGCCGCAGAGCAGCTAAGCTTGTGCGCCACAAATACTGAGCCTGTACTCTAGAACCCGTGAGCCACAACTACTGAGCCTGTGAGCCACAGCTACTGAAGCCTGCACACCTAGAGCCCGTGCTCCGCCACAAGAAAAGCCACTGCAATGAGAAGCCTGTGCACTGCAACGAAGAGTAGCCCCCGCTTGCCGCAACTAGAGAAAGCCCGGGTGCAGCAACGAAGACCCAGTGCAGCCAATAAATAAATAAATAAATAATTGAATTAATTAATTAAAAATATATAGCCTTGTTTAATAGTCAAAAAATTGAAAAGTAAAAAAAAAAAAAGAATGTATGTCATTTTTCATTGTGGTATGTCAGCCTGAAATGGCAACTTTCTTTACTTGCTTGTAGCTTCTGATTTTCTGCCTCTAATCTTCTATAGATTGGAGAATGAGATACATTTATTTTCTTGTATACAAAGATACATAGATATATGAATCTGAGCAAAGGATGAAATAGTTCTTCTATGGGACAAAATACTTGGGCTTTATTTAATTCCTGGGATTTATGTGAACTACCTCAGGTTTAATTTTTTGTTTGTCTATTTCTAGTTTCCAGGTTGAAGTTGCTGGAAGTCTAATATTCTTGTGTGTGTTGGGACTAGGTTTTATATTTTGTATACCTCTATCTTATTATTTTATAAACACCAGATTTGACTTAATATCCTTAACCAGAGGGAAATAATTATTAAATTCATTAATTAAGGGCATGTTTACACCTCTGATGTTGACATTCTTCCTGTTTGTAGGAACCTGTGGTCCCCTTTGTTCATTGGTTTTTAGTGTTCGTCAATAAAAGAAAAACAGTACTTGGATTTTGCCAATGTATATGAACTGCATAACCTAGCAGGGTCCCAACCCAAGTCAATAGTTTAATTGAATGAAAGGTTCTCTGGAAGGCTCATGGTTTTATGTAAAAGCAATAGAATTTTCAACATATCTATTTAATGTGTTTACTAATAGCAATTAATTATTTTACAGTGAAGCTCAGTTGGTTTTTTGTAGTGCAAACTTTTACCTTGCTTCCCTGGGTCTTCCTCCTTACTAAACTCTCAAGAGTCATGAAGAATGCCTATGATTTTGGCTTTCTTAATCTACTGGTACTATGCAACAGTACCACAACAATCCTCTAACATCCTTTAAAATAGTAATGAAACTTCTCTTTTTCCTTTGAAAAATTTGAATTCAGGATGGGCTCAATCTACCCTCTGGACTCTCACCTGTGTCCCTTGTTCTATGAGTTATTCACTGTGACAGATATAACTGAACTACAAATCTTTGAGAAATAGCAGCAGTCTTATCTTTCTTTAACTTCCTTTCCTTGATAAAAATGACCTTAGTAACCTTTCTAGCCTATAGGAGAATACCTATCAAAGGAGGCCCTAGGAGTCTTTTAAGCTTTCAGGTCAGCCGTATGCTTTTGAAGAAAGGAAATCTGTTAGGATTCAGGAGACCTGGATGATTCTTTGTGTTTCCTTGGTAGCTCATTTCTTGACCTTGAATAAGTCACTGAAGGCCTCACTAGGCTTCAAATTCCTCACTTATAAAAATAGGTATAGCTCCTGATTACTGTTTGCTCTCCAATTTTATCTCCCTAATAATGTTGAAATTTACTCATTCGAAGAATCTCTCCTTTGGCTCATGGCCTATTTATTATATGGTGGAGTTGGAATAATGAAAATGAGAGGACTTCCTAGAGGTAAAGAAGGAGGGTACCAACAGCACAGCTTGAATACCACATGACTGAATGATTATTCCCCACCAAAATTCATATGTTGAAACCTAATCCCCAGTGTGATGGTATTAGGAGATGGGACATTTGGAAGGTGATTAAACCATGAGAATGGGATTAGTGCCTTATAAAAGAGACCCCAGAGAGCTCCCTCACCCCTTCTGCCATGTGAGAACATAGCAAGAAGATGCCGTCTGTGAACCGGGAAGCAGGCTCTCACCACACAGCAAATCTGCCAGTGCCATGATCTTGGACTTCCCAGCCTACAGAACTGTGAGAAATAAGTTTATGTTGTTTATAAGCCCCCCGTCTGGTATCTTTGTTGTAGCAGCCCAAAATGAACTAAGACACCACAGATGCATACGTAGCCGTCCTTCACATCTAAGCCTATGTTGCAGAGCTTGAGGGGTTACCAGACAAGACATGCAGTGGCTGCTTTGGACATTCCTATCAAATACAAGTCCCTCAGCTTGTTGAACATGATTGCTGCCCTGCTTAGAGCTAACTCACTCGCTCGCTCTCTTGCTCTCTCACACTCGTCCCTCCCTCTTTCTCTTTCTCTCCCAATCTCAGTCTCTCACTGCCTAGGCAGGATAAATAACCCTTGAGTTCAGGGAAGGTTGGGGAAGATGGGACATGTGTTGATTCTACATGTAAGAGACAATGATTCCTTCTGGCCTTTCACCAAGAGTGTCACCAGCTAAGTCTCTGTTATGGACTGTTTGTGTGCCCCCAAAATTCATATGGTGAAGCCATAACCACCAATGTGATGATATTGGGGGTGGGGCCTTTGGGGAGGTGATCACGTTTAGATGAGGTCATGAGGGTGGTACCCCATAATGGAATAGGTGTCTTTATAAGAAGAGAAAGACATCAGAGCTCCCTCTATCCACATGCATGTACCAAGGAAAGACCATGTGAGCACACAGTGAGGAGATGGCTGTCTGCAAGTCAAGAAGAGGGCTCTCACCAGAACTAGACTGTGCTAGTACCCTGATCTCAGACTTCCAGCCTCTAGAATTGTGGGAAAATAAATGTCTGTCATTTAAGCTACCCAGTAATTGTATTTTGTTATAGTAGCCCAAGCTAACACAATCTAAAACAAAAATCCATGAAAATGGGTAAAATTGTCTCTGAGTTACATTGTTTCACCTATCACTGGAAATGTCCAAGTCTCACTATTTGATTTTTTTAAATAAAAAAATCCACTTTAGCCAGTCACGTATGCATATGATCTAAAAGCCTCAGCACTTCAGCCTTGTGCTGAGGAAAATGTATGGCTTAAATCAATTCCTGTGATGGTCAGAAAGGCAAGACGAGGGAAATGTAACAATTTGGAGAGGAAATAAAAGCCTCCATGGTACTGTATGTATGTGCTGTGAGCTTTTCACTGAAATTCCCCTTTCTTTTTGCCTACTATTTAATGCAAATAAATAACTCCCTTCTTTCAAATGTCCCCTCCTCCTACACCCCCATTCTGCCTCATTCCCAAAGGCCCCCTGCAGTTTATAGAGGTGGTGTCATCTGCTTTAAAACATCTGAGTAACTTGCCCTTTTGCTGAATAAATTTGTTCACCATTTAGATCCCATGGCTCTCACAACCTTAGTCATAATGCTTACTTTGTTAGTAATCTTTATTAATATTTCATCAGTCATCTTCTTTCCAAAGGGATGAGGTTTGCACTTTTCCTGCCATGCTGGGAGGGAATGATAGAGGTGGAAAAGCTTACTGATTTACAAAAAGATTGCAAACTATTATTCTCCTAGTAATTTTAAAGTGCACACGCTGCATACTACTTTCTGATATAATCATATCCCTGCCTGTTGAGCTTGACATGCATGAAATCCATAATCGGAGCTGGTTTTCTAAAGAGGGAAATCACTTCTTAGAGGAGAAGTAAGGGAGGCAATGGAGTCATCCTTTAAAAAATTCTATTCAGATATCCATTTGACTAAAATAAGCATAGACTTAGGTCAGGCATACTTCTTCAGGCTCCGTCTTATATCCACTTCACTTCTACCTTTCCACTTTTAATTACAGACTTTGATGTCTAGGACTACTCAAAAGTTTCTCATCTATTCAAATTTCAAATCTTACTTTCTAATTATTATAGTTCCTTCTCAAAACTCTTTTTTCCCAACTCACATCATTTTGGGTTTGGTCTTATGCCACTTTGTACACTAAGAGTTTTTGACGTGCCAATTCCGCCAAGCTACAAACCATATCTTAAAAATCTAGAATGACCATACATCTCAGTTTTCTCAGGACAGCTCTTGTTTACCACTTGTTATTCCATTATAACTTAACAGTGACCCCTTTTTCCCTCAAAAGTGTTCTGGTTTCAACCATAAATTATATGGTCACTTTATCAACATCCCATAGATTGCTGTACCTTACAATCTGTAGGTTAGGTAGGAAGCTAAGTGCTCAATATGTATTTGTTAAAGGTAATCAACCTGCTTCTTGCCTTGTAATTATATTACCGTTATTTATTGCCTATGTTATCTCTGAGGCTAATGTGTCATAGCCTTTATATATATTACCACTTCAATTCCAGCATCTCTGGTGAGGAGTCTTATCAACAGATGTCCAATGTGGAACTTGGTTCAAGCAGAAACTGACTACGTGTTTGATAACTGAGGTAAAGTTAGATCTCAGCCTTATTTTCAATCCTGAATTGAAATATAGGAAGCTGCCAGCTACCTATCTTCATTAAGGAAAACAATCATGGATAAGACAAAGCACATTATTCAAAACCATACAGTATTATAAATTATTTTGTTTGAAGATTTCCTTTCTACCCATCATATTTAATCTGATACTGATGTTATTTTCCTTTCCCTGAGTTCACACATACCGTTCCACTCAATAATCATTGCACATGGCAATGTCAAGTAAAAGTGCTGGGGTCTTGAGAGAAGGAAGCAAACTAGATTTCTTCTCAACACAGAGCTTAAGTACACTCTAGTTAGTCCCTGAACTCCCTCAATATTCAAGGCTGTACTTGGATAGGACCTGCAGCCAATCAGAAGTGCTTGGAAGCCTATGAAAGAACATTTGCCCATCTACCCCTCCTGTCAGGCATACGGTGAAACCATTTCTGAGAGGTGAGGCATCCTATTGTCACTAGTTGTCCAATCCCTTAGAAGCTTCTCAGTACCAAACAATTTTCAATTTGTTTAGCAATGCACTCTAAGCCCCTCTTCCCCTAGAGTCAGCTCTCAACTTATCTTTCCAGTCTTATCTCTCAGTACACTCCTTTCAGCAATTCACTTCAGCTATGCAACACTACTCATGGTTATTAAATATGCTTTCGACTTCTTTACAGTCCTGTGTGAGTGTGTGTGTGTGTATGTATGTGTGTGTGCGTGTGTGCGTGCGTGCGTGCGTGCGTGCGTGCTCGCTCTTCTCCCTCTCCTAGAATATCTTCCTCTCCTGTTCTCCTATCTTTCCTTATGTGAATCCTAAATATCTTTTTTTAGGCTTAATTCAAATACCATTTCCTTTATATTCTTTCTTTCCAAAAACAATACTTCCCTCCTCTGATCTCCCAAAACACCTTAATTTCCCCTTTTATGGTTTTCATCACCTTGTACCCTGTATTATTTATTTGTACATGAATCTTTTTTTAAATTGAAATATAGTTGACTAGAAATATTATCTTTTTTTATTGGAGTATAATTGCTTTACAATGTTGTGTTAGTTTCTGCTGTACAACAAAGTGAATCAGCTATATGTATACATATGTCCTCTCCCTCTTGGACCTCCCTCCCACCCCCGCTCATCCCACCCATCTAGGTCATCACAGAGCACTGAGCTGAATTCCCTGTTCTATAAGCAGGTTCCCATTAGCTATTTTACACATGGTAGTGTATATATGTCAATCCTAATCTCCCAATTCATCCCACCTTCCCCTTCCCCGCCGTCTTACAATATCATCTTAGCTTCAGGTGTATAGTAGAGTGATTTGATATTTTTATAGATTATGCACCATAGGAAGTTGTTACAATATTATTGACTGTGTTCCCTGTGCTGTACATTACATCTCTGTGACTTATGTATTTACAACTGGTAGTTTGTACCTCTTAATCTCCTTCACTTATTTTGCGTATTCCCCCGCCCTCCTCCCTTCTGGCAACCACTAGCCTGTTCTCCACATCTGTGAGTCCTTTTCTGTTTTGTTATATGTGTTCATTTATTTTGTTTTTTAGATTCTATGTAGTCAGTTCCATTAAAAGTTATTACAAAATAATGGCTATAATTCCCTGTGCTGTACAATATATCCTTGTTCCTTATCTGTTTTATGTATAGTAGTTTGTATATCTTAATCCCATACCCCTATTTTGTCCCTCCCTGCTTTCCTCTACCCTCTGGTGACCACTAGTTTGTTTTTCATGCCTGTGAGTCGATGTCTGTTTTGCTATATACGTTCATTGGTATTAGTTTTTTAGATTCCACATATAAATGATATCATACAGTATTTATCTTTCTCTGACTTATTTCACTTAGGATAATACCTTCCAGGTCCATCCGTGTGTTGCAAATGGCAAGATTTCATTCTTTTTATGGCTGAATAATATTCCATTTTACATATATATATATATATATATATATATATATACACACACACACACACACACACACATATGCATATATATATACACACACACATATATACATACATATCACATCTTTCTTTTTTTCCCACATCTTCTTTATATATTCATCTGTCATTGGACACTTAGGTTGTCTCCATATCTTGGTTATTGTAAATAATGCTCCAGTGAACATTGGGGTGCATATATCTTTTCGGATTAGTGTCTTCATTTTCTTTGGATAAATACCCAGGAGTGGTATTGCTGTATAGTGTGGTAATTCTATTTTTAATTTCTTGAGGACTCTCCATGCTGTTTTCCATAACAAGTTGCATTCCCAGCAACAGTGCACAAACGTTTCTTTTTCTCTACATCCTTACAATGTTGGTGAAGCTGCAAAGTACTTAAGTGCAGGGATAACATCTTTGTACCATCTTTAGGGTCTAGATGGCAAATATTAGGAACTTAGTTAATGATTAATGAATGGATTAATGTGTCCAATTTAGCCTAGTCAGGATATCAGAGCTCCTGTTTTCACAATGCTGGACTTGGCTACATCCAGCCATCCTGTGATTGCCCAGGTATCCATTGGTATTCAGTAATGCTCTTAGGTAGTTCAAGTGAAATGACTCAAAATGACCATGTCATCTGGGCTACACATTGACAAAACAGACATAGTTCTGATCTGAGCACAGAAGTTTTATGCCAAATTGACAAATAACTCAAATTCTCATTGCTAGAACCCTTGTTTTGCTTTATATTCTCTAATGCCATTAGATTGAATGCCTTTCAAAAAGTATAATTACACATATTTTATCATAATAAAAAAGTTTGAATGACATTTAATTCTTAAATCATAATGACATTTTCTCTCTATGAATTATGAGAGCAATGATGGCCTTTGATACCATGGTGATGCTATTGTACTTTGAATTTTGTCTATAATTCATATTTTCCATCATGTATAGAGCACTGTTAATATCATATGAACAGTATCATAATAAATATCTCTTATACTAATTGAAATACCATTATCTGAATGACTCTCCAGAGCTTTTCATTATAAAATTTAAAAACATTTTTAATATAATTTTTTGCTGTTTTGGAAACTCTTTCATAGTATCAGTGTACATATTTTTCATCATATGAACATTACAATTCTTAGCCTAAAAGCAGATTTAAATGCTATATAAGTAAGTCAAATTTGAATTTTTCATGTTTTGGATGATAGTAAATGGTATAGAAAAGTATGTTTTCCTGAGTGAAGGTAATCAGATAATCTTAGAGTAGGAGAATCTCAAGGTTGAAATAAAAAACTTGGGTTATCCAATCTACCTTGCCACTTAAAGCAAAAACCTTTCTATAGTGATCCTGATAGGTGACTATATAGTTTCTGTCTCAGGTTGAGACAAATTTGTTTCTCTAACTTAGAGAACTTTGTAGTGAAATTTGTTTCTCTAACTTTAGTTTCAATTCTATCTTGTTTTTGTTTTTGTTTTTGTTTTCAGGAGACAGAAACTGCCTCTGTCTAAGACAGTCTTCATATATTTGAAAATGAATTTCCCTCTTAGTTTTGTCCTGATTGACATCCTTGGATCTTTTAACCATTTTACGTACCAAAAAAAAAAAAAAAAGATCAAATCCTAACTACTCTGGTAAATGTCTTCTGAGTGCTTTCTAGTTTGTCAATACTCTTTAAAATACAGTATTCAGAACCAAATGCAGTGTAATCTTTGTTGACCAGCCATTACAGAAAGGTGTCAGACTTTTGCTAGCATGAATAGGATACTAAGTTTCTGTTAATGTAGGTGCGTGGATAATAGTTCACATTGGTAATTCTTTTATATCAATCTTATGTCAATTAAAACTTACCTTTTTCTCATGAGTCCCTATCCAGTTTGATTTGCTTTGGGCTGTTATTAGAAAGTTGCTTTTCCTAGATATCTAAAAACTGTGTAAGCAATGCATGCTACTCAATGTAGCTTGTAAAATGTAGAGCATATACAAAGGAAAACATGTAATCCAAATATATATATATATATTTAATTTAATTTTTATTTTATATTGGAGTATAGTTGATTTACAGTGTTGTGTTAATTTCAGGTGTATAGCAAAGTGATTCAATTATACATATACATAAATCCATTCTTTTTCAGATTCTTTTCCCATATAGGTTATTACAGAATAATGAGTAGAGTTCCCTGTGCTATACAGTAGGTCCTTGTTGATTATCTATTTTATATACAGTAGTGTGTATATGTTCATCCCAAACTCCTAATTTATCCCTCCTCACCACCTTTCCCCTTTGTAACTTAAATTTGATTTCTAAGTCTGAGTCTTTTTCTGTTTTGTAAATAAGTTCTTTTGTATCATTTTTCTAGATTCCACATATAAGTGATATCATATGATATTTGTCTTTGTCTGACTTACTTCACTTAGTAGGATAATCTCTCAGTCCATCCATGTTGCTGCAAATGGCACTATTTCATTTTTTTTTATGGCTGAGTAATATTCCATTGTAAAAATATACCACATTTTCTTAAGCCGCTCATCTGTTGATGGACATTTAGGTTGCTTCCATGTCTTGGCTATTGTAAACAGTGCTGCAATGAACATTGGGGTGCATGTATCCTTTTGGATATATGTACTACCTCATCTTCATCCATTCCTCTGTTGATTGACATTTCGGTTGCTTCCATGTCTTGGCTATTGCAAATAGTGCTGCAATGAACATTAGGGTGCATGTATCTTTTCGAATTATGGTTTTCTCCAGATATATGCACAGGAGTGGGATTTCTGGATCATATGGTAGTCCTATTTTTAGTTTTTTAAGGAATCTCCATACTGTTCTCCATAGTGGTTGTACCAATTTACATTCCCACCAACAGTGTAGGAGGGTTCCCTTTTCTCCACACCCTCTCCAGCATTTATTGTTTATAGACTTTTTGATGATGGCCATTCTGACTGGTGTGAGGTGATACCTTATTGTAGTTTTGATTTGCATTTCTCTAATAATTAGCGATGTTGAGCATCTTTTCATTTGCTTTTTGGCCATCTGTATGTCTTCTTTGGAGAAATGTCTGTTTAGATCTTCTGCCCAATTTTTGATTGGGTTGTTTGTTTTTTTGATATTGAGCTGCACGAGCAGTTTGTATATTTTGGTGATTAATCCCTCGTTGGTCACTTCGTTTGTAAATATTTTCTCCCATTCGATGGGTTGTCTTTTCATTTTCTTTATGGTTTCCTTTGCTGTGCAAAAGCTTTTTAGTTTAATTAGGTCCCATTTGTTTATTTTTGTTTTTATTTTCATTACTCTAGGAGGTGGATCCAAAAAGATATTGCTGCAGTTTATGTCAAAGAGTGTTCTGCCTTTGTTTTCCTCTAAGGGTTTTATAGTATCCAGCCTTACATTTAGGTCTTTGATCCATTTTGAGTTTATTTTTGTGTATGGTGTTAGAGAATGTTCTAATTTCATTCTTTTACATGTGGCTATCCAGTTTTCCCAGCACCACTTATTAAAGAAACTGTTTTTTCTCCATTATATATTCTTGCCTCCTTTATCATAGGTTAATTGACCATAGGTGCGTGGGTATACAATATGTTATATTATTATATATATATATATATATATATATATATATATATATATATATATAATAATTGTTGATATTTTGGTGTATTACCTTCCACTTTTGATATTTAGATAATGGAAGTTTTACTATATTGCTATGGTCTGAATTTTTGTGTCCCCCCAAAAATTTACATGTTGACATCCTAATGCCCAATGTGATGGTATTAGGAGATGGGGCCTTTGGGAGGTTCTTAGGTCATAAGTGTAGAGACCTCATAAATGGGATTAATGTTCTTATGTAAGAGACTCCAGAGAGACCCCTCACCCTTTTTCCCATGTGAGGATACAATGAGAAGTCTGAAGCCTGGAAGCAGGCCCTCATCTGACCATGCTGGCACCCTGATTTTGGAATTCCAACCTCTAGAACTATGAGCAATAAATGTATGTTGTTTAAATGCTACTCAGTCTGTGTATTTTGTCATAGAAGCCTGAAAGGACTAAGACATGTATGAATATTTCTATATTCTGAATTTTTTACTTAACATTATGTTAAAGAATGTTTCCATGCCCTTAAAATACTTCAAAAGTGGTAATCATATGTCCTTTACTGGCAATAATTTGTATTTGCCATCGAGTAGCGTTTAGTAATTTCCCTTTTGATAGATTTTATTTTATTTTATTTTATTTATTTATTTTTTAACATCTTTATTGGAGTACAATTGCTTTACAATGGTGTGTTAGTTTCTGCTTTATAACAAAGTGAATCAGTTATACATATACATATATCCCCATATCTCTTCCCTCTTGCGTCTCCCTCCCTCCCACCCTCCCTATCCCACCCTTCTAGGTGGTCACAAAGCACTGAGCTGATCTCCCTGTGCTATGCGGCTGCTTCGCACTAGCTATCTATTTTACATTTGGTAGTGTATATATGTCCATGCCACTCTCTCACTTCGTCCCAGCTTACCCTTCCCCCTCCCGATATCCTCGAGTCCATTCTCTAGTAGGTCTGCGTCTTTATTTCCGTCTTGCCCCTAGGTTCTTCATGACCTTTTTTTTTTTTTTTTTTAGATTCCACATATATGTGTTAGCATATGGTATTTGTTTCTTTCTTTCTGACTTACTTCACTCTGTATGACAGACTCTAACTCCATCCACCTCACTACAAATAGCTCCATTTCGTTTCTTTTTATGGCTGAGTAATATTCCACTGTATATATGTGCCACATCTTCTTTATCCATTCATCTGTCGATGGACACTTAGGTTGCTTCCATGTCCTGGCTATTGTAAATAGAGCTGCAATGAACACTGTGGTACATGACACTTTTTGAATTATGGTTTTCTCAGGGTATATGCCCAGTAGTGGGATTGCTGGGTCGTATGGTAGTTCTATTTTTAGTTTTTTAAGGAAACTCCATACTGTTCTCCATAGTGGCTGTATCAATTTACATCCCCACCAACAGTGCAAGAGGGTTCCCTTTTCTCCACACCCTCTCCAGCATTTATTGTTTCTAGATTTTTTGATGATGGCCATTCTGACCGGTGTGAGATGATATCTCATTGTAGTTTTGATTTGCATTTCTCTAATGATTAATGATGTTGAGCATGCTTTCATGTGTTTGTTGGCAATCTGTATATCTTCTTTGGAGAAATGTCTGTTTAGGGCTTCTGTCCATTTTTGGATTGGGCTGTTTGTTTTTTTGATATTGAGCTGCATGAGCTGCTTGTAAATTTTGGAAATTAATCCTTTGTCAGTTGCTTCATTTGCAAATATTTTCTCCCATTCTGAGGGTTGTCTTTTCATCTTGTTTATGGTTTCCTTTGCTGTGCAAAAGCTTTGAAGTTTCATTAGGTCCCATTTGTTTATTTTTGTTTTTATTTCCATTTCTCTAGGAGGTGGGTCAAAAAGGATCTTGCTGTGATTTATGTCATAGTGTGTTCTGCCTATGTTTTCCTCTAAGTTTGATAGTGTCTGGCCTTACATTTAGGTCTTTAATCCATTTTGAGTTTATTTTTGTGTATGCTGTTAGGGAGTGTTCTAATTTCATACTTTTACATGTAGCTGTCCAGTTTTCCCAGCACCACTTATTGAAGAGGCTGTCTTTTCTCCACTGTATATGCTTGCCTCCTTTATCAAAGATAAGGTGACCATATGTGCGTGGGTTTATCTCTGGGCTTTCTATCTTGTTCCATTGATCTATATTTCTGTTTTTGTGCCAGTACCATACTGTCTTGATTACTGTAGCTTTGATAGATTTTATATTTTCAATTTTTCTGTTTTAAATGTTAAATAATGCTGACACTGAGACACTTAGGTAATATGCTGGGGCAATGTATCAATATTATCTATTTGAAAAAAGTGCTATTATACCTTCATCTCACAGAACAGAACAAAATAAATTCCATAAGAATTAAAGAGTTATATATAGTAACATCTATAATAAAATATAAGGCAGTTTTTACCTGATGGGAAAAAACTTATATAAGAAAGCACAAAGGAAAAATCACACAACATTGTAAAGCAATTATACTCCAATAAAGATGAAAAAAAATTTAAAAATTTAAAAAATGATGATGTGTGACAGCAGCAAGAATACTTTTGTATGTGACTATATAACCTGTCAAAGAATTTACATCAGGCCTTTCTGAAGTGCTGTCATTCTCATTCACAGTAAAGGCCCTCAAGCCCCTCACTGTCCCACAATATAGACTGTCACCCAGTCAACACAAATTTCAAAAAAAAAAGAAAAATCAATACACTTGATAACACAAAAGTTAGAAATTCTGAATGTCAAAACAACATCACATCTGAAAATAAATAGTATATGGCATTTTGTGAAAAAAAATTTAATGATGATTGATATTCATAATGTATAAAGCAGCCATACAAGTAAATAATAAAAATGTTAAAATTCTAGTGGTATAATGTGGAAGAAACAAGAGATAATTTGTAAATAAATAAATAAATAAATAAAGTTCGCTAACAGCCATAATATAAAGTGTTTTTTCTTACTAGTAATAAAGCAATATTAAGACAGAAATCAGATATTTTTACTGTATATGAACTTGTACAACCTCTCTGAGGATTTATTTTGTAATATATATCAAATGCCTCAAAAACACACCTTTTAATATAATAATTTCTAAATAATATCTAAATTGCTAACACTAAGAGAAAGTGTAAATAAAATTATGGCATGCAATAGGAGTCCTCAAAACACAGTTTTAATGATTGTCTATTTAATGTAATGGGGAGATGCTAACAATCAATGCTATTTGAGAAAAACAGAATATAAGATTTTATATACATATAATTACAGTTTTGTTAAAAAAAACATTTATAGTAATGAAATAAAAGGCAGTACATCAGCATGTTAACATTGGTTGTCTCTACATGGAATGTTTGTCTATGATATTTAATTGTTCCTCTGTACCTTTCAACATTCCTTAAATCTGTTGTTTAAAAATTAGAATGACAATTGTTTGCATATTTTCAAAGCATTGTAATTAAACATTTTTATACATACAATTTTTCCTAATTCTGATTGTGTTCAGGAGAGACTCCTAAAAGTAGATTGGAGTATAATGTAATAACTACATCAGTCTCTGTCAAATAGCACTATTTGGGTTGTGGCTGAACATTTTAACATGTCTGGGGAATTTTTGGATCTCATATATCATTCAGTGTATGATAAGATTCTATCTTTGGATCATCTGGGAGTTTGATTAGCATAATAAACAAAAACCCCATGTAATCACTGTTTAAAAAGAAGTTTGACCAAGACAGTTTAGAGGATGTAGTTTCAACCTCAGAGCCCAGTGGGCAGGCCATGAGGGGCTATGGAATTTTTGTTTATGTCAATAAAAATGGGAAGATTTACTCTTGCCATGAGATGAAACATCATGGACAAGACTAACTAGTTCCGATCATCAAACACCCACATATTAAGGATCCTATTATCTGTTCCATCTAGTGGTGGGCACAGGAAACCTCACTACAGCATTTTAGGAACTTAGAATCTGGCTGTGGAGTTATGACTCATGTTCAGGAATCATTTAGAAAAGTTTGTCCTAACTCTGGGTGATTATCCAAATCACCCAGATAAATACTTTAAAATACAGATTTCAGGTTTCTCTGCCTAATGATCATTGTTCAGTGTGCTTGAGGTAGAGTCCAGACATCTGTATTTTTTAAAAGTTTCTTCAATGACCCTGATTACCAGCCAGGTTTGGCAATCAGTGAACTAGACAACTTAAGCAATTGAGTAAACTAGAAATAGCGTGAAGAAGAGATACGAGCAAAAGTATAATCAGGGTGAGATGGAAATAGTTAAGGAAGGCTTATTGTAAGAAATGAATCAGGAAGCAAATTTGCCAAAGTGGTTTATTTACCATTTTCACTGTGTATTATACCTGGACTTTTTCAGGAGGCATTTGAGTTTCCATATAACTGTAACTATAAATATGAATAAATATATATATAACCAACTGCCATAGGTTACATAGTTCCTTAACTTAAGATAAACCAAATTGCAATAAAAATTCCAGGCCATAAAAAGGAAGAGGAAGCAATCATTTTCTTATAACTAATACAATTCCTCATTTTCATTTTTTATATTCATTTATTTAATAAATATCTCAGCCTACTATACACCAAACTCCCACTGTTTTATGTGCTTGGGACAAACCAGTAGACAAATCAGGCAAAGATCTCTACCCTCATGATGCTCATTCTAGAGAGGGAGACGAACAAGAATAAACAAAACTAGTAAGTTATTTAATATGTTAGAAGACGACAAGTACCTGGAGTGTGTGGAAAGGAGGAGTCAGTATTAAACAGGGTGGTCAGGGTAGGCCTCCTTGAGAAGGTAAAATTTGAGTGAAGATTTGAGGAAGTAAACAAGCCAGGTAACTTGGAAAACAATCTTCTAGGCAGAGAATATAGCCAATGCAAAAGCCCTAAAATGGCAGTGTACTTAGTGTGTTTGAGGAATATAGCGAGGTGGCCAGTGTGGCTGAGATAAAGTAAGTGATGGAGTAGGAGATGAAGTCAGAGAGGTAATGGAGATGTCAGATTGCGTAAGTCCTTTCAGGCCACTGTAAGGACATTGGCTTTTATTTTAAGTGAAATCTGGAGCTCCACTCCCAGTCCCTGGCAGACACTAATTTGATTTCTGACTCGAAAGTTTCACCTTTTCCAGAATGGAACTGTGTGTGTGTGCGTTTGTCTGTATGTATATAAATATAGGTATATATATATAAAACTATATATAGTTATAGTTATATAGAAATATATATACTTAGTTATATATATAATTTTGTGTCTAGCTTCTTATAATTAGAATAATGCTTTTGAGGTTCTTCTGTGCCATTGTGTGTATTAGTAGTTCATTCTTCTTTATTTCTAAATAGTTCTCATTGTGTAACTATGTCACAGTTTTTCTTTAGCCAATTACCCATTGATGAATATTTGGATTGTTTCCAGGTTTTGGTTATTATGAGGCTATTATGAAGCTGCTATGAACATTTGTGTAAAGGTGGTTGTGTTAGACATATGTTTTCATTTCTCTAGGGTAAATTACTAGGATTGAAGCAGCAGGGTCATATGATAAGTATATGTTTAATTTTAGAAGAAAGTACCAAAATATTTTCTAAAATGTCTGTATAATTTCCATCCTCACCAGCAGTGTGTGAGAGCTCAATTTGTTCTTCATCCCTGTCAGCACTTGATTATTTACAGTTTTTAAAAATTAGATAATCTATTAAGTGTGTAATAGTTTTAATTTACTTTTCTCTAATGGTTTGTGATATTGACCATCTTTTCATATGTTTTTACACCATCTTTATCTCTTCTTTCATGAATCATCTGTTCAAATTTTGCTCATTTTAAATTCCGTCATTTGCCTCATTATTATTGAGTTGTAGGTGTCCTTTTTATATTCTGGATACAAGTCCTTTATCTGATATGTATTTGGAAAATATTTTCTCCTTGTCTGCGGCTTACCTTTCAATTTTTATGAAGTTGTCTTTTGAAATGCAGCACTTTTTGATTCTAATTTATCAATTTTCCTTTTATAGTTTGTATTTCTTGTGCATTATCTATGAAATATTTATATAGTCAAGATCAGAAATATTTTTGTATGGTTTCTTTTAGAAGATGTATAGTTTTATGTTTTTTTGACATCTTTATTGGAGTACAATTGCTTTACAATGGTGTGTTAGTTTCTGCTGTATAACAAAGTGAATCAGCTATACATATATAGTTTTATGTTTTATATTTAGGTTATAATATATTTTTATTTTATTTATTTATTTATTTTTGGCCATGTTGGGTATTAGTTGCGGCACACAGGATCTTTGTTGAGGCATGTGGGATCTTTTTCGTTATGGCATGCAGCCTGCTTGGGTTTCTCTCTAGTTGTGGCATGCAGGTTTTTCTCTTCTAGTTGTGGCGCATAGGGCTCCAGGGCGCATGGGCTCTGTAGTTGTGGTGTGTGGGCTCTCTTGTTGAGGTGTGCGAGCTCAAAAGTTGTGGTACGCGGGCTTAGCTGCCCCGTGGCATGTGGGATCTTAGTTTCCCAACCAGGGGTCGAACTGCATCCCCTGCATTGGAAGGCGGATTATTTACCACTGGACCACCAGGGAAGTCCCTATTTTTATTTAATTTTTGTAGATATTGTAATCAAGGTTATATATTATTAATTAATTAATTAATTAATTTATGCATAAATTTTCCAGTGCCATTTTTTAGTTATATCTGAGATATACATTTTAAAGTAATAACTAGAATTATGACTTATAACATTATACCAGAACATATAAGATTTTTAGAAATTTCATGTAATGTCTGAAACATTTATATTAATATATTTCCATACAAATAACCCAATGAAACTTTAGTATTAGTTGTTTTGTTTGTTTGTTTTTTTATACTGCAGGTTCTTATTAGTCATCAGTTTTATACACATCAGTGTATACATGTCAATCCCAATCGCCCAATTCAGCACACCACCATCCCCACCCCACCGCCGTTTTCCTCCCTTGGTGTCCATATGTCTGTTCTCTACGTCTGTGTCTCAACTTCTGCCCTGCAAACCGGTTCATCTGTACCATTTTTCTAGGTTCCACATACATGCGTTAATGTACGATATTTGTTTTTCTCTTTCTGACTTACTTCACTCTGTATGACAGTCTCTAGATCCATCCACATCTCAACAAATGACTCAATTTAGTTCCTTTTTATGGCTGAGTAATATTCCATTGTATATATGTACCACATCTTCTTTATCCATTCGTCTGTCGATGGGCATTTAGGTTGCTTCCATGACCCGGCTATTGTAAATAGTACTGCAATGAACATTGGGGTGCATGTGTCTTTTTGAATTATGGTTTTCTCTGGGTATACGCCCAGTAGTGGGATGGCTGGATCATATGGTAAATCTATTTTTAGTTTTTTAAGGAACCTCCATACTGTTCTCCATAGTGGCTGTATCAATTTACATTCCCACCAACAGTGCAAGAGGGTTCCCTTTTCTCCACACCCTCTCCAGCATTTGTTGTTTGTAGATTTTCTGATGATTCCCATTCTAACTGGTGTGAGGTGATACCTCATTGTAGTTTTGATTTGCATTTCTGTAATAGTTAGTGATGTTGAGCATCTTTTCATGTGCTTCTTGGCCATCTGTATGTCTTCTTTGGAGAAATGTCTATTTAGGTCTTCTGCCCATTTTTGGATTGGGTTGTTTGTTTCTTTAATATTGAGCTGAATGAGCTGTTTATATATTTTGGAGATTAATCCTTTGTCCGTTGATTCGTTTGCAAATATTTTCTCCCATTCTGAGGGTTGTCTTTTTGTCTTGTTTATGGTTTCCTTTGCTGTGCAAAAGCTTTGAAGTTTCATTAGGTCCCATTTGTTTATTTTTGTTTTCATTTCCATTACTCTAGGAGGTGGATCAAAAAAGATCTTGCTGTGATATATGTCAAAGAGTGTTCTTCCTATGTTTTCCTCTAAGGGTTTTATAGTGTCCGGTCTTACATTTAGCTCTCGAATCCATTTTGAGTTTATTTTTGTGTATAGTGTTAGGGAGTGTTCTAATTTCATTCTTTTACGTGTAGCTGTCCAGTTTTCCCAGCACCACTTATTGAAGAGACTGTCTTTTCTCCATTGTATATCTTTGTCTCCTTTTTCATAAATTAGTTGACCATAGGTGCATGGGTTTATCTCTGGGCTTTCTATCTTGTTCCATTGATCTACGTTTCTGTTTTTGTGCCAGTACCATATTATCTTGATTACTGTAGCTTTGTAGTATAGTCTGAAGTCAGGGAGTCTGATTCCTCCAGCTCCATTTTTTTCCCTCAAGACTGCTTTGGCTATTCAGGGTCTTTTGTGTCTCCATACAAATTTTAAGATGATTTGTTCTAGCTCCATAAAAAATGGCATTGGTAATTTGATAGGGATTGCATTGAATCTGTAGATTGCTTTGGGTAGTACAGTCATTTTCACAATATTGATTCTTCCAATCCAAGAACATGGTATATCTCTCAATCTGTTGGTATCATCTTTAATTTCTTTCATCAGTTTCTTATAGTTTTCTGCATACAGGTCTTTTGTCTCCCTAGGTAGGTTTATTCCTAGATATTTTATTCATTTTGTTGCAGTGGTAAATGGGAGTGTTTCCTTAATTTCTCTTTCAGATTTTTCATCATTAGTGTATAGGAATGAAAGAGATTTTTGTGCATTAATTTTGTATCCTGCAACTTTACCAAATTCATTGATTAGCTCTAGTAGTTTTCTGGTGGCATTTTTAGGATTCTCTATGTATAGCATCATGTCATCTGCAAAGAGTGACAGTTTTACTTCTTCTTTTCCAATTTGTATTCCTTTTATTTCTTTTTCTTCTCTGATTGCCATGGCTAGGACTTCCAAAACTATGTTGAATAATAGTGGTGAGAGTGGACATCCTGTCTTGTTCCTGATCTTAGAGGAAATGCTTTCAGTTTTTCACCATTGAGAATGATGTTTGCTGTGGGTTTGTCGTATATGGCCTTTATTATGTTGGGGTAGATTCCCTCTATGCCCACTTTCTGGAGAGTTTTTATCATAAACCGGTGTTGAATTTTGTCAAAAGCTTTTTCTGCATCTATTGAGATGATCATATGGTTTTTATTCTTCAGTTTGTTAACATGGTGTAACACATTGATTGATTTGCGTATACTGAAGAATCCTTGCATCCCTGGGATAAATCCCACTTGATCTTGGTGTATGATCCTTTTAATGTGTTGTTGGATTCTGTTTGCTAGTATTTTGTTGAGGATTTTTGCATCTATATTCATCAGTGATATTGGTCTGTAATTTCAATTTTTTGTGACATCTTTGTCTGGTTTTGGTATCACGGTGATGGTGGCCTCATAGAATGAGTTTGGGAGTGTTCCTTCCTCTGAAATTTTTTGGAGGAATTTGAGAAAGATGGGTGTTAGCTTTTCTCTAAATGTTTGATAGAATTCACTTGTGAAGCCATCTCGTCCTGGACTTTTGTTTGTTGGAAGATTTTTAATCACAGTTTCAACTTCATTACTTGTGATTGGTCTGTTCATATTTTCTGTTTCTTCCTGGTTCAGTCTTGGAAGGTTATACCTTTCTAAGAATTTGTCCATTTCTTCCAGGTTGTCCAGTTTATTGGCATAGAGTTGCTTGTAGTAGTCTCTTAGGATGCTTTGTATTTCTGCGGTGTCTGTTGTAACTTCTCTGTTTTCATTTCTAATTTTATTCATTTGAGTCCTCTCCCTCTTTTTCTTGATGAGTCTGGCTAATGGTTTCTCAATTTTGTTTATCTTCTCAAAGAACCAGCTTTTAGTTTTATTGATCTTTGCTATTGTTTTCTTTGTTTCTATTTCATTTATTTCTGCTCTGATCTTTATGATTTCTTTCCTTCTTCTAACTTTGGGTTTTGTTTGTTCTTCTTTCTCTAGTTCCTTTAGGTGTAAAGTTAGATTGTTTACTTGAGATTATTCTTATTTCTTGTGGTAGGCTTGTATAGCTATAAACTTCCCTCTTAGAACTGCTTTTGCTGCATCCCATAGGTTTTGGATCGTTGTGTTTTCATTGTCATTTGTCTCTATGTATTTTTTGATTTCCTCTTTGATATCTTCAGTGATCTCTTGGTTATTTAGAAACATATTGTTTAGCCTCCATGTGTTTGTGTTTTTACGTTTTTTTCCCTGCAATACATTTCTAATCTCATAGCGTTGTGGTCAGAAAAGATTCTTGATATAATTTGAATTTTCTTAAATTTACTGATGCTTGATTTGTGACCCAAGATGTGATCTATCCTGGAGAATGTTCCATGCACACTTGAGAAGAAAGTGTAATCTGCTGTTTTTGGATGGAATGTCCTATAAATATCAATTAAATCTATCTGGTCTATTGTGTCATTTAAAGCTTCTGTTTCCTTATTTATTTTCATTTTGGATGATCTGTCCATTGGTGTACGTGGTGTGTTGAAGTCCCCCACTATTATTGTGTTACTGTCGGTTTCCTCTTTTATAGCTGTTAGCAGTTGCCTTATATATTGAGGTGCTCCTATGTTGGGTGCATATATATTTATAATTGTCATATCTTCTTCTTGGTTTGATCCCTTGATCATTATGTAGTGTCCTTCTTTGTCTCTTGTAACGTTCTTTATTTTAAAGTCTATTTTATCTGATATGAGTATAGCTACTCCAGCTTTCTTTTGATTTCCATTTGCATGGAATATCTTTTTCCAGCCCCTCACTTTCAGTCTGTATGTGTCCCTAGGTCTGAAGTGGGTCTTTTGTAGACAGCATATATATGGGTCTTGTTTTTGTATCCATTCAGCAAACCTGTGTCTTTTCGTTGGAGCATTTAATCCATTCACGTTTAAGGTGATTATCGATATGTATGTTCCTATGACCATTTTCTTAATTGTTTTGGGTTTGTTTTTGTAGGTCCTTTTCTTCTCTTGTGTTTCCCACTTAGAGAAGTTCCTTTAGCATTTGTTGTAGAGCTGGTTTGGTGCTGCTGAATTCTCTTAGCTTTTGCCTGTCTGTAAAGCTTTTGATTTCTCCATCAAATCTAAATGGGATACTTGCTGGGTAGAGTAATCTTGGTTGTAGGTTCTTCCCTTTCATCACTTTAAGTATATCATGCCACTCCCTTCTGGCTTGTAGAGTTTCTGCTGAGAAATCAGCTGTTAACCTTATGGGAGTTCCCTTGTATGTTATTTGTCATTTTTCCCTTGCTGCTTTCAATAATTTTTCTTTGTCTTTAATTTTTGCCAATTTGATTACTATGTGTCTCGGTGTGTTTCTCCTTGGGTTTATCCTGTATGTGACTCGCTGCGCTTCCTGGACTTGGGTGGCTATTTCCTTTCCCATATTAGGGAAGTTTTCGACTATATTCTTTTCAAATATTTTCTCTCGTCCTTTCTGTCTCTCTTCTCCTTCTGGGACCCCTATAATGCGAATGTTGTTGTGTTTAATGTTGTCCCAGAGGTCTCTTAGGCTGTCTTCATTTGTTTTCATTCTTTTTTCTTTAGTGTGTTCCACAGCAGTGAATTCCACCATTCTGTCTTCCAGGTCACTTATCCGTTCTTCTGCCTCAGTTATTCTGCTATTGATTCCTTCTAGTGTAGTTTTCATTTCAGTTATTGTATTGTTCATGTCTGTTTGTTTGTTCTTTAATTCTTCTAGGTCTTTGTTAAACATTTCTTGCATCTTCTCGATCTTTGCCTCCATTCTTATTCCGAGGCCCTGGATCATCTTCACTATCATTATTCTGAATTCTTTTTGTGGAAGGTTACCTATCTCCACTTCATTTAGTTTTTTTTCTGGGGTTTTATCTTGTTCCTTCATCTGGTACATAGCCCTCTGCCTTTTCATCTTGTCTATCTTTCTGTGAATGTGGTTTTTGTTCCACAGGCTGCAGGATTGTAGTTTTTCTTGCTTCTGCTGTCTGCCCTCTGGGGGTTGAGGCTATCTAAGAGGCTTGATGGGAGGCTCTGGTGGTGGGTAGAGTCCAGTGCCATTTTTAAAAAAGACTATCCTTTCTCCAGTGAATTGTCTTGGCACATGTGTCAAAAAATCAATTGAAAATATACATGTATGGGTCTATTTCTAGATTTTCTATTCTGTTCTATAGATCTATATGTCTATACTTATATCAGTGTCACATGGACTTAACTATAGACTTGTAAGTCTTGAAATTAAGTTGTAAGAGTTCTTGAATTAGTTCTTTTTAAAAGTTATTTGGGCTGTTACAGGTTCTTTGATTTTCCCTATAAAGTTTGTAGTTAGTGTCATAACTTTTTATGGAAAAAAGCCTATTGGAATTTTGATTGGGAATACTTTGATTCTATAGACCTTTTGAGAAGAATTGACATATTTTTTTTCTAATCTATGACTTCAGTATATAGCTCCACTTGCATAGGGCTTTCTAAATTTATCACAGAAATATTTTGGACCTTTTAGCATACAAACACTGCACTTATTTTGTTAGAGTATTTATGAGTATTTATTTATTCACAAGTATTTCATAGTTTGATACCATTATAAATGGGTGTTGTTTTCTTCATTTTAATTTGCAACTTTCATTGCTGGTATAGAGAATTTCAGTTGATTTTGGTATATTGACCTTGCATCCTATGAGGTTCAAAATCTTTCCTCTCAGATATGATAGCTTTTATTGGAAGACTCTTTGTAATTTTCTAAATAGACAGTCATGTCATCTGAGAATAAAGGCAGTTTAATTTCATCTTTTCATTTCTAGATACCTTTTATATTATTTTTTTTCTGCCTGATTGCACGGGCTAGGACCTTCAGTATCATGACAAGTACAAGTGATGAGAGTGAACATCCTTGTCTTGTTTCTGATCTGAAGGGGAAAACATTCAGTCTTTTTCCATGAAGTTCAAGGTAGGCTGTTGATATTTCATACATACCTTTTTTCACGTTGAGGAAATTTCTATACATTCCTAGTTTACTGAGAATTTTTGAATAGATGTTCAATTTTATCAAATGTTTTTTCTACATCTATTGAAATTCTCATGTATACTTTTTATTTTTGCTTGTTGATATTCTGAATCATGTTGGTTGATTTTCCAATGTTGAAACAACCTGGTATTCCTGTAATACATCCTACTTGGTCATTTCTATATACAGGCCTACCTTGGCGATATTGCAGGTTTGATTTCAGACAACTGCAATAAAGCTAATATCACAATAACGCAACTCACACAACTTTTTTGGTTTTCCAGTGCATATAAAAGTTATGTTTATACTATACTGTACTCTATTAAGTGTGCAATAGCAGTATGTCTTAAAAAACAATATACATACCTTAATTTTAAAATATTTTGTTGCTAAAAATGCTAACCATTATCTGAGCCTTCAGCAAGTCATAATCTTTTTGCTGGTGGAGGGTCTTGCCTCGATGTTGATGGCTGCTGACTGATCAGGGTGGTGGTATCTGAAGGTTGGGGTGTCTGTGGTAATTTCTTAAAATAAAACAACAATGAAGTTTGCCATATCAGCTTATTCTTCCTTTCATGAACATTTCATCTGTAGCACATGGTGCTGTTTAATTGCATTTTACACATAGTAGAACTTCTTTTAAAATTAGAGTCAGTCCTCTCAAATCTTGCTGCTGCTTTATCAACTAAGTTTATGTAATATTCTAAATCCTTTTTTATCATTTCAACAGTCTTCACTACGAGTGGATTCCATCTCAAGAAACCACTTTCTTTGCTCATTCATAAGAAGCAACTCCTCATCCATTCAAGTATTATCATGAGATTGCAGCAATTCAGTTACATCTTTAAGCTCCAGTTCTAATACTAGTTCTCTTTCTATTTTTACCACATCTGCAGTGAGTTCCTTCACTGAAGTCTTGAAGCCCTCAAACTCATCCATGAGTGTTGGAGTCAACTTCTTCCAAACTCCTGTGAATGTTGATATTTTGTATTCTTCCATGAATCATGAATGTTCTTAATGGCATCTAGAATGGTGAATCCCTTCCAGAAGGTATTCAATTTACTTTTCCCAGATCCATCAGAGGAATCACTATCTAAGGCAACTATAGCCTCACAAAATGTATTACTTAAATAATAAGATTTGATGACTCCTTGATCCATGGGCTGCAGAATGGATATTGTGTTAGCAGGCATGAAGACAACACTAATCTTATTGTACATCTCCATCAGAGCTCTTGGATGACACGTGCACTGTCAATGAGCAGGGATATTCTGAAAGAAATCTTTGTTTCTGAGCAGCAAGTCTCAATGGTGGGCTTAAAATATTCAGTAAACCATGTTGTAAATAGATGTGTCATCATCAGGGCTTTGTTGTTCCTTTTATAGAGAACAGGCAGAGTCAACTTAGCATAATTCTTAAGGGCTCTAGGATTTTCAGAATGGTAAATGAGCATTAGCTTCATCTTCAAACCACCAGCTGCATTAGCCCCTAACAAGAGAGTCAGCCTGTCCTTTGAAGCTTTGAAGCCAGACATCGACTTATCCTCTATAGCTATGACAGTCCTAGCTGGAATCTTCTTCCCATAGAAGACTGTTTTGCCTACATTGAAAATCTGTTGTTTAGTGTACCCACCTTCATTACTTAGCTAGTTGGTCTGGATGACTTGCTGCAGTTTCTACATCAGCACTTGCTGCTTCACCTTGCACTTTTATGTTATGGAGATGGCTTCTTTCCTTAAACCTTATGAACCAACCTCTGCTGACTTGAAACTTTCTTCTACAGCTTCCTCATCTTTCTCAGCTTTCATAGGATTGAAGAAAGTTAGGGCCTTGCTCTGGATTGAGCTTAAGGGAATGTTGTGGCTGGTTTGATTTTCTATCCCGACCATTAAAACTTCTTATACCATATCAGCAATATGGCTGTTCTGCTTTCTTATCACTAACGTGTTCATTGGAATAGCACTTTTAATTTCCATCAAGAATTTTCCTTTGCACTCCCAACTTGGCTAACTGGTGCAAGAGGCCTAGCTCTTGACCTATCTCACCTTTTGACATGCTTTCTGACTAAGCTTAATCACTTCCAGCTTTTAATTTAAACTGAGAATTGTGCAACTCTTTCTTTCACTTGAACACTTAGAGGCCATTATAACATTACTAATAGGCCTAATTTCAATATTGTTGTGTCTCAGGGGATAGGGAAGCCCAAGGAGAGAGAGAGAGAGATGGGGGAACAGCCTGTCGTCAGAGCAGACAGAATACACACAACATTTATCGATTAAGTTTTCTCTCTTATATCGGCACAGTTTGTGGTACCCCAAAACAATTATAGTATTAACATCAAAGGTCACTGATCACAGATCACCACAACAAATATAATAATAATGAAAAACTTTGAAATATTGCGAGAATTACCAAAATGTGAAACAGAGACATGAAGTGAGCAAATGCTGATAGACTTGCTCAAGGCAGGGTTGCCACAAACCTTCAATTTGTAAAATATGGAGTATCCATGAAGTACAATAAAGTGAAGTGCAGTAAAACAAGGTATGACTGTAAATGATATGACCTCTTGGTCATATATAAGAAAGCATTATGCTTCATATATATTGCTGGAATTGATTTGCTAATATATTGTTAAGGATTTTTTTGTGTCAAAGTTCATAAGGGATGTTGGTCTCTAGCTACCTTTTCTTGTAATATCTTTGTCACATTTGATATCAGAGTAATTTTGGCCTCATAAAATGATTTGGAAATGTTCCTCCTTCTCTATTTTATAAAATAATTATTTTAATGCTGATGTTAGTTTTTCCTCAAATGTCTAATAGAATTTGCCAATGAAATCATTTAGGCCTGGACTTTTGTCTGTGCAAAAGATTTTAACTAAAAATTTGATTTGTTTACTAAATATGTTTGTTCAGGTAATCAATTTCTTCTTCAATGACTTTTGGTAATTTGTGACTTACAAGGATTATTTCCATCTTATTAAATTATTAAATTCATTGGCATATAATTTTTCTTCATATTTACTTATTATGCTTTTAATTCCTGGAGCATGTGTAGTGATGTCTGCTATTTCTTTTCTGATATTGGTAATTTGTCTTTACTCTTTCTTTTGCCTACATCAGTTTGATTAGAGGTATACCTTTATCTTTTAGAATAATCACCATTTAGTTTCATTGATTCTATTTTAAATTTTATTGATATCTGCCCTTACCTTCCTTAATTTCTTCATTCAACATGCCTTGTGTTGAATTGTTCTTCTTTTCCTAGTTTCTTAAGGGAGAATATTAGCTTATTTATTTTAGGCCTTTCTTCTTTACTAACACAAGCATTTAATTCTGTAAGTTTCATTTTCAGCACTGCTTCTGCTGTGTCGCACAAATTTTGATATGTTGTGATTTTGTTTCCATTTAATTTCAAATACATTCTAGCATCTCTTGTGTTTCCATTTTGACCATGGGTTATTTTATCTTTGTCATTCTTTCTAGAGGTTTGTCAATTTCACTAATCTTTTCAAAGAACCAGCTCTTTGCCTTGTTGGCTTTCTCTATTGCTTTCTTCTTTTTAATTTCATTGATTCTACTCTTTATTATTTCCTTCATTCTGATTGCTTTGATATTATTTTGATCCTCTTTTTCTAGGTTCTTTGGGTGGGATTATGTTACTATACTATTTATTTGAGATGTTTTCTTTTTTTCCTAATGTATGAATTTAGTGCTATAAAATTTCCTCTCAGCCTTGCTTCAGCTGTTCCCCACAAAATTTGCTTTGTTGTATATTATATTCATTTAGTTCAATGTAGTTACTCTTTACTTTCCTTGAGACTTCCTTTTTGACCCTTGGATTACTTAGAAGTGTGTAGTTTAGTTTCCAAGTGTTTGGCAGTTTTCCAGCTATCTTCCCCATATTTTCATCCTGCCAAATAGAAAATCTGTACCCATTAAGCAATAACTATCTGTTCCCTGCCCCCTTCCCCCTAGCTCCTGGTAAACTCAAATCTACTTTCTGTCTCTATGAATTTGCTGATCCTAGACATTTCATGAAAGTGGAATCATACAATATTTTTCCTTTTGTGTCTAATTGCATTTAGCATAATGTTTTCAAGGTTCAACCATGTTATAGCTTGTATCAGAACTTCATTCCTTTTTGTGGCCGAATAATATTCCATTGTATGTAAATACCACATTTTTGTTTATCCATTCATCTGCATGTTTGGATTCTTTCTACCTTTTGCTATTGTGAATAGTGCTGCAGTGCACATTAGCATACAAATATCATTTTGATTCCCTGTTTGAATTCTTTTGGGTATATACTTAGGAATGGAAATGCTGGCTCATATGATAATTCTGTTTAACTTTTTGATGTACCGACAAACTGCTTCATAGTTTGTTTGTTTGTTTTTTTTAACATACACATTAGTAATACATAAGGGTTCCAATTTCTCCACTTCCTCACCAGCACTTGTTATTTTGTTTGCTTTTTACTATAGCCATCCTATTAGGTGTGTTGTGGTATCTCATTGTGTTTTTCATTTGCATTTACCTAATGACTAATGATGTTGTGCAGCTTTTCATGTGCTTGTTGTCCATATGGATATCTTTTTTGGAGAAATGTCTATTCAAGTCCTTTGACCATTTTTTAATTGCGTTGTTTGCCATTTTGTTGTTGAGTTGCAAGAGTTCTTTATGTATTCTCAATATCAAACATCAAATTTAGGATTTTCAAATATTTTCTTCCATTTTATAGGTTGTATTTTCACTTTCTCAGTAATGTCCTTTGATGCACAAAAGTTTTACATTTTTATGAAGTCTAATTTATCTATTTTGTTACTCATGCTTTTAGTGTCATAGTTAAGAATTCAAGGTCATGAAGATTTACTCCTATGTTTCCTCTAAGAGTTCTATGGTTTAGGTCTTATATTTATGAATTTGGCCCATCTTGAGTTAATTTTTATATATTGTGTGAGGTAGGGGTCCAACTTTACTTTTTTGCTTGTGGAAATCCAGTTGTCCTAGCACCATGTGTTGAAAAGACTATTCTTTCTCCATTGGATGGACTTGGCACACTTATCAAAACTCAACTGGCCATGGGTATAAGGGGGTTATTTATTGACTCTCCATGGCTTGTATCCTTATGCTAGCACAACACCATTTTGATTACTGCAGCTTTGTAATAAATTTTAAAATCAGGAAGTTTGAGTCCTCCAGTATTTTTCTTTTTGCAAATTGTTCTGGTTATTTGGACCCCTTGTAATTCTGTATAAATTTTAGGATTACCTTTTACTTTTCTGGAAAAAAAAATCTGTTAGAATTTTGATAGGGAGAGTGTTCAATCTGTAGATCAATTGGGGTAGTGTTGAAATCTTAACAATGTTAAGTTTTCCAATCCAAGAGCACAGGATATCTTCCATCTAATTAGGTCTTCTTTAATTTCTTTTAGCCGTGTTTCATAGTTTCAGCATACATATCTTTCACCTTTTTGGTTAAATTTGTTCCTAAGTATTATATTCTTTTAGATGCTATAGTAAATGAAATTGCTTTCTTAATTACATCTTAAGATTGTTCACTGATAGTGTATAGAAACAAATCTGATTTTGGGGTGTTGATTTTGGAACTTGCAAATTTGCACTTAGTTTATTAGATCTAGTGTTGATTATTTGGGGTTTTCTATATTAAGGACCACGTCATCTGGGCATATAGTTTTACTTCTTCCTTTCTACCTTTTATTATTATTTTCCTTGTCTCTTTTTTTTTTAACATCTTTATTGGAGTATAATTGCTTTATAATGGTGTGCTAGTTTCTGCTGTATAACAAAGTGAATCAGCTATACATATACATATATCCCCATATCCATCTCCCTCCCACCCTCCCTATCCCACCCCTCTGGGTGGTCACAAAGCACCGAGCTGATCTCCCTGTGCTATGTGGCTGCTTCCCACTAGCTATCTATTTTACATTTGGTAGTGTACATATGTCCATGCCACTCTTTCACTTCATCCCAGATTACCCTTCCCCCTCCCCTTGTCCTCAAGTCCATTCTCTATGTCTGCATCTTTATTCCTGTCCTGCCCGTAGGTTCTTCAGAACCAATTTTTTTTTTTTACATTCCATATATATGTGTTAGAATACGGTATTTGTTTTTCTCTTTCTGACTAACTTCACTCTGTATGACAGTCTCAAGGTCCATCCGCCTCACTACAAATAACTCAACTTCGTTTCTTTTTATGGCTGAGTAATATTCCATTGGATATATGTGCTACATCTTTATCCATTCTTCTGTCGATGGACACTTAGGTTGCTTCCATATCCTGGCTATTGTAAATACAGCTGCAATGAACACTGTGGTACATGACTCTTTTTGAATTATGGTTTTCTCAGGGTATATGCCCAGTAGTGGGATTGCTGGGTCATATGATAGTTCTATTTTTAGTGTTTTGAGGAACCTCCATACTGTTCTCCATAGTGGCTGTATCAATTTACATTCCCACCAACAGTGCAAGAGGGTTCCCTTTCTCCACACCCTCTCCAGCATTTGTTGTTGGTAGATTTTCTGATGATGCCCATTCTGACCGGTGTGAGGTGATACCTCATTGTAGTTTTGGTTTGCATTTCTCTAATGATTAATGATGCTGAGCATCCTTTCATGTGTTTGTTGGCAATCTGTATACCTTCTTTAGAGAAATGTCTATTTAGGTCTTCTGCCCATTTTTGGATTGGGTTTTTTGTTTTTTTGATATTGAGCTGCATGAGCTGTTTGTATACTTTGGAGATTAATCACTTGTTGGTCGCTTCATTTGCAAATATTTTCTCGCATTCTGTGGGTTGTCTTTTCATTTTGTTTATGGTTTCCTTTGCTGTGCAAAAGCTTTTCAGTTTAATTAGGGCCATTTTGTTTATTTTTGTTTTTATTTTCATTCAGAGGTGGATCAAAAAAGATATTGCTGTGATTTATGTCATAGAGTGTTCTGCCTATGTTTTCCTCTAAGAGTTTTATAGTATCTGGTCTTACATTTAGGTCTTTAATCCATTTTGAGTTTATTTTTATGTATGATGTTAAAGAATGTTCCAATTTCATTCTTTTGCGTGTAGCTGTCCAGTTTTCCCAGCACCACTTATTGAAGAGACTGTCTTTTGTCCATTATACATTCTTTCCTCCTTTGTTGTAAATTAATTGACCAAAGGTGTGTGGGTTTATTTCTGGGCTTTCTATCCTGTTCCATTGATCTATATTTCTATTTTTGTGTCAGTAATATACTGTTTTGACTACTGTAGCTTTGTAGTATAGTCTGAAGTCAGGGAGCCTGATTCCTCCAGTTCTGTTTTTGTTTCTCAGGATTGCTTCTGCTATTCAGGGACTTTTATGTTTCCATACAAATTAAAAATTTTTTTGTTCTAGTTCTGTGAAAAATGCCATTGGTAATTTGATAAGGATTGCATTGAATCTATAGATTGCCTTGGGTAGTATATTCATTTTGACAATATTGATTCTTCCAATCCAAGAACATAGAATATCTTTCCATCTGGAATATCTTTCCATCTGTTTGTGTTATTTTCCATTTCTTTCATCAGTGTCTTCTAGTTTTCAGAGTACAGGTCTTTTGTCTCCTTAGGTAGTTTTATTCCTAGGTATTTTATTCTTTTTGATGCGATAGTAAATGGGATAGTAACGATGATCCAAGATCTCGGAAAAAGAATGGAGGCACAGACCAAGAAGATACAAGAAATATTTAACAAAGACCTAGAAGACTTAAAGAACACAGAAACAGAGATGAACAATACAATACCTGAAATGAAAAATACACTAGAAGAAATCAGTAGCACAATAAATGAGGCAGAAGAATGAAGAAGTGATTTGGCAGGCAGATTGGTGGAAATCACTGCTGTGGAACTGAATAAAGGAAAAAGAATGAAAATAAATGAGGAGAGTCTAACAGACCTCTGGGACAACATTAAATGCACCAACAGTCACATCATAGGGGTCCTAGAAGGAGAAGAGAGAGAGAAAGGGTCTGAGAAGATATTTGAAGAGATAATAGCTGAGAACTTCCCTAATATGGGAAAGGAAACACTCAGTCAAGTTCAGGAATCACAGAGAGTCCCATACAGGATAAACCCAAGGGGGAAGACGCCAATAGACATATTAAATTGACAAAAATTAAAGAGAAAATATTAAAAGCAACAAGCAGAAAGCAACAAATAATGTACAAGGGAATCCCCATAATGATATCAGCTGATTTTTCAGCAGAAACTCTGCAGGCCAGTAGGGAGTGGCACGATATATTTAAAGTGATGAAAGGGAAAAACCTACAACCCAGAATACTCTACCCAACAAGGCTCTCATTCAGGTTTGAGGGAGAAATCAAAAGCTTTACAGACAAGCAAAAGTAAGAGAATTCAGTGCCACCAAACCAGCTTTACAACAAATGCTAAAGGAACTTCTCTAGGGGAAAAAGAAAAGGCCACAACTAGAAACAAGAAAATTATGAATGGGAAAGGTCACTGGTAAAAGCAAACAGACAGTAAAGTGAGGAAATCATCCACACATAAATATGATATCAAAACCAGCAATTGTGAGAAGAGGAGGGAACATCTTCGCTTTATAACAATCAAGTTTGAATTGATACCAGCTTTGATTCAATAGTATACATCTACTCTTTTACACCTCCTTACCTCCCTTTATGTTGTTATTGTCACAAATTACATTTTTATACCTTGCATGCTTAGTAGCATAGCTTTATAATTGTTGTTTTGTGCATTTGACTTTGAAATCATGCAGGAAAAAATAAACAGTACCAACCAAATATGCAGTATTACTAGCTTTTATATTTAACTGTCCAGCTACCTTTACTATTGTATTTTTTCATATGTCTTTGTGTTAATGTCTAATGTCCTTTCATATAAGCCTGGAGATATCTTTTTAGCATTTTTAGAGCACGTCCGCTAGTGACAAACTCCTCAGCTTTAGTTTATCTGAGAATCTCTGAATTTCTATTTTATTTGTGAATGATAGATTTTTAAAAATAACTTGTCTGATAGTTGCAACTTTTATGTCACCTTTGAATCACATTCTACTGTTTGCATTATTTCTTGACAAAAGGTTGGGTTTTTTCTAGTTATGGACATTGTATTTAGGAACAGTAAAGAATGATACAAATATCATTTATTCCCAGAAATGGACATGTCTTTCCTTCTCTTAAGCTGTTTGTGTGGGGTGTATAGGGGAACAGCTCTGTGCTAGTGCCCTGATGACCTTGCACTTTCTCACATAGGCCACATAGCCAAGATTTAACTGCAGCTGCTCTAGTTCTGTGCCAAATGCTCTGTGATTCTTCTGAAACATGATAGCAAAAGAAACTTGTAAGTAACTGCTACTAGGTCATTTCCCACTTGCCTCCCTATCTTCCTAGGAGGCTGTCATGAGACTGTTTCTCATTGCCTCCCAGGTTCTGATGAGGTATTAAGCTTTCTGTTTTGCCCTCTTCATGGTAGAGCTACAGGATATAAGACTAATTAGGTTTACTGTGGCACAGGCTATATCTTGCCATTTGTGTTGCAGCCATCTGAATTTTTGTGTCATTATTGTCCTGTGGGACAAGGAAAACAGGGAGTTGGCACCTTTGGCTGCTCTTGCAGTTGTTGCATGTAAGTAATAAATTATCTGAATCTAACAAGGGTCATTGTTTCTTTACTGGAAAAATAAATTTTCTTGATAGGATGTTAGGTCAGTATAGTCAGGAATTGAGCTTGGTTTGGTTTACTTATTGCTATCTTTACCTTCAGCAAACCGTAAGCATTAAATAGCAGTGTACTGCTTTTACCTTGTGTTAAGAGTGAGGACTGGACTTCTGGAGGGTTTTCCTCAGTGTTTGTACTCCACCCTCTATTCCAAAGAAAGGATCTCTCTCCAAGCACTTTTCGCTCCACCAATGAAAGGAAACAGGAAGTCTTCTGTTGCTTGTTAGTCAATTCTAGGCTTGTCATAGGGACAGGGGTTTCTCTGGGTTCTCCAGGTCTAGCCTCAGTCTTTAGCATGACCTGTGCATCTGGACTTTAGGGGTCCGTGTTTCTCAGCATTGCTTCCCCACCTCATTTGTCAGCTAAACTCTGCCTTGTATCTGTGGAAGGTTTTGAGTAGGAAAGAATTTCTTCCCCTCTGTCTTATATTGGTATAAGATCCTGGATCCGAGAGTGTTCCCTGTCCCTCCCTCAGGAGCATAGAGTTTTTGTTTGTTCCTTTTCCCGGAAATAGCATATCTTTTCTTGTGTTCTTGAAGTAGGAATGTTTCCTACCCTTCCCCAGAGAAAGAGTGGTTAGTGTCTACCTTTCTCCCAAAGCAATTGATCTTTGCTTGAACCCTGGGAACAGGAGTGGTTCTCTGCCCCTCCCAAGTGGCTTAGGGATTTTGCTTCATATAAGAGAAGGTCCATGGAAGGAGATGCTGTTTTATGTGGTCCCTGAATGGAATCCAGTTATCTCCTGTATGCCTGTACCACAGAGAGAATATTCTCTCAGTCTCCTGCCTTAAGACCTCAGCTCTCTGATGGGCTCAAGAAACATCATTAGGGACTTCCCTGGTGGCACAGTGGTTAGGAATCTGCCTGCCAATGCAAGGGACACAGGTTTGAGCCCTGGTCCAGGAGGATCCCACATGCCACAGAGCAGCTAAGCCTGTGTGCCACAACTGCTGAGCCTGCACTCTAGAGGCCGCGAGTCACAACTATTGAGCCCACGTGCCACAACTACTGAAGCCCACGTGCCTAGAGCCCATGCTCCACAACAGGAGAAGCCACCGCAATGAGAAGCCTGTGCACCGCAACGAGGAGTAGCCCCTGCTCACCTCAACTAGAGAAAGCCCATGTGTAGCAACGAAGACCCAACACAGCCAAAAATAAATAAATAAATTGTTAAAAAAAACAATGCTTGGTGTCAGTCTATTTATCTCTTGTAAAAATAAGATACAGTGTGTGTGTGTGGAAAAAAAGTAAGTAAAAAAAAAGTTATAAAGAAACATTATTGTTTTGTAATTATTCAGCCTTTCCTCAGTATTGTTCTCTTGAGGTTTTTTCTTGTTGTTGTTTTGTTTTGTTTTTTGCACACTAAGCACAAGTGAAGCCTCCATTGGAGAGCTTTGCACAGAGGGGTGACATGATCTGAATTACATTTTAAAAAGACAACTCTGGCTGCTATGTTGAGTATAAGTTAAAGCAGATTAAAGTTGGAAGCAGGGGACACTGTTAAGATACTGTAACATTACTCTTATTTGTCTCAGATCTTATTAGTCAGTATACAAAGAGAAATCTGATGAATGACATAGTTCAGATTATGAGACAAGAGATTATATAACAATCTTTCAAAAATATGGATTATTGTGCTGTTAAGCTTTAAAAGAACCCTCATGTGGGACCCAATATGAAGATGAATGAATAATAAAATAAGCGATGTCTTTGGGGGACATTTTAATAGTAAATGTAGAAGGATCTTCATATTATTATATTTTTAAAATAACCCTTGATAAAGGTTGTGTTCATAACATTAAAATTAATCTCAGTGAAGGTGATTGTGTAGGAGCAAAGTTTGTATAGTTACCATGTTTCTGTTTCAAGTTTTTTCCATAATTCATCTTAGAGTACTGTTTCAGCTATTTTGCTTTCACTTAGAAGTAAAAACAACAATAAGAACAGCAAGTTCTCAATGGTTTAAAATTGAGGACATGGGGGGGAAGTCAAGATGGCGGTGTGGGAAGACGTGGAGTTAGTGTCTCCCTACAACTAAGGCATCTGCCGGCCACTGGTGGGGGACTCTGACCCCCAAGGAGACAGGAGGAACCCGAAAGTGAACCGGTAGGATGTAGGGGGACTGAAGGGGGAGGAGAAGTGGAGGCCAGACAGGATCAGTGCCCCTGAGGCCAGGGAGATCAGGAGAGGCAGGCGGGAGGGATTCTCCAGGAAGAGCAGGAGAGGAGCGGAGGGCAATCGCCTGGCTCACTCGGGCAGGGGAGCCTGCTGAGCTACCAAGCTGCTTCCCCCGCATCCAGGCCTCATGGGTCCTGGGGTCATAGGAGGGAGGCTGGGGAGGTCAGTAGTGGCAGGAGGGAGGGGCCATCCAGAAGAGTGGGAGAGGAGTCGAGGGCAATTGCCCTGCCCACTGGGGCCCGGGCAGCCTGCTGAGATCCCAGGCGGATCCCCTTCCCTCCAAGCCCCCTCCAGGCTGTATGAGTCCTGGGGCAATAGGAGGGAGCCTGGGGAGATCAGGAGAGGCAGGCGAGAGTGGCCCTGTAGGAGAAGCAGGAGAGGAGATGAGGGCATTTGCCCCGCCCACTCGGGCACCAGAGCCTGCTGAGTTCCCAGGCTGGTCCCCTGCCCTCTAAGACACCCCTTCCCCCACCCTCTCCCCCACTAGCCACATTGATCCTGGGGGCATAGGAGGGAGGCTGAGGAGATCAGGAGAGGCAGGTGGGAGGGGCCCTCCCAGACCCCAGACCGGAGGAGCAGGAGAGGAGAGGAGGGTGTTTGCCCTTCCCACTTGAGTCCAGGAAGCCTGCTAGGCTCCCAGGTGAGGTCTCCTACCCTCTGAGACCAGTGTGGGGGGGCATGCCTGAGCCCCTTCTGTTCCTTGAGCCTAAGGCCCACCCCCCACAGTCCCCAGGCCCTTTTGCAGCCCTGTGGGTCCCGAGCATTGGCCCCTCCCACCACCCAAATCTCACCCTTGCTTAGGCCCTGCTCTCCACAGCCAAGGCCTTCCCCCCTTTTCTTTTCTTTTTTTCCTTTCCCTCCTCCTCTTTTTTTACTATTGTGGTACTGATGTACCTTCTGGTTGCTGATTCATCTATATTTTTATTTTTAGATTCTTTCTAACATATCTGTTAGTTTCCTAGTCTAATTTTATTTTTTACTTTGTTATTTTTCTCTTTTTTTTGCCACCCAACATGGCTTGCAGGATCTTGATTCATGAGCCTGGGGTTGGGGGGAAGCTCCGGCGGTGGGAGCTCCAAGTCCAAACAACTGGACTAACAGAGAACCTCAGACCCCAGGGAATATTCATAGGAGTGAGGTCTCACAGAGTTCCTCATCTCAGCACCAAGACCCAGCTCTACCCAGTAGCCTACAAACTCCAGTGTTGGAAGCCTCAGGCCAAACAACCAGTAAAACAGGAACACAATCCCACTCATTAAAAAAAAAATGAGATGGCAAAAAAATATGTCACAGATGAAGCAGAAAGGTAAAAACCTACAAGACCAAATAAATGAAGAGGAAATAGGCAATCTACCTGAAAAGAATTCAGAGTAATGATAGTAAATGTGATCCATAATCTCGGAAATATAATGCAAGCATGGACTGAGAAAATAAAAGAAATGTTTAACAAAGATCTAGAAGAAATAAAGAACAAACAGAGATGAACAATACAATAACTGAGATGAAAAATACACTAGAAGGAATCAGTAACAGGGTAACAGAGGCAGAAGAACGAATAAGTGAGCTGGAAGACAAAATGGTGGAAATAACTGCCAAAAAGCAGAATAAAGTGAAAAGAATTAAAAGAATTGAAGACAATCTCAGAGACCTCTGGGACAACACTAAAGACACCAACATTCGAATTATAGGTGTCCCAGAATAAGAGAAAAAGAAAGGGTCTGAGAAAATATTTGAAGAGATTATAGTGGAAAACTTCCCTAACACGGGAAAGGAAATAGTCACCCAAGTCTAGGAAGCATAGAGAGTCCCATACAGGATAAACCCTAGGAAAAACACACCAAGACTCATATTAACCAAACTAACAAAAATTAAATTCAAAGAAAAAATATTAAAAGCAGCAAGGGAAAAACAAAAAATAATATACAAAGGAATCCCCATAAGGTTATCAGCTGATTTTTCAGTGGAAACTCTGCATGCCAGAAGGGAGTGGCAGGATATACTTAAAGTGATGAAAGAGATAAATCTACAACCAAGATTACTCTACCCAGCAAGGATCTCATTTAGATTCTATGGAGAAGTCAAAAGTTTTTCAGACAAACAAAAGCTAAGAGAATTCAGCACCACCAAACCAGCTTTACAACAAATCTTAAAGAAACTTCTCTAAGCAGGAAGCACAAGAGAAGAAGAAGACCCACAAAAACAAACCCAAAACAATTAAGAAAACGGTAATGGGAACATGCATATCGATAATAACCTTGAATGTAAATGGATTAAATGCCCCAACCAAAAGACACAGACTGGCTGAATGGATACAAAAACAAGACCCATATATATATGCTGTCTACAAGAGACCCAATTCAGACCTAGGGACACATACAAACTGAAAGTGAAGGGATGGAAAAAGATATTCCATGCAAATGGAAATCAAAAGAAAGCTGGAGTAGCAATACTCATATCAGATAAAGTAGACTTCAAAATAAAGATGGTTACAAGAGATAAGGAGGGACACTACATAATGATCAAAGGAACAATTCAAGAAGAAGATATAACAATTATAAATGTTTATGCACCCAACATAGGAGCACCCCAATACATAAGGCAAATGCTAACAACCATGAAAGGAGAAATCGACAGTAACACAATAACAGTAGGGTACTATAACACCCCACTTACACCAATGGACAGATCATCCAAACAGAAAATAAATAAGGAAACACAAGCTTTAAATGACACAACAGAACAGATCTAATAGATATTTATAGAACATTCTGCCCAAAAGTGGCAGAATAAACTTTCTTCTCAAGTGCACATGGAACATTCCCCAGGATAGATCACTTCTTGGGTCACAAATCAAGCCTCAGAAAATTTAAGAAAATTGAAATCATACCAAGCATCTTTTCTGACCACAATGCTGTGAGATTGGAAATCAATTACAGGAAAAATAACTGTAAAAAACACAAATGTATGGAGGCTAAACAGTGCACTACTAACTAACCAAGAGATAACTGAAGAAATCAAAGAAGAAATTTAAAAATACATAGAAACAAATGACAATGAAAACAAGATGACCCAAAACCTATGGGACGCAGCAAAAGCAGTTCTAAGAGGGAAGTTTATAGCAATACAATCCTACATCAAGAACCAAGGAAAATCTCAAATGAACGATCTAACCCTACACTTAAAACAACTAGAGAAAGAAGAACAAAGAAAACCCAAAGTCAGTAGAAGGAAAGGAATCATAAAGAACAGAGCAGAAATAAATGAAATAGAAATGAAGCAAACGGTAGCAAAGACCAATAAAACTAAAATCTGGTTCTTTGAAAAGATAAACAAAATTGATAAACCCTTAGCCAGACTCATCAAGAAAAACAGGGAGAGGATGCAAATCAATAAAATTAGAAATGAAAAAGGAGAAATCACAACGGACACTGCAGAAATACAAAGGATTATAAGAGACTACTACAACTACATGCCAATAAAATGGACAATCACGAAGAAATGGACAAATTCTTGGAAAAGTACAATTTTCCAAGACTGAACCAGGAAGAATACAGACTTATCACAAGTAATGATATTGAAACCATACTTAAAAATCTACCAACAAACAAAAGTCCAGGACCAGATGGCTTCACAAGCGAATTCTATCAAACATTTAGAGAAGAGCTAACACCGATCCTTCTCAAACTCTTCCAAAATATAGCAGAGGGAGGAACACTCCCAAATTCATTCTACAAAGCCACCATCACCCTGATACCAAAACCAGAAAAAGATATCCCAAAAAAAGAAAATTATAGACCAATATCACTGATGAACATAGATGCAAAAATCCTGAACAAAATACTAGCAAACAGAATCCAACAGCACATTAAAAGGATCATGCACCATGATCAAGTGGGATTTATCTCAGGGATGCAAGGATTCTTCAATATACACAAATTAATCAATGTGATACACTACATTAACAAATTAAGTAATAAAGACTATATGATCATCTCAATAGATGTAGAAAAAGTTTTTGACAAAATTCAACACCAATTTATGATAAAAACTCTCCAGAAAATGGGCATAGAGGGAACCTACCACAACATAATGAAGGCCATATATGACAAACCACAGTGAGCATCATACTCAATGGTGAAAATCTGAAAGCATTTCCACTAGGACCAGGAACAAGACAAGGATGTTCACTCTTGCCACTTTTATTCAACATAGTTTTGGAAGTCCTAGCCACAGCAAACAGAGAAGAAAAAGAAATAAAAGGAATACAAATTGGAAAAGAAGAAGTAAAACATCACTGTTTGCAGATGACATCATACTATACATAGAAAACCCTAAAGATGCCACCAGAAAAGTACTAGAACTAATCAATGAATTTGGTAAGGTTGCAGGATACAAAATTAATGCACAGAAATCTCTTGCATTCCTATACACCAACAATGAAAAATCAGAAAGAGAAATTAAGGAAACACTCCCATTTACCATTGCAACAAAAAGAATAAAATACCCAGGAATACACCTGCCTAAGGAGGCAAAAGACTTCTACTCAGAAAACTATAAAACACTTATGAAAGAAATCAAAGATGACATAAACAGATGGAGAAATATACCATGTTCTTGGACTGGAAGAATCAATATTGTGATAATGACTATACTACCCAAAGCAATCTACAGATTCAATGCAATCCCTATCAAATCTCTACCAATGGCATTCTTCACAGAATTAGAACAAAAATTCTTACAATTCGTATGGAAACACAAAAGGCCCCGAATCACCAAAGCAATCTTGAGAACGAAAAACGGAGTTGGAGGAATCAGGCTCGCTGACTTCAAACTATACCACAAAGCTACAGTAATCAAGACAGTATGGTACTGGCACAAAAACAGAAATATAGATCAATGGTACAGGATAGAATGCACAGAGATAAACCCACACACATATGGGCACCTAATTTACAACAAAGGAGGCAAGCACATACAATGGAGAAAAGACAGCCTCTTCAATAAGTGGTGCTGGGAAAACTGGACAGCTACATGTAAAAGAATGAAATTAGAACACTACCTAACACCATACATAAAAATAAACTCCAAATGGATTAAAGACTTAAATGTAAGACCAGACACTATAAAACTTTTAGAGGAAAACATAGGAAAAACACTCTTTGACATAAACCACAGCAAGATCTTTTTTGACCCACCTCCTAGAGTAACAGAAATAAAAACAAAAATAAACAAATGGGACTTAATTAAACTTAAACGTTTTCGCATAGCAAAGGAAACCATAAACAAGACAAAAAGGCAACCCTCAGAATGGGAGAAGATATTTGCAAATTAAACAACAGACAAAGGATTAATCTCCAAAATATACAGACAGCTCATCGAGCTCAATATCAAAAAAAACCAAAAAACAATCCATTTAAAAAATGGGCAGAAGAGCTAAATAGACATTTCACCAAGGAAGACATACAGATGGCCAAGAGGCACATGAAAAGATGCTCAACATCACTAATTATTAGAGAAATGCAAATCAAAACTACAATGAGGTATCACGTTATGCTGGTCAGAATGGCCATTATCAAAAAAGCTAGAAGCAATAAATGCTGGAAAGGGTGTGGTGAAAAGGGAACCCTCCTACACTGTTGGCGGGAATGTGAATTGATACAACCACTACAGAAAACAGTATGGAGGTTCCTTAAAAAACTAAAAATAGAACTACCATATGACCCAGCAATCCCACTGCTGGGTATATACCCTGAGAAAACCGTAATTCAAAAATAGTCATGTACCACAATATTCATTGCAGCACTATTTACAATATCCAGGACATGGAACCAACTTAGATGTCCATCAACAGATGAATGGATGAAGATGTGGCACATATATACAATGGAATATTACTCAGCCATAAAAAGAAATGAAATTGATTTATTTGTAGTGAGGTGGATGGACCTAGAGTCTGTCATACAGTGTTAAGTAAGTCAGAAAGAGAAAAACAAATACTGTATGCTAACGCATATATATGGAATCTAAAAAAAAAAACAAAAATGGTACTGATGAACCTAGTTGCAGGGCAGGAATAAAGAGGTAGACATAGAGAACGGACTTGATGACCTGGGGTGGGAGGGCGGAGCTTGGGTGAAGTTAGAGTAGCATTAACATATATACACTACTGAATAGAAAATAGTTGGCTGGTTGGAAGCAGCAGCATAGCACAGGGAGATCGGCTCAGTGCTTTGCGATGACCTAGAGGGGTGGGATAGGGAGAATGGGAGGGAGGCTCAAGAGGGTGGGTATATGGGGACATGTGTATGCATATGGCTGATTCGCTTTGTTGTGCAACAGAAACTAACATGGTATTGTGAAGCAATTATACTCCAATAAAGATCTATTAAACAAGTAAATAAATAAAAATGAAGACACATTATTTGCACATATCTTATATTCTTGAGGTAGGTTATGCTTCAGGCAAGGACTGATCTAGCAGGTCAACAACAAAGGGCTATCTCTTTTATTTCTGACTCTCTACTTTTCATTCCATGATGTCACCTTCATTCTAAAACTGACTCATTCTGTATCTAAAGATGGCTGCCTGTAGCTCCTCAGTTTATAAGCTTCTTTGTTCATATTTAGTGTGTGAGAGAGAACTTCTTTTTATGTATCTTCATTGAAGTGAGAGGAAATTTTCTTTTTCAGAAACCCTCAGCAAGTGTTTCTTCAAATATAAATAGTTCAATTTTTTCATATGTTCATCTCTGGGCCAAAAATATTATCTCTAGAGGGAGAGGATACACTAATTGGCTTAAGTCAATTAAGGTCCTCTTGGAGATATATCTGGAAGTGGAGTCAATCCCACCCAAATCTTGTGACAGAAATTCAAGTCCTGTTAGGATGGGAGAATGAAAGCAAGGGAGCAAATAATGAATGACCACTACAAGTCTGTAGAGGAAAGGAGGGACTAAGTAGTACCTCTCTATAACTTTCCTGAAAATTACTTCTCTCAACTGGATGGCACATAATTTGGAGGTCATACTTTAAAAAATGAGAGGTGGAAGGCTATTATTCTATATTGCTGATTGGAAATAGATTCATTTACTTTAGAGACTAAAGGAGCATGTAAGAGCATTGACTTTCTTATGACATATAAAAGTCTATGTGAAAATTTCCCCTTCTAGATGGAAGAGCACCAGATCTCCCTGTAGAGAAATAATTCCCAATAGCCATACCATGTACAGACTAACCATTATATTTAGGCAAAAAATGTTCTAAATATGTGAACTGCTTGCAAAGTATGGGTCAAGATGAGAAGTAGTAGTAAGGTATATATGAGGAAGGAGGAGGGGTGAAGAGTGCAGTGGGAAAGTAAAGAAAATGATTATTGATATACTTGGGAAATGTGGGGAAAAAATGATGATTTAAAAGCAGGCTCACATCTGTGAATCTTCCTTTTTTGTATTAATATTTCATTCCATCTTGTCATATCTTTTTGAATGGCAGAACCTCAAAATAGATAAATGGAAATAATCAACTGTGCTCAATTCAAACAACTGAACAGATGAAATATCCTTATTACCCACAATAAGATTAATTTGCTAGTGTCTTAGGTCAGAGAAGGATTGACTTTTTAAAATTATATACATAATACACATATGAATGGATTTGTTTTTCATAGAAAATACAGCTATGTTCTTTCTTTTTCTTTTCTTATTATTTTTCTTCTTTTTTTCTTCTTCTTTTTTTCCTGGGAGGGGGTTGAAGTTAAAAACTTCTGGAACCTATATCCTAGAGCCATTTGCTGGCTTCTAGGAATCAAAATGGAAAATTAAATAGGAGAAAAAGCAAAAGCATCTGGGATCCCTCCATTTTATAAATTCCATGGAAAAGAAATCAGGGAGAAATAGTTTATGTAGTGGAAAAGCAATTAAAGGCTTAGTCCCATCATATACCCCATTCCACACTCTATAATTCAGCTTGGCAAATAGAATTTATCATGGACTTGTCATTTTCAGAAACTACTTGGCCCGCAACAAAGCTGCTATCACATATAGGCAGAATAAGAACTGAATACGAAGAGTGGCAGGAAATCTTTCCACTAACCTTCCCAAGTCCCCCAATCCACACATCAATGTATGAAATACCATCTTTAGAGATTTTATAAATGCACAATTTACATCGCAAATTCAGGCATGATATAGTTATTTCAGATTAGTGAGTGATACCAGGTCCTTTTCCTTTTTGTTCCTGAAACAAGAGCCTAGTGGAAAGGAAATTTTTATTTGGCGAGAGGAATGTATTTTAGGGCTAGTGGGGAGAAGAAAGGAAGGGGGAAAACAATCTCAGTTTGAGGACCTGCCACATGCATCGACTGCCAATGTCTTGCTTTTGAGGACCTCATCTCTCTAATTGTTCACTCAGACTTGCCTACTGATGTTTTCTATCTTTTCCACAACTTCTATTCACCCTCTTTCCAAGGTACCCACCTTTTCTCTTGCCTTCTTACATGACAACAGGAACTAGGTACAGATACTTTCTTGCAGCCAGTACCAATGGGTCTGATTTTTAGGAAATCCCAAATACCAGCATTCAAGCTGGCAAAAGAAAGAATTTGAGGACACAGATTTTTTTTCATATAACCCTTGAATTTGAAGCCTAAGATTTCTTCTATTAGAAACTCCTTTGCTGCGTTTAAGTTTACAAAACATTAAGTGCTTGAAGTCGTGGCACAGAACAGCATGACAAGCCTTCAGAAATGATGATAAGAATATTAGAATAAGATGAAAAGAGTAGAGAATTGTGCACCCAGCTTCTCAAGGTAATTAATATCAGAGCTCTCTCATCAATAGGGGGTCTAATGGAATCTGAACCCAAAATAACCTGGAAAGGACAGAAAGAAGAAACCTCTCCTTTTTCTAGCCTGATGCTTTTTTCAGCCAGATTGCTTTCTAGGTTATAGTCATTAGCACCCACGAATCCCTTCACCACTGTCCTAATCCCAAGGGCCCCAAACTAAGATGTATTTTGTAAATGAGGCTTGTGTCTATGGTCTCCTGGATATTTTATGTTCTTTAAATATGTATCTATTAAATAGACATTAATTTGTGGCCAAGACACTGAAGTTAAGCTGTTGGCTGCTTCCTGTAATCTAGCTGCTTCCTGAGCTAGAGAGAATTTGGTGTCTGTTTCAAAGTAGAGGGTAGGGGAGACATTTGCAAACCCTAAAGAATCGCTGCCTTGGGAATTCTTTCATGGGCTCAGGCAAATGATTAGCATGTATCTGAAGTCCCTTCCCCCGTGGAGCTCCAAGTTTTCATCTGAATATAGCAGGTCAATTTCTTACTAATAAATGTATACCTACATGCAATACTTTTGATAATCTTCCTTCCTGCCTAGACTCAAATAATGTCATTTTACATTTTGGTTGATTTTCTATAGACCAGAAGAAAATTGAAATGCTTTGCCTCTTATTTTCAAAGCACTTCCATTTCATATTACACTTTAAATCTTCTCGTTCTTTTCTCCCCCTCCAACAACCTTTTTTGTTAAGGAACTCTCTTTCTTTGAGCTCTCCCTTTACCCCATTCCCCTCTTCCTTCTTCAACAGAAAGCTAAATGAAGATATTTTAAAATGCTCTCTAAAGAGGCAGGAAATGGGTTATCATGGAATGAGGGAATTAATCCAGAGTCGAGCAGTCTGGCATTCGAAATCCATGTTGTATTCTACAGCAGGCAATATTATTTAAATCAAATTGTTATCTAAAATAGCATGAAAATATAATGCAAAAAAATTGTACCATGAAAAAACTTGAAATTGCCTTTCCAAAGACATAAGAGCATTTTATTTTCTATAACGTAACACTGATTGGCCGCCATAATAGCTCCGGAAGCTAAGCAATTAGAACACTCTGGGCTAATGTTCTTGGGTCTGGGTAACTGAAATAGAGGAGAAAAAAATATAGTTATCTTTTAAAACAGCTTAAATATCTGAGATTCCTGAAATGTCAAAAGATTATTGACTTAGTAAAAACTTCTCAAGACTTAATATTTAGGCATTCTACAACCAAATAATTGAATGCATATTGTCACTATTAGAGCTATTCCTTAAAAACATGTTTAAAAGCTGTGTATGAATTTTTAAAAGCATGCATTAGAAATATTGATGTTTTAGAGTGTCAGAATGAACCTGAATGCTGTCATTTAAATTCAAGGCAAATCCTCCCAACCACTATATTAAGTGATTTTCTCATTTAGAGAGCGGAAGGCACTGGAGGGTAAGGCACTTCAAACCAGCTGATTTTATTTTTAGCTCTTAAGGAAGTCTAGCCACCAGGACTCCCATCTTCATTTACAGATAGCCTCCACTTTGTCTCCTTTTAGAAAGAGTACCATAGAAAACAGTATTCATGTGGCCTCGCAAACTTTTTGCTGAGCAGGAATACTAGGGAAATATGCTCAATAACACAGAAGTAATAGATCTGGCAATTAGCCAGACCAGACAACCTTGAGGGGTTAGGGATATGGTGGGGCAGAGGTGAGGGGTAGGTTTTTCCTTCCACCTCCCATCCTCCTTACAGAAAGTGAAAAGGTAAGTCAACAAATATAAGCATCTGCCTAAGCATAGGGTTAGGAATAGAATCTATGATCCTTTCAGGGGAAACATGGAGACCATCATTTCTCGCCTCCTAATTTTTCAGGTGGGAAAACTGACATCTAGAGAGAGAAAGTAACTTGTCCAAGGTTTCCCAACTAGTTAACATCAGAAACAGGGCTAGGATTTAAGTCTCTGCACATCCCCTCCAAGGCTCACAGCCTGATCCAGAGCCTTTTGGATCCTATAAATGGGACTCAATCCTGCCTATGTAAAGATGCAGCTCCTGGGAGTGAAAAATTGCCCAACCAGTCCAAAATAGATATTGCCTTTCTTCTGCTGTGGTTCACATTCTTTGCGGTTTTGCATTGGGTCACCAAAGCTATCTCTTGGGTCTCAAAGGCTGAGCCATTAAAGTACATCTGTTTTCTGTGGAAAGACCACCTTCAGTGTCAAGAACCCTGGAATGGCAGTGGGAATGATGCTGACCTAGGCAACATATATTTCTAATGGAGTGTAAAGTGGAAAAATCAGGTTAACTGCTTGTGGATGAATCCATTTGCCTGTTAAGATAGCAAAATGGGCATTCACCCTTATGGAGGACATGTAATAAAGTGTTAAGTGGAAAAGTTTTTCCCAAGTTGCTGTCACAGTCCCTGCACGCTCAAAATGAGTACTTTAAATACAGCAACAATATGGCACTATTGTACGGTAAAAATCATCTTAGTAGGAGATGCAAGCCCTATTTTAAAATACACCCTAAATAGTCCATTTACTCCAACAAATGGCAGCTGATTGGGCTGTGCTGTAATTGGGTACAGCATTGAAGAGCTGCTTTGCCTATTATTTAAATTTCCAGTGAAGAAATAGCTAGTTCCTTCATCTCTACTCGACTCATTTTTCTTTCAGGACCACAGATGTGTCTTGGCCATAGCACAGTTCCAGAGAAGGAAATAAGTGAGGGAGCTTAGGAAACGCAGCTCTGCTGCAGCACAATTCGCAGTCATGACAACCAAGCCGCCTCTGCAAATGGTTTAGGCCCATCTTCTCTCCAGGCATCTGCTTAGCAGCTCAAGGAACTTAGCTGACAGCAGGGATAATTTGCAGACTACAGCCCTGCTCTGTCAGGCTAGGAGAACACCCCCTTCCTTCCCATTCTCCTTGCCCAGGTGGCCGTTGCGGGTGGCCTGAGGTAGGATGTATGCAAATTTAATCAAGCCAACAACTGTATTTGAGCACCTGTTCAGTGTCTGGCTTTGTATTGGACTTTGCGGGAGACTATAATCCTATAATTCCATGGGGGAAAGTTAGAAGGGAAAAATTGTAATACAATTCAAATAGCATGTACTATTTTTCTCTGTTATATTTCACAGGCATCAGAGATTAAATATATCCAAAATGATCTTCCTACCCAAACCTACTCCTCCTCCTGTTGCCTTCATGTATGAAGAAATGAACTTGCCATCCAGCTACTTTCCCAAAGGGGAAACCTAGACGGGACCTTTGCCTTGTCCCCTTTTCTCATCTCCGACATCCAACCTCCTTACTATGGAGTTTCAGTTGATTCTACATCCTAAATATCACTTAAATATATCCCCTCCCTTCCATTCCTACTAGCACAATTTCAGGCATTATTCATTTTTCAACAATAATATGCGAATATCCTCCAGAGACTTTCCCTGCTACTGTTCTTCTCTCTCCAGTTCACTTTTCTCACTGCTTCCAAACTGAGCTTTATATAAAACATGATCTAAATTTGATCTCATCATTTCTCTACTTGAAATCCTTCAGCTATGGCCTATAACTTTCAGAGAAAATATAACCTTTGAGCATGGTATGTAAGTCACACTGTGATCTGGCTTCTGCCTATCTCATTCAAATATCAATCATGTTTCATCTATTATTATAAATCTTGCCTACCAAAAGAGGTCTCTAATCAAGTTAATGTAGACTCTAAAAGTAACAAAATATATATTTGAAAATATTCTGTATTTTGGGGTATTTAGTGATACAGATAGGTCTTCCTTTCTGAATTCCTGAATACTGTTTATTTCCTAAATTAGCGTAAACAATGGTGGGACTTGATTCAGTAATTAATGTTCACCAGGGAATCCATTGCCGTGTGCTCCAGGACCCTTTAGGCTGTTGAAATCTTGTTTCATAGAAACAGGCCTACATCCTCAGGTGTGTCTGTGATTTATACCTGCTGTTTCTTGAGCTTTTGTTCTTGCTAAGCATCACTGTGGCTGAGAAGAATAATGGGGGTTTAGAGGATAAATATGTTATAAAATATTAACTAGATAACTTTTAATCATGTCTTCTTATAAAGATTCAGTTGTGCATCCTCAGCTTGAATTACCTAGAAGTAACAGAATCTGGTAGGCCCAAAAGATTATTGGCACCTGAGGATGTTGATGAGTAAGATGTGTCCTCCTAGAGGAGAGAATTCTAGAAACTCAGCTAGATGACTTCACAGAGGTTACTTGTCTGGACCTTCTATTCTCAATCTCCCTTGCCCCTGGCCTCATCATGGTACATTTTCCCTGTGGTAGACTGAATATATTGGCAATGTATTTACTTCAAAATATATTAATTGAAGACCTACTCTGTTCTAGGCTTTGGGCTAAAAACTGTGGATATAATGGTAAGCCAAAGAGTCATGGCAATTATATTCTGGTGTGTGTGGATGGGAGGTGGGGTGGAGCAGGTGTTAATCAAATTTTCACACAAGTAAATGTGAAGTGTTTTTTTTTTTTGCTTTAAAATTAATCAAGAAAACTGGTTACTTGTTTATTTTGTTACAACAGCAATGAAAAGTCCCCATCTACCACCCTTTATAATTGTAAAGATTAAACTGCAGTTGGAATCAGTATATTCATCATAATGTGAAGTTTTAATAGTGACAAGTGACATGTGCTTCAAAATAAATTATCAATAGCAGAGAATGCTGCTTAAATAGAGTAGTCAGGGAAATCTCTGAGATGTCATATAAACTGGGACCAGTTAGATTAAAAAGAGCTAGTAATGCAAAGAGTTGAGAGATGAACATGCCAGTCATATCGGAGAGAATGTACAAGTCCCTGAAGTACATTGGATGATTGTTGTTCTAAGAACAGAGGAGTTTTTAATGTGTCTGGAGCCTGGCAAGTAGGAGGGTGAGAGGCTGAGTAAGTGTAGTAAGTGGGAGAGGTGAGATTAATTTGGGGAGGTAAATAAGGGCCAGAACATGCAGGGACCTAAAGATGAAGATGAGAAGTTTAGGTTTCATTGTAATAGAAATGACAGTCTTCGAATGATTTTAATCATGAGAGGACAATGATGTAAGTTCAAAAAATATCACTGACTATGGGGGGATGGTGCAAATGGAGCAGTGAGACCAGTTTGGAGGCTATCCCAGATGAAAGAACTAGTGCCCTAGATTAGGATGATAGTGATGGGGGAGGAGAGCAATGGCTGAATTCTGGATATATTTTGGAGTAAAATCCCCTTGACTTACTAATGGACTAGTTGTTGGGTGGTAATCTATGTCATCCAGATTTCTGGTATCAGCAATTGCATAGTAGTGGCATTTTCTGAAATGGGGAAGACTGGGGTAGGGACAGGTTGTGGGGAGGTAGAAATCAAAAGTGCTGCTTTGAACTTGTTTCTATTAGATAATCCAGGAAGATGCTCTAACTGTGGTTAATGCTGTGAGAATGTTACTGGGCCCTTTCCAGATTCTTGGACAGTAATACCATGGAAATGAATATCGCTTCCCCAAGACTCTTAGGCAAGCAAAGCTTTGTATTAAAAGAGATAGCTTGTGCACAAGGGAGAAGGCAGAAAAAAAAGTGCCAGCTCCCCAGTAGAAGGGGCAAGTTGCTTTTACAACAAAAGGGAGGGTTTGCCTCATGATCACTGATAATTTCCAGAAATTGTCAAACTTCTTTGATCAACAGCAGGTGGTCCATGGTGGCTGTCAGGAAGTGCTTCTGTGAGAGGAAAAGAATGCATGAGAACTTTCCGCAAGAAAGCACAGGAACAGGTGAGGTTAAAATTTAGAGTTGAGCTTCTTGTCTTGTGGCAACTAGGCATACTCATTAGTGTAACAGAGATAAAGTTAATTTTTTTTATTCCTGCAAGCCTGGTTTTTGTCTCTGGGACTCAGGCCCCCAGGGCCTTTGTTTTTTTTTAGCTTGCGAGGCCTGTTTTGCCCAAGGTTGTTCCCTGGTCCTTTTCCAAAATGGCTGTGCTATTGTCTTCCTGTCTCAAGAAGAATGGACTATAGGAGACCAAGAGAAATAATAGTTCAAGTAGGAAACTGTGATAGTAGCTTAAGTAAGAGGGAATGTTTGGCTTGGATTAGTGTAGCTCAGTAATAGATTTGAAAATAACTTTAATTTGAGAGTAAAGTTTGAAAGTCACTTTAATTTCCTATGTCTTTTATTGTTGGTACCATCCCCAGTGGCAATCAGGTATTTGACTTGAGGCCTGTGAGTTCCCTTGCCTTTTCCCCCTTTTGTGTATGGACAGGAAACCTTGGTAATTTGACTTGGTGACTGGGTGCTATCAGGGATCATTGATATGTATCCATAGTAGTATCTCAGTGTTGAAAAGTCCCTGCACAGTTATCTAGTCAAACCTTCCAGCAGATACCATCCTTTATGAATCCCCAAATTCCTAGCTTAAAACAAAATAAGGTGTATATCTAGAAAAACATAGTTTTCAAGATGAATCAAGCTGGTGAGAAAAGCAGCATCCAGGGGGAAAAAGACACCTAACACGTCAAGTTCCAAGAAAGCAGTTGAGTCAGAAAGTTTTCTGCATTGACCTTTATGAGACTTAAGTGAAAAATGCTTATTGAATGTTACTGTGTGACTTGATATCCCGTTCTTGAAGAGTGGATTGGAATCCATCTCCCAGAACCAGGGAGATCAGGACTTTTCTAACTTACTAGTCTTCCTCCAGATCCCTAGCTATAAACAGAAAGCTAGAGTCATCGAAGGAATTGGAAAAATTGTTTAAAAGATAAAAAATTTTATCTCTAAGCAACTTTAAGAAATCATCAGGACCAGTTTACTTATGTTAGGTAGGTAGATAGGCACAGAGGCAGCCTGGTGATGTGAAAAGAATAAGGACTTTGGAGTCCAGCAGACCCAAGTGGAATCCTGAGTCCATCACTTATTAGCTCTGTATCCTTAGGCAAATTACTTAATGTTTCTAAGCCTCAGTTTCTTTGTGAAACTGGAGTTGTGAATGTCACATTGTTCATGAGTGTCACATTAAAAATATTTAACATACGCAAAGCACTTATTATATGATAAATGCTCAATAAACAGTGGCTATAATGTTCACAGAATAGATTTTGAAATAACACCTTTATTGAGATATATTTCAGATACCTACAACTCACTTACTTGAAGTATACAATTCAATGGTTTCTAATATCACAGAATAGAATAGATGTTAAATCAGACAATAGTAGCAATTAGAGCATGAAAAACTGGACTAGATGAGTGTTTTTGAATGAATGTGTGATCAACACTTCACTGGGGACACAAAGCAGGCACTCAAGTACTAGTGGATAAAATTAGGTTGACCTGAAAATCTCTGTGACCATGCAAGTGTTTATCTGAGTTTTTTTTAACCAAAAGTGTCACCTGCATCTGTCCATTCAAAAGTAATATATTCAAAAAGAATATGGGGACGTAAATGACACAGAATTGGTAAGTGGTTTTATGGCATTGCTTTTCTGAATCTACACACATATGTTTCTGAAAACTTGTGGCCTCCTTTACACACATACATCATATACAAAAGTCTGGCTTCTTATGTTGTGTATTTCCTTTTGTTCTTACGATGACTTTGATACTTACACAACCTTAAGAAAAATGAATCTGGATGATCTTTTCCCTGAATCTTTATGCAAACTACCATTTTTGGATAAAATAAAAGCAGCATGGGGAAAAACAAAGGTGAAGGGAGAGAAAGAGTGAAATATAGTACTAACATATGTGACCAACTGATACCTGCTAAGAAAAATGTGGCCCAGTGGTTTTCTAAGAGATAATAGACTATGTGAAGAGATGAGCATATATGAGAATTTCCCAAGCCCAACTTCTTAATCTCACAGCAGATTATTTTAGCTCATTATATGAGACTTTTTATTTTGTGAGATGATCTTATAGGTGAACTACATGTGTTTGCGTATGTGAGTGTTAGGAAAAACCACCTGGCCTGATTTTTTTGCAAAGTCAATTTCCAGACTACATATCGGCTATTTTGTCACCAGCTAGACTGCACTTTGTTTGATACTAAAGGTCTTGGAAAGGCAAATGAATATATTTCAAGTTGATAATGTTGCCTTTCCACAATTTTCTTATTAGTTCCAGTGCCAATTGTGAATCGTCTCATCAAGCTTTTGGACTTTAACAGCCCAATTTTAGTACTTGTTCACACTTCAGTACTCAAGTGTCACCAGTTACATTATTACATTGCATGTTTATTAAACTATATTTTACATCACACTGAGTAATTCTCTTACGGAAACGTCCTCTGAATATTTTTAAATCTTTGATTTGAGCTTCAGAATTTTGATCAGTAGATGAGCAATAATCTCTCTTTTCTGTTTATGAGAATTTAAATATCAGAAATTGCAGGATGCATTAGCAAGCAACAGCCCCTATTCAGTAGTGACCATTTTATCCATTATCACCACAGGTGTTTTATTTCATTTTACATATTATTTCATTATAAATACATCATGTATGTTTCATTATATAGCACACTTACCATACCTTATTTCTGAAGGAAAGTTGTCAGCTGTATTATTCATTCAGATAAACACTGGAAAATACTGTTAGATAGCCAGATATTTTGCCTACCTGGCATCTAACATCTACTTAAGTAGAAATATCAGGATACAGAAAAACCTCAGCTAGACTGCATAAAAAGGGTGCTTCTGGTTAATTGAATATTCTAGTGATCTGGGGGTTAGAAATAAGAACAAAAATGTGTTTATTTTACTCTTTTTTTAGTGGATATTTTTCTGAAGTATCAAAGTCTATTTTATTCTGTTAGTAAGTAAAGTCTAGTAACCACTAAATCTTTGTTTGTTGACTAAGGATCTTGCAGGACAAGAGGATCATTTTCTAGAAATTTTTGCTTAAAGCATACAACATGAGCTTTAATTTTACAATGTGCCTCTTTCTCCTAAGAGAAGAGACATTTACATAAGGGCTTCAGTTAGTAGAGTTCTGATTAACTGAAATATTACTGTAATTAAATATATTGTTCAACTATATGGGTTAAGAGTGTAGACTCTTAACTAAGCTCAATTCCTTGATCTGCTTCAACCTAGTAATGTGATGTTGTGTATCTATCTTAACCCCTGTGACCCTCATTTTCTGTTTTCTCTTCTGTCGAATGAGAATGGTAACAGTACCCAGTGCAGAAAGTTGTTGTGGGAATCAAATGGATCATTACATGTATAGTGCTTAGGCTAGTATGGGTAGATAGTAAGTGGTCAAATAATTTTAGTTGTAATTATTGTTCCAGCTGTTTGCCATGGTATGGGCTTAAACATAGTTATAGGGTTGGAAGAGTGGCTGAAGGATCCTTTTATCTACTCTTTTTTTTGCTAATTTTTAGAAAAGTCCCTTAAGACTTTTCATACTATTCCGTATGGTATCTCCTGAAATTGCTAGTGAACAGAAAAATCTTCCTTCCTTCCTTCCTCCCTCCCTCCCTCCCTTCCTTCCTTCCTTCCTTCCTTCCTTCCTTCCTTCCTTCCTTCCTTCCTCCAGATGAAGTGAAAGATAAACTCTTAAGGACTAGAACACCTGTATGTGTCGGGAAACTCAGTATTAGGCTCAGGAAAAGTCATTTCTTTGCAGTAGAAATAGTACAGCAAATACATTTCTATTCAAGCATAATAATGTTTAGGTCTGGACTGTACTAATAGTAGAAAAAGAGGTGTTTGGGGTGAAGGGTTATAGGGCAAGAAACAGGACCTTGAGCCTGAGACATGTGCAGAGATCAAAGCCAGCTTTGAGCATAGGTAGAATGAACATATGTCTAAATAGAGTAAGTCTAAAGTAGAAAAAAAAATGTTCTCATCTATGTCCCCACCCCTCTAACTTCATATATTATAAAAAATCTGCCATAATGTTTTATTTTCCCACTCTATAATTCTGAACAAGAATTTCATTCTCTGGGAAAAGTTATTTAAATATCAGGCACTTGTTTACTAATCTATGTCACTCACAGAGTCCAGAAGAGATGAAGCACTGGATGGGAAAATTTCCCTGAGGGTGGGGGGTGGAAATTAGCACTTGTTGACTGTTTACTATGGCTCAGGACTTTGTGGGTCTCAACTCATGAACTTCACATACAACCCTAGAAATAGGTATTATTATCTCTATAATGAAGACACTGAGACTCAGAGAAATCAAGTAAATTGCCATTAAGTATCAGAGAAGAGATCTGAACCTAAGATAATCTGAGATTTTTCCATGTCTGAATTTGGGAGGAAATGTCTAAGAACATTGCAGGTGGGGAAATGAAGCAAATAATGAGTGGAGATAAACCCAAGGAGGAAAATATGTCTTCCAGTTTTACATCCATAGCTCCAGTACCATTAGAATTAGTTTATGGTTGTCTTTCAACATGACATATGTAAGAAAGAGGAGACACAGTATCAGAGAGTCTAGTCTGTTCAAATAACATTCATTGAATTTGTACTGTGTACCAGTCAATGTGCTTGAGGCTAAGAATAAAAAGATAAAACACAACCAGTTCCTACCTTCAAGGGGGTTACTTTCTGATATGACAGAATATTGCTTTGTAAAAACGTGGTTCTCAAATTGGATGCATGCAGCAACATTGCAAAGGGAACATAAAATCAAAGGAGAAGCATAGGAAATTATTTTGAACATCAATTTTACCCAGTGGCAAATAATTTAAAATATGTTAATTCTTATAATGAAATGACATAAAATGGAATAGTATGCACCATTTACACGAAGTTTTTAAAGCGTTATTGAAGTAAACTGCACATATTAAAAGTTCACAATTCCATAAGTTTTCACATATGTATACAACTGTGAAACTATTACCACAGTCAAGATGATGATTATACCCAGCACTCCAAAAGTTTTATTGTGCCTCTTCTATCCTTCACTTCCCTCCTCAGGCAAAAATTGAACTTCTTTCTATTACTATAGATAAATTTGCATTTTCTAGAATTCTACATAAATGAGTATGTACTCTTTTTGCCTGGCTGTTTTCACTCAGCAAATTTATTTTGAGATTCATCAGTGTTATTATGTGTATCAGTAGTTCACTTCTTTTTATTAATGAGTAGTATTCCACTCTATGGATATACCAAAAATTCATCCAATCACCTGTTGATGGACATTTGGGTTGTTTCCAGTCTATGGCTATTACACACAAAGCTACCATGAACATTCATTTACAAATGTTTGCATGGATACACACTCTAGTTTCTCTTGGGTAGTACCTAGGAGTAAAATGATTAAATCATATGATAGGAGTATGTTTAACTTTTTAGAAAACTGTCAAACAAAGTGGTTGTACCATTTTACAAAGTTATCAGCAGTATGTGAGAATTCTAGCTCCTTCACATAACTATCAACACTTGGTATGGGTATACTTTAAAAATTTTTGCTATTCTAATAAGTGTGTATTAGAATCTCACTGTAGAGGGGCGGAGTCAAGATGGTGGTGTGGAAAGATGCCGAGTTAGCATCTCCCCACAACTAGAGCGCCTGCCGGCTGCTGGTGGGGCACCCTGACGCCCAAGGAGACAGGAGGAACCCCCAAGAGAACTGGTAGGACGTGGGGGGACTGAGGGGGGAGGAGAAGTGGAGGCCACGCAGGATCGGCGCCCCTGAGGTAAGGGAGATCAGGAGAGACAGGTGGGAGGGGCCCTCCGGGAGGAGCGGGGGAGGAGCGGAGGGCGTTTGCCCTGCCCACTCGGGCCCTGGGAGCTTGCTGAGCTCCCAGGCTGGTCCCCTGCCCTCCGAGGCCCCCCTCTCCCCCTGGCCACATTGGTCCTGGGGGCATAGGAGAGAGGCTGGGGAGATCAGGAGAGGCAGGTGGGAGGGGCCATCCTGGACAAGCTGGAGAGGAGCGGAGGGTGTTTGCCCCACCCACTCGAGCCCAGGAAACCTGCTGGGCTCCCAGATGAGGTCCCCCGCTCTCTGAGACCAGGGGTGGGGGGCATGCCTGGGCCCCTTCTGTTCTGTTGAGCCTAAGCCCCACCCCCCCCACAGCCCCCAGGGCCTTTTCCAGCCCTGTGGGTCCTGAGCATTGGCCCTGCCCACCACCAAACCTCGCCCCTGCTTAGGCCCTGCCTTCCACAGCCAAAGCCTTTCCTCCCTCCTATTTATTTTCCTTTTTTTCTTTTCTTTTCCCTGCTCCTCTTTTTTACTATTGTGGTAGGGTTGTACCTTATGGTTGTTGATTCATCTATATTTTTATCTTTATATTCTTTCTAAAATCTGTTAGTTTCCTGGGCTAATTTTATTTTTTACTTTGTTATTGTTCTCTCTTTTTTTTTTTTTTGCCACCCCACGCAGCTTGAGGGATCTTGGTTCATGAACTGGGGGTCAGGCCAAATCTCCTGCAGTGGGAGCTCTGATTCTGAACCCACAGCAAGCATCATACTCAATGGTGAAAAACTGAAAGAATTTCCACTAAGATCAGGAACAAGACAAGGAGGTCCACTCTCGCCTCTCTTATTCAACATAGTTTTAGAAGTCCTAGCCACGGCAATCAGAGAAGAAAAAGAAATAAAAGGAATACAAATTGGAAAAGAAGAAGTAAAACTGTCACTGTTTGCAGATGACATGATGCTATACATAGAAAATCCTGAAGATGCCACCAGAAAACTACTAGAGCTAATCAATGAATTTGGTAAGGTTGCAGGATACAAAATGAATACACAGAAATTTCTGGCATTCCTATACACCAACAACGAAAAATCAGAAAGAGAATTTAAGGAAACAATCCCATTTACCATCGCAACAAAAAGGATAAAATACCTAGGAATAAACCTGCCTAAGGAGGTGAAAGACTTGTACTCAGAAAACTATAAAACACTGATGAAAGAAATGAAAGATGACATAAACAGATGGAGAAATATACCATGTTCTTGGATTGGAAGAATCATTATTGTGAAAATGACTATACTACCCAAAGCAATCTACAGATTCAATACAATCCCTATCAAACTACCAATGGCATTCTTCACAGAATTAGAACAAAAAATTTTACAATTTGTATGGAGACACAAAAGACCCCGAATAGCCAAAGCAATCTTGAGAAAGAAATACAGAGTTGGAGGAATCAAGCTCGCCTACTTCAAACTATACCACAAAGCTACAGTAATCAAGACAGTCTGGTACTGGCACAAAAACAGAAATATAGATCAGTGGTACAGGATAAAATGCACAGAGATAAACCCACACACATACAGTCACCTAATTTATGACAAAGGAGGCAAGCACATACAATGGAGAAAAGACAGCCTCTTCAGTAAGTGGTGCTGGGAAAACTGGACAGCTACATATAAAAGAATGAAATTAGAACACTACCTAACAAACACCATACACAAAAATAAACTCCAAATGGATTATAGACCTAAATGTAAGACCAAACGCTATAAAACTCTTAGAGCAAAACACTCTTTGACATAAACCACAGCAAGATCTTTTACGACCCACCTCCTAGAGTAACAGAAATAAAAAATATAAACAAATGGGACTTAATTAAACTTAAAAGCTTTTGCACAGCAAAGGAAACCATAAATAAGACAAAAAGACAACCCTCAGAATGGGAGAAAATATTTGCAAATGAAACAACAGACCCTGAGAAAACCATAATTCAAAAAGAGACATGTACCACAGTGTGCATTGCAGCACTATTTACAATAGCCAGGCTATGGAACCAACGTAAATGTCCATCAACAGATGAATGGATAAAGAAGATGTGGCACATATATACAATGGAATATTACTCAGCCGTCAAAAGAAACGAAATTGAGTTATTTGCAGTGAGGTGGATGGACTGAGAGTCTGTCATACAGAGTGAAGTAAGTCAGAAAGAGAAAAACAAATACCGTATGCTAACGCGTATATATATGGAATCTAAAAAAAAATGGTACTGAACCTAGTTGCAGGGCAGGAATAAAGTTGTAGACATAGAGAATGGACTTGAGGACATGGGGTTGGAGCAGGAAGCTGGGACGAAGTAGAGTAGCTTGAAATATATACACTACTGTCAGTTGTATGTGATGATGTTAGCCTGTGTGAGTCTTTACAGTTCAGCTTTCATGTCTTTGCTAAATGATCTTGAAACATGAGTGATGTTACATTACACTATGTGTCTTAAAACAATGACATTTTTATTCATTAAATCTTTAAATGGTTTTATATGACTGTGTTTGCAACCTGGGTCTGAAAATTTGGAAATTTTATAATTTGAAGTAATAGCAATAATGTAATGACCAAACACTCTGGCCGACCCTGAAACAACTTTCAGATCAAATTGAAACCATGTTCAAATTGAAGTATCTAAAAATCTAGAGATTAGTTAATGTTCACAGTTCTTTCATATATATTTCTTTGATGCATCACTGATGGATCCAGTTTCTCTTACACAAATAACCTAGTAGAGTAAAAGAGGATGAAGGGAAAAACCTTGACATCTGCATTTACTTCTAGGTCACTGAATAAGAAAAATTCCATTTAATTCCATTTTGCAGATTTAATTTTCACTTTAAGATGCAAGGTTTAATCTTTTTTTTTCTTTTAAAATTTTATTTATTTATTTTTGGCTGTGTTGGGTCTTCGTTTCTGTGCGAGGGCTTTCTCTAGTTGTGGCAAGCAGGGGCCACTCTTCATCGCGGTGCACGGGCCTCTCACTATCGCGGCCTCTCTTGTTGCGGAGCACAGGCTCCAGACGCACAGGCTCAGTAATTGTGGCTCACGGGCCCAGTTGCTCCACGGCATGTGGGATCCTCCCAGACCAGGGCTCGAACCCGTGTCCCCTGCATTGACAGGCGGACTCTCAACCACTGCGCCACCAGGGAAGCCCTGCAAGGTTTAATCTTAAATCGCCTTCCCACTTCAATTCATGTGCCTCTGTGGTCTCTCTCTCTCTTTTTTTTTTTTTGCTAATTCTACCTCAAACTCTTTGTTCCAGTCTGACTGCTTTTCTGTCAGTTCCTTGGACACATTATGCTCACTTGTGCCTCAGGGCCTTCTGCTCCTCAGGGAGGCCTTCCCTGGCCTCAATACTGAGTTAGAACCACCGTAGCACCTTTACTTCCTATTTGCAATATTCTCCACACCTGTTTTATTTATTTAGTGTCTGTCTTCTCCACTAAAGTCTGTGAGGGCAGAACTTATGTTTAACTTGTTCACCACTGTATCCTCAGTACTTGGCCTACAGTTACTAAGTTTCTGGTAGGGCTTTCAGGAAGTCCTTCTAGGTTAACCCCTTCAGACACTTAGCATTTGTATCAGTGCTTTCCCTAGGAGTTATATATGGTACACATTATACGAATTTCCATTTGCTTATAATTGGCCCTGTAGACATCACATTTTTGCCCTAAGAATTATTTTATCTTCCCAACTAGATTGGGGGATCATTGATAGGTAGAATAAAGTCTACTTCCACATCACCCATCTTGGCTAGAACTGTACTCTGACTCTGTTGAAAATAAGTACTGTTGTATAAAGATACCCATAAGCATGGACACAGTAATCCCCTCTTATCCATCGTCAGTAGATGCTTGAAACCTTGAATGGTATTGAACCCTATATATACTGTTTTTTTCTATGATACTTATGATAAAATTTAATTTATAAATTAAACACAGTAAGAAATGAACAATATAATAAAATAGGTCAGTTATAATAATATACTGTAATAAAAGTTATGTGAATGTTGTCTCTCTCTCTCAAAATATCTTACTGTATATGCTTAACGTCTTTTCCACGTTAACAAAACACTTATCACGCATGGTGGCCATTACTTTGGCAGTTTGTAGTGTGACAGCAAAACTAGCATGAATTTATTTTCCTTCTTCACAATTTCATGGATAGAAGATTTGTTCTTACTGCAGATCTTAGCAACCTCAGGATACAATTTTTTTTCTTTCCTTATTAAGTCAAGAACTTTCACCATTTCACTTAAAGGAAGCACTTTATGGCTTTTCTTTGGCATATCCGAATTGCCAGCATCACTCCTCTTGAGCTTTGAGGCCATTATTAAGTAAAATATGGGTTACTTGAGCACAAGCACTGTGATACCATGACAGTTGATCTTATAACGGAGATGGCTACTACTAAATGACTAGCGGGCAGGATACACTGGACAAAGGGATAATTCACGTCCAGGCAAGATGGAGCAGAAAAGCATGAGATTTCATCACACTACACAGAATGGCATACAATTTAAAACTTATGAATTGTTTATTTCTAGAATTTTCCATTTAATATTTTTGGACCATGGTTGCCTGCAGGTAACTGAAATGACAGAAAGCAAAACCGTGGATTAGGGGGGACTATTATACTTCCAGATATGGAGATAGTCATCTTATTTTCTTGTCCAAGCTGAGCTGAGTCTTGTTCTGGATTGAAGTAGGCTTGATTATTTTTCCTGCACCAAGTACATCAAGCATTCAAATTACAAGGCAGAGTAAATATGTTTAATTTTAAGAAACTAACCGGAATTTTATTTATAACATATATATGTAGGCACATGTTAACTTCTTTCAAAATTATTCCTGCTTATAAACACTTGAAATGATGAGAGGTAAATTGGTTTTACATCTGTTGCTTCACAACCATATAGAACATTGTAATCATTGCATTTGTTTGCTTCTGAACTATCAGAAATCAGACTTATACAAACTCCATAGGGTGATGTTTAAAAATGCATTTAGCATCTTATTAAAATTCAGGCATCTGTTAACCTTACTTTGCTACAGATACACTAACACATACACACACACCCACACATATATACAGACAAAGACACATACTAATATATTAATCTTGTTTGTCGTGGCCCTGTTGGAATAACAATTCCTAAAAAATAGAGTATAGAGTTAATAGACAAACGTTTAGTTTATGGTACTCTAATTTCAGGTAAATATTAAGCATAAAACATAAACCCTTTCTCACCAACACCGTATTAGGACTCAGCCTAGAACTACAGTGCCAAACCTGGCAATTTTTACATAGTAGGTACCTGGTAGTGTTTTCTTTAATTTATGAAATTAGTAGTGCTGTACTGGCCATGAAAAATTGTCTACTATTTCAGCATAGTAATCTGGGTGTGGAATTTTTATGATCATTTGTGTAGCAATAAATTGGATTAACTGTATAGAGATATTATACACTTGTTTTAGATAAGAAGATTTTTCTCTGCCACAATTTTTCTCACTTTCTTCTGGTTATTTGGTTACTTCTGGAAATTACTTTAAATATGAAAATCAGATATAGTTTTGTTTTTTTTAACATCTTTATTGGAGTATAATTGCTTTACAATGGTGTGTTAGTTTCTGCTTTATAGCAAAGTGAATCAGCTATACATAAACATATATCCCCATATCTCCATCCTCTTGCGTCTCCCTCCCACCCTCCCTATCCCACCCCTCTAGGTGGTCACAAAGCACCGAGCTGATCTCCCTGTGCTATGAGGCTGCCTCCCACTAGCTATCAATTTTACATTTGGTAGTGTATATAAGTCCATGCCACTCTCTCACTGCGTCTCAGCTTACCCTTTCCTCTCCCTGTGTCCTCAAGTCCATTCTCTACGTCTGCATCTTTATTCCTGTCCTGCCCCTAGGTCCTTCAGAAACTTTTTTTTTTTAGATTCCATATATATATGTTAGCATATGGTATTTATTTTTCTCTTTCTCACTTACTTCACTCTGTATGACAGTCTCTAGGTCCATCCACCTTACTACAAACAACTCCATTTTGTTTCATTTTATAGCTGAGTAATATTCCACTGTATATATGTGCCACAACTTCTTTATCCATTCATCTGTCGATGGACACTTAGGTTGCTTGCATGTCCTGGCTATTGCAAACAGAGCTGCAATGAACATTGTGGTACATGACTCCTTTTGAATTATGGTTTTCTCAGGGTATATGCCCAGTAGTAGGATTGCTGGGTCATATGGTAGTTCTACTTTTAGATTTTTAAGGAACATTGACACTGTTCTCCATAGTGCCTGTATCAATTTACATTCCCACCAACAGTGCAAGAGGGTTCCCTTTTCTCCAAACCCTCTACAGCATTTGTTGTTTCTAGATTTTTTTGATGATGGCCATTCTGACAGGTGTGAGGTGATACCTCATTGTAGTTTTGATTTGCATTTCTCTAATGATTAATGATGTTGAGCATTCATTCATATGTTTGTTGGCAATCTGTATAACTTCTTTGGAGAAATGTGTATTTAGGTCTTCTGCCCATTTTTGGATTGGGTTGTTTGTTTTTTTGATACTGAGCAGCATGAGCTGCTTGTAAATTTGGGAGATTAATCCTTTGCCAGTGCTTCATTTGCAAATATTTTCTCCCATTCTGAGGGTTGTCTTTTGGTCTTGTTTATGGTTTCCTTTGCTGTGCAAAAGCTTTGAAGTTTCATTAGGTCCCATTTGTTTATTTTTGTTTTTATTTCCATTTCTTTAGGAGGTGGGTCAAAAAGGATCTTGCTGTGATTTATGTCATAGAGTGTTCTGCCTATGTTTTCCTCTAAGAGTTTTATACTGTCTGGTCTTACATTTAGGTCTTCAATCCATTTTGAGTTTATTTTTGTGTATGGTGTTAGGGAGTGTTCTAATTTCATTCTTTTACATGTAGCTGTCCAGTTTTCCTAGCACCCCTTATTGAAGAGGCTGTCTTTTCTCCATTGTGTATTCTTGCATCCTTTATCAAAGATAAGGTGACCATATGTGCGTGGGTTTATCTCTGGGCTTTCTATCCTGTTCCATTGATCTATATTTCTGTTTCTGTGCCAGTACCATACTGTCCTGATTACTGCAGCATTGTAATGTAGTCTAAAGTCCAGAAGCCTGATTCCTCCAGCTCCGTTTTTCTTTCTCAAGATTGCTTTGACTATTCGGGGTCTTTTGTGTTTTCACACAGATTGTGCAATTTTTTGTTCTAGTTCTGAGAAAAATGCCATTGGTTCTTTAAAAAGGATTGCACTGAATCTGTAGATTGCTTTGGGTAGTATAGTCATTTTCACAATGTTGATTCTTCCAATCCAAGAACATGGTATATCTCTCCATCTGTTTGTATCATCTTTAATTTCTTTTATCAGTGGCTTGTAGTTTTCTGCATACAGGTCTTTTGTCTCCTTAGGTAGGTTTATTCCTAGGTATTTTATTCTTTTTGTTGCAATGGTAAATGGGAGTGTTTCCTTAATTTCTTTTTCAGATTTTTCATCATTAGTGTATAGGAATGCAAGAGATTTCTGTGTATTAATTTTGTATCCTGCTACTTTACCAAATTAATTGATTAGCTCTAGTAGTTTTCTAATAGCATTTTTAGGATTCTCTGTGTATAGTATCATGTCATCTGCAAACAGTGACAGCTTTACTCCTTTCCTATTTGGATTCTTTTATTTCTTTGTCTTCTCTGTTTGCTGTGGCTAACACTTCCAAAACTATGTTGAATAAGAGTGGTGCGGGTGGACAACCTTCTCTTGTTTCTGATCTTAGAGGGAACGGTTTCAGTTTTTCACCACTGAGAACAATATTGGCCATGGGTTTGTCATATATGGCCTTCAATATACTGAGGTAAGTTCCTTCTTTGCCTACTTTCTGGAGGGTTTTTATCATAAATGGGTGTTGAATTTTGTCAGAAGCTTTTTCTGCATCTATTGAGATGATCATATGGTTTTTATTCTTCAGTTTGTTTATATGGTGTTTCGCATTGATTGATTTGCATATATTGAAGAATCCTTGCATTCCTGGGATAAACCCCACTTGATCATGATGTATGATCCTTTTAATGTGCTGTTGGATTCTGTTTGCCAGTATGTTGTTGAGGATTTTTGCATCTATGTTCATCAGTGATATTGGCCTGTAGTTTTCTTTCTTTGTGACATCTTTGTCTGGTTTTGGTATTAGGGTGATGGTGGCCTTGTAGAATAAGTTTTTGAGTGTTTCTCCCTCTGCTATATTTGGAAGAGTTTGAAAAGAGTAGGTGTTAGCTCTTCTGTAAATATTTGATATAATTCACTTGTGAAGCCATCTGGTCCTGGGCTTTTTTTTGTTGGAAGGTTTTTAATCACAATCTCAATTTCAGTGCTTGGGATTGGTCTGTTTATATTTTCTATTTCTTCCTGGTTCAGTCTCAGAAGGTTGTGCTTTTCCAAGAATATGTCCGTTTCTTCCAGGTTGTCCACTTTATTGGCATATAGTTGCTTGTAGTAATCTCTCATGATCCTTTGTATTTCTGCAGTGTCAGTTGATACGTCTTTTTCATTTCTAATTCTATTGATTTGAGTCTTCTCCCTTTTTTTCTTGATGAGTCTGACTAATGGTTTATCAATTTTGTTTATCTTCTCAGAGAACCAGCTTTTAGTTTTATTGATCTTTGCTGTTGTTTCCTTCGTTTCTTTTTCATTTATTTCTGATCTGATCTTTATGATTTCTTTCCTTCTGCTAACTTTGGGGTTCTTTTGTTCTTGTTTCCCTAATTGCTTTAGGTGTAAGGTTAGGTTGTTTATTTGAGGTGTTTCTTGTTTCTTAAGGTAGGATATTATTGCTATAAACTTCCGTCTAGGACTGCTTTTGCTGCATCCTATAGGTTTTGGGTCGTCGTGTTTTCATTTTCATTTGTTTCTAAGTAGTTTTTAATTTCCTCTTTGATTTCTTCAGTGATCTCTTGGTTATTAAGTAGTGTATTTTTTTACAGATTTTTTCCTGTAATTGATATCTAGTCTCATAGCGTTGTGATCAGAAAATATACTTGATACGACTTCAATTTTCTTAAATTTCCCAAGGCTTCATTTGTGACCCAAGATATGATCTATCCTGGAGAATGTTCCATGAGCACTTGAGAAGAAAGTGTATTCTGTTGTTTTTGGATGGAATGTCCTTAAATACCAATTAAGTCCATCTTCTTTAATGTATTTTTTAAAGCTTGTGTTTCCTTATTTATTTTCATTTTGGATGATCTGTCCATTGGTGAAAGTGGGGTGTTAAAGTCCCCTACTATGATTGTGTTACTGTCGTTTTCCCCTTTTTTGGCTGTTAGCATTTGCCTTATGTATTGAGGTGCTGCTATGTTGGGTGCATAAATATTTATAACTGTTGTATCTTCTTCTTGCATTTTTCCCTTGTTCATTATGTAGTGTCCTTCTTTGTCTCTTGTAATAGTCTTTTTTTTAAAGTCTGTTTTGTCTGATATGAAAATTGCTACTCCAGCTTTCTTTCGATTTCCATTTGCATGGAATATCGTTTTCCATCCTCTCACTTTCAGTCCATATGTGTCCCTAGGTCTGAAGTGGGTCTCTTGTAGACAGCATATATGTGGGTCTTGTTTTTGTATCCATTAAACCTGTCTGTGTCTTTTGGTGGGAGCATTTAATCCATTTACATTTAAGGTAATTATCGATATGTATGTTCTTATTACCATTTTCTTAATTGTTTTGGGTTTGTTATTGTAGGTCTTTTCCTTCTCTTGTGTTTCCTGCCTAAAGAAGTTCCTTTAGCATTTGTTGTAAGGCTGGTTTGGTGGTGCTGAATTCTCTTTTCTTTTTCTTGTCTCTAAGGGTTTTAATTTCTCTGTCGAATCTGAATGAGATCCTTGCTGGGTAGAGTAATCTTGGTTGTAGGTTTTTCCCTTTCATCACTTTAAATATGTCTTGCTACTCCCTTCTGGCTTGCAGAGTTTCTGCTGAAAGATCAGCTGTTAACCTTATGGGGATTCCCTTGTGTGTTATTTGTTGTTTTTCCCTTGCTGCTTTTAATATTTTTTCTTTATATTTAATTTTTGACAGTTTGATTAATATGTGTCTTGGCATGTTTCTCCTTGGATTTATCCTGTATGGCACTCTCTGTGCTTCCTGGACTTGATTGACTATTTCCTGTCACATATTAGGGAAGTTTTCAAATATAATCTCTTCAAATATTTTCTCAGTCCCTTTCATTTTTTCTTCTTCTGGGACCCCTGTAATTCAAATGTTGGTGTGCTTAATGTTGTCCCAGATGTCTGAGACTGTCCTCAATTCTTTTCATTCTTTTTTCTTTATTCTGCTCTGAAGTAGTTATTTCCACTATTTTATCTTCCAGGTCACTTATCCATTCTTCTGCCTCAGTTATTCTGCTGTTGATTCCTTCTACAGAAGTTTTAGTTTCATTTATTGTGTTGTTCATCATTGTTTCTTTGCTCTTTAGTTCTTCCCGGTCCTTGTTAAACGTTTCTTGTATGTTCTCCATTCTACTTCCACGATTTTGAATCATCTTTACTATCATTACTCTGAATTCTTTTTCAGGTATACTGCCTATTTCCTCCTCATTTGTTTGGTTTGGTGGGTTTTTACCTTTCTCCTTCATCTGCTGTGTGTTTTTCTGTCTCCTCATTTTGCTTAACTTAGTGTGTTTGGGGTCTCCTTTTTGCAGGCTGCTGGTTCATAGTTCCCATTGTTTTTGGTGTCTGCCCCCAGTTGGTAAAGATGGTTCAGTGAGTTGTGTAGGCTTCCTGGTGGAGGGGACTAGTGCCCGTGTTCTGGTGGATGAGGCTGGATCTTGTCTTTCTGGTGGGCAGGTCCACGTCTGGTGGTGTGTTTTGGGGTGTCTGTGACCTTATTATGATTTTAGGCAGCCTCTCTGCTAATGGGTGGGGTTGTGTTCCTCTCTTGCTAGTTGTTTGCCATAGGGTGTCCAGCACTGTGGCTTGCTGGTTATTGAGTGGAGCTGCGTCGTAGCATTGAGATGGAGATATCTGGGAGAGCTTTTGCCATTTGATATTACATGGAGCCAGGAGGTCTCTGGTGGACCAATGTCCTGAACTTGGCTCTCCCACCTCAGAGGCACAGGCCTGACACCCCACCAGAGCACCAAGACCCTGTCAGCCTCACGGCTCAGAAGAAAAGGGAGAAAAAAATAAAGCAAGAAGAAAATAAAATAAAAAGAAATAAAGTTATTAAAATAAACAATACAAAATTATTAAAAATTAAAAAATTAAAAAGTAATAAAAAAAAAGAAAAAAGAAAGAAAGAAGAGAGCAACCAAACCAAAGAACAAATCCACCAATGATAACAAGCGCTAAAAACTATACAAAAAAAAAAAAAACAGAACAGACAGAACCCTAGGACAAATGGTAAAAGCAAAGGTATACAGACAAAATCACACAAAGAAGCATACACATACACACTCACAAAAAGAGAAAAAGTAAAGAAAATATAGATCTGTAAATAAAAAGAAAAAAGGAAGAGAGCAACCAAATCAATAAACAAATCTACCAATGGTCATAAACTCAAAATAGTAAACTAAGATAAACATAAAACCAGAAACCAGTCAGTCACATACAGCAAACCCCAAGTCTAAAGTTGCTCCCAAAGTCCACTGCCTCAATTTTGGGATGATTCATTGTCTATTCAGGTATACCACAGATGCAGGGTACATCAAGTTGATTGCGGAGATTTAATCTTCTGCTCCTGAGGCTGCTGGGAGAAATTTCCATTTTTTTCTTTGTTCGCACAGCTCCTGGGGTCAGCTTTGGATTTGGCCCCGTCTCTGTGTGTAGGTCGCCTGAGGGCATCTGTTCCCGCCCAGACAGGACGGGGTTAAAGGAGCCGCTGATTAGGGGGCTCTGGCTCACTCAGGCCGGGGGGAGGGAGTTGTACGGAATGCGGGGCAAGCCTGCAGCAGCAGAGGCCAGCATGATGTTGCCACAGTGTGAGGTGCACCGTGTGTTCTCCCGCGGAAATTGTCCCTGCATCACGGGACTCTGGCAGTGGCGGGCTGCACAGGCTCTCGGGAGGGGAGGTGTGGGTAATGACCTCTGCTTCCATACAGGCTTTTTGGTGGCTGCAGCAGCAGCCTTAGCATTTCATGCCCATCTCAGGTGTCCGCGCTGATAGCCGTGGCTCGTGCCTGTCTCTGGAGCTCATTTAGGCGGTGCTCTGAATCCCCTCTCCTCGTGCACCCTTAAACAATGGTCTCTTGCCTCTTAGGCAGCTCCATACTTTTTCCCGGACTCCTTCCAGGTAACTGTAGCGCACTAGCCCCCTTCATGCTGTGTTCACGCAGCCAACCCCAGTCCTCTCCCTGGGATCCGACCCCCAAAGCCAGATCCTCAGCTCCCAGCCCCCACCCGTCCCAGTGGGTGAGCAGACAAGCCTCTCAGGCTGGTGAGTGCTGGTCAGCAGTGATCCTCTGTGTGGGAATCTCTCCACTTTGCCCTCTGCACCCCTGTTGCTGAGCTCTCCTTCGTGGCTCCGAAGCTTCCCCCCCACCACCCCCCATCTCTGCCAGTGAAGGGGCTTCCTAGTGTGTGGAAACTTTTCCTCCTTCACAGGTCCCTCCCTGAGGTGCAGGTCCTGTCCCTATTCTTTTGTCTCTTTTTTCTTTTTTCTTTTGCCCTACCCAGGTACGTGGGGAGTTTCTTGCCTTTGGGGAAATTTGAGGTCTTCTGCCAGCGTTCAGTAGGTGTTCTATAGGAATTGTTCCTCATGTAGATGTATTTCTGATGTATTTGTTGGGAGGAAGGTGATCTCCACGTCTTACTTCTCCGCCATCTTGAAGGTCTTCCCCAGATATAGTTTTAAGTCTTTGTCATATGACTATAACTTCTCAAGTATCTAAGGAATTATGCTTTTCTATTGTTCTTTTCATTTGCCGTAGATGTAGAATATTGCTCTGTGAAGAACAGGCTTTCACTAAAGCAATGGCTCTTTAACTGTACTGTGCATAAACATGATCTGGGGTGTGGTTCAAGAATCTGCATTTTATGAATTTGCTACCTCAGGTGATTTTGGTGTGGGTGTCCAACAGGACATCCTTTTCAGAAATATTGCAATGAAATATGTTGCCTAGCTGATGATAGAGGTAGTCAGTTAGACAATGGCATGGCAGGCCTACAAAATATAGGATTTTTATAAATAACAAGTTAAGGTGTGTTTCAAGGTAGAAAAATTCATCCTAGTGAAGACAGGTGGAACCAGATAGGAAAGGGAATGTTTGAGCACTTACTCTGTTGTCAACAAATTTTCCCCAATAGTAGAACAATTATCTGTTAATGATACTTCAGCAATGGTGGTACATAAAAATAAGGGGTGGCTTCCCTGGTGGTGCAGTGGTTGAGAATCCGCCTGCCAATGCAGGGGACATGGGTTCGAGCCCTGGTCTGGGAAGATCCCACATGCCACGGAGCAACTGGGCCCGTGAGCCACAACTACTGAGCCTGTGCATCTGGAGCCTGTGCTCCGCAATAAGAGAGGCCGCGATAGTGAGAGGCCCGCACACCGCGATGAAGAGTGGCCCCCGCTCGCCGCAACTAGAGAAAGCCCTTGCACAGAAACGAAGACCCAACACAACCAAAAATAAATAAATAAATAAATAAATAAATTTATTTAAAAAAAAAAAAAAATAAGGGGGAAAAAAATCTTTAAAGTGTAAAATGGTTCTTGCTTTCATGCTAGAGCAAAGCTCTATGGGATAAGTCAAGACTCACTGAGGACGGGACTTCCCCAATGGCACAGTGGTTAAGAATCTGCCTGCCAATGCAGGGGACACGGGTTCGAGCCCTGGTCCAGGAAGATCCCACATGCTGCGGAGCAACTAAGCCCGTGTGCCACAACTACTTAGCCTGCACTCTAGGTCCTGCAAGCCATAACTACTGAGCCCACACACCACAGCTACTGAAGCCCATGCACCCTAGAGCACATATGCTGCAACTACTGAGCCCACACACTGCAAGTTCTGAACCCACGTGCTGCAACTACTGAAGCATGCGCACCTAGAGCCTGTGCTCCGCAACAAGAGAAGCCATCACAATGAGAAGCCCATGCACTGGAACAAAGAATAGCCCCCACTTGCCACAACTAGAGGAAGCCCACGTGCAGCAACGAAGACCCAATGCAGCCAAAAATAAATAAATAAATAACTCTATTAAAAAAAAGAAAAAGACCCACTAAGGAGACTTCTTCCCTAAAATTTTCCATATGGGCTGGATTTGTTTGTTCCAGACCACTTAACCAAGTTTATGGACTTAAGAAGATACCCAAGAGCTGCGTCTAGGAGTTTTGCAAAGTTTCAACTTGGTTTCTTAAATGGTGGTGGGGATGAGGAGGGAAGGGAACTCTGGTTGCCACCCAGTCTTTGTGTGCCTTATCTATTAATTCCAAGATGTACTTCCTCATTGGTTAGTCATAGAAGTATGCATTCATTTGGCTTGAATTGTATCTGAGCTGAAAAAAATCTGTTTAAGAATTTGGTCAACCACTTTAACAATGGGATATAGGATCTGTGATATGCTGGGTAACATTTTAAAGCAGATTTTAGGCACAAATATGATGGGGCAACACATTTATCCAATGACATAGAACAACATCAGGAATTTGGTTAAAGAACTCTTTTCAAAGTGACATTAGAAAAACTTGTGTTAGTAGGCAAGGAAATTCTTGAATTGAACTGTGGTTCTATAGTGCCCAAACCAACAACTGAAGATTATAATATTCATTTGAACTATGTTATTTTGGTAACTTGTAAGCATCATCCTTCCTCTCCCACTCCCCTCCTGGCTCTGGCATGGGGATGGGATGTACAGGGTCACTCTTTATTGCAATACATGAAATCATTAGTTGTAAATCCCCCAGAGAAGAAAGAATTCAGGAGGCCTGTGTTCTCATCCATGCTCTACCACTTCTAGGTCAGTGTGGCCTGTCACTTTACCTACTAGGCTTCAGTTTCCTCATCTATCAAATGTGGATAATTCCTGCTTTACCTTTTCACAACACTTTATTTATAATTATTGTATATCAATTATCTCTATAGGTGTGTTCACAACAGTTCTGTGATGTAGATCGGAGTCCTCACCCCAGAAAGGAAATATTGCAAGAAAAGGCAGAGTAGGCTTAATATGTCTTGCATTTAGACATGAATCTACATCATACTATCATGCAACTTATACTACAGTTTATACTGTAGGCATGGGGATAAGAGAACTATTGTCAGAGAGGAAGAAATCTTGTTTAAGATATTGTGGTAACTCAGAGATACCATTTGGGATCTTTTTCACCATAAAATGTGTCAGTAAAAGATGTGTTCCTTCTTCAGGAGCAATTTCTTGAAATAAAACAGGGAGGACTATCCAGCTGAATGAGAAAGTTGTTGTTATTAGGCTCTAGAGCTGCTCCTTCCAACATGGTAGCCACTAGCCACTAGCCACGTGTGACTACTTAAAATTAAATAAAATTTAAAATTCAGTCCCTCTATCAAACTAGCCATGTTTCCAGTGCTCAATAAACCACATGTAGCTAATGCCTACCATATTGGACAACACAGAAATAAAACATTTTTTAAAATTTTATTTATTTTTAGTTGTGTTGGGTCTTCATTGCTGCATGGGGGCTTTCTCTAGTTGTGGCGAGTGGGAGCTACTCTTCGTTGCGGTGCGCAGGCTTCTCATTGTGGTGGCTTCTCTTGCTGCAGAGCACAGGCTCTAGGTGCACGGGCTTCAGTAGTTGCAGCATGTGGGCTCAGTAGTTGTGGCACATGGGCTTATTTGCTCCACCGCATGTGGGATCTTCTCGGACCAGGGCTCGAACCCATGTCCCCTGCATTGGCAGGCAGATTCTTAACCATTGCACCACCAGAGAAGCCCAAGAAATAAAACATTTTTGTAATCACAGAAAGTTCTAGGGTAGCATTGCTGTGGAGTAATAGCTAACCAAGAGAAATGATTGGAACAAAACATTTATCCTAATAGTTGTTGTTTTCCTTTGGGAAATATAAATTCTCAAAGTTTACATCTTTAAATATTCCTTCTTTTCCTTCCCCCCATCTTATCAACATATGACTTCACCCTCACCCTGTTACTATCTTGTCCTAGACCTTTGATAGAATTAGCAAATGTTGCAGAAACACAAGCAATTCATGAAAGGGAAGGAAACCCAAACCATTTATTATGCTTCTTTAATCCTCAAAGAAAAATTCAACTGAAGAAGATCATTGTTTTGCCTATTTTTTTAATCTAGAGGAATTAACTAGAAGGCTGGAGGAGTGGATTTTTCCGACTCTTGCCCTCTGCCTCCTCATCTAGCAAATGAATGACATAACCTCTAAAATCCTTGCTGCTATGATTTTTTTTTAAAATTTCACTATGTTTAATTTTTTTTGTATTAAGACTTTACTTTTTTAGAGCAGTTTTAGATTCACAGCATCCTGTCCCCACACATGCATAGCCTCCCTCATTATCAACATCCACCACCAGAGTGGTACATTTATTACAGTTGATTATTCTACATGGGCACATAATCACCTAAAGTCTATAGTTTACATTATGGTTCACTCTTGGTGGTGTACATACTGTGGGTTTGGAGAAATGTATAATGACATGTATCCATCATTATGGTTTCATTACACTGCCCTGAGAATCCTCTGTGCTCCATCTGTTCATTTCTCCCCTCCTTTCATCCCAGGCAAACACCTATCTTTTTACTGTCTCCATAATTTTGCCTTTTCCAGAATGTAATATATTGACTAGTTGGAATCATAGAGTATGTAGCCTTTTCAGATTGGCCTCTTTCACTTAGTAACATGCATTTAAATTTCTTCCATTTATTTTATGGCTTGATAGATCATTTCTTTTTAGTACTGAATAATATTCCATTGTCTGGATGTACCAAATTTCATTCATTTACCTACTGAAAGACATCTTGGTTGCTACCAGGTTTTGACAATTATGAATAAAGTTGCTATAAACATCTGTGTTCAGATTTTTGTGTGGAAATAAGTTTTCAACTCCTTTGGGTAAATACCAAGGAGTGTGATTCTTGGATCATATAGTAGGAGTATGTCTAGTTTTGTAATAAACCATCAAAATGTCTTACAAAGTGGCTATACTATTATGCATTCCTGCCAGTGAGGAATGAGAGTTCCTATTGCTCCACATCCTCACCAACATTTGGTGTTGTCAGTGTTCTAGATTTTGGCCATTCTAATAGGTATATAGTGGTATCTTGTTGTTTTAATTTGCATCTCCCTGATGGCATATAATGTGAAGCATCTTCTCATATGCTTACTTGCCATCTTTATACCTTCTCTGATAGAGTCTTTTAAAGTCTTTGGCTGATTTTAAGTGGAGTTGTTTATTTTCTTATTGTTGAGTGATTAGGTCTCAGTGTTTTCATGAGCCTGTATCTCTGGACTGTGAACTTCAGAAGTGTTTCTTGTTTTTTCTACCTTCTCAGGTGGACAGGATGACTAGATCAGGCTAGAGTTGGATATTTCACTTCTCCCACAGAATTCCCTTCCCCCCAGGTCAGTTAAGTTCTGATAATACCCTAGCAGGTTAGGTTCTGGTTAACTAGTTTCTCCTGAGGGCAGGCCTTGTTAAGAAGAACAAAGGTGCTCTGGCTTATTTCAAAATGGTTCCTTTTATTGCTCCCCTTGCCAGATGCATGAGGGGATTTTTCTCCAGTATTTACTGTGGATACCTGGTTGAGCTCCTAGAGATAAATATCAAAATATTGTGGGGGCCCCCATATGACTGGGTTCCCCTGGAGTTTTTAACACTCAGAGTTGTTCACACTGAGCTCCGTCAGTTCAACAATTACAGCTCAGGCTTTTCTACCCTGGCACTGGTTCCCACTGGTGTTTCTGCTAATGAATCTCTGCTCAGGTAAGGGACAACACCCTTTATTCCCCAGTCTGTCTCTCCAGTCTTGGGGGCAGCAGTTTCCCCTCTGTACTCTCCTCTTTTACAAATCCAAGAATTGTTGATTTTTCAGTTGGTTCAGCTTTTTACTTGTTGTTGGGGTGGGGCGACATCTTCTAAGCTCCTTACATGCAAAACCAGCTTTTATTATGACTTGACTTTTCCTTTTTCTGATTAGTAATGCAGTTGAGTATCTTTTCATATTTTAATTGACCAGTTTTGTTTTTGATTTATGTTTGTGTCCATTTTTCTATTTAAAAAATTATTTTGTAAGTGTTAATCTGGATACTAATTTTTTTTCGGTGATACAGATTGCAAATACATCTGTCCAGTTGTGGCACATTTTTCCTTCTTAATTTTTGTCGTGTCTTTTGATGAGCACCATAGTGTTAATGTTAATGGAGTCAGATTCACCAAACATTTTCTTTAGTTTTGTTGTAGCTTTAGTTAATGAAATCCTTTCCTACTCTACAATTGTAAAGATATTTTCCTATTTTGCCATGTAAAAATTTTAAAGTTTTTGACTTTTACACTTAATTTTTAAATCCATTTAGAACAGATTTTTCTGTGAAATGTGAAGTAGGAATCCATTTTCATTTTTTAAAAATATGGATACCAATTTCCAGGGCACCAACTATTGAATAGTTCATATTTTGCTCACACATCTCAATGCTAAATCTGTCATATATCAAATTTCCTTATAAGCTTTGGTCTAATTTGGGGCTCTTTCTTCACTTCTACTGGTTTATTTGTCTATTTTTGCACCAAAGAAGACATGATATCTGTTAGGGAAGTCTCTACAGTTCGTTCATTTGTTAATTTATTTATTTATTTTTGAAGTGTAGTTGATTTACAATATTATATTAGTTTCAGGTGTACAGCATAGTGATTCAGCATTTTTACAGGTTATATTCCATTAAAAGTCATTAAAAAATAATCACATAATGGCTGATAATTCCCTCTGCTTTACAGTATATCCTTGTTGCTTATCTATTTTATGTATAGTAGTTTGTGTCTCTTAATCCAATACCCCTGTCTTGCCTGTCTCCCCTTCCCTCTACCCACTGCTAACCACTAGTTTGTTTTCTGTATCTGGGAGTCTGTGTCTGATTTGCTACATACCTTCGTTGGTATTATTTTTAGATTCCACATATAAGTGATATCATACAGTATTTGTCTTTCTCTGTCAGACTTGTTTCACTACTCATAATATTCTCTAGGTCCATCCATATTTCTGCAAATGGCAGAATTTCATTCTTTTTTATGGCTCAGTAATAGTCCATTGTGTGTGTGTATATGTTTACATATACACATATATGTGTGTGTGTGTATATGTGTGTGTGTGTGTGTGTATATATATATATATATATATATATATATATATATGGCACTTCTTTATCCATTCATCTGTTCATAGGCACTTAGATTGCTTCCATATGTTGGGTGTTGTAAGTAGTGCTGCTATGAACATTGGATTGTATATATCTTTTTGAATTAGTGTTTTCATTTTTCCAGATAAATACCCAGGAGTGGAATTGCTGTATCATAGGGTAGTTCTATTTTTAGGTTTTTGAGGACCCTCCATACTGTTTTCCATTCCCAACAACAGTGTAAATGTTTCCCTTTCCTCAACATCCTCGCCAATATCTGTTATTTGTAGACTTTTTGATGATAGCCATTCTGACCAGTGTTAGGTGACACCCCACTTTGGTTTTGATTTGCATTTCTCTAATAATTAATGATGTTGAGCATCTTTTCATGTGGCTGTTAGCCATCTGTATGTCTTCTTTAGAAAAATGTCTATTCAGGTCTTCTGCCCATTTTCTGATTGGGTTGTTTTTTTGATATTGAGTTGTATGAGCTGTTTATATATTTTTGATATTAATCCCTTGTCAGTCTCATCATTTGCAAATATTTTCTCTCATTCTGTAGGTTGTCTTTTTGTTTTGTTTATGGTTTCCTTTGCTGTGCAAAATCTTTTAAATCTGATTGGGTACTGTTTGTTCATTGTTGCTTTTATTTCTTTTGGCTTGGGAGACTGATCCAAGAAAATATTGCTACAATTTATCTCAAAGAGCGTTCTGTCTACATTCTCTTCTAGGAGTTTTATGGTTTCAGGTCTTACATTTAGGTCTTTAAACCATTTTGTGTTTATTTTTGTATATGGTGTGAGGGAATGTTCTAATCTCATTGTTTTATATGTGGCTGTCCAGTTTTCCCAGCACCACTTGTTGAAGAGACTATCTTTTCTCCATTGTATATTCTTGCCTATTTTGTTGCAGATTAATTGACCACAGACGCATGGGTTTATTTCTGGACTTTCTATTCTGTTCCATTGATCTATGTGTCTGTTTTTGTACCAGTAATATTCTGTTTTGATTACTGTAGCATTATAGAATAGTCTGAAGTCTGGGAGTTTTATACTTCCAGCTTTCTTCTTTCTCTCAAGATTGCTTTGGCAATTTGGGGTCTTTTGTGGTTCCATATGAATTTTAGGATTATTTGTTCTAGTTATGTGAAAAGTGTCATGTATATTATGATAGGGATTGCATTAAATTTGTAGATTGCTTTGGGTATTATGGCAATTTTATATGGCCATTTTAACAATATTAATTCTTCCAATCAAAGAACATGGGATATCTTTCCATTTCTTTGAATCATGTTCAATTTTCTTCATCAGTGTTTCATAGTTTTCAAAAGATAGGTCTTTCGCTTCCTTGGTTAAGTTTATACCTAGGTATTTTATTCTTTTTGATGCTTTCTCTTTCTGAAATTTTATTTTTAGGGTATAGAAAAATGAGATTTCTATACATTAATTTTGTGTCCTGAGAACTTGCTGAATTCATTCATTAGTTCTAATAGTTTTTGGATGGAGACTTTAGGGTTTTCTATATAAAGTATCATGTCATCTGCAAATAGTGAAAGTTTTACCTCTTTCCTTCAATTTTGGATACCTTTTATTTATTTTTCTTATCTGATCACTATGGCTAGGACTTCCTATACTATGTTAAATAGAAGTGGCAAGAGGGCGTTTCCTTGTCTTCTTCCTAAATTTAGAGAAAAGGCTTTCAGCTTTTCACAGTTGAGTATGATGTTGACTGTGGGTTCGTCATAAACAGCCTTTATTATGTTGAGATATGTCCCCCTATACCCACTTTGATGAGAATTTTTATCATGAATCGCTGTTGAATTTTGTCAAATGCTTTTTCTGCATCTATTTAGATGATCATGTGAATTTTATTGTTCCCTTATTTAATGTGGTGTATCACATTGATTGATTTGGAATGTCAAACCATCCTTGTGACTCTGGAATACATCCACCTTCATCATGGTCTGTGATCCTTTTTATATATTGTTGGATTTGGTTTCCTACTATTTTGTTGAGAATTTTTACATCTGTATTCATCAAAGATATTGGCCTGTCATTTTCCTTTTTTTTTTGGAGTGTCTTTGTCTGGTTATGGTATCAGGATAATGGTATCAGGTGGCCTTATAGAATGAACTTAGGAACGTTCCATCCTCTTCAATTTTTTAAAATAGTTTGAGAAGGATATGTATTAATTCTTCCTTATATGTTTTATAGAATTCCCCTGTGAAGCCATCTAGTCCTGGACTTTTATTTGCTAGGACTTTTTTTTTTTTTTAACAAGTTCAATTTCACGTCTACCGATCAGTCTATTAAAATTGTCTGTTTCTTCTTGATTCAGTCTTGGTAGGTTGTATGTTTCTAGAAGTTAGTCCATTTCTTCTAGGTTGTCCAATTTGTTGACATAAAACTGTTCATAGTTTTCTCTTATGATTTTTTTGTATCTCTGTGGTATTGGTAGTTATCTCTCCTCTTTCATTTCTTATTTTGCTTATTTGGGTTCTCTCTGTTTTCTTCTTGATGAGCCTGGCTAAAGGTTTATCAATTTTGTTTATCTTTTCAAAAAAAAAATAGCTCTTGGTTTCATTGATCTTTCCTACTGTTTTTTTATCTCTATTTTATTTATTTCCTCTCTGATCTATATTATTTCCTTCCTTCTGCTGACTTTGAGCTTTCCTTGTTCCTCTTTTCCTAATTCTTTTAGGTGGTAGGTTTGGTTGTCTATTTGAGATTTTTCTTGTTTCTTGAGGAAGGCCTATATTGTTATAAACTTCACTCTTAGAACTGCTTTTACCACACCCCTAGATTTTAGAGGGCTATGTTTCCATTTTCCTTTGTCTGGAGGTATTTCCTGATTTGCTCTTTGATTTCATCATTGACTTTTTTTTTTTTAAACAACAAAAACAATCTTTATTTATCTTAAAATTTTATTTATTTTTGGCTGCATTGGGTCTTCATTGCTGCGTGCAGGCTTTCTCTAGTTGCGGTGAGTGGGGGCTACTCTTCATTGTGGTGCACGGGCTTCTCATTGTGATGGCTTCTCTTGTTGCAGAGCATGGGCTCTAGGCATGCAGGCTTCAGTAGCAGCACACAGGCTCAGTAGTTGCAGCACACGGGCCCTAGAGTGTGCGAGCTTCAGTAGTTGCGGCACATGGCCTCAGTAGTTGGGGTGTGTGGGCTGGTGGTGCACAGGCTCAGTAATTGTGGCTTGTGGGCTCTAGAACACAGGCTCAGTAGTTGTGGTGCAAGGGCTTAGTTGCTCTGTGGCATGTGGGATCTTCCCAGACCAGGGATCGAACCCATGTCCCCTGCATTGGCAGGCAGAGTCTTAACCACTGCACCACCAGAGAAGTCCATAATTGCTTTTTTAGTAGCACATTGTTTAGTTTGCATGTGTTTGTGCTTTTCCCAGTTTTCTTTCTGTAGTTGATTTCTAGTTTTATACTGTTGTGGTCAGAAAAAATGCTTGGTATAATTTCTACCTTCTTAAATTTGTTGAGGCTTATTTTGTGGACTACTGTGTGACCTGCCCTGGAGAATGCTCCATGTGCACTTAGAAAGAATGTGTATTCTGTTGTTTTTTGATGTCATGACCTGTATATACCTATTAGGTTCATTTGGTCTATTGTGTCATTTAAGACCACTGTTGCCTTATTGACTTTCTGTCTGGATGTTCTGTCCTTTGATGTAGTGGAGTGTTAAAGTCCCCTACTATTATTGTATTATTGTCAATTTCTCCCTTTATGTCTGTTAGTATTTGCTTTATATTTTAGCTGCTCCTGTATTGGTTACATATATGTTAAGAAGTGTAATATACTCTCGTTGTATTGATCCCTTTATCATTATATAATGTCCATCTTTGTCTTTTGTTATAGTCTTTGTTTTAAAGTTTATTTTGTTTGATATGAGCATTGCTACTCCTGCTTTTTTTTTAAAATAAATCTGTTTATTTATTTATTTTTTGGCTGTGTTGCATCTTCGTTTCTGTGTGCGGGCTTTCTCTAGTTGCAGCAAGTGGGGGCTACTCTTCATTGCAGTGCATGGGCTTCTCATTGCAGTGGCTTCTCTTGTTGTGTTGTGGAGCACCAGCTCTCAGCACGTGGGCTTCAGTAGTTGTGGCACGCAGGCTCAGTAGTTGTGCCTCATGGACTCTAGAGCACAGGCTCAGTAGTTGTGGCACACGGGCTTAGTTGCTCCACAGCATGTGGGATCTTCCCAGACCAGGGCTTGAACCCGTGTCCCCTGCATTGGCAGGCAGATTCTTAACCACTCTGCCACCAGGGAAGTCCCTACTCCCACTTTCTTGTCATTTCTATTTACATGAAATATCTTTTTCCATCCCCTTACTTTCAGTCTGTGTGTGTCTTAGCTCTGAAGTGAGTCTCTTGTGGACGGCACATAGATGGGTCTTGGTTTTTTATCCAATTAACTATCTTATACCTTTTGATTGGAGCATTTAGTTTATTGACATTTAAAGTAATTATTGATAGGTATATACTTATTGCCATTTTATTGTTTTCTGGTTGTTTTTGTAGTTCTTCTGTTTATTTCCTCTTCGTTCTTTCCTCCCTTGCAGTTTGATGGTTTTCTTTAGCATTATGCTTGTGTTCCTTTCTTTTTAGTTTGTGTGTATCTATTGTAGGTTTTTGATTTGTGGTTACCATGGGGTTCATATATTTTGCCATATAATTATATCTACACATTTTAAACTGATAGCCATTTAAGTTCAAACACATTCTAAAAGATCTTCATTTTTTACTCCCCTTCCCCACAATTTGTGTTTTTGATGTTATATTTTACATCTTCATGTTTATCTCTTAACTGTTGTAGTTATAGTTGCTTTTACAATTTGTCTTTTAATCTTTGTAGTTGCTTATTTAAGAGGTTGATCCTCAGTCCTTACTATATATTTGCCTTTTCTAGTGGGATTTTTCCCTTTCCTATAAATTCTTACTTCCTTTCCACTTAGAGAAGATCTTTTAACATTTCCTTTAGGGTAGGTTTAGTATTGATCAACTGTCTTAGTTTTTGCTTCTCTGAGAAGTTCTTTACCTGTCCTTTGATTCTAAATGATAGTCTTGCTCTGTAGAGTATCCAAGGTTGCACATTTTCTCTTTCAGCACTTTGCATATATCATGCCACTCACTTCTGGCCTGCAAAGTTTCTGCAGAAAAATCAGCTGATAACCTTATGGGGGTTCCCTTGTATGTGGCTCTTTGTTTTTCTCTTGCTGCCTTTACAATTCTCCCTTTATCTTTTTTTTTTTGCCATTTTCATTATGATATGTCTTTTTGTGGGTCTGTTTGGGTTCATCTTGTTTGGGACCCTCTCTACTTTTTGTACCTGGATATCTGTTTCCTTCTTCATGTTTAGGAAGTTTTCAGTCATAATTCCTCAAATACATTTTCAATCCCCTTCTTTCTCTCTCTCGTCCTTCTGAGACCCATATAATGTGAATGTTGTTATGATTATTGTTGTTCTAGAGATCTCTTAAACTGTTCTCATTTCTTAAATTTGTTTTTCTTGTTGCTGTTCTGATTAGGTGAATTCCATTATTCTGTCTTCCAGATCACTTACATATTCTTCTGTATCATTTAGTCTTCTATTCATTCCTTCGTGTGTGTGTGTGTGTGTGTTTTTCACTTATTGAATTCTTCACTTCTGATTGGATCTTTTTTATATTCTAGTTCCCTGTAAAAATTTTCACTGTGTTCATCTATTTCCTAATTCAGTTAACATTCTTATTACTAATGTTTTGAATACTTAGTCTGGTAAGTTATTTGCTTCATTATTTATTTTTTCAAGGTTTTTCTCTTGCTCTTTCATTTGAGACCAATTCCTCTGCCTTTTCATTTGCTTAACTTTCTATGCTTCTTTGAATTTAGGTGAAACAGTTACCTTTTGTGGTCTTGAAGGGTCTCTGTCATGTGGGTGTGTTTCTATACAGACTGAGTTTTTTCCAGTGCCTTTAATGGGAGATCCAGATTTGATGTAAATACAAGTCATGTCTTTTCTCAGGGTGTGCTGGCAAGTATCACCATGTCAGGGGGTAAGGCTGGAGATGAAAGGGTAGAGCTGTTGTCAGGTGTGAGGTGGGACTTCCCCTTTGTTCAGTGATTGTCACCACTCAACTGGGGGCTGGGTCTGATCCCAAGTTGCTGGAGCAGAAGCCCTGAGGGTCAGACTCAAGCTGGCTGTCTTCCCTTTAAGTGTGTGTTTTACCCTCTCCCCACACCAGGACCCTTGCCCCAGAGAAGGGGAGTGCTGAAGCAAGGGTGCTCCATGTGGTCTCTCAGCTCATGTCAGGTGCAGACAGATGTCTGAGCTGTCTGTCATGCACTATCTTGCAGTCTCCAGCATTTGTTTCCCTCGCTACACTCAGATGCAGCTTCAGGTGCAAGTCCCCTTTGTTCCTCACAGCCAATCACTGCACCCAGCCTCCACTACCCCCAACCTGTTGTGGAGCCACACCACAGGGCAGCTGGGGTCTGCATGGACTCTCAGCATATGTTGGGGTGTGAGTTGTGGTGAAGCAGCCGTCAGAGTTGTAAGATGCTCCTGAGGTGCTGCTTGAGTAAGTGCCAACAGTGGCTGCCAATGCCCCAGCCAGCTCCACCCCAAGACTGTGTTGCCTCTGCGTTCCACAGCCAAGTTTCACACTGGTTATGGCAGCCCTAGATTCAGTGCTGCACTGTGAACTGGAATAAGCAGGGCTAGAGTGTTTCCTCAGCTTGGTTGAGGCAGTCACAAAAAACCTGGCAGCATCTAGAGCAGACCTCTGTCTACCCTGCCTCAGGGGTTACCCAGCACACACATGCTCCTCATGAGCTGAGTCCAGGCTTCCCACAGCTTCCTGTTAGTCCCAGTGGCCCAGCCAGCCAAGGGGGCTTGTCTCCCCTGTGTAGGACCTCAGGACTGAGGTGCCCAATCTGTGGCTCTCACCATTCCCTCTCCAGGGTAGGTCTCTACCCATGTATTCTCCCTTTTCCTCTGAGTCCCCTCCCAGCGGCATACATCCCAACCTGATTGCTTTTATTCCCTACCTACCAGATAATGTGTAGATCTTTCTTACAGCCCTTGTTCTGCCAGTTTCCAGTTAGTTTTCAATGAAAATTGTTCCACTTTTAGATATATTTTTATGTGTTTGTGAGGGGAGGCAAGTTCCATGTCCTCCCTCTCCACCATCTTTTTTTTTTAACATCTTTATTGGAGTATAATTGCTTTACAATGGTGTGTTAGTTTCTGCTTTATAACAAAGTGAATCAGTTATACGTATACATATGTTCCCATATCTCTTCCCTCTTGCGTCTCCCTCCCTCCCACCCTCCCTATCCCACCCCTCTAGGTGGTCAGCCATAAAAAGAAATGAAATTGAGTTATTTGTAGTGAGGTGGATGGACCTAGAGTCTGTCATACAGAGTGAAGTAAGTCAGAAAGAGAAAAACGAATACCGTATGCTAACACATATATATGGAATCTAAGGAAAAAAAAAAAGGTCATGAAGAACCTAGGGGCAAGACGGGAATAAAGACACACACCTACTAGAGAATAGACTTGATATGGGGAGGGGGAAGGGTAAGCTGTGACACAGTGAGAGAGTGGCATGGACATATATACACTACCAAAAGTAAAATAGATAGCTAGTGGGAAGCAGCCGCCTAGCACAGGGAGATCAGCTCGGTGCTTTGTGCCCACCATCTTGATCAGTCTCTGCTGCTATGATGCTTAACATATGAAGCTCAATGACTATTATATGGGGAGGGCAAAGAACTATTATTTACTGAGTAAGAGGTAGAACTAATGATTTCTGAGAATTCTTCCAACTCTAAGATTCCAAGAGGAACTTCTATTTTTTCCCATCATTTAAATTCTGTTTTGGGATCTTTGTGTCTATTGAATCTGATTTTTTTAACCTAAAAATTAAAAGTAAACAATTCCAAGTTGCAATTTTGGGAATATAGTCAAATAATTTCTGAAGCCTGCTCTTTAAAGAATGAATGATGATGGCTTTTATGGCCACAGATTTTAATTTGAACTGTAAAAAAATAAAAGGAACTATTAGAGAAAGAGAGAGAGAGGGTGAGGGAAACCAAAAGGAGTTTATATGAGAATTCATAATAAATGCATGTTAAATCTAAGGCTGTGTCTCCATAAACACAATTGTTGGAGATGTTACAGCAAGGGATAGGAGAATGGGGAGGATAAAACCAATGATCACAATAGTGAGGTTGAAAGCTTTAGAAATGGCCTCTGAGCAGAGCATCCACCTGAAAATAGGAGCATTTAACTGGCACTTAGGATGAAGAACATGTCATATTACACTTCTCATGACAGGGAATAATAAAGATGATATAACATTTAAAAAATTCCCAAGTAGTGGTGTAGGGGCTGAATTTATGATCAAGCAACCCATGAAGGCTGCTTGGAAAATCTTCCTTATACTACTATATCTACAAGCATCTCCAATAGAGTGGAAATAGTACTAACTATGGGGCAAAGAACCTAGATTCCGTACACAGTTTTGCCACTAACTAAATGATCGACCTTGGTCTGGTCACCTCCCTTCTTTGGACTAATTTAGCCCATATGTAAAAGGATGGTTTTCAATTTATGGACCAGATGATCTTTAAAATTCCTTCTACCATTATCATTATTTGTTGAGCAACACCATGACAATAATGTCAATAGCTGCCATCTGTTGCATGCTTACTATATATTATGCACTGTTCCAAATGGCTTAATATGAATTTAGTGCTCATTTAGTGCTCACAACAACAACACAGTGAGATAGGAGCTGTTTTAACCACTATTGTTTTGGCAAAAATCTGAGAGTTCAGAGATATTAGATAACTTGTCCAAATTTACCAGCTGAAAGAGCCAGGATTTCAACTCCAAGCTGTATGATTGCATAGATCATGTTTTTAAGCAGTACATTGGCTTTCCCAGTTAGTATGTGCCCGTAATGTAAACTCCATTACATAGTACATACTGAATCCATAAGGAAAATACCATTTGTTTGTATTTTCTCCTTATTTATGGAGTCGCTCCAAAACCTTCCAAAACTTTAAGGGTCTTTGATATCACAATTACTGTTTACTATTTTCTTTCTTTGGTGGAAGGCACTGTGCTAGGTACTTTACATTAATTTTCATTCTCACACAACCCTATGAAATTGGGACTATTACTATCCCCCTTCTATAGATGAAAAAACTGAAGCACCACATTTGGTGATCTAATTGAGTTCACACAGATGAGGACTGATAGGTAAATTCGAACCCAGCTTTACCTGAATTCAAACAAAACTCCTTTCTACTGCTTTCAGATTCTATATTCTCAGACTTGAATGTAGGGATTGAAAGAGAAGAATCTCTCCAAGACATACATGCATGTACACACACACACACATACACACCAACATATGCCTCATGCAGCTATTTGGAGGATGTCAAGATGCTTGAAATTCTAAAACATTTGGCACTGAAGCCAACAGGAAATGAGGATGGATGGGAAAAACCATATTTTGGATCATTGAGTGGGTTTATGTTGCCCCCACAGCACTGTGTACTCTTTAATATGGTTGTTTTTCTGTTTGCAAAGCTATAGAACAGTTGGTGCATATTTGCCTAACTTTGGCTTCTCATGAAGAATTAATAATTTCTGTGAATGTCTGTCAGTTGAAATCAAGTCTTGTTCCCACCTAGTGGGAGAACCTAGCACGTCAAACACTTAGGGAACATAGACAAAAAAGTACAAGGAAATATCAAGTACCTTTAGGTTATATTGGGAAAAGAATAGAGTCCTAGTAAGAAATGAGGCACATTAGTACTAGTAAGAGGACTAACAAGTTTTAGTAAGAATAGAGTCCTAAAAATAGTGTTAGTAAGAAATGAGAGACTCCAACAACTTCCCTACAAAGGAACTACATAATCTTAAAATGCAGTTGAACTCCTGAGATGTTTCTTTGAGATAAAATTATCTACTTTAGACAGAACAGAGGTACTAGGGTAATGAGGGATGCATTAGATACATTTCTATTAATTGAATCCTATTTTCTCACAAATATATATACAAAACTAATTATTTGTTTATCTGAAGGCAACATGGAATATATCTCTATATTTATATCTATATATGTCAATAAACTGACTAAAAATCTTGATTTAAGGAAGTAGTGACATTTTTCATCAAGATTTTGGCGCTCCAGTGATTTTGTACTGCATTTTATCAATTATGAATTTTTGATCAACCTAAATACCCTCACCTGCTTTTCCCCAGACTGTTAGAATTCCTCGATTGTCTGATATCAAATGTAGTTTGCAGAGGCTTCCATCAACTAGAAGTATACATAATGTCTCCTAGTCCAATGACCACATTCACCTTCACAAGTAGACTTTTCACCTCTCTTATGACAGTTGTTCTGCTATAGAGTCCATAATTTTGTGTAATAACCAAGTATACTCCTTTATCATGGTTGCAAGCCCAAGTTGCAACTATGCTTGCTTTCAATAAAGGATCTCATACTTTAGAGCCCTATCCCTAAGAATTAGGTTGTATTAAGGCAAAATTAGCATAAGACAAAGAAATGCAAATATGAGGTGTTTTGGAGGCTTGCTTCATTGTAGAGGGCCTTAGAGCATATTGACCTATGAAGGCAGGTACCTACTCCTTGGATATGTAAAGCTGGCCCTTCCTTATAGATCAGTAACTAAATCCTTTTGCAAAATTATGGTTGATAGTAGAAAGTTGGTTGGCAGAAGGAGGGGCAGACATTTTAAATCCAAAACTAAATCCTGCCAGATTTTATATAGTGAAAAATTAGTCGGGTTCATAGACCCTTAAAGCTGAAAGGGACATTTAGAACCAGTTTAATTTTTTCCTTTATAGGTGATGAAAATGAAGGTCATAAAGGAGAAATGACTTGACCAAGGCCACACAGCTCATTAGTGGTAGAACTGGGAATTAAATGAGGTTGCCACTGTACAGACCAGATATACTAAATTTCAAATTACTGATATACTAAATTTCAAACTACAGTTGAAATATCAAGTATACTTACAGATTGGGAAGATGTACCAACCACAGAAACGTCACATTGTTGACTTTAAGAAAAATTCCATGGGCCAGAGGCCACTGAGACTTTTTCTGTACTGTATTCACAGAGAACGAATTAAATTGCAGTAGAAGTGATTTAAGTGGTAGGTTTTCATTTCACAGTTGATCACAGCAAAGGCAAAGACCGTTTGGTGCCTTTTTCAATGTCTGCCAAACAGTTAGTTCGTGTCTCAAATACTGATTCTTTCATTGATGTGCACAAAGAACTTAGCCCCCAAGGAAGCCTGTGGAATTGGTTGAATGCCAGAGATGGTTTATTTCTTTGGTGAAATGGACCTGTTCTTATACTTTTAAATATCATTTGATTTCATTTTTCTTTCCAAAATCAGTTTGTTCCTAATGGATGAACTGATAAAGCTTGGGTTTTAATTTTGTTCCTGTTCTCTATATAGTCTCTTTTTAAAAATTCTTTTGCATGTAAATACTTAATTCCTAAACACCAATTTAAGAAATACATTTAAAATTGCCTAAAATTAGTGAACTGAGAAATTTCTAGATGGGATAGAATTGAAGAAAAATAGTGTTATAAAAAGAGTTGTCCTTTGATTTCCCTCTTTTCTAATCTCAAGCATGAAAACATCAGTAAAAAGTCAATCTGAACAAGATCTCCATTAAAACCTTGGACCTTAGCTCTCTCTGATCTGATCTTCTCCAAAACACTGTAAATAGTTTCAGTTGAAAATACACTCATGCAGAGAAGAGGAACTGCAGAGACACAACAACTAGGGATATAAAAAGAAACAGGTTACTCATCTTAGGAGTATGACCATTCAGATGCATTTTAGACATTAAATTTTTGAGACCCTGTTTGATAAATACCTCTTAAAGTCTGAATAATTCCCCAAATTTATTTTTAAATCCTCTCACAATTAGAAACTTGAATTACATGAAATGGAAGTTTACTTTAGGGAATCCATAGGTAAGTGCAGTCTGATTTTAGTTCATGGAACGTCAATAATATATAGCCTTTTGCTCTAATGTAAACAGTTTCATCAAGTTTAAAATAAAGAAATTCACAGTTTCATACTTCACTTTTAAAATACCAACAAAAACAAAGCTCAGGCTGAGAATAGAGCAAATCATCTCTACAGTTCATGCTGGATTGGGTTTTAGAGTTGGTTCAAAATTCCTTATTCTTAACAATTAGCTTATTATCTTATGCAATTAAGGGTTCCAGAATAGAACAGTGCTCACATATATAAGGTAGGCTTGTAATCCCTACCATCCTCATGCAGTGGTTTGATAGCTGGTCCCCGTTCCCAAGAAGTCAATGGGGAGCCCAGAAACTATCATGTCTGTACATTAGCAGATCACAAAAGTGGCTTAAGTGAAAACATAGAGACCAGCTTCCCACTGAAGTGGGCACAGAGCTAACTTACTCAGTCTAAAGAGAGAAATTAGGCTAAACAAAACCAAATAAGATTGCATTGGACTTAAAAACCTACAAACAGCGCCATCCCTTGCTAATATTCTTGACTATCCTTCTGTTTCATATTGAAGCATTTGGTTTAACTACAGAACAGTATACCATTTGCGAATACAGCCTTAAGAACACTTTTGCTCTGTCCAGCCTTGTAAAGAGGAGAATTCAGGCAATCATCTAGATTATTTATGATATAAAATAGACCTTTTTGCCTTAAATATTGAAATAGTCAAGGTCAGTACCATTCACCTAATTTTTCTGTAGAAGTTGCTGGCGTAGAAATAAAGTCTTATATAGTAAAGAGTTTATAAAACCATCAGTTTCAATCAAAAGCTTTTATGATCTATTCAAGACAATTTTAAAGAATATCCTTCCTATAAAAACACCTGCAATGCACTTTGGAGATTAATGTTAGAAAGTAGAGATTTCAGGAAATCCCAGATGCAATATGAGGTGATTCAATGTGTGTCAGCAAGGCAAAATGGAAAATCTAGATTTTAAAAGAGGTATTGATGCCATAGATTACTACATTTAAGGCAAGAATACAATTATAGCACCCATTCATTTAAGGAAAATTTTAATTCAAATGCTTCACCCAAACTTGTCTGCACTCCTCCTCTCCTTCTTGAAATTACATTTATGAGCTTTGGACTTGAATCTCAGATCAGTTTGCTTTTCATTTCCTAACATATGGTAAGCATTCAAGAAATGTTTGTTGACCTGAAGTGCAATTTAAGGAAATTTTCAAACAATTTTATATGTGAAATGAATGAGGCTTTAGGAATTTAATTGTTGTGTATAAGTCAAATATGTTGATGCATTTATATCTGCACAGCAATTGCAAATAACTACTCAATCCAACAAATGAAAATTAACCAGCAAGGCCTTGACAGCTCCAAGGATATAGACATCAATAATATGTTTCAACATGTTAGCACTAACCCATTTTAAGCCAGTCCAATCTAAATTGTAGGAAAAACAAGTTAGGGTGTTCATAATTACTGTAGAAGGCTATTCTCTGACTTCAGATGAGCAGGAACAAAGACAATCTTTCATGCAGAGTGGACAGCTAATTATGACTGAAATAATCCACAGAGCTACACTTGCACCACTAATATATGAGTAATTGCTCTCAGAAAAAGTTTTGATAGCAGATAGACATACATAAAGGTACCCACTGCCTGTAGGTTGAAATGGTTGAGAGAGTAGTGCATGAACCTAGCTGTGTTAGTATATATTAAGTCTGGCAACATATAGTAGAAACCTAAAACAGAGTGGCTTAAGTATGACACAGAGTTATTTATCATGGAGAAAAAGTGATGAGGTTGGTAGTTAAGGACTGGTACAGCAGTTCCATGGTTATCAAAGACCCAGACTAGTCTAGCTATTTGATATTTGATTCCTATGTTATGGCCTTCATCATTATGGTTCAGGATAGCTACTGGTGCTCTAGTCATCATCTAAAGGTTTAAAGCAGCAGGATGAAGGAAGAAAGGAAGAGAACCATGTGCCCCATTGCTTATAAAGAGATCTCTGGAAGTACCACATAACACTTCCATTTACCCTTCACTGGTGAGAACTTAGTCCTATGCCACCTTCAAGTGTGAGAAAGGCTGGAAAATATAGTCTTTTAAGTGGATGTCAGTGTGTCCCTCTAAAAATCAATGTTATGTTAATTTCAATGGAATAGGAGAATGCATAATTAATTGGTAGATAATTAGAAATCTCTAAGATGCCTACTTTGGGGACAATGGACAATTTAAAGAACAATGAACAAGTTAAAGTTTTCAGGTAGGAACCAATTAGTTCTTTTTAAAAAAATATTCCTCAGAGCATCAACGGGTTTAATAGTTTGGCATCTTTTGCTGATCACAAGATATATCTATATCTCCTATTGACAACACATCTATTAATAGTCTTCCTGTTTCCAAGAGAGTGAAATATCACATTGCTTAGGGAGAGTTGAATACATGTCACTATTTCCAGCAGGGAAGAGTTCTGAATAAAGTGGGCTGGTGTCTTGACTCCTGATGTCACCATAAGTGTTTCTTAACAATTTTACATATCTGTCCACCCTAGAGCATGATTCCTGAGGATAATACAGCTTATTTCCAGAATAGTTTCTATATATGTATAAATTATTGGAAAAATAAGCATCTTCTCTAAGTAAGAGAAATGATTATCCCAGCTAAAGGGAGGGAAAGTTGAGAAAATAGTGACTATATAACATAGAGCTGTTTTCCAAATAACTGCCTTCTGCTTCTCTTTACATTTTTCCTCCTCAGCATTTCTTCTTTGTCACAGCCACTTTCTCCAGGCTTCTGCAGGGCTTGGCCCTTTCTATTTTAATGCTAAGAGAAACAAGAGCAGTGGAGTGCAATACATGGCATGTTTGGAAAGGTGGTAAATATTTAATAGATGATATGGTAAATAATGTATATAATTTAGCAAGAAACAATGTAAATATTTCATGGACTGCAGTGCAGCTGTTAGGTTGGAATTAAACCTGGAGTCTGGAGAAAAGCAGTAGTTCAAAATGTCCTTTTCTGATAAGAGCACTTGCTGTCTCTAGTCTACAACCTAGAATGAGTGCTTGGCACTTAAGGTATAGCTACGTCTTTGATACTCTCTAATAGTGACAAGGAAGGGTGATGTGGATAATTCAAAATAGTGAGTAATCCAAATTGGAGTGAAATTTTGGATTTTTGAAAAGTGGCTTTCTTTCCTAATTTCATTATTCTTAGGATAATGTTAAAAAGTTCTTATCCTCTCATGGACTCATGGACTAGAGAAAGCTGTCCCATGAAGAAGGATTTTCCTCATATAATTAATTCACTGTTAGAAAATACAGGGGTAGCTGTGCAGTCCTTTCTTCTCTCTGAACTCCCTTGGGAATCAAACAGTCCCTATGGGGAACTCATGTACCTCTCTGATCTGCTTTGAAAATGGAGGAAGAACTAAGCAGAATCCAGGAGTAGGGCTATCACAAGGTCCAAGTTGAAAATATAGTTGTTTACATATTTTCAGTCTTCTGCTGGATATAGGTTATGTCCACAGCACTGTAATAGATGTGATAGAAAATATAAACTCTATATAAGAAATGTCTTCTTAACTAAGAAAGTTACAATTGGAGAGATGTCAATGCATCAGAAAAAAGTCAATAAAGAGTCCACCAAAGAACTGTTAAAACTAATAAATGAATTCAGTAAAATTACAGGTTACAAAATCAATATACAGAAATCTGTTGCATTGCTATACACTAACAATGAACTATCAAAAAGGAAATTAAGAAAACAATCCTATTTACAATTGCATCAAAAAGAATAAAATTTCTAGGGATAAACTTAACCAAGGAGGTAAAAGACCTATACACTGAAAACCATAAGACGTTGATGAAAGAAATTGAAGAAGACACAAATAAATGGAAAGATAGTCTGTGCTCATGGATTAGAAGGATTAATGTTAAAATGTCCATGCTACCCCAAAAATATGCACATTCAATACAATCCGTATCAAAATTCCAATGGCATTTTTCACAGAAATAGAACAAACAATTTTAGGATTGTTTTTATGGAACCACAAAAGTCCCCAAATAGCCAAAGCCATCTTGAGAAAGAAGAACAAAGCTGCAGGTATTACTAGTCCTGACTTCTGTATAACACGAAGCTATACTACTCAAAACAGTATGGAACTGGCACTGAAAAAAGACACATAGATCAATGGAACAGAATAGGAAACCCCCAACTCCACTCATATATGGTCAATTAATTTATGACAAAGGAACAAAGAATATACAATGGGAAAAGGAGAGTGTCTTCAGTAAATGGTGTTGGGAAAACTGGACAGCCACATGCAAAAGAATGAAACTGGACCACTACTTTATACCATACACAAAAATTAACTCAAAATGGATTAAAGACTCGAATGTAAGACCTGATACCATAAAACTCCTAGGGGAAAACATAGGCCTCAAGATTCTTAACATCAGTCTTGGCAATGATTATATTTTGGATTTGACACTAAAAACAAAGGCAACAAAAGCAAACATGAACAAGTGGGACTGCATCAAACCAAAGAGCTTCTGTACAGCAAAGGAAACCATTGACAAAATGAAAAGGCAGCCTAATGAATGAGAGAAAATATTTGTAAATCACGTATCTGATAAGGGGTTAATATTCAAAATGTATAAAGAACTCATACAACTCAATAGCAAGAAGACAAACATCCTGATTAAAAATGGGCAGTGGATGTGAATACACATTTTTCCAAAGAAGACATAGAGATGGCCAACAGATACATGAAAAGATGCTCGACATCACTAATCAGGGAAATGCAAATCAAAGCCACAATGGGATATTACTTCACACCTGTTAGAATGGCAGTTTTCAAAAAGACAAGAAATAACGTGTTGATGAGGATATGGAGAAAAGGGAAGCCTTGTGCACTGTTGTGGGCTTGTAAATTGGTGTAGCCACTATGGAAAATAGTTTTGGGGGGTCCTCAAAAATTAAAAATAGAACTACTGTATGATCCAGCAATTCCACTTCTAGGTAATTACCTGAAGAAAATGAAAGCACTAACTTGAAAACATATATGCACCCCCATGTTCAGTGCAGCATTATTTACAGTAGCCAAGATATGGAAACAACCTAAGTGTCCTAGGTGAGGTCCTAGAAGTGGGATTGATAGTTTGAATGATACACACATGTATATTTTTGATAGATAGAATGTGGAGCCATATGTATGAGTGCTTACTTCCCCACAGCATCACTAAGAGAATGAGTTGTCACACATTTTTACTTTTTTTTAATTTTAGAAGAGTTTTCTACTTACAGAAAAAAAATTTAAAGATAGTACACAGAATTCCCATCAACTCCACATCCAGTTTCCCTGATTATTAACATCTCACTTATGATCAATTTCTTACAATTAATGAACAATATTGAAACATTATTATTAACTAATGTCCATATTTTATTCAAATGTCATTAGTTTTTACCTAACGTCTATTTTACTATTCCAGGATCCCACCCATGATAATACAGTACATTTAGTCATCATGCCATTCAGGCTCCTCTAGACTGTGACAGTTTCTCAGACTTTGCTTGTTTTTGATGATCTTGACAGTTTTGAAGAGTACTGGTCAAATATTTTATAGATTTTACCTCTGTTGGGATTTTCTGATACTTTTCTCCTGCTTAGATTGGGGTTATAGTATTTGGGCAGGAAGACCACAGAGGTAAAGTGCCTTCTTATCACATCATATCAATAGCAATACTATCAACATGATTTATGACTATTGATATTGAACTTGATCACCTGGCTGAGGTAGTGTTTATCAGTTTTCTCTACTATAAAGTTACTCTTTTTTCTCCTTTTCCATACTGTATTGTTTAGAAGCCTGTAACTATGCATAGATCACACTTAAGGAGTGGGGAGTTATGCTTCAGTTCCTTAAAGGCAAAGTATCTGCATAAATTACTCAAACTTCTGCACATGAGATTTTTCTGTTTTCCCTTATTTATTTATTTATTTATTTATTTGCTCTCTATATATTTTTCAATTTTCTTGAAATATAGTTGATTTACAATGTTGTGTTAATTTCTGCTATACAGCAAAGTGATTCAATTATACATATACATATTCTTTTTCATATTCTTTTCCATTATGGTTTGTCACAGGATACTGAATATAGTTCCCTGTGCTATACAGTAGGACCTTGTTGTTTATCCATACTATATATAATAGTTTGCATCTGCTAATCCCAAACTCCCACTCCATCCCTCCCCACCCCCCTCCCCCTTGGCACCATCAGTCTGTTCTCTGTATCTGTGAGTCTGTTTCTCTTTCATAGATATGTTCATTTCTGTTGTATTTTAAATTCCATATATAAGTGATATCACATGGTATTTGTCTTTCTCTTTCTGACTTACTTCGCTTGGTACGATAATCTCTAGGTACATCCACGTTGCTGCAAATGGCATTATTTCATTCTTTTTTATGGCTGAGTAATATTCCATTGTATGTATGTATGTGTGCATATATATATATGTATATGTCTATCTATCTATCTATCTATCTATATATATATATACCATATCTTCTTTATCCATTCATCTGTTGATGGACATTTAGGTTGTTTCCATGTCTTGGCTTTCTAATACTGCTGCTATGAACATTGGGGTGCATGTATCTTTTTGAATTTTAGTTTTGTCTGGATATATGCCCAGGAGTGGGATTGCTGGATCATATAGCAACTCTATTTTTAGTTTTTTGAGGAACCTCCATACTGTTTTCCATAGTGGCTGCACCAGTTTACATTCCCACCAACAGCGTAGGAAGGTTCCCTTTTCTCCACACCCCCTCCAGCATTTGTTCTTTGTAGACATTTTAGTGATGGCCATTCTGACTGGTATGAGATTGTACCTCATTGCAGTTTTGATTTGCATTTCTCTAATAATTAGCAATGATGTATTTGCTCTATATTTATAATGGTATAGACTTGTGGATATTTGTTTTGTACTTTGGGTTATATTCTAATACTACCTTATTTTATTGCTCAAATTTTTCCAGTTTTGGCCATAAGGTGGTCTTTCAGTTGGCTCCTAGGTATGTCCTTTTGGCATAGTCTCATACATATGTATGTATGTGTATATGTATTTATTTTAACATTTCCTTACTTTCTGGCACACTTTTCCACACTCATCTGTTATATTCACTGCCCTAGTCCTAGAATCAGCCATTTCTCTAAGGACCCCTGCTTCTTTTTATTGGGGAGTGGTATTAGAAACCAAGATCTGGATGCTAGGTATGCTCCTTGCTACTAGGCCCTCTTGGTGGACAGAGCTAGAAGATATATGTACGTATACTAGTACACATAGATACACCTATTTATCTATATCATCCATCTATCCATCTATAGTTATACTAAGCTAAACATAAGTTTATACTAATGGCACCAACTCTAATTCATTGTCACATAGATCATACTAGTCTCCCATTGCTTATCTGTAGCTTCCCACTGCAACAGTGGGAAATTTATTTCCCACCATTCATCATCTACTTACTGAACTGATTACAGTACATGAATATTACTATCAGAATTGTTAACCTGTACTCCCATGGGAAATAACTTTAGCAACTAGAATGTAGTGCTTGTGTACAGTGTTTATGTACACTTTCTTTTTCTTTTAGTCTTGCCTAAAATACATCCCACTTGTTCATGGTATATAATTATCTTCATTCATTATTGGATTCTATTGGCTAGTATTTGTTGAGGAGTTTTGTAACTCTGATCATAGCAGATGTTAGCCTATAGTTTTCCTTTCTTATTATGTGTTTAGTCTGGTTTTAGTATTAAAGTAATACCTCATAGAAAATTATGAAATGTTCTCATTGCTTCTGTCTTCTACAAGATATTGTGACGAATTGATATCATTTCCTCCTTAAGTATTTGGTAGTGTTACTGAACAGAACTTGGACCACTCAACTGCTGCACAGCAAAGCCAATCTACTGACACGGGTTGTGGTGAAGGAAAGTATAGCATTTATTTGCAAGGCACCAAGCAAGAAGGAGGGGCATGCTCAAAAGACTCAAATTCCCTGATGGCTTTCAGGGAACCGTTTTTAAAGGAAACATTTGGGATGACTGCAAGGTCATTTGGGATGGCTGTAAGGTGCATGACTTCTTCTGATAGGTTGGTGGTGAGGTAACAGGGTGGTGTTTCAGGAATCTTAATCGTCAACCTTCTGGTTACAAGCAGTCTGGGATCTACATGCTTTTGGTCAGCATTTAGTCATAATCCTCCACCTAGGCAGGGGTCTTAGTTTATGCATTACAACTCAAGGATATGTGTCAGATTGTTATGTATGTTGCTTGAGGAGGAACTAGGACTCTGTTTTATTGCTGAATCTTGTTTAAGCTATCATTACCTTTCTTGCTTAACTGCTTTTCCTTTTCTTCTACATTCCCTTACTTCCCAAATTAGCAACTGCTTGAGTCTTCTCTTTGGAACTCAGGGAAGGCCTAGGAGACTAAAACCTTTTTCTACAAACAAGAAATGTGGAACACACAGGGGCTTTTGTGCCCAGGATGGCTCTGCAGGGTCATGCTCAGTTTCAGTAGTATTCACCAGTGAAGCTATCTGGGCTTGGTACTTTCTCCTTTGGGAAGTTATTAATTATTGGTTCAATTTCCTTAATAGATATAAGCTTGGCAGATGGTATATTTCTCCTTATATGAGTTTTGACACTTTGTATCTTTTTATAAATTGAAGTATAGTTGATTTACAATATTGTGTTAGTTTCAGGTATACAGAAAAGTGATTCATTTACATATGTATATTTTTTTCAGATTATTCTCTATTATAGGTTATTACAAGATATTGAATATAGTTCCCTGTGCTATATAATAAATCATTGTTGCTTATCTATTTTGTGTTTAGTAGTTTGTACCTGTTAATCCCAGACTCCTAATTTATCCACCCCCTACTCTCTTTCCACTTTGGTACCATAAGTTTGTTTTCTATGTTTGTGAGTCCATTTCTGTTTCATATATAGATTCATTTGTATTATTTTTTAGATTCCACATATAAGTGATATCATATAATATTTGTCTTACTCTGACTTACTTCACTAAGTATAATATTCTCTAGATCCATCCATGTTGCTGCAGATAGCAATATTTCATTTTTTTTATGGCTGAGTAATATTCCATTGTATATATATGCCACATCTTCTTTATTCATCTGTTGATGGACATTTAGGTTGCTCCCATGTCTTGGTTATTGTAAATAGTGCTGCTATGAACACTGGGGTACATGTATCTTTTCAAATTAGAGTTTTCATCTTTTCCAGATATATACCTAGGAGTGGGATTGTTGGGTCATACGGTAGCTCTATTTTTAGTTTTTAAAAGAGCCTCCATACCATTCTACATAATGGTTGTACCAACTGACATTCCCACCAACAGTGTAGGAGGGTTCCCTTTTCTCCACACCCTCTCCAGCATTTATTATTTGTATACTTTTTGATGATAGTCATTCTGACTGGAGTGAGGTGATACCTCATTGTGGTTTTGATTTGCATTTCTCTGATAATTAGTGATGTTGAGCATCTTTTCATATGCCTTTTGGCCATCTGTATGTCTTCTTTGGAGAAATGTCTATATAGGTTTTCTGCCCAGTTTTTGATTGGGTTGTTTTTTTGACATTGAGTTGTATGAGCTGTTTGTATATTTTTAATATTAACCCCTTGTCAGTTGCATCATTTGCTAATATTTTCTTCCATTCCATAGGTTGTCTTTTTGTTTTGTTGATGGTTTCCTTTGCTGTGCAAAAATCTTTTAAATTTGATTAGGTCCCATTTGTTTATTTTTGCTTTTATTTCTTTTGCCTTGGGAGACTGACCTAAGAAAATCTTGCTACAATTTATATCAGAGAATGTTTTTCCTATGTTCTCTTCTAGGACTTTTATGGTGTCATGTCTTATATTTAGGTATTGAAACCATTTTGAGTTTATTTTTGTAAATGGTGTGAGGCAGTGTTCTAATTTCATTGATTTACATGTAGCTGTTCAGCTTTCCCAGCACCAGTTATTGAAGAGACTGTCTTTTCTCCATTGTATATTCTTGCCCCTTTTGTCATAGATTAATTGACTGTAGGTGTTTGTGTGATACTTTGTTATCTTTTAAGGAATTCATCCATTTCATCTGAATGATCGAATTTATGGTCATGGAGTTATTCATAGTATTCATAGTATTTCTTTATTATCCTTTTAAAGTCATGGGATCAATAGTGATGACCTCTAATTCATCTTTTAAATTGGTAACTATATCTATTCCTTTTTATTCTTAGTTAGCTTGGCTAGAATTTTATCAATTTTATTGATTTTTTTTTAAACTGGATTTGGTTTCATTCTTTTTTTTATTTTCCTATTTTCAATTTCATTGATTTCTGCTCTAATTTTTATAATTTTATTTTTCTACTTTCTTTGGGTTTAAATTGCTTTTATTCTCTAGTTTTCTAAGGTGGAATGTTAGGTTTTTGAGTTTAGATATTTTTATTTTCTAATATATTCTTTGAATGCTACAAATTTTCCTCTAAGCCCTGTTGGTGTGGTGGTAAGGTGTTGGAGAGGGACAATCTTCTGTACTTTTTTGATTCATTCTCAGTGTTTTATTGAGCAGTTGTCTCTTCACAAGTGTTTTTTCAGTGGTATTGCTTCCCCCTACATTGCCCTTTGGTGAGACAGGAAGGCTAGAGGGGGCTGGAATGAGGAATGCCCTTCTGCCAACTGGGATAAGGCTCTTAGAAAATCTTTTCCCTAGGAAAGCAGGTCTTTCTTGTGGAGAACACTGTGGGAGTATTTCAGGCTGATCCCTGTTCCCCTCTCCCAGCTAGAGCCAGGAGAGGATCTCTTCAGGATCTTCACTCTGAGAACCGGGGTTGGGGGGAGGGAGAGTGCATTCCCTAGAGGTTAAATACATTAATTTGTAGGGGTTCCATAAGACTGTGCTCTCAGGAGATTCTCACTCTCTTGCTACTTCTTTTTCAGCATCTAGAACTGTGTGGGTCCATTTATATGCAGTTTTTTTCAATAAATACATACTACAGTACTATACAATTCACATTGTTGACTTGGCAGATGCAGAACTGCAGATACAGAGTGCCAGCCAACTGTAAAGTTATTTACAGATCTTTGACTGTGCACTGGGTTGGCACCCCTTAACCCCCCACATTGTTTAAGGGTCAATTGTAATACTTTCCCAAATAAATTCCTTGTATTTGCTTCATGTTCACTTTAGTCTTATGTTTGTGGGAAGGATGCATTAATCTTCTGAAAGCTTAGGGGGGTTATAGAGTATAGTCATAAAGAACTCCAGCTTTGGAGTCAAACACACCTGGTTTGAGTTCAGCCTTTCCTCTCATAGATATGTGATGCTATAGAAGTTACTTTATCTCTCGTAGCTTTCATTACATTATATTCTAAATGGTAATGTTGGGGAGGAAGAAATTTTCCTCTACCCTTCTAGGTTCTTCTGGCTGGTCTAAGAATTAAATTGACATAAGACAGTTAACAGGAGAAAATCACACAGAAGGTTAATAACATGAATACATGGGAGAGACCCAGGAAAACTGATAACTCACCAAAATGGCTGAAACCCTTACCTTAAATACCATCTTCAGCTAAAGACAAAAGAACAAAAGAAGATATTCTGGGTAGTGGATTGGGACCACAAAGGGGAGGAAGGCAGTTCACATGGAGATGGAAAAGCAAATGTCTGGTAAACAAATGTTTGCTGGGCCACACAGAGAAGTGGCCTCTGATCTCTAGGCCCTGTTGCCGCCTACCACACTTGGCCCATATTCTTTGCTGATATCTCTGGTGATAGCTGTATTCCAGGAATAGGCCCTCTATCTAAAATTCTTTTAGGCAGTTAGGGGAAAGGTCAAAGTTTATTCCTGGCTCTTTTGGGCCTTGATTATTTTCAGCTCAAAATAATCCACATGCCAAAGAGACATTTTGAGGTGCCTAGTTTTGGTCCCTTAGAGTAATAACAATATTTACTCACAGATTGTTTTATTGATATAAAAGGTAATGTAATTAATAACTTAGCACAATCCTGAACCTATATTAAGCCTTTTCCTCAAGAATATTCAATAAATAATGTCTAAACTCTTTATCCTGATGTTCAAGATTCTTTTTTCCCATCATCCCTCATATAACCACATTATGCTCCACTCAAATTGAACTATTCATCATTTCCTAAGGCTTAAAACTATGTCATTTCTATTTTTTATATCCTTTGTCCCACCTTGGATATCTTCAACCTATAATCTCCAAACGTTGAAATACTGTTCATTCTTCAAAATCTGGGTCAAATGCCACACTCCTTATTAACACTCCTCTGATTATGTGGTTTGAAAGTCATAGTTTATCATTAAAAATCTATAGCACATCTATAGCACATTTCCTGCTTTTGATTAAATATGAGAAAATTTGACAGAATCCATAAGAAACTAAATGCTTCATTTTAATATGTACTTTTACATGAAAGTAGTAAAGGCTCAATAAACATCTTCCTATGAATAGAATCAATATCATCTAAAGATCTAGTTATACCTCTTTGACTAGTCTGTAGGGATCTAGAATCGTTGCCTTATTCATTTTTTTGGCTTAAGTTACAGAATATGTAAATAAACAACAAATTTTCCTCAGAAGAGCTCTAGGTAATAGTGAATGTGGCATAGAAAAGGGATACTTTTATAGAAAACATGAAAGATCAAAAACATAAGGAGTTGTGCGAGAAGTTTTTGAAGACTGGAATGAGAAATCCTAGACAGACATGAGTTACTGTGTACCAAGAGGGAAGACATGAGTGCCCATCAAAAAGTTAGAGTTATACTGAAATGTAAATTTTGAAACTTCAGCAGAGGCTCACTACCAGACAGAATAAAGGATTTATAAGTTCTGTTTTTAGTGATAAGAGTGATATAACCAGTAAGATTCCAAGTGCCATTAAATCGTACAGATAACCCATATATATGAGATTTTTCAGAAAATTTAAGTATTCTCCTTCAGACTTGCTTTGGAAGCTTCTATTGAGTGAGCACCATTTTCTTTCTTTCAATGATCTAGGGAGGGCTTGGTCACATACAGGCTCAGTCACAGCTGTCATTTATACATTTTTATTTATCCCATCCCCCCCACCCGTGTATATGGCAAATTCTAGCTTTTGATGACAGAAAGGACCAGTTGAGAGAATGTATTTGACTCAGTTAAGTCATCTCTTCAATTGGGAAACTGAGCATACTACAGATAGCACTTTAGTAACATTTTTAGCTACATGGAAACTTGTCTTAAGTAACTTGTTTCTTCAAACAGAAAGATGAGAGAGAAGGAATTCATGAATAACGGTGTTCCCAAATCATAGGCAGTTTGAATAAATCTTTTTATTCATATTTTGCCCTTAGAGAACATACTAGTTTTAAAAGAACCCAACCTGATTTATACCAGCTTGAATACAAAATTCAGCAGCAGTTACATATCATACATTCTCAAGAGATCTCAGTACTAAGTTGATTACAAACAGCTGCAACATTCAATTGCCATTGAAATGTTATTCAAAGGACAATTAAACTCAAAGTGTCCATATGTAGACCTTTGTTCTATATCTCTTGCACAACTCACAGGCTGATACTGACTGACCTTCAAGCCATGTGTGCCAGGTACTTTAATCACAGTACTCAAAATGTTGGGAAGTCATTGACTAGGTTAAGTACCATTAAGATTTTGTTAGGACCTATTAGAGGGAGAAGAGGAATTTGAGTTTAGTTCTTAGAGATGTCGGTTGTAGTGTGAGCGGTGTAAAAATAGCAGTTATATAAGCACAGTCTTGAGTCCAAAGGGCATTTTTCCCAAACAAAACTTAGTAGATAATGATTAATCTAGCCATGCATGCTACATTTGTTAATGCAGACACTAATGTTCAGTGGTATGAAAATTTTTAATGAGAATAGTCTTCTCTGTAGAACATAGTCCTTGATGAAAGGAATGTAAAGTGTATATTCTCTTTGGTCTGTTTGCAAGGAGGTACTCCCACTTTCCTGGAAGACTTCTCAGGAAAGACTTCCCGGGAAAGTGGGAATACGTCTCCTCTTAGAATATGAACATGGGCTTGAACAGTCACATGGTGCTTACCCATAGACTTATCCTTTTCCATCTGAGTGATATGTGGCAGGTCACTAACCATTTTGCTTTCAAACTAGAGGAGGTGTTAGATATTTTAGTGCTAGTGATCAATATGTATCCAGTAGTAACTAAGAACAAGCTTGTAATATTCTATAAATAAATAAATATCCAAACTCAATAATAGCAACCTTCAATAAGAGCTAGGAAAGAAGCAGAGCCTTTTTGTCAGAGAATAATGAGGGGACATTGTTTTAAATGGTCATGAAGGGGCTCTGTGTAGAGGTGACATATAAACTGAGACCTGGATGACAAGAAGCAGTCCTGCAAATAACTTGTTAAAAAAAACTTTGAAGGAAGATTGTAGAGCTAGCGCAGAAGCCCTGAGGTAGTTTTCTCTTAGGAACTAAAAGAAGGCCATTGTATATAGGACATAATGAATGAGGGAGGGAGTGGTGCTAAGTAAAACTGGAGAGTTAAGGGCAAAGTCATTCAGGGTTTGTATGTCATGGTAAGGAGTTTAAATTTTATTCTTAGTGAACTTGAAAACCATTGAAGGTTTACATTGTTATACTAAAAAAGATCACTCTGGCTACTTTGTATACAAAGTAAACAAATGGATTGTTATGGACTGGTGGGAATAGAAATGGGAGACCAATTTGAAGTCTATCATGGCAAGCCAGATAAGAGATGAGCCTGTACCAAAGTGTGACAGCGGGTATGGAGAAAAGTAGATGTATTCAGAAATATTTTAGAGGTTGTATCACCAGGATTTTCTGGTGGTTTATATGTATGTACATGTATGTGTATGTATGTGTGTAGAATATGAGAAAAAGGATAGAAACAAAGATGACTCCAAATTTTCTGATTTGAGAAAGTAATTGAACACTACTGTTGTTTTCTGAGATGAGTAAGTCTGGGAAAGGAACAAGTTTGGGGGGAAATCAAAAGTTTAGTGTTAACATCCTCTGTTTGAGATATCTGTGAGACATATAATAGATATTAAAATACAATACTATGTATGTGTATTGAACCCAGGAGAAATGTGTAGGTTTGGAGATATATATTTATGAACTAATCTCCATATAATTAGTAATTGATACTGTGTAAATTATTGAAAACATCTAGAGAGAGTGTAGATAGGAAAGAGAAGAAAACCCAGAATCGTATCTTAAGGAACTGACATGATAGAGGTCTATCAGAGAAGGAGGAGCCAAAACAGAGGAGTAGCTAGTGAGATAGTAGAAAATCAGGCATATATGTGGTGAAAACTAAGGGAGTTTCCTTAAGAAGGAAGAAGGAAGGAATGGTAAAATTTGTTGTAAGAAGGAAGGAATGGTAAAATTTGTTGAATGCTGCTGAGAGGTTAAGATGAATACAGAACAATGTTTATTGCTTTGAGCAGCATAAAAGCCTTTAGTTACCTTGATAAGGGCATTTTCGGTGAAATGATGGAGGTGGAAATCAGCTGGAAACAGGTTAAAGAGTAAATAAAGAACATCTGGTTAAAAAGCCGCCACAAGTTTATTCTGTGATATAGCCTTTCTTCATCAAACAAATAGCAAAGATAACATGCAAAAAGTGAAATAAAAAACATAGTTGTGGGCTTCCCTGGTGGCACAGTGGTTGAGAATCTGCCTGCCAATGCAGGGGACATGGGTTCGAGCCCTGGTCTGGGAAAATCCCACATGCCGCGGAGTAACTAAGCCCAGGAGCCACAATTACTGAGCCTGCGCGTCTGGAGCCTGTGCTCCTCAACAAGAGAGGCTGCGATAGAGAGAGGCCCGCGCACCGCGATGAAGAGTGGCCCCCGCTTGCCACAACTAGAGAAAGCCCTCGCACAGAAACGAAGACCCAACACAGCCATAAATAAATAAATAAATAAAGAAAGAAAGAAAGAAAGAAAGAAAGCATGACACAAATTAAGCAACGTGAATACCATCAAGCTTTCATCATCATAAAAAAATATTAAAAAAAAAAACATAGTTGTGCTTGACAGTAAAATAAATATCCTCATGAGCAGAAATGGAATGGAGACACAAAGTAGAATGAGGCTAAATCCACAGACCTATGAGAGCTGGGCTCCTGCAGGATAATGAAAAAATTAAGTCCTGCAGTTGAGAAATGTATACCACAGCCAGTCATACCGCCTGTAGCCAAGAGCTGAAGTGGGGTCCCTCACACTTGAAAAGATGCTAAGAAGCTTATTGTTGACATTCTACCTGGGAATACTGCTTTATAAGAAGCTGTGGGTCTAGGGAGTGGATAAAGACCAGGAAGTGAACCAAGATCTCCATTGGTATATTTATGGAATTTGAAATATTTTCAATATCACTGCAAGACTGGGAATTTTAAAAGATTATAAGAATGGTTCTGCATTGAAGGTCTGGTGGGCATGTGGAGGCATGAGATGTGTAACAAGAGAGAGAGGGATATAGAAAGGGAAAAACATAAATAACCTCTCATTCAAAATGAGTGTGTGTAAAAATAAGTCACAAATCACATGAAATAACCTAATGAAATCAATTTTATTAAATATTCAAAATAATAGAACATATTGGTTGCATGCTCAAAGAGATAATATAGACATATCAATTGAAAAAGAAAAATAACTGATAATCAAAACAGAAATGAAACTAAAATAGGTAGTAATGAAAAATAGAAATCTTGATAATAAATATAATTATTGAAATAAAACAAAGCTAATTAGGTGGTTTAAACTGGTAGACTGGCTACAGTTGTGAAATCTAATTAGGTAGGTTAAACTGTAGATTGGATACAGTGACTTGGAAGAGAATACTGAAGAATTCATTCAGAATGCTGTTCAAAAAGACAAAGGGAAAAATATGAAAATATACATAAAATACATGTAGGTTAGATTGAGAGATCTCAACATATGTCTAAGAGAAGTTCAGAAAAAAATACAGTGTAAAGTAGTATTTGAAAATATAATAGTGAAAATTTTCCCAGAAATGAAGAAAAATATGAGTGTCCTTCAATTACTAAGTATCATAATTTAAGATGAACTGGTACCTAGAAGTATTGCAGTAAGACTGAAGAAAGACCATTAAGTGAAGGCTTAAAAAACTAACAGAAAGAAAATATAGATTAATTCCATACTCAGCTAAACTAACATACAAGCATGAAGGCAAAATAAAAACTTTTTCAGATATTCAGCCCTACATCACTTAAAATGACATACTGAAACAAAATCCCTTATAAAAGGTGAATATTAATAAATGAATGAAAAATATAGTTAGTAAATACTAACTAAAATAAAGCTCATGAAGCAATATGCACATCACAAAGAGTAGAATGCAAGGAAATAAGCATTAATAGAAGAGACACTATATTAAGAGGAACAATCAACCTTATATATATTTATGACTTTAGATTTTGGAGTTTTGGATACAACACCAAAAGCACAAGCAGCAAAATAAAAGAAATAGGTAATTTGAACTTCATCAAAATAAAAACCTTTCTGCATCAAAGAACATTATCAAGAAAGTGAAAAAACATCATATAGAATGGGAGAAAATATTTGCAAATCGTATATCAGATAAGGGCCTAGAATCCAGAATACAGAAGAAACTCTTATAATTCAGTAACAAAAAAATAGTAAAACAACCCCAATTTTAAAATGGGCAAAGACTGGAATAGGCATTTCTCCAAAGAAGATATACAGATGTCCAATAAGCACATGGAAAGATTCCTAACATCATTAGACAGAGAAATGCAAATCAAAACTACAATGAGATTCCACTTCATACCCACTAGGATGGCTATAACTAAAAAATGGAAAATAACAAGTGTTGGTGAAAATGTGAAGAAAACGAAACTCTCCTACATTGCTGATGGGAATATAAAATGATTCAGCCACTGTGGAAATTAGCTTGACAGTTCATTTAGCAGTTAAACATAGAGATATCATCTGACCCAAGAATTCCATTCTCAGATATATATACAAAAGAATTGAAAACAGGTATTCAAACAAAAACTTGTACATGAATGTATATAGTACCATTATTCACAATAGCCAAAAGGTGGAAACAACCCAATGTCTATTAGTGGATGAATGGATAAACTAAATGTGGTATATGCATACAAAGGACAATTATTCAGTCAAAAAAGGATTGAAGTACTGATGCATGTTACAATGTGGATGAACCTCCAAAACTTTATGCTAAGTGAAAGAAGCCAGATAGAAAAGACCACATATTGTATGATTCCATTTATATAAAACATCCAGAATAGGTAAATTCATAGATTCAGAAAACAGACTAACATTTGTCAGGGACTTGGGGGAGGAGAGTGACTGCTTAATAGGTACAAGGTTTCCTTTTAGGTGATAAAAATGTTTTGGAACTAGATAGTTCTGATAGTTGTATAACGTTTGGGTGTATTAAATGCTACTAAATTGTATACTTTTAAATGATTAATTTTATGTTATGGAATTTTACCTCATTACAAAACAAAAAAGGAGACAAAATTTTCAGGAAAAATTGACAAACCCATAGTCAAAGTAGGATATTTTAACATATTTTTGCCCTAAAATTGATTGATCAAGGAGACAAAATATTAATAAGGATATAGGATATTTGAGCAACAAAATTATCAGTCTTGAATTAATGGATATTTATAGAATCATTCACCCAATAAAGGCAGAATATGCATTCTTTCTGAGCACATGGGACATTTATAAAGATTGATGACTTACTAGGTTGCAAATAATTCCTGACACTTCCAAAATCAATATGAAGACCACCTTCTCTGAGAAAAATACAATGACAGTAGAAGTTAACTACAAAAAGATAGTTTAAAACTTCATATATTTGGACACTCAAAATTATACTCCTATATAACTCATAGTTTAAAGAGGAAAACACTTAGAAATGACAGAATATTGAGAAACAAATGGCATTGAAAGTACTACCTACCAAAACTTGTGGGCTTCAGATAAAGAGGCACTTAGAGGTATATATACAACTTTTAATGCATTTATTTAAACAAAGGATGAAAATTAATAAAGTTTTAATGTAAAGATATCATATCTTCATTTATTTCTTTGAATGTCCTGAATATATTTATTTCGAAAATTCTTCCAAATTGTTCTATTAGTTTTATTGATTCAACAATGAATTAATATTCTTTTTTGTGTGGGGGAGGCCTCAATCATCTTCATGAATTTTAAAATTTTGAATTGCAATCTCTCTTTCATAATTATCTTTCTCTCTCTCAACCCCCCATTCCCGCCCCCAGCCACCCCATCCCCTCTATCCTCAACCCTGTTTATTTAGAAAATTTCCAATTGTCTTTATGTGCTTTTATGGACTACAGTCTAGAAACAGGTCATATATTGGTAGTACAGGGCTCCTGCCCTATGATGATATTGGGGAGATCACAAAGAATAGTCAAAGTTATACATGTGTCTTCCCTATCCCTAAGTACTCAACATTTAATAAATTATAGTCCTAGGGCTTCCCTGGTGGTCCAGTGTTTAGGACTGCACGCTTCCACTGCAAGGGGTGCTGGTTTGATCCCTGGTCGGGGAACTAAGATCCCGCATGCCCGCAGCCAAAAAAAAATAATAATAATAAAATAAAATAAAATAAATTATAGTCCTAGGCATCAGTCCATATGAGCATTTTTCACTTATATTAACAAGCAGGACAGCCCCAACATGGCCCCAAGTTTCAAGTAGGTAGGCTATTTCCATCCTAATTTGTGCTAAAACACTTATTCTATGGCATTCACAGGAGCCAACCAATTGTCCCCGCTGCTTTTGAACCCAAACCCCAGAAGTCCTGTAGTTTCAGTCTGACACCAATTTGCATTTCTATTCCATTTATTGTCCACAGAAAGATTAATCTTGTTTTTGATGTCAACTACAGTTGAATTTTTCTCTTTTTATATTCTAACTCTTATTGCTCTAGGTTCAACTAGAGAGGAAATGTTCAAAGTGTGGACTTTCTAGAGCTATGTTGATTGTACCTCAGTCCATTTTTACATATATAAAATATGCAACAAATTAGCAATGACAACTTAATTTTTCTCTTTGCAAGTGGGGAGACAGACAGGTAAAGTAATTACAAAAACTCCACTATTCTATCCCCATATTTATATGCAGTATATATTTATTGAATCGTTACTTTGCACCTAGTGCTGCATTAGATGTTTTAGGAAGCAGAGTAATATAACTGACATGACTCTGCCCTAAAAAGAGTTTATAGTTGAATAAAGACTGAAACAGGAATAAATCTGTCACAATTTCTATCCTCTTGGTTACAGAGTTTATGGTTATTGTTCTAAGGTGGCCCAAGGAAGAAGGGATCTAATACATTTCCCTCATACCATTCACCTGTAAAAAAAAAAAAAAAAAAGTCCTCTTGGCAGTGGCCCTTCTGAAAATTTGATCAGAAAAAAGTAATTTCAATTATTTAAATATTATTTAGTTGTAACAAGTAACATTATCACAAGGAAAATATATTTTAGTCATATGAAGGCAGAGATGACAGTTTTCAAATACATTAAGTGTAAACATTTAGGACACATGTTGGGCACTTGTCTGAAGCCATCAACAAGTTTTTTGTTACTTGTAATCAGTAATTGGAAGTTTGTAAGTTTGAAGGGTAAAAATAGCATAACTGTCACAGAGCAAACTAAGTAGAATCTGGACTGAAACTAAAGTTGGAAATTACTTCTTTTTAAAAACATTTTTGAGTTAGAAATGGCTTTACCTTTTCATGTTTAAAAAACGCAATACCAATTACTTCACAACCTTGTAGGGCAAAATCTAGTGTTGTCATTTTCTTCTTTGCAATAGTTAATAGGCCAATAATTTAATACCACTATTCTATCTTAAAAAGAAGTTTTGCCTGACTCCCAAACACAAGCTTTGACTCTCTTTTCTAGAATCAGATTATTTAGGTTAAAACCATTGCTCTATCACTTAACTAGCTGTGTGACCTTATGAAGATTACTTAATCCATTTAGGTTTATTTTTCCTCATTTGTAAAAGAAGAATAATAAGAGTACCTTTCTCAGACAGTTGTTGTGAAGATGAAATATAAAGTACTTAGCACAGTGTCTGGAAAGGGCTGAGAACTCAGTAAATATTAACAGTAATTGTTATTATTGTTAATTTATGCATGTAAATCTATCATTTTCCAAAATACTAAGCTCTTTTAGGGAAAGAATATTGTCTCCTATTTTGTTTGTTTTCCTTCAGTACCAAGTAACAAAATACATAACATTATTATAACAGTGGCCTTAGACAAGATTAAGTGCTGCAAAATACATTACCTTACATGAAAATTACAGCAATTCTGTGAGGGCAGGTTATAATATCCCTGTAATAAAGGGTAGAAACAGTGTGGTGCTTTCCAAGAATTTGGAAATCAGGTTGCCCTCTGAGAGATATGATAAGAAAAAAACACATTATGGACCGGAGAATAAAAATGAAGTCACCTTACAGAAACGTTGGTTCCGAGGACCGAGCAAGACTTAAAGAAAGGTATTAACCATAGTAAACATTTGCCTTTTGTGGACAGAGCACATCAGGCTGTCTTACTTCAGTGCCACCAAATATTCAAATCATCCAACTAATCACACATTCTCAAACAGGCTTCTGATTAGATTTTTACTCCCTTAATAGTGTGCCTCTAGAAAGATAATTCACTGAACATGCTCAGGCTCATATAAACATCTGGTTCCATTAACAATTCTAGGTATAAAATAACGATGCCGATGTGTTAAGTTGCCATCAGTCTTTTGAGAATTTCATAGTATCAGTAAGTCTTGGGCAATGAGCTGATTCAGTTTATTTACTTGTCCTCTTCTGAGATTTCCTCCTGGTAATTCCTTTAACTTTTCCTGTGCTGTTTCCTTCCAATTTCTATAATATTCACACGATAAAGTTGTGACCCTAAGAGCTTTTGATTCTTCAAGAAACCACAGATAATTAATAGTAGAACTCAAATTAGAATCCAGTTGACTCTCAATTCTGAGTTATTTGGAGGATGAATCAAAGAGGAACAATTGAATATATTTTATTCAGTTCTCCATGTCTAGGTTATATATAAGTCTAGGGTTTTGGTGCCCAATTTTAGATACTATCTTGACACATTCTAAACCCCTTCAGTCTCTCAAATATGTATTGCTATTGATGAAATGAACTTGAATTGATTAGGTGACTTGCCCAGTACACACAGAATTAATAGTAGATTAGGAATTAGAATCCAGACCACCAGACTCTCACAATTTGAACACTTTTCTTTGTACTATGAGGTACCACTTCAGAAATCTTAGGATGACACTCTCACTAGATAGGATAACTACACTTTGAAATCATGTGGCTTATTTTGGGGGTTATTTGGATGCATACTAATCTAATACAGGATATCTTCCGACCCTGAATGAAATCATGGAAAGGTGGACAACTAAAGTACTGCCTATAGAAGTCTGCAGGAAAGGTCTACAGCAAAGGAATTCAGTGATTAAAGGGGAGTAAGAAGAGGAAGGAGCACTGGAAAGAAAAACAATAGACAAGGGAGCAAAAGTTTTTAATAAAATTTATAATTAGAGTTGCCTACATTTATTAAGTGCTAAGTTCTTCCCATGAATGCATGAATAAGTACTTACTTGTTTTTATAATCACAATATTCTTATTATTATATAAATCATTCATAAAAAGGAGTGCAAGGATTGTATACAGGAGAGCCAAATGATGAGACTTCTTCAGTTTGGAAAGACTGAGTGAGATTCAAATGTCTGATTAAAATCTGTAGAATCAAGACAAAGTGCTAGAACTAGAGGGTTCTTTTGCTTAGAAAGAGGTACATTTAGGGCAAAGCAGGAAATCTTACTTTACAAAAGATGTACACTTATGCAAGTTATTTCAAAAGTGATTCAAATTGAAATAACATTGAGATAATGCCTGAACTACTCACCTCATAGGTTATTATAAGTGAGCATGTGTTTTTAGTACTCTGCAGGTAATAAACTGCTGCACATGTAAAAGGGATGGCACATATGTGGCATTCCCCTTTCTTGTGATAGGCACGCCTTCCTATTGAGCTGAGGTCAAGCTTCACAATCCTTCGCACCCTGGTATTACAAGCAGCCGCAATATCATGTGAGGGAACTTGTTCTATTATTAATTTATACAATGAATTCTTCCAAGGCAAGGAGTATGTCTTAGTTTTGCCTGAAACATGGTTCTCAAATCATTTGCTCAATGAAAATATTTGGGATAAATATCAAGGAAATTATTTGAATGAATCTTAAAGAAAATCTCTTCAATCTCTATATTCTTGCCCACCATTCTGTAGATACCTTTTCTTTCTTCATAAAGAAAATTGAGGCAAATGACAATGAAGTTATACAATTTCCTGATCCCATATCCTATAAGTTTATTTATAGCTGTACCTGCCATCAAATCATTCCCTCCAATCTCAGAAGAAGAGGTGATCTTTCTGTTTATTGCCTCTTCCTTTGGTCTTGTTTTTATCCCTTCCTATCTTCTCCATAATAGTAATCTTAATCCTTCAGTTATTTTCTCTGCCTCATGTGTTTACAACCTCTTCCTTTTCATTTACGCTCTTTCCAAAATTTAACTCTGCTCAAAGTCTCCCATTAAAACAAAACACATTAAAAGCTCAAGCCTTTCCCAATATTTTGCCTGCACTAGTTACTGCTGTCTCACCTCTTCATAACCAATATCCTCATAAGAATATTGTACACTCTGCTTTCTTCAAGTGGGATTGATAAATGGGTTCCAAGAGTTACATGGACCCCTTGAAATGGAGAAAATTTTTTATGTGTATGTGTGCATATGCATCTTTCTGGCAAGAAGGTCCATAGCCTTCATGAAATTGTCAAGGGCTCTCATTTATTCTTCATCCTACTGCAATCAGGCTTTTGCTTGCACTCAGGTTTCTGCCCCTCTCATGCCACTGAAACTTTCATCACAAAGGTCACCGGAGACCCATAATTGACTTACTCCTTTCAATTGTTATCTTATTTGAGCTTGTGGCAGCTTTTTACTCTATTCAACACTTCGCTGTTTTTGAAACACTATCCACTTGTATTTTCAAATGAACTTTTCCCTCCTGTTTCTCCTGATATTATTATAACTCCGTCTCAGTCTATTTTTCAGGTTCATGTTTTTGGTGCTTATTTGTAGCTGACCCTTCTTGGGTTACCTGTAAGACAGACACATGCCATTTTCCTGACTATTTCCCCTCATTCATAGCCCCACCTGCACCCCCTTGTCAAAGCGTGTCATCCCACAGCCCCTGATAAATGAGGATCAGGGTTGACATATGGGTAAATTTAAGCCAATTAAAACCTCTTTTCTTGAGAATTAATAGCTTTTCAAATCATAGTTAACATGTATAGAGAATAGTGCACACATCGCAAGTGTTTACTTGATGAATTTTCACATTCATGTAACAGAACATTAGCAACAACTCAAAAGGTGTCTTTTTACCCACTGCCAGTCACAATTCCTTGCCACCCCTCCAAAGACAAATGCCATTTCAATTTCTAACATTATAGATTGGTTTTATCTATTTTTGAATTTTCTATAACTAAATAAATATCTCTTTGGTGTTTGCCCTGTTTCACTTAGTAGTATGTCTGTGAGATTCCATGTTGTTCTGTAACTGAACTTCTTTAATTTTCATTGATGCAGTGTTATCTACTATATGATAAATATGCCAAAACGTTTCCATTCTACTGTTGACATTTGGGTTGCTTCCAGTTTGGAGCTATCATGAAGAATGTTTCTCTGGACATTCTGTACATATCTATTTGTGCACATATATACACAATTCAATTTTATACACATTTAGGAGTATAATTATGGGGCTATCAGATAAGTATATGTTCAGTTTTAAGAGATGTCGCTGAAGAGTTTTCCAAAGTGGATGTATCAGTTTGCTTTCCTACCAGCATTATAGGAGAATTTTGGTTGCTCCACACCATTACTAATACTTTATATTGTCCGATGTTTTCATTTTAGCCTTTCCTCTGTAAGCCTAATAGGATATCATTATGGTTTTAAATTTCCCTGATTATAAAGTAAATTAATCTCACTTTCATTTGTTTATCCTTCTACACAAGTCTGTTGCTCATTTTTTTATTGACTTGTTCATCTTTTTTCGTGAAGACTTGTAGGAATTCTTTTAATGTTATAGATATGAGTTCTTTGTTGATTATACGTATTACAACTGTCTTCTCCCATTGTGCGGTTTGACTTTTCCCTTTCTTTATGGTGCATTTTGGTTAATGTAAGTCCTCAATTTTAATATAGTCCAATTAATCAAGTTTTTATTTTAGAGATATTCATGTCCTCTTTATGAGCCCTTTCCTTATTCCCAAATCATGAAGATATTCTCCTATGACAACTGTTAGAAATTCAATTATTTTACCTTAATAAAATAATCTGCAATCAACCTGGGGTTGAGTTTTACATGTAATATGAAGTAAGAGTCATTTATTATTTTCACATGGCTATCCAATGATCTGGTACCATTTATTCCAAAGATCATCATTTCCCCATGATCTTTTATGCCACCTTTGTCATTAAACAAGTGCCCTTATATGTGAAGGATTATTTCTGGATTTCTCTCCTGTTCCATTTGTCTATTTAATATCCTGGTGCTTACACCACAGTGTCTGACTACAAGTTTATAATGAGTCTTAACATTTCGTAATGTGATTCCACCATCTTTATTCTTCTTTATGATTTTCTGCCTATTTTGCCCTTTGCATTTCTGTAAATAATTGAGAATGAGAGTGTCAAATTCCACAAGAATCCTACTGGAGTTTTTATAAAGAAAACATTGAAACTATACATAAATTTTAGGAGAATCAGCAACTTGACAATATTGAGTATTCAAATCCATGAATATAATTTGTCCCTCCACTTACTGTTGTTTTTAAATTTTTCCCTCAGTAATGTTTTAGAGTTTTCTGTGCAGAGGTCTTTCTAATTTTTTATTGGACTTATTCTTAGTTATTTGGTGCCTCGATGTTATCATAAATGGTATTGTTTTAAAATTGTTATTTTCTTATTACATGTTGCTATTATATAGAAACACAATTGATTTTTCTTGTGTTGATTATGTATCTTAAAGACCTTGTCAAATTCACCTATTAAATCTGATACTTATCTGTTGATTTCTTCAGTTTTTCTACGTATGTACTCCTGTTTTCTGCAAATAATGTTAGTTTTATTTCTTCCCATTTCAGTCTCTACAGCTTTTGTTTTTCAATGCCTTACTGCACTGGCTAAGAACTTTAGCACAATTTTAAATGGAGGTGTTTATACTTGGTTTTCTTGTGTCATTACTGATCTCAACAGGAAAACTTTGAATATTTCAAAATTAAGTGTGATGTTTGTGTAACTTTCTGTAAATATCCTTTATCAGATTAAGACAGTTCCCTACTATTTCACTTTGCTGATGGACATTACTAAACATTGGATATTATCAGTTACTTTTTGAATACATCTTTCGAGATACATTTTTGACTTCGGTTTATGTGGGAAGTGACTTTGATTCATTTAAAAATTTGTTTTTTAATTTTTATTATTATTTTTTTACAGTATGTCCTTGTTGGCTATCTGTTTTAAATATAGCAGTGTGTACATGTCAATCCCAAACTCCCAATATAACCCTCCCCCCACCCTTCCCCCCCTGTAACCATAAGTTCATCCTCTAAGTCTGTGAGTCTGTTTCTGTTTCATAAATAAGTTCATTTGTATCCTTTTTTTAAATATTTATTTATTTATCTGGCTGCATTGGGTCTTAGTTGTGGCACATGGGATCTTCATTGCGGCATGTGGGATCTCTCCAGTTATGGCGCACGGGCTCTAGTGCGCACGAGCTCAGTAGTTGCAGCTCACGGGCTTAGCTGTCCCATGGCATGTGGGATCTTAGTTCACTGACCAGGCATCGAACCCGCATCCCCTGCATTGGAAGGTGGATTCTTAATCACTGGACCTCCAGGGAAGCCCCATTTGTATAATTTTTTTAGATTCCACATATAAGCAATATCATATGATATTTGTCTTTCTCTGTCTGACTTACTTCACTTAGTATGATAATCTCCAGCTCCATCCATGTTGCTGCAAATGGCATTATTTCATTCTTTTTAATGGCTGAGTAATATTCCATTGTATGTATATACCATATCTTCTTTATCTATTCATCTGTTGGTGGGAATGTAAATTGGTGCAGCCACTATGGAGAACAGTATGGAGGTTCCTTAAAAAACTAAAAATAGAGCTATCATATGATCCAGCAATCCCACTCCTGGTCATATATCTGGAGAAAAACATGATTTGAAAGGATACATGAACCCCGGTGTTCATTGAAGCACTGTTTACAATACCCAAATGAATGTTTGATTCATTTTGGATGTTAAACTAACCTTATATTAATATTTCTGTAATAGATCCAAATAGATGATATATTACCCTTTTTATATATCACTAGATTCAGTTTGGTAATATTTTGTGGTTTTGCACACATGCAGACAAGAAAGGTAAGCTTGTAATTTTATTTTCCTATGATATCATTTTCATATTCTAGTAGCAAAGTTAAACTGGCCTCCTAAAATGAAGTGAGTAGTATCCCCTCTTTTTCTCTTCTAAGAGTTTATATAATATTGGTTTTAATTTTACCTTAAATGTTTAATAGAATTCACTAGTGAAATTCTGTGAGCCTAGAATTGTTTTCATAAGAAGGTCTTAAAATCTGGATTCATTGTCTTTATTTTAGGTGTATGTCTATTCAGAACATTTATTTATTCTTGTGTCAGTTTCTTTCAATGGTGTTTTCCCAGGAATTTGTCTCTTTCATTTACATTTACCAATTTTAGGTATAATCTAGGACAGTGATTTTAAGGAAAAATGGGAAACCAAGACAAGTAAAAATGTAAAGCAATACTGTTTAATGTGTTATGATGATGGTCATCACTTCTAAACAAACCATCAAGAGGCACAGAAAATTGTCAACAAACTTGTTCACTTATGCAGGACATTTCTAGAAGTGTTTCAAGGAGAAATTGCAGCTTAAAGTATTGTATGGAGTGGAAGAAGGAGAAAAATTTATCTGCTCAGACCCTCTCAATTCCTATTGTTCAAGGGCTTTGTATGTAGAGGAAAAACCTGCACTTTGTAACTACATCATCTGACCCTTGTGCAGTAAGCTAGATCCTCTGTTGAAAAGGCATATTTCATCCAAAATATGGAAGTGGAGAGTATTTCAACACAGTCAGTATTCCAGCCCAGAGGGACACAAAATGATGCTGTTGAGAGACTGACAAGGTGCCCAAGGTTTGTGCTCAGCACTTTAGTATATTCTGATAATATTTGTCTTTCAATTGGAGTATGTATTTCACTTAAATTTAATGTAATTACTACTGTATTTGGGTTTATTTACTTTATTACTATTGGTTTTCTAATGATAAAAATAATTATTTTGAATTAATCATTTCATTGTTTCACTTTACTCCTTTATTAGACTGCAAGTTATACATTCTTTTCCTGTTCTTTTGATGGTACCCAGGAGATTACAGTATGCATCCTTAGCTTACTTTAGTGTAATATAAATTAGTATATTTACCACTTTCTGGACCATGAAAGGATTTTAGAGCACTATAAATCAGTTTTCCTTTTCCTCTTGTGCTATTTGGTGTACTTTAATACATATATATCATATATAACATAATATATATCATATGATCATTTATATTTACCCACATATTTACTCTTTTCTTTGCTCTTTATTACTTCTTGTTTCTCAACACTTCCATATAGGATTAATTTGTTTTTTCTGCTTAAAGAACTCACTTTAACCTTTCCTTTAGTGCAGGTCTGCTGATAAGTTCTCTCAGTTTTATTAGTCTGAAAATATCTTTAATTTGTCTTCATTCATGAAGGATATTTTCCCCAGGTGTGGAATTCTGGGTTGGAAGTTATTTTCTTTAGTCAGTTTGAAGATAACTTCTATTGTTTCTGTTGAGCATTCAGCTATCATTTAAAAAATATTTTAAAATATTTTATTATTTATTTTGATTTTTTTCACTTTATTTCAATTTATTTTACTGCTCTTTTAGTTTCTTTGAATGAAAGCCTAAATATTTATTTCATATAAAGCAATATATATGTATACATTTAGAAATGAAAAGGAATAGTGAAATCACAATCAATATAACAAAATAGAGGAGAAGGAAAAAAAAGAAAACAAATAAAAAAATAAATGTATCTATACCTATCTATTCTTCCATCTGTGTATCTATATATCTATGAACCATCTATATCAATAATTGCCCTTTAGAAGACTTGGACACAGACTGAACTTCCAAAAATAAAATATAGCTATGTGATGATGAAAAGAAACACAACTAAATCCAAAAAGGTGAAAATGACTGACATTTCAGAAATAAGAACACACAGGCCAAGAAAACAGTAACAATAAATCAGATCTCACCATGTTAATATGAAGCAAACTAGAATTTAAGATATATTTAAGGAGGAAAGAGACCTACTTTATATTGATAAACAGTATACCAGGTCTGTGTAATAGTCATGATTTCTATACATCTTTTAACAAAACTTTAAAGTATAGAAAGGAAAAAACAATAGAAATAAAAAAAATGGACAAATCCACACTTGAATTATAAGCCAGTATATAGAGTTATTTGAATATTGTAACTAACAAACTTCTTTTAAAATATATATAAACTGTATGCTCAACAGAAAAACAAATATTCTATTCAAATACTTGATACACTTCCAAAACTTTTCCATGTAATTTGGCCACAAGACTTTGCAACATTTTTGCTCCAAAGCAGAAGTCACACAGGACACATTTGTGAACCATGATGCAGTAAAATTAGAAATGAAGAACCCAAACCAATCTACACATTAGGGATTTTTAAAAAATCTACACTCTCGTTTCTAAATAAGTTTCATGTTAAAGATGCATGCAAACTAAATTTACTATGTAGAAGTAAACAACAGTGAAAACACAACCTATCAAAACTGTGGGGAAATGTTGGCTCTCCTGACTGCTCTCACTGATACACACCAAGTCACTACTAACAGTTTGAGAAATTTTTTAGCTGTTATTTCTTCAAATACTGCTTGTGCTTCATCTCTCTTTAATCTTTGTGTGATGTCAGTTACATAAATGATTGGTTTTTTGCTCTTTTTCATGTGTATTTCAGCTCTTTTCTGTTTTCCATGCTTTTGTTCTCCATGTTTCAGTCTATATATTTTCTTATGTGCTATCTTCAAGTTAATCTAATTATCTCTTCAGCTGTGTTGAATCAGTTAAACCTGTTCATTGAGATTTAATTTCAGTTATTGTATTTTTTTCAGTTTTAAATTTCCTATTCTAGTATTTTTCATGTTTGTAGTTCTCTGCCAATAATCTCAATCTTCTTACTTAATTTCTTGGATATATTAATCAAATTTAATTTAAAACAGTGGTTGGCAAACTTATTGTAAAGGACATATACTAAGTATTTTCAGCTTTGATGGACATATGATCTCTGTTGCAATTACTTAACTGTGCCATTTTAGCATGAAAATGACTACAGACACTATGTAAACAAATGAGCATGGTTATTTTCCAATAAAAGTTATTTACAAAATCAGGCAGCAGGCTGGATTTGTTCTATAGGCCATAGTGTGTGGAGACATATTTTAAAGCCTGTCCCTGATAACTTCAGTATCATATCTGGATCATCTATCAGTCTGTTTCTATTGTTTGTTTTTTTCTATTGCATTTGGTCATTTTATTATCATGTTTAGACCTTGTTATTTTGATAGATAATCTGACACTGTATGTAATAGTTTGTGGAGGTACTTTGGGGTTTTGCTTGATATTATCTTTCACAAGAAATGATTTATTCTTGCTTCTCACAGGGATTTGAGGGTAGATCAGCTTAATCCAATCAGGGATGGAGGTGATTAAAAGTTAGATTCTAGTCTTTGTGAACATTGGCCTTTGTTGTAGGTTATCCTTTATACCTAAGGTGTAATTTATCAGCATCTCATTTGAAAGCCTGCAGTGTTTTCTATGTTTCCTCCTCTTTGGTAATCCCTGGACTCCAGTGCTTCTCCTGCAACCCCAAGACATACCTGAAATGTCTGGTCAGCTTCTCAATTGATTAGTTGCCATTTTCAAATCAGCAAATCAGTAGAAAAGCAGATGCAAGTGGTGGACTCTCCTCTATGGACTTTCTTTCTGTCTAGAATCTTAGTTCCACAAGTTATTGCTGCCTTGGTATCTCTTCAGCATTGGTATCTCTCCAGTGTGTTCAAAAAAATATTTCTATGTGTAAATATATGTGTATGTGTGTTTTGTCTGTCAATCACAGCAGGAGGTTTGATCTGAAACAAGCCAATGAGGCGTTGCCTTAAGTTGAAACTTGAGTTTTTGCTGGATACTTGAATTTGGAAGTGATCCAAGTCCAGTATTGGGGTATTGTATATGTTTCATGTGTGTGTGTGAAAGCAGAAAATTCAGGAGATACTAATGAAGCCATTAGCATTCAGAGAGACAGGAGACTGCAGTCTTGGAGAGCAGAGAAAGAAACCCTAGTACCTAATAGGTTTCCAGTTATCATCCCTTATGATGTTTGGCTAAGATTTTAGTCCTTAGTTCTGCATTATCACTGTATCCTTATAACAAAAACCTCTCCTATCTTGTTGACTTTGGGAGGGATCCTGCCTTTGCAAGCAAATTGCCACTAATGTGTTTCCCCTGAAATGTTGGATTTTGGCAGGGTTTCATTCTTACCACACTTTTTTTTCTTTATCCAAATGTTCTTCCTGAGTATTCACTCCCATGGCGTCAGTTGCCACCCATATGCTTATGACTAATAAGTCTCTATATTGAGCCAAGGCTTATATCCTAAGCTTCAACTGCCTATTGCTTTTCTCCCTCTGGATGCTCCACAGTTACCTCAAACTCATCACATCTAAAGTCTTGTCATCCTCTCTTTTGCTCTGTCTATAATGAACAACTCACAGATGACTGAACATAGCATACTTTTTCAATAACCTATGCCTTTGCTCATATTGCTTCCTCTACCTATAATATGCTACCTTTCACTTTTCTTCATGTTCTACTGAAGTCATTCAACATGCATCTTCCAGATCAGTTCTTCTATGTTGACTTTCTGTTATACCTCATCCCATACCATAGAATTTATATCATCTCCGTTCCATTTTGTTCTCTATCAAGCTATTCTTAACACTTTATTACACTTACATGGTTATATTTGCAGAAGATGCCCTGGATTGACTAGAACTGAGATATGCTTATGTCATGTATATGGAGTTAAATAACATATTTATCTTTTTATTTACTTTCACTGAATTGCATAAACCATGTATGGCTGTTTAGACATATATGGGCATGTTAAGTTGAATTAGAACTGAGATGAGAAGGGTGAAAATAGTCAAATTCCAGGAAAAAATATTGACCCCAAGTGATAGAATTCTCACATGACTCAACAACAGACTCTGATTTTCAAATGTGAGTAGTAGTTCTGGACACAGTTGAAGCCTTTTACCTAAACCTACCAGAAATAGAATTATGGCTCTTACCCAAACCTACCATGATCCTGACATCTGGTGTGTGCAGGCCTTGGAAAGAAATGGGTATTTAAAATTTAAAAAGACAAAACCCCTTGAACCCAAGATATTGATATTATGCTATCATGCCTACTATGAGAATATAGCCTTGAAGGAAGTCGGGTGAAGTTATCTTTTTACATACTTTTGGTGCAAGAGTAGCAGACCTATGCAAGATAGGGGCATTAGCTTGAATGACATATCAGTGAATGTTTAACACAATGCAAGGAGCAGTGGTTCAGCATAGCTTAGAGCAAATTATCAGGTCTGAAATAGCCTGAGAGGAGTAGTGGGATTTATAATTTAGAATATATCGGTGGCAAGAGCACAAGCATTGGCCAGGACTGACTTGGGTGCCCAAATAGACCCTCCCTTGGATTTTTCTGAGATACTAGAGAACAGACAGAATTTAAGAGTGGTAAATAATGTCCTAAAATTAAACAAGGATGATGGTAGTAAGATAACACATTGCATTGATTTTGTTGACCTTTGTACTCATGAGCTGAGGAATTATTGTAATTTTAAGGTTACAAATATAATATTCCTCTTCCAAATAGTCATTTGCTTGAGGACATGGAACATGTCTCATTCAATTTTGCATTATCCATGCCTAATATGGTTTCTGTTACATAGAACATGCTAACAATGATTGAATGAAAAATGAATGAATGAATGTTGGAGTGTTGAATGAATTACAGGGTGGATAAAACACAGGGCTGATACAAGAGGTATATTTGCTATGTATGGGTGTATAAACTTATCCTGTTCCCACATCATAGGCTTCCCAAAAGAAATCACAGAAACATGAAAACAATTTCAAAAAGAGGAAGAGAATTTATAGTGAGAGCCACCTAGGACATGCCATCTCACAGCCTTTTGTATGCCAGGGAAGGAGAGAAAACAGGACACATGGATTGGCTATATGCTCACACACCAGCAACTGTCAAAGAGACAACTTGAGCTATTTGCAAAGTAAATTCTGTAGTTACTGATGACAGTTGTTTGTCTTTGTTGCTTAAAAATACCATTTCCAAACCTAAAATGTCTTCATCGTGCCTGAGGGTGCCACATTATTGATGACTGTGACTTTCTCTTCTTTCACAAATCATCTCATTCTGTAATTAAAAAAAAAATTAAACTAAAACATTTCAATCAAGTACATCAACTTGTATGAAGCTACTTCAAGGACTTAACAGTGATATTAAATAACATAGCTTGATTCTTTCACAAGAGCTTTATTTCAACCAGAAAGCATATTACAGGTCCCAAAGGAGGGTCAAGATACAATAAATATGCTTCTTCCATCAAGCTGATTTTCCTGCTTCCCAATTTCCACAGAGGATTAACACCAAGCCCTTTCATACCAGAATACTAGTGTTTCAGTTGACAATTTGGGTCACTTATTTATGTATAGTTCATTCACAGCATAGCTCTTCAGCTCTGCCTCCCAACCTCCAAAACACACATATGAAGCTTTAATTAAAACTGATGCATATGTACATCTGTGTAATTCCTGCATTAGACTGTGAGCAAAGTGAGGGCAAGGATTATCTTATTAGACTGTCACCATGATGCTGAGCATAGTGACTGCTGTATTATGAGTGTTAAAAAGATGTTTTTTAAAAAGTGTTATAAGTTGGGAAACAGTTAAAGGATCTTGGGTTTTGGAGCAACACAGTCCTGAATTCAAATCCTAAATTTACCACTTTCTATATATTTTATTTTATGTGTGTCATTAAAAATTCTTAGGTATCAGATTCTTACTGAAATAAAGAAAGGCATTTCACATTCTCCCAACTCAATTGCAAAATGTATATTATGAATGTAAAGCAACTAGAATGCACCCTGGAAAATACATTGTAATTATTGATCATCTACTATCCTTATTAACTAGGAGTTAAGAAAGGTCAGGGTGAACTTGAGTGGTCTAGAAATACTTCATTGAGAAGGGAATTTTATTATTGAATAAAGGCAGAACAAAAATTTATCAAGCTAAAAAATCAGAAAAAAATGTTTAAAGAATGATGGGAATAATTTCCACTTAAAAAATCTAATATATTTATTACCTTTTTCTTAAGAAAATATGTATAACAACAAGTGTGTTTATCACTTCATGATGGGCTAAGCAAATTATAAAAGTAGTGGTTCTTACACCAGAGAAATTACAAACTTGTGTACACAGTGAACACATAGAATGACTAAATAGAAAAATGAGACAATATATGATTAACTGTGAAAACTTGTTAAAACAACAAATTGAGAAAAGATAAGATCAGGATTGGCTAGGGTGGTAAGGAAAATGCTTCATAAATGTGGCTGGACTTAAACCATAATTGTAGGGTGGGTTTAAATAGGAAGAAAAAAAGAATAGTGTGTTCTAGGCAGATGAAACAATAATGAATAAAAGAAAAGCTTCTCCAATTTGCACAGTTACTCTTGAGCCACTAATGGCAAATTGCCTTCCTAGAAACAAAATATTCAGACTGAGAAGCAATAGAAGATATGGTTGATAAGTAAGATGATGCTTTCCTATAATCTCAATCAAGGATATAAATGTATAATGAATTCTGACCTAGCTTAGAGACAGCTAAAAAGAGAAAAGAGGAATCAATTAGGATCAATAGTAGACAGCAGAAAGTCATGAGATAGGGATTGGACAAATAACTGGGTAGAAGGAAAAGTAACATAGTGGATTGTGAAGTACCAATAGGTTTGCTGAGAAGGAATCAGAATGGAATAATGGTGAGGTTAATTTCATGTGAGATTAAATATATAATAATTGGTTGAAATTTTAAACAATTACATAAATCTAAGAGTTTAAAACAAAATATTATAAAAGAGATGTTTCTTATTGTGATGAAATAAGATCTCCTTAGTAGTTTTGTAGAATTCCTTGGACTTAAATGATACCCATGTCAAATATTTCTTCTAATCAACTTTTAAGTAGTTTTGGACCCCAAATGTTGTCTTCACTCTTAAAATCTCTCTTGAGCTATCAGCCCACCTTTCCCATTGCCTGCTGTACATTTCCATATAAATATCTACTGGAAGCCAATTTAACATGTAAAAACTGACCTCATAATTTTCTCTCCCAAATGTCCTCAGCTACTTTCCTATCCCGATAACACTGATAGTGACATCCTTGTTTTCTCACATTTGAATTATTAGAGAAACCTGAGCATTTGAGGAAGCAGTTGCCTCTTCCAGCTTTTCCAGACTCATTTCAGCAGGGAAAGACCTTCACGAGTCAGCACAGCTGACTCTGGATGGGTGGGCCAGCTGGTAGCCTCTGTGGACAGGAGGGGCTTGCTGTCTGGTACTTTCAGAGGGGAAGGTTCATGTTCTGAGGTTGGGAGGGGTCATTGGGTGGGCTCTTTAGCTGGGTGGTGCCACTAATTATATTCCACGGTTGGGCAGGGCTGCAGGCTGTGCTCCCTGGCCAGGTAGGGCCATTGGCCGGACTGCATTCAGGTTGGGCTTCAGGGTTGGCTCCACCACTGCAGGGGATCTCAAGCTGTGCTTCACAGTTGGAGGGGGCCTCAGCCTGTGTTTCATGGTCAGGTGCTGCTGCAGGCAGTGTTCCACAGCTGGTTGGGACTGCAGGCTGGGCTCCATTGATTGGGCAGGCCACTGGCTATGCTGCACACTTGGGCTAGATTGTTGGCTGGGCTCCCTGTTCAGCTGGGGCCAGAGGCTATGCTCACATTTGAGCAGAGGTACTGGTTTACTCAGGCAGGGCCATATTATGGGCTCTGTGGCTGGGCCACACTGCTGGGTACCCAAGCCAGGAAGAACTGCTGATCACCATGCCCCTTAGCCAAATGGAACCACTGGCTTAGCACTGTGAGTGAGCTGGGCTCTCTGGTCTGGTGCTGCTACCATCAGGAACCTGGTCTGCCAAGATCCCTGCACTGGTCGCTTGAGCCCTGACCCTTTCTTTATTTCTCGCTGACCCCTGGCAGTCTAGTCCTGCTGATTACCCTAGTATTCCCTGTGATGTGAGACAGAATTGGCCTCCTAAGAAGCTCCCCGGAAAACTGGAGAAGCTGTATGTCTGCCTCAGGCTCTCTTTTCCCCACTGGTAAAACCATAGTCCCAGGGGAACCTTCTCTGTGTGGCTCTGTGTTGGCCTGGGGAAGGGGTGACATGGTCAAAGTGAAACTGCTCCTCTTATCCTTCGAATGCAGCTTTTCTTGTTTTTGTTGTTGTTGTTGTTGTTTGTTTGGTTTTGGTTTTTTGGTGTGTGGTCAAGGGGATGATTCACCTTCACCCCTGGGTTCTGGGATTTTCACAAAGGTGTTCTTATCTGTGGAAAGTTGCTAGTCTTTCTGTGAGGGGGAATAATGCCAAGGACCTCCTATTCTGCCATCTTGCTGACATCACTCCAGAAGGATTTTGGTAGAAATTGGCAACTAGAGTCAAAAAATTATAGAGAAATAAAAAAGAACTTAAAATAGCAAAAAAATTTTTGAAAAATAATAAAGCTGGAGGACTCCCGCTAATTACTTCAAAAAGTTACTCTAAAGTAAAGTAATTGAGACAGTGTGGTATTGGTGTAAGAATAGATATATAGCTTAATGGAAAAAACAGAGAGTTCCACAATAGACCTACACATTGTACAGCCAATTGATTTGCAACAAATAAAATTCAGTGAGGTAAGGGATAGTCTTCAACAAATGGTGCTGGAATATTTGGATATTCATTGCATAACCATGAACCTTGATCATTACTTCGTACACATACAAATATACAAAGATTAACACAAAAAGGATCACGTGAGAAGGCAAAAAAATTTTAAGCCTTCTTGAAAAAACATAGGAGAAAATCTTTGTGAGTTGAGATTAAGTGAAGATTTCTGAGAAGACACAAAAAGCAATTACAAAAGAAAATAATTATAAATTGGACTTCATCAAAACTAAAAACTTCTGCCCTTTGAAAGATGTTAAGGAAATGAAAATACAAGCCACAGGGAGAAAATAGTTGCAAAACATCTGATAAAAGATTTATATTCAGAAGATATAAGGAATTCACTTTATATGACACACGACAATTTTTAAAAACAGCAAAATATTTGAACAGACGCTTCACCAAAGAAGATAGAAGAATGTCAAATAAGCACATAAAAACATGCTTATCATTATTAGTCATTAGGAAATTTTAAACTGAAAAGACAATGAGATACCTCTATACTTATTGTGCTTTCATATATCTTCTTTTGAGAAATGTCTGTTCAAGACTGTTATCCATTTACTGTCTTTTTATTATTTAATTGTAGGACTTTTTATATATTCTGGATAAAGTCTTTGTGAGATACATGCATGGCACATATTTTATAACACTATCATGACTATACATTTTCATAATGATATTTTTATAAGCAAAAGTTTGGTGAAATCCAATTTATCATATATTTTATGGTTAGTCCTTTTTGCTAACCCCAAGGCAATAAAGGTATTCTCTTATGTTATCTCCTAAAAGCTTTCTACTTTTAGATGTTATATTTAGATTCATAAACCAACTTTATTTAAATTTTGTATTAGTATGAGAAATGGGTCAATTTTCCACATATACAATTGTTCCAGTGCCATATATTGTTTTGTTTTATTAATCAAGTTGTCTATCCTTTTGCCAATATCACTCTGTTTTGATTACTGTATTTTTATAAGTTTTGAAGTTCCAAACCTTATACTTCTTTAAGAGTTTCGGCAATTCTGTTTTTTGCATTTTCATATACATTTTAGAATCAGTTTTTAAAATATAGTTTGCTGACATTATGATGGACATCTTATTTTACATCTACAGATTGATTTGTAGAGAATGACAGCTTAAAAATATTAAATCTTCCAATCTATGAGCATGATTTAGCTCTTAATTTATGTCAAATCTCCTATAATTTGCGTCAGTGGTGCTTCCTACTTTTCAGTACAGAGGTCTTGCATGTCTTTCACTTTATTTAGTACTAAATATTTCATGCTTTTGATTCTATTGAAAACTGTATTTTTATTATCTCATTTTCCAGTCGTTTGAAATATTACCAATATTTCTCTTTTTTCTTAGATTATTTTTACTGTTATTACAAAAGTACATTCAGAGTTATTTTATAAATGGTAAGTGAATAGTAAACTTTATGAGTAGTTGAATGTCTGAAAATGGCTTTATTTCTCATGGTTAATTTATGATTCAGTATAATTTTGCTAAAGATGTTGAAGGCATGCTATAATATCTGCTGCAATCCATTTTTACCCATATGGGAATCATATGCTAGTCTAATTATTGTTTCTTTGCAGTAGAACATGTTTTTCTCCTTAAGAAATTTTTAGGATTTCTTTGTACTTAGTCTACTGTAATTACTGTAAAAAACACAAACAATATTGTGTTTAGGTATGTTTTTATTTTTCATGCATACTTCTTGGCACTCAATGGGCCTTTTCAACTTGAAGGCACATGTCTTCCTTCAGGTCTGGTAATTTTTCTTTATTTCTTTAGAATTTCATCCTTTCTATTTTTATTAACCTTCTGTGACTCCTTTACTAGATACTGGACCTCCTGACATGATTCTAAGTATATATTTTCTTTATTCTCATATTCTCTATCTCTTTGTAAACTTTCATTTTTATTCTGGGAAATACCCTTGACTCCATCTTTCATACACCCTTTTTAATATTTGATACCATATATTTAAGTTCAAAGTATTCTGAGTTATTCCTTGATTCTTTCTTACCATACCATATTAAGTTATATGTGCAATATCTTCTTGAAACTTACAGTATTTATAATTGTGTGTGTGTATTTTTTGACAACTTCACGTATTTTCATTTTCCCTGGGGTCAATAATTTCATTTGTTTACTTTGGTTCTCTTTTGTGCCACTAGATTTTTTTCAAACATCTAGTTATTTCTTTGTTGTCAATTTGTATTTAGGAATAAAGGAACAGGTTTTCTTACATAAGTAGCTGGATGGGTTTCCTTTTGCATTTGTGAAGTCTACTTTTGCCTATCAGATTTCTGCAATGGAAAAGCTAAGGCTGAGCTCTTTGAATATCAGCAGATCACATCAACTGACAGGATTCATTTTACTGTGTGTATATATATGAATCTAGCAGGCAGAACACACATACCTCAAACACCAATGCTAGGACAAGGAAGGTTGCTTCTCTGGGTTGTCAACACCAATGCTAGGAGCTCTAGTTTCCACAGGCGGAAATTATTTATAGATTAAATCTCCAGTTATATTCTGAGTGTTTGTACATGACATACAAAGGAAATTGTGGCATAAGTTAATTCACACTGATTTTCTTTTTTTTCTTAATTAAACTAGTGGTGTTTTTTTTAACTTTTTATTTTATATTGGAGTCTAGTTGATTAACAATGCTGTGTTAGTTTCAGCTGTACAGCAAAGTGATTCAGTTATACACATACATGTATCTATTCTTTTTCAAATTCTTTTCCCATTTAGGTTTTTATATAATATTGAGCAGAGTTCTCTGTGCTATACAGTAGGTCCTTGTTGGTTATCCATTTAAAATATAGCAGTGTGTGCATGTCAGTCCCAAACTCCCTAAGTATCCCACACTGATTTTCTGTAGATAAAACTTCACTCATTTACCATTACTTATGGCCCCTAGCTACTCTTTCTTAATCTTCACAGTACTGAGTTTAATTTCAGACCAGGTATGTGGTTTTGCCTCCAAGGAATAAACAATTCCACCTCTACTTTTGTCTTACCCTTTGTCAGTTTCTGGGTTAGACACTTACTCTGATATGGTCTAAATGATTTAATTATATTTTAAATATTTTGAAATTCATTAAGATATTCTGTCCAATGATATCTAAAAATATCAAGAGAGCTCATACATATTTTCATTAACAATCATTATTTCCCCTCTAATTTCAATGAGTCTTCAGCAAAAAAAAAAAAGAGATAAATATATGTGCTCAGTCCACCAACTTGTACCAGTAGCCTACATGTAAATTATATCATACAGTATTTGTCCCTCTCTGACTGGCGTATTACACTTAGTATAATGTCCTCCAGGTCACAAATGCCAGAATTTCCTTCTTTTTAAAGTCTGAAGAATATTCAGTTGTGTTTATGTGTTTGTGTGTGCGTATGCATGTGCGTGTGTGTGTGTGTGTATCACATTTTCTTTATCCATTCATCTGTCAACAGACATTTAGTTTGTTTCCATATCTTGGCTATTCTGAACAATGCTGCAATGAACATGGGAGTACAGACATCTCTTTGAGAAAGTAATTTCTTTTCCTTTGGATATATACCCAGGAGTGGGATTGCTGGATCATATGGTAGTTCTATCTTTAATTATTTGAGGAACCTCCATACTGTTTTCCATAACTGCTGTACCAATATACATTTACACCAACATTCCCAAGGGTTCTCTTTTCTTCACATCCTCACCAACATTTGTTATCTCTTTTTTTTTGATAATAGACACCCTAACAGGTGTGTGGTGCTATCTCGTGGTTTTGACTTTCATATCCCTAATGATTAGTGATGTTGAGAATTTCTTTTCATATACCTATTGGCCATTTGTATGTCTTCTTTGGAAAAATACCTATCCAGGTCCTTTGCCCATTTTTAAATTGGGTTATTTGTGGTTTTGCTATTGGATTGTAAGTGTTCCTTACATTTTTTGAACATTAACCCCTTATGAGATATACAGTTCGCAAATACTTTCTCTAATTTCATAGGCTGCCTTTTCATTTTGTTGATAGTTTACTTTGTTATGCCAAAACACTTGTTTATTTTTCCTTTTGTTGCCTTTGTTTTCAGTGTCAAATCCAAATAATCATTGCCAAGAGCAATGCCAAAGAGCTTTTCCCCTGTGTTTTCTTCTAGGAATTTTATGGTTTCAGGTTTTATGCTTAAGTCTTTAATCCATTTTTAGTTGATTTTTGTGTACAGTATAAGATAGAGGTCAAAGGCCAATATTTTTGGTACTATTCTTAGTTTCTTTCTTTGTATTTTTTTTTTTTTACCTGTAGTGACACATTTAATTCTCATGACAGTCCTATGAGGTAGCTACTATTATCACCATTTTATGTATGGGTAAACTAAGGCACAGAGAGGTCAAATAGCTTTCCCAAGGACTCATGGCTAAACTGTAGTGATAGAATTTGAAACTCATGCAATCTGATTATAGATGCTTGATTCTATAGATTCTGGATATAACTACTATAAGATATACCTAAGAAAAATTAAATGGGCAAAGGATATAAACAGCTAATTCACTGAACTATATTAAAAGTATATAAAGTATAAATGTATTTGTTCAATCTTTTCAGTAATCATATAATTGCAAATTAAAGCATCAATAGTACAACATTTTGCCTCTGAAATTATGATGGATTAATGGATTAATAAATGGTAATAATACTAGTGGAAATGAGCACTTTCATATGCTGCTTATAAAAGTAAAAATTATTACAATCTTTCTGAAAATAAGTTTTGAACATATTCTGAGCCCTCATACATGTACCCATTGAAACATTTTTTTTCTAGGAATCTTGCCTACCTTTTAAAAATAGGAAAATGTTTATATATAAAATATTAATGGTAGCACAATCATAATAATTGAAAATAATTCAAAATACCAAAATATCATTCATTTATTCATTCATAAATTTAGTCACAATTATTTGTTCATCAGCCACAACACACCAGACACTGTCTGAGACCCTGGGAATATAGTAGAAATGAGACACACAAAATCATTTCTCTCAAAGACTTTACATTTTATTGGAGGGAGACAGGCAATAAATTAAAAAAAAAAAAAGAAAGAAAAAAAAAAAGAAAAAAGCAAACCAAGTACTGATAAGTACTATAATGAAGAAAAACATGATGAGTTGATGGAGAGAAACTGGGGACTACTTTAGATAGTTAGGTGATGGCATTTAAACTGAGATCTGAGGGAAAGAGTTTTCTAGATTGAAGTAAAACTCCAAGACAGAAAAAGACTTAGCATATTTGAACAATAGAAAGACACCTAGTTCTATGCAATCAACTAAAAAGAGGAAGACTTACATAGGACCTTGTAGAACCTCTAAGGAATTTGAACTTTATTCTAAATGTGTTGAGAAGCTATTGAAAGATCTTGAAAAGAATATAACATAAACTGATTACATTTTAAAAGCTCACTTTTGCTGCTTCTTGGAGAATGGATTATAGTGAACAAAATAAGAAGCAGAGTAATTATTTTGAAATCTTATTACAGTGGTCTAGATGAAAATTAATGCCTTAGACCAGGGCACTAATGCAGACTAATGGAAGTGAACAGATTCCAGATATATTTTGGAGGTAGAAGTTAGGAAGTGAGTAGCCAACTTTGTTGAATGGTGCTTATAGGTCGAGAAAGTTGAAGCAGAGCAGACTATTGTATTTGGCAACATTGGAGGTCACTAGTGGTCTTGACAACAGACGTACCTTGGTAGGGGTGATAGCCTGGTTGAGGAAAAAATGCTAGATGAGAGAGAAAAATGGTTAAGTGCATTGTGGTACCTTCATAGGCTGCAGATATTTAACGTGGTAAATATTTTCAAAGACTATTTAACACGGTGAGTATTTTCAAAGAGTATTTAATGATTTTTGATCATGCTCAAAATAAACTTTTAAGAAAAAAGCAGGATTCAGTAGTGTAAATAGAACGTAATTTTGCAAATAAATAAATAGCATAATGGTTCCATGATGTTTAAGAAAATATTTTAAAAAACACTATTATAAATTTTCCATAAAATGCACGTGTTATTATGAACAGACAGTATAGTAGCTATATTGGGATAAAAATACTGGCTTCTGGTAGTTTAATCCAATAGATAATATAAATTTTATTCCCCAACCAATTATATACAGTGGCTATTCAAGGCTGCTTGGGATTTGAACAAAAAATGAAATTTTTGGCAACAACAAACTTGTGAATGCCAAAAGTATACATTATATATCTAAATTGTTCAAATCTTCTTTTGTGTCTTTGGGATATTTTTCTTCCAAAAATTCTTCCATACTTCTTCTTGGTATATGTACTTCATATTTTGTGTTACTACTATGAATAAGACATTTACTTTTTTAAAAACATTTTATTTTATATTGGAATATAGTTGATTAACAATGTTGTGTTAGTTTTAGGTTTACAACAAAGTGATTCAGTTATACACATACATATATCTATTGTTTTCAAATTCTTTTCCCATTTAGGTTATTATAGAATACTGAGCAGAGTTCCGTGGGCTATAGACTAGGTCCTTTTGGTTACCAATTTTATTTTATTTAAAAAAAATTTTTTTAATCAGAGAGCTTATCTTGTCATCTCTTTTTTTTTAACATCTTTATTGGAGTATAATTGTTTTACAATGATGTGCTAGTTTCTGCTGTATAACAAAGTGAATCAGCTATACATATACACATATCCCCATATCTCCTCCCTCTTGCGTCTCACTCCCACCATCCCTATCCCACCCTCTAGGTGGACACAAAGCACCAAGCTGATCTCCCTGTGTTATGCATCTGCTTCCCACTAGCTATCTATTTTACATTTGGTAGTGTATATATGTCCATGGCAGTCTTTCAGTTCGTCCCAGCTTACCCTTCCCACTCCCCATGTCCTCAAGTCCATTCTCTGTCTGCGTCTTTATCACTGTCCTGCCCCTAGGTTCTTCAGAACCTTTCTTTTTTCTATATTCCATATATATTTGTTAGCATACAGTATTAGTTTTTATACTTTTGACTTACTTCACTCTGTATGACAGTCTCTAGGTCCATCCACCTCACTACAAATAACTCAAGTTCACTTCTTTTTATGGCTGAGTAATATTCCATTGTGTATATGTGCCATATCTTCTTTATCCATTCATCTGTCGATAGACACTTCGGTTGCTTCCATGTCCTGGCTATTGTAAATAGTGCTGCAATGAACATTGTGGTACATGACTCTTTTTGAATTATGGTTTAATCAGGGTATATGTCCAGTAGTGGGATTTCTGGGTCATTTGGTACTTCTATTTTTAGTTTTATAAGGAAACTCCATACTGTTCTCCATAGTGGCTGTATCAATTTATATTCCCACCAACAGTGCAAGAGGGTTCCCTTTTCTCCACACCCTCTCCAGCATTTATTGTTTGTAGATGTTTTGATGATGGCCATTCTGACCAGTGTGAGGTGATACCTCATTGTAGTTTTGATTTGCATTTCTCTAATGATTAATGATGTTGAGTATCTTTTCATGTGTTTGTTGTCAATATGTATATCTTCTTTGGAAAATTTTCTATTTAGGTTTTCTCCCCATTTTTGGATTGGGTTGGTTCTTTTTTTTTTTTTTGATATTGAGCTGCATGAGCTGCCTGTATATTTTGGAGATGAATCCTTTGTCAGTTGCTTCATTTGCAAATATTTTCTCCCATTCTGAGGGTTGTCTTTTCATCTTGTTTATGGCTTCCTTTGCTGTGCAAAAGCTTTTAAGTTTCATTAGGTCCCATTTGTTTATTTTTGTTTTTATTTCCATTTCTCTAGGAGGTGGGTCAAAAAGGATCTTGCAGTGATTTATGTCATAGAGTGTTCTGCCTATGTTTTCCTCTAAGAGATTTATAGGTCTTTATAGATTTTAGGTCTTTAATCCATTTTGAGTTTATTTTCGTGTATGGTGTTAGGGAGTGTTCTAATTTCATTCTTTTACATGTAGCTGTCCAGTTTTCCCAGCACCACTTATTGAAGAGGCTGTCTTTTCTCCGTTGTATATTCTTGCCTCCTTTATAAAAGATAAGGTGGCCATATGTGCGTGGGTTTATCTCTGGGCTTTCTATCCTGTTCCATTGATCTATATTTCTGTTTTTGTGCCAGTACCATACTGTCTTGATGACTGTAGCTTTGGAGTATAGTTTGAAGTCAGAGAGCCTAATTCCTCCAGCTCTGTTTTTCTTTCTCAAGATTGCTTTGGCTATTTGGGGTCTTCTGTGTTTCTATACAAATTGTGAAATTTTTTGTTCTATTTCTGTGAAAAATGCCATTAGTAGTTTGATAGGGATTGCATTGAATCTGTAGATTGCTTTGGGTAGTATAGTCATTTTCACAATGTTGATTCTTCCAATCCAAGAACATGGTATATCTCTCCATCTGTTTGTATCATCTTTAATTTCTTTCATCAGTGTCTTAGAGTTTTCTGCATACAGGTCTTTTGTCTCCTTAGGTAGGTTTATTCCTAGGTATTTTATTCTTTTCGTTGCAGTGATAAATGGGAGTGTTTCCTTAATTTCTCTTTCAGACTTTTCATCATTAGTGTGTAGGAATGCAACAGATTTCCGTGCATTAATTTTGTATCCTGCCACTCTACCAAATTCATTGATTAGCTCTAGTAACATCTTTAGGATTCTCTATGTATAGTATCATGTCGTCTGCAAACAGTGACACTTTTACTTCTTCTCTTCCAATTTGGATTCCTTTTATTTCTTCTTTTTCTCAGAGTGCTGTGGCTAAAACTTCCAAAAGTATGTTGAATAATAGTGGTGAAAGTGGACAACCTTGTCTTGTTCCTAATCTTAGTGGAAACGGTTTCAGTTTTTCACCATTGAAAACGATGTTGGCTGGGGGTTTGTCATACATGGCCTTTATTATGTTTAGGTAAGTTCCCTCTATGCCTACTTTCTGGAGGGTTTTTATCATACATCGGTGTTGAATTTTGTCAAAAGCTTTTTCTTCATGTATTGAGATGATCATATAGTTTTTATCCTTCAGTTTGTTAATATGGATTATCACATTGATTGATTTGTGTACATTGAAGAATCCTTGCATTCCTGGGGTAAACCCCACTTGATCATGGTGTATGATCCTTTTAATGAGCTGTCGGATTCTGTTTGCTAGTGTTTTGTTGAGGACTTTTGCATCTATGTTCATCAGTTATATTGGCCTGTAGTTTCCTTTTTTTGTGACATCTTTGTCTGGTTTTGATATCAGGGTGATGGTGGCCTCATAGAATGAGGTTGGGAGTGTTCCTCCCTCTGCTATATTTTGGAAGATTTTCAGAAGGATAGGTGTTAGCTCTTTTCTAAATGTTTGATAGAATTCGCCTGTGAAGCCATCTGGTCCTGGGCTTTTGTTTGTTGGAAGATTTTTAATCACAGTTTGAATTTCAGTGCTTGTGATTGGTCTGTTTATATATTCTGTTTCTTCCTGGTTCAGTCTCAGAAGGTTGTGCTTTTGTAAGAATTTGCCCATTTCTTCCAGGTCGTCCATTTTATTGGCATATAGCTGCTCGTAGTAATCTCTCATGATCCTTTGTATTTATGCAGTGTCAGTTGTTACTTCTCCTTTTTCATTTCTAATTCTGTTGATGTGCGTCTTCTCCCTTTTTTCCTTGATGAGTCTGGCTAATGGTTTATCAATTTTGTTTATCTTCTCAAAGAACCAGCTTTTAGTTGTATTGATCTTTGCTGTCATTTCCTTCATTTCTTTTTCATTTATTTCTGATCTGATCTTTATGATTTCTTTCCTTCTGCTAACTTTGGGGTTTTTTGGTTCTTCTTTCTCTCACTGCTTTAGGTGTAAGGTTAGGTTGTTTATTTGAGATGTTTCTTGTTTCTTGAGGTAGGCTTGTATTGCTATAAACTTCACTCCTAGAAATGCTTTTGCTGCATCCCATAGGTTTGGGTCGTTGTGTTTTCATTGTTATTTGTTTCTAGGCATTCTTTGATTTCCTCTTTGATTTCTTCAGTGATCTCTTGGTTATTTAGTAGTGTATCGTTTAGCCTCCATGTGTTTGTATTTTTTACAGATTTTTTCCTGTAATTGATATCTAGTCTCATAGCATTGTGGTCGGAAAAGATGCTTGATATGATTTCAATTTTCTTAAATTTACCAAGGCTTGATATGTGACCCAAGATATGATCTATCCTGGAGAATGTTCCATGAGCACTTGAGAAGAAAGTATATTCTGTTGTTTTTGGATGGAATGTCATATAAATATCAATTAAGTCCATCTTGTTTAATGTGTCATTTAAAGCTTGTGTTTCCTTATTTATTTTCATTTTGGGTGATCTGTCCGTTGGTTAAAGTGGGGTGTTAAAGTCCCCTACTATGATTGTGTTACTATCGATTTCCCCTTTTATGGCTCTTAGCATTTGCCTTATGTAATGAGGTGCTCCTATGTTGGGTGCATAAATATCTACAATTCTTATATCTTCTTCTTGGATTGATCCCTTGATCATTATGTAGTGTCCTTTTTTGTCTCTTATAATTGTCTTTATGTTAAAGTCTATTTCATCTGGTATGAGAATTGCTACTCTAGCTTTCTTTTGATTTCCTTTTGCATGGAATATCTTTTCCATCCCCTCACTTTCTGTCTGTATGTGTCCGTAGGTCTGAAGTGGGTCTCTGGTAGACAGCATATATATGGGTCTTGTTTTTGTATCCATTCTGCCAGTCTATGTCTTTTGGTGGGAGCATTTAATTCATTTACATTTAAGGTAATTATCATTGTGTATGTTTCTATTATCATTTTCTTAGTTGTTTTGGGTTTGTTTTTGTATTTCTTTTCCTTCTCTTGTGTTTCCCACTTAGAGAAGTTCCTTTAGCATTTTTTGTAGAGCTGGTTTGGTTGTGCTGAATTCTCTTAGCGTTTGCTTGTCTCTAAAGGTTTTAATTTCTCCGTCAAATCTGAATGAGATCCTTGCTGGGCAGAGTAATCTTGGTTGTAAGTTTTTCCCTTTCATCACTTTAAATATGTCCTGCTTCTCCCTTCTGGCTTGCAGAGTTTCTGCTGAAAGATCAGCTGTTAACCTTATGGGGATTCCCTTGTATATTATTTGTTGCTTTTCCCTTGCTCCTTTTAATATTTTTCCTTTGATATTAATTTTTGATTGTTTGATTAATATGTGTCTTGGCATGTTTCTTCTTGGATTTATCGTAGATGGGACTCTCTGCACTTCCTGGACTTGATTGACTATTTCCTTTCCCATGTAACATAAATTTTCAACTATAATCTCTTCACGTATTTTCTCAGTCCCTTTTTTCTCTCTTCTTCTTCTGGGACTCCTATAATTCGAATGTTGGTGCGTTTATTTTTGTCCCAGATGTCTCTGAGACTATCCTCAATTCTTTTCATTTTTTTTTCTTTATTCTGCTCTGCAGTTGTTATTTCTACTATTTTATCTTCCAGGTCACTTATCCATTCTTCTGCCTCAGTTATTCTGCTATCGATTCCTTCTAGAGAATTTTTTATTTCGTTTATTGTGTTCCTCATCGTTTGTTTGCTCTTTAATTCTTCCAGGTCCTTGTTAAACATTCCTTGTATTTTCTCAATTGTATTTCCAAGATTTTGGATCATCTTTACTATCATTACTCTGAATTCTTTTTCAAATAGACTGCCTATTTCCTCTTCATTTATTTGGTCTGGTGGGTTTTTACCTTGCTCCTTCACCTGCTGCGTATTTCTCTGTCTTTTCATTTTGCTTAACTTAGTGTGTTTGGGGTCTCCTTTTCGCAGGCTGCTGGTTCATAGTTCCCATTGTTTTTGGTATCTGCCCCCAGTGGGTAAAGTTGGTTCAGTGTGTTGTGTAGACTTCCTGGTGGAGGGGACTGGTGCCTGTGTTCTGGTGGATGAGGCTAGATCTTGTCTTTCTGGTGGGCAGGACCACGTCCGGTGGTGTGTTTTGGGTTGTCTGCGAACTTATTATGATTTTAGGCAGCCTCTCTTCTAATGGGTTGGTTTGTGTTCCTGTCTTGCTAATTGTTTGGCATAGGGTGTCCAGCACTGTAGCTTCCTGATCGTTGAGTAGAGCTGGGTCTTAGTGTTGAGATGGAGATCTCTGGGAGAGCTTTTGCCATTTGGTATTACGTTGGGCCTGGAGTTCTCTGGTAGACCAATATGGTGAAGTCATATCTCCCACCTAAGAGGCTCAGGCCTGACACCCCGCTGGAGCACCAAGAACCTGTCAGCCACACTGCTCAGAAGAAAAGGGAGAAAAACTAAATAAATAAATAAAGTAAAATATTATAAAATAAAGTTATTAAAATAAAGAGTTAAAAAATATTCTTAAAAATAAAAAAATTAAAAAGTAATAAAAAAGGAAGAAACTAGAGAGCAACCAAACCAAAAAACAAATCCATCAATGATAACAAGCACTAAAAATTATACTAAAAAAAAAAGAAAAAAATTGACAGAGAGAACCGTAGGAGAAATGGTAAAAGCATAGCTATACAGACAGAATCACACAAAGAAGCATACCCATACACACTCACAAAAAGAGAAAAAGGAGGAAATTATATATATCTATATATAAACAAAATAAGGAAGGGAGCAACCAAATCAAGAAACAAATATACCAATGATAGTAAACTCTAAATACTAAGATAAACATAAGACCAAAAACAAATTAGATGCAGAAAGCAAACCCCAAGTCTACAGCTGCTCACAAAGTCCACTGCCTCAATTTTGGGATAATTTGTTGTCTATTCAGGTATTCCACAGATGCAGGGTACATCAAGTTAACTGTGGAGATTTAATCCGCTGCTCCTGAGGCTGCACAGAGAAATTTCCCTTTCTCTTCTTTGTTTGCAGAGCTACTGGGGTTCAGCTTTGGATTTGGCCCCGCCTCTGCATGTAGGTCACCCTCTGACATCTGTTCTTCATCCAGACAGGAGGGGGTTAAAGGAGTGGCTGATTAGGGGGCTCTGGCTCACTCAGGCTGGGGGTGAGGGAGGAGTACGGAATGTGGGGCAAGCCTGTGGCGGCAGAGGCCGTCATGACATTGCAGCAGCCTGAAGCACGCCTTGTGTTCTCCTGGGGAAGTTGTCCCTGGATCATGGGACCCTGGCAGTGGTGGGCTGCACAGGCTCCCAGGAGGGGAGGTGTAGATAGTGAACTGTCCTTGCACACAGGCTTCTTGGTAGCTGCAACAGCAGCCTTAGCATTTCATGCCCGTCTCTGGTGCCTGTGCTGATAGCCGCAGCTCATGCCCGTCTCTGGAGCTCGTTAAGGCGGTGCTCTGAATCCCCTCTCCTCGTGCACCCTGAAACAATGGTCTCTTGCCTCTTAGGTAGGTCCAGACTTTTTCCTGGACTCCCTTCCGGCTAGATGTGGCGCACTAGCCCCCTTCAGGCTGTGTTCACACAGCCAACCCCAGTCCTCTCCCTGGGGTCTGACCTCTGAAGCCTGAGCTTCAGCTCCCAGCCCCCACCCGCCCCAGCGGGTGAGCAGACAAGTCCCTCAGGCTGGTGAGTGCTGGTCAGCACCAATCCTCTGTGTGGGAATCTCTCTGCTTTGCCCTCTGCACCCTGTTGCTGCACTCTCCTCTGTGACTCTAAAGTGTCCCCCCTGTCCACCCCCTGTCTCCACCAGTGAAGGGGCTTCCTCGTGTGTGGACATGTTTCCTCCTTCACAGCTCCCTCCCAGAGATGCAGGTCCCATTCTTATTCTTTTTTCTCTGTTTTTCCTTTTTTCTTTTGCCCTACCCAGGTACCTAGGGAGTTTCTTGACTTTTGGGATGTCTGAGGTCTTCTGCCAGCGTTCAGTAGGTGTTCTGTAGGAGTTGTTCCACATGTAGATGTATTTTTGATGTATTTGTGGGGAGAAAGGTGATCTCCACGTGTTATTCCTCCACCATCTTGAAGGTCCCCTGATTATCTGTTTTAAATATAGCAGTGTGTACACGTCAATCGTAAACTCCCAATCTATCCCTCCCCTCCAGCCTTCCCCCTGAGTAACCATAAATTCGTTCTCTATGTCTGTGATTCTTTCTGTTTTGTAAATAAGTTCATTTGTATCAATTTTTTTAGATTCTGATTGTAAGTGATATCATATGATATTTGTCTTTTTCTGTTTGACTTACTTCGCTTAGTATGAAAATCTCCAGGTCCATCCATGTTGCTGCAAATGGTATTATTTCATTCTTTTTGAATGGCTGAGGAATATTCCATTGTATATAGGTACCACATCTTCTTTATCCATTCATCTGTTAGGGGACATATGGAGGTTCCTTAAAAGACAAAAAATAGAGCTACCATTTGATCCAGCAATCCCACTCCTGGGCATATATCTGGAGAAAAACTTGGTTCAAAAGTATACAGGCACCCCAATGTTCACTGCAGCACTGTTTATAATAGCCAAGCTATGGAAGCAACCTAAAAGACATTTACTTTTAATTAAGTCCAGCTTGTCAGATATTTCTTTCAAAGATCATATCTTTGGTATTATGTCAGAAACTCACCATCAACCTTCAGGTCATCTAAAGTTTCTCCTATGTTTTATTTTTCCAGGAGTTTTATAGTTTTGCATTATACTTTTTTTTTTTTAAATTAATTAATTTATTTATTTTTGGCTGTGTTGGGTCTTCATTTCTGTGCGAGGGCTTTCTCTAGTTGCGGCGAGTGGGGGCCACTCTTCATTGTGGTGCGCGGGCCTCTCACCGTCACGGCCCCTCCTGCTGCGGAGCACAGGCTCTAGACGCGCAGGCTCAGCAGTTGTGGCTCACGGGCCCAGTTGCTCCACGGCATGTGGGATCCTCCCAGACCAGGGCTCGAACCCGTGTCCCCCTCATTGGCAGGCAGACTCTCAACCACTGCGCCACCAGGGAAGGCCCTGCATTATACTTTTATGTCTGTGATCCATTGAGTTAATATTTGTGAAGGTAGTAAGGTCTGTGTCTAGATTCTTTTTTGCATTTGGATGCTCAGTTGTTCCAGCACCATTTGCTGAAAAGACTTTTTTCTCAATAAAACTGGGAGAAAAAATACTTTTTCCATTGTAATATCTTTGTTCCTTTGTCAAATATCAGTTGACTATACATATGTTGGTCTATTTCTGAGCTCTCTATTCAGTTCCATTAATCTACTTCTCTATTCTTTCATCAACACCACACTCTCTTGATTACTGTAGCTTTATAATAAGTTTTGAAGTCAGGTAGTGTCATTCTTCCAACTCTGTTCTCCTTCAATATTGTGGTGACTGTTCTGAGTCTTTTGCCTCTCTATATCAACTTTAGAATCAGTTTGTCAGTATCAACAAAATAACTTGCCAGTATCGTTACTGGGATTGTATTGAATCAATAGATCAAGTTGGGAAAAACTGACATCTTGACACTACTGAGCCTTCCTGTCCCTGAACATGGAATATCTCTGCATTTATTTATTCTTTGGTTTATTTCATCAGAGTTTTATAGTTTTCTTCATATAGATCTTATATATCTTTCATTAGTTTTATACTTAAGTATTTCATTTTTGGGGTGAGAGGCTAACGTAAATGGTATGGTGTTTTAATTTCAAATTCCACCATTGCTGGTATTTAGGGAAACAATTGACTTTTGTATCCTGCAACTTTGCTATATTGTTTATTAGTTCCAGGAGGTTTTTTTGCCTTTCTACATACACAGTCACGTCATCTGTAAACAAGGACAGTTTTATTTTTTCCTATCAAATCTGTATACTTTTAATTTCCTTTACTTATCTTATTGTATTAGCTAAGCTTCCAGTATGAAGTTGAAAACACGTGGTAAGAGAGGACATCTTTGCCTTGTTCCTGATCTTAGTGAGAAAGATTCAAGTTTCACACCATTAAGTATGTCGTCAGCTATGGATTTTTGTAGATATTTTTATCAATTTGAGGAAGTTCCCCTCTATTCATAGTTTACTGAGAATTTTTATCTTGAGTGGATATTGGATTTTGTCAAATGTTTTTCTGCATCCATTGATATGAGCATGTAATTTTTCTTTAGACTGTTAATGTGATGGATTTACAGTAATTGATTTTCAAATGTTGAACCAACTTGAATGCCTGGGATAAATCCCACTTAGTCTTGATGTATAATTTTTTTATACATTGTTGGATTTGATGTGCTAATTTTTTAATGACTTTTCCATCTACGTTCTTGAGAGATTCTGGCCTGTAGTTTTCTTTTCTTATAATGTCTTTTTCTGGTTTTGGTATGGGGCTAATCTTGGCCTCATAGAATGAGTTAGGAAGTATTCTCTCTGCTTCCATCTTCTGGAAAAGAATGTATAGAATTGGTATAATTTCTTCCCTGAATGTTTGGTAGAATTCACCAGTGAACACATCTGGGCCTGGTCCTTTCTGTTTTGGAAAGTAATTAATTATTGATTCAATTTATTTAATAGAGGTCTGTTCAGATTGTGTATTTCTTTTTGTGTGAGGTTTGGCAGATTGTGTCTTTGAGGAAATCAGTCCCTTTCACCTAGCTTACCAAATTTGTGGACACAGACTTGTTCATAATATTCCTTTATTATCCTTTAAATGTCATGGGATGTGTAGTGATATCTCCTCTTTCATTTCTGATATTACTAATTTGTGTCCTATCTCTTTTTTTCTTAGTTAGCTTTGCTAGAGGCTTTTTTATTTCATTGATCTTTCTGAAGAACTCATTTTTTATTTCATTGGTTTTTCTCTATTGATTTCCTATTTTCAATTTCATTGATTTCTGCTCTCATTTTTATAATTATTTTCTGTTTGATTTTTTGCTCTTCTTTTTCTAGATTTCTAAGGTGGAAACTAAGATAATTCATTTTAAATCTTTCTTCTTTTCTAATATATGCATTCAATGCTATATATGTCCCTCTAAGCACTACTTTCAGTGTATCTCACAAATTTGGATAAGTTCTGTTTCTATTTTTACTTAGTTCAAACTATTTTTTAAATTCTCTTAAAATGTCTTCTTTGACTCATATGTTATTTAGACGTGTTTCGTTTAAGCTCCAAGTATTTGGGGATTTCCCAACTATCTTTCTATTATTAATTTCCTTAATCATTGGTATGAGAGCAGACTTTGTATGACTTCTATTCTTTTAAATATGCTAAGGTACGTTTAATGGCCCATAATGTGGTCTATCATGGTGAATGTTCCTATGAGTTTGAGAAAAATATGTATTCTGCTGTTGTTAGATAAAGTAGTCTGTAGATGCCAATTATATCCAGTTGATTGATGGTGTTTTTTAATTCAACTATGTCCTTACAAATATTCTGCCTGCTGCATCTTTCCATTTCTGATAGAGGGATGTGCAGTTTCCAACTATAATAGAGGATTAATTTATTTCTTACAGTTCTATAAATTTTTGCTTCAAGTATTTTGATGCTCTGCTATTATGCACATACACATTAAAGGATTGTTATGGCTTCTTGGAGAACTGACTCCTTTATCATTATGCAATGTCCCTCTTTATTCCTAATAACTTTGCTTCCTCTGTCTGAAATTAACATAGCTACTCCCACTTTCTTTCAATTAGTATTAGCATAGTACATCTTTCTCCATTCATTTACTATTAATCTGTATGCGTTTTTATATTTAAAGTGGGTTTCTTGTAGACAACATATAGTTGGGTCTTTTTTTTTTTTCATCTTCTCTAATGATCTATCTCCTATGGATATATTTAGACTCGATGTTCAGAGTGAAGTAGTGTGAGTGCCTTAGAATAACAATCCTAATTCTTCCCTTCCATCCCTTGTATCATTGCTGTCATTTATTTCACTTCATATATAGTGTATAAGCATATACCTTAAGCATACATAATTAAATACATTGTTGTTATTATTTTGAACAAACTGTCATCTGTCAGATCAATTATGAATGAAAAAAACAAAATGTTTTAATTTTACCTTCACTTATTTCCTTCTCTGATGCTCTTCCTTTCTTAATGTATGCCCAAGTTTCAGACCTATATCATTTTGTTTTCTCTAAAAAATTTTTTTGAACATTTCTTGCAAGGCAGATGTACTGGCAACAAATTCTCTCAATTTTTGCTTGAGAATGTCTTGATTTCTGTTTGACTTTTGAAGGATAATTTCATGTGGTACAGAATTCTAGGTCAGTGTTGTTTTTTTTCTCTCAACACTTTCAATATTTTACTCCAGTCTCTTCTTACTTGCATGGTTTCTGTGTAAAAGTCAGATATAATTCTTATCTATGATCCTTTATAGGTTTTTTTCCCGTGGCTTCTTTCAGGATTTTTTCTTTGCCTTTGATTTTCTGAAGTTTAAACATGCCTTGATGTAGTTTTATAAACATTTTTTCCTGCTTGATGTTTTTTGAGTTTCCTGGATCTATGGTTTGGTGTCTGACATTAAATTCAGGAAATTCTCAGTCATTGTTTCAAATATTTCTTCTGTTTCTTTTTCTCTTTCTTCTCCTTCTGGTATTCCCATTACATGTGTGTTACACCTTTTTTAGTCAACCCAAAATTATTAGATATTCTGTTTTGTTTCTTTCAGTATTTTTCCTCCTTGCTTTTCAGTTTTTGAGTTTTCTATTGAGATATTCTCAAGCTCAGAGATTATTTCCTCAGCAGCTATGTCCAGTCTACTAATAAGCCCATCAAAGGCATTCTTCATTTCTGTTATAGTGGGTTTTTGTCTCTACCATCTCTTTTTTGGTTCTTAGAATTACCATCACTCTAATTACTTTACCCATTTATCCTTGCATGTTGTGCATTTTATTCATTAGAGCCCTCAGCATATTAATCATAGCCCTGTTATATCTGATTTTAGTCCCAATGCTTGCTCTGTCCTTTAAAAGTGTGTTTTTTGCCTTTTAGTGTGGTTTGTAATTTTTTTCTTGATATCTGGACATGTACTAGATTAAAAGGAACTGCCATAAATAGCCTTTACTATTGTGGTGGTACGGTGTGCAGGGAGGGGAAGTTCTATAGTCCTATGATTAGGTCTCAGTCTTTTAGTGAGCCTGTTCCTCTGCACTGTAAATATCAAACATGCTTCTCAGTTTTCTCCCTTTCTCTTAGTTGAGACAGGATGGCTGGAAAATGCAGGAGCTGAGTATTTCCCTTCCCCCATGTAGAAGGCTAGAGGTGGCTCGAGTTGGGTATTTCCCTTCCCCTAGGTCAATTAAGTTAGGTTAAAACCCCAGTAAGTTAAGTTCTGGTTATATTGTTTCTGCTGAGGACAGAACTTGTTTAGGAAGCCAGAATGCTGTGTTGTGTTTTAAAATGGATCCTTTTCCCCTCTCCCTCACAGAAGCCTGAGGGGATGTTTTCACTGATATTTGCTGTGAGAACCTGGTTAAGCTCCTGGAGTTAGAACTCATAAAAGTGTGCTCCTCCTCCAATGACTGGATTTTCTTGGAGCTTTTATTTCTCAGACTTGCCTACACTGGGCCTCCAGCAATTTTTCAATTATGGTTCATGTTTTCCTACCCCAGCACTGGTTCCCACAGGGATTTCTGCTTGTGGGTTTTGCACTGGTGAGTGTGATTCTCTGGGTTTGCCTGTTGTCTCTCCAATTTTGGGTGCCATGGTTTGTCCTGTGACCTTACTTCACTTATGGATCTAAGAGGAGTTGTTGATTTTTCAATTTGTTCAGCTTTTTACTTGTTAGGAGGAATTGGGCTACTTGCAAGCTCCTTATATGTCAAAATTGAAACCAGATATCTTATTGATTTTTCTTGTACATTTATTGCAGTACTGAATAGTGAGCATAGAAGACTTCCTTTTCTTGTTGTCTTAACTCATTTTATAATTGTGGAAAAAACAGTTTTTTAAGAGCAAAGAATACAGAAACGATTAGAATAATAAAGCAATAAAAATAAATCAAAAGAGGGCTTCCCTGGTGGTGCAGTGGTTAGGAATCCGCCTGCTAATGCAGGGGACATGGGTTTGAGCCCTGGTCCAGGAAGATCCCACATGCCACGGAGCAACTAAGCCCATGCACCACAACTACTGAGCCTGTACTCTAGAGCCTATGAGCCACAACTATTGAAGCCCGCATGCCTAGAGCCCATGCTCCACAACAAGAGAAGCCACCACAATCAAGAGTAGCCCCTGCTCGCCGTAACTAGAGAAAGCCCGTGCCCAGCAACAAAGACCCAACTCAGCCATAAATAAATAAGTAAATAAGTAAATAAATAAATAAAATTTTAAAAAATAAATAGATCAAAAGAAAGGAAGGAAAAATGAAAAAAATTAATGAAACAATGTGTCCCTTCCATGCATTCACATGTTCATGTAGCTAGAATGTACATGTGGGGAAATGGTAAGAAAAGAGACATTTATTTTCATTAAAAAAGAATGTATTTTAAAAAATCTTAAATTCTTTTAATATGCTTGAAAGGATGAATTATGAGTGGAATATCTTTTTTAAACTTAGGTTAAAATATTAGTCAGCCTTGCACAGGAAAGCAGTGGGACAAAAGCTTGCAGTAACTTTTGTTGCTGTTGTTTTAATTTTACCCTAGTGATAAACAGGTAAAAATGTAAATGGACATTCATGGCAGTCCTGTCACAAATGTGAATAATAAGCAGTTCATCTAAATTGAGAAATAAATTTTATGGATGAAGTTTTTCATGTAAGAAAGTATACTTTAACTTACTAAATATTTATTGACTGATTGGCCTCCAGCTCTAAGACTGCCCCCTTACTAACTTTGAAACTTCAAACAAGTTAGTTTATCTCTCTGAGAATCATTTACTTCAACTTTGAAGTAAGGGGATTAGTTTTTATTATCACTTCCCTTTTAATGTTTATTGAGAATCGACTATGTGGCAAACTGTGTGCTCGAAGCCATTGCACAAATCATTTCATTTAATCTTCACTGTAACTCAGTGAGGTAGTGATTATTATCATCCTCATTTTACAAGTAAGGCAACAGATATTTTGTAGTTAAGTACTTTAACTTCTCCAAATTTTTATCTAAAAGACTGTTAGTAAACAACTCTACAACTTTCTTTGAATAAATAAACTAAAAAGATGTTAGAGTTTGTGCTCAAACCAGTCCTATCACACTACTAGAGTATATGGTTCTTGCTACTGTAACATGCTGTTCTAGCTGATTTATCAATTTTACCATTTCCAATAGGTAAACAATATTGGTGAAAATGTTACCTAGATTTAATATTCAATGATTTTAAGCTCATTGCCAATTAAACTTTCACTTTCCCCTTGTGTAGTCTTTCCAGGCAGAGATCACTGAAGCAAAAGACAAAGAGAATGTTCCCTCAGTGAAAATCTTTAATAATTCACTTCAAAATAAATCCCCAATTGTTGGAAAATCAGAATTTATGGAAGGAGACCCTTTGGAGAACTGAGAATTTTTTTGCAGATGATCTGAAATTAACTAGGTGTTAAATAAAAAGGGGAAATCTGTTTAAAACATGTATCCCTGTGGCAACACAGTAGCAAGGTAATAGAAGAAAAGTCATTGTTATTCTCAGCTTCAGGCTTGGCAGATGACTAAAAGCAATCTGGATTGTAGAAGCAAATCAGTGTCTTAGCAGGATAATTTTTTCTATAACTATCAAGGCTGTAAACTGCCTACTAGTTTCTAGATTCTGTGTTTGATATAAGAGAACTTGGGAACAGTTCCAGCTTGCAGTCTGATTAAGGAAACGAGATTTATACACATGGTAAAGCTAAAGAATAAATGAAGGCAGTTTGTAGGGATTTCCCGATTGGGTATCACTCATCATGGGGAATATAAGTACACAGAAAAAGCAAGAGATTCTTATGGCATTTTGTAGCTGGAGCTTTTACATACAAGGTGAAATATGAGTTAGGTATTGCTTGGAGGACAGAAGTGGACTATTTAGTTAAGTAATAATCAGACAACAAAGCTTTTGTGAAGCAGTTTGTACATATAATCTAAGAGGTTTGTTTAGTACAAGTTTGTTGCCAGAGGCATCTATACTCATAAAGATTTTAGAGTTTCCAAAAGTATTTCAAAATCAGGACAATTATTGACTGCCCTTTGTCCCTCAAGATGATTGTTGATAGGTGCTATGGTGCTGATTGGATAAGCACAGCTTGAAGCTCCCTTATCCAGTTGGACTGGGTCCTCTGTGGGGGATATATGACTCTTACATTGCTAAATTTGATAAAAGATATAAATTAAAACAGACAAGAGGCTCAATGAGCTCCAAGTAGTATAAATTCTGAGATCACACTGAAACACATTAGTCAAATTTTCAAAAGCAAAACACAAAGAGAAGATTTTGAAAGCATCAAGAAAGAAGTGACTCATCGTGTACAAGGTATCTTTAGTAAAATAATGGTGACTTCTCTTTAGAAAACATGAAGGCCAGAAGGCAGTGAGATGATATATTAAAAGTGTTATAGGAAAAAAAAACAACTGCTCAACCCAAAATTCAATATCTGGCAAAACTACCATTGAAAAATGAAGCAGAAATTAAGACATTCCCAGATAAAAACTAAAGAGTTTGTCATTAATATATTTGCCCTAATGAAATGCTAAAGGGAGTTCTCCAGGCCAAAATGAAAAAAAAACACTATAGGTCTGCACGGCCAAACGGAAGTGTAGGTGACCGTCTGAGACAGCACCGCCAAGCTGGGAACCGGGGAGATGGCAGAGCCAGAACCCAAGACCGTGCAAGATCTCACCTTGGTGGTGCAGACACTCCTGCAACAGATGCAAGATAAACTTCAGATCACGTCCGACCAGATCATTGGAAGAATTGATGACATGAGCAGTCGCATTGATGACCTAGAGAAAAACATCACAGACCTCATGACACAGGCCGGGGTGGAAAAGCTGGACGGGGAAAACAAGATCCCTGCCACACAGAAGAGTTGAAGGTTGCTCATCTGCACTGGAATCTGGAACACCCTTTTTACAAGCCAAGAGAAGACAGATGGCTTTTTGTAACTAACTACTATGTGTAGACAGGTTTTATATTATAAAGTGTGCATTCTTCTTACCACATACTATAGAGTTAGTTTATAGAGTGATTTCCCTCCCCTGCCTCCCATGTTTCCTGAACATGGTAAATTCACGTCTTGGACCTTGGTCAGTTGTGCTATTAAACACTAAAACTTTGGCAGTTCCTGCATACAAAAAAAAAAAAAAACCACTATAAAGTAATGCAAATACACAGGACAAGATAAAGAACAGTGTTAAAGGTAGCCACACAATTAAATATGAAAGCCAGTAGTATTGCATATTTTTTGTAATTCCTCTTTGTATTTTCCTAAATGAGTTAAAAGACAAAGGCATAAAACAATAAAGATATGTTAATGTACATACAATGTATAAAGATATAATTTATGACAAAAACAACGTAAAGGAGGGATAGAGGTGTAAAGGAGCAGAGTTATTGTATACTATTGAATCAAAATTGGCATCAATTAAAAACTTAAAGGTAAGATGTTAACTGTAACACCCAAGAAAATTACTAAGGAAAAAATATTAAATATATGGAAAAATAGTAGAGGAAATCAAAATGGTACAATAAGAAACAGTGATTAATAATAAAAGAAGGTAATGAAGGAATTGAGGAACTAAAAATGTACATGATATATAGAAAAGAAATAAGAAAATGGCAAAAGTCCTTCCTTACTGATAATTACTTTACATGTAAAAGGATTAAACTCTCTAATTAAAAGCAGAGATTGTTAGAATGGATGAAAAGAATGATTCAACTATATGCTGTCTACAGGAGACTCATTTTAGACCCAGAGACACAAATGGAAAATGGGTAGGATGGATAATGAAATGAAAATGAAAGGATGGATAAAATATATGCCATGCACATAGTAACCAAAAGTGAGCTGAGGTAGGTATACTAATATCAGACAAAAATACTTTAACCCAAAAACTGCTACAAGAAAAAAAGGATATTACATATTGATAAAAGTTTCAACCCTTCAAGAAAATACATTTGTAAACATATATGTACCAAAGAACAGATACCCAAAAGTTTAAAGCAAATAATTGACAGATGTGAAGGGACAAATACAGTCTATAATGATAGTTGGAAACATTAACACCCCATTTTTAATAATGGTTAGAATAACTAAACAGAGCTTTAGTTAATAATTAGAATATCCAGATAACAATATAAAAATTAGGCCAAAAAAACATATACAGAGAACACCACCCAACAGCAAGATACACATATTCTCAAATGTACGTGGAATGTTTTCCAGGATAGATCCTCTGTTAGGCAATACAACAAGTCTCAGTATAATTAAAATATTGAAGTCATTCAACATTATTATCTGACCATGAGGAAATGAAACTAGAAATCAATAACAGAAAGATGGCTGGATGTTCACAAATATATGGAAATTAAGTAATATACTCTTTAAACCACCAATGGGTCAAGAAGAATTTACAAGTGAAATCAAAAAATACTTTGAGACAGGCTTGCCTCAGAGGACTCAAGCTCTAGGTCTGCTTCAATGCCAGGTTGGCACCTACTAACCCAGTGTCTAGGCCCACTCTTGCAGACCCAGGCTCTAGGCCTTCTCCCATAGACTCAGGCTCCAGACCAACCCCTGTAGATCATGGAATCAGACTGATCCTCATGGACACAGGTTCCAGGACCCATGGTCCAGGTCCACACCTGTGGAACCAGGCTCCAGGCCCACCCTATCAGACCCAGGTTCCAGACCAATCCAAGTAGATCATAGAAATAGGCTGACCCCCATGGGCCTAGGCTCCAAGACCCAGGAACGAGGCTTGCTGCTGCAAACCTGAGTGCCAGGCTGGCTCTTGAGGATCCAGGCACCTGGCCTGTCCACACACAGATTCCAGCAGAAGGCCTACCCATGGACCATTCCAGCCAGCCTACCCAGAATGTCTGGCTAGGCTGACTGGTGAAAGGATTTTCCTGCCAAAGCCAGTCCATAAAGAATGGAAAACATGCCTACTTCTTCAAATGTGCAATACCACCAATGCAAGTACAAGGATCACAGAGAATCAGGGAACCATGAAACCATCAAAGGAAAAAAATTAAGCACCAGTAACTGACTCTAAAGAAATGGAAATCTAAGAACTGCCTGAAAAAGAATTCAAGATAATTATCTTGAAGAAGCTCAGTGAGTTACAAGAAACAGAGTTAGAAAACAGAATCAGGAAAACAGTACATAAACAAAATGAGAAGTTCAAGAAAGAAATTATTAAAAAGAACCAAATAAATTTTGAAGCTGATGAACATAATGACAAAACTGAAAAATTCAATAGAGAGCTTCAAAGCAGACACAGTCAAACGGAAGAAAGAATCAGCAAGCTCAAAGCCACATCATTTGGAATTATTCAGTCAGAGGAAGAAATAGAAAAAAAATGAGAATCAACATATGCAATATAGGAGTTGCTGAAGGAGCAGAAAAAGAGAAAGGGGCAGAAAGCTTATTTTTAAAAATGACAGAAAACTTTCCAAATCTGGGGAGAGAAATGAACATCCCAATCCAAGATCCCCAAAGGACCCCAGCTAGGCTGGACATAACGAGCTCTTCAACGAGACACATAATGAAATTGTCAAAAGACAAAGACAGAGAGGATTTTGAAAACAACAAGAAAAAAGGGACGCATCACATACAAGGGGACCTTCATAAGGTTATGAGTGATTTCACAGCAGAAACCTTGCGGGCTGGGACAGAATGGGATGATATATTCAAAATACTGAAAGGAAAAAAGATTACTATACCCAGCAAAAATGTCCTACCAAAATGAGGAAACATAAAGACATCCCCAAATAAACAAAAGCTCAGGGAGTTCATCACCACTAGACCTGCCCTGCAAGAAATGCTAAATGGAGTTCAAGTTGAAATCAAAGGACACTCATAAGCTACATGAAAACATATGAAAGTATAAAACTTACTGTAAAGGTAATTATATAGTCAAATTCAGAGTACTCTAAACTGGAATATTGGTACATAAATTACTTTTAACTCTAGTATAAAAAAGACAAAAGTATTAAAAATTCTGCCTGGCCCAGTCAGCTGTAGAAGCTCTGTATTGAATTCTTCAGTTAGTCATTGTATTCTTTAGCTCCAAAATTTCTGTTTGATTCCTGTTTATGCTTTCCATTTCTGTGTTTAACTTGTTATTTTGTTCTTGTATTGTTTTCCTGATTTCATTAAATTATTTATTTCTGTTCTTTTGTAGCTCTCTGAGTATCTTTAGAACAATTATTTTGAATTCTTTGTTAGGCAATTCCTGTATCTCTGTTTCTTTGGACCAGTTACTAAAAGTTGACTGGGTTCCTTTGGTGGTGTCATGTTTCCCTGATTCTTTGTGATTCTTTCATAGCTTTGTGTAGATGTAGGCCCATTTGAAGAAGCAGTCTCCCCTTCCAATCATTATGGATTGACTTTGGTAAGGAAAGACATTCACCTGCAGTTGAGGTACACTAGACCATGCTGTGACTCCAGGTTTAATGGCACAGGGTACCAAGTGCAGGTATAACCTCTCCAGGACCAGAGGAGCATGATGTCTTAGTTCAGTGTGTTAGTGTGCACAATATCAACAACCGAGTGGTCTTGGTAAGTGCTGCAGGAGGTATTCAGTGATTGCCACCAGATGCATCAGCCAGCAACCAGGGCAGACAGCAGCGAAGTCTGGAGCCAGTGGTATGCACACAGTTGGCTGGGGAGTCAGCTGCAGATGTCTGTGTAGTGGCAGGTACCAGTTACAGAGACACACATCGTAGTGGAAGCCAGGGCCAACTGTGGATGAACTGGCAGCTGCAGGGGCCCTGGCCGTCAGCATGCACCCTTGTGGCTGCAGGGTCTTGCCATAGGTGTGTGCACAGCAGTGCAAGCTGGTTACAGGAGTTGGGCCAGCAGGGTGCAGGTATACAGCTGAAGTGGCTAGTTGCAAGCAAGCCCAGTAGAGCAGGTCAGTGACAGGAGACAGGGGTTTGAGCCGGGCCCACAAGGAGTTTTGTGGCCCTGGCTATCAGCATGCACGCCTGGGGCTGCAGGGTCTCCCCATGGGCACATGCATGGCAGTGGAGGCAAACAAAGTTAATCAGGCTGGGGTTGTGCAGGTGCATAACTTGAGGAGCTAGCTACAGGTGAGCCCAGTGGTGCAGGCCAGTGAAGGAAGTAGGGTTGAATCTGGCCCCCAAAGCAACCGTGTGCGCCTTGGTTGTCCATGTGCGCTACTTGCCATGGGCACACATAAGGCACATAAGGCAATGGAGGCCAGTGAGGGGAGTCAGGCCTGAGATGTTCAGGTGCACAACTACAGGAGACAGCTGCAAGTGAGCCCAGAGATGTAAGACAGTTACAGGAGACAGAGCCAGACCCACAAGCAGCTGTGGGGGCCCTGGCTTCTGGTATGCACTATGGTGGCTGCAGGGTCTTGCCACAGGCACAGAACAGTGGAAGCTGGTGTCTGGAGTTGGGCTGGGGGCATACAGGTACACAGCTGGAGGGGCTACCTGCTGGTGAGTCTAGTGGTGTAGGCCAGTAACAGGATGCCCTTTTTTGGCCGCAGGATCTCATCACAGTACACATTAAGCAGTGGAGGTTGGTGATGGGCATCAAGCTGCTGGTGTGCAGTTTCACAGCTGGCCCAAGGACAGACATTTTGGTGGGGGGCATCTGTATGGGTCTAGGCTGGCATCTTGAACTCATAGAGCTGGAGAGGTCTGGCTAGCTGTTGGTGCATATCTTGCTTTCTGGTGTGGAGGAGGGAGTAGGAAAGGACTCAGGTGGCTGGCAGCTGAGAACACAAATACCTGTGGGGTGAAAACTAGTGAAATTTGCAGGGGTTCTGTGGTGGTTGTGTTGGCCGTTTCTTCAATGGAGAAAGCTGCTGGGATCCTCTGCAGTGCAGGTCACTGGGAATAGCAGTCAGTCCCACTGCATGGCTGATACTGGTATCCTCTGCTCTGCTTCCTTATTCCTAGCCATCTCTATATATCTCAGCTTTGCTGGTCTCTGGGTGGGGTGAAACTGAAGGAAGTCCTTCGTGTGATGCCCCAGTTGGCTGGGAAGCTGGCCATTCACTCTGCTCTCCCTTTCCTGGTGAGGGGAGCTGTTTCTATATGGAGAGTTCACTACTGGTGCTGAGCAGTGTTGGTCTGAGGGATGGGATGAGGCAGACAAAATGAAGCTGTTCTTCCTTCCCTTTTTGTACAGTTAATTCTCAGGTGTTCCCCCCTCTCCACAGTCTTGCAGAAGTTGCTTAGGTGGACTCCTGAGCTCTCGCAGAGCTGTTTTTCTTCATGGATAGCTGTCTAATTGTTGATCTTTGTGAGGGATATGGAGGCTGGGGTCTCCTGCTCTTCCATTTTGGGGAAATCACTCTTCAGCTTTCTATTCCTTTGGATTGGATCATTTAACTCATTTTAATTGAATGTTATTATTAATGTTTGAACATACATTTACCATTTCATATTTTATTTCTATATATCTCATGTCTTTTTGTTCCACTGTTCCTCCTTTTCATTTTTCATTGCATTAAGTGAATTTTTTCTAGTATAACATTTTAATTCCTTTAATAATTTTTTCAGTATTTCAAAATGTGTTTTCTTTGTGGTTACTCTAGGACTTACATATGTGTTAACATCAGAATCTACTTCACATTTATATTAACCTAATTCCATTGATACATGGAAAGTTTACCCCTATATACCTTTATTCACCTTTTACCCTTCTATTGTGCTGTTATTGTTATACATGTTACATCCATATATGTTAAAAGCTAAAATATTATTGTTTTATTCTAAATGTATATGTATTTATGTATTTTAAAGAATGTGAGAAAGGAGAGCAAGTATATATTTATAGACTTTATTATATTTACCTTATTTTCAATTGTTTTTTAATCAAAATTTTTATTGTGGCAAAGAACACATGACATAATACTTACCATTTTAATTTTTAAGTATACTGTTCAGTCGCATTATGAATATTCACATTCTTGTGAAAAAAAAATCTCCAGAACTTTTTAACTTGTAAATCTAAAAATCTATATGCATTAAACAGCATTTCGTTTTTTTTCACCCTTTCTCCAGCTCCTGGGAACCACTATTCTACTTTTTGATTCTATGAATTTGACTATATTGGATACCTCATATGAGTAAAATTATATAGTATTTGTCTTTTTGTGACTGGCTTATTTCACTTAACAAAATTTCCTCAAGGTTCATCCATGTAATAGTATGCAACAAGATATCCTTCATTTCTAAAGCTGAGTAATATTCTACTGCATATGTATACAATGTTTGTTTTTCCATTCATCTTTTAATGGACATTTGGGTTGGTCCTGCCTCTTTACTATTGGGAATACTATCTTGAATAGAAGTGGCAAGGGTGGGCATCACTGCCTTGTTCCTGGTCTTAGAGGAAAAGCCTTTAGTCTTTCACTATTGAGTATGAAGTTTGCTATGGACTTTTCATAAATGGCCTTTATTATGTTAAGGTAGTTTATGTCTTTTCCTAATTTGTTCAGTGTTTTTACTGTGAAAGTGTGTTGAATTATTTCAAATGCTTTTTCTGCCTCAATTGAGATGATCATGGTGTTTTTGCCCTTTGTTTTCTTAATGTGGTGTATTACATTGATTTTCATATGTTGAACCATCCTTGCATTTCAAAATAAATCCCATTTGATCATGGTGCATAATCTTTTTAATGTGCTATGCAATTTGGTTTGCCAGTGTTCTGTTGAGGATTTTTGCGTCAAAATTCATCAGGGCTATTGGTCTGCAGTTTCACACTACTGTAGTATCTTTGTCTGGTTTTGATATGCTATATATATATAAATATATATATTTATATATATTTATATATATATTTATGTATATATATAGTAGTGTCTTTGGCTGGCTGGTCTCATAGAATGAGTTAGGAAGTGTTCCTTCTTCAACTTTTGGGAAGAGTTTCAGGAAGATTGGTGTAAATTACTGTCTACATGTTTAGTACAATTCGCCATTGGCACATTCTGGTGCTGGGCTTTCCTTTTTAGGGAGGCTTTTGATTAGTAATTCAAAGTAGCTACTCATTGTTGATCTGTTCAGATTTTTTATTTCTTTCCGATTCAGTCTTGTTGTATATTTCTATGAATTTATCCACTTTTTTCTGGGCTATCCAGTTTGTTGGCATACATTTGTTCATAGTATTCTTATAATCCTTTTTTATTTCTGCAGCATCAGTTGTTCCCCCTTTCATTTCTCATTTTGCTCTCAGTCTTCTCTCCTTTTTTTGTTTATCTAAATTTTGTCAATTTTTTTCACCTTTTCAAAAAACCTACTCTTATTTTTGTTGATTTTTATCTATTGTTTTTTTTCTATGCTCTATTTCATTTGTCTCTCCTCTAATATTTATTATTTACCTCCTTCTGCTAGCTTTTGGTTTAGTTTCTTCTTTTTCTGGTTTCTTGCAATGTGAATTTACTTGTTCATTTGAGATCTTTCTCCTGTTTTAATGCACAAACTTACACCGCTAAGCATTCTTAGCACTGCTTTCACTGCAACTGACAAGTTTTGGAATGTTGTGTTTTCATTTTCATTTTTCTCAAAATATTTTCTAATTTCTCTTTTGACTTCTTCTTTGAGCTATTGGAATTTTAAGAGTGTACTATTTAATTTCCACATAATTGTGGATTTTCCAGTTTTCTTTGATCTGTGGACTTAATCATCCCCCCTCTGATTCATATGTTGAAGCCCTTACCCCCAAAGTGATAGTATTTAGAAATGGGGCCTTTGGGAGATAATTAGGTTTAGATTAGTTCATGAGGGTGAGACCCTCATGATGGGATCAGTGCCCTTATAAGAGATAACAGGAAGCTTGCTCTCCCTTTCTCTCTGCCATGTGGGGACACAGAGTAGATGGCCATCCTGGTAAAAGCCAGGATGAGAGCTCTCATTAGAACCTGACCTTGCTGGCACTCTGATCTTGGACATCCACCCTCCAGAACTGTGAGAAAATAAATTTCTCTTTTTAAAGCCACACTGTCTATAGCATTTGTTGTAGCAGCCAAACTAACTAACACAGATTTTGATACCAAGAGTGGAGTGCTGCTGTAATATACCTAAACACATGGAAGCAGCTTTGGAACTGGGTAATGGGTAGAGGATGGAAGAGATTTGAAGTCCGTGCTAGAAATATGGACATTAAGGGTGATTCTGGTAAGGTATTAGATGGAAATGAGGACAGTGTTATTGGAGATTTGAAGAAAGGTGATCCTTGTTATTAAGTGGCAAATAATTTGGCTTAACTGTGTTCTAGTGTTTGTGGAGGATAGAATTTGCAAGCATTGAAACTAGATATTTAGCTGAGGAGATTTTTAAGCAAAGCATTGAAGGATCAGCTTGATTCCTCCTGAATGTTTATAGTAAAATGCAAAAGGAGAAAGATGAATTGAAGAAGGAATTGGTAAGAAAAAGGAACCAGAACTTGAAGATCTGGAAAATTTTCAGCCTATTCATATTGCAAAAAATGAGAAATCATGTTCTGGAGAGAACACCAAAGGTTAGGCTGGACTATCACTCAATAAAGAGCTTATGGAATCATATGAACAGAAACACTGCCAGTTTGAACTGCAGGAGATGGAGATGGAATAAAATGAAGGAAGGTGTCAGTCTTCTTGGATTGGAGAGGATGGAGCAATAGAGCTATTCACCTGTGTACATACACTAATTTTCAAGAAGAGAGAAAAATAACCCTGAAGATGATTCAGGGATCATCAGTGCCACTGCTTCAGTTTGAACAGGCTAGAAAGGATGGCCTCCACCTTGAGCCTTAGGAGTGAGACTGCCAGGCAGAGTCAGGAAGGCAGGACCACCCAGTGGAGACTTGATGGCAGGACTACCCAACAAGACACTAGTCTGGCAGCACTTTAGAGTGTGAGACCCCTTCCTAGAGCTGTGAGGAGATGCTGCCACCCCAGTGGACTTGGAAGGTGGGACATCAAGCCAAAGAGGATTATTCCTGAGCTTTACAATCTAATGGAATTTAGTTTGCTAGGTTTTGACCTTGCTTAGCATCCATCACACATTTCTTCCAAATTCTCCCTTTTGGGATAGGAATGTTTACATAGGTTGTCCCTCCATTGTATTTTGGAAGCACACAATCTGTCTGATTTCACAGGTTCATAGCTGAAGAGGAATATTGCCTCAGGATAAATCATACCTTAAGTCTTATCCATATCTGGTTTGATGATACTTAGGTGATACTTTGACTTCAGACTTTAGAGTTGATGCTGGAAAAATTTAAGGGTTCTTTGGGCTTTGGGGATGGAATATGAAAAGTGTTCCTGGACCTAATTTCAACATGTCTGTATGGAGGTTTCCCTACACCAACAAACAATTCTCAGGTGCCAACAGGGTGTCTGAGAAATCAAGTTAATTCTGACACTATCTACCCAGAGATAGAATCAGATTCCACAGGTAAAGGACTAAGTCCTACAAGACCACCCTCCACTGTAGATGCCAGTCTCCAGCCCAGATTGGTACCTGAGCTTCTAACCAACCAGCTACAGAGGTTCCCACAACCCCCTCTTTGAGTTCAATTAATTTGCTAGAAGGGCTCACAGAATTTAGGAAAACCCATTTACTCACCAGATTGCCAACTTATTATAAAAGCATAATAAAGGACATGAATCAACAGCCAGATGACCAGCTGCATAGAGTGAGGTCCTGAACAGAGGAGCTCTGCCCTTATGGAGCTTCGGGTCTGGCATGTGATATGCAGAAGTGTTCTGCTCCCCTCACACTGAAGCTCTCTGAATGGGGCCAAAAGGTTATCCTTTGGGGTTTTTATGGAGGCTTCATTACATAGTCATGACTGAATAAATTATTGGCCAATGGCGACTGATTCAACCTCAAGGTCTTCTCCCCTCCTGGAAAATCAGGAGGTGGGACTGAAAGTTCTAACCTTCTAATCACATGATTGGTTCTCCTGGCAACCAACCCCCATCCTTAGGTGGGGTCTAAAAGTCACCTCATTAACATAACAAAAGACACACTTACGGTTCTCATCACTTAAGAAATTCCAAGGGTTTTAGAAGCTCTATGCCAGAAACAGGGATAAAGACCAAAAATATATTTCTTATTATAAATCACAATATCAGAGAATGAAGACATTTTGCATGCAAGAAGGTCATGGTTTTTGTGGGCCAGGGTTGGAATACTATGGACTAAATACTGTCTCCCCCAAATTTGTATATGAAGCCCTAACCCCCAATGTGTTGGTATTTGGAGATGTGGCCTTTGGGAAATCATTAGATGTATTATAGGTAAGATCATGAAAGTGGGTTATTCATGGTGGGATTAATGCCATTCTAGTAAGAGACAACAGAGAGCTTTTTCTCTCTCTCTTTCTGTCTTGTGAGGACTCAACCACAGAGTCCATCTATGAGCCAGGAAGAGGGTCCTGACCAGAACCTTCAAGGCTGGCACCCTGATCTCAGAATTCCAGCCTCCAGAACTGTGATAGAATGAATTTCTGTTGTTAGTATATAATATTTGTTATGAGACCCCTAATATGCCTTGTGCTACTGATTTCTAGTTTCATTCCATTGTGATTATAAAAGATACTTTCATCGATTTCAGTCATCTTGAATTTGTTAAGACTTGTTTTTTTGCCTAACATGCTGTCTATCTTGGAGAATATTCCATGTGCAATTGAGAAGAATGTTTAAATTCTGTTTTATTTCTCTCTGTGGATTCATATTATCATGTATTATCATTTCCTTACTCCAATATAACTTTGTTCTTACCTATCTCCTTTGTGCTGTTATTGTCAAAGATATTATATCCCTATAAATTATGGCTCAATAATGCAATTATATACAAATTGTTTTATACAATTAATTTTTAAATTAGTTGAGACAAGGAAGGAGAGGGATATATATAATTATATTGTCTTTTTTCCCAAAATAATTACCTATAATGACACTCAATTTTTTCAAATGGATTTGAACTGTTGTCTGATGTTTCTTTCAGCCTGAAGTGGGTTTGCCAGCAAAAAAAAAAAACTGTCAATTTTTGCTTATCTAGGATCAACTTTACCTCCTCTTCATTTTTGAAAGATGGTTTTGCTAAATATATGATTCCTGGTTGACAGTTTATTTTTCTCTTAGCACGCTGCATGTCATCTCACTGCCTTCTGGGCCCCCATTTTTTTTAAATCGAAAGTTAGCTGTTAATATTTTGTGCTTCCCTAGTATGTAAAGTGTCTTTTTTTCCCCTGCTGCTTCCAAGATTTTTCTCTTTGTTACAGCCTTTGTTTTAAAGTCTTTTTTGTCTTATATGAGTATTGCTACTTCTGCTTTCTTGTCATTTCCATTTACATGAAATCTTTTTCCATCACCTCACTTTCAGTCTGTGTCTTTAGCTCTGAAGTGAGTCTCTTGTAGGCAGCAGATAGAAATGTCTTGTTTTTTTTTTTTTATCCAGTCAGCCACCATATGTCTTTTGATTGGAACATTTAGCCCATTGACGTTTAAAATAATTCTTGATAGGTATGCACTTATTGCCACTTTATGACTTGTTTTCTGGTTGTTTCTCTAGTTCTTCTCTGTTTGTTTCTTCATTTTGTTTTTTCTTTTGTGGTTTGATGATTTTCTTTTATAGTATGCTTGTGTTTGTTTCTTTTTAGTTTTTGTGTATCTATTGTAGGTTTTTGGTGTGTGGTTACCATGAGTTCATATATGTTGATCCAAAATTACATCTACTTGTTTTAAACTAGTAGTCATTTAAATTCAAATACATAAGATCTACGTTTTTTACTCCCCTCCCCCACATTTTGTGTTTTTGATGTCATATTTTACATCTTCAAGCTTATCCCTTCACTGTTTATTTTAGTAATAGTTCCTTTTACAATTTTTTGTCTTTCAATCTTTGTATCGACTTATGTGGTTGATCCTTAGTCCTTACTATACATTTGCTTTTCCTAGTGGGATTTTCTCTTTCCTAAAGATTCTCACTTCTTGTTCATTTAGAGAAGATCCTTCAACATTTCTCTTAGGGTAGGCTTAGTATTGATGAATTCTTTTAGTTTTTGCTTCTCTGAGAAGTTCTTTCTATTTTTATTCTAAATGATAATCTTGCTGGGTAGAGAATCCTAGGTTGCAGGTTTTTCCCTTTTAGTACTTTGAATATACCATGTCACTCCCTTTTGGCCTGCAAAGTTTCTGCAGAAAAATCAGTTGATAGCCTTATGGAGGTTCCCTTGTATATGACTCTTTGTATTTCTCTTGCTGCCTTTCCAATTCTCTCTTTAACTTTTGCCATTTTCATTTTGTCTTGGTGTGGGTCTGTTTGGGTTCATCTTGTTTGGGACCCTCTATGCTTCTGTTTCTTTCTTCATGTATGGGAAGTCTGTAACCTTAATTTCCTCAAATACATTTTTTTAACCCCTTCTCTCTTCTTCTTCTGTATCCCTATAATGTGAACATTGGTATGCCAAATGTTATCCCCCAAATCTCTTAAATTGTTTTCATTTTTTAAAATTTGTTTTTATTTTTGCTTCTGATTGGGTGATTTCCATTATTCTATCTTCCAGATCACTTATGTGTTCTTCTGTATCACTTAGTCTGCTATTCTTGCCTTCTAGTTTGTTTTATATTTCAGCTATTGAATTTTTCCTTTCTAATTGGGTCTTTTTTGTATTTTATAGTTCCTTGTTAAGGTATTCACTGTGTACATCAAGGAAAATGACAACACAATAAGTGTATATCACTTATACGTGGAATCTGAAAAATAGTACAAATAAATGTATATAGCAAAACAGAAACAGACCCATAACTAGTGGTTACCAGTGAGGAGAAGCATGAGGGGAGAGGCCTGTTTGGGGTAGGGTATTAAGAGATACAAACTACTATATATAAAATAGATAAGCAACAAGGATATATTATATAGCACAGGGAGTTATAGCCATTATTTTTAAATAACTTTTAATGGAGTATAAACTGTAAAAAATACTGAATCACTATACTGTACACCTGCAACTAATGTAATATTGTAAATCAGCTATACTTCAATAAAAACGCCAATATTTTCTCTTTATCTTTACATATCTTGATAATGATTTGTCTGAGTGTGGATATCTTTGCTTTTATCCTGCTTATAATTTGTTGAGCTTCTTGGATGTATACATTTTAAAAGCAAATTTAGTAAATTTTTAACCATTATTTCTTCATGTATTTTTCTTCCACTTTCTCTTCTTCTGTGTCTGGTAATCCTCTTACACATATCTTCATGTGTTTAATGGCATTCTACATTTTTTCTGAGGTTCTGTTCATTTTCCTTTATTTTTTCTCTCCTTCAGATTGTTTAGTTTCTACTTATGTCTTCAAGTTCACCAATGTATACTTAATTCAGCTTAAATCTACTGTTGAGTCTCTCTATTGACTTTTAAGTACTGTACATTTCAACTCCATAATTTTCATTTGGTTCTTTATATAATTTCTGTATCTTTATTGATATTCTCTATTTGATGAAACATTGTCATTATACCTTCCTTTTTTCTTAAAGCACGAGTTCCTTTAGTTATGTGAATATATTTATAATGGCAACTTTGATATTATATGTTGTCATACATTTGGGCCCTCTCACAGGCAGTTTTTGTTGCCTGAGTATGATCTGTGTATGAGTCACACTTTCCTGTTTCTTTGTATTTCTCATAACTTTTATTGAAAATTGGGCTTTTTAGATAATATATTGTAGCAACAACTCTGGATACTGATCCCACTCATGTACCTCCAGAAGCTTGCTAATTTTGTTGTTTTCTTGTTTGTTTATTCAGTGACACACTTCAGGAAAGTCTATTTCTTCTGCAGTGTGCAGCCTCTTATGTCACTCCTCAGAGAGCTTATGGGCATATGCACAGTTATGCTGACCTCTCCTCCCTCCTCCAGGGATGACTTGAGTTTTTGCATGGCTCTCTTTGACTCTCTTTCCCTGATCTCCCTGTTAACTTTCTAGCTGGTTTGTCTCTATTGGTATCACACTCATCTCTTAACTGCCACTAATTATAACAAATTGCTGCTTTTTTGGATAGTGCTCTGGTACACAATTATTCCACAGTCTGATCCAATTTAATCTAGGCCCCTTCACAGATAGTCTTTAAGGCCAATCTTTGAGGCTTGTTTTGGACTCTTCTTATCTTTCTCATTCCCTGGTTCTCTCTGGTAAAATTATAGTTGGTTTGCTGTTTTGCTTGTTGTTTGCACACAGTTCTCAGTTGCCTCTTAACTGCTCAGAACCAAAATCTCCATTATTTTCAACCTTGTCATTTGGCTTGAAGTTCTGCACTCTCTGTTACAAATACTGTCAGTTGTTGTGACCCTCTGTGTTCTTAAAGCCTGCCTCTCTCACTGGGTACAATCTCTGTACCAGTACTCCATGGCTGGGGGCAAGAACAGTGATCTGCTTCTTTTGGAGTGATACCTTTTATCTTTGACTGGGGCACTGGGTAAAGATAATAGACCTTGGTCTTCTTAACTTGCTTCTCCTGGTGTGAAATCAATGTTCTACAAGTGAGCTGGGCACAGGTAATTGGGGACCAGTTTTCTCAGCCTGCCATAACTAGAGTGCAACTTCTACTCTATGAGTGGTAGCTGGTTAGAGAAAAGGAGCTGAAACCTCTCAGCTGCACTTGCTCAGAAAAACAGATTCTGCAAAATAGAACTTTGAGAAATCAGGAATACTGGCAGCCGGCCCCTCCAAGGGAGATACCATACTCCTAGATTGGGAACTGAGGGGCAGGTAGAGAGCTCTTTGTTTTACCTTGCACTCATCTGTTTGAGAGCTTCCATTACACTGTTCTGGGGGAATAGGGAGGGAGGGTGTAGGTATTAGCTGAAATGCAACAGACTTTCAGTGTTCTTACAGAAATTTAGTAGAATTTCTTGAATGAATGTTTTTGTCAAATATAGAAACTATAAGTCAAATAAGTTAACTGTATGCTCTTAGGGCAATTTTAAGAGATTAAAAATTTTTCTTTTTATAATTTTCACCAGTTATGTTTTATTCACTAGGCATAGGGTAAAAATATCTCCTCATGCCACCATTCCAGAAGTACACTCTTCTCAATGTTATTTTAAGTTGTGTTTTCCTCATAGTGAGAAATATTATTTTTCATATGTTTTACCACCATTTTTATCTCTGTGACTTGCCCATTCATATTTCTTCTTCTCTCATCTATAGACTTGTTTATCCCTTTTACTTTATTTGTAAAATTTATTTATTATTATATGAAACAAATATTTTTATCTGCAAATATTTTTCTCTGAATTTGCCATTTATTTTTACCTATGGATTTTTTAGAATAATAATTTTTTAATTTGCATATAGAAAGCACTGTCAGAACTTTCCTTTGTGTTTCTTGCTTTTGTGTCTCAAGAAGTCCTTCTCTAACCTGTTCATGATTTTTAAAATCAGTGTTGTTTCTGTATTTATTTCTAGCCCTAACTTATTATTTCAAGTCTACTTTTGCTCATTTGGAATGTATGCATGTATTTGCTTTTTCCTCCTCTAAATTTATAGCCAGTAGCCCCAGCAATAGTTACTGACAAGTTCCTTTGTACCTTTACAATATACTCACTTTCCATACATATGTTGGTCTGTTTCTGGAATGTCTAGTTTGTTCTATTGACCTATAGCTCCTTATCTGTAAGTCATTATTACATCATTCTCTTTAATAAGTTAACATAGTCTGTTTTCACAGGGAATTACTTCCTTCTTACTTCTCTTCCTCCTTCTTTGCTATTCTCATTCAAATTATCTTTCACATACATTTAATAAGCTGTTTACAATGTTGTGTCTTCCTAACCAGAATCATGGTACATGTTTTCATTTATTCTGGTCTAAGTTAAAATTCCAAATATATTTTATATATTTGTTGTAATTGGAAATGGGATCATTTTCACGATATTTTCTAAATGGTTACTGATATTATAAAGCAATACTATTAATTTTTGTATGTAGATTTTGTATTTGGATAACTACTTGATCTCCTTATTAGTCTAACGTTTTTTTCAGTTCATTTACTTGAATGTTCTAAAGAAACAGTCATATTGATTATAAATAATTATCATTTTATGTTTCTAATATTCATAAATTTTAGCCTATATAATAAGTCAAGAAAAATATATAGATTATAAATATGCTTGAACTATCTTCGGTTATTAAGATTTTATCAATTTTATAGTATGAGATGGTGGCTATAACTCTTGTTATATAATCAGACAGAATGTTAAAACACAGAGAATTCTGTGTTTTAATAAGGTTCACCTATAAGACAATCTGGAACTGCTATATATTTAGTGGTAAATCTTTTTTTTTGAATTTTATTTTATTTTATTTTTTTATATAGCAGGTCCTTATTAGATATCAGTTTTATGCATATTCGTGTATATATGTCAATCCCAATCCCCAATTCATCCCACCACCACACCCTCCACTGCTTTCCCCCCTTGGGGTCCATACGTTTGTTCTCTAAATCTTTTTCTCTATTTCTGCCTTCCAAACCGGTTCATCGGTACCATTTTGCTAGATTCCACATATATGTGTTAACATACGATATTAGTTTTTCTCTTTCTGACTTACTTCACTCTGTATGACAATCTCTAGGTCCATCCACGTCTCTACAAATGACCCAATTTCGTTCCTTTTTATGGCTGAGTAATATTCCATCGTATATATGTATGACATCTACTTTACCCATCCGTATGTCGATGGGCATTTAGGTTGGTTCCATGACCTGGCTATTGTAAATAGTGCTGCAGTGAACACTGGGCTGCATGTGTCTTTTTGAATTATGGTTTTCTCGGGGTATATGCCCAGTAGTGGGATTGCTGGGTCGTATGGTAATTCTATTTTTAGTTTTTTAAGGAAAATCTATACTGTTCTCCATAGTGGCTGTATCAATTTATATTCCCACCAACATTGCAAGAGGGTTCCCTTTCCTCCACACCCTCTCCAGCACTTGTTGTTTGTAGATTTTCTGATGATGCCCATTATAACTGGTGTGAGGTGATACCTCATCGTAGTTGTGATTTGCATTTCTCTAATAACTAGTGATGTTGAGTAGCTTTTCATGTGTCTCTTGGACATCTGTATGTCTTCTTTGGAGAAATGTCTATTTAGGTCTTCTACCCATTTTTTAATTGGGTTGTTTGTTTTTTTAATATTGAGATGCATGAGCTGTTTATATATCTTGGAGATTAATCCTTTGTCCATTGATTTGTTTGCAAATATTTTCTCCCATTCTGAGGGTTGTCTTTTGGTCTTGTTTATAGTTTCCTTTGCTCTGCAAAAGCTTTTAAGTTTCATTAGGTCCCATTTGTTTATTTTTGTTTTTATTTCCATTACTCTAGGGGGCAGGGCAAAAAAGATATTGCTGTGATTTATGTCAAAGAGTGCTCTTCCTATGTTTTCCTCTAAGAGTTTTATAGTATCTTCTCTTACATTTATGTCTTTAATCCATTTTCAGTTTATTTTTGTGTATGGTGTTAGAGAGTGTTCTAATTTCATTCTTTTACATGTAGCTGTCCAGTTTTCCCAGCACCACTTATTGAACAGAGTATCTTTCCTCCATTGTATATCCTTGCCTCCTTTGTCATAGATTAGTTGACCATAGGTGCATGGGTTTTTATCTGGACTTTCTATCCTATTCCATTGATCTATAGTTCCGATTTTGTACCAGTACCATCTTGTGTTGATTACTGTAGCTTTGTAGTATAGTCTGAAGTCAGGGAGTCTGATTCCTCCAGCTCTGTTTTTCTTTCTCAAGATTGCTTTGGCTATTCGGGGTCTTTTGTGTCTCTGTACAAATTTTGATATTTTTTGTTCTAGCTCTGTAAAAAATGACATTGGTAGTTTGATAGGGATTGCATTGAATCTGTAGATTGCTTTGGGTAGTAGAGTCATTTTCACAATATTGATTCTTCCAATCCAAGAACGTGGTATATCTCTCCATATGTTTGTGTCATCTGTGATTTCTTTCATATGTGTCTTATAGTTTTCTGAGCACAGGTCTTTTACCTCCTTAGGTAGGTTTATTCCTAGGTATTTTATTCATTATGTTGCAATGGTGACTGGGATTGTGTCCTTAATTTCCCTTTCTGATCCTTCATTGTTAGTGTATAGGAATGCAAGAGATTTCTGTGCATAAATTTTGTAACCTGCAACTTTACCAAATTCATTGATTAGCTCAAGTAGTTTTCTGGTGGCATCTGTAGGATTATCTATGTATAGTATCATGTCATCTAAAAGCGTGACAATTTTACTTCTTCTTTTCCAATTTGTATTCCTTTTATTTCTTTTTCTTCTCTGATTGCCGTGGCTAGGACCTACAAAACTATGTTGAATAATAGTGGTGAGAGTGAACATCCTTGTCTTGTTCCTGATCTTAGAGGGAATGCTTTCAGTTTTTCACCATTGAGAATGATTTTGCTGTGGGTTTGTCATACATAGCCTTTATTTTGCTGAGGTAGGTTCCCTCTATGCCCACTTTCAGGAGAGTTTTTATCATAAATGGGTGTTGAATTTGGTCAAAAGTTTTTTCTGCATCTATTGAGATGATCATATGGTTTTTATTCTTTGTTTGTTAATATGGTGTATCACATTGATTGATTTGAGTGTATTGAAGAATCCTTGCATCCCTGGGATAAATCCCACTTGATCATGGTGTATGATCCTTTTAATGTGTTGTTGGATTCTGTTTGCTAGTATTCTGTTGAGGATTTTTGCATCTATATTCATCAGTGATATTGGTCTGTAGTTTTCTTTTTTTATAGGATCTTTGTCTGGTTTTGGTATTAGGGTGATTGTGGCCTTGTAGAATGAGTTTGGGAGTGTTCCTTCCTCTTCAAATTTTTGGAAGAGTTTGAGAAGGATGGGTATTAGCTCTTCTCTAAGTGTGTGATAGAATTCAACTGTGAAGCTATCTGGACCAGGACTTTTGTTTGTTGGACAATTTTTAATCACAATTTAAATTTTATTACTTGTGATTGGTCTGTTCATATTTTCTATTTCTTCCTGGTTCAGTCTTGGAAGATTATACCTTTCTAAGAATTTGTCCATTTTTTCCAGGTTTTCCATTTTGTTGGCATGGAGTTGCTTGTAGTAGTCTCTTATGATGCTTTGTATTTCTGCGGTGTCTGTTGTAACTTCTTCTTTTTCATGTCTAATTTTATTGAATTGAGTCCTCTGCCTAATTTTCTTGATGAGTCTGGTAAAGGTTTATCAGTTCTGTTTATCTTCTCAAAGAACCAGCTTTTAGTTTTATTGATCTTTGCTATTGTTTTCTTTGTTTCTATTTCATTTATTTCTGCTCTGATCTTTATGATTTCTTTCCTTCTGCTAACTTTGGGTTTTGTTTGTTCTTGTTTCTCTAGTTCCTTTAGGTGCAAGGGTAGATTGTTTATTTGAGATTTTTCTTGTTTCTTGAGGTAGGCTTGTATTTCTGTAAACTTCCCTCTTAGAACTGCTTTTGCTGCATCCCATAGGTGTTGGATCATCATGTTTTCATTGTCATTTGTCTCTATGTATTTTTTGATTTCCTCTTTGATTTCTTCAGTGATCTCTTGGTTATTTAGTAATGTATTGTTTAGCCTCCAAGTGTTTGTGTTTTTTACATTTTTTCCCTGTAATTGATTTCTAATCTCATAGAGTTGGGGTCAGAAAAGTTGCTTGATATGATTTCAATTTTCTTAAATTTACCTAGGCTTGATTTGTGACCCAAGATGTGATCTATCCTGGAGAATGTTCCATGTGCACTTGAGAAGAAAGTGTAATCTGCTGTTTTGGGATGGAATGTCCTATAAATATCACTTAAATCTATCTGGTCTATTGTGTCATTTAAAGCTTGTGTTTCCTTATTAATCTTTCCCTGGATAATCTGTCCATTGGTGTAAGTGAGGTGTCAAAGTCCCCCACTAGTACTGTGTTACTGTCGTTTTCCTCTTTTATAGCTGTTTGCATTTGCCTTATGTATTGAGGTGCTCCTATGTTGGGTGCATATATATTCATAATTGTTATATCTTCCTCTTGGATTGATCCCGTGATCAATGTGTTGTGTACTTCCTTGTCTCTTGTAACATTCTTTATTTTAAGTCTATTTTATCTCATATGAGGGTTGCTACTCTAGCTTTGTTTTGATTTCCATTTGCTTGGAATATCTTTTTCCATCCCCTCACTTTCAGTCTGTATGTGTCCCTAGGTCTGAAGTGGGTCTCTTGTAGACAGCATATATATGGGTCTTGTTTTTGTATCCATTCAGGAAGCCTGTGTCTTTTGGTTGGAGCAATTAGTCCATTCATATTTAAGGTAATTATCGATATGTATGTTCCTATGACCATTTTCTTAATTGTTTTGGGTTTGTTTTTGTAGGTCCTTTCTTCTCTTGTGTTTCCCACTTACAGAAGTTCCTTTAGCATTTGTTGTAGAGCTCTTTTGGTGGTGCTGAATTCTCTTAGCTTTTGCTTGTTTGTAAAGCTTTTGATTGTTTGTAAAGGTTTTGATTTCTCCATCAAATCTAAATGAGATCCTTGCCGGGTAGAGTAATCTTGGTTGTAGGTTCTTCCCTTTCATCCCTTTAAATATATCATGCCACTCCCTTCTGGCTTGTAGAGTTTCTGCTGATAAATCAGCTGTTAACCTTATGGGAGTTCCCTTTTATGTTATTTGTTGTTTTTCCCTTGTTGCTTTTAATAATTTGTCTTTAATTTTTGTCAATTTGATTACTATGTGTCTCTGCATGTTTGTCCTTGGGTTTATCCTGCCTGGGACTCTCTGTGCTTCCTGGACTTGGGTGGCTATTTCCTTTCCCATGTTAGGGAAGCTGTTGACTATAATCTCTTCAAATATTTTCTCAGTTCTTTCTCTCTCTCTTCTCCTTCTGAGACCCCTGTAATGTGGATGTTGGTGCATTTAATGTTTTCCCAGAGGTCTCTTAGGCTGTCTTCATTTCTTTTTACTCTTTTTTCTTTATTCTGTTCCAAGGCAGAGATTTACAGCATTCTGTCTTCCAGGTCACTTATCTGTTCTTCTGCCTCAGTTATTCTGCTATTGATTCCTTCTAGTGTATTTTTCATTTCAGTTATTGTATTGTTCATCTCTGTTTGTTTGTTCTTTAATTCTTCTAGGTCTTTCTCAGACATTTCTTGCATCTTCTCGATCTTTGCCTCCATTCTTTTTCCAAGGTCCTGGGTCATCTTCACTATCATATTCTGAATTATTTTTCTGGAAGGTTACCTATCTCCACTTCATTTAGTTGTTTTTCTGGGATTTTATCTTGTTCCTTCATCTGGTACATAGCCCTCTGCCTTTTCATCTTGTCTATCTTTCTGTGAATGTGGTTTTTGTTCCACAGGCTGCAGGATTGTAGTTCTTCTTGCTTCTGCTTTCTGCCCTCTGGTGGATGAGGCTATCTAAGAGGCTTGTGCAAGCTTCCTGATGGGAAGTACTGGTGGTGGGTAGAGCCAGTGGTAAATCTTTGACTGAATTACTTCTGTGTTCTATTTTCTGTCTTCCTTTGTGCATGTGTGTGTTTGTGTGTGTATCTCTGTATAAACTTTTTAAATTTTTTTTTTGCCAATGGTAATGGATATGTAAGGATATTGACAGCAACATTGGAATATCAGAGAAATTGAAAGTGCTATACATTGATCAATGGGAAACTAGCTAAATTAATTATATTGCATATACACAATAAAATACCATGAAGAAAGCAAACACATATATAGTCTTTGGTTGAACCATATACCATTCTAAGTGCTCTACATTACATATACTATCTCACATAATTTCCCAACAATACTACTACTATCCCATTTTACATATGAGATAAGAAGTTAAGTATCATGCCCAAGATGACACATATATAGGTATATATTTTTTCTATGTCATAATATTGACATTCAGTCCAGTAGTCCTCCACTGTTACTGCTCCTTTACTTTGCAGTGAAAATTGATTTGTATATTTTTAGCCTCTGAGTCCTTGTGGGATTCTTTTTTTTAATTCAAACAGAAAGTCACAAAAATTATAATCATACTCATCAGTTCACTCAGTCCCGTGTAATTAATTTTTTTTCATCTTGATCTTTTGTTAGCACTTTTATGAATTCATCAGTTTTCCATTAGAGTTCTGAAAATCCTTATTCATTCCGTTCAGCAGTATAGTCAATTACCAGAAACCTGTACTTGTCAGAATGTTTTCCATGAATTCCTTGAAGATAAAACCCTTTTATAGGAACATTTTTACAAAAGCATCAGAGTACACCCAGAACTGTCTGTAAATGACAAAAGACGTAAAAATGACCACGTTTAAAGATTTGATGAAAGTTCATAATAATGCAATTGACAAGGAAATTTAGTTATTTCTGAGATATACATTTTAAAGTAATAACTAGAATTATGACTTATAACATTATACCAGAACATATAAGATTTTTAGAAATTTCATGTAATCTCTGAAACATTTATATTAACATATTTCCATACAAATAACCCAAAGAAAGTTTAGTATTAGTTGTTTTTTTGTTTGTTTGTTTTTTTATACTGCAGGTTATTAGTCATCAACTTATTAGTCATCAATTTTATACACATCAGTGTATACATGTCAATACCAAACGCCCAATTCAGCACACCACCATACCCACCCCACCGTGGTTTTCCCCCCTTGGTGTCCATACGTTTGTTCTCTACATCTGTGTCTCAACTTCCGCCCTGCAAACCGGTTCATCTGTACCATTTTTCTAGGTTCCAAATACATGCGTTAATATATGATATTTGTTTTTCTCTTTCTGACTTCACTCTGTATGACAGTCTTTAGATCCATCCACGTCTCAACAAAAGACTAAATTTCGTTCTTTTTTATGGCTGAGTAATATTCCATTGTATATATGTACCACCACTTCTTTATCCATTCATCTGTCAATGGGCATTTAGGTTGCTTCCATGACCTGGCTATTGAAAATAGTGCTGCAATGAACATTGCGGTGCGTGTGTCTTTTTGAATTATGTTTTTCTCTGGGTATATGCCCAGTAGTGGGACTGCTGGATCATATGGGAATTCTATTTTTACTCTTTTAAGGAACCTCCATATTGTTCTCCATAATGGCTGTATCAATTTACATTCCCACCAACAGTGCAAGAGGGTTCCCTTTTCTCCACACCCTCTCCAGCATTTGTTGTTTGTAGATTGTCTGATGATGCCCATTCTAACTGGTGTGAGGTGATACCTCATTGTAGTTTTGATTTGCATTTCTCTAATAGTTAGCGATGTTGAGCATCTTTTCATGTGCTTCTTGGCCATCTGTATGTCTTCTTTGGAGAAATGTCTGTTTAGGTCTTCTGCCCATTTTTGGATTGGGTTGTTTGTTTTTTTAATATTGAGCTGCATGAGCTGTTTATATATTTTGGAGATTAATCCTTTGTCCGTTGATTCGTTTGCAAATATTTTCTCCCATTCTGAGGGTTGTCTTTTCGTCTGGTTTATGGTTTCCATTGCTGTGCAAAAGCTTTGAAGTTTCATTAGGTCCCATTTATTTTTGTTTTTATTTCCATTACTCTAGGAGGTGGGTCAAAAAAGATCTTGCTGTGATTTATGCCAGAGTGTTCTGCCTAGGTTTTCCTCTAAGAGTTTTACAGTGTCCGATCTTATATTTAGGTCTCGAATCCATTTTGAGTTTATTTTTGTGTGTGGTGATAGGGAGTGTTCTAATTTCATTCTTTTACATGTAGCTGTCCAGTTTTCCCAGCACCACTTATTGAAGAGACTGTCTTTTCTCCATTGTATATCTTTGCCTCCTTTGTCATAGATTAGTTGACCTTAGGTGCGTGGGTTTATCTCTGGGCTTTCTATCTTGTTCCATTGATCTATGTTTCTGTTTTTGTGCCAGTACCATATTGTCTTGATTACTGTAGCTTTGTAGTATAGTCTGAAGTCAGGGAGTCTGATTCCTCCAGCTCCGTTTTTTTCCCTCAAGACTGCTTTGGCTATTCGGGGTCTTTTGTGTCTCCATACAAATTTTAAGATGATTTGTTCTAGTTCCGTAAAAAATTCCACTGGTAATTTAATAGGGATTGCATTGAATCTGTAGATTGCTTTGGGTAGGATAGTCATTTTCACAATATTGAGTCTTCCAATCCAAGAACATGGTATATATCTCTCCACCTGTTGGTATTATCTTTAATTTGTTTCATCAGTGTCTTATAGTTTTCTGCATACAGGTCTTTTGTCTCCCTAGGTAGGTTTATTCCTAGGTATTTTATTCTTTTTGTTGCAGTGGTAAATGGGAGTGTTTCCATAATTTCTCTTTCAGATTTTTCATCATTAGTGTATAGGAATGCAAGAGATTTCTGTGCATTAATTTTGTATCCTGCAGCTTTACCAAATTCATTGATTAGCTCTAGTAGTTTTCTGGTGGCATTTTTAGGATTCTCTATGTATAGTATCATGTCATCTGTAAAGAGTGATAGTTTTACTTCTTCTTTTCCAATTTGTATTCCTGTTATTTCTTTTCCTTCTCTGATTGCCGTGTCTAGGACTTCCAAAACTATGTTGAATAATAGTGGTGAGAGTGGACATCCTTGTCTCGTTCCTGATCTTAAAGGAAATGCTTTCAGTTTTTCAGCATTGAGAATGACGTTTGCTGTGGGTTTGTCGTATATGGCCTTTATTATGTTGAGGTAGGTTCCCTCTATGCCCACTTTCTGGAGACTTTTTATCAGAAATGGGTATTGAATTTCGTCAAAAACTTTTTCTGCATCTATTGAGATGATCATATGGTTTTTATTCTTCAATTTGTTAGTATGGTGTATCACATTGATTGATTTGCGTATATTGAAGAATCCTTGCATCCCTGGGATAAATCCCACTTGATCATGGTGTATGATCCTTTTAATGTGTTGTTGGATTCTGTTTGCTAGTATTTTGTTGAGGATTTTTGCATCTATATTCATCAGTGATATTGGTCTGTAATTTTCTTTTTTTGTAGTATCTTTGTCTGGTTTTGGTATCAGGGTGATGGTGGCCTCATAGAAGGAGTTTGGGAGTGTTCCTTCTGCAATTTTTTGGAAAAGTTTGAGAAGGATGGGTGTTAGCTCTTCTCTAAATGTTTGATAGAATTCACCTGTGAAGCCATCTGGTCCTGGACTTTTCTTTGTTGGAAGATTTTAATCACAGTTTCAATGTCATTACTTGTGATTGGTCTGTTCATATTTTCTGTTTCTTCCTGGTTCAGTCTTGGAAGGTTATACCTTTCTAAGAATTTGTCCATTTCTTCCAGGTTGTCCACTTTATTGGCATAGAGTTGCTTGTAGTAGTCTCTTAGGATGCTTTGTATTTCTGCGGTGTCTGTTGTAACTTCTCCTTTTTCATTTCTAATTTTATTGATTTGAGTCCTCTCCCTCTTTTTCTTGATGAGTCTGGCTGATGGTTTATCCATTTTGTTTATCTTCTCAAAGAACCAGCTTTTAGTTTTATTGATCTTTGCTATTGTTTTTCTTGTTTCTATTTCATTTATTTCTGCTCTGATCTTTATGATTTCTTTCCTTCTGCTAAATTTCAGCTCTGTTTGTTCTTCTTTCTCTAGTTCCTTTAGGTGTAAGTTTAGATTTTTTACTTGAGATTTTTCTTGTTTCTTGAGATAGTCTTGTATAGCTATAAACTTCCCTCTGAGAACTTCCTTTGCTGCATCCCATAGGTTTTGGATCATCGTGTTTTCATTGTCATTTGTCTCTAGGTATTTTTTGATTTCTTCAGTGTTCTCTTGGTTATTTAGTAACGTATTGTTTAGCATCCATGTTTTTGTGTTTTTTTCCCTGTAATTCATTTCTAATCTCATAGCGTTGTGGTGAGAAAAGATGCTTGATATGATGTCAATTTTCTTAAATTTACTGAGTCTTGATTTTTGACCCAAGATGTGATCTATCCTGGAGAATGTTCTGTGCACACTTGAGAAGAAAATGTAATCTGCTGTTTTTGTATGGAATGTCCTATAAATATCAGTTGAATCTATCTGGTCTATTGTGTCATTTAAAGCTTCTGTTTCCTTATTTATTTTCACTTTGGATGATCTGTCCATTGGTGTAAGTGAGGTGTTAAACTCCCCCACTATTATTTTGTTACTGTTGATTTTCTCTTTTATAGCTGTTAGCAGTTGCCTTATGTATTGAGGTGCTCCTATGTTGGGTGCATATATATTTATAATTGTTATAGCTTCTTCTTGGATTGATCCCTTGATCATTATGTAGTGTCCTTCCTTGTCTCTTGTAACATTCCTTATTTTAAACTCTATTTTATCTGATATGAGTATAGCTACTCCAGCTTTCTTTTGATTTCCATTTGCATGGAATATCTTTTTCCATCCCCTCACTTTCAGTCTGTATGTGTCCCTAGGTCTGAAGTGGGTCACTTGTAGACAGCATATATATGGGTCTTGTTTTTATATCCATTCAGCAAACCTGTGTCTTTTGGTTGGAGCATTTAATCCATTCACGTTTAAGGTAATTATCAATATGTATGTTCCTGTGACCATTTTCTTAATTGTTTTGGGTTTGTTTTTGTAGGTGCTTTTCTTCTCTTGTATTTCCCACTTAGAGAAGTTCCTTTAGCAGTTGTTGTAGAGCTGGTTTGGTGGTGCTGAATTCTCTTAGCTCTTGCTTGTCTGTGAAGCTTTTGATTTCTCCATCGAATCTGAATGAGATCCTTGCCAGGTAGAGTAATCTTCATTGTAGGTTCTTCCCTTTCATCACTTTAAGTATATCATGCCACTCCCTTCTGGCTTGTAGAGTTTCTGCTGAGAAATCAGCTGTTAACCTTATGGGAGTTCCCTCGTATGTTATTTTTCATTTTTGCCTTGCTGCTTTCAATAATTTTTCTTTGTCTTTAATTTTTGCCAATTTGATTACTATGTGTCTTGGCGTGTTTCTCCTTGGGTTTATCCTGTATGGGACTCACTGCGCTTCCTGGACTTAGGTGGCTATTTCCTTTCCCATGTTAGGGAAGTTTTCGTCTATAATCTCTTCAAATATTTTATCTCGTCCTTTCTCTCTCTCTTCTCCTTCTGGGACCCCTATAATGCGAATGTTGTTGCGTTTAATGTTGTCCCAGAGGTCTCTTAGGCTGTCTTCATTTCTTTTCATTCTTTTTTCTTTAGTCTGTTCCACAGCAGTGAATTCCACCATTCTGTCTTCCAGGTCACTTATCCGTTCTTCTGCCTCAGTTATTCTGCTATTGATTCCTTCTAGTGTAGTTTTCATTTCAGTTATTGTATTGTTCATCTCTGTTTGTTTGTTCTTTAATTCTTCTAGGTCTTTGTTAAACATTTCTTGCATCTTCTCAATCTTTGCCTCCATTCTTTTTCCGAGGTCCTGGATCATCTTCGCTATCATTATTCTGAATTCTTTTTCTGGAGGGTTGCCTGTCTCCACTTCATTTAGTTGTTTTTCTGGGGTTTTATCTTGTTCCTTCATCTGGTACATAGCCCTCTGCCTTTTCATCTTGTCTATCTTTCTGTGAATGTGGTTTTTGTTCCACAGGCTGCAGGACTGTAGTTCTTCTTGCTTCTGCTCTCCACCCTCTGGTGAATGAGGCTCTCTAAGAGGCTTGACGGGAGGGACTACTTGTGGATAGAGCTGACTGTTGCTCTGGTGTGCAGAGCTCAGTAAAACTTTAATCCACTTGACTGCTGATGGGTGGGGCTGGGTTCCCTCCCTGTTGGTTGTTTGGCCTGAGGCAACCCAACACTGGAGCCTACCTGGGCTCTTTGCTGGGGCTAATGGCAAACTGTGGGAGGGCTCACACCAAGGAGTACTTCCCAGAACTTCTCCTGCCAGTGTGCCAGTGTCCTTGTCCCCATGTGAGCCACAGCCACCCTCCGCCTCTGCAGGAGACCCTCCAACACTAGCAGGTAGGTCTGATTCAGTCTCCCCTGGGGTCACTGCTCCTTCCCCTGGGTCCTGATGCACACACTACTTTGTGTGTGCCCTCCAAGAGTGGAGTGTTTGTTTCCCCCAGTCCTGTCAAAGTCCTGCAATCAATTCCCACTAGGCTTCGAAGTCTGATTCTCTAGGAATTCCTCCTCCCATTGCCAGACCCCCAGGTTGGGAAGCCTGACGTGGGGCTCAGAACCTTCACTCCAGTGGGTGGACTTCTGTGGTATAAGTTTTCTCCAGTCTGTGAGTCACCCACCCACCAGTTATGGGATTTGATTGTACTGTGACTGTGCCCCTCCTACCATCTCATTGTGGCTTCTCCTTTGTCTTTGGATGTGGGGTATCTTTTTTGATGAGTTCCAGTGTCTTCCTGTCGATGATTGTTCAGCAGCTAGTTGTGATTCTGGTGTTCTCGGAAGAGGGAGTGAGAGCATGTCCTTCTACTCCGCCATCTTGGTTCTCTGTCCTACTTCTTTAAATTTTTAAACTCAAATTTATTGGTATAAATTGTGTATAACATTATCATTTTTAATGTATTCTATACATATGTTTATATTTCCCTTCTGGTCCCTAATATTAATTTTATCTTCTATCTACTTTTCTTAGAGCTTTATCTCTTTATTGGACCTTTAATAACAGCTTATGGTACATAGAATTATTATAGTATCCAGCAGTTCCACTACTTGGTATATATTCCAGAGAACTGAAGGCAGGAACTCAAACAGTTAGTTTTAAAACTGTGTTCATAACAGTATTATTCACAATAGCCAAAAGTTAGAAGCAACCCAAATGTCCATTGATGGATGAATATATAAACAAAATATGGTATATACATACAATAGAATATTATTTAGCCTTAAATAGGAAGAAAATTCTGATACATGCTACAATATGGATGAACGTTAAAGACATTGTGCTAAGTGAAATGAGCCATTCACAAAAGGATAGATGTTTTATGATTCCATATATATTCCTTTTATATGAGGTATCCAGAGTAGTCAAATTCATAGAGACAAAGAATGGTGGTTGTCAGGGTCTAGGGGAGGAGGGAATGAGGAGTTGTGGTTTAATGGATACAGAGTTTCAGTTTGGGAAGAAGAAAAATTCTGGAGATGGATGGTGGTGATGGTTGTATAAAACTGTGAATGTACTTAATGCCACTGAAGTATACATTGATTATGAATACTATGCATTTTGGTTGTTTGCTATTTCATCTTTTTCCATATTTATTGTTACCCTTCAATTTGTAATGGTTTATTTTGTTGTTCTTTTTCTACCTACTTTAAATGGATGCTTTTGTCATTTCTTCATCTATTTTCAGTGTTTCTTCTTTTCTAATAAATTAATTCATGGCTATTGGTTTTCCTTTGAGTATAGTTTTACTGTCTCAGATTTTACTCTTATTTGAATAAAAAATAATTCAATATATTATTCTGTAATAGATAACATACAACTAGATACTGTGATAAATAAATCTCAATATTTCCTTAGACACAACAGAACTTTTTTTTACTTATCTGACTGTCCAATGTGGGTTGATATTCCTAGGTGTCAGGTGGCCTTCTTCTATGACTTAGTCCTAAAATTCAGTGTTACATATTGCTGTTGTGTTGCACTTCTGTGAACGGTTGTAGCAACAATGTGAACAGTTTCTCCAGAAGTTTTGTACAATATGGTCCTAATTCAACATGTATTTCTTGAGCACCTGTCACGTGAAGAGAAAACAGTCTACACTCTGAATACCTGAAGGTGAAACTCCACAGCCTCTGCCTTCATTTATTGAAAAGCATGTACCTGATTCTCTGTCTTTTGAATTTTGGAAGTCAATATGGCTTTAAGCATGCTATGTCATATCTTTACATGAGTCTCAGTTACTTCATGTGAAAAGTAAGGATAGTAATAATACTTACCCTAGCGTTTTAGGAACACTTAGCTCAAGGCCTGCCTCAATATGTGTTTATTATTGTTTTAGTTACTGTATATAGTAATGTTTGTATAAGCATATTATCCACTGAAAATTCCATTTCTAATTTGTCAAGAAAGATTTATAACTAGTTACTATTTTTAGATACTCAATAGTGTATTCACGTTAATCAAAGTTACCCAATCTTTAACTAATAGGTAAATTTCTATTTTTAAAAATCTGAGGTCACTTGGGATTAAATCCCAAGCCTAGTTCATAAGGATACATTCTTCCTGAGAGAATCAAAAACTAGAAATTAGGTAATGGAAGGTAAGTAAGAAGAAATGTCCACTCAGTCACTTGCAACTGAAAAACCAATCAAGTGAAGGTCTTTTCTGCTGTCTCTGCTCAATTAAGATGCAGGATGAGAGGGAGGGAGAGCCTGATGACAAGACCATCAAAGTAAAAGAGAAGCAAGCAAAGGATCTGGGTAAGAGATCTGACAAAAACAAATATTACAAAGTTTCTTTTGCAAGAAAACTTGGAAACTCATTTTCTAGCTGGGAAGAGTTCTGGTTCTACATTTATTGCCCTGCTTTAAGACAGGCAATTTTAGCTTTATTCTTAGGGAAGATATTTTGGTGGAAGTCCATTAAGCACTGTCATGTATTTGTTTTCACTCTACTGGCATTGTGTATTTTCTCTTTGCTCCCTTACAAGATCCCCTCAGGATTCCTGTTGCTTTAGTTATTAACGGCATATTGTCATTTGAAGTTTCTTTACTTCAAAATTCAATATATTTGGCCCTTAACTCACATTATTTTTATACAAAAGATATTTCTATAATCTAAGTGAAGTGAACAATTAAAGGAAATTCAAGTCCTGAATCACATTCATACCATCTAAACTCTTAAGGGGCAAATCTGTGTCTTGGATAGGACCAGCTACTTAATTTGTGGGTGCCAGTACAAAATGAAAATGCAGAATCCTTTATTAAAGTTAGGAATTTCACAATGGTGACATCAGAGAATTAAACTAATTATGGAGTCCTTCTGATATCATGATACTGTATGACACAGGTTGCCCACCCATGAAGCCATCCTTTATCATGGATGTTCTTTAGTGAACTCTGCATTTGCTTTCAATACTATGAGCCTGTGTAGTTGCGTGCCCTCTCTCTCCCTCTCCTTCCCTCCCTCCCTTTCTCTCTCTCTCTCTCCCTCCCTCCCTCCCTTCTTCCTGGATTTCTCATGTTGCATAGGACACCACAGTGCACAGGCTTATGCTAAAATTGTTCTGTGGTAGAGGTGGCCAATCGTTCCCCCAAATGTACCATCTTTTTTCCCTTAATAAGACAAACTTTGGTCATTAGCTGGGCATATGGTCATCTGGAAAATAATGACACATTTCAGTCTCTCTTGCTGTCAAGTATGGTCATATGATTAATTTCTGGCCAATAGGATATAAACAGAAGTGTTACATGTGATTTTTAAGAAGTATCCTTTCAGGGACGGGGCAGATCCTTCCTCAGTTCCTTACTCCTTTCTATTGACTAGAATGTGAATGGAATGGCTAGAGCTGAGACAACTTTATTGCACATATATCATAGAGTGTTTAGCCATTCTTTAATTGATGAACATTGAAATTTTCCCTAAATACTTCACTATTGTGAACAATGGTGAAATAAGCATTTTTGAACCTATATTCTTTGTACTTACCTTTGTCTTGGCTAGACACTGAGAAATATAATTCCTAAGTGGTAGAATATGTATATTTTTATGTAAAATTTGTCTTTAAAGGTGATGTATCAAGTTATGTTCCCATCAACAGTTTATTCATTTGAAAAAAATATGAATTTTTATGATATTTCAGGTACTATGTATGCTAAAGAGAAGATTGAGATGTTTTGTTTATGATTAAATTTTTATTTGAAAAGGGAAACTAAATAATAAGCAAATCAATATATAATTAGCATTATATTAAGTAGCAATAAATACTGATATAATATGGATAGCAGTGGTGGGGATTAACATTATATAAAGTGTTTAGATAAGACCTAGTTTAGGAAATGACATTTGGGCCAGAGACCAAATAAGAAGAAGAAAGATATTATTCCAGGCAAAGGAAACAGAAGATGCAAAGACCCTGAGATTGGGACAAGCTTGGCTTGTTCTAGAAAGAGAAAATCCAGTGTATTTGAAGCATAATGTGCAAGGATAAGGGTAGTATAAGATGAAGTTGGAAAAGTAGACAGGCTAGAGATCCCATAGGGCCTTGAAAACCATGATAAAGAGTTTGAATTTTTTTCCTAAATGAAACAAAGTCATTCAAATATTTTAAGGAAAGGGAGTGATAATCATGTGTTTTTAAAAATGATTACTTTGGACCCTGAATAGAGAATGACTTGTTGAGAGATAAGAGAAGAAAATAGGATATCTGTCTGTAGGATGTTATGTAGCCTACACCCAGGTAAGATATGTTCGTAATTTAGCCTAGGGTTGATGTAATGAAGACGAGGAGAAGTGGGCAAATTTGGACAATCTTAAGGGTATAGTATAGACAGCTTTTTTGTTTGTTTGTTTTTTAGCCATGTCTTGCGGCTTGTGGGATCCTACTTCCCCAACCAGGGGTCAAACCTGGGCCCTCAGCAGTGAAAGCATGGAGTCCCAACCACTGGACCACCAGGGAATTCCCTAGACAGGTTTTAGAAATGGGTCAGATATCATAATCTGTTTCTTCTACTTTTGCTAATGTTTTATATGATCAAGTTATATAATTTTTGCCAATCAATGGATTAAAAATGGTATCTCTTGACGTGGAAAGTTCATTTCCCTGATTACTAATGAAGCTGAGCATTCTTTTATTAACCATTTTCATCCTTTATAAATGCACACTTTCTATTGTGTTATTTGCATGTCTCCTTAGTTTGTAGTTTCTAATGATTTCTCGATAAGAATATTTGTTCATTACACATTTCAAGTATTTTCTTCAGCTCTATCAGTTGTCTTTTTAAACTTTCCTTGTGGTATCTTTTTTTAAAAAATCTTAAATTTAATGTAGTTAAATTCATCAGTCTTTACTTTGACTCTTAATTTTTGCATCTTACTTAAAAATACTTTCCCTAATTAAAGGACATAAATATATCATATACATTTTAATTCATTTTATGAATTTTTAAATATTTGAGTCTTTAATCTATTTGGAATTTAAGTTTTTGAATACTTTGTCCTAGGAATAAATATAATTTTTCCCATATGGATAGTTATTTGTCCCAGTACCATTCTGTTGATTTTAAAGGCACCTTTATTACATACTCAACTTTCACGTATTTTGACAAGCAAACGTCTATTACTGACCTCTTTTTTGCTTGATCAATAAACTTGACAAGTCCTGTACCAATAGCAAAATGTTTTAATTAAAATAAGTTTATAATGTACTTTCATACCTGATAGTGTAGTGACTAAGCAGGTTCTGGAGGTAATTGATTGTATTTGAATCTGAATTTTCTATTACTCACTGTATGCATTGGGAAATTTATTTAATTTTTCCTATGCCTCAGCTTTTTCAAGTGTAAAGTGGAGATAATAGAACTTCCCTCCTAGGGTTGCTATGAGGATTCAATTAGCTTTTCAGAAACAGATAAATATTTAGCTATAACCTAATAAAGCAACATTATTAAGATGATCAGAAGAACAGTTTGATGCTCTAAATTGGAAAGGAACAAGTAAAGTTATCTCTGTCAATGACATGATCTTATATGTAGAATATCCTAAAGACTTCATGCATGTACACACACACGACTAATAAATTAATTCAGTAAAGTTGCAGGATATACAAAATCAACACATAAAAATCAGTTGCATTTCTATACACCAGAAATGAACTATCTGAAAAGAAAATTAAGAAAACAATCAAATTTACAGTAGCATAAAAAGGAATAAAATACTTAGGAGAAAATTTAACCAAGGAAATGAAAGACTTGTACACCAACAACCATAAAACACAAACGAAAGAAATTAAAGCAGACACAAATAAATGGAAAGACACCACATGTTCATGGATTAGAAGAATTAATATTATTAAAATGCCCATACTACCCAAAGTGATCTACAGATTCAGTGCAATCCCTATCAAAATTCCAATGGCACTTTTTACAGAAGTAGAAAAAAAATTCTAAAATTCATATGAAACCACAGAAGACTTTAAATAGTCAAAGCAATTTTGAGCAAGAAAACAAAGTTGAAGGCATCACACTTCCTGATCTTAAAATATATTACAAAGCTACAGTAATCAAACCAGTATGGTACTGGCATTAAAAACGGACATAAGGACCAATTTAATTGAATGGAGAGCCCAGATATAAACCTACCTATGTACAGTAAACTGATCTTTGACAAAGGGCCAAGAATACACAACGTGGAAAAGATAGTCTTTTCAATAAATTGTGTTGGGAAAACTGTATATCCACATGCAAAAGAATGGAATTGGCACTTATCTTACACCATACACAGAAAATAACTCAACATAGATTAAAGATTTAAACATAAGACCTGAAACTATAAAACTACTAGAAGAAAACAGGGAAAAAGAGTCTTGACATTGGTCTTGGCAATAATTTCTTGGATATGACACCAAAAACATAAGCAACAAAAGGAAAAGTAAAGTGGAACTACTTCGAACTGAAGAGCTTCTGCACAGACAAAAAAAAAAAAAGTAAAAAAAAAAAAAAAGGCAACCTACAGAATGGGAGAACATATTTGCAAACCACATATCTGAAAAAGGGTTAATATTCAAAATATATAAGGAATTCATACAAATCAATAGCAATAATAACAATAATAATAACCCGATAAAATATAGGCAAAGGAACTGAATAGACATTTCTCCAAAGAAGACATCCAAATGGCCAGCAGGTGTATGAAAAGACAGGCAGCATCACTAATCATCAGGGAACTGCAAATCAAAGCCACAATGAGATATCATCTCATATCAATTAACATGGCTAAACAAAAGGTGACAAAATTTTATCAATAGAATAAAAGATAACAAGTGTTGGTAAGGATGCAGGGAAAAGGGAACACTTGTACACTGTTGACAGGGATGCAAAATGGTGCAGATGCTATGGAAAACAGTATGGAAGTTCCTCAAAAAATAAACTACCATATAATCCAGCAATATCATTTCTGTGTCTATATCCAAAGGAATTGAAATTAGGATCAACATTATTCACAACAGTCAAGACGTTGAAGCAACCTAAATGTCCATTGATGGATGAATGGATAAAGAAAAGTGATATAAATATTATTCAGTCTTATAAAGAAAGGAAATCCTGACATTTGTGGCAACACAGATGAACCTGGAGGACATTATGCTAAGTGAAATAAGCCAGACACAGAATTACAAATACTATATGATACCACTTATATGAGGAATCTAAAATAGCCATACTCATTGAAACAGAGAGTAGAACGGTGGTTGTCAGGTTGTGGGGGGAGGAAGATATAGAGAGGTATTAGTCACAGGTTACAAAACTTCTGTTATGTACGATGAACAAGTCTGAGAGATCTGCTATACAGCATAGTTCCTATAGTTAAAAATACTATATTGTATACTTAAACATTTGCTAAGAAAATAGATCTTACATTATGTGTTCTTATCACAAAAATAATAATAAATGAACAGGGTGGGAGGAAACTTTTGAAGGTGGTATATATCCTTATGGTATAGACTGTGGTGACGGTTTCATGAATGTATATTTATCTCCAAACTCATCAAGTTGTATACATCAAATATGTACAAGTTTGTGTATGTCAATCATACCATAATAAATTGGTTTTTTTAAAAAAAGAACAGATTGAGTTCCATAAGCATGCAACAGATTTAGGAAAAACTCAGAATGAGTTTGAAAATTTATCCATATTGAAGCAGTTTGCAGGCCTGTGAAAACCAGAAGCTGATGCAAACATATAGGAGCAATTCTATTTTTACTCTTTCTTTATACTCAATATTCAGAGAGAAAGCATGGTTAGATGATGTTTTATAGGTAGAGAATTATACCAGGAAATCCAGTTTCCAGCCAAAGCACTGTCCCTAATTAGTTGTGTGACTTGAAGAAAGCTATTTAATTTCCTTGTCACTTAGTTTACCCATTTGGCTAGTGGGCATAAAATGACTATTTTCTTTGTAATTGGGTTGTTGTAAAGATAAAGAAGCTTATAGGTGTGAATTCCTGTCACAAAGCATTAAAACTTTAAACAAATGTATATCACTTTACTATTAGCATAAGATGACAAAAATTTAAATTCTTTTGCTCTGTGTAATCAGAGGTCTGTGATCATTAACAATCCATAGCAATTGTGTTTCCCACATACTTGAAGGTCATAGAGAATCCAGCAGTTATGAAAGTGGAATAGAAAACTCTTATATCCTTTATGGTGGTTCACTTTTGGTTCAGAGCACCTAAAAGCTGGACAGCATGCAGCCCCTCAGCTGCAAAGTATAAAAGTCCTCCACTAGCTCAGGAAGAGTTTATCACTATCTTTGGTCACTTTTCTCATTTACTATCAATTATGCTCATATTTCAAGAAGGTAAATAGTTAGAGGTTTAAAAAAGGAGTTCTTCAACTCTGTAGTGTTGGAACTGCTATTTGAGTACATACTGATCTGACACATTCTCAGCAGGCACCAATAGTCAGAAAATCTGGGCTCTGTTCACAGCCATCATTTAGTTTAGCTGAATCACATAGAGCCAAAATCAAAACAAAACAAAACAAAAACAAAAACACCACACTAGGTGGCAGTTTCTTTGCATTTCTCATCTTTACAACCAGATGTACTAGTGTTGTGTGAATATGGACAAACTATTGCCATTGTTCTGTGCACAAATATGGATCCATTATTTTAATGTTATACCAACAGATAAAATAAGCACAACAAATAACTTTGAAACTTATATTCAGTTCAATGAACACTTCTTGAGTGCTTCATATTGCCAGACACCATGCTAGGCCCTTGAGAAGCAAAGAAAAATAGTAGTTTTTTACCTTTGAAGAAATTCCATTTAGTAAATTCACATCATTGTGATGAATATAATGATAAAGGTGTTTTCTTCACCTATAATACAGAAAATTAGTGAATTCCTGATATCCAATGCAAGCATTATAATAGACTCCAGTTATTTTTCTTTCCATAAATCAATCATCTGTTCTGCCACTCAGGCTCAAATCTTGAGTGTCATCTTTGGCAAAGATCAATTATGTTGCTATTTGACCTTTAGTTCATCACTTCTGATTGATGCATAGTACTATTCTGTAGTACGTACCCACTAAATTTTACTTATTTCCCCAAATAATGGAAACCTAAGTTGCCACTTACTTCCACAAGGAGTGCGGTGATGTGTATCTTTACATGAGACCTTTTATGGGTCTGTGCATATATTACTCTTGGATATTAATCTGGGAGCGGGATTGAGTAATAAACTTTGTGTATGCTTATGTTTACTAATTCAATTTACTCAACAGAATATTGGTATCAGTCTATATCCCACAAGTTGGGTGGGTATGAGGTTTCATATGTTTTTCATTTTTGCTAATATTTGGTTTTCTCAGACTTTCTGATATTTATCCATTATTATTGGTGTACTTTAAAAACAGTGTACATTGCTGTTTTAATTTGTAATTGTCTAGTGACAAATAGAGTTGAAATCAACTTTTACATGTCTGTTAACCATTTTAATTCCCCTTTTATGATTTGCCTACTTATAGCCTTTCCCAAATTATTTGTTGTATAATCCAAATATTTACTGTTGATTTGCAAGTGATTATTGTATATCTCAGACATACAATAATACCTTGTGAGCTTTTAACATCGAAAATTTATCTTCCAAATTTTTTAATAGAACTTATTTTTAGATCTGTTTTGGTTCACAGCAGTACTGGGCAAAAGGTACAGGGATTTCCCATATACCCCCTGCCACCACAAATGCATAACCTCCCCTATTATCAGCATCCCCCACCAGAGTGGTACCTTTGTTATTACTGATGAACGTACATTGACAAATCGTCACCCAAAGTCAATAGTTTATGTTAGGGTTCACTCTTGGTATTGTGCATTATATGGGTTCAGACAAATGTATAATGACATGTATCCACCATATAGTATCATACAGGGTAGTTTCACTGCCCTAAGAATCCTTTGTGCTCCACCTATTCATCGCTTACTCCCAGGTAACCTTTGGCAACCATAGATCTTTCTATTGTCTCCATAGTTTTTGCCTTTTCCAGAATGAATCATACAGTATGTAGCCTTTTAAGATTGGCTTCTTTCACTTAGTAATGTGTATTTAAGTTTCCTCTACATTTTTCATGGCTTGATAGATCATTTCTTTTTAGCATTTAACAATATTCCAAGTTTTGGCAATTATGAATAAAACTGCTATAGATATTCATGTGCAGAGTTTTGGGTGGACCTAAGTTTTCAGCTCCTTTGGGTAGATACCAAGGAGCATGATTGACAGATGGTATGGTAAGAGTATGTTAGTTTTGTAAGAAACCACCAAACTCTTCCAAAGTGGCTGTGCCATTTCACATTCCCACCAGCAATGAATGAGAGTTCCTGTTGCTCCACATCCTCAAAAAATTTTGATGTTGTCGGTGTTCTGGATTTTAGTCGTTCTAATAGGTGTGGTAGCTCATTGTTGTTTTAATTTGCATTTTCTTGATGACAAATGATGTGGAGCATCTTTTCATATGCTTATTTGCCATCTGTATATCTTCTTTAACGAGGTGTCTACTAAGGTCTTTGGCCCATTTATTAATCAGGTTGTTTTCTTATCATCGAGTTTTAAGAGTTCTTTCTGTATTTTGGATGAGTCCTTTGTCAATGTATCTTTGCAAATATTTCCTCCCAGTCTGTGAACTAACTTTTCATTCTCTTGACAGTGTCTTTTATAGAGCAGAAATTTTAAATTTCAGTAGTCCAGCTTATCAGTTGTTCATAGAGTATAACTTGGTGTTGTATGTAAAAGTCATCATCAAATCTAAGGTCATCTAGAGTTTCTCCTATGTTATATTCTAGAAGTTTTATAGTTTTGCATTTTACATTTAGGTCTGTTATCCATTTTGAGTTAATATTTGTGAAAGATGTAAAGTCTATGTCTAGGTTCCTTTTTTGCGTGTGGCTGTCCAGTTATTTCAGCATCATTTATTGAAAAGACTATCTTTTCTCCAGTGTAATGCCTTTGCTCCTTTCTCGAGATCAATTGACTATATTTATATGGGTCTATTTCTGGGCTCTATTCTGTGCATTGATCTATATGTCTATTCTTTCACCAATACCACACTGTCTTTTTTTTTAACTGAAATATAGTTGATTTACAATATTGTGTTAGTTTCAGCTGTACAGCATAGTGTTTCAGTATTTTTGGAGAGTATACTCCGTTATAGTTTATTACAAGATATTGGGTATAATTCCCTGTGCTTTACAGTAAATTCTTGTTGTGTATATATTTTATGTATAGTAGTTTGCATCTGTTAATCCTATACCCCTGATTTGTCCCCTTCCCTCTCCTCTTTGGTAACCTCAAGTTTGTTTTCTATATCTATGAGTCTGCCATGTCTTGATTACTGTAGCTTTATAGTAAGTCTTGAAGTCAGGTAGTGTCATTCTTCCAACTTTGTTTTTCTCCTTCAATATTGTGTTGGCTATTCTGGGTCTTTTGCCATTCAATGTAAACTTTAGAATCAGTTTGTCAATATCCAAAAAATAATTAGCTGTTATTTTCATTGGGGTTGCATTGAATCTGTATACCAAGGTGAAAAGAACTGATATCTTGATAATTATTGAGTCTTCTTATCCATGAACATAGAATATTTCTCTGTTTTTATAGTTCTTTGATTCTTTCATTAGAGTTTTATAGTTTTCCTAATATAGGTCGTATATATTTTTTAGACTTATACTTAAGTATTTAATTTTTTTGGATGCTAACATAAATGGTATTATTTTTTAAATTTCAAATTCCACTTGTTCACTGCTGGTATAAAGGAAATCAATTGACTGTTGTATATTAACCTTGTGTCATGTAACCTGCATAAGGTTGCTTGTTAGTTCTAGTAGGTTTTTTTGTCTGTTCTCTTAGATATTCCACATAGACTATCATGTCATCTGTAAACAAAGACAGTTTTATTTCTTCCTTTACAATTAGGATATCTCTATTTCCTTTCTTTTTTATTGCATTAGCTAGGAGTTGGATTTAATTTGTTCTTCTTTTTTTAGTTATCCTAAAGTAGAAGATTAGATGAGTGATTTTCAATCTTTCTTCTTTTCTAATACATTCACTTAATGCTAAAAATTTCCCACTAAGCACTGCTTTTGCTGCACCTAACAAACTTTGATATGTTGTGTTTTCTAATTTCATTTAGTTCAAAATATTTTAAAATTTGTCTTGAGATTCCTTCTTTGACTCACATGCTATTTCTAAGTGTGTTGTTTAATCTCCAGGTGTTTGGGGGTTTGCCAGCTATCCTTCTGTTACTGAATTTCCCCAATTTTTCATCTATTAACTTCCTCCAAGGGGTTCTTCACTAAAAGAAATCTTTAAATTTTATGTGGTCAAATAGATTACTATTTTGCTTTATGATATCTGCATTTTGTATCTTGAAGAAGTCAATCCTAATTTAAAGACAAAAATATACATTTCTAAAATGTTTCTGCTCCCTTTTATACTTTTTCTTTTCACAATTAGAACTTGAATACATTTGGAATGTCACCTTTGTATATAGTTTGTTATTTTCCTGTGACTTTTTTTTTACAACTTTATTGAATTATAATGGGCATAAGGTCAACTGCACATGTTTAAATTGTGTCTATCTAACTATCTATCTATCTATCATCTATTATCTATATAAACATCCCTTTTTATTTCACCACAATCATGATAGTCAACTTATTCATGAACCCTGAAAGTTTCTTTGGATTCCTTTGCAATTCCTATCTCCTACACTTCCCCATTTCTCACCTTCTCAGACAAACACTCATATGCTTTCTGTCACTATAGATTAGTTTGCATTTTGCAGAATTTTATATAAATGAAATCATATATTTTATACCATTTTTGGTCTGGCTTCCTTAGTGTAATTTTTTTGTGATTTATCCATACTCTTGCATGTATCACTAGTTCATTCCTTTTTATTGTGAAATATTATTCCTTTATATGATATCTTTTATATGTTCCATTTTATGTTTATCCATATACCTGTTTGTTCATTTTTATCCATTCAAGAACATATGATTATTATAAATAAAGCTGCTATGAGCATTTGCACACAGGTTTTCATATGGACACGTGCTTCATTTGGAATATATGTCTTATGTAAATGCCTTGGAGTGGAATGCTTAGATAATATGGTAGGTGTATGTTTAACTTTTTAAGAAACCCCCTAAATGTTTTCCAAGGTGGCTGCCATTTACTTTCCCATGAACCGTATATGAGAGCTCTGTTTGTTCTGCATCCTGTCTAACAGTTGGTATGGTCAGTCTTTTCAATTTTAGCTATTTTAATAGGTGTTTACAGGTATCACACTGTAGTTTTAGTTTGCATTTCTTAATGACTAGTGATAGTCATTAGGACTATCATGTGCTTATTTTGTAATCCAGATATCTTCTTTTGAGAAGAATCTGTTCTAATCTTTTGTCCCTTTATTTATTGAGTTGTGGTTTTCTTAATAAGTTTTGAGAGGTATTTATATATTCTGCATATTAACTATGATATGCAAATATTTTCTCTCAGTCTGGGGGTATAGGTATATTTTCTGGAACAAGACTTTAAAATTTTAATGAATTCCAATTTATCAATTTGTTTTTTATAACTTGTGCTTTAGATATCATGTCTAAGAAATCTTTACCTAACTAAAGACCACACATTTTTTTCTATAATTTTTCTAAAAACATTATAAATTTTTACATTTAGATCTGTGATTCATTTTTAGTTAATTTTTATATATGGTGTGGGTTATGGATAGAAGTTTATTTTTGCATATAGTTATCCAGTTGTTCCAGCAGCATTTGTTGAAATGACTCTTCTTCCACTGAATTGTCTTTGTATCTTTGTCAAAAATTAATTCAATATATGTGTGTGAGTCTCCTTCTGTCTTTCTACTCTGTCCCACTGATCCCCTTGTCGATATTTAAATATCACACTACATTTGTCACTGTAGCTTTATAATGTCTTTAAATGAGGTTGTGTTATTCCTCAAACTTTTTCTTTTTCACAACTCTTTTTTCACAATTCTAGTTCCTTGCATTTCTGTATACATTTTAGAATCAGCTTGCCATTTTTTACGATAAAAGCCTGTTGATATTTTGTGTGGGATTGTGATGAACCTATAGATAGATTTGGAGAGAATTAACATCTTAACAATATTGAGTCTTCCAAACTGTAAACAAGGTGTATATCTCCATTTATTTAGGCATTCTTTAATTTATCTCAACAATGTTTTTCACTTTTCTTTGTACATGTATTTCACATCTTTTGTCTGAGTCATCACCAAATATTTATTTTTTGATGCAACTGTAAATGGTATATTTTAAATTTCAATAGCCAAAATTTGTATAGAAAAACAAATAATTTTTGTATATGACCTTTTATCCTTCAGCCTTGCTAAGCTCACTTATTAGTTCCAATAGCTTTTCTGTAAATTCTATTAGATTTTCTACATAAGTGACCATGTCATCTACAAATAAAGACAGTTTTATTTTCTTTTGCAAGCTGGATGACATTTATTTCTTTTTCATGCTTGATTGCACTGTCTAGAACCTCCATTACAATGTTAAATAGAAGTGGTGAGAGCATGTATCCTTGTATTATTCCTGATCTTAGGGGGAAAACATTCTATCTTTCACCATTAACTATGAGGTTAGATGAAAGTTTTTCATAAAGGGCCCTTATCAGGTTGAGAAAGTTCCCTTCTATTCCTAGTTTGCTGTAAGTTTTTGTCTGGAATGGCTATTATATTCTGTCCAGTGTTTTTTTCTGCATCTATTGAAAATGATTATACAGGGTTTTTTGTTTATTAATGTGTTGAATTACTTTGATTTACATTTGAGTGTTAAACCAACCCAACATTCTTGCAATAAACTCCCATTTGTTCAGGATGTATTACCCTTTTTATATATTGCTGTGTAGATATCTGGTTGACAATTTTATTCCTTTAGCCCTTTTGAATATGTCATTTCACTGTGTTCTGGCATTCATTGTTTCTGATGAGGTCACAGTAAGTCATGAAACCTAGCAACTTTGCTCTCATAGAGAGCTTTGGTAGAACTCCTGAGCCAACTGAGCTATGGGAGGAATATAGGAGAAGGCCTGGGCAAGAATGATACATATTTCCACTCACAGTTCTTATCCAAGCTTTGGTATTTTTTCTTGCATAAACACTTCTCAATTTGTTTTATGCTTTTGTTGACTTACAGAGCTCAGCAGTGGTTGTTTCCCATGATTTTATCCAGTTTAATTGATGCTTTTTGTGGGGAGAATTTATCAAGCTTTTAGTCCACCATATTGGAAATACTGCCTCCTTACCGACTATTTTTCTTTCTTGCAATGATGACAGGGAAGCTAATTGTCTGCCAAAGGATATGTGGGAGAGAAAAAAAGGACAGACATTAAAAAGCAAAACTAAACAAAACTTCTATCTTCTACCCATGGTTCCAGCCTCAACTATTATAAGCTACTTCTCCTCTCCCCACCACCCGTTCCCAACTTAGGACACAGTTAACTTCTATCATGCTACAGAATTCTCACAGGTGGTATTAATTTAACAGATTTATTAAGCCACCCCTGGCATTTTGGGGTTTTGTTTGTTGATTGGTTTTGGAATTTCTATGTTTGATTCATGGTATAAAGCCAGCAATTGATGGTAGTTTACTATTCTGTCAGGAATCTGATTCTTTGCTATTTTCTTATTGCCTCGAGCCTAATACAAGCTTCATTATCATCTTCCTGGATGATTATACCTATATTCCATTCAATTTTCATGGTTTCTATTTCTGCTACTTCAATCTACATTAACTACTGCCAGAAATTGCTCATGCCAGAATCCTTCTTTGCAGATGTCATTGTGGGGGAAAGTTTTGAAAGGAGGAGACTTAAATTTCTGGTGGATTATTTTAAGTCCCTTATGATGTAGTGATCGTTGCAGGAAAACTTACCTTGGCTAATTATTTCCGCCTGTTTTGTTCTACAGACTAGGCATTATTACATCCATTTAATATCTTAATTTTCATCTCAAGGAATAAAGGAACCAGGAGAAATTTTGTATTCTGTGTTACAGAAGTTGCTAGATAGGATTTATGTACTTGTTTCCCAAATTTTGCAAAGGAATGGGGTATACATAGCATTATTAAGGGGATGATTAGTAAGGCTGTAGATCAAAATATCCTCTCTTTCCGGGCTTCTGCCAAACACTAATATGAGATCCCTGAGGATAAATATATTCTTATTAGGAGAAAAGACTTGCTCCTAACACCTTTCCTGATAGCAGTTTCTCCTAACTCTCTACACACTGACTTCTGCTTATTTCATAGAACACATTTTGTGTTTTTCCAACCTAGGGACTTTACAGATATACCCTTGGCCTGGAACACACTTCATCCTTCTTTACAGCACAGAGAGTTGACACTGATACTCTCTTATTTGTCTTCAGTGCAATGCAGTTAATGAATTATGAAAAAAACCCCACAAATCTGCAAGCTAAAGATAATACTAATAATGCAAACATAACTGAAACACAGAAAATGACAATTTTCCTATGGCTAACAGAACCTCTCCATCAGCCAGTTATGTGATAAAAAATAATAAAGACCTAATCAGCTCTTATAAGTCATCCAAAATATTTGAAATTGTCAGCAAGATTTTAAAAAAATGAATGTATATCTACTACTGTTAATGATAACCTTGTCCTAAATGTAATAATGTAGATGTCCTAAATGTATATTAGTTAATGTTAGTAGGAAGATATCACATTTAGGAAGACATTTAAAAACTAAGCAAATGGACTTCCCTGGTGGTGCAGTGGTTAAGAATCCACCTGCCATTGCAGGGGACACGGGTTTGAGCCCTGGTCCGGGAAGATCCCACATGCTGCAAAACAACTAAGCCTGTGTGCCACAACTACTGAGCCTGTGCTCTAGAGCTCGTGAGCCACAACTGCTGAGCCCGTGTGCCACAACTACTAAAGCTCATGAGTCTAGAGCCCATGCTCCACAACAAGAGAAGCCACCACAGTGAGAAGCCCGCACACCGCAATGAAGAGTAGCCCCTGCTTGCCACAGCTAGAGAAAGCCCATGTGCAGCAACGAAGACCCAACACAGCCATAAATAAATAAGTAAATAAATAAATAAATAAGTCACCCAATAAAAAGCAAAAGTCACTTCCAGAAGAGAGACTTTTGCTGTTAAAGAAAAAAAAAAAACTAAGCAGAGCACAGACATAATACTATAGTTTTTTCAGCTAATTTTCATGTGATATTTAATTTAGTAGTCTATAATATATCTCAAACAAACCAAAATAATACTTAAATAGACAAAATGGTGGCAATGTTGCTCCAAATAATTGAGATACTATAGTTAGATGATATTAACAACAAAACAACATTTTACTACAAATAACTCTATTAAAAGAATCAAAGATCTATTATGAACAACTATTCGCCAATATATTTGAAAGAATATGACAACTTTTATTGGAAATATATATGTTCCTAAAATTGATTTTAAAATAAACAAGTAGAAAATGTAATTAATAATAAAATACCTTTTATAATAATGTAACAGAATATAGAGTATCTGGAAAAAAATCCAACAAAAGGGTGTGTATGATTTCTAAAGGAAACATTATTAAATCGTCTTAAGAATAGTTTTAATAACCCAAATGTTAGGATTTATGAGTAGAAAGATATACTATGCTTACATAGGAAATGTATTAGTATAGTAAACATGTCATATTCCCCTAAAATTGAACTACATATTCAGTGCATTTGAATAAAAATACCAGCAGTCTTTGTTCCTTAGAATTTGATAAAATGACCCTAAAATTTCTAAGTAAGAATAATGGGTTAAGAAGACAAGGAAGGGGCACTTGCTTTACCAGACATCAGAACCTAATATGAAACTATTGTAATTAAGAATGTGTGGTATTTGGTATAGGTAAAGAAAGTAGAATAGGGTAGAGAACTTGGAAATGGATTTATGTACTTTATACAATTATAATATATGATGTAGGTAAAAAGAAAATCTCACAAAATTTAATACAGCACAACAATCTTTTTATAAAATTTAAAACAACTAAAATTGCATAATATTCCATATGTATGTATGTATGTCTATAGTGCTTTTTTTTACAACAAAATCCTTGGTACAATCTAGAATCTTTTTTTGTTTTTTTTTTTAAATTTATTTTTATTTATTTTTGGCTGTGTTGGGTCTTCGTTTCTGTGCGAGGGCTTTCTCTAGTTGCGGCAAGCGGGGGCTACTTTTCAGCGTGGTGCGCGGGCCTCTCACTATCGCGGCCTCTCTTGTTGCGGAGCACAGGCTCCAGACGCGCAGGCTCAGTAGTTGTGGTGCACGGGCCTAGTTGCTCCGCGGCATGTGGGATCTTCCCAGACCAGGCCTCGAACCCGTGTCCCCTGCATTGGCAGGCAGATTCTCAACCACTGCACCACCAGGGAAGCCCCTATAGTGCTTTTATGGAATACACATACAGACATACAGTCACACACACACGTGCGTATGCAAATACATATACACACGGAGAGCCCTTGCTTTGCAAGGATCTGATATGCTTACATTTTGGTTACTCACAGTTTAAATAACACCAGCTCTAAATGACAATTTAGATTTGTTACTGTGTTATATTAACTATGAGTAATTGCATAAAGTGCAAACTTTGCTGCTAGCTCTTCATCCCACAGATCACTATGTAAATAAGATGCACATTATGATCAGTTATTAATCATGCCATATCTTTCAATGTTTTTTGTTGACTGGTCACTATGTATCTGTTATTCATTTCATGCACAGACAGCAAAATGTGTAGTTGTGCTACCTCCTGTCTCCCAATGATAAACCCATGTAACATTTTATAAAAATGGATAATCCAAAAAGGGAATTGACCAACAGAGGTGAGTATACAGCAAAGAAACAAAAGTGATAAAACTGGAAGTTAAATTGAATGTGATTAGAAGATTTGAAAATGGTGACTGCAGTGTCAGGAAGTAAGACATCCTGGCAGGAAGAAAGAGCAAGTAATAGGCATGCAGTTTGGCAGAAACTAATTTAATATTTCACATAATACAGAGATTTCTCATATATTCCTACTCTTCAAAGAAACTAGAAAAAATGTGTAATACATGGTAGATGTTTAGCTCAATAAATAGTTATTAATGCAAACATTGTGGACTACTGCAAAAATTTTTCTCACTGATTCTTTCTACTCAATTCACACTATTCTCTAGAGTTTCATTCAACTTTCCACAAATATTTATTAAGCTCTTCCTATGTCAGGCACCATTCTAGGAATTATGTTATATGCAAAGATAAAAGCAAACAAAGAAAACCTTTGACCTCATGGAGATCATACTCTAGTGGGAATAAACAAATAATAAATGATCTAAATAAGTAAATGGTATCGTATACCATAAGGTGATAAGTGCCATGGGGAAAATATTCAAGACGGAAGAAAGAACAATAGTATTGAAGGATGGAGTGAAATTTCAAATAGTTGTTTAGGGCTTATATTACTTAAGTGATTTTTGAATGAAGGGGGTGAGAGAAAAACTCATGTAGATATCAATGGGAAGAGCATTCCAGGGAGAGGAAAGAGCAACTGCAAAGGCCCTGAGGTGGGAATGTGTGTGGCATGTTCTAGGAACAGCAAGGAGGCCAATGTATATGGGGAAGAGAAAATGGGGGAGGAGGGATAGTTACCAATTAGGTTAGAAAAGTAAAAGAGACCCAGATTGTTTAGGACTTTGCAGTTCATTGAAAGGACTTTGACTTTTATTCTAAGTAAGATGGGAAGTGTCAGGGAGGAAGAAGTTTTCCTCTACCCTTCTAAGTTCTTCTGGCTGGTCTAGGAATTAAGCTGACATAAGACAGGTTAACAGGAGAAAATCACACAAAAGGTTAATAACATGGATACATGGGAGAGACCCAGGAAAACTGATAATTCATCAACATGGCTAAAACCCTCACCCTAAATACCATCTTCATCTAAAAACAAAAGAGGATGTTGGGGGATGGGGTTTAGGACTTCAAAGGGGAGGAAGGCAATTCACATGGAGATGGAAAAGCAAATGTTTGGTAAACAAATGTTTGCTGGGCCATACAGAGACAATGGGACAGAGAGAGGAATTTTAACAAACAGACTTTGCTAGGTTCATCCCCATTTACCATACCTAGTTCATAGTATAGTTATCTATGGTGGTAACCCTTCCTGGAACAGGTCCTCTATCTACATTCATTTAGGCAGTTAGTGGGGGAAGGTCAAAGATTCTTCCTGAGTTGTTTGGGCCTTAAAAATTATCAGCCTAAATTAATCATCATGCCAAAGAGACACATTTTGGGGTGGTGAATTTTGCTCCCCTGTAGAAGTCAGTGGTCAGATTTGAGCAAAAGAGTAACATGATCTGAATATTTTAACCCAGTTGCTCTGGCTTCTATGTTGAGAAAAAATCTGGTTGTGAAAGGCTGGGGGAAAGTGGAAGCAGGGACACAAGTTAATAGGCTATTTTAATAATCCAGGAAATACATGATGGTGAACTTGGTAGCAGTGAAAGAGAGTAAGAAGTGTTCAGATTGTGGATATAATTTTAAGATAGAACTTTTAGATGGTTTCCTGACAGGATGTGGGGCATGAGAGAAAAAGTGATACAAACATAACTTCAAGGATTCTAGCCTTGTATATCTGGAAGGATGGAGTTAACTGAGATAGGGAAAGACTGTAAGAAACAAATTTGGAGTTGGGGAAGATCAGGGGCTCAGTTTTGGGATCTAGAACACAAATCTAATCATGTCACATCACAGATAAAACCCTTCTTTGATTCTAGAATAAAATTTAAACACCTCAGTACAGCGTACAAAGTTCTGAATGATGTGAATCTAGTCTACATTTTTGGGCTCCATCATTCACCATTAGCTTATAAAATCATTTGCAACTTCCCTAGTAACATAGTGTTTTACACACTATTTGCCCTCATTGGAGTGAATTTTCTCCCCTCTTCTACATTTTTAAGTTGTAGATAAAACATAATACCCTCTGTGAAACTTTCCCCACTTCCCTCAGGCAAAGCTAATCAATTTCTCTTCCCTGCCCCTATAACATTGTGATCTTATGTTTATCATAGCACATGTTTCATTATTTGGGTCTCTCATTAAACTGTGAGCTTCATGAGGACAAGAGCATGACTTATTCACATCTGTACCCTCCAGATCTTAGCACAAAAATGTAAGATAGCTGCCCCCAAAATATTTGTTTAATGTTGAATGAGGATATAAATGAATGGTAAAGCACTCTTGAAGATTATTTGGAATCATATTTTCAAGTGATTATTATAAATCAAAAATTTATATATTTGGTAGTGTATATATGTCAATGCTACTCTCTCATCCCAGCTTACCCTTCCCCCTCCAAGTGTCCTCAAGTCCATTCTCTACATCTGCATCTTTATTCCTGTCCTGCCCCTAGGTTTGCTATGAAGCCGAGCAAGAGATGCAGTTTAAATAGAATAACCATCTAGAATTGAACAACACATTTTAAAGGTATGTGAAAAAAATTATGAAAAGCTTTCAATATCATCTCTTTCTGGGAAAATTTCTTATAAGTTGAGGGTATAACTTGTACCTATTATAGTTAGTATTACAAGAAAAAGAACAGGTTTCTGATTCTGCTTCAAAGAGAGATTTTCCCCCAAGTTCCCAAAATCATGAAGCAAAATTTTGATCAACTAAAAATTAAATATCATTTTGCCTTCAGCTTTCCACAAGATGTTTATGAATTAGTCCTCATCTTTATAAGTGAATGAATTGTTCCATGAAATCTAAAGGTCTGTGTGTTTGGATTCATGCCAGAGACATTCTGCAAGCTGATGGCTCATTGTGACAGGGAGGCTAACATTTGTTGATGCCAGATATATATATATATATATATTTTTTTAATTTTTATTTATTTATTTATTTATTTATGGCTGTGTTGGGTCTTAGTTTCTGTGCGAGGGCTTTCTCTAGTTGTAGCAAGTGGGGGCCACTCTTCATCGCGGTGCGCGGGCCTCTCACTATCGCGGCCTCTCTTGTTGCTGAGCACAGGCTCCAGACGCGCAGGCTCAGTAACTGTGGCTCACGGGCCTAGTTGCTCCGTGGCATGTGGGATCTTCCCAGACCAGGGCTCGAACCCGTGTCCCCTGCATTGGCAGGCGGATTCTCAACCACTGCGCCACCAGGGAAGCCCAATGCCAGATATATTAAAGTGAAGATGCTTAAATATTCCCAGGCTTGAATCTATGTGTCACATTTAATGGCTCAGTATAAATTCCTGTATATATTTCTTACTTTTAGCTTATTTAGGAATTTTATGGGGTGAATTGTGTCCCCCCCACCAATTCATATGTTGAAGTTCTAACCCCCAGTACTTTAGAATGTGACTGTATTTAGAGATAGCACCTTTAAAGGGGTAATTAAGATTAAATAAGGTTATTAGGGTGGCCTCTAATCCAATATAATTGGTCTCCTTATGAGAAGAGGAGATTAGAACATAGACATGCACAAAGGGAAGACCCCATGTGAAGGCAAAGGGAAAAGACAGCCATCTACAAATCAAGAAGAGAGGCCTCAGGATTAAACCACACTGATGACATTTCAATCTTGGACTGTCAGAAAATAAATTTCTGTTCTTTCAGATATCCAGTCTTAGAAAACTAATATAGGGAGATTGATTCTAACTCAAGTCTAAATCAGAGATAATGTAGATAGTTGCATGTTTTCATTAAATTTTGATGCAGATAGACATTTTGGAGACATAGTAGTAACTGATACATCTACTATTTGGGAGGATTGAACCTTAGGCTTTTGCTGCTTCAGTTCACAGTTGTATACATTTTCATAGTAATTAAATGGAACTGGGCATTTGTGACAGTGAATGGCAAACTTTAATGTACATCAGAATCACCTGGAAGATGTTAAAAGTATGGATTCTAAGGTACACTTTAAGTCTGGGATGGTACTCAGACTTCTACATTTTAACAAACTTACCAGTTAGATGCTGGTGGTCCAAGGATTAAAATCATGGTTAGAGAAACACTGATCTAGGGTTTTACTGAAATAAAAAGCATAAAAAAGTTGAAAAATATGTCATAATTTATAAGGCTGTTCCATTGTAACAATGAAATACGGATTCTGCTCGTAGAGAGAGCCAATTGTTAGTACTTCTCAATTTTCAGTGATGTCACACTGGTATCTTGAAATTGGCCATAGTGGCTATATTTACACATCAGAAATAGGAAAATGATACAGTTCAGGGCTCTTTTTCCACCACAGAACTGGTTTCTAGCACAATATTGGAAATAGGCAGTGGCTATCTTTTGAGTCAGTGTTACCCGGTTTTGTCCCTAAACTCTATGTGCCCAAGGTCTTTGAAGTAGGCTGGCCTCTTCCCTGAATTATTGGAAGGGATGGAGAATGCAGTGGGTCCCTTGCTAGGGAGTTCTGTATAAATTATTGGTATGTGTTTTGTGAGGCTATGGATAGAATTATTGGGGCCACCTGATGAGCAGCAAGGTAAATTGCATGGGTTCAGGTTATCTAATGGAGGAGAAAGACAAAAATAGTATGCCAGGATTCTAAGCTAGGGAGGCTGATACAAGGAAACTTTTAAGACAGTGGAAGCCAGTGCTGATACCATGAAATGAAGAACATTGATGCTGCTGAAGATTTTTTTATCTAGCAGAAAAAGGAATGTCCTAAAGAAGGGTGGTTAAACAATAATACACCCACCCTGATGTGGCACATATATACAATGGAATATTACTCAGCCATAAAAAGAAATGAAATTGAGTTACTTGTAATGAGGTGGATGGACCTAGAGTCTGTCATACAGAGTGAAGTAAGTCAGAAAGAGAAAAACAAATACCATATGCTAACACATATATATGGAATCTAAAAAAAAAAAAAAAGGTTTTGAAGAACCTAAAGGCAGGACAGGAATAAAGACACAGACGTAGAGAATGGACTTGAGGACACGGAGAGGGGGAAGAGTAAGCTGGGATGAAGTGAGAGAGTAGCACTGACATATATACACTACCAAATGTAAAACAGATAGCTAGTGGGAAGCAGCCACATAGCACAGAGAGATCAGCTCGGTGCTTTATGACCACCTAGAGGGGTGGGATAGGGAGGGTGAGAGGGAGACACAAGAGGGAGGGGATATGGGGATATATGTATACATATAGCTGATTCACTTTGTTATACAGCAGAAACTAACACAACGTTGTAAAGCAATTATATTCCAATAAATGTTTAAAAAAATAAAAAATAAATAAATAAAAATAAAACCTTATCTGAGTTCAGTGGAAAAGACTAGCATGATCAATGAATGGTGTTGCCATTGTGCTAGAAGGATCTCTGCTGCAATACAATTTTTTCTTTTACCTTTTACCTACAGAACTTGAGTAAGATATTTTATTACCAGTAAAGAGATATTGAGGGCCAGATTGCTTCAGTTTCTTTTGATTTCTACCTGGATTCCTAAATACAAAGTCTCACTGTATTTTATATTTCCTGATAAGAAGTGGAAGACTTAACTGAACCCCACACTGATATCACTTCTCCTCTCTCAGGTCAAGAGCCTCTCCTCATATCATACATGAGCATTCCTACTGCTGTCCTTTCCCTAATTCATTTAGCAAATATTTGAGTGTCATGTGTCAAAAGTCTAGGTAACAGGAATACAGTCTTGAAAAAAACTATGCCTTTGTGGAACTTTTAGTGGGGGAAGGAAGATAATTCACAAAATAAATAAGCCAAAATAAAAAAGTATTTTAGATAGTGGTAAGTGCTAAGCAGGAAAAATTAAACCTAGTTTATGATAAGGGAAATTAAATTGTCAGAGTGGTTTCAAATTTTAGATAGAGTAACCACAGTGGTCCTCATTAAGAAAATGACTTTGGAGTAAAGATCTGGAGAAAATGTGGGCACTAGTCACGTACCTATATATTTGGGGGAAGAACATTCCAGCACAGAGAACAGCAAGTGCAATGGCTATGAAGTGAGAGGATGCCTGGGGTATTTGTGGCACAGCAAGGATCCCAATATGACTGAATGTGAATAAGAGAATAGTAAAAAACAAAATCAGAGAGCTAATGGAGCCAGATCATGTGGGGATTTATAATCTTAGTAAGGAATTTGGCTTTTACTCTGGGTGACATGAGTGAGATGGAAATCCATTGGACAATTCTGAGCAGAGAAGTAAAATGATCTTACTTATGTTTTAACAACATTACTTTGATTTTGTGTTGAGAATAGATAGCGGGAGGTCAAGGTCAGAAGCAGGAAGACCAATTAGGAGGCTATTATAAATGAAGGAAGTGATGATGGTTGCTTGAATCAAGCTCATGGCTATGTCAGTGGCAAGAGGTCATTATAAGCTGGGACAAAGTGAGAGAGTGGCATGGACATATATACACTACCAAACGTAAAATAGATAGCTAGTGGGAAGCAGCCGCATAGCACAGGGAGATCAGCTCGGTGCTTTGTGACCACCTAGAGGGGTGGGATAGGGAGGGTGGGAGGGAGGGAGACGCAAGAGGGAAGAGATATGGGGACATATGTATATGTATAACTGATTCACCTTATTATAAAGCAGAAACTAAGACAACATTGTAAAGCAATTATACTCCAATAAAGATGTTTAAAAAAAAAATTCTAGATCTATTTAGTGGGTAGAACCGAAAGGATTTTCAGGCACTTTGGATGTATAATGTGAGAGAAAGAGAAAAGGAGGACACTAAGGGTTTTGATCTGGAATAAAACCAAACATGTAACAATGGAATTATCATTAATATACACATCCCAAATTTCTGGACTGTTATGTCAAAAGCACAAATATTAACACAGCACTACAGATAGCCAGCTCTCAATCATTTGAAGATGGCACGTGAATTGAAACTTATTTCCACTCCTAAATGTTCTTTGAGTATATTACGGGTACCTTATCAGATCTTATTTAACAGCCTAGAAACAGAAACTGGATTAAAGCTCAACCACTCCTCATTTGGTATGGAGAGGAAAAGTGTTACATTTGGGTTGCCCCTATTTGGATTATTTCCTAATTTACATTACTTTTCATTCTGTGCATGTCCAAATGTGAAATCCTGTTTTGTCTTATATTTTTAAAAATTTATTTTTGTTATTTAAAAGTTATATTCAAACAAAAACTCAGCAGTTCAACTGGGCAGCCAAAACTTGTGATGTGCCAGAACCAGCTCAGATTACAAGTTTTTTCTTACCATTATTTAATCCGTTATTTTTGATTTAAGGTGGTCTGCACTGTTGATCGCCAGATATTTATAAGTTCAAGAACTTTAATTGTGAAAATTCCATGTACGTTAAAGCCATGCCCCCAAAATAGTAGGTTCTAGATTCAAGTAATTTTAAACAGGTTTTTTTTTTCCTATGTGAGTAAGTGAATATAGTTGGAAATCATGCAGAATGTAAAGCAATTATTTGCTGTGTGGGTCTGTCCCATACATTGTAGGACATCTCGATTTCCTAACCTCTATCAACTAAGTACATCATGAAACCCCCATCAGTGTAACAACCTAAATACACCCCCTACACATTTCCCAAATGCCCACTAAGTATGGTATGGCCCTCATTAAGAACCACCGTTGGAAGACAGCTTCCTGTTCCTCACCTATACCTACAGTCACACAACTTGCAGGAAAACAGGTTTGTTTTACTACTTAGAAAGGGAGCCAGACCTCTTTTGTGATCGTTATTAGGTGGGTACAATCATCATGTTTAAAAACATTTTAAAGGCTTGTTAGTAGATGGCCCTAGGTCTCAATTAATGTTTAATTTCTGATTTTAGAATCCTTTATTCTTTCATATTTAAGCATAATTGCCTTTCTAGGGAATTACTAACCCTCCGCCAATAGTTGTGGTCTCATGCTTGTCATCTCCTGTTCTGCGATGGGAGTTACTTATATGATGTGTAATTGAGTGGCACAACTGTTTGGGAATTTTTATGTAAGGAGTAACGTGTCGAGTTGACAACTGAAAAGGCAAAAGGAGCCGAATAATTTTTTCCCATTGCCACACAAATAAGAAATATTTCTGAAATACTAGAAAACATGAGAAAAGCAAGTTATAAACAAAGTGTCAGGGACCTTCATATTGGTAGATTCTAAAGCTAACTCTTTAGACAACACCAAAGTAACAATACTAAAAATCCTGTGATTTTTCTTTGTAAAATGTACAGAGAAGAAATAGGCAATTCCCTTACATAGGAGCTCAAAAAGTGTATGGCCTGGGACTCAATAGTTGGCAAGGGTGAAAGCTTTCAAGAGTTCTAGGTTCTCTATTGTTACACACAAAATATTGAGTCCTTTAGCACATTTATTATTAGGTTAATCTTAGCATTTTGTTGTTATCATGATAAGATGCTCTTTACTACATTTTCTAAGTGGCTATTGTTGACAAATAAAGATGCTAGTGTTTTTTTTATATAAAAAAAAGAGTTCTAGGTTCTCTGTCATAGGTAGATAAGTCAGAGGCAAAACAGATGGCTATAGATGAGAAATTTAAGAGCTAGTATATATATCTATACTATCTGCCTGCTGGCCAGAAAGAACATAAACTAGCTGCCCAACAGTGAAAACTGTTGTCATGATAATTTAGACATATACATTTAGATGTCCTAAATTAGACTCAGATGAGCACTCCTATTTATACCTATTAACATCATCCATTCATTTCTCAAAGATTTAGTGAATGACATTCATCATACACTGGGTAGGTGCTCATTATACCCTGAAATGGCCCCTTTTAGCAAAAATGCATCCAGGCAAAGGTATGACAAGAAATCTCATCAATTTCTTGATAGAATATGATGTAAGGGAAAGAGTTTAGTTTACACAATTCTTGTACCTTCATAGGCACTTAGATAAAATAATCCACTTAACAGGGATACCTGGGCTGTGACCATCAATCCAAGTTTTTTATTTTAATACATTCAACCATTTATTCATTTGGTAAATATTTGCTAAGCATGTACTGAATATTAGACACTATCTCAAGCATTTGGGCAATATCAGTGAAAAAAATAAAAGATCTCTCCCATTGTAGAGCTTAATTACAGTGGAGGGAGAGAAACGATTGTAAAAGATAGTGAAAAAGTCATATAATTATGGCTTTGTTATGAGGTTTTAAGTAATGTGGAAAAGGGAATATTTCAAAAGGAAGTAGAGTGGGATGATCAGAGGTGCTGGGAATGAGGAAGCATATTTGAATATTAGGTATTTGTGAGGAGAAGAAGTGAGAGTGATGAAAGGCTATGTTTTGGTTTGAGATTCCTAGCATACTCTAGATAGGATTCATGTAGAGGGCTTTTATCCCTCTCTCCTTAGACTTTTTCTTTCCATTGAGGTATAGCACAGATATACAAATAGTTACACCATTTTAACCTCTCTCTTCTCTAAGGCAGTTCTTACATCATATGCCTCTCTAGACAGGTCTAATTCTCAGCCCAGAAGTCAAAAGTTAGAAATCTTATTTTAGTGCTTTATTTGTTCCTAATTCTAGGAATACCATGACTTTACTCAGGAATTCATTAGTTAGCATTTACTTATTTATAAGATATGCTCCCACCTAAAACAAAAAGTCACACATGTGATCAGACAAATTGAAGGCTCAAAATTGACATCTATGTGTGTGGGGTAAGAAAGTTACCCATATTACAAAGTTAAGACAATTCTTAACAATGTAACAATAAAAATTCATGATGGGAGAAATGACATTTTCTTTTCACAAATGGACTGTATAAATATGGGTCATAAGAGATTTGGGACATACACCATTCTAGTCAAAATTACCTGACTTTACCTTTATATGGAAATGAAACTAAAAAAAGCAGTCATCAAAGTGATTATCTGAGGAAAAGAATTAACTAAGAAGCACTTCTCGAATGGCAGAGTAAGGCCCTCTGAAAAATTGCTCCTCAATAAGAGTAAAGCTAACACTGGCAAAAATTGTCAAAATCAACTTTTGCAGAAGTCTTGTAAATTAACCGAAGGCTTGCAACAATCCAAGGGGCTTTTATTCAAGAAAAGTGGCTGAATCTCAGTGAGATTAGTGAGCTTTGAGGCATTTTTACTTGCCTATTATTCCCCCTGCCCCCACACTTTTCTCTTTAATCTGTAACAGCCCTGAAAACTAACACCCTTACAACTCTCAAAGCTGTGAAAATCAGAAGAGGGCAAAATGGATTTAGAACTTCCCCAGAGGCCCATTCTCAGAGAACTGCCACTATTTGACCTGCCTGGAAGATCCCAGAAAAGCTCCATTCTCAAGGTTTCAGTTTCTTTGACCTGACTCAGATCCAACTCTGTGAACAGCGCTAATGCATTTGCTGAAAACAATCAGTTGCAATTGTTTGGCAACCTAGCTGCTTGCGGTGTGATACCAGTTGGTCTAATGGAAACCTGACCACAAAATTAAATGCAACAACTGGGGAATTCGATTTCTATAGGGGACTTATAAAGGTTTCAACAGATTTCAGGGATTATTTAAAAGGCCGTGCATATGATAAGGGCTGTGTATCAGGCTAAGAAAAATCCGAGAAGGTCCTAATCTCTCACCTCTGGCTGACCTTGAGGCTCTATACAAACATGAAGTAAAGGCTCAATCAGTTTTATAAATGGCTTGCCAGGCAATTAAGTTGTGTGCCACAACACTCAGAGCCCATTGGCAAAGGTTGAGAAATCTATTAGCTCAAGGCACTTAAGGAAATCTCTGCCCAATCAATAGCTAACCTCCTAAGAGACTTCAGTGGCCACACATCACAAAGAATACTTTGCAGAATTAGTCAAGGAAAGTGACTAAGTGGTAACAGCAACAACAAAAATCATAAACAAAGAGCCGTGTGGGGGATTTGATTTCCATAGTTGCTCTATTATATTATTTTAACTTTACATTAAAAAATTATGAGATGAGAAGTAACAACTGACACTGCAGAAATACAAAGAATCGTGAGAGGTTACTACAAGCAACTATATGCCAATAAAATGGACAATCTGGAAGAAATGGACAAGTTCTTAGAAAAGCACAACATTCCAAGACTGAACCAGGAAGAAATAGTAAATGTAAACAGACCTATCACAAGCACTGAAATTGAAACTGTGATTAAAAATCTTCCAACAAACTAAAGTCCAGGACCAGATGGCTTCACAGGTGAATTCTATCAAACATTTAGAGAAGAGCTAACACCTATCCTTCTCAAACTTTTCCAAAATATAGCAGAGGGAGGAACACTCCCAAACTCATTCTACGAGGCCACCATCACTTGGATACCAAAACCAGACAAGGATGTCACAAAAAAAGAAAACTACAGGCCAATATCACTGATGATCATAGATGCAAAAATCCTCAACAAAATACTAGCAAGCAGAATCCAACAGCACATTAAAAGGATCATACACCATGATCAAGTGGGATTTATCCCAGGAATGCAAGGATTTGTCAATATGTGCAAATCAATCAATGTGTTACACCATATTAACAAATTGAAGGAGAAAAACCATATGATCATCTCAATAAATGCAGAAAAAGCTTTCGACAAAATTCAACACCCATTTATGATAAAAACCCTCCAGAGAGTAGGCATAGAGGGAACTTAACTCAACATAATAAAAGCCATATATGACAAACCCACAGCCAACATCATTCGCAATGGTGAAAAACTGAAACCATTTCCACTAAGACCAGGAAAAAGACAAGATTGCCCACTCTCACCACTATTATTCAACATAGTTTTCGAAGTTTTAGCCACAGCAATCAGAGAAGAAAAAGAAATAAAAGGAATTCAAATCAGAAAAGAAGAAGTAAAGCTGTCACTGTTTGCAGATGACATGATACTGTACATAGAGAACCCTAAAGATGCTACCAGAAAACTACTAGGACTAATCAATGAATTTGGTAAAGTAGCAGGATACAAAATTAATGAACAGAAATCTCTTGCGTTCCTGTACACTAATGATGAAAAATGTGAAAGAGAAATTAAGGAAACACTCCCATTTACCATTGCAACAAAAAGAATAAAATACCTAGGAATAAACCTACCTAGGAGACAAAAGACCTGTATGCAGAAAACTGTAAGACACTGATGAAAGAAATTAAAGATGATACAAACAGATGGAGCGATATACCATGTTCTTGGATTGGAAGAATCAATATTGTGAAAATGAGTATACTACCCAAAGCAATCTATAGATTCAGTGCAATCCCTATCAAACTACCAATGGCATTTTTCTCAGAACTAGAACAAAAAATTTCATAATCTGTATGGAAACACAGAAGACCCCAAATAGCCAAAGCAATCTTGAGAACAAAAAACAGAGCTGGAGGAATAAGGCACCCTGACTTCAGACTATACTACAAAGCTACAGTAATCAAGACAGTATGGTACTGGCACAAAAACAGAAATATAGATCAATGGAACAGGATAGAAAGCCCAGAGATAAACCCACGCACATATGGTCACCTTATTTTTGATAAAGGAGGCAAGAATATATAGTGGAGAAAAGACAGCCTCTTCAATAAGTGGTGCTGGGAATACTGGACAGCTACATGTAAAAGAATGAAATTAGAACACTCCCTAACACCATACACAAAAATAAACTCAAAATGGATTAAAGACCTAAATGTAAGGCCAGACACTATCAAACTCTTAGAGGAAAACATAGGCAGGACACTCTATGACATAAATCACAGCAAGATCCTTTTTGACCCACCTCCTAGAGAAATGGAAATAAAAACAAAAATAAACAAATGGGACCTAATGAAACTTAAAAGCTTTTGCACAGCAAAGGAAACCATAAAAAAGATGAAAAGACAACCCTTAGAATGGAAGAAAATATTTGCAAATGAAGCAACTGACAAAGGATTAATCTCCAAAATATACAGGCAGCTCATGCAGCTCAATATCAAAAAAACAAACAACCCAATCCAAAAATGGGCAGAAGACCTAAATAGACATTTCTCCAAAGAAGCTATACAGATTGCCAACAAACACATGAAAGGATGCTCAACATCACTAATCATTAGAGAAAAGCAAATCAAAACTACAATGAGGTATCACCTCATACCAGTCAGAATGGCCATCAAAAAATCTACAAACCATAAATGCTGGAGAGGGTGTGGAGAAAATGGAACCCTCTTGCACTGTTGGTGGGAATGTAAATTGATATAGCCACTATGGAGAGCAGTATGGAGGTTCCTCAAAAAACTACAAATAGAACTACCATATGACCCAGCAATCCCACTACTGGGCATATACCCTGAGAAAACCATAATTCAAAAAGAGTCATGTACCACAATGTTCATTGCAGCTCTATTTACAATAGGCAGGACATGGAAGCAACCTCAGTGTCCACTGACACTTGAATGGATAAAGAAGATGTGGCACATATATATAATGGAATATTACTCAGCCATAAAAAGAAACGAAATTGAGTTATTTGTAGTGAGGTGGATGGACCTAGAGACTGTCATACAGAGTGAAGTAAGTCAGAAAGTGAAAAACAAATACCGTATGCTAACACATATATATGAAATCTAAAAAAAAAAAAAAAAGTATCTCTGAAGAACCTAGGGACAAGACAGGAATAAAGACGCAGTTGTAGAGAATGGACTTGAGGACATGGGGAGGGGGAAGGGTAAGTGGGGATGAAGTGAGAGAGTGGCATGGACATATATACACTACCAAATGTAAAATAGATAGCTAATGGGAAGCAGCTGCATAGCACAGGGAGATCATCTCAGTGCTTTGTGTACACCTAGAGGGGTGGGATAGGGAGGGTGGGAGGGAGACGCAAGAGGGAGGGATATGGGGATATATGTATACATATCGCTGATTCACTTTGTTTTACAGCAAAAACTAACCATTGTAAAGCAATTACACTCCAATAAAGATGTTTAAAAAAATTAAAAATAAATTAGATGTACAAAGAAATAGAAAAGTGTTGTATATACACAGGAAAAAAAGCAATTAGCAAAAACTGTCCCTTTGCAAGCTCACCTACAAAAACATTAAATCAACAATTATACATATAATTCAAATAATTAAATGAAACCATATTTAAAGAATTACAAGAAGGTATGGAAACATGTGTTACCAAATAGAGAATATCACTAAAGAGAAATTTTTAAGAATCTAATACTAATTCTGAATTTGAAAACAGTATTAACTATAATGAAAAATTCATAAAAGGGGCTCCATAGCAGATTTAAGCAGGCAGAAGAATTGGTGAACTTGAATATATTTCAGTTTAGTTTATCCTGTCTGGGGAAGAACAACAACAAAGAAGAACAAAAAAATGAACAAAGCTTTAGATATTTATGAAACACAACCAAGCATACCAACATAGACATAATGGGAATCCACTAGATGATAGAGAAAGGGGCATGTTACACAATGAATTGTGTTACCCCGAAAGGATATGCTGAAGTCCTAATCCTCAGCACCTCATAATATGACCTTATTTAGAGATAGTACCTTTGTAGAAGTAATCAAATTAAAATTAGGGTGGGCTCTAATTTTACATGACTGGTGTCCTTTTAAAATGGGGAAATTTGGACATAGAGACACAGAAAGGATTATGTGAAGAGACATAGGGGGAATTCTGTGTGAATTCAGAGGTAGAGAATGGAATTATGCTGCCATGAGCCATGAAATGTCTGAGGCTACCAGAATCTGGAAGAGACAAGGAAGAATCCTTGTCCTACAGCTTTCATAGCATGACCCTGCTGACACCTTGATTTCAGACGTTTAGCCTCCAAAACTGTGAGGCACTAAATTTCTGTTGTTTTAAGCTATCCAATCTGTGATACTTTGTTACTATAGTCCTAGTGAAGTAATACAGAGCACAAAGATTATTTGTAGAAATAATGTCTGAAACTTCTCAGATGTGCTGAGAGACATGAATCTACACATCAAAGAATCTGAATAAATTCCAAGAATTACAATTCAAAGAGATCCACACCTAGACACATCATAAAGTGTCAAAAGCCAAAAACAAAAAAAGAATATTGAAAGCAGCAAGAAAGTAGTGATTCATCACGCATAGGGGATCCTCAATAAAATTAACAACTGACTTCTTTTTTTTTTTTATTTTTTAAATTATTAGCACCTTTAATTATTATTTATTTATTTATTTATTTTTTTGTTTGTGTTGGGTCTTCGTCTCTTTGCGAGGGCTTCCTCCAGCTGCGGCAAGTGGGGGCCACTCTTCATTGCGGTGCGCGGGCCTCTCACTATCGTGGCCTCTCCTGTTGCGGAGCACAGGCTCCAGACGCGCAGGCTCAGTAATTGTGGCTCACGGGCCCAGTTGCTCCGCGGCATGTGGGATCTTCCCAGACCAGGGCTCGAACCCGTGTGCCCTGCATTAGCAGGCAGATTCTCAACCACTGCGCCACCAGGGAAGCCCAACAACTGACTTCTTATTAGAAACTATGGAGGCCAAAAATCACTGGGATGACATACTAAAACCACTGAAATAAAAAAGAATGTCAACCAAGAATTCTATATCCAAATAAGTATACTTTAAAAATGAAAGAGAAAATATATTCTCAGATCAACAAAGAATGAATTTGCTTTTAGTAGGTCTGCCCTATAAGAATTATTGAAGGGAAGCCTTCAGAGTGAAAATAAAGGACACTAGAAATAACTCAAATTCACTCAAAGAAATAAAGACCACTGGCAAAGGTAACTATTGATACATAGGTGAATATGAAATGTATTACCACCTGTAATTCTTTCCTTATTCTGATTTAAAAGATAACTGCATAAAGCAAAAATTATAAAAGTGTTTTGATGGGCTTATAATATAAAAAGATGTCATTTGTATGACTATAATAGCACCAGGATTGGGGAAGGAAGATTGCTAAATTGGAGCAATTTTTTGTATGCAATTGAAATAAAATTGGTATTAATCTGATGTAAATATGTTAATTGTAATCCTTAGAGCAACCACTATGAAGATGAACTGGAAAACAATAAAGAAAACCAGAATGGAATGAAAATGGTATAGAAAGAAAATATATTTAACACAAAAAAGACAGTTACAGATTAATAGAAAAACAAAAAAGCCTCAGACATATATAAAAGAAGTAAATAGCAGATATAAATGCTAGCATAGCATGAATTCTCTTTTCACTCTCCCTTCTTCCTCCCTCTCTTCTTCACACACACTCACACACACATTTACATACACCTAATGAGAGTGCCATTATTTGATTTATAAACAAGGAAGGGTAGAGGAAAGAACAATGTATGAAGCTTAGTTACAAGGTAAAAATCAGAACATTATATTCTGACTGGTGAATTGGTATATCAGTAATGAATAGAGACTTCATTTAAGACTGTATTACATTTTTCTTTTACCATAGAGATAATTTTAATTTACTTAAACAGGCCTGATTTGAGCCCCATAAATGTACCAAATCAATCCCATCTCTTTAAGGGAGGTCTCATAGGAACAGATTCTGAATTATAGTTTACAATTTATGTAAAATGCACCTTATATCTCAAAATTCAGCTGCAAGGTGTAGTCAGAGCACACTCAGTTTAATTTGGGGTGTGGGTAAGTTTCTGTAGAGGCATTATGAATTCACAGATTACTACCCATTCTAATGAATCTCCCATTTCAGTGCAAAGTGTTGCTCTTCATGGCTAATGAAGTGGAAAGCTGACACTATTTGTGGCAGAATAGCATTCTCCAATTTGTTATCTCAGGGGGAAAAGCCATTTTTTGCTAATGTTGAAAATGTTTCCCACGAAGTGACAGCAATTAGGGATATTTTTGGCCAGTGTAATAAGCAAGTAAACCAATCCATAAAACTAGGCTGTGGTATGAACATGTAGGTCAGTCTTTCCACTTGATTTTGATTAACACTGTCATCAAAGACATAGAAATCACACTTTCCATCAAAGTCATGGTTATTCTGTGCCACTCAAATTCTACTGAATAAAAGAGACCTTTTGTGTGACTTCATTGTGGACTTAGAGGAACCCAAAGGAGACACTTCTGAGATATTACCACAATTGACTAGATTTTACTTTAGAATAAAACATATATGTCACCTAGAACTTAAGATCACATAAGCATGTTCTCTTAGTCACAGTGTCAACAACAGTCTGGTCATATGGAACTCTATCAATGAATCCATAGATATTCAGGCCTGAAGATAAAGTAGTCTGAATTATTCTCATGATATTATTATTAGCACCATTATCATTAAGCAAGGAACACAACTTCTGCCTATGTCCTTGAAACATGTAATACTCAACTTTGTCTATACACACACACACACACACACACACACACACACACACACACACACACAGAGCAATGGAGGGTATGCCCAAAGGACATAGGAGCCACCTGAAAGAGTGTCCAATGGCCAAACTATCATAAAATAAATATTGGGTAAAAATTAAAATAAGCATCAGATTATAAGTCAAGGTATAAAATAAATATGTCTATACAGATGTAAATAAATGATTTAAGAAGTAAACAAATGGAGACAATAGACAAATCTGTGCAGAAGAATTCCAAATAATTTATGTAGATACTGTGCTCTCAAGGAAGTGGACTTTAACTCCCCAACCCTTGAATGTCACTTAGTGATTTGCTTTCAAAGAGTAGAGTATGGAAAGCAGGGGAAAAGAGTAACTTTACAGTGGAGGATATGACAAACACTACCTCAGCCAGATGATGAAGGTTAACCTGAAGATAGCATGTACTCTTGATATTATTTGGTGAGAATGGCACTTTAACTTCTGTGGTCTTTTCCTCAAAAGCCCATGCTTCAAAATCTTGTAAGTTCCTTCTCTTTCTGACAATTCAAACACTATTTTTTTAATGTTTGTGTAGCAACACCATCTTGTTCAGCAGTCGACATTGTCAGCTTTTTTAGATTTTAACCATTCTAGTAGGTATGTAGTGATACCCCAGTTGTTTTAATTTGCAATTTTCTAATAACAAATGATATTGAGCTTCTTTTCATATGCTTATATGCCATCTGTATACTTTGTTTGATGAACTGTCTGTTAAGATCTTTTTGCCACTTTTAGTTTGTTATTTTAATAGTTTTTGTACATTTTAGATACAAATCCTTCATCTATGTGATTTGTAAATAATTTCTCCCAGTTGGTAACTTTTCTTTCTCTTGTCAGTGTCTTTGGCAGATAAAAAGGTTTAATTTAAATACAGTTAAACTTATTTTTTTCTGTCATATATTGTTTTTGTTGTACCTAAAACTCATCACCAACCTGAACATCACAAAGATTTTCTCGTATATTTTATCCTAGAAATGTTATAGCTTTGCATTTTATCAATACATTTATGTATATGATCCATTTTGAGTGAATTACTGTGGAAGGTGTAACCTTTGTATCTAGTTTTATTTATTTATGATTAAATATCATATTAGCTGTAGGGTTTTTGTAGATGTACTTTATCAGGTTGAGGAAATTTTTTCTGTAGTTTATTCAGAGTTAGTTTTTGTAGAGTTTTACCATGAATTCCCATATTATTTTGAAATAAATCTAAGATATTATATTATTGAATCTGTACAAAGTAATAACTTTAACAATCATAACCATAACATAACCCATTATCACACCTAAAGTTAACAATAATTTCTTAGTATCATCAAATATACAGGCAATTTTCAAACTTCAAATTGTCTTATAAATATCATATTTTTGACAGTTTGTTTAAATTAGGATCTGAACGAATCCTCACATTGTGATTACATGATATACCTTTTAAGCCTCTTAATTTCTGTTTTTTCCCTAATAATTCTTCCAATTTCCTTTAAAATTATTTAAGAAACCAATTTATTTGTCCTATAGATCTTTCACTTTCTGAATTTTGTTAATTGTATCCCCATGGCAACATTTAGGTTTTAATCAGTTCCGTATTTCATGTAAATTGTACTAGATCTCAAAACTATCAGATTCAGATTAATTTTTTTGAAGATTATTTTAAGAGGTGTTTGTGTGTTTGCCACCAGAAGGCAAATAATTTGTCTTTTTGAATTGTTAGCAGATCATGACTAGACCCATTCATTCATTAAGAGTTGCAATATGGTGATTTTCTAATTCTATCATTCCTTCTTTATTCCTTAACTTGAATACTACTCTAAAGATAAAATTTCCTTCACCCATATTATTGTCACCCACAGAAATAAGTCAGACCTCTAACCCAAAAATTTGTTTAGATGACAAGACTGATGATGCCACAAATATACTTAGAGGGTATGAAAGGTTATTTCTCACATAAGGCTTTCTGGGGAGAACATAGTATGTTATGCTCCCAAGAAGAACTAAGCATTGATTGACGGGCAGAAAAAGGAGTTTGGCTTGGGGTTTCATTGTAGTTAGAGGGTGGGGCTGGTATGTGGGTTCTTGCACATGGACAGAGGTTTGTGTGGTTTGAACGTCTCACTGGCACAAAAGGAGGGAGCTCCCATGGTTTTTTTTAACTTGCCCAGATATGGTACCGAAAGGAAAGGGAGGGGTAGGGATTAAAAGATGTGTGGGGTTACATGATATTCTGGGGAGGAGTTTTTTCTGCTCTGGTCATGTTTACATGTAAAAGTTTCTTCAAAGAGTCTCGCATCAGTATTATCATGGTTAGGGCCTCCTCCAATGCAAACGTTGCTTTAAAATTTTATTTATTTGTTTGTTTATTATTGAATACAGTAGAATTTTTTTTAGAGCAGTTTAAGATTCACAGCAAAACTGAGTAGAAGGTAAAGAGATTTCCAATATATCCCCTTCCCCCACATATGCATAATCTCTCTCATTATCAACATACCCTACCAAAGTGGCACATTTGTTAGAATTGATAAACCTACATTGATACATCATTATCACTCAGAGTCCATAATTTACATTAGGGTCTACTCTTAGTGTTCTGCATTCTATAGGTTTGGAGAATGGCATTTATTCCCCATTAGAGTATCAAACAGAACAGTTTCATTGCCCTAAAAATCCTCTGCTCTCTTGACTTTTCATACTTCCCTCCCCTCTAATCCCTGGCAACCACTGATCTTTTTACTGTCTCCATAGTTTTGCTTTTTCTATAATGTCATATAGTTGGAATCATACAGTATATAAACTTTTCAGATTGACTTCTTTCACTTAGTAATATGCATTTAATTTTCCTCCATGTCTTCTCAAGGCTGAATAGCTCATTTATTTTTAGTGCTGGATAATATTCCATTGTCTAGATATATCACATTTATGTATCCATTAACCTACTAAGGGACATGTAGTTTGCTTCCAAGTTTTGGCAATTATGAATAAACCTGCTATAAATATCCAGGTGTGTTGACATGTTTTCAATTCCTTTGGTTAAATACCAGAGAGAATGATTGGTAGATCATGTGGTAAGAGTATGTTTAGTTTTATAAGAAACTCCCAAACTGCCTTCCAAAGTGAGTACCAGTTTAAATTTCCATCAGCAATGAATGAGAGTTCCTGTTGCTCCCAATCTTCATGAGCATTTTCTGTTGTCAGTTTTCTGGCATTTTAGCCATTCTGATAGGTGTGTAGTGGTATCTCATTGTTGTTTTAATTTGCATTTCCCTTTTGACATATGATGTAGAGCATCTTTTCATATGGTTGTCATCTGTGTATCTTAATTGGGGAGGTGTCTGTCAAGGCCTTTGGCTCATTATTTAATCAGGTTGTTCATTTTCTTATTGTTGAGTTTTTAATACTGTATACTTTGGATAACAGTCCTTTATCAGCTATGTATTTGCAAATATTTTATCCAGTCTGTGCATCCACTTTTCATTCTCTTGACATTGTCTTTTGCAGGGCATAGATTTTTAATTTTAACTAAGTGCAAGTTAATCAATTATTTATTTCATGGATTGTTTATTGGGGGGTTATACTAAAGAAGTCATTAAAAAACTAAGGTCATCTTGATTTATTTTCTAGGGGTTTCATAATTTGGGGTTTTACATTTAGGTATATAATCAATTTTGAGTTCATTTTTATGAGAGGTTTAAGGTCTGTATCCAGACTCTTTTTTTTTTTTTTTTTTTGCATGTGGATATCCAGTTTTCTCAGCACCATTTATTGAAAAAAAAAAAGAAAAACTATTTTTGCTCCATTGTATTGCCTTTGATCCTTTGTCAAAGATCGGTTGACTATACTTATGGGGGTCTATTTCTTGGCTCTCTATTCTGTTCCACTGATCTATTTGTCTATTCTCTCACCAGTACTATGCGGTCTTGAATATTGTAGCTTTATAGTAAGTCTTGAAGTTGGGTAGTGTCAGTACACCAACTTTGTTTTTCTCTTTGAAAATTATGTTGATTATTCTGGACCTTTTGTCTTTCCATATAAACTTTAGAATTCATTTGTTGATATCCACAAAATAACTTGCTCGGATTTGGGTTGGGATTGCATTGAATGTATAGATCAAGTTGGGAAGAAATGACATCTTTACTATATTGAGTCTTCCTATCCATGAACATGGAATATCTCTCCATTTATTTTGTTCTTTGATTTCATTTATAAGAGTTTTGTTGTTTTCCTCATATAGTTCTTGTACATATTTTGTTAGATTTACACCTAAGTATTTTAATTTTTTTGTGATAATATAAATGGTATTGTGTTTTTAATTTCAAATTCCACTTATTCATTGCTGGTATATAGGAAAGTGTCTTAATCCATAGAACTGCTGTAACAAGATACCACAGAGTTGGTGGCTTATAAAAAACAGAAATTCATTTCTCATAGCTCTGGATACTGGAAGTCTAACATCAGGGTGCCAGCATGGTCGTATGAGGGACCTCTTCTGGGTTGCAAAGTTCTTGTTGTAGCCTTACATGGCAGAAGAGACAAGCAAGCTCTCTGGAGCCTCAGTTTTAAGGCACTAATCCCACTGATGAAGGTTCTGTTCTTATGACCTCATCACCTCCAAAAGGCCCCACCTCCTAATACCGTTACCTTAAGGGTTAGAATTTGAATTTGTGAGTTTTGGGAGAACACCAACATTCAGACAATAGCAGAAAGTGATTAACTTTTGTATATTAACCTTGTATTCTGTAACCTTGCTATAATTGCTTATTAGTTTCAGGATTTTTTGTCAATTCTTTAGAATTTTCTACATAAAAAATCATGTCACCTCTAAAGACAGTATTATTTCTTCTTTCCCAATTTTTATACCTTTTATTTTTTCTTCTTGTCTTATTGTATTAGCTGGGACTTCCAGAATGATGTTGAAAAGAAGTGGTGAGAGGAGACATTCTTGCCTTTTTCCTGATATTAGTGGGAAAGAAAAAAAGAGTTTCTCACCATTGTGTTCTGAAAGCAGATATTGCCATGATTTCTATTCTTTTATATTTGTTAAGGTGTGTTTTGTGGCCCAGAATGTGTTATATCTTGGTGAATATTCCATTGAGCTTGAGAAGAACAAGCTATTGCTGTTGGATGAAGTAGCCTACAGATGTCAATTAGATCCAGTTGATTGATGGTGCTGTTGAGTTCAACTATGGCCTTACCGATTTTCTTCCTGATGGATCTCTCCTTTTCTGATAGAGGAGTGCTGAATTCTCCAAATGTAATAGTGGATTCATTTATTTCTCCTTGTAGTTCAATCAGTGTTTGCCTCCTATATTTAGATTCTCTGTTTTTAAGTGCATATATGTTAAAGATTATTTACATTATCTTGGTGAACTGACCCCTTTATCATTATGCAATGCCTCTCTTTATCCCTGAAATTTTCCTTGCTCTGAAGTCTGCTCTATCTTACATTAATATAGCTACTTCTGCTTTCTTTTGATTAGTGTCATCATGGTATATCTTTATCTATTTAATTTTACTCTATATGTATCTTTATATTTAAAGTGGGTTTCTTGTAGACATCGTATAATTGGGTCTTATTTTTTACCCACTCTAATGGTCACTTTGATTTCAGTGGTTTGTTTAGACCATTGATGTTAAATGTGATTATTTCCATATTTGGGATAATATCTACCATAATTGTTACTTTTCTCTATTTGTTGACCTTGTTCTTTGTTCCTATTTTTGTCTTACATTCTTTTTCTTCTTTTTATGGTTTTAACTGAGTATTTTATATTAATCCATTTTTCCCCTTTCTTAATATATCATTTGTAGTTTGTTTTTTTTTTTACTTACTTTAGAAGATTGTCTTTTCACTCTTGATTATTTCCTTTACTGTGCAGAAGCTTTTTAGCTTGATGCAATCCCACTTGTCTATTTTTGCTTTTGTTGCCTGCGCATTTGGGGTCAGGTTCAAGGAAATCATTGCCCAGACCAATGTCAAAAAGCTTTTCCCCCTATGTTTTCTTTTATTAGTTTTATGGCTTCAGGTCTTAAATTTAAGTCTTTAATCCATTTGAGTTGATTTTTGTGTATGATGTGAGATAATGGTCCAGTTTCACAATTCTCCATTTGGTTATCCAGTTTTCCCAGCACCATTTATTGAACAGACTATCCTTTGCCCAAGAATACAATTGTGTATTCTTGCCCCATCTAGTCAAAGATCAGTTGCCCATAAATGAGTGGGTTTATTTTGGGGCTCTAAATTCTGTTCCTTTGGTCTATATGGGGTTTTTTTTTTGTTTTTTTTGACAGAGCCATATTGTTTTGGTTACTGCAGCTTTATATTTTAAAATCAGGAAATGTGATGCCTCCTGTTTTGCTTTTCTTGATCAAGAGTGCTTTGGCTATTTGTGGTCTTCTGTAGTTACATATGAATTTTAGGATTGTTTTTTCTATTTATGTAAAAAATGCCATTGTGACTTTGATGGGGATTGCATAAGAATATGTAGATTGCTTTGGGTAGTATGGCATCTTAACAATATTAATTCTTCTAATCCACGAACATGGGATATTTTTCCTTCCTTTTTTATCTTCTTTAATTTCTTTCATCTATGTTTTATAATTTTCAGTGTACAGATATTTCACCTCCTTGGATAAATTTATTCCTATTTTGTTGTTTTTGATGCTGTTGTAAATGGTCTATTACCAAGGACACCTATCAGTTTAGTTTTCAGCATGGCTTCTGCTGGGTCCTTGGGTGAGTGTCTGGGTAGGCATGACTGCCTCTGAACCATGGTAGAACAGGGCTGGAGCCAGGTCATGGGGCTGCTTAGGGACCACAGTCTGTCTGAGGTCAGCAGGGCTGCTATTGGGGGTGCCTAAGGGTGTGGCCTCTGTCAGGTCCCTTGGTCTGGTCCTTGGCTGGGCAAGACTGCCTTGGGACAGTGGTAGAATAGAGCTGGAGCCAGGTTATGGGACTGCTTCGGGGATCACATTTGAATCCAAGGTGGGCAGGCTTGTTACCAGGGCCTGGTTCCTCCCATGTCCCTTGGTGGAAGGAGCTGGTGGCAGGACCATGGACAAGTTGTACTGGATCTGAGAGTGCAGAGTGGATGGAGTTGCTTCTGGTCTGCAGCTGGAAACATGGTTGATGAGTCTACCACTGTTGCACAGGCCTGCCTTCTCAAAGAAGCCCTCCTCAGTCTTGGGTTCTACTGGGGTTTTGCAACCTCCTACCTGGATCCCAAAGCTCCCACACAGGGACTTTTGTCCATGGGTGACTGTCAAGTATTTCCTTCTGTGGGAGGATGTGGACTGGGGATCTCCTCTTCCACCATCTTGCTCACCTCACTCAATTCTTTCCCTCTTGATTTGCAATGCCTTTACCGCTTATGCCAATAATACTGTCTTAGTCCATTTGGGCCGCTATAACAAAATACCATAGACTGGATGGCTCATAAACAACCAATGTTTATTTCTCACAGTTCTGGAGACTGGGAAGTCCAAGATCAAGGTGCCAGCAGATTTGATGTCTGGTGAGAGCTTGCTTCCTTGTTCATAGACAGCCATCTTCTCTCTGTGTCCTCATATAACAGAAGGGGCAAGGGAGCTCTCTGGGGTTTCTTATAAAGGCATTAATCCCTTTTATGAGGGCTCTACCCTCATGATCTAATCAACTCCCAAAGGCCCCACTGTCTTATACCATCACGTTGGGCATTAGGTTTCAGGATATGAATTTGGGGGACGGGGTGGACACAAACCTTCAGTCTATAGCAACCACACTGAGTTAATTATTCTAATTTTATAATAGTTTTTAAAAGCCTATCAAGCTAGTTCTGTCTCTTCAAAGAATATTTTTTAACACATTGAACATCCACAGAATTTGCAAATAAATTTATGAAGCCCACAAAATATTCTCTTGGGATTTTGATTGAGATTGGCATTGACATTGTATCTAGAGATTTATTTTGTTATTATTTACATCCCAATCTATAAATATGGTATAACACTCAATTTATTTAGGTTTATCTTAATATCTCTCAATAAAGTTTTTTCTAATTTTATCCATAAAAGCCTTACATAGCCTTTAGGAGGTTTATTCCTAGGTATTAAAATTTACTGTAGCATCAAAATATCTATCTCTTAAAATTTTCATTTTCCAGTGAGTTTTGCTGGGATATAGAAAACAACTGATATTTAGATACTGATTTTAATTCAAGCAATCTTGATAAACACTTATTAATTCTAGTATTTATCTCTAGATTCGTTTATAGTTCCTACGTAAGCAATTATCAATTGCTAATAATGACAGTTTTACTTATTTCTTTTATCAATCCTTACCATTTTATTTTTCTTGCCTTATTCTGTTGGCTAAAGACTAGCAGTAAAATGTAGAATAGAAAAGGTGATTATTTGGACTTTATAGAACTATATCTAAAATAGAGAAAGGTTTGTTTTTTGTGGAGAAATCATGTATCATCTGTAGTCACAAGAAGAAAAAACTTATATATATATTTTTTCTGCTTGGCAAACCTAGCTTCATGTGACAGCTGCTACTGTCTGACCAGTGATAATAAAATCTGTTGTATATCCCTTCTCCTGCCATCTATTTTTGTGCTCCTTTGGATATGTTAGGGAAGGAGAAAAAGCAGCTTTGCAGGAGGACATATGTTCACTAAACTGTGGCCAATCAATTTGGATAATCTCTAGTGTGAATTTTCACCCTAGGCAGACAAGTTTTTCACCACAATCCAAGCTCTGCTTTCTGTAGAAATAAATCAGTATTCTCAGAGTTTACAGAAGTCTAGTATACATTTCTAACTTTTAAACAGCAAAAGATTAGTTTAATATGGGTAATACTGCATGTAAGTAATATTAAATGTTATGAAGAGGTTATTTATTGGTTACTTATATATGTGTATGTGTGTGTGTGTGTGTGTGTGTGTGTTTGTGTGTGTGTGTGTGTGTGTGTGTGTGTATACACACACACACACATATATAAGCAATAGCCTAACAGACAATCAAATGGTTGAAAAGCATACAAAATGTGTTCAACGACTAAGCCTTTTTTTTCCCTGAATGACAAAACATAGTTTTGTTTTTCCTAACTAAATTTTAAAAAGTTTTTTTTTAAGTATGGTAAATCTGTTCAGATGAAGTAGTTGGGAAGAAGCATTGTTAAGTTTTGAAGAAGACATGGGGAATAAAGCTTATGTTTTAAAATTGTTTTCTTACTTCTTTTTGCCCTCCCCTCTTGACTATTCCCTTGTTTACCCTAATGGCTCCCCTTCTTCTACGACGAGGGAACCTTCATGTGGGAACATGTTTACTATGGCAGTGATGGTAAATTACCTGCATAAGAAAGTTTGCTACCCCCTCCTGTATCCATATCAGATACAAATTAATCATGATAGCCTTTACTAATGAACAATGACACAGCTGAAGATTATTTTTCAGCATGGAACTCCAGGTGGTCGATCAATTGAATCTGCATTGGATATGGAATGTATGTATGATGGCATAATACAGAACATAACTCGTGGAGTTGAGATACCTTTTTGGCCATAAGGTAAGAACTTGCTGTTTCTTCCATATAGGTCTGACCTGTTGCCTCTAGGCCATTATGCCTAAAAAATACAAACTATTAATTTTTAACCACTAGAATCCTGAGGTTAGTAAATTCAAATTATACTAATGATCATATATACCCAACTGCATTACATATGTTTTAGAAAAAGGTGAAATACAGAAGCTTTCTAAATTTTGAGGGGAAACTAATGTAATTTCGGTGTATATTAGTTTTTATCACAATGCTTTTATAGATTGTTAACAATTCTCAGTGAAAGATTTCCAGGGGATATTAGAATAATAAGTGAACAGAATTTTCTATGTGTTCATCTTCTATACAGCTGGAAGCAGGTGTCTCACTTTCTGATTCAGCGCTAAGTGGGGCAGGAGGAGGGACTGGAAAAAACTTTACTCCTCGGGCTTCAGAGAAATTTCTAATGGCTGCAATGAGTAATAGAGAAAACCATAACTATTTCTGAATACTTTGCCTTTAAGATGATGTTTTGGTAAATAATTAGCCTGTAATGGCCTTGATAATTTCTGACATCTGTTACCTCAAATCTGCTGATTTTACTTTTTAAAATAGCAAAGAGTATTCTTGAAACGTTGCAGAATTGAATGCAGAGATACTTCAAGTACTGATTTGGAAAGAGACTTGGTATATCTTTCCCAGTATTTTATTTTTAAATTTATTTATTTTATTTATTTATTTTTGGCTGTGTTGAGTCTTCGTTGCTGCGTGTGGGCTTTCTCTAGTTGTGGCAAGCGGGGGCTACTCTTCCTTGTGGTGCACGGGCTTCTCATTGTGGTGGCTTCTCTTGTTGTGGAGCACGGGCTCTAGGCATACAGATTCTTAACCGCTGCGCCACCAGAGAAACCCTCTTTCCCAGTATTTTAAAATGCAATGATCTACCATAATCAGAAAAAGGAACCAAACCGCAATATGCAGAGGTTAGCAATTGTCTATAAAATATCTTCTCATTTTATTTCATATTTAAGAGAGAATATATAACATGGTGCCTGCCAAAGATTGTGGGAAGAAAAATTATCACATCAGAGAGTTCTCTATTGTAAGAACTTAGCTACTAAGTTAATTAATTAATAATTGAAACCCATGCTTTTCATCTATAGGAAAGAAACGTGAATTTTTATTTATTTACTTACTTATTTATTTATGGCTGCATTGGGTCTCCGTTGCTGTGCACAGGCTTTCTCCAGTTGCAGCAAGCGGGGACTACTCTTTGTTGTGGTGTGTGGGCTTCTCATTGCGGTGGCCTCTCTTGTTGCCGAGCACAGCCGCTAGGCACGCGGACTTCAGTAGTTGTGGCACGTGGGCTCAGCTGTTGTGGCTCGCAGGTTCTAGAGTGTAGGCTCAGTAGTTGTGGCACACGGGCTTAGTTGCTCCACAGCATGTGGGATTTTCCCGGACCAGGGTATGAACCCATGTCCCCTGCATTGCCAGGCAGATTCTTAACTACTGTGCCACCAGGGAAGTCCATTTTTTTTATTTTTAAATTGAGAGTCTTCATGGGAAATATCATGAAGTTTAGAGACTGGTTAACTAAAATTCTGAAACCAAACTTTTTCAAAAGATTGGCTGCTATGCATTTTGATTGTGAATGAGTTTACTGCACACAACACTGGTTTAGTACTAACTTGATGCATTTTATATTTATCATTTAGTGCACATACCTTGAAATAACTAAATGGAATGACTGTCATTTCTTGAGAATGTTGTTAGAAAACCTTTATAAATCATAGCTTTGGAATATTCTTAGTTTATATCATATACCCATCAAAAATCATAAAGCAAAATACAGTACCAGTTGAATTAGATATGCAATTTACATTAGTTAATGTTTTCAAAGCATTCTTTTTTGCTCCTTTGGGGTTGAACTTGTACTGATAAATTAAGGTTGTCTGAATCAAATATATAAGAATAGACTACCCTAAAGCCAATAACTTTTAAAACATTATAATTGCCCACTACCAGTGCATTCTAAATACAAAAAGGCAATGTTATGAATGTTTGGAATGCTAAATGAATTGCATCAATCAGATATATCAGGTTTTATGGAAAGCTTTCAATAAATGGCAATGTTGCAATGGCATAAATAGGGTGCAAAAGAAGTATAGTGCATCCACTACATATATTTTTATTTTGAGGGTTTTTGTTTGGCAAGAACAATGACCACTATTTAGTTAAATTAATTTAGAAACAATATTTAAGACTCTTAAATTAACCGTGTATGTGTCTTTCAAGATTTTTTTGCTCCCAGACTCGTAAAAGTATTCTTATCCACTGTTTTGTGACATCTGTTATTTCTTTTTTAAAAATGCTTTATTTATTTATTTTTAAATATATTTAATTAATTAATTTATTTGGCTGCACCAGGTCTTATTGCAGCATGTGGGATCTTCGTTGCAGCATGCAAACTTTTAGTTGCAGCATGTGGAATCTAGTTCCCTGACCAGGGATTGAACCCGGGCCCACTGCATTGGGAGCATGGAATCTTAGCCACTGGACCACCAGGGAAGTCCTGACATTTGTTATTTCTTATCTACTATTTTGTGACCCATACTGAAACATTTTCAGGGGACCCATTTCAGAGGATGTTTGACTATTCCTCCACATGGTATCTGCCACCAGGTGAACTGTGGAGGCTTACATTACAGAATACAAGCCAGATGATTAAGCTCTTTTCCCAGAGTAAAAATTAAGGGTTGATGTTAAAATCCAAGCTTACATTTAAATACAATTTTTCCTTGAAAATTAATACAAAATGTGATGCCAATAATGAAAATAATACAATCAAGTTAAATGACATCCCCAATATTTTTACTGTTATTTTTTGTGTGTAAACGTAACATTTGAAGATATTTTTAGGAAATATGTAAATTTGCCCTCTTACTATTTTATGGTTTAATTTTTTATCACTAGCAAAATTTTTATTTACAGTCAACTTTTCCATTTGTGGTACGCTTGAACTATTTCCAGTTCTACTGCTTCTAACACTGATTTAGAACCTAAAACCTCTAGTTCGGGGGTCTCCAACCCCTGGGCCGTGGACTGGTACCAGTCCGCAGCCTGTTAGGAACCAGGCCGCACAGCAGGAGGTGAGCAAGCAAAGCTTCATCTACCGCTCCCCATCGCTCGCATTACTACCTGAACCATTCCCACCCCGCCAACCCTGGTCCATGGAAAAATTGTCTTCCACAAAACCAGTCCCTGGTGCCAAAAAGGTTGGGGACCACTGCTCTAGTTTCAGCCACTTCCAAAGTATAGTGGTCTTTATTTATATTATCAGAGAGAAGATATTAACCTTCAGCTGTTAAGTTTAATTTCTTACCCAATTCATTAAAAGATGGGAACCCCATTTATGCCTTCCTATACACTGGATGAACTTATAAAATCTTTCTTTACTGGTGATATTTACTATGTATTTGTGATATTGTCCATTTTCCCTTTTACTAAAGGACATTCCAGAACCTTCACAACTTGTGTTTTCCTGATATAAACTGATTCTATGTAGCTATTCCTATAGAAGGCAACTCTTTTGTATTACAATTGCAAATTTTATTATTTATTCTTTTACATTTTTAAAAATTGAAGTATAGTTGATATACAATATTATATTAGTTTTAGGTGTACAGCATAGTAAATCAGTATTTTTACAGATTATACTCCATTAAAAGTTACTACAATATAAAGGCTATAATTTCCTGTGCTATACAATCTACTCTTGTTCCTTATCTATTTTATACATAGTCGTTTGTATCTCTTAATCATTTACCTGTATCTTATCCCTCCCCTCTTCCCTCTCCCTATGGGTAAACACTAGTTTGTTTTCTGTATCTGTGAGTCTGCTTCTGTTTTGCTATATACATTTCTTTTTCTTTTTTAGATTCTACATATACCTGATATCATATAGTATTTGTCTTTCCCTGTCCGACTTGTTTCATGAAGCATAATGTTCTCTAGGTTCATCTATGTTGTTGCAAATGGCAGAATTTCATCTTTTATAGCTGATTAATATTCCATTGTGTATATGTACATTTAAAAAATTATTTTTCTCTCCTTTATTTTGTTAATGAGGTATGTCACATTGATTTATTATTTTTTTAAGTTATTTCTGAGATATACATTTTAAAGTAATAACTAGAATTATGACTTATAACATTATACAAGAACATATAAGATTTTTAGAAATTTCATGTAATGTCTGAAAAATTTATATTAACATATTTCCATACAAATAACCCAAAGAAAGTTTAGTATTAGTTGGTTTGTTTGTTTGTTTGTTTGTTTATACTGCAGGTTCTTATTAGTCATCAATTTTATACACATCAGTGTATACATGTCAATCCCAATCGCCCAATTCAGCACACCACCATCCCCACCCCACCGCAGTTTTCCCCCCTTGGTGTCCATACGTCTGTTCTCTACATCTGTGTGTCAACTTCTGCCTGCAAACCGGCTCATCTGTACCATTTTTCTGTGTTCCACATACAGGAGTTAATAAAAGATATTTGTTTTTCTCTTTCTGACTTACTTCACTCTGTATGACAGTCTCTAGATCTGTCCACGTCACAACAAATGACTCAATTTCGTTCCTTTTCATGGATGAGTTATATTCCATTGTACATATGTACCACAACTTCTTTATCCATTCATCTGTCAATGGGCATTTAGGTTGCTTCCATGACCTGGCTATTGTAAATAGTGCCACAATGAACATTGGGGTGCATGTGTCTTGTTGAATTATGGGTTTCTCTGGGTATATGCCCAGTAGTGGGATTGCTGGGTCATATGGTAATTCTATTTTCATTTTTTTAAGGAACCTCCATATTGTTCTCTGTAGTGGCTGTATCAATTTACATTCCCACCAACAGTGCAAGAGGGTTCCCTTTTCTCCACACCCTCGCCAGCATTTGTTGTTTGTAGATTTTCTGATGATGCCCATTCTAACTGGTGTGAGGTGATACCTCATTGTAGTTTTGATTTGCATTTCTCTAATAGTTAGTGATGTTGAGCAGCTTTTCATGTGCTTCTTGACCATCTGTATGTCTTCTCATACAGAGAAGAGAATGTCTCTTCTCATAAAGAGAAGAGAAACGTCTATTTAGGTCTTCTGCCCATTTTTGGATTGGGTTGTTTGTTTGTTTAATATTGAGCTGCATGAGCTGTTTATATATTTTGGAGATGAATCCTTTGTCAGTTGCTTCATTTGCAAATATTTTCTCCAATTCTGAGGGTTGTCTTTTTGTCTTGTTTATGGTTTCCTTTGCTGTGCAAAAGCTTTGAAGTTTCATTAGGTCCCATTTGTTTATTTTTGTTTTTATTTCCATTACTCTAGGAGGTGGATCAAAAAAGATCTTGCTGTGATTTATGTCAAAGAGTGTTCTGCCTAGGTTTTCCTCTCAGAGTTTTATAGTGTCTGGTCTTACATTTAGGTCTCAAATCCATTTTGAGTTTATTTTTGTGTATGGTGTTAGGGAGTGTTCTAATTTCATTCTTTTACATGTAGCTGTCCAGTTTTCCCAGCACCACTTATTGAAGAGACTGTCTTTTCTCCATGGTATATCTTTGCCTCCTTTTTCATAGATTAGTTGACCATAGGTGCATGGGTTTATCTCTGGGCTTTCTATCTTGTTCCATTGATCTACGTTTCTGTTTTTGTGCCAGTACCATACTGTCTTGATTACTGTAGCTTTGTAGTATAGTCTGAAGTCAGGGAGTCTGATTCCTCCAGCTCCATTTTTTTCCCTCAAGACTGCTTTGGCTATTCGGGGTCTTTTGTGTCTCCATACAAATTTTAAGATGATTTGTTCTAGTTCCATAAAAAATGCCATTGGTAATTTGATAGGGATTGCATTGAATCTGTAGATTGCTTTGGGTAGTATAGTCATTTTCACAATATTGATTCTTCCAATCCAAGAACATGGTATATCTCTCCATCTGTTGGTGTCATCTTTAATTTCTTTCATCAGTATCTTATACTTGTCTGCATACAGGTCTTTTGTCTCCCTAGGTAGGTTTATTCCTAGGTATTTTATTCTTTTTGTTGCAATAGTAAATGGGAGTGATCCCATAATTTCTCTTTCAGATTTTTCATTATTAGTGTATAGGAATGCAAGAGATTTCTGTGCATTAATTTTGTATCCTGCAACTTTACCAAATTCGTTGATTAGCTCTAGTAGTTTTCTGGTGGCATCTTTAGGATTCTCTATGTATAGTATCATGTCATCTGCAAACAGTGACAGTTTAACTTCTTCTTTACCAATTTGTATTCCTTTTATTTCTTTTTCTTCTCTGATTGCCGTGGCTAGGACTTCCAAAACTACGTTGAATAACAGTGGTGAGAGTGGACATCCTTGTCTCGTTCCTGATCTTAGAGGAAATGCTTTCAGTTTTTCACCATTGAGAATGATGTTTGCTGTGGGTTTGTCGTATATGGCCTTTATTATGTTGAGGTAGGTTCCCTCTATGCCCACTTTCTGGAGACTTTTTATCATAAATTGGTGTTGAATTTGTCAAAAGCTTTTTCTGCATCTGATGAGATGATCATATGGTTTTTATTCTTCAGTTTGTTAATATGGTGTATCACATTGTTTGACTTGCATATATTGAAGAATCCCTGCATCCCTGGGATAAATCCCACTTGATCGTGGTGTATGATCCTTTTAATGTGTTGTTGGACTGTTTGCTAGTATTTTGTTGAGGATTTTTGCATCTATATTCATCAGTGATATTGGTCTGTAATTTTCTTTTTTTGTAGTATCTTTGTCTGGTTTTGGTATCAGGGTGATGGTGGCCTCATAGAAGGAGTTTGGGAGTGTTCCTTCTTCTGCAATTTTTTGGAAAAGTTTGAGAAGGATGGGTGTTAGCTCTTCTCTAAATGTTTGATAGAATTCACCTGTGAAGCCATCTGGTCCTGGACTTTTGTTTGTTGGAAGATTTTAATCACAGTTTCAATTTCATTACTTGTGATTGGTCTGTTCATATTTTCTGTTTCTTCCTGGTTCAGTCTTGGAAGGTTATACCTTTCTAAGAATTTGTCCATTTCTTCCAGGTTGTCCACTTTATTGGCATAGAGTTGCTTGTAGTAGTCTCTTAGGATGCTTTGTATTTCTGTGGTGTCTGTTGTAACTTCTCCTTTTTCATTTCTAATTTTATTGATTTGAGTCCTCTCCCTCTTTTTCTTGATGAGTCTGGCTAATGGTTTATCCATTTTGTTTATCTTCTCAAAGAACCAGCTTTTAGTTTTATTGATCTTTGCTATTGTTTTTTTTGTTTCTATTTCATTTATTTCTGCTCTGATCGTTATGATTTCTTTCCTTCTGCTAACTTTGGGTTTTGTTTGTTCTTCTTTCTGTAGTTCCTTTAGGTGTATGGTTAGATTGTTTACCTGAGATTTTTCTTGTTTCTTGAGGTAGTCTTGTATAGCTATAAACTTCCCTCTGAGAACTTCCTTTGCTGCATCCCATAGGTTTTGGATCATCATGTTTTCATTGTCATTTGTCTCTAGGTATTTTTTGATTTCCTCTTTGATTTCTTCAGTGATCTCTTGGTTATTTAGTAACGTATTGTTTAGCCTCCATCTGTTTGTGTTTTTTACTTTTTTTCCCTGTAATTGATTTCTAACCTCATAGCGTTGTGGTCAGAAAACATGCTTGATATGATTTCAAGTTTCTTAAATTTACTGAGGCTTGATTTGTGACCCAAGATGTGATCTATCCTGGAGAGTGTTCTGTGCGCACTTGAGAAGAAAGTATAATCTGCTGTTTTTGGATGGAATTTCCTATAAATATCAATTAAATCTATCTGGTATATTGTGTCATTTAAAGTTTCTGTTTCCTTATTTATTTTCATTTTGGATGATCTGTCCATTGGTGTAAGTGAGGTGTTAAACTCCCCCACTATTATTGTTTTACTGTCGATATCCTCTTTTATAGCTGTTAGCAGTTGCCTTATGTATTGAGGTGCTCCTACGTTGGGTGCATATATATTTATAATTGTTATATCTTCCTCTTGGATTGAGCCCTTAATCATTATGGAGTGTCCTTCCTTGTTTCTTGTAACATTCTTTATTTTAAAGTCTATTTTATCTGATATGAGTATAGCTACTCCCACTTTCTTTTGATTTCCATTTGCATGGAATATCTTTTTCCATCCCCTCACTTTCAGTCTGTATGTGTCCCTAGGTCTGAAGTGGGTCTCTTGTAGACAGCATATATATGGGTCTTGTTTTTGTATCCATTCAGCAAGCCTGTGTCTTTTGGTTGGAGCATTTAATCCATTCACGTTTAAGGTAATCATCGATATGTATGTTCCTATGACCATTTTCTTAATTGTTTTGGCTTGTTTTTGTAGGTCCTTTTCTTCTCTTGTGTTTCCCACTTAGAGAAGTTCCTTTAGCATTTGTTGTAGAGCTGGTTTGGTGGTGCTGAATTCTCTTAGCTTTTGCTTCTCTGTAAAGCTTTTGATTTCTCCATCGAATTTGAATGAGATCCTTGCCGGGTAGAGTAATCTTGGTTGTAGGTTCTTCCCTTTCATCACTTTAAGAATATCATGCCACTCCCTTCTGGCTTGTAGAGTTTCTGCTGAGAAATCAGCTGTTAACCTTATGGGAGTTCCCTTTTATGTTATTTTTCATTTTTGCCTTGCTGCTTTCAATAATTTTTCTTTGTCTTTAATTTTTGCCAATTTGATTACTATGTGTCTCGGCGTGTTTCTCCTTGGGTTTATCCTGTATGGGACTCGCTGTGCTTCCTGGACTTGGGTGGCTATTTCCTTTCCCATGTTAGGGAAGTTTTCGACTATAATCTCTTCAAATATTTTCTCTGGTCCTTTCTCTCTCTCTTCTCCTTCTGGGACCCCTATAATGCGAATGTTGTTGTGTTTAATATTGTCCCAGAGGTCTCTTAGGCTGTCTTCATTTCTTTTTGTTCTTTTTTCTTTGGTCTGTTCCGCAGCAGTGAATTCCACCATTCTGTCTTCTAGGTCACTTATCCGTTCTTCTGCCTCAGTTATTCTGCTATTGATTCCTTCTAGTGTACTTTTCATTTCAGTTATTGTATTGTTCATCTCTGTCTGTTTGTTCTTTAATTCTTCTAGGTCTTTGTTAAACATTTCTTGCATCTTCTCGATCTGTGCCTCCATTCTTTTTCTGAGGTCCTGGATCATCTTCACTATCATTATTCTGAATTCTTTTTCTGGAAGGTTGCCTATCTCCACTTCATTTAGTTGTTTCTCTGGGGTTTTATCTTGTTCCTTCATCTGGTACATAGCCCTCTGCCTTTTCATCTTGTCTATCTTTCTGTGAATGTGGTTTTTGTTCCACAGGCTGCAGGATTGTAGTTCTTCTTGCTTCTGCTGTCTGCCCTCTGGTGGTTGAGGCTATCTAAGAGGCTTGATGGGAGGGACTGGTGGTGGGTAGAGCTGACTGTTGCTCTGGTGGGCAGAGCTCAGTAAAACTTTAATCCACTTGACTGTTGATGGGTGCGGCTGGGTTCCCTCCTTGTTGGTTGTTTGGCCTGCAGCAACCCAACACTGGAGCCTACCTGGGCTCTTTGCTGAGGCTAGTGACAGACTGTGGGAGGGCTCACGCCAAGGAGTACTTCCCAGAACTTCTGCTGCCAGTGTCCTTGTCCCCACGGTGAAACAGAGCCACCCACTGCCTCTGCAGGAGACCCTCCAACACTAGCAGGTAGGTCTGGTTCAGTCTCCCCTGGGGTCACTGCTCCTTCCCCTGGGTCCCGATGCACACACTACTTTGTGTGTGCCCTCCAAGAGTGGAGTCTCTGTTTCCCCCAGTCTGTCAAAGTCCTGCAGTCAATTCCCACTAGGCTTCAATGTCTGATTCTCTAGGAATTCCTCTTCCCATTGCCGGACCCCCAGGTTGGTAAGCCTGACGCGGGGCTCAAGACCTTCACTCCAGTGGGTGGACCTCTGTGGTATAAGTGTTCGCCAGTCTGTGAGTCACCCACCCACCATATATGGGATTTGATTTTATTGTGATTGTGCCCTTCCTACCATCTCATTGTGGCCTCTCCTTTGTCTTTGGATGTGGGGTATCTTTTTTGGTGACTTCCAGTGTCTTCCTGTCAATGATTGTCCAGCAGCTAGTAGTGATTCTGGTGTTCTCGCAAGAGGGAGTGAGAGCACGTCCTTCTACTCCGCCATCTTGGTTCCTCCTCCTGATTTATTTTTAAATGTTAAAGTGACTGTGCATTCTTAGAAAAACCACAACTTGATATTTTATTTGTTTAATGAATAATTCTTTTTGTTACTATTTCGATTACAATATTTTTTTTAAATTGAAGTACAGCGTGTTTACAATATTGCGTTAGCTTCAAATGTATGGCATAGTTATTCTTTTTTGCTGATTATATTCCATTATAGGTTATTAAAAGTTATTGAATATAATTCCCTGTGCTATACAGTAATTCATATTTGCTTATCTATTTTATATATAGTAGTTTGCATCTGTTAATCCCATACTCCTAATTTGCCCTCCCCCATCCCCTTCCCCTTTGACAACCATAAGTTTCTTTTCTATGTCTATGAGTCTGTTTCTGTTTTGTACATAGATTCATTTGTATTGATTTTTTTAGATTCCACAGGTAAGTTATATCATATAATATTTCTTTCCCTGACTTATTTCATTAACCATAATATTCTCTAGGTCAATCCATGTGGCTGCAAATGGCAATATTTCATTCTTTTTTATGATTAATATTCCATTGTGTATATATATATATATATACACACACACACACACACACACCACATCTTCTTAACCCAGTCATCTGTTGATGGGCACTTGGGTTGCTTCCATGTCTTGGCTATTGTAAATAGTGCCGCTATGAACTATGGGGTGCATGTAACTTTTCAAATTAAAGTTTTTGTCTTTTCCAAATATATACCCAGGAATTGGATTGCTGGATCATATGGTAACTGTAGTTTTTTAAGGAATCTCCATATTATTTTCCATAGTGTCTGGACCAACTGACATTCCCACCAACAGTGTAGGAGGGTTTCCTTTTCTACCCACCATCTCCAGCATTTATTATTTGTAGACTTTTTGATGATAGGCATTCTAACCTGTGTGTGATATCTCATTGTTTTGATATTCATTTTTCTGATAATTAGAGATGCTGAGCATCTTTTCATGTGCTTCTCTGGAAAAATGTCTATTCAGGTCTTCTGCCCATTTTTTGATTGGGATATTTGTTTTTATGATATTGAGCGTATGAGCTACTTATATAGCTTGGGTATTATCCCCTTGCCATTCACATCATTTGCAAATATTTTCTCCCATTCTGTAGGGTGTCTTTTCAATTTATTAATGGTTTATTTTGCTGTGCAAAAGCTTTTAAGTTTAATTAGGTTCCATTTGTTTATTTTTGCTTTTATTTCTATTTCCTTGGGAGACTGATGTAAGAAAATATTGCTATGATTTATGTTAAGGAATGTTTGCCTATGTACTCTTCTAGGCGTTTTATGATGTCAGGTCTTAAATTTAGGTCTTTAAAACATTTTGAGTTTATTTTCATATATGGTGTGAGGGAATGTTTTAATTTCATTGTTTTACATGTAGCTCTCCAGCTTTCCCAGCATTACTTATTGAAGATACTGTCTTTTCTCCATTGTATATTTTTTCCTCTTTTGTGGTAGATTGTGATCATAAGTGTGTGGGTTTATTTATGAACTCTCTAATCTGTTCCACTGATCTCTGTGTCTGATTTTGTGCAAGTAACATGCTTTTGTTTTTTAAAAGAAACAAAGCTGCATTTTATTTTTTATTTTATATTGGAGTATAGTTGATTTACAATGTTGTGTTAGTTTCAGGTGTACAGCAAAGCGATTCAGTTATACATATACATATATCCATTCTTTTTCAGATTATTTTCGCATATAGGTTATTATAGAATATTGAGTAGAGTTCCCTGTGTTACACAGTCAGTTCTTGTTGATTATCTACTGTATATATAGTATTGAGTATATGTTCATCCCAAACTCCTAATTTATCCCTACCCCCCTCCCATGGTTCCCCATAACCATAAGTTTGTTTTTGAAGGCTGTGAGTCTGTTTCTGTTTTGTAAATAAGTTCGTTTGTATCATTTTTTTAAAAAGATTGCACATATAAGTGATATCATGCAATATTTGTCTTTCTCTGTCTTACTTCACTTAGTGTGATAATCTCTAGGTCCATCCATGTTGCTTCAAATGGCATTATTTCATTCTTTTTTATGGCTGAGTTATATTCCATTGTATATATGTACCACATTTTCTTTATCCATTCCTCTGTCCATGGACATTTATGTTGCTTCCAAGTCTTGGCTATTGTAAATAGTACTGCAGTGAACATTGGGGTGCATGTATCTTTTCAAATTATGGTTTTCTCCAGATATATGCCCAGGAGTGAGATTGCTGGATCATATGGTAGTTCTATTTTTAGTTTTTTAAGGAACCTCCATACTGTTCTCCATAGTGGCTGTACCAATTTACATTCCCACCAACAGTGCAAGAGGGTTCCCTTTTCTCTGCACCCTCTCCAGCATTTGTTGTTCGTAGACTTTTTGATGATGGCCATTTTGACTGGTGTGAGGAGATACCTCATTGTAGTTTTGATTTGCATTTCTCTAATAATTAGTGATGTTGAGCATCTTTTCATGTGCTTTTTGGCCATCTGTAGATGGGTAGATTGCCTATATCCACTTCACTTAGTAGTTCTTCTCAGGTTTTATCTTATTCCTTCATCTGGAACATTTCTCTGCCATCTCATTTTGTGTAACTTTCTGTTTCCAGTCTCCATTTCACAGGTTGCAGGATTGTAGTTCCTCTTGCTTCAGTGTCTGCCTCCTGGTGGGTGAGGCTGATCGAAGAGGCTTTTGCAGGCTTTCTGGTGGGAGGGACTGGTGCCTGTCCTCTGGTGGGTGGTTCTGAGTCTTGTCCCTCTGGTGGGCAGGGCTGTGTCAAGGGGTTTGTTTAGAGGTGGCTGTGGGCTCAGGAAGTCTATAGGCAGCCTGTCTGCTGATGGGTGGGGCTATGTTCCCACCCTGTTGGTTGTCTGGCCTGAGGCTCCCAGCACTGGAGCTTACAGGCTGTTGGGTGGGGCCAAGACTTAGTGTCAAAATGGCCACTCCAGGAGAGCTCATGCCAATGAGTACTCCTCAGTAACTCTGCCACCAGTGTCCTTGTCCCCAGAGTGAGCCACAGCCACCCCCCACCTCCTCAGAAAGCCCTCCAAGACCATTAGGTAGGTCTGGCCCAGGCTCCTATGAAGTCACTGCTTTTTGTTCCAGTGCACATGAGACCTTATGTGAGCCCTCCACGATTGGAGTTTCTGTTTCCCCTAGTCCTGTGGTGTTCTTGTGATCAAACCCTGCTGGCCTTCAAAGCCAAATGCTCTGATGGCTCCTCCTGATGCCAAACCCGCAGACTGGGGAGCCTGATGTGGGGCTCAGAACTTTCACACCTGTGGGAGAACCTCTGTGATAGTTATTTTACAGTTTGTGGGTCACCCACCTAGTGGGTATGGGATTTGATTGTATCATGAATGTGCCCCTCCTACCATCTCACTGGGGCTTCTTCTTCGTCCTTGGATGCAGGATATCTGTTTTGGTAGGTTCCAGTCTTTTTGGTCAATGGTTGTTCAGCAGTTATTTGTGATTTTGGTGTTTTCGTGAGAGGGGGTGAGCTGAAGTCCTTCTACGCCATCATCTTGTCTCCACCTCCCAAAGTAGATTACAGGTTTATTGCCCAAGGATATAACTCAGGAACTGCCAGATGGAAGAGATGCATAGAGAAAAGTATGTGGGCTGGGACATGAAGCTTCCATGCTCTTTCCAGGTGTGCCACTCTCCCCAAATCTCCAACCAGTATTATGCTGTTTTGATCACTGTAGCTTTGTAGTCTAGGAGGGTGATACTTTGTTTTTTTTCCTCAAGATTATTTTGGCTATTATTTGGGATCTTTTGTGGTTACACATGAATTTTCAGATTATTTGTTCTAGTTCTGTGAAAAATGTCATGGGTATTTTTGATAGAGATTGCATTAAATCTGTATATTGCTTTGGGTTGTATGGCCTTTTTAAAAATACTTATTTTTCCAATCCAAGACCACAGGATATCTTTTTATTTCTTTCTATCATCTTCAGTATCCTTCATCAATGTTTTAAAGTTTTCACAATATAGGTCTTTCATCTCCTTGGTTAAGTTTATACCTAGGTATTTCATTTTTTTGATGTGATTTTTAAATGGGATTTTTTAATGTTCTCTTTGTGATACTTCATTATTAGTGTATAGAAAAGCAACAGATTTCTGTGTACTGATCTTGTATCCTGCAACTTTGCTGAATTTATTAGTAGTACTAATAGTTTTTTGGTCTAAACTTTAGGTTTTTCTATATAAAGTACCATGTCATCTGCAAATAGTGAAAATTGTTCCATTTATGTCTGTTAGTATTTGCTTCATTTATTTAGGTGCTCCTGTATTGAGTGCATATATGTTAACAAGTATAATATCCTTTTCTTATATTGATCTCTTTATCATTGTATAATGCCCTTCTTTGTCTTTCTTTATGGCCTTTGTTTTAAACTCTGTTTTGCCTGATCTGAGTATTGCTACCCTGCTTTCTTGTCATTTTCGTTTGAATGAAATATCGTATTCCATTGCCTTTCAGCCTGTGTGTATCTTTAGCTCTGAAGTGAGTCTCTTGTAGGCAGCATATTGAAGGGTCTTGTTTTTTTAATCCAATTAGCCACCCTATATCTTTTGATTGGAGCATTTAGTCCATTGACCTTTAATTATTGATGGGTATGTACTTATTGCCATTTTATTACTTGTTTTCCAGTTGGTTTTGTAGTTCATTTCTTCTTTTTGTTTCTACTATTGTGGTTTGGTAATTTTCTTTGTAGTATGCTTGTGTTCCTTTCTTTTTAGTTTTTGTGTATCTATTGTAGGTTTTTGATATGTGGTTACCATGAGGTTCATGTATTTGGCCCTATAACTGTATCTGCTTTTTTTAAACTGGTAGTCAGTTCAATTCAAACACATTCTAAAAGATCTGTATTTTTCAGTTCCCCACATTTTGTGTTTTTGATGTCATATTATACATCTTCATTCTTATCCCTTAAATGTTTATTGTAGTTGCTTTTTCAATATTTTTGTCTTTGTACTGGTTTATTTATGTGGTTGATGATCAGAACTTTATATTTGCCTTTCCTAGTGGGAGTTCCCCTTTCCTATAGCTTCTTATGTCTTTTTCACTTAGAGAAGAGCATTTAATATTTCTTTAAGTGTCAGTTTAGTATTGATGAATTCTTTTAGTTTTTGCTTGTCTGAGAAATTCTTTACCTCTCCTTCTATTATAAATGGTAATTGTCATGCTAGACTATCCTAGGTTGCAGGCTTTTCCCTTTCAGGACTTTGACTGTGTCATGCTGTTCCATTCTGGCCAGCAAAGTTACTGCAGAGAGATCAGCTGATAGCCTTATGGGGATTCCCTTGTATATGAAAATTTCAGCCATAATTTATTCAAATACATTTTCAATCCCCCTTTCTCTCTCTTCTCCTTCTAGGTCCCCTATAATGCGAATGTTTGTATGCTTAATGTTATTCCAGAGAGAGATCTCTTATACTACTTTCATTTTTTAAATTTGCTTTCCTTTTTGCTGTTCTAATTGTGTGATTTCGATTATTATTCTATCTTCCACATCACTTTTGCATTCTTCTGTATGACTTAGTCTGCTAATCATTCCTTCTAGTATGTGTTTTTTTAAATTTCAGCTATTGAAGTCTTCATTTCTGATTCTTTTCTGTTCCTTGTAAAAGTTCTGTGTTCATTTATTCTTTTCCCTAATTCACTTAACATTCTTATTACCAATGCTTTGAATTCTCTATCTGAATCATTTATTTGTTTCATTATTTTTTCTTCTCATTATTTGGTCTTCTCTTGCTCCTTCAACTGAGATATTTCCTCTGTCTTTTCATTTTGCTTAACTTTCTCTGCCTCTGTGAGTTTAGGTGAACCATTACCTATTGTGGTCTTGAAGAGGTATTCTTATGTAGGAGTGTCCCTATACAGACTGTGTGTGTCCAATGCCTTTGGTAGGAGAGCTGGATTTGATGGGAATACAAGTCATGTCTTTCCTTGTGGTATGCTGGCAGCTATTACCTTGGTAGGGTAGAAATGAGGGGTGCTAGAACTAGAGCCTTTGTGTGAAGCTGGACTGCCCTTCTCAGTGGCTGTCACCACCATATTAGGGGTGGGGCCTGATCCCAAGTTGCTGGAGCAGAAGCCCTGAGGGTCAGGGGAAACTGGCTCTGTTCCCTTTGAGTGTGTGTTTTCCCCTTTTCCTAAACCAGGAGGCTTGCCCCAGGTACATGAAGTCTTGAACAAGTGGGGCCTGTGTGGGCTCTCAGCTTACATCAGCAACAGAGGTCCAAGTTGCCTCTGATGTGCTGCCTATGCAGACACCAGTATTTTTTTCCCTTGCTCTGCTCAGAAGCAGCCATGGGTGCAAGTCCCCTTCATCCCTCACAGCTGGTCACTGCCTCCAGCATCTGCCACCCTATTGTGTAACCATACTGCAGAATTCATAAGGCCTGTGTGGACTCTTGGCATGTATTGGGAGGTAAGCTGTGGTGGAGTGTCCACTGTCAGAGCTCTGGGGTGCTTCTAATGCACTGCTTGAGTAAGGGCCAATAATGGCCACTGTCATCCCACTCGGGCTCAACCCTGTGACCAAGTTACCTCTTATTCCTAGGTTGAGTCTTCTCTCAGGTCACAGTCACACCAGATCCAGTGCTGTGCTGTGACAAGGCATGAGCAGGGCCAGGGTGATCACTCAGCTCAGGCTGGGGCACACACCGAGGAGGTCATGGAAAACCTGGCAGCTACTAGAGCAGGCTTCTCTCCTCCCTTCCTCACATGCAAGCCAGCATCTGTGCCCTCCTCCCGAGCAGAGTCCAGGCTTCCCAGGACCCTCCTGTTAGTACTGGTGGGGGTGGGGGGGAGGGCTAGTCTCCCCCATGTAGGACCCCAGGACTGGGGCATCAAATCTGTGCCTCTCACCAACTCACTTCCCAGGGGAGGTATCCACCCCATATTCTCCCTTTTCCTGAGTTCCCTCCCAGGGGCATAGGTCCTGACACGATCACTTTTCTTACCTTCCTACCAGATTACGTGTGTATCTTTCTTACTGCCTTGGTTGTACAGGAGTCCTTCTGCCAGTTGCTTTTCAGTGAGAACTGTTCCACATGTAGATGTATTTTGATGTGTCTGTTGGGAGAGGTGAGCCCAATGTCCTTTACTCCATCTTAATCCTTCTTCCCAACTTAAAGTTTTCAAATATACTTTTGCCTAAAAGAATGCAAATATAGGGTATGTCTTTTCATACTTTTCCCTTTACTGTGGTACTCATATTCTACATTTATGTTAAAGTAGCATTCATTTAGTAGATCCACATGATTCCATGTATTTATGTTATCCTATCCTAGTTTTAGAAATCTTACTTCCCAGGGCATTAACTTATTTAGAAATATATTGAATGTTTATGAAGAATATCCAAAAATTCCACAGCAATATGGGCAACATGCTATTAGAGTTTTGCATTTTTAATAACAGCATAACATGAATAACACCCTAGACAAAAAAGTATAATCTGGGTATAGGAAAAGTCCCCAAATTCGTTAAATAGCAGCCTGGAATATTGGAAGGAATGTTAAGATTTGGAGTTAGATAGATTTATACCTTGGATTTACTTCCTACTAGCTGAGTAACAAGTACTAGCAAGCCAATTAATTTTCTGAACCTTTATCATTTATTAAATAGGGATAATAGTGCTAACAAACAAACAGAAATGTGGTGATTCAACTCCAGAAAAATAACTTATGTAGAGGTTCTGGTATACTGTTGGAATTAAACAATAATTTTCTTTCCATTTGTATCTTTCCCTTCAATTAAATGAACACTTATTAATCCTTAATTAAATTCTAAACCTTATTAGTTGCTAAGAATTTGTTAACTTACATTGCCTAGAAAAAATTTTGGTACAAAACTCATCATTAACTACATTGAAAGGGGCTTAAATGCTGAGATAATAGGTGGTACCTATGCTATGTGCCAAGTATTTGAAATTTCCTAGACTATCTTTGAATTTCTAAGTGATCCTAATAACTATTATTATCCCCATTTTATAGATGAGGAAATTGAGGTTACATTAGTTTAGGAAAGGGTACTACTGTGGTATCCATATGGAGATAAAACCTTCTGTAATATGTTAGTCCTCAGACTGACCTGGCCTGTATGTTAGCTAAAAATTTCAATAGTCCCCTATATTCAACAATGCGGTTTGAGGCTCAGTTATCACTGTTTCCTTAGTATTTGACATTTGGAAATCCAAATCAGGACTTTCAAGTTTCTGCATAAATTCTGTTTGGCAGCTAGCTCTTTATCAACACCCTGAGCTACCCCAGATGTTCATATATACTCTGGATATCCAGAATTAGGCAATCATGCAGTCTTTAAAAATGCCATAGTTCCCAGATTAAACTGTCATTCAACCAGGCATTGCAAGGAGCCAGGTAAATTTCTTGTTTAAAAGGTAATATATGAAATTAGTGTTTTCCAAAGGGTATTCTCAACAACACAAGTCTTGAGAAATGTTCAATGAAAAACAAGCAAGTAAATAAACAAAACACAAACCATAAAAATGAAAACAAAATCGTTAATTGGTCACATAAAATTGAGACAAGATGTGTACTGTATCATCCTCTTGGAGATTCATAGTTGCTCATTAGTGTATTAAGACTCTGACTCTTTTTGAGAGGGGATCAAGATGGGAGAGGAGTAGGATGTGGAGCTCACTGCCTCCCACAAATACATCTACAAGTGGAATGATTTGCAGAGACCATCTACTGCTTGCTGGCAGATGACCTCAGACTTTCAAAAAAGCAAGAAAACCTCCAAGTAATTGGGTAGGACAAATGAAAAAGAAAAAGGAATCAGGACAGGACCTGTGCCACAAAGAGGGAGCTGTGAAGGAGGAAATGTTCCTGAACCCTGTGAAGTCCCCTCACTGGCGGAGAGATCAGCCTGGACAGAGCCAGATCAGCTTCAGAGGAGAGTGACCTGCACAGACGGTACCTCCACCCTGTGCTCCCCAGCCTCAGATGCTCATCCTCCAGTGCGGACAAAGACCTGGTGCTGAAGCTCGGGCTTCAGAGGTCAGACCCAGGGAGAGGACTGGGGTTGGCTGCACAGAGATAGCCTGAAGAGGCTGGCGTGTGGCAACTGAGGGTGTACTCAGAAGAAGCCTGGGCCTGCCACAGAGGTAAGGTGCCATTGTTAGGGGGACATGAGGAGAGGGGCGGGACCACCATAGGAGCTTCCTTCTCTGTGTGCACTCTCAGGCAACAACACCCCCTACACAAGCTTTGGGGGTGGGCACGAGCTGCCACCACCAACCAGGGCTCTAGTGGTGGGCATGGGTTGCCACAACTGCTGAGTCCCACGAGCAGGCACCAATTGCTGTCCTTGCTGTCTCAGGAGTATGCAGACTGCTGCTGCCCCTATGAGATGCATGAGCAGGCACCAAGCACTGCCCCCACTGTCCCAGAAATGTGCAGGCTGCTGTGGCCATTGCCACCACTATGAGAACTGCAAGCAGGCACCAATCAATCACTACCCACACCATCTGGGGTGAGTGCATGGGCCACAAGAAGACACCAATCGCCATCAATGCTGCTAAGAGACCCAGGAGCAGGCGTCAATCATTTCCCCTGCCATCTGGGGAAAGTGTACGGGCCGCCACACCTGCACACCCTCATATCAAGGGGGCAATCACTAGCATATGCTGAGAAAAGAAAGAGGCAACAAGCATCCAAACTAAAAGCAGGCCCTCAATTCCAGACAAAATAGCAGAGTAGAAGGTCTTGAGCTCATCCCCTCTCATGAAAACGCCAAAAATCACAACTAACTAACTGCTGAACAACCAATGACAAAAAAGACTGGACCCTACCAAAAAAGAAAGACATTTTACATCCAAAGACAAAGAGCCATAATGAGATGGTGGTAGGGGCACTTTTGTGATACAATCACATCCCATACATCATGGGTGGGTGACCCACAAACTGGAAAATATATCACAGACGTTCTCCCACAGAAGTCGGAGTTCTAAGCCCCACATCAGGCTCCCCAGCCTAAGGGTCTGGCATCAGGAGGAGGAGCCCCCAGAGCATTTGGCTTTGAAGGCCAGCAGGGCTTGAGTGGAGAAGCTCCACAGGACTGGGGGAAACAGAGACTCCACTCTGGAGGGTGCACACAAGGTTTCATGTGCACTGGGACCCAGCGCAAAGAAGTGACTCCATGGGAGCCTGGGCTAAACCTACTGGTGGGTTTTGAAAGGTCTCCTGTGGAGGCAGGGGTTGGCTGTGGCTCACAGCTGTGGGGTTAAAGACACTGGTGGTGGCTCCAGGGAATATTGATTGGCATGAGCTCTCCTGGAGGTCACCATTTTGGCACCAAGACATGGGCCTACCCAACAGCCTTCAGGTTCCAGTGCTGGGACACCTCAGGCCAAACAACCAGCTGGCTTGGAATGCAGCCCCACCCATCAACAGACAGGATGCCTAAAGTTGAACAGAGCTCACAGCCACCTGTAAACACACCTCTTGACATGACCCTGCCCACCAGAGGGACAAGACCCAGCTCCATCCACCAGTGGGCAGGCACCAGTCCATCCCATCAGGAAGCCTGCACAAGCCTCTGGCCTGACCTCACCCACCAGAAGTCAGACATTAGAAGCAAGAGGAAGTACATTCCTGCAGCCTGCAGAAAGGACAAACACAAAGTTCGACAAAATGAGATGGCAAAAAAATATGGTCCAGACGAAGGAACAAGAAAATACTGAGAAGAACAACTAAGTGAAGTGGAAATAGGCAATCTACCTGAAAAAGAATTCAGAGTAATGATAGTAAAGATAATCCAAGATCTCAGAAAAAGAATGGAAGCACAGACCAAGAAGATAAAAGAAATGTTTAACAAAGAGGTAGAAGACTTAAAGAACAAACAGAGATGAGCAATAAAATAACTGAAATGAAAAATACACTAGAAGGAATCAATAACAGAATAAATGAGGCAGAATAGCAGATAAGTGACCTGGATGACAAAGTGGTGGAAATCACTGCCATGGAACAGAATAAAGAAAAAAGAATGAAAAGCAATGAGGACAGTTTAACAGACCTCTGGGGCAACATTAAATATACCAACATTTGCATTAGGTTTTCTCAGAAGGAGAACAGAGAGAGAGAAAGGGCCTGAGAAGATATCTGAAGAGATTATAGCCGAAAACTTTCCTAACATAGGAAAGGAAACACTCACTCAAGTCCAGCAAGCACAGAGAATCCCATACAGGATAAACCCTAGGAGGAACATGCCAAGACACATAGCAATCAAAATTTAAAAAATTAAAGACAAAGAAAAAATATTGAAAACAACAAATAACATACAAGGGAATTCTCATAAGGATATCAGCTGATTTTTCAGCAGAAACTCTGCATGTCAGAAGGGCATGGCATGACATATTTAAAGTGATGAATGGGGAAAACCTACAACCAAGAATACTCTACCCAGCAAGGCTCTTATTTAGATTCAACAGAAAAATCAAAAGCTTTACGGACAAGCAAAAGCTAAGAGAATTCAGCGCCACAAAAACCATCTTTACAACAAATGATAAAATAACTCCTCTAGGCGGAAAACAAAAGGACACAAGGAGAAACAAGAAAATTACAAATGGGAAAGCTCACTGGTAAAGGCAAACGTAGAAAAAAGGTAGGAAATTATCCACACACATATATGATGTCAAAACCAGCAATTGTGAGAATAGGAGAGTACAAACGCCAGATATTGGAAATGCATTTGAAATTAAGAGACCAGCAACTTAAAACAATCTTGTGTGTGTGTGTGTGTGTGTATATATATATATCTATATCTCAAAACCTCATGGGAACCACAAACCAAAAATCTACAATAGATACACATACAAAAACCAGAAAGCAATCCAAACACAACTCTAAAGATAGTCATCAAAGCACAAGAAAAAAGAGGAAGGTAAGAAAAAGACCAATAAAAACAAGTCCAAAACAAATGGCAATAGGAACATACATATCGATAATTACCTTAAATGTAAATGGATTAAATGCTCCAACAAAAATACATACATTGGCTGAATGGATACAAAAAGAAGACCCATATAAATGCTGTCTGTCTGCAAGAGACACCCACTTCAGATCTAGGAACACATACAGACTGAAAGTGAGTGGATGGAAAAAGGTATTGCACGCAAATGGAAATCAAAAGAAAGCAGGAGTAACAATACTCATATCAGACAAAATACAGTTTAAAATAAAGACTGTTGCAAGAGACAATGAAGGATGCTACATACCGATGAAGGGATCAATCCAAGAAGAAGGTATAACAATTGTAAATATATATGCACCCAATATAGGAGCAACTCAGTACATAAGGCAAATGCTAACGGCCATAAAAGAAGAAATCAACAGTAAAATAATAATAGTGGGGGACTTTAACACCACACTTACATCAATGGACAGATCATCCAGGCAGAAAATAAATAAGGACACAGAGGTCTTAAATGACACATTAGACCAGATGGACGTAATTGATATTTATAGAGCATTCCATCCCAAAGCAGCAGAATACACATTCTTCTCAAGTGCACATGGAACATTCTCCAGGATAGATCACATGTTGAGTCACAAAGCAAGCCTCAGTAAATTTAAGAAAATTGAAATCATATCAAGCACCTTTTCCAACCACATCACTACAAAATTAGAAATCAATTACAAGAAAAAAACACAAATACATGGAGGCTAAACAATCTGTTACTAAACAACCAATGGATCACTGAAGAAATCAAGAGGAAATTAAAAAATACCTAGAGAAAAATGACAATGAAAGCAAGACAATCAAAAACCTATGGGATGCAGCCAAATCAGTTCTTAGAGGGAAGTTTATAGCAATATAATCTTACCTCAGGAAAGAAAAAAAATCCCAAATAACCCAACCTTACACCTAAAACAACTAGAGAAAGAAGAACAAACACAACCCAAAGTTAGTTAGAAGAAGGAAAGAAATCATAAAGGTCAGAGCAGAAATAAAGGAAATAGAGACAAAGAACACAATAGAAAAGAGCAATGAAACTAAAAGTTGTTTCTTTGAAAAGATAAACCAAATTGATAAACCTCTAGCCAGACTCATCAAGAAAAAGAGGGAGAGGGCTCAAATCAATAAAATTAGAAATGAAAAGGAAGTTAAAACAGACACCACAGAAATACAAAGGATCATAAGAGACTACTTTAAGCAACTATATGCCAATAAAATGGACAACTTAGAAGAAATGGACAAATTCTTAGAAAAGTACAACCTTCCAAGACTGAACCAGGAAGAAAGAGAAAATATGAACTTGAAATTGAAACTGATTTTAAAACTTCCAACAAAAAAAAGTCCAGGACCAGATGGCTTCACAGGTGAATTCTATCAAACATTTAGAGAAGAGTTAACACTATCCATTCAAAACTCTTCCAAAAAATTGCAAAGGAACACTCCCAAACTCATTCTACGAGGCCACCATCACCCTGATACCAAAACCAGAAAAATATACCACAAAAAAAGGAAATTACAGGCCAATATTAATGATGAACAAAGATGCAAAATCCTCAACACAATACTAGCAAACCAAATCCAAAAACACATTGAAAGGATTATACACCATGATCAAGTAGGATTTATCCCAGGGATGCAGAGATTCTTCAATATCTGCAAGTCAATCAGTGTGATACACCACGTTAACAAACTGAAGAATAAAAACCATATGATCATCTCAGTAGATACATAAAAAGTTTTTGACAAAATTCAACACCTATTTATGATAAAAAACTCTCTGGAAAGTGGGCATAGAGGGAACCTACCTCAACATAATAAAGACCATATATGACAAACCCACAACTAACATCATTCTCAATGGTGAAAAGCTGAAAGCATTTCATATAAGATCAGCAACAAGACAAGGTTGTCCACTTTTATTCAACATAGTTTTGGAAGGCCAAGCCATGGCAATCACACAAGAAAAAGAAATAAAAGGAATCCAAATTGGAAAAGAAGGAGTTAAACTGTCACTGTTTGCAGATGACATGATAGATACTATACATAGAAAATCCTAAAGATACTGCCAGAAAACTACTACAGTTTATCAATGAATTCAGTAAATTTGCAGGATATAAAATTAATAAACAGAAATCTCTTGCATTCCTATACACTAACAACAATGAAAGATCAGAAAAAAATGAAAGAATCTCATTTACCATCACATCGAAAAGAATAAAATACCTAGGAATAAACCTATCTAAGGAGGCAAAAAGACCTGTACTCAGAAAACTATAAGATGATGATGAAAGGAATCAAAGATGACACAAACAGATGGAAAGATATATACCATGTTATTGGATTGGAAGAATCAGTATTGTGAAAATGACTATACTACCAAATTAAATAGCCCTACTACCCAAAACAATCTATAGATTCAATGCAATCCCTATCAGATTAACAATGGCATTTTTTACAGAACTAGAACAAAAAATCTTAAAATTTGTATGGAGACACAAAAGACCCTAAACAGCCAAAGCAATCTTGAGGGAAATAAATGGAACTGGAGGAATCAGGCTCCCTGATTTCGGACAATACTACAAAGCTACAGTCATGAAAACAGTATGGCACTTTCACAAAAAACAGAAATATAGATCAATGGAACAGGAGAGAAAGTCCAGAGATAAACCCATGAACATATGGTCAACTAATCTATTACAAAGGAGGCAAGAACATACAATGGAGAAAAGACAGACAGTCTCTTCAATAAGTGGTGCTGGGAAAATTGGACAGCTCCATCTAAAAAATGAAAATAGAACATTCTCTAATGCACTATACACAACAATAAACTCAAAATGGATCAAAGACCTAAATGTAAAGCTGGATACTATAAAACTCTTAGAGGAAAACATAGGCAGAGTACTCTCTGACATAAATTGCCACAATATCTTTTTGGATCCACCTCCTAAAGTAATGAAAAGAAAAACAAAAATAAACAAATGGGACATAATTAAACTAAAAATCTTTTGTACAGCAAAGGAAACCATGAAGTAATCAAAAAGACAACCACAGAATGGGAGAAAATGTTTGCAAATGAAGTGACCGGCAGAGAGTAGTCTCCAAATATACAAACGACTCATGCAGCGCTATATCAAAAAACAAGCCAATCAAAAAATGAGCAGAAGATCTACGTAGACATTTCTTCAAAAAAGACATACAGATGGCCAAAAAGCACATGAAAAGATGCTCAACAATTATTAGAGGAATACAAATCAAAATTACAATGAGGTATCATCTCACACCAGTCAGAATGGCCATCATCAAAAAGTCTAAAAACAGTAAATACTGGAGAGGGTGTGGAGAAAAGGGAACCCTCCTACACTGTTGGTGGGAATGTAAATTGGTACAACTGCTATGGAGAACAGTATGGGGTTTCCTTAAAAAGCTACAAATAGAACTACCATATATCCAGCAATTCCACTCCTGGGCATATATCTAGAGAAAACCATGATTTGAAAAGATTCATGTGCCCCAATGTTCACTGCAGCACTATTTACAATAGCCAAGACATGGAAGCAACCTAAATGTCCATTGACAGCAGACTGGATAAAGAAGATGTGGTACATGTATACAATGGAATATTACTCAGCCATAAAAAAGAATGAAATAATGCCATTTGAAGCAACATGGATGGATCTAGAGATTATCATACTAAGTGAAGTAAGTCAAAGACAAATATTACATGGTATCACTTATATGTGGAATCTAAAAAAAATGATACAAAAGAACTTATTTACAAAACAGAAACAGACTCACAGACTTCAAAAACAAACTTATGGTTTCCAAAGGGGAAACGTGGTGGGGAGGGATAAATTAGGAGTTTGGGATGAATATATGCACACTACTATATACAATAGATAATCAACAAGGACCGTCTGTATAGTACAGGGAACTCTACTCAATATTTTGCAATAGCCTATATGGGAAAAGAATCTGAAAAAGAATGAATATACGTATATATATAACTGAATCGCTTTGCTGTACACCAGAAACTAACACATTGTTAATCAACTATACTCCAATATAAAATTAAAAATTAAAAAAAGACTTTTTGAGTCTTTTAAGTTAAACAAATTATAGATTTTTTTTTAAAGCCTAGAGTTCCCCAGCCTGAGTTGACCATGTTTGTCATGGAACCCTGTGTGTGTGTTTGTGTGTGCATGCATGTGTGTATGTGTATGTGTGTGTGTGTGTTTTAAAAATATGTGTCAAGGTTATTCTTGTGCTCCTCATCTATTTTTAGTTTTAAAATCCTTTACAGACTTCTGGAATAGTGGGAGTGCTTGGAGCTCAGAGAACCTTCTCTTCCAGAGAAACATCTGTTAAACTGATCAAAATTAGCAAAGACAAACTTAAAATCTCTGGAGCTTGCTCAAAGGGCTTACAGCCAATTGAGAAGCATTTCTTCAAAAAAATCTACAGGAACTTGGTAATAAGAATGGGAGGCAGTGGCATTCTAGCTAAGGACTGCACCCATGCTCTCAAAGCTCTGTGTTGTTGAAAAACTGTTTCAGCAGGCTTGTCAGCTAAATGTAAGTTCCCATCTCCTCTAGATCCATGGGGTAGAAGAGCTATTCTCAGTTATTTCAGCAGCTGATGGTCATTGCCAGATCCCATTTGTTACAGCCCTATGCTATAGATGACATATATCTAGTGGGTGCCAGCAGTCAAGCAGCACCCTTTACCCCACCCTCAATTTCTGCTACACAGGGAGTGTCTGGACATGGCAGCTGGTGAAGTGTGCAGTTCCCCTTTCCCACACAGCACAGTGTTGTGGAAGACCTGCTCTAGTGGGCTTGGCAGTGGAGTGGAAGCTCTCATGTACCCCAGGTTCCTGGAATATAAGAACTAATCTGGGGAGATTCATTACCTGGTGAACATCAGTACATCCTATAATTTGATCCCAGATCTGAGCTGAGGAAAATCCATATGGGTGGTGGCAACAGTCAGCTGGTGGCACTAGTTCTTGTTCCCACCCACCATAGTTCCTGCTCCATAACACAGAGTTCTGCCTGGGGGAGGGTAGGATCAGGCCTTAAAAACTTGAACACCCTGCCCTTGACAATGATCCAACTTTAACTAGATCAGACTGTGGACTAACATATGCCCCAGGGTGTTGTCAAAAGCAATAGATAAATAAACTAGCAATTAGCGGAAACTAACAGCTGGGTGTGATACCAATATATGTAGGTCAGACATAAACAGGGATATCAGGGAAAGAGCCAGTCAAAGAAGGCCTGGCTAAAACCATAGTCATCAGTGGTAGTTAGGAAGACTTGAGTGTATGCCCAAGGCTGTATGCGCTGATGAAGAACACCAGAGTTTGTACACTGTGTGGGAAATATATTTCATTGAATTTTTTAATCCAAGTCATTAGAAAAACAAACAAGGAAAAGAGCAACGTAAGAAAAATAATAAAAGCCATTTTCAACAAACCCACAGCCAACATAATGCTCAACTGTGAAAAGCTGAAAGTCTTCCCACTAAATTCAGGAACAAGACAAGGAAGCCCACTCTCACCTCTTCTATTCAACATAGTATTGGAAGTCCTAGCCACAGCAATCAGACAAGAAAAAGAAATAAAAGTTATCCAAATTGGAAGGGAAGAGGTAAAACTGTCACTATTTGCAGATGACATGATACTCTATATAGAGAACCCTAAAGTCTCCATACAAAAACTATTATAATTTACAAAATGAATTCAGCAAGATAAGATACAAGATTAATATACAGAAATCTGTTGCATTTCTTTATACTAACAATGAAATAACAGAAAGAGAAAGGAAAATAAATCCCATTTAAAGCCATATCAAAAAAATAAAATAAAATACATACAAATAAAATGAACCAAGGAGGTGAAAGTCCTATACACTGAAAACTATAAAACATTAATGAAGGAAATTGAACATGATTGAAAGAAATGGAAAGATACACACTACTCTCACATTGGATGAATTAATATTAATTAAATAGCCCTACTACCCAAAACAATCTACAGATTTAATGCAATCTCTATCAAAATATCCATGACATTTTCCACAGAACTAGAACAAATAATCCTAAAATTTATATGCAAGCAGAGAAGACCCAGACTTGCCAAAGAAATCCATAGGAAAAATAACAAAGCTGGAGGCAGAACCTTTCCAGACCTCAGACTGTTCTACAAAGCTACAGCAATCAAAACAGTGTGGTACTGGCACAAAAGCAGACATATGGATCAATGGAACAGAATAGATAACCCAGAAATAAACCCATGCACTTATGATCAATTAATCTACAACAAAGGAGACAACAATATACAATGGAGAAAAGACAGTGATGTTGGGAAAGGTGGACAGCTACATGTACATCAATGAAGTTCAAACAAACACTCTCTCATACCATCTACAAACACAAACTCAAAATGGTTTAAAGACCTAAATATATGACAAGACACCATAAAACTCCTAGAAAAGAAGATAGGCCAAACATTCTCTGACATAAATCATAGCAATATTTTCTTAGATCAGTCTCCCAAGGCAAAAGAAATAAAAACAAAAGTAAACAAATGGGATGTAATCAAATTTAAAAGCTTTTGCACAGCAAAGGAAACCATCAACAAAACGAAGTAACAACCTATGGAATGGGAGAGAATATTTGCATATGATGCAACTGGCAAGGGATTAATATCCAAAATATACAAACAGCTCATACAACTTAATATTGAAACAACAAACAATCCAATCAAAAATGGGCCGAAGACCTGAATAGACATTTTCCCCAAGAAGACATACAGATGGCCAACAGGAACAGGAAAAGGTGCTCAACATTGCTAATTATTAGAGAAATGCAAAACAAATACAATGAGGAATCACCTCATACCGGTTAGTATGGCTATCATCAAAAAGTCTACAAATAATAATGTTGGAGAGGGTGTGGAGGAAACGGTACCCTCCTACACTGTTGGTGGCAATGTCAATGGGTGCAGCTACTGTGGAAAAGAGTATAGAGGTTCCTTAAAAATCTAAAAATAGAGCTACCATAGGATCCAGCAATCCCACTCCTGGGTATATATCTGGAAAAGATGAAAACTTTAGTTTGAAAAGACACATGCATCCCAATGTTCATAGCAGCACTATTTACAATAGCCAAGACATGGAAACAATCCATGTGCCCATCAATAGATAATTCGCTTATGAAGATATGGCATATATAAATATATATACACACAATGAAATATTAGGCATAAAAAAGAATGAAATGCTGCCATTTGCAGCAACATGGATAGACTAGAGAATATTATACTTAGTGAAGTAAGTCAGACAAAGACAAATATTTATATATCATCACTTATACATGGAATCTAAAAAATAATACAAATGAATCTTACATACAAAACAAAAACAGACTCAGAGACATAGAAAATAAACTTATGGTTACCAAAGGCGTAAGGGAGGGAGGGATAAATTAGGAGCATGGGATTAACAGATACAAACTACTATACATAAAATAGATAAGCAACAAGGGTTTACTTTATAGCACAGAGAACAATATTCAATATCTTGTAATAACCTATAATGGAAAATAATCTGAAAAATATATATATATTTGAGTCACATTACTGTACACCTGAAACTAACACAATATTGTAAATCAACTATACTTCAATAAAAAAAGATGACAATACTCCCCCAAATTGATCTACATATTTAACACAATTCCTATCAAAATATCACCTGTTTTATTTGGGGGGGGCAGAAATTGACATACTAATTTTAAATTCATATGGGACCTAGATAAGTCTAAACATCTTAAAAGAAATCAAAATGAAAAAAATAGAAAATTTTATAGATTCACACTTCCTAATTTCAAAACTTGTTACAAATATAGAGTAATCAAGGGAGTGTGGTCCTGGTATGAGTATAGATAGGTAGATCAATGCCACAGAATTGAGAGTCCAGAAATAAACCCTTACATTCAAGGTCAGTTATTGGCAACTGGGTGTCATGATATTTCAAAGGAAAAATAATATTCTTTTTAAGAAATGATACTGGGAAAACTGGATATCCACATGCAAAAGAATGAAGTTGGAGTCTTTCCTTACACTATAAAACAATTAACTCAAAATGGATTATAGAATTAGATTTGAGTGCTAAAACTATGAAACATGAAGAAGAAAATATAGGAGTAAATCTTCATGATCTTGTATTAGGCAATAGTTTCTTAGATATGACACAAAAAGCACAAGCCACAAAAAAAAATAAATTGAACTATAACAAGTGAAAAACATTTCTGCTGTAAATAATACCATTAAGAAAATGAAAATACAAGTCACAGAATGAGAAAAAATATTTTCAAGTAATATATCTGAATAAGGACTTCTACCCAGAACATATATGAAATGTTTACAACTCAACAATGAAAAGATAAATAGCCTACTTTTTAAAAGGGCAAATGATCGGATAAACATTTCTCCAAAGAGAAATAAGTGGCCAATGAGAACATGAAAAGATACTTAATAACACTAATCATTATAGAAATGCAAATCAAAACCACAATGAGGGGCTCTCGGTGGGAACAATGGCAGGCGTCTTGAGCAGGCCCGCGAGCGGTCTCACAGATGGCATGACTTCAGCACCCGGAGCATGTTGCCAGGCACCACCAGATGAGCTGAGTGGCTGACAAGGTCTTGGTGCTCCAGCTGGGTGTCAGGCCTGAGTCTCTTACATGGGAGAGCCAAGTTCAGGACATTGGTCCACCAGAGAACTCCTGGTCAACGAGAGCTCTCCCAGAGATCTCCGTCTCAACACTAAGATCCAGCTCCACTCAACAACCAGCAAGCTCCAGTGCTGGACACCCCATGCCAAACATCTAGCAAGAGAGGAACACAATCCCACCCATTAGCAGAGAGGTTGCCTAAAATCATAATAAGTTCATAGACACCCAAAAAAACACCACCGGATGCAGTCCTGCCCACCAGAAAGACAAGATCCAGCCTCATCCACCGAATACAGGCACCAGTATGCTCTGCCAGGAAGCCTAGACAACCCACTGAACAAACGTTACCCACTGGGGGCAGACACAAAAACAACAGGAACTACGAGCATGTAGCCTGTGAAAAGGAGACCCCAAACACAGGAAATTAAGCAAAATGAGAAAACAGAGAAATACACAGCAGATGAAGGAGCAAGGTAAAAACCCACCAGACCAAACAAATGAAGAGGAAATAGGCAGTTTACCTGAAAAAGAATTCAGAGTAATGATAGTAAAGATGATCCAAAAGCTTGGAAATAGAATGAAGAAAATACAAGAAACATTTAACAAGGACCTAGGAGAAATAAAGAGGAAACAAACAATGATGAACAACACAATAAATGAAATTAAAAATTCTCTAGAAGGAATCAATAGCAGAATAACTGAGGCAGAAGAACGGATAAGTGACCTGGAAGATAAAATAGTGGAAATAACTACCACAGAGCAGAATAAAGAAAAAAGAATGAAAAGAATAGAGGACAGCCTCAGAGACCTCTGGGACAACATTAAACGCACCAACATTCGAATTATCGGGGTCCCAGAAGAAGAAGAGAAAAAGAAAGGGACTGAGAAAATATTTGAAGAGATTATAGTTGAAAACTTCCCTAACATGGGAAAGGAAATAGTCAATCAAGTCCAGGAAGTGCAGAGAGTCTGATACAGGATAAATCCAAGGAGAAACATGCCAAGACACATAGTAATCAAATTGGCAAAAATTAAAGACAAAGAAAAACTATTGAAAGCAGCAAGGGAAAAACGACAAATAATATACAAGGGAACTCCTATAAGGATAACAGCTGATTTCTCAGCAGAAACTCTACAAGCCAGAAGGGAATGGCATGACATATTTAAAGTGATGAAAGGGAAGAACCTACAACCAATATTACTCTACCCGGCAAGGATCTCATTCAGATTCAATGGAGAAATCAAAAGCTTTACAGACAAACAAAGCTAAGAGAATTCAGCACCACCAAACCAGCTTTACAACGAATGCTAAAGGAACTTCTCTAGGCAGGAAACACAAGAGAAGGAAAAGACCTACAATAACAAACCCAAAATAATTAAGAAAATGGTAATAGGAACATATATATTGATAATTACCTTAAATGTAAATGGATTAAATGCTCCAACCAAAAGACAGACTGGCTGAATGGAGACAAAAACAAGACCCATATATATGCTGTCTACAAGAGACCCACTTCAGACCTAGGGACACATACAGACTGAAAGTGAGGGGATGGAAAAATATACTCCACACAAATGGAAATCAAATGAAAGCTAGAGTAGCAATCTCATATCAGACAAAATAGACTTTGAAATAACGACTATTACAAGAGACAAAGAAGGACACTATATAATGATTAAGGGATCAATCCAAGAAGAAGATATAACAAATGTAAATATTTATGCACCCAAAACAGGAGCACCTCTATACATGAGGCAAATGTTAACAGCCATAAAATGGGAAATCCGCAGTAACCCAATAATAGTAGGGGACTTTAACACCCCACTTTCACCAATGGACAGATCATCCAAAATGAAAATAAATAAGGAAACACAAGCTTTAAATGACACATTAAACAAGATGGACTTAATTGATATTTATAGGACATTCCATCCAAAAACAACGGAATACGCTTTCTTCTCAACTGCTCATGGAACATTCTCCAGAATAGACCATATCTTGGGTCACAAATCAAGCCTCTGTAAATTTAACAAAATTGAAATAGTATCAAGTATCTTTTCTGACAACAACACTATGAGACTAGATATCAATTACAGGAAAAAAACTGTAAAAAATATACACATGGGGCTTCCCTGGTGGCGCAGTGGTAGAGAATCTGCCTGCCAATGCAGGGGACATGGGTTCGAGCCCTGGTCTGGGAAGATCCCACATGCCGCGGAGCAACTAGGCCCGTGAGCCACAACTACTGAGCCTGCGCGTCTGGAGCCTGTGCTCTGCAATAAGAGAGGCCGCGATAGTGAGAGGCCCACACACCGCGATGAAGAGTGGCCCCCGCTTGCCACAGCTAGAGAAAGCCCTCGCACAGAAACGAAGACCCAACACAGCCAAAAATAAATAAATACATAATTTTTTAAAAAAGAATTAAAAAAAAATACACATGGAGGCTAAACAATACACTACGAAATAACCAAGAGACCACTGAAGAAATTGAAAAGGAAATCAAAAAATGCCTAGAAACAAATGACAAAGAAAACACGATGACCCAAAACCTGTGGGATGCAGAAAAAGCAGTTCTAAGGGAAAGTTATAGCAATACAATCCTACCTCAAGAAATAAGAAAAAGCTCAAATAAAGCAATTACACCTAAAGCAATTAGAGAAAGAAGAACAAAAATTTTACAAAGTTAGTAGAAGGAAAGAAATCATAAAGATCAGATCAGAAATAAATGAAAAAGAAATGAAGGAAACAATAGCAAATATCAGTAAAACTAAAAGCTGGTTCGTTGAGAACATAAACAAAAATGATAAACCATTAGCCCAACACATTAAGAAAAAAAGGGAGAAGACAACAGAATTAGAAATGAAAAAGGAGAAGTAACAACTGACACTGCAGAAATACAAAGCATCATGAGAGATTACTACAAGCAACTCTATGCCAATAAAATGGACAACCTGGAAGACATGGACAAATTGTTAGAAAAGCACAAACTTCTGAGACTGAAGCAGAAAGAAATAGAAAATATGAACACACCAATCACAAGCACTGAAATTGAAACTGTGATTAAAATCTTCCAACAAACAAAAGCCCAGGACCAGATGGCTTCACAGGCGAATTCTATCAAACATTTAGAGAAGAGCTAACACCTATCCTTCTCAAACTCTCCCAAAATATAGCAGAGGAAGGAACACTCCCAAACTCATTCTACAAGGCCACCATCACCCTGATACCAAAACCAGACAAAGATGTCACAAAAAGAAAAGTACAGGCCAATATCACTGATGAACATAGATGCAAATATTCTCAACAAAATACTAGCAAACAGAATCCAACAGCACATTAAAAGGATCATACACCACGATCAAGTGGGGTTTATCCCAGGAATGCAAGGATTCTTCAATATACGCAAATCAATCAATGTGATACACCATATTAACAAATTGAAGGAGAAAAACCATATGATCATCTCAATAGATGCAGAGAAAGCTTTCGACAAAATTCAACACCCATTTATGATAAAAGCCCTCCAGAAAGTAGGCATAGAGGGAACTTACCTCAACATAATAAAGGCCATATATGACAAACCCACAGCCAACATCGTTTTCAATGCTGAAAAAATGAAACCATTTCCACTAAGATCAGGAACAAGACAAGGTTGCCCATTCTCACCGCTATTATTCAACACAGTTTTGGAAGTTTTAGCCACAGCAATCAGAGAAGAAAAAGAAATAAAAGGAATCCAAATTGGAAAAGAAGAAGTAAAGCTGCCACTGTTTGCACATGACATGATACTATACATAGAGAGTCCTAAAGATGCTACCAGAAACGTACTAGGAATAATCAATGAATCTGGTAAAGTAGCAGGATACAAAATTAATGCACGGAAATCTCTTGTGCTCCTATACAGTAATGAGGAAAAATCTGAAAGTGAAATTAAGAAAACACTCCCATTTACCATTGCAACAAAAAGAATAAAATATCTAGGAATAAACCTACCTAAGGAGACATAAGACCTGTATGCCGAAAACTATAAGACACTGATGAAAGAAATTAAAGATTATACAAACAGACAGAGAGAAATACCATGTTCTTGGATTGGAAGAATCAACAGTGTGAAAATGACTATACTACCTAAAGCAATCTACAGATTCAATGCAATCCCTGTCAAACTACCAATGACATTTTTCACAGAACTAGAACAAAAAATTTCACAATTTGTATGGAAACACAAAAGACCCCGAATAGCCAAAGCTATCTTGAGAAAGAAAAATGGAGCTGGAGGAATCAGGCTTCCTGACTTCAGATGATACTACAAAGCTACAGTAATCAAGACAGTATGGTACTAGCACAAAAACAGAAATATAGATCAATGGAACAGGATAGAAAGCCCAGAAAAAACCCACACACATATGGTCACCTTATCTTTGATAAAGGAGGCAAGAATATACAATGGAGAAAAGACAGCCTCTTCAATAAGTGGTGCTGGGAATACTGGACAGCTGCATGTAAAAGAATGAAATTAGAACACTTTGTAACACCATACACAAAAATAAACTCAAAATGGATTAAACAGTTGAATGTAAGGCTAGACACTATAAAACTCTTAGAGGAAAACATAGGCAGAACACTCTATGACATAAATCACAGCAAGATCCTTTTTGACCCACCTCCTAGAGAAATGGAAATAAAAACAAAAATAAACAAATGGGACCTAATGAAACTTAAAAGCTTTTGCACAGCAAAGGAAACCATAAAAAAGATGAAAAGACAACCCTTAGAATGGAAGAAAATATTTGCAAATGAAGCAACTGACAAAGGATTAACCTCCAAAATATACAGGCAGCTCATGCAGCTCAATATCAAAAAAACAAACAACCCAATCCAAAAATGGGCAGAAGACCTAAATAGACATTTCTCCAAAGAAGCTATACAGATTGCCAACAAACACATGAAAGGATGCTCAACATCACTAATCATTAGAGAAAAGCAAATCAAAACTACAAATTGTGAAATTTTTTGTTCTAGTTCTGTGAAAAATGCCAGTGGTAGTTTGATAGGGATTGCATTGAATCTGTAGATTGCTTTGGGTAGTAGAGTCATTTTCACAATGTTGATACCGTATGCTAACACATATATATGGAATCTAAGAAAAAAAAAAAGGTCATGAAGAACCTAGGGGTAAGACGGGAATAAAGACAGAGACCTACTAGAGCATGGACTTGAGGATATGGGGAGGGGGAAGGGTAAGCTGTGACAAAGTGAGAGAGTGGCATGGACATATATACACTACCAAACGTAAAATAGATAGCTAGTGGGAAGCAGCCGCATAGCACAGGGAGATCAGCTCGGTGGTTTGTGACCACCTAGAGGGGTGGGATACGGAGGGTGGGAGGGAGACACAAGAGGGAGGGGATATGGTGATAAATGTATACATACAGCTGATTCACTTTCTTATGCAGTAGAGACTAACACACCATTGTAAAGCAATTATACTCCAATAAAGATGTTTAAAAAAAAACACAACGAGGTACCAATCCATATTCACTAGGATGGTTGCAATAAAATAGACACTAAGAAGTGTTGGTTGGGATGTGAAGAAAAACATATTAATTGTTAGTGGGACTGTAAAATGGTTTGTCTGTATAACCCAGCAATTTAGCTCCTTGGTATATGAAAACATACACAAACAAAACTTGTATGCAAATATTTACAGCATTATTATTCATAATATCCAAAACGTGAAAACCACCTAAAATGTGATCTAAACATATAACGGATTATTATTTGGCAATAAAAATATATGAAGTAGTGATACATGTTACAACTTGGCTGAACGTTGAAAACAATTTGCTATATGAAAGAAGTGAATCACAAAAGACCAATATTGTATGATTCCATTTATATAAAATAGAATTAACAGATAATTCTATAGAGGTATTCAGTATATTACTGTTTGCCTCAGGCTGAGAGGGATGTGGGGTAGAATGGGGAATATCTGGTAATGTGTATGGGGTTTCTCTTTGGGGTGATGACAAACTTCTGAAGTTAGATATGATTAGGGTTGTTCAACTCTGTGTTTATATTTAAAGCTATTGAATTGTAAAATTTAAATGAGTGCATTTTATGGTATATGAATTATATCTCAATAAAGCTGTTTTTTAAAAGAGCCATTACTACAATCTTTAGTTAAAATCATTTTAGTAGTTCGTAACTGATCAAGTAGTGCATTAATTTTGGTCATAAAATGCACATCAAGCATTGTTATGGAATTCAATTATCTATGATACATACAGGACTTAATATGTCTTCTATTTGGAAACAAGATCAAGGGAGATAAAAAAAATTCTAAAATGTTTGATTAATTATTTTAGTTTCTTACCACTATTGTGATTTAATCTAAAACATTTTCATTCATTCTAAAACTTGGCACCATAATTGGATTATCTTTCCTTCTATATAGATAGCCAAGTTGGTTCTACATGGTTTTGAGTGAAGTACATCTATGATCTCTCTTAGCACAGTCATAACTCTTTCTTACACGTTACAAAACATAAATTGGACTACATTAAAATGAAAAATATTTGCTGTAAACAATACTACTGGACTCAGACTACCTTCATTACTTCAGGAGTTATCTTACCAGGAGATGAACAAAAATGCCAATGATTTATTTGTCCTTTGATTTTGGGTTTCTCCAGCCATCTGATCTTGTGGTGAATCCAGAACAAGACTTTCTGAGGTTTTTAATGTGTCTGAAATTTTCTAGTTGGAATCCCTCCAGTATGATAACCAGGAGTTTTGTTAAAAAGTATAATCCTGGGTTCCATAACAGACCCATTAAATCAGCATCTGCAGTGGTAGAGCTCAATAATTACATATTTTTAAAAACCCTTAGGTAATTCTGTTGTTTACTAATATTTAAGTAGAATGAATTTAGGTTAATTCACATACGCTATTTCAGATTTCTCTGGTGACTTATTCGAGAGAAACTGCATAAGACTTTTCATCTATCTAGCTTGAAATCATAGATCTCTCTAGTAATCTTCAACTTACCTTTATAAAGGGGCAGGAATATCATCCTTCCCCCTTTCAACAATTTTAATTATTGTTTTATAATTTTATGGCCTTTAGTTTGCTAGTAAATTTCCATACTTTTGTTTTCCTCCAAAAGGCACATTTTTTCCCATTGGTCTTTAATGTTTAACTTATTGTATTATTGGCATATTATACTCTGAAAGTTTCTCTTCCTTCTGGTAAATTGTAGTCTTTTTGCATGTTTCTCATCTTCAACTTACTCATTTCAACGGCCATTTTCAGTATGCAAAAATATGTTTCAATTGTTTTTGAACCTTTGATTTTTGTTTTCACTTGTCCAATAGTGAGAAGTCTCCCTAACTAAATTCTGGTATCTGGAAACAAGTTGACATTTGGTATCAATATTAATATGATAGTATAGTGTAGTATATACAAACCATATATGTATAAATAATGCTATATATACAATTGTGTATCTATTTATAGATAAATATATAGTGTCATTTTCAGTTAATATATATTAATCTTAAAATTTTTAAATCATGGTATATAAATCACAGAGGATAGTTTGAATAATAAATCATGTCTGACACCTCTAAGAAGTTATATGAATCATGACTATAATAAGCTCTACATTATTATCAAATTGATACTTAAAATAATTTACCTTAAAATTATATATAATATTTTTATATATACATAATTATCTATATATATCTGATTCTACAATTTAGTATTATGTTCTAGTATGGATAGTCTAGTTAATGAGTTAAAAGGACCCCCCCCTTTTCTCCCATGTATAATTCTGAATTATAAAACACGAAATAATCCCTACGAGATCTCTCTATATGTAAATGACAGAAGTAATAAAACTTCTCATCTAAATTATTAGCAATGATTATCCACATGCTTCTTAATTATTCCCTTTAGGGTTGCATTAAATCTTCCCAGTACCTCACTGTGGGAATTAAGCTATAGTCTGGAATTGCTTAATTTCAACTGTATTTCTAGCACATTTGAAAGGAAATTTGTGCCCTTGTTAACACTACTGGTAAATTTCCCAATAAAGGATTATGCCCAGCAAATCCTTGCCTAACACTGGCGTATCCTAAAGGCATAGAAAAGGAATCTAGTATTTCAAGCAAGCAATGGATGCTACTTATCCATGGGTGAAAAGTTTATAGGGGCTCTTTTTTATGGTATCTGCTCTTTCTTATTGTATGACATGTCTAGAAACACAATAGTCGTCAATGACTGTCATTTCCATACTAGGCAAAGCTTATCAAATCTTTCTTTGACTATGTTGATCTTAGAAGACTTTTACTATCTCAGTGACAATCTTACCCTTGGTGAATGGCCCCAAAAGCCCAGGTCAGGTGACTTCTGGACATCCACTAGGATTTATATGCTTGTGTGTCTCAGAGCAGGCCCTGTTTTAGACAAAGTCTCAGTAGTTCTCCTTTGTGTGCATGACTCCTAGCACTCCTAATGATGTTTTTCGAGCAGTAATTTTTTATGTCCATGTTTCCCTGGAGCTTCTATAACTATGTAATAGCAGGCTTTTTGCAGGGCTTCTCCAGGTTGTTCTACTCTACTCTCCCAGACAAACTGGTAACCCCTGTGAAAGTTATTAACTGGTAGTTCTTGCCATAACATCAATCAGAGTCCCTTAGGGAAGCATGATTGTGTAACATTGCAGCAACATGCCCTTAGCTTCTCTAAACTACTCCAGGCCTTAGAGACTGTGAATCTTCTCCCACTCCCTTCCCACATCTTTTCTCAAGGTACAGTTATCAAGCCTCACTAAGGATTATTTCCTGAGGTAGATCAGATAACAGCTCTCTCCCTGAAGTTCTTATGTCCAGATAGCTTGGCAAGGTACCTAATTTTTCTCAGAAATAACCCCGTTTTCCATAGTATTACATTGACACAAAGGCTAATAATTTTAATCCTGGAAAAATATTAATCTTACAAAAAATTTTAATTTAATTTAAAAGCTCCATTCAGTAAAATAAGCAATGGCACTGCTGATTAAACAGCCCCTTTTCTTTCATCATCTCTTGAAAAATTTTTCATGTACACCAATGTATATTTTTGGTTTTCAAGTTTAAGCAACAGTAACTATATTTACCTCTAATATGTTACATCTCAATTATCTGGGACCAAGACAACCAGAATATTAATCTATCAGTGAAGAGTTTTTGGATATTTACTAGAGAGAGAAATATCCCTGCTATAAACTAGTTTTCTTATTATTTGGCTGAGTTAAAATCAAGGAAAACAAAGAAACAACAACAAAACTTTCAGATTATACTCAGGTCAGTACTTCTTTCAGGAATTCACTCCAAAAGTGAATCCTCCAAATCTAATACTAGAAGATGACTGTTAATATTAATATGATTGTCCCAATTATCAAGGCAGCATTAAATGATATTCATTAGAATCTACTTGCTATGAGGAAAATTTGTTTAGATAATTGAGAAACAAATAATGAAGCATAAAAATTATGGTTAAACCCACAAGTTCTGTTAACTAGAACAATTCAGTTGTTAACATTTGCATTTCTTGAAATATGACTATCTCTTAAAAATCAGACATAACTTCATTTGCCTTACTAGAGGGAAGCATAAGACTTTTCTTTAAATTTTGTTGAAGTAGAGGTATCTTATTTTCACAGTAATAAATAGAGAGAGGTGAGCTGTGAGTGGGAGGAGGGGTGACCCAGAAAAGACACAAGCCAAAATAGTTTGAGAAGCATACCTCCCTTTGTCTAAGGGTATAGACATCTACCTAGGTCAGTTGAGAAATTTCTTAAATGCAATAGCAAAATTTCATGATTTCAGCTTTGTTCTATGGAGAGTATATTTCCTGTTTCTTTAGATTCCCCTGAAAAAACTGAATACATTTCAGTAGAATAGACAGTTGAAATGCTCTATTTATTTGACCTTTAAAATATTTTCAACTGTGAACAGCTGGCCACTCTGCCCCTTTCCCAGAGGCTGCTTAGGCTGTAAACAGGAGGCAAAGTAGAATTGCAGCCAATCTAATTATGGAATATTGAAAAGGTCACAGCATTGCCCTGGGCTATGAAATAGTAAGATCTTCATTTAAAAGAATGCCAAATGTCCTAGCCAGTAAATGGAAGAGCAGTAGCTTATATTTCTTATAGAATTAGTATTTGGAAACTATCTCCCATACATAAATTTCTGTACCAAACATGTTACAGTGTTATTCAAAAATTGTTCAGAAAGGCAATTGTAATATGGATTGTGCTAGCATCTTCTTACATTAAAGACAATGTATCTTATGTATAACACAGTGTGTCAGTTAGGTCTTAATCAGAGATACAGAATCACTATGAGTGTTACAAAATAAGCGGTTTACTATAGAGATTAGTTCTTATGAAATTGTAAAAACAGAAAAATGTCTATGTTGCCTCTGTATCTGGTGGTATGTGTAAAGTTGCTACAGTCAGTGGGGCCAATAGTTGGGAAAAAGGCTGAATGTCCAAAAGAGGAGAGTATCAATGAACTGGAATCCATGAGAACAAAATGGAGTCCATGAGGACAAATTAGAATTTATAAGGACAAACTGAAACCCATGTTTGTCCCTATCACCTCTGTCCTCAACAACACGGGTGACCTGAAGAATGAGTTGATGTCCTTGCCATGGAGCTACATACATGCTTGGGTCAGGACTTGGAGAAGTTCAAGGTGGAGATCTGGTGGACACTGGAGAGCTGTGGGTCCAGCTGTAGCCCCATGCTGACTAGGTGACTCACTCCTACCTTACAAATTTTGTCCAAATTACTCTGTGTTAAACTCAAATCCAGAACTATATAGGGTTCGAGTTTAGCTAGGTTGACACAATAGAAAACCACCATACCCCATCAGCACAGGAATCTTCTAAGGTGGCTGAGAAGTGTTCAAGAACCATGTGCTATGTTGTGTAATATGACAGATTTGGGAGTTCCATATGGATGTCTCTGGCATTATCTAGATTCTGTCCTCTCATTCATACATAGGACAACCAAGAGCTAGATATATTCTATTTGGAAGGGAAATTTGAAAGGTTTTCTATAGGGAAGTTAAAAAATTGAAATATTAAAAAGATATGTCTCAATGCTGAAGATAGCTTAAAAAAAAAAAAAAGAACCAAATTGCAAAGTCAGGTTAAATCTACTCATTTTGACTGCTGCATCCTGTAAGAACCCCCATGGTGAATTTTATGCTAATAGATAACCATGGGGCTTGCATGTGATGAAAAACATATTTAGCAGAGGAAACAGACATATCTGGAGCAGATTCCCTGAGGGAAAATTTGAGCTATTTGATTGGAAATCACCAGTGACCAATCGACTTGTCATTCAGTTGAATTTCTGAACAGAATTTTTGGATTGAACCTGAAGTGATCTTCCAAAATCATTTAAGAAATTTAGCGTTTTAATTTCAGCAAATTGTTCATATTCCAAAGCCAACTGAGGAGACTCTTTTAGGACTGGCTCAGTTGTTTTATTTCATAAATGATATTTGTGTACAATTTAGTAAACAGCATGCACTTCTAATGATATCAGAGATGTTACAAAAAGTGCACATGAACTTTATCCACTATATTAAATAACTCCAGCAATAATATGGTCCCTTTCTGGTAAGTACCATGGGAATGGGTTAGAAAGATTGGTCTGGCTTATTTCCCTTCAGTCATTTTCATGTGATTTTGAACTTTCCAACCACGTTCATAAAAAAAGTAAAATAGATCATAGCCCATAGCAACCCAGTGGGTAATCAATTCATTAAAATTAATTACACTGGACTGAATAGAAATGACTTGAGGAAAGTAGGCTGCAGTTGCTTTGATTTCAATGCCCACAGAAACCATCTGACAACTATTGGAGTAACTACAGTATAGACTTCTCCAGCAAACTCCAGAGCGCCCTTCCCTGTCACACTAATTCTTTAACCCCAGATTCTGACATCACTTGGAGATCTATTTGTGTTTCAGAAATCAATCATTTTTGTCTGTTATTTGCTGTCTTTATTTTAAATATTTGACTTAGATTAATGGACATGTGACAGGCTTGTCCTTCATGCTTAGCATCTCATGACCAGGCTACATAACCTTTAGTGTGTACCATATTATTATTGTAAAAAATAAATAAAATCACTTTATTCTGTTATAGGTCCTAGAACGTTCATGGTTTATGCGTGTAGACATATATTCTCTGAAGAGATATGAGTAGCCTTAATCATGCTCTCTAATAAGAAGTAATGGATAGAACCCACCTAAGATATGGTTTATCTTTAGAATGAATATATATGTATATGTGTGTATGTATATGTGTGTGTATTCTTTTTTTTTCAGTGATGAGTATTATTTTTATTTATCTTTTATTTTTTAACTCTTTTTTAAAAATACATCTTTATTGGAGTATAATTGCTTTACAATGTTGTGTTAGTTTCTGCTGTATAACAAAGTGAATCGGCTATATGCACATATATATCCCCTTCCTTTTGAGCCTCCCTCCCACCCTCCATATCCCACCCCTCTAGGTCATCACAAATCACTGAGCTGATCTCCCTGTGCTATGCAGCAGCTTCCCACTAGCTATCTATTTTACATTTGGTAGTGTATATATGTCAATACTACTCTCTCACTATGTCCCAGACTCCCCTTCCCCCCATGTCCTCAAGTCCATTCTCAATGTTTGCATTTTTATTCCTGCCCTACCACTAGGTTCATCAGTACCCGTTTTTCTAGATTCCATATATATGCATTAGCATAAGGTATTTGTTTTTCTCTTTCTGACTTACTTCACTCTGTATGACAGACTCTAGGCCCATCCACCTCACTACAAATAACTCAATTTCATTCCTTTTTATGGCTGAGTAATATTCCATTGTATGTATGTGCCACATCTTCTTTATCCATTCATCTGTCGATAGATATTTAGGTTGTTTCCATGTCCTGGCTATTGTAAATAGTGCTGCAATGAACACTCAAAATGGATTAAAAACCTAAACGTAAGGCCAGACACTATAAAACTCTTTGAGGAAAACATAGGCAGAATACTCTATGACAGTGTTCACAGCAAGATCCTTTTTGACCCACCTCCTAGAGTAATGGAAATAAAAACAAAAATAAACAAATGGCACTTAATGAAGCTTAAAAGCTTTTGCACAGCAAAGGAAACCATAAACAATACAAAAAGACAACCCTCAGAATGGGAAAATATATTTGCAAACAAAGCAACTGACAAAGGATTAATCTCCAAAATATACAAGTAGCTCATGCAGCTCAATATCAAAAAAACAAACAACCCGATCCAAAAATGGGCAGAAGACCTAAATAGACATTTCTCCAAAGAAGACATACAGATGGCCAACAAACACATGAAAAGATGCTCAACATCACTAATCATTACAGAAATGTAAATTAAAACCACAATGAAGTATCATCACCTCACACCAGTCAGAATGGCCATCATCAATAAATCTACAAACAATAAATGCTGGAGAGGGTGTGGAGAAAAGGGAACCCTCCTGCACCATTGGTGGGAATGTAAATTGATACAGCCACTATGGAGAACAGTATGGAGATTCCTTAAAACAGTAAAAATAGAATTACCATATGGCCCAGCAATCCCACTACTGGGCACATACCCCGAGAAAACCATAATTCGAAAAGATACATGTACCACGATGTTCAGTGTATCTGTATTCTTTCTGCCTTTCTCTATATCCGGATTTAGGATTTAGGTTGATACTATTTCCCTGTGTACCACTTTCTCAAGCCGTCCAGTTTTGAAAAATTGCCTGAAAACATTGACAATTACTGTGAACTTTTGAGAAGGATGGGCATTTTCTCTGAAAACTTCCATTTGTTCACCACCAAATACAGACTATTCAATACAGACTATGCAAATACAGACTATCCACAGAGCCTATATGCAAAGTCTAAGAGAGTTGGCTGCTTTCTTTCAAATGCCCAATTTTCAACAACAAAATCACAAGGCATACAAAGAAATAAGAAATCATAGTCCATTCAAAAGGAAGAAAATAAAATTGGCAAAAAGTGTACGTGAGGAGGCAAAGACATCAGAATTAACAGACAAAGACTTTAAAATGTCTGTTTTAAATATACTCAAAGGGCTAAAAAAAGAAGGAAAAAGAATTTCAAAAGAAATCAGGAAAATGATATATAAAAAATGAGAATAACTACAAAGTGATAGAAATCATAAAAAGGGACAAAACAAATTATAGAGATAAAAAATATAATAACTGAATTGAAAAATTCAATAGAGAGGTTTAACAGGTAGATTTTGGCAAACAGAACACAGAGTCATTGACCTTGAACACAGGACAATTGAAATTATCATGTCTGAGGAGCAGAATGATAAAAAGTAAAGAAGAATGACAGATCCTGAAGGACATTTGGGATACCATCAAGAGGACCACTGTATGCATTAAGGAAGTCCCAGAAGAGAAAGTGAAAGGAAGAGAGAATTTATTTCAAAAACTATTGGCCAAAAACTTTCCGAATTTGGGGAAAGATATAAATTTACAAATCCAAGAAGCTCAATAAAATATAAACATGATAAATCGAAAATTAGTCACACCAAGACACATTATAATGGAACTGTCAAAAGCAAAAGATGAAGAGAGAATCTTGAAAGCAGAAGAGATAAATGATTTGTCACATACAAGGAATTCTCAATAAGATTATCAGCTGAGATTCATTTTGTTGTGCAATGGAGGCTAACACAACATTGTAAAGCAACCATACTCCAATAAAAATTAATTAAAAAAAAGAAACAAAAACAAACAAAAAAGATTATCAGCATAAGCCAGAAGGCAGTAGGAGAATATATTTAAAGTGCTGGAAGAAGAAAAAACTGTAAACAAAGAATTCTATATCCAGCAAAAATGTCCTTCAAAAATGAGAGAGAAATCAAGACGTTCCCAGATAAACAAAAGCAAAAGGAATCCATTACCTCTAGGTGTGCCCTATAGAAAGTGCTTAAGGGAATCCTTCAAGTTGAAATGAATGGACAGTAGACAGTAACTCAAAGCCATATAAAGATATAAATATCTCTGGCAAGGTTAAATACACAGACAAATATAAAAAACAAAACAAGACAAATATAAAACAAAAATATAAAACAAAAAAAAGTATTATTGTTTTAGTCTTTAAGTTCAATTTTGATTTTCTACAGGATTTAAGAGACAGAAGCATAAAAATAATTATAACCTATGATAATGAATACACAATGCATAAAGATGCAATTTGTGACATCATTTACATAAAGTGATGAGGAGAGAGCTGTAGAATTTTATATGCAACTGAAGTTAAGCTGGTATCAATTCAAATTATGTTGTTACAACTTTAAGTTGTTATATGTAATTCCTCATGGTAACCATAAAGAAAATATCTATAGAATGTACTCAAAAGAAAATTATAAGGGAATCTAAATGTCTCACTACAAAATAAATACACATAACAAAGGGGTAATAGAAGAAATAAAGACCACCAACAACAAAAACTATAAGACATAGAAAACAAATAAAATCGTAAAAGTAAGTTGTTCTTTATCAGTATTTACTTTACTTTAAATATAAGGGGATTACCAACTCCATAATCAAAAGTTATAGATTGACAAAATGGATAAAAAACAAAAACCATGATCCAATTATATGGGGTCTACAAGATAATCACTTTCAATATAAAGACACAAATAAGTAGAAAGTGAAAGGATGGAAAAAGATATTCCATGCAAATAACAGCCAAAAGAGGGCAGGTATACTGACATCAGACAAAATATACTGCATATCAAAACTGTTACAAGAGATAAAAAGGACCTAGTATATTGAAAAAACGTTCAATTAACCAAGAAGATATAACAATTATGAACATATATACACCAAACATCAGCACTCCAAAATATATGACATGCACACTGATATAATTAAAGTGAGAAAAGGGATTTCTACAACAGTAGTTTCAGACTCTAACACCTCACTTTTATTAAAAGATAAAACATCCAGATAGATGATCAATAAGGAAATAGGAGAGCTGAAAATGCCATAAACCAATTGTACCTAACAGACATATACAGAACACTCCACAAGACAACAGTGCAATACACATTTTTCTCAATTACACATGGAACATTCTCTAGGATAGACCATATGTTAGGTCATAAAACAAGTCAATACGTTTAAAAAGATTGAAATCATACAAATATCTTTTCCAATCACAATGGGATGAAACTAGAAATCAATAACAAAAGGAAAACTGAAAAATTCACAAATATGTGGAAATTAAACACACTTAAACAACAACACTTAAGTAACCAATGGGTCAAAAAAGAAATCACAAGGGAAATTAGAAAATACTTTGAGACAAATGAAAACAAAAACACAACATAATAAAATGCATGTAATGCAGCATATGTAATAAGAGGGAACTTTATAGCTGTAAACGCTTATATTAAAAAAGAAGAGAGATCTCAAAAAAGTAATCCAACTTTACACCTTAAGGAACTAGAAAAAGAAGAACTAAACCCAAAGTTAGAAAAGAAGAAAATAATAAAAGAAGGGATCTGGGGCTTCAAGATGGCAGAGGAGTGAGACGTGGAGATCACCTTCCTCCCCATAAACACATCAAAAATACATCTACAAGTGGAACAATTCCTACAGAACACCTACTGAATGCTGGCAGAAGACCTCAGACTTCCCAAAAGGCAAGAAACTCCCTGCGTACCTGGGTAGGGCAAAAGAAAAAAGAAAAAACAGAGACAAAAGAATAGGGAAGGGACCTGCACTTCTGGAAGGGAGCTGTGAAGGAGGAAAAGTTTCCACACACTAGGAAGCCCCTTCACTGGCGGAGATGGGGCGTTGGGTGGGTGGGGGGGAAGCTTCGGAGCCATGGAGGAGAGCACAGAAACAGGGGTGCGGAGGGCAAAGTGGAGAGATTCCTACGCAGAGGATCGGTGCTGACCAGCACTCACCAACCTGAGAGACTTGTCTGCTCACCCACCAGGGCAGGTGGGGGCTGGGAGCTGAGGCTCAGGCTTCGGAGGTCAGATCCCAGGGAGAGGACTGGGGTTGGCTGCGTGAACACAGCCTGAAGGGGGCTAGTGCACCACAGCTAGCCTGGAAGGAGTCTGGGAAAAAGTCTGGACCTGCCTAAGAGGCAAGGGACCACTGTTTCGGGGTGCATGAGGAGAGGGGATTCAGAGCACTGCCTAAACGAGCTCCAGAGATGGACACGAGCCACAGCTATCAGCTCGGACCCCAGAGATGGGCATGAAACGCTAACGCTGCTGCTGCAGCCACCAATAATCCTATGTGCAAGCACAGGTCACTATCCACATCCCCCTGGGAGCCTGTGCAGCCTGCCACTGCCAGGGTCCCGTGATACAGGGACAACTTCCCCAGGAGAACAGACGGCGCACCTAAGGCTGTTGCAACGTCACGCCAGCCTCTGCTGCCATAGGGTCACCCCATATTCCAATTATAACTACTGTACCCCTCCCTCCTCCTGGCCTGAGTGAGCCAGATCCCCCTAATCAGCTGCTGCTTTAACCCCGTTCTGTCTGGGTGGAAACAGATGCGTGAGTGTGACCTACACCCAGAGGTGGGGCCAAAACCAAAGTTGAACCCCAGGAGCTGTGCGAACAAAGAGAAAGAAAAATTCCTCCATGCAGTCTCAGGAGCAGTGGATTAAATCCGCACAATTAACTTAATGTACCCTGCATCTGTGGAATACCTGAATAGACAACAAATCACCCCAAAATTGAGGCAGTGAATTTTGGGAGCAACTGTAGACTTTGGGTTTGCTGTCTGTGACTGATTTGTTTCTGATTTTTATGTTTATCTTAGTGTAGATACAGCACTTTTTATCATTGGTGGATTTGTTTATTGATTTGGTTGCTCTCTTCTTTTTTTTATTATTATTTTTTAATTTTTATATTTTAAAAATGTATTTTTATTTATTATTAAAAATTTTTTTTTTCTTTTTTTTTTTCTCCCTTTTCTTCTGAGCCGTGTGGCTGATAGGGTCTTGGTGCTCCAGCCTGGCTTCAGGACTGAGCCTCTGAGATGGGAGAGCCAAGTTCAGGACACTGGACCACCAGAGACTTCCTGGCTCCACGTAATATCAATTGGTGAGAGCTCTCCCAGAGATCTCCATCTCAATGCTAAGACCCAGCTCCACCCAATGGCCAAAAGTTCCAGTGCTGGATGCCCCAAACAACTAGCAAGACAGGAACACAACCCCAAGCATTAGCAGAGAGGCTGCCTAAAATCATACTAAGTTCATAGACACCCCAAAACACACCACCAGACGCGGCCCTGCCCACTAGAAAGACAAGATCCAGCCCCACCCACCAGAACACAGGCACCAGTGCCCTCTACCAGGAAGCCCATACAAGCCACTGAACCAACCTCACCCATTGGGGGCAGACACCAAAAACAACGGGAACTACGAACCTGCAGCCTGAGAAAAGGAAACCCCAAACACAGCAAGTTAAACAAAATGAGAAGACAGAGAAATATGCAGCAGATGAAAGAGCAAGGTAAAAATGCACAAGACCAAATCAATCTTGAGAAAGAAAAATGGAGCTGGAGGAATAAGGCTCCCTGACTTCAGACTATACTACAAAGCTATAGTATTCAAGACAGTATGGTACTGGCACAAAAACAGAAATATAGAACAATGGAACAGGATAGAAAGCCCAGAGGTAAACCCATGCACGTATAGTCACCTTATCTTTGATAAAGGAGGCAAGAATATACAACAGAGAAAAGACAGCCTCTTCAATAACTGGTGCTGGGAATACTGGACAGCTACATGTAAAAGAATGAAATTAGGACACTCCCTAACACTATACACAAAAATAAACTCAAAATGGATTAAAGACCTAAATGTAAGGCCAGACATTGTAAAACTACTAGAGGAAAACATAGGCAGAACACTCTATGACATAAATCACAGCAAGATCCTTTTTGACCCACCTCCTAGAGAAATGGAAATAAAAACAAAAATAAACAAATGGGACCTAATGAAACTTAAAAGCTTTTGCACAGCAAAGGAAACCATAAACAAGATGAAAAGCAACCCTCAGAATGGGAGAAAACATTTGCAAATGAAGCAACTGACAAAGGATTCATCTCCAAAATATACAGGCAGCTCATGCAGCTCAATATCAAAAAAAAAAAAACCAACCCAATCCAAAAATGGGCAGAAAACCTAAATAGACAGTTCTCCAAAGAAGATATACAGATTGACAACAAACACATGAAAGGATGCTCAACATCATTAATCATTAGAGAAATGCAAATCAAAACTACAATGAGGTATCACCTCACACTGGTCAGAATGACCATCAGCAAAACATCTACAAACAATAAATGCTGGAGAGGGTCTGGAGAAAAGGGAACCCTCTTGCACTGTTGGTGGGAATGTAAATTGATACAGCCACTATGGAGAACAGTATGGAGGTTCTTAAAAAACTAAAAATAGAATTACCATATGACCCAGCAATCACACTACTGGGCATCTACCCTGAGTAAACCATAATTCAAAAAGAGTCATGTACCAAAATGTTCATTGCAGCTCTATTTACAATAGCCAGGACATGGAAGCAACCTAAGTGTCCATCAACAGATGAATGGATAAAGAAGATGTGGCACATATATACAATGGAATATTACTCAGCCATAAAAAAGAAACGAAATTGAGTTATTTGTGGTGAGGTGGATGGACCTAGAGTCTGTCATACAGAGTGAAGTAAGTCAGAAAGAGAAAAACAAATACCGTATGCTAACACATATATATGGAATCTAAGGGGAAAAAAAAAAAGGTCATGAAGAACCTAGTGGTAGGATGGGAATAAAGATACAGACCTACTAGAGAATGGACTTGAGGATATGGGGAGGGGGAAGGGTAAGCTGGGACAAAGTGAGAGAGTGGCATGGACATATATACACTACCAAACGTAAAATAGATAGCTAGTGGGAAGCAGCCGCATAGCACAGGGATATCAGCTCGGTGCTTTGTGACCACCTAGAGGGGTGGGATAGGGAGGGAGATGCAAGAGGGAAGAGATATGGGAACATATGTATGTGTATAACTGATTCACTTTGTTATAAAGCAGAAACTAACACACCATTGTAAAGCAATTATACTCCAATAAAGATGTTAAAAAAAAAAAAAAAGAGTCCAGGGCTATTCCTATTGAATTCATATGTTTTAGTTAAACCAGTGATGTTGGATCCAGTTGAAAAGGCTTGTGCGATTACTCCAACCACTAAGGCCAAACTCAATGTAAATTTAATAACTGCCAATGACATAAAGTCTGAGAATGCAGGTATTGACAGTCCCATTTGATTGAAAGTGAATTTTTAGACAGTCCCAAATGTGCTGTAAAAAATAATCTGTGCTAAGATGATACTGATAGCATTTATGTTCTGGTCCACATACCCAGCGAGGCATAGTCAAAGAAATTCATTTGACAGTTCCAATTGTTGTCTTTCTCAATACGGGTTGACTCAATAGCTGGCTATGAATATGTTAAAATTTTCCTCAATGTAAGGATTATATAACTTACATGTATATAAAGTCCAAGTCACTGTGTACACGATATTTGGGTAATAAAACAATAATTTTACTGTATTATATTTGCCTTAGCATATAATAGAAACTTTAAGGATGAAAACGTATATTGGTGCTAATATCTATTAAAATTTTGGAAAGAAAAAAGAACGTTTACTTCTGAAAACACTAGGGTGTGCATGATTTGAAAACGGAAAACAGAAGAAAATAGTTTTAACCTGCATATAAGGTGCAATGCCAAACAGTGGGAAAGTTGGTATGGTAGAGTTTTTAACGTAAGGTGCATGGACCTCTAGGGAGACCATGGGTGATAAAAGTATTTTTCTCAAAAACTTTCCAGTGTAGTATATATACATTCATACATATTTATATTTATATATTTTAGGTACTTTTAACCAAAACAATGGGATTATACTATATACATTGTTATATAAACTTAATTTTTCACATGTATTTTAGGCATCTTTCTATATAAATGTATAAAAATAGACGTAATAGTTTTTAATGGCCCCATGGCATTAAATGGATGCACCACAATTTAACTAACTCCCTAAGGATGAGCATATAGGTTGTTTCTGTTTTTTTCACAATTATAGCCACCATTAGAACATAGAATTTCTACATCTAAACCTATATTTATAATTCCAAAAGGAAAATTTCCTACGTGTTGACTGTCTGTATTAAAAGATATATCTATTTTACAAACTTTTGATAATTATTGCTGAATTAACCTCCAGAAAGACTGTGCCAATATAAAACCTCACAGCTACTCTATCAGGTATCTTATTTCTCCACATCCTCCTCTCCCCTAGGTATTATCATTCTTTTACATTTTTCCTAATCTGATACGTAAAATAAATGTTTTAATTTGGAGTCCATTGATTCCAAATGGTTTAGAACTCACTAGTGAATATGAACTCTGGAAATTCAGACTATTCCCAATCCGGCCTTTTCTCCCTGTTACTTTGCAAGCGAACTTAACATTTTGTTGTTGCTTTTCCAGAAGAAGGAAGATTGGTGGCTTTAGGACTTTTTGATTCTTTACTTTAGATTCGCCCCCATTTGAATGTGTTTATCTTGCTTATAGAAGATTCATAGTCTCTATCTTTAAGTACCAGTCCTACCACATGTTCAGTAATGCCAGCTTCTATCCTCAACATTTTGATTTCTGGCAGAATCTGAATATAGTATTGGTCTCTGTGTATGTAGAGTTGATATGAAGCCTGGTATATAGTTACAATTTGCCCCCAAAGAATTAGTTTTATTGGAAAAGAATATTTACTATTAGAGTCTGGAAGGGGCAGAGGATAATTGTAATTCTCCTGCATAAATGAAATTCCTAGGATAATAGACTTCAGGGGCTGAACTACTCACAGAAAAGACCAGTGTGGTACTCCTGGGAAATTGCATGTCACTGAGTTTATGGAATGAGGTGGAATTTAATGGAAAGAGCTTGAAGTAGGAAGAAACTTTATGTGGAATCATGGTAATGGTAATGGTAACAAAACTTGTTTCACAATATACGGTAGACCTCACTTATCCACAGTTTCACGTTCAATGTTTTCAGTTACCTATGGTCAACCTCAGTCTGAAAGTATTAACTAGAAAATTCCAGAAATAAACAATTTATAAGTTTTAAATTATGAGCCATTCTGAATGGCATGATAAAAGCGCTCACTGTCCTACTCCCCCACATGGGATCCCCAACCATCAACATTATCCGCTCCCAACATCCAACCATCGACATCATCAAGACGTGATGATCCAAGATCACCTGAAGCAGATGATCCTTCTTTTGACGTGTCAGTCATAGCATAACGCTATGTCACAATGCCTACGTCATTCACCTCACTTCATCTCATCACATATGCATTTTATCATCTCATATCATCACAACAAGAAGGGTGAGTACAGTACAATGAGAAATTTTGCGAGCGAGAGACCACATTCACATAACTTTTATTATAGTATATTGTTATAAGTGTTCTATTTTATTATTAGTTATTAATCTCTTAACTGTGCTTAGTTTATAAATTAAACTTTATAATAGATATTTACGTATAGGAAAAAACATAGCATATATAGGGTATTATCCTCGGTTTCAGGCATCCACTGAGGGTCTTGGAATGTATCACACATGGATAAGGGGGGACTACCGTATGCATTGTATTGTGGTCCAGATTGTTAATATAGCCCCTTGCTTTAGGTGGTGGAGGTACTTGGCACCTATTGGACTGTTCTCAGCCTGTGCGCCTCTGATGTTAAATTGGGTTATGAAAAAAAAGTATTTTCAACATGGTCAAGAAAATATGAGCCCTGTGATTCAGTTACTGCTAAGTTTCCATAGGTATGGTTTCAAAACCTCATTTACCCTCTGTTGTAGAAGGGGATGGGATACAAATAATATGAAAACTCTGCTCTGGATGAGTTTGCAATTCACTTGGAGAGACAGGCCTAGCATAGAGGACACAACTGGAGGGTAATTCTGTGAAAGCTGGCTAAGTTTCTGTCACGATTGATTCTGGCAGGTAGAATCCTACTAAAACCCCTGTTGCTGGGACTTGTTTTTGGCCTTCTCCTGTCACTTGCAGCAGTCAAACATGGCAGTAGATTCTAGACAAGGCCAAATAAGCCTCAGAAATCTTCAATGGTTGCACTAATTAGAATGAGAAAAGTATTATTTTCTAGAAGACATCAAATATGAAATCTGATTGCCAGCCACCTTTGCAAAAACCCCATAATTTCTGAAAAGAAGCCACCTTCAGTGATCTACTAGAACATGCATCTTTCCTAAAGGTTATCTCATAATCATTTCATCAATTTGCCATGTAGGCCCTGCCTGCTATCAAAAGAGAATGATTCCCCGAAATGCATAAGCACAGTGCCTTTGAAGCCACCCTTGTGAAGTAAAAAATGGCTGCCTTTAGAATAAGACAGACTTGTTTTTATGCCTCATTTCTGCTTCTTACTACTTAGGCAAGTTTGAATAGTGGTTAAGAGGATAAAACTAGAGACAAGCAGCCTGATTTCAAATTTCAGCTTTGCCACTATTTGCATAACCTTGAGCAAGTTACTAAACCTCTTTTTAACTCAGTCACTTTATCTGTAAAGTGTGAATAACAATAATTCCTACGTATAAGGTAGTTATTAGAAGTAAATGAGCTTCCATATGTAAAACACTTAGAAGAATGTCTAGTAACATGTAAACACTGTGTATATTTTGGCAATGTTGATAATAATGATGATGACTATGATGATGATGATGGGACCAGGGATAATTTACAACTTAGAGCTACTGTTTCCTCATCTGAAAAGCTACAGACAGTGCTCCTGATTTCCCAGAATTACTGCAGGGGTTAACAGATAAGGCTATAAAGGATTTGTTATATAGTATCAACTAAATAAATGTGTTCCCACCACCCTACCCCAGCCATTCTTTCCTTTGTCTATGGAAAAATGGGAATGGCAGATTCAGAAATTGAGAGCCTGGCTTGTTTTTCTTTTAACATCATTGAGCCTACAAGCATAAGCATGGTCTTTGAGTACCTGTACAAGGTTAACTTGATATTTGACATATCCAGCAAAGTTTTTATGCTACCTCAGTTTGATAATGTAACATTCATTAGAGATATTCCAAAACCATTATAACTGTTACTCCTTGATGGAGTAATTTTGGGTGCATCACAAACACTGAGTCATTCCTCTTATCATGGAAGGGGTGTTCCTTAGAAAAGCCATCTGACTGGCTATCAAATAGGCCCATCCAATCAGACTGACAGACGAAAACTTCCCCTGATTCATTCTTCTGAAAGTTAACACCACTGCAAAATCTTCTAGCAATCAATAAACATTCACTGAATTCCTTCTTCACATCTATCACTTTGTGATAGACATGAAAACATGTTGTCCAAATCCCCCTTCAAGGAAGGATTTGTTTGTTGACCTAGCTGCTAGAAGTGTACTCAACCCCTTCATGGACTGTCCAATGTCATACCCTTTTAGGGGAAGCCCATATAATGACCTTTTTGAGGTGAGGGTTATAATATCCTGGCAATTTAGGCTAAATGAGGGCCATTATAGTTCTAGAGTTCCCTGTCGGGGTGGCTGAGGCTCTTAGACCTGCAATGTATCTCAATCTTTTCCTCTAATCAGTTCTACTTCTTTTTCCTCCCTTCCACAGGCTTTGATCCCAAGGGCACTTCCTAACAAACATCCAGCCCACTAAACTCCAACTAAGCATTTTGCTTCTCAGAGAATTCAACCTGAAACATACTTTAGCTTGCCAGGTACTGTCTGGAGGGTCTATGTATTTTTGTGTTCCTGCCCTCCAGGAACTTAGACTCTCACTATGGTTATAAGACAAGTCCACACAAAATAGCACCTCTCAACTTAACACTTAATTTGTCTCAGCACACACACAAAAAGAGATTGGTCACTCTAAATCAATTAAGTAAGAGACAGCTTCAAGAATGTACTAGGGCTTGAGCAGGATCTTAATGATAAATTAAATTTAGATTAGTAAAAGGAAATTGGGAGAACATCATATGTGAGAGAAACAGCATGAACAAATGCGTGACCATGGGAAGGATCACGGTATATTCAGTGAACTATAAGGAAATCTGTCTGACTGGTTCAGACTTCTATTTGGGAAGCTGTGAGAGATATTTTTAGGTAAGTAAGAGGAGGTCAGATTTTGGAGGGTTTTGAAAGCTGACCAATGTTTCTTAGACTGGATAAAGTATTACATGCCTATTACCTTTCACAATTTACCATTTGCAAGACACGTCTTTTTTTTCCTTCTCTTGTTTAAACTGGTTTTCTCTGAACCAGCCATTCTTTACTTCCTCCTTCCGGTTACTTCAGGGAGAGGTTCAAGAATATCCTCTCTGACTTTCAAAGAAAGGAAAGCTAAGCAATTCAAACTAGGTTCAAAATCATTGCCTGGACAACGTGAGATACTGAAAAAGTTACCAAATCATGTTGGTCATCTTATCCAACCATCTAAGATGCACACATTGACAGTGAAATAGAGGACTGATATTTAGGGCTCAGAGTTTGAGAATCTTTGCTTTGTGTATCATCCAATCTGAGTCTAAAAATCTTTGGTTAGAAGCATTCTTTAGATCACTGGTTCTCAACCAGGGGTGACGTCCCTCCAACCTCCCAGGGGACATTTGGCATATTCTGGAGGCATGTTTGGTTGTTAACCACTGGAGGGAATCCTATTGACATCTAGTGGGTAGAGGCCACGGGTCCTGCTAAACATCCTGTAATGCACAGGACAGCCCCCACAACAAAGAACTATCTGGCCAAAAATGTCAGTAGTGCTAAGGTTGAGAAACCTGGCTTTAGTCTACTTCCATCCTCGACATATATGAATGTTCACATCCTGAAGCATGAAATTGTACCTTTATCCTTTTCCAAGTAATAGTAACACTTCAGAACTTCCATGACCCTATATGAAACAATCTTTATTAAAAGTTCCAGACTGTTCTATCCAATATAGCAGACACTGGCCATATGTGGCTATTAAACACTTGAAATATAGTTGATCCAAATTGTAAGTGCAAAATGTTCACCAGATTTCAAAAATTTACTATTAAAAAAGAATGTAAAATATATCACTAATAATTTTAAGTGCTTCTTGTTAAAATTATTACATGTTAAAATATTTGAATATATTGGGTTAAATAAAGTATATTATTAAATTCATTTTATTCATTTATATTCAGTTTTTAAGTATGCCTATTCAAAAATCTAAAATTACATATATGGCTTGCATTATATTTCTATTGGAAAATGCTGATCTGCATGACTCCTCATCTTTATCGGTCCCCATTTAGGCTCCTAAGAGATCCAGATCCTCGTGCCAATCATTTAGCACACCTAGAATCTACTGGAAATCCTGTTCTATTTAATCCCCTAGAGCTGCTGTTTCAAAAACTCAGCCTACCGATTACCTGAAGAATATGACACATTGTTATACAATTATTCTCCTGTATCAGAATTGTCCATATCCTATCATAGTGTCTCAGTGATGAACTACTGTTTCCAGAGTACTCTTCCTACAAATACTATGAAAAATTGCCTATAGGAGTTTCTCAAAGAAGAAAGCTGTGGTTCTACCTTGGTAGGAGAAGCATAAAACTCTGGATACTGTTGATAGTGACAGAAGGCCATGATTAAAGAGACATAAGGAAATATGAAGATTAATGAGGAAAATAGCAAAAACCTGGTCTTTCTAAAGAAGGGGTTTCAAGGTGATGACCTTTTCTTCACTTTTCCCTGAGAAAAGAGATGCTTGGCTTCATGAAATGGAAGCTTCACTGGACTGAGAGTTAGATGCCTGAATTCTAGTGGTGTGTCTGTCATGTACTAACTGTGTGACCTTGGGTGAACCACTTAACTTCCCTAACCATCAATTAACATATCTGTAAAATGAGAGGGAAAAACCTCAAAGATTGTTGTTCCAATCATATGAGAAATTGCACATAAAATACTTTTGAAACATAAAGTTATACACATATAAACGTATAAGGGTTATTATTAGATCCCTTCTAAATGCACTGAATGTGCAGAGTGTATTTGAAAATATGTACACCAAAGTTAATAAAATATAAGAATATTGTAGTTCCAAAAATTTACAGCTGACATCACTTCAACATCATATCTACATAAAATGAACTGACTTAAAAGCTGTTATCTATTTTCAATGAAACAGTGGCTATACACTGGTTGTTTTCCAAATAACTAGTTATTTGCTTTCAATAGTGTTTTGAAATGATGGAAAAACACCATTTATGCCTAAGTATTTGGCTCCCAACTAGGATCACCTCTCACCATGTTGACAGTATTACAATAGTAGCCTTGTATTTGGAACAACTATGCTCCATGGCTGTGGTTAAAAGAGACATGCTTTTACACTCAATACATTTCAAGGCAAAAAGGAGTCTCTGTTCAACTGTTGAGCATATTTACTTGTTAAAGTACAATAATTAAATAGGAAACAAACTACAGCACAATTTAAAGACATATAAGGATTTGTGTATTTCATTAAACCTTTGAGAAGAGTTAAAGAGACATCACCATCCATTTACTCTTTTCTCAGGGTCAAAAAATAGCTCATTTTCATATTTAAACTTAAACTTCTCTGACTATATACGAAGCACTGATGATAACAACTTGACATGAAGTCAGCAGAGGGGTCTTTTACTTTTTTTTTTTTTTTGGTGGGGTGGCGTAACTCTTTCACAAACCAGAAGGCTTATTTTATCTGCTTGGTTATCTACTCACCTAAATTGAGAGGACATAACCTTATTTCTGAGCCTTCTGCTGTTACCTTTTTGACTCATTCAAGATTGCCTACAATTTTCCTTAAGGGTAAAAGTAGACTTTACCAAGTAGAAGATATAAGTGAACAAAAAAATGTCTATTCAATGAATGAATGAATTTATGACTACTCTGTTATTTCTTTCCTGTTGCTTTGCTTAAGAAATTTTTCATTAATTTGGAACTCCTTTTCTTTGGGGCTCTACTTTTCCCATATCTGTGTCTTGGTAGCATAAAGAAGAGACTGGTGATTATGGTCCCTGGTATACCTGCATATGAGAAACATGAATATTTTAGAACTGCTCTAAGAGCAGTAATTTTCCCTGTTTATCAGTATTCTCCTGATAGGTGTTTAATGATTACATTGTATCAAATTGTTCTTAACATCTATCACTCAGAGAGCAAAGGTATTTGATAACCTGGGACCCACTGCTTATTGTTAAAGAACTTGCAGCTACAAATTCATGCTGTACCAGGACATCATTTAAAACCACATTTAAAAAAATACATTATTTTCAAGCAGAGTTATTTCTCAACAGTTGGTATCTTAGTCTGCTTGGGCTGCCATAACAAAATATTATAGACTGGGCAGTTTAAACAACAGAAATTTATTTTCTCACAGTTCTAGAGGCTCAGGTCCAAAATCAGAGTACCGGCATGGTTGTTTTCCACCTGCCTTGTAGACTGCTGTTTTCTCACTGTCCTCACACGGCAGGGAGAAAGATAGCTCTGGTGTCTCTTTCTCTTCTTATAAGGGCACTAATCTCATCATGAGGGTCCTACTCTCATGACCTCATCTAAACCTAATTACCTCCCAAAGGCTCCCTCTCCAAATAACACCATCACGGCAGGGGTGGGGGAACGGTTAGGGTTTCAGTATATGGATTGGGGGCAGGGGCACAATTCAGTCCACAGCAGTTAGTAAAAACTAAAGTGTCTCCTGATACTTTGAAACTGTAGCAGAACATATACTACAAACCTGGTGCTGTTTAAAAGAAAGTTACTTCAATGACTCACTATTGTTTACAGTATAGAGTTCCAATTTCTTATCCTCAATACACATATCCCCAATCTGTTCTCCTATTAGTCTCCTTCGTAAACTCTGCCATCAAGGTAGCAGATTCTCCTCACTGACCCCTAAATACAGTCCATACCATTTTTCTAGCCCTAGTTCCATGCATTTGTTCATTCAATTTCCTTAAAGTGGTCTCCCTAATCCTTTCTCCCTGTAATAATCATTATCAAGAATTTTGATACCAAATAATTGCATTGAGCAAATGGCAGGCACAGAGTTGGTTTTAGTTAAGTACTTAACATGGATTATCCCTAATCCTTGCAACAACCCAATGAGGCAGATACTATTAGGATCCCTATTTCACAGATGAGAAACCTGAGACTATAAATGTTAAGTTGTTCGAAGTCCCACCACTATATACTACATAATGGCAGAGCTTGAATTCAAACCCAGTTTTATCCTGCTACAAGAACTAAGTTTTAACGCTTGTATTATGCTTCCTGGAGTCAGAATTCTCAAAACAATTTTGTTTTCATAATGTGATTAATTACAGATAGTGAATGGTTCCAGACAACCATTTCCACTGATGATGATTCAGTGACTTTATTATTCTTTAAGAACTGGAAAACATTAGGTATTAACTGTATGGACAAAGCATATCTAAAGGGAAACATCCACCACAAACAAAATTTATCCAACAGGCATTTCATGACCAGATAGTTTCCTTTTTTAAAATAGAATATTGTTGCAAGTTGATGGAAATATTGATAGCTTCTCAGACCTTCTTAAAGAAAGCTTCTCGGCAGCAAACATTAGCCATTTGTTTTAAAAAAATTACAATTCCCATGACCTATTTGATATCATTTAATTTTAGACAATGCGAAGTGGATGGGAGTGAAATGTTTGCATTAGCACTGACTGCTTGGGAGTCACATATGTCTCATTCTCAATCAAGATACTGAATGTACAACATGGACCCAAGTGCAGAGTGACTACAATGTACATAGACCTCTTTCAAGCATGATGCTATTTAAAGCCATACTACAACACCAAGTGAAATATTCTGCACCACAACACAGTAACCATCTCTACGCAGGACAGGCACAGACTCCTCACCAAATAATACATTTACTTAAATTAATGAATGAATGTTATGAATGCCTACTATATGCTGTCACCATTGGGGAAAAGCAGTGAACAAAAGATTGTGATTAGAGAGCTATCAGTATAGAAGAAAAGACAAAATGTAAACATGTAATTCAAATTACAGAGATTAAAATTAAGTTGTGTAATTAAAATTACACAATTCTGTGTCTGTCTCTAACAGGAAGACCTGATACAGTCTGGGGATTCATGATTTCGTTCTTTAAGAAGTGATGCTTGGGACTTTCCTAGTGGTGTAGTGGTTAAGAATCTGCCTGCCAATGCAGGGGACACGGGTTCGATCCCTGGTCCAGGAAGATCCCACATGCCGCGGAGCAACTAAGCCTGTGCGCCACAACTACTGAGGCTGCGCTCTAGAGCCCGTGAGCCACAACGACTGACCGCGTTCCACAACTGCTGAAGCCCGCGTGCCTAGAGCTGGTGCTCCGCAACAAGAGAAGCCACCGTAATGAGAAGCCCACGTACTGCAACAAAGACTAGCCCCTGCTCGCTGCAACTAGAGAAAGCCCACGCGCAGCAACAAAGACCCAATGCAGCCAAAAATAAATAAAATAAATAAATTAAAACAAACAAAAAAGAAGTGATGCTTGAGCTGAAACCTGAAGGATGAATAGGAGCTGGTCAGATATAGAGATGAAGGAGACTCACAGAGAAGGGGAACATTTCAGACAGAGGAAATAGCGGGTGTTAAAGGCCCAGGAGAGGGTTTGGCACATTCTAAGAACTGAGAAAAGCCTAGAATGGCTAGAACACAAATAGTACAATTGAGTCAAGCATGAGTGGAGCTTGTAAGGATAAATTTGTGATAGTTCCTTCAGAGACCTGTAGACCACGTTTTCTATTTTATGATAAAAGGGGAGGCCACTGAATTCCCTCTTAACCCATAAGAGAAAACTATTATATCCAGCTCCTTTCTTTCATTCCATGGGTGTGCACTGAAAATTGTTTAGGTCCTATATGTTTTATTGAAAATAGAGATTTACAATGTGGTTGTTGTCCTCAAGATGCATACAGTCTAGTTTGAAGAAAGAAAACAAGATTTTAGACAAGTTTTTTAATACTTTTAGCCTCAGTTTACTCATCTGCAGACAAGAAATAATAATGCCAATTTCACAATAAGCACTCAGGAGAAACTGAAAGTGTTGTTATGCACCAAAGGTTAAGCACAGTTTCTTAATAACTTTGTATACACAAATCCCTCTGAATATTGGATGACTGAGTTCACCAGAATGATGGGTGGGTGGGGTGCAAGGGTGGAATTCTAAACTACAAATTCCTTGGTAAAGATTTTTCCAACCCTCAAAACTGCCTTTGTCCCACCACTATACTTACCTCTCTTGTAGCACAAATCACACTGCATCACTATTATTAGTCTGCATTTATTGCTGCTGTGAATAACTTGAGGGTAGTTATATCCTATTCATCTCTGTCTCCAGAATCTATCACAGTAACAATTCAATAAATATTTATTCACTGAATGAAGATCCACACACATCAATCAGTTATTAAAGGACAGTGAGTTAATACCTAAAGTGCTATGTTGTGTATTTAAAAAGACTGCAAGTAATAGAATATCAGAAAAATAAAAGTAGTAATGGTAGGCTACAGTTGTTAAAGAAGGCCTTGTGGAGGTGTTGGGATTTGAAATAAATGTTTAAATCATGACAGGTTGTGGAAAAATAGATCTTCATAGGTAGAGAGAGAAGCATGTTAGCTATGTCAATGCTTTGGGAATGTTTAAGTAGGTAAGTAACAAAAATTTGAAATGTTCAGGTCAAGCTATATTAGGGAGGATGGGGAAATATCATTTTTAGGTATCTGTTACATCCCATGGACTGTAACAGACTTTTTACGTACATTTGTATCACTTAACTTTTGCTGTATAGCAATCTATCTCAAAACCTGGTGACTTAAAACGAAAAATGTATTTAGTTCATGACTTTGCAAGTTGGGAATTTGGGCTGGGCTCATCTGGACAGTTCTTCTGATGATCTTGGCTGGGTTCATTCATACATCTGCTGTTAGCTTCTGGGAGTTGGCTTCTTGTCAACTGCAGCTATGTGGGTGGATGGATCATGTGTTTCTCATCATCCAGCAGGCTAGCTTAGGCTTTTTACACTTGGTGGTTGGGTTCCAAAAGGAGAAGGAGAGGGTAATATTCAATGCACAAACACTTTTAAAGCCTCTGCTTGCAACATGTTTGCTAATGTTTAATTGACCAGTTTATCACATGGCCAATTTCAGATTAAGAAGTAGAGAATTAGACTCAACTTTTGATGGAAAGAGCTGCAAAGTCACATTGAAAAATGGCATGCATGCAGGGATGGGAAGAATTATTGAGGCCCTTTTAAAACAATCTATATCAACATTATCTCTAATATTCAAAATAATCATGGAGGTAGATATGCATATTTTCATTTGAGAGAAGCAGAAAATGAACTTCAGAAAGTTTGAATGACTTGCAAACATTACACATTACCAGAGCATGGATTAGAGCCCAGCTTTGTCTAACTCCAAATCCTGTGTTATTTCTACTGTATGAGGCATTGTCCTGGAGAATCATTAGTTTCCAGTTGTTGAGAGCTATTGCAAATCCTTGATTTTGGTGATAACATGGTAAAAGCATTGTTCCTTGAAGATGGCTCCATGTGTTGGAGGGAATGGAGTAAGACAAGACTGGAGGGAAATTTCTCTGTGTTGTGGTAACCATAACCATGCATAGGATTTCAGACATGGACCCAAGCAATCTTCTAGTACCCAGGGAACACAGCTAAATGCTCAGGAACCTACCTACAGCTATTTTCTACCTTCATAGCAGAAAAAGCCTTAGTATGTTTCCACAGTGAATAATTCTCCTCTTTAAAGCTGCTTGATGGAGGCAGGTTCAGAAACTCAAGTTCTTATAGTTCTCAAGTCTTTGTGTTGCCATAAATAATAAAATAAAAACCACCATAAATAATAAAAATTAGAACTTCATTAAAAGGAATTTATTTTATTTACAGGCATGCAACCCACTCTAAAATATGCTGAATAAGAAATACTTCCTACATCTTCTGTTTGAAATTGAACAAAATGTCAATTTCTTTCAGTGAACAAAGTTGTCCTATTGCAAAATACACTTATATAGGAGAATTAAGTTTAATATCCAATTGTTCCCTGAAGACACCTTTTCATAAATGAGCACATTGCTTATTGCATCTCAGTACTTCTTCTGAATAAATCATGAAGTGTAAATATCTCATAATTCCATAAAATGAATAGTTACTTCCCTAGTGGATTGAGTTTTCAAAAGGATTTGTGGAAAATAGCCATCGATCTTCATTCCCTTCTGTTTCCCCTTTGTAGCCAACATTTCCTATTTCAGGAAATGATTTTGTTCCTAAGCATAGAACTTTTTGTTGTCAGTTGCTTTCCCACCCTGTTTCTTTGAGGTAATGGCTCAGCTCCTATCACTGTCTACCACACATACTCTAATTATAAAACCCACACATAATTCATAGAGGTTTTAATTCATTTTATTTTCAGAGGAGCTAATCTCAGTCTCCATCCAACATATCTCAGAGAGTTATTCACAGTCAAGGGTAGACAAATGCAAAGCACTGCAAGAGTAGGAGTAGGATTAGTTTAGTCCCTATTCCACAGTTTCATAGTTATATGTCCTTGAAGAAGATATCACCCTATAGGGCTTTATGTATCTATTTGTGAAATGGGAATAACAACAACAACAATAATAAAACTACCGGAAAAGGTTAAACTGGATATCTCAGAGACAGAGAAAGAGATATACTCTGAGTCCTTTGAATCCATTCTGATCATCAATAAGAAACCAAAGCAGTTTCCCAAGAAATAGTACTGTCAGCAGTATCAAACAGTTTTAGAAGGGAGTGTTTCCTGAGTATCGAAGACTGAATATTTCAGAGGTAAATACTGGTAAACGTAACTTCTATTCGTCCTAGGAAAGCCTAGGACTCTGAAAAGATACATCTTAAAAGGATGGTATTAGCCTTTTGACACTTGACCTTATATTCTGCCAGTTGCAGAATCAATCAATGAGGTTAGGAAGATGCTCATGGCTGGGATTCCTAGGGCCTGGATTCTAGTCCTGTCTCCACTTCCTGCCTAGGTGATCTTGGGTTAATTTCTTCCTTCTATGAAGCTCAGTTTTATCATCTATAAAGTTAGAAGACAAAATTTTATTGTATGAGTGTGATTTCCTAAGCAGGATGTTGCCTGCCATTGCAAAAGCATTGGCAGCATAATTATACCTTTTCAAGCTAAATTAGCTCCAAGCTTTCCCTTCCACAGTGTGACATGGTCAATATGCAGGTCAGATTATTACCGTGTCAGCTCTCAGTGAAGTGGGTGATTTCTATTTATTGTCATTTTCACCCTCTCTTCAAGTGTCCTAACACAAACCTGACATTTTTCCTCTGGGTGCCATTTGAAATGACCCAGTATCCATAGCCTGCCCATTCTGACCAGGGCCTTTATGTGTACTTTCCCCCACCCCAAAGCCTTTCAAGGTAGCCACTGGCCTGTCCCACTCATTCCAGAGCTACATAGCTCTACTCAAAGTTTACTTAAGCTGCCAGTTCCTCAAAAGGCGGGGATAGATTAATGAGCTGGTGGGAGTGAGGACCCTACTCTGGATGAAAGAGTTATGTGCAATATGTCCTGTCCCTAATCCTAAATGTGGATAAAAATTGGGGGAGTAGAAAATAGATATGAAAATGCTAATGAATAATTAAATAGTGTGCATCTTTATTATGGTCTTGAGAGCAATAAAATATTTTCACTTTTATGGTCAATAATTAACCAAAATGCTAAATAATGATTACGATGATGATGATGAGTATGATGAATTCTCATATCCAGAAAGAAAAGTCCATCTGATCCAAAGTACTGGGTGTTTCAGGTTTGCTGAAACCCAAATGATTTATTTCGGTTATAAAAAGGTTACTAATCCATAAAATTTTGTTAAACAGCTTTGACTGATAAAACTTGGCACAGCATGATGATGATGTGTGCCTTGGTTTAAAATGCTCATTTTTATTTTTCCTTTTTATTCGTAAACAACCAAACTGAGTCTCCTGCCTTCAGAGCATATGACTTCTGGTAAGCTCTGAGTATTCTGGAAAATTGATTTTTCCTGGGCACATTGCTGCTAGTGCCTCATGCTGATGAATGACCCCGCTAGTGAAACACAATTTCTTCTAAATCAACAAATAGTTGTTATAAAGGCTCTAAGTCTTACTCTATTCCTGCAACAAAAGCTTCCACCTCCTGCTCATTAATCCTTGTAAGTGAGAGTCAAACAATGGGGAAAATTCCAATAAACTCTCTTCTTTTCTTAACTATTTTCTAGTTATTTCCTAAAATTCTGAGGAGGGGGCTCAATTCTGAGGAAAGAATGGTGAGATTTAATGTGGGTCAGGATATTTCTTAGGGGACAGGATCATTCAAGTGCCAGTAGAAATGTCCTCTCATTAGGATATGTCATTCATAAGCTTGTTAAATTGTGTTTGATGAAGGAAGGGAGGGAAAATATGGGGGAGGGAAGGAGCAAGGAAAAAAGGAAGGAAAGGGGGAAGATTAATGTTCAGGGAGCATCTTGTGATTGTTGGCTTGGATCTGCATAAAGACGAGTCATTCTTGTTGGATTCAAAGGACAAAAGCGTTTCTTTGCAGTGTGTTCTTTCTTGGCTGTGACCATACCAGTTTTTCACTGTTTTGAGATTATATTAAAGGAGAATCATTATTATTATTATTATTATTATTATTATTATTATTATTATTATTATTATTATTATTATTATTATTATATCAGTCCTAGGCCAAATGACAGAAACAATTAGAGATCATGGGGAAATTGTTGAAATTAGAAACCCCCAAACCTAGTGTCTTAGTCTATTCAGGCTGCTATAACAAAGTACTAAAGACTGGGTGGCTTATAAACAACAGACATTTACTTCTCATTGTTCTGGAGGCTAAAAATCTGAGATAGGGTGCCAGCATGGTTGAGTCCTGATGAAAGCCTTCTTCCCAGCTGCAGACTGCTGACTTCTTGTAACCTCACATGACAGAGAGCAGAAAGGGGGAGGAAGCCCTCTTCTGACTTTTACAAGGGCACAAATTCAGTAGTGAGGCTTCCAACCTCATGATCTTATCTAATCCTAATTAACTCCCAAAGGCTCCACCTCCTAATATCATCACACTGGGGGAGAGGGTTTCATCATATGACATTTGGAGAGGGGATACAAATATTCAGCCCACAACATTCCACCACTGGCGCCCCCCCAAATTCATGTCCTTCTCACATGCAAAATATTCCATCCCATAGCCCCCAAAGTTAACTTGGTCCAGCATCAACTCTAAAGTCTAAAGTTCAAGGTCTCATCTAAATAACATCTAAATCAGATATAGATGGGCCTTTGGTACAATTCATCCTGAGGCAATATTCTTCCCCAGATGTGAACATGTGAAACCAAACAAGTTATACAAAACGAAACCAAAATACAATGGTGGGACAGGCATAGAATAAATATTTCCATTCCAAAGGGAGAAATAGGAAAGAAGAAAGGGGTCACAGGTCCCCAGCAAGTTCAAAACCTAGGCAAACTTCATGAGATCTTAAGGTACAAAGATAATCCTCTTTGGCTCCATAGTCTGCCCTCCAGGCCCACCTTTGGACCCACTGGGATAGCAGTCCTGCCCCCACAACTTTGCCAGGCAGGGGTTATGCTACAGGGCTCTGCTGGACCACCTCACCCCTAGCCTGTTGAAAGCAAAGCAATGGTCCCGTCTTTTCAAACTGAGGAGGCAGCCCTGATGATCTCTGAATCACCTTCTGGCTCATTCTTTCCTCGTCTTAAAGAATAGTATACTTTTGCAGCCAAATAACTCCTGTCTTATAAAATCCAAGAAGTCCAAAGCTGTTCCTCCTTCCTTCCCATCTTCTCCCACTTCACTTCAAACTGGCAGTTTTCTTACTGGGTGACTGATTAAGACTATGGCTCACACCCCTACTAATCTCCTTGCCAAAGGGGCCTTCAGTCCCCCCCTTAGTATTCTCATCCAAAAATGTTTTCCCATTTTTTGCAACATGGGTAGGCTGAGAATTTTCTAAATCTTTAAGTTCTAGTTACATTTTGCTTAACAATTCTATCTTTAAATCATTTCTCTCTTCTCACATTTTACTATTAGCATTCAAGAGGAGAAAGCTGTATCTTCAACACTTTGCTTAGAAATCTTTTCAGTTAAATATCCAATTTCATTGCTCGCAAGTTCTACCTTCCACAAAACACTAGTACATGAACACAATGCAGCCAAGTTCTTTGCCGCTTTATAATAAGGATCAGCTTTCCTCTAGTTTCCAATGTTTCTCATTTCCATCTCAGAACTCATCATAATGGCCTTTATCATCCATATTTCTACCAACATTCTGTTCATAATTACATATTCTCTAAGAAGATGGAAGCTTTCTCTATAGCGCTCCTCCTTTCTTTCTGAGCTCTCACCAGAATCGCCTTTTAAATTCCCTTCATGGCTATATTGGCTTCTTTTAGGATGTACTTCATATAAACAACAGAAATTTATTTCTCACAGTTCTCACAGGCTTAAAGTCTGCAATTCAGGTGCCAGCATGGTCAAATTCTGGTTAGAACCTTCTGCTAAGTTACAGTCAACCGACTTCTCACTGTATCTTCACATGGCCGAGAGCAGAGAGGGGGAGTGAGCTCTCTTAAGATTCCTTTTTTTATTGGAATATAGTTGCTTTACCATGTTGTATTAGTTTCTGCTGTACAGCAAAGTGAATCAGCTATATGTATACATATATCCCCTCCTTTTTGGATTTCCTTCCTGTTTAGGTCACCACAGAGCATTGGAGATTCTTAAAAGGGCACAAATTCCATTCATGAAGGGTCCACCCTCATGACCTCATCCAATCCTAATTACCACCCAAAGACCCCATCCCCTAATACCATCATATTGGGAGATGGGGTTTCACCATATGAGTTTTGGAGGGACACAAACATTCAGTCTACTATACCAAACCACCACCATCTCTTGCTGGAGTTAATGTGGTAGTCTCCTAATTGGTCTCCTTACTCTCACCCTTGTCCTCGTACCTAAAACCTATTCTTAACAGAGTAGCATGAGAAACCCTGTTATAATATAAATCAGATTATGCTCTCCCCTGTTCAAAGCACTACACTGGCTGATTGTCAAACATGAATAAAATCAATAGTCCTTTAGTATCTGTCCAGTTTCACCTCTTTAACCCTACTTCTTTTCATTCTTTTCTTCCTCAGTAGGCATCAGTCACATTTCTCTTGTTGCATATTTCCCCTCAGTGCATTTGCATGTAATCTTTCCTCAGATAAAGGCAGCATCCATACTTGCACTTGATTCAAGCCTCTGTTCAACTGTCACTTCCTTGGAGAGGCCTTTCTGACCACTCTATCTAAAGTTGTACCTCCTTCACTCTCCATTCTCTAAGTATCCGTTTTTTTTTTTTTTTTAAAGAAGATAGAATTTATTAGAGGGAAGGGTCACTGCCAGAACAGTGGGCTGACTTCCTATTCTGAACATTTGCTATTAGTCAGTTTTTATAGCCAGAGAACAAAGGAATGGTCTGAGGTGAAAATTTCATTTTCTAAATATCCTTTTGTTTTTCTTCTAGCACTCATTAATATGTAACAGGCACATATAACATAACATAACAACATATGCATTCAATACATAGTTACTGAGTATTGGTTGAATGGATAGTACAAAAAAATAGCATACAAAAAAATGAAGCAGAAGAGTGAAATAGTGAACTAAAGGGCCAACTTGCAGAATTTTACCAGAAGAGAGTATAAAGGGATAAAGAGATGCCATATCAAAGAAAGATTTGTAAAACAAATCTATAAGTTTCAATATCTTGCAAATCAAAGTTCCAGATAGAGGAAATAGAAGGAGTGGAGTAAAATAATAGTTTTAGGAAAATAATTAGATAATTAGAATTTTCCACAAATGAAGAAAGACTTGAATGCTTGAAAGAACACTGAATATCCTTCAGGACATGTCAAAAAAATATAACAAATAATAAGCCCACACAGAGATACATTGTGATGCTATTTCAGAAATGTTAAATACCTAGGAATAAATCTAAGCAGAAGAATGACAAATCTTTAAAAACTACAGAAATTTACTAAATAACATCAATGGATACCTGCATATACTGAGAGCTTCTACCATGGTCTTGCAAAGAAATATTCACATTTTATCATTTCTATTCCTCTGCTTAATTTGGATTTAATTTTCTCTTTTCTTTTAGTTTCCTAAGGTAGAAGCTTAGATTATTATTTTTAAATCTTTCTTTTTATCTAATATATGCATTCAATGCTATAAACTCCCCTCTATGCACTGCTTTTGCTGGATCCAACAAATTTTGAAAAGTTGTATCTTAATTTTCATTTAGTTAAAAATATTTTTTAAACTTCTCTTGAGACCTTGTCTTTGATCCAAGTGTTATTCAGATGCTTGTTGTTTAATCTGCAAATATTTTGGGATTTCCCGGCTATTTTAATGCTATTGATTTCTAATTTAATTCCATGTGGTTTTAGAGCATACATTGCATAATTTCTATTATTTTAAATCTGTTAAGGTGTGTTTTATGGCCAAGAATATGTTATATCTTGGTGAATATTCCATATGAGCTAGAGAAGAATGTGTTTTCTTCTGCTGTTGAATGAAGTAGTCTAGAGATATCAATTAGATCCAGTTTACTGATGGCTGTTCAGTTCAACTATGTCCTTACTAATTTTCTGCTTGTTGAATCTGTCAACTTACTGGTAGAGGGGTGTTAAAACATCCAATTGTAATAGTGAATTCTCCTATTTCTCCTTAAAGTTTTATTAGTTTTTGTCTAACATATTTTTGCCACTGTGTTGTTAGATGGATATGCATTAAGGATTGTTATATCTTCTTGGAGAATTGACTCCTTTATCATTATGTAATGCCTCTCTTTATCCCTGATAATTTTCTTTCCAGCTTTATTGAAATATAATTGACATATAACCTTGTGTAAGTTTAAGGTGTACACGTGTTGATTTGATACACTTATATATTGTAATATGATTACCACCATAGCCTTAGCTAATACCTCCATCACGTCACATAATTATCATTTCTTTTTTTGTGGTGAGAACATTTAAGATCCACTCTCTTAGCAACTTTCAAGTATATAATAGAGTACTGTTAACCATAATCACAATACTGTGCATTAGATCCACAGAAATTAATCTTGTAACTACAAGTTTGTACCCTTTGACCAATATCTCCCTCATTTCCTCCACTCCCCCAGCCCCTCATGGCCACCATTCTACTCTGTTTCTATTGTTAGGCTTTTATAGATTTCATATGTAAGGGATATCATACAATATTTGTCCTTCTCTATCTGAATTATTACACTTAGCATAATACCCTCCAAGTCCATCCATGTTGTCACAAAAGGTAGGATTTCCTTCTTTATTGTGGCTGAATAGTATTCCATTGCATGTGTGTGTACATATATATCCACATATTATATATATATATATATATATATACACATATATATTATATATATCTAGTACATTTTCTTTATCCATTCATCCATTGAAAGGGACTTAGGTTGTTACCATATCTTGGCTATTGTGAATAATGCTGCAATAAATGTGGGAGAGCAGATATCTCTTCAAAGTCCTGATTTCATTTCCTTTGGATATATACCCATAAGTAGGACTGCTGGATCATATGGTAGTTCTATCTTTATTTTTTTGAGAAACCCTCATACTGTTTTCTATAGTGGCTGTACTAATTTACATTCCTACCAACAGTGTACAAAGGTTCCCTTTTCTCCACATTCTCACTACCACTTTTTAGCTCTTGTCTTTTTGAGGATAGCCATTCTAAAGGTGTGAAGTGATATCTCATTGTGGTTTTAATTTGAATTTGCCTGGTGCTTAGTGATGTTGAACATATTTTCATGTACCTAATGGCTATTTATATGTCTTTGGAAAAATGTTTATTCACTTCTTCTGTCCATTTTTTTAATTGGATTTTTTTTTTGCTATTTTGTTGTATGGGTTCTTATCAGATATATGGTTTGCAGTTATTTTCTCCCACTCTGTAGGTTGCCTTCTCATTTTGTTTTTTGTTTTGCCATGCAGAAGCTTTTTAATTTGATGTATGTAGTTCAACTTATTTATTTTTACCTTTGTTGCTTACGCTTTTGGTATCATATCTAAAAAAGCATTACCCAGACCAATGTCAAGGAACTTTTCCCACATGTTTTCTTCTAGGGCTATTATGATTTCAAGACTTATAGTAAGTTTAATCCATTTTGAGTTAGTTAGTTTTTGTGAGTGGTGTAAGATAGGGGTCCAGTTTCATTTTTCTGGATGTGGTTATCTAGTTTTCCCAACACTATTTATTGAAGAGACTATCCTTTCCCAATTGAGTGTTCTTGGCTTCCTTGGCAAATATTAGTTGATCTCATATATGCAGGGTGGGAGAGTTATTTCTCAGATCTTGATTCTGTTATAGTGGTCTGTATGTCTGTTTTTATGCCAGTACCATACTGTTTTTATTACTATTGCTTTGTAGTCTAGTGTGAAATCAGGAAGTGTGATGCTTCCAGCTTTGTTCTTTTTCAGGACTGCTTTGGCTATTTGGGGTCTTGTGTGGTTCCATACAAATTTTAGGATTGTTTTTTCTATCTCTGTGAAAAATGCCACTGGAATTTGTTAGGGATTGCATTGAATTTATAGATGGCTTTGCATAGTATGGACATTTTAACAATATTAATACTTCCAATCCATGAACATGGGATTCCTTTCCATCTGTGTCTTCTTTGATTTCTTTCATCAGAGTTACTCATGAGGCTGCAATCAAGCTGCAACTGGGCATGTAGTCATCTGGGGAAGGAGGGTTGGCTTCCAAGTTCATTGACATAGTTGTTGGAAGGCCTCAGTTCCTCCCTCACCTTTTAGGTCTCTCTATAGGTTTCTTAAGTGTCCTCATAACATGGCAGCTGGCTTCCCCCAGAACATTCTTTAGCGTAGAATATTTTTCAGAGTACATGTTTTTTTCTTCTATAATAATATATATGGCATATATAAATTCCTTTGGAGAATGAAGAATGTTACAACCAGATAACAAATAATGGAATCTGTCTCATAAAAAAATGAATACAGCCTGTCAGGTATTAAGTTTTTTATTTAACACTTGTTGCATGCTAAGGCTAAGATGATGATGTATTGTGGGGAAATATAGTTTATTGTACACAGTTTGTTGCCTCCCCAACCCCTTTTTACTCCTCTCCCAATTGTGTAGCACCATGCACTCTAGGTAGGATTTAATTTAGGTGGGATCCATGGGTGAAACCTAATTGGCCAAAGGCAATTATTTCAGTCACAGGGATTGATTCAGGGAAAGGCATCTGAATTAAGTTAATACATTCAAGGAGAATATCATGGATATTTGATCAGTGTTTAGGAGAGACTATAGAAAACACTCCTTGAACTCTCCTACACCTAGAAACTCATTATGAGTTGAATGGTACAATCAAAATCTAGAGGACAGTTTTTGGTAGTTTCCTCTGGACTCTGTGTGAGGTAATAAGCTGTTTGCAGTAAGGCTTTTTAATAGTGCAATGTGTTACCCTCCTTCCACTCTTAAGGGTTTGAGAAGTTGCACATCTCTTTCCATCGGTTTTATATGATACTTACAAATTTAGCTAATTAATTGCTCTGCTTTGTACATTATCTTGCTCAGCTCCATAAAATGTGGTCATAGAATGCTAATTGTGACCAAATCAAGGAGGAGGAGGACCCTAGAATATGCGTGAAATAAGCTTTTAAGGACTGATGTGGCTATATTTGTGACAGGAAGGTGAAGAGGCAATATTTCCAATTCAAATTTGAATGAAACTTGCTGGGAAATCAGCTGCTCACTGGTGTCTTTGCAGATCTACACTGCTTATTTAGTGTGGCATCAGGAAACTCATCCTCCAAAACAATGGAAAAATAAGAACTGATGGCCCTCTCAACAAGAACAACAACAAAAAAAACTGAAGGAAGCTAAAAATTGAGTTATCAGCCACTTACCAAAGTAATGAGTTCATATCACTCTGGAGGCCTTTCTTATTTGGATATTTAGGAACACATGCATACTATTTCCAGATTGAAGTTGGAGATTTTACACTCAAATATTTTCCTGTTACTGTTGAGTGGCTAAGAACTAACTGGCATCTAACCATCTGTTTTGGCTTTATTATATCAGTATTATTCTTCTCATATCACTATTTATTAATGTTTCCACTGAATTATGAAAGCTTATTTGGCATGTTATCATAGCAACAATTATGAACACCCTATTCCCTCCAAACAAAGACTCATAAGGATGGGGAAAATGTTGATTACAAACAAAAAAAAGAAGCTTGATTTTCTAAAGATACAATGATGTTATTTCCATTGAGGACATATGGAAATGCCACCTACCTTAAATTGATAGTTTAATAAGTACCTACCAAGCTAGTAAGCAATTAGAGAGAAATTAATAACATTCCACTAGGGCAAAACATATTTTTCTGTGATAATTTCTGTTGTATCAAGATCTGAAGGAGGTCTTAGGTAACACTTGTGGACCATGATTAACTTGGTGATATTGGAACAACCATTGCACTACATGTTCTCTTAGTATTGCTTCTTTCAACAAACCTGACTACTAGACTCAACCTTGATCTGGGAATTGCATGGTGTCCATGCCTAAATAACACCATTCACCCTGATTTCCTACTTTATATCTTCTAGAAGAAGCTGCCATCTAGTATACCACTAGAGAAATACTAAGGATTACCACATTACCATAGGTCCTCTTAAAAACAGCCTGGTTACCCCAAACTATTCTGTGAACAAGTAGACATTTTTAAGAAGCTGTCTTGATAGCTTAAGATGAATTTTTACCAACCAGAGATTAATTACCCTAGGATGAATGCCTAAATGGATCAACAGGGTTAGATATCAAGAGTGAGCAGTGAGAGGAACCAAGATGGCGGAGTAGAAGGACGTGCTCTCACTCCCTCTTGCGAGAACACCAGAATCACAACTAGCTGCTGGACAATCATTGACAGGAAGACACTGGACGTCACCAAAAAAGATACCCCACATCCAAAGACAAAGGAGAAGCCACAATGAGATGGTAGGAGGGGGGCAATCAGAGTAAAATCAATTCCCATAACTGGTGGGTGGGTGACTCACAGACTGGCGAACACTTATACCACAGAAGTCCACCCACTGGAGTGAAGGTTCTGAGCCCCACGTCAGGCTTCCCAACCTGGGGGTCCGGCAACGGGAGGAGGAATTCCTAGAGAATCAGACTTTGAAGCCTAGTGGGAATTGATTGCAGGACTTCAACAGGACTGGGGGAAACAGAGACCCCACTCTTGGAGGGCACACACAAAATAGTGTGCGCATCAGGACCCAGGGGAAGGAGCAGTGACCCAGGGGGAGACTGAACCAGACCTACCTGCTAGTGTTGGAAGGTCTCCTGCAGAGGCAGGGGGTGGCTCTGTTTCACCATGGGGACAAGGACACTGGCAGCAGAAGTTCTGGGAAGTACTCCTTGGCGTGAGCCCTCCCAGAGTCTGTCATTAGCCCCACCAAAGAGCCCAGGTAGGCTCCAGTGTTGGGTTGCCTCAGGCAAAACAACCAACAGGGAGGGAACCCAGCCCCACCCATCAATAGTCAAGTGGATTAAAGTTTTACAGAGCTCTGACCACCACAGCAACAGTCAGCTCTACCCACCACCAGAGCCTCCCATCAAGCCTCTTAGATAGCCTCAACCACCAGAGGGCAGACAGCAGAAGCAAGAAAAACTACAGTCCTGCAGCCTGTGGAACAAAAACCACATTCACAGAAAGATAGACAAGATGAAAAGGCAGAGGGCTATGTACCAGATGAAGGAACAAGATAAAACCCCAGAAAAACAACTAAATGAAGTGGAGATAGGCAACCTTCCAGAAAAAGAATTCAGAATAATGATAGTGAAGATGATCCAGGGCCTCAGAATAAGAATGGAGGCAAAGATCAAGAAGATGCAAGAAATGTTTAACAAAGACCTAGGAGAATTAAAGAACAAACAAACAGAGATGAACAATACAATAACTGAAATGAAAACTACACTAGAGGGAATCAATAGCAGAATAACTGAGGCAGAAGAACAGATAAGTGACCTGGAAGACAGAATGGTGGAAATCACTGCTGCGGAACAGACTAAAGAAAAAACAATGAAAAGAAATGAAGACAGCCTAAGAGACCTCTGGGACAACATTAAACGCAACAACATTCACATTATAGGGGTCTCAGAAGGAGAAGAGAGAGAGAAAGGACCAGAGAAAATATTTGAAGAGATTATAGTCGAAAACTTCCCTAACATGGGAAAGGAAATAGCCACCCAAGTCCAGGAAGCACAGAGAGTCCCATACAGGATAAACCCAAGGAGAAACACGCCGAGACACATAGTAATCAAATTGGCAAAAATTAAAGACAAAGAAAAATTATTGAAAGCAGTAAGGGAAAAACGACAAATAACATACAAGGGAACTCCCATAAGGTTAACAGCTGATTTCTCAGCAGAAACTCTACAAGCCAGAAGGGAGTGGCATGATATACTTAAAGTGATGAAAGGGAAGAACCTACAACCAAGATTACTCTACCCGGCAAGGATCTCATTTAGATTTGATGGAGAAGTCAAAGGCTTTACAGACAAGCAAAAGCTAAGAGAATTCAGCACCACCAAACCAGCTCTACAACAAATGCTAAAGGAACTTCTCTAAGTGGGAAACACAAGAGAAGAAAAGGACCTACAAAAACAAGCCAAAACAATTAAGAAAATGGTCATAGGAACATACACATCGATAATTACCTTAAACGTGAGTGGATTAAATGCTCCAACCAAAAGACACAGGTTTGCTGAATGGATACAAAATCAAGACCCATATATATGCTGTCTACAAGAGACCCACTTGAGACCTAGGGACACATACAGACTGAAAGTGAGGGGCTGGAAAAAGATATTCCATGCAAATGGAAATCAAAAGAAAGCTGGAGTAGCTATACTCATATCAGATAAAAGAGACTTTAAAATAAAGAATGTTACAAGAGACAAGGAAGGACACTACAGAATGATCAAGGGATCAATCCAAGAAGAAGATATAACAATTTTAAATATATATGCACCCAACATAGGAGCACCTCAATACAAAAGGCAACTGTTAACATCTATAAAAGAGGAAATAACACAATAATAGTGGGGGACTTTAACACCTCACTTACACCAGTGGACAGATAATCCAAAATAAAAATAAATAAGGAAACAGAATCTTTAAATGACACAATAGACCAGATAGATTTAATTGATATTTATAGGACATTCCATCCAAAAACAGCAGATTACACTTTCTTCTCAAATGCGCATAGAACATTCTCCAGGATAGATCAAATCTTGGGTCACAAGTCAAGCCTCAGTAAACTTAAGAAAATTGAAATCATATCAAGCATCTTTTCTGACCACAACGCTATGAGATTAGAAATGAATTACAGGGAAAAACACGTAAAAAACACAAACACATGGAGGCTAAACAATACGTTACTAAATAACCAAGAGATCACTGAAGAAATCAAGGAGGAAATCAAAAAATACCTAGAGACAAATGACAATGAAAATACGATGATCCAAAACCTATGAGATGCAGCAAAAGCAGTTCTCAGAGGGAAGTTTATAGCTATACAAGCCTACCTAAAGAAACAAGAAAAATCTCAAGTAAACAATCTAACCTTACACCTAAAGGAACTAGAGAAAGAAGAAAAAACAAAACCCAAAGTTAGCAGAAGGAAAGAAATCATAATGATGAGAGTGGAAATAAATGAAATAGAAACAAAAAAACAATAGCAAAGATCAATAAAACTAAAAGCTGGTTCTTTGAGAAGATAAACAAAACTGATAAGCCATTAGCCATACTCATCAAGAAAAAGAGGGAGAGGACTCAAATCAATAAAATTAGAAATGGAAGAGGAGAAGTTATAACAGACACTGCAGAAATACAAAGCATCCTAAGAAACTACTACAAGCAACTCTATGCCAATAAAATGGACAACCTGGAAGAAATGGACAAATTCTTACAAAGGTATAACCTTCCAAGACTGAACCAGGAAGAAACAGAAAATATGAACAGACCAATCACAAGTAGTGAAATTGAAACTGTGGTTAAAAATCTTCCAACAAACAAAAATCCAGGACCAGATGGTTTCACAGGTGAATTCTATCAAACATTTAGAGAAGAGCTAACACCCATCCTTCTCAAACTCTTCCAAAAAATTGCAGACGAAGGAACACTCCCAAACTCATTCTACGAGGCCACCATCACCTGATACCAAAACCAGACAAAGATACTACAAAAAAAGAAAATTACAGACCAATATCACTGATGAATATAGATATAAAAATTGTCAACAAAATACTAGCAAACAGAATCCAACAACACATTAAAAGGATCATATACCACGATCAAGTGGGATTTATCCCAGGGATGCAAGGATTCTTCAATATACTCAAATCAATGAATGTGATACACCATATTAACAAACTGAAGAATAAAAACCATATGATCATCTCAATAGATGCAGAAAAAGCTTTTGACAAAATTCAACACCCATTTATGATAAAAACTCTCCAGAAAGTGGGCATAGAGGGAACCTACCTCAACATAATAAAGGCCATATATGACAAACCCACAGCAAACATCATTCTCAATGGTGAAAAACTGAAAGCATTTCCTCTAAGATCAGGAATGAGACAAGGATGTCCACTCTCACCACTATTATTCAACATAGTTTTGGACGTCCTAGCCACGGCAGTCAGAGAAGAAAAAGAAATAAAAGGAATACAAATTGGAAAAGAAGAAGTAAAACTGTCACTGTTTGCAGATGACATGATACTATACATAGAGAATCCTAAAAATGCCACCAGAAAACTACTAGAGCTAATCAATGAATTTGGTAAAGTTGCAGGATACAAAATTAATGCACAGAAATCTCTTGCATTCCTATACAGTAATGATGAAAAATCTGAAAGAGAAATTATGGAAACACTCCCATTTACCATTGCAACAAAAAGAATAAAATACCTAGGAATAAACCTACCTAGGGAGACAAAAGACCTGTATGCAGAAAACTATAAGACACTGATGAAAGAAATTAAAGATGATACCAACAGATGGAGAGATATACCATGTTCTTGGATTGGAATAATCAATATTGTGAAAATGACTGTACTACCCAAAGCAATCTACAGATTTAATGCAATCCCTATAAAATTACCAATGGCATTTTTTATGGAACTAGAACAAATCATCTTAAAATTTGTATGGAAACACAAAAGACCCCGAATAGCCAAAGCAGTCTTGAGGGAAAAAAACGGAGCTGGAGGAATCAGACTCCCTGACTTCAGATTATACTACAAAGCTACAGTAATCAAGACAATATGGCACTGGCACAAAAACAGAAACATAGATCAATGGAACAAGATAGAAAGCCCAGAGATAAACCCACGCACCTACGGTCAACTAATCTATGACAAAGGAGGCAAAGATATACAATGGAGAAAAGACAGTCTCTTCAATAAGTGGTGCTGGGAAAACTGGACAGCTACATGTAAAAGAATGAAATTAGAACACTCCCTAACACCATATACAAAAATAAACTCAAAATGGATTTGAGACCTAAATGTAAGACCGGACACTATAAAACTCTTAGAGGAAAACATAGGAAGAACACTCTTTGACATAAATCACAGCAAGATCTTTTTTGATCCACCTCCTAGAGTAATGGAAATAAAAACAAAAATAAACAAATGGGACCTAATGAAACTTCAAAGCTTTTGCACAGCAAAGGAAACCATAAACAAGACGAAAAGACAACCCTCAGAATGGGAGAAAATATTTGCAAACGAATCAACGGACAAAGGATTAAGCTCCTAAATATATAAACAGCTCATTCAGCTCAATGTTAAAGAAACAAACTACCCAATCCAAAAATGGGCAGAAGACCTAAATAGACATTTCTCCAAAGAAGACATACAGATGGCCAAGAAGCACATGAAAAGATGCTCAACATCACTATTTATTAGAGAAATGCAAATCAAAACTACGATGAGGTATCACCTCACACCAGTTAGAATGGGCATCATCAGAAAATCTACAAACAACAAATGCTGGAGAGGGTGTGGAGAAAAGGGAACACTCTTGCACTGTTGGTGGGAATGTAAATTGATACAGCCACTACGGAGAACAATATGGAGGTTCCTTAAAAAACTGAAAATAGAATTACCATATGACCCAGCAATCCCACTACTGGGCATATACCCAGAGAAAACCATAATTCAAAAAGACCCATGCACCCCAATGTTCATTGCAGCACTATTTACAATAGCCAGGACATGGAAACAACCAAAGTGTCCATCATCGGATGAATGGATAAAGAAGATGTGGTACATATATACAATGGAATATTACTCAGCCATAAAAAGAAACGAAATTGAGTCACTTGTTGAGACATGGATGGATCTAGAGACTGTCATACAAAGTGAAGTAAGTCAGAAAGAGAAAAAGAAATATCGTATATTAACGCATGTATGTGGAACCTAGAAAAATGGTACAGATGAACCGGTTTGCAGGGCAGAAGTTGAGAAACAGATGTAGAGAACAAACCTATGGACACCAAGGGGGGAAAACTGTGGTGGGGTGGGGATGGTGGTGTGCTGAATTGCGCGATTGGGATTGACATGTATACAGTGATGTGTATAAAATTGATGACTGATTATTAAAAAAAAAAAAGGAGTGAGCGGCAAAGTTTTAGCTTCAAGGTGAAAATTTGATTAGTTCATTTAGTAAGCACTATGGTGTGAACCATTTCTTTGTGTCATTCATTCCACAGATGGAACTATAGAATTCTAGAAGGGTTAGTGCAACTGATCACTCCCATGAAAAATACCCATTAGGTCAGGAGACATACCCTCAAAAATGGTTTTTACTATGAGAAAACTATCCAAGAAAAAATAACACATAAATACATTTTTTTCTTTTACTCCTTAGCACAGAAGCATTTGTCTGATCAAAGGGGGAAAAGTACACAGTAGAAATGAGAGAGAAAGCAGGTAAGTCTGGATAAAGGGAAAGTAGAAACATCTCAAATCAAGGAAGGGGATAACTGCATTGTGTAGCATGTACTGATTTCTGTTTTCAAGCTCTCAACATGATGTCACTGAACAAGGAGTTGGGAAGAGATGCATGGCTGCACACCCTTATATAGTATTTCCACTGCATAGATGCAAGAGCTGTACATGACCTCAAGAGCATAGATCACAGTAAAAATATTACAAGATAATTATAAAGTTATAAATTTTGAGTATTTATTTTCTTTGTTTTAATATAATTTATTTAATTATACATTTACATAATTTATATTTTAAAATAATAACTGTTTTATGCTTGGTTTGTAAAATACTGAAAATTTAATAATAGGCTCTCCTAAACCCATACAAGAGAGTTCTAGCAAACCACTGGTTGCAGTAAATAGAGCAGGACTAGTGAAATTTTTAAAACACAGTTATTATATTTGAGGAAATAGGTAAACTCCCTTAGCAAGACCATTTTCTTCATTCTCAATATTGGGTAGCTCATCCTCAATTTTGGAAGGAGAGCTTCAGGGGAAAATGTAAAATATGAATTAGACTATCCAAATGGGAAGTCTGTTTTGACATACCATTTGGGAATTGGTAACTCAATGTTTTCTTAGAGATTAACATCTAGAATATTAATCTCACAAAAGGTTGAAGAAATCCCAAGGTCTGTTCTGGGGCATAATTCACAAAACATAATAAGAAAACAAGAGTGTAAATCAGTGGTTTGAATAGTTTTAAAAATATTTTTCTGTTGATAAAAGAACAACAACAATGTGCTTGGAAACTTTTCATTTCTTTATCTTTTAAGTTTCAAAGCACATGCACAGGCGTGGGTGAGGAGCCTGGAACCGTACCTGTCAGGGTTCCGCAGAACTACTCAAATAGATAGGTAAGAACGTTAGAAAAGTTCTATATAAGGAGGCCTCTTAAAGCTTGCTTAACATAGCTTGTGGCTGACGGGAGTCAAACACCACATATCCAGAAGTATTAAAGACACAGTTATAGCTCATAATTTATTATCCACATGCACATAAACATATTGCTCTTGTCACAGAACATTTACCTGCAGTAAGTCTAGCAGTGGAAAAGAGATAACACTTGCTTAATCAGTAGGCTGATGTTTTGCAGACAAACTGCTCCATAATTCTGACAACAGTTTCACACATATATGTGGGTCAGTGAGTATACACCCTCACCCCATACGAAGTACTTGCAGTAACTAGATCATAGATTTGGAATTAGTGGACTACACCATCTTCCCATAATAGGCACTTTAACCAATCGAGGCAACCTTTCTCACTTACTTCAAGACCACCCCAAGATCTTGCTCAACACAGTTGTTAGGGCAGCTACAGAAAATCAGAATTGGCATCCCAGCTGAAACCCATGTATTCTCTATGGACCAGGAAATCTTTCAGGTCACATTCAGCTATAATGTCTTAGCTCAGCACAAATGTCAACCTCATCTTTTCAATTCTTACTGCTATTATTTTCCTCTCTCTTTCCGAGCCTGCATTACTTAAAGAAACAAGCAAACAAATACAAATATTTGAATCTCTGAATATTTACAGGGAAGAAAATAAAAGAAACTAAATTCATTAATTTCCCAGCAGAACATACAGAACATTTTATATGGTGCTAAGGGCTACTTAAGATTAATAGTTGGAGAAAAAAAAAATTGGAATCACTTCCTCTACTTGCTTCCCCTAGTCTGCAAAAAAGAATAGGGTACATTCATTTCATTCATGGTGGTAGAGTTCCTAAATTGAAAAATAACAGAAGGCCAGATGCCAAGGACTTATTGCACACTTATAGAAAAAATTTTAGGAATGCCCTATGCATGGGTGATTATAAATTGGCTATGGGATTTAATTAAGTGGTTTTCATTTCATCATCTAAACAACTGGGCTTTGGGATTAGCAGTTGCTGTCTGTTCACATCAGTAACTGGCAGTGATTCTTCTAATCATATGAGGACATATTATTGTGCATATATTGTGCATTGCAAGATGGCGCTCCCAATAAAAAGTGACAAGAGGTTTCTGAACTCAGCATCTGTCACCCAAAACGCATGGATATCCAGAATACATATACAATTTATTTATAAAATATCTTCATTCCAAGGAGACCTTATTTACTTATTTATTTTTGAGAAACTACTAAAATCTAAAGCAACCAACCAACCAGACTTTACTTTCTCAATATCCCAAGGGCGTTTTTGGAAAACAACCATTCTTTAATCATCATACAGTATTTTTTGACTACGTAGCTATGTCCACATAACAACTGAAATATTTTAGAAGCAGAATAAAAATTACAGAGTCAGTGTTTAGCTGAAGTAGTCCATTTACATAGGATTCTCACCTAACATTTCTCTGAAATTTTCCTCTTCTCAATGTTTATTGTTGCATCTTACTATTTTCTGGCATCTGTGTATATGCTATCAATATACATTTTACCAAAATGGTAGTACTGATTTATAGATTGGATACAAAATATAAACACGATATAACTAGCTAGCTGGCATTTGACAGAAAGATTTGCTTAATATATTTGAGAAGTATTTTCCATGGAACATCAGCCCTTAATATTGTTGTTCATTTTACAAATATTTAAAGCGCCTAATAGGTGCCAGGCAAGGCACTGGATATGGGGATGTAGCAATGAACAACAGACATAATCTCTGCTCTTGCAGAAGTTTCAAGGTCATGTGGGGAACAGATGATGTATAATATAGACGTCTTGTGTAGATACAGAATTCATGTTGGCATATTTAAGCCTCTAAGAAGTTCTACAATAAGAAACAAGCAAACAACAACAACAATGATAAAACCTGTTGCTTAACTGGTTGTTTCTCAAGCCAATTCAAATGAAACAAGTGGTCTGAAGAACCCACACTAGGGCAACTGCATGAAAAAAAAATGGAGTCAGGTAAAAAGACCAAGAAATTCAATCTAGTTTTAGTATTAAGTATACTTTATTCTTTGAAAAATGTAAAAGATGCCAGATTCTATAATAATCAGAACGTCTGAAATTATGGACAGCAGTTTATTCTGTACGTACATGGACATAAGCTACAAGAGGAAGCTACTATCAGCTATCAGCTATGAGCTCCAGGAATCACTAAGGCCTGAAACATGTTGTATAACAATACAAATTCTGTGCAAAGGCCTTTAGCTGGACTGTCCTTGCTGGAGGGCTTGATAGATCTCCTCCCCCAACTGGTAGCCAAACACAATCTTGGTGTCCCTTTTCTGCAGTGGTTAATTATATTTTTAACCCTTGACCATAAATAGGCAAATAGTAGTGAGGGAATTTTTTGTAACCCACAAATGTCCTAATGCCCTGGCTGGAAATCAATCTTATGTAAACTGAATGTCCCCAGGCCTCATAAGCATAACGGTGCAAATGAAGTCACATTGACATTTATGCCCAAATTAGACTGACTCATTGCTTCCACTTGGTTATGTGGTCCATCCCATGGAGGATTTCTTGAGGTTTCTGGGACGGCATTGGGACTCAATTTTTTTTTTTTTTTGGCAAATCAGTCAGGGTCAATGTTCACTCCACAACTGTTGACATTCCTGGCTTCCCCTGCACACACAGTTACTTCAGCACACTCATGCCTCACTGCTGTCTGTAGCCAGTGCTGTCTTTCCAGCTGAACTGAACTTTTCAATTCCAAGAATGTGCTATGCTTCTCTCAGCTTTAGGCCTTGTCAACTTGCTACTTCCTCAATCTGAAATATATTTTATTCGAATCTCATGTCAAGTGTAACTTATTGGAGGAAGCATTATTTGACTATAAATGAGAGTTAGGGGCCCCTCCTATGTGCTCATGTAGCATACTGTACTTACTCATATTGTAGCACTTATCACATTGTTTTAATAATCTGTTGGAAGAGAAGTAGGTAAACAGCAAGAACCTTATGGAGAAAGAGAAAGTCTTTTTTTATCTGTGTGCCTTGAGACTTGACATAGGGCCTTGCACATAACAGGACTTTTTTATAGGAGGGTTTGTAGCTGTCCTTATGCCATTCAACAGATATTCTAGTTATAACTAGGCTATAGGTGGGCCAATCTTGATTATCAGTTTTCAAACTGAAGTTATACATACCAACTCTCTTTCCTTATTTCTCATATTTAAAACATCACTGTATAACCTACCCCAGGCAATTTTGTGATAGAGAATGATCTATTGACTTATTCTATTCCTTTAGGCACTCAGAGTCCTCATTCTGAGCTTTGACTGCCTGAAGCCTCCCACAGTTTTACCAGGTCATCCTAGACATTGCTTTACACTCTGGATTTTCCTTTCCTGTCATTTGTTTTCTGTCCTCAGTCTTATTTCCTTAGAACCCTGCTTTCTGCTAAGTTGCTACTGACTCAATCAAAGTCCTTATAAAAGCACATTTTGGGACTTCCCTGGTGGTGCAGTGGTTAAGACTCCACCTGCCAATGCAGGGGACACGGGTTCAAGCCCTGGTCTGGGAAGATCCCACATGCCGCGGAGCAACTAAGCCCGTGCACCACAACTACTGAGCCTGCGCTCTAGAGCCCATGAGCCACAAGTACTGAACCCGCAAACCATAACTACTGAGCCCGTGTGCCACAACTACTGAAGCCCATGCACCCCACACACACACACACAAAAAGCATATTTTAATTAACTTGTGGGAGGAAGAAATTTTTAATATTCATGATTAAGGAGGGCATATGTCCAACTTTTTTTCTTTTTACATCTGGTGATAAGAAACGAACAGACTAGGGTAATAGTCTGTACCAGGCCTTGCAGTGGTCAACATATCACACTTCACAGTGGCTAGCTACACCACTTTAATGTCAAATAACTCTCATTCTGACCCTGGGGCAAATGATAAGACCCTCAAACTAAGTTATATAGGTGGTACACAGGCATCCCTCTAGAAATCAAGCCTCCTTGCCCCCAACCCAGCCCTCATTACTGCTCCTTACTTCTTCCATACACAGTATCACTAGCAATCAAAGAGCCAGGGTCTCTGCATAACTTAAAGCAAATGAGGCTTCTGATTGTGAGGTACTCAGCTGTGGTTGGTGTGAGAGGATTACTCCCCTGTTTCAATGACTAACGTACTGAACTATGCTTGATGAAGAATGCAGGGTGAAAAAGAAAAGGAAATGGTGGGAGACAGAATCTTTGCAGAAAATGAGCTAGTGCAACTGAATAAAAAACATCATATCACAGGAGGAACATTAGGCATGAGAGCTGAGAGCAAGACAGGTAGAAGGTGAGAAGGAGGAAGAAACTGAGACAGAGAGAGGAAGACAGAGTGAGAGGAGGAGAGGGAGAGGAGTGGGAGGAGCAGAGAGAGAGAGGGAGGGAGGGGAGGGAGAGGGAGAGAGAGAAATTGAAAACCATGAATAATCAATTAGAAAAAAAAATGAAGGGCTGGCATTATGCCAAGATCACTAACTATATAGAATAGCCAAGAGGACTTCAAACTACACCCTGTGAACCAAATCTGGCCAGCTGTCTGCTTTTGCAAATAACATTTTATCAGAATAAACCAGAGTGAATGCTTTACATATTGCCTATGGCTGTTTTAGCGCTACAATGGTAAAGTAGAGTAGTTGTGCCAGTGGTCTTGTAGCCCACTACATAAAATATTTAGCCTAAAATATTTACTCTTTGGTGCTTTAAGAAACATTTTGCTGCATTCAGGAAAAGAAAATTGGAAAAATAGTTCATTTTCTCCAGTGATGGGGATTGAGTCCCAGCAGCAGGCCCATGGTCTCCACTTCGGGCACTTCACAACCTAAAAGAGAGGAACATGCAATCCTCGTGCTCTGAGAGTGGGGAAGAGGTGGTGTGTTGAAAGCCCTTTAAAGCGATTTAGCAGTCTAACCTACGTAAAGAATCTGCAAATCTGTGCTAAATTGTTTCTGGTGGCAGTTCAGATAATGGTGAGTCCTCTGCTGATGAAGCCCCTGCATGTATACTTTTCAGAAGGCAACCTCCACTTCAGCCTTTCCAGAAAGACTATGCCATACATTCTGAACTCTTCCCACTGACAAGGTCTCTTTCAATTTTGATGACCTTGAAGAGACAGACTATGGGTTATATAAAAGTACATTTAAAAAAATATTTCTAAAAGTTAATGGCCATTTGGGTTTATTTAGATGTGAAAAAAATATTACTAACTCTATCTTGGTTTTACAGAGTTCTGATGTCTCATGATTTTAAGTATTTTGCTCCTGGTGGATACAACAGGGTTTTGTGTGTTTGTGTGTGTGTTTGTGTTTGTGTGTGTGTGTGTGTGTGTGTGTGTGTGTGTGTGTATGTGTGTTTCACCATTTATACCTGTTTGGAGGTCATTGATGGATTTGGATGTTTTGAATATCTTTTTGTCTTCCTTGCTAGTTCAGAATTTTTCTCCTTATCTATTAAAATCTTATCCTTTTAGCAAAGAAAAAATTCAAGCATCCTGCTTTACCAAAGTTGCCACAAATGTATAAATGAATGACTAGAAATTTAGAGAAGTCAAGAAAGATAATGTTCATATTTAAGCACCACTTAAGTACTGTTAGTCAACTAACCATAAAAAGGAAGTACTAGAGACCTTCAAGATGGTGAAAGAGTAAGACGTGGAGATCACCTTCCTCCCCACGAATACATGAGAAATACATCTACATGTGAAACAACTCCTACAGAACACCTACTGAACTCTGGCAGAAGACCTCAGACCCCCCAAAAGGCAAGAAACTCCCCATGTATCTGGGTACGGCAAAAGAAAAAAGAAAAAACAGAGACAAAAGAAGGGATGGTACCTGCACCACTGGGAGGGAGCTGTGAAGGAGGAAAAGTTTCCACACACTAGGAAGCCCCTTCACTGGTGGAGACAGGGGGTAGCGGGGAGAAGCTTCGGAGCCACGGAGGAGAGTGCAGCAACAGGGGTGCAGAGGGCAAAGTGGAGATATTCCCGCACAGAGGATCCGTGCGACCAGCACTCACCAGCCTGAGAAGCTTGTCTGCTCACCAGCCGGGGCGGGTGGGGGCTGGGAGCTGAGGCTCGGGCTTCTGAGGTCAGATCCCAGGGAGAGGACTGGGGTTGGCTGCATGAACACAGCCTGAAGGGGGCTAGTGCGCCACAGCTAGCTGCGAGGGAGTCCGGGAAAATGTCTGGAACTGCCTAAGAGGCAAGAGACCATTGTTTCAGGGTGCGTGAGGAGAGGAGATTCAGAGCACCGTCTAAACGAGCTCCAGAGAAGGGCACGGGCCGCGGCTACCACTGTGGACCCCAGAGATGGGCATGAAACGCTAAGGCTGCTGCTGCAGCCACCAAGAAGCCTGTGTGCAAGCAAAGGTCACTATCCACATCTCGCCTCCTGTGAGCCTGCACGGCCCGCCACTGCCAGGATCCCGTGATCCACGGACAACTTCTCCGGGAGAAAACACAGCGCACCTCAGGCTGTTGTAATGTTATGCCAGCCTCTGTCGCCACAGGCTCACCCCGCATTCCGTACCCCTCCTTCCTCCCGGCCTGAGTGAGCCAGAGCCCCTTAATCAGCTGCTACTTAATCCCGTCCTGTCTGGGCGAAGAACAGATGCCCTCAGGTGACTACACACAGAGGCGGGGCCAAATCCAAAGCTGAACTCCAGGAGCTGTGCGAACAAAGAAGAGAAAGGGAAATCTCTCCCAGCAGCCTCAGGAGCAGTGGATTAAATCTCCAGAATCAACTTGATGTACCCTGCATCTGTGGAATACCTGAATAGACAATGAATCATCCCAAAATTGAGGTGGTGGACTTTGGGAGCAATGATATATATTTTTTTCATTTTTCTCTCTTTCTGAGTGTGTATGTGTATGCTACTTCTTTGTGTGATTTTGTCTGTATAGCTTTGCTTTTACCATTTGTCGTAGGGTTGTTTGTCCAGTTTTATTTTGTTTTTTTTCTTGTATACTTTTTAGTGCATGTAATCATTGGTGAATCTGTTTTTATGGTTTGGTTGCTCTCTTCTATCTTTCTTTATTTTTTTTCTTTTTTTAATTATTACTTTTTCTTTTTTTCTTTTTAATAATTAATATTTTTATTTTAATAACTTTATTTTTTTTGATTGTTTGTTTCTTTCTTTTTTCTCCCATTTCTTCTGAGCTGTGTGGCTGACAGGGACTAGGTGCTCCATCTGGGTGTCAGGCCTCAGCCTCTGAGGTGGGAGAGTTCAGGACATTGGTCCACCAGAGACCTCCCAGCTCCACGTAATATCAAATGGTGAAAGCTCTCGCAGAGATCTCCATCTCAACGCTAAGACCCAGCTCCACTCAATGACCAGAAAGCTACAGTGCTGGACACCCTATGCCAAACAACTAGCAAGACAGGAAGAAAACCCCACCCATTAGGAGAGAGGCTGCCTAAAATCAAAATAAGATCACAGACACCCCAAAACACACCACCAGATGTGGTCCTGCTCACCAGAAAGACAAGATCCAGCCTCATCCACCAGAACATGGGCACTAGTCCCCTCCACCAGAAAGCCTACACAACTCACTGAACCAACCTTAGCCACTGGGGGCAGACACCAAAACCAACGGGAACTACAAAACTGCAGCCTGTGAAAAGGAGACCCCAAACACAGTAAGTTAAGCAAAATGAGAAGACAGAGAAACACACAGCAGATGAAGGAGCAAGGTAAAAACCCACCAGACCAAACAAATGAAGAGGAAAGAGGCAGTCTACCTGAAAAAGAATTCAGAGTAATGAATGTAAAGATGATCCAAAATCGTGGAAATAGAATGGAGAAAATATAAGAAACGTTTAACAAGGACCTAGAAGAACTAAAGAGCACACAAACAATGATGAACAACACAATAAATGAAATAAAAAATTCTCTAAAAGGAATCGATAGCAGAATAACTGAGGCAGATAAATGGATAAGTGACCTGGAAGATAAAAGTAGTGGAAATAACTACTGCAGAGCAGAATAAAGAAAAAAGAATGAAAATAATTGAGGACAGTCTCAGAGATCTCTGGGACAACATTAAACAAACCAACATTTGAATTATAGGAGTCCCAGAAGAAGAAGAGAAAAAGAAGGGGACTGAGAAAGTATTTGAAGAGATTATAGTTGAAAACTTCCCTAATATGGGAAAGTAAAGAGTTAATCAAGGCCAGGAAGTGCAGAGATTCCCATACAGGATAAATCCGAGGAGAAACACGCCAAGACACATATTAATCAAACTATCAAAAATTAAATACAAAGAAAAATATTAAAAGCAGCAAGGGAAAAACAACAAATAACATACAAGGAAATCCCCATAAGGTTAACAGCTGATCTTTCAGCAGAAACTCTTCTAGCCAGAAGGGAGTGGCAGGACTTATTTAAAGTGATGAACGGGAAAAACCGACAACCAAGATTACTCTACCTAGCAAGGATCTCATGCAGATTCAACAGAGAAATTAAAACCTTTACAGACAAGCAAAATCTAAGAGAATTCAGCACCACCAAACCAGCTTTACAACAAATGCTAAAGGAACTTCTCGAGGCAAGAAACACAAGAGAAGGGAAAGACCTACAAAAACAAATCAAAAACAATTAAGAAAATGGTAATAGGAACATACATGTCGATAATTACCTTAAATGTAAATGGATTAAATGCTCCAACCAAAAGACACAGACTGGCTGAATGTATAGAAAAACAAGAACCGAATATACGCTATCTACAAGAGACCCACTTCAGAACTAGGGACACACACAGACTGAAAGTGAGGGGATGGAAAAAGATATTCCATGCAAATGGAAATCAAAAGAAAGCTGGAGTAGCAATTCTCATATCAGACAAAATAGACTTTAAAATAAAGACTATTACAAGAGACAAAGAAGGACACTACATAACGATCAAGGGATCAATCCAAGAAGAAGATATAACAATTGTAAATTTTTATGCACCTAACGTAGAAGCACCCCAATACATAAGGCAAATGCTAACAGCCATAAAAGGGGAAACTGACAGTAACACAGTCACAGTAGGGGAGTTTAACACCCCACTTTCACCAATGGACAGATCATCCAAAATGAAAATAAATAAGGAAACACAACCTTTAAATGACTGATTAAATAAGATGGACTTAACTGATATTTATAGGACATTCCATCCAAAAACAACAGAATACACTTTCTTCTCAAGTGCTCATGGAACATTCTCCAGGATAGATCATATCTTGAGTCACAAAACAAGCCTTGGTAAATTTAAGAAAATTGAAATCGTATCAAGTATCTTTCCTGACCACAACGCCATGAGACTACATATAAATTACAGGAAAAAATCTTTAAAAAATACAAACACATAGAGGCTAAACATTACATTACTTAATAACCAAGAGATCACTGAAGAAATCAAAGAGGAAATAAAAAAATACCTAGAAAAAAATTACAATGAAAACATGATGACCCAAAACCTATGGGATGGAACAAAAACAGTTCTAAGAGGGAAGTTTATAGCAATACAATCCTACATCAAGAAACAAGAAACACCTCAAATAAACAACCTAAACTTACAGCTAAAGCAATTAAAGAAAGAACAAAAATCTCCAAAGTTAGCAGAAGGAAAGAAATCATAAAGATCAGATTAGAAATAAATGAAAAGGAAATGAAGGAAATAATAGCAAAGATCAATAAAACTAAAAGCTGGTCTTTGAGAAGATAAACAAAATTGATAAACCATTAGCCAGACTATCAAGAAAAAAAGGGAGAAGAGTCAAATCAATAGAATCAGAAATAAAAAAGGAGAAGTAAGAACTGACACTGCAGAAATACAAAGGATCATGAGAGATTACTACAAGCAACTCTATGCCAATTAAATGGACAACCTGGAAGAAATGGACAAATTCTTAGAAAAGCACAACCTTCCGAGACTGAACCATGGAGAAATAGAAAATATAAACAGACCAGTCACAAGCACTGAAATTGAAACTGTGATTAAAAATCTTCCAACAAACAAAAGCCCAGGACCAGATGGCTTCACAGGCAAATTCTATCAAACATTTAGAGAAAAGCTAACACCTATCATTCTCAAACTCTTCCAAAATATAGCAGAGAGAGGAACATTCCCAAACTTATGCTACAAGGCCACCATCACCCAGATACCAAAACTAAAGATGTCACAAAAAGAAAAGTACACGCCAATATAACTGATGAACATAGATGCAAATATTCTCAACAAAATACTAGCAAACAGAATCCAACAGCATATTAAAAGGATCATACACCATGATCAAGTGGATTTATCCCAAGAATGCAAGCATTCTTCAATATACACAAATCAATCAATGTGATACACCTTATTAACAAATTGAAAATAAGAACCATAGGATCATCTCAATAGATGCAGAAAAAGGTTTCGAGAAAATTCAACACCCATTTATGATAAAAAGTCTCCAGAAAGTGGGCATACAGGGAACATACCTCAACATAATAAAGGCCATATATGACAAACCCACAGCCAACATCATTCTCAATGGTGAAAAATTGAAACCATTCTCCCTAAGATGAGGAACAAGACAAGGTTGCCCACTCTCACCAGTATTATTCCACATAGTTTTGGAAGTTTAGCCACAGCAATCAGAGAAGAAAAAGAAATAAAAGAATCCAAATCAGAAAAGAAGAAATTAATCTGTCACTGTTTGCAGATGACATGATACTACATGTAAAGAATCCTAAAAATGCTACCAGAAAACTACTAGGACTAATCAATGAATTTGGTAAAGTAGCAGGATATAAAATTAATGCACAGAAATCTCTTGCATTCCCATACACTAATGATGAAAACTGTGAAAAAGAAATTAAGAAAACACTCCCATTTACCACTGCAACAAAAAGAATACAATATCTAGGAATAAACCTACCTAAGGAGACAAAAGTTCTGTATGCAGAAAATTATAAGACACTGATGAAAGAAATTAAAGATGATACAAATAGATGGAGAGATAAACCATGTTCCTGGATTGGAAGAATCAACATTGTGAAAATGACTATACTACCCAAAGCAATCTACGGATTGAATGCAAATCCTATCAAATTACCAATGACATTTTTCACAGAACTAGAACAAAAAATTTCATAATTTCTATGGAAACAGAGAAGACCCCGAATAGCCAAAGCAATCTTGAGAAAAAACATTGGAGCTGGTGGAATCAGGCTCCCGGACTTCAGACTATAGTACAAAGCTACAATAATGAAGACAGTATGGTACTGGTACGAAAACAGAAATATAGATCAATGGAACAGGATAGAAAGCCCAGAGATAAACCCACGCACATATGGTCACCTTATCTTTGATAAAGGAGGCAAGCATATACAGTGGAGAAAAGACAGCCTCTTCAATAAGTGGTGCTGGGAAAACTGGACAGCTACATGTAAAAGACTGAAATTAGAACACTCCCTAACACCATACACACAAATAAACTCAAAATGGATTAAAGACCTAAATGTAAGGCCAGACACTATCAAACTCTTAGAGGAAAACATAGGCAGGACACTCTATGACATAAATCACAGCAAGATCCTTTTTGACCCACCTCCTAGAGAAATGGAAATAAAAACAAAAATAAACAAATGGGACCTAATGAAACTTCAAAGCTTTTGCACAGCAAAGGAAACCATAAACAAGACGAAAAGACAACCCTCAGAATGCGAGAAAATATTTGCAAATGAAGCAACTGACAAAGGATTAATCTCCAAAATTTACAATCAGCTCATGCAGCTCAATATCAAAAAAACAAACAACCCAATCCAATAATGGGCAGAAGACCTAAATAGACTTTTCTCCAAAGAAGATACACAGGTTGCCAACAAACACATGAAAGGATGCTCAACATCACTAATCATTAGAGAAATGCAAATCAAAACTACAATGAGGTATCACCTCACAGAAGTCAGAATGGTCATCATCAAAAAATTTACAAACAATAGTGCTGGAGAGGGTGTGAAGAAAAGGGAACCCTGTTGCACTGTTGGTAGGAATGTTAATTCATACAGCCACTATGGAGAACGGAATGGAGATTCCTTAAAAATCTAAAAATAGAACTACCATATGACACAGCAATCCCACTACTGTGCATATACCCTGAGGAAACCATAATTCAAAAAGAGTCATGTACCACAATGTTCATTGCATCTCTATTTACAATAGCCAGGACATGGAAGCAACCTAAGTGCCCATTGACAGATGAATGTATAAAGAAGATGTGGCGGGGGGGGGGTCTGGGCAAGATGGCGGAAGAGTAAGATGCAGAGATCACCTTCCTTCCCACATATACATTAGAAATACATGTACACGTGGAACTGCTCCTACAGAACACCCACTGAATGCTGGCAGAAGACGTCAGACCTCCCAAAAGGCAAGAAACTCCCCACGTACTTGGGTAGGGCAAAAGAAAAAAGAAATAACAGAGACAAAAGAATAGGGACGGGACCTGCACCAGTGGGAGGGAGCTGTGAAGGAGGAAAGGTTTCCACACACTAGGAAGCCCCTTCACAGGCGGAGACTGCGAGGGGCAGAGGGGGGAAGCTTCAGAGCCATGGAGGAGAGCACAGCCACAGGGGTGTGGAGGGCAAAGCGGAGAGATTCCCACACAGAGGATCGGTGCCCACCAGCACTCACCAGCCCAAGAGGCTTGTCTGCTCACCCGCCGGGGCGAGCGGGGGCTGGGAGCTGAGGCTCGGGCTTCGGTCGGATAGCAGGGAGAGGACTGAGGTTGGCTGCGTGAACACAGCCTAAAGGGGGCTAGTGCGCCACAGGTAGCCGGGAGGGAGTCAGGGAAAAAGTCTGCAGCTGCCGAAGAGGCAAGAGACTTTTTCTTGCCTCTTTGTTTCGCGGTCCGCAAGGAGAGGGGATTTAGAGCACCACCTAAACGAGCTCCAGAGATGGGCGTGAGCCACGGCTATCAGCGCGGACCCCAGAGATGGGTATGAGACGCTAAGGCTGCTGCTGCCGCCACCAAGAAGCCTGTGTGCGACCACAGGTCACTATCCACACCTCCCCTCCCGGGAGCCTGTGCAGCCCACCACTGCCAGGGTCCCGTGATCCAGGGACAACTTTCCCGGGAGAAAGCACGGCGCACCTCAGGCTGCTGCAATGTCACGCTGGCCTCTGCCGCCGCAGGCTTGCCCCGCATCCGTACCCTTCCCTCCCTCCCCGCCTGAGAGAGCCAGAGACCCCGAAGCAGCGGCTCCTTTAACCCCGTCCTATGTGAGCAAAGAACAGATGCCCTCAGGCGACCTACCTGCAGAGGTGGGTCCAAATCCAAAGCTGAACCCCGGGAGCAGTACAAACAAAGAAAACAAAGGGAAATTTCTCCCAGCAGCCTCAGAAGCAGCGGATTGAAGCTCCACAACTTGATGTACCTGCATCTGTTGAATACCTGAATAGACAACAAATCATACCAAATTCAGGAGGTGGACTTTGGGAGCAGGATATATTAAGATTTTGTCTGTATAACTTTGTTTTCACCATTTGTCCTAGGGTTCGATCTGTCCTTTTTTTTTTTTTTTTTTTTTTTACTTAAAAAATTTTTTTTTCTTAGTAAATGTTTTCTTAATAATTTTTTCCTTATTTTCTATTTTTAAAAATTAAAAAAAATTTTTTTCTTAATAAGCTTTATCATATTTTTTATTTTAAAAAATTAAAAAATTTTTTCTTTTTTAATAAATTTTTTTCTTAATAATTTTTTTCTTATTTTTTATTACAAAAATTAATAAATTTATTTTTAAAAATTTAAAAAAATTTTTTTCTTAATAAATTTTTTCTTAATTTTTTTTATTTTTTATTATAATAGCTTTATTTTATTTTATTTTATTTTATCCTCTTTCTTTCTTTCTTTCTTTCTATTTTTTCTCCCGTTTATTCTGAGCCGTGTGGATGAAAGGCTCTTGGTGCTACAGCCAGGCATCAGGGCTGTGCCTCTGAGGTGGGAGAGCCAACTTCAGCACACTGGTCCACAAGAGGCCTCCCAGCTCCATGTAATAACAAACGGCGAAAATCTCTCAGAGATCTCCATCTCAACATCAAGACCCAGCTTCACTCAACAACCAGCAAGCTACAGTGCTGGACACCCTATGCCAAACAACCAGCAAGACAGGAACAGAGCCCCATCCATTAGCAGAGAGGCTGCCTAAAATCATAATAAGGCCACAGACACCCCAAAACACACCACCAGACATGGACATGCCCACCAGAAAGACAAGATCCAGCCTCATCCACCAGAACACAGGCACTAATCCCGTCCACCAGGAAGCCTACACAACCCACTGAACGAACCTTAGCCACTGGGGACAGACACCAAAAACAACGGGAACTACGAACCTGCAGCCTGTGAAAAGGAGACCCTAAACACAGTAAGATAAGCAAAATGAGAAGACAAAAAAACACACAGCAGGTGAAGGAGCAGGGTCAAAACACACCAGACCTAACAAATGAAGAGGAAATAGGCAGTCTACCTGAAAAAGATTTCAGAATAATGATAGTAAAGATGATCCAAAATCTTGGAAATAGAATAGACAAAATGCAAGAAACATTTAACAAGGACGTAGAAGAACTAAAGAGGAACCAAGCAATGATGAAAAACACAATAAATGAAATTAAAAATACTCTAGAAGGGATCAATAGCAGAATAACTGAGGCAGAAGAACGGATAAGTGACCTGGAAGATAAAATAGTGGAAATAACTACTGCAGATCAGAATAAAGAAAAAATAATGAAAAGAACTGAGGACAGTCTCAGAGACCTCTGGGACAACATTAAATGCACCAACATTCGAATTATCGGGGACCCAGAAGAAGAAGAGAAAAAGAAAGGGACTGAGAAAATATTTGAAGAGATTATAGTTGAAAACTTCCCTAATATGGGAAAGGAAATAGTTAATCAAGTCCTGGAAGCACAGAGAGTCCCATACAGGATAAATCCAAGGAGAAACACGCCAAGACACATATTAATCAAACTATCAAAAATTAAATATAAAGAAAACATATTAAAAGCAGCAAGGGAAAAACAACAAATAACACACAAAGGAATCCCCATAAGGTTAACAGCTGATCTTTCAGCAGAAACTCTGCAAGCCAGAAGGGAGTGGTGGGATATACTTAAAGTGATGAAGGAGAAAAACCTACAACCAAGATTACTCTACCCAGCAAGGATCTCATTCAGATTTGATGGAGAAATTAAAACCTTTACAGACAAGCAAAAGCTGAGAGAGTTCAGCACCACAAAACCAGCTTTACAACAAATGCTAAAGTAACTTCTCTACGCAAGAAACCCACGAGAAGGAAAACACCTACAATAACAAACCCAAAACATTTAAGAAAATGGGAGTAGGAACATACATATTGATATTTACCTTAAATGTAAAAGGATTAAATGCTCCAACCAAAAGACACAGACTGGCTGAATGTATAGAAAAACAAGAACCGAATATACGCTATCTACAAGAGACCCACTTCAGAACTAGGGACACACACAGACTGAAAGTGAGAGGATGGAAAAAGATATTCCATGCAAATGGAAATCAAAAGAAAGCTGGAGTAGCAATTCTCATATCAGACAAAATAGACTTTAAAATAAAGACTATTACAAGAGACAAAGAAGGACACTATATAATGATCAAGGGATCAATTCAAGAAGAAGGTATAACAATTGTAAATATTTATGCACCCAACATAGGAGCACCACAATATATAAAGCAAATACTAACAGCCATAAAAGGGGAAATCGACCGTAACACAATAATAGTAGGGGACTTTAACACCCCACTTTCACCAATGGACAGATGATCCAAAATGAAAATTAATAAGGAAACACAAGCTTTAAATGATACATTAAACAAGATGGACTTAATTGATATTTATAGGACATTCCACCCAAAAACAACAGAATACACATTTTTCTCATGTGCTCATGGAACATTGTCCAGAATAGAGCATATCTTGGGTCACAAATCAAGCCTTGGTAAATTTAAGAAAATTGAAATCGTATCAAGTATCTTTTCTGACCACAACGCTATGAGACTAGATATCAATTACAGGAAAAGATCTGTAAAAAATACAAACACATGGAGGCTACACAATACAGTAGTTAATAACGGAGTGATCACTGAAGAAATCAAAGGGGAAATCAAAAAACACCTAGAAAGAAATGACAATGGAGACACGACAACCCAAAACCTATGGGATGCAGCAAAAGCAGTTCTAAGAGGGAAGTTTATAGCAATACAAGCCTACATCAAGAAACAGAAAAGATGTTGAATAAACAACCTAACCTTGCACATAAAGCAATTAGAGAAAGAACAAAAAAACCCCAAAGCTATCAGAAGGAAAGAAATCACAAAGATCAGATCAGAAATAAATGAAAAAGAAATGGCGACAATAGCAAAGATCAATAAAACTAAAAGCTGGTTCTTTGAGAAGATAAAATTGATAAACCATTAGCCAGACTCATCAAGAGAATAAGGGAGAAGACTCAAATCAATAGAATTAGAAATGGAAAAGGAGAAGTAACCACTGACACTGCAGAAATACAAAGGATCATGAGAGATTACTACAAGCAACTCTATGCCAATAAAATGGACAACCTGGAAGAAATGGACAAACTCTTAGAAATGCACAACCTGCCAAGACTGAACCAGGAAGAAATAGAAAATATGAACAGACCAATCACAAGCACTGAAATTGAAACTGTGATTAAAAACCTTCCAACAAACAAAAGCCCAGGACCAAATGGCTTCACAGACGAATTCTATCAAATATTTAGAGAAGAGCTAACACCTATCCTTCTCAAACTCTTCCAAAATATTGCAGAGGGAGGAACACTCCCCAACTCATTCTACGAGGCCACCATCACCCTGATACCAAAACCAGACAAAGATGTCACAAAGAAAGAAAACTACAGGCCAATATCACTGATGAACATAGATGCAAAACTCCTCAACAAAATACTAGCAAACAGAATCCAACAGCACATTAAAAGGATCATACACCATGACCAAGTGGGGTTTATTCCAGGAATGCAAGGATTCTTCAATATACGCAAATCAACGTGATACATCATATTAACAAATTGAAGGAGAAAAACCATATGATCATCTCAATAGATGCAGAGAAAGTTTTTGACAAAATTCAACACCCATTTATGATAAAAGCCCTGCAGAAAGAAGGCATAGAGGGAACTTTCCTCAACAGAATAAAGGCCATATATGACAAACCCACAGCCAACATCGTCCTCAATGGTGAAAAAGTGAAACCATTTCCACTAAGATTAGGAACAAGACAAGGTCGCCCACTCTCACCACTAGTATTCAACATAGTTTTGGAAGTGTTAGCCACAGCAATCAGAGAAGACAAAGAAATAAAAGGAATCCAAATCGGAAAAGAAGAAGTAAAGCTGTCACTATTTGCAGATGACATGATACTATACATAGAGAATCCTAAAGATGCTACCAGAAAACTATTAGAGCTAATCAATGAATTTGGTAAAGTAGCAGGATACAAAATTAATGCACAGAAATCTCTTGCATTCCTATACACTAATGATGAAAAATCTGAAAGTGAAATTAAGAAAACACTCCTGTTTACCATTGCAACAAAAAGAATAAAATATCTAGGAATAAACCTACCTAAGGAGACAAAAGTTCTGTATGCAGAAAATTATAAGACACTGATGAAAGAAATTAAAGATGATACAAATAGATGGAGAGATATACCATGTTCCTGGATTGGAAGAATCAACATTGTGAAAATGACTCTACTACCCAAAGCAATCTACAGATTCAATGCAATCCCTATCAAACTACCACTGGCATTTTTCACAGAACTAGAACAAAAAATTTCACAATTTGTATGGAAACACAAAAGACCCCGAATAGCCAAAGCAATCTTGAGAACGAAAAATGGAGCTGGAGGAATCAGGCTCCCTGACTTCAGACTATATTACAAAGCTACAGTAATCAAGACAGTTTGGTACTGGCACAAAAAGAGAAACATAAATCAATGGAACAGGATAGAAAGCCCAGAGATAAACCCACGCACATATGGTCACCTTATCTTTGATAAAGGAGGCAAGCATATACAGTGGAGAAAAGACAGCCTCTTCAATAAGTGGTGCTGGGAAAACTGGACAGCTACATGTAAAAGAATGAAATTAGAACACTCCCTAACACCATACACACAAATAAACTCAAAATGGATTAAAGACCTAAATGTAAGGCCAGACACTATCAAACTCTTAGAGGAAAACATAGGCAGGACACTCTATGACATAAATCACAGCAAGATCCTTTTTGACCCACCTCCTAGAGAAATGGAAATAAAAATAAAAATAAACAAATGGGACCTAATGAAACTTAAAAGCTTTTGCACAGCAAAGGGAACCATAAACAAGACGAAAAGACAACCCTCAGAATGCGAGAAAATATTTGCAAATGAAGCAACTGACAAAGGATTCATCTCCAAAATTTACAAGCAGCTCATGCAGCTCAATATCAAAAAAACAAACAACCCAATCCAAAAATGGACAGAAGACCTAAATAGACATTTCTCCAAAGATATACAGATTGCCAACAAACACATGAGAGGATGCTCAACATCACTAATCATTAGAGAAATCAAAACTACAATGAGGTATCACCTCACACCAGTCAGAATGGGCATCATCAGAAAATCTACAAACAACAAATGCTGGAGACGGTGTGGAGAAAAGGGAACACTCTTGCACTGTTGGTGGGAATGTAAATTGATACAGCCACTATGGAGAACAGTATGGAGGTTCCTTAAAAAACTAAAAACAGAACTACCATACAACCCCGCAATCCCACTACTGGGCATATACCCTGAGAAAACCATAATTCAAAAAGAGTCATGTACCACAATGTTCATTGCAGCTCTATTTACAATAGCCAGGACATGGAAACAACCTGCGTGTCCATCAACAGATGAATGGATAAAGAAGATGTGGCACATATATACAATGGAATATTACTCAGCCATAAAAAGAAATGAAATTGAGTTATTTGTAGTGAGGTGGATGGACCTAGAGTCTGTCATACAGAGTGAAGTAAGTCAGAAAGAGAAAAACAAATACCGTATGCTAACACATATATATGGAATCTAAAAATAAAAAACAAAAACATGGTCATGAAGAACCTAGGGGCAGGACAGGAATAAAGATGCAGAGGTAGAGAATGGAGTTGAGGACACGGGGAGGGGGAAGGGTAAGCTGGGACGAAGTGAGCGAGTGGCATGGACATATATACACTACCAAATGTAAAATAGAAGCTAGTGGGAAGCAGCTGCATAGCACAGGGAGATCAGTTTGGTGCTTTGTGACCACCTAGAGGGGTGGGATAGGGAGGGTGGGAGGGAGATGTAAGAGGGAGCGGATATGGGGATATATGTATACATATAGCTGATTCACTTTGTTATACAGCAGAAACTAACACAACAATGTAAAGCAATTATACTCCAATAAAGATGTTAAAAAATAAATGAATAAATAAAAACAATCTACCACATAAAGAGTTCAAAATATTGGTAATAGAAACGTTAACTGAATGAGGAAACAGCATTGATGTACACAGTGAACATTTTAACAAGGAATTAGAAAATATGAAAAAGACCCAATCAGAAATGAAGAAATCAATAGCTGAAATGAGAAACACACTAGAAGGAATGAGTAGCAGACTAAGTAATACAGAAAAATGCATAAGTGATTTGGAAGAGAGAACAATGGAAATCATCCAATTAGAAGGGCAGAAAGAAAAACAAGTTTTAAAAAATGAAAGCAATTTAAGAGATCTCTGATATAACATTAAGTGTTCCAACATTCACGTTATAGGGGTTCCAGAAGAAGGGGGAGAAGGGGATTGAAAATGTTTTTGAAGAAATCATGGCTGACTACTTTCCAAACCTAAAGAAGGAAACAGATATGTAGGTACAGGAAGCACAGAGGGTCCCAAATAAGCTGAACGAACCCAAACAGACCCACACCAAGACATATCATAATTAAAAGGAAAAAGTAAAAATAAAGAGAATTCTAAAGGCTGCAAAAGAAAAACAAGAAATAAGAAAAATCTCAAATAAACAACCTAACCTTCAATCTGAAGGAATTAGAAAGGAAAGAAAAAATAAAGCCCAAAGTCAGCAAAAGGAAAGAAATAATAAAGTTCAGAAAGGAAATAAATAAAATAGAGATTTAAAAAAAACACACAACAGAAAAGATCAAAGAAACCAAGATTGGGATTTTTTAAAAAGATAAACAAAATTGAAAATCCTTTAGCCGGGCTCACCAAGAAGTAAAGAGACAGGACACAAATTTTAAAAAAAGAAAGAAAGAAAAAAGGAGAAATAACAATCCATGACACAGATATACAAAAAAATAATAAGAGAATACTATGAACAGTTACACGCCAACAAATCTGACAACATAGAAAAAATGGACAAATTTCAAGAAGCATACAACCTGCAAAACCCAGATCAAGAAGAAACAGACAATTTGAACAGACTGATCACTAGTAACAATGAAAATGAATTTGCAACTTAAAAAGAAAAACTACCAGCAAACAAAATTCCAGGACTGGACAGCTTCACATAGGAATTCTGCAAAATATTTAAAAAAGAACGAATACCTATCCTTCTCAAACTATTCTAAAAAATTGAAGAGGACAGAACACTGCCAAATTCATTCTACAAAGCCAACATTACCTTGATACCAAAACCAGACAACGACACCACAAAAAAGGAAATTACAGGCCAATAGCTTTGATGAATATACATGTAAAAATCCTCAACAAAATATTAGCAAACCAAATCCAACAATATATAAAAAGATCATACACCCTGATCAAGTGGGATTTATTCCAGGGACACAAGGATGGTTCAACATTCACAAATTAATGTGATACACCATATTAACAAAAGGAATGATAAATTCACTTGATCATCTCAATAGATGCAGAAAAAGCATGTGACAAAATTCAACATCTATTCATGATAAAAACCTCTCATCAAAGTGGGTATAGAGAGAAAATATCTCAACATAATAAAGGCCTTTTATGACAAACCCACAGCTAACATCATTCTCAATGGTGAAAAGCTGAAAGCCTTTCCTCTAAATTTAGGAACAAGACAAAGATGCCTACTCTTGTCACTTCTATTTAGCATAGTATTTGAAGTCCTAGCCACAACAATTAGAAAAGAAAAAGAAATAAAAGGAATCCAAATTGGAAGGAAAAAAGGAAAACTGTCACTATTTGCAGATTACATATACTTTATATAGAAAAAACAAAACTCTCCACTCAGAAACTATTAGAAGTAATACATGAATTAAGCAAAGTTACAGGATACAACATTAATATACAGAAAGCTGTTGTTTTCTATAATAGTTAATCACTATCAGAAACAGAAAGTTTAAAAAATCCCATTTAAAATCTCATAACAAAATAAAATAGATAGGAATAAAGTAAACCAAGGAAGTGAAAGAACTATACTCTGAAAACTATAAAACACTGATGAAGGAAACTGAAGATGATACAAAGGAAGAAAATATATCTCGTGCTCTTGGATTGGAAAAAATAATGTAGTTAAAATGGCTGGAGAGGGTGTGGAGAAAAGGGAACCCTCTTGCACTGTTGGTGGGAATGTAAATTGATTCAGCTACTATGGAGAACAGTATGGAGGTTCCTTAAAAAACTAAAAATAGAACTACCACACGACCCAGCAATCCCACTACTGGGCATATACCCTGAGAAAACCATAACTCAAAAAGAGTCATGTACCAAAATGTTCATTGCAACTCTATTTACAATAGCCAGGACATGGAAGCAACCTAAGTGTCCATCGACAGATGAATGGATAAAGAAGATGTGGCACATATATACAATGGAATATTACTCAGCCATAAAAAGAAACGAAATTGAGTTATTTGTAGTGAGGTGGATGGACCTAGAGTCTGTCATACAGAGTGAAGTAAGTCAGAAAGAGAAAAACAAATACCATATGCTAACACATATATATGGAATCTCAGAAAAAAAAAAAGGCCATACTACCCAAAGCAATCCATAGATTTAATGCAATCCATAGATTTAACGCAATCCCTATCAAAACACCCATGACGTTTTTCACAGAACTAGGACAAATAATTGTAAAATTCATATGGATTCAAAAAAGATGCTGAATTGCCCAAGGAATTTTGAGAAAAAAGAACAAAGCTGAAGGTATCACCCGCCCAGACTTCAGACTATACTACAAAGCTACAGTAATCAAAACAGCTTATTAGCACAAAAACGGACACCTAGATCAATGGAACCAAATAGAGTCCAGAAATAAACCCACATACCTATGGTCACTTAATCTGCAACAAAGGAGGCAAGAGTACACAATGGAGAAAAGATAGTCTCTTCAACAAGTGGTGCTGGGAAAACTGGACAGCCACATGTAAAAGAATGAAATGAGAACACTCCCTCACACCATACACAAAAATAAATTCAAAATTGTTTAAAGACCTAAATGTTAAGACCTGAAACTATAAAACTCCTAGAAGAGAACATAGGCAGAACACTCTTTGATATAAACTGTAACAATATTTTCTTGGATCAGTCACCCAAGACAAAAGAAATAAAAGCAAAAATAAATAAATGGGACCTAATTAAACTTATAAGCTTTTTCACAGCAAAGGAAAACACCATCAAAATGAAAAGACAACCTACAGAATGAGAGAAAATATTTGCAAATGATGCAACCAACAAGGGATTACTTTCCAAAATATACAAACAGCTCATACAACTCAATAACAAAAAATCAAACAACCCAATCAAAAAGTGGGCAGAAGACCTAAATAGACACTTCTCCAAAGAAAACATACAGATAGCTAATAGGCACATGAAATGATGCTCAATATCCCTAATTTTCAGAGAAATGCAAACCAAAACAACAATGAGATGTATCATCTCACACCTGTCAAAATGGCTAACATTAAAAAGTCTACAAATAAGAACTGTTGGTGAGGATGTGGAGAAATGGGAACCCTTGTACACTGTTGGTGGGAATTTAAATTGGTGCAGCCACTATGGAAAACAGTATGGAAAGTCCTCAAAAAATGAAAAGTAGTACTACTATGTAATCCAGCAATTCTGCTCCTGGATATATATACAGAAAATACGAAAACACTAACTCAAAAAGATAATGCACCACAATGATCATAGCAGCACTATTTACAATAGCAATGATATGGAAGCAACCAAAGTGCCTATCAATAGATGAATGTATAAAGAAGATGTGGTATATATACAATGGAATATTACTCAGTCATAAAAAGGAATAAAACTCTGCCATTTGCAGCAAGGTGGATAGACCTAGAGAATACTATGCTTAGTCAAGTAAGTCAGACAGAGAAAGACAAATACTGTTTGATATCACATATACGTGGAATCTAAGAAAATAATACAAAGGAATTAATATGCAAAACAGAAACAGACTCACAAATATAGAAAACAAACAAGTGGTTACCAAAGGGGAGAGGGAATGGGGGAGGGGCCAATTAGGGGTATGGGATTAAGAGATATAAACCAGTATGTACAAACTAGATAAACAACAAGTATATATTGTATAGCACAGTGACTTATAGCCATTATCTTGTAATAAATTTTAATGGAGTATAATCTGCAAAAATTCTGAATCACAATGCTGCACACCTGAAACTAATAATAGTGTAAATCAACTATACTTCAATTTAAAAAATCAAATCAAATTTTAAAAGATTTTTAATTAACATTAAAAAGAAATGACTATATATTTCCTTTATTGAGGTTCCAATTACTTATTTTTTATGTACATCTGTTTGATTCATAATTGCATGCTTTTATTTAATAACTTAATTTTTTGTTTTTGTATTTTATTTCCTCCTTTATGTCTTAGATCTGGGAGTTAGCAAACTTTTTTTTTTTTGTAAAGGACCAAATAATAAATATGTGAGGCTTAAAGGGATATGTTCTCTACTGCAAATATTTAACTCTACCTTTATAATGTGAAAGCAATTATATATAATAGGTAAAAAATTTTGGTTATGTCTCAATTAAAACTTTATTTGAAGGCACCAAAATTTGAAATTCATATAAGTGTCACAAAATATTATTTTTATTTTGATTTTTTTTCAAACATTTAAAAATGTACAAATCATCTTTAGTTTGCTGGCTGTATAAAACATATAGTGAGTTATAGTTTAACCCATCTTAGATGATATTAAACATATTACTTGGTATAATTTGAATTTGCTCAATTATTTGAACTTTGTTTTCTGTAAATTTATTTCTCAACTTTTGAGTAGTTGTATTTCTTTCTTAGTGTTATCTGTTCTCCTATATTTTGACATTTTATTTAGAAGGCTCATCTTGAGTGGAATATTTTTTTTCTTTTTCCCTCCCTCAGAGTGGCATCTTACAGTAGTGACTTGGGACTCATGAAGTTATGGTGATACACAAGGTATAACAATTCCAATATGTGTCAAACAGTTTTCATCTGACTTTTCAGATTCTCTTAGCCTCATTTGTCTTCAGGGTCTTTGGCCATTCATTCTAGTCCAAGCTGCCAGTGAGTAACCAACTTCAAATGAGAACTGCCTGAATATTCCTCACCTCATTAGGCACTAGATCCTTCATTTTCTTTGCTTAGGATTCTTGACACAGAAACATATTAGCACATGCTCCACCAAAGTGTTGGAATTAAAACCTCAGGGGTAAAACTTTAACCAATAGGAGATAGAAGCTGGCATGTAATTTTTTTCACTTTCTCCCCAAGATGAATTTTCCTAAGAAGCAATTATTTGGTCTCCTGCAAGAAGGTTCTGTATGATTGAGAAACTGGTTGAATTTAGTATCAAGTGGTGGCAGGCTTGGTACCTCACTCTGACACAGATATACCTCTTTTTATTGTGCTTCACTTTATTGAACTTTACAGTTATTGTGTTTTTTACAAATTGAAGGTTTGTGGCTACGCTGTGTCAAGCAAGTCTATTGGCACCATTTTTCCAACAGTATGTGCTCACTTTGTGGTATCTCCATGTCACATTTTGGAACTCTCACAATATATCAATTTTTTTATGATTATTGTATTTGTTATGGTGATCTGTGATCTTTAATGTTACTACTATGACTTGCTGAAGGCTCAGATAACGGTTAGCAGTTTTTAGCAATAAAATATTTTTAAAATTAAGGTATGTACATTGTTTATTAGACATAATGCTATTACACACTTGATAGACTATAATGTAGTATAAATATAACTTTTATATGCACTGGGAAACCAAAAAATTTGAGTGACTCACTTTATTGCAATATTTTCTTGCAGTGGTATAGAACCCAACCTGCAACATCTCCAGTTATGCTGCATTGAATTTTACTTTTTTTCTACCTTCTAGTCTTATTTTTCTTTTACTTCTGCTCCTAAGATTGTACTCCCTAATTTAAAAAAATTAGCACTCTGCCTGACGATGTCTTCTGTGGAATCCAGGGTAAGACACAGTCACTAAGCTTGTAGTTGGCTAGTTCAGGTCCTTTTTTCTGTGACTTTTCCTACTTACACCCACCACTCCAGTTATTAAACTTTATAAAAGCTACTGCCCAGTGGCTTTTATAACAGTAACAGAACAACAGTACAGAATTTTTTTCGGGTTCTTTTCATCATAGGGAGAATACCACTTCAGGTCCCTGATTTCACTCAATGAAACTTTCTGTAGTCCTACCAGTAATATTTTTGTCCTCCATGGTAATCGATCTCTGGGCCACTTCTACTTGCTTCCAGTTGCAAAGCTCAGTAGACCATAATTTTAGCCTTAGCTTACAACTGTGTATTTATTTTCAATTTCTGATCCACAGGAATGGTTGGCTTGTTTTTAAGCATAATTTTTGTTTAAAAAATCATCTTTCATTGCTGCATTTACAGATTAGAGAATCTATGACTGTCCTGAAAATATCTTGCTGAATGAAAATTACTAGAGACATCTGTGTGCCCAAAATATTGACAAAGCTTATAATTTTCTCATGATTGATAAGGTAAAGATTCTAATAAATTTATCATTTTGAATAATTTTTAAGTTACAAATTCTCTGAACACAATAAGCTTCTATAATTTTTTGGCTGGATGTCTACAGATAGCTGCCTATCTCTTCCTGAATTCTGACTATTTCTTCATTAAGGACTTATTTTTAAGTTGAAAAGGCTTTGCTGAAGTAAACGTCCCCCACTAATAACTTTATCTCCATGAATGGTTGGCCTGAGTGATGACACGGTGTGGTTTGCTGAATGATGGCTCCCCAAAGATGTCCATATCCTAATCCCCAGAACCTGTGAATAAGTTACCTTACATGGCAAAAGAAACTTTACAGATGTGATGAAGTATCTTGACATGGGGAAGTTATCCTGAATTATCCTGATGGTCTCAATGTGATCACAAGGGTCTTTATAAAAGGGAGGTAGGAAGATTAAAGTCAGAGTAGAAGATGTGATAACAGAATCTAGAGATTGGAGTGACACGAGGGATATACCATAAGCCAGGGAACACGCTATAGAAGATGCAAAAGGCAAGGAAATAGATTCTCCCTTCAGAGCCTTGAAGGCTATGATCTTGGTTGGGAGAATGAATCAGCTCTATTCATACCTTGGTTTTTACCTGTAAGATTCATTTAAGGTATCTGACCTCCAGAACTATAAGAATAAATGTGTGTTGTTTAAAATCATTAAGTTTGCACTAATTTCTTACAGCCACAATAGGAAACTAATACATATGGCTATACTGATGCCATATATTTTCTTCATTCAAAGATCCACAAATCTATAAATTTATTGTTTGAAAGTTAGATACAGGATACGTAAAAGGGCACCTCAAGACATACCAAGGGTTGCACATTTAAAGGCCATATTTAATATGATAAATGGCAATCAACACTAAGCTTTACATTTGGTGATACAACAAAAAGTGATGAAGATGGTGGAAGAATGGAGAGTGCATGCCTCTTAAAGGCTATTACTCAGTCCCAGCCAAATATTGGTATGCACAAATGCAGGCCCAATGTACCAGATCTTATATTTTTCTTGTTCAAAAAAGCCATTTATGTGGACTGTTATGTGAAATTTCCTGTTTTTAAATGTGTATAAATAAATAAAAATTAAAACACTGTATAGACTAACACAGTATGGACGAAGCAAAACGCATATGTAACCAGCTGTTTTGTTTGCTATGGCCAGTCTGCAATCTCCATATTAGGCCTTGGGAACTCTGGGTCAGGAAAAGATCACGATACTTAACAAGGCTTGCTTTGGGTAAACAAACTATTCTGTCTATCACCACTTTGCAATCAATTTTTTTTCAGTAGATTAAAGATGGGGATGGTGAATTTCAATGTTCAATGATAAAAACAATCTAATCAGTTACATCATTTTACTATTTAACAAGTGACTTGTAAAATCCTCAAACTTTTAAAACCACATCCTTTGGTTGAATAGAGTGTGCCAGAGAAAACCACACATTCTGTGTAACCAAGGAGCCACAGACATTTTAGAAAGGCCACGTAGTATTCTGATTCACATAATTCCCCACAGAAAAGAATCCTGTGAAACTTCAGAACACAAGGAACTGAAGAGTAAGCCTCCTGGGGAGGGAGGGGGGGGGGAGGAGAAGAGCTAATTGGTGATGGCACCACAGCAGGTGTTCTCCCTCAAGGCCAATGCTGACACTGCTCATATATTCAGAGACAACCTCATGTGCTCCTTGGCAAGCTTACACAGACTCCTTTCTATAAACAAGTCAAGTGTCTACATCTGTAACAAACAAATCCATGCTTTAAAGAGTACTTCACAGCCTAAAGGGCCCTAGTAACAAAGCCAGAATAAAACTTTGTCAAGTTGGTAACACTCATTTTGTGCCAAGTAGGCTTAAAAGCTCAGGTGTGGTCAGATATCAGGAAAGATGAAAATGAGTCAGAGGCATTAAAAGAGGAATCTTTGCAGCTACTGAGTTTCATAAACAGAAACTAAGAAATACTTTTGATGGTTGAATATTAAGTATTGGATGGTTGCTCTCTGGCAGGGTCGGAAAGTGCAAACTGCCAGCCTAGGGAATCACAGCACATGTTCTTGCCATCTGCTGACAGTCTGAAAGTATGGATATGCTCCATAACTTCCCTTCTTCAAGTGAAAATTACTGAAAATTACTTCAGTATCTATGGCTGAAGCATAGAAAGGACTAGTATTTAAAAGGGGAAGTATTAACACAACAGTGTAAATCAACTATACTTCAATTAAAAAAATAAATAAATAAAAGAGGAAGTACAAGTTTTTTCCTCATTTTGGTAGGGCCTCATTCACTTGCAATTCATATTTTTCTCACGATAACTTAAGCTCACAGAAGTAAATCCTTTGTGTTCCCCCGGAACTACTAGCTACGATATTGTTGGAAAGAGGCAAATCCTGGAGGTTAATGTTAGAGTCATGGAGTCCTTCATTTGTAACTGTTATTTCTGAGTGAGAGGCTATGGCTGTATTTAAAATGCCCTCAAAATATTATAGAAGTGCTCAACCAAAAGTTACAGGGTAAGGACATTGATTAGGGGATTGAATCAGTCATCTAGCAAACTATATGTAAACCCTGTACTACGTGATATGAGAGAAATTGTTTTAAAACAACAGAAATGGTTTTGAATGTAGACTCTTCAAGTCTGGGACAAACAACAACAACAGGTATAATCACCATTTATTACTTATAATGTTGAAGCATTTATTAGGAACACTACATACATAATCCCATTTAATCACTGGAGTGACCCTACCAGACAGGTATCATCATGTCCCTTTTAAAAATATTGAATTTGACACTCACAATGAATTAGTGATTTACCCAAAGTTATACAGTTAGTGAATTGCAGAGCTTGATTCAAACCTATGTTTTTCTAATCACTTAGTCCAATGGATAACTGTCCAGTTGTTTTCTGTGGGGGAATGAGTGCCAGGATCTCCTACTCTACCATCCTGTTGAAATCACTCTGGAACTATTTTCTAAAAGGTATTCTCTCATAAGCTAAAATGGAACTATGTACTCAAAGGGAAAGAAACGTCTTCAATAATTTGTGGAACAATTTATTAAAACATTACCAAGCAAGACACACAGCTCTAAATCTAGAGCATAGAGATCTTTTGATTTCCATCTTAGCTGGAAATCTCCTGATATAAAGAAGCAAATTGAAGATAATATAGTTGGATGGGTGGGGTCAGCCCTTTGATACCATTCTGGCTGTAGATCCAATTCTTTCAGGAACTAAAAACAACTTTCCTTGTTTACAAATAGAGTCTTTACAGGAACAGAAATGTGGCTCTAGAAACAATTCAAAGCCTACCTGTCTTTCTTACCAATCCCCAAACCTCCTCTATTAATCTCAAAATGCTCACAGATATTGTAAAAGATCAGCACATTTGAAAAAGAACTGGCCTGCACTTAAGGAAAAAGGGATAAACTAAATTACCCTAGATTTCTGATAATACACAAATATGCCCCAAAACTCCTTCTTGGAGAAGAGTTACATCCTTTCTCTTGCCTTTGAGATGTATAATTTCTACCCTGTCTTCTCTGGGACCCAAGAGTCATCTCTTTCAAATGCAAACTTAAAGGAGATGACTCACTAGAAGGGGGAAAATGGAGTGATTTGGAAACAAACTGGGCAAATGAAAAATCTTAAAAGTTTTCTCCACAAATTTTAGTAAAAAGTTTTAGCCATCTTGGTGGGTAACCTTAACTTATTCCATCTTCCAGAAACACAATTTGTATTCCAGCTATTCTTTTATAAACTAGTGAGTTTTGTATTATTATACCTGACACATGGCTAAAAGTTTTAAATGAAAGATACAAGACCTCTGTTTGTACATATCTGTAGATTTTTTGTATGTGTATGTATGTACCAACCAAAAATTGGCACTTGCTCTCTGCCTCTACAAGGATTAAGTCACTAACCACTGCAGCTGCTGACCTTCAACACAGGCTGAAAGGAGTTCAGGTGTAAAACTGATGTAATACTAGAATTTGGTCTTCTCTTTGTTAAAAGGACAAAGTTTTTTGAATTACTGTACACAATTTTTCTTTATTTGTTGAGTAATTCATTTAGGAGACAAAGATTTTGTTCTTACCAAAATAATTTCCTGCGTTTCATGTTGTCATTATCAGGTCTTTGATTACTTAAGAAACTGAGTCTTCTCTATTAAAAAAAATTAAGTTCCTCTTACAACTATGTAAACTTATATTTGCCTTTGAAATCTTTTGATCATCACTTTGATTAAATGGATAACTTAGTATTTTTTCACCGTAACCTGTGGTCATATTGAATCAAGTGTTTTAAACCTTGTGACATTTTAGACAACGTCCCAAAACCAAATTCTAAATGAAGTCTTTTTGATCTTGAACTAACTTTGGGATTTTCCAGAAGGTTCCTGGGTAATCTCAAAAGAATTTGTTCTCTCTCCTTATGAAAAGAGAGCTATTAAACTAGTTAAGCTTATTTGATATGTTAAATGCACAGGAATGTTTTCAAATAAAAAGTGATGCTAAACCTTCTTTAGGTTATATTTGTATGATTCTAAGTGTATTAATATGTGCTCCAGGAATTGTGTAAAATTTGTATAAATTTGTCCTTATTATTCATATAATCAGTCATAATTTCAAATATTACCTTTAAATGTTGTATATCATGGAAATAACCAGATTTTCTTGTTAATTTCATTATAATTAACTCTCACCAGATCTTTATCCATGGCCATTTTTAACTCTTTTGTCATCCACAAACAGTTGTTTTATTCTAATGCTTTCCTGAAAGCTATTGCCATCAACTACAGACAAAAGTGCTCATCCTCAAAAAGAATGGATGGGAAAGGCTCTGACAAGTAGAGGATTTGGATAGCATTAACATCATACCACTGAACTGGGTAAGAACTTCCAATACTCTAACGGAGAAACTGATTCATAAAACGGCAAACTCAAGATCAAGCAAAACAGAAATTAATTAAATTGGATTCAATGGATCAATGAGGATAATTATAATTTTTATGACTTTTTGTTTGAAACATTATTGACAAATGTTTTGATTTCTAAATTTAAAGAAACTCTTTTTCTCTTTTTTCTTAAGCGATCTATAACTTACAAATATTTGGTAAATGATACCTTTGTAAATAGAACTGAAATTTTTTTCTTCCCACCTGATCCCTTTAGAATGCAGAAACTCTTATTTAGCACTCTTATTTTCATATAAATGTCATTATTTGCATAAATTTAATAAGAATCTGTTCTCCTTACAATAGGAACACAATTGGAAATGTCCATTTTATTAAGACCTTGACTGGAATGTCATATTTGAGAACATGCATTGAGTCAGATACAACCAGATTGTTTTGAGAAACTACAGTTTACTTCCCGGAGCCAATAAAGTCACTTGGGAAAAAAATGGCCTGTTACCTGTCTTACAGGCTTCACGGCCTTATAGTATAGTAAGAAAGAACAATTCCTGACAGTCCCAGTAACCTGAGGATATTTTGGAGACCTTGAGAAGGGAAGAATTCATGCAAATCTATAGGTAGCGCAGGTGAAGTTTGATGGTAAGTCCTTGGCTTAACCTCCTAGACATGAGAGATTTTTAAAAGCTCAATCTGATATTTCTTTTTAAATGTTCTAGCAAAGTAGACTTAAAGATGACCTATATGGTCAATCACTATTCTTGCTGTAGTTATTTAAATAATCAAGCCAAGTTTCATGATACTGCAAACAAACAAATTAGTCTAACTGTGATTATCTTTGGTAAAAATGGGGGTTACTGTTGACAGAAAAACTATGTTTCAATAGAAAAGTATAGAAAACTATAGTGCACCCTTATGGATATCAAAATCTAGTCCTATTAATTGTCTTTGAGGTTTATTTTCCCTCTGTAAACTGGACTGGTACCTGAATTCTTCTAGTTTCCTCCAATAATATCAGGCTACAATGCTCCAAACTAATATCTCAAATTTTCTTCCACTCTTCTGACTTGGAGTCACTATAAACTAAAACTGCCCTTTCCCCCAAGCCCTGCAAGCTGAAGCTGGATAACTTGATAAAAACTTCAGAGAAATCACCACAACAGCTAATGTATGGAAACCTTCATACATGCTGCTGTAACAAACCACTCAGAAAGTTCACTGGAATACTGATATTACCATCAAAGACATTCAAACTGCAAAGGATGCTTTGAGCTCAAATCTAGAAATCTTCTCGATTGACTGCTTTTCAGATTCAGAAATAAGTTTCCAACTATTAACCTTTTTCTTTTTATCAATAGAAATGCCTCTTATTAAATACATGATTGCTCACACCACATAGATGCCTAACTTTAGTGGCAGTGCACCTGCAACATCATCTCCTGAAATCAGACACAACTGTTTAACTGAACTCACTATTCTCAAGAATGAGAAACTAGTTCAATGATATACCGAGCAATCTACCAACTCACTTTCTGGACTATGACACTTGTTAAGGATACTTCAAAGTCAGGGAATGTAAGGGTGGCAGAATATACCACTCCAGAACATGCCTCCTTAGAATAAGGATCATTTTAAGGTTAATATTTTGAGAAACAGCAGACACAGGAGAAGCTCTAAAAACAGAGGAGAATTCACTCTTTTGTAAGGGAAATGAACAATTATAATAGAAGTCTCCACCTGTAAGGATATCAACCTCTCTGTGCCTGGGAGAGAGAAGAATGACTAAATCACAAGATATTCTTATCAATGGAGAAGAAACTGATTTAAATTTGCATGACAAACTTTATTTTTGTTTACCATAGTTTTCCTGTTCATTCCATAATTTGCATCCCCACATCCAAAAACAGCTTAAGATATTTAAACCTGAATTCTAAGCCATCTCTTATGCAGTTTATCATTTTTCCCTGGGTATCTCCCACGTATACATGAGATATACATGCTTTTAAAACTTGTTTAAGTATGTAAGTAAATAAACAGTTCCATTTACAATAACATTAAAATAATGAAATATTTTGGAATAAACTTAACAAAGGAAGAATAAGACTTATAGAATAAAAACTATAAAATGTAGTTGAAATATATTAAAGAAGACTTAAATAAATGGAAAGAAACACTATGTTAATGATTTGAAAACTTAGTATTGTTACCATGGAAATATTCTCCCAAATTGTGCCACAGATTCAAGGCAACCTCAATCAATATCACAACTGGATTTTTTAAAAATATAATTTTTAAAGGATACACTCCATTTACAGTTATTACAAAATATTGGCTATATTCCCTGTGTTGTACAACACATCCTTGTAGCCTATCTTATACCCAATAGTTTGTACCTCCCATATCCCCAACCCTATAATGCTCCTCCACCCTCTACTGGTAGCCATGAGTTTGTTCTCTATATGTGTGATTTGGATTCTTTTTGGTTATATTCACTAGTTTGCTATATATTTTAGATTCCAAATATAAGTGATAACATACAGTATTTGTCTTTCTCTATCTGACTTATTTCACTAAGCATAATAAATATTATTTGTAATTATATATTAATAATTATTTATTTGTTTATTTCCTGGAATAATATCCATTAATATCCATTATGTTGGCATATGTTTAGGTAACATTTGTTGAGTGCATGATTATGATCTTCATCAGGGAGAGAACTGTGCTTTAGAAAAATTAACCCTGAATAATTCCAGCATTTTCCAAATATTTTTTCTGCTCTTTTAGTTGCTATAAAGACCAACATTCCACTTGGGAAAATGATACAGTTATCTATCTACATAGTACTATATGAGATCCATTAAGGGCTCAGCTCTTCTTGTACCAGGGCCTAATATCAGAGAGCCTTGATATTAGGGCCTTGAAATAATATGCATTTAACTAATAACATTAGTGGTAAGCTTTTAATAAATGAGAGCTACTACTCTGTGCTATGTATTAGTTAAGTGCTTTACATCCATTATTCCATTTGTCCTCTTAGTGCTCATTTTACTAAGTTAATTTGGTTTTGGAATTTTTCTTCATGATTCTCATTTCATAAATAAGGAAACTGAGGCTCAGAGAGGACTAATACATTGCCAAAAGTCACATAGTCAGTAAGTGAACAGGTGCATAACCAACATGCTAAGTAACATTTTAACTTGTTAATGTATACCAAAATGTGTACTAAACATGATAGTTCAACTCATTACCAAATCAACATCAACACTCACCCTACAGAGAGTTTGGCTTTGACAAAGAAGACCCAGTTATATTTTGATGAGGAAGAGGAGCAGAGAATGATTAATAGTGTGAGGTGCTGCAGGATAAGGCCTTAATAGAGTAGGGCATTAAGTATAACCGATGAGAACAAGGTCTTAGCATGGGTAGAATTTTGAAACTGTACACAAGCTACCCACTCTATTTAAGAATTACTGCAAGCAATAATAGATGTTATATTAAGAGATACTACTGATGGAAATGTGTCATACGTATTAATAGTGTGAACATAGAAAATGAAATGGCCGAGAAAGGAGATGAGGAGCACTCAAAGAGGTCTGCAGGGAGGGATCTGGCAAATAAACTTTGAAGACTTCTTAGTTCACACTGCAGCTGACTCAGGTGCCACAGTACCAGCATCAAGAGGCTTTGGTTGGGATGGTAAAACGGAATCAGTTAACAGAATAAATTCTGGCTTCAGTTTGACCTTGTGTAGGGCTTACTTTCAAAAACCTGAAGAGAGTCAGCTCAAACATATCAACCCCTGGAGCTGCCAGGACCTCCTTTACTCTTTCCTCATATACTTCTTGTCACTTTTATCTTTTAGAAGTCTACTTTCAACTCATGGTACACCTTATTCATCTATCTCAGACCTACATAGCCACTGGAAGAATTAAAAATTCGGGAGACCAAACTACTAGTTGATTTTGTTCTTTGAAATGGCTTTTTTTCCTCCATGGAATTGAGAGCTAGTACACAGGCTTGTCTCTTGATCCAAATCAGGTGTTTTCTACATAGCCATTCCACCAAAGTCTCCAAACATTCCAGGCTGAGGCTCAGAAGAAACTAAAAGAAAAATTCTATTCACGTACATAAAAAATCTAAGGCATTAGTACTTCCATGGCAGTTACTACTAGTAACAGTGCACTGTTTACCACCAGAAGCTTCCCACTATTTTGGCGTATCTCCCTCTACTCTCTTCCCCTGTTATTTCTATCTCAAGTCTCTGTCATTATTCCTCTTCTTTAATGTACTATTAAATGACTTATAAGCATCACATACATATTTCTTAACCCCACTGATGGTTCTCAGGGCTGGATAGCTTGTTGGAGCTCAAGATTATACATTTTACTCCCAAAGGAATACTAGTTTCATTACTATTCTTGAATTGGTCAGTGATTTTAAGGTGCTCCTTAGACTTGGATAAAGAAAGGAGTGGCTTCAGGGATGATGGTTGTGGGGAGAGAAAAGCATTGGAGAAACATTTAGCACTGAACCTCAGGCTTCTCACATACTCTTCAACAAAGTGACTTTAGTTTTATCTATTTTATATACTATGCTCCCTTGTGATATGGAGCGTTCAGTGGGACTTTAGATATTTTAGTTAACTGGAAAAGCACCATTGCAAGCCTGGCAGCAGTATTCTTTTCCAGAAGGGAGAATGTCAATTCACCTCTGGGGCAGGCTCTTTGTTTACTTATTTATTTTTTAACATCTTTATTGAAGTATCATTGCTTTACAATGTTGTGTTAGTTTCTGCTGTATAACAAGGTGAATCAGTTATATGTATACTGGAGAAAAGACAGCCTCTTCAATAAGTGGTGCTGGGAAAACTGGACAGCTACATGTAAAAGAATGAAATTAAAACACTTCCTAACACCGTACACAAAAATAATCCCAAAATGGATTAAAGACCTAAATGTAAGGCCAGACACTATAAAACTCTTAGAGGAAAACATAGGCAGAACACTCTATGGGGCAGGCTCTTTGGAAAAAGCCTTTTAAACAAAAACAAAAGCAAAAACAAAATTTCCCTTGGTTTTAATTATAGTTCTGAATAAAATATTTTCCAACTGAAGATGTATGTTAACATTTTATTTTCAGAATTTATCAAATCTAAATTTATCATAAGGATCTGTTTTCTAGTTTTACTTTAAAGAAATACAATTTTTCCAAAGTGTATATGAAAAGAAGTTTCTTCACATTCCATATTACAATTGGCTGTTCACTCTTCTGTGTGACTCATATTTTAGAGTTACTCTAAGATAGAAATTAGCAAGGCCACTGTGCATAATTTTGGAAATGGAAATCAGTATCTAAAGTTAGTCCAGGCTAATATCTATTCAACTTTCGCTATGACATTCTTTTTAATTTTTTATTGCGTTATGATTACATTCAGTATATACACAACTATTAAGAGTACACTTTGATTAGCTTTGACAAATGTCTACACCTGAATCCAATACCTCAATCAAGATGTAGAGCATTGCCATCACCCTAAAATGTCTCTTGTCCTTTTCTGATCTATCCCCCTGCACCTCCCAGAGGCAATCACTTTTATGATTTCCATCTCTATAGCCTTGTTTCTCCTATGGTAGCAATTCAAAAATGGAATTGTGCAGTGAGTACTATTTGGGATCTGGCTTCTTTAACTGAGTATATTTATAAGATTCATCCATGTTGTTGCAGGCATCTATAGTTCTCTCCTTTTGGTTGTTGAATAGTTGTCCATTACTGATGTATCAAAATTTTTAATTCATTCTCTTACTGATGGATAGGTAGATAATTTTCAACATATTTCTATCATGACTAAAGCTACTATAAACATTTTTATATAAATCTTTGTGTGGACATATGTTTTCATGTTTCTTGGGAAAATATCTATTAGAGGAATTGCTGCATCATAAGGTAGGTAGTTATGTGTTTAGTCATAGCAATTGCACCATTTTACACTCCCATGTAAATATATGAGAGATATGGTAGCTCTACACCCTCTTCAACATTGGGTGTTGTTAGTCTTTTGAATTTGAGTCATTCTAGTGTATATACTGATATCTCATCGTGGATGTAACTTGAATTTTCCAAATGATTAATGGCATTTGTATATCTTCTCATGTTTTGATTGGTCATTACCATTTCCACTTCTGTGAAGTATCTGTCCAAGCCTTTTGCCCATTTTAAAAATTGGTTTTATTTTACTGTTTATATATTTTATTTTATTTTATTTAAATACTCACGTGCACACACTCAGAGAGAGGGAGGGGAGGGGGAGAGACATTTAAAAATTCTATCTATTTAAAATGCAAATCAAAACCACAATGAGATCACCTCACACCTGTCAGAATGGTTAACATCAAAAAGAACACAACAAATGCTGGAAAGGGTGTGAATTAAAGGGAACCCTTGTATACTGTTGGTGGAAATGTAAATTGATGCAGCCACTGTGGAAAACATTATGGAGGTTCCTCAAAAACCTAAAAATAGAACTACCATATGATCCAGCAATTCCACTCCTGGATATATCCCCCCAAAATTGAAAACACTAACTCAAAAAGATACATGCATCCCGATGTTCATAGCAGCATTATTTATAACAGCCAATATACAGAAGCATCCCAAGTGTCCATCAACAGATGAAAGGATAAAGAAGAAAGATATGGTACACACACGTACACACACACACACACACACACACACACACACACACACACACACACAATGGCATATTACTCAGCCATAAAAAAGAATGAAATTCTACCATGTGCAACAATGTGGATGGAAATATCATGCTTAGAGAAATGTCAGAGAAAAGCAAATACTATATGTTATCACTTATATATGGATTCTAAAAAATAATACAAATGAGTATATATACAAAACAGAAACAGACTCACAGACATAGAAAACAAGCTAACAAACTAGTGGATACCAGTGGGAAGAGGGAAGGGAGGAGGGCCAAGACAGGGGTATGGGATAAAGAGATACGAACTACTGTGTATAAAATAGATAAGCAACAAGGATATACTATATAGAACAGGGAAATGTAGCCATTATTTTGTAATAACTTTAAATGGAATGTAATCTATAAAAATATTGAATCACTATGGTACACAACTGAAACTAATATGATACTGTAAATCAACTATACTCCAATAAAAATATTCACTGGATAGGAAGGTGTTTGCTTGAGCTTTCTGTTACTTCCTTTGAAAGGATACAACTCACTGATTTTTTTAACTTGTAATTTCCCTTCTGAGTTGGGGTACCTTTGATGAGCTTACAGAGTAACATGCTGTGCATTTTGTTCTTTAGCTGCTTCTTGTCTTTTCCAAGGTCCTACTTAAACAGAATCATTGCAGCAAACTTATCAAAAAGCCACTCATCTGAGAAAGCACACACTATTCTTGCGTGTGCTGACACAGTCAGCAGAGTTATAGCCAAAAATTCCCACCAAGCTTCAAATATACAACACTAGGAGAAATGGCACTGGTTTTCACATTCTTCCAACATCTTGAAGAATCTCTCCTCTGATCCTGACCTTTAAATACCAAATTTTCCAATTCTCCAGTTATTATTTCTTCTTGAAATTATGTGGTAAATATTGTTTCTTAGAAACAAAATTGTATTTTCACCTTTACCAAGGAAAGTTATTTTGGTTTCTTAAAATGATTTTGTGTAGTCTAAAGAGAAGCCCATTTGGGAATGTAAGGCAGGAGTGGGATGATCCCAGTAGGAACTGAGCAATCCTCTCAAGTAAACCTGCTATCTGCACTGAAGAACTGACAGTATATTCATGGATTGAAAAATGGGCCACAAGCACCCAAGGGTACCAATATGTATATGTAAATAAACACAAAGATAGACCAATAAAATGTACTACAGAGAGAAGTCACAGGAGTTTAGTGGGGCAAACGGTAAAAGGCTTCATGGAAGGGATAAGTTTACTGCCAGGTTTTGTGAGATGTAAAGTATGTGAATTGCTAACATGGTCCTTCCTGGATTCCCCTCCACTAAGTGATATATGAAATATTTAGGATACTTCTGAGGAGAGAATAGGAGAACCAAGCTAGATGTCTGCTAGCAGAGCATGAAGAAAATGAACAGGAATGGTGATGGCCTTATCTGTAAGAGGCAGAATCAATCACCAAAACTTGATATTACAAATCTAAGAAGGTATGGATCAAACTTCATTTAATTCAGGTAGCTGTCAACATCTGAAAGGTCTAATATGAAAGAGATGGGGCTAGATTCATTAATTCAACAAATGTTTATGAAGCACTTACTATAAACAAGGTAGCTTTCTGGGTTCTGGGAATATGTCAGTGAAGCATACAGATAAAAGTCGTTGCCCGCCTAAAACTCATATTCTAGTGTGGGGAGAGAGAAAATAAACATAAGTACATTATAGAAGGTGATAAAAGTTATGGAGAAAAATAAGCAGGAAGTCATCACAGAGAAAATGGCATTTTAGTAAAGTCTTGAAGGAGATGTGGGCTAGATGCAACATTAAGATTTCTGACAGTGATAGACCTTAGCATCTGGTGAAAAATAGGTTGCTATATAGCAGTAATTGATTAAAGGAATTGATGAATGAGAAAAAGTTTTTGTAATCTCCAGGAGAAGTCTAGAGAATTGGGAATTCATTGGGCAACAATTAGTGCCTGTCCACTTGAGGGAAAAGTAAAAACAGGTGTCAATACCGAAAAGCAAAAGTGAAGTAAGCAAACTGGCTATGGTCATCTTCATCAAGGTAATAGATTCAATAAATGACAACGTGGCTCTCAGGACTCTGTTCAGCTCTATGCCCTTGCTTAAGAGGTGTTAGGCATCTGAGGACTATATCCAGATCCTACTTGCTAGTTTGGAGGAAACATCTTAATAGCTTATGGAGCAGTCTTGAATGACAGACAAGCAGAAAGAAAGGCATACTGATTTCTGTACTCATGTCCTCAGAGTTCTTTTTAGCAGCTTCTTGCTTATTCATCAGATTCAGACAGGTGTATGTGAAGCAAAAAGCCAGCTCTCTTCCATGTTCTGCTTTTAAGAAGAGAATTGGACCAAGTACATGCATGTCTTCAATACCAATCATCTGACACTACTTCGTCCTGGATCAAAGAAAACATTTTAAGCCTTTTCTCTTTTTTTCTTTCTTCCTAACTATACTAATGTCACTTGCTGCATTAAAAGTGTTACTTGAGATGAATTGCAAATATTATGCTAATTCTTCCATTATCTTTTAAAATCGTCAATAGCATTAACATATTTGGAGGCCTTAATTTGTATATGTTTCCCCATTTAGTTTAACCAATAAAATTAACTCAAGTAATAATTTTACATGCATTTACTATAAAAATGGAACATATATGAGAGTTATTCAAGTAGAATATGGATAGTGATAAAGAAACCAGACCAGCAAGGAAAAAGCTCCAATATGGAGAAGAGATTTGGATAACAGGTTTCGCTTGTGCAGTCTGTCTGCCTAAATTCCATAATCTAGCACAAATCCTATGATTCTTGTCCTTCCTATGCTCCTTGGTCACTCTCGTTCCAGAGGCATGGGAACCTAACAGAGAAGGAAAAACTATAGAGGAAGGATGTATATGTGTGTGTGGTGGTGAGGGGTTGGGGGGGGCAGACAAGGATGGTGATAAAAGAAAGTAACTAGGCATCAGGCAGATTTTCTTTATCTAGATTAGCAGCAAAAATGCAGATATTTGATATGAATATCTTCTATTGTCCCCATTAGTCCTTTTGTTACAATCCTCTAAACACAGGTGAGCCACTGTCCTACATCATCATCATCATCATAATCATCATCAATAACAGTGTGATTGAATAAAAAGGGGAATAACCACTACCCATCATAACCAAGCTGGACAGTCTTATTAAATTTAATTTACAAATTATTTCAACATACAGCAAAGGAATAATTTAATGAGGAGAATGTATTAATCACAAAGAGATTGAATCTTTGAAAACATGGTGGAGCAGGATAAATTGCCTTCTATTGCTGAAGAAGATGGTTCCTATAGAATAATGGAGGTCAAATATTAGAGAGGAGTAGCAATGTTATGATATATCCACAGTCATTTTTGGATTCTTTGTGATTCAATCTTTTCAATCTCTTTGTGATTAATACATTCTCCTCATGAAATTACTCCTTCACTGTATGTTGAAATAATCTGTAAATTAAATTTAACAAGACGATCTGATGTAAAATAGTTAGCTAGTGGGAAGCAGCAGTATAGCACAGGGAGATCAGTTCAGTGCTTTGCGATGCCCTAGAGGGGTGGGATAGACAGGGTGGGAGGGAGGCTCAAGAGGGAGGGGATATGGGGATATATGTATGCATATGGCTGATTCACTTTGTTGTACAAAAGAAACTAGCACAGTATTGTGAAGCAATTATACTCTAATAAAGATCTATTAAAAAACAAAAACAAAAAACAATAAACAAAACCAAAAATGAGTTTGAAAAATATTAGTTCCTTTTATGTTAACTCATATTTTCTCACAACGGATCACTATATTTGGGGCCACCTGACTCACTCATTTATTAAACATATATGTGCTGATTGTCTACCCTATGAGAAAACATTAGTCTACATGCTGGACATACAACAGTGATCAATACAGACACAATTCCTGTTCTTATGAATTCTACCTTCTAACAAGGGAGATAAAAAAAGAAACAAGGGAGCTTCAAGATGGTGGGAGCGTAAGACGCGGAGATCACCTTCCTCTCCACAAATCCATCAGAAATACATCTACATGTGGAACAACTCCTACAGAACATCTACTGAACACTGGCAAAAGACCTCAGACCTCCCAAAAGGCAAGAAACTTCCCATGTACCTGGGTAGGGCAAAAGAAAACAGAAAAAACAGAGACAAAAGAATAGGGATGGGACCTGCACCAGTGGGAGGGAGCTGTGAAGAGGAAAGGTTTCCACACACTAGGAAGCCCCTTCGCGGGCGGAGACTGCGGGAGGCGGAGGGGGGAGCTTTGGAGCCGTGGAGTAGAGCACAGCAACAGGGGTGCGGAGGGCAAAGCGGAGAGATTCCCGCACAGAGGATCGGTGCCGACCAGCACTCACCAGCCCGAGAGGCTTCTCTACTCACCCACCGGGTGGGCGGGAACTGGCTCCAGCTTCGGAGGTCAGACCCCAGGGAGAGGACTGGGGTTGGCTGCGTGAACACAGACTGAAGGGGGCTAGTGCGCCACAGCTAGCTGGGAGGGAGTCCAGGAAAAGGTCTGGAGCTGCCGAACAGGCAAGAGACTTTTTCTTGTCTCTTTGTTTCCTGGTGCGCGAGGAGAAAGGATTCAGAGCGCCACTTAAAGGAGCTCCAGAGATGAGCGCGAGCCGTGGCTATCAGTGCGGACCCCAGAGACGGGCATGAGACGCTAAGGCTGCTGCTGCCGCCACCAACAAGCCTGTGTGCAAGCACAGGTCACTCTCCACACCGCCCCTCCCGGGAGCCTGTGCAGCCCGCCACTGCCAGGGTCCCGTGATCCAAGGACAACTTCCCCGGGAGAACGCGCGGCGCGCCTCAGGCTGCTGCAACGTCATGCCAGCTTCTGCCGCCGCAGGCTTGCCCGGCATCCATACCCTTCCCTCCCCCCAGCCTGAGTGAGCCAGAGCCCCCTAATCAGCTGCTCCTTTAACCCCGTCCTGTCTGAGCAAAGACGAGACACCCTCAGGCAACCTACACGCAGAGGCGGGTCCAAATCCAAAGCTGAACCCTGAGAGCTGTGCGAACAAAGAAGGGAAAGGGAAATCTCTCCCAGCAGCCTCAGGAGCAGTGGATTAAATCTCCACAATCAACTTGATATACCCTGCATCTGTGGAATACCTGAATAGACAATGAATCATCCCAAATTGAGGAGGTGGACTTTGGGAGCAACGATATATATATATATTTTCCCTTTTTCTCTTTTTGTGAGTGTGTATGTGTATGCTTCTGTGTGTGATTTTGTCTGTATAGCTTTGCTTTTACCATTTGCCCTACAGTTCTGTCTGTCCGTTTTTTGTTTTTTTGTTTTTTTACTTAAAAAAAAATTTTCCTTAATAATTATTTTTTATTTTAATAACTTTATTTTATTTTACTTTATATTATTTTGTTTTATCTTCTTTCATTCTATTTTTTTCTCGCTTGTATTCTGAGCTGTGAGGATGTAAGGCTCTTGGTGCTCCAGCCAGGCATCAGGGCTGTGCCTCTGAGGTGGGAGAGCCAAGTTCAGGACACTGGTCCACAAGAGACCTCCCAGCTCCACGTAATATCAAACAGTGAAAATCTCCCAGAGATCTCCATCTCAACGCCAAGACCCAGCTCCACTCAACGACCAGCAAGCTACAGTGCAGGACACCCTATGCCAAACAACTAGCAAGACAGGAACACAGCCCCATCCATTAGCAGAGAGGCTGCCTAAAATCATAATATGGTCAGAGACACCCCAAAACACACCACCAGACGTGGACCTGCCCACCAGAAAGACAAGATCCAGCCTCATCCACCAGAGCACAGGCACTAGTCCCCTCCCCCAGGAACCCTACACAACCCACTAAACCAACCTTAGCCACTGGGGACAGACACCAAAAACAACAGGAACTACGCACCTGCAGCCTGCGAAAAGGATACCTCAAACACAGTAAGATAAGCAAAATGAGAAGACAGAAAAACACACAGCAGATGAAGGAGCAAGGCAAACACCCACCAGACCTAACAAATGAAGAGGAATGAGGCAGTCTACCTGAAAAAGAATTCAGAATAATGATAGTAAAGATGATCCAAAATCTTGGAAACAGAATAGAGAAAATTCAAGAAACGTTTAACAAGGACCTAAAAGAACTAAAGAGCAAACAAAAAGTGATGAACAACACAATAAATGAAATTAAAAATTCTTTAGAAGGGATCAATAGCAGAATAGCTGAGGCAGAAGAACGGATAAGTGACTTGGAAGATAAAATAGTGGAAATAACTACTGCAGAGCAGAATAAAGAAAAAAGAATGAAAAGAATTGAGGACAGTCTCAGAGACCTCTGGGACAACATTAAACGCACCAACATTCGAATTATAGGGGTCTCAGAAGAAGAAGAGAAAAAGAAAGGGACTCAGAAAATATTTGAAGAGATTATAGTTGAAAACTTACCTAATATGGGAAAGGAAATAGTTAATCAAGTCCTGGAAGCACAGAGAGTCCCATACAGGATAAATCCAAGGAGAAACATGCCAAGACACATACTTATCAAACTATCAAAAATTAAATACAAACAAAAAATATTAAAAGCAGCAAAAGGGAAAAACTACAAATAACACACAAGGGAATCCCCATAAGGTTAACAGCTGATCTTTCAGCAAAAACTCTGCAAGCCAGAAGGGTGTGGCAGGATATATTTAAAGTGATGAAGGAGAAAAACTTACAACCAGGATTACTCTACCCAGCAAGACCTCATTCAGATTTGATGGAGAAATTAAAATCTTTACAGACAAGCAAAAGCTAAGAGAATTCAGCACCACCAAACCAGCTTTACAGCAAATGCTAAAGGAAATTCTCTAGGCAGGAAACACAAGAGAAGGAAAAGACCTACAATAACAAACCCAAAACAATTAAGAAAATGGTAAAAGGAACATACATATCGATAATTACCTTAAATGTAAATGGATTAAGTGCTCCAACCAAAAGACATAGACTGGCTGAATGGATATGAAACCAAGAACCGTGTATATGCTGTATACAAGAGACCCACTTCAGAACTAGGGACACACACAGACTGAAAGTGAGGGGATGGAAAAAGATATTCCATGCAAATGGAAATCAAAAGAAAGCTGGAGTAGCACTTCTCATATCAGACAAAATAGACTTTAAAATAAAGACTATTACAAGAGACAAAGAAAGACACTACATAATGATCAAGGGATCGAGACAAGAAGAAGCTATAACAACTGTAAATATTTATGCACCCAACATAGGAGCACCACAATACATAAGGCAAATGCTAACAGCCATAAAAGGGGAAATCGACAGTAACACAATCATAGTAGGGGACTTTAACACCCCACTTTCACCAATGGACAGATGATCCAAAATGAAAATAAATAAGGAAACACAAGCTTTAAATGATACATTAAACAAGATGGACTTAATTGATATTTATAGGACATTCCATCCAAAAACAACAGAATACACATTCTTCTCAAGTGCTCATGGAACATTCTCCAGGATAGATCATATCTTGGGTCGCAAATCAAGCCGTGGTAAATTTAAGAAAATTGAAATCGTATCAACTATCTTTTCCGACCGCAACGCTATGAGACTAGATATCAATTACAGGAAAAAATCTGTAAAAAATACAAACACATGGAGGCTAAATGATACACTACTTAATAACCAAGAGATCACTGAAGAAATCAAAGAGGAAATCAAAAAATACCTAGAAACAAATGACAATGAAAACACGACGACCCAAAACCTATGGGATGCAGCAAAAGCAGTTCTAAGAGGGAAGTTTATAGCAATACAATCCTACCTTAAGAAACAAGAAACATCTCAAATAAACAACCTAACCTTACACCTAAAGCAATTAGAGAAAGAAGAGCAAAAAAATCCCAAAGTTAGCAGAAGGAAAGAAATCATAAAGATCAGATCAGAAATAAATGAAAAAGAAATGAAGGAAACGACAGCAAAGAGCAATAAAACTAAAAGCTGGTTCTTTGAGAAGATAAACAAAATTGGTAAACCATTAGCCAGACTCATCAAGAAAAAAGGGGAGAAGACTCAAATCAACAGAATTAGAAATGAAAAAGGAGAAGTAACAACTGACACTGCAGAAATACAAAGGATCATGAGAGATTACTACAAGCAACTCTATGCCAATAAAATGGACAACCTGGAAGAAATGGACAAATTCTGAGAAATGCACAACCTTCCAAGACTAAACCAGGAAGAAATAGAAAATATGAACAGACCAATCACTAGCACTGAAATTGAAACTGTGATTAAAAATCATCCCACAAGGGCTTCCCTGGTGGCGCAGTAATTGAGAATCTGCCTGCTAATGCAGGGGACACGGGTTCGAGCCCTGGTCTGGGAGGATCCCACATGCCGCAGAGCAAGTAGGCCCGTGAGCCATAACCACTGAGCCTGCGCGTCTGGAGCTTGCGCTCTGCAACAAGAGAGGCCGTGACAGTGAGAGGTCCACGCACCGCGATGAAGAGTGGCCCCCGCTCGCCGCAACTAGAGAAAGCCCACGCACAGAAACGGATACCCTACACAGCCAAAAATAAATAAATTAAAAAAAAAATCTTCCAACAAACAAAAGCCCAGGATCAGATGGCTTCACAGGCGAATTCTATCAAACATTTAGAGAAGAGCTAACACCTATCCTTCTCAAACTCTTCCAAAATATTGCAGAGGGAGGAACACTCCCCAACTCATTCTACGAGGCCACCATCACCCTGATACCAAAACCAGACAAAGATACTACAAAAAAAGAAAACTACAGACCAATATCACTGATGAACATGGATGCAAAAATCCTCAACAAAATACTAGCAAACAGAATCCAACAGCACATTAAAAGGATCATACACCATGATCAAGTGGGGTTTATTCCAGGAATGCAAGGATTCTTCAATATACGCAAATCAATCAATGTGATCCACCATATTAACAAATTGAAGGAGAAAAACCATATGATCATCTCAATCGATGCAGAGAAAGCTTTCGAAAAAATTCAACACCCATTTATGATAAAAACCCTCCAGAAAGTAGGCACAGAGGGAACTTTCCTCAACAGAATAAAGGCTATATATGACAAACCCACAGCCAACATCATCCTCAATGGTGAAAAACTGAAACCATTTCCACTAAGATCAGGAACAAGACAAGGTTGCCCACTCTCACCACTATTATTCAACATAATTTTGGAAGTTTTAGCCACAGCAATCAGAGAAGACAAAGAAATAAAAGGAATCCAAATCGGAAAAGAAGAAGTAAAGCTGTCACTGTTTGCAGATGACATGATACTATACATAGAGAATCCTAAAGATACTACCAGGAAACTACTAGAGCTAATCAATGAATTTGGTAAAGTAGCAGAATACAAAATTAATGCACAGAAATCTCTTGCATTCCTATACAGTAATGATGAAAAGTGTGAAAGTGAAATTAAGAAAATACTCCCATTACCATTGCAACAAAAAGAGTAAAATATCTAGTAATAAACCTACCTAAGGAGACTAAAGACCTGCATGCAGAAAATTATGACACTGATGAAAGAAATTAAAGATGATACAAATAGATGGAGACATATACCATGTTCTTGGATTAGAAGAATAAACATTGTGAAAATGACTCTACTACCCAAAGCAAACTACAGATTCAATGCAAACCCTATCAAACTACCAATGGCATTTTTCACAGAACTAGAACAAAATATTTCACAATTTGTATGGAAACACAAAAGATCCCGAATAGCCAAAGCAATCTTGAGAAAGAAAAACGGAGCTGGAGGAATCAGGCTCCCTGACTTCAGACTATACTAAAAAGCTACAATAATGAAGACAGTATGGTACTGGCACAAAAACAGAAATATAGATCAATGGAACAGGATAGAAAGCCCAGAGATAAACGCATGCACATATGGTCCCCTTATCTTTGATAAAGGAGGCAAGAATATACAGTGGAGAAAAGACAGCCTCTTCAATAAGTGGTGCTGGGAAAACTGGACAGTTACATGTAAAAGAATGAAATTAGAACACTCCCTAACACCATACACAAAAACAAACTCAAAGTGGATTAAAGACCTAAATGTAAGGCCAGACACTATCAAACTCTTAGAGGAAAACATAGGCAGAACACTCTATGACATAAATCACAGCAAGACCCTTTTTGACCCACTTCCTAGAGAAACGGAAATAAAAACAAAAATAAACAAATGGGACCTAATGAAACTTAAAAGCTTTTGCACAGCAAAGGAAACCATAAACAAGACCAAGAGACAACCCTCAGAATGGGAGAAAATATTTGCAAATGAAGCAACTGACAAAGGATTAATCTCCAAAATTTACAAGCAGCTCATGCAGCTCAAATCAAAAATACAAACAACCCAATCCAAAAATGGGCAGAAGACCTAAATAGACATTTCTCCAAAGAAGATATACAGATTGCCAACAAAAACATGAAAGAATGCTCAACATCATTAATCATTAGAGAAATGCAAATCAAAACTCCAATGAGATATCATCTCACACCGGTCAGAATGGGCATCATCAAAAAATCTACAAACAATAATTGCTGGACAGGGTGTGGAGAAAGGGAACCCTCTTGCACTGTTGGTGGGAATGTAAATTTATACAGCCACTATGGAGAACATCATGGAGGTTCCTTAAAAAACTAAAAATAGAACTACCATACGACACAGCAATCCCACTACTGGGCATATACCCTGAGAAAACTATAATTCAAAAAGAGACATGTACCAAAATGATCATTGCAGCTCTATTTACAATAGCCAGGACATGGAAGCAACCTAAGTGTCCATCAACAGATGAATGGATAAAGAAGATGTGACACATATATACAGTGGACTATTACTCAGCCATAAAAAGAAACGAAATTGAGTTATTTGTAGTGAGGTGGATGGACCTAGAGTCTGTCATATAGAGTGAAGTAAGTGAGAAAGAAAAAAACAAATACCGTATGCTAACACATATCTACGGAATCTAAGAAAAAAAAAGTTCATGAAGAACCTAGGGGCAAGACGGGAGTAAAGACACAGACCTACTAGAGAATGGACTTGAGGATATGGGGAGGGGGAAGGGTAAGCTGGGACGAAGTGAGAGAGTGGCATGGACATATATACACTACCAAACGTAAAATAGATAGCTAGTGGGAAGCAGCCGCATAGCACAGGGAGATCAGCTCGGTGCTTTGTGACCACCTAGAGGGGTGGGATAGGGAGGGTGGGAGGGAGGGAGACGCAAGAGGGAAGAGATATGGGAACATATGTATATGTATAACCGATTCACTTTGTTATAAAGCAGAAACTAACACACCATTGTAAAGCAATTATACTCCAATAAAGGTGCTTAAAAAAAAAGTAACAAGTTTTACACACACAAAGACATGTATAAAGGGGATGATAATAATAGTAACTAGCATATCTTGAACACTGTATGCCAGACACTTGCTAAACGCTTAACATTCATTATCTCATTTATTCAGTCCTCATAAATAACTCTTCAAAGGGCATGTTATTCATCCCTATTTTACAGATGAAGAAATTGATGTTCAGAGAGGCAAAGTAATCTGCCCAAAGTTTCACAGCATGTGGCAGAGTTAGCATTCTAATCTTTAACTTTGTAACTATGAAGTCTAAACTAATAAGCATGATTCCAGGATTTGTTCAAATCATTTTCCTGCCTCACTGAAGATGGGGGTCAGATAAAGTTTTTCCTTCTTAGGCAAACTGTGTCTTTTTGTTGTGCGTTTTTCCACATGCTTAAAATATATTGTTTAGCAGCTCTGTCTACCTGGGCTGTAGGAAAGTTGTGGTAGCTTATAGATCAATGCTAACAATTTGTAATGGGCAGATGGTAGCAGTTGTGTGTTGCAATCAAAATAAGGTTTCCTGGGCTTTAGCAAAAAGAAAACATCAATGCATGAGTGAAGTCTAATGAAAAGCCCTGGACTGGAATTCGGGCGCTTGAGTTATAAACCTAACTTGGTTACTTATAGCCTATGGACATTGAGCAAGTCACTTCAACCTTGCTTGAAATTCAGTTTCTATACATGTTCCATGTCTCTAAAGAGTTATTACCCTGAAAAATACAAAGAATAGACTAGACAGCTTTTTTCCCTTATGATCTTTGTTTGTCAATCACATAAAAGAACTTAGAAAGACTATGCTTTGCCTTCCACTCCAGTTATGTTTATTTCTAAGAAGCAGCTTGTTCTTTCCCTACATTTTCCTTTCAGCTGTTTCTGGGTATGCCCGGGGATGAAGTGACAGTGAGGTGAGGCAAAATTCAACCATTTCTGCACATTGATGAGCTGACAGATGGAATATACCTGGGCATTTCTTTCTTCAATTCTCACCCCAGGGGAATACTTCTTGAGTTACACTTTTGGAAATGGGGATTTGGTGAATCTCAGGGCAGGCCAAATATTGAGCCAATGGTAGCTGGTAGTGCTCCAGAACAAGGTAGGGATTTGGGGTCTGGCCCATTATGGATGTTTATTAGCTGACATCTGTTCAGCTGTCATTTCCTGATTGTTTCATTTTCATTCATTGACATTGTTGCTAGCCTTAATGCAGGAACCCATTACAAACTAGGTAAAGTCTCTGATGAAATGAATGGGAAAGCATTTAGATCACGACTTTCAGAAATAAGAAATGATTCTTATTATTTATCATGTGTCTTAGAAAAGAAAAACAAGCTGACATATGTCAAACAAAATGAAAGGCTAGAGAACAGAAAGGCCTCCACAGCTGGCAATGAAGTAATGAGGTTGCTTCCTAAAGAAGAGGAAAAACTAACCCCTGAAACTAATGGAGGAAGAGGTTAAAATTTTACATCCTCTAGTTCAAAGGATGGAAATCAATTTCTGTTTACACAAGAGAAACAGAAGAATCTATTTTTTCCAAGAACAACTCTCATTGCAAGAAAAGTTACAAAAAGTTACAAAGTTACAAGGTGGAGATTTTCACAAAGAACTTGCATACAGAATAGACCAGGGATTCATGGATCACAGAATTATAGACATTGCATCTGGTCAAATCCACCTACTTCATTTCACACATAAGGACAATAATCCCCCCAAAAGTGAAGGGGCTTGTCCTGAAGTGCACAGCCACTAAGTGAGAAAGTCAGGCCAAAAATCCCAAGTGATTTCTAGTTTAGTCTTCTTTCCACTTTACCTTAATGCTTTGTTTTCCCTACTGAAAGGCATGGAAAGAGGAAGGGGGAATTATATTTTCCCTTGTAGATCCTCATATGTCTGGTTTTATTCCTCTTAGAAAAAGTGATCCAATTCAAGTTCACCAAATTGCAAAGATGGTAAAGGGAGGTCACAAAAGATTCAATTGCTGAATGTGACTCATTTCATATGGAAGGTATATCTTACTCAGAGGACTGCCTGTCCTTGAAGGCAATCACTGTTGTGCTTTCTTGCTTTCACTGCTTTTCTTATCTTACTACCATAACATGAAATATTTAAGTACAGCGAATTTATATAAATGAGTAAATTAACTAGTTTCATATATATATATATATATATATATTTTTTTTTTGGCTTTGTTGGGTCTTCATTGCTGCGCACGGGCTTTCTCTAGTTGCGGCGAGCAGGGGCTACTCTTCACTGCAGTGTGCAGGCTCCTCAGGCTCCTCATTGCGGTGGCTTCTCTTGTTGCGGAGCACGGGCTCTAGGCGTGCGGGCTTCAGTAGTTGTGGCACGCGGGCTTAGTTGCTCCGCGGCATGTGGGATATTCCCGGGCCAGGGCTCGAACCATGTCCCCTGCATTGGCAGATGGATTCTTAACCACTGTGCCACCAGGAAGTCCCTATAATTTTGTATACATTTTGCAAATATAAAATGTGAGATAGGGGTGATTTTTTCAGAGAAATCCTATTACAGTATTAGTAATTCTTGCATTCTTAAAGGTTGGACATGTGTTAAAATTATATATAAATTAATGTTTTGGCTAACATTTAATATGGTTCAGTTTATATACACTAATGTATACTCAAATAATTTATTACTATTTACCTTTATTATATTTCCTTTTGAATTCTTATTATTTTGTTAAATCCCCAAATAACAAAAGTGGATCAATGGTGCAAAACCTGTATATCAAAACACGAAGTAAAGGTAAAGATAGTGATATAAATGTTACAGCTCAGAACAATCACAAATGCAAATCATGGTTATATATATATGTAAATATATATGTATATATAATTAGATTATATATTTGATAGTATATGATAGTAGCATATGACTTTGCAAGTGTGATGATGATTTTAATGAAATAGGCAAAAATGATGGGGTGGCTGCAGATGAATTTGCTCAATTGGCATACCTCAGCAGTTACCCATTACCACAAATTTCTTATATATAAGCTATCATTTCAGGGATATATAACCTATAATTTCAAGGATAAGATATCTGGCTTTCTTTTTATGTTGAAGATAAAATGGCAGAATTGTATAAGAATATTCAGCTGTGATGAAAACAGCTTGATTACCAAGAGTTTGACTCTTTTGGAACAATTGGTAATATTCTTTACTCATCAGAGAAAAAAATAAATGACCTTTCTTTGGGCATATTACTGAAAGAAACCAGAGAATAGACTGACAATCCATTTATATCTATAAGGCAGTGTGAACATGCACCCATCCAACTTTTGCATATGATATGCTCATGAACTTAGCTATTGCCAAGTGCTGAAAGCATTCTTAAATGAGAAATATCTTTTTAATAATTTTGGGGTCTAAGTTGGACACAAATAATTACCAACATTTGATGGAGTCATGACACAATTATACTTCATAAGGAATAGCAGCAAGAAAGTTAAAACTTTTAAACTTCATAAAATTAAAGTCTAAGAAAAGATGACTCAATATAAAACCTGACCTATTGGTCAAGCTATAACTGAGCAGGCTACAGATGCATATGTGAAAGTTTGCAAACAATAAATTAATTTTAAATATTATTTTTTAATTTTAAAATCATAATTACTTTTTACACTTACCTAAAAGTGATAGTCCTGTGTGTAGCAAATGCCCTGCAACTGTTGTCTATGCCTAAATTTCAGCAAACACAAGGATAGATAAATCTCTTATTCAAACTCACTGAGTTGATTCTTTTCTCTCACTCTTTCTAGGTCTATCTCAGTAAGTTTTACTTTATTTCTTTTGCCTCTTTCTGTTTCTTCCATGTTAAAATCCTGCTTCTCTTGAATCAGTCTTCCTGGATCCTTCCCCTTTTACTCTAAATTAGGACACCTTGAATCATCTAATGCCAATTTTCTATTCTAGTTTCAAACTTTCTTCAATTCAAACTTATATACTCTCTGTACATATGGGCATAACATCCTGTTGAACATGAGGTATCTAACATAAATGTACACACCAATGGATTCAATGATATATTGCAGGCCTTTTTTTTTTTTTAAAGCTCTCTCTACCACATCACTTTAGCTAATTTTGAGTTCAACATGGTGTGTGTTCAAGTAATGGTGTTGACTATCATATAACAAATACTTTGGGCTATCAAATTTAGGTAATCCTGGATGAAAAACATGACAGGTTCAAGCTTCATGTGGGTCAGTTAACTTCACACAGAGAAAACCTATTTCTCTGCCTTATATTATACCCCTACGCTACATCAGCAGTCTCACTAATGCCCGAAATTTTACTCCCCCACCTTATCTTACTACAGACATGAGTTTATACACCTATAAAAATAGCATTATATTAGGTAAAATGGGATTTCACCCAGCTTTCTACTCTCATACAGTTTTCCTCATACTACTCATTTTCTCTCTGCCCATTTGACTCCCAGCTCGTTTCAGTATAAACTCTAGGATGACTGTTAAGCAATAAACCAATCCTGCTACATTCCTCACACCTTCTTAAAGTAACTAGAACCAAGCTTTCCCACAAAACACCTAAGATCTATTCCAGTGGATGTTCTACCTTCATCTCTCTCTTTGACACTGCATAATGTTCACCACTCTTTCTTAATAGTGTTGCTCTCTTAGTTTCCATGGTAACACTTCTTTTCTTGTAGGACATAGAGTATCTAACATAAAAGTACATACCAAGACAGTTCGTGATTATAAAAGTACATACCAAGACAGTTCATGATCACAGCTACATCTTTTATTACCTTATTATTCCTCCTCCACCCTTACTATGCCTAGCACTGTGTTAACATGCTGTTTGCTCATGGAAATGCCACTGACTAATTGACTAGAGTACTCACACTTTAACCATTGCTTTTGGCCAGAGTTCCCTCCTTGGCTTTTTTCCCTTCTCGCTCCTCACTTTCTTCCTCAACCATTTCATTCATCCCTTAGAATTCTATTATCACCTATACACTGATGATTCTGAGAGCTTCATCTCCAATCTAGCCAACTTCCCAAAAATACATTTTTACAGCATACTATGTAACAACAATTTCAGTATGCCCCATACCTAACTCAAGTTCAACATGTTTAAAACTAAATTCATAATCATTTCCTCCATCCGCAATTAGCTTAATTGGCTCCTCCTGTATTTATAATCATGATGAATGTACCAACACCTACTCAGAATCCATGTAAGAATCTAATGTTTATCCTACATTCCTCTCTCTTTTATCACCTAAAGCCAGTGGATCACTAACTTTAGTCAGCTCAACATCATAAAAACCTTGGTTGCTGGCCCCATCCATATGTTCCACCCCCAGAGCCCCCTATTAATTTCTCACCTTGACTATTACAACAGTTTTCCTCTGAATTATATGGCTATAGGAACTTCCATTTTAAATCTATTTCTGTCACTGCTTCTAGAGACAGTGATCTTTCTAGCACATTTTTCTGACCAAGTTACTACTTTACTTATAATTGTTCAATGGCTTCCCATTATCTACAAGACAAAGTTTAAAGTCTTTAGCATGGTAAAGTAAGTCCTTCATGATGTGCTGCCTGCCTACGTGTTTGGCTTCATCTACCAGCACTCACCACACACCACACACCACACACCATTCAGATACAGAGCACCTATGTTCTGTACCTGAATACTCACGGTCAGAACTGTATGCTTTAGAGTTGTACACTCAAACAATTACTTTGGGACAAGCATCACAGTTGCCTTGGGGCAGAACTAGAGTGGCAGAAGCTCATCATATTCTCTAACTTCTTATATCCTGGAAAACCTATTATCACTGAGGAGTCACTTATACCACAGCAGCAACACTAAGAAAGGTGGTAATAAGTAAAATATTTATTAAGTTCACTCACTAACTGAAGCTTTGCAAGTGACATGAAAGAAGGTTTATGCAGGCTCCTTAGTTTCATGGGAGCACTAGCATATAGCTGAATAAGATGTCATTTCAGGCTCTGACCATTGGTCTGGAGTCAGAAAAAAAATAGGTTAAAACCTTTCTTCTGTCTCTTGACTTCTTTGAATTTGTTTCCACATTAGTAAAATGAGAATAATAATAACTAGTTGGTGAGTTGTTTGGAGAATTCAGTGAGATAAATTATCTCGTATAGTGCCTGGAACATAATAGGTACATTTAATTATGGCTATTATATAATAATAGTGTTGACAAATTAGAGATGTCATGATTTTGGAGGACAAAATAGCTCATTTTTCACATAAGAGGAAAGTGTATTTTTTAATAATAAATGCTCTGGGTCTTTATAAGCTATCAATTAACGAATACATATTGATATGTGTCAGGATCTAAGTTGTGAGGGGTGGTTACAGAACAATAAACACATGTATGTTTTATACCTCTTTTTTCCTACCTTTTAGAGACCTATGTTATAGTTGGGGAGAGAAGATGAACACCTGACGCAAAGCTCCCATGAACACATAGAGGAAGCACTAGTTCCAGGTTCCCAACTCAGCAGTTCTTATGCTCACAACTTTGTTGTGCACACAGTTCCAGGGTGGAACCAATTGAAAGTAAAATATTTTTCTCAATTTCTGGCTACTTGCCCCAACCAATGAGTAGAAAGGCTCTGGGCAAATGTCCTGAATGATTCGTATAGACTGATAATAGATTATAATTGTATTTGTAATGAATATCCTTTTGCTGAGCAACATGGGGATATAAAGCTGACAGGGAAGAAAGCACAGTGAGTTCACCACACAAAAACAAAAACAGAGGAATTAATTGTGAGAGAGAATGTCTCTTTCAAATTTCTGTAGACCCTTCCCAAACAGTAGAAGTAGTGGAACATTGCTGCTAAATAATCATAAAATATTGCTAATAATCTTGGCAAGGATGGTCTTCACTTTTAAGCACAAAGTTTCCACATTCAAGAGAAAGGGGCCAAGTACTTTGGGAAACTAAAAAAAAATATCAAGGAACAAAGCTCATGTGGTCGCTATTGCCCTCAGCCTTACAGAACTTCCTCAGGAGTTGCATTTGACCATTTGTTCCCCTAACCAGCCCAGCTGCTCTCACCAGGATACTGTTCTGTCCTAGGAAACTGCCTGGTGTGTATTCTATTTTAGAAGTACACTTATCATTGCTCTTGAATTGCCATTTTTGCCTTTGGAAACGCTCACAGGAACTAGCATTCAGAAGGTGGAAAGATTTTTGAAAGCTAGAAAATTTCCCAGTAGGAGTTCCAATTCTCAGAAAGCCATTAAAGAACACAGGCTGGGTCACAGCTAATACAACAACAAAGCTGAAAATATCACTCAAACCATAATAATGAGTTAACAGTATTATTATAAGATGACAAAGAGTAATTATTAACAATATTTGCTGTCATGCATCGCTTCCTACCTTTTGCTAATGCTTTACATTGATTTTCTCAATTACTATTCACAGCATTTATATTCTGTATAAATGTAGGAACTGAAGCTCAGGGAGGTTAGGTAATTTGCTCATGGTTACCCAATTAATAAGTTGGCCAAGATGGGATTCGAACCCAAGTGTCTGTTTCTCCCACCACCCCAATTCATTTGAGTCCCTTCCAGTAATGGAGCCTAACCCTTAAAACAAGCATAAATGTGATGGACCCTCAAAGTAAGTAAGCTGAGTTCTGCATTTATATGGTGAAGAAAGCAGTTTTTTCTGACATTTTATATCTGCTATATTTTATCTAGACATCTTTTGCTTTCGGGGTTTCAAGAGAAAATGGTGCAAAGTTACAGAATCCTGAGAAGATATTAATAATTGATTTGTGCCTGCTATATGTCAAGTACTTTACATATATTACTTCTTTTTTTCAGGACAGTCCTTCAAGTTATTAGTATCATTGTCATTTAACATATGAGAAAACTAAAGCTCATAAAAATGGTTATAGAGCTAGAACCTGAGTTCCTATATTCCAAAGAGTCTTAACACCTACTTTGGTGTTTTAGTAATTGGAGGCATTTTGGTGCTGATGCCCTCTTCCCCAGCCATCTCCTCTTCTGAAGCATAATGTCATAAATAAATTTTTAATTAAAATTAAATAGGATAAAAGACTATTTTGTAAAACTCTTTTCAGAATTATTAGAGTAAAGGCAGAATAATGAAATCCTCCCTTTGGTCAGACTTTGGGTGTGCCAAATTTAATTTTTATCAAATGAACCAAATCAAACAAATATTTTAATATTTTAAAAGTATCAAGCCATACTTGGCTTTATTTGCCAATAGCTGGCTTACTGAATTGTACCCATATCAGATACAGTAGCTCAGAAAAAGGAGGGTTCTTCATTATCTATGGGCATCAATTGCCAAAGGATACAGATTTCTCCTTCCATCCCTCCCTTGATTATACACTAACTTGTTTCTATCTGTTATTTATTGCCACAATAATGCTGTGTAACAAATCACCCCAAAACTCAGGGGCTTTAAAGTACTAAGCCTTTATTTAGGTCAGGAGTCTGTGGGTTGAGAATTTAAGCTGTACTCAGATGGATGGTTCTTTTGGTCTTTGGTGGGCTTACTCACATGTCTGGTGGTTGGTGATTGATAGTTGGGTCATAGGGGTGTCAGGGATACATGTCTTTCATCATGCAGCAGTCGAAACTATGCATGTCATCATGTTAAAGGGAGAGTAGCAAGAAAAGAGGCAGGAACAGGCAAGCACTTTTTAAAGCCCTTGCTTGCATTAAATTTTCTGCTTTCCAATTAGCCAAAGAAAGTCACAAGGCCAAGCCCAGCGTCTACAAAGATCAATGATATGGGGAGGCTTGATATAGATGGCGATTAGTGCAATCCATATATCATATTCCACTCTTATAATAATTATTCACAACATTCCTACATGCAAAATATGCTTTCCTCCAATGCAGGATCTCAAAAGTCTCATTCAGTCATATCATCAGGCCTAGAATCCAGTATCTCATGATCGATGATCAGGTGCTGATAAGGCTCCTCTGATGAGGATCCAAAGACCAAGGAATTAAAATGAAAATTTACTGGCCACCCACATACCCAACATTCAGTGATGATAGAGGGACTGGATACAAAAATACTCTATTTCAGAAAGGGAAAAAAAATGTGGGAAGCAGCTAGCCCTGGTATACATATATAGCATTTCCCACTGGACAAATGTAGCCAGAACCCTACAAAGTAGGGGTGGGCAATGTTTCTTAACTATGTCCCATTACGATTCATGAGAATGACTCACCTGTCCATTGATTTCCATGGCTTTTAACTTTATTCTCTGAAATACTATTCTTTTTCCATTCTGCTTGGTCACTTCTGAAGAGGGCATTTATAAATATAATTTCTGAGCAACATTTTTTCCTGCCTCCTGCTCACAGAATATTGAAGGCCCAGTGCTTTTCTGAGTTTTATACAATCTCATTCTCTTTTAATCCAGGCTGGTTGCACTTTTGCCCATACAACTCCCTTAAAACTTTTTGGGCTTCATATAAATATTGTTCAAGTCCACTCCATTGGCAAAAGCCACAGTTATAACTTTTTTTGAGATAGGCCTCTTTGTCTAAATTTTATTAGTGTTTCTTCAGACATGTCAGGCTGTTGCAAGGCAACACCCTTAAGATTTCTAGAAATACTTTTGTCTAGTTGAGAGGGTCTACTTAGAAATTCCTTAATTCTATCAATATCTTAACACAGTCTTACAAAACTGTTTTGGTCTTTAGTATTAAGACCACATGTTTCTGGCAGCTCCCTGGATTTAATCTGTTACTAGCACGAGAGGCTAGAGATGAGAAAAAAATTTTTTTTCTAATCCAGTGAGTTCTGTTAGTCTCTAAATTTTACTTAAAAACTGTCCAGTTCTTTAACTCATCTCTTTCTTGTTGTATCTTATTATGCATAGCTTGTAAGAGCCAGGTGACATTTTCAACGTTCTGTCTGGCAATATCTTAACTCAAGTATAAATGCTAATTTGTTATATTTTCTATATTCTAAGTTACCACATTTTACCAAATGTTTCACTCGATAACATGGTTTGCCATTTATCCAGGCTGCTACAGCAGCTTCCTCACCATTTTTCAGCCTCCATTCTTTCAACACTGTTTTTCCAGTCTCTACCCACTGCCTTTCCCAAAGCCAATGACACATGTTTTAGATTTTTATTATAATAGTTCTAAGAACAAATTTCTCTGTTTATTATCTATTGCTACAATAATGCTATATAACAAAACAAATTCAACTCAGGGATTTAAATCACTAAGCATTTGTTAGCTCACAAGTCTGTGGGTTAGTGATTTAGAATGAACTTATCTGGGCCATTCTTCTAGTCTGAGCTGAGCTTCCTCACATGTTTGGAGGTTGGCTGGCTGTCAACCAGGGTAATAGCCATTACTGGGCCAGCCGTGTGTTCCACATCATCCAGCAGTCTATCCTGGGAATTTTATCATGGTGAAGGCAAAGAAAAAAGAAAAGTGGAAACACCAAGTACTTTTTCAAGCTACTGACTGCATCAAATTTTCTAATGTTTCATTGGCCAAAACAAGTTTCATGGTCAACTCAAGTCAATATGAGAAGACACTGCCAAATGATGTTGACACAAGGAGACATGAAAAATCAGGGCCATTAATTCAATCAATCTAAAGCACATTATATAATTGTCTCAAATGTGTGAACACTTTTTCATCCCAATAAGATGACAGACATCTCCAAGAAAAGGAATTGCTATGCCTTTTTTGTTTTCTCTAAGAATTGCTAAGAAAACACATATTTTGTGAAATAGAAGATATGGAAAATAGAGTAATAGTTCAAAGACATGTGGATTTAGATGAGGATTTTCAATATCCAATGTCTACAGGAGTCTGAAATGTAGTGTAATTAATGAAGCCAGTGGGGACAGGAAAAAATGGGCTGTGGCAGGGATTATGGTGAACTGTAAAGCCCCATATAAAAGCAGCAGCTACTATTCACTTCCAACAGATCATAGTCCTAAATATGGGCAAAGTGTTGCCAGATACTACAATTTTTCAAAACAACCCGGAAATTCAGATTTTTTTTTGATGTGAAATCTCCTGCTTTTTATTATTGGTAACTAATTCAATGAAAAATAAAAACTAAAACATTGAGTAGACCATTACTAGATGGTTTCACAAAAAAATGTCCACAACTGCAAGCTGGATCTGGGCCATAGGTTGCCAGTTTGTAACCTGTGCTTTAGATCTTTGTAGATAGATGGTTCTTAACTTTTGTCCAGCTTTACTGAAATATAATTAACACATAAAATTGTAAGATATTTAAAGTGTACAATGCAATGATTGGATATATGTAAACATTGTGAAATGATTCCTCCCATTGAGTTAGTTAACACATCCATCACCTCACATATTTATCTTTTTCTGTGTGTTGAGAACATTTGAGTTCTACTCTCTTAGCAAATTTAAATTATACAAAAGAGTTATCAACTATAATCACCACGTTATACTTTAGATCCTCAGGCCTTATTCATCTTATAACTAAAAGTTGATACCCTTTTACCAATCTTTCCCTATTTTCCCCACTCCCAGCCCCTGTCAACCACTTTTCTACTCTTTTTTCCCTATGATTTTGACTTTTTTTTCCTTTTTCTTTTTTTTTTTCAGATTCCACATACAGGTGGTACCATGTGGTATTTGTCTCTGTCTGGCTGGCTTATTTCACTTAGCATAATGCTCTCCAGGTTCACATTTTCTTTATCCATTCATCTGTCAATGGGCACTTAAGTTGTTTCCATAACTTGGCTATTTGTGAATAATGTTGCTATGAACATGGGAGTATAGATGATAGATGGTTTTTAATTTCAAATTCAATACATCACAAATAAATCTAGTCTGGATGTGAGTTGGAAATTAGCACATAATTCAGTACTTTCTACCTTTCAATGATATTACATTTGCATCTAGATTTTTTTTTTTTTGCTTTCATGATGACCATGCAAATAAACAGTTTATAAAGGTTCAACCCAGTCAAAGCCCAATTCAAACTGGTATAGGCTTAATGAGAATCTGGCATAAGACCTGATTTTTCTTTCTAGTATTTCCCATACATGTTGGTATCCATGGAAATCTAGGGTTTTCCCTAAATATGCATACATACAATGCATTGAAAGAAGTTATTAAAGTAAAGGCTAAGCTTGATGCTGAAGACACAAATTAGGAAGTTCAGTCAAAGTAACTCTACTAGTAGCACCAAATATCTAGCTAAAAGTAGTCAGTGTTTCATTGAAACTCTTAGATTTATTTTCCCCAGTATTATGAGGAAATAAAAAGACTGTGAAGATAGTAGAGACATAGGAGGGTTAGTAAAAATGGCTTGAAGAAATGTAAATTCCACTGCTTAGATAGATTTAGCCATTTCATACTATGGTATACTAAAAAAAAAGATAATTTACACATCAATTGTCAGATTTGGACTAAAAAATAATAAGGTCCTTTTGGCAATCCACTGGACAAGTGTCTTGGATAATACGAAATTCTGTTCCATGTTGAGTTGTATTGTGTCTACTTCTGGGCACTGCATTTGAAAAGAGCAGCACTACACTAGAGTATATTCAGAGCGGAGTGACCAGGATAATTAAAACTAAAAGACTTATTATCCCAGTTTGCTGGGGATTGAGGGAGTTCACAGGATGCAGGGTTTTCAGTGCTAAAACTAGGAAAACAAACCAAGTTGGTCACCCTAGGGAGACCTTGAATCCATGCTGTAGAAAGAAATGCTAAGGGTTTCAGTACATTTACCTGAGAGAAGGCATGATAAATTCTTCTGTGTATACTTAAAGACCACTATTATTTTCTTCTATATAGCCCCAAGAGGTTACAAGGATCAATAGGTAAAGTTACAGATTTTGGTTCAGTAAAAGAAAAAACTATTTACAGTCATACCAGCCTAAAGATGAAATGAGATACATCAAGAAGTAGATGTTGATGAAAATTCTCAAGTAATGGGAAGCCTTTGATGTAAAGATATATCAGGAATGTTGCAAAGAGGATTCAAATTTTTGGAGGAGGAGAAGGGGTTTGGATTATATGGCCTTTACGGTTCCTTCCAGTTCTGTTTACAACCTCCATGATTCTATTATGATTATAGGATATTTTAAGTAAGACAACCAATATAAGTTTGAAAATTTTACATTCATTATCAAAAAAGTAATGGAAGAATTCTGAAAGAGCAAAATAAGGAGAACCATAGGGCAGGAGAGAAAACAAAATTAATCTGAGGTTAGTGTAACAAGTGATGTAAGCTGTCAAGTCACTTGAAGCAGGCAGCCTCAGATAAGAGATCAGCCATGGATGAAGAAAGACCATTTTAGAAGAGAATGAGAAACAGTCACTGAGGATGGTAAAGTAATTCAAGCATTAAATTAATTCTTATATGTTTACCAAAGGGATGACGAAAAATATGCCTACTCCTCTGTGTCTCAAGAAAAGTGTTTAAGTCACCAGGGTAACTGAAATGCCAAGTATCTAGACAAGATCGGTGCCAAGTATTAACCCTAAGTTCGCCTGCACCAAATTTCTGTATCATCTAAGAGAGAAACTTTAAGCCTGTCCTTGACTTCTTGCATTTGGGTTAAGTAGCACCAGGAACTGGCAAAATGGAAGTCAGAGTCATGCCCAAAGTACTTCCATCTGTTTGAGACCAACCAGTTTTAGTGCCCACAGGGCAGAAGAGCCCTTCACAAGATTGAATGAAAAAGAATTGGCTGAACTCCAGATCCTGAGGCACTAATACAAACCTGAATTTCATTTCAGAACCCTGCTTTCATAACACAGTCTACCTGAATTTGCTAATTTGCAAAACTTTCCCACCCCTATTTTCTTACCTATATTAAGGATGAGTTTTGTCTTCAAAATAATCGAGGCATGAGAGTAAATTGCAGTGGGATCCAAATAAAGTTACAGAAACAGAATCACAGTTAAACTTATTGGATTCTCACTGAATGCATAGTTTTGTACTAATTATTGCGGGGCTGCAAAGAAAAAATAGCTGTTTCCTCTGACTTCAATGAACTTACAGTTCCTGGGGCAAGACAGGACAAAATATTTCAATTTGACAAATGTTACTTGAGCACTCACTAATGGGGTTCAGTACTTTCACACACTTGTCTTAGAGTGGATATTGTCCACATTTTACAAGTGAAGCAATATGAATTGCCCATAGGGTAACCATATGTACCTTTTTGCCCTGGCCAGTCCCAGTTTACGTATGTTGTTTTGGTGTAATTTTTAACAGCATTCTTTTTCACTCTCCAAATTTCCTCAGTTTTGATTATCAATTATATGGTCACCTCACAGTAGTAGATGGCAGACCTGAGATGAAAATAATGGTCTGCTATTTCCTGTGCTCTTTTGAACGTGGTCTTAAATTGGATATTCTGTGGTGAGAATATGACAGACATGAATTGCTATCTTCTGAAAGTCCATTGCTAACACTACCACTTCCACACGATTACTCATTCATCCTTATGTAAGCACTCTTGTCCCTTTGTGGCCTGATACCTGGTCGATCATCCTCATCTGTTCTTTCCTACCTGTATCACAGCTACTACCACACATTTTCAACTTAGGACTGTAGAAACTCAATATTTTCATTGATCATGAATCCAAAACCCTGGCCTTAGGCTTTCTTGACTCCTTAAAATCACAATCAATTGACATGTGACACCTATTCCCATGACCATTTATTGGATACCAAATGATTATCAGGAACTATGCCACCTCTTAAAAACTAAAACTCCAATACCACACGTAAACCAAAACTTCCTTTTATTCCAGCTTTTCTACCATCATTCCTGCCTAACCAACTTCCTTCAGTCTCATTTATAGTTACTGATTGTTAACCCCCATGTTTTCTGCCAGATAATCAAACTATTTCTGGCTTCACTTTCCTTTTTACTCAGCCTGGACTCCATGAAAATCTCATCTATTCCTATGATTTTTATTTTTTTTCTATTCAAAAAACATGAAAACAGAGTCATATATTTGTAGCCATAGCACTTCACATAAAAACCTGGGTTATAACGGGTACTCAACAAATGTATGTTGAATAAAGAAATTCTAACGGGGGTATTACCTGTTCTACGTTAAATTTTCTCCTTTGAATTTTCATAATGGAGTTATAAATAGCATATCTGAAAGGGCTAGGTGGTATATCACTGGTCTAATGAGGCTGTAGTAATTAGTCAAATCCTCAGGTGAACCAGGCTTGCTTTGAACTACTACATGAAAATAAAATAATATCCTAATCTGTGATCAGCTATGCCACTTACTATTACTTTTATGATTAGATTTTATAATATTAGTAAGTGTAAATCTCTTTATTCCCTCCTAGGTACTTAGCAACTTATTTTAATTGTTGGCCAGTAGGTATGCAGTGGCTCCCAGCCTTTGGGCTTATGCCCTAAATAGCAGGATGTCCTATAGGAATAGTCAGTTTATAGGCACAGTTAGCATTACACATTGCATATGAGAAGTGCTCCAGAATTCACTGATGAATAAGCATATTTTCTCACTCATATATGCACAGAAAAAATTAAAATGTAATTATATAAAAAGAGCCAAATGGAAACATTTTAAAAATTGTGTTTTTAAAAAGTATGTACCATTCATCAACCAATATTTTCAAAATATAAACACTTTCATACAATGAAATACCTTATTTGTAAACAGTTGACTATTTTAAATAACTGTAATATAAGTAGGGCTTTGTGAAATTTATTTTTTTACTCACCCTGAAATTTTCTTGAATTCCAGGTTTGTTTGTAGTTATGCAACACCTATACAGCTTTACTTCATTAGTCTTTGGTAGACTTATGTTTCTGATGGTGGCAGACCAGGTACTTTCAGACCAATCCATCTACTGAGGACACCAAAAATAATCTGAATAAAACATAAAAATAAAAATTTTATATAAAATAATATAATGTAATATAAATTACATACAAAGAGTATATATTCTATATAACATGTGTGTATATATATATTTCTTCATAATTATTATATACTATAAAAACTATAAATTGTAGTTCAGGAGTAACAAAAAAGAGGATTCCTGTTAAACATCTGAAGTTTTCAGTTGGGAATTTGAAGGTCTAGATTCCACTACTACACTACTAGAATAGACAAATCATTACAAAGACACTCAAACCTTCATGGATTAAGGAAATCTGGAATTGCTAATGCCTTCACCCAACTATTTGCCAGAATGAAAATTAAATCATCTCTGGAGGAAGAGAACATCATCTAGAACATCAAATTTATCTAAAATCTTATACACAATTCTTTGGCCTTGAATAAAATATACCCAACCTTGCACAAATAAAGGATGTGAGAAATTAAAGAAAAAATACACACTACAAATAGACAAACAGGAGATTCATATGTTGAAGTTATCGTACAAGGGCTATAGAATAATTCTGACTATTATAGTTGAAGAATTTCAAAAAAATAACAAAACTTGTCAGAAAGCTAGAAACTAAAATTTAAGAACCATATGGGACTTCCCTGATGGTCCAGTGGTTAAGACTCCGTGCTCCCACTGCAGGGGGCACCAATCCCTGGTCAGGGAACTAAGATCCCGCATGTCATGCAGTATGGCCAAAAAATCCAAAAAAACCAAAAATTCCCCACAAAAACCATATAGAAATTCTAGAATTTAGAGATACACTAATTGAAAAACTCAAAAAAAATTATTTTTTCTCTACTTTGCACAGTAGACAAAACTGAAGAAAGACATAGTTAATTGTAGGTTAGTCAGAAAAATGTTCATCCCAAAGCACAGAGAAACAAAAAGAAATGAATGTGAGTAAAGGCTTAACACATCAGGCCTGGATCTTGGAAATTATAGAGCTGTGTAAATATTGTGTCTATATCTGCCTTGTTCACTATGTGAGAATGCACTTGGATTGGAAGAGATGTGAGCTGGCATTTGGGACTTGGGCCTACATGAATAGAATGATATTCAGCAGTTAAAAACAAAGGCAATAATGTCTTTGTGTCAAAGGGATTTACACACATCTTGGCACTTATCTTTGGAAGCTGTAAATGCCCTAGGTGCATGACAGACCAACCAATTCTGTATATACTTGCATATCTCTTGGGCTCCCTGATAGGGTGAAGGTGCTATATCTACTGGATTTTTTGTTTTTTAACCTGTATCCACAATTATGTTGGTACAAATGGAAATACAGAAAATACACAATCAAAATATTGAATATGATGGAATAATCATATATATGGTTGCTTATACATGTATATATTATTATATGATATGAATAATATGATATATAATAATATATAACATATATATGATATATATACCCAATATATATAATAATACATATATAAATATAACTATATATGTTATATATGTTGTATACATATATTTGCTATATATATTATATATATATATATATATATATATATATATATATATATAAAAATGCATGATTAGAGAGGAGAAAGACAATTGGTCAGAAGTAATACTGAAGAAGTAATGTCTGAAAATATTCCAAACTGATAAAAGACATTAAGCCACAGATTCAAGAACCACTATAAATGCCAGGAATAAGAATACAATTAAGACAACACCTAGACATGTCATAAGAGAATTACTAATAACCAAAGACAAAGGAAAAATATTAAATCCAGCCAGAAAAAAAGCCATATTAGCATCAAAGGAGCAACAATATGGATAACTTGTCAACAGAAACAGTGTAATGAGATTTTCAAAGTTCTAAAAGAAATTAGTTAACATATACTTCTATAAATAGCAAGAAGGGACTTCAAAATGAAGGTACCAGAAGTCTATTTCTGACTTAGATGTAGGTATCAGACAACCCCTTTCACCAAGAAAAATTATAATGCTATTTAAAAATAAAAAGAGTGATTTGAAGGCATAAAAGCACACCCAAGGTAGCCAAGACTTGAGTCAAGCTCACACAGAGAACGGAGACAAATTGGAGTATGTATATAAAACACAGAGAGCTGTTCAAAGATATCAGAGTATACCCAAGGCAGCCAGACTTGATATATCAAGGTCAAGTGAGAATGAAGGCACACTGAAGTAAACCCTAAAACTGTGGCTCTTTTCCCTTTTAAGGCATTCTACAATTCTTGCAAGGAGCATGAAGGCTAACAGAAAGCAGATTTCTTGAGCTTGCAGTAGTCTCACTGGGCTTAGAAAACAAATGTTAGCATTTAGGGCTACAGAAAAAGCCATAATCTAAGGGCCAATATTGCAGAGAAAAGGGAACCACAGCAAAGTGAGTCTAACATTCTACACACAATTTTCCCTTGAAGCAGTTTTATAAGTTCCAAGCTTTACTTGTATGGAGTATTATTCTGAGAAACCAAACTAAAAGTAGCTGTAAGAGGTGAAAAGGCTAAGCAGAGATTCCAGCAGTGTCATGGCACTAAGGAGACAAAAAATAGACGTTAGAGCCTACAAAGGAAGAAGCACCCTGGTAAATGATCAAGGCTTTCTGGTAAGACTATGAAAGGGATGTGTCCCAGAGAAAGGACAAAATGTAAATACACCAGCCTCAATAGGATCAAGGCAATTTGGCCATACTCTATCTTCCTGTAAGAAGGAAAGTATATTCTCTCTAAAGGAAAATAATGAGATCCAGAGTCTCTAAATTTTTCTTGCATAATAACTAGTAATCAGTATAAAATTAACAGGCATGGCATGAAACAGGACCAACCGACTTAAATCCAAGAGAAAAGGCAGTCAATAGAAACAGACCCAATGGTGATCCAGATATTGAAGTTATAAGACACACACTTATAAAGAACTATGATGAATATTTTCAAGAATATAGGCAAGGGATTGATTCAAGAAGAAGATATAACAATTGTAAATAATTATGCACCCAATATAGGAGCACCTCAATACATAAGGCAAATACTAATAGCCATAAAAGGGGAAATCGACAGCAACACAATCATAGTAGGGGACTTTAACACCCCACTTTCACCAATGGACAGATCATCCAAAATGAAAATAAATAAGGAAACACAAGCTTTAAATGATACATTAAACAAGATGGACTTAATTGATATTTATAGGACATTCCACTCAAAAACAACAGAATACACATTCTTCTCAAGTGCTCAGGGAATATTCTCCAGGATAGATCATATCTTGGGTCACAAATCAAGCCTTGGTAAATTTAAGAAAATTGAAATCATATCAAGTATCTTTCCCGACCACAATGATATGAGACTAGATATCAATTACAGGAAAAGATCTGTAAAAAATACAAACACATGGAGGCTACACAATACCCTACTTAATAACGAAGTGATCACTGAAGAAATCAAAGGGGAAATCAAAAAATACCTAGAAACAAATGACAATGGAGACATGACGACCCAAAACCTATGGGATGCAGCAAAAGCAGTTCTAAGAGGGAAGTTTATAGCAATACAAGCCTACCTCAAGAAACAGGAAGCATCTCAAATAAACAACATAACCTTGCACCTAAAGCAATTAGAGAAAGAAGAACAAAAAATCCCCAAAGTTAGCAGAAGGAAAGAAATCATGAAGATCACATCAGAAATAAATGAAAAAGAAATGAAGGAAACAATAGCAAAGATCAATAAAACTAAAAGTGGGTTCTTTGAGAAGATAAACAAAATTGATAAACCATTATCCAGACTCATCAAGAAAAAAAGAGAGAAGACTCAAATCAATAGAATTAGAAATGAAAAAGGAGAAGTAACAACTGACACTGCAGAAATACAAACGATCATGAGAGATTACTGCAAGCAACTCTATGCCAATAAAATGGACAACCTGGAAGAAATGGACAAACTCTTAGAAATGCACAACCTGCTGAGACTAAACCAGAAAGAAATAGAAAATATGAACAGACCAATCACAAGCACTGAAATTGAAACTGTGATTAAAAATTTTCCAACAAACAAAAGCCCAGGACCAGATGGCTTCACAGGCGAATTCTATCAAACATTTAGAGAAGAGCTAACACCTATCCTTCTCAAACTCTTCCAAAATATTGCAGAGGGAGGAACACTCCCCAACTCATTCTACGAGGCCACCATCACCCTGATACCAAACCAGACAAAGATGTCACAAAGAAAGAAAACTATAGGCCAATATCACTGATGAACAGAGATGCAAAAATCCTCAACAAAATACTAGCAAACAGAATCCAACAGCACATTAAAAGGATCATACACCATGATCAAGTGGGGTTTATTCCAGGAATGCAAGGATTCTTCAATATACGCAAATCAATCAACGTGATACACCATATTAACAAATCGAAGGAGAAAAACCATATGATCATCTCAATCGATGCAGAGAAAGCTTTCGAAAAAATTCAACACCGATTTAGGATAAAAGCCCTGCAGAAAGTAGGCATAGAAGGAACTTTCCTCAACATAATAAATAAACATAATATGACAAACCCACAGCCAACATCATCCTCAATGATGAAAAACTAAAACCATTTCCACTAAGACCAGGAACAAGACAAGGTTGCTCACTCTCAACACTATTATTCAACATAGTTTTGGAAGTTTTAGCCACAGCAATCAGAGAAGAAAAAGAAATAAAAGGAATCCAAATCGGAAAAGAAGAAGTAAAGCTATCACTGTTTGCAGATGACATGATTCTATACATAGAGAATCCTAAAGATGCTACCAGAAAACTACTAGAGCTAATCAATGAATTTGGTAAAGTAGCAGGATACAAAACTAATGCACAGAAATCTCTTGCATTCCTATACACTAATGATGAAAAATCTGAAAGTGAAATTAAGAAAACACTCCCATTTACCACTGCAACAAAAAGAATAAAAGATCTAGGAATAAACCTACTTAAGGAGACAAAAGACCTGTATGCAGAAAATTATAAGACACTGATGAAAGAAATTAAAGATGATACAAATAGATGGAGAGATATACCATGTTCCTGGATTGGAAGAATCAACATTGTGAAAATGACTCTACTACCCAAAGCAATCTACAGATTCAATGCAATCCCTATCAAACTACCACTGGCATTTTTCACAGAACTAGAACAAAACATTTCACAATTTGTATGGAAACACAAAAGACCTCGAATAGCCAAAGCAGTCTTGAGAACGAAAAATGGAGCTGTAGGAATCAGGCTCCCTGACTTCAGACTATACTACGAAGCTACAGTAATCAAGACAGTATGGTACTGGCACAAAAACAGAAATATAGGTCAATGGAACAGGATAGAAAGCCCAGAGATAAACCCACGCACATATGGTCACCTTATCTTTGATAAAGGAGGCAAGCATATACAGTGGAGAAAAGACAGCCTCTTCAATAAGGGGTGCTGGGAATACTGGACAGCTACATGTAAAAGAATGAAATTAGAACACTCCTTAACACCACACACAAAAATAAACTCAAAATGGATTAAAGATCTAAATGTAAGGCCAGACACTATCAAACTCTTAGAGGAAAACATAGGCAGAACACTCTATGACATAAATCACAGCAAGACCCTTTTTGACCCACCTCCTAGAGAAATGGAAATAAAAACAAAAATAAACAAATGGGACCTAATGAAACTTAAAAGCTTTTGCACAGCAAAGGAAACCATAAACAAGACCAAAAGACAACCCTCAGAATGCGAGAAAATATTTGCAAATGAAGCAACTGACAAAGGATTAATCTCCAAGATTTACAAGCAGCTCATGCAGCTCAATATCAAAAAAACAAACAACCCAATCCAAAAATGGGCAGAAGACCTAAATAGACATTTTTCCAAAGAAGATATACAGATTGCCAACAAACACATGAAAGAATGCTCAACATCATTAATCATTAGAGAAATGCAAATCAAAACTACAATGAGATAGCATCTCACACCGGTCAGAATGGCCATCATCAAAATATCTAGAAACAATAAATGCTGGAGAGGGTGTGGAGAAAAGGGAACCCTCTTGCACTGTTGGTGGGAATGTAAATTGATACAGCCACTATGGAGAACAGTATGGAGGTTCCTTAAAAAACTAAAAGTAGAACTACCATACGAGCCAGCAATCCCACTACTGGGCATATACCCTGAGAAAACCATAATTCAAAAAGAGTCATGTACCAAAATGTTCATTGCAGCTCTATTTACAATAGCCAGGACATGGAAGCAACCTAAGTGTCCATCATCAGATGAATGGATAAAGAAGATGTGGCATATATATATACAATGGAATATTACTCAGCCATAAAAAGAAATGAAATGGAGTTATTTTTAGTGAGGTGGATGGAGTTAGAGTCTGTCATACAGAGTGAAGTAAGTCAGAAAGAGAAAAACAAATACAGTATGCTAACACATATATATGGAATCTGAGGGGGAAAAAAAAGGTCATGCAGAACCTAGTGGCAAAACGGGAATAAAGACACAGACCTACTAGAGAATTGACTTGAAGATATGGGGAGGGGGAAGGGTAAGATGTGACAAAGTGAGTGAGTGGCATGGACATATATACACTACCAAACGTAAAATAGATAGCTAGTGGGAAGCAACCGCATAGCACAGGGATATCAGCTCTGTGCTTTGTGACCACCTAGAGGGGTGGGATAGGGAGGGTGGGAGGGAGGGAGATGCAAGAGGGAAGAGATATGGGAATATATGTATATGTATAACTGATTCACTTTGTTATAAAGCAGAAACTAATACACCATTGTAAAGCAATTATACTCCAGTAAAGATGTTTAAAAAAAAAAAAGCTACAGATTAAGGATTAAAAAATATATATATAGGCAAAAATATAGAAAATTTCACAGAAATAAATAATAAAAATAATCAAATTGAAATCTTAGAAATATAAATTAAAATGAATTAACAATTAAAAATTTTAAGTAACCCAAATTAATAATTTGATAGATAGGTTTAACAGTGAATAATCATACAGAATATAGTAGATGAATAGTGAACTTGAAGGTAGGTCAGTAGAAAATGTACAGAATGAAGCATAGAGAGAGAAAGAAAAATATAAAAAGTCTATTATATGTGTAAATGGAATCTGAAAAGATAGAAAATGGATCAGAAGAATATTTGGAACAATATCAGCCAGTACTTTTCCAAAAGTGATGAACACCATCAACTATAGATAAAATAATATCTATGAATCACAAGCCATGTGTACATATGTGTTGTGTGTGTGTGTGTGTGTGTAGTGTGTGTGTGTGTGTAGTGTGTGTGTAGTGTGTGTGTATGTATATATATATCCACACAAAGCACATCATGGTAAAGCTTCTGAAAATCAACGACAAAAAAGATAATGCTAAAATCAGACAAAGGAATTTTTAAAGTTCCATTACCTTCCAAAAAGCACTAATACAGCTAATAGCTAATTTTTCTTACAGAAAAGACTAAAGGAAGAATAAAATAGGAGTTCTTTAAAGGACTGAAAGCAAATAATGCAAACTCACGATACAATTTATAGTGAAAATATCTTTATATATGCAGGCAAAATAAAACATCTTCAGACAAAGAAAAGCTAAAATAATGAATTACTATCAAATTTGCACTAAAACATACTAAAAAGGAAATGTTTATGAGAGGAAAATGATCTAAGGTAGAAGTACAGTAATGCAGAAAAGAATGAACTCCAGAAAGGGTAAATTTAAATGGATATTGAGCATTTAAAGCAATTATAATGCTAAATTGTATGGTTTTAAATATGTGTAGAATCAAAATTTTTGGCAACATATCACAAAATGTAGGAGGAGTGTGAATAGAGGTAAAATATTAAAAGGTCCTTGCATGTTTGGGAAGTAATAAAAGCACTAATTTAAATCACATTTTAATGAGACAAGGAGGCATGTTGCAGTCTCTAGGGCAACCATTAAATGATACGAAGTATTTATTACTAACAGGGCAATAAAGGAAATAATAGAATTTTTAAAATATTTGATTAATTCAAAAGAGTCCAAAAAAGGAGAAAGAGAGAAACAACCAAGATAGGCCAAAAAGAAAGTACATGGTAAATTGGTAGATATAAACCCACATACATTGGTAACTACATTAGATATAAATGACTAAAGACTCCAAATAAAGGACAAATATTGTCACTCTAAAAATGAAAATAAAACTCAAATAACATGCTGCTTACCAGAGACATACCTTAAATATAAGGAAATATAAAACATGAAAGTAAAGAGTCAAAAAAATACACCATGCATACAACTAACCCAAAGGAAGGTAAGTTAAGAAAATAAGAGGACACTGCTCAGAATGTCCATCATTAAAATGTCTACAAATAACAAATGCTGGAGAGGGTGTGGAGAAAAGGGAACCCTCCTGCACTGTTGTTAGGAATGTAAATTGGTACATCCACTATAGAGAACAGTATCGAGGTTCCTCAAAATCTAAAAATAGAGTTGTCATATGATCCAGGAATCCCACTTCTGGGCATATATCCAGACAAAAGTATAATTTGAAAAGATATCAATACATGCACCCCTATGTTCATAGCAGCACTATTTACAATAACCAAGACATGGAAACAACTTACATGTCCATCAACAGATGAATGGATAAAGATGTGATATACACACACACACACACACACACACACACACACATATATGTATACAAACACACATACTATGGAATATTATGGAATATTACTCAGCCATACAAAAGAATGAAATAATGCTATTTGTAGCAACATGGATGGACCTAGAGATTATCATACTAAGTGAAGTCAGAAAGAGAAAAACAAATATGACAAATATTTGAGACAAATACTTTAGATTCCACAAATCACTTATATGTGGAATCTAAAATGTGACACAAATGCACTTATCTATGAAACAGAAACAGACTCACAGACATAGAGAACAGACTTGTGGTTGCCAAGGGGGAGTGGGGTGGGGGAGGGATGGATTGAGAGTTTGAGATTAGCAGATGCAAACTATTATATATAGAACAGATAAACAACAAGGTCCTACTGTATAGCACAGGGAACTGTACTCAATATCCTGTGATAAACCATAATGGAAAAGAATATGAAAAAGAACATATGTATGTATAACTGAATCACTTTGCTATACAGCAGAAATTAACATAACATTGCAAATCAATTATACTTCAGTAAAATTTTTAAAAAAAGAAAATAAGAGGGTAAGAGATAAAGAGACAAACTTAATAATGATAAAATGTCAACTCAACAGGAAGGGATAATTCTAAATTTGCATGCACCCAATAATATAGGTTAAAAATATATAAAGCACACATTGGCAGAAGGGAAAGAATGTACAGACCTGCAATCAGATTAGGAGACATTAACACACCTGTCTCACTAAATAATAAAACAACTGAATAAAAAATTAGTGAGGATATAGAAGATATAAATAAATTGTCTTAGTTTGGAGAAGCAGATTTGGAGACAAGGATTTAAATGCTAGTTATTGGGAGGTCCAGGGAATACTGGTAGTGGACTGGGGAATTGTTAAAGGAAAGAAGAGCCAACTACTGCTATGTGCTGCTGTGGACACTGGAGCTTATTCTTGTCAGTCATCTTTGAGACAAAGTTAAAAGAAACGAACAAACACTTCCTCTGTATTATCCCACCCAAGGAGTAATAGACCTAGATAATTTATACACATACACCTACTCCCAAGAGTCATCAGTTACAGGGCTACTCTCTAGGGGACTAAGTTCTCTAGCACTTTTGGTCTACAATGTACACATGGCCAGCATGACCTTCCACCTTTCTGGAAAAGCCCTCAGTCATAGAGTTGTAAGTCGTGGGCAATATGAAGTAAGTCAAAGCACATGGTAGCGTCCTAAGGTATGAGTGAGGCACTGACAGCATCTGCTACAACAATTAACAAAAATGACCCAACTGACATTTATAGAACACTGCACATTATAGAAAAACTGTAGTATACACATTATTTCCAAGTGCACATGGAAATGTGTCAAAATAAACCATATACTGGGCCATAAAACAAGTCTCAACAAATTTTAAATGATTAAAATCATACTGAATATGTTCATTGACCATAGTGAAATTAAACTAGAAATTAAACTAGAATTTAATAACAAAATGATATCCAGGGAAATACACAAATGTTCATATACTAAATACTATACTTCTAAATAACCCACAGTTCCACTTTTAAGAAAAACTGATGTTGTCCGATGTGGCAGGGAAGGCCACCCTGAGGTAGAAAAATGTATGACAAGACATAGGAATCTGAGAAGAAGGGTATGTTCCATACAGAGGGAATAATATGTCTGAAGGTTATAGAAATCAGGGAAGGCTTCTTGGAGGAGGCATCTTGAAATGGGCCTTAAAAGATTACTAAAATTTGGCTGGGCAGAGGGAAAAAGAAGAAAGGACATTGCATGCAGAAAGAACAATATGAGTAAAATTAGGAATGAACACAACATGTTGGGGTCAGTGAACTTTAATGAAATCTAGATTCTTTGCTGGGTAGCCATGGGAAATAAAGTTGGAGAAATAGGATGGGATCAGATAATGGTATGCAAAGCAAAGATTTTAGCTATGGTGCAATACAAAAGAGGTGCATGTGTATATACTTATGTAGGAAGCTTCCATTATAAGGGAAGCTTCAGTAGAATATTTAAAAACCTAAATTTAATTCACAGAGATATTAAAAGCCACTGAGTAAATATATCCCTTTAACAGCACATGTAAAAGTGGTCCACCTTCTGTTCCAGGGAAAGCGTTCTTCTGTTTAGTATATATTGTAAGAGCAGGTTGCTATCAAGCTCAATATTATTTAGTAAGAGATTGTTACAGTAGAACAATCTAATTCAGCCCATTCTTGGTCTTCCAGCAGTCCAGCAGTAATGGACTGCTTCAGTTAAATGAATATTGTGTACATTTGTCATGCAAATACAGAGGGTTTAGCAACATTTACAAAATCTGAGTACAACTCAAGTCACTTAATACAGATTAAGAATTCAAAATCTGGGGAGGAGAGAAGATGGCGGAAGAGTAAGACGCGGAGATCACCTTCCTTCCCACAGATACAGTAGAAATACATCTACACGTGGAACTGCTCCTACAGAACACCCACTGAACGCTGGCAGAAAACGTCAGACCTCCCAAAAGGCAAGAAACTCCCCCCGTACTTGGGTAGGGCAAAAGAAAAAAGAAATAACAGAGACAAAAGAATAGGGACGGCACCTGCACCAGTGGGAGGGAGCTGTGAAGGAGGAAAGATTTCCACGCACTAGGAGCCCCTTCGCGGGCAGAGACTGCGGGTGGCAGAGGGGGGAAGCTTCGGAGCCACGGAGGAGAGCGCAGCCACAGGGGTGCGGAGGGCAAAGCGGAGAGATTCCCGCACTTCCCGCACGGAGGCTCGGCGCTGACCAGCACTCACCAGCCCGAGAGGCTTGTCTGCTCAGCCGCCGGGGCGGGCGGGGCTGGGAGCTGAGGCTCGGGCTTCGGTCGCAGGGAGAGGACTGGGGCTGGCTGCGTGAACACAGCCTGAAGGGGTTAGTGCACCACAGCTAGCCGGGAGGGAGTCCGGGAAAAAGTCTGCAGCTGCCGAAGAGGCAAGAGACTTTTTCTTCCCTGTTTCCTGGTGCGCGAGGAGAGGGGATTCAGAGCGCCGCCTAAACGAACTTCAGAGACGGGCGCGAGCCGCAGCTAACAGCGCAGATCCCATAGCAACAGGGGCGCAGAGGGAAAAACGGAGAGACTCCCGCACAGAGGCTCAGCGCCGAGCAGCGCTCACAAGCCCGAGAGGCTTGTCTACTCCCCCGCCGGGGCGGGCGGGGCTGGGAGCGGAGGCTCGGGCTTTGGTCGGATCGCAGGGAGAGGACTGGGGTTGGCGGCGTGAACACAGCCTGAAGGGGTTAGCGCACCACAGCTGGCTGGGAGGGAGACCGGGAAAAAGTCTGCAGCTGCCGAAGAGGCAAGAGACTTTTTCTTGCCTCTTTGTTTCGCGGCGCGCAAGGAGAGGGGATTCAGAGCGCCGCCTAAACGAACTCCAGAAACTGGCACGAGCCGCGGCTATCAGCGCGGACCCCAGAGACGGGCGTGAGACGCTGGGGCTGCTGCTGCCACCTCCAAGAAGCCTGTGTGCGAGCACAGGTCACTCTCCACACCGCCCCTCCCGGGAGCCCGTGCAGCCCGCCACTGCCAGCGTCCCGTGATCCAGGGACAACATCCCCCGGGAGAACGCACTGCGCGCCTCAGGCTGCTGCAACGTCACGCCGGCCTCTGACGCCGCAGGCTCGCCCCGCCTCCTCTGTACCCCTCCCTCCCCGCGGCCTGGGTGAGCCAGAGCCCCCGAAGCAGCTGCTCCTTTAACCCCGTCCTGTCTGGGCGGGGAACAGACGCCCTCAGGCGACCTACACGCAGAGGCGGGTCCAAATCCAAAGCTGATCCCCAGGAGCTGTGCGAACAGAGAAGAGGAGGGGAAATCTGTCCCAGCAGCCTCAGAAGAAGCGGATTAAAACTCCACAAACAACTTGATGTGCCTGCATCTGTTGAATACCTGAATAGACAACGAATCATCCCAAATTCAGGAGGTGGACTTTGGGAGCAGGATATATTAATTTTTCCCCTTTTCCTTTTTTTTTTGTGAGTGTATATGTATATGCTTCTGGGGTAGATTGTGTCTGTATAGCTTTGCTTTACAATAGCTTTATTTTACTTCACTATATTATAGCTTCTTTCTTTCTTTTCTTTCTTTCTTTCTTTCTTTCTTTCTTTCTTTCTTTCTTTCTTTCTTTCTTTCTTTCCTTCCTTCCTTCCTTCCTCCTTCCTTCCTTCCTTTCTTTCTTTCTTTCTATTTTTTCTCCCTTTTACTCTGAGCCGTGTGGACGAAAGGCTCTTGGTGCTTCAGCCAGGCATCAGGGCCGTACCTCGGAGGTGGGAGAGCCAACTTCAGGACACTGGTCCACAAGAGACCTCCCAGCTCCACGTAATACCAAACGGCAAAAATCTCTCAGAGATCTCCATCTCAACATCAAGACCCAGCATCACTCAATGACCAGCAAGCTACAGTGCTGAACACCCTATGCCAAACAACTAGCAAGACAGGAACACAGCCTCATCCATTAGCAGAGAGGCTGCCTAAAATCATAATAAGGCCACAGACACCCCAAAATACACCACCAGACGTGGACGTGCCCACCAGAAAGACAAGATCCAGCCTCATCCACCAGAGCTTAGGCACTAGTTCCCTCCACCAGGAAGCCTACACAACCCACTGAACCAACCTTAGCCACTGGGGACAGATACCAAAAACAACGGGAACTACAAACCTGCAACCTGTGATAAGGAGACCCCAAACACAGTAAGATAAGCAAAATGAGACGACAGAAAAACACACAGCAGATGAAGGAGCAGGGTCAAAACACACTAGACTTAACAAATGAAGAGGAAATAGGTAGTCTACCTGAAAAAGAATTCAGAATAATGATAGTAAGGATGATCCAAAATCTTGGAAATAGAATAGACAAAATGCAAGAAACATTTAACAAGGACGTAGAAGAACTAAAGAGGAATCAAGCAATGATGAAAAACACAATAAATGAAATTAAAAATACTCTAGATGGGATCAATAGCAGAATAACTGAGGCAGAAGAAAGGATAAGTGACCTGGAAGATAAAATGGTGGAAATAACTACTGCAGAGCAGGATAAAGAAAAAAGAATGAAAAGAACTGAGGACAGTCTCAGAGACCTCTGGGACAGCATTAAACGCACCAACATTCGAATTATAGGGGTCCCAGAAGAAGAAGAGAAAAAGAAAGGGACTGAGAAAATATTTGAAGAGATTATAGTTGAAAACTTCCCTAATATGGGAAAGGAAATAGTTAATCAAGTCCTGGAAGCACAGAGAGTCCCATACAGGATAAACCCAAGGAGAAACACGCCAAGACACATATTAATCAAACTGTCAAAAATTAAATATAAGGAAAACATATTAAAGGCAGCAAGGGAAAAAAACCAAATAACACACAAGGGAATCCCCATAAGGTTAACATCTGATCTTTCAGCAGAAACTCTGCAAGCCAGAAGGGAGTGGCAGGATATACTTAAAGTGATGAAGGAGAAGAACCTACAACCAAGATTACTCTACCCAGCAAGGATCTCATTCAAATGTGATGGAGAAATTAAAACCTTTACAGACAAGCAAAAGCTGAGAGAGTTCAGCACTACCAAACCAGCTTTACAACAAATGCTAAAGGAACTTCTCTAGGCAAGAAACACAAGAGAAGGAAAACACCTACAATAACAAACCCAAAACATTTAAGAAAATGGGAATAGGAACATACATATCGATAATTACCTTGAATGTAAATGGATTAAATGCTCCCACCAAAAGACACAGGCTGGCTGAATGGATACAAAAACAAGACCCATATATATGCTGTCTACAAGAGACCCACTTCAGACCTAGAGACACATACAGACTGAAAGTGAGGGGATGGAAAAAGATATTCCATGCAAATGGAAATCAAAAGAAAGCTGGAGTAGCAATTCTCATATCAGACAAAATAGACTTTAAAATAAAGACTATTACAAGAGACAAAGAAGGACACTATATAATGATCAAGGGATCGATCCAAGAGGAAGGTATAACAATTGTAAATATTTATGCACCCAACATAGGAGCACCTCAATACATAAGGCAAGTACTAACAGCCATAAAAGGGGAAATGGACAGCAACACAATCATAGTAGGGGACTTTAACACCCCACTTTCACCAATGGACAGATCATCCAAAATGAAAATAAATAAGGAAACACAAGCTTTAAATGATACATTAAACAAGATGGACTTAATTGATATTTATAGGACATTCCACCCAAAAACAACAGAATACACCTTTTTCTCAAGTGCTCATGGAACATTCTCCAGGATAGATCATATCTTGGGTCACAAATCAAACCTTGGTAAATTTAAGAAAATTGAAATCGTATCAAGTATCTTTTCCGACCACAACGCTATGAGACTAGATATCAATTACAGGAAAAGATCTGTAAAATATACAAACACATGGAGGCTACACAATACATTACTTAATAATGAAGTGATTACTGAAGAAATCAAAGGGGAAATCAAAAAATACCTAGAAATAAATGACAATGGATATACGACGACCCAAAACCTATGGGACGCAGCAAAAGCAGTGCTAAGAGGGAATTTTATAGCAATACAAGCCTACCTCAAGAAACAGGAAACATCTCGAATAAACAACCTAACCTTGCACCTAAAGCAATTAGAGAAAGAAGAACAAAAAAACCCCAAAGCCAGCAGAAGGAAAGAAATTATAAAGATCAGGTCAGAAATAAATGAAAAAGAAATGAAGGAAACAATAGCAAAAATCAATAAAACTAAAAGCTGGTTCTTTGAGAAGATAAACAAAATTGATAAACCATTAGCCAGACTCATCAAGAGAAAAAGGGAGAAGACTCAGATCAATAGAATTAGAAATGAAAAAGGAGAAATAACCACTGACACTGCAGAAATACAAAGGATCATGAGAGATTACTACAAGCAACTCTATGCCAATAAAATGGACAACCTGGAAGAAATGGACAGATTCTTAGAAATGCACAAACTGCCGAGACTGAACCAGGAAGAAATAGAAAATATGAACAGACCAATCACAAGCACTGAAATTGAAACTGTGATTAAAAACCTTCCAACAAACAAAAGCCCAGGACCAGATGGCTTCACAGGTGAATTCTATCAAACATTTAGAGAAGAGCTAACACCTATCCTTCTCAAACTCTTCCAAAATATTGCAGAGGGAGGAACACTCCCAAACTCATTCTACGAGGCCACCATCACCCTGATACCAAAACCAGACAAAGATGTCACAAAGAAAGAAAACTACAGGCCAATATCACTGATGAACATAGATGCAAAAATCCTCAACAAAATACTAGCAAACAGAATCCAACAGCACATTAAAAGGATCATACACCATGACCAAGTGGGGTTTATTCCAGGAATGCAAGGATTCTTCAATATACGCAAATCAATCAACGTGATACACCATATTAACAAATCGAAGGAGAAAAACCATATGATCATCTCAATCGATGCAGAGAAAGCTTTCGACAAAATTCAACACCCATTGATGATAAAAGCCCTGCAGAAAGTAGGCATAGAGGGAACTTTCCTCAACATAATAAAGACCATATATGACAAACCCACAGCCAACATTGTCCTCAATGGTGAAAAACTGAAACCATTTCCACTAAGATCAGGAACAAGACAAGGTTGCCCACTCTCACCACTATTATTCAACATAGTTTTGGAAGTCCTAGCCACAGCAATCAGAGAAGACAAAGAAATAAAAGGAATCCAAATCGGAAAAGAAGAAGTAAAGCTGTCACTATTTGCAGATGACATGATACTATACATAGAGAATCCTAAAGAGGCTACCAGAAAACTCCTAGAGCTAATCAATGAATTTGGTAAAGTAGCAGGATACAAAATTAATGCACAGAAATCGCTTGCATTTCTATACACTAATGACGAAAAATCTGAAAGTGAAATTAAGAAAACACTCCCGTTTACCATTGCAACAAAAAGAATAAGATATCTAGGAATAAACCTACCTAAGGAGACAAAAGACCTGTATGCAGAAAATTATAAGACACTGATGAAAGAAATTAAAGATGATACAAATAGATGGAGAGATATACCATGTTCCTGGATTGGAAGAATCAACATTGTGAAAATGACTCTACTACCCAAAGCAATCTACAGATTCAATGCAATTCCTATCAAACTACCACTGGCATTTTTCACAGAACTAGAACAAAAAATTTCACAATTTGTATGGAAACACAAAAGACCCCGAATAGCCAAAGCAATCTTGAGAACGAAAAATGGAGCTGGGGGAATCAGGCTCCCTGACTTCAGACTATACTACAAAGCTTCAGTAATCAAGACAGTTTGGTACTGGCACAAAAACAGAAATATAGACCAATGGAACAGGATAGAAAGCCCAGAGATAAACCCACACACATATGGTCACCTTATCTTTGATAAAGGACGCAAGCATATACAGTGGAGAAAAGACAGCCTCTTCAATAAGTGGTGCTGGGAAAATTGGACAGGTACATGTAAAAGTATGAAATTAGAACACTCCCTGACACCATGCACAAAAATAAACTCCAAATGGATTAAAGACCTAAGTGTAAGGCCAGACACTATCAAACTCTTAGAGGAAAACATAGGCAGAACACTCTATGACATACATCACAGCAAGATTCTTTTTGACCCAGCTCCCAGAGAAATGGAAATAAGAACACAGATAAACAAATGGGACCTAATGAAACTTAAAAGCTTTTGCACAGCAAAGGAAACCATAAACAAGACCAAAAGACAACCCTTAGAATGGGAGAAAATATTTGCAAATGAAGCAACTGACGAAGAATTCAAAATCTATGTGCTTAAATTAACCTTTCAGTTCATTTCAGTTTATCTTTCTTTGATGATTCAGAAAGCTCTTTAGGATCTTACAGGGTCATCTATAGAAACATTTTCTTATGTGTTCAGAAATGCTGAGCCTGGAAGTGTCCAGTCGGGGGTGCTGAAGAAAATAATTTATTGTAAGGTGATACTCTAAACCAGTATGGGAAAAAAGTATAATGGGGTATTGGGAAAACTTTGAAGAACATCCTGCCAACAGCTGCACAGATTTGGAAAAGGAGAATGTCTCCTGTGCTGGGCATGGATGTAGGACTGTGTATTCCTCATTACAGTGCCCAAGGAAGATACTGCTTCAGTCCTAAGTCATAGTAGGTACATTCTATAGCTCTGTTTATTCACAATGATTGCCTCTACGTCCCTAGTCTAGCCTCTCAGAGTGCACCATCCCTGGAGTCTGTTCCCTTAGGTTTCAGATCTCCAGAGTTCTGAAGGTGGAAGAATTAAGGTAGGACACCATAGCAGGAATCCAGAGGGACAAGGAGGCATTACATTATATGTAGGATGGTATGGAGAACTCAGAATATAGAGACAAAATAGATTCTACTGTTAAAACAATTTTGAGGTCCAGAGAGTGTTGGGGAGAGAACTAACATGAGTAAGATTGAATCTTCACAAACAATTATTATTCATATATTATGTTTGTGAAATTATCCCCATTTTACAGACAGGGAAACTTGAAGTTCACTGAGATTAGCTAAACTAATGTACGTAATCTATCCATACTCACACAGCTAATAAGTCTTTGAATCAGTATTTAAACTCAGATTTGTCTGATTCTGAAACTGCTCGCTCTTCACCATTCTACACACTCTCACATTCATTTTGGCAATAGGTCAGGAAAGTAAAGAGGAAAATAATAATCGCTAATATGTTGAGTGCTGTGTGTCAGGTAGGGAACCAGGCACTTCCCACACATTATCTCATCTTAAAGTTTTAGAAACTGAGGTCCAGAGAGCTTAGATAACATGTCTAAAGTCACATACTAAATGAGGGAAACCAGAATTTGAACCTAGACTCTGATTTCAGAGTCTACTTTCTTAAGAACTGTGCTATATTTGACTAGAAGCAGACCATATATATCCCAACCTGATTTTTGCCACTCATAGTCAGAATGCCCAGAGTTCTTCATTCAACTAGGATGTAAATACCCAATTAGGAAGTTGAATTCATATTTTAAATTTGTTGTATTGGTTTTGCCCCAAACAATCTGTTAGAAGATATTGCAGTACCTAGCAAAGAGGAGTAGAGAGAATTTTGTTCATGGATAATGCTACTTGGGAAAGGGCTATCTCCTGCATTACCTAGTGCCTGTTTTTAAGGGGCAATATCTGGTTCAGAGCTGAGAGTAATATAGAGATTCAATTATGTCAATTTATGCCATATGGCCCCAGACAAACTCACCAGCTTCTTCTGAACTGGTTCATCTTCTGTAACCTTCCCTAGAATGTGCTTTCATTCCTCATGGAGCTCCACTCTAACCAAACAATTCCATATCCTTTCCTCTCCTTCAGGAAAGAAAGGCAGTAGTAAATTGCATATATTTGTTCTCAAGCTTGTGATATACCTGAGGGGTTTCAAGTATTGCTTGGTTCTCTAGAAATCCAATTCACAAAAAAATGAGATAAAAAAGATCAAATCCCTTGCTATATTAATGTAGTACCATGTTACCTGTAATTACACTAGCTGTAGAAAGGACAGGGTTTCAAATGGTACCAATAGATTAACGACTCCTCCTACTCACACACTACTCATCTATAATACTGGTGTCAGAAGGGAAGAAAGGCCTGACAGCTGTGTTCTAAGTGCGCTATTTCCCATTAGACCCTTCCACTAAGGAATTCTTCCTTAGGGGATACCCTCTAACCTGAGGAGTGTCTAAAACACGTACTAGGTGATAAGGCAAGGCACCCTGCCTCTGATCAATAGCTCTCTAGATGCAGGAGTGAATAAACCATGGCCTGTGGGCCAAATCCAGACTGTTGTCTGTTTTTGTAAATAAAGTTTTATTGGAACACAGCCACACTTATTCATTTAGGTGTTGTCTATGACTGCTTTGCCATTACAACAGCAGAACTGAGTACTTGTACCAGAGAACAAACACATAGCCCACAAAGCTGAAAACGTTTACTATCTGGTTCTTTACAGAAAAAGTTTGTAACCCTGGTCTATGGCAACAGTTGACTTGGAAACTGTCAATGAACACAAAATCAACCCATACAAACAAATGCCCCTCAGGTACCTTCTGCTGCCCTCTATTATCCTGTTGTTCTCTCTCCAGCTTCACTGAAGATCCCAGAAGGAAAATGCCCTATAAAAAGTAATGTAGAGCTCTTTAGGGAACTTATGATTTCAGTAAATGGAAAAAAGGATAGAGTGGGATAAAACCTTCAGAATACCGAACACTTAAAGTGGTAGGGCTGAACTAAAAAGAGGGCAAATTTAGGAGGGTGTAAGTTAGCATGAAGGTACTTAGGACCTCGGGAGAGAGGATTTTTTTTGAGCATGACAGTTTCCTAGTGCCTATTTATTTTTATATTCTTTACTACAAACTTCCTAACTCATACACAGCAAATAGGAAGTAAATTATTCTTCTCTAGTCCCTATACTCATTCATTCATTCAAAGTTTTGAGCCAGGTACTAGACTGGATGCTGAGAATGTAACAGTGAATAATCAGGGCTTGTTTCCTCTTCTCATGGGGCCTACAGTTTAGTGGGGAAAAGAAGAATTAAAGATATGCTCGCAGAATTCATAATTCTGATAAGTACCACAAAGGAAAGCTATAGGATGCTCTAAGACTATATAACAAGAAGTCCAAATCTAGATTGGAGAGGTGGGGATAGTGTTACAATAAAAGCAACATTGATAAAGAACATTTAAGCTAAGACCTGAAGGGTGGATAGCAGTTTATATGAACAGCTCTTTCTCCTATTTCTATTCTTGCCTGGGGTAGGAACTTGGCATCTTCAAAGACTTGAAAGAAAACCATATTCCTTAGCAAGAGTGAAAGAAATAGAACATTAGGTTGAATATATAGTTAGAGTTCAACTCACACTGGACATTGAATGCTCTAGAATTTTATTGCAATTACAATGAAACACAATTTATAAGCAATGGGGCATGATGATTCCACTTACAGTTTTGTTCCATCACTCCAGGAAGAAGGTAGGGAATAGATGAAAAGAGTGGGAGGTAATAGTTTTCATGGACAAAGTTTTAGGGGGCTCTTGGAATAGTTTCTGACTCTCCTCACTTTTATTCATCTTTTCTCCTTTTCCATCCTCCCTACTTTTCTGCTTACTCTTTTTCCTTGCCTTCCTCTCCTCCACTCTAAATGGTCCATTGCCCTTGGATTTCAGCTCTCAAGTTTATGCTATTAGTTTTACTGCTTAGCAATCAAATCAGCTCTTGTTGAAGGCCTGGGAAGCCAGACATCACTTAAAGTGTCGGAACATAGATTGTGTGCCAGGTTGAGGTTTGTCTGTAGGGCAACTTGTGTTTGGAAGTTGGAAAACATTTGTACTATAGATCTTGGCTCAGTGGGTGCCCAATGCTTGTTTACTCATCAATTACAGTGAACTCTGTCTTGACATACGAATAAAACAACACAAAGGTCCATCTCAAGGTCAAAAGATGAAGCCTCTGTGTATGTGTGTGTGTGTGTGTATGTGCACGTGTGTACATGTGCACACCCTGGCCCTCCCTCTTATTTCCAACTAAATTGTAACACTCAATCCCTTGCCCATCATTGAACACCCATATCTTGGGCTCTCTGACTTTCTCTTCCCCTACTTCTTCTTTTCTTCCTCCTTGTTTTTTTTTTATTTCATTTCATAGCATTTTTCTAATCGAGGAACAAGAAGTTTTCTCTCCAGCTAAAGAACTGTGTCATCAGCAAGCAGATTGAAAAAACATCTTTTGGTATAAGGGTCCTTCCAAGCACAGCTGCAACCTCAGCATATTCACAACTGACTGCTTAGGCTACATGGAAGCCTTGTCTGTTGCAAACATTTACAAGTATAGACTAAAAGACCACAGCCTACTGTGATTCAATTATAGCTGCCCATATACCGTATACTCCATACATCAGTGCTGCCCATCACCATAAAGTATAGCCATTAGAGCTCTTATGTCACAGTATCCATAACTTGAATAATATTGTGATGGAAATTTCCATTTAACAAAGATTTCCAAGCCTTGAGTGATGGCCCATTTATTTCAAGCAATTTACATTTATATAACCTTCATTTTCTGCCACCTAGAAACCAAAAGCCAGGGTAACAGTGAACCGTCTATTAGGATTAAGCTTTCTACATTTTGGTCTTCAGGTTTCTTACTTTATCAGACCTCCTTCTTCTTCTCTCCTCTGCTGCCTGGTGATAAGTCCCATGCTCACAGTTAGAAGGAAATGAATATACAACCACAGAACAGCCTCTGCCTTGTCCTGGAGTTTCTGAGAGATATCCATCGAGGTAGTCAATTTCCAGCTGAGATATCCAGGTGCCCCTCAAGGCAACAGAGCACTCATTTGCTCTGAGTAACTTGATATATCGCTTTCCTTACCCCACCTGTGTTCTGGTCTAGCTTGGACCTGGAGCTGCTGTTGACTCTACCTCCATGTCCATGGCATGGCCATCACCACTTTCAGAAATGAAGCCTACTCTATTCTCTTCTTTGGTGTTGCTTGTCGATTTCAGTTTCAATCTAGTTTCCTTCTTGGCTACAAGCTTCCTACAGGTGTTACATATTTCCATCAGCCTCTGGCCCCTTTACTCTTCCACAAATGCAGTTAATTCTTTTTAAGATTGGTATCTCCTTAAAGGGTGAGGCAGCATATCATAGTCAATTAGAGCAGTGCTTCTAATTGCTTCTAATGTGCATAAGTATCACCTGGAGATCTTCTTAACATGCAGATTTTAATACAGTAGGTCTGGGTGGGGCCTGAGAGTCTGCATTTCTAATACGCTCATAGATAATGCTGATGATCCTGGTCTGCAGGAAGATTAATACCTAACATACAGAGTTGTGTATTAAGTAAACCAACCAAGTGAAAGTGCCTAGTAAGAATGAAGGGAATCAACATATTTGAGTCCTTACTTTGAAAACTACTATGAGATTTTCATACGTGATCTAATTTAAACCTCATAAGAACATCATTAGGAAGCTACTATTAGCCTCATTTTCATGATAAAGACACAAGGTTAATACCTTGCCCAAGGTTCCAAATGTGTCTGACACAACGTTCAGGTTCTTAACCATCACATTATACTACTTCTACACTTATTAAGAAAATAGGCCAAAGGAATAAGGACTTGGCAAGTTAAAGCTATTCGTTTTGATCTAAGATATAGCCATATAATCAGGGATGATCATGAGAAGTTAGATAGTTACCCTGAATTTGGTGTACAGGCACTTGATTATCAAAAAATTGGTTGGACAAGAGTGAAGATTGTCTCAATAACTAAGACTCTATGATGCTGTATTTGGTAATGGTTACATTTCAGGTGACAAATATTTATCACTATTCTGGATTGAGAATGGGCACAAGAAGCCAAATGGGGTTCAAATAATTAGCTTTATCCATAGTAAATCTAGATTTGAAAACTGGATTTGATTTGAAAGCTAAAATTGGGCTTCCTACTCCCTCATCGCCCCGAATTTTAAGATAATGCACTCCACTAAAGGGCAGGCATGATTTATCAAGCCAGGTAAATAAATCATAAAAGAGTAGAATAGTAGTTGGCAGCCACTAGAACTGATCTGCTTATCCCATAAAGACTGCAAGCACATATGAAATTCACCTTGTCTGAGTACAGAGGTCCAAGAGAGATAGGAGAGAGGAGAGAGAGAGATTGAGGTAAGCCTGCATTGTCTTTTCAATACATTTATTCTGTATTCTGGTTAAAACAAAGTTCTTGGGAAGGAGTGTGTAGGATTTAGAAGATAAACTGGAAATATTCTCTCCAAAATAACTCTCCATATCCCCCTTACTACACAAAAGAGAAGCAGAAGTCCCCTTATATAAAGTCCTAGGCAGGAATCATGGGACAGGTAAAAAAGTATCCTCTCTCCAGGTAATGATAAACATGTATTTTCTTGATTTGACAGCATGGAGTAGAGGTTAAACTTCTAGGCTCTACTTAAGTTGCAGGGGCTTAATTATGGCTTTGCTAATTACTCTGTAACATTAACAAAGTCACTTAATGTCTCTGTAGGTCAATTTGGCAACATCTAAAATGGTAATAAAAGGAAAGGATTTTGGGGAGATAGTGGAAACAGCAGCATACCTTTTGAATCTCCCTGAATCCTACAATAAAAGCAGACAGAACAACTAGATATCAAAATTAAAAACTCATGAGCAACACAGGTGATAAGATACCCTCACAACCTCAAAATACCAGCAGATGAGCAGGACAGATATCAACATGCAGAACTAGCATGATATCAGGGAACGTGTAGAATAAAGTAGAGGGAAGAAACAGGGCATCTCACGGACCTTAGAACAGAAAAGCCCCAACATAGCCTAAAATGGTTTACTGGAAATACAGCAGAGTAAATTGAGAATAGCAACTGAAACTGGATGTGGAATAGAAGAAAGGAGATAAGCAGAAGAGGTTAAGTAAAAACCCTGTAGCCCTGAATTGGAATTGGAAGTATACATATGAACTCATGAGGTTTCTTTCCTCCTTCCCTCCCTCCCCCCCTTCCTTCCTTCCTTCCTTTCTTTCCCCCTCCTTTCCTCCCTCTCTTCCTTCTTTCTTTCTACCTAGCCATCTATCTTCGCCATCTCTACACATGGGAAAGGCCTAGAAACACTGGCCAAACAAATAGTAACACACAAATTGTGGACTTGAAATACTGTGTTCTATCAAAAGACATTAGGGCATCTTAGAGAAATAGCTGATTCTAGGTCAGCCATGTTTTATCATACAAGATAATATACATGCTATCAAAAACTATTAGGGTCATGTTAAAAGAACTCATGGGCCAGTTTGAAAGGGACCTTATTGAACAAATACAGGAAAGTCTGAGATTCAGAAAGGACTACATTAGGGGAGTAATGTCAGCAAAATGGCACAGTAGGCAGATCCAAGCTTTCATTTCACCAAAGAAACATCACAAAATAACCAGAAATTGTCAGAACCAAATTTGTCAGAACTCTGGAAAACAGTCAAAGCATTAGAGCCATCAAGTAAACACTGAATCAAGAAAAAAGGCAACTTTGATACAATAGGAAAGCTTACGGAATTTTTACTAGCCCTTGACCCACTACCTTCCCAGCATGGTGGCAGTCTTAAAGATGGAAATCTGAATTCCTAGTGTAGGATCCTGGTCCCTGGATGCAAAGGGAGCAGAATAGGCCTTATTCACAAATTATTGTGTATGTCTGTTCTAACTCATTTGGAGGATACCTGAAGGACAAAGGAAAAGCAATTAGCTCTGTTTCAAATAACTCAGAAGTCAGGCTAGAAAAGTGGTAGGCTTTGCTCAAAAATGCTACAAGCTGAAATAACAGCCCACAGATGCCTGGGGACAAAATATAAAATAGTCCACCTAAGGCCCAGGAGACAAAACTGTGGAGTTTCTTTGGGGAATTAGTACACTCAAAAGGACATGTATATACAGGGAAATTTAGAAAGCTGTATGCATGCTCAGTAAAGACTGAAGAAGATAAAGCTTTCAACTAAGGCTGATCCCCAAGCTCAGTTCAAGCCTGGCTAAGTGTGGAAGGAATGTCCCTGCACAGAGCAAATCTGCAAGAACTAGAAGAAGTATTTGTGTTTTGAGGATTTTTTGTATGTTTTTTGTTCTTTATATTTTTTAGCTCCTGGCATTCAAGAAAATCTCTGTCAAAATATTAACTGAACACATCCTAAGGAAGAGAGACTTCAATGACCACACAAAACAATGAATATAGTACATAAAAATAGTTGAGAAAGTCATTAAACAAAATAACTACTGTAGCCTTCAATAATGACAACAACAAAAAGCAAACCCTAGGGAAGGGAGAGAATCTGATTTCAAGAGTTATCACACTATAATATTGAAATTTCCCATTTTCAACAATTAAAAAATATCAAAAGGTGTACAAAGAAATAGGAAAGTATGGCCCATTCAGAGAAACAAAATAAAGTGATAGAAACCATACCTGAGGAAGTCCAGACATAAGACTTACTAGAAAAAGACTTTAAAACAACTATCTTAAATATGCTCAAAGAGATAACTAATAAGGACCTAGTGTATAGCACAGGGAACTCTACTCAATACTCTGTAATGACCTATATGGGAAAAGAATCTAAAAAACAGTAGATATATGTATACGTATAACAGATTCACTTTGCTGTACAGCAGAAGGTAACACAACATTGTAAATCAACTCTACTCCAATAAAAATTTTAAAAAATAAATAAAATGGCAATTCTACATCAATGTTTTTATGTCATAGAGCTGTCGGACATTCTGGAACACACTTGACTGTTTGGAATGATACTGCATTTGTATCCAGTTATTATTGCTTTGAAATGATTGCAGCAATCACACAAAATGAAATACAAAGTATTATTTACACTTGAAAAAAATATGCTCAAAGAACAAAATAAATAAAACATGGACAAAGAACTAAAGGAAATGAGGAAAGCAATATATGAGCAAAATGAGAGCATCTATAAAGGAACAGAAGTTACAAAATGAATCAAACAGAAATTCTGGAGTAGAGAAGTACAATGACTGCAATGAAAAATTCACTAGAGGGGCTCAAGAGCAGATTTGAGCAGGCAGAAAAAAGAATCAGAGAACTTGAAGATAGGACAATTGAAATTATAGAATCTGAGGAGGGGAATGATAAAAGAATGAAGAGAAATGAACCAAACCTAAAAGACCTGTGGAACACCATCAAACAGAACAACATACACATCATGTGAGTCCCAGAAGAAGAAAGAAAGAAAAGGGAAGAAAGAACATATGAAGAAATAATGGCCAAAAACTTCCCAAATTTCATGAGAGATATGAATCTATAAATCCAAGAATGTCAATGGACTTCACATAGGATAAACTCAGAGACCCAGACCAATATATTATAATCAAACTGTTGAACACCAAAGAAAAGAGAGAATCTTGAAAGCAGCAAGAGAAAAGTGACTCATCACACACAAGGGATTCTCAGTAAGAGAACAGTGTATTTCATATATGAACTATAAAGGCTAGAAGTCAGAGGATAACATATTTAATGTATTGAAAGAAAAAAAAATGTCAACCAAGGATTATATATCTCACAAAATTGTCCTTCAAAAATGAGGAAGAACTTAAGATATATCAAGATAAACAAAAGCTGGGGGAATTTCCTACTACTAGACATGCTATACAAGAAGGTATACAAGGGATACCTTCAGGTTGAAGAGATACTATACAGTAACTCAAAGCTGTATGAAGAAATAGAGCTAGGGTAAGGTAAAAACATAGGTAAACACAAAAGCCAGTACTTTTGTATTTGGGGGTTATAATTTCACTTATTATATCCTAGAGGATTTAAAGACAAAGGCATAAAATAATTATAAATCTATATTATTGGGCATATAACATATAAAGATGTAACTTGTGACAACATAAAGTGGGAGAAGATGAAGCTATATAGGAACAAACTCCTTCTATGCTTCTGAAGGCAGGTTAGTATCAATTCAAACTAGATTACTAAAATTTAGGATGTTCAACATAAATCCCATTAGTAACCACAAAGAAAGTATGATAAAAAAATATACACAAAAGGATACAAGAAGAGAATAAAAAGAGTAAACAACAACCAACATATCAACTAAACACAAAAGCAATAAGGGAGGATATGAGTGACAAACAAAAAAGAATGAGACATGCAGAAAATAAATAGTAAAATGGCAGAAGTAAGTCTATTCTTACCAGTAATTGCTCTAAATGTAAACAGCTTAAACTATTTTTTTTAAAAAAGGCAAAGGTTAGCAGAATGAAAAAAAAAAAAACATGATCCAACTATATGCTATCTACAAGAGACCCAAAGACACAAATATCTTGAAAGTGGAAGAATGAAAAAAGACTTTCTATGCAAATAGTAACCTAAAGAGAGCTAGGGTGCCTATACAAACATCAGACAAATAGACGTCAAGTCCATAACTGTTACAAGAGAAAAAAGGACATTATATATTTATAAAAGACTCACTTCATTGATAAGATATAACAATTATAAAAATATATGGTTAATAAACAATGATAAACCAAACAAGAGCCCCAAATGAAGCAAATATTTAAAAAATAGAAGAGAGAAATAGATAGTTCTAAAATAATAGTTGGAGGCTCCAATACACCACAAATAATAATGGACAGAATGACTAGACAGATTAGTAAGGGAATAGAGGACTTGAAAACCAATATAAACCCATGACACATAATAATCACATGTAAAACATTCTACCCAACAGCAGCAGAATACACATTCTTCTCAAGTGCACATAAAACATTCTATAGGATAGACCCTATGGTAAGTTACAAAGCAAGTTTCAATAAATTTAAAAGATGGAAATCATACAAAGTATCTTTTCTGACCACAGTGTAATGAAAACAGGTCAATAACGAAGGAAAACTGGAAAATTCACAGATATATGGAAAATAACACATACCTAAACAATGATCAAAGAAGAAATCACAAGGGGTATTTGATCATACTAAGAGCCAAATAAACATGAGAACATAATATATCAACAGTTATGGGAGAGACCTTCAAGATGGCAGAGGAGTAAGATGTGGAGATCACCTTCCTCCCCACAAATACATCAGAAATACATCTACCTGTGGAACAACTCCTACAGAACACCTACTGAACACTGGCAGAAGACCTCAGACTTTCCAAAAGGCAAGAAATCCCCCACGTACCTGTGTAGGTCAAAAGAAAAAAGAAAAAACACAGAGAAAAGAATAGGGACAGGACCTGCACCTCTGGGAGGGAGCTGTGAAGGAAGAAAAGTTTCCACACACTAGGAAGCCCCTTCACTGGTGGAGATGGGGAGTGGCAGGGGGGAAGCTTCAGAGCCATGGAGGAGAGTGCAGCAACAGGGGTGCAGAGGGCAAAGTGGAGAGATTCCTGCAAAGAGGATCCCTGCCGACCAGCACTCACCAGCCTGAGAGGCTTGTTGTTCACCCGCCGGGTTGGGTGGGGGCTGGGAGCTGAGGCTTGGGCTTCAGAGGTCAGATCCCAGGGAGAGGACTGGGGTTGGCTGCGTGAACACAGTCTGAAGGGGGCTAGTGCGCCACAGCTAGCCAGGAGGCAGTCCGGGAAAATGTCTGGACCTGCCTAAGAGGCAAGAGACCATTGTTTCAGGGTGCGCGAGGAGACGGGATTTAGAGCACTGCCTAAATGAGCTCCAGAGAAGGGCGCAAGCTGCAGCTATCAGTGCAGACACCAGAGATGGGCATGAAATGCTAAGGCTGCTGCTGCAGCCACCAAGAAGCCTGTGTGCAAGCACAGGTCACTATCCACACCTCCCCTCCTGGGAGCCTGTGCAGCCCTCCACTGCCGGGGTCCCGTGATCCAGGGACAACTTCCCTGGGAGAACACACAGCAGGCCTCAGGCAGTTGCAAGGTCACGAGGGCCTCTGCCATCACAGGCTCACCAGGCATTCCGTAACCAGCCCTCCCCCCGGCCTGAGTGAGCCAGAGCCCCCTAATCAGCTGCTATTTTAACCCCTTCCTGTCTGGGAGGGAACAGAAGCCCTCAGGCAACCTATACGCAGAGGTGGGGCCAATCCAAAACTGAATCCCAGGAGCAGTGCAAACAAAGAAGAGAAAGGGAAATTTCTCCCAGCAGACTCAGGAGCAGAGGATTAAATCTCCACAATCAACTTGATGTACCCTGCATCTGTGTAATATCTGAATAGACAATAAGCCATCCCAAAATTGAGGCAGAGGACTTTGGGAGAACCTGTAGAGTTGGGGTTTGCTGTATGTGACTGACTGATTTCTGGTTTTACATTTATATTAGTTTAGTATTTAGAGCTTATTATCACTGGTAGATTTGTTTATTGATTTGGTTGCTCTCTTCCTTTTTTTAAATATATATATATATATATTTTTTTCCTTTTTCTCTTTTTGTGAGTGTGTATGTGTATGCTTCCTTGTGTGATTTTGTCTGTATAGCTTTGCTTTTACCATTTGCCCTAGGGTTCTGTCTAACCGTTTTATTTTATTTTTTTCATAATATAGTTTTTAGCACTTGTTATCACTGGTGGATTTGTTTTTTGGTTTGGCTGCTCTCTTCTTTCTTTCTTTTTGCTTTTTTAATTACTTTTTAATTTTTAAAATTTTATTTTTACTATTTTTTAATTTTTTATTTTAGTAAGTTTATTTCTTTTTATTTCTTTCTCTCTTTTTTTCTACCTTTTCTTCTGAGCCGTGTGGCTGACAGGGTCTTGGTGCTCCAGAGGGGTGTCACGCCTGTGCCTCTGAGGTGGGAGAGCCGAGTTCAGAACATTGGTCCACCAAAGATCTCCCAGCTCTATGTAATATCAAACGGCAAAAGCTGTCCCAGATATCTCCATCTCAACGCTAAGAACCAGCTCCACTCAACAACCAGCAAGCTACAGTGCTGGACACCCTGTGCCAAACAACCAGCAAGACAGGAACACAACCCCACCCATTAGAAGAGAGGCTGCCTAAAATCATAATAAGTTCACAGACACCCCAAAACACACCACCAGATGCGGACCTGCCCACCAGAAAGACAAGATCCAGCCTCATCCACCAGAACACAGGCACTAGTCCCCTTCACCAGGAAGCCTACACAACTCACTGAACCAACCTTAGCCACTGGCAGCAGACACCAAAAACAACGGGAACTATGAACATGCAGCCTGCGAAACGGAGACCCCAAACATAGTAAGTTAAGGAAAATGAGAAGACAGAGAAACACACAGCAGATGAAGGAGCAAGGTAAAAACCCACCAGACCTAACAAGTGTAGAGGAAATAGGCAGTCTACCTGAAAAAGTATTCAGAATAACGAAAGTAAAGATGATCCAAAATCTTGGAAATAGAATGGAGAAAATACAAGAAATGTTTAACAAGGACCTAGAAGAACTAAAGAGCAAACAAACAATGATGAACAACACAATAAATGAAATTTAAAATTGTGTAGAAGGAATCAATTGTAGAATAACTGAGGCAGAAAAACGGATAAGTGACCTGGAAGATAGAAGAGTGGAAATAACTACTGCAGAGCAGAATAAAGAAAAAAGAATGAAAAGAATTGAGGACAGCCTCAGAGACCTCTGGGAGAACATTAAATGCATCAACATTCAAATTATAGGAGTCCCAGAAGAAGAACAGAAAAAGAAAGGGACTGAGAAAATATTTGAAGAGATTATTCTTGAAAACTTCCCTAATATGGGAAAGGAAACAGTCAATCAAGTCGAGGAAGAGCAGAGAGTCCCATACAGGATTAATCCAAAGAGAAACATGTCAAGATACATATTAATCAAACTATCAAAAACTAAATACAAAGAAAAAATATTAAAAGCAGCAAGGGAAAAACAACAAATAATATACAAGGGAATCCCCATAACGTTAACAACTGATCTTTCAGCAGAAACTCTGCAAGCCAGAGGGAGTGGCAAGACATTTAAAGAGATGAAAAGGAAAAACCTACAACCAAGATCACTCTACCCAGTTAGGATCTCATTCAGATTTGATGGAGAAATTAAAATATTTACAGACAAGCAAAAGCTAAGAAAATTCAGCACCACCATCCAGCTTGGCAACAAATGTTACAAGGAACCTCTCTAGGCAGGAAACACAAGAGAACGAAAATACCTACAATAACAAACCCCAAAGAATTAAGAAAATAGTAATAGGAACATACATATCGATAATTACCTTAAATGTAAATGGATTAAATGCTCCAACCAAAAGATGGAGACTGGCTGAATGGATACAAAAACAAGGCCCGTATATATGCTGTCTACAAGAGACCCACTTCAGACCTAGGGACACACACAGACTAAAAGTGAGGGGATGGAAAAAGATATTCCATGCAAATGGAAATCAAAAGAAAGCTGGAGTAGCAATTCTCATACCAGACAAAATAGACTGTAAAATAAAGACTGTTACAAGGGACAAAGAAGGACACTACATAATGATCAAGGGATCGATCCAAGAAGAAGATATAGCAATTGTAAGAATTTATGCACCCAACATAGGAGCATCTCAATACACAAGGAAAATGCTAACAGCCATAGAAGGGGAAACTGACAGTAACACAATCATAGTAGGGGACATTAACACCCCATTTTCACCAATGGATAGATCATCCAAAATGAAAATAAATAAGGAAACACAAGCTTTAAATAATACATTAAACGAGACGGACTTAATTGGTATTTATAGGACATTCCATCCAAAAACAACAGAATACACTTTCTACTCAAGTGCTCATGGAACATTCTCGAGGATAGATCATATCTTGGGTCATAAATCAAGCCTTGGTAAATTTAAGAAAATTGAAATCATATCAAGTATCTTTTCCGACCACAACACTATGAGACTAGATATCAATTACAGGAAAAAATCTGTAAAAAATACAAACGCGTGGAGACTAAGCAATACACTACTAAATAATCCAGAGATCACTGAGGAAATCAAGCAGGAAATAAAAAAATACCTAGATTCAAATGACAATGAAAACACGATGACTCAAAACCTATGGGATGCAGCAAAAGCAGTTCTAAGAGGGAAGTTTATAGCAATACAATCCTATCTCAAGAAACGAGAAACATCTCAAATAAACAACCTAACCTTACACCTAAAGAAATTAGAGAAAGAAGAACAAAAAACCCTAAAGTTAGCAGAAGGAAAGAAATCATAAAGATCAGATCAGAAATAAATGAAAAAGAAATGAAGGAAACAATAGCAAAGATCAATAAAACTAAAAGCTGGTTCTTTGAGAAGATAAACAAAATTGATAAACCATTAGCCAGACTCATCAAGAGAAAAAGGGAGAAGACTCAAATCAATAGAATTAGAAATGGAAAAGGAGAAGTAACAACTGACACAGCAGAAATACAAAGGATCATGAGAGACTACTACAAGCAACTATATGCCAATAAAATGGACAACCTGAAAGAAATGGACAAATTCTTAGAAAAGCACAACCTTCTGAGACTGAACCAGGAGGAAATAGAAAATATAAACACACCAATCATAAGCACTGAAATTGAGACTGTGATTAAAAATCTTCCAACAAACAAAAGCCCAGGACCAGACAGATTCGCAGGTGAATTCTATCAAACATTCAGAGAATAGCTAACACCTATCCTTCTCAAACTCTTCCAAAATATAGCAGAGGGAGGAACACTCCCAATCTCATTCTATGAGGCCACCATCACCCTGATACCAAAACCAGAGAAAGATGTCACAAAGAAAGAAAACTACAGGCCAAAATCACTGATGAACATAGATGCAAAAATCCTCAACAAAACACTAGGAAACAGAATTCAACAGCACATTAAAAGGATCATACACTATATCAAGTGGGGTTTATCGCAGGAATGCAAGGATTCTTCAATATATGCAAATCAATCAATGTGATACACCATATTAACAAATTGAAAGAGAAAAACCATATAAACGTCGCAATTGATGCAGAAAAAGCTTTTGACAAACTTCAACACCCATTTATGATAAAAACCCTCCAGAAAGTAGGCATACAGGGAACTTACTCAACATAAGAAAGGCCACATATGACAAACCCACAGCCAACATCTTTTATTTATTTATTCATTTATTTATTTATTTATTTATGGCTGCATTGGGTCTTCATTGTTGCCTGCAGTCTTTCTCTAAAGATGTTACTAGAGCCAATCAATGAATTTGGTAGAGTGGCAGGATACAATTTAATGCACAGAAATCTCTTGCATTCCTACACACTAATGATGAAAAATCAGAAAGAGAAATTAAGGAAACACTCCCATTTATCACTGCAACAAAAAGAATAAAATACCTAGGAATAAACCTACCTAAGGAGACAAAAGATCTGTATGCAGAAAACTCTAAGACACTGATGAAGGAAATTAAACATGATACAAACAGATGGAGAGATATACCATGTTCTTGTATTGAAAGAATCAACATTGTGAAAATGACTACAGTACCCCAAGCAATCTACAGATTCAATGCAATCCCTATCAAACTACCAATGGCATTTTTCACAGAAATAGAAAAAAAAATTTAACCATTTTTATGGAAACAGAAAAGACCCCGAATAGCCAAAGAAATCTTGAGAAATAAAAATGGAGCTGGAGGAATCAGGCTTCCTGACTTCAGTCTATACTACAAATGTACAGTCATCAAGACAGTATGGCACTGGCACAAAAAAAGAAATATAGATCAGTGGAACAGGATAGAAAGCCCAAAGATAAACCCACACACATATGGTCACCTTACCTTTGATAAAGGATGCAAGAATACACAATGGAGAAAAGACAGCCTCTTCAATAAGGGGTGCTGGGAAAACTGGACAGCTACATGTAAAAGAATGAAATTAGAACACTCCCTAACACCATACACAAAAATAAACTCAAAATGGATTAAAGACCTAAATGTAAGGCCAGACACTATAAAAAAAAGTCTTAGAGAAAAACCTAGGGAGAACACCGTATGACATACATCACAGCAAGATCCTTTTCGACCCACCTCCTAGAGAAATGGAAATAAATCCAAAAATAAACAAATGGGACCTAATGAAACTTCAAAGCTTTTGCACAGCAAGGGAAACCATAAACAAGACATAAAAACACCCCTCAGAATGGGAGAACATATTTGCAAATGAAGCAACTGACAAAGGATTAATCTCCAAAGTTTACAAGCAGCTCATGCAGCTCAATATCAAAAAAACAAACAACCCAATCCCAAAATGGGCAGAAAACCTAAACAGACACTTCTCCAAAGAAGATATACAGATTGCCAACAAACACATGAAAGAATGCTCATCATTAATCATTAGAGAAATGCAAATCAAAACTACAATGAGGGAGGAGGAGAGAAGATGGCGGAAGAGTAAGACGCGGAGATCACCTTCCTTCCCACAGATACAGTAGAAATACATCTACACGTGGAACTGCTCCTACAGAACACCCACTGAACGCTGGCAGAAAACGTCAGACCTCCCAAAAGGCAAGAAACTCCCCCCGTACTTGGGTAGGGCAAAAGAAAAAAGAAATAACAGAGACAAAAGAATAGGGACGGCACCTGCACCAGTGGGAGGGAGCTGTGAAGGAGGAAAGATTTCCACGCACTAGGAAGCCCCTTTGCGGGCAGAGACGGCGGGTGGCAGAGGGGGGAAGCTTCGGAGCCACGGAGGAGAGCGCAGCCACAGGGGTGTGGAGGGCAAAGCAGAGAGATTCCCGCACTTGCCGCATGGAGGCTCAGCGCTGACCAGCACTCACCAGCCCGAGAGGCTTGTCTGCTCAGCCGCCAGGGCGGGCGGGGCTGGGAGCTGAGGCTCGGGCTTCGGTCGGATCGCAGGGAGAGGACTGGGGTTGGCGGCGTGAACACAGCCTGAAGGGGTTAGTGCACCACAGCTAGCCAGGAGGGAGTCCAGGAAAAAGTCTGCAGCTGCCGAAGAGGCAAGAGACTTTTTCTTGCCTCTTTGTTTCGCGGCGCGCAAGGAGAGGGGATTCAGAGTGCCGCCTAAACGAACTCCAGAGACTGGCGCGAGCCGCGGCGATCAGCGCGGACCCCAGAGACGGGCGTGAGACGCTGGGGCTGCTGCTGCCGCCTCCAAAAAGCCTGTGTGCGAGCACAGGTCACTCTCCACACCGCCCCTCCGGGAGCCCGTGCAGCCCGCCACTGCCAGCGTCCCGTGATCCAGGGACAACTTCCCGGGAGAACGCACTGCGCACCTCAGGCTGGTGCAACGTCACGCCGGCCTCTGACGCCGCAGGCTCGCCCCGCCTCCTCTGTACCCCTCCCTCCCCGCGGCCTGGGTGAGCCAGAGCCCCCGAAGCAGCTGCTCCTTTAACCCCGTCCTGTCTGGGCGGGGAACAGACGCCCTCAGGCGACCTACACGCAGAGGCGGGTCCAAATCCAAAGCTGATCCCCAGGAGCTGTGCGAACAGAGACGAGGAGGGGAAATCTCTCCCAGCAGCCTCAGAAGCAGCGGATTAAAACTCCACAAACAACTTGATGTGCCTGCATCTGTTGAATACCTGAATAGACAACGAATCATCCCAAATTCAGGAGGTGGACTTTGGGAGCAGGATTTATTAATTTTTCCCCTTTTCCTTTTTTTTTGTGAGTGTATATGTATATGCTTCTGGGGGAGATTTTGTCTGTATAGCTTTGCTTTATAATAGCTTTATTTTACTTCACTATATTATAGCCTCTTTCTTTCTTCCTTTCTTTCTATTTTTTCTCCCTTTAACTCTGAGCCGTGTGGACGAAAGGCTCTTGGTGCTTCAGCCAGGCATCAGGGCCGTACCTCGGAGGTGGGAGAGCCAACTTCAGGACACTGGTCCACAAGAGACCTCCCAGCTCCACGTAATACCAAACGGCAAAAATCTCTCAGAGATCTCCATCTCAACATCAAGACCCAGCATCACTCAATGACCAGCAAGCTACAGTGCTGGACACCCTATGCCAAACAACTAGCAAGACAGGAACACAGCCCCATCCATTAGCAGAGAGGCTGCCTAAAATCATAATAAGGCCACAGACACCCCAAAATACACCACCAGACGTGGACGTGCCCACCAGAAAGACAAGATCCAGCCTCATCCACCAGAGCTCAGGCACTAGTTCCCTCCACCAGGAAGCCTACACAACCCACTGAACCAACCTTAGCCACTGGGGACAGATACCAAAAACAATGGGAACTACGAACCTGCAACCTGTGATAAGGAGACCCCAAACACAGTAAGATAAGCAAAATGAGACGACAGAAAAACACACAGCAGATGAAGGAGCAGGGTCAAAACACACTAGACTTAACAAATGAAGAGGAAATAGGTAGTCTACCTGAAAAAGAATTCAGAATAATGATAGTAAGGATGATCCAAAATCTTGGAAATAGAATAGACAAAATGCAAGAAACATTTAACAAGGACGTAGAAGAACTAAAGAGGAACCAAGCAATGATGAAAAACACAATAAATGAAATTAAAAATACTCTAGATGGGATCAATAGCAGAATAACTGAGGCAGAAGAAAGGATAAGTGACCTGGAAGATAAAATGGTGGAAATAACTACTGCAGAGCAGGATAAAGAAAAAAGAATGAAAAGAACTGAGGACAGTCTCAGAGACCTCTGGGAGAACATTAAACGCACCAACATTCGAATTATTGGGGTCCCAGAAGAAGAAGAGAAAAAGAAAGGGACTGAGAAAATATTTGAAGAGATTATAGTTGAAAACTTCCCTAATATGGGAAAGGAAATAGTTAATCAAGTCCTGGAAGCACAGAGAGTCCCATACAGGATAAACCCAAGGAGAAACACGCCAAGACACATATTAATCAAACTGTCAAAAATTAAATATAAGGAAAACATATTAAAGGCAGCAAGGGAAAAACAACAAATAACACACAAGGGAATCCCCATAAGGTTAACATCTGATCTTTCAGCAGAAACTCTGCAAGCCAGAAGGGAGTGGCAGGATATACTTAAAGTGATGAAGGAGAAAAACCTACAACCAAGATTACTCTACCCAGCAAGGATCTCATTCAGATGTGATGGAAAAATTAAAACCTTTACAGACAAGCAAAAGCTGAGAGAGTTCAGCACCACCAAACCAGCTTTACAACAAATGCTAAAGGAACTTCTCTAGGCAAGAAGCACAAGAGAAGGAAAACACCTACAATAACAAACCCAAAACATTTAAGAAAATGGGAATAGGAACATACATATCGATAATTACCTTGAATGTAAATGGATTAAATGCTCCCACCAAAAGACACAGGCTGGCTGAATGGATACAAAAACAAGACCCATATATATGCTGTCTACAAGAGACCCACTTCAGACCTAGAGACACATACAGACTGAAAGTGAGGGGATGGAAAAGATATTCCATGCAAATGGAAATCAAAAGAAATCTGGAGTAGCAATTCTCATATCAGACAAAATAGACTTTAAAATAAAGACTATTACAAGAGACAAAGAAGGACACTATATAATGATCAAGGGATCGATCCGAGAGGAAGGTATAACAATTGTAAATATTTATGCACCCAACATAGGAGCACCTCAATACATAAGGCAAATACTAACAGCCATAAAAGGGGAAATGGACAGCAACACAATCATAGTAGGGGACTTTAACACCCCACTTTCACCAATGGACAGATCATCCAAAATGAAAATAAATAAGGAAACACAAGCTTTAAATGATACATTAAACAAGATGAACTTAATTGATATTTATAGGACATTCCACCCAAAAACAACAGAATACACATTTTTCTCAAGTGCTCATGGAACATTCTCCAGGATAGATCATATCTTGGGTCACAAATCAAGCCTTGGTAAATTTAAGAAAATTGAAATCGTATCAAGTATCTTTTCGACCACAACGCTATGAGACTAGATATCAATTACAGGAAAAGATCTGTAAAAAATACAAACACATGGAGGCTACACAATACACTACTTAATAACGAAGTGATCACTGAAGAAATCAAAGGGGAAATCAAAAAATACCTAGAAACAAATGACAATGGAGATACGACAACCCAAAACCTATGGGACGCAGCAAAAGCAGTGCTAAGAGGGAAGTTTATAGCAATACAAGCCTACCTCAAGAAACAGGAAACATCTCGAATAAAGAACCTAACCTTGCACCTAAAGCAATTAGAGAAAGAAGAACAAAAAAACCCCAAAGCTAGCAGAAGGAAAGAAATTATAAAGATCAGGTCAGAAATAAATGAAAAAGAAATGAAGGAAACAATAGCAAAAATCAATGAAACTAAAAGCTGGTTCTTTGAGAAGATAAACAAAATTGATAAACCATTAGCCAGACTCATCAAGAGAAAAAGGGAGAAGACTCAAATCAATAGAATTAGAAATGAAAAAGGAGAAGTAACCACTGACACCGCAGAAATACAAAAGATAATGAGAGATTACTACAAGCAACTCTATGCCAATAAAATGGACAACCTGGAAGAAATGGACAGATTCTTAGAAATGCACAAACTGCCGAGACTGAACCAGGAAGAAATAGAAAATATGAACAGACCAATCACAAGCACTGAAATTGAAACTGTGATTAAAAACCTTCCAACAAACAAAAGCCCAGGACCAGATGGCTTCACAGGTGAATTCTATCAAACATTTAGAGAAGAGCTAACACCTATCCTTCTCAAACTCTTCCAAAATATGGCAGAGGGAGGAACACTCCCAAACTCATTCTACGAGGCCACCATCACCCTGATACCAAAACCAGACAAAGATGTCACAAAGAAAGAAAACTACAGGCCAATATCACTGATGAACATAGACGCAAAAATCCTCAACAAAATACTAGCAAACAGAATCCAACAGCACATTAAAAGGATCATACACCATGATCAAGTGGGGTTTATCCCAGGAATGCAAGGATTCTTCAATATACGCAAATCAATCAATGTGATACACCATATTAACAAATTGAAGGAGAAAAACCATATGATCATCTCAATAGACGCAGAGAAAGCTTTCGACAAAATTCAACACCCATTTATGATAAAAGCCCTGCAGAAAGTAGGCATAGAGGGAACTTTCCTCAACATAATAAAGGCCATATATGACAAACCCACAGCCAACATTGTCCTCAATGGTGAAAAACTGAAACCATTTCCACTAAGATCAGGAACAAGACAAGGTTGCCCACTCTCACCACTATTATTCAACATAGTTTTGGAAGTGTTAGCCACAGCAATCAGAGAAGACAAAGAAATAAAAGGAATCCAAATCGGAAAAGAAGAAGTAAAGCTGTCACTATTTGCAGATGACATGATACTATACATAGAGAATCCTAAAGATGCTACCAGAAAACTCCTAGAGCTAATCAATGAATTTGGTAAAGTAGCAGGATACAAAATTAATGCACAGAAATCTCTTGCATTTCTATACACTAATGACGAAAAATCTGAAAGTGAAATTAAGAAAACACTCCCATTTACCATTGCAACAAAAAGAATAAAATATCTAGGAATAAACCTACCTAAGGAGACAAAAGACCTGTATGCAGAAAATTATAAGACACTGATGAAAGAAATTAAAGATGATACAAATAGATGGAGAGATATACCATGTTCCTGGATTGGAAGAATCAACATTGTGAAAATGACTCTTCTACCCAAAGCAATCTACAGATTCAACGCAATCCCTATCAAACTACCACTGGCATTTTTCACAGAACTAGAACAAAAAATTTCACAATTTGTATGGAAACACAAAAGACCCCAAATAGCCAAAGCAATCTTGAGAATGAAAAATGGAGCTGGGGGAATCAGGCTCCCTGACTTCAGACTATATTACAAAGCTACAGTAATCAAGACAGTTTGGTACTGGCACAAAAACAGAAATATAGATCAATGGAACAGGATAGAAAGCCCAGAGATAAACCCACACACATATGGTCACCTTATCTTTGATAAAGGAGGCAAGCATATACAGTGGAGAAAAGACAGCCTCTTCAATAAGTGGTGCTGGGAAAATTGGACAGATACATGTAAAAGTATGAAATTAGAACACTCCCTGACACCATGCACAAAAATAAACTCAAAATGGATTAAAGACCTAAGTGTAAGGGCAGACACTATCAAACTCTTAGAGGAAAACATAGGCAGAACACTCTATGACATACATCACAGCAAGATTCTTTTTGACCCAGCTCCCAGAGAAATGGAAATAAGAACACAAATAAACAAATGGGACTTAATGAAACTTAAAAGCTTTTGCACAGCAAAGGAAACCATAAACAAGACCAAAAGACAACCATCAGAATGGGAGAAAATATTTGCAAATGAAGCAACTGACAAAGGATTAATCTCCAAGATTTACAAGCAGCTCATGCAGCTCAATAACAAAAAAACGAACAACCCAATCCAAAAATGGGCAGAAGACCTAAATAGACATTTCTCCAAAGAAGATATACAGATGGCCTACAGACACATGAAAGAATGCTCAACATCATTAATCATTAGAGAAATGCAAATCAAAACTACAATGAGATATCATCTCACACCGGTCAGAATGGCCATCATCAAAAAATCTAGAAACAATAAATGCTGGAGAGGGTGTGGAGGAAAGGGAACCCTCTTGCACTGTTGGTGGGAATGTAAATTGATACAGCCACTATGGAGAACAGTATGGAGGTTCCTTAAAGAACTACAAATAGAACTACCATACGACCCAGCAATCCCACTACTGGGCATATACCCTGAGAAAACCATAGGTCAAAAAGAGTCATGTACCAAAATGTTCATTGCAGCTCTATTTACAATAGCCAGGACATGGAAGCAACCTAAATGTCCATCGACAGATGAATGGATAAAGAAGATGTGGCACATATATACAATGGAATATTACTCAGCCATAAAAAGAAATGAAATGGAGGTATTTGTAATGAGGTGGATGGAGTTAGAGTGTGTCATACAGAGTGAAGTAAGTCAGAAAGAGAAAAACAAATACAGTATGCTAACACATATATACGGAATCTAAGGGAAAAAAAAAAAAAAGGCCATGAAGAACCGAGTGGCAAGACGGGAATAAAGACACAGACCTACTAGAGAATGGACTTGAGGATATGGGGAGGGGGTGGGGTGAGATGTGACAGGGTAAGAGAGTGTCATGGACATATATACACTACCAAATGTAAAATAGATAACTAGTGGGAAGCAGCCGCATAGCACAGGGAGATCAGCTCGGTGCTTTGTGACCACCTAGAGGGGTGGGATGGGGAGGGTGGGAGGGAGGGAGATGCAAGAGGGAAGATAAATGGGAACATATTGTATATGTATAACTGATTCACTTTGTTATAAAGCAGAAGCTAACACACCATTGTAAGGCAATTATACTTCAATAAAGATGTTTAAAAAAATTAATTAAAAAAAAAAAACTACAATGAGGTTATCACTTCACACCAGTCTGAATGGCCATCATCTAAAAATCTACAAACAATAAATTCTGGAGAGGGTACGGAGAAAAGGGAACCCTCTTGCACTGTTGGTGGGAATGTAAATTGATACACACATGATGGAGAACAGTATGGAGGTTCCTTAAAAAACAAATATAGAACTACCATACGACCCAGAAATCCCACTAATGGGCATATACCCTGAGAAAACCATAATTCAAAAAGAGTCATGTACCACAATGTTCACTGCAGCTCTATTTACAATAGCCAGGACATGGAAGCAACCTAAGTGTCCATCGACAGATGAACGGATAAAGAAGATGTGGCACATATATACAATGGAATATTACTCAGCCGTAAAAGGAAATGAAATTGAGTTATTTGTAGTGAGGTGGATGGACCTAGAGTCTGTCATACAGAGTGAAGTAAGTCAGAAAGAGAAAAACAAATACCGTATGGTAACACATATATATGGAATCTAAAAAAATCGTTCTGAAGAACCTAGGGGCAGGACAGGAATAGACACAGATGTAGAGAATGGACTTGAGGACACGGGGAGGGGGACAGGTAAGCTGGGACGAAGTGAGAGATTTGCATGGACTTATATATGCTACCAAATGTAAAATAGATAGGTAGTGGGATGTAGCCGCATAGCACAGGTGGATTAGCTTTGTGCTTTGTGACCACCTAGAGGGGTGGGATAGGGAGGGTGGGAGGGAGATGCAAGAGTGAGGAGATATGGGGATATATGTATATGTATATCTGATTCACCTTATAAAGCAGAAACTAACACACCTTTGTAAAGCAGTTATACTCCAATAAAGTAGTTAAAAAAGAATTATGGGATGCAGCAAGGGCAGTGTTCAGAGGGAAATTCATAGCTGTAAATGTCTTCATGAAAAAAGAAGATCTAAGATAGATAAAATTAACTTTATACCTTAAGGAACTAGAAAAATTAGAGTAGTTTAAAACTAAAGCTAGCAGAAGGAAGAGAATAATAAAGACTGCTGTAGAAATAAATAAAATAGGGAATAGAAAAATATAGATTGTTTTAAAAGTTGGTTCTTTGAAAGATCAACAAAATTGACAAACCTTCAGCTAGACTAACAAAGACAAAAGGGAGATGACACATATAACTAAAATCACATGTGAAAGTAGAAGGAACATTATTTACAACCATACAAAATAAAAAGGATTGTAAGAAAAATACTATGAACAATTGTACACCAAAATTAGATATCCTGGATGAAATGGACATATTTCTAAAAACACAAAAATTACCTACACTGACTCAAGAAGAAGTAGAAAAACTCACAGTTCTTTAACAAGTAAAGTGATAAGTCAGTAATCAAACATATCTCAGCAAAGAAAAGAACTGGACCAGATGGCTTCACATGTAATTCTCACCAAATATTTAAAGAAGAAATAACCCAATTCTTCTCAAACTCTTCCAAAATGTAAAAGAGAAGGAACCAATAGCTTATTCATTTTATGAGACCAAAGCCAGAATAAGACATCACAACAAAAGAAAATTACAGACCAATATTCCTTATGAATATAGAAGCAAAAATTCTTAACAAAATACTAGCAAACTGATTCCAACAGTATAGTTAAATGATTGCACACCATTATGAAGTGGTATTTCTCACAGGAAGAAAAGGGTGGTTCAACATAAGGAAATCAATGTAGTATACTACATTATAGAATGAGGAAAAAAACACATTATTTTTTCAATTGATGAAAAAAAGACATTTGACACAAAGCAACACTCTGTCAGGATAAAAACATACATATAACTAGAAAGTAGATAGTGATGATGGTTACACAACACCGTGAATATAATGCCACTGAATTGAATTGTACACTTAAAAATGTTTAAAATTGCAAATCCTATGTGAAATATATATATATTTAAAATTTCAAAAAGATACAATGGATTGAAATCTATTAAATATGTCAAATCCATGAGTACATAATGATATTAACCAATAAATGATTTGTTCACCTTTGGAAGTTAACCTTTCTTTATACTGAACTGGGTAAATAAAAGGAAAGATAATGCATTTATCCTGCCTCTTCTATGTAAATTTTACCCCTCAGTCAATTAGTAGATGAGAAGATACATCTGTTTGTAAGTATACTATCTATAAGTAATAATAAAAGTAGAATTTTTACCATTTTCAATCCCTAATTAATTACTTGATCTACGCATTGAACAGTAACAGCTGCTAACATCACAAAAAGAGATAGAACCAAACAATTATGTGTCTCATGATTAAAGAACACAACTCTGACTGTAGTTCACTAAAGAGAACAAATTTGAGTCTGCTGCAGGCTTCAGATCCCCCTGCCAATTTGCAGGAAATACTAGGACAGAGGAACATGCTTAATTACACCATGAGCATGCAACATGTTCTTTGGGTTCTTTGTCAGATAAATATTAATAAAGCAAACAGTTGGAAGGGGAATCTGTAGATTAAAATAAAATTTTTAAATATAACAAGTTTCATAAAAATAGACAAAAACTGTAAATAAATACAAGGAAAGGATAACTATAAAACCAAGATAGAAGTTATTTTAGAGGGGAAAGGGTGAGGTTTTTGACTTGACAGGGAAAATGGAAGGGCTTCAGGGTGGCAGGTACAATTTCTGTTTCTTGACCTGAGCTGGGTACACATGTGTTTACCTTATAGTAACTCCTCATGCTATATATTTGTTCAGAGTGTTTTCATAATCTATGTTTTATTTTACAATAAGAACATTAAAAATTAATTAATTAAGGAGAGAAGTGCATTCACAAAATGTTTAAAATGGCAAAATTAGTAGTACCTTAAATGGAAGATTGTAAGAGTTAAGTGAAAAGTACACACGAAGCACTTAGACGTGCCTGGTATGTCTAAAGTTCTTACTATCAGGGCATGTTTTATTTCTGATCCTAAAATTAATGTATAAATCTACACAGTTATAATACCAATTCAAACACATTTGTTAACTCACCCTTACGACAACCATAGAGGTGATGTATTCATTCTTTGTTTCAGGGATGTAACTAGCCATTGCCCTAATATGTTAAAGTGTCTGTTTTGGAATAATAATGGTGAATTGGAAAATTAATTCAATTATGAGGCAACTGATTTTGAGTAAGGTACTTTGCCATTTACAAGCTGTGCAAAATTTTGTGTGCAAGAAATAAACTTCTATTTGGTTAAGTCCTGAGTTTGGGGAGGGCTTATTAATATTATAGCACAGGGGTCCCCAACCCCCGTGCCATGGACCAGTAATGGTCTGTGGCCTGTTAGGACCCGGGCCGCACAGCAGGAGGCGAGTGGTGGGTGAGCAAGCGAAGCTTCATCTATATTGACAGCCACTCCCCCTCGCTCGCATTACCACCTGAGCTCTGCTTCCTGTAAGCATTATGGTGAGTTGTATAATTATTTCATTATATATTACAATGTAATAATAATAGAAATAAAGTGCACAATAAATGTAATGCGCCTGGATCATCCCGAAACCATACCCCACCCCCAGTCCGTGGAAAAATTGTCCTCCACAGAACCGGTCCCTGGTGCCAAAAAGGTTGGGGACTGCTGTTACAGCAGCTAGAATTATCTTAACTAAGACATTTGGGTAAATTATTTAACATCTTTGTGTGTTTCGATTTACTCCTCTGTAAAATGGTTAGTAGTCTCTCCCTCAAAGGGTTGTTGTGAGGATTAAAAGAGTTCATCTTTACAAGCGTTTTGAACAATACTGGGCACCTAAGGCTCTGTTATTAATGACTTTCTGGCTGCTTTTGTCAGAGCTGGCTCAAGCGCTGAGGACACTGCTGATCCTGATGTTAGTGGAAAATTCTCAGTACTGCAGCTGACTGGGCTTGGGGCAGGCAAAGACTGGTACACATGGGCTTTTGGTTATCTTTTTATATTGCTTAGTTTATCCCTGTGCTGACCACACATTCAAAACACCTCAAACCTTTTCTTTCCCTGCTCCACTCCTTAATCATGTATGCTGCTTGGTAATTTATTGGCATCTCTTTTCACTTAAACACAGGGGTCCTGTCATATACAAAGTAGCTCCTCCTAGAAGCAATTCAGAAGTTAATAATTCCAATAATATTAACCTGAGAGAATGCACTGTTTGACTGAGGCTGTGTGGCTATTCCCTAAGTGTCACTTGCTGCTTGCGATATGCTGGGAACGATGCCTTGTTATAACTTGGCCTGCTTTCTACTCTTTCTTTGTGGTCCCTCGGGTAAAATAGGTAATACCTCAAAGTAATTAATTATGGTTAAAATGAAGAGCTGTATTTTCCCAGCCTGAACTCCTAGAGAATGCGAATATGAGGACATTGTCCTCTCTGGACAAACTTGCTTATGTTTATACATTTTTAAAACTGCTTATCCCTGAAGAAAAGAAATTAAGTCTCACAGCTATGGATTGGAGAGTCATGAGGCCTTTCCATTTTGAAAACAAAGGCTAAGAGGAGTGGCTAGAAGTAAATGCCCCAACTTCTCTTACCACTGCAGTTTTTCAGAGGGCAGGACTAATATCCACCTTAATAGCCATCTGAGCAGACTCTTGCTGTGTAGGGTAATGTTCTAAGGGTCCAAAATGTGACCTTTAGAATAGGCCCTGTCTTGTAAGTGGCTAGAAACATAGGTCACAGGCATAAAATGAGAGTTCTAATCTGGTCTTCCCCATTACTAGCTATGTATTCTTGGGCAGGCCACTCACAATTCTCAGTCTAAAACAGCCCCACAGACATGTAATGAATACCAACTGTGGAAGGCATTATGCCAGGTATTCCAGTGACAAAGATAAATAAGACATGGTCCTTTTCTTTCTCTTATACAAAGAAGAAAACTGAAGCCATTGGACTATGGCATCTCTAAGGCTCTTTCCAATCCAAAAAACTCTTCATTGACCATGTCCTATGTTTCATGTATTTTAATTATTATAAGCTTCAAATTTAGTATTTAGGGGTTACAGCAGTTTGGGTGGGTTTTCTTATTATTCCCAATGATCCGACACTTCTGAAATGTAATGGGAAAGGCAGCAGAGTTAGCCATTTCCCAAATTTGGGCTCCTGTAGGCACCTCTCCTGCCCTGCACTGTTTCAGCTGAGATACAGGACGAGTGGTTCAAAATCAGAAAGGTCATCTTCTATCTTAATATGAACACTGTTGTTATTAGGGTTTGCTATCTTCTTAAAACCTGTGGAACTATTCTAAGCAAGGACTATTACTAAGGTGACAGTTGGAGATATGCCAGGCAGAAGAATAGGTTAAACTGTGGTGAAATATTCCTGAATTAGGTGCTTCAATGTACAAAAATGTATACTACACCAACCTGCACAGGAAAATAGAGGAGAGAGCATATGCTCTGGACTCTGAGAGGAGAAAGAAGAAAGACAAAAAAGAGGCAGGTTCTAAAGGAGGAAGCCAACTTGACTTTTGAGATTACTTGATGGGAAATTAAACAGTACTTGTGAAAGGCAAGAAGACACAAGCTTAGCTAGTGACTAGTTTCACTCCATCTGTCTTAATTGAGTAGGTCTCCTTCCCATGGAAGGCTCCAAAGGGCATCCTAAACACCCCAAGAGTTGATATCACAGTAACCTAAGGTAGGATGGCAGAATAGCACCTCAGAGATAAACATGGAGATGGAATGGTGTTTGTTCATCTCTTAAATGGAAAATCATATTAATACTACCTACTTCACAGACTGATGTGAGAATGAAATAAATTCATATATGAAAGCGTACCTGATACCCAATAAGCACTATAATTGTTCGTGTAACAACAATTTAAAAAAAAAGGGAAAAGGAATCCTACCAGTTGAAGACTGAATCAGGCCATTTTTTCCATGGCTTTCTTCTCAAAAGTGATTTCAAACATATTTGTAATACACATTTGCATATTCATGTACACATGAAGACTACAGTACGGCTGAGTTGGTGGGAGTTTAGGTGCACATGTGTATACATGGGCAGGGAGGGGGCTATGTATAGGAGGGAATATGTATGTACTTGGTACAAAATCACATTGTACTTGGACATGATTGAATACTACATGGCACAATTTTGCTTATTCTGCTTTAACAGAGCTCTTCTTTTTTTGCAAACTCTTTACCTGAGTGTCCAGCTGCCATCTATATTCTACCACCTTGATTACTATTCCTAATACTCTTTGCAATATCCTAATATCCTTATCATTTTATGTAACCTTAAAGTATTTGCTATAAAAGAGACTGCCTGCACTATTCCCTATGTACTAAATTTTTAAACCTCCTAAAAGTGGATGGCTTCCTGGTTGATTTTTCTCACCAGTACAATGTCCTGAAGATAACCTCTTTCTACTGTGCTGGCTGACACATAGCAAAGAGAGACTTTAATACCTTATCTTGCCAGCTAATCTGATTCTGCATCAGGCTTAAAGTTACCTTCTCTGTTTATCAGGACTTCAAATGGGATCAAGATATAAATCTAATAAGCATTTCCACCATCTTGGAATTGATATATGACAATGAAACCCTAGGTCAAAATGAAAATCAAGGCAGTCATGACAACTATATAGGAGTTAGCTTCCTTACCCTTCCTTACCATAGTCCTCCCCACTTGTACAAAGATATGTCAAAGTTCTACCAACCCAGGAAAGCATCCCCATATTCCTTCAGATTGTTTTTAGGAGACTGAAAATAAGGATCCAATTTTTTTAACTTGGTCATTACTGATTGATTAAATCTTCTTCACATTTCCCTTTTAAATAATGTAGCTACATTGTAACAGAGGGCACCAATGTGTTTGTTAACATCAGAGTAATCCCTTCAAGACTCATGGCATCATGATGAATTCTTAGGATTTCTTACAACTCTCTCAGGTCACTACACTTAGGATCAGATGTGTTTAGGTGGAATAATGGTAGTCAGATTTGGTGATAGGACCCTAAAGGTGAGTTTGAAGCATTTCCAGAGATTGTTTTGTTCACACAAAGACCTGCCATTCAAAGAAAAATGCATCCCAGTGTACAAAAGATCAAGATAAGTTTAGATTAGAAATCCTATAAGAATAATTCCAACAAATTTATATATATATAAATATATATATAAATTGGGGTGGCCAAAAAGTTCATTCCAGTGTCTTACCAAAAAACTCAAATGAAATTGTTTGGCCAACCCAATACTTATATAAATGTGTAAAGTGTGTCAACCAAGACACACTGCACTCAATCAATGATTCTGCCATATTAAAGGTAAGAATTGGGAAAGATAATATGAATCATTCTCCTTCTATATATTTCTTCCTTTTTCCCTCCTCTCCTTTCTTCCTCCCTTCTGCCTTTATTAAACATTTACTGAGCACTTGCTATGTGCCAGGCACTGTGCTAGCTGCTATCTACAGGGGATACAATGAAGAGTAATTTATAATCCCTGCATTCAAAGAGGTCACAGTCTATTGTCTACACACCTCCTCAGCATCGCTATTAACTGATTGTTAGGCAAGTGTATTATAGCAGTAAGCACTGGTTGGTAAGAGGGCACGGATAAGTGACACATAACCCAAATTTAAAAGACAACTTAAAAAGCACAAAACGATCTGATATCTTTTGTCTCTCTGTAAAGTCAAACCATCACTCATAGCTGAAGTACTGATTTCAGCTCAACATAGTCAAGAACTTTCTCCTGCTCAGTTTTCTGAAAATAGAATGGGCTATAAGTATAGAGTGATTCTCTATCACTTTGAATAGTCAAATATAAGTGTGTGTTTGTTTGCTTAGAGCCTAAACAAGGTGGAGACTGGATGACATGATGTCTAATGCCCTTTCAAACTCAATAAAATGACTATATTTAAATAAAATAACAGATCCCATTCTATCTCCCCCCTGCCCCGTCCAGTTTGAGCACTGCATATCGCTTTGGGTCAGGGTCCATTGAACAAATAGTAGCATCATCCTCCATGTCAAGAAGTCTACAGTGCCGTTAGGCTCCTTCTCCTCCAATGTGTTCAGTTCCAAAGCTTAAAATATACCAAATGTCTCTGTGATTTTTTTTGGGGGGGGGTTGTTCTTATACCCTAAATTTGATATCTGGCAATGATTCTGGGGATTTGGAAGAGAATTAAACTATTTTGAAAACAAATAAGAGTCATACAAAATCACTATAAAATTTATTATTTTAAACCCTGACAAGAACCTTTTAGGGAAAATAAACTCCTTGACGTAACATTACTACTTCTGCATTTGCTTCATTTGAAATGCAGAAAAAATTTTCAGTTGAATCAAAACTACATTTGTCTGCTGTTGCAAGCATACAGTTATGTATTTTTCTTTGCTGTGGATTGTTGTTGTTTATTTCTTTTTGGCAGCTTTTTCTTAATGTAACATCTAGTCAAGGGAATGCTTTTCCTGCAGACTTTATGCCATTTTTTCCAAGGATAATAAAATAAGAAAAAGAAAAAAAAAAGATTCTATATTCACTAAGCACACAGAAATATAACCTTTCACCCACAGATACCACAAGATTTGCATGTGTGCACACGTGCACACACACACACACGTGCATGGAGAGAAAAACAGTTTAAATGTTTTGAAAACAGATATTTAACATCTAGTTTTAAAATCTGGATATTGCTCCCAAGCTTTGGTCCTCATTACACTATTATTTCCTTTACAGACTTCTCCCTTAGTGATATCATCCACTTTTACCATTTCAACCATTACTCCCCTATATGTGTCTTTTCTACAAATCATCTCTACCTGACTTCTGCAGTCTCTACCCTGATGTCTCAATAGCATATCAAAAATAAGTTCAAATGTAGGACTCCTCCCTCTCCTCTAAGTCTCCCTTATTTCTACTACTGTAAAGGAAAACTGCTTTCCTACTCACTCAAGTTGTAAACATTTGATCTCTTGCCCTTCATTTTGGTCGTTCACATGTAGCCAGTCATTTCATGATGTTGACTCTCTTCACCATGGCTATCATCTTCCTTCTCTTGCTCATGGTTTCTACTCTGTTTTAGAGATTTATCATCTTTAGCCTGAAGTATGGCAAGAAGCTCCTAAATGGGCTCTATCCAAACTCTCCCTTTCAAACCTACTTCACAAAACACTACCAGACAAATTCTACTGAAAATAATATTTGCACACATCATATTTTCTTGAAAACCTTCAATGGCACTCCCAATTATTTTAAGAACAGTGTCTGAAACCTATAACCCAGAAATCAAGTTCCCACAAATTGAGGCTCAGCTATTATTCTTTTAAATTACTCTTTTACATTAATCAAAGAGGCATATTGTTTACCATCCCTTATCACACTATAAGAGGAGACTGAAATAGGATAAAGAAATAAAAATATTATGCAGTAAACAAGAATATAGGATTTTCAGGCTAGGTCAGTGCCTCTCTGCCTATGTCTTTGCTTATATCATTCTTTCCACCTGCAAAACCATCATTGATCCTTTCCTTGCTCTGCGTATGCCTACCCATCCAAGTGCTCATGTCCACAGTGATCACTCTATTTGGTCTTCTGTAGTGCTATCTTCTGTGTTACTTGCAATTAGCATCCTCTGCTTTATATTGAAATGATCTCTCTCGGGGTATCATTTCACTCCCCATTTAGATTGTCAGCTAACTAAGGTTAGGAAAAGGACTGGCACTTCTTTGGTAGCCCTTGTGAACACTAGCCAAGTACTCAACACGTGCTGGTGTTTGATTATGGAGTATTTACCAAAATTTTGTCTTTGTCTGGTTTAGGGTAAAATTCTTGATTGGATTCAATTCTTTATTTTACTGATGCCAGTTTCTGTGTCTGTGTATAGACCTAGCCCAAATTAGCCTGCTATTCCTATATATTATAACCTTCAGGGCCATATACCTAGCATTTCTCTGCAGATTGAGTTTCAAACTGTGACAGTTTTCTTTTAAGCACATCAGTCAAAATTCTGGTTCAGAGTTATTTAAAGTGGTTTGTATTTTATGGTCCTATGAAGGCTTCACATTGCAACTGCTGAGTTTTAAAAACACAGAAACTAGAAAGAGGGTACAAGGAACTGCCATCTGTCCCTATAAACAATTATCGGCTGGCCATCTGCCCTTATACTGGGTAATGATTTTAATGCTGGTAATATCTGACTGAAATTCTCTCTCTCCATGGAGCCAAAGAAAGGGAACCCATTAAAAAGTGCTGATCCTTCTAGTTGTTGTTTGTGACTGTTTTCACCCATATAAGAGACTATCATTTAATTTGTATCTCTATGCTTTTCACTATGTATTGAAAAGTTATTCTTCATGACCCATCTATAAACACTGCATCTTTGCAAGCAAATAGGTGCTTCTTCCTACAAATTACCAGAAAGAGTTAGTATAACTGTAGAATATCATTTAAACCCATTCAAAATGAATCGAAGTGTTGAACATATTATAAAAGAGAGCTAATAGTAAAGGGATTAACAATTAACCTCAGGCTCAAGCCAAGCAGAATACAAAAACTCATAGCCAAATGAAAACCAGTTCTTCTGCCTTTCAAAATCAACTCTGCGGAAGTCCACAAACCACTGTAATCCTTCTAATGGATTCACTGCTTTGTTTATTTTTCTGTGATCAAAATTAAGGTAAATTAGCATTTGAGTGATAATGAATTATTCTTTGAATTCGGGCAGAAGCCATCCAGTCATTTAAGGCAGGGCATAGCTATTTGACAACGTATAGATTTCTACATATGTGACTTAACATATGAAATAGAGGTCTTGCTTGTGGTATTAACTATAAGTCATGGTTCACTCAACTCAGATTCCTTTTTTATACGCAGTTGTTCTAAAAGATATGTGGTAGTTTGTAGCCTTTATCAATAATATAAATCTCAAGGTTAGGAATATTACCAAAATGGGCAATGTGTATTTTCAGCTAGTACCATTTCTTGAGAGACATGCATTAATTAAGTTTCAACCCATAACACCCTATACTTACTTATTTGTCCTGAAATTACTTGTTATTCAAGTGTAGACTCAATTTTTTAATAAAATAGGTTTCAATAAATTTGCTGTTTCATACATTTAATGTGAGATAGAAATCTTGCCAACATGTTTCATGTCTAAACTAGTTTTAATAATTTATACTTAAAGAATTCAATTATGTTCTTCAATTTTTTTGCCTTGCCTTTAGTTAGTTATTATATTCTTTTCTTCTTTTCTCTAAAAAGCATGGCTTCTCAGAAATCTTGCTTAAGTAATGGGAGATTAGCTCCTACAATATTGGCTAGCCCACTGAAACTAGCTAGGAAATTTTCAGCTAGTTGATAGAGGTATGAAAAAAGTAATTCTCAGACACTGCATAATTTTGAGCTTTGGTTGCTCTAGGATGTGAGAACTTATGCTGCAAATTTTGGATCTGGATCTACAAATAAGCATCACTCCCATAGAAGCTTCAGGGGCTGAGAGTTTTAAGGGCTGTTAAAACCCTAAGGAGAATGCATGCTCCTCTATAAACCGGCCAGCTTCTTTGACTTGGCAAATGATGCTAGACAATGTATAAAATAAAACTGAAATTTAGAGCTAAGAGCTATTAATGAAGTGGAGTTTTATTTATAATTTTAGTAAACAAATTTTTAAAAAACTCAATGATAAGTCTTCTTACAGAAAAAATGAAAATGAAACACATTTTTATTATTGTTGCTTTAAAATGTATATGACTTTCTTTTTTCTCCTGTACCTGACAATTTTAAATACATGAGTTGTGCTAATTATAATAATCACATGTTGTTTAAGAATAAAAGGAAAGCATAAATCTCCACGTCATTCAAACTTTCATTTGAAATCTTTACTTTCTATTTTTTTCTAAATCTTCTCTGAGAATAACAAATTTATTTGTGATCATCTTGACACTTCAGGTGTGAAAAAGACATTAATAAGGCAGATATTACTGTCACTGCCCCACTACGAGTATGAAAAGATAATGAGTGAATCTGCTAAAAGAAAAAAAAAGGGGGGGAAGAGAAAAGAAAATCTATAGGTGGCAATTTATTCACCAATGTCAATTGATGACTCATTCCCACTAGCTAATTCTGCAGCCTGCCAAGGAACTTTGCTGGAGAAAGGATTCCTTCTGGGCTTGGTTACTGCAGTGCGTTTTTGCTTGCTGGTGTTAGATTCCTGCAGCTGTTGCTTTTTCATGCAGAGGGGCTTCCTCTATAAAAGCTGAGATGCTACTGCAGTAGCAATATGTATTAGATACTCAGAAAGTCCTTGGTAGAACAGTGAAAAAAGTGAAATAAACGCCTCAGAGTCAGGTTGACCTGAGTTCTTGTACTAGATCTTTTGCAAATTAGATGTGTGAGCCTTACTAAGTCATTCGTCCCTTCTAAATAATCACTCTCCTCACCTGTAAACTAAAAGATGTGGATTCAAGTACATCATTCCTACTACTTCTCTTTATGACACTAGGATTATCTTCTCTGTTCCTTGGGCTCAAATACTTTCAATCTTCATCTCTTTTTGACTCATTCCTTCTCTACTCATTTTTATATTCTTCCTTATGTTCTGAGGAAACAATATATAATAGACATATGAATAAAGAATTCTCTAGTTGTGAAAAATTAAGACAAAGGAAGAGAGAAGAGTAATGCCATAGAAGCTCTGTGAAGGACAGTATTTTGAGGAATATAGGGATTTACAGAGGTCAAATATATATGAAAATTTTTTGCTATTTCTATGTAAGGCCATCCTGAATAGAGCCTGTGCTATTTTCTGGAAACAAGGGACAATTCAATTTCTCCTCTCACAGCCTATATGTTTAACATTCAAAATCAGTATTGAGTGACTACACTACTGCTAGATAGGTAATTTCTTCTTTTCAAAAATGATTTGGTATTGGTGACAACAAGAAAGAACAATAAAAGAATAAACAGTGATACAGCAGTTTTTGTCTTTTTTCTATATTTCTATTTCCATTTGCTTGAGCATAAACCATGCTTTTGACATAATGCCAAATCCACTGCTCACATTTAAAAATTTATCATCACACTGATTTCATATATGCTAAAAAGCAAATCCAGACTAATTTCAGTCCTATCAATAAATTGATCAGTGTGTCAAAAAAGAACAAAACAAATGCCCACTGGAGCTGACAGACATTACTAAGGTTAAGTCATATAAACCATTCAATTTTATCGTGCATCAATTCTAAATACCAGCATTTATATTCATTAAATGGAGGATTCCTCTTAAGATATTTAAAGAAATCTAACTATTTTTTCTTTGGCATAGGTACTCTTGCTTAATAACTGATGGATTTGAGACTTAAAAGATTTTCAGGCATAACCACCAAATATAAGTACTATGCTAGCCTCAGGCCTTTCTTTAAAAACAGAACCAATGTCTATACAAAACATCCGAGTACTTAACACAATATGCAATCTCATGTATTACTAGCAATCTATGTTTTGCCTACCCAGCAATTATTCTCTTCTTATTTCTTGTTACCCATTCCCAATTTTTTCAGCTACTGGGTGGCCAAATGCTTCAGGGATTGCCCTCTCCACTCTCAAGGGGGTACACTGTGATTAGTCTAAGCCAATCAAGGTAATCCTATTTCTCTTCTCAGAGAAATGTAAGGGTAGGTGTTCTGGGCTAGGTTTACTTACAAAAAAGGATTTGCAAAACAAATATGTGAGAATGCGATGCCTGGATCACAAAATACTACAACCATTTTGCAAATACCAGTAACCAAATTGCTAAGGATGGCAGAACAGAAGGAATGAACTTGGGTTCTTACTGACATTATAAAGTCTCTTAATTAACAAATCCTTGGCAGCTCATAGCTTCATATTTCTTAAGTGAGATAGTAAAATGTCCTTACTGTTTTAGCTGCTTACAGTATTTTTTATAAATGCAGCTACAAGCATCCTGATAAATATATTTAAGTAAAAGAAGATATCAAATAAACAAATAGAATATATTATAGCCTCTGCTCTCAAAATGATACATTTCTACTTGAAAGTTTGGGAATCTTGCTTTCTTTCCTATTATAGCATATAAAGGACACTAAAAATTTCTAATTCACTTATTTATGTTGATAGTTCCAAATAGAGATATCTGCATTGTGTTTGACGCTGAAGCATCTGTTAACTTTTAACCAAATTTTAATTATTTGCTTGAATGTTTTTTCTATACCATCCCACATATTCAGCATTATTGAATTTTATATGCAATTTTTACTAAAATGACCAGCTATTTTGGAGTTCTGTATAATTTATCATAGAGACACAGCTCCAAAGTACTTTGTATCATCTTATATTTAATTCGCAGAAACTAAAAACAGTAATATATTATGTCACCAGATAAGAACATCATGAGTTATGAACAGAGAGTGCCAGGTTCCTCAAATGACAGCTCAAGACATCCACCTAATTTTTTTCATGGGGATTAGGTGTGGGTTTCACTCTCAGCCAAGGGCCTCAGTTAGATCATTCTATATTCCCCAGTAGGAGGGATTCTCAGAAATTAGACCCAGATTGTCAACTGACTTAAAGACATCCTGGCTCAGAACTCTGGAATCTCCCTTTGATACTCTTTTCTCCACCTCTTCATTGGACAAGTCTCAAATCTAGTCAGTCTTCAAGTTCATTTTTTCATAGATTATTTGCTGAACACCGTGCTGGATGCTGGGTTTTTAGTAGTGTACAAGATACACAAAATTCCGGTCTCCTTAAGTTTACAGACTAGTGCTGTCATCCTGTCTCTAGTGTTATACTCTCTACCATCATTCTAGTATAGACACTTTTGTGCCCTCCATACAGTCTCTTGATTAACCAATATATTACAGAAACTTGGAGAAGGTTTTGACAGACAATACAGGGTAGAGTTTAGAATTTTTTAAAAGATGAATTTACCAGCAAATCTCTTGATCACAGCTTCAAGACTCTTTAAAATTTCACCCAATTCTACATGTCCAAAATGTTTTTTCCAACACCATCCTACACAAGCCATGGCATTAGTCAGGCTGGGCTATTTGTTATTCTCAGAATTGGCCACAGGCATTTGTGATATCCTGAATTGTAACTCAAACTGGCTTTACCATAGAAATAAATCACACTGGCAGTTAGGTATTGGTGAAATATTGCTCTAAGTAGATATATTGAGTATATTGTTGGTTAAATCTTTAAAATTTAAACACCAAGCACTTAGAACATTGGAACTCAGAACTCATTTTGCCATAGAAACAAACCATTCCATTATAAATGAAATTCTGGAGCACAAGTAATTTGTAAGTTAGGTATTAAATGCTTGTGCATGCAAAATGTCACCATTTTGATCTTTGAAAAAGTTAAATATCACTATTTCTACTTTGACTATATTTTTGTAAAAGTACATGTTACCACTAAGCCTGGGAAAATGCTCAATAGTGTTCTGGAACAGTCTACCATGAGCTTGTTTTATTATGCTTTGCCTCTTCCTTTCAAAGCTTAAAATTCTCTCAAACTTAGTTAACTAACATATTCTATTAAATGCTCTCTAATTAATTAGAATTTTACTATCTTTGCAAGGCCAAGATTAAACTGATTTATTCAGAAGGAAGAAACTTTGCTATCAATGAATGTTACAACCATTTCCCACTCAGCTATTTTGATAAAATGCTTCCATACTTGTTCCTTTCATATGCTGTATTTCTTTGCCATAGTTTTAATTTCTGAGCAGAGAATAATTTAGGGTATTTGAATAAAGAAGAAGTACTCACCTCTGGGTAACAGAAAAGGGGAAATGGTTTTGCTACAAGGGCACCTTTTTCAAAAAATTGACCTAAAAGCTCTTTCTGACCTTAATAAAGTTCAAGTCATGGAAAACTCCAAGGATATGAAACACAACTCTCTGTGAACGTTTAAATATAAAAGTTGTTATATGGAGAGTGGGAATCTTCCTAGTCATCTCTATTCATTAGTTCCCCAGAAAGACATATGAAATCCCCAACCTGGTTTTGCTTGATAAAGGCAGCAGATTCATTCATACTGAGTAATCCCATCTGGAAACTACCTTTGCCTCCAGTCCCAATCCTCCCGCTAGCATCCTGCAGAAGAGTTTCTAGCTCTCATGCACTTGGAGTTTGTCCTTACATTCCCACCCCTCCCCCACTAAAGACTCAAATAAGCACCAGGAAGCACTTATGTAAATAGCAACTCGTCAGATTCCATCCTGAAACAGAATTCTTATGATTCCAAATCCATTCTCCTGCCCACTTCCTAACATATGTCTTTAAATTCACTTATCTGAGAGCACCATGAGTAAGCATGCTGTTTCACAGATAAACTTGTGTAAGAGGATTAAGAAATCTTCATATTTTGTCTCAGAGCAGTTAAAAGTAACAGGGAAGATTTGCCTCAATTCTTCAAATAAATTCGCTTTTTGCCTCTTTACCAATTCATGTCAACAATAGTTAAATAATGTTTATTTTATTTATATCATTGTATTTTATCCCATTTCATATAATTTCCTTAATGCATAGCTCAGAATAAGGACATTTTAATAAGTTCTCTCTTTATTCACTAAGAGAGAGCCTCATTATAAATTTCCAATTTCTTCCTGAACCAATAACTTTCACTAAACTCAGAGATGGGTTGTAGGCTATTTTCATGTGACACCACTTCAACTGGCCAAAATTAGAAAAAAAAAAACAATAAATTCACCGATTGCTTTATACATACAATACCCCAGTAAATCAGATAGAAAATAATGAGTGACATGAATCTCTGTGTTTTAGGAAACAGATATGTGAGAAATGTGAGATGACTGATTGGAAGCAGGTGAAAGTTTGGAGGAATGGTTTGAAAAAAGCAAAAGGAATACCTACTTTTCCAACCAATCTGCCGAGTAACAGTTTATTTAAATTTGTAAAAATTTTATTGTGGTTAAGAACACATAACATGAGATCTACCCTCTTACTAGATTTTAAAGTACACAACATAGTATAATTATCTAACTGAGATTCTTAATTAAAGAAACATACTACAGTGAGTGAGGGGAACTGTGAACATATCATCCACCTATGTCATAAGGATGGGGTAGGTATGTGAATCTATGTAGAGACTTTTGAATAGGTCTACTGATTGTGGTGGGTAGACATCTAAATGATGAAAGTTCTTAAACCATATTTTAAGTCTCATCTTTCACTGGAGTCAAAAGTGTTGGATTTTAGTTACAGGTCTGGCACTTACCAGAAAAAATATATTACTTGTTAGTGTGTTAAAAAATTATTTATTGGTAAATTCTATACTTATAATGAAAAGTGTTTGTGGAAGAGCGTTATTTAATCTGGCCATCAACGCAGTTTCATTGTATGTTTATTGTAATTTTAATTCATCGATGAACTCAAGTCAATAAGAATGCAGTAAGTTCCTATTATGTACAAATATGTACAGAGTACTGAGGGTGAGTGAAAGAAAATGCATAGAGATGGCAAGACATAGTTTTTGCCCTCCAGGAGCTCACAGTCTATTGGAAGAGACATTCAACTCATTGTTACAGAAAGCAGAATGAAAGAAATGCTGTAAACGAGAATACGAAACATGATATGGAATTAACGTCTTTTTTTATGGTAGAGTTATCTATGTATATCTTATTAAGCCCATTCAGAACTACATTTTACACCCTTTGAGGCCAAAAGATGGGTATTATACTTATTTTGGATTTCCAACAGTGCATTTCACATAACGGGCTGTTAATAAATATCCATTGAATTGTAAACTGCACTCTAATTGTGTGCTCTTGAAAACACCATAGAAGGCTGTTTTGCTCTTTATAGGGATGCTACAATCTGTGGTGTAACTTAAATTTTCTGAGTTTGTTTATTTGAGTGTGCAGAAAAATATACAAGTAAATATATTAACTTTTCAAATCTTGTTTAAGAAATAATTAGAAAAAAAAAAGAAATAATTAGGAAGGAAATCAACAGTAAGTTATAAAGTCAACTGCCACCATCCAATTTTGAACCAGTCACTTTCCCTATCTTGACCTCAGTTTTTCCACTTGGGTCCTTCCATATCCAGCAATATGTGATTCCCTCCCTTGACTGCAAGTTTTTCTCAAGCTACTTCCTCATTTCTTTGCTTCTCAGCAACTTTTCTCGAAACTGGGCTAATATTCACTATTTTCTTAAAATAGTAGCTAGTATTCTTCACCTCCCAGTCTTTCACCAAACCCACTTCGGTTGAGGTTTTCTTCCCACCATTCCACTGAATCTACTCTTGTCAAGGTGAAACAATGACCTACGTTTTATGAAAACCAATGGCTACCTCTCTGTCCTCATCTTCTATACCTCTCAGCAGCATTAAACAGTTGATCACTATCTCGTCCTTGAAAGTCAGTCTTCATTTGTTCTCCATGACACCTCACTCTTGGCTTCCTTCCTAGTTCTCCAGCTTCTCCTCAGATTCCTTTCCTTGTTCTGCCTCCTCTAATTGAGTGCCCTGCATTCATTCCTAGAATGCTGGCTCATTTATGTCTATACTTTCATACTATGTGATTTCAACAAACCCAATGGCTCTAAATAGCACTACATACCAAGGACTCTTCTTTTTATATCTTCATTTCTGAACACCATACTTTTACATAAAACTTCGTGCTTGACATCTCTAGTTTATGGCTAATAGGCCACTGCAAGTTAATTTGTCCAAAACAGAAGCCTAACCCAGGGCAATTCTCTCAAGGCTGCATTATCTTTCTCCTCACTGTTCACCTCCACAGTGTTGATGACTAACTTACTATAATATTCTTTTACAAACTGAAAATTTTGAAAGTGGAATTTACCATAAAATAACTTTCTAAGCATACTGCCAAGAAACTCATTTTTTTCCTAGTAAGTAACAGATCCGTTTTCAGCTGTGAAATTTCCATTTTTTTCATAGTTTATAATTCTCTGCTGAGAACTACTCTCTTCCCATTCATTTTAAGAGTATTCACCTTTTCCTCATGGAGCATGCTTATAATAGCTGCTTTGAAGGCTTTATTTTATAATTCCATCATCTGGGTCATTTTAGGATTAGCATCTGTTTTCTTTTCCCTTCAGAACTGGCCACCTTGTCCTGGCTGTTTATCGCAAGTGATTTGGGACTATAACTTAGATTTTGAATATTATGTTGTAAGACTCTGGGTCCTGTTAAAGATTTCTGGAGACTCTTGATTTTGGTTTTGTTTTTGTTTTAGCTGGCAATCAAGCTGGTTATGTTTACATTGTAAGTTGTTTCTCATTTTATGTAGGCAATGGTTCCAATGTCTGTTTGGTTTTCAAAGCCTTTGTTATACACTTCAGATCTATCCTGCACATGAACATCTCAGTGGTTAGTCTGGAACTTGGGTGGCACTGTGTATTGCAGTTCCATCCTTAAAGGCTTTGTTATGTTTCTCTGGGTCTGTTCTATGTATGCATAGGGGAACATTGGGGATGTGCCTCGGACTTGATTAATTCATACACAGAATTTGGACACCCCTATTTTAGTTCTATCTTCTTCAAGATACCTCCTCCCGGGATTCCCAGAGAATCAGACTTGGAAGGCTAGCGGGATTTGACTGCAGATCTTTGACAGGACTGGGGGGAAAAAGAGACTTCACTCTTGGAGGGCACACACAAAGTAGTAGTGCACATCAAGACCCGGGGGAAGGAGCAGTGACCCCATAGGATCCTGAATCAGACCTACAAGCTAGAGTTGGAGGGTCTCCAGCAGAGGCAGGGGGTGGTTGTGGCTCACCACGGGGACAAGGAAACTGGCAGCAGAAGCTCTGGGAAGTACTCACTGGCATAAGCCCTCCTGGAGTCTGCCATTAGCCCCACGAAAGAGCCTGTAGGCTCCAGTGCTGGGTCGCCTGAGGCCAAAAAACCAAAAGAGAAGGAACTCAGCCCCACCCAACAGCAGACAAGTGTAATATAGTTTTACTGAGCTCTGACCACCAGAGAAACACCCAGCTCTAGCCACCACCAGTCCCTCCCATCAGGAACCTTGCACAAGCCTCTTAGATGACTCATCCACCAGAGGGCAGACAGCAGAAGCAAGAAGAACTACAATCCTGCAGCCTGTGGAATGAAAACCACATTCACAGAAAGACAGACAAAATGAAAAGGCAGAGGACTATGCACCACATGAAGGAACAAGATAAAATCTCAAAAAAACAACTAAATGAAGTAGAGATAGGGAACCTTCCAGAAAGGATTCAGAATAATGATACTCAAGATGATCCAGGATCTCAGAAAAAGAATGGAGGCAAAGATCGAGAAGATGAAAGAAATGTTTAACAAAGACCTAGAAGGATTAAAGAACAAACACCTAGAAGAATTAAAGAACAAACAAATAGAGATGAACAATACAATAACTAAAATGAAAAATACACTAGAAGGAATCAATAGCAGAATAACTGAGGCAGAAGAATGGATAAGTGACCTGGAAGACTGGATGGTGGAAATCACTGCTGTGGAACAGAATAAAGAAAAAAGAATGAAAAGAAATTAAGACAGCCTAAGAGACCTCTGGGACAACATTAAATGCACCAACATTCGCATTATAGGGGTCCCAGAAGAAGAAGAAGAGAGAGAGAAAGGACCCAAGAATATATTTGAAGAGATTATAGTCGAAAACTTCCCTAACACGGGAAAGGAAATAGCCACCCAAGTCCAGGAAGCACAGTGAGTCCCATATAGGATAAACCCAAGGAGAAACACGCCGAGACACATAGTAATCAAATTGGCAAAGATTAAAGACAAAGAAAAATTATTGAAAGCAGTGAGGGAAAAATGACAAATAACATACAAGGGAACTCCCATAAGGTTAACAGCTGATTTCTCAGCAGAAACTCTACAAGCCAGAAGGGAGTGGCATGATATACTTAAAGTGATGAAAGGGAAGAACCTACAACCAAGATTACTCTACCCAGCAAGGATCTCATTCAGATTCGATGGAGAAATCAAAACCTTTACAGACAAGCAAAAGCTAAGAGAATTCAGCACCACCAAACCAGCTCTACAACAAATGCTAAAGGAATGTCTCTAAGTGGGAAACACAAGAAAGGATAATGACCTATAAAAACAAACCCAAAACAATTAAGAAAATGGCAATAGGAACATATACATCAATAATTACCTTAAATGCGAATGGATTAAATGCTCCAACCAAAAGACACAGGCTCGCTGAATGGATACAAAAACAAGACCCATATATATGCTGTCTACAAGAGACCCACTTCAGACCTAGAGACACATACAGACTGAAAGTGAGGGGATGGAAAAAGATATTCCATGCAAATGGAAATCAAAAGAAAGCTGGAGTAGCAATCCTGATATCAGATAAAATAGACTGTAAAATAAAGACTGTTACAAGAGACATGGAAGGACACAACATAATGATCAAGTGATCAATCCAAGACGAAGATATAACAATTATAAACATATATGCACCCAACCTGGAGCACCTCAATACATAAGGCAAATGCTTACAGCTACAAAGGAGAAAATCAACAGTAACACAATAATAGTGGGGGACTTTAACACCTCACTTACACCAATGGACAGATCATGCAGACAGAAAATTAATAAGGAAACACAAGCTTTAAGTGACACAATAGGCCAGATAGATTTAATTGATATTTATAGGACATTCCATCTGAAAACAGCAAGTTACACTTTCTTCTCAAGTGCACATGGAACATTCTCCAGGATAGATCACATCTTGAGTCACAAATCACGGCTCAGTAAGTTTAAGAAAATTGAAATCATATGAAGCATCTTTTCTGACCACATGCTATGAGATTAGAAATCAATTACAGGGGAAAAAAATGTAAAAAACACAAACACAGGGAGGTTAAGCAATATGTTACTAAATAACCAAGAGATCACTGAAGATATCAAAGAGGAAATCAAAACATACCTAGAGACAAATGACAATGAAAACACTACAATCCAAAACGTATGGGATGCAGCAAAAGCAGTTCTAAGAGGGAAGTTTATAGCAATACAATCCTACCTCAAGAAACGAAGAAATCTCAAATAAACAATCTAACCTTATAACTAAAGGAACTAGAGAAAGAAGAACAAACAAAACCCAAAGTTAGCAGAAGGAAAGAAATCATAAAGATCACAGCAGAAGGAACTGAAATAGAAGCAAAGAAAACAATAGCAAAGTTTAATAAAACTAAAAGCTGGTTCTTTGAGAAGATAAACAAAATTGATAAACCTTTAGCCAGACTCATCAAGAAAAAGAGGGAGAGGACTCAAATCAATAAAATTAGAAATGAAAAAGGAGAAGTTACAATGGACACAGCAGAAATACAAAGATTCATAAGAGACTACTACAAGCAACTCTATGCCAATAAAATGGACAACCTGGAAGAAATGGACAAATTCTTAGAAAGGTATAACCTTCCAAGACTGAACCAGGAAGAAACAGAAAATATGAACAGACCAATCACAAGTAATGAAATGGAAACTGTGATTAAAAATCTTCCAACAAACAAAAGTCCAGGTCCAGATGGCTTCACAGATGAATTCTATCAAACATTGAGAGAAGAGCTAACACCCATCCTTCTCAAACTCTTCCAAAAAACTGCAGAGGAAGGAACACTCCCAAACTCATTCTATGAGGCCACCATCACCATGATACCAAAACCAGACAAAGATACTACAAAAAAAGAAAATTACACACCAATATGACTGATGAATATAGAAGATACAAAAATCTTCAACAAAATACTAGCAAACAGAATCCAACAACACATTAAAAGGATCATACACCATGATCAATTGGGATTTATCCCATGATGCAAGGATTCTTCAAATCAATCAATGTGATTCATAAATAAGTCAATGTGATTCACCATATCAATCAATCAATGTGATTCACCATATTAACAATCAACGTGATACACCATATTAACAATCAATGTGATTTACCATATTAACAATCAATGCGATACACCATATTAACAAATTGAAGAATAAAAACCATATGATCATCTCAATAGATGCAGAGAAAGCATTTGACAAAATTCAACACCCATTTATGATAAAAACCCTCCAGAAAGTAGGCATAGAGGGAACTTACCTCAATATAATAAAGGCCATATATGACAAACCCACAGACAACATCGTTCTCATGGCGAAAAACAAAAACTATTTCCTCTAAAATCAGGAACAAGACAAAGATGCCCACTCTCACCACTATTATTCAACATAGTTTTGGAAGTTTTAGCCACAGCAATCAAAGAAAAAGCAATAAATAGAATCCAAATTGGAAAAGAAGAAGTATAGCTGTCACTGTTTGCAGATGACATGATACTAGACATAGAGAATCCTAAAGATGCCACCAGAAAACTACTAGAGTTAATCAATGAAATTGGTAAAGTAGCAGGATACAAAATTAATGCACAGAAATCTCTTGCATTCCTATACACTAACAACGAAAAATCTGAAAGAGAAATTAAGGAAACACTCCCATTTACCACTGAAACAAAAAGAATAAAATACCTAGGAATAAACCTACCTAAGGAGACAAAGGACCTGTATGCAGAAAACAATATGACACTGATGAAAGAAATTAAAGATGATACCAACAGATGGAGAGATATACCATGTACTTGGACTGCAAGGATCAATATTGTGAAAATGACTATACTACCCAAAACAATCTACAGATTCAATGCAATCCCTATCAAGCTACCAAGGGCATTTTTCACAGAACTAGAGCCAAAAATTTCACAATTTGTATGGAGACACAAAAGACCCCAAATAGCCAAAGCAATCTTGAGAAAGAAAAATGGAGCTGGAGGAATCAGGCTTCCTGACTTCAGACTATACTACAAAGCTACAGTCATCAAGACAGTATGGTACTGGCACAAAAACAGAAATATAGATCAATGGAACAAGATAGAAAGCCTCGAGATTAACTCACACACCTATGGTCAACTAATCTATGACAAAGGAGGCAAGGATATACAATGGAGAAAAGAGTCTCTTCAATAAGTGGTGCTGGGAAAGCTGGACCGCTACATGTAAAAGAATGAGATTAGAACACTCCCTAACACCATACACAAAAATAAACTCAAAATGGATTAAGGACCTAATTGTAAGACTGGACACTACAAAACTCTTAGAGGAAAACATAGGTAGAACACTCTGACACAAATCACAGCAAGATCTTTTTTGACCCACCTCTTAGAGTAATGAAAATAAAAACAAAAATAAACAAATGGGACCTAATGAAACTTAAAAGCTTTTGTACAGCAAAGGAAACCATAAACAAGACAAAAAAGACAACCCTCAGAATGGGAGAAAATATTTGCAAACCAAGCAACCGACAAAGGATTAATCTCCAAAATATACAAACAGCTCATGCAGCTCACTATCAAAAAAAAACAAACAACCCAATCAAAAAATGGGTGGAAGAGCTAAATAGACATTTTTCCAAAGAAAACATAAAGATGGCCAACAAACACATGAAAAGATGCTCAACATCACTTATTATTAGAGAACTACAAATCAAAACTACAATGAGGTATCACCTCACACCGGTCAGATTGGCTATCATCAAAAAATCTACCAACAATAAATGCTGGAGAGGGTGTGGAGAAAAGGGAACCCTCTTGCACTGTTGATGGGAATGTAAATTGGTACAGCCATTATGGAAAACGGTATGGAGGTTCCTCGAAAAACTAAAAATAGAGCTACCATATGACCCAGCAATCCCACTACTGGGCATATACCCTGAGAAAATCATAATTCAAAAAGAGTCATGTACCCCAATGTCCATAGCAGCAGTATTTACTATAGCCAGGACATGGAAGCACCCTAAATGTCCATCAACAGAGGAATGGATGAAGAAGATGTGGTACATATATACAATGGAGTATTACTCAGCCATAAAAAGGAACGAAATTGGGTCATTTGTAGAGATACGGATGGACCTCGAGAGTGTCATACAGAGTGAAATAAGTCAAACGAGAAAAACAAATAGTGTATATTAATGCATATATGTGGAATCTAGAAAAGTGGTATAGACGATCTTATTTGCCAAGCAGAGATAGAGACACAGAGGTAGAGAACAAATGTATGGATACCAAGGGGGAAAGGGGTGGGGTGGGAGGAATTGGGAGATTGGGATTGCCACATATGCATTATTGATGTTATGTATAAAATAGACAACTGATGAGAACATACTGTATAGCACAGGGAACTCTACTTAATGCACTGTGGTGTCCTAAATGGGAGGGAAATCCAAAAGGGAGGACATATATGTTTATATATGGCTGATTCATTCTGCTGTGCAGTAGAAGCTAACACAACATTGTAAAGCGACTACACTCCAATAAAAATTAATTTTAAAAGAAGTACATATTAATTAAAGATGGTAATGAATCTGTACTGCTCATTTTGGTGATGTGGAGAAAGTCAGTGTATAAGTAAAATTTTTATGAGGCTGAATATAAGCAAATTGAAATTATTTCCATAATCTTTCAAATGTGGAAAAAATTTAGTTTTACTTTTGGTAGTTTTATAATCTGTTTCGTGCCACTTTCTGTATTGTTACATACATCTTTTCCTTTAGGAGATAATAAGTCATTGATACCAAGTATTTAAAGTTTCATCATATGTGCTTTTATAGTGGTAGAAAGTGGTAATTGTCATGGGCTCAGCATTTATTTAATTTTACATAATAATTTAACAATGAGCAATTTATGCACTGTGAGTTGCTCAATTATTCAAAATGTGATATCTCAGTTTTCATTCACTGGCATCCCACTCTCTTGTTCAGAAGTAGAATAAAGAGCTCTGAATTGTTATCAATTCATACCTGGGTCCCAGTGTCAAATGTGCTCTTAACCCCATGGTAGGCCTTAGACCAGTTTGTTCCTTAGTATTCCAATCTATAAGACAAAGATTTGTAAAATCATTCTTCATAGAAATCTCAAAGCTCAGTAAAACTTACAAATTATGTTTACATTAGGAGAGCAAGCAGGCAGAAATCCAGATTCCCAACCCATGTTTCAAGTAATCTATATTGCACATTATCACTGTATGTATGAAAAGGGTTACTGGTGAAATAAATGTTTTTGAAAACCAGCCATCTAAATGTTCCTTTCTACTTCTGTAATTCCTATTGCAAATATTTAATAAACAAATTAGTGTACAGCTCCATGCAGACACATATTTTAGACACAAAATAGAAGGAAAGCAAAATGTTCCTGGTGCCCTCTCTCCAAAGATTGGGTTGGCCAAAAAGTTTGCTCGGGTTTTTTATGTTATGGAAAAGCCAGAATGAACTTTTTGGCCAGCCCAATAAAACAGAAAAATGATTGTGCTTGAAATTCACAAACCATAATCTTGGACCTTCTCTTAGGTGATGTGCTAAGTAAGACTGTTGATAGAGGGAGGCACGTATGCAATTACCAGTGGCCTCTTCAACACAAATAGAGACTACTCAGAATCTCAACTGTCTCCTCACATAGTCTGGGCAGGTAATCATGAGAAACACACTGTTGACAGAAACATAAATTAAGTGAGCCATTTTGCACTGGTTTGCATTCTAGCAAAGGTGAACTTACAAAGTGCATCTTGGTTCAGAATACTTATAAGAATTCCAATGTTTAATACTTTCTGGACTGGATCAAAGAAGTTATTGGAAGGCCAGAATAGCCAGTCCATAGAAAGAGATCTGGCAAATATCTGTCTGTAGAATGAGGTAATTTCATCCACATACTGTGGTAAATATTCAGATAGAGTACACAGTCTTTAGAGATTTCTTACTTGCCATATCACCTTATCAAAATAAAATCTAGTGGACAAAAAAGAAGGGAAGTAAAATGGTACAAATGAAAAACTACTAAATTGGGTTCAATTCTTGGCTGTCTACCAAATGATTGTCTTAGGCAAGTGATTTTCTGTCTCTGGGCCTCAGTTCCCTCATCTGCAAAATCTCCAAATCCCTTCCCATATCTAATACATCTACAGTCCAAGAAAGGAAAAGGACTTGAGTGTGTGCTACTAAGTCTCTCCATCTTGCTATCTACAAACAAACACAATATTTATCAGAACTAAAAGCCTGATTGTAAAATAATCTTCTTCATATGTTAAATAGCCTGTGGGAAAACACCTCACTGTGGGCACAACCCCACAAATCAAATTCTATGTTCTCATTACAACTCAGAGACAGTTACATAGAAGTATTTGATAAGTAGCCAACCCTGATCTTTGCTCAATATTCCCAAAATCTGCTATAGGAAGGAGAAATGTATGCCAAGTAGTTCAGAAAGATCTGTACATAATACAAATATTCAGGGATTTTGTTTAAGATTTTACAAAGCCTTGGTCCACCTCAGTATGATTTCTAAGTTCAGAGAAACCTTCAGCAATCTTAAAGGTGCCAAACATTCTGGTTCACAAATGATGTTTTAGCCTACTTTTGATTTGCCTAAATTTTCCACAAAATTGGGAAATAGAAAAAATATATCATTCTTACTTAGATAACATATTATTCTGCTTTATGGAGCTACAATTTCTTTTTTCTCACCAAACCAAACTAGAAAAGTTACATGTGGGGGAGAGGGTGTTTTTAAATTCTAAATGTGTTGAAAATAAAGGTGTTCAGAAATACTGTTAGATTGAGATATATAGCCCAGTGATAAGGAGAACAAAGGCCAGTGATCTGAATCTCTTTACCAGGTCACCAAGTTATTAAATGCACAAAAGAGACAATGAAACTATGGTTACCTTAGTGAAACTTAATTTTCACACTGAGCAAACATGTCATCTATTCATGTGTGCAGCCAACAGGAGGGAAAATCAGTACGGTGTCAGATTTGGGGAGATGGTGGTCACCTATATAGTCATCTTTAATGGGATGATGGGGCAAACACACTTGTTTTTAAATCAACTCCATTGATTTAAGGGCACTGGGAACATTATTTACTTCTGATGAATTCAAGACTGTGTACCATGGAAACTTTATACAATCAGCTCATTGTTAGAATTTCTACTAGGATACAAATGTGCTTCATCACACAATTACGAAGATGCGTGAGGTTGTAGAAAACTACTTGTAAAACTCAAATCATGCTTTGAATTATAAACTTTTGTGCTTCTGTTTGTTTTCAGTGAGGAGCTTTGGTGATCCTGTGCAATAAGTAACAAGTTCCATTCCCAGGAATAAGGACGGGGAGGATAGACGGTGGAGAATGATACTCATCCACGAGAAAAGGCCAAAAGGAAGTACATGTATGCCTAGCACCTATGATGGTCAGGTCCTTATGTTTTTAGATCTCAATTTAACTGGATTTTTTTAAGGCACATGTGACTCTACGTCTCCTATGGTCCCAAGAACCTGCCGTATTGGAGCTATATATATTGGAGATACTGGTGTACCGGCTCTAAGAGAAATTTGTCTAAACTAACTTCAATCTGTCCTGCTCTCTCCCAGAAATGAGTAGGAAGAGTGACCCAGAGAAATTTGAATATAGCTGACTTCATTTGGAATGAGCATACCAGAAGGAGACAGGACTTGGAAACCGATCTATCCATTGAGACTTGCAGGACACTGAATAGTAGGCTCTGAGAGGATAGAATAGACACAGATGCAGAGTAGGGGAGGAAGCCTAATTCCACAAGTAGAACTCGTTTAAATGGCAGTTAAAAATGTAAATGGTGTCCCAGGCAAGCAGTGAGCATGGGAAGAGGGAAACAAACATAAGGTGATGGGGTCCTGCCTAGAGCAGGGCCAAATACAGTTAGTGGGAATCCAGGGATAGATGGTACGTGTAGGTTAGAGCAGGCAAGCCAGCATACAAACAGACATAAGGGAAATATCTTTTGGGCTTCAGCATCCCAGCCACTGTGCTAGGCTTAAGATAAGACTCAAGTACCAGAGAATGTAAACTGGAAGAGCAAAGCATAGTACAGTCCTAGGGCAAAGGTGAGCAAACATTTTCTCTAATGGGCCAGACAGTACATACTTTAGGCTTTCCAGGCCATATGGTTTCTGTTGCAACTACTCAATTGTGCTTTTTGTGGCATTAAAGCAGTCATAGACAATACATAAATGAATGGGCAGAGTTGTGTTCCCCAAAAGAACTTTATTCAAAAAAGGAGTTGACCACTAGAGGTCTTGGAAGTGCTTGGCGGGTTATACAACAGGAACTTAAAAATAAGAAGATAAGGCTCTGAAACCAAACTGGAGAATGGTGGGAGTAGCTGTTTCAGAAACAAGGCCTAGTTATTGTAAGTGTGGCATGAGATCAAGGCTGGCACAGCAAGAAGGGCAATATGATTGTCCCAGAATGTTTGCCTGTAGCTATGGAAACTCCTCTGTCCTGTGGTCAGATGAGTTCCAGAGTTTGGGGCAATGCTGGGCCTGCAGTTCTGCAGAGCCATGAGTCACAGCAACTGACAAGGAAGAAGCAAACACTTTGAGCCAGACAAGGTCTGCTAGAAAGAGCCTGAGATAGCTCTCTGAATTCTTCAATTTGCTCTTTGTCCAGATTTTGCCTAGTGCCAATATAGCCACATTTATAAGTTTGTCCCTTAGGAAAGCACAGTGTAACTGCTGGAAATGCTAAAAGGACTAAAATTGTAGAAATACTGAATCCAAATCCTGGGATCTACTTTTTTAATCACAAGTCTTGCACTGTAAAATGAGGATAATATTAATCCTGAGACCAATCTTTCCCATAGTGCTCTCATGAGGAATCAGTGAAAATCAGAGATGAGAACATTCTTTGTAAACTATGAAGTGCTCTCCATAGCCTGGTTATGATGATCCAATTTATGATAAACACTACTCTGGTTTAGTCATGAATTGCTCTCATCTCCACATTCTTCTTAAATAACAAATGTCTAAGCTGTCACTAAGCTAAACTGTAATATGCAATTAGACAACAAGGAGGTAGTTTGATAAACTCATCCTAAAGAGTAAGTTGTCACTCTTACTAATTCAGTCACTTCAAATACAAGCTAAGTGAGTAGAGGGTCCTGCCCAGTATTATACAGTTGGCCCAGTTACAGCCAGTTGGTCATTTTCCTGGCATATTTGTGTGTAGCAATAAGGGTGTGTATAGCAGTAAATAATGTAACACAAGTAAGTAAAATTAATTAATAAAAGGAAATAAAAATGAGGAGAATTTAACCTAGACTCAGGATAGTAAAGAAATTATAACTGACAGAGACCTTTCTTTCAAGGAAATATCCCACTCTATATATCCAAATTAAACTTTCTCCTAAACTTAAATTTGGAGAAGAGTTGTCTGTGTTTTCTGTCTGATGTCACTTCATGACAAGGGGACCACCCCTGTTTCATCCTGATCTTGAAATGATGTCAAATGGGAGATTATGGTCAGTTACGATATAACGTTAAGACCTTCTCTCCCACTCTGCCAGCCCCCAGCGTTGCAGAAATCATGAGAAATATCTGTTTCTATTCCTCCTCCATGGCTGCAATCTCCATGCCCTCTGGCTGTCGAGGCAGGTGTTGAAACACAGAGGCAGTGGTTGCTGCCTTGAGTGGCCAGCTCTCTCCAGGACCTGAGCAATCATAAAGGCAGTCTGGGACCAGTGAATTAAAGCCATCCGTCAGGCTCGCTGCACCACACTGAGCAACTGCTTCTGCTGACAACAGTGAGAATAGAGCTCTCACAGGGGGAACGGAAATGCAAGAATTGGAGATTTAAAATGAGGAAGCATTTCAGGAAACAGACCAGCAAAGAGGAGAACCATTATTCTATCAGATTCTGAAGCCACACTCAGGCTTACCTAGAGACACAGCCTCATTTGTCAGCGAAAGCATTGCTAGCCTACCAGATTACAGGGAGAAAAAAAGTTGAGAGCTTTTTATGTTTCAGGGAAACATGAAAGAACTAAGCAGGGCATCTTTGTTCCGCCCAGTACTAAACAGGCCCGCTTTAATTACCAAAAACAGCGATCTTGTCCACATACTTGCTCTGCTGTTTAACCTGTAATCCCAGGTGCCGAAGCCTCTCCATTTGTCAGCCAGTTCCACTTTTATGGAACCAAGCTTGTGATCTCTTTATTTCCCAACTCAGTTGATCTCTGTACATTTGTTATTTCATTATAAGGAGACTCAAAATGATAATCCTAGGAAATTAATTAATACAAAGCCATATGGATGTTTAGCTACAATGCATTGCTTTGCAAGCCCTGCTTCTGTCCCATCTAGTAAACTGAATCTGATACATCTTCATAGCCTGTAGGAAAAGAATGGATCATGCCTTTCCAGATGCTAAATCAGTTGCACTTTCCCGCTTCCGTACGTGTCTGTCAGACTTCCAGGAAAGCTTCATCTCTAAATGGTTATGACTGTAAACTCCTTTCTATGGAAGGACACTATACCTACTCCATACTGCCGCTCCACTCAAACCCAATTCTTCTTTTTTTTAAAATTTATTTATTTTTGGCTGCGTTGGGTCTTCGTTGCTGCGCGCGGGCTTTCTCTAGTTGCGGCAAGCGGGGGCTATTCTTCCTTGCAGTGCGCGGGCTTCTCATTGCGGTGGCTTCTCTTGTTGCGGAGCATGGGCTCTAGGCACACAGGCTTCAGTAGTTGTGGCATGCGGGCTCAGTAGTTGTGGTGCACGGGCTTCGTTGCTTCTTGGCATGTGGGATCTTCCCAGACCAGGGCTCGAACCCGTGTCCCCTGCATTGGCAGGTGGATTCTTAACCACTGCGCCATCACGGAAGCCCTCAAACCCAATTCTGAAGGTACTTATAGCAAACAAAACTTAGGTATAAGAAGTTGTTCATGAAATATGTTAAGAAGCAGAATTAACAGACCACCCTAATTAAAAATATCTTATGCCATGCCCCCATTAATGATGTATTATGATGCTGCTTTGAGATCTCATTCATTCATCCACAGAAGTTCATGGAGCAAATCCTCTGTAAGTTTTGGGTCACCCACTGTGCTAGATGCTGGGGATACAATACCATGGAGGAGAAGGACAAGTAAATCAATGTTTCAGCTGTGTCATAAGTGCTCCAAGAGATGAGCACAGAGTGCTGTGGGAACACAGAGGAAAGGGACATGTAGCATGAGAGCAAGAGTGAGAAAGCAAGCACTGACTTGGCAGAAAGTGCGGGCTGGAGATACTAAATACCAGGTTTTCCTGCTTCAGAATTCAATGAGGGCCAATATTGGCAGAAATTATGCTATCCAAAAATCACTCATTTCAGGCTGCTAAATTTCTGCATAGGTTTTATAGACTAGATTGGAGTTTTCTGATAGAACAGTCTCCAGATATAGAAATGGTTTTTATCTGTACTTTCCAATATGGTAACATGAAGATATTTGAGCACCTGAAATATGACTAGTTCTGAGGAACTGAATTTCTAATTTTTCTTAATTGTAATTAAATTTAAATATACATTGTCACATATTACACAGCACAAGTCTAGATAGTGTGTGTTAAGATAGGGAAAGTGAATGGTACTGGATCCTCAATAGTCAATTATACTTGCCATTACAAAAGCTAAAGCCATTCTTTTCTGGTTTTACTGCCACTACCAAATTTAGGGCCCTCATCACGTTACATCTAAACTTCTGAGTTCATTGAATTGATACTACTGTCATCATTTTCTTCTTCCCCTAATCTATCATATCACTACCAGATTACTTTCTAAAATGGGAAATTATATAGAAAATGGGAGACCACTGAAGGTTATAGACGAGTAAATGGAAATATCAAAATCCAAAATCTTGTTTATAGGATTCAAAGACTTCTTAATCTGATCCAATGTGGTTTTTCAACATTATTTCCCATTATACCACTCATGCATCCTAAGCTCCAACGTAATGCATCCTAACCTCAAACCTAATGGGATCTCTCACTATATTCCAAATATACCCAGCATTTTACTGTTCTGAAACACTTAAGTTGTCTACTGTTGCTGTAATGTTCTTTATCATCTCTGACTTCTGAAATTCTCAAAGCCAAACATAAATGACACCTTCTCCAATTAGGCCTTCCCAGGTTTCCCTCATCCAGCTGAAGTTAATTTCTTACTAATCTGTGTTATATATCCTATAGGAGTACAAACACAAAAAATCAATAGTTTAAGTTTCAGCCCAGAAAAGTACAGATACTAACATTGATCCCCTGAAGCTGATGTATGGACCTCAGGCTATAAATCTCTAAACGAAGCAATTTTATTTCAGCTATTAAATTTCATTGGGTTTTACAATATTTTAGGCTTATTCCTATAATGCACATGTAAATTAAAAAGGATTCTGTAGCTAAATACATTTTAGAAACCCTTCATAGAAAAAAAAAATCAATCTTGGAAGTCCCAACATGCAGGACTGTAGAATGTCTCAGAACCTTTGACAGATCAATGGAATTCATTTAATCCAGACATTTTAAAACTTGAGTAACCATGGAACTTTATTTTGTACAGTCTATCTATTAACATTTTATGGCACACTATGGTATAATGGAATATAGTTTAGGAAACAGTTATAAAATGGAGACTCATTTGAAAATATTTCTGAAAATAATTGACATTTAGGCTTAGAGTTACATTTTAAGCATTGCTGTATTACATTAAGTGACTGGAAACACTTGCAAGACAAAGCAATTAATGTGTACCTACTCTAGCCCATGCTCTGTGCTAAATGTTAGGGGAAGTATGGAATAGGATGAGTTGTGAGTATGGAGAAAAAATGAGATATGGTTAAAGCTGGATGTCAAAATCTGATCCCTCTAGATTCTGGATGTCTACAAATTTCCCTGTTTTCCAAAAACAATGAATTACTGGAAAAATATGACACATACTGCAATTAAATGTTGAAAAAAAACCCAGAATGTTGGTTTAGTACAGTGTTGTGTTAGTTTTTGGGATGGTTGTTTTTTTCTGACACTGTTCTTATTATGATTATATGGTTGAAAGGACATAATTGGGAGGAAGGGATTGAAGAATCTGTAAGTTAGTACTGTGAAAACAGAAGGGGATACTGACATGGCATGAAGGAGAGCAGGGATGAGATAATCATACCGCTGAGAGTTACAAAGTCTCAGTGTGTGTGAAGCATCTGATGGCTCTAAAATGTGATTATCTTCTGGTAACCACACCACCTGGAATTGCCTAATTGCTATTCTCCAAGTCTCAAAGAAAAAAAATTTGTATGCAAAGACAAGTTGGCAGGGCAGTTTGGAAAGCATGATGGCTCTACTTGAACAGTAGTCAGAGCTGAGCCATGCAATTTGGAACGGAAGCCTCAGTGTTGAATAAACACAATAAACACACAGGTTATTTATTGTTCCAATGTTTCATAAATATTATTTATTTTGGAAGGGGAGCATAATGGCAGAGTAATAGGGAGCAATTAGCACTGCTAGCAAAATAAAATGGAGCCTTCCTGAGAAGGGCTGGTAAGGAAGGGTACAGCTACATTGTAGCATTTAAGTTTAAATTTCAATCAAAGGGAATAAGGAATCAGTCATGTGAGAGCAATTCATCACTAATGCCCAGCCACCTCTTGGAAACTGTCCATTTTAAAAGATATGTCAGGACTTCCCTGATGGTGCAGTGGTTAAGAATCTGCCTGCCAATGCAGGGGACACGGGTTTGATCCATGGTCTAGGAAGATCCCACATGCCGTGGAGCAACTAGGCCTGCGTGCCACAACTACTGAGTCTGAGCTCTAAAGCCTGCGAGCCGCAACTACTGAGCCAATGTGCCATAACTACTTAAGCCTGCGTGCCTAGAACCCATGCTCCACAACAAGAGAAGCCACCACAATGAGAAACACATGCACCGCAACAAAGAGTAGCCCCCGCTCGCAACTAGAAAAAGCCCCGTGGGCAGCAATAAAGACCCAAGGCAGGAAAAAATAAAATAAGTAAAATAAAATAAATACATTAAAAAATAAAAAATAAAGGATATGTCAATCCCTTGTCAGTTGCTTCGTTTGCAAGTATCTTCTCCCATTCTGAGGGTTGTACATAGATGGACCTAGAGATTGTCATACTGAGGGAAGTAAGTCAGACAGAGAAAGACAAATATCATATGATATTGCTAATATGTGGAATCTAAAAGGATGGCACAAATGCACTTATGTACAAAACAGAAATAGAGTCACAGATGTAGAAAACAAACATATGGTTACCAGTGGGGAAAGGGGTGGGGAGAGATAAATTGGAGATTGGGATTAACATATACACACTACTATATATAAAACAGATAACTAACAAGGACCTACTGTACAGCACAGGGAACTCTACTCAATTATCTGTAACAACCTATATGGGAATAGAATCTAAAAAAGAGTGGATATATGTATATGTATAACTGATTCACTTTGCTGTACACCTGAAGCTAACACAACATTGTAAATCAACTATACTCCAAAAAAATTTTTTTTAAAAAGAGAGAGATGAACCAAGATGGCAGTGTAGAAGGACATGCTCTCGTTCCCTCTTGCGAGAACAGCAGAATCACAACTAGCTACTGGACAATCATTGACAGGAAGACACTGGAACTCACCAAAAAAGATACCCCACATCCAAAGACAAAGGAGACGCCACAATGAGACGGTAGGAGGGGCGCAATCACAGTAAAATCAAATCCCATAACTGGTGGGTGGGCGACCCACAGACCGGAGAACACTTATACCACAGAAGTCCATGCACTGGAGTGAAGGTTCTGAGTCCCACGTCAGACTTCCCAAACTGGGGGTCCGGCAAGGGGAGGAAGAATTCCTAGAGAATCAGACTTTGAAGCCTAGTGGAATTGATTGTAGGACTTCGACAGGACTGGGGGAAACAGAGACTCGACACTTGGAGGGCACATACAAAGTAGTGTGCGCATCGGGACCCAGGAGCAGTGACTCCAGGGGAGACTGAACCAGACCTACCTGCAAGTGTTGGAGGGTCTCCTGCAGAGGCGGGGGTGGGGGAGGGCTGTGACTCACCTTGGGGACAAGGACACTGGCAGCAGAAGTTCTGGGAAGTACTCCTTGGCATGAGCCCTCCCAGAGTCTGTCATTAGCCCCACCAAAGAGCCCAGGTAGGCTCCAGTGTTGGGGTGCCTCAGGCCAAACAACCAACAAAGAGGGAATACAACCCCACACATCAACAGTCAAGTGGATTAAAGTTTTACTGAGCTCCGCCCACCAGAGAAACACAGAGCTCTAGCCACCACCAGTCCCGCCCATTAAGCCTCTTAGGTAGCCTCATCCACCAGAGGGCAGACAGCAGAAGCAAGAGGAACTACAATCCTGCAGCCTGTGGAACAAAAACCACATTCACAAAAAGACAGACAAGATGAAAAGGCAGACGGCTATGTACCAGATGAAGGAACAAGATAAAACCCCAGAAAAACAACTAAATGAAGTGAAGGTAGGCAACCTTCCAGAAAAAGAATTCAGAATAATGATAGTGATGATGATCCAGGACCTCGGAAAAGGAATGGGGGAAAAGATCGAGAAGATGCAAGAAATGTTTAACAAAGACCTAGAAGAATTAAAGAACAAACAAACAGAGATGAACAATACAATAATTGAAAAGAAAACTACACTAGAAGGAATCAATAGCAGAATAACTGAGGTAGAAGAATGGATAAGTGACCAGGAAGACAGAATGGTGGAATTCACTGCTGCGGAAGAGAATAAAGAAATAATAATGAAAAGAAATGAAGACAGCCTAAGTGACCTCTGGGACAACATTAAATGCAACAACATTCGCATTATAGGGGTCCCAGAAGGAGAAGAGAGAGAGAAAGGCCCAGAGAAAATATTTGAAGAGATTATAGTCAACAACTTCCCTAACATGAGAAAGGAAATAGCCACCCAAGTCCAGGAAGCACAGAGAGTCCCAGGCAGGATAAACCCAAGGAGAAACACGCCGAGACACGTAGTGATCAAAGTGGCAAAAATTAAAGACAAAGAAAAATTATTGAAAGCAGCAAGGCAAAAATGAAAAATAACATACAAGGGAACTCCCATAAGGTTAACAGCTGATTTCTCAGCAGAAACTCTACAAGCCAGAAGGGAGTGGTATGATATACTTAAAGTGATGAAAGGGAAGAACCTACAACCAAGATTACTCTACCCAGCAAGGATCTCATTCAGATTTGATGGAGAAATCAAAAGCTTTACAGACAAGCAAAAGCTAAGAGAATTCAGCACCACCAAACCAGCTCTACAATAAATGCTAAAGGAACTTCTCTAAGTGGGAAACACAAGAGAAGAAAAGGATCTACAAAAACAAAACCAAAACAATTAAGAAATTGGTCATAGGAACATACATATTGATAATTACCTTAAACGTGAATGGATTAAATGCTCCAACCAAAAGACACAGGCTTGCTGAATGGATACAAAAACAAGACCCATATATATATACTGTCTACAAGAGACCCACTTTAGACCTAGGGACACATACAGACTGAAAGTGAGGGGATGGAAAAAGATATTCCATGTAAATGGAAATCAAAAGAAAGCTGGAGTAGCTATACTCATATCAGATAAAATAGACTTTAAAATAAAGAATGTTACAAGAGACAAGGAAGGACACTACAGAATGATCAAGGGATCAATCCAAGAAGAAGATATAACAATTATAAATATATATGCACCCAACATGGGAGCACCTCAATACATAAGGCAACTGCTAACAGCTATAAAAGAGGAAATTGACAGTAACACAATAATAGTGGGAGACATTAACACCTCACTTACACCAATGGACAGATCATCCAAAATGAAAATAAATAAGTAAACAGAATCTTTAAATGACAAAATAGACCAGATAGATTTAATTGATATTATAGGACATTCCATGCAAAAACATCAGATTAAACATCCTTCTCAAGTGCGCACGGAACATTCTCCAGGATAGATCACATCTTGGGTCACATATCGAGTCTCAGTAAATTTAAGAAAATTGAAATCATATCAAGCATCTTTTCTGACCACAACGCTATGAGATTAGAAATGTATTGCAGGGAAAAAAACGTAAAAACACAAACACATGGAGGCTAAACAATATGTTTCTAAATAACCAAGAGATCACTGAAGAAATCAAAGAGGAAATCAAAAAATACCTAGAGACAAATGACAATGAAAACACGACGATCCAAAACCTATGGGATGCAGCAAAAGCAGTTCTAAGAGGGAAGTTTATAGCTATACAAGCCTACCTCAAGAAACAAGAAAAATCTCAAGTAAACAATCTAACCTTACACCTAAAGGAACTACAGAAAGAAGAACAAACAAAACCCAAAGTTAGCAGAAGGAAAGAAATCATAAAGATCAGAGCAGAAATAAATGAAATACAAACAAAGAAAACAATAGCAAAGATCAATAAAACTAAAAGCTGGTTCTTTGAGAAGATAAACAAAATTGATAAACCATTAGCCAGACTCATCAAGAAAAAGAGGGAGAGGACTCAAATCAGTAAAATTAGAAATGAAAAAGGAGAAGTTACAACAGACACCACAGAAATACAAAGCATCCTAAGAGACTACTACAAGCAACTCTATGCCAATAAAATGGACAACCTGGGAGAAATGGACAAATTCTTAGAAAGGTATAACCTTCCAAGACTAAACCAGGAAGAAACAGAAAATATGAACAGACCAATCACAAGTAATGAAATTGAAACTGTGATTAAAAATCTTCCAACAAACAAAAGTCCAGGACCAGATGGCTTCACAGGTGAATTCTATTAAACATTTAGAGAAGAGCTAACACCCATCCTTCTCAAACTCTTCCAAAAATTTGCAAAGGAAGGAACACTCCCAAACTCATTCTATGAGGCCACCATCACCCTGATACCAAAACCAAAGATACTGCAAAAGAAGAAAATTACAGACCAATATCACTGATGAATATAGATGCAAAAACCCACAACAAAATACTAGCAAAAGAATCCAACAAAACATTAATAGGATCATACACCATGATCAAGTGGGATTTATCCCAGAGATGCAAGGATTCTTCAATATACGCAAATCAATCAATGTGATACACCATATTAACAAATTGAAGAATAAAAACCATATGATCATCTCAATAGATGCAGAAAAAGCTTCTGACAAAATTCAACACCCATTTATGATAAAAAGTCTCCAGAAAGTGGGCATAGAGGGAACCTACCTCAACATTATAAAGGCCATATATGACAAAACCACAGCAAACATCATTCTCAATGGTGAAAAACTGAAAGCATTTCCTCTAAGATCAGGAACGAGAAAAGGATGTCCACTCTCACCAGTATTATTCAACATAGTTTTGGAAGTCCTAGCCACGGCAATCAGAGAAGGAAAAGAAATAAAAGGAATACAAATTGGAAAAGAAGAAGTAAAACTGTCACTGTTTGCTGATGACATAATACTATACATAGAGAATCCTAAAAATATCACCAGAAAACTACTAGAGCTAATCAATGAATTTGGTAAAGTTGCAGGATACAAAATTAATGCACAGAAATCTCTTGCATTCCTATACACTAATGATGAAAAATCTGAAAGAGAAATTATGGAAACACTCCCATTTACCATTGCAACAAAAAGAATAAAATACCTAAGAGTAAACCTACCAAAGTAGACAAAAGACCTGTATGCAGAAAACTATAAGACACTGATGAAAGAAATTAAAGATGATACCAACAGATGGAGAGATATACCATGTTCTTGGATTGGAAGAATCAATACTGTGAAAATGACTCTACTACCCAAAGCAATCTACAGAGTCAATGCAATCCCTATCAAATTACCAATGGCATTTTTTATGGAACTAGAACAAATCATCTTAACATTTGTATGGAGACACAAAAGACCCCGAATAGCCAAAGCATTCTTGAGGGAAAAAAACGGAGCTGGAGGAATCAGACTCCCTGACTTCAGACTATACTACAAAGCTACAGTAATCAAGACAATATGGTACTGGCACAAAAACAGAAACATAGATCAATGGAACAAGATAGAAAGCCCAGAGATAAACCCACGCACCTATGGTCAACTAATCTATGACAAAGGAGGCAAAGATATACAGTGGAGAAAAGACAGTCTCTTCAATAAGTGGTGCTGGGAAAACTGGACAGCTACATGTAAAAGAATGAAATTAGAACACTCCCTAACACCATACACAAAAAGAAACTCAAAATGGATTCGAGACCTAAGTGTAAGACCAGACACTATAAAACTCTTAGAGGCAAACATAGGAAGAACACTCTTTGACATAAATCACAGCAAGATCTTTTTTGATCCACCTCCTAGAGTAATGGAAATAAAAACAAAAATAAACAAATGGGTCCTAATGAAATTTCAAAGCTTTTGCACAGCAAAGGAAACCATAAACAAGACAAAAAGACAACCCTCAGAATGGGAGAAAATATTTGCAAACGAATCAACGGACAAAGGATTAATCTCCAACATATATATACAGCTCATGCAGCTCAATATTAAAGAAACAACCCAATCCAAAAATGGGCAGAAGACCTAAATAGACATTTCTCCAAAGAAGACATACAGATGGCCAAGAAGCACATGAAAAGATGCTCAACATCACTAACTATTAGAGAAATGCAAATCAAAACTACAATGAGGTATCACCTCACACCAGTTAGAATGGGCATCATCAGAAAATCTACAAACAACAAATGCTGGAGAGGGTGTGGAGAAAAGGGAACCCTCTTGCACTGTTGGTGGGAATGTAAATTGATACAGCCACTATGGAGAACAATATGGAGGTTCCTTAAAAAACTGAAAATAGAATTACCATATGACCCAGCAATCCCACTACTGGGCATATACCCAGAGAAAACCGTAATTCAAAAAGGCACATGCACCCCAATGTTCATTGCAGCACTACTTACAATAGCCAGGTCATGGAAGCAACCTAAATGCCCATCGACAGACAAATGGATAAAGAGGTTGTGGTACATATATACAATGGAATATTACTTTGCCATAAAAAGGAACGAAATTGAGTCATTTGTTGAAACGTGGATGGATCTAGAGACTGTCATTCAGAGTGAAGTAAGTCAGAAAGAGAAAACCAAATATCGTATATTAACGCATGTATGTGGAACCTATAAAAATGGTACAGATGAATCAGTTTGCAGAGCAGAACTTGAGACACAGATGTAGAGAACAAACGTATGGACACCAAGGGGGGAAAATCACGGTGGGGTGGAGATGGTGGTGTGGTGAATTGGGCGATTGGGATTGACATGTATACACTAATGTGTATAAAATTGATGACTAATAAGAGCCTGGAGTATAAAGAAACATACAAAGAAACAAAAAAACAACTAATACTAAACTTTCTTTGGGTTATTTGTATGGAAATATGTTAATATAAATGTTTCAGACATTACATGAAATATCTAAAAATCTTATATGTTTTGGTATAATGTTATAAATCATAGTTCTAGTTATTACTTTAAAATGTATATCTCAGAAATAACTAAAAAATATATATTAAAAAAAAATAAAACATAGGTCAAGTTTATATTTCCAGAAAGTTTCCTTGGTTCACATTTCTCTTACTGTAAAATATAAACAAGTCTTCTTCCATGTAGAAGTAGTTAACAGAGGTAGATTTGGATTGAGTAGAGATTAAAATTTTTTAGACAAGACTAATGGCTCAAAAATATGTTTTACTGATGGCATCTTATTTTAGAAACACAATCTTTGTACCTTTTTTTATTCTGAATGTATAAGTTAGCCAAGCAATGAAGCAGCCTTGGGTACCATAATACTAGGACTGTGCTTATGTCACTAAAAATGGAGCAAGTGGTCTTTGAATAATTACCAAATATTATAATTTACCAGAGATGGTCACTTAGTTATTTGTCGAGAAATTTGTTTCATTTCAAAACCTTTTGGGGCTTTCATAAAGGCATTTGGGAGACTCATGAGCAGACTGACCTCCTTGGGGCAGAGAGATATCTGATGAGTGTTGAGACTAAGGAATAACTTTCAAAGTGAAGATAGAATGGATAGTGCATAATGAAAATAGCTAAACTACGCTATGGATTTGGCATAAGGTTAACAGTTGACGACGCCTAAAGGAAATATGCACATTTTGAGGGAGAAGGAACTATTCTAATTATAATACCCAGGTAGCTTTTTATATACACATTCGCTTATATGTCGATGTGTATGAATTGTTACCTCATGGAACCCCATACTATTATAATTTATAGATAAATATTTGAGATCTTTTAAGGTTAAGTCAAGACTATGATGCTTGTAGAATAAAAAATTAAATGTAGCAGAGTTTTAATATTACCTTTTAGATTATATCATGAACTTCAAGAATGCTCTAAAGCCTGAGATTTCTACAGACTTCCTTTCAGATCCCACCTTTGAAGAAAAGTTCAGCAGTGTGATAACTGTTGCCCAGGATCACACTTGAAAACCTATAAGAATATGGCAGTATTTACTTTTTTCAAAAGGAGCTTAGAATTTGTCACAATAACAAGTTATTAAATTTATCTTGTTCAAAAAATTATTATAATTACACAGGACTAAGCTTAAAACTTCAGCCAAGAGACTACAGCAATAGCAGTCGACCTTCTCCTAGTTTCCATGGAAATAACATTAAAGAAAATAAGTGTATCTATTTTTTAATGGGCTTCTGATTCTACAAGGCTATTAAAAACTATAAAACTAGATAATAAATTTAATGACTGAAAGAGGAAACATGACATTGTTTTCTCTAGGGCAGCAGTTCACAGAAGGAGGGGTTATTTTCCCTCCTTCCCCCAGGACATTTAACACTGTCTGGAGACACTTTTGGTTGTCACAACTAGGAGTAGGTAGTGTTCGCCACTGGCATCTAAATAGTTAGAACCAGGGATATTGCTAAACGTCTTACAATGCACAGTACAGTCCTCCCCTGATGATGCTCCCTTGCCAAAAAAGTATCTAGTACAAAATGTTGAGAGTGACCAGGTTGAGAGACCCTGGTTTAGAAGTTTCTGTATTACTTTTACTTCTTCATAACTAACAGTATATTTAAAATATTGTAATTTTACTGGGATAGATTTTTATAATGAGGAAAATAATAAAAAATAGTGGCAATTTTTTCATGATAAAATAGTAATACAATAGAATGAGAGAATATTATGAATAATGGTATGCAAATAAATTTGAAAATTTGGATGAAAGATGGAAAAAACAGTGGCCAATATTCAGACTTAAAAATTTAGATAATACGTTCATATAATTGTTTTGCCTGTTTACTAGATATGTGACCTTAATTAGGTTACAGAACCTCTCTATGTCTTTGTTTCCTCTTTAAAAAAGGATTTTGTGAGAAATAGGACATTATGCATATGAAAGGACTTAGCATAGTGCTTGATAAATATAAAACATTGTGCATTTTGTGAAGAAATGAAATAAATATTTATTAATTTATTTCTAAAACAAACACCATTTTATTTAAAGGTTATGTCACACCAGCTGAAAAAGAAAGCAAGTTAGGCAATTTAATGCTAATTTTTTTTGACACCTTAGGGGAGATCTTTGGAGATACATAACTGTGATCATAGCAAAGGTCAAGTGCTTTCTAGTCATCAGTTGTATGAACTGTGGCATTTCTTATTAACAATGAAGAAAATGCCCCTTTTCATAGTAAAGCTGCCTATATACAGGCCACAATTCAAACTGAAGGATTCGAACAGATTTTTGCCTCCATCTATAACGTAACAAGAAAGGTAAGCTAAAGAACAAGACACTATTTGATAGATGAGCTCATCTGTAGTTTGAAAACTAGTTGTTTAGGATCAAACCATAAGTGGAGCATTCTCAGGCAGAGGTACTTTTAGTTACATAGAGAGTGCTTGAGATTCATCATCATATTCCCACATAATTCATTCCCCTTAGAGTATACTGGGAATTGATCAACAGCTGTGGGCAAACTCATTGTGGCAGGATTCTCTAAACAGCAGATCAAACTATTTTTGCCAGTTTTATTGCCTACTCTTTCATTCCTGTGCTTTTGTATTATGGAAACCTCCATCTTCAGAGCCAATGTTCTGGGCTTTCTATCCACCACTGAACTACAAATTCATCAATAATTCAGTTGCGAAGCATTTTGCTGCTATCATGTAAACAACACTTTGGGTAACTGTGGCCCGTGTCTTCTAGTTTGTTTTGTATAATGTCACTAATACGGCTTAACAAGTGATAGAAAAAGAAAAAAACTATGTCAGCCAAGCAATCTGATAATTTTCACACAATGGGGTGATATTTTTAATTTAATTACTTGAGTCAAATGATTCTTCCTGTTTTACTCTGAGTCTAGTTGAAAAAGAGATATGCGGCTCCAGCTTGGTTAGACAGATGTGATGACATTAACAAACTATTTTAGAAAATTTCTTCACAGAAAATTTTCTATGCCCAATCTACTCCTCATTTCATTGGAGACATCTAAGTGATAACTCCAAAACTTACTGGGATAGAAAGAAAAGCAATGTCAATACTTCTTTGGTCATTAAAATAAAACATGCTTTGATAAAAATTTCCTTTACACAGGGTAAATGTCACTGCTCATATATGTCTTCTTTGGCCTAAATTTTCATGACTATAATGTAACTGGCTATCTGGAATTACACCAAACTGTACTAGACTCACTTTAAACCATAGGAATTGAAGACTATGTATAGTCTGTGGCTTATCTTGATCATCCTCTATGACTGCATAAAACCTCAGACCACAAGGAAAAAGGACCATTACATTGACAACTCCAGCTTTGAACAAATTTCGTTTGGGAGATTTCTTTTTTTTTTTTTCCTTAACATCTTTATTGGAGTATAATTGCTTTACAGTGGTGTGTTAGTTTCCGCTTTCTAACAGAGTGAACCAGCTATACATATACATATATACCCATATCTCCTCCCTGTTGCGTCTCCCTACCACCCTCCCTATCCCACCCCTCTAGGTGGTCACAAAGCACTGAGCTGATCTCCTTGTGTTATGTGGCTGCTTCCCACTAGCTATCTATTTTACATTTGGTAGTGTATATATGTCCATGCCACTCTCTCACTTAGTCCCAGCTTAAACTTCCCCTCCCCGTGTCCTCAAGACCATTCTCTACGTCGGCGTCTTTATTCCTGTCCTGCCCCTAGGTTCTTCATAACCAATTTTTGTTTTTTAGATTCCATATATATGGTAGCATACGGTATTTGTTTTTCTCATTCTGACTTACTTCACTCTGTATGACAGAATCTAGGTCCATCCACCTCACTACAAATAACTCAATTTCGTTTCTTTTTCTGGCTGAGTAATATTCCATTGTATATATGTGCCACATCTTCTTCTTCTTTTTTTTTTTTAATCTTCTTTATCCATTCATCTGTCAATGGACACTTAGGTTGCTTCCATGTCCTGGCTATTGTAAATAGAGCTGCAATGAACATTGTGATACATGACCCTTTTTGAATTATGGTTTAATCAGGGTATATGCCCAGTAGTGGGATTGCTGGGTTGTATGATACTTCTACTTTTAGTTTAAGGAACCTCCATACTGTTCTCCATAGTGTCTGTATCAATTTACATACCCACCAACAGTGCAAGAGGGTTCCCTTTTCTCCACACCCTCTCCAGCATTTATTGTCGGTAGATTTTCTGATGATGGCCATTCTGACTGGTGTGAGATGCTATCTCATTGTAGTTTTGATTTGCATTTCTCTAATGATTAATGATGTTGAGCATCCTTTCACGTGTTTGTTTGCAATCTGTATATGTTCTCTGGAGAAATGTCTATTTAGGTCTTCTGCCCATTTTTGGATTGGGTTGTTTGTTTTTTTGATATTGAGCTGCATGAGCTGCTTATAAATTTGGAGATTAATCCTTTGTCAGTTGCTTCATTTGCAAATATTTTCTCCCATTCTGAGGGTTGTCTTTCCGTCTTGTTTGTGGTTTCCTTTGCTGTGCAAAAGCTTTTAAGTTTCATTAGGTCCCATTTGTTTATTTTTGGTTTTATTTCCATTTCTGTAGGAGGTGGGTCAAAAAGGAACTTGCTGTGATTTATGTCATAGAGTGTTCTGCCTATGTTTTCCTCTAAGAGTTTTATAGTGTCTGGCCTTACATTTAGATCTTTAATCCATTTTGAGTTTATTTTTCTATATGGTGTTAGGGAGTGTTCTAATTTCATTCTTTTACATGTAGCTGTCCAGTTTTCCCAGCACCACTTTTTGAAGAGGCTGTCTTTTCTCCACTGTATATTCTTGCCTCCTTTATAAAACATAAGGTGACCATATGTGTGTGGGTTTATCTCTGGGCTTTCTACCCTGTTCCATTGATCTATATTTCTGTTTTTGTGCCAGACCATATTGCCTTGATGACTGTAGCTTTGTAGTATAGTCTGAAATCCAGGAGCCTGATTCCACCAGCTCCGTTTTTCTTTCTCAAGATCACTTTGGATATTCGGGGTCTTTTGTGTTTCCATACAAATTGTGCAATTTTTTGTTCTAGTTCTGTGAAAAATGCCATTGGTAGTTTGATAGGGATTGCAATGAATCTGTAGATTGCTTTGGGTAGTATGGTCATTTTCACAATGTTGATCCTTCCAGTCCAAGTACATGGTATATCTCTCCATCTGTTTGTATCATCTTCAGTTACTTTCATCAGTGTCTTACAGTATTCTGCATACAGGTCTTTTGTCTCCTTAGGTAGGTTGATTCCTAGATATGTTATTCTTTTTGTTGCAATGGCAATGGGAGTGTGTCCTTAATTTCTTTTTCACATTTATCATCATTAGCATATAGGAATGCAAGAGATTTCTGTGCATTAATTTTGTCTCCTGATACTACACCGAATTCATTGATTAGCTCTAGTAGTTTTCTCGTAGCATCTTTAGGATTCTCTCAACATAGTATCATGTCATCTGCAAACAGTGACAGCTTTACTTCTTCTTTTCCGATTTGGATTCCTTTTATTTATTTTTATCCTCTGATTGCTGTGGCTAAAACTTCCAAAACTATGTTGAATAACAGTGGTGAGAGTGGGCAACCTTGTCTTGTTCCTGATCTGAGTGGAAATGGTTTCAGTTCTTCACCACTGAGAACGATGTTGGCTCTGGGTTTGTCATATATGGCCTTTATTATGTTGAGGTAAGTTCCCTCTATGCCTACTTTCTGGAGGGTTTTTATTATAAATGGGTGTTGAATTTTCTCAAAAGCATTTTCTGCATCTATTGAGATGATCATATGGTTTTTCTCCTTCAATTTGTTAATATGGTTAATCACATTGATTGATTTGCATATAGTGAAGAGTCCTTGCAATCCTAGGATAAACTCCATTTGATCATGGTGTATGATCCCTTTAATATGCTGTTGGATTCTGTTTGCTAGTATTTTGTTGAGGATTTTTGCATCTATGTTCATCGGTGATATTGGCCTGTAGTTTTCTTTTTTTGTGACATCTTTGCCTGGTTTTGGTATCAGGGTGATGGTGGCCTCGTAGAATGAGTTTCAGAGTGTTCCTCCCTCTGCTATATTTTGGAAGAGTTTGAGAAGGATAGGTGTTAGTTCTTCTCTAAATGTTTGATAGAATTCGCCTGTGAAGCCATCTGGTCCTGGGCTTTTGTTTGTTGGAAGATTTTTAATCACAGTCTCAATTTCAGTGCTTGTGATTAGTCTGTTTATATTTTCTATTTCTTCCTGGTTCATTCTCGGAAGGTTGTGTTTCTCTAAGAATTTGTCCATTTCTTCCAGGTTGTCCATTTTATTGACATATAGTTGCTTGTAGTAATCTCTCATGATCCTTTGTATTTCTGCAGTGTCAGTTGTTACTTCTCCTTTTTCATTTCTAATTCTGTTGTCTTCTCCCTTTTTTTCTTCATGTGTTGGGCTAATGGTTTTTCAATTTTGTTTATCTTCTCAAAGAACCAGCTTTCAGTTTTATTGATCTTTGCTATTTTTTCCTTCATTTCTTTTTCATTTATTTCTGTTCTGATCTTTATGATTGCTTTCCTTCTTCTAAAGTTGGGTTTTTTTGTTCTTCCTTCTCTAATTGCTTTAGTTGTTAGGTTAGGTTGTTTATTTGAGATGTTACTTGTTTCTGGAGATAGGATTGTATTGCTATAAACTTCCCTCTTAGAACTGCTTTTGATGCATCCCATAGGTTTTGGGTCATCATGTTTCCATTATCATGTGTTTCTACGTATTTTTTGATTTCCGCTTTGATTTCTTCAGTGATCTCTGGATATTAAGTAGTTTATTGTGTAGCCTCTATGTGTTTGTAGTTTTCACAGACTTTTTCCTGTAATTGATATCTAATTTCATAGCGTTAAGGGTCGGAAAAGATACTTGATATAATTTCAATTTTCTTAAATTTACAAAAGGCTTGATTTGTGACCCAGGATATGATCTATCCTGGAGAATGTTCCATGAGCACTTGAGAAGAAATTGTATTCTGTTGTTTTTGGATGGAATGTCCTATAAATATTAAGTCCATCTTGTTTAACGTATCATTTAAAGCTTGTGTTTCCTTATTTATTTTCATTTTGGATGATCCGTCCATTGGTGAAAGTGGAGTGTTACAGTCCCCTAATATGATTTTATTCCTTTTTGATTTCCCCTTTTATGGCTATTAGCATTCGCCTTATGTATTATGGTGCTCCTATGTTGGGTGCATAAATATTAACAATTGTTATATCTTCTTCTTGGATTGATCCCTTGATCATTATGTAGTGTCCTTCTTTGTCTCTTGTAATGGTCTTTATTTTAAAGTCTATTTTTTCTGATATGAGAATTGCTACTCCAGCTTCCTTTTGATTTCCATTTGCATGGAATATCTTTTTCCATCCCCTCACTTTCAGTCTGTATGTGTCCCTAGGTCTGAAGTGCGTCTCTTGTAGACAGCATATAGACAGGTCATGTTTTTGTATCCATACAGCCAGTTTCTGTCTTTTGGTTGGAGCATTTAATCCGTTTGCATTTAAGGTAATTATCGATATGTATGATACTATTACCATTTTCTTAATTGTTTTGTGTTTGTTATTGTAGTTCTTTTCCTTCTCTTGTGTTTCCTGCCTAGAGAAGTTCCTTTAGCATTTGTTGCAAAGCTGGATGGTGGTGCTGAATTCTCTTAGCTTTTGCTTGTCTGTAAAGGTTTTAATTTCTCTGTCGAATCTGAATGAGTTTCTTGCTGGGTAGAGTAATCTTGGTTGTAGGTCTTTCCCTTTCATCACTTTAAATATGTCTTGCCACGCCCTTCCAGCTTGCAGAGTTTCTGCTGAAAGATCAGTTGTTAACCTTATGCAGATTCCCTTGTATGTTATTTGTTGCTTTTCCCTTGCTGCTTTTAATATTTTTTCTTTGCATTTAATTTTTGATAGTTTGATTAATATGTGTCTTGGCATGTTTCTCCTTGCATTTATCCTGTATGGGACTCTCTGCACTTCATGGAATTAACTATTTCCTTTCCCATATTAGGTTAGTTTTCAACTATAATCTCTTCAAGTGTTTTCTCAGTCCCTTTCTTTTTCTCTTCTTCTTCTGGGACCCCTATAATTTGAATGTTGCTTCATTTAATGTTGTCACAGAGGTCTCTGAGACTGTCCTCGATTCTTTTCATTCTTTTTTCTTTATTCTGCTCTGTGGTAGTTATTTCTACTATTTTATCTTCCAGGTCACTTATTTCTTCTTCTGCCTCAGTTATTCTGCTATTGATTCCTTCTAGAGAATTTTTAATTTCATTTATTGTGTTGTTCATCTTTGTTTCTTTTCTCTTTAGTTCTTCTAGGTCCTTGTTAAACTTTTCTTGTATTTTCTCCATTCTATTTCCAAGACTTTGGATCATCTTTACTATCATTACTCTGAATTCTTTTTCAGGTAGACTGCCTATTTCTTCTTCATTTGTTTGGTCTGGTGGGTTTTTACCTTGCTCCTTCATCTGCTGTGTGTCTCCCTGTCTTCTCATTTTGCTTAACTTACTGTGTTTGGGGTCTCCTTTTTGCAGGCTGCTGGTTCGTAATTCCTCTTGTTTTTGGTGTCTGCCCCCAGTGGCTTAGGTTGGTTCAGTGGGCTGTGTAGGCTTCCTATTGGAGGGGACTAGTGCCTGTGTTCTGGTGGACGATGTTGGATCTTGTCTTTCTGGTGTGTAGGTCCGCATCTGGTGGTGTGTTTTTGGGTGTCTGTGACCTTAATATGATTTTATGCAGCCTCTCTGCTAATGGGCGGGTTTGTTTTCCTGTCTGGCTAGTTGTTTGGCATAGGGTGTCCAGCACTGTAGATTGCTGGTCGTTGAGTGGAGCTGGGTCTTAGCGCTGAGATGGAGATCTCTGGGAGAGCTTTTGCTGTTAGATATTACATGGAGCTGGGAGGTCTCTGGTGGACCAGTGTCCCAAACTCGGCTCTCCCACCTCAGAGACACAGGTCTGACACCCAGTCGCAGCCCCAAGACCCTGTCAGCCACAGAGCTCAGACGAAAAGTGAAAAAAAAGAAACAAACAAAAAAATAAAATAGTTATTAAAATAAAAATAAAAAATAATTATTAAAAATAAAGTATTTAAAAAGTATTAAAAAGAAGAAAAAAGAAAAAAAAGAAAGAAAGAAAGAGAAAAGAGGGCAACCAAACCAAAAAACAAATCCACCAATGATAACAAGTGCTAAGAACTATACTTAAAAAAAAAAAAAACAGACAGACAGAATCTAGGACAAGTGCTAAAAGCAAAGCTATACAGACAAAATCACACAAAGCATACACATACATACTCACAAAAAGAGAAAAAGGAAAAAAATATATATATCTTTGCTCCCAAAGTCCACCGCCTCATTTTTGGGATGGTTCATTGTCTCTTCATGTATTCCAGAGATGCAGGGTAAATCAAGTTGATTGTGGAGATTTAATCTGCTGCTCCTGAGGCTGCTGGGAGAAAATTCTCTTTCTCTTCTTTGTTCACACAGTTCTTGCAGTTCAGCTTTGGATTTGGACCCACCTCTGCGTTTAGGTTGCCTGAGGGCATCTGTTCTTCACCCAGACAGGATGCGGTTAAAGAAGCAGCTGATTAGGGGGCTCTGGCTCACTCAGGCCAGGGGGAGGGAGGGGTACAGAATGTTCGCTGAGCCTGTGGCGGCAGAGGCCAGCGTGACATTGAAACAGTGTGAGGTGCGCCGTGTGTTCTCTGGAGGAAGTTGTCCGTGGATCACAGGACCCTGGTAGTGGCAGGTTGCACAGGCTCCTGGGAGGGGAGGTGTGGACAGTGACCTGTGCTTGCACACAGGCTTCTTGGTGGCTGCAGCAGCAGTCTTAGCATTTCATGCCCGTCTCTGGTGTCCGTGCTGATAGCCACGACTCACGCCCATCTCTGGAGTTCGTTTAGGCGGTGTTCTGAAACCCCTCTCCTCGTGCACCCTGATACAATGGTCTCTTGCCTCTTCGGCAGGTCCAGACTTTTTCCCAGACTCCCTCCCGGCTAGCTGTGGCACACTAGCCCCCTTCAGGCTGTGTTCACACAGCTAACCCCAGTCCTCTCCCTGGGATCTGATCTCCGAAGCCCAGGCCTCAGCTCCCAGCCCCCACCCACCCCGGCGGGTGAGCAGACAAGTGCCTTAGGCTGGTGAGTGATGGTCGCACGGATCCTCTGTGTGGGAATCTCTCTGCTTTGCCCTCTGCACTCCTGTTGCTGTGCTCTCCTCCATGGCTCTGAAGCTTCCCCCTCCCACCCCCTGTTTCCACCAGTGAAGGGGCTTCCTGGTGTGTGGAAACTTTTCTTCCTTCACAGCTCCCTCCCAGAGGTGCAGGTGCCATCCCTATTCTTTAGTCTCTGTTTTTCCTTTTTTCTTTTGCCCTACCCAGGCACGAGGGGAGTTTCTTGCCTTTTGGGAAGTCTGTGGTCTTCTGCCAGCATTCAGTAGGTGTTCTGTAGGAGTTGTTCCACATGTAGATGTATTTGTGATGTATTTGCGGTGAGGAAGCTCATCTCCAAGTCTTACTCTTCTGTCATCTTGAAGTTCTCCCCTACGTTTGGGATATTTCTGAATAGGAGTAGTTATGTGTGTCTTGGGCATATGAGTTCAAGCTCCTATGACCCAAAATATTCTTCCTGTGTTTGTTTTTACAACCACCTGATATCATAAACCCTTTATAATTTTTATTTTCCAATGCATTTTGAGGTGATCTTGTCGACTTGGACATATTGATCTATGGTAACTTTGTGGTCAACGTCTTGCTTGTTTTAAGCAATACAGAGAAGATTTTGGAGAAATTCCAATATAAATAATAGAAATAATACCTTCTAGCACTGACTCTCTCTCCTCAGGCCATATGTTCTCTCATGTTTAAAAGCAAATTACTTTACACTAAGCCACTGCCTGCAATTACAGCTTAGAGAATGACTGCATTGTATTCTCCTTTGACATGCCACTAAATACTATGTATTATTATTTTCAAATCAGTGAACAAATGCAAAATTTCTATGCATCAATGACTTTTAGTTGAGAAAGAACACACCTAAAAATAAAGCTTGTGCCAATGGATAAATTTTGGCAAGTCTCTGAATCAAAAGAATAGTGACAGGAGTGATTGGAGGATGGAAGGAAATAATTAAAGTTATTTTTAGACTTTTATATATGTATTATATAAATCAACCTATTTAATATAAGTTTTGAAATCATATGAGAACCTAAACTTGGTTCTATGGTAAGTAGCTTTCCTCTTATATAATCTTTTATTTTTTTTCTATTGTAATGTCAAATTAACTAGGAAACCAAAATTATTACATAGCCAAGCTTTACATATTCAATGGATAATTGATTGCATCTGATTCAAACTCAGTTCAATAATCATTTCCTCCTGTTATTTAACATATCTGTACTGTACCACTGGAATGTGAACAGTACAGGAGGGACAGCTTTGCTTTTTCCTGTAAGTTGCAGAGGAATTCATATAACAGATGGGAAGTGTTTATTTTAAAAATTAAAGGATCTTATTTTTCAATGTAACAATATATAAATTAACTTTATAAATCCCCCACTATGAACAATTAGTATTTTGGTATAATGAGACAGCAATTCTTAAAATATATAACAGATTTTATTAAACTTTTTTGTTGACTGAAAATTGCAGTAGGGTGTATTTCAGCCATTTAAGAATGGTTAATTTTAGAGATGATATAAAAGCAGTGCTTCTGGATTTCAGTAAGAGTACAAAAATTGAAGGAAAGTTCAACGCTATGCTCAGAAGCATTGTGTTATTTGACCAGAGGATTAGCAGCATCTAGCTAAGCATTGCAAAACCCAGGGAACCATTTAAATTCTCTACAGTGGAGAGACAAAGCCATAATTAGGAAGAGATGACAGAACCATTACACACACACACACACACACACACACACACAATAAAGATGGGACCAGGGGGCTTCCCTGGTGGCACAGTGGTTAAGAATCCACCTGCAGGGGAAACGGGTTCAAGCCCTGGTCTGGGAAGATCCCACATGCCGTGGAGCAACTAAGCCCATGTGCCACATCTACTGAGCCTGCGTTCTAGAGCCCACGAGCCACAACTACTGAAGCCCGTGCACCACAACAAGAGGAGCCACTGCAATAAGAAGTCTGTGCACCACAACAAAGAGTAGCCCCTGCTCACCGCAAATAGAGAAAGCCTGCACACAGCAACTAAGACCCAACACAGCCAAAAATAAATAACTAAAATAAATTTTAAAAAAACCTTTCAAAATAAAAAATAAAATAATGAGACCAGGGATCAGAATGCTATCATCATGAGAATTTTGGTTTATGAAAATATCAAAACCAGACCAAATGTCCTGGAAATCTCTCTTCAATGCATGTATCACACTGTCCTACTTGGAGTAACTTTCTTCAGAGTAGAAGTTCTCTGAGGGCAAAAGTCATGGTTTTGCTTGGATAGCATGATGTAATTCAAAGTACAGATAATACACCTTTAAAAGAATTTAAACTCAGAAATGTGTTAGAGCTAGTTCAAATCAGGTCATGAGAATTTAATGGTAAATTTTCTGGAAATTTGTGAACATATTCCCATTACTTAAAATCAAATTATATAGGACTTACATTAGCAAAATGGCAGAGTAGACAGCTCCAAGCTCTCATCCTCCACAGCAAGACCAAAATACAAGCACCATCAGAGCCAACTTTGTCATAATCCTGGAAAAGAGTTAAAGGTTTACAGTAATCAAACAAACACTGAATCAAGAAAAAAGCAACTTAACAATGGTAGGAAGTCTTTGTAGCATGTTACTTGCTCCTCCCCATCCCTCCCTGGCTTGACAGTAGTCTTGAAGATGACAGCCTGCATTCCCAGTGTGGCATCCTCTCTCAAGTTACAGAAGGAACAGATCAGGCCTTACTCATAAATTATTGTTTATGTTGGCTTTGACCTGTCTAGGGGCTATGTGAAGTACTGATACTAGGCATTTGTCTCTGTTTCACCAAACTCAGAACTAACAGGCCAGAACACTGGCAGTCATTTCTTGAAAGCTTTGCAAGGTGAACAAAGAACCCTCAGAAGCCTGCAAAGAAAGATTAAAGCTGAGACATATAACAGACCACCTAAAGTCTGGAAGGAAAAGCTAGGGAGAATTTCTTTGAAAAATTAGGTCATTCAAAAATACCCATGTTGGGCTTCCCTGGTGGCGCAGTGGTTGAGAATCTGCCTGCCAATGCAGGGGACACGGGTTCGAGCCCTGGTCTGGGAGGATCCCACATGCCGCGGAGCGACTAGGCCCGTGAGCCACAATTGCTGAGCCTGCGCGTCTGGAGCCTGTGCTCCACAACAAGAGAGGCCGCGATGGTGAGAGGCCCGTGCACCGCGATGATGAGAGGCCCCCACTTGCCACAACTGGGGAAAGCCCTCGCACAGAAACGAAGACCCAACACAGCCATAAATAAAAAAAAAATACCCATGTTTATTGGGAAATTTAGAAAGCCACAAGCAAGAACAGGGTAAGACATGCATACATTAAAAACTTAGAAGACCCTAGACTTTTACCTCAGGCTAACCCCTAGGCTCAGCACAAGCCTGAATAACTATTAGAGAACTCAAAGTGACAGTCTGCAAAGAATGAGTGAGGTGTTTTTTTTTTCTCTTTTTAGCTCCATAGGAAATTTCTATGACTACTAGATGAACACAACCAAGATGAACAGACACTTCAGTAATCACACACAAAAAGGAATACTGACTTTTCAAAAATAATCTTGAAAAGTTATTAATCAATTAGACTACTACAATCTTCAACAATTAAAGAACACAGTGAACCTGAGGGGTGGGAAAGAATTTGATTTTCAGAATTACCATATTATAATATTCAAATGTCCAGTTTTCAACAAAAAAATAACAAGGCAAACAAAGAATCAAGAACACATAGCCAATTCAACAGAACAAAATAAACTGACAGAAACCATCCCTGAGGAAACCTACACACTGGAATTACTAGAAAAAGATTTTATAAAAACTGTTTTAAATATGCCCAAATAGTCAAATGAAAAGAAAAAACTAAATGAAATCAGGAAAATGATGTAAAAACAAAATGGGAAAATCAGTAGATATTCAAATTATAAAAGTAACCAAACAAATTCTCGAGCTGAAAAGTACAATGACTGAAGTGAAAAAAAAATACTAGAGGTGTTTACAGCATATTTAATCAGGCAGAAGAAAGAATCAGCAATCTTGAAGACAGGGCAGTTGAAATTACTGTGTCTGAGGAGCAGAAAGAGAAAAAATGAAGTAAAGTGAAAAGAGCCTAAAAGAACAATGGAACATCATCAAATGGAACAACATATGCATTATAGGAGTCCCAGAAGGAGAAGAGAGAGAGAAAAAGGAGCAGAAAAAATATTTGAAAGTGTAATGGATGAAAAATTTCCAAATGTGATGAAAGACATATATCTATATATCTAAGAAGCTCAGCAAACTCCAAGTAAGATAAACTCAGGGATCCACAAAGAGAAACAATATCATATTGCCAAAAGGGAAAAACATAATCCATGTTGAAAAGACAACTTACAGAACGGGAGAAAATATTTTCAAAGCATGTATCTTATAAGGGTTTAATATCTAGAATATATAAAGAACTCCTACAACTCCACAACAAAACACAACACAATTAAAAAATGGACAAAGGACTTGGATACTTCTCCAAAGGAGATACACAAATGGCCAATAAGCATATAAAAAGATTCTTAACAGCCTTAGACACTAGGCAAATGCAATTCAAAACCACAATGATACAACATTTATCACACACTATGATGGCTATGATAAAAAAAAAAAACCAGGAAATAACAAGTGTTGACAAGGATACCTAAAAATTGGAATCCTCATGTACTGCTGGTTGGAATACAAAATGTTTCAACCACTGTGGAAAAGAATTTGGCACTTCCTCAAAAAACTTAAACATATACTTACAATAAGACCTAGCAGTTCCACTCCTAGGTATATACCCAAAAGAACTGAAAACAGGGATTCAGGTACCTGTACGCCAATGTTCATTGCAGCATTGTTTACAATAGCCAAAATATGAAAACAATCCAAATGTTCATCAACAGATGAATGGATATACATACATTGTTATATACATACACTGGAATATTATCTGGCCATAAAAAGGAATGAACTTTTGATATATGCTACAGTCTGGATAAACTCAAAAATAATACACTATGTGAAATAAACCAGATACAAAAGGAAAATATTGTATGATTCCACCTATTTTAAATATCTAGAGCAGGCAAACTAATCAAGACAGAAATTATAATAGAGGTTATCAGGAGCTGGAGGAGGGGGAATGTGGAATTATTGCTTAATGGGTACAAAAAGTTTCTCTTTGAGTTGATGAAAAAGCTTTGGAAACTTTTTCAGATAGTGGTGATGGTTATAACAACACTGTAAATGTAATTAATGTTAGTGAATCGCACACTTAAAGTGATTACAATGGTAAATTCCATGTCATTCATATATATTATATAATTTTAACAAAATTAAAATGCATATATTTTAATAATATATATATAATTTTAAATTCACAAATGATAAAAACCACTTATTTATATGAACTTACAATTTAATTTATATTAAAAATAAAGGTAAAACCTAGCTTTAGCGCCAATATATAGAGCTTAGAAGTTGTGATCTCATCCTTACAAAAATAAGCTGAAAATCTTAAAATCTTGGACTTTCAACTGAAATGGCAGAAGAAACCTCTATCCAGATATCTGGAGAGTCAGGCAAACCCAGAAAGTCACAAACAAGATATGCTTGCTTGACACAGAAGCTGCTGGAGCCAAAACTGGTAGGAACACTTAAATGGTAATTTTTACAAACTGTTGGAAATTGAGAGTTGACTGATGTGTGAGTGAGAAACTCCCAGGGGCCACAGTTCAAGGAGGAGCCCCACAGTTTCATTGGTTTTATTTCCAGTAGTCCTACTAGGTTCTCACGGTGAAATTCCAGAAAGATCCCCTCATGATTCTGGCATGGAGAGGGGAAGATTAATCATTATGAAATACATCCAGAGCCTTCTCTGTAACAAATGCCTATTCTCAGGGAAAATGACTTTACCAGAACCTTTTCCCAGTTGGGGAAAGCACATTCCTCCTGCCCTAGCTCTCTGTAACTTTCCTGTGTTATCTAAAAGGGAGAAAGCAATACCAGTGAAGAAACACTCGTGAAAGTTTGAAAGTTTGAGTCCAGAGACACGGGCCTACAAATTACTGACGTTTACAAAACACTTCCCTTCTCTCACAGTTTACCACCACACCAACAGGGCTCCAGTGTAATAATAGGGGATTGCTGATGAAAGATTGCAAACAGACTCTCTGTGAGTAAGAGTACTTGGGGAATTCCAAAATAAACAAGGGAGACCAAAACAAGAACACTAGAGGAATTTGAAGCCTTAGGCACATAGAGCTACAAAAAACATTAAACATAAAATGTTAAAAAGTCCAATAATTAGCCAGATTAACATAAATTTTCATACTAAAGTATATTCCTATTGATACAACATGTTCAGGTTTCAACAAGAAAACTGAAAGGCATTCCAAAAAGCAAGAAAAAATATAGTCTGAAAAGATAAAGTAAGCATCAAACTAGGCTCAGATATGACACAGATGATTAAATTATCAGATAGGGAACTTAATGATGATAAATATGTTAAAGACACTAAAGGAAAAAGTAGACCGCATGCAGGAACAGGTAAGTAATGTAAGCAGAAGACAGAAACTCTAGGAAAGAAACACAATAAAATGCTAGAAATCAAACGCTGTATCAGAAATGAAGAATTCCTTTGATGAGCTAGTCTGTAAACTGGACATAGTTGAGGATGGAATCAGTGAGCTTGAATATAGGTCAATAGACACTTCCCAAGCTAAAATAAGAAGAGTAAAAAGAATTTAAAAAAGAACAGAACATCCAAGATCAGTGGGATAAGTTTTTAAATGTGTAACATATGTGTACTTGGAATAAAATAAGGAAAAGAAAAAATAGAGAAAGGAAATACTTGAAGTAATAAAAACTGATCATTTTCTAAAATTGATGAGAAACACCAAACCACAGATCCAGAAGTTCAGAAAAAAACAAGTAGAATAAAGACCAACATATTGTATATTATATTCAAACTGCACAAAACCAAAGACAAAATCATGCAAGAAGTCACAGCAGGGGATGGGGACAATAACTATAGAGGAACAAGGATAGGAATTACAACTGACCTCTCTTCAGACACCACTCAAGCAAGGAGTAAGTGGCATGAAATACTTAAAGTGTTGAAAGAAAAAAAAAACAAAAAAACATACCAACCTAGAATTCTATGTCCAGTGAAATTATCCTTTAAATGTTAAGGAGAAATAAAGACTGTCTCAGACAAGCAAAAACTGAGTGACCTGTGAGTAATACACTTCTCTATTTCAATTTCTCTTATGGACTATTGTTGAACTGCAGCTCATCATCTGGCACTCTGTGATCCACTTAACAAACATTAATAAAGTCATAACATGTGGTGAATTTTTTAAGGTGATGAATCTATTCTGTATGATACTGTAATGAGAGGAGGCCAGAATCATTTACATGTAATAGATTACAGTAGGAGACATTGGTATGAATTTAGGCTTAGCTTAATATATAAACAGATGGTTACATACAGAAATCTTATAGATTCATAATAGTGTAATCAGTACACAGGTGTATACTAGTACACAGTGTGTAATTAGTACACAGATAACTAAATGCACTTGTATTTCCTCGCTCTATCAGCTGAGAGGACCTAGATATCACAACAGTAGTGAGCACAACTAGCACCCAAATTTTAATTTCTTATACTATTCTCCACCAGTGGAACCAGGACTCCTTAGAGAAACGGCTGACTCTAGGACTAGGACAGGAGATACTCATGATAAATCTGGAATATCTTGTGTGCTAGAAAGTTAGAAAGTGCTAAACAAAAACAAACAAACAAATAAAAAGCCTACCATGATGTGAATATGTTAAAGGGAATCAGGAATCAACTGAAAGAGCTCAGTTGGCCAAGCTGGAACAATTTGAGCAACAAAATATAACAAGTAGTATAGAATTATAACCCAAATATAAAATAAATATACATGAGTCCATATTTATATAAACCAAGGATTGAACAAATAAACTGGAGAGAAGAGATAAATCTCCCATGTGGAAGAATTTCAAATAATTTTTATAGTTATGCTCCCATCCTCTTTAAGTGTGGGCTACACATAGTGACTTACTTCTAAAGAGTACAGTGTAGAAAAGGGGAAAAAGAGTAATTTTACAGTGGAGAAAACTGACAAACACTACCTCAGCCTGGAGATCAAGGTGAACATCAACAGTAATAAGTCATACTGATTGTATAATTCCCTGGATATTATGTGGTAAAATAGTACCTTATCCCTGTGGTCCTAACAGAAACAAATGACCCTAGTCTAACCAGGAGAAAAAAAATCAAAAGATACAAATTAGGGGATATTCTTGATTCTCCTCACTTAGTAAATTATTTTTTATTCTCTTTGAATGCCAGTGGAATTATTTACATTTGTAGTCCAACAAATTCATCAGGTTTTGACATATAGGGGTCATCCTTGTTTAATTTTTCCTCGTATATGGTAAGACATCTCAGTCTACAGATTCAAGACTTCCTTTATTTCAGTTGTTTTTTCTTGGTGGTGAAGTTATTTATGGTTACTAATTTATAGTACTGTCTCAATTTTTATGAAAATTTATTAATATATACTGTTTACAAACATATTTCATTTACAATGACTAAATAAATATTCTCATGGAGCTCATATAACAATTTTTTGTAGACCAAATTGATAAACAAGTAACTTTATTACATATCAGAATGTAAGTATTACAAGAAAATTACAAAGCTCTATCAAAGTTCAAAACAGAGGATTATTGCTGAGAAGTTGCTTAGCCAAACTAAAATATATATATAATATTCAAATGAATCCTGTGGTAAATTTTGTAAAGAAAAGAGAAAAAAATCCTTTGTCTGATGGGAACCATTATCTCATAGATTGTTAGAAAATTTATGATTTTGAATGCTAGGCCTTTTCCAATATGAAGATAGGAGCAATACCCACTCCTCTTTAAAAGGCCCAGGTATAGCCTTAATCCTCTGCTATAATCACCCTACATTACCCACAATGTGAAGTACTACCTGGTTCCTGTTCTGGTCTCATGGAGCTTAACTCTGTGGGCATATAATGACTGGCAAATATATTTATATGCCTCCTTTCCTGGTCCCTGAGTCACCTGATCTGAAACTGCCCCTACCTGTATCTTTATGCCTGGCTTAAACCATAGTTCCTAACTCAACTCTGTACCTTCTGCCCAGGTTACAGTTGTGAATCCTGATAACAATCATGAATTATTGTAACTAATTTCTTCTTGGTTGCAACCTCAGTATACTGTGACCACTGCCACCCCCACTGAACCCCAATTCTCTCTTCTGTCCCCCTCTGTCTTTCACACACACACACACACACCCTCTCTACACATAATTCACATCTAAATCTGTTGACCATAGCCAGTTTCAGTTTCTGAAAGCCAAACCAAGACCATCTACTCAGAATCCCAGTCTTGATTATGTTTTCTAGATACCTTGGCCTCTATTCCACCACGAAAACTAAACATAATTATTTCCCACTCTCTTGAAAGCAACCTGTCAGCCCTATGCTCTACCTTGGTTGGTAGAGCATAATCTCCAGATGATTTTAACATTGTTTATCTCTTACTAAGTATATGTACTCATTTAAAAATTATTTTAAAGTTATTATGAACCTTAAAGCAGTGAGCCCTATCTCTAATCCATTATTTACAATACAATAGCCTTTATGCAATTTTTATTTGAAGCAAAGAGATCTTGGATGATCTGTATGTGTGCTTTGGAAGGCAGAAATAAATATCCATTCTTTATTCTGTACTTCTACAGAATTCTCTGTCTTTGCCATCTGTGTTTTGGAAATATGCAGTTTTCTCTGCTTGTGTTTTATTTCTGATAAATAAGATAATTGGGAAATAACCCTAGAGAGCTATCCCTGTCAGTCTCTTTGTTCTTTAAGAAGGAGATGAAGTTGGGGGCTAGTTCTCATACGGTCTTATCCTTCTCCTCTGGTCTCTATACATGTCTGTACAGGTGAGCCACCTTTGCTATTAAAATTTTGGATCCAAGATTCAACCTTTTCAACTGGAGATTCGGAAGTTCAGAGCAAATTAAGATGTAGTTTTGTTTAGTAAATAAATAAAGTATAATGAAAAATAGCTATGTTTGCATTTCTTACTTGGGATAATTGGGATTAAATGGTTTTCTCAACTGTTAACAGATATTAAAATCATATATATATATATATATATATATATATATATATATATATACACACACACACACACACACATATATACATATATAATTTATTTATTTAACTGTTGCTACATATTGTTTATTACTAGAACACTGTGCCTATAATAGTCCCCCAGAAAAAAAATATATATTGCACCTCACACCAGGTTAGATTAATTTATATAAAGTTCAACACATATTTTGTGTACTTGCAAATTCTGAGCAAATTTGAAGTTAATATAAATTTGAATTTATATATAAAATATAATATATTTTTTCAATTCTTCCAACAACCCTAAGAATTGGTATCAAGTCACTTCCATATGACAGTAAGCAGCAAGGTCTGCATGAAAGGAATGTGTTCCTAGATGTAGTAAAATTTATTGCTGTTTGGTGATGGGGAGACAATGGACGAATTATGAAGTGAGGTATAAAATAGGTGAGATTAGGTAGTTCAAGAAGAAAACTAACAATGCTTTAAAACCCATGCAAACATGATCTAGTCTCTCTGAATTTTCACACTGGACTTCTCTCCAACTTAGACCTTTGCTTCTGAGGCTTAGAGTACTGACTACTCTCCAAGTAAGATCTTTCTTATATTGATCCTCCCAATCTATACCTCCCTCTGAAATCTCCCTCCTCTATATAGGTAGGTCAATTTCTTATTCATCTTCCCTGACCACAATAGGACTGTAGATGTAGCAGCAATAAAAGTAAGCAGGATGGATATTATATCCCCATCTCACTGAGTTTATTATTTATTATTAATTATTATTCTAATTTAAAGAGCTATTTAAAGAATATTCAAAATATGAGGCCTCTTCTCATTCTACAATAAGTAATCTATTTCAGAGAGTGAATTATATCTTCAAATAAAGAATTTTCTAGAAACTTCTTACTATATTAATTGACTTTGAACATTATATTATCTGTCACTTTGGATATATTATCAAAATAGCTGTTGGTCACGCATTCTACATAGTCAGTGCTCTGATAACTATTCATTCATTCAAAAATATGGAAATATTTATGAGAAAATAGTAATGAATAAAGCAGATATGGTCCTGGCCTTCATGGAGCTTGTAGTCTGGCAGGGAAAAAGCAGAAACTGTAGTTGCATTAGCATAAACCAAATGATAAGGATCATTAAAGGGAACATTTGTCATGAACTGCCTGTACCCCAGGAGTTCCAATCCTCCCGCAGTTCCTTGACGGAAATAGATTGCCTTTATCTTTCCCCAGTATGACTGCAGGTGGCATTTAACCACCTCACTAACCATCTGCTTAACAAGATTTCTATCAATTTCATGTTGACAAAGACCCAACACTTACTTGACTGGGCTAATTGTTTCTTGATATCTCAGGCAGGCTCTCAGCCTGCCATACCTTAGCAGGTATTTCTAGTCTCTAGCTTCTACCCTTACTGATATAGCTTTATTACTCTAATCTAAGCCCTAGGTCTGACACTGAAGGTACACTGGTCTGAAGGATCACAGAGAGATCACAGATCAGGCAAATATTCAACAAAAGTTTTAAAAGGGGTGAGGATGGAGACTTCTGTTTCCAGTAGTATGGTAGATTAGATCATTTGGAAGACAATTCTACTATAAAACGATTTTATCTTAGAAAGAAGATACTTAGTAAAATATCACAGGATTTACAAGATGTAGGTAGATCTCCAAAAACCTAACAATTTACCCTGCTTTGAAAAAGGTAAAAATCACAAGAATAAATCTGAGCTGGGGGTGATCAGTTAGCAAGAAGGGGGAAACTGGATTACCATGATGGAAAATGCCAATAGAAGCACTGCTATTGTGACACTAAACCTTGATGTAGCAAAAGGTGGAGAAGCTGAAATTTAAGACATCTAGATTAATTTAGGAATCTCAAGGAAGAATAAAGTACTTATTTCTACCTCACACCTGGCTGAAGTAGACACAGATTCTGTTTAGAGGAAAATGTCCAAAATTTAGAAACTGAAGGACTCCCAACATATTGAAACCAAGTAGACAAAAATTCAAAATCAAAGATCAACAAGACCATGAGGAGGTAAACCACCATAATAGAGAATAAGCAGAAACTATAAACAACAGATTTAGATACAGAATATGTAAGAAACATTTAAAGAAGTAAAGATTGGGGTCACAAAGATGATCAAGCAATAAGAAATTATCAGGAATGACCAGACATATCTGACAAAGAAACAAATGGGACTCATAGAAATTTGGTTGAAATTATATAAATATACAATTAAATATGTTTTATATATATACTTATTTAAACAAAAATATATTTAGATACTTACAAATATATTTTAAGATACTGTATATATATATATACATGTATCAGAAATATAATCATGTATATAATTTCAACAGCCCATTGAAATTATGTACAGACAGAATTTGTTGTATGAGTATAGAAATTATTATATAATGTCAGTTTTTTAAAGAGTATATTGCTTAATTTCCAAATATTTGGGGATTTTTCAAATTTGTTTCTGTTATTGATTTCTTATTTAATTCTGTTATGGTAAGAGAACTTAATTTGTGTGATTTTAATTTTTCACAGAGCAGGCAAGCTGGTTAAAAAAAAAATTCTATCAGCTTTTGTTTCACTGGAAAAGTTTCATTTCACCTTCATTTTTGAAAAGTATATGATTCTTGGCTGACTTTTTTCCTTCCATATTTTAACAATTTCAATCCGCTATCTTTCTGTTTTCTAAGTGTCTCATGAGAAGTAGGTTAAAATTTTTTTGTTGTTTCTCTATATTGAGTTTCCTTTCCCTACCTGCCTTCCCCAAAATTTATTTTTACCTTTGTTATTGAGCAGTTTGATTATAAATTCTGTTTGTTGTTGTTGTAGCACATGCATTGCTTCTATCTTTCTGCTAAAATTCCACATCTCTTCATGCATGCTGTCCACATTTACCACTCAATCCTTTTACATATAACAGTAGTTGTTTTATTTTTTCAGCTTTATTGAGGTATAACTGACATATAAAACTGTACATATTTAAGATGCACAATATGTTTTGATATACACATACATTGTGAAATGATTACTACAATCAAGCTAAGTGACATATCTATCATATGGTAGTTATTTTCAAATTCTTGCCTGATAGTTCCAAATTCTGGCTCATCTGAGTCTGTTTCTATATATTGCTTTATCTCATAAAAATGAATGTTTTTTTCCTGAATTTGCTATGTGTCTTTTAGTTGAGTACCAGAATTACTATCTAGAAAAACAACAAAGACTGAGTCAAGTGGTACTTGTTGCCACAAATGGTTACACTTCTTTTGCCTGGCCACTAGTTGAGGGAGTTGAGTAAATGTAGCCAGTAATTGAGTTGGGTTGTTGTATTGCTACATTCAGTATAACGCAGTCTTCCATTTTATTCTCCATGGTAAGCAGTGGTTACTCTGTACTTAGTGTGAGGCTTGGTTACTGAGGAGTAGTAATATTTAGCATTCCTGCTCAGCTTTCAGCAATGCCTTCCCACTTGTGTCATAAGAGAGGTCTTCCTATGCACTCTTGCCACACCCAGAGTGTCCTTGTTTGTTATTTGGTGCTAGGCTTGTAGAGCTGGCAAAAGAGATTCTCAGTTTTTCTTGTCAAAACTCATGTTTTAGGCAGGACCTGTACACTTTGCCTTTGTGGATAAGGTCTAATCATGCCTATCCCTCTCACCTTGTGTGAGCAAACTCTGACCTGCAGCTGGGTAAGGTCTTTTATGAGAGACATTTTTATGTCCCTCCCCCACTGGCAGATGACTTTTGCTTTTACCCCCTGCTCCAGAAGCAGAGAATCTTTGTCTGCATTGTGCAGGCTAGAGAGGTTTCCCTACCCTTTCTCAAAGGGTAGATGGGACTTTCCTGTGCCCTTCCCCCAAAATGTGGGGTTATACCTGAACCCTGTGTCAGAAGAGTTGTGGTTCTACCCCTCATTCAGAAGAATTGAATCTTTGCCTGAGTATTGGGGGAAAGACAGTTTGTTTTTTCCTCCCCCAGTGGTTTAAGGCAATTTTTTCACACAAGAGAAGGATTCAAGAAAGAGTATAGGGTTTTTACTGGCCTGGCATTGGAGACTGTACCCCTGCACCAACAATTACTCTCACTCTTGTCTTCTGCCCAGCCCCCAACCTTTCTTGTGAGTAACCAGTGGAGGTCCATGTAGAAGACTGTTAAGTCAATCTCATTTCCCTTGTGTAGGGGGCTCCAGGTTATTCCAAACTGATATGTTAGTCCACACTCAACCATTTAGAATTTGTTACAATTACAGCTGTTTTATTCTTAAGCACATCTATGCCAGCTTCCTCTTCCTCCCATGAAATAGTTTATGTTTCTTGCCACAAGACTCTTGAGACAGTCTTGTCATTTTGGGGAAATAAGATTTTTGCATTTGTCTTGTGAGTTCAGTTCTCCGGTGGTGTCAAGAAGAGTTATGATTTTATAGATTATTTGGCATTTTTTCATTATGAAAATGGGGACAAAATTCTCTTACAGAAATAATAACACTACATTGTGTGGTTTAAAAATATGTAAATGAAATATATATGACAACAATTGCACAGATAACAAGGGATGAAATGTAATTATATTATTGCAAGGTTTTTATATTTTACCATGAAGTGAAACAATATTAACTTTAAGTATACTATAAGTAAAGAATGTATATTTTAATTTTTTAAGCAGCAACTTTAAAATTAAGGCAAAGATGTGTGCCTAAATGGTCACAAGAAGAATTAAAATGGAATACTAAAAAATATTTTTAAAATCCAAAGTAAAGATTGTAAAGAAAGACAAGAAGAACACTGACATACAGGACAAATAAAAAAGTAGCAAAACAGTAAACTGAATCCAACCATACAGGTAATTAGATTAAATGCCAGTAGTTTAAACATTCCATTTAAAAGGCAGATATTGCCAGTCTGGATAAAAAAGACTAAATATATGCTGTCTACAAGAAATTCACGTTAAATACAAGAAAAGAAAAAAAAAAAAGAAAGCTAATGAATGTGAGAATCAAAGATAAGAAAGGTCGAAGGGTTATACTAATAGCAGATAAAGAATACCTCAAGACAAGAGCACTTCCTCAGAGATATTTCATAATAAGAAAACCCGTCACTTCATGAAGAAACAAATATAACCATAGTTTAAATGTGCCTAATAATGCATAAAAAACTGACAAAAATCAGCAGAAACAGATAAAATCCATCATCATACCTCAAAATTATAGCACTCCTCTCTCAGTTATTGACAGTAAAACTACATATTCACCTAGCTTTCATATATTAAACACTAATCCCAAAACTACATGAAACAAATTCTTTTCAAGTGAACATGTAATGTTTAATATCATAGACCATACACTGGGCCGTAAAACAAGTCTCAATCAATTTCAACTTTTATAATTTTTCAGGCTATGTTCTCTGACTCAAGGAAACTAAGTTAGAAACCAGCGTCAATAAACAATATCTAGAAATTTCACAATTATTTGGAAATTAAACAACATACTTCTAAATAACCCATGAGTAAAGCTAAAACAGTGTTTAGGTGAAAAGCTATGCTTTAAATGCTTAGATTAGAAAACAACAATTACCTTAAGTAAATGGTGTAAGTTTTTACCTTACACAACTACAAAAAGAACAAATTGAGCCCAAAGTACAAGAAAGAACATAAAAAAGATAAGAGCAGAAATCAATGACATAGAAAATGGACAAAGAAGAAAATCAATTAAAGCACAGTTGGCCCTTTTAAAAGATCCATAAAATTGATGCAATCTTAGATAGAAAAGAACAATGAATGAAGCACCAAATTTCCAGTATCAGGGAAAAAAAAGAGGGACTATTAGTGCAAATCATTTAAGCTTTAAAATTATGAATGGTATTATTAACAATTGTATGCCAATAAATTCAAATATTTAGATAAATTGGACAAAATCCTTTAAAGACACAAATTATCAAATGGACCCAAGCAGAAATAGAAAACTGAATAACCCTTTACTTATTAAAAGCATTAAATCATCAGTTAAGTATCTACCAACAAAGAAAACAAGACCTCGATGTTTTCACATGAATTGTATCCAACATGTATATAAGAAATAATTCCAATCCTACAAAACTATTTTAGAAAATAGGGGAGGAAATACTTCCTGACTCATTTTATGAGGATTACATACTCTATTTTTTTTTTTTTTACTACATCGCTGGTTTATTATAAATGGATATAACTCAGGAATAAACAAATGGATGAGAAGCAGAGGGCAAGGTATGGAGAATGGGGGGGCAGAATTTCCAAGCCCTCTGTGAGTGCCCCACTCTTCTAGCACCTCTACATGTTCAAGAATCCAGAAGCCCTCCAAATCCCATCTTTTTGGTTTTTATAGAGGCTTCATTATACAAGCAAGATTGATTAACTCATTGACCATTGGTGACTGATTCAACCTCTAGCCCTTCTCTCCTCCCTGGAAATCAGTGGGTGGGATTGATAGTTCCCACCGTCTAATCAAGGTTGGTTCCTGTGACAACTAGCCCCCCTCCTTAGGTGCTTTCCAAAAGAGACAATATAATCTTGATCTCAAAATCAGAAAAATACATTACAAGAAAAGATAACAAATGATCGACTGAGCTCTGACCACCACAGCAACAGTCAGCTCTACCCACCACCAGAGCCTCCCATCAAGCCTCTTAGATAGCCTCAACTACCAGAGGGCAGACAGCAGAAGCAAGAAAAACTATAATCCTGCAGCCTGTGGAACAAAAACCACAATCACAGAAAGACAGACAAGATGAAAAGGCAGAGGGCTATATACCAGATGAAGGAACAAGATAAAACCCCAGAAAAACAACTAAATGAAGTGGAGATAGGCAACCTTCCAGAAAAAGAATTCAGCATAATGATGGTGAAGATGATCCAGGACCTCAGAATAAGAATGGAGGCAAAGATCGAGAAGATGCAAGAAATGTTTAACAAAGACTTAGAAGAATTAAAAAACAAACAAACAGAGATGAACGATACAATGACTGAAATGAAGACTACACTAGAGGGAACCAAGAGCAGAATAACTGAGGCAGAAGAACAGATAAGTGACCTGGAAGACAGAATGGTGGAATTCACTGCTGCAGAACAGACTAAAGAAAAAAGAATGAAAAGAAATGGAGACAGCCTAAGAGACCTCTGGGACAACATTAAATGCAACAACATTCACATTATAGGGGTCCCAGGAGGAGAAGAGAGAGAGAAAGGACCAGAGAAAATATTTCAAGAGATTATAGTTGAAAACTTCCCTAACACGGGAAAGGAAATAGCCACCCAAGTCCAGGAAGCACAGAGAGTCCCATACAGGATAAACCCAAGGAGAAACATGCCGAGACACGTAGTAATCAAATTGGCAAAAATTAAAGACAAAGAAAAATTATTGAAAGCAGCAAGGCAAAAATGACAAATAACATACAAGGGAACTCCCATAAGGTTAACAGCTGATTTCTCAGCAGAAACTCTACAAGCCAGAAGGGAGTGGCATGATATTCTTAAAGTGATGAAAGGGAAGAACCTACAACCAAGATTACTCTACCCGGCAAGGATCTCATTCAGATTTGATGGAGAAATCAAAAGCTTTACAGACAAGCAAAAGCTAACAGAATTCAGCACCACCAAACCAGCTCTACAACAAATGCTAAAGGAACTTCTTTAAGTGGGAAACACAAGACAAGAAAAGGACCTACAAAAACAAACCCAAAACAATTAAGAAAATCGTAATAGGAACATACATATCGATAATTACCTTAAATGTGAATGGATTAAATGCTCCAACCAAAAGACACAGGCTTGCTGAATGGATACAAAGACAAGACCCATATATATGCTGTCTACAAGAGACCCACTTCAGACCTAGGGACACATACAGACTGAAAGTGAGGGGATGGAAAAAGATATTCCATGCAAATGGAAATCAAAAGAAAGCTGGAGAAGCTATACTCATATCAGATAAAATAGACTTTAAAATAAAGAATGTTACAAGAGACAAGGAAGGACACTACAGAATGATCAAGGGATCAATCCAAGAAGAAGATATAACAATTATAAATATATATGCACCCAACATAGGAGCACCTCAATACATAAAGCAACTGCTAACATCTATAAAAGAGGAAATTGACAGTAACACAATAATAGTGGGGAACTTTAACACCTCACTTACACCAATGGACAGATCATCCAAAATGAAAATAAATAAGGAAACAGAAGCTTTAAATGACACAATAGACCAGATAGATTTAATTGATATTTATAGGACATTCCATACAAAAACAGCAGATTACAGTTTCTTCTCAAGTGCGCACGGAACATTCTCCAGGATAGATCACATCTTGGGTCACAAATCAAGCATCAGTAAATTTAAGAAAATTGACATCATATCAAGCATCTTTTCTGACCACAACGCTATGAGATTAGAAATGAATTACAGGGAAAAAAACGTAAAAAACACAAACACATGGAGGCTAAACAATACGTTACTAAATAACCAAGAGATCACTGAAGATATCAAAGAGGAAATTAAAAAATACCTAGAGACAAATGACAATGAAAACACGACGATCCAAAACCTATGGGATGCAGCAAAAGCAGTTCTAAGAGGGAAGTTTATAGCTATACAAGCCTACCTCAAGAAACAAGAAAAATCTCAAGTAAACAATCTAACCTTACACCTAAAGGAACTACAGAAAGAAGAACAAACAAAACCCAAAGTTAGCAGAAGGAAAGAAATCATAAAGATCAGAGAAGAAATAAATGAAATACAAACAAAGAAAACAATAGCAAAGATCAATAAAACTAAAAGCTGGTTCTTTGAGAAGATAAACAAAATTGATAAGCCATTAGCCAGACTCATCAAGAAAAAGAGGGAGAGGACTCAAATCAATAAAATTAGAAATGAAAAAGGAGAAGTTACAACAGACACTGCAGAAATACAAAGCATCCTAAGAGACAACTACAAGCAACTCTATGCCAATAAAATGGACAACCTGGAAGAAATGGACAAATTCTTAGAAAGGTATAACCTTCCAAGACTGAACCAGGAAGAAAGAGAAAATATGAACAGACCAATCACAAGTAATGAAATTGAAACTGTGATTAAAAATCGTCCAACAAACAAAAGTCCAGGACCAGATGGCTTCACAGGTGAATTCTATTAAACATTTAGAGAAGAGCTAACACCCATCCTTCTCAAACTCTTCCAAAAAATTGGAGAGGAAGGAACACTCCCAAACTCATTCTATGAGGCCACCATCACCCTGATACCAAAACCAGACAAAGATACTACAAAAAAAGAAAATTACAGACCAATATCACTGATGAATATAGATGCAAAAATCCTCAACAAAATACTAGCAAAGAGAATCCAACAACATATTAAAAGGATCATACACCACGATCAAGTGGGATTTATCCCAGGGATGCAAGGATTCTTCAATATATGCAAATCAATCAATGTGATACACCATATTAACAAATTGAAGAATAAAAACCATATGATCATCTCAATAGATGCAGAAAAAGCTTTTGACAAAATTCAACACCCATTTATGATAAAAAGTCTCCAGAAAGTGGGCATAGAGGGAACCTACCTCAACATAATAAAGGCCATATACGACAAACCCATGGCAAACATCATTCTCAATGGTGAAAAACTGAAAGCATTTCCTCTAAGATCAGGAACGAGAAAAGGATGTCCACTCTCACCAGTATTATTCAACATAGTTTTGGAAGTCCTAGCCACGGCAATCAGAGAAGGAAAAGAAATAAAAGGAATACAAATTGGAAAAGAAGAAGTAAAACTGTCACTGTTTGCAGATGACATGATATTATACATAGGGAATCCTAAAGATGCCAGCAGAAAACTTCTAGAGCTAATGAATGAATTTGGTAAAGTTGCAGGATACAAAGTTAATGCACAGAAATCTCTTGCATTCCTATACACTAATGATGAAAAATCTGAAAGAGAAACTATGGAAACACTCCCATTTACCATTGCAACAAAAAGAATAAAATACCTAGGAATAAACCTACCTAGGGAGACAAAAGAACGGTATGCAGAAAACTATAAGACACTGATGAAAGAAATTAAAGATGATACCAACAGATGGAGGGATATACCATGTTCTTGGATTGGAAGAATCAATATTGTGAAAATGACTATACTACCCAAAGCAATCTACAGAGTCAATGCAATCCCTATCAAATTACCAATGCCATTTTTTACGGAACTAGAAGAAATCATCTTAAAATTTGTATGGAGACACAAAAGACCCCGAATAGCCAAAGCAGTCTTGAGGGAAAAAAACGGAGCCGGAGGAATCAGACTCCCTGACTTCAGACTATACTACAGAGCTACAGTAATCAAGACAATATGGTACTGGCACAAAAACAGAAACACAGATCAATGGAACAAGATAGAAAGCCCAGAGATAAACCCACGCGCCTATGGTCAACTAATCTATGACAAAGGAGGCAAAGATATACAATGGAGAAAAGACAGTGTCTTCAATAAGTGCTGCTGGGAAAACTGGACAGCTACATGTAAAAGAATGAAGTTAGAACACTCCCTAACACCATACACAAAAAGAAACTCAAAATGGATTCGAGACCTAAATGTAAGACCGTACACTATAAAACTCTTAGAGGCAAACATAGGAAGAACACTCTGACATAAATCACAGCAAGATCTTTTTTGATCCACCTCCTAGAGTAATGGAAATAAAAACAAAAATAAACAAATGGGACCCAATGAAACTTCAAAGCTTTTGCACAGCAAAGGAAACCATAAACAAGACAAAAAGACAACCCTCAGAATGGGAGAAAATATTTGCAAACGAATCAACGGAGAAAGGATTAAGCTCCAAAATATATAAACAGCTCATTCAGCTCAATATTAAAGAAACAAACAACCCAATCCAAAAATGGGCAGAAGACCTAAATAGACATTTCTCCAAAGAAGACATACAGATGGCCAAGAAGCACATGAAAAGATGCTCAACATCACTAATTATTAGAGAAATGCAAATCAAAACTACAATAAGGTATCAACTCACACCAGTTAGAATGGGCATCATCAGAAAATCTACAAACAACAAATGCTGGAGAGGGTGTGGAGTAAAGGGAACCTTCTTGCACTGTTGGTGGGAATGTAAATTGATACAGCCACTATGGAGAACAGTATGGAGGTTCATTCAAAAACTAAAAATAGATTTACCATATGATCCAGTAATCCCACTACTGGGCATATACCCAGAGAAAACCATAATTCAAAAAGACACATGCACCCCAATGTTCATTGCAGCACTATTTACAATAGCCAGGTCATGGAAGCAACCTAAATGCCCATCGACAGACGAATGGATAAAGAAGTGGTGGTACATATATACAATGGAATATTACTTTGCCATAAAAAGGAACGAAATTGAGTCATTTGTTGAGATGTGGATGGATCTAGAGACTGTCATACAGAGTGAAGTAAGTCAAAAAGAGAAAAACAAATATCGTATATTAACGCATGTATGTGGAAACTAGAAAAATGGTACAGATGAGCCGGTTTGCAGGGCAGAAGTTGAGATACAGATGTAGAGAACAGACATATGGACACCAAGGGGGGAAATCTGCGGTGGGGTGGGCATGGTGGTGTGCTGAATTGGGCGATTGGGATTGACATGTATACACTGATGTGTATAAAATTGATGACTAATAAGAACCTGCAGTATAAAAAAACAAACAAAGAAAACAACTAATACTAAACTTTCATTGGGTTACTTGTATGGAAATATGTTAATATAAATGTTTAAGACATTATGTGATCTTTCTAAAAATTTTATATGTTCTGGTATAATGTTATAAGTCATAATTCTAGTTATTACTTTAAAATGTATATCTCAGAGATAACTAAATTTCCTTGTCAATTGCACTATTATGAACTTTCATCAAATCTTTAACTGTGGTCATTTTTAAGTCTTTTGTCATTTACAGACAGTTCTGGGTGTACTCTGATGCTTTTGCAAGTATGTTCCTACAAAAGGGTTTCATCTTCAAGGAATTCATAGAAAAGACTCTGACAAGTACAAGTTTCTGGTAACTGTATTGCTGAACTGAATGAATAAGCATTTTCAGAACTCTAAAGAAAAACTGATGAACTCATAAAAGTGCTAACAAAAGATCAAGATAAAAAAAATAAATAATTAAATGGGACTGAGTGAACTGATGAGGATGATTATAATTTTTGTGTCTTTCTGTTTGAATTAAAAAAAAAATCCCACAAGGACTCAGAGGCAAAGAATATACAAATCAATTTTCACCACAAAGTAAAGGAGCTGTTACAGTGGAGCATTACTGGACTTAATGTCAATATTATGACATAGTATGAGTGTGTTTCTTTTTTGGTAATTGCAATCATTGTTGCTTTTGTTGTGGTCATCCATTTACAATGCTTGGTGTCAGTCTACTTATCTCTTGTAAAAATAAAATACAGTGTGTGTGTGTGGAAAAAAAAAAGTAACAAGGTAATGATATTGTGTGGATATCAAGGGTTCTCAGAGAACCAAGAATAAATGCTGCAATCCTACCATACTAGTCAACTTTTCCCTGAGGAGAAAAAAACATTTGGAATGCCTCTAGGAACCTGATATATATAATAAAGACATTATTTTAGGACAAAAAGAAAACAAATGATCAATATCTTCATGAACTATGACAAAAAATACTTAACAAAGCATTAATAAATTGAATCTAGTAATATGCCAAAAGGATTATACAACATTACTAGGTTGAGTTTCCTCAAAGAATTCAAGGTTGGTTTCACATTTGAAAATCTATCCATGTCATTCACCACACTAACAGAATGAACGATAAAACCATATGATCATCTCAATATATGCAGGAAAATTATTTGACAAAATTTGACAGTCATCCATGATAAAAAAAACTCTCAGCAAACTAGGAATATAATGGAAATTATTTAATCTGAAAAAAGTATCAATGAAAATCCTAGAGCTAACATAATGATAATAAAATTTTGAATGCTTCCCCTTTAAGATCCAGAAAAGGACTATGATCCTCCTGCTCTAACCATTTCTACTGAACACTGTACTGGATATCCAAGTCATTGCAATAAGACAATAGAAATAAAAGGCCTAAATATTGAAAAGGAAAACAAAAATGTTCTTTTAGTGGAACAAAATATGACTCTCTATGTAATAAGTTCCTAAACAAATTAAAAGCTACTGTTATAAGTTAATTTAACAAGATTCAAAAATATAAGGTTAATACAAAACATAAATTCTATTTCTGCATACTATCAGCAAACAAAATGAAATTAAAATTCTATTTTGAATAATGTAAAATATTTAAGAGTAAAAATCAAAATATATCCAACACATCTACTCTGAAACCTGACTCTAAATTATATGTAGAAATACAAAAGTGTTACAATGGCCAAAACAATATTGAAAGATAAGTACACACTTTGAGGACAAACTGCTTGAATTTAAGTTTATGTTCCAACAACACTAATTAAGACAGTGTGGTTGTGGCACAAAGATAAATAGGTCAGTGGATCAAAATAGAGTCTGATTGAGAATAGAGCAGAATAGAGCAGACTGTTTCAAAATAATATCCATCATAATTCCATCAGGATTATATTTTTTATACGAGATGAAACTTTACTAAAGAGATATGCAAAAATATCTCCCTAAAAAGATTTGTACAAGAATATTCATAGAGGTTTTATCCAAAATAGCTAGAAATGAGACAAAATCCAAATATACTTCAACAGGAGATTGGAAAAACAAATTGTAACATTCATATAGTGGAATACTACTTGGCAATACATAGGAAAAATGTTGATACATAAATGGGGAAGAATCTCCCTGCTAACATGCTGAGCAGAAATAGACACAAAGAGTTCATAGTATAGCATTCATTTTATTTAAAACTATAGATTAGGTAAAATTAATCCAAGGTAAAAAAAAAATAAGAACAAGATTTCCTCTGGAGTAGATTAACTGCAAAGGGATATGAAGAAACTTTCTGGAGCATATATCAATCTCATCAAAATGAACTTTAAGAATGAGAACATTTCACTGTATGGTAATTTTATCTATTAAATGGGTATAAAAAATACTGAATTGCAATCTACAGATTCAAAGGAATCTGTACCAAAATACCAAGGGCATTTTTCATAGAACTAGAAAAAATAATGTCAAAATTTGTATGAAATCACAAAAGACCCTGAATAGCCAAAACAATCTTGAGAAAGAAGAACAGAGCTGGAGGATTCACCCTCCCTGACTTCAGACTACAGTAAAAAGCTACAGTCATCAAAACAGTATGGTACTGGCAAAAAAACACACACATAGATCAATGGAAGAGGACAGAGCATCCAGAAATAAACCCATGCACTTATGGTGAAATAATATATGACAAAAGAGGCAAGAATATACAATGGAGAAAAGACAGCCTCTTCAATAACTGGTACTGGAAAAACTGGACAGCTACTTGTAAAAGAATGAAATTAAAACATTCTCTAACACCATTTACAAAAATAAACTCAAAATGGATTAAAGACCTAAATGCAAGACCAGATACCATAAAACTCCTAGAAGAAAACATAGGCAGAACACACTTTGACATAAATCATAGCAATATTTTTTATATCTGTCCCATAAAGCAAAGGAAATACAAGCAAAAATAAACAAATGGGACCTAATTAAACTTCAAAGCTTTTGCACAGGAAAAGAAACCATCAATAAAAAGACAACCTAATGAAAGGGAGAAAATATTTGCAAATGATATGACCAATAAGGGGTTAATATCCAATATATATATAAACAGCTCATACAAGTTAATATCAAAAAACCCACAAACAACCCAATTAAAAAATGAGAAGAAGAACTGAACAGACGTTTTTCCAAAGAGGAAATGCAGATGGCCAATAGGCAAATGAAAAGATGCTCAAAATTGCTAATCATCAGGGAAATGCAAAACAAAAGCACAATGAGATATCACCTCACACATGTCAGAATGGCTATCATCAAAAAGAACACAAATAACAAACGTTGGCCAGGATGTGGAGAAAAGGGAATCCTTGTACACTGTTGGTGGGAACGTAAATTGGTGCAGCCACTGTGGAAAACAGTATGAAGGCTTCTCAAAAAAACTAAAACTAGAACTATCATATGACCCAGCAACTCCACTCCTGGATATATAGCTGAGAAAAACAAAAACACTAATTCAAAAACATACATGCACCCCGATGTTCATAAAAGCATTATTTATAATTGCCAAGATGTGAAACCAACCTAAGTGTCCATCAACAGATGAATGGATAAAAACGTGGTGTGTGTGTGTGTGTGTGTGTGTGTGTGTGTGTGTGTGTGTGTGTGTGTATACACATGATAGAATAATACTCAGCCATAAAAAAGAATGAAATTTTGTCATTTGCAGCAACATGGATGGACTTGGAGGGTATTATGCTAAGTGAAATAAGTCAGACAGAGAAAGACAAATAACTGTATGATATCACTTATATGTGGAATCCAAAAAATACAACAAACTAGTGAATATAACAAAAAAGGAAACCCACAGATGTAGAGAACAAACTTGTAGTTACTAGTGTGGAAAGGAAAGGGGGAGGGGCAATATAGAGGTAGGGTATTAAGAGGTACAAACTATTAGGCATAAAATAAGCTACAAGGATATATTGTACCACATGGGGAACAGAGCAAATATTTTATAATAACTATAAATAATAACTATAACTATAAATAACTATAATAACTATAAATAACTGTAATAACTATAGATGGAGTAGACCCTTTGAATCAGTATATTGTATACCTGTAACTTATGTAAGATTGTACGGCAACTATAATTCAATTAAAAATTTAATTTAAAAAAAGAAATATTGAATTCTAAGTTAATAGATTTTCTTTCTGAAGCGTTATGGATTCACAAATCTGAAACTACCTCTGTGTATACTTGCTTAAGTAAATGCATAAATAATGAGAGTTATTTTTACCACTGTTGGAAAAGAGAGTTAAACATATGAATCAGAAAAGACTAGCGTATACCCTTCAGTATTGAAATTTCAGGTATCAATGTAATCTCAAATTTTAATCTGCTGCATTGAAAATTAAGAGATAGTGGAACAGCTTCTACAGATGGTAATGCAAGAATCACATACTCAGATATTCATTTACAGCATAGAAAGAGTAGAAAGATTTTACCTGCATCATTCCATCCCCCTTGCCAGTACAACTCAATGCCAAGAGGAATCCCCTCCACCATGGCTTCCCCTGTATAAGAAGAAAAGAGAGAAGAAAAGAGAGAAGACTCAAAATATCAGAAACAAATATGAGACATTCTAATGAATGTTTCAGAAATAAAGATTATCTTAAGGGACTATTATAAACAATTATATATCAACAAATTGGATAACCTGGGAAAAAATAAACTTCTAGAAACATACAACCTACTAAAACAGAATCAAGAAGAAATAGGAAGCCTAACCAGACCAATAACAAATAAGGAGATTGAATCAGTAGTCAAAAACCTCCCAACAAAGAAAAGTCCAGGACCAGAGGACTTCATGGGTAAATTCTATCAAACATTCTTAAACTCTTCCAAAAAACAAAAGGGGGGACATATAGAAACATTTAAGAAGGCCAGCATCACAGTGATAGCAAAGCTATACAAAGACACTAAAGAAAAGAAAAGCACAGGCTCATATCCTGGATGAACATAAATGCAAATATCCTCAATAAAACATTATCAAACCAAATTCAACTGTACGTTAAAAGGATTATACACTATGGCCAAGTGGGATCTATCCCTGGGATGCAAGTATGGCTCAACATACACAAATCAAGAGGGTAGTAATAAATTAGAGCAGTGTGTCAGAGGTCCCCAAGATCACTCCCAGTTTGATGACTTGCTAGGAGGACTAAGAGGTCTTAGTATATAATGTCACCCATCACTATGTTTTATTACAGTGAAAGAATATAAAGCAAAATTACCAAAGGGAAAAGTCAAAGAGGGCAAAGTCCAAAGAAAACCAGGCACAAGCCCTCTCCCTTTGGGGTCACACAAAACATTCTTAAATCTCCTACCAATGAGTTGTGAAAATACAAATGAAATGTTGTCTATAAATAAGCTCATTAGAGACCTAGTTCCCAGAATTTTATTGGGGGCTGATCATATTAGGCACTGTCTGCCTATCATGTGTCAAAACTGCATACTCCCAGAAGGAAGGCAGGATAAGCCACATTATTCATACAAACAGTGTAGGCACAGTGAGCCACTCTTACTGGTTAGAATGATGGGAACCTTCCCTAAATCCAAGTTCTCAGATGCTAGTGAAGACCAACCTTGTAAGCAGGACTTACAAAGGACAGCAGTCAAGCCGGGTCTATCAGTGCTTTCTACGTGAGCAGGGAGTTTAAGATTTAATTTATGCATTTTTGTATTATTCCACTCATTACAATGAGTTCAGTTGGCCTTTGAATTTAAAATATTCATTAGTAAATAGGAAATATAGTTCAATTTGAAAACATAATACATATATTCACCTTACCACCTTCTCAAAATTCTATTAAAATAGAAGAATAATAACACTAAGAAAGAAAGTACATCTCCAGCAGACAAAAAAGAGACTTTTAAAATTATAAAAAAGACAGAACAGATTAATAATGAAAACAAAAAGAGCTGAAGAACTTTCAGTCTCACTGAGAGAAAGAAGGGACCCCACAAATATTACTCCGAGCAGAAACTGTGTATAACTATAAGAACAATCACAACAGGAATTGAAAGGAACATGGGTACTTTTCCCATGTAATTAAAGGTCAGTAAAAAAATTTCATTCCCTCTTTCTTAAAGTGGCTGTTTTCAGTGTTTTGACCACAGGATAAAAACACAAGTAGGGTACTCTAAAATATGACAATTTACATAGGAATAAGCGTAGTGCTTTAATTTCCTGTCAACCATCACAAAGGACACAGATTCCCTAAATTCAGAAGCCCAGGAAAAACTAAACTCTAAAGGAATCCTAGTAACTACAATATGCCCCTCAACAACTATCCAAGCCAAGGGTAACCTGTTAATTCAAACCTGCATTCATGAAAAGAGAAAAGGTGAATTATTTATGTCTAAAGAAAGTGGCCAATCTGAATCAATCTTAACCATTATATGTAAATATGGATATACAATCAAGAATCAACTAGTGAAGAAAACCAACATGATGTAACTGAAAGCATCAAAATTCTGCAAAGTGAACACATGAGGTAATCTTATAATTAATATTTTATATTTTCCTATTAATTCTAACATTGAAGTTGCACCCTCATTGCTGCATCCTCATCCTCTACTTTTTATAATGCTATACTTTCTCGAATCTCTCAGAGGCAGTCATTTTTAATGTCCATGAACTTTATTGAAATTAGAAGTTAATATTTTGGCTAAATAACAGAATGACCCAAGCTGAAGATATAATTAATAAACATAAGATTAAATTCAGATATTTTCCAGGAGTGCAGTGAAAACGTATAAAAAGATGAGAAGAAATATAACTGAGATACATAAAATGGGTGCAATAGTTCCAATATCCTTTTAACAGGGATCAAAAAAAATAGACTACAGACAATGAAGAGTAGGAGGGAAATAAATAGTGTAAAATATCTCTGAATAGAAGAATGAACTAAGTGTCTTTATGGAAAGTCCAAAAGGGAATTGTTTTAAGTTTAAAAATCTGAAACAATTGGGTGAAACTTCTGAACCACAAATATTCAATTTTTTTAACTTCAGAAAGAAAATATAAAAGCAATCCCTAAAACAAGAATCAGACTAGAGAACAGAGAAATATCTCCATAGTTCTTTGGGAAATTTATTTTGATATTATAAACATCATACCTAGACAAAGAATTTTGTCAGTAAATGACAGAACATGCAAAAATAAGGCTAGAGAAGATTTGAAAAACAAAACTAACATATACATATGGTCATGTATAGATTACTGTGTGTAACAGCAGCAGAATATACATTCTTTTTTTGAAATGCAAAATAGGTTTTGTTTTTCTTTTAACATCTTTATTGCAGTATAATTGATTTACAATGGTGTGTTAGTTTCTGCTGTATAAAAAAGTGAATCAGCAATACATATACATTTATCCCCATTTCTCCTCCCTCTTGCATCTCCATCCCACCCTCCCTATCCCACCCCTCTAGGTGGTCACAAAGCACTGAGCTGATCTCCCTGTGCCATGTGGCTGCTTCCCACTAGCTATCTATTTTACATTTGGTACTGTATATATGTCCATGCCACTCTCTCACTTTGTCCCAGCTTACCCTTCCCCCTCCCCATGTCCTCAAGTCCATTCTCTAGTAAGTCTGGGTCTTTATTCCCGTCTTGCCCCTAGGTTCTTCATGACCTTTTTTTTTTCTTAGATTCCATATATATGTGTTAGCATACGGTATTTGTTTTTCTCTTTCTGACTTAATTCACTCTGTATGACAGACTCTAGGTCCATCCACCACACTACAAATAACACAATTTCGTTTCTTTTTATGGCTGAGTAATATTCCATTGTATATATGTGCCACCTCTTCTTTATCCATTCATCTGTCGATGGACACTTAGGTTGCTTCCATGTCCTGGCTATTATAAATAGTGCTGCAATGAACACTGTGGTACATGACTCTTTGAATTATGGTTTTCTCAGGGTATATGCTCAGTAGTAGGATTGCTGGGTCATATGGTAGTTCTATTTTTAGGTTTTTAAGGAACCTCCATACTGTTCTCCATAGTGGCTGTATCAATTATACATTCCCACCAACAGTGCAAGAGGGTTCCCTTTTTTCCACACCCTCTCCAGCATTTATTGTTTGTAGATATTTTGATGGTGGCCATTCTGACTGGTGTGAGGTGATACCTCATTGTAGTTTTGATTTGCATTTCTCTAATGATTAGTGATGTTGAGCAGCCTTTCATCTGTTTGTTGGCAATCTGTATATCTTCTTTAGAGAAATGTCTATTCAGGTCTTCTGCCCATTTTTGGATTGGGTTGTTTGTTTTTTTAATATTGAGCTGCATGAGCTGCTTGTATATTTTGGAGATTAATCCTTTGTCAGTTGCTTCATATGCAAATACTTTCTCCCATTCTGAGGGTTGGCTTTATGTCTTGTGTATAGTTTCCTTTGCTGTGCAAAAGCTTTCAAGTTTCATTAGGTTCCATTTGTTTATTTTTGTTTTTATTTCCATTACTCTAGGAGGTGGGTCAAAAAGGATCTTGCTGTGATTTATGTCATAGAGTGTTCTGCCTATGTTTTCCTCTAAGACTTTTATAGTGTCTAGCCTTACATTTAGATCTTTAATCCATTTTGAGTTTATTTTTGTGTATAGTGTTAGGGAGTGTTCTAATTTCATTCTTTTACCTGTAGCTGTCCAGTTTCCCCAGCAAAACTTACTGAAGAGGCTGTCTTTTCTCCATTGTATATTCTTGCCTCCTTTATGAAAGATAAGGTAACCATATGTGTGTGGGTTTATATCTGGGCTTTCTATCCTGTTCCATTGATCTATATCTCTGTTTTTGTGCCAGTACCATACTGTCTTGATTACTGTAGCTTTGTAGTATAGTCTGAAGTCAGGGAGCCTTATTCCTCCAGCTCCGTTTTTCTTTCTCAAGATTGCTTTGGCTATTCGGGGTCTTTTGTGTTTCCATACAAATTGTGCAATTTTTTGTTCTAGTTCTGTGAAAAATGCCATTGTTAGTCTGACAGGGATTGCACTGAATATGTAGATTGCTTTGGGTAGTATAGTCATTTTCACAATGTTGCTTCTTCCAATCCAAGAACATGGTATATCTCTCCATCTGTTGGTATCATCTTTAATTTCTTTCATCAGTGTCACAGTTTTCTGCATACAGGTCTTTTGTCTCCTTAGGTAGGTTTATTCCTAGGTATTCTATTCTTTTTGTTGCAGTGGTAAATGGGAGTGTTTCCTTAATTTCTCTTTCAGATTTTTAATCATTAGTGTATAGGAATGCAAAAGTTTTCTGTGCATTAATTATGTATCCTGCTACTTTACCAAATTCATTGACTGGCTCTAGTAGCTTTCTGGTAGCATCTTTAGGATTCTGGTAGCATCTAGTAATTTTCTGGTAGCATCTTTAGGAATGCAAGAGATTTCTGTGCATTAATTTTGTACCTGCTACTTTACCAAGTTCACTGACTAGCTCTAGTAGTTTTCTGGTAGCATGTTAAGGATTCTCTATGTATAGTATCATGTCATCTGCAAACAGTGACAGCTTTACTTTCTTCTTTTCCAGTTTGGATTCCTTTTATTTCTTTTTCTTCTCTGATTGTTGTGGCTAAAACTTCCAAAACTAGGTTGAATAATAGTGGTGAGAGTGGACAACCTTGTCTTGTTCCTGATCTTAGAGGAAATGGTTTTAGCTTTTCACCATTGAGAATGATGTTGGCTGTGAGTTTGTCATATATGGCCTTTATTACGTTGAGGTAAGTTCCCTCTATGCCTACTTTCTGGAGGGTTTTTATCATAAATGGGTGTTGAATTTTGTTGAAACCTTTTCCTTCATCTGTTGAGATTATCATATGGTTTTTATCTTTCAATTTGTTAATATGGTGTATCACATTGATTGATTTGCATATATTGAAGAATCCTTGCATTCCTGGGATAAACCCCACTGATCATGGTGTATGATCCCTTTAATGTGCTGTTGGATTCTGTTTGCTAGTAGTTTGTTGAGGACTTTTGCATCTATGTTCATTGGTGATATTGGCCTGTAGTTTTCTTTTTTTTTTGTGACAACTTTGTCTGGTTTTGGTATCAGGGTGATGATGGCCTTGCCAAATGAGTTTGGGAGTGTTCCTCCCTCTGCTATATTTTGGAAGAGTTTGAGAAGGATAGGTGTTAGCTCTTCTCTAAATGTTTGATAGAATTCACCTGTGAAGCCATCTGGTCCTGGACTTTTGCTTGTTGGAATATTTTTAACCACAGTTTCAATTTCAGTGCCTGTGATTGGTGTGTCTATATTTTCTATTTCTTCGTGGTTCAGTCTCAGAAGGTTGTGCTTTTCTCAGAATTTGACCATTTCTTCCAGGTTGTCCATTTTATTGGCATAGAGTTGCTTGTAGTAATCTCTCATGATCCTTTGTATTTCTGCAGTGTCAGTTGTTACTTCTCCTTTTTCATTTCCAATTCTATTGATTTGAGTCTTCTCCCTTTTTTTAGTAATGCGTCTGGATAATGGTTTATCAATTTTGTTTATCTTCTCAAAGAACCAGCTTTTAGTTTTATTGATCTTTGCTACTGTTTCCTTCATTTATTTCTTATCTGATCTTTATGATTTCTTTCTTTCTGCTAACTTTGGAGTTTTTTTGTTCTTCTCTCTCTAATTGTTTTAGGTGTAAGGTTAGGTTGTTTATTTGAGATTTTTCTTTTTTCTTGAGGTAGGATTGTATTGCTAAAAACTTCCCTCATAGAACTGCTTTTGCTGCATCCCATAGGTTTTCAGTCATCAAGTTTTCATTGTCATTTATTTCTAGGTACATTTTCATTTCCTCTTTGATTTCTTCAGTGATCTCTTGGTTACTTAGTAGCGTATTGTTTAGCCTTCATGTGTTTTTATTTCTTACAGATTTTTTTCCTGTAACTGATATCTAGTCTCATAGCATTGTGGTCAGAAAAGATACTTGATACTATTTCAATTTTCTTAAACTGCCACTGAAGCCCCATTGTTAACATGCATGCTCTAAGGGTGGGGCCTACTGGAGCAGCCTCATTTTCAGCATGGTCACAGTGGGTGTGGAGTTCTGGGAGCACATAAGCACCTGCAGGTTGCCCACATGCAGAGGTGGGCTGAAATCCAAGCCAATCCCCAGGAGCCCCAAGACTTCAGAAGCAGTCACTGTGTGATCAGTGGATTTATGCACCACAGGTGGCTTTGTAAACTCACTGCCTGCAGGACATCTGAGACGATTACTGGTGCTCCCATGCCTGGGGCAGGTCTGGCGATAGCAAGCTATAGGCTCTGCAAGCGCACACATGTAGAGATAGGGCTTGGGTCTGGGCTGACTTGGTAGCTCCAAGGGCAGGTCCAAGTGTGGGACTATGGTGGTCCTGGTGCCTGACCTCAGTGGTTCTGTGCCAACAGATATGCGTTAAGGGCTTTGTGAACACAGCACGTGTGGGACACCTGGGCCAACTGCCTGAATTTCCAAGGTTGAGGCAGGGCTGAGGGCAGTGCCAAAACAGTGTAGTTGGTGAGCCTGCACAGCAGGTGACAGGTGATACCACAGAGCACACTTCCTAGTGGACAGCTCCTGTGGAGGAATACTCAGTGGCTCCTCTCCCAGTGGGAGTGCTCCAGTTCCTCCTACCTCACACCACAGTTCAGAAACAGATCTGGGGGCATCTACTGCAAAAACTGGGGAGCAGACCCTGTACCCAACAGGACTGTGACAACCACAGAGCAAAGAGGAGGCCTGCTCAACATCCAGTGCAGGCTCTGGTCACCACAACACCAGTCACACCCCCTACAAAGGGGATAACAGCCTACACACACTGAGAGAAAATGTGGCAGGCATCCATACTAAAAACAGCCCTTGCACCAAAAATATGAGACTCATGCAGCCTACATGGGGATGTTCCCACATAAGAACCCTCCAAGACTATAGTAGATAACTGTTTCTCTTAAACTCATAGAGTCAGAGAAATATAAGTAAAACTAAGAAGCAAAGGAAGCACTTCCAATTAAAAGATCAAGAGGACTACTCTGAAAGTACAAACAATGAAACAGACCTCTCCAGTCTACTAGACCTCAAATTCAAAAAGGAGGTAATGAAAATACTGAAGGAATTAAGAAAAGCTACCAATAGAAATGCAGATGACTGTAAAAAAGGAACTAGAAACTATGAAGAAATCAGGGTAGCAACAGACATACCAGACAAAATAGACTTTAAAACAAAGGCCATAAAGAAAGATAAAGAAGGATACTACATAATGATACAAGGATCAATATAAGAAGAGGATATTATATTCATTAACATATATGCACCCAATATAGTAGCACCTAAATACATAAAACAAATACTAACAGACATAAAGGGAGAAATTAACAGGAAAACAAAAATAGTAGGAGACTTTAAAAACCCACTCACATCAATGGACAGATCTTCCAGACAAAAAATCAAGAAGGCAACAGATATCCTAAATGATACAATAGAACAGTTAGACTTAATTGATATTTTTAGTACATCACATCCAAAAAAAATAGAATACACATTCTTTTCAAGTGCACATGGAACATTCTCTAGGACTGCCTACATACAAAACAAACCTCAACAAATTTAGGAGGATAGAAGTCAATTTAAGCATCTTTTCTGACCACAATATGAAAATAGAAATCAACCACAGAAAGAAAAACAAGAAAAAAATGATTACATGGAGACTAAACAACATGCTACTAAAAAACCAATGGGGCAACGATGAAATCAAAGAGGAAATTAAAAAATACCTTGAGACAAATGACAATGAAAACACAACCATACAAGATCTATGGGATGCAGCAATAGCATTCCTAAGAGGGAAGTCCCCAGTGATACAGGCCTTCCTCAAAGAAACAAGAAAAATCTCAAATAAACAACCTACCACCCCCAAAAATTAGAAAAAGAACAAACAAAACCTAAAGTCACCAGAAGGAAAGAAATGATAAAGATCAGAGAGGAAAGAAATGAAATAGGGATTAAAAAAATAGAAAAAAAATAGAAAAATATCAATAAAATCAAGAGCTAGTTCTTTGAAAGGGTAAACAAAATTGACAAACCTCTGTCCAGGCTCACCAAGAAGAAAAGATAAAGGACCCAAATAAACAAAATAAGAAATGAAAGAGGAGAAATAACAACTGATACCACAGAAATATTACAAAAACCCATAAGAGAATACTATGAACAATTATATGCCAACATTGGACAACCTAGAAGAAATGGACAAGTTTCTAGAGACATACAGCTCACCAAAAGTGAATCAAGAATAAATAGATAATTTGAACAGATCAATCACTAGAAGTGAAATAGAATCTGTAATAAGAAAAACTCCCTGCAAACAAAAGTCCAGAACAAGATGGCTTCACTGGGGAATTCTACCAAACATACAAAGAACTTATACTGATCCTTCTCAAATTCCTCCTAAGGATTGAATAGGAGGGAACACTTCCAAAGTCATTCTATGAAGCCACCATCACCCTGATACCAAAACCAGACAAAGACACTACCTAAAAAGAAAACTACAGGCCAATATCTTTGATGAATATAGATACAAAAGTTCTCAACAAAATATTAGCAAACTGAATGCAACAACACATAAAAAAAGATCATACACCACGATCAAGTTGGATTCATCCCATGGTCACAAGTATGGTTCAACATATGCAAAACAATTAATGTGATATACCACATCAACAAAAGAAAAGACAAAAACCACATAATCATTTCAATAGATGCAGAAAAAGTTTTTGATAAAATTAGACATCCATTCATGATAAAAACTCTTAACAAAGTGGGTATAGAGGGAACATATCTCAGCATAATAAAAGCTATTTATGATAAACCAACAGTCAACATAAAACTCAACAGTGAAAATCTGAAAGACTTCACAGTAAAATCTGGAAACAAGGATGCTCATTCTCACCACTTCTACTCAACATAGTATTGGAAGTCCTAGCCACAGCAATCAGACAAGAAAAAGAAATAAAAGGTATCCAAAGAGGAAGAGAAGAGGTAAAATTGTCATTATATGCAGATAACATTATACAATATATAGAAAACCCTAAAGACTCTACACAAAACTACTAGAACTGATAAACAAATTCAGCAAGGTAGCAGGATACAAGATTAAAATACAGAAATCTGTTGTGTTTCTTTACACTAAAAATAAAATATCAGAAAGGAAAAGTAAAAAAAAAAAAATCCCTTTTAAAATCTTATCAGGAAAAAAAAAAAGATACTTAGGAATAAACCTGACCAAGGAGGTGAAAGACTTATATGCTGAGAATTATAAAACATTGAGGAAGGAAACTGAAGATGATTCAAAGAAATGGAAAGATATCCAATGCTTTTGGATTGGAAGAATTAATATTGTCAAAATGGTATTACTACCAAAAGCAATCTACAGATTTAATGCAGTCCCTATCAAAATACCCATGACATTTTTCACAGAACTAGAACAAACAACCCTAAAACTTATATGGTACCATGAAAGACCTAGAATTGCCAATGAACCCTGAGGAAAAAGAACAAAGTAGGAGCCATAACCCTCCCAAACTTCAGACAATACTACAAAGCTACAGTAATCAAAACAGAATGGTACTGGCACAAAAACAGACATATGGATCAATGGAATAGAAGAGAGAGCCCAGAAATAAACCCACGAACCTACAGTCAGTCTTCAACAAAGGAGGCAAGAATATACAATAGAGAAAAGACAGTCTCTTCAGCAAATGGTGTTGGGAAAGCTGGACAGCCACATGTAAGTCAATGAAGTTAGAACACTCCCTCACACCTTACACAAAAATAAACTCAAAATGGATTAAAGACTTAAATATAAGACATGATAACATAAAACTCCTAGAAGAGAGCACAGGAAAAACATTCTCTGACATAAATTGTACCAATGTTTTCTTAGGTCAGTCTCCCAAGGCAACAGAAATAAAAGCAAAAATAAACAAATGGGACCTAATCAAACTTATAAGCTTTTTCACAGCAAAGGAAACCATCAACCAAACAAAAAGACAACCTACAGACCAGGATAAAGTATTTGCAAACAATGCGACTGACAAGGGCTTAAATTCCAAAACATGAAAACAGCTCGTACAAGTAAGTAACAAAAAAACCAAACAACCTAATCATATAATGGACAGAAGATCCAAATAGACATTTCTCCAAAGAAGACACACAGATGGCCAATATGCACATGAAAAGATGCTCAACATCGCTAATTATTAAAGAAATGCAAATCAAACCTGCAATGAAGTACCACCTCACACTGGTCAGAATGGCCATCATTAAACAGTCTACAAATAACAAATGCTGGAGAGGCTGTGGAGAAAAGGGAACCCTCTTATACTGTTAGAGGGAATGTAAATTGGTGCAGCCACTATGGAAAACAGTATGCAGACTCCTCAAAAAACTAAAAATAGAGTTGTCGTATGATCCAGCAATCCCACTCCTGGGCATATATCTGGAGAAAACTATAATTCGAAAAGATACATGCACTCCTATGTTCATAGCAACACTATTTACAACAGGCAAACATGAAAGCAACCTAAATGTTCATTGACAGATAAATGGGTAAAGAAGATGTGGTACATATATACAATGGAACACTACTTAGCCATAAAAGAATGAAATAATGCTATTTGCAGCAACATGGATGGACCTAGAAATTATTATACTAAATGAAGTAATAAGTCAGAAAGACAAATATCATATGATACCACTTATATGTGGATGGAATCTAAAATACTACACAAATGAACTTATTTATGAAACAGAAACAGACTCACAGACATAGAAAATAAACTTAAGGTTACCAAAGGGGAAAAGGGATGGGGGAGGGATAAATTAGGAGTTTGGGATTAGTAGATACAGTCTACTATATATAAAATAGACAAAAAACAAGGTCCTACTATATAGCACAGGGAACTATATTCAATATCCTGTAATAAACCATAATGGAAAAGAATATGAAAAAGAATATATATATATATATGAAATTGAATATATATATAAAACTGAATCACTTTACCGTACACCAGAAACTAACACAACATTGTAAATCAACTATACTTCACTAAAAAAATAAATTAAAAATAGCTTAAAAATGTACTTATTTTAAAGTAAAATAATCAGACAGCATGGTATTTGGACATGTATGGGTAAATAAATCACTCAGAATGAAAATAAAAATCCTAGAAACTGAGTAACCTATGTATGGACAATTGATGTACAAAAGAAATGGCCTTGAAGAAAAGCAAGAAAGGATGAACTTTACAAAAAGTCATGTGGTGACAACTGATGAATCATATGAAACAGGACTTTTACTGCATCTCATATGCAAAGATCAATTCCAGGTTGACATCAGCAAAAATGGCAGAATAAAGGATCCCCAATTCTACCATGCATAAAAGCAAGAAAAAACAGGCAAAAACTGTCAGAATCAACTTTTTTTTAGATTCTGGCAACTTACCAAGGCTTGCAACAATCTGGAGAATGTACTTGCTCAAAAAAAGAAAAAAAAGAAAAGAACGATTCTCAGTAAGAACTGAGAATTTTGTGGCATTTAACTTACCCCATTCCCATACCCAGCTCCCTTTCTCCATGGTAGCCATGAAAATAACAGACCACTGGACCACTTTCTTGGCACCAAAGGCAAAAGAACAGACCTTATTCACATAGAGTTGTAATTAATTATTTGTTCTGACCTGTCTAGTATCTCCCTGGAAAACTGGCTCAAACGTTAGCTTTTATGTTAGTAACTTGCAGGTTTAGTGTTAAAGCAGCTTACAAATTGGGGGCAGCATTTCCTGCAAACCTTGCAGGCTAAAACAATCTTAGGTTCCTGCCACCTGAGATGACAGGTGTTGTGTAACAGCTGTGGAAAACAATAGACTAACCAAAAAGTTTGGGAGGTTTTATGGAATGAATTGTGTCCCCTCAAAATTCATATGTTGAAACCCTAACCCAGAATCTTAGAATATGACCATATTTGGAGATGTGTGCACACAGAGAAAAGGCCATGTGAGAGAGGCCTCAGGAGAAATCAAACCTGCCAACACCTTGCTCTAGAACTTGAAGTCTCTAGAACTGTGAGAAAATAAATTTCTGTGGTTTCAGCCACACAGTCTGTGATATTTTGTTATGGTAGCCCTAGCAACTAACACAGGAGGAACGTCCCTAAAACTTTGGAAAGTTGCAAAATATTCCTGGGATCTAGAAGGGAATCTAGAAGGTCTATAATTTTCCAATGTCACATTTTATGATAACATTTATATGAAATGTGCAGAATAGGCAAATCCACAGAGACTGAAAGTAGAATAGTGATTGTCAGGGGATGGGAGTGATGGGTGATTGACATTAACTCCTAATGACTATGGTTTCATTATGGGGTAGTGGAAAGTTCTGGAATTAGACAGTGGTGAGGGCTATACAACATAGTAAATATATTATAATCCACTTAGGTGTACACTTTAAAAATGCTGAATTATATGCTATATAAAATATATCCCAAATTTTACAAATGCTATAAAAATCAATTCCAGGCAGAAAAAATGACTAACGCATGAAAGGGGAAACTATACATTTTTAGAAGATGCATAAGACAATATTTTTATGATTTCATCTTGAGGGAAAGATGTGTTAAACTAGATGAAAACTGCCATATGCATGAAGGAAATACTGATAAACTCAATTACATTAAACTTAATCTCTCTTCGTCTAAAGACACAAAACTGTGAGAAGGTAAAAGAAAGTAAGGAGAGGATGTTTGCAACATGTATATTTAACTAAGTATATGTATATAATACATACCAACAAACAAAAATTACAAGAAGCCATTAAGAAAATCTCCAAATACCAGTTTTTAAAAATGGGCCATAAATTTTACTATACTTTACAAAAGAGGATATACCAATTACCACTAAACATGTAAACATACCTTTAACTTCATTAGTAAATCAGACAAATTCAAATTAAAATCTCAACGAAACATTATTGCACACATACCAGATTGGCAATTACTAAAACCTCTGATGACACCAATTGTTGGTAGAATTGTGAACCAAAGGAGAATCTCATGAATGACTGGTAGATTGTAAGTTGTTCAACTATGTTGGAAAAAATATTAGCATTATCTACTCATTTAAATAACACTTGACTTGTAATATAGCAATATCCCATCTAAGTATATAAAGCAGAATGAATCTTGTACATGCTTGCTAGTAGATATGAAAAATATTTGCAGCAGCAGTGTTTGTAATGATTTTCAATTGGAAAAAACTTCAAATGTCTATCAATAGTAGAATGAACAAACTTGGAGATATTCATACAATAAAATAGTATACGGCAAAACAAATGAAATAACTACAGCTATATTTAATGATGTTAGATTGTCACAATGTTGAGCAATAAATAAAAAAGAAAGTAATACAGTAGTGTGCTCACTTTGCATCACACTCAAAATCAAGGAAAAATAATATATTTATAGACATGTTCATATAAGTAGTAAAATTATAAAGAAAAGCAAGGTAATAATTATCATAAAAGTCAAAATATTTAGAATGGGGGAAAGGATAGACACATGAGGGATTTCTGAGATACTAAAAATGATCTATTTTTTTCACTTTGGTTGTTACAAATTACACATACTTCATAATTATTCTTTGCATTGTTTTATGTACTATTATTTATGTAAAATACATATCAAAATAAAAATAGATAGATATAGATAGATAGATAGATGATAGATAGATAGATAGGTAGATAGATGATATAGATGATGCTAGAACAATTTTCCAGATGGGGAAAATAAGTTTTTATTCCTTCCTCACAACATATGCAAAAATTCAATTGTATTAGATATAGTAAATACTTAGATTTGAGAGGCTAGGAAAGGCTTTCTTATATAAGAAACATATATTACAAATGTTTAAGGAAAGCAATAATAAAAATAATACTTGAAAGTTTTGACCCTTTCTTGCTGTCTTACTATCTCCAATTTTCTTTTACAATCAATTTATTTTTGATAAGGTAATACATTTTTATGATTCTCTCTCTCTCACCTACTTTCTTGTAGATCTTTGTCTGGCTTTAGTGTCAGGGTAGTGAGGGACTCATTAAATGAGTCTGGAAGTGTTCCCTCCTCGTCAATTTTGTGGAAAAGCTTGAGAAAGACTGGTATTTTTTCCTAAGAATTCACTAGTGAAGCCATCTGACTCTGCGCTTTTCTTTGTTGGGAGGTTTTTAATGACTGATTCAATCTCCATATTAGATATAGGTCTGTTCAGACTTTTGTCATGTTTTAGTCTTGGTAGGTTGTATGTTTCCAGGAATTTACTCATCTTTTCTAGACTATTCAGCTTGTTGGTATATAATTGTCCATAGTAGTGTCCTTATGATTCTTTGTATTTCTGTGGCATAAGTTGTAATGTCTCTCATTTCTGATACTGATTGTTCTCTCTTTTTCTTAGTCTATCCAAGGGTTTTTTCGCTTTTTAAAAAATCTTTTCAAAAAACAGTTCTGAGTTTCACTGGCTTTTTCTATTGTTTTTCCATTTTCTATTTTGTTTATTTCTGTCTTTGTTTTTTTAATTCCTTCTGCTAACTTTGGGCTTTTTCTTTTTCTAAATCCTTGAGGTATGAAGTTAGATTTTTTGAGATCTTTCTTCTTTTATAATGTAGACTTTTCTAACTATGAACATTCCTCTTAGTACTCTTTTTCTCAATTTCATATATTTTGGTATGTTGTGTTTTTATTTTTGTCTCGAGGTATTTACTAGTTTCCTCTGATTCTTTTTTGACCCAATTGTTGTTCAAGAGTGTATGGTTTAATTTCCACATATTTGTGAATTTTTCAGTTTTCCTTCTGCTACTGATTTCTATTTTCATTCCACTGTGATCAGAAATGATACTTGGTATGATTTTAATCTTAAATTTGTTAAGACTTGCTTCATGATCTAACATGTGATCTATCCTGGAGAAAGATCCATTCTCAGTTGAGAAGAATGTGTATTGTGGTGTATTGTGGTATTGAGTGGAAAGTTGTAGAAACTTTGTTTGTTACATTTGTTCTATAGTGTTATTGAAGTCCTCTGTTTGCTTACTGATCTTCTGTCTGTATATTCCGTCCCTTCTTGAAAGTGTGGTATTGAAATCTCTTACTCTTACTGTATTGCTATCTATTTCTTCCTTCAGTTCTACCAGTGTATGCTCTGATACTGAGTGCAAATATCTTCCTGGTGGATTGACCCTTTATCATTATATAATATCCTTCTTTGTTTCTTGTGAGAATTTGTAATTTAAAATCTATTTTGCCTGATAAAATCAGCCAACCCTGCTCTCTACTGTTTACCAGTGACATGGAATATTATCTCTTTTCATCCTTACACTTTCTGCCTATATGTGTCCTTAAATCTAAAGTGATTTTCTTAGTACGATAGTTTCTAGGTCCATCCAAGTTGCTGCAGATGGCAATATTTCAATATTTCATCCTTTTTCACAGGGTACTATATTCAGTATCTCGTAATAACCTATAATGAAAAATAATATGAAATATACATATATGTATTTAACTGAATAGAACTGAATCACTTTGCTGTACACCTGAAACTAACACAATACTGTGAATCAACTATACTTCAATTAAAAAAAATAGTGATTTTCTTGTAGATGGCATATAGTTAGTCCAGCTTTTTATCCCTTCAGCCATTCTATGTCTTCTAATTGGAGAATTTAATCTATTTACATTTAAATTATTATTCTTAGGAAAGTATTTACTATTGCCATTCATTGTTTTCTGTTAGTCTTTTAATTCTTTTGTCTGTTTTTTCCCCTTCATCTTGCTTTGTGTTTTTTTGATATTTTAAATTGATATACTTTCATTCCTTTCTCTTTTTCTTTTGCGTAATTTCTATAGGTATTTTTTGGTTACTTTGGGGTTATGTAATACATATAATTATATAATATTATTATATTTTATAAGAATATGATATCTTATAGCAGTCTTTTTTTAAGCTGATAACTAGAGTTCAACTATGCTCTACACTTTAACTTCTCCCCTCTCCAGTCCATGTTATCATTGTCAGAATTTACTATCTCCAGAAGTCAGCTTTCTCCTGCCATGACAGGCACCATACAACCTCTAGGTTTCCTCTTACTTCCCGCAAGAGAAAGCATCTAACGTGGAGAGACTCTACGTCTCAAGCCTGACATTCAAGCATTTGCAAACTTGTGGAGGATTTTGATAATGCTGCTAGAGTTTGCTTACTGCCTAAGGATCCTTGGGTTTGGAAAGAATTTAAATGAAACTTTTCACCGTGTTTTTTTTTTTTTTTAAATCTTTCAGAGTGGGTGTCATATGAATACACGTCACAATTTACAGGTATTCATATTGTGTATCCTTTAACACATTTTTAGGTATAGTTTTTAAAAATACTTTTGTCTTTAACTTTTATACTAGAATTAAAAAGTGATTTACCCACTACCTCATTGTCCATCTTTATAAGAGCTATTTCTAATTTTCTATAAGGAAAATCACATAACTGTTTCATTAGGGTTGGTTTCTGGAGATTTCTCTGTTTCCTTTGTTTGGAACATCTTTATCTGATTACTCATTTTCATAGGTTCTCTGTGTTGGTGTCTATGCATTTGACAAAGCAGACACCTCTTTCAGTCTTCACTGACTTGCCTCATACAGAAGAAGACCCCTGCCAATCAGCCCGGCCAGAGATTTGGGGGACCTCTACCAACTCTTTCCCTCCCCAGGGAAAAGCAGGCATCTGTGGCTTTTGTCCACTCCCTCCATGCTGAGCCCAGGAGGTAGGGGTAGCTATGGCATCTACCAGCCCAAGCTGCTACCTCCATTCTTCACCAGGTGGCTAGACTGTGCTAGATCTATCAGAGCTTCAAGACTAGTGAGATCGATGTTAGTTCTTTGGTCAGCCCTGGAAAAGTGGGGGCACTGGACATACAGATCAACTCTTTTCCTTCTCAGGGGCAAGCTGAAAACTGGGATTTTTTATCCATTAGCACTGTGTTGATCATGGGAGAGAAACAATGGCATCCACACACGAGCTGCCACTGGCCCATCAGAACTTCAGAACTGGTGAAACAGATGCTATTTCTTTTTTTTTATTTTTATTTTTCTTTAATTGAAGTATACTTGATATACAATGTTGTGCCAATCTCTGCTGTATGGCAAAGTGACTCAGTTATACACATACAGACACTCTATCCTTTATATTCTTTTCCATTATGGTTTATGACAGGATATTGAATATAGTTCCCTGTGCTATACAGTACAGATGCCATTCCTTTGTGCAGCCCTGGAGAGGATGGATTGCTGGATGCATGGGTCAACTCTTTCCTTCCCAAGGGGGAAGCTGAGAGCTGAGATTTTTTTGTCTGCTCACTGTGTAGAGCAGGAGATAAGATCAATGGCATTCTACCATCCCAATGTGCACTTCTATTCTCCCTGTGGTGGCTAGATTGTGCCAGATTCGTCAGAGCTCCAAAACAGAAGGCAGTCATCTGAGAAACCCCCTTGGAAAAGGCAGGGTCCCGATGCATGAAGCTACACTTTCCCTCCCTGGTATGAAGGTTGCACAATAATGATAGTTAATTACACACCCAGACAATTTTACTGGTGAATACCATCAAACATTTAAGGAAGAAATAACACCAATCTCGCACAAACATTTTTAGAAAATAACAGAAATAAGAACATGTCACAACTGATTGTATGAGACAATGTGATCTTGATACAAAAGCCTGACAAGGGCATTATAAGAAAATTAATTTATAGTTCAAAACTACTCAGGAGCATAGCATCAAAATTCCTTAAGAAAACATTATGAATTGAATCCATCAATATTTAAGAAAAAGGAAAATAGATTATAATAAAGTGGGTTTATCTCAGGAATGTGAGGTTGGTTTAAAATTCTAAAATCCATCTAAATCACCACAAATCTATTTAAAAAATAAGAAGCAAAAATAATGATCTCAATAGATATAGAAAAGAATTTTTTTTAAAGAAATTCAACACTAAATCATAATAACTAATTTCAGCACACTGTAAGTAGGAGGGAACTCCCTCAGTCTGCTAAAATGCTTCTAGCAAAGATCTATAGCTAACATCAAGCTTACTGTTATGATATTGAAGTTTCCACCTAAAATAGGGAAAAGTCAGGGATGTCTGCTTCATTACTTCTAATCAACATTAGAAGTAGGTCTTAACCAATCAATAAGACAAAAGAGTAAATAAATACATAAATATTGGATAAGAAGTAAAACTATTGTTATTTTCAGAGAGTATGATTATATGTTAGAAAAAATCTACAGGAATCCATTAATAAAAATATTAGAACTCTAACTCACATAAGTTAAAATATAAAAAAGCAATTGCATTAACATATACTAGCAACAAAATATTGAGAATTTTAATTCTGAAATATCATTAAAGTGGCATGAAAATATTAAAGAGTTAGGAATAATTTAATGAAAATTCCCAAGAGCTCATGACTGAAAACCCCATGACATAGATAAGGAATATTAAAGAATGGTTAAATAAATGGAGGGATTATTTATGTTCATTAATTGAGAGAACATTGCTATGATACTGAAGAAACTGACAGTCTGATTCTACAATTTATGCTACAGAAGAGCTAGTATTAGTTTTCAAAAGGATAGTGATATTGTGTGACATTTAGTACCAGATATCAAGACTTACAAAGAAGCTTCATTAACTAAGACAGAATGGTATTAATATATGGATAGATGAATCAATAAACGGAATAAAATAGGGAATTCAGAATGAGACCTAAGCTTATACGGTCATTTGACTTTCCACAAATATATTTCTACAATTTAATGGGGAAAAGAAAGTCTGTCTTATCAACAAATGATACTGGGACAACTGGATATGATTATGGGGAAAAAATGAACTTGGATGCTATCTTACTCCACACACAAAATTTCATTTCAGGATGATCATGGACATAAGTGTAAAAACTTTATATACCTGCTGGAATAAAACAAAGAAGAATATCTTTGCAATCTATGAATATGAAATAAAAACTTTCTCAGCAGGGAAAGCTGAGAGAATTTGTCCCAAATGGACATACAATATAATAACTGATAAAAGAAGTTCATCAGACTGTAGAGAAATTATATATGACAGAAAATTGGGTCTGCAGTAAAGACAAAGTAAACACCTGTACTGTACTGTACTGATTCAGTTAATAAATGGTCCAACACTAGAATCAAAAGGCAGAGATTATCAGACTAGATTTAAAAGCAAGATTAAACTCTATGGTGTTGAGTAGAAACAATTTAATAAAAAAGGCACAGAGTGACAGTAAACAGTTAAGGAAAGTTATAAAAATTGAATATGAATCATATTAAAGTGGATGTAAAAAGCTATATTAAGTAAAAATTGACAGACTAAAATAGAAAAATCAGCACTCATAGAGAATAAACATCCCTCTCCCAGTACCTGATAAAAAACGTAGAAAAAAAAATCAGTGAAGATACAGGAGATTTGAAAACCATCAACTTGATCTAGCTGACATTTAAAAAATGCTATACCGGCCACAGTCATCGCGGAGAGTCACCGAGGTTTCCTGCTTCAACACTGCTTGGACGGAACCCCGCGCTGGTCCCCTGCTCCGGCCGGCCACTCAGAGCCAGCCCTCGCCACCACCTCACAGCGCCCTCCGACCGCCTCTCCTCAGCCGCCGGCCATGACGACTGCATCCCCCTCGCAGGTGTGCCAGAACTAGCACCAACACTCGGAGGCTGCCATCAGCCGCCAGATCAACCTGGAGCTCTACGCCTCCTACGTCTACCTATCCATGTCATACTATTTTGACCGTGATGATGTGGCTTTGAAGAACTTTGCCAAATACTTTCTTCACCAGTCTCGTGAGGAAAGGGAACATGCTGAGAAACTGATGAAGCTGCAGAACCACCGGGCTGGCCGAATCTTCCTTCAGGATATCAAGAAACCAGACTGTGATGACTGGGAGAATGGGCTGAATGCAATGGAATGTGTGCTACACTTGGAAAAAAGTGTGAATCAGTCACTATTGGAACTGCACAAATTGGCCACTGACAAAAATGACCCCCATTTGTGTGACTTCATTGAGACTATTTACCTGAACGAGCAGGTGAAATCCATCAAAGAATTGCGTGACCATGTAACCAACTTACGCAAGATGGGGGCCCCCAAATCTGGCATGGCAGAGTATCTCTTTGACAAGCACACCCTGGGAAACAGTGATAATGAGAGCTAAGCCTTAGGCTGGCTTCCCACAGCCACAAGGGTGACTTCCCTGGTCACCAAGGCAGTGCATGCATGTTGGGGTTACCTTTACCTTTTCTATAAGTTGTACCGAAACATCTACAAGTTCTTTCCTTAGTACCATTCCTTCAAATAGAGTAATTTGTTACCCCTCTCCCCAAAATAAGAATGCTATACCAACAAGTGCAGCATATATGTACAAGTACAGGGAACATTTACCAAGGTAGAAGGTATGCTGAGCCATAAGACCAAATCCTCAACAAATTTAAAAGAATTGAAACCATACAGTAATGGTGTATTAGTTTCCTAGGCCTGCCATAACAAAGTACCACAAACTGGGGAGTTTAAAACAATAGAAATTTATTGTTTCAGTTCTGGAGGCAAGAAGTCTGAAACCAATGTGTCACCAGAGCCAATATCGCTCTAAAACCTGTAGTGGAATCCTTCCTTGCATTTTCTTAGCTTCTGGTGGTTTGTCAGCAATCTTTGACATTCTTTGGCCTGTTCAGGCATCACTCTGATTTTCTGCCTTCACATGACTGTTTCCCTGTGCCTATCTTCACATGGCTGCCTTCTTATATGGACACCAGTCGTATAGGATTAAGGGTTCACCTGACTCCAATATGACCTTATCTTAACTAATTACATCTACATTGATTCTGCTTCCAAATAAGGTCACATTCTGAGGTACTGGGGGTTAGGACACCAGCATATCTTTTTTTTCGGGTGGGAACATATCTCAACCCATACCAAATAGTATGGAGAGATTCCCTCAATTTTGGAATTGTATTCCCTCAATTTTGGAACATGTATTAATAATCCATGGGTCAAAGAAGAAATCACAAGAAAAAATAGTGAATATTGTGAGCTGAACACCTACCATATATATCAATAATGGATATCCAAGTATCAAATTTTGTGGTATGTATCCAAAGCAATGCTTAGAATTTTATAAATATAAATAACTGCTAGAAAAAAGATTTAAAAATTAATGACCTAAGCTTGTACCGTAAGAGCACTAGTAAAAGAGCAAATTAAACCTAAAATAATAGAAGGTAAATAATAAAAATAAGATCATAAATCAAGAAATAGGAAACAGATAACAATAGATAATAAAGTTAAGATATGGGGTTTTTGGGGAAAAAATAATAAAAATTGTAGATACTAACCAGACTAAGAAAAAAAGATATACATATTGCCTAGAGCACTAATTAAAAAGGGAATATCACTAAACATACTAAAAGGACTACAGACATTAAAAGGGTAATAAAATAATATTATAAATCTGTTTATATCATTAAATTCAACAACCTAGCTAACTGGAGATATTTATTGAAAACCATGAATTACCCAAACTGACAGATGAAGAAATAAAAATTTAGAAAAACACTTTTCATTAAGGCAATTCAATTCATAATCAGAAACCACCTAAGAAAAGCAGAAAATAAAATGGAGAGAGCAAGATCAGGAGAGAGAAATAGAAAGAGAAGAGAAGAGGGAGGGAAAAAAAGAGAAAGAAAGAACGTAAGGATGAATGGGTGGGAAGGAGGAAAGAAGGCAGGGAGGAAGGAGGGAAGGAAGAAAATCTCCAGGCACAGTTTAATTAATTAATTAATTAATCAAATATTTAAGCAATAAATAATGCCATATCTAAAATAAACTGTTTTCATAAATAGAAGTGGAGGAAACCCTTCCTAAATCAGCTAGCCAGGACATTAAAACCCTGATACCAAAAACTGACAAAAACATTACGGAAAAATAAAATTTATACCAATATCCCTCATAAATATAGATGCAAATTCCCTTTCAAAATATCAGTAGATAATTTAAAGTAATGTACAAAAAGAATAATACACCATTACTTGTTGGGGTTTATCCCAGAAAAGCAAAGTTGGTTTGCCATTTGACAAAAATTCATTTTAATCTACCATATTAACAGAATGAAATATGTATATATAAATATGTATACCTTCATAAGGCATTAGCATTATCTCCTAAAGTTGACAATAGACATATATATGAGCCAGAAATTCCCATCCTACGTATATACTAAAGAGAGTTTGTGTATTTTCAAGTACTGTTCACAATATCGACAAACTGGAAAAAAACCAAATGCTCATAAACAATAATGTAGATGAATTAACTGTGGTACAGTAAAATGCAATATTATACAGTAGTCAAAACAAATGAACTAGCAACATATAAAAACATGAAAGAATTTTGTGATAAAATGTTGAGGACAAATGAGTCTCCAAAGATTGCATACAGCATGATATACTTCTTTTATGAAATAAAACAGATCTTAAAAATATTTACTGTTTCAGAAGTTATAAGCAAACCAAAAGAGACTCCTGGTTTCAACTCTGACATGTAAACAGCTAGGAGATAGCTATTTCCATCATTACAGAAAGAAAACTGCTGAACAAACTGAAAATTAAGGACTCTTCTTAGACCCATCAGAGAATTGTGATCAAGGGTGGCAAACTGCCACCCTTGAAATCTGGAGAGATAGGTGAATAGAGAATCACAGCTGAAACCTGGAAACAAAAATTCCTAGGAACACTTAAGTTGTAATTTTGACAAATTGCTTGAGGTTGAGTATACTAGCATGAGGGAGAATGCCTAAGAGCTGTGTTTTGGCATGTGTGTCGGGGGTACACTTTCATGGATTTTGCCTTCAGGAGCCCAATGAGATCCTCACAGTGAAAAGCTTGGAAGGATCCTCTACTGGCTCTGAAATGGGAAAAGGAAACATAACCATTTTGAAATATGCCAAGACTGTTCTCCAAAACAAAGGGAACTTTGCAGGAGAAAAGGCTTTACCAGAGCCTTATTACACCCTAGGGAGAAGAGCATTTATCCAATCCTACTCCCTCCCCCACCCCAAATCCTTCCTGTATTACCTAAGAGGAGAAATTAAGGCTAAGAAACATTGATGAAAGTCACAGCTCAGAGACATGGGCCCACTAAACGACTGAGATTTAATCATAAATTGAAAGAAACTTCTCTTCTCCCATACCTTGCGACCATACCAAGAGGGACTGGTGTAACAGTGGCTTACAGCGAAAAGAGCTGCATAACAAAGACTTTATCCAAGTAGGAGTAATTAAGGAATTCTAAAGTCATTAAAGGAGACACAACAAGGTCATACAAGGACCTTACAAAGTTCCCTTTGTTTTGGACAACAGTTATGGCATATTTCGAAATGGTTGCTATTTACCAAAAAACACAATTTAAATAAAAGTAATCAGGTTCAAGGTAAAACAATGAAAACATTCAGTATGAAAATACTAAGAGGAAAGCTACCTTAACAGGACTGTTACTAAATCAAGCGACTTTAAGGCAAGCAACATTTCCAGTGATAACGAGGGAGATTTCATAAAATGACAAAATGGTCAATCCTTCAGGAATATATCACAATTATAAATCTATGCACATATTTATATAACTGAAATATATATATAAAAATTTACAGAATTATAAGAGGTAAAAGGGGAAATCAAGTATAATGAGAGAATCAAAATAGAAGATAACTTCCATAGAAATAAAAATATATCAGAGATTATAATAACAATAATAAAATAGCCCTTAGTGGCATTGAATCACATACATAACAATAAAGATCTGAATTAGCAAACTTTAGTTACTGTATCAGAGAATCCTCTCAAAATACAGAATTAAAGGAAAACCATAGAAATTATGATAGCCAAGATACTGATCAGTGCCCTCAAGTGCTAATGTGGCTATAAATCACCATGTGATCTTGTTAAAAATGCACATTTTGATTGAGTAAATATGCGGTAGGGCCTGCGATTCTGAATTTCTCATTGGTTCCCAAGAGATGCAGAAGTTACTGATCAGCAGACCTTACTTTAAATAGCAAGGATACAGAGAGAAAATATGGAAGAACATCTTTATTCTCACATACACACACACACACACACACACACACACACACACACACACACACAGCATTTATACAACAGGAGTTCCATAGGAAAACGTGGAGTCCTGGAGGAGTAAAAAGCAGTCAAGTGCACAACAGAAGAAGGCACTTATTTTGAGGTGAAAGCGTTTACTGAAGACTGGGAAGAATTGTTTGTGTGTGATATTTTCTAAAAACATCATAGTAAATATCTGAACTAAAATAGTAAGGAAAAAATAGCAAAAAGATTTAAACACATTTTTGGAACCAGAAATCAAATAAGAGCTTGGACACACCTTTAACAATTTGGGGACCTGGCAAGAGTATAAGACTTCTAAGTCAAGCTAAAAATCTGTTACATAAAACATATATATTGTCCTGCCTTGAAAAAAGTTAAAAGCCTGGTTGACTGTTTTTATATGACAATTTTGGAAGAATACTAAAAATTGTTAATTATTAATGTATAACGATTTTCTATTGATTAGTCAGTGATATTTGGTTGAGTAATAAAATATAGATATATATAATTCATATTTATGAATATTCATTCCATACAATTTATTTTTCCTTTTCTTTAATGTTGTTAAAATAAAGATTTTCATATTAATGCAATAAAAGATTAAAATGTAAAAGGTGATCATGTTCCAAATATACAAATTTTGAGTTTATGTTGATAAAATTAAATTACTATAAAATATTAAAACAGTTATGTTCACATATGCTTTCAGTTACTTTATATAATATTCAAACTTTAAAAATTAAAAGCCAAATATAATATACCTTAATTATTGAATTTCAAAATTTTAGCTAAAATTTTAAATACAGCTGAAATGTATAGTATTTTTTGAAAATTTACTCAAATCTTATCAATATGATTATAAATATAAAGATATTCAAAATCCTACCTTTTAATGCCCACCTACTTTCCAACATAAAGAGCTATATATGTACATTTAAAAGGAATATGAATTGTTAAATGTAGCAAAATATTTCTCAGCTGCATTTTGTACTGGTTATAAAAACCATGTGTGTCTCTCCAGAAACAATATTGGAACATAAAGAAAAGGAAGGAAAGGGATGCCTGTCACTACTGTGAAATAATACTTCCTTAAGCAAGAATCTATGGGATTTATATCATCTGAGAGAAAAGATATTGAACAAGTTAATTAATTTGTGTTTTCTGTTACATAAGGCATTTAAATGTTTCTCACATCCTGAAGCAGTATCCTGAACCAGTATCCAACACATGAAACTCCTTAGTATTTGGATACATTTGGGCACAGGGCAAGAGGTGGGAAAATGTTTTCTCCTGGATCCAAACAATATTCGTCACAAGACAGCTTGCTTAGGGTTGCAGGTCTGAGTGGAAGATGCTAAGGGACAGAAGTTGCTATATGTTCTTTAATAAGTTTAATTTTTGTGTGTGTGTATAATTGGGATCATCTAAAGCATGGAGCTCAGGACAGGTTACTCTCTTGCCCTGTTATAAATGTGGTACCGAATACGTGAATATGGTACCTAGAAAAGAAGTACAAGCTGATATTCATGGGAAAAGCCCAGTGAGGATCTATTCTTGAAGTAAGTATTTACAGGGGGATATAGAGGTGTTAATTTGAATGATTACCAAAAACTTGTGCCAAGTCTCTGCCATCATCCCATCCTGTCCAACTCTTCCACACAGAGAGATGGTGAAAAGTGAGGCCAGAAGGGTATTAATTTTAATGACCATCTATGGAATCCTGATCGGTCTCTGTCTTCATCCCATCCTTCCCTACTCCTCCATACAGAGAGATGAGATGGGAAGGCCATTTCCCTGTCTCCTGCTCCATGTTCAAAACACTCACATACACACGCATGCACGAGCACGCACACATATATACACACACACCACTCCAAAACTAGAGTGCTTAACTCTATGTGTAGTTAGGCCTTCAAATATTGAATTTGACGCTTAAATTAAAGCATTCCACAGTCTGGAATTTGGCGATTCCCAAGACAAACATTCTAACTCTTCATATAGGCATCTTAAAATGAAGCTTGCCATTCAAAATGTCCAGCCTAGTCTCCAGAAACAAAGCTTCCATTAGGCTTCCCAATCAGGTGAGAAACCTATCAGGAAACACACCTGCCTATACAATAGCAAAGAAAACCAATTTCAACTTATCTACAGTAATCAACCAAATACTTCATTCTGAAGTATAGCAACAGGTAACAAAAATTTAACATATACGATAAAAATCAACAGAATAAGACAGTAAGTTTAAAAACAACAAGCAGAATATTGAGCCCAGAATAAATATAGTTCAAGAAAGAGAAGAGATATTTTAAGATAATCTAATTAGTATTCTCAGAGAAATATGAGTACATCATAGATTGCTGGTAGGAATGTAAAATGGTACGGTCACTCTGGAATACAGTTTGACAATTTCTTGAGTAACTAAACATGCAATTACCATACACCAGCAATTACACTCCAAAGAAATGAAAAATTATATTCATACAAATACCTGTACATGAATGTTTATACTAGCTTTAATATTAATAGCCCCAAACTGAAAACAATGCAGATATCCTTCAACGGATGATTGGTTAAACAAACTGTGGTACATCCATACCATGAAATACTAATTAGCAATAAAAAGCAATGAGCTAATGATACATGCAATAACCTGTATGAATATCCAGAGAATTATGCTGAGTGAACAAAGCCAAATACACACTATATAAATGCTATATTTATATAAGATTTATATGAAATTCTTGAAGCTACAAAATAATAGAAATGGAAAACAGATTGACAGTCAACGGAGATTAAGGAAAGGGCGGGGTGGGAGGGAAATAGGCATGACTATAAAAGGGCAACACGAAGGATCCTTCTGGTGATAGAAATGTTCTATATCTTGACTGTATCAATTGTCATATCTCTGTTGTGATATTATAGATTTGCAAGATATTATCACCGAGAGAAATTGGGTAAGGTGTATACAGGATCTGTATTCTTTCTTAAAACTGGATGTGAATTTAACTTTCTCAAAATGAAAAACTTAACTAAAAAATGAAATTGAATGTTGTAAAAAAGCATCAGAAAACAAAACATGACTGTTATATGAAAGTAAATCAATAGAATTACTGGGGAAAAAATGCTGAAGAAATACATGTATGTAGAGAGAAAGGAAAAGAGAAAGAAAATGTGAAAGAAATGATGGCAACATAGGGATTCAATCTCATAGAGACAATATTTTACTATTAGAAATTAAAAAGAGTAAATAGAGGAAATGAAGAAGACAAAATTATTAAAGAAGTAGTATAAGTAAATTCCCAAAAGTTGAAACTCATGAATCTTTAGAATAAAAGGAAAATGTTTGGTCTTCCTAGTTGAAACTTTAATGTCTATCAATAAATTTTACCATTTTCTTTGTATAGGTCTTTCACATTTCTGGTTAAGTTTATTCCAAAATAAAATTAAAGCTCTTGTCTACTTTAATATGTATCTTTATTTTTCTGTTTGCAATATATCATTTGGATATTGCTGATATATTAGAACACTGCTTCTAATCTAGTAGTAATTATTTGATAATCAGATCAAATCATTTGAAAGCATCCTCAGTTTTGTATCAATTTCCAATATTTATCTCTCTTTCTTTGTCTTAATGCATTGGTTAGGTCTTCTAGTAAAATAATAAATAATAGCACCAATGGTGTTATTCCTGATTTGGGATGAATTATTAATATTCTACCATTAAGTATGACTTTTGCTGTAGGTTTGGTACATTTATCTAATGATGTTTTTTCTTCTTTCTTAATTTGCTATGAATTTTTAATATGCATAAGGATGATAGTTCAAATATTTACTGTTAGCTATTGAATTTATTTCATTTTATATTATTTTTATAATCTAAATCAATATATTTTGATTAAAATGGATTTTCATTCCATACACAAAACATTACACAGGTCTGCACAGAAGACTGATTGTGAATTTTAAATAGCATGATAAATTTAGATTGTGTTTAGAAAATGGTAAAACTATCATTTTAAATTTAACATACATATATAAAATAAAAAGGGAAGCTAGTACAGCAATATTAATAGATCCTAAATATTTTGATTACACTGGAAGTTCTAGTCATAGTAAGGCATCTACAAATGTTTGACACAAGATAATATTTTCTACTCCAATCCAGATTTCTTTATTTACCATTTAATAAAGGATAGGCTGGAAATGACTGACAGGTGTGCCATACTGTCAAGGAAATTACGAGTTTGCAAATTCAGCATTTATTTATTTTAAGTAACCATACATAAGAAACTCTTAAGTTGTAGCCACGTTGTTTCAGTATTCTGAATCCATGCCTCCCACTGTTTCTACTTTGTTACATAGATTTTCTCAGTCTTCTTCCCCAATATACACGTCTTTTGGTGTCAAGAAAGTTGTTTGTTTCATATGACCTAACAATTCAATCAAGTGATTTTTAAGTGAAAAAAGGGAAGTTTCCCCTCCCCTCACCCTCTTGGGAAGGGGAAGTCAGAAACTTAATTTAGACAGGAAAATAGGATCAGCTCTGCTACCAGTGAGTCTCATAATCTTTAAAACCCTTTTAAAAAAAAACCCTTTTGTATTTTTTCAAATTTTCACACATATCTTCCCTTTTTTGTTAAAGCACAAATGGTTGTTGACTATGCAGATTATGCAGAGGAACTTCAGTGAAATGCTACTTCATCAGGAAGAACTGTGGATCAAGTAGGCCCACAAAGTTATCATAAATAATGATATTTACATAGGCAGTACATATAAAAATGTAGAAAGTGAGGCAGGAGGTAGATGCCCCTCCCCCCCCAGGGTAAGCAATTGAAGATTCATTCCCTGTGGACCAATACTCCAAGATGACAATAGCAGGACAATTGAGAGAGGAGGCTGGGCCCTGCCCAGATACAGGATAAGAGACCACATATTTCTCATTCTCAATGTCAAGGAAATCTTCCCAACTAGAAAGCTCCTTAAGGTCAAAAAGGGAGGGGGCGCCACCCCATAGTAAGTGATGCCAACTACCCATAGCCTCTTCGGTAGAATCCATCTTGGCTGAGAGATGCACGCGCACATGGGAGGATCCTGAGATATACCAAATACAGACTCTGAACCAGGCAAATCAAAATGATTGGTCAAAGGAAACCTGGAAGAAATGCCCCATTATAAGTGATTTAAACTACCATGAGGGTGCAACTCTCTCTCTGAGTCTGCCCGTGTGTCTATCCACATGTACCGTACTCTTTTCTTCTCCTAATAGACACTTGTTTCACTACTTTACGTCTTTGTGGGAATTCTTTTCTGCAAAGCCGAAGGGCCAGGGCCTTGTCACTGGCTACTTGTTCCTGGTGGTCTAGTGGCTAGGATTCGGTGCTCTCACTGCCTTGACCTGACCTCAATCTCTGGCCGGGAACCAAAACCCTGCTTCAAGCTGCTACAGGCCGAGGCCACCCATGATCAGAAAGTATGAGAAAAAATAAGATTTTAGGAGAGCCTTCTGAAAGACAAATTAGAATAACAATTCACGATGTCACATTCCTCTTTTCATGCTTTGTTAAAAAGCCTAAATTTATATTTGCTTCATGTTCCTTTCAGGAAGATGAATAAGTTATGCAAAACGAAGTACACCAATATTTAAATTATACAGAAAAGCTTAGGTTTGAAAATAATTTGACAAGGAGATAAGCAAGAGGGTCCAATTAAACAAACCCTTTGGCAAATTACTATTTCTTTTACCAACTCAATTTCTGTCATAATCTATAGAAAAAAAAATCCCTGACCAGCTAGGTGTTTCTATTTTAATTTTAAAAAGCAATATTTATTAATAACACTCCATAGCTAACCATTTTAAGCTCCTATCAAACTCAGGCAAGAAATTATTAAATTCATAAATGTGCTTTCATTGCATTTTAATGGAAATGAAATTAGATCTGTCTTATCAGAGGTGGGACTAGTCAACACTAAAAGAAGCAGAAGTACTGCCAAATAGTCAATTTACATAAATAAATTTGCCTCCTTTACAAATCAGGAAGGCTTTTCATGAGAGCTTGAAAAGCAACATCACTCCCCAAGCTGACTTTGAATTGATGGACTAGTGGTAAGTCTGATAAGATTTAACCAAAACTTTTCCTCTTTTTTTCTCCACACTAGGTAAATTTTAAGCATTGCTCTTCCAATGATACCTATCTAAATGTTAATACTGTACATCCTTTCCATACTATTATTGCATTCCTAGGGAAGAAATGCATATCCTGTACACAGCAATTTTGTTCAATTTGAAATAACAGATATTCTGAAATACTTAGTCCTGAATAATTCATTTATGCAATCTACAAAATGATGATTGCATAGCTTGCTTTTAAAGGATTTTACTAACTTTCATTGAATGATACTATATAAATTGACTAGATGATGTAGCAAATCTAATTGTCCAGGAATGTACACTAAGGGGACCTCTTCGGTTTTTCTGTAAAAATACTAACTCACTGAATCATACAAAGAATTGTTCTTCAAGTTAGAATAAATTTTTGAAGGTCACCTAGGCCAAATTCCTACCAGATTAAAATAACAAATTTCTTCCATAGCATAACTACCAAGAGGCTATTTATTATTCACTGGAATGTCTTTAGTAACAGTATATCCCTGTGTGGTGTTGGCTCCTGATCAGGTGTTCACAGTTGCCCACGTCTTACCCTCTACATTGTCTTGACCAAATTTTTGTCAGGTTTTTCTCTTCACTAAAGGTCCCTGAACTCTGCTTGTCCTCAAACCTAAGCAAGCACTGAAAAGCCAAAAATATCCCCTTATCAGCTTATCCCGAGAATCAGCTGACCCTCTCTATAAACGAAAAGCCTTTTTGCTTGCTTTTGAGACACTTGCACATTTCTGAGATCTGAGTGCTTTCCCTACTGCAACAGTCTTTCTTCTCAGTAAAGCCTCTCCTTATCTAAGTCTGGATTTGTTTTTATATGACATTCCTATTAAAAAAATATGTGAAAGCCCAAAACTTGGTACTTTAAATAATTTATTTGCCTCTGAACTCATTTTTTTAACACTGTGCTATCTATATTTCCTTTCCACTTTCTCTCTTCCTTCTATTTTCCCTTCCATTATATAAAGTCATGGACTTAAACTCTAATATTCTTACAGATACAAAATTCTAACTCACTGGTCCCTTGGGTCAACCTCATGGCTATTCATGACATTTCACCTGAAATATTGCTTTTCACGTCTTATCCGTTATGTGTACTTCCAAAAGAAGCAGTTTCCTAAAGTATGTTTCATCAAGCAGCATTACTTTGCTAAGTAGCCACTAATACCTATTCATTGTCTACTAAATGCCCATATTCTTTAACTTGAAATTTAAGTTCTTCCAACAGTGGAGCAGGAGAATAGTTCCCAGTGTAACTTAAATGTTGTGGTATTTAAATATACAGGAACACTTTAGATGTGTGCATACGTAAAGATAAAATTGTGCAACAACAAGACAACTATGATTCATTTAGCTTGAATGTACCAAAAAAGTAAATTAAGCTAGGTCTCTGCCATGTAGGTAAACTAGAACTGATGGCTTTGGCTCAAATGCATTGCTACAATGACTTTATAATTATGACTATAGAAATAAATTTAGTTAAATATTATCTAATAATTGTTTGTTGCTTTACTACCATATATCCAGCTCCATGGTAGGCACTATGGAGAAGAAAAAGAGAACTCTGAAACCTACATCTTACATTTTCACATACTATACACAATCTCAGAGTCAGAAAAATTCCTAATGCAAATATGAAAAATAAACATTATAAAGGTAATTTTAGGACATCTGCTTCTGGCCATGATGGACAAGCTAGGATAGATCAACCTTACTTCCAAGAATCGACAGAAAAGCTGGATAAAATATTTTTAAAGCATTTTTTTAAATGTGGAATACTATAGCTTGATTGTAATGGTAGTTACATGGATGTACACATGGGATACAATGGCATAGAACTATACACGCATATTGTACTAATGTCAATATCCTTATTTTGATATTATGTTAAAACTATATAAAATGCAACTATTGGAGGAAACTGGGATGAAGGGTACACTGTACCTCTCTGTACTATTTTGTCACTTCTGGTGAAACTATGATTTATTTTAAAACAAAAAGTTTTTTGTTAAAAAATGTTTGAAGGCATCAGAAAGTTACAAATAAAGGCAGGACTTGAGGGGTCAAGACCCCAGAGAGAAGTGAAACACAGAGAGATGAGTCTGACATTTGGTACTGCACTTCCTCTACAGGCATTTACAAATTCATGACTGATAGCCAGAAAGCTAAGAATTTGAGCATAGCTCTCAGCATTCTCTTGGAGCTGAGAAGATAGAAATTGGAGTTTAGGACTGATCAAAGTGGTCGGCCCTCATAAAATAATTTAGTTTTCAGGTAGATCATCTTTACAGGGTTGTAAGGATGAACCAAAAATAGATCAGCTTTTGTAAAGACTGAAACTCAGCCTCTATAATCAGCCCAAACTCTGGCTGAATTAAAGTGATCTCCCCCTAGCTTAGAGGCCAGATGCAAAAGCCTTAAAATATCTCTATATTTCTATATATAATATCTGACATTGAATTTTTAAAAATTAACAGGCATACCATGTCTCAAGATCAAATAATCTAAAATCAAGAAGAAAAATGAACAACAAAAAGATACCCACAGGGGATCCAGGTTGTCAGAAATAGCCTTTACGATAATAATGATCTATATAATACTTAGGGAAAACTTAATAAAAAATATATAAAGCATATATAAGGGAAACCATAAGCATCTACAAGAAAAATCTCAAATAAACAACCTAACCTTACATCTAAAGGAACAAGAAAATGAACAAACAAAATCCAAAGTTAGTAGAATGAGAGAAATCATAAAGAACAGAGCAGAAAGAAATGAAACAGAGGCCAAAAAAAAGAGAATAGAAAAGATCAATGAAACTAAGTGCTGGTTCTTTGAAAAGATAAATGAAATTAATAAACCTTTAGTTAAACGCATCAAGAAAAACAGAGGGAGAACCCAAGTAAATAAAATAAGATATGAAACAGGAGAAATTACAATTGACACCATAGAAATACAAAGGATCATAAGAGATTACTACAAATAATTATACACCAATAAAATGGACAACCTAGAAGAAATCAATAAATTGCTAGAAATGTACCATCCCCTAAGACTGAATTTGGAAGAAATAGAAAATATGAACTTATTGCCAGTAATTAAATTGAGTCAGTAATAAAAAAAAATCTCCCCCAAGACATAAGTCCAGACCCCATGGGCTTCATAGATAAATTCTACCAAGCATTTAAAGAAGAATTAAAACATATATTTTTCACACTATCCCCCAAAATTGAAGAGGGATGAATGCTTCCAAACTCATTCTACAAGGCCATCATCACCCTAATAACAAAACCAGACAAAAATATCACAAAAAATTACAGGCCAATATCACTGATGAACATAGATGTAAAAATCCTCAACAAAATATTAGCAAACTGAGTTCAACAATATATTAAAAGGATCAAACACCATGATCAAGGGGTATTTATCCCAGGAAAGCAATGGACATTTCAATATCCACAAAGCAATCAACATATCATACCACATTAACAAATTAAAGAATTAAAATCATATGATCATCTCAACAGATGCAGAAAAAAGTTTTGGACAAAATTCAACATTCATTTATGATTAAAAAACTCTCAAAAAAGTGAGTAAAGAGGGAACACAACTCAACATAATAAAGGTCATATATGACAAGTCCACAGAAAAATCATATTCAATGGTGAACAGCTGAAAGTATGTCCTCTAAGATCAGGACCAAGACAAGGATGCCCACTCTCACCACTTTTATTCAACATAGTATTGGAAGTCATATCCATAGCAGTCAGATAAGAAAAAAGAGATAAAAGGCATCCAAATTGGAAATGAAGAAGTAAAACTATCACTGCTTGCAGACAACATGATATTATATACAGAAAATCCTAAAGATGCCACTAAAAAACTATTAGAACTAATAAATGAATTCAGCAAAGTTGCAGGATACAAAATTAATATATAGAAATCTGTTGTGTTTCTATACACTAAGAACAAACTATCGGAAAGACAAATTTAGAAAATAATCCCAAATCAAAAAGAATAAAAGTAAAAGACTTATATTCAGAAAACTATAAAACATTGATGAAAGAAATAGAAGATGACACAAATGGAAAAATATATTGTGCTCATGGACTGGAAGAACTAACATTATTAAAATGACCATACTACTCAAGGCAATCTACAGATTCAATGCAATCTCCATCAAAACACCAATGACATTTTTTCACAGAACTAGAACAAATAATTCTAAAATACATTGGAAAACACAAAATACCCCAAACAGTGAACACAATCATGAGGAAGAACAAAGCTGGAGGTATCACACTCCCTGATTCCAAACTATACTACAAAGGTACAGTAATCAAAACAGTATGGGACTGGCACAAAAACAGACACATAGGTCAATGGAACACAACAGAGAGCTCTGAAATGAACCCATGTTTATATGGTCAGTTAACCTATGATAAAGGAGGCAAGAATATACAATGGGGAAGAGATAGGGTCTTCAATTAATGGTGTTAAGAAAAGTGGACAGTTACATGGAAAAGAATCAAAATGGACTACTTTCTCATAGTGTATACAAAAATAAACTCAAAATAGATTAAACACTTCAATGTTAAGACTTGAAAGCATAAAACTCCTAGAAGAAAACATAGGTAGTACGCTCTTTGACATGGATGTTAACAACATTCTTTTGGGTATGTTTCCTCAGGCAAGAGAAACAAAAGCAAAAATAAACAAATGGGACTACAGCAAATTAAAAAGCTTCCGCACAGAAAAAGAAACTATCAACAAAAAGAAAGACAGCCTACTGAACAGGAAAAGATATTTGCAAACAATATATCTGATAACAAGTTAATATAGAAAATATACAAAAACTCATAAAATTTAACATTGAAAAACCCAATTAAAAATGGGTAGAGGCCCTGAATAGACATTTTTCCAAAGAAGACATACATATGACCAAGAGACACATGAAAAGAATGCTCAACATCACTAATCATCAGGGAAATGAAAATCAAAACCCCAAGGAGATACCACCTCATACCTGTCAGAATGTCTGTCATCAAAGAGACAACAAATAGTAAGTATTGCCAATTATGTGGAGAAAAGGGAACCTTGGTGCACTGTGGGTGAGAATGTAAATTGGTGTAGCCACTACAGAAAACGGTATGAAGGTTCCTCAAAAAATTAAAATAAAACTGCCATATGATCCACCAATTTCACTTTGGTGAAAATATTTTGGGTATTTACCCAAAGAAAACAAAAACACTAATTCTGTGACACATATGCACACCAATTTTCATTGCAGCATTATTCACAATAGCCAAGACATGGAAACAACCTAAGTATACATGAATAGATGAATGGATAAAAAAGACATGGTATGTATATACACACACACAAAATATTATTTATAGCTGAATATTTATTATTCAGCTATAAATTATTCAGCTATAAATTATGATTCAGCTATAAATTATAAATTATTCAGCTATAAAAATAATGAAATCTTGCTATTTGCAACAACATGGATGGATTTAGAGGGTATTATGCTAAGTGAAATAAGTCAGAGAAAGATAAATGCCACATGATCTCACATTTGGCAACTAAAAAACAAAACAAGCAAACAAAACAAAACAGACTCATAGATACAGAGAAATATGGGTGATTGACAGAGGGGAGGGCATGGGGGAGTGTCAATAGGTAAAGGGAATTAAGAGGTATAAACCTTTAGTTATATGAGAAATAGGTCATAGGGATATAATACAGCACAAGGAATGTGATCAATAATATTGTAGTATCTTTGCATTGGGACAGATCGTTACTAGATTTATTGTGGTGATAATTTCCTAATGTATGCAAATGTCAAATCATGTAGTACACCTGAAACTAACATAATATTGTATGTCAACTTTATTTCAATAAATAAACAAAGTTTACATTTTGAAAAAAAAATACTGGACCTTATCAAAATTAAAAGCTTTTGCTCTTTTGAAGACATTATTATGAAAATAAAAAGAGCACAGACTTGGAGATAATTAACATAATACATAAATTTGACAAAGAGGTTGTATACAGAATATATATAGAATTCAATTCAATAATTAAAAGACATACTTTTAATTTAAAAGTAGGCAATACATCTTCTTAGAAAGTAACAGAAGATATAGCAATGGCTGAAAAAACACAAAAAGGTGTTCAGCATCATTAGTCATTTGGAAATTGAAAATTAAACCATGAAAGGTAGCACTCTGCACTCATTAGAATAAAATTAAAATGAATGACGATTTCAAGTGTGGGTGAAGATGCAGAGCAGCTTGAGGTCTTATATGTTGCTGATGTAAGTGTAAAATGGTAAAAATCACTTTGGGAAACAGATTTTGCAATTTTTTATACAAGTTAAATATAGACCTAACCTATTAATCACTCTTAGTTATTTTCCAAAGGTAAATAAAAAAGTAATATCTACAGAAAGACTTATTCAGGAATTTCATAGCTTCTCTATTTAGAAGAGGTTCTCTATTTAGAACTAAAATCTGGAAAAATACAAACATCTGTTAAGAAGAGATTGTATGAACTATGATATATCCATACAATGGAAAAGTACTCAGTACAAAAATTACAAACTATTTGAACACGCAACTGTATGGATGATAACAAAAGAATATTTTGGGTTAAGGAAGCTAGAAACAAAAGAGTACTTACTGTACAATCCCATGCATATGAATTTCTACAGTAGATAAAATTAAGTTGCTGTGATACACACCAGAATGCTGGTTACTTTGGTGGGTGGTTATCTTGCAAAGGGGTGTGAGGTAACTTTCCTGAGTGATGGAAATGTTCTACCTCTTAACTAGTGTTACATAGGTGTGTATATTTGTTAAAGCCTTCGAACTGTGTGTTTAATTTTTTGCATTTAATCATATGTAAATTACATCTAAAAAGTAGTTTCTAAAATGAAGTAAAAATAACAACTTTCTAAGACCAAAAAAAATGAGAAAATTCACTATCAGTAGACCAGCATTAAAGGGAATATTAAGGGAGGAGTTCACACAGAATAAAACTGATTTTTGATGGTAACAAGGAATTGCAAGAAAGAATGAAAAATAAAAAGTAAATGTGGAGTTAAAATCTAAATTCATATTGTATAAATGAAACAATAATAATGATATTCTGTGGGGTACAAAATACTTGGAGATTTTGAAGAATTCAAATGTGTGACAAAGAGCACAGAATGCAAGAAGGTGCTAAATGGAGTTAACCTATTCTAATGGTTTTTAATTGTCAATAAAGTTGAAACATTCTACTTTATATTGCACTTACTAAGCTAAGAATGCATCTTGTAATTGTTACAATAGCAATTAAAAAATAGTAAAAGAATGTATAACTATTGCTCAAAAATCAATCCAATTTGGGATGAATAAAAAGTTCTGGAGATTGATAATGGTGAAGGCTGCACAATAATGTGTATGTACTTAATGGTACTGAATCATACACTTAAAAATGGTTAAAATGGAAAATTTTATGTTATGTATTTTTTACGACAATTAAAAATTCAATCCATGTAATTACATAATTTCTCACATCGACAGAACAAAGGAGAAAATCATATGATCCTTTCATTGGATGCAGCAAAACGTTTAATAAAAGCCAACATTCTCACATAATAATAATAATAATAATAATAATAAAACTGTTAGCAAACTAGAAAAAACAGGGATATTGCTAAATTTGACAGTTTGTTTCTGGAAAAAGCAGAGTGGAACAGTAGAAAAGGAAAAATTAATGGTGCTGGGTCAATCGTATACCCATATATTTAAAAAAATTAAGAATCATGACTCATACCTCACAGCATACACAAAATTAAATTCCAAGTGGATTGTAGATTGCAACATAAAGAGGTAAAGGAGTACGCCTTTTAAAAGATAACCCAATTTGCTAAAAGATAATCATGAGAATATATTCATGATCTTGGGGTAGGAGAAGATGCCATAAGCACTAACCATAAAGAAGAGAGTTGATAAATTGGACAACAAAATTAAAAAATGATTTCATAAAACAAATCTCCATGAAAAGAATGAAAAGTCAAGCCTTTTCAGCATTGGGAGAAAATAACTGCAACCTATTACATACAACAATATGGATGAATCTTAAATATAATATTGAGCAAATGAAACCAGACACAAAAGAGTGCATTGTGTGATAACATGTATATCAAATTCAAAAATATAAAAGCCTTATCTTAGATTATACAAGTTGGAAGAGTGATTACTTTGGGGTAGAGGATCTGTTGGCTGGGATGAAGTGTCTAAGATGCTGGCAATTTTCTATATATTGGTCCAGGTGATGTTTATCTGGGCATATTCACTTTGTAAAACTTCATTGATTGGTACACTCACCCCATCATGATTTTCTATGTGTAAATTATATTGAATATAAAAGTTAGTTCTTGCCAGCTAATTTATATAGTCACTTTGTACTAAACACAGTATGCCTCTATTTTTTTAGTTTACATTTTAAATCAGAATGACTAAAATCTTGGTCTCCCAAATTAAATTTTGTTGAAAGATGCTGGAAAAACATTGCCAATACAAAAATGGAATTATAAGAAAATGTATAAACTAGAGAATAATGCAAAGCCAACTGTGCTTCTTAGTGAATACCAGAGGGAAAATGAAATCTATCATGTTATGAGAGAACTGAATGTCCAGGAAAAAGGTGCAAAAGTGCTGCAAAATATGAGCTGGATACCTAGTATCTAAAGATATTCAGATATATATAATATTTAGATATACCCTATTTATTTATATCTAGATACATTTAGGTAAACCTAGATATTAGATATGCCATATCTAAAGATATGTGTACTCATGACTGGTAATCTAAATTAATGATGATGATGTTCTATCCCTTCAGAAGGAAAAATGTATTATTCCTGATACCCAGCTAAAAATGTTCAGGGATAAAAATACTTGGATATATCAAAAACAAAAACAAAAACAAAACAAAACTAGAGCACAATATTATTACACTAGTAAAGGTTGTGAGGAGATAAAGATGATACTACATTTGAATAATAGAAGACAACTTCCTGTAAAAAATAGAAAGGTAATGAAGTCTTCATATAATGGTAGAAATTGGGAAAATGAAGATGGTGGGAAAAGTATGGAGAACTTTGGGATCAGAGAAAAGAAAGAAATGTGCAAAGAACAATGTGAAAAGAAAATGTGGATAGAATATTAATGCCAAGAATTTTACTGAGAAAGAGTGCAATGATAATGCTACATTGAGTGTAGCAGGTTGGAGAGAGAAGTAGTTCTTATATTTTATTATGGCACACAAAATCTGTAATGCTTATTTAAATAGAGTTCCAAGCTCCCTCCAAAATACTCTTATTCAGTAGGATTGGGGCAGGTCAATAGTTCTACATGTTTAACAAGAACCCCAGGCAATTTTGCTACAAATGGCCATGGGTATGAAATTTTGGAAAATACTGCCTTAGTATAAGGGACACCGAGAATGGGTCTCAGGGCAGGTTCAGTGTTGAATTGTATTCAATATCGGGATAATAGTTTTATTCATTTTGTACTGCAGTGAGGGTTTATAGACTTCATCATATTACTGTAGCATCAAAAAAGTTGTCACAAATCACTGTTGTAAAGATTGGTACTTTAAAGACTTGAAAATAGACTTCCAGTTTTACTCTAGTCCTTAAAAGAAAAAGGCTGAGCAAACTGAAAATCAATAATTTTACCTGGACCCAGCAGAAAACTGAGGTTGCAGGGCAAACTGTCATGCCAAAATTATTATGAACAATTCTATGTCCATCAATTTGATAACAGATGAAATAGACCAATTCCTTGAAAGACATAAACCAACAAAACTAACACAAGAAGAAACAGATAAATAGGCCTATATCTACTTATAACAACTGAATCAATAACTAATAACCTTCCAAAAGAGAAAACACCAAGCCCATAAGGTTTTCTACCAAAACTTAATGAAAAAAAGATACCAATTCTTTACAATTGCTTCCAGAAAATAGAAGCAGAGGGAACATTTCCTCACTCATTTTATGAGGTTTGCATTACCCTATCACTAAAACTAGACTAAAGCTATTACGGGAAAGGAAAACTACCAAGCAATATGTCTCATGAACACTGGTGCAAGACACCTTAATTAAACATTAGCAAATCAGGGCTTCCCTGGTGGTGCAGTGGTTGAGAATCTGCCTGCCAGTGCAGGGGACATGGGTTCGAGCCCTGGTCCGGGAATATCCCACATGCCACGGAGCAACTAAGCCCGTGTGCCACAACTACTGAGCCCGTGTACCACAACTCCTGAAGCCCGTGTGCCTAGAGCCCATGCTCCACAACAAGAGAAGCCACCACAATGAGAAGCCTGCACACCGCAACAAGGAGTGGCCCCCACTCGCCACACCAGAGGAAAGCCCGCGTGCAGCAACAAAGACCCAACGCAGCCAAAAATAAAATTAAAATTAAAAAAAAGAATTAGCAAATCAAATCCAACAACATATAAAAAGAATGATACACCATAACCAAAGGAGATTTATTCCAGATATGCAAGACTCATTCAACATTTGAAAATTGATCAATACAACCGGTAACAATAGGCTAAAGAAGATGTCCAAATAGAATTAGAGGCAAAGGAGAAGTAAATATAAAGATTAGTTTTTTTTTAACATCTTTATTGGAGTATAATTCCTTTACATTGTTGTGTTAGTTTCTGCTGTATAACAAAGTGAATCAGCTATACGTATACATATAACCCCATATCCCCTCCTTCTTGCATCTCCCTCCCACCCTCCCTATCCCACCCTTCTAGGTGGACACAAAGCACTGAGCTGTGGTCTTCTGCCAGCATTCAGTAGGTGTTCTGTAGGAGTTGTTCCACATGTAGATGTATTTTTGATGTATTTGTGGGGAGGAAGGTGATCTCCACGTCTTACTCCTCTGCCATCTTGAAGGTCCTTCTAAAGATTAGTTTTTAAATGATAGTGAGGAAGCAGGGATTTTGAAGAATACAGTCTCAGGGAAAAACTGTTTTAGATCTGCTGTTTTTGAGTGAAAATATTTTACATTTTTTTATTCTTCAGATTTGGTTTTAACATTTACTACACAATAACTATGGAAAAATAAACTACCATATTTAAATAGCTAGAAAGAGCTATTTTGAAAAGTTCAAAATTTACCTTTGAAAGAATAAATGTTGACATTTCACACAATTATATTTCCTCGTTTGCTTGCTCTTGTAGAAAGATATTAGACTGAATGAAAATGGTAACCGCCAATTCCTACAAATTGATTTATAGATTTATTTGTTTACCCTCTGACTCCCAACGTTACTTGGATATTTTCACCAGAGATTGTGTTAAACAGATCTCACATGCCAAAAACACATACAGAGTAAGATTTGTTGTGTATAAGTTACACATAATGAATATACTGAAAGGAATTAAGACCAAATGATAATATAATAACAGAGGTTTTTCTGGGAGGTGGTGTTGACTATAATATGCATGTAAGAATTTTCTTTAACCTTTACCTAATAATTTAGAAGAAAACAAAACTAGGAATAAGAACATAAAAATAATTCATAATTCCACCAAATATTTCTTTTCTTTACATTTATATATTTCAGCCTTACTCAATGTAAAGACATACAAGAAAATTGATAATATACTGCTTATTCGTGGTATCTTATTTATTTTAAATAAACTATTTTTAAAATTTATTTTTATTGAGGTAATATTGGTTTAGAGCATTGTATAAGCTTCATATGTACTACATTTCTACATCTGTATACCCTACAGTATGCTCCCCACCAAAAATTTCACTCTCTGTCCCCCACCAACCCCTACCCCTTCCCCTCTGGTAACCACTACTCTTTCTTTTCTCCGTAATTAGACTATTTCTAAAGAGCAGTTTTAGGTTTACCAACAAAAACTGAGTGAAAAGTACAGAGTTCCCATGGATCCCCTCAACCTCCCCAGACAGTTACCCCTATTAACATTTTGCTTACATGGTATATTTGTTACAACTGATGAGCCAATATTGATGCATTATTTTAAACTAAGGTCCATAGTTTACTTTAGGGTTCGCTCTTTGTCTTGTACATTTTGTGAGTTTTAAAAAATGTATAATGACATGTAACCACCATTACAGTATCATACAGAATAGCTTCACTGCCCTAAAAATCCCCTCTGCTCTATCCATTCATCTGCAGGTTGTTTTTAAAGTGATCATGAATTTCTTTAAACATACCTAAATTAGAGATGATCATAATAAATCAAATGGCACCAAGACTCAACAATTATTAAGAATATCCCTCAGTGTCTTTATCACCTGAATTTTAAATTTTCTTTTGCTTAAGTATTTAAAAATGAATCCCAGGTGTCCTGTGATTTTTACACCTGCATATTTTAGTATTAGCTTGTTTTTTCTCTGCTTACCATTAATTGCAAGTATTTCCTCAAGCCTAAAATATTTTTAAGTATGCATTTTAATAGCTGTAAAGGATTCCATGTGGGTATGTACCATGCTTTATTGAATCATTCTTTTATTGTTGGGCACTTGAGGTATTTCGAAAATTTTAGTTTTACTGAAAAAGAAAAACTGCAAAGAACAGTACTCAATGTAAGTCTTTATTCCTAGGAAATACAGATGTAGGTCAATTTCTCTGAGTTGAATTACTAGTTTAAAGAGTACAAATATTGTTAAGGCTCGATACATAATTGCAATCTGCTTTCCAGAAAGGCATTGATTTACATTTGTATGGCAATGTGTAAGAAAGAGTGCTGAAGTGCAGTACTTAAAATGTATATTTCGTCAACTCTTTAGTGTATGACTGTAACAGCAACTTTGTTTCAGGATGTAATCTCAGAGAAATTTACCTCCACTGATCAGAACGCAAGTGATCAGAATCTTTATAAATGATATCTTGCTTTTTACATTTGAGAAAGTCAAATGCAAAGAAAAGATATTCAAATGAATAATTGTGTTTTTTAAAAAATCAATATTGAGGAGTGATATCAGCAAGAGGAAAGAATAGGAAGCCCTGGACCCTCTTTCCCTGGAGAGACACACCCATTCAACAATGATGTATGGATTAGTTCTCTTTGTGAAAAATCCAGAAACTAATTGAGAGGCTCCAGCACCCTAGATTAGCGTGAAACCAGTGACACCGAAGCCTGTAGAAAAATCTAAGACATCCTCTTGCCATAATCCCACCCCTCACCCATTCTGTGAATTGTCTTTGCACTTTCTTGTGTCCTTAAGCACAGACATTTTTAATCTTGCTGATGTACCTATTTTTTCTTTTGTTCTTTGTGCTTTTGATATCATTTCTAAGAAATAGAGGCCATGCTGTTTTATGCGTATGTTTTCTCCTAAGACTTCTAGAGTGTTTTCTCTGACATTTAGGTCTTTGATGCATTTTGAATTAATTTTAAAATATGGTATGAAGTAGGAGTCCAGATTCATTTATTTACATGTGGATATCCAATTGTCCCTGTACTATCTGTTCAAAAGAGTCTTCTTTCCCCTGTTTAGAAGTTTTCAAAGCATAAACTTTTAGTTAAATTTATTCCTAAGTTGTTGTTTTTTTGATGCTATTATAAGTGTAACTGTCAATAATATTTTTGGTTTGTTCATTGCAAATATAGGGAAATATAATTGATTTTTGTACATTGATCTTGTATCCTGTAACCTTGCTGAATTAGTTTATTAGTTCTAGATGGAGGTAGTTTTACTTCTTCCTTTCCAATCTGGATGCATCTTATTTCATATCCTGTCTAATTGCCTGGCTAACACCTCAAGTACAACGTTGAATAGAAGTGGTGAGAACAGAAATCCCTGTCTTGTTCCTGATCTCACAGGATAGCATCTAGTCTTTCACCATTCAGTATGTTAGCTGTGGATGTTTTTTGTTAGATGCCCTTTATCAGATTGAGGAAGATCCTCTGCATTCCTAGTTTGTTTGTTTTTTAATCTCTGGGGATATTAAATTTTCTCAAAAGCTTTTTCTACAACTATCGAAATGATAATGAGGATTCTGTCATTTATTATATTGATATTTTGTATTTCATTTATTTGTGGATTCCTGGGATAAATAACACTTGGTCATGGTGTATAATGCTTTCTATGTATTACTGGATCCAGCTTGCTAGTATTTTGTTGAGGATTTTGCATCTATATGCATAAGGAATAATGGGCTGGAGATCTCTCTTCTCATGATTTCATTATCTGGATTTGGTATCAGGGTAATGCTGGCTTTATAGAATGAGTTGGAAAATGTTCCTTTATCTTTGGGTTTTTTTTGGAAGAATTTGTGGATAATTGGTATTCTTTAAATGCTTGGCAAAATTCACCAGTGAAGCCACCCTAGCCTGGGATTTTATTTTTTTTTCCGTTATTAATTTAATCTCTCCACTAATAATAGTTTGCTAGGGCTGCTGTAGCAAAGTGCTACACACAGGGTACCCTAAACAATAAACATTTATTTTCTCACAATTCTGGAGGCTAGAAGTTTGAGATTACTGTTGACAGGTTGGTTCCTCCTGAGGGTCATGAGCAAGAATCTGTTCCATGTCTCTCCTCTAGTTTCTGGTGGTTTACTGTCAATCTTTGGTGCATCTTGGCTTATAGAAGCATCACCCCAATTTCTGCCTTCATCTTCACATAATGTTACCCTGTATGTATGTCTGAGTACAAATTTCTCATATTTGTAAGGACACCAGTCATATGACCTCATCTTAATTATATCTGCAAAGATCCTATTTCCAAATGAGGTCACATTCTAAGGCACTGGAGGTTAGGATTTTCACATATGAATTTTGGGAAGGGGAAGCTTGATTCAATTCATGATACTTGTTTTTGGTCTCCTCAGATTTTTTATTTCTTCTTGAGTCTGTTTTGGTTTTTATGTGTTTCTAGAAATTTTTCCGTTTCACTGAAGTTAATGTGTTGACATGGAGTTATTTATAGTATTTCCTTCCAATCATTTCTTTCTGTGATGTCAGTAGTAATATACCTTTTTCATTACTTATTTTAATAAATTGAGTCTTCTCTTTTTTCTTGGTCAGTCTAACTAAAGGGTTATCCATTTTTCTCTTTTCCTGGTATCTTAAGATGGAAGGTTAGGTTGTTGTTTTGAGATTTCTTTTTTACTGTAGGCATTTACAGCTATAAGTTTCCCTCTAAGTGCAGCTTTAGCTACATTCCTTAAATTTTGGTATGTTTTATCTCCATTTTCATTTGTTCCAAAGTATCTTCTAATTTTTGTATGATTTCTCCTCTGACCCTTTGGTTATTCGGGAGTATGTTATTTAACTTCCACTATTTGGGAATTACATAAATTTATTTCTGTTATTAATTTCTAATTTTACTCCATTGTGATAGAATATCATATCTTTTATGATTTCCATCTCTTTAAATCTATTCAGGCTTGTTTCATGGGATAGCATATGGTTTATCTTAGAGAATGTTCCATGTACACTTGGGAAGAATTCTGCTCTTGTTTGGTAGAATGTTCTATAGACGTCTATTGGCCCTAATTTGTGTATAGTGTTGTTCAAGTCTTCTATTTCCTTATTATCTTCTGCCTAGCTGTTCTATTATGTTTGTTTTATAGGAATACCAAGTAATTTTTTAAATGAATACCAAAAATCATGTATTAAAAGAAAACCTCTAGGGACTTCCCTGGTGGTCCAGTGGTTAAGAATCCGCCTTCCAATGCAGGGGACGTGGGTTTGATCCCTGGTTGGGGAACTGAGATTCCACATGCCGTGGGGCAACTAAGCCTGTGTGCTACAACTACTGAGCCCACGTGCTCTGGAGCCCATGCGCCACAACTAGAGAGAAGCCCACGCACTGCAATGAAGATTCTGCATGCCGCAACTAAGACCCAACACAGCCAACTAAAAAAAAAAAAAAAAAAAGAAAACCTCTAGAGTTTTCAGATGATTTTATTATACACCAAATAGTATTCATAAGCTCCTTTGCTAGTCAGTTAAAGTTGGAGGTGATAATTTCATGCAGACAGGGACTCATGGAGTTAATATTGGGTTGTAGATTTGGTAAGGCTCAGTTTACAACTGGTTTATCCTGTGGGTATGTTGTAGTTCACCAGAAGTTCCCAATGTAAATCTGCTGCGTTGTTCATTGGAGTCCCTCTTGTTGATGGGTCATGAGCTATAATCTTTTAATTTTCAGCACTGCAAGATTTTGGAAATTTTGTTTTTCACATATTTTTGACTTAGCTTTTTAGTCTACTACCCACCATAGGTTCAGAATATAGCCAATATTTTCAGAGGACTCCAGACATCTGTGGCCCTAAAGTCTCCTATTTTGTTGCTCCATTGCATACTACTCCCAAGAGTTCTGCTGGCTTCAGTCTCCCGATCTCTTCTCAGCTTTCTACTTCTTAACCTCTTCCCTAATTTGAAATCAGCAAATGCTACTACGGGAAAAATGACTGAATGACTGCATATCTTCAGCTTACCTTTACGTGTTTCAGCCTTGTACAGAATCTTATCCCCTGTTCTTTTATGCCTTTAAGCAGATTTGAAAAAAAATTTAGCTGGCATTTCCACTAGTTCTCAGAGGGACACAAATCACTTCATCCTATGCATAAGCAGACACTAATTGGGAAAAGGTTTCCATTAGATATTCAAATGAATTATGACATCAAACCCATTAATAGACAGAGAATTATTCAGATTTTCCATGTCCTCTTGTTTCATTTATTCACATGTATTTCTAAAGAAACTTTCTCCTTTCATCTAGTTAAAAAATTTATTTTTGTAAAGTTGTTCAAATTACCCTGCTAATGTCTTTATAATAATCCATAGGATCTAAAGTGATGCCCATTTTTCATTCCAGGTCCTGGTTATTTCTGTCCTGCCTTTTTTTTTTTTTTTCCTTGATTGGTCTTGACAGAGTGAAAAAAAAATCAAACATGTTGTAAATGAGCCAACATTTGGCTTTATTTATTCTCTATTGTATATTTGCTTCATATTTTATTATGTCTCTCTTGAATTTGATCATTTCCTTCCTTCTACTTCAATCTTAAATGATCTTTTCTGTTATCTTGTTCTAAATTTACTATGAAATAAATGTTAAAATCTCCACTTAGGACTATGGATTAATCTATTCCTTTAGTTCTGTTAGTCTTTGCTTAGTATATTTTGAGATTATTTCATTAGGTTTATACAAAGTTAGAATGTATATATATATTCCTGGTATTTTGAGACTCTATCCTTATGAAATAACTATCTCTAGTAATGCTTCTACTTTTATGTTCTATTTTTGTCATATGAGTACAGCTAGAACAGTTTTCTTTTTGTTGATATCATAACCCTTTTTCATATTTTGCCCTTCAATCTATTTATGTCATTTTATTTAGAGGGCATCTCTAGTTTTTTATCCAGACTGACTTTGTTTTTAATTAGGAAATTAAGCTATTTAATGGAATGACTGATATATTTGGCTTAAAATCTACCATTGTACAATGTGCTTGCTCTTTGTCCCACCTCTCTATGTTAACTAATTTTCTTTTTACCTGACCTTTTTCTATTGTGTTTTATCATACCATTTTACCCCTCTTTTAACTTATTATTTGCACATTCTTTCAGGTCTATATTAATGTTTATCCTAAAGACTACAACATGAAGCCTCGATTTAAAATCCAATATTATTACTTTTATTAAATTTCAAATACTAAAAAGACATCAGGCTACTTTAAACTCACTTATCACTTTCTGGGTTTTGTATATTTTATTTTCATATATATATAAGGAAACATCATTGTTGCTGCTGCTGCTTCTGATGTTCTGTAGTTTTATACTGACAACAATTCATTTATATTTACCTTTTTACATCTTGCATCTCCAAACTGCAACGTGGAATAATTTTCCATCAGCCTAAATACTAGTTTTTAATTTTAGGGCAGGCTTACTAATGATAAATTCTCTCATTTTGGTTTTCTAAAAATGTATTTAATTCACCTTAATACATGAGGGATAAGTTCATTATTAAATTTTAAATTTGCATTTATTTTATTTTTACATTAAAAATATTATTCCCTGTCTTCTTGTTGGTTTTTGTTGATGTTGAGAAGTAAGCTGTTAGTTATATTGTTGTTCTTAATGATATTGTGTCATTTCTTTCTTGAGAGTCTTTAAAGATTTTCTCCTTGCATTTTATTTTCAGCAGTCTTACTATGATGTGCCTTGGTTTGAAGTTTTTTGTATATATACGTCTTGGGTTTTATAGTGATTCTTTTTTAAATTTTATTTATTTATTTTTCTTTATTTTTTTGGCTGTGTCAGGTCTTCGTTGCAGCATGTGGGCTTCTCTCTAGTTGTGGTGCGCAGGCTCCAGGGCGTGTGGGCTCTGTAGTTTGCAACACGTGGGCTCTCTTGTTGAGGAACGCGAGCTCAGTAGCTGTGGCGGGCAGGCTTACTTGCCCCTCGGCATGTGGGATCTAGTTCCCCAACCAGGGATCGAACCCATGCCCCCTGCATTGGAAGGCGGATTCTTTACCACTGGACCACCAGGGAAGTCCCTATCGTGCTTCTTATGTTTGTGGATTGAGGTCCTCTGACAGTTTTGGAAAATTCTAAATCACCAACAATCATTCTTCATATATTTCTTCTTCCTCATTATCTCTACTGTCTCCTTATGAAACACTGATTACACTGGCAAGAATATACAGTGAAAAGGACATACTTCATTCATAATATTAATAGAAATAATACCTTAGTCACTTATTCCAAGTGTGGAAGAACTCTTGATTTTTGTTGCTCTATGAACACTTTCATTCTAATAATTTGTATGTTGATTTCATAGGGGTTCCTATATGTAAATGGTCAAATTATCTATATAAAATGAAAGTTATTGTTCTTTTCTTCCAATCCAGGTATTTATATTTTTCCCATTGTAATGTGACAGGATTCCCTGTGTTAACCAGTGATGGAAGTAACAAGCATTTTTGCCTTGCACCTTACCTTAAAGGGAAAGTATATGAATTCTCTCCCATTAAATATATTTGCCTTAGGCTTTTGGTCAAAAACCTAAAACTTACCAAAAATGTTCTCATCTATTCATATTTGCACGTGGATTTTAATAATAAACATTTACTGAACTTTCTGAACAATTTTCTGTTTATACAGAGAAAATGTGTAGTTTATGTACTCTAGTCAAAAGCACAAATCATACTGTTAATTTTTAACATTGTTACACTTACATTACTAGGATGAGACTTTTAGCAAATAAAACAACTAGATATCAGAATAACAAATTAAAATTGTGTGTGTGCATGTGATTGAGAAAGAGAGAGGATAGAAAGAGATCATGGATACTCCATGTACAACTTCATGCATTTTCTGAGAATTTAAAATATAATGTAGCTTTTGGTTTCCCACTACATTTAATCAACGAACCATGTATTTGGTACTGTTTTCTGGAGTTTTCCACAAAGTGCTTGCTATCTTTCAGAGAGCTATATGAATGCCATTTTCAGACTTTTTCCACTGGTGATGAAATTGTCAAATAAACGTGCACTTTAGCTAGTTGTTAGAAAAAATGAAGTCCTTGTAGCATTCAGAAGGAGTGTGGAGAGCAGGGGGATATATACATCCCAAAGTAGGGAAGTCTCTGTTAGTTGAAAGCTGGCTCATACTTGAAAATATTTGCCTTCTGAAAATAACACCAGTGAAGTATTACCTTTGCATTAAAAAAGAACATTTCGTTTATTTATTTCTTCTTCTCATACCTTTCTTTCATTTCTCTCAATCACTGTGCATTTCAATAGTCCATGATGTCTTATTTTTAAGAAATAAAGGTTGTACAAAATTACCACTATGCCCTCCAGGTATTACAAACCATAAAATTTCAGCAAAGACAATTGTGAGTGGTCCCATAATCCACGGGCTAAAGCCCATGGTAATACAGTGTATCAAATTGTAGCCGGCTCACTTCACAAAGGCACATTTCTAGGGCTTCTAATAACTGAACTAAACAAGAATACCTCTTTAATTATGCAGAAGATGTAAAGACAATGCTAGAGAGAAAAAAGGTAAAAGTATGAAGAAAATATCAGATATTTAATAAGACAGCAGTCAGAACAGAAAGATTAATTCAGACTTCCTGATATAGATGAAGCAGAAGAGGCAGCCACCTACAATAGAACAAATTAAGAATAGTTCCAAGGACTTGTCTGCCTCCAAACGTTGGATAGACTGATCTGTTATGATACTTAAAATCCATAATGTTAAGGTTATTTCTTTTAGTTAAGACATTGACTTCCCAGAAAGGCTTAAGAAAATGTATTTTTGCTTTGCGGGATGGATCAACCTGTTGGCACAAATTGGTCCTTCAGCTGAGCTGTTACCACTCAAGTAGGGGAGGTACTTGGTAAACTTGGAATTGAGATATAAAAATTCCTTTTATGTACTGCTTTGATCCTTCTGTGCTGTGTGATCACATTCAAGTTTCTCACACTCAGCCCATAAGGGATAGCACCCTTTCTTGTAGTCAAATATTGATAGACCATGCCCCATTCAAAGATTACCTGTCATATGCTCATGCTCTCAGAACTTTGCTAAGTGCTAGCCATTTTATTCCCTTAGTATAAATTTTCTAAAATTTTTTCATTTCAAGTAACTTCAGATTTTCAAAAATAGTACAAAACATCTCATATCCTTCACCCAGGTTCCCCTAATATTAATATCTTATATTATCATGGTGCAATTGTCAAAAACAAGAAAGTAACATTTGTATTACATCATTAACTAAATTATAGACCTTATTAGAATTTCATCAATTTTTCCACTAATACCATTTTTTTGTTCCACATTGTATTTAGTATTCTCTTTTGTCTCTTTTAGTCCATAACAGGTCCTCAGTGTTTCCTTGTCTTTAATGAATTTGAGAATATTGAAAATCACTAGTCTGTTATTTTATAGAATACCCTTAATTTGGATTTGTCTGCTGTTTTCCCATGATGGGAGTGAGGTTATGGATTTGGGGGAAAAAAAACACCAAAGCACAGAAATGATGTGTCCTTTTCAGTGTGTTGTATCAACAACAACAACAACAACAACATCTACTAATTGTGCTGCAGGATTTGGTGCTTAACTCAAAACAAGTCCTTTAATTAAACAGTGTAATGAGATAAAACCTTTAAATGTGAATCAGCACACAAATAGACACTTTTCCTTATCTTGTTCTTTTTATATTGGGTTGAAAAATTAACATTTGGATTTCTAATAATTCTAATTCTGCCCCTGCTTTCTGCTTTTAATAGCCCATGTGATTGATTACATACTGCTCTCCCAGATAATCCAGAATAATCTCCCTATTTCAAGGTCAATTGATTAGTAACTTGAATTACATTTCCACATTCCTTTTGTCATGAAATGTAACATTATTACAGGAGTGACACCAGGGGACACAGATCATGGAAACCATAATTCTGCCTACAATGGAAGACTCAATATCTTACAGTGTCAATTCTTCTCAAATTGATGTGAGATCCAATATAACCCTCCAAAAAATTCTCACAGGTTGTTTCTTAGAAATTGACAAGTTGATTCTAAACTTTACATGGAAATACAAAAGACCTAGAATAGAGATTATAATTTTGAAATAGAAGAAAAAAGCTGGAAAGCTTACACTACCTGACTAAGGCATACTATAAAGCTACAGTAAAGAAAAAAATGTGGCATCAACATAAAAACAGACATATAGATTGATAGAACAGAATTGAGAATTCAAAAATAGATACATACATATGTGGTCAACTGCTTTTTTAAAATGGTGCTGAGGTAATTCAATGGGGAAAGAAAGGCTTTCCAACAAATTGTGCTTAAACAAATGGATATCCATATGCAAACAATAAAAATAAAATAACCTTCACTTTACTTCATACTATACAAAAAATTGATTTGAAATGGAACATAGACCTAAAGGTAAAGCTAAAATTATAAAACTTCTAATAGAAAATATAAGAGAAAATTTGTTGTGGCTTTGGGCTAAGTGAAGATTGTAAAACAAAGAATATACAAATTGGAACAGATCAAAAGTAAAAACTTCTGATCTTTGTAAGACTTTCAAGAATAAAGAGGCAAAGAGATTAAGAAAACACTTCTGTAGAAATTTTCATCTGATCAAGGTTTTGTAGACAGAATATATACCAAAAAACTCCTAGGAGTTTTGAGATGTCTCTACATATGGAAAGCTGAAAATGTACATAGAGATCATCTCTGCTTAGACTAAGCACAAAAATAAGTGATCTAAATTACAGATGGTCCAAGTAAGACATGGGAAAACACCAGTTATTCAGAAGAAGAGGGGATGTGACTGCAAAATAATAGCAATCTCTTACATGTATGCTGTACTTATAATGTACAAAGTAGTTTTCTTAATTTTATCTTGTTTCATAATCTTAATGACCCTGTAGTGAGGAAATTAAAGCTAAAAGGAGTGACTTTCGTAGGTTTAAACAACTAGCAAATGGCAAAGTTAGATTTCATCTCTTCAGCTGTTCAAATTAAATAGAATTTGGACTGTGGGAGTTGTTCCATAAATGTGTTAAGTGCTTGGGACTTAAACCCACGGCTTCTAACTCCTAACCCTCTATACTGCCACGTCGCCACTTTGTCCTGCTGCTTCTATATGTTTGTATAAGAGCAAATGCAAAGTTTAAGTTGAGGCCAGAGTCATACACATTAAAGTAAAAAAAGAGTGAGAAAATAAACTTTAAATTTTTCACCAAATTGTGAAATATCAGCAAAATACATGTGTTGTAAATAGGTATGGAAATTTTGTTATGGTTCTTCCATTCATGAAGATATTAAGAGAAACTATAGTGTTCACATACATGCTTATCTTTGGGTCATTAACAACAAGGAGCATAACCAAGTCCTACTTATGTTCTATCAGGCAATAACTGGTAGTGGATACATTACGGTTATAATAAAAAATGATGTATCTCCTGTCTTTTGTCCTAATTTTTAGAAATGGATTGAGTCTTCCAAACTATACATAGGTATAACATGCTCTATCTAACAAGTTTCTTGAATTGAAGGATAAACATTTCCGTATTGGTCAACATCATGGTCTATCCAGTCTATGCAGAATTCTTTTTAACAAATATACCACAGGATATTTTGGGAGATGTGTGACATTTGCCCTCTATGACATGGTCAAAAAAGTTGGTAATTAATAAGTGTAAGAAAAAAAATATTAGAAATTGTCCAACATCTCTAATAATCAAATAAATGCAATTCTTAAGAATTAGATATAGTGTTTTGCCTATTACATTGGCAATTTTAAAAATTAATAATGCCAAGTGTTATTGGATTGCTTATCTCTTATTTGTGTGGCTTTGGGCTATGTGAAAATTGTAAAATAAAGACTATACAAATTGGAATACATCAAAATTAAAAACTCCTGATCTCTGAAAGACTTTCAAGAATAAAGAGGCAGATTGAGAAAAAAAAAATTGCAAAATATTTTATCTGATCAAGGTTTTGTATACAGAATATATACCAAAAAACTCTTATAACTCAATAATAAGACAGAAACACTGATTTCAGAAAGTCTCTATGTGAGGAGACTTCCCTGGATTAATACTATTGGACTATTGCCTTACCCCTTACTTGCTACTCTGAGGAATGAGGTACCTGGCTGAAAAGTAAGAGCTATTGGTATATATTTCTTCATTGTGTGGTTCTAATATATTAAAAAATAATAAGCATTGGGGGTTTGCTCTATTTTTTCTTCCCACTTTTCTCTAGACCTGAGGTAGTAATACAGTTCCTCTTGGTATCCATGGGGGCTGGTTCCAGGATCTCCTCATATACCAAAATCCAGGGATGCTCAAGAATATGCAGGACACAGTCAAAAATCACCCACCATATCAAGTACCAGAAAAAGCACAACATGAATGAGAAAAAACAATCAACTAATACTAAGATGCTAACACTAAGATGAATCAGATATTGAAATTCTGTCACAAGTATTTTAAAGCAGACACCATAAACTGCTTAACAGGCAATTACAAATTCTCTCAAAATAAAATCTCAGCAAAGAAACAGATGTTATTAAAAGGAATCAAATAAAATTATAGAACTGAAAAACGTAACAGCCTTATTTGTAATCACCAAAAACTGGAAGCAACTAAAATGCCCTTTGAGAGGTGAATGGATAAGCAAACTGTATATATCCTTACAATGGAATCTTATTCAGCAGTACAAAAAATGACCCATTAAGTCATGAAATGACATGGATAAACCTTAAATACATATTATTAAGGGAAAGAAGCCAGACTGAAACGACTACATACAGTATAATCACATCATATTTTGGAAAAGGCAAAAGTATATACAACTCAAAAAGATCAATGGCGGCCAGGAGTTCAGGTAAAGGGGAGGGTTGAATAGATGAACCACAAGGGATTTCTTAGGGTAGTGAAACTATTCTGACTAATACCCTAATGGTAGATATAAGACATTGAGCATATGTCAAAGCTCACTGAACTTCACAGCACAGAGAGTGAACCATTGTGATTGTCCAAGCAGCCCATTTTATTTTTACTGGTTCCCAGTAGTTGAGGGTGTGCCAAGACCTGTCAGTGTCCCAAAGGGGAGGATCTCAGTCAGCACCTAGATTCAGGCTGATTGAACACCAGATGCTCAGGGAGTGGTTTTTTTTTTTTTTTTTTTAATTATTTATTTATTTATTTATTTATGGCTGTGTTGGGTCTTCGTTTCTGTACGAGGGCTTTTCTCTAGTTGCGGCGAGTGGGGGCCACTCTTCATCGCGGTGCGCCGGCGGCCTCTCACTATCCCGGCCTCTCTTGTTGCGGAGCACAGGCTCCAGATGCGCAGGCTCAGTAATTGTGGCTCACGGGCCTAGTTGCTCCGCGGCATGTGGGATCTTCCCAGACCAGGGCTTGAACCCGTGTCGCCTGCATTGGCAGGCAGATTCTCAACCACTGCGCCACCAGGGAAGCCCAGGGAGTGGTTTTTAAAGTCTGCAAATATATACAGTACTGTGGGACTGCAAGCTTAAGTCCCATTGGCCATGAGAGACAGGCGATCTAGAGGTGTCCCCTGTGCAGCAGTCACAAAAATTGGGGGACCAGATGAGTGTACAAGCTCCTTTCTGAGAGATACCAGCAAGCTGAAGTGAGACAAGGGGAGAGTGCAAAGATGACGTCCACTGGCCTCCGTCCCTTGAGAGAACATCAGTAGGCCCTTAGATGTGTGACAAACAAGATGCCTGGCCCTCAGGCCAAAGCTCCAGGACAAGCAAATAGGCCTTTTTCACAGAAGGACTTGGGGTGGGTTTCAGTCTCTGTCTGTGCAGTGCCCTGAGGGTGGTAGCCATCCAAGAACTGACTCTCTGATTGTTACAGTCCTGTGGGACTGCAAGCCCCCCTGGCCTCCAGAGCCAAGTGATTAAGGGCATCATTTCAGCAGCAGCCACAAAAACTGGCGCACCAGATACATGCAAAAGCTCCCCTCTGCGAAATACTGGTGCTCTGGAACCTGGCAGAGGAAGAGCACGAAGATAGCACCCTCCCTTCTAGGCCTCTGGAAACACAATTACAGTCAGTCCTTAAACGTGTGTTTAATTAGAAGCCTGCCCCTCAGGCCACAGCTATAATCTAATAGGCCTCTTTCAGCAAAAAGCCTGGGCTCATTGGACAGTCACCTCTTGCTGTGCCCTGGGGTAGTAGCCCTTTAAGAACTTTTTTTTCTCTGCTGGTTACAGTCCCTTGGGGCCAGTGAGCATAAGCCTTGTCGGCCACCAGAGCTAGGCAGTCTAGAGGAGCCTCCTGGGTGGCAACCACAAAAATTGGGGCATGAGAAGAGGGTACAAGTTCCTTTCTGGGAGATACAGGTAAGCTGGAGTGAGGCAGAGAGAGCAAAGATGGCACCTGCCAACCTCCCTTCCCAGAGAATAACCTAGCAGACACCTGGATGTGCGTTAATTAGATGACTTCCCCTCAGGCTGACACTTTAAGATAATCAAATAAGCCTTTTTCAGGAAAAGTCTGGCTGCCTCTGCACTGGTCCCTGGGACCAGTGAGTCTGAGCAGGAAAGCCCTTTAAGAGCGCTTTCTCAGTTTGCTATACCCTGTGGGTCTTGTGGATGCAAGGCCCACTGGTTTTCAAAGCTAAGTGCTTTGGGAACTCATCTCTCAGGTGCAGGTCCTAAAAGTTGGGGTTCCCAATGTGAGGTTCAAACTCTTTGCTTCTCAGGGAGAAGATCCAGGTTTTGAGTTTCCTCCTGGCTGTGGGTCACCATGCCAGGGGTAAGGTTTATGGTGAGATTGTACCCCAGCCCCTCCTACCTGCTTTGATGTGTCTCTTTTTTTCTCATTTGCCCAATGTGTACCTGCTAGTTTTAGGATTTTTATCAGGAAAATTTTTCCATATATAGTTGTTGATGTGGTGAGTCTGTGAGTGGAGGTAAGTTCAGGATCTTCCTAGGTCACCATCTTGAACCAGAACCCTTATCCATTGCTATTATTTTTTTAACTTTCTGGCAATCTTCTCCCAGTGGATAGTGAGCAGTTTCGAGGAAAGAATGAGAAATATTTACAAAGGATCTATGGAAAAGTGCTGAAAGTCTTCCATGCTTGGCTTCTTCAATATGACTTTAAGAAGACATGGTCTTTTAGGCACAAGCACATGTGCGTCAAAAGAAATAAAAAAAGATGGAATTGAAAAGCAGAGAAAAAAACAAAGATAACAGAAAACAATACAAAGAGATACAAATTGTAGTCTCGATGGCTAAAAAAACACCTAAATATGCAATATAGAGGCAAATCTAATACTGTCTCTTTTACCCTGCATTCTGCAAAATTATGAACGAGGATAAAAAATGAAGTATAAATGAGTAAATGAGCACAGACAATGGAGATCAAAACTATAAAGTTTAGGTGTTCCAAAGAGGGAACAAGAACATTTGAAAGGAAGAACCAAATACTGGGAATAAAATGTTCTGGACCTAAAAAAAAAAAAAAAAAAAAAAAAACATGCTTAAGAATAGAAAGAAAAATATTAACTTGTTTTGGGTAAATTAAAGAAAATAGACCTGTACACAGATAACAAACTAGTAAAATGTGAATTTGAATATGGACAAAACATCTTTATGTATTCAAGGAAACAAAATCAAGTTTTTGTTTTGTCAAAACTCTTCCAGATTTGCCAACCTGATTTTTGTTCCTTTCTCAAGATAGTGGTATAAGAAGAGAGTTCCAAACCATTACCCCTGACCCTACTATGTTGCCTAAAAACAGACACAAATTAGCTAAAATATGCAAAACCCTGCTCTGGAAATTGGGCAAAGATGCCCTTCAAATGACACAAACTACAAGAAATTTTTCTCTGAAATAGGCAAAGTAGGCCTGACTGAAAGAAGATATGAAATTTCATCTATTCAAATCCTTTCTCTGGAAAAACAGTGTGGAATCACAAGAACTGTGTTGATCCTAGAAAAACACCACAAATACCCCTAATATTAAGACATGAGGATTGGTATTTTAGAAGTTGGAAAATGTACTCCTGGAACCTTCTTAGCCTTGCAGAAACTTATCAGAAGCAGCTACTCCCAAGTACTTTAAAGGCAAGTATGGCCAAAACAAATAGAAATCTTTGGTATCTCCCTAGCATAGTTGTTTCTTGATATGGTGGACATATTCCCTAAGAGGTAGAACTATTTCTACTTGTTTTCTGTTTTGTTTGTTTGTCTGTTTTATATTGTTCAACTCCCCCCACCAATTTTTAATTATGAAAAATTTCAAACGTTCAGAAAATTTTTAAAGATTTTACAGACAACAATCATATATCCGCCTGGATTCTACAGTTACCATTTTACTCTAACTTCTTTCAATTTTCATTATTAAGGTACACTTTAAATATAGTAAAATTCACCCATTTTGGTGTATAGTTGTACCAGCTTTCTCAAACACCTGCAATTGTATAACTACCACAACAATCAAGATATAGAATATTGCTTTTACCTCCCAAATTCCCCCATACTCCTTTGTATTCAATCCCTCTCCCACCCTCAGATTCTGGCAACGATTGATCTATTGTCTATCCCTAGGGTTACCAGATTTAGCAAAGAAAAATACACACTTGGGGAATACTTATACTATTATGTCATTGTTTTTCTGAAACTCAGATATAACTGATATCCTGTATTTTATCCAGCAGCGTATCTGTATGTATAGTTTTGGTGCCCTACTTAAAATTATGTTACCAATCCCATGTCATATATTTTATCCTGTGTTTTCTTTTAAAACTTTCATGTTTTTTTTCATTTTACAATTAGGGCTATGATACATTTTGAGTTAATCTTTGGTTTTTGTATAAGGTACAAGGCATATGTTGAGTTTCCTTTATTCTCTTTTGAATTTTCAATTGTTTCAGCACATTTTCTTGAAAATATTATACTTTCTCCATTTAATTACCTTTGCACCTTCATCAGAAATCAAATGGCCATACCTGTGTGAGTCTACTTCTGATTTCTCTATTTTGTTTCATTGATTTGTGTGTCTCTTGGTATGTGCCAATACCACATTGATTACTTTAGCTTTATGGAAAATCTTGCAATCGGGTATTGTTCAGAACAGTTTTGGCTATTCTAGTAACTTTGCCTTTCCATATGAATTATAGAATTAGTTTTCAATTTCTAAACAAAGATCTTGCTGGGATTCTGAATGGCATTTATTTGACTCTATGAATCAACTTGGGAATTGTTAACATCTCCACCACAGTGAGTCTTCAAAATCCATGAACAAGGCATGTCTCTCCATTTATTTAGGTCTTTAAAACCATTTCTAAATATATCAGGGTTTTCTCTGGCATTGGGGGCAGTAGCACCAGGAATAAAAATAGACAATGAATTATAATGTCTCTGAAGTGGAAGTCAGGCTGAGGAGAAAACTAGATGCAGAAAGTAGATTTCTGAAATAAAATCTATAAAAAAGTAAAATTACTGTACCAGGGCTGCTCACTGCAATAGCATCTTACCATTACCTCAGGTTACTGAATCACCAGACTGATAACAGAAACTTATTTTAATCAACTTTCAAATTAAAGATGTGAGCAAAGGATTCTGTGAGTATCTTAGAGACTAAAGAGACAATGTAAAGAGAATCCACCCACACTTTTGGACAAATATCAGGCCACATTCAAGTTTGCAACAGAAAGAACTAACAAGTGAGCCAAAAGATTTTTCAGAATAATATAAAGAAAGAAAAGTAACACTAAAGAGATAAAGAAGAACATAGTTTGTTAAACTGATTGCTAAAATAAGAGGAAATTTTAGCCAGCATCTGCGTTGTGCTCACAGAAACAAATTCTATAGAGGAGATGAAAGCTATGTTGATGAAATAAAATATAATAATAACGGATATAGGTAGTATAATGAAAAAAGTGTAGAGGGAAATGAACAGTATAACATATTTCAGAAAAGCATTACAAGCAAGGATAATTATTACAAAATATATTATTTATATGCAGAGTGCCTAAAACAGCTTTCTGGGATTGAACAGAAGAACAAGGCAGAAAATAAAGACAATAAATGATAAGAGAGGCGATAGCATACAAGACAGATTATTAAGAACAAATTCACAGACAACTATGTTCAAAAAGAAGAGACTTGAAATATATAAAAGAAGTAAATAATTAAAATTTAAAATGAAGAAAGATCTGAAATTGCAGATAGAAAGGGGTAACATACAAATAAATAGGAGTATTGAAGGGAGACAAGAGGAAATGCAGAAGGCTAGTGCTATTTTGTAGATGTTTGTTAAGAGTGTGTTAATATGTGGATCAACTCTAGAAGAATTAGAGTTATGGATTCTGTTTCTGAACAAATAATGGGTAAGTCAAACTTAAAGATAAATTTGATCATCCAACATAGAAGAAGGAATAGAATAAAACAATGAAAGAGAAAACACAAAGTAAGATGGCAGGAATAAAGTCAACTATATCAGTAATCACATAAATTTTAATTGGTTAAAATTATCTATTGCAAGACAGAGATCCTCAAAATGGATTTGTTTAAAGTTCAAGCATGACTGTTCATAAGAGTGGCACCTTAATAAGATGGCAAAAAAGGTAGAAAATAAATGACTAAAAATTTTTACATCAAGTAAATGTTAAAATAAAAGCAGGTGTAGACAAAATATGTTTCATTACAGAAAGCATTAAGTGGGACAAAGTAAGATACTGTATATTGGTAAAGAAAAATCAACTAAAATATATAAAAGCCATGAACATTAATTTACATATCCAACATCTTTTTGTTAAAGTAAAGCAAATATTGACTGAGTCTCAAAGGAGAATTTGTAAAATATGCAGTAATAGGAGATTTGAGCAGATCTTTCTCAGAAACCAATAAGTCAAATAAGAAGGTTTAGGAGAGAGGAGAAGATGGCGGAAGAGTAAGACGCGGAGATCACCTTCTTCCCCACAGATACAACAGAAATACATCTACACATGGAACTGCTCCTATAGAACACCCACTGAACGCTGGCAGAAGACGTCAGACCTCCCAAGAGGCAAGAAACTCCACACGTACCTGGGTAGGGCAAAACAAAAAAGAAACAACAGAGACAAAAGAATAGGGACGGGACCTGCACCAGTGGGAAGGAGCTGTGAAGGAGGAAAGGTTTCCACATACTAGGAAGCCCCTTCGCGGGAGGAGACTGCGGGTGGCAGAGGGGGGAAGCTTCGGAGCCATGGAGGAGAGCGCAGCCACAGGGGTGCAGAGGGCAAAGCGGAGAGATTCCCGCACAGAGGAGCGGTGCCGACCAGCACTCACCAGCCCGAGAGGCTTGTCTGCTCACCTGCTGGGGCGGGTGGGGGCTGGGAGCTGAGGCTCCAGCTTCGGTAGGATTGCAGGGAGAGGACTGGGGTTGGCTGCGTGCACACAGCCTGAAGGGGGCTAGTGCACCACAGCTAGCCGGGAGGGAGTCCGGGAAAATGTCTGGAGCTGCCGAACAGGCAAGAGACTTTTTCTTGCCTCTTTGTTTCCTGGTGCGCGAGGAGAGGGGATACAGAGCGCCGCCTAAACGAGCTCCAGAGACTGGCGCGAGCCGCGGCTATCAGCGCGGACCCCAGAGACGGGCGTGAGATGCTAAGGCTGCTGCTGACACCACCAAGAAGCCTGTGTGCAAGCACAGGTCACTATCCACACCTCCCCTCCCGGGAGCCTGTGCAGCCCGCCACAGCCAGGCTCCCGTGATCCGGGGACAACTTCCCCGGGAGAACGCACGGCGCGCCTCGGGCTGCTGCAACGTCACGACGCCTCTGACGCCGCAGGCTCGCCCCGCCTCCTCCGTACCCCTCCCTCCCCCCGGCCTGAGTGAGCCAGAGCCCCCGAAGCAGCTGCTCCTTTAACCCCGGCCTATGTGAGCCAAGAACAGACGCCCTGAGGCGACCTACACGCAGAGGCGGGGCCAAATCAAAAGTTGAACCCCGGGAGCTGTATGAACAAAGAAGAGAAAGGGAAATCTCTCCCAGCAGCCTCAGAAGCAGCAGATTAAAGCTCCACAAACAACTTGATGTACCTGCATCTGTTGAATACCTGAATAGACAACGAATCATCCCAAATTGAGGAGGTGGAATTTGGGAGCAGGATATATTATTTTTTTCCCCTTTTCCTCTTTTTGTGAGTGTGTATGTGTATGATTCTGTGTGAGATTTTGTCTGTATAGCTTTGTTTTCACCATTTTTCCTAGGGTTCTGTCCGTCCGTTTTTTTTTCTTTTTTTTTTAATTAAAAATTTTTTTTTCTTAATAATTATTTTTTATTTTAATAACTTTATTTTATTTTATTTTACCCTCTTTCTTTCTATTTTTTCTCCCTTATATTCTGAGCCGTGTTGATGAAAGGCTCTTGGTGCTCCAGCCAGGCATCAGGGCTGTGCCTCTGAGGTGGGAGAACCAACTTCAGGACACTGGTCCACAAGAGACCTCCCAGCTCCACATAATACCAAATGGCGAAAATCTCCCAGAGATCTCAACACCAAGACCCAGCTTCACTCAACGACCAGCAAGCTACAGTGCTGGACACCCTATGCCAAACAACTAGCAAGACAGGAACACAGCCCCATCCATTAGCACAGAGGCTGCCTAAAATCATAATAAGGCCACAGACACCCCAAAACACACCACCAGACGTGGACATGCCCACCAGAAAGACAAGATCAAGCCTAAACAACCAGAACACAGGCACTAGTCCCCTCCACCAGGAAGCCTACACAACCAACTGAACCAACCTTAGCCACTGGGGACAGACACCAAAAACAACGGGAACTACGAAACTGCACCCTGTGAAAAGGAGACCCCAAACACAGTAAGATAAGCAAAATGAGAAGACAGAAAAACAAACACACAGCAGATGAAGGAGCAAGGTAAAAACACACCAAACCTAACAAATGAAGAGGAAATAGGCAGTCTACCTGAAAAAGAATTCAGAATAATGATAGTAAGGATGATCCAAAATCTTGGAAATAGAATTGACAAAATGCAAGAAACATTTAACAAGGACGTAGAAGAACTAAAGAGGAACCAAGCAACGATGAACAACACAATAAATGAAATTAAAAATACTCTAGAAGGGATCAATAGCAGAATAACTGAGGCAGAAGAACGGATAAGTGACCTGGAGGATAAAATAGTGGAAATAACTACTGCAGAGCAGAATAAAGAAAAAAGAATGAAAAGAACTGAGGACAGTCTGAGAGACCTCTGGGACAACACTAAACACACCAACATTCGAATTATAGGGGTCCCAGAAGAAGAAGAGAAAAAGAAAGGGACTGAGAAAATATTTGAAGAGATTATAGTTGAAAACTTCCCTAATATGGGAAAGGAAATAGTTAATCAAGTCCTGGAAGCACAGAGAGTCCCATACAGGAGAAATCCAAGGAGAAACACGCCAAGACACATATTAATCAAACTGTCAAAAATTAAATATAAAGAAAACATATTAAAAGCAGCAAGGGAAAAATAACAAATAACACACAAGGGAATCCCCATAAGGTTAACAGCTGATCTTTCAGCAGAAACTCTCCAAGCCAGAAGGGAGTGGCAGGACATATTTAAAGTGATGAAGGATAAAAACCTACAACCAAGATTACTCTACCCAGCAAGGATCTCATTCAGATTTGATGGAGAAATTAAAACCTTCACAGACAAGCAAAAGCTGAGAGAGTTCAGCACAACCAAAGCAGCTTTACAACAAATGCTAAAGGAACTTCTCTAGGCAAGAAACACAAGAGAAGGAAAACACCTACAATAACAAACCGAAAACATTTAAGAAAATGGGAATAGGAACATACATATCGATAATTACCTTAAATGTAAATGGATTAAATGCTCCCACCAAAAGACACAGACTGGCTGAATGGATACAAAAATAAGACCCGTATATATGCTGTCTACAAGAGACCCACTTCAGACCTAGGGACACATACAGACTGAAAGTGAGGGGATGGAAAAAGATATTCCATGCAAATGGAAATCAAAAGAAAGCTGGAGCAGCAATTCTCATATCAGACAAAATAGACTTTAAAATAAAGACTATTACAAGAGACAAAAAAGGACATTATATAATGATCAATGGATCGATCCAAGAAGAAGCTATAACAATTGTAAATATTTATGCACCCAACACAGGAACACCTCAATACATAAGGCAAATACTAACAGCCAAAAAAGGGGAAATTGACAGTAACACAATCATAGTAGTGGACTTTAACACCCCACTTTCACCAATGGACAGATCATCCAAAATGAAAATAAATAAGGAAACACAAGCTTTAAATGATACATTAAACAAGATGGACTTAGTTGATATTTATAGGACATTCCACCCAAAAACAACAGAATACACATTTTTCTTAAGTGCTCATGGAATGTTCTCCAGGATAGATCATATCTTGGGTCACAAATCAAGCCTTCGTAAATTTAAGAAAATTGAAATCGTATCAAGTATCTTTTCTGACCACAACGCTATGAGACTAGATATCAATTACAGGATAAGATCTGAAAAAAATACAAACACATGGAGGCTAAACAATAAACTACTTAATAACGAAGTGATCACTGAAGAAATCAAAGGGGAAGTCAAATAATACCTAGAAACAAATGACAATGGAGACACAACGACCCAAAACCTATGGGATGCAGCAAAAGCAGTTCAAAGAGGGAAGTTTATAGCAATACAAGCCTACCTCAAGAAACAAGAAACATCTCAAATAAACAACCTAACCTTGCACCTAGAGCAAATAGAGAAAGAAGAACAAAAAAACCCCAAAGTTAGCAGAAGGAAAGAAATCATAAAGATCAGATCAGAAATAAATGAAAAAGAAATGAAGGAAACGATAGATAGCAAAGATCAATAAAACTAAAAGCTGGTTCTTTGAGAAGATAAACAAAATTGATAAACCATTAGCCAGACTCATCAAGAAAAAAAGGGGGAAGACTCAAATCAGTAGAATTAGAAATGAAAAAGGAGAAGTAACAACTGATACTGCAGAAATACAAAGGATCATGAGAGATTACTACAAGCAACTCTATGCCAATAAAATGGACAACCTGGAAGAAATGGACAGATTCTTAGAAATGCACAAACTGCCAAGACTGAACCAGGAAGAAATAGAAAATATGAACAGACCAATCACAAGCACTGAAATTGAAACTGTGATTAAAAATCTTCCAACAAACAAAAGCCCAGGACCAGATGGCTTCACAGGCGAATTCTATCAAACATTTAGAGAAGAGCTAACACCTATCCTTCTCAAACTCTTCCAAAATATTGCAGAGGGAAGAACACTCCCAAATTCATTCTATGAGGCCACCATCACCCTGATACCAAAACCAGGCAAAGATGTCACAAAGAAAGAAAACTACAGGCCAATATCACTGATGAACACAGATGCAAAAATCCTCAACAAAATACTAGCAAACAGATCCAACAGCACATTAAAAGGATCATACACCATGATCAAGTGGGGTTTATTCCAGGAATTCAAGGATTCTTCAATATACGCAAATCATTCAATGTGATACACCATATTAACAAATTGAAGGAGAAAAACCATATGATCATCTCAATCGATGCAGAGAAAGCTTTTGACAAAATTGAACACCCATTTATGATAAAAGCCCTGCAGAAAGTAGGCATAGAGGGAACTTTCCTCAACATAATAAAGGCCATATATGACAAACCCACAGCCAACATTGTCCTCAATGGTGAAAAACTGAAACCATTTCCACTAAGATCAGGAACAAGACAAGGTTGCCCACTCTCACCACTATTATTCAACATAGTTTTGGAAATTTTAGACACAGCAATCAGAGAAGAAAAAGAAATAAAATTAATCTAAATTGGAAAAGAAGAAGTAAAGCTGTCACTGTTTGCAGATGACATGATACTATACATAGAGAATCCTAAAGATGCTACCAGAAAACTACTAGAGCTAATCAACGAATTTGGTAAAGTAGCAGGATACAAAATTAATGCACAGAAATCTCTTGCATTCCTGTACACTAATGATGAAAAATCTGAAAGTGATATTAAGAAAACACTCCCAGTTACCACTGCAACAAAAAGAATAAAATATCTAGGAATAAACCTACCTAAGGAGACAAAAGACCTGTATGCAGAAAATTATAAGACACTGATGAAAGAAATTAAAGATGATACAAATAGATGGAGAGATATACCATGTTCTTGGATTGGAAGAATCAATATTGTGAAAATGACTCTACTACCCAAAGCAATCTACAGATTTACTGCAATCCCTATCAAAGTACCACTGGCATTTTTCACAGAACTAGAACAAAAAATTTCACAATTTGTATGGAAACACAGAAGACCCCAAATAGCCAAAGCAATCTTGAGAACGAAAACTGGAGCTGGAGGAATCAGGCTCCCTGACTTCAGACTATACTACAAAGCTATAGTAATCAAGACAGTATGGTACTGGCACAGAAACAGAAATATAGATCAATGGAACAGGATAGAAAGCCCAGAGATAAACCCACACACATATGGTCACCTTATCTTTGATAAAGGAGGCAAGAATATACAGTGGAGAAAAGACAGCCTCTTCAATAAGGGGTGCTGTGAAAACTGGACAGGTACATGTACAAGTATGAAATTAGAACACTCCCTGACACCATACACAAAAATAAACTCAAAATGGATTAAAGGCCTAAATGTAAGGCCAGACACTATCAAACTCTTAGAGGAAAACATAGGCAGAACACTCTATGACAAAAATCACAGCAAGATCCTTTTTGATCCAGCTCCTAGAGAAATGGAAATAAAAACAACAATAAACAAATGGGACCTAATGAAACTTCAAAGCTTTTGCACAGCAAAGGAAACCATAAACAAGACCAAAAGACAACCTTCAGAATGGGAGAAAATATTTGCAAATGAAGCAACTGACAAAGGATTAATCTCCAAAATTTACAAGCAGCTCATGCAGCTCAATATCAAAAAAACAAACAACCCAGTCCAAAAATGGGCAGAAGACCTAAATAGACATTTTTCCAAAGAAGATATACAGATTGCCAACAAACACATGAAAGAATGTTCAACATCATTAATCATTAGAGAAATGTTAATCAAAACTACAATGAGATATTATCTCACACCGGTCAGAATTGCCATCATCAAAAAATCTAGAAACAATAAACGCTGGAGAGGGTGTGGAGAAAAGGGAACACTCTTGCACTGTTGGTGGGAATGTAAATTGATACAGACACTATGGAGAACAGTGTGAAGGTTCCTTAAAAAACTAAAAATAGAACTGCCATACGACCCAGTAATCCCACTACTGGCATATACTCTGAGAAAACCATAATTCAAAAAGAGTCATGTATCAAAATGTTCATTGCAGCTCTACTCACAGTAGCCAGGACATGGAAGCAACCTAAGTGTCCATCGACAGATGAATGGATAAAGAAAATGTGGCACATATATACAATGGAATATTACTCAACCATAAAAAGAAACGAAATTGAGTTATTTGTAGTGAGGTGGATGGACCTAGAGTCTGTTATACAGAGTGAAGTAAGTCAGAAAGAGAAAAAGAAATACTGTATGCTAACACATATATATGGAATATAAGAAAAAAAAAAAGGTCATGAAGAACCTAGGGGCAAGATGGGAATAAAGACACAGACCTACTAGAGAATGGACTTGAGGATATGGGGAGGGGGAAGGGTAAGCTGTGACAAAGTGAGAGAGTGGCATGGACATATATACACTACCAAACGTAAAATAGATAGCTAGTGGGAAGCAGCCGCATAGCAGAGGGAGATCAGCTCAGTGCTTTGTGACCACCTAGAGGGATGGGATAGGGAGGGTGGGAGGGAGGGAGATGCAAGAGGGAAGAGATATGGGAACATATGTATATGCATAACTGATTCACTTCGTTATAAAGCAGAAACTAACACACCATTGTAAAGCAATTATACTCCAATAAAGATGTTAAGAAAAAAACAACTTAGAAAAAAGAGAAGACTATAAACCCCTTTTAGCTAGTTAACATAATCCTGATGCCAAAATTAGACAAGAAGAACATTAAATACAATTATTAATCAAACTCAGGTATAAGCATAAAAGCAAATATCCTTAACAAAATATTAGCAAATTGAATTCAGGAAGGATTTGAAATAATAAAGTAGAAATAAGTCAGATATAGGGACTTCCCTGGTGGCACAGTGGCTAAGACTCCATGCTCCCAGTGCAAGGGGCCTGGGTTCAATCCCTGGTCAGGGAACTAGATCCCACATGCATGCTTCAACTAAGAGTTCTCATGCCACTACTAAGGAATCCTGGAGTTTCAACTAAGGAGCCCACCTGCTGCAACTAAGACCTAGTGCAACCAAATAAATAAATAAATAAAGTTAAGAAAAAAGAAATAAGTCAGATGTATCTTAGGATGGCACATAGTTTTGATAATCTATCTCTGTAGTCCACTTCTTTAATTTAAAGGAAAAATATTAACATCTCACTGACAAAAAAAAAAGGACTTGATGAAATTCAATGCACCATCATTATAAAAATGTCTAGCAAAATAAAGATAAAGGAAAAACTTCCTTAACTTAACTAAAGGTAACTCCAAAAAAAAAAAAAAACACATGAAAAAGATGATATTTCTGGTAAAACTTTTGAAGAATTTTTAATAAAGTCTTGAGTAAATTAAAGATAGTATAACTTCTACTATTAAGCATTTTAATGATGGTCCTAGCCAACACAATAAGCAAACAGAAATAAATAGGAAGTGTAATGATTAGAGAAGAATAGGTAAAACCCCACAATTTGAAAATGTTATTTATCTTGTTAGTTTTCTGGGAAGACATGTTATTACAAATAAAAGTTGCCAAATAGCAGAAATAAAAATCTCACTGGAAAGGCTCAATAATAGGGTGGGAATAACAGATGATAAAATCAGTGAACTTGAGGACAGATCAATAGAATTCAGCCAATCTAAATAATAGAGAAAAAAACGCAGAAGAAAACATGAATAGAGCCTCAGTGATCTGTGAAAAAAAATATGTATCATCAGAGTGCCAGAAGGAGAGGAGAAAGAAAGCAGAACTAAAGAAATATTCAAATAAATAACGGCTTAAAACTTTCCAAATTTGATGGAAAACAAGAACTTACAGGTTCATAAAGCGGAGTAAATATCAAATACCAATAGAATACATCCAAAGAGATCCCTGCCAAGAAACATCACAATTAAAATTCTGAAAACTAAATCAAAGAAAAACATTTTGAAAGCAGCCAGAGAGAAACAACACATGAACTATAGGAAAACACCAATTCAAATGACAGCACATTTCTCATTTGAGACCATGGAGGCCAGAAGGAAGCTACAAAAATTATTTCAAGTGCTGAAAGGAAAGAACAGTCCACCACCTTGGGAAACTGAGGGAATATAAAAGCATTCCAACATTAGAGAAAACAAAAAGAATGTCACTAGTAGATCTATCCGTTTTTATTACCAGGTTTATTGAGATATAATTGACAAAATTGTATACATTTGAAGTATACAATGTGATGATTTGACATTCTTTGTGAAATGATTACTACAATCAGGTTAATTAACACATCCATCACCTCACATAGTTACCTTTTTTTGTATGTTAGATGAAAATGTTTAATGTCTACTCTCTTAGGAAATTTTAAGTACACAACACAGTATTATTAACTATAGTCACCATGCTGTACATTAGATCCTCAGAGATCTTTCACTTCATAAATGAAGGCTTGTAACCTTTGACCAGCATCTCCTCATCCTCTCCACCCTCCAGCCCCTAGGAGCCACAATTATGCTTTCTGTTTAGTAGATCTATTGTTAGAGAGTTAGCTATAGGAAGTTCTTTAAACAGAAAAGTAATGATAAAAGAAAGAAACTTGGGGCATCAGGTAAAAAGAAGAGACAACAGAAAGAGAAGAAATATGGGTACACACATCAGTAGGACTCCTATGCAACAGGGGAGATAAAAACAAGGACATACAAGCAAATTTAACCCGCTGATACTTACACATAGAGAGAATAGTAAACAGTAAACACAACTTAACTCCCAGCCAGATAAATATCAAACCATTAAACACAGTCTGCACCCCTGGGGCTGCTAGGAAAGAAAAAGGGGTAGACACCTTCCCGTGGCCCAGCATAACTCTGCGAAATCTGGAGAAGGTGCAGAACTGAGGCTTCTCATATAGGAGGGAGGGAGGAGGGGAGTATGGCTCTAACATCTCTAGACTTTTAATGTGCTCTCCAAGGGGCTGGTTTCTAGTCCCCTGCCCCAAGAGTGCTGAAAGAATCAGCATAGTCCAGATACCTGTGGCAGCTAGAAACAGAGAAAAATGGGCAGGAGGGTCCATGCAGCCAGCAAGGCTCTGTGGGATTGGGAAAAGTACATAACTGAAGCTGCTAGTCTAAGAATCTAGTAAGAATTAGTAAGTAAGACCTAGACTACATACTGGCAGATAAAACTTTAACATATTTTGGGGGAGGAAACAATTCAACCCACAAGAGTCTATCTTCTGCCCCCTACCCCCAATTCTTGTTTTTCCCACGTGCAAAATACATACATTCACTTCATCCCAACACCCCTAAATGCCTTAACTCATTCTAGGATTAACTCTAAGGCCAAAATCTCATCTAAATATCAACTCAATAGGTCTTATTCTTTTTTTAAAAATTTGTTTTATTAAAGCATAGTTGAGGGACTTCCGTGGTGGTCCAGTGGTTAAGAATCCACCTTCCAATGCAGGGGACGTGGGTTCAATCCCTGGTTGGGGAACTAAGATCCCACATGCCATGGGGCAACTAAGACCACATGCTGCAACTACTCAGCCCGTGCGTGCTAGAGCACCACAACTAGAGAGCCCGTGTGCCACGGCTAGAGAGAAGCCCGCGTACCGCAACAAAGAGTCTGCATGTGGCAATGAAAGATTCCACATGCTGCAATGAAGATCCCGCCAGCGTGCCGCGACTAAGACCCGAGGCAGCCAAATGAAAAAATAAAATAAAATAAAATAAAATAAAACATAAAGTATAGTTGATTTACAATGTTATATTAATTTCTGCTATACAGTAAAGTCATTCCGTTTTATATATATATATGTGTGTGTGTGTATATATATGTATATATATATATATATACATATACATACATTCTTTTTCATATTCTTTTCCATTAGGGTTTATCACTGGATATTGTATATAGGTCCCTGTGCTATACAGTAGGACCTTGTTGTTTATCCATTCTATATGTAACAGTTTGCATCTGTTAATCCCAAACTCCGAATCCATCCTTCCCCTACTCCCTCTCCCTTGGCCACCACAAGTCTGTTCTCTATGTCTGTGAGTCTGTTTCTGTTTTGTAGATAAGTTCATTTGTGTCATATTTTGTATTCCACATATAAGTGATATCATATGCTGTTTGTCTTTCTCTTTCTGACTTATTTCACTTAGTATGATAATCTCTAGGTCCATCCATGTTGCTGCAAATGGCATTATTTCATTATTTTTTGTGGCTGTCAACTCAATAGGTCTTATATCTTGTCTTCTAAATCATCTAATCAGGTATGGGTAATACTCTGGATATGGCTGATCTTCAGACAAAACTCCTCTCCACCTGTGGACATGTGAAACTAGAAAGTGTTTCCAAAATACAATGGTGGGGCAGGCATAGGATAGACATACCCATTCCCAAAGGGAGAAATTGGAAGGAATAAAGGGGTCATGAGTCCTATACAAGTGCAAACACAGCAGGGAAAATTCCATTATATTTCAAGGCCCATGAATAATCCTCTATGGCTTAATATTCCATCCTCTAGGCTTACAGATGTCCCATTGGCCCCATCGGCTACTGAGCCAACGTTAGAGTCATTCATTACTTAACTTGAAGGATAACACATGTTGGTAGCCAAGTAACTTTTTTTGCCCATAGAATTCCAGAAGTTCAACAGCCTTCCTTCATTTCATCCTTTCTTTCTCCCTGGCAGTCCAAGCTGGAAGTGTTTTTGCTAGTATAACATCCTCAAAAACATTGTAGTCTTCCGTTTCTTCAAGGGGAACAATGCTATTACACATGAGGATTCTCTACAGATCCTTCCTGGATAACCCCATCTCTAGTCTTGGCTTCTGCTGAGATATTTGATTGGATCCATGAGTTACATCCTTAATCTCTCCAGCAGAAGGTTGCCCAGCTACAGATTTGGTGTTCTCTACAGAGCATGTCTTAGCATCTTTTTCAATATGAATAGGCAGATACTTTTCCAAATCAAGTTCTAGTTCCTTTTTTCTTCAAATTTTCTCTTTTCTCTCACATTTCACTCTGAGAAGCAGGAAAGCAGACTCTATATTCCACATTTTTCTTGGGAATCTCAAGTAAATACTCAAGTTCATCACTTACAAGTTCTACTTTCTATCCAACAGAAGAACATGATTCAGCCATTCTTTCTGCCATTTTATAACGTGGATTCCCTTTCCTCCAGTGGCCAATAACATGTTTCTCATTTTCATCTGAGAACTTACCAGAAGCATCTTTAACCTCCATATTTCCAACAACAGTCTCTTCAAGGTAGCCTAGGCTTTTTCTATCATGTGCCACCAAATTTTTCAAGCCCCTATCCATTACCCAAATCCAAAGCCACTTCTATATTTTTAGGTATTTGTTACAGCAGCACTATACTTCTTGATACCAAAATCTATATTAATTTCCTATGACTGCCATAAAAATTTAGCAAAATAGGGTGGCTTAGAACAACAAATATTGATCCTATCATTGTTTTGGAGGCTAGAAGTTTTAAATCAAGGAGTCAGCAGGGTGATACTCCCTCCAAAGTCTCTAGGAAAGATACCTCCCTTGCGTCTTCTAGCTTCTGGTGGTTGCTAGAAATCAATCTTTGGCATTTCTTGGTTTGTGGTAGCATAACTCCAATCTCTGCCTCCATCTTCCCATGGCTATTTTCCTGCATCTCAGTGTCCAAATATCCCTCTCCTTTCTCTTATAATGGCAGCAGTGACTGTAAGAATGTCTACCTTAATCCAGTATGTTTTCATCTTATTTTGATTACATCTGCAAAGACCCTATTTCCAATAAGTTCTGGGGGCTAAGAATTCAATATATAATTTTAGGAGACATAATTCAATCCATAACAAAGGTGGATTCAAATTTTATTTAATGGAAATTATGTGACATTTTCAAAAACACCTCTGTTTGTAGAATAAGACATATTATAGGAACTAAAAGTTATGCTGCTGACTTTCATATGAAACAGTAAGTCAAAATTATAGAGTATTTACAAAAAATGCACAATTATATCACTAAATATCAAAATTTATAGAGTTCGGTTACAGTTATACTCAAGTGAAATTCATACCCTCAAATATATTTTTATTAAATAAGCAAGAATGAAAATAATTAAACTGGACATTCAAATGGAAAAGTTAGAAAGAAAACAAAAAAAATGTAAGGAAAATAGGAGGAAGGAAATGACAGAAGAAAGCAGAAATTAATGAGTTAGAAAACAGAAATAATTTTCTGAATTATTTACTTGAAAAGACCAATGCAAACAGGTTTCATGTATATGTATGGCCTTGTGCTCAAAATAGCTCCACCTTGGTTTAAAGCTCTGCTGTTGCTGTCTTGAAGTTCTTAATAATTATACCTTTCAACTTGGGTATTATGAATGAAACTCCATGAGACAATGGAGCACATACATGAGCAAAGGAGACTGGTGCAGTATGCATGCTCCCTGCTGTTCCTTACCACATCATGTGCATATAGCATTTGTGGGTGTTCCATGAGCATAGAATTTCAGTAGACTCATGATATGTGGCAGTTCAGCAAGACACTGAGTACAAGGTAGGTGTGTTTTATCTGTTAAGTAAGTAAGCAAGGAAGCTGACAGCTCCCAAAGACCAAAACTTAACTCCAAATGCAGAAAAAAGACAATGACATTTTAAAAAACTGGAACAAACAAGGAATCTTACCATATCCTGTCTTACTTATTTTATATCCCTAATTAGCCAACTACTTACATTGAAAATAATTTTTTTCAAAAAAGTAAAGGAAACTAAAATTTCTTTTCTGTTCAGTCCTTCTCACTCAACAATAAGCCAGAGTATCTATAGAATGTGCACATATCAATAAGTAAAACAAAAAACAGTTTAGTTACTTTTGTGCAGCATTTTCACAATTGTGGTAATGAAATTCATATGCATGCATGAACTAAAACAAATTGTATAATTTCTGTGATTTCATATATGATTTAAATGCTCTTATATTTGCATTTAAACCTGGCATTGCACAATACAACAATGAACAGTAAAATTTATGTTAGTAGCTTAAGATTTTAACTCTTTACACAGAATGATATTAAACTACAAATTAAAAAAAAAGACACCATGACAAATGAAAAAGGGACTTGTTTCTGTGTCCATGATCAAACACAAGAGAGGATGGGGTGAAGTGCAAAGCTCCACATGTAATAATTAAATAAAAATATACATACTGAACCTTGGAAATTATAGGCTCCCTTTGTTACCCTGCTTCCAGAATTTCAGCAGCCAGGCTTATACATACTAGGCAGGTAATTAGATAATTTATCCACAGAAAAATGGAAGGACTTTAGAGAAAAGGCATTTGTGAGTTCTCCCAATGAAAGAGCTGGATTACTGTACAGTCACTGTAATTTAAAGTTTGCTATTTGAAAGCCCTGTTCACACACACAGAGCTTCTAAGCAGTTCTTTTATGTTTCCTTCCTAAATGTAAACCAACAGTGAAAGATAATGAGATGTTCAGGAAACTCTCCAACATGAAATAGCCCCCTAAAAAACAAGAGAAAAGGAAGCAAGATGAAAACAGAAAATACAAGAAACAGATAAAACTTCAAAAATGGCAATAATTAATATCTTCGGAGAACATACTTTGTCTTTGAAATAAGAACAGAATGTTACAAAAAGGGGAAGAATCAGGAAAAAATAGAGTCCTTGGAATTTAAAAATAAGCTCACAATTTCTGAAAGAAGAAACACTGGAAGTTAAAACCAAGGAAATTTCCTAGAAATTTAAGTAATATTGACAGCAATAAGAAAATCAGACAATGGGAGAGAAGAGATTTTTTAACTGAAGGATTAATTCAGGAATTGATAAAATAACCTGAAATTTAAAAATAAGGAAATAGAAAAGAGAAAATTATCAAAGGAATAAAATGGAAAAGTTTCACAGAATTTAAGGATATGAGTCTCCTAATAGAAAGAAGCAACAAAGTATCAACAAAATGACTGGGAAAAAGCCTACACCAAAGCACATTATTGTGAAATTTCAGAACACTGGAAATAAAAGAGATGATCCTAAAAGGACTGGGAAATAGAATAGCATCAAAGTTCTCAAGCATAACACCGGAAGCTAGAAGAAAATGAAGCAATGCCTTTAAAATTCTGAGAGAATATCATTCCTCTAAACCAAATTTCTGAACAGTGTAAGGAGATTTTTCAAACATGAAATGGCTCAAAAATTTATAATACATTCTGCATATGTCCTTTCACAGAAGACTACTGGTAAATTTGCTCCAACAAAATGGGTGAGTAAACCAGACAGTCATGAGATTTAGAAAACACGGAGTACAACATAGGAGACGAATGAAAGTACTCCTGGGATGACAAATCTTCAGTATACCCAGAAAGCAATCATTGTGGAATGGAGAAGAATGGAGGGATTAAGGAAAAAAAGGTCTCCAGGGAAAAAATAGAAATGCTAGATTAAACAATGCATTTGACTGTTTAGAAAATAATACTGATGGGCATTTCACATTTGTATTGCAATAATTAATAAGAATTTGCTAATGAGAAAACAAGATAATTATTAAATGTATGAAAATTCAGAAGTATAAAAAAGAAACATTCATAGATGGCTTATCAGTTAATGATATAAACAGTCATAATAATATAAACACTGAAATTTTATTAAAATTATAACTATATTTGAAAGACGGAAGAAGAAAAAGTTTGAATTGTATTATAGAGTTTAAATGTTCCTATGCCGTAACTGGAAATAAAAGCATAATTTCTAAAAATCACTAAATAAATAATGGCATGAGCATATTCCTTTGAAACATAGAGGTAACACTAGAAGAAACACCTTAAATAGTTTAAAGTTGTTCTATCTGAGGAACAGGGCTAAGGGATGGGGACATTTCCATCAGGATACTGTTGTTATCCACTAAATGCCCTTAGTAAATGTGACTTAAAAAACTTATGCACATATATATTATCCTGATAAAATAAATTTTATTTAATAAAATTAGAAGAGAAGAATAAAAATTCCCTACTCTGTTCTAATAAAAAAAATTACAACTGATACAATGGACAATTCTACCAGGAAGTATCAATATATATGACCAAGTTAACTAAGGAAAAAGTGTAAAAGTATATCAAAAACCATGAAAGAAATCTGAAAAAGTTTTTAAAGAATTACCTCCAAGAGTGACACTATATTCCAATTGTGTTATGCAGGTTCTTTCAAACCTCAAAGTAAGAGACACTCTTATTTTCTTCAAAATGTTTCAGAGTATAGGACCAAAAGGTCGAAATCCTGGAATTATTTTTTATCAAGCTGTTATATCTGATATACATTGTCACAAAAAGAATGAAAATACTGATAAATTTCACTAATAAGTATAACATGAAACCTCAAATATCTAACAAAACAAGTCCAGTCATATGTTAACTAAAAATCATATATTATGACCAAACTGATTTTATCACAGGAAATGACAGATGAGTTATAAATAGAAATTCTTTAACCTACTCTGCATATTGTTTTACTTTAATAAAGAACCAAATGATTTTTGACAGTTGCTAAAGGGCGTTTATTTGATAAACTTCAACACCAATTTCTGACCAAAAAAACCCACTCTTAGTAAAGTGAAAACTTGGAGGAAACTTCTTTAACTTGTTAATAATGTATAAGTGATATTAGTAGTTATTTGTCATGCTTAATGGTGAAACAGAAGAGCAGGTATATAAAATTAGGACATGTATTGCCATTTCCTAGTCCATATTCATGAAATTAATGAATTCAACTATAAAAGTCCTCTTTACAGTTGAATTGAAACAGACCTAAAAACCTTTCTAAATCCAATACTCTAGGTAGACATAAACAGTATATAACATTTGCCACATGAGATTTCATCTATCAGGGCACTAAAAGCATGGCTATCAAATCTGACACCAAAAATATTGCCTGTATAACACAACTGTTATTTAACATGAGATGAATTAACCTATACAAAATAACAATAAAATATAAAACTGTAAGGATTAATCACAGTAAATATACAAGTTCAATTTAAATATTAGAAGAGTTTATTGGGAGAAATGAAAACAAACTGGATAAACTGACACATGTTATTTTCTAGGAAAGAAAAACCCAATATTGCAAAGATTATATATTATTCAAATTTCCAAAGGGATTGTGAGGAGTTGGAGAGCCTTGATAAGATAATTCTAATTTCCATCTATAGCAGACAAGACATATATTTTAAAAAAACATTGAAAAAAACAGTAATGAAATGAGACATATTGATCAACATTACCTATAAAAGTGAAATAATTAAGAGTATAGTACTCTTATTAGAAAAGAGCTTTTGAGCACACACAAAAAATAGACAGCTTAGGAACATGAATCTATATTTGATTGATTAAACTGGCATTTTAATTCATTGGGAAAACATAACAATATTTTAGGTTTTGAGGCCACATAGTCTGTGTTACAACCACTCAACTCTGCCATTGTAGAGCAAAAGTAGCCATAGATAATATATCAACAAACGAGTGGTACAGTGTTCCAATAAAATTTTATGTACAAAAAGAGTCAGCAGGAACCAAGGGGAGTGAAAATTTCAGACTAGTGAATTCCAAGAACCCATCACTCCTAAGAAGCACTGAAAAAATCTGCCAAAACTGTCAGAATCAACTTTGTTTAAACTCTGAAAAATAGTAAAAGATTTATAGCAACAGAGTGAATGCCAAATTAAGAAAAAGGCAATCAAATACTCAACTGTGAAAAGCTGAAAGCCTTCCTGCTATATTCAAGAACAAGACAAGGATGCCCACTCTCACCACTTCTATTCAATGTAGTATTGGAAGTTGTAGCCACAGCAATCAGACAAGAAAAAGAAGAGGTAAAAGGCAAAAGAGTCATACAATCTGAAGAGAGACATTAGTATGTCATACTGAGTGGAGTAAGTCAGAGAAAGATAAATATCATATGATATCGCTTATATGTGGAATCTAAAAAAAATGGTACAAATGAACTTATTTACAAAACTGAGATGGAGTCACAGATTTAGGAAACAAGCTTATGGTTACCAGAGGGGAAAGGCTGGGAGGGATAAATTGGGAGATTGGGATTGACATATACACACTACTATATATAAAATAGATAACTAATAAGAACCTACTGTATAGCACAGGGAACTAGTCTCAATACTCTGTAATGACCTATACGGGAAAAGAATCTAAAAAAGAGTGAAAAAAAATAAACATTGTTCTCTATCTATGTATGAATAAAGTTTTTTTAAAAATCATTTAAAAAATTGTTTTAAATTTAAAAAAAAAGGGAAGAAAAAGAAGAGGTATGCAGATTTGAAGGGAAGAGGTAAAACTGTCACTATTTGCAGATGACATGATACTCTATATAGAGAACCCTAAAGTCTCCACACAAAAACTATTAGAACTAATAAATGAATTCAGCAAGGTAGCAGGATACAAGATTAATACATAGAAATCTGTTTCATTTCTTTATACTAATAATGAAATATCAGAAAGTTAAAAAAAATCCCATTTAAAATTGCATCAAAAAAGTGCCTAGGAATAAACTTAACCAAGGAGGTGAAAGACATATATGATGAAAACTATAAAACATTTATAAAGGAAACTGAAGATGATTCAAAGAAATAGAAAGATACCCTGGGCTCTTGAATTGGAAGAATTAATATTGTTAAAATGGCCATACAACCCAAAGAAATTTATAGATTTAATGCAATTCCTATCAAACTATCCATGATATTTTTTCACAGAACTAGAACAAACAATCCTAATATTTATAAGGAAACACAAAAAAACCCCGGAATTGCAAAGAAATCCTGAGGAAAAAGAACAACAATGGAGGCATTACCCTTCCAGACTTCAGACTATAGTACAAAGCTACATTCATCTAAACAGCATGGTATTGGCACAAAAATAAACATATAGATCAGTGGAAGAGAATAGAGAGCCTAGAGATAAACCCACATACCTACTGTCAATCTATGACAAAGGAGGCAAGAATATAAAATGGGCAAAAGACAGTCTTTTCAACAAGTGGTGTTGGGAAAGCTGGACAGCTACATGTAAATCAATGAAATTAGAACACTCCCTCACATCACATAAAAAAATAAACTCAAAATGGCTTAAAGACCTAAATATAATACAGGACACCATAAAACTCCTAGAAGAGAACATAGGCAAAACATTCTCTGACATAAATTGTAGCAATATTTTCTTAGATCAATCTCCCAAAACAAAAGAAATAAAAGCATAAATAAACAAATGGGACCTAATCAAAATTAAAAGCTTTTGCATAGCAAAGGAAACCATCAACAAAATGAAAAGACAAGCTACAGAATGGGAGAAAATATTTGCAAATGATGCAACTGACAAGGGGTTAATATCCAAAATATAGAAACAGCTCATACAACTTAATATTGAAAAAACAAACAACCCAGCCAAAAAATGGGCAGAAGACCTATATAGACATTTATCCAAAGAAGATACACAGATGGCCAACAGGTACATGACAAGATGCTCAACATCACTAATCATTAGAGAAAGGCAAATCAAAACCACAATGAGGTATCACCTCACACCGGTCAGACTGGCCATCATCAAAATGTCTACAAATAATAAATTCTGGGGAGGGTGTGGAGAAAAGGGAACCCTCCTACACTGTTGGTGGGAATGTAAATTGGTACAGTCACTATGGAAAACAGTATGGAGGTTCCTTAAAAAAATAAAAACAGAGCTATCGTATGATCCAGCAATCCCACTCCTGGGTATATATCTGGAAAAAATGAAAACTCTAATTGGGAAAGATACATGCACCCCAATGTTCACAGCAGCACTATTTACAATAGCCAAGACATGGAAACAACCCAAATGCCCATCAACAAACAACGGGTTTAAGATGTGGTACATATATACAATGGAATATTACTCAGCCATAAAAAAGAATGAAACATTGCCATTTGCAGCAACATGGATGGACGTAGAGAACAGTATGTTTAGTAAAGTAAGTCAGACAAAGACAAATACTATATGATATCACTTATATGTGGAATCTAAAAACTGATATAAATGAATCTACATACAAAACAGAAACAGACTCACAGATATAGAAAACAAGCTTATGGTTACCAAAGGGGAGAGGAAAGGGGGAGGGACAAATTAAGAGTAATGGATTAACAGATACAAACTACTATACACCAAATAGATAAGCAACAAATAGTTACTATATAGGACAGGGAATTATATCGAATATTTAATAACCTATAATGAAATACAATCAGAAAAATATAACTGAATCACTATGGTATACACGTGAAACTAATATAGTATTATAAATCAACTATACTTCAATTAAAGAAAGTAAAAATAAAAAGGCAATTGAAACACAGTAGGGAGAGTTTTATAATGTTTTAACTTTTCTTGCCTTATCCCCCTCCCCATATTGCAACTGTCTTAAAGAAACAGCTAATGTTCCCAGTGTGAGTTCTTGGTTCTGGAATAGAGCAGATCTTGTTCTCAAAACTGAGTTTATTTTGATCTATTTTGGGCTATGTGAGGGGTTCAATTAAACACAAAAGGAGGCTGTAATAAAAGAATTGGAAAAAAGGTATAAGAAACACAGAAAAAAGACTAGCGAACTAGCAGAAGTAAGTCCTTTCTTATCAATAGTTACTGATGCAATTACCCCAATCAAAAGGCAGAGATTGGCAGAATGAATAAAAAGTGTGATCCATCTACATGTTGTTGACAAGAGACTTGTTTTAGATCCAAAGAAACAAATAGTTTGAAAGCAAAAGGATAGAAAAAGATATCACGTAATTGTAACCAACAGACAGCTGGGGTGACTATACTAAACTATTACAGTAGACAAAGGACGATATTATACATTGATAAAAGGGTCAATCCTTCAAAAAGATATAACAATTATTAACTTATACACACCTAACATAGAGCCTCAAAATATAGGAAGCAAACATTGTCAGAAGTGAAGAGAGAAATAGACAGTTTAACAAGTGCAGCTGGACACTTCAATAACCCACTTTCAATACTGGATAGAACAACTAAAAGAACATAATGAGTATATAGAAGACTTGGCACGATATATACCAACTAGACATATCAGACATATACAGAACACTTCACCCAACAGAAGACACATTCTTCTTAAGTGCACATGAAACAGTCTTCAAGATAAACCATTCTAGGTCACAAAACAATCATCAATATTTTTAAAAAGATTAAAATCACACAAAGTATCTTTTCTGGCAATGATGGAACTAAACTAGAAATCAATAAGAAAAAGGAAAACTAAGAATTTAAAAAATGTGTGGAAATAAACACGACACAATTAATAGATCAAAGAAAAAATAACAAAGGAAATTAGAAAATACATTTTGATGAATGAAAATGAAAACAGAACATAACAAAACTCATGGGATGAAGAAAAAGCAGTGCTCAAAGGGAAATTTATAGCTTCAACTGGCTACATTAAATAAAGACCTCAAATCAATAACCTACATTTACATTTTAAAAACTAGAAAAAGAAAAGCAAACTAAAGACAAAGCTATCAGAAGAAAAGAAATAACAGACTAGAGTGGAGAAAAATGAAATTAAGAATACATACAACCTACAAAAATATAGAATCACTATGTTTTACCTCTGAAACTAAAAGATTATAAATCAACTATAATTCATTGAAAAAGAAATAGAGAATATAAAATCAATAGAGAAAAAAAAAGTTGGCTCTTTGAGAAGACCAACAAAACTGACATATCTTTAGGTAGACTGACCAAGCAAATAACATAAAACATTTAAACTACTAAAATAATTAATGAGTTTGGCCACTGCTACCAACCCTTCAGAAATAAAAATGATTTTGAGAAAATGTTATGAAAAACTGCATGCTAGCAAATCTAGTTGAAAGAGACAAATTGGTAGAAACACACAAACTACCAAAACTTAACTGAGAAGAAATAGAAATCTGAATACACCTATAAGAAGTTAAAGAGACTGAATCAGTAAAGTCTCTAAACAAAGAAAAGCCCAGGACCATATGTCCTCAACTGATGAATCTACCAAAAATTTAAAGAATACTAATCCTCCTCAAAAATCTTTAAAAAAATAGAATAAAAAGAAGCACTTCCTAAATCATTCTACATGAGGCCAGGATAACCCGGACACCAGAGCTACACAAAGACATCATAAGAAAAGATTATGACAGGCCCATATCCCTTAGGAATACAGATGTAAAAATCCTCAACAAAATGGCATCAAACCAAATCCAGCAACACAGTAAAAGGATTATTATGATCAAGTGGGATTTATCTCAGAAATGCAAGGATGTTTCAATAGACAAAAATCAATTAATGTAAGATACCACGTTAATAGAATAAGGGGAAAAACATATCTCAATTGATACAGAAAAATCATTTGCCAAAATTCAACACTCCTTCATGATAAAACACTCAACAAACTAGGAATAGAAGAGAACTTCTTAAATATTCTAATAAACCTACCTAAGTAGACAAAAGAACTGTATGCAGAAAACTATAAGACACTGATGAAAGAAATTAAAGATGATACAAACAGACGGAGAGATATACCATGTTCTTGGATTGGAAGAATCAACATTGTGAAAATGATTATACTACCCAAAGAAATCTACAGATTCAATGCAATCCCTATCAAACTACCAACGGCATTTTTCACAGAACTAGAACAAAAAATTTCACCATTTGTATGGAAACACAAAAGACCCTGAATAGCCAAAGCAATCTTGAGAAAGAAAAACGGAGCTGGAGGAAATAGGGTCCCAGACTTCAGACTATACTACAAAGCTACAGTCATCAAGACAGTATGGTACTGGCATCAAAACAGAAATATAGATCAATGGAACAGGATAGAAAGCCCAGAGATAAACCCACGCACATATGGTCACCTTACCTTTGATAAAGGAGGCAAGAATATACAATGGAGAAAAGACAGCCTCTTCAACAATTGGTGCTGGGAACAGTGGACAGCTACTTGTAAAAGAATGAAATTAGAACACTCTCTAACACCATACACAAAAATAAACTCAAAATGGATTAAACATTTAAATGAAAGGCCAGAGACTATAAAAGTCTTAGAGGAAAACATAGGCCGAACACTCCATGGCATAAATCACAACAAGATCCTTTTGACTCACCTCCTAGAGAAATGGAAATAAAAACAAACATAGACAAATGGGACCTAATGAGACTTAAAAGCTTTTGCACAGCAAAGGAAATCATAAACAAGACCAAAAGACAACCCTCAGAATGGGAGAAAATATTTGCAAACAAAGCAAACGACAAAGGATTAATCTCCAAAATATATAAAGAGCTCATGCAGCTCAATATTGAAAAAACAAACAACCCAGTCCAAAAATGGGCAGAAGACCTAAATAGACATTTCTCCAAAGAACATATACAGATTGCCAACAAACACATGAAAGGATGCTCAACATCACTAATCATTAGAGAAATGCAAATCAAAACTACAATGAGGTATCACTTCACACCAGTCAGAATGGCCATCATCAAAATATCTACAAACAATAAATGCTGGAGACGGTGTGGAGAAAAGGGAACCCTCTTGTACTGTTGGTGGGAATGTAAATTGATACAGACACAATGGAGAACAGTATGGAGGTTCCTTAAAAAACTAAAAATAGAACTATCATACAACCCAGCAATCCCACTACTGGGCATATACCCTGAGAAAACCATAATTCAAAAAGAGTCATGTACCACATAGTTCATTGCAGCTCTATTCACAATAGCCAGGACATGGAAGCAACCTAAGTGTCCATCGACAGATGAATGGATAAAGAAGATGTGGCACATATATACAATGGAATATTACTCAGCCATAAAAAGAATCAAAATTGAGTTATTTGTAGTGAGGTGGATGGACCTAGAGTCTGTCATACAGAGTGAAGTAAGTCAGAAAGAGAAAAACAAATACCGTATGCTAACACATATATATGGAAACTAAAAAAAAAAAAAAAGGTTCTGAAAAACCTAGGGGCAGGACAGGAATAAAGATGCAGATGTAGAGAATGGACTTGAGGACACGGGGAGAGGGAAGGGTAAGCTGGGATGAAGTGAGAGAGTGGCATGGACATATATAAACTACCAAATGTAAAATAGATAGCTAGTGGGAAGCAGCCACATAGCACAGGGAGATCAGCTCGGTGCTCTGTGACCACCTAGAGGGGTGGGATAGGGAGGCTGGGAGGGAGACACAAGAGGGAGGAGATATGGGGATATATGTATATGTATAGCTGACTCACTTTGTTATAGAGCAGAAACTAACACACCATTGTAAAGCAATTATACTCCAATAAAGATGTTAAAATTTTTTTTTAATAAAAAATAAATATTATAAAGGGCACCTGTGGAAAAACCCACAGTTAACATAACACTCAAAGGTGAAAGGCTGAAATCTTTCCCCTTAAGATCAGGAAAATGACAATGATGAACACTTTTGTCATTTGTATTTAATACTGTATTGGAAGTTCTAGGCAGAAAAATTAGGCAAGAAAAGGAAATAAAATTCATCCAAAGTGGAAATGAAGGAAGCAAATCTATATTTCCAGGTGACCTGATCTTATATATATAAAATACACACGCACACACACACACACACACACACACAACTACTAGGGCTAATAAATGAATGCAGCCAAGTTGCAGGGTTCAAGATTAATATACAAAATCAGTTGTAGATGTATACACTAGTAATGAACAATCTGAAAAGGAAAGTCTGAAAAATAATTCCATTTTCAATGGCATCATAAATATAGTATTGTAAAGAAAGATTGCTTAATAGGTGTTCAGTTCCTTTTTGGAGTTATGAAAAAGTTCTGAGACTAGAGACAGATGATGGTTGCACATTATTGTGACCATAATTAATGCTACTGAATTGCATATTTTAAAATGGTTAAAATTGTAAACTTTGTTATGTGTATTTTACCACAATAAAAAGATGTCAGTACATGTCAAGTGTAAATATCAGCCATCACTGTCCACAGGATGAGCACTTTTTCAAAGGAAATAAAATGGAAAAAATAAGTTTTTGAAATTTTGGGTGTTTTTCTGCTTCTCAAGCATTTAAGAGAATGGGATACTTAGACTTTGATTTTAGTCAAATGTTTAGAGATATGTTAATGTTTCAAACAATTAATGCTTTTGTACATTTAATTTGCTAAATACACAATTAATCAAAATTAGGCAGCAGGTCAGATGCAGCCTATTAGCCATACTAAGTTGAACCCTGATTAATGACATATGCCTGACCTATCTTCAGGAAACAATAAAACTTTATTGAAAAACATGGAATATGTAGACTATTAATATATTCAAGCATAGGGAGCTTTATTAATTTGAAAATTTCAATTTTTTCCCTAAAGGTGACAACTTAGTGAAGGTCACATAGCTAAAAAAGTGTGGATCTAGGATCAAACTGACAATGCATAAATGTAATTCAATTTTTTAAAAACCCTAAAGAATGTAATTAAGGCCTGGGCAAATATCAGATATTAAAATATAAATATATAATGATAAAAGCTATTATAATTTAAGAACTTCAGTTTCAAACAATATGGAAAACTAAAAAGTCTCACATTATTTAAAAGCAAATAAAATTCTGGATAAGATATTGAAATGATTTATATTAACATAGTTGAGATTATAAGGAGGTATACTTTCCAATGTATAAAAGGAGAGAGTAATATGAAAAGAAAAGTTGATTTTAAAAATCGTCTACTGAGTAAATCCAAGGCATTAAATGCTGTGGGAATTATAAAATTGGAAAATCAACATTTTGCAACCCCTAATAAAAATCACAATTGGGCAATAATCATCATTAGGAATTTTATAATAAAAGGATCAGAATGTCATCACCTGAACTCATGAATAAATCTTAGTACACTAGTAAAAGTGAGACACTCAGATATGTGCCTCTTGATGTGATACAGTATATAAGATAAGGCATTGACCAAATGTAGACTATGGACCATTCTACAGGATAAATAAGCTAGTTTCATCAACAAATACATAGCAACAAATGGGAAGAGGATCTGATTTGGTTCAATTTAAAAGAGATCTAAAGAGACATAAGACAATAAAAATCATTTTCAGTGAATAGACCTTGCATAGATCCTGATGAAAACAAGTTAACTGTAAAACAACAAAAAGGTAAACAATTAGGAAAATTTGGATATGAACATGGGTTTAGATAGTATTAAGGAATTAGTGTTAACTTTGTTGTCATTTTGTCTATGTGAAAGAAAAACTTGCCCTTTCTTGTTTTTTGTTTGAAGATATATACTGAAGTACTTGGGTGGTGGGGATAAATGACATCTGAGATTTGCTTAAAAATACTCTAGCAAAAAATGGCAGATGGGAGATAGACAAAATAAGTACAGCAAAATGTTATTTGTTGTTAAAGGTGTGTGATGTTACCTAGGGATTTGTCAGACTCTGCTTTTGTGTATATGTGAAAAATTTTCTCATAAAAAAACACTTATGTAAAAATAAATACATAAGAGGAGGAAATGAAAGCAAAAATAACAAACTCTTTATTTTTAAAGTACTCGGCAAGTTTGCAATAAAAAATAATGTTCCTCGAAAGGAAAAATACAGTTAGATATCAGATAATACACTACTAAAGAGAAAAGTCATGAACTAGAGAATAATTGAACGAAATGAAACAAAAGGCAACACAGAGACAAGGGGTCATGGGAATGTGAGAGAGATGTGGAAGACTGAGACAATCCAAAAGGCAATGCAAAAGAACAAAAGAGAAAAAATGAGGGAAAGGAAATAATAAAAGTGATATTGTTTGAGAATCACTGAAAATTAAAGCCTCAAATATGTTTATCAAAATGATTCTAGGGGCTTCCCTGGTGGCACAGTGGTTGAGAATCTGCCTGCTAATGCAGGGGACACGGGTTCGAGCCCTGGTCTGGGAAGATCCCACAAGCCGCGGAGCAACTAGGCCCGTGAGCCACAACTACTGAGCCTGCGTGTCTGGAGCCTGTGCTCCGCAACAAGAGAGGCCGCGATAGTGAAGAGGCCCGCGCACCGCGATGAAGAGTGGCCCCCACTTGCCGCAACTAGAGAAAGCCCTCGCACAGAAACGAAGACTCAACACAGCCAAAAATAAATATATATAAAAAAAATATATTAAAAAAAATGATTCTAACTGCAATTTAAGAAAAATCTAAATCTATCCCTCACACATCATAGAACTTCAGAACATCAAACACAAAGAAAATATTTTTGAATGCAAACAAAAATCAAAGATTTAGTTCCACCAAGAAATAACAATAAAACTGAGAGTATACACACACACACACACACACACACACACACACACACTAGCACTAGGCAAAGATATGCTATTGCCAATGTGCTGAAAAAAAAAGTAATTCCCAGCCTAGAATTTTGTAACTTGTTAAATTACTGATCAAGAACAAAGACAACATAGAAATCTTTTCTAATGGAACCAAAAATTAAAGGAAGAATACTGAATTGAGAACATAATAATGGAATATAAGACTTGTAAAAAAATAAACAGGTGAGTAAATTAAGAGCTCTGGTTAATTTTGAGAGTATACTACTAAAACACAGGGATTTCTAATGATTGAAGGTAAACAATAAAATATCAGGATAGTACTTAGCAAAAGAAAGCAGATGTAGCTATGTTAATATCAATAAAATAGATTTTCAGGGAAAAGGCAATATTAAAGGTAAAGATGATCAATGTAGAATAAAAGAGAAAAAATTCCAAAGGTGATGTAAACATTACAAACTTGTATTCCACTAATAACAGAGACTCAGAACATGTAATGTGAAAATTAAATAAACTTTAAAAAGAAATTGGTAAATATACAATCATTGTGGGAGAGTCTAACACTCTCAGGTTTGATAGATTAAAAAATAAAAGAAAGAATAAAATATAGAACTGACATGCCAAATTTAGTGAAGGCGTATTATTCTTAAGCAGATAAGGAACATTTTAGTAATTGTTTACATTCTAGCCAAGGTCTGTTCAATAGAACTTGCTGCCATGAGGGAAATAGTGTTCTGTTCAATTCAGTAGCTACTATCCAAATGTGGCTCTAGAGCACTTATAAAATGGCCAGTGCAACTGATTAACTGAATTTTAAATTTTATTTAATTTGATTTAATGCAAATTTAAATAGCAGCATTTAACTTTACTTTTCATTTAAATTTAAATTTAAATAGCATAATGTGGACAGCAGAGTTCATCACCACAACTAAAAATACAGCAAATAGCAAAGAATGGATATGAAACAGATGACATTTTCTAACTAGGGTAAAACTATGCTAGCAATCAATAACAAAAAGATAATTTATAAAGCCCATATTTAGAAATATAAAGTGATATTTATAAATGAAATCAGTTGAAGGATGAAGCATAAAGGGAATTACAATCCAGTTTGAAATTAATAATAGAAAATACACATCAAATTTTGAATTCTGAGCTTTATCAGCATTGGATGAAAAGTTTATGACATAAGGGATTATATTACCAAAAAATGAGGATTAAATATTAATGTGTTAAGCCTAAAGGCCAATAAGTTAGAAGTGGAACAACAGAGAACAATGAAAAGAAGTAGAAAGAAGTAAATAATATTGGTGAAATGAGCAATAAATATAATAAGTAAAAGGACAAAACAATACAAAAAACAATCTCATTCTTTGTAAAGAGTAACAGATAAAAATATGTTAATAATTATCAACAAAAAAGAGAGAAGTGTGTACTTAAATAATAGTAGAAATAAAAATGAGACATATATAAACACAGCAGAAATCTTAAAAAATATGGTAATATTTTAAGCATTTTTATTTCATTTGAAAACTTAGACAAAAAGTTTTTAATTCCTAGAAAAAGTTGGCATATCAAAATATAGTCAAGAGAAAACAGAAAATCTGAACTTAATTATAACTAATAAAATTTTGACCCCACTTGTCATCCCGCCTACAAACCCAGATATCCAGTTGGCCCAACCGTGAACTCTACCATCATCTGGGCCACTTGTGGACTCTGCCAATTGACCCTCCCACAAACTGTCACAGCCAGGCCACGCACACCACCATAACTGATTATATATATAAAATCCTAAAGACTCAACCATCTGTTGGAATTAATCAACAAATCCAATAAATTTGTAGGATATAAAATCAGCACACAGAAACCAATTATATTTCTCTAATAATGAAATAAGTGTAAAACAAACAAAAGAAAACTAACCCATTCACAGTAGCATCAAAAAAACAAAATAAAGACTTAGGAATAAATTTAACCAAGGAAGTGAAAGACCCATATACTGAAAATTAGAAAGAAAGTGAAAAAGCAGCAAACAAGTGGAAAAACATTCTGTGTTCATGGGCCAAAAGAATTAATATTGTTAAATGCCCTATTACCCAAAGCCATCTATAGATTTAATGCAAACCCTGTAAAAATGCCAATGACATTTTTCACAGAAATAGAAAAAAGAATACTAAAATTTGTATGGAACCACAAAAGATCCTGAATAGCCAAAGCAATCCTATGAAAGACGAACAAAACTGAAATCACATCCTGATTTCAAACTACACTATAAAGCTATAGTAATCAAATAGCACTGTACTGGCATAAAAATAGACACACAGACCAATGCAACAGACTTGAGAGCACAGAAATAAACCTACCCATATATAGGCAACTAATATTTTACAAGGGAGCCAAGAATAATCAATGGAAAAATTACAGTCTCTTCAATAAATTATGCAAGGAAAACTGGATAACTACATGCAGAAAAATGAAATTAGACCCCTACCATATACCACTCACAAAAATTAACATAAAATAAAGACTTAAACATAAGACCTGAAACCATTAAACTCTTGGGGAAAAAGCTCCTTGATACTGGCCTTGACAACAATGTTTTGGATATTACACAAAAGCACAATCAAGAAAAACATAAATCAGCAAGTGCTAATATATCAAAATAAAAGGCTTCTGCACATCAAAGGAAACTATCGACAAAATGAAAAGGCAACCAACAGAATGGGAGAAAATATTTGCAAACCATATGTCTGATAAGAGGTTAATATCCAAAATATATAAAGAACTCTTCCAACTCAATAACAAAAAACCCCACAAACAATCCAATTAAAAAATGGGCAGAGGAACTAAATAGATATTTTTCCAAAGAAGACATAGAAATGGCCAACAGGTACATGAAAACATGTTCAACAATGTGAATCATTAGGGAAATGCAAGTCAAAACCACAGTGAGATATTTCCTCACTTCCGTTTGAATGACAATCATCTAAAAGAAAAGAGATAAAAAGTGTTGGAAAGAATGTAGAGAAAAGGGAACTCTTGTGCACTGTTGGTGGGAATGTAAACAGGTGTAGCCACTATTGAAAACAGTATGGAGATTCTTCAAAAAACTAAAAATAGAACTACCATATGATCCAGCAATACCACTTCTGGGTATTTATCCAAAGGAAATAACAGGATATCAAAAAGATATCTGCACCCCCATGTGTATTACAGCATTATTTTCAACAACCAAGATATGGAAACAATCTAAGTGCCCATTAATGAATGAATGGATAAAGAAGATGTGGCATATATATACAATGGAATATTAGTCAGCCATGAGAAAGAAGGAAATTCCAACATTCATGACAACATGCGTGGACCTTTAGGGCAATAAGATAAGTGAGATAAGTCAGAAAGAGAAAGACAAATACTGTATGATACAACTTTGATGTGAAATCTAAATTAGCCAAACTTGTAAAATGGAAAAAAGAATAGTGGTTACCAGGAATTGTGGGGTGGAGAGATGTTATCAAAGGATAGAAACTTGCAGTTAGAAAATGAATACGTTCTGGGGACCTATTGCACAGCATTTTTATTATAGTTTAAAATACTGTATTATATACTTGAAAGTTGCTGAGAGAGTAGATCTTAAATGTTCTAAACACAGTAAAGAAATAAATATGTGACATGATAGAGATGTTAACTAATACTATAGTGGTTATCATACTGAACTATGTAAGTGTAAAACACTAATTCAAAAAGATATGTATATCCCAATGTTCAGAGCAGCACTATTTACAATAGCCAAGACATGGAAACAACCTAAATAAATGTCCACCGACAGATGAATGAATAAAGAAAAAGTGGTATATATACACAATGGAATATTACTCACCATACAAAAGAATGAAATAATGCCATTTGCAGCAACATGGATGGACCTAGAGATTATTATACTAAGTGAAGTAAGCCAGACAAAGACAAATATGATATTGCTTATATGTGGTATCTAAAAAAAGGACACAGATAAACATATTTACAAAACAGAAATAGACTCATAGACACAGTAAACAAACTTATGATTACCAAAGGGGAAAGGGAGGGGGAGGGATAAATTAGGAGTTTGGGATTAACATATACATACTACTAAATAAAAAACAGATAACCAACAAGGACCTACTATATAGCACAGGTAACCTTACTCAGTATCTTATAATAATCTATAAGGGAAAAGAATCTGAAAAAGAAAAAAGTATATATATATATATTTTCAGGTATACAGCAAAATGATTCAGTTTTATATATATTAAGTATATATATAAATATATAAAAATATATAAATATATATTATATATATATAAATATATAAAATATATATAAAACTGAATCACTTTGCTGTATACCTGAAACTAACACAACATTGTAAATGAACTATACTTCAATAAAATACAGAATAAAATAAAATAAAATAACTATAATTTAATAAGAGGCTGGATATAAGATCCACCTACCAAAGCCAAATGCATATCTGTACACTACCGACAAACAATTAGCAAAGCACAGTTTAAGATAAGATATAATGTATAGGCGGCTTCCCTGGTGGCGCAGTGGTTGAGAGTCTGCCTGCCAATACAGGGGACACGGGTTCGAGCCCTGGTCTGGGAAGATCCCACATGCTGCAGAGCAACTGGGCCCATGAGCCATAATTACTGAGCCTGCGAGTCTGGAGCCTGTGCTCCGCAACAAGAAGGCCGCGATAGTGAGAGGCCCGCGCACCGCGATGAACAGTGGCCCCCGCTTGCCGCAACTAGAGAAAGCCCTCGCACAGAAACAAAGACCCAACACAGCCATAAATAAATAAATAAATAAATAAATAAATAAATAAACTGCAATCTCTAAAAAAAAAAAAAATAATAATAATGTATATTAGTCACAAAACTATGAAGTACCTAAAAGTAAATCTAACAAATTGTGCAAGATGTGTGAATAAGAAATTATAAAGTTTTATTGAATGACATTAAAGAAGATCCAAATAAAAGGAGACAGAAAACTTACCATAATAAAGATATCAATTATCCTAAATTAACTTACATATTTACTTAAATTCCAATTATAATACCAAGTGGGTTGTTTGAAGAGCTTGATAGGCTGGTTAGAAAAATTTACATGGTAAAGTATAGATCTAAGACTAATCAACTTCTTCTGGAGAAAAATATTGTAGAGAAATGTGTTTTGCTGGATATCAGGATACATTGTGAAGATATAATAATAAAGCAGAGTGAGGGTGGCATAGGTATAGAGAAACTAATCAGTGGAATATAAGAGATATCTCAGAAACAAACTTGCATTAAAAGTATTTTTGTTATATTAAGAAGATGACATAGCAGATCAGTAGGAAAAAATTGCAGTTCGATTAATGGAAGTGTGAAAAAATAGTTATCCCTAAACACGAAATCAATTCCAGTTAGACTTAAATGTCAGAGGAAAAACTATAGAAATCTTAGTAGAAAATACAGGTGAAAATATTTCTGTACTCAGGATGTTGAAGGATAGTTTATACAAATTATAAAAAGTGCTAACTCTCAGAGAAATGATTGATAAAATTTATTATACTAAAATTAAGAATTTTTGGTCAGCAAAGAACAACTTAAAGAAAGAAAAAAATACAAGGCCTGAAACTAGGAAAAAATATTTACAATAATTACAATATACATAGCCAAAAGGGACCATCAGGAAAATATATGATTACTACAAACAACAAACAAAAGACAACCAAACTATTTTTCAAATGCAAAAGATATAAAGAGGAATTCCACAGAGGAAGAAATGTATACATTGATAAATATATGAAGAGATGAATGACCTTATTACCACTGATGAAAATACAAACCAAAATCACAATAAGAAGCCATTTTATATGCATTCAATTTACAAAAACTAAGGTTTCTTACAATATCCAGTATGGATCAACAGGATCTCTTATATGTTGCCAGTGGAAATGTAAAGCTGAAATCCCTTTAGAAAAGAGTATGGGATGAAAAGGCAATTCCAAGTAGATTGCATACAGCATGCCATCTTTTTCATAATATTCAAAAATGACTAAAACTAAACATTTTATTTAGACATAGAAATATGTAGAATAATTTTAACAAACAAGAGATTAATGACCACAATATTCAAGATAGTACTTACTTTGGGTACGGTGGCAGAAAGTGAGAAAAGTGGAGGAGCATGAGGACAGATGTAAGTATTGTCAATTTTCTATTTTTCCGTTTGGGTGGGTTTAAAAGATTTGATTTAATTTTAAATGACTGGATGACTAACTGAATGAATAGAACCATGCATTCACACTGAAGATGGTGTGCCCTGAGGTCTATTTTTAAAACGTGGTATGGGTATTGATAATGTAGTGTCACAAAGGGTTGGATTGACAAAAGTAGATTCACATGAATCATGCATACTACTCAACAGCAAACTTTACTGACTGGCAAAGAACACAAACACAAAGCAAGCACAAAGGCAGCAATATCTGTCTCTGAAAGGGCTCCATAGTACTAGGCATAATTTCCACAACATTCCCTTTTTCAACAGTGAGATACATCTTGTTTCAAAGTAACAAATGTATGTTAACTATGTTTATGGTACATGTTAACTTCCCAGGTTTTACACTCCATTTGTTACATAAACAAGGAGCCTCTGTGACTATCTTCCATTCTTCAGCTATCAGCATCCTGTAAATCTATAAATTTCATTTTTTTTTAACAATAAGCAATCTTAAAAGACCAGGTATTGGGCTTCCCTGGTGGCGCAGTGGGTAAGAATCCGCCTGCCAATGCAGGGGAGACGGGTTCGAGCCCTGGTCCGGGAAGATACCACATGCTGCAAAGCAACTAAGGCCGTGCGCCACAACTACTGAGCCTGCACTCTAGAGCCCGCGAGCCACAACTACTGAGCCCGCGTGCCACAGCTACTGAAGCCCACACACCTAGAGCTCGTGCTCTGCAACAAGAGAAGCCACGACAGTGAGAAGCCTGTGCAGTGCAACGAAGAGTAGCCCCCGCTCGCCACAACTAGAGAAAGCCCGCGTGCAGCAACGAGGACCCAACACAGCCAAAAAAAAAAAAAGACCAGGTATGTCCTATTGAAGAGTTCTTAGATAAGAATTTTTTAAGTTATCTTTCTGTTAGTAAATTCCATAAGCATGTTTATAAGTACGTTTGGTGGAGGTAAACATTATCCTCTTGAGAAGGGAAGACAGAGTTACGGACATCCTGTTAATTTTTCCCTTCCCTGACAGAAATATTTCTGTAGGATAGACTGGGATAATAATTAGGGTAGGGATCGGGGTGAGAGACAGTGGGGAGAGGAATCAGAAAGGCTTTATAGAGAAGGTGACAAAATGGGGAGAAGTCACAGAGGTGTGGAGGTTTATGACATGTTACAGAAATTATGATTTCCTCATTAGAAAATGGTAGGACATGAGGGTGAATTAGGTTTGCTATGATTATGAATGATCCCAAACTCTTGGTGGCTTACACTACTCATTATTTATCCATATTATCAGTCAGCATGAAAACATGCCACTCTCATAGCAAAAGAGAACAAAGCAAGAGAACTGGAGAGATTAAGGAATAGGTGTTTAAAGTTCTGCTTGAAAGTATCACAATGCTGTTTCCATTTATATCTCATTGGCCAACTAAGCCACATAGTCAAAGCTCACAATGGGGTATCATATTTGTCTCATAGGGTGGCATTATACCACATAGCAAGGGGGAGGGATGCATAATGTTTTACAAAAGATAGGGGAGCAAGTGATTGGAAACAATAATACAATTTACCACTAAGGTAATGCTACAAAGTAAAGCTAAACAGGAATGCAGTTGTAAAATCTTTAGTGCTATGCCATTTATGTGACATTACAGGGTTTGAATATTATCTTATAAGCAATTTAGTTAAGAAGGCTGGATTGGACTTTAGAAATATTCCTTTTGCAACTGTGTAGAGGATGACTTGAAGAGGAGGTATGTGCTACAAGTAGAGATACTGATTTAAAAACTATTAACCTAGGCAATTGTAGTAGAGATTGATAGGTGAAAAGAGATATAAGAGATATTAGGGAGGGGTAGCTATAATCTATGAGGTCTAACGACCAACTGGTTTAACGAGCAAAAGATAATGATTTGAAGACAAAAACTCCAAGATTTCTGAGGTATATGTCATGTTGGATGGTGAAGCCATTTGATAAAGCAGGAAATAGATTTAGGTGGAAAAATACAAGGTCACTTTTTGCTATGTCTATAGGATATCTGGGAAAAGTTGTCAACTAGACAGATACGATCCTGACCTTAGGAAAAATGTTTGGTTTGCAGATATTTATTTTGGATATAGCCATATAGGTAGTTATTCAGTTTATGTGACTGAATTAGACTGGCCTCTGCTTTTCTCCCCTTATATACATCCCCTATGCAGAGGAGAGAATACATAGTAACATCAATATGGAGAGAGCAAACAAAAAAGAAAATCTCATAAAAGCAACTGAGGAATGAAACTGTTAAAGAGTAGAAAAACTGGGTACAGTAATGTCATAGAAACCAAAGAAGGAAAATTTTCAAGGATGCGGTGAGAAGTAACATAAAATGTTGCAAAGAGGTTACACAAGACAAGGACTTTTAAGTGTCCATTGGATTGGTGACCTTTTCCAGTTTCAGTGAAGTGTAAGAACAGAAACCAGGATGTGGCATGTTGAGGAATATGGGTTGGTAGTAAGTGAAAAGAAGGTGCATCTCAGAAAAAGAAAAGCACATAGGGCAAGAGCTAGGAAGAGTGGGTTTTTTTTGCTGTTGTTTGTTTGTTTTTTTAAGTTAGGAGAGACTACAGTATATATTATAGGCTCTGGGAAACTCAATAGAGCGGAGAAGGTTGAAAACACAGGAGAAAGAGAGGATGACACACTGGAGAAAGTCCAAAGAGAGACGGGAGGGAATCAGATAAAGAACACAGATGGAGGAATTACCAACCATTAAAAAAAAAAAAAAAGGATTGACTTGGTTGCTCCATGCTGTTTTAAAAGTATATTATACCAGAGGCATTCAAACTTTTTCTGTAAAGGGACACATAGTAAATACTTTAGACTTTGGGGCCATACAGTCTCTGTTGCAACTCCTCAGCTCTGCCATTGTAGAGCAAAAGCAGTCATAGACAATATATACATAAATGGGTGTGCTTTTTTATTTACAAAAACAAATGACTGTCCATAGTTTGCTGGCCCCTATACTGTACTACCAAATCTCTCCAAGAAATTAGAAGCAAATGTCTCTAGGGCCACAGATTTGTAATACAGGAAACAGAGCCCAGAGATCCTGATCTCAAAAACAAACTGCATATACATTTTTAATCATAAAGTCATGTGTATATTATGTTAAAACAACTGGTTAATTCAGGTAACTTAAGTCAATAAGTTAAATCATGCAGTTTAAAGGAGAATGTATCCATTTATTTCTCACAGAGGAGGCTTTCTTCCTGCTGACATAAACTTGTTTCCCTTAGAATGAGTAATCGAGAAGTTAAAATCCTTCCCAACAATTATTAAGCACTCTATCTTTCATAAATAAATAAGTTTAGTTTTGAATCTTAATGGAAAGTGTCAGAACTTTGACTAAAAAACCCTGACTTCTAATTAAATCAGCATGTTTGCCAATTCTGAGTAGTGCATCAACTCTCACCTTGATTACAAAGCTTTGGTAATGGCCATTTCCAAAAAAGTCACAGGAAGTACAAAGGCTATGTCTGCCCCCAGTAGACCTTACATACATATTTGTTGCTCTGATATGGAGCGGTCCTCTTATGGGGTATAAGAGACCAATTTTCTTACCATGTCACAGGTGTGACAAGGTTCATTTGAACACTGCTTACTGACACCTTAAAGTGTTTGGATTTGCTTGTGAAAGCTGCAGGACCTCTCAGCAACAAAGAGATCACACTTTTAAATCTATTAGAATTAAGCACCTATTTTGGACTTAGTCCAAAGGGAAAAATAATGTACCATTACAAAGTATTCTTCTAAATATTCAAAAATCCAAAAAGAATTTTACTTTCCAGCTTCCAAATCAATTTGCCAATGATTTCGTTAAAACTGGGTTTGTATTAAATGCTTAAAAACAAGTTCCTCTCCACTTAGGGGAGATTTCTGAATTCCTCTGCTCTGCGGACTAAATCCATTCCATATTAACATTTACTTTGCATTTGTTTGCCAAGTCTGGAATACTCTGTACCACACTACTGCGCACTCTGAATTAAATAATCTCCAAATTCTTTTCTACATCTGACATTGTGATTATGTGATTCTATCTCCAGTCTTTTAAAAACTGATAAGAAAAGTGATATTCAGAGACAGTCAGCTAGTGCCTTAAACTATGATCTAAATTCAGGAGTCCTTGCAGCTTGGATTTGTAAAGCAGAGTTCTATGAGCTCAGATACTGTTATTTTTGCCAGCATATTTGCTCACTATATTTTCTTAGTCCCCCACCTATCTGGCACAGTACTCAGGCACAACATAGGTAGAAAATTCACTACTTGTAATAGACAAATGAGAATCACAATATCTTACATAGACTTACCATGTATCTCTTATCATCATCATAACAATTCCCTGAAAGAAGTGACATAAAATCACAGATCCTACCAGAAATAGACCTTCTAAGTCATTTATAATCCAGTCTCTTCATAATACAGTTGAGGAAATTGAGACGTAGGGAAGGGATGTGACTTGCTGAAGTGCTATTTTCATTTTCTCACACTCCCTCTTCTACATGTAGAAAATATAGGAAACACAGGAGATTACCTTTCTTTGTTGTCAGATTTTAAACTGTTATCAATGTAGGGCCTAGTTTTCTTCACAGGGATTGAAAATCGATTTTTTAATTAAAAAAACAAGTAAATGATAAATACATGCAAAAGAAAGAATTTATGGTCAAACTGTTAATGGACTAGATCAATGTTTTTCATTTGTGGATAGCAACCTATTATTAGGTTTTAAAATCAAGTGTGTGGGTCACAAGCAGATTTGTAATAGAATAGGATATAATAGAAAATAGCAGAGAGACTCACATTAAATGTTTCATGAAATTTTTGTTTGTTACATATACATTTATGTATGTGTGCACTGTTGTAAACTGTATCGCTCACCATGCGCCAGGTAAAAACTATTTGAAAATCACCAGACTACCTGACATCAAGGAGATGCAGAGATTCTCCAGCTCTATACAGCAAAAGAGGATGAATTGCTATGAGAGCCAAGAAAGAAACTTTCATGCTACAGTTGTCACCGGAGTGGAAGTTTTTGATCTAGCCTCTATTGAAGGAGAGTTCTGTCTGGTCTTGTACTTCTTTGGCAGAGCATTCAAATAATGCTCAGCCATCCCCCACCTCACAAACCCCTGCAACTAGCGCCCTTGTAAGTATACAGAATGATGTCACCACTGCTCTAATAGGCAGCTCAGCTCTACTTGACAAGTTTCAAGGAAAGAGCTGACAAAAGCAAGATGCCTTCCCAGCTGCTGGGAAGAAGCAGCACCCAAGGAACAGAAGCAAATATTGTGCCGGGCAATGTGGCCTAGCCTTCTGGTGATGGCAAAGAACATGAGAGGTGAGCCATTCAATCAAAGGGGAGATGACATCCCCAGGAGCACAAAAAAACCCTGAGGGGAAAAAGGCAGAGATGCCATCTACTTGTTTCAACCCTGCTACAGTGATTTACAAAAACGTTTTCAGTTTCTCCTCATGGAATATATGTGTGATTTTCACCCTGATCCCCCCATTTTAACTGTAAAATTTCTGCAAAAGCCTAGAGATATGGAGAAAAATAAAAGCAATCTTCCCAAAAGATTGGGAAGATACTTAAGATTCACTTGCAGGAATTCTTAGCAGATGTAAAACTGATAGAGTAACTTCGGTAAATTTTGCTGTGAGTGCTCACAAATTCTACATCAATCACGCAGAGATCTCTTGTCTGAGAGACTTTCAAGAAACTGCAGCTGACACCAGAGATTACTGAACTTAAATAGCCCATCTTAATATTAAATTTTCTTCTCTAGTTTATATTATCCCTCATCTACAATTCCATGGGAGGAGAGGGGTGGATATTGTGTCTACTAAAATCTCCCCTCCCAATCCCAGCATGCAGCAAATGGAAAGGCAATTTCTTCCATACAAAAAATGAGGATGGATATTAGGGTCAGATGCAAATTCAGAGATGCAAATATAGGAAGAATAAGAGATCATAATAAGCCAGACTCTTGGCTGGGACATAACCTGAGTTCATCTTACTGCACTCTCACTTAGTACTGTTAGGCAGGGAGGAGGGCAGAAGTTAGTTAGCAATGAGGAAAAACCCTTGACTGAGCAACCTAAGGCAGTCTCAGTCATAGAAATGTCAAATGGCCCTCTCTACTCTGCTTCCTACTGCTCTTAGTCAGCCTCTCTGCTTCGTGGGCCTTATTCTTTCCTTTCAGGTTTCATTAATGAGTAACACAGACTGTTCCAGAGTCATGAGATATTCATCTCCACATAAAATTTTTCAGCTAGGGAATATTTCTGTTATCAATTTATGTGCCTTCTCACTCACTTTGGAAAGTACAGGTTTTTGGAAGTATCAAAGGACATTTTCCATTTTTCTCAATTCAAGTTTAATTATTCTCCTACTATTTCTGCAATACTTGGGAGGATATGTTAGTTTTATAAAATAATTCCAGCTGAGAAAAAAAATTTGGACATAGACTCCAAAATATGTATTCCAAAGGTTTCATTTAAAAGTTCTCTATCATACTTTAACAATCTCTTCATTGCTTTAACTCAATACTGAATATATAACACTATACAAAAGTAAACATTGTGAACTGTATCTCTCCTACCAAAATCTTAAAATTCATGTTCCCTAGATCCAATGTTCTCTTACTGTAGTTCCCTCACCGTCCATGGCAGAGATACTTTCCCTCCCCTCCCAACTCCTTCAAGGTGACTTGGAACTCAGTCTGACAAAGATCTACTCCAAAAGCATAAGTACCCTGGACTTAACAGAAATGTGTCTCCATGTTCTATAGATTTTTATTAGTTCTAACAAGGATTTAGATATATATTTTTTATGGTGGTTAAAATTGTGATGATTTTAGTGCTAAAACCAAGGAGTGGTAGGGAAGAGGTGGTTAAAGTACTTCAAAATCTCCATCACTGCATTCTCAAGCTATCTCAAATAAGTACGTAGACTAGGTAAAAATCGTGTACATTCTATGTAAATGCAGCTATAAGACAAGCCCTTTAGTCTACCTTCCAACCAGATGACCGCCTCTTAAGCCACCCCCCCCCCACCCAGATAGTAAGTCTGGAAAACCCATGTGTTTAGGCAGGAACTTTCTAGGTTCTCAGTACATTTCTGGGGTGGAGAAGGACACCAGAATAGATGGAATGGAGGCTGGGAACCTCACTGATGAGGGTTGCTCAGACACTTTCATTCGATCCATGGTCCAGTGCTAAAGGGCTTAGCAAGAGCATACGTACTTGAGGCAAGTGTTGTAGCCAGACAAACCAAGGCAAAAAGAGATTATGTAACTAACTGCATGTATATTGTAAGGTTCTTTCCCACAGTATTTTTGTCTATTCCTGGAAGATGTCTGCAGGAAAATGAACTCTGGAGGGTGGGCAACAATGGAGTCTGGTACAAAGGTGATTACTTTCTTATGTATTTTAAAATTCTATTTGGTAGAGGAATTCTGTCATTTTATGTATGTAACCAAACTAAGTTCTTATAATAAGACTACTGCTAAGGTAGAAATATGTTAATTTATATATGGAGTGTGAGATTGCTTGATTAAATCAAAACTCTTCATTCCTGAAAAGATCTAGGGAATACTTTCTTGAGATCTGAGTGCAGTATACAGTCTGAAGGCTGAAGGATAGATAGGACAGAAAGGTTATTATACTTCACATATATTCAATGAATATCTGCAAAGGGCATTCTACGAGCAAGGCACTGTGCTACCTATCATAGAAGTTTTTGCTACCAAGTTAAGATTTGGCATCAGTTGCAAAGTTAGCTTCAGACAGGGATGAAGTTAGGATATACGGTTATAAGAAATATGCCCCCAAGTAAATGATGTATTTTCTCCATATGTATCTAAAGAAGTGACATTCACTTCAGACTAGTCATATCAAAGGTAATTTACTTATTACAACAGCACAGCTACTGCTCAAAAATACATTTGTAAAGCTTTCTTGATATTTCTAGACATTTTAGCTTCTTTTTATATATCCTTAATTGTAACACAATCGTAACAAATCTTCACTCTTTAAAAATGAATTCCATTGCTGAAAAAAATACAGAATCATAGAAAACCATAATTTGGTAAAGGAAATGGATCATGAATCTGAATAACATCAGTTTTGGTCAAAAACATTTCAAAGAAGACATTCTATGAGCCAGAGAATCATCATACTGAAGAATCCAATCACAAAACTAAAAATTCTTCCAAATTTTTACACCAGAAGATTGATAGGATGCTTGACCTCATTAAACAAAATTTTAATTGATCTAACATTGGTTTATGACATATGTTTCTAATATACATTATACTTCAACTTCTCTATACACTATAGCAGGCTCACCACCAAACATTTAGTTTCCATCCATCACCATACAGTTGACCTCATTTATTCATTTCACCCTCACCACTCCCACCCCATGCCATGTCTCCTCTGGTAACCACTACTCTTTTCTGTATATCTACATTGTTTTTTGTTTGGTATTGTTTGTTCATTTATTTTGTGGGTTTTATGGTTTGTTTTTTGTATTCCACATATGAGTGAAATCAACAAATTTTGGTGAAATACTGCCATTGATGTGACGTTAAAACAAGTTTAAAGTTCTTCATGTTGAGTTGTGGTTCATGTTGACTTGTGGTTCAGCCATGAAAAATTCCTTGAGTAATGTAAGACTTGGCCACCTTACACACTTGCATTATTTTCAGGTCATTCTGAAGACATGTTACAGAATCTATTTTTTCCCCAATTAATGTTGTCTAGCTTCACTTAAAATTAGTAGAACTCATATCAAATGTTGAATATCTGTTGTTTCTATGCATTTCTTTTATATGTGTCCTTCTCTTCACAGAAACCTTCATAATGTTTCTGGCTTCTTTCATGGTGAGAGTCACCTGCTTCTTTATCTGATTGTAACTCCTTGGCCTCATTCTCACAATTAATTACCTTCAGGAATAAGCTAAAACTTGATGTCTCATCAGGACTATCTTCTCTGATTTCTGTAAACCTGGTGATATTTAAATCTCCTTATTCAGAGACTTAAAATATATAACATTTAATCCAGAAATTCTATTTTGATAATATATTTTAAGGAATTCATCTCAAATGCAGACCATATTCTATCCTCAAAGATGTCCAACACAGTGTTTAAAATAGGCTTCTTTGGTTGTAAGTTTTAGAAACTCAACTAAAATTAGCTTTAAAAATGAGTAGTCTGTTAGTTCATCGATCCAAAGGGGTATTGAACAACCAAGCTGTGGAAAGGACAGGGGAACAACTTTGCCTCAGGAGCAACTGGACCAAGAATTCAAATGCTGTCCTTCAGGTCTATTTTCTCTGAATATCTGTTACACTGTCTTTCTCCACAAATCAGTTCTTGCCATATGATCCTATTTGCAGCTGCCAATAACTGCCAAGGCTTTTAACTTATACTTTTACTTTTAGCTATAAGAGGGAGAATGTTCTCTGGGGTTATAAATTCAAAACCTCTATGGAAGAAAATGATTAGCCAAGCTTGAGCCAAGCCAACCTTTCAACTATGGCCCAGACGGTAAGGACATGAAAGAATATGACAGAACCTTTGGTAATAAGGTGGCTAGAGTAGGGGTAGGTAGGAGTAGTTCCCAGAAGAAGGTGAGGTATACTGCACAGGACCATAATAGGTAACTGGTAAAAGTGCAAACACTGTAAACAACTCTAATGCCCTAAAATCCTTGATTTGTTAAATAAATTAGGATACATATATTCAGTGGAATCTCTGACACCATTAAAAATAATGTTTTAAAAAACTTTAACAATGTGAATGCCTTCAATTTTTATAAATTCAAAAATAAATAGCAGGATGCAGAAATGCATATAGAAGATTATCTTAGTTATATAAAACAACTCAGGAAAACTTGTAAGAGTATGTAAAATACTAACATATATAACTACTGGTATTCTTTCTTGTTCCTTTATGCATATTTCTAACTTCCAACTTTCCAAAACTTCTTAGATTTATTACTTTTACAAAACAAAAACAAAAAATGCCACTAAATAAAACCCTTTTACACTTGACATTATCCATCCCCATAAGCTTCTTTTAAAGTAGTAAATTCTCATCTTGACATTTAACTGCACACACAATTTGATAACACTAGTTACTCAAAATAATGGTCATTCATTTTTTAAACTTGTCATGGAACAATATGCATTTCTAGTTATCACAGCTGACAGCACAACCCAGGATGAATGACTTAAAACACTGCTGTAGTGTGATGGAATCTGTCACAATAAGTACATGCAATATGTAAATGCATTCTTCCTTTCTCCACAAGTCCCAAATTAAATTCCATAACAGTGGATTATTTGTGCTTTGTGTCTTAGCATTTACTTTTAAATTTTCTGTAAAGAATAATGTGTTTTGATATATATTTCTAAGTTGCTTATATTTAACTTTCTTAATAAAGAGATTTACTTATAATAAAAACCATGCTCATGAAATGACAACCACATGACAATAGGGGAAGAGGAATAAATGAATGAGAGAGGCGCTTTTCATTTTACAATATGGTTCATAATAGAATTCCATTAAATTATCATCTCTGATATATTTGAAAATTATTTTTATTTAGGAAAAATGCATATTATATTTTATAAAATGCACACAATTTTATGAAATGAAGTCCACCAGTGTATAGGAAGTAAGATATCAAGAATCACAGTATTATTGCCCTATAAGTTAGAAGTTAAAATTGTCCTACTATCTTATTAGCTAGATCTCATCTATGGAGGCAAGAAGATCAGAGAAGAGATAGATTGCAAACATATGTTCAATGCCAAACATGTGTTATGGTCAAATTCTCATTTAATCCTCACAAGAGTTCTATGAAATACATACTACTGTATTGACTTTACAGATAAGAAAACAAAAACTCAGAAAAGTTGAATAATTTTTCCAAGTTCAAAAAGCTAGAAAATGGCAGATCTGGGATTCAAACTTGGAAATTTCTAATTTAATACCCATAAGATTTCCACTATATTAGTTGTTCAGATGCAGAAACCAAGGATCAGGTATGAGCAATACTACACAGAAATTAATAAAGGAGGAACAATACAATACCATGTTTATAACTTTGATTTAGAGTTTTCAAGGGCGTATGAATCTATAATCTCACATGTGTTCCATTTGCCTAGGTGTGGTATACAGAGAGTCCTCACCCTGACTTAAAAATAAGCAGTCCATGTGCCATGTGTGATTTTCCCTCTATTAACCCTGGCCCATGCAAAGCTGCTCCCTACTCAGTAACAGCACCACACATTCACTACGTTGCCCAAGCTGGAAATTTGTGTAATCTTTGTTCATCGTAATTTCTTCACCTATATAAATTCCTAGAAAGTTATTCTGTCTCCACCATCAAAATACCTCTTGAATCTGTCTTTTTATTTCCATTTCCACTGCCACAACATTAGCCCAAGGCACTAATCATTATCACTTTCCAAGACTATTAAAACTATCTCCTTAGGTGTTTCCCACTTCCACTCTTACTCCTACAATCTATTCCTGCTACAGCTCAAAGAATATCTTTCAAAAGTATTAATAATTTTGATATACAGTTGACCCTTGAACAACATGCATTTGAACTGCAGGGGTCCACTTACACACATTTTTTTCAATAAATATACAGTCAGCCCTCAGTATCCTTGGTTTCCGGATCTGCAGATTCAACCAAAGAGGATTATGTACTATGTTTACAATCTAAGGTTGGTTGAATCTGCAGATGTGAAGGGCTGACTATGGGACTTGAGCATCTGTGGATTTTGGTACCTGTGGTGCATACTGGAACCAGTCTCTGACCCATACCAAGAGACAACTGCATTTACTGTTGACCCTTGAACAACACAGGTTTGAACTTTGCAGGTCCACCTATACATCGATTTTTAAAAAAATAACTATACAGTTGGCCCTCTATATTGATGGGTTTCACAACCACAGATAGATATTTCCATCCCCACTTGGTTGAATCTGCAGATGCAAAACCTACAGATACAAAGGGCCAATTATACTATATATTTTACCTAAGGGACTTGAGCATCTGCAGATTTTGGTATATGTGGGGGGCTCCTGGAACCAATCCCTAATGGATACTGAAGGATGACTGTAAGGAAAGCCTTGAAAAAAAAATGAGAGATTTACTCTGGTCATAAGACACAGCAACACAGAAATGTTGATTATCCATATATTAATATATAAACAATGCAATTCTAATAAAATTCAAGCAATATTTTATTAGAAGGCTGTTACCTGATCTAAAGTTTACACGAAATAAGAAAAGTCTACAAGTAAGAAAACTTACAAAAAGAATACCTAAAAGGAGGGTGGGAATTTTACCGTCATAGGTATTAAGAAATCATAAAGACAATGTGATAAAAACAATTTTTTTAGGAACTGAAATACCAACAGAACAGAGGTGGTATACCAAATCAATGAGAAAAACTATTTAGTAAATGGCTTGGTAAAACAGGTTTACTCTATGGAGAAGTTATAATAAAGGTTGATCTATACTCCATGAGGTTAAAAAAGAACATCTCTAAATGGATGAAATAACTACTAGAGAAAAAGACAAAACTATAAAGCTAAAAAAAATTATAGGAGAGTATCTCTGTGATCTTGACACTGGATTAAGACTTCTTAAACAAGATTTTAAAAAGCACACACAATGATAGACGACTAGAAGAAAAGATTTTCCACAACTAGGAAAGTTCCACAACTAAGAAAGGATTTTCCACAAGGAAAGTAGGAGGGGCAGAAATGCAATATAGTCAAAACTCACACCCCTAGGTAGTCAAACCACAAATGGAAGATAATCACAATTGCAGAGATTTCCCCCAGGGAGCAAAGGGTCAAAGCCCCACATTGGACTCCCCAGACCCAGCGCCCTGTACTGGGAAGATGAGCCCCAAGAACATCTGGCTTTATAGGCCAGAGGGGATTTCATATGGGAGAGCTTGAAGGTTGCTGGAAACAGAGACTCCACTCTTAAAGGGTGCACATAAAATCTCACACACTCCAAGATCCAGTGCAGAGACAGTAACTTTTAAAAATCCTGGGTCAGACCCATTTGCTGATCTTGGAGAAGCCTCCCAGAGAGAAGATTACTGGGACTTCCCCTGGGGACATAGAGGTTGGCAGCAGCCTTTTTATGGGAGTTTGTTCTACCACGAGGACACTGGTGCCAGGAAGCACCATTTTGCAGTCCTCCTGTAGACTATGAGCTTTGAGAACCAGCCCCACCCACCAGCTGGTCGGCATCAATCCCAGGACACACCAGGCTGAGCAGCTAGGCATATGGGGACCCAGGCTCAGCCAATTGGGGGCTGGCATCCACCTCAGGCTCCCCAGAAAGAAAACCCATGAACCGCCACTGCCCACCAGCCTGGAGACCCTCCAGGACCATTATAATGCTAATGAAGGTTAAAAAACAACAGTAGTAAAATTACGTATATCCACAATAAGTCATTAAAGGATACACAAAACAAAAAGATGTGTAATATGATGTCAAAAACATTAAACATGGGGTGGGGGAGTAAAAATGCAGGGTTGTTGGAATGATTTTTAACTTAAGGGATCATCAACTTAAAATAATCATATACATATGAGATACACACACACACACACACACACACACACACATATATATATATATAAAATACTTATTACTATATATAGCCCTCATGGTAACCACAAAACAAGTTTCAAATAGATACACACACATACAAAAGAAAGAAATCCAAACATAACACACAGTGGAAGAGAGCTAAAGAAGAAAGGAACAAAAACAACAACAAAACTACAAAAACACTTCGAAACAATTAACAAAATGGAAATAAGTGCATGCCTATAAATAATTATTTTAAATGTAAATGAACTAAATGCTCCAATCAAAAGACAGAGAATGATAAATGAATAAAAAGAAAACCAAAACAACAAGACCCATCTATATGCTGCCTACATGAGACTCACTTGAGATCTAAAGACAAAGACTGAAACTGAGGGAAAAAAAAAAGTACTTCAAGCAAATGGAAAGAAGAATAAAGCTGGGGTAGCAATACTTTTGCCAGACAAAATAGACTTTAAAACAAAGACTATAAAAAGAGACAAAGAAAGTCATTACATAATGATAAAGGGATCAATCCAACTAAAAGATATAACAATTTTAAATATGTATGCATCCAATAAAGGAGCACCTAAATACATAAAGCAAATATTAACAAACGTAAAGAAAGAGCCTGACAGTAACACAATAATAGCAGGGGACTTTAATGTCTCACTTACATCAATGGACAGGTCATCTAGAAAGAAAATCAACAAGGAAACACTGGCCTTAAACAACACATTAGATTAGATGGACTTAACAGATATATATTCAAAGAATATATATTTAAAGAATCATAAGAGATTACTAGGAAAAAATATATGCCAATGAAATGGACAACTTAGAGAAATGGATATATTCCTATAAATGTACAATCTCCCAAGACTGAACCAGGAAGAAATAGAAAATATGAATAGACCAATGACCAGTAATGAAATTGAATCAGTAGTAAAAATAACTCTAAACAAACAAAACTCCAGGACCATATGGCTTCTTAGATAATTTCTATCAAACACCTTAAAAAAAATGCATTCTCAAACTATTCCAACAAATTGAAGAGAAAGGAACACTTCAGAACTCATGCTATGAGGCCAGCATGACCCTGATACCAAAACCAGATAATTACACCACAAAACAAAGAAAATTATAGGCCAATATCACTGATGAACATAGATGCAAATATCCTCAACAAAATATTAGTAAATTGAATCCAACAATACATTAAAAAGACCATACACCATGATCAAGTGGGATTTGTCCTTGGGATGCAAGAATGGTTCCATATCAACAAATAAATCAGTGTGATACACCACATTAACAAATTGAAGAATCAAAATCATATGTCCATCTCAAAAGATGCAAAACAGCTTTTGACAAAATTTAACATCCATTTATGACAAAAACTCCCCACAAAGTAGGTAAAGAGGGAACCTATTTCAACTATTATAAAGGCTATATATGACAAACCTACAATCAACATCATACTCAATGGTGAAAAGCTGAAATAATTTCTTTTAAAATCAGGAACAAGACAAGGATGCCCAATCTCCCTACTTTCATTCAACATAGTATTGGAAGCCCTAGCCACACCAATCAGATAAGAAAAAGAAATTAAAAAATCCAAATTAGGGACTTCCCTGGTGGTCCAGTGGTTAAGAATCCGCCTTCCAATGCAGGAGACACGGGTTCGATCCCTGGTCAGGGCACTAAGATCCCACATGCCACAGGGCAACTAAGCCCACATGCTGCAACCTAGAGAACCTGCACACCACAACTAGAGAGCCCACGCACCACAACTACTGAGCCCACGTGCTCTGGAGCCCATGCACCACAACTAGACAGAAGCCCGTGCACCACAACCAGACAGAAGCCCGCACAGCGCAACAGCCCTTGCGCCACAATGAAAGATCTCGCATGCCACAACTAAGACCCAACTCAGCCAAAAATAAATAAATAGATAGTAAAAAAAAAAAAAAACACAAAAAACAGAGATCCAAATTGGAAAGGAAGAAGTAAAGCTGTCACTGTTTGCAGATGACATGTTACTGTATACACAAAAATTCTAAAGATGCCACCAAAAAACTACTGGAAATCATCAATGAATTCAGTAAAGTTGCAGGATACAAAATCATTGTAAAGAAATCTGTTGCAGTTTTATACACTGACAACAAACTATCAGAAAGAGAAATTAAGAAAACTATCCTACTTAGAATCACATTAAAAAGAATAAAATATCCAGAAATATAACTAAGGAAATAAAAGACCTATACTAGAAAAACGATGACACCGATGAAAGAAATTAAAGGTGATAGAAACAAATGGAAAGAAACAGTATGTTCATGGATTGGAAGAATTACTGTTGCTAAAATGACCATACTACTCAAGGCAATCTACAGATTCAATGCAGTCCCTATCAAAATACTGGCATTTTTCAGAGGACTAGAGCAAATAATTCTAAAATTTATAGGGAAACACAAAAGACCTCAAATAGCCTAAACAATCTTGATATGGAAGTACAAAGCTGGAGGTATCATGAGCCCTGATTTCAAACTATACTACAAAGCTACAATAATCAAAACGGTATGGCACTATCACAAAAACAGACACACAGATTAATGGAACAGAATACAGGGCTCAGAAATAAACCCACATGTATATGGTCAATTAATTTCTGAAAAAGAGTCAAGAATATATAATGGGGAAAAGTCCAACTATTCAATAAATGGTGTTTGGCTGGGAAAACTGGGCAGCTATATGTAAATGAATCAAACTGGACTACTTTCTCATAACATATACAAAAATAATCTCAAAATGGATTAAAGACCTCAATGTAAGACTGGAAACCATAAAATGCTTAGGAAAACAAAAAAAAAGAAACAGGCATACAGTCTTTGACATTGGCCTTAGCAATATATATATATATTTTGGATCTGTCTCCTCAGGCTAGGGAAAAAAAAAAAGCAAATATAAACAAATGTGACTACATCAAACTGAAAAGCTTTTGCACACTGAAAGAAACTGTCAACAAAATGAAAAGGCTCACACTCAATGGGAGAAGATATTTGCAAATGCTGTATCTGATAAGGGGTTAATATTCAAAATATACAAAGAACTCGTACAAATCAACAACAAAAAAATCCGATTAAAAAAATGAGCAGAGGATCTAAATAGACATTTTCCAAAGAAGACATACGGATGGCCAACAGGTGCATAAAAATGTGCTCAACAACACTAATCATCAGGGTAATGCAAATCAAAAGCACAGTGAGATACTACCTTACACCTATCAGAATGGCTATTATCAAAAAGACAAGAAACAAGTGTTCGTGAGGATCATGAGAAAAGGAAACACTCGTGTACTGTTATGGGAATGTAAATTAGTAAAGCCACTATAGTAAACAGTATGGAGGTTCCTTAAAAATTTTAAATAGAACAAACATATCATCGAGCAATTCCACTTCTTGGTATTTATCAAAAGAAAACTAAAACACTGATTCAAAAAGATATGTATACTGTTATATTCATTGTAGCACTATTTACAGTAGCCCAGATATGAAAGCAACCCTAAGTGTCCATTGATAGATGAATGGATAAAGAAAATGTGATATATATGTATGTGTATATATATATATGTATATGTGTGTATATATATGTGTATATATATACATACACACACACACAATATAATATTACTCAGCCATTAAAAAAAAAGAATGAAATCTTATCTTTGCTGTAACATGAACGGACCTAGAGGGTATTATGCTAAGTTTAATAAGTCAGATGGAGAAAGACAAATACTACATAATTTCACTTATATGTGGAATCTAAAAAGGAAAACAAATGAATAAACATAACAAAACAGAAAGAGAGTCATAGATACAGAGAAAAAAAAGGTGAATGTCAGAGGGGAGAGGGGTATGGGGATGAGTGAAAGAGGTGACGGGAATTAAGAGGTACAACCTTCCAGTTACAAATAAATGAGTCATAGGGATGAAATGTAGAGAGTGGGGAACGTAATCAATAGTAATGTAATATCCTCATATGGTGACAAATAGTAACTAGTTTTATCATAGTGATCATTTTGTAATATATAGAAATATTAAATCAATATGTTGTGCACCACAAACTAAATAGGGTTATAGGTCAATTATACTTCAACAAACAAACTCATAGAAAAAGCAATCGGATTTGTGGTGACCAGAGGAAGGTTGTGGGGGCAGGGGGAATTGGATGAAGGTGGTCAAAAGGTACAAATTTCCAGTTAGAGTATAAATAAGTGCTAGGGATGTAATGTACAACATGATTAATATAGTTAGTGCTGTTGCATATTACATATGAAAGTTAAGAGAGTAAATCCTAAGTGTTCTCACCACAAGGAAGAAATATTTTTCTCTTTTTATTTTCTATCTATATGAGATGATGGATGTTCACTAAACTTACTGTGCTAATAATCTCATGATGTATGTAAGTCAAATCATTATGCTGTACAACTAAACTTATACAGGTGGTATGTCAATTATATCTCAATAAAACTGGAAGAAAAATAAATAATTAAAAAAATAAGGACAAAAAAAGGCAAATCAAAATCACAATGAGATATCACCTCACACCTGTTATAATGGCTATCATCAAAAAGATAAGAGATAAAAAGTGGTGATGAGGATGTGGAGAAAAGGGGATCCTCGTGTACTGTTGGTGGGAATGTAAATTGGTGCTGCCACTATAGAAAACAACATGGAAGTTCCTCAAAAAATTAAAAATAGAACTACCATATGACCCAGCAGTCTCACTTTTCAGTATATATCCAAAAGAAATGAAAATGGGATCTTAAAGGGATATCTGCAATCCCATGTTTATTGCAGTATTGTTCACTATAACCAAGACATGGAAACAACCTAAGTGACCATCAACGGATGAATGGATAAAAAAGATATGATACACACACACACACACACACACACACACACACACACACACACAGAGGAATCTTATTCAGCCACAAGCAAGAAGGAAATCCTGCAGTTTGAGAAGACATGGATGGCACCTGAGCACATTATGCTAAGTGAAGTAAGCCACATGCAGAAAGACAAATACTGCATGCTATCACTTATATGTGGAATCTTAAAAAAAAGAAAAAAAATCAAACTCATAGAAACGAGCAGAAACATGATTGTCAGAGTCTCGGGGGTAGGAGGAAAAGGGAGAGGTTGGTAAAAGGGTATAATCTTTCAGCTATGAATTGAATAATGTCTGAGGATCTAATGTATAACATGGAGACTATAGTTGAAAACACTGTATTGTATAATTGAAATTTGCTAAGAGAGTAGAATTTAAATGTTCTCACCTACATACAAAAATATGTGAGGTGATGGATGTGTTAAGTAGATGGGAGGAATTCTTTCACAATGTATGTGTACATCAAATAATCATGATGTACACTTTAAATACCTTACCATTTTGTCAATTGTACCTTAATAAAGCTGGAAATGCAAAACAAATAAACAACAGATCGTCTCATTAATTTGGAGGCACTATTAAGGAATTTCTAAATATGAGGATATGGGCTGCGGTGATATTTACCTATAGTATTTACTTAAAAAGAAAGTGATTTGTAGGTAAGTAGTACATTCAAAATTCCTGGAAGGTGAGGAAGGATATTCCTTTAAGAGTCACTGTATTTCATCTATTATACCAAACATAAAAATTATTCTATAGTTTACTTCATTAGTTTCAGCTGCTTTCTTCCTCCACCAAATTATCCTGATTGTTAGTGAAAAACAAAATTTTATAATGCACGACTATAAACTGATGAAGAGAAACAAAAGGAAATCATCCCTTTGCAAGGGGCTGAATCTCGTCGTGTTCCATGACAGGATTTAATGAAAGGCTAAATTAATGAGGACTCCACTGACTAACTAAATCCTAAACTTCCATCATGATCAAGGTCATGAGGAAATTCAAGGTGACGACACTCTGCTAATTTCCAGAAATAACTAAGAATGTTCAGAGGCTCCACAGCCTGAGGAAGAGGGTGACATTTAGAATTTAGCATTTCTTCAATAAAAACCCTAAAGAAATTCAAATGTTATCCAAAACATTCATTACATATAACTTGGTTCTTCCCTTCAAGTCATTATTCTAAGTTTGCATGCCTTAAGATGACTGGAAAATCTGGTCCTTTCAGTTCAGAATGTAAGAAAATGAGTAAAGATTAGGGGATAAAACAGAAATGGAAAATATTTCACTTAAATGTTTTTGAATGAGACTATAAGCAAATGAAATAGAAGTAACCAACAAACATATTTAAATCCATTTTTAAACAGTATCTATTCAACAAAAAAGGAATGATTAAACAATGCCTACTCACCCCCACAAAAACCCCACAGCACCAAATGCAGTTCTTTAAGTCTTAATTTTTATTATGGGCAAATGAGTAGATAAATGAATGCACTGAACTATTAAGCCAATTCATCCACTAGTAGAAAAGTAAGTTTGTGGGTCAGTTTTCAGATTCATTTATATGAAACCAAACAACTAATCTGAATGATTCTTTCCCTTATCAGCCAAAAATATACCCTGAATCTCAAATTATTTTTCAATGTTTTGATTGAAATATTTGACTCCTTTGTTGCAGTCTTCTAGTGAACCTATATCACTAAATTAGTGGTCTTCAAACCAGAGTACACATAAGCCTGGTGGTACCCTGATATTTTCCAAGGGATATAAAATGGGAGATTTTTTTTTAAAGACTCAATTTCTAGATACTCGACTGCCATAAGATCTCTTCCCTAAAAATGAAGTACCTGAGCATGTGTCTGTAGTTATCCTCCACATACTTTATAAAGAAAGCCATATTTCTCATGTATCACAAATCTTAACTATGCCAGATGTAAAGATCTCCAGGCTGACAAACAAAGTAACAATTTCAAATGTTGCTTTTAAAGCCTCCTTTAAAAAAGGCCCAATAACCCCACAATAGGTTTTATACATATTTGTGTTAGTAATGAATCATTGGATAGAAAAAGGGAATGTTGACCTCTGTGGGATGAAAATGAAATATACTAAAGAGTAGGACAGAAAATGAAATATATTAAAGAGTGGGTCAATGGGAATAATAACTTTTGTTTAATGAATTTCCCTCCTCAACTTCTCAAGAATTTTCAATGTATTGCTTCTAAAGGAGAGCCCTAGAAAAGCAGGAACAATAAGAAATATTAAAGGTGGCAGTTCCTTTTTATATCCAGGTAACAAACACATGCAAAGCTTTGTTAACTATTTTATAATTAAAATATTTAAGACTTACAAGAGCATCATAGGAAATACCAATCTGCTATAAAGCATGCTTTTCCTACATTTTCACCATTCTCATTAATAAAAGCCTAGTGATTACTCCCATAACTCTGTCTCAGGTTGTTTCTAAATGTTGCATTTACTCTTGACAGAATATCTTTAGCAAACTGAACGTATCAAAAAATGTAGCATTTTATATTTTAAACACTTATTAAGACTGAGGAAAAACAATCTCAATTGGTTGAAAGTTATTCAACACTGCAAATCTGTACCCAGTTTTTAAACGTTGGCAACAGTCTTGTGTTTGCTGTCTTTCTCAATGAATATGCTACTCATTTATTCATTCTTATCATGTATTTAATTAGATTTAAATGAAATTTTATTGTAAGTTCTCTGTAAATTCAAAACACTAACAATGATCAACATTAATTGTTTTGTAAGCTGCACACTTATTAGTGTAAACTGCACCCTTACCTCTGTTTACATTGCTGTAAATTTCCATTGGATCCTCTTTCTTTCTATTCATAAATATTATAAATCCATAGGCACATGAGCTAATCAAGATAAAAATTCCTATCACCTCATTAATAGAGGCATTTTCAACAAAAATTTTACTTTATATGTTTAATAATTATTTACTAACAGTAATATACTTACATTCATAGAGCAATTGCATAATAATTCTAACTGTGAAGATAACTCTAAAAATTAAGCATTTAGAATCTTACGCTCATGGGAATTATTTAAAATACTATTTACACAAGGAGAGGAATGGGGTTGGCTGCGTGAACACAACATGAAGAGGGCTAGAGCGCCAAAGCTTAATGTGAGGAAGTCCGGGAAAAAGTCTGGACCTGCCTAAGAGTCAAGAGACCATTGTTTCAGGGTGCGTGAGGAGAGGGGATTCAGAGCACTGCGTAAATGAGCTCCAGAGACAGGCGTGAGCCGCGGCTATCAGCGCGGACCCCAGAGACGGGCATGAAACGCTAAGGCTGCTGCTACAGACACCAAGAAGCCTGTGTGCAAGCACAGGTCACTATCCATACTTCCCCTCCCGGGAGCCTGTGCAGCCCGCCACAGCCAGGGTCCCGTGATCTAGGGACAACTTCCCCGGAAGAACACATAGCGCACCTCAGGCTGGTGCAACGTCATGCTGGCCTCTGCCGCTGCAGGCTCGCCCTGCATTACATACCCCTCCCTCCCCCCGGCCCGAGTGGGTCAGAGCCCCATAATCAGCTGCTACTTTAACCCCGTCCTGTCTGAGCAAAGAACAGCCACCCTCAGGCAACCTACATGCAAAGGTGGGGTCAAATCAAAAGCTGAACCCCTGGAGCTGTGCAAACAAAGAAGGGAAAGGGAAATTCCTCACAGCAGCCTCATGAGCAGTGGATTAAATCTTCACAATCAACTTCATGTACCCCAGAATACCTGAATAGACAACAAATAATCCCAAAATTGAGGCGGTGGACTTTGGGAGCAACTGTAGACTTGGGGTTTGCTTTCTGTATCTAATTTGTTTCTGGTTTTATGTTTATCTTAGTTTAGTATTTAGATCTTACTATCACTGGTAGATTTCTTCACTGAATTGGTTGCTCTCTTCCTTTTGTTTATATATATATATTTTTTTTTCATTTTTCTCTTTTTTGTGAGTGTGTATGTGTATGCGTCTTTGTGATTCTGCCTGTATACATTTGCTTTTACCATTTGTCCCAGGGTTCTGCCTGTCCGTCTTTTTTTTTTTTTTTTAGTATAGTTTTTAGCACTTGTTATCACTGGTGGGGTTGTTTATTGGTTTGGTTGCTCTCATCTTTCTTTCTCTCTTTTTTTTTTAATTTTTAATTTTTTAATTTTTAATAATATTTTTAAAATTTTTTAGTTAAATAACTTTATTTATTTTGCTTTCTTTCTCCTTTTTCCTTTATCTTCTGAGCCGTGTGGCTGACAGGGTCTTGGTGCTCCAGCTGCATGTCAGGCCTGAGCCTCTTAGGTGGGAGAGCCGAGTTCAGAATATTGGACCAACAGAGACCTCCCAGCCCCACGTAATATCAAACAGCGAGAGTTCTCCCAGAGATCTCCATCTCAACGCTAAGACCCAGCTCCACTCAACAACCAGCAAGCTACAGTGTTGGACACCCCATACCAAACAACTAGAAAGATAGGAACACAACCCTACCCATTAGCAGAAAGGCTGCCTAAAATCATAATAAGTTCACAGACACCCCAAAACACACCACTGAATGTGGTCCTGCCTACCAGAAAGACAGGATCCAGCCTCAGGCACCAGAACACAGGCACCAGTCCCCTCCACAAGGAAGCCTACAAAACCCACTGAACCAACCTTAGCCACTGGGGGCAGATGCCAAAAACAATGGGAACTAAGAACCTGCAGCTGGTGAAAAGGAAACCCCAAACACAGTAAGTTAAGCAAAATGAGAAGAGAGAGAAATACACAGCACATGAAGAAGCAATGTAAAAACCCACCAGACCAAACAAATGAAGAGGAAATAGGCAGTCTACCTGAAAAAGAATTCAGAGTAATGATAGTAAAGATGATCCAAAATCTTGGAAAATCCACAATCTTGGAAAATCTTGGAAATAGAATGGTGAAAATAAAAGAAATGTTTAAGAAGGACCCAGAAGAACTAAAGAACAAACAAACAGTGATGAACAACACAGCAAATGAAATTAAAAATTCTCTAGAAAGAATCAACAGCAGAATAAACTGAGGCAGAAGAACGGATAAGTGACCTGGAAGATAAAAAGGCAGAAGAATGGATAACTGAACTGGAAATAACTACCACAGAGCAGAATAAAGAAAAAAGAATGAAAAGAATTGAGGACAATCTCAGAGACCTCTGGGACAACATTAAACATTATAAGGGTCCAGGAAGAAGAAGAGAAAATGAAAGGGTCTGAGAAAATATTTGAAGAGATTATAGTTGAAAACTTCCCTAATATGGGAAAGGAAATAGTCAATCAAGTCCAGGAAGCACAGAGAGCTGCATACAGGATAAATCGAAGGAGAAATATGCCAAGACATATATTAATCAAAATATCAAAAGTTAAATACAAACAAAAAATATTAAAAGCAGAAGGGAAAAGCAACAAATAACATACAAGGGAATCTCCATAAAGTTAACAGCTGATCTTTCAGCAGAAACTCTGCAAGCCAGAAGGGAGTGGCAGGATATACTTAAAGTGATGAAGGAGAAAAACCTACAACCAAGATTACTCTACCCAGCAAGGATCTCATTCAGATTCGACAGAGAAAACCTTTACAGACAAGTAAAAGCTAAGAGAATTCAGCACCACTAAACCAGCTTTACAACAAATGCTAAAGGAACTTCTCTAGGCAGGAAACACAAGAGAAGGAAAAGAGCTACAATAACAAACCCAAAACAATTAAAATGGTAATAGGAACATACACACCGATAATTACCTTAAATGTAAACAGATTAAATGCTCCCACCAAAAGACATAGACTGGCTGAAAGGATATAAAAAGAAGACACATATATATGCTGACTACAAGAGACCCACTTCAGACTTAGGGACACATACAGACTGAAAGTGAGGGGATGGAAAAAGATATTCCATGCAAATGGAAATCAAAAGAAAGCTGGATTAGCAATTCTCATATCAGACAAAATAGATTTTAAAATAAAGACTATTACAAGAGACAAAGAAGGACACTACATAATGATCAAGGGATCAATCCAAGAAGAAGATATAAAAATTGTAAATATTTATGCATCCAACATAGGAGCACCTTAATACATAAGGCAAATGCTAACAGCCATAAAAGGGGAAATCGACAGTAACACAATCATAGTAGGGGAGTTTAACACCCCACTTTCACCAAAGGACAAATCATCCAAAATGAAAATAAATAAGGAAACACAAGCTTTAAATGATACATTAAACAAGAGGGACTTAATTGATATTAATAGGACATTCCATCCAAAAACAACAGAATACACTTTCTTTCCAAGTGCTCATGGAACATTCTCCAGGATAGATCATATCTTGGGTCACAAATAACACCTTGGTAAATTTAAGAAAATTGAAATCATAGCAAGTATCTTTACCGACCACAACTCTATGAGACTAGATATCAATTACAGGAAAAAAACTCTACAAAATACAAGACATGTAGGCTAAAAAATACTCTACTTAATGACCAAGAGATCACTGAAGAAATCAAAGAGGAAATCAAAAAATACCTAGAAGCAAATGACAATGAAAACACGATGACCCAAAACCTATGGGAGGCAGCAAAAGTACTTCTAAGAGGGAAGTTTATAGTAATACAATCCTACCTCAAGAAACAAGAAACATCTCAAATAAACAACCTAACCTTACACCCAAAGAAATTAGAAAAATAAGAACAAAAAAACCCACCAAAGTTAGCAGAAGTTAAGAAATCACAAAGATCAGATCACAAATAAACGAAAAAGAAATGAAGGGAATGATAGCAAAGATCAATAGAACTACAAGCTGGTTCTTTGAGAAGAAAAACAAAATTGATAAACCATGACCCAGACTCATCAAGAAAAAAAGGGAGAAGACTCAAATCAATAGAATTAGAAATGAAAAAGGAGAAGTAACAATTGACACTGCAGAAATATGAAGGATCATGAGAGATAACTAGAAGCAACTATATGCCAATAAAATGCACAGCCTGGAAGAAATGGACAAATTCGTAGAAAAGCACAACCTTTTGAGACTGAACGAGGAAGAAACAGAATATATAAACAGACCAATCAGAAGCACTGAAATTGAAATTGTGATTAAATCTTCCAACAAACAGAAGCTGAGGACCAGATGGCTTCACAGGCGAATTCTATCAAACATTTAGAGAAAAGCTAACACCCATCCTTCCCAAATTCTTCGAAAATATAGCAGAGGGAGGAACGCTCCCAAACACATTCTTTGAGGCCACCATCACCCTGATACCAAAACCAGACAAAGATGTCACAAAAAAAGAAAACTACAGGCCAATATCACTGATGAACATAGATGCAAAAATCCTAAACAAAGTACTAGCAAACAGAATCCAACAGCACATTAAAAGGATCATACACCATGATCAAGTGGGGTTTATTCCAGGAATGCAAGGATTCTTCAATATACACAAATCAATCAACGTGATACACCACATTAACAAATTGAAGGAGAAAAACCATATGATCATCTCAATCGATGCAGAGAAAACTTTCGACAAACTTCAACACCAATTAATGATGAAAACCCTGCAGAAAGTAGGCATAGAGGGAACTTTCCTCAACTTAATAAAGGCCATATACAACAAACCCACAGCAAACATAATTCTCAATGGTGAAAAACTGAAATCATTTCCACTAAGATCAGGAATAAGACAAGGTTGCCCACTCTCACCACTATTATTTAACATAGTTTTGGAAGTTTTAGCCACAGCAATCAGAGAAGAAAGAGAAATAAAAGGAATCCAAATCGGAAAAGAAGAAGTAAAGCTTTCACTGTTTGCAGATAACATGATACTCTACACAGAGAATCCTAAAGATGCTACCAGAAAACTACTAGAGCTAATCAATGAATTTGGTAAAGTAGCAGGATACAAAATTAATGCACAGAAATCTCTTGCATTCCTATACACTAATGATGAAAAATCTGAAAGTGAAATTAAGAAAACACTCCCATTTACCACTGCAACAAAAAGAATAAAATATCTAGGAATAAACCTACCTAAGGAGACAAAAGACCTGTATGCAGAAAATTATAAGACACTGATGAAAGAAATTAAAGATGATACAAATAGATGGAGAGATATACCATGTTCTTGGATTGGAAGAATCAACATTGTGAAAATGACTCTACTACCCAAAGCAATCTACAGATTCAATGCAATCCCTATCAAACTACCACTGGCATTTTTCACAGAACTAGAACAAAAAAATTCACAATTTGTATGGAAACACAAAAGACCCCCGAATAGCCAAAGCAATCCTGAGAACGAAAAATGGAGCTGGAGGAATCAGGCTCACTGACTTTTAGAGTATACTACAAAGCTACAGTAATCAAGACAGTATGGTACTGGCACAAAAACAGAAACATAGATCAATGGAACAGGATAGAAAGCCCAGAGATAAACCCACGCACATATGGTCACCTTATCTTTGATAAAGGAGGCAAGAATATACAGTGGAGAAAAGACAGCCTCTTCAATAAGTGGTGCTGGGAAGACTGGACAGGTACATGTAAAAGTATGAAATTAGAACATTCCCTAACACCACATACAAAAATAAACTCAAAATGGATAAAAGACCTAAATGTAAGGCCAGACACTATCAAACTCTTAGAGGAAAACATAGGCAGGACACTCTACGACATAAATCACAGCAAGATCCTTTTTGACCCACCTCCTAAAGAAATGAAAATAAAAACAAAAATAAACAAATGGGACCTAATGAAACTTAAAAGCTTTTGCACAGCAAAGGAAACCATAAACGAGACAAAAAGACAACCCTCAGAATGGGAGAAAATCTTTGCAAATGAAGCAACTGACAAAGGATTAATCTCCAAGATTTACAAGCAGCTCATGCAGCTCAATAACAAAAAAACAAACAACCCAATCCAAAAGTGGGCAGAAGACCTAAATAGACATTTTTCCAAAGAAGATATACAGATTGCCAACAAACACATGAAAGAATGCTCAACATCATTAATCATTAGAGAAATGCAAATCAAAACTACAATGAGGTATCACCTCACACCGGTCAGAATGGCCATCATCAGAAAATCTGCAAACAATAAATGCTGGAGAGGGTGTGGAGAAAAGGGAACCCTCTTGCACTGTTGGTGGGAATGTAAATTGATACAGCCACTATGGAGAACATCATGGAGGTTCCTTAAAAAACTAAAAATAGAACTACCATACGACCCAGCAATCCCACTACTTGGCATATACCCTGAGAAAACCGTAATTCAAAAAGAGTCATGTACCAAAATATTCATTGCAGCTCTATTTACAATAGCCAGGACATGGAAGCAACCTAAGTGTCCATCATCGGATGAATGGATAAAGAAGATGTGGCACATATATACAATGGAATATTACTCAGCCATAAAAAGAAACGAAATTGAGATATTTGTAGCGAGGTGGATGGACCTAGAGTCTGTCATACAGAGTGAAGTAAATCAGAAAGAGAAAAACAAATACCGTATGCTAACACATATATATGGAATCTAAGAAAAAAAAAAGGCATGAAGAACCTAGGTGTAAGACGGGAATAAAGACACAGACCTACTAGAGAATGGACTTGAGAATATGGGAAGGGGGAAGGGTAAGCTGTGACAAAGTTAGAGAGTGGCATGGGTATATATACACTACCAAACGTAAAATAGATAGCTTGTAGGAAGCAGCCGCATAGCACAGGGAGATCAGCTCGGTGCTCTGTGACTACCTAGAAGGGTGGGATAGGGAGGGTGGGAGGGAGGGAGGGAGGGAGATGCAAGTAGGAAGAGATATGGGAACATATGTATATGTATAACTGATTCACTTTGTTATAAAGCAGAAACTAACACACCATTGTAAAGCAATTATACTCCAATAAAGATGTTAAAAAAAATGGTGATGTAAAAGTTTTATTTCAAAATATCAATAATTCCAATGTTTTGAAATCATAGCTACTGTAAACTGCACTTGATTAAAATTTTAGCTATCAAAAGTATCTTTTCTTTGGTATGGTAGTATACTTCCTCTACAATGTTAGGTCTCATAATATTTGGGAAAAATAATTCAAATAGAGTTCTTCATGGTTTAGAATTTTGGGGCTCTGGACTAATAACAAACATATTGCAAGTATCATACGGTTACAGAGATTCCTCCCACTTTCACATATGTATTTGCAGTAAGAACATCTCTGTGTTTTCTAAACAATTAGCAAATGAAGTCTATCAAATCCTATTATATTGCCTTGAAATGACTGATATGCCAACTCAGAAACAGAAAGACATGGACTTGTCTCTTTCTCTCTTCCACTGAATGACTGAAGCATGTAATGAACAACATCAAACTCGACCTTATACCTGGCTTAATCTGTATTTCATGTAATTTTTTTCTTCATTAATTGTTCTGTTGTTTCATGTCATTTCAAGTCAAAATGATTAAATAATTCAGCCCTCTCAGACTAAATGTGGGAAAATCAGAGATTGAGTGAAAGAGAGAGACTTGCTCAAGTCATATAAGTCACTAAATTTATCAACTTTCTATTATGTGTCAGGCACTGCCTTAGTGTGATAGGCTAAACAAATCATCCTCCAAAGGTATATTCACTTCTTAATCCTCAGAACCTGTAAATATTATCTTTTATGTAAAATAGAGAGAATTACCTTATATGGCAAAGAATGTAATTTAAGCATCTTGAGAGGAGGAGTTTTATCCTGGATTATCTGGCATGTATGTATGTAATGGTATATATGATTACAAGAGAGAAGCAGAAGAAGTTTTGAGAGATAGACACACATAGAGGAAAAAGCAATGTGAAGAGGGAAGCAGAGACTGGATTTAAGCAACCACAGGCCAAGGCTCACCAAAGAATGCTGGGCAACCATCAGAAATAGGTAGAAGCAAGGGAGGATTCTTTCCCAGAGCCTCCAGAGAGAGTGCACTCCTACAGACACTTTGATTTCAGACTTCTGGCCTCCAGAATTGTGAAAGAATAAATTTCTGCTGTTTTAAGCCACCAAGTTTATTGTAATTTGTTACAGTAGCCTGAGGAAATGAATACACCTAGGTATAAAATGATGAACAAGATCCCTGACTTCATGAAGTTTAGTCTCTCAATAAATAAAGTTAGTGGCACTAGAATAAGTTAGGCTAAAATACTTTTCATTGCATGAAAACCTCTCAAAAGACAATTTCCATAAGATATATTCTTTTGCCACATTTTGTGGATGTATATGTAAGCCACTGTTAATTACATATTCCTAGATGTCTAGGTTGAGAAGTAGGGTATGTCAGGAATGTTTAATGCCAGGCTTGCTACTTCCTGCAGCTCCAATGTTGATAGGGCCTACTAAAAGTTTTCCTTGCAGTAGTTAACACAGAATATATGGCCTGCAATTCATTTATATTTCATATGTAATTAGTAACTGGCAAGTAAAAACAAATTAGGTACTTGATAAACATGAACAATTATATTTTTGAAGCAGTTGAATTTATGTTCAAAAGAAGGGACACTTTTATGAATTTGTAATCGAGGATGTAAAATTGGAAAGACAACAGAATTGAGCAGACTTAATTTGGAGATGGTAACAAATTCACACATTACCAAGGCCCTCGGCTTCCATGTGGTGCATGTACTGCCCTGATAAATGTCGCTCTTGGCAAAGCATCATATAAAAATGAGTCTAAAGATCTTTCTTCTCTTGCTGTCATCCTTTATTAATCCTCTGAGGAATTAGTGGTTGTAAAATAAAGATCTGCATGAGTACAGATAAGACTCCTGTTTCCTACCTGATCTATTTTAAAACACATGTGGGAAGATGCTTCCAAATCTTGCCATTTCCTTTACAAATTGGCACACAGGTATGGCATACAGCTGTGGTCATTACTAGACTTGTGACCTTTTTTCAGAATGGACAGGCAACATGCTCACAGAAGTTATGACACTAGGCATGCCCCCCCAAAAAACATGGTTGAATTTCTGCAAAGCAATAGTATAAACACGTGTGTGCTTGACAAAATAGGTAAGCAGGTGAATTTTAAAGTCATCACTGTCAATCAAGAAATATGTATTAAGCACTGACTACGTGGTCAGCACTGTTCTAGGTACGATGGAAATAGTAGTACATACAAGAGGCAATTATTAACTTCGTAGAAGCTTACATTCTAGTGAACTGCAACAGAAAATTAATAAAATAAAATAGGGAAAAGGGATGGAGAGTACCAGAGATGCAAGTGATTTGCAATTGTACATAAAGTAATTTGGTAGGCTTCATGGGGAAGGAGACTTTGAGAAAAAAAGTAAAAAAAAAAAAATGAGGGAGCAAAACCCATAGATATTGGCAGAAAGAACACACCAAGAAGAGGGAACAAAGAGTGCAAAGGCCCTGAGGTCTAGGCAGGTCTGGTATGTCTGAAGAACAGAAAAGGGACAGTATTGCTGGAGGCAAACGAATGATAAGGGGATAGTAGGAGATAGGGTTAGAGAAGCAATGAGATCCAAGTGGGGAGTTGGAGGCAGGAGACAACCAGACAGGTAGGGTCTTATAAAGATGATTGAAAGGACTCTGGATTTTAGTCTGAGTGATAGAGAAAGTCATTGGAAGAACTGAGCAGAAAAGTGATATGATTTAACTTATATTTTAAAACGATCACTCTGGCAGTCATGATGTCTGATTGGAAATTAGGACAGAGAAGGGAGGTCTTTTAGAAAGCTATTGGATTAATGCAAATGAAGAGTAATGGTAGCCTGAACCAGGGTGTCTTTACTGACCATTATGAATCTGAGGTAAGCATAGGTGTACTGGGCTACAGTGGGTGAGTACAGGTATGTCAAGGGAGATTCAATTGGGGCTAGTGTGATCATGTAACCTAGTTAACCAGATAGTCCCTTATTAAAATCTGTTTTATGGGTGTAATTACAAAGTGCCCTATTCCCCTCTCAAAAGTACCCTGGATTGGATGATAAATTATATAGTCATCCTAGTTATAGCTAAAGGCATGTGGAAATAAATTTTGCTGAAATCTAGGACTTGGCCTTAGATACATTTGTATGGTGAGTTGGAGATGACACATCTTGATTTGCTTTGATATCAAGCATATATTACTTGTAATAAGCTTTTGATTTTCATCAGAATAAATAATATATATTCATTTTCTAAATTATGAAAAATAATAAGAGAAACTGCCACAATCCTATGTTCAAGATAAAACACTGATAAATATTATGTACATAAAAACTGGATTTACCTGTTTATATACTTCTTTTAAAATACCATGTCTTAATAAATGAGATATCCATATAAATCCTGTCATTATACAGTAGCAGCTAACATTTACTGAATGGTTACTTTATAACAGGAAATATTCTAAGCATTAAACATATTAATTCATGCACTCCTCATAATCACTTGATTCAGCAGGTATTATTATTGCCGTATTTTACACAAGGAAACTGAAGCACTGAGCAATTTACTAAACTTGCCAGAGATAACACATATTTAAGTAAAGGAGCTAGGATTCAAACCCATATAGTTATGGTACAGGCCCTGTGTTCTTAACAGCTATGCTATACTGGTTCTCTAGTGTCACAAGACAGAAGAAGCAATCACTATCACTCCCATCCAGTGGAAACCAGTTTAGGTGTATCCTCCTCACTACCACGCCTTTATCTATAATCACACAAGCAATTACACTTTCAACCTCTTTAAAAGATGCTGACTTTTTAGTTCATTTGTTTAAATAAGCAAACAAACCCCCTCCTGTGGTAAACATCCCAATCTCTCATGCCTTTCTCTGTAATATTACAAACATATACCAAAAAAATGCTTTTAGGTTTTCTATTCCTTATGTGAATATGTTAGCTCATATCCATTGTTCTTCAACATTTTTTCCACAGAACAATACATCATGGAAACCCTTCTAGGCCAACGGAAATAGAATCTAAATTTTTCTCTTTAAAATCTAGAATGACTACACCATAGTTTAGTCATCCATTCCCTTACAAAAGAAAAATATTTATAATTCATTTTAATTAAAACAATGATGCATTATGCATCTTACCTACATTTTAGGTAGGATAGATTTCTAATAGTTAAAATAATTCTGGATCCACAACCCACAGAATGGGAGAAAATATTTGCAAATGAAGCAACTGACAAGGGATTAATCTCCAAAATATACAAAGAGTTCATGCAGCTCAATATTAAAAAAAAAACAACCCAATCAAAAAATGGGCAGAAGATCTAAATAGACATTTCACCAAACAAGACATACAGATGGTCAAAAAGCACATGAAAAGATGCTCAACATCACTAATTACTAGAGAAATGCAGATCAAAACTACAATGAGGTATCACCTTACACTGGTCAGAATGGTCATCATCAAAAAATCTATAAACAATAAATGCTGGAGAGGGTGTGGATAAAAGGGAACCGTCCTACACTGTTGGTGGGAATGTGAATTGGTACAGCCACTATGGAGAACAGTAAGGAGATTCCTTAAAAAAGTAAATATGGAACTACCATATGATCCAGCAATCCCACTCCTAGGCATATACCTGGAGAAAACCATAATTCAAAAAGATACATGCACCCCAATGTTCATTGCAGCACTATTTAGAATAGCCAAGACATGGAAGCAACCTAAATACCCATCAACAGAGGAGTAAATAAAGAAGATATGGTACGTATATACAATGGAATATTACTCAGCCATAAAAAAGAACAAAATAATGTTATTTGCAGCAACATGGATGGACCTAGAGATTGTCATACTGAGTGAAGTCAGACAGAGAAAGACAAATATCATATGATATTGCTTATATGTGGAATCTAAAAAATAATGGTACAAATGAACTTATTTACAAAACAGAAATAGAGTTACAGATGTAGAAAACAAACTTATGGTTACTAGTGGGGCGAAAGGAGTAGGGGAGGGATAAATTGGGAAATTGGGACTGACATATACACACTACTATATATAAAATAGGTAACTAATAAGGACCTATTGTATAGCACAGTGAACTCTACTCAATACTCCATAATGACCTATATGGGAAAAGTATCTAAAGAAGAGTGGATATATGTATATGTATAACTGATTCACTTTACTGTACACCTGAAACTAACATAACATTGTAAATCAACTATCCTCCAATAAAAAGTTTAAAAACTTTTTATACTCATATGCAAAAAAATTACTTTACCAAAAAATTATAGCAATTTACACTCCCAGGAATCTGCTTGATAACGCCCATTTCCTCAGAACTTGTTAAAACTCGATATCGTTTTTTATATTATTTTTTTTCTAAACTCATGGGTGAAAGTAGTATCATAATATTTATTTAATTTGCAATTATTTGAAGTTCAGGTTTTTTGAGCTGGCTACAGTGTTTCTAATACTTATAGTCTGGTTGACTGGTGTATCACATTTACATATGCCACTGTAAATCTTGAGTTCATACTTTCACTCATTTGATGATTATTAGTGGATAAGAAAGAGGAGGGTTACTTAGGAGAAAGAGACAATATGTAGAAAGCTATTTGCATAAGCCAGGACAGAAGTGTTTGGACAAAGGGAATGGGAATGGAGTAAAGGTAACAAATAAAAAAGGGATCTAGGAGGTAGAATGCATAAAAGTTACTGAAGAATTGTTGATCTGGTTACAGGAGACACCATGGAAAATGATGGCAACCCAAATTTAGAGTGGCCCAAAGAAATATGACTAGGCTGTTACCGTAACTTACAAGACAGCGTCTGCCACTGTTGCATTTAGATGGTAAACATATCTTCATTTTCCTTCAATGGGAATAATTAAGAGGTAAGAAACTAAACTGCAATCTCATGACTTAATATTTTAAAATATTATCTTGCTAAAATGATAAAAAAGGAACAATTCAGAAGAATTAGTGATGATTCTATATAAATAATAATCTTATTTTAATAGCACTTAAATTGTAACTGAGGAAGACACAAGAATCCTCGAAACTTTAAATCCAGTTAATGACAAAAACAAACATTACATACAATGCAAACTGATGCCTAAAATTCAGTCCAGTACATGACATGCTCTCAATGATTTCTCATACTTAGAAATGTTACACTTTGCTTTGCCTCTCATTAAATCCTTGGTATTGTTTATAAAAACCTTATCATTTTCTATGAAAATTGGCTGGATGAATAAAAAACGTTAAAATTGCATATGCCTCTTGCACTGAGGAGAAAACTCCCAGTTTGGGCTTTTCTCACAGATATGTCTAAGCTGACCTCTGCTCCCAGCAGGTAAACTGCCAGAGGGAGAAGGAAGTTTTAGTTCAAAGAAGACCCTGTTGTGTGAATACAATTTTTGTTTTTGAATTTACATTCAGTAAAATTCACTTTTTTCCTATACAGTTCTGCAAGTTCTGACATATACATAGAGTCATGTAAACATCTCCATGATGCAGATACAAAACAGGTCCTTATTCCCTTGTGCAATACTTTTGTATTAAAAATTTACCCTTACCTCAATTCCTGGCAACAATCTGTTCTCTATCCCTGTTTCATCTTTTCTATAATGACATGTAAATGGAATCATACAATACGTAAACTATTCATTCCGGTTTCTATAGCTTAGGATAATGTATTTGAGATCCATCCATGTTGTTCTGTGTATCAATAGTTCAATCCTTTTTATTACTGAGCAGTATTCCCTTGTATGCTTGTGCCACAGTTTATTCACCCCCACTTGAGAGACATTTGGGTTGTTTCCAGTTTGGGACTACTATCAATAAAACTGCAATAAACATTCATGTACAGATTTCTGTATGAACATAAGTTTTCATTTCTCTGGCGGGGGGGAATACCCAGGTGTCAGATTGTTGGGTCATATGTTAAGTGCATGTTTAACTTTACAACAAACTTCCAATATGTTCTCCAGACTAGCTGTACTACCGTTTTGTATTCCTACCAGTAATATAGGAGAGTTCCAGTAGCACTGGGTCCTTGCCAATACTTACCATTGTCAGTTTTGTTTGTTTTTAGGATATAAGGTTTTCAGATGTCTTATCTCAAATATTCCTCTCTTCCTTTTGATAATATATCTTAGCAGAGTGAAAATGTGCTCTCAAATGTATGATGTGACTTTGACCACTAAAAGCAAACCAAAGAATTTTCTCCAGAAATTCCCTTTCAAGATAAAACATTTGAAAATAAAAGCAGAATAAATAGATGAAAATGGTGGGATCAATGCACTGGTAAGAAGGCAGATTGAATACAAGTGTCTAGTTGCCCCTTTCCTCACCCCACTAACCATGAAAATCATGAGCAAGGTAACACTTTCTGCTCTAATTATTAGTATTAATGTTTCTAGTACTTCCACCAAAAACATCATTCAGAAAATAGAACAAAGTAAAAGTTATAAATATTTTAGAAATAAAGAAGCAAGATTGTAGTTATTTGCATACGATATGATTATCTATCTGAAAAACCCAATAGATTCAAATGTAAATCTATTAGAGAAAACAGGAGTTCAGTATGGTAAACTGTTTGGGAAAAAATTACAAAACTAATAGCTTTCCTGTATTCTGACAGTAAACCAATGAAAAACATTGTGGAACAAAATGATAACCCAAAGGAGCAGCAAAAAGCTCATAAAAAACCAACAAAATCACAGCCTCTACATAAAAATGCTAAAACCATATTTTGGAACTTTATAACCTTGGAAAAACATCAGGCAAACATGATAACCACTACACTATGGAAACACGTTATAAGCTTGGAAAAATAAAAGGCAATATTTACTCTTGGATTGAGGCGATCAAGTAGTAAATTTCAGATCCGTATATTTTTCTATTGAAATCGCTATGGAATATAATTTGGAATTTAACAAAGAGGGTCTAAAGTTGATATTTACTCTTTTATAATATTTTACAATTCATAATATCTACTAGGAAAATGCTCCTTCTTATTACTGTGCTTGGAAGCATATCCCTGCCTATTCTTAAAAAAAAAAAAAAAAGACAATAAGAAGAGTAGAAAATGACTTGTCCTGCCAGACATCAAAGTTTATTACTTAGTGACATTATTTGAAACAAAATGGTATTGGGATGACATAACAGAATAGAATAAGGTCTTTAAATAAACCTAAGGATATAAGGGAGTTTATACATGCTAAATGTGACATCTCAAATCAACAAAGAAAAATAAATTTATTCAATAAATTATATTGATGGAAAAAAAGCAGTCATGTAGTAACAAACCAAAAATATTGCTTCTATCATAATTATCAAAACAACCTATAAGTGGTTCTAAGTTTTAAATATAAAATAAATCGTAAAAGCACTAGAAAAAATTTAGGTTATAATTTTTATAGATGGTTTGAGAGACTCATTGCTAAATATGAAAAATATTAAAATCAGAAATAAAATGGTAATAATTGATAAATTGGACTAAATAAAAATGTTAAAATACGTAGCTAAAACAACAAATACATATATATACAAACAAACACACATATATAAAATATAGCTAACAAATTAGGAAAACTTGCAGTGTATATGTGAAAAAACAAGCTTTATCACTAAGACAAATATAAATATTATTATTTTAGTAAATATGGCAATATACAAAAGAAGAAATACAAGTGGGGAATAAATACATTAAAAAGTAAAAGACACCAGCTGTAATTTTTTAAAAAATTGTTTTTGCATATAAGAATGACAGAGATTAAAAAGGATGCCAAAACTCCAGGTAGGGAAGAGTGTGCAAAAGAGGTCACTTACTGTTGGCAAATTTTAAAACCTGTATCCCTTTGACCAACCAATTTTATTCATATGGCTTTATCCTAAGGAGATAGACTAATGTTCCCAGCATTATCCTGGTCACTGAGTTTTTTTTTTTCTTAGAAAATAGGGTGCATTATAAAGTTGGGCCAAAGTCACTGTGCCCCTTTCCTGTGACATTTGCATTTCCAAAATCAGTGACAAGTAATATGAGATTAAAATGCACTGGGATCAAGGCTCTTTCTTAAAAAACCCTTCCTCCCTTAACCTCTTAGGGGAAATTCTGCTTTTTTACTCAAATAAAGCAAGGGTTATTCACAATGGGTTCCCTCCAGAGACAGACATTATAATTAAATATCACCATGGTCTCACAGTGTCTGGTCTGGGGAAAGTATAAATAAACAACCAGATTCAGAATAAATGTCCCCCCTCTTTTCCATTCAAATCTGTAGAGATTGTTCTAATAAGTGTTTGAGAATTAAAACTAGGTGAAACCATTTGGCTATTCCTTGACTTTTGTGATCTAAAATCCTCATTTCATTGTAGCTAAAAGAGTATCTGTCCACAGAGTTGTCATCATCCACCTACCTATCTACTTACTAGTCCTCTGAATTCAAACAGACTTTCTACATGGCCTGAAAAATACCCCAAAATACTGTGTATCTCCTTAGGATAAATTCCCATAAATGAAAATAGTGATTTAAAGGGGACCTTAATTTTTAAACTATCCTTATAAAGAAAAAACTTGTCAAGTGACTAGGTGGACAAAATATTTTAGCTATAAAGAAATAAAAATCAGCCTGTCTTCAAACTTTTCTAACAGTTAATTTCATAATAAACTTGAAGGAGTGTCTATCTTATATCTTGTTTAATCAACTTTCATGTGTGATGGCAAGTGGAAGACCATCTTAGATATCAAGATGTCTAAAGACATACTATTCATGAATTTTTTTAAAAGAAATGTTTGAATGTATATTGCAACTGACAAAGAGATTAGCAAAATAAAGATTCCAAAAATAGTATAGTAAAGGTAAATAATAAAGACTGGTGAGCACTGAAATTAGTTAAAATTGAGACAATTTTAAGTAACTTTTACAAATGCAATCATTAGGATAATGATTAAAATGTTAATTTTAAAATATTCTCAAAAATGAACATGCACAACCACATATGTATGTATGTGTATAGATTTAGATATGATAGGTAAATGGAATAGCAAATATTTAAATAGAAATGTTGACTATAATGATAACAAGAGGTTGAAGAAAGAAACAGAATTAAAAGTGTTCTAGATAGTCTATCTCAAATATGGGGCATTCACATTAAACTATTTTATTTTTGACTCAGAAGTTAAAGAATGCTTTTGAACAACATAAAGGATACTATTATGAGACTATAAAACATGATCCTCTAAATCACTGGAAGACACAAAAATGAAGTCTCTATACTGAAAGTTAGAAAACCAAGGAAAAGCATGTATTTTTTTAAAGAAAGCATATAAAACAAATTGGCAGAAGTTAATCAATCATATCAGCTATTAAAACAAGTGTGAATAAGTTAACCTCCTGTACTGAGATTGGAAAGACAGATAGGTAGATATGTGTGTGTGTGTGTGTGTGTGTGTGTGTGTGTGTGTGTGTGTGTGTGGCATTGATTTGAAAAATAATTTGTGAAAGAAAAATTTTTAAAAAGGTGAACATAGAAATGCAACACAAATGAAAACAAAAGGAAAGCAGGGGTTGCAAAATATCAACTGAAGTAAAATTCAAAACATAAAGCACTGAATGGGAAAAAAAAGTTCATTTTATATTGATAAAACATAAGATCCTTAGTATAGTAAATAATTTATTTAATTATTAAATAATTATCAGGCAAAATATAAATAACTGGTTTATTGAACCCACCAAACTCTGAGAGATATGGATAACAAATTTTTTTCTTCCAGTCACTGCCTTCAGTCACGCCCTGTTGAACCTGTCTTTTCAATCCATTTAATGACATTTCTGGTAGCTTCCACAGTTGGTCATTTTCAGTGATTATTAGACAGCACATATTCCAATTAAAAACTCTAAACTCATTTCCTCCCTCCCCTCCGGATCTTACTTGACCTTCAGACCAAGGAACCTGCAGAGGGGAGGAGGTATGGTCTTTTGTTCTTGTAACCCCCTCCCTCTCTTCTAGTTCTAGCTTTTCTGGGATGTAAAGCCTGAGAAAAGGAAATAGGAGAAATAGCAGGGGTTCTTTCACATAATTGGCTACCTAGATGATATTTTTTTTTCTCCAAATGCTTCCCTAGTAAACACTGCCTGACAATTAACATTTTCTGTTAGACAGGTGCTCAAAAGAGAGAGAAGCAGAGAGTGTGTGTGTCAAGCTCTCTTACAGGGCACATTATCAGTTTTGTAGGGAGTTCCACAGAAAGTCCTTCCTAATATGCAATTTTTTAACAGTTGGACTTGTCCTCTTCCACTTTCAACCCCAGATCTAATCCCCAAAAATATATTTCATAGACTTTGCTGCTGGGGTCCTGTAATCTGGTGGTTATCCCTTTTGAACTATGGCTCAAGGTCAACTAATTTCTTCAACGTCCCCTTGATCCAGGGAAATCCATTTCCTTGCCACATCAAACACAGGGAATTCAAGGTGCTGTCCCCACTACTTGGCCTGACATTTTTCCCCTATTCCCTTTTTCTCCATGCTTACGTAAGTACAATATCACTAGATAAGCAAGTGTCCAAATGGGAATGAGATATTAATATACTTTGCATGTGGGTACAATCAATCGCCACAAATAATCCTTGGGAACCTCCCTTCAGTGGCTTGGGGGTGGGAGAAGCACTTCCCCCTTTCCTTATGGAAAAGACAGGGAAAAGTTACGGCACACCTCAACAGGCTAATGGCTCAGTACTCCAAAAACAAAATCTGCCCATTGCACAAACAACTTTTTATATTATATTTATATATTTATATTCCAGGAAAGGAAAGCAGCAGAATCCAGTGGTGATGACCATAGATAGCAAAGCCAGATTGATTGCTTCTTAATCAGTCTTGCAGGGAGTGTCTGGCCCCTGACTTCTGTGGCTTTATTTAAGAATGTGGAGTACTTGACATATTTCTGTCCTCAGCTTTGGAACCTAACTCTCCAAGTTCAGGGAAATATGAAGTCCCATACAGTATTCTATTATATAGACATAAAAGAAAAAAGAAATGTAGATGTAATGGTTATCAATAAAAGGAAAATACCTAGAAAATAAATAGTGGTTCTTTTAACTTTTCTCCATTTTTATTAACTGAATTGACAAAACTTAATTTAGAATAATAAAGATCTAAATATTGCAATTAATATTGATTTAAGAGTAATCTATGGACTATTCTAAGAAACTAAGATTATACTATATTACTGGGCCCATAGGTTTTTAAATTGATCTTATATCAAGCCACAAATAAAAGCTAAAAAAATTCCACAAAGTATTCATTATACAGGTTCCAATAATATCTCTAGTTCAATGAAACAAAATTAATAACTAGGGGATAAAAACAGTAACAACAACAAAACATTAAAACCACATGAAAAAAATGTTAAATTACCCTTAATAACATTTAGGTAAAAACAAGAATCAAAACTTCAGTTACAAACCAAACTGAAATTATTGATTTCAGTCTTGGTCCACAGAGTTTATACTTCAATTAAACTTTTGGCCTCCACACTTAACAGTGACAGAAACTATAAAGAACAAAAGTCAGCATACTATGGTCTACAGGTAAATTCTGGTCCACCACATTTCTTTTTAGTAAATAAAGTTTTATGAGAACATAGCCACCTCCACTCATTTTTGCTTTTTCCATGGCCACTTTCATGCTAATCGCAGTTGAGTAGTTATGACAGAGACCATTTGACCTGAAAAGCCTAAAATATTCACTATCCGGCCCTTATGGGATAAATTTGTGAGCCCTGATAGAGGAAACAAAAAAGGATAAATTCATGATCAAAACAAGATAAACATTTTCATGGGCCATATATATATACATAACATGCATTAACTTGAAGGAAAAAACAGTAAAAACGGTAGCAACTTCCCATTATATTCAGTAAATGCCAAAAGACAATGGAACAACGACTTTAAAATGCTACAAGAAAGAAAAAAATGCCTGTCATCTTAGATATATATGCTGAAAATACATCCTTCAAAAATGAAGTTGGGGCAGCCACTTTGGAAAACAGTCTGGCAGTTCCTCAAAAAAAGTTAAAGATAGAGTTATCAATTGACTTGGCAATTACACTCCTAGGTATATACCCAATAGAAATGGGAAAATGTCCACAAAAAAACTTGTAAACCAGTGTTCTTAGCAGAATTATTCACAAAACCCAAAGGTTAAAACATCCCAAATGTCCATTCACTGATAAGTGGATAAAAAAAATGTAGGATAACCATATGCTGGAATACTAGTTGACCATAAAAAAGAATGCAGTACTGATACATGGTACAACATGGATGAACCTTGAAAATATTATGCTAAGTGAAAGAATTCAGACCAAAAAAACACATATTATATGATTCCATCAATATGAAATGTCTAGAACAGGCAAATTTATAGAGATGAAGTAGATTAGTGGTTGCCAGAGGGATGGGGTGAGGCTGAAATGAGGAGTGACCACTAATGGGTATGGAGTTCCTTTTTGGGTCAATGGAAGCATTCTGTAATGAGACAGTGGCAATGACTGTACAACTCTGTGAATATATTAAAAGCCACGTAATTGTACACTTTAAAGGAATAAATCTTAGGTATGTGAATTATATGTCAATAAAGATGTTACCAAAAAAATTAAGATGGGGACTTCTGTCTTCATTTAGAGCACAGAAAACTGGAAAGATCATTGCTTCCACACTAATAATGATGAAAGGCCAAATAACCTTCAAAATCATAAGTTTTCCTGAGTTCACTAAGAGACTTGAATTCACAAAGCAAGCCATCAAGTAAATAAAATTCCAAAGAGTGACAAGCCCTGCCAAAGAGGGATGGGATACATGAACTGTCTCACCTTTAACAGAGCATGGGAAAAAGAAGTAGCCAACATACAGGCAGTTAAGAAGAAATCAGTTCCTAAAGGCCAATTGTGGACTACACTTTTTAATAGCAGGGATCCTTGAACACAAGAGTAGTTGTAGAGCATACTACTGAATTTTTTATGTTCATCCTTACACATGTTCACACTGTTTGAATATTCATAATGAAAAATGTTTTCTTTTGATTATAAAACAAATACAATGGAAGTTATTGGTTTATTGAAGAGGGAGGGTGAGAATCTTCAAAAGATATGAATAGGAAAATCACAGAAGAGAAAGCTGGATGCCCTCTAAACACAAATAGTGTATAACCACAATTAGTAAAGGAGATGCAAAATACAAAGATAATGAAATATTGTTTCATATCTGTACAGTAACAAAATATTTGTATAAACTCTCTGTACCATTTGTTGGTAAGGATGTGAGAAAATAGGGAAGGGAACTCTCATACTCTTCTGACAATGGTATAAATTGTTATTACCACATTCTGGAAAACACTTTTGAAGTTGAACGTGGTTATACCTAAGGAAGCTTCAAATTCACATCTAGAAATATACCCTAGAGAAATTCTTATACAAGTATACATGGGGTAAAATAAGGGTGTACATTTGAGAAATAAGAGCATCAATCAATAAACTGGGGTAGAACAAACAACCCAATCCAAAAATGGGCAGAAGACCTAAATAGACATTTCTCAAAGAAGATGTACAGATTGCCAACCAACACATGAAAGGATGCTCAACATCACTAATCATTAGAGAAATGCAAATCAAAACTACAATGAGGTATCACCTCACACCAGTCAGAATGGCCATCATCAAAAAATCTGCAAACAATAAATGCTGGAGAGGGTGTGGAGAAAAGGGAACCCTCTTGCACTGTTGGTGGGAATGTAAATTGATACAGCCACTATGGAGAACAGTATGGAGGTTCCTTAAAAAATTAAAAATAGAACTACCGTACGACCCAGCAATCCCACTACTGGGCATATACCCTGAGAAAACCATAATTCAGAAAGAGTCATGTACCCCAATGCTCACTGCAGCTCTATTTACAATAGCCAGGACATGGAAGCAACCTAAGTGTCCATCAACAGATGAATGGATAAAGAAGATGTGGCACATATATACAATGGAATATTACTCAGCCATAAAAAGAAACAAAATTGAGTTATCTGTAGTAAGGTGGATGGACCTAGAGTCTGTCATACAGAGTGAAGTGAGTGAGAAAAAGAAAAACAAATACCATATGCTAACACATATATATGGAATCTAAAAAAAAAAAAAAAGAAGGTTCTGAAAAACCTAGGGGCAGGACAGGAATAAAGATGCAGACGTAGAGAATGGACTTGAGGACACGGGGAGGGGGAAGGGTAAGCTGGGACGAAGTGAGAGAGTGACATGGACATATACACACTACCAACTGTAAAATAGATAGCTAGTGGGAAGCAGCTGCATAGCACAGGGAGATCAGCTCTGTGCTTTGTGACCACCTGAAGGGGTGGGATAGGGAGGGTGGGAGAGAGATGCAAGAGGGAGGAGATATGGGGATATATGTATATGTATAGCTGATTCACTTTGTTATACAGCAGAAACTAACACACCATTGTAAAGCAATTATACTCCAATAAAGATGTTTAAAAAAAATGAATTAGAGAGACAACTCTCAAAAACATAAGATAAAATGAAAAAAAGCAAGCTACTGAATCATATCTATAGAATGATAAAAATTATATAAAGTTATAGAAACCTATAAAAGAATTATATATTGCACATGGATAAATACATAGTAAATGTATGAAACCATGCATGTGAAAGGTGAACATGAAGGTCATACTAAAGGGAGGAATAGAGGGAGATTAACTTTAGGCAGGGGTAAACGGGGGGCTTCATTTGACCTCTACAGTGTAATTTCTTTAAAAAGTTTTAATTGAAGCAAGTATGGAATAATGATAAAATGTTACAAACTGTTGTGTTTGCTACTGTATTCTTTTTGAGACTGTCCATGTATTTGAAATACTTAATACTAAAATTTAAATGAATATAATTACAACAAAAATTCTAAACTCATGAGATTTGGCCCAAATCTGGTTGCAAATGAAAAAATTTAATTTTCAATGTCTCCAATATAAAATTAAAAAGATGAAAAAAAAATTTCAACTCAAGAAAATAGAAAATAATCAATAAAATCACTCCTTGGGGAGTAAGAGAAAAATTAATAAAAATAATTAGAGAAATTCTTAAATTAGAAATTAGAAAAATATGGCAACATTGATAAACATATGCAAGTTTTTTTCTCTAAAAAGGGGGAAAATTTAGCATTCATAATAAAGAAAAAAAAACATAAAGAAAGCAGATCACAGCAAAGAACATTAAGAATTAGAGGTGATAAAAAAATAAAGTAAAAGTTAAAAAGTAAATTACATGCTAATAAATTAATAAACTTGGAAAGTAGGTGATTTTCTAACCAAATAAAACTAACTTAAATAGATTCAATTTAATTAAGAAAGCTCAATATACTAATATCAGTTGATGTAGTTATATGTTATAGCACAGTCTCCATACTAGTTGCCAGAATTGATTTAAATTAATTTAATCCATCCCTTTACTTTTAAACTACTTCAGAAATTACAACATTTCAGAAAAGTCTATTTTGCAAAGCTAGCAGAACCCTGAGCCCAACACCTAAGAAAGAGAGCCCAAAATACAACAACTAGTCTCAACTATAAATAGAATTAATCAAATCATAAATATGAAGGAAATTACTGTAACTGAGTTGGATTTTTTCCCAGGACTGTGAGAATAATTTGATATTTTAAAATTAAATACATATTTTACCATAGCAATTGAAGTAATTGAAGATAAGCCAAAAACTCAAAGTACGTAGTTTCCTCAACAGGTACAGAACAAATATTTGATAAAACTTGATATTCATTGCTAGTGAAAAAATATTAATAACCTAAGCAGAAAAACATACTTAACACAATAAACAGTCCTTGTCTCAGACCAACAATAAATATTGAACATAACAGTGAAATAAATGTATCAGAATTATCTGAGAATCTTTTTACCATGACGATTCCTGAGCTTCAGCAATTCTAATTAAGGAATTTGCATCTGTAAAAATTTCTCTGATTATTCTAAGGCAGAGTGTGGAACACACAGTGAGGAACACTACATTACAGGTTCCATTAAAGTGAATAATAAGAGTATGCCAGCTATTACCACAATTATTCAGCATTTTCTGAAAAATCCTGTCAAAGTATTATGAAAAAATGTAAATAAAATATCCAAAGGTAGAAATAATTTTAGATATAATAATCTTATTCAGAGAAAAAGAGAACATATGAAAATTTATCAGAAATAATCAAAGCATCACTGGACCAAAATGTCAGAGTGATGATACAGTAAAACTTCCCATTTCTCTCCATACAGACAGGAATTACAGATAAATGTTCCTAAAAAGTAAAAAAAGACATGTCTGAAAATAAGGACAAGACATTCTGAAGACTAGAAATTACTGCATAAATTTTTTAAAAAGTAATGCAAAATAATGTATGATTTTTAAAAATTGAGGAAACTTCCCAAGGGAAAAGTAGAAACAAAGACATGTGGCATATACATGGCTGGAGTGGGATTAAGGGTTACGGACTCAAAACCCTTAGGTACATGGAGGTCAATACTGTGCACACTGGACATGATGAGGAAAACTACTGGACTGCTTACCATGAACAGCTCTACTCACTAGCCCAGACTCTCAACTACAAATGAACAATTTGACTTTTACAAAGAACAAGAGTTATTTCTACCAAGTAAACAGTGTATACAGGTCCAGTATTCAAGACAAAAAAACTGAGCAAAATGTCAATGCAAAGTCAACTTCAAAGTTATAACTACTAGGCAGAGACTAGGGAAATGAAGATATGATATTATGGGGTCATTAACATTTTCTAAGGAACACCCTGAAGAAACTGACAATGGAAGATAAGCTTAGAAACACAGATTTAAAACTATGTAATAAAGGATTGGAACCAAGATGGCAGAGTAGAAGGACGTGGTCTCACTCCCTCTGGTGAGAACACCAGGATCACAACTAGCTGCCAGACAATCACTGACAGGAGGACACTGGAACTCACTAAAAAAGATACCCCACGTTCAATGACAAAGGAGAGGCCACAGTGAGACGGTACGAGGGGCACAATCACAGTAAAATCAAGTCCCATAACTGCTGGGTGGGTGATTCACAGACTGGAGAACACTTACCCCACAGAAGTTCACCCACTGCAGTGAAGTTTCTGAGCCCCACGTCATGCTTCCCAACCTGGGGGTCCAGCAACAGGAGGAGGAATTCCAAGAGAATCAGACTTTGAAGGCTACTGGGATTTGATTGCAGGACTTCAACAGAACTGGGGGAAACAGAGACTCCACTTTTGGAAGGCACACACAAAGTGGTGTGTGCACTGGGACCCAGGGGAAAGAGCAGTGACCCCAGGGGAGACTGAACCAGATCTACCTGCTACTGTTGAAGGGTCTCCTGCGGAGGTGGGGGGTGGCTGTGGCTCACCATAGGGACAAGGACACTGGCAGCAGAAGTTCTGGGAAGTACTCCTTGGCGTGAGCCCTCCCAGAGTCTATCATTAGCCCCACCAAAGAGCCCAGGTAGGCTCCAGTGTTGGGTTGCCTCAGGCAAAACAACCAACAGGGAGGGAACCCAGCCCCACCCATCAGCAGTCAAGTGCATTAAAGTTTAACTGAGCTCCACCCACCAGAGCAACAGCCAGCTCTACCCACCACCAGTCTCTCCCATCAGGAAGCTTGCACAAGCCTCTTAGATAGCCTCATACACCAGACGGCAGACAGCAGAAGCAAGAAGAACTACAATGCTGCAGCCTGTGGAACAAAAACCACACTCACAGAAAGATAGACAAGATGAAAAGGCAGAGGGCTATGTATCAGATGAAGGAACAAGATAAAACCCCAGAAAAACAACTAAATGAAGTGGAGATACTCAACCTTCCAGAAAAAGAATTCAGAATAATGATAGTGAAGATGATCCAGGGCCTTGGAAAAAAAATGGAGGCAAAGATCGAGAAGATGCAAGAAATGTTTAACAAAGACCTAGAATAATTAAAGAAGAAACAAACAGAGATGAACAATACAATAACTGAAATGAAAACTACACTAGAAGGAATCAATAGCAGAATAACTGAGGCAGAAGAACAGATAAGTGACCTGGAAGACAGAATGGTGGAATTCACTGCTACGGAACAGACTAAAGAAAAAAGAATGAAAAGAAATGAAGACAGCCTAAGAGACCTCTGGGACAACATTAAATGCAACAACAGTCACATTATAGGGGTCCCAGAAGGAGAAGAGAGACAGAAAGGACCAGAGAAAATATTTCAAGTGATTATAGTCGAAAACTTCCCAAACATGGGAAAGGAAATAGCCACTGAAGTCCAGGAAGTGCAGAGAGTCCCATACAAGATAAACCCAAGGAGAAACACGCTGAGACACATAGTAATCAAATTGGCAAAAATTAAAGACAAAGAAAAATTATTAAAAGCAGGAAGGGAGGGGCTTCCCTGGTGACGCAGTGGTTGGGGGTCTGCCTGCCAATGCGGGGGACACGGGTTCGAGCCCTTGTCTGGGAGGATCCCGCATGCCGCGGAGCGACTGGGCCCGTGAGCCACAACTGCTGAGCCTGTGCGTCTGGAGCCTGTGCTCCGCAACGGGAGAGGCCGCGGTGGTGAGAGGCCCGTGCACCGCGATGAAGAGTGGCCCCCGCTCGCCGCGACTGGAGAGAGCCCTCGCGCAGAAGCGAAGACCCAGCACAGCCAAAAATAAATAAATTAATTAATTAAAAAAAAAAAAAAAAAGCAGGAAGGGAAAAATGACAAATAACATACAAAGGAACTCCCATAAGGTTAACAGCTGATTTCTCAGCAGAAACTCTACAAGCCAGAAGGGAGTAGCATGATATACTTAAAGTGATGAAAGGGAAGAACCTACAACCAAGATTACCCTACCCAGCAAGGATCTCATTGAGATTCAATGGAGAAATCAAAAGCTTTACAGACAAGCAAAAACTAAGAGAATTCAGCACCACCAAACCAGCTCTACAACAAATGCTAAAGGAACTTCTCTAACTGGGAAAAACAAGAGAAGAAAAGGACCTACAAAAACAAACCCAAAACAATTAAGAAAATGGTCATAGGAACATACATATCGATAATTACCCTAAACGTGAATGGAATAAATGCTCCAATCAAAAGACACAGGCTTGCTGAATGGATAAAAAAACAAGACCCATATATATGCTGTCTACTAGAGACCCACTTCAGACCTAGGGACACATTCAGACTGAAAGTGAGGGGATGGAAAAAGATATTCCATGCAAATGGAAATCAAAAGAAAGCTGCAGTAGCAATACTCATATCAGATAAAATAGACTTTAAAATAAAGAATGTTACAAGAGACAAGGAGGGACACTACGTAATGATCAGGGGATCAATCCAAGAAGATATGGCAATTATAAATATATATGCACCCAACATAGGAGCACCTCAATACATAAGGCAACTGCTAACAGCTATAAAAGGGGAAATCGACAGCAACACAATAATAGTAGGGGACTTTAACACCTCACTTACACCAAAGGACAGATCATCCAAAATGAAAATAAATAAGGAAACAGAAGCTTTAAACGACACAATAGACCACATAGATTTAATTGATATTTATAGGACATTCCATCCAAAAACAGCAGATTACACTTTCTTCTCAAGTGCACACGGAACATTCTCCATGATAGATCACATCTTGGGTCACAAATCAAGCCTCAGTAAATTTAAGAAAATAGAAACATATCAGGAATCTTTTCTGACCACAATGCTATGAGATTAGAAATGAATTACAGGGAAACAAACGTAAAAAACACAAACACATGGTGGCTAAAGAATACGTTACTAAATAACCAAGAGATCACTGAAGAAGTCAAAGAGGAAATCAGAAAATACCTAGAGACAAATGACGATGAAAACACGATGATCCAAAACCTATGGGATGCAGCAAAAGCAGTTCTAAGAGGGAAGTTTATAGCTATACAAGCCTACCTCAAGAAACAAGAAAATCTCAAATAAACAATCTAATGGTACACCTAAAGGAACTAGAGAAAGAAGAACAAACAAAACCCAAAGTTAGCAGAAGGAAATAAATCATAAAGATCAGAGCAGAAATAAATGAAATAGGGCTTCCCTGGTGGCATAGTGGTTGAGAATCTGCCTGCCAATGCAGGGGACACGGGTTCGAGCCCTGGTCTGGGAAGATCCCATATGCCGCAGAGCAACTGGGCCCGTGAGCCACAACTACTAAGCCTGCGCGTCTGGAGCCTGTGCTCCGCAACAAGAGAGGCCGCGACAATGAAAGGCCCGTGCACCACGATGAAGAGTGGCCCCCACTTGCCGCAACTAGAGAAAGCCCTTGCACAGAAACGAAGACCCAACACAGCCAAATTAAATAAATAAATTAATTAATTAATTTTAAAAAATAAATAAATGAAATAGAAACAAATAAGCAAAGATCAATAAAACTAAAAGCTGGTTCTTTGAGAAGATGAACAAAATTGATAAACCATTAGCCAGACTCATCAAGAAAAAGAGGGAGAGGACTGAAATCAATAAAATTAGAAATGAAAAAGGAGAAGTTACAACAGACACTGCAGAAATACAAAGAATCCTAAAAGACTACTACAAGCAACTCTATGCCAATAAAATGGACAACCTGGAAGAAATGGATAAATCCTCAGAAAGGTATAACCTTCCAAGATTGAACCAGGAAGAAATAGAAAATATGAACAGACCAATCACAAGCAATGGAATTGAAACTGTGACTAAAAATCTTCTAAGAAACAAAAGCCCAGGACCAGATGGTTTCACAGGTGAATTCTATCAAACATTTAGAGAAGAGCTAACACCCATTTTTCTCAAATTCTTCCAAAAAATTTCAGAGGAAGGAACACTCCCAAACTCATTTTATGAGGCCATCATCACCCTGATAACAAAACCAGACAAAGATACTACAAAAAAAGAAAATTACAGGCCAATATCAGTGATGAACATAGATACAAAAATCCTCAACAAAATACTAGCAAACAGAATCCAACAACACATTAAAAGGATCATACACCATGATCAAGTGGGATTTATCCCAGGGATGCAAGTATTCTTCAATATATGCAAATCAATCAATGTGATACACCATATTAACAAACTGAAGAATAAAAACCACATGATCATCTCAATAGATGCAGAAAAAGCTTTTGACAATATTCAACACCCATTTATGATAAAAACTCTCCAGAAAGTGGGCATAGAGGGAACCTACCTCCACATAATAAAGGCCATATACAACAAACCCACAGCAAACATAATTCTCAATGGTGAAAAACTGAAAGCATTTCCTCTAAGATCAGGAACAAGACAAGGATGTCCACTCTCACCACTATTATTCAACATAGTTTTGGAAGTCCTAGCCACAGCAGTCAGAGAACAAAAAGAAATAAAAGGAATACAAATTGGAAAAGAAGAATTAAAACTGTCACGCTTTGTAGATGACATGATACTATACATAGAGAATCCTAAAGATGCCAGCAGAAAACTATTAGAGCTAATCAATGCATTTGGTAAAGTTGCAGGATACAAAACTAATGCACAGAAATCTCTTGCATTCCTATACAGTAATGATAAAAATCTGAAAGAGAAATTAAGGAAACACTCCCATTTACCACTGCAACAAAAAGAATCAAATACCTAGGAATAAACCTACCCAGGGAGACAAAAGACCTGTATGCAGAAAACTATAAGACACTGATGAAAGAAATTAAAGATGATACCAACAGATGGAGAGATATACCATGTTCCTGGATTGGAAGAATCAATATTGTGAAAATGACTATACTACCTAAAGCAATCTACAGATTCAATGCAATCCCTATCAAATTACCAATGGCATTTTTATGGAACTAGAACAAAAACTCTTAAAATTTGTATGGAGACACAAAAGACCCAGAATAGCCAAAGCAGGCTTGAGGGAAAAAACGTAGCTGGAGGAACCAGACTTCCTGATTTCAGACTATACTATAAAGCTACAGTAATCAAGACAATATGGTACTGGCACAAAAACAGAAACACAGATCAATGGAACAAGAGAGAAATCCCAGAGATAAACCCACGCACCTATGGTCAACTAATCTACGACAAAGAAGGCAAGGATATACAATGGAGAAAAAAGACAGTCTCTTCAATAAGTGGTGCTGGGAAAACTGGACAGCTACATGTAAAAGAATGAAATTAGAATACTCCCTAACACCATACACAAAAATAAACTCAAAATGGATTCGAGACCTAAATGTAAGTCCGGACACTATAAAACTCTTAGAGGAAAACATAGGAAGAACACTCTTTGACATAAATCACAGCAAGATGTTTTTTGATCCACCTCCTAGAGTAATGGAATTAAAAACAAAAATAAACAAATCGACCTAATGAAACTTCAAAGCTTTTGCACAGTAAAGGAAACCATAAACAAGATGAAAAGACAACCCTGAGAATGGGAAAAAAATATCTGCAAATGAATCAACGGACAAAGGATTAATCTCCAAAATATATAAAAAGCTCATGCAGCTCAATATTAAAAAAACAAACAACCCAATCCAAAAATGGGCAGAAGACCTAAATAGACATTTCTCCAAAGAAGACATACAGATGGCCAAGAAGCACATGAAAAGATGCTCAACAGCACTAATTATTAGAGAAATGCAAATCAAAACTACACTGAGGTATCACCTCACACCTGTTAGAATGGGCATCATCAGAAAATCTACAAACAACAAATGCTGGAGAGGGTGTGGAGAAAAGGGAACCCTCTTGCACTGTTGGTGGGAATGTAAATTGATACAGCCACTATGGAGAACAGTATGGAGGTTCCTTAAAAAACTAAAAATAGAATTACCATATGACCCAGCAATCCCACTACTGGGCATATACCCAGAGAAAACCATAATACAAAAAGACACATGCACCCCAATGTTCATTGCAGCAGTATTAACGATAGCCGGGTCATGGAAGCAACCTAAATGCCTATCAACAGATGAATGGATAAAGAAGATATGGTACATATATACAATGGAATATGACTCAGCCATAAAAAGGAACGAAATTGGGTCATTTGTTGAAACGTGGATGGATCTAGAGACTGTCATTCAGAGTGAAGTAAGTCAGAAGGAGAAAAACAAATATCGTATATTAACACATATATGTGGAACCTAGAAAAAGGGTACAGATGAACTGGTTTGCAGGGCAGAAATTGAGACACAGATGTAGAGAACAAATGTATGGACACCAAGCAGGAAAGCAGCAGGTGGGTGGGGGTGGTGGTGTGATGAAATGGGTGATATGGATTGACATGTATACATTGATGTGTATAAAATTGATGACTAATAAGAATCTGCTGTATAAAAATATATATATATATGTTATTCAAGTCATCCAATGATGGAATGACCCAGTTGATTGTATGACTGATTTGACCAATAACAGAGTGATGGGAGTAACAAAAGAAAAAAAAAAGTATGTAATAAAAACCAGCACTAATAAGACAAAAGAACCAGGAAATTAGAGAATGTATAAGAATGCAGAGACATGATTATAAAATTAAGAATATTTATTCTAAAGTCCTATTCAAATAGTTCTAAGAATTTAAAAATGAATTATATCCTTGAAACAAGTATTGGGTTTATAAAACAAACTAACAAATATATATAGAATAAATTTGAACCTTTTAAAATAAGAATATTTAGATAAGTGAAAAATTAGCACACTCAATTTTGCTGAAACTAGAAATGTCAAAGAAATAATGAGTAAGTTGATGGATCCTAAAGAATTAAAACACACAAATGGAGGACGCTGTACGTAGTTAGGTCATAGTATGTATAGGACCTGTTACCCTATGACAGAGAAAGGATGCAGATATATAATATTTTTATTAATGCAGTTTGGTATAAGGGATTTCCTATTGCTTTTATTAGATATCACCCTTACTATTATATTGTAGTTTCATATTCTTCAACACGCCTGAAGTTCTCAGAGTAGAGTTTAAAAATGCAAAGTTACTTTAGAATATTTTAGGCTTTAAGTTTGTTCCTGCTTCCAGGACTGGCTCTTAAGGAGAGAAGAGCCTTGCAACTCAAAGTGTGGCCTGAGGACCAGCAGCACTGGCAAGACCTGGAAGTCTGTTAGAGATGCAGAATTTCAGGCCACACACAAGACCCGCTGGATGAGAATATGCATTTTTAAGGGATTCCCAAGTAATTGTTATAACATTAAAGTTCAGGACCACTGGCCTGTAAAGGGCAAAACAGTAAAAGTTTAAGGTCTGTGGGCCACTCTGTCATTGGTGCAACTATTTGATTCTGCCATTGTAGTGAAAAAGGAGTCAGAGACAATATATAAACAAATGAGTGTGGCTGTGTTACATGAAAATTTATTTACAAAGTAAGTGGTGGGGCACTTCTGGCTCTGGCTAAGATGGAGTAGTCCCAATATTCCTTCCACATACTAGACATAATACAAAAACAAACATAGATTCTGAAAGAGGAAAAGAAGAATCCAGACTGGCTTAAGAGCCATACAGCTAGAGGAACAACATGGTAGCAGGTTCTAAGGATTTCCTTCTTGCCTCCCATATATCACAGATGGGGTGCTGGAAAAGCCTATAACACAGAAGCACCAATATGTACAAATAATTCTGCTTCTTCTCGCCAAAGGAAAGGAAAAATTGGTGGCTTAACACAAGAGAAAAGGTCCACAATAGGTGATAATATCCACAATTCTCCAGCCAAATACAAAAGAAAATCTGTACCTCTACCTTGTAGAGTCAGCAGGGCTGACAGTGGGAGAGAATAAAAGAACAAAATGAAGGTAAGATTTTTATACTTTGCTTGAACTGTTAAAATGTTGGTGCCAATAAACTGGGATAAGTTACAAATATATAATGTAATACCTAGAACAACTACTAAAAAATTATATATATAAAGAGATATACTTAAAACTTTATACATAAATCTAAACAGTATTATTAAAAAATATTCAAGTAACCCATGTAAGATGTGAAAAGAACAGGAACAAAAAACATAGCAAATTAAAACAAAATGGCAATTGTAAACCTAATACATTAATAGCTATATTAATGTAAATGGTCTAAACACACAAATTAAAAGAGAACTTTGCAGAACAGATACATATTCAAAAAAATCTCACATGATGTATCTATGTGTTATTTAGAAGAAAGTCCCTTTAACTATAATAATATAGGTATTTTGGAAGTAAAAGGCATACCATGTGTATTAGTCAGGATTCTCCAGAGAAACCAAACTGATAGAGGGGGGAGAGAGAAGGAGGGAAGGAGGGAGGGAGGGAGGGAGGGAGGAAGGGAGATTAAGTGAGATTTATTTTGATGAATTGCTCATATGATTATAGGTGCTGGCAAGTCTGAAATCTGCAGAAGAGGTCAACAGGCTGGAAATTCCAGCAGGAGTTGACATTGTAGTCTTGAGACTGAAGGCATTCTAGAGGAAAAATTCCTTCTTCTTCTGGGGACCTCAGGTTTTTCTCTTAAGGACTTCAACTAACTGGATGAGGCCCACACACATTATGGAAGGTAAACTGCTTTACTCAGAGTCTATTGATTTAAATGTTAATTGCATATAAATACCTTCACTACACCATCTAGACTGATATTTGACCAAACAACTGGGTAACACAGCCCAGTCAAGTTAACACATAAAACTACAACTGGGTAACACAGCCCAGTCAAGTTAACACATAAAACTAACCGTAACACCATGCAAATATAATCAAAGGAAAACAGAAGTGGCTATATGAATATCAGATAAAATAGATTTCAGATTAAAGAAAATTAGCAGTGACATTATGATTATATAATAATAAGAGTCAATCCACCAATATGACATAGACATACTAAGTGTATATGTACTAAACAACAGAGCTTCAAAATACATGAAGTAAAAGCTGATATAAAACTGAAAGGAAAAATAGACATATACACAATTAACCATTGGAGATTTCAACACTCCTTTATCATTAATCAAAGAACTACTACAGGGTATCAGCTATGATACAGATGAACTTATTATCATCAAGCAAGAAGATCTAATCAACATATATAGAAACACACCAACACCAACAACAAAATACACATCTTTTGTGTTACCCATAGAACATTAACCAATATAGTCCGTATTCTAGCCATAAAAATCTCAGCAAATTTAAAAGAGGCAAAATCATAATGTGTTCACCAAATGGCAAAGTATCAAGATAGCAATCAATAAAACATAATAGGAAAGTTTCAAAATACTTGGAAACTCAATGACACACTTCTAAGGAACCCAGAGACCAAGAGGAAGTCTCAAGGAAAATAAAAGAAAATACATAATATGAAAATTTGTGGGACACAGCTAAAGCAGTACTGAGAAGGAAATTTAGAGCACCTAAACTCTTACATGAGAGAAGAGAAAGATCTCAAACTGATAAGCTAAGCCCTCACCCAAATAAACCCAAAGGAAGCAGAAGGAAGGAAATCATAAAAACCAGAAATCAATAACATTTAAAACAGGAAAATAGAGAAAAATTATTAAAACAAAAAGCTGGGTCTTTAAAAACTCGATAAAATAAATAAATCTCTACCAAGACTGACAAGGAATCAAAGAAGACAAAAATCATGAATATCACAAATGAAAGAGGATACATCACTGTAGAACTCACACATTTAAAGGTAATACTATGAACAATTCTATGTACATACATTTGATGACTAAGATGAAATAGACCATATGCAAGAAAGCACAAACTACCAAAATTCACATAATATTAAATTAATTGAGTAACCCTTTGGCTATTAAAGAAATTGCATTCAAAATCTCCTGAAAAAGAAACCTCCAGACTGATATGGCTTCACTGGAGAATTGAACCAAACATTTAAAGAAGAATTAACACAATTTCTACAGAATCTCTTCTGGAAAACTGAAAAGAATGGAACACTTCATAATTCATTTAATGGGGTTAGTATTATCCTGATAGCAAAATGACACAAAGAGAGGTCAAATAAACAAAACTATAGACTGAACATAGACCCAAAAATACTCAGTAAAATATTAAAACAGAATCTAGTAATATATAGAAATAACTATATACCTTGACTGTGGGTTTTCTCCAAAGTAACAAGGTTAGGTCAATATTTGAAAATCAATCGATGTAAGCTATGATATTAACAGGCAAAAGAAAAAATATCACATGAACATTTCAACAATGCTGCAGAAAAAACATTTGACAATTTCTAACACCCACTGATTAAGAAAACTCAGCAAACCAGGAACAGAGGTAAAATTCCTCAAACTCACAAGCATCTACCCAACAACAACAACAACAAACCTATAGCTACCATTACATTTATTGTAAAAAAAAAATGAGTGCTTTCTTCTCCTTAAGATCAGAAACAAGGCAAAGACGCCTGCTCTCACCACTCTTATTTGATCTAGTGCTGGAAATCCATGCCATTGAATAAATTTAAAAAAAGAAATAAAAAGCATTATGATTATAAAGGAAGAAATAAAACTGTTGCTCTTTGCAGATCCTAGAACTAATACGTACATTTAGCAAAGTCATAAGATTCATGATCAACACTCAAAAATTAACAGCAATTGTAAATACTACCATGAGCAATACAATCAATGAGCAAAATACAATATTTATAATTATTTTTAAGTGACTCACATAGCAACAGAAAACATGCAAAGGACTTGTATGATTAAAATTATAGAGTGTTGATAAAATAAATCAAAGAAAATCTAAATAAATGGAGAGATATACCACATTCACGTACTGAAAGATTTGACATTAATAAAAATGTCAATCTGTTCCAAGGTTGAACTATATAGCTTTGATGCAAATCCTTTTAAAATCCCACCAAATTACTCATAGATATAGATAAGATTATTTTAAAGTTTATATCAAAAATCAAAGGACTTAGAATAGCTTAAAACAATTTTAATAAAGAATAATGTGAAACAACCAAGGGTCAAAGAAGAAATCACAAGGAAATTAGAAAATATTTTGAGATGAATGAAAACGAAAATGCAACATACCAAAAAGTATGGGGTACAGCTAAAGTGGTGACAGTATTGTGAATGTACGAAATGCTACCAAATGTTCCCTTCAAAATGGTTAGTTTTATGTTGTGTGAATTTCACTGAATGTTTTTTAGAAAAGAACAAAGTGGAGGGAATCACTCTTCCCAATATTAAGCCTACTATTCAGCTACAGTAATGAAGACAGAGTAATGTTAGCAAAGGGATTAACACATATTTCAGTGGAACAGAATAGAGAAAACAGAAACAGAACCACAAAACAAATGATGATGAAGCAACTGAACACCACAGACAAAATAAATAATCTTGACCTAAACCTCACATCTCTTACAACATGTTTACACCTAAACATGGATCATGGACTTAAACATTAAAATTATAAAATTTTAAGAAAAACTCATAGGAGAAAATCTTTGAGATCCAGAGTTATACAGAGTTCTTAGACTTGACACTAAAAGCATGCTCTACAAAAGCAAAATTTATTGAACTGGTCTTCATCAAAATTAAAAACTGTGAAAGGTCATGTGAAGAATATGAAGAGAAAAGCTACCAGCTGGGAGAAGATATTTACAAACTACATATCCAACAAAAATCTAGTACCCAGGCTATATAAAGGTTTCTCAAAACTCAATACCTTAAAAAAGTCCATTTAGAAACTGGGCAAAAGACAGACATCTAACCTAAAATAATACAATATATGGATGGCAAATAAGTACATGAAAAGATGTTTAACATCATCGGTCACTACAGAAATACAAATTAAATCTACAGTGTGATATAACCAACACCCTTATCACAATGGCTGAAATGCTTTAAAGTGACACCACCAGATGCGTCCAAAGATGTGGAGAAACTGAGCCCTCATGAATTTCCGGAGGGAAAATAAAATATGTATAGCAACTCTGGAAAACAGTTTGGCAAGTCCTTTAAAAACTAGACTTGCCAACTGCATACAACCCAGCAATTACGTTCCTGTGCATTTATCCCAGAGAAATGAAAACTTCTGTTCACACACCAATGTTTATAACAGCTTTGCCTGTAACAACCAAAAAGTGAAAACAATCCATATGTCCTTCACCAGGTAAGTAGATAAATAAGCTAAGGTACAGCCACACCATGGAATACTACTCAACAATAAAAAAGACATGAAATATTGATACATGCCAAACCCTGGATGAGTCTCCAAAGAATTATGCTGAATAAAAGGCAAACTCCAAAGGTTACTTAACTTATGATTCCATTTATGTAACATTCTTGAAATGACAAAAGTATGGAAATGAAGAAGTAATTAATAATTAGGGATTGTGATATGAAGGGGTAAAATGTAAAGAGAGGGATGTGACTAAAGGGTTAGGCTTTACAATGAGTTATAAAAGTATCTTTGTGGTCATGGAGCAGTTCCCCAGCTTGGTTGTAGTGATGTTACACAAATCTACACATGTGACAAAAGTGACTAGAACCACATATTTTCTTAAAAGTACCATTGAAAAATAAATCAGTGGTCCATATTTGGCTTGCAAGCCATAGTTTACTGACCCACAGCCCAGAGCATTAGAGGGCCATGGTCCATATTCCATGGACGAGGTGGTGAAAGTTTAGTTATGCATATTATAATCCCTAAGGCAACTACTAAAAATTATAAGGAGATATAGCCAAAAAACAATAGACAGATTAAAATGGAATACTAAAAATTCTTTAAATAATCCAAAAGAAGGCAAGAAAATGGGAATAGAGAAATCAAAACATGAGGAAGATGGAAACTACTAAAGAAAAAGGGAAAAATCACCAAAATGATAAAACAATCATGAAGAGACCTGAAAGACAAATAAATGTATAAAGGATGCTTGATCTAACTAAAAATCATGGAAATCAAGATTAAAACCACACAAATACATCATTTCCTAGTCATTTAACTGGCAAAAATCTTACAGTTTGTCAACATTAAGTGTTGGTGAAAAAGTGGAACAGTAACCTTCATATACTGCTGCCAAATGTGTAAACTGGTGCCTCTCATGTTGAGAAGCAATTATGTTGTAAAGTGAAGATGTGCATATCCTAATGACATAGCAATTGCACTCCTAGAGAAACTTTTCAAAGATATAAACAAGGAGTCACATGTAAGGATATAATTATATCATATCATTGTTCATGATATCATTATATCAATATTCATTATACCATTGTTTAAATAAAAATAGGAAATACACACAATAATATATTTTTTATCTGTAATAGTAAGGTTTAGTTTTCTAGTTAAAAGTCCTAAGTGCTACCATCGTAATTATGGATCAGTTATTAAATAATGTACTTAAGTGCTATTGTAGATGTTTTCATTTCCATTATATGTTTTCTGTTAAGGAAGTACAAACCATAACATTGGGCTTTCTTTTTTTATTGAAGTATACTTGATATACAATATTATACTAGCTTCAGGTGTACAGCATAGTGATTCAATATTTTTATAGATTATACTCCATTTAAAGTTATTTCAAAATAATGGCTATATTTCCCTGTGCTGTACAATATATCCTTATTGCTTATTTATTTTATACATAGTATGTGGAATCTAAAAAATAAAACAAATGAATGTATGTAACAAAACAGAAACAGACTCACAGATATAGAAAACAAACTAGTGGATACCAGTGGAGAGAGGGGGGGGAAGAGGAGCAAAATAGGGGTAGAGGATTAAGAGATACAAACTACTATGCATAAAATGGACTTTCTTTTTAATTCATAAATGTACTTAATTAGAATTGAAGTTGTTGAACAAATCAATTATCCTTCTTCATTCATTTTAAATATAGAAACTTTCTAAAAATAAAAGAGAGAGAAATCTTCTGTTGGTTACCTATTATATTCCAGGTACCGTGCTAGGAGTCGAAGATACAGAATTAATAGAAAAGTGAGACACCTGTAGGATACTAATATAAAAGTCCGGACAATAATGAAATCCTTAATTAAAGTATTGGCACTGGGATCTTTAAAAAAAGTTTCCACTCAAAAAAAAAAAAGTTTCCACTCAAGAGATGAGATGGAAGCAAAAATGACAGTACCTGACAATGGGTTGGATGTTGAGACTGAAAGAAAATGAGTCTATGATAACTCCCAAGTTTCTTTACTGGATGGTTGGGTGGATGGTGGTACTGCTAAGTGAGTTAAAGAATACAAGGAAGACACAGTTTTGAGGATAAAGATGGCTAAGTACAATTGGGATATAATTACTTTCATGTGCCTATGAGACATCTTCGTAGAAAGGTATATTTACATAACACATCTCTCCTTTATAGTTCATATTGTTCTATTCTTGCCTAGACTTATTTTTGTTACTTTTTCTTTCTACATAATGCGATTTTAATCAATCCTCGCCTTCAGTTTCCCCTTCTCTGATCTTTCCAGTTCTTCTTTCTTCAATTACAGCAATCAGAATTTCCTACCATATCCCAGGCGTGGATGTACCATGGTTCAGTGCAATTGGACACGTGTTCTCTGTCGTTTTCAATTGTCTTCCAATTACACCAGAATTTCATTAGTCTTTCTTACTAATGAGTCTTTCTAGGATATAACGCTTAGAAATACAAATATATTCTAGGAGAAAGCTTAAAAAACTCAATGAATCTAAAGAGATTATAGATGTCCACAACACAGGGTCAAATTGATCGATCTCTGTATAAAGTTGTATTTCTCTGAATTAAGCTATATACTAGTTACATATTACTGGAAAAGCTAACTCTAGATGATTTAGATAATGATTTAAGCTCCCAAGATTAATGCAGAAAAGACTTAATAATGAGTCACACTATTGGGTGTAGTTGCTGATCATTTCTTTATCTTTACCTTCCCTTGTTCAAGATAAAATTTCAAGATCTAACCAAATCGATAACTTTGAAACTGTGGTTGGAATTGTTTATCTTTTGAGTGGAACTGACATTTAACAAGGCATGACAGCACACCTCCAGGTGAAGGTATCTTGGTGCCAAACAGCCAAAGCCAATATAGTAAACACAGTTCCACATAGTAATTGTGACAATTCCAAACAAGAACGTTCATGAATATCAGTTACTTATGCCTAGGATCTTAAATTATATAATTCAGTCAAGCTTTCCATAACTGGAATTGGTCTTTTGATCTCAGCCTGGTTTCTTATGTCTATGTTATTGATTAGAACATAGAAGAGTTGAAAGATGTGATTTCCTCCCTCCTATACCACCCACTTCCAAAACACAAACATACAGCCCCTAATAGTATCATTTCAAGCCAACTCCACTAACCTAAATTACCAAAGCTATGCTCCTTAGCAGAACACTGTAACTGGGTTTACTCTTCTAACCATAAAATTTGTCACATAAAGTGAACCTCATGATTATATAATCTAGCTAATAATGATAACCACAATTTCATTTATTAACAATCAATACTTATTAAACACATTATCTACCAGGTTCTGTTCTTAGTGCTTATTATATATTAACTCCTTTAATCTCCAAGTGATCCTATGAGGTATATTATCACTATTATCAGCATTTTAGAGATTAGTAGATGAGACAGAAATTGAATAACTTGCCCAAGGTCACAGAGTTGGTAATTACCAGAGCTCAGATTCAACTCCCAGGCCAGTTTGACTCCAAAGACTATAGCATTAACTACTGTTCTATTCTATTATTAAATGTCCAGTGTAGGAATTCACCCCAGCTCTGTCTTACTCCAGACCTTATTTTTAATCTAATATGCTATGTTGCCCCACCAGTCTGATATGTTGCCCCTAAAAATGATACTAAATAATAAGTTACAAAAACTTAGTAACAACCTCAAAGTTTACCATCCTACTTCAAGTGTCCTAGTTTATCCTACATATTGAAATAAGACTTGAATGCTTACTTCAGATTCTGCTTATGACCTAAAATGAGTGAATGAATGAGGCCTCTCTGAACGTATCTAACTAAATCAGTGTTGCCTAAACTTAACTTCATCATGATACATGTAAATGCTGCTCGTAGCCAGAGTGTCACCACCATAGGGGCTTTGACTATGTCAGGCCACACCCGGCCACCTAAAGGCTCAGAGAATCAATATACCAGGCTCACCTGTAACCCTTTCATAAAACATTGGTTGCCAACCTCTTGTCTAAACCTTCCTTAAGCCTTTTTGTATCTTTGAGCTTCACTAGCATTTAGGTAATATGTTTTCATATTTTGATGTATACTTAAAATAGCTGCTTAAAAGGCAGGGGAACTGTAGTGTGGAGGATGGGAAAAGGGAAGAGTATACAAAAAGAGTCTGTTCTATTTTATTACACAAAATGCTTTCCTCTGCAGATATATGACAGTTCACTCTCTATCCTGCAAGGTAAGAAATAAAAGTTATAAATCTAAAACATTAATGCATCCATACTATATTTCAAGAAGCATGTAGAACAAAACTCCTTTCTGGGACTGACGTGGAAAATGACAGAGGATGGCATGAAGGGTCATACCCACTATAATGGCTTTCACATCACACAAAGGGAAATGCACAATGAGTTGTCCTTCATGCTTGAAAAACTGGTATTATTAACTCACCATTAGAAAGGGTATGCTCCTAAAAAAGTTTTCTGTATAGTTTATAAATGAAATCATAATTTAAATATGCTAGCAGAACTTAAACTCTGTTTTAAAACCATAGCAAATAAAAGTATTCAATGCATAAAAAATAACTGTTTAAAACACTAGCCCTGAGATTGACATTTGATTGAACTGCAAAAAGACAACTTAAAATAATTTTCAAAACTTTTTAAACCATAATTCTCTAAATCAGTAATGATCGATCCATGCCTAATTGGGACTTTTAGAATATACCATGTGGTTCAAGAACAAAGTGTGAAGATAAATATCATTTCTCAATTTTTTATTGATAATAAAATTTGAAGACCCCAAAATAGAGAGAAATCTAACATTAGAGTGCTTTTACAACAATGTTGGAAGAAGATGGATTAGGAGGAGAGAAGCCTAGCTCTTCTGCTTAATTAGTTCTGTAATATTAGAGGAAATTATTTACCTCATTTGAATCTCTATCTCTTCATCTATAAAATTAGATATAAGGACTTCCACTTCCAAGAAAAATTTCCTATTCCTCCTGCAAAGTACAACTAACAATCCTAAACATTATATACATAAAAAAACATAAGAAACATTTTATTTATTTATATATATATATATATATATATATATATGTATGTTTATATATATAAACATAAGAAAACTCTGAAAAGTGGAGAGTGGAGAGTAGAAGGAAGACCAGCCAGAAACCTCAAGACTCAAGAAACAACACAACAGTGAGTTCTCTGGGCTTTCTTTTTTTCATATGTTGCACACTGGAAGCTAAAGAAGCCAGAAACCTGGAAATGCCAAGGAGTGCAGAAAAAAAATCCTGTTCTATCTTGCCATAGGACCATGAAAGAGGCAGCCTATTGAGACAAGAAACTTTTAGGAAATAAGGGCTTGAATCTAGCCTGACACCATGGAACAAACTGGGATCTCAGCACTACCAGGGTGTAACAGAGCATCCCCAGATTCCCAGTAGATGAATCTTTTCTTTACTCAGAAAATGCTGAGTAAAGATCCAGGACTTTCAACCGCACCAGAAAGTAACAAGCACTCCCCAACTGCAGTGATACTTTCCCCATCCCACTGCTAGAAAGGTGTCAGAGGAAGCCAGCTAAAACAGAAGATTCAAATAAGACTCTGAGTCTCACAGTATAATATACAGATTGTCAAGCTCTCAATAGAAAATTATGAAATATATGAAGAAACAGGAGAATCTTAAACTGAATGAAAAAACCAATCAATAGATACCAACACCAAGATGACAAAATGTCAGTTTCTGACAAAGAAACTAAAGTGGCCATAATACTTCAACAAGCAATAATGTACATGCTTTAAACAAATGAAAAAAAGAAGAATGGCTTATCAAAGAAATCGAATTTATTCAGAAAAATACAATAACTAAAATTTTAAAACCTCAGTGGATGGACCCAAGAGTTAAATGAAGGGCATGGAGAAAAGAATCAATGAACTGAATGACAGAAAACTAGAAATCATCCAACCAGAACAACAGAAAGAAAACAGACTGAAAAAAAAATAGCAAAGCCTCAGGATTGTGGGATTATAACAAAAGGTCTAACATTCATGTCATTGTGGCCCCAGAAGGAGAAGGGGAAGAAAGTGGAGCTTAAAACGTATTCAGAGATAAGTTTTTGGTCTGGAAACTTCCCTAATTTGGCAAAAAAAAAAAAAAAAAGCCACAAAACATGAAACTACAGATCTAAGAACCTAAGAGGTGTACAAACATGATAAACTCCAAGAAATTAACACTAAAACACATCATAATCAAGACTCTAAAAACTGAGGGAAAAACCTTAAAAGCAGCCAGAGACAAACAACCCATTACTTATAGGAGAAAGACAAAATGACAGTGGATTTACCAACAGAAAACATGGAGTCCACAAGGAATTGGCACAACATTTTTCAAGTGCTAAAATAAAAGAACCATAACCCAAAATCCTATATCCAGCAAAAATAGCTTTCAGGAATAAGAGGAAATCAAGGCATTCTCACATGAAGGAAAATGAAGAGTTTGTCACCGACAGACTTATACTAAAAGAATGGCTAGAGGAAGTTCCCTAACAAAGGGGGAGTGATAAAAAGAATAACACAGTATGTAAAAATATGAGTGAATCCAGTAGACTTTTCTTCTCCTCTTGGGTTTTTTAAATCATATTGGATGGTTGAAATAAAAATTATAATATTGTATGATGCTGTCATAGATAGTGATTCCTCTAATGGATCTGGGGAGAGTCAAATGAAAATCTTCTAGAAAGGATGCACCATTCTAGATGCCATTAAGAACATTTGTGATTCATGGGAAGAGGTCAAAATATCAACATTCACAGGAGTTTGGAAGAAGTTGATTCCAGTCCTCATGGATGACTTTGAGGGCTTCAAGACTTTAGTGAAGAAACTCACTGCAGATGTGGTGAAAATAGCAAGAGAATTAGACTTAGAACTGGAGACTGATGATGTGCCTGAATTGCTGCAACCTCCTGATAAAACTTGAAAGAATGAGGATAAGCAAAAAGGTGGTTTCTTGAGACAGAATCTACTCCTGGTGAAGATTACTGAAATAACAAGGGTTTAGAATATTACATAAACTTAGTTGATAAAGCAGCCGCAGGGTTTGAGAAGACTGACTCCACTTTAGAAGAGGTTTTACAGTGGGTAAAATGCTATGAAACAGCATTGCATGCTACAGAGGAATCCTTCGTGAAGGGAAGAGTCAATGTGGCAAACCTCACTGTTGTCTTATTTTAAGAAACTGCCACAGCCATTCCAACCTTCAGCAAGCATCCACCCTGATCATTCAGCAGCCATCAACATCAAGGCAACACCCTCCACTGGTAAAGATTATAACTAGCTGAAGTTTCAGATGATAGGTAGCATTTTTTAGCAATAAAGTATTTTTAATTAAGGGATATACACTGTTTTTTTTAGACGTAATACTACTGCACACTTAAGAGACTATAGTATACTGTAAACATAACTTTTATATGCACTGGAAAACCAAAATATTAGTGTGACATTATTGCAACATTCCCTTTATTGTGGTGATCTGGAACAAAATCTCTGATATATACCTGTGTACATATTTCCAGGTGTGTTGTACCCTGCCTCCACCTGTAACTACCAGCTCAAGCCTCATCTTTTCCAAGAAATATTACTTAATACTTAATTCCTTTCCCTTTCTCTACTATCCTATATCCATTTTGTTCTATTTCCTTCTTGTCTTCCCACCAACTAGATTATAATCTTAGATATAAGGACTGTGTCATTACTTCTGTGTCTTCCACATTTTCATGAAGATATAAAAGCTAGACATGTTTAGTCGGAGAAGGTATAGAGATGGAGAACACATTGTCTGGCATGCTCTACCTACCTAATGGATAGGCCCATGGACTTGAAAACCTCTATTAGGTTACTGGATTGCATCTTGGGAATTATACAATATCTTTTCTTGAATTCATTGTTTATTGCTTTATCATGAAGATAAAACTTTGGAGAAAATGAGCATTTTCAAACAGCAGCCAGTGAAAATATTATAGGCTTTGGAGTAAGAGAGACTTGGGAATAAAACTGAACTGCTGCCAATTAGTTACATGATCTTAAGCAAGTTATTTAACTTCTTTGTGCCTGAGTTTATCTTATATAAAATGTGGATTATGATAGCACCTATTCTACTGGATGCCTGTGAAAATTAATTGAAATATATGTACAATGTCTTTCATAATGCCTACCAGTCAATAATCAATAGCTTAGCGTTCAATAAATGGCAGCCATTATTATCTATTCACCTAATAACCACTGAGCACTCACTATATGACAGCCCTGTGGTAAGCACTAAGTATATAGAGATAAACAAGATACATTCTCTGCCTTTTAGCAGCTCAGATAATACTTCCTAGTGAGCTTGAAATCAGGTCTTTGCCTAGAGTTCTCCCATTTGAGGTTAAACATCTAGAGCCAAATTTTTGTTCAATAAACTCACCAGGTTCTTTTAAACACAATTTACTGTTAAGCTAGGTATACCCCATCCTTTACTTACAAAATTGAATATTTTAAGTGAATTATACAATTTTATATTATCTTTGCTGAATTGCATCTGGGTACTTTTAGCCCATAATTTCAATTTATCTTTTAAATACTTTGATCTTTAGATTAAATGTATTGTTTAATACCACCAATAAAAATTTATCGTCTACCTTTTGTATTTATTCAAGTTACTTAAAATTCTGAATTGGACAGGAACATCCAGCTCTATCTCTAAGTCAATGCTTAATTAAAATTCAATACTCGTATAGTGTAGTTGTCCATCTGCAAGTCCTTCAAAATACAGAATTTATCTCTGTATCTATCATAGCATTTATCACAACACCTTGTGCCTAAAGAATTCAAAAAATATTTACTGAAAAAATGTATACATATATTAATAAAAATGATAATTTTAAACCATAGCACAATTAGTTATGCAAAAAAATCGTACAAGAAAAACTGTTAACTAAATGGCACAGGCAATAAATCTAAAGGAATTTGGGAAAAGAAACATCAAGAGGTTCAGGGAAAGTTTTACAAAGAAAGTAGGATTTTAGTTGAGAATTTTCTGGTAGAAAGTAGGACTAAAAATTGGGTTGTTTTAGATCGCAGGGAATATTAAATACTGACTAAGGTGTTTAGACTTTATATTTTAAACAATGGAGAGGCACTGAAGGTTTTTTGAGAAGGGAAAGTCACATAGTCAATTTTTTACCTTAAGAAGACATGAACATCACTGGGTAGAATGAATTGACAATGATTTTTAAGCAATTATTTATTAGGTACTTTCACATGAATTATATGATTTAATTCTAACAAAGACATAAGATAGGAATTATTATTTCCATTTTATAAATAAGAAAACAGCCTCAGAGAGGGTATATGGTTTACCCTAGGCCACAAAACTAGTGCAAGTATTATTATTTCTGTATCCCCAGTGCCTAGCATATTATCTAGTATATTATAGGCTGATGATAATATTTGTTGAATACCTAATTACTCATATAATCCTTCATTCCTAAGAAAATGGTTTTTTTTTCAACCTATTGTGTTGGAATTGCAAAGTATAGTCTTAGATGATAATGATGCCAGGTATAATCAGCATCATTATTTATACAGTAAGTTTACTTTTTCAAAGAAAGTTTCTATGATCTAATTTCATCCTCAAATGTGTTCCATGACTGCAGGTATTATTATTTCCACTTTATAAATGGGGAAACTGAGATCCAAGTCATTTATCTTAGGGCTCATGCCTTGCTTATGGAATAGCTGGTACTACTGATTAACGCTGGCGGGACCAAGTATAACAGTATAAACAGTGGGTATGTGTAATTTAGACTTTTTCAAGACAAAATTATTCTTGTGTGTCTGGCATGGAGAGAGCTAAAAACCATACTTCCCATAATACAACATCAGATTTTCTTCTCTGTGTAAGCTAATTTTATATAAATAAATATACATCTCACATAGGTAAAATCTCCTTATAGAGAATTACAAAGAACTGTTGAAAATACCTTTGTTGGGATGCTATCCATTTTACTTAATCCTTACTCTTGAAATAACTCAGCCAGTTTAGAAAGAACAAGAATAATTTAGTTAAGATTGGCTTAATCAGATTTGACTTTTATAGTGATTTTGGGATGAGTACACAACCAAATCTCCTTCTGGTCCTATCCACAGGTTTTCTATAGCACAAGGCCAAGGCATAATTCAACTACTGCACAGTAAAAGCTAAGTATTAGGGTGTAAACCTCCAAGTAGAGGTTCACAAATATATCACAAAGTGAAGCTGAGTATTTGGAAGATAATAGGAGGAAACCAACTTAATCAAAGGCATCAGATCCTAACCATCTCCCATTAATTACATCATCCTTAAACTCCTGAGAAAACTTTCCTTCCACATGCTCAGCCACCATTTACCATATCTTAGTGACAAATGGAGATGCTGTAGTGTAATGTGGTAGTAGCACATTAGAGTCAACTTTCTAGAAAACTTAAGGATACTTACAGTGTTCTTTCCAGAACAAAAATTGTTTCATTACAAATATATATTCTAAAATATGAGTGGCATGTGCACCAAGTTTATTCCCAATGCCTTTCGAAAATTAGAAGCAAAGCTTATCTATGTCTTAGTTTGCAAAGTATTAAATCATCTAAGGCTATTGAAATAAGCAATTTTATCCATTTTTTTTCATTCACATATTTATTTATTGATTCCTAGTAGTGTGACTTTTGATATTCTAACTGGTTAATAGTCAATTTAATTAATTCAATTTTTACTTGAATTAAATTGATTGATAACCCCTGATTAATCAAACACTAACTAGATGTTACCATGAAGTTATTTTGCTGATGTAATTAAAGTCCCTATTCAGTTGACTTTAAGAGAGATTATCTTAGATAATTTGAGGGGGTCTGTCTGAGTGTTATGGAAAAGCTTAAAAGCAGAATTGAGGTTTCACCAGGGAGAAAAGAAATTCCACCTAGGAACAACAGCTTCAGTCCATGCCATGGGTTCAAACCTTCCCATAATCTTCCCTTCCTGACTACCCATCCTAGGGATTCAGGACTGGCTTGTTCCCAAAATAGTGTAAGCCAATTCTTTGTAATCTCACTCTTCTGTGTTCGCTCTCTCTCTCTCTCTCTCTCTCTCTATATATATATATATATATATATAAAATGGTTAATTGTAATTTTATCTGTCAATTTGGCTAGGCTATAATACCACTGATCTAAGTGTTGCTGTGAAAGTATTTTATAGATGTGGTTAACATCTACAATCAGTTGAGTTTACGTAAAGGAGATTACCATCCATAATGTGGGTGAGCCTCATCCTATTAGCTGAAGGTCTTAAGAGCAAAAATGAGGTTTCCAGAGAAGAAATTAAGAAGTATGTGTGAGAGATATAGATACAGATACAGATCTCACATACTTTTCTTATTATTATTATATAGTTACATATATTACTTATATTATATATAATATGTTATATATATATAGTATAGGCATATCTCTTATTGGATCATTTACAAATAGATACAAGACATTTCACTGTGTTCTCCAGAAGAAACAGACATAGATAGGAGCTTACCATCTAGTCAAAAAATAAGAAAAGAAGAAATAATGAATATGCAATAGAAAGTAATAATAAAACTATAAAAGAGGTAAAGGTAAAATGATTTGGAAGTTCAATGGGGAGAAGTGATGGACAAACTGAAAAACCCAAGAAGGGTTGAACCCAATGATTTATCAATTTATATCTGATTTTACTTAGAGTACATTTAAGACATATAAAAGTTGTTTTGTTTCAGTTCTAAACTTACACAAAGTATATCACTTCCATTTTTAAATCTTTTTCACTGTGAACTCTTAAAAAATGGCTGTGCTTCACGGCTTTACAGATTGATATATAAACATATGATAGATATAGATAACCTATGATAGGTTGATTGATTAAGCAGAATTCAGCAAATAAGTATAGCTTTTTATGGTGTTTAACTTATGGTACAGTTTAGTTCGATAGCTGACTTATAAATCCGTTGTCCTGAGGGCAAAATATACATTCTATTCCTTTGGTTGGCATCATATAGAAACAATTTAGAATAAGAGGGATGATGATTAGATAGAATGTCTCTAAGGACACGGAATTTTTTTTTAATTTAATATTTTACCATGCCACATACAGCAACATGTATGCATTGGAGACCCTTAATGAACACAAATAAAATATGACTGTGGCAATTACTCTTCATTTCTGGGACAAATCAAAATTTTGTAACTTAGCTCAAACTTGATATTACTAATAATTTCGTAGTCAATCTTATTTGGTAGAACAAATCATAGCTGTTATAATAATTAAACAAATATATGTCCTGGCCACAGTTCCCCATTTGTTTTAGCCTGTAGTACACCCTGTTCCTCCTCTCATAATTTCTCTCTTATTGTTCATTTCCTTTCATTTTCACTTTAAATCTACAACACCACAAAAGCAAGTTGTTTTCCACTGATGATGCTAAGATAAGTAAGGCACAGTCATCAATGAATCTTACAATCTTTCTGAAAATGAGAAAAGCATTCAATTAAATTGAACAGAGAGAATTCCCCACCTGGTCAAAAATTTAATACCAAACAGGCTCCTAGGTAAACAAAGTTAGGGTTTTAGCTAGAGAAAAAAGCTCTCTCCGTGCAACATGAACACAGGGTTAATGTTGGCTCTCCTTGTATAGGGGGAGTCCATATGGCAATAACACAACATATACACATAATAAGTTTAGGTTGAGTAAATTGTACCAAATGTCTCCCTGTTTATTTTGTTCAGGTCCATTTTAAAATGTATTATGTTATCTCCCAGATGAAATAAATACGAAGCTCCAACTGCAGGGTTATAAGTTCTCTTCTACCTACTGCAAGGCTGTCTCAGCAGGAAACACTGTTCCTTGGGAGCAGGTACTATGACACATTTATAATCAGAGTTCTACTAATTAATCCCCCTGGAATGGTATACCTGAGAGAAGCAAATGCATCCTTTCATTAAAATCCAAGTCCCTTCCATAAAAACCAGTAATTTCCATTTTCATTTACAGAAAAGATGATGAGAATTCACCAAGTTGGCTCCTAGTGTGGTATTCAAGGAGTAAGTGTGAAGGTCAGAAAACAAATTAACACAAACCTCAATCAGATATTGAAGAGCTTAATACTGACAAGTGTAGGAGTAGATTAGTTATTTCTTAATTCCAGCTGAATAAAACCATTTAATTGAAATGAGACAATTCACTGAGTTAACAGTTTAACTGCATCAGCATGAGGCTTAATAATATTTTATTTCTTTTACCAAAAATCAACAATGGAAATAGTATAGAAACCGCTTTTCACTACCGTCGGTAACTAACATTATATCTGTATCCCATGGTTGTAATAACCAGGAAATGTGTGATTTATTGCTCTTGGATTAGAGACCTGTTTTCAACACAATTCAGTTAATGTGATAAGCATTTGTGCAACAGTAATGTGGTTACAAGAAATGCTATATGATAAAGTACAAAAAGATACAGTGGACAGTATCTAAAACTACGAGAATCTTCCTGCAGTAGAAAGTAGGGAAGAGTAACCCTTTGCAAATTACCTCCAATTCCATCTCCAAATTTCTCTAAAGTGACTCTCCAATGTGAACATTTTCTCTCAAGATTATTTCAGTTAATGAAATCATTTATCTATACAGACTTTGCCTAAAGCTCATAAAGTTGTAGTATACCAACCCAACTAAGGCATAACCAAGCAAAATAACTTGTGAAATCTGAATCAAAATCAGATCACTGAGAGGAGAAATGTCAAATCCACTATTTGGTCTTTGACTGAAAAAATGCCTGCATGAATTCTAGACTGTTATGCAGCTATTAAAAGTGTGTATTTTGGGCTTCCCTGGTGGCATAGTGGTTGAGAGTCTGCCTGCCAATGCAGGGGACACAGGTTCGAGCCCTGGTCTGGGAGGATCCCACATGCCACGGAGCAAATGGGCCCGTGAGCCACAACTACTGACCCTGTGCGTCTGGAGCCTGTGCTCTGCAACAAGAGAGGCCACGATAGTGAGAGGCCCGCGCACCGCGATGAGGAGTGGCCCCCGCTTGCCGCAACTAGAGAAAGCCCTCGCACAGAAACGAAGACCCAACACAGCCAAAAATAAACAAATAAACAAATAAATAAATAAAAATAAAATAAAAAATAATCAGGTACTTATTAAAAAAAAGTGTGTATTTTATAAGAAACATGGTTAAGAGTTATGCCACTTTAAATTCAAAGCAAAAAACAGAACAATATGCACAACAAATTGCAATTATGTGAAAACGTGTGTGCAAGTGGATAAGGACAAGAAAGGAATACATGAGGACAAAACTAGCTGCTCTGTTAGGATTATATAATTATGGAATTTTTCTCTTTCAAAGACCCCTTTAATACTGTTGATACATCAACTTCTTCACTAAAATCAAATGAACAGAAAATCCAAACAAAAAACCAACCTAGCCAACAAAGAAAAATTTTAGCTCATGGCTCAGTAAAATTTTCATTTCAAGCACTATGCTTTAATATCACAAAAATTGTGTTACAGAATGTATAGGTCAAATTAAAAACTCTTGTTATGGTTGGGTCCTCTCCTCTTCCTATCCAAGAACTTTCTCAGAATATTTGAAAAAAAAAAGGCAGAACCATTAGACAGTGTGATCCATTAGCAGGACTTCTATTATAGGAAAGATTTTACTTTAAAACAATAGAATTGCTCACTTGAACATATCCTCAGGGTCTTACTGATCTTTGTATTCTTAGTTTAGGCCTGGCATATATCAGTTGCTCAATAAAGGTTTCTAGAATAGAAAAATGATTATTATTGTATCTGAGCACAAACTTTTCTGCTACAGTCTTTGTACAGTAGCAATTATGAATAAGATTTATTGAAGATTCCAGAATAATTACACAGTCCATTATTGAAAACATAATATTCAGTGATTTTTATAAAATTGGTCTACTGAATCAGAAGCCCTAGATGGTTTATTTTAAAACTTTCCAAATATTTAATAAGCTTAGAAAAAATTTTAAAAATACATATTGTGTATGTTAACTGACTTTTCAGGACACTAAAATGAGAGGGATGAGCCAGTAATGTATTCTGCAAAGAATGTACTTCCAAGACGTTTGATAATAATAAACATCATGAGAGCAACGTTAAATACTATTTTTCTTGCATTTCATTACTATTCTTTCATAAACATAGGCAGAAGCACATGTGCACACACACACACTCTTATGAGCAGTAGTGTAACCATGCATTTAGTAGAGGCAACGTGTTGAAATAGCAACTAATGATGAGAGATAATGGGTATGAACTTTTTGTCCAAGATAATTTCCTAGGAAATCAACCAGGTATCTGACAAATGCTGTACATCGATCTTTCCATTTTTCGAACACAACCCATTGATCTGGCATCACAGGAATTTCTGAATCTTTAGAAGAGAGTTCATCCTAACTTGCCTTCTCTAATGTTTATGAGAAGAAAAACTTTTCTCACTATCTTGAAGAAAATCTGGGCTAAACTATGCATCGCTGCTCTAAGCTGATTTAACATATAGGGTTATAATTTTATAACACTTCTACAGCATATAGTAAATTTATTTCATATAAATCAAAGAATAAAGGTTAGGAAATTCCCACTCTGGATTACATTATTATTACCTTAACATAGAAAAAAGTAATTTGCAGGTTAGCCCTATTAGACTTTGTATACAGGCAGAGGAAAAGTGAAGGTGAGATAAAGTTGAGTTATTTAACTCATTACTGACTGGGGGATTTTTGCAGAAACTAATGCCTGTGGCCAGCGATTTCTTACGTAAATGAATATTGAAACATCTCTGGTCAATAACGTTCAGGTAACAAAAGACATATTAATACGTCTCTGGTCAATAATGTGTTAAAACAAGGAGCTACACTGCCCACACCAGCAGTGCTAACAGTGATACAGCAGGACATTACATCCCCCTTCCCCACCCGATGGCAGCAGAACTCCGCTATCCCTGCAAAGGGGGTGCCAACAAGGCTAGTGTTTCCTGGCCCCCCACTCAGCAGCAGCAGAAGATTCAAGTCTTGTATTTCCCAGCCATTCACACAGCAACAAAAGGCAACCAAAATCTCCTGTCTCCCAGCCCTATACTCATGAGAACAAGACGGTCTAGGCTTGATGTCTCCCATCTAACTACTCAACAGTAGAAGAAAACCAGGCTTGATGTCTCCTGACTCCAAATCTAGTGGCAGAGGGTGACTTAGAAAGAACATTTATCAACCCCTCCACCCAATAACAAAAGGTAGCCCAGGCAAGTGCCACCCCCCAGCAAAAGTGGCAGAGACTGACCAGGAAGCTTACTGGCACCAGGCAACTCAGAAAGCAGAATGGGAGAAATGCTCTCTGTCCCACAAACCCAGTGTTACTCATACCCCTAGTGGCACACCAAGAGGCCTAAGGAACCCCTTCTGCCCACATGGGATAACCAGCAGGGAATGAGGCATAAGAAAAATGCTTCATCCAGCGATTATAAATTATCTTGAAGCAAACGAAAAAAATATAAAATCTCAGCAAAGAAACAGAAGCATGGAAAACAACCAAATGGAATTATCAAATGGAATTATCAAAAATTATCTTTTCCAAATGGAAAAGACAAAAAAATGCAACAAAACCTTACTGAATGGTCTCAATACAGGAATGGAGAAGACAGAGAAAAGAATCAATAAACTTCAGGACATATAATTAGAATTCACACAAATTGAAAACCAGAAAATATACTAAGAAAAAAAGAACAGGGCCTTGGAGACCTATGAGACAATAACAAAAGACCTAATATTTGTATCATCGGATAAGGAAAAGAGAGTGGTACTGAAAAAGCAGTTAAAGCCTTAAAAATGGCTGTAGAAAGTTCTCCAAAAAGAAAGAAAATGAAAGTAAAAGAAGGTGTGGAACTTCAGAAAGGAAAAGGAGAAAAAAACGAATGAATAAAATAGAGATAAATATAGCTTGTGAGTTTCTTAAATCATATTTGATGTGGTACTCAATGCTTTTATATTTGTATATTTTAATACCTATAGCAACCATGAAGAAAACTATAGGGTGAAATAGTTTTAAAAAACTATAAATAAATCAAGATTTAAAAAAATATCCAAATCACCCACAGGAAAAAAAGAGCAACAGAGAAACAAGAAACAGAGGGGAAAAAACAGTAAACAAATATTAAAATGGTAGACTTACACATAACATATCAATAATTAACTTATATGTAAATGGCATAAGTACACAAAAGACAGAGATTAGCAGAGTGGATAAAAACCCATACACAATTATACGCTATTTACACAAAATTCACTTCAAACTAAAAGGTTGAGTATAAAGGAATGGAAAATATAGATAACTCAAACATCAAAGTAAGTGGGAGTAGCTATGTTAATATCAGCTAAAGTACATTTCAGAGCAAAAAAAATTATTAGGGGTGAAGAGGGACATTCATTACATAATAATAAAAGGATAAATCCATCAAAAATATATAGGATCCTAAATGTGTATGTATCAAACAACAGAGTTGCAAAATATGTGAAGCAAAAACTGATTGAGCTGTACAGAGAAATAGATAAATTCACAATTATACTTAAGAAATTCAACACCTCAGTTTCACCAATTAATAAACTACTAAAAACAAAATCAGCAAAGATATAAAAAACTGAACAATACCATCAACCAACAGCACCTAATTAACATTTATAGAACACCCCCACACTAAAGTAAGATAGATATTATCAATATTTCCAAGCACCCACTGAACATTCACTGAGATATACCATACACTGAGTCACAAAGCAAATCTCAATAAAATTATATAAAATATGTTTTCTGAACATAATGGAATCAAACTAGAAATCAATAACAGAAAGAAAACAATGTCTTTTAAAGACAAGCATTTAAAAATTAAACAATATACTTCCAATAACCATCAGTCAAAGAGGAACTCTCAAACTAAATTTCAAAAAGTACCAGAACTTAATGAAAATGAACATACAATATATCAAAATTTGTAGTATACAGTTAAAGCAGTGCCGAGAGGGAATTTTATAGTACTAAATGCAAACAATAGAAAAGAGAAAAGGTCTCAAATAAATATGCTTAGTTCCTTCAAGATGCTAGAAGAAGGAAAAGCAAAATAAACCTGAAAAAAACATAAGGGAATAATAAAGAGAATAAATCAATAAAATTAAAAATAGAGAAAATAAAGGAAACAAAAAGTTGAATCGTTGTCGCTTCGTTGTTGGCATTTTAAATAATAACGTAAAATATTCTCTACAAAATTAAGATTTGATTATGCACTATATTAAAAGTAAATGTAGGGACTTCGTTGGTGACACAGTGGATAAGAATCTGCCTGCCAATGGAGGGGACACGGGTTCAAGCCCTGGTCCGGGAAGATTCCACATGCCGCGGAGCAACTAAGCCCATGCACCAAAACTACTGAGCCTGTGCTCTAGAGCCCTCAAGCCACAACTACTGAAGCCCATGCACCTAGAGCCCATGCTCTGCAACAAGAGAAGACACTGCAATGAGAAGCCTGCACACCGCAACCAAGAGTAGCCCCTACTCACCGCAACTAGAGAAAGCCCGTGTGCAGCAATGAAGACCCAATGCAGCCAAAAATAAATAAATTAATTAATTTTTTAAAAACGTAAATGTAGATGCAGTTATCAGTTAAACTGATAAACTGCAAAGCCCAAATTATTTCATTGACTTTGAACGTTAGAAGACTTAGAGATTTTCCATATCAGAAGTCCTTAACTGGTCTATACAGAAAAATCTGTGGTGGGCTTTTAGAATATGACTACCCAAATTCCTAACTACTCACATCTCCTTCTTGCCCAATAATTTGTAAATATGGTACTGAAGCTTTATAATTTTGAAGAACAACTGGATATGTTAAACACCCAAGGGGAGATTTTTCTTCATATACTTATAAATATATACTATATATATATATATATATATATATATATATATATATATATGTTTTAAAAAATCTAAAACTCTAAATCTACATTTTAGAGACATGGGACAGTTGAGTAGGGGAGATGTTTTTCATTAAGGCAGGATAGGCACCTTCTCAAAATAAGCAGAGGACAATATCACATTTATTACACCTATAGGTGAGGATAACTATAATCTCTGGAAAAGAACATAAACCAGAATTTGGAAAGGAAGGAGACTCCAGAATCCATCTGGGGTACAGTGTGTACAATAGATCAAATAAACTATTTGTCAAGTTCCTAAACTGGAGAATAATAGTGTAATTTTTTTAATGTATTTGTTTAATGTTAGCATGCTTTCCACTAAATAAAAAACAAATTTTGAAGGTCTTGGGTATGAACTAGAAAAACATGTATGAGATGTATAATTTAAGATTCAACATAGTAAAGATGACAATTCTCCCTAAATTGGTCTATAGATTTAATGCAATTCCTATCAAAATTCCAACAAGCATTTTTGTAGATATAGACAAGCTTATTCTAAAATGTATATGGAAACGCAAAGGACTTATAGTACCTAAAACAAATTTGATAAAGATGAAGTGGGAAAAATCACTCTTCCAATGTAAAGGCTTACATAGCAACAATAAAAAAAAAAGAGTTTGGTACTGGTGAGAAGACGGATATGTAGAAGATCAATGTAACAGAACCCAAAAACAGATCAAGACAAATATGTTCAACTTATTTTTTACAAAGGTGCAAAAGCAACTCAAGAGAGGAAGGAAAGAATGTTCAACAGCTGGTGCTGGAGCTTTTGGACATCTATAGCTCAAGAAAACCAACTCTTACCTAAAACCTCATACATATTTACAAAACAATTCAAAGTGGATCATGGATGCTAATGTAAAAATGCAAAACTATAAAACTTTTGGGGAAAAAAATAGAGGGAATATTTCAGGATTTAGGGCTAGGCAAAGAATTCTTAGACTTGAAGCCAAGAACATTATCCATAAAAGGAACAGTTGATAAAATGGACATCATCAAAAAAATTTTTTAATGCTCTGCAAAAGATCCTGTGAAGAGGATGAAAAGACAAGTAACTGACTTACAGAAAATATTTGCAAACTTCATATCTGACAAAGCCCTAGATGTGGAATACGTAAAGAATTCTCAACACTCAACGGTAAAAACTGAAACAATTCAGTTTGAAAATGAGCAAAAGACATGAACAGACATTTCACTGAAGATATATAGATGGCAATTATGCACAAAAAAGATGTTCAAAATCATTAGCCTTTAAGAAAATGTAAATTAAAACAACAATAAGACAAGACCACATACCTATCAGAATGATTAAAATTTTAAAATAGTGAAAACACCAAATACTGGCAAGCACACAGGTAAATTTGATCAATAATAAGTCATTTGTGGCAATATAAAATAGCACAGCCATTTTGGTAATGAGTACAGCAGTTTCTTGCAAAACTAAACATGGGCATACCATATGACCCAACAATTGGATTCTTGGGCACTTATCTCGAAAAGTTTCTGTTCACACAAAACCTGTAAGTAAATTTTTATACTAGAATTATAATAGCCAAAAACTTAAAACAACCTAATTTCCTTCAATAGGTGAATGTTTAAACATACTGTAGCATATTTGTACCAAGAAATACTACTCAGCAACAAACAGGTAAAACTATTGATACATGGGCCAACCTTGATGAATTTCAAAGGGAATCATGCTGAGTGAAAAAGCTAATCTCCATCCCCAGGTATATATCGAAAGAAAATGAAAACATTAATTCGAAAAGATTCATACACCACAGTGTTCACAGCAGCGTTATTTACAGTAACCAAGATATGGAAGCAACCTAACCGTCCACTGACAGATGAATGGATAAAGAAGATGTGGTGTGTGTTTATATATATATATGTGTGTATATATATATATATATATACACACACACATATATATATATATATATATATATACACACACACACACATATACAATGGAATACCACTCAGCCATAAAAAAATGAAATTTTATGCCATTTCCAACAGCATGGATGAAACTTGAAACTGGAGGGTATTATGATTAGTAAATTAAGCCAGAGAGAGACAAATACTGCATGTTATCACTTATATGTGGATTCTAAAAATAAAACAAATGAATGAATACTAAAAAAAAAAAAAAAAACAGAAACAGACTCACATGCATAGAAAACAAATTAGTGGTTACCAGTAAGGAGAGGGAAGGGGTAGGGGCAAGATAGGGGTAGGGGATCAAGAGGTACAAACTAAAATGTATAAAATAAATAAGCTACAAGGATATATTGTAGAGCACAGGGAAATATAGCCATAATTTTATAATAACTTTAAGTGGAATATAATCTAAAGAAATATTGAATCACTCTGTTGTACACCTGAAACTAATATAATATTGTAAATAAACTATACTTCCATAAAAAAAAGAAAAAAGCTGATCTCAAAAGGTAACATATTGTATGATTCCATTTGTAAAACATACTTGAAATGACAAAATTTTAGCTATGGATAACAGACTAGTGATTGCTAGGGCTTAGAGAGAAAGGAGAAAAAGCATGGGAGTAGATACAGCTTTATAGAACAAGGAATACTTGTGGTGATAGAACAGTTCTGTGTTTTGATGATGTTGATTGTTACACAAAACTACACGTATGATAAAACTGCATAGTACCATACACACTCATACATGAAAATGAGTGTTTTTTTGTTTTTATAAGTGATGAAATCTAAATAAGCTCTGTGGATTGTACTAATGTCTATTTCCTGGTCTTGATATAAATAATTTGGTAAGCCCTTAATATTGGGGAGGCTGGGTGAAGGGTTCACAGGAACTTTCTAAACATTTCTGCAACATTCTGTAAATCTATAATTATTTCAAAATAAATATTTAAACAATATATAAAGTCAGATAATTGCAAGGTATTGAAGGAGCTCTTATAATCTAGGAAGGAGCAACAAGCAACAGCAAAGATAAACTTTGGAGGTAGCAAATAGCTGAAATGGCATATAAGAAGAATAAACACACAACAAAATTTCTGATATTAATCATAATGAGTTTACTATACTCTTCAACAGGAAAGGGGATTAAATTCTTCTAAAATGCTTCCTGCCTAAAAATTTTCAGCTAAGTTTATCGGAGTAATATATATGTAATTGTTCCACTTTTAATTAAGTCAATAGCAAAATACAATTTGCTTTTAATTTTTTAACAAAATAAAAAGATGTAAAATATGATGTCAAAAACATAAAGCATGGGGGGAGTAAAAAAATAGAGCACAGAGAACTCTACTCAGTGCTCTGTGGTGACCTAAATGGGAAGGAAAAAAGAGAGGATATATGTATACATATAACTGGTTCACTTTGCTCTACAGCAGAAACTAACATGACATTGTAAAGCAACTATACTCCAATAAAAATTAATTTTAAAAAATGTGGAGCCTTTAGAATGAGTCTGAATTTAAGTTACCACCAGCTTAAACCAAATATATATATATATATATATATATATATATATATATATATATATATATATATACACACACACACACACACCTCATGGTAATAAAAAAAACAAAATACCTACAATAAATACACAAAAAATAAACAGGAAGAACCAAAACATAACACTAAAGAAAATCATCAAACCACAAGGGAAGAAACTAAGAAGAAGAAGAGAGGAACAGAGAAGAACTACAAAAACAACAAGAAAACAAGTAACAAGATGGAAATAAGTACATGCCTATCATTTTAAATGTAAATGGACTAATTCTACAGTCAGAAGATATGGGGGTGACAGAATGGATAAATAAACAAGACCCATATGTATGCTGCTTATAGGAGACTCTCTTCAGACCTAAAGACACAAATAGACTAAACATGAGGGGATGGAAAAAGATATTCCATGCAAACAGAAACCAAAAGAAAGCTGAGGTAGCAATATTCATAACAAAAAAAAAATAGACTTTAAAACAAAGACTATAACGAAAGATAAAGATGGGCAGTACATAATAATAAAGGAGACAGACAATCCAAAAGAATATAACATTTATAATTACATCTACCCAACAGAGGAGCACCTAAATATATAAATAAATTGCAACAGAAATAAAAAGAGAAATTGACAGTAATATAAAAATAATAGAAGACTTTAATAACTGACCTATGTCAATGAATAGAACACCCAGACAGAAAATCAATAAAAAAGTATTGGCTGTAAACAACACATTGGATCAGATGAGCCTAACAGATATCTATAGAACATTCCATTCAGAAACAGAATATACATTCAAGTACACTTGGAACATTCTCCAGGATGGATCACATGCTAGGCTACACAACAAGTCTCAATAAATTTTAAGACACTGAAATCACATCAAGCATGTTTTCTGACCAGAATAGTATGAAAACAGAAATAAATTATAGGAAAAAAACACAAACATGTAGAGACAAAAGAACATGCTACTAAAAAAACAATGGGCCAATGAAGAAGACAAAGAGGAGCTAAAAAAACCTTCAGATGAATGAAAATAGAAAAACAATTTTCCAAAATCTTTGGGACACAGTAAAAGCAGTTCTAAGAGGGGAGTTCATAGTGATACAGAACTAGCTCAAGAAACAAGAAAAATCTCAAATAAACAAACTTTACATCTAAAGAATTAGAAAAAGAAGAACATGCACAGCACCAAAGTTAGAAGAAATAGATAAGTTTAATAAAACTAAGAACTGGCTCTTTGAAAAAAATAAACAAAATGGGCAAAACTTTAAGCAGGCTCAACAAGAAAGAGAGAGGGCCCAAATATATAAAATTAGAAATGAAAGAAAAGAATTTACCAAAACAAAAATCACAGAACTACCTACTACTAAGAGACTACTACAATTATATGCCAAAAAGTTAGACAACTTAGAAGAAATGAATAAATTCCTAGAACCATACGTTCTTCCAAGACTGAATCAGGAAGATATAGAAAATCTGAACAGACCAATTACTAGTAAGGAAATTGAATGAATAATCAAAAGCAATCCCACTACTGGGCATATACTCTGAGAAAATCATAATTCAAAAAGAGTCATGTACCAAAATGTTCATTGCAGCTCTATTTACAATAGCCAGGACATGGAAGCAACCTAAGTGTTCATCATCGGATGAATGGATAAAGAAGATGTGGCACATATATACAATGGAATATTACTCAGCCATAAAAAGAAACGAAATGGATGTATTTGTAGTGAGGTGGATGGAGTTAGAGTCTGTCATACAGAGTGAAGTAAGTCAGAAAGAGAAAAACAAATACAGTATGCTAACACATGTATATGGAATCTAAGGGAAAAAAAAAAGGTCATGAAGAACCTAGTGGCAAGATGGGAATAAAGACACAGACCTACTAGAGGACGGACTTGAGGATATGGGGAGGGGGAAGGGTAAGCTGTGACAAAGTGAGAGAGTGGCAGGGACATATATACACTACCAAACGTAAAATAGATAGCTAGTGGGAAGCAACCACATAGCACAGGGAGATCAGCTCGGTGCTTTGTGACCACCTAGAGGGGTGGGATAAGGAGGGTGGGAGGGAGGGAGATGCAAGAGGGAAGAGATATGGGAACATATGTATATGTATAACTGATTCACTTTGTCATAAAGCAGAAACTAACACACCATTGTAAAGCAATTATACTCCAATAAAGATGTTAAAAAAAAAAAAAAAAACTCAAGAGGAGAGAATACTTCCAAACCCATTGTACAAGGCCAAGATTACCCTAAACCAAAACCAGACAAAGACACTACCAAAAACAATAAACATTTACAGGCCAATATCCCAAATGAACATGGATGCAAAACTCTTCAACAAAATACTAGCAAACCAAATTCAATACATTAAAAAAAATCATACATCACAATCAAGTGGGATTTATCACATGAACACAATATCAGTCAACTTGATACACCATATTAACAAAACAAAGGGCAAAAATCACATGATCATCTCAATAGATACAGAAAAAGCATTTGACAGAATTCAACATCCATTCATAATAAAATCTCTCAACTAAGTGGGTATAGTGATCATACCTCAACATAGTAAAGGTCATGTACTACAAACTCATAGCTAATATCATACTCAATGGTGAAAAGATGAAAGCCTTCCCTCTAAGATCAAGAACAAGACAAGGATGCCCACTCTCACCACTTTTATTCAATATAGTATTGGAAGTCCTAGCCACAATAGTAAGACAAGAAAAAGAAATAAAAAGCACCCAAATAGGAAAGAAAGAAGTAAAATTGCCATAATTTGTAGATGACATGATACTACATATAGAAAACCCTAAGGAATCCACAAAAAAACCTATTAAAACTAATAAATGAATTCAGTAAATTTTCAGGATACAAGATTAATATATAGAAATCTGTCAGATTTCTAAACATTAAAAATGAACTATCTGAAAGAGAAATTAAGAAAACAATGCAAATTACAATAGCATGGAAAACAATAAAATACCTTGGAATAACTTTCAACAAGGAGATGAAAGACTTGTACTCTGAAAACTAGAAAGTTTATGAAAGGAAACTGAAGATGATACAAGTAAATGGAAAGATATCTCATGTTCATGGATTGGAAAAATTAATATTGTTAAAATGTCCATACTACCCAAAACAATCTACAGATTTAATGCAATCCCTATCAAGATACCCATAACGTTTTCACATATTTAGAACAAATAAGCCTAAAATTTTTATGAAACCACAAAAAACTCTGAATAGCCAAAGCAATCTTGAGAAAGACAATAAAGCTGGATGTATCATGCTCCCTGACTTCAAACTACACTACAAAGCTACAGGTAATCAAAACAGTGCGGTATTGGTACAAAAACAGACATATAGATCAATAGAACAGAACAGAACCCACATATATATGTCAATTAATCTATGACAGAGGAGGCAGGAATATACAATGGGGAAAAGACAGTCTCTCCAATAAATGGTGCTGGGAAAACTGAATAGCTACACATAAAAGAATGAAATGAGACCATTTTCTTACACCAAGTATAAAAATAAACTCAAATCAATTAAATGTGAAATGTAAGACCCGTAACCATGAAACTGCTAGAAGAAACCATAGGCAGTAAGCTCTTTGACATCAGTTTTTGCCATATATTTTTGGACCTGTCTCCTCAGCCAAAGACAACAAAAGTAATAATAAACAAATGCAATCACTTCAAACTAAAAAGCTTTTGCACAGCAAAATAAACCATCAAAAAAAAAAAAAAAACCCAAAAAGGCAACTTACTGAATGGGAGAGGATATTTGCAAATGGTATGTCAGATAAGGGGCTAATATTCAAAATATATAAAGCATTCATACAATTCAATATCAAAAAAGTAAACAATCTAATTTTAAAATGGGTAGAGGACATGAATAGACATTTTTCCAAAGAAGACCTACATAAGGCCAACAGGCACATTGAAAGATGCTCAACATCACTAATCATCAGGGAAATGCAAATTAAACCCATAATGAGATATCACCTCTAACCAGTCAGAATGGCTATTATCAAAAAGACAACAAATAAGTGTTGGCAAGGATATGGAGAAAAGGGAATCCTTGTACACTGTTGGTGGGAATGTAAATTGGTGCAGTCACTATGGAAAACAGTATGAGGGATCCTCAAAAAACTAAAAATTGAACAACCATATGGTCCAGAAGTTCTATCCCTAGGAATATACCTGAATAAAATGAAAACACTAATTTGAAAAAATACATGCACACCAATGTTCGTAGCAGTCTAATAGCCAAGATATGGAAGCAACTTAAGTGTCCATTGATAGATGAATAAAGAAGATGTGGTATATATATACAATGAAATATTACTCAGGCAAAAAAAGAATGAAATCTTGCCACTTGTGACAACATGGATGTACCTAGAGGGTAAAATGCCAAGTCAAGTAAGTCAGAAAGAGAAAGACAAATACTGTATATTTTCATTTATATGTGGAATCTGCAAACTAAACAAATGAACAAATATAACAAAATAGAAAGAAACTCATAGAGAACAAACTAGTACTCGCCAGAGGGGAGGGCGATGGGGATGTGTAAAATAGGTAAAGGGGATTAAGATGTACAAACTACCAGTTATAAAATAAATAAGTCCTGAGGATATAATATACAGCACAAGGAAAATAGTCAATAATTTGCAATAATTTTGTATGGTGTGTAATGTACAAAAATATTGAACCACTACATAAGTCAACTATACTTGGATTAAAAAAAATATTAACACCAATCCTCCTCCTCAAACTCTTCTAAAATAACTAGGGGACGGGGGAACACTTCCAAACTCATTCTACGGGACAAGCATTACTTTGATATGAAAGCCTGGTAAAGATACCACAAGAAAAGAAAACTATAGACCAATATTGCTGATGAATATATCTGCAAAAATTCTCAACAAAATAGTAAGCAAATTCAAGTTTACACTAAAAGGATTATACACCATGATCAAGTAGGATTTATCCCTGGGAGTGGGGATGGTTCAACATTTGCCAATCAATAAATGTAATACATGAATAAAGTGAAAAATAAAAATCACATGATCATCTCAATAAGTGGAAAAAAAACATTTTACAAAATGCAACATCCTTTAGTGATAAAACCTTTAACAGACTAAGTACAAAAGGAATATACCTCAACAAAATAAAGGCCATATATCACAAACCCACAGCTAACATTGTATTGAATGGAGAGAAACTAAAAGTGTTTCCCCTAAGGTCAGGAACAAGGCAAGGATGCCCACTCTCACTACTCCTGTTTAATAATAGTACTGTAAGTCCTAGCTAGAGCAATTAGGCAAGACAAAGAAATGAAAGTCATTCAGATAAGAAAGGAAGAAGTAAAACTGTTGTTATTTGCTGATGATATGATCTTGTTTTTTAAAATCCCAAAGAATCAGTCAAAAAATCTGTTAGAATTCATGAATGATTTCAGTAAAATGGCAGGATACAAAATCAACATACAGAAATCAAGTGCATTCCTTTACACTAATGATGAAGCATCTGAAAAATAAAGAAAACCATCCCATTCACAGAATCAAAAACTATACTTAGGAATAAATTTAACAAAGGAAGTGAAAGTTGTGTACAATGAAAACTACAAAACTTTACTGAAAGTGAAGATGACACAAATAGAAGGACATCCTGTGTTCATGGATCAGAAGAATTAATATTGTTAAAATGGACATACTACCCAAAGATACTTACAGATTCAACACACTGCCCATCAAAATACCAAAGACATTCTTCACAGAAATAGAAGAAACAATCCTAAAATTTGTGTGGAACCATGAAAGACCCCAAAGAGCCAAATCAGTCCTGAGAAAAAAGAGCAAAGTTGGAGGCATCATGCTTCCCAATTTCAAACTATGCTTCCAAGCCATAGTAATAAAAACAGTACAGTACTGGCACAAAAATTGACACATCAACCAATGGGACATAACAGAAAGCCCAGAATTAAACCCTGGCATAAATGGTCAACTAATAATTGATATGGAAGTCAAGAACACCCAATGGGGCAAGGATAGCCTCTTCAACAGAAGGTGCTGGGAAAACTGGAAAAACACATGTAGAACAATGAATTGAACCCCTATATCACACCACTCATAGAAATTAACTCAAAGTGGATCAAAGACTCAAACATGAAATCTGATACCATAAAACTCCTAGAATAAAACATAGGGAAGACGCTCACTGATATTGGTCTTGGCAATAATTTGGGGGGCATAATGTCAAAAGCACAAAAAAAAAGCAAAAATCAACAAATGGGACTAAATCAAACTCAACAGCTTCTGCATAGAAAAAGAAACAAAACCAAAAGACAACCTACAGGATGGGAGGAAATTTCTGCAAACCAGTTATCAGATAAGGGGTTAATATCCAAAATATATAAAGAACTCATACAAAACAATAACAAAAAAATCCAATTAAAAATTAGAGAAACAGAATAGGTATTTTTCCAAGGAAGACATCCAAGTGTCCAACAGGTATGTGAAAAAATGGTCAACATCACTAATCACCAGGGAAATGAAAATCAAAACCACAATGAGATATCATCTCACATCTGTTAGAATGGCTATCATCAAGAAGACAAGAGATAACAGGTGCTGGTGAGGTTGGGATGAAAATAGAACACTTATATATTGTTTATGGGAATACAAATCGGTCCAACCATTATGGAAAACAAAATGAAGTTTCCTCCAAAAGTTAAAAATAGATCTACCATGCAATGCAGCAATTCTACTTCCAGGTATATACACAAAGGAAATGAAAATAGGATTTTGATGAGATATATACACTCCCATGTTTATTGTGGCATAATTCATAATAGCCAAGTTATGGAAACAACCCAAACACTCATCAGTGGATGAATGGATAAAGAAGATGTGGTACATATACACAATGGAATACTGTTCAGCCAAGAGAAAGGAAGATATCCTTCCATTTGTGACAAACATGGATGGACCTTGAGCACATAATTCTAAGTGGGTTAAGTCAGACAGAGAAAGACAAGTGCCATATGATATTACTTATATGTGGAATCTAAAAAAGTTAAACCTGTAAAAAACAGAGTAAAATGGTTACCAGGGAACGTGGGTAGGAAATAAGAGAGAGGGTAAAAACTTGTAATGAGTAGTAAATAAACCATAGCTAATTCACAGTACAATGAACACAGACAATAATATTATACTATAATTATGTAATGTGATAATTATCACTACAAGGGAATCATATTACAATATATAAGTATATCAAAGTAATGCACTGTACATCTTAAACTTATACAATGTTACATGCCAAATTTATTCAATAAAATGCTTATTAAATAATAATCGCTTCAATTCTCTTCATTTCATTTTGTAGATACAGAAAAACTTTAGTGATCTTACCTTAGGTGACTGACAGCTTTAACTACATAAAAATGAAAAGAAAGATACCTTAGCTTTATCTTAGCAAACCAATTCAAATCAGCATGTGTTTCAGCATGTGTTTGGGGTATTCTAAATTCCAGAGATAAGGCTGGATTATGATGAACTGCTAGAGTGGCTGCAGCAAGAAAAGGATGAATGAAACCAATAGCAGAGTTCAAAATGCAGTTCTTAACTGCTTTGAGAAGAATTGTAGAGCATTTTAAGCAGGCACAAAGAAAGAGAAGAAATATCTTTTAACAGAAGTTTTATTTGGCTATCCAAGAAATACTTCTGTCTCTGGAGGAATACATTCATTTTCTCTGTTTAATTATGTGAATTTCACGTACGCATATGTATGCTTTTGTTATGCCAAATGGCATGGGGTGTTTTTAGTGCTTATTTTCTTCTATCTCTCTCTTTTTACATTAGGAATTACATATCCTGGACAATATATTATTTTGTGGCAAAATACATACCTATAGGCAAAGCAGGAGGTAGCATTTAAGCACTGTTGCTATGGATAGAATCTTGAGGCCAGTAATATTTTCTAATTAGAAGTTGGCTCTGTGTCATCCTTTTCAAATCCATTATGGTTTTAAATGCTAAACTGTGATTGGCTTTTCAAATATTGCTTTGATAATGGCTATTAGGAAAAAGTGGAAATAAATGTCCCCTGGGCATCCCTACCTGGATTGTTCTCAGGCAATTCAAAACAAGAATATCCTATACAGAACTCCATCATTTATACCACCAATACTCCTTCTGTATCCCCTATTTTGATAAATCGCTCCAAATTTCTTGCAGACCCCAAATTAGATAAAGTTAGTTCATTGATTCTCCACCATGAGAGCATATTAGAATAACCTAGAAAGTTTGTTTTTAATCAATAGGCTTTGTTTTCCTAAGAATAGTTTTAAGTTTATAGAAAAAATTGATAGGAAAGTACAGAGTTTCCACATCCTCCCTTTCCCCATGTACAGTTTCCTTTAACATTCACATCTTCTATCAGTATGGTACAATTGTTACAACTGTTAAAAAGAAAGAACAGGCCCACAATGGACTCACTTATGCTAAGATCCACCAAGACTTAATACCTAAACTCACTGCAGTTTCAGCCTCTCCCAGGAGTGGAATTTTAAACCAAAATCAGTCTGGAATTTCCTGGTCAACACCAGTAAGGTAATCTGCCTAAAATCCCCTATATTCCCCTAAAGAAAGGTGACCTTGCTTGCAACAATACTCTCTTTTAACTTCCTTGCCCCACCCTTTTTCTGCCTATAAAAACTTTTCATTTTGTACAACTCCTCAGAGTGCCTTTCTACTTGCTAGATGAGATACTGCTGGGTTCAAGAATTGCTGATTAAAACCAATTAAATATTTAAATTTACTCGGTTGAATTTTAGTTCTTTAACACAACTGGTAAAACAATATTGACACATTATTAACTAAATTCCATAGTTTACATCAGGATTCATTCTTTGTGTTACACATTCTATGAGTTTTAAAAGATGTATCATGACATATTTCCATCACTACTGTATCATGCAGAATAGTTTCAGAGCCCAAAAATTCCTCTCTGCTCCACCTATTCATCCATCCCTTACTACCTCAGAACCCCTGGCAACCACTGATCTTTTTACTGTCACAACAGTTTTGCCTAGTCCACAAAGTCATAGAGTTGGAATCACAACATATATAGCCTTTTCAGGTTGGCTTCTTTAACTTAGCAATATGCTTCTAATATTTCTCCATGTGTTTTCATGGCTTGATAGCTAATTCATTTTAACCTCTGAATAATATTCCATTGTCTGATGGACCAGTTTGCTTATCCATTCACCTACTGAAGGATATCTTAATTGCTTTTGTGTTTTGGCAATTGTGATAAAGATGCTATAAATACTCATGCACAGATTTTTGCACAGACATAAGTTTTCAGGTTATGTGGGTATATAACAAGGAGCAGGACTACTAAATTATATGGTAAGAGTATGCCAAATTCTGTAAGAAACTGCCAAACTGTCTTCCAATGTGGCTATACCATTTTTCATTCCCACCAGCAATGAATAAATGTTCTTGTTGCTCCACATTCTCATCATTTGTTGCCAGTGTTTTGAAATGTAGCCATTCAAATAGGTGTGTAGTAGTATTTCATTGTTGTTTTAATTTGCAATTACCTAATGGCATATGATGTTAAGCATCTTTTCACATGATTCTTTGCCATCTGCATATCTTCTTCAATGAGGTGTCTCTTCAGATGTTTGGTCAACTTTTAAATAGGACTGCTTTCTTTTTGTTGAATTTTATGAGTTCTTTGTATATTTTGGATATTGGTACTTTATAAGATATGTATTTTGCAAAGATTTTCTCCCAGCCTGTGGTTTATCTTTTAATTATCTTAAAAGTGTCTTTCACAGAGCAGAAGTTTTTAATTTCACTGAAATTCAACTAACAATTTTTTCTTTCATGGGTCATGCTTTTGGTGTTGTATCTAAAAGATCATCACCAAAACCAAGGCCCAGTATTGTTCTGTTTTTTAATGGTGATGTCCAGGCCCCATATAAGAATCTACAGAGGTGGCCTAGGTAATAGCATTTTCAAAGCCCATCCCTGCCCCTGTGATTCTCATGTGCAGCTATGGTGAGAAACTACTACTAAGACAGTAGCCTTAGATTCATTTTAGGTTATCACAGTTCTTAAAGCTTAAGAGCTCCTGGTTTATAGAGACCTTTCTCAACCTGTTGATGAAAACTGCCTGTTGCTTCTTCATTCCAAAGTACAAAGGTGTCCCAGATACATGAATAAATAACTCATAAAGCCTTTGATGAGACTTCAGTGCAAGATTTTTCTTTTCTTTTTTTATAGATTTATTTATATTTATATTTTATAGATTTATTTATTTTATTTATTTATTTTTTGGTTGCATTGGGTCTTCGTTGCTGCTCACAGGCTTTCTCTAGTTGTGGTGAGTGGGGGCTATTCTTCATTGCCATGCGTGGGCTTCTTATTGCGGTGGCTTCTCTCGTTGCGGAGCACGGGCTCTAGGCACGCGGTTGCAGTAGTTGTGGCACACAGGCTCAGTAGTTGTGGCTCGCGGGCTCTAGAGTGCAGGTTCAGTAGTTGTGGCACACGGGCTTAGTTGCTCCATGGCATGTGGGATCTTCCCGGACCAGGGCTCAAACCCATGTCCCCTGCATTGGCAGGCGGACTCCTAACCACTGTGCCACTAGGGAAGCCCAGTTTTTTCTTTTAATAGAGCATAGCAACATTTCAATGTAAGAATTATGTTGTCAAACTTTAGCAAGATCTAAAAGATGTTTCCATACTTATAAGAAGAACATCAGTATTAAAAATAATTACATATTGCCATGTTCCACTGAAATATTTTGGGCCACAAGCTAGCAAAGCACCATATTTCTTTCAAAAGTGTTTCCATGGTGTCCTTTTGCTTCATTAAAAAGCACCACAAACTACCATATCCTGGTACCACCATGTTCTATTTATTCTACCTCTCACTGACTTTTCCACGTTTCTCTCTCTCCAATGCTTTTACTATTACTGCCATAATTCAGACCCTCACCATCTTCCAAAAGATTTATCACCTGCCTTCATGAAACACTTCAGTTGGATTCCCACCATATATAGATTAAAGGACAATTTACTTAGCAAGACATGGAGGACTCTGTAAGCCGCATCTGTTAGTCCAAAAGTAAACCAAATCTGTCTCAAAACACAGTGTTTAGTCCACAGAAATGATGAGGAATATGAAAGCTAAATTGATCAGATCTGAGATGATTGTGCTATTCTTCAACTTCCCCCCACTGTTCCTTCCTAAACATGACACACCTCCTTCAAGCATTTATCCTAGCTCATCTTCCAAAATGCTTCAACTTCAGCAGTCTCTCCCTTCTCTGAAATCTAATTGTACTAAGAGCCATTTTACAATACAGTTTACTATTTATTGGTTTTTGATAATCTTATCAAGATAAATTAGTGCTACTGACCAAAACTGTATGCTTATTGAGGGCAGGAATCCTGTTTTTTGTTACAGGCATTCCTTGGAGATATTTGGGGTTCAGTGCCAGACCACCACAATAAAGCAAATATCACAATAAAGTTAGTCACATGAATTTTTTGGTTTTCCAGTGCATATAAATGTTTACACTATACTGTAGTCTATTAAGTGTGCAATATTACATCTAAAAAACCAATGCACACACGGTACTTTAAAAATACTGTATTGCTAAAAAAAAAAAAAGCTAACCATCATCAGAGCCTTCAGCAAATCGTAATCTGTTTGCTTCAATGCTGATGGCCGCTGACTGATCAGGGTGGTTGTTGCTGAAAGCTGGGGTGGCTGTGGCAATTTCTTAAAATAAAACAACAATGAAGTTTACCACATGGATTGACTCTTCCTTTCAGGAACAATTTCTTTCTTTCATGAACAATATCATGCTGTTTGATAGCATTTCACCCACAGTAGAACTGCTTTCAAAATTGGAGTCAATCCTCTCAAACCCTGCTGCTACTTTATCAACTAAGTTTATATAATATTCTAAATCCTTTGTTATTATTTCAACAATCTTCACAGCATCTTCACCAGGAGTAGATTCTATCTAAAGAAACCACTTTATTTACACATTCATAAGAAGCAACTCCTCTTCTGTTAAAGTATTATCCTGAGATTGCAGCAATTCAGTGACATCTTCAGGCTCCCCTTCTAATTCTAGTTCTCTTGCTATTTCCACCACATCTGCAGTGACTTCCTTTACTGAAGTCTTGAACCCCTCAAAGTCATCCATGAGAGTTGGAATCAATTTCTTCCCAACTCCTGGGAATGTTGCATTTTGACCTCTTCCCATGAATCACGAACGTTCTTAATGGCATCTAGAATGGCAAATCCTTTCCAGAAGGTTTTTATTTGACTTTGCCCAGATCCATCAGAGGAATCACTATCTATGACAGCTACAGTCTTACAAAATACATTTCTTAAATCATAAGACCTGAAAGTCGCAGGATGGATATTGTGTTAGCAAGCATGAAAACAAAATTAATCTTGTTGTATGTCTCCAACAGAGCTCTTGGGTGACCAGGTAAATTGTCAATGAGCACTAATATTTTGAAAGAAATCTTTTTTTCTGAGTAATAGATCTCAACAGTGGGCTTAAAAATATTCAGTCAACGATGTTGTAAACAGATGTGCTGTCATCCAGACTCTGTTGTTTCATAGAGCACAGGCAGATGAGATTTAGAATAATTCTGAAGGGCCCTAGGATTTTCAGCATGGTAAATGAGCATTGGCTTCAACTTCAAGTCACTAGCTGCATTAGCCCCTCACAAGAGAGTCAGCCTGTGCTTTGAAGCTTTGAAGCCAGGCCTTGACTTCTCCTGTCTAGTTATAAAAGTCCTAGATGGGAGACTTCCCTGGTGGTCCAGTGGTAAATTGCATTCCAATGCAGGGGACACGGGTTCGATCCCTGGTCGGAGAACTAAGATCCCACACGCTGCCGGGCAACTAAGCCCGCGCGCCACAACTACTGTGCTTGCTTGCCTCAGCGAGAGAGCCTGCGTGCTGCAAACTACAGAGCCCATGTGCTCTGGAGCCCGCGCGGCACAACTAGAGAGAAGCCCGTGCTCTGCAACGAAGAGCCTGCGTGCCGCAGCTACGACCCAACACAGCCAAAAAATAAATGAAGAAAAAAAAAAGTCCTAGATGGCATCTTCTTCAATAGAAGGCTGTTTTGTCTAAATTGAAAATCTGTTTTTTAGCATAGCTACCTTCATTAATTATCTTAACTAGTTCTTCTAGATAACTTGCTGCAGCTTCTACATCAGCACTTGCTGCTTCTCCTTGTACTTTTATGTGATGGAAATGGCTTCTTTCCTTAAGCCTCATGAACCAACCTCTGCTAGCTCAAACTTTTCTTCTGCAGCTTCCTCATCTTTCTCAGCCTTCATAAAATTGAAGAGTTAGGGCCTTGCTCTGGATTAGGCTTTAGCCTAAGGGAATTTTGTGACTGATTTGATCTTCTACCCAGACCATTAAAACTTTCTCCATATCAACAATAAGGCTGCTTCACTTTCTTATCATTCATGTGTTCACTGGAGCAGCATTTTAAATTTCCATCAAAAACTTTTCCTTTGCATTCGTAACTTGGCTAACTATTTCACTCAAGAGGCCTAGCTTTCAGCCTATCACAGCTTTTGACATGCCTTCCCCACTAAGCTCAATCATTTCTAGTTTTTGATTTAAAGTGAGAGATTTGCAACTCATACTTTCACTTGAACACTTAGAGGCCACTGTAAGGTTACTAACTGACCTAATTTCAACATTGTAACTCAGGGAATAGGGAGGCCTGAGGAGAGGGGGAGAGACAGGGGAGTTTATGGTCAGTGGTGCTGTAAGAACACAAAAACATTAAGTTCACCATCTCATATGAGTGTGGTTTGTGGCACTCCAAAACAATTTCAACAGTAACATCAAAGATCACTGATCACAGATCACCATAGCAAAAATATATAGTAATGAAAATGTCTGAGATATTGTGAGAATTCAAAATGTGATACAGAGACACAAAGTGAGCAAATGCTGTTGGGAAAATGGAGCCTATAGACTTGCTTGACTCAGGGTTGTCACAAGCCTTCAATATGTAAAAATCGCAGTATCTGCAAAGCACAACAAAGATAAGAGCTATAAAATGAGGTAGGCCTGTATTTGGCATGTCCAACATCACCTAGCATCAGTCTAGTTATACAGTAGGTGCTCAGAAATTTTATTAATTACTATTTAGACAATTCCAGAACTCTTCAATATCGATCAGTCCATTAATATGCAATTTGCCTATACAACTGCATTAATATTTATATACTACTAAACATTATTGATTGTCCATGTGCCAGGAACTCTGCTATGTACTAGAAATACAAAGAATAAGATAGAGTCCCTGCCCCTAAGGAGCTTAAAATCTATGGGGGGAAATGTGCTTTTAAAACGATTATATTACAGGTTGTTAAGTGCTCTCTTAAGCACAGGCTCCTATGGCCACAACGAAGAAGACCAACTAACTGAATTTGGGGTTGTGGAGTAGAGAAGCCTTCTTAGAGGAGATGACATCTAAACTGGGTTGAGTTATAAAGAAGCATAGAATTCACTTTTAGGTATTTCCCCAACAGAAATGAGTGCACATATACATCAAGAGACATATATAAGAATGCTCATAGCAGCTTAATTTGTAGTAATTTCAAAGTGGAAACTACTGAAATGTCCATAAGCAGTATCATGAATTTTTAAATGGTTGCAAATTCATACGATGGAATACTAAATAGCAATGAGAATGTGTGAACTACTGCTACATGCAACAATATGGATAAATCTCACAAACATAATGTTGAGCAAAAGAAGCAAGTTATAAAGTTATTTCTATATATATATATTACATTTATATCAAATTAAAAAAACAGCCAAAATAATCTATGATGATGATGATGATGATTAGGTTTGGACAGAAGGAAATAGTTTGAGGGATCATGAAGAGATTTTATGGGTTACTGTAAAGAGAATTTAGTTATGTTCTCTTTTTTCATCTGGGCAGTGGTTACATGAATGTATTCATGGATATAAAAAAAACATGAGAATAAGAAATATGGTACAGGTGCGAAACAACAATCAGTTAAATTTTACTGAAACTCAAAGTTCCAGGCATAAAATTTCAAGAGGTAAAGCTGGAGGAATCATAGAGGGACTTAAAACCATTAAACAGAAATTGAGCTTTATCCTGAAGAGAATTTGGAAGTGATGAACTATTTTAAGTAGAAAGGGGATAAAATACTTTTAGTTTTTAAAGATATATCTGCATGCTCTAAGGAAAAGAGTTTGGAAGGGATGAAGAATGACAGCAGGAAGACAAAAAAGATGGCTATTAGAGTAGCATGGGTGAGAAATAAAGTTATATCAAGGTTGTAGTAAAGATGGAGAAAAGTGGACATATTCTGGATGTTTTGAAGGTAGTGCTGAAAAAATTGGGGTATTATTTAGATTTGATACCTGAAGATAGAGAGAGAAATTAAAAATGATTTTTAGGTTTCTGGATTAGTTTATGTGAATTCACTTCATGTAATGGATAGTGTTTTAGCCATAGGTGTTTGTTTTGGATTTTAAATCCGAATAGCGAGAGACCAGAGCTACATAATGCCAGCATCTGTCTGCCCCAACCCTGTATCTTTAGGCTAGCCTGGTCACTTTCTGTCCCCCAACACACACTATAGTAAGTTATAGACACCTCATTATCTCACTTTTATCCATACTACTCTCTTGCTGTATCCTAGATATGGCCTTGATCCTGACTGTGGACTTTGTCCCTCTTTCCAGCCAGCCCTGCCCTAACCCTTTATTGCCTGATCTTGGTTAAGTCAGCTCTTCACATTCTTTTGGTACAGCATTTCCCAAACTGTGATTTGTAAAGAAGCAGAATCAGAATCACCAGGGAAACTAAGTGATAATACAGATTCTGAGACCATTTCCATCACAGCTACCTTAAACATAAAAATTAGGATGTGTCTGTTTTGCAAGGATATTGCCATGAATGGAATTAGGTCCCCTACAAATTCGTGTTGGTGTCCTAACCCCCGATGTGATGGTATTTGAAAATGGGGCCCTCTGGAGGTAATTATATTTAGATAAGGTCATGACAGGGGGATGGGGAGGTCTCATAATGGGACTAGTACCCTTATAAGAAGAGGAAGAGATACCAGATCTCTCTCTCTGTCATGTGATAACACAGCAAGAAGTTGACTGTCTACAGCACGAAGAGAGCTCTCACCAGAATATGACCATGCTAGCACCCTGATCTAGGAATACCAAATTTCAAAGTTTGAGAAAATAAATCTCTGTTGTTTAAGCCACCCAGTCTACTGAATTTTGTTATGGCAGCCACAGCTGACTAATACAGATATAGAACCCAAAGGCAACAAATGTAGCTGGCCTACATAATGGAATGACACCAGGAACTAGAAGGCTGACAGGAGCTCTAATTATTCTCTTCCTACCTCTGGAGCTACATGAGCTGTTGTCTCCCCTTCTCTCTGTGATGTTGCATCAGTCTTCTCTCTTTCTCTGAAGATTGATTTTCTCAAGTTTTCCATAAACATGGTCCTAACACGGTTAACCCAGAATGGCAACCTCAGTTCCTGAGTCTAGATCTTCTCAGTTCCAGGGGCCAGAAGAGACTAACTAGAATTGTTGTGATCCAATTCCAAATTCGTAGCATGGACAATATGAATTGTTCTCCCTGGATCAGGTATCTGCCCCTAGTTCAATTAACTGTGGCCAAAGGAGAAAGTCATATAACCCACTGCTCACCCAGTAGGCTGTATAGAGTAGGCTCTCTAAGAAGTAAGTGTATGTACTGGATCATATGTCCTACCAGTTGCAAGAGATGTGAGTCCTCTGAGGTATTATAAACGTAATACTCCAGGAAGTGATCTGTCTTTGTAGATTTTGACTATTTTTATCAGCACACGTCTACTTGTTTGTTATTCTTTTCTCTTCTTCAAATTATTAACAACATAAGTCTACTGTGTTTCACTTCTTCCTCTTTTTCATTTTCTACCTGTTTTTAGTTTTCTTTCCCCCTCTCTTCCTCCTCCACCACCACATTTTCCTCTTCCTCCATCTCTTCTTTTTCTTTTTCTCTTTCTGTCTCTCTCTCGCTTTCTCTTCTCCTCCTCTCCTCCCTATCCTTCCCTCCCCCTATTGTTTTTAGAAGCCAGTAGTGCATTAATCCTTACAAAGAATACCTCTATTATCAGAAACGCTGATTTAATGGAATATGATACTGAGATTGACATTGCCAAGTTTAATAACCAAATCATCTATAACAAGATGTATTTAAAGTCAAATTGGCTGTTATTCATGCTATTTGAAAATATGAATAGCATTAAGTACACTTTTCTGAAGTGTTTCATTGTTTCCTCTTGGATAGATAATTGCCACAGTACCAAGCTGTAGCTGAGGCTTCTTAGAGATCTCAGTCTTTAAATTCATTCCAGGATGCCTTTCTCTCTGAAAAGAGAGAATGCCAGGGGAAATTATAATACAGAGGAAGAAAGGGAATGAAAAGCTGTGGTGCATAAATAATGATGAGGCCCCTGGGATTTTCAGCTCATAGAAACTGGGCAAGGTTACACAAAGGCAAATCTATTGGCAGTCCAGTCACACACTGCCCCACTCATTAGAAATGCACTTAAAGGCCAGATTATTTGTCTAGTGCTACCTACACTGATATCCTTTGAAAGAATGCTACCCACATTGATGTCCTTTGCCAACGGAATTTTACAAAAGGCTGCACTTTGGAAATTACAGAATAAAGTCATAACCCCAGTACCTCAGTACACTGATGAGACTTCAGTTACTTGGTGGTTGCCAAGCAGCTAGACATTTGGTTACCTATGGTAATAACCATCAGTAAAGAGCTACTGCTTTCTCCTCTTTGATAAGAGTTTGTTCAAATAAAACAAATAAAAGAGAAAAATAAACCTTTAAAGAAACAAGATGTTAAAAAACTATTACATTTCATCCTATCATAGGAAAATATATATATTCCTTAATCCAACAATCCCTGATATATTTTCCTCCATAGAAAACAAAGACCAATTTGGTCAAAGCAATGATTAATTCTTGATTATTAAAATTTTCTGAGTTCAATTCATTTAAGCAAGTATTTATACAGTACTTACTTCATACAAACATTGAATTAGGCCCAGTGGGGGACAAGTATATATGATATGGCCTCTACATCTTAGAACTTAAAATCTAGCAGGAAAAAGCAGACATGTAGATGAGTGTATATTGCAGTTACTTAGATGTAGCAGAATGTGCACAATCAAGTAAAAGAGAAGTACAGAGAAAACAGCCTTCTACCAGGAGATGGGTTTGAGTGGGTCCTTGAGAGAAGATTTAAGATGTTAAAAAAAATTTCCAGGCGTAGGTGGGAAGTGAATGGACGAGAAAAGAAATGAGAACCAGAACTGGGATGATATGCTAATTAGAATATAAAAGAGGAGATGGATGAAATATTGGAAGGGAAAAATAGGTTAGATTTTGTGAATGATTGAAATGTTTACGAAAGGCAGGAAAGATGAGAAAATGGTATTAAGAATGACTATAATTTTAATGTGTGCTGACTGGACAGATGGTGAAATCATAAGAGAGAAAACCTATGAGATTAAGAACACAGGTTTGGAGAAGTAATGATATATTAGACTTTATACATATTAAGGCTGAACTACACAAATTTAGTCATAAAAGTCATATACATACAAATCAGTTGAAAATGCATGTCCACAATTAAATATAAGAGTGATTTTTAGACATGTGAGCATTAAATAAGGGGAAGAGTTGAATTCAATAAAATATACACACCATGAAGGTAAAAAGGACAGAGTACATGACAGTTTTGGATAGAGGTCTTGGGGACAAAAGCCTTATGAAGTATATCAAGAGAGAGTTGCCTATGAAGAATATGAAAATAAAAAGTGAGAGAGTTAAGAGAAGAATCTAAAGAGGACTATGCCAGACACAAAATAGACGAGTTCTAAAAAGAAGGTAGTTAACAGTATCATCCCTGTTCTCATAAGACTATTAATAGAATACTTTAAAAAATCCTGAACTTATATCTCATGACATATTTGTTATCTAGCAGAGGAAACATCACTTAATCAAATTAATAATTTCATATCAAGTAAACAACACAATTTCTCCTTTTAAATGATTGTTACAATCTCATAATGCTGCTATATCAAAAAATCTGTATTGTCCTCTGAAAAGATTTATTTATATATATGTATACACACATACATACACACATATAGAAACATATTTAAGCATAGGTGGCAAGTGAATGAATGAGAAAAAATTATACTATATGTGTAATTATACATATAAAAATTATACATATATATGTGTATTTAAAATAGAGAGATCCCTAGTTCTGTCTACATTAATCTAAGAGTAAAGGTTATCATAAGTGTACCCAACTCAGCTTCATTGGAACTTTCTTCCCTCTCAGTATTAACAGTGACTATGCCTAATACCTGGGTGTAAATCATCTCCAAATGAGGCCCAATCTTTCCTCTCTATCTCTCTGCAAAGTCCAGTGGCTAACAGCTTCACCGGAAGCCAAACAGCAACCTCTATATAGTATTCTTGTATCTCAGATGCTATCACACTGCCTACTCTAGCTTGAAAGGAGAGATACACTATGGCTACTTTTTACACCTTCATATTGGACAGTCACTGTACAGTCATTTAAACCACTATAAATGGTTCATTGTGGAAGGACAGGCTGTGAATGAATTATTCACTGAAGCACCTAGCCAATGTATTCAGAGTAGACCCTGGAAGAACTCTTTGCTTAAAAGGGTTTCTGTTCAAAAAATGGTTTGAAAAGAAATACCAACCTAGATATATTCCAGAATGCCATCGTGGTTTATTTAAAGCCTTACTAAAAATTGAAGACTTCCTTACTAGATCTCTTTGAATGACATAAAAAATGGATTACTATTCCTAACACAGATTCTGTGTGGCATAGGGATCACAGCAGGAAAGAACATGTAGAAAATATCTTAAGTATCTTCTGTTTACCCCTCAAATACATATGTTTATTACCTACTCAGCTGGCAGATTGTGCTTTGTTTATAGGATATCAAGGGCTTTATATTAATAACAAATATATTTAAAACACATAATCAGGTTTAAACTTCAGAACACCTTCAGAGTTAACCCCAGGGAGCTAAGCTAAATCAACTGCTTTCATAGAAAAGTCCTCTGGCTAGGCTCAAAGGGTGATTTAAATTAACATGTTGCTATATATAGAATCTAAAAAAAAAAAAAGTGGTTCTGAGGAACCTGGGGCAGGACAGGAATAAAGACACAGACGTAGAGAATGGACTTGAGGACACGGGGAGGGGAAAGGGTAAGCTACGACGGAGAGAGTGGCATGGACATATATACACCACCAAATGAAAAATAGATGGCTAGTGGGAAGCAGCTGCATAGCACAGGGAGATCAGCTCGGTGCTGTGTGACCACCTAGAGGGGTGGGATAGGGAGGGTGGGGGGGAGGCGCAGGAGGGAGGGGATGTGGGGATGTATGTTTATGTATGGCAGGTTCGCTTTGTTGTGCAGCGGAGACTAACGCACCATTGTGGAGCAGTTGTACTCCAGTAAAGATGTTAAAAAAAAAAAAATTAACGTGTTGCTTTTGAAACTGATCTGTACATGGGGAAATAATTTATGGACTTCCTACATGTTATTCCTTACTTCCAAAATGATACCACATTCATCTTTAGCTCTGAAAAAGATAACAAGGAAATTTTATCAGATGAACAAAGTATATTTCATAGCAAAGTTCATACAAAACCAAGATCTATCTAAATCCCCATTTGGAACAGATATGTAACTGGTTAGAGGGGCGTCTTGCTGCCAAAGACATTTGAGAAGGTTTGTTTTCCCCAAATATCACAAATTACAGATTTTTTTCACCATATTCTAACTCAGTATTTCCATAGCTCTGTTCCCAAAGCAATGCAAATTGTAGCCAGGATTCTAAAATATTCAAAGACTTTTATCTGCAAGAAGGCTAGGAGGTATGGTTAGGAAGAATTGTTGAGGATGTAGCACCATGATACAGTTTTCAATATTCATGTATTCAGAGTGCAACAGTCCTTGTTCCAGTCCCTTGGTTTTGAGTAAGAAGTTAAATGATACCAATTTATTTTAGAGTTCTCTTTTCCCTTGAGATAATCACTAGTAGTCCACTTTGGTCTTTGAGTCAGAAAGTGATACATTTCATAGAATGAAGAAAAAAATCCAAAATATAAAGAATTCATAAAACTCTTGTGAGAAAGTAGACTTTGAGTAGGTAAAGGCAAGCTAACTGACTTGTTGAACAGAGAGCATTCTGGTGCTGCTTCAAAATCATTCTACTTATGGAACATACCTATTGAGGCTGCTTATCCTACTCAGATCACTCCTTTGCTTTGTGTGGATGAACATCTAATTTTTAACTATATTCATTTGCACTCACTTGTTGAGTAAGGACTGCACCTTCTGCTTATTCACAGATAACCCACTTATTCCATAATGCCTAAGTGTTCTTTGTAACTTTCAGTATGATCTGCACAGAGCAGACATTCAATAAATGTTTATGCTTAATAACATAATCGACATAAACAAAGTGAGTAGTCAATAAATACTGTTGATTGACTAGTCTTGTTATTCCAAGCATTTTTCTAAATATCATTTAGGAGAGTTATTTTTCAAATCAGTGATTTATTTGATATCATTCATCATGTTTAAGTAATGGAAAGTAGAATGGCATATTAATTTATTTTGAAATAAGCCTCCCAGCTTATCACATTCAAGAATCTCTCCCAAATGACTGTTGCTGACCCTAGTATCAGCTAGCATCATTTTCAGTGAAACCCTCTCTTGTCCAAATTCACTGTATTCTCTCCTTTCAAACCTCATCATCTTCTAAATTTTGTTATGAGCTGAACTCGTTCAACTTCACCTGTGCATGAACGGAGGATAAATAGGTACTGTGCACAAAAAATATTTCATGTCCTGCATGACAGAATTTTTTTAAATTAATTAATTAATTAATATATGTTTGGCCGGGTTGGGTCTTCGTTGCAGTGCACAGGCTTCTCATTGCGGTGGTTTCTCTTGTTGAGGAGCATGTGCTCTAGGCACGCGGGCTTCAGTAGTTGTGGCACTTGGGCTCAGTAGTTGTGGCTCATGGGCTCTAGAGCACAGGCTCAGTAGTTGTGGCGCATAGGCTTAGTTGCTCCGCACATGTGGGATCTTCCCAGACCAGGGCTGGAACCTGTGTCCACTGCACTGGCAGGCAGATTCTCAACCACTGCACCACCAGAGAAGTCTGCATGACATGAATTTAATATGATAAATGAGTTTCTGTGAGAAAAAATTTCTATGTAATAAAGGCCAATTTTAATTTAGAGGGAATATACCTTTAAATTAGTTAAATCAAGAGAGAGTTGCCAGACATAAATAATTTGGTATTGGTGCATATAACTATCAGTAGTCTACTGCAATATTCTGAATAAATAACTTTATAGAAAGTATACCTGAACTGAATAGTTCATGCCTAATAGAACGAATTTTACAAAATTGTAATAAAATACCATCTATTTACTTCTGAAATAGTCTCTCCTTAGAAATTGGTATCATCAATCTCTGACACCAATCCCAGCTGTCACTACCCATCAGAATATGGAGTAGCTTAAGTGTCTGTTGTACACACAAACACCAAAGTGGTTCTCACAGTTAATGCCCTCTTTGATTGATTTTAACGTGTATTTTCTCTAAATTAAGGTTGGCCTATTTTACCTAGGATAATTCTGTTCTTCACAGAAACTGTCATTTCTCTCACAAAGCCACTGTCAATCTTCTAATTCTTTCCATAGACTCCCTCAGACTGCCCCCTACAGCTCACAAAGCGAATAAGCATTCTAAAATGGTAAGACCATCCAATGATCTTACTCATATTTTTCTTACTCTCATTTAAACATAGTCAAAAAAAGTGTGTTCCAGAAAAAAATATTACAAATTTACAAGATGTTGAACAAATGTGGGTTCTGAAAACGATCCTTTATTACCAAGATGTTTAAGAGAATATAAATCCCAAGATCCCCAGAAGCCTCCTTTAAAACTAGACCTATCTTCTTAGGTAAATGTGCTTCCAGTGGGCCCTGTTCCCAGAAAGAACTCAGATGGCATGTGATCTATCAATCGTCAACGCACTAAAAAGCACCTGGTAATCAGTCTACTCCAGGATAAGGTGCAGCAAACATACGTGAATCTCTCCTTATGCATTTAAATTGCTTCTAAAAGGCTTCCTCCTTTTGTCCCTCCACATTTTCCTAATTATTTTAATTGCCTGAGCAATTATCATTTGTCAGCTCAGAAATTAAAGGGAAACAATGATAAATCCCAGACTTTGGGTATTTATTCTTGGCACTAACAACTTTTTGCTTATTACCTCAATTTGAATGGCAATATTTTAATTTGGGTGAGAGTTATCTTTAATTCAACAGGTAACTAAAATCTTTTATGCTTTCCCTAAAATGATGCCTCTCAGGTGAGGTGGCCTACATGTAGAAAAAGCACATTGAAAATTTTCCTTTCATATAAAAGCACAGAGGCATAGGTGCACATTTCTTTTCAGAGTTTGCATGGGAGGTAGATGGAGTGGAGGAAAAATATGTAAACCAAAAAATAAAATATAAATACATGGGAGACTTCCACTTTTAGTTATGGTTTAGACAGTCACAAAAGAATATCTTTCCCATCCTAAAAATGAGAAGTTGCAAAAGCTATAATAATCATGTTTTTAAAACATTAGTGGACTGAGGATACAAAGAAAACCGAATAATCTAAATTACATAAAGTCATGAGTCCTTCTTAGGAGAGAAGAAGCAACTGATTTATTCTCTGAGCAAAGCAGGAGCAACAACAAACTTGTCATAGACTGAAGAAAAGATAAACCAACCAATATATTAACTTTTAACCACCATACGTGGGCTGGAATGGTGGAGTAGAATCTTGCAAATCCCTAGTCACAGTGCAATCTGCATCACTTTGCTGATCTTTTCCTATGGAACTTTCACTAAGTGTACAGTGGTAGCATACCAAAGCCTGGTGACAGGGTAGGAGTGCTAAGAGAGACTTCAAAGGTGAACAGGGCCCTAATTGAGTTAATGACATGAACACACCAAAGGTTGAGACACTAAACCAAATATGAGATCTTGAGATATACGAGGCTTCACCAAGTGTAAGAAATGACCCACCAAAGGCCAGGGGGCACAGTAAAAGGATGGCGATACAGAAACCTAGGCTTACAAAGCCAGAAGTAAAACTATACAGCAAACAGAATTACCCCAACACTTAAAATGCTGGTATTTGAGCTATACAGCAGAAAGAAACCATCTGTGATTTGGAAATTTGACCGCTGGCTTCTAAGGCATGGAGAGATCACCAGAATCTTACCAGCGTGCTGGTAACAAACTCTGAATAAGGGAAATTCCTGACCCCAACTTTAAAATATTTGGCACCACTGATGAAGTAATGAACTGACATTAACTGTATCTGCAACAAAGTCCAGATCCAGAAAGTCTTCCCTGATAAGAGGAGAATGAGATCAGAATTCAGGGAGACTGAGACATCTAAAAATTTAGGGGAAGAATACCAAATAGAAGGTAAAACCCAGAAAATACACTCTAGAAATCTGCACAGCAGTCCCCTTGCACCTTTAGATAAACTCTAAGCTGAATGAACATAGGATGAAATTTCCAAGGTCAGGCAAAGAACAAATATCAGCAAAGAATAACTACTCAGCAATCACAGTAGAAAGATCTCATTGAACACCCAAAGCGTCCAGTATGGACATAAGGAGGTCACAACATAGGCATAGAACTAAATTGGTACTATTAAATACTGCACTAGAGCCACACTATGAAAGCTTTAAAAAAGATTCACAAGGATATAACTGATTCATAAATATCTTCACTGCTTGTCAGAACAAAGTTCATCACGTTTTATAGAGAGACATGTATAAACAGACACACAACAAAATGATATTCACAATATCCAGGATACAATAAAATTTAATAGACATGTGAAAAAGCAGGAAATTGGTTGCCAGGGGCTAGAGGGAGGGGGAAATGGGAAATTGTTGCTCAATGGGTATAAAATTTCAGTTACACAGCAGGAATAAGTTCCAGAGATCTGCTAAACAACTTAGTACCTATAGTTAATAATACAGTATTGTGCACTTTAAAGTATGTTAAAAGGATAGATCTCATGTTGTCTTCTTACCACATGCAAAACACACACACATACAGAACACAAGGAAATTTCTGAAGGTGATGAATATGTCTAGTACCTTGACTGTGGTTATGGTACTATTGGTATATGCATATGCCCAAACTCAACAAGATGTATGCATTAAATGTATGCAATTTTTTATATTATATCTCAATAAAGCTTAAAAAGTAAATATAAACGTGTAAGTATAAGCATGCGTTACCTGTGACTGCCTAACAAATAACCACAATCTTTGTTGCTAAAAACAACAGAAATTTCTTAAAGCTCTTGAGGCTAGAAGTCCAAAATCAAAATACTAGCAGGTCCTCCTTCTTCAGGCTCTCAGAAGTATCCTTCCATGTTTCTTCCAGCTTCTGGTGTCTGTTGGATTTCCTCGGCTTTCTTGGCTGCATCATTCCAACCTCTGTCTCTGTGGTCACAATGCCTCCTACCCTTCATGTGTCATAAACCTTCTACTGCCTTTATCTTATAAGGACACTGGCCACTGGATGTAGTATCACATGGATAATCCAAGATAACCACATACTGATTTCTTCAATTACATTAGCAAAGATACTTTTATCCAAATAAGATAACTTTCACAGGTTCTGGGTGGACATATCTTTTTAAGGGCCACCAGTCAACCCACTCTAGCACCTAACAACAGAAAACCAAAATATATGAAGCAAAACCGACAAATTTGAAGAGGAAAATGGACAGTTCAACAATAGTAGATGGGGACTCCAATCCTCCAACTTTCAAAAATGAATAGAACAACAAGGTATAGTATCATCAAGGAAATCACATGACTATAAACCAACTAGATCTAACAACTATTTACAGAAAACTGCACCCAACAACAGCAAAACACACATTTTTTCTTGAGTATCCATGGGATGTTCCTCCAGGATAGATGATGTCTTCAGCCAAAAGGCAAACATCAACAAATTTAAAAGACTTGAAATCATACAAATACAGTAGATGAAATTAGAAATCATTAGGAATCAAGGAGAATCAAGGAAATTTAGGAAATCCTCAAATATGTAGAAATTAAACACACTATTTACTAGAAGAGTCAAATAATAAATCAGAAAGGGAATTAGAAAATATTTTGAGATGAATGAAAATGAAAATTAAAAAATTATAAAATGCAGTTAAAGTAGAGCTTATAGAGGAATTTACAGATGTCATCTGTATATTAAAAATATCTCAAAACAATAACCTAATCTTCCACCTTAAAAAAAAACTAAAACACACTAAATTCAATACATGCAGTACATGCAAATAAATAATAAGGGCTATAATGGCAATAAAAAATAAATTAGAGAATAGAAGTATAGAAAAAATATTTCTAAAAGATGGTTCTTGAAAAGATCAACAATATTAACAAACCTATGGCTAAACGGACCAAGGAAAAAAAAGATTCAAATAACTAAAATCAGGAATAAAAGAGGGGACACCACTACTGATCTTATAGAAATAAAAATAATTATAAGGGAATACTACGAACAATTGTATTTCAACAAATTAGATAACCTAGATGAAATGAAGAAATTTCTAGAAAGATACAACCTACCAAAAGTGACTTGAGAATAAATAGAAAACCTGCATAGACCTATAACAAGAACAACAAAAAAATCAGTAATTTAAAAATATTCCACAAACTGTAAAAATTTTTGTTCTAAATCTGTGAAAAATGCTATTGGTCATTTGATGGGGATTGCATTGAATCTGTCAAATACTTTGGGTAGTATAGTCATTTTGACAATATTGATTCTTCCAATCCAAGAACATGGTATATCTCTCCATCTGACTGTGTTATTTTTTATTTTTTCAACAGTAATCTACAGATTCTATGCAATCCCTATCAAATGACCAATAGCATTTTTCACAGAATTAGAACAAAAAATTTTTCAATTTGTATGGCAACACAAAAGACCATGAGTAGCGAAAGCAATCTTGAGAAAGAAAAACGGAGCTGGAGGAATCAGGTTCCCTGACTTCAGACTATACTCCAAAGCTACAGTAATCAAAACAGTATGGTACTGGCACAAAAACAGAAATACAGATCAATGGAACAGGATAGAAAGTCCAGAGATAAACCCATGCACCTATGGTCACCTAATCTATGACAAAGGAGGCAAGGATATACAATGGAGAAAAGACAGTCTCTTCAATAAGTGGTGCTGGGAAAACTGGACAGCTACATGTAAAAGAATGAAATTAGAACACTCCCTAACACCATACACAAATATAAACTCAAAATGGATTAAAGACCTAAAATGCAATGCTGGATACTATAAAACTCTTAGAGGAAAACATAGGAAGAACACTCTCTGACATAAATCGCAGCAAGATCTTTTTTGATCCACCTCCTAGAGTAATGAAAAAAAAAACAAAAAAATGGGACCTAATTCAACTTTAAAACTTTTGCACAGCAAAGGAAACCATAAATAAAACGAAAAGACAACCCACAGAATTGAAGAAAGTATTTGCAAACAAAGCGACCAACAAGGGATTAATCTCCAAAATATACAAACAGCTCATGCAGCTCAATATCAAAAAAACAAACAACCGAATCAAAAAATGGGCAGAATACTGAAATAGACAATTCTCCAAGAAGACATACAGATGGCCAAGAGGCATATGAAAAGATGCTCAACATCACTATTATTAGAGAAATGCAAGTCAAAACTACTATGATGTATCACCTCACACCAATCAGAGTGGCCATCATCAAAAAATCTACAAACAATAAATGCTGGAGAGGGTGCGGAGAAAAGGGAACCCTTCTGCACTCTTGGTGGGAATGTAAACTAGTACAGTCACTATGGAGAATGGTATGGAGGTTCCTTAAAAAACTAAAAATAGAGCTACCATATGATCCAGCAATCCCACTCCTGGGCATATATCCAGAGAAAACTATAATTCGAAAAGATACATGCACCCCAATGTTCACTGCAGCACTATTTACAATAGCCGAAACATGGAAGCAACCTAGATGCCCCTCGATGGATTAATGGATAAAGAAAATGTGGTATATATATACAATGGAATATTACTGAGTCATAAAAAAGAATGAAATAATGCCATTTGCAACTACATGGATGGACCTAGAGATTGTCATATTGAGTGAAGTAAGTCAGACAGAGAAAGACAAATATCATATGATATCGCTTATATATGGAATCTAAAAAAATGGTACAAATGAACTTATTTACAAAACAGAAATAGAGTCACAGATGTAGAAAAACAAACTTATGGTTACCAAGGGGGAAAGGGAGCTGGGGGAGGGATAAATTGGGAGATTGGGATTGACATATACACACTACTATATATAAAATAGGTAACTAATAAGGACCTATTGTATAGCACAGGGAACTGTATTCAATACTCTGTAATGACCTATATGGGAAAAGAATCTAAAAAAGAGTGGATATATATATATATATATATGTGTGTGTGTGTGTGTGTGTGTGTGTGTGTGTGTGTGTGTGTGTTAAACAAAAAAAGAACTGTAGTAAACAATTTAGCCATAAAAATCTTTTTTATGGTTTTGTGATTTAAAAATAATAAAAATAAAAACTTTCTACAAAAAATGTTTAGGCCCAGATGACTTTAATGGTGAATTCTGTTGAATGTTTAATAAAGGATTAATAACATCATTCACAAATTCTTTCAAAAAAAAAGACGGGGAGGAAACACTTCCTAACTCATTGTATGAGGCCAGTAGTATACTCATACTAAAAGCAAAGATGCAACAAAAAAGGAAAACTGCAGATCAACATCTCTTATGAATATAAATGCAAGATCCCTCAATAAAATACTAGCAAACTGAACCCAGAGATATTAAGAGGATTATACATCATTACCAAGTAGGATCAATCTCAGGATGCAGGTTAGTTTATCATCTGAATGTCAATCGATGGAATACACAATATTAATAGGAAAAGGACAAAAAATTGCACGCTCATATCAACAGATGCAGAAAAAGTATTTGACAAAATCCAACGCCCTTTCATGAAAAAACACTAAATAAAATAGGAAAATACGGAACTTTCCTTAATCTCATAAAAGACATTTATGATAAACCACAGGTAACATCATATTAAATTGAGAAGCCTGTGTGCTTTCCTACTAAGACCAGAAACAAGACAAAGATGTTCACTCTTGTCACTTATATTCAACATTGTACTGGGGGTTTTAACCAGGTCACTCAGAGAAGTAAATAAAAGGCATACATATTGGAAAGGAAGGCTCTCTAATCATAGATGACATGATATTGTATTTAGAAAATCCTAACGAATCCACTAAAACACTATTACAATTAATAAACAAGTTCAGCCAAGTAACAGCATACAAGATCAATACACAAAAATCAATTTTATTGCTATACTCTGGCAATGAAAACTCTGAAAATGAAATTTTAAAATGATTACATTACCAAACCATCAAAAAGAATGAAATATGTAGAAACAAATTTAACAAAAGAAGTTCAAAACTTACGCTCTGAAAATTACAAAACATTACTGAAAGGAATTAAAGAAGATCTAAATAAATGGAAAGACAACTCATGTTCATGAATCAAGAAGATTTAATATTGGTAAGAAGTAATATTCTCTAAACACTCTACAGACCCAACAAAATCCTTCAAAATCCCAGCTGTCTTTCATGCAGAAATTTGCACGATTACCCTAAAGTTCATATTGAAACATAAGGGACCTAGAAGAGCCAATACAATCTTTAAAATGAAGAACAAAGTTGGAAGACTTACAGTTCCCAATTTTAAAACTTATTACAAAGCTACATTAATCAAGATTGTTTGGCACTGGGATAAGAACAGATATCTAGATCAAAGAAATAGAATTGAGGATACATAAATAATTAAATTTATGGTCATTTGATTTGCAATATAGGTGGCAAGCAAATTCAATAAGGAAAAATATCCTCTTCACCAAATGGTGCTGTGATAACTGGATATCCTCATGCAAAGGATGAAGTTGCACCCCCTACCTTACATCATATACAAAAATTAATTGAATAGTATTGTATATCTAAATTTAAGAACTAAAATGATAAAAAAAAGTCTCCAGAGAAAATATAAGAGTAAATGTTCATGACCTTGTATTACACAATGGTTTGTTAGATATGACACGAAAAGCACAGGAGATGAAAGAGGGAATAGATAAGCTGGACTTAAGAAAATTAAAAACTTTCGTGCTTCTTGGTCTTCATCAAGTAATTGAAAAGGAAACCCATAGAATGGGAGAAAATATTTGCAAATCATGTATTTGATAAGGGATTTGCATCTAAAAAAATAACATTCTTTCAACTCAACAATAAAAAACAAATAACTCATTAAAATGGGCAAAGGACTTGAATAGACACTACTCCAAAGTGTAATAGGAATGGCCAACAAGCTTATGAAAAGAACCTCAACATCATTAGTCATTAGGGAAATTCAAATAAAAACCACAATGAGATGCTACTTCACACTTACTAGGAAGGCTATAATTTTTTTAAAAGGAAAACAGTAGTGAAGAGGTATGGAGAAATTGAAACCCTTGCATATTGCTGGTTAAAATATCAAATGATGCAGCATCTGTGGAAAACAATTTGGGTTTCAATATAAGTTTCAAAATATTGTACAACAGGATTGTTTTTAATTACCTGAAGAAATCTGGATAAAGAGAAAACAAGAGTTGCACAATAAGACAAAGCCAGGTTTAAGTTTAATAAACAAGGTGCATGCATGAAGTCTTACAATTACTAGAAGTCAACCATTCAAGTGAACTTTTTTTTAAATAAATTTATTTATTTATTTATTTATGGCTGCATTGGATATTCATTGCTGCTCGTGGGCTTTCTCTAGTTGTGGTGAGCGGGGGCCACTCTTCATTGCGGTGCATGAGATTCCCATTGCGGTGGCTTCTCTTGTTGTGGAGCACAGGCTCTAGGTGCGTGGGCTTCAGTAGTTGTGGCACACGGGCTCAGTAGTTGTGGCTCGTGGGCTCTAGAGCACAGGCTCAGTAGTTGTAGTGCACAGGCTTAGCTGTTCTACAGCATGTGGGATCTTCCTGGACCAGGGCTCAAACCTGTGTCCCCTGCATTGGCAGGCGGATTCTTAACCACTGTGCCACCAGGGAAGCACTGAAGTGAACTTTGGCTCTTCCTAATAGCCAATGCAAAAAGCAAAATTTCATCTCTTACCTGATCATAAGATAAAACTTGACCTGAAAAATCTCTTTTCTGTATCCTTATAGAAGTGACATTACAATTTACCCAACAAAACCTTTAGGGTTAACAAAACAACGACTTTCATAGGGCTATCTATCATGTATATTTGTAACATCATGATAAAGCTTAATTCAGTAAAACTAGTTATATCAGCAGCCTAAATAATGCAGGTTAGGTGTATAGCTTTCTGATGGCCAGGCTTTGAATTTGAGCCATTTTGGAGTATTTACAAAATAGGAGAATTGCATCCTTTAAGAGATCTTCCATCAAAATTCTTTTTTTTTCAACCAAGTTTTAGATATGTATTAGAAGGGTGACAAACAAATCTTCACAGGGGCGAGTACAGTAAAATAGACGAGAGAAGTGGGACTCTCTAATAAAAACAAATAAACTACAAATACAATTGAAAAATGGTATTTAATATACAGCCACCTCCATCTTAGGGGTTAGGGGCTATGGTAAACCAGAGCCTACTATACTTCCAACCAGTCTATTTTTACTATAACCAAAATATGTGTTCTATATTGCTAGATCTCTTACCTTTCTTAGTTGTATCACTCAGAGGTCAATTACAGAAAACAGAAACCATTAAGGTTATTTCATGCATAAAGAGTAAAGGGCTTCAATATGGGAAACTGAGTGTTTGCAATTTGTTGAGGGTGGGTCTTCAGAAATGACTGCCAGGAGAATGATGAAGAATCAGACCTCAAGTAAGCTGCCAACCCTACTTCAATTAGGAAAGTGGGAAATCTTGAATCCTTCACTTTAACTGTTGACTCCAAGAACCATACAATTAAGAAGCTACTACTGCTTTTAGTCGTTAGTTCCAGAGTCATCCCTTTCCCATTAGGTCCACACTGACAACAGAAATAATAGCAACAACAACCAGAGGATGCATCTTCTGGCCCTGCTTCTTGATTTCCACAAACCTGGTGACAGGAATACTGCTTTACAGGTAAACCAAAAACCTCCATGATCATGTTTGCCACCGGGAACCAACTGGAACCTCTGCTTTTAAAGTATCACTTAACTATATCTGATTGGTGAATGCTAAAACTAAATAATTTCTTTCTGGAAGCTCCAATTAGAAACGTAATTTTTAACTTTTTAACTAAAAATGTGTCTGTGTGGGCATGAGAGATGTATTCAGAGTAATAGTGCACTTTATCCACCATATATTTTTATGATAAAATGACCAGAGTTTTAAAGTGCTGGCAATTACTTCAATTTTTAAAAAATGTTAATGGGCAGGCTAACAGTGTGGGAGTTGATAAAGTACAACTGTGAGCATATTTGGCTTCATGAGGATGGTAGTTTGTGGTCTACTTCAGTATGGAGGAACATCAAGATCAAGCTCTGCCCTCCAGTCTGTAAAGAAATACCAATAGTGCTCTCCCCTAATAAAAGCATTTAAAATTGTATTTATCTTACAAAAGTAGAAATTCTTGATAAAACAGTCCAACAATATGCAAGTTTATATAGTAAAAATGAAAATTTCTCACCTATCACTGTCACTCCCCTTTTGTAACCTCTATTAACATTGTGAAATAAATCATACCTCACTTTGAAAAAAAAATGAGATGAAAAAGCAGGAAAATGCGACCAATAATCAAGAGAAAGTACTTTTAAATAGAAGCTAACCATGAGATAACCCAGATGTCAGATCTAGCTTACAAAGACTTAGCACTTTAAAACAGCAAAAAAGAAAGTACTTACAATTCTGTGGGCTGACTGACTGATTCTCCACTGCATGCAGTGCCAGCTGGGGTCACTCATATAACTTCATTCATTTAAGAGCTTAGCTGGAGTTCCTTGGTTCTCCTCTATGTGGACTCACTTTTCACACAATGTCTTATCCTCCAGGACCTTCTACATTTATACCTTTGATTTGATCTTGACCCTGGGAAGTGCTCAGGATTTAATCAACTCCATGAGGCCATTCCTTATTTTGAGAACCATTTGCCAGGTGGAGAAGCTACAAATGAGAAAAAAGTTTTATTTTCCAAACCAGTAAGTCTTATTTTAGACATATTTATTCCATATTATTCTTGAAAACTGAACAGTTCCATCTTTAGCTCATCTCTCTCTTATGCTTTATCATAGATAGCTAAAAGAAGCTAACTGACACTTCTGAATTCTTGACAATTTCATTGCCTGGCTATCACCTTAACCAGTTCTAAAATTTTGTTAGGTATTTTTTCTACCGTCCAGGTTATCACAAGTGACAATCTTGTCAATGTTATATCAATAAATAACAGAGAAAAGGGCAATGGCAGTTTCCTCACTGTTCTCTTAGCCTTCAATCATAATCTCCTCACCACTCTTCCAGCCACCCAGTCTCAAAGACAATGGCATCTATTTTATGTTTTTGTTACAGAAACACTCCACTTCTAGGGGGCAATTCTATTTCAGTTATCTATTATTGTTTAACAAGCACTACAAAACTAGTAATTTAAAACAATGATGATTTATTATTTCTTACAAGTCTATAGGTTGACTCAGTAGTTATTTTGTCCCACATAGTATCACCTGGAATCACTCATATGACTGCATTCACCTGGGAGTAAAACTGCTTCACCTCAGTCTTCTGCATTGTACTTTCTCATCACAGGGTGTCTCAACCCCCAGTGCTTCTCTACATGCCCCCCATAATAGAAGGATAGCTAGCATGGACTTCCTTACAAAATAGCAGCTGGTTTCTAAGAGAGCAAAAAAAGAAAATTCAAAGGCCCTGAATGGTGATTCCCAGAAGTAGTATAGTATTGCTTCCACTGCATTCCATTGGTCAAAAACTTACAAAGACAACCAGGATTCAAGGAGAGTGAAAATAGACTCTTACCCTTTTATGGGAAGAGTACTAGACAATACTGGGAGGGGAGAAAATTTTTGAAAACCAATCTATCAACCTCAGCAACGTACAGAACCAAAAATCTCAGAACCAAGGTAGGATACATACAAAGAAAACTCCAGCTAGGCCCATATAGTCAAACTGCTGCAAATCAATGAAAAAGATAATCTTAAAATGTCAGAGAAAAACTAAATACTATATAGATGAAAACAGTAATAAGATTGACAGTAGGCTTCTTATCAAAATAAAATAATGGTGGCTAGAAGACAATGGACTTACATATTTAAAGTGCTGAAAAAAAGTAAAGTTAGAATTCTATACACTGCAAAATATCTTTCAGAAAAAGACTAAATGAACACATTTCCAGACATATAAAAGCCAAAGAATTTGTCTCAAATATGCCTATACCACAAGAAAAGATTAAAAAAAGATGGTGGGGGGGGGCGCTGGGCAAGATGGCGGAAGAGTAAGACGCGGAGATCACCTTCCTTCCCACAGATACAGTAGAAATACATCTACACGTGGAACTGCTCCTACAGAACACCCACTGAACGCTGGCAGAAGACGTCAGACCTCCCAAAAGGCAAGAAACTCCCCCCCGTACTTGGGTAGGGCAAAAGAAAAAAGAAAAAACAGAGACAAAAGAATAGGGACGGGGCCTGCACCAGTGGGAGGGAGCTGTGAAGGAGGAAAGGTTTCCACGCACTAGGAAGCCCCTTCGCGGGCGGAGACTGCGGGTGGCGGAGGGGGGAAGCTTCGGAGCCACGGAGGAGAGCGCAGCCACAGGGGTGCGGAGGGCAAAGCGGAGAGATTCCCGCACGGAGGCTCGGCGCCGAGGAGCACTCACCAGCCCGAGAGGCTTGTCTGCTCACCCGCCGGGGCGGGCGGGGGCTGGGAGCTGAGGCTCGGGCTTCGGAGGTCAGATCCCAGGGAGAGGACTGGGGTTGGCGGAGTGAACACAGCCTGAAGGGGCTAGTGCGCCACAGGTAGCTGGGAGGGAGTCAGGGAAAAAGTCTGCAGCTGCCGAAGAGGAAAGAGACTTTTTCTTGCCTCTTTGTTTTGCGGCGCGCAAGGGGAGGGGATTCAGGGCGCCGCCTAAACGAGCTCCAGAGACGGGCACAGGCCGGCGTTATCAGTGTGGATCCCACAGCAACAGGGATGCAGAGGGAAAAGTGGAGAGATTCCCGCAGAGAGGCTCGGCGCCGAGCAGCACTCACCAGCCCAAGAGGCTTGTCTGCTCACCCGCCGGGGCGGGCGGGGGCTGGGAGCTGAGGCTCGGGCTTCCGTAGGATCCCAGGGAGAGGACTGGGGTTGGCGGAGTGAACACAGCCTGAAGGGGTTAGCGCACCACAGCTAGCCGGGAGGGAGTCCGGGAAAAAGTCTGCAGCTGCCAAAGAGGCAAGAGACTTTTTCTTGCCTCTTTGTTTTGCGGCGCGCAAGGGGAGGGAATTCAGGGCGCCGCCTAAACGAGCTCCAGAGATGGGCACGAGCCGGGGTTATCAGTGTGGATCCCACAGCAACAGGGACGCAGAGGGAAAAGTGGAGAGATTCCCGCAGAGAGGCTCGGCGCCGAGCAGCACTCACCAGCCCGAGAGGCTTGTCTGCTCACCCGCCGGGGCGGGCGGGGGCTGGGAGCTGAGGCTCGGGCTTCGGAGGTCAGATCCCAGGGAGAGGACTGGGGTTGGCGGAGTGAACACAGCCTGAAGGGGCTAGTGCGCCACAGGTAGCTGGGAGGGAGTCAGGGAAAAAGTCTGCAGCTGCCGAAGAGGAAAGAGACTTTTTCTTGCCTCTTTGTTTTGCGGCGCGCAAGGGGAGGGGATTCAGGGCGCCGCCTAAACGAGCTCCAGAGACGGGCACAGGCCGGCGTTATCAGTGTGGATCCCACAGCAACAGGGATGCAGAGGGAAAAGTGGAGAGATTCCCGCAGAGAGGCTCGGCGCCGAGCAGCACTCACCAGCCCAAGAGGCTTGTCTGCTCACCCGCCGGGGCGGGCGGGGGCTGGGAGCTGAGGCTCGGGCTTCCGTAGGATCCCAGGGAGAGGACTGGGGTTGGCGGAGTGAACACAGCCTGAAGGGGTTAGCGCACCACAGCTAGCCGGGAGGGAGTCCGGGAAAAAGTCTGCAGCTGCCAAAGAGGCAAGAGACTTTTTCTTGCCTCTTTGTTTTGCGGCGCGCAAGGGGAGGGAATTCAGGGCGCCGCCTAAACGAGCTCCAGAGATGGGCACGAGCCGGGGTTATCAGTGTGGATCCCACAGCAACAGGGACGCAGAGGGAAAAGTGGAGAGATTCCCGCAGAGAGGCTCGGCGCCGAGCAGCACTCACCAGCCCGAGAGGTTTGTCTGCTCACCCGCCGGGGCGGGCGGGGGCTGGGAGCTGAGGCTCGGGCTTCCGTAGGATCCCAGGGAGAGGACTGGGGTTGGCGGAGTGAACACAGCCTGAAGGGGTTAGCGCACCACAGCTAGCCGGGAGGGAGTCCGGGAAAAAGTCTGCAGCTGCCAAAGAGGCAAGAGACTTTTTCTTGCCTCTTTGTTTCCCGGTGCGCGAGGAGAGGGGATTTACAGCACCGCCTAAACGAACTCCAAAGACGGGCACGAGCCGCAGTTATCAGCGCGGACCCAAGAGACGGGCATGAGACGCTAAGGCTGCTGCTGCAGCCACCAAGAAGCCTGTGTGCGAGCACAGGTCACTCTCCACACTGCCCTCCCAGGAGCCTGTGCAGCCCACCACGGCCAGGGTCCCGTGATCCGGGGACAACTTCCCCGGGAGAACGCATGGCACGCCTCGGGCTGGTGCAACGTCACGCCGGCCTCTCCCACCGCAGGCTCGCCCCGCCTCCTCCGTACCCCTCCCTCCCCCCGGCCTGAGTGAGCCAGAGCCCCCGAATCAGCTGCTCCTTTAACCCCATTATGTCTGGGCGGGGAACAGACACCCTCAGGCGACCTACACACAGAGGCGGGTCCAAATTCAAAGCTGAACCCCGGGAGCTGTACGAACAAAGAAGAGAAAGGGAAATCTCTCCCAGCAGCCTCAGAAGCAGCGGATTAAAGCTCCACAAACAACTTGATGTGCCTGCATCTGCTGAATACCTGAATAGACAACGAATCATCCCAAATTCAGGAGGTGGACTTTGGGAGCAGGATATATTAATTTTTCCCCTTTTCCTTTTTTTGTGAGTGTATATCTGTATGCTTCTGGGTGAGATTTTGTCTGTATAGCTTTGCTTTCAACATTAGCCCTAGGGTTAGGTCCGTCCGTTTTTATTTTTTATTTTTTACTTAAAAAAATTTGTTTCCTAATAAATGTTTTCTTAATAATTTTTTCCTTATTTTCTCTTTTTAAAAATTAAAAAAAATTTTAATAAGTTTTTTCATATTTTTTATTTTAAAAAATTAAAAAATTTTTTTTCTTAATTAATTTTTTCTTAATTTTTTTCTTTTTTTATTATAAAAAATTAATAAGTCTATTTTTAAAAATTAAAGAAAAATCTCTTAATAAATTTATTCTTAATAATTTTTTTCTTATTTTTTATTATAATAGCTTTAATTTATATTATTTTATCCTCTTTCTTTCTTTCGTTCTATTTTTTCTCCCTTTTATTCTGAGCCATGTGGATGAAAGGCTCTTGGTGCTCCAGCCAGGCATCAGGGCTGTGCCTCTGAGGTGGGAGAGCCAATTTCAGGACACTGGTCCACAAGACACCTCCCAGCTCCATGTAATACCAAATGGTGAAAATCTCTCAGAGATCTCCATCTCAACATCAAGACCCAGCTCCACTCAACGACCAGCAAGCTACAGTGCTGGACACCCTAGGCCAAACAACTAGCAAGACAGGAACACAGCCCCATCCATTAGCACAGAGGCTGCCTAAAATCATAATAAGGCCACAGACACCCCAAAACACACCACCAGACGTGGACATGCCCACCAGAAAGACAAGATTCAACCTCATCCACCAGAACACAGGCACTAGTCCCCTCCACCAGGAAGCCTACACAACCCACTGAACCAACCTTACCCACTGGGGACAGATACCAAAAACAACGGGAACTACGAACCTGCAGCCTGTGAAAAGGAGACCCCAAACACAGTAAGATAAACAAAATGAGAACACACAAAAACACACAGCAGGTGAAGGAGCAGGGTCAAAACCCACCAGACCTAACAAATGAAGAGGAAATAGGCAGTCTACCTGAAAAAGAATTCAGAATAATGATAGTAAAGATGATCCAAAATCTTGGAAATAGAATTGACAAAATGCAAGAAACATTTAACAAGGACATAGAAGAACTAAAGAGGAACCAAGCAACGATGAACAACACAATAAATGAAACTAAAAATAATCTAGAAGGGATCAATAGCAGAATAACTGAGGCAGAAGAACGGGTGAGTAACCTGGAAGATAAAATAGTGGAAATAACTACTGCAGAGCAGAATAAAGAAAAAAGAATGAAAAGAACTGAGGACAGTCTCAGAGACCTCTGGGACAACATTAAATGCACCAACATTCGAATTATAGGGGTCCCAGAAGAATAAGAGAAAAAGAAAGGGACTGAGAAAATATTTGAAGAGATTATAGTTGAAAACTTCCCTAATATGGGAAAAGAAATAGTTAATCACGTCCTGGAAGCACAGAGAGTCCCATACAGGATAAATCCAAGGAGAAACATGCCAAGACACATATTAATCAAACTGTCAAAAATTAAATATAAAGAAAACATATTAAAAGCAGCAAGGGAAAAACAACAAATAACACACAAGGAAATCCCCATAAGGTTAACAGCTGATCTTTCAGGAGAAACTCTGCAAGCCAGAAGGGAGTGGCAGGATATACTTAAAGTGATGAAGGAGAAAAACCTACAACCAAGATTACTCTACCCAGCAAGGATCTCATTCAGATTTGATGGAGAAATTAAAACCTTTACAGACAAGCAAAAGCTGAGAGAGTTCAGCACAACCAAAGCAGCTTTACAACAAATGCTAAAGGAACTTCTCTAGGCAAGAAACACAAAAGAAGGAAAACACCTACAATAACAAACTGAAAACATTTAAGAAAATGGGAATAGGAACATATATATCGATAATTACCTTAAATGTAAATGGATTAAATGCTCCCACCAAAAGACACAGACTGGCTGAATGGATACAAAAACAAGACCCGTATATATGCTGTCTACAAGAGACCCACTTCAGACCTAGGGACACATACAGACTGAAAGTGAGGGGATGGAAAAAGATATTCCATGCAAATGGAAACCAAAAGAAAGCTGGAGTAGCAATTCTCATATCAGACAAAATGGACTTTAAAATAAAGACTATTACAAGAGACAAAGAAGGACACTATATAATGATCAAGGGATTGATCCAAGAAGAAGATATAACAATTGTAAATATTTATGCACCCAACATAGGAGCACCTCAATACATAAGGCAAATACTAACAGTCATAAAAGGGGAAATCGACAGTAACACAATCATAGTAGGGGACTTTAACACTCCACTTTCACCAATGACCAGATCATCCAAAATGAAAATAAATAAGGAAACACAAGCTTTAAATGATACATTAAACAAGATGGACTTAATTGATATTTATAGGACATTCCATCCAAAAACAACAGAATACACATTTTTCTCAAGTGCTCATGGAAAATTCTCCAGGTTAGATCATATCTTGGGTCACAAATCAAGCCTTCGTAAATTTAAGAAAATTGAAATCGTATCAAGTATCTTTTCTGACCACAACGCTATGAGACTAGATATCAATTACAGGAAAAGATCTGTAAAAAATACAAACACATGGAGGCTACACAATACACTACTTAATAACGAAGTGATCACTGAAGAAATCAAAGGGGAAATCAAAAAATACCTAGAAACAAATGACAATGGAGACACAACGACCCAAAACCTATGGGATGCAGCATAAGCAGTTCTAAGAGGGAAGTTTATAGCAATACAAGCCTACATCAAGAAACAGGAAACATCTCGAATAAACAACCTAACCTTGCACCTAAGGCAATTAGAGAAAGAAGAACAAAAAAACCCCAAAGCTAGCAGAAGGAAAGAAATCATAAAGGTCAGATCAGAAATAAATGAAAAAGAAATGAAGGAAACAATAGCAAAAATCAATGAAACTAAAAGCTGGTTCTTTGAGAAGATAAACAAAATTGAAAAACCATTAGCCAGACTCATCAAGAGAAAAAGGGAGAAGACTCAAATCAACAGAATTAGAAATGAAAAAGGAGAAGTAACCACTGACACTGCAGAAATACAAAGGATCATGAGAGATTACTACAAGCAACTCTATGCCAATAAAATGGACAACCTGGAAGAAATGGAGAGAGTCTTAGAAATGCACAACCTTCCGAGACTGAACCAGGAAGAAATAGAAAATATGAACAGACCAATCACAAGCACTGAAATTGAAACTGTGATTAAAAATCTTCCAACAAACAAAAGCCCAGGACCAAATGGCTTCACAGGCGAATTCTATCAAACATTTAGAGAAGAGCTAACACCTATCCTTCTCAAACTCTTCCAAAATATTGCAGAGGGAGGAACACTCCCCAACTCATTCTATGAGGCCACCATCACCCTGATACCAAAACCAGACAAAGATGTCACAAAGAAAGAAAACTACAGGCCAATATCAGTGATGAACATAGATGCAAAAATCCTCAACAAAATACTAGCAAACAGAATCCAACAGCACATTAAAAGGATCATACACCATGATCAAGTGGGATTTATTCCAGGAATGCAAGGATTCTTCAATATACGCAAATCAATCAATGTGATACATCATATTAAAAAATTGAAGGAGAAAAACCATATGATCATCTCAATAGATGCAGAGAAAGATTTTGACAAAATTCAACACCCATTTATGATAAAAGCCCTGCAGAAAGTAGGCATAGAGGGAACTTTCCTCAACATAATAAAGGCCATATATGACAAACACACAGCAAACATTTTCCTCAATGGTGAAAAACTGAAACCATTTCCACTAAGATCAGGAACAATACAACGTTGCCCACTCTCACCACTATTATTCAACATAGTTTTGGAAGTGTTAGCCACAGCAATCAGAGAAAAAAAAGAAATAAAAGGAATTCAAATTGGAAAGTAGAAGTAAAGCTGTCACTGTTTGCAGATGACATGATACTATACATAGAGAATCCTAAAAATGCCACCAGAAAACTACTAGAGCTAATCAATGAATTTGGTAAAGTTGCAGGATACAAAATTAATGCACAGAAATCTCTTGCATTCCTATACACTAATGATGAAAAATCTGAAAGTGAAATTAAGAAAACACTCCCGTTTACCATTGCAACAAAAAGAATAAAATATCTAGGAATAAACCTACCTAAGGAGACAAAAGACCTGTATGCAGAAAATTATAAGACACTGATGAAAGAAATTAAAGATGATACAAATAGATGGAGAGATATACCATGTTCTTGGATTGAAAGAATCAACATTGTGAAAATGACTGTACTCCCCAAAGCAATCTACAGATTCAATGCAATCCCTATCAAACTACCACTGGCATTTTTCACAGAACTAGAACCAAAAATTTCACAATCTGTATGGAAACACAAAAGACCCCGAATAGCCAAAGCAATCTTGAGAACAAAAAATGGAGCTGGAGGAATCAGGCTCCCTGACTTCAGACTATATTACAAAGCTACAGTAATCAAGACAGTTTAGTACTGGCACAAACACAGATCAGTGGAACAGGAAAGAAAGCCCAGAGATAAACCCACACACATATGGTCACCTTATCTTTGATAAAGGAGGCAAGCATATACAGTGGAGAAAAGAGAGCCTCTTCAATAAGTGGTGCTGGGAAAACTGGACAGGTACATGTAAAAGTATGAAATTAGAACACTCCCTAACACCACCCACAAAAATAAACTCAAAGTGGATTAAAGACCTAAATGTAAGGCCAGATACTATCAAACTCTTCGAGGAAAGCATAGGCAGAACACTCTATGACATAAATCACAGCAAGATCCTTTTTGACCCAACTCCTAGAGAAATGGAAATAAAAACACAAATAAACAAATGGGACCTAATGAAACTTAAAAGCTTTTGCACAGCAAAGGAAACCATAAACAAGACAAAAAGAGAACCCTCAGAATGGGAGAAAATCTTTGCAAATGAAGCAACTGACAAAGGATTAATCTCCAAGTTTTACAAGCAGCTCATGCAGCTCAATAACAAAAAAACAAACAACCCAATCCAAAAATGGGCAGAAGACCTAAACAGACATTTCTCCAAAGAAGATATACAGATTGCCAACAGACACATGAAAGAATGCTCAACATCATTAATCATTAGAGAAATGTAAATCAAAACTACAATGAGATATCATCTCACACTGGTCAGAATGGCCATCATCAAAAAATCTAGAAACAATAAATGCTGGAGAGGTTGTGGAGAAAAGGGAACCCTCTTGCACTGTTGGTGGGAATGTAAATTGATACAGCCACTATGGAGAACAGTATGGAGGTTCCTTAAAAAACTACAAATAGAACTACTGTATGACCCAGCAATCCCACTACTGGGCATATACCCTGAGAAAACCATAATTCAAAAAGAGTCATGTACGAAAATGTTCATTGCAGCTCTATTTACAATAGCCAGGACATGGAAGCAACCTAAGTGTCCATCATCGGATGAATGGATAAAGAAGATGTGGCACATATATACAATGGCATATTACTCAGCCATAAAAAGAAACGAAATGGAGGTATCTGTAGTGAGGTGGATGGAGTTAGAGTGTGTCATACAGAGTGAAGTAAGTCAGAAAAAAAAAACAAATACAGTATGCTAACACATATATATGGAACCTAAGGAAAAAAAAAAAGGTCATGAAGAACATAGTGGCAAGATGGGAATAAAGACACAGACTTACTAGAGAATGGTCTTGAGGATATGGGGAGGGGGAGCAGTAAGATGTGACAGGGTGAGAGAGTGGCATGGACATATATACACTACCAAATGTAAAATAGATAGCTAGTGGGAAGCAGCCGCATAGCACAGGGAGATCAGCTCGGTGCTTTGTGACCACCTAGAGGGGTGGGATAGGGAGGGTGGGAGGGAGGGAGACGCAAGAGGGAAGAGATATGGGATCATATGTATATATATAACTGATTCACTTTGTTATAAAGCAGAAGCTAACACACCAATGTAAAGCAATTATACTCCAATAAAGATGTTAAAAAAAAAAAACTTGGGCAAAGTATCTGAATAAACTTTTATCCAAAGAACATATACAAATGGCCAATAAGCACATGAAAAGATGCTCAACATCATTAGTCATTTGGGAAATGTAAATCAAAACCATAGAATACCTCTTTCCACCCAGTAGGATGGCTATAATCAAAGACATATCTTTCGAAGCCCTCATATGCAGCGGTAGGAATGTAAAATGTTACAGCCGCTTTGAAAAACAGTTTGACTGTTCCTTCGAAAGTTAAACACAGCATTACCATACGACCCAATATATTCCACTCTAAAATCAAGATATTTAAAAACATGTATCCAGGACTTCCCTGGTGGTCCAGTGGCTAAGACTTCCACACTCCCAATGAAGGGGGCCAGGGTTCGATCCCTGGTCAGATCCCACATGCCACAACTAAGAGTCTGCATGCCCCAACTAAAGACCCCGCATGCCACAACGAAGATCTGGCATGCAGCAACGAAGATTCCGTGTGCCGCAACTAAGACCCGGTGCAGCCAAATAAATAAATAAATTTTTAAAAATAAATAAACAAACAAACAAATAAAAACATGTATCCCCATAAAACTTTGTACCTGGATATTCACAGCAGCATTATTCATAATAGCAAAAATGTGGAAACCATCCAAATGTCCATCAACTAATGAATGGACAAAACAAATATCATATGCCCATACAATGGGATATTATTCATGCATAAGAAGGAATGAAGAGGAATGAAGTACTAATACACACTACATCATAGATAAACCTTGAAAACATGCTATGCTTTCATAGTGTAGAATAACAATCCAGAAGCAAAAGACCACATATTGTATAATTACCTTTATATGAAATGTCCACAATAGTCAAATCCATAGAGACAAAGTAGATTAGTGGTTGCCAAGGGCATGGGTGGAGAGATAGATAGTGATTGCTACAGTGTATTGGGTTTCTTTTATGGGGTAATGAAAACACTCTGAATTCAGATAGTAATGATGGTTGACAACCTTGTGAGTCTACTAAAAATCCACTGAATTTGTACATTTATAAAAAGTGAAATTTATGGTATGTGAATTATATCTCAATAAAGTTATTTTTAAACTGTTATTGAGCCTTTCAGAAGAGTGGTTTTATAAAAGTCAAGCTTCTAAAATATGATGAATTGGATTGTAAAAAAAAAAAAAAGGAAGAAAGGAGAGAGGGGCAAATGGAGGGTGAGAGAAAGGAAATATATGAACTTACTTTGAAAAGCATAAAAATGGGAGTCCCAAAATTGAATGCATATCAGAATCACTCTGGAATCTGGATAAAATTAGATTCCTTGGACTCATTCCCAGATATTCTGATCCAGTGGGTATGGGATGAGGTCAAGGAATCTGTATTTTAAAAAGTTTTGCCAACCACTAACATACTGTGCTATACAAATATAAAGGGCTATTGTTATTATTACTCAACAGTAATAATGTAATGGGGTTCCTGGTTGAGTCTGGATCTTACAATTTTTGAATCTGGAAAATTGTCATTTTAGTGACGGACAGTAGTCTCTGCATTGTGGTACAGAAATAGGAATTTACCATTAGCATAGGTTGTCCCTTTAATTTGAGGAGAAACATACGAGTAGCCTCTTTTAGTTACACTGACATAAGTTTTAATCTAATACTTCTAGGGACTAAGGACATAGTTGGACATTTTAGGCTTAGTAAAGGCCTTGAGCTGTAATGCTTTTGTTGGGTGATGTGAAACTCCTACTACAAACATCTAACTTTGTTCATAGATTTTCACAGGGTTTAAGATGCTCCTAGGAGAAGAAGGACTGGAAAACCCACCAACCCTTTCCAGAAACTATCAAAGTTAGTCATGTCTGATGGACTGAAGTGACCCCAGTCAAGATAATCTGACAGAAAACTAGAGACTGAAAGGGAAGACTTAACTGATGACCCAAACCCAATATATGGGCTTAAATCATTGGAAGGGAGGTTGTGTTCTGAACATAGTACATAACTATTTTGCTAGACTCACTCCTGACCCTGCTATGCTGGCTCCACAGATACTGCCTAATAAATGGATAGACGTATTCTTTGAAAAAAATAATCACAACATTCTCTAAAAGAAAGGGCACAATTTTGCAGGTGGGATATCTATGACTAACCATGACAGTAAAAGAAGAGCTTTCTGCCTCATAATTTAAAGGGCCATGAAGGTGTGGGTTAAATATCAGACATAAGTAACAGTGAATGGAGCGTTTGGATTTCTTAGATGTTGAACTGATGATATTTTATCTAATGTTAAGCAGGGACTTTTTATTCTGCCAGCATTTTCCAGATGTTATAGACCACACTCCTGTTCTGCAACCAGTAGCAAGGCAACACTTAGGACAACTGTGACTAGCAGAATGGGTTGTAGAGACGTCAGCATTTGTGGAGATTGACCTCCAAGGATTCTGGAAGATGGAGTGTTGAGAAAACCAATGAACAGACGAGGGTTTACCTAGTAAACCTAGGCAGTCCTTGAGAATATCCAGCGAGAGAAATAATAGAAAAAATTTCCTCCTAATGGGGACCAGTGGTGCCTGTGAGTTCATAGTATTTTAGTTAAGTCCAAACAGTTCAACTACCCTATGCCTGTAACCGTGGAGATTAAAATACATGGAGAAAAACAGACATCCACAAATACATGGCCACAAACCTTAAGTGGGCCCTTAATGCTTGCCCAGAAGATATATCTTATTTTTCTAGTTTACTTATTCTCCCATCTTCCTAAAGTATTATTTCACAGTTTCTCTTCTCTACTCAAACCTTCAGCACCTTCTTCTACATCCTCACTCTCAGCTGATGCCCTTGCTTTCTACTTCACTGAAAAGATTGAAACAGTCAAGAGAACTTTCTAAAATGCTCACCACATCTACCATCATGTCTGCATCTGAAACCACATACAGTTGACCCTTGAACAACGTGGTGGTTAGGGGCACCCACCTTTCTGCTGAGTTGAAGATCTGTGCATAAGTTATAGTTGGCCCTCCATATCCAAGGTTCCTTTATATCCATGTTTCCCCTTCTACAAATTCAATCAACTGCGGATTTTGTAGTACTAGAGCATTTACTATTGAATAAACTCTGCATATAAGTGGACCCATGCAGTTCAAATTTGTATTGTTCAAGGGTCAACTATACTCTTTCTTCCTCTTCTTTTATAATAAATGATTTATTTGTCCATATTCCTAAGGTTAATCAATTCCCTTGTTCATTAGATCCCATCCCATCTTGCCTACTCAAAAGACATTGTTTCAGCATTATCCCCTCTCTACTATATCATCCATTTTCCCTCCCTGCCGAATCATTCCCATTTTTTTCCTATATCAGGGGAAAAAACAACCATCTATGGATCTCACTACCCTTCACCAGCTACTGGCCCATTTCTCTGTTTCCACTAAATAGCAATACTCCTCAAAATATCAATAGTTGTTCATGTTAACTAACAGCAATTCTTCTTTACTCATTTTCTCTTGAATTCAATCCTCTAGGTTTTTGGCTAGACAACTTATTTCAATGATTTCCATGTTACTAATTCTAACAGTTAATTCTCAGTCCTCATCTTTTTTCACATAACAGCAGCATATATCACTCCTTTCTCCCAGGAACATTTTTTAATTGGTTTCTAGGATAGCATACTATTTTGCTTTTCTTCCTATCTCACTGACCATTCCAAGTCAACTTTTTGTAGTTCTTCCTCTTCTCTCCATCTTACTAACTTTGGAGTGTCCCAGGGCTCAGTCCCTGGACTACTTCTTTCTCTACATTCACTCACTAATGATCTCATCTATTTTCATGTTTTCAAATCCCATCTATATGTTGTTGATTCCCAAATTTATATCATCCTTTCAGATTTCTCTCCTGAAATCCAGACTTACACATCCAACATGTTCACCTGAATGTTTAATAGACATCTCAAACCCAACACATTCCATATGCAATTCCTGATCTCCACTTCCACAAACCTGGTTCAACACAAGGCTTTCCTTTCTCAGTATATTGGATATATATTGATGCATAAAAATTTACAACATACTTAGTGGCGTAACATAACACACATTTATTATATCATAGTTCCTTTGGGTCAAAACATGGCTTAGCTGGGTCTTCTGATTTCAGAGTGTTTCATGATGCTGCAATCAAAGTGTCAGCCACGTTTAAGGTCTCATCTGAAAGTTTAATAAGAGAAGGATCCACTCCCAAGCTCCTGTATTTGTTTGCAGATTTCAGATATTTGCTGGCTATCCACATGAAGCCAGCCTCAGTTCTTTGCCACATGGACTTCTCTAATATATCTGCTTGCTTCATCAAAGCCAGCAAGGGAAAGAGTCTGCTAATAGTATGAAAGTGACCATCTTATATAATGTAATCATGGAAGTGACTTCCCATCATTTTTGCCATATTCTGTTGGTTAGAAGCAAGTTATTGGTCCCTCCCACACTCAAGAGGAGGTGATCCCACGAAGGCGTGAATACCAGTAGGCGCAAACCATATGGGGTCATCTTAGAATCTATCTGCCATACTCAGTTAATGGCAACTCCATTCAAGCCAAAATCCTTGGCATTATTCTTGGCTTCTCTTTCTTTCACACCCCACATGCAATCAGTCAGCAACTCCTGTGAGCTCTGCTTTCAAACTATGCAGAATCTGACCACTTCCACCTGTACCACTCTAGTACAAGCAACCATAATTTGTCCTGGGTTACTTAATAGCTCCCTAACTGGTTACCTTGTTTCCAACCTTTATCACCCCCATTGTCTACTCTATATATAACAGCCATAATGATCTATTTAAAAGACAAGTTAGCTCATGTCATTTCTTTTCTCAAATCCTTCCAATTGCATCTGATCTCACTCAAAGTAAAATCCAAATTTCATACAGTGATGTACAAGGCCCTACATGATCTGTGTTCCTGAACCTATTTGACATCATCTGCTACATCGCTTCTCCTTGCTCATTCCACTTCAGGCACACTGATAACTTCACTATTTGCTTAACACACCAGGTACACATTTGTCTCAGGGCTTTCCTGGATGTTCTCTGTCAGGATCACACCTTTTTCAGATAGCTACATGGCTTTCTTCCTCATCTCTTTTACATTTTTGCTCAAATGACACTTTTCCAGATAGACCTACCCTGATTGCCTATTAATACTGTAACCTCTTACCCCTCTCCACCCCAGCACCTCCACCCTTACTGTACTCATTTTTCTCCCATAGAACTTACCACTTTCTAACATACTATGTAAGGTATTTATTGTGTTTAGCAGCCTCCAAAAGAATAAAAGCACAAAAAATTGATATTCTTCTGTTTTATTTGTTGATATATCTCTAGTCCTAAAGACAGTGTCTGGCACAGAGTATACACATAATAAATGTTTGAGGATAGAATAAATGAAGACCTCTATTTTGAAATCACAGCCTACTGACATCTGGGGTCAAATGAGTAATAAAAATAACCACTAACATTTATTTAGCATTCATTATGACACCAGATCCTTAGCTGAGATTTTACTATATTATCTAATTTAACCTTAAAACTTTATGTGGTAGGTACTATCTTTATGCCTATTTGATATTTGAAGAAACTGAGATACAGAGATTTTTGCTAATTTGCCCAATATTGCACAGGTATGTAACTGAAGGGACCACTTTTAACTACTTCTTATACAAGAAAAAACATATAATATGTTACTTCTATGTGTCTAGCCTGCTTATAGTGACAGTAACATAACAGCTTTCTTTTTTTTTTTTCAGCTTTCTTTTAATGACGCTTAATATATGCCAGGCACTGTGCCAAACACTTTACATGTATTATTAAATTTAACTCTTACAACAACCCTGTGGAACAGTATTACTATTAATATATCCATTTCACAGATAAAGTGCAGAGACATACCCAAGGTCACACGGGTAATGAAACAGAACAAGGTCTCACAGCTAAATCTGTACGACTTCAAAGCCTATCTTCTTAATCATTAGGTTCAAGTTCTTTAGCAGCATTTCTGACAGGTGAAATTGTAGTAAGGATAAAGGGCTCTGGAGTTCTTAGTATAAGTTTTCTCATTTTCCTGCTTATCTTATCTCCCTATAATTATTTTTCTCCAAGTCCATTCCAGTTATTATTTTCTCTTCCTGAAGTCATGGCTCCAAGGTATATATTTTGAAAACATTACCCACCCCCTTTGGCTTATACATTATAATCCATTCAGATGCATGGCATATCTTTTCCCCCAACTGTTATCCCTTCCCCTATTCTTTCAAATAACTCAGAGACAGCATAATACAATGATCTGAAGCAGACAGAAATAAGAATTATTTCTATCAATTATACCAGATAGCTAGAGATCACATAATTAGAAACGTATCTGAAACTGATTCCCCTAGTGAACTGGTCTCATTTCAAGGTGAGACTACTAGATTCAGGGACAATTAATACTTTAGGCAACATTCTGTACATGTATGATCTTCACAAAAATCAAAAGAAAGAAACAACTAAAATCCCTCATTTACCACTGACAGAATGTGTATAAAGGACCTCTAGGGGCTCTAGAGGAGCTGCTTAAGCAAGAACTAGGTGGAACAATACTTTACACAGGAAGCATGGAGGAACCTATTAGCTAAAAGAAGGATCTGCAGCAAATTGGGCCTGTTTAATGCATGAAGGCTGTAAGCTCCCAGAGAAATAGAAGTCTTGCCTTAATGACTGAACTCCTGGTGGAATAGGAGGGGGCATCTGGACACCCACAGACACCAAATGCTGCAACAGTAGCAGCTCCAAGATAGTCGAATAGTATCATGTAGCCCCTTGGAACATAGCAGGGGGTGGTAATAGGATTGGAAGGCTGAAATTTGCTGCAGTATGTGTGTGGGTGCTGAGTCACTGGGAGCAAGTTGAGCTTCACAATTTTAAATCAATAGACATCGCCATTTTCTATATAATTTCCACAAAGATAAGTAATAGCTTTCTCTGGATTTTAACAAGAGAGATACTTCCAAAGGAGATGGGGAAATGCCTTCTGATTCAAGCCATACATTTGAAGAACAAAACTGTAAGACATCCTGGTGGACATCTTTTAGGAATTTGATAGAGCACTGAAAGAGAGGGTGAGCATGTGTAATTCATCAATTCACTGACCTCAGGCACAAAAAGTCTCAAGGCTAATAAATTCAGTTACTTCCTCAAAGTAGTTATATTCATTTTCTGTGTTCCTACTCTGAACACATGCTTCTTTAAACTGTCTACCTTTTGTTTTCAGAGTCCTACAGATCTCATTAGTCACCCTAAAAAAAAAAAAAAAAAAAAAACGTAAAAACACTGCTTAATTTCCCTATTACAGCTAGGTTAACTTATCTTAACACTTGCACTATTTCTAAAGAATTGCAGGCCCACAACCAGGTTACCCCTTCTCTCCAGTATTTACATCAGAAAGAACTTGAAAGGGGAAAGCAGAAAAGAAAATCAAAATGTATTCTAATTTTCTACACTCAGAACCATTGCTTTATTCTTCCCCTACCCGTTGGTAGTCACTTTTGCATCTGAGGAAGAAAGAAACAGGGAAAAAGTGTTCAGGTGTAGGAAAGGATTTTAAAAAGGAGAGAGTAGAAGACGTGTCACAAGGGGTACATTGGCATAGTCTGTAATCACTCTGCCCTTGAGAAATAGAAAGTTAAATCTCATTCCTCCACTACCCTCAGAAGTCCACCAAATGCTACCACACTGTCTACTGCATAATGGCCACAGAGGACAAAGCATCATGCTAAAAGATACAGACACTAAACAGGTAAATTAATAAGTAAAAATGATAGTTACAGATTGTTGTAAGTCATATAAAGTTAATAAGCAGGATCATACCATAAAGCATGATGTGAGTGGGCTAGTTTAGATAGAGTGTTCAGAGAAACATTTTCTGGGGAAATGACATGAATAAAGACATGAAGGTGGTAAGGGTAGTGGTGAAATAGCTGTGTGGTGTGGATAAAATTAAGGGTGCGCTAAAGTCATCTTTCCTTGCAGTATATTATTTTCCACAAACTTATTGCGTGGCTAACTATAATCCTACTAGTAGTCAGGGATGGTTTAGTGTCATTTTATCAATGAGGTGACTAAGACTGCAAGGGGTTGCTTACTCAGACTGATGTAGCTAGTAAGGCATGGACTTAGACCCTTAGTCCGGTGTCATTCCTATACACTATTCTGTCTCAATAAAATGGAAGGGGGGAAATATATAAGGGGAAGGGGTGTCATTTCTTTTGGGTCAAACCATTCCTTATCATTCATCAAGCTCATGACAGAAGCTTTGTACTTCTAGTATGAATTGGTAGGTAATGTGGCTGTAAACAGAAATTAGGTTGTTTACACACATTGACCCAATAATAGAAGAGACCCTTAAATCAGACATACCAAAGGAAGGAGAGCTTACCATAGCAAGGTATTCCATAATGGCAATACCCCAGGAACCTTGGGACTGAAGTGCTTAAGCATCTTTCCTTTGAAAAAGATCACTATTAATAATAGCAAATGCATACCTACTATGTGCCAAGTGCTTTACTTGTATTAACTCACTTAATCCTTACAATCCCCATATTAGGTAGGTATTATTATTATTAATCCTGTTTTACAGATGGCACAGAAAAGTTATGTGATTTACCTAAAGTCAAAACAGTCAGTACATGGAAAAGTACATTTCTGAACCCAGGTGGATTGGTTCTTGTATCCCTACCCTTAATAAGGATGCTTTCTTCCTCTTATTACTAAATTGGAGATTAACTCAAACAGCCACTTAGTGTATGAAGGTAAAAATACAATTAGTGCTGTTAGTTGGGAATATTCCATTGTACAAATACAAAAGTAACCTTTCTACCGTCGAAGCCACCAGCTGCAAGAACAGCTCTTTATTCTGTTGCCCCAGGGGAAAAATTACAAGGGCTCCCACATATTGGTGGGCCAATATTCATGTTTTCTGGAGAAGTCCTAGCAGGGGTTGGCTTGGTATCTAATTGGGGCTAAGATTCAGAGAGTGGAATCAAATCCTTGGGGGAATGGACTACAGGAATTCCTCTTATTTATTAATAACCTGGCTCTCATGAACGAAAGAGGCTTTTTCAGAGATGGTATTGAGGACGAGAGTAAAGATATGATCTGACATCCCTTTCTTCAGTGTCAAACCCCACTCTCCATACCTTAAGTGTATCTTTGGAATTAAACAACTCTGTGGTACAAATGCTGGAGAGTTAATTATAATTAGGCCAAACATGTGTTAGATCACCTCCACTTCCAGATCGCACAGTTAACATGCAACAATCTTACCTTCTCTGTCCCTCTTTCAGTCTGGGACTGGTTTCAGTTGTAAGCTTATGATCATCTTATGAATACAAATAATATTAGTGGTATTCAGAATACTTAAGAACATTCAAGCAGAGTGATGTCAGCAAGATAGTAGAATAAGAAGCTACAGACAGTTTCACCTACAGAGACACCAAGCTAACAATAACATACAGACCAGAATACCTCTGTGAGAGCTCTAGAGACTAGTTGAGAAGATACAGCACCCAGAGCACTGTAAACCCAAGAAGGAATTCTATCAAAAGGGGTAGGAAAATTCATGGTGTTTGGCACAACCATTTGTGCCCTCCTGCTACGTGGCATAGTGCAACTAGGAGGAAAGCCCCATACTGACTGGAGCTTCTTCCTTGTGATGGACACTAAAGAGTGGACCATATGACCAACCTTCTGGCTTATGTAGGGACTGCTGAAGGGACTGTTTTCTCGCTCTCCTGACTCAGAGGAGTGATGGGACTGGGGCCAGAATACAGAAACTGCTAAAAACAGAGGTGAATGACACATTAGAGCTGAAGTTGTGCAGGCAGATGCCAGGAGGAGCAAGAGATCAGAAAACATTTGAGAGGTTCTAGAACCTCCAGCCAGAGTGATTTGTGAAGTTCTTCTCCTACAAAGCCAGTACTCAAATAATTGGAGAGGTAGTTGTTTTTTCAAATGCCCAAAACCTAGAAAAATGTTAAATGCATATAAAGAAACAGGGAAACATGGTCCAAAGGAACAAACTAAATGCCAGAAACTAATTGTATATTTCTTTAATACAGATCTATGAGCCACCTAACAAAGAGTTTAAAATAACTGTCATAATAATGTTCAATGAGTTAAAGAGCAGATAATTAAATGAAATCAGTAAAATTATGCATGAACAAATGATAATATGAACAAAGAGATAGAAACTATAAAAACAGAATCAAACATAAATTCTGGAGTTCAAAAATACAATAGCTAAACTGAAAAAAATCATTAGAAGGGATTTGACAGCAGACTTGATCACGCAGTAAAAAAGGATCAGTGGACTTGAAGACAGAAGACTCAAAAGAAAAACAAAGAACAACAAAAAGTAAAGAGAGCCAAAAGGACTTATAAGATACTATCAAGCTGACCAATCTATGAACTATGAGAATCCCAGAAGGAAAAGAGAAAGGAGCCAAAAGCTTATATGAAGAAATAATGACCAAAACCTCCCAAATCGGAGGAAAGAAATGAGTATACAGAGATTCAAGAAGCTCAGAGGAGTCCAACAAGATAAACCCAAAAAGAGACATATTATAATAAAATGAGACACATTATAATAAAACTGACAAAGAGAATCTTGAAGGAAGCAAGAGAAAAGTAATTTGTGACATAAAAGCAAGCTTCCATAAAAATATCAGCAGGTTCCTCAGTAGAAATATTACAGGCCAGAAGGGAGTGGAATAATATATTCAAAGCTCTGAAAGAAAAAAATGTCAACCAAAAATACTGTATCTGGCAAAAGTGTCTTTCAAAAATGAAGGAGAAATTAAGACTTTTTGAAATAAACAACAGCTGAGGGAGTTCATTACCACTAGACTTGCTCTGCAAGCAATGTTACAGGGAATCCTTCAAGTTGAAACAAAAGGACAGTAGATAGTAACACTAAGCTGTACAAAAATAAAATGTTATCTGGTAAAGTTAAATACATAGACAAAGCAACCTGTGCTCTAGCAATTTTGGTTCACAGATTTAAATGACAAAAGCATAAAAAGAGCCTGACAAATCTATGTTAATGAGTATACAATATATAAATGTGGAATTTGCAAAATCAATAACATAAAATGGAAGGAGTTAAGCTGTAAAGGATTACAGATTTTGTATGTGATAGAAGTTAAGTTGTTATCAGTTTACAATAGAATGTTACAATTTTAAGATGTCTTATTTAAATTGCAATGGGAACCACAAATAAAATATCTATAGAATACATACAAAAGGAGAAGAGAAGTGAATCACAGCATACCACAGCAAAAAATATCAATGAACACAAAGAGAAAGAGAGAAGGACAAAAAAGCTACAAGACGTAGAGAAACCAATTTAAAAAATGGCAAAAGTTAGTCCTTCCCATTAGCAATTACTTTAAATGTAAATGGATTAAATTCCTCAGTGAAAAGACATACATTGTCTTAAAGATCAAAATGAAAAACCACCCAGGATCCAACGATATGCTGTCTACAGAAGATTCATTTTAGATCTAAGGACACACATAAAATTAAAGTGAAAGGATGGAAAAAGGTATTCCATGTAAATGGTAACCCAAAGAGAACAGCATTCTCACTCCTGGATATATATCCAAAAGAATTTAAATCAGGATCTCCAAGAGATATTTGCACACCCATGTTCATAGCCACACTATATCCAACAGCCAATAGGTGGAAGCAACCAAAATATCCATCAACAGACAAACAAAATGTGGTACATACATACAATGGAATATTATTCCATTAAAAAGTAAGGAAAACCTGTCACATGCTATAATATGGATGAACCATAAGCACATTATGCTAAGTGGAATAAGCCAGTCACAAAAAGACAAATACTGTATAACTCCACTTACATGAGGTATCTAAAGTAGTCAAATTCAAATAAACAAAAAGTAGAATGGTGGTTGCCAGAGGCTGGCAAGAGGGGTAAAAAAGAGGAGTTGTTGCCATGGCAATCAAAGAAAAAGAAATAAAAGGAATACAAACTGGCAAAGAAGAAGCAAAACTGTCACTGCAGATGACATGATACTATACATAGAGAATCCTAAAACTGCCACCAGAAAACTACTAGAGCTAATCAATGAATTTGGTAAAGTTGCAGGATACAAAATTAATGCACAGAAATCTCTTGCATTCCTATACAGTAATGATGAAAAATCTGAAAGAGAAATTATGGAAACACTCCCATTTACCATTGCAACAAAAAGAATAAAATACCTAGGAATAAACCTACCTAGGGAGACAAAAGACCTGTATGCAGAAAACTATAAGACACTGATGAAAGAAATTAAAGATGATACCAACAGATGGAGAGATATACCATGTTCTTGGATTGGAAGAATCAATACTGTGAAAATGATTATACTACCCAAAGCAATCTACAGATTCAATGCAATCCCTATGAAATTACCAATGGCATTTTTTACGGAACTAGAACAAATCATCTCAAAATTTGTATGGAGACACAAAAGACCCTGAATAGCCAAAGTAGTCTTGAGGGAAAAAAACAGAGCTGGAGGAATCAGACTCCCTGACTTCAGACTATAGTACAAAGCTACAGTAATCAAGACAATATGGTACTGGCACAAAAACAGAAACATAGATCAATGGACCAAGATAGAAAGCCAAGGGATAAACCCACACACCTACAGTCAACTAATCTATGACAAAGGAGGTAAAGATACACAGTGGAGAAAAGACAGTCTCTTCAATAAGTGGTGCTGGGAAAACTGGACAGCTACATGTAAAAGAATGAAATTAGAACACTCCCTAACACCATATACAAAAATAAACTCAAAATGGATTCGAGACCTAAATGTAAGACTGGACACTATAAAACTCTTAGAGGAAAACATAGGAAGAACACTCTTTGACATAAATCACAGCAAGATCTTTTTTGACCCACCTCCTAGAGTAATGGAAATAAAAACAAAAATAAACAAATGGGACCAATGAAACTTCAAAGCTTTTGCACAGCAAAGGAAACCATAAACAAGACGAAAAGACAACCCTCAGAATGGGAGAAAATATTCGCAAACGAATCAACGGACAAAGGATTAATCTCCAAAATATATAAACAGCTCACGCAGCTCAATATTAAAGAAACAAACAACCCAATCCAAAAATGGGCAGAAGACCTAAATAGACATTTCTCCAAAGAAGGCATATACATGGCCAAGAAGCACATGAAAGCTGCTCAACATCACTAACTATTAGAGAAATGCAAATCAAAACTACAGTGAGGTATCACCTCACACCAGTTAGAATGGGCATCATCAGAAAATCTACAAACAATGAATGCTGGAGAGGGTGTGGAGAAAAAGGAACCCTCTTGCACTGTTGGTGGCAATGTAAATTGATACAGCCACTATGGAGAACAGTATGGAGGTTCCTTAAAAAACTAAAAATAGAATTACCATATGATCCAGCAATCCCACTACTGGGCATATACCCAGAGAAAACCATAATACAAAAAGACACATGCACCCCAATGTTCTTTGCAGCACTATTTACAATAGCCAGGTCATGGAAGCAACCTAAATGCCCATCGACAGACGAATGGATAAAGAAGATGTGGTACATATATACAATGGAATATTACTCAGCCATAAAAAGGAACGAAATTGGGTCATTTGTTGAGATGTGGATGGACCTAGAGACTGTCATACAGAGTGAAGTAAGTCAAAAAGAGAAAAACAAATATCGTATATTAACACATATATGTGGAACCTAGAAAAATGGTACAGATGAACCGGTTTGCAGGGCAGAAGTTGAGACACAGATGTAGAGAACAAACGTATGGACACAAAGGGGGGAAAACCGGGGTGGAGTGGGGGTGCTGGTGTGCTGAATTGGGCGACTGGGATGGACATGTATACACTGATGTGTATAAAATTAATGACTAATAAGAACCTGCAGTATAAACAAACAAACAAACAAAAACAACTGATACTAAACTTTCTTTGGGTTATTTGTATGGAAATATGTTAATATAAATGTTTCAGACATTACATGAAATTTCCAAAAATCTTATATGTTCTGGTATAATGTTATAAGTCATAATTCTAGTTATTACTTTAAAATGTATATCTCAGAAATAACTAAATTTCCTTGTCAATTGCATTATTATGAACTTTCATCAAATCTTTAACCATGGTCATTTTTAAGTCTTTTGTCATTTACAGACAGTTCTGGGTGTACTCTGATGCTTGTGCAAAAATGTTCCTACAAAAAAGGGTTTCATCTTCAAGGAATTCATGGAAGAGACTCTGACAAGTACAGGTTTCTGGTAACTGACTATATTGCTGAACTGAATTAATAAGCATTTTCAGAACTCTAATGGAAAACTGATGAATTCATAAAAGTGCTAACAAAAGATCAAAATAAAAAAAATTAATTACATGGGACTGAGTGAACTGATGAGGATGATTATAACTTTTGTGACTTTCTGCTTGAAAAAAAAAATCCCACAAGAACTCAGAGGCAAAAAATATACACATCAGTTTTCACTGCCAAGTAGAGGACCTGTTACAGTGGAGGATTACTGGACTGAATGTCAATATTATGACATAGTATGAGTGTGTTTCGTGTTTGGTAATTGCAATCACTGTTTCTTTTGTTGTGGTCATCCATTTACAATGCTTGGTGTCAGTTTATTTATCTCTTGTAAAAATAAAATAAAGTGTGTGTGTGTCAAAAAAAAAAGATGTTTCTCTATGTTTTAACAGAGATGTGTCTTTCTGTATTTTTTTTAAATGTATTAATATATAAATAATTTAAAGCCATTCTATATCCCATACATTATAAAAGTTTTCTTATTTTGTTTTTGTTAATCATGTTTTTGTGACATACAGATTTTATTTTTTTAATTTGTATGGAGGCAAATTGACTAATATTTTCCATTTAGTTTCTCTGTCTTGGCTTTCATTATTCTGCATACATAAACATTTGCCTACGTTTTCTCCTTACTGTTTTATACTTAAAATGTTACTATATCTATAACCAATTTTGAATATGTTATAATTAAGACATTAAACACTTTTTCAGTTGTAAAAAAAAAAAAGAGGTGTTGGAGCTATTTAGGAAGATGGCAGAAAAGTAAGATGCGGAGACCACCTTCATCCCCACAGATACATCAGAAATACATCTACACGTGGAACTGCTCCTATAGAACACCTACTGAACGCTGGCAGAAGACCTCAAACCTCCCAAAAGGGAAGAAACTCCCCACATACCAGGGTTGGGCAAAAGGAAAAAGAAAAAACAGAGACAAAAGAATAGGGACGGGACCTGAACCAGGGGGAGGGAGTTGTGAAGGAGGAAAGGTTTCCACACACTAGGAAGCCCCTTCACGGGTGGAGACTATGGGTGGCGGAGGGTGGAGCTTTGGAGCCACGGAGGACAACATAGCAAAAGGGGTGCAGAGGGCAAAGCGGGGAAATTCCCACACGAAGGATCGGTGCCGACCAGCACTCACCACTCCGAGAGGCTTGTCTGCTCACCCGCTGGGGTGGGCGAGGGCTGGAAGCTGAGGCTCCAGCTTCGGAGGTCAGATCCCAGGGAGAGGACCGGGGTTGGCTGCCTGAACACAGCCTGAAGGGGGCTAGTGTGCCACAGCTAGCCGGGAGGGAATACTGGAAAGTCTGGACCTGCCGAAGAGGCAAGAGACTTTTTCTTCCCATTTTGTTTCCTGGTGCCCTAGGAGAGGGGATTAAGAGCACTGCTTAAAGGAGCTCCAGAGACGGGCGCGAACAGCGGATATCAGCGCGGACCGCAGAGACGGGCATGAGACACTCAGGCCGCTGCTGCAGCCACCAAGAAGCCTGTGTGCGAGCACAGGTCACTCTCCACACCTCCCCTCCCGGGAGCCTGTGCAGCCCGCCACTGCCAGGGTCCTGTGATCCAGGGACAACTTCCCTGGGAGAACGCACAGCGCGCCTCAGGCTGCTGCAACGTCACGCCGGCCTCTGCTGCCGCAGGCTCACCCTGCATCCGTACCCCTCCCTCCCCACCGCCTGAGCGAGCCAGAACCACCGAATCAGCTGCTCCTTTAACCCTGTCCTGTCTGAGCAAAGAACAGACGCCCTCAGGTGACCTACATGCAGAGGCGGGGCCAAAACCAAAGCTGAACCCCTGGAGCTGTGCAAACAAAGAAGAGAAAGGGAAATCTCTCCCAGGAGCCTCAGGAGCAGTGGATTAAATCTCCACAATCAACTTGAAGTACCCTGCATCCGTGGAATACCTGAATAGAAAACGAATCATCCCAAATTGAGGAGGTGGACTTTGGGAGCAAGATATATTATTTTTTCCCCTTTTCCTCTTTTTGTGAGCGTGTATGTGTATGCTTCTGTGTGAGATTTTGTTGGCATAACTTTGCTTTCACCATTTGTCCTAGGATTCTGTCCCTTCGTTCTTTTTTTCTTTTTTTTTTTTTTACTTTTTAAAACTTTTTTCATAATAATTATTGTTTATTTTATTTTATCTTTATTTTATTTTATCCTCTTTCTTTCTGTCTTTCTACTTTTTCTCCCTTTTATTCTGAACCGTGTGAATGAAAGGCTCTTGGTGCTCCAGCCAGGCATCAGGGCTGTGCCTCTGAGGTGGGAGAGCCAACTTCAGGACACTGGTCCACAAGAGACGTCCCAGCTCCACGTAATATCAAACGGCGAAAATCTCCCAGAGATCTCCATCTCAACACCAAGACCCAGCTTCACTCAATGACAAGCAAGCTACAGTGCTGGACACCCTATGCCAAACAACTAGCAAGACAGGAACACAGCCCCATCCATTAGCAGAGAGGCTGCCTAAAATCATAATAAGGCCACAGACACCCCAAAACACACCACCAGACGTGCACCTCCCCAACAGAAAGACAAGATCCAGCCTCGTCCACCAGAACACAGGCACTAGTACCGTCCACCAGGAAGCCTACACAACCCACTGAACCAACCTTAGCCACTGGGCACAGACACCAAAAACAACAGGAACTACAAACATGCAGCCTGCGAAAAGGAGACCCCAAACACAGTAAGATAAGCAAAATGAGAAGACAGAAAAACACACAGCAGATAAAGGAGCAAGGTAAAAACCCACCAGACCTAACAAATGAAGAGGAAATAGGCAGTCTACCTGAAAAAGAATTCAGAATAATAATACTAAAGATGATCCACAATCTTGGAAATAGAATAGAGAAAATGCAAGAAACATTTAACAAGGGACTAGAAGAACTAAAGAGGAAACAAGCAAAGATGAACAGCACAATAAATGAAATTAAAAATACTCTAGAAGGAATCAATAGCAGAATAACTGAGGCAGAAGAACGGATAAGTGACCTGGAGGATAAAATAGTGGAAATAACTACTGCAGAGCAGAATAAAGAAAAAAGAATGAAAAGAACTGAGGACAGTCTCAGAGACCTCTGGGACAACATTAAACACAACAACATTCGAATTATAGGGGTCCCAGAAGAAGAAGAGAAAAAGAAAGGGACTGAGAAAATATTTGAAGAGATTATAGTTGAAAACTTACCTAATATGAGAAAGGAAATAGTTAATCAAGTCCAGGAAGCACAGAGAGTCCCATACAGGATAAATCCAAGGAGAAACACGCCAAGACACATATTAATCAAACTCTCAAAAATTAAATACAAAGAAAACATATTAAGAGCAGCGAGAGAAAAACAACAAATAACACACAAGGGAATCCCCATAAGGTTAACAGCTGATCTTTCAGCAGAAACTCTGCAAGCCAGAAGGGAGTGGCAGGACATATTTAAAGTGATGAAGGAGAAAAACCTACAACCAAGATTACTCTACCCAGCAAGGATCTCATTCAGATTTGATGGAGAAATTAAAACCTTTACAGACAAGCAAAAGCTGAGAGAGTTCAGCACCACCAAACCAGCTTTACAACAAATGCTAAAGGAACTTCTCTAGGCAGGAACACAAGAGAAGGAAAAGACTTACAATAACAAACCAAAAACAATTAAGAAAATGGGAACAGGAACATGCATATCGATAATTACCTAAAATGTAAATGGATTAAATGCTCCCACCAAAAGACACAGACTGGCTGAATGGATACAAAAACAAGGCCTGTATATATGCTGTCTACAAGAGACCCACTTCAGACCTAGGGACACATACAGACTGAAAGTGAGGGGATGGAAAAGGATATTCCATGCAAATGGAAATCAAGAGAAAGATGGAGTAGCAATTCTCATATCAGACAAATTAGACTTTAAAATAAAGACTATTACAAGAGACAAAGAAGGACACTACATAATGATCAAGGGATTGACCGAAGAAGAAGATATAACAATTGTAAATATTTATGCACCCAACATAGGAGCACCTCAATACATAAGGCAAATACTAACAGCCATAAAAGAGGAAATTGACAGTAACACAATCATAGTAGGGGACTTTAACACCCCACTTTCACCAATGGACAGATCATCCAAAATGAAAATAAATAAGGAAACACAAGCTTTAAATGATACATTAAACAAGATGGACTTAATTGATATTTATAGGATATTCCACCCAAAAACAACACAATACACATTTTTCTCAAGTGCTCATGGAACATTCTCCAGGATAGATCATATCTTGGGTCACAAATCAAGCATTGGTAAATTTAAGAAAACTGAAATCATATCAAGTATCTTTTCTGACCACAATGTTATGAGACTAGATATCAATTACAGGAGAAGATCTGTAAAAAATACTAACACATGGAGGCTAAACAATACACTACTTAATAACCAAGAGATCACTGAAGAAATCAAAGAGGAAATCAAAAAATACCTAGACACAAATGACAATGAAAACACAACAACCCAAAACCTATGGGAAGCAGCAAAAGCAGTTCTAAGAAGAAAGTTTATAGCAATACAATCCTACCTTAAGAAACAGGAAACATCTCAAATAAACAACCTAACCTTGCACCTAAAGCAATTAGAGAAAGAAGAACAAAAAAACCCCAAAGTTAGCAGAAGGAAAGAACTCATAAAGATCAGATCAGAAATAAATGAAAAAGAAATGAAGGAAACGATAGCAAAGATCAATAAAACTAAAAGCTGGTTCTTTGAGAAGATAAACAAAATTGATAACCCATTAGCCAGACTCATCAAGAAAAAAAGGGAGAAGACTCAAATCAATAGAATTAGAAAAGAAAAAGGAGAAATAACAACTGACACTGCAGAAATACAAAGGATCATGAGAGATTACTACAATCAACTCTATGCAAGTAAAATGGACAACCTGGAAGAAATGGACAAATTCTTAGAAATGCACAACCTTCCGAGACTGAACCAGGAAGAAATAGAAAATACGAACAGACCAAACACAAGCACTGAAATTGAAACTGTGATTAAAAATCTTCCAACAAACAAAAGCCCAGGACCAGATGGCTTGACAGGCGAATTCTATCAAACATTGAGAGAAGAGCTTACACCTATCCTTCTCAAACTCTTCCAAAATATAGCAGAGGGAGGAACACTCCCAAACTCATTCTATGAGGCCACCATCACCCTGATACCAAAACCAGACAAAGATGTCACAAAGAAAGAAAACTACAGGCCAATATCAGTGATGAACATAGATGCAAAAATCCTCAACAAAATACTAGCAAACAGAATCCAACAGCACATTAAAAGGATCATACACCATGATCAAGTGGGGTTTATTCCAGGAATGCAAGGATTCTTCAATATACGCAAATCAATCAATGTGATACACCATATTAACAAATTGAAGGAGAAAAACCATATGATCATCTCAATCGATGCAGAGAAAGCTTTCGAAAAAATTCAACACCCATTTATGATAAAAACCCTGCAGGAAGTAGGCATAGAGGGAACTTTCCTCAACTTAATAAAGGCCATATATGACAAACCCACAGCCAACATCGTCCTCAATGGTGAAAAACTGAAACCATTTCCACTAAGATCAGGAACAAGACAAGGTTGCCCACTCTCACGACTATTATTCAACATAGTTTTGGAAGTGTTAGCCAGAGCAATCAGAGAAGAAAAAGAAATAAAGGAATCCAAACCGGAAAAGAAGAAATAAAGCTGTCACCGTTTGCAGATGACATAATACTATACATAGAGAATCCTAAAGAGGCTACCAGAAAACTGCTAGAGCTAATCAATGAATTTGGTAAAGTGGCAGGATACAAAACTAATGCACAGAAATCTCTGGCATTCCTATACACTAATGATGAAAAATCTGCAAGTGAAATTAAGAAAACACTCCCATTTACCTCTGCAATGAAAAGAATAAAATATGTAGGAATAAGCCTACCTAAGGAGACAAAAGACCTGTAAGCAGAAAATTATAAGACACTGATGAAAAAAATTAAAGATGATACAAATAGATGGAGAGATATACCATGTTCTTGTATTGGAAGGATCAACATTGTGAAAATGACTCTACTACCCAAAGCAATCTACAGATTCAATGCAATCCCTATCAAACTACCAATGGCACTTTTCATAGAACTAGAACAAAAAATTTCACAATTTTTATGGAAACACAAAAGACCCCGAAGAGCCAAAGCAATCTTGAGAACGAAAAATGGAGCTGGAGGAATCAGGCTCCCTGACTTCAGACTATACTACAAAGCTACAGTAATCAAGACAGTATGGTAGTGGCACAAAAACAGAAATATAGATCAATGGAACTGGAGAGAAAGCCCAGAGATAAACCCACGTACATATGGTCACCTTATCTTTGATAAAGGAGGCAAGAATATACAATGGAGAAAAGACAGCCTCTTCAATAAGTGGTGCTGGGAAAACTGGACAGGTACATGTAAAAGTATGAAATTAGAACAGTCCCTAACACCATACACAAAAATAAACTCAAAGTGGATTAAAGACCTAAATGTAAGGCCAGACACTATCAAACTCTTTGAGGAACACATAGGCAGAACACTCTATGACATAAATCACAGGAATATCCTTTTTGACCCAACCCCTAGAGAAATGGAAATAAAAACACAAATAAACAAATGGGACCTAATGAAACTTAAAAGCTTTTGCACAGCAAAGGAAACCATAAAAAAGACCAAAAGACAACCCTCAGAATGGGAGAAGATATTTGCAAATGAAGCAACTGACAAAGGATTAATCTCCAAGATTTACAAGCAGCTCATGCAGCTCAATAACAAAAAAACAAACAACCCATTCCAAAAATGGGCAGAAGACCTAAATAGACATTTCTCCAAAGAAGATATGCAGATTGCCAACAAACACATGAAAGAATGCTCAACATCACTAATCATTAGAGAAATGCAAATCAAAACTACAATGAGGTATCACCTCCCACCAGTCAGCATGGGCATCATCAAAAAATCTACAAAGAATGAATGCTGGAGAGGGTGTGGAGAAAAGGGAACCCTCTGGCACTGTTGCTGGGAATTTAAATTGGTACAGCCACTATGGAGAACAGTATGGAGGTTCCTTAAAAAACTAAAAATGGAACTACCATATGACCCAGCTATCCCACTATTGGGCCTATACCCTGAGGAAACCATAATTCAGAAAGAGTCATGTACCACAATGTTCATTTCAGCTGTATTTACAATAGCCAGGACATGGAAACAACCTGAATTTCCATCAACAGATGAATGGATAAAGAAGATGTGGCACATATATACAATGGCATATTACTCAGCCATAAAGAGAAACGAAATTGAGTTATTTGTAGTGAGGTGGATGGACCTAGAGTCTGTCATACAGAGTGAAGTAAGTCAGAAAGAGAAAAACAAGTACCGTATGCTAACACATATATATGGAATCTAAGAAAGAAAAAAAAAAAAAGCTCATGAAGAACCTGGGGGTAAGACGGGAATAAAGACACAGACCTACTAGAAAATGGACTTGAGGATGTGGGGAGGGGGAGGGGTAAGATGTGACAGGGTGAGAGAGTGGCATGGACATATATACACTACCAAACGTAAAATAGATAGCTAGTGGGAAGCAGCCGCATAGCACAGGGAAATCAGCTCGGTGCTTTGTGACCACCTAGCGGGGTGGGAAAGGGAGGGTGGGAAGGGAGATGCAAGAGGGAAGAGATATGGGAACATATGTATATGTATAACTGATTCACTTTGTTATAAAGCAGAAAGTAACACACCATTGTAAAGCAATTATATTCCAATAAAGATGTAAAAAAAAAAGAGAAGGATTTGGAGATATGAACACTGCCTATGAAAATTCAGTCTGACACCCCATATATTTAATTGACAGTCAAGCTTGTTTCATTTTCTTCCTTAAGTTATCAGAAAATTATTTTTATTATTCTACTTGGAAAATTACAGAAGTCAGCTATCTGGAACAGAATTTCATTATGAGATTAACAGGAAATTTACAGTGTTGGGAGCTTCCAATATCTAGGCAAAGGCTACCTTAGTTTTAGAGTTTAAGGGAGCTTCCACAAAGCTTTCCTCACTCCCAAGGGACCTCTGAATCTCTAGAGCCCTAACAATCTGACAATTTGGCACTTCTTTGTATGCTGATCTATATTGGTCATATATGTTAGATTTAACTCTCTAACCATATTAGAAATTCTTTGAAATTCTTTGACAGCACAGACCTTCTCTTATATAGCATAGTACTAAACATATGGAAAGGACCTAATGCTCATTTAATTCTCATAAATATTCATTATTAAGCCTGGATTATATGCTTACATGTGTGCAAAAAGAGGCATGTAACAGGATGTTCACTACTACAGTACTGCTTGTAATAGCAAAATACTGGAAAAAGCCTAAGTGTCCATCAGTAGGAAAAATTTACTTAAGAGCCATTATGTAGTCACTTCTGTAGTATGGACGTCCATGCCATGGAGACTGGATGTTTTGATCAGCCTGCCACAGTGCTTGGGTAAGCAATGTCATTCTGTGTCTCCATGACTCTCTATTTCCCATGCTTCTGTGCCTGACCAATTGCTCCTTTTGATTGATGCAGACTTTCTTTTAACTTACAGTAATACTTTTGTTTGGATTATACATAAAGTCCTGCTGCTGTGAAAGCCATTTTTCTCTTAAAGGTTATTTTGCATCTCTTCTGTGCTTCCTATATGCTGATTTCACATTTTACCTCTCCTTCATTGTTCCCCCTCACATATTGACTATTTTGTACATGAAGCTATCATTATATGTAGATTGACATGATTACACATAGATATTTTCAGAATTTTGTTCCTCTCTCCATGTTCATCTGCAAACACTTGCAATCATCTCTATAGTTCTCTCTATATAAAGCCCTTGCTGTCAATTTCCTTATGATAGGGGGTTAGTGGGACATTGTATCTTCATTACCTCCTTTTGGAGACAAGCAGAAATAAATGAGAGTCAATTCATTTTGTTAGGTACTATATTACAAATTCTCTACACGTGTAAAAAAAAAAACTACTATATGTCACTATGCTTTGTATTTAAACTAAATCATTACACTGTGAAATGAACACATTATTCCCATTAAAAATATGAGGCTTAGACAGAGATAGATATGGAGGCTTGGATAGATTAAGTAACTTTCTTAGAGTGACACACTAGATTATATCTGGCTAAGCCAGGGTGTGGAACTCAGTTGGGCTGATTCCATGTTCTTTGCAGTACAACATACAGCCTCTCTCATCATGCTGCTATTTCCACTTACACAAGGAAGCTATTGATGGTGGTATTAAGTCAGCCTTTTGAGTTAAATCAGACTTGACCCTAAGTTTCAATTCCAATATCAGAAGGGAGATAACAATAGTACCTACTTCCCAGAGCTACTGTGTGAATTAAATGAGGTAACTAATGGATATAAAGTGCCTACTTCAGTGCCTGAAACATAGGCGTTATTTTAAAGGCTTTACATATTAAGCTGTAATTTTTATCTCCCCCTTTGAATCAAAAGAGAAGTAGTAGTATAATCTCTTACTCTATTCATTTAATTGGATTGCTGGTCACTTTTCTCCTTTGGACATTACTGTATAGTTTATTTCCCTTCCTCAGCCTTATCGGAACCACAGTGGAATTTTCTATTTCTAAAAGATCACCTGTTTACTCAAGTAAATAATAATCACCTTTCCACTCCACATATTCAATGTCTATATCACACTTAGAATAGGCACTTAATCACACACTGAAGTACTTTCTATTGTAGTTACCTCTACTTGTTTCATTTCTCCTATAAGCTTCTTGAGATCAGGGACTCATCTTTTTAGTCCCAATGTGCCTAACAGGATGTCCAGTATATCACAGATATACCTTAAGTATACACTAAATAAATTAACTAATGGAATAGAAATCTGGGTGACTTCAAGTGTGCTTTGGATGAATTTTATTATTTGACAGGATACTTAAGTCTATTTTCTTTAAAGCATTGCTTAAAACATATTGCAATATATAATTTAACTGATTGGCATAAAGTCATTTATAGCTTATTTATGCAAATGACATCATTCCTTTAGTGGTGTATACAGCCTTAAATCCTATGGAATAAACTAGTACACCACTGTGAAAGATTCTTCCAAAGTGGGTAATAAAGAAAAAAAAACATAAACAAAACAAAAAGACAACCCACAGAATGGGAGAAAATATTTGCAAGTGAAGCAACCAAGGGATTAATCTCCAAAATATACAAACAGCTCATGAAGCTCCATATCAAAAAGAAAAACAATCCAATCAAAAAATGGGTAGAGGGCTTCCCTGGTGGCACAGTGATTAAGAATCCGCCTGCCAATGCAGGGGACATGGGTTCAAGCCCTGGTCCAGAAAGATCCCACATGCCGCGGAGCAACTAAGCCCGTGCACCACAACTATTGAGCCTACGCTCTAGATCTCGCAAGCCACAACTACTGAAGCCCACACACCTAGAGTCCATGTTCCACAACGAGAGAAGCCACCGCAATGAGAAGTCCACACACCGCAACAAAGAGCAGCCCCCACTTGCCGCAACTAGAAGAAAGCCTGCATGCAGCAATGAAGACCCAACGCTGCCAAAAATAAATAAAATAAAATAAAATAAAATAAAATAAAATAAATAATAATAATTTTAAAAATGGGTAGAAAATCTAAACAAACATTTCCCCAAAGAAGACATACAGATGGCCAAGAGGCATATGAAAAGATGCTCAACTTCACTAATTATTAGAGAAATGCAAATCAAAACTACAATGATGTATCACATCACACCAGTCAGAATGGCCATCATCAAAAAATCTACAAACAATAAATGCTGAGACAGAATCTAATTCAATATTTCAAGAGACTACTTAGAGAAGAATAGTCAGGGTTAAGGGGACTAATGAGACATGTGGAGGTTCCCAGGAACTAACCACAATAGGAAGCCACTACCATCCTTAGGCCTGAAGGGGCAGGGGGAGAGAATGATGTTATTGTAGTTTACAGAGAGTATAGATCCATGGAAGATGGGCCATAGTACAAGAACTCTGACCAAAGAGGAGCCACGATGAGGTAGATCGGGGAGGGTGGGGAAGGGGGGATAAACATAGGGACTCTCTTCTATGGCCTCTCTTCTATCCTTCCCTATCTTTCATCCCTCTAGTCTCCTCCTGATGCTACTAACTAGAGGTAAGAAATAGAAGCCAGCCAACAAGAGGGTTCCAGTAATGCTGTTGGTAGATATTAGTTTTCCAAGAGCACAGAGCAGGTCAGAAAAGGGTACAGAATGGATCTGTGGAGGAATAGATAGGGGCAAACAGAGAATAAGTATCACAGCTTCAGAAGATGAAGCGTCTTTTTTTCTTGAACACATCTTGACTTCAAACAGATTTTTAAAGGCAAAGTATGCCAACTTTGTTTTTAATGCACTACTCAGATATCTTGGGATCTTTTTGAAATCTTGAAACTTTGAAACTAAGAATGACCAGTTTGAAATACACAATGTGGAAACAACAACAGTACTTCCAAATGGGGGAAAACTTTAAAGTAGCACTTTGCATGGTAGACAAATCTACCTTGCTTAGAAATCAGGCCATGTTTAAAGCATCCGGAGAAAATTTGGTGTTTTAGTATTCTTTCCTGTTTTTCTGAAATACAAAAGTCCTCTCAGTTTATCATTCATTTTGAAAATAGAAGTATTCTTATTATAAGGAAAATAGCAGTGCAAGTGTACTGGTAGAATGGCAACCTATGTTCAACATCTGTGTTAGGAGAAAAACCTGGTATAGAAGGGTTGGAGCCAAATTTGCAGGATACATGCCCCTGGAGATAGGGCATGTATCCTAATCACTAACACTAATAATTATCATTTATGCATTTATTTATGCACTGAGCTCTCTCTTTATTATCTCATTTAATTCTACTAACAATTTTGTGACCTAGATATCATTATCTTCATCTTGCAGATGAGGAAACTAAGACTCAGAGATGGAATGACTTGACCAAAGTCAATAGTCTCTGTGCAGGAATGTGAGTCTAGTTTTGCCAAATTTCATGAGTTTTCAAAAGAAGTGTGGAATCTAGATATTTATGTGAAAGTTCTCCATGTTTAAATGTATATTAAATTTGTACTGCTTTCTGGTAAAAAAAAAAACACATCTGTAAGTCTGATATAGTTCATAGGTCATTATATCTAAGTTGTTTTCCATTCAGATGATAAAATTATACGGTCACCAGAGTCTTTATAAATTCTCTCCAAAGATATGAGCAATGTGAAGATTTCTGGCTCTTTGGAAGGGAAATATTTGGGGCAGGGGAGCCTTTTGGTACCCATCAAATCATAGGGAGGCAACATATTATTTGTAGTTTCTGGGCACTTAGGGGAGAGGGAGTTCTTTCAAGGGAGAAATCCCTGGAAATATCTTTGTGTTTCATATAACTATGTTCTCCCAATACCCTAGAGTGGTAAAACTCTCTACTCTGTTCTATTCAGGACAATGTAACAATACATAACCCTGTGTTTCATTACAGCCTAACGTTTTACCTAGTTCACTTAATTCACTACATAACCACATTATTATATGAACAAAAGCAAAAAGGAGGTTCTTTTCAATTCATGTTAATTTCTTTTTTTTCCATTTTCTCCACTGATGCTGTAATCACTGGAAGTAGTTTTGATACACGTTAAAGAAGTTCAGGGCCCCTGGTATTGCGAATCATATTAGTAGCTGGTAATTTCTTCCTCTCTAATTTATTCTTTTCATTAGGTTTTCTGTAAGTGCATAGCATAGAGCCATAATCTATAGCACTGGTGGGGAATTTACATTGAGAATAATAAGTGTATATGAGAGGAGAGGGCACACATGTAATTCTGAGCACAGAGCCATTACAATCCATTGCAATGGGTGTGAGACATAAAAAACAGAAGGCTTGGTTTGGATAGCTAGGTACAGTGAGTCTGGAATTGTAACAATGCCTGAGTCGTTTTAGAAGAAAGGTAGCTATATATTTTTTGTTTGTTCATACAGGTCATTTTTTTCTACCCTCTCTGCTATAACTAAGAGAACAGTAAACATAAAAAGAAAAATATAGATCAAATTTTAACTCCAACTCCAATGTATAATTCTACATACTATTATTTTAAATGAGGAAATGCTTCTATTTCACCTGTGAAAAGTGCTACTGTGTTTGGTGAAAGTTTCATTTTATAGTATTGTGACGATTTCACATTTATTCATGAAACCACTTAATTCCAGAGAAATTTGGAGACCAATAAAAGCCCAATTAACTGAAAATAATATGGAAGAATTATGGAAGAACCAAAGATAAAGATAATTGGAGTCCATATACAATGTTTTTCATTTAAATCCTTAGTTTTAATTTGTTCTCCCTTCAAATCATTTACCAAAGCAGCTCACACACAAGACAACTGGTTTGAATTTAAACCCTTCACCATCTAATTTACATGTGAATATACCAGTAATGATCATTTTTATAATTTAATGAATGCTTAGTATATACTAGGCTATATATACTTACTATCTCAATTCTCACAACAATCTGCAAACTAGATATTACCACCAGAAAACTGAGGTGTAGGGAGGTAAAGTGGCTGAAGCAAAGTCACAGTTGAATTCAAACCATGTTTTCTGTCTCCAAAGCCAATGCTATCTTGTCCCATTGGGTAATAGGAAAATATACAAGGAGTCCTGATAATTTAGAAACTGGATGCAGAACCCTAGAAATGGATAGCTATCTCTGATGTTATGTTTTCCCATATATATTTTTCCCTTTATTTTTAAATTAATTTTTACTGGAGTACATTTGATTTACAATGTTCTGTTAGTTTCTGCTGTACAGCAAAGTGAATCAGTTATACATATATATGTATCTCCACTCTTTTTTAGATTCTTTTCCCATATAGGCCATTAAAGAGTATTGAGTAGAGTTTCCTGTGCTATACAGCAGATTCTTATTAGTTATCTATTTTATATATAGTAGTGTGTATATGTCAATCTCAATCTCCCAGTTTATCCCTCCCCCCCGTTTCCCCTTTGGTAACCATAAGTTTGTCTTCTACATGTGTGACTCTACTTCTGTTTTATAAATAGGTTCATTTGTACCATTTTTTTTTTTTTAGATTTCACATATAAGCGATATCATGTGACATTTATCTTTCTCTGTCTGACTTACTTCACTCAGTATGACACTCTCTAGGTTCATCCATGTTGCTGTAAATGGCATTATTTCGTTCTTTTTTATGGCTGAGTAAAATTCCATTCTTTATATGTACCACATCTTCTTTAGCCATTCCTCTGTCAATAGACGTTTAGGTTGCTTCCATGTCCTGGTTATTGTAAATAGAGCTGCAGTGAACATTGGGGTACAGGTATCTTTTCAAATTATGGTGTCCTCGGGATATATGCCCAGGAGTGGGATTGCTGGATCATATGGTAGCTCTATTTTTAGTTTTTTTAAGGAGCCTCCATACTGTTCTTCATAGTGGCTGTACCAATTTACATTCCCACCAACAGTGTAGGAGGGTTCCCTTTTCTCCACACCCTGTCTGACAGGACTCTGACTGCTACAGAAGCCATTACCAAATTTGCTATTTTGTTTAAAAGATTTTATATAACCTTAATTTTTTGAACTATACTTGTTAAAGCAATAAAAAGAAAACCTGTGAATATTATACAATGATGATTCTATGAATTATATAATCTTTATAATTGAATAGCTATATGTCTATTTAAGTGTTTATTCTTCCAAAGTAAGTTTACATAAATGTGTACAATTTTAGTAGCATTTATTTTGGCATGGGAGAAAACACTGATAAAGTAAAAATACAGGATAAAAAGCATATGATCATCTAGACACAGAAACAGAAGCTGACAAAATTCAACATCCATTTATCATAAAAAGTCTCAGCAAAATGTGTATAGGTATCGCAACATAATAAAGGCCATATATAACAAACCCACATCTACCATCATACTCAATGTTGGAAAGATTAAAGCCTTTCCTCTAAATTCGGGAACAAGGCAAGTATGCCCACTCTCACCACTTCTATTTACAATAGTACTGGAAGTCCTAGCCACTGCAATCAGACAAGGAAAGAAATAAAAGGCATCCAAATTGGAAGGGAAGAAGTAAAACTGTCACTGTTTGCAGATAACATGATACTGTATATAGAAAATCCTACATTCTCTGCCAAAAAAACAATTAAGAAAAAATGAATTCAGTAAAGCTGCAGGATACAAGATTAATATACAAAACTCTGTTGCTTTTCTATATGCTAATAATGAACTATCAGAAAAAGAATTCAAGAGGAAGAGGAACCAAGATGGCGGAGTAGAAGGACATGCTCTCACTCCCTCTTGTGAGAACACCAGAATCACAACTAGCTGCTGGACAATCATCGACAGGAAGACACTGGAACTTACCAAAAAAGATACCCCACATCCAAAGACAAAGGAGAAGCCACAATGAGACGGTAGGAGGGGTGCAATCACAGTAAAATCAAATCCCATAACTGCTGAGTGGGTGACTCACAGACTGGAGAACACTTATACCACAGAAGTCCACCCACTGGAGTGAAGGTTCTGAGCCCCACGTCAGGCTTCCCAACCTGGGGGCCCAGCAACCGGAGGAGGAATTCATAGAGAATCAGACTTTGAAGCCTAGTGGGAATTGATTGCAGGACTTTGACAACACTGGGGGAAACAGAGACTCCACTCTTGGAGGGCACACACAAAGTAGTGTGCGCATCGGGACCCAGGGGAAGGAGCAGTGACCCCAGAGAAGACTGAACCAGACCTACCTGCTAGTGTTGGAGAGTCTCCTGCAGAGGTTGGGGGGGGGGGCTGTGGCTCACCGTGGGGACAAGGACACTGACAGCAGAACTTCTGGGAAGTACTCCTTGGTGTGAGCACACCCAGAGTCTGTCATTAGCCCCACCAAAGAGCTCAGGTGGGCACCAGTGTTGGGTAACCTCAGGCCAAACAACCAACAGGGAGGGAACCCAGCCCCACCCATCAACAGTCAAGTGGATTAAAGTTTTACTGAGCTCTGCCCACCAGAGCAACAGTTGGCTCTACCCACCGCCAGTCCCTCCCATCAAGCCTCTTAGATAGCCTCATCCACCAGAGGGCAGACAGCAGAAGCAAGAAGAACCACCATCCTGCAGCCTGTGGAACAAAAACCACATTCACAGAAAGACAGACAAGATGAAAAGGCAGAGGGCTATGTACCAGATGAAGGAACAAGATAAAACGCCAGAAAAACAACTAAATGAAGTGGAGATAGGCAACCTTCCAGAAAAAGAATTCAGAATAATGATAGTGAAGATGATCCAGGACCTCGGAAAAACAATGGAGGCAAAGATCGAGAAGATGCAAGAAATGTTTAACAAAGACCTAGAAGAATTAAAGAACAAACAAACAGAGATGAACAATACAATAACTGGAATGAAAACTACACTAGAAGGAATCAATAGCAGAATAACTGAGGCAGAAGAACGGATAAGTAACCTGGACGACAGAATGGTGGAATTCACTGCTGCAGAACAGACTAAAGAAAAAAGAATGAAAAGAAATGAAGACAGCCTAAGAGACCTCTGGGACAACATTAAACGCAACAACATTCGCATTATAGGGGTCCCAGAGGAGAAGAGAGAGAGAAAGGACCCGAGAAAATATTTGAAGAGATTATAGTTGAAAACTTCCTTAACATGGGAAAGGAAATAGCCACCCAAGTTCAGGAAGCACAGAGAGTCCCATACAGGATAAACCCAAGGAGAAACACGCCGAGACACATAGTAATCAAATTGGCAAAAATTAAAGACAAAGAAAAATTATTGAAATCAGGTAGGGAAAAATGACAAATAGCATACAGGGAACTCCCATAAGGTTAACAGCTGATTTCCCAGCAGAAACTCTACAAGCCAGAAGGGAGTGGCATGATATACTTAAAGTGATGAAAGGGAAGAACCTACAACCAAGATTACTCTACAGGGCAAGGATCTCATTCAGATTTGATGGAGAAATCAAAAGCTTTACAGACAAGCAAAGGCTAAGAGAAATCAGCAGCACCAAACCAGCTCTACCACAAATGCTAAAGGAACTTCTCTAAGTGGGAAACACAAGAGAAGAAAAGTATCTACAAAAACAAACCCAAAACAATTAAGAAAATGGTCATAGGAACATACATATTGATAATTACCTTAAACGTGAATTGATTAAATGCTCCAACCAAAAGACACAGGCTTGCTGAATGGATACAAAAACAAGATCCATATATATGCTGTCTACAAGAGACCCACTTCAGACCTAGGGACACATACAGACTGAAAGTGAGGGGATGTAAAAAGATATTCCATGCAAATGGAAATCAAAAGAAAGCTGGAGTAGCTATACTCGTATCAGATAAAATAGACTTTAAAATAATGTTACAAGAGACAAGGAAGGGCACTACAGAATGATCAACAGATCAATCCAAGAAGAAGATATAACAATTATAAATATATATGCACCCAACATAGGAACACCTCAATACATAAGGCAACTGCTAACAGCTATAAAAGAGGAAATCGACAGTAATACAATAATAGTGGGGGACTTTAACACCTCACTTACACCAATGGACAGATCATCCAAAATGAAAATAAATAAGGAAACACAAGCTTTAAATGACACAGCAGACCAGATAGATTTAATTGATATATATAGGACATTCCATCCAAAAACAGCAGATTATACTTTCTTCTCAAGTGCGCACAGAATATCCTCCAGGATAGATCACATCATGGGTCACAAATCAAGCCTCAGTAAATTTAAGAAAATTGAAATCATATCAAGCATCTTTTCTGACAACAATGCTATGAGATTAGAAATGAATTACAGCGAAAAAAAACGTAAAAAACACAAACACATGGAGGCTAAACAATACATTACTAAACAACCAAGAGATCACTGAAGAAATCAAAGAGGAAATCAAAAAATACCTAGGGACAAATGACAGTGAAAACGTGACGATCCAAAACCTATGGGATGCAGCAAAAGCAGTTCTAAGAGGGAAGTTTATAGCTATACAAGCCTACCTGAAGAAACGAGAAAAACCTCAAGTAAACAATCTAACCTTACACCTAAAGGAACTAGAGAAAGAAGAACAAACAAAACCCAAAGTTAGCAGGAGGAAAGAAATCATAAAGATCAGAGCAGAAATAAATGAAATAGAAAAAAAGAAAACAATAGCAAAGATCAATAAAACTAAAACCTGGTTCTTTAAGAAGGTAAACAAAATTGATAAGCCATTAGCCAGACTCATCAAGAAAAAGAGGGAGAGGACTCAAATCAATAAAAGTGGAAATGAAAAAGGAGAAGTTACAACAGACACCACAGAAATACAAAACATCCTAAGAGACTACTACAAGCAACTCCATGCCAATAAAATGGACAACGTGGAAGAAATGGACAAATTCTTAGAAAGGTATAACCTTCCAAGACTGAACCAGGAAGAAATAGAAAATATGAACAGACCAATCACAAGTAATGAAATTGAAACTGTGATTAAAAATCTTCCAACAAGCAAAAGTCCAGAATCAGATGGCTTCACAAGTGAATTCTATCAAACATTTAGAGAAGAGCTAACACCCATCTATCTCAAATTCTTCCAAAAAATTTCAGAGGTAGGAACACTCCCAAACTCATTCTATGAGGCCACCATCACCCTGATACCAAAACCAGACAAAGATACTACAAAAAAAGAAAATCACACACCAATATCACTGATGAATACAGATGCAAAAATCCTCAACAAAATACTAGCAAACAGAATCCAACAACACATTAAAAGGATCATACACCATGATCAAGTGGGATTTATCCCAGGGTTGCAAGGATTCTTCAATATACGCAAATCAAACAATGTGATACACCATATTAACAAATTGAAGAATAAAAACCATATGATGACCTCAATAGATGCAGAAAAAGCTTTTGGCAAAATTCAACACCCATTTAGGATAAAAACTCTCCAGAAAGTGGGCATAGAGGGAACCTACCTCCACATAATAAAGGCCATATATGACAAACCCACAGCAAACATCATTCTCAATGGTGAAAATCTGAAAGCATTTCCTCTAAGATCAGGAACGAGACAAGGATGTCCACTCTCACCCCTATTATTCAACATATTTTAGAAGTCCTAGCCACGGCAATTAGAGAAGAAAAAGAAATAAAAGGAATACAAATTGGAAAACAAGAAGTAAAACTGTCACTGTTTGCAGATGATATGATACTAAACATAGATAATCCTAACATTGCCACCAGAAAACTACTAGAGCTAATCAATGAATTTGGTAAAGTTGCAGGATACAAAATTAATGCACAGAAATCTCTTGCATAACTATACACTAATGATGAAAAATCTGAAAGAGAAATTATGGAAACACTCCCATCTACCACTGCAACAAAAAGAATAAAATACCTAGGAGTAAACCTACCTAGGGAGACAAAAGACCTGTATGCAGAAAACTATAAGACACTGATCAAAGAAATTAAAGGTGATACCAACAGATGGAGAGATATACCATGTTCTTGGATCGGAAGAATCAATATTGTGAAAATGACTATACTACCCATAGCAATCTACAGATTCAATGCAATCCCTATGAAATTACCAATGGCATTTTTTACGGAACTAGAACAAATCATCTCAAAATTTGTATGGAGACACAAAAGACCCTGAATAGCCAAAGTAGTCTTGAGGGAAAAAAACAGAGCTGGAGGAATCAGACTCCCTGACTTCAGACTATAGTACAAAGCTACAGTAATCAAGACAATATGGTACTGGCACAAAAACAGAAACATAGATCAATGGAACAAGATAGAAAGCCCAGAGATAAACCCACGCACCTATGGTCAACTAATCTATGACAAAGGAGGCAAAGATATACAATGGAGGAAAGACAGTCTCTTCAATAAGTGGTGCTGGGAAAACTGGACAGCTACATGTAAAAGAATGAAATTAGAACACTCCCTAACACCATATACAAAAATAAACTCAAAATGGATTCGAGACCTAAATATAAGACTGGACACTATAAAACTCTTAGGGGAAAACATAGGAAGAACACTCTTTGACATAAATCACAGCAAGATCTTTTTTGATCCACCTCCTAGAGTAATGGAAATAAAAACAAAAATAAACAAATGGGACCTAATGAAACTTCAAAGCTTTTGCACAGCAAAGGAAACCATAAACAAGAGGAAAAGACAACCCTCAGAATGGTAGAAAATATTTGCAAATGAATCAACGGACAAAAGATTAATCTCCAAAATATATAAACAGCTCATGCAGCTCAATATTAAATAAACAAACAGCCCAATCCAAAAATGGGCAGAAGACCTAAATAGACATTTCTCCAAAGAAGACATACAGATGGCCAAGAAGCACATGAAAGCTGCTCAACATCACTAACTATTAGAGAAATGCAAATCAAAACTACAATGAGGTATCACCTCACACCAGTTAGAATGGGCATCATCAGAAAATCTACAAACAACGAATGCTGGAGAGGGTGTGGAGAAAAAGGAACCCTCTTGCACTGTTGGTGGCAATGTAAATTGATACAGCCACTATGGAGAACAGTATGGAGATTCCTTAAAAAACTAAAAATAGAATTACCATATGATCCAGCAATCCCACTACTGGGCATATACCCAGAGAAAACCATAATACAAAAAGACACATGCACCCCAATATTCATTGCAGCACTATTTACAATAGCCAGGTCATGGAAGCAACCTAGATGCCCATCAACAGACGAATGGATAAAGAAGATGTGGTACATATATACAATGGAATATTACTCAGCCATAAAAAGGAACGAAACTGAGTCATTTGTTGAGACGTGGATGGATCTAGAGACTGTCATACAGAGTGAAGTAAGTCAGAAAGAGAAAAACAAATATCGCATATTAACGCATGTATGTGGAACCTAGAAAAATGGTACAGATGAACCGGTTTGCAGGGCAGAAGTTGAGACACAGATGTAGAGAAGAAACGTATGGACACCAAGGGGGGAAAACCGCGGTGGGGTGGGGATGGTGGTGCGCTGAATTGGGCTATTGGGATTGACATGTATACACTGATGTGTATAAAATTGATGACTAATAAGAACCTGCAGTATAAACAAACAAACAAACAAACAAAAACAACTGATACTAAACTTTCTTTGGGTTATTTGTATGGAAATATGTTAATATAAATGTTTCAGACATTACATGAAATTTCCAAAAATCTTATGTTCTGGTATAATGTTATAAGTCATAATTCTAGTTATTACTTTAAAATGTATATCTCAGAAATAACTAAATTTCCTTGTCAATTGCATTATTATGAACTTTCATCAAATCTTTAACCATGGTCATTTTTAAGTCTTTTGTCATTTACAGACAGTTCTGGGTGTACTCTGATGCTTTTGCAAAAATGTTCCTACAAAAGGGTTTCATCTTCAAGGAATTCATGGAACAGACTCTGACAAGTACAGGTTTCTGGTAACTGACTATACTGCTGAACTGAATGAATAAGCATTTTCAGAACTCTAATGGAAAACTGATGAATTCATAAAAGTGCTAACAAAAGATCAATATGAAAAAAAAATTAATTACATGGGAGTGAGTGAACTGATAAGGATGTTTATAATTTTTGTGACTTTCTGTTTGAATGAAAAATACAAACCCACAAGGACTCAGAGGCCAAAAATATACAAATCAATTTTCACTGCAAAGTAAAGGAGCTGTTACAGTGGAGGATTACTGGACTAAATGTCAATATTATGACACAGTATGTGTGTTTCGTGTTTGGTAATTGCAATCATTGTTGCTTTTGTTGTGGTCATCCATTTACAATGCTTGGTGTCAGTTTATTTATCTCTTGTAAAAATAAAATACAGAAAAAATCAAAAAAAAAAAGAAAAAGAATTCAAGAAGACAACCCCATTTACAATTGCATCAAAGAGAATAAAATACCTGCTAATAAACTTAACCACAGATATGAAAGATCTATACTCTAAAAACTCTAAGACACCAATGAAGGAAATTGAAAATGATACAAATAAATGGAAAGATATCACATGTTCATGGATTGGAAGAATTAATATTGTTAAAATTTCCATACTACACAAAGCAATCTACAAATTTAATACAATCCCTATCAAAATACTCATGACCTATTTCCCAGAAATAATCCTAAAATTTATATGGGACCACAAAAGACCCCAAACAGCCAAAGCAATCTTGAGAAAAAACAACAAAGCTGGAGGATTCATGCTTCGTAACTTCAGACTATACTACAAAACCACAGCAATCCAAACACTATAGTACTGGCACAAAAACAGACACATAGATCAATGGAACAGAATAGAGAGCCCAGAAATAAACCCATGCACTTATGACCAATTAATCTACAACAAAGGAGGCAAGAATATACAATGGAGAAAAGACAATCTCTTAAATAAGTGGTGCTGGGAAAACTGGACAGCTATATGTAAAACAATAAAATTAGAACATTCTCTAACACCATATAGAAAAATTAACTCAGAATGGATTAAAGACCTAAATGTAAGATCAGAAATCATAAAAATCCTAGAAGAAAACATAGGCAAAATACTCTGACATAAATCACAGCAATATTTTTTTGGATCAGTCCTTAAGGCAAATGAAACAAAAGCAAAAATAAACAAATGAGACCTAATTAAACTTAAAAGCTTTTGCACAGCAAAGAAAACCTTTGACAAAAGGAAAAGACAACCTACTGAATTGGAGAAAATATTTTCAAATGATTTGACTGATAAGGGGTCAATACCCAAAATATGTAACAGCTCATAAAACTCAATATCAGAAAAACAAACAACCCAATCAAAAAAACAGGCAGAAGACCAGAATAGCAATTTTTCCAGAGAAGATATACAGATGGCCAACAGGCACATTAAAAAATGCTTAATATTGCTAATCATCAGAGAAATGCAAATCAAAACCACAAAGAGATATCACCTCACACCTTTCAAAATGGCTATCATCAAAAAGTCTACAAACAACAAATGTTGGTGAGGATGTGGAGAAAAGGGAACCCTAGTACACTGTTGGTCAGATGGTAAATTGGTGCAGCCACTATGGAAAACAGTATGCGGTTTCCTCAAAAAACTAAAAATAGAACTACCATATGATCCAGCAATTCCACTCCTGGGTATATATTGGAAGAAAATGAAAATACTAATTTGCAAAGATACATGCACCCCAATGCTCCTTGCAGCATTATTTACAATAGCCAAGATATGGAAGCAACCTAAGGGTCCATTAACAGATGAATGGATAAAGAAGATGTGTATATGTATGTATGTATGTGTATACACACACACACACACACACACACAAAATGGAATACTACTCAGATATAAAAAAGAATGAAATTTTGCCATTTGCAACAACATGGATGGACCTAGAGAGTATTATGCTTAGTAAAATAAGTCAGATAGAGAAAGAAAAATACTCAATGTTATCACTTAAATGTGGAATCTAAAAAGTAAAACAAATAAATGAACAAAACAAAAACAAACTCACAGATATAGAGAACAAACTAGTGGTTACCAGTGGGGAGAGGAAAGGGGACAGTGGCAAGACCGGGATAAGGGGATTAAGAAGTACAAACTACTATGTATAAAATAAATAAGCTACAAGGATATGTTTTATATATAGCACAGGGAATATAGCCAATATTTTATAACAACTTTAAATGGATTACAAGCTATAAAATTTTGAATCACCATTATACACCTGAAGCTAATATAATATTGTAAATCAACTACACTTCAATGAAAAAACTAATCCTAATAACAATACTAATTATTATTCCATCTGATAGTGTCATTTTTCAAATAAAACTTTAGAATTAGTTGAATTACAATACTGTAATAAAGCATTACAGTAGTCCATGGGTTGGAAATACTTATTATTTAATAAAACACTTTTTAGCCCTGGGATTGAGTATACCTTGAAACTGAAAAGATGAAGAAATGTTCACTTTTATTGAAACCAAACCATTAGGATAATCAAATAAATGTAATTTTAGCACCTTGACAACTATGAAACACAAACAACAACTAAGCAAGGTGATGAAGGTGTTTACTAAAAAAGTAATCCTCCAGGATCTGTCCTGTGCCAAGGATAGAATTATTTAATATATTTTCATTTCTAACCAAATGACTGGTCAATAATTATCCATGTTAACTATGATGACCCTAAACTCCTAAAATATTCCAAAGTGCCTATCGAATTATAAAAGGAATCAAGATATGCTTTTTTTAGTTTTGGTTTTATATACTCTTAATTGCATTATTTTTATATCATTTTTTGATAATCGCTGATGCACATATATGTTTATTTAAGAAATACTGTTGAATGCCTTCTTTATGCAAGATGTGCTCAGAACTGCGGATGAAGTGACAGTGATCAATAATGGTGTTTGAATATTCTAGTTAATTGAGAATAATTTTGAGGGTCATAACACATTTTACTCCATCTCCCTACCGTACTGGATACAATGAAATTTTCTCTACATGGCCAAATATGTTAAATAAAAATGTAAAATTACCAGGATTTCCTTTATATTACAATTTTATTAACATTCTTACCAACTTCTAATCTCTCACCTCAGTGGCTACATTTGTAACAATCAGCAGAATGTTAGCTATGGCTACTTTGCATAAATATTTGTATTTCTTATTGTTTACTTGATAATGTATTCTGCTTTAGGCTGGCTTTAGGCATCTGTGATGGTGACAGGAAATTCATCTCTCTCAAACATGATACAATTAAATCAGTTTGGGTTTGAGTTGATAAAGGATAAACTGCTCCAAAAGGTAATACCAAGTAGGATGCATTTACTTTTGGTCTCTCAGGGGAAAGAGAATTTGAACATAAGACCTCACCTCATGTTAGTCTGAAAAATGAGGAACCCATTCCATTTCCAGGTGTCATTTTTGCTTCACATACACATGCGTAACTCAAGGGACATGCCAAAATGAATTCAAATTTTTTAAAGCGGGATTTTCAATCATGGGATTTGGGGAAGAATGTGCCAGTTGGACAGTATACCTCTCTTTCTGCCTCATCCTCTACATCTAATCAACACCAGTGTTTTATGAATTGTAACTCCTAAACATCACTGGAACACACCGTTACTCTCCATTCATATGTCACTTCATTAAGGGGAAGCCACCCTCACCTCTTACCTGGACCTTCTCCTAACAAGTCCCCCTACACTCAATCTGTCCCCATTCCAAACTACTTTTCAAATCGCAATATCATTAATCTTTCTAAATAAAGCACAAATCTGATCATCCACCTGCCACCTTGCCTTCAGGTTTCCCTTTGCCTGCTAAGTGAAATTCAAATGCTGTAGCAAGGCATGTGAGTACAAGTCTTATCCCTTGTCACTAACCATCCCCATGCCTCTGTAGTTATACTTCATGCTCTAATTATACTAAACTGCTTACAGCCCCATACATATTTATTTCCTCTCATCTATCCAGAATTTAGTACATGCTAGCCACTTTGCCCGGTACACCATTTACAGCTTCACCTTCGCTTTTTCTAATGCTCACTCTTACTCATTCTTCAGGTCTCAGCTAAGACAGCCTTCCTCCAGGCAACCTCCTCTGACTCTCAAAGACTGTGCTAAGTATGGCTGCTAGTTTTACCAGAATACTTTGTAATTCCTTATTACCACTTAATCCCACTGTATTTTTATTTATATTCAATAACAGATAGTCTTTTTTTTTTTTTACAGATGTTGTTTATTTATTTATTTATTTATTTATTTATTTATTTATTTATTTATGGCTGTGTTGGGTCTTCGTTTCTGTGCGAGGGCTTTCTCTAGTTGTGGTAAGCGGGGGCCACTCTTCATCGCAATGCGCAGGCCTCTCACTATCGCGGCCTCTCTTGTTGCGGAGCACAGGCTCCAGACGCGCAGGCTCAGTAGTTGTGGCACACGGGCTTAGTTGCTCCGCGGCATGTGGGATATTCCCAGCCCAGGGCTCGAACCCGTGTCCCCTGCATTGGCAGGCGGATTCTCAACCACTGCACCACCAGGGAAGCCCGATCCCACTGTATTTTAATTGCCTATTTGTCTAGCTTTTTCACTAGACTGTAAACTCCATGAGAACAATTTTATCTCGCTAATCATTACATCCTCAACTCCTAGTATAATGGTTCCAAATAATTTTTTGTTGCTAATAGACCTCCTATCTTATATCCACATATTTTTTACTTCAAAGAATCAGTGGCCAAGCAGACACTCTGAATACGGGGGCACATTAAAGTTAGGAGGAGGTGGACTGCCACTTGGGTTATCTGTCATATCCAGAAACTCAATCAATAAAATGATATGCTATATAAAGACCTATTTCTAGGATTTTTTTTCCACTTTAGCAGTACAAGGCACCCACAGGAGCTTTAAAATTACAGGGATTTGCCCCTTTTATTACCAGTGTTGTGCAAATTAAAAACATCCTGTCAAGGCATAGAATCCTCTCCACAAGATACAGAAAAGAAAGAAAACCATTTTAGTACTGAACAAGCACTAAACCAGATTAAAATGCATGTCACAGGCAACCTGCTAAGAGATTACAAAGACAGAAAGAGATTCCACCCTATGTATCACCAAGCAGTTACAATGCATTCCATACATGTTCTCAAGATTAACCATAACTTGTCTTCCCATAAGAGAACATTACAACACCATTTCACATGCATTCTTTCATAGTTCATCCCAAATTCATCTGGCATTGAGGTAGCCATTTGTGTTAGCTAATTGCCTTTGTCTGAAGGAAAAATAAAACTGCTACCACTAGGAGGAGCATTTGGTTACAGCTCAGGGAAAGGCATTCCTACAGTGACAGGGAGATAGAGACACTATATTCCTTGATGTTTACATTTCAAAGAGATGTTTCCCAGATGCTTAAGTAAAACACTCCTGGGTTGTAAAGCTGGCAAGAGGCTTACCTATTCTTTGAAAAGATCTACAGAGATATCAAAGGGAGAGAAGGATTCACAAATAATAGGTTTCTCACAGAAATATACTGAGAAAGGGAGAGGGAATTTTGCTCTTGGCAATGGGAAAAACCATTAAAAAAAAAAATCTACCATTATACCAGTCAGCTCAAATAGTTAGGTAGGGATTTGTCCCTCCTTAATAAGCAAGCCTCCCTCAGAGAGTATATTTTCTCTCTCACAATCTATGTATCTCACATTACAGAAAAAATGAATTGAGGAAGCCACACCCATGGCGTTAAAAAACATATACATGTTAATGAGATGTCCAGATTATATTACTAGTCCGGGCCTTTCCCTTGAACTCAAGACTCATACAGAGGAGATATTAAAATATTTAAAGATTGGTATTACCTGGGTATTGACAAATCAGAAAAGACACCAGCCCATGTTCTATGCAGGTGTGCTGTATATATGCAACTGCCTAATCAAAATTAATAACTTAATTTTACCACTTAACTCATTAGTAGCTTAAGTATAATGTGTCAAACTTTTATCCCTAAGCTGCTAGTAGCATAGTCTTCCCTGTACCAATAAAATACAACTCTATTGCTTGGGCCAAAAAAGTAGCATATCCAGCTTATCAGGAATCCTGTTTTCTCAAACTTAAAAATGTGTCACCAAATCTAAACGTTTCTTATGTCCCCACTGTTAAGACTCTAGTCAAAACTACCATCATTTTTTGGCCTGGATTACTGTATAAGCCCACGAACCAGTCTCCCTGCTTCACATCTTGTGCTCCTACATTCTCTTCTCCATACAAAAGGCAGAACAATTTTTTAAAAACCCAAGTCAGATCATGCTTCTCTTCAGCTCAAACCTCCAATGACTTCCCATTTCACCAGAGTATAAGTCAAAGTCTATACAATGGCTTACAAGCTCCCACAAGGCCTCCTGTTATTTCTGTCATCTCGTCTATTACTGTCCTTGTTGCTTCCTCCACTATAACCACACCGGCCACTTGCTGTTCCTAAAACTGGTCTTGAGGGCTTTGAACTGGCTATTTCTTCGGTCTTGAACTCTTTCCCCATCTATTAGCATGGCTTTCTCCTTTACTAACCACCAATTTTTGAAAGTATTTTTAAAATATATTTTTATTGAGACATAATTTACATATCATAATATTTACTATGTTAAAGTGCAAAATTCAGTGGCTTTTAGTATACTCACAGGGCTGTACAATCATCACCATTTTATAATTTGAGAAATTTTTCATCACCTCAAAAGGATACTCCACACACTTTAAACAGTCACTTCCCTGTTCCTCCCGTCTCTTCAGCCCCAGACAACCATTAATTTACTTTGTGTCTCTGTGGACTTGGCTATTCCTGTCATTTTGTACAGATGGAATCATATAACATGTGGCCTTTGTGTCAGGCTTCTTTCACTTAGCATCATGTTTTTGAGGTTCATCCAAGTTCTCGTATGCATCACTCACTACTTCATTCCTTTTATGGGTAAAGATATTCCATTGTATCTTGGATATACAATTGGATATACAATTTGACTGTCTATTCATCTGTTGATGGACAGAAACATTAACTTTTAAGTACTAAAACTATAAGTTCAACATTAGTGTATCCACAATTGTAACTGGTAATGTCAAGATTATATGTGGTATAAACAGAATGCTGTGGAAAAATGATATTTAAGTTATTTGCCAGCAACTGCTTTTTATAAAGTCCCTTCTAGCTCTTGTTTTATTAAATATGTGAATACAGTATTTTCATTAATCTCTTACCTCTGAGAACTTGTGTTTGGGATGGGTTCAGCCAGATCGCTAGGATAGCAATTGAGTTTTCGGTCCATTCCTGTTAGAGTGGCCCACGGTAGCTGTAACCCTGAATCTGATCTGGAATAAGAGAACACCAAGGCATCACCCTCAGGAATTTCACTATCAGAGAAACAGCTTTGCCACAGTATTTTTTTTTTTTTTTTACTGTTCATGGCCCTATTCAGTGAGGTATTCAACCCTGTGACAGACTTGTGTGCTGTGCACAAGGATGGCTGGAACGTTCTGAGAGGTCTTTGTGACATCATGACTCTCAGGGATCCACCTACCTGGGACTGACCAGCACAGTACTCAGGGTATGTGGCCTTTACTGTCAGATGACAGCTTGGGAAACACCCTGGGCTGCCTGCCTCCTTCCACTTCCAGAGGCAGTCTGGTTGCCTTTAGAGTTAAAACAACTTCACTCAGCCAAATTTGCTTAGACTCCGGCCAAATATAACTTTGTCTTGAAGCTTTTTAAATTAATATTATTTACATATCATAAAGTTCACTGTTTTAAAGTGTACAGTTTAGTCATTTTTAGTATATTTACAAGGTTGCGCAACTATCACCACTATCTACCTTCAGAATATTTTCATCACCCTCAAAATAAACCCCCTACACAGTAATAGTCATTCTTCACTCCTCTTCCCCAGACCCTAACAACCACTAATTTGCTTTCTATCTCTAAGGATTTTCCTATTTTGTACATTTCCTATAAATGGAACTTACAATCTGTACCCTTTTGTGATGTCTGAAGTTCACTCATGTTGTAACATGTATCAGAATTCATTCCTTTTCATGGCTCAATAATAGCCCATCATAATAGATATACAACATTTTGTTTACCTACGTATCGATTGATGAGCATTTGATTTGTTTCAACTTTTTGAATATTATGAATAATACTGCTATGAACACTGATGTACAAGTTTTTGTGTGGACATATTCTTCATTTTTTTTGTTAAATCAAATATCCCCTTCTCAACAAAGCCTGCCCTAACCATCCTATTTAAAAATACCATCCCCTCCCTCTTCATGACATTCTCTATTCCTACTCTCTGGGCTACATTTCTCTAAGACACTTGTGACAATTTGCTATTGTTCATCTTTCTCCACTAGAATGCAAACTACATGAAGACAGAGAATCTTGTTTCTTTTGTTTAATGCTGTAACCTTGGTACTAGAAAAGGGTCTTAAGCAGAGTAGATATACAATATGCATTTTTGACACTTTCTGTTCCTTTTGTTCAGGGCAATTAGTGTCCTCACTGCCCCTTCTATATACATGCTTGAAAAGCCAATCCTGGTAAGGTCTCATCCATCTACTTTCCACACCAAAGGAATTGGAAAGTGTGTGTGGACATCCTCCAGATACTCTATTTTCTAGACACCACACCATACTCTCTTCTAAGTAAAATAGAGGACCTAGGAGTAACAACACAGGGGCAGATGAGAGGAGGGCATGTATCCCCCAACTTCCTAAAGAAACCAGTGTGAGAGAACTGTCAACATTACATGAACTGTATAATATGGAAGTTAAACATGTGGACTGTGGAGACAAAAGGCCTGGATTTGCCATACTCTGCTGCTTTTTAGCTGTATGACCTTGAGTAAGTTAGTTTCTTTACCCTAGTTTTCTCACAAGTATCAGGGATTTCAAGTAAAGAATATGAATAATAATAACAATAATTATACCAACTAACATTTAATGAGAGGCAGTATAGTATGGTAATTAGGAGCACAGTCTCTGGAGTCACACTGCCTGGGCTCCAATATTACTACACTGCTTACCGGCTGCGTGACCTTGGGCAAGTTACTTAGTCTCTCTGTGCCTCAATGTCTATAAAATGGGGATGATAACAGTACTTAGTTCACTGGATTGTTGTTGAGAATTAAGGAAGTTTATACATGTAATGAGCTTAGTTCAGTGCCTGGCACCTAGTAAGTGCTCACTATATTTTAGCTATTACTACTGTGTACTATGTTATACACAAAGACCTCCACCATGATTATATCCAAGTAACCCAAATCACTCTCAAACACTTTACATATGCTGTGCCAATAACAGAATGGTTTAAGTCACAGTGAATTTTTATCTTCCTGACTCAACCGTGTCTCCCTAAGGGCCTGTCTCCATAGCTCAAGTATCTAGGAAACTGCTTAGACTATAGTATGTGATAGAGCCTGGAATATGGTAAATAATGGATAAATGCTTGTGGATGGAAGGAAAGGAGGGCAGAAGGTAATAGGCTCCAGTCAAGCTAATTATTGCTGCCCCTCTGTCCCAGAGTCTACCATATAAGCCATTTATTTTATATATAAGTCTTGTTACTCACGTAACTCTACATGTTCTGACTTCTTGAGCTTCTAGGTTTGAGGGCTAACAAAGGTAGCCGAGAGGTCTCAGAGGCTCCCGCCTCATTAGCCATACATGTGCCCAGAATAGTTAAGCCTCAATGTGTAAGTTTCCCATCAATCATTTTACATCTGTAACACTGTTTTAATAGATGGCCTAAATGGGCACATCTTCAGTTTTCAATAAACTCATAAATAACGACACTGATCCTAATAAACTACTTCACTAGGAAACAAGAGGATCTGTCTATGAAATTTTAAGATAGATTTTAAATTACCAGGAGAAGGCTGATTTCTATGATAAAGAAGTATGAAGTGAAACAGGTCATTTTATAATAAGCATGGCCAACATCTGTCAGAGTCATCACAAGACAGAATGATAGGGCAGCCTTAATCTTCTCATGATGGACTCAAAACTGTTGGATACTGGAGGTCTTAGATCCTTTATGTGTATTTATGATTTTACATTTGAAATGAGCTGTCACTATCAAAATTGGATAGTTGACAGTTCCAAAGAAAATTGAACATCAAAAGCCTGGCAAAGAAAATATTCATCACCTTCTGAAGTTTCCCTCCCAAACTTGATTCAGATACTAATTAGCTGATATGCCATCGAAGCTTTTAGTTAATACTAAAATACACCATCCAGAGAATTAAGTTTCTCATTTCTCATGAAAAAAATATGGCTGTGACAAAATATTAATGATCAGTGAATTGCTAAAATTTCAGGCCTCCAAACAAAATTTTGTTATTTTGAGGGGTTAAGAGGAGCAGAAAAAAAATGATTCTCTAACTTTATCTCCATAAATGGTATCTACTGGTCCCCAAGCAATGCCAGGGCATCTACCCTTTTCATATAACAACACAAGCAAAATACAAAAAGAGAAGCATGTATTTTCCCATGTTTGACTATAATTCCCCTAACCTTCAGTGAAGAATGAACAGTAGTCCAATAGTTTCAGGGTAGCAAAGAACAGAACTTCTGAGCTCGAAGTGACAAACTACAAACAGGAAATAATGTATATACTCACTGGATACCCTCAGGAACTCTGGGCTCTCCTGAACTTCTGAATTCAGCATTATCTTTGATTTGGGTATTGACCTACTACTCTCTGCCTAATTAGCCCCTTTGCAACCCTCTTCTCCATGCCAACATTTTCATACATGTTGTAACACTTTTATACACGTTGTTCTCCCTGTGGGGATGCTTTATTCCCTCAATTAAGTTAAATTACATCACTGAGCACCTACTCTGTACATAGTAATATGCTAGTCCCTGAGAATTCTGGAATAAATAGGGTATGGTCCTTTCCTAATGGAGACTCCAAATTCACATTGCCTAGTGTATGTCTAAACTACATCTGTCAATGTACTTAAGACATGGCTTTAGACTCCTGTCTCCCAATTAAAAGCTTTCTGCCACCACCTCCAATATCATTTTCACAGTTACACATTATGAATGTCATTTAATTTCTTTTGTTTACTTGTCACTTTGCCCTCATATTGCCTCAAATATTCATGTGGATCTATGCAGCTGGATGCTAAGCTCTTCAAAGTGATTGACTAGTCAAAATACTGATTATACATATATATATATATATATATATATATATATATAAAGGACTGGGTGAACAGCATCAAGTGGTTAACTCCACAACTGCTACAGAATTAATAAATCTCATGTAATTTTGGTTCTAAACTCAAGTGCAAATTTTCATATTGAGCAAAATAATAATTTATATCCACAAGAAGACAGCTGGTTTAGAGTAAAAGTATTACATATGATGAGTGAAAATATGTTCAAGGGTTGTCTCTGGTTTACTGTATGACTTGGGGCAAATCATTTCACATCTCTAAGCTACAATTCCCATCTCCCTAAAATTGGATAAAAATATTGGCCTTATCCTCCTATTATTTGGAATCGTGAGACTAAAATGAGCAATCCTGAAGTATATATAAATGTTCAGTTATTTTTCATTAAATATTGTTACTGGCTTTTAATAAAAAATTATTACATTTCACTAACAACATTTCTTCATGGATTCTCTTCTATTAAGTAAATTCTATTCTTTAAATATTTCTTATTTTATTATATTACACCACGTTCCAAAAAATTCCAAATAAATAAGGTGATGATATGCCTATACATGTTTTTGTAATTAATCCAGGATCACAGATTTCTTTTCCATTATCTTTTAAAAAAAATTCCTCTCTTTAACAAGCAAAAGCAAGCAAGATATTTCAGGTAATTCTATGTTCTGTTAATAAAGCTACCATATGTGACACAACTAAATAATAATTTTCAAAAATATGTAATGTAATAAATTACCCTGATAATAATTTAAGTTTTTATGACTAAGAAGGCCATCAAGAATTGACAAAGTTATCCTTAAATTTATATGGAAATGCAAAGGATCCAAAATAATCAAAACAATCTTAATAAGAACAAAGTTGGAAGACTTACACTTCCTGATTTCAAAACATATTACACAGCTGCAGCAATCAAGACAGTGTAGTACTTGCATAAGGAGAGACATATAGACCAATGGAATAGAATTTAGAGTCCATGATTAATCCTTGTTGATTTTCAAAAAGGGTGCCAAGATGATTCAATGGGGTAGGAATAGTCCCTTCAACAAATCCTTCTGGGACAAATGGCTATCCACATGCTGAGGAGTCTGGCTCCAGGCCAAAATCCTATACGTTATCTTTCAGGGCAGACCATAAGCAGTTATAAAGGTTTTATCTGGCAGGCCTTATGGGGGAAAACTGCCTTCCCCACACTACATGTGTTACACAGCCAGTGTCTTACAACCTCTGAAGGGAATTGTAGTCAAAGACTCGTCCACTTGGCCCCCAACACTGGCCATGCTCCTATGCACATCTGTATTCCTAGCCCATGTGCCTCAATGGGACCTCCTTATCAAGGGTCTTATCTCCATCATTTAGTACTTTTCAACTCCAAGCCCTTCCTCTTCTCCCTCTCCTCAGCCCGTGGGTCCATGAAACAGCAGGAACCTTTTGTTTGACCTCTTGCTTATACTATCACAGTAAGCGAATAAAGGCTTTGATGGTTAATCTCAGTTTGGCTTGTTATCATAATTGACCACCTTGACATCTGGCAATTCCCGATACATGTAAAAGAACGAAGTTGAACCCCTAGTTCACACCATTTACAACCATTAACTCAAAATGGATCACAGACCTAAATATAAGAGCTAAAGATACAAAATTCTTAGAATAAAAAATAGGTGTAAATCACCAGACTTTAGGTTAGACAAAGCCTTCTTAGGACACCAAAAGCAAAAGCAACAAAAGAAAAAAATAGATAAATTTGACTGTGGCAAAATTAAAAACTTTTGTGTTTCAGAGGTAACCATGAAGAAAAGTGAAAAGACAACCCCCAGAATGAGAGACTATACTTTCCAATCATATATCTTATAAGGGATTTGCATCCAGAATACATAAAAAATACTTATAACTGAACAATAAAAAGATAAATAACCCAATTAAAAAATGTGTAAAGGATCTGAAAAGATGTTTCTCCAAGGAAGATATACAAATGGCCAATACGTACATGAAGAGATGCTCAACATCATTAGCCATCAGGTAAAACGCAAATTAAAACCACAATGAAATACTGCTTCACATCCACTAGATTGACTAAAAATTAAAAATTAAAAAGACAATAACAAATGTTGGTGAGGATGTGGAGAAATTGAAACCCTCATGCACTGCCTGTGGTATTGTAAAATGGTTCTATTACTGTGGGAAACAGTTTGGCAGTTCTCCAAAAAGTTAAACATAGAGCTATGATATGATACGGTGATTCAATTTCTGGGTATATAACTAAGAGAAATGCAAATATATTTCTGCACAAAAACTGTTCATGGATGTTCATGTCAGCACTATTGATAATAGCCAAAATGTGGAAACAATCTTAACGTTCATCAACTGATTAATGAATAAACAAAATGTGGTATATCCATACAACGGAATATTATTCAGCTTTAAAAGGGGGTAAAGTATATTCTACAACATGGATAAGCCTTGAAAACATTAGGCTAAGTGAAAAAAATCATAAAAGACCACATGTTGTACAAGAGTCTCTTTATATGAAATGGCCAGATAGGCAAATCTAGAGATAGAAAGTAGATTAGTCATTGCCAGGGGTTGGATGGAAAGGGGAAATGAGGAGTGACTGTTAATGAATACAAAGTTTCTTTTTGGAGTGATGAAAATGTTCTAAACTGAGATGTGGTGATGGTTGCATAATGTACAAATGTACAAAAAAAACACTGAACTTACAATTTAAAGGGGTGAATTTTATGGTATGTGAATTATCTTATAGGACACTTTGTGATTAGTATTAGCAAAGTCAGTCATTATAACATTTAACCAAACAAAATGCAGCTTAAGAGAGCCTAACAACTGACAGAATTCTTAACAAATCCCTCTTATTGTTTCTTTATTCATGTGCACACAAACCTTTTCTCCATAAACAGAAATCACAACTACTTATTGCTCTGTTTCCAAAATAGTATCATCTGAGCAGCCGAATGATATAATAAATAATGGGCTTCTACCAAAAAGACCAGGATAATAGTTCTACTTCTGTTACTTTGTAAGTATATATAAGTAATAAGCCTCTCTCATTTCAACATCCATCAGAGAAACTGGAACCCTTGTATATTGCTGGTGGGAATGCAACAGCCACTGTGGAAAACAGTTTGGCAGTTCCTCAAAAAGTTAAACATAGAATTATCACATAATCCAACAATTCCACTCCTAGTTATTGAAAACAGGTACCCAAACAAACGTGTAAGAAAGTTTATAACAGCTTATTCATAATAGCCAAAATGTGTAAACAACATGAATATCTGTCAATAGATGAATGGGTAAACAAATTGTGAGATATGTGTGTGTATACAAACACACACACACGCATAAACCATGGAATATTATTCATCCATAAAATGGAATAAAGTACTGATACATGCTACAATGTGAATGGGCCTTGAAAAAATTTTGCTAAGTAAAAGAAGCTAGACACAAAATGTAACACATTATTTAATTCTATTTACATGAAATATCTAGCATAGGTAAATTTCACCTCAATGGGGAAAAAAAAAGAACAGTGGGAAATTAGTGTCTGAAAGGATTATTTTGCCTAAAAGATTATCTTCAAACACATCTTCTTTGAAAATTATCTTCAGACACATGAATCCTTAGCCTCACATACCCTAAGACAGGCTAGACACCAACTGTTTGAAAAATTGGTATCTTAGAATAAATTCTAAAACTGCTTGTGTGAAAATTTCATCCAAAAGGGAATGGATTCATGGATGAAGGGTGTGCAAAATTGCAAATAGTCATTCTCTTTCTTGTACCATCTAAGTTAATCTAAAACACCTGGATGGTTGACTTTTTCTTTTTACATCCAGGTATTTTTCCTTTTATAAATTCACCTTTCCTTCTTTCCTTGGGTCCTCTCTCTCCCCCTCTCATTTTAATATTCAAAGCAAAATCAGGACAAATAGAAACTCCCAGAGCTTCTAGGAAATAGACAAGGTCATCAGCTTCTCATAGTCAATATAAACTGATCCCAAAAATATCCTCTAAGCAACTGTATATTTTCAGTTTTTAAAGCAATGTAAACCCCAGTGTTATCATTAAGCTGGAGTGGTAAACATACTGCACCATTCACATGCCCATTTTCACATTGGTCCATGTAAATAATTTATCGATCTATATAAAGAATTTAAGAATTCATATAAAGAAATTAACTTTATAATTTATTATAAATACTTTATATAATAATAATTTTGATTGTCAGTTTTACAGATATGGCCTTGTTATACCCACCTTCTCTGTAAAAGTCTCCCAGTAGTTGTAATAAGAATTGCTCAGAAGCAATATGAAGCCCTTAATTGCAATATAATATTACTGATATTAAAAATTATGTTGGACCCAGTCCCCTAAATCTGAACCCCTCTCCACTCTGAAAAGGATGCTAACACCTTAGATCCAGTGAGCCTAACTGAGAACCATTAAATCTGGTACTAGCCAGAATGTATAAGTATGTATGCATGTTTTCATTTGTATATGTATCTACACAGTCCCCGCTCCACACTCTTCTAGCTACCTATTCCTTTCAAAAGCATCTGGTACTGTGAATGAAAGTAGACTAGAATAGTTTCAGCTCTGAGATGTGCTCTACAGTAAGAGCTAACTGAAATCTGCAGAACTGCAAGCTATATGCCAACTACTGGACATGAGCCAAGCTACATAGTGCCTCTCTCTACAAATTACAGGGAGAGAGTAGGCTTAAAGAAGAATTTCCTTCTCTAAAAAGTGTTTTAATGCTTACATACCAAGGTGACAGGTTCCTCAGAAAAATAGCAATAGGGAGATGATATCAATCCTGAATATGAACACCCTAAGCATGCAATTATTCTATTAGCCCACAGAAGAATACCTATTCTAAATTGTCTCTTTTGTGAAAATATAGGGCAGGACTTGCTATTTGGCACTGCATTTTTATTTCACTTATCTTGGTACTACACTTAATGAAGAGAGAAGATTTGGTTAAGTGTGAAATTACAGTTATCCAATTGAAGAAATGCCTGCTGCTTTCACATATTTCCAATTCCTGAAAAATCTGACAAATGCCCAAAGAACTCCCCACTATAATTTAGATAAATGAAAGTATAAACTTCCAACAACAATTAATCATATATATATATGTAAAACATATATATGTAAACATATATGTATGGTTTTCTGGGAGAGAAAAGGTCTTGCTTAATTGAAGGTGAAAAACTCAGGAGCCTACAATCCTCATTCCTTCTAGTGGTCTTCAGTGGAAAATAGGAACTGTAATGGCTACAACTTGAGGTTTAGAGATACTTTCTCTAGTTCTTACGCCACCATCTTCCACTGATCATATGGCTACTGTTTTAGTTTGTCCAACCTGGTTACTATTATATTTTCAAAAAAGTAGGAAAGAGAAGAAAAGGGAAGTTATGATAATAATACACATCTGACATACACATCTTTAATGATACATTTCTATCCTTCCTGGATGAATTTGAAGAGAATTATGATGAATGAAAAAGCCAATTCCCAAAAGGTTATATACTGTATGATTTAATTTATATATAACATTCTTTAAATAACAATATTATACAAAGAGTAACAGATTAATGGTTGTCAGGGAATGAAAAGAGGTGGAGGTGGGAAGGAATGATGGGAGTTAATGGGGCTATATAAAAGGGTAACGTGAGGGATCCTTGTAGTGATGGAAATGTTCTGTATCTAGACTGTATCAATATCAATATCCCAGTTGTGATGTTGTATTACAATTTTGCAACATGTTTCCACTGAGACAAATTGGGTTAAGCACACATGGAATTTTTCTGTACTATTTCTTACAATTGCATGTGAATATACAATTATCTCAAAATAAAAAGTTTAACAAAAAATCAATTACAACTATCCTATCAATGAACAATAAAAAATTCAATTTAAAAACAATACTCAGGGACTTCCCTGGTGATGCAGTGGTTGAGAATCTTCCTTCCAATGCAGGGGACACAGGTCCGATCCCTGGTCTGGGAAGATCCCACATGCTGCAGAGCAACTAAGCCCATGCGCCACAACTACTGAGCCTGCACTCTAGAGCCCGTGAGCCACAACTACTGAGCCTGAGTGCCACAATACTGAAGCCCGTGCGCCTAGAGCCCATGCTCCGCAACAAAAGAAGCCACCACAATGAGAAGCCCGTGTACCACAACGAAGAGTAGCCCCTGCTCACCGCAACTAGAGAAAGCCGATATCGAACAACGAAGACCCAGCACAGCCCAAAATAAATAAATAAATAAATTTAAAAAATACTCATAAAGAGCATAAAATATGAAGTATTTTGGGATAAATATGATGTGCAAGACCTATACACTGAATACAACAAAACATTGCTGGGATGAATTAAAGAAAAATTCATTAAATGAAGAGAGACCTTGGTTCATGGGTTAAATTCAGTATTAAGATGTCAACTCTCCCCAAATTCATCTATACATTTAAAGTATTCCCAATCAAAATCTCTCTAGGTTTTTATGTAGAAATTGACAAGTTGGATCTAAAATTCATATGAAACTGTAAATGCAAAGGATCTAGAATAGTCAAAACATCAGTATTATGAAGCTATAATAAACAAGACAGTGTGGTACTGGCATAAAGATGAGACAGATTAAAAGAATGTAATGTAAAGTACAGAAATAGATCCACACATAAATGGGCAACTGATTTTCAACAAAGGCAGTTCAGTGGAGAAAGAAGAGCCTTTTCAGCAAACAGTCCTGGAATAACTGGATACTTATATGCAAAAATAATAAACAAGAAAAACCTCACACCATGTATAAAAAGTGTCTTAAAATGAATCATAGATCTGAACATAAACCTAAATCTATGAATCTTCTAGAGGAAAACACAGGAGAAAAATTTTGTGACTTTGATTTAGGGAAATATTTCTTAGATACAACACTGTGGTATACAGAATTCTAGGATGCATGCCCAGCACCACTACCACTAAGATTTGTGGCCCCTGTTACACACATACCTTCCCCCAGTTATTCAATCAAACTCTTCTTCAAATCCCATTTACTTTCTAATCTATTCCAGTGTTGTTTCTATACTTACTCATCACTCTACTAAAACCACTCTTGCTAAGATCACAGACATCCCTGTTGTTGAATCTAATGACTCCTTTTGTTATTCTCATCCTAGAACCTTTTGATACTGTTGGCAATCACCTCCTTTTCAAGGTATTCTTCTCCCTTGCTTTACATAAAACCACATTCTCCAGATTTTTCTCCTTTTCAGTCTCTTTTGATGGCTACTTTTACTATGGCCATTCCTTAAATATGAGTGCTCACTCCTCAGGGTTCTGTTCTAAGTTCTTTTCTTACTGCTCTATATACTCTCCCTGGGTGTTCTCAACTCAAACGGCTTCAATCACAACCCATACGTTGATGACTCTAAACTTAATATCTTCATCACAAATTCTCTACATTCCACTCACATATATTCAACAACTTCGTAAATAATTCCAAAGTGACTTCTCACTGGAAAAACTAAATTATCATCACTCCAATTCCATAATTATTTTCCTACAGTGTTACCTTGCTTAGAAAACGGTTGTGTAAGCCAGAAACCAGGAGTCATTACTGAGTCACTGCCTGATCTCTATCCCCCTGCCTTGGCTGATGCATCACCAAGTCTTGTGAACTGTAACACCAAAATCTCCTGAATCTATCTTCACTGCCATAACACTAGTCCACGTTTCCATTTTCTTTCATACTGATTGTTGTAACACCTCCCTAAATGATAGTGCACCTCTCCTCTTGTCCTTCCACTCCACTCTGCCCTGCTAGTTGCACAGAGCTGTAAGAGTGAACTTTGAAAACATATACCTGGTTGTGCCATTTCCCTAACTTAAAACCATTCAACAGTTTCTCACTGCAAACAGTACTGAGTCTAATACATGGCTTTACAGTCCTTACTGTTTAGCTCCGGCTTCCCTCCTAAGTTTTACCTACTATTACTACTCCTACCTTCAAGCTCTCTGCTCCAAGAGTGAATTTTCAGTTGCTAAAGATCGTGTGCTTGCTCTCACCTCTAAACCTTTCCACTTACTGTTTCTTCTACACAATCACATTCATTCTTCCTTTCTTCTCTTGACTAACTAGTACTTATCCTTCATGTCTCATCTATATGTTAAGCCTTCCCTGAGATACAGGCTGAGATGTTTTTCCTCTCTGTTTACATACTACGCTGAACTTCTATCTTAGTATTGATCACAACATACTTGAATTTATTTACCTGTCTATATTCTACTATACACTATAAGCTCCAAGATGGCATGAATCATGCCCTTGTTTACCATCAAACCACCAGAGCTTGGCAAAAATATCTGACACATAGTAGAGGCTTAATAAAAATTTTCTGGTAAAACACAGCAGCACCTCAATACATAAGACAAAGGCTAACAGTTATAAAAGAGGAAACTGACAGTAAAACAATAATAGTGGGGGACTTTAACACCTCACTTACACCAATGGACAGATCACCCAGACAGAAAATTAATAAGGAAACACAAGCTTTAAGTGACACAATAGGCCAGATAGATTTAATTGATATTTACAGGGCATTTGATCCAAAAACAGCAGGTTACAATTTCTTCTCAAGTGCACATGGAACATTCTCCAGGATAGATCACATCTTGGGTCACAAATCAAGCCTTGGTAAATGTAAGAAAACTGAAATCATATCAAGCATCTTTTCTGACCACAACACTAAGAGATTAGAAATCAATTAGAGGGGAAAAAAACGTAAAAAACACAAACACATGGAGGCTAAACAATACGTTACTAAATAACCAAGAGATCACTGAAGAAATCAAAGAGGAAATCAAAAAATACCTGGAAACAATTGACAATGAAAACACAACAATACAAAACCTACGGGATGCAGCAAAAGCAGTTCTAAGAGGGAAGTTTATAGCTATACAATGCTACCTCAAGAAACAAGAAAAATCTCAAATAAACAATCTAACCATACACCTAAAGGAACTAGAGAAAGAAGAACAAACAAAACCCAAGGATAGTAGAAGGAATGAAATCATAAAGAGCAGAGCAGAAATAAATGAAATAGAAGCAAAGAAAAAAACAGCAAAGATCAATAAAACTAAAAGCTGGTTCTTTGAGAAGATAAACAAAACTGATAAACCCTTAGCCAGATTCATCAAGAAAAAGAGGGAAAGGACTCAAATCAATAAAATTAGAGATGAAAAATGAGAAGTTAGAATGGACACTGCAGAAATACAAAGCATCCTTAGAGACTACTACAAGCAACTGTATGCCAATAAAATGGAAAACCAAGAAGAAATGGACAGATTCTTAGAAAGGTATAACCTTCCAAGACTGAACCAGGAAGAAACAGAAAATATGAACAGACCAATCACAAGTAATGAAATTGAAACTGTGATTAAAAATCTTCCAACAAACAAAAGTCCAGGTGCAGATGGCTTCACACGTGAATTCTAGCAAACATTTAGAGAAGAGCTAACACCCATCCTTCTCAAACTCTTCCAAAAAACTGCCGAGGAAGGAACACTCATTCTACGAGGCCAAACTCATTCTACGAGGCCACCTACACCCTGATACCAAAACCAGACAATAATACTACAAAAAAAGAAAATTACAGACCACTACCACTGATGAATGTAGACGCAAAAATTCTCAACAAAATACTAGCAAACAGAATCCAACAACACTTTAAAAGGATCATACACCATGATCAAGTGGGATTTATCCCAGGGATGTAAGGACTCTTCAATATACGCAAATCAATCAATGATATACCATATTAACAAACTGAAGAATAAAAACCATATGATCATCTCAACAGATGCAGAAAAAGCTTTTGACAAAATTCAACACCCATTTATGATAAAAACTCTCCAGAAAGTGGGCATAGAGGGAACCTACCTCAACATCATAAAGGCCATATATGACAAACCCACAGCCAACATTATTCTCAATGGTGAAAAACTGAAAGCATTTCCTCTAAGATCAGGAACAAGACAAGAATGTCCACTCTCACCACTATTATTCAACATAGTTTTGGAAGTCCTAGCCATGGCAATCAGAGAAGAAAAAGAAATAAAAGGAATACAAATTGGAAAAGAAGAAGTAAAACTGCCACTGTTTGCAGATGACATGATATTATACATGGAGAATCCTAAAGATGACATTAGAAAACTACTAGAGCTAATCAATGAATTTGGTAAAGATGCAGGATACAAAATTAATGCACAGAAATCTCTTGCATTCCTATACAAAAACGAAAGATCAGAGAGAGAAATTAAGGAAATAATCCAGTTCACCATTGCAACAAAAAGAATAAAATACCTAGGCATAAACCTACCTAAGGAGGTAAAAGAACTGTACTCATAAAACTGTAAGACACTGATGAAAGAAATCAAAGATGACACAAACAGATGGAGAGATATACCATGTTCTTGGATTGGAAGAATCAATATTGTGAAAATGACTATACTACCCAAAGCAATCTACAGATTCAATGCAGTCCCTGTCAAATTACCAACGGCATTTTTTTACAGAACTAGAACAAAAAAATCTTAAAATGTGTATGGTGACACAAAAGACCCCGAAGAGCCAAAGTGGTCTTGAGGGAAAAAAAACGGAGCTGGAGGAATCAGACTCCCTGACTTCAGACTATGCTACAAAGCTACAGCAATCAAGACAATATGGTACTGGCACAAAAACAGAAATATAGATCAATGGAACAGGATAGAAAGCCCAGAGATAAACCCATGCACCTATGGTCAACTAATCTATGATAAAGGAGGCAAGGATATACAATGGAGAAAAGACAGTCTCTTCAATAAGTGGTGCTGGGAAAACTGGACAGCTACATGTAAAAGAATGAAATTAGAATACTCCCTAACACCATACACAAAAATAAACTCAAAGTGGATTAAAGACCTAAATGTAAGACCAGACACTATAAAACTCTTCGAGGAAAACATAGGAAGAACACTCTTTGACATAAATCACAGCAAGATCCGCCTCCTAGAGAAATGGAAATAAAAACAAAAATAAACACATGGGACCTAATGAAACAAAAGCTTCTGCACAGCAAAGGAAACCATAAAAAAGACCAAAAGACAACCCTCAGAATGGGAGAAAATATTTGCAAATGAAGCAACGGACAAAGGATTAATCTCCAAAATTTACAAGCAGCTCATGTAGCTCAATATCAGAAAAAACAAACAACCCAATCCAAAAATGGGCAAAACACCTAAATAGACATCTCTACAAAGAAGACATACAGATGGCCAAGAAGCACATGAAAAGATGCTCAAGATCACTAATTATTAGAGAAATGCAAATCAAAACTACAATAAGGTATCACCTCACACCAGTTAGAATGGGTATCATCAGAAAATCTACAAACAATAAATGTTGGAGAGGGTGTGGAGAAAAGGGAACACTCTTGCACTGTTGGTGGGAATGTAAATTGATACTGCCACTATGGAGAACAGTATGGAGGTTCCTTAAAAAACTAAAACTAGAACTACCATACAACCCAGCAATCCCATTACTGGGCATATACCCAGAGAAAACCATAATTCAAAAAGACACATGCACCCCAACGTTCATTGCAGCTCTATTTCCAATAGCCAGGTCATGGAAGCAACCTAAATGCCCGTTGACAGATGAATGGATAAAGAAGATGTGGTACATATATACAGTGGAGTATTACCCAGCCATAAAGAGGAACGAAATTGGGTCATTTGTAGAGACGTGGATGGACCTAGACACTGTCATACAGAGTGAAGTCAGAAAGAGAAAAACAAATACTGCATATTAACGCATATATGTGGAACCAGATGAACCAGTTTGCAAGGCAGAAATAGAGACACAGATGTAGAGAACAAATGTATGGACACCAAGGGGGGAAAGTGGGGGGTGGTGGTGGTGGGATGAATTGGGAGATTGGGATTGACATATATACACTAATAAGAACCTGCTGTATAAAAAAATAAAATAGGGCTTCCCTGGTGGCGCAGTGGTTGAGAATCTGCCTGCCAATGCAGGGGACACGGGTTTGAGCCCTGGTCTGGGAAGGTCCCACATGCCGCGGAGCAACTAGGCCCGTGAGCCACAACTACTGAGCCTGCGCGTCTGGAGCCTGTGCTCCGCAACAAGAGAGGCCGCGATAGTGAGAGGCCCGCACACCACAATGAAGGGTGGCCCCCGCTTGCCGCAACTAGAGAAAGCCCTCGCACAGAAACGAAGACCCAACACAGCCATAAATAAATAAATAAATAAATAAATAAATAAATAAATAAATAAATAAATAAATAAATAAATAAATAAAATTAAAAAAAATAGCTGAGGGCAGGAAAAAATTCATTAAAAAATAAAATAAATTAAAATTCCAAAAAAAAAGTACTTTTGGCCAGGCACTATTTAAATCATTAAAGATTAGAAACAACTTAGATAATCAATCTATTGGAAAATGGTTAAGAAAATTATGATAATATATATATGAATACTTAACAAAATGGGAAAATAATTATGTTAAGTCATAAACAAATTTATAAATATAGATAAAACAATTTCTATAACAAGTATATGTGTGGAAAAAGTTTGAACACAAAAACATAAAATGTGCATAGTGGTTACTCCTGAGTAATGATACTTCTTTATTTTCTATGTTTTTGATGATGTGCATTTATAATGGGGATGATAAAATGGGCTTCATAAGTGATAATAATTAATAAAGAATTGTTCAATTCAAATAAATTAATTAATTAAAATTTTCTGGTGAAAGTAAAGGGGGGAGAAGAGGAGGGGGAAAGGAAGGAAAAGTCTGAAGAGTCAGTCCTGAAGAGTTACTCTCTTGTTGACTGTTCATTGGGTTCAATTAGTTCAGAAGACAATCTGGAATTTGCTTGAAGTAAAAAGTTTGTTTCGGGGAAATCCCTGGCAGTCCAGCAGTTAGGACTCTGCACTCTCACTGCCAAGGGCCCGGGTTCAATCCCTGATCAAGGAACTAAGATCCCACAAGCTGCGTGGCACAGCCAAAAATAAAAAATAAAAACTTTGTTTCTAAACTCTTCCTATTGAGGTAATAAGTAAGAGCTCTGCACACCCAAATTCTTATCTCTACAACCCCTAATTCCTGATCACAAAATAAGTTCTGCCATCAGCCTGGCATTTCCCAAGTGTGCCAAAATAATGTATTTTAGAATCCTCAATATCAATTAAAAGTTGTGATTTTCTTGGAAGAAAGTCAAGAGCTTACTACTAGCAGTACAGTTAATCCCATACTGCATGGAGGCATAGGGAACATCACTAATTCCTCAGATATCATATGTTACTTACAGGAGATTTTTTTTTTTAAAGCACAACTCCAATTTTACCCTAATCAACTTATTGCACTTTTCAGATTTTTTTTTAAATTTTTGTTTGCCTTATATAAAATGTGTTCATGAGTCTCACAGGGTAATTTTATGTTGTTTAAAATATTCTCTTCAACCTATTTTTAAAATTTAACACCATTAATTCCATTACAAGGATTCTCATTAAAGGCACTAAGTGGAAAACATGTTTATCCCAATTCATAAACTAATAATCAATTTTCCACTCTTCTCTCAAATCATTTTCCAGTGTGTATTGCTAAGCTTTTTCATTATAATTGATTCTATACTGCCTTTCTTCAGATATTTAATTCAGATTATTTGTGACCTTGGACTCCATTCTCAGTAATGTATTTCATTCCAGAGGTTTCCATTTCCTTGGGTACATGTTGAGATTACTTTTCAGAGTCCAAGCTGAATTATAAACCTGAGTAACTCCAGGCAGGCAAGGCAATACTGTAAGTGTCAGCATAGCTCCCCAATTAACATCACAAAAAATATATATTGCTGCTCCTTACTATATTATCTCAAAATTCTACAGAGCCTCTACTAAAGACCTGAGGGAAGAATGAAAAAAGCAATATTTGCTACTTCAGGCTCTTAAGAATAAAGCGATATCTATAGAAAGCCAACCCCAAGTGACTGAAAAGGGTGGAAATCCTGTTAAATCACTACTTTGATTTATTAATTTGTCCACAGGACTCAAATAATCAGTTTCACTGAACTCTACAATTGAATTGACCATTTTTTTACAGAAAATACAGGCAGTAAGATGAAGAGCGGTCCCCGCACCGCGATGAAGAGTGGCCCCCACTTGCCGCAACTGGAGAAAGCCCTCGCGCGAACCGAAGACCCAACACAGCCAAAAATAAAAATAAATAAATAAATAAAGTAGCTATTAAAAAAAAAAAAATACAGGCAGTAAGACCACAAGATTTTTTTCAACTACTGTAATGAATTGTTTCTGAGTAATGAAGCAATCTCCAGATAGTTGATCTGATTGAGTAGTCCAGACAATCCAACAATATCCATTGTGAACACATTCTTTTAGGCAGAATTGGGTAGATAGGATTTATATATCTTTTTGTATCCAACTAGATAATACACATACACATTGGTTGTGTCTAGAAGGCTTTCCACTCTTCAAGAAGTAGTCATTGCTGATTTTGCTCTGTCTCATCCCAACCTATCACAGTCACTGCTTTTCTATCTGACCTAGCTTCTTATTTTTGTTTACTCTTTTAAGTTTCCCCCCAAAGAATAATATATTGACTTGGGCACATCAACATATTTCATTAAGAGTGTCCAAGTACTGCTGGGAAATAGTAATTCTAACTGTCCTATGAAATTATGAGGATTTATACATAGGTAGTGTGGTGGTGCATTGAGAGTTATACCTAAACTCAAATCTAGATTGGCCACTTAACAACTGTAACATTTTGAGCAAGTTACTTAGTCTTCCCAAAATCCATATTCCTCATCTTTAAAATGAGAATAATAATGATTTCATAGAGTTGCTGTGAGAATTAAATATAAGCATAGGGCATATGGAAAGTGATCAGAAACTCATGGTTCCTTCCCCTCCTGCTTTTTAAACTTTATTTAGATTTGGACTTTTCCAAGCACTTTACAAAGTAGCATAAGTCTTTTGCTTTCCTCTAGACAATATAAATGGTGTTTTCTCACTGTATGTAACTAACACACTGGCTACATTTGATACTGATTCCTAACACATTGAAGTATACATCCAATGTAGTTTTATTATTTGTTGAGATTCCACTAGTTAGGCATTTCTCTTGCTCCTTGTAGCTCCTGTCATTTCCTTTCACATTGAATGGTTCTGGTAGGATTGATGTTCTCCTGCAGTTCCAATCACCATGAAGGAGCAACTTAGAAAGTCTAATAAATAAACAACCAATCAGCCATGCTCCTTTAGTTTTCATCCCTCTAAATCCAGACAGTAGCAATAATTGAAATCTCCTAAATGCTAGAGCAAGGAAAAATATGAGAATATTTCTGTGGCAATGTACTCAATTCTACAATTGTATAGTCACGATTAAAAATCTCTAGACCTCACAGCAAACTGGTCTCTATATAAAGACTTTGACAATTCAATGTTGTGAATGGGCCCACAAAATTACAATTCCTATGCAAGTACAGGAATATAAGACATGCATGGGTTTTGACATCCAAGGGCAGGGATTATTGTTGGGAGACAATTATCCATGGGTTTCTTACATGTCTGCATATCTTCTAATCACAATATTTGGGAGTTTTTGTTCCAGACTCTCTTCTCAAAGATGTTTGTATAGCAAACAACTTTGGAAGATGGAAAAAGTGTCTTCCTTCAAGGCAAAGGACAGAGTTGTTTGCTGTTCAGGATAGTAAAGATAATATCTTCTTCCAGTGCAAATGGTGGGGAGTTTAAAATATTGGGGTTTCCTAAGCTTGGGTCTTCTCAGCTGTGAATCATACCCACTACATGTGCAGCATCCCCTTGAGCCATTTCACATTACTCCTATGGTGACTGAAGGGCAATAGGAACAGATATAAATACGATCATGCTGCCATGAATAATAAAGTCCTTTGTCCCTGACCCAGGAATTTCACATTTTCTTCCAGCCTCCATGAAACTGGTAGACTAATTTGTTAGCTTGCAAATAGGGTGAAACCTCAGACCTTGCACAGATCTTGGCAATTATGACATTGAACATTCATAGAACTTCTACAAACCTCTATTCCTTTATTTTCATAAGATAAATGATAATCATAATACATGCATCTAACGTATGAAGTTATTAATAAGGTTTACATTAGATAATAGTTTTGAAAGTTATCTGTAAACTGTACAGCACTGCACGTATTACATAATAATCATCATTGCCATCTCATTTTCACTATTATTAAAAACATTTCAATTTCCTTGGCCCCTGACTCATTTCTCACTCCCCCATAGCCACTGAATAACTTAATTTACTACTGGATTTTTTTTCTTTTAGTTACTCATTATTACTCTCTTACCTTAATTATTCCAATAGCCTCCAAAATATTTTCCCCACCTCCATTTTTGAGCCTTCAAATTCATTCTCTACTGTACAATCAGATGAGCTTTACAAAACATGAACCTGATCATGTCCCTTTCCTAAATTTTCAATGGTTTCCCATTACTCTAAGAATAAGGCTCAAACTCACAGATTAGCTTACAAGATCCTTCATGATCTGGTCTCTGCTTCTCTCTGGAGGTTCACATCTCCTATTCATGCCAGTGCATTATGCATATTGTATTGAATTCCTGTTGTATTGAACTCCTTTCAGTTCCTTAAAAGTATCATCTTCTTTTTCATCTCTGGGACTTTGCATATACTGTTGCATCTGCCCTGAACTATTTCCCATCTTCCCAGCCCCTTTTCACTCATCTAACTCTGCTATTTCTTTAGGCTTCAACCTAGAAGCAGAAAAAAGTGTTGGAGAGTGTACTCTTAAATAAATAACACAGAGACATACACACACATACACACACACACTCCTCCACATAGAATGTACTGCTCTGGATGCATGCTATTTGCTCCTTGCTCTCTGATAGTGGTGACTTCAATCTTCACCAACAAATGTTTATTTTTTTTCTGAGCTCATAGATACAGAGAACAGATTGGTGGTTGCCGAAGGCAGGGGGTGAGAGGTGGGCAAAATGGATGAAGGAGGTCAAAAGGTACAAACTTCCAGTTATAAAAGAAATAAGTCATGGGGATGTAATGAACAGCATGGTGACTATAGTTAATAATACTATATTGCATATGTGACAGTTGCTGAGAGAGTAGTTCTTAAAAGTTCTCATCACAAGAAAAAAATTTGGTGACTATGTAACATGATGGATGTTAACTAGACTTATCGTGGTAAATCATTTCACAACATAAAAAAATTGAATCATTATGCTGCACACCTGAAATTAATATAATGTTATATGTTAAGCATACCTCCCTAAAAAAAAGTTTGATTTTTTTCACAGCTGCACCACTGCTATTTAGTAATTTTACTATGATTGCATAGGACCAAAACTGCTATCAAGGAGCGTCTAATCTGAAATCATGAATTACACCCCCATTTAGGCGTGCTTGTTGCTCTTTGGGAATCAAAGTAAGAAAACGCTATTTTCTTCTTTAAAGCTATTGTTTTTGAAAAGGAAATGCAATAAGCCTATTAGAGCAAGAAAGAGTTGCACAACAAGATTTGCTCTTTGCTGACACTTTCCTAGTGTCTTGATATTGTCCTAAAGTACATCACCCATGACCTCAGCATAAACAAGATTATCTCTCTAGGAATCTTGCCTAAGACCATTCTTATGTAACTCCTGTCCCAACAGATAGGCTTTATTTTCTTTCCTCTGAGCTTTGTACTCAGACCTCAGTTGTTGAGAAAAGACAGAGAAACACTACTCAAAATCTCTGCAGTTCCTGCCAACTCCCCTCCAGCTAAATTCTCATTAAGAGAGGCCCTATCAGTGGGTTCCATCACATAAAATGACCAACATTTCTTCAGCCTGGATTGTGGGCTGAGGTTACAAATTGTTTAATGAACCTGAGGATTCAGCACACAGCAAGGAGAAACGTTTGGCTGGCAGATACTAACGTTTCTTACTGAGCAGAAGAAAAATAAAACTTTTTTTTTCCCAGAGAAGCATATTCTCAAATCCTAGAACCACATTTGCTACAGATGTACAGAGAACAAAGAATTTATTTAACTTCTAGGAATGACCACATCCACTTCCAAAGCTGTTATGACTCAAAATAATAACAAAGTGATGGAAGAGGAAGAATAGAATTGCAGAACATTCAAGCTATTGATTATTTGCACTAATGATGGGAAGCACTGGTGCAGAAAAAAAATAAAAAGAACTACAGATAATCTAATAAATATCTTAGTTATTTCAACTCTGCCAAGCTAGGGGTAAATACTAGGTTAACATAAAATAACCACTCAGATGTTTATTTATCACTATGTAAGCTTTTGTTTCCCTTACCAAATGGCCACTGAGAAGGTGAACTGAACAAACTATGAGGCAGAAAACAGTACTCAATTAATGATGGGAGAAAATAAAAACCCTGGAAAATCAGAATGTAATGGACTTCATCTGTTCACCAACTAATGTAACAAATACATCCCGGACTACAGAGGGCTGACCTTGTTTTCAGTTCAAACTTTTTGAACTTCAGACCAAATGCCATGGATTAAGCTTGATATGCCATCATTAACCTTACAGTGTTCTATTTGGAATGTTTAGAATCCTTCCTGTGTCTCAAAATGAAAGGAAGTTCATGCCCGTATGTTTCTGATTCATTTACACTGACTCATCAAAATGTACTTCTTCCTCTTGTGACACTTTATACACAAAGAGTCGTTGGAATACTCTGATGAGCCAAATTAGCATTTCCCCCCTTGTATAAACAGTAAATACCATTTTTCATGAATAAACAAGTCATAGATGATATTATTGAGAGATCTTCTCAGGTTTAAGTGATATAGGTAATTTCAAGGAGTGTGATTTGAGGAGTGTGCTACAACTCTGCTGACACACATCTATTCCATACCTACCAGCATCCAGTCTCACTCAACACTGCTCACTTTTCCTACTGAGCCAGGTATTCTTATCATCAGTCAATAGATTGCTTCATGAGTTAGACCACAATGGCTCTTACTTATATTCCAAAGGCCACTGTTTAAACGGATGACACAGATCACTATACCAAATTAGTATGTTTTTCCTCTTGAAAGGTAAAGAGAGTGCTGCCCTTTGGGAAAGGCAATAGAAGGCTGACTTTTTTTTTTTTTTGGCAAGTAAAGTGTTAAAGTGGCCATGAGTATACCAGTAAAAGGAAAGCAAGTAAGATGACAACTATGAAAAAATGGCCAAAATACTGTGAAGATCAAGGCTTCACAGAGTAAGATAGATGGCTATGGTTGCAATTTTCCAGTTTTCTCTTATTATACATAGCTGCCTCAATAGATTTCAAAGGAAATTTGTATGTGTGTAACCATCAGGGACTCAACTCTTATTCAGAGTATTCACAGATTTAATTCTGAAACTGTAGCCTTTATAAACTCCATTTTCATAAATCTGAATATGTGTGCGTGGCATTCATTTACTATAAAATACAGAGTCGAATGGAAACTAACTTCATTACCTCTCAAAGAAATCTCAGCAAGGCTGTCATAATTTACATGATAGTATACTAATGGGTTCACTGCTTTATTATTTTTCCTCAGGACAGAGTAACCTGACAACTGTCTTTTTAAAATTGCTTTTTTCTTTTTTCTGATCACAAAAGTAAAATAAGCACTTAGTGAATTATTCAAACAACAAAAACACAAATGAATAGAAATTGAAATTTCCTTGTAATTCCACCCTCTGATTTGATAGGGTTCAATTTGAACACTCGTGACCATTTACAATATGGCAGATTTCTACAGTTGCACTATGTCATACATATAATTCCCCTAAAAGCTTTCAAGCATGCACTGTGTACTGGTGATGTCTCTTAAATGAAGTGAATACACAGCATTTTTTCATTGCTTGAGTACATGATAAATATAGGTCTATATATACAGATCATGTAAGCATATAAATAAACAGAAAATGTTTAAATGTTTATATGTGTATACACACACACTTATATACAAACATGCACCTGTTTGTTATAAATAAGCATTTTTAATGAATCCAGACCCTCAGTCAATCAGACATTCTCCCAAACTGCTTCTCTCAGGACTATCATGCGTCTATACTGCATAAATATTCCAACCAGAGGAAAGGAATGACTAGTCTCAATGTTATTTTTACGGGGTATTTAAACATATTGGGTCAAAATTCAACAATAATTCAAAATTAAATAAGTTTCTCCTTATTTTCTGGGATCTACAGCTCTCTTAGACAGGAATAGCACATATGTGTATGTCTGTGTGCATGTATGTGTGTACCTGTGTATAAGGCCAACTGATACAATACAGAGTGAAACATGGTACACTACACTTCTTCCAAAAATAGTTCTGTTAGCAGACATATCACGATACATGTGGACTATAAATACACAACCACTGGCACTATTTAATGGATGACAAAAAAAAATCTTTCCCCCAGTCCATACTGCATTATCCATTTAGGTATATTGATTTATAAATGTCTTTTGCATATACTCATTTCCAGTCTCAGGCCCTAGAAATTCTGGACATCCCTTGTCAGTCACCATACCGGTTAGACAAATGTTGCTAATCAAATTGTCAACCACTTACTCTTTTGCTCTTTAAATACTGAGCATATAGAAATAAATAAGGTACAATCCCTGCCTTTAAGGAGAATATGGCCTATTGGGAAGTTAGGTAGATATATAGACCATACAGCTTAATAAGTACCAGGATAGAGGAAAAAGTAGGTGCTATGGGATCACAAAGATGTCATATTAACTCAGACTAGAAATGAAGGGGTTCAGTGAAGACTTACAAAAGGAGATGTGATCATTGAACTAATTCTTGAATTCCAGAAGAGATTTACAGACAAAAGAATATGTGCAAAGTACAGACATAAATAAAATATGACACACTAAAAGTGTACCTTGCTATGGCTGTAGCAAGATCATGGCTGAGGCCAGATCATGTAGGGTCTTATATATAATTCTAAAGTGACTGAATTTCATCCTGAAGGCAGCTAAGCTAGGCTCTTCTCCATATGGTCTCAACATCCAACAATCTAGCCAGGGCTTTCATGGTTATTCCTGAAGCCATTCCTCACTGTGATTCTAGAGATTTCCCAAGGAAACTACAGTCTGGTTTACAGAGACCAAATTCTGTGATACACAGAAGTCATGGAAACTTTGAGGTAACTCTGACAATAAACCTACCCCACATTGCTACTACTGAGCACAACTCCTTACACTGAACACAGTCATTTCAGCGCCATCCTGTGTATACTGAAAATATATATTCGGACAGAGCAGATTTAGAGCAGATTTTTAATGAAGAACATATAATCTATCAGGAATATATACCCAACACGTGTTAGTCACTTGGTGACATGGAAAATAGAACTCAGATACAGTCACTTAGAAATCAGAAAAATCTTCCTTTGTAACATTCTATGGGTTTCTATTATAGAACTATAGAGTTCAAGGGGATAGTGAGAAAGCAGGGACCAAAGACTTCATTTTGGATTGTATGAAAACCTGGAAAGGCCTGAAGAAAAAGCCATAAGTGAGAATCTGAGACAGTAAGGAAGAGGAATCTTCGGGAAAGTATTGATATATGTTTTTCTATCAAAATAAGGCAGAAGAGATAAGTGAGAGAGGAGAGATAGTGTTCTGAGCACTCACTATAACATCAAGGAGAAGCTCTGATTCATAACCTCAGGATCTGAGACTGCACCTCAGATAGTACTTAGACTGTACGTGAAGCAACAGTGGGGTAAGAACATAAAGCCAGAGTGGGTATGAGAATAGTCTTTGGATTAGAAAATTTGGAATGGTCATTAAGAAGAAGAAATTGGAATCCTAAGCAAGAGAGGAAGATCTTTAAGAGGACACTTATAATCTTAAATGAAGTTAAACTACTAGACCCAAATAAATTATACTCCAGAGAAATAATAATAATAATGCTAATAACAACAACAACAGAATTTCTTAGTATGTACTATGAACCAGGTATGTTACATGTAGCATTTCTAAGCATCACAACGCTTCTTGCCAAGTAGATTGCATTATTTACATTTTACAAAGGGAAATATTGAGGTTGAGATCTTAAGTAATCTGCTATACAAGTAAATTGTGGAGTCAAAAGTTGAACACACATCTGATTCTATGGTTACTCTCTTTCTGCTGTATACCAGGCTGTCCTATTTGTACATGAGAGTGGTGATATTTGAAGAATCCTGGGAAGGATATTGGAAGAATAGAGGTATATCAATGTTTCCCAATTTTTCTTAAAGGAATAAGATGGGTGAGACATAAGTTCATCTTTATTATTTAAGTGATGATTTTATAAACACATTTCTAGGATTCCACATTGATGCATGAAGAACAAGTTATACCAAAATAATCTTATTTCCCTTTCTGGTAGAGTTTATGTGGCTGGTAAATCAGGGAAAATATTGTTAGCATACTGCATCTAGCCTTTACCAGGGCATGTGAAAAAGCCCGTCTCAATAGCCTTAATGTAAAAAAGATAGCAAAATATGGCTGGGTGCTGGTAGAGTTAGATTTATTTTTATTTGAAAGATCTTATAAGAATTCAGTTGAGTGAAACAGTATCAGCTTAGAACTTCAGTGGCATTCTGTGGTCATTCTCATTCAAAATTTTTATTAATTATTTGGAAGAAAATTTTGAAGTTTGGCTTATCAGTTTTGTCAATAGGGAACTCAAATGAGAGTGAACACGTTGGATGACAAAGATAAGAACCAAAAATACTAACAAGATGAATTATTCCTATGATTATCACAGAATCTTGCCCTTGGGTCTAAATAATAAAGTATTCAAGTAAAGACTGGGGAAATGATGATTCAAATATCAACAAAATAAGGTTTGGGTGGACTGACTACACATTTACCATGAGTCAGCTGTGGACTTCCCTGGTGGTCCAGTAGTTAAGCCTCCGTGCTTCCATTGCAGGGGGCATGGGTTCGGTTCTGCACGCCACATGGTGCAGCCAAAAAAAAAAAAAAAAGCCGTTACTGAGTCAGTTGTGCAATACAGCTGTTTAAAAACAGATATGATCCTGGGATGAAATCCAATAAATATGATTAGTAAAACAAAGAAGATGATAGGCCTGCTCTACTCTGGGATAGCCAGACAAACCACTGAACTATCTGTGTTAGGTCCTTTCTGGACTCCACAGTGGCAAATCACATATCCAAAGGAGCCTGAGCAAGATGTGAGGGGGGCAAAAACCATATCATGTGAAGAACAGTTGAAGGAATTGGGGAGATTGAGCCTAGAAAAGGATTATGAATGGCTTCAAATATCTGCTGGACTGCTATATAGAAGAGGAAATTACAGTTGTTCCAGTTTTCCTTTATAATTGATGGATGCAGTTACGAGAATGCAGATTCCGGTCCTGTATATGGATACTATTTCTAACAAATAGAGATGTTCATGATAGAAATCAGGTAGTTGCATAGCTAATGAGTTCCTTACCACCACAGGTGACCAAGTGGAGACAGATTAACAACTTAAAATGTTAGAGTCCGAGTCTTGCGAGTTAAAAAGAATCTTAGAGATGATCTTCTAGCCCAATACTTTCGTTTTACATGTAAAGAAACTAACCTAGAAAAAAGAAGTGACCTGTCCATGGTGTCACAGGCAATACTTAAATCCAGGTTTTTTGACTCTAAGTGCTCTTTTTACTACATATATGGCAAATCATGGGGATATCATTATCTGATAGGGGTTCAGTACATGTCTACTGAAGCCTCTTACACTGTGAAGATTCTTTTGGGCTGAGTAGGAACCTTACTAGAAAGAGAGGTGGTGGAAACAAAGGTCACCACATAAGATCAACTCCAGGATAAGCCTGATTTTGCTGCCTGTAACATACTAAAAAAATATTCTTCCAGGGGATATGGGGATATATGTATACATATAGTTGATTCACTCTGTTATACAGCAGAAACTAACACAACATTGTAAAGCAATTATACTCCAACAAAGATGTTAAAAATATATATTTTCTTCCTCCTTCCCTCAAATGTGGTCCACTATGTTGCATAGATTTCTTTGGCAAATGGTAATGGAAGTTATTTCTTTGCCTCTATCACTGTTTCTCACGTTCATTCACACAATTTATGTAGCCCAAATCATCTGCTTTGTATGGGCTAAGAACTTCTTGTCCAAGCTCTGCTATGAACTTCACTGTGAGGCTTTGATTACATCCTTTTTCTTTTTGGACCTCAGTTACCGAATCTATTAAGTGAGAAGATTGGACTAAATAAACTCTAATGGCTCTTCCAGCCCTGACATCTGATAATTCTACATTAAATGGTATTCCATTCTATTGAAAAACTTAAGTCACATAACAATTTACTGCAGTTCAAAGTCATCTAATCTTTAATATATATATATATATATAATTTATTTTAAATAAAATATATGTATTTATTTTAAGGTAACTTACTATTTCACTGACATACTTATTCTCAGTTGCAGTTCTCTTCTGTGTAGTGTCACCTATCCTAATAATCAGTTTGATAAGTACCTTTTATAAAAATGATATAGAAAATAGGACTAATATTTACACTAAACATATTATAACTGTCTTCTAAATTGGATGGAGTAGTTACGATTCCTGTGACATGATTTGACCCAAAATACATCTGGGTCTATGTAATAGTAAGCAATGTTACCCTAAGGCTCTATTGTCCTTGACTTAAGCTTGACTTTGGAACAGTAAATCTTTTAAAAGTCAGCATCTATATAAAAATTAGTCCTGACATTCCTCCCTAAGGGTTACATTTGCTGAGCCTGTGTTCAACTTTCAATTTTATTTCTGCCACTTTAAAGTGAAAATTGCCAAAGCAAACATTTGGTTTCAAGGAAAGTTATCTCTCTACCAAGACAGCCAGACACCAAAGACACTATGTACTTGTTTTAGTGAAATACATTTTTCCATCAAGAAATTAATCCAATTCTCTAGAACTTACCTTTACCATACTCTAGTTTCTCAGCACAAGAATCTTTGTCACCAAGAGTCATTTCTCTTGTTCATTCATCTGTGTTTCCTAGCGGAGCGTGAAAGGCAGAGGTTTAGCATCTTCTATTAAACAATTAATCTCCATGAACGCCATAGCCTTAGCTAGACATCATCTCTGAAAAAAAAAAATTAGGAGAGTTAGAAAGGAATGGTGGCACACAATGATAGACTAAAAAATAAAAATGATAACATGATAAACACTTGGGTAAATTCTCAAAAATTATGCTGTGTATGATAGCAGTGTGATACTGTACAGGGGCCAGTAAACTTTTTCTGCAAAGGGCCAGATAGTAAATACTAGGCTTTGTAGGCCATATGATCTCTATTACAACTACTCAACTTGTCATTGTAGCATGAAATCGGCCATAGGCAGTTAGGCAATATATAACAAAATGAGCATGGCTATGTTTCAACAAAACAGATGATAGATCAGATTTGGCCTATGGACTGTAGTTTGGAACCCCTGGTCTGATGAAATGATTCTGAGAGATGGGGGCCCAAATAATAGTCATATCACTTATTAGCCCAGTAACCCTAGGCTATTTACTTAACACCTTTCAGATTTCATTTCATCATCTCTTAAATAGAGAATACAATATCTGGTACAGCTGTCATGTGCATTAACTATGATTGCGACGAACTGAACTGCATCCCATAGAAAATTGGTAAGTTCAAGCGCTAATTCGCAATGTGAATAAATTTGGAGATAGAGTATTTAGCAGGTAATTAAGGTTAAATGAGGTGATAAAGGTGGGGCCCTAATTCAATAGGAGTAGTGAGTGGCCTTTTAAGAAGAGAAGGGGAGGCAGAGAGGAACCAAGATGGCAGAGTAGAAGGACGTGCTTTCACTCCCTCTTGCGAGAACACCAGAATCACAACTAGCTGCTGGACAATCATTGACAGGAAGACACTGGAACTTACCAAAAAAGATAACCCACATCCAAAGACAAAGGAGAAGCCACAATGAGACGGTAGGAAGGGCGCAATCACAGTAAAATCAAATCCCATAACTGCTGAGTGGGTGACTCACAGACTGGAGAACACTTATACCACAGAAGTCCACCCACTGGAGTGAAGGTTCTGAGCCCCACGTCAGGCTTCCCAACCTGGGGGCCCAGCAACCGGAGGAGGAATTCGTAGAGAATCAGACTTTGAAGCCTAGTGGAAATTGATTGCAGGACTTTGACAACACTGGGGGAAACAGAGACTCCACTCTTGGAGGGCACACACAAAGTAGTGTGTGCGTCGGGACCCAGGGGAAGGAGCAGTGACCCCAGGAGAGACTGAACCAGACCTACCTGCTAGTGTTGGAGGGTCCCCTGCAGAGGTGGGAGGGGGCTGTGGCTCACCGTGGGGACAAGGACACTGACAGCAAAACTTCTGGGAAGTACTCCTTGGTGTGAGCACACCCAGAGTCTGTCATTAGCCCCACCAAAGAGCCCAGGTGGGCGCCAGTATTGGGTAGCCTCAGGCCAAACAACCAACAGGGAGGGAACCCAGCCCCACCCATCAACAGTCAAGTGGATTAAAGTTTTACTGAGCTCTGCCCACCAGAGCAACAGTTGGCTCTACCCACCACCAGTCCCTCCCATCAAGCCTCTTAGATAGCCACATCCACCAGAGGGCAGACAGCAGAAGCAAGAAGAACCACAATCCTGCAGCCTGTGGAACAAAAACCATATTCACAGAAAGACAGACAAGATGAAAAGGCAGAGGGCTACGTACCAGATGAAGGAACAAGATAAAACCCCAGAAAAACAACTAAATGAAGTGGAGATAGGCAACCTTCCAGAAAAAGAATTCAGAATAATGATAGTGAAGATGATCCAGGACCTCGGAAAAACAATGGAGGCAAAGATCGAGAAGATGCAAGAAATGTTTAACAAAGACCTAGAAGAATTAAAGAACAAACAAACAGAGATGAACAATACAATAACTGAAATGAAAACTACACTAGAAGGAATCAATAGCAGAATAACTGAGGCAGAAGAATGGATAAGTGACCTGGAAGACAGCATGGTGGAATTCACTGCTGCGGAACAGACTAAAGGAAAAAGAATGAAAAGAAATGAAGACAGCCTAAGAGACCTCTGGGACAACATTAAACGCAACAACATTCGCATTATAGGGGTCCCAGAAGGAGAAGAGAGAGAGAAAGGACCCGAGAAAATATTTGAAGAGATTATAGTCAAAAACTTCCCTAACATGGGAAAGGAAATAGCCACCCAAGTCCAGGAAGCACAGTGAGTCCCATACAGGATAAACCCAAGGAGAAACATGCCGAGATACATAGTAATCAAATTGGCAAAAATTAAAGACAAACAAAAATTATTGAAACCAGGTAGGGAAAAACGACAAATAACATACAAAAGAACTCCCATAAGGTTAACAGCTGATTTCTCAGCAGAAAATCTACAAGCCAGAATGGAGGGGCATGATATACTTAAAGAGATGAAAGGGAAGAACCTACAACCAAGATTACTCTACCCAGCAAGGATCTCATTCAGATTCGATGGAGAAATCAAAAGCTTTACAGACAAGCAAAAGCTAAGAGAAATCAGCACCACCAAACCAGCTGTAAAACAAATGCTAAAGAAACTTCTCTAAGTAGGAAACACAAAAGAAGAAAAGGACGTACAAAAACAAACCCAAAACAATTAAGAAAATGGTCATAGGAACACACATATCGATAATTACCTTAAATATGAATGGATTAAATGCTCCAACCAAAAGACACAGGCTTGCTGAATGGATACAAAAACAAGACACATATATATGCTGTCTACAAGAGACCCACTTCAGACCTAGAGACACATACAGACTGAAAGTGAGGAGATGGAAAAAGATATTCCATGCAAATGGAAATCAAAAGAAAGCTGGAGGAGCAATTCTCATATCAGACAAAACAGACTTTAAAATAAAGACTATTACAAGAGACAAAGAAGGAAACTACATAATGATCAAGGGATCAATCCAAGAAGAAGATATAACAATCGTAAATATTTATCCATCCAACATAGGAGCACCTCAATACATAAGGCAAATACTAACAGCCATAAAAAGGGAAATCGACAGTAACACAATCATAGTAGGGGACTTTAAAAGCGCACTCTCATCAATGGACAGATCATCCAAAGCATAAATAAATAAGGAAACACAAGCTTTAAATGATACATTAAAGAAGATGGACTTAATTGATATTTATAGGACATTCCATCCAAAACCAACAGAATACACTTTCTTCTCAAGTGCTCATGGAACATTCTCCAGGATAGATCATATCTTGGGTCACAAATCAAGCCTTGGTAAATTTAAGAAAATTGAAATCGTATCAAGCAACTTTTCTGACCACAACACTATGAGACTAGATAACAATTACAGGAAAAAATCGGTAAAAAATACAAATCCGTGGAGGCTAAACAGTACACTACTAAATAGCCAAGAGATCACTGAGGAAATCAAAGAGGAAATCAAAAACTACCTAGAATCAAATGACAATGGAAACATGATAATCCAAAACCTATGGGATGCAGCAAAAGCAGTTCTAAGAGGGAAGTTTATAGCAATACAATCCTACCTTAAGAAACAAGAAGCATCTCAAATAAACAACCTAACCTTATACCTAAAGCAATTAGAGAAAGAAAAACAAAAAAACCCCAAAATTAGCAGAAGGAAAGAAATCATAAAGATCACATCAGAAATAAATGAAAAAGAAATGAAGGAAACAATAGCAAAGATCAATAAAACTAAAAGCTAGTTCTTTGAGAAGATAAATAAAATTAATAAACCATTAGCCTCACTCATCAAGAAAAAAAGGGAGAAGACTCAAATCAATAGAATTGGAAATGAAAAAGGAGAAGTAAATACAAAGGATCAGAGAGATTAATACAAGAAACTATATTCCAATAAAATGGACAACCTGGAAGAAATGGACAAATTCTACAAAGCAGAAAGCTAGAAAACACAACCTTACGAGACTGAACCAGGAAAAAAATAGAAAATATAAACTGACCAATCACAAGCACTGAAATTGAAACTGTGATTAAACATCTTCCAACAAATAAAAGCCCAGGACCAGATGGCTTCACAGACAAATTCTATCAAACTTATAGAGAAGAACTAACACCTACCCTTCTCAAACTCTTCCAAAATATACCAGAGGGAGGAACACACTCAAACTCATTCTACGAGGCCACCATCACCCTGAAACGAAAACCAGACAAAGATGTCACAAAGAAAGAAAACTACAGGCCAATATCACTGATGAACATAGATGCAAAAATCCTCAACAAAATACTAGCAAACAGACTCCAATAGCTCAATAAAAGGATCATACACCATGATCAAGTGGGGTTTATTCCAGGAATGCAAGGATTCTTCAATATATGCAATCATTCAACGTGATACACCATAATTAACAAATTGAAGGATAACAACCATATGATCATCTCAGTAGATGCATAAAAAGCTTTTGACAAAATTCAACACCCATTTATGATAAAAAGCCTCCGGAAAGTAGGCATAGAGGGAACTTACCTCAACATAAAAGAGGCCATATATGTCAAACCCATAGCCAACATCGTTCTCAATGGTGAAAAACTGAAAGCATTTCTACTAAGATCAGGAATAAGACAAGGTTGCCCAGTCTCACCAGTATTTTTCAACATAGTTTTGGAAGTTTTAGCCACAGCAATCAGAGAAGAAAAAGAAATAAAAGGAATCCAAATTGGAAAAGAAGAAGTAAAGCTGTCACTGTTTGCAGATGACATGATACTATACATAGAGAACCCTAAAGATACTACCAGAAAACTACTAGGACTAATCAATGAATTTGGTAAAGTAGCAGGATACAAAATTAATGCACAGAAATCTCTGGCATTCCTATACACTAATGATGAACAATCTGAAAGAGAAATTAAGGAAACACTCCCATTTACCATTGCAACAAAAAGAATAAAATACCTAGGAATAAACCTACCTAAGGAAACAAAAGACCTGTATGTAGAAAACTATAAGACACTGATGAAAGAAATTAAAGATGATACCAACAGATGGAGAGATATACCATGTTCTTGGATTGGAAGAATCAACATTGTGAAAATGACTCTACTACCCAAAGCAATCTACAGATTCAATGCAATCCCTATCAAACTACCACTGGCATTTTTCACAGAACTAGAAAAAAAATTTCACAATTTGTATGGAAACACAAAAGATCCAGAATAGCCAAAGCAATTTTGAGAAAGAAAAACCGAGCTGGAGGAATCAGGCTCCTAGACTTCTGGCTATACTATAAAGCTACAGTAATCAAGAGAGTATGGTACTGGCACAAAAACAGAAATATAGATCAATGGAACAGGATAGAAAGCCCAGAGATAAAACCACACACATATGGTCACCTTATCTTTGATAAAGGAGGCAAGAACATACAATGAAGAGAAGACAGCATCTTCAATAAGTGGTGCAGGGACAACTGGACAGCTACATGTAAGAGAATGAAATTAGAACACTCCTTAAAACCATACACAAAAATAAACTCAAAATGGATTAAAGACCTTAATGTAAGGCCAGACACTATAAAACTCTTAAGAGGAAAACATAGGCAGCACACTCTATGACATAAATCACAGCAAGATCCTTTTTGACCCACTTCCTAGAGAAATGGAAATAAAAACAACAATAAAAAAATGGGACCTAATGAAACTTAAAAGCTTTTGCACAGCAAAGGAAACCATAAACAAGACCAAAAGACAACCCTCAGAATGGGAGAAAATATTTGCAAATGAAGTAACTGACAAAGCATTCATCTTCAAAATTTACAAGCAGCTCATACAGCTCAATATCAAAAAAAACAAACAACCCAATCCAAAAATGGGCAGAAGACTTAAATAGGCACTTCTCCAAAGAAGATACAGAGATTGTCAACAAACACATGAAAGGATGTTCAACATCATTAATCATTAGCGAAATGCAAATCAAAACTTCAATGAGGTATCACCTCACACCAGTCAGAATGGCCATCATAAAGAAATCTACAAACAATAATTGCTGGAGAGGGTGTGGAGAAAAGGGAACCCTCTAGCACTGTTGGTGGGAATGTAAATTGATACAGCCACTATGGAGAACAGTATGGAGGTTTCTTAAAAAACTAAAAATAGAATTACCATACGACCCAGCAATCCCACTACTGGGCATATACCCTGAGAAAACCATAATTCAAAAAGAGTCATGTACCAAAATGTTCATTGCAGCTCTATTTACAATAGCCAGGACATGGAAGCAACCTAGGTGTTCATCATCGGATGAATGGATAAAGAAGATGTGGCACATATATACAATGGAATATTACTCAGCCATAAAAAGAAACGAAATTTAGTTATTTGTAGTGAGGTGGATGGACCTAGAGTCTGTCATACAGAGTGAAGTAAGTCAGAAAGAGAAAAACAAGTACCGTATGCTAACACATATATATGGAATCTAAGGAAAAAAAAAAGGTCATGAAGAACCTAGTGGCAAGACGGGAATAAAGACACAGACCTACTAGAGAATGGACTTGAGGGTATGGGGAGGGGGAAGGGTAAGCTGTGACAAAGTGAGAGAGTGGCATGGACATATATACACTACCAAATGTAAAATAGATAGCTAGTGGGAAGCAGCCGCATAGCACAGGGAGATCAGCTCGGTGTTTTGTGACCACCTAGTTGGGTGGGATAGGGAGGGTGGGAGGGAGGGAGATCCAAGAGGGAAGAGATATGGGAACATATGTATATGTATAACTGATTCACTTTGTTATAAAGCAGAAACTAACACACCACTGTAAAGCAATTACACTCCAATAAAGATGTTAAAAAAAAAAAAAGGGTCATGTACCACAATGTTTATTGCAGCTCTATTTACAATAGCCTGGACATGCATGCAACCTAAGTGTCCATCGACGGATGAATGGATAAAGAAGATGTGGCACATATATACAATGGAATATTACTCAGCCATAAAAAGAAACGAAATCAAGTTACTTGTAGTGAGGTGGTGGACCTAGAGTCTGTCATACAGAGTCAAGTAAGTCAGAAAGAGAAAAACAAATACCGTATGCTAACACATATACATGGAATCTTAAAAAAAAAAATGGTTATGAAGAACCTAGGGCCAGGAAGGGACTAAAGACACAGACCTACTAGAGAATGGACTTGAGGACACGGGGAGGGGGAAGGGTAAGCTGGGACAAAGTGAGAGAGTGGTATGGACATATATACACTACCAAACGTAAAATCGATAGCTAGTGGGAAGCAGCTGTATAGGACAGGGTGATCAGTTCGGTGCTTTGTGACCACCTAGAGGGGTGGGATAGGGAGGGTGGGAGGGAGGGAGACGCAAGAGGGAAGAGATATGGGGATATATGTATATGTATAGCTGATTCACTTTGTTATAAAGCAGAAACTAACACACCACTGTGAAGCAACTGTACTCCAATAAAGATGTTAAAAAAAAAAGAAGAGAAGGGGAGAGAGAGAGATATCTGTAGGTGGGTACACACCGACGAAAGGCTATGTGAGGACATAGTGAGAAGGCAGCTGTCTATAAGCCAGGAAGAGAGCTCTCACCAGAAGCCTTGATCTGGGATTTCTAGTCTCCAGAACTCTAAGAAAATAAATTTCTTCTGTTTCAACCACCCAGTCTGTGATATTTTGTTATGGGAGCCTGAGCAGAGTAATACACTGTCATCAAGGAAACAAAGTGTTTAGTACAGGGCTAGTACATGGTATGATTGTGTAATAAATTCTAGTCCAATTTTCTTAAGCAGTTTTCAATTCCCCATATTCATAAAGCTTGCCCTAGATCAACAGAATGAAACTAGAGATATGAGAAATGGTTTCTAAATATACCTCTGCCATGAACATTTGAAACACTGAAATAAACTCTGTGTTGAACCCATGGCCTGATGGATCAAAAATAGCCCAATGCTGAAGGAGTTCAGTCAAGTCATTTCTAGAGCATAAAATAATCTCTACCTTGAATAGTATTCAAGCATTTTATCTTTTTTATTAACTTCTCAAACATTTCTCAAATGTGTCCCAACTTCCCATCCACCTGCTTTATTCCAGGTCCTCATCTTGGTTGCCTGGAGAAGCCCAGCCTTACTGTCTTTATTGGCTTCCTTGCCTCTAGTCTTGTTCCCTTCTATACTGCAGCCACAGAAAATTGCAAGTGTAACTATGTTTAAATACTCCCCATAAGACATGGGCTAAATCTAACATCCTTATATATGCAACCATTTTGAAAGAAGATTTATTTGCTTGTATGGACATGGGAAAATACCCAATATATATTGTTACTTGAAAAAGCAAGTTACCAAAAAGCATGATATGATCCTGTTTGTGTATGTATTTTAGTAAGGACATGGTTATCTCTCTATATATATAGGACAGAGGAGGGGGAGAAGGAAGGAAGGAAGGAAGGAAGGAAGGAAGGAAGGAAGGAAGGAAGGAAGGAAGGAAGGAAGGAAGGAAGGAAGGAAGGAAAGAAGGGAGGGAGGGAGGGAGGGAGGGAGGGAGGGAGGGAGGGAGAGGAGGGGAGGGGAGGGGAGGGAAGGAAGGAGGGAGGGAGAGAGAAAGGAGGAGGGATGGAGGGAGGAAGAGAAACAAAAGAAAGCAAAGAAAAGCAAGCAAGAAAGAAAGAAAAAGAAAATATACATATGCATTTATATATACATATATACCATCTACCAATGTATGTTTGAATGCAGAACTCCAATCAATAAAAGACAAACCCATGGGTTAGCACATAAAATGATAGAGTTGCAAGGTAATACTCTGAATGCAGCTATAGGAGTCATTCAGTGGGGCATGAGCAACTAGAAAATGAAAAATCGAAAACAATATGGATTTCTCGAAAAGGAAAAAAAAATCATCCAAAGATATTCAAGTTCCCCTTTCAACCAAATAAATTCTGGGTTTGGATTTCCAATCCTAGCCAAGATGGAATAATTAAACTACACCTTATCTCTCCCACTGATTACAACTACAATCCTTGAATAAAATACAGAAGTCTCTACCTGAGGGCTGTGAAAAGTCACCAACTACATTCACAACTTAAATATTAGTAAGCTTCACAGATTTTTCCCTCCTTTGTATCCTGAATTTGACCTGAGAGGAGGTGTAAACGCAGAACTGTGTAGTGAGCACTCAACACAAAAATTCCAGGAGAAACTCCTTATTTACAGTCAGAGGGCCCATAAAAGTCAAAAATTGTGGAAAAATCCTCTTCTTTTCAAGTTTTTTAAAATAAACTTTTTATGTTAGAGCTATTTTAGATTACAGAGTTATTGTGAAGATAGTACAGAAAATTCCTATTTACCTGACACCCACTCTGTTATTAATATCTTACATTAGTATGGTGCATTTGTCATAATAATGAACCAATATTGATACATTATTATCAACTAATGTCCATACTTTATTAAGATTTCCTCAGTTTTTCCCCAATGTCTTTTTCTATTCCAGGATCCCATGCAGGACACCATATTACATATAGATGTTATGTCTCTTTAGGCTCTTCTTGGCTTTGAGTTTTTTGGCATTCCTCATTTCTGATGACCTTTACAGATTTGAGGAATTACTAATCAGACATTTTATAGAATGTCCCTTAACTGGGATTTATCTGATGTTTTTCTCATTATTAGTTTGAGGTAATATGTTTTGGGGAGAAAGATCACAGAAGGTGCATACAGTGCATACACATATCATCATATCAAGGAAACATATTATCAATTGACATCATTGTTGATGTTAATTTTACTTTGATCATCTGGCTTAAGGTAGTATTTGTCAGGTTTCTCTAATGTAAATTGATTAATGTTTTTCCTCCTTTTCCATAATATATTCTTTGGAAAAAATTCATGATATGCAACCTAAACTTAGTAAGTAGAGAGTTGTTCTCTACATTCTTAAGGGTAGATTATCTACACAAATTATTTGGGATTTTTCTGCATTGTGAGCTTTGCCTATTCCCCAGCATTTATGTACTTGTTCGATCATTTATTTATGTCAGTTTGACTCATGAATATTTATTTTATACTTTAAGCTATTATCTAATGCTATTTTATTTATTTTATTGCTCAAATTTTTTCCAGCATTGGCAATTGAAACTCTTTCAGTTAGCTCCTGGTATCCTTTGACACACCCCACCATTATGTTTTGGTTCTTTTATTTTTTGTATGGGGGGGCATGCTTTCTTATTTTCTGGCATTATAAGATGCGCCAAGCTCATTTTGGATATTTCTAGCCCCAGTCCTATAATCAGTCATTTTTCAAAGGATCTCTGGCTCCTTTTATTGGAGAATGGTATTAGAAACCAAGATCTGGGTACTAGGTGTGCTGATTGGTACTAGATTGTTGCTGCTTCTATGCTTTCTCAATTGGCAAAGTAAAAAATGCAAGTGTGTATAATAACTCATGTGTATACCTATGTCTATAAATACTTCTATATATATTCCTTTGTATCTGTATTATGCTAAACATGAACTCATACTAAATTCTCCAACTCTAACCCATTAACACATGGATCAATCTATACTTTTCCCCTTACTTACCTGTAACCTTCCATGTCAACAGGGAGAAAACTAGTTCCCACCATCCAGGATCCATTTACTTAATTGTTTCATTCCAGTCTACATGTATAGTGGTTTCAGAATTGTCAACCCATAACCCCCATAGGAAATAATTTTATAAACTAGAAATGCTTATATAAAGTTCCTTATGTCTTTAGTCTTACAGATTCCATCTATTTCCAAAATAACTATGTCAGCACCTTATCCCCCCAACTCTGTTCATTTGTTTCATACATTTGTGAAACATGCATATCCTTTTGTCATTTTATGCAATCCATCCTGGAATCCACCAACCTTCTAAATGAGTTTTCATTTTCATACATTAAGATTCACTCTTTACTGTAAAGTTTTCTGGGTTTTGATAAATGCATACTGTCATGTAGCCACCACTACGGCATCATACAGAATAGTTTCACTGCCCTAAAAAACTCTGTGCTTTACCTATTCAACCCTTCCCACAATCCTCTGGCAACCATTATCATTTTTTACTGTCTCTATAGTTTTGCCTTTTCCAGAAAATCATATAACTGAAATCAAACAGTATGTAGCCTTTTCAGATTGGATTCTTTCACTTAGCAATATGCATTTAAGGTTCCTCCATGTCTTTCTGTGGCTTGATAGCTTATTGTGTAAATCACTGAATAATACTGCATTCTATGGATGGAGCACAGTTTATTTATCCACTCACCTATTAAGAATATCTTGGTTGCTTCCACATTTTGGCAAATATGAATAAGGTTGCTATAAACATTCATGTATAAGTTTTTGTGCAGACATAGGTTTTCAGCTCCTTTGGGTAAATGCCAAAGTGTATGACTGCTGGATTACATGATAAGGTTATGCTTAGCTTTGCAAGAAACTGCCAACCTGTCTTCCAAAGTGATTGTACCATTTTGTACTCCCACTAGCAATAATGAGAGTTCTTGTTGCCCTGCATTCTCTCAAGCAGTTGGTACTGTTAATTTTTTGGATATTTTTTTAAGCCATCCCAAAAGGTGTGCAGTGGTAATTGTTGTTTTCCTCCCCATTTACCAAGAGTTAAAGGTGAACATTCATTGAAATAAAAGAAACAATAGAAGTTCCAAGCAGAGAAACATATATTACAATAAAGATCTAAATGGAAATTATAAAACTGAAAAATATAAGATCCAAAATAAAAACTTCACTGGGGTGGGCTCAGTAGCAGAATGGACATGACATAGGAAATCATAAGTGAACTTGAAGGTAGCATAGATTAAGGGAAATTATAGAATCATAATAAGAGAGAAACAGATTTTAAAACAATGAACAGAGCCTCACAGACCTGTAGGACAATATCAAAAGGCCTAATATTTGTGTCAATGGAGTCCCTGAATGAGAGGAGATAAAGATTGGTAAATAAAATATATTTGAATAAAATAATAGTTGAAAAATCTCAAATTTGATGAAAAAATAAATTTATAGAGTCAAGAAGTACAGCATACCACAAAAAGAATAAACTAAAAGAAAACCGTGACTAGATACATAATAATCAATCTGCTAAAAATCAAAATAAAGAAAAAATCTTGAAAGCAGCCAGAGAAAAATGAATTTGCATAATTGGTGGATTGCTCATGAGAAACCACACAGGTCAAAATATAATAGACAACATTTTTGAAAACCTAAAATAAAACTGTCGAGAGACCTTCAAAATGGCAGAGGAATAAGACGTGGAGACCATCTTCCTCCCCACAAATACATCAGAAATACATCTACATGTGTAACAGCTCCTAAAGAACACCTACTGAACGCTGGTAGAAGACCTCAGACTTCCCAAAAGGCACGAAACTCCCCACGTACCTGGGTAGGGCAAAAGAAAACAGAAAAATCATAGACAAAAGAGTAGGAACAGGACCTGCACCAATTGGAGGGAGCTGAGAAGGAGGAAAAGTTTCCACACACTAGGAAGCCCCTTTGTGGGCGGACACAGTGGGTGGTGGGGGAGGGGGCGGGAAGCTTCGGAGAGACGGAGGAGAGCACAGCAACAGGGGTGCAGAGGGCAAAGTGGAGAGATTCCCGCACAGAGGACCGGTGCAGACCAGCACTCACCAGCCTGAGAGGCTTGTCTGCTCACCCGTCGGGGCAGGCGGTGGCTGGGAGCTGAGGCTCTGGCTTCGGAGGTCAGATCACAGGGAGAGGAATGGGGTTGGCTGCATGAACACAGCCTGAAGGGGGCTAGTGTGCCACAGCTAGCCAGGAGGGAGTCCGGGAAAAAGTCTGGACCTGCCTAAGAGGCAAGAGACCATTGTTTCAGGGTGTGCGAGGAGAAGGGATGCAGAGCACCCCCTAAATGAGCTCCAGAGACAGGCGCGAGCCACGGCTATCAGCGCAGACCCCAGAGACGGGCATGAGATGCTAAGGCTGCTGCTGCAGCCATCAAGAAGCCTGTGTGCAAGCACAGGTCACTATCCACACCTCCCCTCCTGGGAGACTGTGCAGCTTTCCACAGCCAGGGTCCCGTGATCCACAGACAACTTCCCCGGGAAAGCAAACGTCATGCTTCAGGCTGTTGCAACGTCACGCCACCCTTTGCCGCCACAGGCTCGGCCCGCATTCCATACCCCCCCTCCCCCCGGCCTTAGTGAGCCAGAGCCCCCTAATCAGCTCCTACTTTAACTCCATCCTGTCTGTGAAGAACAGACAACCGCAGGTGACCTACACGCAGAGGCGGGTCCAAATCCAAAGCTGAACCCCAGGAGCTGTGCAAACAAAGAAGAGAAATGGAAATCTCTCCCAGCAGCCTCAGGAGCAGCGGATTAAATCTCCACAATCAACTTGATTTACCCTGCATCTGTGGAATACCTGAATAGACAATGAGTCATCCCAAAATTGAGGCAGTGGACTTTGGGAGCAACTGTAGACTTGGGGTTTGCTTTCTGCATCTAATTTGTTTTTGGTCTCATGTTTATCTTTGCTTAGTATTTAGAGTTTAGTAACATTGGTATATTTGTTTCTTGATTTGGTTGCTCTTTTCATTTTTTGTTTATATAGAGATATATATAATTTTTTCCTTTTTCTATTTTTGTGAGTGTGTATGGGTATGCTTCCTTGTGTGATTTTGTGTGTATAGCTTTGCTTTTACCATTTGTCCTCGGGTTCTGTCTGTCCGGTTTTTTTTGTTTTTTGTTTTTTTAACTATAGTTTTTAGCATTTGTTATCATTGGTGGATTTGGTTTTTTGTTTCAGTGCTCTCTTCTTTCTTTCTTTCTTATTTCTTAATTCTTTAAAATTTTTTTTATTTTAATAATTTTTAAAATTTATTTTAATAACTTTTATTTTATTTGCTTTCTTTCCTTCTCTTTTTCTCCATTTTCTTCTGAGCCATGTGGCTGACAGGGTCTTTATGCTCCGGCCGGGTGTCAGGCCTGTGCCTCTGAGGTGGGACAGCCGAATTCAGGACATTGGGCCACCAAAGACCTCCCGGCTCCATGTATTATCAAATAGCGCAAGTTTTCCCAGAGATCTCCACCTCAATGCTAAGACCCAGCTCCACTCAAGGACCAGCAAGCGACAGTGCTGGACACTCTATGGCAAACAACTAGCAAGACAGGAACACAACCCCACCCATTAGCACAGAGGCTACCTAAAATCAAAATAAGGTCACAGTCACCATGAAACACACCACCCGATGCAATCCTGCCCAAAAGAATGACAAGATCCAGCCTAACGCACCAGAACACAGGCATCAGTCCCCTCCACCAGGAAGCCTACACAACCCACTGAAACAACCTTAGCCACTGGAAGCAGACACCAAGAAAAACGGGAACTAAGAACCTGCAGCCTGTGAAAAGGAGACCCCAAACACAGTAAGTTAAGCAAAATGAGAAGACAGAGAAACACACAGCAGATGAAGGAGCAAGGTAAAAACCCACCAGACCAAACAAATGAAGAGGAAATAGGCAGTCTACCTGAAAAAGAGTTTAGAGTAATGATAGTAAAGATGATCCAAAATCTTGGAAATAGAATGGAGAAAATACAAGAAATGTTTAACAAGGACCTAGAATAACTAAAGAGCAAACTAACAATGATAACCAAAACAATAAATGAAATTTAAAATTCTATAGAAGGAATCAATAGCAGAATAACTGAGGCAGAAGAACGGATAAGTGACCTGGAAGATAAAATAGTGGAAATAACTACTGCAGAGCAGAATAAAGAAAAAAGAATGAAAAGAATTGAGGACAGTCTCAGAGACCTCTGGGACAACATTAAACGCACCAACATTCGAATTACAGGGGTCCCAGAAGAAGAAGAGAAAAAGAAAGGGACTGAGAAAATATTTGAAGAGATTATAGTTGAAAACGTCCCTAATATGGGAAAGGAAATAGTCAATCAGGTCCAGGAAGCACAGAGAGTCCCATATAGGATAAACACAAGGAATAACATGCCAAGAAACATAGTGATCAAACTATCAAAAATTAAATAGAAAGAAAATATATTAAAAGCAACAAGGGAAAAACAACAAATAACATACAAGGGACTCACCATACTGTTAACAAGTGATCTTTCAGCAGAAATTCTGCAAGTCAGAAGGGGGTGGCAAGACATATTTAAAGTGATGAAAGGGAAAAACCTACAACCAAGATTACTCTGCCCAGCAAGGATCTAATTCAGTTTTGACAGAGAAATTAAAACCTTTACATACAAGCAAAAGTTAAAAGAATCCAGCACCACGAAACCAGCTTTACAACAAATGCTACAGGAACTTCTCTAGGCAGGAAACACAAGAGAAGGAAAAGACCTACAATAACAAACCCAAAACTATTAAGAAAATGGTAATAGGAACATACATATCGATAATTACCTTAAATGTAAATGGATTAAATGCTCCCACCAAAAGACATAGACTGGCTGAATGGATACAAAAACAAGACCCATATACATACTGTCTACAAGAGACCCACTTCAGACCTAGGGATACATACAGACTGAAAGTGAGGGGACGGAAAAAGATATTCCATGCAAATGGAAATCAAAAGAAAGCTGGAGTAGCAATTCTCATAGCAGACACAGTAGACTTTAAAATAAAGATTATTACAAGAGACAAAGAAGGCCACTACATAATGACCAAGGGATTGATCCAAGAAGAAGATATAACAATTGAAAATATTTATGCACCCAACATAGAAGCACCTCTATACATAAGGCAAATGCTAACAGCCATAAAAGTGGAAATTGACAGTAACGCAATCATACTAGGTGATGTTAACACCCCACTTTCACCAATGGACAGATCATCCAAAATGAAAATAAATAAGGAAACACAAGCTTTAAATGATACATTAAACAAGATGGACTTAATTGATATTTAAAGGACATTCCATCCAAAAACAACATAATACACTTTCTTCTCAGTGCTCATGGAACATTCTGCAGGATAGATCATATCTTGGGTCACAAATCAAGCACTGGTAAATTTAAGAAAACTGAAATCGTATCAAGCATATTTCCTGACCACAACACTATGAGACTAGATAACAATTACAGGAAAAAATCTGTAAAAATTACAAATACATGGAGGCTAAACAGTACACTACTAAATAGCCAAGAGATCACTGAAGAAATCAAAGAGGAAATCAAAAAATACCTGGAAACAAATGACAATGAAAACACGACAATACAAAACTTACGGGATGCAGCAAAAGCAGTTCTAAGAGGGACGTTTATAGCAATATAATCCAACCCCAAGAAACAAGAAACATCTCAAATAAACAACCTAACCTTACACCTAAAGCAATTAGAGAAAGAAGCAAAAAAAAAAACCCCAATGTTAGCAAAGGAAACAAATCATAAAGATCAGATCAGAAATAAGTGAAAAACAAATGAAGGAAACAAGAGCAAAGATCAATAAAACTAAAAGCTGGTTCTTTGAGAAGATAAATAAAATTGATAAACCATTAGCCAGACTCATCAAGAAAAAAAGGGAGAAGACTCAAATCAATAGATTTAGAAATGAAAAAGGAGAAGTAACAACTGACACTACATAAATACAAAGGTTCAGAGAGATTAATACAAGCAACTATATTCCAATAAAATGGATAATCTGGAAGAAATGGGCACACTCTTAGAAAAGCACAACCTTCCAAGACTGAACCAGGAAGAAATAGAAAATATGAACAGACCAGTCACCAGTAATGAAATTGAAACTGTGATTAAACATCTTCCAACAAACAAAAGTCCAGGACCAGATGGCTTCACAGGTGAATTCTATCAAACATTTAGAGAGGAGCTAACACCAATCCTTCTCAAAGTCTTTCAAAATATAGCAGAGGGAGGAACACTCCCAAACTCATTCTACGAGGCCACCATCACCTTGATACCAAAACCAGAAAAAGATGTCACAAAGAAAGAAAACTACAGGCCAATATCACTGATGAACATAGATGCAAAAATCCTCAACAAAATACTAGCAAACAGAATCCAACAGCACATTAAAAGGATCATACACCATGATCAAGTGAGGTTTATCCCAGGAATGCAAGGATTCTTCAATATATGCAAGTCAATCAATGTGATACACCATGTTAACATACTGAAAGATTAAAAACCATGTGATAATCTCAACAGATGCAGAAAAAGCTTTCAACAAAATTCAACACCCATTTATGATAAAAACTCTCCAGAAGATGGGCACAGAGGGAACCTACCTCAACATAATGAAGGCCATATATGAGAAACCACAGTGAGCATCATACTCACTGGTGAAAATCTGAAAGCATTTCCACTAGGATCAGGAACAAGACAAGGATGCACACTCTTGCCACTCTTATTCAACATAGTTTTGGAAGTCCTAGCCACAGCAATCAGAGAAGAAAAAGAAATAAAAGGAATACAAATTGGAAAAGAAGAAGTAAAACTGTCACTCTTTGCAGATGACATCATACTATACATAGAAAATCCTAAAGATGCCACCAGAAAAGTATTAGAATTAATCAGTGAATTTGGTAAGGTTGCAGGATACAAATTAACACACAGAAATCTCAGGCATTCCTGTACACCAAAAACGAATAATCACAAAGAGAAATTAAGGAAACAATCCCATTTACCACTGCAACAAAAGGAATAAAATACCTAGGAATACACCTGCCTAAGGAGGCGAAAGACTTCTACTCAGAAAGCTATAAAACACTTATTAAAGAAATCAAAGATGACATAAACAGATGGAGAAATATACCATGTTTTTGGACTGGAAGAATCAATATTGTGATAATGACTATACTACCCAAAGCAATCTACAGATTCAATGCAATCCCCATCCAACTACCACTGGCATTTTTCACAGAACTAGAACACCAGAGATAAACCCATGCACATATGGTCACCTTATTTTTGATAAAGGAGGCAAGAATATACAATGGAGAACAGACAGCCTCTTCAACAACTGGTGCTGGCAACAGTGGACAGCTACTTGTAAAAGAATGAAATTAGAACACTCTCTAACACAATATACAAAAATAAACTCAAAATGGATTAAAGATTTAAATGTAAGGCCAGACACTATAAAAGTCTTAGAGGAAAACATAGGCAGAACACTCCATGGCATAAATCACAGCAAGATCCTTTTTGACCCACCTCCTAGAGAAATGGAAATAAAAATAAAAAGAGACAAATGGGACCTAATGAGACTTAAAAGCTTTTGCACAGCAAAGGAAACCATAAACAAGACAAAAAGACAACCCTCAGAAGGAGAGAAAATATTTGCAAACGAAGCAACTGACAAAGGCTTTATCTCCAAAATATATAAACAGCTCATGCAGCTCAATATTAAAAAAACAAACAACCCAATCCAAAAATGGGCAGAAGACCTAAATAGATATTTCTCCAAAGAAGATATACAGATTGACAACAAACACATGAAAGGATGCTCAACATCACTAATCATTAAAGAAATGCAAATCAATACTACAATGAGGTATCACCTCACACCAGTCAGAATGGCCATCATCAAAAAATCTACAAACAATAATTGCTGGACAGGGTGTGGAGAAAAGGGAACCCTCTTACACTGTTGGTGGGAATGTAAATTGATACAGCCACTATGGAGAACAGTATGGAGGTTCCTTAAAAAACTAAAAATAGAACTACCATACGACACAGCAATCCCACTACTGGGCATATACCCTGAGAAAACCATAATTCAAAAAGAGTCATGTACCAAAATGTTCATTGCAGCTCTATTTACAATAGCCAGGACATGGAAGCAACCTAAGTGTCCATTGACAGATGAATGGATAAAGAAGATGTGGCACATATATACAACGGAATATTACTCAGACATAAAAAGACACGAAATTGAGTTATTTGTAGTGAGGTGGATGGACCTAGAGTCTTGTCATACAGAGTGAAGTAAGTCAGAAATAGAAAAACAGATACCGTATGCTAACACATATATATGGAATGTAAAAAAAAAATGGTCATGAAGAACCTAGGGGCAAGATGGCAATAAAGACACAGACCTACTAGAGAATGGACTTGAGGATATGGGGAGGGGGAAGGGTAAGCTGGGACAAAGTGAGAGAGTGGTATGGACATATATACACTACCAAACGTAAAATAGATAGCTAGTGGGAAGCAGCTGCATAGCACAGGGAGAGCAGCTCGGTGCTTTTGACCACCTAGAGGGGTGGGATAGGGAGGGTGGGAGGGAGGGAGATGCAAGAGGGAAGAGATATGGGGACATATGTATATGTATAACTGATTCACTTTGTTATAAAGCAGAAAGTAACAAACCATTGTATAGCAATTACACTCCAATAAAGATGTTAAAAATAAATAAATAAATAAATTCAATTGGAAACAGAAAAAAAAATCTATAAACAGTAAATGCTGGAGATTGTGTGGAGAAAAGGGAACCCTCATACACTGTTGGTGGGAATGTAAATTGATACAGCCACTATGGAGAACAGTATGGAGGTTCCTTAAGAAACTAAAAATGGAACTACCATATGACCCAGCAATCCCACTACTGGGCATATACCCTGAGAAAACCATAATTCAAAGGGAGTCATGTACCACAGTGTTCACCGCCGCTCTGTTTGCAGTGGCCAGGACGTGGAGGCAGCATAGGTATCCATCAACAGATGAATTGACGGAGAGGATGTGGCACATGTATACAGTGGAGTATTGCTCAGCCATAAGGAGAAACGAAGTTGAGTTATTTGCAGTGAGGTGGATGGACCTAGAGTCTGTCATGCAGAGTGAAGTGGGTCGGAAAAAGAAAAGCAAATACCGTGTATTGACGCACATATATGGAATGTAAAAAAAAAAATGGTCATGAAGAACCTAGGGGCAGGACGGGAATAAAGACGCAGACCTACTGGAGAATGGACTTGAGGACACAGGGAGGGGGAGGGGGAGGCTGGGACAGGGTGAGAGAGTGGCATGGACATGTATACACTGCCAGGTGTAGAACTGATGGCTGGTGGGGGGCAGCCGCGTGGTGCAGCGAGATCAGCTCGGTGCTCTGTGACCGCCTGGGGGGGTGGGAGGGAGGGACACGCAAGAGGGCGGAGATGTGGGGATGTGTGTGTGTGTATAGCTGATTCACTTTGTTGTAAAGCAGAAGCTAACACACCATTGTCGAGCAATTGTACTCCAATAAAGATGTTAAAAAAAAAGAGGATGAAAAGATAAGCTTCATTCTGAGGGAAAATAGTTGCAAATCATATATCTGACAAAGGATTATATCCAGAATATATAAAGAACTCTTAGTGATTAAAAACAAGAAAACCTGATTTTAAAAATAAGTGAAACACATGAAGAAACACTTCACCAAAGAAGTTATATGGATGGCAAATAAGCACACAAATAGGTATTCAGTCTAACTAATCATTAGGGAAAAAAGCACAAATAACGATCTTGATGAGATACTACTATGCATCTATTAGAATGACAATGCCAAATGCTGGAGAGTATACAGAGCAACTGGAGCTCTCATGCGTTGCAGGTGGGAATGGAAAATGGTACAGCCACTTTAGAAAACAATCAGGTAGTTTCTGGTAATGTTAAATATATACTTCCCATGTGACCCAGCCATCCAACTCCTAGATATCCATCAACAGATGAATTTATAAACAAACTGTAGTAAATTCATACAATGGGATACTAATCAGCAATAAAAAGGAATGGGTTACTGATAAATATAACATCGTGAATGAATTTCAAATGCATTATATGCTAAGTGAAAGCAGCCAGATTGAAAAGGCAATGTACTCTAGGTATGACTTGATTTATATGACATTCTGGAAAAGGCAAAACTATAGGGACAGAGAATGGATTGACAGGAGTTAAGAATAGGAGGAAGAGTTTGACTACAAAGGGGCAGCATGAAGCAGTTTTCTTGGGGTATAGAAACTATTCTGTATCTTGATCTTGGCAATGGTTTCACAACTCTATGATTTGTCAAAACTAACATAACTGTATACCATAAAAAGTACCTGTAAATTTAGTGCACACAAATTTTATTAAAAATTAGGGTGGAGGGACTTCCCTGGTGGTGCAGAGGTTAACAATCCGCCTGCCAATGCAGGGGACATGGGTTCCAGCCCTGGTCCAAGAAGATCCCACATGCTGCGGAACAACTAAGTTCGTGAGCCACAACTACTAAGCCTGCGCTCTAGAGCCCGAGCTCCGCAACTATTGAGCCCACGTGCTGCAATTACTGAAGCTTGCACGCCTAGAGCCCATGCTCGGCAACAAGAAAAGCCACCGCAATGAGAAGCCCGCGGACTGCAACAAAGAGTAGCCCCCGCTCACCGCAACTAGAGAAAGCCCGCGTGCAGCAACAAAGACCCAACGCAGCCAAAAATAAATAAATAAATAAATTTATATATATTTAAAAAAAAAGTAGGGTGGAAACAAAGAGGGGATCATAGTCATGCCTACATTTACATTCCAGAAGAACAACATCCCTGGACAACTTTGGGTCCTATATAATTGTATGTTTTGGTTTTACTGCTTTTATTTTCATTCTGGATGTACTGCTATACTTTCTATGCTGCAAAATCTTAGTGGCGCCGATCATTAACTAGATCTCTGGCCTTTATTATTTCTGTCCTACTGCCCTGAGTAGATAATGCACTGCCGTGTCTGATACAGTACAACGGCCTTTACTTCAACCTATTAGACAAAACACCTTCTACAAAGAGGGGGACAGTACAGCTATAAATGTTTTCAACTCTTTGTGAACAGGTATTACATAGAATCAGTACACAGTACATTTATTAAGAATAAAAGAAGCAGTCCTAAAGTCACCTGACGATTGGCAATTCTATCTCCTGCATAACAAAATGAGAATATCGGTCATTTCCAGTTTTATTATAAACTCTTAAAATACTTTCAACTACTGTAATAACTTTCAGATGAGACTCTTAAGGAACTTGCTGCTTAAGTACTAAAGCAGACTTTTTCAGAGCCTGAGATACTCTTAAGTAAAAATTCCTTACATTTGTATATTGCTGAACAAGTTTAAAATGCTCTCATGTTTAATATCATTAGATTCTCCTAACACAACCCCAAATGTCAGACTGGGCCAGTTTGAGCATCCTTTTTTTATAGATGGAAACTACAGCTCCAGAAAGTTATGTGACGTGTACATGATCACACAGTTCAGAAGTAATGCAGCCGGGCCCAACATTCAGTTCCTGGGACCCTGATGGAGTTCTCAGAATATTTTAATATAAAGTGGAAACTAATTTTAGATTCACTTCTTCTTGAAGGTTTGTTTCTCTTACTTTGGGAAGAAAAATATATTGAAAAGAATTTTAATCATTCTTGGATGATTAAAGACCTTACAGTGCTTCAGGGTCTTCAGGGTCAGGGTCCTCAATTCCCTGACCATCAACTTTCATGACACCTATGGTTATTTATTATCAGGGGCAAGATAAGAGTGGGCAGCTCAGAAGTTAAACTACGGGTCCTGGAGATTGATTCCCTGGCTGGAAGACCTTGGACTTGCCTCTCATCTCAGTTGACTGGAGGTTCTTTGACTTCTGCCTCAACCTCCTGGTTTAGAGGACTTTTGCTTAATTCCAGGCATGTCTAACTCCCCAGACTCTACCTTAAGTGCCAGTTTCCCAGTTTTTGCATAGTATTCTTCCCAAGGTAGAACAGCAGCACCCCCATCAATTATTTATTAAGGGGCCAGAACCCCTACCTGCTACATTCTCAGTCTAAGGCCTAGCCTATTTCCTAAAAAGCTCAGTGTTACATAAGTTGTTGGGTTTTTTTTTTTCTGAGGCATAATTGACATGTAGAAGTACTTTGAAGCCCATTATATCTCAAGTGACTAGTAGAGTGCTGAGTATATTATAAAAGTTAAATATAGATTTGTTGAGTAAATAAGTAAATGAATCAATGAATGAATCAATGAAGTATAAAAGGTTCTTTATTTGAGGTCAGCAAGTTGGTACTTAAAGGCATTTTGGTAATTACTTGCTGCTTAGGAGAAGGAAGTGGTGATCACAATCTCAAGGACAGTGAGAAATATTTGTAGGTGGTCAGGTAATTAAAACAAACAAAAGCAACTATAGCTACAATTGTGTTCTGATCCAGACTAGAAGGGAGGTCAGCAACCTAGGATCCTGGTTCGGTAAATATATTTTAATGAACATAGCATTGAATAACTTTGCATTTTCCCTATTTCGGTTTTTAAGAATGACACTCACATTCTAATTTTCCCTTTAAAATCCTCTTGGAAACTTAAACTCACAAATGTTGTCAGTCTAAACAAACATCCCTGATTGAAATTTTCCTTCCTGAATACTCACTGAGGATTATGCGTTTAAGGGCTTTTTATAACTTAATCTGCATAACCTTGAAGAGTCTCTTCATCTTTTAGCTGATTAAAAATATTTTTCACAGCCCGTAAAGCAAGATATAATGCCATGCTATGTGTATTTAATAGAGAAAATATGCTTTATGTGCTCCATTAAGTCGTTTGTGAAATTACATTAGTGCCATGCCATTAGTACATCTCTTTCAGACACATCTGTGGCCCTCTCTTGACAGGTAAATTAACAGTTTCATCAATCTATTCAGAGATTTGTAATGACCTTCTAATACAAAAAAAAAAAAAAACACCTTATCAGGAGTTACAAAAGATATCAGACATACTCTTCAATAGAAAATCAGAGAAATGAATGGGACAAGATAATATCATACTCCTTGATGGATAATGGCATATTTTAGAGACATTATTAAATTATATCCAGTTATGGGGCTAAAAAAATCAAAATATAATATGGGGCAAATACAGATGATTGCAACAATGATGTTTAAAATGCTGTGACTTTTTTAAGATGCCAAAAAATTATTAGTATAAAAATCCTGTTTCCCTAACATGAAAACTGTTAAATCATAAGCATATTGTTAAACTTTGACAGCATCCACTCAGCTAGTATTCCTTTTTAAAAAATATACCACTGCTAATTCTAATCTTTTACTATTTATGAAAGGATAGTATTGTAGCAAAATGCTATCATCTTTAACTCTCCTGCTCAAAGCTTTTAGTATGATTGATTATTTAATGGTTTGGAGATAAATTTCAGATGTCACTGCCCTCTCTCCTTCAGTCTTTGGTTCTTTTTTTTTTTTTTAAACATTTACTGTTAGTATGTATTGTTTCCATAACAATAAATTACAGCAGAAGCAACCCTTTCCAATGTGCCATTGTCTTAAATCATCTAGCATATCTCCAGTATTTTTGCCATTCACATCCCACTCCCACTTTGCAACTTGTGCTTTGCTAATTTTGGACTGACTGGTATAAAAATTAACATCACCATCACCTCCTCTGTGTCTACCGCAGCTCAAAGTGCTCTCTCCTTCCACTGAATTTTCACAGCACTTAATGTCTATTCATCTCATAAATGCCATTGGGTACTATTAGTAATAATTTCCCTTATTTTCCCAACTAGACTGTAAATTGTTTGGGGGCAGTATGTAAGATGGTTAAAGCTTGGGCTCTAGCATCAGACAGGCTTAGGGTCAAATCCTGGGTCTGCCATTTGACTAGCTATGTGACCTTGGACAAGCTGCTGTATCTCCCCAAATGTGAGTTTCCTCATTTGTAAAATGAGGATGACATTATAACGTCATGGCATCCCCCCAACCACAGTGTTTATCACTCTGTTTTATAGGTAAATGAAACACTATAGAAATTTGTGGATGGCCAGAAAAAAATTGTCTTACTTCAGTATATCTTTCAAAATATATTGATAAAAATAATATGGCAGGAAATATGCTAGCCTTATTTTTTAATTCTATAAAATTGAGTTTCAGTCTCAGCTGCCTAAGACCACTAATGAATCAGAGCCCACTAGAAAAGGTATTGTACGAGTATAGGTTCCAGAGCCAGACTACCTGTGCTTACATCTCACCTCTGCTACTCATTATCTGTGAGACATAGGATAATCTGCCTATACTCTTTAAGCCTCAGTTTCCTCTTCTATAAAATGGGGGTAATAACAACATTAGATACATCATAAGGTTACTGTAAGGATTAAATAAGTTAATGAATGTGAGTCATTTGGAACATTACCTGGCATAAAGAAATTATTGTTAGCAATTATTGTTATATTTGTACTCATCTTTCAAATATGTTGAATTCTCAATGTTGAATCCTTATGAAATAAACAAATGGTTTGTATACAGAAAAAATATACTGTGGGAGATCTCATAGAAGGGGTAATAACCAAAGAGTGCCATCCACATTCGTAGGTCCAAGAAACTCACTGAGTGCCCAAAGCTTTAAAAGCCTATTCCTAAATTCTGTTTTCAGTTATTTACATTCAGTAGTCCATGCATTTTTCAGAGTGACACACTGAGCAACATTTTTATCAGTTGCTCTAAGAAGATAAGAATTACCATTCCAAATTATATTTATGGTCCACTGATTCTCTAAGACACAGATCAAGACCCACCTTTTACAATAAACTCAGCATGCCGGTAGTATCTTTCTTGAGACCCTACAGTACTTTAGCATCTAAAGCAGGGGTTGGCGAAATACGGTCTCTGGTTAAATCCAGCTGCAAACCTGTTCTTGTACAGCCTGTGAGTTAAGAGTAGCTTTTATATTTTTAAAGAATTATAAACAAAAAATAATGAATATGTGATGGGAATCATCTACAGTCTGCAAATTCTAATGTATTTACTATGTGTTCTTTCACAAAAAAAAAAAAAGAAAAATGTGCTGACCTCTCATCTACAGTCCTCATTTGGCACTTAATCATATATGGTTTAAAGACGTATCTTGTGTTCACTGTTATTGATAGGTAATAACCATAATATTCATATCCTCATTATTAGATGCTTACAATGTTTCAGGCACTATGCTAAGTATTTAACATTACCTTATTTTTCACTATAGTCCTATGAGGTAGATAATATTTTAATTTCCTTATTTTATAAATGAGGAAACTGAGATTTAGAGTAGTATGTATCATGCCAAGGTTAGATGGCTAGCCAGTATTTGAACTTAAACCTTATTCAAAAACTCACGGTCTTTTTCCCACTGTGGCCCACTGCTGTTGTTTTTGTTCTCTTAAGTCATTTAAATTATGTGCATGTGTGTTTAAGCCTAGATTATAAATTCCTTAAAGGCAAAAGCCATGTGCCTCCCACAACAGAGAACGCTACATACACAGTAGCTGTCCAATAAATATTTACTAAATGCAAAAATAATGTAGGTCAATATTTAATCTTTCATAGGCCTACTGAGAGATATGTTATTAAAGAGTATAATCATACATTCATAAATTAGGGATGTACCTAATATTTCAAAACTTTCTCCAAATCTTTAAATAGATCTTTCTATTTGAACCTTTATTTTCCTATGCTAAAATGAAGCTGTGTTTGGAATTATGTTATCCATAAGTTTCCTTCCTTCCTCCCTTCCTCCCTTCTTCTTCCTCCCTCCCTTCTTTCCTTTTATTTCTTCCTTAAAAAAATATTTAGCATGCTGCTTAATATATGTAAGTTAAAGTGGTGGACAAAATAAGCCTGGCCCATGTTCTCATGTAAACTGAAATCTAGGTTCTTTGCTTCTTGTTTATATATATCTTAGATGGATCACTTTCAAGTTTTAAAGCATGTAAAATAGTTCTCATTAACACTTAGACATCAACTGCAATTACCTTCCACTTATGGTCCAGGTAAATTTCGCTTGAAAGGCCAGTTGCCATGTGAGTCTAATATACTCCTCTAATATTTCTGCATAGCCTGGGAATTTAAGTTTTTGATAATCCTCTCTGGTTCTGATTTATGGCTTTTGCTGTATTTTCTTTTCTACTATGCATTCTGCTGCTGCTCCTTTATCACTGCCCAGTCTCCAACCAGCTATCAGATATCACTTCTTCTCCTTCATCCTAATCCAACTTCCCTTTGTTCACCTCACACAGTGGCATTTGTGCAAGGCAAGTGAGTAGAATAGACTTTAACTGGAGATCTGGAGGCAGTGATAGTTGAACCTCTAATAAACAAATAAACAAAATATAGCTCATACTCTCACGGAACCCTCAGTCATTTTAGAGAACACAGATATATACTGAAGCATCATCTGTAAAATAACAAAATGGTATAAATAAATTTCTAACATTAATGATTAGTTTAAAAATTTATGCTACACCCATAGAATGAAACATTAAAGCAATCATTTAAAAATTCTGTGTGTTGGTTAGTAGGGTGGGTAGATGTGTGTATATCATGAAAAGATACCTCATGACAGGTTATTTTTGTATACCTTGAACAACATTCTAAAAATTATACACCAAACTGTCATCAGCAGTGATTTTAGGAGAGTGGAATTGGGCAGAGGATTAGAGGTAAATAATATCCTTTCACTTTTAATATCTACACATTTCTGTATTTAAATGTTTATAATGAACACAATTCTATAGTTAAAACAAAAATAAAACCGGGCCAAAGGCCCATCTGGTTGATATAAACTGTTTGTAAAAGTACATTTTCATTTAGTGGATCTTCACATAGTGATCATATTTGTGCACAACAAGGCACTTTTGCAATTTGGGGATGGTTTTACCATTTTAGAGAAATGTCCACCTCATCCACCACATTTCATATCATCTACTCTACTAAAAATTACAGATTTGGGAACTTTTATTAGATATTCTATTTCAAGATGGCAAATTAATCCAGAAGTCAAATACTTCAGTTTCAGGACAAATTTGGTCTTAAAAACGCTCTTCAAAATCCTCCATGTCAGAAACAAAATATTGTGAAAAGTAATAGCATTGAAATGAAAAAGAAGTGTCAAATGTTCTGTCAACAAAGGATAAGGGACTAATAGTAACCTACCCTTTTCTGAAATAAGAATGCTAGTATGTACCTTGGCTAATGTTTAGAACAAATAGAACAAAGCATTATAAATAGTTTAGGCCAATAAATCTTCACATCAGTAAAAATGTTTTTGAGTTACAAAAGGTAATGCTGTTTTGCAACACTACAGATGATCCCCTGCTGTCCAAGAGAAGTTATTAAAATGAGTAATTGTAGAAATCAATGGAATATGACAGTTTGGGATCATTGCTTGAATTCTAAAAACCCAGCTTACAAACAAATAAGGAAAACATTTCATGTAATATTTTCAGCTTCCTTGGATGAAATGGTTGAAAAGTTAAAGAAACCGCCAAGAACTAGACAGATTCAAGACCAAAATAACATTAGGATAGTAGTGTCAATGGGGGCAGCTGTATTGTTTTATTTTCCATTTTTATTCTCCGTAAGAACAAACAGAAGTAAATTCCAGCAAAACTCAGAAAATCAACACACATGCACAGAAACACTCATACATCCAGAGAGCTTATATCGCACAGCTAAGCTGGGGCACCAAATAAACAGAAAACCCATCAAAAAATATATTTGAATAGAATTACCTTTGTATCTATTTAGAACTTTTTTCCAGACACATCTGAGAATGCCCGAAAGTCAGAAATTCCTCCAAGGATTTCCTTACCTGATGACACCATTCTTCATTTGAAAGTAGTCCCTGAATATATATCATGACCTAAGGAACACATGGAATTTATCATCACTCTATTTTCTGAACTACTCTAACCACAGGGAAAGTGTAAACAATAGTCTTAACTTTCAGAGGAGGGAAAAAAGAGATAGCACAACTTTAGAAATATGAGGTGGAGAGGATGACAGTAAGACACTATTATGAGTTTATCTATATGTGGGAAATATAGCCTAAGTGGAGTATATTTTAACTCTCTTAACTATTTTCTTTCTGTCAATGCCTTCAGTCAGTGGTCCTCAACTAGCCAAGTTTACTCTCTTCCACAAAGAGACATTTGTCAATGTCTGGAGACATTTTTGGTTTATAGGAACTCAATGGGGTGGGGGCATTGGCATCTAGTAGGTAGAGGCCAGGGATGCTGCTAGACATCCTACAGTGCATAGGGCAACGCCCCACAACCAAGAATTATCTGGTCCAGAATGACACTAATGCTGAGGTTGAGAAACCCTGCTTTAAATTATCCTCAACATGACTACGTCAGAAGTCTCTAGAACAAAACAAAGAATTTCCATATCTCTCTAGCCTTCAAGTCATAAATTACTCCAAGTTCATCTTCCTTTCACTGCTTTGCACTTCCTCACTTTTCTACTCCAGTTCATTCCTGTCTTATTTGACTTTGCATCTTGGCTCTCAATTTCTATAACTCTTCAGATTTGAAATCTGACTTCAAACTGCTTCCTTTGGGAGGGAAAAATACTTAGAATGTTTCTTCTGATACCTATCCTTGTGTTCTATATTTTAATCTCAAGCAGAATATATTCTGCTTCCATATATTCTAGACCTCCAGATGAGTCTATCCCTGTCATAGTTGCAATCAACAGTAGAATCTGGGATATTGTCTGTCAGTTAGAAAGACACTATAAACAACCAACACTTCATAGTAACTCCAGAGGTTACATTTCATTGCAGTGGAAAGGAAAGAGACAGAATTAAGGCACATATCTTTAATCAGCATAACACATCAATTAAACCAATACAGCAGAACTCCTTTATAACTCTGGTATTGGGATGTAGGAGTACGACCTCCTGCCAGGTTAACCATATTATATCAGGCTTCTACTATACAAAGTCATCTTATTTTGGGACTAGGTCTTGACCCATGCTATATCTAATAGTATGATGGCAAGCTGTTAAAATAGGTTTTCATTACATTACTAGAGGGCGGTGCACTATCATTGAAGCCCAAATAAAGATAGTCATGATTCATACAGGTGTCAGCAAAACACCACACCAGCGAAGAAACAAGCTGGGTCTTTTGGAAAGAGGCAGAAAAAGATAGTATCTAAGTTAAACTCTTTATTGATGAATCTTGCTATCTTTTCAGAAATGTTTTTAAGTTCTGTAGGAAGGCTGTTGACAAAGTTGTTCTAAGAAAGATAATAGGCATTTTAGTGGAAAAATATGTCTCCTACAGCCATGAATTTCCTAACTCCTAGTTTGGAATCAAAGTTTAATTGAGGGTTGCTATGGGGACTCTTTATATGTAAATGTCAATTCACATTAGACCCAACAAAGATACTGATCATGCCTCTACTATAGAACTTATCACACTGTATTATCTAACCTTGATGTCCACTTCCTAACATCTTCCAACCTTCCAAGATTACTTCTCTAGTGTATTTCTAGTAAAAAGCAGGAGTTTGTCAAATGGCCACTCTTTAGTTTAAACAGGTTAAAATTACTTTTTGTCTGTATTACTTAGTCTCTTTGACTTCTGTTCCCTTTTTTTTTGCAGTCACTTCTTGGAACTGCTAGACCACTTCTCTCCTGATTGAATGCTCCAACCTCCACAAAGCATCAGCAAAGCTGTTATAGGGCAAAACTACATTTCCCTTTAGACCTACAGAAATTCATTCTTTGTAAACTGAACTACAAGATTAGAGAGGTATAACAGACATTATTGGAGGTTTGAGAAAGGGAAAAGATTTTATATTGTAGCTACATAAAAAAATGAAACATTGAATATTATTGACTTTTGTTTTTAAAGGTCCTCTACCCTACCACTGATATTATGCCACTGGACACATCCTTAAGGTTCTGGCCTTCTCACATGTTGCCTAACTTCTTCCTCTCTCTCTCCTATCCTGTTATTTCTTTTGCCCCCCACCCCACCTCTACCTCCAGCCCTGTATTCCAATTTCTTGTACAAAGGAGTTTAGCAATATTTTCATGCCAGGTTTGCTCCCAACTCGCATTCTCAGACATTCAACCCTCCACTTTCAAGATTCTTACCAAGGAATTTCCCCCCAAAACATATTTTTCTGTAAGTGGAATCTGGAGTCAGCTGTTTAACTATAGATTATACTTAAATCCTTCACTAGAATTCTTTTTACACAAAATGCCTGTTCATTAAAGTACAATTCCTTGAAACCATAAATAAAACGAAAAGACAATCTACCGACTGGGAGAAAATATTTGCAAATGATGTGACAGACCAGGGATTAATTTCCAAAATATACAAACAGCTCACACAACTCAATAACAAAAAAACAAACAACCCAATCAAATAATGGGCAGAAGACCTAAATAGACATTTCTCCAAAGAAGGCATACAGATGGCCAATAGGCACATGAAAAGATGCTCAACATTGCTAATTATTAGAAATGCAAATCAAAACTACAATGAGGTACCACCACACACTGGTCAGAATAGTCATCATGAAAAAGTCTACAGATAACAAACGCTGGAGAGGGTGTGGAGAAAAGGGAACCCTCCTACACTGTTGGTGGGAATGTAAATTGGTGCAGCCACTGTGGAGAACAGTATGGAGGTTCCTTAAAAAACTAAAAATAGGGGGCTTCCCTGGTGGCGCAGTGGTTGAGAATCTGCCTGCCAATGCAGGGGACACGGGTTCGAGCCCTGGTCTGGGAAGATCCTACATGCCGCGGAGCAACTAGGCCCGTGAGCCACAATTACTGAGCCTGCGTGTCTGGAGCCTGTGCTCCTCAACAAGAGAGGCCGCGATAGTGAGAGGTCCGCACACCGCAATGAAGAGTGGCCCCCACTTGCCGCAACTAGAGAAAGCCCTCACACAGAAACGAAGACCCAACACAGCCAAAAATAAATTAATAAATTTAAAAAAACAAACTAAAAATAGAACTACCATATGATCCTGCAATCTCCCTACTGAACATATACCCAGAGAAAACCATAATTCAAAAAGACACATGCACCCCAATGTTCACTGCAACACTATTTACAAGAGCCAAGACATGGAAGCAACCTAAATCTCCATCAATAGATGAATGGATAAAGAAGATGTGGTATATATTATATATACAATGGAGTACTACTCAGCCACAGAAAAGAATGAAATAATGCCATTTGCAGCAACACAGATGAATCTAGAGAATGTCATACTAAGTGAAGTAAGTCAGAAAGAGAAAAACAAATACCATATGCTATCACTTATATGTCGAATCTAAAATATGACACAAATGTACTTATTTATAAAACAGACTCACAGACATAGAAAACAAACTTATGGTTACCAAAGGGGAAAGGGGGTGGGGGAGGGATAAATTAGGAGTTTGGGATTAGCAGATACAAACTACTATAAACAACAAGTAGATATACAACAGGGTCCTACTGTATAGCACAGGGAACTATATTCAATATCCTGTAATAAACCATAATGGAAAAGAATATGTATATATATATGATTACTGAATCACTTTGCCACACACCAGAAACTAACACAATATTGTAAATAAACTATACTTCAATTTTAAAAAAGCATAATGCCTGGCACATAGCAGTCACATGAAAGAGAAACTTTTATGAAATGTAACATTATATAACCAATAAATTTAACTTATATTGAAGAATAATTATTAATTAGAATAGATATTCATAATATATTATTGAGGGGAAAAAGCAGACTGCAGAATTAAAGATTATGGAATTATTCCACTATTACTCCACCTCAAAATTAAAGTAATATATCTGAAAGTTGAGTAGTTATTTCTGGGTATGTGCTATTATGGCGATTCTTATCTTCTTTCCTTCATATTCTGTATCTTTAAAATTTACCACAATTTTCTTGAAAAACATTTGCTATAAATAAAAATATTTTTGATAAAATGAAAAGAAAAGAGGGTGCTCTTTAGAGGGAGTTTTCCTAAAAATGAGGCATAGGTTTAGATGAAGGGAAACCTGATTAGAAAGACATAAAGTAGAGGAAAAACTTAAGCTAATGGCTCAGATATGTAAATCTTTATGCAACTGAATGCAACAAAGTAAGACAAAAAGTAAACTTCCTATAAGAAGGAATTCTTAACTTACACACAATGAGGGCTAATGAAGCGCCAGACTTTACTAATTGCATCTCCTCTTCTAGGGTTAGAACAGGAGCAAGAAATAACTTTCTCAAGTTAGGGAGGCAGCAGTTACCAGTATACAGGATCCAGAGTGAGGTAGGGTTGATCACCATGGACCCAACAAAGGCACTTTTTTTAAGAAAAGAGCACTAAACTGTGCATGACCAGGTCTACCCTAGGCTTCATGGTTTTAAATAAGTGAACTTACCTCTATGAGTTTCAGTTTTCTCAGGCTGTAATTCCCCCCAAACACAATTATTGTCTTATTTGTCTTTGCGTCTTCTGTGGACAAAGTACCTGGTACAGAGTAGTCACATTATAATTGTCTGTTGAATTAATGACATATAAAATGAAGAGGTTGAATTGTGTGATTCCTAGGGCCCTTCCAGTGCCTAATTTCTGTTATTCAATGAAATATTTGTTGAAGATTTACTGTTTATAATGCACTGTGTTTCATATAATATAAGTACAAGTTATGACCATTATTTTCAAGAACCTGATAATTTACTTGGAGAGAAAAGACACCTTGGTGGTTCTCTAGCATTTACTGGTACTGCATCTGTCTAATTGTTTATGATAAAATCACATCTAGAAAGAGCAGCCTAAAAGGCGCTCCACCCAAACGAGTCTCTTTGGATGGACAGAGCTTCTGCCCTGCTTCCTATCTCCTCTCCCACTTGCAGAATCTAGGCTGATCATTTAAAGGGAAACTGAAAAACTCCCAGCTCTACTCACCTCACTCTGAAGTGTAAGATGGACTCTGAAACAAAACCTCTGCATCTAAGGTATCTTTGAAGCAAAATCACCTCAGTCCTAAACTGCTCATCTCCAAATCTGACAGCCCAAACTGCTGCTCTTAGGAAAGAGAAAGAAAAGAGAAAGAAAAGAGATAAAGAGAGTTTTTAGTGACCATGTGTGTCACCAAAAGACTCCTCTATATATTGTTGTGTTGTCCTGACTTTCAGTGGGTATAAGAGGAGAGGGGCTATGTATGCCATTTCTTCTGTCCCCCAGGCCAGGGCACTTTTTAACCTCCTTCTAGTTATATATTATCTATGGTGCCTTGTTATTTTCCCTTTTGAACTATTTCTCAACTTAAAATGAATGCTTCCTTTTGCTATACATAAAGATCTCATGAACTTTCTGTACTTTGTATAACAAAACAAGTATGTTTTAAGTTCTTTAAACATAAATTTATTGATATAATTTCTTCAAAGCAGGCACGTTTTTCTCCAAGTCCCCACTCTCCCAAATCACTGATAATGAGGGGTAAGAATGGGCAGGGTATGAAGAGAATAACAGATCCTCACATGGCCAAATTACTGTCAAACCAGGCAGTAACTAAGTGATGAGAACGCTGCCTGGGACACATAGTAAGTGTTCTAGGAGTTTAAAAGAGAAACTTTACCTCGACCGGTCATGAAAGGATTCAGGAAGAGGAAGGACTATGAATTGGGCTTTGAAATATGGGTGGGATAGCAACTGATAGAAGACAGGAGCATGAGCAAGGAAATGCAAATGAAAAGAAGTCCAAAATGTACGTGGAGAACAGCAAGCAGAGTGGTTTGGCTTGAGTGCAAGTTTCATCCAAAAGCGTAGTGGAGATAAGGTTGACCAGGGAAGTAGGAATCATTAGAAGCTAGAGTAGTTGTATTCAAACTTTTTGTTTGTTTTGGTACAAAATTCCTGAGGGAGATGATAGATATCCATCAGTAACAGAAACATACAACAGTAATTCTGACTCAGGAGTGTATGTGTGGTGGGCAAGTGTATACCACCCTAGGGCACATAAGAGTATCTACTGTGAAGAAGCTGAGTCACTTGTAAAAAAAATAGTCCTTCCCACCCATGATAAAGCATGCCCACCCCTCCACACACACTGTAATTTTCCTAGTCTGAAGTATCTTGAATACTTGTTTCAAGAGTTTACATATCATCCTTGAAATCGGTATTCAGGTGATATCCATTCATTCACTCATTCATCATTCAACAAATGTTTATGGAGCAACTGCTATATGACAGACATTTTGCTAGATACTGAGGACACAGAGGTAAAGAGACAGACTGGATTCTGACCTCATGGAGCTTATGGTATTTTAAGGGAGAGAGAAATTAACTCCACAAATAAGTATTTTAGGTTGGACCATAAGAAACTGTCAATACTTGACCATTTTTGACTAACATAAACAGCAACTGCATATGGGTCAACTTACTATAATGACATAATGTGGTAACCACTATGAAGGGAAAGTAGAGGGAACAATTAGAGCTTATGCTAAGGGAACTCCATCTATTCTGTGTGTCAGAAAAAGTTTCCTGGAGAAAATGATGCTTAATCTGAGATTTGAATAATGAGTGGCCTTTGACTAGTTGAAGTGGGTATGAGTGCCCCAGACCAAGTGAAGAAGTCAGCGTGGTAGGAAGGGCACCCACTCCCCAGTCTTCCTTTCCCTTTGGCAAGGCTGGTAAGTCAACAGTCCTCTTGGTAGAGTCAAGAAAGCAAGCCAGGTTGATAGGCTCAAGGATCCTGAGGAAAACATCTGATGGCAAAAGATAGTTAGCAGTGGCCCCTGAAGATCAAGAGCAATGAGAACCTTGATTCAAAACAAAGTATAATTCCTGCACACCGCTTTAAGCAGCAAGTATTATCGGAACCCTCAGGTCTCAGGAAAAGACGTGCTTCAGAATTGAGTTAGATCATTCCAATGTCTTTGAGAGTGGGACTTTCCTTCTTTTCAGTGACTATAAAGAAATCTGATTAAATTCCAGCAAATCCCATATACAACATGCTATTCACATAAGAAGAGTCTGAAGCTAGTTTTGTATTTTTTTTATCAGCTCACATTAGATTCATTTGTCATTTTGACAGCTGTTTTGTACTGAAGATCTACCTCTAAAAAAGGGTAGGGGGCAACATTTAATTGTCAAGAATTCTCTGGCAAATGCTTGCTTGTGAAAGTGTGCAGAGGCTGTATTTCATGAGAAAAAAACTATTATTTTGGTGTGACTATTTTCCTCTTCCATCTCCTTTTCAAGCTGTAGGATTTATTTTCCCTGGTAAAGAGAATCACTTTACTTATAACAAACAAGAATTCAGCATTAGATAGGGCCAACTTAGGTATCATAGAAAAGATTTAAAAGTTGAAATACCAAAAAGACCTTGCTACAAAGCAGTCTCCAACACAGTGTAGTTCCACGAGAGAGCTACAGTGTGGTCCCAGTGCCAATGGTGATTCCACACAGAAATACTGGTGAACAGAGCATTTCTTAACATGTCCATGTTGACTTAACTTCTTAATAGCTATTAAGAGCAGCCATATCTAAGCTCTTGACAGTTTACAACTTCTAGTGGCACATATACTCAGGTGTAGATTGTATATTACTTTTGACCGTATTTCCACATATTTTCTTCAACAGAGAATTTTTAAAATACACACACACATATAAATGATTACAGAAACACTTATTATGTGTATTATATACCAGGGATTTGGGTTTTGTATTGCATTTAATCCTCAAAATAACCTTTTGAGGTAGATGTTTTTATCCACCTTTTATAGATGATAACAATGATGTTCAGAGAAGTTAAGACACTTGCCCAAGATCACACAGCCAGTAAGTGTCTGAGCCAGGATATGAATCCAGGTCTGGCTTCTTCTAATATGCTATACTGCTTAAAATATACTGCTCCAGTCCGATATAGAGAGGTATTATTTTAAGTCCAAGCAACTTCTATAACGCTTCAGAGCACAGAGATTTAAATGGTCAAAAGTCACTACAGAATAAACTAACCTATTAGCACTTTCCTCCAAAACTAGAAAGCTTTTTCCTGGTGTGTGATCAGAGACCTTAAAGGCACCATCAAACAATGCAATTACTTAAAATATATGCGCTGAAGCTAAATCCTCTGCTTGTTGAGGATAACAATTGTACCACTGGAGAAATCCTATCGTTCTTAGTAGCAGAATCCATTTTTTGGCAAGAGACCTGCTTACTGGATGGTAGGTGGGAGGATAGGGAGTGAGGTGGAGATGGATGGACCAAAAAAGCAACACAAGGTCATGCTTGAATGTCTGCTGAGCTGCTTTCTAAGAAGGCCAGATTAGCTGATCTATAAGGCCTTCATTTTGCCAACTGGGAAAACATTTTGGAAAGAATTGAATTACTCAGGTAACAGGGAAGATTTAAGAGTCTTTGTGAGGGAGGAGGACAAAAAAGGGAAGTGAGGCAGGGGACTGCCAGTTAGAACATTTAAAAAGAGAACAGAAAGATCGCACTGGTAATTTTGAATTAAATTTGCTGTGTGGTATGAAATATAATTTTATTCTTCATCAACACATGGAACATCAGTAATATTCAATAATAACAATTTACTGATTGCTTACATTGTGTCCAGCTCTTAACATGCATTATGTCATTTGATCTTTATTACAGTCCTACACGAGAAGCACTTTTATTATCCTCACTTGACTGTGAGGAAACTGAGGCTTAAAGAGGCAATAACTTTGCCCCAAATCACAGCTAGGAAGTAGCTGAGTCAGGATGCATACTCTAATCTGCTTGCTTCCAAAGCCCACTCTACTAGGGAAAAGAAGCCAAGTAACGGAAAGCAGGAAGAGGCAGGAGGGGACTAATAATCCCTTTCTGCCTTCTCTTTCCCGTAGTCTCTAATTCTGTTCAAGAAAACCCTGTATTGCATTGGACTAGAGATCAATTTGTTTTCCATTAAACAAAAAGCAACCAATTTCACTTCGGAAACGTTTGTTTAGGGGCCCCTTCTCAATCTTCAAATTTTATGAAAACATTCCACAAATGAAGCAAGTTCCCTTTAAGGAAAACCGTAAATTAAAAAAACTAAACTGAAATTCAAAAACACACTCATACCTCCACATACAGAGTTCATTAGCATGTTTTTCCCTCTGCACAAAAACAACTAGCCATTGAGGTCCTGTTGTTTCTGCAACAGTGATTTGGAAAACACTGACTCTGAAAAGGACAAGAAACAAATCCCAGCCCTTCAGAGTCAATAAGTGTTTATATACGTCAAAGCTGCAAGACTTTCAATTTAGCTAACACGAATGGATCACTATATAAGTCACCATAATGAATGAACACAGTTTAGCTAAAGACGGTATTCAAAATGATCATGGAAATTTACTTATTAATAAACACATTCAAACTTTGTGGATTCTAAACTTTAAATTGAATTCTAATCTTTGATTTTTAGGGTTTGTTGACTCTTTGTAAATAGGTTAGTCTTTTTCCTTTTTAAAGCTTTTAAAATTGGTGAGATCAGACACAGTTCTGAACTAAGAGCATTTAAATAATTAGTATACAAAAGAAAAACATACACTGAAATTCCTTATTAATCTCAAAGTACGAAGAAGAAAAACTTAAGACATTTTCCTCCTCCAAGGACATAGTTAAAACTTACATCCAGGACCACTTATTGGGGATACATATAAAGGATCCAGAAAGCTAAATACATCAGAGTGGAAAACTTGATAACCCAAGAATCGGGATCATAGATTTTTTAAGGGCTGGCAGGTACATAGGGATATTCTAGTCTAACCTCATCGTTTTGCAGTTGAGTAAACAGTGGATCAGAGAGTAAGATGATTCTCCAAAGATCATAAAGCTAGATAGTGTGGGTGATATGTCAGATATAAGTGGGAAAGTGGCAAGAGATGTGTATGAAAAAATTAGGCAAGTGTGGGAATGGCAAGAGTATCTGAAAAATCAGAAAAAGCTTGCTCATGCAGAGCTTTGGAGGCTGTTTTAAAGAGTTTAGATTTTAACTTAAAAACTTTGGGAAACTAATGTTTTTAATCAGGGAAGCAAAATATTAGGTTTATATTTCAGAAAAACCGCCCTGGGGGAAGTTGGAAAACATGTCTCAAAGGAGTAAACTCAAGGAAAGAAATTAGTTAAAATACTATACCAATTTGCCACGTGAAAAAAGAAAAAAAAAAAAAAGCAAGGAAAGAACAACTCATGAAGAAGGAACCAAGGATGGAGGAATGGAATGACAACAGTGGATAGAGAGATGGAGAAGAGGAAATACAGTTGCAATTTATTAATGAGCTAGAAGTTACACTCAACAACAGCATGTGAAAAAATTAGATGGATCAGGAAGGAGGTGTCAAAGAATAAGCACAGTGTATGGCATGAGATGGTTAAGCACATGGACACTGGGTCTAGACAGCCTGGGTTCAAATCCTGGGATTTTCTACTTACTGACTATGTGGCCATGAGCAAATTACTCAACCTCTCCATGCTTCAGTTTCCTCATATGTAAACTATACATAATTCTAGTACCAACCTCATAGGTTGTTGTGAGGATTAATGAATTAAAATTTGTAAAATAGTAAAAAGTGTCTGGTAAATAACAAGTTATATAAGTGTTCAGTAAGGTTATGAAAAGACTGATTTCTTTCATGATTACTGTTTTCCACTGAGTTTAAAAAACGTCTTCTTAAAGGCAGGAATATGGGGAAAATATTATGTAAAACATAATATCATATGTATAGTAGATATGTTAATTTTGTGTGTCAGCATTCTTTCCTTGGAAGAGTTATTTCACCCACAACATAAACTGTTCTAGTGGAACTATTTACCATAGTGCCTGACCCTTGAACCATACTGATGGGCATGTGATCCAGACCCTACAAATCAATCATGACAACTTATTTCTTATTCAAGGGATAAGCCCAAGAATGAGTAATCAGAATTCTTATTAAAAACTTGCTATATGCCCATTGGGAGTGAGAAAAACTCTTTATGAGTTACAAGCTGTAAAAGTGTAGGCTTACGAATGTTTTTTTATAACATCTTTATTGCAGTATAATTGCTTTACAATGTTGTGTTAGTTGCTGCTGTATAACAAAGTGAATCAACTATATGTATGCATAAATCCTCATATCCCCTCCCTCTTGCGTCTCCATCCCACCCTCCTTATCCCACCCCCCTAGGTGGTAACAAACCACTGAGCTGATCTCCCTGTGCTATGCGGCTGCTTCCTACTAGCTATCTATTTTACATTTGGTAGTTTATTTACGTCCATGCCGCCCTCTCACTCTGTCCCAGCTTACCCTTTCCCCTCCCCGTATCCTCAAGTCCATTCCCTACATCTGCATCTTTCTTCCTGTCCTAACCCCTAGGTTCTTCAGTACCATTTTTTTTTCTTTTTAGATTCCATATATATATATGTTAGCATACGGTATTCGTTTTTCTCTTTCTGACTTACTTCACTCCGTATGATAGTCTCTAGGTCCATCCATAACACTACAAATAACTCAATTTCATTTCTTTTTATGGCTGAGTAATATTCCATTGTATATATGTGCCACATCTTCTTTATCCATTCATCTGTCGATGGACACTTAGGTTGCTTCCGTGTTCTGGCTATTGTAAATAGAGCTGAAATGAACATTGTGGTACATGACTCTTTTTGAATTATGGTTTCCTCGGGGTATAGGCCCAGTAGTGGGATAACTGGGTCATAAGGTAGTTCTACTTTTAGTTTTTTAAGGAACCTCCATATTGTTCTCCATAGTGGCTGTATCAATTTACATTCCCCCCAACAGTGCAAGAGGGTTCCCTTTTCTCCACACCCTTTCCAGCACTTATTGTTTGTAGATATTTTTCATGATGGCCACTCTGACCGATGAGAGGTGATACCTCATTATAGTTCTTATTTGCATTTCTCTAAAGATTAGTGATGTTGAGCATTCTTTCATGTGTTTGTTGGCAATCTGTATATCTTCTTTGGAGAAATGTCTATTTAGGTCTTCTGCCCATTTTTGGATTGGGTTGTTTGTTTCTTTTGATATTGAGCTGCATGAGCTGCTTGTGTATCTTGGATATTAATCCTTTGTCAGTAGCTTCGTTTGCAAATATTTTCTCCCATTCTGAGGGCTGTCTTTTCATTTTGTTTATGGTTTCCTTTGCTGTGCAAAAGCTTTTAAGTTTCATTAGGTCCCATTTGTTTATTTTTGTTTTTATTTCCATTTTTTTAGGAGGCGGGTCAAAAGGATCTTGCTGTGATTTATGTCATAGAGTGTTCTGCCTATGTTTTCCTCTAAGAGTTTTATACTGTCTGGCCTTATATTTAAATCTTTAAACCATTTTGAGTTTATTTTGTGTATGGTGTTAGGGAGTGTTCTAATTTCATTCTTTTACATGTAGCTGTCCAGTTTTCCCAGCACAACTTATTGAAGAGGCTGTCTTTTCATCATGTATATTCTTGCCTCCTTTGTCAAAGATACAGTGACCATATGTGTGTGGGTTTACCTCTGGGCTTTCTATCCTGTTCCATTGATCTATATTTCTGTTTTTGTGCCAGTACACCATACTGTCTTGATTACTGTAGCGTTGTGGTATAGTCTGAAGTCAGGGAGTCTGATTCCTCCAGCTCTGTTTTTCTTTCTCAAGACTGCTTTGGCTATTCGGGGTTTTTTGTGTTTCCATACAAATTGTGAAATTTTTTGCTCTAGTTCTGTGAAAAATGCCATTGGTAGTTTGATACGGATTGCACTGAATCTGTAGATTGCTTTGGGTAGTATAGTCATTTTCACAATGTTGATTCGTCCAAGTCAAGCACATGGTATATCTCCCATCTGTTGGTATCATCTTTAATTTCTTTCATCAGTGTCTTATAGTTTTCTACATACAGGTATTTTGTTTCCTTAGGTAGGTTTATTCCTAAGTATTTTATTCTTTTTGTTGCAATGGTAAATGGGAGTGTTTCCTTACCTTCTCTTTCAGATTTTTCATCATTAGTGTATAGGAATGCAAGAGATATCTGTGCATTAATTTTGTATCTTGCTATTTTACCAAATTCATTGATTAGCTCTAGTAGTTTTCTGGTAGCATCTTTAGGATTCTCTATGTATAGTATCATGTCATCTGCAAACAGTGACAGCTTTACTTCTTCTTTTCCGATTGGGATTCCTTTTATTTCTTTTTCTTCTCTGATTGCTGTGGCTAAAATTTCCAAAACTATGTTGAATAATAATAGTGAGACTGGGCAACCTTGTCTTGTTCCGGATCTTAGTGGAAACGGTTTCAGTTTTTCACCATTGAGAACAATGTTGGCTGTGGGTTTGTCATATATGATCTCTATTATGTTGAGGTAAGTTCCTTCTATGCCTACTTTCAGGAGACTTTTTATCATAAATGGGTGTTGAATTTTGTCAAAAGCTTTTTATGCATCTATGAGATGATCATATGGTTTTTTTCCTTCAATTTGTTAATATGGTGTATCACATTGATTGACCGGCCTATAATGAAGAATCCTTGCAATCCTAGGATAAACCCCACTTGATCATGGTGTATGATCCTTTTAATGTACTGTTGGATTCGTTTGCTAGTATTCTGGTGAGGATTTTTGCATCTATGTTCATCAGTGACATTGGCCTGTAGTTTTCTTTTTTGGGGACATCTTTGTTTGGTTTTGGTATCAGGGTGAAGGTGGCCTCACAGAATGAGTTTGGGAGTGTTCCTCCCTCTGCTATATTTTGGAAGAGTTTGAGAAGATAGGTGTTAGCTCTTCTCTAAATGTTCGATAGAATTCACCTGTGAAGCCATCTGGTCCTGGGCCTTTGTTTGTTGGAAGATTTTTAATCACACTTTCAATTTCAGTGCTTGTGATTGTTCTGTTTGCACTTTCAAATTTTTCCTGGTTCAGGCTCAGAAGGTTGTGCATTTCTAAGAATTTGTCCATTTCTTCCAGGTTATCCATTTTATTGGCATATAGTTGCTTGTAGTAATCTCTCTTGATCCTTTGTATTTTTGCAGTGTCAGTTATTACTTTCCATTTTTAATTTCTAATTCTTTTGATTTGAGTCTTCTCCCTTTTTCTCTTGATGAGTCTGGCTAATGGTTTATCAATTTTGTTTATCGTCTCAAAGAACCAGCTTTTAATTTTATTGACCTTTGCTATTGTTTCCTTCATTTCTTTTGCATTTATTTCTGATCTGATCTTTATGATTTCTTTCCTTCTGCTAACTTTGGGTCTTTTTGTTCTTCTTTGTCTAATTGCTTTAGTTCTAACGTTAGATTGTTTATTTGAGATGAGGTAGGATTGCATTGCTATAAACTTCCCTCTTAGAACTGCTTTTGCTGCATCCCATAGGTTTTGTGTTTTCGTTTATTCTCATTTGTTTCTAGGGATTTTTTGATTTCCTCTTTGATTTCTTCAGTGATCTCTTGGTTATTTAGTAGTGTATTGTTTAGCCTCCATGTGTTTGTATTTTTAACAGTTTTTTTTCCTGTAATTGATATCTAGTCTCATAGCATTGTGGTAGGGAAAGACACTTGATATGATTTCAATTTTCTTAAATTTACCAAGGCTTGATTTGTGACCCAAGATATGATCTATCCTGGAGAATGTTCCATGAGCACTTGAGAAGAAAGTGTAATCTGTTGTTTTTGGATGGAATGTCCTATAAGTATCAATTAAGTCCATCTTGTTTAATGTATCATTTAAAGCATCTGTTTTCTTATTTATTTTCTTTATTTTTTTTTAAAGTAAGCTTTTTTTTTTGAATTCCTTTATTTTTATTATTTATTTATTTATTCATTTTTTATTTTTGGCTGTGTTGGGTCTTCGTTTCTGTGAAAGGGCTTTCTCTAGTTGCGGCAAGCAGGGGCCACTCCTCATCACGATGCGCGGGCCTCTATCGCGGCCTCTCTTGTTGCGGAGCACAAGCTCCAGACACGCAGGCTCAGTAGTTGTGGCTCACGGGCCCAGTTGCTCCACGGCATGTGGGATCCTCCCAGACCAGGGCTTGAACTCGTGTCCCCTGCATTGGCAGGCAGACTCTCAACCACTGTGCCACCAGGGAAGCCCTCTTATTTATTTTCAATTTGGATGATCTGTCCATTGGTGAAAGTAGGGTGTTAAAGTCCCCTACTATTATTGTGTTACTGTCGATTCCCCCTTTTATGGTTGTTAGCATTTGCCTTATGTAATGAGGTGCTCCTATATTGGGTGCATAAATATTTACAATTGTTATATCTTCTTGGATTGATCCCTTGATCTTTATGTATGTCCTTCTGTGTCTCTTGTAATAGTCTTTATTTTAAAGTCTATTTTGTCTGATATGAGAATTGGTACCCCAGCTTTCTGTTGATTTTCATTTGCATGGAATATCTTTTTCCATCCCCTCACTTTCAGTCTGTTTGTGTCCCTAGGCCTGAAGTGGTTCTCTGGTAGACAGCATATATATGGGTCTTGTCTTTGTATCCATTCAGCCAGTCCATGTCTTTTGGTGGGAGCATTTAATCCATTTACATTTAAGGTAATTATCGATATGTATGTTCCTATTACCGTTTTCTTAATTGTTTTGGGTTTGTTATTGTAGGTCTTTTCCTTCTTTTCTGTTCCCTGCGTAGAGAAGTTCCTTTAGCATTTGTTGTAAAGTTGGTTTGGTGTGCTGAATTCTCTTAGCTTTCACTTGTCTGTAAATGTTTTAATTTCTCCATCGGATCCGAATGAGACCCTTCCTGGGTAGAGTTATATTGGTTGTAGGTTTTTCCCTTTCATCACGTTAAACATGTCCTGCCACTCCCTTCTGTCTTCCGTAGTTTCTGCTGAAAGATCAGCTGTTAACCTTATGGGGATTCCCTTGTATGTTATTTGTTGTTTTTCCCTTGCTGCTTTTAATATTTTTTCTTTGTATTTAATTTTTGAGAGTTTGATTAATATGTGTCTTGGCATGTTTCTCCTTGGATTTATCCTATATGGGACTCTCTGCGCTTCCTGGAATTGATTATTTCCTTTCTCATATTAGGGAAGTTTTCAACTATAATCTCTTCAAATATTTTTGCAGACCCTTTCTTTTTCTCTTCTTATTCTGGAACCCTTATAATTCGAATGTTGGTGCATTTAATGTTGTCCCAAAAAGTCTCTGAGACTGTACTCAATTCTTTTCATTCTTTTTTTCTTTTTATTCTGCTCTGCGGTAGTTATTTCCACTATTTTATCTTCCAGGTCACTTACCCATTCCTCTGCCTCAGTTATTCTGCTATTGATTCCTCCTAGAGAATTTTTAATTTCATTTATTGTGTTGTTCATCATTGTTTGTTTGCACTTTAGTTCTTCTAGGTCCTTGTTAAACGTTTCTTGTATTTTCTCCATTCTATTTCCAAGATTTTGGATCATCTTTACTATCATTATTCTGAATTCTTTTTCAGGTAGACTGCCTGTTTCCTCTTCATTTGTTTGGTCTGGTGGGTTTTTACCTTGCTCCTTCATTTGCTGTGTATTTCTCTGTGTTCTCATTTTGCTTAACTTACTGTGTTTGGGTCTCCTTTTCACAGGCTGCAGGTTCTTAGTTCCCACTGTTGTGTTTGCCCCCACTGGGTAAGGGTGGTTCAGTGGTTTGTGTAGGCTTCCTGGTGGAGGGGACTGGTGCCTGTGTTCTGGTGGGTGAGGCTGGATCTTGTCTTTCTAGTGAGTAGGACCATGTCCAATGGTGGGTTTTGGGGTTTCTGTGAACCTAGTATGATTTTAAGCAGACTCTCTGCTAATGGGCGGTGTTGTGTTCCTGTGTTGCTAGTTGTTTGGCATAGGGTGTCCAGCACTGTAGCTTGCTCATCATTGAGTAGAGCTGGGTCTTAGCACTGAGATGGTGATCTCTGGGAGAGCTTTAGCCGTTTGATATTATGTGGGGCCGGGAAGTCTCTGGTGGACCAGTGTCCTGAACTCGGCTCTCCCACCTCATAGGCTAAGGCCTGGCACCCGGCCAGAGCACCAAAACCCTGTCAGCCACACAGCTCAGAAGAAAAGGAAGAAAAAAAAGAAAGAAAGAAAGATAAAAAAGATAAAATAAGTTACTAAAATAAAATCTTTTTAAATGGTTGAAAAAAAAATTTAAATTAATTTAAAAAAAAAGAAAGAAGAGAGCAACCAAACCGAAAAACAAATCCATCTATGATAACAAGCACTAAAAAGTATACAAAAAAAAAAAAGATAGAGCCCTAGGACAAAGGGTAAAAGGAAAGCTATACCAACAGAATCACAAAAAGAAGCATACACATACACACAAATAGAGAAAAATGAAAAAAAAATATATGTACTAAAAAAAAAGGAAGAGAGCAACCAAATCAATAAACAAATCTACCAATGATAATGAGCTCTAAATACTAAACTAAGATAAACATAAAACCAGAAACAAATCAGATGCAGAAAGCAAACCCAAAGTCTATAGTTGCTCCCAAAGTCCACCATCTCAATTTTGGGAAATTCGTTGTCTATTCAGGTATTCCACAGATGCAGTGTACATCAAGTTGATTGTGCATTTAATCTGCTGCTCCTGAGGCTGCTGGGAGAGATTTCCGTTTCTCTTCTTTGTTCTCACAGCTCCTGGGGTTCAGCTTTGGATTTGGCCCAACCTCTGCGTGTAGGTTGCCTGAGGGCGTCTGTTCCCAGCCCAGACAGGACGGGGTTAAAGTAGCAGCTGATTCAGGGGCTCTGGCTCACTCAGGCCAGGGGGAGGGAGGGGTACGGATGTGGGGCCAGCCTGCAGCGGCAGAGGCTAGCGTGATGTTGCAACAGCCTGAGGCATGCCATGTGTTCTCCCGGGGAAGTTGTCCCTGGATCACGGGACCCTGGCAGTGGCGGGCTGCACAGGCTCCCAGGAGGGCAGGTGTGGATAGTGACCTGTGCTTGCACACAGGCTTCTTGTTGGCTGCAGTAGCAGCCTTAGCATTTCATGCCCATCTCGAGTGTCTGCGCCGATAGCCATGGTTCGTGCCCGTCTCTGGATCTCGTTTAGGCAGTGCTCTGAATCCCCTCTCCTCACGCACCCCGAAACAATGGTCTCTTGCCTCTTAGGCAGGTCCAGACTTCTTCCCAGACTCCCTCCAGGCTAGCTGTGGTGCACTAGCCCCCTTCAGGCTGTGTTCACGCAGCCAACCCCAGTCCTCTCCCTGGGATCTGACCTCTGAAACCTGAGCCTCAGCTCCCAGCCCCAATTCGCCCCTGCATGTAAGCAGACAAGCCTCTCAGGCTGGTGAGTGTTGGTCAGCACTGATCCTCCGTGCAGGAATCTCTCCACTTTGCCCTCTGCACCCCTGTTGCTGCGCTCTCCTCCATGGCTCTGAAGCTTCTCCCCCGTCCACCCCCCGTCTCTGCCAGTGAAGGGGCTTCCTAGTGTGTGGAAACTTTTCCTCCTTCACAGCTCCCTCCCAGAGGTGCAGGCCCCACCCCTATTCTTTTGTTTCTGTTTTTTCTTTTTTCTTTTGCCCTACCCAGGCACGTGGGGAGTTTCTTGGCTTTTGGGAAGTCTGAGGTCTTCTGCCAGCATTCAGTATGTGTTCTGTAGGAGTAGTTCCACATGTAGATGTATTTTTGATGTATTTGTGGAGAGGAAGGTGATCTCCACACCTTACTCCTCCGCCATCTTGAAGGTCCGTCCTTAGGGATGGTTATAGCCATTTTCCTTGCCACATGGAGAGAGTTTATCCGAACATGATATTGATGCACAGAGAGAAATGGAGTCCCAGATACTGACATCTACCTTTAGGCTTCCCAATTATGTGACCCAATTCCTTTTTTGTTTAAAGTAACTTGAATGGATTTATTTATTTATTTATTTATTTATTTATTATTATTATTATTTTTTATTTTAACCACAGAGTAATGAGAAGTACAATTTGCTTAAGATAAATGTTCAGGGGGATTTCTAAAAGATTCTTGACTTTAATTAATTAGCATAATTTTACATATGACACAGATATCTATGGAATACAGAGAGGAAAAACATATCAAAATAGGATGGTCATTCAAAAATGTTGCGGTAGCAGAAAAATTAGATAAATTTCATAATATACAAAAGCTATCTAAATTTAGATGTAAGGAGAACAAACAAGGGAAGACTAAATGGAAAGAAACGGAGAGAAGAAAAGAAGTTAATGGAAGATGGAATTTAGCAACCGTTTCTGGACACAATCTTGGCTTAGGGATTGTTTGAAAAGAATAGAGTAAGGTAGGATTTAGACATGATTATACTGTCTTAAGGAACCAGAGTTATTCAAGGCTTGGTTGTCCACTTAATGATTTGCTGGAGCTAAAATTAAAATGAAGTTGAGAATAGTTGTGGTATCATCACAGTATATCCCTAAACTAGACACTATAGAAAAGAGCTAAACAATATCTAAGGTGAGTGCATAGATGTACTTTTGAGAACATCAGAAATGCCTCCTAGCATTAGACAAAATGATTATCCACCTGGGATTCTCTCTCTAACAGAGGCACCAAGGGAAAGAGACATGTAGAAACAACCTGATAACATGTCACCTGCAAAAGGTTACAGAGGTGCCAATGCATTTAATGTCCTTTCACACGCCTGCTATGGAGCTAGGACTTGAAAATGGCCTGTTAAGAGCCTGTTCACTTGAGGGAAAAAAAAAAACCTTCAGAAAAGGTTTCAAATGGTATCTGGCTAGCTGCTCCTAATGCAACCTCTCACAGGTTAGTCAGAAAAAAATAAATAAGTAAATAAACAATGCCATGCAATGTTAAGACTAAAATACAATTATTACTAGATTTTGGGAAGTACTGCTCTTCAACCATAGATTTAAGAAGACATGGATAGTGCTTAATGACATTAAGCTAAATGAAATTATTCAGACAGAGAAAGACAAATACTGTATGATCTCACTTATATGTGGAACCTAAAAAAACCAAATTTGTAAAAACAGAGAGTAGAATGGTGGTTACCAGGAGCTAGGGGTGGGGTGGGGGTTCAGAAGCGGGGAGAGAACAGTAGAGATATTGTTTAAGGGTGGAAACTTGCAACTAGTAGACAAATAAGTCCTGGAGATCTAACTTACAGTATAGTGAATAGAGACAACAATATTGCATTAAATTGTCAAACTTGTTAAGAGACTAGATCTTTTTAATACAATTTTTAAAGATTACACTCCATTTACAGTTATTACAAAATATTGGCTATATTCCCCGTGTTGTACAATATACCCTTGTAGCCTATCTTACACCCAATAGTTTGTCCCTCCCACACCTCCACCCCTGTATTGCCCATCTCCTCCCCTCCTCACTGGTAACCACTAGTTTGTTCTCTATATCTATGAGACTATTTCTTTTCTGTTATATTCACTAGTTTGTTTTATTTTTTTTTGGATTCCACATATAAGTGATATCATATACTATTTGTCTTTCTCTGTCTGACTTATTTCACTTAGTATAATGCCTCCAAGTCCATCCATGTTGCTGCAAATGGCAAAATTCTGTTCTTTTTTTATGGCTGGGTAGTATTCCATTGTGTGTGTGTGTGTGTGTGTGTGTATACCCCCCACATCTTCTTTATCCATTTATCTGTTGATGGGCACTTAGGTTGCTTCCATATCTTGGCAACTGTAAACAAAACTGCCATGAACATTGGCATGCATGTATCTTTTCAAATTAGTGTTTTGTTTCTTCCAGATATATACCCAAGAATGGAATTTCTGGGTCATATAGTAGTTCTTTTTTTAGTTTTTTGAGAAACCTCCATACTGTTTTACACAGTGGCTGCACCATTTACATCCCTACCAACAGTATATGAGGGTTCCCTTTTCTCCATTTCACACTCCACTCCACAGCCAAGAGACTAGATCTTAGTTATTCCAGCCACACACAAAAAAAGAAATTATAATTATGTGACATGACAGAGGTGCTAACTATTGCTAAAATGGAAATTATAACATACAAATGTATCAAATCAACATGTCATATACCTTAAATTTACACAGTGTGTACATCAAACCTGTTTCAATTTTAAAAAAAAGACAAGTCAAGAGGTAATCAAGTAGAAAAAGTGTAGGGCCAAAGACAGAACTGTCCTACGCTTGTATTGCTCTTGTTCTTTTGTGCTTTCTCTCTCATTACTGATCCCACTACACCACCATTTGTTCTCAGGAGGCTAACTTGCCTCCCACTTCACAGAAAATAGAAACTAATAGGAATAGGATAGAGACTGCTATTGTCCAATGACTGTTTTTGCAATTTTTCTTCCATTCAACCCATCCTTTTCTTCTACCTTCCTACTACAACAAAAGAGGTACTTTTTCTGCCTAAGGCTAATATTTTCATTTATTCCTTGTATCCCATCTTCTCTCAGAAAACACATTAAGTTGACTGTCCTCTTTCTCTCTTTTATCTTCAACCTCTATCTACTAGATCCTTTTCATCAGCATTCAAGTAAGCTCAATTTCTCCTATCTTAAAAACATAACTCCCCAAGCCTCTCTTGCTGCTTTGTTATTTCTCTCTTCCAGGACACAAACAAACTTCTTGGAAGAACTATTTACAACTGTTATCTCCATTCCTAATCTATACTCAGTACCCATCTCAATATAATTTGGTTTCTACCTCCAGTAATTCACCAAAGCATCTTTCACCAAGAACACCTAGGAGTTCCTTATATTAAATCCAATGGATATTTCTCAGTCATTATCTACCTGTCCCATCAAAAGCATTTGATATTGTTGAAAAATCCTTGTTCCTAGAAATACTCTCTTCCTTTGGTTTTCCTGCTACTCATCTTCACCAGGATTCTCTTCCTTTTTCATCTCTTGGTATTCCACAGGATTCTGTGCTGGGTTCTCTTTTTTTTTTCTACTACATTTTCAGCTGGTGGGACATCTTGTCCACTCCCATGGTTTCAATTGCCATGATATGCTGAAGATTCAAAAATCTATATCTCTATCCAAGTTCTTTCTCCTTAGTTTCAAACACATATTCAACTTCCTACTAGGCATCACTATTTGGATATAGAATAGGCATCTCATTCACCACATATCCAGAAACACATGGCCTATTTTTATCCCCTGCCAAAATCTCAGCACTGAACTCATATCATTAACTGTTTACTTAGAACTTCCACAGGTTAGACTACCCAACAGGCATCTCAAACTCAACATACCCAAAACAGAACTTTTGATTCTCTCTCCCAAGTGTGATACTCTCTCTGAGTTTTACATAGCTTCATAAATTTTTCCATGTACTCAGTAGCCCAAATCAAAAACACAGATTTCATCCTTAAAGCCTTGCTTTCCAACATTCCCTCACGGAAGTCAACTTAACCTTACAATTATTCTTTTGGCAAATATTTTGCTTAAAATCACGCTTCTATATTTTTTAATTAAAACATCTATCCTAAACTTGCTAATCAAACTTATTTCCAATCCTGGCTAATCATAAACAATTGCCTGACCACTTAGCCAAAAAAGTACCCCTGTCTTCATTTAATCAAAGAAATGGTCTTTGCAGCAAAATATCCGTAATATTCCACAGATTCATGGGATATATGACATTGAGAAAGGTGAAGTTGTTTGTATAAAGTGCACTGCAAGATCAAAGACAAAAGACCTAGCATCAGGTTCAACACAATCATCTGTGCTACTATAGCAGTAAAGATTTTGCTTGCAGACTCATTATTAGCTAATCTCATCACCTCTACTTCCAACCTTCCCAAATCTGTCTTCTTCTCTTCATCCCCACAGCCATCAACCTAACCCAAACCACCATATTTTCTTTTGCTTGGACTACTGTATAAATCTCAAAGATTCCTGTCTTTAATTTTGCCTCCTAAAGTTTACTCTCTACAAAATAGCCAGAGTAAATCTTTCCAAAGAACAAGTCAGATCACACTGCTACCCTGCTTAAAACCTTTTAATAGCTTACCATTACACTTGGAAAAATATTCAGAGTTCTTGCCATGGCCTATGTAACCTCTGTCTACCCTTCAGCTTCATCTCTTATCATTGGTTTCCACCCCCTACATATAAACTATGAAGGGAATCAAGATATATTTAGGAATTATAACCAGCGTGTTCTCTATGATAAGGATACCAATTGTCCTGATATCAGTCACAAAGTTTTGGTACAGTAATAATACCTAATAAATGCACATTACTTTAGGGGTTATAAAGTATTTTCACATACATTAACTTATTTGAACCTCACAGTGTATGAAACAGGTGGAACAAGTTTCATTATCCCCATTTTACACTTTATAAGGCTGAGATAATAGAGACAAGACTAGAACTAGTTTTCCTGACTCCCAGCCAAGTGCTATACTACACTGCATTATAGGCCCATGGAAATGTAAAAATCACTCTTATTTATATCACACATCACTCTTATTTAGAAGTGTCTTCTGTTAACAAATAATATATTCTGTCTTTTTGAGACTTTCATTGCTATGGAGACTTGTAAGAAAATACAAGCATTATTGCTTTAAAAAAATGCAATTTCTCCAGGGACAAAGGGAAACATGAACACTTATTTAGCTAGAACTGTATACCAGCAGTAGAAACTTCTCCCCCCCACCCACCCCCATCAAAAGTTTTCTGTGTTATTTTACTATTTTACTTTTGGAAACAAGAAAAAAATGTCCACGTCCAACATTCTGGGATTATCCGACACCATATATCCTTGCTGTATTATAACCATCTCCAGGGCAATAGCCATGTGTTACTCACCATGGCATCTCCAGTACAGTGCCTGACACAAAGAAAATTCCTAATATATTAGCGTTGAATAAATATAAACATGTACCAGCAGTTCATCCAGGTTAAGTGTCTACAAATATAAAAGAGAAAGAGAAATCATTGTGTCTTACTTATTCGGTAAATATATTTGCCCATATCTCTATCATTGTGCTCATCGAATGACCAAATGATTTCTTTTTTCTATAGACATTCATTGAATTTTAGCTGAACTAGTTACCTAGAAGTTTTCTCTTGTACATTTTAATATGTTGTACCATGACCAGAAACGTTTCCTAGGTATAACAGAGACTGCTAAACGTCCCCTAGTATTCATTCTTTCCTTCTTCTCAGTTTCTGCTGGGAACCTACCTACTCAGCTAGAAACTATATTCCCCAGTCTCCCTGCAGTTAGGCGTGCTCACATTACTAAGTTCTAGACAATGGGATGTGGGCAGAAGTGCAGTGTGCAGCTCCTGGGTCATCTTCTTAAGGACAAAGCTACTTGCTCTGGATAGTCTTGAACTGTTCTGTGAGAGAGAAAATTTCTTCTCTTGTATTGGAACAACTGTTTTGGACTCTTTATTATAACAGCTTAGCCCATTCCCTAACCAATGGACTAGATCACTTTAGCTGATGAGAAATATTACAAAGCCAAAACGTGTCACCTTGTATGAGGGCTAATTCCAACTTGAAAGCATCTACTTTGAATGGACTTTGAGATACTTAAAAATTGACAGCCCAAATATTTAGTGTTTCAGAATATGGATATTCAGAGCCTATTAAATAGCATCTAAAAGAAGTACACTTTACTCAATTGTTGACTGCTTGGCTTTTATGATTGTTTTAAGTAGGTTTCTCTAAGTATAGTATTTACTAAACTGCTTCCCACAGATCACTAAAATCCCACAAGAAGTAAATAAGCATTGTGTGTTTGCCAAACACACATGCTTAGACGCACACGCATAAAGGGGGTGGAATAATGATATAAAGAAAGGAGGATCTTGTTGTCACACTTGAGAAACGCTTGGCTAAGTGGGTTTATTGACTATAGTACTTCTCAGACCCTTTAATATGCTTTAATATCCTACTAGCTTGGTTCTTTATTACCATACTATAATGAGCTCCCATGTGAGGATAGATATGATGTAAAATCCATTAAGCAGTGTCACAAGCTCATTTGAATTTAGTTAAAAGTGGGAAACACTCTCCAGTTCAACTACAGACCCTACCATTACTTAAAATCCCACTTCTAGACTCTACAAAATTGTGAACTTCTTAGTTCCTAAAGGCATTTGTAATCTCTGGCTTAAACAAACAATTCCAGATTTAAATCTACACTCCTTGACCTGGCTTGAGCCCCAGGCCAATTTACTACCTAGGAAAATGTCCATTAAAGCTTATGAAACCAACATGGGTGCTCCTCTTTGAATGCCACTTGATAAAATGTGGAGAATTCTAACTTTGGGCACGAATGCTCCCTTATTTGGTCATTTCACTAACTAAACCAAAAAGGGTATACTCTGAATAAAGTTTCTTGGCAGGGAAAGATCATAACTCTACTTTGTTTTGTTACCAAGAAATAAAGGGAAGAGCTGCTTGCTATAGTTTTCCATACCACCAAATTTGCTTTAGATTGCTATTGCTTCAAAATCATAAACTCTAATGAAGCAAGCTAGCTAGAATTTGCTAATACAATAAAGTTACCTTTGGGGAATAACAGGAGACTGAAAGAAAAAAGTGTTCAGCCTAGGGCTTCCCTGGTGGCGCAGTGGTTGAGAATCTGCCTGCCAATGCAGGGGACACGGGTTCGAGCCCTGGTCTGGGAAGATCCCACATGCCACGGAGCAACTGGGCCCGTGAGCCACAATTACTGAGCCTGCGTGTCTGGAGCCTGTGCTCCGCAACAAGAGAGGCCGCGATGGTGAGAGGCCCGCGCACCACGATGAAGAGTGGTCCCCACTTGCCGCAACTAGAGAAAGCCCTCGCACAGAAACGAAGACTCAACACAGTCATAAATAAATAAATAAATAAATAAAAGAACGTGAATTTCTAAAAAAAAAAAAGTGTTCAGCCTAGTCATTGAAGCAGCAAGGATCTCAGATATTTGCGATTTCCATCCCACTTAATAAACTTTAAACAAAGGTATGATGGTATTGGTTATCATTTATATTAAGCAGGCTAGAGAATCACATGTTCCAAGTATATGCCTCAGAGCAGAGTGATTGCTATGAATCTATGCTCTTAGCCAATATTGATCAGCAACACTTTGCAAAAACACAAGACAATCAAAAACGCTCCATCAGTGAGGCAGTTTACATGAGGCGAGAAAATGATACCACTTGTGTCACTCTCTTTATAGTCAATGAGGATGTTCCTACTTCTCCCCTGCCTTTCATCTTCACATTTTATAAAAATAAAAATGAAATGCGTTTTCAAACTAGTTGAGAGAAAAAAGCCTTTGGGGTACAGTGCTTAAGTATATTTTGGAGCTCATTATGGTTAGTAAAGAAATGAAAAGGCACTGTAATAAATCCATGATCCACTGCTATGAACTTCCTAGCATTCAGACAATCATAGGCTGATTGCTAACCAAACCTACTGATCTGTACTTTTCAACTAATCTCCATGCTTTGGAAACTTCATTTGGTGCACAAATGGTTAGCAACTCACTTTCAGGAAATGTCTAGATTTCTCCCAAAATGGTTAACTAGAAAAGTATAGTATTTGACTTATATGACACATAAACAATATGCTTTCTCATGGCAATCCTGACAGTATTTCTCTTCAAGTTCTTTTTAACATAATTTTCAAAACGACTGTATAAACACAGCCTGAACAAAGTTTTCAATGTCCATGCAGAATACATACTATCCACTGTGGTCCACCCCTTTCAGTCAAAAAGTTTGTTAAGTGAAATTATAGAAAGAATCTAGTTTCTTTTCAGAGTCTATTCTTAGACCTCCTGAAAACCATTCCCAAATATAGTGCATGTATATGAATTATCAAAGACAAAATCAGTCTAGATTTGTTTCACTTGTCTGAAGGTACAAATGCAAAACAGCACTCTTACTGAAATTTAATGCAATGAAAAAAATAAATATTGTGAGCTACCAAGGTTGCATATGTGTATATATGCTCTCAAATGAACAGAGTGAAAATCAGAACCTTGACAACTAGCTATTTCATGTACCCTTGAGTTTTGTGATTCTGTCATTCTAACAACTTGATTTTTCCTGTGCAATTCTGATGTTTAAAAAGATTGCATTTGTAACCACTAGTATTTAAACAGCAGGCATTAATAGGTGGTCCAAGAAGGCAGAAAATTAAAGTCAAGGAGGTCTGGTAATAAAGACTAGGCAAATTTCCATGACATAGGTGAAACAAGGTGTTACAAAAGGCAGAAAGGGAGGGTAGTCTGTCAGCACATAATAAATAAAGATCTAGTTATGGCAGCCTCATTGTACAAATCCAGGGGTACCATTCACATTATAGTTCACACAATGGTGTCCCCTGGAGTTGTGCAGTGTACAGCTTGCAAAGCCGTATGTGACAGTCCTGAGGCCTAGGTAGATAAACAGGCAGTGTCAGAGAAATCAGGTAGCATTTTTCAAGGGTCAAAACATAGGAAATGAAATTCTGGGTCTGGATTCTAATCTCTGGGAATATATAATGATAAAGATAATATAAGAACAGAATTTCAAAGGAACCAGAATACTTGGCAAAGGATCAAGCACAGGAAAAAATAGGGGCCTAGTTATGGGTATTGAAGAAGGAGGCAGAGACTTACCTGGTCATGGGAAACAAGGCAAGAAAGACCTCAGTTATTGTACATAGTCAAAATAATATCCTTAGCAAAAGTACCTTGGTGTTGAACTATTGGCCAATGGCTACTTAAATTCCCTTTACTGGAGATTAGGACTATTGCCAGAATTTGTGGTAATTTAAAACTGATAGTAGGTAAATGACCTCTCTTTTGGAGTTCAGATGTATTCAAGGGCAGAATTGAGTCAAACTTTTAACATACTAGCTCCCCTGTTTGATTCCTTGCTCTGTAAACAATGCTAAAATATAAAGATTGCCTAAGTCTAAGACCAAACTATCTGCACAAAAATGAAAAAGTCATCCAAGTACAGAAATGGTTGATCTGCCCTATGCCAAAGACCTATGTGTTTCCCAACATGGTGAGAGAGAAGAACATCTGGATGATTAAAATATTATTTGTCATATGAATTATTTTAAGTTTCTTAGCTATAACAACTCTCTGTCCCCACGTTTAACCTGTTACCTAGTTCACCCCAGAGATATTTTAAGTTAAAGCACTATTAAATCATACTACTTTTTATCTGGAAAAAGAAGATGTTTGGAGCCTTTTTCTTCATACAAGTTACTAGAATTTTTACATGTCTGACGAAGCACTAAGGAATCACTAAAAAAAGGCATAGGCAAAGGAATTTTTGCCAAATATCACACACACTGGCTAAGTATTTAAAATTCAAGTTAATCTGCAAGACAGCATGAAAATAAATCTATAATATTTAAGAACTACGAATTCATGTTCACAGACCTATGTATATGATGGTATATCAAAGTAAGCACATTCAGCATTAAAAGTTGTGTAGTTTTTAATGAACAAACATTCTCATGCATTGATAAATCAGAACCCTGAAAGCTTATTTTGTATTATGCATGCTTAAAGATGATGATGTTGTGATTTGGGAAAACGGTGATTTCACTAAAGAAGTGGAGAAAGTGAAGAAACTTGTTTAGGGCTAGGGATAGGGATTTAGGAGTTGAATTTTAGATATGCTGAATTTGAAGTGGCATGGCCGACAGAAAGCTAGCTTGCAGATGGTCAAGCACTTAGAGTACCCAAGTTCAAATCCTAGCTCCACAACTTACTAGTTTAAGTGAACTTAGGGAAGTTAGGAATCCTCTCTGAACTTGTTACTTCAACTTTATAATAAGGATAATGAAAGCACCTACCTCACAGAGTCATTGAGAGAATCAAATGAGTCAGCACATGGAGAACACCTGGAACAGTGCCAGGCAGTGCTCAATAAATAATCTGTCTTACTTTTATTGGTGTTGCCTTTGCTGTTTTTGCCTCTGCTGTTTCAGTTGTTGCTGTTATATTTAGGGGGAAATTCCAGCAGGTATTTATAAAAGCAGAAACAGATTGGGAAAGAGATTTGGACCTGGAAGTAAAGGTTTGATGTGGCACTGATGAGCTTTAGGAGTATAGATTTAGTAGAATGGTGGGAAGAAGTTTCAGCTGAAATGTATTTAAGTTAGGGGTTAAGGAGAGACTGGGGGGTAAGGGTAGAAAGTCAACTTGTAAAGAGAAGTTTAGTTGTAAAAGGAAGGAAAGAAATAAGTAGGAATCTAGAAAGGGCAGTAAGGTCAAGTAAAGATGATTTTCAGAAGAAGGGAAACCTATGGGAGAAGCCATGATCTGTTAGTCACTATTTCAGCAAGTTCCATCTGCTCTCTTAGCTCAGGTAACAGATTTTCTCTCTCCTTCCCTTTCCTCAGCTTATACAATCCTAATGACTCAGCAGTTTTCAAACTCGCTTATTTTCCTAACTCCCCCCTCCCAATTTTGTGTCCCAATATCTCCCCCCTTACTTGTTTTGTTAATGGCCTTCTCTCCCTCTCAAACAGTGTAAGGAGGGGCTGTGTAATTTTCACAGAGGGGACAATTGTCCTCAAAGAAAGAACAAAGTTCTAATTTCCTCTGCATCTGGACTCAGCATGCTCTTTTTGATGACCTACTCTCAGAAGTAAATTTTCCACTGTGGCCTCTAATTTTGTGCATAAGATTCTTCTCAAGGTTACAATCTGGTTGCAGGTGCAAAAAAAAAAAAAAAAACTGCATATGAGGGAAAATATTCTAAGTGGAATCTATGGCTCATCAAGCTGTCTCCGACCTTTCTTATTTACTTAAACACTGATTCTCTTCACATCATAAAATGCATAATATGACAGCATGGTAGCTATAGTCATGACAAGGGCAAAGCTGCCTGAAAGTTTCAGGGTGGCTTTCATGAGGTCAATATACTTTAGTGGAATCTTTCTTGGTCCAGGTTATCACCCTCAACTCAGTAGGTTATAAAACGATGATTCACTAAAATCTAAATAACAGGAGAATAATTTATGAATAGAAATTTGACTGTATAATATTATAACAGGATATATACTTATTGCCAGTGACATCCCCATCTCAGCAGCCAGGTACCTTGAATATCAAATTTGTAAATCCTGGTGAACATAGATCAAGAAAAACAAAAATCTTTTCATTTGGAGTGTGATAGAGGCTAACCAATTTTCCTTCTCTAAAACAGAATCATGCTAGTACTAAATGGGAATATCTGTGTAGACTGATTTAGGGTCTATACTGCACAACTTTAGGGGATGCCATTCACATTGTAATCTATGTGAATGATGCCCTGTGGAGTTGTGCAGTACCCAATTTGTGAGGCTATACACACAGAAACTCTGAAAATGCTGTGCCTCTCCTTTCTATGTGTGGGGTTGGTTAATGCCTGATAATCTGTGCCTTTATATTCCAAATCATTACAACAAGCTTTCCATATTAAAATATTGTTCCTATTCTGTACTTTCCATTCACAACATTTTAGTGCAATGTCCTGATAATATAAAACAGTAGTTCCCAAAAGTTATTACATAAAAGGAAAGAAAAAAAGCCCTTGTTTAAAATGCAGATCTCATGTACCCATATCCAAGGACTCTGTTTCGGTAGGTCTGGGGTAAAACCTAGAAATCTGCATTTTAAAAAGCATTCCTGGTGGTTCTGTAGCAAGTGGCCCTTGAGAAACAACCTCTAAAATGCAGATTACCCATTTCCAAAGCACTCTCTAAGATGTGGAATTGCTGGTCAGGTTTTCTTTACGTAACTAATTTCACCCATGGCATAGAGATTTTTGTCCACTTCCCAGATACAGAACTCTGTCTGATCATGAGATCTCTAGAGTCTGTGACCCTTTGTCCATGAACTACACTAATACTTAGAACAACACTTCAAAGCAAAATGTATTTTTTTAGAGAGAAGTTAGAAATTCAGTGTGAATCTATTTTATTTAGGCTAATTCTATTCTGGTGACTGCCAAATGCTCACAGCATGGCTGATTTCCAGTCAGTACTCTCCTTAGACTAAAATATCTTATTTTTGATAATTTTCCCCACATGATGGCTTCTATTTGATAGGATAAATCTGGCTTTCTTGTCTGCTTACATCCTTAACCTCTCCAGGAGAGGTTACTGTTTGGATTCTCAGTAATGTTCACAACACTTTCTCCTTTACTATGGCTTCAAATTTAATTAACATGCCATTTAAATTCTTTTCAAAGCCATTAATGAAGACATTAGCCAACCACAGACATAATACCATCCCTCTGCAACTGGAAACCATGTCACCTAGCAAACAAGGCCCATGTTTCAATTACTTCAGCTCCATTTCAAGGCTTCTACAAGTATAGGGCCATTCACTGGTAATGAATATTTATAGAAAAAATATTTATTCAAACCCAAACTCCATAAATGTGGATAACACCCAACCAGTAGTCCAAAAAGTAAAACTTCAAACAAAAACCTAACACAAAACCAAATAATTAAGGTTTGTGGTAGTTTTGGACGGATGTGATATAATGATCCAACTTGCTCCCTTTCACTGGGTCCTACAATTCCCATAATTAGGGACATTTGAATAGAGAGGTTAAATCTTCTCCAGACTCTGAGAAAAATTTTGTCCTATGCCTTATCAATTTTAGGAGTCCTAATTAGTTAGTGGATTCAATATCTGATCATCTTTGTTAGACTCTCTCAGATCTTGTGCTCCAGTTTAACTAGTCATCATTTTCCCCCTGCAATTAAGATTTATAATAACGGGAATTTGCGTTATTTCCACATCTCAATCTTCAGGGTAACCCAATTTCACCAAGACTGGGATTCTGACTTCCTCTTTCTTAACAGACCTCTAAGGGCAACAGTCCAACACTTGAAATTAAGCCCAAATGTGAAGGTCCCAGTTATCGCTGGATGATCTCCCCAATGTTTAACACCTTCCTGTGTCCCAGATCTCAGACTTCTGTTGTGCAGAAGTCCACAATACTTGCAAGAAGAATTAATTACAAAAGAATGTAATGGGATATATAACAGCAGTAACTTAGGCTGGCACAGTCAGGGAAGGTTCCCCTGAGAGAGTGACATTTAAGCTAACCTCTGAAGTTAGCTGGGAAAAAAAAGGGAGAGAGGGAGAAACATAGGATAATTAAAACCTACCCAATACCTACCTTGCATGTCTAATAGGCATATCATATTTTAAATTATCCAGAAACAGAACTTTTTATTCTTTACCCCCTACCTCCACCATTACCAAAACTGTGCCTCTTCCAGGTGCATAATCTTTAATATCCTCTGGTTCAGGAGTTCATCTTTTCAATATTTCTTTTTAGGTTTTTTTTAAACCTTAATTTTGGGAGATCCTTACATCGTCATATATGTTGCATATCCTTTCCCCACTTTTGTGTCTTTCATTCAACTTTAATTATGATAATTTTTACTACACCAACTTTTTATTTTTTATATGTCATATGTACCATTTTTTCTTTATGCTCTCTAACTGCCTCATATTTGTAAATATGTTCCACAAACCATGATCATATTTTTATTCATCTATATTTTTATTCCTGTTTTCTCTACTTTTTACACATGTAAATCTTTGATCCATTTGTGATTTATTTTGATGCAAGGAGTGAGACAGGGATACATAAACTACCATTTATTGAGGATTTACTGTGTGCCAGGCACATTCATTATTTCATTATGATGTAAGTATTACTCTCCCATTAAACAGATGATAAAACTAATGCTCAGAGATGTTAAGTAACTTGCCGAAAGTCACACAGCTGGATAACGGCACAGCAGGGGTTTGAACTCAGGATCACCTGACTCCAAAACCCACGCTTAATCATTCTTACAAATTGTAGAGTTGTGATGGTAAATTTCATTGGATACTGAATTTTTTATGTACTTAATAACATGTCTGAAGTCTCTAATCTGTTCCATTTCTAGGCCAGCACCATACTGTTTTCATTTCTATTTAGCTTTACAAAAGGTTTTAAAATCTGATAAGGCAATGCTCTTCATTGCTTCCTCTTTCAGAAGTCAGCTGGCTATTGTAATATATTTACTCTTTCAGGTAAACATTAAATCACTTTGCAAGGTACAAAAATACTGCATTGGAATTTTGATTGAGATTGCATTTATATATTCATTATTTTAGGGGGGATTAATATATTTACAATCTTAGAAAAAAAGACACATCTCCCCATCTATTCAAGTCTTTTACATGCCCCTCAGGTAGAGTTTTTAGTTTATTCTTAGAAATTCTATTTATTTGTTCTATCATCCATGTTTTGTTAATGTTTTTGATACTATTGTGAATGGAATCTGATGATGATGATGTGTGTGTGTGTGTGTGTGTACATATAGAACTCTTTCTTCCTTTTAGATTTTACTTGCATACAATCTTTATATACAATTGTCATTAAAAATTATAGTAATTTGGGACTTCCCTGGTGGCGCAGTGGTTAAGAATCCGCCTGCCAATGCAGAGGACATGAGTTCGAGCTCTGGTCCGGGAAGATCCCACATGCCGCGGAGCAACTAAGTCCACATGCCACAACTACTGAGCCTGTGTGCTAGAGCCTGCGAGCCACAAATACTGAGCCCACGTGCCGCAACTACTGAAGCCCGCGTGCCTAGAGCCCGTGCTCCACAACAAGAGAAGCCACCGCAATGAGAAGCCCCCGCACCGCCCGCGCACTGCAACGAAGAGTAGCCTTCGCTCGCTGCAACTAGAGCAAGCCCGTGTGCAGCAACGAAGACCCAACGCAGCCAAAAATAAATACATAAAATAAATAAATTTATTTTAAAAATTATAGTAATTTATAATCTGATTTTATTCAATAGTTTCACAAGTATTTGTCCAACCTACCTCATCTAATTTTTAAAATATTTAACAAAGCATTTCAGAGATACAAAATCATATACATGTACATATATAACATATATAAAGGATGAGGGCAAATATAACATACAAATACTTACAATATGAGAATCTTACCAATTTTGTCTACTGAAATTGGTAGCTGTATTAGTCAGTTTGGGCTGCCATAGCAAATACATAGGTTGGGTGGCTTAAACAACAGAAATTTAATTTTCAAAGTTCTGGAGATGGGGAAGTCCAAGATCTAGGTACTAACAAGATAGATTTCATTCTAAGACTTCCTCTCTTGGCTTGGAGGAGACCACCATCTCACTGTGTTCACATGACCAGACGTGCACAAAGAAAGAGAGACCAAGAGAGCATGCAAGCTCTATGGTGTCTCTTCTTAATAAGGAAAATAATCCTATCATATCAGGTTCCCAACCTTATGACCTCATTTAACCTTAATTACTTCTTTACAAGCCCTAAACCCAAATACAGTCACATTGGTGGTTAGGTCTTCAATATATGGGTTTTTGAGGGACACAATTCACTCCATAGCCAACTATTTTACTGAATAGTCATATTGCTCTAATTAAACTTTTTTTTTTTTACCAGATCCTCCTGGTTTTTCTAGATATATAATCATGAGAAAGTAATGGTAATTTTGCCACTTTATTTTATATAGCTATAATTTAGTGGTTGAGACAATACTGGTGATTTCTGGGATCACTGTCTTGTCCCTGATTATAAAAGAAATGGTTGTGGTGTCTGACCATCAAATATGATGCTGGCTGCTACTTTAATGAAGCATCTTTTTATCTGTATTTTATTTGTTACATTTTTTATCAGGAATAGATGTTGAATTTTATCACTTTTGGCATCTGTCAACATAATCATATGCTTTATTTTTCTTTTTTGAAACTATTATTACTACTGTAAATATCATCAGATTTGAACTACCTCACATCCCTGAAATAAAATCTACTTGTTTCATGTTCTATTATTCTTTCATTATACTCTTGGATTCTATTTATTAATATTGTATTTCAGATGTTCACATCTGTGTTCAGAAGTGAAAATTGGCACTATTTCTATTTTTGAACTCTGTCAGGCTTTGTTATTAAGCTAATCCTGGCTCCATAAAATAAACTTCCCTTCTTTCTCTATTGTCTGATACAATATAAATAATATCAGAACTATTTTCTAATTGAATGTCTTTAACAATTTTCCAGTGAAACTCACTGGACTCAGTATTTTTTAATGGCTTTCTCTCCCCGCTCCCCATGGGTAAGGTTTTTCTCTCTTACTGAGTCAACTTCGGAAATTAACATTTGCATATAAAATCATTTATTCCACCCAGATTTTAAAATTTATTAGCAAAATTACACACAATATACAATTTTTAAACATTTATCTGTAGTTATTTCTTCTTTCTTATTCTTAATGTTATATATTTGATTTCTTTTGCCCTTCCTCATTTATTATCAAAACTATTGCTCTGTGGTTCATCTCCCAGCAAGAGCACACCAGCTCTGCCCATTCCATGCCACAGCTTAGCACTAGATCTGGGGCAGAGAGGTCCTGGCAGGACTCTGCCACAGAGGTAGCCCAGATCGCAGGCAGCAAGCAGCACAGCCACCTCAATTCCTGTAGCCACAATGCCCCGACTCCCAGCCCCAACCTAATTCACACCAGATCCTTGCACTAAATCTAGGACAAACACAACAGAGAAAGGGATGCAACCTTGGGCTGCTTCTGAGTGAAACTGCAGATGCCTACACAGGTGGTGCATAGGTCCTCTGTGACTGCATGGGCCTCACTTACTTCAGCAATCACCTCCTTTGGGAAAGGGCACACACTCAAGGGCAACAGAGTCTCATCGAATCTGACCCCCAGAGATTCTACTCCAACAACTGGGGAGCAGACCCAGTCCCTGACAGGGTGGTGACAGCCAGGGAGCAGAGACGAAGCCCCATCTCACATCCACCACAGGCTCTGGATACTACAACAACACTCCCATGAATGGCCAGCACACCCTGAGGAAAGCAAAAAATAAAAGAATTCAGCAACACTAAACCTACTCTAAAAGAAACATTGAAGGGTCTTCTCTAAAGAGAAAAGAAGCAAAAATCTATAGGAAAGGGAAAATCACAACAGGAAAGGCAAATATAAAACTATTTAAGCTATCAGTTTAAAGCAAGTAGATATAGTTATGGGTCAACATACTTGAACTCCATGGTAACCACAAATCAAAAATATACAACAGATTCACAAAAACCAAAAAGAAAGGAACTCAAGCATACTACAAAAGAAAATCATCAAACCACAAAAGGAAAAACAAAAAGAAGAAATGAAAAAAGAACTTAAAAAACAACAGGAAACAAGGATTAAAAGGCAATAAGTACATACCTATCAATAATTACTTTTAATGGCAATGGACTAAATGCTCTGATCAAAAGACACAGAGGGGCAGATTGGATTAAAAAAACAAGAACCTACAATATGCTGCCTACAAGAGACTCACTTTTGGATGAAAGACACACTCACTCAGACTGAAAGTGAGAGGATGGAAAAAGATATTTCATGCAAATAACAAGAAAGCTAGGAGTAGCAATACTCATATCAGACAAAACAGACTAAAACAAAGGTCATAAAGTAAAACACACAAGGGCACTATGTAATGATAAAGGGATCAGTACAAGAAGGGGATATTATACTCATTAACATATGTGTAACCAATACAGGAGCACCTAAATATATAAAACAAACACTAACAGACAGAAAGGGTGAAATTGACAGGAATACAATAACAGTAAGACTTCAACACCCCACTGACATCAAAGGACAGATCATCCAGACAGAAAATCAACAAGGCAACAGAGGTCCTAAGTGACAAAATAGACCAGCTGGACTTAGTTAATATCTATACAACAGTACATCCAAAAAAACCAGAATACACATTCTTTTCAAGCACACACAGAGTGTTTTCTAGAACAGATCACATACTAGGTCACAAAACAAGCCTCGGCAAAATTAAGAGGATAGAAGTTATTTCAAGCATCTTTTCTGACACAACGATATGAAACTAGAAACCAACCACAGAAAGAAAAACAGGAAAAGAACAAACACATGGAGACTAAACAACATGCTACTAAAAAACCAATGGGTCAATGATAAAATCAAAGAAGAAATCAGAAAATACCTTGAGACAAATGAAAATGAAAACACAACTTTACAAAATTTATGGGATGCAGGAAAAGCAGTTCTAAGAAGGAAGTTCATAATGATATAGTCCTTCCTCAAGAAATAAGGAAAATCTCAAACAACCTGTCCTTAAAAGAATGAGAAAAACAAACAAACAAACCCCAAAGTCAGCAGAAGGAAAGAAATAATAAAGACTGGAGAGGAAATAGAAATTAAAACACAATAGAAAAGGTCAATATAACCAAGAGCTGGGTTTTTTGAGAAGATAAAATCAACAAACCTCTAGCCAGGCTCACCAAGAAGAACAGAGAGGAGACCCAAATAAACAAAATAAATGAAAGAGGAGACATAACAACTGATACCACAGAAATGCAAAAAAAATCATAAGAGAATACTATGAACAACAAATTGGACAACCTAGAAGAAATGGAAAAGTTTCTAGAAACATAAAGCCTGCCAAAACTGAGTCAAGAAGAAACTGAAAATTTGAACAGACTGGTTACTAGAAGTGAAATAGAATCTGTAATTGAAAATCTCCCTGCAAACAAAAGTCCAGGACTGGATGGAATCACTGGGGAATTCTACCAAATGTAAAAAGAAGAACTTATACCTATCCTTCTCAAACTATTCCTAAAGACTGAAGAGGAGGAAACACTCCCAAATTAATTTTATGAATCCACCATCACCCTGATCCAACACCAGACAGCCACTACAAAAAAAAAAAAAAGAAAATTACAGGCCAATAGCTTTGATGAATATACATGCAAAAATTCTCAACAAACTATTAGCAAACCAAATCCAACAATACATAAAAAGAATTAGACAACAGGATCAAGTTGGATTCATTCCAGGGTCACAAGGATGGTTCAACAAATGCAAATCAATGTGATACACCACATTAACAAAATGAAAGACAAAAACATAATCATCTCCACAGACACAGAAAAAATATTTGACAAAATTCAACATCCAGTCATGATAAAAACTCTCACCAAAGTGGGTATAGAGGGAAATATCTCAACGTAATAAAAGGCATTTACCACAAACCCACAGTCAGCATAATACTCAGTGGTGAAAAGCTGAAAGCCTTCACATTAAATTCAGGAACAAGACAAGGATGGCTACTCAGCTCTCACACCTCAGAGGCTCAGGCATGACACCTGGCCAGAGCACCAAGACCCTGTCAGCCACACGGCTCAGAAGAAAAGGGAGAAAGGAAAAGAAAGAAATAAAAAAGGTATTAAAATAAAAAAATATATATATCATTAAAATTTTAAAAAAGGAATAAAAAAAGAAGAGAGCAACCAAACCAATAAACAAATCCACCAATGATAACAAGCGCTAAAATCTACACTAAGATAAACATATAAATCAGAAACTAGTTAGTCGCATACAGCAAACCCCAAGTCTACAGTTGCTCCCAAAGTCCACTGCCTCAATTTTGGGATGATTCATTGTCTATTCAGGTATTCCACACATGCAGGGTGCGTCAAGTTGATTGTGGAGATTTAATCCGCTGCTCCCGAGGCTGCTGGGAGAGATTTCCCTTTCTCTTCTTTGTTCGCACAGCCCCTGGGGTTCAGCTTTGGATTTGGACCCACCTCTGCATGTAGGTCACCCTCTGGCATCTGTACTTCGCTCAGACAGGACGGGGTTAAAGAAGCAGCTGATTAGGGGGCTCTGGCTCACTCAGGCTGGGGGGAAGGAGGGGTACGGATGCGGGGCGAGCCTGCGGCAGCAGAGGCCAGCATGAAGTTGCAGCAGCCTGAGGCGCGCCATGTGTTCTCCCGGGGAAGCTGTCCCTGGATCATGGGACCTTGGCCGTGGTGGGCTGCACAGGTTCCCGGGAGGGGCGGTGTGGAGAGTGACCTGTGCTTGCACATAGGCTTCTTGGTGGCTGCAGCATCAGCCTTAGCGTCTCATGCCTGTTTCTGGGGTCCGCACTGATAGCCACGGCTCACACCCGTCTCTGGAGCTTGTTTAGGTGGTGCTCTGAAATTCCTCTCCTTGCGCACCCCAAAACAATGGTCTCTTGACTCTCAGGCAGCTCCAGACTTTTTCCCGGACTCCCTCCTGGTTAGCTGTGGCGCACTAGCCCCTTTAGGCTATTTCACGCAGCCAACCCCAGTCCTCTTCCCGGGATCTGACCTTCGAAGCCCGAGCCTCAGCTCCCAGCCCCCACCAGTCCCAGCTGGAGGGTGAGCAGACAAGCCTCTCGGGCTGGTGGGTGCTGGTTGGCACCCATCCTCTGTGTGGGAATCTCTCCGCTTTGCCCTCTGCACCCCTGTGGCTGCGCTCTCCTCCGTGGCTCTGAAGCTTCCCCCCTCCGCTACCACCCTGTCTCCACCAGTGAAGGGGTTTCCTAGTGTGTGGAAACTTTTCCTCCTTCACAGCTCCCTCCCAGAGGTGCAGGTCCCATCCCTATTCTTTTGTCTCTGTTTTTTCTTTTTTCTTTTGCCCTACCCAGGCATGTGGGGAGTTTCTTGCCTTTTGGGAAGTCTGAGGTCTTCTGCCAGCGTTCAGTAGGTGTTCTGTAGGAGTTGTTCCACATGTAGATGTATTTCTGATGTATTTGTGGGGAGGAAGGTGATCTCCACATCTTACTCCTCCGCCATCTTGAAGGTCCTCCCTATCCATATATTTTACAAAAGTTTTTTTTAAGAGATTGTCCATTGTGTAATATTACCAACGATCCTTTGTGTAAGGATCCAGGCAGTGAATTATTTGTACAATTTTAATTTTAGGGTGAAAAAATTTCCTTCTTGAGACAAAGTTTTGTATTTCATTTCATACAATAATTTTTTTGTAATAATGAAATATAACTCAATTTACTTCAATTTCTCCCTTGGCTCCCAGGTGCTCAGAACCAAATTTCATATTCAAACTGTGGTAGTAATTCATCCAAAAGCTCTGAAATATACATCTCTCTTTCTTCTGATGGTTTCTGTGCTTTCCTTTCTAAAATTTTAATTGCCCTATTTTAAAGATATTGTAGTATTTCAAACCTCTTTGAATATGTTTTAAAGTCAATGAAACTTGATATATTTATCGAAAATGAATTCCAAGTTTCTTTTTATCTCTGGAATTCTCAATAATGTATTGCAAACACATACACAGTCTCATTTTGACCCATAATTCCTTTGACTAAGAAAGAACCACAGAATGCTATATGTAAAAGGAACTTTAGAGGTCATCTGTTCTAGATAAATCTCTTTACTTTGCCTACGAAGATGAAAATATTTGCTCAAGGCTACATAGCTAGTTACAAGTAGATCAGGGATTAGCACCCATATTATCTGAATCCCAATTTCCAATCCACTATTCTTTTTATCTACTCTATCATATCCAAAATCAAAAGACGTTTAATAGCTAATCCCAGTCAGGAAACCTATTTCCTCTCTTGGGCTCTTATCAATAAATACTGCTCTCCCTAGCAATGAAGCTCTATTTACTTTCCAAATTGCTTATGACTTGCTTCATGTCTTATAATATACAAATATATTCTAAACAAAAATTCAATAGTTTAGGCCATCATATTGTACCAGTATCCTCTTTAAATAACGGAGTTCCTTCTTTTTGTGTATTTATATCCCTTTACCCCTATGGCGAAAATTAATTCATGTTTTTTCAGCTGCCCTTATCTTTCTATTGCAAGCCCACACTGAATCAGAGAATCTTGTCAAGCGTATTAGTATGCCCCTACCTCAGAGAACTCTGACTACTGCTCAGCATAATGAGGAGTGGGGTGTCTGGTTCTTGAGAGTTAATTGGAGTTGGCTGACCTAAATTTTGAAGCTTTATTACCTGACCTTTTCTTAAAGGAACACACATCTCAAGCCTACAGAGGAAAAGCGGGGGTTGGGGGAAGGGAGTGCAAAAACCGGCTGCCGAGCTGCTGGCTGTTCTCTGAGTGTAATTCCACCTGCTTCCATCTGGTACAGGATTTCCAAGGCTCAGCTGGTTATTTTATCCTTGCTACATTCTATAAACTTAAGTCGAAATAATAGACTCTACATTTTGATGATAAAGAAACTGAGGCACAGAGCTCAGAGGGAAAAAGGCAATAGGCAGAAAAAGGCAAAAGGCTTTTGAGTCCATGTCCTTTGTAAACAACTCTTCCTCCAGCTATTATGCTGGCCGTTACCAAGAGCTGAAAGGCAGGATCAGCCCTCAGTAACACAGTAATCACTTATTTCTGGGCTCTTTACTCCCTCTTTCAGCACCCTCACACAGCTCTCAGCCTTCCTGTCATAGAAGGCAAGAAAGAAAATATGAGTAGTGTTTATTGAGCACTTACTGTAGAGGCACTTTCATATACATCATTTTGTTAATTCTCTCATGAACCTTAACTTGTAGGCATGATCAGCTTTCTTCTCAAAGACAGAAACTGACTCTTCTCAGAGAGAATAAGTAAAATGACTAAGAATTACAAAGTAGATTGCAGTTTTAGTGTACAAAAACCCACGTGGTCTGAACTTAAGTCCCTCACTCTTTTCATTTTTATCATGTTCTCTCTCTTAACTGCTTTGATGAATTAATTCATGTTAGGGATTTCAGCGTCACTATTCCAAAGAAAAATGGTGGAAAAGAAGGAATGGCTAAAGTTGAATTTTAAGGTACTGAAACACTCTGGTGGAACAGGTTACGTACTTTGGAAGAGGAGTTATTCTTCCCCTCTTCAAATCACACACCAATTACTCTGTTTATAGGGAACTCTACTCAATATTCTGTAATAACCTATATGGGAAAAGAATCTGAAAAAGAATGGAGATATGTATAACTGGATCATTCTGCTGTACACCTTGTAAATCAACTATACTCTAACAAAAAATAAAATTTTTTAAAATTACTCTGTTTATGCATAAGAAAGGAGCATCTTGGTAAGGATTTGAAATATCAAAAGATAGCCAAGAATACGTTGCTGAGATTTCTGCCCCTATTGGACCTTGAATAATAAACTATACCGTGAATGACAGTTTGAGTATTTCAAGCATATATGTCCTGGGTCTGCCTTTCATCTTTTAAAATGTAGACACAGGTCCATGCATGCGTGCCTGCAAGTGTGCGTGCACACACACATCCCATGATCATATACACTCTGAAGGTCTGTTAATTATCAGGAAATCAGACACTGGGTCTTAATGCTATGACGGAGGCTATTCAGATGCCTGGCTCTAATAGCTGTGTCAAGATGACTTCAAGGCTGTGGAAGGTAAAGGCAAATGTGTGCTGCATATGCTGCCAGGAAAATACCAAGCTACTGATGTGCTGATAGGAGGTTCTCCCTACCCCCAATCCTCCAGCTCCAATTCTAACTGCCTGCTTACTTGATTCTTAATATCTTCACATATATTCCAATACATTCTAACTCTGAACCTAATCAGTTTCACATTTGCAATCTGAAAAAGAGACATTACAGACTTGAATATATCATACACATACACACACACACACACACACAAGGTCTGAGTAACCATTTTCGTTCCACTGTCCTGTAATGGTGGTTATTTTACATTAAGTCATGAACACTTTCTTGTCAGATAATCATGGAAATGAACATTTCCTTGACAGCAAGACTTTTCACTTTTTTATCTCTAGGTCTTCAGAATACTGCTAGGTATCTGGAACATAATAGGAGCTCAAATAATATTTGTAGGAAGATAATTAATATGGTAGGATAATATCAGAAAACATGTGGAGTGAAATCTTATCTGTGGAACAGTCTGTCTCTATATATAGAATCATGGTTTAGAACACAAGATTTAGAATTCTGTAACAGATGCCTCTGGTGCTCCATGTCATAGCCTCTTGGAACAGCTCTGATTTCAGCTGGTGGACAGGTCCAGGGGAGATCAGACAACTTCCCATTGGCAGCTGTTCCACCTCAAGCCTATATAGCATACGGTCTTTCTGCTTTGTACTCCCAAGGCCTTCCCTCATGCCTCTTGGTGTTCCAATAAGTGCAACCCAGAAAGGCAGTTGAATTAATACGCCCAGGGACAACCCTCAGCCACTGGAGGACAGGAGTCAGTGAATAAAACTTTCAGTATCTTCTCAGGTGAATGATTCCAGGAGGTATTTTATATACCTCCAGGAAGTCCCAGTAATATTGAGCCCCAGTTACCCACAGTAGTGACTTAAAAATGCACTCTTGTATCAGCTTTTCCTTCTTTCCTGACTTAGTCTACCTACCCTCTCACTTTGCTTTCTGAGATCACATCCCAAATAAACTACCTTAACCCAAGTCTTTGTCACAGGCTCTGCTTTCAGGAGAACCTAAATTAAGACAAGTTCATAAGAGGGCAGCTAAAATTATGGTTCTGCCACTTATTAGCTGTGTGGCCTTGGACAAATTACTAAAATTCTCTGAGTATCAGTTTCTTTAACTATTAATGGGCATAATAATAGAAGCTAACTCAAATGGTTATTGAAAAATATTAGATACAATAATGTATGTAAAATGCTTATTAGCACAGTGCCTAGCCTATCATAAGGTATCAACAAAATGATGATTGTAAATACCACCATGCATCTGACTAAGGTGTTCATATATAGATTGAATCTGTGATAGTCTCATAGTACTCACATAGGTAGCTAGCTGCTACCTAGCCTAGGATGGATGATGCTCCCATTCCCCCACATTCCTCCAACCCTGCCTCCCCAAGGATGCGTAGCACAAAAGATAACTTGGCACCTATTTAAGTGTTTCTAATAAATCTGACAAGGACGCCTAATGAACACATAGTCAACAGCAGAGCATGCCATACTGAAATCTGACTGGAAGTCAGCTGCCACACTGATTATGGTAGCATCCATGAGGGGAATCAGATCGGATAGGAAGACTGGACTGTAGCAATTTCCTACATCACACTAATCAGGAAGACTCCTCAAGTGTTGAGATTGGTATTTCTAGCCTAATGAGCAGTGAAACGTAATGAGCAACTCTTTCATTCAGATGCATTGTCACTGAACAGCACACAAGTGCCAGGCATCAAAATCTCAAGAGGGAACCCTTACCACACTCTTTTGTCATAGGAGATATTTTTGTCATTCGGCAATGTGAGTTTTAAAAAAAAAGGTTCTGTGTTTTCCTCGTGAGCTACTTACTAAGATTCTGATCCAGGACATCAGCAATAAAAGAAAAAGTTATCGATTCATTGAACAAACTGTGTTCTAGATAAGAACACAAAAGTTTAAAATCAGAAGGAATTAGCAAAGCAGATGAGACAGCATTTGAACAATTTACAGAATACCACAGGTATTCACAGAGGGAACAGCAGCTTTTCAGTCTGTGGTACATGGAAGCACATGTGGGACCAGATGCAGATTAAGGCAGCACATCCCAACTATCTTCACATGATGGCACACATAAGAATGCTAACATTTGTATGGCATTCTGCAGGTAATGAATGAGATTGATCTTTCCTCCCTCTTACCCAGGAAGTCCCCCATGGAAAAAAAATCAAATCAAAGCAAAACAATGAAATAAAAATCCACTAAATCCTCAAACATGTTCCTCTCTTCTAAAAATACCTGCTTAAAGTTTACAAAAGCAATCCTTCCATTTCCCTATTTACGCTTGACCAGAACACAAGCATACTTACAAACACATTGATAGGAATCCTTTTCACTGGAGATTTCTTACCCCATTTTCAAATAGGCACATACAGGGTTGAAAAGGAGGTTTTCCTACAATCTCAGAAAGAGGAGGTCAGCTTCAATGTACGTGGTGGGCAGAATAATGGCGTTCCAAAGATGGCCAGGCCCTAATCCCCAGAAACTGTGAATGTCAAATTACATGGCAGAGGAGAATTAAGGTATCAGATGAAATTAAGGTCACTAATCAGCTGCTATCCTTAAAGAGATTATCCTAGATTATCTGGGTGGGCCCAACATAATTATAAGCGTCCTTAAATGTGAAAGAGGAAGGCAGAAGGGTCAGTGTCAGAGTGATGCAATGTGAGAAAGACGACCAACCATTGCTGGCTTTGAGAAAGAAAGGGGCCACGGAGCTAAAGAATGTAGGAAGCTTTCGGAAACCAGAAAAGACAAGAACAGATGCTTCCCTAGAGCCTCCAAAAAGGAATTCGACCTGCTCACACCTTGATTTTACCCCAGTGAGAGCCATTTCAGACTTCTGACCTTCAGAACTTTAAAATAATACATTTGAATTGTGTTAAGCCACTAAGTTTGTGGTAATTTGTTACAGCAGCAATAGAAAACTAACATAATACACTTCATCAAAAAAGGTACAGGCATAAAATAATTCACTCTTTAAGACGAATTGAAGGAGACATATTTTGTGGTTACTTTCTAGTTATTGCCAACCAATAATTAGCATGTTTCCAAGTATAGGTCCTCCCAGGGCTTTATAATAACACTTATATAGTGCTATCATAGAGGTATGAAAGACCCTCTTGCACAAAATTATTTTTTAACAGCTTGTCACATTTTTAATATTACCTATATAAAGTTTTTCGAGAAGAAGGCGGCCTGTACTCAAACACACAAACAGGTCATCTGAAGAAATACAAATTAACTCCACACTTTTCAAATTCTAGGTGTTAGGAAAACCACACATAAAAAAAAAACAACCCACAATACAAACATACTACAGCTTTCTGGAGTGTCCATTTTACTCTAAGATTGGGGAGCAGGCAAGAGTATCATTTCTCAACTAAAACACACTTAAGCAGATTTGGAAATAAATTAGATTTTTGCATGAGTTTTAGGACAAAACGAGAAGCATTTCACATATAAAACTGTTCTTTATTTTTAAGAAAAGCTCCAACTGACTCCCTGGTGTGTGAGTTCACGTTTCTTTTCCTGTAGACAACTTTGAGAAGTACTGCATTAAATCATTATCTGCCAGTTTCAATTTTTCTCATTGTGTATACTTGATGTTGCCAGATAGGTTGCAAGCTCCTCAAGAGCAGGGACTGTGTCTTCTACTTCTTTTGTATTTGCACTAAAGTTTCATGTGTGAAAGCTCCAGGTCAGAGTTGCTTTCTGAGCTATGAACTCTTCTCAACAGGTCCAGGTTTTTAAGGTGAGACCTACTCCTAATGGATAAATAATAAGCCACAAACAGACTTAGCCATGTTTATTTCATTATAAATAATAAAATGCACATACTGCAAGAATGTATGGATATTTACACACTGTCACTGCGTTATGCAAAATCTGCTTCTAGCAGATCTTAGCTAACCCACTGCCCTGACACGAAGTGGGACAGGAAAGCATACGTCATGACAGGATGTTCCACAAGACTGTATGACAGTTTCCTAAAGAACAGGAAATATTGTTCTTGGCTTCTCCTTTTGCCTTCTGTCTCTCCTCATTCCAGAATGGTCTCAGAATTCAAAGGGAAAAGCAAAAATAATCAGGAAGTATTTGAAAGAGTACTAGAGGCCTCTAATTTGTTGACAGTGGAAGGTTTTCCATTTGTTAGCACATTGCAATTTTCATATCCTGTGCCTTACCCTGCATTTTTACTGAATGCTGCTGACACGGCCTCTCAGCAGAATGAAACTTATTTTCCCTGTTACCTAGTCAGAAAAACTTCCCTCTTCCGAGGTTTACAACATGCAGACAAAACAAACACCTGGTGGAAAAGTAACACATCAGCCAATCAACTGGCTGTTCTGTCAACATGATGCACAAACAATGTATGTATGGATATGGATACAGATACATACACATCTACATATAAGCTACATAATTATATATACTAAATGTTTGATTGATTTAGCATCATGTAGGTATAGCCTTAAACCCTACTTTGGTAGGCCAGGGTGGTTAGCTCTCAAAAAATTTGTGTAATATGCGACTTGTCCTCCTGTTTCCCATCAATCTTTTAGCGCTTCACTGACTAGTTGTGCCCTGTGTACCCAGCTCCTGATCTTCCCTACTGTCTTTCTTCTCATCCCCTGTCCTCTCATTCCTTCTCATCTCCTGGCCTATGCTTTCAGTTGCAAATAGGATTCTCTGACAAGCAAACTCTGAGATTAGCATGCAGGAAGTATACAGGAGAACACTCTGAGTTAATACTTGTGGAGGGAAGGGAATGGAAGGAAGCAGGATTAGACAGAGAAAAGTTGAGCTGTCATATAGTGCCAGCAAAAATCTCAGCGAATCCCACCAAGATGGACTTTGAGTCAGCCTAGAGTGGAGGGGCACAAGCCTTGATACCCCTTTGTCAATCAGTCCTTAGTAGGAGCTACCCCTTGGGTGAGGCATTTTTCTTCCCTCCTCCTAGCAGCTAAGAGAATAAGTCCTTCATTCCTGACACCGTTCTAAGGGGCATAGCACAGTATCTACCACATTCTCTAACAGGGACCACATTACCGAACAATTTAATTAAAACAGATTCCTGCTAAATATTACCATGACCAGAAAAAGTTAAAAACAGAAGTTTCCCTGGGATAACCATTAAGCAATACTGGGACATTTTTGACCCCATGACAAACCAGCAGAAGAAATGATTTTCCAAGTCCTTTCAAATTGTTCCATAAAAGCAAATGATCACTTTATTGATAGGTCAAACACTAAAAGTGAGTTGCTGAGTGGAAGCAGCATAAACTTTGAAATCATATGAATTTGGATGAGAATTTTGACTCTAATTTCTGTAACTTAGTCAAGCAAGTTACTTCTCTGAGCTTCAGTCTTCTCAGCTTTAAAATCTGGCTAATAATAAGCACCTACTTCATAAAGGTTTTATGATCACTCAATGAGATAATCCAGGTAGAATACTTAGTACAGTGCTTGGCTGATAAGAAGTATGGCAATGTAGTGAAGAGGTTAACAGATCCAGCTTTGGAGTCATTAAAAACTAGGGGGTTACCTTCTAGCTTTGTTTCTTACTATCTGTGTAACCTTGGGCAAGTTACTTAACCTATGTAAGCCTCAGCTTAGCTCTATTTATTATAGTAGGTACTACTATTATTTCCATTTTACCTCAATAAAGCTGGAAAAAAAAAAGATCAGGAAAGGAAAAAAAAATTTCCAAAGTTAATTTGTTGTTAATATCTCTTTGTACCTCACCTATTGACCCTAGTTCTAGCTCTTGAAATTAGTCAGGAGCAATTTAATGCCTCTACTCTATGACAGCCCTCTTGTCAGTACTTTGGCAGCCACATCACACTACTCCCTCTTATTGAACTTACCGTTAATTAAAACCCTTTAACCATTCATTCAGTCCGCTATTCATCTATTCATATTTCCCCTCCTTCCTTCCTTCTTTCCATTAATCCATTAATCCATTTATTCACCAAACTGCTTAGTATGTACCAGCCATGAACTAGGTGTTCTCAATAATGCAGGGAAAAAAAAGAGCAGTTTCTCTGATCATGCAGTTAATATTCTAATCAGGGGAAGAAAGACAATAAACAAATAAATGGCCAATAAAATTTGTAAAAATTGTTATAAAGCAGAAAAGCTAGCTGTGATGGAGAATAAGGGGAGGGGGCTCATTAGGTAAAGTTTTCAGGGAAGACCCTTCTAAAGAGTTGACATTTAGCTGAATCTTTCTTTTTCCCTATATGCTCAAATTAAAGATAAATTATTTGAAAGCCCAGAAAATCATAAATTAACCACATTTTTCATGAAAACTATAATGTAAATAGGAGAAAAGAATTTGATTTATAAAAAAAGAAAGATTTACAGAGGAACATATAATTCAAAAAATATTTCCCACTGGAAAGTCAATTATTTCTCCTGCTGTTCTGAGGAAATTAGAATCACTGAGAATAGTTAAGCTCTTGAGGAGAAGAGTAAGCTAGAACGGCAATCAAGTTCTGGAGACAGTGGATACAGCGGAAGAGATTTATAATGAACAATGATGGAATTTACATTTGATTTATATTAGCTACAAATGTTCTATAGGATTCTATCACAACAAGATATTAACCATAAGTGGCCTTGTGAAGTTCATAAGACTGTGACATTTCCTGGGTCTCTAGCATATCAATCAACCAAAAGGGGTTTTATTTCTCCTAAATCAGTGATAATAGGGATTTTTTTTTCACTTCAGCAAAAGTAGAACTGGCCTTGTGGGACATTTACTGATTAAAAGATTCTTATCCTAAGACCAAATATGCCCCAATACATTATACATTATCCTCAACAGACATTAATTAATGAAAAAGGTATGAAACAAACAGCTAGTCAAAAGCCATGGATTTGAATAAAAGAGTCTCAAGACTAAAATTTGTTGGAGGCTTTCTATCACCAAAGCTGAAATTCTTTCCCATTTCACTAAAATCAGAAACTCAGCCATTCTGATTGACATATGGTAATTATGATCTATCTTTACAGGAAGATGTGTACCTGTGTGAGTAATAATAAAATATTGTAATTGATACCTTTTAGAAGATTATAATTCTATGCTCACTTGGATTTTATCCTAATTCTTCCACACTAAGCCCCCACATTCATGAAATAATGTTCTATTTTGCCTGAACCAATCTATAAATTAATTGACTGCTACGGACCCCATAAGGATTCAGCAGATATTCACAGTGCATAGCACAAAATCTGGCATACAGTAGGTATTCAGTAAATTTTATTAATTAATAATGCTGATTATAATGCTGTTGGCTTAAGAGTCACCTCATGAAAGGCCAGAAAAATGGAAAAGAGGGATGGCATAATCTCCAAAACTTGAAAATGAAACACATTTTTGTACTTGATTTTACAATTAATTAAGCTAAATCAAATTAAAATTTCATAGCATTTTGTAGTTCATGAAATAATTTAATATGTAATATTTTATTTACTCTTCCTAACAATGCTGCTAAAATTACTAAGGGAAATTTTATTATCTCCATTTCTCAGATAAGGAAACAAGTTCAGAAAGATTAGAATTGCATTAAATCTGTAGGTGGATGGATGGATGGATGGATAGATGGATAAAAGGAAGGAAAGAAAGAAGGAAGGAAGGGAGGGAGGAAGGGAGGAAGATAGATTCATTCCTCAAGACCACATAGTTAAAAGTGGAAGAGCTGAAGCAGCTCTAAAATTATAAATGTCAAACCCAGATCACTTTCTAGTGGAGAAAAGTTTAATATTATTACTATTATATTATTGTCAACATTATTACTAAGTATATCAGGTTACCTAACATTGGTAGAGTGCTTGTATTTTTCACATTCTAAATATATCTTATTACATGTGCCTCACACAATCTGTAAGATAAGTAGTTTAGGTAGTTTTAAGCCCCTTTCACTAATGAACAGAATAAGTAGCTTATCTAAGGATCCTTAATGTTCAGTTTAACAATTTTCCTATTTGATGTTGATTATTTAAATTAAAACTAAAATTCAATTCATTGATTCAACAAATTTGCTGGAGTATGTAGTGTTCAGAATGAACTTGTGACAAAATAAATAGTAAGGTAAGCTGGACAAGATATTACAGAGATATAAAAGCCCTATTAAGAAGTTTACATTTTATCCTAAGAGGAATCACAAGCCAAAGAATGGTTTTAAAGAGGAGAGTGCTATGATCTGGTTTACACTGAAGAAAGATCTTTCTGGGTTATATGTGGAGATTGAATTGCTTAGGAAAACCATTTATAATATTACTGTAAGACTCTGATAGGATTTGAGAGTGGCTTTAACAAGAATAATAGCAAGAAGGAGAGAAATTTATAGATTTGAGAGATATTTAGCTACAGTAGGCTCAGTGATACTTGGGCATGGAGGGAGTAAACAAGAACTATGATTGAAACACTTACATGAGGGGGACTTCCCTGATGATCCAGTGGCTAAGACTCTGTGCTCCCAATGCAGGGGGGCCGGGTTTGATCCCTGGTCAGGGAGCTAGATCCCACATGCCGCAACTAAGAGTTCACATGCCACAACTAAAGATCCCACATGCCGCAACTAAAAAAGAAGATCCCGCGTGCCGCAACTAATACCTGGCACGGCCAAATAAATAAATAAATATATATTTTTTAAAAAAACAAATACTTACATGAGCAATTGGGTAAATGTTGAAAAATTTACCATGATTTAGGGGACCCAGAACTTGGAAGAGGTTGGAAGTTCAGAGGAAAAAATGGATTCAATTTGGAATATATTGAATTTGAGATGCCTGTGCTATATCCTACACACACACACACACACACACACACACACACACACACACACACACACGTTGGAATTATTCAAGGGAGAGATAAGGAACTGGATATAAATTCAGGAATCTGCATTATATTGATAGTTAAAGCACTGAGTGGATAACATCTCCCCAAAAATGTTTATGATCTGAGGAGATAAGGATGAATACTTAAAGAATACTAAAATTCAAGGAATGTCCAAGGAAGAATAGCCCACAAAGGAGCATAATCGGGAACATCAAGAGGAGAAGGAGCAAATCCAGAATAGTGTGGTGTCAATGTTTCCAGAAAAACTGCATGGTCAACATTTTTAGAGAGAATGAAACAAAGTCAGCCTTGGTTTTAACAAGGATGCACTTGGTCACCTGGATAAGAGTAGTCCCATCTGTCTCTCATAGACATCAATTACCTAGGTGGTAAAGGCTAGCATTGAACTTATTACTAGGCTAGCATTGAACTTATTACTCTAAATGTCATCTTATCAGGAACTCCTCAGTCAAACACTCTCAAGTTTTCACTAAAATGCCCTAAACTAAAAGCTTACTTATTCAGTAACTCCTTCTCCCAAGAACGATAAAGATAATAGCACATTTTATCCTCAACAATATACTAGCAAGTTGAATCCATGACATATAAAAAGGAATATACACTATGACCAAGCGGGATTTATCCCAGGAATGCAATGTTGGTTTAACAATCTACAACTCAATCAATGTAATATGTCATACTAATAAATAAAGGACTAAAACCAAATGATCATCTCAATAGATGCAGAAAGCATTTGACAAAACCCAATACCTTTTCATGATAAAAATAATTAACCAACTAGGAATAGAAAGAAATTTCCTTAAGCTGAAAAAAGGCATCTATGAGAAAGTTCACAGTTAACATCATACTTGGTGATGAAAGACTGAATGCTCTCTAAGATCAGAAACAAGACAAGGACATTTGCTCTCACTACTTCTATTCAACTTTACACGAGAGGTTCTAGGTAGGAAAATTAGGCAAGAAAAAGAAATCAAAGTATCCAAACTGGAAAGAAAGAAGGCAAATAAACTTTATTTTCAGATGACATAATCTTGTACAGAGAAAACACTAAGGAATCCTCTAAAAACCTTCTAGAGCTAATAAATCAGTTTGACAGGGTTGAGGGATATAAGATCATTATATAAAAATCCACTGTATTCCTATACACTAGCAGTGAAAAATCTGAAAATGAAATTAAGGAAACGATTCCATTTAAAACATCAAAAAGACTAAATAATTAAGTAGAAATTTAACCGAAGAAGTATAAGCTTGTACACTGAAAACTACAAAACATTTCTGAAGGAAATTAAAGAAAACCAAAATAAATTAAAAGACACCCCGTACTCATGCACTTATGGCAATACACCCCAAATGGCTGTCATCTAACTTCCTACCAAAAAACTTTACTGTGCTTTTTTTTTTGCAGAAATTTACAAGCTGATCCTAAAATTCAGATAGAATTGCAAGAGATCCAGAATAATGAAAACAATCTTGAAAAAGAACAAAGTTGGATGACTCACATTTCCTGACTTCAAAAGTCAGTACAAGGGTTCAGTAATCAAAACAATGTGCCACTGTGATAAGGACACATATACAGATCAATAATATAGAACTGAGAGTCAATAAATAAAACCGCACATTTATGATCAATTGATTTTTGACAAGGCTGCCAAGACAATTCAATGGGGAAAGAACAGTCTTTTTAACAAATTGTGCTGAGACAACTGGATATCCACATGCACAGAATGAAGTTCAACCCCTTCCTTAACCATATATAAAACTTGACTCAAATGTATCATAAGCCTACATATAAGAGCAAAAACTAGAAAACTCTTACAAGAAAATATAGATGAAAATGTGCATGACATTAGACTAGTCAACTTCTTTTAGACACAAAGAAAAAATAGATAAATTGAATTTCATCAAAATTTAAAACCTTTTGCGCATCAAAGCATATTACCAAGAAAGTATAAAGATAACCAACATAATGGGAGAAAATACGTGGAAATAATTTATCTGATAAAAGACTAGAGACGTGTATCTGGAATATATAAACAACTATTACAACTCTATAAAAAAAGGATGATAACCCAATGCAAAAATAGTCAAAGAATTTGAATATACATTTCTCCAAATAATATATACAAATGGCTACTAAGTAGAAAAAGAGGCTTAATATCATTAGCTATTAGGAAAGTGCAAATAAAAGCCACAATGAGATACCAATTCACACTCACTGACTAGAATTTTAAAAGACAATAACATGTGGAAAACTGGAATTATCATAAACTGCTGATGGGAATGTAAAATAGTACAGGTACTTTGTTTCTTTTTTTAAATTTTAAATTTTTAAATTTTTTTTAACACCTTTGTTGGAGTATAATTGCTTTACAATGTTGTGTTAGTTTCTGCTGTAAAACAAAGTGAATCAGCTATACGTATACATATATCCCCATATCCCCTCCCTCTTGCATCTCCCTCCCACCCTCCCTATCCCACCCCTCTAGGTGGTCACAAAGCACCAAGCTGATCTCCCTGTGCTATGCAGCTGCTTCCCACTAGCTATCTATTTTACATTTGGTAGTGTATATATGTCCATGTCACTCTCTCACTTTGTCCCATCTTACCCTTCCACCTCCCCGTGTCTTCAAATCCATTCTCTACGTCTGTGTCTTTATTCCTGTCCTGCCCCTAGGTTCTTCTTCAGAACCTTTTTTTTTAGATTCTATATATATGTGTTAGCATACGGTATTTGTTTTTCTCTTCCTGACTTACTTCACTCTGTATGACAGACTCTAGGTCCATCCACCTCATTATAAATAGCTCAATTTCGTTTCTTTTCATGGCTGAGTAATATTCCACTGTATATATGTGCCACATCTTCTTTATCCATTCATCTGTCGATGGACACTATACCGTATCATAAAGACCTACTGTCCTTAAGTTTCCCCTTCCCCAAGCCTCTTGAAATTAGTGGCATTAAAAGGACACTCTAAAGCAAGAGTCCCCAACCCCTGGGCCACGGACCGGTACTAGGCCACATAGCAGGAGGTGAGTGGCAGGCGAGTGAAGCTTCATCTGTATTTACAGCCACTCCCTGTTGCTCACATTACTGCCTGAGCTCCGCCTCCTGTCAGATCACCGGCAGCATTAGATTCTCATAGGAGCATGAACCCTACTGTGAACTGCACATGTGAGGGATCTAGGGTGCACACTCCTTATGAGAATCTAATGCCTGATGATCTGAGGTGGAGCTGAGGCGGTGATGCTAGCACTGGGGAGTGGCTGCAAATACAGATTATCATTAGCAGAGAGGTTTGACTGCACAGAGACCATAATAAATCAGTTGCTTGCAGACTCATATCAAAACCCTACCAGTGAGTGGCAAGTGAAAACAAGCTCAGGGCTCCCACTGATTCTGCATTATGGTGAGCTATATAATTATTTCATTATATATTACAATGTAATAATAATAGAAATAAAGTACACAATAAATGTAATGTGCTTGGGACTTCCCCCATGGTGCGGTGGTTAAGAATCCGCCTGCCAATGCAGGGTAGGCGGGTTCGATCCCTGGTCCAGGAAGATCCCACATGCTGCAGAGCAACTAAGCCTGTATGCCACAACTACTGAGCCTGTGCTCTAGAGCCCACGAGCCACAACTACTGAGCCTGTGTGCTGCAACTACTGAAGCCCGCACACCTAGAGCCTGTGCTCCTCAACAAGAGAAGCCACCACAGTGAGAAGCCCGTGCACCGCAACAAAGAGTAGCCCCTGCTCACCACAACTAGAGAAAGCTCACACGCAGCAACAAAGACCCGATGCAGCCAAAAAAAAAAAAGTAATGTGCCTGAATCATCCCAAAACCATCCCCCCCGCAACCCGCCAGTGTGTGGAAAAATTGTCTTCCACAAAACTGGTCCCTAGTGCCAGAAAGGTTGGGAACCACTGCTCTAAAGCACAGCTAATTTCTCTGCTTTATATTCCCATGTTTAATCTCACTCAGGCTGGTAGTAGCAGGTGAAGTTTTTAAAAACACAAAAACGAAAACCAGGAACAGTCAACTTATCACACCAGACTCCTAGTTCTAACACCAATATTTTCTGAAGAGCCTGAAACATTTATAATTGGCTTTTGTTTGCTTATAACTCCCATCCTTTGCCTTAATTACCAAAAACTGAAAACAACTTTTCTGCTGCACATTATCTCAAATTCAATAGATGCACAAATGGTGAAGTCTGAAATCAAGAGTCATAGATGAGGAATTTTGATATAATTGAATGTGAAGCATTTCATCTCAGGAAAATGGCTTTACTTTAACATACATAAATTTAATAGCACAGGGTATTTTGAATTGCAAAAAGCAATCATAGTAAGTATATGCAAAATTAGTTACATTCTATCAACATACAGTAACTTTTTCCACTCAAGAGAGATTTTTTTCATTTATTTCTTGGTCTAGGTGATATAATTTACATTCTAGAAAGCTTATTCCAATGCACAGTCAATGCCTTGAAATAAGCTTGGCCTTGGCTATGTAACACCCACCACTTATCAAACGAAAGTGCAGTGTTCAGAAAAGTGGCAAAAGGAAGTTATAAGCGGAAGGGCAAACTACATAAAGAAATATAAAATTGCTCACATGTTTGGGAAAGCAAGATAGGTTTAAAAAAAAAAGACAGCACACACAGAGAGATGAAAAAAATGAAATCAAAAGAGTATTAATCAATACATAGCAGGTTTCTTCCCCAAAGCAGACTGACTTAATATCTAGGAATTTGAGGCAATATATATAGGGTTGAGTTTCTACTCACAGGTTAAGGCTCACTTATTTTACCATATTTTGGAATCACTCATTACATCCCCCAGCAAGTGTCTAATTTAGTTCCAGGTAAGTCCAAATATAGCAGGCCTTTTAGTATATAAAAATTTATAATGTTAGAGATCACACTTAATCACCAATGATAACACTTTCAAAAATAAGTACTTTTACACTCTTATTATATAATACTAATCATAAGTGATACAAAAGAATTTTAACCTAAAGCCCAAACATATCCGTGACCTATATTTCTCCTTCCCTCCTAGACCAATTTCAAAACAGAATTCTTGTTTGAAGGAACAAGAATTATTCTGAAATTTAACATTCTTAGATGTTCGTAAAATATATAGATTTTTCTTTAATATTCCAAAGTACTCTTATCTCAACATAGGGTAAAGAAATCTGGATTCTAAAATCACATTGCTCTGATTACCATCATATTTTGCCCTTAGTTCTAATTCCATTTCAAGTTGAACTTATGAGGTGTTACACCTCAAACCACACATGCCAAATACCACTCTGGCTTCTGTTCATTTCAACTTATAGAAATGATAAGGACAAATGGACATGATAACTACCCAATAAAAGATCGTACCCAGAGGTAAACCCCCGAACATATGGTCACCTTATTTTTGATAAATGAGGCAACAATATACAATGAAGAAAAGACAGCCTCTTCAATAAGTGGTGCTGGGAAAACTGGACAGCTACATGTAAAAGAATGATATTAGAACACTCCCTAACACCATACACAAAAATAAACTCAAAATGGATTAAAGACCTAAATGTAAGGCCAGACACTATCAAACTCTTAGAGGAAAACATAGGCAGAACACTCTATGACATAAATCACAGCAAGATCCTTTTTGACCCACCTCCTAGAGAAATGGAAATAAAAACAAAAATAAACAAATGGGACCTAATGAAACTTCAAAGCTTTTGCACAGCAAAGGAAACCATAAACAAGACCAAAAGACAACCCTCAGAATGGGAGAAAATATTTGCAAATGAAGCAACTGACAAAGGATTAATCTCCAAGATTTACAAGAAGCTCATGCAGCTCAATATCAAAAAACAAACAACCCAATCCAAAAATGGGCAGAAGACCTAAATAGACATTTCTCCAAAGAAGATATACAGATAGCCAACAAACACATGAAAGAATGCTCAACATCACGAATCATTAGAGAAATGCAAATCAGAAGTACAATGAGGTATCACCTCACACCAGACAGAATGGCCATCATCAAAACATCTACAAACAATAAATGCTGGACAGGGTGTGGAGAAAAAGGAACCCTCTTGCACTGTTGGTGGGAATGTAAATTGATACAGCCACTATGGAGAACAGTATGGAGGTTTCTTTAAAAACTAAAAATAGAACTACCATATGACCCAGCAATCCCACTACTGGGCATATACCCTGAGAAATCCATAATTCAAAAAGAGTCATGTACCACAATGTTCATTGCAGCTCTATTTACAATAGCCAGGACATGGAAGCAACCTAAGTGTCCATCAACAGATGAATGGATAAAGAAGATGTGGCACATATATACAATGGAATATTACTCAGACATAAAAAGAAACGAGAATGAATTATTTGTAGTGAGGTGGCTGGACCTAGAGTCTGTCATACAGAGTGAAGTAAGTCAGAAAGAGAAAAACAAATACCGTATGCTAACACATATATGGAATCTAAAAAAAAAATGGTTATGAAATGCCTAGGGGCAGGACGGGAATAAAGACGCAGGCCTACTATAGAATGGACTTGAGGACACGGGGAGGGGGAAGGGTAAGCTGGGACAAAGTGAGAGAGTGGCATGGACATATATAAAATACCAAATATAAAATAGATAGTGGGAAGCAGCTGCATAGCACAGGGAGATTAGCTCGGTGCTCTGTGTCCACCTAGAGGGGTGGGATGGGGAGGGTTGGAGGGAGACACAAGAGGGAGGAGAAATGGGGATATATGTATATGTATAGCTGATTCACTTTGTTATAAAGCAGAAACTAACACACCATTGTAAAGGAATTATACTCCAATAAAGATGTTTACAAAAAAAAAAAAAGATCGCAGCACATGGGTTTTTTGTTTTTGTTGTTGTTTAGTTTTATTTATGATATCCCCTTGCCTAAATAAAGAAAAGAAAACGAAAATAAGTTGTCAACTGTGTGCAGGGGAGGCAGGAACTCCAAAAATAGGCTATAGCAGAAATAAATATTTCAAAACATTTGTTTTGTCCAAATACCTGTTAGTTGTTCTGGCATAGTCTCAAATGAGTATTACTTTGCAAGTGCATAATTTTCAGAGTGCAATTACCTACATTGTATAATGGAGCCTTCCAACAAATCTTTTGATAGGTAGGAGATACCAGAAAGACCTGAGCTGCCTCCTGTAAGTTTTTATAAGTGAGGCCATATTCCATTGTTTTGATTACATTTCAGTCATATCCATTTTTGTCATATTTACACAGACTTAATTATAGGTTGTTCTTAAATAAACTATCTTGATGGAAGGTGTGGCTATCTGGCTTGCCCATTCATCCTACAAGATATACGTGACAGAGAGGCAGGCTACAAATATAAATATCTGAATTCCCCTGGACTATTCGTTATGACCAGAGCTGGTAAAATAATTTTAAAACATTTTTCCCCTTTCAGGTTTGTTACTGTATAGCTCAGTATAAAACACAAAGAGAAGATATATATTTCTTTAATTTATTTATTTAATTTATTTTATTTTTGGCTGTGTTGGGTCTTCGTTGCTGCGAGCGGGCTTTCTCTAGTTTCGGTGAGCGGGCTTCTCATGGTGGTGGATTCTCTTGTTGCGGAGCACGGGCTCTAAGCACACGGGCTTCAGTAGTTGTGGCTCGCAGGCTCCAGAGCACAGGCTCAGTAGTTGTAGCACACGGGCTTAGTTGCTCCGCGGCATGTGGGATCTTCCTGGACCAGGGCTCGAACCCATGTCCCCTGCAGTGGCAGGTGGATTCTTAACCACTGCGCCACCAGGGAAGCCCACAAGGAGAAGATATTGATTAGACTCCTGGGAGAATTACACTGAGTACAAATGAGAGAATTCATTTTACCGCATCCCAAACTCCAAAGGCAATTTCATCATTATTATTTTCCAAACAATTTATGTTTCTCTGACAAGGCAGTCCCAGAGAACATTTGGTCAGTTACAACTGATCCTTACAGCACAGACTGTGAAACTCCTAAGAAATGGTCAGAAATAAAGATTGCATTCAAATGCTGAGAAGCACTGACATTTTCTGAGGAATGGCACTGGCAAACACAACATCCTCTTCCCTGTCTCTGGAACATGGATTTTAGCTCTGATGCCACTTTTTTCCCTGGGAAGCCTTTCCAGGCCTTCTCATCCCTCTCTCTGTGATAGGGACCTCTCCACTGACTTCCCAGGCTATTCTCTGTTTTTCTCTGTAGTGGCAATTATTTATTTTTATTCATAGAAACAGCTCCCAAGATATTAGAAGCTCTGCATAAAGGTAGCTATGTTTGTCTTATTCACCATTGTATCAGTCTTCATCAAAGGAATGGACAAATAAATAACTGAATGACTGTGCCTGATATCCAATACTTTAAGAAAGTAGCTTCATTATTTTTCCATCTGAGAGCCTTGTCAAAATCAATATTATGTGCTAGACATGAAGCATTATTCAGGGTTGACTAAAGAATGGAACTGGCATTTACTGAGTAGTACCTATGTGCCAAGCACTGTGTAACTCCCTTTACTGGTGAAATTTAATTTATCCTAATCCTTACATCACCTCTACTAGGTAATTAATATTATTTTACAGATGGAAAATAAACTAGGAAATACAAGAAGTTTTGTACATTTTATCTGGTTCTGTGATTCACTTACTATTTTTATACTTGTACAATGAGAATGGAAATAACTGGGTTCAGTTATCTTCAAAACATGAGGACGGGCACATTAGGAAAAGAATACATCAATATAATAATGGTGCCAAGCATCCTGTTAAGCACCTTAGATGTATTACTTTCATGTAGTCCTCAAAGTGGCCATGAGAAACACTTTTGTCCCCCACCCCCCAAAGAAGCCCCATATCAATTAGCAATTCCAAGCATCTTTTAAGCTTATTCTGTGACAAGTCATTGGGCCATAATTGACTCTGAAAACAAATGGCTTTGTAATATTTATGGTAGAGATTGACAAGAAAAATATTGGAATAAATGTTTTCTCTACCCCACTATTGTACTGTCACCTGCCCTGGGTATGCCTCATAGGTCTCTTATTACTCTCCCAGAGAAAGAATAATTATGGGACAATAAATCCATATTCTAACACATACTTAAACAACTCCTAGTATAACACATACTGCTAGGCCAACAGTTTTGATGTAGCATAGTATCTTAGCGGAAGAGTGAGAAATGCTTTTATCCCTTCTCAAATCATGGTCCATGTTTTCTCAGTATACAAGGATATAACCAGCTCTCTTACTTTACTGACAGACAAAAGAATACCAGAGAAGAAAGTTTTGATGATGAAAGTTCGGGGCAGGGACAGTGCAGAGGGGACAGATTGAAGAATCCATCTAAAATATAGAGCACTGCATATAAAAGAAGAAGACCTCTGGGCAAGTGAGGAGCAAGTCATGGGCACCGGACATATGAAAAAGTGAGAAGAAGTAAAGGAGTAGTGAGAGAGTACCAAAAGGAAGCTTTGGTGACTTGACCAGCACTAGACAGAACTACCAATTAGGAAAACGAACTTCCCTTCACTCTACTGATAAATGTGGTCCACAAACTACATTTTAAGAAACACTGATCTAGAGGGTCTCATCTAAGGAAAGTCATGTTCTTATTTATTTTTCTCCTGCCTCCACTTAATTGGGGTAAACAAGATTGATACTGTGTTGCAATTAAATAAGTACTACTTATTGCTTATCACACACTTGTAAACCACAAAGGCACACAAACAGTAGAACAGAACCTGTTAGGGAATTGCTTATTCATCAGATGGAGTCCATTTTCTCAATGTTATTACTGCCAGCCCTTCTTAGTTTATAATCACAGTCCTTGGGACAATGTTGATAAATCTGCTTCAATATTTCCACTGTAACATTATATGCTTCCCCAACCTCTCAAAGTGCAGAGAATCTTCAAAAGAAAAATGGGCCTACAGTTATGAAATTCTGGCAATAGCCCATTAAAAGAAAAGAGAGTAACAAGTTTTTCATTAACTAAAATCAATAACATACGCCACTGCAGTTTGCCATCGTTGCAAAAACACATTGCATTCCAATCAGAGAGAGTACAAAAGGTTGTAAGTTCTACAAAGTCACAGAGGTAACCAAAATTAGGGCAGTAAACTAGTCAGTGGTATGAAATCAATAGAATCATTGAGCTCCAAATCCTATGTAGAAGTCTTTAAAGCAAAAGTATGACATACAAGGAGAACATGTAACACAAATTAATAATGACCACTCTTAACCTGACAATAGAAGTTGTGAAACGTATTCTGTTTGCTGTTTGATACCCATCAAAATTAATGAATCATGTTTATTTCAGAGAAAACAATTACAAGAGTTTGTGCTTTTCCAGCACAGAATTCTCTCTGTAATAGACCATCATGAGAGATGATAGATACAGCTCTCCCTGGAACCTGCTTTGCTATACAATCCCCTTTCCAAAAAGTCTTCTCCCCCCTCTGAAAAGTAAGTGCTGAAAGTCATCCTGAAAAAAAAAAAAAAACTCGATTTGCAAGGGGCTTTTGAAAATGTTGTAAAAGTAAGCTTGGATACATGTTTAAAAAAAGTACCACGGACCATTTTCCACTGTCTCATTCCCCTGCAGTGCTTTCCTAAAGGAAAATATCTGGTTTCAGGGATCTTACCTCTTAGTGACATCTGCTATTACCACATCTCGAAAATAATTAGCATCATTTATGATACTAGATACAATATTTTGAGAAGTTACCATGTATGAGACACCATGCTAGTTGCTTTAGATTTGTTATTTCATTAATCCCCCAATACTCCTATACTGTAGACATTAGTCAATTTTCGGATGAGGAAACCAAGATTTATAGAGGCTAAATAATTCTATATATATATATTTCAAAACTACAAAGCCAAGGGCAGCTCCCAGCACTCACCTCTTGGATACTGGCGTACAGAATGAATGAGTTTTATAGGAGGGGAATCTATTGATTCCAAGTAAAGACATCCATACAGCTGCATGCTTATTACTATGTATAGAACAGATAAACAAGAAGAAATTAGGGACTCAATCTAAAATGTGAGCATGATTTAGTTTCCTTTTGGTTTAAATAATATTTTCATTCTCTGCTATTCTTTAATTCCAATACTTTTTAAAAGCATGTATGTCTGGCTACAGTCAGAGCTGGTTCAACTGGGTTTTGTTTATTGTTTGTTTTGCTTCTTAAAATGTTTTAAATTTTTATATAACTATTAATTAATGCAGTATTTCAGAACACTTTAGTGGTCCGTAAATGAACCAGGTTCTTAGTTTGCTTTCAATCCAAATCCATATTATCAGTTTTATAGATTTTTGGCTATTGGGCAGGACCAGAATTAGGTTGAAGTGAGTGAAGTGCCTAGGGTACAAATTTACGGAGGCACACACTGAAGAAGGCACAGCTCTGAGAATGAATGTCCTCTTAAATTCTGTGCCCCAGGCACCTCACTCACCTCACCCTAGTCCTGGTCCTGCAAGCAGGTAATTACAGTTTAAGATTCCTGGTGGCTCTTGGTGACTAACAAAGGGATGTGATCCTACCCGTTTTTTTTTTTAACAAACCAATAAGCATCATAGCTGTAGATATTTTCACTAACTCACCAAGGTAAAAATGTGCTTTGAATATTGGAATAGCAAAGAGGATTTCAGGAAGACATTTCATATTCTGTTCACTTAGTCTTGAAATCTAAAAGAAGGCTGGTGCAGGAACTCCAGTAAGTGTTCAGCTGTCTTTGGAACAGAGATTTCTTTTCCCCCTCACATGACACCCAATAAATGTTTGTTGAAACAGAGCTACAACTTTAATTTCATGAACAATTAATACTATGTTCCCACCAACTGAGGTAAGTAACTAGCTCAAACTGGTTTCAGGTCTGTCCCAGGAGATAAACAGTCTCCAACATAATAACATCAGCAGAATTTAATAGTGTTTAGCATTTTCTGCTTATCACAGCAGAATTAAATCACAAAGTAACTGAATTACAGAGTTCCTTACTCTATCAGAAAAGGTTCCCACATGATCATAGTCAAGGTCAGCAGTAGTGTGTTAAATGTGCCTACACTTCATTAGTTGGTGAATCTAGTTTCCAATTCAATTTCTTACTTTCATGAATACAGGTATCAAAACTACTTACAAAAATCAATTTTAAAACATGAAATTAGGAGATAGCATTATAAAGCATTCTTGATCTTTCTAGGATACCCATTTATGAATTTATCTGTAAAAGGCTGAGCACAGGGAGTTAAAGGTTCCTTGAAATGTATATAACCAGCTCAAAGAAATAATGCTAGTAGATACAAAATACATGTCATTAAAATAAGTAAGCTCAAATATGCATCCCTTTGCACTTGGGCACATACTGGCACGTGATACAAAAATTACATACCTGAGAATTTCTAATGTGTTTTGACTTCAAATTGGAATGAAAAGACTCAAAATTCATGTCAAGAAGAGCTCTGTAGGTGTCACTGAAGCCATTCAAATGGTGGGATAAATTTTATGATAAAAACTATCCAGATAACTTCAGATCATAGGAAATATCATTTTAAATATAAAACCCATTCCTTTAAATTTAGATGGTAAAAATCTGCTTAATATGTCCTTCTATCTTATCAAGTAGAGTCAAGTGAACATGATTAAATCTTTAAATTTCAAAGATTTTTCTGAATTTCACGATCACCTGAAAGTCATTTATTCACATTACTCAAATTACAGGTAGAAATGGAGGTAACATGATGTTTTGAAATGAACAGGTACCTGGCTGCAAGATACAATATATTTGTTTTTTTATTTTGAGCGTGGCTCTTCTGTTATTTTATTTCTCCTAAAGCTAACAGCAACGTCAAAATAAAAGTAGATTCAGTGTCCTAGTTAGTTGGGTTCCCATTAAAGTTTTTATGTAAACAATTTAGTGTATTTATGCTAAAATGGAATCTTAAGTAAATAACCTTAATCACAACTATGTAATTGCCCCTTTTATGTTTTCTATGTGCTTCTCTAGGATATCAGAAAGAGTTACTTTCCTTTATAGACAAAGTACTGAGTTATAACTATCTAATTTTAGAACACGAGAATACTAGGGTCAAAAAACTCCTAAAGATTGTATAGCCGAACTGCCTCATTTTATAGAGGAAACATGGGCCCATAAAGAAAAAAAATATAAACAAATAAGCGGGACTAATTTCAGTGGAAGTAAAACTGACAATATGTCATGTCACTATCATGATCATGTACTATCACATCCCACACTCAGAAAAAACAATTAGAACGCTGAAATAGACAAAGAAAAAAGATGGTTCATCTATCTAGATCTGACCTCCAAGATATATGAAACCTTGAACATTTCCTCTAAGTTATTGATTCCCTCAGAAGAACAACTTTTTCCCCACATTTCAACGCTGACACTTGAAGTTTTGCCTTGATTTTGTGGCCATGATAGTCATGTGAGAAAGCTTCTATTTCTCCATCACATGGAGAAAAACTGTAAGTTTGATAACCTGGTAATCTTGTATTTTCCCTTTAAACACCTTTTTAGGTTTTTAAAATTTATTTATTACAAAATAAATGAGCAGACAGTACAGAGTTGCCATACACCACCACTCACAATTTGCCCTATTATTAACATCTTGTATTAGAGTGGTACATTTGTTATAATTAATCAACCAATACTAATAGATTATTATGAACTAAGAATGTAGTTTACATTTACATTAAGTTTGATTCTGCATTGTACAGTTTTATAGGTTTTGACAAATGCATAAATCAAGTGTCCATCATTACAATATCACACAGAATAGTTTCACCTCTGTCAAAACTCTTCTGTGTGCTTCATCTAATCAAACCACTCCTGTCCCCTTGATCTCTGGAAACCACTGATCTTTTTATTGTCCCTCTAGTTCTGCCTCTTCCAGAAAGTCATATAGTTGGAATCATATATTAAGTCACTTTTTCAGAATTACTTCTTTTGCTCAGCAATATGCATTTAAGATCCATCTCTGCCTTCTTGCGGCTTAATAGCTCTTTTTATTGCTGAATGATATTCCATTATATAAATATATCACTGTTTGCTCACCCATTCACCTGTTGAAGGACGTCTTGGTTGCTTTTATTTTTGCCAATATTGAATAAAGCTGCTACAAACATACATGCACAGGTTTTTGTATGAACATAAGTTTTCAACTCAATAGGGTAAATATCTAGCAGAGCAACTGTTGGATCGTATGGTAAGATTATTCTTAGATTTATAAGAAACTATCAAACTCTCTTATAAAGTGGCTATGTCATTTTGTATTCCCACCAGCAATGAAATGAGAGAGGTGAGGAAGCTGCAGAAGAAAAGTCTGAAGATAGAAGAGATTGGTTCATGAGGTTTAAGGAAAGAAGCTGTCTTCATAACATAAAAGTACAAGGTGAAATAGCAAGTGCTAATGTTCAAGCTGCAGCAAGTTATCCAGAATACATAGCTAGGATAATTAATGAAGGTGGGTACACTAAACAAGAGATTTTCAAGGTAGACAAAATAGCCTTATATTGGAAGAAGATGCCATCTAGGACTTTCATAGCAAGAGAGGAGAAGTCAATGCTTAGCTTCAAAGGACAGGCTGACACTCTTGTTAGGGGTAATGCTGGTGACTTGAAGTTGAAGCCAATGCTTGAAGTTGAAGCCAATGCTTATTTACCATTCTGAAAATCCTAGGGCACTTAAGAATTATGCTAATTCAACTCTGCCTGTGCTCTATAAAAGGAACAACAAAGCCTGGATGACAGAACATCTGTTTACAACATTGTTGATTGAATATTTTAAGCCCACCATTGAGACCTACAGCTCAGAAAAAAAAATTCCTTTCAAAATATTCCTGCTCATGGACAATGCACCCAGTCACCAAAGAGCTCTGATGGAGATGTACAATAAGATTAATGTTGTGTTCATGCCTACTAACACAATATCTGTTCAGCAGCCCATGGATCAAGGAGTCATTTCGAATTTTAAGACATGATTTAAGAAATATATTTCATAAGACTATAGCTGCCATAGATAGTGATTCCTCTGTCCTCTGGGCAGAACATTCATAATTCAAGGGAAGAGGTCAAAATATCAACATTCACAGGAGTTGAAAAGAAGTTGATTCCAACCCTCATGGATGACTTTGAGGGGGTTCAAGACTTCAGTGGAGGAAGTCACTGCAGATGTGGTGGAAATAGCAAGAGAACTAGAATTAGAATGGGAGCCTGAAGATGTGACTGAATTGCTGCAATATCAGGATAATACTTTAACAGAAGATGAGTTGCTTCTTATGGATGAGCAAGGAAAGTGGTTTCTTGACACTGAATCTACTTCTGGTGAAGACGTGAAGATTGTTGAAATGGCAACAAAGGATTCAGAATATTACAGAATCTTAGTTGATAAAACAGCAATAGGGTTTGAGAGGATTGACTCCAATTTTGAATGAAGTTCTACTGTGGGTAAAATGTTATCAAGCAACATTGCATGCTTACAGAGAAACCATTCATAAAAGGAAGAGTCAACTGAGGAAACCTCAGTTGAGGAAGTTGAGGAAGAGTCAAAGAGGAAATCTCATTGTTGTCTTATTTTAAGAAATTACTACAGACACCACTCTAGGCTTCAGCAAGCACCACCCTTGGTCAGTAAGCAGCCATCAACATCGAGGCGAGACCCTCCACCAGCAATGAGATTACCACTCACTGAAGGCTCAGATGATGGTTAGCATATTTTAGCAATAAAGCGTTTTTAAATACGTATGTACATTTTTTAGACATAATGCTATTGAAAACTTTATAGACTACAATATAGAGTAAACATAACTTTTCTAGGCACTGGGAAACCGAAAAATTCATGTGACCCACTTTATTGAAATATTCACTTCACTGTGGTGGTCTGGAACTGAAACCATAATATCTCCGTGATGTGCCTCTTTATCTATAAGACATTTAGATAATTTTGTCATGGTCTGCATTCCAATATGGAATCAACTGACTTCCTAAATGATTTTTTTAACTTGCATACATTAAGGTTCCATTTTTGTGCTATAAAGTTCTGAGTTTTGACAACTGCATATCATCATGTAGCCACCAACCCAATATCATACAAAATAGTTTAACTGCCCTAAAAGTTTCCCTATGCTTCAACTATGCAAATCCCTTCCACCTTGAACTCAGGGCAACTACTAATCTGTTTATCATCTCTAAAATTTTGCCTTTTGCAAAATGTCACATAAATGGAATCATATCGTATATAGCCTTTTCAGACTGATTTCTTTCACTTAGAAATATTCATTTAAGATTTATGCATGTCTTTGCATGGCTTCACAGCTCATTCCTTTTTACTGCTGATAGTATTCCTTTGTATGGCTATATGACAGTTCATTTACCATTCACCCATTGAAGGACATCTTGGTTGCTTCCAGTGTTTCATGTTTGTGAATTAAGCTGCTACAAACATTCATGGGCAGGTTTTATATGGTCCTAAGTTTTCGTATCACTTGAGTAAATACCTAGGAACATGACTGATAGATCACATGGTAACCCTATGTTTAGCTTTGTAAGAAACTGCCAAACTGAGGGAGCTTCAAGATGGTGGAATAAGACGCGGAGATCACCTTCCTCTCCACAATTCCATCAGAAATACATCTACATGTGGAACAACTCCTACAGAACACATACTGAACGCTGGCAGAAGACCTCAGACCTCCCAAAAGGCAAGAAACTCCCCATGTACCTGGGCAGGGCAAAAGAAAAAAGAAAAAACAGAGACAAAAGAATAGGGGTGGGATCTGCACCAGTGGGAGGGAGCTGTGAAGGAGGAAAAGTTTCCACACACTAGGAAGCCCCTTCACTGGTGGAGATGGCAGGTGGGCGGGTGGGGGGGGAGCTTCGGAGGCACAGAGGAGAGCGCAGCAACAGGGGTGCAGAGAGCAAAGTGGAGACAATCTGCACAGAGGATCGGTGCCAACCAGCACTCATCAGCCTGAGAAGCTTGTCTGCTCACCCGCCAGGTGGGACTGGCCAGGGCTGGGAGCTGAGGCTCTGGTTTCGGGGTTCACATCCCAGGGAGAGGACTGGGATTGGCTGCGTGAACACAGCCTGAAGGGGGCTAGTGCACCACAGCTAGCCGGGAGGGAGTCCGGGAAAAAGTCTGGAACTGCCGAAGAGGCAAGAGACCATTGTTTGGGGATGCGCAAGGAGAGGGGATTCAGAGCACTGCCTAAACGAGCTCCAGAGACAGGCACAAACCGCGGATATCAGCGCAGACACCAGAAATGGGCATGAAACGCAGAGGCTGCTGCTGCAGCGACCAAGAAGCCTGTGTGCAAGCACAGGTCACTATCCACACCTCCCCTCCCGGGAGCCTGTGCAGCCTGCCACTGCCAGGGTTATGAGATCCAGGGACAACTTCCCCAGGAGAACACACTACGCACCTCGGGGCTATTGCAACTTCACACCAGCATCTGCCGCTGCAGGCTTACCCTGCATTCCTTACCCCTCCCTCCTCCCGACCTGAGTGAGCCAGAGCCCCTTAATCAGCTGCTACTTTAACCCCATCCTGCCTGAGCAAAGAACAGATGCCCTCAGGTGACCTACATGCAGAGGCAGGGCCAAATCCAAAGCTGAAGCCCAGGTGCTGTGAGAACAAAGAAGAGAAAGGAAAGTCTCTCCCAGCAGCCTCAGGAGCAGTGGATTAAATCTCCACAATCAACGTGATGTATGCTACATCTGTGGAATACCTGAATAGACAAAAAATCGTCCCAAAATTGAGGCAGTGGACTTTGGAAGCAATGGCATATATAATTTTTTCCTTTTTCTCTTTTTGTGAGTGTGTATGCATATGCTTCATTGTGTGATTTTGTCTGTATAGCTTTGCTTTTACCATTTGTCCTAGGGTTCTGTCTGTCCGTTTTTGTTTGTTTGTTCTGTTTTTTTTAGTATAGATTTTAGCATTTCTTATCATTGGTGGATTTTTTTTTAGTTTGGTTGCTCTCTTCTTTCTTTTTACTATGTTTTATTTTTAACAGTTTTTTAAAATTTTATTTTAACAACTTTATTTTCTTTTCTTTCTTCCTTCCTTCCTTTCTTTCTTTCCTTTCCTCCCTCCTTCTCTTCCTTTCTTCCTTCCTTTCGTTCCTTCCTTCCTTCCTTTCTCCCTTTTCTTCTCAGCCGTGTGGCTGACAGGGTCTTGGTGCTACGGCCGGGTGTCAGGCCTGTGCCTCTAAGGTGGGAGAGCCGAGTTCAGGACATTGTTCCACCAGAGCCCTCCCAGCTCCACGTTATATTAAACAGCAAAAGCTCTCCCAGACACCTCTATCTCAACGCCAAGACCCAGCTCCACTCAACAACCATCAAGCGACAGTGCTGCACACCCTATGTCGAACAACTAGCAAGACAGGAACACAACCCCACCCATGAGCACACAGGCTGCCTAAAATCATAATAAGTTCACAGACACCCCAACACACACGACCGGACACAGTCCTGCCAACCAGAAAGACAAGATCCAGCTTTATCCACCAGAACACAGGCACCAGTCCCCTACACGAGGAAGGCTGCACAACCCATTGAACTGACCTTACCCACTGGGGGAAGACACCAAAAACAACGGGAACTATGAACCTGCAGCCTGTGAAAAGGAGACCCCAAAACATTAAGTTAAGCAGAATGAGAAAACAGAAAAACACACAGCAGATGAACGAGCAAGGTAAAAACCAGACCAGACAGATGAAGAGGAAATAGGCAGTCTACCTGAAAAAGAATTAACAGGAATGATAGTAAAGATGATCCAATATCTAGGAAATAGAATGGAGAAAATACAAGAAACGTTTAAAAAGGACCTAGAAGAACTAAAGCGCAAACAAACAATGATGAACAACACAATAAATGAAATTAAAAATTCTCTAGAAGGAATCAACAGCAGAATAACTGAGGCAGAAGAACAGATAAGTGACCTGGAAGATAAAACAGTGGAAATAACTGCCACAGAGCAGAATAAAGAAAAAAGAATGAAAAGAATTGAGGACAGTCTCAGAGACCTCTGGGACAACATTAAACGCACCAACATTCGAATTATAGGGGTCCCAGAAGAAGAAGAGAAAAAAAAAAGGGACTGAGAAAATATTTGAAGAGATTATAGTTGAAAACCTCCCTAATATGGGAACGGAAATAGTCAAGTCCAGGAAGTGCAGAGAGTCCCATACAGGATAAATACAAGGAGTAACATGCCAAGAAACATACTAATCAAACTATCAAAAATTAAATACAAGGAAAATATATTAAAAGCAACAAGGGAAGAACAACAAATAACATACAAAGGAATCCCCATAAGGTAAACAGCTGACCTTTCAGCAGAAACTCTGCAAGCCAGAAGGCAGAAGCAGGACATATTTAAAGTGATGAAAGGGAAAAACCTACAACCAAGATTACTCTGTCCAGCAAGGATCTCATTCACATTCAATGGAGATATTAAAACCTTTACAGACAAGCAAAAGCTAAGAGGATTCAGCACCACTAAACCAGCTTTACAACAAATGCTAAAGGAACTTCTCTAGGCAGGAAACACAAGAGAAGGAAAAGACCTACAATAACAAACCCAAAACTATTAAGAAAATGATAATAGGAACATACATATCTATAATTACCTTAAATGTAAATGGATTAAATGCTCCAACCAAAAGACACAGACTGGCTGAATGGAGACAAAAACAAGACCTGTATATATGCTGTCTACAAGAGACCCACTTCAGACCTCAGGACACATACAGACTGAAAGTGAGGGGATGGAAAAAGATATCCATGCAAAAGGAAATCAAAAGAAAGCTGGAGTAGCAATTCTCATATCAGACAAAATAGGCTTTAAAATAAAAACTATTACAAGAGACAAAGAAGGACACGACATAATGATCAAGGGATCAATCCAAGAAGAAGATATAACAACTGTAAATATGCACCCAACATAGGAGCACATCAATACATAAGGCAAATACTAACAGCCATAAAAGGGGAAATCGACAGTAACACAATCACAGTAGGGGACTTTAACACCCCACTTTCACCAATGGACAGATCATGCAAAATGAAAATAAATAAGGAAACACAAGCTTTAAATGAAACATTAAACAAGAGGGACTTGATTGATATTTATACGACATTCCATCCAAAAACAACAGAGTACACATTCTTATCAAGTGCTCATAGACATTCTCCAGGATAGATCATATCTTGGGTCACAAATCAAGCCTTGGTAAATTTAAGGAAATTGAAATCGCATGAAGTATCTTTTCTGACCAAAACGCTATGAGACTAGATATCAATTACAGGAAAAAATCTCTAAAAAATAAAAATACATGGAAGCTAAACAATACACGACTTAATAACCAAGAGATCACTGATGAAATCAAAAAATACCTACAAAGAAATGACAATGAAAACACAACGACCCCAAACTTATGGGATGCAGCAAAAGCAGTTCTAAGAGGGAATTTTATAGCAATACAAGCCTGTCTCAAGAAACACCTCAAATAAACAACCTAACGTACACCTAAAGCAATTAGAGAAAGAAGACCAAAAAAACCCTAAAGTTAGCAGAAGGAAAGAAATCATAAAGATCAAATCAGAAATAAATGAAAAACAAATGAAGGAAACAATAGCAAAGATCAATATAACTAAAAGCTGGTTCTTTGAGAAGATAAACAAAATTGATAAACCATTACCAGATGCATCAAGAAAAAAAGGGAGAAAACTCAAATCAGTAGAATTAGAAATGAAGAAGGAGAAGTAACATCTGACACTGCAGAAAAACAAAGCATCATGAGAGATTACTACAAGCAACTAATGCCAAAAAAATGGACAACCTGAAGAAATGGACACATTCCTAGAAAAGCACAACCTTCTGAGAATGAACCAGGAAGAAATAGAAAACATAAACAGACCAATCACAAGCACTGAAGTTGAAACTGTTATTAAAAATCTTCCAACAAACAAACATCTGGTCCGGGCCCAGGACCAGATGGCTTCACAGGCAAATTCGACCAAACTTTTACAGAAGAGCTAACACCTATCCTTCTCAAACTCTTTCAAAATATAGCAGAGGGAGGGACACTCCCAAACTCATTCTACGAGGCCACCATCACCCTGATATGAAAACCCTACAAAGATGTCACAAAGAAAGAAAACTACAGGCCAGTATCACTGATGAACATAGATGCAATAATCCTCAGCAAACAGAATGCAACAGCACATTAAAAGGATCATACACCATGATCAAGTGGGGTTTATCCCAGGAATGCAAGGATTCTTCAATATACACAAATCAATCAATGTGATACACAATGTGAACATTGTGGTACATGACTCTTTTTGAATTATGGTTTTCTCAGGGTATATGCCCTGTAGTGGGATTGCTGGGTCGTATGGTAGTTCTAGTTTTAGTTTTCTAAGGAACCTCCATACTGTTCTCCATAGTGGCTGTACCAATTTACATTCCCAGCAACAGTGCCAGAGGGTTCCATTTTCTCCACACCCTCTCCAGCATTTATTCTTTGTAGATTTTTTGATGATGGCCATTCTGACTGGTGTGAGGTGATACCTCATATGGTGATACCATATGGTGATACACCATATTAACAAATTGAAGGAGAAAAACCATATGATCTTCTCCACTGATGCAGAAAAAGCTTTCAAAAAAATTCAACAGCCATTTATGACAAAAAAAAAAAACTCCAGAAAGTAGGCATAGAGGGAACTTACCTCAACATAATAAAGGCCATATATGACAAATACACAGCCAACATCATTCTCAATGGTGAAAAACTGAAACCATTTCCACTAAGATCAGGAACAAGACAAGGTTGCCCACTCTCACCACTATTATTCAGCATAGTTTTGGAAGTTTTAGCCACAGCAATCAGAGAAGAAAAAGAAATAAAAGGAATCCAAATCAGAAAAGAAGTAAAGGTGTCACTGTTTGCAGATGACATGATACTATACATAGAGAATCCTAAAGACGCTACCAGAAAACTACTAGAGCTAATCAATGAATTTGGTGAAGTAGTAGGACACAAAATTAATGCACAGAAATCTCTTGCATTCCTATACACCAATGATGAAAAATCTGAAAGAGAACTTAAGGAAACACTATTGTTTACTGCTGCAACAAAAAGAATAAAATACATAAGAATAAACCTACCTAAGGAGACAAAAGACCTGTATGCAGAAAATTATAAGACACTGATGAAAAAAATTAAGGATGATACAAACAGATGGAGAGATATACCATGTTCTTGGATTGGAAGAATCAACATTGTGAAAATGACTATACTACCCAAAGCAATCTACAGATTCAAGGCAATCCCTATCAAACTACCACTGGCATTTTTCACAGAACTAGAACAAAAAATCTCACAAATTATATGGAAGCACAAAAGCCCCCGAATAGCCAAAGTAATCTTCAGGAAGAAAAACGGAGCTGGAGGAATCAGGCTCCCAGACTTTAGACTATTCTACAAAGCTACAATAATCAAGACAGTATGGTACTGGCACAAAAACAGAAATATAGATCAATGGAACAGGATAGAAAGCCCGGAGATTAACCCACACACATATGGTCACCTTATTTTTGATAAAGGAGGCAAGAATATACAATGGGAAAAAGACAGCATCTTCAATAATTGGTGCTGGGAAAACTGGAGAGCTACAGGTAAAAGAATGAAATTAGAACACTCCCTAACACCACACACAAAAGTAAATTCAAAATGGATTAAAGACCTAAGTGTAAAGCCAGACACTATGAGGCAAAGATAGGCAGAACACTCTATGACATAAATCACAGCAAGATCCTTTTGGATCCACCTCTTAGAGAAATGGGAAAAAAAACAAAAATAAACAAATGGGACCTAATGAAGCTTAAAAGCTTTTGCACAGCAAAGGAAACCATAAACAAGACAAAAAGCCAACCCTCAGAAGGAGAGAAAATATTTGCAAATGAAGCATCTGACAAAGGACCAATCTCCAAAATTTACAGGCTGCTCATGCAGCTCAATATCAAAAAAGCAAACAACCTAATCCAAAAATGGGCAGAAGACCTAAATAGACATTTCTCAAAGAAGTTATACAGACAGCCAACAAACACATGAAAGAATGCTCAACATCATTAATCATTAGAGAAATGCAAATCAAAACTACAATGAGGTATCACCTCACACCAGTCAGAATGGTCATCATCAAAAAATCTACAAAGAATGAATGCTGGAGAGGGTGTGGAGAAAAGGGAACCCTCTGGCACTGTTGGAGGGAATGTAAATTGGTACAGCCACTATGGAGAACAGTATGGAGGTTCCTTAAAAAACTAAAAATGGAACTACCATACGACCCAGCAATCCCACTACTGGGCATATACCCTGAGAAAACCATAATTCAAAAAGAGTCATGTACCACAATGTTCATTGCAGCTCTATTTACAATAGCCTGGACATGGAAACAACCTGCGTGTCCATCAACAGATGAATGGATAAAGAAGATGTGGCACATATATACAATGGAATATTACTCAGCCATAAAAAGAAATGAATTTGAGTTATTTGTAGTGAGGTGGATGGACCTAGAGTCTGTCATACAGAGTGAAGTATGTCAGAAAGAGAAAAACAAATACCGTATGCTAACACAGATATATGGAATCTAAAAAAAAAAATGGTTCTGATGTATCTAGGCATAGGACAGGAATAAAGATGCAGACATAGAGAATGGACTTGAGGTCACGGGGAATGGGAAGGGTAAGCTGGGATAAAGTGAGAGAGTGGCATGGACATATATACACTACCAAATGTAAAATAGATAGCTAGTGGGAAGTAGCTGCATAGCACAGGGAGATCAACACGATGCTTTGTGACCACCTTGGGGGGAGGATAGGGAGGTTCGGAGGGAGACGCAAGAGGGAGGGGATATGGGGATATATGTGCACATATAGCTGATTTACTTTGTTATACAGTAGAAACTAACACACCACTGTAAAGCAATTATACTCCAATAAAGATGTTTAAAGAAAAAAAGATAAAGCTACTATGAGCATCTATGCACAGGTCTTTGTTTAGAAATAACTTTTTTTTTTCTTTTGGGTAAATACCTAGGAGTGGAATGGTGTGTATTCATATGGAAGATATGTTTATTGTTTTAGCAAACTGCTAAACTTTTCTAAAGTGATTGTAACATTTCACATTGCCCTCAGCAGTGTATGAGAGTTCCAATTGCCCCAAATCCCTGCTAACAGTTTCAGTATTGTCAGTTTTATTATTTTAGTCATTTGAATAGGTATGTAGCAGCATCCCACTGCAACTTTAATTTTCATTTTTCTAATGACTAATGGCACTGAGCATCTTTTATGTGCTTATTTGTCATATCTATATCTTCTATGGTGATGTTTCATTCAAATATTTTCTCAGTTTTTTAATTGGGTTGTCTATCTTCTTATTCTTGACTTGAAACAGTTTGTTATATACTCTAAATACAAATACTTTGTCAGATACGTTTTATAAATATTTTCTTCTGTTCTCTGACTTTCCATTTCATTTTCTTAAAAGAGACTTTTGGGCAGCAATGCTCTCTTAATTTCAATGAAAACAAAAGCTTTCATAGCGATAACCAGTAGAAGAGATCAAATAAAAATTCATAATTATACAAGATTTAATTCACTAGGAAGACAATAAAGTTCTAAGTTTATATGTACCTAAAACACCATCTTTTCATTGTCTCTATCTCGTGTGTCTATACAGTGTGTATGTGTATATGTGTCTGTGTATGTATGCAGGATATTCATACTATAATAAACTATATACGTGTACATAAAACAGAAAAAATGGGAGAAATTAAAAATTGACCAGCATGTTGATATAATTAATACTATATATTCTGACACCAATGAAAAATCTTGAAATCAATTACAAAATCTTAAGTAGAAAACCCCTAAGTGTTTGGAAATTAAGTAATACACTGCTAAATAAGTCATGTGGTCAAAGAAGAAATCAAAAGGAAATTTTAATACAATTGTAACTAGACAATAACGGATATATCACATATCAAATCTTTTGGGATGCAGCTAAAGTTATACTTTGAAGGAAATAAATAACCTTAAATGCTTATTTTGGAAAAGCGGACTGAAAAACAATTATTTAAACTTCCAGCTGAAAAGAACAGCAAGCTAATTCTAATTAATACAGAAGAAAGGAAATAATAAAGAGTAGAGTAGAAATCAATTAATAGAAAATAGAGTATTTTTATTTTAAATACTCTAGAGAGAATAAAGAATGCAAAATTTATTCATTGGAAAAACTAATAATATTGGTAAAGCCCTCATAAGAATGACCAAGAAATGTCAATATACAAAGACTGTCTGTACTTTTTACATCACCAACTGAAAACTAGAATATAAAATTTAAAAGTGATACCATTTACAATAACATCACAGATAACATAAAGTCAAAAGACTGTTTAAAAATCCACAACACTAGGAAAGAAAGATGTGCAAGAACTTTACCCAGAAAACTGCAAAACGTTACCAGTAATACCATCTCACCAGGTAAAGAAAAATCATTGAAAAAATCCAAAATCCAATCTTGATACGTAACATCAAAAAGAATTAAACATTTTAAAGGAACGAAACTGGGTCATCTGTAGAGACATGGATGGACCTAGAGACTGTCATACAGAGTGAAGTAAGTCAGAAAGAGAAAAACAAATATCGTATATTAACACATATATGTGGAATCTGAAAAAATTGGTATAGACGATCTTATTTACAAAGCAGAAATAGACACAGACGTAGAGAACAAACGTATGGATACCAAGGCGGAAAGCGGGGTTGGATGAACTGGGTGATTGGGATTGACATATATACACTATTGATACTATGTATAAAATAGATAACTAATGAGAACCTATTGTATAGCACAGGGAATTCTACTCAAGGCTCTGTGGTGACCTAAATGAGAAGGAAATCCAAAAAAGAGGGGATATATGTATACGTATAGCTGATTCACTTTGCTGTACAGTAGAAACTAACACAATATTGTAAAGCAACTATACTCCAATAAAAAAATATTTTTAAATAAATTTAACAAAACTGCAAGACCTGTACAGTGCAAACTAAAAATATTTGAGAGCAAACTTGAAATAGCCCAAGTTCGTGGATTGAAAGACTTAATATTGGGCAGATTTCCTCAAATGGGCCCATATATTCAATGAAATTCTAATAACAGTCCCAGAGATTTGTTTGTAGATATTGAGAAGTTAATACTAAAAATTGTATACAATAACTATTGAGAATAACCAAAACAATTTAAAAAGAGGAACAAAGTTGGGGAAGTCATGCTGCCTGATTATAAGGCTTTCTATTAAGCTACAGTAATTAAGAAAGTATAGTATTGGCATACGAATAGACATATAGATCAATGGTACAAATTAGACAGTCCAGAAACAGCCCGTTATGGATGTATTCAATTGATTTCTGACAAAGATGCCAAGGTAATTAAATGAGGATAGTCTTTTCAACAAGTAGTGGTAAAACAATTGGATATTCCTTTTCAAAAAAATAAAAGGAAAAAAGAAAGAAAACAAAAAAGAACCTCAAACCTTACCTCATATTATATATAAAAATTAACTCAAATGTATTAAATACATAAATGTTTGGTCTAAAACTATCAAAGTTATGTTAAAAACACAGAAGAGAATCTTTGCAACCTTGGGTTAGGCAAAGATTTCTGAGATATGATGCAAAAATGCATGAAAATTAAGTAAAGGAAAAAAACCACATGAATTAGACTTCATCGAAATTAACACTTTTGTTCTTCAAAAGACACCAGTAATGAAATGAAAAGACAAGTCACAGAATAGGAGATAGTTTTTGCAAAACATATATCTAGTAAAGTAGTTATATCCAGATTAGATTTTTTAAATTCTTCCAACTTAGAAGATAAACCAATACAAAATGAGCAAAAGAACTGAATAGCCACTTCACCTTAGAAGATAATAAGATGGCCAATAAGTACATGAAAACTTGCTCACCATCATTAGTCATTTGGGAAATGAAAATTAAAATCACAGTGAAATGCCACTATATAACCACTAGAACGTCTAAAATAAAAAGACAACAATAAGTGTTGATGAGAATTTGGAGAACTGTAATCCTTATACACTGTTGGTGGAAATGTAAAATGATACTGCCACTTTAAGAAACAATCTTGCAGCTTCTTAAAAAGTTAAACATAAGCTTACTATGTGACCCATTAATTCTCCTCCTTGGAATCCACCCTAGAGAAATGAAAACCTATATGGAAAGACACTTGCATGTGAATATCTATAGCTGTGTAACTCATAATAGCTCAAAATGGAAACAACCTATGTGTCAATCACCAGGTGAATGAATAAACACAACATGACATTCAACAGAATACTTACTCAGCAATTAAATTAAAAGGAACAAGCTATTGTTTCATGCAACAATGTGGATTAATATAAAAGACATCATGCTACGTGAAAGAAGCCAGAAACAAAAGACTACATACTATATGATTCCACTATATTAGATCTCTAGAAAAGGCAAAACTACATATAGAGAAAGCATGTCAGGGATTGCCTGGGTCTGCAGGTGGAAGCAGCAATTTGCTGCAAAGAGGCACTAGGAAACTTTTTGAAGTGAGAGAAATGTTCTAAACCTGGATTGCCATGATAATTGCACAAATGTATAAATGAAATAAAACATCAAATTGTACAGTTAAAACAGGTGATTTTATGGGATATAAATTATACTTCAGTGAAGCTGTTAAAAAATTACTGAGAAATATTAAAGAAGACCTCATTTAATGGGGGCATATATCATGTTCCTAGACTCAAAATTTAAGGACGATTCTCCTCATTGTAATTGCAAGTAAAATCATGCCTATGTTTTTTTCTAAAATTTATGTGGAAATTCAAGGTCAGGAAGAATCAAGATAATCTTGAACAAGGAGGGATGACACACAGTCTCAGAAGTCAAAGCTTACCATAAAGCCATAATAATTAAAGCATCATAGTATTGTTATTGCAGTAAAAATACCAAAATAAACTATGGAACAAAATACAGAATCAAGAAGCAAAGTTTTCTATTGCTGCCTAACAAATCATCTCAAACTCTGCAGCATAAAACAATACCCATTTAGTATCTCATGGCTCTGTAGGTCAGAAGTCCAGATGGGCTCAAGTAGGTTCTCTGCTCAGTCTCACAAGGCTGAAATTAATAAATTGGCTGAGCTGGGATTTCATCTGAAGGTGTAGGGAAGAATCTATTTTCAAGCTCATTCTGGTTGTAGGCAGAATCCAGTTCCTTAAAGTGTAGGTGTGAATTCCCTATTTCCTTCATGCCTGTCAGCTGAGATCTGTCCCCTCCATCTCAAGGCTGCCTGCATACCATCTCACATGGCCCCTTCTATCATTTAACCAGGAACGGTGTGTTGAGTACTTCTGATATTTCAAATCTCTGGCTTTCCCTTCTGTGACCAGTAGGAGAAAGTGCTCTGTATTTAAGAGCTCGTGATTAAATCAGGCCCACCCATATAATCTCCGTATCTGTCCACTATTTGGTCCATTGTGGCATATAATACAACATAATTATGGGAGGGCTATATCATCATATTCATCCTGGAGAGCCATTTTAAAATTCTGCCTGTCACGCAGATTCACACATATGTGGTCTCATGATTTTCCACAAATGTGGCACTGCAATGCAGTAAGAAAGTTATTTTCTTCTCAATAAATGACTCAACCTTTTCAATAAATGATTATATCTATGTAGAAAAAAAATGAACCTTGCACATATGAAAGCAATTTCAGTTGGATCATAGATCTAAATATGGAAATTAAAATAATTAAGCATCTAGAAAATAACAGAAAAATGTCCTCATTTCCTTCAGATAAAGATTTCTTAAACAGGATATTAATGCACTAAACATAAAACAAAAGGTTAATAAATTACACTTCATTAAAATTTAAGAACTTCCGTTTATCCAAAGATGACATTAAAACAGTGAGAAAATAAGCCATAGAATGGGAGGAGATATTGGCAATAAATATATCAGATGAAGGACTCCTATCCAGATTATATTTTTATTAAAAATTCTATATATCAGTAAGAAAAAGGCAGACAACTTGAATTTTTAACTAGGCAAAGGATGTGGAAAAGCCTTACAAAAGAAGATACATGAATGGATAAAAATATTTTTTAAAAATTCTCAACTTCATTTGCTATCAGAGAAATACAAATTAAAAACACAGTATGTTATCACAACACCCCAACCAGAATGACAAAAATAGGAGAAAGAAAAAAAACTGCTGTGATAGATTGCATTAATAGCGTCAATTCTTCATCACTTGCTGCAACCACAATCTTGCCATGGGACTTTAATTCCTCCCATTAAATCTGTCTCTACCCTCATCTTTGGGTTTGGCCTTATGACTTGCTTTGGCCAATAGAACAAATCAGAAGTAATGTGTGACACTTTCAAGCCTAAGCCTCAGGGCCTGGAGTGCTTCTGTTAGCCTACATGCATTTTTGCCACCTCCATGAGCAGAGCTTCCCCCGTGTAATTGCTGCTCATCCACCCTCTGGTCTGTGTCCCTGAATAAACACACATAGAAGAGGCCACAACAGAGTCAACTCCAGTCCAGCCAGAACCACTGTTTAGAGGAGAGCCACCCAGGAGAACCTAACCTATATCAGTTGAGCCCGGGACCACCTGCAGATGTATAAGCAATAATAAATCGTTGTTGTCTTAAGCCACTAAGTTTTGTGGTGGTTTGTCTTGCAGCAATAGTGAACTGTCAATAGAAAGTGCTAGTGAGGAGGTGGAGCAACCAGAATTCTCATATGCTGATGGTGGGAGTGAAAATTGGTACACCCACTTAGGCAAACTGGCAGTAGCTAATAAAGTTAACCATGTGTTTGCCCTTCAACCCAGCAAGTCCAGTCCAGAAATGCAAATATATATACACCTCAAGACATGCACCAGACGGATCACAACAGTACTATTCAGGCTGCAAAAATGGAAGACAGTATACTACATAGATATATTGTGGTACATTCATATAGTGAAATACTATAGATAAAGCAATGAAAATGGATGAAAAACAGCAATATTCAACAATATGGATGAACCTTAAAATTGTAACTTTGAGCTAAAGAAAACAGACACAAAAGAGTATATACTGTATAATTCAATTCATATTAAAGTTCAAAATTTGGCAAAATTAATATAGGCATACAGAATAGTGGTTATCTTTGGGAAGGGTAATGGCAGTGTGGAGGGAGCTGAATAAAGAAGCTTCTATAGTGCTGGTTATGTTCTATAACTTGACCTGGCTGGTGGTTACATGGCAGTGTTTACTGCATACAAATTTATAAAGCACTGCACTTAGGATTGGTGTACTTTCCTGTATTTATGACCCTTCCCCAGTCTTCCTCATATCAAACTCACACTAGACTATAATGATTTTATACCAAGTTCTTTGCTTAGGGGTCATGTATATCTCAAAATAGTAGCAGTTTGGGAACAACAGAAATTGTAAGTTTATTAGACTTGATCATTCCATTCTATCACACAATGGAAGGGCCTTCCAAACTTGGAAGATGTCCCATATGAACATTCTACTTCCATCTACTTCCCTTTGCTCTTTTCTCAATAATCATTCCTTTCTATGCAGCCCCTTCTTTAAAGTTCCCAAGTACAGTCCCTTGCTGCTCTTCCCTTGGGAAACTCCATCTTTCTTCACAAGGAGAGAGTTCTCCTCCCCTTAATCACTTCCTGCTTTTCTGCAAACTGGAGTGTCTAGAGCTTCAGCTAAATGTTAACAGAGACTCTCATCCGCACAGACATCATTGCCTTTGGAGGGGTCACATGCAGACCCTAAGTCCCTCAAAGAGTGAAAGTGCATAGCCTCATCTCAGTCCTGCCTCTCCACCAGTGAGATCCACAGCTGATTTCCTCACTAGCCTTCCTAATATTGTATAAAGCTTACCGTGTTGAGATTTATTTTTTCTTGGAGTTAATATGACAATTTAATCTCAAATGAACAAGGAATATTTCCCTTGCTAACTTGAGCATGACTTTGCATTCTTTTCAAACAATAAACAAAATTAAAACAAGCCCATGCATTATTTTACTAAGGATTCCCTGAGCTATATTTACATTATGAAAGCCACCACACCAGGCTCTCTTTACATTCAAGAGACTTGGTGCAAGCTCAGTTTATATTCTTTTTCATTTCAATTTCCCTCCCTCATAGACACATGGGGATATGAGAACAGGGACACTGGTTTCCAGTTCACCATGTCTTTTCCTTTTTCTAAAGAGAGAATCCATGTTTTCTTCAATTTCATTGAAAACACAACAGATAGTCTATAAATTTTCCTTTGGTTTACTCTAGTAAATCTTTTTCAATCTCAGTAGAAGGAGCTGCCAGACTGACCTTAGTGCCTGTTTTCAATTTAGTCTCCCTTGCACTATTTCTAGTACACATTTTAGGTTTTAGTCATATGAAAGTTTTACTTTCTTCATTTCCTTAGGCATGGTGTTATTGCTGGTATTACATTCTCCTGTTCATTTCAATGGTTGTATGAGAAATGCATGTGACAGATAGGGACTAGGCTCATATTATCATCCATTAGTGGTTTAAAGAAGTACTTCTGAAACTTTACTGTACATGTGAGAACTGAGAACCTTGTTAAAATGCATATTCAGAGTCAGTAGATCTAGGGTGGGGCCAGAGACTACACATTTCTAACAAGCTTCAAATGATGCCAGTACTAATGGTCCATGTGCCACAAATTGAGTAGCAAGTATTTAGAAACTGTGAAGACAAACTGCTTGGTTAAAATTTCACCTCTTCCACGTACTTTAGCTATGTTAAAAGAAAATTTTCCACAGACAATTTACTGATCTAGTAGGCTTTTATTCAGTGATTTATGAACCAGGCAGCATTCAATCTAGCACACAAAAAGGAGCTCTGAGGAGCTGTACAAGGCATGAGATTTTTATAGACCAAAGTGACCAGGAACAAGGAACTTAGCCTGGGCATTTGCTAATTGGTTAAAGTAAGGTCACTTTCCTTACACGAAGCAAAGGGAAGTCTTGGAGCTGGGTTAGGTAACTTGTGCTGAGCAGGCAAGCACTGATTGGTTGACCTAGGCTTTCCTTTTCTGGAAGAGCCAAGCAAAGAAACTTAGTTAAGTTTTGGTTTGCTGACATGGTACTTTGCATGAGCAGCTCTATCTTGGGCCTAATCTGACTTCTTTAACAGCTATACGACTTGGGCAAGTGACTTGTTTCCTTATCTTTACAATGGGGATCGTAATGGCACCTATCATTTGGAACATAAAGACTGAAGGAGATAATACATGTAAAATATTTAGAAAAATATCTAATGAAGTAAGTGTATAATAAATGCTATGTCTCTGAAGCAATTTGACTTCTATATAAAAAGTAATAATTGTAGAAATAATCACAATAAAGTCTCAGATAACTTTTCCAGCAGTTGAATTTTTCTGATCACTTAGAAGGAATGATTTGTTTCAACCATAAAGAGAAAAAATGTGATTTTTAAAAATATGTCCCAGGCAAATGACAAGGATAAGTGACAACTAGCAGTTAAAGGGAAAGGAACATATATGATGCTAGATGCATATGAATATACATACATATAGCCTTCATTTAAATCTTATAATCACCTTGCAAGGCAGACTTCCATTATACAGTACATTATACATTATATTCAATACTATTTCCAATATGCAGTTAAGGAAACTGAGGTTCAAAGAACTTAAGAAATTTGGCCAAAGTCACATGGTTAGTAAACAGCAAAACCAGGATTTGAATAGATTTGCAAATTTATATTTCATTATCATCCTAGAAAAATTAACTGGTTTTCTGAAAGAAGTTCCAAATAGAAAGTGAATTCTCTGTGCATGAATCTCTAAATAATTAAGAGATTCTCAATAATTCCTTCAGCTTCAAATGTTTCACCAACCTTTTTTGAACTACAATCATTCCACACCTGCTAGCCTAGCTCCAGTAAAGGCACACACATGGTCAGCATTTCCATTTTGAATGCTGTAGGGGCACTTTGTAACGCAGCTATAATCAATCTATGTTGGGCTGAGGTTTGTCATTAAAGGTCATGACTCAAGAGCGACTTTAAAATAAAAAATCCTTTCAGCCAATTTAAGTAGAAGCAAGGCACATGAACAGAGGCTGATTTTGCACCTGATTGTAATTCACAGCCAGGTGTCAGACTTAAGTATTTGCTTTATGCTTTCCAGAAGAGGGCTGCTGTGTATTTGCACCTGCAAAAAAATAAGCAAACTGTAGGAGAAAATAATTACAGGTATAGATAGCTCAGCCAATGCCCTTATCCAAAGATGCTCTGAACATTCACTTCCATTTTCGAAAGGTTTATCATTCTAAAATTTCATCACCACAAACACTGCAGATACCAGTGAAAGAAAATGAATATCAGAACACAGGTCCAAAATAAGTGAAGTAGATATTCTGACCCTAAAATTGAAGATAACAACTTGACTGTGATTTGAAGTATTTAGTAACTCCAGAAATGTCTAAGAATAAACAAATTGTAAGTATGAATATCTTTGACATAAAGCACTGAAAAAAATTCTAAAATTGCAACGAAACCTAGAAGCGCAGTCCTACTGCCATCTAATAAAGCCAGTAGTATAATCAGGTAGGTTCAAGCAAGTCATCCATGATTGGTGTGATATGCCTGTAAAACAGATCTCCAAAAAGAAACCCTTGATTTATATCATTTGCCAACTTCTGTGGTGTAAATACCCCAACTTAGACTGATTTCACTATGAATGTGACACCAGTGAATGCAGAGTTGGGAACATATGTGTACAAGTGACTCAGTTAAGCTGATGTTAGCTAGCTATGGCACACTGATGGCTCAAATCAATAATCTCATCTTCCACCATAGGAAAGTAGAGTAATAAGAGCAAAGTAAACCTAAATAAATAAGAAGGAAATAATAAAGATAAGAGAGGAAATAAATGAAATAGAGAATAGTAAAATAATACAGAAAAATCAATGAAACTGAAGACTGATTTCTTGAAAAGATCAACAAAATTGAAAAACCTTTGGCTAGACTGACCATGAAAAAAAGGGAGAAGATATATTTTACTAAATTTAAAAAGATTATAAGAAAATGTTATACATGATTGTTTGACAAAAAATTAAGTAACCCAGGATATGCAAAAATTCCTGAAAGACAGATACTACTGAAACTGACTCAAAAAGAAATAGAAAATCTTATCAGATCTAAAAAAGTAAAGAGATTGAATATCAGTAAGTTTAAAAAATTTCCATAATACAGAAAAGTTCAGGACCAGATGGCTTCACTGGAGAATTCCACCAAACATTTAAAGAAGAATAAACACCAATCCTTCACAAACTCTTACAAAAAAAAAACAAAGAGAAAGGAACCCTCCAAACTCATTCTATGAGACTTATGTTGCCCTTATATCAAAACCAGACAAAAATAGTAGAAAAAAACACTACGGACTAGTAATGTGAATAGTAACACAAAAATTCTCAACAAAATACTAGTAAAGCAAATCCAGCAACATATAAAAAGGATTCTAAATCATGAATAAGGGGGATTGATTCCAGGGTTGCACAGTTGCTTCAACATTAAAAAGTCAATGTAATACACCATATTATAAGAATTAAGAGCAAAACTCACATCATCATCTCAATAGATGCAGAAAAAGCATTTGAAAAGATCCAGTATCTTTACATGATAAAAACACTCAAAAATTAGGAATAGAAGTGAACTTCCTCAGCCTGAAAAAAAGCATCTATGAAAACTCACAGACAACATCACAATTAATGGTATAAGACTGAAATACTTCCTAAATTCAGGAACAATACAAAGATATCTGCTCACACCACTTCTATTCAACATTGTACTGGAAACTCTAGGTAGGGAAACTAGGCACGAAAAAATAAAGGCATCTAGGTTGGAAAAGAAGAACTAAAACTCTTTTTGCAGATGACATGATCTTGTATATAGAAAATCCTATGGAAACCATTAAAAAAAACTATTAAAATAAATGAGTTCAGTAAGGCTGCAGGATACAAGATCAATTTACAATAACTACATACTAGCTAAGAAAAATCAAAAACGAAAGTATGAAATTATGTAAATTTCATTTACTATAACCAAAAAACCAAAATACTTAGGTATATATTTACCAAAAAAGTGCAAGATTTATACACTGAAAACTTAAAAACATCTTGGATAGACATACAGATCAATGGAATGAAAATGACAGTACAGACATAAACCCATACATTTATGATCTGTTGATTTTTCACAAGGATGCCAAGACAATTCAATGAGAAAGAGTAATCTTTTCAATAAGTGATACTGTGATAAATGGATATCCACTTGTGAAAGCATGAAGTTGGACCCCCTACATCACAATATAAACAAAAAGTAATTCAAAATAGATCAAAGATCTAATTGTAAGAGTTAAACTATAAAATTCTTGGAAGGAAGTAAAAGAGTAAATGCCCATGATCTTGGATTGAGCAATGATTTCTTAGATATGCCACCCAAAGTACAAGTGACAAAAGAAAACAGATAAATTGAACTACATGAAAATTAAAAACTTTTCTGCTTCAAAAAACACCATCAAGAAAGTGAAAAGACTACCCACAGAATCGGGGGAAATTTTTACAAATCATATGTCTGATGAGAGAATTGAATTGAGAATATATAAAGAACACTTTAAATTCAATAATAAAAGGACAAATAACCTAATTAAAATACAGGCCAACAGATTTGAAGGAAAACTGTTTCTCCACCCACAACACTTCTGACAATAAATGCGTGGGTTTTCCCCCACACCAACCAATTTTCCAACTCTCAGGGCACCAATGGGTGTCCTATAATGTAGTTCAACATTACTCCAGGTAGTTAGTTAGCGTCAGATTCCACAGGCTTAAGGGCTCAGTCTCACAAGACTGCCCTCGCTTCAGATGCCAGTCACAAGTTATGAGTCCTCAGGGTACTCACATTGTTGTCCAACTTGGCTACAAAGTCAGAGTTTCCCACAGCCTCCCACTGCTTAGGTTCAATAATCTGTTGGAATAGCTCACAAAACTCAGGGAAACATCTACTTATTGTTACCAGTTTATTACAATGAATATTATAGAAGATACAGACGAAAAGCAAGATGAAGTACATACATAGGAAAGGATCCAGAAGAATCCTGAGTAAGGAGCTTCTGTTCCCACGGAGTTGGGGTGTATTGCCCTCCAAGCATCTGGATATTCATCAACCTGGAAGTTCTATGAACCCCATATTTCAGGGATTTTTATGGAGGCTTTGTCACATAGGTGTGATCAATTATTAACTCAACCTAGAGTCCTCCTCTCTCCTCTCCCCACAGGATGGGGGTGAGGCTGAAAGTTCCAAGGTTCTAATCATGACTCGGTTTTTGTGATGACTAGCCCCCATCCTGAAGCTATCCAGGAGCCCACCGAAGAGGTGCCTGATTTGAACAAAAGACATTCCTTACCACCCAGGAAATTCCAAGGGATTTAAGAGATCTCTGTAAGATGTTCCAATCATCACCATCACTCAGGAAATTCAAGGGTTTTAGGAGTTCTGTGCCAGGAACCAGGGGCAGAGACCAAATATATATTTCTTATTATATCACAAGATTTTCTCTGAAGAAGATACACAATTATCGATTATGCACATAAAAATGCACAAAATAGTCATTTGGGAAATGTAAATCAAAACCACGAGATACCACTTCATGCCCTAAATTTTTTTTTTTTAAAAAGCAGACAATAACAAATGTTAGTGAAGATGTAGGCAACTGGAACCTTCATACATTGCTGGTGGGAATGTATAATACTGCTGCTATGGATAACAATTTGGCACTTCCTCAAAATCTTAAACATTGAGTTAACATATGACTCAGTAGTTAGATACCTACTCCTAAGTATATACCCCAAGGTAAATAAAAATGTAGGTCCTCATAAATGCTCGCACACAAATGTTCATAGCAGCATTATCCATAATAGATGCAAAGTGGAAACCACCAAATGTTTGTCAACTGATGAGTGGATAAATAACATGTGGTATTTGACACAATGGCATATTCAACAATAAAAAGAATTGCTAATACACACTATAACATGGATGAACCTTGAAAATATTATTCTATGTTGCATGATTCCATTTACATAAAATGTCCAGAAAAGTCAAATCTATAGAGACAGAAAGGATATTAGTGGTTTCCTAGGGCTAGGAGTGGGGGATATGGGGAATGACTGCCAATGGCTACTGGCTTCTGGGAGAAAAAAAAATGATGTAAAATTAGACTGTGGTGACAGTTGTACAACCCTATACATTTACCTAAAAACACTGAATTGTATGCTTTAAATGGGTGAATTATATGACATGTGAATTATAATATTTCAATAAAGCTTTACAAACAAAAGTAAAAGCAGCTGACATTTAGTGAGTACTCATTAAATTCCCAAGACTGTGCTATTTCATTTATACTTAATATTTCATCTAATTCTCATGATAACACTATGAGTTAGATATTATCATTAACCCCTTTTTAACAAAAGAGTAAGCTAAGGATCAAAGAAGTATTCCTAGGCCCTAGATACCATAGCTAGTAAATGGTAAAACTGAACTTGAACTTATGTTTGATTCCAAAGCCCATGCCTGCAATTGAAGTTACCACCCTACACTGCCTGGTCATCAGGAAAAAGGTGATCAATGAGGAATAATAGACATAGTGAAAGTGTGTAGAACAAGAAAATAAGGGTCTGAAGATAGAACCTAGGGACATTGTAACTTGAGGCCAAACAGAGAAATAACTCACAAAGAGGATGAAAAAGATTAATAGACAACTCAAATAATAGTAGCTCCTTGGAAAGATATTAAATATATGTCAGGCATTTATCTGTTAGCACATTAGGTGCTGAGAATACAACAATAAACAAGACGTAATTGTTGTCCCCAAAATAGAGAAAATAGATAAATAACTTTAAAAAATCATAGCCAAAATTGAGATTTGGCTTAGCATTTCTAGACTACTATTTAATGCTTATTCAAGGATGTATTCACATGGATTTCAGGAAAGACAGCCAGAGGCAAAGTTACTCTGCAAAAGCTGTCTCCAGCATCCCATTACTCATCTTTTTGTACTATTCCCTCTCCCAACACACATCCCCTCCAAGCCCCTTTACCTTTCTGATGCTTAGTGATCTATTTTTCCTGCTTCCACTGTTATCAGGAAAGAACCAGCTATCAGTCATTTAAACCCTACTATGTTAGTATTATGTGAAAATTTTGGTAGAAATAAGTAACCAGTCTTACCAAGATTTTCTGAAATGTTAAGTGCTCAGAATCACATATTATTTAGTCTGTTCCATTTACTCTGTGTGTGTGTGTGTGTGTATGTCTTTCAAACTATTCTATAAATACTTTGAGAGCAGGGGCCATATTTTCTACATATCTTAGAGATATACTATTGCTGGGGGAGGGGAAAATATATGCTCAGTACTTGGTTGACTGAATAATAATGTTAATTTTTTTCTCAAGTCTATCGGATCTTTGTTTTCATCCAGTTGTATTCAGATATAATTGACATACAGCCCTATATAAGTTTAAGGTGTACAGTATAAAGATTTGACTTACATACATCATGAAATGATTATCACTTATTAAAGCTTAGTGACCATACACTATCTCATATAAATTCAAAATTAAAGAAATTGAAAAAAAAAGTTTTCTTCGTGATGAGAACTCAGAATTTACTCTTAACAACTTTTATATATAACATATACTGGGGTTAATTATATTTATCATGTTGTACATTAGATCCCTAGCACTTATTTATCTTATAACTGGAAGTTTGTACCTTTTAACTACCTTGATCCAATTCCCCTCCCACCACACCCACCTCTGGTAACTACAAATCTGACCTCTTTTTCTATGAGTTGGTTCGTTTTTGAAGTTTAACTGACCTACAACACTAGGTTAGTTCCTGATATACACAAAGTAGTTCAATACTTCTATACGTTTCAAAATGAACACCACAATAATTCTAGTTACAATCTGATACCATGCAAAGATATTACATAATTACTGACTATATTCCCCACACTGTATATTTCATAAACTGATTCATTTCTTTTTCAACCCGAAGTTTGTACCTCTTAATCTCCCTCACTTATTTCACTCATCCTCCCACCCACGTCCCTCTGGCAACCACCTGCTTCTTCTCTTTATCTATAACTCTGTTTCTCTTTTGCTATGTTTGTTCATTTGTTCTGCTTTTTAGATTCCACACGTAAGTGAAATCATACAGTATTAGTCACTCTGCATCTGACATACTTCACTTAGTATACTACCCTCTAGGTCCCTCCATGTTGTCGCAAAGAGCAAGATTTCTTTCTTTTTATGGCTGAGTAATATTCTATTCTGTGTGTATGTATGTGTGTATATATAAATACGCCTCACACATCTTCTTTATCCATTCATCTATTGGTAGGCACTTAGATTGCTTCCATATCTTGGCTACTGCAAATAATGCTGCAATGAACATAGGGGTGCATATACCTTTTTGAATTACTGTTTTCATTTTTATTGGATAAATACAGAGGACTAAAATTGCTGGATCATATGGTAGTTTTATTTTTAATTCTTGAGGAATCTTTTTATTGTACTCCACAGTGGCTTCACCAATTTACATTCCCACAAAAAGTGCATGAGGGTTCACTTTTCTCTACATCCTCACCAACACTTACTTTTTGTTTTCTTTTTGATAAGAGCCATTCTGAGAGTTGTGAGGTGATATCTCACTTTGGTTTTGATCTGCACTTCCCTGATGATCAGCGATGTTGAGCATCTTTTCATGTGTCTGTTGGCCATCTGTATGTCTTCTTTAGAAAATTATCTATTAAGGACCTCTACCCAGTTTTCAATCAGGTTGTTTTGTTTTTTATGTCAAATTGTATGAGTTCTTTGTATATTGTGGATATTAACTCCTTATCAAATATATCGTTTACAAATATCTTCTCTCATTCAAGAGGTGGCCTTTTCATTTTATTGATAGCTTCCTTCCCTGTGCAAAAGCTTCTTTAGTTTGATGTTTATTTTTCCTTTTGCTTCCCTTGCCCAAGGAGACATATGCAAAAAAGCATACTAAGACATATGCAAAAAAGCATTACTAAGACCAATGTCAAACAGCATACGATTTATTTTTTCTTCTAGAAGTTTTATAGTTTTGGGTCTTACATTTAAGTCTGTAATTCATTTTTAATTTATATTTGTGCATGGTTTGAGAAAGTAGTCCAGTTTGATTCTTTTTGCATATAGCTGTCCAGTTTTCCCAACACCATTTATTGAAGAGGCTGTCTTTTCCGAATTGTATATTCTTGCCTCCTTTGTCATAGATTAATTGCCTATATAAGTGCGGGTTCCTTTCTGGGCTCTCTATTCTGTTCCACTGATCTATGTGTCTGTTTTTGTGCCAGTCTCATACTGTTTTGATTACTGTAGCTTTGTAGTATAGTTCAAAATCAAGGAGTGTGATACCTCCAGCTATGCCCTTCTTTCTCAAGATTGCTTTGGCTATTTGTGGTCTTTTTGCTTCCATGCTAATTTTAAAATTATTTGTTCTAGCTCTGTGAAAAATGCCATTGCTATTTTGATAGAAATTGCATTAAATCTGTAGACTGCCTTGGGTAGTATGGTCATTTTAACAAGATTAATTCTTCCAATCTATGAAAACTGTGTATCTATCCATTTGTTCGTGTTGTCTTCAATTTCTTTCATCAGTGTTTCACAGTTTCCCGAGTACAGGTCTTTTCCTCCTTAGTTAGGTTTATTCCTATGTATTTTATTCTTTTTGATGCAATGGTAAATGGGATTGCTTCCTTAATTTCTCTTTCTAATAGTTCATTGTTAGTGTATAGATATGCAAGAGAGTTCTGTATATTAATTTTGTACCCTGCAAATTTACCAAATTCATTGATAAGTTCTAACAGTTTTTAGTGGAATCTTGAGGATTTTCTATCTATATACAGTACCACATTATCTGCAAACAGTAAGTTTTAGTTCTTCCTTTCCAATTAGGATTCCTATTAATTCTTTTTCTTGTCCAATTGCTATGGCGATGACTTCCAAACTATGTTGAATAAAAGTGGCAAGAGTGGGTGTCCTTGTCTTCTTCCTGATCTTAGAGGAAATGCTTTTAGCTTTTTACCATTGAGTATGATGTTATTAGTGGGCTTGTCATATGTGGCCTTGATTATGTTGAGGTATGTTCCCTCTATAACCCGTTTGTTGAGAGTTTTATAATAAACAGATGTTGAATTTTGTCAAAAGCTTTCACTGCATGTATGAAGATGATCATATGATTTTTTTTCCTTCAATCTGTTAATATGGTGTATCACATTGATTGATTTGCAGATACTGAACTATCCTTGCATCCCTGGGATAAATCCCACTTGATCATGGTGTATGACCCTTCTAATGTATTGTTGAATTTGGTTTGTGAATATTCTGTTGAGGACTTTTCCATGTATGTTTGTCAGTGATATTGGCCAATAAATTTTTTTTGTGATATAGTTGTGTGGTTTTGATATCAGGGTGATGCTGGCCTCATATGATGAGTTTGGAAGTGTTCCTTCCTCCACAATTTTTTGGAATAGTTTGAGACAGGTAACTGTTAACTCTTCTCTAAATCTTTGGTAGAATTCACCTATGAAAAGATCTGGTCCTGAACTTTTGTTTGTTGGGAGTTTCGTTATTACTGATTCAATTTCATTACCAGCAATTGGTCTGTTCTTATTTCCTATTTTTTCCTGGTACAGTCTTGGGAGATTGTAAATTTCTAAGAATTTGCCCATTTCTTCTAGGTTGTCCAATTTATTGGCATATAGCTGTTCACAGGAATATCTTTTGATCCTTTCTATTTCTGTGGTGGTGGTGTAATTTCTCCCTTTTCATGTCTGATTTTATTGATTTGGTTCCCTTTTTTTTTCTTGATGAGTTTGGCTAAAGGTTTATCAACTTATCTTTTCAAAGAACCAGCTCTCAGTTTCATTGATCTTTTCTATTGTTTTTTAGTCTCTAGTTTATTTCTGCTCTGATCTTTATGATTTCTTTCCTTCTACTAACTTTGGGTTTTGCTTGTTCTTCTTTTCATAGTTCCTTTAAGTATAAGGTTAGGTTGAGATTTTTGTTTCCTGAGTTAGGCTTATACCATTATAAACTTCCCTCTTAGAACAGCTTTTGCTGTGCCCAATAGGTTTTAGATCATTCTGTTTTCATTTTCATTTGTCTCTAGGTAATTTTTGATTTCCTATTTGATTTCTTTAGTGACACACTGGTTGTTTAGTAGCATATTGCTTAACCTTCATGTGTTTGTGTTTTTGCAGTTTTTTTCTTGTAGTTCATTTCTAGTCTTATAGCATTGTGGTCGGAAAAGATGCTTGATATGATTTCAATCTTCTTAAATATATTGAGACTTCTTTAGTGGCCTAGCATGTGATCTAACTTGAAGAATGTGCCATGTGCACTTGAAAAGCATGTGTATTCTGCTGCCTTGGGATGGAATGTTTTATAAATATCTATTAAGTCCACTTGGACTAATGTGTCATTTAAGACTAGTGTTTCCTTATTGATTTTCTGTCTAGATGATCTCTCCATTGATGTAAGTGGGGCAGTCCCCTGCTATTATTGTGTTATTGTCAATTGCTCCCTCTGTGTCTGTTAATATGTGCTTTAGGTACTTAGATGCTCCTATGTTGGGTTCATATATATTTACAATTTTTATATCTTCTTTTTAGATCAATCCCTTCATCATTATGTAATGTCCTCCTTTTCTCTTGTTACAGTCTTTGTTTTAAAGTCTATTTTATCTGGTATAAGTATTGCTACCCCAGCTTTCTTTTCAGTTCCATGTGCATGTAATAACTTTTTCCATCTCCTCACTTTGCGTCTTTAGATCTGAAGTGAGTCTCTTGTAGGCAGCATATAGATAAGTCTTGTTTTTGTGTCCATTCAGCCACTCTATGTCTTTCGATTAGAGCATTTAGGCCATTTTCAGTTAAAGTAATTATTATTATTATTTTTTTAACTAAAGTAATTATTGATGGGTATGTACTTACAGCCATTTTGTTAACTGTTTTTCAGTTGTTTTTGTAGTTTTTTGTTCCTTTCTTCTTTCCCACTCTTCCATTGTTATTTGACGACTATCTTTTAATGTTATGTTTGGATTCCTTTTTCTTTTTTATGTATCTATTATTTTGTGTATTTTTTTCATGTATCTATTGGTTTGTGGGTACCATGAGGTTTATATATAGCAATCTATATACATATATACATGAGTATTTTATGTTTCTGATCTCTTAAATTCAAACACATTTTAACAACCCTGCATTTTACCCCCCTTCACATTTACTGTTTTTGACATAATTTACATCTTTTTGTTTTGTGTATCCCTTTCTACTTACTGTAGATACAGATGATTTTACTACTTTTGTCTTTCAACCTCCTACTAGCTTTATACTTGTTTGACTTACTACCTTTAATGGATATTTGCCTTTACCAATGAGCTTCTTCCTTTTGTAATTTTCATATTTCTAGCTGTGGCCCTTTCTTTTCTACTTAGAGAAGCACCTTTAACATTTCTTGTAAAGCTGGTTTTGTGGTGCTGAACTCTTTTAGCTCTTGCTTCTCTGTAAAACTTTTGGTCTCTCCATCAAAACAGAATGAAAACCTTGGCAGGTATTCTTGGTTGTAGGTTTTTCCTTTCATCACTTTAGATGTATCATGTCACTCCCTTCTGGCCTATAGAGCTTCTGCTGAAAAGTCAGCCAATAGCCTTATGGGAATTCCCTTTTACGTAACTTGTTGTTTTTCCCTAGCTGCTGTTAATCTTCTCTAATTTTTTTTCCATTTTAATTATAATGTGCCTTGGTGTGGTCCTCTTTGGGTTTTTCCTATTTAGGACTCTCGGTGCTTCCAGACCTAGATGTCTGTTTCCTTTCCCAGGTTAAGGAAGTTTTTCAGTTATCACTTCTTCAAATATATTCTCTTCCCCTTTCTCTCTTCTCCTTCTGGGACCCCTATAATCTCAATGTTAGTACACTTGATGTTCTCCCAGAGGCATAAAACTTTCCTCATTTCTTTTTATTCCTTTTTCTTTTTTCTGTACAGCTTCAGTGATTTCCACTACTCTGTATTCCAGCTCACTGATCTATTCCTCTGTATCATCTAATACTGTTGATTCCTTCTAGTATATTTTTTATTTTGGTTATTGTATTCTTCATCTCTGTTTGGTCCTTATTTACATTTTCTAACTGTTAAACATTTCTAACTTCTCACTCTGTTCATCCATTCTTCACCAGAATTCTTTGAGCATCTCTATGATCATTACTTTGAACTCTTTATTAGGTAGATTGCTTAATCTCCACTTCACTCAGTTCTTCTTCTGGGGTTTTATCTTGTTCCTTTGTTTGGAACATATTCTTCTGTCACCTCATTTTGCCTAGTTGGCTGTTTTTACTTTTATGTATCTGGTAGATTGGTTACATTTCCCAATCCTGGAGAAGTAGGCTTTTGTAGGATGTGTCCCAGCAGCACACTCCCCTCTGGTCACCAGAGCTATATGTCTAGGGGTGCCCGTGATGTAGGCTACATAAGCCCTTCAGTTGTAGCAGGTTGACTACTGGGGGTAGTCGGGTAGGCATGGCTGTCTCCCCAGTCTGGTTGGTTGTCAGGCCCTGCCTTGTGTGGAGGCTGCTGGCCACTGGTCAGCAGGACTGAGTCATGAGGTGGCTGGCTGTGGAGACCCGGGGGTTCCAGGGATAGCGATGGCCAATGGTGGGCAGAGCCAGTTTCCAGGGTGGGTGGTTGCAGGGCTAGGGATCCCAGATCTATTGTCAGCCTGCTTATGGGTGAGATAGTTCTCAGACATGGCTGGCTGTGGTGTCTATGGTGTCCCAAATGTGGTGTTGGCCTACTGGTGAGTGGGGCAGGATCTTGGGGGTCTAGGGGTTCAGTGGTCAGCCACTGGTGGGTGGGGCCAAGGCCCATGTTGTCCTGGAGCTAGTGCCAGCTCACTGGTGGTCAGATTCAGGTCCCCAGGCCTCTGGTTGTAGTTCCTTGTAGGTCCAGAAGTTAGTTTCAGCCCACAGGTGGGCAGGCCTGGGTCTTAGGCTGATGGTCCCTGGGGCTAGTGCTAGCACATTGTTGGGGAGGGCCAGGTCCTGGGCCTCCTGATGGGTGGGGCTCAGGGGGTCTTAATGCAGCAGGCCTGCTGGTGGGTGGGGCTGTGTCCCCACCTGGCTAGCTGCCTGGCCTGAGGTGTCGCAGCACTGGTGCAGATGGGCTGGTGGGTGAGGCCGGGTCCCAGAGCTAATAAACTAGAGGGTGGATTCCAAAATGGTGCTTGCCAGCACCGGTGTCCTCATGGTAGAACAAGCTCCCCAAAATGACTGCTGCCAGTGTCTATGTCCCCAGAGTAAGCTCCAGTTCCCTCCTACCTCTCCAGGAGGTTCTCTAAGATCAGCAGGTGGGTCTGACCCAGGCTCCTTTCAAATTACTGCTATTGCCCTGCATCTTGGAGCATGTGAGATTTTGTGTGCTCCCTTAAAGAGTGGACTCTCTATTTCCCATAGCCCTCTGGCTCTTCTGAAAATAAGCCTTGCTGGCCTTTAGAGGCTCGTCTTCCCAGGGCAGGACCCCTGGGTTGGGGAGCCCAATGTGCGGCTCAGTCCTCTCCCTCCTTGGGCAGAACCTCTGCAATTGTAATTTTCCTCCCATTTGTGGGTCACCACCTGGGGGTATGGGTCTAGATTATATAGCATCTACACCTCTCCTACCCTTCTCATTATGGTTCCTTCTTTATATCTTTAATTGTAGAAGATCTTTTCTGCTAGGCTTCAGGCCATTCTCATCGATAATTGCTCTGCAAATAGTTGTAATTTTGGTGCGCCCATGGGAGCAGATGAGCTCAGGGTCTTTTTACTCTGCCATCTTGGGCTCTCCCTCCATATCTGTGTTAATTTTATCCTAATTATATTTCATGGTATTCCCCAGGGAGACAAAAGTAGGTTTGACTTATGCCCTTCACCAAAAACCAGAGAAAATTATGATAATTCCCTTCTCACCATAGTTATGATTTTTAAATTCAAATTTGGCAATTATAGTTTCATTTTTATCATACCAATTCTTTATCCCTGGTATGGTCAAACTTAGGGACTTGCAGATATACTGCACCATTCCCTCTCTCAGAGAAAGGCTTCTTGTATTTCTTAAAGTCTATGCTGTTGAACTAGAGCAAATGAGTGCTGTGCCCCTTCAAGAATGCAGATCTCCATAGGTATGTTTTCTAAGACTCCCTTTAGGGGACAGAGTAGGAAGGAAACTATGATCACTGTATCTTCAAAATTCTCTTGAATAAAAAATAACTATCTATACACAGTAGGCCAAGTCCTACAGTTCTTTTTTAGGCAAAGTTCCCTTTGTGCTCAGTAGGAGCTTTCTCTGAATGAGGATTCCTAGCTTAGTAGAGCTTGAACTTAAAATTAAAAATCCTTCACCCCTACAGGCAAACCCTCAGACTCAAGGGTATAGGGAAAATTAGAAACAAGGAGTTTCTGGTGAAAAATACCCTTGCTCTGGTTGAAGATGCTGAAACTCATAATGGAAATTACCACCTTAAATATGTATACAAAGAAAAGTCCTCAACTCAGAGCTTTCCAGGAATGCCAAAGGTAAGGGAATAGGGCTTATCTGTTGGAAAGGCACAGCAGATGACCACCTGCGTCGCTTAGAGGATCATCAATTGGAACCCTTACCCCTATAACTACTTTCTACCTGGTCTCTCTGCGTCTAAAATGCTTGCAGCATTGGGTTCCTAGGAAGGAGAAATCTGTGAAGGCAGGAGTGTGATTAATATTAACTGCACATTTACCACGTTCAAGGCATCAACATTTCAGTCCTCACAACAACCTAATGAGGTACAGATTACTACCCCTACTTTTAAGATGAGTAAACTGAGGTATAAGAAAGTTCAACAACAAGTCTAAGGCCATACAACTAACAAATAGCAGGTACCACATTCAAATATCATGTTCCAGATCCTATGCTGATAACATAGAGGCCCCCAAATATCTTCAGACTATTGCTGAGAGTAAGCCCAAGAAGAGAAACGGTGAATTCTCCTATAAGTTTGAAATAGCTGATTTGGCAGGTGAAAGTGGGAAAATGAAAATAAAATATTTAACTTATTTTTTAAAGAAATATCCCTTCAAAGTGTTCTGAGCCTTAAAAATTAACTTAATGTAACCTGCTCTGCAGAGGACTTTGCGGATGCTGAGAGCTTTTGTTCATGTAACACCATAAGAAGTTGTGCCTTCTGCACATTCTATAGCTCCTGCTGACTTGCAAAGGAAATATTTATCTCATTTCCAACCTCCAATAAATATTGCTGTTAGAAGTTTCTGGAGTTTTCTTTAGAAATGACTCAGCACAGAATACTAATTTTTCCTTAAAGTTATATCAACTCATTGCCAAATGGACAATTTCAGGAAATTTGCCTGTTCTCACTTGCAAGGCAGGTATTACCTCACTTCCCATAAAATATAATATCAACTCAAGGCAGACAAATAACATTTTCCATCCATCAGTCAAGTGCTTTCATTTCGCAGTTTTATCTGCTGTCCAAAAAGCTACTTGTTTACTGGGTATTCTTATCTTTTCTCTGCATGAACTGCCCTTGCAATAAAGAAAGCCTAGAATTTAGACAGTGCATGGAGATTTGGTTTTGATTTGAAACCAAGTCAAGATTTCACTTTGACTCCCTTCTCTTAGATGCTTATATTTCATACAAAGCCATAATAACAAACCTGGCCTGAACTGTGAGCATCTCTCTCTATTATGGGAAGAAGTAGAAATATCTCCTGAGTAGCTCACCAACAATAAATTAATCTCTGAGTTTGTCAAGGGATTTTCTCAGAGTAATAAATGATCTGATACGATTGCAATTGCTGACACCTAGTCAAAGCAATATAAAAAGGGAACAGTCTATTGACTCTTCTGAGCATTTCACTTTAGAAATAACACTTAATAGATGTCAAAGGGTAGAATGAAAGCATCATATTTTTCAATTGCCAAATGACAAAGATGCTCTATTTAGGAGGAACTGAAAGGCCCATCTTCCCACAAATCTCTCCCCACCATATCAGGTTTCCTGAACATTCTGCCATTACTATCTCCTCTCAGAGAACTGCTAGAGGGAGATATAGTCATTTCACTCATTTAAGTTAAGATTGTATTACCTGAGAAAGTTAGGTTATCTCTCTTCTATGACATTTATCAGGCTGTGTCATGCCTCTTTATATTCTGACTCTCACATAAACTCTTAGATCCTTGGGAAAGGGGACCAAATTAGGCTGCATTTCCAGTGCCTAGAACAGTAACCAAAGTCTAGTAAGTCATTTATTTGCATAGTAAATATTTCAGAAATACATAACCGAATGGAGAGAGGAAGAAGTAAAGAAGATATGAATTACAAATTACAATGACAGGAATATATTTATGTTATTAAGTCATTATCACCCAGAGCACAAAGCAAGCCCCTAAAACAAAGGTGGCAAACTGGTCACTTTTCAAGTTACATGTAGCCCATGGATAAGCTTTATGTAACTCATACAGTATAATCCAGAACATTCTTTTAAAAAAAAAGTGGTTGCCAGCATTGAAAAACTAGGAAATTTCATATTTTTTCCAAAAATACATTTAGTTTTTCATGAGAAGTTAGTAGATCAATATATCAATCAATGTAAGGTCAATAATCCTATATGGCAATAATCTGTTGTCCCCGTTAGATGGGGCATGCGCCTTCCTTTTGTTTACAGTCCCTGTGACCCATTTTCTTTATGTTAGCTGCCTAGCCAATATAACTATTTGAGATTGTGCCCTAAAGGAAGAAGACACAAGACAAGCATGTCATCCATGAACATTAGGAGGGATAGAAGAGAATAAGTCACTAAATTAGAAGGGTATGAGTGAATAGGAACCAAAGTGAGAACCACCACCACTTCATGAGGGCACTTGGCATCTTGCACAAAGGAGCAGCAGTGCTAAAGAAAACCTCTGCATCACTTCATAATTTTTAAAGAGTCAATCCTATAAAGAGGGATGATCATAGGACCAAACGCTAAAATATCCTCTTCCTTTATAGATTATGATGTAATATTTAGAGTACCTTAGAACTTCACATGACAAACATTATTTTCACTGAAGAGAAGGTTTAAGTTAATGTCAAGGCTGAAAATAAATAGAGAAAGTGGTTCAGATGGTGTTTGCCCAATTAAAAGAGCCAATCAGTAATTTCTTTTCATGAACCTTGGAATATAATTTTGCTTTCTTACATTCACATGCAAATGCATTATTTCAAGTGCACAAAAGATGCACAAAGAAAGAAATTCAAACATTATGTATCCTAATACTAGGGGTATAACATGCCAAGTGAATTTTTTTTTTATAAAGCTTTTGTTTCAGTTTTTGTTGAATAAGACAGCTGTTTCTATTCATCTAGGATTTTTTTTCTTTATTTCTTTCTTTCTTAAATTTTTTTGAGGAAACTGGTGACTGTGATCATAGTAGAATGTCTTCCTAAATCATATGCAAAATAACAAAATTTTCTTTTAAACTATCATTGACAAATGTAAAGTGTTTCTACAACAAAGTTAAATTTTATAAACCCAAATGTTTGTTAGAAGCAATGAGCACTACGGAAACCATTTCTAAATATTGGGGGGTTTTTTTTCTGCCTTTTAGGCCAAAAAATTTCACCAAAAGATGGCAAACTAAAAGACATTAGAAAGAAAATTACAATAAAAGTTTGCACTAACAAGATTTTGGGATACTTCCATGTACCATTAAAACCAGTGATATTTCTAAATTATTTAAGAACTAAACATACTACTTCCAATGTGAAATGCTTTGACTAGTTTCCTCTTTACTATCAGAGGCTATACAAAACAAGAAATGTGAGGTAGGTGAATAAAAATGCTTGAGATGAGAAAATATGTATAAAGAAAAATAAATTCAAGTTATGGAAAGATTTAAATGGGTTTTAAACATCCCACTTTTTTCTGTTTTTTCCAAAAAATTAATAAGTTTTAACCTAAATAACTGAATAAAAGGCTATTCCCCACCACTGTATTTTTAGGATTTGAATAAAAAACCAGGGATACCTTTTTGACCATATTATTGTGATTTTTGGTTTTAATTTACAAGGACTTATTGATTTCAGTGAAGGACATCCTATTTGTCATGGTTGAAGTAAAGAATGTTCTTTCAAAATCCCATATGTTTATTGAATGCCACCTATGTTCTAATAATAAGAGAAGTAATATTTATTGAACACTTACTAGGTACCTTGTTAATTCTGTTTTCTAACTTTTACATAAATTAATTCATGTTCTCATGGTTCTAGGTACTTCATAGCTATCTTCTCACTATAGATAGATAGATAGATATGATTTATATCTATCTATCTCATAATGTGCCTACATACATAGATACATATCTCAAAATATGTATAGTCACAGTTTCTTAAGTGTAAAATGGGTATAATAATATCTACATCATAATGTGGCTATACACACACACATACACACACACGACACACACGAGAGAGAGCTGTACACATAATTATTATCCCCATTTTACACATAAGAAAATTGAGACAGAGCACTAAAGTAGCTAACAAAATATCACATCACTAATCAATGGTAAAAATAATATTTTGATCCACGCCTCTCAAACTCCAAAGCTCATCCTCATTCCATTTGGCTACACAAACTTACACCGTGATCAATGGCTTCCATCTTTTAAATATGAAGGTGCTGTTTTCCAAGTAATGAGACTGAATTTTAAGAGAGTCATACACTCTTTTGTTTTATTACCTTTGTGACCAAGAGAGTAACAGAATTTTTATGGAACAAATAACTATGTCAAGATACACTACTGGGTTAAGTGAGATGATTTGGATGAGAGCTGTTGGTCCATGTCTTTAAAAGGCAAAGCAAAAAGAAACGGATTTAAACTTGGGCCTTCCAGCAAGCAGAAACTCCTTATACCAGACAAGTTCAACTGACAGTTACCTGGCCAAACCCCCCAAAATTGAATCTTGGCTTCTAGAAATGTGTGACAAACCTGAATTACTCTTTCTAAAGGCAATCTACCAAACTGCATAACTGTACTGCAGTTGCCTTTTTCTCAGGCAGGTAGAGCCTGAGACCTCACCTCCTTTGTCTCACTCAGAGAAACAAACAGATGATGACCAACAGGAAAAATGAATTAAAATTACCTTAGTTAGATTCATCGACAAAGAGAGATTTGTAAATATGATGATGAGCTATCAAAGCAAAGCTTTCCATTTCTTCATTTTTCATCTCATTCTTGAGAAGATCAATATCTTCCTTCAATCATCTAATCTACGGCAACTCATAAGATTTCGATAGAACTGCATTCCCTCAGTTTGGCAGTATGTATTAGTAGGAATACATCCTTTCGAGTCTAACAGTTCAAATTCCATCTTTTGTTTGAGACTCAAGGTCACAGCTAACGATTTCCTCATCTCTAAAATTAACATAATACTAAGTTCATGGGGAAGTTATGATCCCCATAACTTAGCAAATGAGATAATGCAGTGATTTGCAAGTATTTATTTTTTAGCCCCAAAAACTTTTCTTCAAATTAAAGCTCTATGGGGAAGCCCACCTTATACAACAGATAAATGCAGAGTTGCTCTTGAAACCTTCTGGGTAGAGGAGGAATTCAAGAGGAAATTTGAAAATCATTGTGACTATGTATACAAAATTTCTAGTACTTTACATATAATAGCAAAAAATAAATGACAGCAATTATTGCTTGATCACTGTCCTTTAAATTAGCAGTTAAAAAGAAAACTTGAGTCATGGACCACTTGAGTCATGGCTATAAGGTTGGAAGCAAAATATCTTTTGACCCTTTTGCCTCACTATAACAAGTTTAGTCTGGAAAATGGTGACTTCAAACCCAATTCTTTCAAATCAGACTACAATTTGAATGCACTATGGCAGTTTACTATTTATTTAACATAATTGTATCAAAAATTTACCATTAGCACAAATTATTATCTTTAACATGTTTTTTGTGTTGAAAAACCTATGAGGTATAATGAAGAGTGTATTGGACCAAGTATTAAAGGACATGACTTTTAATGTGAATTCTGCTACTAACTACCAAATGAAAGTCTTTATAACTTCTAAATTTATTGTTTTTCTTCTATCACAGAGGTCAGCACACTTTCTCCATAAAGGACCAGATACTAAATACTTAATGTTTTATGGACCATAAAGTCTCTGTTGTAACTACTCAACTCAGCTGTTTTGGTACAGAAGCACTAATAGACAATGCATAACCAAATAGGCATGGCTGTGTTTCAATAAAATTTTATTTACAAAAACAGGTGCTGGGTTGGATTTGGCCCACCAGCAATAGTTTTCCAAAGTCTGCCTCGGAAATAACAGGGTTGGACCAGATTATTAATTTCAAACCTGGCTAGGCATCAAAATAATTTGGGAGAACTTCTGTAAATTACAGGTTTCTGCCCCACATCCCACCCCTGTAACCTACTGAATCAAAATCCCCAGGGTTAAGACCCAAGAATCTCTAAGATGCAGGCTCCTAGAGTAATTTAAACACGGGTCTGTAGACAATGTTTATTGATAACTGGATGATGATTTCTAACAACTCTAACATTCCAAACTCTAACATTCTTTGATAAATAGGGATTCTCACCAGTGGTTTTGATCAGTTTGACATACTTAAAAATACAAAGCATTATATATTGAAATAATATCACTGCTTTTGATGAGAGAAACTTTGAGAATAATTTATTAACACTTGGAAGATATCAACAGATTAGTTCATATCAGAAAAATATGTAGAAAACATGAACATGCTATAAACATTACTACTCTAAAAAAAAAAAAACAAAACCAGAAGTCCTTGGGTTTCACTTTCTGAAATATTTTTCTTGCAGCCGTGGTTTTTAAACATTTTGGTCTCAAGAAGCCTTATCATTCTTTAAAATTACTGAGAACCTTAAAGAGCTTTTGCTTATGTGGGCTTAGGCAAAGCTTGTGCTTATCTATTTATATTTACCATATTAGAAATTAAAACAAAAATTTTAAAATATTATTTTAATAATAATAATAAACCTATTACGTGTTCTTGTCCTTCATACAGATGAAAAATGTGTGTCTCCAAACACAGGGAACACATAAAATCCCATCACCTAGATTAATATTCATGGTGTGATATAAATGTGGTTATACTCTGATCTATAAGTGAAAATTTTAGCTGTCATCTATGTTATCCATATAAGATACTAGAGATGATTTGCATATCTGTGGTACCACTAAATACCAATGATTACCCAGGTACCATTTCCTCAAATATGAGAATAATTCAATTCCAGAATCTTATTTTGGAAGTGTTTCCTGGATTCACTTCTAGTACCAATTACTCTCTCAGTTAAGGACCCAGAAAAAAGCAGAGGACACACTTAAATTAAAGGGATAGTGCACTATCCTTAGATCCCAAACAGATAAGGGAAGAAAGTAGTAATAGGAAACCAGAAGGAAAAAAAAAATAGAGAGAGAAGGCTGTCTTGAGAGGAGTTTTGATCTCTTTTTCAAGTGATGAGACCATCCAGAGGCAATCCTACAGGGAGGGAATCAAGAGAATAACTTCTCTGACATTATTCTCCTCCCACTCTCTGCTATTCTGCTAAATCCAACCAGAAGATGTAGGACAAGGGGACCTATTGTTGTAGTCCATACAGATCAGCTTCATGAAGCAAGAAAGAGAATGCATTCAGACGGGACAAACTGAATATACTTGGCTCATCAGACTCTTTAATACTTGCCCATCAGAGGGGTTTTGCATGATATTGTTGCTTTAGTTAATTACTGCCTCGCTCAGTAATTCATTCAAAAGATTTTCACATCTTTTATGGGTATTAAAGTTTGCTCATCTGACGTTTTCCCTATCTATTTTCTTTGTTCACTTTTCCATTGTTTTCTTTTGTTTTTTTGTATTAACACTCAACTTTCAAGACTCAGATCATGCATAACTTTATAAGTCTTCCTGACTTCTCACCTGCCCAGCAGGAACCCCTACCTCCTTTGTAGTCTACTGCAACACTGCAACATAAAGCAATAACTTAGAACATACAGCACTTGATTGAACTTACTGGCTTAAATCTTTGTCTTCTCAAATAGTGCTTACACAGTACCTAGAACCTAATCTACGCTCAATAAATGTTTAAATAAATGGTCAACAAATAGTCTCAGGGTATTTGTCCTCTGGTTACCCAGAGTGCAGAACTGAAATTGGAGCTAGAGATAAAAATTTTGGAGTCCAACTGTTTTTAGATCTTAATTGAATTTGTGAAGATTGAATGAAGAACAGAGTCAAGGTTAAAAATTGGGAAATCTATTACCCCAGTGACAAGAAGAGGCAAAACAAATAAAAAGGGAAGAAAAGAATGGAGAGAGAAGAAGAAAGAAAAGCAGGAGAGTGTACCGTCATGGAAGCCAGATGACAGAGGAGTACAGAGGAAGAAAGAGAAGGAGGAGGAGGAGAGGCTGCAGAGAAAGAGGGTGTAGATGGGGAGGAAGAGGGGGTAAGAAGGGGAAGAGGAAGGGGAAGGAGGAGGAAGAGATTACCAATATGAGATACTAAATACAGTATCTACTTATATAAACATTGTGATCAGCCATCCCATTCAGAAAGAAGCCTTTTGCAGAAACGAATTCTAAACAAGTGCAGAGAAAACTTATGGTGGCTACCTAAATAACTGAATCTAGATATTCATGTATAAATATGAATGAACACATTCATTAGACCATGACAAAAACCAACACCATAAAAAGGACAAAAATAAACACAAAGAACAAATGACTCTAAAGGAGACAGGCAATTCAGAAAAATAATTTGCAATTCTTTTTTTTTCCTTTTGCAAAAAATCAATTAATGTAATATACATAAAAGTGAATTAAAAACATGTACAGCTTAAAAGTTATTAAAAAGTAAATGCCTATGTTACCACCATCTGAATCAAGAAATAAAATATTGCTGGTACACTAGAAAGCTCCCTCCCAATATCCTTTCCCTGTCCCTCCTTGGAGAGGCAACCAATACCTTCATTCATATGATTATCATGTTTTGCTTTCTTTATAATTTACCATATATCCATTCATTCCTAAAAACTACAGTTTAGTATTTTTAGTTCCTGAAATTTATATAAATGGAATAATACTGTATATATTTTTGGTGACTTGTTTGTCCAATATTATATCTGGGAAATATATTCTCATTGTTGTAGGTAAGAGTAGTTATCCATTTTCTTTCCTGTAGAGTATTATAGTATATGAATACACTATGATTTGTCTAGTCTACTAGTGATAGACATATGGATTATTGCTCCCATTTCTCATTCCATAAGTTGCCTCTCACTTTGTCAATTATTCACATTAATGTGCAGAAGCTCTTAAGTTTGATGAAGTCCCATTTATCTATTTTTGTTATTGTTGCCTGTGCTTTTTGTGTCATATCCAAGAAATCATATCCATATCCAATGTCATGAAGATTTTCCCCTATTGTTTCTTATAAAGTTTTATACTTTTAAGCCTTATTTAGGTCTTTAATCCATTTTGAGTTAATTTTTGCATATGGTATAAGAAAAGAATCCAATATCATTTTTTTTTCATGTGGATATCCAGTTTTCCCAGCATAAATTTTTGGGCAAAGAACAGTATCTTCATTGTGTGGTCTTGGCACCCTGGTATAAGACCATTCAACCATATACAAGAGGGTTTATTCTGGTCTCTCTGTTCTGTTCCATTGGTCTATAACTCTGTCTTTATGAAAGTACCACATTGATTTGATTACTGTAGCTTTGTAGCATGGTTTGAAACCATGAACTGTGAAGCCTCCTAACTTGTTCTTTTTTTCAAGACTGTTCTGACTATTCCAGGTCCCTTGAGATTCCATATGAGTTTTAGGATGGAATTTTCTGTTTCTGCAAAAAAAAAAAAATGCTAGTGGAATTTTGATAGGGATTACATTTAATCTGTAGATTGCTTTGGGTGGTACGGACATTTTAAGAATATCAAGTCCTCCAATCTATGAACACAGGATAGCTCACCATTTGTTTTTATTTTCTTTAATTTCCTTAAGCAATGTTTTTATCATTTTCAGTTATACAAGTCTTTCACTTTCTTGGTTAAGTTTATTCCCAGGTATTTTATTCCATTTTATTCTATTCTGAATGGGATCATTTTAATTTCTTTCTTGAATGGTTAATTGTTAGTGTATAGAAATGCAACTAATTTTTGAGTTGTTTTATATCCTGCAATTTGATTAATTTGTTTATTAGTACTAACAGGGGTTTTTGTAGATTCTTTGGGTTTTTCTACATATAAAATCATGTCACCTGCAAACAAAGATAATTGTACTTCTTCTCTTCCAATGTGGATGCTTTTTTTGTTTTTCTTGCCTAAATGCTCTGGCTAGGACTTCCAATACTATGTTAAGTACAAGTGGTGAGAGTGGGCATCTCTGCCTTGCTCTTTATCTAAGGAAAAAAGCTTTAAACTTTTAACCACTGATTATGACATTAGCTATACGCTTCTTACATATGGCCATTATTATGTTGAGGTAGTTTGCACTTCTACTCCTAGTTGGTTGAGCCTTTTGATAATGAAAAGGTCTTAAATTTGTATAATGCTTTTTCTGCATCAATTGAGACATTAATGTTGGTTCTGTCTTTCATTCTATTACATTGATTAATTTTTCTATGTTGAACCAACCACGCATTCTAAAAATAGATTCTACTTGGTCATGGTGTATAATTCTTTTAATGTAATCTTGAATTCGATTTGCCAGATTTTGCTGAGAATTTTTTTCATCAATATTCATCAGGTATATTGGCCTATAGCTTTCCTTTCTTATAGTATTTTTGTCTGGCTTTGATATCATTGTAAAGTTGGCCTCATACAATCAGTTTGGAAGTGTTTCCTCTTCTTCAATTTTGCTGAAGAGTTTGAGAAGGATTGGTGTTAGTTATTTAAATGTTTGATTAAATTCTCCAGTGAAGCCATGTGGTCCTGGGCTTCTATTTGTTGGGAGGTTTTTGATTACTGATTCATTCACCTCACTAGTTATAGCCCTCTTCAGAACAGAGTTTGTTTTTTATTTCTTCATGATTTATTCCTGGTAGGTTGTATTTTTTCTGGAAAAGTTTCCATTTTTTTCTATGTTATCAATTTGTCAGCATATTATTATTCATAGTAGTCTCCTGTAATCCTTTTTTTTCATTTGTGGTTCATCAGTTGTAATGTTCCATCTTTCATTTCTGAATTTAGCTATATGAGTCCTCTCTCATTAATTAATCTAACTAAAGGTTTGTCAATTATGTTTATCTTTTCAAAAACTGAATGCTTAGTTTTATTTTTATCTGTTTTACAATTATCTATTTCATTTATTTCTGCTCTAATCTTTATTATTTCCTTCCTCCTGCTGAATTTTGGGTTTAGTTAGTTCTTTTTCTAGTTCCCAGATGTAAAGTTATGTTGTTGATTTGAGAACTTTCTTATTTTTAATGTAAGCCTTTTCCACTATAACCTCCCTCAGTACTGCTTTTGCTGCATGCCATAAGTCTTGGTATGTTGTGTTTTCATTTTAATTTCTCTCAAGATATTTTCTAATTTCCCTTTTGATTTCTTCTTTGACCCACTGGTTATTTAAGTGTTTTGTTTCAAGTCCACATATTTGTAGACTGGCCAGTTTCCCTTCTGCTACTGATTTCCACTTCATTCCACTGTGGTCAGATAAAATGTTTGGTATGATTTCAATCCTCTTAAATTTTAACATTTATTTTGTGGCCTACCATGTGGTCTACCCTGGAGAATGATCCATGGGCACTTAAGAAGAATGTGTATTCTACTGTTTCCCTGTGGGCCATTTTTCCTTATTTCTTTGTATGCCTTGTGATCTATTGTTGATTCTAAATCTATAAGTTTTTAAATGTAACATCTGTGATTATGTCCCAGTTTTTATTCCATATAATTGTTATTTTGCTTTAACTATTTTTTCGTCAATAACCGACATTTTGTAAATTTTATTAGTCATTTTGAAGACCAAATTCTGATCATACTGATCTTCTCTATTGAATTATTATTTTCCTTTTCATTAAATACTTCTCTTAATTTTATTATTCCCTTCCATCTACTTTATTTGGTGTAATTTTGATGGTATTTATCTAACTTTAGACATGTATCCATAGATTATAACTTTGCAACCAATATTTATTCTTCTGTAATATATACACTTAAGGTGAAAAATTTCCTTTTAAATTCCAATTGAGCTGATTCTCATAATCTTTAATATAAAATAGTTTGTTTTCATTCAGTTCAAAATACTCTCTGGTTTCCACTGTAATTTCTTCTTTTACATGTGGATTTAGAATTTATTTTTAATTTCCAAACCTAAGAAGTCTTTCTAGCTATCCTTTTGCTATTTATTTTTAGCTCAATTGCACTGAGATCAGAGAACATGCTCTGTATGACAAAAGTTCTTTAAAATTTGAAACATGCATTGCAGCTCATTATATGATCAATTTTAAAATATTTTGTGTATGCTTTAAAAGGTTGTACTCTTTATTAGTTGGATATAGTGTTCCATAGATGTCTATTAGGTCAAGTTTGTTAATCATGCTATACAAATCTTCTATGTTCTTCATGATTTGTTTAACCTATCAATTTAGAGAGATGTGCTATAATGTCCTATCATGACTGTGGATTTCTTCCACACACTGTTGTTCTGTAAATTTTTGCGTTATATACTTTGAGGCTATGTAACCAAGTGTTACATAACACCCTAGTGTTACTTTCCTGGTGGAAGCAAGACTTCTGTTATAGTAACTCTACCTTTAGATAATTTTTGTCCCTTTATAGATTATTTTTGGTAGCAGTGTATCACTATATTAACTCTTTTGATTAGCATTTGCATGATATAACCTATTCTACCCTTTTACTTTAACCTTTTTACATACTTACGTTTTAAGAATGTGCCTGTTATAAACTGAATATAGTTGAACTTTTTAATACATTCTAAGAAATTTAGTCTTTTAACAGGAACACTTAGTCCATTTACATTTAATGTATATCTAATTTACATTTAGTGCATATTGGGCTTATATATGACATTTATTTTGTCCTGTTTCAGCTAATTTTGTTTCTTTTTTCCTTTCTTACTTTCTTTGAAATTGATTTTTTCTTGTTGCTATGTTATTCTTTCCATTAGTTTAAATGATATACACTCCATTTCTATTCTTTTAGTGGTTTCTCTAGAAATTATTGTGTGCATATTTAACTTATTCAATTCTAAAGGGGATGAAGGAAGAGGGGCAAGATGGCGGAAGAGTAAGACGCGGAGATCACCTTCCTTCCCACAGATACAGCAGAAATACATCTACATGTGGAACTGCTCCTACAGAACACCCACTGAACGCTGGCAGAAGACGTCAGACCTCCCAAAAGGCAAGAAAATCCCCACATACTTGGGTAGGGTAAAAGAAAAAAGAAATAACAGAGACAAAAGAATAGGGACGGGACCTGCGCCAGTGGGAGGGAGCCGTGAAGGAGGAAAGGTTTCCAGGTACTAGGAAGCCCCTTTGCGGGCAGAGACTGCGGGTGGCAGAGGGGGGAAGCTTCGGAGCCGCGGAGGAGAGCGCAGCCACAGGGGTGCGGAGGGCAAAGCGGAGAGACTCCCGCACAGAGGCTCGGCGCCAACCAGCACTCACCAGCCCGAGAGGCTTGTCTGCTCACTCACCGGGGCGGGCGGGGGCTGGGAGCTGAGGCTCGGGCTTTGGTGCTAGCCGGGAGGGAGTCCGGGAAAAAGTCTGCAGCTGCCGAAGAGGCAAGAGACTTTTTCTTGCCTCTTTGTTTCGCGGCGCGCAAGGAGAGGGGATTCAGAGCGCTGCCTAAACGAAATCCAGAGACGGGTGCGAGCCGCACGGCTATCAGCGTGGATCCCACAGCAACAGGGGCGCAGAGGGAAAAACGGAGAGATTCCCGCACAGAGGCTCAGCGCCGAGCAGCGCTCACCAGCCCGAGAGGCTTGTCTGCTCACCCGCTGGGGCAGGCGGGGCTGGGAGCTGAGGTGCAGGCTTCGGTCGGATCGCAGGGAGAGGACTGGGGTTGGCGGCGTGAACACAGCCTGAAGGGGTTGGCGTGCCGCGGCGAGCCGGGAGGGAGCCGGAGAGGAGGTCTGCAGCCACCGAACAGGCAAGAGACTTTTTCTTGCCTCTTTGTTTCGTGGCGCGCAAGGAGAGGGTATTCAGAGCGCCACCTAGACGAACTCCAGAGGCGGGCGCGAGCCGCGGCTAACAGCGCGGACCCCAGAGACGGGCGCGAGCTGCGGCCATCAGCGCGGACCCCAGAGACTGGTAGGAAACGCTAAGGCTGCTGCTGCCGCCACCAAGAAGCCTGTGTGCGAGCCCAGGTCACTCTCCACACCGCCCCTCCCGGGAGCCGGTGCAGCTCGCCACTGCCAGGCTCCCATGATCCAGGGACAACTTCCCCGGGAGAACACACAGCGCGCCTCAGGCTGCTGCAACGTCACAACACCTCTGACGCCGCAGGCTCGCCCCGCCTCCTCCGTACCGCTCCCTCCCCCGGCCTGAGTGAGCCAGAGCCCCCGAAGCAGCTGCTCCTTTAACCCCGTTCTGTCTGGGCGGGGAACGGACGCCCTCAGGCAACGTACATGCAGAGGCGGGTCCAAATCCAAAGCTGACCGCTGGGAGCTGTACGAACAAAGAAGAGAAAGGGAAATCTCCCCCAGCAGCCTCAGAAGCAGCAGATTAAAGCTCCACAAACAACTTGATGTGCCTGCATCTGTTGAATACCTGAATAGACAACGAATCATCCCAAATTCAAAAGGTGGACTTTAGGAGCAGGATATATTAATTTCCCCTTTTCCTTTTTTTGTGAGTGTATATGTATATGCTTCTGGGTGAGATTTTGTCTGTATAGCTTTGCTTTCACCATCAGTCCTAGGGTTAGGTCCGTCCATTTTTTTTTTTTTTTTTTTTTTACTTAAAAAAATTTTTTTTCCTAATATATGCTTTCTTAATAATTTTTTCCGTATTTTCTATTTTTAGAAATTAAAAAATTTTTTAATAAGTTTTTTCATATTTTTTATTTTAAAAAATTAAAATTTTTTTTCTTAATAAATTTTTTCTTAAAAATCTTTTTCTTATTTTTTACTATAAAAAAATTAATAAATCTATTTTTAAAAATTAAAAAAAAATTTTTTCTGAATACATTTACTCTTAATAATTTTTTTTCTTTCTTATTTTTTATTATAATAGCTTTATTTTATTTTATTTTATCCTCTTTTTATCTTTCTATTTTTTTCTCTCCCTTATATTCTGAGCTGTGTGGATGAAAGGCTCTTGGTGCTCCAGCCAGGCATCAGGGCTGTGCCTCTGAGGTGGGAGAGCCAACTTCAGGACACTGGTCCACAAGAGACCTACCAGCTCCACGTAATACCAAACGGCAAAAATCTCTCAGAGATCTCCATCTCAACATCAAGACCCAGCTTCACTCAACGACCAGCAAGCTACAGGGCTGGACACCCTATGCCAAACAACTAGCAAGACAGGAACACAGCCCCATCCATTAGCAGGGAGGCTGCCGAAAATCATAAGGCCACAGACACCCCAAAACACACCACCAGACGTGGACGTGCCCACCAGAAAGACAAGATTCAACCTCATCCACCAGAACACAGACAATAGTCCCCTCCACCAGGAAGCCTACACAACCCACTGAACCAACCTTACCCACTGGGGACAGATACCAAAAACAACGGGAACTACGAACCTGCAGCCTGTGAAAAGGAGACCCCAAACACAGTAAGATAAGCAAAATGAGAAGACAGAAAAACACACAGCAGATGAAGGAGCAGGGTCAAAACACACCAGACCTAACAAATGAAGAGGAAATAGGTAGTCTACCTGAAAAAGAATTCAGAATAATGATAATAAGGATGATCCAAAATCTTGGAAATAGAATAGACAAAATGCAAGAAACATTTAACAAGGACGTAGAAGAACTAAAGAGGAACCAAGCAACGATGAAAAACACAATAAATGAAATTAAAAATACTCTAGATGGGATCAATAGCAGAATAACTGAGGCAGAAGAAAGGATAAGTGACCTGGAAGATAAAATGGTGGAAATAACTACTGCAGAGCAGGATAAAGAAAAAAGAATGAAAAGAACTGAGGACAGTCTCAGAGACCTCTGGGACAACATTAAACGCACCAACATTCGAATTATAGGGGTCCCAGAAGAAGAAGAGAAAAAGAAAGGGACTGAGAAAATATTTGAAGAGATTATAGTTGAAAACTTCCCTAATATGGGAAAGGAAATAGTTAATCAAGTCCAGGAAGCACAGAGAGTCCCATACAGGATAAACCCAAGGAGAAACACGCCAAGACACATATTAATCAAACTGTCAAAAATTAAATATAAAGAAAACATATTAAAAGCAGCAAGGGAAAAACAACAAATAACACACAAGGGAATCCCCATAAGGTTAACATCTGATCTTTCAGCAGAAACTCTGCAAGCCAGAAGGGAGTGGCAGGATATACTTAAAGTGATGAAGGAGAAAAACCTACAACCAAGGTTACTCTACCCAGCAAGGATCTCATTCAGATTTGATGGAGAAATTAAAACCTTTACAGACAAGCAAAAGCTGAGAGAGTTCAGCACCACCAAACCAGCTTTACAACAAATGCTAAAGGAACTTCTCTAGGCAAGAAACACAAGAGAAGGAAAACACCTACAATAACAAACCCAAAACATTTAAGAAAATGGGAATGGGAACATACATATCGATAATTACCTTGAATGTAAATGGATTAAATGCTCCCACCAAAAGACACAGACTGGCTGAATGGATACAAAAACAAGACCCATATATATGCTGTCTACAAGAGACCCACTTCAGACCTAGAGACACATACAGACTGAAAGTGAGGGGATGGAAGAAGATATTCCATGCAAATGGAAATCAAAAGAAAGCTGGAGTAGCAATTCTCATATCAGACAAAATAGACTTTAAAATAAAGAATATTATAAGAGACAAAGAAGGACACTATATAATGATCAAGGGATTGATCCAAGAGGAAGGTATAACAATTGTAAATATTTATGCACCCAACATAGGAGCACCTCAATACATAAGGCAAATACTAACAGCCATAAAAGGGGAAATTGACAGCAACACAATCATAGTAGGGGACTTTAACACCCCACTTTCACCAATGGACAGATCATCCAAAATGAAAATAAATAAGGAAACACAAGCTTTAAATGATACATTAAACAAGATGGACTTAATTGATATTTATAGGACATTCCACCCAAAAACAACAGAATACACATTTTTCTCAAGTGCGCATGGAACATTCTCCAGGATAGATCATATCTTGGGTCACAAATCAAGCCTTGGTAAATTTAAGAAAATTGAAATCGTATCAAGTATCTTTTCCGACCACAACGCTATGAGACTAGATATCAATTACAGGAAAAGATCTGTAAAAAATACAAACACATGGAAGCTACACAATACACTACTTAATAACGAAGTGATCACTGAAGAAATCAAAGGGGAAATCAAAAAATACCTAGAAACAAATGACAATGGAGATACGACGACCCAAAACCTATGGGACGCAGCAAAAGCAGTGCTAAGAGGGAAGTTTATAGCAATACAAGCCTACCTCAAGAAACAGGAAACATCTCGAATAAACAACCTAACCTTGCACCTAAAGCAATTAGAGAAAGAAGAACAAAAAAACCCCAAAGCTAGCAGAAGGAAAGAAATCATAAAGATCAGGTCAGAAATAAATGAAAAAGAAATGAAGGAAACAATAGCAAAAATCAATAAAACTAAAAGCTGGTTCTTTGAGAAGATAAACAAAATTGATAAACCATTAGCCAGACTCATCAAGAGAAAAAGGGAGAAGACTCAAATCAATAGAATTAGAAATGAAAAAGGAGAAGTAACCACTGACACTGCAGAAATACAAACGATCATGAGAGATTACTACAAGCAACTCTACGCCAATAAAATGGACAACCTGGAAGAAATGGACAGATTCTTAGAAATGCACAAACTGCCGAGACTGAACCAGGAAGAAATAGAAAATATGAACAGACCAATCACAAGCACTGAAATTGAAACTGTGATTAAAAACCTTCCAACAAACAAAAGCCCAGGACCAGATGGCTTCACAGGTGAATTCTATCAAACATTTAGAGAAGAGCTAACACCTATCCTTCTCAAACTCTTCCAAAATATTGCAGAGGGAGGAACACTCCCAAACTCATTCTACGAGGCCACCATCACCCTGATACCAAAACCAGACAAAGATGTCACAAAGAAAGAAAACTACAGGCCAATATCACTGATGAACATAGATGCAAAAATCCTCAACAAAATACTCGCAAACAGAATCCAACAGCACATTAAAAGGATCATACACCATGATCAAGTGGGGTTTATCCCAGGAATGCAAGGATTCTTCAATATACGTAAATCAATCAATGTGATACACCATATTAACAAATTGAAGGAGAAAAACCATATGATCATCTCAATAGATGCAGAGAAAGCTTTCGACAAAATTCAACACCCATTTATGATAAAAGCCCTGCAGAAAGTAGGCATAGAGGGAACTTTCCTCAACATAATAAAGGCCATATATGACAAACCCACAGCCAACATTGTCCTCAATGGAGAAAAACTGAAACCATTTCCACTAAGATCAGGAACACGACAAGGTTGCCCACTCTCACCACTATTATTCAACATAATTTTGGAAGTGTTAGCCACAGCAATCAGAGAAGACAAAGAAATAAAAGGAATCCAAATCGGAAAAGAAGAAGTAAAGCTGTCACTGTTTGCAGATGACATGATACTATACATAGAGAATCCTAAAGATGCTACCAGAAAACTCCTAGAGCTAATCAATGAATTTGGTAAAGTAGCAGGATACAAAATTAATGCACAGAAATCTCTTGCATTTCTATACACTAATGACGAAAAATCTGAAAGTGAAATTAAGAAAACACTCCCGTTTACCATTGCAACAAAAAGAATAAAATATCTAGGAATAAACCTACCTAAGGAGACAAAGGACCTGTATGCAGAAAATTATAAGACATTGATGAAAGAAATTAAAGATGATACAAATAGATGGAAAGATATACCATGTTCCTGGATTGGAAGAATCAACATTGTGAAAATGACTCTACTACCCAAAGCAATCTACAGATTCAATGCAATCCCTATCAAACTACCACTGGCATTTTTCACAGAACTAGAACAAAAAATTTCACAATTTGTATGGAAACACAAAAGACCCCGAATAGCCAAAGCAATCTTGAGAACGAAAAATGGAGCTGGGGGAATCAGGCTCCCTGACTTCAGACTATATTACAAAGCTACAGTAATCAAGACAGTTTGGTACTGGCACAAAAACAGAAATATAGATCAATGGAACAGGATAGAAAGCCCAGAGATAAACCCACGCACATATGGTCACCTTATCTTTGATAAAGGAGGCAAGCATATAAAGTGGAGAAAAGACAGCCTCTTCAATAAGTGGTGCTGGGAAAATTGGACAGATACATGTAAAAGTATGAAATTAGAACACTCCCTGACACCATGCACAAAAATAAACTCAAAATGGATTAAAGACCTAAGTGTAAGACCAGACACTATCAAACTCTTAGAGGAAAACATAGGCAGAACACTCTATGACATACATCACAGCAAGATTCTTTTTGACCCAGCTCCCAGAGAAATGGAAATAAGAACACAAATAAACAAATGGGACCTAATGAAACTTAAAAGCTTTTGCACAGCAAAGGAAACCATAAACAAGACCAAAAGACAACCATCAGAATGGGAGAAAATATTTGCAAATGAAGCAACTGACAAAGGATTAATCTCCAAGATTTACAAGCAGCTCATGCAGCTCAATAACAGAAAAACGAACAACCCAATCCAAAAATGGGCAGAAGACCTAAATAGACATTTCTCCAAAGAAGATATACAGATGGCCAACAGACACATGAAAGAATGCTCAACATCATTAATCATTAGAGAAATGCAAATCAAAACTACAATGAGATATCATCTCACACCAGTCAGAATGGCCATCATCAAAAAATCTAGAAACAATAAATGCTGGAGAGGGTGTGGAGGAAAGGGAACTCTCCTGCACTGTTGGTGGGAATGTAAATTGATACAGCCACTATGGAGAACAGTATGGAGGTTCCTTAAAAAACTACAAATAGAACTACCATACGATCCAGCAATCCCACTACTGGGCATATACCCTGAGAAAACCATAGTTCAAAAAGAGTCATGTACCAAAATGTTCATTGCAGCTCTATTTACAATAGCCAGGACATGGAAGCAACCTAAATGTCCATCGACAGATGAATGGATAAAGAAGATGTGGCACATATATACAATGGAATATTACTCAGCCATAAAAAGAAATGAAATGGAGGTATTTGTAATGAGGTGGATGGAGTTAGAGTCTGTCATACAGAGTGAAGTAAGTCAGAAAGAGAAAAACAAATACAGTATGCTAACACATATATACGGAATCTAAGGGAAAAAAAAGCCATGAAGAACCTAGTGGCAAGACGGGAATAAAGACACAGACCTACTAGAGAATGGACTTGAGGATATGGGGAGGGGGTGGGGTGAGATGTGACAGGGTGAGAGAGTGTCATGGACATATATACACTGCCAAATGTAAAATAGATAGCTAGTGGGAAGCAGCCGCATAGCACAGGGAGATCAGCTTAGTGCTTTGTGACCACCTAGAGGGGTGGGATGGGGAGGGTGGGAGGGAGGGAGATGCAAGAGGGAAGAGATATGGGAACATATTGTATATGTATAACTGATTAACTTTGTTATAAAGCAGAAGCTAACACACCATTGTAAGGCAATTATACTTCAATAAAGATGTTTAAAAAAAAAAAAATAAATAAAGGGGATGAACATATCTTCCCTCCTTCTAGATCATATGAAAAATGCAGAACACATTAATTCCTTTTACCATCCACTCAGTTTGTGTTTCTCCTTCAGTTGTGAAAAATGTTTTCATTGAGTATATTCTTCTAGGCTGTGCATTAGTTTATTTTGGCCCATTGAGACTATTATTCTACTGGCTTTTGGCTTCCATCACTGTCATTGAGAAGTCAACTGTTAATTCAATGGTTGTCCTTTTCATGAATATGTTTTTTTGTTCGGAGGTTTCCTACATTTTCTTATCTTTAGTGATCTGTACTTTCATTAAGATGTACTGAGGAAAAAAAAAAGATGTACTGAGTGTTCAATTTATTTTTATTTCTCTTTCTTGGGATTTTTAAGGCTTCTTAAGTCTTTTTTTTTTTTATCAGTATCTTTAATTGGTTTTGGAAAACTCTTAGCTATCATCTCCTTAAATTCTGCCTCTGGCCTTTTCTCTTCCTCCTCTGTTAGCCTCATTAAGTGACAGCACCACTTCCAAAGATGGGATGAAGAGCATTATTCTTTAAGTGAATTGGCCTTTAAACACAGCACAAACAGACTTACTAAGGAAGAGGAAAAAACAGAAGCAAACTATAATGTTGACTCCTAACCATCCTACATTTAGTTCTGATGAAAGGATAAGGTCCTTGAATCAAAAGGAAAAAAAATATGGCCACAGCTTCACTCTGCTCCAGGCAGACTATGAAAAAAGCCAATGGTGGAGAAGGTTGTTGATAATTTTTATAGCTGGCTGGGTGAATAGGGTGCTGAGAAACTGAGTAATATGTTTTCTGACTGAAGGAGGAACAGCATTATAGTAGTTCCTGTGATGATTAAAAGCAGAAGTATGAATTGCTTTTTAGGGGCTTGCTGAGTGTGGTTCTAGTTATTGGCAACTAAGGTGAGGCCTCACTAGTAAAGATATTAAAAGGTGTTCGGAAAAAAACAATCACATTCTTACATTTCAAATATCACCTTTGTAATTATATCAAAATGGCTGAATTATAATAATGTTGCATCAGCCTGTTTTACATTTAAGACCTACAAGCTTCAGCTAATTTAGGAGGAAACCACCTGATGTCAAAAGGAGAAAGCCCTACTATAAAGTGCCAGATGTAAGGGTAATACAGGTTTCAAAATGAAATTTTCTGTGTAAAGAAAAAATAATGTTAGGGACAGGAAAAAATCGAAGTGTAATACCAGCAGATACTTGCTATAATAATTTTTTGAGTATACTATAGCAAAATAAAAAACGAGTGTAAGAGGTAGAAGAAACAGTAGTGAGCAAAGAAACCTATAAAACTTATTGGTAAGATTCATTCATTTGGATGCTTATTGTAAAAAACAATAACAATCATGAGCTAAATTGCTAATAATTACAAATAGGAAGTGGAGTGTGTGTGTGTGTGTGTGTGTGCATGTGTTTTGTTGTCTGTGTATGTGTCTGTGTCTATACCTGTATGAATGTTGGTGTGGGGTAAAGGGGTTCTGCAACCTATTAACTGGTTCCTGGAGTTCATCCTGATGAATGCTGAATTTTGTAAAATAAGTTTCTCTATCTATTGTTTGTATGTTTTTTCCTCCTTTATCTCATTAATGTAGTGAATTACATTATTTTAAATGTTAAAACAACCTTACATTTCAGGAATAATCTGTATTTTAAAACCTTTCAATAAAAAACTTTCAAGACACAGTGTACCAACAAAGAAATTCCTCTAAACATTCATGAAAGAAAAAATGAAAATCTTACCCAAAAAATCTTCCACAGATTAGAGAATGTGAGTTATTTCCAAATTCATTCTATGAGACAAGCAAAACCTTGATTCTAAACCTAACACATTTACAAGAGAAAAAAATTACATGAGGACAAAAGTCCTTAACTTACTAATAAAAGCAAAGCAAATCCAGAAATAAACTAAAAAGTTAATACATTACAACTAAGCATGGATTGTATTCTACTGAGAGATTTACAGCATCCATGGAGGTTATCATACAGTTTTTCTTCTTAGATCTATTAATTTCTTTCTCTAATGGGGTCAATTTTATTAAATTCAGTTTACCTAGGAACATCATCCATTTTATATAGGTTTCCAAATTTATTACACCGAAGTCTGCAAGTAGTCTGTTGTGACATCTTTACGTATTTAATTTCAGTACTTCTTTCCCCCATTGCTTTTTCTCATATTTGCAATTTCTCCCCCACCCCTCTTTTTTTCCCTTGGATTAGGTTAGTTAGTAGTTTATCTTGATAATTATTTTTTAAAAGCAGAATTTTAATATATTACTTAAATCTACTATTTTTCTCTTCACTGTATTATTTACTTCTGCTCTTCTTGGTATTATTTCATTACTTGTACTTTCTTTTGGCTTATTTGTTATTCTATTTCCAGGTTTTTGACCTGAGATTTTAATTCATTTTTTTTTCATTTTTTCATCTTTATTGTTAAGGTATTTAACCTCTGATCACCTGTGTAAATATGCACCATAGATTTTAATATGTAGTATTTTAAATGTCATTATTTTTTAGAAATTTGGGGATTTTGATTTGTATTTCTCCTTTCACACATGAGGTGCTTAATAGGAATTCCCCATCCCATTCACCATGGAATTATCTATTATTTATGTTCTTAATTTATTATTTTATTGCATTGTGTTCAGAAAGTGTTCTTTTAATAATTCTACTTTATGGGACTTACTGATATTTACATTATAAGCTAATACATGACAAATATTTCTAAATTTGCCATGTGTTCTGTTGAAGAAACCACTTTCTCTATTATCAGGGTGAAAAATTTGATATATACCCATAAGATCTACCATATTGTTTATGTTGCTTTGGTCTTTCATTACTCTCCCCTATCCCCATGTTTTCTAGTCTACTGTTATATCTTGTCTATGTCTTAACTGGATTAAATTTCTAGTTATTAGTGTATATCTACCTATGTGTCCATTCACCTCTTATAGTTTGTTTTGTAAAGGTGGTTGTCTCACTTGGTGCATAGATATGCATAATTGTTATAACTCTTTATTATAACCTGAGGGTTACAGCCTTTTTAAAAAATGTCCTTTCTTAGGAAAACTGTCAAATATGTGGAAATTAAACAACATGCTCATAAGCAATGAGTCAAAGATGAAATCAAAAGAAAAAATAGAAAATATCTTTACAAAACTGAAAATGAAAACACAACTTGCCACAACTTATGAGATACAATAAAAGCAATACTAAGAAGGAAGTTTACAGCAATAAACACATACATTAAAAAATAAGAAATAGCTCAAATAAAAAAACCTAACTTTAAACTAAAAGAACAAACCAAGCCCAAAGTTAGCAGAAAGAAATAATAAAAATTAAAGAATTAAAGATTCTCTATAAATGAAATAGAGACCAGGAAAACACTAGAAAAGATCAATAAAACCAAGAGTTGGTTTTCTGAATTTTAACAAAATTTTAGCTAGATTAAGAAAAAAAGAACAAAAACTCAAATTAATAAAATCAGAAATGAAAGGACATTCCAACTGACTCCACAAAAATAAAAACAATCATAAGAGACTGCTATGAATAATTATACACCAACAAATTGGATAATCTAGAAAAACTGGAAAATTCCTTATACATAGGACATACCATGCCTGAATCATGAAGTAGTAGAAAATCTTAACACACCAATAACAAGTAAGTATATTGAAATTGAGTCTGTAATCAAAAACATTCCAATAAAGAAAATTCCAAGAACAGGTGGTTATACCAGTTAATTCTACACAACATTTGAAGAAGGATTAACACCAATCCTCAAACTTTTCCAAAAATTGAAAAGGAGGGAACAATGCCAAACTCATTTTATGAGGCGAGCATTACCCTGATACCAAAGCCAAATAAGGACACGGAATGAAAAAACAAACAAAAATCAAAAACAAAAACAACTACACACCAACCTTCTTTATGATTATAAATGAAAGACTCCTCAGCAAAATACTAGCAAACTAAATTCAAAAGCACATCAAAAGGATCATACAGCATGATCAAGTGGAATTTATCCCTGGTAATGCAAGGATGCTTCAATATATACAAATCAATAAATGTGACACACTACATTAACAAGATGAAGGATAAAAATCACATGATCATCCCAATACATGTAGAAAGAGCATCTGACAAAATTCAACACCCTTTCAAAACACTCAACAAACTAGTTATAGAAGAAATGTACCTCAACATAATAAAGGCCATATATGACAAACCCACAGCTAACATCTAATCAATGATGAAAAATTGAAACCTTTTCATCTAAGCTCAGGAGCAAGGCAAGGATGCCTGTGTGAATCCAGACACTATTATTTCAATTAAAGAATGTACTCACCACACTGCTGTATGAAATAAACTATGTATATACATGTATAAAAGCAAAGAACATAAAACATGATGTCAAAAAGAACTGTAAATACATTAGAGATCACAACAGAAGACAACGGATTAAAGATGTCTATAAAAAGCAGAGTGTATCAGTTACGATTAAGAGAACCAAGAATAGAAGCCAGCTGTCCAATATATAATTATTTATAGTAGCAAGCTTTGAAACCTAGATGTGCCTCAATAGAAGTGTGAATAAATGCATTATTGTATATATACCACAGTAGTTATAAAGAATAAACCAAATCTTACAAGTAACATAGAAAAATCACCAGGTAAAGCAAGCTACAGAATAAAAGCCATAAGTGTGTGCATGTATGCAAATGATTATACACATAAACTCATGGAAAATAAGTTGAGGGAAACATTTCTATGGGGAAGAGAGGGGAACTGAGGAAACTGGGGAAGTGAGACTTTCCCTTTTTATTATTTTTTTTGTGTTTTAATTTTTATGAGGAAAATATATTCATATATTTAAAGAGATATACAATTTCAAAAGCAATGTCACATTCTCTTCCTTTCAGGATTTTACAGAAATCATTTTTTTTCTCTTTTCAGACTTAATTTTCCCAGACTAAATAATCCTCACCTTGTAGGTATGCTTTCACACCTCAGCCTCCTGACCATTTGGATTTTTTAATTTATGTGATAGACTCTTTTACCCAGGAGGATTATGAAGCACTGGAAAGTGCCTAGAGGAACTCAAATGAAATGACAAGCACCATTAATATCTGAGTAATTGGTCTAATTCTACTTTCACCCTATTTCTTCCTGCCAAACTAGTTTTCTATGGCTTGCAGAGTGAACAGATGTAAAATACACTCATAGTTCTAGGCATTGATTGCTTTTTCAGAAGGGAGTAAGCAACACTCTCTGCTATTCATTCTTTTCTTTGAACATACGTTCCCTGAAACTGAGGAGTTGCATGAACTTAAAATTCTCAGGGGCCCTCAGCAAACCATTATGAAATTTGTCTTCCTGAGGCCACACCACCATAAAACTCAAGTTGTATTCTGAAGTGACGTTTCACAAAAATATATGTTTCATGAACATATTAAAAATGCAAAGGATACTTTGAGTAATACATGAGCCTAGCTAGAGTAGCCTTGTACATAAAAGGACCAACTTGGGGCTTTAGTGTAATTAGTTTATAGAGGCAGAAGCAAATGTTCTTTACTTTTTCCATTACAAAACACCAATTGGTTTCTGGTTGACAAGCTGGCTTTAGTATTGACAAGAGTGATTGAGTTCTGTCCTCTGAATGATACAGGCAGATCTGTCTAGGAGCCATCCTACACAAGTAAGGATGCAAATGAAACTCGTCTAGGAAGACATTGGACAGGGTAAGTATAGAAACACCAAAGAAGTAATGAGAAACTTAGCCAAAACCTAGGGAACACAGCAGAAACCCAGGGGTTAAATTACCAAGAAAATGAAATTATGTTGTAACATTTCACATTCTCATTATTAAAAATGTCAGAACATCGCATTTAGTTTTATTATATTTTCTATTTTTATTGTAGTGATTGAGTGTTCACAAAATTGGACATGTTTTATAGCAATTTCTACATCTTTTACAATAATTGACAGGGTAATATATAACCCTGAGAAAAGGTTGATCATTAAAATACAAGATAGCTCATTCTTAACACAAAGGTTACAAACAGGAAAAAAATGACATTAAGTTAATCTAGGTTTATTTTATCATTTCAAGTAGCATATTTCTATGATAACATGTTTTAATATTAGTCTCAATCCTCAAATGTATATGTGTGTGTGACAGTGTAACTGTGTAAATATCTATACATGTCCACCTTGTAATTTTTCTAAAAGATATTGTTTGTACACTTACACATACACTCACACATAGATGCATAGTTTTATAATTGGAATTTTATCAGTATATTAAATATGCTGAAGTAATAGATTCTTAGGAGGAACATAATTGGAACAGATTTTATAATTCATTTGGTTTACAGCCGCATCATTGGCCATGAAGGATATCCTCCGAGGTACTTTTAAAAGATGATCTAGGAGGCTTCTTACTTGACAAAGTGACCTGTCCTGCCTTTGAGGCAATTCTAATTATTTGAAATTTAGGACAAGAGTTTCTTCCATATAAATCCCATCTATACATTTTGATTCTTCCTTATATAACAGTACAATTGACCTGTGAACAACACAGGGGTTAGGGGTACTGACCCTCCGCACAGTCAAAGATCTGCAAATAACTTACAGTCAGCCCTCCATATACAGCCCTCCTCAGTTCCTCTGTATCCACAATTCCACAACTGCAGATTCAATCAACCATGGATCATGTAGTATTGTAGCATTTACCACTTAAAAAAATCCACATGTAAGTGGAACCACGCAATTCAAACCCGTGTTGTTCAAGGGTCAACTGTAATTCTCAAAGTAGAGTGACCACATGCTAGTGCATGCACAAAATGATCCACTGGGATAAAGTAAGAAAACATTCTAATTTACATATATATGTGAATTTTTTAAAATGACAGAGTGGGAATAGCAGAATAAGGACCTCTAAAAAATTTCACCTTAATAAAATAAAAATAACCCTGGTAAAAATTGTCAGAATAAACTTGTTCAGAATTATGGAAATTAAACAAAGTCTTGCAGCAGTTGGGGAGAATTTATTCAAGAAAAAAGCTGAATCTCAGTAAAAACAGGAAGATTTTTGGCTTCTAATTTGTTCTATTCCCATCTCCCCTTTCCCAAGCTGGGTGTTATCCTTGAAAATAAATAACCTGCAATGACTGTGAAAACCAGTGGCTTGGTAACCAATGGAATGAGAACAGGGTTGGAACTCTTTCAAAGTCACATTTCCAGAGAATTATCATTATTTCACCAGTCTGGTGGTTTCCTGGAATACCTCATTCACAAGACCTCTCTTTCTTTGAACTGAATCAGAGCTTGCCCAGTGAGAAGAAATTTTCCCTTGCAAACATTTGTCAGAAATATTCAGTAGCAATGGGTTAATATCACGGCTGCCGAGAGGATAAGAACTGGTGTAAACAATAGGCTAACCAAAACGCTTAAAAAGAAAGCTAGGGAATGAGATGTTCATAGGGGGCTTTTTCTTGGGAATCTAAAAGGCCATGTGCCTGTGTGGTACTCTGCTCAAGAAAGACATGAGAAGTCTGTAAGTTCTCACTACTGGCTAAACTTAACGCTCTGCACAAGCAGGAAGTAAACACTGAGGCAATGAAATAAACTACCTGGCTAATGGTTTAAGACATGCCTTATCAATTCAGAGCTCCTCAGAAAAGAAAAGGAGACCTACCATTTGCATATATCCAAGGAAATCTCTATTCAATATTAGTTGACAACAAAGCTAACTGAGCTGAGACTTCAGTGGCCACACAAGACAAAGAATTAATACATTACTGAATTAGTTCAGAAAAGTCTGTAAACTAGCAACAACAACAAGCAACAATAACAACAAACCCTGGAGAGGGGAAAGAATTTGATGTCTAGAGTTACCAAAATACATTATTTTAAAATGTTCAGTTTTCAACAAAAAAAATTAAGAAGAATGCAAAAGAACAAGAAAAGATGACCTGTAGATAGGATTTTAAAAACTAACAGAAACTGTCCCTGAGGAAGACGTACTAGACAAAGACATTAAAATCAGCTATTTTTAATGTGATCAAAGAACTCTTAGAAACAATGCCCAAAGAACTAAAGGAAAGTATGAAAATACTGTCTCACCAAACATAATATCAAAAAAATATACAGAACTAATTTTAAAAGACTCAAAGGAAATTCTACAGTTGAAAAGAACAATACCTGAACTGAAAAATCACTAGAGGGGCTTGAAAGCAGAATTGAACAAGCAGAAGAAAGAATCAATGAACTTGATGATGAGTCAACTGAGACTGTTGAATCTTAGGAAGAGAGAAAAAAAAACTTAAGAAAATTGAAGAGCCTAAGAGATGTGTGTGACACCAAAAAGTATACCAACACAGGCAAAAATGGGAGTCCCAGGATAAGACAAAATGGAGCAGAAAGTATATTTGGAGAAACAATGGTTGAAATCTTTCTGAATTTAAAAAAATACATAAATTTACTCATCTAAGATGCTCAAACTCCAAGTAGGATGAAATCAAAGAGATCCTCAGAGACATAATCAAACTGTTGAAAGATGAATAGGGAATTTTGAAAGCCACAAGAGAGGAGGAGTGACTCATCATGTACAAGGGATCCTCAGTAAGACTAACAGCCAATTTCTCATCAGAAACTGTGCAGGCCAGTATGGAGTGGTACAAAAGTTTCAAAGTGTTAAAGAAAAAGATTGTAAATCCAGAATCTATATGTAGCAAAACTACTCTTCAAAAATGAAGGGGAAATAAGACATTCTCAGGTAAAAGCTAAGAGACTTTGTCACTAAGAGACTTAACCTACAAGATATACTAAAAGGAGTCCATCAAATTGAAATTAATAGATGCTAGACACTACCTTGAATCATAAAGAATTAAGAGCACTGGTAAAGTTAACTACATAAGTAAATCTAAAAGATAGTATAAATGTATTTTCTGGCTTATAACTATTATCTTCTATTAATTTAAAAGGCAATTGTATAATGCAATAATTATAACTATATATTTGTGTTGATGAGCATATAAGGTATAGACTAGCAATTTACATGATGATAAATTTATGACATCACAAAGGAGGGAAAATAAAATGGAGCTATATAAGACCAAAGCTTTGTATGCAATTAAAATTGCATCATTAATATGAACTAAATTGTTATAAATTAGTATGTTAATTGTAACCCCTAGAAAAACCGCTAAGAAAATAAAAATATAGCAAAAAAATGATAAAAATTATATGATGGCTAATTTTATGTCAATTTCATTGGGCCACAGGTACCCAGATATTTGTTCAAACATTATTCTCAGTGTTTCAGTGTGTGAAGGTGTTTTGAAATGAGATTAACATTTAAATCATTAGACCAGGTAAAGCAGAATGCCCTGCCTAATGTGAGTGGGCCTCATCCAATCAGTTGAAGGCCTGAATAAAACAAAAAGGCTGACCTTGCCCAGAGTAAAAGAGAATTCTTCCTACCTGATGGCTTTTGGATTCAAACTGAAATATCAGCTCTTCCTATGTCTCAAGCCTGCTAGCCTTTGGACCAAACTCCACCATCAGCTCTCCTTGGCCTCCAGCTTGCTGACTAAGATCTTAGGACTTACCAACTTCCATAACTGTGTGAGTCAAGTCCTTATAATAAATCTCTGAAGAATCTTGACTAAGACAAATTAAAATGGTGTACTAAAAAATACCTATTTAACTCAAAGAAGGCAACAAGGCATTAATAAATGAACAAAAAAAGAGATATAAGACATGTAGAAAACAAGGAAGAAACTGGGAGATAAATTTCCTACCTTATCAGTAATTACATTAAATCTAAATGGACTAAAGACTCCAAGAAAAGGACAGAGATTGACAGAATGGATATAAAATATAATTCAACTACATGAGCTTAAGAACAGGTAGACTTTAGATTCCAAGTCAGAAGAAGGTGAAATGTAAAAGTAGAGAAAAAGATATAGCATGCAAACAGTAACCAAAGGTAGGCTGGAGTAGCTACAGTAATACAAAACAAAACAGACTTTAAGACCAAAACCGTTACAAGAGACAAAGAAAGACATTTCATAATGATAAAAGGATCAATTCATAAAGAATATATAACAATTACAAGCCAATGTGCACCTAACAAGAGGGTTCCAAAATACATGATGTAAAAACTGACAGAACAGAAATATACAAATCAACAATAATAGTTGGAGACTTCAACACCACACTTTAATAATGGATTGAACAAATAAGCAGAAGGTCATGAAGGAAATAGAAGACTTGAACAACACTATAAACCAACTAGATCCAAGAGATATCTATGGAACACTCCATTTCACAACAGAAGTGTATATATTTTTTTATGATCTAGCAAAGGTTTATCTCTGAAATTGTTCCATGTATGCTTGAGAAGAACGTAGTCATCTACATTAAAAAAAAAACTCAAGTAAATAACTTAACCTTCCAACTTAAGAAACTGGAAAAATAAGAGCATACTAAACTCAAAGCTAGCAGGAAGAAAGAAATAATGAAAGAGTAGGTATAAATGAAACAAATAATAGAAAAGTCAGTTCTTTTAAAAAAAATTAACAATACTGACAAACATTTGGCTAAACTGAACAAGAAAAACTGTAGAAGACTCAAATTACTAAAGTCAGAAATGAAATAGAGGACATTAGTACCTACCTTACAGGAGTAAAAAGGATTACAAGGGAGTACCAAGGGCAACTATATGGCAATAAATTACATAACCTGGATGAAATTTACACATTCCCCAAAAGACACAAACTACTGAAACTTACTCAAAAAGAAATATATCTTTATATATGTAATTATATATTTATAAACAAGTAAAAAGATTGAATCAATAACCAAAAAGCTTCCCACAAAGAAAACCCCAATATCAGATGACTTCACTGGTGAATTCTAGGAAATGTTTAAGGAATAATTCAAATCAATTCTTCACAATCTCTTCCAAAATATAAAAGAGGAGGAAATATGTCCCAATCCACCCCATGAGGCGACTGTTACCCTAATACCAACACTAGACAAGGAAAAACCTATTAATATTCCTTATATAAAGGTGCAAAAACCTTCAACAAAATATTAGCAAACCAAATCCACCAGCACAGCAAAAGGACCAACTGGGATTTATTGAAGGAGGGCAAGGTTGTGCATCACGATGCAAAATCAATCAATGTAATACATCATATTAATACAATAAAGGACAAAATACACATATCTCAACAAATGCATAAAAAGCAATGGACAAAATTGAATATCATTTCAAGATAAAAACACTCACACATGGAGGATAAACAATCCACAACTTAATAACCAAGAGATCACTGAAGAAATCAAAGAGGAAATCAAAAATACCTAGAAACAAATGACAATGAAAACACGACGACCCAAAACCTATGGGATGCAGCAAAAGCGGTTCTAAGAGGGAAGTTTATAGCAATACAATCCTACCTTAAGAAACAAGAAACATCTCAAATAAACAACATAACTTACACCTAAAACAATTAGAGAAAGAAGAACAAAAAACCCCCAAAGTTAGCAGAAGGAAAGAAATCATAAAGATCAGATCAGAAATAAATGCAAAAGAAATGAAGGAAATGATAGCAAAAATCAATGAAACTAAAAGCTGGTTCTTTGAGAAGATAAACAAAATTGATAAACCATTAGCCAGACTCATCAAGAAAAAAAGGGAGAAGACAAATCAACAGAATTAGAAAAGAAAAAGGAGAAGTAACAACTGACACTGCAGAACTACAAAGGATCATGAGAGATTACTACAAGCAACTCTATGCCAATAAAATGGACAACCTGGAAGAAATGGACAAATTCTTAGAAATGCACAACCTGCCTAGACTAAACCAGGAAGAAATAGAAAATATGAACAGACCAATCACAAGCACTGAAATTGCAACTGTGATTAAAAATCTTCCAACAAACAAAAGCCCAGGACCAGATGGCTATACAGGCGAATTCTATCAAATATTTAGAGAAGAGCTAACACCTATCCTTCTCAAACTCTTCCAAAATATTGCAGAGGGAGGAACACACCCCAACTCATTCTATGAGGCCACCATCACCCGGATACCAAAACCAGAAAAAGATGTCACAAAGAAAGGAAACTACAGGCCAATATCACTGATGAACATAGATGCCAAAATCCTCAACAAAATACTAGCAAACAGAATCCATCAGCACATTAAAAGGATCATACACCATGATCAAGTGGAGTTTATTCCAAGAATGCAAGGATTCTTCAATATACGCAAATCAATCAACGTGATACATCATATTAACAAATTGAAGGAGAAAAACCATATGATCATCTCAATAGATGCAGAGAAAGCTTGCGACAAAATTCAACACCCATTTATGAAAAAAGCCCTGCAGAAAGTAGGCATAGAGGGAACTTTCCTCAACATAATAAAGGCCATATATGACAAACCCACAGCCAACATCGTCCTCAATGGTGAAAAACTGAAACCATTTCCACTAAGATCAGGAACAGGACAAGGTTGCCCACTCTCAACACTATGATTCAACATAGTTTTGGAAGTTTTAGCCACAGCAATCAGAGAAGAAAAAGAAATAAAAGGAATCCAAATTGGAAAAGAAGAAGTAAAGCTGTCACTGTTTGCAGATGACATGATTCTATACATAGAGAATCCTAAAGATGCTACCAGAAAACTACTAGAGCTAATCAATGAATTTGGTAAAGTAGCAGGATATGAAACTGATGCACAGAGATCTCTTGCATTCCTATACACTAATGATGAAAAATCTGAAAGTGAAATTAAGAAAACACTCCTGGGCTTCCCTGGTGGGGCGGTGGTTGAGAGTCTGCCTGCCAATGCAGGGGACATGGGTTCGAACCCTGGTCTGGGGGGATCCCACATGCCGCGGAACGGCTGGGCCCGTGAGCCACAATTACTGAGCCTGCGCGTCTGGAGCCTGTGCTCCGCAACAAGAGAGGCCGCGATGGTGAGAGGCCCGCGCACCGCGGTGAAGAGTGGCCCCCACTTGCCGCGACTAGAGAAAGCCCTTGCACAGAAACGAAGACCCAACACAGCCAAAAATAAATAAATAAATAAATAAATAATTAAAAAAAAAAAAGAAAACACTCCCATTTACTATTGCAACAAAAAGAATAAAATACCAAGGAATAAACCTACCTAAGGAAACAAAATACCTGTATGTAGAAAACTATAAGACACTGATGAAAGAAATTAAAGATGATACAAACAGATGGAGAGATATTCCATGTTCTTGGATTGGAAGAATCAACATTGTGAAAATGATTCTATGACCCAAAGCAATCTACAGATTCAATGCAATCCCTATCAAACTACCACTGGCATTTTTCACAGAACTAGAACAAAAAATTTCACAATTTGTATGGAAACACAAAAGACCCCAAATAGCCAAAGCAATCTTGAGAAAGAAAAATGGAGCTGGAGAAATCAGGCTCCCTGACTTCAGGCTATACTACAAAGCTACAGTAATCAAGACAGTTTGGTACTGGCACAAAAACAGAAATATAGATCAATGGAACAGGATAGAAAGCCCAGAGATAAACCCACGCACATATGGTCACCTTATCTTTGATAAAGGAGGCAAGCATATACAGTGGAGAAAAGACACCCTCTTCAATAAGTGGTGTTGGGAAAATTGGACAGGTACATGTAAAAGTATGAAATTAAAACATTCCCTGACACCATACACAAAAATAAACTCAAAATGGATTAAAGACCTAAGTGTAAGGCCAGAAACTATCAAACTCTTAGAGGAAAACATAGGCAGAACACTCTATGACATAAATCACAGCAAGATCCTTTTTGACCCAGCTCCTAGAGAAATGGAAATAAAAACACAAATAAACAAATGGGACCTAATGAAACTTCAAAGCTTTTGCACAGCAAAGGAAACCATAAACAAGACCAAAAGACAACCCTCAGAATGGGAGAAAATATTTGCAAATGAAGCAACTGACAAAGGATTAATCTCCAAGATTTACAAGCAGCTCATGCAGCTCAATAACAAAAAAACAAACAATCCAATCCAAAAATGGGCAGAAGACCTAAATAGACATTTCTCCAAAGAAGATATACAGATTGCCAACAGACACATGAAAGAATGCTCAAGATCATTAATCATTAGAGAAATGCAAATCAAAACTACAATGAGATATCATCTCGCACCGGTCAGAATGGCCATCATCAACAAATCTACCAACAACAAATGCTGGACAGGGTGTGGAGAAAAAGGAACCCTCTTGCACTGTTGGTGGGAATGTAAATTGATACAGCCACTATGGAGAACAGTATGGAGGTTCCTTAAAAAACTAAAAATAGAACTGCCATACGACCCAACAATCCCACTACTGGGCATATACCCTGAGAAAACCATAATTCAAAAAGATTCATGTACCAAAATGTTCACTGCAGCTCTATTTACAACAGCCAGGACATGGAAGCAACCTAAGTGTCCATCATCGGATGAATGGATAAAGAAGATGTGGCACATATATACAATGGAATATTACTCAGCCATAAAAAGAAATGAAATGGAGGTATTTGTAGTGAGGTGGATGGAGTTAGAGTCTGTCATACAGAGTGAAGTAAGTCAGAAAGAGAAAAACAAATACAGTATGCTAACCCATATATATGGAATCTAAGGGAAAATAAAGGTCATGAAGAACCTAGTGCCAAGACGGGAATAAAGACACAGACCTACTAGAGAATGGACTTGAGGATATGGGGAGGGGGAGGGGTAAGATGTGACAGGGTGAGAGAGTGGCATAGACATATATACACTACCAAATGTAAAACAGATAGCTAGTGGGAAGCAGCCGCATAGCACAGGGAGATCAGCTCGGTGCTTTGTGACCACCTAGAGGGGTGGGATAGAGAGGGTGGGAGGGAGGGAGATGCAAGAGGGAAGAGATATGGGAACATATGTTTATGTATAACTGATTCACTTTGTTATAAAGCAGAAACTAACACACCATTGTAAAGCAATTATAGTCCAATAAAGATGTTTAAAGAGTGAAAAAAAAAAACTACAGTAATCAAGACAGTATGGTACTGGCTCAAAAAAAGAAATATAGATCAATGGAACAGGATAGAAAGCCCAGAGATAAACCCACGCACATATGGTCACCTTATCATTGATAAAGGAGGCAAAAATATAGAATGGAGAAAAGACAGCCTCTTCAATAAGTGGTGCTGGGAAAACTGGACAGCTACATGTAAAAGAATGAAATTAGAACCTCCCTGACACCATACACAAAAATAAACTCAAAATGGATTAAAGACCTAAATGTAAGGCCAGACACTATCAAACTCTTAGAGGAAAACATAGACAGAACACTCTATGACATAAATCGCAGCAAGATCCTTTTGGACCCACCTCTTAGAGAAATGGAAAAAAAACAAAAATAAAGAAATGGGACTTAATGAAACTTAAAAGCTTTTGCACAGCAAAGGAAACGATAAACAAGACCAAAAGACGACCCTCAGAATGGGAGAAATTATTTGCAAATGAAACAACTGACAAAGGATTAATCTCCAAAACATACAAGCAACTCATGCAGCTCAATATCAAAAAAACAAACAACCCAATCCAAAAATGGGCAGAAGACCTAAATAGACATTTCTCCAAAGAAGATATAAAGATTGCCAACAAGCACATGAAAGAATGCTCAACATCATTATCATTAGAGAAATGCAAATCAAAACTCCAATGAGATATCATCTCACACCTGTCAGAATGGCCATCATCAAAAAAATCTACAAACAATAAATGCTGGAGAGGGTGTGGAGAAAAGGGAACACTCTTGCACTGTTGGTGGGAATGTAAATTGATACAGCCACTATGGAGAACAGTATGGAGGTTCCTTAAAAAACTAAAAATAGAACTACCATACGACCCAGCAATCCCACTACTGGGCATATACCCTGAGAAAACCGTAATTCAAAAAGAGTCATGTACCACAATGTTCACTGCAGTTCTATTTACAAGAGCCAGGACATGGAAGCAACCTAAGTGTCCATCGACAGATGAATGGATAAAGAAGATGTGGCACATATATACAATGGAATATTACTCAGACATAAAAAGAAACGAAATTGAGTTATTTGTAGTGAGGTGGATGGACCTAGAGTCTGTCATACAGAGATACAGAGTGAAGTAAGTCAGAAAGAGAAAAACAAACACCGTATGCTAACACATATATATGGAATGTAAAAAAAAAAAAAGGTTATGAGGAACCTAGGGGCAAGATGGGAATGAAGACGCAGACCTACTAGAGAATGGACTTGAGGATATGGGGAGGGGGAAGGGTAAGCTGGGACAAAGTGAGAGCGTGGCATGGACATATATACACTACCAAATGTAAAATAGATAGCTAGTGAGAAGCAGCCACATAGCACAGGGAGATCAGCTCAGTGCTCTGTGACCACCTAGAGGGGTGGGATAGGGAGGGTGGGAGGGAGACGCAAGAGGGAGGAGATATGGTGATATATGTATATGTATAGCTTATTCACTTTGTTATAAAGCAGAAACTAACACACAATTGTAAAGCAATTATACTCCAATACATATGTTTAAAAAAAAGATTAAAACACTCAACAAACTTAAGTATAGAAGTGATTTTTCTCAACCTGATAAACGGCATCTACGAAAAAAACACAGCTATTGTCATACTTAATGGTAATAAGATTGAAAGTTCCTCCCCACCACCCCCAGTACCAGGAACAAGACAAAGATGTCTGTTCTTGCTGATTCTATTCAACATTGTACTGGGGGTCCTAATTGCCAGGGAAATTAGGCAAGAAATATAAGGAAAGAAATAAGAAGAAATAATAGGCATCCAAATTGGAAAGGAAGAAATAAAACTGTATTTCAAATGATACGATCCTATAAAGGGAAAATTCTAGGGGATCCACAATGAAACAATTAGAACTAATATTAAATGATTTTCAGCAAAGTTTCAGGGCATAAGAGCAATATACAACTCCATTTCTATATACTAGTAATAAATCTGAAAAGAAAATTAAGGAAAAAATTTCCATTTACAATAGCATCAAAAAGAATAAAATACTTATGAAAAATTAACAAAAGAAGTGTAAGACTAGTATATTGAAAACTATAAAACATGATTGAAAGAAATTAAAGAAAAACAAGTGGGAAGACATCCAGTATTAATAGGTTGGAAGATTGACAATGATAAGACAGCAATACTCCCAAACTAATCTACAGATTCAACTAAATCTTGCCAGGAGCTGGGGGAGAGTACAATAGGGGAGACTGCTATATGGTACAAAGTTTCATTTTGGGGATGATGAAAATGTTCTGGCATTAGGGAATAGAAATGGTTACATACCTTTGTGATTATGTTAAAAAAAACATTGAATTATAGAGTTTAAAAGGGTGAATTTTATGCTATGTGAATTATATCTTAAGAAAAAATAAACTTTAATAATTGACACACATACACACAGTGAATGTGTGCTCAAACTATTCTTACTAACATCAAAAAATGTTTTACAGCAGCCATATTTTATCAATAGCTCATATTTACTTTGTGATTAACTTACCCAACACTTACCATTACCTCCCCAATCTTTTCTACTATTACCAGCAACACCACTACCAGATGGGGTCTGTGTATACAGATGGAAGCAAACAAAAAAAAAACTTTCCTTGCTATAAAGAGTAAGCAATTGAACAAATGAGTCAGAAATCAAAGTGTTAATTGTTACTGTTCCGAAGATAAATTAACATCATCTGTGGCAGAGCATGGCTAAATATTCAACCAAACCCATTTCTTCTTCCTGGGCACACAAACTATATTTTCCTGTCCGTTTACATTTAAGTGGAGCCAGTTAACTAGTTCTAGCCAATAAAAGGTAGGCGAAAATAATATATGACACTCCCAAAACGTGCTTGTTGAAATGTCCTACGTGATCCTTCATGTTCTTTCATCCTGCTCATTGATGAACAGATGTAGAGAATCCAGACTCACACCAAAGCCCTAATGAATGCTGAGCCACTAGATTGAAAGAATCACAGTGCTTCAGTGTTATGGACTGAATATTTGTGCACCCCCAACCCAACCAAATTCATAGGCTGAAATCCTAAACCCCAAGGTGTTAGTATTTGGAGGTGGGGTCTTGGGAGGTGATTAGGTCATGAAGATGGAGCCCTTACAAATATGATTAGTACCCTTATAAAAGAGACCTCAAGAAGGTCTCTTGCTCTCTCCACCATGTGAGGGTATAAGGAAAGAAGTCATCTGCAATCTGAAAGAGGGTCCCCAACAGAATCCAGCCATGCTGGCACTTTAGAACAGATTTCCAGTTTCCAGAAGTGTGAGAAATAAATTTCTGTTGTTTATAAGTCACCCAGTCTATGTTAATCTGTTATAGCAGCCCAAACTAAGACACTGAGTCATCATTGATGGAGAGCCACCAAAGAGAGCCACCCACACCAGAATTTCCACATTGGACTCTTTATGAATGAGAAATAAACCTTTATTGTGTTAAACCACTGAAGTTGGTTTACTATAGCCACTAGTGTAAATTATCTTGATTAAATACATCATCTCTCAGAAAAATTATATGAGGAAGTTAGGGGCTTCTCAAAAGTCACCCCATCGACATGCATAAAGCTTAGTAGTATAAGAATAATAAATATAAATTTACACCTGTGAAACATTTTTGACCCTGTCAAAATGTCCAAAATTTTTAATGGATCTTTTTTCTACTTAGACTGGAGAGATAAGCCAATTTTGGATTGAGCAGTAATTACAGAGAAAAATAGTTGAAACTTATAGAGTAAGATACTTAAATTTGTGTCAAAATATGTGTTTCTTTAAAACTTTTAATATTCATGTTTATTATCTTAAGAGTCCATTTTATGAAAAAATTAAGGTCAAGTAGAAAAATACACCAGTGTTTATCCTCAATTACTCACATAAAGAGAAAACCTAGCCAGCTGGTATAGAGAGAGCCGTAGCCAAGCATCCCAATTCACCTTGTGGCTCCTATCCGCTTCGCAGGTATGATTCCCAAGGAAGAAAAAGCCTAGATGTATAAGCAGAGTTGTGTCTTAAGAGAATTAGGGGTTTGCTAGATTACTGGAGAGACAGGACACTGAAAAACCAATTAGAAGGTTTTTATAACAATCAAGACTGGTCCTCAATTAGAAAGGTAGCAGCAAAATAGACAATAAGGAGTAGGCAGAATCATGCACTATAAATATCATTTCAAAATCTGCATTATCTTCAATAGTTTCAGATGGAGATTGGAAGAATGATAAATAGAAAAACAGAACTTGGAAATAAGATAGAGAAGACATATTGGTAGGGGCCAAGATAATGAATTTAGAAACCATTTACATAGAAATGATATTTGAAGTTATGAGAGGGTGAGCTTTTTGAGAAAATCAAAACAAAGGGCTGAACATACAGTTACCCATGAGAAACTGGAAAGCAAAATATCAGTAAGGAATATAAAACAGAGGAATGGGAGAAAAAGAAGATGAATCTAGAATATAAAGTCTCAAGGAAGCAAAGGGAGACATTTTAGGAAGTCGACAGAGGTTGCTTAACTCTTTAAGAGATAGCTAGTAGCAAATAAATCCACATACCTTATTCTATCGCTTTTCTTCTGGACACATTTTACCACTAATATAGAGGATAGCAGATTATATTGTGATAATGTTCTAACAACAGTGAGAGAGAGAGCCAACACCAGTCCTATCAAGAACGGACTCTAAAGTTTGGTTAGAGGAAGTCAGAGCTGTGAGCAAGGTAAACATAATTCTCAAGTCTTCAGTAGCTAAAGAGAAAGCCTTTAAGTGTGTAGGATTCCTACTGCTAACAACTAAAAGTCAGCCTGAGGGTATTACCTGGAGCTTGAATTAACTTCTTAATATTGAAGAGAGAAAGTATGCAAGCAACTATGTCTGCTCTTATACTATGTCATGATTTAAACAAATGAGAACTTTGATGGGTAATGGATTTGAAAATGGCATCTGATCATACCATACCAATATCATCCTATATCATAATTCAAGTTTTTTTAAAAATGTATCCGTATTCATAAAGCAGAGAAAGTACACTCAAGCCATATGTTTCTGAGAAAGGTTCAACAGATAAGAACATATCGTCACCCATTTACCCTTTTACTTTCTGCCTTGCATTAATAATAAAAACAACAGTAATTGTAAGTGAAACATGGGAGTGAGAGCAAGGTATCAAGAAAACAAAATTAAAGCTCCTCTCTGGGAAGGAAAGTCAGAAACATTGACAAGAAATGAAAAAAATTAGCCATCTGTATTTACTGTTTTAAAATTGTGTTTTAAACTGAAATTTAATATAGCCATTTCTGCCTAATTCCCATCTTTGAGGTTCTGTGACACTCCCCCACTTTTGGAGATTGATAAGGAAAAGAGTAAGGCAAGATAATTTCAAAGCCTCACCAGTTCTGAGGCAGGTAAGACCCCTAGTGAATGTCTCTTTTAGCAGAGCACATTAATGAGTCTTTGAATACAAAGAGATACCCACTAGCCAGTAAACAGAACTATATACTGTTCTGCATAATCAGGTAAAGGGAATTGGGTTACTTTTGTTTTTCTTAGATAGAGGACCATGGGGATGTGAAGAGAGTGAGGGAGTAGTCAAGAAGACAGAAGGATTGTGCCTGAGGAAAAATGTACAAGGTGAGATATATAATTGGTGGAGTGGCATGGACTTTTAGGAAGCATGATCCATCATATTCAAATCTAAGTTATTAGCACTGTTGCAAAGAAAACTTCCTGCTCATTAAGTGAAACCTTTTTAAAAGTCTACAACTCATACAAATAACTTGTGTGTGTGTGTGTGTGTGTGTGTGTGTGTGTGTGTGTGTGTTTCTATGCACACATCCCGGGAAAATAAAATGTACAAACTTAAGTTTGACATTTAGGTGAGCCCAGCACTGAGAACACAGGACATCAATTGTAGGTGAGATATGAGAAAGACAAAGTTCAGTGGAAGCAGAAAGTTCGTGCAGGAGTGACCATGAGAACATATGACTGAGGAATTCTCAGGAATTTTGCAAAGGATACATTTCTTCTCAGGATATGAAAGTTTATTAATCTACCAAAGAGCAAGGTTTCTTCAAGGAATAAAAAGACAATGGTAGCTAAGAAGATCCAGGGGACATCCAATTTCAATTTTGGTATGTGACTTGGATTTAGTCACAGGAGAATACAACTAGTTTAACACATCTAAAGCTGTGGCCTGATAATTTGAACCATATAAACCCACAGATACATATATGTATACAGATATATGTACAAAAAATTTCACTGATGTTTTTAAATTTTCTTTGTTCACTCAATAGTATGTCAGAAGCATTATATCATTTCAAACATAGTCCTAAAATATCATTATTAATAGCTTCATATGTTCTATTATCAAGTTATAGAATGAACTGCAGTAATGCACAGTCATCGTACTTCTAATTCAATCACTCAAAAACATTTGTCCAATGTGTCTTTTGTGCCAGACAACGCTAGATCTTTGGGAGACAGATTATCTCACGAAGTCTACAAACCAGAGCAATAATATTCAAGGGTAGGGTCATAAGTAAATCAATTCTTACTGTCATTCCTTTCAGAGCCACTGTCCTTATTTTATGTTTGTTTTATCTTTGATTAACCTCAATGTTACCATAAAATATTACCATAAAATAAAAGTTAAAGAAAATCCACTAACTTTAAAAATTCAAACCTAATATATTGAGAAACACTGATCTAATAGAAGAGAGAAAATGGTTATCACAAAATGCTTATGCAGAAACTTACACTTCAGGATACTCTTAATTACTTCAAAGTTTGCTCATTTCCCTGCCTGGCTGTAACTCCATGGGATGTCTCAGTTACAAGGAAGAAGATACAATGTGCGAAAATGTTTCCTTGTTAATAAATAGAAATGATTATATTAGGGAAACAATGGCAGGAAATGGTTTCAAGGTTATTAGCTCTTACATTAAGATAGAAGTCTTTATAACACTGAAAGTTTAATAGTACACACACCCTCATGGATCTTCAGCTACAATGACCAAAATCTGCAGCAGACTTAGGTCTGTGTTTGGTAATTGCACAGTTGCTAAATGACTGTGTAACCAAGGGTACTGTCGATGCCTCTTATCATAAACAATAAAATATTCTCTATTTAATTTGTAATAAAATGAACAATTTCTGAAGAGCCTCACAGATAATACAAAAGTAGGGGGAGGTGTTTATCTGATTCTCAACCAAGTTATTTATAGTTTAGGGCCAGCATTTCTAAGCACCTCAAATTTTTCTGACATTCAAAGTCATTGCTACACTACACTTTAGGAGGACTTTCAAACTTCAAATATTTACAAAGTATTTACAGTACAATATAAAATTTAATCCCTGACTTCAAACTAATGGAGGAAACTAGGCAAATTTAGGATCCAACTTCAAACTATACAGTATAATATATAATTAAGTTCTAAATTATATGATACAGGATATAAATAGTGGTTCAGAGAAATCGAAGAAAACAAAGAAGTCAGGAATGATTTAAGGAAAAAGTGAAACATGGGCATTGGGTCCTGAAGCATGAGTGGCATTCAGATGGGCAGAAGTTGGCTCAAAAATCACCAAGACCACTGAAAAAAAACAACAGGAATCTAAAATTACTACTGATTTTCCTGTGAAAATAGGAGATGTTTAACCATGATTCTGATCCAGAAAATGCCTCTGGTTGATTGTATTCTATTGTTCATTTGCTGCTTTTGTTGTCCTCCTATTTCTGCAAACCTGTTGTCTCCTGGAACTGCCTCCACTTTCTCTTCCACTATGCTTATATTTTAGCTCAGTTCTCATTTTATAGAAAGAATAGCCTCAAGCACTTATTCAGATTAATGCAATACTTACTGAGCTCCTATTGCATGCCCAGAATCACACCAGGCGGAAAGAAGATATAAATATACAATCTATGCCATTAAGGACTTTATAATTTTATTCACGGAAAGAAGACTAATGGAGATGAAGCAATGGTATATCATGTTTGAAATCACAGATCATAAAATGGTACATATACCTCTAGAGGTACATGAAAAATTTTCCAATGGGTTTGTGGGAAAATGGAGATTTTTAAGATAATCAATTTCAGACTTTCAACTTCCATACGAATTATCTGCTAATAGTTATCTGTCTGAGACTACACCTGCAATCTGCAGATTCTCTTTCTCTAGCTCCTCATTCACAACTCCCTTCTCCCACTTCAAGAAAAAAAAAAAAGCATACCTCTCAGCCAACACTGATTTTACTATAGTACATTGCCACAGGATGGAAAAGCCTGTGGTGTGCCAAACAAAAAGATAATGTGAAATTATGTTAATGAATTCAGTTGATCAAATGAATGACTAATGGCTGAGTATTATCCTACTGCAAGTTAGGTAATTTCTAATTCTTTGTTTTTAACAAAATTGAAGGGGAATCTAATTGAACTGTCAGCTGACATCATTAAAAATAATTTTTGATGATAAATTATCTGATTTGTGGCATATAACTCAAAAGAAGTTCAAAGGATTAAGAAACACTTCTATAACAAAATTTTTCCCATTCACATATAATTGTGTATGAGAATGAATTCCTCTATGCTTACATACTCCAAAAAAGTTTTAAATTAAAAAAATTAGATAAAACCTGTCTTATTCTTGTAAGAAATAAAATTCATCTACAAATTGAAAAACACTAATTGAAAAACAGTCCACTATCATTTCATTAAGAGATGTATTTCGAATAGCATTTTATTTTTTAATTATCTGTCAAAACATTGATATTCTTAAGTTGTTTTGATCAGCTGTGCTCTAAAAATTTGTAATGATAGCTCATTCCAGTAGAAAAACTTCAAAAGAACTTTATAGAGAAAAAAATTAAATTCATATATTTTACCACAGAATTATAATAGATGATCAGCAACCCAATCAAAAAATGGGTGGAAGATCTAAATAGACATTTCACCAGAGAAGACATACAGATGGCCAAGAGGCACATGAAAAGCTGCTCAACATCACTAATTACTAGAGAAATGCAAATCAAAACTACAGTGATGTATCACCTCACACCAGTCAGAATGGCCATCATCAAAAAATCTACAAATAATAAATGCTGGAGAGGGTGTGGAGAAAAGGGAACCCTCCTACACTGTTGGTGGGAATGTAAATTGGTACAGCCACTATGGAGAACAGTATGGAGCTTCCTTTAAAAACTAAAAATAGAGCTATCATACGATCCAGCAATCCCACTCCTGGGCATATATCCAGAGAAAACCATAATTTGAAAAGATACATGTACCCCAATGTTCACTGCAGCTCTATTTACAATAGCCAGGACGTGGAAGCAACCTAGACGTCCATCGACAGAGGAATGGATAAAGAAGATGTGGTACATGTACACAATGGAATATTACTCAACCATAAAAAAGAACAAAATGATGCCATTTGCAGCAACATGGATGGACCAAGAGATTGTCATACTGAGTGAAGTAAGTCAGACAAAGACAAATATCATATGATATCACTTATATGTGGAATCTAAAAAAATGGTACAAATGAACCTATTTACAAAACAGAAATAGAGTCACACATATAGAAAAGAAGCTTATGGTTACCAAGGGGGGAAGGGGGTCTAAATTGGGAGATTGGGATTGACATATACTATACACACTACTATATATAAAATAGATAACTAGGGACTTCCCTGATGGCGCAGTGGTTAAGAATCCACCTGCCAATGCAGGGGACACGGGTTCTATTCCTGGTCCAGGAAGATCCCACAAGCTGCAGAGCAACTAAGCCCGTGCACCACAACTACTAAGCCTAAGCCCTAGAGCCTGTGAGCCACAACCACTGAGCCCATGTGCCACAACTACTGAAGCCCGCGCACCTAGAACCCATGCTCCGCAACAAGAGAAGCCACCGCAATGAGAAGCCCGCAGACCACAACAAAGAGTAGCCCCCACTCACTGCAACTAGAGGAAGCCCACATGTAGCAATGAAGACCCAATGCAGCCAAAAATTAATTAGTTAATTCAAAAAATAGATAACTAATAAGAACCTGTTGTATAGCACAGGGAACTCTACTCAATACTCTGTAATAAACTATATGGGAATAGAATCTAAAAAAGAGTGGATAGGGGCTTCTCTGGTGGTCCAGTGGTTAAGACTCCATGCTTCCACTGCAGGGGGCACGGGTTTGATCCTTGGTCAGGGAACTAGGATCCCGCATACAGCAGAGCCAAAAATAGTAATAATAATAATAATAATAAAATAAAAAGAGTGGATATATGTGTATATATAACTGATACAGCACTTTGCTGTACAGCAGAAACTAACACAACATTGTAAATAACTATATTCCAATAAAAATTAATTTAAAAAATAATTTAAAAAATGAAATAAAAAACAAATGGTGACAGTAGTAATCAAATCACTATGGTATTTAGATTTGATTGAAAACATTTAGAAGAGGGATACAACAATTTTTTTTTAAATTATCAATATCTACACTATAAGAAATCACATCCTGTGCAACTATTTAAACTTCTGATGAACACTTTTTAATATTATACTAGGTATCTTCCCTTTGCCCACATAGATCCATCCACTACTCTTTTCCACCCTCTTCTATAAACAGGCCCTATGTATAGATTCATTCCATGAAATCAGGCTCCTTACACAAGATAGCCTTCCTCACTTGTATAAATAGGCAATTCACACACACACAAATACACACACCAACATATTAGTAATAAAAGAAATATGAATTTTAAAAATACTATTTTATTATCTTAAATTCATATCCCCTTTTTTTAAACAGTAATAGCCACTGTAGATAAGTGTGTAGAAAAATGGGTACTTTCATACACTATCAGTAAGAATGTAAATTAGTAACTCTTCCTAAGAAATAATTTGAAAAAATGAATGAAAAGCTTAATAATGCCCATTCTCTTTGACACATAAATTTTAACTGTGAGATTTAGCACTAAGAAATCACCATGGAAAATCACTAATATTTAACTATAAGTGTTTATCAAAACTACATGTATATATATTATGAAAAAAAATTTTAAATCTAAATATCAAAAATAAGAAATTAAGGAGAGGGATCAAGATGGCAGAGCAGGGGAATAAGGAGCTCACTTCCCCCCACAAACATATCAAAAATACATCTACTTATGGAACAATTCTAAAAGAAAACCAACTGAAAACTGGCAGAAGATCTCCTATACATTCAAAGCTGCAAGAAAGATCTCCACCAGGTAGGATGGGGGGAAAAAAAGGCATTAGGGCAGAAGCAGAGCCCCTGGGAGGGATCTGTAAAGGAGAGAAGGTCCATACAGGCAGACCTTCACTCTGGGAGCCCCTTGCCTGCTGGGAAATCCACTGGGACAGACAGAAAGTCTGGAGAAGCCTAGGCTCAACTTGTGAGGAGTACATCCATGCTGGCTTGCTAATAATCAGGGTGGAGAGAGACCAGCACTGGCAGCTGCCACCTCATGGCACTTTCCAATCCAAAGTGGGCAAGGGGTGGGGGCACAAATACATGCAGTAGCTAAGCCTGTCAGGCAGACAGGCCGTGGGAGAGGACTCGAGCTAGTTGTGCGGAGACAGCCTGGAGGGCCCAGGGTATGGTCTGGGACAAACCATGGAGCCCACTGTCAGTGCGCAGATATGAGGGGGCTGGTCCAGCCACAGAGCCCACTGTGAACAGGCACACAGTGGGGGTGGGTCCAGCCACTGAGCCCACTGTCAACATGTGCACAGCAGGGGTGGGTTTGGATGCAGACTTTGTCAGTGCACACACCAGGAGGCCCAAAGAAACACACAGCAGCTGGGTGCTGAGTCTCTGGTGGACTGGCCCTAGGCAGGAGTACTCAGCAGTATTACCCTGATACCAAAACCAAGACAAAAACACTACACAAAATGAAAATTACAGGCCAGTATCTAGGAATAAATTTAACTAATGAGGTGAAAGACCTATATGCTGCAAACTATAACACACTGATAAAGGAAACTGAAGATGATTCAAAGAAAAGGAAAGATAACCCATGATCTTGGATTGGAAGAATTAATATTGTCAAAATGGCCATACTACCCAAAGCAATTTACAGATTTAATGCAATCCCTATCAAAATACCCATGACATTTTTCACAGAACTAGAACAAATAATCCTAAAATTTACATGGAAGCACAAGAGACACAGAATTGCCAAAGCAATCCTGAGGAAAAAGAACAAAGTTGGAGGCATAACCCTTCCAGACTTCAGACTATACTACAAAGCTACAGCAATCAAGTGTGTGTGGTATCGGCACAAAAACAGACGTATAGATCAATGGAACAGAATAGAGAATCCAGAAATAAACCCATGCACTTATGGTCAATTAATCTATGACAAAGGAGGCAAGAATATACAATGGAGAGAAGACAGTCTCTTCAGCAAGTGGTGTTGGGAAAGCTGGACAGCTATATCTAAAATCAATGAAATTAGAACACTCCCTCACACCACATACAAAAACTCAAAATGGTTTAAAGACCTAAATATAAGACATGACACAATAAAACTCCTAGAAGAGAACATAGGCAAAATGTTCTCTGACATGAATCACACCAATATTTTCTTAGATCAGCCTCCAAAGGCAAAAGAAATAAGAGCAGAAATAAACAAATGGGACCTGATCAAAATTAAAAGCTTTTGCACAGCAAAGGAAACCATCAACAAAACAAAAAGACAACCTAAGGAACAGAAGAAAATATTTGCAAATGATGTGACCAACAAGGGGTTAATATTCAAAATATAAAAACAGCTCACACAACTCAATATTGAAAAACCAAACAACCTAATCAAAAAAATGGACAGAAGACCTCAATAGACTTTGGAACAAAGAAGACATACAGATGGCTAACAGGCACATGAAAAGATGCTCAACATCACTAATTATTAGAGAAATGCAAATCAAAACTACAATGGGGGGACTTCCCTGGTGGTGCAGTGGTTAAGACTCTGTGCTCCCAATGCAGGGGGCACGGGTTTGATCCCTGGTCAGGGAACTAGATCCCACATTCATGACGCAACTAAGAGTTGGCATGCCACAACTAAGGAGCCAGTGAGCCGCAACTAAGGATCCTGCCTGCTGCAACTAAGGCCCAGCACAACCAAATAAATAAATAAATATTTTTTAAAAACTAATTAGGTTTATTAAATTAAAAAAAACTACAATGGGGTATCACCTCACACCTCTCAGAATGGTCATCATCAAAAAGTCTACAAATAATAAATGCCGGAGAGGGTGTGGAAAAAGGGGACCCTCCTACAATGTTGGTGGAAATGTAAATTGGTGCAGCCACTATGGAGAACAGTATGGAGGTTCCTTAATAAATCAAAAATAGAGCTACCATATGATCCAGCAATCCCACTCCTGGACATATATCCAGAGAAGACAAAAAATCTTAATTCAAAAAGATACATGTACCCCAATGTTCACAGCAGCACTATTTACAATAGCCAAGACATGGAAACAACCTGAGTGCCCATCAACATATGACTGGCTTAAGAAGATATGGTGTGTTACTCAGCCATAAAAAAGAATGAAATAATGCCATTTGCAGCAACATGGATGGACCTAGGGAATATTATACTAAGTGAAATAAGTCAGACAGAGAAAGGCAAATATTATATGATATCACTTATATATGAAATCTGAAAAATAAAGAAATGAATTTATATAGAAAACAGAAGCAGACTCACAGATATAGAAAACAAACTCATGGTTACCAAAGGGAAATGGGGCGGGGGGGATAAATCAGGAATACAGGATTAACAGATACAAATTACTATACATAAAATATATAAGTAACAAGGATTTACTATATAGTGCAGGGAACTATATTCAATATCTGAAAATACATACACACACATATGCATATATATATATATATATCTTAATCACTTCGCTGTTCACCTGAAAATAACACAATATTGTGATCAACTATACTTCAATTTTTATAAAAAAGTTTTTAAAAAGAAATTAAGGTAATACCTCCAAATAGGGGAATATTGTGTATTCACAAATCAGGCCACAAACAACATATACAACATGATGCCACTTTTGTAAAATGTGCTCAGGTGTATATATGCAAATGCATATGCATTAAAAAATAATCTGGAAAGATAATCACCAAAACATTAACACTGACTAGCTCTGTGTTAATTTCCATTTTGATTCCTTTTAACTGCATTATTTATTTTTATTCTCCAATGAGCATGAATAACTTGTATTTTTTTTAAAACAAGTATATATTTTAAACCTCCATCAAAATAAATTCATATATATATAAATATAATATTCCAAGAAATGTTACATCAAAATATAAACAGTATTTATCTCTAGGTTGTGAGATTATGAATCACTTTTTACATTCTTCTTGCCATTTATCTGTGTTTTCTAAAACTACTATGTGTCATTCAGGTATTTAAAATAATACAAATTATAAAATATACTCATTTACTCTGAGAACTATGACTTAATAATATTCAGGACTCATAATTCTATTAAAACAGATTTAGAAGCTCCCACTCCAATATTTTGTTGTGGTGGTGATGGTGGTAGTTTAGGGTTTATTTCTGTACAAAAAGAAAACGGTACATCTTGCATCAGAATTTGAAAATATTTAGGTGAGATATTTTTCACAACCAGCTCAGGTATAAGGCCATCTTGCCATCCTAATTGTACAGAACACAAACTCAATTCCCTAATCCTAGAGGTGAAATGCTGGTGCAGACAGGAACAAAAGGCTATGATTACCAAGGTAAAGGAAAGAATTGCTCCCTTCTTTGGGAAAGGTATGAAGAGCTGGGGCAATGCATTTACAAACACTTTTTTCATTTAAACACTGGGGCAAGACTCGAGTTAGAAGGGAAAGGATCATATAAGCTACTCTAATCACTGTTTTGTCGTGTGGAGGAAAGGATAAACAAAGCAAATATAATCAAACACTTTAGAAAACAAATGAGAGGCCAACACATAGTATAGTTGTTTAACAACATGAGCTCTAAAACCAGACTTTCTGAGTCTAAATCCAACTATTATCTCTTATTAGGTCTATAACCTTGGTAAGCTGTTTAACTTCTGTGCCTCAGTTTTCCTAGTTGACAAATGGAGATAATAGTAGTAGCTACCTTTTAGGAGAATTAGACTCAATAACCTCTCAATAAATGCTAGCTAATAATAATGAGCTTTGTAAAAAGGAAAAATGTAGTATCATATTTATGAGCCCAAACTTTAGTTTAGTTATCTGTGTGACCCACGTCAAATTAATTAGACTCATTATGCTTCAACTTCTCATCAGTAAAATGGGTCTAAATAAAATATTCCCTTAAAGAGTTATTATAAAAAAATTAAATGAAATAATATATAGAAGGAGTCTGGCACATCATACACATTAAATAAATAAAATTGCAGGCCCAGATTCTCTCTGTAGTCTTCTCTATCTGGCTTTATGCCTCAGGAGCCTGATCATTGAAATCACCTGCCCCTTGGCTTTCAGTTGGGTTCAGCCAATGGGGAGCATCAGCAGAAGACCAGAGGGAAAGAGGAGAGTAAGGTCAGGGTATTCATTCCCCTGGTTCCTTTCTTGTGAGGTTTTACTCTGGCTGGCTGTATTTCTCAAAAGAAAGTCACTGCTCTTTAAGCCAACTTTACATGAACCCCCTCTCCATCTGGGTTCCAGGAACCACTCTCTCCCTTTGTCTCTCAGGACTAGGGATGGTGACAATGTCAGCTTCCCTTGGTTCTTGCACTATCTCTTGTGGTTCCCATATACTTTGTCCACACATTTGTGAACAGCCCCTTTGTAAATAAACCCTCCTCAAATTATTGTAATATGAATATTTCATTTATTTCCTGCTGAGGTCCTGACTGACTGAGAGAGTATACTGTGACAGAGAATGAATCCTTACCATTTTATTATCCAAAAATTTGAAGATTTTGTGTTAGTAATGAGATACAGGCATTTAAGAGGGCTTGAAAATCCGTTTGTCTGTGTTCTTCCTTTATGAGAAAAACAAGCAAGAGATGCCCATGGATCCCAAAACAGAATCAGTTTAAGGTGCAGCAGTGATGGAGGGTGGGGATAACCTGAAGCCTCTAGGCCAGTTATCCCACGGCTTGGAGGATTTCATGGGCCTCTTACTGAAAATACCTACCACAGTAAAACATATCCACTACATGGAAGATTACTTCTAATACACAGACCATATCTCATCAGAAACATCTGAGGACACTGACCTTATTAGTAAGCAGAGACACTTTAAGTTGCTTCATTATATAAAAATAAAGAAGTGCAGTTGATTTTATATGTCCTGGTTTCCTTTTATTCCCACTCTCTGGGAACCCTTTTCTTATTTTCATCCTTGTTGAAGTAACACTAGAGAACAAAGTTAAAGTGGCTTCCATAGCAAGGGACCCAAATTTTAGGCATGCTCAGTGATACGTTCAAGACATCAACCTTTGTCCTTGATGTGGTACCCAGAGAAGAGCGCTTCCTTCAGAACTTTGTTTTTCATATGCTGCTAAGTTAGTCAATGCCTTTAAATGCATTAATAATTAGTAAACCCCAGTGTGTCAAATTATCTTTATATAAATAGTTGGTGGGGATTACACTTGCCTTGTGGATGTGGATCATAAGCTCCTCAAATACATATACATTTTTCTCTTATTCCATGTAGCACTGCTAGGATTTAATAATTGCAATTTTATGTGCAGGCAAGTAACCTTAATGCTGCATAAAAAGCCTCGAAGCCTCTAAGGTTCCTAACCAAGGTAACTGCAATTGGCAACCCGCTTTTGTGCATAGGGAACAATTTGGTGATTTTCCCTGATTGATGCATTTCCAGACTTCACTAAAAGCCAGGAACTCATGTAAGTAGATGTCTGAATAAGGAAAATCTGACAGAAAAGTGTGCATTCCACAAAAAATGAATTAGCACAAAGTATGCATGGGGAGCATCTGAAAGGCAACATTAAACGGAAGTAAAAGATGAAGTCCTTTGACTTTCATGTACGTTAAATGAATATTAATTAGGTATGCTTTTGGCAAATTGACTCGTATAACAGCTGCCATCTGGAATCATAAATGCAATCCTAAGCCTAAACAAAGAATAGTACACTGCATGATTCAAAGCATAGAACCCACAGTTAATAGCATTCTCTTTTATGTATGATTTATAAATGAGCACCATAATAAAAATCATTAAATTAAGGTACAGTTAAATGTACTTTTATAGAAAATATAACTTCTGGATAACTTTTTTTCTTTAAAGATAACTAGAAACCTCCAAAGTCAATAAAACAAATGCAGAACTGTCCATCATTTCAACTTTGATTTCTGAGATATTTAAATGCCACTTTTACTTGCTATTTTTAGACAAATTTTTAATGGATTTTCAAGGGCGGGGGACTACATATGTTTTTACGAATATTTGTTGGATTTTGTAATCCAAATGCTTCACTGGTTCCATGGCACTTCTTAACTGTAATTAAACTGTGTCCCGAATCATACTATACCTGGAAAATTGAACTATTCATGCTGCAAATTGAATTCCTCAAAGTGAATCCTTTATAAATAATGTACATTAACATAAAAAACTACCTAAATTAAATAAGGTCATTTCTATTTCTCAAAGGAAGCTTGATTTGCAACTCCATCAACTCCAATAAGATATATCAGAAAATGCAAATGGCAAGATGAACCTCAATCCTATGAAAATTAAAATCTAGCTCTTTCTTAAAGGGAAATAGTACTGCACAACTACTGTTTACTAAATTTTAGAGGCTTAACGAACTTTAGAAATCATACATATGACATCTTCCCCATACTACACATCAAAGGACTGAGAACAAAATAAATCAGGGAAAGTGCATATGTATAACATCTACCTAACCCCCACAAAAACAAACAAAAAGAAACAAAAATGGAGACTAACAATACTAATGTAAAAAAAAAAAATCCAGGAAAGTATACTACTGCATGTCAGAAATGGAATGAGAAATAATGAGTTATGAACCTAGTAGACAAAGCAAACTGGGAACAGATAAAGAAATCCCATGTTCATGATCATATCCATGCATACACAGCAACATGGTCATGCAAGCAGCTGGAGATGGCCCTTGAGGGAACTCTGAAGAGCAATAAAAGTATAAACAGAGGGTTATAGCAACACAGAAAACTGAGCTAACATGGAAACCCCACCTCAGCTAAAAACACATGGAACTGTAGGGTAAAATATATATTTAAAAAATTAAATTCCCAAGTATCAAAAAAAGAAAGTAAAATTCCTACTTGTAAAGAAAGTAGACAGAACTTAAAAAAACAAGAGCAATTAACCTTTGAGCAGAAGCTTAGGAGGTCCAGGGCGTTAGCTTACTAAATTATAGGTCCTAGGGTTTAGGGTTTAGGGTTGTAATGCTTATTGAGGAACAAGAGATGACCTTGGGCCCACAGCATGAAGATAAAAACATGGTAGCAATTTCCTTTGAGTTAAAGGTGGACTAGAAAAGCTCCATTCATCAGCTATGGGGAGAAAAATTGGAATTTTGATTAACTGGGGTTCAGGGTGGGGAAACAGTCTCCTGTAAGAAATCAAAGTCCCCATACATGTGCCATACAAGTATCAGATCTGAATTTAAAACACAAACATAGTAGGGGAAACCCTGAAACATGAAATTAACATGATGAAGGTTTTAAAATGGAGGAACTCCTGGGCTCTGGACAGAAGCAAATATAACATTACTCTGATACAACACTTCTACAATCAGGGACACATGGAACCTCCATGCTTCCCATCCCCTACACCTTCAAGTAAACCAAAGATGAGCTTTTAATAAAAGAATTAAAACCACATGAAGAAACAATCTATTAGGAGAGATATATCAGTAAAAACACACAGAAAGATTAGTACCTCTAAGAAATTGAAATGGAGCAATCTGAGAAAAACCATAAAATAAGTATGTTTAAAATGACTGAATAATTAAAAAAAGGGAATGAAGAGAAGAGCTTCAAGATGGCGGAAGAGTAAGACGTGGAGATCACCTTCCTCCCCACAAATACATCAGAAATACATCTACATGTGGAACAACCCCTACAGAACACCTACTGAACACTGGCAGAAAACCTCAGACCTCCCAAAAGGCAAGAAACTCCCGACGTACCTAGGTAAGGCAAAAGAAAAAAGAAAAAACAAAGACAAAAGAATAGGGATGGGACCGGCACCAGTGGGAGGAAGCTGTGAAGGAGGAAAGCTTTCGACACACTAGGAAGCCCCTTCGCGGGAGGAGACTGAGGGTGGCGGAGGGGGGAAGCTTCGGAGCCACGGAGGAGAGCGCAGCAACAGGGGTGCGGAGGGCAAAGCAGAGAGATTCCCGCAGAGAGGATCGGTGCCGACCAGCACTCACCAGCCCGAGAAGCTTATCTGCTGACCCGCCGGGGCGGGCAGGGGCTGGGAGCTGAGGCTCAGGCTTCGGAGGTCGAATCCCAGGGAGAGGACAGGGGTTGGCTGCATGAACACAGACTGAAGGGGTCTAGTGTGCCACAGCTAGCCGGGAGGGAGTCCGGGAAAAAGTCTGTACCTGCCGAAGAGGCAAGAGACTTTTTCTTGCATCTTTGTTTCCTGGTGCACGAGGAGAGGGGATTACAAGCGCTGCTTAAAGGAGCTCCAGAGATGGGCGCGAGCCGCAGGTAACAGCACGGACCCCAGAGACGGGGCATGAGACGCTAAGGCTGCTGCTGCAGCCAACATGATGCCTGTATGCAAGCACAGGTCACTCTCCATACCTCCCCTCCCAGGAGTGAGTGCAGCCCGCCACTGCCAGGGTCCCATGATCAAGGGACAACTTCCCCGGGAGAACACACGGTGCACCTCAGGCTGGTGCAGTGTCACACCAGCCTCTGCCACCGCAGGCTTGCCCCGAACTCTGTACCCCTTCCTTCCCCCAGCGTGAGTGAGCCAGAGCTCCCTAATCAGCTGCTCCTTTAACTCTATCCTGTCTGAGCGAAGAACAGATGCTCTCAGGCGACCTACACACAGAGGCGGGTCCAAATCCAAAGCTGAATAACGGGAGCTGTGCGAACAAAGAAGAGAAAGGGGGGCTTCCCTGGTGGCACAGTGGTTGAGAATCTGCCTGCTAATGCAGGGGACACGGGTTCGAGCCCTGGTCTGGGAAGATCCCACATGCCACGGAGCAGCTGGGCCCGTGAGCCACAATTACTGAGCCTGCACATCTGGAGCCTGTGCCCCGCAACGGGAGGGGCCGCGATAGTGAAAGGCCCGCGCATCGCGATGAAGAGCGGTCCCCGCACCACGAGGAAGAGTGGCCCCCGCTTGCCGCAACCAGAGAAAGCCCTTGCACGAACTGAGGACCCAACATAGCCAAAAATAAATAAATAAATAAATAAATAAATAAAGTAGCTATAAAATTTAAAAAAAAAAAGAAGAGAAAGGGAAGTCTCTCCCAGCAGCCTCAGGAGCAGAGGATTATATCTCCACAATCAACTTGATGTACCTTGCATCTGTGGAATACCTGAATAGATAACGAATCATCCCAAATTGAGGAGGTGGACTTTGGGAGCAATGATATATATTTTTTTTCCCCTTTTTCTTTTTTTGTGAGTGTGTATGTGTATGCTTCTGTGTGTCATTTTGTCTGTATAGCTTTGCTTTTACCATTTGTCATAGGGTTCTATCTGTCTGATTTTTTTTTTTTTTAGTATAGTTTTTAGCACTTGTTATCATTGGTGGATTGGTTTTTTCGTTTGGTTGCTCTCTCTTTCTTTTTTTTTTATTGCTTTTTAAAATTTTTTTAATAATTATTTTTTGTTTTTTACTTTAATAACTTTATATTATTTTATCTTCTTCTTTCTTTCTTTCTTCTTTTTTCTCCCCTTAACTCTGAGCCGTGTGGATGACAGGCTCTTGGTGCTCCAGCCAGGCGTCAGGGCTGTGCCTCTGAGGTGGGAGAGCCAAGTTCAGGACATTGGTCCACAAGAGACCTCCCAGCTCTATGTAATATCAAATGGCAAAAATCTCTCAGATATCTCCATCTCAACACGAAGACCCACTTTCACTCAATGACCAGCAAGATACAGTGCAGAACACCCTATGCCAAACAACTAGCAAGACAGGAACACAACCCCATCCATTAGCAGAGAGGCTGCCTAAAATCATGATAAGGCCACAGACACCCCAAAACACACCACCAGATGTGGACATGCCCACCAGAAAGACAAGATCCAGCCTCATCCACCAGAACACAGGCACTAGTCCCCTCCACCAGGAAGCCTACACAACCAACTGAACCAACCTTAGCCACTGGGGGCAGACACCAAAAACAACGGGAACTAAGAACCTGCAGCCTGCGAAAAGGAGATCACAAACACAATAAGTTAAGCAAAATGAGAAGACAGAAAAACACAAAGCAGATGAAGAAACAAGGTAAAAACCCACCAGACCTAACAAATGAAGAGGAAGTAGGCAGTCTGCCTGAAAAAGAATTCAGAATAATGATAGTAAGGATGATCCAAAATCTTGGAAACAGAATGGAGAAAGTATAAGAAACATTTAACAAGGACCTAAAAGAACTAAAGAGCAAACAAACAGTGATGAACAACACTATAAATGAAATTAAAAATTCTCTAGAAGGGATCGATAGCAGAAAAACTGAGGCAGAAGAACGGATAAGTGACCCGGAAGATAAAATAGTGGACATAACTACTGCAGAGCAGAATAAAGAAAAAAAAAAAACGAAAAGAATTGAGGACAGTCTCACAGACTTCTGGGACAACATTAAACACACCAACATTCGAAATATAGGGGTCCCAGAAGAAGAAGAGAAAAAGAAAGGGACTGAGAAAATATTTGAAGAGATTATAGTTGAAAACTTCCCCAATATGGGAAAGGAAATAGTTAATCAAGTCTAGGAAGCACAGAGTCCCATACAGGATAAATCCAAGGAGAAACATGCCAAGACACATATTAATCAAACTATAAAAATTAAATAGGAAGAAAAAATATTAAAAGCAGCAAGGGAAAAACATCAAATAACATACAAGGGAATCCCCATAAGGTTAACAGCTGATCATTCAGCAGAAACTCTCCAAGCCAGAAGGGAGTGGCAGGACATATTTAAAGTGAGAAAGGAGAAAAACCTACAACGAAGATTACTCTACCCAGCAAGGATCTCATTCAGATTTCACGGAGAAATTAAAACCTTTACAGACAAGCAAAAGCTAAGAGAATTTAGCACCACAAAACCAGCTTTACAACAAATGCTAAAGAAACTTCTCCAGGCAGGAAACACAAGAGAAGGAGAAGACCTACAGTAACAAACCCAAAACGAATAAGAAAATGGTAATAGGAACATACATATTGCTAATTACCTTAAATGTAAAAGGATTAAATGATCCAACCAAAAGACACAGACTAGTTGAATGGATACAAAAACAAGACCCGTATATATGCTGTCTACAAGAGACTCACTTCAGACCTAGGTACACATACAGACTGAAAGTGAGGGGATGGAAAAAGATATTCCATGCAAATGTAAATGAAAAGAAAGCTGGGGTAGCAATTCTCATATACGACAAAATAGACTTTAAAACAAAGACGATTACAAGTGACAAAGAAGGACACTAAATAATGATCAAGGGATCAATCCAAGAAGAAGATATAACAATTGTAAATATTTATGAACCCAACATAGGAGCACCTCAATACATAAGGCAAATACTAACAGCCATAAAAGGGGAAATCGACAGTAATACAATCATAGTAGGGGACTATAACACCCAACTTTCACCAATGGACAGATCATCCAAAATGAAAATAAATAAGGAAACATAAGCTTTAAATGATACATTAAACAAGATGGACTTAATTGATATTTACAGGACACTCCATCCAAAAAACACAGAATACATTTTCTTCTCAAGTGCTCATGGAAAATTCTCCAGGATAGATCATATCTTGGGTCACAAATCAAGCCTTGGTAAATTTAAGAAAATTGAAATCGTATCAAGTATCTTTGCCAACCACAACGCTATGAGACTAGATATCAATTATAGGAAAACACCTGTAAAAAATACAAACACATGGAGGCTAAACGATACACTACTTAATAACCAAGAGATCACTGAAGAAATCAAACAGGAAATAAAAAAATACCTAGAAACAGATGACAATGAAAACACGACCACACAAAGCCTATGGGATGCAGCAAAAGCAGTTCCAAGAGGGAAGTTTATAGCAATACACTCCTACCTCAAGAAACAAGAAACATCTCAAATAAAAAACCTAACCTTACAGCTAAAGGAATTAGAGAAAGAAAAATGAAGAAAACCCCAAAGTTAGCAGAAGGAAAGAAATCATAAAGATCAGATCACAAATAAATGAAAAAGAAATGAAGGAAACGAAAGCAAAGATCAATAAAACTAAAAGGTGGTTCTTTGAGAAGATAAACAACATTAATAAACCATTAGCCAGACTCATCAAGAAAAAAAGGGAGAAGACTCAAATCAATAGAATTAGACATGAAAAAGGAGAAGTAACAACTGACACTGCAGAAATACAAAGGAGCATGAGAGATTACTACAAGCAACTATATGTCAATAAAATGGACAACCTGGAAGAAATTCACAAATTCTTAGAAATGCACAACCTTCTAAGACTGAACCAGAAGAAATAGAAAATATGAAGAGACCAATCACAAGCACTGAAATTGAAACTGTGATTAAAAATCTTCGAACACACAAAAGCCCAGGACCAGATGGCTTCACAGGCGAATTCTATCAAACATTTAGAGAAGAGCTAACACCTATCCTTCTCAAACTCTTCCAAAATACAGCAGAGGGAGGAGCACCCCCAAACTCATTCTACGAGGCCACCATCACCCTGATATCAAAACCAGAAAAAGATGTCACAAAGAAAGAAAACTACAAGCCAATATCACTGATGAACATAGATGTAAAAATTCTCAACAAAATACTAGCAAACAGAATCCAACAGCACATTAAAAGGATCACACACCATGATCAAGTGGGGTTTATCCCAGGAATGCAAGGATTCTTCAGTATATGCAAATCAATCAATGTGATACACCATATTAACAAATTGAAGGAGAAAAACCATATGATCATCTCAATAGATGCAGAGAAAGCTTTTGACAAAATTGAACACCCATTTATGATAAAAACCCTCCAGAAAGTAGGCATAGAGGGAACTTACCTCAACATAATAAAGGCCATATATGACAAACCCACAGCCAACATCATCCTCAATGGTGAAAAACTGAAACCATTTCCACTAAGATCAGGAACAAGGCAAGGTTGCCCACTCTCACCACTATTATTCAACATAGTTTTGGACGTTTTAGCCACAGAAATCAGAGAAGAAAAACAAATACAAGGAATCCAAATCGGAAAAGAAGAAGTAAAGCTGTCACTGATTGCAGATGACATGATAGTATACATAGAGACACCTAAAGATGCTACCAGAAAACTACTAGAGCTAATCAATGAATTTGGTAAAGTAGCAGGATACGAAACTGATGCACAGAGATCTCTTGCATTCCTATACACTAATGATGAAAAATCTGAAAGTGAAATTAAGAAAACACTCCCATTTACCACTGCAACAAAGAGAATAAAATATCTAGGAATAAACCTACCTAAGGAGACAAAACACCTGTATGCAGAAAATTGTAAGACACTGATGAAATAAATTAAAGATGATACAAATAGATGGAGAGATATACCATGTTCTTGGATTGGAAGAATCAATATTGTGAAAATGACTCTACTACCCAAAGCAATCTACAGATTCAATGCAATCCCTATCAAACTACCACTGGCATTTTTCACAGAACTAGAACAAAAAATTGCACAATTTGTATGGAAACACAAAAGACCCCGAATAGCCAAAGCAATCTTGAGAAAGAAAAACGGAGCTGGAGGAATCAGGCTCCCTGATTTCAGACTGTACTCCAAAGCTACAATAATCAAGACAGTATGGTACTGGCACAAAAACAGAAATATAGATCAGTGGAAGAGGATAGAAAGCCCAGAGATAAACCCATGCACATATGGTCACCTTACCTTTGATAAAGGAGGCATGAATATTCAGAGGAGCAAAGGCAGCCTCTTCAATAAGTGGTGCTGGGAAAATTGGACAGCTACATGTAAAAGAATGATATCAGAACACTCCCTAACACCATACACACACAAAAAAACTCAAAATGGATTAAAGACCTAAATGTAAGGCCAGACACTATCAAACTCTTACAGGAAAACACAGGCAGAACCCTCCATGACATAAATCACAGCAAGATCCTTTTTGACCCACCTCCTTAAGAAATGGCAAGAAAAACAAAAATAAACAAATGGGACCTAATGAAACTTAAAAGCTTTTGCACAGCAAAGGAAACCATAAACAAGACCAAAAGATAACCCTCAGAATAGGAGAAAATATTTGCAAATGAAGCAACTGACAAAGGATTAATCTCCAAAATTATAAGCAGCTCATGTGGCTCAATATTAAAAAAACAAACAACCCAATCCAAAAATGGGCAGAAGACCTAAATAGACATTTCTCCAGAGAAGATATACAGATTGACAACAAACACATGAAAGAATGCTCAACATCATTAATCATTAGAGAAATGCAAATCAAAACTACAATGCGATATCATCTCACAGCGGTCAGAATGGCCATCATCAAAAAATCTACAAACAGTAAATGCTGGAGAGGTTGTGAAGAAAAGGGAACCCTCTTGTATTGTTGGTGGGAATGTAAATTGATACAGCCACTATGGAGAACAGTATGGAGGTTCCTTAAAAATCTAACAATAGAACTACCATATGACCCAGCAATCCCACTACTGGGCATATACCCTGAGAAAACCATAATTCATTAAGAGTCATGTACCACAATGTTCATTGCAGCTCTATTTACAATAGCCAGGACATGGAAGCAACCTAAGTGTCCATCATCGGATGAATGGATAAAGAAGATGTGGCACATTTATACAATGGAATATTACTCAGCCATAAACGAAACGAAATTGAGTTATTTGTAGTGAGGTGGATGGACCCAGAGTCTTTCATACCGAGTGAAGTATGTCAGAAAGAGAAAAAGAAATACCGTATGCTAACAGATATATATGGAATCTAAGAAAAAAAAAATGGTCATGAAGAACCTAGGGGCAAGACGGGAATAAAGACGCAGACCTACTAGAGAATGGACCTGAGGATATGGGGAGGGGGAAGGGTTAGCTGGCACAAAGTGATAGAGTGGCATGGACATATATACACTACCAAATGTAAAATAGATAGCTAGTGGAAAGCAGCCGCATAGCACAGGGAGATCAGCTCGGTGCTTTGTGACCACCTAGAGGGGTGGGATAGGGAGGGTGGGAGGGAGGGAGATGCAAGAGGGAAGAGATATGGGGATATATGTATATGTATAACTGACTCACTTTGTTATAAAGCAGAAACTAACACACCATTGTAAAGCAATCATACTCCAATAAAGATTTAAAAAAAAAAGGGAATGAAAACTATAAGGAATAAATAGGACATCAGCAAAAAAACTGGTCATTTTAAAAAATAACGAAACAGAATCCTACAAATTAAAAAAAAAGTTATTACAATTAAAAACTCCATGAGTTAGTTGAATGCCAAATGAGAAAGACAAAAGTGAAGAAAAAATTTGTAATATGAAAGCTAGACCTGAAAAAATTATCCAAAATACAACACAGAGAAACAGAAAGGTAGAGATTTTGAAAGGGAGTTTGAAGGATGTGAAGCACAAATTAAGAAGGTCTAATATGAATCACAGAAATATATATTAGAAATAATGTAAGATAGGCAATATCTGCACAGATATTGGTGGCAAGTTTTCCAAAATTGAAGAAAATCATATTTGAATGGTACAAAGATAATTTAAAAGTCCACACCTAGACATTAAAGGTATTTACAGACAAGGGAATCTTAATTTTGTTACTCATAGACACTCCCTGGAAAACTACTAAATAATGCAATTCAGCAAGAAAGGAAATACGGCCCAAAGGGAAGGAGTAAAATACAAAAGGCAATAATAAACAAAGAAAATGGTGAAAAACAAGAGTTATTGTAAATAAAATTAGCTATAAGCAATACACATAACAGCCAATTCTAGTTTAAAACAAAGTGAAAATAATGTATTAAATAACTATTACATAAGCGATGGGAGGAATTGACTAAACTGTTATAAGCTCCCTCAATTGTCTGGGAGGAAAGTAAATATTTTGCTTGAATATTTAATATATTGAAAGTTGTACAATATTCATTGATGGAAATATTCAATACCATGAAGTTATATCTCCTTCCCAAATTAGTCTATAAAATCAATGCTATCCCAATTTAAAATCATCAATAGAATTTCTCCTGGAGCTTGAGAAGCTGACTTTACAATTTGTAAGAGATAGCCAAGACACAATTTTGAAGAAGAACAAGGAGTAAATACAAAGTTCTGTAATACATCATGATTTACGATAATGCTTCATAAGTCAGTGTGATATTGGCCCCAGGTACACAAACTAATGGGACCAAAAAAAAGCAAGAAGTACACTCAAGTACATATAGAAATATGGTTTATGATAAAGAAGGCATCACAAATCAGTGGAAAGAAGATGGGTTACTTATTAAAGTAAGACTACTGGTTATACATATAGAAAATATAAAATTTGAGCCCTAGCATGCATCATGAACACATAACTATAGGAGAATAATTATAACACTGTTGCAGATAAGAATTTCTTCAATAAAACAAAGAAAAAATCATATTGATAACACAGAAAAAGATAAGTATTAGATGGAGAGAAAGGTAAATGCTTATAGACCTCAGGTGGGGGTAAACTGATATTGATATATATCGATAGATAAAGATATAGAGCATTATCTAGTAAAATTGAAGACATTCGTACACTATGACCCAGCTCTTGCATTTCTAGGAAAATACCCTAGAGAAACTCTCCCATTTCTGCACATGTACAGAAATGCTGATTGTAGAATTTTTTGGAAAAGAAAAGGTTTGGAAAGAATCAAAATGTCCACTAGTAAGGATCTACATGTGTCAATACATTTCCAAATCACTGGACTTGCCAATAAAACATAACTAAAAACATTTGATGTGAACAGGACATATAACATGACAGGTTACAGGTATTCTACAATCACTTCAGCACAAAATGATACAACAATGCATTCAAATATAGCATTGGTAATAAAGGAGGAAAATGCCAATTGAGGAGCTATTAATATAAGTCTGGCCTAGGGGAAAATATCCAATAAATATATGCATATACATATTCATATATTAATACTTATCAAAGTGTTGGGATTGAGGAGAACAATTACAGTGTAACGCTATCAGGAATGAAGACTACCATACCATTTTTCGATTTCCTATGTCAGATCTAAGAAGAGAGATTCAGCAAATGATACTATAAAAATCTTAGGCCAAAACATTCAGCTACTAAGCTCCCAAATCCTATAGATATGTAGATACATTTTCTGCATGATTCCAAATATTCAGCCTGGCCTGTATGGGCCTTGAATTAGCCAGATGGTTCAATTTGTACTACTGTGTTTTATAATTGCTTTTAAGCCCTATTATGGATTTGTTTTCCCAATCCAAGGAAAAAAGTTCTTTTCTGGTAAATAAAGAACCAACTGTGTATTGACAATCACTAGCAGGAACTCAGTAAGTGTTTGACTTAACCATATTACTTCATTAATTTATTCAATAAGAACTTATTGAATGCTTCTCATGTATCAACTGCTATACTAAGCACTGCTTCCTTTCTGTTGTATTGTTTCGGTAATCCTTCTCACACCTGTCACTGGGTATAATTTCATGACATATTACTCTTGTAGTCTATCAGAGGAGGAAGAAACTGTCCACATTTTATAGATCCTCTAACTCCAGGGTACCAATACCAAATGACGCAGCATGAAATCTTAGATAATACTCACCATACTAGGAGAAATCTATCACCACCACTGGCAGTCACAAAATAAATATCAACTTACCAAAAAGAGGTATATGTATATATAAATATATATATATACATATACACAGACACATACACACACCCACACTGTCTAAATTCTCACAACATAGGAAAATATGGGCTCCAGTTCTTAGGTTTGAGAAATAAACATAAAATTACATTCTTCCTAGGGAAAGCAGCAGAAGCTTTATGCCAATCTCTTCCAGGGTGGTTGAATGTTTTGATTAGAGTAAAAAGACTGTGGATTTCCTGAGGTGATTAATTAGCAGAGCAAGCAATGCAATTTGCTATGATTTCAAAGCAAGTACATCTTTAATTTATGTATCTCAATAAACAGGAACAAAGCAAAAATCCAAGTGTCAACAGATCTAATGCTAATATTTCCTATTATTACACAATTGTAATGGCAGTATTTTCTGATACAGGAGTATAGCAGTTATGGGTCCAATGTCCATCTCTAAGCCTTCTAGAGCTCCATCCTACTAGGTATGAGAGTCAATGTTTGCAACTTTAGAACACAATAGAAATTTCACCATAGTGCATTGTGCAACATTATCTGGAGAACTACCTGAAGGTAGTTCTCGCTCCTGCTCCAACTGGTCATCAGGTTGGACACTACACAAGGAGGAGTATCTGAGGTCAGGCTTATTCACCCTAATACTTCCATTACCTTCTACATGGGACATACATGAGTAAATTACTACTAGAACTTTGGGCCTGCTTGATTTGCATTTCCATAACATTTTAAGGAATTAAAACAAAAAAACATAACCTAACATTACTTTTAAAACTCCCCTGTGAGGTGAACTCAATAATCTCTGCTACCCCTTACAACTCAGAGACTAAGCACTCCCATGAGAGTGGGACATTTTTAGGACCAACCTTGGCATTTTGACAGCCCTGAGGATTTCATTTGACTCAGAACCACAGAGACCCTCCAGAAACTAAAAAAAAAAAAAAAAATCCTCCTACGTAATCTTCAAGAGGAAGAATATTATTTTAGAACAGTCCTTTTAGCACAGGAGGGTCTTTCACCAAGAATAACCCAAGGCCAAATTTATGTCCTATTATTTATCAGAGAGCTTTTAATATCCTTGTTATTCATGGACAGAAATTAGAAATGTAAACGAAGTTGTGGGTTGACTTTCCTGTCCCTAGCACTAACAAAGGGGCAAAGAGGCCTCTAAGATGAAAATGAGGGAATGAAAAGCAGACTTTCACCTTCTCCAGTTCCATTTTGAGCTCATAGCTCTGTCAGCAAGAAGCACAAAACAGAACTACCTCCAAAGACTCGTGTCTCCAGGATTAACCATGCCCAAGAGAAATATAGGGAAACTGAAGCATTAACAGGAAGGAAAAGATCATAGAACAATGCCAGTCAAACAAGATGTGAAAAAGTCAAAATAAGAACTCTCAGGTTTTTGTAAACTCCTCTAGGAAGTCTCACCTAACCACATGCACCCTACCACTTTCAACACATTGTTATCAGTTGATACAATGCGGATTGACACTTACTTACACAGATGCTGACTAATATGTTTGAAAGAAAGTTAACTACTATTGGTTGTGTGCCTAACATATGAAAACCCTGTTAAACACTTTAGCTTATTTTGATTTGCCTTTCCAGATTCATTTTCATCTATTATTTAATGAGTCCCCACTACATTCCAGGTACTGTTCTAGGTGCTGGGGATACAGCATGGAACAAAACAAACAAAAGTCCCTGCCATGTTGAATTTACATTCTGGTTGAGAGAAATAGACAATAAAAATCAAACATGATACAGATTTAGAGACCAAGTGTAGACAACTTTAAGGAGTTCTGCAGCAAAGAAGAACAGAGAAATTAGGTGGAAGGTGGTGGAACATAGGGGAGTAGATTCAAGAGACTGGTTTCTTTTAAAATGGGATGAAGAGCATATTTGTGTGCTGAAAGGAGTAACCAAGGAGGAAGAAAAATTGATAATGTAGGAGAGAGAGGAGATAATAGCTGATGTAATGTTCTTGACAATGTGAAAAGGGTTATGATCTAGTGCAAAATTGGAAAGATTGGTTTTATTAGGAGCACAGGGAATTCATCTATTCTAACTAGCAGGAAGGCAGAGAAAATGAATACAGATTCTGATAGGTGAGTAGATAATGGTGATAGCAGTCAACAGAATCTACTCTGGGGCCAAGACCATGCTTTATGTTCTTTCCCTAAGTCCTTATATCCATGCTCTACTAGAAGGTCAAATGGTACTGGCATGAAAACAGATACTTAGATAAATGCAGTGAAATCAAAAGCCCAGAAATAAACCCATGCATATATGGTCAATTTTCAATTTGCAAACCACATATCTGATAAGGAGCTACTCTCCAAAATATATGAGGAGTTAACATTCAAAATATATTAGGAACTCATACAACTCAGTAACAAAACCAAATATCCAAATTAAAAAAATGGGCAAATGATCTGATAGACATATCTCCAAGGAAGACATACAAATGGCCAATAAGTATATAAAAAGATGCTCAACATCACTAATCATCAGGGAAATGCAAATCAAAACCAAAATGAGATATGACCTCACACCTGTCAGAATGGCTATTAAAAAGACCACAAATAACAAGTGCTGGCAAGGATGAGGATAGAAGGGAATACTTGTGCACTACTGGTGGGCATGTAAATCAGTACAGCCACTATGAAAACTTCTATGGAGGTTCCTCAAGAAATTTAAAATAGAACTACCATATGATCCAGGGATCCCACTTCTGAGTATACATCCGAAGGAAACGAAACCACTAGATCAAAGAGATATCTGCAACCCCATGTTTTTTGCAGTAAACCCACAATAACCAAGATACAGAAACAAACTAAGCGCTTACCTATGGATGAAAGGATAAAGAAAATGTGTATTTCTTGTATATAACACAATGGAATATTAATCATCCTTTAAAAATAAGGAAATCCTGTCATTTGAAACCCCATGGATAAACCTGGAGGGCATTATGCCATGGAAAATAAGCCAGATAGACAAAGACAAATACTACATGATTCCACTTATATGCTGAACCAAAAAAAGAAAACAGCTGAACTCATAGAAACAGAATGGTGGTTGTCAAGGGCTGACAGGTGGGGGAAATATGGAGAGACTGGTAAAAGGGTACAAACTCTTAGCTGTAAGATGAACAACTTTTTAAGATCTAATGTACAGCATGGTGACTATAGTTGATAATACAGTATCATAGAACTGAAATTTCCTAAGAGTACATCTTAACCGTTCTCACACAAAAAAAGTTAACTATGTGAGGTGATGGATGTGTTAATTAAATTGATGGTGGGACTCCTTTCAAAATGTATACATATATCAAATCATCACACTGTACACTTTATATATATTACAATTTTGTTAATTATGCCTCAGTAAGCTTGTAAAAAAATACTTATTGTCAAAAATGTATATATACTGTCCAACAAGTAGCCATCATTGGTGAAATGGAAAGAGAACTGGACTTGGAAGTAACAGTGTGTTTGAGTCCCAACTCCACAATTTACTAGTTTGTGATCCTAGGCAAATTACCTTAATTCTCTGATCTTCTGCTTTCTCAACTACAAAACAGGATAGCTAAGACAATTACTGGGAAATTGTGTGAAAGTACTTAGTGACTAAAGCCAAATGATTTTGAAAATAACTTTAGCTGCAGACAGGTCATTCTGGTCAACTGAAATGCCATGCAGAAGCCCAATATATGAGGATTAAAGTAGAGATGATTTGGCTAACATGGAAGTAGGTGGCCTGAAATGCTGCCCACTCACCCCTCCCCCACTTTGACAGCCTTTGAGAGGGGTTTTCAAAAACCTCTATAGCTCTGAAGAACACAGTCTGAAAACCACTGAAACCTACAAATAGAATATATAATTATTGTTAACCCCCTGTTCATATGTTACACATACATGCCTTTCCTGCCTGGGATGACCTGACTGTCCTATTGATAAAAGCACCTCTGCAGTTCATTTACAAGCACAGAGCCCAGCAATGTCTAAAGAGCAGTGCTTAATCCAAACTCAGCCTCCCCACTGCCGAAATCTGTTTTCTTCCCTTGGTTCTTAGGCTGGTCTACCATAAGAGCCAGCTGCTGCCCTTGCTTATGGGGGAACAGGTGGGGAATAGCGTGTATCAATATATATTTCTCTGTCCCCTAAAATCCAGCAACTGGTTATCTATTTCCTATCTAACCTTTTGTCGGATTCTATTGCAAGTGGCCACAGAATTAGATTTCAACTGATACTGTTGTGATAAATGTCCTGTCAAGCTACCACTCTTTTCTCTATAATGTATAACTCTTCTTCACCTTGTCAAATCTTAATGAATTTTTTCATCATTCTCTGGTTAAAGAGGCTGTAGCCCTTTCTCCAGAAATAAATTAGTTAATTTTGGACGAGCCAAACCATGAGGTCATTTCCATAACTATTTTCATTGCCATTATTAACTTGTTTATAGACCAGCAGTATAAGAGTAGTAATTCAGTGCCTAAGTACTGGAGCTACAATTCTAGGATTCAAACTAGTTCTGCCACTTAACTATCTGTGTGACTTTGGGGGAGTTAGTTAACCTATCTACATCTCAGTTTTTTCATGTAGTTTGGTGATGATTATGATAATGATGATAATTGTAATAGTTGACACTTGCTGAGCCCTGTCATATGCCAGGTATTATTTTAATCCCTTTACATGAAAATGGTACTTACCCCACAAAGTTGTGGTTAGGATTAAATAAGATAATATTATTAGAGTTCATAGACTAATACCTGCATATAAGTGCTCAATAAATATCAGATATGATTATTTTTATTATTGTTAATTCAAGAAATGTTTACTGTGCACTGCATGGTACTCCTTGGGGAAAACGTGCTTAAAAATCAGAGTTCACACTGTCAATAAATTTGTTTGGGAGACTAACAGGTACACAAAAGTCATTTCTTTTTTTCCCCAGCTTTATTGAGACATAAGTTAAAATAAAAGTGTAATTTCAAAGTGTATAACATGATGATTCGATACACATAAATATTGTGTATGATGACCATAATAAGGCTAGTTAACACATCCATCACCTCACACAGTTACCATTTAGGTTTTTTTATGGTGAGAACGTTTAAGATCTACTCTCTGAGCAACTCTTAAGTATATAATACAGTATTGTTAACTATAATCACCATGTTGTACATTAGAGTCCCCAGAACTTATTCATATTATAACTGAATAAGTTTATACCCTTTGACCAACATCTCCACATTTCCCCCACCCCATGGCAAACATTGTTCTACTCTGTTTCTTTGGTTTTGGCTTTTTTAGCTTCCATATATAAGTAGGACCATGCCATATTTCTCTTTCTCTGTCTCACTTATTTTGCTTAGCAAAATGCCCTCAAGGTCCATACATGTTGTTGCAAATGGGAGGATGTCCTGCTTTCATGGCTGAATAATATTCCATTGTGTGACTGTGTGTGTGTGTGTGTGTGTGTGTATATATATATATATATATATATATATATATATATATATACACGCGTATATATGTATATGCGTATATATATATATATATACACACACACACACACACACACACACATATATACCAGGTTTTCTTTATCTATTCATCTGTCAATGGACACATGTTGTTGCCATGTCCTGCTATTGTGAATAATGCTACAACAAACATAGGAGTGAAGTGATCTCCTCAAAATAGTGATTTCATCTTCTTCAGATGCGTACAGTTGTTCTTCGGTATCCATGGGGGATTGAGTCCAGGACTCCCTGTGGTTACCAAAATCCAAGGATGCTCCAGTCCCTTAAATAAAATGATGTATTTGCATATAACCTACACACATCTGCCCGTATACTTTGAAGCATCCCTAGATAACTCAGAACACCTATGACAATATGAATGCTGTGTAAATAGTTGTAAATACAACATAAAGGCTATGTAATTAGTTGCCAGCACATGGCAAATGCAAGTTTGGCCTTTTAGAACATTTGGAAAAATTTTTTTTGAATATTTTCCACCCATGGCTGTGGAACTGCAAAGGGCCGACTATATTCAAGAAGTAGGACTGCTGGATCATTTGATAGTTCTATTTTTAATTTTTTAGGAACCTCCATATTGTTTTCCATAGTGGCTGTACCAATTTACATTTTCACCAATAGTACACTAAGATTCCATTTTCTCCACATCCTCACCGGCATTTTTTATCTGGTCTTTTTGTTAACAGCCATTCTAAGAGGTGTGAGGTGATATCTCACTGTGGTTTTGACTTCACTAACCATTTCCCCGATGATTAGTGATGTTGAGCATTATTTTACATACTTGATGGTTGTTTGTATGCCATCTTTGGAAAAAATGTCTATTCAATTCCACTGCCCATTATTTAATAGGACTATTTGGTATTTTGCTATTGAATTATATAAGTTCCTTATATATTTTGCATATAACCACTTATCAGATATGTGGTAGGCAAATATTTTCTCCCATTCCATAGGTTGCCTTTTCATTTGGTTAATTATTTATTTGCCTTGCAAAACCCTTTTAGCATGATCTAGCCCTACTAATTTTTGTTTTCATTGCTTATGTTTTTGATGTCATATCTAAAAAACCATTGCCAAGACCAAAGTCAAGGAGCTTTTTCCCTGTTTTCTACTGGGATTTTTATGACTTAAGTCTTACATTTAAGTCCATTTTGAGTTTATTTTTGTAAGTGGTGTAAGATAGGGATCTAGTTTAATTCTTCTGCAAGTGAATATCCAGTATTCCCAAAACCATTTAGTGAAGAGAGTTTATCCACTGAATATTCTTGGCTTGTCAATTATTACTGGACTGTATATAAATGTGTTTATTTCTGGGCTCTAAATTCTGTTCCATCAGTCTGTAAGTCTACCTTTATGCCAGTGCCATAATGTTTTGATCAAAATAGCTTTGTAATACAGTTGGAAATCGGACATATGTTGCCTTCAGCTTTGTTGTTTTTTCTCAGGATTGCTTTGGCTATTGCAGGTCTTTTGTGGTTCCATACAAATTGTAGAATTGTTTTCTATTCCTATGAAAAATGCCATTGGAATTTTGATAGGAATTGCATTGAATCTATAGATGGCTTTGGGTAATATAAATATTTTAACAATATTAATTCTTCTGATCCATGATCTCAGGTATCTTTCCATTTATTTGTATCTTCTTCAGTTGCTTTCATCAATGTCTTAGTTTCAGTGTATGGTCTTTAACCACCTAGGTTAAATTCACTCTTAAGTATTTTATTTTTTATTTTATTATTTTTTTGTTTTTTAAAGAGATATGCTCCCTGTACATTCACAGTAATTATTTTGGAATCTAGTCTTTGTTTTCAGATTCCTGGGGGATATTTTTCTTTTCTTCTTTTTTTTAAATTTTATTTATTTATTTATTTATGGCTGCATTGGGTCTTCATTTCTGTGCGAGGGCTTTCTCTTGTTGCAGCAAGTGGGGGCCACTCTTCATCGCGGTGCACGGGCCTCTCACTATCGTGGCCTCTCTTGTTGTGGAGCACAGGCTCCAGACGCGCAGGCTCAGTAATTTTGGCTCACAGGCCCAGCTGCTCCGTGGTATGTGGGATCTTCCCAGACCAGGGCTCGAACCCGTGTCCCCTGCATTGGCAGGCGGATTCTCAACCACTGCGCCACCAGGGAAGCCCTATTTTATTATTTTTGATGCTACTCTAAATGGAATTGTTGGAGTTAAGATGGTGGAGGAGTAGGAGGACGTGGAGTTCATCTATCTCCATGGATGCATCAGGAATACATCTATAGATGCAACAATTCTCACAGAACACCAGCTGAATGCTACCAGAAGACCTTGGATGCCGGAAAGGACAAAAAAAAAAAAAAAAAGGAAGGGAGATGGAGGAGGAGAGGAAATGGGATGGGACCTGCACCCTGGGGGTGGGGAGCTGAAGCAGAGGAGAGATTCCCGAATGTGGGGAAACCCCCTCTCAGACGGAAATCAATTGGGCCAGAAGGGAAGAATTTGAGGCTGTCGGAAGAGGGTGAAGCAGCCGACCTGTGGCAGACGGGACACAGTGAGAAATACACCTACGTGTCCCGGACTGTGACATGTGTTCACAGGTGTGCAAGGGCGCTGGGACCTGGAGTGTGGGGACTGGAGAACAGGCCTGGAGTGAGAACTGCTGTTGGCTGTGGGGAGATGGACTGAGGGGACGGAAGGGAGGAAATCCACAGCAGGGAATGCCTATGGAGGAAGACTGGAATGCCACAGAAGCAGGGCATTATTGCTGAGTCACACGCAGGGGGAGGAGTCACTACTGCAGCCTCTCTCTCCCCAAACACCATGCTGACGGACAATAAAAGAAGCCCTCTCAGAGCTGGCTCTCACATGCCGGTGGCCGAACAATAGGAAAAGCCCTCTCAGGGCTGGCCCTCACATGCCTTATGCCAGGCACCAGAAAAGGCCCTGACTAGAGCCATATCTCTCACATCTGCAGCCACTGGCTTCCCTGCTCATTTGGCACTGCCAGGGCTCCCTCGATACAAGCAGTCATACCACCTCTGCACCCGGTCCTTACAGGGGCAGACTGAAGAGCTCCAAGGCAGCCTCAGGACCAGACTCCTGTGGGTGGACCACACACAGAGGTGGAGATAAAACCAAAGCTGAACCCCAGGGATGGGGTGACTAAGGAAGAGGATAGAAAATCTTTCCATCAGCTGTACAAATTGCATATTTAATCCCCCATGATCAGCTAGGTAGACCCTGCATCTATAGAATATGTGAGTAGACAATGAGTGTTCCCACAAATGAAAACTGTCTAGCTCTGGCAGCTGTGGACTTGGGGGCAAGCACACGCAGGAATTGGGCCAGATCAGAGTCTGAGTGGTTCCCACAGGGCCCACAGCAGGTCCAGAGACCAGCCCAGAGGACAGGAGGGCCTCTGGTGGGAGGTGAAGGTGGGCTGTGGCTCACAGCATGTGCAAGGACACTTACAGCAGAGACCCCAGGGGAACATAATTATGACTATTAATTTCTATAATAATTTCTATTAATATGACAATTATGTTTTGATTCATTCTGTTGTTGGTTCTGGCTTTTTTTTTTGGTTTTTTCTTCTTGTTGTTTTAGTATTTTTTTTAATGTAGTCTTTTAGGATCTTCATGTTTTATAACATATTATTTTTTATATATATATTTTTTAGTTTGCTTTCTGTTGTTCTGCGTTCTTTTCCCTTATTTTTTTCCTTCTTTTTCTTTAATATATATATAATTTTTAACATTTCCATTTCTAATTTGCTTTTCTGTTGTTCTGTGTTTTTCCCCTTCTTATTTTATTTTATTTTATTACTTTTTAAATCATTTTTATTGGTTTGTTCTGTTCCTTGCTTTATTCTTCAGTTGGCACACTGCTTTGGTTTTGTTTTTAGGTTTTGTGTTTTTGTTAGTTTTGATTCTGTTTGATTGTGTTTTTGGGTTTTTCTGTTTGTGTGATTGTTCTCTTGCTTTTTGTTTTATTTGTTTCTGTTTGTGTTTCTTTTGCATGTGTGTGTGTCTCCTTGTTTCTGTTCTTGTTTGTTTGATTTTGTTTTTACCATTTCTCAGGGGTTTTGTTTGTCCTTTTATTTTCTTTCTTAAATATACTTTTTATTTTATTTTTCTATATTTCTATTTCTACATTGCTTTTCTGTTCTGTCTTCTTGCCCCTTTCTCTTTTTCTTTATCAATTTTGCCGGGTTTTTTTGTTTCTTTGCTTCATTCTTCACTTGGCACTTTGCTTTGGTTTAGTTTTTTGGTTTTGGGTTTTTGCTAGATTTCTTTTTAATTGTTTGATTTCCTTCTTGGGTTCTATTGTTTGTCTGGTTGTTCTCTTGCTTTTTGTTTTATTTGGTTCTGTTTTCCTTTCTTTGCTGTGTGTCTGCATGTTTCCCTACTTCTGTTTCTGTTTGTTTGATTTTACCTTTCACTATTTGTCTGGGGGTTTGGTAGCCTTTTTTTTTTTTTTTTAATCCCCTTTATTGCCAGGATGAGTGACTTGCAGGGCTTTAGTTCCTCGACTGGAAGTTGGGCCTGAGGCTCTGGGGTGGGAGCGCCGAGTCCAGGACTCTGGACCACTAGAGAATTCCTGGACCCAGGGAAGATTAATGGTCAAGAGCTCTCACAGAGGCCTCTACCTGAATCCAAGATATGGCTCCACCCATCTGCCTGAAGTTCCCAGTGCTAGACACCTCACACCAAAAAAACAAACAAGACAAGAGCACAAACCCACCCATCAGCATACAGACTACCTGAAGTCATACTAATCTCACAGGCACCCCAAAACACACCACCTGACACGGCCCTGCTCATCACAGGAAAAAGACTCAGCTCTATCCACCAGAACGCAGGCACCAGTCCCTCCCATCAGGAAGCCTACGCAAGCAACTAGAACAACCTCACCACTGGGGGCAGAGAACAGAAGCAAGAGGAACTACGACCCTGTGGCCTAGGGAAAGGAGACCTCAAATACTGTAAATTAGACAAAATGAGAAGACAAAGAAACATCTTGCAGGCAAAGGTGCAAGATAAAAACCCACAAAACCAAATAAATGAAGAAGAAATAGGCAAACTACCTGAAAAGAATTCAGAGTAATGATAGGAAAGATGATCCAAAACCTCAGAAATAGAATAGAAAAAACACAATAAACGTTTAACAAGCACCTAGAAGAACTAAAGAGCAAACAAACAGTAATTAACAATACAATAACTAAAATAAAAAATACTTTAGAAGAAATCAATAGCAGAATAACTGATGCAGAGGAACAGATAAGTGACCTGGAAGACAGAATGGTGGAAATGACTGCCACAGAGAAGAATAAAGAAAAAAGTATGAAAAGAATAGAGGACAGTCTCAGAGACCTCTGGGACAACAATAAACGCACCAACGTTCGAATTATAGGTGTCGCAGAAGAAGAAGAAAAAAAGAAAGGGTCTGAACAAATACTTGAAGAGATTATACTCAAAAAACTTCCCTAACATGGGAAAGGAAATAGTCAATCAAGTCCAGGCAGTCCAGCGAGTCCCAAAGAGGATAAACCCAAGGAGAAACATGCTGAGACATATATGAATCAAACAAAAATTAAAAAATATCTATATATATACTAAAAGCAGCAAGGGAAAAGCAACAAATAACATACAAGGGAATCACCATACGGTTAACAGCTGATCTTTCAGCAGAAACTTTGCAGGCCAGAAGGGAGTGGCAGGATATATTTAAAGTGATGAAAGGGAAAAACCTACAACCAAGATTACTCTACCCAGTAAGGATCTCATTCATATTTGACAGAGAAATCAAAAGCTTAACAGACATGCAAAAGCTAAGAGGATTCAGCACGACCAAACCAGCTTGCCAACAAATGCTAAAGGAACTTCTCTAGGCAGGAAACACAAGAGAAGAAAAAGACCTATAAAAACAAACCAAAAACAATTAAGAAAATGGTAACAGGAACATACAAATCAATAACTACCTTAAATATAAATGGATTAAATGCTCCAACCAAAAGACACAGGCTCACTGAATGGAAACAAAAACCAGACCCATACATATGCTGTCTACAAGAGATCCGCTTCAGACCTAAGGACACATACAGACTGAAAGTGAGGGGACAGAAAAAGACATTCTATGCAAATGGAAAACAAAAGAAAGCTGGAGTCGCAATACTCATATCAGACAAAATAGACTTTAAAATAAAGACTATTACAAGACACAAGGAAAGACACTACATAATGATCAACGGATCAATCCAAGAAGAAGATAAAACAATTGTAAATATCTATGCACCCAACACAGGAGCACCTCAACATATAAGGCAAATGTTAACAGCCATAAAAGGGGAAATCGACAGTAACACAAAAATAGTAGGGGACTTTAACATCCCACTTACACCAATGGACAGATCATCCAAACAGAAAATAAATAAGGAAACAGAAGCTTTAAATGACACATTAGACCAGATAGACTTAATTGATATTTATAGGACAGTCCATCCAAAAACAACAGAATACACTTTCTTCTCAAGTGCACACAGAAGATTCTCCAGAATACATCACATCTTGGGTCACAAATCAAGCATCAGTAAATTTAAGAAAACTGAAATTGTGTCAAGCATGTTTTCTGACCACAACACTATGAGACTAGATATCAATTACAGGAAGAAAACTGTTAAAAATACAAACAAATGGAGGCTAAACAATACACTGTTAAACAACCAAGAGATCACTGAAGAAGTCAAAGAAGAAATCAAAAAATACCTAGAAAAAAATGACAATGAAAACATGACAGCCCAAAACCTATGGGATGCAGCAAAAACAGTTCTAAAAGGGAAGTTTATAGCAATACAATCCTACATCAAGAAACAAGAAATATCTCAAATAAACAACCTAACCTTACACCTAAAGCAATTAGAGAAAGAAAAACGAAAAAAAGCCAAAGTTAGCAGAAGGACACAAATCATAAAGATCAGATCAGAAATAAATGAAAAAGAAATGAAGGAAACAAAAGCAAAGATCAATAAAACTAAAAGGTGGTTCTTTGAGAAGATAAACAAAATTGATAAGCCATTAGCCAGACTCATCAGTAAAAAGAGGGAGAACACTCAAAACAACAGAATTAGAAAGGAAAAAGGAGAAGTAACAACTGACATAGGAGAAATACAAAGGATCATGAGAGATCACTACAAGCAACTATATGCCAATAAAATGGACAACCTGGAAGAAATGGACAAATCCTTAGAAAAGCACAACCTTCTGAGACTGAACCAGGAAGAAATAGAAAATACGAACAGACCAATTAGAAGCACTAAAATTGAAACTGTGATTTAAAATCTTCCAAGAAACAAAAGCCCAGGGCCAGATGGCTTCACAGGCGAATTCTATCAAACTTTTAGACAAGAGCTAATACCTATCCTTCTCAAACTCTTCCAAAACATAAGAGGGAGGAACACTCTCAAACGCATTCTACAAGGCCACTATCACCCTGATACCAAAACCAGACAAAGATGTCACACAAAAAAAACTACAGACCAATATCACTGATGAATATAGATGCAAAAATCCGCAACAAAATACTAGCAAACAGAATCCAACAGCACATTAAAAAGGATCATACACCATGATCAAGTGGGGTTTATCCCAGGGATGCAAGGATGCTTCAATATATGCAAATCAATCAATGTGATACACCATATTAACAAACTGAAGGAGAAAAACCATATGATAATCTCAATAGATGCAGAGAAAGCTTTTAACAAAACTCAACACCTATTTATGATGAAAACTCTTCACAAAGTGGGCATAGAGGGAACTTACCTCAACATAATAAAGGCTGTATATGACAAACCCACAGCCAACATCATTCTCAATGGTGAAAAACTGAAAGCATTTCCTCTAAGATCAGGAACAAGACAAGGCTGCCCACTCTCACCACTATTATTCAAAATAGTTTTGGAAGTTTTAGCCACGGCAATCAGAGAAGAAAAAGAAATAAAAGGAATCCAAATCATAAAAGAAGAAGTAAAGCTGTCACTGTTTGCAGATGACATGATAATATATACAGAAAGTCCTAAAGATGCCATCAGAAACCTACTAGAACTAATCGATGAATCTGTTATAATAGCAGGATACAAAATTAATGCAGAGACATCTCTTGCATTCCTATACACTAATGATGAAAAATCTGAAAGAGAAATTAAGGAAACACCCCATTTACCATGGCAAAAAAAGAATAAAATACCTAGGAATAAATCTACCTAAGGAGGCAAAAGGCCTGTATGCAGAAAACTATAAGACAGAGATGAAAGAAATCGTAGACGATGCAAACAGATGGAGAGATACACCATGTTCTTGGATTGGAAGAATCAACACTGTGAAAATGACTCTACTACCCAAAGCAATCTACAGATTCAATGCAATCCATATCAAACTACCAATGGCATTTTTCACACACTTAGAACAAGATATTTTACAATTTGTATGGAAACACAAAAGACACCGAATAGCCAAAGCAATCTTGAGCAACAAAAACGGAGCTGGAGGAATCAGGCTCCCGGACTTCAGACTATACTACAAAGCTACAGTAATCAAGACAGTGTGGTACTGGCACAGAAACAGAAATATAGATCAATGGAACAGGATAGAAAGCCCAGAGGTAAACCCATGCACATATGGTCACCTTATCTTTGATAAAGGAGGCAAGCATATAGAGTGGAGAAGAGAGCCTCTTCAATAAGTGGTGCTGGGAAAACTGGACAGCTACAGGTAAAAGAATGAAATTAGAACACGCCCTAACACTACACACAAAAATAAACTCAAAATGGATTACAGACCGAAATGTATGGCCAGACACTATAAAACTCTTAGAGGAAAACACAGGCAGAACACTGTATGACATGAATCACAGCACGATCCTCTTTGACCCACCTCCTAGAGTAAAGGAATTAAAAAGAAAAGTAAATAAATGGGACCTAATGAAACTTAAAAGCTTTTGCACAGCAAAGGAAACCATAAACAAGACAAAAAGACAACCCTCAGAATGGGAGAAAATATTTGCAAACAAAGCAACTGACAAAGGGTTAATCTCCAAAATATACAAGCAGCTCATGCAGCTCAATATCAAAAAAAGAACCCAATCCAAAAGTGGGCAGAAGGCCTAAATAGACACTTCTCCAAAGAAAACACACAGATTGTCAACAAACACGTGAAAAGATGCTCAACATCATTAATCATTAGAGAAATGCAAATCAAAACCACAATGAGGTATCACCTCACACCAGTCAGAATGGCCATCATCAAAACAATCTAGAGTCAATAAATGCTGAAGAGGGCGTGGAGAAAAGGAAACCATCCTGCACTGTTGGTGGGAATGTAAATTGACATAGCCACTATGGAGAACAGTATGGAGGTTCCTTAAAAAAATAAAAATAGAACTACCATACGATCTAGCAATCCCATTACTGGCTATATACCCTGAGAAAACCATAATTCAAGAAGAGACATGTACCACAATGTTCATTGCAGCACTGTTTACAATAGCCAGGACATGGAAGCAACCTAAGTGTCCATCAACAGATAAATGGATAAAGAAGATGTGGCATATATATACAATGGAATATTACCTAGCCATAAAAAGGAATGCAATTGAGTTATTCATAGTGAGGTGGATGGACCTAGAGTCTGTCATACAGAGTGAAGTAAGTCAGAAAGAGAAAAACAAATACCGTATGCTAACAAATATATATAGAATCTAAAAAAACGGTACTGATCAACCTAGTGGCAGGGCAGGAATAAAGATGCAGGTATAGAGAATGGACTTGAGGACATGGGGGCAAGGGTAAGCTGGGACGAATTGAGAAAGTAGCACTGACATATATACACTACCAAATGTAAAATGGATGGCTAGTGGGAAGCTGCTGCATAGCACAGGGAGATCAGCTTGGTGCTTTGTGACCACCTAGAGGGGTGGGATAGGGAGGGTGGGAGGGAGGCTCAAGAGGGAGGGGATATGGGGATATATGTATACATATAGCTGATTCACTTTGTTGTACAGCAGAAACTAACAAAACATTGTAAAGCAATTATACTCTAATAAAGATGTAAAAAAAATATCATATTGCGTGATTAAATCAGAACCCCTACAATAAAGTATGCTGGGGAGAACTAGAAAAAAAAATAAATAGAATTTTTTTTTTCCCAGATAGTTTGCTATTAGTGTATAGGAACAATTGATTTTTGTATTTTTATTTTGTATCTTGCAACTTTACTGAATTCATGCATTATAATAATTTTTGGTAGAGTCTTTACAATTTTCTATATACAAAGTCATGTCATCTACAGAGATAATTTTCAAACAGAGATACTTGCTTCTTGCTTTCTGATTTGGGAGCTTTCAATTTTTTTTCTTGCCTAAGTGCTCTAGCTAAGACTTCCAGTACCATGTTGAATAGAAGTGGCAAGAGTGGGCATCCTTGTCTTCTTCCTGGTCTTACAGGAAAAGCTTGCAACCTTTCACAGTTGAGCATGATGTTAGCTTTGGACTTGTCATATGTGGACTTTACTATGTACATTCCTTCTATACCCAGTTTGTTGAGAATTTTTATCATGAAAGGATGCTGAATTTTATCAAATGCTTTTTCTGTACCTATTTAGATGATCATATGATTTTTATATTTCATTCTATTGTTGTGGTGTTTATTGATTTGCATGTATTAAACCATACTTGCATCCCTGGGATAAATCCCACTTGATTATGTTGTATTATCTTCCAATGTGCTGTTGAATTTAGTTTGACAGTATTTGGTTAAGAATTTTTCCATCTGTATTCATCAGGGTTATTAGCTTGCAGCTTTCTTTTTATGTAGTACTCTTATCTAGCTTTGGCATCAGGGTAATGTGGGCCTTGTAAAATGAGTTTCAGAGTACTCTCTCCTCTTCAATTTTTTTGGGAAGCATTTGAGAAGGTTTGGTGTTTATTCTTCTTTAAATGTTTGCTGAAATACACCAATGAAACCATGTGGTCTTGGGCTTTTCTTTGTTGGATGTTATTTGATTACTGATTCTATCTCCATACTCATTATTAGTCTACTCAGATTTTTCTGTTTCTTCAGGATTCAGTCTTAGTAGGTTGTATATTTCTAGGAATGCATTCATCTCTTCTAGGTTATCCAATTTGTTGGCATATAATTGTTTATAGTAGTTTCTTACGATTCTTTGTAGTTCTGTGATATCAGTTGTAATGTTTCCACTTTCATTTCTGATTATTTGAGTCTGCTTTTCTTCTTAGGCTACCTAAAGGTTTGACAATGTACCTTAAGTCAGCCTTGTTCGGAATTCTGAGGCTTTCTCAGACTTTGTCTATGGATACTCCTGCTCCATACTTCTTGTTCCCTCTTGGAGGAATTCTAAAGATTGTACACCTTCTCTCAATTCTGCAAAGCCAGACCAGGTGCTGACAGCCTCCTATTTGCTTTCCCTAGGGCAGTGATGGATGCTCAAGTTTGTGTACGTTCTCCCATTCCCACAAAGTTGGGCTGGCTTTCTGATGTGTTCACTAGCCATCAGTAAAGGCTCAGTCTTGCTGCCTTTAGGGACTTGCACAAGGAACCAGCCACAAGGCCAAGTAGGGTGTGTGAGTAAGGTGCACAAAGCACTAGGGGTGCCCATGGGCCAGTTGGGGAGATAGGTAGGCTAGGTGTCCCCAGTGGCAAATGGACAGGCTCCCTGATGGAATCTGCCAAGTGATTAGTGGGATCTGCATCCCTTTGATGCCGTCCCAGATCTCTACCTGTTTTCCCAGCTGCTCCCCATCCCTCAGTCATGCAGCACACCCTCATTATTCTGGATGGGGTGAGAAGAAGTGGCTCTCTTTGGCAGCATCTTGCACAGCTGGAGAAGCTGGGAGCTCACTCACATGCTTTCACTTTCCCCTATGGGAGAATCATGGATCAAGAAAGTCTCCCTTGGCACTGAGCTATGCTGCCTTTGGGGAGGGGTGATGCAGGTAAAGTAAAACTGTTCCTCTTACCCTATTCAGTGTGTCCAATCTCAGATTGTTTTTGCTCCAATGGTGTGCTAGAACTTCTCCACTCAAGTCCCAGACTTCCACAAAGGCACTCTCATCTATAAGGTGATTGTCAAAATTGATGTTCTTTGGGGAAAATGGTAGAAAATTCCTGTTCTGCCCTTTTGATTAAAAGTCATTTTCAAAGCATCACACATGCTATTATTGATTAATGCAGATGGTGCTATATTGCCATAATGGATAGGGTACTTATGTCTGTCAGGGTAATTCTTACAGAGCTTCATAGAGGAGCTACGGTTTGAACTGAAATTCTTATAATTTTAAGAATCATTAGAAGTTATTCAAGTAAAGAAGGGAAAGAAGGACATTCTAAGCAGAAGAAAAGCCATGTACATGCTCAACTGGCAACTTAATACAAATTAAGGCAAGCTTAGATAATTTCTAATATTTCAGTAAAACTGGAAAGTAGAAAGGAGGGGAGGGATAGAGGGCAATGCAGAAGTAGAGGTATTACAAGCTATATGGCAGCAGTTCTCAGACATGCTGAGCTTAGAAGCCCCTTATACTCTTAGAATTATTGAAGACCCCAAAGAGCTTTTGCTTACATGGCCTACATCTATCCATATTCATGGTAATTAAAATTATAACAAATTTTACAAACACTAGAATACTTGAATACATAAGCACACTTTCTATCAGCTGACAGAACGATGATGTCATCACATTGTCAAATACACTCTAGAAACTTCACTATGTACTTTTGAGAGGATGAGCGTTGAAAAGACATTTCCTAAAGCAGGAAAAAGGTGACATTTCAAGGAGATGGGGATCAGTGGTAATAGCTCTATCCCATCAGTATTAGTCAATCATCTATGTAAGGTTTATAGAAACATATTTCAATCTTGTACCTTTATCTACAATTGCTTTGAAGACAATGTGCATATTTTTATCTCTGGCAGGGACCTATATTACAAGTATCAGCCCAACCCAGCCCTACTTGGGCATCTCTCCATGGATGCCCTCCCCCCAACCTGAGTATTGGCACATAACAGTCAATTAGAATTCATTCAGAAAATATTCATTGAACATCTATTATGTGTCAGGCACTATTTCAGGGGTTGAGGAATCAGTTGTGAATTACACAGACAAAACTGTGATTTCATGAAGCTGGAATTCTGGTGAGGGTGACAGATAATAAAAATTAAATCATTGAAATATGGAATATATTAGAGTGTGATAACTGCCAAGAATGAAAGTAGCATATCTTTTAGTTGAGCCAACCACAACTCACAGTCCCATTAGCATGTAAAGTATACTTGTTTTTTGCCTTTCTTTATAGAGCTCATTCATTTTCACTCGTATGTTAGCAAAAGGACATGTAAGAAGATCTGTAGTATCCAAAGTCTGTGGTTAGGTTAGCTGGTTATAGAACAGTGTACATGAGTCCATTTTTAAAAGTCTAAATCTTACTTGGGCATATTATTCTTCAATTTCTTACATGACCACAGCCTAGATTTTAACTCCATCATCCGTCTCACAGATATATTCCCTTGGCTAAAAGGAATACTGGGCAAAAGAGTACAAAAAATAGATTGACAAAGCTTAACCTCAAGCCTGAAGTAACAACTCCAAGCTCATGCCTTACTGAAAACAGATCAAGAATGGCATTTTCACTCAGTAGCTACATAAAAAAGATACAGATAACACACTCATAAATGTAGTTCATAGAAGGCAGCAGTATTCTATATTTACATCAATCCAAAGGGTAAAACAATGAGCCTGTTTAAGTTAGGTACATATGGCAGGCTACATTTATTCTGAGGAGATGCTCTGACATCGAATGGTTAGGCATGAGCACTGAAACAAGGTCATCAGCATGGGCATATTTCTTTGACAAGTTATTTGAACATTCATTGCAACATCACAATTATAAAGTATAGCATCAGGAACATCCACTGAAGCCCTTGGTAGCAGTCCATATGGAGTTTTCTTTTAATAGATTTTCATTAAATGAAATAAATGAAGGACTTTGGAGAAAGGATATACAGGTGTACCTCTGAAAAATAAGGCCTTCTATAAAGAATACACTGAATTTAAAATTACGTGCTGCAGGATTCCGTGGTAGTCCAGTGGTTAAGACTCCACGCTCCCAAGGCAGGGGGCCCGGGTTCAATCCCTGGTCAGGGAACTAGATCCCGCATGCTGCAACTAAAGAACCTGCATACCGCAACTAAAGAACCCACGTGCTGCAACAAAGATCCTGCATGCAGCAACTAAGACCTGGCACAGCCAAATACATAAATAATAAAAAAATAAAATAAAATTACGTGCTGCATTCATGAATCAAGGAAGTTGGTCATTTGAGCAAGTCTGAATCAACTATGGAAGAATAAACTACTTCTTAAAATTGCATTATTTTCGTGTAAGACTTTAAATGTAAAAATAATTAGCCATCAGGGCTTGATATTTTGCTTAGTTACCATTCTTCTAAATCCAAGGTGATGTAAAATCCATATAATATCAAGAAAAATGTGTAAGAGACTGTGCTTAACATTTTATACATCATTCTATTTAATCCTTACAAGTTTTTAAAGGCAAAAGGATAACAGATTACCATAGTTTATCAGATTTTAAAAACAAAACAGAACAAAAAAAGAACAAGGCTCCCAAAGATTCAGTCATTTCCAAAACATCTGAGCACCTGCTGTAAGTTTTGTGCCAAGAAATCTATTAAAGTTGGCATCTACTGTTTCTGCCTGATCTGGACTCATTCTCCTTTTGACAGTAGGACTCCTATTCTATGGAGGACCATTATTTCCCCACTCTCTAACCATACATTTCTGGTAGACTGACACCACTCCACCCTCAGCTCCAGGCATGAGCATGTGACCCAGGCTTGGCTAACTGGCATATTCCATCCCTCTAGTCTCAGAGATTGGTTCACGGATAGGTATTTGGCCCAATGAGACTTAATTCCAGGACATTTTATGAGAGTTTTGGCAATGAGAACACTCTTCCACTGGAACTGCTAACTCATGTCATAAACTTAGAGGCTTAGAACCAGCAACCCCATGGAGAATGTCAGCTGGAGAATAAAGTCATCCAAAAGGGACACAGTCACTAAATCATGGTGGAGGATTGGAAGAGTGGAAGGAGGAACAGACAGACAATCTGGATTTCTGCATTTGAACTTCCAGATGAGACTATGCCTAAAGCAAACCCTATCACTGAATTTCTCACATATATAAGGCAATAAATTCCCTTTTTACCTAAACTACTTTTGAAGTTGGCTTTTTCCCTGAAGTTAAATGAATCTTAACTAATTATAAGGGTTCAGGTATAAAGCTATCAAATAATAGTGACTGGATTTGAACTAAAATCACTGGCTTTAAAATCTGTGCTTTTTTTTTTTTCCATTTTGCAGGAGTGACTCCTCAACATACTTATCAATATGTACTGCTATTCAATTATTAGTGGTCTCCAAGAAAAATCTCCGAGTTTGCCACTAACTACTCATTCTTTCATTTGTTTAGCATGAGTATTACCTGTTAAGGGAACAGTCTTATATCATATACTTTAGAGGGCCTAACAAAACAGTGCTATAGTTGTTGATCTGAGTATATGTGTTCCTGTCCTTAAGGATTTTTTAGACTTAATGAAGAGAAAATGTGCAGAAAGCTAAAACATTTCAAAACCACACAGGTAAAAAATGGAACAGGATAAGAACACAAGAGTTGAAAGTTACAGAATAATGGATTGTTACAAATATTGAGCATGGATCTCCTTATGAACAGAATCAGATGGAAAAAGGGCAGCCCATTAACACCCTGAAATTCAAACCAAAGACTGCACTTTATATGGAAGCACACTTCCATCTGCCATCCAGTGTGAAATTAACACCATAGCACACTTTCTGACTCATTTGAGTGATGATATTTTCTATAAAATCTTCCCTGAAATCAATATGCTTCTGTTCTTGGTCTGCCATATGCCCCACTTGTCAGCCATTTTCTTAGATACAAAACTATTCTGAAGAATAAATTGTGATTGTGCCCTAGCTCTTATTAGCCTCTTTTTATAGCCCATGACACATCCTCCATTTTTCTTTTTTTATTAAAAGAAATAATTTCCATCACTTGTAAGTTTATAAAGCAGTAAGCTGCTCTTGATCACTCAGCACTTCTACAGAAACGATTTCCTGGTAATTACATGATACTCGAAATGAAGTAAGTAAAACTATCACCATTATACTAAATTTAACTTAAAACAGTTATTGCCCTATGTATTTTCTTAAAATTCTAATTATCATGCAAGTTTGGTTAGGAAGAGTTGGCTGATTTTCATCTCCACTCATTAGTTTTAAAACTAAGCTGACTAGGAAGAAAAGCTACAGAGATGGATTCAAGAGGGAAAAGGGCTATACCTTGGTGAATAACTGAAGTAAACTGATTTTAATAATCTTTGAAATACGGTGGACTTTTGTACTTGTTGCCTCTGCCTGGAATACTCTTCCCCCAGACAGTCACATGCCTTGCTTCCTAAATTCACTCAAGTCTGTGCTCAGATGTCACTTCCTCATAGGGACCTCCTTTGACTACCCTAAATAAAACAGCTAGGGTACTCATCACTCTTTATCTTCTAACTTGCTTTATTTTTCTTCCTAGCACTTACCATTAAGAGATCTTATGTTACTTAATTCTATAATTTTTTTTGGAGAGAGGGGCAGAAATTTTGTCTTCCCCAGTAGCTAGAAAAATGCCAGGCAAATAGAAAGTACTCAATAAATATGTATTGAATAATACATAAATTCAGGAACCTAGTTTTTGGATTATTCAGTTCCATAGCTTCTTCTAACCTTTTAGTCTCTTCACTGATTATTAGCATCTCCATTTGAGACTAAGTAAAGGAAATAAAATAAGCTCTTCAACAGGACTGAAACAGGGATTTTAAAAATACAAATACAGGGCTTCCTTGGTGGCGCAGTGGTTAAGAATCAGCCTGCCAATGCAGGGTTCGAGCCCTGGTTCGGGAAGATAACACGTGCCATGGAGCAACTAAGCCTGTGCGCCACAACTACTGAGCCTGCACTCTAGAGCCTGTGAGCCACAACTATTGAGCCTGCATGCCACAACTCCTGAAGCCCATAGGCCTAGAGCCTGTGCTCCACAACAAGACAAGCCACCGCAATGAGAAGCTCGTGTGCCGCAACTAGAGAAAGCCCACACGCAGCAACGAAGACCCAACGCAGCCAAAAATAAAATAAATAAATAAATAAATACATTTTTTAAAAAATGAATACAAATACAGAAGATCAATGAAGATTTTAAAAATATCTCATCTCATTAGAAGTCATATGAGGGACAAATTTAAGAATAAATTACGGGCTTCCCTGGTGGTGCAGTGGTTGAGAATCTGCCTGCCAATGCAGGGGACATGGGTTCGAGCTCTGGTCTGGGAAGATCCCACATGCCGCAGAGCAACTAGGCCCGTGAGCCACAACTACTGAGCCGGCGTGTCTGGAGCCTATGCTCCGCAACAAGAGAGGCCGCGACAGTGAGAGGCCCGCGCACTGCAATGAAGAGTGGCCCCCACTCGCCGCAACTAGAGAAAAGCCTTGCACAGAAACGAAGACCCAACACAGCCATAAATAAATAAATAAATAAATAAAAATTAAAAAAAAAAAGAAAAGCAAAACAAATTTAAAAAAAAAGAATAAATTACAATCTTCCACTTCCCAAATGGCTCAAGTATTTTTTATATTATTAAAACTTCCAGTGTTCTTGAATACATGAGAAAATGGGCAGTCTTAGACATTGGTGGGGAGTGTATAAACAGTACAGTCTTTCCTGAGGGTAATTTGGCAATAGATATCAAAACCTTAAACGCATACTGTTTGATATATTAATCATATTTTACAGCGGTTCTCCTAAGGAAATTATTTTTGATACATTCAAAGATCAAGCTATATGTAAGTTCCTTAGAGTATTCTTCATAAGTCAAAAATTAGGAACAACCTAACTATCAGAAACTGAGGACTCGTATAAACAACTATGGTGCATCTGTGCAAAATTATTTTATACAACCAATAAAAATATTAATGAACAATATTAAATGTAATGGAAAGTGTTCACAATACATTAAGTGTAAAATAAGTTATTAAACAATTTTTACAGTATGATTTCCTTTTTAAATATTTTAAATGTATAATATGACTTTATTATATATAAATATAATTTAATATAGTTCTAACATGCCCTAAAAGCCACAAACTATAATGGAAATGATGCAAGATTTGACTATATAAAGATTATAAACCTTAATGGTAAATAATAAGGATTATAAAACAGAACAAGATTAAAATATATGTACAAAACTGGAAATGATTTGTAACATAAAAAATATGTAATGTAAGTGTTATTATACCAATTTTAAAAAAGAACTAGAAGGATATTAACCAAAATGCTATCATTGATTATCCCATGTATGTAATTACATCACAGAATTATTTTTCTTCTTTTTGCATGTATTTTCTAAAAATTTGTATAATAACACTAACTTTGAAATGATATTTTTAAATAAATGCTAACTGGATTTCCTTAAAGCCAATCAGCTTGGCCATTGTGGGAAATTCAAGTAAACATATACTGAGAAATTTTCTTAAAATATCTGACTGGATTTTAAAATATCTAAGGTGAGATTTTTCTTTTTATTAAGGATAAACAATTTGGCTTTTTTGATAATATATCCAGTTCTCTCTACTAATAGAGGCAGCCATATAAAATAGTAAGGATTTTTAAAATTATTTTTTATACTTCACTCCAGATCTAATCAGATGCACACATATAAACAGATATATAATCTAATTTCTTGACAGTACTTCATATATTTAAAAAAGATGATACTTAGTCATTTCTATAATAATGACACAGAAGTCTTTTAGCTATACTGTCTCAAAATGAATAAAAACTAATACAACTCTATGTTCTCTCTAGTCTCCGAGTAAAACACTAAGATGTTATTTCCCAATGTTTCATGTGGCATATGTGATACATTTATCTTTGTTTATATTTTTATAAAATGGAAGCTCCCTCTTTTCTGCCTGTCCAAATTCTTTAAAAACAATTTCTTACAAGAAGTCATTTCTGACTTCTTCAACTCACAATGAACTTCCTCTTGGCATTTAGTGCCAAATTCAGTATTCCATTATATGACTTCTTCTGAATATTTGCTATTTCTAATTCCTTCCCACTTAAATTGGAAAACTCCATATAGAAAGAAGGTTTAGTCTCATTTTACATTCCTCACAGAGTAAATACTTGTATATTTGACAATATTGGCTTGCATGTTCATTTATAAAATTAATAGCATGTACCCTAAAAAACCTTCTTGCTATAAAACAACTAAAAGTCTGGTAAAATTACATACATATATGTAATTTATATATATATGAATTGAAAAGAAAGTAAAGCAATCTTCACAGGCCTTACTAAAGAGGTAAATAAGAAAAAACTGAAGTCCCAGATGCTGTGAAGGCATATGCTGATTCCTCTTGGTCTTGAGCCCCTGCTTCCATGGCTATACATGGTGAAGAGCATGGAAGACAATTAGGGTGCTCAAAGGCAGGAGTCTGATAAGGAACTCCTGAACAAAGCTAGGACTGTGAAAGAGTACATCCTCTGCAAAAAAACATGAACTAGAGAAAAGCCCACCCCACAGAGGCAGACACCCTGCATACCTTCCAGTCTCAATCTTAATGCAGGGTAGAGGTAGAAAAGTATCTTCTCTGAGAATCTAACAACAACAAAGATCTCGGATGGAAGAGCAGTCTGAATTTCCACTATCTCTTGCCTGAAAAACCCCAACTTGAAAATTTATTTTAAATTGTAGTGGGTTAATAGAAAACCCAAGTATCTGATAAAAGCAAATCAAAGCCCTCTCTACAGGAAAGCACTTCAATCATAGGTATCAGCAAATTTCCCCAAATACAGTTCTATTTAACATGGACTCACAACCAACAATTATAGAAACACAAGAAAGGAAGAAACTAGGGTCAAAATCCAGCACAAATGTGCATGCACATATGTACAAATATTGCAAAATCATACTCAAAAAGATTTCAGAAATGAGCTTACCAGATACACATTACAAAGTAAGTTTAATTTTTAAGAGGGTATCAAAAGTATCAATAAGGAACAAGAGACGTTTTTAATGATCAGAAAGAACCAAACAGAACATCTAGAAATAACAATATATAATTAAAATTGCAAAAATAAATCAACCAACAGTATAAAAAGAGAACAAGTATAGCTGAAGATAAAATCAGTAAACTAGAAAATAGCTGAAGTAGTAGCACAGAATACAGCAGAAACAAAAGGTGGAAAATATGAAAGGTTAAGAAACACAGAAGATAGAGACATCTAATATACATCTACTGTATTACAGAAAGAAAAAAGAATGAGGGAGAGGTAGTATTCAAAGAGACAATATTCCAAAATTGTTACATAAATGAATCCTCAGATACAGAAAGCACAATGAAGTTCAAGTAAGATGAAATCTAACCACAGTTTATCACAGTGAAACTGCAGAATAGCAAAGACAATGAAAAAAATTAAGCTGTCAGAGAGAAAAGGCAGAATGTACACACACACAAAAATTAAAAAATAGATGGACAGTGAACTATACAAGAGTAATAATAAAAACTAGAAAATAGTGCAGTAACACCTTAAAAGTACTGAGGTAAAATAACTGTTAGCCTAGAGTTGTGTATCCAGAAAATGATCTTCAGGCAAGTTAAAGATTTTCAGACAAACAAAACTGAAAGGGTTCATGACCAACAGATATTTACTAACGAGAATTTCACAGAATATAATCCAGGAAAACAGAAAATGATCCTAGAATGGAAGCAAAAAGTAATAATGATTATATTGAGTACATGAATTCCAGAACCAGGCAATCATGGATTTATACCAACTATAAGTACTTTTACAAAGATAAAGTAAATGTTATAGAAAACTGGAATTTAACTAAATCAAACTAAAGGAGGAAACTAAGTAAAAAACGGGGAGGAAATCAAGGCTATGACATTATAAAATGAATGTGGTTAATTCATTCCAACTTATTAAGAATTGTTCATCCCATACTAAGCATTTTGTCAGAACGTTCTGTCCTTTTATAGACAATAATGACATCCTGGCCTACCAATACTAGAACATGCTCTGTCAGTTATTACAGGGAAGGATGGATTTGCAAAGAGATAGCCATACTCTTTTATTCAGAAGCCCCTGGTGACAAGTGACCCACGTTTACAAGGAATATGACTAGTGCTAATGAGGGCTGCAGTGTCCAGCTAAGCAACAAAGCAAAACTAACTGAGCATTCTCTGAGAAAAATTGGCTCAATTAGGTGAAATTCCAACAGCTCCACTATAATTTCTGATTGCCTCTACCAGAGAGACTGCATTCTACTTCAGCCTGCTAACCAAGAGGACCTGGAACACATTGAAGACTATTCCATCAGACTAAAATTAGGAGAGAAAAAGCCAGGAAATCTTTCTTCGTCATCCTTAGTTGATGAGTTGGCTCAATTAACGCAATCACTTGCAAAACCCAACCAGCCCAGTACTGAGAGCGAACGGATCACTAATGGTCAATAAGTATGGACAACTTATGACCCAATTAGCTGCATAAAAAGAGAATGAGAAGCTTGGGACCTATTAAAAATTGAGAGCTCAAAGATAGCCACTCTTAAGGAAATCTCAAAGGGAGCAGGAATGTTGTTAGGTTCATGAAGCATCCCAGCACTCTCGTTTTATGTCATTTACTATCTTAAGTTGGCTGACTTAAACCCACAAGGAGTAAACACAGCCTGAAGGGGTTAGTGCACCACAGCTAGCCAGGAGGGAGTCCGGGGAAAAGTCTGGACCTGCCAAAGAGGCAAGAGACTTTTTCTTCCCTCTTTGTTTCCCGGTGCGCGAGGAGAGGGGATTAAGAGCGCTGCTTAAAGGAACTCCAGAGACGGGCGCGAGCCGCGGCTATCAGCGTGGACCCCAGAGACAGGCATGAGACGCTAAGGCTGCTGCTGCCACCACCAAGAAGCCTGTGTGCAAGCACAGGTCACACTACACACCTCCCCTCCTGAGAGCCTGTGCAGCACGCCACTGCCAGGGTCCCGTGATCCAGGGACAACTTCCCCGGGAGAACGCAAGGCACACCTCAGGCTGCTGCAACGTCACGCCAGCCTCTGCCGCCGCATGCTCGCCCCACATCCGTACCACTCCTTCCCCCCGGCCTGAGTGAGCCAGAGCCCCCTAATCAGCTGCTCATTTAACCCCGTCCTGTGTGAGAGAAGAACAGACGCCCTCAGGCGATCTACATGCAGAGGCGGATCCAAATCCAAAGCTGAACCCCGGGAGCTGTGCAAACAAAGAAGAGAAAGGGAAATTTCTCCCAGCAGCCTCAGAAGCAGCGAATTAAATCTCCACAATCAACTTGATGTACCCTGCATCTGTGGAATACCTGCATAGTCAACGAATAATCCCAAATTGAGGAGGTGGACTCTGGGATCAAGATATACTATTTTTTCCCAGTATCCTCTTTTTGTGAGTGTGTATGTGTATGCTTCTGTGTGATATTTTGTCTGTATAGTTTTGCTTTCACCATTTGTCCTAGGGTTCTGTCCGTCCATTTCTTTTTTTTTTTTTACTTAAAAAATTTTTTTTCTTAATAATTAATTTTTATGTTAATAACTTTATTTTGTTTTATCTTACTTTATTTTAACCTCTTTCTTTCTTTCTTTCTATTTTTTCTCTCTTTTATTCTGAGCCGTGTGGATGAAAGGCTCTTGGGGCTCCAGCCAGGCATCAGGGCTGTGCCTCTGAGCTGGGAGAGCCAACTTCAAGATACTGGTCCACAAGAGACCTCCCAGCTCCACGTAAAACCAAACGGCGAAAATCTCTCAGAGATCTCCATCTCAACATCAAGACCCAGCTTCACTCAATGACCAGCAAGCTACAGTGCTGGACACCCTAGGCCAAACAACTAGCAAGACAGGAACACAGTCCCATCCATTAGCAGAGAGGCTGCCTAAAATCATAATAAGGCCACAGACACCCCAAAACACACCACCAGACATGGACGTGCCCACCAGAAAGACAGGATCCAGCCTCATCCACCAGAACACAGGAACTACTCCCCTCCACCAGGAAGACTACACAACCCACTGAACCAACCTTAGCTATTGGGGACAGATACCAAAAACAACGGGAACTACGAACCTGCAGCCTGTGAAAAGGAGACCCCAAACACAGTAAGATAAGCAAAATGAGAAGACAGAAAAACACAAAGCAGATGAAGGAGCAGGATCAAAACACACCAGACCTAACAAATAAAGAGGAAATAGGCAGTCTACCTGAAAAAGAATTCAGAATAATGATAGTAAAGATGATCCAAAATCTTGGAAATAGAATTGACAAAATGCAAGAAACATTTAACAAGGACGTAGAAGAACTAAAGAGGAACCAAGCAACGATGAAAAACACAATAAATGAAATTAAAAATACTCTAGACAGGATCAATAGCAGAATAACTGAGGCAGAAGAACGGATAAGTGACCTGGAAGATAAAATAGTGGAAATAACTACTGCAGAGCAGAAAAAAGAAAAAAGAATGAAAAGAACTGAGGACAGTCTCAGAGACCTCTGGGACAACATTAAATGCACCAACATTCGAATTATAGGGGTCCCAGAAGAAGAAGAGAAAAAGAAAGGGACTGAGAAAATATTTGAAGAGACTATAGTTGAAAACTTCCCTAATAATCCTGGAAGCACAGAGAGTCCCATACAGGAAAAATCCAAGGAGAAACACGCCAAGACACATATTAATCAAACTATCAAAAATTAAACGTAAAGAAAACATATTAAAAGCAGCAAGGGAGAAACAACAAATAACACACAAGGGAATCCCCATAAGGTTAACAGCTGATCTTTCAGCAGAAACTCTGCAAGCCAGAAGGGAGTGGCAGGATATGCTTAAAGTGATGAAGGAGAAAAACCTACAACCAAGATTACTCTACCCAGCAAGGATCTCATTCAGATTTGATGGAGAAATTAAAACCTTGACAGACAAGCAAAAGCTGAGAGAGTTCAGCACCACAAAACCAGCTTTACAACAAATGCTAAAGGAACTTCTCTAGGCAAGAAACACAAGAGAAGGAAAACACCTACAATAACAAACCCAAAACATTTAAGAAAATGGGAATAGGTATACACATATCGATAATTACCTTAAATGTAAATGGATTAAATGCTCCCACCAAAAGACACAGACTGGCTGAATGGATACAAAAACAAGACCTATATATATGCTGTCTACAAGAGATCCACTTCAGACCTAAAGACACATACAGACTGAAAGTGAGGGCATGGAAAAAGATATTCCATGCAAATGGAAATCAAAAGAAAGCTGGAGTAGCAATTCTCATATCAGAAAAAATAGACTTTAAAATAAAGACTATTACAAGAGACAAAGAAGGACACTATATAATGATCAAGGGATCAATCCAAGAAGAAGATATAACAATTGTAAATATTTATGCACCCAACATAGGAGCACCTCAATACATAAGGCAAATACTAAGAGCCATAAAAGGGCAAATCGACAGTAACACAATCATAGTAGGGGACTTTAACACCCCACTTTCACCAATGGACAGATCATCCAAAATGAAAATAAATAGGAAACACAAGCTTTAAATGATACATTAAACAAGATGGACTTAATTGATATTTATAGGACATTCCACCCAAAAACAACAGAATACACATTTTTCTCAAGTGCTCATGGAATGTTCTCCAGGATAGATCATATCTTGGGTCACAAATCAAGCCTTCGTAAATTTAAGAAAATTGAAATCGTATCAAGTATCTTTTCCGACCACAACGCTATGAGACTAGATATCAATTACAGGAAAAGATCTGTAAAAAATACAAACACATGGAGGCTACACAATACACTACTTAATAACGAAGTGATCACTGAAGAAATCACAGGGGAAATCAAAAAATACCTAGAAACAAATGACAATGGAGACACAACAACCCAAAACCTATGGGATGCAGAAAAAGCAGTTCTAAGAGGGAAGTTTATAGCAATACAAGCCTACATCAAGAAACAGGAAACATCTCGAATAAACAACCTAACCTTGCACCTAAAGCAATTAGAGAAAGAAGAACAAAAAAACCCCAAAGCTAGCAGAAGGAAAGAAATCATAAAGATCAGATCAGAAATAAATGAAAAAGAAATGAAGGAAACAATAGCAAAGGTCAACAGAACTAAAAGCAGGTTCTTTGAGAAGATAAACAAAATTGATAAACCATTAGCCAGACTCATCAAGAGAAAAAGGGAGAAGACTCAAATCAATAGGATTAGAAATGAAAAAGGAGAAGCAACCACTGACACTGCAGAAATACAAACGATCATGAGAGATTACTACAAGCAACTCTATGCCTATAAAATGGACAACCTGGAAGAAATGGACAGATTCTTAGAAATGCACAACCTGCCGAGACTGAACCAGGAAGAAATAGAAAATATGAACAGACCAAACACAAGCACTGAAATTGAAACTGTGATTAAAAATCTTCCAACAAACAAAAGCCCAGGACCAGATGGCTTCACAGGTGAAATCTATCAAACATTTAGAGAAGAGCTAACACCTATCCTTCTCAAACTCTTCCAAAATATTGCAGAGGGAGGAACACACCCCAACTCATTCTACAAGGCCACCATCACCCTGACACCAAAACCAGACAAAGATGTCACAAAGAAAGAAAACTACAGGCCAATATCACTGATAAACAGAGATGCAAAAATCCTCAACAAAATACTAGCAAACAGAATCCAACAGCACATTAAAAGGATCATACACCATGATCAAGTGGGGTTTATTCCAGGAATGCAAGGATTCTTCAATATACGCAAATCAATCAACGTGATGCACCATATTAACAAATTGAAGGAGAAAACCATATGATCATCTCAATAGATGCAGAGAAAGCTTGCGACAAAATTCAACACCCATTTATGATAAAAACCCTGCAGAAAGTAGGCATAGAGGGAACTTTCCTCAACATAATAAATACCATATATGACAAACCCACAGCCAACATCGTCCTCAATGGTGAAAAACTGAAACCATTTCCACTAAGATCAGGAACAAGACAAGGTTGCCCACTCTCACCACTATTATTCAACATAGTTTTGGAAGTGTTAGACACAGCAATCAGAGAAGAAAAAGAAATAAAAGGAATCCAAATCATAAAAGAAGAAGTAAAGCTGTCACTGTTTGCAGATGACATGATACTATACATAGAGAATCCTAAAGATGCTACCAGAAAACTACTGGAGCTAATCAATGAATTTGGTAAAGTAGCAGGATACAAAATTAATGCACAGAAATCTCTTGCATTCCTATACACTAATGATGAAAAATCTGAAAGTGAAATTAAGAAAACACTCCCATTTACCACTGCAAGAAAAAGAATAAAATATCTAGGAATAAACCTACCTAAGGAGACAAAACACCTGTATGCAGAAAATTATAAGACACTGATGAAAGAAATTAAAGATGATACAAATAGATGGAGAGATATACCATGTTTTTGGATTGGAAGAATCAACATTGTGAAAATGACTCTACTACCCAAAGCAATCTACAGGTTCAATGCAATCCCTATCAAACTACCAATGGCACTTTTCACAGAACTAGAACAAAAAATTTCACAATTTGTATGGAAACACAAAAGACCCCAAATAGCCAAAGCAATCTTGAGAACGAAAAATGGAGCTGGAGGAATCAGGCTCCCTGACTTCAGACTATACTACAAAGCTATAGTAATCAAGACAGTATGGTACTGGCACAAAAACAGAAATATAGATAATAGAACAGGATAGAAAGCCCAGAGATAAACCCACGCACATATGATCACCTTATCTTTGATAAACAAGGCAAGCATATACAGTGGAGAAAAGACAGCCTCTTCAATAAGTGGTGCTGGGAAAACTGGACAGCTACATGTAAAAGAATGAAATTAGAACATTCCCTAACACCATACACAAAAATAAACTCAAAATGTATTAAAGACCTAAATGTAAGGCCAGACACTATCAAACTCTTAGAGGAAAACATAGGCAGAACACTCTATGACATAAATCACAGCAAGATCCTTTTTGACCCACCTCCTAGAGAAATGGAAATAAAAACAAAAATTAACAAATGGGACCTAATGAAACTTAAAAGCTTTTGCACAGCAAAGGAAACCATAAACAAGACGAAAAGACAACCCTCAGAATGCGAGAAAATATTTGCAAATGAAGCAACTGACAAAGGATTAATCTCCAAAATTTACAAGCAGCTCATGCAGCTCAATAACAAATAAACAACAACCCAATCCAAAAATGGGCAGAAGACCTAAATAGACATTTCTCCAAAGAAGATATACGGATTGCCAACAAACACATGAAAGAATGCTCAACATCATTAATCATTAGAGAAATGCAAATCAAAACTACAATGAGATATCATCTCACAGCAGTCAGAATGGCCATTATCAAAAAATCTAGAAACAATGAATGCTGGAGAGGGTGTGCAGAAAAGGGAACACTCTTGCACTGTTGGTGGGAATGTAAATTGATACAGCCACTATGGAGAACAGTATGGAGGTTCCTTAAAAATCTAAAAATAGAACTACCATACGACCCAGCAATCCCACTACTGGGCATATACCCTGAGAAAATCATAATTCAAAAAGAGTCATGTACCACAATGTTCATTGCAGCTCTATTTACACTAGCCAGGACATGGAAGCAACCTAAGTGTCCATCATCAGATTAATGGATAAAGAAGATGTGGCACATATATACAATGGAATATTACTCAGCCATAAAAAGAAATGAAATTGAGTTATTTGTAGTGAGGTGGATGGAGTTAGAGTCTGTCATACAGAGTGAGGTAATTCAGAAAGAGTAAAACAAATACAGTATGGTAACACATATATATGGAATCTAAGGAAAAAAAAAAAAAGTTCATGAAGAACCTAGTGGCAAGATGGGAATAAAGACACAGACCTCCTAGAGAATGGACTTGAGGATATGGGGAGGGGGAGGGGTAAGATGTGACAGGGTGAGAGAGTGGCATGGACATATATACACTACCAAACGTAAAATAGATAGCTAGTGGGAAGCAACCGCATAGCACAGGGAGATCAGCTCTGTGCTTTGTGACCACCTAGAGGGGTGGGATAGGGAGGGTGGGAGGGAGGGAGATGCAAGAAGGAAGAGATATGGGAATATATGTATATGTATAACTGATTCACTTTGTTATAAAGCAGAAACTAACACACCATTGTAAAGCAATCATACTCCAATAAAGATGTTAAGAAAAAAAAACCTGCAAGGAAAGCAAAGGATTTCTTACCTCATCTTCCAACACTGGGAGTGAGGACTGCGGGTGGGGGGAGGCAGGGGGGTTGAGAAAAAGTTAACAGAAGAGGGATATTAAACCTTCCCATTTCTTTAAACACCTGTTCTTCCTCTGTGCCTTATTATAGAATTCTAGAAATACATACATGATAATATGATAATGCCTTACTTTGCAAATTATATTCCATTTATCATCTCATTTTATTCGACATGTACCCAATGGAGTAAAGAAATTTTTATTCTCCATGTCCTAAAGATAAAGAAACTAAGGAACAAAAAGTTAAGTGACTAGACCAGAATTACATGGTTTGTCAGCGGTGGAATCCTTAATTCCCATTCCACTACTCTACTGAGTATGATTGTTAAGAACTTGGGTTCTAAATTCATACTACCTGGGTTTGAATCCCTGCTATGCCACTTGTTACGCATGTGAGATGGAACATATCATTAAACTCTCTAAGTCTCTGAGTATGTTTTGGGTTTTTTGCTATGTGTATGTGTGAAACTAGGTTGCCAATGAAGATTAACTGTGATAAAACATATAGAGTCAACTACATATAGTACATCCTCTGTGTGTAATTGATTTACTAAGCATTTTGAACTGAGTGGCTCTAATTTTCTCCAATCACTGCTTTCCTTAACCCTACAGAAATTGCTTTTCTGGTACCTTACTGCCTCCTGGGCATATTTCAGAAATACTTAGTCATTTTCGACTATTACATGTCAACCAAGTTTAAAACTTTAATATTATATTCAATTTAATTTAATCCCTTCCCTGCCCCTGCCACTCACCTCCACCCCCCAGGCTGGCCAGGGCTCACAGCCCCAGGACTCACAGTGAGAAGTGGGAATAAGGAATGGGCTTCACTTATACTTCCCCTTCCTTTCCAGAACCATAGGGTAGGGGAATTAAAAGTCTAGTTCTGGGATTCTTCCTCCCTCTCTCTATTCAATGCCTCACTTCTCTGGTGTTGGGAGTACTCAAAGGGAAATATTGGAGGAAGTACAAATGTCTTTTCTTAACTGCCCACGACTATAATCCCCTCTTCGCTAGTTGTCACCATTTTTCTGGCTAATGCTGACTGACCATGGATTCTCTATCAGGCATCAAATGGGATGCATGAGATTTTGGGGAACTGGTACAGAAGACTCTATGCACAGCTCCCTAATGTGAACCATCTGCCTCCTGTTCACTATCTTCCACCACTTCCACCCACTTGAAGAGTAAACTACATCCCTGTTAATGAGTAGCCCTCTCAGATGGTATATCAGCAAGACAGCTCAGGTCTAGCTACCTTCTGCAGTGACCAACTACCCATGGAAAATTCATGCATCCCTTCCACAACGACCCATGAGAGTGTAAAGTGATTCACTAGAGCACATATTCTCACCCTTTTGCCTCTCTACAGGTTCCTTTTTCCCAGCTTAGCAAGGTGCATATTAGTAAGATTTATGCCCTTTCAGGAAATGAGATGCCAATCTCCCCTTACTGAAGACAAGCCACCATTATTTCTCACCAGGATACCTGTAACAGCTTCTTAACAGGTCTCACTGCTTCCAACCTTGCCAATTTTTAGCCTAGTCTTATTACAACAGCCAGAACACTCTTGTGAAAACTCAAGTCAGATCAAGTCATTTCTTTGCTCAATTATCTCCAGAGCTCCCTATCTCAGTGAGTAAGAATCAAAATCCTTAAAAGGGCCTATAACACCCTACATGTTCAGTTTCCCTGTTACTTCCCTGACTTCGTTTCCTACTATGCTTTTTCTCTTGATTATTTCATTCCAGTCACACTGTTTCCTTGCTGAATGTTGTTTCCTCTGCCTGGAACGCTCCTCCCCCTGATAACTACAGATCTTTGCTCAAATTCAATTTCTTGGCAAAGGCCTACCCAATCATTTTATTTAAAATGCAAACTGTATCCTCTGGCACTCCCTACTCCACTTCTCTGCTTTATTCTTCTACAAACCACTTATCAGCATCTACAATATTGCATATTTGTTTATTTTCTTTCTTTTCCCCTAAAATTTAAGCTTCAGGAGGGCAATGGATGTTTTGATCACTGGTCTATTTCAGCAGAAAAACAGTGCTTAGCACATAGTAGATGCTCAATATTTGTTGTTAATAGTGATAACAGGAGACATGACAGATGGAGGCAAAAAATGAGAAACTCTCAGTTTTGTTGCTCTTCTTTTGATATATTTGGATATCCTGGAAACCAGAAATGTATTTTTCTGAGAAAATTATAATAAATGTTGAAACAAAATATAGAGGAGGTTCTTCCCATTTTCTAGGTATTAGCAACTATGACTCAAAACTACATACTATCCATTCCACATTTCAAAGGTCAAAAAAAATCAGGACCACAAAATTCCCTCAGGATTAAGAGATGATGGAACCAGCCCAGCTATCCAATTGCCCCAAAATATATTTTATAGTTGTTATTTTGAATAGCTTGGATCCAATGAAAATTCAAATACATTTGATTGTTATGCCTCTCATCTCTTTTAGTCTAATTTCTCCACTACCATTTTTTATGACACTGACTTTTTGAAAAATATAGGCCAATTGTCCTATAGAATATCCCACATTCTAGATTTGCCTGATTATGTCCTTGTATTATTATTTAATTTGTACCTCCTCTTTCTGTAACATTAAGATCTATAGGCTTGATTAGATTTAGATTGAACATTTTGGAGCAAGTGTTTGAAAGGTGATTTTGTGTAATTGATTTTGCCTAAATCAAAGCACCAAGGCACAAAATTCCTGGTCATTCCACTATTAGTGATAGGAAGTTTGGTCATTTTATTAAGATATTGATCACCAGATTTTTCTTTTATAAAGGTACATTTTTCTCTTTGCATTTTAAAATTATCTTTAGAGTAAAAACTTTGACACCATAAAACTTTCTCCCCAAAGCCTTTTAGCCACTGTTTTCAGCAGCCATTTGCCTCAACCAATTATTATATTGGAGGTCACAAATTGGGTTTTTTTTAACTTTTTTTTTTAATTGGAGTATAGTTGCTTTACAGTGTTGTGTTAGTTTCTGCTGTGCCACGAAGTGAATCAGCAATATGTATACATATATCCCCTCCCTCTTGGACCTCCCTCCCACCCCCCATCACCCACCTATCCAGGTCATCACAGAGCACCGAGCTGAGCTCCCTGTGCTATACAGCAAGTTCCCACTGGCTAACTATTTTACACATGGTAGTGTATATATGTCAATCCTAATCTCCCAATTCATCACACCCCGCTTCCTCACTGTGTCCACATGTCTGTTCTCTACATCTGCATCTCTATTCCTGCCCTGCAAATAGTTTTTTTTTAATTCCATCATTCTTTCCACATTTATTAGCTGGCATTCTTCCTTTTCTTTTATTGTTTCCCTGAGAATTTTTTAATACTGGAAAAAATAATAGCATATCTATGCTGATAAGAAATATCCAGTAGAGTGGAGAAAAGTGATGCAAGAGAGAGAGGGAAGAACATTTGGAGCAATATTCTTAAGTAGGAGAGTCAGGATTTAGTGCACAGTACAGAGGATCGTCTGTGATAGGAGCAAGAACATTTTTTCCAAAGTAAGAAAAGAGAAGGCAGGGTAGGTGGGCATAGAAGAAGATGAGTAGATGCACTGTTAACAGTTTATGGTTAATTATTTATAGTTTAGGAAACAAGGTCATCAGCTGAATGTTAGAGTAGGGAAATAAGACTGTTGGGCTCACTGGAGATTACTAATCATGAATTTAAAATGAGACCAGCCAACACAGTTATGTGTTTTCCTCCAGCCATATTCAGCTGTACAGGTGTTGATATAGAATAGGGTGAGAGTTACATTTAATCTTTTCTGTGGTTTTGCCAAGTAGTAAGTAAAAAACAAAATGAAACAGTGAAGACAGAGTTAAGGGTATATGACAGGAAGAAATTATAATGATTGCCCATGACATTTAAGCTAGATAAGAAGTAAAGACATGAGGGGTTTAAGGGACAGCAAAATGGTGGTAGGATCAATGGACTGTAAGCCCTGGTGGAGTTAATATATTGTTGGAATTGGGTTCTAAAGAAAGTAAGCTAGAGAGAGAAGAATTAGCACTCAAAGTAGAATGCCTAAAACTGGGATTTCTAATGGGCTACAGCAATTGTTAAAGACAAGGTGTGGAGTATGACCATACAAGTCAATGTCTAAAGGTAGGGTGGAGGACAGATATTATTTAGAAGAGTGGAGGTGAAGGACTTAAAAGTCAATGTTATTGGAAAGATCATCTTTACTCATAATAAAATCATCAGAAAATATGATGGGAGTAGCATTGGAGGGAATGATAGTGAGCCAGGAGCTAAAATCTTTAAGGAATGGGAGAAAGTGAACTATAGATTAACTAATGAAAGTATCAAGGAGATAAAGTCTAGTGACATAAGATTCCAGGCTGGGCAGTTTTGAGCTGGTAAAAAAAAAAAAAAAAAAAAAAAAGCCTGTAAAGAGCAATGGGGAGAGAAAGGAGGGCATCTACCCCATCTCCAGGCCTATTTATGTGAAGGATGTAAGAAAGAAAGCAACCATCACATGAAAGGGCTGCAGGAGAAGCAGTATCCTCAGGAGAGACACAGCTTTCAATTAAAGCAAAAAGGGAAAAGAGCTTTCCAAAAAGCAGTTGAAGATATAGGAGATTTGCTGATGACTAACAATGAATTCCAGAGGACTCAGTGAAAGGCGGTTGGGGAGGAATAGAAGATGGGATCAGAAAAGGGGTATGTGGAAGGATATGCAGATTAGAGTTTGGGGGACAAGTGATTACCTGGACATCTTGTGATGACTAAAATAAAGAGATAAAGAACACAATTAGATCAGTGCCAGGGTTCTAAATGCAAATGGGGTGGGCAGGGGAGGGGGGGAAGTAAGCTGTTAGTTTATGTAACGAAGTAGAGGAAAAACAGGCTTCTTATCAGAAACATGCAGTGTTTGGGGGTACACATTTGAGCCCTGTTCACAAAGGTATCAAGTTCCATAGAGGAATAGGCTTACTCTGAGCAGTCAGAAGGCATCTAGGCTCCCTACTGACTCCAGCCAACAAGAGGCCAAGTAAGGGGTGGCCTTACCTCAAGCATAAAGGGTTCCTTTTTTTATCTTAGCCAATGTAGATCAATGGAGTGACTGTCTAACTCCAAAAACACAGGGCTCATCTTGACCCCTCCCAAAATGCCAACGGAGAAGTGCATTTATTTTGAGCATGGAAGCACCCACTTAACTCCAAGCTATTACTTAATAATCATCTCAAGTCATACGCATTTTTGAAATTCTAAAAGTCAAAGACAACTGCTGCTCAAAAGATATAAAACTGTTTCCCTACTGGGACTTCCAATTTAAGCAATCCAATCATAACCCAGTACCTTGTCTATATAAGCACAAAAGAATGATCCTTTTTACCACCCAATATACCGCATCTTAATGCAGAGCTTTGAATTCTTAAGCTAGTTCACATTAGAATACGAAGGTACTCATTTTCAATTTGAAAACACTGGATAATTCTGATAAATTTCCAACTCTCAATTATAAATCCTATAAACATATTCACATCATTGTACAGACAGAAAGATCAAATATTTACCCCAAGGTCAGGACTGTAGAGGAAAGAAGAAATTGTTCCTATTGGCTTAGCCTGAAAATTTGGTAAGAACAGACATTTCTACCTAGGATAAAGGGTCTTACTGGATTATTGCAATAATTTCCAGTTCAAATTAGGTTCAAAATATGTCCAGAGGTGGACATTTACTTTAGAAATTGCTTCCTTTAGGATGATATACATTTTTCTTATAGTTAATTAAAACACTTCTCATTTTATGACTCAAAAAAACAGAAGCATCATGAATTCACAATAAGCTGAAGGGTATGTTGGACAGGATCTAAGAATTAGAAAAGTAATTCTGTGTTTTTGTACAATTCCCTACTTAATCTCATTGTCTGCTAAATTATGTATTTTAAAATAAAATAATGGCTTAAAAGCATTCTGAGAACTGAGAATGTACAACTCCTTAGCCAATTTCTATGGGGACTATATGCCTAAATATAACTGAGTTCTCTAAGACTGTTTAAAGTAAGTGATGATGACAGTCAACCAACAAATATTTACGGATCACGTACTATATAACAAGGTATCTTCTGAGGAAGATGGAGTCAAAAAGAGATTTAAGATGGCCTCTACTTCAAGAAGTACATCATGTGGCTGGGGCACTGAGAGGTGATTAGGACAAACACATACCAAGTCAAAGGATAAGATAAGTCAGTGTGTACTAAGTTTCAAATGACAGGCACAGAGAGGAAGTGCTTTACTTGCTGAATGGAAGGCAAGATTAGTGAGGGCTGGGGTGGTCAGAGAAGACTTCCTGGACAAGATGAAACCAGTGGAATCTTGAAGAACAGTTAAGATTCAGAGAAACAGAGGAGGTTAATGGTAGCCCCCCATCTCCACATTGGATGGATTTTATAAAGAAAAAGAAGTATTTTCTGAAGGAAAATTAGATTTCTGAACTAGTAACAGAGGGCGGTAGTATAAAGTTGGGGTCTTATTGCCAGGAGGAACAGCAAGAGATTATTTGGTCCAGCCTCCTGTCTTCAGGCAGATGGGTATTTAACCAAATTAGTTCTCTTATTAAAGAACAGAGAGACAGAAACATCCAATTCTTACCTTGAATGTTATTTCCAATATCTCCCCCCCCCACGTTAAAAATTCCTACTTTCTAAAAATGAAATTGCCTACATTAATCTATACTATCTCAAACACACAGTGATTCCTCTGATTATTTCTTCTTCATTTAAACTGACTGATTCAGTTGGGTATCGTGTTGCCAGAGCCACTGAGAACTGGTTCATGCTAGATCACTAATTCAGAAGAGAACAATCTTACTCCCTTCTCTTTATGTCCAGCCTCCAATCCTCGCAGTTTTGGTCAAATGCCGAACACAACCACAAAGAAATGGAAATTCATAATAAATCCTCTCCATCTTGGTACACATCGGCCTGTCAAAGTTCAACAGTGTGTTAACATGAAATCTCAATATCTTACAGTTCAGGTCATGAGAATGCTTTTTAATCCCTTTTAACTTTGGGACCCCCTTAAATCAGGCCAAAGTGGTAAAGTCCACCTTGGCTCCTCAGGACGGACTCTTCAGCTCTAAGGCTAGGGGGATTTTTAGTGTAATATCTCAACAGAAGCTAAATCATAAGTGGGAGGCCTTTAATCTCCATGGTCCCAACCAAACATAGTTTATAAAAGCACTCTGTGAGGTAAAAATGTCTACACTCTATCCAGGTTTGGAGAATTCCTTTCAGCATGGCTTCTCACTTACAGACACAAAGAGGGACATAACACTGTCTTTGGTCTTGCCTTTGACAGTATTACAAAATACTTAAAATTTCTCTTAGCAAAGAAGCACTTTCCAACCCAAATGCTTGACATAAGATGAGTGAATAATACATATGCAAAATAAATTACCTTCCTTTTCAATTAATTTCACTGAATACATGTTACTAAGATCCTCCTTACATACCTGGCACTTTTGTTAGACACATGGGGAGTCAAAAGAAGAGGATAATGCCTTTAACAATAAGGTGCTGCCAATATGGTAAGGGAGGTGAGGCTTTTTGCATGAAACAATTATAGAACTAACATATTCCTAAAATCTGGGTACAAGTAGAGAATCTTCTATTTCCTGACTAAACACATAGGCATAATTTTCAAATATTCTACCATGCCTTCTTTGAGAAAGCTATATTCATTCCAAATTTAATTGTATTCATGAGCTCAATTTCTTGCTGAATTTGAAGGATAAGAAAATACAGCCAAAAGAGCACCATACCAATAGCAATTTATATCTTTTAAGGTGCATTCCACTACTGCAGTCACTCCAGATATAACAACATCACTGCATCATGCTCAAAGTCATGTTTTTAAAAGCTTCCTTAAAGCCATTAGTATGAACCAGGCCATGTAACTATATGAAAATGGTAATCCTCTTAATAATCAAAGAAATGTCAATTAAACAAAAATACACTTTTGTTCATTAAATTGTCAAAGATATTTTAAAAATATATTACTGATTAGAAGAGGGAAAGCGTAGGGAAATTTCCTTAAATCACCAATGGTTTGAACATAAAATGTTATAATCCTCCTGGAGAGTAATTTTTAAATAGGTAACACAAACATTTACTAAATGTGCATATTCTAATAGCTATTTCAGCATTTAATTCAGCATTTAGCTACTGTGGGAGACAATATCTGGTTCTCCTGTACTTTGGGGCAAATGGGAGCACGGACTTTCCCCACCTCTTTGAGGTTAAATGTGTCCACATGACTAGTTCTGGCCAGTGAGTTGTGAGCATCTATGTTTCACTTCTATGCAAAAGCACTTAAGAGCCAGTAGGCAATTTTCTATATTCTCATTCCCTGCCAAGGTATTCATGAGAGCACATGTTGAGAGGGTGCCAGAAAATGAAGGAGCCTCAGTAAGTTTGGGTCTCTACTTAATAATCAGAACTCTCCTGTCAACCTACAATGTAGTGAGAGCAAAAAATAAACCATTGTTGTTTTAAGCTACAGAGATTTTCAAGTGTTTGTTGTCACCACATAACCGAGCCTATCCTAACTGATAGAGTAGTTTATCCTAAAAAATAAGTATAAATGTACATAAACAGATTTTAAAAATAACGCTAGAAAATTGGAAACAACCTAAAAGCCCCATAATATAGGAATTTAAAATTACAGGGACTTCCCTGGTGGCGCAGTGGTTAAGAATCTGCCTGCTAATGCAGGGGACACAGGTTCGATCCCTGGTCCAGGAAGATCCCACATGCCGCGGAGCAACTAAGCCCGTGTGCCACAACTACTGAGCTTGCGCTCTAGAGCCCGCGAGCCACAACTACTGAAGCCCTCGTGCCTAGAGCCCGTGCTCCACAACAAGAGAAGCCACCTCAATGAGAAGCCCACGCACCGCAACAAAGAGTAGCCCCCGCTCGCCACAACTAGAGAAAGCCCACATGCAGCAACGAAGACCCAATGCGGCCAGAAAATAAATTAATTAATTAATTAAAAAAAATAATTACATATAGTTAATACTATGTAGCCATTCAAAATGAGGCTTTACACATATATTTATTGACAAGGAAAGATATTCATGATATAACAGAGTGAATAAAGCAGGTTATAAAAACACGTACAGTATGATCCAATTCTGTTGTCACAAATACACATTACACATATATCATGATATGCACACATATCAAAATGTTAACATTGTCTGTCTGATGAGCTTATAGTGATTTTTTTTCCTATTTCTGCTTGTCTGAGTTTCTTAATTGTCTAAAATGTACATGCATTACTTGTGTAATAAGAAAAACAATAATTTTTAAAATGATCCAGGGTATAAGTCTCAGTTATGATAAGCCTTAGAGACTTACTGTACAAGGTAGTGCCTATAGTTAACAATACTGTATTGTATGCTGAAACATTTGGTAAGAAGGTAGATTTTAAGTGTTCTTATCACAAAAAAATCATAATAATAGATAGAGGGCAGGAAGACACTTTTGGAGGTGATGGATAGTTTATGGCATAGATTGCGGTGATGGTTTTACGGGTGTCTACTTACCTCCAAACTCATCAAGTTGTATGCGTTAATTATACACAGCTTTTTGTATATATCAAAAATAAATAGAATAAATAATCCCCTCAAAAAAATTAGCCAGGTCACTAATGATTTAAAGGCCTCATTGAGGTTGATTCATTTTAAGAAACTAAGATTTTTTTTTGCCTCTATGACTAGGAAATAAGCTATATTTTCATTTAGTTTAAACTAAGAAGTACTTTTTTAAAAGCCACCTCAGATAACAAGGATCTTCAGCATAAAATGGATAAGCCTGATTTATTTCCTTTCATTTTCCTAGGGGATGGGTAGCTGCTCTTTTGCTCACAAACCTCCTGTTACAAGCAGGAGATTCAAGCAAAGACCCTGAGGGGTGATTTTTAACCATTCATGGTGAGCTCAGGGGAAGAAGAGAAACTACTGTTATGCAACTCACGGAAGCACTCAACATTCTCTTTTCAACTTCATTTTGGTTCTACCACTTCAAGTTTCACATACTAGCTGCATTTTGAAAGGTGATTCTAATATAACAGGCACCTTTTAAAAGGCATACAAAGTTCCTTTTACTTAAGAGAGTTATACCGCTGAATGCCCGTATCTGGATGACAATTTATGTCTCCTATTACTGTCACAATGCTTCACTACTGATTCCCATGGGTACAGGGTGGGGGAGGAGGTTTACATGTCCAAAAAAAGGACATGTTATACTATGAGTTGATGTGTACTCCTGGGGCAATTTGTTTGATACTTTTATTTACCAACCCCCCTCAAAGAAAACTAGAAATGCCAAGAAATTGATACATTATAAAGAAGTGCACAGACTGAGAATGTCTAAAGGCAACAAAGGGCCACATTTGGGAATATTCAGTTTTAACCAGAAAATCACCTAAACTTCCTACATTTAAACATATGTGCTGATGCTCAGATAGCTGAGGTTAAAAGGGGAAAGCATAACAGTCATTTATTCAACAAGCATTTATTGAGTATCCACTATGTGCCTGGATTGCCATGACACGATGGTGAACTGAAGCAGACATGATCCCTGCCCTCCTGAGACTTACAGGAGATAATACAAGGTGATAATAGCTATGAACCAAAATATATACAAAATGTCATGGGTCTTTGGTGATGGAGGGTGATGAGTGAGGAATAGTTTGGCAATGTATGCAGACTACTTTGTTGGCACTGAGAGAATGGGTTAAAGAAATAAAAGAATAAATCAGAGAGACTGAGTTAGAAGGCTATTGCAATAATTAAGTCAATAAACAATGAATGCCTAATCTTAAAAGGCAGTAGCAGCGGGGATGGTGGGAGGTAGGGGGATGTGGAAGATATATAAAATGTTGATTTCAACAGCACTTGGAGATCAGTTGTAAACTAAAAGATTTGGGGCAAAAATCAGGTATGTAACACAGGTTTCTGGCTTTGTCAACTAGGTGGATCTAAGTGTCCTTAAATAAACAACATAGCAAGTACTGGGAAGCGGGAGGGAAGAGGTTATTCAGGAAGATAGAAAAGACTGTGAGTTCAAGATATATTTATAATGGTACCAACCATGATTCTAAATACTGAGAATATAGCCTGTCCTCCAAACTTACCATCTTTCTTATCACTTTATTTCCTTTGCAGCATTTAACTTATTTGTTAACTATCCTATTTCATCAAATCTAAGATATCTTCAACTGCAAGGCACACAAATATTTTAGGTATTAATAAAAAAGAAAGAAAATGCTTCCTTCTTACACTGATTCTAAGACACACCCCAATTACACAGATGTTAAAATGTAGAAAAAAATGGGATCTCAGAATCAATGAAATAAAGTATTTTGTTGAGATATTTGTTTTCTTATTTATCTGTTAGGTTCCACTAAAAAGTAAGCTTCATGAAGGCATAGGCATTGTTTCCTTTGGTCATTATTGTATTCTTAGCAGCTAGCACTGGGCCTAGCACCATAGTCTCTGCCTAATAAATATTTGTTGGGTTTGAAGAAGGGACGAGGGAGGGAGAAGAATAAGCAAAGATAGGTATGGTCTCTGATCTCATGGAGCTTATGGTCTATGAAGCCAATCAGAAGGACAGATGTGATCAAGTAATTTTAATGGAGAAATGCAGGATGCTGTGGGGAATGTATAAAAAGGGAACAAGCATAATTTGAAGGGAGTCAAGGATGGCTTCCTGAAAGAAGGAAGAAGTAGTGTTTCACCTCCATCCTGAATAATCAACAAGAGTGAGTTAGGTAAGGAAGATGGGAAATTAGTTTTATAACACAGACAAGCACACGCAAAGGTCCTGAGATAAGAGAGAACATGCCATGTTTGGGAAACTGAGAGAAGACCGTTGTGGCTAGAGTATAGCAAGTGAGAGAGAAAATGTCAGGAGGTGAGATTAGAGGGTAGGCAAGCACTAAATTTTTTTAAACTGAGATATAATTAATATACTATAAAGTTTAAACTATACCGTTCACTGTGTTTTCTTTAACATTCGCAAAGTTATACAACCATCAAACTATCTACTCTCAGAACATTTTCATCACCCCTAATAAAGTTCATTCGTATATCAGGACCTGAAACAGCAGGGAAGGGGGCAGGGCACAACCTTTAAAAGAAGGACAGAGCCATAGGACACGACAAAAACTGGTTAGAACCAACTAGGTCCAAGATGGCAGAAGATTCACCTTCCAGTAGACCTTGAGCCTCATTATACACTCATTGTAATACATCAGTATGCTAAATGACACACCCACAAGCACCATGATAGTTCAGAAGCTAACCATAACAGGCCAAAAAGTGGGCGGTGACCCAATTCCTGGAAATCCATGCACCTTCTCCAAAATAGTTGAAATAATCCTCCCACTCATTAGGCTATGAAATTACCCGGCCCATAAAAACTAACCACACTATATTTCAGGGCCTCTCGCCTTCTCAGATGATGCACACTCTGTCTGCAAAGTGTGTTTCTCCCAAGGCCGTTCTCGCCTTTTGAGATGGACCACATTCTATTTATGGAATGTGTATCTCTCTAAATAAATCCACTTCTTACCTATCACTTTGTCTCTCACTGAATTCTTTCTGCAATGAGACATAAAGAACCTGAGCTTCATTAAGTCCTGAGGCCAGGTGTGTGATCTCAATTAAAAGACCTGGGTTCAAGTCCCAATCTGGGTTGCGTGGTTTCAGACCCACAAAATGGAGGTCACACGCAGTGGCCTGGCCCATATCACAAATCTGAACCTAAGTAAGCCTACACTTACAGGAAACACCTGTCAAGGAAATCTAACATAAACCAATTATAATCCTCCAAGTCAGCTTTAGTGAATTAAAGATTACCCTAGAAAACAGGACATGCTAGTCTTATAAGGAAATCCCCAACCTCCTAGCCAATCATGCCCTTTTCCACGTTGCCTCGTCTAACTCTCCACCAAACTCGCTCTTGCCCAAAATCCCTTGGGAAGAATGCTCCACTGCTTGTGAGGTACTGCCCCATGAATGAAAAATGTCTCCTGCCATATCAGTAAACAAAGGATGTTGCAGCCATCAAGGGGACTCAGGATGGAACAGGATGCTCACCACCTAGCAGTCAACTGCTGCAGCCACTCCCAACAATGGTGCACCCTGAGGAGACTCAGAATGACAAAACACAGGATACTGGCCCCAGAGAGCTGAGGTGCATATCAAAGAAATGATTTCAATGAGCCCAGACTTTGCACCTTCCCATACCTAGAAAAGCGCTGAATTCCTTAACTTGAGATATCTGGTTTTCTTTAATTAACAGTAATCTTTTGATGTTACAACTACCTGGTCTTTGTTGCAAAAACTCCTATATATCCTGCCCCCACCCCTTGCCTCTTTGGAGCAGTCCCTCAGAGTGATCTGAGAGTCCTGTCTCCCTGGGTTGAAGTCCTCAGAATGTCCGCCGAATAAAGCATAACTCTCAACCTTTAGGTTGTGCATTTTTTTCAGTCAACACCCCCAACCCATGGATTGTTTTCCCTTGAATAAAGGACATCAAACTCATGACTAAATTGTATTATTTTTGCCATTTGACACCCCAAAAAGTCCAATACCCATTAGCATTTACGTTTCCCTCCTCCCAACCCCTAATCTACTTTCTATCTCTATACTTTTGCCTATTCTGGACATTTCATATAAACAGAATCATATAATACGTGGCCTTTTGTTTCTGGCTTCTTTCACTTAGCACAATGATTTCAAGGTTCATCCATGTTGTGGCGTGTATCAGTACTTCATTGCTTTTCACAGCTGAATAATATTCCTTTGTATGGATAATATTACATTTGTTTATCCATTCATCAATTGACAGACATTTGACCTGATTCTACTTTTTAGCCATTATGAATAATGCTTCTAAGAACATTTGTGTACAAGTTTATACCTGGGCATTTTCAACCTCTTGGGTATATACCTAGGAGTAGAACTATTGGGTCAAATGGTAACTAACTTTTTAAGTAACTAAAGGGTCAGATATCAGAGTTTCATGTAGATCATCAAATGATTTTGCATTTTACTCTACAGGACAATAGGAAGCTAGTAAAGAGTTTTTAAAGTATGGTATTGTTCGATTTACATTTTTAAAACCGTCTTTGGCTACTATATGGAGAATGGGTTGAAAGAGGCAAAAATGGATAAAGGAAAATTAATTAGAGGTCTATTGCAAGACTCAGGAAACAGATGGCGGCTAGGACTAGAGAAGGTAGTAGCAGTGGAGCTGGGAGGACACAGATGGATTTGAGAGATACTTGGCAGTACGATTAACCTGATGTCATCATTGATTAGATACTGTGAGCAAGAGAGGGGGAGGTGTTAAAGATGGTTCACAGGTTTGCAGTTACTAATAACCTCTGCCAGAGCAATTTCAATAGATTGGTAGGAGAGAAAGCCAGATTACAATGAGTTCATTCAACAAATATTTATTGAACACCTACTGTGTGCTAAGCACAGAGGATATACAGCAATGAAGAGAATAGAAAAAAATCCCTGTCCTCACAGAGCTTATAATTTAGCAGGAGGAAGAGAGAGAGTGGGGGGAAAAAAAGGTCAAAGCAATCAATTATGTAGTATGATAGAAAGTGTTAAGTATTACAGACAAAGAGTAGTAAAGCTTATCTCTAAAGGAATTATAATAACAGATATTTAAATAAAGCTAATAACTGCCACATACTGTTCTGTGTGCTTTACAAATATTTAGTCATTTAATCCTTACAACACTATGAGACAGGTACAATTATTATCCCCACTTTACAAATGAGGAAGCTGAGACACAGAGTTTTTTTGTTTTCTAAAGTAACTTTGCCCAAGTTCACATAGTTTGTAATTGGAATAGCTGAAATTCAAACTAAGATATCTGGCTCCAAAGTTTGAGCTGGTAACTGCTACACTATACTGAAAAAGAAAGAATACTGTCTATCTGAAAACACAGCACGAAGGGAAGATTTTATTTTTAACCAAAGCTATTTAAGTATGTGTACAGGGTAAGGCAAAGGAAGTAATAGAGATTGAAATTATTTATAGAGGGAATACTTTATAGAACAAAATCTCAGGAAGTTAAGAGGCCTTAGAGAAGATGGTATTTGGGATGCTTCCTAAGGATAAAATTACCTTAGGATATCTTACTTGTTTCTAATATTTGAGTAAGCAGGACTAAAGGAGAGCCTCATTCTGGTACTTTGAGTATGTTTTGGTCAACTTTTCTAGATTATTCTGTCTAAGTTCTCTGACTTCTCCAAAAATCCAAATGGAAAAAAAGAAATACATATAAGAATATATGAAAGAAGAGATAAATATAAGAACAGCTCTGAAGCTGACTGACACTCAAACAGAACAGGTGAAGTTAAATTACAGTAAGTTGCCACAAAGGGAAGGAAAACATTGAGTACAGAATTCCACTCTCTTTCATGATTTCTTCTGAGAAAGCCTAGAATAAGGTCCAGAGCTATGGGGATTAATCAAGGACCATCTTTCTGCACTTCAAATCCTGTCTCCCATTTCTTAGCTTAATATTACCAAAATGACTCCCAGCTCCCCAGAACTCAGTCCAGCTGCTTTATTTGGTTTGGGAGTGCTGTGACCTCCTCCCCCTTTACATACTGATCTGTATATGCAGAGGGAATGAGGATGAATACTTTGCAGTTAGGTGAGAGGCCAACTACATAAGGACTCAAGAATGGAAAATTGTAAAAAAGAAAAAGAGTATTGAACTACACTAAAAATTAAGATCTGACTGCAATAAGCAAAGGTTTGCCAGATACCAACACATAAACAGGCATCTGTGCTAGAGGCACGACTATGCCCTTTTAGGTCTCTCAAAGCTCAACCCACCATCTGCCTATTCAATGCACGAACAATTTCCGGGAAGGGCCAAGAGAGAGCAAATCTCTTGATTTAAAAGGAACAGAGGGAAGAAAAGGATGACAAACATGGGGACACATTCTATAAAAACTCTGTGGATATTAGTACTCCCTATTTTTATTCTTAAACTGACATGAGTCAGCCTCCCTCCACCAGAGGAACATGATGCAAAGCTGTCTGCCTATTTAAATTAATCACATCAAGACTGGAAAATCTGAAATGATGTTTATTGAGGATGTATAACAATTGGTATATGCTAATTCTCTTCCTCATATGACTGTCTACCATAGCTGGTATCAACTACAGGCTCCGAGGTGATCTCTATGACTGACTGACTAATCCCAGTTTCAGTAAGCCCAGGCCACTTTAGGAGGGAAACAGGAGCAGCCCACAGAATGACCTGCAGCAGGCAGATTTACTTTACCCCCAGATAAATGATTCATGGCAAAGGGTGAGATTTGACTTGGAAAAAAACATGATGTGTGGAATAGTAAAAGGAACAAACGCTGCTGCAAAAATTAAATGCTTGCCACATGGAAGTATAATTTAAATATAGCTATTGCTGAAAGACTAAGGGCTGAAAGGATCTATACTTTGGGAGGCCATTTTACTCTCTAACAAGGATATTAACAATCTTAACACCTACAAGTACTAGTGTACATTTTTATAAAATGACTCTCTTCTCCCTTCTCTCCTCTGCTCAACTTCTGGCCGAAATCTAAAACAAAAACCTACAGATTTTAACTTTCTGTTTTCCAGGGATATAAAAAAGGAATGCTATTATTTCAGTATATATTCAATATATATACTGAAATACTGTATATTTCAGTATATATATTATGTGTGTATATATATATATATATATATTCCCAATTGTCATAAATATGAAGAAAACCCATATCCCCAGCATTCCTGCCAGCTGCAAAGCTGCTAGACTCAAAGGCTTGGCAGTTGGACTTGTTGGCCTATGAAGTCAAATAGGTATGTAAAGACTAAATGAACATCCTCAAGGTCTTTAATTCGAAGAGAAAATACTCTCTGTTTGAACCTAGGAAATATAAGCAAATAACAGAACTTCTGGAACACTGAGGTTCAAGTTAACAGGGTGGCAAGCCTAAGCAAAGGTTTGGTTTGTGACGTAGGAGATAGTTTTGACTCTCTTCCTGTCTGAGTTTTGACTCTCTTCCTGTCTGAGTTTTGACTCTCTTCCTGTCTGAGGAGGCAGTTCTTAAAACATGCCTAGCAGCAACAGGGCTAGTGCCATTGAGAAGCCAATAAGACAGGCCTTCCTCTTTGTGGACTACTCACCCCACTGCAAAATGCATTGCCCCACAATACTAACAGCCTTGCATATACGCACACACGAAGAAAGCAAAGAAAACACATTTTCAATTATGACTAAGGATCAATCTGATCAGCTAAAAATTCTTTTTCGTTATATTGTATTTCCCTACGTTTCTTCGCATTTTGAGCACAATTGTTCTTAAAATCCATTCAAGGACATACATAACTGAATAAAGAAGCATTTAAATTTTATTCAGATGATAGTGGAACTAAAAATTCAGTAAAACAGAAAAATAGTTCTAACAGTTAAAACAAGCATACAATTTCAACATTTGATTATTAAACTGCTTGTTCCTGAAAGCAGTTTAATAAAGCTACATGGAGTCCTTTTCACATGCAAAAATAAACATACACACAAGCTAACCAAACAGCTCATTTTGGCTGTCATGGAAATACAAAGAAATCATTGGATAATGAAGAAGAATTCAAGTACAGTTGTCCCACAAAATATGAAAAATCATAGCGGGTCTAAACTTACACTTCCCCCAAAGCTAGCACCATTATTACTATTATACACCAAAAACCAGATGTGGTGAGTGTGACTACTCCTTTAACAATGACACAGACCCAAGGTCAAAGCTTATGTCATCACGGACGCAAACAAGAGGCATCTGCCCAGTGCTCTTAGCTAGAATTCCTTTTTCTTTCAATTCACTTTGGACATCTTTCCAAAATTAAAAGCCAGAGAGAACACTCTCAGCTAACTATCCACCTACAATTTAGAAATAAAAGAACAAAGTGTCTCAGGGCTCTTGGGCAGGGAGTGGGCAAGGAGTAAGAGAATGATGTCCTTTTTATTCTCAGATAATGGACCATCAATATGCCAAATCAATAGTACCCAAAAATCCACCAGATATTTGGGCATCTTTCTCTTCTTTATGTCTTCTCACAGAAGACTAACAATACTCCTCTACAGAGATATAAAGAATTATGCTGAAGCAACAGTAACTACAAATACAGTTTGAAAACATATTGGAGGAAATAAAGGAAGATTCTAGAAGTTTGTGGGTTGTCTTCTCTTTTTTTGCATTCAGACCTCAGATGCATATTCTCTAGGTTGCATTCATACACTGTCGTATTTCACATTGCAAGATATGTTTCCCTAACAGTTGGATGTAAGTGTAATTTTGTTACTCAGATCACAAAAAGTGAAAAGAGGCTGGGGATCAGGAATTCATTAACTTCTTACCAGATTTTGGGCAAATCACATATCTTCTACACATTCCAAATTTCTTACCTGCAAATTTTTGAAAATGACACCTTCTTCAGCTAACTAACCTCCTTTTATTATGAGGGCCAAGAAAAAGCAATAAATAAAATTGGAAGCAATATATAAAAGTTGTAAAAGAACAGATATGAAAAACGTGTCCGGTCATTTAAAATAATATTATGGCATAATAGTAAACAAAAAAAATGGGGTGGGGACTGCCTCTGGTGGTGGTGAGTTCCCTGTCACTAGAGACATCCAAGGATAGGCAAATAATACTTATCATGAATTTAGTAATGCAATTCAGTCATTGGATTTACAGTAGTGATACCGAGCAGGGCCCTGTGTAGTTCCTGGGCACAAAAGCCTTTCTGTGTCCCCCATTCCTTTGATTACAGGAAACAGGCTTTATTCGGCCTCCATGACCTTCCCTGCGTTCCAAAGGGCAGGTTCAAGTAGTTGTTAATTAGGGAAGGGAGGGGATATGAGACAAGGGAGAAACAATCCCAGTCAAGAGAAACAATAGTGCAGCCTTCCGGCAAGGTCCTGGTTCCTCATCAAGGGATACACACAACAATATCTTTGAGCTGTTTTGCAGATACTTAAACCCCCACCAGGTGGGAGAAGTTAAGCACGCAGACCCCAGATGGGCTGGAATCAGAAGGCTGATGATGTTGACTCCCATTTACCTCACCACCAACCAATCAGAAGAATGTCCATAAACTGATCACACCTTCTTTGAACCATTACTATAAAACTTCTCACTACCCTCTCTCCAAGGGGGACACACAGTTTTGAGGGCATTAGCCTGCAGTGACCCCTTTTGCCTGGCAAAGCAATAAAGCTATCCTTTTCTACTTCACGCAAAACTCTGTTTCCAAGATTTAATTCGGTGTCGGGGTACCGAGGCTGGATTCGGCTTCAGTAGTAACTTTTAAGGTCTTTTCAAACTTAATGATTCTTTTGATTCGTTGACTCTGTGAATGCTGCTATGAATTATTTTCTAAAGTGATCATTTTTTGCATAGCAAATACTTATTAATTTTATAAACCTGCCTCTTCACATGTTGGGTCTATTTAAAGATGGCAAACACCTACAATTGTATCTGATGTCTTTATTCTCTTTTGTAAGATAGTTATGAACATATACATTTGATTAAAAACAGGCTTATCTTTAAAAAATGCATTCTCTTCAGAATCAAAATTGAGATTAAAATAATCAGAAAGCAGGTGAAGGGGTAAGGTTTAGAGAACTAGCTGGTAAGAAGTTTGGGAACAACTAAAGTGAAGATTCAAATATATGTATACACAACCTCCAGAATTAAAAAGAAAGGAAGACAGAAAAGGAAGGGAAGAACGAGGGGGAAAAGAAAGGAGGAAAGAAAACGAAAGAAATCAACCAACCCTGGTTTGTGACACCTATACAAAGTTGTTAAATAAGAGTACCAATGAAATTGTTCACCAAAGCCACCTGATGTCCCTTTCAAACTGAAACAACAGAACTGACTGGGAAAAAGTCCTGGGTATTTGCCTACCTCTTAAACAATGTTCAAAAAATCCTGGAACACTTACTGTGCCAGGATACTCAAACTGTAGCTATCAACTTGAAGGCATTTACCACTGAGCCATAAGACATCATACCCTTTGATCAAAATGCATTCACAACAAAGCGTCACTAATTGCCTTTTCAAGAAATAACTAAGCCCAAGATAACTAACATCTGACTCCTTTCTTATGTTTCAAGTATTATTGACTAGAAATGCCAAAGAATCAAAATCTCATTAATAAGCACTTTGCTTGTGATCAATCACTAAGTCCAATAAAATTATTTTTCATACAAAAATAACCATTTTCCAAACCCTGTGAGTAAGCAAAAAGGAAAAAAAATTTTGAAAGAACCTGCTTTTGAGCCCCTCCTCCTCCCCACCACCAAGCAATCTGATTGGTAATAGCTTCCATTACTCAGGGCATAATTTTTCTTTCCTTGTTCCTTAGTCTTAAAGACACAAAAGGGAAATAAAATGCTGTACATATTTTTAAAGTAATCAAAAGGTTAATCAGACCTAATTCCAACCTCTATCCCAGAGAAAATCAATCAATAGTTGTCTGAGTTCCAAATCCTCCTTAAACTGTGGAAAGCAGCACTTCTTCCACTAGGATTAGAGCAGCATTGAAAAACAGATTCTAAAAGTGTTCTTTTTTTTCTGTTTTTAAGGACTATTACTCAATTTTTTAAAAGTCAGAATATGCAGTATTTTTCACTAAAAATAAATAGTTCTTTGGGTTACAAAATCTTGAAAAATGCCCCAAATTACTTATTGGCAGCTAACCCAAGATACCCATGCTAGTTTGATCCCCCTTCTTTATCCAGGACCTCCCTTGTCTCAGCAACAAGTCCATCTGCTTGCCTGTATCATTCTCTCTTATTGCAAAACCTCATCTCTTTCCACCCCCAGACCACCCTGCTTACAGCATCCTCAAAGGGCACCCATATTCTCGTGTGTAATTCCTTCCCCCTCCATCCTGACAATTTTTTCTTCAAGGTTTCCACTCCTTTTAAAGCGCCTCTTCACTTCTGCTACCTCTCTTTGCTTGTTACTAACCCCAAACCATACCACTTCCATTTCCTTTGGAACCCTTCAGGTATCCAAACTCCAAACCCTTGGTGTTCCTAAGAGCTAATATAAAACCACACACTAAAAAGGATAAACTAGCAAGGATTATTTGTTTCATTCAGAGGTGACCTTCATATGTAGAGATAGTCCTTTTGATCCACCAGCAGCAAGACGTGTGTAGTGCTTTTCTGGTAGTAATGTGGCTGTGTATTAACTCATTTTTCCCCCCTCCAGCTAGACTGATATCCGTTGAAAGGCTTATGTATTATTGAGACATCTGCCTTGGATTTTGAAGTGAAGAAAACTAGTCCATAAATGCTGGATTTGACTCCCCCAAGTACCCTGCTCTAACAACTGAAATACCACTGAGGTAATAAGTGAGGCAATATAATCAGTCCAACCTTTGTAAAGTCCTTCCTTCACTCATTCAGCAACTATCTACTAGGCACTGACCTAGGTATTATGGATATAAAAACTCCAAGATATGATCTGTATTAGTCAGGTTTCTGATGCAATAATGTTGTATCACAAATAATCTCAAAATCTCAGTGGACTATCACATTTATTTTGCACATTCATGGGTCTGTGGGATAGCTGGGGTTTGGCTGATCTCAGCTGGGCTCATCTAAGGTAGACTGGACTCTAGACTTCAGGTTAGGTCCAGGTCTGCTCCAGTCTTCATCCCTGGACCTAGGCTGAAGGAAGAATGGATACTTGGGTCATGTTCTTCTCATGGCACAAGTCAGAAGCTCAAGAGGGATGTGTTGGCAGGCTGTTATATCCACTCATATTCCACTGGCCAAAATCACATGACCAAGTCCAAAATCAATGGGATAGGAAAATATATTGTGCCCACAGTGAGCCACAATGAGGGTAAAGATGAAAGGAAGCACTGTAAGCAAATAATACAATCTATCCACATGGTCCCTATCATAAACAACTCCCAGCCCAGTAAGGGAGACATATGGGAGGAAAAAAACAGCCAGAACTCACCTTTACCACCTCACACATTTCTTTGACTCTATCTAATCTACTTTGCAGAACTCCAGACTGACCCCTCCTTTCCCCAAAATTCCCCTCAAAGAGTTCTGAAGCCTTAGCGGGTATCTCAAATGCCTCTGAGATGTGCTTTTCTCAACCACCATGTGGGATCTGACATTTTTTTCCTGTCCTGCTCAGCTAGCAAAGGCAATGCCTGATTGCTGCCAAAGACAAAAGTGGCAGTCACATGACTGATGCCCACCAAAGGTACCACAGTCAGCTGCACTCAACTCTGTGCAAAGGGTATGGCACCGATGTCTATACCATGAACACCTAAGTTCCATGCCAAAGATACATTAAAGACATCATTGCCACCAATACTGTTGATATTTTAAACTCTCAGGAGCTCACGTGTTTACTGAAAAAAAGAAAAAGGAAAGAAACAGCTCTTCAAAATTCTAGTCACACTTATTTCAGGCATGCAATAAAAAGAAGGTCTGAGTAATAACCTACTATCCCCAGAAAACAGCCCTTAAGTTCCTAGGGTCAAGGAAGTCACTTTATTAACTTCATTCTTTTTACCCCTATGATAAGCTGTTCCCCAGAAGTTCTCAATCCTACACACAAATAGATCTCTGGTGGGCCAAAACTTTTCTGAATGCTTTGGTAAACACAACTCAAGGCTGAGATCTGAATTGCATAGCCCTAATACAACATGATGAAGTCTATAAGAGATTTAGGTTTTAAAAAAATACTAAGGAATAAAAGAGAGTGATTTATTTGGCTGAAAGGGTCAGAGAAAGCTTTACACATGAGATGACCTTGAGTGTTGGTTCACCAAGTACACAGGGAGAGAAGGCATTATAGACAAAGGAAAGGGTGCAACTAGTGTGCATTAGTCAGTGGAAAAGACTCATCTCTTGACTTGCCTAACGATCAAATGGCAGATGAGATAACCAAATGTATGCTTTCTCCTGTCAGCTGGTCTATCTCCTGGGTAAATTTGTGATGGCAGAAGGAAGCCAGGCTCTAGCGCTGTACATTACCAAGAAAAAGAAATCTAAAAAGTAAAGTGCTATTAATTAGTCAAGGTGGAAAATGTCCTAGTTCTAGCTACAGGTGTCATGTTTGGCCATCATTGCCAGAATATCTAGAATTAGTAGTAAAAATTCTAGGGAAGAAAGGTGCTTCTGGAAAGTACAACAGAATTTAAGAAAAAAATCATATTCTAAGTATCAAGAGCCGAACACTGTTGAATTTCTCTCTGTTCTCTAATGGCCCCTGGTTACACTGCTGAGTAAACAAAAATACCTCATCCCCCTCTTCCATTTATCTGCCCATATCTACCCTGCTAAAATGGAGGGGTCAGAGAACATGTGTACTTGTTAGCTCAGTTAGGTGTAGCTGATGTTCTACAATGTGTGCACAACATACTGCCAGCTTTCCTCTGAACTACCAGTTCCAGCTTAAAATCATAATGCCAACCTTATCCCCGAAACTTCTGTGAAGTTGGAAGCACTGCTTGAATAAGATTTATATAATAAAATATATTATATTTATATAATAAATAAAAATACCATAATGAAAGAGAGAGAGAGATAAAGAGAAAGATGGGGAGAGTGAGACAGACATCAAGGAAGAACGAAAGGGAAAAACTTTATATTTTAGTACTTTTTAATGGTACGTAGTCCTTGCATTTTGAACAAGAGGCCTCACATTTTCATTTTGTACTGGACCCCTCAAACTCAGCAGCCTGTCTTCATCTGTAATGCAATCCCTGAAGATGAACAATAGAACTAGTGCTAGTTATCAGAAAACTCCCTCCTTTCTTTTCTTTATCTGAAACATTTCCTTCTACATGCCTGGTCACTACAAAGAGGCCGTTGTTCATGTGCAAGTCTTATAGATTGTGAATGTCACAGCTTATTCTCCTCTTTGATAAAATTCCCATACAGCTAAATACTTTGCTACAATGAGCAGACCTGACTAATAATAACTTCCTCCAAGGGAAAATACAGGAAATTGAAGTAATACATTGCTTTGAATTTCTTTATAGTGCTGGTATGTACAAATCGCCAGAGTAGAAATAAAACAGTTTTCCCCCATAACTGGCAAAATTCATGAATTACCACAGAAAAAAAGATAAATTAAAATAATTTTTATAAGAGACTTAAAGTGCTAAAGCATTGGTTAGACACACGAAGCCGCCAGACTGAGACTACTGGGCCTCTTCTACCGTATTTATCTACTGACTTGTCTCACGACCCACAAAAGCAAGCCTCAGGTAAGAGCAATAAAAAGAAATCTAGTTTGAACTTCCTCCACATGTTGCTCATTAGACAAACTGTAGACTCTTAAAGGTGGAAAGCAACCACACAATCATATAATTCATGCTTCTCATTTTAGATGGAATAACTAAGGTCCACAGAAATAAAGTGACTAAAAAAATGTAATCTCAGGATTGAAAAGATCCTTAAGGGTCTTGTTACCTAACTCTCCATTAGATGTTGCAATTCCTTCCAAGTGCTTGAAAAACCCCAGTTATGGGAAGCTCATTAAGAAGGACATTTAGTTCCTTTTTCAATACTTCTTTCTCATATTAGGTCAAAGTCTATATTTACTATAGCTTCTATCCATTGGTCTTAGCTCTTATATCTTGAGGCCACTTAGTAGAAGTTAAATGTTGGAGGACAGCGATCGTGTCCGAACTAAATCTTCTTCTTTAACCCAAATATTCCTCGATTATTCCTCAATGTCCAACCTAAGATCATATAACTACTCAGTGACAAATAAAGAATGAGACTTCGGGATCTCCCTGGTGGCGCAGTGGTTAAGATTCCGTGCTCCCAATGCAGGGGGCCTGGGTTCGATCCCTGGTCAGGGAACTAGATCCCACATGCATGACGCAACTAAGGAGCCAGGCGAGCTGCAACTAAGGAGCCCGCAAGCCGCAACTAAGACCCGGCGCAACCAAATAAATTAAAAATATTTTTTAAAAAAAGAATGAGACTTCAATCCTCTTAATTCCTTTTACTGTTCTCTTTTCCCTCTATCCCATGACTTTAAAACATGATTGGTAGAAATGTGGGATCAACTAGAATTGCCTAAATAAGCAAACTCAATTTTTTACCTAAACAGGGAGTACCTAAAGGCCTCTAAAAAACTTGAATCTGACAAGCTACCTTTATCCCCACTTCTCTCTCCTACATCTCACTAAAATCCCTCATATTCCAAGGACCACATATCCCCAAAGAGTTCCTGGCCACTAAGCTTCTGTTGGGATGCTATTTAACTTATTTGAATAATTCAGCACTTTCAGCATTTTGCATTAATATAGGCCACAGCAGGATAAAGAAACCAAAGCTAAGCCCAGATGTCTCGTCACTAAGATAAAGAGATGTAAGGCCTAGAAAATCCAGAAATTGGGGATAAAGAGGAGAAAGAAGCAGAGGAGAGGCTGGCTGTACTGATTAGCTTGTTTAGTACCCTGTGCTGTTTGAATACGTCAAGTCCTTAAAATCATTATTGTCTTCTGGGGTACGTGCAATAACATAATAACAACAGATACCATTTCTTTAGCACTATATGTTAGGCATCTTACTTGCAAAATAATATTATTAAACTTCCTCCCAGCTCCCCTCTATGTGACTGATGTTATTCTCATTTTACTGATGAGGAAATTAATGTTCAGAAAGATTAACTTGCCCAAGGTCATACACCCAGTAAAGTGACACAGCCAACATTTTACTGCTTACAAGGCCCAGGATTTTACCATCCTCCAATCTCTTACACATAGGCTTCTGTGAAGGTCTGTGTGAACTTCAGGGAAGGAGATGAAAGGAAATAATGCATACTCTTTAGGAAAACTGACAGAATCAGGTCTGGAATCCACTCTCTGACTCCACTATACCCCAGGATCAGGCAGGTCTTCAGGAACCAAGGAGAAAGAAATCCAGAGCTCAGTAAGTCAGGGATACTGAAGCTGAAGCAACAACATTAGTTAAGAAGACCAAGGTAGGTTTTACCCTGTGTGGGGCTAGCTGGAGCAGGGATTAAAGACTCTACGATTACATTCATAGGTTTATCCTCCATTGCCTAGAATGGTGTATGGCACATAGTAGGTGCTACATAGGCACACAGTAGGTATACTTGTTAAATGACTGAATTATAATCAAGTTCTTACAACTCGTGAATATTTCAAAGCAATATAAGTGCTGAAATAATTCAGAGCTAGGGAATGATCCTGTGGGCCAGGCTTATTCCAGGAATGCATCTAGGAAATGCTCCCTTGAGAACAATAATGAGAATGCTAGGAACAACTTACATGAGGTTATCGCAGGCCAGTCCTTTTCACAAATAAGTACTCCAAACTGGCTCTGTGGGAAGGATTTATTTTTCTCTGTCCTTTTTAAGAATAAATTTCTTTACAATTGTTAAATATGAGTATATACAAATCTAGTGGTTTCACCTCACTTCACAGGAAACAATCAGCCTAGAGAGCTAAAGCAAGCACTGATTTCTTACAACTCAGCACAGGATATTTTCTGATGTCCAAATACTGTAGAGAAAGTGACACTACTTGAAATAAATTACACTCTATTCGGGTAAGTAGGAACTGTGATTTGCCACCATGCTTGTTTACATTCTCACTCTTTCATAAGAGTTAATGACTGGCAATGGACTTCCTTGTCATTTATTTTAATTCACTTCTCGATGTTTTTAGCAGATATTAAATAAGATAGTGCCAGGATAACTGTTACATTATCAAAAACAAATACCATAAAATCTCAATTAATTGGAATCCAACTAACAGTCCTTTCAATTAAACTGTTTTTCCCCACTGTGTTCACATTTTAGTAGAAAGATTATTATCACAAGATAAGCTTGTGTCAGAGGTTTATTAAAAACATCAGTAGTAACAAGCCAAATTCTAGGAAAAGCCCTGAGGTCGGTACAGATTCAGCCCAGTCTCTTGCTTGTTAATACTAATCCTGAACCATGATCACTGATTTATACCACGATACCCTTAACATCCTGAACTGTGGTTTAGATTAGAAGAGGACAGGAGATTCTGAGAAAGCCTGGGTCCTGGAATTTAGGGCCAAAAAAGCCAGGCATCTGATCCAGGAAATATTGTCAGTTATATTACTTTTGATAGACAGGCATGGAGAAATCCAAAACCAGGTATGAGAAAGAATAGGTAGGGCAGTGGAAAGTAATCCCACGATTCTGGATATTCAATTAATCATTAGGCCAAACAGGCAGTTAGTTGGAACAGCGTACAGCCTAAAGCAAATATGCTGAGTCCCAGAGAGACTGGGGTTCATAAAGTCAAGAAATTCAGTTATTGAGGTAGTTGATTTTACTGATTCATCCAGTAAAATTAATTAATTAATTAATTTTATTTATTTATTCTAAAAACTCAGATACAGGAAAATAAGACAGGATCCCAGTGGTTACATATGGAGGCTTTATAGCCAATCATGAAAGGGTTCACAATTCCATTTCTTCCACTTAACTACTTGTAATGGTTAATTTTGTGGCAACCTGCTTAGACTATAGTACTCACCTACGTTGCTAATCTAGGTGTTACTTGTGACAGAAAACCTCAATAGACTTTGGAACAAAGAAGACATACAGATAACTAACAGGCACATGAAAAGATGCTCAACATTGCTAATTATTAGAGAAATGCAAATCAAAACCACAATGAGATAACACCTCACACCTATCAGAATGGTTATCATCAAAAAGCCTACAAATAACAAATGTTGGTGAGGATAAGGAGAAAAGGGAACCCTTGTACACTGTTGGTGGGAATGTAAATTGGTTCAGCCACTATGAAAAACAATATGGAGATTCCTCAAAAAAACAAAAATAGAATTACCACATGATCCAGCAATTCTACTCCCAGGTATGCTTCTGGAAAAAATGAAAACACTAACTTGAAAAGATACATGCACCCCATGCATGTATCTTTTCAAATTAGTGTTTTCATTTTTTCCAGAAGCATACCTGGGAGGGAGGGAGACGCAAGAGGGAAGAGATATGGGGACATATGTCTATGTATAACTGATTCACTTTGTTATAAAGCAGAAACTAACACACACTGTAAAGCAATTATACTCCAATAAAGATTATAAAAAAAAAAAAAGAAAAGATACACGCACCCCAATGTTCACAGCAGCACTATTTACAATAGCAAAGACATGGAAGCAACCCAAGTGCCCATCAACAGACAACTGGATTAAGAAGATGTGGAATATATACACAATGGAATATCACTCAGCCATAAAAAAATGAAATACTGCCATTTGCAGCAACATGGATGGACCTAGAGAATATTATGCTTAGTGAAATAAGTCAGACAGAGGAATACAAATGCTATATGATATCACTTATATGTAGAATCTGAATAATAATACAAATGAATGTATATGCAAAACAACTAGACTCACAAACATCGAAAATAAACTTGTAGTTACCAAAGGGGAGAGGGTGGGGGGAGGGACAAATTAGGGGTATGGGATTAACAGATACAAACTACTATAAATAAAATAGATAAGCAACCAGAATTTACTGTATAGCCCAGGGAATTATAGCCATTATCTTGTAATAACCCATAATGGATTATAACCTGCAAAAATACTGAATCAATATGCTGTATCCCTAAAACTAACACAATATTGTAAATCAACTACACTTCAATTTTTAAAAGTCTGATTTTGTTAATAATATTTGCATAAGATGTGAAGAAAATGCCACGAAGAGCTTTGGAGGGCAATTTGATAATACATAGTTATTAAGATTGCTTGTACCCAAAGATAAAATAAATTCAATCATCTCCATTACCGCTACAGAAAATACTTGCACCTGTACACACAAAGCCATATACAAAATTGTTGATTGTAGCCCTGTTTCTGCTAGTGACAATTTGGAAACAACCTAAAAACCCATGAAAAGGAGAACAGCTAAGTAAACTATGGAGTGTTCATATTATAGAACAATACAAAGCTAGTAAAATGGATGAGCTAGATACACATGCAGCAACAAATACTCTCCCAAGACACTTTGTTGAGTAAAGAAAAAACAAGTTGCAAGACACTTTGTACAGAAAAATACCAATTATGTGATCATGCACACAGGAATACACAGGTATCTACACACACAGACACACCCCAATAGGAACATACATATATAAGTATGAAAAAGCCTGGCAAAATTTTGGAAGGATAAAAATCAAACTCATGGAAGAAGTCAATTCTGAGAAGAAAGAGTAGACTGGAGTTGGGTCTATTGTCTCATATATAATGTTTCATTTTTTAAAAAGAACAATGTAATTAAGATATTAATTAAAATTGGAAAGGAAAGAAACTCTGACCCTGGAATGAGAAGACATAAAATGCTGAAGAATTCTCCCTGGCATGAAATAATTCTCCTTGTTCACAGCTACCAACTGCTTGGCCCTGCACATCTCTTTTGGGCATGGCTCTACAGCTCTACATTTCCTCAGCACCAGGCCACAAATCCGTCCAAGCCAACGACTGCTTCCCTGGACTCACAGGCACTAAACCATATCCAAAAAGGAAACTGGTATTGGATCAAAGTGATTTGAAACGAAAGTCCATCCCAACTTACCAAAATGTCCGAAGTCCTCCATTTTCTAATAGTTTGCAGGGCTGAAAACGAAAACAGAGGAAAAAAGGTCAAAACATGCATATTTTGAGAGCTCACACCTCTCTGCTTGTGACACTCTGCATATTTGGCCCTTCTTCAACTATTTCAATAGAGATTTTCCCATTTTTAAAACTTGCAAACTTGTAAGTTGCCTCTTTATCAGTAAGTTAACTAGAATTTGCCTCTCAGTTGCCAAAGCACCAACTATATATAACTTTTTTTTTTAAGAAAATGAACGGTCTCTGGAGTTTTGCTCCTCAGTTGGCACTAGTATATATCCCATATGTCTAAAATAAGAATATTCTAACAATGGTAAAATGACCAGGACTTGTTTAATCAAACAAACAATTACCTTTGATGCAGACTGTGTTTTGCAACAAAAGAACCATTTCATGGTTATACAAGGCAATTAAACTACAATAGTGGTATACATCTTATCTTGACTACTAGATTATAAATTGTAAATGTCATAGAAATAATTTTAAAGGTACCAATTTTGAACACTTACTATGTATCAGTTACTCTACGACCACTTTAAATATATTATTGCATTTAAATTTTAATCCTATAGCAAAATGTAAAGAAAGTATTATCAGCCCATTTATTAGATGAAGAAAGTGATGCTTAGAAACATTAAGCAACTTGCTCTCAAGGTCACACATCTAGTAAGTAACAGAGTCAGGGTTTGAGTCTGGTTTTGTTACATTCCAAAGACAGCAACAACTGCACACATAATACAACCTTTTATATATCAAATGGAGAAGCTAAATCTGGGAAAGAGATTGAGAAAATGACCCCATGGGAGTTTGCTTGGTAGCAGGGACTCTATCTCACACATCTTTGTATTGCCCACAACACATAGCCCAGTTACTTGTACATAATACTCAACAAATATTTGTTCAATATGTAAATAAATGTAAAGTTACAGAAAAATAAAATAGAAGGCTTTCAATATGCTATTCCACTCTTAAATAAATATCCCATTTTTAATTCATTCTCGATACAACATTACTTGCTAAAGGACAACACTCCATACAAAATAGAGCTATCTTAGACTTGTCATCACTTATTAGAAGCAGGATAAGCCCAAAAGAAAACTGCAAGATTAAAACAAAATCAATGAATGGATTTGACATTTTATGAAATCAAAATGAACGTACTACCTGTGACATGCTTTTAGTTTTTGTTTTGAAAATTATAGCTAATTTTAAATATTACACACCATATCTTCTCTTTGCTTTGAAAACCTTACAACTACCATTGTCCAAAAGCAATAAAAATATGAGTAGCACCTGAAAAAGAGAAATGTAATGAATTAAATCTCTACCTAGGTGGGAAGGTAAGATAGTTCAACCACTTTGGAAAATAGTTTGCCAGTTTCTTATAAAAAACATACATTTACCATATGACACAGTGATTATGTTCCTAGGTGTTTAACTAAATGAAATGAAACTTACACTCACACAAAAACATGCATGTGAGTATTTATGCAGGATTTATTCTTAATCATTAAAATCTGGGTAAAAATTCCTATCAACTAGTGCAGAAATAAATTGTGGTGCATCACATCAAATAATGGAATCTCAAAGCTTATTTAGCAATTAAAAGGAATGAACCACAGATATGTAACAACATGGATGAATGTCAAATTCATTACGATAAGTGAAAGTAGCCATCGCAAAAGGCTACATGCTGTATGATTCAATTAATATGACATTCTGGAAAAGGGAAAACAATAGGGATAGAAAAGAGATGGGGGGGGCTACTGGAACTGTTTCATATCTTAATTTTGTTGGTTTGCACTTGTCAAAACTTACAGAACTGTATGCTAAATAGGGCAAATTTTACTGTATGTAAATTATACCTCAATTTTTTTTTAATTAAAAAAAAAGCCTCACTTAAAGTACTTATAATGAAACTATTTGCATTTTTGAGTCCTATCTTGTTTCAAAAAAGGAGGGGATATGGCTACAAATAGATCTAATGCAAAAGGTAACAAATTTTATAATCATTTTAAAAATAAGTGCTATCATTTGAAATAACAATGTAATAAATTGTGATGATCGAAGTTCCTTCCCCCAAAAAAGTGAGTAAGGAAATCATAGCAGAGAAAACACATGGGCAGTACAATTCAGATTAAACTAGCAGTGAGGTTAGTACAAAAATGCACACTATAGGGCTTTCCTGGTGGTGCAGTGGTTGAGAATCTGCCTGCCAATGCAGGGGACACGGGTTCGAGCCCTGGTCTGGGAAGATCCCACATGCCACGGAGCAACTAGGCCCGTGAGCCACAACTGCTGAGCCTGCGCGTCTGGAGCCTATGCTCCGCAACAAGAGAGGCCGCGATAGTGAGAGGCCCGCGCACCGCGATGAGGAGTGGCCCCCGCTCGCCGCAACTAGAGAAAGCCCTCGCACAGAAACAAAGACCCAACACAGCCAAAAATAAATAAATTAATTAATTAATTTTTTTTAAAAATGCACACTATAATGTCTTTCCACTTCCTAGAGAATGGTCACAAACTTAGTTCAGGGCATCCCAGCAATTGATACAAACAGGGAGGTCCAATGGGTTACATGAGTCCTGTTGTTGTTCAGTAAAGAAAAAAACAATCCAATTTCTTAGGAACAGAAAGAGAAAGACGTATTATAAGCCAAAAATAAAAAAAGGAAAAGGAAAACAAGAACACTGAGATAGAAGCAAAATACAGAAAGAAAAAAATGGCAGGGTAATAAATAAAGCCAATGATTGGGTATAAGGGAAAAACACTACAACTGGCAAATAAAAGATTACACCAATTAATTAAAAAGAGGAAAAATGCAAACCACAGACATACCAGGCTCTCTCCCATCTCAGGGTCTTTGCTCTTATTGTTCCCCCTGTTTAGAATACTCCTCCCCCAGCCCTTTCCTTGACCGACTTAGCTTAAAAATCACCTCCTCAGAGAGGCCCTCCCTGATAATGCAATCTAAAGTAGACCACCCTACCCACATGACCAGGTCTGTCTACTGGACTACAAGCTCTATAAATGAGGACAGAGCCTTTTATCTATTTTTTTTAACTGCTTCATCCTTAGTGCTTGAATGCGCGCTTGGCACACAGTAAGTGTTCAAAAAATATATTCAACCACATGTTTTAATCAGAATAAGAGGAAAACTTAAATCCTCTTGGGTTTTCAAATACATTTGGTAATCATTCATTAAAAAAGAATAAATTTCTACTAATAAATTTCTACTAAAATACAAAAAATAAAAATCAGCATCTCTATTTCTCTAAGAAATAGAGATGCATATACTCCAACAATAGAAAAATACATTTTTTTAAGACAAATGCTTAAGTCAACTGGAACTGATGGATTCAGTAGAACTTCTTTCAAACTTTCTTAGACTATACATTCTTTTGCTTCAAATTATTTTTAAATACAGAAAAAGAAGGTATGCTACCCATGTCATTGTATAAGGCAGATATGGTTTTATTCTAAAATTGAGAAGAAAAGTACCAAATGAGGGCATTCTAGGCTGATCTTACTTTTGATCAAACAATGTGTGTATGTGTTTGTATATACATATATAATATATATTATTATATATTATTTGATCTATGTATGTGTGTATAACCTGACTAAAATCCTAGAGTCTTAAGAAATAGAACACTAGGACATAATTTTTTAAAGTATCAACTATAACTATTTATTCTATGAATACAAGCTAATATAATGTGTTAATGGGAAAATATATTAAATTATTTTTTCAATAGCTGCCAAGAAACACTGGTAACATTCAACATATTTTCTTGATTAACAAAACTACACGTTTTCATTCCTAACATGAAAAGGACACATTTAAAAAATAGAATCAATAATATATTTAATAGAGAAGTATGACCGGAATTACCTTCTCTAAAATCAAGAACAGGCAAAAACAGAACCCCACAAATGCTAGCTGTTTTTTTTTTTCCTGGTTGCCACTCTCTTTTAATGGAATATTGACTAAGATTATCAGAGAGAAGAAAAAGGAACTGAAGGTACATTTAGGAAAGGAAGATACTAAAAACCATTTCTTGCTTATGACATGAATATACAGTACTCAGAAAATCCAAAGAAGTTAACCAAAAAATTACCAGAGGTAATAAAATGAGTTCATCAGAATTGTGGAGTGAAGTAAGTCCACAAAAATAAATTAAATGCATCCCTATATACTAATAATACAGAAAATACAATGAATAACTCAAAAAAGAAATGAGATTACATTCACAGTAGCTACTAGAAACATTAATGCCTGTGCATTAATTAAGTTTGTGACACAAAGAAAATTGAGACCGTAATGAGTGAAAAGTGGAAGATTTAAATAAATGAAGAAATGTACCTTCCTCATTGTTAGAAAGATTAAAGATGAGAGTACTCAAACTCACAAATACATACTACAACAGTTGTCAGAATTATGCGATATTTTAACTAAATGAGGGAGACTAATCAGTGGTATAGAGTGTGCAGAAACAGACTCAAATTATTATTATAATAACTAAAACTATTGTAAAAAATATAAGTAATATGGAAATGGAGAAGAGAATCATTTATAAATGTTTTACCAGTTGGTTACATACATGGTTAAAAATAAATAACTCACTCAGACCCATGCCTTACACTGTACATTTGCAGCGAATTCCAGGTAACAGTCAAAGCTTTAATGACAAAGTATTTTGTTAAGTTATAAAGTTAAATTATGTTTTAAGAATTGAAATTCAGTGTCAGGAGAAGTCAAACAAAGCTAGTATCTGAGAATAAAAACACATTCACTATATTGGGACAAGATAGATTCAGCTAAAGGAAATGGGGAAGAAGTCTAGCCCGGCAGGCCAATGCCTGGAGAATCTGGGGATAAGAGATGGCAGTCCAGGTAAGCAGTCAGCATTAGGGAAGGCCAGGAGAAGGGGCAGCTGTTGGTGATGTGGTAGACAGGTAAAGAACAATGTGAGTGGCAATGAAGATAGGCATTATTTGTCTAGGCAGTAAATGTCCAGAGTTGTGGCAGCAAGTTCTGCAGTCCCAGTTGCTAGTCTGGGACTTAGAATCAGAATTCAAGTTCCTGAAAGAACAGGGGAGGAAAAGGCAAAGTCCTAGTCTTTTCTTTTTTGGCTGCGCTGGGTCTTCGTTGCGGCGCGTGGGCTCTTCCTTGCAGGCTTCCCTCTAGTTGTGGGGCGCGGGCTCTAGAGTGTGTGGGTTTAGCTGCCCCGCAGCATGTGGGATCTTAGTTCCCTGACCAGGAATCGAACCCACGTCCCCTGCACTGGAAACCAGACTCTTAACCACTGGACCACCAGGGAAGTCCCCAAAGTCCCAGTCTTATAAGAATCAGAAACTAGGTAGATTATCAAAGCAGAGGCCCTGTCACAGAACTGCTGTACAAGTATAAACACAATTACAAGGAATGAGGCAGAAACCAAGTTAGTAGAAAACGGATTGATCCAGTTCAGGCTTAGTATACAAGCAGAGGTTAAGTGGTTCTAACTGTGAGGATTTAAAGAGCTTGGGGATAGTGAACCAGATAGCTCACTACGAAATGGAATTTTATTGCAGCTGTGGAAGGGAGATATATTTCTGACTTTTAAAGAAATAAAGTATGCCATCTCATACAAGATAAATGTATTCAAATGCCTTAAAAATAAAAAGGCTGTTAAGCTATGAAATGTAATAAAATGAATATCAAAAGAAAGTATCATAATGGGAAAAATTCATGAGAAAAATGTAACTGATAAAGGCTCACTATCCAACTTAAATAAAAAATTAATGCACATACATCAGGCTAATACTCAGATTCTACTTGATAAGTTAACGAAGATGAACAGGCAGTTTATATAAAAAGAACTGAAATAGGATATCATCATGTGAAAAAAGATAAAGCCTCAATAGCAATTAAATGAATACAAATTAAAACAACTTAAAAGTTCCATTGCTTATCTATTAAACTAACATAAACACATACAGTTTATAAAGTCAATTGCTAGCAGTAATTTGGGGAAATGGGTGTGCTTATACATTGCTATTGGCTCTGTAAATTGATTCAGTTTTGCAGGATGGTAATTTGGCTATTAAAAAAAAATAAAGAAACCACTCATAATTTTTCTCCTAGTAATCCCATTGTAAGGAGTACACCCCTAAGGAAATAACCAAAAGGAAAACATGATTTGTACTATGATTCTCATGGCAGTGCTCTGTGCAACTATTGGGTTGGCCAGAAAGTTCATTCAGGTTTTTGTAAGATGCTACGAAAAACCCGAACGAACTTTTTGGCCAATCCAATATAAAGACTAGGAAAGAGTCCAAATGCTCTTTATTACTGATAATGTAACAAAGAGATCTTTTATAGATATTAAAAGTGACAAATGAGAGGAATTTGTTATATATAATATATAAAACTGTTATGTGAAAAAAAATTAGAGCACAAAATAGTAAGTACACAACAACACAACCATGTCAAAAGGTATAAAACCATTTATAATTTTCTATTTCTTCTGCCAGCTTTGGTAAGATGTATTTTCCTAGGAATTTGTCCATACCAACTAAGTTTTCAAATTTACCAGCGTAAAGTTGTTCATATCTTTTTTACATTTAAAAATCTACTGGAATGTTCCCCTTTTCATCCCTGATACTGGTTATCTGTGCCTTCCCTGGTTTTTAGTTGGACAATGTTGTTAGAAGTTTATATATTTTATTAATCTTTTCAAACAACCAACTTTTGGCGCTGTTGAATTTCTCTACTGTAGGTTTGTTTTCTATTTCATATCTGCTCTTGTCTTTACTTTTTTTTTTTTTTTTTGGTTATCAGAAGATAATTGACTTTCTCCTTTTTAATTTTTATTTTATATTGGGGCATAGTTGATTAACAATGTTGTTAGTTTCAGGTGTACAGCAAAGTGATTCAGTTATACATATACATGTATCTATTCTTTTGCAAATTCTTTTCCCATTTAGGTTATTACAGAATATTGAGCAGAGTTCCCTGTGCCATACAGTTGGCCCTTGTTGGTTATCTATTTTAAATATAGCAGTGTGTACATGTCAATCCCAAACTCCCAATCTATATTTCTTGAATTTTATTTGCTGCTTTTTCTAACTTCATGCAATGGATGTTTGTATCATCGCTTTTCAGCCTGTCTTCTTTCTAATGTATTTAAGGCTACAAATATCCCTCTAATAATAGCTACATCCCATAGTGTTGATATATATTTTTATCATTCAACTCAAAATATTTTCTAATGCCCATTATAATTTTTTCTTTGACTTAATGGATTATATAGAGGTATACTGCTAATTCTGCAAATATTTCATAATTTACTGGTTATGATTTTGCTATTGATTTCTAGCTTGATTCCATTATGGCCAAATGATACACTTTGTGTAACTTAAATCCATAAAAATTTATTGAGATTTGCTTTATGGCCCAGCATATGGCCAATTTGGGAAACATTTCTGTATGTAATTGAAAAAAATGTATAATCTGCAAGTGTTAGACGCAGTTCTCTGTACATGCAGTGTTATGTTGGTAAATGTTTAACAACTGACTCTCAGATACCCAGATGTGCACTGCTGGACAATGTCCATGGGGTAAATACTCTCACCATCCAATTGCAAGCAATCAACATGAGATCACTGATGCACACATGTGACTCTCACAAGTCAGTATGGGCTACTTTATCACTGTATATATGTCTTATTAGATCAAGTTATCAGTTGAATAGTTCAATATTTGATATCCTGACTGATTTATTGCTATGGACTGAATATTTGTGTCCCCAAATTCACATGCTGAAATCTAGAAGGTGTGAGTTTTTGGAGGGGCTTAGGTCATGAGGGTGGAGCTCTCATAAATAGGAGTAGTGGTCTTAAAAAAGAGAGCCCACGGAGCTCTCTAGTCCCCCTCTGCCATGTGAGATTGCAGCTAGAAGATGGCGACATATAAGGAAGTGGGCCCTCAGCCAACACCAAATCTGCCGATGCCTTGATCCTGGACGTCTCAGCCTCCAGAAGTGTGAGAAATAAACTTTTGTTCTTTATAAGTCACCTAGTTTATGGTATTTTGCTATAGCAGCCTGAACAAAGATATTTATCTCCTATTATTTAGCAAGAGAGGTGTGTAAAATCTCTTTGATTGCAGATTTGCCAAATTTCCCTGGTATTTCAGTCAATTTTTGCTTTATATATTTAGAGGCTATGTTATTAGGTGCATACAAATTTATAATTGTTTTCTTCCTGAGTGGTTGAAACTTTTATTATATACAATCTGGTTTATACCCTAGTAATTCTTTTTGCCTTAAAGTCTTCATTATTGGCATGGGAGGAGATACTGACCAGGAGAGGTCTAGGGTTGCTAGACTTCCTAAATGCAACCATACAACCAAGACTTAATGTGACCATGTTTCTCCCAATCTTTGACACCCCACCAGATATTTATTCAGGTGAAAAATCTGTTTATTACTATCTGAGCCAAGATCTCAACTTCATTTTATATAAAATGCTTTTGCATGGTTTTAATATACACTGAATTTTCCAGGAAAGCATCTACTTATATAAGCAGAAGACTGTTCTGCTTATATAAGTTCACAACTTAAGCAAGAATTGTTCACCATTTAAGATAATTATATCACCAATGGCAATAAATATCACTGCATTTAAGTCATCAACACACCACCCTACATTTATAGAAGTTGTATACATAGTAGTTCAACGTGTGAATGGAAATATTTATTATAACTTATATATATCAATAGTAGTACCTGAGCATATACATATTCAAATACATATTCCATTAAAAATTATTTCTTCTCCTTTAGCATCTATAGTACATTTATGAATATATACATATTCCTAGATAAAGATTATATTATCTATGAGTTTCATTACAGCTTTTAAGAGATAATTACAAAATACTTGTTATAATTTAAAGTATTTTGCTGAATATTTAAGAGAAAAAGGACTTTTTGAATATGGGCACCTTTTTATAGGAATTGCAAATAACTCTGAGGACACATGGCTTCTAAATTTCTGGGCACTAAAATCTGAACCCAGATAATTATATTCACAAAAAAGGTAGCAGACCATCAGTGTGAATTATGTTTTTAAGTTGTCAACACCAAGGCATTTCTAATTCCTGTGCAATTCAAACAAACCAGGTGACCTACTACCAGTAAGCCAATCCCAAGAATATACTGGCCATTTGAAATAGCTCACACAGTGGAAGAAAGGTCAAGTGGCCCATCCAGTGCCAACAGCTTTGGCTTTTGCTGACCATCAATCCAAAGGTTATAGTCTTTATATTAATTTGGTTGTGGCAAAAACAATTCTAGCCAATTACAGTTGAATAAAAAATAGATATCCATTTGTCTTGCAATGTGCACCTCTCTCATGCAGACTTTTGTGATTATTCCATCCCTTGAGAAGATTTTCTTCTCTAATGCTTACAGACTTTACAATCTGTACATGACAATCTTATCCTTGTGCTCTCAAGGCAGCATTATACAGTGACTAAGAGCAGGTTCTTAGACTACCTAGGCAAAAATCCCAGCTATTCTGCTTATTAGATGCATGACCTTGGACAAGTTACTTAACCTCACTGTGCCTCAATTTCCATTTGGAAAATGGAGATGATAACATCTATTTCACAGAGATTGTTGTGAAATGTAATTTATGCATAAAGTGCTTAGAACGGGGCCAGTTTTCATTAGGTAGCTTTTATTCATTCTTTTAACCTATTCTTAGTACACAGTATAGGATACAGTGTCTGTTTACAAAGTACCCAGTTAACATGACTTTGTGGTATAAATTTGACTATGGAACTAAACAAAAGAAAATGCCCTACCCAGAGACCAAACCTACAAACCTTGAACACATTAGCATGAGCACTAACTCAAAGCTTTCCAAAATGTGTTCAAAAGACAGTTTACCATACATACATTAAGGATCTATTATGTGTCAAGCACTGTGCTAAACCCTAAAGACACAGTAATGAATATCACAAATGTGGTCTCTTCCACCCTTACAGTGGAAGAGAGAAACAAGTAAGCAAACCATTTGAATATAACCTTAAGAGCTATATGATGAAGGCATAAAAAGATAAAGAAAAAATATTTCCCTAATTTCTGGAGGAATTGGGAAAAGCAGATGGGCCCTAAGAGACTACTCTTCACAAAAGAAACATTCAGGGTAGCGAGTAGGTTGGATGGAGAGTGATTATCCTACATTTTCCAGAGAGCTAAAATGATGCCCGGAAGATCACATGTTTGGAGGGCAGGCTTTGGAACACAGGTGAGCATGAGGAGGGGGGCTAGCAAGATGAAACAATGCTGTAGAAGATAATGACTATTGCTAACACTGCTGATAATATATAGGCAAGTTAAGAGGGTAATCCCTGAAAGTTCTCATCAGAAGGAGAATTCTTTTCCTTTGTTTCTTTCTTTTCTTTTTACTGTATCTAAGTGAGAAGATAGGTGTTACCTGAACCTGTTGTGGCAATCATTTCACAATATTATGTATATCAAACCATTATGCTGTACACTTTAAACTTATACAGTAATGTATGTCAATTATTTCCCAAGAAAACTGGGGGAAAAAGGATGAAGGGAGAGACTGTGCATAATTCCACATTATGGAGTTTTAAACCACTGTTAGAATCCATGTTCACTGGCTCTTCAGTCTTTTGTAATCCTGGTCAGAATCCTGCTTTGTTGGACAACTGCAAGTCTAAACTGCTGGTGAGCCTAGCTCAGGTTATCAGGTTATTTTAAATATTATTTTAAGCATAGTAATATTTGAACATTTTACATCCTTTCAGTTTTCCATGTTCTTCCTTGGCAAGAACACCACATTTACTGCAAAATTAGAGTCCAGAAATCCCTCTGTGAACTTTACATCAACTTAATGTAGCAAACGGTTTCTGACAGTTTCTCATGGCACTTTAGGATATTTTTTCCCAGATTCCTATGACAATGTGAGAACTCCGAGATGCAAGGACTTTTTAGATCTTTAGAATTTACTTCTGGGACTAGAGCTTTAGGAGCTGACAGCTGATATCTCTCAAATTCAGTTCAAAAGAAGTTAAAGATCATTTTAACAAATCCTATTAAAACAAACTCATATGTGCATGCTCCCACATTTAATCTGCATCCTCATCTTTAAACCTTGTATTACACTTATTGCTGTAGGTGTCTGTCCTACTACAAGATTTCTAAGAGCAAAGAACCGTATCTTTGTCATCTTTGTAATCCACAGCACCTAACATAGCACCTATAGGTAATAATAAATATTTATTGATTGACTGACAGATTGATTAAATAAATGGTAAAGCCACTTATCTCTATTTTAAAACCTCATAAATTCTATTTAAATATGGTTCTTAAAATGCTTTGTTAGCCCATTTAGAAAGCAATTTTGCTAAGAATAGAAAATTGGGTAACTACAAGCTTTTTCAAAAGATGAACTGATTCTGAAAGCAGATGTATTTGATTTTATGTTATGGTTGCTAAGGGAACACCTAAATGTAAATTTCATTTTACATAAGACTCGATTAAAATATTGATCAGAAAAAAAGGGAAGAAGCTTCAAGCCAAGTAACAAAGTGACTGGAGAAACTGCTTTCTGATTGGAAGGAAAAAAAAAACAGATTATGTTTTATGTAATCAATCTCTCTATTTCAGCATGTATGTAGAGAGGAAAGCTAGTAGTAGTACAGAAGCAGAGAGGAGATGCTGTCCTTCTCTTATTCCCTGACAGTTTCCGTCTCACGCTAAGATTCAGAAAAGCAGAAAAGGCAAAATATCTAAATACTAGCAATTTAATTCCTTCTGCACTAAGTGATCTAGATTTCAACTTAGAGCTCACATTTTTGGGTAAACCTCCCCTACCCTCAGGAGGGTAAGGTGCCTTAAAAAGTGTTCCTACAGTACAGGGGAACCTCTCCTCTAATGTAAATTCTGGGAGACGAGGGGCCATGTCTTACTCATGCCTATATCCCTAGCACCTGACTCGCTTCCATTTTCAGCCTCTTCTCTTTTTCCCCGCTTCACACTCCACACTCCAAATGGGACTGAAGAAAAAAAGTTGAATTTCTGCAATAGGCCTCTCTCTCTCTCATCTTTGGACTTATTACACAGACTGTTCTCTCTACAAGATTTCTGAGAGCAAAGGACCATATCTTTGTCACCTCTGTAATCCGCAGCCCCTAAGCCCTATCATTCCCTGACAAAATCTTTCTCATCCTTCAGTTCTCTGCTTATAAACCACTTCCTTCAAGACCTCCCTAACTCTCCAAGTCTGGGTGAGGGGGACCTCTATGTGTTTCAGGTCTACCCTAACATGGCACTCATCTCATGGTAGTTTATTTCATAGTGGAAAATACCTCATCTCATCCCCAGCACCTAGCCCAGTGCCTGCCACATCATATGAGCTTAATAAGTAGTTGATGACTGCGTAAAAGAAAGATTGCCTACTGTAGACAAAGGAATCTGACAGGTGTGGGGTGATACAGGGATGCATACGACACAATTCTTGCTCACAACATCAGAAAGGATCCAAACAAATACATAATTAATGCCAACACAAGGCAGACTGTAATGAATACTATAATTAAGGAAAACATGCACTCTGAATTTTCTGGAAACATCTTGATTTCAAATAATCTATCACATTGTTCCTATAAGTATACTTATAGTTGTCAAAGCATGTGTCCTGATTTTAGAGTTCAGCAAATGCAGTCACTGTAGTTATAACTAAAGTATAAGCAAATTGCTGTGGGGTACAGAAGATGGAAAGACTTATTAGAGGAACTGCAATTTAAATTGGGCTTTGAACAGGGCGAGTGACAGGCAGAAATGAGTAAAGGGGAGAGAAATTTCAGGCAAAGGAAATCAGCCTAAGCAAAATCTCTGAGGGAGGAAGAAGAAGGATGGAGCCAAGGAATGATGAATAAACCAGTATGACAGGAATAGGAACAATAAGTCACCTTAAAGCTTAAGGAATATTAGAAATGGCAAAGGAATTCCTGACCTTAGGTTAGCTGTAAGCAGATATCTTTCTCACAGGGGAGCTAAGTTGACTGTTTACACAGGAGGACAGGCTGCAGAGGCTATGACACTTGGTGAGGTGCCAGAGCCATGACAGCTTCTTAGGAATGGGGAGAAATTGTAACTCTAAGAATAGTTAGAAAGAAGCCTTGCTGGGGCGGCGGGGTGGGGGCGGTGTGTGTGTAGGAGATGGGGTAGGTGGAAGGATGAGAAGAACAAGACTGCTATACTTTTTTTTATTTACCTTAACTATATATCTTTAATGGTTATGTGTAAACTATTAAAAAAGAATTCTATTTAGGGGTGGAATACAACTGAGTAGAAGAACATGCTCATCTATTTTTCAGTTAAGCATGCCTACAGAAAGCATCATTTAACTGAAAGAAAGCAAATATCTAAGAGGGGATAGTCTGAGTCCTACTATAGTGATAGTGATATCCTAATACCTAAAGCTAATTTACCTGTACATATGTATAGATTCACAATATTATCAACCAAGTGTGCCTTTATTGATAAGTAGCACATAAAATTCTTGCTTAATTAATTGCTTCTTTAAAATGGGTTTTTGTAGACAACAGCTAATTTACTTGAATATCTGCTTTCAAATCTACGATGTTATTTACACTTAATTTTCATGCAGTTCACATCATAGTAAAGAAAGCCTTGCAAATCCATTCACTTAACCATATCCCAATCCTGGGGATATCTACGAAAGGGACATTTGGTTTCTGCTGTTCATTGCATCAGCTGCGGATATGAACTGTCTCTACATGGCATGGAGAACCTGAGCAGGGGAACCTGACAGGAAGACTAGGCAGCTCCCCTAATCCGCCAGCTCCAGGTCTTCCCAGTGCCGTGGCTTCATTTGGTTTATTCTAGGAATTCATTTCATCAGATACTGACAAATTCAAATATATGTATAAAACTCTCCAAAACAAATTAGAAATTATTTTTAAATTATCCACACATTCATACTAGACCCTCAGCTAGAAGAGGTCCAGTGACCATTAGTTCAAATCTTTTATTTTAGCGACAAGGAAACTAAAATTCAGATACGCTAAGGAACTAAGCCACGGCCACCCATATAAGTGTGCAGGTTATTCACTGCATGTACCCAATATGAGTAGAATACCCCCCTTTGAGTTGTGCAGTGCACAACCTGCACAACCATATGTGTATCCTGTAGGCCTTTGGTCATAGAGCTAGCTAACTGTAGAACCAAGAAGGTTCATGGTTAAGTATGGAGGATGTGGAGTCAATCTGCCTGAGTTCAAATCCCACTTCCGCTAAGTGCTAGCTGTGTTACCTTATACAATAGCCAAGTCTTTTTAAACCTCAGTTCCCCCATATTTAAAATGGGGATAATGACATTACATACTTAGGGTTGTTGTGAGTATTAAACACTTAGCAAAGGCCTAATAAATCCTAACCTTTTATTGTTGCTGTCATTATTTTTTCAGACTAAAGCACAGCTCTCCTAGTTTCCACTCATTATTCCTTTCACTACCTTCCTTTATATGAGTAGGCAGAGATTTGCCATTTAACAAAGTATTGGCTAGTTACTGCAATGATTTCTGGTACGATTTCACTTAGAATCCATACTAACAATAAAAATAACAAACATACATTGAGTACTTTTGCCAGGCCCATTGCTAAGCACACTTATGAACATCTCATTCAATTCTCACAACAACCGCAAAAAGGAAGTAGTCTTATTATCTCCATTTTACAAATGAGGAAATCAAAGTTCATTAAGATTAAATAACCTGACTAAGACCCTTCAGCCAGTAAATGGCAGCACCAGAATTCAAACCCAAGTCCATTTGGTCCCAGAGTCCATGCTCCCAATCACTGTGCTTTGTAGGGGAGGAAAATTTTTCCTCTCCCCTTCTAGGTTCTGTTAGCTGTTGTAATAATTAAACTTGCCTAAGACAGATTAACAGGAGAAAAACAAATTTAACTTTGTAGGTCCGAGAGTCTCACATAGACATGGAAGGCTCAAAGACAGTCAGGCAATTAAGGCTTACATGCATCCTGAGCTAAGGAGATGGGGATGGAGTCTGGAACTTCAAAGGGGAGGAAGACAATTCACAGGAAGATGGGAAGAGCAAATTTTGGGTAAATAAATGTTTGCCATGCCATGCAGAGATGATGGGGCACAGAGAGAAATTTGAACAAACAAGTCCTGCTGAGCTACCCCCAGCTTACCACATTGAGCCCATACTCTTTGTAGTTATCTCTGGTGATAGTCCTCTTCCTGGACCAGGCCCTCTATCTCAAGTCTTTTAGGCAGTTAAGGGGGAGGTAAAAAGCTCCTCTTGAGTCTGTTGGGCCTTGATTATTTTCAGCTCACAATAATCCACGTGCCAAAGTGGCACATTCTGGGATGGCCTACCCTGAACCCCATCAGCTTCTCTCAGTATGATGAAAACATCTGAGTCTGTTCCATATTTCACTACAGTGGCCTTTGACCTGGCCTACTCAGTCCCTAGACCTTTGCTCATTTGCTCACTCACCCAGAACCCAGGCCAGCTCTGAAAAAGATGTACAGCAACCTGTTTCCTTTGCTATGTCATTCAATTACAAATGTCAGAATCTCAATCTGCAATGTTATACAAGGGCTACCATGAAGGGTAAATATTTCTTAGGTGCTAATTTCCTATTCCCTTCATCTTTCTTCTGGTGCTCCTTTGCTGTTTAATGTTTTGAAAAATTAATCGTTTAATTTCAAGTGTTGATTTATTAAACCAACACTGACAGTGATATCTTAACTGAATATTTTTGAGCTCATCATCTCTGCATAGCAGGTAATGAATGGTACTGCTGCAGGAAAATAAGCCAGGGAGAAGAGAGCAAGGGAGAAAATCTTTCCTCTCTTCGCTTTGAAGGAAAAAGTAGCACCACAATTCTGAGTCAGAAGTATTACTATGAAACTCTGAGAAACAGGTAACAAAAAGTAAATCATGTCTTTACATCATTTGACTCAGTGGCGTCTCCAGGGTTAACATCAGTCATAATGAAGCCAGAAGGCAAATTCAAATGAACAGAGACATATAAAGTATTTACACTGTATATACATATTATACATGTTACTACGTAGGTAAATGTCAGCTAAAATATGAATCTTAAGGTAAATGCTTGTAGCTTCTAGTTATCAGTGACCAATAGCTATTGATCATAGCCAAGATAAAGAGAAGTTTTTAGAAATATCTAGGAAGACTATGATTAGAGATATAGTGTAAGTTTTTTCTTAACTTTTATAGATTCCACATGACTTGCAACTACTGGGTCAACTTATGTTTGCTGTTATTGTTGTTCCTTCCAAAACAAAGCAATGATGGTTCACTTTTCCTGTAATTATGAGCTTTCTCATGTACATGTTCTATAAACAGGATCAGCCCCTTCCTCTAGGCCAGCGGTCAGCATACCTCTTTCATAAAGGATCAAATAGTAAATATTTAGGCTTTGTGGGCCACACATTCTCTGTAGTAACTACTCAGCTCTGCCACTGTAGCAGGAAATCAGCCACGGACCATATATAAAAGAATGTGGGTGGTTGTGATCAAATAAGAATTTATTTATAGGCACTGAAATTGGAATTTTATATAATTTTCACATGTCACAAAATATTATTTTTCATTTGAATTTTTCAACCATTTAAAAATGTAAAAACTATTCTTAGCTCATAGGCTATACAAAAACAGGCAACAGACTGGATTTGGCCTTGACACCATAGTTGCCAATTCCTAACCTAGGTATGGATCAAGCAGATCCTAAAAGGAGGTGATATATATTTAGACTTTGATATTGATCCTGTAGAGTCAGAAATGGATAATGGCAGAACTTAATAGGCTACACCAATTATCAGGGTCACCTGAGGTGTCATGTCTCATAATATTGTAAGGTTCAGATTTGGAGAGTCACAAACCCCCACAATAGCAGCTCTAAATATGAGATCTTAATTTTGACAGTTACTGACAGCAGGAAAAAAAAGAAAGAAAGAAACTTACAACTGGCAGGAGATCCATAGTAACAGGTATTCTTTAGTTCCAAAGAGACACCATGAATAAATGTTTTCAATCATTTCCTTTTTGTTTGATATATAGTAGGAAACTGATAGAGAACAATCACCTTCACTTTCCTATTTCATCAGTAGCTGCTCATCCCGGCATACGTAATTTAGCTTCCTAAAACAAAGGCCTCATCCTTCTAAGGCTAGTCAACAGCTAGTCTAGTCAATTTCTGTAATTGCTTAGGCGTGAACATCAATAAACAGCACACCTCTCTCTCTCTGGAATTCTGGTAAGATAGAAGTGGCACTTATGTAACTGCAATGATATCAAAACAAAAGAATCCAGTTTTCATATGGGTCATTCTAACATGGATTGAAACTCCATGAGGGTAGGGATCATGTGTGCTTTGCTCACTGCTCTATCCCAGAGGCCTAGCACAGTGCCTGAAATATAGCAAGTTCTCAGTAAATAAGACAGTATCATATGATGGTTAAGAGTGTACACTTTGGAGTTAGACATGGATTTGAATCCTGGCTCCACTTGACCTTGCAAGTCACAGGATCACTGAGCCTCAGTTTTCTCATCCATAAAATGAGCATAATAATAGTGGATTGAATTAGGTGGTATCTATAAAATAACAACATGGAACCCGGCATGTAGAAAGCATTAAATAAATACTAGCTGTGATTCCTTCTCCTCCTCCTCCTCTTGTTTTTCTTCCTCCTCATTATTAATATTGTTTCTCCTCCAATTAGTGTGTTTCAGCTTATTCACTGAGTCTCAAGAACTTTCACTGTGGTCTAGGGTATCTATTGATGTGGAGACACTACCCTTCAGCCTGTCAAGGTTTTTTATAGGGGACTTAACCCATGGTTTTCTGAATAATATTTCCTGATAGAGTGTTCATTCTGGTTTGCCCAGAATTGAGGGTATATCCAAGACTTTCAGGGTTAAAAGCGGATGAACAAACTAGGATGAATCTGTCATCCTGCCCTTATACGTCCTTTCCTTGTCATCCTAGCGTTGAGATGCCACCCATAAAGAAACGATTTGCATTTGGGGGTGGGTAGATGAATAAGAGAGGAGGGAGAATAAGATTCAAAGCCTCTGGTGGGGACCGGAACAGAATGCCAAACAAGAGTGTCTGTTTTTCCTCCTCCCCCAACCAGAAGCTTTTAGCACTTCATACAATGGTTAATCAACTGGCTCCAGCCTAAGCAGAATTGGTATTTACATTCAGTCCCCTCTAAAATGCTAATTAAAATTATTTGCAGCTAAAGGAAGTTTGAAAACTCCTTTCATTACATAGACAAAGACGGGGAAGGTGGTATTTCTCTCTTATTTTTCTTTGTTTTGAGCTCTTGTTCCACAGATCAAAGAGCAACTAGGCCTTTTGCAGCTGGCCCCTTCTAACTTCTGAAGTTTTATTCACATGAAAATCCAAATATAAACTTCATGCTTGGCTGCTGAGAGGCAAGAATCCCTTCTTTGACAAGGTTTCCTCCATACAGCTGGAGGAACTGCACGGACTGCTTTTCTGCTGAATACAGTTCCTCATGACTCATGACTTTGGAATGGGGATGGCCTTGGAGGAAGATGTCTCTCATTGAAAGAGAAATTACCTCTTTTCCTTTTCCCCAGCAGCTTTACAAATCCCTGTAGAAATCCTCCAGAATTAACTGGAGAGTGCAGGCTCCTTTCAAAGGGAGTGTGAAAATCTGCTGCATACAAGGTAACCACGCATATCAGGAACTAGTTTTATAATAACAACATATTACATAATATATCATTAATATATGATAAAATATAGCATTATAACAAGTGCTAACGTTTATTGAAAGTTTACTATATGCCAGGAACTTTGCATGCAAACAGTAACTCATTTAATCTTTTCAATGAGCCTGTGAGGTAAAGGGTATTATTGATAGGGACAGAGTAAAGGAACAAAATAGGTGATTAAATAGTTAATCCCACTAGGGGACTGTAAGTAGAAAAATATGAGAGATCCCTGTAAGTTAATGATTACTCAAGAAAGCAGGTTTACTTAACCACAAAACCAAGCAGGCTTGCCTAGCCACAAAACCATGAGACAGAAGCATGAGACATGCCCCAAAACAATAAAACAATGGTGGCATGAGGCCCACATCCTGCCCAGTGAGCTAAGTTGATGATACCTAGGACATGCTCTCTGCACACATAAAAAACAATAATTTATGGAAAGGTGCTCATTGTACAGAGACCTCAAATACTTTTTACAGTCCTGGCTTGACCATGTAGGGACAAAAAATACTCCCCTGCCCAACCTGGAGGAGGAGCTGATGATGGAAGCATGACGTCTACTCAAGAATGAAGAAGAAAGTAGTCTTTCACCTCCCCCCCCTTTGATTATAAAACTGTAGCCCACTAAGTTCTCAGGGCGCAGCACTCTCCCACCCACCCGCTTGTAAGCTTCACAAGCGTCCTATTCTAATAAATCACTTCTTATCTAACACTTTGCCTCTTGCTGAATTCTTTCTGTGATGAGATATGAAGGACTGGGCTCTTTGGAGACCCCTGGAAATGACACCTATCGGTCAGCGGTTTCATTATTATCTGTGTTTTACAGTGAAGAAAATCCAGGCTCTAAGAAGTTAACTAATCTGTACAAAATCACACGTGTAGTAGAAGGCTGATCTTAAATCTTAAATCTAAATTATATAACTGTAGAGCCTACAATCTTAAACAGCAAACTGACCATTGCTTCATTTATTTTCACTGAAGAAAACAGAACTGGAGGGAGAGATGGTTGCAAGATGATGGAGGGTGGAAAACAATATAATCACAAACAGCCTTAAGAATGTGCTTTTTCATGCACTACCTAAAGGTCAAGAATGATATCTGGGCAATGTGTGTCCTATGTAAAAATTAATAAACAGAAACCTAAATTAAATAGAGTTGGGAGACCAGAACGGGGAGTTCTCATGCCCTGAGACAATAGCAAAGACCTCCTCCTATTTGCCACTCCAAAATGTGTCTCTTCAGCATGGGGATTAGTTTAGGCTGATTATTTTTAAAAAACAGGAGACTCAGGAAATCTTTCTTTTTTACCTCTCCCTTAGCTACCTAAAGAATTTAGATAGAGGATCTGTTCCTAGAATAAAGCTATCACCAGAGCTATTTGCAAAGACTATGGGCTAGGTGTGCTGGGGGAAACTCTAGGCAGAGCCTAAAGATCAGAGTCTACTCTGTGTCCCATTGTCTCTGCCTGCCTGGCCCAGGAACATTTATTTACCAAACACTTGTTTTTCCATCTCCATGTGAATTGCTTTCTTCCCCTCTGAAGTCCCAAACCACTACCCCCAACATCCTCTTTTGCCTGTAGCTAAAGATGGTATTCAAGATGAGGGTTTCAGCCATTTTGGTGACTCACTCAGTTCTCCTGGGTCTCTCCCATGTATACATGTTATTAAAATTTTGTGTGAATTTCCCCTGTTAATCTGTTTCATGTCAATTTAATTCTTAGACCAGCCAGAAAAACCTAGAAGGGGAGAGAAAATTTTCTTCTTCCCTGACACTGGCAACAGCTCAGCCAATGACCAGTCCTGGACTCTTTGATTACTATAGCCCTCCCAAGTTCCCTTTCCCCTCTATAAGAGTTCTCTTCTCCATTTTTACTGGGGGCTTGCACATGGCTTGCCAAGGTTGCAAACCCAGAATTGCAATTCTCTGCTGATCCTGAATAAACCCATTTTTGCTGGAGAAATAACTGGCAGTCTATTTGTTTTAGGTCAACATCTACAAAGCAATCATTGGCTCGTCAAGGCAGAGGTTTAGCTAACACGGTTATACATTCAGTGGTAATGCACATGACTTTGCTGAAGAATCATAGATGTGCCAGGAATGGATTCTGAAGGTCTTCTAATCCAACCTCCCAATTTATGCTTGAATCTCTCTGTATAATTTGTTATTTAATCTAAATTTGACTACCTGTAGGATGGAGAACTCACTACCATATAAGATCATTTTTTATGTCTATGAAGCAAGTTATATTTATACTGAATGAAAATCTGTCATCTTAGAGTTTTCACCCACTGGACTTGATTTAACTGCTTCAAGACCCACACAAATTTCTCAACTGTGCCCCTCCTCAATTATGTAACTTATATAACATTTACTGTATACCAAGCACTGTTTTAAGTGCTTTGAATATTTAATTCTCATAACAACCCTATGGGGTAGATACTATTATTATGCCCAATTTTACAAATAAGAGAACTGAAGCAAACAGAAGTGAAGTGGCTTGCCCAAAGTCAAACTGCTAGTAAATTCAGAGCTGCCTCCAGAGTCTGTACTCTTAACTATCATATTATATTGACCCTCAAATCTTTTCTAGAAATAACGATCCTACTTCCTCTAAACATTTTTATATGGACAGCTTTTCAGTTCACTCATTGTATTGGTATTCCTTCTTTGAACACATTTGCTTGACTATAGCCCTTTTGTTCAGAACTAATAACTGCCCTCTAGATACGCTCTGATGGAGTCTGGGTAGAAGGGGGCTGTCATCTCCGTGCTGAATATCTTCTGTTTACCTCTTCCAATTTACTCTCTGCTCTGTGTCCTACAAGACTGACCTCTCTGCATTGCATTAACTAGGCTCTCTTGCCCTATGGCTCTCAGTTGGTTTTGGCCTATGGAAATCAATGGAGAGAGAATGGAGGAGGAACATGAAGATGAGGAGGAAGGCATTTTATTCCCCTGGCACTCACCCCTGCTGGGTCTCAGGTTGGCTGTAGTTGTGTTTCTCTACCCAAGGTACAGTTCCTATCAGTAGATGCTCTCTCTGAACTACCCTCCTGGAGTTCCAGGAACTGCTCTCCCCTCCTTGCTCCTTCAGGTCTAAGAAAGGCAATGGTTCTGAAGAGGAGTAGCATATACCACCTCAAAATATACCTCTTTGGCATAAGGAATATTTCAGGCTGATTATTTTTGAGAAACAGTAGACACTGGAAAAGCTCTGAAAACAGAGTAGAAGTTACCCTTTTGTAAGAGATATTTACATTTATAAGGGAAATCTTCATTTGTAAGGGGTCTCCCTCTACCAAGAATGAATTTCTAGAAAATCTTGTCAGTGGAGACTGTGACCACTTAAATCTGCATAATAACCTTACCGTTGTTTACTGTGCTCTTCCTGGTCACCTCCCATAACCGGTTTCCCCTCCCCTCAACAGCACCCCACCCCCAACATCTTCTTTTGTCCTTGGCTGGAGATGGTATGTAAGGTTGCAGCTTGGGCCTGGGCCATTTCAGGGAGTTGCTCAGTTTTCCTGGGTCTCTCCCATGTATACAGGAAGTATACATGTTATTAAACTTTTGTTTTTCTCCTGTTAATCTTTTTATTACAGGGCATTCTCAGCCAAGAACCTAAAGGGTAGAGGGAAAGTTATTTTTCCTCCCCCACAGTTCCATATTATTGCTAGCCTCTGAGTGCTTCACTTATCTCTTATTAGTATCTATAGCCCTCCCCATACCTCTGTAAATGCCCCCTTAATAAAATGCTTCTCAAATTTGCCTTTAGAGGGTATAACCTTTTCCTGCCAGGGATGTGAATGGTTCAACTTCCTTCCCTCTAAATTTTATGCTTGATTTAATCCAACCTAAGAGTGAATTAGCTTGCCGGGATCCTATACAGGGTACTGATCAAAGCCTCACCTAAGAGGTTGAACCATATACCTTTAGGGTTTTCTTTAATCCTGAAATGCAATAATGCTATGGTTTAGAATTTGCCCTTTTGTCCTTAAACATTTAACACAGAACTCATTAATTCCCTCTAAGTCCAGTGTACACTAAAACTAAAATGAGTAAGCAAAAGTCAATAATACAAAATACAGCTGAACACTGTTATTACATGATTTTGGACATACATAGGTCAAAGGAAGCCCTTTGAGACTTAAAAACCCTGTACAATAAAGTCTAATACAATTCCTCTAAGAGAATTTGCTTTACCTCAACAGTAATATTATAAAAGGATTTCACTAAACACAGAAAACACAAATAAATCAACATCTAAAAAGACAAATGGGGAAAAATTTAGTCTGAAAACTATTTCTGGGCACTCTGTATTTGTAGTTACAGGTTCAGAAACACGAGAATCTAATCATCTGTTACCAAAGTGAAGTGTGGAGCTGGTATTGATTTAGCTTTAGTTACTTAGAAACAATATTGATCCTTAAGAGATACATTTCAACATTTTGCATTCAGGGCATAAAGTAGTTCCATCCAATTGATTAATAGACACTGTATATCATCTTTGTTTTTAATGAGATCTTTTTCTCCTGACTGAGATACTAGTACTCCAGTGAAAGATTAAAAGTGGATTTTATAGCTGAAAAGTTAACATAAATGAGTTCCCGTTCCATCTTGTAAAAAAAAAAGAAAAAAAAAAAAACCATGGCAGATTCATTTTTAGAAAATGAGTGACTGGTGAAAAATGGATAAGACAGCTTAGTGCCTATGGAGAAATAGCTACCTCTCTGTTCCCCTGACAATCATACCATTTTCCATGCACATTTTGAAATTCACAGATGAAGTAAGAGATTCAAAGTGTGCTTTCCAAAAGTCTCCTCAAGTGTACACCACAGAACAGTGAAAAACATCATGACAATTTCCAGGTTTCTACATTAGAAAAGTCTCAAATGAGGTTTAAGATCCTCTTGTTTCCAGTTAAAGAATTGTGATCCTTTCTAACATTGCTAACTAACAAAGAGACTCGGAGTCACTTCTCCATCAACTGAGATATAGGGAATAGACATATTCTTCCCAACATTTAGGGAAATCATAGAGCCAGATAAAAGAGACTAAGGGGTACCAAAAATGGAAAAGCAGTGACGTGTGACAGAAATGCCTGGCTTTGAGTTCCAGCTCATCATTGAGTGGTAGTGTGACCTTGCACAGGTTTACTTAAGCTCTCAGCATTTCATCTATAAAAAAAAAGATAAAAGTTCCATTTCACGTGAATGTTCTGAGAAGTCAATGAGATAATGTATGTGAAAGACTCTAGCAAAATAATCACCACATAGAATTTTTCTCAATAAACGAAAGTTTCATTTCATAAAAAAGGATTTGTTTTTAAGTCATATAATCTAGTTAGAGCAATAAACCACATGTCTTAGAAATAAACGGAGAACACTTTAAGACAATATAGACTCAGGTGTCCCACGGAATAATCTCAGGTCTCAAAATCGGTATTTTTATGAGAAATAACCATTCTGTGGATTAGTCAAGGGAGTGTTTAATTCCTAAACTATCAATTCTCCATATCCTATGTACTCAAGCTCAGAGACAGACAACTGGTATTTCTATTGGTTTCAATAAAACACAAAAGTTAATCTGTAATATGATGTACCTCTAACTCAAGTATCAAGGATGCCTAGATTATCTGTTGCTCTTGGATTAACTGTGCCAATACTATCCTCCAGTGGATAGAGATAATAATAAATTTGCTGTTTTATCTCTGCACTTGGCCCAGTAGGCTCAGCCTGCTTGCTAATGAGGACCTTTCAGGGGCTATCCAATGTGTTTAGGTATTTGTCAGCATCCTTTCAATTTATAAAGTGGTTTATACTTTTCAAAGTGCTTTGACATGCACCTGAATTTCCTACTGAGCACTGCAAGCAGGACTTACAGATTTGGTTGTGATTATTTAAATGTACAAAGAGACATTTGCACAAGCCCCCCCCCCCAACCCATGCACAAAACACAAACTATAGCAACTAAGTACATTCCAAGTATAGACTTGATTACAACACACACTCACTTCTTGGGTCATTTACAGCAGATAGCACACTCGTTGAGCACAAGTATAAACAGTCTAATTTAAGAATGGCCATGTAGCAGGAAACAAGGGAGCATCTAAAATTGCAGCAAGCCAGAGAAGCATTTCCTGCTCCCACAGATACCTGCAATTACTAAAAGTGATGCCAACAGTAAGCTGGAAGTCAGGAAGAAGAATACAATGACATACTACGTACAGCAAACAAGCAAGTAAAGAATTAGGCTCTCAGGACACTCAAGAGAAGGGCCAGCTAGGGGGAAAAGTAAGCAGCTTCCTTCCTTATCCCACTACCTATACTAAAGCACTGAATCCATCTCAATCTTTCTTCTCTTCTTCTATGTTTGCTGCTGAGAGAGAATAGTCATATTCCAACTTTTCTTTGGCCTTCATTTCCTTTAAAATATCCATATTTTATGCACATAGCTACCAAATTTCCAGGGATCAGAGATTGAACCACGTTTCCTTTGGATACAGATTCAGTTCGGAACAGGATCTGGACAATGGTAAAGTGTACCTCTATTCTCTCTGTCAGCAACAGTCCTAGGAATCCATTGCTTTTCTGCTGCCCGAATCACCCAAATCTGCTACTAGAGCTACTAGAGCATGGAAAACCCTTCCCTTTCCTCCGGAAACATCACTCAGGCTCTTATTCATCACTTTCCAAAGTCATCACTGAAAACTCATTTCTGCTGAGGTGTCAAAGGAGAGTCAGTGTGATACAATATCCTGTGGTTATTGATATTTTTCACAAGAGTTTATTTCCAGGAGGCACTATTCCTTGAGTAGAACAAAAAGTCGCTAACAATAGGGACTTTAGCTGTTTGTGGCAGGTCAGTGGGAGAAAGATTTTGGATCACATCTTCACCCAACTCTGAACTCACTGCCACTTGTTCCTTGTGACTTGGCCCTGACTCTTAAGCCCCAGCTTTCCCCTTCAGGCTCTGGTTTGGCCCATTCCTCTGATACCTATTGTTTCCTGGCGCCTGCTCCAGCACTGGACCCTCAGAATTCAAATTCCAACCCCAGCAACTGGTCAAGTCTGCCTAACCCACTCACCCCAAGGTGGAAATCAGACAGAAACAAAAAATTAGGTAAGATAGAGGAAACAGTCCCCTCTATAAGGAAAAGAGTGTAAGAAGAAATACACCCAATTATAGAGTGTATATACACTCAATAACCAATATAATCTTAATGTGGTAAATTCCCTTGTACCTAGCAATTTAAGAAGGCTTTATATAGAAAGGGACATTTACTAGATCTTTAATGTCAAAGGGAAGTTTACCAGTCAGGGAAGAGAAGGACATTCTCAACAGCTGAGACTGAATATGAAAAAGCCTGGTGTGTTCAGGAAAAAGCAAGAAGCTTCATGAGGTTGGGAAGATGCCTGATGCTTAGAAGGTGCTCAGTAAATTTTTTTATTATTGTGGTAAAATACACATAACATAACGTTCATCATTTTAACCATGTTTAAGTGGAAAGTTAAGTGGCAATAAGTACATTCACATTGTTATACAACCATCATTATCAACAGATTTTTTGAAAGAATGAATGAATATAATGAGATCATAAAGGACCTTATAAACCATGCTAGGGAGTATGGTCTATATTCTGCAGGCAATGGGAAAACATTTAAAGGTGACAAGCACAAAAGAGGAAAAAAGAAATCGAAAGGTATTTGAGAGATAAAATTTACAATGATTATCAAACCTGACTACACATTAGAGATTAAAAAAAATCACAGCCATGCCTGGGTCCCATCCCACACCAAATAAATCAGAACCATTGGGGAATAGGACTTGCATCAATATATATACTAAAAACCTTACAGGTGATTCCAATGTGTAGCTAAGGCTAAGAACAGCCACTGCACTAGAGCAGAGAGTCTGCTCAAAATCAAAGTGTGGCCCCCCCAGATCATCAGCATTACCTGGGAACTGGTCAAAAATCCAATTCGCAGGCCCCTCTTCAGACCTACTGAATCAGAAGCTCTGGAAATAGGGTCCAGCAGTCTGTGCTTTAACGAGACCTCCAGGTGGTTCTGGTGCACACTAAAGTCTGAGAACCATTGATCTATAGGAATTGTAGAAATTGTAGATTTATTGGAGGAAACAGAAAGTGAGTGACACAGGGATGGCCAAGATGATGCCCAAGTTTTACAACTTTTAGAATAACCGTCTGGTGGGTGGAGGGATTATTATCCAGGGTAAGAAACAAGGGAAAATGGGTCCCATGGAAGATCAGAATTAAGACACTCTTGGGAAGAAAAGTAGAATTTATCCAGAACCAATTAACTTGAAACCCCTTCCCATGCTTATAAGGTGGATGGGTGCTCTTCCTGATCTCCATATGGACAAAGCTGGAAAAGAGGACTGTCAAATAATGTAGCTTAGCCAGGGTAAAAAATGCCAGTTCAAAGAGAGCTTAGATTCATGCCTCTTTAAGGAGTCCTGCACATACCATGGGGCTTAACCCTTGCTCCCCACATTCTCTCAGTACCACATGCCTAAACAGCCTATGCTCTTGTATGGCTCCGCTGGCATCCTTTCTGCTAAAAGGCAAGCTTGGAAAGTAGGAAAAGGCAATCTTTCTGAACATACTACCTTTGTTATTATCATTAAATGCCAAAATTGAACGTCCATCTGATTTCTCCAATATTATGCAGTGATGAGATATTTAATAGAACTTGTTGCCTTCAAACAGCAGTTCAGAATTCTCTGTAGGTTAAATCTTAAATTACTTTACAAGAGATTTAACAGCAAGGCTTCAGACAAATGGCTGATTGAAGAGTACTTCAATGTGTGTATGCTGTAATCAATCAAATTGACTGACAAAGATATCTGCAATCAGTTTACCAGGAAAAACTTCAGTAGTCCTTTGCTCTTGGAAGTTCCTGTTGTACTTATGATTTGCTTCAAAAAATGAGAATATTTATTAATAAAGTCATCTCCTCTTTCCAAGCACAAAACTGACAGCTTTGATTTTCCCACAGGAGAGTTAGTCTCCTCTTGATAAATGTAAGCTCCATGGAAATTGATCAATGTGATATCAACAACCAATGTGACTTCAACAAGTCTGAAGTGAGTATATACTAGGGGCTCAGCTTCATGCCAGATTACAAGGTACTGGTTCTCAAATGTGGCTGCACATTGGAATCACCTGGGAAGTTTCATGCATGACTGATGCCTGAGCCCCAACCCTAGAGATTCTGATATAATCAGTCAGGGTGGGAGCCTGGGCACAGGAATTCGTAGAAGCTCCCTAGGTCATTCTAACATACAGCCAAGGCTGAAAACCACTTTATAACAGATTTTAATGAATAGAACCTATCTGATGAAATGGCAGATATACGGGTAACAGCGGAGAGCAATAAAAGATATTTTATCAAAAAATCTGGAGAGTAGCTTCAAGATGGCAGAAGAGTAAGACGCGGAAGATCACCTTCCTCTCCACAGATACATCAGAAATACGTCTACATGTGGAACTGCTCCTATAGAACACCTACTGAACGCTGGCAGAAGACCTCAGACCTCCCAAAAGGCAAGAAACTCCCCACGTACCTAGGTAAGGCAAAAGAAAAAAGAAAAAACAGAGACAAAAGAATAGGGACGGGACCTGCACCAGTGGGAGGGAGCTGTGAAGGAGGAAAGGTTTCCACACACTAGGAAGCCCCTTCGCGGGCGGAGACTGCGGGTGGCGGAGGGGGGAAGCTTCGGAGCCACGGAGGAGAGCGCAGCCACAGGGGTGTGGAGGGCAAAGCGGAGAGATTCCCGCACAGAGGAGCAGTGCCAAGCAGCACTCACCAGCCCGAGAGGCTTGTCTGCTCACCCGCCGGGGCGGGCGGGGGCTGGGAGCTGAGGCTCGGGCTTAGGAAGTCAGACCCCAGGAAGAGGACTGGGGTTGGCTGCGTGAACACAGCCTGAAGGGGGCTAGTGCACCACAGCTAGCCGGGAAGGAGTCCGGCAAAAAGTTTGGAGCTGCTGAAGAGACAAGAAACTTTTTCTTGCCTCTTTGTTTCCTGGTGCGCGAGGAGAGGGGATTAAGAGCGCTGCTTAAAGGAACTCCAGAGACGGGCGCAAGCCGCAGCTATCAGCACAGACTCCAGAGACAGGCATGAGATGCTAAGGCTGCTGCGGCCGCCACCAAGAAGCCTATGTGCAAGCACAGGTCACTCTCCACACCTGCCCTCCCGGGAGCCTGTGCAGCCTGCCACTGCCAGGGTCCCGTGATCCAGGGACAACTTCCCCGGGAGAACGCACGGCGCGCCTCAGGCTGGTGCAACGACATGCCGGCCTCTGCCACCGCAGGCTCGCCCGCATCCATACCCTTCCCTCCCCCCACCCGGCCTGAGTGAGCCAGAGCCCCTGAATCAGCTGCTCCTTTAACCCTGTCCTGTCTGAGCAAAGAACAGACGCCCTCAGGCGACCTACATGCAGAGGCGGGTCCAAATCCAAAGGTGAACCCCGGGAGCTGTGTGAACAAAGAACAGAAAGGGAAATCTCTCCCAGCAGCCTCAGGAGCAGAGGATTAAATCTCCACAACCAACTTGATGTACGCTACATCTGTGGAATACCTGAACAGACAACAAATCATCCCAAATTGAGGAGGTGGACTTTGGGAGCAACAATATATATATTTTTTTTTGCTTTTTCTCTTTTTGTGAGTGTGTATGTGTATGCTTCTGTGTGTGATTTTGTCCATATAGCTTTGCTTTTACCATTTGTCCTAGGGTTCTGTCAGTTTTTTTATTATTTTTTTTTGTTTTTTACTTAATTTTTTTTTTTTAATAATTATTTTTCTCTTAATAATTTTATTTTATTTTACTTTATTTCATTTTATTTTATCTTCCTATTTCTTTCTTTCTATTTTTTCTCCCTTTTATTCTGAGCCGTGTGGAGGACAGGCTCTTGGTTCTCTAGCCAGGCGTCAGGGCTGCGCCACTGAGGTGGGAGACCCAAGTTCAGGACACTGGTCCACAAGACACCTCCCAGCTCCACGTAATATCAAACAGCGAAAATCTCCCAGAAATCTCCATCTCAACGCCAAGACCCAGCTCCACTCAAAGACCAGCAAACTACAGTGCAGGACACCCTATGCCAAACAGCTAGCAAGACAGGAACACAAACCCATCCATTAGCACAAAGGGTGCCTAAAATCATAATAAGGCCACAGACACCCCAAAACACACCACCAGACGTGGACCTGCCCAAAAGAAAGACAACATCCAGCCTCATCCACCAGAACAGGCACTAGTCCCCTCCACCAGGAAGCCTACACAACCCACTGAACCAACCTTAGCCACTGGGGACAGACTCCAAAAACAATGGGAACTACGAACCTGCAGCCTGTGAAAAGGAGACCCCAAACACAGTAAGTTAAGCAAAATGAGAAGATAGAGAAATACACAGCAGACGAAGGATCAAGGCAAAAGCCCACCAGACCTAACAAATGAAGAGGAAATAGGCAGTCTACCTGAAAAAGAATTCAGAATAATGATAGTAAAGATGATCCAAAATCTTGGAAATAAAATGGAGAAAATATAAGAAAGGTTTAACAAGGACCTAGAAGAACTAAAGAGCAAACAAATAGTGATGAACAACACAATAAATGAAATTAAAAATACTCTGGAAGGGATCAACAGCAGAATAACTGAGGCAGAAGAACGGATAAGTGACCTGGAAGATAAAATAGTGGAAATAACTACTGCAGAGCAGAAAAAAAAAAAAAAAATGAAAGGAATTGAGGACAGTCTCAGAGACCTCTGGGACAACATTAAATGCATCAACATTCGAATTATAGGGGTCCCAGAAGAAGAAGAGAAAAAGAAAGGAACTGAGAAAATATTTGCAGAGATTATAGTTGAAAACTTCCCTAATATGGGAAAGGAAATAGTTAATCAAGTCCAGGAAGCACAGAGAGTCCCATACAGGATAAATCCAAGGAGAAACACGACAAGACACATATTAATCAAACTATCAAAAATTAAATACAAAGAACAAATATTAAAAGCAGAAAGGGAAAAACAACAAAAAACACATAAGGGAATCCCCATAAGGTTAACAGCTGCTCTTTCAGCAGAAACTCTGCAAGCCAGAAGGGAGTGGCAGGACATATTTAAAGTGATGAAGGAGAAAAACCTACAACCAAGATTACTCCACCCAGCAAGGATCTCATTCAGATTTGACGGAGAAATTAAAACCTTTACAGACAAGCAAAAGCTAAGAGAATTCAGCACCACCAAACCAGCTTTACAACAAATGCTAAAGGAACTTCTCTAGGCAGGAAACACAAGTGAAGGAAAAGACCTACAATAATAAAACCAAAACAATTAAGAAAATGGTAATAGGAAGATACATATCGATAATTACCTTAAAGATAAATGGATTAAATGCTCCCACCAAAAGACACAGACTGGCTGAATGGATACAAAAACAAGACCCATATATATGCTGTCTAGAAGAGACCCACTTCAGACCTAGGGACACATACAGACTGAAAGTGAGGGGATGGAAAAAGATATTCCATGCAAATGGAAATCAAAAGAAAGCTGGAGTAGCAATACTTGTATCAGACAAAATAGACTTTAAAACAAAGACTATTACAAGAGACAAACAAGGACACTACATAATGATCAAGGGATCAATCCAAGAAGAAGATATAACAATTTTAAATATTTATGCACCCAACATAGGAGCACCTCAATATATAAGGCAAATACTAACAGCCATAAAAGGGGAAATCGACAGTAAAAGAATCATAGTAGGGGACTTTAACACCCCACTTTCACCAATGGACAGATCATCCAAAATGAAAATAAATAAGGAAACACAAGCTTTAAATGATACATTAAACAAGATGGACTTAATTGATATTTATAGGACATTCCATCCAAAAACAACAGAATACACATTTTTCTCAAGTGCTTATGGAACATTCTCTAGGACAGACCATATCTTGGGTCACGAATCAAGCCTTGGTAAATTTAAGAAAACTGAAATCGTATCAAGTATCTTTTCCGACCACAATGCTATGAGATTAGATATCAATTACAGGAAAAAATCTGTAAAAAATACAAACACATGGAGGCTAAACAACACACTACTTAATAACCAAGAGATCACTGAAGAAATCAAAGAGGAAATCAAAAAATACCTAGAAAGAAATGACAATGAAAACACGACGACGCAAAAGCTATGGGATGCAGCAAAAGCAGTTCTAAGAGGGAAGTTTATAGCAATACAATCCTACCTTAAGAAACAAGAAACATCTCAAATAAACAACCTAACCTTACACCTAAAGCAATTAGAGAAAGAAGAGCAAAAAAACCCAGAGTTAGCAGAAGGAAAGAAATCATAAATATCAGATCAGAAATAAATGAAAAAGAAATGGCGACAATAGCAAAGATCAATAAAACTAAAAGCTGGTTCTTTGAGAAGATAAACAAAATTGATAAACCATTAGCCAGACTCATCAAGAGAAAAAGGGAGAAGACTCAAATCAATAGAATTAGAAATGAAAAAGGAGAAGTAACCACTGACACTACAGAAATAAAAATGATCATGAGAGATTACTACAAGCAACTCTATGCCAATAAAATGGACAACCTGGAAGAAATGGACAAATTCTTAGAAATGCACAACCTGCCGAGACTGAACCAGGAAGAAGTAGAAAATATGAACAGACCAATCACAAGCACTGAAATTGAAACTGTGATTAAAAATCTTCCAACAAACAAAAGCCCAGGACCAGATGGCTTCACAGGCGAAATCTATCAAACATTTAGAGAAGAGCTAACACCTATTCTTCTCAAACTCTTCCAAAATATTGCAGAGGGAGGAACACTCCCAAACTCATTCTACGAGGCCACCATCAATCACCCTGATACCAAAACCAGACAAAGATGTCACAAAGAAAGAAAACTATAGGCCAATATCACTGATGAACATAGATGCAGAACTCCTTAACAAAATACTAGCAAACAGAATCCAACAGCACATTAAAAGGATCATACACTATGATCAAGTGGGGTTTATCCCAGGAATGCAAGGATTCTTCAAAATATGCAAATCAATCAATGTGATACACCATATTAACAAACTGAAGGAGAAAAACCATATGATTATCTCAATAGATGCAGAGAAAGCTTTTGACAAAATTCAACACCCATTTATGATAAAAACCCACCAGAAGGGCATAGAGGGAACTTTCCTCAACATAATAAAGGCCATATATGACAAACCCACAGCCAACATCGTCCTCAACGGTGAAAAACTGAAACCATTTCCACTAAGATCAGGAACAAGACAAGGTTGCCCACTCTCAACACTATGATTCAACATAGTTTTGGAAGTCCTAGCCACAGCAATCAGAGAAGAAAAAGAAATAAAAGGAATCCAAATCAGAAAAGAAGAAGTAAAGGTGTCACTGTTTGCAAATGACATGATGCTATACACAGAGAATCCTAAAGATGCTACCAGAAAACTACTAGAGCTAATCAATGAATTTGGTAAAGTAGCAGGATACAAAATTAATCCACAGAAATCTCTTGCATTCCTATACACTAATGATGAAAAATCTGAAAGTGAAATTAAGAAAACACTCCCATTTACCACTGCAACAAAAAGAATAAAAGATCTAGGAATAAACCTACCTAAGGAGACAAAACACCTGTATGCAGAAAATTATAAGACACTGATGAAAGAAATTAAAGATGATACAAATAGATGGAGAGATATACCATGTTCTTGAATTGGAAGAATCAACATTGTGAAAATGACTCTACTACCCAAAGCAATCTACAGATTCAATGCAATCTCTATCAAACTACCACTGGCATTTTTCACAGAACTAGAACAAAAAATTTCACAATTTGTATGGAAACACAAAAGATCCCGAAGAGCCAAACAAACTTGAGAAAGAAAAACGGAGCTGGAGGAATCAGGCTCCCTGACTTCAGACTATACTACAAAGCTACAGTAATCATGACAGTATGGTACTTGCACAAAAACAGAAATATAGATCAATGGAACAAGATAGAAAGCCCAGATATAAACCCACGCACATATGGTCACCTTATCTTTGATAAAGGAGGCAAGAATATACAGTGGAGAAAAGACAGCCTCTTCAATAAGTGGTGCTGGGAAAACTGGACATGTACATGTAAAAGAATGACATGAGAACACTCCCTAACACCATACACAAAAATAAACTCAAAATGGATTAAAGACCTAAATGTAAGGCCAGACACCATCAAACTCTTAGAGGAAAACATAGGCAGAACACTCTATGACATAAATCACAGCAAGATCCTTTTTGACCCACCTCCTAGAGAAATGGAAATAAAAACAAAAATAAACAAATGGGACCTAATGAAACTTAAAAGCTTTTGCACAGCAAAGGAAACCATAAACAAGACGAAAAGACAACCCTCAGAATGGGAGAAAATATTTGCAAATGAAGCAACGGAGAAAGGATTAATCTCTAAAACATACAAGCAACTCATGCAGCTCAATATCAAAAAAACAAACAACACAATCCAAAAATGGGCAGAAGACCTAAATAGACATTTCTCTAAAGAAGATATAGAGATTGTGAACAAACACATGAAAGAATGCTCAACATCATTAATCATTACAGAAATGCTAATCGAAACTACAATGAGATATCATCTCACACCAATCAGAATGGCCATCATCAAAAAATCTACAAACAATAAATGCTGGAGAGGGTGTGGAGAAAAGGGAACCCTCTTGCACTGTTGGTGGGAATATAAATTGACACAGCCACTATGGAGAACAGTATGGAGGTTCCTTAAAAAACTAAAAATAGAACTACCATGTAACCCAGCAATCCCACTACTGGGCATATACCCTGAAAAAACCATAATTCAAAAAGAGTCATGTACCACAATGTTCATTGCAGCTCTATTTACAACAGCCAGGATATGGAAGCAACCTAAATGTCCATCGACAGATGAATGGATAAAGAAGATGTGGCACATTTATACGATGGAATATTACTCAGCCATAAAAAAGAACGAAACTGAGTTATTTGTAGTGAGGTGGATGGACCTAGAGACTGTCATACAGAGTGAAGTAAGTCAGAAAGAGAAAAAGAAATACCGTATGCTAACACATATACATGGAATCTAAAAAAAAAATTAAATAAAATAAAAAAGGTCAGAAGAACCTAGGGGCAAGATGGGAACAAAGATGCAGACCTACTAGAGAATGGACTTGAGGATATGGGGAGGGGGAAGGGTAAGCTGGGACAAAGTGAGACAGTGGCATGGACATATATACACTACCAAACGTAAAATAGGTAGCTAGTAGGAAGCAGCGCATAGCACAGGGAGATCAGCTCGGTGCTTTGTGACCACCTAGAGGGGTGGGATAGCAAGGGTGGGAGGGAGGGAGATGCAAGACGGAAGAGATATGGGGGCATATGTATATGTATAACTGATTCACTTTGTTATAAAGCAGAAACTAAGACACCATTGTAAAGCAATTATACTTCAATAAAGATGTTAAAAAAAATGGTAGTTAGGAAATAAACCTTTGAATTTGGTGCAAAAAAAAAATCTGTTTGAAGATGAAAAGATAACAAAATGTAGGGTCCTAAAAAGTACCATTTAGGTTCTCAAGTAGGGAAGACAAATGATGGACAGAGTTTTAGGAAAATTAGTCTAGCAGTGCTATTCAGGATGGACTGAAAAGGAGTATGAATGAAAGCACAGAGACAAGTGGTGAAGCTATTCAAGGAAAAAAAAAAGCTAAATAATTATGCCATCGCTTTTACAATGAAGCCAAATCTTCTTAGCATAGTATTCAAGACCATCTATAATATGTTGTCAATCTATATTTGTAGTCTTATCTCTCACCTTACCTCCTTATGCAAGCCACAGTCTAACCCAGTGTTCCTCAAAGGGAGATGATATGTTAATAGGCGTTATGCGAAGAAAAGGGTCCTGTGGTCAAAATAGTTTAGAAACACTGATTGAAAAAAAGTTAAAACAGGCTTCTTTACTTGAGGATTTCTCAGAACCTATAATAACCCCCTCTTTGACAACCACTGTTTCATAATCCAGATTTTCTCATTGGGCCATGCTTCTAAGACAGTTCTTTCCTTAGCATCCCTCTTCAATGCTACTTTGTTTATAAATAGAAAGTACAGAATAACCTCGTGTTGCATGCTCTGATTGGTTTCCTTTTATTTAAATTGGCAACATAAACCTTCAGAGACCATGTGAAATACTGAGTCAAACCCCTATGCTCTTAAGAGACGATGGATTTTCTGGTCTATTTAACACCTATTAAGGTATCATAAAATAGCACTGAAAACCATCCCCTACAACTCCTTCTGACACACACATCTCATTATTTGTTTTTGGAAGGACAAATTACATCAGTCTTTACTTGGAAAATAAAATAGGACCATGTCACTGAAACATACATAATACTTTAAAACCAGGCCCTATCAGGCCTTGCTTGAAAAGGTTGCAACTGCTTAACAGTTAAACTTAAAGGGATACATCTATTTGCAACTCTAAATATTCCATTAGTAGCTAGGTCCTGTCAGGACTCTGGTTCTAAATGATGATCTCCAAGAGCTTTCTAATTTGCCTGGGAAAGTTGCTTCTAGTTGAGTTGGCATTCAAAGTTTCACCCCAGGGGCAATTTTATTTTTTAAATGTTGAGGTAGAAACCACCAAATAGAGCCACATAATTGGCACCTCCACTGGCAGCAGCTGCAGAGAGGTGAGGTAGGGTGAGCATTCTCAAAGGCAAGATCTGATTTGCACTCTATTGCAGAGGCACAAGGGGAAAATACACTGTTTTTCCTTAAGTGAAGAGGTTCAGGTAGGAAAATTTGCTGGAGACTTCAGAGGCTTTCCTTTGTTAGGTTCCTTCAGAATATTACTCATGTCTATTAAAAGACCAGCTACTTTATCATTGTTTCTGACTGGAATCACCCTTTGGATATATCTATCAACCTACAAACAATCCCTGGGTGCCTAGGAAGTGCCCAACACCAGGCCTGGGAGCCAGAAGACATGGATTTTAGGCCTGGCTCTGCCTCAACGTAGCTGTGTAACTTAAGCCCCTTTCCTATTTGAGGCCTCAGTTTCTTTAGCTTTCAAATCAATTATCATTCCTACCCTATTTCTGACATGGGATTGTTAGAGGAAATAATGGAGATAATAGATATGAAAGCCCTTTGGAAATATACTATCAACTTCTGTGTACCAAGTTCAAAATATTCCTTCTCATGGATTATAGGTTGCAAGGAGCAGAGACCTGCTGAAAGTAGATTTATTTTAGAAAAGGAGACTTGTTTTATGGATGCAGAACATTTCCATAAAATACTATTGTAAGAAGTACTGGACCTTACAGGAACTAGAAAGTCAAAAGGCAGCTTCTCTGTCTCCCTGTCCTCCCCAACCCCCACCTCTAGGCCATGTGGTCACCCATCTCCATTTCTCTATATGTCTGCCTTATTATTTTCCTGCTAACCAACTTGTGCATGTTCATGACTCAACAGTCTAACTGACTCAGTCTTTGTAATCCCAACTCCACAGTTCTTGGAGAATCTGATGTCCATATAAATATCAGCCATAGCAAAGAGAACAGGACTGTGTGAGAGTCGGACAGAATGCTCCTTCTCAGATGTGAATAAATCAAGTTCACTACGATGATTATAGTGATGGTAAAGAAAATGGCTGGCACTTCTGTGTAGAAGTGTGATGACTATAAAATTACATAAATAACCTGTCACCTCATTAGAGTCTCATTAAAAGCAGAATTACTCTTCCCAAAAGCTCAAATGAGGTTGTCTACTTGTAACAGAGAGAGAGATGCCTCTGCATCAGAGGGAGAGAACGGGCATGGTTCCTTACCTATAACTAGTGGTAAGGGAAAAACTTGAACATTATTAATGCCTTTCTATTTCTCTGGCTTGCATGATTCATGGTTTAAAAAAAAGAGAGAGAGAGAGAGACAGAGTCTCTATAATCCATTTACCTTACCTGTCCCCATTTGCCACTGAAAAACCAATAAAGTTACAAAAGGTGATGCTTTCAGATATTTGCAAAAGTTAACTTAACTGAAAATTTATGCTTTTTTTAAAAATAAATTTATTTATTTATTTATTTATTTTTGGCTGCGTTGGGTCTTTGTTGCTGCGCACAGGCTTTCTCTAGTTGCGGTGAGCGGGGGCTGCTCTTTGTTGCGGTATGCGGGCTTCTCATTGCGGCGGCTTCTCTCGTTGTGGAGCGTGGGCTCTAGGTGCACAGGCTTCAGTAGTTGTGGCTCGCGGGCTCTAGAGCACAGGCTCAGTAGTTGTGGCGCACAGGCTTAGTTGCTCCGTGGCATGTTGGATCTTCCTGGACCAGGGCTCGAACCCGTGTCCCCTGCATTGGCAGGCGGATTCTTAACCACTGCGCCACCAGGGAAGTCCCTGCTTTTTAAACTCAATGAATTAAATGAAAAAAACATTTTAACTTGATTTTTAATGTGACATTTTTAAGCCTTAAAGGAAGATTTTCTATGTATAAGTAACTGAGTGAATTTGCCAAAGGACAGACCTATTTGAAAATGGGTCAGTGTTTCCAATTGAGCTTTGATAAGCACATATTACCACCTCCTTTCCTATATCCACCAGGGCAATCACCAGTTTCACCCCCGTGGTCAAAATCAGTATTGCGGTGTGAGTGAATCTAAGACCGAAATAAATCTTCCCAGTAGAGTTTTTTGAAGGTCCTACTAAACACATGGAACTTAGATATTTCTCGCAAATTCAAAATCAATCATCTTATTTGATGGGTAATGGATGGAATGACAAAAAGCATGCCCCCATCTTGCAAATGATGTGAAACGGACCAAGGATGTGACTTTGGTGTCACTGATCACACTTGCACAAGGAGCAGCATGGCCACAGAGTAGCTCTGCAGTTTATATCAAGAGCAGAGATACCTTACTTAGCTAAGCCTGGCATCTCTGCAATCAGAGACTATCTATTCATTACATGAACATGAAATTCAATAGGTAAGTTATGGCACCAATTCTGAGAACAGGCAGAAAACAGCCCCCCCTGGCTGCAAGGTGGCATTTGAGTCATATTTTTATTTACTATGTATCTCTTCAGTGAATCCAGATACCTGAGTTTTAAAATATCTGCCCATGTGAAGAGATTACACTGGAGCCCAAGGGAGAAAGTGTTTTATAATCTATTCTTATTTTCTTCTTTTTCCTATCTCACTTTCCAGGACACCCATGAAGCATGAATCTCTCCAGAGAGGAGAACAAGACTACAAGATGGGAAATAAATACAGTCATCTTTTGAAGACTTCCCATTTACCTACCAATCTCCCTCTTTCATGTCATAGCTGCTTTCAAATCATGGAAGAATGAGTTGGGTTCCCTTGTTATGATGAAATAGAGTGCTTTCTGCCATGTGGAACACACAGTTGTACTTTCAATAGATATTTATCAAATATATCATGCAGTGTAGCTAGACATGGAAATTAGAATTTTTTCCAGAAAAAAAATCATTACAGAGGTCACAGGTTATGCATATACCTTCAGCATACAAGAGAAGAAGCCCAAAATTCTTGGGAAGACAAATCCAGACTCAGAGAAAGATTCTGGTCCACTGTATGTATTTGGGAGGGGGTGGGGGAGCAACAAATGAAATGTAATTTTAAAGGCAAGATATCATGAGCTAGCCCAAAAATGACCATTGCTACCTGCTAACATGTTTATGCACCTGCAGCAAATGCTTTACTTCTAAGCACAACAAAGGGTATTAATTCTCAACTATTAGTATATTTCAGAATCACCTAAGAATTTTATTAAAATGTAGACACTCAGGTCCTAACCCCCTAAGTTCCTAATTTAGAAAATCTGTGGTAGGTCCTAGTAATGTACATATTGTTATCAAGTACTCTGAATGGTTCTGATGCCTTCAGATAAGCTATTGCTTCCAGTAGTCCATTATAAAAACCACATAATATGAACATATTGACCCATGGCCTCCTAATGGCTCTTTAACAAAGGTGATCTTAACAGATAAGTTGATTTCGTGTGTAGGATTTTGCTTGAGATAGAGGGAAGAGGAAGACTGGAACTTGAGGTACTGCTGGGGCAGGAGAACAGCAATAGGGGGACGTTAGCCCAGTGGTAGCCTGAGGCTGTGTATGGGCATAAGATGAAGACAGTTATGATGAAGCCAGATTAAAAGAGAAATGGGAGCAAGTGGCAGAGAACTGAAATTCTTGACTTCTTTGCAGCAAGCATGCCCCATATGAGAAAAAATAAGTGTCCAGGAAGTATGGCTATCCAGTCAATAAATCCCCCGTGCCATCATCTCTGCTGTCTTCTCTCTCGGTTGCCTGCTTATACTGATGGTAGCAGCACCATTAGGCAAAAGATATAGAAGACAAACATGGCACCATCAGAAACATTCCCATGAATGCTCCCAGCAGAATGGTGCCACAGAAAGAGCCATGGACTGGGGTCAGGAGACCTGGGTTCCAGACCAGGCTCACCACTAACTTCACTTCACATCTTTGAGGCTTGTTTGTCACTCCCTTGACTAGAATCCATAATTCAGTCCCAGCAGGCAGGGCAGCTGAACAAGCAGAGGGCTGCAGCAAGGAAGAGGAGGGCTGAGGGCCGAGGAGATGTGGGCCAAATCATGTTCCCTCAAGCATTGCTCAAGAACGGAAGAACCGGAGATTGATTCAAGATGGCGGAGTAGAAGGACCTGCACTCACTCCCTCTTGTGAGAGCACCAGAATCACAACTAACAGCTGAACAATCATCGACAGGAAGATGCTGGAACTCACCAAAAAAGATACCCCACATCCAAAGACAAAGGAGAAGCTGCAATGAGACAGTAGGAGGGGCGCAATCACAATAAAATCAAATCCCATAACTGCTGGGTGAGTGACTCACAAACTGGAGAACACTTATACCTCAGAAGTCCACCCACTGGAGTGAAGGTTCTGAGCCCCATGTCAGGTTTCCCAACCTGGGGGTCCGGCAACGGGAGGAGGAATTCCTAGAGAATCAAACTTTGAAGACTAGCGGGATTTGATTGCAGGACTTCAACAGGACTGGGAGAAACAGAGACTCTACTCTTGGAGGGCACACACAAAGCAGTGTGCGCATTGGGACCCAGGGGAAGGAGCAGTGACCCCATAGGAGACTGAACCAGACCTACCTGCTAGTGTTGCAGGGCCTCCTGCAGAGGCAGGGGATGGCTGTGGCTCACAGTGGGGACAAAGACACTGGTAGAAGAAGTTCTGGGAAGTACTCCTTGGTGTGAGCCCTCCCAGAGTCCACCATCAGCCCCACCAAAGAGCCAGGTAGGCTCCAGTGCTGGGTCGCCTCAGGCCAAAAAACCAACAGGGAGGGAACCCAGCCCCCCCATCAGCAGACAAGCAGATTAAAGTTTTACTGAGCTCTGCCCACCAAAGAAACACCCAACTCTACCCACCACCAGTCCCTCCCATCAGGAAACTTGCACAAACCTCTTAGATAGCCTCATCCACCAGGGGGCAGACAGCAGAAGCAAGAAGAACTATAGTTCTGCAGCCTGTGGAAGGAAAACCACATTCACAGAAAGACAGACAAAATGAAAAGGCAAACGACTATGTACCAAATGAAGGAACAAGATAAAACCCCAGAAAAACAACTAAATGAAGTGGAGATAGGCAACCTTCCAGAAAAGGAATTCAGAATAATGATAGTGAAGATGATCCAGGACCTCAGAAAAAGAATGGAGGCAAATATCGAGAAGATGCAAGAAATGTTTAACAAAGACCTAGAAGAATTAAAGAACAAACACCTAGAAGAATTAAAGAACAAACAAACAGAGATGAACAATACAATAACTGAAATGAAAAATACACTAGAAGGAATCAATAGCAGAATAACGGATAAGTGACCGGGAAGACAGAATGGTGGAATTCACTGCCAGGCAACAGAATAAAGAAAAAAGAATGAAAAAAAATGAAGACAGCCTAAGAGACCTCTGAGACAACATTAAATGCAACAACATTCACATTATAGGGGTCCCAGAAGGAGGAGAGAGAAAGGACCCGAGAAAATATTTGAAGAGATTATACTCGAAAACTTCCCTGACGTGGGAAAGGAAATAGCCACCCAAATCCAGGAAGCACAGAGAGTCCCAGGCAGGATAAACCCAAGGAGAAACACACCGGGACACAAAGTAATCAAACTGACAAAAAATAAAGACAAAGAAAAATTATTGAAAGCAAAAAGGGAAAAATGACAAATAACATATAAGGGAAATCCCATAAGGTTAACAGCTGATTTCTCATCAGAAACTCTACAAGCCATGAGGGAGTGGCATGATATGTTTAAAGTGATGAAAGGGAAGAACCTACAACCAAGATTATTCTACCCAGCAAGGATCTCATTCATATTCGACAGAGAAATTAAAACCTTTACGGACAAGAAAAAGCTAAGAGAATTCAGCACCACCAAACCAGCTCTACAACAAATGCTAAAGGAACTTCTCTAAGTGGGAAACACAAGAGAAGAAAAGGACCTACAAAAACAAACCCAACAAACCCATAACAATTAAGACAATGGTAATAGGAACATACATATCAATAATTACCTTAAACGTGAATGGATTAAATGCTCCAACCAAAAGACACAGGCTGGCTGAATGTATACAAAAACAAGACCGATATATATGCTGTCTACAAGAGACCCACTTCAGGCCTAGGGACACATACAGACTGAAAGTGAGGGGATGGAAAAAGATATTCCACGAAATGGAAATCAAAAGAAAGCTGGAGTAGCAATGTACATATCAGATAAAATAGACTTTAAAATAAAGAATGTTACAAGAGATAAGGAAGGACACTACATAATGATCAAGGGATCAATCCAAGAATATATATGCACCCAACATCAGAGCACCTCAATACATAAGGCAACTGCTAACAGCTATAAAAGAGGAAATCGACAGTAACACAGTAATAGTGGGGGACTTTAACCTCACGTGCACCAATGGACAGATCATACAGACAGAAAATTAATAAGGAAACACAAGCTTTAAATGACACAATAGACTAGATAGATTTAGTTGATATTTATAGGACATTCCATCTAAAAACAGCAGATTACACTTTCTTCTCAAGTGCACAAGGAACATTCTCCAGTATAGATCACATCTTGGGCCACAAATCAAGCCTTGGTAAATTTCAGAAAAGTGAAATCATTTCAAGCATCTTTTCCGAGCACAACCCTATGAGAATAGAAATCAATCACAGGGAAAAAAACCATAAAAAACACAAACACATGGAGGCTAAACAATACATTACTAAATAACCAAGAGATCACTGAAGAAATCAAAGAGGAAATCAAAAAATACATAGAGACAAATTACAGTGAAAACATGATGATCCAAAACCTATGGGATGTAGCAAAAGCAGTTCTAAGAGGGAAGTTTATAGCAATACAATCCTACCTTAAGAAACAAGAAACATCTCAAATAAACAACCTAACCTTACATCTAAAGCAATTAGAGAAAGAAGAACAAAAACACCCCAAAGTTAGCAGAAGGAAAGAAATCATAAAGATCAGATCAGAAATAAATGAAAAAGAAATGAAGGAAATGATAGCAAAGATCAATAAAATTAAAAGCTGTTTCTTTGAGAAGATAAACAAAATTGATAAACCATTAGCCAGACTCATCAAGAAAAAAAGGGAGAAGAGTCAAATCAATAGAATTAGAAATGAAAAAGGAGAAGTAACAACTGACACTGCAGAAATACAAAGGAACATGAGAGACTACTACAGGCAACTCTATGTCAATAAAAGGGACAACCTAGAAGAAATGGACAAATTCTTAGGAAGTTATAACCTTCTAAGACTGAACCAGGAAGAAATAGAAAATATGAACAGAACAATCACAAGTAATGAAATTGAAACTGTGATTAAAAATCTTCCAACAAATAAAAGTCCAGGACCAGATGGCTTCACAGGTGAATTCTATCAAAGATTTAGAGAAGAGCTAACACCCATCCTTCTCAAACTCTTCCAAAAAATTGCAGAAGAAGGAACACTCCCAAACTCATTCTATGAGGCCACCATCACCCTGATACCAAAACCAGACAAAGATACTACAAAAAAAGAAAATTACAGACCAATATCACTGATGAATATAGATGCAAAAATCCTCAACAAAATACTAGCAAACAGAATCCAACAACACATTAAAAGACTCATACACCATGATCAAGTGGGGTTTATCCCAGGGATGCAAGGATTTTTCAATACATGAAAATCAATCAATGTGATACACCATATTATCAAATTGAAGAATAAAAACCATATGGTCATCTCAATAGATGCAGAAAAAGCTTTTGACAAAATTCAACACCCATTTATGATAAAAACTCTCCAGAAAGTGGGCATAGAGGGAACCTACCTCAACATAATAAAGGCCATATGTGACAAACCCACAGCCAACATCATTCTCAATGGTGAAAAACTGAAAGCATTTCCTCTAAGATCAGGAACAAGACAAGGATGTCCACTCTCACCACTATTATTCAACATAGTTTTGGAAGTTTTAGCCACAGCAATCAGAGAAGAAAAAGAAATACAAGGAATACAAATTGGAAAAGAAGAAGTAAAACTGTCACTGTTTGCAGATGACATGATACTATACATAGAGAGTCCTAAAGATGCCACCAGAAAACTACTAATCAATGAATTTGGTAAAGTTACAGGTTACAAAATTAATGCACAGAAATCTCCTGTATTCCTATACACTAACAACGAAAGACCAGAAAGAGAAATTAAGGAAACAATCCCATTCACCATTGCAACAAAAAGAATAAAATACCTAGGAATAAACCTACCTAAGTCGGTAAAAGACCTGTACTCAGAAAACTGTAAGACACTGATGAAAGAAATCAAAGATGACACAAACAGAGGGAGAAATATAGCATGTTCTTGGATTGGAAGAATCAATATTGTGAAAATGACTATACTACCCAAAGCAATCTACAGGTTCAATGCAATCCCTATCAAATTACCAGTGGTGTTTTTTACAGAACTAGAACAAAAAATCTTAAAATTTATATGGAGACACAAAAGACTGTGAATAGCCAAAGCAGTCTTGAGGGAAAAAAACAGAGCAGGAGAAGTCAGTCTCCCTGACTTCAGACTATACGTCAAAGCTACAGTTATCAAGAAAATATGGTACTGGCACAAAAACAGAAATATAGATCAATGGAACAGGATAGAAAGCCCAGAGATAAACCCACGCACCTATGGTCAACTAATCTATGACAAAGGAGGCAAGGATATACAATGGAGAAAAGACAGCCTCTTCAATAAGTGGTGCTGGGAAAACTGGACAGCTACATGTAAAAGAATGAAATTAGAACACTCCCTAGCACCATACACAAAAATAAACTCAAAATGGATTAGAGACCTAAATGTAAGCCCAGACACTGTAAAACTCCTAGAGGAAAACATAGGAAGAACACTCTTTCACATAAATCACAGAAAGATCTTTTTTGATCCACCTCCTACAGTAATGGAAATAAAAACAAAAATAAACAAATGGGACCTAATGAAACTTAAAAGCTTTTGCAAAGCAAAGGAAACTACAAAGAAGATGAAAAGACAACCCTCAGAATGGGAGAGAATATTTGCAAATGAAACATCAAAGGATTAATCTCCAAAATATATAAACAGCTCATGCAGCTCAATATTAAAAAACCAAACAACCCAATCGAAAAATGGGCAGAAGACCTAAATAGACATTTCTCTAAAGAAGACATACAGATGGCCAAGAAGCACATGAAAAGCTGGTCAACATCACTAATTATTAGAGAAAGGCAAATCAAAACAACAATGAGGTATCACCTCACACCAGTTAGAATGGACATCATCAGAAAATCTATAAACAACAAATGCTGCAGAGGGTGTGGAGAAAAGGGTACCCTCTTACACTGTTGGTGGGAATGTAAATTGATACAGCCACTATGGAGAACAGTATGGAGGTTCATTCAAAAACTAAAAATAGAACTACCATACGCCCCAGCAATCCCACTACTGGGCATATACCCAGAGAAAACCGTAATTCAAAAAGACACATGCACCCCAATGTTCATTGCAGCACTATTTACAATAGCCAGGTCATGGAAGCAACCTAAATGCCCACTGACAGACGAATGGATAAAGAAGGTGTGGTACATATATACAATGGAATATTACTCAGCCATGAAAAGGAACGAAATTGGGTTATTTGTAGAGACGTGGATGGATCTACACACTGTCATACAGAGTGAAGTCAGTCAGAAAGAGAAAAACAAATATCGTATATTAACACATATATGTGGAACCTAGAAAAATGGTACAGATGAACTGGTTTGCAGAGCAGAAATAGAGACACAGATGTAGAGAACAAACGTATGGACACCAAGGGGGGAAAGTGGTGGGGCGGGGGGTGGTGGTGGGATGAATTGGGAGATTGGGATTGACATATATACACTAATATGTATAAAATAGATAAATAATAACCTGCTATATAAAAAATAAATAAAATAAAATTCAAAAAAAAAAAAAAAAAAGAACGGAAGAACCCTCTTTGCCGCTCAGCCAGCTGACCAACTTCAAACTTCAAAGGGAAAGGAAAAAAGGAAAAAGACACACAGGCAGATTAATGCTACATGTACCACAAGAAGTACAGCTAAATTCATCAATGTCCAGTCTCTAGAGAAGGATGCAAAAACCACATCGCCAATAAAGCATTGTACAGAAGCTTGCAAAAGCAAAAATGCAAACTAGAGAAAAACTGGAGGCAGAGAAGCACCTGAGGGGGTTAGAGGGGCTTCCAGGCCTAGATCTGTGTCCAAATGGGATGAGGGGGTGCCGGTTCTAGCCATATGGACAGACACGCTCTGGGCAAAAGCCTGAAATTGCTAATTAGATAAATGTGGGTGTTCAGCAACCCAGCTGCTCCTCTTACTGTATCCCTGTAACCCCTTTGGGCTCCCAGCCCCCACCCCAAGTATTCACTGTCCTCCTGCTGCTTGTCCCCTGGCTTTTCAGGAAGCCCTCTGGCTTCAAAACCTGCTCTCTGCTAGGTGATTGCAGGTCAGAATCAGATAAACAGACACCTCTAACCAGAGAAGAGGCACGTTTTGAAAACATCTTCAAAAAGTAATTCCAAAAGGTAGAAATTTCAGTCTCCATAGAAATTTGGTAGAGGACAGAACTGATCCAAGGCCTGACTGCCAAACAGACAAACATTCTATGGTCTCAGTCTCTCCTTTCTGTACTTTGTTCTTCCTGCTTGCCTACCCTCTAAAATCTATCTTGAACAGGTAACCAGTGTCTTCATCCTCTCTCCCCTCCCTTTATCAAATTCTGCTCCCATAAAACAACCTGCAGGATTCTAATTATGCAGCGATACAGGTATAAACCAGGCAGTGTTCACAGTGGCATCCCTGAGTAGTGGGATTATGAATGAGGATACGTTTACATTTGTCTTTCCTATATTCTGCACGTTTTCGACAATAAACAATATTTACTTTTATTATTTAAAAAAACCTGCAGTGTCATTAATACCTCTATTAGGGTAGGACACTGTGTTCTTTTCCCAGTGGTGGGTAAATTTCAAGGCCTCTCTCACTGTCAAATGACAGGCTCTGTCATCTCCTATTGAAAGGGTTTCTGGATTTAGTGAGCAATTTGGGGTGAGGGGAATTACAACCCTTCTCCTGTGCCCTGAAGTCAGAGAATCCATCCAAAACTAGGACTGATTCCAAGTACAGACCTGGCAGGTAAGGTTCATCTTGATATTACTCATGAATGTTGGAAGCAATAAAATCACTAAACCCTAAATCACGTATCAAATTTCTTATTTCCATGTAATTTCTAACTGCTAATAGAACTGATCTATAAAATAATGACCCTTAGAGTTGATAGTTACATGTAAAATACTTTGAGGTGGTAGATCAAAGGAAATCTGTTGCCGGAGTGATTCTTGATTGTTTCAAGGAATTTTTTTTTTTTTTTTTTTATGGCTGTGTTGGGTCTTCGTTTCTGTGCGAGGGCTTTCTCCAGTTGTGGCAAGCGGGGGCCACTCTTCATCGCGGTGCACAGGCCTCTCACTATCGCGGCCTCTCTTGTTGCGGAGCACAGGCTCCAGACGCGCAGGCTCAGTAACTGTGGCTCACGGGCCCAGCTGCTCTGCGGCATGTGGGATCTTCCCAGACCAGGGCTCGAACCCGTGTCCCCTGCACTGGCAGGCAGACTCTCAACCACTGCGCCACCAGGGAAGCCCTGTTTCAAGGAATTTTTAAAAAGGAATTCCATGATATCCTATGGGCAAGATAAAGAAATGCAGAATGTCTAGATAACAATACAGTGAGGTGCAACCTTAACTGACGCTGACAAAAGGCTCAATGTCAACCTTCATCCAATCCTATACAACATGGTAATCAGTAACTTGAATGAAGATATAGAGAGCCTGTTGGTCAAAATTCCAGGTGACAAGTAGTTTAAAAGAAGAGCAAATACATTGGTTGACAGAATCAAAACATAACGAGTCAAAACAGAATAGGAATAAAGTACCACACTTGTGTCCCAAAAATCAAATGTTCAAGACAGGGAGATCTGACACATGAAAATGTTTTAGAAGCTTCTGTTAACAAATTCTGTTGAGTCAACAGAGTGCTGTGGCTCCTCAAAACTGCCAATATAACTGCGTTAAGAGAAATGTACTATCAGTCATTACAAAGCCAATAAATAGGCTGCAATAGGCAATTGATCCAAAAAATAGAGCTGTTCTTCTTCATAGGATTCTGTGTTTGGTTATGCTTATTCTTATCTAGAGGCAGTAGTGCCCCCAGTGAGCATATGAAAATGTGTTGGGGGTATTTGGGGTTGTCACAATGACTCAGGAGAACCACTAGCATCCATTGGGTAAGGGCCAGAGATGCTAAAAATCTTGCAAATGTGCAAAAGGATCCTACATGTATACAGAACTTTCTTGTCTAAAATATAAATAGCATCCATCCCCAATGAGAAACATTAAACTAGCAAGAGAAACCAGGATTGGGAAGAGTCTAGGAACCAAGTCATAAGAGGCAGAGTGGAAATGACTGAGAATATCTAGCCCGGAAGAAAAAAAAGGGGGCTGAAAAAGAATAATAACTCTTTCCAAATATATGAAGCGCTGTGTTAATTACTTAAGGTTTCATAGTTAACTAGTAGAGAGGTAGGCCAGGAACTCAGTCTCTGGAGGCAGATTCTTTGAGCCGTGGATAGGAGGTAAGTTGGCCTTTGGAACCTGCCAGATATGGTTGGCAGGCTTTACTACCTGCTTCTATTGTGTACTAATATAGCAGAGCTATCATAAAGATTAAATAAGATGATCAAAATGAAGGCCTTACTTTGTGTCCATCATGTCAAGACAGCTCAGTAAATACTAGCTACCAGTATTTTGAGGCAGTGTAGCGTGGCAGTTGGTTTAGACTCTGATTCAAGTTACGTGGGTTTGACTATTATACAAGAAACAATATGCAAGGTGGTTAGAAGGGTGGATTCTGAAAACACCCTGTGATAGCCTATGCTTAAATAGTGGCTCTGTTATATTCTAGCTGTGTGATCTTGGACTCAAATCACTTAATCTCTCTGTGCCTTAGTTTCCACATCTGTCAAACAGCAATAACAATAGTACTCCCATTGGGCTGCTGTGAAGATTAAATGATCCTATAAATCATGCTTGGGAGAGTGAATGTCACACAGTGAGCATTATATAAGTATTTGCTACAATTACCTACTGCTTGTGAGCTTTGTAACCTTGAACAGTTTACTTAACACGGCTTCAAGTTCCTTGTCTGCAGAATGGGGATAATAATATTTTTGTGAAGATTGAGGAAGATACGACACACAAAGCTCCTAGTACAGCACCTGCCAGGCATATCATAAGTACATGAAATATTAACTAACATTATTATCAGTGGTGAAAGGCACCAAGAGCACAAGCAAATCAACCCCTCCATCATTCTAATAAACACATAGTTAACATGTGATATAACTTCTCCTAGACATTATTTGTTAACAACAATTTCTGGAGATGAGGCTCAAACCTCATCATTCTTTTTTTCAAAAATTTCCAAGGTGATTCTAATATGCGGCCGAGGTTGAAGACCACTGCACTGGACACTGTATTTCCCTGACCTCCCTCAAATCTTACAGCAGTGAGGCAACAGAGATGACTAGCTCAGCTTCTTCCAGAAGGAACAGAACGCTGGGGCACATAGAGAAAATGCATACACCCTAACAACAAGCCTTTTCAAAATGAATCTTTTTTTCTGTGATCTGAAAATCACTGCAGTAGAATCGACAGAAGGCGGGAAGGCAGTACAGTCAGAGCAGTGACCACAAACATAAGACATCTTTAGAATTTCATGCTTTTATTTATTTTTAATCTGTGTGAATTTTGCCATCTATTACACAGTGCAGCTGCATTTTGACATTAAGTTGCATTTGCCACGTAAGTAAAACTGCCTCTCCAAGAAGATGCATCACGTTTATCCTATGGAGCCTCATACACGCTGGCATAATGCCACATGCTTTTGGTAGGCAGCTTTCAAAGATGACCCCCCCCCAGCCCCCAATGATCCCGGGCCTGTTATTATCACATATATCCCTACATTTTGCAGCTCAAGAAACTGAGGCAAGATCAAAGCGCTAGCAAGTATCAGAGGCAGGATTCTGACTCAAGCAGTCTAGATCCAAAGCTCATTATATGCATCCAGATAGACTAAGGTTTGAGGTCTAATCTCAGTTCTGCCATTCACTCTCTCTTTGACCTTGGATAAGCTATCTCAATTCACTGAACCTCAGTTTCCTTATCCATTAAATGGGAACACTTACAGTGCCGAACTCACAGAGTTGTTATGAGGATTAAATAAAATTTTGGATCTAAAGTATACGGCACAGAGCTTGATTTGGTAATCTGTTGCCATTATTAAAGGCCCTCCACTAGTACTTGTGGAGGCTGAGACAAGAGCACAAATGGAGGCCCACATACCAGGTGTCTACACATTTTAAAAATATAAATCAAAATTTTAAAAGTTAAATAAAATATGTTCTCTCCTCCTACCTTGAAAAATATAATTCATAACTTTGAAGGCCAGGTTCAAATTTTGAATTCTCAGATTCCCCAGAGTTCTGCACCAGAATATGTCAGTGGCCCCAGGTCACTGGCCTGCTCCCTTCTCTTCCCACTCCAAGCTCTGTTCTACAGAGTGCAGGGCCTTGCACACATGCATGTAGATATTCCAGCCCCCAAATCCAAGTTCTGACTATACTAGGGTTGTGAGATTCAGCAAACAGAAATATAGGGTGTCATACATTTTATCTGGCAACCCTAGACTATACTGCCTTCCACAGTTGCCTTCAGGCCTAAAGGTGAACACACTGGCAGCACTAAGTCCTCTCCCTGTGGAGAGGGGCAGCCAAAGGAGGGCCAGAGTATGGACCTTTTAGAGCATGGAGCCCAGGGCAGTAGCACCCCTTGCCCAGGTCTAAGATTGGACAGGCCCTAAGTAATTAAATGAGCTTTATTTCTGGATCTCCTTTCTAACCTCCACTGTTTCATCTTCTGTACTGCTTTCTCTCACACCAGTGTGCTCAAACAGCTTCTAACACCCCAGTTCCCTGGTTCCTATGCTCCTGATTTATGTCTGGCTCAGAAACACTGAAAAAAAGCCTTGTCCATAGGGTTATATTCATTCATGTAATCTATATAAGCCACAACTCAAATCCTCTCTCCACCCCCATTCCCACTCATGATTCCTTAATAATTCCTCTGAATTATTGCCAAAGATTTCTGGAGAACAGTGAGGGGAGGGAAAAAGTTATACATGTGTTTTTGTGTGCATCCAAGAAATAAAATCATAAATAGCAGGCCAGGTAAAGTCCAAGAATAAAATGATGGAGCAGGCAAAGGCAGCCAAGCCATCATTAAATGCATCACATTAAGAAATGGGATTCATTTTGTTCAACAATCATCTTGTAAAGGTATATTCATCAAAGACTGACTAAATGTAATAAAGCAAGGCACAAATAGAATGGGCAACATTTTCCCCCAATTGCTTGAAGTGTTATATTTATAATCTGTTCATCTACATAGAAAAGACTCTAAAGCTGAGAGAGGCCACAAGCCACATTTCCATATTCATAGCAAACCCAGAGATAAAGAAAAGTCAAGTCAAGGACATGGATCCTGGCACTGAAATTACATCCATCTTTCAGGAAGATGACACATAAGCCAGTCAAACAGACAGAGTTGGTCAAAATGTGTCTCAACAAGGTTGATAGAGGACTGACATCTGAGCACAGCTCTCGAAGACAGAAGTAATTTCCCAGGAAGACAAAAATGACTTGGGAGTTTAGGGTGATTGCAACCTCAGGAGGCAATAACAGTGGAATGTGTCTGCCAAACATGCTAATGCCAGCTAAGGCAGTTTAACAAATATGAATAAAATAATGTTTTCTGCTTTATTAGGCACTTACATGCCAGGTACTATGCTAAGTATGTTTATGTATATTATCTTGTTTAATCCTCACAAACAGCCTGGCAATTATTATTCTTCCCATTTTATAGAAGAGGAAATGGGGGTCCAGAGAGGTTAAATACCTTACTCAATATAACACAGTAAGACACAGAGCTGCTATTTGAACCCAGATATGCCAATCATTTGTCAGATCACTCCTGATTCAAGACCCACACCCCTAGAGAGAAACTGATAGCATGTACAGAGGAAGATGACCAAGGCCGTGAGGGGACTCCAAACTATGCCACATGTGGAAAAGTTCAAGAAACTAAAGATATTCATCATGAAGAGAAAAAAACTTAGGTGGACATAAGATCCATGAACTCGGGGATTATGTGTCTTTTAATCACCCATATATCCCCAATTTCTACCACAACACCTACCAATATAGTAGGTTCTCAATAAATATATGTTGAATAAACGGATGAATGAATTAATGGAAGAAAAGATAAATAAATGACTTCAGTGCTACCTTAAGATGTATAAAGGGTAATCATGTGGAAGAGCTATTATTCTAATAATCTATTTGGCTCTAGGGGCAGAAGCTGTAGGGTGTCAGATATTAACTAAAAATAATAAAGATTTTTCTCAGGGTTGTTATAGTCCATCAGGAGAATGGGGTTATCTTGGGAAGTCATAAATGTCTTGCTAGTGGAAGTATTTTCTTTTATTGATCATCAACAGATAAGCCAGTTTTGTGTTTTTGTTTTCCTTGTACAAAGAGGAGAAGAACAGGAAGGCTTGCTGACTTACTAGAGGTCATCAGGTTGACCATTTAGGTTCAGGGCATCATCCTTACCTTTTGAATTTAAATTACAACTTTGACCTTAAACACCGAAACTCAAGTATATATATGTAAAGTGGTAGTTTGCTTGAGTTTCAGAATGTGATTTGAATTTTTTTACTCCAACTCTATCTTTAAGCCTACCTAACTAGTCCATAGAATTGCTAACCAATGAATTGCTAACTAATATATATGAAAAACCAACAGATCAATGCTATTTGAAAAAGTCTGCTCACCCTAGTTAGTTGCTTAGAATCCAGTCCTCATGATCTGATTAACTGACCACCACCTAATTCATATCAGCCTGGTTTACCATAATGGAGGAATGTGGATAAGATGAAGAATTCTAACAGCTAAAATACAGAAAATGCTGTGGACCTATCATCGGGCAGATACATTTGATCCTCAATATTCATGAATTCCATATTTGCAAAATCGCCTCTTCCTAAATTTGTAATCCCTAGATCAATACTCATGGTGTTTCCACAGTAATTCATGGGCATGCAAATGCGCAGCGTGAAGAAACTTTTGAATTTCCACAGTGTGCACATTTCCAGTTGAGACGGAACAAGGGAATCCTCTGCCTTAAACAAGTGTCCTTTTCACAGTTTATTTAGTGCCACATTTTTGTATTTTTTCTTGATGATTTCACTATTTAAAATGGCTTCCAAGGACAGTGCTGAAGTGCCGTCTGGTGTTTCTAAGTGCAAGAGGCTTCAATGAGCCTTATGGAGAAAATACGTGTGTTAGATAAGCTTCATTCAGGCCTGAGTTATATACTGTGCTGTTGGCTATGAGTTCAATGTTAATGAATCAACAATATATATTAAATAAGGTGTCTTTAAACAGACACATATAAAACCAGGTTATGTATTGATCAGTTGACAAATCAGCTCACAGGAACCTAACCTAACCTAATTCAGTGTTTGTGGCAACTTTATAGAACATAACTACCATGAATAACAAGAATCAACTGTATATACTTTGAGAATCTCCTATTCCTGTCTGAGGTGAAAGGGGTCCTTGCTCAACATCTATGATCCCACCCTGGCTTCCTGGAGCTCACGAGCACACATCTACACACACATGGGCCGCAGCATGGCAGAGCAGGAACAGAGGCACATAAACAGAGACTCTAAGGTCTCAAACTCAGCCTCCTCAAGACAGAGTATCTATAATTCTGAAACAGGGAGACCAGCAAATCCAAGCCCTTGCTCAGGCTTTTCAATCCCAGCCAAACAGTCACCAATCTTCCCAAGGATGACATTGCCTGTGGCCTAGTTAGACATACTTTCTTCCTCCTGCTCAGGCCTCATGCTGGAGAGTAGGCTTCTTACTTAAAAGTAAAGCTTTTCAAAGATTTCTACTTTTGTTGAGAAATAAGCCATTCTGGTAAAGGGCTTTGCAGTAGGAGGCAAGGTACAAAAACAGAGTATAGGATTTGTCTCAGTGCTCAGCTGGACAGAGGACATCGTGCTATCGCAGTCCCAACTCATCCAGACCAGGTGTGCTATTCACTGAAGGCTGAATGGGCCCTGAGAGAGGTGACACACTGGGTCTCAGGACCCTCCCTCCCCAACAGAGAAACCAGTCAGCTCTAGGGGCTGCAGAAAAGTGTTCCCCACTGCTAATTTCAGTGAAATAACGACCGCATCCATTAGGAAAGAACTCCCACCACCACAGCTAGGAAACAGAAGTCCAGCCTTCCTGGCTAGATGTCCAACTAAGCAATTAGCCACTGAGCTCCCCAAAGCTTCAGATCACAGTACTTGCCACAAACACATGCCAACCACTACCAAGAGAAGTTTCTAAAGAAATAAAGTGGTTTTCTTGAGGTTTTTTTTTGTTTTTTGAGAAAGAGCACTTGACAAAAGGTACTAAAATACTCAGAATAAAAATCTCAAGCAGAGCTGTCAAAGGCATCAGAGTAAAGCACTGCAAATACATGCAAGAATTTGTTGTGCTTCTTCAAGCCAGACCACACTGCCACCTACTGAACAAGAATGCCCTTTTCCTTGGCCTTGTCTATCCTGAATGCTTCCTGAATATTCATTCTGGGAAATGTGGCCATTCGTTTCCCCCTTCTCAGGGCAGTTTGGCAACAGGACAGGCAGCCCCCTCTATGAACCAGCAGCATCTTCTCTGGCGCCCACCCACCAGAGGAAACAAAGTAATTGGATGGCAAGCCGGCACCATTAGACACTGACTCATCTGTTCCATGACAGAAGGTGGGGGAGGCACAGTCCAAATGAATGTGAGGAGATGCACACCACACCGAAAACAACTGAATCACAAGGCAATCACAGGGAAGAAACTGCTGACAAGCGTTTGAAGCAAGGCACCCATAACTGTGAATCACGTAGCATAACAGCTGGGTACCAAATGATTTGTAAATCTAGAAGATTCAGAAATAACTATGCAGCGACAACCCACATGAGATCCAATTCCTAGCCCAGATCCCCTGGACTGAGCCCACTGAGAAGCAGCAGTGGGCCTGGGATTAATTGCTTCCCAAACTGTTACTTGCCATCAAGCACTCACAGTTAGTGCCCTAGTTTCAAGCCTGAAATCCCAAATTACAAGGAGAAAGAGTCCAGGGGAAAACTAGATACCCAGGATGAGAGGCTGATATTTCCACTTGCCAGGTAAGTCTGTTCTCAGTAGGTAAAGCTCATTTCTCAAGACAGAGATAAGAGGCAAGGGAAGTAAAAAAAAGTAAAGGAGAAAAAAAAAAAAGGGAATAACAGTGACAACTCCATTTACTGAATGCATATTATATGCCTGATACTTCTCTAGGCATTTTAATATGCCACTACTTCTAATCCTTTCAATACTAGACTAGTTTTACAGAAGAGGAAACAGATTCCGAACAGTAAAAGTACTTGCCGAAGATCATATAGATAATGAGATACAGAATCTGGATTGTAACTAGCTATTAGAAAGTAAGGGAGAAATGAAAGATACTACTTGGTCAGAGTTGCTGCCTTTGTCAGATGAGCAAGAAGTTATTTTCCATACCAAAATTAGAGAGGGGTGACCACTTAACGTAGTGCTGTGGCTAGGCAAGATAAAACCACACCTGTGAGAAGCCATTTTCTTCTACTCCCCCTCTAACTGAATGGTTCCCATTATCAGAGAGATAGTAATACTTTGAACTCTTGAGACTCTGTGCTTAAGGATAAGGTTGAGGTCTTATTCCACAGAGAAGGATAATTCACAAGTCACCGACTGCCAGCAAATTAATCTGTGGCTTACCTTTAACTGGTCACTCCAAACAATAGAGCTGTGTAGTGAAAACTCAGAAAACTTCTAAAATCTTTCATCAATTTTCTGTGATTCATAACACTTCGGGGAATGGATAAACCAAGTTCCAGTGGATACCAAGAGTCATACTAGGAAGAGCCACCTTCTCTCAAACCTTCCCTAGTGCCAAGGAACCTGTTAAGCATTCGGATTACATCCAAGTATATACCAACCTAGGATGTGCTACCAGCTAGAAAGAAACTCAGATATCACCTAGTCTAAAACTCTTATTTGACAAACGAAGGGACTAGGACATAAAAATAGAAATTCCTCATCCAACCTCTTCCTTCCATCATTCATTCAAGAGTCTCAAAGCCCTGTTGTACTGGTGTTGTAGCATGTTCTGGGAAATGTAAACAAAGTAGAAGATACAGTCTTTGCCCTCCAAGAGTTTCTGATAGACCTCTAGCTATAGATCCTCTTAAAAGGATCCTTGTGAAACATCACAATATTTTGTGGATCTGCTCATATCAATTATACTTTTAGTGTTCACTGATTATGAAAATCAATAATGACCAAAAGCTGCTATGAATTCAGTTATGCTCTTAAATTCATTTGTATTTAAATAAAGCCTGCACATGAATCTGAAAAATTATATGTATGCATTTTTGAGAAATCATTTATTTAAATCTCAAGACAGTTCTTGGTAAGCACGCTTATATAATACCTCATAGCTGCAGGCCACAGGCAGGAACTACTGCTGTAGAGGAAAAACCTGAAGACACTGCAGCCAGATCCAACTTTATACTCTGGCAGAATTGGAGGTGACCTACATGATATATTTTACTGGATTCCAGGAATATTTACCTGCCCCAATATATTCCCTTCCCCACTCCCTGAGATCTTTTATTTCCCTCTGCCATACTCCACACTCTCAACTTTCTGAAATTCCAACAACTAAAGCAGACATGGTTTCACAAGCAATTACCACTCAAATGCAACCCTTTCAGAAAGATGGACAATCACAAATACCTTTACATAGGTTCTTTATACCTATCTAGCTGAGTTTAAATAAAAGACATTATAAGAGGTCGATGACTGACAGGTTATTTCTAGCTGGGAAGACCTAAAAGCAGTCTGGGCAGAGTATGTCAGCATTAGGGTAGGGGTAAGGACTTAGAAATTCAGAGAAGAACATGAAGATACTAGATGCAGGAGAATGATGAGGAGGTAAGAAGAAAAGAATGGGTATCAAAGGCAAATTTTACTAAACTTGAAAAGTTCCCTTGAATCATCTCATACTACAGAGTATCACAAGAGTACATCATGGAGTGCTAAGTGTTACGGTACACACAATAACTGGCAGAAGAGTTAAGAAAAGAAACAAGATCTCTTTGTATGTTGGACTATTTTGAGAAGGTTTCATGGAGAAGTAGGGTATGAACTGGACCTTAAAAGTATAGGCAGGATTTGAAGAGCTGAGGGAAGGGTATCGCAGGTCTAGAGGAAATCATTAAGCAGAACTGAGCATTGGGGAGAGAGTGGGAAACAATGATCAAGTCAGCCTGGATGGAGCAATGGGTAGATATTGAGAGTCATGAGAAATAAGACTGGAGAGATATGGTGGTATAAGATCATGGAAGGCCTTAGAATCAGATAAAGGAATCCACTCTTCTTGTAGACAGTGGGAATATCCATGTGTTCTTGAACAGCTGAGTGGCATAGTGAACAGGGTACACTAGTCCAGCAGTGATATGCAGGGTATTTGTTACTGATGCATGGCCTTCAAAGTTAAAACCCCAGTTTTTTCAACTCATTACCTATGAGGCCATAGGCAAGTTATGCAACCCCTCTGAGCCACAGATGTTTTTGTCTCTAAAATGTGAATAGTAATATATACTTCATCTGGATGTTGTGAGAATCAAATGAGATAATCTTCATAAAGTACATTATTACAATGCCTAGCATACACTAGATAATTAATAAATAGTAGATATTTATACTAAAATTATCATTATTATCATCATTACCAATAATACCAGGGAAAGTAATTAGGAAGCTGTGGCAGTAATCTAGAAGTAATCTATTATTTAGGCCTAGATAGAGGCCACAGAAAGGAGGAATTGACTCTCAAACACATTCCAAGGAGACATTCGACAGGATCTGGGGATAGACTGCACATGAAGGCTGAAGAAGAATGGAGTGAGAAAGAAGATCCCAAGGCCTAGGAGACTTGGATGATGGAAGTATACACAAATGGCAAGAATGGAGAAGGAAATTAGAAAGAGTAGGGAGGTTGGGTGGTAGAAAAAATAATACATTTCTTTTATAAAACATTGATTTTTAGGTAATTGAAATATGCCCAAGTGATAGTCCACCCATTTTGACAACATTGTACTAATAAGATCCAAAGGACAGGACTGGAAAGGTAGATCTGGGAAGTAACTACAAGGAAATCATAGTTGAAGCCAGATAGTAGATAAACTTGCCAAGAGGATGAATGTATCAGGAGAACAGAAGATGAATAACAGAGCTGGGAGAACAACCATAATGATGGAATAAGATCAGGAAAAGCATTGGAAGTGTTTAAGAAGTGCAGAGAGAATAAGTAGCACCTCTCTTTAAGAAGAGTTACACTAGAGTGCAACAAAAAGGATTCAAATTAATCACAAAAGAGCATGCCCAAGCTAAGGCTGGAATGGTCTTAAAAAAAGATATGCTTATCCGCCTGGAATAATTTATGGTTCACTGGTAATTTAAAATGGAATTGTCGGGCTTCCCTGGTGGCGCAGTGGTTGAGAATCTGCCTGCCAATGCAGGGGACACGGGTTCGAGCCCTGGTCTGGGAAGATCCCACATGCCACGGAGCAACTGGGCCCGTGAGCCACAACTACTGAGCCTGCGCATCTGGAGCCTGTGCTCCGCAACAAGAGAGGCCGCGATAATGAGATGCCCGCACACCACGATGAAGAGTGGCCCCCGCTCGCCGCAACTAGAGAAAGCCCTCGCACAGAAACGAAGACCCAACACAGCCATAAATAAATAAATAAATAAATAAATAAATTAAAAAAAAAAAAATGGAATTGTCACTTAATACATTCATTTATTCAAAAAGCATCTACAGGGGTTCTACAAAGGATGACAATAAGTGTTTTAGGAGCTACAATAAAGTATACAAAGTCTGTCCTGGGAGGTGGGAGGGTAAGAGATATATTAACACATATTTTAAAACATTTAAATCATAATATCAGAGTAAATTAGCAATTTGAGACAACAATTCATGTGCAGAGTAATATGTAATTGTCAGATAACTGCTAAGAGTTCAGAAAAGAAGAAAATGTACTTGGTCTAGAGTCATCAAGGAAGGCTACCCAGAGGATGCAAACTGAAATTGGGATTTTTAACCATGGGTTAGTAACAAAGTAATTGGAACAAAATTCTGATACTTTAAACTATTAATCTTTACCATGAAGACTATTTATCTAAAGGGGTTTGTCCTGGATGTTGATCACCATAGAGTCTATAAAATGAAAAGCCTCTCCAAGCTGATGTTCCTAGAACTCTCTCAGTATGGTCAATATCAAGTTTGCTTTCCCTTCTCAACTTCACCTCATAGGGCTCTTCCTGGGCAGTTTAGCAATTCTAATTAGAATCTTACAACTTTTTATGAATGCAACTTCCCAAGAGCTAGAAAATACACTAGGAAGAAAAACCTTATAAATAGAAGATGGGCCTGGCCTTGATCCACAGTTTTTCTGAATTTCATGTTTTTATACACAAGGCAAAGCTAGAAATCATTAAATGCCAAAGGTGATCAGGGAAATAAAAGCATCAGGTACCTGATCTGGTTGAGGAGCCTTGCATTCAGGGAATGGAAACACACATTGCAAAAACTTAAACAGTAATATAATATTTTTAATGCTGATCCTCCAGGAGAACTGAGGGAGGAGAAAAGGGGCAAAAATAAACCGTCCGGGTTCATTTAGCCTCAAGGAATACTGGCTCTGAAGGGCAAAGGGATGGAGAAAGGGGAGAAACAGGACTTTGGTTTCCTGGTAAAGTCTGATATTAAGATGCAGGAAATGGTTTTTAAATTATACGTGTCTCATTCTATAGCACACAGAGCTGCTGATTATCTGAAGTACAAAAGAAAAGTGGCCATGTCCTGAAGAAGGCATTACCCTTTGAAGAGAATATTAGGTTGTTGTCCTTTTGCATTTCCCAAAGACAACCCACTGAAATTTCCCAGAGCAGTAACAGAAGGACCACTTTGCAGAAAAAGGAACAGCAGGAAGTCTGTGCTGACAGGAAGGTCTCACTTAAATGAAACCTGATATGTGATTTATTTTTCCCTTTACATAAGAGATTATCTGAGTCAATTATTAGATTTATAAAATCATTCTTTGCTGCAAATACAATAACAATAATAATAACAACAACAATAACATGGATAACAACAAATTTCTAAAAAGCAATAAACCAAATGTTCCATGGCAATTACCCCCTGGAATTCACTTGGGCAATTACACAAAGTAAAATCTGGAGGTGAAGACAAGAAGTGCTGATAATAGGTTTCTATCTTTTGGTAAAAATCAGAGTGAAACTTTAAAGTAGGTGAGGAAGGCCATTCCTTAGGCAAACCAGCAGGGCTGCACAGTTTGGAAGGAAGCCAACCTAGCAGTAAAGTCAGGTGGCCTGGGAGCAAGGAAAGGCGACGGCAAAGATAGAATGAAGGAAAAGATGGAGCCAGGTCCAAATTGGTAAAAGGCATCAGCAGAGTTAATGTGACACTGAGTTTCCTAGGTATTCTCATGAAGCCCTCATTCCCACTGTCCCTTCTTGCTTCCCTTTGGGGTTTCTGGGACAGACATTTTGTGACATCCAAGATGACATCAAAAAAAAAAAAATATGTTGAGGGATGCATATTCAGGAAATATCTCTGACTTTTAACGCTGGTCTTGCAGAGCCAATGTCCTAGTCTTTATTTGCAAAATTAGATCAGTGATGGGGATTTCAAACCAGATAATAAGGGCCTAAAGAATCAAGGCTAAATCAGTACAACACAAAGTTCTCACACCATGGCCAAGGACTAGCTGTTTCTGGGGAGCAGTGGGAGGTTCTGCAGTCCCAGATTATATATCTCTGTCTCTAAATCATCCAATTAGTGAATTTGAGTTTCTCTTCCCCAAAGTCTCTGTCTATATCCAGGCTATTATAGTCTTTTAGAATACCTTGTGAAAGGTTAGAAAGGCTTTAATATTTGAGAATTTGCTTCTGCTGCAGTTAATACATTTTACAGCTACCTGCCTGTCAATACCTGAGCTTCCAAACAAGAGTTTTAGGGTAGGTTAACTCCTTTATCCACCGAACAAGCAAGTGTAGAAGAAGCATCTATTATGTTCACAGTACTGTGAAGGTATACAAAGGAAACTAAAAACAGAAATAGAATGGGAATAAGAATCATAATGTAATGTGTCATAATTCAGTTAAAAATCTCTTCTCACCTGAATTTGACCACCCAAAGTCTTTTCATCCTTCAAGGTCACTGTAGGCTCATACACACGGCCTGAAAGCTCCCCAATATCCATTCTAACAATGGATATAAGTGCAAATGACATAATTAGACAACACATTCTCAACCTGGGGTGGGAGTGGAGGTGAAATAGTGCTACAGAGACAGGGAGCAGTGAGGAATGGAGCATAAAATCTTCTGGGGAAAGAGTTATGTGGGTGGTTTTTAAAAAGAAATTCTAAAATGGTCATTTCTTTGATGTGTTTTTAGTCACGGCATTTTGAAATTCAAAACATTAACAGTATGACATTTTCATGTTTATCAAAGAGGGGCATGGATTAGAAAACAAGAAATTTCCTTGGAAAAGAGACCATGTTTAGTTCTACTTTTTATCTTCAGCACCTACCACAGAGCCCGGCATACAGGAGGTGTTCAGCAAAAGTCTGTTAGTTGAATGGATGGATGGATATGAATGAATGAATGAATGATAGGAAACTTGAAGCATTAACAAAAACAGTCACATAAACAAACTAGAATCCTTCTGTTTTCTTACCACTGCTAAGACATGACATTTTTCACTAATACCACTTAGAAGAAGAAACATAGGAGGGCTGGAGAGTACCAAATCCTGCCATCAACATAACAAGTGGCATCACTGAAACCAGAGAAAGACTTCAGAAAGAATGCTTGTGTTGACTTTAACAAGGAATTTAACTCTATAAATCAGATCTCAGAGGCAAATTAACAATGACCCAGACACCAGAAAGACTGTCCACAGCAAAACCAACAAATGATTCCAATCTCCCCTCTTGCAGATCAGAGGCCTCAAAAAAGTGTGAGCAATTTAGTTAAACTTGTCAAAATGTTTAAATTTTCCCTCTTCCAGGCATGTAGTAGGATTGCACTTCCTGGCCTCCGTGTGGTTTCGGAGGTTCTACATGACTAGTTCTGGCCAATGGGTTGTTACTGAAAGTGACATATGCTGATTATGAACCAGAGAATTGTTACTGTATGGACCTTCAAAGGTCTCTTTTTTTCCCTCTGCTACAAAGACTAGCAATGCTGCCTATAGTTGTTTCTCCATCAGCCTGAGTCATAGAGTAAGGTTAGAGTGAGGGTGACGGCAATGCAGAGCAGAGCCCAGCCTCCAAAGACCTGAGATGGATGCACAGCTTGAACAGACAGGAGATAAATCTTTTATGTTTGAAGCCGCTGAGATTTCATTGGTTCTTTGTTCCTGCAGCATAATCTAGCCTATCCTGACTAATACGACTTGGTTTACTATAATCAACATAGTTTATATGCCTTAAATTGCTCTGACCCATTCTTCAAAGCTTAGAATCTAACTGCTGCTAGCAATTAACATTCCACCAAGAATGAAATAGTATAGAGAAAAGCAATCTTGTATTTAAACATTGGAACTATGAACAAAGAAAAAGAACATGCAAAAAGGGAGATATATGCCAGCTAATACAGTAATTCTAACATAAAAAAATAAACAGATAAATTCTGAAACAATTTCAGGTGGCAGGAACAGACTCTCACCATCCCTCCCTGTAATGGAAACTCATTAAATACAAAGGGAAATGTTTTGAGACACTAAAATAGCAGACCACACTCAAGATGGCCCACTGAAAATAGACTATCCTTGAGACAGTGATGGGAATTCCTTACAGGGAAAGCGAGAGGTAAAGGGAATTCAATAAAGACACCACATACATGAGTCGTTCTAAAGCTAACATAATAATCTTCATGTGTATAGCACTTTATATTACATGAAGCTCTTTCATGTGTATTTCTTCATTTGAGCCTCACAACTACCTTATGAAATAGACAGGGTAGGGAATATTACCTACATTTAATTGATGAAAAATAATAAACTCAGGTAAGTTGTGAATTGTCTAAGATCAAATAGCTAACACATGTCAAAGGTGGGATTAGAACCTCTGCTTCCTAACCCCTACTCCATGCTTTTTGGATGATATCACATGTACTTCTAACAAAACACATGAGGTCACTCACTTTACAGAGCTAAAATCATATTATTAGCTTCCTACAATCACTCGCGATCGAAGCATAAGCTTTATTTGCTTAATTACCATCTGAGCAATAGGTGTGATAGCCAAGTTTATATTCTGTTTGAAGATGAGACACTTGCAACTAAGATGCTGTATATACTATGCATTAAACATGCCATCCTGTTAATTCGTTTCTCAGCAGATGATGGTTCTTGATGTAAAGTAGCATTGTGCTTTTTCAGATCCAACAGATGTTTCTGGGTGTTTAGTTTTATAATTTTTTTCTCACTTGAGATATTACATGCAGTAATCAAGCACTGCATGTACTGACAGATAACTCTCCTTACAGCAGGGTATGAAGACTAGAACCTAGAGTCCTCCAAGCTGGGCTAAGGTTCAGGGATGTAATTCTTAATTTTCCTTTCTACATCTATTCTTTGGAGATGTTTTATCCCACTACAGTAATCTGTATACTAGAAATATTGAAGACTTATGGATGGGTCTTCTTTCCTCCACCAGGGGTCAGGTACTACACCTGGAGAGTTCTCTAATTTTACGACTCAATAAAGGCCTTTAATTAAATTATGTAACCAGTTTCCGTAGCAATCACTAAGGTAGTCCCTAAGATAGTCCTGACATGGAAGAAGCATTGCTGATTTTGCCAATCATTAGGTACTCAAAAACCAAGCATGTAGCAGGAAAAAATCCACTCATATTGCACTCAGATGCATAAAGAAAGTGTAGCTTATTCATTTATTCTACAACTGATCTGATATTCCTCATAAACCCTCACCCGCTTGATAGAAGATAAAAAAGATAGAAGAGAAAAATTTACCTAGCCCAATTTGTTCATTTTAGCCCAATCTAATAATTAAAACTCTAGGGTACAGTCTCTTTACATAAATTCAGTTTTTAAAATCTGCTTTCCATCCCCCTGCTCATCCCTAAGATGACACTTGGGCATTCTGAAAGGGCTTTCATGAATATAAGAAGATATTAAAATGGAGCTTTTTCAATCTATTTAATCTTACACCTCAAAAGATTAAGAATAAAAAAATTATTCACAAGTATGCTTCCATTCCAAAGCCAGGCTCTTGAACCACCAATGCAAGAATTTTGAAGGTGGTGTCCAACAACCTTTAAAGGTTTCACAGCCCTTAGTGCAATATTCACCTCTGGTATAAGTGAGTTGAGGTTGAGGAGGGATTGGAAAATGGAAAGAAACAATTCCTTTCAGAAATAGTTGAAGCTCATAGAACTCAAAATCAAAAAAACAAACAACCTGATTAAAAAGTGGGCAGAAGGACTGAATAGACATTTTTCCAAAGACAAAATGCAGATGGTCTACAGACATATGAAAATATGTTCAACGTCACTAATCATCAGGGAAATGTAAATCAAAACCACAATGAGATATCACCTCACACCTGTCAGGATAGCTATCATCAAAAAGAACACAAATAACAAACGTTGGCAGGGATGCGGAGAAAAGGGAAACCTTGCACTGTTGGTGGGAATGCAAATTGGTGCAGCCACTGTGGAGAACAGTATGGAGGTTTCTCAAAAAACTAAAAATAGAACTACAGTATGATCCAGCAATTCCACTCCTGGGTATCTATCAAAAAAAATACAAAAACACTAATTTGAAAAGATTCACGCACCCCAATGTTCATAGCAGCATTATTTACAATAGCCAAGATATGGAAGCAACCCAAGTGTCCATCAACAGAAGAATGGATAAAGAAGATGTGGTGTATATATATATATATATACACATACATACAATGGAATACTACTCAGCCATAAAAAAGAATGAAATTTTACCATTTGTAGCAATGTGGATGGATTTGGAGGGCATTACCCTAAGTGAAATAAGTCAGACAAAGACAAATACTGAATGATCTTACTTATATGTGGAATCTAAAAAATACAACAACCTAGTGAATATAACAAAAAAAGAAGCAGACTCAAAGATATGAAGAACAAACTAGTGATTACCAGTGGGGAGAGGCAGGAGGGGCAATATAGAAGTAGGGCAGTAGGGCTTCCCTGGTGGCGCAGTGGTTGAAAGTCTGCCTGCCAATGCAGGGGACACGGGTTCGAGCCCTGGTCTGGGAAGATCCCACATGCCGCGGAGCAACTAGGCCCGTGAGCCACAGCTACTGAGCCCGTGCGTCTGGAGCCTGTGCTCCGCAACAAGAGAGGCCGCGATAGTGAGAGGCCCGCGCACCGCGATGAAGAGTGGACCCCGCTTGCCGCAACTGGAGAAAGCCCTTGCACAGAAACGAAGACCCAACACAGCCAAAAATAAATTAATTAATTAGTTTAAAAAAAAAAAAAAAGAAGTAGGGCAGTAAGAGGTACAAACTACTAGGTATCAAATAAGCTACAAGTATATATTGTACAACATTGAGAATATAGCCAATATTTTACAATAACTATAAATGAAGTATAACCTTTAAAAATTGTGAATCACTATATTATATACCTGTATCTTATATAATATTGTACAACAACTATACTTCAATAAAAAAGAAATAGTTGTTGACTTCTAGTAATATTATTCTTCCTTCTCCCCATAGGAGAAGGGAGTTGATGTCTTTCCATTACTTTAAGTCAACTGAGAGGGCCCTCAAGAAGAACATTCAGAGGGCTTACTTTTTGTCCCCCGCCATTTAGGGGTAACAGGAGCCTAGTGTCTATTTGGAAATCTAAAGGGCAAGAGGTTGTGGCTGGCTAGCTGTTCTGAGAGTAAAGAGAGGATGGTGCATGGACAGTGGCCTACACTCCCAGAATTTGTCCACATAAATGACACATTAGTATCTCTTTTGGACCATATATTTCTTTCCTATTACTCCTGTAACAAATTACCACAAACTAAGTGGCTTAAAACAACACAAGTTTATTATCTTATAGTTCTGGTGGTTAGAAATCCAAAATGAGTCCTACAGGACTAAACAAGGTGTTAGCAGGACTGGTTCCTTTGAGGGCTCCAAGGGACGATCCATTCCTTGTCCCTTCCTGCTTCTAGAGACTGCTGGCATCCCTTGGCTTGTGGCCACATCACTCAAATCTCTACTTCCACTATTACATTGCTTTCTCTCCCCTCTTATCTGCTTCCCTCTTATAAATACCCTTGTGATTATATCAAACCCTCCCAGATAACCCAGGATAATCTCCTCATCTCAAACTCCTTAATCACACCCACAAAGTCCCTTTTATCATGTAAGGTAACATATTCACAGGTTCCAGAGATTCAGACATTGACATCTTTGAAAGACCATTCTTCAGTCTACCACAGACGAGAAGTGAGCTTTCTTAAATCCTCCATCTCAAAAGGGCTTTAAGCCTAGAGCAATGGGACCTCAGCAGAAAGAGACTGAAGATACATCATCAAAATTAGGAGTGGGTAGGAATGGGAGAGTGTTCCTTAATAGCCATCCAGAAGAGAGGCTAACTTTGCTAAAGAATGTGGAGGTAAGAGATCACCAAATAACTAAAGACGACACCTCAAGAGTAAGGTTTAATACCTGCCAAACAGATACATCAAAGTCAAACCACAATAAGACCTTGCAGGTAAGACTTTTCTTATTTCTTACTTCTCATTCTTCTACCCACTGTGACCGAAAGAGTTCATAAAATGTGGCTTTCACATTGGGGGAAGGGATAAAAGGAGATGCACAATGAAAGGAGAAAAGAAGATAAAAATATGTCCCCTTTTATACTACAGTTAAGTCTGAAACAAACCATTCTCAGGGAGGGAAGAAGCTTTAACTTCAAATGAAGTTCAGAATATTAATTATTACATAGGATTTGAAATTTTCATTACTGAAAAGAGACAATTCTTGGGGCAAATGTGACCAGGGGACTTTTAATCATCCAAAAGCTTTAGGACCTGCCAAGATTTCATCCTGTGGCAAAGAAAGAACCAAATCACCAAGCAGGTTTGAGCAAGCAGTGAGGGAGATGGGAAGAGTGCAGGCGCTTTATGAATTCACTTTACTAAGTTCTACGTGTTCATTGTAACCATTACATAACCTTGTAGCAGAAGGAAATGGGAGGCAAGCTCACAATCATGCACGGATTCTTGTAACTGTCCTCCAACTCTGATTCCTTGGGGCTCTGTGGCAATGCGCCTTGTCTGCCTAGTCACTGCTCACTCTCTTGGCATTTGCTGCTGAAGCCAGGGATTGGTGAATTCTAAGTTTTCTTTTAGCATGGTCATGGCCTGATGGTTCTTGCTGCTGATTAGGCACTTGTTAGCACAATGGACACCCAGATGTTTGGCTCAGAATTAACATTTGGTCCTTAGCCCAGGCTAACCACCCCACAAGGCTCATCTAGAGAGCTGCTTAACTCCTGTAACTTAACCTCCTCCAGGAAACTCCCCAGCCAGAATCTCAGCTAACTAACTTCCATATGCTCCTCCCAGCAGAGTCATAAAGGAACTTCTTTCTAGTTCCAACTCCACAAAGGAACAGAGAGCAGCCCAGGGCCAGATCAGCTACGTAATTTGGGGGATTAAGTGCAAAATGAAAATGTGTGACACCTTGTTCAAAAATTAATAATTTCAAGGTGAGGAGAACAGAGCATTAAGCCCAGGAGAGGGCCCTTCTGAGTACAGGGCCCTCTATCACTGCCCAGGAGCACTAGAGTATTTCTGTCTAACCATGCTATGCCACCAGTTTTATACTGGTGTGGCCTTTCCCAACCAATGAAGTGAAAGGCAATGCAACTGCAGCAAAAAGCAGGGGGAAGGGGGTTAAAGACATCAGCTGAATATTCTTAAACTATTATCCTCAGTTACAAACATCTCAGCTTTAAACTGCATTTTATAGCTTTGGGTTTGCAAAATGTTTTTATATCTATTATCTCATTTGTTCTTCGTGGCATCCTTGAACAGCAGGTAGGCATGAGTCTCACTTTACATTTGAGGAATCTGGGGCTAGAGAGGGAAAAGAATTCATCCAAGAATATACAGTTAAGAAGAAGTTAGGATGATATATACAATCCCAGACTGGCATGACTCCAAATGTAGTTTACTAAATTATACACCTTTATCTTATTATTCTAAGAACCAGGAATTATGCTTGCTTTTCCATCTTTCCACAACATATAGCCTCATTGAGCCCACAGAGGATGCACGTGCATGGCAGACTTGCTTCCCTTCTTAGCACTGCTCTTCCTCTTGACATCTCTATTCTCCACCACCTCCACTACCCCCCACACACAGTGTCAAAGATCAAGTCAGAGACTTGGTCAGCTACAGTTCAACTGCCACTCAGCATGGATACTACTAGTCAGAATCAGATTTATGAAAAAAGCTTAGGGAGACCCCAAACGGATATTCTGATGGCTGGGGTTGGGGTGCAAAAAGGTACTACTCGCCAAAAAAATACCCTTTCCACTGAAGGACTGATGTCTGAAACTCTCCTATGAGAGGCCTTCTTTTGAGTTTTGCCAGCTTATTCAAATGCAAATGTCTTAGGACAGTGACATGTTAAGCCTTTAAGTTATTCAGACTTTACTGTGAATATGTTTCCTATTCCTTCCTAAGACCAAGTTTTGTCAGGGTATAGAAAGCATGGGGGGTCTCCAAACAAGCTAAGGAGAGGGACCATCCAGTGGGGGGAAAAAAAATCAGGGAACCAGGTGATCTACTTTATATACTCTCCAGTTATGCCTGCTGCCTTTCCTTCTCTCATATAGATAGATCTCAAGTGACAGGAGGACAGATTTTTAAGAAACTAACCTCTCTTCTGCTGGGAGAATTTGGTTTAACATGTTTTTTCCTCACAATTAATTCTTTTCTGCCTAAATGAAAAAGAATGCCTGTAACCCTGATACCCCTAAGTCATTAGGGCACTTTTAAGGGCTCTCTGTAGAAGTTCCACTTAGATTCACTTACATTTGTTAAAGGGGATAAAACTCTGAAAAGGAACACCACTTCTGTGGAGATGAAAAAAAAAAATCAATAGAGGTTTACAAAATGTAAAGTCAAAATTGCACATAAAAGGCTCTCTCTCCAGGACCAAGATTTTTGGGATAAATATATACTTGACAAGAAGAGCATTCAGATACTTATCAAGTAATAGTTGCAGTTTGCTCAGATGGTTAGAAAATTAAAACAATATGGGCCAAGAACGTAAACCTTCTGGTTTACAATGCAGCATCACTGAATTAATAAAAACCTGACATCATTAGTATTCCAGAAGCCTCAACGAAAACGTGATATACAACTAAAACAGGTGAGGGATTTTTTTTAAAAGGCTGAAACATTTTAAACACTCTTCCCTAGAATAACTGTCAGAGTACAAAGCATGTCAGTGTAGAGCTCTTTGAAAAAGATGCCAAAAGGCTCTTTCACTGCTGTGTGGCAGCCATATTTGACTAAATACCACTCTAGCCCCTAGTTTTTTAAAGCAACTACCACCTACACAATTCCTTTCCCCAGAAACGGTTACCCTTTTTCCTCTCCTGGCACTTATCTTGAGTGCCTGCAGTATATAGTTCAGGGATAAAAGCAATATAGCTCTGCAGGTGAAGTCAGTATCTTGCCAGAGAGAGGCAACTAGGAACAAGCAGATAAGAGAAGTCAGTGTCCTTATCTGCAGCAGGAAGTCTTGTAAAGCCACAGATTTCAGAAAAGTGCCTGAGCCACACAGTTCCAGGCTTTGAGGCCACAGAGCAGGAGCACTTAGTGCAAAAACAGGCACACTCATCCATTCCCACAGTTACAGGCCAAACACCCCCAAAGAATGACTGACTCATAATTACCAATGAAACTGAAAAAGGCACTTTGAGACCTAAGAGGTAAGATGTTCCCCTCAGAAGCTGAAGTCAGTAGCAATAAGGGCCCCTTTTCCTACTACATCTTCATCCTCCATTAGAACAGAACCTGAGGACACAGACTAGATCTTATTCATTGCATAGGTAATGAACAGGTAAGTAGGTAATCGGTAAATCAAGTGATGATTGTAAAGTCCCTTTGCTTCTCATAGTCGTCAGGTTCCCACAACCCCCTTTCACCCAGTGGAAGAGAGTGATGTCTACTAGTAGCATAGTTTCAAGGTAAGTTCAGAGTACTTTCCATTACACTTTCATCTTTGCCTCTGTGAAAGAAGAAAAGATTCTAAAAGGCTAAGGAGGGAACTGTGTTTGGATGCTCTCCCCCTCATAGCACCCTGTGATGGTGGCAGGGCCTCAGAGGAACATGGGTGCATGATGGTATCCAAAGAGGCTAAATCTTGGGCCCTGGGACACGAAGACTCAGCAAAAATCCATGGAAGCCACAGTAGAACTTACCTTCAAGGGACTGTGCAGGCTTGGATGAGGAGTATGTCAGTGGTGATCAGTATGAACCAAAGAACAAAGAGCCCTCCCGGCGTGTCCTATTCTGTGCTAGACTCCCAGGATCACTGCACAATGTAGGAGGCATGGGGATAGGAAAAAGGACCAATAATAATTGAGATTGAATTTCCAACTAGCCTGATAAACTGGGGGCTCAGAGCAGATTAAATCTGATTTAGAGAAAACATATAAAATATTTCTTGTGCTCCTGAGTTTATGAAGTTAAATTCATGCTCACAACACTACCTTGTCAACTCTCCTGACCCCTGCCAGCAATTCAGACCCACTGAGTACCGAAAAGATAGAGACTCTGTGCCCTCAGGAGTTACATAAGATGCTTCATGCATCTTTAGCAGATTCATAGGAAAAAATATTGAGTTCCAAAAACATGTCATTCGGCCACGTGAAATCAGCACCCCGAATAGGCAGGTGCGATGTGGGTCCTTCTTAATCTTTACTTTTATACTTTAGGCTTATAGTCACACATGTCTCACTCAGGTAGCAAGGCAGGGGAGTGAGTACAGGGGAGTCCCCAAACTGAGCATTAGAAGAAAACAGCTGGATTAGCTGAGATTCTCCTGAGGTGGAGCTGACTGTAAAACACCCTGCTGGGGGACCATGCAGACTTTATACAATTACCTGCATGTTTGCTGCAGCCCTGGGTCTGCTACAGAAATCACAGTCAATCAAATTAACACATGTATCACAGTGTGCACCAATGAATCCCTAAGCTTTCAGCCCAGCCTGATTAGTATTAACAACATACCAAGGGAAAGAAGGATTAAGGGATAAACTATTCAGTCATCATGCTATGAATTAAATCAGTTCAGTGGTGACTAAAACTTAGTTTACGTCATTTCATGTCCAAAATACCCTTCCCCCTCCCTCTGGCAATCTCCATCCTTCAAACCCTAGCTCTAGCCCTATCTTCTAGGTGAATTCTGAACTGTTATTGGAGGTCATGTTACCCAATCAAAGCCTTGTATAAAAACAGTATTCTACAAGTCAATAATTACTTCATCCATGGTAAATATGATTTACTAACTACATATAAGTTCCTTAATCACAAGGACGGGAGCTTTTATTTCTTTTGTATCCCCTCAATCAGTGGCTCTTCAACCTAGAGACTTCATGGGTAAGTAAAATCTTCACAAAAAGACTCTGGGGATCTGATAAAAGGTTGCAAAAATTTTATTTGACCAAATAAGGACATTTTAAAACCAACTAGTAGATTTCTACTTTGTATAAAGGTGAACTAGGTAATAAGAAATAAAGACCAACTTTTCCCCAAAACAACTAGAAAACTTGGCATAAATATTTTAAAAGTTTATTATCGGAAAAAGAAAGAAAAAAAAACAATCCTATTTACAAAATAACAAAATTTAAGTCTCTATGAAGGCACTGGAGAACTAAAAAAGTGGCAAAAACTTGTAAAGATATAAAAGGAGAAGGAAACCAAGAAAGATAAGCTGGATCTTTCCTTCTGGAATAGACAGATGAGAGACTAAGAAACTGAACAATAAATTTGAAAATCTGATGAGGTTAGGGGAGAAAAACTGAAATCCAGAGTCTACTGGGGAGGGGAGGGTGCATGCTGGTAAATACTTTAAGTTGGGGCCACAAGGGTTTATGTCCTAATAGGATGGACTGGTAAAGACCAGCTCACTCAGGGACTATGCCTAGTAGTTACTGAAACTGCATTAAGGTGATCCAGGACTGTGAGTTCCCACAGACATTTGTCAGTTAAAAAAGGGTATGATCCTTTCTTTAGGAAGCTACTGTCATACTAGGACTCAAACTCTTACTATAATATTTTTATTATACCCAGCACTAAATCAAAAATGAGTACACAGATGAGATAATAATGATAGAAAACCAAAAGAAACATCAGAAGATAAAGATAATGGAGATATTATACATGGGTTTTTTAAAATAACCACAGTAAATATATGCAGTGAAATAAAAGATTATAAATATTTGGAAAAAAAACTACAAACTATAAAAACGAAACAAATGTTCTAGAATTAAAAATACACAATTAGGAATTAAAATAACCACAGTTAGGAATTCAACTCATGAACTTAGAAGTATATTAAATAGGGACTTCCCTGGTGGCACAGTGGTTAAGAATCTGCCTGCCAATGCAGGGGACATGGGTTCGAGCCCTGATCCAGGAAGATCCCACATGCTACAGAGCAACTCCCATGCACCACAACTACTGAACCTGCGCTCTAGAGCCCATGAGCCACAACTACTAAGCCCTCATGCCACAACTACTGAAGTCCCTGCACCTGGAGCCCATGCTCCGCAACAAGAGGAACCACCACAATGAGAAGCCCACACACCACAATGAAGAGTAGCCCCCGCTCTCCACAACTAAAGAAAGCCTGCATGCAGCAATGAAGACCCAACACAGCCAAAAAAAAAAAAGTATATTAAATAACTCTGAAGAGAAATTTAGTGAATTAGAAAATAGGTCAGAAAAAAACAGAAAGAAGCACAGAGAGAGAAAAGGGTGGAGGAAAAACGTCTCAAAAGGGGAAAAGAGAAAAAGAGTGTAGGAGAGGTAATATTTGAGGAGATAATGACTGAGAAGGTTCTAAAACTGAAGAAAGACATAAAATGAAACATTCAAGGTACCCTATAAACCCCAAATAGGAAATAAAATCATTAAAACCATACATAGGCACATCATAGTAAAACTGATGAAAAACAAAGAGAAAGTCTTAAAAGAAATCAGAATACTAAAAACTACTGAATTGTATACTTTAAAATGCTTAAAATAGTGAATTTTATCTCAGTAAAAAAAAGCAAAAAAGAAAACAGAGAATAAAGATAGATTATGCTCAGTATATTAATTAAACTTGCTGCTTACCTCAACAGAGACAACGGAATCCAGGAAAAAAAACAAAAACAAAAACTGAATGATAACCTCAAAGTGCTGAAAGAAAGTAGCTGTTAAACAAAACCAAAATAAATTTTTCACTGCCTAGAGTCAAATTGAGAGAAATAGTAAAAGGGTGTTCCTTAGGAGGAAGGAAAACAATCCCAGATGCAAACATAGAAATGCGGGAAGAAAGCAGGAGACAACAAAGCTTAAATTTATGGGTAAATCCAATTGCAACAAAAAGAATAAAATACCTAGGAGTAAACCTACCTAAGGAGACAAAAGACCTGTATGCAGGAAACTATAAGACACTGATGAAAGAAATTAAAGATGATACAAACAGATGGAGAGATATACTATGTTCTTGGATTGGAAGAATCAACATTGTGAAAATGACTATACTACCCAAAGCAATCTACAGATTCAATGCAATCCCTATCAAACTACCAAGGGCATTTTTCACAGAACTAGAACAAAAAATTTCACAAATTGTATGGAAACACAAAAGACCCCGAATAGCCAAAGCAATCTTGAGAAAGAAAAACGGGGCTGGAGGAATCAGGCTCCCAGACTTCAGACTATACTACAAAGCTACAGTAATCAAGACAGTATGGCACTGGCACAAAAAACAGAAATATAGATCAATGGAACAAGATAGAAAGCCCAGAGATAAACCCACACACATATGGTCACCTTATCTTTGATAAAGGAGGCAAGAATATACAGTGGAGAAAAGACAGCCTCTTCAATAAGTGGTGCTGGGAAAACTGGACAGCTACATGTAAAAGAATGAAATTAGAACACTCCCTAACACCATACACAAAAATAAACTCAAAATGGATTAAAGACCTAAATGTAAGGCCAGACACCATCAAACTCTTAGAGGAAAACATAGGCAGAACACTCTATGACATAAATTACAGCAAGATCCTTTTTGACCCACCTCCTAGAGAAATGCAGACAAAAACAAAAATAAACAAATGGGACCTAATGAAATGTAAAAGCTTTCGTACAGCAAAGGAAAACATAAACAAGACAAAAAGACAACCCTCAGAATGGGAGAAAATATTTGCCAATGAAGCAACTGACAAAGGATTAATCTCCAAAATTTACAAGCAGCTCATGCAGCTCAATATCAAAAAAACAAACAACCTAATCCAAAAATGGGCAGAAGACCTAAATAGACATTTCTCCAAAGAAGATATACAGGTTGCCAACAAACACATGAAGGAATGCTCAATATGACTAATCATTAGAGAAATGCAAATCAAAACTACAATGAGGTATCACCTCACACCAGTCAGAATGGCCATCATCAAAACATCTACAAACAATAAATGCTGGAGACGGTGTGGAGAAAAGGGAACCCTCTTGCACTGTTGGTGGGAATGTAAATTGATACAGCCACTGTGGAGAACAGTATGGAGGTTCCTGAAAAAACTACAAATAGAACTACCATACGACCCAGCAATCCCACTACTGGGCATATACCCTGAGAAAACCATAATTCAAAAAGAGTCATGTATCACAATGTTCATTGCAGCTCTATTTACAATAGCCAGGACATGGAAGCAACCTAAGTGTCCATCAACAGATGAATGGATAAAGATGTGGCACATATATACAATGGAATATTACTCAGCCATAAAAAGAAACGAAATTGAGTTATTTGTAGTGAGGTGGATGGATCTAGAGATGTCATACAGAGTGAAGTAAGTCAGAAAGAGAAAAACAAATACCATATGCTAACACATATATATGGAATCTAAAAAAAAAAAAAAAGGTCTGAAGAACCTAGGGGCAGGACAGGAATAAAGACGCAGACATAGAGAATGGACTTGAGGACACGGGGAGGGGGAAGGGTAAGCTGGGACGAAGTGAGAGAGTAGCATTGACATATATACACTACCAAATGTAAAATAGATAGCTAGTGGGAAGCAGCTGCCATTGCATGGGGAGATCAGCTCAGTGCTTTGTGACCACCTAGAGGGGTGGTTTAGGGAGAGTGGGAAGGAGACGCAAGAGGTAGGAGGTATGGGGATATATGTATACATATAGCTGATTCACTTTGTTATAAAGCAGAAAGTAACACACCATTGTAAAGCAATTATACTACAATAACGATGTTAAAAAAAATCTCTGTACAATTAAGTGCTTTATGTATTATATCATTCACAGTAGGCTTAACTATCCTTTTTTTCACAGATGAGAAAACTGAGCCTTAGAGACGTTAGGTGAATAACCAAGGTTGTAGAGCAGGTCCAGGCAGGTCTAGGACAGAGGCCAGTTGGACACCAAAGCGCATTCTCTGAACAGCCCCCTGTACTCCCTATATCATTGCAACATGTTTTATAGATTCCAGTATATATTAAAAGTGAGTTTTTATAAAATTAACCATATTGATGACATCCTACAGCACTTTTGCACTTCTGTCTTCCATTTATTTTGCTTCTCTCTTCAACTTAACTTGCCTACAAATAATGTACTGAATGAATTTTATGTGAGGCACTTCATAACCTACTGTAGGATCTTTTCTTTGTTAATCCCTGTTAAAGTGGCTACTTCATCAGTGGTTTTATTTACATTTTTCCCATAAAACATTGGTTTTTTTTTTTTAATTAAAGAATTTGTTTACTTGAAAAACAAATTTATGGGTAAATCCAGATGAATACAGTTGAGCTTTGAACAACACAGGTTTGAACTACTAGGGTCCACTTATACACGGTTTTTTCCCAATAAATATGTACTACAATACTACACAATCCATTCTTGGCAGAATCCCTGAATGCAGAACCATGGATACAAAGGCCAACTATAAAGTTATATGTGGATTTTCCACTGCACAGAAGGTCAGCGTCCCAACCCCCATGTTGTTCAAGGGTCAACTGCATTGACTCTAAACAACAACAACAATAATAATAATGTCTTGTGGGGTTTAAAATATAGAGAGATTTAAAATACAATTTGAATAGCATATAATTTGAGAAGGGGTTAAAATGGAGTTACTGTGTTTGAAGCTTGGAAGAAGCCAAGGATTCATGCTATAATAGCTAGGGTATCCACTAAAATGATAATAGAAGAGTACGTAGTTACCATGCTAATACAAGGTCAAAAAATAAGAACTAGTCAATCCAAAAGAGGGCAAGATAAGAGAGGACAAAATGAACTTAGAATGAATGGAAAACATATGAAGTATTTGGCAATATAGATTTAAATGCAAATATATGTACTAATTATAGTGCATGTAAATGAACAAGACACTCCAATTAAATTGTCAGACTAAATACAAATATGTATGCTTCATACAGGAAACACATCTTAAATATAAGAATATGGAAAATTAAAAGTAAAAAGAGAGGATATGTCATGCACACTCCAAATGAAAGACAGCTGATGAAGCTAGACTAATAGACAAAGTAAACCTTAAGGCAAAAAGCATTACTAGAAACAGAGTGGGATGTTTTGTAATGATAAAGGGATCAATCCATTAAGAAGATAAACAATTCTAAATTTATATGAACCTAATAGCATAGCTTTGAAATATATAAGGAAAAATTATATAGGATTAAAAATGGAAATAAGCTGGTCAAAAGGTTCAAACTTCCAGTTGTAAGATCAGTAAGTACTAGGGATGTAACGTACAACATGATGGCTATAGTTAACACTGCTGTACGGTATGTTTGAAAGTTGTTAAGAGAACAAACCCTAAGAGTTCTTATCACAAGGAAAAAAACCTTTTTTTTCTTTTTTTTTTGTATCTGTATGAGAGGATAGATGTTAACTAAATTTATTGTGGTAATCATTTCACAATATATGTAAGACAAGTCATTATGCTGTATACCTTACACTTATACAGGCATACCTCAGAGATATTTCAGGTTTGGTTCCAGACTACTGCAATAAAGCAAATGTTGCAATAAAGTAACTCACACAAATTTTCTGGTTTCCCAGTTCATATAAAAGTTATGTTTACACAATACTGTAGCCTATTAAGTGTGCAATAGCATTATGTCTAAAAAAATAATGTATATAGCTTAATTTAAAAATACTTTATTGTTAAAAATGCAAACCATCATCTAATATCACAGGATTGCCACAAACCTTCATTTTGTTAAAAACATACTATCCGCGGGCTTCCCTGGTGGCGCAGTGGTTGAGAATCTGCCTGCCAATGCAGGGGACACGGGTTCGAGCCCTGGTCTGGGAAGATCCCACATGCCGCAAAGCAACTGGGCCCGTGAGCCATAATTGCTGAGCCTGCGCGTCTGGAGCCTGTGCTCCGCAACGAGAGGCCGCGATAGTGAGAGGCCCGCGTACCGCGATGAAGAATGGCACCCGCTTGCCGCAACTGGAGAAAGCCCTCGCACAGAAACGAAGACCCAACACAGCTAAAAATAAATTAATTAATTAATTAATTTAAAAAAAAACATACTATCCACGAAGCACAATAAAGCAAAGCGCAATAAAATGAGTTATGCCTGTACACTGCTGTATGTCAATTATATCTCAGTAAAACTGGAAAAAAAAGCTGAGACCACACACACACACACACAAAAGAAAATGGAAACAGACAAATCCACAACCACAGTGGGAGATTTTAACACAATTATTCACTAACTGACAGAATAAGAAAACAAACAAAAATATGGAAGTTATGAATAATTAACAAATTAGACATAATTGACACATAGAGAACAGTGTACCAAACTGAAGAGACAATCCTTTGCAAGTATACAAAAAGAATTACACTAAAATTGACCATAAAGCTTTAAATTATACAGAGCATGTTCTTTGCCCACAGTGGAATTAATATAGAATAACAAAGTATCACTTTAAAAATCCTTACATGTTTTGAAACTAAGAAATACAGTTTAAGATAACAATGGGTCAAAAAAGAAATGACAATGGAGTTTTGTAAACATTTTGAATTAAATAATCATGAAAATGTGATATATCGAAACTTGAGGCTTAGAGAAAATTTATAATCTTAAATGCATAACTGAGAAAAGAAGGCAAGCTGAAAATCAATGATGTAAGTAAAGAGTTTGCAAACTATGGCCTACAGGCCAGTCATCTGCTTTTGAAAATAGTCTTTAGGAAAATACAGCCACACCCATTTGTTTAAGTATTGCCTATGGCTGCGTTTGTGCTATAACTGAAGAGGTAAGTAATTGAGACAAAGACTATATGGTTCATAAGCCTAAAACACCTACTAAAATGGAGCTTTAAAGAAAAGTTTGCTGATGTCTGATCTAGGCATTCCTCTCAAGAAGTTAGCAGAAAACCAAAATGAACAATGAAACTCAAAGAAAAATGAAAATTAATTGAAATAGACAAATTCATAGAAAAGTACAACTTGCCAAAACTGACAAGAAACATCTAAGCAATCTTACAACTATTAAAGGAATTAAATTTGTAAGTAACTTCCCACAAAGAAAACTCCAGGCTCAGAGGTCTTTTCCAGTGAATTTTATCAAATATTACAGGATTCATGAACATAATATATCACCAATCTTAAACTCCTAAAGAGTTTAAGTTTAAAAAAAGGGAACACTTCCTTAATTATTTAATAAAGTCAGCATAATTTTAACTCCAATACCTGACCAAAAAAAATTATTAGAAAGAATAATTACGTGCCAAAATCATTCAAGAACACAGGTGCAAAAACCTAAATATAAGATTGCAAACTGTATCCCATATTATATAAAAAGGACCATGGTGAATTTATTCCAAGAATAAAAGAGGGTTTTTTTAAACATTGATTTTACAATGTTATTTACCACATTAACAGAATAAAGGTCAAAAATCAAACAACCATTTTAGTAGATGTGGAGAAAGTATTTGATGATATCCAACACCTCCTTTTGCTAAAAACTCTTAGCAAGCTGGGAAAAGAAGTAAAATTTCTTGATTTGATAAATGGCATCCACAAGAAAAACATGCAGTTAAAATCATATGTAATGGTGAAATAGTGGCCATTTGGCCCTTAAGTTTAAAATCAGACAAGCATTTCACTCTCGGCACTTCAACACTGACCTAGAGGTCCTAATGAGTGAAATGAGGCAGGAAAAAGAAATAAAGGCTTAAATATTAGAAAGGAAGAGAAATAAAACTTTTTTCATAGATGACATAACTGGATACATAGAAAATTCTAAGGAAGCCACAAAAACCCTTGAAATATTTTAAATTATTAATTAATTTTTAAAAAGTCAATAAACAAATCAATTGTTTTTTACCCTAGGTACAAGCAAACTAGAAAATAAATTCTACGTTTTTATTCGTAGTAACATCAAAATAATAATTTTATAAAATAAATTTAATAAAAGATGTGTATAAGGTATCTACTGAAAACTATAAAATACTGATGAAAGAAATTAAAGGATATGTAAAAAGAAAGAGTATGATATTTATTATGCTCATGGATTACAAGACTTCAAAATATCAATTCTCCCCAATTTGAGCTACAGCTCCAAAGTCAGAAGACTTACATTACCTAATTTAAAGACTTATTCTATGTAAAAATATAATTATTAACACATGGTTATTGGTACAGTAGACAAATAGATTAACAGACTAAAAAGTCCAAAAGTAAAGCCACATAGATATGGTCAACTGATTTTCAAAAAGGCACCAAAACAATTCAATTAGGGAAAAGGTTTTTCAACATATGTTGTAGGAATTACAGGACAATCATATTTTTTAAATGAACAAATGATTCAATAAATGGTGCTGAACAACTGGACAACTATACATGAAAAAAGTGAATCTAGATATGGACCTTACACCCTTCATGAAAATTAACTCAAAGTGGATCATAGACCTAAATGTAAAATGCGAAACTATAAAACTCCTAGAAGGTAACATAAGACAAAATCTAGATGACCTTGAGTATGGCAATGACTATTTAGATACAACACCAAGGGCGTGATCCATGAAAGAAATAACTGAACTGGACTTCATTAAAATTAAAAACTTCTGCTCTGCAAAAGATGATGCCAAGAGAATGAGAACACAAGCCACAGACTGGGAGAAAATATTTGCAAAAGACACGTCTGATAAAGGACCGTTATCCAAAATATACAAAGAACTCTTAAAACTCAACAAGAAGAAAACAAACAATTCAATTTAAAAAACGGACCAAAGATCCTAACAAGATACTCCACCAAAGAAGATACGCAGATGTTAAATAAGCATATGAAAATATGCTCAACATCATATGTCATCAGGGTAATGCAAATTAAAACAACGAGATTCTAGTACACACCTATTAGAATGGCCAAACTCTGGAACACAGACAACACCAAATGCTGACAAGGATGTGGAGCAACAGGAATTCTCATTCACTGCTGGTAGGAATGCAAAATGGTACAGCCACACGGGAACATAGTTTGCCAGTTTCTTACCAAAATAAGCATACTCTGACTATATGATTCAGCAATTGCACTCCTTGGTGTTTTTCCAAAGGAGTTAAAAACTTATGTCTACAAAAAAACCTGCACATAGATGTTTATAGCAGTTTTATCCTTAATTGTGAAAACTTAGAAGCAACTAAGATGTCCTTCAGCAGGTGAATGGATAAATTAACTATGGTACATCCAGACTACGGAATATTATTCAGCACTAAAAAGAAATGAGCTATCAAGCCATGAAAAGACATGGAAGAACCTTTTAAATACATATTTAAGTGAAAGAAGTCAATCTGAAAAGGCTACATACAGTATGATTCCAAATATATGACATTCTGGAAAAGGCAAAACTATGGAGACAGTAAAAGATCAGTGGTTGCCAGGGGTTAGGGAGGAGGGAGAGATGAACTGGCAGAGCACAAAGGATTTTTAGAACAGTGACACTATTCTGTATGATATTATGATGGAGGATACATGTCATTATAAATCTGTCAAAACCCACAGACTGTATGACACCATGAGGGAACCCTAATGTAAACTATGGATTTGGGGTGATGATGATGTAGGTTCGTAGGTTGTAACAAATGTATTACTGTGGCATAGGATGTGGAGAGTGGGGGAGGTGGTGCATGTGTGGTGGCAGGGCGTACTTTCCATTCAATTTTGTTGTGAATCAAAAACTGCTCTAAAATCTATTAAAATGGGGGAAAAAAATAACCTTGACCTCTACCTCACACACTACACAAAATTTGGGATGTACGGTAGTGGGGGAGGCGGGGATGAGAGGAGTAGTTAAGTAATACTTTCTGCTTGATTTTGGAATCTAAAGCCCCTCTAAAAAAACAATCTATTAAAATAGAAAGAAAATGAACATTCACCTCTACATCCCAGCATACACAAAATTTAGTTGTTTATGGATAACAGATCCAGTTTTAGCATGAAAGCTAAAACTGGAAAGCTTCTAGAAGTAAACATAGGTGAATATCTTTATCACTTTGGGCAGGCAGATTTTTCTTGTAACACAAAAATATTAAACATAAAGGAAATATTAATGAATTCTTCATTAATTTCTCTATCAAAATATACCATTAAAAGAGTAACAAGAAAAGCTACAGACTGGGAGAATATGTTTTCAAAGCATATATCTAAAAAAGGACTTGTATTCAGAACTTAGAATTCCCACAATATAACAATAGAGACAAAAATCCAAAAAAAAATATTGCCAAAGAGCTAGACACTTCACAAAATAAGGTATCAATATATGAATGGCCAATGAGTACATGAAAAGGTACTCAACACCATTAATCATCAGAGAAGTGTAAATTAAAACCAAAATGAGATAATACTTCACAGCCACAAGAATGGCTAAAACTAAAAGGACTGACAACACTAAATATAAGTGAGGCTGTGGAATTCTTAAGGAAAAGATATGATTGCTCATCTCTTTGTCCCTAGTAACCAGTACTGTACCTGTAAATAGGAGAGTGTTAAGTAAATATTCCAGGGATAGCTGCATTGATGAATAGAAGGGAGAAAAGGTAGCAGAGGAGAGCAAAAATGAGAGCAACAGGAAAGAAAGGAGGGGAAAATGGAGGGTAGAAAAATTAGAATTAGGCAGCTCCTTATTTAAGTAAAAATCACACAGTGTTTAAACTGTACTGTTTGAAAGTAAAATACATTTGGAAAACAAAACAAATATCAAATCAATCCCTCTTTAACAAAATCCAAAACATTTTCAAAACTTAATTACAAAAAAAAAATGCAGGAGGTCCTTTATACAAACAACTTGGCAGAATCTGAAATGCAAGAAATTCTATATTCCAAAGGGACAAAGACCAACATAAAACTGAACTACCAGTTAAGGCCCCTCCAAAATATTTTTAGTATAATTTACTGTTGTGATAAGTTATTCTCATTAAGTTTTCTGTGTATTAAACATGTTCAGGCATCACAATTAATACTCAAGGCCCAAGTTTATTCAGATCTGTGTTTACCAAACACCCCCTATTATAATAGGGCACATTACACCAAATGTGCCCTCTTATACATTTAGGATCCAAATAACAGAGGACTCAGTTTGGTTCTAAAATACCATGTGATTAACAATTTTGTATTTTCTAGGTAACTCAAATCATTTAGATATAAAATGATACATTCATAACATAAAAGTATACTGGTCTTTTCACTAAACCATATCTATGTCGAATGAGATCGGGTATGTTACCCTATACTCCAGTTCACCTTCAGCAAACTGCCAGGGCTTTCCTTTAAACTCCCACCACTGTTTCCATCCTTGTTCTACCCAGAGGTGGGGTCTGGAACTAATCTTGTTACCATGGGTAAGAGGTCTTTGATATAAGCCATGGATACCCATATACCCTACATATCCATTATATTCTTCTAAATGTTTGAAACCAAGTGAGATTGACAGGTAAACACAAAGCCTAAAAACACATCATATCCCCAGGACCTGCCCTCAAAAAAATTTTGGGAAGTTAGAGAAATATCTTCACATTGAATTCATATTGAAAATTCCCCATGTACCCTCTGTCATCAGAATGTTCCCCTGATTCTCAGGAATCCCCATGAATGGTGACGAGCTTACCATTTTTAGCACTCTGTGCCCAGATCTTTGCTCCTATTTTTCCAAATAAAAAATGTTTCCATCCACCACTCCCTTATGGTTTCTCCTCTGCTAGATGACATGTTACATAAAAGGATAAAGAAATTTATGTAGAGGCAAGAATAGTTAACCAGGTGGTATTTCCCCTTCTAGGAAATATTTTTAAATGGTTACAAGGGGTCTCTAGAAACAAGCATAACACACATATGACTAGTGGTACTGACTACTCCACAAGTCTCTGGTATTGGCTTCCACAATGCTAATTAATCCCCCGTTAGAACATGTACACTACAGAAGAAGCCCCTTAAACATAAGGCAATATTGTCCACTTCCTTCAACATTTTGAGGGCAAAGGAACCATGCTGCCTTCACACTTTTCCAAAAGAAGTAATTCAGCATTCAGAATTGTGTGAAACACCTCTGTATTTGGCACCACCGTGTGGAGTAAAGGGTTAACTCAGAAGGCCTGGTTATTCCAAAGGTCTTCAGGACTGACCCTTAACAGGCTACAGGGAAATAACCTATAAACCCTTGGAATATCCTGCCTGATCAGAATGTCTTTGTATACCTGGGGCCTTGGACCACACCAGATAGAATATGCTAACAATGTGATTTAACTTGAACACTGCTTTTTGTTACCCTGGGCCACACTGGAGTTTGATCATGGAGGAAGGGAGGTGGTGTGGGGGGGCGGGGCGGTGGCGGGCCTGTGCTGGAGACTGAGTAGCTAAGGTCAGTCATGTGGAGCTCCATGCCTACACGACTGACCCCTAATGAAACCCTGGCCACCAAGGCTCCAATGAGCTTATTGGTTGGCACCACTTTTCATGTGCCATCACACTTTGTTAATGGGAGAATTAAATGCTGCCTCTGCAAATCCACTGGGAGAGGACAACTGGAAGCCTGTGCCCAGTTTCTCCCGGACTCTGCCCTACGTGCCTTGTTTCCTTTGCTGATTTTAATTTGTATCCTTTCGCTATAATGAGCCATAACGGCAAGTACAGCTTTTCTAAGTTCTATGAGTCCTTCTGGCAAATCATCCAACTAGAGAGTTGTCTTGGTGAACCCTGACACAACTATGTTTTCTTATTTTCATACAACCAATAAAATAGTCTTTTATTGATAAGCTGTGTGCTAGCTTGCTCTTGCACCATTGTGTGCTTGAGCTGTCTCTCTCTCTCTGCCTATGTCTGCTGTCTGTCTGTCTGTCTGTCTGTCTCTCTCTCTCTCTCTCTCTCTCTCTCTCTCTATATATATATATATATATATGCTCACCAGATAGGAAATTAATTTACTGCTATAAGCAACCATTTTGACAAACTGCAAGAAAAGACAAGTGTGAAATGAGAGTTATTTATATTCAGACAAATGGCAGACAAGTCTACACAACAGCCCAAAGGCAAAATATCGGTGGCTCTGGGAGGGAGACAAATTAGCCTGGCATTTTTAATTAAAATTGGGCTGCTTCCTGGAATGCAAAGATTTTTTTCCCACTTCTCTCTCACCAAAGACAGCAGCCACATATTTTAAGTATGTTTCTAAAATTAAAAATGCAAGCATTAAATTTGAGCACATATGAAAGTGCATTAGTGTACCTTTACTGGGTTTTCCCTGACATCCTTGCTATAATTTGAATTTTCATAACTAAAATATCCACTGTAGATAGAAAATGTGAAGGCAGAAAGGTAAATTTTGAACCGAGTTTTGACTTTCTGGCATTTTTTTTTAACACTTACAGCCTATTTTCATCATCCAAAGCTATTACAAAATATTCTAGCCAATGTGGAGGGACAGAGAGAAAAGATAGTATAAAACCCAAGGAGTGGAAAGAGAAAGCAAGAGCAAACGCCATGTAATATCTAAACGCTCTTACCTCTCCTATACCTCATGGGACCGAGAATACTCTGCCAGCTATGGTAAAATGACATAAATTCAGTCTTATCCTTTCATGCCTTTCCACCTCCTTCCTCTCAAGCTATCCTAACTTCTTTCCTTTTGGACAGAGCCCTAATCAGGATGCTTTCCTGATGCCTAACCAAAATGGCACCACAGGCACGTGAATTTCCTTCTTAACCAAACTTTGCTCAACTTCTTGTCTTTTCATAATTCTCTACTCTTCCATGTGTCTCTGGGTGGTAACAGGCTCATCAGAGAGTACATAGATTCTGGCTCCCAAGCCAGGCAGTCTAACTTTACTATCAAGTTCAGCATTATACTCTATTTGCTCTAGAATAATTTTCCTATAAATAGAGCACTGGAAGGAGATGAGCAAACTCTTGATCTGAAGCTCCAGCCATAGATGAAGTCAACTATGAAAGAGGTTTGTTTTCTCATTCAAATAATGGTTGTCTCATACCTTTAGGTGAGAACTGCCTTGCTGGAACCTGGCAATAACTTCCACTCAATCTAGAAAACTGGTTATCTTTCCTTCCTCTTAAAGATACCTAGTTCTTGTTTGGTCATCCTGGGAATAATATTCAACTCAAATTGGATTAGGGAATTCAATCTCCTGTCTACATGTCTTTTTAGAATAGCAAAAGGTACAACATATCTTTCCTCATCTATTTTATTTAGGATATTCACCATTCCACAAGTTGTGAACACTGAATATTCCATAAACTGAGACCAGCAGAGGAACCATTATTTGTATTTGATGTTCTTCTGTCCTACTTTCTGGGCTGTTCCTGTTCAAGCTTATCTCAAAACCTCTGTACCCTTTCATGCAACATTCAAGTAACAAATTTAGTTATCATGTAAGTACTGTATGCCAGGTGCTCTGCTATTTGCTGAGTTCCATTTCTCCTTCAAACTCGGGTGTTTTTATATGATGGTGGTTTATGATACTCCCCCTCCAAGATAACACATTTGCATTTTCACAGTGACTTTGAATACCCTATACCTAGGAAGTAATTCTAATGGTGAATTTACACATGATGAAAGGCACCTCTGGAGAGATATCTCTGAGATATTTTCTAATATTCTTCAAATCATAACCTGTAAGCCATCAACTAGATTTCATACTAGTAACAAAAGCTAAACTTGTAGCCAAAATTTTCTTTCAAATCACCTCATCAACCAACTATGCTTATACCCGCCCTTGGACTGGAGCATTCTCTCAAAAGACCCTATCAAGCATGAAGTGTGAAGACCGTTTCTGCAGGTGACAGTCCATATGTAATTCAGAACAATCTCTGAACATGTGTACCCTTGCTCTATTGTGGTACTGATTTCATTGAGTCCTGGAGCTCTCTTTAGATTAAAAGTAGCCTCTCAGCTGCCTCTCCCAGACCTCCGGAATGAAGACTTCATATAGCAATCTTAGATTAAAAGAATAATAAGTGATGCTTATAATCCTAACTTTGAGTAATCATGATGAAATTAAATAATAATTAGCATACTACACTTAAGAAAAAGGAAAGCTGGGAAGAGAGTAAGTTGTTTTAGAAATACATCCCTATAAAATGAAGTATATGCATAGAAACAGGCCTGGAAAGGCGTTCACCCCGCTGATATGATGGTTATTTCTGGATAACAGGATTATGAGTGATTTTTAGAAACTTTTCACTTGATTATATTTTCTAATCTTTCTACAATAAACACATTTTGTAATTATTAAGCTATTCTCAATAAAAATAATTAAAATCTGTGTACAAGTACTGAGGAGTACTTAAGGAAGTGGCTTTTAGAGTCATAGACATCTGTAAATAGTATTTTATTAAGGTATTGTAAGCATCTAACACAGTGCCTAACACATAGAAAGTGAATAATGAATGTTCATAGAATCAGACCAAAATGTGTCTTCCTTTGTACACAAGGAATGATTTTAGCATTTCATCTGCATTGTTTGCACTGTTGAAATGCCTATATTTTAAATTAGTAATCTTTGAATTTGGCTTGTATTTTGGATATTACCTGATAAACTCTCTTTCTTCCAAATTTATCCCATTTGTAAACTTTGGAAATTGGGCTGGGCTGCAATTCTTCAAAGAATCTTCTATTTCATTACATTAGCTTTGTTTTAGCAATACTGTTGGAGGCTCCATTTATAAGCATTAGTCTAAATCACCCAAATCTGATCCTAAACTCTCAAACCCTCCCATAAAAAATGTTAAGGCTTGGAATATTACTGAAATAACCTCTCTGAAACCACCAGAAATTCTCTAATGCATGCTCTTTAAATTCAATCATTACAAACACTCAAGCACTAGAGACTAAAAGATTTGGATCTCAGCAACAGAGTGAGTTTTCTTTGTAGCCATGCATTTTGAAAATATATCCAGATGGAAGTGTGACTTTGCAAAGCTGCTTAATTTTGATCAAGAGCTATTTCTTTTGGCCACATTCTCTTACTAATATGCTGACAGAATTCATGAAAGAAATAATAATGATGTGTAGCGTAAATCCAAAAGAGGAAAGAGGTAGTAGTTGGGGCTTTGGGTACTGATGGGTATTCTTTTATTAAGCAATCTTTCTTAAAAAGCTTGAAATGTAAAAATCCATTTTAAAAACACAGTTTGATAGCTCCTATTGGTTAATTCATCAGCTTAAACCACTTTTTTTTTTTTTAAGGAAAATCAGATTCTATTCAGAACTATACCATTGTTGACTACTACACCTTGAAGAGGGTACACTGGGTACTACAAAATCAAATGGCTGCTTCTCCGTCAAAGTGAGCCAGGAGTGAGCTTCAACTATTGCCATTGCTCTGGTTAAGAAACTCTTGAACAAATCTGGTAGGCTGGGCCTAGGGGGAAAGAAGTTTCTTCCTGCAGGAAGAGAGAGAGACAGATGGGAAAAAACAGAAACCTTGACCCTGCAACAAAGTCTTAGTGATCTGAGGGGAGAAGTGACTCCACATTTAGCAAATGACTACTGCTCAACTCTGTCCTTGGCCCACCCCCATGGATACACGTCTGAATTCTAAGAAGAGAGAATATTGTGTGTATAAGTTGCAAAATGCTGTTTCAACAAAAAGCTCTAATACTTTGGGAAAGAAGCAGATTATTCTGGAACTCCTCTAACCACACAGGACAAAATGAAAGAGAGGTCTCTCTGCCACAGAGAACTGTTTATCTGTTCCACCATCAGTGCTTTGAATTATCAGAGCGTTTGTGTCTAGAGGAGCAGCAGCAGTGTCCAAGGGAAGAATGGCAGCACCCAGCAGGAGACTGCCATTTCCCCTGAGGGGTAATAGAGCAATGATGCGGCCCCTAAGAGTCAGTAGAGTACAAGTACCAAGTACCACCCCACCACACACAAACAGTAGACTACAGTACCTAACAGAGTGACAGCAGTACCCAGTGGGAAACTAGTGCCAGGCAAAAGATAGCACAGAAGGAGAAGTGCCCAGCAGAAGCACACAGCATAAGCTGTGTGGGTTCACTAGTTGTATCTGGACACTCTGAGAAATATTAGGCAGAGGATAGGGAAGAGCAAGAAGGGGAGAAGGGCTTTGCAAAGAGCTAGAGGTCTTGTATAAGTAGGTAGAAGCAAGGGTCTGTGAAATTTAGTACTGTTAATGTTCCTCAGTTTCCTCACCTGTAAAATGGAGGTAATCATACTCTTATATCAAAGGATTGTTGTAAGAGTTAAATGGGATAATATAAAAAGCATTTAGAATAATATCTGGCACAAGAAGCACTATGTTAATGTTCTTACTGTTATAAAATCATGCTGCAGTACATTTATTTTTGTTATTTATTCAATCAATCAATAAAAGGCTGAACTTTAATGTTAAAATATCCACAATTTGTTGTCTTAAGTACTACCCAATGTAGATTTCTACGGGCTTAGGTATAATGAGCAACTCCAGCTCGTCTTCAAAAATCCCAGATAGGGACTTCCCTGGTGGTGCAGTGGTTAAGAATCCACCTGCCAATGCAGGGGACACGAGTTTGATTCCTGGTCTGGGGAGATCCCACATGCTGCAGAGCAACTAAGCCCGTGTGCCACAACTACTGAGCCCGCGCTCTAGAGCCTGTGAGCCACAACTATTGACCCCATGAGCCACAACAACTGAAGCCCACACGCTGCAGCTACTGAGCCTGCGTGCTGCAACTACTGAAGCCTGCGCACCTAGAGCCCATGCTCCACAACAAGAGAAGCCACCGCAATGAGAAAGCCTGAGCGCTGCAACAAAGAGTAGCCCCCACTCACTGCAACTAGAGAAAGCCCGCGTGCAGCAACAAGATCCAACGCAGCCAAAAATAAAAAATAATAATAAATAAAATTAAAAATTAAAAAAAGCATCTCTCATACTACACCCAACTTCCAATTTAAAAAAAAGAAAATCCCAGATAAATCTATGGCTATGTAAATATGAATACAACAATGATATAATATTATTATTTTAACTGCAGTAACAGATAATTCACTTGCATTTTAGAAGTACTGTCCTTTATAACCAAGTAAATGTCACTATAGGTGTAATGACTTTCACTAACACTCAATGTGAATGTGTTGCCAGGTTCACCAGCTATTCGTTTATTCTTTAGCACTATGCTTACAATTTGGGTAACTACATTGGTGTCTGGTTTATACTGACTTGACAAATGAGCTAATCTCACCTAAGGTGTGGGAAACTGATTCAAAGATCATTTAGTATATGTATTCTCTATCATTCGTTTTTCCTTCAAAAGTATAACTTCACTAAAGTAACAAGACTTAACCAAAAAAAGTTTCTACCTTAGAGTAAGACTTAAAGAAATAAAAACATTTGGTTCATAAACTCTCAATTGTGATCCATAATTTCTGACTCCCTATGAGAGAGACGTGAAAAATGATCCTCCAGATACCCTGAATCTCTTTCATAGAATCAAAAGCTTTCTGGAGCTCCTGAGTGTATGTGAGGTTTACTGCAGTAATTTGGAGCTGTAGGACAACCCTCATAAAGAACTTCTTCACTCTAGAATTTTCTCACATGAAAGATTGACTTTTAGCTGCCCATTACAATATCTTAAAAGAGAGACTGCAGCTGTTTTCACCCATGCCCTAAGCCTCCAATCTGTGTTTCCTCTCCTCCATGGCAAACAGAGGAGAGAAACAGAAAGACAGAGGCATGTCAGGTTCCAGTCCGTGACTACCAGCAGGTTCCCAGTTGGTACAAATGGATGGGTGAAGTTGCCATCCACTGAAATTGGTAACATTGGAAGACCACTAGGTGTTCAGGCAAAGATGTAAGTTTGCCTTTTGTCCTTCAGAACTCCTCAGCACCAAGTACGCAGGAAATTTATGCAGTCATCTGCTTATCCAGGCCAAGACCCTTCTCCTAGCCTACCATTCTATATTATTCCTGACCCCTTTTTTCTTCTCACCACACCGACAAGTAGAACCTCCCAATTCTGTGTCCTATTTCCTCAGGAATTTTCTCTTTATGGTTTATTTCAGAAACAAATCCTAACTAAAGCATTGATGGAGGCCAAATGGTTTTGGATGTTTTTCCATCCCTCTTATCACAATTGGGCTATAACATAAACTTCCAAAGAACCAAATAACAATGGGAGTTTGGGGTCCTATAGCAAGGTCAGGGAGGAATACATTTTTGTGCAGGTGGACATTTCAGTGCCCATATCATATTATAATATACAAGATCCTGGTCTCATTTTAATAAAACATCAAAGGAAAGATAAGTAAATTCAGACATCCTCCTGTGTGGAACTTTCTCCAGTTGTCGTCAGGCAGAAATGACAACTCCCTGCCTTGAACTCACATAGAACTTTCTTTTAAATTTTTTTATAGGGAACTTATCATTTTAATATTTTTACTCTATTTACCTGTGCATATGTATTCCCCCATACTGAGAACTGACTCAATTCCTGCACTCTCTTACTTCCCCCTCTTGTTCTTTCTCTTCTTTCCCCCCTTTACACACACACACACACACACACACACACACACAAACACACACACACACCACACTCTTTCTCACTCTGTCTCTCTCTCCTACTGCACAGTGCTTTGCAAATAATGCATGTGCAGTCAATGGCTATGGAATAATAGATTTTAGAAGATAGATTTTAAAGTTTTATTTGTACATGGAGAAAGTCATTCTATTCTGGCCTATGATAAAAAGGCACCACAGGCAATCAATTTTTGTCTCTCCTAATCACAACTATAATATGCCCCTTCCAAAGCCTTGTCTAAACTACGTTTGCTTTTATTTTGTATTTGTTTAGCAAATTGAAGAAAGTACCTTATATGCTTTAAACCTATTGGCATTTCATCTAATGCCAAGGTCAATAGTTAAGATTTCTCCTTAAGATACTATGAAACAAAAGACAAATATAAATCTACAGATTGGTTTGTAAAAGAACCTTATTAATTTAGACCACAATAATGTGAAATTTGTTATCATTTGAAAAAACAGTTTGGTATGCAAAATTATAACATGGACAAAATTTCAAGGAACATATTTATACTTTTAACCAACAATTTCAAGCATTTTATAAGAAGTCCATTGTTTGCCAACAACAGATATGCAAATAACAGATATGAAAATTATAATTACCTACTCACTAAGGAAGTTCTTCTAAGAAACCCTATTAAACTATATTGTTTAATATTTCTAATTCTTATAATATTTTAATTGTTTTTGTCTTTCTCCCTCCACTAGAAATCAAGCTTGATGATAATAGGGTTTCGTATATTTTGTTCACTGCTATATTCTCAGCACTTAGAACAGTACCTGGCATGTAGAGATGTTTAATAAATAGTTGCTAAATAAGTAAAAGAATAGATGATATCACTAAGTGTATTTGAAAGTGATAGAATATTTTTAAAACACTGAAATTTTATTACTCAAATTCAAATTGTGGGCTAATGCAATAGTCCCCACAGTGTTCCAATCAGTGCCCCTTATTAACTTTAACTCCAAAGCTTTGCCATTTTGGAAATCATCACTACAAATTAGTAGAGAAATTTTCCGTCTTCTACAAAGCTGTAAGGGTGGAATCACTTTTAGAATTCCAATATAAATTCAGACACATATAAAGAATTTAATTTCCTTGGTTTGCTCTGTTTTCAGCTATTCCAACCAGCTCATTGACCAAAATAATATACAGTTGATCTATAAAGTAGATAAACCATAGCATGCCAGGTATTAGGGAAGACATTTTATGCAAATTTCTTTTAAGACTGAATTGCTCATAAAGCCTTAAACAACATCTTTTTCCCCCTCTGCCATCTTCCCTCCTACGCCACCTATCACCTACTCCAAGCATTTCTGAGCATTAGTGTTCAATTTCCATGTACTTCACTCAAGCAAACAGGCTGAGAAACTTGTGGTGTTTAAAGAGTATCGTTTTTAAAGAACAAAACAATTATCCCTAATCTCCTCTTCAAACAAAAAGAGGTTTCAATGTTGAAAGCATGTGTTCAATCTCCACCAGCTCATAAACTTTAATGTTCTTATTGTCATTTGTTTATTGTGTTCTTTGATCATTTCTGACACCACTATTATCAACTTTCTCTATATTAATGCCATTTTACGACTTGTAAGTAATACAGCAGAAGCAGAGGTAAACAGCCAGCAAGTGGAATGGCTTGGCTTTCACAAATGCACCGGCTCTTACTACTGGTTATCGCCTAACCTAACTCTTCCATCCCATCCTAGATAAGAATACTTCTAAAAGCCTTGCAACAAAATAATTTGAAAATGCTTAAAACATTTCTCCATGGGCCCTCAAAGGAACCAGACCTTTACTATTCCAAAAGCCTCCTGGAAATTCACCCTCTATGTCTGAGTGTTTTGACAAAAAAAGACCGTATCAAACATTAAACATGCTGAGAAATGTTTGAGGCTCAAATACATACCTAAAACAGAATCACACAAGATCCCTTACTCATCCAGTAGGCCAGTGACATTCAAACTGATCTTTTTTCTCTAGCAGTGAAATATGCACTTTCCCCTCAACCCAACCTGAAAAAAAAAAAATCTTACATAGCAACTCGGTCCATGAAACATATAAGCAGAGTGGCTCTCCTTGAATCAAGTGTGGAAGACCAGGATAGCCACCAGCTTAAGAACTGGTGATGTCAAGCCTCAGCCAGCAGGGAACCTGGCCTAGAGGCAGAGCAAAGCAATAAAGGGCCAAGGAATCAGGCAAAAGATTAGGAAATAAGGGTTAAGACTTAGGCATGCACAGGTTCCAGTAAGAGGGATGCTGAATGAATAACAAGAGAGAAGGTATAGATCCAGCTGCCTTCCTATACTGCCACCTCCCAGACCACACACTCAGACCAAGCTTTGTTGAGCACAATGGTAACTATTTTGCTATAAGTGTAGTGATGGACTCAGGAACGTGGATTACTTATAAGGATTGGGTGGCTGTGTGGTTAAAAATACCCAGCAATGTGCCAGATGCTTAAGTTAACATGCCCCCAGGAGACTGGCAATCTGCATTCACCTCCAAAGCTGGCACTAAAGGGCTACTGGCAAGCTAATGTGAGCACCGAGTTGTCCTTCCAGGTGCAGGAAGAGATTTCCATCCAGGCAGACCTAGGAGACACTGCGGATTAGGCTCTAGCCCACCACAATAAAGTGATTATCGCAATACATAGTGACTCACATGAATTTTTTGGCTTCCCAGTGCATATAAATGTTATGCTTATGCTATACTGCAGTTTATTAAGTGGGCAATAGAATTATGTCTAAGAATACAATGTACATATCGTAGTTAAAAAATACTTCATTGCTAAAAATGCCAATCATTATCTGAGACTTCGGCGAGTCATAATCTTTTTGCAATACTAACAAAGATCAATGATCAAAGGTCACCATAACAATTATAGTAATAATAAAAAAGTTTGAAATATTTCGAGAATTACCAACATATGACACAGAGACATGAAGTGAGCAAGTGCTAAAATGGTGCCAATAGACCTGCTCTACTCAGGGTGGCCACAAACCTTCAATGTGTAAAAAGTGCAATATCTACAAAGCACAATAAAGTGAAGTACAGTATATATGCTTGTGTATTTACTCTATCTAATTGAGTCCAACAAAAGGCTTTTATCAAAAGGATGCCCAAGATAAGGATATGGTCTGAGACCCTGGCACAGACTTAAACTACCCGGTTCCTGACAGGTGCTAAGCCACAATTATGGCCCTCATAGGCTTTCTGCATGTAGTTTAAAAAGGTGTGTTCCAATCAACTGAGGTAAGTAGCTGCAGATTATTCTATCACTAGGACTGCCACTCTTTACGTTTGGCAGCCTGAGCCACAGTAAAAAGAATGCCAAAGAACAGCCATAAAAATAAGTAAAATATGGTTGCTACATCCTTGGAGAATAATTTTTTAAAAATCAATTAATGGACAAGGGGAAGGAAACAAGTGTGTGTGACTGCAAGTGTGAGTGTGTGAGAGAGAGAAAGAGAGAGGTCTTGTGCAAATTGTGATCTGCCTCTTAAAACATAAGACATTTCTGCCCCTGCCTTACTGTGGAACTTTGGACAAGTCTTTTCTCCTTTTGGGGACTCATCTACCCCAAAGGGAAAATGATGGCTTCAGTATGAATGGTCTGTGAGGTCTCTTGCAGCTCTCATAGTCTCTGGTTCTATAACTCCTTTTGAAAATCTAGATTTCAGCTATAGGTACAAAGACCACAGAGGGACTGAGTAAGTCTTCCTTTCCTTGTATCTTTCCTTCATCTTCTAATTATATCTTCATTTTCCATTTGTCATAACAGTAATTTATGTACCCTCGCACCAGGCAATCTCTGCCTCATTTCCTGGCAATAAAGAATAATTTCTTTTATTCTAAATTAAGGGCTATGGGAAGCTCTGAATCCATCCCCCAAACCTTTCTTGTGAGGCCCTTTGTAAGGAAAATGGCGGGGGGGGATTGCTGTCCAATGTTGTAAAGGACACCATCCAGTTTCACCTGCCAGTTATCCTCAAAGCATCCTTCAGGACCCTTGGATAAGGGGTAAGATGACACCCCATTCAGTTATAGAAGAGAACTTGGGAACAAGAATAAATGGTGGAATAAGTAGAGGACAGGAGACAATACTGTGCCCAAATCACTCCTTATCTCTGGTTCCCAGGACTTCAGAGTCAGTCCTGAGGAGCTATATACCAAAAGTGGGGGATGCAGCGAGAGGTCTGCCCAGTTGGAAAGAATATTTTATCATTGATGTTGTTTAGAATTTTTGCTATATGGTGATAAAACGCAGATCAACTTTTAGTTTCATTGTTGTTTCTAAATGCTCTACAGACAGTGCCCATGGGAAGTTGATCTAAGAAAGTGAAATGTAAAGGAAACATCCCTATATTGAGAAGACCTGGGTTCTAATAATAATAAGAATCACTAAGCATCTGGTAGGCTGAATAACGGTCTTCCAAAGATATCAGGTCCTAATCCATGGAACCTGCGCATGTTACCTTATATGACAAAAGGGACTTTGCAGGTATGATTAAATTAAGGATCTTGTGATAAGGCGATTATCCTGGATTATCTTGAGATGGGCCCTAAATGCCATCACAAATATCCTTAGAAGAGAGATGCAGAGGGAGATACTACGACAGAGAAGAGAAGGCGATGTGACAACTAAAGCAGAGGTTGAACTAATGTGGCCACAAGCCAAAGAATATCAACAACTACCAGAAGCTGGAAGAAAAAAGGAATGAATTCTTCCCTGAAGCTTCTATAGGGAACCAGCCACACTGACATTTTGATTTTAGCCCTGTAAGACTCACTTCAGATTTCTGATTTCTCTAACTGTAAAATAATACATTTGCGTTGTTTAAGCCACTAACTTTGTGGTGATTTGTTACAACAGCCATAGGAAACGAAGACAGCATCTGCTGTATACCAGATATTGCATCAGATACTTAGCACAGATCATCTCATTTCATCTCCACATCAGCCCTGTAAAATATTATCATACTCATTTCACAGATGAGGAAAGTGAGGCTCTCAGGGATCACTTAACCAATTAGTGGCAGAGCCTGAACTGCAACTCAGGTATGCCTAACTTCAGAATCTACTTTTTTGCCACTACAACATGTGGTAAAAATAACCATAATTATGAGAGTTTACACTCATCCGAAGCCTTTGCTACTAACCTCACAGGTATGATTTCTGTTAATCCTTCCAATAATCTCAAAACACTGAGATTTAGGTTTAAAAAACATTTGGTAGTTGGGTGATGATGGGAAAATTACTTATTCTCTGTGACTCAGTTTGTTCTCTGTGAAATGGAGCTGAAAATAATATTACCAGCCTCATAGATGTGTTGTGAACACCTCACAGGTGTTAACATTTGTAAAGAGCTTATAATAGTGCTGGGAACATAGTAAGTACCAAACTTTAAACATAACCATGATGATATATTCTCTCAGGAATGTGGTCCTGCCTCATCTGCTAACTAACTGGGTGAGTTTGAGCTAGTTCCTTGACTAGATTAGAATGCCTTCAAACACTGATATTTTACGATTCGAGGCCTCTCCAGGCCTCAGTCTCCCCAAGTATGAAATGAGGGCTTTGGAAAATAATGAGCTCTGTCATTCTATGATTGCATGAGAACCCTGGTAGTCGCTAAGAGCCTCAGGGGTTACATAGCTGCTGCACTTCCCAAAAACTAAAACTATTTATTGTGTCCGTACATGGTGAGTTTGAGTAACACAGATTAATGAGAGCTCAAGGCAACTAGATCATTCCATGTCACAAAGCAGTTTATCTGTAGATGAAAGTCTCTCTCTGTCAAGTCCTTTTAGTCCAATTAGATGCTTTCTTCCTAAAATAAGGCAGATCATTAACTGGCTTTTGAAAAATGTAAAGGCTCTGGTATTTCAAAGCAATGTGCACTATGACACCCAACATTATTTTTACCAATATGTGACCTTTTGTCATTTCTTTTGTCTCCTTATAACTGCTGGGAGATAGGCCTAAAGTTCACGGATGTCAGGTACCTCATTTAGCATGACAGAAGCTTGGTAGGAAAGGAGTAAAAGCCCAAGGTAAAAAGACTCGTGCACAAACCAAAGTTTCTCTGGTAGAGTCATGTCCCATGGCAATAAGAGAACACAGTCCACCACCTAGAGAGGCACTGCTGGGTACCAGAGGAATGACATGTGTGGGAGGACAAGCATGGACATAAGACAAAGAGGCCCAGAAGGGTGACCCTGGAGGAGAAAGCAAGCTGCTTCTACTCTCACCGTAGCCGAGCCCAGTCCTGCTGGTGTTTATCTTTTACCTGAGGAGCTAACTGGCCAGCAGTGACTGGCTTCCACCTTTCTTTTCGGCAGACTTAAACTGTTTGTACACTGTGGTATCTTATAACTAGGTGTATGGACTAAATGTTTGTGTCCCCCCCCAAAATTCTATGTTGAAATCCTAAACCCCCACTGTGATGGTATTAGGAAATGGGGCTTTGGGAAAGTGATTAGTTCATGAGGATGGAGCTCTCATGAATGGGATTAATATGCTTATAAAAGGCCCACGGAGCTCTCTCACCTCTTCCACCACTGTGAGGGCACAGCAAGAAGAACCAGGCAGCAGGCCCTCACCAAGAACCCAACCATGCTGGCACCCTGATCTTAGACTTCCAGTTTCCAGAACCGTGAGAAACAAGTTTCTGTTGTTCATAAGCCACCCAGTCATGGTATTCTTTTATAGCAGCCCAAACTGACTGCGACACTAGGTTAACAGTTTCTAGTTGTTTTCAGAAAATATGGGAACCCTTCTTTACCATCAAACATTTTCTCAGACCTCCACATGACAATAGCTATACTTCACTACAGATGGTTGAGAAAACATGGTGACAAATAGTAACTGAATCCCAGGATATATACATTCAATAAGGCTACATACATGTGCAAGTAATATATTTATCCAGTTTCATACAAGTATTTTCTGAAGTTCTTAAAATAATTTTATCCTTCCCTACTCCTGAGGCTGTTGTCAAGTGGGCATTTTGTCTCTTTTTTCCTCCTACTTCCTTGTCCTGATATGGCCACCAAGCCTCCCCCTCAAACATGGTTGCTATGTGACTGGAATTCAATGCTCTGACCAATCATATCTGCTATTACTTTGTTGCTGGTTTATCCAACTTCTCTCCCTTGCAGTACACGTGAAACCCAGGGCAAAATCTCCCTGTAAAACTCGAAGTCCATCTTCCAACTCTGCCCATACTATCCCATTTCAATTCTCTCAACTCTTCCTTGGACCCCAGTTATGATGCCCCATGTTCCCCATTCCATAGCCAATTTATCTGGTGGAAATGAGGGAAGTGTACCAACATGGCCTGAGTAGACAACCTTTGAGCTGGGTCTTGGGAGATGAGCAGGAGTTCCACAGGCAAGGATAAAGGAAAAAGCATTCCAAAATGAGGCAAAACTATATAAAGTGTTGAGCAGTAGTTAGAAAAGGAGCATGTGTTAAACGTGCAGATTTCTGGACCCTACCTCCAGAGATTCTGACTCATAAGTCTAGGGTAAGGCCCAGAAGTCTGCATGTTAAACATATGACCCACACAGTTCTGATAGTGGTGGTTTATAGATCATACTTTAAGAAACACTGATCTAGAAACAGGTTTAGTAAGTCAGATACAATTTGTTCATCTGTAGAACTGTTCAGGGAAATCCCACTGAGGGTCAAGGGTAATAGTTTGGGTTCATCTGAAGAAACTGGCTCATGTACACACTGAGATACAATCCTGATCCCTTGGTATTGCTGAGTGATGGCATGCTGAACAAATCCGGCCTAAGATGGAGCTAGTTCTTCCTTTACCTATCTTTCTAACTTCATAAAAGCCAAATTTCCAAGTATAAAATGAGCATTATTTTTTTGTCCTGCAAATCACAAGACAGAAGATACTTCTTTTGTATACCTAACCAACCTTGTGTCAAAATTTTATGACACCTCACATTTTAAGAAGGCACTTCATGGTTTTTGGTCTCAGAGCTCTTGCCATCTGCATAAAGGTAGTTTCTGCACATGACTCAAAATGCACTTGTAAACTGGCAGTGGAGGAACAGGGTAAAGGGAATGTAATTTGCATATATGAGCAAGTTTGTAAACCTGATGGTTAACTCAGTATGTTAAGGCATGAAGCTCATGAGGCCAAGGTTATGAGTTTAATCTACATATGAATTAGATAGCTGTTCTCCATCACTTAACAGACTCTACCCTTCCCCCAGCTCACCAATGAGCAAATATAACTGGGCTAGGCATAAGAGTGTGGCTAGCTCTGTGCAAGATATCCCACCTATGTGAATATAATGAAGATGTAGAGCACATGTTTTAATAGGAATGGGTAGGACTACTACTTTTTTTAAAAATAAAGTAAAACCAGACCTTTTACCTGAGACTATTCAAATATAATGGTTTTATGTGCCACCTTTTGTATCTTTAGATAAGTATGCTAAAGCATCCTTCTAACTGAGTCAAGTAGGGAGGAAAAGTGTGGTTAGTGGTGCTTTGTGGATGGATGTAAAATGGAGGAGAACACTCTGCCAAGGTAGCTTCAAAATGCAAAAGTTGGATATACAATTTTATTTGTCAATCATACCTCAATAAAAACAAAATGCAATAGTTTGTTTTACTGTCTAAAGGGAAATATATTTTTCATATGATTCTTCGGGCTTCTGAATTCTTCTCTGATTTCCACTAAAGAGCATAAAAGAAATTAAAAATCCCTTCAAGAAAAAGGTCTAAGTAGCTGTCTTCTGTTTGAATGGTCACTGGCATAACTCAAGGAGGCTTAGGCCCAAGGCATGCTGGGGCCTTGCCAAGAAGGCACCTTTGTGAATTGCAAAGATGATAAGACTAGTCTGTATAGAGACTGGGAAAGTGGCCCCGAAGGCCAGTTTACGAGAGGGCAACTCAATCTCCCATAGGATATGATGGTTTCTGTCCTAAACCTGAAAACATTGGTCTACTATCCAATAAGGTCGGTGACTAAGTCAGCAAACAATCCAAGAAGTAATCAAACACTTAGTAGTCAGGTTCTAACTGATTCTTCCATATATAACAAGTCCCCAAACCAGCAGCTAACCAAAAGAGAGCAGTTTCTTACCTCCCAAGAAGGTACTGGCAAGATGTTTTAGAGTATTGGAGCCCTAGTTAACTGAGTCAGTGTTCCTGATAGGATCCTATCCTAGATGGTAATGATAATGACAAGATGGAGACCTAGGCTAGACCTCTGAAACTACTGCCTCCAGATAAGTTAATACAAATAATGAACATAGCACAGTGCTTGGCACAGAATAAGTCCACAATAAGTGTTAGTTCTTATAATAATTACTTAGAAAACTGTAACACAACTGCTTGGTTACCCTTGCCTTCCACTAGGCCAACTCTGAAACCCATTTGTTTTCCTCAGCCTCTGTTCTTCTCTTGCTGTGACTTAAAGATCATGTAGGAGTTCAGAGTTCACAAGTATACCACATTTGGAGATAAACAATAAGACAATTTCAAATGGTCAGACTGAGGCTGACAAATGCCATATTGCATGACAGTTAAGATAATGAGCTCTGAGATCAAACCATCTGGATTAAAATCCTAGCTTGCCCAAACCAAATGTAACCTTAGGCAATTTGCTTAACTTTTCTGTGCCTCTATTTGACCCTCCACAAAATGAGCATGATAAAAATCTCACTGAGTTGTTCTAAGAATTAAATTGATATAATACATGTAAAGTACTTAATAGGGTACCTAGCACACAATAAGCACTCAATAAATGTTAACAATTGTGATTATTACTTCTTTTCTCATTCAGGACTGGCTCAGAAGGCATGACCAAATCTGTACTTTTGGTTATATATGGGCTCAGCTGGGAAAAGCTGAGGAAGAGGGATAATAAAGAAATAGGGCAAGAGTTGCTAATAAGATGGTAATGGCTGATAGTGACTTGGGGTGGCCCAAGAGGATACATTTAAAGTTTAACAAGGCCTTAGGTCCCTTAACCTGAAGCAGTGAAGGTTTCAAATACTGTGGCACATATAAGGGGGAAGACTTGATGGTAATCAAGGACCTCTAAGCTCCCCCCACCCCTCACGTCACAGCAGGAGGGCAGCTACTTATTCCACCTAGGCACAGGGCCAGAGAGTGCTTTGGTCCAAAGGCCAGTGGAAAGTCAGGCCACAGAGACTGCCTATGGATCTCCTCACTTTGTAAGAGTTTCTCAAGCTGGTTTGGCTAGGGAAGATTCTTTTTCATTTATGCTAGCAATTTTTCCATCACAGTGCTTTCCACAACCGTAACCCCACACCCAGCCAAAATGGCAGTTATTACATTTGGCTTAATGAAAAGAAAACTAATGAATATAACTAAGGTGATTAGCCAAAATGAATCACCAATTTAAGGAGGAGTGCTGGCTCAGCAGGGGCACGGCTCACTTCCAGGTGTGGGCTCCAAACTGCAGCTTCCAGCGCCAATAGAAAGGAGTTTATGGAGGAGGGGAAATCACCCCAGTGGCGCCTAAATCGCCACCCTTTCCTCTCCTATGCCCTCTCAAGCCCTGCCCTTTTCACCCTCAGGGTGACTTCCACAAACAGTAGAATATTCACATTAGGGAAGGCAAAGAGCACCTAAGAGCCTGGGCTTTGGAGTCACACTAACTTGGGTATGAATCCTAGCTCTTCTATTACTAGCTGTGTGGGCTTGAGAGAGGTATTTAGCTTGGATGAGCTTCAGATTCTTCACCTAAAAATGTGGGTCAAATTGGTAACTATCCCATAGGTCTGTTATAAGGATATAATGAGATTATTTCATTCAACAAATGTTTAGGGAATGTCTATTTCGTAGCTGGCTGAGACTGTGCTAGGTGCTACAGGTACATCAGAGAAAAAACTAGACATGGTTTCTGCCCTCATGGAACTTACAGTCACAAGGGGGAGACAACAGTGTCCCCTCTATGCTATAACTTGGCTTCATGTTTACAGCAGGGCAGTAATAATTGATGGCTGGATGTGTTTTACAACTAGAAACTAGGCCTCTTGCCCACCTTTAACCACAATACTACCTGCCTGAGACCGTATTTCTGAAAAATTGCCCTCTCTCCAGGTTGCTTTCATTGTTGTGTGCTGCTTATTAGGATGCCTTTGCTGTTTTTATTCACTCATTCAGCATTGTATATTGGTGGAACTGGAAAAAGGCAAGTGTGGCTTGAACAGTGAGGGAGATGGGAGAGTGGAGGGAGAACAGAGTGGACAGGTCTGTTAGGAGCAATATTGGGCCTTTCAGGATATATTAAAGATTATATATTTTATATCAAGTACAATTGAAAGCCATTGAAGAGTTTTAGGTACTACAACAAGGTGCTTTTGTGTTTGCAAAAGATCCCCCTTTTCCAATATTTTATAATGAACATTTTCAAAGTTACCAAAATATTCACAGAATTTTACAGTAAGCACCCATATACCACCCACTGAGTCTATAATTTACATTTATTAGACTTGCTTTATCACCTGTGGGTCCATCTAGTCATCCTTCTATGCGTCCAGTCCACCTTATTGTCATATGCATTTCAAAGTAAGTTGCAGTCTTCAATACACTTCCCCCTAAATACTTCACCATGCATATCATTAACTGGAGTTCAATATTTGTTTATTTTTTTCTTTCCCCCAAATGATCACTTTTAGAAATCTGACTACAGAATAGCAGTTACCTCTAAGAGGAAGCTCAAAGAAGCTTTCTGGGGTGCTGGAAACAGTCTATATTTTGATGTAGGGAATAGTTACATGAGTATATACATATGGAAAAATTCATCAAGCTATACACTTGAGATTAATGCACTTTGTACATATCACTATATGTATGTCATACCTCATTTTAAAAAAGTAAAAAGAAAAAATCTGACCAAGGTATAGACGCAGATTAAAATGGAACAAGTATGTGAGAGGTGAGACCAGTTAGAAAGCTATTATAATCCGCAGAGAAAATGACAGTAGCTTCCACTATGATGGTGATATTGAAGAAGGAAAGAGACACATTTATTACACATTTTGGGAGAAAAACTAACAGAATTTGTCAAGGTTCTGAATGTGGGATGCAACTGAATAGTTGGTGGTGCCATGTAGTGACAGGATACACAGAGGGAAAAGCAGAATGGAATTGAGGTGGCAGGCGCTGTAGGAGGCACAGTCCAGTTTTGAAACATTTGGTTTCAGTTGCCTCTGAAATATCCAAACGCCAATGTCAAATTTTCAGTTAGATATACAGGTCTAGCTCCTCATGTCTAGGAGTAAAGATAGGAATTTGGGAGTCATCAGCACATAGAGGGCATAGATGGTATTTGAAGACAAGATGATGGATGAGAATACTTAGGGAGAGAATGTAGCATGCAGGGAAATGAGACTACAGATAATTTATGTAAAGCATTTAGCACATACACTGCACATAGTTAGAAATCAATGAACAGTAGTTGCTCTTATTATTATTCCTCATCATCATCATCATTGGATCTAACACAAGAAAAAGGGCCAGAGCTTGATAGGTAGGAAAGATACTGAGCTTGGAGTTAACTTTAAGAGCTCAAAGATGCAGTCATCTCTTTCTGTTCACTCTGTCCCTGAATAACACAAAAGACAGATGCCTGAAAAAGCAGAATATTTCACTTTTAGACCATTTAGAAAACATATAATGAGTGCCTAATCTGGGCCTAGGCACTATGGATACTAAAATTTATAATAATAGCATTTCCATTTAGGAAGCATCTACTGTATCTGGTACTCTATAAGCATTATCTCATTTAATCCCCACAAAGATTCTCTGCAGTAGGTTGGTATAATTATCCTCATTATACAATGATGAAAACAAGACTCACAAAGGTTAAACAAGTTGTCCAAGATAAGAGAGAGAGAGTTAGTAAGTACCTCAGCTAGGACCCAAACTCAGGCAGTCTGGATCCAGAATTCACACTTTTTCCATTATATTACATTACCCCAAGATCACTTAAGAAGAAAAAGTGGAGCCATAAAATCCTAACCAAAAAATTAACTGTATGTTATAAGCCACGTTAGAATAATAACAATAATATCTAATAATTGCTGAGCAGGATCTATTCTTTTTGCCAGGTAGTGCTCACAGTCTTTTACTTATATTAACCCATTTAATCCTCACAACAGCCAACTTGATAAAATAGGCACTATTACCATTCTCACTTTATAGGTGAGAAAACTGAGGCACAGAGAGCTTAAGTAGCTTGTCCAAGGTCACACTTCTCATAATGATGAAGCTTGGATTTGAATCCAGACAGTCAGGTTCAGAGACCAAAAGAACACTGAGGCAATCACAGACGACATCATGGAGATGGTAGGATTTGAGCTAGACCCTTAAAAACTGTAGGATTTGGAGAAGCTAGGAAGAAGGCATTCCCTTTGAAACAACTTGCACGAGCAGCAGCAGCAGCAGCAGCAGCAGCTACCAGACTCTCCAGGGCAGAGCTGGAGAGGGTAAAGAAGTCTGAATGCATCTCCATCACTATCCCCCACACAAAGCTACCCACAACAAGATGCACAGTTTTTCAGAGAAGCACAAACATAGGAGAGACCAAAGGTAATATTTAGGGAGCTGCCGATTAGGATTATAGAACTTGAATGTCAACCTAAGAACTGTTATTTGTTTGGCTTCAGCTCATGTGTCTGGGGCTAGTAAGCAGAGCTTGACACTCCAAATGTTAGGCCCTCCAGTCCCTGCCCACTTGTTTTATTTTGTTGTTGTTTGTTTCTCTACTTCCTGCTGGATAGCTTAAAAACAATAAAGTGACTAAGAAAGCAACAGCCTAACTGAAAGGGGCAAACGGGTGATGATACAAGAAGGGTATGAAAAAGGAAAAAGAATCATAACATGTTAAAACTATTTAGGGGCTTCCCTGGTGGCGCAGTGGTTGAGAATCTGCCTGCCAATGCAGGGGACACGGGTTCGAGCCCTGGTCTGGGAAGATCCCACATGCCGCGGAGCAACTAGGCCCGTGAGCCACAACTACTGAGCCTGCGCGTCTGGAGCCTGTGCTCCGCAACAAGAGAGGCCGCGATGGTGAGAGGCCTGCGCACCGCGATGAAGAGTGGCCCCCACTTGCCGCAACTAGAGAAAGCCCTCACACAGAAACGAAGACCCAACAGAGCCATAAGATAATAAATAAATAAATAAATAATTAATTAAAAAAAAAAACTATTTAAATGGGCAATGGTTGCTGCACGAAGCCAGGATATAACTGGTAATCATTCAAATGTCTTAACACCTCAGCCCAAAGGATGGTGGAGTTGCAGGCCCTGAGGCAAGTATGGAAGATCATTTTGGTAAGAGGCATCTTTCAGAGCCTCTCAATTCATACCATGTAAGGTGGTAACGGGATGGTAATAAGCCCCACTTAAATTGTCTTTCTTTACAGTTTAAGTTTTAAAGTTTAAAACAATGTTTCTTATTGCAAAATTTTTAAATACACATTGAAGAATACTTGAAAAATGTGTATACATGTGTGCACACATGCAAACACACAGAAAAAAGAAAGCAAGCATCACTCCTAGTTACACTACTCATTCTTTCACTCAAGAAGTATTTACTGAGCACCTCCTAGAATTAGCAGAGCAGAATTTCTCACCCCTCATCCCTATCTACCTTCTTTCTTATTAGCATCTTTAGTGATGAGTGACAATTTTAGCAAAATAATGAGCCACCAATATTAATAAGAAAAATATTTGTCACATACACGTACCACTCAGAAGCAACTGAAAGATTTAAGCCTGCTCCCAAGAAAGACTTTAATCAACTATTCTACAAAATCATCCTCAATATTCCCTGAAAAAAGTCTCAAATGAAAGTCCATGGCTTTGATTACTGGATAAAGAGCCAGAACACTGGGGAAAGGCAAAAGATAGAAAATGGAAGCTGGAGGGTCATTAGGGAAAGAATGGACTCCTAGAGCATTCATGTAACTCAGAACTGTAAGTTGAACAACTGGAAAAGGTACAGAACTCTTTTTTGCACCATGCTAAAAATTCAGTGCATGTTCATAATTAGAGACTCACAAGATTGTGTTCTTTCTGGTGATGAGCTTCATCTCGAAGCCCTTCCAGACAATTCAGGGCATAAATGGCAGGGTTATTACAAGCCAGATGCTGGGGATGCATCACTGAACAAGAACAATAAACACAGTCCCTGACTTCCCAAAGCTTAGAGTCTAGTTTCCAGACAAACAAACAGGAGTTTTCACATCTGTGTGATGTGCTATAATCAGGAAAGCACCGAAGACTATGAGAACTGCAATTGAGGGGTCAAAGAAAGTTTCCTAGAGGAAATGATATATAAGAATAAAACTTTTTACTGATAAACTAAAAAAAAAAAAGACAATGGAAGAAGAAAATAAAACCACACTGCAAATAACACAAAAGAGAATTAATACTGTTGAAAAGCTGGTAAGAAATATATGGTATACAGGATTAAAAAAAGGTTAAAAAAATGGAAATGAACAAAAAGTTTAACAGGATTCAAAATAACACAACAGATATCTAAAAGATAGACAAAGGAGATCCAAAACAAATACAACTGAGGAGCATAAAAAATAAACAAAACATGGACTAGAAAATATTTAAATCTCCCCAGAAACAAAAAACCCAAATATACAGATTGAAAAAACATACCATGACCCTAGAAAAATTGACACAGAACACTCAGCACTAAAATATATCTTAGTAAAATAACTAGATATCAAGAACAAAGAACACTTTGGGTATCTAGACAAAAAAAAGAGAAAGACACTGATAAGGAATATTATTAGGCTGGCCTCAGATGTCTCCAGTGCAACATTCAACACTACAAGAAAGTGAAGCAATGTCTGTCTACAAAATCTTCAGAAAAAGAAAAATGTCAGCCATATTCTGCTACATAGTCTTTCATGAACAAAAGTAACAAATGTGTTAGATTATACAAGAATTTATAGAATATCATTCCAGTAAGCACACCTTGAAAAAACTGCTGCAGGACAAATGTCAGCCTATTCAAAAGATGGATGGAGACTCTCTAGCAAGAGGATTAACATTGAGCATGGAAACCACTTAACTACAGGACTAAGATTAAAATAACCCTGGAAATTACGGTTACAGAGTAAGATAGAAATCTTATAAATGAAAATGCAAAAAATTATATAACTAAAAAAATAAAGATAGGGAGGGAGAGAGAAGGTAGGACTTAATATAGGTGTATTGATTTCTTCATACTTTAAAGTTGGTGACCAAAGGATATCATCTAAGACTGATAAATCAAATCAAATGTATAGGCATATTTAAAAGTATAAAGCTAAACAAATAAGCAAGAAAATAATATAACCAACTACAATTGGGAGAAGAAAGAGTAGGATGGCAGAAAAAGGAGGTAGGAGTAAAATGAAGTAGATTTATTTTGTCTTTACTCATGCAGAGTCAATAGACCCGTTTCAAAAAATGGAGGATTAAGAGAATGTCTATACCCATGACAATGACCCTTATTCAAACTTTGAGAACTAAACTATAGGACTGTTTACATAGTTACTGATTATGATGTTATTCTACAATCCCAAGGCAGTGGGTCAAGATGAACTAGGCTGTCAGCATGTTTAAAGTAAACATGAAGATTTATAATGTGTACCTGGTACCTGGTTTAGGGTCCACACTATGGCTAGTCATGTGTCAATTACATCTCAATTTAAAAAAAGAACAGAGACTAAATTTTAACCAATTTTTGGTTACAACTAGAATAGAAATAGACCTCAAGCTATTAACTCTTACAATTTTTCCTATTAGCACCACTAATATCACATCTGGCTATACCAAAATATATACTGCTTTTTCCTCCTTTTAAAAGAAGTACACTTAACCACTGAGGCTTTTCTACAATTATATTATGGTTAACAAATTTACATACAACTAAAAAAAAAGATGAGTTCTATTTTTTCCAGTTTTACTGAGATATAATTGACATATAACATTGTATAAGTTTTAGGTATACAACATAACAATCTGATTTATGTATGTATTACAAAATGATTACCACAATAAGTTAACATTCATCACTTCACACAGTTATAAATTTGCTTTCTTATGATGAGAACTTTTAAGATCTACTGTCTTAGCAGCTTTCAAATATACAATATTGTTAACTACAGTCATCATGATGTACATTACATCCCAAGGATTTACTTATAGCTGTAAGTTTGTAACTTTTCATCATCTTCACCCAATTTCCCCAATTCCCCACCTCTCTGTTTCTATGAGTTTGGTTTTTCTAGATTCCACATTTCATAAGTGAGACCATACAGTATCTGTCTTTGACTTATTTCACTTAGTATAATGCCCTCAAGGTCCATCCAGGTTGTCACAAAAGGCAGATTTCCTTCTTTTTATGGCTGAATAATATTCCTCTGTGTGTGTGTGTGTGTGTGTGTGTGTGTGTGTTTCATGTTTTCTCTATCCATTCATCCATCGACGGACACTTAGGTTGTTTTTGTGTCTTGGCTATTGTAAACAATGCTTCAATGAACACAGGTATGCAGATATCTCTGCAGGACAGTGATTTCTTTTCCTTCAGATTTGGTATTCAACCAAAAGTGAAGTTGCTGGATCATATGGTAGTTCTGTTTTCAGTTTTTTGAGGAAGCTCCATGCTGTTTTCCATAACAGCTGAACCATTACATTCCCACCAACAGTGTACAAGCGTTCCCTTTTCTTTATACCTTCACCAACACTTATCTCTTGTCTTTTTCATAATAGCCATTCTAACAGGTGTGAGGCAATATCTCACTGCAGTTTTCATTTGCACTTTCTTGGTGATTAATGATGTTGAGCATGTTTTCCTGTACCTGTTGGCCATTTGAATATCTTCTTTTGAAAAATGTCTATTAAGTCCTTTGTCCATTTTTAATAGGATTGGTTTTTTGCTATTGAGCTGTATGAATTCCTTAATTATTTTGGATATTAACCCCTTATCATATGTGGTTTTCAAATATTTTCTCCCATTACATAAGTTGCTTTTTCATTTTGTTGATAATTTCCTCTGCTATATAGAAGTAGATGAGTTTTAACTTAGGGGTCCATAATAGAGGACTGCTTAAATAAGTTATGGTACATCCATAAAATGGAATATTATGAAGCCATAATGAAAGAAAAACTAGTAGGGCATATCTACATACGGGCATAAAATGATCTCTAAATATTTTAAGTGATAAAAGCAAAGTGCAGAATGGTAGGTATGGTATAAATGTGTGTGCATGTGTGTGAAGAGATTATATATACACATCTGTGCTTATGAAATTAGTACACTGACTGAAAATGTGTTTTCTGATCAAAATGCAATTTTTTCTCCCAACATCCCAATAAAATTTAATTCAATGAGAGGACTATTCCCTTGTTCATGGATAAAAACTCCAATAGACCTATGACTTTTCAGCTCAATCATTTCCTGTAATAATGAAAAATCCCAACTTTACCTAAATTAAATCTCTCCTAGCTCAGGGTGTGAGGTTGCAGTGTAGCAGCTCCTTCTGCTAGCATGTTTTCTCCCTGATCGTGCTCTCTCCTACACGCTTATAGTGGAAGCTCCAGGTCAAAGAGGCGGGGGCAGTTAAGGGATAGAATAGTTCTTACTTGACTAACACAGTGCTCTTTTGAGTCTGGGCCTAGAACCTGGCAGATAATTAAAGTGGACCATATCTCCTGGATTGCTTCAATGGGCCATCTCTTCTGTTGTTCCTATGACCCAGCAGATGCAGCTCTAGTCACTCTAGGACCAGGAGTTTAGATTGCTAACTGGGACTCTATCTTCAACCCTTGGGCATCTGGCAGTAGACCTCCTGCTTATTTCTGCTTAGGTTTCCACATCCCTCTGTGCAGCTCCACTGCACAGAACCCAAGATGACACCATGACAACTCTCCCTCTTAATGGCCCACATCCATCTGCAGAAACACTTATGTAATGCTTGCTCTGACAATCTCTGGAAGTATAGACCAATCTGGGAGCCAGGAGGCAGGTGAAGGGGGGAATTTATTTTGTACTCTGTATACACTGTATTCTTTGTTTTTTGTACTGAGTATATGTATTATCTAAATTCATGAATAAAGTGCATTTTAAAAAGCAAGCCATAGGGGCTTCCCTATGGTGGTGCAGTGGTTGAGAATCTGCCTGCTAATGCAGGGGACACGGTTCAAGCCCTGGTCCAGGAAGATCCCACATGCCGTGGAGCAACTAAGCCCGTGAGCCACAACTACTGAGCCTGTGCTCTAGAGCCCGTGAGCCACAACTACTGAGCCTGTGTGCCACAACTACTGAAGCCCGCATGCCTAGAGCCCACAATGCGGTGGCTCTGCAACAAGAGAAGCCACCACAATGAGAAGCTCGTGCACCACAACGAAGAGCATCCCCCACTTGCCGCAACTAGAGAAAGCCACCACAGCAACAAAGACCCAATGCAGCCAAAAATAAATAGATAAAATAAATAAATAAATAAAAATTTTAAAAAGCAAGCTATAGATTGGTAGAAAATATTTGCAATTCACATATCAGCCAAATGACTTGTACCCAGAATATATGAAGAACTCTTATAAGTCAATGCTAGAATGACAAACAATAGAAAAATGGGCAATATATTTGAAAAGACACTTCACAAAGAAGATATATAAATGCCCAATAAATACAAATGCTCAACCTCATTGATCATTATGGAAATGTAAATTAAAACCATGATGAGATAACACCAAATACCCGTTGTAATGTCTAAATATAAAAAGAATGGCAACACTGAGTTGGAGAAGCTGTGGAACAACTAAAACTTTCATATACTGCTAGTGGAAATATATACAGTACAACTGCTTTGGAACATAGTTTAAAAGTTTATTAAAATATTAAATATCTAATGTGATACACCACATTAACAAATTGAAGAATAAAAACCATATGATCATCAATAGATATAGAAGAGTCTTCTGACAAAATTCAACATCCTTTTACGATAAAAACTCTCCAGAAAGTGGGCATAGAGGGAACATACTCAATATAATAAAGGCCATATATGACAAACCCACAGCTAACAACATACTCAATGGTGAAAAGCTGAAATCATTTCCTCCACGATCAGGAACAAGACAAGTACGCCCACTCTCACCACTTTTATTCAACACAGTATTGGAAATCCTAATCAGACAAGAAAAAGAAATAAAAGGAAACCAAATTGGAAACAAAGAAGTAAAACTGTCACTGTTTGCAGATGACATGATACTTACTATACATAAAAACTCCTAGAGATGCCACCAGAAAACTACTAGAGCTCACCAATGAATTCAGTAAAGTTGCAGAATATAAAATTAATATACAGAAATCTGTTACATTTCTATATACTAACAACAAACTATCAGAAAGAAAAATTAAAGAAACAATCCCATTTACCATTGCCTCAGAAAGGATAAAATACTTAGGAATAAACCTACCTAAGGAGGTAAAAGACTTGTACTCAGAAAACTATAAGACACTGGTGAAAGAAACTGAAGACAACACAAACAGATGGAAAGATATATGGTGTTCTTGGATTGGAAGAATCAATATTGTTAAAATGACCATACTACCTAAGGCAATGTGCAGATTCAGTGCAATCCCTATCAAAATAACCATGACACTTTTCACAGAACTAGAACAAAGAATTCAGAAATTTGTATGGAAACACAAAAGACCCCGTATAGCCAAAACAACTTAAGAAAGAACAGAGCTGGAGGAATCATGATCCCTGACTTCAGGCTATACTACAAAGCTACAGTAATCAAAACAGTGTGGTACTGGCACAAAAACAGACACATAGATCACTGGAACAGAATAGAGAGCCCAGAAATAAACACACATACTTATGGTCAACAAAAAAACTGATTCACTTTGTTATAAAGCAGAAACTAACACACCATTGTAAAGCAATTATACTCCAATAAAGATGTTAAAAAAAATGAAAAGGCAACCTACTGAATGGGAGAAAATATTTGCAAATGATATGATCAATAAGGGGTTAATATCCAAAATATATAAACAGCTCATACAACTCAACATCAAAAAAAAACAAACAACCCAATTAAAAAAATGGGCAGAAGAACTGAATAGACATTTTTCCAAGGAGGAAATGCAGATGGCCAACAGATACATGAAAAGATGCTCAACACTACTAATCATCAGAGAAATGTAAATTAAACCACAGTGGGATATCACCTCACATCAGTCAGAATGGCCATTGTCAAAAAGTCTACAAATAACAAATGTTGGCAAGGATGTGGAGAAAAGGGAATCTTCATACACTGTTGGTGGGAATGTAAATTGGTGCAGCCACTGTGGAAAACAGTACGGAGGTTTTGCAAAAAACTAAAAATAGAACTGCTGTATGACCGGCAATTCCACTCCTAGATATTTACCCACCACCCCAATAAAAAAAATTATGTCCAAAACTTGTGCATAAATGATCATACTAGCTTAATCATTATCCCTAAAAACTAGAAACAACCCAAAAGTATATCAACAGGTGAATGGATAAATAAAATGGAATACTACTCAGCAATACACTGGAATGAGTACTGATACACACAGCAGGGAGTAACCTCAAGATCATTTCACTGAGTAAAAAGAGACTGACAAAAAAGGAGAATAGATCATAAGATTAATTTAGAACTTCAAAAAGGCAAACTAACCTATAATGATAAAAAGGAGATCAATGGCTACCTGAGGGAAAGGGTAAAGAGAGAGATGAACTGTAAAGAGGTCCAAGGAAACTCTGAGGTAATAGAAACATTCCATATCCTTATTTCATAGATACATAAATATGTCAAAACTCAACACACTGTACACTTCAAATATATGCAGTTCACTGTATGTAAATTACTGCTCAATAACTTTATTGAACAAAGAAACACAAGATCCTCTTTGGGTAAAGAAAATCTAGTGGATAACCTGAATTGTAAAAGAAATTTACTGTGTATCAAATATATTTTCCAATCAATTTGTCACTTTTTCCCTTACAAAGCTGAAAAAATGGGTAGGTTTTACCCCATTTTTTTAAATATGAGAAAATTAAGGTTTGGGGAAGAAAGTTATCTTCCCAGTGTACACATAAAGTAAGTAGGCTGAGATGTGGTTTGAATTCACTTCACAATGATCCCTAATTTAAGTAGGCCTTTATTAAGCAATGGATAAAAAGAGTACTTTCCATCATAATTCTAATTATTACCTATACAAATTCCACCCTCATCACAATCTGAACAAATCCATATCAAGGATACTGGGTCCCCAGACCTGTCTGCTTAGTTGAAATACACTCTTCTTGATTTCCATTGTTTTTAAACATCTAAATTGACAGATTTGATGGATACGTTCTATAAGTTTTTAGTTACTGATAATGTATCCACTGTCCGATGAAGAGAAGTTCTTTTCCTACGTACTCAATATTTTATATCAATGAGCAAGATGCAGAACATTGTGCATTATAAAATATTATTTTTGTAAATGAAATATGTGTAAAAGTTTAAAAAGCAACCCAGATGTCCATCGATGGATAAATGGATTTTTTAAAATGTGGTACATACAATGGAATATTATTCAACCTTAAAAAGGAAGAACATCTTGTCACATGGATGAACCTTGAAATGTCATGCTAAGTGAAACAAGCCAGCCACAAAGAGACAAATCAGTATGATTTCACTTATATGAGGTATCTAAAGGAGTCTAATTCATAGAAACAAAAAGTAGAATGGTGGTTACCAGGGGCTGGGGTAGGGGGCAGTCGAGGGGGGGGGAAGGGAAACTATTGTTTAATGGGTACAGAGTTGCAGTTTTGCAAAATGAAAATGTTTTAGAGATTGGTTGCACAATCCCGTGAGTAGACTTAATGGTACTGAACTAAATAAACTTAGAAGTGATTAGATTGGTAAATTTTATGTTGTGCTTTTTAGCTAAATAAAAATAAAATTAGTGTTTAAAAATTAATGCTTAAAATAAAAATAAAGAATTAGGACGCACTTCATCTGGAAAGTTATACCCATAGGTACTACCCTCTTGCTTATCCTGTCTGTAAGGCTTTCTACTTATTGAACAATTTTAGTAATTTATGTTTTGAAAAAAGTATCTATCACTGAGATCTTCAAATTAAAAGCATGGAGTTGTACATGACTTCCGTATAATTCTGGAACTCTCCTCCATATTTTCAGTTATATTCCATTTTTCATTTTTAATTTTGTGGATTTTTCCCCTCTTAGGTTTATTAGGCTAGGATTTTGTCCCCCCTACTTTTTTTTAAGAAAAAGTATTCGGATTTGCATGTGGTTTCACTGGATTTCTTTTTTTCTAGTTCATTAATATCTGCTTATAGCCCTATTAATTCCTTCCTCATGTTTTCCCTTATATTTATGATGTTCTAACTTTGGAACTTTAACATTTAATAAAAGAAATTTTGTAGAGCTATGAATTTCCCTTTGATTAAAGCTTGTCAATCCCCCTTAGATTTGGACACATAGTATTCTCATTATTGTTATTTTTCTAAGTATTTTGATACTGTGGCTTCTGTTTTCCTTCTCAAACCAAGAAGTTTTTTGAAATCGTGTTTTGAATTTTCTATGTGGAAGGTTTCCATTTGTACATCTATTATTAATTGCAAATACTACTGAATGATGTACTATCTTTGATTTTTGGAGTTGAGGTTTACATTGTGGTCAATATGTGATTACATTTTTAATGTCACATGGGTACTACAAAATAAGATAGTTCTTTAGGATGAAGAATTTTTTCATGAATTGATCACTTCAACTTTATTAATTAAAATAATCAGACCCTCTATATTATTATATACATTTTGCATTTTTATCTGTCATAGAAAAAAAGATACACATTCTGTCCCCCTTTACCACTGGCATTCTGTAAGTTTCTCCTTGTATCTGGCAGTATTAAATTATTACATTTGAATGGATCTTATTTTGTGTATTAGGGTTCATAAATGTTACACTCTTAGTATACAGTGTACTCCTTACCAGTATTTTCTAACTGAACCGAGATGATGAAATCTTCTATGTCAGTGCTGTCCAATGTTCTGACTATTGAGCACTTAAACACATGTGGCTACTGAGCATTTGAAATGTGTCTAGTATTACTGAGGAACAGAACGTTTTCAATTTAATTTTAATTATATTAAATTTAAATTCAAATAGCCACATTGTAGCTAGTGACTACCTTATTAGAGCAATGCTAAATTAATAATAAATTAACTGCCTCATCTTATGAATGTGGTTGCTTTAGATTCCACTTTATTATATGCTTTCTTTCTATTTGGATTTGCTGATGTATATATAATATATATATTATACATATACATAATTCTTCTACCTTTCAACCTTAATAGTAACTTTTAGATGTGTCTTTCACAAACTACAGAAACTGTAGTTGAATATTGTTTCCTAACTCCATCTGAGAATCTCTGTCCTACTCACACACATTTATTGGCATCGCTTGGTCTTACTTCTGCTGTTGTATTTGAATTATGCTTTCTTCCTATCTCCTTTTTTAATGTGGATTTCCTTTGATTTTTTTTCTGCTTTAGCAATTTGAAAGTATACTTTCTGCTTTTAATTCTGCAAGAGGTTACCCTTAAAACTAAAATAATTTGAATCTATAGTTCTCCTTGAAACAGTATCTACTAATTCCTTCTGCACTTTCCTTCCCCATCCCCATTTCTTCCAGGTAATGGTGGCATAGTATGAGATTTTAGACTTAGTTTTGTATTTTCAATGTTTAAAATGTTGTCTGTTCTTTCAAGGATTATTAATGATTTCTGTATTCTGTTTGTTATACCCTACCCTTATCTACAAAATTTTTTAGAATACTTCTATGTTTAAATGGAGTCAATGTATGCATCAATCTTTTTATAACATAGTCCACATTCTTAAAGTCTTTATTTTTCACTGTTTTCAGTTGCTTTGAATCTATTTTGAGTTGCCCCCTTCCTTTTCCAAGGATTCTACAGAGGGTGTATTTTCTGAGCTCTTGCATTTCTGAAGGTATCTTTATGTTGCACTGTCAGGGTAGAGAACTCCTTGGTCAAAATATTTTTCTATCAAAAATGTAAATGTCACTCCATTGTCTTATGACATTTAATATCATGTTGAAATCTAGGGTTATCCTATTTTTTTAATTTAGAGGTGACCTGTTTATTTTGGGGTTTTGTTGTTTCTTTTTGTTTTCTTTTTTTTTCTTAAGTGGGTTCCTGTAGATTTTCTTCTTTAGTCTTGAAATTCAGGACATTCAGCAGGAGTATTCAGATGTCAGTCACATCTTATTAGTTTGACTGGTACCTGGTGATCCCTTTTGATCTGCAGATTCAGTCATTTCTTTATTTCAGAGATGTTTCCTTCTATTATTGCTTCTATTGAATTTATTCTTTTTCTTCAGATATACAGATTAGCCACATGTTGGTTCTCCATTCTCTAGTCCATTAAATTTATTATTGATTTTCTCATATTTTTATCTCCTTGTTCTTTTTCTCTGCATTAATTGATGATTTTATTTGCCACATTCTCAAACCTGATCCCTATTGCTTCTGATTTATTTTTTTACATTCTAGTATTTTTTATTGATGGTTGGCTATTTTTGGTACACAAAAATAGCAATTTCATATGGTTTAAACTAACACAAGAATAGTTACTGCAGCACCAATGGTTATGGTAACAAACGAGAAATACAATGAATTAATATGGAAATGATCGAACAGACTGTGGTACATTCATATCATGAGCTACTGTGCTGTCACTGAGAATTGTGTAAAATTCACCAAATCCATTAGGTACTGATTAATAAATAAAAGATACAGAAAATGTATAACATACTAACCAGTTTTATAAAATAATGACCAAACAAACCTCTGTGTGTGTGTTTGAATGATATGAAATTAATCTAGAGAAACATATAGAAGGATATATGTCAGGCTGTTAACTCTGGTCATCTTGGGGGAGTGTAACGAGAAGGAAGAGAAGAGGGTAAGGACAAGTCCCTCAAAAGATGTCCTTAAACAATAAAGAAAGCATTAGACTATTATACCATTTACAAAAAGTAACATACGTATATGTGTATACACATAATGAGCCACACAAAAGGATGGCCATTCTAAAATGGTTATCTTAGGATGGTAGGACTTTAGATGCATCTTTCTTCCATTTTCCTCCATCCCCAAACACACACATATACACCATTTAGAAAACATAAATATGGGGGGGGTGGGATGAATTGGGAGATTGGGATGGACATATATATACTAATATGTATAAAATAGATAATTAATAAGAACCTGCTGTATAAAAAATAAATAAATAAAACACCTACAGATTGCAAACTTCAAAAAAAAAAAAAAAAAGAAAACAAAAATATAACACTCACACTTCCAAACACACACAGCATAAGCTAGTTTCCAGTAATCTAAGAGCCTAAAGGTAAAGAAGAGGAAGCCAGAGCCACAAGCAGTGCTGGCAAAGGAACTTTTTCTCTACTTCTTCTATTTAGTGAAATTTCTCCACCATGGCCAGACTCAGATCAGCCTCCTTCACAATATGATAGTCTCTACATCAGAGTCCTGCTACCTTCCCTTTTAGTTCTTGCTCTTCCAAATTAGGGAGAGATTGTGATGTCCAGGGTTTTTTCAATGTCTTGAGAGGCTGGGATTCTCTTGCTGAGTGGGGAGTTACAGGATGTCTTCCAATGTTTTTCCTTGTTTGTTTTCTTGGTCCCACCTGCACTGTGTCTTGACTACTCCTTCCTTTTTTACATTTCAGGATAAGACAGGTTTTCTACGTTTTTTAAATTTCCTCAGTCCTTCCAGAATATCCCTATTTCTTAAACTTACTTTTCTTTATTTCTAAGCTTCACTTATTTAAAGTCCACCTTACCTCTCTAGAATCCTAGCCTCCATTTTGCCTTTCTAGGCAGTGATTCTAGTGATTCTTGCTACAAGGATGTTGAAGACTCCATTTCACAGGACCTGAGATAACCAACCAATCTCAAAGCCTTGAGATTGCCATGGCCCTTGAACCACATTTAAACTAGTGACAAAGCTTTAAAAGCCTTTACTTATCTTTAATACAGGCCCTCTGAGCCCTCAGCATTACATTCTCCCACCCCATCAATATTTTATGGAATTTAAATTAAAGGCTGTTTTCAAACTCTTAATTGTAAAGCATTACTTTCAATTTTCATAATGACTAAGACCAAATTTAGCTTCTGGGCATTGCTTAGGCTGTCCCTAGTTAGAGAGTTGCTAGGGCTGTTTAAACCTATAATCTTAGTTTCAATCCACACTCTATAATTTTCTGGAATGATGGCTCTGACAAGAAAATGCCTGGAAAGACACCAACCTCTGTTTCTCCCAACTCTGCAGAAGGCACTTGTTGACAGACTTTGACAAAAGGGCCCCATTGAGTACACACTGGGGCAAGTTTCCGTATGAATCAGACACCTTCCTGTTTGGCCTCAGCTTTTTCAAATGAGGGCTTCTGTACACTATCTAACCCTCACCTTTCACCTCATTGGCATAGGTCCCCCAGTCACACAACATCAGCAGGCGATCAAACACTGTCCCAATTCAACTGTACCTGCGCAGTAGAGATCTGCTGCCTACTGGGCTTCAGCACAGGAGAACTATACTGAGAAACCTTCGGGAAGTGAACCAAATGAACTATAACTAGCTGGGATCAGTTCGAATCATTTCAAGCCAAACTGGCCATCACAAGGTATTGGCAGTCCTGAGCAATTTGTGACTCAGCACAGGGAGCAGCTACATAGGATGAACGAAGAGTTAAGGTGAGCCATATTACAAAGAAAGAGAATGAATAGTGAAGCCCTAAAAACCTCTCCTTCTCCCATCCCCAAATAAAAATCTGTTCCTCACAGTTCTGCCAAGAGTCTTAAAATTCCCACCACAGGAATTACTCTGTTAGGTTGAAGGTACTGAATGTCTTTGTTAAAATTTAACTGGGAAACCCAGGAAAGGTAACTCAAACCATTATAAAAAGCCTTAGGGCCCTAAAGGGATTTGTTTGCCATATTAAGCAGTTCCCTAGAAAAAAACTAAAAAATAATACCTCATATCTGTAAAACGCTTTATAAACTACACATTGTTACTTTATATGTTCATACCACTCAGATGACACAGGTAAGGAGGAAATATTATTATCCTTGTTATTTGGTAAGGAAATTGAGACCCAAAGAGGTAAGGTGACTCCAGCCAGCTAGCAACTGACATCTGTACTAAGAATGGGTCAAAGGACAGTGAAAATTTCATAGGAGAGAAGGAATTTGGAAAGACCCTGAACACTGTGGGGCAGGCTAGGGTGGGGCCCCATGGTGGAAACACTAAGTAACCTCAGAACACTGACTACCAAAGCTTCGGCTCAGATACAGGGGAAGGTGAATGTGTAGACATGGTTCTGTCCATGGCCTTACAGTATGCACATCATCATTCAAGGATCTTTCAAAAAAGATAGCATATCATTAGATCTGCCAGTATCCAAAAATAAAATAAAGTAACACAAATCTACTCTACTGAGAATTAAACAACCTGGGTTCTTGTCTCAGCTCCACTAATTACTAGCTGCATGACCATTTGTGCATTTTTCCATCTATCTCTTTGAACACTGGCAAAAGAAGAGGAGCCATAAAGAATTTAAAAGACCACAGGATTTGGGACAAGAAGACTGAGGTTTCTTTCAACACTAAACAAAAGCATTCACTATATGCCATGCACTAATCTAGTCTCTGGGGAATATAGAGGAGAACATAACAGATAAAAGCCCTGTTCATATCAAACTTACATTCTAATGGCAGAGAAGACAGATAATGACCAAACGAATAAGCAAACAATATGAAAGATATATTCTAGTGATATGTGCTATGCAGAAAATAGGTTTTGAGTCTGACTGAAAAAACCTGGGGCAAGTGACTTCTCTGCACCTTAATCTCCTCATATTTAAAAGAATGCTAATGACTCATGCCTAGCCTACTCCAAGGACTTGCTGTAAGGATTAAATGAAAGTAAGAATTGGAAAGCTCATTGTATAATGCAAATTGTTTACATAACCTTTACCAGAGAGGAAGAAAAATCTTCTGACCACTTCACTGCTGAAAGCAAGCAAAAAAACTGAGCATGCCAGAGATTCTGTTGTTTCCAAAGACAAGGTGTAAAGGGGCACGTTCGATAACAACATATAAAAGGAGACCAGTCAGTATAGACCAAAATGTTCTTCTGAGTGGGTAACTAGAATTGGGAGTTGAAAGAAATTGAGAGTCAAGCTAAATCAGAGAAAGTTCTCATTTCACATATTTGGTTTTTATTGCTGGAATTGATAAGACATGAAAAAGCTAAAATTAAGACAATATCAGTGAGTGGCCTCAAAGCCTCCAACTACAATAAAAGCCAAAGCCCTCTTGATTCTTTAAAGCAAATTTTTATCATGCAGACACTCAAACTGAGTGTTCTCTACCATGGCTGGAAGCAGAGAACTGAGCCTGGGTAAGAGGAGGCACAGACAAGAGAGTCTAGATGTATAGATGGAGGTTCACATCATAAGCACATGCTTTGTTAAGATAAGTTAGAACCCACAGTTGAGAAGTGCTAGGTGCCAAATGGAGAGAGGGAACACCAAAAACAAACTTCCAGGCCTACCCTACTAGGACAGTACTGGCCAGCAGCTTAGCAATGTGCTAGAAGACCAGTTATTTAAGTCTTATTTCTCTAACTTCTATAAGTAACCCTCCTATAGCAGTGGTTCCTAAACTTAGCTGCACTTTAAAATCTGGTATATTTTAAAAGAAACCAATACCCACATCCACCCTCAGAGGTTTGGATTTAATTGCTCTATGGCACGATCTAGGCATTGTTAATCTTTTAAGCTACTGCCCAGGAGATTCTAATGTGCAACCAGGTTGAGAACAACTGTATCTGCAACTGGTTTGAATGGTCACCTCAAAGTTTGATTTGAATACCATCTCTCGCTACTTGTGTTCTTTCAGCTCTTCCAATTGCTAGTGGTATCCAATAGATCACAAGTGAGAGGGTAGAAAAAAGAGGGCATTTCACATTTACCCATCAGAAGTCCCTTAACCTCTCTCTGCTCCCTGTGACACTCCCCATTCCCCGTAGTATGCATCTCTTATTAAAACATGCATCCCATGTGTCATGTATCACTAGGAGGTGAACACAGCATTTCTCCACCCAAAACCAGGGAATGTGGCTTAGTGTCCGTCTCTCAAACTGTGCCAACAGGGATCTTACCTGTACTTTCAGAGTTAGTGTTCACTGAATCATTGCCATCCCCACTGAACCCAACTGTTACCCTGTAGATGAGACAGTGCGACAAAGGGAGAAGGTAGGAGGAGAAGGAAAGAATATGAACAAAGAAAGAGGAAGAGAGAAAAGAAGATGAACATACAAAAATGAGTTGTTCCCATTCTAAAACGCAAGTAAAGCCACCAGAAATAAAGAACTTTTAGAGCTGTTAAAGACCTTAGAAATCACCTATCCAGTTTCTCAAGAGTGAACATTAAACCATATAGACCCCTTTGAGGTGCTTCTTAATATGAAGATTCCTGGGCCTTAGTTAAATTTATTGGATCAAAGGATAAACACAGGAGGATGACCCCAATTCTGAATTTTTAAAACACTCCTTTGCATAGTTCTTATGCACCTTAAAGTTTGAGAGAACTCCTAAATTCCCTCCTTTTTCAATAAGGAGACTAAGGCTCAGAGAAAAGAAGGGATTTACTTAGGGTACACACAAATCTAATTAGTGGCAGAGATGGGACTTGAACCTAGGTTTCCAACTCACAGTCTAGTGCTATTTCAACTATCCTCTGCAGGTGTTGCCACTGCTGCCAGTGCCAAGGAATATGAACACCAAAATGCATTCTGCTTGGTCCAGAAGAAGTCCCTATCCAGTATTACATTTCTTCAAATATCCTATAACTGTTTGCCAAAACACATCTCTGATTAAAAACAACAGCAGCAACAACAACAACCAAAAAAAAAAAAAACAACCCTTCATGCAGAGGCAGCAATGACTGGAAATGTTGCAAAGCACTGCCCTTCTCAGGACCATTTACATAACCAACTCAATTCCCCAGAGCAGCAATACCCCAACCATCCAAGTCATGACTCTAAAATGACAGAAATGCAGGCATCAAATGAACCATAGGTGAAAGGTTTGAGGAGCAGGAAGTTATCTTTCTTGGTTTCCCTCAATTCCTGTTATGCATAAAGCCAGTCTTGACTAGCAATAATTTTAAAGAAAGCTAGTTTTAAATACATCAATATTTTTGTTGTTATTGTCTCTTGGGGACTCTATGGATCACATATCTAACAACTTCTTCACAAGTATTGTGAATCGCTCACTGGTCATCTCAGAAGGACCTTCTCCATTACGCCTTTCCTGAAGTGGCCATCTGATACTGAGAAGGTATTTCTAGCTAGATTTATGGCTCTTGAACTCAGTTGATCCATCCAGCTGATTATAATTTTATATTATACAAGACTGGATGCCTTAGGGGCCTACTGGCCCAGGACTTTCTAATTGGCATCTGCTGAGATTGACATTCCATTACCTGCTGGAGCACATGTATCTGAATAACCTTCATGCATTGACATAAACTGGGAATCAAGGACTGGCTGTGGCATTTGGATACATTAAAAACATGCAGGGCTTGAGATTTTGTTCAGAGACCACAGCGAAGAATCAGGAGGTTCAGAAGCACATGTCTCCACCCCTACCCAACATATGAACAATGCAGTGAAACATCCCAATAACCTACAGAAACACACAGTTTTGTAACCATCCAAAAGATTTAAAACATTAAGTAAATCAGTTATATAATTGTGAAACAAATTCTACCTCTATTTGCTCCATAACTATATAAACAGAAAATTTTGTTATGATTGAAATTTGAAACAAAAGTAAACTATGAGCATCAAATCATGGAAAATTCTATCACCAGGACAGAATGTACACCCCAAATGTGTTTAGGGGGAGTAAACTTCTGTTCAAAGGTGAATTGTCCTCTAGCTGGCAAAGAGGTATTTATTGAGGGCTTACTATATGAAGAAATGAAAGTCTGGGCCCCTAGCCTAGAGCTATTTATAAACTACTTTGGAAGACACAATATACAAAATGAAATTGCATGAGAGAGAGCAATCAGCATAACAACGTGACCTATAGACAATACTCAACTGTCCCCAACAAGATTACCAGATTATGTGCCTTGCCTGAGCATGGACAATTGAGTTATTCTCTCCTCTCTTCTCTCTCCCCTTCCCCGCATCTTCCCCACTTCCTCTCCCCACCTCATCATTTCCCCTCACTCCTCTCCCCACCCCACCCCTGCTTCCTCTCACCTCCCCACTGCTACACACACACACACACACACACACACACACACACACAGAGCCAGCTAAGGAAGCAATCCAAAAGAGCAAAGATTGAAACAGGCTATTTTGACAAATTATGTTTTGATACCATACACAATTTTCTAAATATTTCCACATTGTCTTTCAAAGGCTATATGGTATATTTTGTGAAATCCTGGCAACATTCCCACACTGGCTTTTAACGGTACCTGAAATTTCCGACATTAGTAAAACTTTAAGGCAATGATTCTCCTCTTATTTGAGGGCAAGGGACGTATTTAAATCTGTATGAGCAGAGGGCATGATACTAAAATCTACTGAAAAAAATCCATCTGGTAGTGATGACGAGCATGGGCTCTGGAATATGGCTGCCCGAGTTTACAAGTCCAATGAATCCTTACCACTTCTTATCTGTGAGGATTCCCTGAAATCTGCTCCAGTCAAGCTTTCGCCATCACTACTTCACAAAATTGCTCTTGTCAAGGTCAAGTATGATCTCCATGTTGCTAAATCCAATGGTAAATTTTCAGTCCTCACCTTATTTGACTTTCAGCAGTATTTACCATTATTTCTCTCCAACTTGAAGTATTCTTTGCCTGAATTTCAGGTCAACACACTCGCCCGGTTTTCCTCCTACCTCACTGACTTCTCCTTCTTAGTTTCCCATTTTGGCTCTCTTCCTCTTCCCAATCTTTATATGCTTGAATATCTGAGGGCTTGGTTCTGAAATTTCCTCTCTTTTTCTATACTCACTCTTGCTGATCTCATTCAGTCTCATTGCATCTAATCATTTATATCTCCCAAATTTATAATTCCAGCCAGTGCACCACCCCTAAACTCCAGATGTATATATGCAACCATTTCCATAATACCTCCCACTTGGCTGTCTGAGAAGCCTCTAAAACCTAACACATCCAAAACCAAACTCCAGCTCTTCCCTCTCAAACCTGCTCCACCCACTGTATCTTCCATCTCAGCTGTTGGCAACTCCCCTCCAATTGCTCAGGCCAAAAACTTTGTTGTCATTTTTAACTCCTATTTTTCTCTCATAGCCCAATCCATTTGGTTAGCAAATCCCACTGGCCTACCGTAATAATATTTCCAAAATTCAACCATTTCTTAAGTCCTCTACAACACCACCCTGGTCTAAGCCACCATCATCTCTTACATGAATTATTTATAATAGCCTCCTAACATCTTTCTGCTTTTGTCACTTTCCCCCACAGTCTGTTTTCAACACAGCAGCTAGGGATCCTATTAAAATGTAAGTCAGATCATATCCCTCCTCAGCTCAAAACCTTCCGATGACTTTCTCACTCAGAGTAAAAGCTAAATCTTTACAAGGCCTGCAAAGAGCTCTCCTTCCCTCACTGTTACCTTCTGACCTTATCTCCTACTATTCTCCACCTGACTCACTCCACCCTAAGTATGGTGGCCTCCTTGCTCTTCCTTGAACAAACTAAGCAAGATTCCACCTCAGCTTTGTACTTTTTGTTCACTCTACCTGGAAAACTCTGACCCCACATATTTACATAGATCCTTCCCTCAACTCTTTCAGGTTTTGCACAAATATTCAATATAATTATCAGTGAGGCCTAACCTAGCCCTATTTAATACTGTAACTGCACCCTCCATCCCAGCCTTTGATATACCTTCCCTCAATTATTTTCCTCCACCATACTATAAATTTTATCTTTCTGTTTATCGTCTATCTCCAGATGTACACACCAGAATATAAGCTAAATTAGGGTATGAACTATCATCTGCTTTGTTCACTGTCATATCCCCAGCACCTAGAATTGTTCCTGGAAGTTAAAAAGTGATCAGGGAATAATTGGTGAACAAATAAATGATCTTAGGTAAGTTATATAAACTCTCTGTGCCATAGCTGACTCATCTGAAAAATGAGGAGACCACTGCTACCTACCTCATAAAGTTGCAGTGAAGATTAAGTGAGTAAATACATGTAAGGTCCTTGAAAAGTACCTCAATAAGCACTCAGTATTTGTAGCTATTATTATTACTATGATTCACTAAGAGAATATAAATGAGTATAGGAAAGGAAGAAGAAAAGACATGGGTCAGGAACTTTGAAATCCAGGCCCCTAGTGTCTAATAAGGGGAGGTGAGATGGGATGGAGGACATAGTACAACTCAGTCCTCATTGAGACTTTAGGAAATGTATGAGATTTGCACAAAGAAAGTACATGTGATATGATATGATACAATCTGCCTTAAAGTGGCCCTGAGCCTATCCGTGGGCCCACTTTTCCTTTCAGGTTGTAGCAGCAAAAAGTTGTTGATTAAGTACCCTGGCTGTTCCTATGGCTGAGCTGACACCCAGGAAACAAGCAAAGGGCCTTCTCTAGCTCCCTGTAAATCACCAAAGAAAAGCCACATGTTTTAACTTCCAAACAGAAACGGAGGAAATTTCTATAAGGAAAAGAGGCATAATTTTCAAATAGCAAAAAGTTATTAGAGGCCAGGAGTAGTAAAATTTTAAGAATTTAGAAACATGTAGTGATAGCCTTTTTGAGGCATTCTGCCTTCCTTAAGTTCAGAGTTCATATACAGCCTTAAATTAAGCTTTGCAGATTTTGACAGTGCTAGTTGAGAATTTGGATATTTTCTTCCTGCCTTTATTATGCTGGGAAAGGGGCCATGGGCAGTTTTCTTTCAGCACCTGAAAACATTTCTATAAAAAATTCATCAACCATTAATTTGTTTAAATGACACATTTAGCTTTTCAATTCCAAGGCTGCAGCTGCTGCCATATTGTGAAGAAAACATGTTGAGGTTTCCTCTGCCTGCTAAAGGGCAAGCATGACCTGAGCTAACCACTGAGGCACCTCAACACAATTTTAAAAGGAGCAGAATACTCAGAAAGAGTACACAATGGTGAACACATTGAGACACCACCAAAGACCCCCCTCAGGGGAGAGGGTCTGGTCACCAGGTAAGCAACCAAGACAAGTAGGGGTGCTGAGGTTGAGGGAAATCTAGAATTGACAATAGAAGAGGGAGATGATGAGTATCAGTTGCAGCCCTGAGATCATCTGCAGTTGTGGGAGCTGTAATTTTCTCCACTAACCTTCCTTTTCTAAGTTCTATCCAGGAAGAGAGGTCTATAGAATCCTGGAAAATCTGTACCCAAAATACATTTGAAGAATTGGATCTAAGCCAGCAAGGGACAAACACTATGACACACTGCTCAAATCTCCCTCCCATGAAGTATCTATTGTTCCAGCTGCTGGAGCAACTTTGGCAGACATCCTTCAGCTATTAGTCCCTTCAGAGATTACCTCAACTAGAGAGAGCCATCTTGCCCAAAGTCGTGATCCTTCTTGGGGCAGCCCACATCCAGTGACTGATTGATGAGGGGTATAAAGGCCTGGCCATTCTGGTCCAACTCAGGAAAACTCTAAAGGACATTTTTTAGCTCCAGATTTCCCTAGCTAAGGATTAGCTAAGGCTACTGTTAAGCCTGTAGCTCAGATTCTCTATCTATCCATTCCTGCTTCTTTCCTTTCCCCTTCCATACATGTTGATCCCAAGGGGACTCCTAAATAAATATCCTATGATCTACATGCCATCTCAGAGTTGCTTCCTAGGGAACCCAACCCATGAAAACACAGGCAATGATGGAAGAAATGTCCAGTACATTCTAGTTCATTAAACATTCACTGAATCAATATTCATTAAGGACTTTTTCTAGGTATTGGGGATAGATCACTGAACAAGACAAAGTTCCTGTTCTCATGGAGCCTATATTTTAGTGAAGGGACACAGGTAATGGACAAATTAACAAATGAATAAACAATATTTCAAACAGTGATAAATATTATGAGAAAAAATGATAAAGAGGCATGATAGAAATTGAATTGGAGGTATGGCTAATTTAGATTGTGTGGTCACAAATGGCCTCAATGAGAAAGTGACATATGAGACAGTCTGCCATATAAACATATACAGTAAGAGCATTCCAGGCAGATGGAACCTCAAATGTGAAGGTCTTACTGTGCAAATGAACTAGGTATGTTCTTGAAATTGAAAGAAGGTCAATGTGGCTGGAGTAAGAGGAAAGTAGTAAGAGACGAAGGTGAAGAGGAGGCCAGGGGCCAGATTATGATAAGGAATCTGGGTTTCATTCTATGTATATTTGGAAGTTATTAGAGTATTTAAAGCAGGGCAGTGACATTATCTGATTCAGATTGTTACAATATGACTCTAGTTACTGTGAAGAGAAAAGATTATAAAGAAAAATGAAAATGAGAAAATCAGTTAGAAGGCTATTGCAGAAGTCCAGGGTTAGAGAGAATGGCGGCTTGGATTGGGTAGCAAGAATGGAGGTGAAGAAGGGTACAGAGATCCTAGATATATTTTAGAAGTAGAGCACACAAGTTTGCTGATGAATTGGATATAAGGAATGAGAGGGAGGCCTTATAGAGGATTCCTGATTTTAACTTGAGACACCGAATTATAGTTCATTGGGTTTTTATCCCCCTCCACCCAAACACTATGCTGAGTGCTGAAGAGATCAAATTGATGAATCATGTGTAGCCCCAAAAGTCAAAGAGTTGAGAGACAGGATATAGGAGATTTTACATATATATATATATACACACACATACACACACACACACATATGTATACACATATACATATGTATACACATATATATGACTATAAAGTAAGGTAGGAAGTGGGAAATGCCAAAGAAATACAAATTTTTTATTGTTCTCTACTTGCTTCATGCACCTTCTTCCTCTAACACATATGTGTACTTGCTATGAAGCCAGGCAATTATTTGGCGTTAAAGAGATACATATTAGTTGCTGGTTAATCCAGCAACTCCCCCCAGGATATTTATGAATGCCTTATTCTTTAAAAAATTGAAGCAATTAACTATTTTATATTTGCCATGAAATGGTTTAAGAATCTCAGTGCCAAATTTGTGTTCTAAAAGTGGGGGAAGTGAATTGGTCTTAATTGACCAATGAGAGTCTATTCAGGAAAAAAAAAAAAGCCACTAGTTCAGTTTATTACTGACCATGGCAGAGACTAGTTCTTCCCCAATATCCTTTCTCTACTTCCTTCTTAGAAATATAACTTCTAGTTTTTAGCTGGAGACATGGCCATCATGAGGAAAGACTGTATTTTCCAGACTCCCTTGTAGCTAGGTATGGCTACATGACTTAAGTTCTCTCCACAGGATGAGAACAGAAATGTCCTCCCAACACTTCCTCTTTCCAAATGACTGCAAAGTGTCCATGATGTCTACAGCTAGAACAACTCTTTTGAACTATGAGGTAGAAGTAAAGTCCTGGACCTGATAGATTCATAGGTGAATTCTATCCAACATTTATAGAAGAATTAACACCAATCTTTCTCAAACTTTCAAAAATGAACTTAAGAGAAAGGGATACTTTGTAACTCATTCTATGAGGCAAACGTTACTCTGATACCAAAGACAGATAAAACATCACAAGAAAAAAAAATCACAGATCCATATACCAAATATAGATTTAAAAATCCCCAACAAAAGATTAGTAAATTGAACCCAACAGCATATTAAAAGGATTATTCACCATGACCAAGTGAAACTTATCCCAGGAATGCAAGTGTTTCAACAAAACAAAACCAGTGTAATACATCACATTAATAAAGGGGGAAAAAAACCACATGATCATCTTAATTAATGCAGAAAAGGCATTTGACAAAATCCAACACCCTTTCATGTTAAAAACTCTCAGAAAACTAGAATATTTTACCACAACAAAAAAGGTTTGGGTTTGAATACTGGCTCCACCACTAAATGTATGCATTTGAACAAGTCATTCAATGTTTTAGCACCTCTTATAAAAGTACTGAGGTAGTTAAGTTCTCGAAACTTCGATGCATGTAAGGAACTTCATAGAATATCTGAAACAGAGCAAGTCCTCAATAAAAGTTAGGTATTATTATTGTAAAGGAATATAATTTCTTACTCTAAGAAATAATGCATTCATAATCACAAAGGTCAGCAAATGAATGCTGTCTCAGCATGGATCCTTCTACAAAATATCAATACTATATAGCAGGGATTAGTAAAGTTTTTCTATAAAAAGCCAAAGAGTACCTATATATACTAAGCTTTGCAGGCCATACAGTCTCTGTTGCAACTACTTGACTCTGCTGTTATAGCATGAAAATTGCCATAGAAAATACCTAACCAAATGAGTGTGACTGTGTTCCAATGAAACTTTATTCACAAAAATAGGTGGTGGCCAAACTTGGCTCACGGACAGTAGTTTGCCGACTCAGTGCTAGACACTTGGCTTGCATAAGCTACTAACACATGTGGATAAATTCAGACATACTTTTGTTTCCTTCTGAATGGACTGTTTTGAAGAACACTGAATCTCTACTTCCCTTAAAACAAATGGTAAGCTCTGACTAGAGAATTTACTGATTGCTTTTTTTCTTTGCTGGACACATTAACTGATGCTAATGTTTTACCAGATGTGTCCAAAGGGACAAAAGAGAATTTTGAAACCTACGTGTAGATACCCTTCGGGACATCTTACTGGGTGCTTCCTATCAATTAAAATAATAGTTACTTTCCTCTTTCATGGTACTGCTATGAAAATTAGTATCTACAAAATGCTTCAAAGTTATAAGGGTTAAGTATCATTATATAGTTATGCATCCAGGACTCCTTTATTAATTATGCAGTTTTTCTCTTTACATAATTAGGTAAAATACAATAAATTTAATCGTATTTATCTTTCATTCTATCAGCGAGTTCATATTTAATATGGCCATGGGAACCAAAATGAAAACCTGAATTCCCCAACAATTATACAGGCTCTCAATTAAGGACTTGGCCCACAATTACCAAAGGTAGCCACCAAAATACATGGCTCCAGCAAAGAAGGGGGTGACTGTCCACAGTTTCACTAAAGGATGCCCCTTGGTATTTCCTACTAAACCAGGTCTTAAACACTCTCCTTCATCCAACACACTCTACTCAGGGACTCAGCACTGTATTTTTAAACACAAAATGCTTCATTGGCCTGACCTAATTGAATTACAGTGAGAATCCCCACGGTATTTCTCAGAAATCCAGCACACCAAAAGTTACTTCACCTGCTATTTCTCATTAAGAAGAAAACAGACAAGCTGTACTGTTCACATTGCAGAGGAAAGACAGCCTCTCCTAGAACCTTGCTCTTCTTTCCTACACAGGCCCCTTAGCATTTATGACTGTAGTTTGAAATAAAGTTCAAACCCCACTGCAATAATTGAGGAATTGTCCTGAGTTTGTATGCATTGATCTGCTCCACCTTAAGCTGTTCAAGAGACAAAAACTAAAACTTATGAAAATAACTCAACTGGGAGTTTATCTGCTTTATTATAAAAAGGATTAATCACAGGATTTTTATAATAGCTTCATAAGCACAGTTAACAATTTACAAAAACTGGTATTTACCAGTTAACTTCTCAGGAACATTTCTACTGTGTCCATCAAAATGCATCTGGAACGCAGATACATCATACAATGTACAAAAAAATATGATTCGCTAGGACTGGGAAGTCTCTAGGTATTCTCATGGTATTTCCTGCAGCAGGCCTCAGCTTCTTAGTGAAATCATTTTCATTTCTGTTTAACACATCCCTGAAAGGGTATTTAGCTTTAAGTGGTCATTGAACTTTTGTAAAGTAGAATTTGCAAGCCTAGAGAGAAATACTGTCATACCAGTGTGGGGATTTGCTCTTGTCTATTGACAGAGCACAGTCAATGATTTTCTTTAATATTAAAGTGTATATGTGTATCCTGTTCCTATTAGACAATAATGTCCCCAACGACAACAATCTTTGACTCTTACACCTTTTAGGAAGCAACCAACCCTCTATGAACAGTCTCTATTCAATGACATGACTGTGGAGGATACTCAAACAGGGAACAGTAACTTCAGCACTCAGGTTGTTCCTGACACCAAAATGGAGCCCTAAGGCTTAATATAATCCTCAAGTGGCAAAGAAAACTGAGCATGAGCGACACCTCTTGGCTTCAGACCACTGTTGTTCTATTTCCTTGCTGTATGACCTTGGAAAATGTACTTAAGCTCTCTCAATTCCAGATTCCTCATCTGTATAATCAGAATTATAAATACCACCTACCTTCCAGGGTAGTTATAAGGTAAACAATGACCCAGTTGAACCCCAATAAATAGTAGTTATTCAAAAGTTTTGGAAATAATTTCAACCAAAAGAGAGAAAAAAACATAATTTACAAGTAATCCTGAAAAATCCCACTAATTGGAACCTTCCATGCTTTCCTTCTTCCCACACCCCAGCATTCGGGTTAATAGAGGTTTCCTTATCACAGGTGCAGGAAAGAGTAAAAGTACTTCAGAAGCAGCTGGCTTCTCTCAACTGACTCATGTATAAAATGGAACACCACTTCCAGCAGCTATTATAACGCCACCTCCCCTATTTTCCAAACCCCAGTTTGCAACCAGTGATAAAAAAAACAAAATCATCTCTCCCTTAAAGCAGCTCTCTGTGGATTCTTCAGTTATTTCTCATGTATTCAGGAGCGGCTGAAACAATCAGATATTAGTTGGGCTCCAGGCTGCTTCTTCCCTGATCTGCTCTTTGCTTCCTTAGCCTCCAGAATAGGTGGCAAGCAGGAAAACAAAACGTGTGACCTCCAAGTAGAAAAACATGGGCTGTTGCTTAACAGTTCCAAGTAAAGGTTTATAGTTTGGGTGAACCCTCAATAAAATGGAGTTTGCTTTGAGAAATTAATTTCTCTTTATAAACCATGACTCATTAGTATGATCAGTCAAAAAAAAATGATGACACATCTACTCCTCCTTTCTAATGTGAGTCTGGAGGGACGTTAATATTTACCATGCATATTAGATAAGAAGAAACTAACAGAAAACTGAGGATGCGTGAGGGAGAAGTTGGTTTGACTCTTAATAAAACAGAATCTACAATATACTGAAGGTTCCTCAAGCAACAAACTACTGTATACTTCTAAGAGTGACTTCTTAAATTATTTAAAATCTCAATAGCTTCCAGTCTGACACACAGGATACCATCACTCATTAAGCATTCCATCAAAGTGTTCTTCTAACTGTCATGGGATACTGAAATTTGACAAATTATAAATTGAGGGAATATTTGATACTACACCAGGAGAGACAGAGGAAACAGCATCTCTACCCTCAAATCTGCCTCAGCATTACCTTGAAAAAAATATTCTAAGAGCTCTTATTGAAGTCCACTCTCCTCACAGAAACAAGAGTTCTTTATTTAACAAAACTATGTGGAGAGACCTTCAAGATGGCAGAGGAGTAAGACGTGGAGATCACGTTCCTCCCCACATATACATCAAAAAAACATCTACATGTGGAACAACTCCTACTGAATGCTGGCAGAAGACCTCAGACTTCCCAAAAGGCAAGAAAATCCCCACATGCCTGGGTAGGGCAAAAGAAAAAAGAAAAACCAGACACAAAAGAATAGGGACGGGACCTGCACCTCTGGGAGGGAGCTGTGAAGGAGGAAAAGTTTCCACACACTAGGAAGACCCTTTACTGGTGGGGAGGGGGGGTGGGTGGTGGGGGAAGCTTCAGAGCCATGAAGGAGAGAGCAGCAACAAGGGTGCAAAGGGCAAAGCAGAGAGATTCCTGCACAGAGGATGGGTGCCGACCAGCACTCACCAACCTGAGAGGCCTGTCTGCTCACCCGTGGGGGCAGGTGGGAGGTGGAAGCTGAAGCTTGGGCTTCAGAGGTCAGATCCCAGGGAGAGGACTGAGGTTGACTGCGTGAACACAGCCTGAAGGGGGCTAGTGCACCACAGCTAGCTGAGAGAGAGTCCTGGAAAAACTACGGAACTGCCTAAGAGGCAAGAGGCCATTGTTTCGGGGTGCACGAGAAGAGGGAGTTCCTGTTCCGTGTGCCCACAGAAGGCAGAGCACCACCAAACCGAGCCCCAGAGACAGGCATGAGCTGTGGCTATCAGCTTGGGCCCCAGAGACGGGCATGAACCGCTAACGCTGCTGCCACTGCCACCAAGAATCCTGTGTGCAAGCACAGGTCACTACCCACAACCCCCTGGGAGCCTGTGCAGCCCACCACTGCCAGGATCCCATGATCCAGGGACAACTTCCCCGGGAGAACACATGGTGTGCCTCAAGTTGTTGCAATGTCACGCCAGCCTCTACCGACGCAGGCTCGCCCTGCATTCCAATTACGACTACCGTACCCCTCCCTCTCCCTGGCCTGAGTCAGCAAGAGAGACCTAATCAGCTGCTGCTTTAACCCCTCCTGTCTGGGAGGGAAACAGACAGCTGAGGCCTACATGCAGAGGTGGGCCCAAAACCAAAGCTGAACCCCAGGAGCTGTGCGAACAAAGAAGAGAAAGGGAAATTTCTCAGTGCAGCCTCAGGAGCAAAAGATTAAATCCCCACAATCATCTTGATAAACGCTGCATCTGTGGAGTACCTGAAGAGACAATGAATGTTGCCAAAATTGAGGCAGTAGACTTTAGGAGCAACTGTAGACTTGGGGTTTGCCTTCTCCGTCTGATTAGTTTTTGCTTTAAAGTTGATCTTAGTTTAGTTTTTAGTGCTTGTTATGATTCGTGGACTTGTTTATTGGTTTGGTTGCTCTCTTCCTTTTTTTAATTTAATTTTTTAATTGTTTTTTCCTTTTTTCTCTTTTTGTGAGTGTGTGTGTGCATGCTTCTTTGTGTGATTTTATATATTTAGCTTTGCTTTTACCATTTGTCCTAGGGTTCTCTCTGTTCATTTATTTGTTTGTTTTCTTTTCTTTTCTTTTTTCTTCCTTTTCTTCCAAGCCATGTGGCTGGCAGGGTGCTGGTGCTCGGACTGGGTGTCGGGCCTGAGCCTCCAAGGTGGAAGAGCTGAGTCCAGGACACTGGACCACCAGAGACCTCCCAGCCCCATGTAGTATGAATCGGGAAGAGCTCTCTCAGAGATCTCCGTCTCAACACTAAGACCCAGCTCCACCCAACATCCAGCAAGCTCCTGTGCTGGACGCCCAATGCCAAACAACTAGCAAGACAAGAAAACAACCCCACCCATTAGCAGAAAGACTGCCTACAGTCACACTAAGTTCACACACACCCCAAAACACACCACCAGATGCGGTCCTACCCACCAAAAGTACAAGATCGAGCCCCACCCACCAGAGCACAGGAACCAGTCCCTTCTACCAGGAAGCCTACACAAGCCACTGAACCAACCTCACCCACCGGGGGCAAACACCAAAAATAATGGGAACTACGAACCTGCAGCCTGCAAAAAGGAGACCCCAAACACAGTAAGTTAAACAAAATGAGAAGACAGAAAAACACACAGCAGATGAAGGATCAAACAAAAACCCATGAGACCAAACAAATGAAGAGGAAATAGGCAGTCTACCTGAAAAGGAATTCAGAGTAATGATAGTAAAGATGATCCAAAATCTTGGAACTAGAAAGGAGAAAATACAAGAAACATTTAAGAAGTACACGGAAGAAATAAAGAGCAAACAAACAATGATGAACAACACAATAAATAAAATTAAAAATTCTCTAGAAGGAATCAATGGCAGAATAACTGAGGCAGAAGAACAGATAAGTGACGTAGAAGATAGAATAGTGTAAATAACTACCACAGAGCAGAATAAAGAAAAAATAATGAACAGAATTGAGGACAGTCTCAGAGACCTCTGGGACAACATTAAATGCCCCAAGATTCGAATTACAGGGGTCCCAGAAGAAGAAGAGAAAAAGAAAGGGTCTGAGAAAATATTTGAAGAGATTATAGTTGAAAACTTCCCTAACATGGGAAAGGAAATAGTCAGTCAAGTCCAGGAAGCGCAGAGAGCCCCATACAGGGTAAATCCAAGGAGAAACACGCCAAGACACATATTAATCAAACTATGAAAAATTAAATACAAAGAAAAAATATTAAAAGCAGCAAGGGAAAAGCAAAAAATAGCATATAAGGGAACCCCCATAAGGTTAACAGCTGATCTTTCAGCAGAAACTCTGCAAGCCAGAAGGAACTGGTAGGACATATTTAAAGTGATGAAAGGGAAAAATCTACAGCCACGATTACTCTACCCAGCAAGGATCTCATGCAGATTCAACAAAGAAATTAAAAACTTTACAAACAAGCAAAAGTTAAGAGAATTCAGCACCACCAAACGAGCTTTACAAAAAATGTTAAAGGAACTTTTCTAGGCAGGAAACACAAGAGGAGGAAAAGACATACAATAACAAACCCAAAACAATTAAGAAAATAGTAATAGGAACATACATATCGATAATTACCTTAAAGGTAAATGGATTAAATGCTCCCACCAAAAGACACAGACTGGCTGAATGGATACAAAAACAAGACCGGTATACATGCTGTCTACAAGAGACCCACTTCAGACATAGGGACACATACAGGCTGAAACTGAGGGCATGGAAAAAGATATTCCATGCAAATGGAAATCAAAAGAAAGCCGGAGTAGCAATTCAAATATCAGACAAAATAGACTTTAAAATAAAGACTATTATAAGAGACAAAGAAGGACACTACATAATGATCAAGGGATCAATCCAAGAAGAAGATATAAAAACTGTAAATATTTATGCACCCAACCTAGTAGCACCTCAATACATAAGGCAAATGCTAACAGCCATAAATGGGGGAATCGACAGTTACACAATCATAGTAGGGAACTTTAACACCCCACTTTCACCAACGGACAAATCATCAGAAAATGAAAATAAATAAGGAAACACAAGCTTTAAATGACACATTAGACCAGATGGACTTAATTGATATTTATAGGACATTCCATGCAAAAACAACAGAATACACTTTCTTCTCAACTGCACGTGGAACATTCTCCAGGATAGGTCATATCTTGAGTCACAAATCAAGCCTTGGTAAATTTAAGAAAATTGAAGTCGTATTAAGTATCTTTTCTGACCACAACGCTATGAGACTAGATATCAACTGCAGGAAAAAAAACTGTAAAAAATACAAACACATGGAGGCTAGACAATACACTACTAAATAACCAAGAGATCACTGAAGAAATCAAAGAAGAAATCAAAAACTACCTAGAAATAAATGACAATGAAAACACGACGACCCAAAAACTATGGGATGCAGCAAAAGCAGTTCTAAGAGGGAAGTGTATAGCAATACAATCCTACCACAGGAAACAAGAAACAACTCAAATAAACAAAGTAACCTTACAACTAAAGCAATTAGAGGAAGAAGAACAAGAAAAACCCAAAGTTAGCAGAAGGAAGGAAATCATAAAGATCAGGTCAAAAATAAATGAAAAAGAAATGAAGGAAACAATAGCAAGATCAATAAAACTAAAAGCTGGCTATTTGAGAAGGTGAATAAAAGAGATAAACCATTAGCCAGACTCATCAAGAAAAAAAGGGAGAAGGGTCAAATCAATAGAATTAGCAATGAAACAGGAGAAGTAACAACTGACACTGCAGAAATACAAAGGATCATGAGAGACTACTACAAGCAACTCTATGCCAATAAAATGGACAAACTGGAAGAAATGGACAAATTCTTAGAAAAGTACAACCTTCTGAGACTGAACAAGGAAGAAACAAAAAATATAAACAGACCACTCACAAGCACTGAAATTGAAACTGAAATTAAGAATCGTCCAACAAACAAAAGCCCAGGACCAGATGGCTTCACAGGGGAATTCTATCAAACATTTAGATAAGAGCTAACACCTATCTTTCTCAAACTCTTCCAAAATATAGCAGAGGGAGGAACACTCCCAAACTCATTCTATGAGGCCACCATCTCCCTGATACCAAAACCAGAAAAAGTTGTCACAAAAAAAGAAAACTACAGGCCAATATCACTGATGAACATAGATGCAAAAATTCTCAACAAAATACTAGCAAACAGAATCTAACAGCACATTAAAAGGATCATACACCATGATCAAGTGGGGTTTATCACAGGAATACAAGGATTCTGCAGTATATGCAAATCAATCAATGTGATACACCATATTAACAAATTGAAGGAGAAAAACCATATGATCATCTCAATAGATGCAGTAAAAGCTTTCAACAAAATTCAACAACAATTTATGATAAAAACTCTCCAGAAATTGGGCATACAGGGAACTTACCTCAATATAATAAAGGCCATATATGACAAACCCACAGCCAACATCATCCTCAATGGTGAAAAACTGCAACCATTTCCGCTAAGATCAGGAACAAGACAACATTGCCCATGCTCACCGCTATTATTCAACATCGTTTTGGAAGTTTTAGCCACAGCAATCAGAGGAGAAAAAGAAATAAAAGAAATCCAAACTGGAAAAGAAGTAAAACTGTCACTGTTTGCAGATGACATGATACTATACATAGAGAATCCTAAAGATGCTACCAGAAAACTACTAGAACTAATCAATGAATTCGGTAAAGTAGCAGGATACAAAATTAATGCACAGAAATCTCTTGCATTCCTACACACGAATGACAAAATATCTGAAAGAGAAATTAAGGAGACACTCCCACTTACCACTGCAACAAAAAGAATAAAATACCTAGGAATAAACCTACCTAAGGAGACAAAACACCTGTATGCAGAAAACTAGAAGACACTGATGAAAAAAATTAAAGATGATACAAACATACGGAGAGACATACCATGTTCTTGGATTGGAAGAATCAACACTGTGAAAATGACTATACTACCCAAAGCAATCTACAGATTCAATGTAATCCCTATCAAACTACCACTGGCATTTTTCACAGAACTAGAACAAAAAATTTCACAATTTGTATGGAAACACAAAAGACCCCAAATAGCCAAAGCAATCTTGAGAAAGAAAAATGGAGTTGGAGGAATCAGGCTCCCTGACTTCAGACTATACTACAAAGCTACAGTAATCAAGACAGTATGGTACTGGCACAGAAACAGAAATATAAATCAATGGAACAGGACAGAAACCCCAGAGATAGATCCATGCACATATGGTCACCTTATGTTAGACAAAGGAGGCAAGAATATACAATGGAGAAAAGACAGCCTCTTCAATTAGTGGTGCTGGGAAAACTGGACACCTACATGTAAAAGAATGAAATTAGAACACTTTCTAACACCATACACAAAAATAAACTCAAAATGGATTAAAGACCTAAATTAAGGCCAGACACTATAAAACTCTTAGAGGAAAACATAGGCAGAACACTCTATGACATAAATCACAGCAAGATCCTTTTTGGCCCACCTCCTAGAGAAATGAAAATAAAAACATAAATAAACAAATGTGACCTAATGAAGCTTCAAAGGTTTTGCACAGCAAAGGAAACCATAAACAAAGTGAAAAGACAACCTTTAGAATGGGAGAAAATATTTGTAAATGAAGCAACTGACAAAGGATTAATCTCCAAAATATACAAGCAGCTCATGCAGCTCAATATCAAGAAAACAACCCAATCCAAAAATGGGCAGAAGACCTAAACAGACATTTTTCCAAAGAAGATATCCAGATTGCCAACAAACACATGAAAGGATGCTCAGCATCACTAATCATTAGAGAAATGCAAATCCAAACTACAATGAGGTATCACCTCACATCAGTCAGAATGGCCATCATCAAAAAAATCTAGAAACAATAAATGCTGGAGAGGGTGTGGAGAAAAGGGAACCCTCTTGCACTGTTGGTGGGAATGTAAATTGATACAGCCACTGTGGAGAACAGTATGGAGGTTCCTTAAAAAACTAAAAATAGAACTACCATATGACCCAGCGATCCCACTACTGGGCATATACCCTGAGAAAACCATAATTCAAAGAGTCATGTACCCCAATGTTCATTGCAGCACTATTTACAATAGCCAAGACATGGAAGCAACCTAAGTGTCCATCAACAGATGAATGGATAAAGAAGATGTGGCACATATATACAATGGAATATTACTCAGTCATAAAAAGAAACGGCACTGAGTTATGTGTAGTGAGGTGGATGGACCTAGAGTCTGTCACACAGAGTGAAGTAAGTCAAAAAGAGAAAAACAAATACCATATGCTAACAGATATATATGGAATCTAAGAAAAATGGTTCTGAAGAACCTAGGGGCAGGATAGGAATACAGACGCAGATGTAGACAACGGACTTGAGGACACAGGGTGGGGTGGGAGGGTAAGCTGGGACGAAATGAGAGAGTAGCATGGACATATATACACTACCAAATGTAAAATAGATAGCTAGTGGGAAGCAGCTGCATAACACAGGGCAATCAGCTCGGTACTTTGTGACCACCTAGAGGGGTGGAATAGAGAGGGTGGGAGGGAGGCGCAAGAGGGAGGGGATATGGGGATATATGTATACGTATAGCTGATTCACTTTGTTATACAGCAGAAACACAACACTGTAAAGCAGTTACACTCCAATAAAGATGTTAAAATAAATAAACAAATGATCAATACTTCCCAAGATAGTAATAAGATATTTTGCGTGAGTCTAAAAAGGCAAAAAAGTAAAATACCTAGAAGTGATTATGGGCTATACACACCGAGGCCCACATTGTGATTTTCAAAAGGTCAAATTCTGTTACATTTTCTGTTCCTTTATAATCTGTCACTTTATAATCCTATCTTCCTCCATTTTAGAGTAATCGCTCAGGGAAAATGCTGGGAGAGCAGAAGTTCAGTTAACCAGCCGAGAAAATAAGAATAGATGCTCTTCCTTCTCTTGGTGGGCGGATGTGGGGTTTTAGTGCTCTCACAGGTATAAAAATCAAGTCTCTTGGGTTTTCCAGGGTAAGTGAGAAGGCAAAGGGTAGAACACAGAAGAGAGGCCACCTGAAAGCAGAGCATTAGCCACTGGCCACAGTAAAGAGGTTTTCTGAGTAGTGAGCCAAAGCTCAAATTAAGACAGACCTAAGACAATAATAGAAAATCAAATGGTGTAAGGCTGTCCAGAGGGACCACTTTCTCCTAGAACCAAATTTTAAAGACTTGAAGGAGTACAGTTAATAATAGCTAAGAAAAGTTACCTTATGAAGGCTTCCCTGATAACTATCTCTCAGAAAAGTCTTATTTCCCCAGGAATATTGTAGTCATTGTAGAACACTCATAAGGAAGTGTGCTTCATTAAATAAGAGTTGTTTATGAAAATCCCCCCTTATAATGAGCCAAAATCTGCTTTCCCTGTAACTCTTATATATTAGATCTAGCTCAGCCCTTTGGTCCAAAAGAGAGCAAGCCTATTCCCACTTCCTCATGACAGTCACTTAATGTTCAAATATCTGAAGACACTGATCTCTGTAAGTCTTCTCTCTGTAGATGAGACAACCTTAATTCTGTCAACCTTTCTGCTATGACATGGTATGTAGAGACTATATATCAGACATTCTGATTTTTTTCCATATGGACTTCTTAAAAAATTAAGGTTCATGTCATATAAGAGTTTCTTATATTAATAGAGTAATTTTAAAAAGACAAGCAGACACTTTAATTTCTGCCTCAAGCCTTATGAATCATATGACTTGTAACTCTCCTCCACTACCTGGTGGCAGAGCACTGCTTGAAAATTACAGGATTGGTTACTAAAGAGTACATGAAATGTTAAAACAATAAAAACTACAGTCTCAGAGTGATACCTTTCTGATATCACCCAACATTCTCATCATAAATCAATGGCCTAAATTTCCATTATTAAAGGTCAGCTACTTTTCAAACTTATTTTAAAAGCCAAGACAGGAGGAGCTTCAAGATGGCGGAAGAGTAACAGCTGGAGATCACCTTCCTCTCCACAAATACATAAGAAATACATCTACACATGGAACAGCTCCTACAGAACACCTACTGAATGCTGGCAGAAGACCTCAGACCTCCCAAAAGGCAAGAAACTCCCCACGTACCTGGGTAGGGCAAAAGAAAAAAGAAAAAACAGAGACAAAAGAATGGGGATGGACCTGCACCAGTGGGAGGGAGCTGTGAAGGAGGAAAGGTTTCCACACACTAGGAAGCCCCTTCATGGGCGGAGACTTCGGGTGGCAGAGTGGGGGGGCTTCGGAGCCACAGAGGAGAGAGCAGCAACAGGGGTGCAGAGGGCAAAACGGACAGATTCCCGCACAGAGGATTGGTGCCGACCAGCATTCACCAGCCCAAGAGGCTTGTCTGCTCACCCGCCGGGGCGGGCGGGGGCTGGGAGCTGAGGCTCGGGCTTTGGTCGGATTGCAGGGAGAGGACTGGGGTTGGCGGCGTGAACACAGCCTGAAGAGGCTACTGCGCCACATCTAGCCGGGAGGGAGTCCGGGAAACAGTCTGGAGCTGCCGAAGAGGCAAAGAGACTTTTTCTCGCCTCTTTGTTTCCTGGTGCGCAAGGAGAGGAGATTAACAGCGCTGCTTAAAGGAGCTCCAGAGACAGGCACGAGCCGCAGCTATCAGCACGGACCCCAGAGATGGGCATGGGACGCTAAGGCTGCTGCTGCCGCCACCAAGAAGCCTGTGTGCAAGCACAGGTCACTCTCCACACCTCCCCTCCCGAGAGCCTGTGCAGCACGCCACTGCCAGGGTCCCGTGATCCAGGGACAATTTCCCAGGGAGAACGCACGGCTCGCCTCAGGCTGGTACAATGACACGCTGGCCTCTGCCGCCGCAGGCTCGCCCCGCCTCCTCTGTACCGCTCCCTCCCCCCAGCCTGAGTGAGCCAGAGCCCCCGAATCAGCTGTTACTTTAACCCCGTCCTGTCTGGGCGGAAAACAGACGCACTCAGGCGACCTACATGCAGAGACGGGTCCAAATCCAAAGCTGACCGCCGGGAGCTGTGCGAACAAAGAAGAGAAAGGGAAATTTCTCCCAGCAGCCTCAGAAGCAGCAGATTAAATCTCCACAGTCAACTCGATGTACCCTGCATCTGTGGAATACTTGAAAAGGCAACGAATCATCCCAAACTGAGGAGGTGGACTTTGGGAGCACAGATATATATTTTTTCTTCCCTTTTCCCCTTTTTGTGAGTGTGTACGTGTATGCTTCTATGTGTGATTTTGTCTGTATAGCTTTGTTTTTACCATTTCTCCTAGGGTTCTGTCTGTCCGTTTGTTTTTTTCTTTTTTTTTTTTTACTACTTTTTAAGAAATTTTTTCTTAATAATTACTTTTCATTTTAATAACTATTTTATTTTATTTTACTTTCTTTTATTTTATTTTATCTTCTTTCCTTCCTTCTGTCTTTTTTTTCCTCACTTTTTTTCTGAGCCGTGTGGATGAAAGACTCTTGCTGCTCCAGCCAGGCATCAGGGCTGTGCCTCTGAGGTGGGAGAGTCAAGTTCAGGACACTGGTCCACAAGAGACCTTCCACCTCCACGTAATATCAAAGAGCGAAAATCTCCCAGACATCTCCACCTCAACGCTAAGACCCAGCTTCACTCAATGACCAGCAAGCTACAGTGCTGGATACCCTATGCCAAACAACTAGTCAGACAGGAACACAACCCCATCCATTAGAAGAGAGGCTGCCTAAAATCATAATAAGACCACAGACACCCCAAAACACACCACCAGACGTGGACCTGCCCAACAGAAAGACAAGATGCAGCCTCATCCACCAGAACACAGGCACTAGTCCCCTCCACCGGGAAGCCTACAAAACCCACTGAACCAACCTTAGCCACTGGGGACAGACACCAAAAACAACAGGAAATACAAACCTGCAGGCTGTGAAAAGGAGGCCCCAAGCGCAGTAAGTTAGGCAAAATGAGAAGACAGAAAAGCACACAGCAGATGAAGAAGCAAGACCAAAACCCACCAGACCTAACAAACAAAGAGGAAATAGGCAGTCTACCTGAAAAACAATTCAGAATAATGATACTAAAGATGATACAAAATCTTGGAAATAAAATAGAGAAAATACAAGAAACGTTTAACAAGGACATAGAAGAACTAAAGAGCAAAAAAGAGTGATGAACAACACAATAAATGAAATTAAAATTTCTCTAGAAGGGATCAATAGCAGAATAACTGAGGCAGAAGAACAGATAAGCGACCTGGAAGATAAAATAGTGGAAATAACTACTGCAGAGCAGAATGAAGAAAAAAGAATGAAAAGAATTGAGGACAGTCTCAGAGACCTCTGGGACAACATTAAACACACCAACATTCGAATTATAGGGGTCCCAGAAGAAGAAGAGAAAAAGAAAGGGACTGGGAATATATTTGAAGAGAGTATAGTTGAAAACTTCCCTAACATGGGAAAGGAAATAGTTAATCAAGTCCAGGAAGCACAGAGAGTTGCATACAGGATAAATCCAAGGAGAAACATGCCAAGACACGTATTAATCAAACTACCAAATATTAAATACAAAGAAAACATATTAAAAGCAGCAAGGGAAAAACAACAAATAACACACAAGGGAATCCCCATAAGGTTAACAGCTGATCTTTCAGCAGAAATTCTGCAAGCCAGAAGGGAGTGGCAGGACATATTTAAAGTGGTGAAGGAGAAAAACCTACAACCAAGATTACTCTACCCAGCAAGGATCTCATTCATATTCGATGGAGAAATCAAAAGTTTTACAGACAAGCGAAGGCTAAGAGAACTCAGCACCACGAAACCAGCTCTACAACAACTGCTAAAGGAAATTCTCTAAGTGGGAAACACAAGAGAAGAAAAGGACCTACAAAAACAAACCCATAACAATTAAGAAACTGGCCAAAGGAACATACATATTGATAATTACCTTAAATGTAAATGGATTAAATGCTCCCACCAAAAGACATAGACTGGCTGAACAGATACAAAAACAAGACCCATATACATGCTGTCTACAAGAGACCCACTTCAGGCCTAGGGACACATACAGACTGAAAGTGAGGGGATGGAAAAAGATATTCCATGCAAATGGAAATCAAAAGAAAGCCGGAGTAGCAATTCTCATATTAGACAAAATAAAGACTATTACAAGAAGCAAAGAAGGGCACTACATAATGATGAAGGGATTGATCCAAGAAGAAGATATCACAATTGTAAATATTTATGCACCCAACATAGGAGCACCTCAATACATAAGGCAAATACTAACAGCCATAAAAGGGGAAATCGACAGTAACACAATCATAGTAGGGGACTTTAACCCCCCACTTTCACCAATGGACAGATCATCCAAAATGAAAATAAATAAGGAAACACATGTTTTAAATGATACATTAAACAAGATGGACTTAATTGATTTTTATAGGACATTCCACTAAAAAACAACAGAATACACATTTTTCTCAACTGCTCATGGAACATTCTGCAGGACAGATCATATCTTGGGTCACAAATCAAGCCGTGGTAAATTTAAGAAAATTGAAATCGTATCAAGTATCTTTTCTGATCACAACACTATGAGACTAGATATCAATTACAGGAAAAAATCTGTAAAAAATACAAACAGATGGAGGCTAAACAATACACTACTTAATAACCAAGAGATCACTGAAGAAATCAAAGAGGAAATCAAAAAACACCTAGAAACAAATGACAATGAAAACACTACGACCCAAAACCTATGGGATGCAGCAAAAGCAGTTCTAAGAGGGAAGTTTATAGCAATACAATCCTACCTTAAGAAACAAGAAACATCTCAAATAAACAACCTAACCTTACACCTGAAGCAATTAGAGAAAGAAGAACAAAAAAACCCCAAAGTTAGCAGAAGGAAAGAAATCATAAAGATCAGATCAGAAATAAATGAAAAAGAAATGAAGGAAACGATAGCAAAGATCAATAAAACTAAAAGCTGGTTCTTTGAGAAGATAAAAAAATTGATAAACCGTTACCCAGACTCATCAAGAAAAAAAAGGAGAAGACTCAAATCAATAGAATTAGAAATTAAAAAGGAGAAGTAACAACTGACACTGCAGAAATACAAAGGATCATGAGAGATTACTACAAGCAACTCTATGCCAATAAAATGGACAACCTGGAAGAAATGGACAAATTCTTAGGAATGCACAACCTTCCGAGACTAAACCAGGAAGAAACAGAAGATATGAACAGACCAATCACAAGCACTGAAATTGCAACTGTGATTAAAAATCTTCCAACAGACAAAACTCCAGGACCAGATGGCTTCACAGGAGAATTCTATCAAACATTTAGAGAAGAGGTAACACCTATCCTTCTCACACTCTTCCAAAATATAGCAGAGGGAGGAACACTCCCAAACTCATTCTACGAGGCCACCATCACCCTGATACCAAAACCAGCCAAAGATGTCACAAAGAAAGAAAACTATAGGCCAATATCACTGATGAACATAGATGCAAAAATCCTCAACAAACTACTAGCAAACAGAATCCAACAACACATTAAAAGGATCATACACCACGATCAAGTGGGATTTATCCCAGGGATGCAAGGATTCTTCAATATATGCAAATCAATCAATGTGATATACCATATTAACAAACAGAAGGAGAAAAACCATATGATCATCTCAATAGATGCAGAGAAAGCTTTTGACAAAATTCAACACCTATTTATGATAAAAAACCCTCCAGAAAGTAGGCATAGAGGGAACTTTCCTCAACATAATAAAGGCCATATATGACAAACCCACAGCCAACATCATCCTCAATGGTGAAAAACTGAAACCATTTCCACTAAGATCAGGAACAAGACAAGGTTGCCCACTCTCACCACTATGATTCAACATAGTTTTGGAAGTTTTAGCCACAGCAATCAGAGAAGCAAAAGAAATAAAAGGAATTCAAATTGGAAAAGAAGTAAAGCTCTCACTGTTTGCAGATGACATGATACTCTACATAGAGAATCCTAAAGATGCTACCAGAAAACTACTAGAGCTAATCAATGAATTTGGTAAAGTAGCAGGATACAAAAGTAATGCACAGAAATCTCTAGCTTTCCCATACACTAATGATGAAAAATCTGAAAGTGAAATTAAGAAAACACTCCCATTTACCACTGCAACAAAAAGAATAAAAGATCTAGGAATAAACCTACCTAAGGAGACAAAACACCTGTATGCAGAAAATTATAAGACACTGATGAAAGAAATTAAAGATTATACAAATAGATGGAGAGATATACCATGTTCTTGGATTGGAAGAATCAACATTGTGAAAATGACTCTACTACCCAAAGCAATCTACAGATTCAATGCAATCCCTATCAAACTACCACTGGCATTTTTCACAGAACTAGAACAAAAAATTTCACAATTTGTATGGAAACACAAAAGACCCCACATAGCCAAAGCAATCTTGAGAAAGAAAAACGGAGCTGGAGGAATCAGGCTCCTGAACTTCAGAGTATAGTACAAAGCTACAGTAATCAACACAGTATGGTACTGGCACAGAAACAGAAATAAAGATCAATGGAACAGGATAGAAATCCCAGAGATAAACCCACGCTCCTATGGTCACCTTATCTTTGATAAAGGAGGCAAGAATATACAGTGGAGAAAAGACAGCCTCTTCAATAAGTGGTACTGGGAAAACTGGACATGTACATGTAAAAGTATGAAATTAGAACAGTCCCTAACACCATACACAAAAATAAACTCAAAATGGATTAAAGACCTAAATGTAAGTCCAGACACTATCAAACTCTTACAGGAAAACACAGGCAGAACACTCCATGACATAAATCACAGCAAGATCCTTTTTGACCCACCTCCTAGAGAAATGGAAATAAAAACAAAAATAAACAAATGCGACCTAATGAAACTTAAAAGCTTTTGCACAGCAAAGGAAACCATAAACAAGACCAAAAGACAACCCTCAGAGTGGGAGAAAATATTTGCAAATGAAGCAGCTGATAAAGGATTAATCTCCAAAATTTACAAGCAGCTCATACAGCTCAATATCAAAAAAAAAAAACAACCCAATCCAAAAATGGGCAGAAGACCTAAATACACATTTCTCCAAAGAAGATATACAGATTGCCAATAAACACATGAAAGAATGCTCAACATCATTAATCATTAGAGAAATGCAAATCAAAACTACAATGAGATAGCATCTCACACCGGTCAGAATGGCCATCATTAAAAAATCTACAAACAATAAATGATGGAGAGGGTGTGGAGAAAAGGGACTCCTCTTGCACTGTTGGTGGGAATGTAAATTGATACAGCCACTATGGAGAACAGTATGGAGATTCCTTAAGAAACTAACAACAGAACTACCATACGACCCAGCAATCCCACTACTGGGCATATACCCTGAGAAAACCATAATTCAGAAAGAGTCATGTACCACAATGTTCATTGCAGCTCTATTTACAATAGCCAGGACATGGAAGCAACCTAAGTGTCCATCAACAGATGAATGGATAAAGAAGATGTGGCACATATATTCAATGGAATGTTACTCAGCTGTAAAAAGAAACAAAATTGAGTTATGTGTAGTGAGGTGGATGGACCTAGAGTCTGTCATACAGAGTGAAGTAAGTCAGAAAGAGAAAAACAAATACAGTATGCTAACCCATATATATGGAATCTAAGGGAAAATAAAGGTCATGAAGAACCTAGTGCCAAGACGGGAATAAAGACACAGACCTACTAGAGAATGGACTTGAGGATATGGGGAGGGGGAAGGTAAGCTGTGACAAAGTGAGAGAGTGGCATGGACATATATACACTACCAAACATGAAATAGATAGCTAGTGGGAAGCAGCCGCATAGCACAGGGAGATCAGCTCGGTGCTTTGTGACCACCTAGAGGGGTGGGATAGGGAGGGTGGGAGGGAGGGAGACGCAAGAGGGAAGAGATATGGGAACATATGTATATGTATAACTGATTCACTTTGTTATAAAGCAGAAACTAACACACCATTGTAAAGCAATTATACTCCAATAAAGATGTTAAAAAAAAAAAGCCAAGACAACCTTTTCTTCAAATACAGGCAACATAATGTGGTAGCTGAGTACAGCCTAGGCTCAAATCCCAGTTCTACCACATACTAGTTGTTTAGCCTTGAGCAAATTAGTTTAACTTGTCTGTGCTTTAAGTTCTTCTGTAAAATGAGGGTAATGTCTACTTCTTAGGTTGTTTTGAGGTTTAAATGAAATAATATGTAGTACTGACAACAATGTATGGCAAAAAGTAAGTACTATGTAAGTGTTTGCTATTATACTTCCAACAGAATTTTACGAGGAAGCTAAATGTAATGCAAGAAGATAAAAAAGTGGCCCTGTTCAATTTGAATAAAACATGCTATAGTCCTAACTATACCACAACCCACCCCACGCCTTATTTCATTCAGGCTCAGAGCATCACAACTTGAAATCCACACTAAATTATTTTAGCTCTGGGAGTTAAAGAACAGGGCCATCAGAAACTCTAAGTCAAAAGTAAATTATCTACTACTAATACCCCAGAATGAGTTAATTTGTCTTGGAAATGTCAGTCACCTTGGAAGGTAGCAAAGCCCTCTGAAAAGAAAGTACAGAATAAGGTTTGTTTTTGGTTTTGTTTTTTGTTTTTTTTAATAAGGGAGCAAGGAAGAATTTATCTGAAGCATGGCCAATCAGCCAAACAGAGCAGGTCTGGAGAGAAGCACTGTGAGGAAATAATGCTGTGGTTGACAATGGCGATAGCTAACAATCATTGAGGGTTTACAATGTATTAAGCAAAAGTACTTTATATATGTTAACTTGTCAAGCCTCACAGCAAACCTGTGGGATAGGGGTTGTTATCCCTTGTCAGCCCAATTTTACACATGTAGATAACTGACACAGAGAGGTTAAATAACTGGCCCAGGGTCTTCCCTGGTGGCGCAGTGGATGAGAATCTGCCTGCTAATGCAGGGGACACGGGTTCGAGCCCTGGTCTGGGAAGATCCCACATGCTGCGGAGCAACTAGGCCCGTGAGCCACAGCTACTGAGCCTGCGCGTCTGGAGCCTGTACTCCGCAACAAGAGAGGCCACGATAGTGAGAGGCCCACGCACCGCGATGAAGAGTGGCACCCGCTTGCCGCAACTAGCGAAAGCCCTCGCACAAAAAAAAAAAAAAAACACGAAGACCAAACATAGTCAAAAATAAATTAATTAATTAAAAACAAAAATTAACTGGCCCAAAGTTATATAGCTAGTAAATGGCTGAGCTGAAATTCAAACCCAGACACTCCTAGACATGTATCAGCCCAATATCAGCGAACATCCTAAAGGAAAGCAAGGCAAGAGGAGACACAAATCACTGGGAACATTCAGTCTTGCTCAGTATCACCCTGATTCTTGTACAGCAAAGTCATCATAACAGTGTGAACTCTGGAGCCAAACAGATCTATGTTAAAATTCTTGTTTTCCTCGCTTACAAGCTGTGTGCTCTTGAGCAATATACTGAGTATCTTAAGGCCTCAAAGTATTCAATGTTGTCTTGAGGAGTAAAAATCATGTGTGCAAGTCACCTAGCACCCCTGCACACAGCAAGCTTTCAACAAGTGATATCATTTTTGTCAATGCTCTTTGTATTTTCAAAACATGATATCCATAACTTTCACCTCTCCTCTCAGTTTAGAAATTAACATCATTCCCAATAGCACAGAAAGGACACAGACAGAGTAAGTAATTTACACAGAACTGACAGTAGGTCAGTCTGGGACAGGAACTCAAATCCGAAATTTCCTAGTGTCCAGCCCAATCGTTTGCAACTTTCAGCCTCCTCTGCCAACTTCTTAAGTTTTTCCTCTTCCTAAGTCTGCATTTCTCACCCAAAGAAGAAAGTGAGCACTTGTAACCAATGTCAGATGAAAATTAGACAGATTTCCTGAGTGACAGGGTGATCCTCTTGCATTTTCTGGGGAAGATTGGTTCCTGCCAACGAACTGGCAGAGAAAAAGGTGAATGCAAGCCACATGAGTGCAAGTATCAGTGAGTGGAGAAATGTCAGAAACAAAGAAAACTCTTTAAAATATCAAATGCAAACTCATTTACTGGTGGCCGCAGATAAGATGGAAGAGTTTACCATCGACAGGGACTGTGACATTGATGAATGAAACCATTCTGGAACTGTGAAGGAAAGTGGCCTCTGAGAAGCGGGGCAGGCATTTAAGGGGGAGCAGGAGGATGCTGTGGGGGGGGGGAACAGGAAGAGAATAAGAGCTAGTTACATGTGGGCTGAGGCATTTTCAGTGGCAGAACAAAAAATATAGAAATAATGTTGCTGCTGGCACTTAAAAAGGCCAGGCAGGCATCAATTCCCACCCACCCCTAGTCCTCCACACTCTAAAATGAGGAAAGGTATGGCTTCAAAGGAAGAATGAGGGGGAAGGGAAAATGGGTAAGATGCATTTGACAAGTGAAATTCTATAGGGTCAGTTATCGAATCCAAAAAGAAAGAAAAGGATCCCATGGCAGGGCCAGTATAATGGCTGATGTAATCAGTGAATGCACAAATGGCTATCCCTCAGCACTTAAGAGCAACTATTATCGAAGGACTAGGGAAGTTTGAAAGTCATTGTTCCAAGTTCTTTTCACTCCCCAGTTAAAAGACGACATGCTGCCAGAAATAAAGAAAGCCTGAGTCACAGTTTGGAATTGAAAGAAAGTGTTGAAAATGGAAGTTGAGTTATGGAAATGGGTTTGTTTCTCATAAGTGAAAATAAAGAATTTTGGCTCACTGCAATTCTCTAAAAGCTAATGGGAAGACAAAGAACTCTGAACACTTCATTTTTAAGTACTTGACTATTTTAGTGACTATAAGCATGCATTTTAGGTTCACTTTCCCCTTTATCCCTCAACGTAGCTTTGGTATTTGTGTTTCTCAAGCAAATCTCCATCATGTCCTCTGAAACCCTTCCATCCACTCTACAAGCATTTATCGTGCTCCTGCTGGTGACAAGCCTGGTGTCAGATGCTACAGGATTGCAGAGTGTAGAAAGAAATGAAAGACATAGCCCTCAAGGAATTTAGAGATGAACTGGGAAAACATCAACAGGCATGAAGCAGGTAAACCCCAATTCAAGGGTGAAGTCACCACCAATTCAAGGACAAGTTGATAACACACAACAGACCCCAAGGCTGGACAGCAAATGAAAGGGGCAACCAGGAAGTGAAGGAAGCTCTGAAAACCAAGAAAATCTTCAGTGGCTTGAGTGGTTCTGGAACACACACGAGAGGAGATGAGCCTTAAGGAATGGGTCAGATTTGTACAGGGAGGGAGAAAGGAGAAAGATCATTCCTAAATGGGAAGGTCCTTCTACAACAAGTTTCTCTTCTTTGAGCCAAAAATTCCTAGCGTGATGAATTAAAATAAAAAAATCCAAAGGCCAAGTTTTCTAGATTTTTCAAAACTCCTTTTAATAGCCTTATGATTTACCTTTTTTTATTTTACCTTTTAAATTCAAAACTCCATTTCTTGGTTTTTAATCTTTTCCTACTTGAGTGGTCCTCAGACCTGAGCAAGAATCTGAATTCATGCACCTGGAGAGTTTGTTTAACAGGCAGATCCCTAGTCTCTGACTCAGCCCATCTGGGGCAGGGCCCAAAATCTGATTTTTAACCAGATACCTCCCCAGGTGAATTCTTTTACAAGTGGTCAAAGACAGCCATACTTTGAGGAAACACTGGTGCTACTGCAACCACAAATGTATCCCATAAGCCTCCTGATAGCACTAAGCCAAAGGAACCTGGAGAATAAATGTACAGATATTTCAGATGTGACCCCATATCATCCTCACCACCACCCTCAACCTCCACCTGTTTTATTCCATGGGATACAGAAAAACTGAGTCACAAAACTGTCTGAAGAAACAAACATCAAAACTATACACACACATACATATGCACTCAAAAAACAAAGAATACCAAACTGATATTGAAAAATTGGCCCAGGTTTAACTCAAAACCTACAAAGTTCACATAGGTTCAAAGTCTGACAAAAAAAAATCTACCCTCCCATCCCAGCTGGGCTGTCTTAGCCTGAGCAGTGACCTCAGGGCCATCAATCGAATAGCAACTAATAAAAGAAAAATCTAGTTCTAAGTCTCCAAAACCCAATGCATCACATCTTGAATAGCAGAAGCTACAAATCCATTTCTATCGCCCCTGAGTTTACAGAAAATAGTTCAGTACTTAACCCATACCTCCTGGGCTGCCCAAACAATCCTCCTAATGCACAGCTCTGAGTAAGGTACTGGCTACTCCAAAACCTGCCACCAACAATCCATTGTCTGTAGAATAAAACACCTACCTCTTAATCTGACAGTCAAATGCTTCCTTCATCTGACCCCCAATCTATGAAACCTTATCTACTGTTATTTCTACACTCTATACTTCTATAAAACCAGACAATTCCCATTGTACAAGCCTATCCTGGACTTTTCCACCTCTACTGGCATTTAACATGCTAGTTCCCCTACCCAAAATGCCCACAATTTGTGCCCTTTCCCCTTGCCTTCACACGCCTCTGTAGAGACTTCCCTGACCCCAGCCAAAAGTAATATCCCTCTCATTGGTGCTTCCACCACGTTTGGTAGCTCCCTTATGACAGTATATTTGGTCTGCTTTGTACATCATCATGTATATCTCTTGTCTCTCCTATTAAGTTTTTAAGCCTCCTGAGGTGCCATGTCTTAACCCCCACAGCACCCAATGCAGTGACTTACTAGATTAGTGAATTTTTTTATGCTAGTATAGAAGGGGTTAAACACAGACTGTTATATTAACTGACAGATGGTCTGAGAAATTCTTTTCTATCAGTAGAACTGGCATCTCTCCAATAAGGACAGACTGGATCTTGCTACTTAAAGCACATTTTCCTACAGATACTGTAAGATGTGATTCCTTCTTTTTTTTTTTCATTTTTCAATGATAAGAATCATTTGAAATTTCTGAGAAATGATTGTGTGATGAAAGCAGCCAAGTTTGATAGTCCAAGCTGTTTTCCACCCATCCTTCACTTCCTTTGCACTAGCTTTTATTTAAGCCTTGGACTTCGTGAAGATAGCACTCTGGGATTTGAAGCACACGACACCCAATCTTGACTGAACTGTATTACAGTGTTACCTTCCACTCTGGTTTAGACATAATGCAAAAAGGGAAAGCCCCCATAAATCAGCAAGATTGGCCAGAATCCCCTCAGAGCCCTCCCCCATGTTATAGAGCCCTCTGGGAAACCCCAGACAAGTTGGAGACAGTCCCTTTACACAAGGAGCTCACACTCTAGCTAGAGCCGCAGAATCCATATGCCCACATTTTTTTAAAGAGACTAATTAACCAAGTGTTAACAGATCACTATGGTGATCTATCAGTGGGCACTGGGCTCAGGGTTGACCCTAAACACAGGCTTAATGGACAGCTGCCTATACCATGTGGTATGAGGGCCAAGGAAAATATGTCTCTACATTGGCCTGCCTTAGTACATGAAATTCCACTGTTCCCTAACGGTAAGGCACTAAGGACACCCATCTAAAATGCAAACATTTCCTAGAGCTAGGAGTTCTTGAATAATTGCATGGACAACTTTTCACAAATATGTAAGCCAGTGAGAAAGCAGGCATGTGCTGATCAGGAAGGAAGCCCAAACCATGGTAGCTTCTGACAGGAACTTTAGACCACTGCCTTGGTCCTCTCTATACCACTCTCCACCATCTTAAATATTTTGAGTGCCTTTAGCCCCATCTTTAAGAAGGTTGTAGTCTAGTGGGGAAGAGAGATATGTAAATAATTTCAATATAATGGGGTACATGATGAGACAGAGGTATGCACAGGTGCCATGGAACTCAGAGGAGAAATACAGCCCCATCTGAAGGGGTTGGAGAATGCTTCTTAGAGGAGGTAATATCTGAGCTGTGTCTTGAAGTATAAACAGGAACTAGTAAAGAATATGGAAATGGTGTCGCAGGCAGAATGATTTGCAAGGGCAAGGACATGGTCCAGCCTTTTGTGTGTAAAGTGTGTAGTAGGGGAGCTGAGGTAGAAAGATCTGTAAGTCATTCAATATTACTGTAGCACCAAGTGTGGGGCAGAAAGTAGGAAGAGGGGAGATGGATCACGACAAGAGACAGATTGTGAAGGGCCTTGTACATCATGTCAGGGAGTGTGGACTTGATGTTCAGCTTAATAGAAAACATTGAAGGGTTTTAAGCAGGGGAATGAGACAATCAGATTTATGTTTAGGAAAATCAATGGTAGGTGTGTGGAGAATGGATTGAAGAGAGGCAGGACTAGGGGTAGAGAACACAATTAACAGGTGGGCTCAAAAAGCCCAAATACTGTCCCCTTTGGCTTTCTCCTCTTCTCCTCCCTACTTCCTTTCCTCTCCTCCTGCCTTCACACCAGTCAGTGCCTAAGGCCTGCCCTCGGTCCCTGGTGGAACTGCAGGCGGCTCTCAGACTGGAGGGGAAGTTCCCAATGCTTGGTCTTTGTCTTCACAGAAAATATTCAACCAACTTGGCACCTAAATGCCCTCCACAGTGATAGCAACAGGGAGGGCTACAGAGGGAACAGCAAAATTACCCACTCACTAGGATGTGGCTCTTACCTGAAAATCTCCTAAAGACCCTCCTTGGATGTCTCCTTTATTCAGCCTGGCAAAAATAATTTGAGTTCAAATAACCTCTGCTATTTGACTAGAGCAATAGAGGAGTTTAAAACTGAGGCAGGGCTTCCCTGGTGGCGCAGTGGTTGAGAATCTGCCTGCCAATGCAGGGGACACGGGTTCGAGCCCTGGTCTGGGAGGATCCCTCATGCCGTGGAGCAACTGGGCCCGTGAGCCATAATTACTGAGCCTGCGCGTCTGGAGCCTGTGCTCCGCAACAAGAGAGGCCGCGACAGTGAGAGGCCCGCGCACTGCGATGAAGAGTGGCCCCCGCTTGCCGCAACTAGAGAAAGCGCACGCACAGAAACGAAGACCCAACACAACCATAAATAAATAAATTTAAAAAAAAAAAAAAGATCAAGTCCTTTAAAAAAAAAAAAAAAACTGAGGCAAATCCATGTGCTTTGTTCATTTATCACAGAAGCCTTACCTTCATTTCCCCCTCTATTTTGCAAAGTGCTGGTAAACATTTGATTTTTCCTTAATAATTCCTTACTGTCTCCCTCTCTGTTCCAGCAGGCTGCCTGCAAGCAGCTCACCACTTAACTTGGGCACTTTCCCATAATTGATTTTTCCCCTTAGATATCATCTTTTTTTTTTTTTTTTTTTTATTTATGGTTGGGTCTTGGTTTCTGTGCGAGGGCTTTCTCTAGTTGCGGCGAGCGGGGGCCACTCTTCATCGCGGTGTGCGGGCCTCTCACTGTCGCGGCCTCTCTTGTTGCGGAGCACAGGCTCCAGACGCGCAGGCTCAGCAATTGTGGCTCTCGGGCCCAGCTGCTCCGCGGCACGTGGGATCTTCCCAGACCAGGGCTCGAACCCGTGTCCCCTGCATTGGCAGGCAGATTCTCAACCACTGCGCCACCAGTGAAGCCCTAGATATCATCTTTAAATGCAAAATATCTGAGAAAAATAGCCCAGGCTGAAGATTAACACCTTCAGTCTGAGTGATACCGCTACCCAATGGTGATTGATAGGTGAATCTTAAAGTGAAGGTAACCTTTATCTCAGCTCAGCCTGGCTGGAGGCATTGCAGTTCACACCCAATAAGAGGCCCCCAGTGGCTGTCCTTGAGGCTGACCAACCTGAATACAGTGTTTGCCTCAGGTAAAAGGAGCCACAGGCACAGGGGCACTCCAGGCAGAGAAGCCTTAGGGTGGCCTAAGGCTAAGCCTTAGGCTAAGCCTTAGCCTTAGCCTTAGCTAGGCCTTAGCCTTAGCTTAGGTATGGTAGCATTCTTTCATTTTCATCGGTCCTCACAGGTGGAACCTATTACATTGGTCACATTGGACATGTCTTACCAGATTGTATTAGTGAGGCAGCAAAAGCTAGGAAAGAGAGTGGTTACCTGGACTCCTGTGGAGACAAAAAGTCAACTCCAAACAGTCTCTGGATACGATGGTGAAGCCCAGAGCCCAGTCTTTACTCCCTTGAGTATTTAATTAGTATTTCCCGGGTGCTCAGCTCTCAGGTGACTACAAGCTAGGTGATCTGAGAAGCAACTCCCATCTATAACAAAAGAACTAGAACTCCATTGCCAATCAATTCAAAAGTGCCAAGATACGTGACATCAAAGCAGGCAATATGAGATGGGGTTCAAGAAAAAGCCTTCAAAGGTGTGATAGACTAGGAGAGACAGAAGAGGTTTCAGGGGGAGTACAAGTATTATACTTTATAACTTTTTAAAAACCTACCATTAATTGAGTACTTACCATGTCTCAGGCATTATGCCTTCACATTATTCCTTTTAAGCAAGTATCAGTATAATGCCCCATTTTACAGACGAGGATCTAAGGATCAGAGTGCTTAAATTACTTGCCCAAAGTTAAATAAGTTGATATGTAGCATGGCCAGAAGTAAAACCCAAATCAGTCTGACTTTAGAGCCCATGCTCTTCACTACACTCTTCCTCCAAAATGATCCTTTGCCCTGGGGCAAGATGGTTAAGCTGAATGGAAAGACTGAGTTGGAAAAGACATTAGAAGGGGATTCATACACCCATGTACATCTCTCTTCACCGGTATCAAGGGTTAATGCAAATCTGACTAAAAAGTCCTGACTGCCCTTTCTCCTCTGAGTGCACAGGCTTCACTAATTGCCAGTAGAATGGAAAGCCATGAATTTCTCCCTCAGTTTTGATAAAGAGAGAACAAGTTTCAAACAACAAAAAAAGGAAAACAAATCTAAAAATTTTCAGTTCAAGCAACAATCCTGTTTCTATGGAAACACGTAAGGACAAACTGTAGGAACTACAGCATAGGCAGGGTTCACCTCCACCCTATGAGCTGCAAAGCTTTTTTTCCCTTTAAAATAAACTCTACGTAAACAAGCCATTATGGATGGGTGGCTGGTGGGTTATTGGGAAGGGATTTAACAACAATGGGATTAGAAGAACAGCTTGAATTCAACAGAGTTCCAGGTCCTTTGAAATATTTTAGTTAATTCAGTTAATTCTCCTTTGATAGATCAAGTTTCTTTGGTGTATAAATATTAGCCTCCTCAATCTCCAGCAATAAACTACCTTGAGATCTGGTTATTTTGTGGACAGTAAGGGGCTAATCTATGCCTGAGATAAATCATCTGCAACCTCCCATGAAAGAGCCAAGTCTCAATTAACCAGAATCCAATTAAATGGAGCCCTCAACTAAACGCATCCACCTTCTGCAGAGAGTGCCCAATGATAAGAAAAAACATAACAGAAATTTAGTATAATATATGGCAGAGGGTGGGGAGAAGGCGGGTATAGCTGTGTGACTTTGGGCAACTTCTTTATACTCTCTGTTCCTCCGTTTCTTCATCTGTAACACTAGGTTGTTAGCAGAATTAAATGAGATAGCTAATGCAGGGTGCTTCACACAGCACCTGGAACTTAGTTAAGAACTCAATAAATCTTAGCATATATTTATACTCTTTAGTCTATAAGGTCACCCAAAACCATCTTCTAGGGGATGTTTTGGTGTGAGTACCCACCAACCTTCACCTTCTCCATCCCCATTTCCCAAAGTAGACAGTGATCTGTTACTCTGAACAATGTTCCCGATGCCTAGCAAGGACTTCCTTTATCATCAAAGAATCTGTAACATTACTTTCTGAAGCAGGAAAGAGAGCTCAAACATAAACATTTGAGATAGCATAAAGCCAAAACAATATTCATGTTCCATTTCCCTTCATATTGTTAGTCTCACTGCCCTCTACTGCCCCCAAATGACCTGATCTTTAACCTGTGTGTGATGCGGACCACACATTTTGCACTGGCTGACTTAACACTTCCATACAACAATCCAGTCTCTGTAACAGTGTGTTAGGCTCAGTGCAGAAACGGATAGGTCTATGAAGTTCTCTAAGTACAGCACCATGCCCAATTAGGCACTTAATTGGGTACCATATCCTGATGATGATAATTATCATTATTATCCCCACTACCAGCCTGAGGCAAAATTGTCAAGTTGTTTTCTAGCCTCAAACAACCAATGGACACTTTTCTTTCCCAGTGTTTTCCCGCAGATGGCTAGTGCCCCAAACCTTCTCTGACACCCATTCACACTGAGGTATAGAGGATCAGTGACAGTTAAAAGTGGATTTAAAGAAATAGATGGGATAGAGGGTCTTCACGTGAGTTTGCAACATCACTAAAAGTGTTCCAGGAGATGGAAAAAGACCTCCAGGAACCCCTGACATCATACCACCTAGGCATGTGCTACTCCAAAGAGGAATCAGCCTCACAAACTGAAGCATAGCGCTACACAGGATCGCAGGATTTCTCAGTGAGTCACTATTACCAAGAAAATCTAGGACAAAACTAAAACAATATGTAGATGATGGCACCTATTTACCTGATTTCACATAAGGAATACCAAAATATCTATCCTAATGGTCATCAAGGGCAATTTCAAATAATAAGTTATGTAAGTGTTATGTTAAGTCATTCAGAGCCATGAAAACCACAGTTTCGGTTTTCCTATAGTAAGTTCCCCCAAAAATAAAATGCCCTGGTGAAATGATAAAACAGTTAGCGACATTTTGATTTGAAAGACTGGAAGAGAAGGGAAGTCAGGAACCGCCTGAAGTTGAGACCACACCTTTGGGGGAGGTACTAGACTTGTCTGCCTTCCTTCTTCCTGCCTTCAATCCTTCTAGCAGTGGGGAAAACAGGGCAAGACGACAATGAAAGAGAGGACTACTTCACAGTTTGCTTCAGACCAGTCCTGCCTTGGACTCAGGTCTCCATTCTCCAATTAATGGTCTGCCGACATGCTTTCATTCTTTACAAATTCCCCACTTAACACAGTTAAAAATCTCCAGCTGGGTTTCCATCAGCACTCTTTGTGGAAAGAAGATACCAAATGAAAGTGAAACTGTGCATGTCTGGCCCCATGAAGGGTGAGATATTCAGATAACGTATTGGACATTTCAAATACCTTCCATTTTCTGCCGAGGCAGCTGACTTGCTGGGAATATGTTCTCTGAGAAGTAAAAAGTTAAGTGCTCTATTCCAAATCCTCAGTGGGGCAGTGAGCTTGACAGAACATCAACTAGAGGAAGCCAATTAGCGTGGTTTTTACCATGACAACCAGTGCACCTTCCTAAGAAATCAGTGGGATTCACACACTGAAGTGGGGGAAGAAGGGAGAAGAATGTCAGAGAATGTGCTGACTTTGAAAGACCCCTTTTTGAAATGAGCCAATATTATTCATTTTCTCAAAATGTCTAGAAATGGAAAATTATTCCTGTCAATGACATGACATTCGTTTAGCTCATGCATGCACAGTTTCTGGATAGTGGAAAGAATCAGCAAGAGCAGGAGTCTGAGAAAGTACCCCAATTATATGCACGGTTTATAATTCACCTGGAGTGGAGGGCATTAGGACAGGGCAGATCCAAACACATCTCTGCAAATATCACTCAGTTGAGGACATGCAGACATCACTGAAATTTTAAGCTATGAATTAAAAGACATTATCTTCACTCATTCATACATGAGTTATCATCTTTGCTAAATAAATTTCCCCATCTCAAAAGCTCTCCTCTCCCCTCCCAATCTAAAACTCAAGTTCTTATCCCTCTATGAAGCCTCCTTTCTAAAATCATCCCAGGTTCCACTGATCAATCTTTTTTTCAGACCTTCTATTAGAGTCCACACCACATAGCTGAGTACTGGATTCTACATTATTTTATAATACCATTTAGTGTATTTATGTCATATTTCCCATTGTGACAGTAATTTCTTCCAGGGCATATTTCTTCTGTACCCCAAAGCACTACATAATTTGGGGTTAGAGTAAATGCCTAATAAAAATGTACATGGTGCTTGATTGCTTAGAGAGTTCATGGACTTGTGTCTAATTTAAGGCTGACTACATGACCTTGAGGTTAGTGCCTCTATTATTGCAGCAGGAAATAAGAATACCTTACTATGTTCTCCATAGAAAATAAAGGAGGAGGCACATCAGTAGGCAGGATTTTGCTACCATTGTGGATTTACTCTCTGCAAATTGCTAGGATGATGAAGAAGAAAAGGATGAGTCATCATTTGCAGTCCAGTCCCAGTAGGTATTTATAGCTGACTCTAGAAATAGCATTCTCACAACTGTATGCCTTAATTCTATGCTTCCTTCAAGGCTCAGCTTAGCTGTCACTTCCTCTATGATTCCTTCCTTGCTTCTTCATCCAGAAGGACTCCCATACTCTTTTCAACTACCAGAGCATTTTACCTAACCTCCTTTCATGACATATCACTTTCTGCCTTGTGTTGTAGTTATTTATGTCTTTGTTTTCTCTCCCCTAGTAGACATACATAGTGACATATACTAGGTACACAATACTAGGAATAGCTAACACCTACTGGGCTTTATATATATTATGTTATTTAATCCTTAAAGCAATTAAGTTGAAGTATATACTATTCACAATGTCTCAGTTTTACAAATGGGAAACTGAGGCTTTGCAAGATTAAGTAATTTGCTCAGGGTCATACAACTAATTAGTGTCATAGGTAGAATTTGATTTGAGAGTCAGTAGTCTTAATAACTATGCTATAATGACTTAATAAATGGTGAATGAAGGAATGTAATGAATGAATTAATTAATTAGTACTATCTTAACTGATATAGGCTTTCCAGCCATATGCACTTCTTTAGGCTGTGACTGATCAAAGGTCTGATGCTACCTACTTGTAAAAGAATAATCAGACCCAATGTCAAAAGCAAGAGATCAAATTATAGACTTTCAATATCACCTGTTATTCATCCAAGAAAAGAGTCCCGGTTTACGTTTTCAGTCTCTCCCTGATCTGCAAACTACCCAAAGTTCATACCTGAAAATTTTGCATAACTGTCCACCAAGAATACACTAGCATTTTGGAACTACTCTCACACTTCAGGCTGGGTGATCAAGATCTGGGCAATGTGAGCCTATCAAGCTCAGCTAAAAGTACATTATTTTTCATGAAACTACTGACATAGAATGCACTATCAGTGTTTCACCCTAAATTCAGCACTAAGATGGGTCCTGCCTGCACATATGCCACATTTAGTCTGTCAAATAGCAGTATTCATTGACTCAATCAGAAGTGGTTAGTGACCAAGAGGACACCTATAAATGTTCATATTTTAAAAAGTTAATTTAAAAAAGCTTTTTCTTAAACTATAATACTTTAGCCTTTATCTGAAGTCCTCTACATAGCAGGCCCACTGCTGGCCATGTACAACATTGCTCTGGATGGTCAATGTGGATAACTAGAAAAAAATGCAAACAGTGTTTCTCCTAAAAAAATCTGTTGTCTGGCCATTCCGTTGTACAGGTGTGAACTCTGGTTGTAGTGCAGCGTTTCAGAGTCTAGATTCTGATGCCAGCCAGCCTGGATTCATATCCTGGCACAACAACTATCTTGAACAAATAACCACTCTGTGCCTCCATTTCCTTATCTCTAAAATTAGATAATAAGAGTACCTACTTTCAGAATTGTTAGGATTACATGAGTTATATGTGCAAAACACTTGTTCCCGGCCGCAAATGTTATACAAGTATTGCTATTATTATTTTAATATATAAGTATTGTTTAATACTCAAGATCTGTATAGTGCTGTAGTTCTCAACCTGGGACAATTTTGCCTCTCAGGGGACATTTTTCAAAGCGTGGGGACATTTTTGGTTGCCACCAATAAAGAGGGGAAGAGATGCTATTGGTATCTAGGAGGTAGAGTCCAGGGACAATGCTAAACATCCTACGATGCACAAAACAGACCCCTACAACAATTATCTGGCCCAAAATATCAACAGGGCTGAGGCTGGGAAAACCTGGCATAGAGGCAACCTCCACTTTATGAGAACTCAGTGGAGCAAAACTCCAGGGACAAATGCCAAAAAATAACAGGTGATAATTCCTTTTCAAAAAGCTTTCACCAAAGGGTCCTTTCAATACCAGAACTCAATACATTTATAGGTGGCTTATAGATTAATTATAGCTTCCTTCACATAATATATTTATAAATATATTTTTTATATTTTATACACATATATCAATGGAAATTTTATAAATTCAATACTAGTTAATATACTTAAGGCAAAATATGGGTAGAAATCTTCTTGTCAATGATTTCATAATGCAAATAGGTATAGCCCCCTATTTCAATATTTTGTGGATTTAGGCCTTCTTAAAGAAGCCACCTGTATTTGACAGGAAAGTGAACAAGATAAAAACTTAAAGCTAACATCTTATACATTAGTGCCAGTTGAAGACAAAGCATATCTGAAACAATAACCCAAGTTAAAGAGGAAAGAGAGGGTTTGCATCAACATCCACTTCTTAGAAATTGATCAACTTACTGAACGTGGCCCATCTATAAAGCCAACTTTAATTATCTAGATATTATCTTATCTACTCTATGACGGGTTATTACCTGAACAATTCAGCCAACCTAGTCAATGTACCTTTATGTGTTTGAGACCGGTCACTACAACATCAACTGGTCAATGAAGAGAAAAATCAACCAAATTACCCTTCTTGCACTGTCTAGATTTAGTTCCCTCACCTCACCTCAATTCTTTCCAGACAAACCCATACATAACAGTTATTTGGATTGCTATTACGTTTTATCCAGTTGTTCTGGGTTTAAGTAAACAAAGACTCCTTGTTCATGGAATCTCTACTTTTAGAACCACAGCCTGGCTTCTCTTTTCAACGTGAATTGTCACTTCTCCCATTATTCAATAATTAATATATCAATTGTAATATAAATTTGGTGAGTTTAACTTTTTTAAAGGCTGCTAATCAATTGATTTGATGAACCTGGTTTTCCTCACAGGCTGAGATAGTAATGGCTGTCTGGGCTTTCATAATATGCAAATATATACCGCTACTAAATACGACAAAACTCAGAGCCACAAAAAAAGATGAACTGTATGTCTTATGTACCTACTATATGCTCAGCACTGTAAAAAAAAAAAAAAAAATAAGTCAGAGGTAAAAGTCAAGCTTATTCATGCAAAACAATTAAAAGATAACCTGGAGAAGGGGGCGCCTTCAAGATGGCAGAGAAGTAAAGGGTGGAGATCACCTTCCTCCCCACAAATACATCAAAACTACATCTACACGTGGAACAACTCCGACAGAACACCTACTGAACGCTGGCAGAAGACCTGAGACTTCCCAAAAGGGTCTTGGTGCTCTGGCCGGGTGTCAGGCATAAGCCTCTGAGGTGGAAGAGCCAAGTTCAGGACACTGGTCCACCAGAGACCTCCCAGCCCCACGTAATATCAAAAGGCAAAAGCTCTCCCAAAGATCTCCATCTCAACGCTAAGACCCAGCTCCACTCAACGACCAGCAAGCTACAGTGCAGGACACCCTATGCCAAACAACTAGCAAGACAGAAACACAAACCCACCCATTAGCAGAGAGGCTGCCTAAAATCATAATAAGTTCACAGACACCCCAAAACACATCACCGGACACGGTCCTGCCCACAAGAAACACAAGATCCAGCCTCATCCACCAGAACACAGGACCAAGTCCACTCCACCAGGAAGCCAACACAACCCATTGAACCAACCTTACCCACTGGGAGCAGACACCAAAAGCAACAGGAACTACGAACATGCAGCCTGTGAAAAGGAGACCCCAAACACAGTAAGTTAAGCAAAATGAGAAGACAGGGATATACACAGCAGATGAAGAAGCAAGGTAAAAACCCACCAGACCTAACAAATGAAGAGGAAATAGTCTACAGGAAAAAGAATTCAGAGTAATGATAGTAAAGATGATCCAAAATCTTGGAAACAGAATGGAAAAAATACAAGAAATGTTTAACAAGGACCTAGAAGAACTAAAGTGCAAACAAACAATGATGAACAACACAATAAATGAAATTTAAAACTCTCTAGAAGGAAACAATAGCAGAATAACTGAGGCAGAAGAACAGATAAGTGACCTGGAAGATAAAATAGTGGAAATAACTACCACAGAGCAGAATAAAGAAAAAAGAATGAAAAGAATCAAGGACAATCTCAGAGACCTCTGGGACAACATAAAACGCATTAACATTCAAATTATAGGGGTTCCAGAAGAAGAAGAGGAAAAAAAAAAGGGACTGAGAAAATATTTGAAGAGATTATACTTGAAAACTTCCCTAATACGGGTAAGGAAATAGTCAAAAAAGTCCAGGAAGGGCAGAGAGTCCCATACAGGATAAATCCAAGGAGAAACACGCCACGACACATATTAATCAAACTATCAATAATAAAATAAAAAGAAAAAATATTTAAAGCAGCAAGGGAAAAGCAACAATTAACATACAAGGGAATCCCCATAAGGTTAACAGCTGATCTTTCAGCAGAAACTCTGAAAGCCAGAAGGGGGTGGGAGCACATATTTAAAGTGAGGAAAGGGAAGAACCTACAACCGAGATTACTGTACCCAGCAAGGATCTCATGCAGATTCGACAGAGAAATTAAAACCTTCACAGACAAGCAAAAGCTAAGAGAATTCAGCATGACCAAACCAGCTCTACAAAAAAAGCTATAGGAACTTCTCTAGGCAGGAAACACAAGAGGAGGAAAAGACCTACAACAACAAACCCAAGACAACTTAAAAAATGGTAACAGGAACATACATATCGAGAACTACCTTAAATGTAAATGGATTAAATGCTCCAACCAAAAGACACAGACTGGTTGAATGGATACAAAAACAAGACCCATACATATGCTGTCTACAAGAGACCCACTACAGACCAGGGACACATACAGACTGAAAGTGAGGGGGTGGAAAAAGATATTCCATACAAATGGAAATCAAAAGAAAGCTGGAGTAGCAAGTCTCATATCAGACAAAACAGACTTTAAATAAAGACTATTACAAGAGACAAAGAAATATACTACATAATGATCAAAGGATCAATCCAAGAAGAAGATAAAACAATTGTAAATATTTATGCACCCAACATAGGACCATCTCAATACATAAGGCAAATACTAACAGCCATAAGAGGTGAAATCTACAGTAACTCAATCATAGTAGGGAACTTTAACACCCCACTTTCACCAATGGACAGATCATCCAAAATGAAAATAAGTAAGGAAACACAAGCTTTAAATGATACATTAAACAAAATGGACTTAATTGATATTTATAGGGCATTCCATGCAAAAACAGCAGAATACACTTTCTTCTCAAGTGCTCATGGAACATTCTCTTGGATAGATCATATCTTGGGTCACAAATCAAGCCTTAGTAAATTTAAGAAAATTGAAATCATATCAAGTATCTTTTCTGACCACAACGCTATGAGACTAGATATCAATTACAGGAAAAGATCTGTAAAAAATACAAACACATGGAGGCTAAACAATACACTGCTAAATAACCAAGAGATAACTGAAGAAATCAAAGACGAAATCAAAAAATACCTAGAAACAAATGACAATGAAAACATGATGACCCAAAACCTATGGGATGCAGCAAAAGCACTTCTAAGAGGGAAGTTTATAGCAATACAATCCTACCTCAAGAAACAAGAAATATCTCAAATAAACAACCTAACCTTACACCTAAAGCAATTAGAGAAAGAAGAGCAAAAAAACCCCAAATTTAGTAGAAGGAAAGAAATTATCAAGATCAGATCAGAAATAAATGAAAAAGAAATGAAGGAAATGATAGCAAAGATCAACAAAACTAAAAGCTGGTTCTTTGAGAAGATAAACAAAATTGATAAACCATTAGGCAGACTCATCAAGAAGAAAATGGAGAAGACTCAAATCAATAGAACTAGAAATGAAAAAGGAGAAGTAACAACTGACACTGCAGAAATACAAAGGATCAAAAAAGATTACTACAAGCAACTATATGCCAATAAAATGGACAACCTGGAAGAAATGGACGAATTCTTAGAAAAGCACAACCTTCTCAGACTGAACCAGGAAGAAATAGAAAATATAAACAGACCAATCACAAGCACTAAAATTGAGACTGTGATTAAAAATCTTCCAACAAACAAAAGCCCAGGACCAGATGGCTTCACAGGTGAATTCTATCAAACACTTAGATAAGAGCTAACACCTATCCTTCTCAAACTCTTCCAAAATATAGCAGAGGGTGGAACACTTCCAAACTAATTCTACAAGGCCACCATTACCCTGATACAAAAACCAAAGACGTCACAAAAAAAGAAACTACAGGCCAATATCACTGATGAACATAGATGCAAAACTCCTCAACAAAATACTAGCAAACAGAATCCAACAGCACATTCAAAGGATCATACACCATGATCAAGTGGGGTTTATCCCAGGAATGCAAGGATTCTTCAATATATGCAAATCAATTAATGTGATAAACCATATTAACCAACTGAAGGATAAAAACCATATGATCATCTCAATAGATGCAGGAAAAGCTTTTGACAAAATTCAACACCCATTTATGATAAAAACCTTCCAGAAGGTAGGCACAGACGGAACTTACATCAACATAATAAAGGCCATATATGACAAACCCACAGCCAATATCGTTCTCAATGGTGAAAAAGTGAAACCATTTCCACTAAGATCAGGAACAAGACAAGGTTTCCCACTCTCACCACTATTATTCAACATAGTTTTGGAAGTCCTAGCCACAGCAATCAGAGAAGAAAAAGAAATAAATGAATCCAAATTGGAAAAGAAGAAGTAAAGCTTTCACTGTTTGCAGATGTCATGATACTATACATATAGAATCCTAAAGATGCTACCAGAAAACTACTAGAGCTAATCAATGAATTTTGTTAAGTAGCAAGATAAAAAATTAATGCACAGACATCTCTTGCATTCCTATACACTAACGATGAAAAATCTGAAAGAGAAATTCAGGAAACAGTCCCATTTACCACTGCAACAAAAAGAATAAAATACCTAGGAATAATCCTACTTAAGGAGACAAAAGAACCATATGCAGAAAACTATAAGATACTGATGAAAGATATTAAAGATGATACCAACAGATGGAGAGATATACCATGTTCTTGGACTGGAAGAATCAACATTGTGAAAATGACTATACTACCCAAAGCAATCTACAGATTCAATGCAATCCCTATCAAACTACCACTGGCATTTTTCACAGAACTAGAACAAAAAATCTCACAATTTGTATGGAAACACAAAAGACCCCAAAGAGCCAAAGCAATCTTGAGAAAGAAAAGTGGAGCTGGAGGAATCAGGCTCCCAGACTTCAGACTGTACTACAAAGCTACAGTAATCAAGACAGTATGGTACTGGCACAAAAACATAAATAGAGATCGATGGAACAGCATAGAAAGCCCAGAGATAAGGTGACCATATGTGTGTGGGTTTATCTTAGATAAAGGAGGCAAGAATATACAATGGAGAAAAGACAGCCTCTTCAATAAGTGGTGCTGTGAAAACTGGACAGCTACATGTAAAAGAATGAAATTAGGACACTCCCTAACACCACACAAAAATCAGCTCAAAATGTATTAAAGACCTAAATGTAAGGCCAGACACTCTAAAACTCTTAGAGGAAAACATAGGCAGAATACTCTATGACATAAATTACAGCAAGATCCTTTTTGACCCACCTCAGAGAAATGGAAATAAAAAGACAACCCTCAGAATGGGAGAAAATATTTGCAAATGAAGCAACTTACAAAGGTTTAATCTCCAAAATATACAAGCAGCTCATGCAGCTCAATATCAAAAAACAAACAACCCAATCCAAAAATGGGCAGAAGACCTAAACAGACATTTCTACAAAGAAGATACGTAGATTGCCAACATACACATGAAAGGATGCTCCACATCATTAATCATTAGAGAAATGCAAGTCAAAAGTACAATGAGATATCATCTCACACTGGTCAGAATGGCCATCATCAAAAAATCTACAAACAATAAATGCTGGAGAGGGTGTGGAGAAAAGGGAATCCTCTTGCACTGTTGGTGGGAATGTAAATTGATACAGCCAGTATGCAGAACAGTATGGAGGTTCCTCAAAAAACTAAAAATAGAACTACCATACAACCCAGCAATCCCATTACTGGGCATATATCCTGAGAAAAACATAATTCAAAAAGAGTCATGTACCACAATGTTCATTGCAGCTCTATTTACAATAGCCAGGACATGGAAGCAACCTAAGTGTCCATTGGCAGATGAGTGGATAAAGAAGCTGTGGTACATATATACAATGGAATATTACTCAGCCATAAAAAGAAACGAAATTGAGTTATTTGTAGTGAGGTGGATGGACCTAGAGACTGTCATACAGAGTGAAGTAAATCAGAAAGAGAAAAACAAATACCATATGCTAATACATATATATGGAATCTAAAACAAGAAGAAAAAAAATGGTTCTGAAGAACCTAGGGGCAGGACAGGAATAAAGACGCAGGCATAGAGAATGGACTTGAGGACACGGGGAAGGGGAAGGGGAAGGGTAAGCTGGGATGAAGTGAGAGAGTAGCATGGACATATATACACTACCAAATGTAAAATAGATAGCTAGTGGGAAGCAGCCACATAGCACAGGGAGATCAGCTCAGTGCTTTGTGACCACCTAGAGGGGTGGGATAGGGAGGGTGGGAGGAAGATGCAAGAGGGAGGGGATATGGGGATATATGTATATGTATAGCTGATTCACTTTGCTATACAGCAGAAACTAACACACCATTGTAAAGCAATTATACTCCAATAAAGATTTTTTTAAAAAAAAAAGGATAACCTGTGAGAGTGTACAGTCAAGCTTTGAACAATGCAGGGATTAGGGGTACAGATCCTCCACACAATTGAAAACCCACGTGTAACTGCAGTCAGCCCCTGTATCTGCGGTTCTGCATCCAGATTAAACCAACCAAGGATCATGTAGTAGTACTACCACAGTACATATTTATTGAAAAATAATCTGTGTATAAGTGGGCCTGCTCAGTTCAAACCTGTGTTGTTCAAGGTTCAACAGTTTATTCAAGTTTTAGATTCAGTAGTTCAGACTGTGCGTATATATTTCAGATTATTAGCCAATTTATTGAACTAGAGTTGTAAAGGTAGATTTAATGAGCTGTAGCTAGAGGACGGTATGTAAAGTGGCCTCTGGAATAATACTGACATGAGTTCAAATCCTAGCTCCACTGTTTCTTGGCTACTTAACTTTGAGCAAGTTACTTAACCTTTCTGAACCTCAGTATCCCTATCTGTTTTAAAATGAAGATTAAAAATGCTATCTTCCTCACTGGGTTGTTGCGAGGATTAATCAAGATAATGAAGATTAAAGAAAACAGCACAGTGCTTGTCATATTCTATATAGGGTAGCCACAAGTTCCTGTGCATTCCAATTAGACATTATCTGCATACTCCCCTCCATTGCACAAATTTAATTCTTCTTCGTTCTTCTGGAATATTCCTTCTTGTTAATGGTTGAAAATCATTTAAGTAGTACCTGAGAGTTATTTTGGGTCTTCAACTATTGTTATACAGACTCCTTATGCATGAGATTATAAAACATTTTCCTCAAAAGAGAGATCATTCAAGGAGCTTCTATTTAGCATGTATAGGGACTTTGTTGCAATTCCTTAAGTAATCATTAATTGCAAGCCATTGTTTTTTATTATCATTGGTGTTTTGTGGTTATTCAGAGGAGAAGGAGAGGTAGGAGGAAAAAGGGGAAGAGGAAGAGGAGGATGAGGAGAAAAAAAGAGGAAAAGGAGGAAATAGAGAAAGGTGAAGCCTTACTTATAAAGGAATAGGAAAGGTAATCCAGGCAAAGAGTACAGCATAAACAAAGATACAAAGGCAAACATGAGTAGGCAGAGCGAAAACTGACCAGTCTGATTGGATCACAAGGAATATGTTGGGTGTAATGAGACACCTTTTGATGCACAAGGAGAATAGCAATAGTTACTTGCTACCAAGTAAGTACTTTCCTTTTAAGGAGTCAAAACTTTGTAATACCACATGCCTACTCTTCTGTAATTCCAACAGTTTTCCCTCTTGGTGCCTTTGAAAAAGGCAAATGACCACTGATTTTGGAAAACACATTCAAGACATGACAGGCTCACCACCAGTCCTGGTCAGTGAATTGATTGCCCCCAGGTACTTCTCCTTGGACTAGAGGGCATAAGTTTCCCACTACCCTAAACACTACCTGCAATTTCAAGTCACAGTAGGTTAGCCCAATCTTACTTGAAATACATTACAGACAGATGAAGTCCCCAGCAACCTGGGTAAAAAGCAAGAGGCTAGAATCTTTATAAACTGCTAGGTAACCCATAATATCCACCACCTCCAAATCAGCCAAAGCTGGCACAAGTGTGTGAGTGATCTCCCCATAATTCAGCACTTCCTTTGAGTTTCAGGGATTTTTTTAAAGTCTAACATAATTACCTTTGTATTTTTGTTCACTTCCATTCAAATTCCACCAAATAGAATAAATTACCGAAAAAGATTTTCAACAGATTTATTGCTGAGGGAGAAAGAGAGAGGGAGAAGGGGAGAGAGAAAGGGGGGAGGAAGGAGTGGGAGAGAGAGAAGGAGAGAAGAAGAACAAATTTCATGCATGAATCAACCTGAGGTTTTATCTTAGAGAAACAAACAGATAATCCAAAATTAAACTATTTCCCTCAGTTTAAAATCCTATGTAAGCAGTAACTCCAGCACCCTGACCAGTCTGCACAGAGCAGTAGTGAATAACAGAGAGCCACCTCCCAGCACAGACAACTGATGGCTGCCCACCTTCAGTGCCCTGTCTGCTCTCAGTGCTTACTGAGCCACAGACTTCTCAGAGATGGACAGCCTGACTCTTCTGGTTACAGCATAACTTCAGATTCAAAGGGCAACAGAGCTGGTATTTGGCAAACATGTCAGGCAATGGACTCTATCTTTAGTATCCATACCACCTCCCTAACCCATCTGTGCCCCCCGAATTGCCACCCCACTGCCACCTATGCAGTACTCTCTCTTATGATGAAATGGAAAGTATGGGGGTTCTGGAATCAACAATATGGGTTTGTCACCCCTTAGTATGTGATCTTAGTTATGTTGCTAATCTCTCTGAGCCTCAGTTTAGTAATCTGTAAAAAGGAGATAATACTACCTGCTTTATAACATTATTACGCCAATTAGAAAAAAGTTCTTAAAATGCTTAGGACAAGGCTTGACACAGAATACTCAAATAATAAATTTTAGCTATGGTGGCTATTACTATTACTGTCCAAGACCATCCCCCTCCCAACAGCAGATATGCCTTCACTGCAAAGGGCTCCATTATTCATTCATTCATTGGGAATGTACTGAAAACCTACTCTGCGCCAAGAAATATCCTGGATATCAGAAGTATAGCAATGAACAAAACAAGGTGCCAAGAAGCTCATACTCTCAACTGAGAATTATAATCCAATCTTGTGATTGAGAGCCACAGCCACAACCCTGAGCATACAAGACGCATTATCCAACCCCAAGAAGGTGGAGAAGGGGAATTGGCAAGAAGCAGTCAGGGTTATCTGAAGTTCAGAACAGAAAGAGTTAGCAGGAAGGCTATGGTTCCTTAAACACCCAGGGGCCCTAAGGCGTGGCCTACACACACACACACACAAATTACCAGGTCCAGGTTTGGGGATGTAAAAGAAATTACGCTCCAGTTGGTGACACAGATCCTGCAGTGGTCAGTTTAGATGCTGGGCTGGGCAGGCTGAACTCACAAGTTTACTGTACGTCAGTTCTAGAGAGGCTGCATAAAAGCAGGGTCTAACAATATGTAAATAAACAAGACTCGATGATATAAGGCCTATAAATACGTACAAAGTGGTATATGAGCCAGAATTGTTAGTCAGTAAATATTATTGAACACCTATTATAAGTCAGGCACTATGCTGGGTGCTTTGGTTTACAAAGAAGACATACCTTTGCCTTCACAGTGCCCACAGCACAGTGGAGGAGACAGATATCAATCACATGGATAAATATTTGCAGACAAGGAAAACTCCATCCACTGGACCTCCCAAACTGCCACCCAAATTCACACATTCCACATATTATATCTGATTCCCAGAAAAATCTAAGTGGGTAGAAGAAATAGGGATCATTTAGAAGGGCTACTTCTCTCAGATAATATATATAACATTTTAGGAGTGGCCATCTGGAGACAGTATTCACCCCTAAAGGGATGGCTGTGATGGCGGCATTCCAGATAATGTGGCACACTAGTGGAAACTGTATTGTTTAGGCCCTCTTTTAGCAAACCTCATAGCATGGTGAGGCCATCTGTTCCTGCCCTAATGTTTCCTAAAGGCCTAACAGTGGAGAGATCTCAGTCATGCATGTCAAGTGAAAACCATGAACATATTTTCCTGCCCTACTCCCTTCACAAAAGATAGCAGTTCTCTGGTATGGAGAGAACAATTTGATTTTGCTGTTCATTCATTTATTTATGCATTCACATATTCAACAAATAATTAGTGAGTGCCAAGCACTGCTAGGCATCAGGGGAAAATAAAGATATTGTCCCTGCCCTCAGGCAGCTCATGGTCTATCAGGAAGATGAACACATAGTTACAGGAGAGTATGATAAATCTTGGAATGGAATAATCACACAGTGCTGAAGACACACAAGGGTAAAACATTTGACTAAGTCCAGAGGAAAGGAGGAGCCTGACAAGGCCTCCCAGAGCAGAAAGCATTTGAACAATTAGTAAGAGTGGGCTTAGACAAAGGAGAAATGGCATTTCAAGCAGAAGACACAGCATGGGCAAAGGTGTGGATATGAGAGACAACATATCACGTATGTATGTGTAGGAAGACCATACCTCCCAGTATCCAAGACACTCCCAATTACTCCTGTTATCCAGGCATAGTTATAAATAGCAGCCCCTTTCATTCTCAGAATTGTCCCAGTTTAGACAAAACATTTATGCAATAACCCTGCATATATGAGGAACTGCAAGTAGTTTGAGAGGCAGCATAAGAAAGAAGCAGTTGCACAGACTCTGGAGTCAGAATGGTGCCCGTAAGTCTGAAACAAGACAAGAGAAGATAGTTACTAGACTACTTTGAGACTTGATTTTCCATTTTAAAAATTCTAATCGCAAAGTCAAAATTCCAACCCTGGCATACTATATTCCTACTCAAGTCTGGGCCATTAGGTTCTATTACATTCCTAGGACCAGCTCTGCCATTTTCTAACTGTATGACTCAGGACAAGTTGATTAAACACTCTAAGTCTCAGCTTTCTATCTGTAACATGAGGATTCATTCAAACATTCAGCAAATATTTATATATTGATTATAATATTCTATGCTAGGAATATCCTTAGTCATGATTCCTGCCCTCATGGAGCTTATAATCTAATGAGGGAGATAGATATAAAACAAGCAATTGAAGAATATTAAATAAATTTACCATTTTATGAGAGCAGCACAATTCTGATATCACAGCTGATAAAGACAGGACATATATGCATGTGCACACACACACATAAGCACATACAAAAGATAGCGACCCATCTCACTTATGAATATAGGTCTAAAAATGCTAAATAAAATACTAATCAAATATAGCAGTATATTAAAATACCATGACACCGTACAATTAATTCCTCAAATTCCTTTAATATTAGAAATCTACAACCATAATACATCCCATATCAACAGAGCAATGAAAAATTATCTATATGACCATCTTAACGTATATTAAAGGTATTTATTGAGTTCTATGTTGCATTCCTAATAAAATCTCTTAGTAAACTTGAAATAGGATAATCATTTAACATGATAAAGAATATTTTTATCTCAAACCAGTAGCTAGGATCCTAATTAACAGTGAAGCTATATCAGTGATTCTATAATACCTAAATAGAAAAATTGTTTTGAGAATTAAAGATATTTACAGAGCTAGTATATTAAAGATGGTTAATAATTGGTAACTGCTAGTAATATTTGGGATGATTATGGTTTTTATTATCATAAATATTGTTAAAGCTACAGTACAAGGAGAATGAATATTGAGGCACGGCTGAAAATTATAGGGATAAAGTAAGATCATGGAAGGTCTTGTATGTTATACTAAAAAGATGGCATTTTATGCTGTGTATAAAAGAGTAGTTAAAAGCAGAGCAGTTACAGGAGCATATCTATATTTAACATTTAACAGATTACTCTAACTGTTGTGTGGAGATGGATTGAAGGAAGACAAGAATGGAATCAGGAAAACCAGTCAGTCACCTAAAAAATGAACATGAAGTAAAGAAAAAATGGTGGCTTGAAATGGGGTGATGATACTAGAGATGGAGATCTATAGATACATTCAGAATGTATTTAGAAGGCAAAATATCCATGACTGTCAGTGGACAGGACATGGGGAAAAAAGAAAAAAGAAAGTATAGAGGTGGGCAGACTATTCACAGTTTGCAGGCTATGGTAAGATCATTTATATTTAATCTAACAGCAATGGGAGGTCATTAAATAGATTTAAGCAGGAATTTGCTGTGTTAAGATTTGTATTTTAGAAAGCTCTTTCAACTACTGAGTAGAGAATAGCTGGGAGAGGAACTGAAAAGGAAACAAGAACAACAGTTAGGAGGCTGTTTAAATAGTTGAGGAAATGACTGAGATTGATTACTGTATTTCTGGAGGTGGGTGGTCATTTACCAAAAGAACAAATTCTGAAAGAAAATAGGTTTCAGAGGGAGGACTATGACTTTCATTTTAAAGACACTGTATTTGAAATATCCAAAAGAAGGTATAGGTATAGGTATGTCAGTAGCTCAGCCCAAAAACCTAGGCTGGAGACAGAGATCAGGGAGTCAAATCACAATAGCTACAAGGAAGAGGATGACTTGTAGAGTGCAAAGACTGGGGCCAAAGAGATCAGTTTGCTTTTTGTTGGCAGAAAAAAAATAAAAGTGTTATATCCTAGATATACATTAAAATGTTTTAAGGGTTTTTAGTTTAGTTAATTCCCCTTAAAAGACAGGGGATATACAAGAAAGCCCAAGGCTTTCCCAAGGCTTCCAGGTTAAATTACAGTAGCCTTTGTACTCTCCTCACTAGGAACAAAGGGTGAAATTGGGTTTCTGATGCTCTTAGAAATTTCTGAAGGTGAGAGGCAGGGCTGCAGCATGGTGTATTGCAGAGCTGGGAATATGATAATTGCAAATTTCCATCCCATCCAGAGTAGCAGCCACAGAGCATCTCTAATTGATTAGGTTGAAAAAACTGAGGCTTTGGTAGAAGCCATTCTCTCCTTCCCCCAAGATTTCCACTAGAATTAACAGCCTAGTGTCTATCCAAATGCTAGAATCACAATAAGCATGAAAAGTTTAGGGTACTGTGTGGCACTCATGAAAATCATATAGGATAAGAGGTTTCTACTGACGATGAAAAATCAAAAGAATAAAGGGGAGATAGGTCAAATTTTCAAGAGCACAGTTATTGTCTATTAAAACAATTATGTAGCTTCAATAATTAAAACTTTTTGGTAATAAAGAAGAAACAGATACATAGATCACTGAACAAGATTAGACAGAATGAAAATAGACCTAACCAAATATAGAAATAGTTTGAGATAAAAGTGGCATTTCAAGTTGGTGAGGAAAAGAGAGATTATTCAATAAATAAGTTTGTGTTGACTGGCTAATCATGTGACATATAAGAAAGGCTGCAACCCTATGCCATTCCTTAAATAAAAATAAAATCAGTTGGATTGAAATATTTAAAACACAAAAAATAAGAGAGATCAGGTGTTGTGGAAAGAAGATGATTTTAGCTTTGAAGTGCCTGTGGGACATCCAAGTTAATCTACTGGGGAGGCACCTAAGATGGGTGTGACACTCAGGAAAGAGACAGGAGCTGAAGACAGAGATTTCAAAATCATCTGCATGTATTTAGTAACTTAAACCATCAGGATGGATAAGATTGAGAAATTATGTGGAGTGAGAAGGGGGCCTAGAAGAGAACCCTGAAAAACACCTATATTTAAGAGATGGACAGAAGAGGCAACAACAAGGAGAAAGAGTTCCTAGAAGTAGAAGTAAGCAAGGAAAGATTTCAGTCACAGGAAAAGAAATTTAAGAAGGGAATGGCCAGCAATGTCAAATGTTTCTAGGAGGGCAAGTAAGATAAAAAACAGAAGTTTCCACTGGACATTGTACAAGGAGGCTAGTAAAAGTAGCTTTAGAGGAGTGTTGATAATAGGCACTTATTTAAGTGCAATGAGGCGTGAAAGCATAGACAGTGAGTACAGATAACTCATTCAGCAAGTACAGAAATAAGAGATGGAGAATGATACAGGGTAATTGTTAGAACGTGTTACAGGTTGACTTGTGTCCCCAAAAAAGATAAGTCCTAATCCTCAGTACCTCAGAACGTGACCTTATTTGGAAAGAGTCATTGCAGGTGTAATTACAGTTGAACCTTGAACAGTACAAGGATTAGGCATGCCAACACTCCACGCAGTTGAAGACCTGCATACAGCTTATAGTCAGCCCTTCATATCCATGGTTCCTCTGCATCCACAGTTCTGCACCCAAGGATTCAACCAACTGCAGATCGTGTAGTACTGTAGTATTTAGTTTTGAAAAAAAAATTCATGTATACATGGACCCAAACAGTTTATACCCATGTTGTTCAAGGGTCAAAAACCGTAAATGTGCACGGAGGGAGGAAAAATGAAGGGTTGTTAAGTAAAATGCATTTCAACTTAAGAAATCTACAACTTAAAACAATCATGTATATATAGAGATAGCTATAGATAGATATATAGATATATAAAGATTGCTATATATAAACCTCATGGTAACAAACCAAAAGTCTTCAACAGATACAAAAAAGAGAAAGGAATCCAAACTTAACACTAAAGATAGTCATCAAATCACAAAGGAAGATAGCAAAAGAAGAAGAAAGGAACAAAAACGAGCTATAAAACAACCCAAAAATGATTAACAAAATGGCAGTAAGTAAATACCTATCAATAATTACTTTAGAAGTAGATGGACTAAACGATACAATCAACAGAGTGGCTGAATGGACACAAAAGCAAAACCCATCTATGTATGCTTATAAGTCACTCACTGCAGATCTAAAGACACACACAAAGTGCAAGTGAGAGGATGGAAAAAGGTATTCTATGCAAATGGAAATAAAAAGAAAGCTGGGGTAGCAATACTTACACCAGACAATATAGAATTTAAAACAAAGACTGTAACAAAAGACAAAAACGGTGATCAAGGGATCAATTGGAGAAGAAGATAGAACAATTGTAAATATACTGTATATGCACCCAACATAGGAGCACCTAAATATGTAAAGCAAATGTTAACAGACATAAAGGGAGAAATTTACAGTAACACAATAATAAAAGTGAACTTTAACACCCCACTTTCATCGACGGACAGATGATCCACACAGGAAACCAATAAGGAAACAGTGGCCTTAAATAACACATTAGACCAAATGGAGTTAATAAACATATATAAAACATTCCATTCAGAAGCAGCTGAATACACATTTTTTTCAAGTGCACATGGAACATCCTCCAGGACAGATCTCACGCCAGGCCACAGAACAAGTCTCAGTAAATTTAACAAGAGTGATATCACATCAAGCATCCTCTCCAAACACAACACTATGAGACTAGAAATCAACTATAAAAAGAAACCCTGCAAAAAATACAAACACGAAGAGGGTAAACAATATTCTTTTGGGCTGGCCAAAAAGTTCATTCGGGTTTTTCATGCTACAGAAAAACCCGAATGAACTTTTTGGCCAACCTAATACTAACCAACCAATGGGTTACTGAAGAAATCAAAGTGAAAGGTGACTGAGGAAATCACAGAGAAAATCAAAAAAATACCTGGAGACAAATGAAAATGAAAACACAATGATCCAAAATCTATAGGACACAGCAAAAGCATTTCAAAGGGGAAATTTTATAGTTATACAAGCCTACCTCAGTAAACAAAATAAATCTCAAACAACCTACACTTACATCTAAAGGAACTAGAAAAAGAAGAACAAATGAAACCCAAACTTAATAGAAGGAAAGAAATCATAAAGATAAGAGTAGAAATAAATGAGATAAATGAGACTAAAAAAAATAGAAAAGATCAATGAAACTATGAGCTGGTTCCTTGAAAAGAAAAACAAAATTGATACACATTTAGCTAAACTCATCAAGAAAAAACAAGAGGGCCCAAATCAATAAAATCAGAAATGAAAAAGGAGAAGTTACAACCAACACCACAGAAATACAAAGGGTCACAAGAGAGTACTACAAACAATTATATGCCAATAAAATGGACAACCTAGAAGAAATGAAAAAATTCTGAAAGAAATTAAAATATTCCAAGACCAAATCAAGAAGAAATAGAAAATATGAACAGACCAATTACCAGTAATGAAACTGAATCAGTAATTAAAAAAAAAATCCGAACAATCACAAGTCCAGGACCAGACAGTTTAACATGTGAATTCTACCAAACATTTAGAGAAGAGCCAACACCCTTCCTTTCCAAACTATTCCAAAAAACTGAAGAGGAAGGAATGCTTCTGAACTCATTCTATGAGTCCAGCATCACCCTGATACCAAAACCAGACAAAGGTATTTTAAAAAAAAAAGAAAGAAAGAAAATTAGAGGCCAATATCACTGATGAACACAGATGTAAAAATCCTCAACAAAACATTAGCAAACCAAATTCAAGAATATATTAAGGGGCTTCCCTGGTGGCGCAGTGGTTGAGAGTCTGCCTGCTGATGCAGGGGACATGGGTTCGAGCCCTGGTCCAGGAAGATCCCACATGCTGCGGAGCAACTAAGCCCGTGCGCCACAACTACTGAGCCTGCGCGTCTCGAGCCGTGCTCTGCAACGAGAGGCCGTGACAGTGAGAGGTCCGCACACCGCGACGAAGAGTGGCCCCTGCTCGCCACAACTGGAGAAAGCCCTCGCACAGAAACGAAGAAACAACACAGCCAAAAATAAATAAATAAATAAATTTATTTTAAAAAATAATAATAATACATTAAAACGATCATACACACCATGATCGAGTGGGATTTATCCCAGGGATGCAAAAATGGTTCAATATCCACAATTCAATCAATGTAATACATGACATTAACAAATTGAAGAATAAAAATCATATGACCATCTCAATAGATGCAGAAAAAGCTTTTGACAAAATTCAAACTCCATTTATGATAAAAGCTCTCAACAAAGTGGGTATAGAAGCATACCTGAACATAATAAAGGCTGTATATCATAAGCTAGCATCACAGTCAATGAACAGCTGAAATCATTTCCTCTAAGATAAGGAACAAGACAAGGATGCCCACTCTCACCACTTTTATGCAACATAGTATTGGAAGTCCTAGACACAGCAGTCAGAGAAGAAATAAAAGGAATCCAAATTGGAAAGGAAGAAGTAAAATTGTCACTGCTTGCCAATGACATGATCCCATACATAGAAAATCCTGAAGACACCACCAAAAAACTACTAGAAATCTTCAATGAATTCAATAAAATTGCAGGATACAAAATTAATATATAGAAATCTGTTGTGGTTCTATTCACTAACAAGGAACTATCAGAAAGTGAAATTAAGAAAACAGTCCCATTTAAAATCACATCCAAAAAAATAAAATAAAATACCTGGGAATAAATCTAACTAAGGACATAAAAGACCTGTAATAGGAAAACTATAAAACACTGAAAAAAGAAATTGAAGATGACAAAAAAATGAAAAAAAATAAAACCATGTTCTTGGATTAGAAGAATTAATATTGTTAAAATGACCATACTGCCTAGGCAATCTACAGATTCAATGCAAGCCCCATCAAAATACCCATGACATTTTTCACAGAACTAGAATAAAGAATTCAAAAATTTGTATGAAAATACAAAAGACCCTGAATAGTCAAAACAACCTTAAAAAAGAAGAACAAAGCTGGAGGTCTCATGCTCCCTGATTGCAAAATATACTATCAGTACAAAGCTACAGTAATCAAACAGTATGGGACTGGTACAAAAACAGACATATAGAGCAATGGAACAGAAGACAGAGCCCAGAAATGAACCCACACTTATGTGGGTAATCAATCTATGACAAAGGTGGCAAGAATACACATGGGAAAAAGACAACCTCTTCAATAAATGGTGTTGGGAAAACTGGACAGCCACATGCAAAATAATCAAACTGGACAACTCTCTCATGCCATGCACAAAAATTAATTAAAGATGGATTAAAGACTTAAATGTAAGGCATGAAACCATAAAACTGCTAGAAGAAAACATAGGCAGTATATTCTTTGGCAACAGTCCTAGTAATATTTTTTTAATATGTCTTCACAGGCAAGGGAAACAAAAGAAAACATAAACAAATGGGACTACATCAAACTAAAAAGCTTTTACACAGTGAAGGAAACCATCAGCAAAACGAAAAGGCTGCCTACTTAATGGGAGAAGATATTTGCAAATAATATATCCAACAAGAGGTTAATATCCAAACTATACAAAGGACTCATACAACTCGACATCAAAAAAACATCTGATTTTAAGATGGGCAGAGGATCTGAATAGATATTTTTCCAAAGAAGACATACAGATGGCCAAAAGGAACATGAAAAGATGCTTAACATCACTAATCATCAGGAAAATGCAAATCAAAACCAAAATGAGATATGACCTCACACCTGTCAGAATGGCTATTAAAAAGACAACAAAAAATAAGTGCTGGCAAGGATGTGGAGAAAAGGGAACCCCTGTGCACTGTTGGTGGGAATATAAATTGCTGCAGCCACTATGAAAAGCAGTATGGAGAGTCCTCAAATGATTAAAAACAGAACTACCATATGACCCAGCAATTCCACTTCTGGTTATTTATCTGAAGAAAATGAAAACACTAATTAGAAAAGATATATGCACCCCTGTGTTAGCAGCAGCATTATTCACAATAGCCAAGATATGAAAGCAAGCTAAGTGCCCATCAATATATGAGTGGATAAAGAAGACATGGTATATTTATAGAGTGGAATATTACTCAGCCATAAAAAAGAATGAAATCTTGCTATTTGTAACAACATGGATGGACCTAGAAGGTATTATGCTAAGTGAAATAAGTCAGACAGAGAAAGACAAATACTGTATGATTTCACATATAAGTGGAATCTAGAAAACAAAAGAAATGAACACATATAACAAAACAGAAACAGAGTTATAGATACAGAGAACAAACAGGTGGTTGACAGAGCATCAGGGAGTTGGGGGGAAGAAAGAAATAGGTGAGGGAGATTAAGAGGTACAAACTTACGGTTACAAATAAATGAGTCATGGGTATGAAATGTACAGTGTGGGAAATGTTGTCAATAACTATAATATCTTTGTATGCTGACATATCATAACTAGACTTATAGTGGTGATCATTTTGAAATGTACAGAAATATCAAATCACTATGCTGTGTAACAGGAACTAACACTGTTGCAAGTCAGTTATACTTCAAAACAAAGAAACTCAATAGAAAATTGTTACCAGAGGTGGAGGGGGGTGGCAGGGTGGGTAGGGGGAATGAAGGTGGTCAAAAAGTACAACCAGTTATAAGATAAAAAAAGCACTAGCGGTGTAATGTACAACATGATAAATATAATTAACACTGCTGTGTGTTATATATGAAAGTTGTTAAGAGAGTAAATCCTAAGAGTTCTCATCACAAGGAAAAATTTTTTTTCTATTTCTTTAATTTTGTATCTATAATGCGATGGATGGTCACTAAACTTATTGTGATAATCATTTCATGATGTATGTAAGTCAAACCATTATGCTGTGCACCTTAAACTTACACAGTGCTGTATGTTAATTATATCTCAAAACTGAAAGGAAAAAAAATAAAACTCAAAAAAATACTACTACTACATGTAAATGTTTTGGTTAAAACAAAATTTGAAAAATGGCTTCTCAAGACATAATTCAACCACAGCTACTTAAAGGTACACACAATTGCCAACCAATAAAGAGACTCCAGTCCTTGGTGGAAACCCTATTCTTTTGAGGGGATATTTGCATGTGGAATATTTGTTGTTTTACCAGAGGAAAAATCGATTATGAAGTAAACAGTCATTTTATAAGCTACATTTTAACACTCTGAAAATTGGAACTTACAAAATAAATTACAGTGGAGATGAGAAGCTAGGGAAAACCCAACACTCTCCAGGAGTTTAAGAAAAAAAAGTCTTTGCCCCTTCTTGAATGATCTTCTAAATAAATAGTTCCTACTATTTAACATCAGGAGACACATTACAGTTAAAGGAGCCCAATACCTGCATTGAACTGATAACAAACATCTCTATAACTTAGGAGAAAAAGTAATAAGTATGCCTGTGGAGCCTTATTTCCACCGTCTCTTCTGGGGAAGATAACTTTTTATGCAAACTCAGTTTTCATTTCCACCATATTGTCTTCCTTTTCCAAACAGGATATAAAATGATTTCACAGGCACCTCTGGAAATGAGCACTGAGAAAAGCTTCCCCTCACACAAAAGCCTACCCACCTCTTGAAAGACTCTAAAATTAGAAAGGCAATCTCTTTCACAAAAATGGAAGCAGTGCTGCTAACCTACTTTGCACAATTCTTCAAGGCAGGCATAACTACCTTTCCTCAGCTTCCTTGAGCTATGACATTCTGAAGAATACTTCGGGCCATCAAGCCTCTAATTGGCCCCTTGGAAAGACTGTTTTCTCACTCTTAATGTTAGGCCTTAGAATGATTCTGTCCTTTCAGGAGCTTCTTATCAGAAGGTAGCGGATTCTGTTCCCTCAGCGTGTTTGCATGCACAATGCCAGTTATATCTTGGGAAATTAAGAATTATCTTTGCCTCTTCCAAGTGGGTCGTTCTTAATTTCTCTAGGCTGCATTTCAGTTACACCCAAGAATTTGACTGAAGAGGCAGTGCTGCGCAGTGGGAGAAGGGCTGAGCTAGGAGTTACAGACTGGAGTTCTAGTCCCAAGTCCTCTGTTTACTAACCATATAGTCATGGAGAGTAGTTTAATACTTCTGAGTTTCCTCTACTGTAAATAAAGACAATGGAAACAACAACAACAACAAACAGTATTGGGTCTACCTCACAAGGTAATTTTAAGGATCAAGTGAGATCATGTGACAATAATAATGTTACATTTGCAAAAAGCGTTCACAATTTACAGAAAGCTCTTTCACATGCATTAGTTCATTTAATTTTGTAGGAGCACTTTGAAAATGATAAATGGCTATGTTAGGCATCGTGACAATCACATGCATTAAATTTCTCTCAAATCAGCCAGGCCCAAAAGGCATAGCAAACCTCTTTAAATGTTCATGGCATTCATTCCAATTAATATATAACCCATTTGTTGTGCTTTCATTTCTTCTGTTATTTTTTTTCTTCTAATATATTTTGGTAAGCTAAAAACCATACCCTTCTATGAGAAGAAAACTACATAAAAATATTCCAGCTTAAACAGCTCATATTCTAACTTATTTATTTATTGTTTTTTTTATTGTAGCATATAAGCAGCCTTTATAGTATGACTTATAAGAGAGATTGTTCAAAAAACTGTAAACATGAACCCACCTTCACTGCTTCTTAGGTAAGAACAGTGTTCATAGTCATAATAATAATAGTTTTATTTAGATAAGTACATTAGAAAAATGTGGTGGTCATTCCTGCTGCTCACCAAATGTTTATATTTCTCCTCCTTTCCACCACATAATGGGATTGCTTTCCCTATACACAAACACTGGGTACAGCCATCTGACTGTTTCTGGTCAACGATGCATGAGTGGAAGTGATATGTGTCACTTCTGGGTGGATGCTTTAAGAGCCAGTGCATAATGCATCACACACTCTTTACCTCTGTCGAGGTGACCAACAATGCTAGAGATGACAGTTACTCCATCAAGCTGGGTCCTACAAAGATGATGACATGAATCAGACCCTTAAGCAACCAAAAATATGTAGCAAAAATAAGGAAAGAACTTTTGTGATTTTAAGCCATAAGATTCAGCGTTGTTTGTTCCTGCAACAAGATGATCCATACTAAATAGTACAGACTTAATGATTACAAATTTGGGCTCTGAAGTCAAAAAGATCAAACTCCATTTCAGATGTATAATCTTAAATAAATTATGGAACCTCACTGAGCTTAATTTCCTCATTTGTAAACTGGGCAAAAACAATACTTACCTCATTGGGTTCTATAGAGAATTAAATGAAGTAATGCATGTATGTCTATGAAAAGTGTCGAGCACAAAGTAGGTGCTCAAAGTTTATCATATGATTTTCATAATAATCCTGTAAAGGTGAAAGGGACTTACTGTGCCCATCGTGAAGATGAGAAAATAGAGGCCAAGACTCCTAGAAGAGGGCAGAGTAGAAGGATGTGCTCTCACTCCCTCTTGCAGGAGAACCGGAATCACAACTAACTGCTGAACAATCATCGACAGGAAGACACTGGAACTCACGAAAAAAGATACCCCACATCCAAAGACAAAGGAGAAGCCACAATGAGATGGTAGGAGGGCCGCAATCACAATAAAATCAAGTCCCATAACTGCTGGGTGGGTGACTCACAAACTGGAGAACACGTATACCACAGAAGGCCACCCACTGGAGTGAAGGTTCTGAGCCACACATCAGGCTTCCCAACCTGGGGGTCAGGCAACAGGAGGAGGAATTCCTAGAGAATCAGACTTTGAAGGCTAGCGGGATTTGCTTGCAGGACTGGGGGAAACAGAGACTCCACTCTTGGAGGGCACACACAAAGCAGTGTGCACAACAGACCCAGGGGAAGGAGCAGTGACCCTGTAGGAGACTGAACCAGACCTACATGCTAGTGTTGGAGGGTCTCCTGCAGAGGCGGGGGGTGGCTGTGGCTCACCGTGGGGACAAGGACACTGGCAGCAGAAGTTCTGGGAAGTACTCCTTGGCTTGAGCCCTCTCAGAGTCCACCATTAGCCCCACCAAAGAGACCAGGTAGGATCCAGTGTTGGGTTGCCTCAGGCCAAACAACCAACAGGGAGGGAACCCAGCCCCACCCATGAGCAGTCCAGCAAATTAAAGTTTTACTGAACTCTGCCCACCAGAGCAACAATCAGCTCTACCCACCACCAGTCCCTCCCATCAAGAAACTTGCACAAGCCTCTTAGATAGCCTCATCCACCAGAGGGCAGAGAGCAGAAGCAAGAAGAACTACAATCCTGCAGCCTGTGGAACAAAAACCACATTCACAGAAAGACAGACAAGATGAAAAGGCAGAGGGCTATGTACCAGATGAATGAAAAATACAAAACCCCAGAAAAACAACTAAATGAACTGGAGATAGGCAACCTTCCAGAAAAATAATTCAGAACAATGATACTGAAGATGATCCAGGACCTCGGAAAAAGAATGCAGGCAAAGATCGAGAAGATGCAAGAAATGTTTAACAAAGACCTAGAAGAATTAAAGAACAAACAGAGATGAACAATACAATAAGTGAAATGAAAACTACACTAGAAGGAATCAATAGCAGAATAACTGAGGCAGAAGAACGGATAAGTGACCTGGAAGACAGAATGGTGGAATTCACTGCCGCGGAACAGAATAAAGAAAAAAGAATGAAAAGAAATGAAAAGAGCCTAAGAGACCTCTGGGACAACATTAAACACAACGACATTCGCATTATAGGTGTCCCAGAAGGAGAAGAGAGAGAGAAAGGACCTGAGAAAATATTTGAAGAGATTATACTCGAAAACTTCCCTAACATTGGAAAGAATATAGCCACCCAACTCCAAAAAGCGCAGAGAGTCCCATACAGAATAAACCCAAGGAGAAACATGCCGAGACACATAGTAATCAAATTGGCAAATATTAAAGAAAGAAAAATTATTGAAAGCAGCAAGGGAAAAATGACAAATAACATAAAAGGGAACTCCCATAAGGTTAACAGCTGATTTCTCAGTGGTAACTCTACAGGTCAGAATGGAGTGGCATGACATATTTAAAGTGATGAAAGGGAAGAACCTACAACCAAGATTACTCTACCCAGCAAGGATCTCATTCAGATTTGATGGAGAAATCAAAGGCTTTACAGACAAGCAAAAGCTAAGAGAATTCAGCACAACCAAACCAGCTCTACAACAAATGCTAAAGGAACTTCTCTAAGTGGGAAACACAAGAGAAGAAAAGGACCTACAAAAACAAACCCAAAACAATTAAGAGAATGGTAACAGGAACATACATATCGATAATTAACTTAAATGTGAATGGATTATGTGCTCCAACCAAAAGACACAGGCTCACTGAATGGATACAAAAACAAGACCCATGTATATGCTGTCTACAAGAGACCCACTTCAGACCTAGGGACACATACAGACTGAAAGTGAGGGGATGGAGAAAGATATTCCATGCAAATGGAAATCAAAAGAAATCTGGAGTAGCAATACTCATATCAGGTAGAAAAGACTTTAAAATAAAGAATGTTACAAGAGACAAGGAAGGACACTACATAATGATTAAGGGATCAATCCAAGAACAAGATATAACAATTATAAATATATATGCACCCAACATAGGAGCACCTCAATACATAAGGCAAATGCTAACAGCTATAAAAGAGAATACTGACAGTAACACAAAAAATGTGGGGGACTTTAGCACCTCACTTACACCAATGGACAGATCATCCAAACAGAAAATTAATAAGGAAACACAAGCTTTAAATGACACAATAGACCAGATAGATTTAATTGATATTTGTAGGCCATTCCATCCACAAACAGCAGATTACACTTTCTTCTCAAGTGCGCATGGAACATTCTCCAGGATAGATCACATCTTGGGTCACAAATCAAGCCTCAGTAAATTTAAGAAAATTGAAATCATATCAAGCATCTTTCTAACCACAACGCTATGAGATTAGAAATCAATTAGAGGGAAAAAAACGTAAAAAACACAAACACATGGAGGCTAAACAGTACGTTACTAAATAACCAAGAGGTAACTGAAGAAATCAAAAAGGAAATCAGAAAACACCTAGAGACAAATGAAAATGAGAACACAATGATCCAAAACCTATGAGATGCAGCAAAAGCAGTTTTAAGACGGAAATTTATAGCAATACAATCCTACCTCAAGAAACCACAAACATCTCAAATAAACAACCTAACCTTTCACCTAAAGGAACTAGAGGAAGAAGAACAAACACAACCCATAGTTAGTAGAAGGAAAGAAATCATAAAGATCAGAGCAGAAATAAATGAAATAGAAACAAAGAAGACAAGAGCAAACATGAATAAAACTAAGAGCTGGTTCTTTGAGAAGATAAAACTGATAAACCAATAGCCAGACTCATCAAGAAAAAGAGGGAGAGGACTCAAATCAATAAAATTAGAAATGAAAAAGGAGAAGTTACAACAGACACCGCAGAAATACAAAGCATCCTAAGAGACTACTACAAGCAACTCTATGCCAATAAAATGGACAACCTGGAAGAAATGGACAAATTCTTAGAAAGGTATAACCTTCCAAGACTGAACCAGGAAGAAATAGAAAATATGAATAGACCAATCACAAGTAATGAAATTGAAACTGTGATTAAAAATCTTCCAACAAACAAAAGTTCAGGACCAGATGGCTTCACAGGTGAATTCTACAAAACATTTAGAGAAGAGCTAACACCCATCCTTCTCAAACTCTTCCAAAAGTTTGCAGAGGAAGGAACACTCTCAAATTCATTCTACGAGGCCACTTTCACCCTGATACCAAAAGTAGACAAAGATACTACAAAAAAAGAAAATTATGCACCAATATCACTGATGAATATAGATGCAAAAATCCTCAACAAAATACTAGCAAACAGAATCCAACAACACATTAAAAGGATCATACACCATGATCAAATGGGATTTATCCCAGGGATGCAAGGATTCTTCAATATACGCAAATCAATCAATGTGATACACCATATTAACAAATTGAAGAATAAAAACCACATGATCATCTCAATAGATGCAGAAAAAGCTTTTGACAAAATTTAACACCCATTTATGATAAAAACCCTGCAGAAAGTAGGCATATAGGGAACTTTCCTCAACATAATAAAGGCCATATATGACAAACCCACAGCCAACATCGTCCTCAATGGTGAAAAACTGAAACCATTTCCACTAAGATCAGGAACAAGACAAGGTTGCCCACTCTCACCACTATTATTCAACATAGTTTTGGAAGTTTTAGGCACAGCAATCCAGGAAGAAAAAGAAATAAAAGGAATCCAAATTGGAAAAGAAGGAGTAAAACTGTCACTGTTTGCAGATGACATGATACTATACATAGAGAATCCTCAAGATGTCACCAGAAAACTATTACAGCAAATCAATGAATTTGGTAAAGTTGCAGAATACAAAATTAATGCACAGAAATCTCTTGCATTCCTATACACTAATGATGAAAAATCTGGAAGAGAAATTAAGGAAACACTGCCATTTACCACTGCAACAAAAAGAATAAAATAACTAGGAATAAACCTACCTAGGGAGACAAAAGACCTGTATGCAGAAAACTATAAGACACTGCTGAAAGAAATTAAAGATGACACAAACAGATGGAGAGATATACCATGTTCTTGGACTGGAAGAATCAATATTGTGAAAATGACTCTACTACCCAAAGCAATCTACAGATTCAATGCAATCCCTATCAAATTACCAATGGAATTTTTTTACAGAACTAGAACAAAAAACCTTAAAATCTGTATGGAGACAGAAAAGAACCCGAATAGCCAAAGCGGTCTTGAGGGAAAAAACAGAGCTGGAGAAATCAGACTCCCTGACTTCAGACTATACTACAAAGCTACAGTAATCTAGACAATATGGCACTGGCACAAAAACAGAAATACAGATCAATGGAACAGGATAGAAAACCCAGAGATAAAGCCACACACCTATGGTCAACTAATCTATGACAAAGGAGGCAAGGATATACAATGGAGAAAAGACAGTCTCTTCAATAAGTGGTGCTGGGTAAACTGGACAGCTTCATATAAAGGAATGAAATTAGAATACTCCCTAACACCATACACAAAAATAAACTCAAAGTGGATTAGAGACCTAAATGTAAGACCGGACACTATAAAACTCTTAGAGGAAAACATAGGAAGAACACTCTTTGACATAAATCACAGCAAGATCTTTTTTGATCCATCTCCTATAGTAATGGAAATAAAAACAAAAATAAACAAATGGGACCTAATGAAACTTAAAAGCTTTTGCAAAGCAAAGGAAACTACAAACAAGACAAAAAGACAACCCTCAGAATGGGAGAAAATATTTGCACATGAATCAATGGACAAAGGATTAACCTCCAAAATATATAAACAGCTCATGCAGCTCAATATTAAACAAACAAACAACCCAATCGAAAAATGGGCAGAAGACCTAAATAAACATTTCTCCAAAGAAGACATACAGATGGCCAAGAAGCACATGAAAAGCTGCTCAACATCACTAATTATTAGAGAAATGCAAATCAAAACTACAATGAGGTATCACCTCACACCAGTTAGAATGGGCATCATCAGAAAATCTACAAACAACAAATGCTGGAGAGGGTGTGGAGAAAAGGGAACCCTCTTGCACTTTTGGTGGGAATGTAAATTGATACAGCCACTATGGAGAACAATATGGAGGTTCCTTAAAAAACTAAAAATAGAATTACCATATGACCCAGCAATCCCACTACTGGGCATATACCCAGAGAAAACCATAATTAAAAAAGACACATGCACCCCAATGTTCATTGCAGCACTATTTACAATAGCCAGGACATGGAAGCAACCTAAATGCCCATCGACGGACAAATGGATAAAGAAGATGTGATACATATATACAATGGAATATTACTCAGCCATAAAAAGGAATGAAACTGAGTCATTTGTAGAGACGTGGATGGATCTAGAGACTGTCATATAGAGTGAAGTAAGTCAGAAAGAGAAAAACAAATATCGTATATTAACGCATATATGTGGAACCTAGAAAAACGGTACAGATGAACCAGTCTGCAGGGCAGAAATTGACACACACATGTAAAGAACAAACATATGGACACCAAAGGGGGAACGTGGCGGGGGCGTTGGGTTGTCGTGGTGGGATGAATTGGGAGATTGGGATTGACATGTATACACTAATATGTATAAAATGGATAACTAGTAAGAACCTGTTGTTTAAAAAAATAAATTAAATTAAATTTTAAAAAAAGAAGATCAAGAGGAAATAGGAAAAAAAAGAAAATAGAGGCCAACAAAAAATATATTTATCTTGAACAAGGTCATAGAATTCGTTATTGGCACAACTATACCTAGAATAGCAATCTCCTAATGCATAGGCCAAGTGTTGGATTTTAAAATGTAAATTATGTCCTGAATTCAGAATAAATTTTTGAAGGCAGTGGTTCAATCTAGGGACTCCTAACACCCAGGGGTCCATAACAGTAGTAATAAAAATCTGTGATCTCTTTTACTACTTCCAACAGCCTGATACATATCATAATTTCCCCTACAAAAGGACTATTCAAATTTACAAAAACATCAATTTTCTTATCTTCAACAGCAGTTACATCAGCTCAGCTTGGAAACAAAGTAAAATGAAGGCAAAGGTAACACAAAACTTTTACAAACACAAAAATATATAACAGAAGGGTCTATATAATTATCAAAAGTAGGTCACAAATGTGGATTTTGTAAGTTTATGAGTGATACATGTTAAGTTATAAACTTATACTATCCATATGACAACTGCATATCATTTACCCAGAAGAAATAAAGGCTTTCCCTGCTACTAAAGATAGAAAAAAATACCCCTGTAGATTTTAAGAAAGAGACACTACACAGTATAGTAAAACTTCCCAAACCACTATTCCATGGACTTGTTTCATCAAAATCATCATGAGTGCTTGTTAACAATACATATTCACAGGCAGTACCTCAGATCGGTAGTTTACAGACACCTCAGATGACTCTTTTGTGCAATCAGGCCTTGGAATCACCTGGGTAGTGTATAATATTCTCAGTAGTATCCAGCAGTAAATGCAATGAATTTCAACAGCTGCTTTTCACAGTGCTCTTCAACGCAAGTAAATGGGACACAAAACTAAAGCATGCTCTGTGAAACAATTAGCCAAAGCTTGGGAAGTAAGTACATAGCTTTCCAACGATCTGGCCTGATCCAGTAGTAAAACATACAACAAAACCCAGAAAAATATTTATTCACAAAAACTCAAAATTTTGCATAAAATTTCAATGCATGCACTGACTTCCTGCAGGCCAGCCCCTGTTGAGCTTCAGGTAAGGACTCCTGCTCTAAACTACTGCTTCTCAAACTTTAACTTGCATACAAAACACCTAGGGAATCCTGTTAAAATGCAGATTCTGATACAGTGGGTTTGGAATGGGTCCTGAGATTCTCCATTTTTTTTTCCAAGCTCTCAACTGATGCTAATGCTGTTGGACCTCCAAATTTTTTAGAAGGAATGATCCTGAGGAACTGTGTATCTTTCAAACAATCCTCCATGAATACATGGTAGTACCATTAAGCTTTCACAAAAAGGTCGAGTTATATTCTCAGGCAAAAAGCTGGAATGCAGCTATACCGTGTTTCCATCCCAAATCAAATGTTTGGGTTAACTTTTTGTGACTGTCTACATAGCAGAAAAAAGTTTTCAGAGCAAGAGAATTTTTAAAATATATACTGAACAGGTTGGAATTCCACAGTTTCTCCTTCCCCCGGCCAAAGCAGCTATGGGCACTTAAGTACTTAAAACACCCCTGCATTTACATAGCCAGCCATTCCTTCACAAAGAGTGGTCCTGTAGGGTTCTCAGAGCATTTTCATTGCCTACCTGTTATCATGTATATTTTAGCCACTATCTAATCAGATAGCAGTATACACTTTAACTTCGTTTCTCTGTAGTTACTTTTTTTAAGTAGTTATTATTTTTTTTTTTAGTAGCTTCCAATGGATTTTTTCAAAGCTGAAGTAAAATATGTGGAGGATAGTTAATTCCACATTTTTTTCGCCAGCCAACAACCTGGTGGAAATAGTCTACAAAAATGTACTTATTTCTTAATCCTACTAGTTTGGGGTTCATTTGTTTGGATTATCTCAGATGCACAACAATCGGTCCTTAATCACAACACACTATCATGGTTGGTCCACGCATGGTACTCTTTTATTAATTCATTATTTTAATAATATTATAAGCCCACAATCCCACTAACCCAATTTACGAACTAGAACATTGCCAATAACCTATACCTATGTGCTCCTTCCCATTCCACTCTCCTGTCTCACCCTCAGAGATAACCACCATACTAAATTTTAGGATTATGTTTACCGTGTTGGTTTTTTTCTTTAATTTTATCGTGTGTGTGTGTGTGTAATACACCTAAGCCATATGATATTTGATTTTGTTTGGATTTGCACTTTATACAAAGGAGATGATACTATATAGAGTATCTCTGGAACTTACATCCTTTACTCCAATTTATGCTATTAAGATTTATCCAGGCTATTGCATGTTGTAGTTCATTCATTTTCAAAGCTTTATAATATTCCATTGTGTCAATATATCACAATTTACCCAGTCTCCTGTTGATGAGGATTTGGATGACCTCTAGTTTTTTACTATTATAATAAATGCTGCTACAAATATTTATGACCATGACTCCTGGTTTACAGTTGCTAATGTTTCTCTTGGGAATATACCTAGGAGTGGAACTGCTAGGTCATAGTGAATGTGAATATTCAACTTTACAAGATAATGACAAGTTGTTTTCCAAAGTAGTTGTACCAATTTATAATTACAGAATCAACATACAGATGATATTGTTTACCCTCCTCTCGTTTAATATTTGGCATTGTCAAACTTCTTAATCATTTTCAAATGAGTGGTTAAAAAAAATATTATCTCATGTCTTGATTTGGATTTTCCTAATCATCAGTGAGGTTGAGTATCTCATATATTATTAACTGTATTTATTTCTTCATCTATAATATTCATGTCTTTTGTCCACTTTTCTATTAGGTTATCTTTTATGAGTTCTTTACATATTCTTGACACCAACATTGCATTGATTTTGTGTGTTACAAATAACTTCTCAGAGCCTGTAGCTTGTCTTTTCACTTTTGGTAAGTGGTATTTTCATTAACAAAAATTTGTAATTGAATGTGATTTATTTTACCAGGCTTATTAGTTTTTTCTGATTGTACTTTATGTCTTTTTAAGAAATAGTTTGCTACCCCAAGATCAAAAAGATGTTCACCAATGTTTTTTACTTAAGCATGTAGTTTTGCTTTTGACACTTAACTTATTAATTCTTCTGAAGTTAACATTTATACATAATGCGAGAGGTAAAAACCCATATTGTTTCCATACTGAGTAACCAATGTTTCCTGCTTAATTTATTTAATAGCCTCTCCTTAACCCAGTGATCTCCACTCCAACTCTGTCATACATCAAAGTTCCATACATGTGAGTTTGTTTCTGGACTCTGTTTTCTGTTCCATAGGTCTATTTCTCCCTTCCTGACCAATACCACTCCATGTTTCACAGGAGCCCATAAGACTTTATAAACCTTGATATTTAATAGCATATGTTCTCTAACTACTCTTCTACAAGGTTTTTAAAGTACTTTATGGTATTTGTATTTCCACATAAATTTTAGAAAAAGCTTATCAATTTCCATGTAAAAAAGCTGAGATAGTGATTAGATTTTCACTCAACCTATAGATAGATTTAGGAAAAACTGACATCTTAAAACACTGAGAATTCTAAAATGTATTCTATAGTCAAATGGACCTCAACTGATCAACATGATATACAAGCAAACTAAGATATCCAAACCAAGTTTTCTGGATTGTATAAAAGGGCTGTGAAGATAGAATATCTCAGGAGCATTCCATTCACATCATCATCAGACCAAAGTTCCCTCACACTTCCAAGCTGATCTCTGTACAGGATTATGATGACCAGAAACTACTGGTATAGGACAGCGTGTGTCTGCATGTGTATCAGTGTCCATGACTTAAGTGTTAAGATGAATAGGATTAGAATTCAGAGTCCACCTGCAATTTGCCCTAAGCTTCACTCCCTATGGAGTCTCTCATGTAAAAACCATAAAATCTCCATTTATATTTGATATAAGGGATGAGAATGGAGGCATATGCTGAACTCAGGCAGCAAGATAACCAAGACATGGAGGGTAGCAGAGAACCCCATCTTGGGAAAGAGGCCCTTATCTGAGGTAGGTAACTCGCCAGGTCATACATCTGCTGGTCATCATCCAGTGGTCCCCATGTCCACCAGGTCACCAGGATGCTGGGTACTGTATTCCCAGGAGTTCTGGGATGGGCCAGGTGCCCCACTGGTAGGGACATGAGGCCCCCATGATGGAGTGTGGGAATCATCAGGCCTGGTTGGAGCAAGGAGCAGGGAGCAGGAGCAGGGGGGCCTATCTGGGCCCAAGGCCCATGTAGGCGGGGGAAGAAGCAGAATGAGGAGGAGGGGCAGGGGTAATGGAGGGGTGTGGGAGAAGAAGCAAGCAAGTCAGAAGGGGTGCCGAATGGAAGGGAGAGAAAGAGGAGGAAGGCAAGTAGTAGGAAGAGCAGACAGAACAGGCAAGGGTAGAAGTGACCCAGGCAGGGAGGTGGGAAGGGGTGAAACTGATAAGAAGAGGGAGACGGTCTGGGCATGAGGTAAGAAGAGGACCAGGTTGGTCTGAGTAACTGGTGACTGAGGCAGGCACAGAATGAAGAGACAGGGAAGTCATAGGGACAAGAGGCAGAACAGAAGGAAGGGAGGGAGCCGAAAGCCAAGCTAGGGCAGAGGGGAAAGTATGATGAAGAGGAGGTTGAGCAGGAAAGAGACAGGGCAGCTTCTTCTGCATGACTCTCAGATGAAATGCTGGGTTCAGTGTTCTGCATTCTTTTTTTGCTTGATTCCATTAAAAAAGAGTCCAAGATTCCATGACATTTTGACTTGGAAGATAACTTTGACATCTATGAGTACAGCTTTCTCCATCTTATAAATTAAGAAACAAAAGTCCAAAGGGCTGTCCGAAGTTACCCAACAGTTAGGGGTGCAGTTTAGAGACAATCCAATCCAGAACTCATAAAAACAATCCCAGATGACCAGGCAGTGGATCAAAGTGCAGGCCTCTCCAGGGACTGGAGGGGGCCCCTCTGGCCATTAGGGCCCACCCTAGATAGAGGCAATGGCGGTAGCCACTCTCTATCCTTGAAAGGCACCTTCTATCCCTGTCTTTAAAAAATTCAGACTTCTAAACCATAAATATATTATGCCCCCCACTTATTTTTCTTTCCAAAATTTATAGTTTCTGTTTAGAAGACTTGATCATCTTTCATTAGATAATTCCTAGGTCGATCAATTCCTAACCTTGGACATAGACAACGGCCCATAATGAACAAGAATTTGCTACATCCTCAGGGCATCATGCTTAGACTGCTGCCTACTCTTCTGGAGACAGAGTCCTTTAGATGAGGCAGTCCTGCCACCACCCATGCATCCCAGGCATATTCCCCTCTCGCTGCAAGTTACCACAGAGGTTTCACTATAGACTTAACAGAGGGGGATTCTAGATTCCCCAGGGGAGAAAAGTAAGAGAGAAGTGGGAAAGCCAATAGAAAGGTAGGAAATTAGACATATTTTTCCAAGTTCACAGTTGGCCTAGGGCCAACTATTTCAGCCCATTTTTGTTTAACAATCCCCTCCCCCAAATTGAGACATGGAATATCCTACCTCAATCCACCCTATCATCTAGGAAAATCTTTGAAAAAGTGAAATACTGGGTGAAGCAATTGGGTTTGATACTGGATGCAACATTTCTGCAGGCCACAGCTCCGACAAATCTGTTCTATGCAAAAAATTATTATTTCCTCTGCTTAGCATATCCTGTCCTCTGCCCTTCTTGCAAAAACATGTTTCAGATGCTGTTTGCTCCATAATGTTCCACTGAGAAACAAGGCCTACATCATGCCCTCAACAATAGCTCCCAGAGCATATAGTTGCCTGCATCAGAACCCATCATAGAGAAGAGAAAAAAATTTCCATCTCCTGCCCCCTCATGATCAAACTGGGGCTTCAGCCCACACAGATCTGTCACTCTGAGAAGGCTCCCCAGTCACAGCATCATCTTTGCCAAGGACGAACAGAGAAAATTGCATCTAGGAGCTATCCAAAGTTAACTTTTCTATTCTAGCCTGTATTTTAGCAGCACCGTCTTCTTAGAACAATTATCTCAAAAGTACAAACTCAGTTTTCACCTAGAGTGGAAGGAAACCTGACTTGGGAAAGGAGTCTCCTGGACTAAGTTCACACCAGAGCCTAAAATCATATTGCAAAAGAACCAAACTGTAAAATTGGGGAACTCAGAGTGTAAGATTTGGCATCGTGGGGAAAAAAAAAAAATCTTCTTTGACAGGCCCCTTCCTGAACTTGTCACCTGAGATGGAGAGAGATACTCTTTGATAAAAAATTAAATATAGGGTTTCTATCATGCCATTCCACCATTCCAGAATATCAGCACTAACACTGACTTAACACACGCTGCAATCAAAACCTTACCCATTCTCTCAGCATCAGTTCAAATGTCATCTCTTTTAGGAAGCTTTTTTTAAGTAGCCTGGTGCATATCTCACTTTCTGTCCCAATCTTCCTAGCATACGTTTATAACTGTGTGCTGCTCAGTCACGGTGGAAAAAATGTAAGGCCTACCCAACTAGATGGTAGGCTCAAGAGCAAGGAGTCTGTTTATAACACCCCTGTTACACAGTTGGTGTTTCACAAGTACTTGCTGCTCAACTATAAAACGCTGAAATGCTAAGGAAGCTTAAGCAACACTGGCCCCCACTGGGTCCACAGACTCATGTACCAAGAGGGCCACCCATTAAAAACAATTTCAGTGTTGAGAAGAATTTATACAATCTTCTACCAACAATTTATACACTCCTGAGAGCTGTCTGTTGCTACCATATTAATGAAAAATGGTCCAAAATGCGCAGTACCAAACATTTGAGTCTGGAGATTCACATACTCACAAGGAGACAGAGGCTCAGGCAATGTAGCCCATTGAAACCCTTAAAGGAGATCTGTGTTGGAGGAAGCAGGATGTGGTTTGGAAAACTTGCCTCACTTATTATGCCTTCTTTCACTGCTCATATCCACAAATTAACATTTTGCAAGTAACAGAGTCCAAAGGCCAATATTTCCTCAGGTCAGGTTTCCTTCCAACAGACTGAAAGTGGTGTTCCTCTATGTTCTTGGGAAGAAAAGTTCTAGTGCCACAAATCCATCTGCAAGTCCTGCTGCGTCAATGCCAGGACTGTGGTACAAGGAATGCAGGGATAGGGCAAGATGCCTGGACTGGGAAAGCCAAAGCAAGAGATGTATGTAAACAGGGCAAGGTATAGGTCTGAGCAAGGGAGGTAAACTGAAAGCAGGAGGTCACAGTGGACTTGTACTGGAGGTCATAACATGGCAGAGGGTAGAAATCAGACAGGCCATGAGGAGTCTGGAAGCACATGGGTACCAGAGAGCAAGGCAAGAATCGAATTGTACAATTAAAGTACAATGAATGTGGAGGCAGAGTCCCAGTTATACCACTTACCAGATCTGTGATGTTTGACAGGTCACATCTCTGCCACCTAAACTCCTTTATCTATGAAACAGGGACAGTTAAACCTACTTCACTCCCTACCTCACATGTAGTAATAGGGATCAAAGGAGATAAAGTATATCTGAACATGCCTTCTAAACTCCAAATCACTGTTCAAATGTAAGTGATTACTATTATTAAATCATTGTGTGGACAAAGATCAGAAGTATGTAGCACTAACAAGAACAGCAAGCCGAGCAGTGAGTCCAGAACCTGCACCAGAGACCACAGAAATACAAAAATAGATCATAGCAGCGGAGAGAAGAGTCATAAAGTAGCAACAACAAAGAGGCCATGAAACTAAGATGCCATCCACGGCAGGAAGTATCTTACATAAGCTAAGGCAGGACACAAAGAAAAGGCAAGACTTTCTCTTCTCTCTTAAGAGAATAAAATTAAATAAATATCGTACATTTTTGACACCTATTGGGACCCATATGGGATTGCAGAGGGAAGGAGAGGAGATCAATGAGGGAATGGGCTTACTTCTGTTTCCTGCCTCAGTGAGTGTCACCACCACCTACCCAATGATCCAAACCAGAAACCTGAGAGTACTTCTAGACTTCTCCTCCCTGCCTCTGGCCCTTCTCATCCAATCAATCACTGCAACCTAACAATTTTGCTCCCTAACACCTCTAAAATCTGTGCTTACTCTCAATTCCTATTGCCATGGTACTCACTCCATCAGTCCCCCATTATCTCAACCTCCTAATCAGCCTCCATGCCATCAGAGTAATCAATTTTAATCAATAATCAGACCATGTAACTACTCCACACAAAATTCTACAATGGCTTGCCACCACTGCATGCAACCTAAAGTTCAACGGATAGTAGAAGACAGTATAATAAGCACATGTTAAATTGTATATTGCAGACAATAGGTGCCATAGGAGAAGAGAAAAAACAATGCAGGTTCCCTTACTGGGGAAGAGTATATGGAGAGGATGAGACTTAAACTGAGCCTCAAAGAACTGACAGAACTTGAAACGTTGGAAATACGTATGTATGTCTGCGTTTGAGAATATGTGTGGGGGTGAGGGGTGGGAGAGATGCAGAGATTTTTAAGAAGGAGAATTAAACCTCAGGAACAAGATGAGCTTCCTAAGATTCAGGGGGATGTCAGCCCCCACACAGCACCAAATAAGCACATTCCCAGTTAATAAGGTAGCCTGCTCTTTGCTTTCCGAAAATGGAGAAATTAAATTATCTGGTTTGAAACGGCTGCCTCAGAAGCACTTGGCACACAGATTGAATATGGAGCCACCATCCTGGCAGAAGATAAATCAAATATAGAATAGCTCTGACAAAGCTCAGAACATGCAATGAAAACTGAAAGAGACAGGACCTGGATTCCAGCCACATCCAGTGAGTCAAGGTCTCTGAGGGCAGCTGCAAGCAGGAAGCTAAATCAAAGAGGAAGAAGCAGTATTTTTTAAAGAGACTATCATCTACAGAAACAGCACCCCCTCCAAAAAAAATAGTAGCAATGGTATGCATTAAAAAAGCACTGTAAGATGGAAGTGAGACAAACAGCAGGCAGATGTGCAAAGGCTGACATAGTTTTTTCTGGGGTTTAAAAACTGGGAAGCATTTGGAGAACTGAGCCATTCCAATTCCCAGTACTGGGACACCCATATGATACTAATATGGTTGGCTGAGAGTTGAGACGTTCATAGAATCTACCTGATTTTTTGCCCATTTCTATGATACCAATAGATAGTTTTTATTGGCGGTTTTTACTGACATAACCAATTGTGGTGATATCATGTTATCTATCAAGTCAGATTCATCATTTGGAGACTTTTTCTGTCTCTGCAAAGTAAATACAAAATATTCCTAGTTCATGATGTTGACATTAGAGAGAACAGCCTGGCCCTCCCACACCTCGTTCCATGGGGCCCTGGTCAGAGAAAGAATCTGGGCCTGAGTGGAACACACAGAAAGGAGGGATTTAGGATTTGTAGAGCACTGAAGACTCTGCTTGGGACTTCGGGAGAATAGATATATAAAAGATCATAATGATAGGTGACAGAGATAGATAACACACATAAATGATGAGATAGAGATAGATGATGATAGAGACAGACTGCAATCACATTCCATTCTAATTAATTTGAAGATAGAGCAAATGCCACAAGGTTGCATCTTAGGTAGCTTGTAAACCCGAACTGAACTTCCTGCCTGTAGACGTGTGCGTGTCAAATACCCTTCACCTCTCCAGTTGCAGGCTAGAGAGGCTCATGGAGCATGTAGCTCCTGACCCAGCACATGCACCCAAGCACAAACACCTTCTCCCCTGCTAGGATATACTCTGGCTGAGAGTTGAGACGTTCATAGAATCTACCTGATTTTTTGCCCATTTCTATGATACCAATAGATAGATTTTATTGGTTCTATCAAACAATATTGACAGCCAGGCTTGGATCTCCCCAGAGTATTTCAAAGAAAGCTATGTAACTGTTTTACAAAGCACCAAAAATGAACGCAGGACCTCACTTGCAGTAATTCACGGCTTCAGATTCTACTGTCCTGACTTTAATGGGCACAGATATGAGATAGTTCTGTACCTTCCTCTATTCTGCTCTCTCTTGCTTGGCCAAGGTTGGGTCCATTGGAGGCAGAAGATAGATGCCTTTATACCCTGGACAAGTTGAACAAATCCGCCCCACTGCTGTCATTCCCTGAAAGTTACCTTACCTCACAGCAAGGAGTATCTGTGGAAGGCTCCTCACTTGGCAATACTGGCTTAGTTATTTCAGACTGAAAGCTCAGCTCAAATGTCACTTTACTCAGGAAAGCCTCCCAGACTAGATCACCCATTAAATAATTCTTAAACACCTCATCTGTCTTCTTTCTCACTCAAAACAATCGTTATTAATTCTCTAAGTGATGTCCAATAGAAATTTTGATGATAATGGAAAATAAATGTTCCATATCTGAGCTGCCCAGTACAGGGGTCATTAGCTGCATTCAGCTATTGAGCACTTGAAATGTTGTTAATGTAACTGAGACACTGCGTTTTTAACTATTTAATTTTAAATAACTTAAATTTAAATTGCTACACATAGCTAGTGGCTATCATTGTGGACATCGCCTGCAATTAGATTCTGTGTTTCAAGACAGCAAGGGTAATTCTGGTGTTTCTGTAACACTGTATCCCCAGTGCCCACACACAGTAAGCATTCAATTAACACATAATGACTTGAAAGGTTAATCAGTCTACTATTATTGGACTTCCCTGGTGGTGCAGTGGCTAAGAATCCACCTGGCAATGCAGGAGACACGGGTGCAAGCCCTGGTCCAGGAAGATCCCACATGCCGTAGAGCACCTAAGCCCGTGAGCCACAACTACTGAGCCTGCACTCTTGAGCCCACAAGCCACAAGTACAGAGCCTACGCTCTACAGCCAACGAGCCACAATTACTGAGCCCACATGCCACACCTACTGAAGCTCAGGGGCCTAGAGCCCATGCTCCACAACAAGAGAAGCCACCACAATGAGAAGCCCATGCACCACAACAAAGAGTAGCCCCCGCTCACCGCAACTAGAGAAAGCCCACACGCAGCAATGAAGACCCAACACAGCCAAAAAAATAAATAAATGAAAAATAAATTATGGTGGGACTAATGGCAGACACTAGGAGGGCTCACACCAAGGAGTACTTCCAAGAACTTCTGCTGCCAGTGTCCTTGTCCCCACGGTGAGCCACAGCCACCCCTGCCTCTGCAGGAGACCCTCAAACACTAGCAGCCGTGGGGCTGGCAGGGTCATGGGTTTCCGGCCGGGGGTCAGGCCTGAGACTCTGAGGTGGGAGAGCCGAGTTCAGGACATTGGACCATCAGACACCTCCAGACCCCATGTAATATCAAACAGGTAAAGTTCTCCCAGAGATCTCCATCTCAATGCAAAGACCCAGCTCCACTCAACGACCAGCCAGCTCCAGCGCTGGACACCCCATGCCAAACAACTAGCAAGACAGGAACTCAACCACACCCATTAGCAGAGAGGCTGTGTAAAATCATAAAAAGTTCACAGACACCCCAAAACACACCGCTGGATGTGGTCCTGCCACCAGAAAGACAAGATCCAGCCTCAACCACCAAAACAGAGGCACCAGTCCCTTCCACCAGGAAGCCTACACAACCCACTGAACCAAGCTTACCCACTGGGGGCAGATATCAAAAACAACGGGAACTACGAACCTGCAGCCTGCAAAAAGGAGACCCCAAACGCAGTAAGTTAAGCAAAAGGAGAAGACAAAGAAACACACAGCAGATGAAGAAGCAAGGTAAAAGCCACCAGACCAAACAAATGAAGAGGAAACAGGCAGTCTACCTGAAAAAGAATTCACAGTAATGATAGCAAAGATGATCCAAAATCTTAGAAATAGAATGAAGAAAATACAAGAAACGTTTAACAAGGACCTAGAACTAAAGGGCAAACAAACAATGATGAACAACACAATAAATGAAACTAATAATTCTCTAGAAGGAATCAATAGCAGAATAACTGAGGCAGAAGAACAGATAAGTGACTCAGAAGATAAAATAGTGGAAATAACTACCCCAGAGCAGAATAAAGAAAAAACAATGAAAAGAATAAAGGACAGTCTCAGAGACCTCTGGGACAACATTAAACACACAAACATTCGAATTATAGGGATCCCAGAAGAAGAAAAAAAGGAAGGGGCTGAGAAAATATTTGAAGAGATTATAGTTGAAAACTTCCCTAATATGGGAAGAGAAATAGTCAATCAACTCCAGGAAGTGCAGAGAGTCCCATATAGGATAAATGGAAAGAGAAACACGCCAAGACATAATAATCAAACTTTTCTAAGAATTTGTCCATTTCTTCCAGGTTGTCCATTTTACTGGCACATAGTTGCTTGTGGTAATCTCTCATGATCCTTTGCATTTCTGCAGTGTCAGTTGTTACTTCTCCTTTTTCATTTCTAAATCTGTTGATATGAGTCTTTTCCCTTTTTTTCTTGGTGAATCTGGCTAATGGTTTATCAATTTTGTTTATCTTCTCAAAGAACCAGCTTTTAGTTTTATTGATCTTTGCTATTGTTTTCTTTGTTTCCATTTTATTTATCTCTACTCTGATCTTTATGATTTCTTTCCTTCTGCTAACTTTGGGGTTTTTTTGTTCTTCTTTCTCTAATTGCTTTAGGTGTAAGGCTAGGTTGTTTATTTGAGATGTTTCTTGTTTCTTAAGGTAGGATTCTATTGCTATAAACTTCCCTCTTAGAACTGCTTTGCTACATCCCATAGGTTTGAGTCGTTGTGTTTTCACTGTCATTTGTTTCTAGGTATTTTTTGATTTCGTCTTTGATTTCTTCAGTGATCTCTTGGTTATTCAGCAGTGTATTGTTTAGCCTCCATCTGTTTGTATTTTTTACAGATTTTTTCCTGTAACTGATATCTAGTCTCATAGCGTTGTGGTCAGAAAAGATACTTGATAACGATTTCAATATTCTTAAATTTACCAAGGCTTGCTTTGTGACCCAAGATATGATCTATTCTGCAGAATGTTCCACAAGCACTTGAGAAGAAAGTGTATTCTGTTGTTTTTCGATGAATTGTCCTATAAATATCACTTAAGTCCATCTTGTTTAATGTATCATTCAAAGCTTGTGTTTCCTTATTCATTTTCATTTTGGATGATCTGTCCATTGGTGAAACTGAGGTGTTAACATCCCCTAATATGATTCTGTTACTGTTGATTTCTCATTTTATGGCTGTTAGCATTTGCCTTGTGTATTGAGGTGCTCCTATGTTGGGTACATAAATATTTACAATTGTTATATCTTCTTCTTGGATGGATCCCTTGATCATTAGGTAGTGTCCTTCTTTGTCTCTTGTAATAGTCTTTATTTTAAAGTCTCTTTTGTCTGATATGAGAATTGCTACTCCAGCTTTCTTTTCCGTCCCATTTGCATGGAATACCTTTTTCCAACACCTCACTTTCAGTCTGTATGTGTCCCTAGGTCTGAAGTGGGCCTCTTGTAGACATCACGTATACAGGTCTTGTTTTTGTATCCATTCAGCCATTTTATGTCTTTTGGTTGGAGCATCTAATCCATTTACATTTAAGATAATTATCAGTATGTATATTCCTGTTACCATGTTCTTAATTGTTTTGGGTTTGTTATTGTAGGTCTTTTCCGTCTCTTGTGTTTCCTGCCTAGAGAAGTTCCTTTAGCATTTGTTGTAAAGCTGGTTTGGTGGTGCTGAATTCTCTTAGCTTTTGCTTGTCTGTAAAGGTTTTAATGTCTCTGTTGAATCTGAATGAGATCTTTGCTGGCTAGAGTAATCTTTTGGTAGGTTTTTCCCTTTAATCATTTTAAATATGTCCTGTCTCTCCCTTTTGGCTTGCAGAGTTTCTGCTGAAAGATCAGCTGTTAACCTTATGGGGATTCCCCTGTATGCTATTTGTTGTTTTTCCCTTGCTGCTTTTAACATTTTTTCTTTGTATTTAATTTTTGATACTTTGATTAATATGTGTCTTGGCGTGTTTCTCCTTGGATTTATCCTGTATGGGACTCTCTGCGCTTCCTGGAATTGATTGACTATTTCCTTTCCCATATTAGGGAAGTTTTCAACTATAATCTCTTCAAACATTTTCTCAATCCCTTTCTTTTTCTCTTCTTCTTCTGAGACCCCTATAATTTCAATGTTGGTGTGTTTAATGTTGTCCCAGAGGTCTCTGAGACTGTCCTCAATTCTTTTCATTCTTTTTTCTTTATTCTGCTCTGCAGTACTTATTTCCACCATTTTATCTTCCAGGTCACTTATCCGTTCTTCTGCCTCAGTTATTCTGCTAATGATTCCTTCTAGAAAATTTTTAATTTCATTTATTGTTTTGTTCATCATTGTTTGTTTGCTCTTTAATTCTTCTAGATCCTTGTTAAACGTTTCTTGTATTTTCTCCATTCTATTTCTAAGATTTTGGATCATCTTTACTATCATTACTCTGAATTCTTTTTCAGGTAGACTGCCTATTTCCTCTTCATTTATTTGGTCTGGTGGGTTTTTGCCTTGCTCCTTCATCTGCTGTGTGTTTCTGTCTTCTCATTTTGCTTAACTTACTGTGTTTGGGGTCTCCTTTTCGCAGGCTGCAGGTTTATAGTTCCCGTTGTTTTTGGTGTCTGCTCCTAGTGGCTAAGGTTGGTTCAGTGGGTTTGGTAGGCTTCCTGGTGGAGGGGATTTGTGCCTGTGTTCTCGTGGATGAGACGTGATCTTGTCTTTCTGGTGGGAGGACTGCGTCTGGTGGTGTGTTTTGGGGTGTGTGACCTTATTATGGTTTTAGGCAGCCTCTCTGCTAATGGGTGGGGCTGTGTTCCTGTCTTGCTAGTTTTTGGCATAGGGTGTCCAGCCCTGTAGCTTGCTGGTCGTTGAATGGAGCTGGGTCTTAGCATTGAGATGGAGATCTCTGCGAGAGCTTTCACCATTTGATATTATGTGGAGCCTGGAGGTCTCTGCTGGACCAATGTACTGAACTTGGCTCTCTCACCTCAGAGGCACAGGCCTGACACCCCGCCAGAGCACCAAGACCCTCTCAGCCACATAGCCAGCTACGTGGGGAGTTTCTTGCCTTTTGATATGTCTGAGGTTTCTGCCAGCATTCAGTAGGTGTGCTGTAGGAGTTGTTCAACATGTAGATGTATTTCTGATGTATTTGTGGAGAGGAAAGTGATCTCCATGTCTTACTCCTCCACCATCTTGAAGGTCTCCCCTATCAAACATTTAGAGAAGAGCTAAAACCTATCCTTCTCAAACTCTTCCAAAATATAGCAGAGGGAGGAACACTCCCAAACTCATTCTATGAGGCCAGCATCACCCTGATACCAAAACCAGACAAAGATGTCACACAGGAAGAAAACTGCCATCCAATATCACTGATGAATATAGATGCAAAAATCCTCAGCAAAATACTAGCAAACAGAATCCAACAGCTCATTAAAAGGATCATACACCATGATCAAGTGGGGTTTATCCCAGGAATGCAAGTATTCTTCAATATATGCCAATCAATCAATGTGATAAACCATATTAACAAACTGAAGGAGAAAAACATATGATCGTCTCAGTATATGCAGAAAAAGCTTTTGACAAAATTCAACACCCGACTGTGGTACCAGGGCAGCCTGCCAAGTGAGCTGTCAGAAGGGCAGACAGAACGAGAGGAACCAAGATGGTGGAGTAGAAGGACGTGCTCTCACTCCCTCTTGTGACAACACCAGTATCACAACTAGCTGCTGGACAATCATTGACAGGAAGACACTGGAACTCACCAAAAAAGATACCCCACATCTAAAGACAAAGGAGAAGACACAATGAGACGGTAATAGGGGAGCAATCACAGTAAAATCAAATGCCGTAAGTCCTGGGTGCGTGACTCACAGACTGGAGAACACTTATACCACAGAAGTCCACCCACTGGAGTGAAGGTTCTGAGCCCCACGTCATGCTTCCCAACCTGGGGGTCCAGCAACGGGAGGAGGAATTCCTAGAGAATCAGGACTTTGAATCCTAGTGGGATTTGATTGCAGGACTTCGACAGGACTGGGGGAAACAGAGACTCCACTCGTGGAGGGCAAACACAAAATAGTGTGTGCATCGGGACCCAGGGGAAGAGGCAGTGACCCCAGGGGAGACTGAACCAGGCCTATCTTCTAGTGTTGGAGGGTCTCCAGCAGGGGGCGGGGGGGGCTCTGTTTCACCGTGGGAACAAGGACACTGGCAGCAGAAGTTCTGGGAAGTATTCCTTGGCGTGAGCCCCCCCAGAGTCTGTCATTAGCCCCACCAAAGAACCCAGGTAGGCTCCAGTGTTGGGTTGCCTCAGGCCATACAACCAACAGGGAGGGAACCCAGCCCCACCCATCAACAGTCAAGTGGATTAAAGTTTTACTGAGCTCTGCCCACCAGAGCAACAGTCGGCTCTACCCACCACCAGTCCCTCCCATCAAGCCTCTTAGATAGCCTCATCCACCAGAGGGCAGACAGCAGAAGCAAGAAGAACTACAATCCTGCAGCCTGTGGAACAAAAACCACATTCACAGAAAGACAGACAAGATGAAAAGGCAGAGGGCTATGTACCAGATGAAGGAACAAGATAAAACCCAGAAAAACAACTAAATGAAGTGGAGATAGGCAACCTTCCAAAAAAAGAATTCAGAATAATGATAGTGAAGATGATCTAGGACCTCGGAAAAAGAATGCAGGCAAAGATCGAGAAGATGCAAGAAATATTTAACAAACACCTAGAAGAATTAAAGGACAAACAAACAGAGATGAACAATACAATAACTGAAAGGAAAACTACACTAGAAGGAATCAATAGCAGAATAACTGAGGCAGAAGAACGGATAAGTGACCTGGAAGACAGAAAGGTAGAATTCAATGCTGCGGGACAGAATAAAGAAAAAAGAATGAAAAGAAATGAACACAGCCTAATAGGCCTCTGGGACAACATTAAACACAACGACATTCACATTATAGTGGTCCCAGAAGGAGAAGCAAGAGAGAGAAAGGACCAGAGAAAATATTTGAAGAGATTATAGTCGAAAATTTCCCTAACATGGGAAAGGAAATAGCCACCCAAGTCCAGGAAGTGCAGCGAGTCCCATAAAGGATAAACCCAAGGAGAAACACGCCGAGACACATAGTAATCAAATTGGCAAAAATTAAAGACAAAAAAAATTATTGAAAGCTGCAAGGGAAAAACAACAAATAACATACAAGGGAACTCCCATAAGGTTAACAGCTGATTTCTCAGCAGAAACTCTACAAGCCAGAAGGGAGTGGCATGATATACTTAAAGTGATGAAAGGGAAGAACCTACAACCAAGATTACTCTACCTGGCAAGGACCTCATTCAGATTTGATGGAGAAATCAAAAGCTTTACAGAAAAGCAAAAGCTAAGAGAATTGAGCACCACCAAACCAGCTCTACAACAAATGCTAAAGGAACTTCTCTAACTGGGAAACACAAGAGAAGAAAAGGACCTACAAAAACAAATCCAAAACAATTAAGGAAATGGTCATAGGAACATACATATTGATAATTACATTAAACGTGAATGGATTAAATGCTCCAACAAAAACACATAGGCTTCCTGAATGGATACAAAAACAAGACCCATATATATGCTGTCTACAAGACACCCACTTCAGACCTAGGGACACATACAGACTGAAAGTGAGGGGATGGAAAAAGATATTCCATGCAAATGGAAATAAAAAAAAAGCTGGAGTACCGATCCTCATATGAGATAAAATAGACTTTAAAATAAAGAATGTTACAAGAGACAAGGAAGGACACTCCATAATGATTAAGGGATCAATCCAAGAACAAGATATAACAATTATAAATATATATGCACCCAACATAGGAGCACCTCAATACATAAGGCAACTGCTAACAGCTATAAAAGAGGAAATCGACAGTAACACAATAATAGTGGGGGACTTTAACACCTCACTTACACCAATGGACAGATCATCCAAAATGAAAATAAATAAGGAAACAGAAGCTTTAAATGACACAATAGACCAGATAGATTTAATTGACATTTATAGGACACCCCATCCACAAACAGCAGATTACACTTTCTTCTCAAGTGCGCATGGAACATTCTCCAGGATAGATCACATCTTGGGTCACAAGTCAAGCCTCAGTTAATTTAAGAAAATTGAAATCATATCAAGCATCTTTTCTGACCACAACGCCATGAGATTAGAAATTAATTACAGGGAAAAAAACATAAAAAACACAAACACATGGAGGCTAAACAATATGTTACTAAATAACCAAGAGATCACTGAAGATATCAAAGAGGAAATCAAAAAATACCTAGAGACAAATGACAATGAAAACACGACGATCCAAAACCTATGGGATGCAGCAAAAGCAGTTCTAAGAGGGAAGTTTATAGCTATGCAAGCCTACCTCAAGAAACAAGAAAAATCTCAATAAACAATCTAACCTTACACCTAAAGGAAGTAGAGAAAGAAGAACAAACAAAACCCAAAGTTAGCAGAAGGAAAGAAATCATAAAGATCAGAGCAGAAATAAATGAAATAGAAACAAAGAAGACAAGAGCAAACATGAATAAAACTAAGAGCTGGTTCTTTGAGAAGATAAACAAAACTGATAAACCATTAGCCAGACTCATCAAGAAAAAGAGGGAGAGGACTCAAATTAATAAAATTAGAAATGAAAAATTAGAAGTCACAACACACACCACAGAAATACAAAGAATCCTAAGAGACTACTACAAGCAACTCTATGCCAACAAAATGGAAAACCGGGAAGAAATGGAAAACTTCTGAGAAAGGTATAACCTTCCAAGACTGAACCAGGAAGAAATAGAAAATATGAACAGACCAATCACAAGTAATGAAATTGAAACTGTGATTAAGAATCTTCCAACAAACAAAAGTCCAGGACCAGATGGCTTCACAGGTGAATTCTATCAAACATTTAGAGAAGAGCTAACACCCATCCTTCTCAAATGCTTCCAAAAAATTGCAGAGGAAGGAACAGTCCCAAACTCATTCTATGAGGCCACCATCACCCTGATATCAAAACCAGACAAAGATACTACAAAGAAAGAAAATTACACACCAATATCACTGATGAATATAGATGCAAAAATCCTCAACAAACTACTAGCAAACAGAATCCAACAACACATTAAAAGGATCATACACCACGATCAAGTGGGATTTATCCCAGGGATGCAAGGATTCTTCAATATACGCAAATCAATCAATGTGATACACCATATTAACAAATTGAAGAAGAAAAACAATATGATCATCTCAATAGATGCAGAAAAAGCTTTTGACAAAATTCAACACCCATTTATAATAAAAACTCTCCAGAAAGTGGGCATAGAGGGAACCTACCTCAACATAATAAAGGCCATATATGACAAACCCACAGCAAACATCATTCTCAATGGTGAAAAACTGAAAGCATTTCCTCTAATATCAGAAACAAGACAAGGATGTCCACTCTCGCCACTAATATTCAACATAGTTTTGGAAGTCCTAGCCATGGCAATCAGAGAAGAAAAAGAAATAAAAGGAATACATATTGGAAAAGAAGGAGTAAAACTGTCACTGTTTGCAGATGACATGATACTATACATAGAGAATCCTCAAGATTTCACCAGAAAACTATTACAGCAAATCAATGAATTTGGTAAAGTTGCAGAATACAAAATTAATGCACAGAAATCTCTTGCATTCCTATACACAACCCAATCCAAAAATGGGCAGAAGACCTAAATAGACATTTCTCCAAAGAATACATACAGATGGCCAAGAAACACGTGAAAAGCTGCTCAACATCAGTAATTATTAGAGAAATGCAAATCAAAACTACAGTGAGGTATCACCTCACACCAGTTAGAATGGGCATCATCAGAAAATCTACAAACAACAAATGCTGGAGAGGGTGTGGAGAAAAGGGAACCCTCTTGCACTGTTGGTGGGAATGTAAATTGATACAGCCACTATTGAGAACAGTATGGAGGTTCCTTAAAAAACTAAAAATAGAATTACCATATGATCCAGCAATCCCACTACTGGGCATATACCCAGAAAAAACCATAATTCAAAAAGACACATGCACCCCAATGTACATTGCAGCACTATTTGCAATAGCCAGGACATGGAAGCAACCTAAGTGTCCATCGACAGATGAATGGATAAAGAAGATGTGGCATATGTATACAGTGGAATATTACTCAGCCATAAAAAGAAACAAAATTGAGTTATTTTTAGTGAGATGGATGGATCTAGAGTCTTTCATACAGAGTGAAGTAAGTCAGAAAGAGAAAAACAAATACCACATGCTAACACATATATATGGAATCTATATTTTAAAAAATGGTTCTGAAGAACCTAGGGGCAGGATAGGAGCAAAGACGCATACGTAGAGAATGGACCTGAGGACACGGGGAGGGGAAAGGTTAAGCTGGGACGAAGTGAGAGAGTGGCATGGACTTACATATACTACCAAATATAAAATAGATAGCTTGTGGGAAGCAGCTGCGTAGCACAGGGAGATCAGCTTGGTGCTTTGCGTCCACCTAGAGGGGTGGGATAGGGAGGGTGGGAGGGAGACGCAAGAGGGTGGAGATATGGGGATATATGTATATGTATAGCTGATTCACTTTGTTATACATCAGAAACTCACACACCATTATAAAGCAATTATACTCCAATAAAGATGTTAAAAAATTAATTTAAAAGAATAGTCTAATATTATTTATTTATTATTTATTTATTATTTATTTATTATTTATTACTTATTTACTTATTTCAACTCTCTTGGAACCTATTTCACAAATGATTACAAGGTGATCACTGGCTATCACTAGCTATTCAGGCTGAGTGGGGACAGTGTAAACAATGTAGGAAAAGGGGAAGGGAGCAGGAAGGAAGAGAAGAGGGCTACCTGAGTTTACATTCTGGTTCAGATACTTAGTAGCTATATGACATTGGGAAAGTCATTTAACCTCATTGAGTTTCCTCATCTGTAAAATTTGGACAATAGTATCTATCTATCTAGCTAGCTAGCTAGCTAGGGTTGCTGTGATGGTGAAATAAAATAATGCATACAAAGCACTATAAACATAAGTGGTATCTATTACAACTATTTTTTTTTTTGGAAGAGGATTCATCAGACAGTAATAGCATAACCCAAGTAACCAAATTCTATACAAAAAGCATAAGCCCTAGCATCTCTCCTGAAAAATTTCTCTTCTTTCTCTATTTTCAACCAAATCCAAATAGGATCCTTTATGCCACCCTCCTACCTCCTCTTTTTCGTGTGGGTAATGACTTAGCCAATACGTAGCCACCAAACCCATGATTCAATAGCATCTTATATAGGGACATTTTTTTCACCACATACAGGCTTCCTAAAACCACATAGTCTCCTCTATATTGGCCTCTGTTGGTGATGCAGCCTGCTCTGAGTATTTATCATGCCAACGGGTACCTCTGTCTTTGGCCCTCCCTCCCCTACCAGTACAGCCACTGGGAGAGATGCCAGCATTTCAGGCCATGATGCTCAGGGTGAGAAACAGCATTCACAGTGTGGAACTGATAGCTAAGGTTAAGGATGTGAGACTTGCTGATCTGAACATCCCATATACAGCTTCTTATAACCAAGGGCAAGGTTGTCATATAACTCATTAACATTGCAAGGACCATTGAGCCTTCCCATTTCAAAGCAAAGTTGAAAGTACTTTAAAAATTGGAAAATAAAATGAAATTTGAAGTAAATTAATCCTACTTTTTAAAAAATTCTGAACCCCATGTATCTAAAATCCAGTCACTCTCCAATATACAAATAAATAAAATGCGCGTAACTTATCAACTTCAGGGGCCAGACAATAAAAAAACAAGATCTGTATCTTAATGAGGTCCCACCTTAGTTAAGCAAAGCATACTACAGCTTCCAGTTTTACTTGTCACGTGGAGTAAGGAGAGGTCACAGAACATATTGCCTGTGCCCAAAAAGCCTTTAGAAACCATTTGATCCAGGCTTCCTTTTTTGTAGATACGGAACTGAAATGCAGAGAGGGAACATGACTTTTCCAAGGGCACACAAAACTGTTAGTAGAACGTTGGACCCAGGACTCCAGATTCAGAGGCATATGGTGATATAATGAAAATTACATAAAGTTAAGACTCAGACCTAAATTTAAATACTGGATCTTCCTTTTACTAGCTGAAGTTACTTAACCTCTCCAATCATTATTTTTCTCACTCATAGTATGGGACTAATAATGATCCATCTCACATGTTTACTGTGAGGACTAAATAAGAAAACATATAAAACACTTACTTTGTGCTGGACATATAGGACAAGTTCAGTAAAACTTATTTTTCTTCTCTTGACCATCTAGTATAGTATTCTTATCATTCAGCTATCCTATATCTTTATCTGCTCCATGGCAATAACAGCAATAATTATATTTTTGTGAAATGAAATGGAGACAAATTTGGTCACTAGAATTTCTCTCGAGAATAACATTGCCTTGGATTGGAAGACTGCCTTGGTAAGTGCTTAAAGCAGAAGGATAGAAAGTGACCCTCCTCACAACTCCCCCACCCACCCCGCCCCCCAAAAAACAAGCACCCTGGATAAGCAGGTAGCACCAAGTCTTAGGATGGGGAAGTATGTGCTATGAATGGAATGGGGAAGGAATTCTGTTATCTTAGAATATGAAAGAACAAGAAATTGGCCAGCTAGAAAGAGACTGGGTTCAGAGGACGGGTTAGTGAAACTCCACAGGGGTGTGGTAGCTAACAGTATCTGTTGTACATGTTAAAGTCATTTGTAAATTATTCTCCATATCCTCTACAAAATTTCAGTAAATTCTATACTGGTATTACTTTATATAAGTGGATTATTTGGAGGAAACTTGAATTTCTAGGGATCCAGGGGAAGGTTTTGGACTTCCACAGACCATGGAATTGGCAGGGATTCAGGCTAATTACAACTAGGTCTGACACTGAGGTTGCACCTAACTTCTTAGCCATGAACATCTCAAGCTTTATAGAATAGGATGTTTATTGAATCCATGTCTTTTAGGTGCCCTGTCCCTAATCTAGCTTCCACTGAGATGGGATTCAAGCTCTGGGGACTAAGTACATCTACATTAGAGGTAGGTGCTCAAGAGACAAAGAACTGAAAGCCAAAGCTTCTTAAGTGCCCCAAAGGAAATCGGCAAAGCATTATTTCCAAGTATCGGTCACTAGCTCCAGAGGAGGAGGAAGGGGAGAAGTGACCAAATGTCAAGTCCAGTTTTTTTTTTTTTAACATCTTTATTGGAGTATAATTGCTTTACAGTGGTGTGTTAGTTTCTGCTGTATAACAAAGTGAATCAGCTATACATATACATATATCCCCATATCTCCTCCCTCTTGCATCTCTCTCCCACCCTCCCTATCCCACCCCTCTAGGTGGTCACAAAGCACCAAGCTGATATCCCTGTGCTATGCGGCTGCTTCCCACTAGCTATCTATTTTACATTTGGTAGTGTATATATGTCCATGCCGCTCTGACCTTCCCAATGACCTTTTTAAAGAATCAATTCTAGGTTAGTCTTGATACTAACTTTTCCCTAAAATGATATATTCCTCTCTTTCTTTTTTTTTTTTTTTCCTCTCTTTCTTGATTCATCTTGAACATATAGTCCCCATAGCCTCCAGGCTTTCTAGAATCTTCATTGACAACTCCAGATATCCCAAAGATAACTGGGATATTCAATCCCTGTTTTCTGCTAACACCTAGGTAGAAAGTCCCTGAAGAGAGAACAAAAACTTGACATGATAAAAGATATGTGGGAAAAAAAAAGCCGCCCTTTTAGTGCCCTGAGGTCCTTATTTCAGCAATTCTCAAATTTAATGTGTATAAGAATCACCTAAGCAAAACATAAGGCTTCCTTCAGCCCCACCAGAGAAATTCTGATTCAGTCTGGGATAGCATTCAGGAAACTGCATTTGTAACAATATCTCTGCTTCTTCTACAGATAGTATATTAGTCTGCTAATATACTAATATATATTAGCAGGGCTAATCTAACAAATAACCACCGACTGGGTAGCTTAAACAACAGAAATTTCTCACAGTTCTGAATGGGGGGAGTCCAATAGCAAGGTGTTGGCAGGTTTGGTTTCTCTTGAGGCCTCTCTCTTTGGCTTGCAGATGGTGGTGTCATTTCTGTGTCCTCAACATGGCCTTTTCTCTGTGCATGTGCATCCCTTGTGTCTCTCCCTCTTCATGTAATAATACCAGTTCTATTGGACTAGAGCCTATCGTCATGACTTCATTTAATGTTAATTATCTCCTTAAAGGCCCTATCTCCAAAAACAGTCAAATTGAGGGTTAGGACTTCGACATATGAATGGGAGGTGAGGATCAACTCAGTTCATAACAGATAGTCTATAAACTTTACTTGGAGAAATAATGATGGCTGAAATGTGAAGTACAGAATACAGTTAGTCAGAAACAGCTACCCAGAACCCATGGTGTACAGATTCTAGGGTACTTACAGGAGAAACTACAAAAGTAATTAAAATGCCCCTGTCTTCATGAAAATCTAAGGTAAAAGAGGAATTTTATAAATACAGTCAAGACATTTACAAGTGCCAAATAAATACAGTGACCATATAATTTACCATCTAAATAGGACACTTGAGCGTAAAACAAGGCAACAGGCATAAACTGGAATATCCAGGGTAAACCATACCCTCTGGTCATCCTATATTTTCTTCTTAAATGTTCAGGGACAAAGCCAACTTTAAAAGGTAGGCAGCAGCCTAATCCATTTACTTTTACTGCACACCTAATAAAATGATTTCCTTCCAGGTGAATTCATCTTATAAAACATAAATAGTACTTGAGAGGGTATGGGGGTTAGAGGGAAGGGAGTAGTGAGGCATGAAACCATTATCACTTATTAATGCCTTAGCTTGAATTACTTTTCCATATTAACTTGAGGTCTCAGTTGAGGCCTGTTAAAAAGGATACAGAACAGGTATGCTTCGATAAAGGAAGGAGGAAAAGGCCATGGATGAGGAAATGGAGGCTCCAAGAAGTTAATTTGTTACACAGCTCATAAGCAGAGAGAGGCTGTTTTCCAACCCTGGCCCTTCTGCCTCCTATTCTGGTGTTCCTATCTATCCGTTATACTCCAAGATCTCTAGGAAATAATAGCCTTACATGAGTGTCAGGGATTCTGGGCAGCCAACGAATAGAAGAGAAGCCTGGAGCACTTGACAGGTGTGGTAGCAGAATAACACACATCCCAACCCTGGCAAAGATGTCCACATCCCAATCCCCAGAATCTGAGAACATGCTAGGCTATATGGAAAAAGGGAACTAAGGCTGAAGATGGAATTAAGGTTACTGATCAGCTGACTTTTAAGTAGAGATTATCCTGGATCACCTGGGTGGGTCCAATATAATCAAAAGGGTCCTTAACAGTTGGAGAGGGAGACAGAAGGGTAGGTCAGAGCAATCCCACATGAGAAAGAGTTGACTGGTCATTGCTGGTTTAAAGATGGAGGATGGAGCCACAAGCCAAGCAAATGTAGCCTCTAGAAGCTGGAAAAGGAAAAGAAAGAGATTCTCCCCTAGAGCCTCCAGGAAGGAATTCAGCCCTGCCGACAACTTGGTTTTTAGCCCAGTGAGATTCACTTTGGACTTCTGGACTTCTTTGACCTCCAGAATTGTAAGATAATAAATTTGTATTATCTGAGTCACTAAGTCTGTGGTAATTTGTTATAGCAGCAATGGAAAACTAATACAACACAGCAGGAAGACTGATAAGGTGAGACAGTGGCGGGGGGGGGGGGGGCGGCAGTGCGCACGTGTGTGTGTGTGTGTGTGTGTGTGTGTGTGTGTGAAACAGATAGACACACACAGAGACCCAACAGAGTTGAGGTAATTTATCTGCCAAGGCAAACTTCATCTACTTTGCTATTCTGCCCAACAGATAAAATGAGTAGACACTTTAGATAATAGTTTTTAATATAAGTAAACTTGGAGTTTTCTAGTATTCAAAATCTGCATGAATAAATCACTCATTTGATAATACTGCAATAGCTCATTTGATCCCTAGGACAGGTGCAAAGTCCCCTCCCTTCCCAGTACATCTCTCTGCAAAGAATCAGCATTTTACAACTAGAACTTCAAATAGAGTAAATTAAGAGAAGGAAGATTAAAATAAAATGTTTCCCTTCCAAATTTTCCTCTGAACAGAACAAGTCTTCCTGCATGACCCAAGGATGATTTTGCCAATGACTTGCACAAGCATGAAATTCTATTTACTCTGCATTTATTTTTCTATTACTTGATTCCATGGAAAAAGAAGAGTGTTAACCAATTATAGAGGAAGCTGACTCTAAAAGTGCTCTTCCCAATTGACAACCAGATTTTCAGGGCCAGGGCTTCAGCTGTGAATATATTACACTGTCTCAGAGAAGGTCCCTGGCTGGGCTCTCACACGGTACCAATTCTGACAATGTCAGAATTCTAATAGCTCTACAATTTTTACTACCTTGAGCACTGTATCAAGAATAATGCCCTATCAACCTTTAAACCAACAGTCTACAAAAGGATTTCTCTTCAATTGAATGTTGAACAATTGGATGACTGGCTCATGGGGCTTAAGATTTTCATCAGTCTCTCACCAAAAAGAATTCAATTCTTTCCAAGAGCTCAGCAGTTAATATCCACAGCAGGGAAAACAATTAGCCAATTCATAAAGTTGGGTTCAGTTGATACTTCCATTGGAAAGGGAAATTGCTTTTTAGCTTATGTAAGAATCTATAACTTGATTTCAGGCAAGACTAGCCTTCCACAGAGTGTTCACCCTTGGACAGACATTCCTTTTGTCTTAGGGCATCGTGACTCTATGCATATTCCAACCAGTGCCACTGGCACCATCACAACAGGATTAAATTTACAAAGTCCACTTCTGTAGTGGACTGTGATATCATCTACCCAGCATAATATTCCTTTCCCCTTTCTTCTTATAACCAAACCTGTGGGAAACTCATTCCATAACATTTAAGTGAGATCATCATCTCATAATCCCCACCCTCCAGACCACTTGAATTGGCAGGTGACTCAGCCTACCCCATGTATCTGGCCACCATGATTAGTTCAGAGACAGGTGCCTGAAGCAAGCTAGAACAACCAGAGTCTCCCCCTAAGAGTTGATATGTAAACTATGAGAGTGAACAGTTTTGGGTTTTTTTCTCTAGGACTGCAAGCCATGAGGATCATATAAACCTAGAGCTGTTCTGACCATATTTCCAGCCATATGGAGAAAGCTCACCCAAGAATGTAACCATACAGAGGAAAGTAGAGTCAAGAGATGTAAAAAGAGAGTAACATCCCTGATTGCACTGTTTAAGCCCCTAAATGCAGAAATGTCTGAAATCAGACAACCCCTGGACATCTTAAGTGAACCAATAAATTCCTTTTTGCTTAAGCCATTTTGGGTATGTGTAAGTTGTAACCAAAACAGTCCTAGTACAGCTTCCCAAAACCTGTTTTATCCTCTCCACCACAAGGTTCTCAACCTGGGCAGCACATCAGATTCACCTGGGAAGATTTTAAATCCCAATGCCCAGGCCACACCTCAGATCAATTATAAGTCTCAGGAGGGAGGTGGGAACCCAGTCATCAGCATTTTTAAAGTTCCCCAGGTAGTTCCAGTTGTAGCAAAGGTTGAGAATCATGGTCCTAGAGAGCAAATGTCACTAGGTGACCTTTGGTATTAAATCACTATTTCTCAAGCTTGACTGGGCATCAGAATTCCCTGGGGAAGTTTTTTTAAAACATAGGCTCCCGAGTTCCAGCCATGGAGATTTTAATTTAATAGACCTGAGCACAAGAATCTAACTGCTCTCTGACTATCCCAAGGTGATCCTAATGCTCAACCCAAGTTTGAGAACAAACAGAAAAGAGTAGTGGTATCAAAAGTGGTTTGCAGTTACCACCCCATGAATACTGTCAATCAATCAATCCACTGGGGTTTGGTAAGAAAATGTCAAAATTTCCACATAAATAACCTATTTATTTCTATTTCTATACATTTTATTAATGTTTATAATATATTAAATCAATTTTGTATGTAATACTTTGCAAATAAATGCATATCTATCGGGATGCATACGTTTTTTGACAAAGGTGGGTGATCAAGTATGTCTGGAGAGAACTGGATTAGAGTCCTGTAAGCCTCATAAGCACACTTTGGCCTTAAGCATAGTTAGCTGAGACTCCAAGCATCTAGTACATATTTCCAGACATGATCATGCTTTTTCCTATAGAAACAGAACTTCATATAAAATAGTGATACCTATTAATGAGACATTCTTATAAAAAAAAAAAGAAGCCAAGAAATATAGTAATAGATTAAGGTTAATCCTGAAGAGGAAAAAGGAACTCTGTGGCACCATGTAGTATCCTTTGATTTTTAACTGGAAATAAACAGCTTCTCTATTGGTTTCCTTTGTACCCTCCTATAGGAAACTTCTGAATTGTTTTCTATCCCTTTTAAGAGACTTCTAAATTTTTTTTTCTGATCTCCTGACTGTGACCTGTTCACAGCCATTTGCAAACTGCTTGCCCTGGTAGAAAAAGGAATCAAAGTCCATTGGGATTTTGATTTTTCCTGTTTCTTCCTGTTTTCCCTGTGGCATGATGTGAGATATTGTTCTCTAATTATATCTTCCAACTCTATCCCAATCTTAATGCTTAAGTAATTAACAGAAAAATAATTTAACAAAACTCTGCATTTTCTATAATCCTTACCTGCTTCCCAGAGCAATTTCAAAATTACTAATCTTTAAAGGGATCAACTCTTTTGTTCCTACCAAAAAGTCTAAACATTGCCTTTCTTTAGAGGCAATGTTTTCCACATTGTCTTTGAGAGTGCCCTACTAAAAAGTAAAAGCCCTTGAGAGAAATCAGAGATTAGTAACTTAGTGAAGGGAAGTTTGAAAGTACATCAAACCACTTTTCAAAATGCCAGCTAGGTGAAAGCTGGGTCCCCAAAGCAGGAGACTCAGAGTAGATAAATTTGGACAGAAGGGTCAGTAGATTGAATGATTTAGATTCACGAGTATAGAGCAATGGGTCTCAAATCTGACTGCTTAAGTCACCAAGTGCCAGGTGCCTGTTAAACATGCAAATTCCTGAGCTCCATCCCCAGAGATTCCAAATCAGTAGTTCTGGGATAGAACCCAGGAAACTGCAGTATTTAAAAAAAAAAAAAACTCCCACAGATGAACCAGGGACATAATCAGATCTGAAGTGACTAGCAGAGAGTATTGTCTAGAGAAGGTAGGCATTCAGGGGAGAGAATGAAAGTTCTGGGTACAGGTTGGCAGTGAATAAAGAGCTGGGTCCTCATAGAGGCCAAAGACAAATTATTCACTTGCAATTGCACTGAGCCCAGACCAGACTACAGATGTCAGTGAATTAAAGTATTATTGATTTATTCTTATGTGCTACAAAGTTTCCTGATTTAATCAGCTTCAATCCAATGATTATTTATTCAGCACAGACTAGTTATAAGGCCCTGGGATGGACAAGAATGACAAATATATCGCTTATATGTGGAATCTAAAAAAAAAGATACAAATGAACTTATTTACAAAACAGAAATAGACCCACAGACATAGAAAACAAACTTATGGTTACCAAAGGGGAAAGGGTGGGTGGACAAATTAGGAGGTTGACATTAACATATACACTAATGTATGTAAAGTAGACAACCAACAAGGACTTACTGTATAGCACAGGGAACTATATTCAATATTTTGTAATAACCTATAAGGGAAAAGAATTTGAAAAAGAATGGATATATATATGTATGTATAACTGAATCACAGTGCTGTACACCTGAAACTTACACAACATTGTAAATCAACTATACTTCAATTAAAAAAAAGAAAATATACTAAATGGGGGGACCCGGAAAAAAGAATGCCCTGGGATGGATGTTATGATGAATATGAAGAAAAATAAGGCAGTAAGTACCTGTGCTCCAAGGACTCATGAGGTATTTTTTCAAGTAAACCAGAATCTGATAAGTGCTCTAATACAAGTGCAACCAACATGCTATGGGAAAATAAGGGACAAAGGAATTTATTCCAATTGGAGGCCTCTTGGGAGGCCTTATGGAGTAGTTATTATTTGAGAAATGTCTTTGAAGGCAGGCAAAACAGGGAATTCCTGGAAAAGAAGATAGAATAAGCAAGTGTGCCAAGATGGGACAGAGCTGGACCTGTACAAGAAAGGGAGAGTTGTCTCATTTAGTTTGAGTCTAAGAGCACCTTACAATACTGCCATTTGTGGATTATAATTCTGTGGATGGTTGGGATTGTGTTATGTAAAATAAAGTGAGAAATATAAGTAGAGGTCAGATTGTAGGCACAAAGGAGGCCAGACATTATTCTATATTTAAGGGGGAACCATTCTGAGAGGCAAAATGACACACTCAGATCTTTTTTTTTTTTTTTCCTGAAAGTTACTCTGGACCTAATGTGAAGGATAGAAAAAATAAAGACCAGTTAGGAGTGGGGTATAATAAAGGAAATGAAGGCCTCAGCCTGAGTCATGGCGCTGAGAGTGAGAAGATAAGACACAAAAAAGGGAAAAGTCATATGTCTTCTGAATTAACTGTAGTGTTGGGAAAGAGTGGATGATGGTTAAAAACATAACCCTAATTTTTTTTCTCAGAACTTTTAGCCTTCCATAGGTTACAGTGCCAAGTAAATTAGGAGAGGGGAGAGTGGAGAAGTCCAACTCCTCTTTATAAAAATAATTCTTAACCACAGAAATGCTAAAACCACAGGGGGGAGAAAAAGGTTGGTTACTTTACTACCCTACCACATCTTTTTTGAAGAGGGGGTTGTGAGGAATTAGCCAGCTTGATGGCCAACCTTATTGATTTAAGTTACTCACCACTCTCTTTGGGCTGTTTTTAAATATCAAGTCCACTTTCAAAAGACAAAGATTCAATTTCCACTTGCAGCCAAAATGGAGTAACAGGGACTGGATTATCCTCTCACCTGAAACAACCCAAAAAACAGAGACAATAAAAAATAAGGGTTTTCAAGACACAGGACACCAAGCAACAAAGAACAGTGATCCTTGAAACAAAAAATTGTGCCAGTTTACTGCCTGAAAAGAGTTTCCAGGACACATGCAGGGTGCAGGGAGAGAGAATGGAGAAGAAGCCTAATGGATTTCTTGAGTTAGAACGTAAGGAGCTGAGAGTACATGAAGAGCAAGGAGACTAGAATTTGTAGCACAGATGATCAGAGAGGAGAGAGTAGCAGACAGAACCCTGGAAGTCAAGAGAATGTCCCCTTAGAGTATTCAGCAGAGTACTGATCAGAACATACATGTGAGGAAACTAACCAAGGGAGGGGAAAGAACCACCTGAAAGGACTGCAGGGAACAGTAGCCAGCACTCACACAGGGCTAGGAATAAAGCCTGTTCCTATAAGCTAGACTGAAAAACTGGGGTACAGGACTTGTCAAAAACTGTGAAGGGTCTGGGATTTCACCCTACTTGTAATCTAAAAAGATAAAACATACTGTTTCATGGATACTGAAAGATGAAAGACTCCTGGGTCAGAGACAGAGTACTTTATTGCTCACAGAACAGCAAGTAGCATGATCATCTGGCATATTTATTCGTGTTGGTTGTCTGTTATGGACTGAATGCGTCCTCTCAAAATTCTTATGTTGAAGTGCTAACCTCCAGTGTAATGGTAGTGGAGCCTTTGAGAGATAACTAGGTTTAGATGAGGTAATGAGGGTGGGCTCCCACAATAGGGTTAGTGTCCGTAAATGAAGAGACACCAGAAAGCTTGCTTCATTTTCTTCCCTCTGCCATGCAAGGATACAGTGAGAAGGCAGCTGTCTGCAAGTTAGGAAGAGGGTTCTCACCAGAATCTAACCATGCCTGCACCTTGATCTTGGACTTCCCTGCATCCAGAACTGTGAGAAATAAATGTCTGTCATATAAAAGCCACCCAGTCTATGGTATTTGTTACAGCAGCCTGAGCAGATTAAGCCAGTTCCCCTTGTCCATGAGTCCCATGGAAGTGATTTGATATAGGCCTAGGTAAATGTTATAGATGCAGTGAATTCCCATCACAGCTGAGGAACACCAAGCTTGGGTAAGTCTATGTTTTCATAATAAGCAGTAAGCCCATGGGTCCCTAAGAGAATGCTAACAATTCAGAAAGCTAACACAGGAAATCATTAGCACCCATCAAGCATGCAGGAACAAGATGATGGAATCACCTGGAACATAGGTCTGGGAAGATAATGAGGATAGGGAAGGAAGGGCCAGAGCATGGTTCAAAGGTACCTGGCTCATGGGCAAGAGATGACTCTTAAATAAAGCAAGGAGAGGTGGCATGCTATAATGGAAAATCATCTCACCTGTAAAATGAGGATACTAATATTTACTTTGCAAGAAAATATTAGTGTCTGGCATATACAGTGCCTGGCTTATAGCAGATGTTCAAATGGTAGCTTCTTGAAGACAAGGACCAGAAAAGGAAGCATATATGGTACCAATAGAAAACAAGAATGCTTGAAAAGCACTGAGGCACAGTGGAAAGACAGAGAGTGCTTTGCATTCAGGGAGATCTGGGCTTGAACCATTTGCTGTGTAACCTGGGGCATGTTATCTCCCCTCTCCGCTCCTCAGTTTCCTCATGTACAAAGTAGAAATGAAAATATCAATGCTGCAATATTTAGAAATAATGTATAAATTGTAACTGTCACCTGCTATGCCTTGATAACTAATAGCTATTATTTTATTATTATTAATATGATTGTTAAATTTGTCTTGAACTAGCCTTAGGCAAGTGCCACAGTGTGGAAGACTGCTCTATCAACCCTTCAGCCCTATTTTCTGAAAGTACAGAAAATAGCACTACTGCTGATATCCATTTGTCTTTCATTGATAGCAGGAGTAACAAGAGGCCAGGAAGCACCATCCAGAGTTACAAGGCATTCAAATTACAAGAAAGAAGTGTCACTAGCCACATTAACAACAGAATAGAACATTCTGCTGTAAGGTTCTTCCTTAGCCTTCTTACCAAATATTAGCAGAATGTCTATGCTCAAACATACTCCAAATTCCTATTAATGGCTACCTGAGCCGCCTTCATCTTTTTTTTTTTTCGCTATTACTTTTTTCATGAAAAACACTCAAATCTGTTCCTCATTTAAGGCACTAAGAAAATGAAATCTCACACACACAGACTAGATCCAATTTATCTTCTTTCTATTAAGGGTAAGTCAAATGCTCTTAGCCAAATTTCCCAGTAAATCAAAGAAATCAATAACAAGGAAGAGCACACTGAATATTAGCTCTCAAAGGTTCATGAGAAAAAGAAACTGACACAGAAAGTCCCATCTGACTCATTCACCAAGGTGATCCATAGGTACCAAATTTTTCTAAACCAAAAGTCAAGACACATAGTATGGGAATTATGAGCATACTTATGAGGGCACATGGTTAAATATCTAAAATCACTGCTATCCATTCACTTTTCTACCCAGATCTGGGATAAGTCAATAGCCCTAGACTTAGAACATTTTAACTGATTATCTCTGGGTACTGATTTTGCACACTATGTAATTACTTGGGTTAAGGGGAAGTAAACAAATGTAATTTCTACCAACAGAAAAGAAAATGAGCCAACGGAGATTCTAAAAGAAAGAACTCTAGTTGGAATGACGCATCAGGAGAGTACAGGAAGCAGTGTCGAAGACCAAAATGAATGCCTGGGTATTCTCAGTCAGAGGAGAAGGCGGTAGGCAAAGAGAATTTTGCTACAGATGAAACCAAATAGACTGAGTTCACAACAAGTATGAAAGTGGCCTCACAGCCTGGTAACACCTGTTGTTATAATGAGGATAAGTGGTCATATGGCTTTTGACTACTCAGGGACAGCCCTCTGGAAAATAAGGCATCATGAAAGAAATTCATTTACCAATAATCTGAAATTAAAATGCAGATGACTTTGCCAACACTGACCTGTACTCAGAACCTTTCTAGCTAGCCATGAGGAAAATTTGGTATAGTGGAAAAAGCCTTCCACTAGCAGTTAGTTGACTTGATTTTTGATACTTCCTCTATCTTGACTATTATTCTGTGGCTTTGTGTAATGTGGTCCATGCCCAGATAGAATTCAGCCACTCTGGGACTTCTTGTGACCTGTTTTTGCTCATTCAAATTAACAAGATATTGATTATCACACATAATGGGGATGACATAGGTGAAAATGGTGGAGTAAGGGGTCCCAAGGGCCCATCCTTCCACAAAAACACCAAAAAGAAATAAAAACTGATGAAAACTATCAGAATCAAATTTATCAGAACTACAGAAAACAGTCAGAGCAAATACTTCAATAAGAAAAAGGTGACTAAAACCCAGTAACAGAGCTTTGTGGCGTTTTAGCTTACTCCTGCTGCATCCACACCTTTTAAGCTTAGTGTGGGTCTTGAAAACATCAATCCACATTCCCAGAATCGGTTCCTGGTATGAGAGAGAGCAGACTGGACCTCGTTCTCAAAGAATTCTGACTGTTGGTTTTGATCTGATTGGTGGTTCCCTGAAGGGCTAACACAAAAAGATTGCCTTTATTTTGCCTAAATTGGAACTCTCTCAGGGTACAAAAGTGAGTGCACAGAAGGCAGCATTTGTCAAAAACATTTTAAAGGCAAATGAACTAGCATCTTCCACCTGAGACAATGGATATCAGTTGGGGGAAACAAAAGACACAATGAAAAGCCAAAGGAAAGGCTGAGTAAGATGCTTTGGGGAATAAAAGTTCCCACATACTCCTGGAAACTTAAAAGGCCATGCATATGCCCAACATAAGAAGCATGCTCAAAAACAAATTAAGAAGTCCCTAAGCCCTCTCCTCTGGCTGACATTCAAGCTCTGTACAAGCAGGAAGTGAGGGCAAAGGTAGAGTTGTAAAATGCCTGAGTGTAGAAGGCCTGACCCAACACATATAGAAAGCCCAGCTACAAAGATAGAGAGCTTTTTTTTGATCCAGGAGTTTAAGGAGATATGTGTCCAATCACTAGATAAACACTAAGCTAATGGAACAGACACTTCAGTGACCATTCAGGACAAATATACTGTCTTTACAAAGTACACTGGATAAGTCACTAAACAAACAAAAAACTACAACCCATGACAAACAGAAATGAACCAACCCCATGAGGAGGGGGTAAATCTGATATTCAGTGTTACCTCATTTTAATTTTCAAAATGTCCAGTTTTCAACAACAAGAAGTTATTGAGGCATGCAAAGACATAAGACTGTATGGCCCATGTACAAGTGAAAAAAATAAATTAAAAGAAACCATCATTGAGGAAGCCCAAACGTTGGACTTATTAGAGAAAAAGTTTAAATCAACTGTCTTAAATATGCTGAAAGAGCTTAAGGAAACAATGGACAAAGAACTAAAGAAAGTCAGAAGAACAATGTCTTGCCAAATAGAGCACATCAATAAAGAAACAGAAATTTAAAAATGGAAAAAAACAAATTCTGGTGCTAAAAAGTACAATAGCTGAACTGAAATATTCACTAGAGGTTGAACAGTTAAACACCGAAGAACCCGAATAGCCAGGAAAATCTTGAGAGAAGAACAAAGCTGGAGTAATCAATCATGCTCCCTGATTTCAAGCTATACTACAAAGCTACAGTAATCAAAACAGTATGGGACTGGCACAAAAACAGACACGTAGAGCAATGGAACAAAAGACAGAGCCCAGAAATGAGCACACACTTATACCGTCAATTAATCTACAACAAAGGAGACAAGAATACACAATGGGGAAAAAACAGCCTCTTCAATAAATGGTGCTGGGAAAACTGGGCAGCTACATGCAAAAGAATCAAACTGGACTACTTTCTCACACCATATACATAAATAAACTCAAAATGGATTAAAGACAAATGTAAGATCTGAAACCATAAAACTTCTAGATGAAAACATAGGCAATATGCTCTTTGACATCAGTCTTAGCAATACTTCTTTGAATATGTCTTCTCAGGCAAGAGAAGCAAGTGCAGAAATAAGTGAGTTGGACTACATCAAACTAAAAAGCTTTTGCACAGCGAAGGAAACCATCAACAAAACAGAAAGGCTGCCCTACTGAATGGGAGAAGATATTTGCAAACAATATATTTCATAAGGGGTTAATATCAAATATATACAAAGAACTCATACAATTCAACATGAATAAAGCAAACAACCCAATTTAAAAAAGCAGAGGACCTGAATAGACATTTTTTCAAAGAAGACATACAGATGGCCAACAGGAACATGAAAAGATGCTGAACATCACTAATCATCAGGGAAATACAAATCAAAACCAGAATGAGCTATCAACTCATTTTGATCAACACCTGTCAGAATGTCATTTATCAAAAAGACGACAAATAACATGTGTTGGCAAGGATGTGGATAAAAGGCAAACTGTGGGTGGGAATGTAAATTGATGCAGCCACTATGGAGAAGTGTATGGAGTTCCTCAAAAAATTAAAAACAGAACTATCATATGACCTGGCAATTCCACTCCTTCGTATTTATTTGACGAAAACAAAACACTAATTAGAAAAGATATATGCACCCTTATATTCACTGTAACATTATTTATAATAGCCAAGATATGGAAGCAACCTAAGCGCCTATCAATAGATGAATGGATAAAGAAGATGCATATGTGTGTGTGTGTGTGTGTGTGTGTGTGTGTGTGTGTGTATAATGGAGTATTAGTCATAAAAAAATAATGAAATCTTGCCATTTGACACACATGGATGGACCTAGTGGGTATTATGTTAAGTGAAATAAGTCAGACATAGAAAGACAAACATTATGATTTCACTTACATGTGGAATCTAAAAAACAAATGAACAAACATAACCAAACAGAAACAGAGTCATAGATACAGAGAACAAACAGATGTCTGCCACAGGGCAGGGGATGGGAAGAGGAAAGAAATAGGTGAGGGAGATAAGAGGTACAAACTTCCAGTTACAAAAAAATGAGTCACAGGTATGAAATGTACAGCATGGGAAATATAGTCAATAATTACGTAATATCTTTGTATGGTGACAAATGCTAACTAGACTTACCATGATGATCATTTTGAAATGTATAGAAATATTGAATCACTATATTGCACACCAGGACCTAACAGTGTTGTAAGTCAATTATACTTCAAAAACAAACTCAGAAAAAGAGATCAGATTTGTGGTTACCAGAGGTGGGGTGTGGGGGAGGGGGATTGGATGAAGGTGATCAAAAGGTACAAACTTCCAGTTATAAGATAAATAAGTACTAGGGATGTAATGTACAACATGATAAATATAATTAGCACTGCTGTATATTATATATGAAAGTTGTTAAGAGAGTAAATCCTAAGAGTTCTCCTCACAAGGAAAACAATTTTTTTCTATTTCTTTAATTGTGTAACTACATGAGATGATGGATGCTCACTAAACTTATGGTGGTTAATCATTTCATGATGTATGTAAGTCAAATCAGTATGCTATATACCTTAACTTAAACAGTGCTGTATGTCAATTATATCTCAATAAAACTGGAGGGGAAAAAGTACCAAGAATATGAAAGTCAAGGAAAAACTAAGGAACCGTTCTAGACTAAAGAGACATTACCATTAAATGCAGCACATGATTATGCACTGGACCTTTTTGACATTATTGGGACAATTTGTGAAACCTGAACAGAATCTATGAATTGAATGGTAATAATATATTAATGTTATTTTCATGAATTGGATGGTTGTTTTTTGGGTATGTAGAAAAATGTCTTTGTTTATAAGACTAAAAAAAGATGAAATTTGTGACATAACATAGAGGAAGAAGAATGGAGCTTATAGGAGGATAGTTTGTATACTATAAATGCTAAGTTGGTATTACTTTAAACTAGATTGCTATAAAGATGTTATTTGAAATCCCAAGGATATACACCAAGAAAATAACTTAAAAATATATAGGAAGGAAAATGAGAAGGGAATACAAATGGTACACTAGAAAAAAACATCAATTGAACACAAAAGATGGCAGTAATGAAATAATAGAGGAACAAAATAGACGCATAAGATACATAGAAAATAATAAAATGGCAGAAGTCCTTGTATATCAGTAATACTTTAAAAATAAATAGATTAAACTCTACAATTAAAAAGTAGAGAGTGGCACAATGGATATAAAAACATAATCTAATTATATGCTGTATACATGAAACTCAGTTTAGATCCAAAGACACAAATATGTTAAAAGGGAAAGGATGGGAAAAGATAGCAAATACTAACCAAAGACAACTGGAATTCTATACTAACATCAGACAAAATAGACTTTTAAGTCAAAATTGTTACAAGAGAAAAGAAGAATACATAACAATAAAAGGATCTATCCACCCAGCAGATATAACAATTATAAACATATCTGTACCTAAAAACAGAGCCCTAGAAATATGAAGCAAACACTGACAGAAAGGAAGGGAGAAATAGGCAGTTCTACAATGTAGTTGGAGACTTCAATGTCCTGCTTTCAATAACGGATGGAACAATTAGAAGAGCAAAAATAATAGGGAATTTGAGAACAAATAAACAACTAGACCTAACTGACATATGCAAAGACAACACATTCTTTACACATACACATGGAATATCTTCCACTACAGACAACACGTTAGGCCACAAAACAATTTTCAATAAACTTTAAAATATTGAAATTGTACAACATATCTTCTCTGATAATAGTAGAATAAAGCTAGAACTCAACAAAAGGGAAACTGAAAAATTTTTAAAACATGTAGAAATTAAACAATATACTCTTAACCAATGGGTCAAATAAGAAGTCACACAGGAAATTAGAAAATATTTTAAGATGGATGAAAAAGAAAATACATCATACCAAAACTTATGGGATGGCATTAAAAGTCATACTGAGATGGACATTTATAGCTATAACTGCCTGCATTTTAAAAAAGGGGAAAGATCTCAAGTCAATAATCTAATTTTATACCTTAAACAATAAAAAGAAGGGCAAAATAAATCCAAAATTTGGAGTGGGAAGGAAATAAGAAAATTTAGAGCAGGGATACAAGATACAGAAAACAGAAAAACAATTAGAGAGAATCAACAAAACCAAAAGTTGATTCTCCGGGGGGAAAAAAAAATCAACAAACATTTAGATAAACTTACCAAGAATAAAAAAAGAAGATGCAAATAACTAAAGTCAGAAATGCAATTGGGGACATTTCTACCAACCTTACAAATACAAAAAATACAAGACATTACTATGAGCAATTATATGTCAATTTGATAACCTAAATGAATGAAAAAATTTCTAGAGACATACAAGTTACCAAAACTGACTCAAGAATTAACAGAAAATCTGAATAGGCCTATTATAATTAAGAAAATTAAATCAGTAATCAAAAATCCCCAAAAGAAAAGCCCAGGACAAGTTGGATTCATTGGTAAATTCTACCAAACACTTAAAGAAAAATTACACCAATCCTTCTCAAACTCCCCCTAATATTTGAAATGATAGGAATACATCCTAACTCATTCTATGAGGCTTAAACTGAGGGTAGTCATCAGTTAGATTCATTAAACTATAACTTACTTAATAAGTAATGAGCTATAACTTACTTAATAAGTAATGAGGCTACAGCTCATTACTTATTAAGTAAGTTATAGCCTTCACCCTATAGCCTTCACCCTATAGCCTTCACTGACTGAGCTTTTTTTTTTTTTTTAAATACAAAGACTTGCATGTCCTCCAAGTGTCATGTAGTCTAAACAATAAGTTGTTTGCCCAAGTTGTCTTTCAGGATCTTGGGGTCAGCTGTGTCCAGTTAGGGCTTGAGCACGATAAGACTGGTTGGGACCACTGACCCTCCAACTGGGCATGCACAAGTGTCTGATCAGTGACCATTTGATGTCAGAGGGCCAAAAACTCCACCCTCAGAACACGCTAACACCGCCATTTTCATCCCATGAGGAAGCTTATAGCTTAGCTGTGTTTGCTGTGCCTGCGCAGAATGATGATTACCTCACCTTTTTCTTATGTTCAGTCACCTTTCCCCATGCTCCCCATGCCTCAGCTTCATCCCATAAATATCCAGAGCCCCTTGCCTTGGTGGAGGCAGATTTGAGATTTCTTCTCCCATATTCTTGCTTGGTTTCCTTGTGAGTAAAGCTTTTCTCTGCTACAAACCTTAGCGCCTCAGCGTTTGCTTGGTGTGCATCAGACAGGTGAATCTGGTTCGGTAACAAGGCCAACATTTATCTAACATTGAAGCCAGACAAGTATGCTACAAAAAACTACAGAACAGTATCTTTTCTGAATATAGATACAAAATCCTCAATAAACTATAGTAAACTGAATCCAGCAGCATATAAAAAGGATTATACACCATGACCAGGTGGGATTTATCCTAGGAATACAAGAGTTGTTCAACACACAAAAAATAATCAATACAGTACATCCCATTAATAGAATTAAGAGAAAAAAACACATGATCATCTTGATGCAGAAGAAGAATTTGACAAAATCCTATACCTTCACATTATATAAAGACTCAGCAAACTAGGAAGAGAAGGGAACTTCCTCAACATGATAAAAGCCATAAATGAAAAACGCACAGCTTACATCATACTCAACGGTGAAAGACTAAAAGCTTTCCCAATAAGATCAGGAACAAGACAAGGATGCCCACTTTTGCCAGTTCTACTCAATAAAGTACTATAAGTTCTAACCAGAGCAACTAGGAAATAAAGAGAAATAAAAGTCATCCAAATTAGAGAGGAAGAAGTCAAATTATCACTGTTCACAGATGGCATGATCTTATGTGTAGAAAACCTTAAATATTCCAATGTTACAGCTAATGAACAAACTCAATGTTGCTGAATACAAAAATCAATATGCAAAAATCATTTGCATTTCTATACACTACCAATGAAACATCCAAAAAGAAAATTAAGGAAACAATTCCATTTATAATAGCATCAAAAAGAATAAAATACTTACAAATAAATTTAACCAAGGAGGAAAAGACTTTTACACTGAAAACTACAAAACATTGCTGAAGAAATTAAAGAAAGCATAAATCAGTGGAAAGGTATCCTGTGTTCATGGATTGGAAAACTTAATATTGTTAACATGACAATTCTACCCAAAGTGATCACAATTTCAATGCAATCTCTATGAACATCCCAATGACTTTTTTACAGAAATGAAAAAACTCATCCTAAAAATCATATGGAATTTCAAGGGACCCAGAATAGCCAAAACAATCTTGAAAAAGAAGAACAATAAAGAGGACTCACACTTCCTGATTTCAAAACTTACTATAAACCTACAGTAATCAAAACAGTGAGATACTAGCATAAGTAAAGGTATATGGACCAATGGAATTGAATTGACAGCCTGGAACTAAACCTTCACATCTATGGTCAACTGACTTTCAACAAGGATGCTGAGACCATGTAATGAGGAAAGAACAGTCTTTTCAACAAATACTGCTGGGAAAACTAGATAACCACATGCAAAAGAATGAAGTTGGACCTTTACCTTACATCATATACAAAACTTAACACAAATGAATCAAAGACCTAAACTTAAGAGCTAAAACCATAGAACTCTTAGAAGAAAACATACAAGCAAGTCTGTATGACCTTGGATTTTACAATGGTTTCTCAAATATGACACCAAAAGAACAGGCAACAAAAGAAAAAATAGACTTCATTAAAATTAAAACTTTTGTGCAAAGGACACTATCAAGAGAGTAAAAAAACAATCCACAGAATGGGAGAATATATTTGCAAATCATATAGCTGACAAGGGTTTAGTGTCCAGAATATATAAAGAACCCTTGAAACTCAACAAAAAAACAAAAAAAAAATTTTTTTAATGGGTAAAGGACATTAATAGGCATCTCTTCAAAGAACATATACACATACCCAATAAGCATATGAAAAGATGCTTAGTATCATTAGTCATTAGGGAAATGCAAATAAAACCATCTCATTGGAGATCACATTTACTGAGATGGCTGTGATTTTTAAAATAGGGAAAATAACAAGTGTTGGTGAAAGTATCAAGAAATTGGAGCCCTCATACATTGCTGGTAAGAATGTAAAATTGGGGAATTCCCTGGCGGTCCAGCAGATAGGACTCCACACTTTCACTGCAGAGGGCATGGGTCAGGGAATTAAGATCCCGCAAGCCATGGGGTGCAGCCAAAAAAAAAAAAAAAGAAGAAGAAGAATGTAAGTGTACACCCACTGTGGAAAACAGTTTAGTGGTTCCTCAAAAAGTTAAACACATAATTTTCATATGACCCAGCAATTCCACTCCTATATATCTATCTATCTATATATATATACCCAAAAGAAACAAAATTAGACATTCAAACAGATACTTGCACACCAATGTTCATAGCAGCATCATTCACAATAGTCAAAAGGTAGAAAAAATCCATGTGTGCATCAAAAGATGAATGGGTAAGCAAAATGTGGTATAATCTAGTCTTTTTATTCATGGTTATTATAAGGTTGCTGTGAACACCAAATTAGCAAATCCTAAACCATTGTTCCTAGGGGAACTTCAGGTTCAGGTTGCTCAAGCCTCTGGTCACAATATTTTCATCATCCAATCAATACATAACCTTGCCTTATGTGTGTTTTTTATTTAATATATATTGTTGATTTATTAACATTGAATTCATAGCCAACAGCACTATAACTCATACCTGAACAAAGCTAATCTAATAATATATTTTCTCCATAAGGCACATTAGAGCTTTCCTGTGCTTAGAAACACTAGATAGCATTTCAACACTATATTCAGTGTCAATTTTAAGCAGAAAAATCACCCCCAAAAGGAAAAAAAACACCTAAAACCACGGCACTAACTAGACTTCAAAGAAGACACTTATTTATGAAAGCTAAAACAAGAAGGCAGAGCATCACCTCATTCAACCTTAACTGGGAACATGTACATCAGGAGATTGAAACTTTTTGTCACTCTGCAAAAAAATTTGCTCTGCAAATGACTACAAAAATGCCATTAGTATTAACTTAGGGATTACAAATAAATCTCAGTGAGTAGGTGAATTCTCAAATACAGAATCCACGAATAATCAAAATCAACTGTACTTACATACAATGGAATATTAGTCATTAAAGGAAATGAAGTTCTGATACATGCTACAATATGGTTGAACCTTGAAAACATGATGCTAAGTGAAATAAGCCAGACACAAAATGACAAATACTGTATGAGTCCACCTATATGAAATACCAGAATAGGAAATTCATAGAAACAGAAAGTAGATTAGAGGTTACCAGGGATTGGGTAAAGGGTAGTATGAGAAGTTATTGCTTAATGGGTGTAGAGTTTCTGTTTGGGGTAATGAAAATCTTTGGAAATGAGACAGTGGTGATGGTTGCACAACATTGTGGATATAACTAATGCCATCAAATTGTACACTTAAAATTAGTTACAATGGTAAATTTTATGTTATATATATTTTACCACAATAAACACTAAACAAAAAATACACATGATATCTACCCAAATGAAATTTTGTTTTTATGTTACAGAACAAAAATACCAATGTTTGAGTATTCACAGTCGTACCCTACCTCACCCCCACCTCAAAGGATGCAGCTATGTTTAACAACTTGCCTCTTGAACTTCTGATTTGGTGAAGACATTAAACTAGAGAATTCGAAGGACTGATTTGATTTTGGAAGGAGCAGACAGTCACTCATAAAGGTAAAACTAGATCTGGGAAGGCACAGAGGGAGAACAAGGTATGGAAGAGCCAGCACAGACAGCCAGATCTTGGGGAATTTCAGGGAGAGTAGACAAGAGATGGAGGGCAACTGCCATACAGTGTGAGTTACCGGAAGAGAGATGGGAAATGAGGATTCTAAGAGGTTTCACTCTGGACTATAATTTTCATCCCTTTCTGGTACCTCATCAAAAAACATTACTAAAAACAATACTTCCAAAGTTTTCCTTAGGGTGGGGATTTCTGTTTCCTTTTGGACGTAACACTTTATTTAGACTGGCCAGCTTTATTCAGATTACATTAAACAATGGTTAGAGGGGTTGTTTAGCTCAGAACTTTATGAAAATGAACAAAAGAATGTGTTAAGAATGACTATACCAAATATCCGTAATAAGAACAATATACACTTAACTCTCATGCCTAGATATACTGAACTACAAAGAATACAAATGATTCTGATTTCAGTCGCTAGCTCTTTCTAACTAAGTTAACTGGTATCAACCATGTTCTTTGCTTTGTAACAAACTACCCCCAAAACCTAGTGACTTAAAACAATAACCATTTAGTTATATCTCATGATTTTACAGGTTATGAATTCCAGCAGAGCTTGACTGGGTGGTTCTCCTGTTCCACATGACATCAACTGGGATCACTTAGTGGTATTCAACTGGTGGCTTCACTCGTATTCCTGGTGCCCTGTCGAGGACGGCTGGAAGATCCATCTCAATGGAACACCTTTCTCTCTCTATGGAGTCTCAAGGCTTCTCCACATGTCCTCTCAGCAGGATATTGAGACCTTGTACATGATATCTCAGTGCTCCAGGAAACCAAAGGAGAAGCTGCCAGTACTCTCACTGGCGAGGCCCAGAACTGACTTAGCATCATTTCTACATATTTCATTAGCCAGAAGAGGGACGAGCCAGCCCAGATTCAAGTGTAGGGGAGATAGGTACCAACACTTGGTGGGAGAAATGCCAAAGAATTTGAAGCCATCTTTAATTTCCCACAAACACTTAACCAAAAGGGCTAGGGGTCATCTATTCCAATTTAGATCATCTCCTGTCCTACACTGCTTATTCCACACAGTCAATTTTGTCTCTGGGGTGGTTGTTTTATACTTTATGATGCCTATTAATAATGGAAATGAAGTGTATGGCATGAAACTTAGGTTTTAAGATCTTTTTTGAAATCTCTGATGAATAAAAGAGGTGGACAGAAGTTTCAGTCATTTCAAGGACTGCAAGGAGTTCTCTCTCTCTAGAGATGAAGCCTTCATTTTATTCTTGGGGAAAATTGTGTAGTCACTATTAAGGTCCATGCAAAGACTACAGATGGAAATTTCAACTCTACCACTGAATAAATTGGGTATATCTTTAGCTGGAGTTAAGAATATTTTTAATACAAATTTATATTGGATTGTCTCTGAAAATTATTTTTTGTTCACTGAAATTCTAAGTAGGTCTTTTTGTCCAAATATTTGCTCCCAGGAAATTGGGAGAACAAAACCGTGCCAAGAAGAGTATGTAGATCTAATTGTTTCTTCATCTCATAATGGAATAAAGGCTGTGAAAAGAAAATGAACTGAATGTACATTAAGTGTTCTGGTTTTGCAATATAAATTGTTGTTCACGGTTGAGCAAGGACTATTTCTGAAGTTTTATGCAACCTAAGGGTGAGTAGAAAAATGTTGCTAGACTATGTATGAACTGAAATAGTATTACACCTGAACAGTTACTTGTGACTAAAGAAATAAGCATGGACTTTGTTTTTTGTTTAGTTTTTCTTTTGTTTTGTTTTGTTTTTGTTAAGAGATGATGTTATGAGACTTTGTGTGCAGCAATGTAGCTTTGGTTGCCTAGGGGACAAAGTTTCATATATAGCTAGAGAGACAGACATTCTCCTTACTTACACAAAGAGCCCAGCATTCCTCTGACACCCCAAGGAGAGGTACCTCTGGAAGATGGCACCTTAGGCACAGATGCTGACAATCATCTGAAGGATAACCCCAATACAAGCTACAGTGAGGCATCCTAAAATGCTTCAGGGGAAGTGGCTACTGGCTGGAGGGGAAGGTGGAACACAAGGAAAATATCACAGCAGTTGTGATGTGGTAGAGGGCAGATAGATTTGTGATAACATTCACTGATACTTTCAGGAACTCCCAGATATGCGGAGAGGAGAATGGGTGCTAAGGTCAAGATATCAAGCCAATAGGAGTTCAAGCTATGGTAATCTGATCATTAAATGTTAGTGTGTCAGGGAAGGATTTCTTAAACAAGACTCAAAAAGCTTAAATCATAAAGGAAGACTGATAAATATGAGCACACTAAAGAAATTCTGATGATCAAAAGTCACTATGAAGAAAGTAAAACAAGCCACAACCTGGAGAAAGATATCTGTAACACATATAACAAAAGTATTAGTACGGAGATTATATTAATAACTCCTAAAAATAAATTTTAAAGCAATATCCAATATAAAAATGGGCAAAAGACACAAACAAGCATATCACAGAAGATGAAACCTGAATGGCCAATAACCATATGAAAAAGTGCCCAAACTCATTAGTAACCAAAGAAAAGCAAAATCACAAAGAGTTAATACAATACACTCACTAAAGAAAAAATAAGAGTTTTGTAATACCAAGCATTGCCTAAGAATTTGGTACACCAAAATTCTCATACATTGCTTGAAATATAAATATGTTCAGTGATTTTGGAATTTAAAAATGTTTTGCATTATCTGGAAAAGTAGAAGACATGCATATCCTACTGTATAGCAATTCTATTCCTAGGTATTTGTCCTAGAGAATTTCTCACCCTTCTAACAATATTCATATACAGGATTCCAATACAGCAACATGCTAAATGTTCGTTGGCACAATAGACAAGTTGTTACATAGTTATATGATGGAATATTATACATCAGTGAAAATGAATCAACTATAGATACATGCAACAACAAAGAACAATCTTAGAATATAAAGTAAAAAATCATGCCCCAGAAAAATATATACAGCATGATACAATTTTTATGAAGCTCAAAATTTAGCAAAAATAAGCAATAAATTGTTTAAGAATATCTACATATATGGGAAAGCTCTAAAGAAATTCAAAGGAATACTAAAATACTAACTTCAGGACAGTAGTTACCTCTGAGACACAGCAGTGATATGATATCAGGGAAGAACACACAAGAATTTCAACAGTATTTGTCATTTGCTAGTTCTGTGGTAAAGTGGTGGTTTAAAGTTGTTTTATTATTATGATCAATAACTTTTATATATGTTACATGTATTCTTTTGTGTGGATCAAATATTTCATACAAAAATTACGGAAACTTTTTCCATTGGAAAAAAGTTAATGTGATCACATTTTACCATAGGCTTGTGATGAAGCGTAAACACATATCTTAGGCAGACAAAGCTTGGCTAAGAGACTGTTAGAAGCCCTATCATTTTAAAAAATAAAAGCATGCTCATTTTCAGCTACATAGCATGCCATTATGAACAATGCCTACAGGCTGGCTCCTAAGAGGCCCCCCGGGAAGGTGCTCATTACTTTGGTGAATTAACCGTAGTCCTGAGTTTGGCCCTCTGCCTTGCAACCTCTGAAGTCAGATACTGTCAGCTCACTGAGAGCACATCCACCTCTCAACAATGCATGCACACTAATTATGCTCCTTAGACTAAGACAGACACCAAAATGCCAATTCATTTATTGACAAAGTAAACTATAATTCTCACATGGACTGGAATAATCAAGGCAGGATGACGAGAGAATTCTCTCCCAGTAACCACACCACATGGACGGCCAAATCACAATAAAAGGTTATTTTTTTTAATTTACATTGAGAATTAACTGTCACAGGTACCAGATTATTCATAGTTTATATGAATAGTGTATTTTTCTCCCTGTAGTTATGGTGCATGGAAAGCCACATCATACTCAGAAAGTTATCTGATGAGCTTGAAATTGTAACAAAGAGAATAAAGTTAATCAAATGCTTAAAATCATCAGGGTAGCTTGATGAATCCGTCTCATTGGGATGCTCTCAATAATAAGTCAAAGTACTAGATATAAATTGGCTCAGGCTCTCTCTTGCACTGAGCATGCTTGGGTGGACACAGCTACCATGTAGCTTCTTGAGTCTCCTTTTTCTATGCTTATGGAATTGACCACATCCTCTTATTGATATAGGTCTTTATTTAGATATATTACAATATTACAGTAATTCTGGTCTTAGACATCTTCTTTTGGGTAACAGTATAGATCTACCCTGACCTATGTGTTGATTTCAAAGGGCAATGTGTCCCCTTCATTTTTCCATATTCTTGGGGATACCTCATTAAAGCTCCCCCCAAGTACTTATACTTCCTATTTCCTAATGAATGTAAAGTACCGTGAGTAAAATACAAATATCCACAAAATAGTTCAATAAAGATCAGACAGAAACTAGATACCATTAATAAGAAAGGGATTTATAGTTGTACCAGAAACTAAAGATGAGATCATTACTATTATTGAGTTTTCAATACAGCAATGCATATCCTGACAGCCAAGTCAGAAAGGAAAGGCAAAAACAAGCTGCACTTCCCAAAAGAGGATATAAATATTCTTTGGGAAGACTCCATTTAGAGTCTGTCTGGTATATTATTTAAGTTGCCTCTTTGTTAACTTTGTAGAAAATATCACTGCTCTTCCTAGACAAAGAGGTCATAACTGACCCATGATCAGTAGACTGAAGTATTTTTTGTAGCTTGATCGGAGCCAGCCATCTTTCCCTGACTGACTCTGGAAAATAATCATTTGTGACCAAGGTTGCAAGTACCATCTGAAGCTTCTGAAGACAAGTTACCTAACTGTCCCTTCACAAAAATAAAACTTTAGCCATGGCTTCCTTGGCCCCAAACTGAGCAAACCACTGAGTTGGCTGGCCACTAATTTCCCTAAGCCCTATAGTAGTGAATCTTGGGTATATATAGCACCCAAGCAGACTTTACCATTCTTAGGAGCCCACAGACAGTGAAAAGCAAGAAAAGCCCAGAGTTAAATTTAAGAGTCAACAGATAAATACCAATGTCACAGCCTTATTCACATAACAAATGTGCCTGAGGAAACAACATACCCATATTTCTTCTAGGAAATATTTTCCAAAGATGCAAACACATTCCCGTAATCAGGTACATTTTTTTCATACTGAATTAATCAGGGTCCCCCCTCAGGAAAAAGATGGCACACTCAAAAGGATAATTTAATAAAGGGATTATTTATTATGCTGTAAAAAAAATTTAAGGGAAATCAACAAGGGAAGCTGAAGCATTTCAGGGTTACCAACAGAGACAAGAAGGCTTTACCACCACCCTTATCAAAGGGGGCAGTGGAGGAAGGAGTAACCAGAACCTGTAGAGAACTTCAAGGGAGAGCTACCAGATAGGAGCTGAGGTATTCAGTAGAGGAACAAAGTTAAATCCAAACCACCTCAGGAAGGGAGTCTGGAATAGACATCTCAATCTCTCTTTTCTCCTACTCTCCAACTTCCTGTTGGTACCACCCCTTCACTAAACCCAAATCAAAAGCCAGAGGGAAAGGGAGCCCATTAATGCAGTCCATTAAGACCGGCCTCCCAGGGCACAAAGTAGGTGTAGGGGAGGAAAAATAATTTTCCCTCTTGTTGACTTAAAAAAAATGCACAACATGAGAGTTGAGAGTTAAGTTTTATTTGGGGCAAAATGGGGACTGTGACCCTGGAGACAGCATTTCAGATAGCTCTGAGAAACTGCTCCAAAGAGGTAGAGGGGGAAGGTCAGTATACATGTGATTTTGGTGAAGGAGGAGTACATGCAATTGAGCACATATTTTTTTGCAGAAGGTTTCTGCTAGTCACGAGGAGCAGACATCACCATGAAGAATTTTACTGTTTTTCTAGATATGAGGAGATACAAGAATTGGGCTCATAAAATCGGCTCCTGAAAATATCTAACTATCTGAAGACCTGTTCTGCCAGTTTTTCCCAGAGCACAGAGTGCCTCATTCCTGATCTCCTTCCAGGGGGGTGTTAAAAATCAGCAGCTGTAGCAGCACATGATTTAATCCTTGTAGAGGTAGATGACAAGTGCCAATGGTGAGTGCCAACTGTAGTTGACACTCTACCCTTCTAGGGTCTTAGCTGGAACTGCCCCACCCCACCCCACCCCCGTGATAAAAGACAGATTAACACAAGAAAAACAAACAGAAATTTAATAACATGTATACCTTCCGTATATATGTGAGATACCCAGGAAAACTGAGTAGCTCTCTGAAATAGCCCAAGCCACCACTTTATATACCATACCCATCTAAAGGCAAAAAAAGACTGGGGGTTGAGATGAAGTTGTAGGAGGTTATCAGGCAAAGCACAGTAAACCAGGGTATGGTTGTTATGCAGATTTAAGTCCCTGCCTTCTCCATTGATAAGTGTTTCTAGAAATTTAATCATTTTCCTTTTTCCGGTACAGAAAGGGAGACACCCTTACAAATGGAGATCTCCCTTATAAAACGGTAACTTCTATTCAGTATTCAGAGCTTTTCCGATGTCTGCTGTTTCTTAAAAATAACCAGCTCAAGATAATTTTTATGCCAAAAAGATGTATTTCGCAGTGACTTATTCTGCGCTTCCTCACAGATAAGAAAATTCTGCCTCAGAGAGATGAATTGCCTAAGGTCACACAGGTACTAAATGGCAGAGGCAAAACTTGAATGAAAGACCTCTGATTCCTCTTTTAAGAGAAGAATTAGAGTGAACTTCTTGACAGCCCTGACCATTTTCCCCACCTCATTTGTTGCTTGGTGCAGAGAGGAAATGAGAAGAACAAACGAGTAGGAGAAAAGAAGCAAAGAGAGCTAGTGGAAGCAGAAGGGAAGGTACTGAGGTCATCAACAATTAATAAACATGCAATCCAGCACTCAGACCAAATGATAACACAAAACATATTTATATTGACAAAGCACCATAGCCAAAGGTTTACACACATGAATAAGCATATGTAACATATTGGGATGTTTTCTCAAATACGCCAAGATTTATGAAGTCTGGCAACAATCCTTTTGGTTTTTCTTACAACAGTTGCTAATTCCCTCTGTGACTTCTAACAGCCCAATTTTCTAAAAGTTGGATCGGTGTAAATGTAGAAGATACTCTATTGCAAAAAATACAGTTCAAAAATGAAGTTACCCTTGGGTTAAATCTGTCCAGGCCAGAAAGATGCCCTGTTTCTGTTTCTTCTGCATTTCCTCTAGAAAGAGAATCACCAGTCCATTCTAGGTTTTAGCCTCAGCTCTGAAATAACTTGCTACCTGAACTAGGGCAAGCTACTTTCCCTTTTTAACTCTTGGATTCCTCCTATGTAAAGTGGGTGTACAGGACTAGATGATTTCTAAAATTCAACCTTAATGTTGCCATTATTTGTTCTATAGTTCTACTGTTTAATAATTACCTAAGGCTATGAATTTACACAATTCTGTAATATAAATCAAAAGGAGCCAGAAAGCAAATTTTATTTCCTAATGGACCCTTACTTGGAAAGGATTTGACTTAAAAGACATTTTATAAGAAGCAAACAATATCTTAACCCCTCCCCTAGCTGGTCACAGTCTGACTGAAATAACTGAAAGGACTTTTTAAAAGAATAAAACTTTATCAAGATGTAAACGAAGAAAGGGTACCACTGACAATCTTTAAGGAATTCTTGGAATGTAAAAGTCAAATGGTACTGGACTGATGGATAAGCAGAGAAGATGAAACCTCATCCCAGGACAGTAAAAGGAAGTGTAGTTTTTCTAAAAAGAGCCACAGGTGAAAATGTAAACAGGAGAAAATAAACCATAGGCAGAGACTGGGCCCAGGAGAGATCATCAGTTTACTTCATTTAATAAATTACATTCAAAACATCTGAACCAAGGGGATTCCACCCCCGCCTCAGATATAAGAAGAGCAACTGGCAACAGCAGCTTTTGCTTCTTGGACAGCTGTTCTCAAACTTGAGCATGTTATCAGAATAGCTTGAAGAACTTGTTAAAACACAAGTTTCTGGGATTTATCCCCCCAAATTTCTTATTCAGTATGTCTGGGATGGGGCCTAAGAATTTGTATTTCTGTTAAGATTTCAGATGATGCTCATGATACTGGTTTAGGGACCTTACTTTGAGAACCACTGCCCTAGAATAAAGCTCCCAAATCCTATCTTTTAAAAAGTACTCAGTCAACATAGGGATCATTTCTAATATGGGTGTTAGACCCTATCAGCAAAACAGCTTAGAGACTGTAGTAACACAATTGATATAGGAAGGGAGAATAAAGGAAAACTATTTCTACTCAGGAATAATAATCATTAAATCGTTTAAACCACGCTCCCAGTAAATCTCAATTTACTTTGGAAACTGTGGGTAGCCACAGAATCCATCTGCCTGACCCTTGAACCCATGTGCTATAGGAAGATCTGCCCATCAATACTCTATATACACTTAAAAGAATCAAATCAGCCATCCCTTTCAAAGAAGTTTACTGATAAATCTGTATAACAAAGGGGGAAAACTTACTTCTACTAATCAATATAATCCTTTTATTTGTAGATCTGAATGGACAACTAATGATAGCCAGACATCTGGGAAAAAAAAAAAAAAAAGCATCAAAGAAAAGGATCAAGATCAACAAAAAGGAACACCATAGAGGAGAAAGTAATGAGAAAGGAAAACTGAGATAAAGACATAATTCAAAGGATAAAAACAACTTTAAAAATTCTAATTACTATCCTCATAGATATTTTAAAAGATATGACATCCATAAAAGAGCACACTCTGATATGTAAAAAGAAAAGCAAAAAACAAGAGTTCTTGCACATTAAAACTATTATTACCCTAGAAATTTTTTTCATCGCCAACGCATAGGATGAAACCACTCAATCTAAAAAATGAAGTCAAGGAAATCTTCAAGGACATAGAGAAAAAAGACAGAAAGGTGGAAATTATGAGAAAAGAGTTAAGATAACTGAAGGATAGATCGAGGATGTTGAACAAGTATTTAAAATGAGTCCAGAATAAAAGAATAGAGGCAATGAAAGAAAAAATATAGAAAAAAACTTCCCTGAACTTAAAACAAAACTTTATATATTTTTTTGAATTTTTGAATTTTATTCTATTTATTTTTTATACAGCAGGTTCTTATTAGTTATCCATTTTATATATATTAGTGTATAAATGTCAATCCCAATCTCCTAATTCAGCACACCACCACCAACGCCCCCCCACAGCTTTCCTCCCTTGGTGTCCATATGTTTGTTCTCTACATCTGTGTCTCTATTTCTGCCCTGCAAACCGGTTCATCTGTACCATTCTTCTAGGTTCCACATATATGCGTTAATATACGATATCTGTTTTACTCTTTCTGACTTACTTCACTCTGTATAGACAGTCTCTAGGTCCATCCACATCTCTACAAATGACCCAATTTCATTCCTTTTTATGGCTGAGTAATATTCCACTGTATATATGTATCACATCTTCTTTCTCCATTCATCTGTCAATGGGCATTTAGGTTGCTTCCATGTCTTGGCTATTGTACATAGTGCTGCAATGAATACTGGGGTGCATGCGCCTTTTTGAATTTTGGTTTTCTCTGGGTATATGCCCAGTAGTGGGATTGCTGGGTCATACAGTAATTCCATTTTTAGTTTTTTTTTTTTTTATTTTTTTTTATTTATTTATGGCTGTGTTGGGTCTTCGTTTCTGTGCAAGGGCTTTCTCTAGTTGCAGCAAGTGGGGGCCACTCTTCATCATGGTGCGTGGGCCTCTCATTATCGCGGCCTCTCTTGTTGCGGAGCACAGGCTCCAGATGCGCAGGCTCAATAATTGTGTCTCATGGGCCTAGCTGCTCCGCAGCATGTGGGATCTTCCCAGACCAGGGCTCGAACCCGTGTCCCCCGCATTGGCAGGCAGACTCTCAACCACTGTGCCATCAGGGAAGCCCCCATTTTTAGTTTTTTAAGGAACCTCCATACTGTTCTCCATAGTGGCTGTATCAATTTACATTCCCACCAACAGTGCAAGAGGGTTCCCTTTTCTCCACACCCTCTCCAGCATTTGTTGTTTGTAGATTTTCTGATGATGCCCATTCTAACTGGTATGAGGTGATACCTCATTGTAGTATTGATTTGCATTTCTCTAATAATTAGTGATGTTGAGCTTTTCATGTGGTTCTTGGCCATCTGCATGTCTTCTATGGAGAAATGTCTATTTCGGTCTTCTGCCCATTTTTTGATTGGGTTGTTTGTTTTTTTTAATATTGAGCTGCATGAGCTGTTTATATATTTTGGAGATTGAGCCTTTGTCCGTTGATTCATTTGCAAATATTTTTTCACATTCTGAGGGCTGTCTTTTCGTCTTGTTTGTAGTTTCCTTTGCTTTGCAAACGCTTCTAAGTTTCATTTGGTCCCATTTGTTTATTTTTGTTTTTATTTCCATTACTCTAGGAGGTGGACCAAAAAAGATCTTGCTGTGATTTATGTCAGAGAGTGTTCTTCCTATGTTTTCTTCTATGAGTTTTATACTGTCCAGTCTATCATTTAGGTCTCTAATCATTTTGAGCTTCTTTTTCTGTATGGTGTTAGGAAGTGTTCTATTTTCATTCTTTTACATGTAGCTGTCCAGTTTTTCCAGCCCCACTTACAGAAGAGACTGTCTTTTCACCATTGTATATTCTTGCCTCCTTTGTCATAGATTAGTTGACCATAGGTACGTGGGTATATCTCTGGGCTTACTATTCTGTTCCATTGATCTGTTTCTGTTTTTGTCCAGTACCATATTGTCTTGATTACTGTAGCTTTGTAGTATAGTCTGAAGTCAGGGAGTCTGATTCCTCCAGCTCTGTTTTTTTTCCCTCAATACTGCTTTGGCTATTTGGGGCCTTCTGCGTCTCCAAACAAATTTTAAGATTTTTTGTTCTAGTTCTGTAAAAAAATGCCACTGGTAATTCGATAGGGATTGCATTGAATCTGTAGATTGCTTTGGGTAGTATAGTCATTTTCACAATGTTGATTCTTCTAATCCAAGAACATGGTATATCTCTCCATCTATTTTTAACATCTTTAATTTCCTTCATCAGTGTCCTATAGTTTTCTGCATACAGGTCGTTTGTCTCCCTTGGCAGGTTTATTCATAGGTATTTTATTCTTTTTGTTGCAAGGGTAAATGGGACTCTTTCCTTAATTTCTCTTTCAGATTTTTCATCATTAGTGTACAGGAATGCAAGAGATTTCTGTGCATGAATTTTGTATCCTGCAAATTTCCCTAATTCATTGATTAGCTCTAGTTGTTTTCTGGCGGCATCTTTAGGATTCTCTATGTATAGTATCATGTAATCTGCAAACAGTGACAGTTTTACTCCTTCTTTTCCGATTTGGATTCCTTTTATTTCTTTTTCTTCCCTGACTGCTGTGCCTAAAACTTCCAAAACTATGTTGAATAATAGTGGCAAGAGTGGACATGCTTGTCTTGTTCCTGATCGTAGAGGAAATGCTTTCAGTTTTTCACCACTGAGAATGATGTTCCCTGTGGGTTTGTCGTATATGGCCTTTATTATGTTGAGGTAGGTTCCCTCTATGCCCACTTTCTGGAGAGTTTTTATCATAAATGGGTGTTGAATTTCGTCAAAAGCTTTTCCTGCATCTATTGAGATCATGATGTGGTTTTTATTCTTCAATTTGTTAATTATGGTGTATCACATTGATTGATTTGCATATACTGAAGAATCTTTGCATCCCTGGAATAAATCCCACTTGATCATGGTGTCTGATCCTTTTAATGTGTTGTTGGATTCTGTTTGCTAGTATTTTGTTGAGGAATTTTGCATCTATATTCATCAGTGATATTGGTGCGTAATTTTCTTTTTTTGTAGTATCTTTGTCTGGTTTTGGTGCCACGGTGATGGTGGCCTCATAGAATGAGTTTGAGAGTGTTCCTTCCTCTGCAACTTTTTGGTAGAGTTTGAGAAGGATGGGTGTTAGCTCTTCTCTAAATGTTTGATAGAATTCACCTGTGAAGCCATCTGGTCCTAGACTTTTGTTTGTTGGAAGATTCTTAATCACAGTTTCAATTTCATTACTTGTGATTGGTCTGTTCATATTTTCTATTTCTTCCTGGTTCAGTCTTGGAAGGTTATACCTTTCTAAGAATTTGTCCATTTCTTCCAGGTTGTCCATTTTATTGGCATAGAGTTGCTTGAAGTAGTCTCTTAGGATGCTTTATATTTCTGTGGTGTCTGTTGTAACTACACCTTTTTCATTTCTAATTCTATTGATTTAAGTCCTCTCCCTCTTTTGCTTGATGAGTCTGGATAATGGTTTATCAATTTTGTTTATCTTCTCAAAGAACCAGCTCTTAGTTTTATTCATGTTTGCTATTGTTTTCTTTGTTTCTATTTCATTTATTTCTGCTCTGATCTTTATAATTTCTTTCCTTCTACTAATTTTGGGTCTCTAGTTCTTTTAGGTGTAAGGTTAGATTGTTTATTTCAGATTTTTCTTGTTTCTTGAGGTAGGCTTGTATTGCTATAAACTTCCCTCTTAGAACTCTTTTTGCTGCATCCCACAGGTTTTGGATCATCGTGTTTTCATTGTCATTTGTCTCTAGGTATTTTTGATTTCCTCTTTGATTCTTTAGTGATCTCTTGGTTATTTAGTAACGTATTGTTTAGCCTCCATGTGGTTGTGTTTTTTACGTTTTTCTCCCTGTAATTGATTTCTAATCTCATAGTGTTGTGGTCAGACAAGATGCTTGATATGATTTCAATTTTCTTAAATTTACTGAGGCTTGATTTGTGACCCAAGATGTGATCTATCCTGGAAAATGTTCCATGTGAACTTGAGAAGAAACTGTAATCTGCTGTTTGTGGATGGAATGTCCTATAAATATCAATTAAATCTATCTGGTCTATTGTGTCATTTAAAGCTTCTGTTTACTTATTAACTTTCTGTTTGGATGATCTGTCCAGTGGTGCAAGTGAGGTGCTAAAGTCCCCCACTATTATTGTGTTACTGTCGATTTCCTCTTTTATAGCTGTTAGCAGTTGCCTTATGTATTGAGGTGCTCCTATGTTGGGTGCATATATATTTATACTTGTTATATCTTCTTCTTGGATTGATCCCTTGATCATTATGTAGTGTCCTTCCTTTTCTCTTGCAACATTCTTTATTTTAAAGTCTATTTTATCTGATATGAGGATTGCTACTCCGGCTTTCTTTTGATTTCCATTTGCATGGAATATCTTTTTCCATTCCCTCACTTTCAGTCTGTATGTGTCTCTAGGTCTGAAGTGGGTCTCTTGTATATATATGGGTCTTGTTTTTGTATCCATTCAGGGAGCGTGTGTCTTTTGGTTGGAGCATTCAATCCCTTCACGTTTAAGGTAATTATCCATATGTATGCTCCTATCACCATTTTCTTAATTGCTATGGGTTTGTTTTTGTAGGTCCTTTTCTTCTCTTGTGTTTCCCACTTAGAGAAGTTCCTTTAGCATTTGTTGTAGAGCTGGTTTGGTGGTGCTCAATTCTCTTAGCTTTTGCTTTTCTGTAAAGCTTTTGATTTCTCCATCGAACCTGAATGAGATCCTTGCCAGGTAGAGTAATCTTGGTTGTAGGTTCTTTCCTTTCACCACTTTAAGTATATCATGCCACTCCCTTCTGGCTTGTAGAGTTTCTGCTGAGAAATCAGCTGTTAACCTTATGGGAGTTCCCTTGCATGTTATTTGTTGTTTTTCCCTTGCTGCTTTCAATAATTTTTCTTTGTCTTTAATTTTTGCCAGTTTGATTACTATGTGTCTTGGCGTGTTTCTCCTTGGGTTTATCCTGCCTGGGACTCTCTGCGCTTCCTGGACTTGAGTGGCTATTTCCTTTCCCATGTTAGGGAAGTTTTCGACTATAATCTCTTCAAATATTTTCTCGGGTCGTTTCTCTCTCTCTTCTCCTTCTGGGACCCCTATAATGCGAATGTTGTTGCGTTTAATGTTGTCCCAGAGGTCTCTTAGGATGTCTTCATTTCTTTTCATTGTTTTTTCTTTATTCTGTTCCGCGGCAGTGAATTCTACCATTCTGTCTTCCAGGTCACTTATCCGTTCTTCTGCCTCAGTTATTCTGCTATTGATTCCTTCTAATGTATTTTTCATTTCAGTTATTGTATTGTTCATCTCTGTTTGTTTGTTAATTCTTCTAGGTGTTTGTTCTTTAATTCTTCTAGGTCTTTGGTAATCATTTCTTGCATCTTCTAGATCTTTGCCACCATTCTTTTTCCAAGGTACTGGATCATCTTCACTATCATTATTCTGAATTCTTTTTCTGGAAGGTTGTGTATCTCCACTTCATTTAGTTGTTTTTCTGGGGTTTTATCGTCTTCATTCATCTGGTACATAGCCCTCTGCCTTTTCATCTTGTCTATCTTTCTGTGAATGTGGTTTTTGTTCCACAGGCTGCAGGATTGTAGTTCTTCTTGCTTCTGCTGTCTGCCCTCTGGTGGATGAGGCTATCTAAGAGGTCTGTGCAAGTTTCCTGATGGGAGGGACTGGTGGTGGATAGAGCTGATTGTTGCTTGGTGGGCAGAGCTCAGTAAAACTTTAATCTGCTTGTCTGATGATGGGTGGGGGTGAGATCCCTCCCTGTTGGTTGTTTGGCCCGAGGCGACCCAACACTGGAGCCTACCCAGGCTCTTTGGTGGGGCTAATGGCGGACTCTGGGAGGGCTCACGCCAAGGAGTACTTCCCAGAACTTCTGCTGCCAGTGTCCTTGTCCTCACGGTGAGCCACAGCCACCCCCCGCCTCTGCAGGAGACCCTCCAACACTAGCAGGTAGGTCTGATTCCGTCTCCTATGGGGTCACTGCTCCTTCTCCTGGGTCCTGATGTGCACACTACTTTGTGTGTGCCCTCCAAGAGTGGAGTCTCTGTTTCCCCCAGTCCTGTCGAAGTCCTGCAGTCAAATCCCGCTAGCTTTCAAAGTCTGATTCTCTAGTAATTCCTCCTCCCATTGCTGGACACCCGGGTTGGGAAGCCTGACATGGGGCTCAGAACCTTCACTCCAGTGCTTGTACTTCTGTGGTATAAGTGTTCTCCAGTTTGTGAGTCACCCACCCAGCAGTTATGGGATTTGATTTTATTGTGATTGTGCCCCTCCTACTGCCTCATTGTGGGTCTTCATTGCTGTGCGCGGGCTTTCTCTAGCTGTGGCGAGCCGGGGCTACTCTTCGTTGCGGTGCACAGGCTTCACTGTGTTGGCTTCTTTTGTTGCAGAGCATGGGCTCTAGGCGTGAGGGCTTCAGTAGTTGTGGCACGCAGGCTCAGTAGTTGTGGCACATGGGCTTAGCTGCTCCGCGGCATGTGGGATCCTCCCGGACCAGGGCTCAAACCCGTGTCCCCTGCATTGGCAGGTGGACTCCCAACCACTCCCAACCACGGCACTACCAGGGAAGCCCTGGGGTATCTCTTTTGGTGAGTTTCAGTGTCTTCCTGTCGATGACTGTTCAGCAGTTAGTTGTGATTCCAGTTGTCTCCCAAGAGGGAGTCAAAACAACACTTTATATTGAAAGGAGTCACCAAATACCAACTAATGGGATAAAAATGGACAAGTATACATAGCCTCTTGACATTTCAGAAAGCCAAACCCAAAGCGAAAAAAAAAAAAAGAAAGTTACTGACAGAGAAATAAGATTCAGAGCCACAGGTGCAAAGGTCTTGTGTCCTTTTACATCCTAATTAGAAGTATGATTTTTCATGTACTTTAAAGACCAAAACCCAAACTCAATATGATGAATAGATCAATTCTTTTCAATCTATTCAACAGATTACATGCAATCCCAATAAAAAACACAAATGGTTGCACGACGGTGTGAGGGTCAGAGTGTTGCCAGAGCTGCTCCAAGTCTTTGCTCAAAACCTGCCAACACCCACCTTTAGCAGGGGTCAACATAAATCTTTAAGTTAAAGGTTCCAGAGATAAGAAAGGAAGCTACAAACAAACAAACAAACAAACAAAAAACAGCTGGAACCAGCTGGGTCCAAGATGGCGATGAATCTGGCCTCCAACAGACCCTGAGTCTCATTATATTTTGATTTAATATTAGCATTTTGAACGACACACCTACCAGCAGCCATGACCAGACATTAAGGACCAAAAAAGGATAAAAAGGGCATGACACCACACTCCCTTGAAAAAGCACTGCCCCCTTCCCCAGTAGACTAGTGCATATGCCTCCCCATCATTAGCCTCACTCCTCCTCCCTTTGTCTTTACTCTTTAAAATTAGGTCTCTCGCCGGGTGGGCAAGAAGTTGATCTGTGAACTTAGTTCCCGCTTCTCCATTCTTTGGCCACTGAATAAAACTTGTGTTGATCTCAGCTTCAGTTTCATTACTGGCTACTCGAACCCAAACAGAAAAAGAACCCCCACACACACCAAGGCAGAGAGCCTTGGCTGGGCTATGGCCCGAGCAGGGTCCATATGACTTAATTTGGTAACAAGAGCATGTGTGTATCTGTGGAATTTAAAATTCTGATAATAAAGTGTATTAATATAACAATATTATTATATTAATGTATTGGGAATTCCACAGCAGTCCAGTGGTTAGGACTCCACGCTTCCACTGCCAGGGGCCAGGGTTCAATCCCTGGTCGGGGAACTAAGATCCCACAAGCCGTGCAACATAGCCAAAAATTATATATATATATAATTACTGTACATACATTATATGTACCATAAATATTAATATGATATATTAATATCCATACTATATAATATTAATTCATAATTATATAATATTAATAAGTAATTGTAGGGGATCAGATATATCACCCCAAAATATGTCTCTTTGGCATAAGGATTAATTTAGGCTGATTATTTTTAAGAAACTGCAGACACAGCAGAAGCTCTGAAAATTGAGTAGAAGTTACCCTTTTTTAAGAAACATTTACATTTATAAGGGGAATCTCCACTTGTAAGGATGTCTCCCTCACTGTGCCAGGAAGAGGAAGATATCTAAATCTCTAGAAACTGTTATCAATGGAGAAGGCAATCACTTAAATCTGCATAACAAGTATACCCTGTTTACTGTGCTTTTCCTGGTAACCTCCCATAACTGACTCCTCACTCCCAACATCATCTTTCATCTTTAGCTAAAACTGGTATTTAAGGTGATGGCTTGGGCCATTTTGGAGAGTTACTCAGTTTTCCTGGGTCTCTCCCATGTGTACATGAGATATACATGTCATTAAATTTGTTTTTCTCCTGTTAATCTGTCTTATACCAACTTAATTATTAGACTAGCCAAAGAACCTAGAAGTGTAAAAGGAAAAATATTTCCTCTGCAACAGCTGATGTAGTAGTCGGCAGGATAAACTTCCCTGGCTGGACTCTGCTCCCTCCAAGGCTACTGTAGCTGAGAAATCCTGGGACCTCTGACAAAGAGCTCTTTGCCCGCAGGGTCTGATGTAAGCAAGAGTAGTGACAGTCCTTTTATTTTTCTATATTTAGATTAGCTGGAGAAAATATTTGTGGAACTAATTTCTCAGGTATAGCAACTTTGGTAAAAATTTGTTATGAGTACTCTTGTTTTCTATTGATCCCTTTCCTCCCATAGATGGTCATTGTTTTCTTTTGTCTGTGTTGTCTATGTTCTGAGAGCTTGGCTTTATGGTCAGTGAGAATAGTCTCTCCAGTCTCTGGCAACTGGTGGATGGATGTACTGGCATGCATCTGGCAGACAATTGAGTAGGCTGTGGAACTATTAATCTAGTTGGTCAGAAGCAGAGGTAACAACCTGGGCATGTGACTGGTATCTCAGCATTCTCTTTGTGCCAGCTCTCAGGAGAGTTTGTCATACGGGGTCCCAGTCCATAAGGGGCCTTTTTCGTGTCAACTTTCATTGCCTCGTTAGTGCTGGAAAAGTCCCATTCCAGTAGGGCCTGCCCAGTGTCACATTAGTGGGTCTATACCTGGAGGTGTCTCCCATTCTCACGGGAAAGTAGAGACATCATTTGCCCTATACCATTCTTAATGCCTGTGACAACAGTCTTTGCTTTCTTAGACTAACTCTGCGAGTGAACTTTCTGAATATTGTGAGGGCTGCATCTTTTGCACTCTCCTTTAGGGATGCCCCTTGCATACTTGGTTAAGCCATGAAAAGGCTTATTGGTTTGAGTCACTACTGAGATTAATATAAAATCCTTCTCATTAATGGCCAGATGATGAATCCTTTGAACTGGCTATACTTAAAAGAAAAAAATTTTTCTTAGAGAACTCTCACCCTAAACAACTGTCTCACTAGTACCTATGAAAACACCAAATTAAGAAGAGGACACAAAGAAGTATAACAGTTAGCCTTAGGGACCCCCTTAATAAGATAAAAAAACAGAAATTGGATTTAGAACAAAAAATAATGTCTACATCCAACGTAAATTCACTCTCAAAATCCAGCCCCGGGCTTCCCTGGTGGCGCAGTGGTTGGGAGTCTGCCTGCTAATGCAGGGGTCGCGGGTTCGGGCCCTGGTCTGGGAGGATCCCACGTGCCGCGGAGAAGCTGGGCCCGTGAGCCGCAATTGCTGAGCCTGCGCGTCTGGAGCCTGTGCTCCGCAGCAAGAGAGGCCGCGATAATGAGAGGCCCACGCACTGCCATGAAGAGTGGCCCCCGCTTGCCGCAACTGGAGAAAGCCCTCGCACAGAAACGAAGACCCAACACAGCCATAAATAAATAAATAAATAAAATTAAAAAAAAAAATCCAGCCCCATCACCTCAGCAAATTTCTTCAGATCCCAAAACTCCTCCAACTTCCCCAGAAAAAATCCCTTAAACACCCAACTGCCTGTTTTGACTTCCCTCTCTTTATAAGATTTACAGACAGCACTCCAGCCTAATCTCAAGGCCCAGAGTATACAGGTTACTCATGTAAATACTGAAAGCCAGGAAATGAATTTAGTAGAAGCACTCAAGATGGGTAGCAGGGGATACTTCACTATCCCTTACAATTCTTCCTACTTTCCAGGGCTCCATAATCAGGCTCTACCAGCTTCAGGCCTTTTTATGTAATGTCCTTTGTGGATATATCCTGATCCCCCACTGTGAAGAGTTCATGTCCCTTGGACAGCATCAGATCTTCAAGAAACCATTGAAACCAAAGGGTGTAATGTGAAGGAGTTATTTCATTTTGTAAATCAGAATCATCAGCTTCTTGAGGAACTTTTACTGAAACGGATTATGAAGAGTGACTATTTGAGGGGCTGTGTCTTTGGTTTTGAGTGTTGCAGAGTGGAAGAGCATGTTTGGGTTGATACAGACCCTAGAGTTCACTATCCAGATCATGGTAAATGCTGTGACTAAGGGTCCCCCTTTCCCACTGGACACCCCATATAAACTTACTGCTGAAAACTGGATTAAAAAAAGAACTTTGGGAAGCCTTATCAAATTTTCTGTCTCAGCTTCTCCTCATGGGTCTTAAAAATGCTAATAATTACATGATGTTAATTAACAAGAGAATGGGAAGGGGCCTAGGGAAGTGTCAAAGGGACTCTTACCAGCACTATCAAGGGCTGGGTGAGCCAAAAGGGAACCCCCACGTTGGTCCCCCAACATTAAAGAGCTAATTTAAGTCTGTTGGTTTAATTAAAATAGGTATGTCTTTAGAGTTATCAACACTGAATATAATGCAGACATCCAACTTTTATTCTACCTGAGTTTATTAGTCAAATAAATTCATGTTATCTCTGTCACAAAATTTGTCACCAAGAAAAATAGCTTGGGATGATAGCTGACTTTGTCTAATGTCTCATGAAGTTTTCACAGGTAATCAAAACATAATTGTTAGGAACAAGGGATTTAGATAGATTTAAGTGAGAAAAGAATTTTTAGGTGAATTTTTTGCAATAATTATGCTTTATGATATGTGAACTAAAAAGTAGTTTCCAAAATATTTTTGGTAACTTGAGACTTTACAGTTTTGCTAAGTTAAGTTAAATGATGGAAATTTACTGAATACCTAGATAATCCCCAAATAAGATAAAATAACTAAAACATTAATTACTAAATATAGGTTTATCCACTGTGGCTCCCTCTTACAGAAAAACTAAAGATATTTGGGTATATTGTAACAGGGAAGAAAAAAATCTGACTCCATGTTGAATCTTTCTTTTACTTTGACCTTTGCTTTCCATTGCTTTTGTTCTGTCTATAGCTATAAGCATACACAATGGCCTGCCTCAGGGAACCCTGCCCCTCTGCCTGAATGTTAAACTAAAGTGCCTTTGTTCAACTCACAGGGAAACACCCTGACCCTGCCCACCTGTGAATGGCTGCAAAAAAGAAAAAATTAACACATCCCCTCCCTGAGGCTGGCCAAAACCAGTAGATATTTTGCAAGACTTATGGCCTTTTCGGGACTTCCCTGGTGGCACAGTGGTTAAGAATCTGCCTGCCAATTCAGGGGACATGGGTTCAATCCCTGGTCCAGGAAGATACCACATGGCTCAGAGAAACTAAGCCCGTGCACCACAACTACTCAGCCGCAGAGCAACTAAGCCCATGCACCACAACTACTCAGCCTGCACCCTAGAGCCCACACACCACAACTACTGAGCCCAAAAGCCACAACTACTGAAGCCCACACACCTAGAGCCCATGTTCTGCAACAAGAGAAGCACGCACACCGCAACAAAGAGTAGCCCCCACTCACCACAACTAGAGAAAGCCCGTGCGCAGCAACAAAGACCAACACAGCCATAAATAAATAAATAAAATTTAAAGTAAAAAAGACTTATGGCCTTTTTATTTTACTTCCTCACCTCCTCCCCCTCTCTTTTATATAAAAGAAACTAGCAACCAACCCCAATAAGATGGTACTCTAGGACGCTAGTCCACCATCTTCTCAGATGCCAAGCTTTCAGAATAAAGTTGCCACATCTTCTTTATCCATTCATCTGTTGATGGACACTTAGGTTGCTTCCATGTCCTGGCTATTGTAAATAGAGCTGCAATGAACATTGTGGTACATGACTCTTTTGGAATTATGGTTTTCTCAGGGTATATGCCCAGTAGTGGGATTGCTGGGTCGTATGGTAGTTCTACTTTTAGTTTTTTAAGGAACCTCCATACTGTTCTCCATAGTGGCTGTATCAATTTACATTCCCACCAACAGTGCAAGAGGTTTCCCTTTTCTTCACACCCTCTCCAGCATTTATTGTTTGTAGAATTTTTGATGATGGCCATTCTAACTGGTGTGAGGTGATACTTCATTGTCGGTTTGATTTGCATTTCTCTAATGATTAGTGATCATTAGTAATCTGGCCTCCAACAGACCCTGAGTCTCATTATATTTTGATTTAATATTAGCCATCTGGTCCTGGGCTTTTGTTTGCTGGAAGATTTTTAATCACAGTCTCAATTTCAGTGCTTGTGATTGGTCTGTTTATATTTTCTATTTCTTCCTGGTTTACTCTCAGAAGGTTGTGCTTTTCTAAGAATTTGTCCATTTCTTCCAGGTTTTCCATTTTATTGGCATAAAGTTGCTTGTAGTAATCTCTCATGAGCCTTTGTATTTCTGCAGTGTCAGTTGTTACTTCTCCTTTTTCATTTCTAATTGTACTGATTTGAGTCTTCTCCCTTTTTTTCTTGATAAGTCTAGCTAATGGTTTATGAATTTTGTTTATCTTCTCAAAGAACCAGCTTTTGGTTTTATTGATATTTGCTACTGTTTCCTTCATTTCTTTCTCATTTACTTCTGATCTGATCTTTATGATTTCTTTCCTTCTGCTACTTGTGGGGGGTTTTTGTTCTGCTTTACCTTTTAAAATAATCTGCCTAAAAAAGGATTCTGTTTTTTGTCAAAATAATTTCCTGTGTTCAGAAAACTGAAGCTTTGCTATTAAAATAGCTAAGGTTTTTTGGTTTTTTACAACTATTTACTTTTCTGTACTTGCCTTTAACATCTTCTATTGTCAATTTGGTTAAATGGATAGGTAAGCATTGTTTCACAGTGACCTATGATCCTATCTGACCAAGTGTTTTATAACCTTTTTGTTATTTTTGACAAACTTTCCAAAGTCAAAATCTCAATGAAGTGTTTTTTTGTTTTTTAACCTCAAACTAACTTTGAAATTCCCCAGAGGGGCCTGGAACATTTCCAAAGATTTGTTCTCTCTCTTTATAAAAAAGGAAGATGTTACACTAATTAGACTTATTTGATATGTTGAATTACATGGGAAGCATTGTCAAATAAGAAACAATACTAGGTCTTCTTTATGTTGTATATGTATAAGTAAATAAGTATTCCAGAAATTGTGTGAAATACCTAGAAATCTGATATGTCCTAGTATAATGTTATCAGTCATAACTCTGGTTATTATCTTAAAATGTTATATGTTACAGAAATAACCATTTCCCTGCAATTTCCATTATAATGAACTCTCATCCGGTATTTAACCATCAGCATTTTAGTCTTTTGTCATTTACAGAGTTATTGTTTTACTCTGATGCTTTTACAGAAGCTTCCTGCAAAAGTGCTTCATCCTGAAAGAGATTCAATGAAAAGACTTTTGACAAGTACAGCTTTCTGATAACTTTAACATCATACAATTGAACTCAGTAAGAATTTCCAGAACTACTGGAAGAATGATACAAGCAGAACAAATATTAATTACATTGGACTAAATGAGCTGAGAAGCCTGATTATACATTTTTATGACTTCTTGTTTGAAATACTGCTGATTTTTTTTGAAATATTGCTGATTTTTTAAATGTTTTGTTTTTCCAGATTTCAGGAAACCTTTTTCTCTTTTCTCTTAAGCTACCTCTGATTTACAGCACTTTGGTAAAATATATCTTTGTGAAAAAAGATGAAACATTTATCTTTTTCTTCCTACCTGATTCCCCTCAGAATTCACAGACCCAAAAGTGAGTATTCTTATTTTCATGGCAATATAGTTATTTGCCTAAGTTCACTAAGAATCTGTTCTCTTTGTAACAGGACACAATTGGAAACACTGGGTATACTACCAAGGCTTTAAGTGGAATATCCTATTTGGGAGAGGCGTGCCTAGACTCGGATATGACCAAACAGCTTTAAGTAACCAAGGTTGACTTTATGGAGCCAATAAAGCCCCTTGGAAAACCAGTCTGGTACCTTGCTAACAGGGTCCCCAGCACCCTTACCAGGTGAGTAAGAAAGGTCAATTCCTGGCAAGTGCAGGAACCTTCATATATTTGAGGGACCTTGAGAATAGAGGAATTAAATCTATAGGTACTGCAGGCAAAGTCTGATGACAGTTCCTTGTTTTGACTTCCTAGCTTTGAGGGTTTTAAAAGTCCAATCTGAGATTCCTTATGAAAAGTTCCAGCAAAGCAGATTTTTAAAAAGCCTGTATGGTCAATGATTGTTCTTGCTTCACTTACGCAAATAATCAGGCAAAGTTTGATGAGACTAGACTTATTTTGCTAACAAATTAGTATTAATTTGGCTATCTTAGGTGAGAATGAGGGTGACTTTAGAGAAAAAAATTATGCTTCAGTAACACTTTTGTGAATATTAGATCTAGTTCTGTTTGTCTTTGAGTGTTTGTTTTTCGCCTATAAACTGGACTGGATCGTAAGGTCTAGTTTCCTCCAATGTCCGGTTACAACTCTCCAAATGAATGTTTCCAATTTTCTCCCATCCTTTTGGCTTAGAATCATGGAGAACTAAATCTGCCCTTTCTCCTGAAACCCTGCAAACTGAATGTGAATGACTTGATATAAACTTCAGAGAAATCGCCACAACAGCTCATGTTTAGACATTCTTCTTTGTGCCTTTTGCTGAATGGGCCACTCAAAAAGTTTACAAGTACACCCAATGACATCATGAGAGACATTCAAACTGCAAACCAGGAAAATATGTCAGATTGCCACTGCCTGCCCTCAGTCTATCGGAAGATGTTTTGAGCTTGACACCCACCTAGAAATCTTCTCAACTAGCAACATTCAGGACTCATACAATGGGTTTACAATTTTCCCCAAAAATTAACCTTTGTTTTCCTTTTGTTTCCATCAAAATTCCTCTTGTTAAATACCTGACTTCTTGCACAATATCGTCCTGACTTTGGGGACCCAGGTGCATCACTCACCTCCTGAAATGCTAAATCTACATAACAACCATACCCTTGTTTACTGTGCTTTTCCAGGTAACCTCCCATAACTGACTCCTCACCCCCAACATCTTTTGTCTTTAGCAGAAGATGGTATTTAAAGCAATGCCTATGGCCATTTTGAAGAGTTACTCAGTTTTCCTAGATCTCGCCCATGTATACAGGAAGTATACATGTTATTAAACTTTTGTTTTTCCTCCTGTTAATCTTTCTTATATCAATTTATTAGACCAGCCAAAGACCCTAGAGGAACAGAGGAAAATTTTTTTCCTCACCAATATAATACTAACTTATTAAAGATGGACAAAGGAACAATTAATAGGTCAATGGAACACACTAGAGACCCCAGAAATAGGCTTAGGCAAATACAGTCACTTGATACTCTACAAAGGAAGAATAACAGCGGAGTAAAGAAAAGAGGATCTCTTCAATAAATGGTGCTGGAACAACTGAGTGTCCATATAGGAAAAAAAAAAAAGTGATGACACTGAATCTAATGCATACCAGACACAGAAATCAGTTCCAATAGAAGAAAATCAGTTCCATTACAATAAAACATAAAAGAATATTACTACACTCAAGTTAAGGAAAGATATCTTACAACACAAGAAGCACTAACCATAGGAGAAAAGATTAATAAACTGGATATTAAAATTAAGAAATTTTGTTCATTAAAAGACACAAGGAGGGAGGCTGGATCAAGATGGCAGAATAGAAGGACATGGAGCTCACCTCCTCCCACAAATACATCAAAAATACATCTACATGTGGGACAATTCTCACAGAATACCTGCTGAGTGCTGGCAGAAGATCTCATAAAAGCAAAATTGTGAGAAAGATTACCATGTAACAAAGTAAGATGAAACAAACAAACAAAAAAATGAATCAGGATGGAACCTGCACCTCTGGAAGGGAGCTATGAAAGGGGAACTGTTCCCTCACCTGGGAAGCCCCTTCACCAGCAGGGAGATCAGCTGGGACGGAAAGGGAGCTTCAGAGGCTCAGAGGAGAGTGCAGCAGTCAGCTTGCAGCAGGGAGAATAAAGAGAGACCAGCACAAAGGGTCCTTGCCACCTCTCTGCACTCCCCACCCCGCGACTCACATCTGCTGGTGCACGCTGGGGCTGGGTGCTGAAACACGGGCTTCAAAGGACAGACCCAGGGAGAGGACTGGGGTTGGCTGCACAGAGACAGCCTGAAGGGGTTGGAGTGTGATCCAAGCCGCAACCAGGGGTGTACAAAGTAAGGGGCCCAGGTCCTCCACTGAATCCCCATTGTTAAGGTGTGCACCCAAAGGGAGGGGTGGGGCCCACTATAGTGGCCTCATTCTCAGTGAGTGTTGCTCTGCCTCTATTAGCTTTGGGAGCTAATAAGTAATACTTAGGAAAAAACCTGACCAAGGAGGTGAAAGAGTTACATGCTAAGAAATATAAAACATTGATAAAGGAAACTGAAGATAATTCAAAGAAATGGAAAGATAGCCCATGCTCCTGGATTGAAAGAATACTGTTAAAATGGCCATACTACCCAAAGCAATCTACATATTTAATGCGATCCCTATCAAATTACCCATGACATTTTTCACAGAACAAGAACAAATTATCCTAAAACTTATATGGAACCACAAAGCCCCAGGATTGCCAAGTCAATTCTGAGGTGGAAGAAAAAGGCTGGATGATTCACCCTCCCAGATTTCAAACAATACCACAAAGCTACAGTAATCAAAACAGCATGGTATTAACACAAAAACATATGGATCAATGGAACAGAATTGAGAGCCCAGAAATAAAGAACTGAGAGCCCATGCACCTACCATAAATTAATCTTTGATAAAGGAGGCAAGAATATACAACGGAGAAGAGACAGTCTCTTCAGCAAGTGGTGTTGGGAAAGCTGGACAACCACATGTAGATCAATGAAATTAGGACACTCCCTCACATCATACATAAAAATAAACTCAAAATGGATTAAAGACTTAACTATAAGAAGTGACACCATAAAACTCCTAGAAAAGAACATAGGCAAAACATTCCTACATAAATTGTAGCAGTGTTTTTTTAGGTCAGTCTCCCAAGGCAATAGAAATAAAAGCAAAAATAAATAAATGGGACCTAATCAAACTTATAAGCTTTTGCACAGCAAAGGAAACCATAAACAAACCAAAAAACCAACCTACAAACTGGAAGAAAATATTTGCAAACGATGCAACCTATAAAGGCTTAATCTCCAAAATATACAAACAGCTCATACAACTCAATAACAAAAAGCCAAACAACCCAATCAAAAAATGAGCAGAAGATCAAAATAGACATTTCTCCAAAGAAGACTTACAAATGGCCGATAAGCACATGAAAAGATGCTCAACATTGCTAATTATTAGAGAAATGCAAATCAAACCTACAATGAGGTACCACATCACACTGGTCAGAATGCCTGTCATTAAAAAGTCTACAAATAACAAATACTGGAGAGGGTGTGGAGAAAAGGAAACCCTCCTACACTGTTGGTGGAAATGTAAATTGGTGCAGCCACTATGGAAAACAGTATGGAGGTTCCTCAAAAAACGAAAAATAGAGTTTCCTTATGATCCAGCGATCCCACTCCTGGGCATATATCTGGAGAAAACTAATTTGAAAAGATACATGCACCCCAATGTTCATAGCAGCACTATTTACAATAGCCAAGACATGGAAGCAATGTAAATGTCCATCGACAGATGAATGGATAAAGAAGATGTGGTGTACATATATACAGTGGAATACTCAGCTATAAAAAAAGAATGAAACAATGACATTTGCAGCAACATGGATGGACTTAGAGATTATCATACTAAGTGAAGTCAGACAGAGAAAGACAAATATCACATGGTATCACTTATATGTGGAATCCAAACTATGACACAAATGAACATATCTATGAAACAGAAACAGACTCACAGACATAGAGAACAAACTTATGGCTACCAAAGGGGAAAGGGGATGGAGGAGGGATAAATTCGAAGTTTGGCATTAGCAGATACAAACTACTATATATAAAATAGATAAACAAGGTCCTACTGTATAGCACAGGGAACTATAATCAATATTCTATAAAAAACCATAATGGAAAAGTAGACACACACACACCTGAATCACTGTGCTGTACACCAGAAACACAACACTGGAAATCAACTTTACTTCAATTAAAAAAGAGACAAGGAAAGTGGGACAATGGAAGAATATATGTGCATCTTACATAAAGAAATAATATCCAGAAAATATACAGAACTCCTACAAATCAATATGAAAGCTCATGAGCAGGCATTTCACAGAAACATAAATTTTGAATAAACAGAGGAAAAGATTCTTAACTCCATTGGGAATCAGGGAAATGTAAATTAAAACCACAATGAGATACTGTTTTAAACCCTTGAAATAAGCACAACTTTACAAGTCTGATAGTTCCACATGTTGGCAATGATGCAGATGAATAGGAAGTTTCACCTACTGCAATGGAAATGTAAACTTGAAGAACCACTTCAGAAAACAATTTAGTATTATCTTTTAAAATTGGAAATTTGCTCACCCATGACCAACAATTTCACTCTTAGGTATATACTCTAGAGAAACTTTGCAGAGGCATACAGAGAGATATGTTGAAGAATCTTCATGGTAACACTGTTTGTAATAGCAGAAAAATGGAAATAACCACAATGTCTAGTGAGAAGAATTGACAAATTATATTTACAATAGAATATTACATATCAATAAAGTTGAGTTTGCTACAGATACACAAACGAAAGCATCTTAGAAGCTTTGAATGAAACTGTTAGAATATTTGCAAATAAAACAATGAACTCGCAGAAAACAACACATAACACATTTTAAAAATGACAGGATCTCCTCATATCAGGAACAAGAGAAGGATGCCCACTTTTGCACTTTCACTCAGTATAGTATTGGAAATTCTAGACAGAGCAATTTGGCAAGAAAGGTAAATAAAAGGCATCCAAATTAGAGAGGAAGAGGTCAAATTATCTCTGTTCACAGACAACATGATCATATTGTAAAACACCCTAAATATTCCACACAAAAAACATTACAGCTAATAAACAAATTCACCAAAGTTGCTGAACACACAATCAACATGCAAAAATCAGTTGCATTTCTATATCCAAAAAGGAAATTAAGGAAATACTTCCATTTACAATACCATCAAAAAGAATAAAATACTTAGGAATAAATTTAACCAAGGAGGTGAAAGATTTATACAATGAAAACTACAAAACCCTGCTGAAACAAATGAAAGAAGGTATAAACAAAAATACTGCCCATATTAATGGATTGGAAGACTTAATATTGTTAAAATGACAGTTCTACCCAAAAGTGATCTAAAGATTCAATGCAATCTCAATGAATATCCTAATGGTGTTTTTGGTAGAAATAGAGAAGGCTATCCTAAAATTCACATGGAATTTCATGGGACCCAGAAAAACCAAAACGATCTTGAAAAAGAAGAAAACATTGGAGGATTCACACTTCCTGACTTCAAAACTTACTACACAAAGCTACAGTAATCAAACCAGTGTGGTACTGGCCAAAGGGAAGATGTATAAACAAATAGACTAGAAGAGAAAGCCTAGAAATAAACCCCCACATATATCATCAATTGATTTTTTTTTTTTTTTTTTACAAAGGTACCAAGACCATTTGATGGGGAAGAGTCTTTCAACAAATAAGGCTGGGGAAACTTAATATCCACTTGCAAAAGTATGAAATTGGACCCTTACCTTACACCATATACAAAAAATTAACTCAAAATGGACCAAAGACCTAAACTTAAGAGCTAAAATAGTAAAACCCATGAAAAAAGATAGGAGAAAATCTTCATGGCGTTGGATTTGTCAACTATTTCTAGGACATGACAGCCAACAAAAGAAAAAATAGGTAAGTTAGATTTGGTCAAAATTTAAATCTTTTATACATCAAAAAACACTATCAAGAGAGTAAAACAACTGACAGGAGAATATATTTGCAGATCTTATATCTGATAAGAGATTAATATCCAGAAAGCAAAGAACTCCTGTAATTCAACATAAAAAATAACAACAAGATAAACAATTGAAAAATGGGCAAAGGACTTGAAGAGACATTACTCAAAGAGATATACAAATGGTCAGTAATAAATAAGCACATGAAAAGATACTCAACATCACTAATCATTAGGAAATTGCAGATGACATGATACTATACATAGAAAATCCTAAAGACGCTACCAGAAATCTACTAGAGCTCATTAACGAATTCAGTAAAGTTGCAGGATACAAAATTAATACACAGAAATCTCTTGCATTTCTATACACTAACAACTAAATATCAGAAAGAGAAATTAAGGAAATAATCCCATTTACCATCGTATCAAAAAGAATAAAATACCCTAGGAATAAACCTACCTAAGGAGGCAAAAGACCTGTACTCTGAAAACTATTAAGATGCTGATGAAAGAAATTGAAGATCACACAAACATATACCATGTTCTTGAATTGGAAGAAACATTATTGCTTAAAATGACTATATTACCCAAGGCAATCTACAGATTCAATGCAATCCCTATCAAGTTACCAATGGCATTTTTCACAGAACTAGAACAAAAAAATTTTTAATTTGTATGGAAACACAAAAGACCCTGAATAGCCAAAGCAATCTTGAGAAAGAAAAATGGAGCTGGAGGAATCAGGCCCCTTGGCTTCAGACTATACTACAAAGCTATAGTGATCAAAACACTATGGTACTGGCACAAAAACAGACACATAGATCAATGGAACAGGATTGAAAGCCCAGAAATAAACCCATGCACCTAGGGTCAATTAATCTACGACAAAGGAGGCAAGAAAATACAATGGAAAAAGACAGTCTCTTCAATAAGTAGTGCTGGGAAAACTGGACAGCTACATGTAAAAGAATGAAGTTAGAACATTTGCTTAGAACATTCTCTAACACCATACACAAAAATAAACTCAAAATGGATCAAAGACCTAAATGTAAGACCAGATACTATAAAACTCTTAGAGGAAAACACAGGCAGATCACTCTTTGACATAATTGGCAGCAATATCCTTTTGGATCCACCTCCTAGAGTAATGAAAATTAAGAGGAAAAAAAAAATCCAAATGGCACCTAATGAAACTTAAAAGCTTTTGCACAGTAAAGGAAACCATAAACAAAATGAAAAGACAACCCACAGAATGGGAGAAAATATTTGCAAATGATGCCACCATCAAGGGATTAATCTCCAAAATATACAAACAGCTCATGCAGTTCAATATCAAAAACCAAAAAAAACCCAATCAAAAAATGGGCAGAAAATCTAAATAAACATTTCTCCAAAGAAGATATACAGATGGCCAAAAAGCACATGAAAAGATGCTCAACACTGCTAATTATTAGGGAAATTCAAATCAAAACTACCATGAGGTATCACCTCACACCAGTCAGAATGGCCATCATCAAAAAGTCTACAAACAATAAATGCTGGAGAGGTTGTGGAGAAAAGGGAAACATCCTACACTGTTGATGGAAATGTAAGTTGGTACAGCCACTATGGAGAACAGTATGGAGCTTCCTTAAAAAATTAAAAATACAGCTACCATATGATCCTGCAATCCCACTCCTGGGCATATATCTGGAGAAAACCATAATTCAAAAAGATACACGCAACCCAATGTTCATTGCAGCACTATTTACAATAGCCCAGACATGGAAGCAACCTAAATGTCCACCAACAGATGAATGGATAAAGCAGATGTGGTATAGAGATTATCATATTAAGTGAAGTAAGCCAGACAAAGACAAATATCATATATCACTTATATGCAGAATCTAAAAAGAAAATGATGCAAATGAACTCATAAACAAAGCAGAAATAGTCCCACAAGCATAGAATACAAACTTATGGTTGTCAAAGAGGAAATGGGGAGAGGGATAAATTAGGAGGTTGGGATTAACATATACACTCTACTATATATAAAATATATAACCAACAAGGATCTACTATATAGCACGGAGAACTATACTCAATATTTTGTAATAACATATAAGGGAAAAGAATCTGAAAAGGAATATTATATATATATATATATATATATATGAATCACTTTGCTGTATACCTGAAAGTAATACAACACTGTAAATCAACTAAACTTCAATAAAAAATAAAATTAAAAAAAAGAAACAGAAAACCCACTTTGAAAACTGTTTTAAAAAAAACAAAGGCATAGCTACAGAAGAAATGTTTGCATTAAAAAATAATTTAATCCAAAAACTACAGTGAGATACTACATCTAATTAGGATAGCTCTAATATAAAAAAAAAAGAAAATATCAACTGTTGACAAGGATATAGAGAAAACACTCATGTGCTGCTGGTGGGAATGTAAAATATTGTAGCCTCTGTGGATAACAGTTTGGTAGTTTCTCAAATGGTTAAACAGAAATACCACATACCCAGCAATTCTGCTCTTAGGTATACACCCAAAAGAATTAGAAAGAAGAACTCAAAGAGATAATCCTTATGCACCTATGTTCACAGCAACAGTATTCACAATATCTAAAAGGTGAAAACCACCCACGTGCCCATCAACAGATGAATGGATAAACAAAATGTGGTATATACATACAATGAAATATTATTCAGCAATAAAAAGGGAATGATTTCTGATACATGCTACAACATAGATGAACCCTGAAAAAACATTATGGTAAATTAAATAAAAGCCAGACACAAATGGACAAATATTCAATGATTCCACTTACATGAGATAGCTAGAATAGGAAAATTCATTGAGACAGAAAGTAGAATAGAAGTTACCAGGGAATGGATAGAGAAGGGAATGGAGACATTTTCAGAATGATGAAGAAAAGCTCTGGAGTTGGATAGCAGTGATGGTTGTACAACAATGTGAATGTACTTAATGCCACTGAATTGTACACCAGAAAATTATTAAAATGGTAAATTTTATGTTATGTATATTTTGCCACAATAAAAGAAACTAAAACCAGGGAAAAAAAAACAGAGAAGACAAGAAAAAGTAAGTAATATATTGTGTGGGGAATTCATACATATTCAACAGACATTACTAACAAGAACAGTAAACACAAAATTCAGCATAATCATACCTGGAGTGAAATAAGAAGGGTGGGAAATGGCAGGAACACACAGCTAGATGGCAGGAGTATGGTAGTGTTCCAGTTGGGTAGTGGCTTTACAGATGTTCATTTTATCAAAATTCAATACTTACATGTATTATATTTATTCTTAGAATGTATCAAATATCATATAATAAAAAACTGAAAATAACCTTCCTCCCAAAAAATAAACAGACTAGCATAAGACTTTTCATCAGCATCACAAAATGCTAAAATACAGCAGAAGTGAATTTGCAAAGTTTTCAGGGAAAATGGCTTTGTACGCAGCATTGTATACCTTACCAAGTACTGATCACGGATGAGACAAAACAAAAATTGGGGGACATGCAAGAACTCAAAGTTTAATATCCACTCATAATATATTAAAATACTTAATTGAGATGGTTCATCAATAAAATAAAAATCGAATCCAAGAAGGAGGAAAGCATGGGATACAAGGAACAGTGGCAGATGAGCATAATCCAGAGGAAGTCAAGAAACATAAAAAGAAATGAGTAAACAATACACCTTGACACCTCTAATTTTCCTGTTGGAGGCAAGGGTTTAATAACATATTTTCTTTTCTTTGGAAAAATCCCTATGATTCCACAATGAATAATATTTCACTAATTCTATAATTATAAATGTGGTCTTACGGTGTTTAACATGGTTTTAGAATTAACATATAGAAAAAACCACAAAAATTGTTTATAGGTGGGTACATAATAGATTGTAAAGTTTAAAAATTCTGAACAATGTAAAAATAATAATGGAATTAAAACTTTGGAAATGGAGGAGATAAGAGAAGTAGATATGCATCACAGCTAAGGAGTCCATATATTGTTTAACATTAAATCAAAAGATGGAGGCAAATATTTTTAGAATTATGGTAATTACCAAAAAGGCATAAAAAAAAGAAATGGTTTAAAGTAGCTACTATGGGACTAAGACCAGGAGTGATGAATAGATGGGAAATGGGAGAACATTTGGTTTTTATTTACTATCATAAAGGCAAAGAATAGAAGATCTAAAAATAAAAACATGGGAGGGAAGAGTGTTTGATCATGTGTTAAATTTTTTATATTTCATTGTGGGGAGTCCACAGGTACTATTTAAAGAAAACAAATCAAGAAACAGGGGTGTAAGTATGGTATTTACAGTTATAATCAGTGGTGTATTGGTCAATGTTTCCCAGCCAGCTACCGGGAGGGAAGGTCTACTTTGTAGCATTTGCTGATTTCCGTGGCATAATATTCCCACTACAGCCAATTTCAAGTACCAATGTGACACCAATGAGCTTGTAAAATTCCTGAAAAGTTAGTGATGGGTTCTCATAATGATCCTGTTCCAGGGTACCACTGGAAACGGAAGAACTAAAAACAGATAGCTTCTTAATAGTTGTTGCCTCTAGCGACTGGGGCTTGTAAGAAATTTTACCTAACATTTTGTATACCCTTTGAATTGTTTACCCTGTTCATGTATTACTTCTATAAATTAAAAAAAAAATAGCTCGAGAAATAAAAAGGCATTTCATCTTGCATGTAGAAAGAGCATTATTATCACCTTAACAAGAAAAATCCAGATAAACAACAAAATCATACTTTTTTCTGCTGTCACCAGAGAGCTGACATGGCAGGGAAAACAACTAATCTGAAACCCAAGGAAAGACAGGCACCTCCCAAGGCAGAGATAGGTCACAAACCCTGGCCTACCTGTGGTAGAGCACAGGAGGAAGAGACACTGAGTATCATACAACTGAGGAAGAAGAATTTAGCTACAATTTTAATGTACTGTTAAAAACGAAGAATTGGCTAGTAGAACTCCTGGGCACCTCAGACACAAGGGGAATTTACACCTCTTCACAGACTCCTCTCCACAGACTTCTGTCAGATGCTTACTAGAAAGATTGAGCGGGAGGGAGAATGCAAAGAGCCTCTCTCAGTGGTACAGACCTGGTGACGCTGCCACTGCAGGCAAGGCACAAACTCCTTCCAGACTCTTATCCCCAAAGAACAACAGTCTTAAGCCACTGGCAGAGGAGCAACAAACCCTGTCACTCCCAGGGCACAGGTGAAGACCCATTATGGCAGAGGGAAGTGTGAAAGAAAACTATTCCACCACTAGGGGAGAAGCAGAAAATAGTCCAGGGCTCTGAATCCTATGCTAAATACCATTAGTGGTCTCCTACAACTGGGGTTGGCAGGAAACTCTCCTGCACAAGATCCATCAAAGATACAAGGCAGAGTTTGGCTAGAAATGGCAGGCTAACAGAAAGCTCCACCCCATGAGACCCAGACACACAGGTCTAAAAATGAAACCAGACAACAGAGAACCTCCTCTGGCCCCAGCACCAGACTACCAAGCACTAAGTCACAAGCAACAGCAGTCTACTGTTGGCATGGCAGGCAAGAACATGGGAGGAACACCCCACCCCACCCCCGCTCCAAGGTACAGGTGCACAGGGAAGCCTGAAAGCCAAGGGTGGTGCAGGAACACAAAACAAAACAAAAAAAACCCTCCATAAACCCAACCCTTATCTGATAGAATTGCAAAGAGAACTGGACAGATCCACAATTATAGTTGAATATTTCAATATTCCTCTTTCAGTCATTGATAAAACAAGTAGATAGACAATCTCTAAGGATATACAAGACCTAAACAACACTGTCAGCTAACTTGACTTCACTAAAATTTCTAGAACACTCCACTCAACAAATACAAAGTGCACATGGAAAATTTCATCAAAATAGCTACATTCTGGATCAAAAAATAATCCTCAATTTTTTAAATAAAATTGAACTCAGAGTATATTTTCTGACTGAAAAGGTACTAAGGTAGAACTAATAACAAAAAAATATCAGGAAAATTCCCAAATATTCGGAAATCAAACTTCTGAATAACAATAAAAACACATATACCTATACCAAAACTTGTGGAATGCAGCTAAAGCAGTGTTTAGGGTGAAATTTATATAACACTGAATGGCTATAATTAGAGAAGAAAAGTCTTAAATCAATGATGTAAATTTCATCTTAAGACTAGAAAAAGAAATTAAATCCAATGCAATAAGAAGAAATAACAAAAATACAAATGTCAATGAAAACAGAAAAACGATTGAAAAGAATCAATGAAACCAAATGCTAGTTCTCTCAAAAGATTACTAAACCTGACTTTTTAAAATATGCAAATGAAAGGAAACAAAACCTTAAGTTTTAAAAAATCATGGACTTCCCTGGTGGCGCAGTGTTTACGAATCCACCTGCCAATGCAGGGGACGTGGATTCGAGCCCTGGTCCGGGAAGATCCCACATGCCGCGGAGCAACTAAGCCCGCGTGCCACAACTACTGAAGCCCACACACCTAGCGCCTATGCTCCACAACAAGAGAAGCCACCGCAATGAGAAGCCCGCACACCGCAACAAAGAGTAGCCTCCACTCTCTGCAACTAGAGAAAGCCCACGCGCAGCAACGAAGACCCAATGCAGCCAAAAATTAATTAATTAATTTTAAAAAAATCAGTAGCCTCCTTCTTCCCCTTTCAAAAAAAAAAAAAATCAACCTCCCACTCTTAGAGGTCTCTCCATCCTTGTGGTCACCACTTCTACCCAGGAAAAAAGCAATAGAAACAACCTAATCACATATTCAGGCTAGTCTTCACATCCATTAGTGGCTATTTGTTTAATAGTCAAATCTATGGAAATGTTTGACTTTTACACCATCAATCTCTCAGACTTCCCCTCAGCCCAGTGATTCTGAATTTGTGGTAAGAATGGTAAGAGTAGAATTTGTGGATAAGACAGATATGAAGTGATGACTATGATGTTTATTAAATACTAATTTATGACAAGCAAAAGTATAGGGGTGAGAATATTATTAACATTCATGTTATGCAGGAACAACCCACAGGCCCCCGGGAAGAGGATTACTGCCAGGCAAAATTATTAAATCACTGAAATCTTTCATTGGTGTCACTACTCACAATGCTTTCATCCATTTCTCACCTCCTCCCATTAAAACCTGCTCTTCTTAGGAAAGAATCAAGGATATAAAGAACTGAGAACAGCTTTAAATGCTACCTCATTCAAGGAAGGAGAAATGAGGGAGGGAAACATTTGTTGGGCCAGGCACTTTATATATATTATCCCATTTCATCCTCACAAAAGCCATGTGAATTAGAAACTATTATCCCCATTTCACCAAGGGGAAAACTGAGGCCCAAAGACATGAAATGATTTGTCCAAAATCACAGTCACACAGATAAAGAATAGCATAGTTAGGATCTATACTCAAGCTTGTCAGGTTCCAAAGTCCATGTTCTTTGTTACAACACACTACCTCTCTCCAAGGTGGTGAAGGTTGTATTACAATAGGGACAAGAGCCTTAAACTAAAAGAACAAACCTAGAGATAAAATTACATAGAACTACACACACACACATAGAGAGACATAAATAAGTGTATGTAGAAACTAGTGAAAATTGAATAAGGCTTGTAGTCTAGTTAACAGTATTATACCAATGTCAAATTCCTGGTTTTGAAATTATACTACATTTTATGTAAGATTAGCATTAGAGGAAGCTGAGCAAAGAGTACATGGGACTCTCTGTACTATTTTTATAACTTCCCGTGGTCTTTAATTATTTCAAAATAAAAACTTAAGAAACACCTCTCGGTAGAGATAAATAAAATAAAATTAAGAATAAACCTCTACTAGTGTTGAGGGGAAGGTAGGCTCCCCAGTCCCTTTAATTCACATCACAAAGGTGGTCATCAACTCTGCTTCCACGTAAGGTCCACCTTGGCTGCCAGAAATCCACTGTGGTTGTACAAAGTAGACCATTAGATGGAAAACGGGGGCCTAACTTTTCCTCTTAGCATTGATGTGTAGTGGATGGGGAGCTCCAGTTCTGATCAAATTCGTTCCTAGTGAACATGACGTGTATTACATGGGGACCTCCTCCCACAACCATCCTCATCCCTGTATCTTGCTGGATGTATATGTCACCATCCATGAAGCCCATATGTATGAAAGAGCAAAAGAGATGGGTCAGTTTCACTGGATTCTTGTTAGAGATGGTGTGATGTTACAGGAAGAGAATTGGCCATGGAATCAGAAAGCCCAGTTCTACAACTTTGTGACATCATGATCTTGAGCAATTTAACACAGCTTAACCTCAATTTTCTCTCTATAAAATAGGGACACAAGTCTACATAATCACATGAGATAATGACTGTCAATCACAATTTAATTACACAGAGGACTGATTTGAACAGAAGGTTTACTGTCCCGGATACTTCACACTGTATGTGGAACTAGCATAGGCCCCTTATGAGGTTATTTCACCAGTGCACTTTCACAAATCTTCATGCAGAAATGTGTTCAGGTATTCTCCACGGTCTGAATTTGCACGTGGATGTATTTTAGCTTCCAACCCAAACTCTGTGTGATAAAATTAATCCTTGGAGTTGCTGAATTATAAGGCTGGAGGCTTCCATTGGAGGTCCCAGTGTTAGTCACAGCTCTGGATTTATGAACTCATAAAACATTAACTGCATTTCTCTGTGATTTGTGTCTGATTTTGTTTTTCACACATGATTCATAAGTGAAGTATGCTATCCCCATATGACATCAGTGCCCTGATAAACACAAGAACAAGTTTATAGGTTTAACTGTCTTCACACCCTAGAAATATAAAAACTGAATGATATAAAGATGAACTGGAAATCTATAGACTTCATAAGACTACTGGTTGCACTGTCCTATGCTGGAAGAGTGTGAGTGGGCCAAAGCCTGACATTAGCTAACTGGGCTCTCTTAGCAGAAGTTCGGGTAAGATGACTAGGCTTTCCTGGTGATCCCCGAGGAACTTCTATTTTCTATTTTTATTTTCCTACATTTCCTTCAGGGACAGTGGTACACAATGTTTTTGGAAAAATTGCTATCAGTATTTGCTGCAGTGAAAGTTAACCATCTCTCAGACCAGGACCATGGTAGCAGGTAGGTAATACCACATTTCACAAAGCCTTGGCTCTAGAGATATCATGTAACTGATGGGCAAGGTTGACTCCCCAATAGAACAAAGAGGCAATTCTTCTTGTTTGTGCATTTGGTCATCAAATTCAAAAATGGCAAAAAGACAAAAATGAATCAAGCATTAGGGCCATTGCAGCTTGGTACAAAGCCAGGCTCAGGCTACACAATCGCCATGGTCATAAAAGCCACAAACATAAAGAATTTCCCAAGAGCCTGGGATGGGGAAAAGGGAAGAAGATAAGGGAGCAGACAGAAGAAGAGGAACCTAACAGAAGGGGAGTAGAGATCTTTGGATGCCTCAGGCAAAGTGAAGTAATTGCCAACTGAAGGGCCAGACAGCAAAGCAGCATAGGAATTCAAAAGGACAAAGCAACCTCCCCCAAGCTCCTTGCCATATAGTTTACCATCTAAATCAGGAGAATTTGGGGGGTGAAAAGAGAGTGCTCTTAATAATTATGCCAGAACTACAGGTGCATAATGGGTTTGTTTATCTGTGGCAGACTGGGACATATGGTCAAACTTTGTGTAAACTCCTCTCTGATCAGGCTCCTACCTACCTGCCTCCTCATCCTACTCTGTGAAGCAGAAGCCAGTTCTCAGGTACCTCAGCTATCATAAGAGCGACAGCCAACTTCTTTCCCACAAAGACACTCCTGCCCAGGTTGCACGTGCCACACTCACAGTACCTAGTTGATCAGCTCAATTTCCCAGGCCCACCAAACTAACGAGACTAAAGTAAAAACACCAGACCTCACCACCACCTTCTCATCCACAGAGTTTAGCTGAGCCTTGACTGGCCAGTCACATTCTGTCCCTATACCCTGAACACAACCTCTGGGAAACAAGTGGACTAACAGAGACTCATTTACCTTAGGAACTTGTACATATCTGTTTCTTTTGATCAAATTTTATTTATATCAAGATCTCTGAATTACCATCTACACAGCGAAGAGGAAATGTAAAACTAGTGTACCATCCAGTGGGTAAACCCCATAGTCCAGGAATAGGTAATGGACACTACCTCTCTCCTAATGGTTAGAAGGACTGTGGAACCCAGTACTCCAGTGCCTGTCATTTCCTTTCTTGCCACAGCTTTTGCTTAGCCCTCCCAAATATGATTTTCATCTCCTACATTTCCCTACAACTCCAATATAGGCTGTTTTGGTCTGTGGCTTAGACTAAAGTGCTCCAACTATCTTTTCGCTTTGGACTTGATTATCTTTATCAAGACTCTGCTATTTCTTTTACTGTGGCTTCCTAGCACTACTCCTATGGCAAGTTCATGTGCCTGAAGCTTTTCTGCTTTGGAGTTCTTTTCCAAGAGACCCTGTGGTCCTTTATAAGAACTGACTCCTGGCAAATGTGCCTCATAGTCCTTCCAGATGTGCCCAGAGACGCCCAATTAGTAGAGTAATACCAGCTTAGACTCCAACGGGGATCATTCACTACACTTACAATAACCCTATGTATGACAAAGATCAAGTGTTATCTCTATTTTACAGTTGGGTTAACTGAGACTGAGAGGGTAAGACTTACCCAAAGCCACACTGTTAAGAAAGTAGAGAGGCAGAACTGCAGTGTAAGGGTACCTTGTACTCACCAACAGGAAAACCAACCAAAAAACAGTAAATTTTATAAAAGAAACACAATAACAAAATCAGTAAACCAGTTGTATGCAGACAATCTATATGTTTAACATCTTTGTATCTTCACTTTCACCCCAGGGTCTAATCCTTAGTAGTTGGGCCAAAAAGCCATCAGCACCAAGGTAAGGTTACTTTAGATCTGCTTGCTTTGCAGGTCAGATTGAAGGATGCCTGAGACAAGCAATAAATTCTTCCCCTTAATACTTCCCCAATAAATTCTTCTGCTCTTAATATTCTACATACAGTCAGTTGTCTCATGGGTATGTTGGCTGCAGTAGGGCCTTATCTCATGTTAAGCACTTCACAATAGACACTGTGGAGTTTGTCAAACTATATATCTTCCTTTAGCTTCAAACAACTCACATTGAATGTCAGAGATGCATTTCATGATTGAAAATGAACCCAGAAGCAGAGCATTTCAAAGGCTCCATTAGAAACATACCAGAGCTTGAAACCTCCAGAATAAGGAAAGGAAGCAATGCACATATTCATGCCCCCAAAACAGCCAAAGCTTCACAGCCCAGAGCTAGCAAAAACTGGTTAGAGACTCTAGGATAATGTGCAGCAGTTATCAGTCCTTTGTTAAGGCTATCAAAGCACCACCTTTTAAAAAAAAACAAAAAACAAAAAAAACAAAAAAACATTGGAAATCCAAGTCTCCACCAGCCTGTACCCATGGAAACCATTCTGCCTGCAGAAATCGCCCCACCAGGGAACAAGCTAGCATAGCTCCAAATTGCTCCTCCAAGCAAAGAGTGAGGTCGAAATGACTCCTCTAGCCGTACAACTCACTAGTGTCCCATGATTTGACCATTTTCTTCCCACAATCACTCCCTTATCCCCTAAGAAAGGAAAAAATTAAACTTTAGACCCTCAAAGCAAGTGAAATGATGGGTCAGTCTATCTGAACAAACAAGAGGTGATTCATTGGCTGATTTGTCCTCCCAAAGAGGCAGAGGGCAAGAATTTATTGCTTGTCTCAGGCATCCTTCAATCTGACCTGCAAAGCAAGCAGATCTAAAGTAACCTTACCTTGGTGCTGATGGCTTTTTGGCCCAACTCCAAAGCCACTTCCATTATTTGCATTTTACACACACATACACACACACACACACACACACACACACACACACACACGTGTCTTTGCCATACCAAGGTCACTCAATATCAAGACCATTAAATCCTCTCTAAAATGAAGCCCCATTATCAAGAGGAATTAAATAATGACTAAATACACTAAGCACTGCCTCTGCTTTAGAAATGCTTATTCACTGTTCTGGCACTCCTTAGCAAAAAGCTAGTTGTCAATATGGAAAAGTTATTTGCACCATTAGGTTAAAACCCTTCCTCTCCTCCTTCAATGCCACTGTCACTTACACACACCCCCACTACCACCATAAACTTAGGTCTAGACAAGTTTGGGAAATAGGTAGACTTTAAGGTCTAGTGTTTGGTTTCTTGAAGCCATTAGCACTTTAGCCTTTAAAATGCTTCTCTCTCATTTTCCAGCATTCTCTCTGAGCCAAAGTCAGCTCCCATTCCATAATTCCACAGGCTGCATCATTATGCATGGCTTACACTGCTTTAGGGAAAAGGTGGAATGTAAACAGTTCCATCCAAGCACACATAATCAAACAGAGCAGGCAGTGTGAGTGGTGATGTACAACCTTGGACATGACATCGGTATTTCAGGTGGAAACTTCTCCCACAAAATATGTAAAGGAAGGAGGAAGAAGACAAAGAATATACCAAATATCTCATAAAGCCAGGGCAGGTTAAATTCTCACTGCTGGTGTCACCCTGCTCATGTCAGATTTTGACAAGATAAAAGTAACTCCCTTCAAACAAATTTTCGAAGTCCAGGAAGGAGGCTTCTCTATCTACCTGACACCAATACAAGACTAGACAATCCTCTTGCTATGACTTGATGCTCTTAATATTCTATGGCTATAGTCCAAACAGGTTGATCTCAACATATATTGCCTACAATGGAGAATACCAATATTTCATTCTATTGCTCAAGTTTTTAATGAGTTCAGGTAAAATGAGAGTAACAGGACAAAAATTAAAAACAATCTCAGCCACTAACTCTCTGCTACCCTACTACCTATGCAATTTTAATCTTTCACTATTTTATTAAAGTCACAATTAGCCAGATACTGCCCAATAAATAACATTCATTCCTACCTCTGTACCTTTATTCATTCTGGTTTATACACCTTCTTTGCAAAAGTCTATACTGCTCCTATATTTAGTTTGTCTCACCTTCTCCATGAAGTCTTCCTTTCCTGAACTTCTGGGGTAGTGGTTTCCAAACCTTAGCATACATCAGAATCCCCTGTAGGGCTTGTTAAAACAAAGATTACTAGGCCCCACTTGCAGAGTTTGAGTCAGAAAATCTGAGGCCTGAAAATTTGCATTTCTATCAAGTTCCCTGGAATAATGCTGATGCTGCTGGTGGTTTATCGTCAGTGTATCTAGCACTTGACTACATACTTTATATACTGTCATTTATTGTTTTTCAGTTGATTTATGAACATACCGGATAAGACTTTATGCTGGGAAGAACAGAAAACCCAATGCAAACTGGCTTAAACAAAAAGTGGATTTATTTTCTCACTTAACCGGATCGTCCAGATATTGGTTGACCCAGTAATTCAATGATATCTTCAAGGACTCAATTTCCTTATATCTTTCTGCTCTGACATCCTCAGTGGCAGCTTTATCCTAAAACTGGTTCCTCTCTTGGCAATAATACAGTTGCCAGCCACAATTAAGACTACGTATTTCTTACTAATATCCAGAGGGACACACAGAACATCTTAGCAGCATTCCAAATAAGAGAACTAAAATTCACCCTGATTAGGTAGCCTGAAGCAAGTGGCCTGTGAAGGACAGGGGTGGATATCAGAAGGAAAATCTGAATATTGTTAGGAAGAGAACGTATCCCATAAAGGCACCCAGCAAACGTCTACTACACAACTCAGCCAGAGGATAAAACCAACTAGGGCATCATCTATATCTCTTATACCACACAGGGAACACTCAATAAATGGATGATTTATTGCTTTTTTAAAAATAATTCTAGCAATTGATTTGGATGTATCCTTGTAGACTGGATAATCACTTAACCAAATTTTGTTCTTGATCAACCAACTGTTTGAACTTCATGCAAAAAATGTTGGTAACAGTGTTCTGTAGTTTTCTTATATTGGGTTGGCCAAAAAGTTCGTTCGGGTTTTTCTGCTACAAACTAACCTGAACAAACTTTTTGGCCAGCCCAACAGATCTAAGTTAGCGAGCACCAGTTCAGACTTTTCTGTTACGATGTAAAAAATTATTCTTACTTGTTTAAAGAGAATCAGATATTCTCATGGTATTTTTTATTTTTTAAATTTTATTGAAGTATAGTTGATTTACAATGTTGTGTTAGTTTCTGGTGTATAGCAAAGTGATTCAGTTACATATATGTAAATATATATAAAATATTTATATATGTATTCTTTTGCATATTCTGTTCCATTATGGTTTATTACAAGATACTAAATATAGTTCCCTGTGCTATACAGTAGGACTCTGTTGTTTACCCATCCTATATAATAGTTTGCATCTGCTAATCCCAAACTCCCAATCCTTCCCTCCCCCATCTAATTCTCTTTAAAATGAATTTTTTATCCAAAACATTCATGAAAAACTAGTTCCACTACCTCAACCAAAGGTCTGGGGTCTGACTATTAGGACAGCTCTTACTGCCATGTACTATTGTAATTGTTAGAAAACTCTATATATTGAACTAAAAATCAGTTTCCTTAGAACTTTTACTCATCGATCTTAATTCTACCATTAGGGGCTATGCCAAACAAGTCTTTCTTAGGGTACTGCCCATACCTTAGGGCATATATTTGAATGTAGGTGTCTTATACACTGGAAATTAACAAGATCATTTTTCATACGCTACTTCAAAGAAAAACCAATTTGGGAAAACACGGTAAGCTGTTATACTAGTTTACTGAGCTGCCATAACAAAATTCCACAAACTAGGTGGCTTACAACAACAGGAATGTATTCTCTCACAATTCTGAAGGCTAGACGTGCAAAATCAAGGTGTTAGCAGGGCCATGCTCTTTCTGAAAGCTCTAGGGAAGAATCTTTCCTTTCCTCTTCCTAGCTTCTGGTGGTTGCCAGCAATCCTTGGCATTCCCCAGTTGCATCACTCCACCCTCTGCCTCGGTCATTACATGGTCTTTTTCCCTGTGTTTCTCTTTTGTGTCTCTGTGATGTGATGGAAAAAGAGGCAAAAAAGATTTGGAAGGTAAGAGGGACTCAAACCCACCATTGTTGGCTTTGAAGATGGAAGAAGGGAGCCACAAGCCAAGGAATGCAGGTGACCTCCACAAGCTGGGACCGTCTGTCAGCTAACAGCCAACAAGAAACTGCAAGAAACTGAATTCTGCTAACAATCTGAATGAGCAAGGAAATGGAATCTCCCCAAAAGCTTCCAAAAAGGAACCCTCCTGAAAACTTGACTTTAGTCCACCAAGAGCCTTGTCAGACTTCTGACCTACAGAAGCATAAGATAATAAATTTGTGTTGTTTTGAGGCACTACGTTTGTGGTAATTTGTTACAGCAGCAATAGAAAACTAACACAGTAGGTAAATAATAATAATATAACTATAATAGTTATATTATTATATCATCATAATCACCACCACTACCACCACCACCACCATCCACAGACCAAAAAGACAATACTAAGTCTCAGAAAAATTAAGTATTATTCCTAAGGTCACATAGGTAGTAGGTAGCAGAGCAGAAATTTAAACAGAAGCATGCCTGATAGCAGAGGCCATGTTTTTTTAATCACAATGGTATACTGCCCATCCCAAGAAACAGTGAGATCCCAAAGAAATAAGTCTTAGAAGAAATAAAAATTACATTAACCCTGTGCATCTCACAGAGTACTGACAGCAATACCAGTAAATTTAGGCAGGCAGCTTTTCTGATCTTTGAAAATACCTGACTTCAAAAGCAGCATTAACTTTTAGAATAACTGTAGCATGAGCAAATGTTTGTAACCCTTCTTCTCTCCCTTTCTTTTCCTTAACTCCTTCATCCCTCTCTCCAATATCCCACCAACCTAAAATATCTTCACAGAACAAATGGCCAAGAATAAGCAAAATGATCCTGAAAAGTTGGGGAGATTTGTTCCCTTTTCCAAAATCTTAAAACTTTATAAAGCCACAGCAATTAAGATGGGATAAGAAAATAGGCCAATGGAATGGAATAGAGAATCCAGAAACAGACTTATGCATATATGAAAACCAAATATATGACAGAGTTACCCACTGAAGATAAGAAGAGAAAGAATGGGTTATCTAATAAATGGTTCTGGGATAACTATTTATATGGAGAAAAAAAATGGATCCCTACATTACACCATACAAAATCAGTTGCAGGTCAATTAAAGAAGACTCCATTTGAAAGACCAAACTTAAAAAAAAAAATTGTAAGGGAAAATATCTTTTATGATCTCAGGTTAGGGAAAACATTTTAAGCATATCAGAGAAACACTAATCATAAAGAAAAAGATGGATAATTCTAAAGCATCAAAATTGACAAGTTGCGTATCACAAGACACCATAAAGAAATTAAAAGGCAACTTACAAACTTAGAGGAGACAATTGTTAAGTCATATAACTGGCAAAGAATTAGTATCAGAAAGATATAAAAAACTCCTACAAACTATTAATGAAAAATACAAATTGTTCAACAGAAAAATGGTCCAATGATATGAACAGGTATTTGACAAAAGAGGAATTATAAATGGCCTATAAAACATGAAAAGCTGTGCAACCTCACTTGTAATCAGAGAAACACAAAACAGAAACATAATGATATGAAGTTTACAACCACCAAATCTGTAATAAATTAAAAATCTGTTAATAAGAAGTGTTGGTGAAGATGAGGAGCAACAAAAACTTTTACACTCTGCTGATAAATTGATATGAACTCTTTGGAAAAGTTGAATATGCTTATTCTCTATGATCTAGTACTTCCTCTCCTGTACACATACCATAGAAAAATTTTTGAACATGTACAAGACACATGTACAGAATGTTTCATAGCAGCACTTATAAATCTGAGAACAAACCAAATATTCATCTATAGGAAAAATTTATAATATATTCATACAACGAAATACTGAAAATGAATAAAATACATGCAATAACATGAAATATCTCAGAAATATAATGTTAAGGGAATAAAGTCACAGTATTACTCCATCCCTACAAAGTAAAAAACATGCAAAAGTAAACAATATTTTGCATAAATGTATATACATATGTGATTTTTTAAACTGAAAATAGCAAGAGGATGATGAACACACAATTGAGTATACTGCTTTCCTTTCATGAGAGTGCAGCAGCTTTCAAGTGGGCTGATAATGCTCTATTGCTTAAGCTAGGTGGTAGACATATGGGTGCTCATCTATTATTCTTTTGGATATACGACATGGTTCATTATAAACATTTTATACGTCAGCTGAGAAAACATGTATTTGAGGAGTGGTATTAAAACTGTGCTTCACTGAACTGCCTAAAAGACAACTATAAGAGGGGGTGAAAGGATGCCAGAGCTGTGGGAGTGTTAAGGAGGTAACACTCTGGGCTCCCCTACTCTGACTTCACTCAGAGCAGCTGCACCTTTCTGAATACAGAAAAAGGTTTGAAAACCACTTCAAGCAGGATTATTTTGCAAAAAGAAGAGTGTACACTAAGTCACAAGGTCCCCTGGTACACATGTATTTACTTGTATGGCATTAGCTATTTGGCAGAAGGCCAAAGAAACCAAAAGCCTAAGTAGCAGTATCCACTATATTTCAATTTTAAAAAAAGCTTAAGTATCAGTAGCCATTGCCCACAGGTGACAAATTCAAAATAAAGACAAAACAGTCGTGAAATGATATTATAGGTCAGGATGAGAAAACTGGTGCCTACTTACATGCAACTTTTCAAGAATTCATCAGTAATGAAATGGACAAAGTAACTTTTCCCTAAGCCTCTGCCCTTGATTCCTTCTTTTTACCACCTGTAAGCTTCATCATCATTTCCAACATCAAAAGGGGGTCTATTATTCTTTTTAACCCTATCTCTGTTGCTCACTCACTCTCTCTGATAAAATGTCCCATGTGGCTATATATTTTTTCTTTTACAAAGTGTATCAGCAAATGTGAAATTTTCCCCAGCATCAATCATGGAGTATTATTGCAAAAATATTCTGATCTAGCTGTATGCTTCGGCAATTCCAATATCTAAATGGAGACCATCAAAAAATGCTTTTATGGCTTTTAATCTTTTTTTCTTTTCTCTGCAGCATTTTCAACCTGGTGCAACATCCCTGCTGACTTTTTTTGTTTGGCAAAGGTCAGCTTTGACTGTGCCTTGGCGTTTCAGCAGAAATGAATAATCTGCTTAATGAGGGCAATTTCCTGCTCTGACCTACCCTTTAATTATTTTTTAATCATGTATTTGGCATATTTGGTCATGATAGTTCATCACTTCCTTTGCAAAGTTGCTTTGTAAATAAGAATGAGAACACTTATTCTGTACAGTATGAAATGAAGCTATCACAGGGAGGGTGAGCCTCACTTTAAAGTAGACTAGGTTCCCAAAAGGTGGGTACAAATGACATTTCTGTATAACCAGCCTTATCTTTCCATAAACGAATATCATCATTTCTAATATGCTTCATATCCATCTTGGAGTAGTCATCACTACTGATTATTTGCCCCTTAATTTTTGATTTTACTAAGGTCTCTCCAACAAGTTGTTAATACTCTATAAACATATATCAAATATACCAAGAGAATATAATATTTAAAGAACCAAAATGAGAAATTTGGGGATATGGGAAGGTATTTTATGATGTGACTAATCACCTCCCTATTTTGTTGGGGCTTTTAACTTTGAACTTTCATGCACAGATAAATACTCTTGTATACAAATACCATTATAAAGGATTCTGTATAAAAAAGGTTTCCAAGTCCTACTGGATGACCTTGTATTGATATTCAGTAAAGGACCCACTCTTTATCATGCATCACAAACTAGCGTACCAAAACTGAGGGGAAATCCAGCAGTGTGTGACACATATCCTGGCACATCTTCCTGGGATTTCACTATTACTCAAAGACTTAGGGGCAGGGAGAGATTCAAGTAATTTAACTAAGTAATCAAAAGTATTATTTTTTATTAAAACAAACATTCTAAAAAAGGAAGTTATATTCATATAATATTCCTATAATTTAAAGTACAACTATTCAGAGAAATATCTTGCTTTCAGAAGTACTTAGAACTCTGTCCCCCCCTTACCCTCACAGTTTTAGTAAAGTTTTCTCTACCATTAGGGGTACTTTGTCAGAAAAGTTTGAGAAGCTAGATCTACAGCATCTCTGACAAGAAGCTTTCCAGTCTCTATTTGAACATTTCAAACGATGGGTGAGCTTTCACCTCCAAAAAGCAAAGCACTGCATTGTTTAAAAAAAAAAAAAAAACCTTTAAGGATGGGCTGGCTGCCTTACCTGCTCGGGCTTCTGCCTTCATGTACTACTGTGCTTGCGCGTGCCAGCACATACACGCACGCTCTCCCCTCCCCCATTCCGGATTAGCCTCTTTTTCCAGTTAAAGGCTATTTTTTTTCTTGAAGCATAACAAGAGCAGCCTAAGCGCCCTCGGCACCAAAACTCTTCAAATATTCACTCTTTCTCCTTCTGCCGGACTTTCTCACTGGAAAGGAGGTTGGTAAGAAGAGGTCAAAGGTACGGTGACCTGGACGTACTTCCGCTTCCTGAACTCAAGAGAGTACGGCACACGCGCGCCCCAGGTCAGTAAGGTTGACTTCCGCTCCCCTCGTGCTCTGAGAGCTGAATCACGGAGCGCGCCCAACCATTCGATCGTAGTGCAGAGGACTGGTATGACTCCAGTGGGTAAAGCTTTTAGAAATGAGCAAGGATCTGTTGAAGATGTTTTTTGGGACTTTCGGATAAACATCTTAGGTGAAAAGGATGATACCCCAGTACATTTCTGTGACACATGCGAATTGCCAATTAAAATCTATGGGCCGGGGCTTCCCTGGTGGCGCAGTGGTTGAGAGTCTGCCTGCCAGTGTGGGGGACGCGGGTTGGAGCCCTGGTCTGGGAGGATCCCGCATGCCGCGGAGCGACTCGGCCCGTGAGCCACAATTGCTGAGCCTGCGCGTCTGGAGCCTGTGCTCGGCAACGAGAGGCCGCGATGGTGAGGGGCCCGCGCACCGCGATGAAGAGTGGCCCCCGCTTGCCGCAACTAGAGAGGGCCCTCGCGCAGAAATGAAGACCCAACAAAGCCATGCATACATACATAAATTAAAAAAGAATGTAAGCAGACAAGAATAGCATTAAAAAAATTTTTTTAAATAAAAAATTTAAAAAATTTTTTTTTAAAATCTATGGGCGGATGATTCCATGCAAGCATGCTTTTTGCTATGCCTGTGCTATTTTACATGGAAAAGAAGGCAGTAAGATGTTCCCAGGCTGTAGTAATCCTGTGGAACGAATTGAGAAGCATACGCAAGGTTCTCTCTTCATGTGTGGCACTGTTCAAGGATGCAAGAGATCGTGTTTGTCTCAAAGAGACTTAAAGGCTCATCAACCACGGCCATACAAGAGCTGAAAACTCTCTTGCCCGTACTCAACTTGAAAATGTTCATTCTGCATGTTGTCCCACCACCTACTGAAATCTGATCATCTTATAACACCGCCAGATGAGCATCATATGAACCATATTCTGCCAAAGCAATACCTTATGATACTACTACCTCCTTTGCAAAGTGTTTGCACAAGCCATATAATCTGCCACAAGAAGATATTAGTGCTCCTCCAGCAGAGTTCATTGTCCATGAATTCACCTCTATATCTTTCAGTGAGTCAGGAAGCTGAGTCAGAAAACCTTTACATTTCAACAAGAAAACATAGCAATTTAGTAACTGTCCCTATTCAGAATGACTCAAATTCGGGTACTTGAGAACCACTACCTCCTGCCTCTGCAATTCCTCACCATCATCCTGAATATCAGGGTCAACCAGTGGTATTGAACTCTCATGGAACTATGCCTCCACAGCAATATTTTACCACGCTACCTCCTCTGCAATCAATAAGTCATCAAAGGCCACATCCTTTCCAGGCCACAGGTACTTTTCACTTGATTCATAGCCACGCTTCAGGTGCATCAGTGACTTCTACTCCACCACCCTCTACATAGACCTATTATTGCTCAGATGCCACCTTATATGAAATATCTTCCACCAGGACCTACCTCACCTCAACAGGGTAATCCACCTGTAAGTACACATCCTTCTCACCATTATAATGCTCACTCTTTACCCCAGTTTACGGAAGATCAAGGAACTCTGGGCACTCCATTTATATAACTAGGGGAAGTAAGTCATGTTATGTGGCCTGCACCCAGAGGACCACCCCTTCCTCCAGGAAAGCAGCGTCTTCCTTTCTCAAACCTCACTTCTTGGACTACACTTCCCAGATCAGACAAGATATAAACCATATTACCAGTAGTAATAGTAAATATTTTTGAACATAAGATATGAGGGGAAGAAAAGTATTGTCAACCTTCTCATTAAGCTTTGACCATTTGGGGAAGGAAAAGCACCTCTTACAGAAGTGGCTATAAAACATTTAAAGTCTTTTCTCTTCAAATGGTTTTAAACCTTGATCTTGGGAGTGATTTTAAGTACTTTACTACAGTGCAGATAAGTGGCTCAGTTGAGATTAATTATGCTTTAACAACTTTGTTCCTCTAGTATGGTAAATTGATCCCAGAAGTGACCATTTGCAATATTATATCCTGGGCGGGGGAGGGGGGGCGGGGACTGTGTTCTGCTTTCAAAAGTATTGTTTTTATTAAACCCAATGTTTAGTTTTTCTTGTGATACATTTTGTTAACCTGGCTAAAAAGAGTAAATTTCAATATGGTTGCAAAAGAACAATAAGGCCTTTGTACACAAATCTGTCTCCCTGTAACTTCCAACGTTCTTGTTTCTAGGCCCAAATTGCTTTTTCTTTACTGTAGCTTAGGCTCTGTGGCCCAAACCACCTGCAGGCTGAGCTCTGCCCTGGATTCTAGACACCACACAAACCAGAAGTATTTAAGCAGTTCTAGCCCAAATCTGTCAAATCCAGCATCAAATCCCTCTTACTACTCCAACCCTGATCTTATGCCCCAGTTTTAATGGGCCATTGCCCCTTTCCTGTGTTAAAAGATGAACTGAGGCATATTAAAATTTTTAAGAGTTATGAATTCAAATCAGGCAGCATTCAATCTAGCAGATAGAAAAGAGCTCTGAGGAGCTGTATAAAATGAGCAACTTTTATAGGCAGAAGGGAACAGGAACAAGGAAGTTAGCCTAGGCAAAAAAGCAGATTGGTTATTGCAAGGTTACTTTCCGTTAGGGGATGGCAGGGATTAGTTAGGCAGGTTGCCTAACTAGTGCCGATAAGGTGATTTCTGGCTGATTGGGTTAAGATTCCATGTCTGGGAGAGCCAAAGCTGTAATTAAGTCAAGTCTCAGTTTGGTGACCTGGGACTTAGCATAAGTGACTCCATTTTGTTGTCTTGTTTCTAACACCTGAGAGCCAGTGCTCACCTCATACTCAAGTTCCAGTTACTAAGGCTGTTTCTTCTTCCTATGTGTGAGTCCCTATCCAAGTAATATATTAGGTAGTATAGGCCGTCTATGACTTTTTCTTGCCAGTATAAGGGTAAATAAAATCTTAAAAATTAAATTTTCCCTAGTGCCAAAAAGTAGAGAACTTTCCTCCTCCCATTTTCTTTTAGCATTTCCTTCAGAAAACTTGAGATTATAAATGCTAGCTCTGCCTCTGAAATATATGTAAATCTTTTTCAAAGCTAAATAAGCCTCTTGCAGTTTTACATCCCAGGAATGTCATTCCTGGGGCCAAGGAGCCATTTCTTTGAAAAATGAACACCAAGAGTGGTACCCTATCTCCCTGTCTGTGGGAATTTAGTTCCAAGATGTAACTTCTTGCTTGTAAAAAGGATGAGATTTTATTTTTGCTCTGGATAGATACAATTAATGTGTATGTAATAGATTAACATATATATATATATAAAACATATGTACATGTTAATGGGTTAACAAGTATATAAAAGGGTAAGAGTTCTTTTTTGTCTCTGCAATCTATTGCGGAGGAAGAAATTTTTCTCTACCCTTCTGGCTGGTCTAAGAGTTAAATTGACATGAGACAGATTAACAGGAGAAAAATCACACAAAAGTTTAATAACATGTATACATGGGAGAGACCCAGGAAAACTAAGTAACTGGCCAACATGGCTAAAGCCCTTACCTTAAATACCATCTTCAGCTAAAGACAGAGGAGGATGGGGGTAGTGGTTTGGGACTTCCAGGGGAGGAAGGCAATTCACATGGAGATAGAAAAGCAAATGTTTGGTAAACAAATGTTTGCTGGGCCAGGCAGGCAGAGACAATGGGACACAGAGCAGACTCTGATCTTTAGGCCCTGCCTAGAGTTCCCCCCAGCACACCTAGCCCATATTCTTTGCAGATAGCTCTGGTGATAATTCTATTCTGGAACAAACCCACTATCTACATTCTTTTAGGCAGTTCAAGGGAAGGTCAAAGTTTCTTTTAAGGCCCAAAGAGTCTTAATCAGCTTAAATTAATCCTCATGCCAAAGAGACTCATTTTAGGGTGGCAAATTTTGCTCCCCTACAAATCTCTTTAGCAGATTGCCTATGCTGCACATGGCAGTCTGGTTTAATGTTTATCAATTAATAAAACTATTTCATTCTTCTCCATGTTTTATAGAGAGGTCTTATTGGGTTGGCAGGAAGCTTTATGTTTGTTATTTCCCCAACAATTTGGCAATGAGGATAGGATCCATCTGGCAATTCCTGAATTGGGTGGATTGGCTGAAAGTCTTGTGGCCACACACGAGTCATGTGAGAGACCCTGAATTATAAAAATTCTTTCTAGCTCTCCGCTCTTTTGGAATACTAGCCAGATGTGAATTACACTCTCCAAAGTCAAGATTATATTATTGACTAAGTATAGGTGACACCAGTTCTAAAATCCCGTCAGGGTCACCATTGACTTTGTTGGTGGAAAAATATGGGAAGCCGGAAATGCTGCCTGCAGGTCTCGCACTCAAATTGCCAATACCTTTCTGTCACATTTGGAATGAGTATACATACGAGAATCCAGTCTTACAGTGGCCTGAGGACTGTTTCTTTTCATTCGGACAGATTAACATATTTACAGGGGTTCTTAGAAGTACCTCATTCTAAGCATATGAATTACTGGTATTTATCATGATTATCATTCTAAGGAGAGAGTGAAAAATTATTTGATAACTAGGAAGAAAGATTGAGAAAAACTAAGAAACTCAAGAATTAAAGTCACTTTCTCTTACACAGAACTGCCCTCTCTTCTCTGCTATCCCAGCTTTCTCTCTGAGTCTCTTTATCTTTCCCTATTTCAAATCAACTCCTGGGAAGAAGGCAGGTGATCTTTTAGATGGGCGGTTCCTTCCATTAGACTTCCCTGCAAGGAGAGACAAGGGTACAACTTCTCCAGCTGTTAATGAATTATTTGCCCTGCTTGAGGGCATATGTTTGTATGCCTCATGTTCTAGCCTGACTCCACTTCACATCTCAGCCCTTGAATCCACCTCCAAGAGTTGCTTAGCAAACACTCACCATGTCACAAAAAAGCAGACATGATAGAAAGATGTCATCGGGGAATAATTGAGAATTTGGGTAAAAGACTGTGTCCCTGTATGAAGGTAACAGGACAGAGTAGCTGCACAGGCCACATGGGGAAAGACAAAGGTGTTAGGCCTGATAAATATTCACATGGGAAAAAGAAACCAACGTGCCATACAATCCTACATTTTTCTTGTCTCAATATAAGGAAAACCAGACCTTCCTATTCAGATCACCAGTGAAGCCAATACCATCGAGGAGCTATCCAAGCCTCCTAGGTAAGCCATGTGCCTCTCTCACCACTTGATATTAGTCATTTAAAGACTTCTTTTCCTGTGCCTGAAAAGACTCACAAAAGTACTCTGCAACATGTTTTCAGTTTGTAGCCCCGTAAATGGGGATGTCCACTGGCTGCTACAGGGAATTCTGCAACCAGCAGACTTCACTCAGGTTGTGGAGCAAACATGTTGGGGACTAGAGGTGACCCACTACAATGGGTATAGTGGCCAAGGGAACCCACCACTGCTGTGGAAGAACTAAGGGCTTTTAAAACCTATCAAGAAGGGTTGCTAATGGTGAGCTGGGAGACCCTGCCACAGTATACCCAGAAACAGGTGCCTCCCCACTTGATTTCCACCAGCAATGTGTTGCTTTCTCACAATTCACTGGCATGGATACACGGGCAGATCAAAATCACTCTCTAGTCCTGTTCACCTTTGTCTTGGCTCTCTTGCAAACTATCCAAACTCAAGTTAGGGAAAAGGTAATAGGTTGGCAAGGACAGACTATTTCTCAAAACTTAGCAGCAGCTACACAGTTTTGTGGCAATCTAGAGAAAGACAAAAAAGCGAAAAATATAAAATCCACAGTGTTGGTTTAACTGAGCAGCTATTTACTAAAGGGGATAACCCTACTCTGGTCAATCTATGCAGGGAGCAAAGGAAGAAGGGAAAACTGCATATTATTATGGCAAAAAGCCAGGATATTAGAAGAGAGACTGTAGGAAGAGACTCCAGAGAATGGAAAAATTCCAACAAGGGAATCAAGAAAACCCAGAAGGACAAAACCCTTAGCTGGGAGATAATTGGCAAATGGCTCAAAATTGACAGAGTGTGGGAATCTCATAGGTGAGAACTGGCAAACCATATTCTTCAATAACTTTCCCTCAGGCTAACCTATCCTTGCCTTTTCTGGTAGATAGTGGTGCTACTTATTCTGCAATTAACTTGGAAATTTCTCATTTTGCATCTAGTGATAGATCAATACAGGTTGTTGTTAAAAAACAAAAAAAGTTTGTTGGTATTTTGTGTCAGCCTGCTAATTGTTCCTTTTCTTCAGTAGTTCCCATACAAATTGTTCCTCTGACTGAGGAACATGCTTTCTTACTTTCTCCTGATTCACCTGTCAACCTACTGGGGAGAGACCTGCCATGCAAATTAAAGGCTATCATATTCTATACTCCAGCTGGAGTGTTTGCTGAGCTCCCTTGGAAGACGGCACCTGATTTGGTTACTATGTGCCAGAGCTGAAACAAACTGATGCATTGCTTTGGGCCATTACTTGGGAATAATGATACTGGTTTAATTTGAGATAGAGAACCAGGAAAAATAGCTTACAAAAAGGATAAGCCATAGCCATGTGTAAAACAAGATATCCTTTGTTTAGAGCTCAATTTGTAGGAATAAAACTAGTTATAAAAAACTAGGAGGAAAAAAGGAGGGATAATTTTCAAATGTACTCACCCTGTAATACTCCCATACTTTTAGTAAAGAAGGAAAATAAATTTGATATAACTGACTACTATACAGATTTGTATAATTTCTTAAATAAATTTTCTGTTCCTTTAATCTATATAGTTCCTAACCCCACAGCTCTTCTGATTTCAGTACCATTGTCTGTAAAGTTTTTCACTGTAGTTGATCCATATTCTACTTTTTTTTTCTTTTCTTCTAGTGGATAAGTCTATATTTTTGTTTGCTTTTACTTATGAAGTAAGTCTTATGAAGTTAGAGGATTCCAAAAGGGTTTGGGGATTCTTACACTGTTTTCCCTAGTTGCTTACAAGAAAACAGAAATTTGTCCCACCAGGAGGATCTATAATTATTAAACATATAGATGATTTTCTGATAGTTTCAGAAATTAAAGAGTAATGCAAAACTGATCCTTTGGCTTCACAGGAGCTCAAGGGCTCACTAGAAAATTTGCAATATTACCAAACTGAAAAAAAAAATATTTGAGGCATCTGTTATCAGCTAAAGGACACAAAGTGATAATGAGTCGGCCAATTATGTAGATGAAATGACCTACTACCAAAAAATAATAATAAAATACATTTTTTAAAATAAACACTACTTAGAGAGTTTTGGAGACTAGTAAGATACTATGGACAGTGAATTCCAGTTTTTGCAGAGCAGGCAAAACCGCTGACAATGCAATTGCATAATTCTTCAGGTCCTCTAGTTTGGTCCCTAGAATCTCAAGAGGCATTTGAACAATTGAAATTGGCTACAGTCTCTTTCCCAGATTTGGCGATTCTACATTTTGTAAAACCTTTCCATTTTTTTTGTCCTGAAAATACAGGTGCTGCTAGTAGAATTTCAACTCTAAAGTTGGGATTAGACTAGACCAATCTAGATGCCATGGCACTGGGAACCACACTTACTGAAAAGGCTCAAGCCCTTGCATTAGTTGATTGTTTTATTTGAGTATCCCATATGTGGTGATATTTATCTTACAAGTGCATAAGACCCAGCATTTGTTGGTACATTGTCAGACTGGCTATGAGCAAGCATTATCATCCAATCCTAGTATTTTGCTTGGAAGATGCAATCTCTTAAACCTGCTACTGTTTTACCAGATCCTAATCATATAGATGATGATTGTACAATGGTAATAGAAGAAAACGCTAGGCCCCAGTCTGATTTATTTAATAATCTTTTTTTTAAAAAAACATGGAAGAACTTTTTTTTATAAATTTATTTATTTATTTTTGGCTGCGTTGGGTCTTGGTTGCTGCACGTGGGCTTTCTCTAGTTGCAGCGAGCGGGGGCTACTCTTCGTTACGGTGTGCGGGCTTCTCATTGCAGTGGCTTCTCTTGTTGTGAAGCACGGGCTCTAGGCGCGCAGGCTTCAGTAGTTGTGGCACGCAGGCTCAGTAGTTGTGGCTCACGGGCTCTAGAGCACAGGCTCAGTAGTTGTGGCTCACGGGCCCAGCCGCTCCGTGGCATGTGGGATCTTCCCAGACCAGGGCTCGAACCCGTGTCGCCTGCATTGGCAGGCAGACTCTTAACCACTGTGCCACCAGGGAAGCCTGATAATCCTTTTAAAGGCAGATTTTATAACGTTTACTTATGGGTCATTTACTAGAGACAAAAGTGGCCAATTTAAGGCTTTCTGTGCTGTGGTGACTTATCATGAAGCTTATGTTTTGCCTGCAATTAAGTTGGCACAAGCAGGTAAGTTAATAGCCATTACTAGAGCTGAAATTCTTGGTTCTAGAGTTAAAAGTAAATATATATGCTGTTGGTAAATATGTGTTTGGTGTCTGTCATGCAACAGGGCAAAATTAGAAAAATTGGGGATTCTTGATTTCTATGAGAACTGAAACATGTCATGGAGAATTGAAAGCTGATTTGTTAGAGGCTTTACAGATGCCTACTCAGATTATCGGTAGTCCATTACAGAGCCCACACAGGGCAAAATGACAATTTCTGAAGCCAATGATTTTGCTGAAAGAGCTGCAAAAGCCACTATTAAAACCTGACAGACTCCAAATTTAGAAGCCCCACTTCTAATACTAGAAACCTCTGTCCATTTTCAAAAACAAGCTTCATAAAGAGAAATGAACAAATGGATCAAAAAAGGGGCTAGGGCTTCCCTGGTGGAGCAGTGGTTGAGAATCTGCCTGCTAATGCAGGGGACACGGGTTCAAGCCCTGGTCTGGGAAGATCCCACATGCCGCGGAGCAACTAGGCCCGTGAGCCACAACTGCTGAGCCTGCGCGTCTGGAGCCTGTGCTCCGCAACAAGAGAGGCCACGATAGTGAGAGGCCCACGCACCGTGATGAAGAGTGGCCCCCGCTTGCCGCAACTGGAGAAAGCCCTCGCACAGAAACGAAGACCCAACACAGCCAAAAATAAATAAGTTAATTAATTTAAAAAAGTGACATTCTTTAGCTTTGCAATAATATATTAAAAAAAAAAAAGGGGGGGCTAAAAAAAATTCAACTGGACTGTAGGAATTACTAACAAAATAATTCCTATATCACAGTTTTTATTTGCTTGATTAGTTTATTGTTCTGTCATCAACAAAATCAAACTGAAAGGGGTTTTTTAAAAGGCACTAGACTAATACTATGTCTATCAAAAAGATGAAATTATTCAAAACATATTAAAGAGTTTTGTTATTTGCCAGTAGAATAATTAGAGACCACTTCCAAGGTAGGTGCAGAAAGGTTTCCCTGACCAACTTTACCAGGAACCCAATGGCAGTTAGATTTCATAGAATTCATGCCTATGGAAGGTAAGAGATTTTGTCTAGTTGTGGTATGTATGCTGTCTGAATGGCCTAGTCTTTTCCCTTTTCAAAAGCAGATGCCCAGGCACTGGGGTAAAGACCCTCTCCATGCACATAATCCCCACTTTTGGGACCCCAGAGCTTACTGAATCAGATGGAGAAAATCATTTTATGTCTACTGTTGTTCAGGAATTGTGCAAATGTTTGCAGATTCCTAAAAGCTATCATACTCCAAGTAGAATGAAAGACTCAAACTCTAACAAACTCATTGGCTAAAATTCAGCAATCTATGGGTAAAATGGCCTAGAGATTTACCAGTAGCTTTGTTAAAAATTAGAGCAACTCTTGCAAGCAATAATGTTCTCTCTTTGAACTTACGTTTGGCAGGTCTATGAATTTGGGTCTGAAATCACTTCCTCTGCTTTGATTTAACTGAAATCTCTCATAATCATGTTCAATACCTAAATGGCTTTTCTCTTCCCTAGAAGCCCTGAGACAAAGTCAGAAGGGCCTAGAGGGACCTACTGGAAGAAGTCTGTCACTCTTATCAAACTGGGCAATTTAGTTTACATAAAAGTGTTCTGGAGGAATGTGTTTTGTCACCATGTGGAGGGACCACTTCAAGTACTGCTGATCACCCAAATGGCCATCAAGTGAAAGAAAACCCAGATGGATTCATGCTTCTCACATGAAGCCAGCTGTTCAAGAGGACTGGACTGTGGTTCCCACAAAGAACTTGAAACTTAAATTTTCTAGAATAAATGGTGTTGGTACTGAACTCAACTGAAAGGAGGTATTCTAACGAACTTATTACTATTCTCAGACTGCCTTGTTGTCTTATTCAAAGTATTAGTGAATAGTAGTATAAGAGTGAATTAGTTGTTATTTCAGTTACTGTAAGAATCACATTTTACTAGAAAGCAAACAGGTTATTCGTTATACCACTCTCTTTTCTGTATGCCCATAATGGTTCCTACAGTCACACATTTCTCATCAGCTCTAAATTGCATTCCCAGTATGGACATGGCCTGGACTTATGAATCCAACAATCTGATTTACTGACATAAAACATAGAACCATATTCATTACTAACTTCTTATAATATTAAAGTGAAAGTAACTAATATGCATCCAGAGACTCAAGCCCCAAGTTTGACACAAATAATGTTTTGTTAACTAGCTTGATTGGAAGGGTGGTATACAAGAGCATCTGATTAATAGAAAAACAGAAATCTGGCATTTATGGATAAAGACTACAGAAGACAGGTATAATGTCATTGTTAATCACTTTGGGATACAAGTTTTTTCCAGTCCTAGTGTGGATAAACGTGCCTGTTATACTATTATAGTAGTTCATTAAGTACCCATGGATAACTACTGACTTAGACGGAGGTGAAAAATGGCCCATAGGTTGGGTTTGTCCGCAAGACTTAAAATGATTAGAGCCATGTACACTGAACACTGGAAGTTGAAGGGGAGAATTTGCCACCCCAAAATATGCTTCTTTGAGGTAAGGATTATCTTGAGCTGCTTACTTTTAAGAAATAGCAGATACAGGAAAAGCTATTAGTAGAGGGGAAGTTACCCTTTTGTAAGAGATATTTACATCTATAAGGGAAATCTCCATTCCTAAAGGTGTCTCCCTCTCTGTACCAGGAAAAGGAAGATGATTAAATCTCCAGAAATTTATCAATGGAGAAAGCAGCAACTTAAATCTGCGTAACAACTATACCCTCGTTTTCTGTGTTTTGCCTGCTAACCTCCCATAACTGCCCCCCACCCAACACCTTTTGTCTTAGCTGGAGATGGTACATAAGGTGACGACTTGGGCCATTTTGGAGAGTTACTCAGTTTTCCTGGGTCTCTCCCATGTATATGGGATGTATACATGTTATTCAATTTGTTTATTTTTCTCCTATTAATCTTTTATTACAGGGGGGTTTAAGCCAAGAACCTAGAAGGGTAGAGGGAAAGTTATTTTTCCTCTCCTACAAAGTTTAATCTACACCCTTCAATGGTTGGCTCATACTAGGACTTTGACACTAGGTAATGGCCATAGGTGTCTTTGTGTTTTATATCTGGGAGAAATATTTGGGAAGATAGAATAATTACAGAAGGGTCTAGTTTATTCTGTAATTATAATGTTACTTCTGTGACTGATGAGAACTCAGGGGAAATTTATTGGGCCTTAAGAAAAACTCAGTTAAAAACTTAGATTATCAGGCTCCAGAATTAAACTACTCATTAGACTTAGATTGGATGGAATATTATAAAAAACTACAAAATAATACTCAAGTAGTTATTCGAAAGCACAAAGATATAACAGTTTGTAAACTTAATGTATGACAAAAGAGAATTTTTGTGCCTTTTTTCAAGAATCTGCTTTAACCATTCACCATTAGTATGATATACTTAAAATTTTTTCCCCAAGGCAAATATTATACTAATTTTTTCAATTCATTCCATTGTAATTCTGGTAATTGCTTTGTTCTGTATTTTACTATGGCCTTACAATGTATACTTAGACTGTTTCTGGAGAAGGATATAAACAGCATTGTAGATAATTAGAAACTGTAGTTTTACTAGAAAATACCAACAGAACGAGGAAATTGTAAGGGTAAATAAAGATCTAAAACATTTTAATTTTTCCTTAGTGCAAAAAAGGAAAGAACTTTTCCCTCTCCCTTTTCCTTTAGCATTTCCTTCAGAAAACTTGAGATTATAAATGCTCTCTCTGCCTCTTTGAGATGTATGTATTTTTAAATGGGAAATAAAGTTTCCTGCCAGTTTTACATCCCAGGAATATCATTCTTGGGGACCAAGGGACCATCTCCTTGAAAAACATCAAGAAGGGTAGTGCCCTATTTCCATGTCTGTGGCAATTTAGCTCCAAGATGCAACTTTCTACTTGTCAAAAAGATGAGAAATTTTTCCTTTGGATAGACAGTTATCATGTATATAATGGATTGTATCTGCTTGGTTACATAAAAAGCATAAGATTTCTTTTTTGTTTTTACAGTCTCTTTAGGGGATTGCCTGTGATATGCATCACAGTCTGGTTTAATGCTTATTCAAGAATACTGTTGTTTTATTATTTTGTACGTTTTGTGGAGAGGTTTTATTGGATTGGCAGGAGATTTTATATTTCCCCAACACCAGTCACCTATCTCAGGACAAAAGTCCTTCCCTGGATCTCCAGCCCGGTGGTGAAAGCCTCACAACACTCATCTCAAGCTGGACTCGCCTATTGCAGGCTGCCCCACAGCTGCCTAGATTTTTTAGCTCTCTTAACCAGACTCTACTTAACTGACTGATGAGGTTAAGTGAAGCTCTCAGTCTCCTCTATAAAACATACTGATGCCTTCAGAATGCTAAATGCTCATAGCACATAGACTATGCTATAGTATTCACTCACACTTTAGTTTCCACCAGTTGAATTATATGCTTAAGAGTCAAATATTTTAGTTCCCAAATCTGTTGTAAACCACTTGAACTTATAATTGTAATTATAAAATATAATTAGAATTGACAAAACAATGATACATGACTCCACGCACACACACACACACACAGAGTCATTTCTATAAAAAGAAATATTGCTTTGGAAAGATCTACTGACATTTGGTGGTCCCCTAGTGAAAAAAACTGCTTGTCACCCTACAGTGAGGCCCACAAAAAGGTAAACCCCAGTAATCCATAAATAAAAAGAAAGCAAAGCTCATTGGAAGTTAAGTCAACTTTACTGGAGTATAACTCTCAGTAAAATGCACCCACTTAAGTGTACAGTTATGAGTTTTGACAAATATGTACACTAGAATCTACCACAATCAAGATATAGAACATTTCCATACAACGAAAAGGTTCCCTCCAGCCCCTTTGCAGTCAATCCCTACTCCACCACTGGCCTCAGACAACCACCAATCTACTTTGTTACTATAGATCAGTTTTGCATATTACAGTATTTCATCTAAATGAAATTATATGATATGTATTTTTGGTGTCTGATTTATTTTGCTCAATGTAATGGTTTGAAATTAACTCATGTTGTTGAATACATCAGATTGTTATTTTTATTATGGATTAGTATTAATATATTAATCCATTATATTAATATACCACTTTTTTTCCATTTAAATGTTGATAGACATTTTGGTTGGTTGATTTCTACAGATTCACTGTGGGAATTAAAATAATCTCACTAGCCAAGAGAATATAGGATGTCTCTTAATAAGCCAATAAAGAAATAACATACTCAAAACAAATGATAGATTAATTACACTATTGTATCAAGCAAGGTGAGATGAAAGGAATAAAGTCCAAATTTAGTTAAGGTGTACCTTTTCTATGAGTTTTGGTTTCTCCTGAGAGAAGGCTTTGCCAACCAAGATCTGACTTCCAGCGGCTAGCAGAAAAATAAAAGTCCCTTGTTGCTAGAGCGCATTGCTAGGGAACGGTGGTGCCAGTACCTATAGGCAGGCTGATCTCTGGCTGCAGTTTGGACCACCGCCAATACAGGCACTGCCTTTACCAAGGCAGGAGCTAATGCCCCAAGGTCTTCAAAGAGCTATTAGCAAAGGGTAGCTTTTACCCAGACTGAAACTCTTGGATATTCCTCACTCTCGGTATTTACAGTCTAAATGTCTCCTTGCCATAGTTGCTTCTCCTCCCTTTCTTACCAATAAGCCCCCAGAAGGGCCCCTCAGCAGCTGGGCTACTAAGAGCTTATCAATGACAACAGATGACAACTTACTTCATTCTTATATCAAAATAACCTTACTTCTAAAAACAATTGTTTTGTTTTTGTCATAAACAAGTGGATTAAAACAACTTCACTTAAGTCATAAACAAGTGGATTTGAAATATCAAACTAATACTCAACATTGACCTTTATTAAAAAAACTGCCCAACTAGTTTCCCAAATAACTGTATCATTTTACACAACCACCAGCAATGTATAAGAGTCCCAGTGGTTCCACATCCACCCCAAAACTTGGGACTGTCAGTCATTTTAATTTTAGCCATTGTGGTGGGTACAGAGTGGTATCTCATAGTGTTTTTTATTTACATCTTCCTGCTGACTAATGACGGTAAACATCTTTTACTATACGTATTGGCTATTCATCTTCTTTTGTGAAGTGTCTGTTTAAATCTTTTTTCTCATTTATGTTGTATTGCTTGTCTTATTGAGATGTAAGAGTCCTTTGTATATTATGGATAAAAGTCCTTTATCACAGGCATGTATTGCAAATATTTTCTCCCTGCTCATGACTTGCCTTTCAATTTTCTTCTTAAAAACAGAAGGGTTTTTTTTCTTTTATGTTTTAGTGCAAGGCTTCAAAGATATTCTCCCATAGATGATTCTTTTAGAAATGTTATAGTTTTTATGTTTAGTTCTATAAGCAATTTAAAGTAGATTTTGCGTTGATATGAAGTAATGGCCAACATTCATTTTTTTCCATTGGTTTTCCAGTTGTTCTCATACCATTTGCTGCAATGGCTATTCTTTCTCCAGTCAATTACCTTGGCAATTTCATCAAAAATTGACTGAACATATGTGTAGGTCTATTTCTGGACTCTCTGTTCTGTCTCACTTCTCTAAGTCACAGTATACTTAAGGACAAGGGATATTACCAGGAGCATGCTGGTAAATGTTTACCAACAGGCACTTTGGGAGCATGCATGCAAACGAACAAACAAAAAACCCTGATTTGTAGCATTTGCTGATTGCCAAGGTATAAATTCTCCAAACATGGTCAATTTCAAGATACTCTGCACTACAAACTCCAGCTGCCTTAGACTCCCCAAACTATGTTCTCTAGCTCCTCAACTCAGTGAGACTTCCGTTTCTTTGCTTGGGTACCTTCTTCCTATTCTGAGTTCTGAAAAGTGCCTCTAGGCAGAAAGCTGAGATGATCATAAACATGACCTTGTTTCCCTTCTCTCAGAGATCACAGACCTGTACTGCCTCTAGTCCAAAGTCTGAAAAACAGTCGTTTCATACGTTTTGTATAATTTTCTAGTTGTTTATGGCAGGAGAGCACATCTGTATCAGTTATTCCATCATGGTCAGAAGTGTTTCCCAATTAGCTTTAAATGCCTCACTCTTAAATATGAATATATAGTCACAAACCACCGTATTTTTGAGGAGAGCCTCCAACATGAAACATAAAAACAAGCAAACAAAAGAATTTGGTAAGAAACAGATAATACAGAGAACAGAAGGAAACATTTTTTTAGAACTAGGATATCTTTAGAGTTAAGATATTTAATCCATGAACAAGGAAAAAGGATGCTGTAAGAAAAGGAAAAATCAGAGAAGATAGATGTCTTAGAAATGAAATATATGCATATATGTGTACATGTATATGTAATTATGTATATACACATATACATGCACTCATATCTATATATAAGATAAAATAATAAGTTATGGATTGGAAGAAAGTTTAAAAATTTTTTCCTAAAACTTAAAACAAAAGGACAGAGATAGGCAGTAGGAGAGAAATAATTAAATATAGGATCAATCCAGGTCATTCAATAGTGCTTTCAGAGAAGAGAGGAAATAAAGAGTAGGAAATTAAAAGAAATAATTGAAGAAAATTTCTACATTTAAGGGTCATGTCTTCATAGTTTTCAAAGGCCCAGCACAATGATTAATCCAACACACAACAAAGCACATCGTCACAAAACTTTGGAACACCCAGAATGGACAGAAGATTTTAAAAGCCTTCAGAGAGAAAGAATGTGAAACATACAATGATTTACAGAAGAGAGTAACATTAAACTTCTCAACAGCAACATTAGAAGGTAAAAGAGGAATGAATACCTTCAAAATTCTGAGGGAAAATTATTTTTGACCATGAATGCTATACTTTATACCAATCTAATATGAAGATAGACTAAAGACATTGGAGACACATAAGTTCTCAAAAATAAAGGATAAGCTCCACCAGAAAGAAGGGAGTAAACCAAAAAGATGGCACCAAGGAATCCAGAAAACAGAACCAGTATACAAGAGAAAGTGTTTTTTTGTTTTCTGTTTGTTTGATGATAGTGAAGGGAAGCTCCAGGTTAACAGCTATACAGCAGAACTAAAGAGCAACTGGTCCAGACTGAAATGGCATGATGGGAAACTTTAGGAGGGATGTCTCCAAGAAAAAAAGTAGAACAGACAAATTAATTCCTGTGCCTTCCTGTATTAAGAAAAGCTTACAACTCTATACAGGGACTATGAAAGTTACATAGAAAACTAAAACATGAGCACATTTTTAATTCCAAAGAAAAACAGAATTTGTAACAAAGTGCCTTGGTCCATTCAGGCTATAACGAAATATCACAGACTGGGTAGCTTATAAACCACAGGCATTTATTTCTCACAGTTCTAGAGGTTAGAAGTCCAAGATCAGGGTGCCAGCATGGTCAGGTGAGGGCTCTCTTCTGCACTGCAGACTTCTTGTCGTATTGTCACATGACATAAGGGGCTAGGGACCTCTGTGGGATCTCTTTTTACAAGAACACTAATCCCATTCATGAGGGCTCCACCCTCACGATGTTGTTATCACCTCCCAAAGACTCCTACCTACCAATACCATCACCTTTGGGGGTTAGGATTTCAACATATGAATTTTAGGGAGACAAAAACATTCAGACTATAGCAAAAAGAAAATAATAATATAGTACATAGTTCAGCTGGCTGTGCACAATATTTATAGATGTAAATAGTAATTACTGATTCATCCATATATTGGGATAATAGGAAAAGAAGTGTGCGTGTGTCCGTGTGTGTGTGTTTGTGTGTGAGAGGAGAAAGACTTTGATAACTAAATCTTCATACTAGTGTGAAATCAGTAGATAATGCTAAAAGTTAAATATCAAGAAAAACCAATAAAACATTTTAAAATATGAAGGTAATAACAGAAGAAATGACTCTTGGGAATAGGAATCAGGAGTGATGAGGGCAGGTAGGAGGACTGCTGCTTTTATATTGCAGTACTAGTAGTTGACTTTTTAAATCATGAGCACATATTGCTTTGGTAAAATTTTTAGATTTAAAAATAATTTCTTCCTGGCACTATTTCTAATTTTGCCTTAGATGCAGTAACTCAAAAATGGAAAGGTCAAGGCATGATTAGAAGAAAGGGATGCATCAACACACCTGGGTTGAATTATTACCCAGCAGTCTACCCTCACTATTCACGCTTATTCAATTCCTTCCAATGCTAGATATGCAATCCAGACTCACTGGGTTCTGGAGTCAGACAGACATGAGTTCAAATTATGTATGATGCGAAATCCAAATGCTCTTTTCCTCAGAACAGAGGAGACTGATAAATTACTACTACTGTTTTTTAAGAAGGTAGGCCAAAGTCATTGAGCTCTGTTCCTAAAATTGCATATCTTCATTAAGGGAAAATGAGTAACATCTGGTGGTTTCCTCATTACATCCCCTTAATTTGGAAACACTGCTTGCTCACTTGCTTACTTGTTTGCTTACTCTGATATATGTGTGTCTCCACAGATAAATTAGGGAGAAATCTATCCCTTTGTATTCCAAAAATGGCAAAGGAAGTTGTAATTAGATTTCATTGATATAGTTTCCTCCCTAGGGGGAAGAAATAAAAAGAGCATAGAACACTTTCCCTAGCTAGAATTTTCATCTTAAGCTCCCCACAGAAGTCTGGCTCTCAACTGGGGTCAGGAGGGAGTGGGGGAGGCCCTTTTATCAAATGAGTAATTCCAGCTGTGGCATTCAGGACCATCAAGACAATTTGAAGAGTCCCACCTTCAGACAGAAAACTAGAGGAAGTGTGGCTAATATCAGGATATTTGGGGGTATTTCATTTGATAGAGAATGACAGTAAAGCTCTTAAATGAGCGTTTTAAGTTAAAATGAAATATTTAGATGTGTATCTTTAAGATTCCCTGATGTGATTGATTTTTTTTTGATTAGCTAACCCTAGTCCTGATCATATCAGATAAGAGGGCCTTTCAATTTCCCATTGCAATGCCTCACCCCGTCTCACACAGACACACCTACACACACAATTACTGGCCTAGGCTCTCAACATTCTTTATGTTTCCCATATTTTGAGGTAACCAGTTCTGCCTGTTGCACTGTGAACTTCCTCCTACACTCTGCAGCTGAATCTGTGCCTGCCTCAACCCCATTATGCCAGTCTAATTGCAGATCTCAGTCTTTCCAAGTCTGCCCCTTCCTGTTTTAAAGATGTAACACTAGTTCTGACCTCTGTGGTATTGCAGAATATATCTACTAGCCCTTCAAGCTCTTAAAGACAATCAACTCCTATCCACAGATTTTTTTCAACTCTTTTTCATGTGTGAATTCACTACAGAAAAGCTGCATTTAACTTGGCTTTCTTTCAAGGAATGTAATTACTGGATTCATTTTAACCAAATACCATTATAACAAAAATACTCTAACTTGGATTATCATGGGGTTTGTACTTCCACTGCAGTGATTTTCAGACTTTAGTGTGCATAAGAATCTCCATAGGGGTGGCTAAAATGCATATTCCTGAGCCGCATCCCCCCTCAAGAGATAAAGTCTGTAGGTATAGTGTGGAGTCCAGGAATCTGCAGTTTATCTAAGCACTCAGGTGATTCTAATGTCAGGGGTGCTGTGGACCACAATTTGAAACACCATGCTTACTAGCTTGTCAATAAAGCCCACATGGATCCACTCAAGTAATAGCAACACAAATTCTCCTTTCAAGTACTTTGAAGAAATGTATATAGAAGACTGCTTTTCCCCTCTGATGGCATTAAATGCAAAGAGAAGGAAATCAAGAGCTATACTGCTGGCTTTGTCCCTTTAAAAAGCATTGCTATTCTGAAAATGGAATGTTTGCTTGCTTCCTTCACAAAGAAAAAGTTCTGCTTGCCGTGGGAGTAAAAAGTGTTATGATTGCAAAATGTGTGTTCACCAGACAAATTCTAGTTCTTTCATATGGCTTTAGACAATGCTCTCTCTTAACTGTTTGTACAGCACTTCAAAATCCTGAGGAGGTGCTTTCAGTGTGGGCTAATACCAGTGTTATTTAGAGAACATGCAAACAGAGTCAAGACAGAGCTGTTCAAGAGGACAGAACAGTGGCCTCCCCAGCAACAGGGACTTGCACTTGCTGGAGCCACTGAGTCATCATGCAGCACGGACTGCCCAGCTCTCTTAAAGGTGTGGGAAGTAAATTACTTCTCAGGCTCAAACACCAGAATCTGACTCAAACACTCCATGGGATGCTCTCCTACTCCGAATTCTAGGCTCTCATAAGATCCCAGGCAATGACAGAAATGAGAATTCATCGAAGCTCCGACACTTTGCTGACTCTAAGGCCTTGAGCAAGTCTTTCACTGCTCTGAATTTATAGAATTAGGATGGTAGTGTTTACCTCACAAGATGGTTGCAAAAAGTTTAGTTTATGAAAATATGTAGCATAGTACCTGACAGTAAACCACTGCAACATTTATTTTTTCATTCCTACCCCATAATTTGGTCTGGGGTCAATGCCACACCAATCCCTCAATGGCAGTGAGTATTCCCAGCCACCATTTAGCTCAGGGCAGCACCCTTTTCCAATGGACACTACATGCCATTTAATGTGGTTGATTTTATGGGCTAGCAGTTAAGAACAACAGTTGGGTGTGGTTGTCAGTTACCAGTGTGGCAGAGTAGCAAGCAGGTAATAGATTTTAATGCTAATTGAGAATTCTTCTCTTTTCCTTAAAAATTCCATTTTGACTCACTTATTTTCACAGTATATTAATGAAGTTTAAAAATTATATATAGAAAATTCTGTATTTACCAATCAATTAAGGCACGGGCTCTCAACGGTGTAAGGGAGGCTTTGCAATTTTCTGAAAACCTGATGAATGCTATGAATCCTCACTCTTTCCTCTGGAAAAAAATATGCATACACATCAAATTTCATAGTTTATGGAGGTTCACAGACTCCCCACAGACCATCAATGAAACCCAGGCTAAGAAGCCCTGATATAAATATCATCACTCACCACTCTTTATCTAGTAAAATAGGAGCCTAAGCCCCCCTAATCCTGAGAACAACATGGGAACTTCTCTACGAAGGCTGTTAAAACCCCACAGAAGATTTGTGTGGGCTCCTTTAACAGACACTTGGGTTCTCAAAAGGACTACGTACGGCATATGTCTAGGCAATGATGGGGTTGCCATGGTGAGGTGATTAAGAATTCAGTTTCATAGTTTAGCAAAAATGTCTTCCAGCTTCTGTAAATCAGGCAAAGACGGAAGGCAGGGTGGGGAGAATAGTCCAAGGAAAACGAAGTTTTCTCGAAAGGCCTCATCCAACCTTTAAGGGTCATGTTATCCACAGTGCTTAAGTCACATTGCAATTATGCTCTAAAAATGCTTCTGCTCCACTATCAGGCACTGCCCACCACCTTCCCGATTCTGCTTTTTCTAATGGGGATTTCAGAATATCAACTTGCCAGTGCTCCGATTCTCAGATATCAAGAGTCAAACAGTAAGAGTTCTATTTTTCAGGTGACAAGCAGCTGGGGGAGGCAAGGATGAAACAGGCTGCATACAGTAAATAACAGGAATTAGACATCAGGCAAAAAGCAAATGTAAACTATGTTCAACTTCTATTATTACATATTTTTTAAACTTTCAGTGTAGGCATGGCATGGTTATTCATAACCCTGCCTCCTACAGAGAGCTATGTTTTAAGGGTCGGAACGCAGTATCATTCAGATATAAAGATAACAATCCTGGCCTTCTCCCAAGGAAACATGAATGCAGAGCTGCTCCTCCATAAGAATCATCTCCACTCCTTCAACCCTTGTGATTAAAGATATGCTTTTACGAGAACAATGGTCAAGTCAGGAGTGCAATTTGTGGCCAAAGAACAAGACATATGTGGCTCACATATGCTATGTATGTGGTTTATATGCATGCCCTTGACCTCATTAGCACAAGTCTGTCCTCATCAGCCTCATCTGAGGAATCAAATGCAAACATAGGATTTGTTACTTTTGCTAGAGAGGGATGATATCCAGGGAGAAAATTAAAGAGGTCAATGGTAGCTCTGGGGGAAAAAAAAAAAAGGTGACTTTAAAATTAATTGGTAAATAATGAATTGAAATAGGCAAGAAAAGGAAAAGTTGAAAGAGAACCTTAGAAATGAAAAAATGGGACTCATCCTGTTCTAATACTCAGCTAACACAGGAAAGTAGCTCTCAGTATCTTCAGCAATGAGATCCAATGAAGGTACCCAAATGACAGTTATGTCACCTGTTCATAAGACTTCAAGGATAAATATAAACTTTTCCACCAATAAGTAAGTTAGGCTTTCAAGTTCTCAGGGGTTGGTCCTGCATTTTCTGCTCTTCTCTGGCTATATTCTCTTCCTAAAAGACCTCATCTAGTCCCACAGCTTTAAACACCATCAATACACCAATTATTCTCAAATTTATTTCTCCAGCCCTGACTTCCCCCAGATCTGTGTGCTCAACTGCCTACTTAATCACAATTCCCAGGGTAACTAATAAAATAACCAAAATACATACAGAAAAGGAAATGAGGAGGGAATCAAAATGGTACAATAGGAAAGAAATACAAAAGAAGGAAGTATTGGAGTAATTAAGGAACAAAAATAATAGAAGCAATATAGAAAACAAATAGCAAAATGGCAGAAGTTTTCCTTATCAATAATCTTTCCTTATCAATAATCAGTTTAAATGTAAATGTTAAACTCACCTATTAAAAAACAGATTGGCAGTGTGGATTTTAAAAATGATTCACCTATATGCAGACTCACTTTAGATCCAAGACAGAAATAGGTTGGAAGTAAAAGGATGGAAAAAATATATTCCATGCATACGGTAAACAAGAGAACTTGAGTGACTATACCAATAGCAAAATAGACTATGTCAAAAGTTGCTATGAGACAAAAAAAGACATTATATATTGGTAAAAGGGTCAATTCATCAAGGAGATATAACAATTACAGACATATGTGCACAAACAAAAGAGCCCCCAAATATACGAAACAATCACTGACAGAACTGAAGAGAGAAATAGTTCTACAATAATAGTTGGAGACTTCAATACTCTACTTTCAATAATGGATAAAACATCTAGACAGAAGATCAATAAGGAAATAGAGGACTTGAACAACAGTATAACCCAAATACACCTAACAGACATACAGAACACTCCATCCAACAACAGCAGAATACACATCCTTCTCAAGTGCACATGGAATATTCTTCAGGACAGACCATATATTAGGCTACAAAACAAGTCTCAATAAATTTTAAAAGATAGAAGTCATACAAAGTATTTTCTCTGACCACAATGGAAGTATTCTAGAAATCAATAACAGAAGGAAAACTGGAAAATTCACAAATATGGGTAAATTAAAACAACACACTCTAAAACAACCAATGGGTCAAAGAAAAATAATCACAAGGAAAATCAGAAGATACTTGATACAAATTGAAATGAAATCACAGCATACCACAACTTATAGGAGGCAGTGAAAGCAGTGCTCAGAGGGAAATGTATAGCTCTAAATGCATACATTAAAACAGGAGATCTCTCTCAAACCAATAACCTAACTTGATGCCTTAAGACGTTAAAAAAAGAAAACCAAACCCAAGGCTAGCAAAAGAAAGGGATAATAGAGCACAGATCAATGAAATACAAAACAGAAAAAAAGAGGGGATCAATTAAACTAAAAGTTAGTTTATTGAAAAGATCAACAAAATTGACAAACCTTTACCTAGACTAAGAAAAAAGTAGAGAAAATCCAAATAATGAAAATCAGAAATACAAGAGGTGACATTATTCCAAAACTTACAGAAATAAAAAGGATTATAAATGAATACCATAAACAATTTTATGCCAATAAATTACCAGGCTACAAAATTAAATGAAATAGAAAATATTAATAGACCTATGATAAGTAAGGAGAATGAGCCAATAATCAAAAACCTCTCAACAAAGAAAGTCCAGGACCAGATGACTTCGCTAGTAAATTTTACCAAACATTTAAAGAAGAATTAACATGTATCAGTATCCTCTTCACTCAAGAATTATTAATCTTTCAGTTGCAATAACATACAAAGTTCCCTCCTGTCATGCATTCCAATTCCTAGAATCCTCTTCTCCCACATCTTTAAATAACCAGCTCATCCTCAAATCTCAGCTTAATGTTTCTCCTTCATAGAGGCCTTCCCAAATCATGCTAATAGATCCCTTCTACTTATTCTTTGTCACAGTATGCTGTTTATTTCAGTACCCTTATCCTGAAATTAACCTTCCTTATCTGTTTACCTTTTGATCTTATGTCTCCCTTCCCACTAAATTGAAGTGCCATGAGGGCAGAAGCCTTGTTCATCTTATTTTTAGTTGTATAGCCAGAGCCTAACGAAGTACCTAACAAACAGCAGGCAATCAGCAAATTCTGGTGAATTAATAAAGAAAATACTTTAATATCTAAGGACTGTATAACCAGTGACTGAAAATTTGGCACAAGAAATAACTACGTTTCAAGTTAATATTTCAGCAAGCTAAAATATATTCATCTCTGATGTGTTCCATCTTTCTCCAATCTTTTAAACATATAGATTAAATATTCTCCTAAAAATTTAACATGAAGAATGATTTTTTCTAACTGCAGCTAAATAGTATCCTTTGGCATGACTCTAGATAACCAAATATCATATTCCCTTTAAGGAGGTCAAAAAAGACCAAACTACTAATGCTTTATTTGAACATAAACTTATGATGATAAATAAGTCATTCTAGATACTATTAATAAGTAACAGTACACATGTATTAGTATGCCCTGAAGGGAGATCCTGAATAGTAAGGCACTGCCTGAATGTTACATATAGGCATATCAGTCCAAGATATAGGTGTATTCTCAGTCTACATTCTCACAGGAGACCCAGACCACATTGAAGTGAGAAAAGGGTGACAGCTTCATCAAGTTGGTTTGCCTGATTTTTTAAACACCAATTTAGATCTCTAAAAATTGTTACCCACAATCATCTAATGGCCAGAATTTGGGGACAAATGTCTTACAATCCCACATCTCATAAAAAAAAATGACCCCAAAATTGAGTTGAGGTACTTGTACCACTATGAAGTTGCCAAAAGCTAAAACACAATCCAACTCTACACTTTAGAGGTCAGAAAAGGAGAAAACAAGAGCCATTAAATACTGTCAGCAGTTAGGACCCATCCACATAGCTAACATGTATTGAATGCTTACAATGGGCCAGGGTTTTTTAGGCATTTGTAAATTTTACTGCACCTAAATCTCACAGTAAGTCTAAGAGGTAGGTGCTACCATGATGCTCACTTTACCACTAAAGAAATCAAGACTCTGGAAGATTAGATAACTTGCCAAAGGCTAACAAGTACTTAATGGAAAAGCCAGAAGTTGAAGCCATGTAGTCTGACTCCAAGGTTAGAGCTATTAACAGTTAGGCCATAATGCTCAAAGGAAAAAATTATCCAGAGAAAAAGAAATTCTATTGAGAATGCAATCTCAAAAATCACATAATTTCTGAATAAGTTTATTGAACCAACATCCTGACTCTCCTTATTCAATGCCATTTAAATCTGAAAGTTCTCTTCATGGTCCTTAATAATATTATTTAAAGGGGATATGGGGACTTCCTTGGCGGTCCAGTGGTAAAGAATCCGCCTTCCAATGCAGGGGATGAGGGTTCAATCCCTGGTTGGGGAACTGAGATCCCACGTGCCACGGGGCAACTAAGCCCACGTCCCACAACTACTGAGCCTGCGCACCTCAACTGGAGAGCCTGTGTGCCACAAACTACAGAGCCCATGCGCTCTGGAGCCCGCGCCACAACTAGAGAGATGCCCGCGTGCCGCAACTAAGACCCAACACAGTCAAAAATAATAAATAAATTAAAATTAAATTTTAAAAAATAGAGGGGATATGGATTACGTATCTTAATGTGTCAATGTTCACTCAGCTGGTTTATTTAATATGTACAGACACTAGGTAGTCCTACCCCTACTTTTCGGTCCCTTTTCCAACCGAGAGTCCCAAGCAACAGGCGTTAAGACGCTGATGAAAAAAACCAAAATTTCATGTTGAAAGAGACGAGGAGAAAATTCTATGAACAATAAAATAGTGATCACATTTCCAGGAAAGTAGCAAATCATTTACCCTTAGGTTATGGTCATACCCTTGTTGTGGTCATAAAGTCTGCCAGTTAAGACACTATTTCAGTAACTTTTGTAGCCTTGGAATACAGTTCATTATTGACCTCAAAGCTAATCACTGTATGTATCTCCACTCTAATAAAAACCACTTCAGGATAAGTACAAGACTTATGTCTTCATTTGCTGTAAGGATAACCCAGATGCTACAGGCTTCCAACTTCTGTTTCTATTTCCACCTTGGTTAAATGCCGTATCTCTTCTCCTGAGATAATCATATAAGCCATTAATGGGTGCCACCTCAGGAGGAACCAAAGGTTGAAATACAACACAAGGCCTCTTCTGCAATCGCCCACTAACGTTAGAGAACCCCTTAATCTTAAGCAGTTCTGCTTTTCCTTCAGCAAGATAAAGGACTTCCCACTTCTAAGGAGGTCAGGGATAGGATGAAGCGAAAGGCAGGAATGATTCTTATCTAGTAACAAGAGTATTTATTACCTAGTAAAAAAAAATATTCTTGTTTATCATAATTGTTCCAATGCTACATCTGCATCAAAAATGTATCCAGTACCTAAAATAGCTATATCTAATTGTTCCCTGAACTTCTGCTTCTGTGATAAGATGGAGGAGTAGATGCACTTAGTACAATTAGCAACCCTGAACATTATATATAAAAAACAGGGACTTCAGTGGTTAAGAATCTGCCTACCAATGCAGGGGACACGGGTTCGATCCCTGGTCCGGGAAGATCCCACATGCTTCAGAGCAACTAAGCCCGTGCACCACAACCACTGAGCCTGTGCGCTAGAGCCCACAGGCCACAACTACTGAGGCTGCATGCCACAACTACTGACGCCCACGTGCCTAGAGGCCGTGCCCCGCAACAAGAGAAGCCACTGCAACAAAGAGTAGCCCCCACTCACCACAAGTAGAGAAAGCCCATACGCAGCAAAGACCCAATGCAGAAAAAACAAAAAACAAAAAAACCACACAGGACGACTCTGGAAGGTGGAGAGGAGAAAGACTGTAGGGACGCTGAGACTCAAGGAATGGCATGGTGTTAAATTCCCTCCCTGAGTTTTCTTTTTGCCTAATACACCCTGGATTGAGTGCAGTAGAAGCCTGCAACCAGGACACATCAATGTGTGCAGACTAAAAATGCTCCAAGAAAAACCTACTCTCTCTAGCCAAAGGACCAGGATAAAGGCAGCCTAGTAAGATAGAATACTTTTAGACAATAATCACCCTACCCCAGCCAAACACCATGGGGCAAAAACTGTGCTCTCACCCCAATCCATGACAGCATAGGCTAAGTAGGAGACCTAGACTTCTAGCTTTACAAAGCTGTAACTAGGCACCTCTTCCCCTCTGTCAGGGTGGTGACAGAGAAGGCTGAGTAGATAGCCAGGACTTTCATTCTTGCCCAATGGTAAGGAGGCCCCCTTCTGTGATGACAGTGGAAGCCATGTCAAGTGCAGTAACGAGGCACCCCTTCCCCTTCCAGCCAGGGTGGTGTCAACAGAAGCCTAGTGGGGACTTGAAATTCTATCCCTGCTCAGAAGTAACAAGGGGCTCCCCGCCTTGGAATGCTGAAGGTGGCCAAGTGGAAAACATGGACTTCCATCCCTAACTGGCAGTAATGCGGCAGAATTCTGTATCTGGTAAAAATATCCTTCATGAAAAAGGGAGAAATCAAGACTATTTTTAAGGAAAATTAAGAGAATTTGCCATGAGCAGACCTACCCTAAAAGAATGGCTAAAGGAAATTCATGAAGCAGAAAGGAAATGATAAATCTTGGAACATCAAGAAGTAAGAAAGTATAATTAGAAGAGCAAAAAATTCGGTAAATACAACAGACCCTCCTTTTCCTCGAGTTTCTATACACTAACAATGAACTACCTGAAAAGGAAAGAAAACAATCCTATTTACAATATCAAAGCAATAAAGTACATAAGGATAAATTTAAACCAAGAAAGGGAAAGATCTATAAAACACTGATTTAAGAAACTGAAGAAAATGCAAATAAATGAAAAGGTATCCCACGTTCACAAATCAGAATATTGCTAAAATGTACATACTATCCAAAGCCATTTGTAGATTCAATGCAATCTCTCAAAATTCCAATACTGTTTTTCACAAAAATAGAAAAAACAATCCTAAAATTTGTATGGAACCACAAAAAACCCAAAGAGCCAAAGTAATCTTGAGAAAGAAGAACGATGCTGGAGGCATCACACTTACCGATTTAAAACTATTTTACAAAGCTGTAGTAATCAAAAATAGTTCGGTACTGGCACAAAAATAGACACAGACCAATGGAACAGACTTGAGAGCTGAGAAATAAACCCACACATACATGGTTAACTAATACATGACAAGAGAGCCAAGAATATACAATGGGAGAAGGACAGCCTCTTCAATGAATGGTACTTGAAACACACCAAAATGCAAAAGAATGAAACCAAATGCAAAAGAATGAAGCCAGACCCCTGTCTTATACCACTCATAAAAATTAACTTGAAATACATTTAAGTACTTAAATGCAAGACCTGAAACCATAAAACTCCTAGAAGAAAACATAGAAAAGACTCCTTGACATGGGCCTTGACAATAACTTTTTAGATATGGTACCAAAAACACAAGAAACAAAAGCAAAAAAATCATCAAGTGGGATTTCAAACTAAAAAGTTTCTGCACTGCAAAAAAATCGATCAACAAAATGAAAGGGCAACCTACAGAATGGGAGAAAATATTTGCAAATCATCTATCTGATAATGGGTTAATATCCAAAATATGTAAGGAACTCACAACTCCATAGCAAAAAAAAAAAAAAAACCAAACAATCCAATTTAAAAATAGGCTGGACCAAAAAAGACATACAAATGGACAACAGGTACATGAAGAGATGCTCAACATCAGGGAAATGCAAATGAAAACCACAATGAGATATTATCTCACATCTGTTAGAATGGCTACCATCAAAAACACGAGAGATAAGAAATGTTGGCAAGAATATGGAGAAAAGGGAACCCTTGTGCACTGTTGGTGGGAATGTAAGTTGGTACAGCCACAGCAGTATACTATAGACAACAGTATGGAACTTCCTCAAAAAATTAAAAATAGAACTACCATGTGATCCAGCAATTTCACTTCTGGGTATATATCCCAAGGAAATGAAATCAGGATCTCAAAGAGATACCTGGACTCCCATGTTCATTGCAGCATTATTCACGATAACCAAGATATGGAAACAACCTAAGTGTCTATGGATGAATAGAATAAGAAGGTGTGATATTTTACACATATACACACAGAAATATTATTTGGCCACGTTAAAGGAGGAAATCCTTCCATTTGCAACAACATGAATGGACCTTGAGGGCATTATGCTAATTAAGTCAGACAGAGAAAGACAAACATATGATCTCACTTATATGTGAAATCTAAAAAGGCCAACCCCATAGAACAGAGAGTAGAATAGTTCCTGCCAAGTCTGAGGAGTGGGGGAAATGGGGAGATATTGGTCAAAGGGTACAAACTTGCAGTTATAAGATCAATAAGTTCTGGGGATCTAATGTGCAGCATGATAACTATAGGTAACAATACTGTATTATATACTTGAAAGTTGCTGAGGCAGTAAGTGTTCTCATCACAAAAAAAATGGTAATTATGTGATGTGATGGAAGTGTGAAGTAGCCCTACTGTGGTAATCATTTCACAATATATATGTGTATCAAATCTTGTTATGCAACTTAAACTTACACAATGTTGTATGTCAATTATATCTCAGTAAAGCTGAGGGGAAATGTATAAGAAGGGAGGGAGGGAGGGAGAAAAAAGAAAACATTTGAAGAGATGAATCTGTAGGAAACAGTTTAAAAAAAAAAATCCTAACAAAGGATCTGATTTTAATTGGGTCAATCTGTGAAGCAATTTATCCTTCAGAGACAAAGAGAGCCCTGCCAAAACAACTATTATTACAGGGTGCCTGTGCCTATGCTCAAGGCTGTGTCCTTTAAGGAGTATCAGAGGCTTCATACTATGGGAAGGAAATACATTTCATTCAAATGATCCCGTTAGCCATAAACAAACAACAAATAAGTATAACAAGCTGCCATCCTCAAGGGTGGGGAGGAATGTGGCCCAGTAACCAGAGTTGCTACAATATATTACCTAAAATGTATTTTTTTTTCTTGGGAATGAGACAAGATATGCAAAGAAACAGTAAAGTCTGACCCATGTATGGAGAAACAAGCAGGCAACAGAAATTGTCTATGAGAGTGAACCAATGTCAGATTTCATGGATAAAGATTTCGAAGTAGCTATTAGAAACATACTCAAAGTACTAAAGGATACCATGCTTAAATAAGCAAAGGTATGATGAAAATGTCTCATCAAATAGAGACTCTCAGTAAGACAGAAACTATGAGAAAGAACCAAATGAAATTACGAAACTGCAAGTATGATAATTAAAAGGAAAATTTTACTAGAGGGGCTCAACAGTTGATTTGAACTGACAGAAAAAAGAATTAGTAAGTTTGAATATAGATCATTGTTATTTGCAATCCAAATAACAGAGAGGAAAAAGGAAGAAAATGAAAAGAGCTTCAGAGAAATGTGGGACCCCATAAAGTACACAAACCTGCATGCAACAGAAATGCCAGAAGAGACAAGAAAGAATGGAACAGTATAGCACAGGGAACTCTACTTAATGCACTGTGGTGACCTAAATGGGAAGGAAATCCAAAAAAGAGGGGATATATGTATATGTATAGCTGTTTCATTTGGCTGTACAGTAGGAACTAACAACATTGTAAAGCAACTATACTCCAATAAATATTTTAAAGAATGGAACAGAAAAATAATATTCAAAGAAATAATGGCTGAACATTTTCAAATTTGATGAAAAAACGAATCTACACATCCAAGAAGCTCAATGAATTTCAAGTATGATAAAAGCAACCAGATTCACAGAAAGACACATCATAGTAAAAATGCTGAAAGGCAAAAAACATGGAGAAAATCAGGAAAGCAGTAAGAGAAAAACAGTGTCACTTATAAGGAAACCCCAATAAGATTAATAGCTGACTTGTCATCAGAAACAATGGAGGCCAGAAGGTCAAGGAAAAACATATTCAAAGTGCTCAAGATAACAACAAAAAACTGTCAGCCAAGAATCTTATATCCCTCAAAGCTATCTTTGAATAAAAGTGAAATAAAGACATTCCTTGATCAACACAGAGAATTTGTCGCTAGTAGACCTACCGTACAAGAAATACTAGGTTGAAAGCAAGTGACCCCAGACAGTATTTCCAATCCACACAAAAAAGCAAAAACCACTTGTAATGGTAATTATGTTATTATAAAAAGCTGTATAAATGCATATTTCTTTCCTTTCTTCTCTTAACCAGTTTAAAAAGCAATTTTAAAATATATAATTGCACTGTTGGACCTATAACATATAGAAATGTAACATATTTGCCAATAACAACATAAAGGAGGTGGTGGGGAGCAAAGCTGTATTAGATTAAGGAAATTAGATGGCAACATGAATCAACAAGAATAAATGAAATGGGAAATAAGGTTAATATAACAAAAGCTATAAATATATACATGTTCTCCTCACTGTAGTTACTTTAAAAGATTTAAAATTGTATAAAGTAATAATTATAGCACTGTGTTGTGTTTTTAACATGTAATAAGTATAGCAATAATAATCGCAAAAAGAGGAAAAAGAAGACTGAGCTACACAGGAATAATATTTCTATATCTCATTAGAATTAAGTTAGTATAAATCTCCAGCAGATTCTAAGCTAAGATCTATACATAAGCCTAAGAAACCAACTAAGGAACCATGAAGGAAATAATGCAAAATATAAAAAATTAAAGAAGTTAAAATTTTACATGAGAAAATATCCACTTAATACAAAAGAAAGCAGTAAAATGAGGAATAGAGTAACAAAAAAAGCATGGGGCATATAGAAAACAAAAAAGTAAAAATAATTTACATGAAGCAAATTATATCAACAACATAATCAAAAGGCACAGTTTGTCAGAATGGATAAAACAAGAAGATCTAACTACATGCTGTCTACAGGAGACACACTTAAAATTCAAAGATATAAATAGACTGAAAGTAAAAGGATGGAAAAAGATATGCAAAAAGCAACAGTAAGAAAGCTGAAAAAAAAAAAAAAAAAAGAAAGCTGGAGTGGCTATACTAATATCGGACAAAATAGACTTTAAAACAAAAAGTGTTTGAGATAAAGAGGGTAATTTTATAATGATAAAAGGGACACCACGAGGAATATATGACAATTATAAACATATACACCTAATTACAGAGCACCAAATTACATGAAACAAAATCTGACAGAAAAATAAGGGAGAAATACACAATTCTACAATAATACTTGGAGACGTCAATAATCCACATTCGATAATGGATAGAACAAAAAGACATTAACAAGGAAATAGAACTGAACAACACTATAAGACAGCTAAACCTAAAGGACATATATAGAACACGTCTCCCAACAACAGCAGGGTATACATTCTTCTCAAGTGCACATAGAATACTCTCTATGATAGACCATATGCTGGGCCATAAAACAACTCTGAATACCTTTAAAAGGATGGAAATCATGCAAAGTATTTTTTCTACCACAAGAGAACAAAATTATAAAATCAGTAACAGAAAGAAATTTGGTATGTTCACAAATATGTGAAATTAAACAAAACACACCTAAATAACAAATGGGTCAAATAAGAAATCACAAGGGAAATTTGAGATGAATGTAAAACTTATGGGATCCAGTGAAAGCAATGCTTAGAGAGTATTTTATAGCTGTAAATGCCTATTTTTAAAAAAGAAGAAAGATCACATATCAATAAGCTAACCTTCCACCTTAACTCACTGGAAAAAGAAGAGCAAACTAAACCTAAAGTAAACAGAGGTATAAATAAATAAATAAATATTAGAACAAAAATAAAGAAAATAGAAAAACGGCAAAAAAATTAATGAAACCAAGATTTGGTTCTCTAACAAGATAACAAAATTGACAAACATTTAGCCAGGCTGAGCAAAAGGAAGAAAGAAAAAAAAAGAGAGACAAGACTCAAGGTACTAGAATCAGAAATAAAAAACATAGCTGGTATAGATTGCATGTTTGTGTCCCCCCCCCCCAAATTCCTATGTTGAAACCTAATCCCAGTGTGATGATATTTGGTGGTGGGGCCTTTGGGAGGTGATTAGGTTATAAGAGCAGAGCCCTCATGAATGGGATTAGTGCCCTTATAATAAAAGTGACCCCAGAGAGCTCCCTTGCCCCTTTCTGCCATGTGAGGACACAGCAAGAAGATGTCAGTCTACAATCCAGAAGAGGGCCTTGCCAGAACTTGACCATGTTAGTACCCTGATCTCAGACTTCCGGCCTCCAGAACTGTGAGAAATAAATGTCCACTGTTTATAAAGCCAGCCAGGTACTTTGTTATAGCAGCCCAAGCTAAGACAGTGATATTGCAGAAATAAACAGGATTATGAATAGTATGAACAACTGCATGCCACTAAATAACAGATGAAATGGATAAATTCCTAGGAAACACAAATGACCAAAACTGACTCAAGAAAAAAATAGAAAATATGAATAGACTTTTAACAAGAAATTGAATCTGTAATCAAATCCCTCCCACTAAAGAAAAGCCCAGGACCAGGTGACTTTATAGGTAAATTCTATCACATATTGAAAGAAGAATTCATACCAATTCTTGAAAAACTTTCCCAAAATAGAAGAGGGAACATTTCCCAACTTATTCTATGAGACTGTTATTACATTGATACCAAAAATCAGATGATGACATCATGTGAAAAAAAAATCTACAGACCAGTATCTCTCATGAATATAGACTCAAAAGCCCTCAACAAAACTACTTGCAAACCAAATCCATCAACATAGAGAAAAAATTATACACCATGACTAACTGGGATTTATCCCAGAAATACAAGGATATATTAACTTCAAAAAAATGACTACACCATATGAACAGAATTTTTTTTAAAAAAGGATCATCTCAATAGATGCAGAAAAAAATTGAAAAATTTCAACACATTTTCATCTCAGAAACACTCAAATAGGAATAGAGGGGAACTTCCTCAATCTGATAAAAGGCATCTACAAAAACCCGGCAGCTAGCATCCTACTTAATCAGAGATAGAGAGGACATTATAAAATGAAAAAATGTCAATCCACCAAGGTGACATAACACAATGCCAATGTTTATGCCCCAAACAACAGAGCTGCAAAATATCTGAAGCAAATACTGACAGAAATGAAAGAAGAAATAGACAAACAATTATAATGGAATATTTCAACACACCTGCCTGAAAAACTGACAAAACTAGACAGAAAGTCAACAAGAATATAGAAGAATACAACAACACTATCAACCAGTGTCTAACTCACATTTATAGAACACTCCAGTCAACAATATACATTCTTATCACATGCACATAGAACATATATCAAGATAGACCACATCCTGTGCCAAAACAAATGTGAACAAAATTTTTTAAATTGAAACCATACAGAGTATGCTGCCCAACCACTCTGGAATCAAACTAGAAATCAGTAACAGAAAGATAACAGGAAAATTTCCAAACACTTAGAAACACATCAGCATACTCCTAAATAATCCTTAAGTCAAAGAATGAGTCTCGGGCTTCCCTGGTGGCGCAGTGGTTGAGAATCTGCCTGCCAATGCAGGGGACACGGGTTCGAGCCCTGGTCTGGGAAAATCCCACATGCCGCGGAGCAACTGGGCCCGTGAGCCACAACTACTGAGCCTGCGCGTCTGGAGCCTGTGCTCCGCAACAAGAGAGGCCACGATAGTGAGAGGCCCATGCACCATGATGAAGAGTGGCACCCGCTTGCCACAACTAGAGAAAGCCCTTGCACAGAAATGAAGACCCAACACAGCCAAAAATAAATAAATAAATTAAAAAAAAAAAAGAATAAGTCTCAAAGGAATTAAAATACATTGAGTTGAATGAAAATGAAAATAAACATATCAAACTTTGAGGGGTACAGCTAAAGAAGTGCTGAGAGGGAAATTTATAGCACTAGATGCTTATACAGTAGTTCCCCCTTATCTGTGGTGGATGTGTTCCAAGACCCTCAGTGGATGCCTGAAACCATGGATAGTACCAAACTCTATATATGTTTTTCCTATACATACATACCTATGATAAAGTTTAATTTATAAACTAGGCACAGTAAGAGAAGAACAATAATAAAGTAGAACAATTATAATATACTGTAATAAAAGTATGAAGGTGGTCTTTCTCTCAAAGTATCTTATTTTACAGATTTAATGCCTTTTCCATCTTAACTAAGCACTTATCATGCACAGTGGCCGTAACTTTTACAGTTTGAGTTGTAACAGCAAAACTAGAACAAATTTTTCTTTCTTCATAATTTCACAGATAGAAGATTCATTCTTACCATAGATCTTAGCAACCTCAGCACATGACTTTTTCCTTTTCTTATCAAGTCAAAGACTTACCTTTTCACTTTTCTTTTGAAGTGCTTTCAGAAAAAGCACTTTACAGCTTCTCTTTGGCATATCCAGATTGCCAGGATCACTACTCTTGCACTTCGGGGCCACTATTAAGTAAAATAAGGGTCATTTGAACACAAGCACTCGGATACCATGACAGTCAGTCTGATAACTGAGGCACCTACTAAGTGACTAATGGGCATGATGTGCTGGACAAAAGGATGATTCAGGTCCCAAGCAGGAAGATGTGAAATCATCACACTACTCAGAACAGCTCCCAACTTAAAACTTATGAATTATTTCTGGAATTTTCCATTTAATATTTTTGGACCTTGGTTGAGCACAGGTAACTGAAACCACAGAAAGTGAAACTATGGATAAAGAGGAACTACTGTACTAGAAAAGAGAAAAGCCTCAAACCAATACCCTAAAGTTCTAACTTAAACTAGAAACAAACCCAAAAAGCAGAAGGAAGGAAGTAAAGAGTGAAGTCAGTGAAATAAAAAACAGAAAAACAATACAGAAAACAAATGAACCATATCTGGTTATTTAAGATCAATAAAATTGACTAAACTCTAGCAAAACTGACAAGAAAAGAAAGAAGATACTTCAAAGAGAATAATATGGATAAATAAACACATGAAAAGATATTCAACATCACTAGGAATTAGTGAAAAGAAAATTAGGACCACAATGAGATATAACTACACACCTATGAGTATACTAAAAACATTTAGTTGTACTCTTTAAATCAGTGAATTTTATGGTATGTGAATTATCTCAAAGCCTTGAAAATAAATAAAATCAAGCAACATCCCCTTCAAAATTGTGATAATTCCTAATGCTAGTAAGGATAAGTTGAAACTGGTCTCTCATCCTTTGCTGTTGGGAATGTAAAAATGATACAGCTACTTTCCAAAATAGTTGACAGTTTCTTTAGGAAAAGACAAAAAAACCTAAGCATATGTTTACCATACCACCCAGCAATCACACTCCTCAGCATTTATCTGAGAGAAGTGAAAGCTTAGGTCCACATAAAAACCTATACACAATTGTTCATAGCAGCTTTACTTGTAATTGTCAAAAAACAGAAAAACAGAAAATTTCCCTCAATAGGTGAATGGTGACAAACAATGGTAAATTCATACCATGGAAGACTAGTCAGCAATAAAAAGAAATGAAATAGATGCATGCAACTTACATAGACTACAAGGAAATTATGCTGCATATAAAAAAGTCAACCTCAAAAGGTCACATATAATTCCATTTATAAGAAATTTTCAAAACGACAAAATTATAGAGATGGGGAACAGATTAGTGGTTTCCAGAGGTTAGAGACATTATGGGAGATGGGAGTGCGTGTGACTATAAAGAGGCAGCACAATGGAGATTTTTGTGTTGCTAGAATAGTTCTGTATCTTGATTGTGTTGCGATCACAAGAATCTACACATGTGAAAAAATAGCATATAACTATGCACACACATAATACCAATTTCCTGGTTTTAATATTTTACTGTAGTCATTTAAGATGTAACCATTGGAGGAAACTGGGTGAAAACTATCAAGACCTTTCTGTACTAATTTTAAATCTTCCTGTGAATCTTTAATTATTTCTGAATAAAAAGTAGAACAAATAAAGTTCCCTGTATCAAATTTGCTTTGTCAAAATGTCCCACTTCATAGTTGGCTTAACTATGAACTAGGATTGTCAACCTCTGTTTCATCTCCTCTTACTTATATCTTCCCTACCACCACATTATTAGCCTCATTGATTGCCCCATCTCTAGGCTCAGTCTTGTCCTACTTTAGACTTATTTGGACTGGAAACAAGCAGGATTAAATGCCTTGGTCCATCTATTCCTTTCCTCTTCCCTCCACTTGTCCACTCACCCCAGTGAGGCTTGAGAATAGTCACTCTACAAAGTCTTGAATCTTTCTACCCCCTTGCTAATACTACTACTAGCTATACTTTCCTAAAATTCTACTGCCTGCCAGATGCTTTATATACATTAACTCATTAATTCTCACCACAACATTCTATGAGTGAGGTACTGTTTTTATCCCTATTTTACAGATGAGGAAACAGAATCATGGAAAACAAGTTCCTTGCACAAGGACATTCAGAAAATTGGTGGCAGAACTGGGATTCAAACCCAGATCCTAAAGCTATGATCTCTATTGTTAGAACCACAAGGTTCTCTAGTGCTGACTGTTACGTTTCCATGTTTCCTCTCAAGTCACAGCTCTCTCCAGCTACTCAGTCCTCAACCTACAACTTCAGTCTCTACCACTCCTCTTGCTTTGGCCAGTCCCTTGACCCCAAGTCTCATCCTGGGGGCCACCCGTGGAAAGAATGATATGATGTATGAAAGTGCCTAGCAATAGTAATCCCCTCAACAAATAGTATTTTTTAAATTATAATTTACCTCATTTAATATTTACTGCAATCCTACTAAGTGGGCATTATTATTTCCTATTTTACAGCTGAGGAAACTGAGGTTCAGATCAGTTAAGAAACTTGTCTAAGATCATAGAATCAACAAGTGATAAAGTCAATATTCTCACCTAAATTTTTGGCTTTAGGCTCATGCTCTTTCCAAAACTGAGTCTTAACCGAGGCCTTGCACTGGAATTATCTGAGGAAACTTTTTCACAATATGTTTTCCTGGGCTCACCACCAGGGACTGAGTCAGTATGTTTGGACTGAGACAGTACTTTGAACAAGCTCCCCAAGTAATGCTGATGTGAAGAACCATTGCATTAAACTTTCATAATTCCTGGTATTTTAATCACTAACCAAGTGTCCAAATGTATATCATCTAATCTATAATTGTCCACCTTCTCCAGAGAAAGGTCATGAAAGACCGTCAGATTCCCTACTGAGATCTGGGTACATCACAGATAAATCATATATACAATAACATTTCCAGAACCCTCAAAATTGTCATTTAAAAATAAAAAATTCCATGACTAAGTAATATTCCCCTTTGGGAGTTTCACAATCCATGGTAGCCTATCAAAGTCTCTGAAAAGTACTCCAGTTAAAGAAAAAAAGACAACTTTGTTTAGCACAGTATTTTATAACTTATTGGACCATAAAATTCCTTTATTATGTGGAATGCCAATTCATGGAACATAGAAATGTTGGCTTACAGAGTTCCACTTATCTAATAGCTGAGTCTAGAAACCTTATCACAGAAGTAAAAGATACTGTTGTGACTTATTTCATGACTACTTGAATTCTCCCTAAACATGCTCCTCTCTCATCTTCCCTTTCTCGATAAATGATATCACCTTCCATCTGACTGATCAAGGCAAAAAGCTTAGGCATCCTTAATTTATCATCTTTTTCCTTCTTCACACACAAATAATAGAAAAGACTTATAGATTCTACCTACACATTATATGCTGAATTTTTCTACTTCTATCTCTTCCTCTGTAACAACCCTAGACTAAAACACCACCACTCACTTCAAAATCCTCCTAATTGGTCTCCCTGCCTCCACTCTTTCCCCACTACAATCTACAGTTGAGCCTTGAACAACATGAGGTTTAAACTGCATGGGTCCACTTATTCACGGATTTTTTTCAATAAATACGTATTACAGTACTACAAGATCTGCGGTTGGTTGAACCTGTGGATGCGGAACCATAGATATGGGGGGCCAACTATAAATTAAATGCAGATTTGACTGCATAGGAATCAGCACCCCTGACCCCCATGTTGTTCAAGGGGTAACTGTATTTTCCACTCAGCAACCATATCATGTCACTCCACTGCTAAAAACCAAACAGTGGCTTTCTATTACATTTTCCAAACTACTTTCAATGACTTTTTATGGCCACAAGGTCCTACATAACTGGCCCCTACATACCTCTCACCCCTTACTCATTCTGCTCTGGTTACACTAGCTTTGGTTCTATTAAGTTAAACCATATGAAACTGCCTTTTTTGTAGTTAACTCTGTTCCACATGTCTGTAAATAGTTCTTTCATTAAACTCTCTTCCCTTAATCCCTTTGAATGTTTCATCCATTTCCTGTTGGAACCCTGACTGATAACTGCCTTCTTAGTCAAACCAAGCAGGACCCTGTGGGGCCCTCCTGGTTACAAGAGCCTTTCCGTGTCCTCCGTTTCTTGTTTGTAAGAAAGGGACTTTCAGCCTCTTAGACCTTCCCTGAGTTCCAAAGGGCATTTTCAAAAAGTTACTAATTAGGAGAGTGAGGGAATGCAGAAAGAAACAGTGGTACAGTGGCGATAAAGCAGAGTCCTAATTCCTCCTCAAGGGCTATACATAACAATCTGGTACGCATCTCTGAGTTGTTCTACAGGAACTAAGGCCCCATCCAGGTGGAGGATGGTAACTTCAGGCTGAGCACAAGCACTGGACCCCAAAATGGTCAGAACCAGAAGGCTGATGATTGAGATTCCTGGAACATCACCCTGTTATCTCACCACCAACCAATCAGAGGAAGGTCACACACCCTGCAGCCCTCCCCGCAAATTTTGCCTATAAAAACTCTTTCCCGAAAACAATCGGGGAGTTCAGGTCTTTTGAGCATGATCCACCTGTTCTCCTTGCTTGGACCTTGCAATAAACCTTGCTCTGCTCCAAACTCCAACGTTTCAATTTGTTTGGCTTCACTGTGTGTCAGGCACACAAACTTGGGTTCGAAAACATTAGTAATGTTCTAAAATATTACTTGCTCTAGAATTTGAGCTTATGAGCCTATAGTTCAGACTCTACCTTCTCTCTTTTGAAAATCAGGTCAGTATCTGCTCCTCTCCCAGTTTCTTTATGGACCTAGTCCACTTTCATGATTCCTTAAAGAACCCTAACAGCAGTGCTATAATCCCATCTGTGTTCAGTCTCCTGGGATATAAACTGTCTGGGCCAAGAAACTTAAGGTCACAAGCTCAGCTTACTGTTTTTTTTCTTTTTTTATTAAATTTTTATTGCAGTATAGTTGATTTACGATATTGTGTTAGTCTCGGGTGTACGGCAAAGTGAATGTTATACATACACATATATCCCCTCTTATCTTGACATTGGATTCCTTCTTACCATGGTTAGCTCTACTGTTTGTGATGCAGACAGAAGCCAAATGAAACTTGAATAATACTTCTCTCTCTCACAACAATATCAGCCCTAACCACCAGACCCTTGCCCTCAGTGGCCCTCAGAGCAACTTTTTAGAACATTAAGACTCTAAAAAACAGTTTGAAAATCAGTGTACTAAACTATGCTGCCTCTTCTATAGAAATAGAAAAACCAAGGCTCCATAAGCTCTACTTCCAGCAATATTACAACCTCATTGTCTGACCATGGTTTATTAACCTGTGCCTAAGGTTTGCCCTCCTTTAAAAAAATGTAGATATTACAGTTGGCCCTCCATATCCACGGGTTCTTCATCTGTGGATTCAACTAACCATAGATCAAAAATATTTTTTTAAAAAGTTCCAGAAAGTTACAAATAGCAAAATTTGAATTTGCCACATGCTGGCAACTACTTACATAGCATTTACATTATATTTATATTATATTGGGTATTATAAGTAATCTAGAGATGATTTAAAGTATATGGGAGGATGTGCATAGGGTATATGCAAATATTATGCCATTTTATATGAGGGACTTGAGCATCCATGGATTTTGGTATCTATGGTGGGGGATGGGGGGTCCTGGAACCAATCCCTCTAGGATACTTAAGGGACGACCATATACTCATTTGCCTGAACATCTTAATGAGAATGACTCTAGAACCATCACCTTATCTTAAACACTAATAAATGTGATGTCAATCTTTAGCAGATCCCAGTGCAATCTCTAGATATACTTTGGTGGTGGTGTTCCTTTTTCCAAATAGCCTAGGACTGCACTATTTCAGCATGCAGATCAACTCCTTTAAGAGCAACAAATCATGAAATACAACCTTGGATAAAAATGTAAAAATAATAGCACTGAATAAATTGATTTCTGAAATATTTACTAAAACAGCAGCCAGTATCCAGTAGTATATCACCCAATATCTTCCTGTAATGAGAGAATCTGAGCCAAAGAAGTTTTCATCCTCAATGTATTTTTGGAATCTGTATTTATGAACCAAATCTGTGTTGTTCATCAAAAAGTAGTTGTTTGGGAATTTGTTATGCTCTACTAAATGAGAATATAAAGACAAAAATATGGTCCATTATGAACATAAACACTCTTTCTTGCCTCCGCCTCTTGTTTTTCTGCTTACTCAGTACTGGGTAAGGCCCTTGGGAGATACAAAAAGGTAAAGGAATGGACCCTACCCTGAGGGAGTTTACGGTCTGGTTAAGGTAACAGACATGTCTGAGAAGTAAAACAATGCAATAAATATGACAAGGTTGCTGATGAGTACTCTGGGAGCTTGGAGGCTATGAATTCTTGGGTCGGAGAAGACACCAAGAAAGACTAGATATGAACTAGGACTCAAGGAATGGCTAAGGTTTGGAGAGGCAGCGAGGCGATAAAGGCATTCCGGCCAGATGGGACAAAGTGATCAAAGGCTCTATAGAGTCGAGAGTGTGTAAAGCATGTTTGGGGGACAACAGCTAGAATGGGGGGGGTCTATGTTCAAGAATAGGAAAGATGCAGCTGGGTCAAGATCATGGATGATATTCCATATTAAGGAGCTTTGGCCTTAGCCCATTAACTACTAAAGTATAGCCATCTGCATCAGAATCACCTGGGGAAGACTGTTGAAAATGAATTATAGGCCCCAACTTTAATAACTCTCATTCAGTAGGTTTAGGGCTGGGGCCAGGAAATCTGCATTTTGAACAAGTACCCCCCCACACACCCTAAAAACTGATTCTGATGCCTGATAGAATGTAAGAACTCCTTCAGGCAATGGAAAACCAAAATGGAAAGCCAATTAGAGGCTTTTTAAAAGGAGAGTATATAGTGATAGAGCAGTGATTCAGGAAAATAAATCTTCTAGTTGTATGCCTGGCAGACTGAAGGAGAAGGAGATAAGGAAAGCCAGATAGATGGCTTTACAATAGTCCAGGTGTTAAGTCTAAATCACTGATTTATCCATCCCTTTGTTCCCAGGGCCTAGCATAGAGTCTGGTACATAGTAATTCACTCAGAGGCAGAGTTACTTGTGAAGCTAATGAAGCTTATGCTTCAGAGTCCCTTACTTACACAGACCCTTTCCTAGTCCCTCTCTCTTTTTAATTTAAAAAACTCACATTCACACCTATTTTTGAATTCTTTCACTTAAAGAAGGCTCCCAAAGTTGTATAAAGCCTCACATCCCACAAAACACTGGATCCAGTCCTACATTCAGTGTTTATTGAACTCAAAGTTCAGACAAATCACTTAGTGATTTCCTGCTTACTAGAACCCCTTTCCTCAGTTTATTCTCAACATAACAGATATGGCTTTTTTTTTTTTAAACAGGATCAGCCTATCATAACATATCACTCCTCTGCCCAAACCCTCCAGTCTCAGAGTAAAAGCCAAATCCTTACAATGGCTCTAAGGATCTATACAGCCCAGACTCCTGTTACCTCTCTGATCTCACCTCCTACTCTCCCTTCTGCTCACTGTGCTCCAGTTACATTGGCCTCTTTGTTGTTCCTTGACCATTCCATGAATATTCCTGCATAAAGGCCTTTGATATTCTGTTCCCTTTGCCTAGAATGCTCTTCCCTACAGATATTTTCATGGCTCACTCTCTCACCTCCTCCAAAGCTCTACTCAAATGTCACCTTCTCAATGACATCTTTTCTGACCACCTTCTCTAAAGTGCAATCCTACACACACATTCCCTGTATCCCTTTCTCTGCTTTATATTTCTCCTCAACACTTATTACTATACAGTCGAAACTTGACAACATAGGGATTGGAGCACTGACTCTCCGCACGCTTGAAAATCCACATAGAGGGACTACCCTGGTTGTCCCGTGGCTAAGACTCCATGCTCCCAATGCAGGGGGCCCAGGTTCAATCCCTGGTTGGGGAACTAGATCCCGCATGCCACAACTAAGAGTTCACATGCCACAACTAAAGATTCTGCAGGCCACAACTAAAGATCCTGCAGGCCACAACAAAGACCCAGTGCAGCCAAATAATTTAAAAAACAAAAGAAAATCTACATTATAACTTTACAGTTGGCCCTCCACATCTGTGGTTCCACATCCACAGATTAAACCAACCATGGATCATGTAGTACTGTAGCACATATTTTTTTAAAACAAATCCACATATAAGTGGACCCATGCAGTTCAAACCTGTGTTGTTCAAGGGTCATCTGTATAAGATTTCAATGTTTATTTGTCTTTTACCATTAGAAGTGTAAGCTCCATGAGGGCAGCGATATTTGTCTTTTGTTTTGTTATTTCTCTACCACTTGGAACAACCGTGTACATAAGAGATGCTCAAAAAAGTCAGTGAATGAAGGCCACTTTTTAGCTGTGTCACCTTGGATAAATAACCTGACATAAGCCTCAGTTTTCCCATCTATAAAAGTGGATAATAGAACCTACTTGATTTAGTAATAAAAACCAGATCTCTGTAGCGAGCTGTACTTTTAAGCAAACAATCTGTTCTCAGGGAGAAGTTTTAAAGCCTTTCCAACTCATGAATAAAAAGAGAAATAAAACATTTTTAAAAAGAAAAGCAAAACAAAAATAATAGCACCTACTTCATAGTAGTCTTCTGAGGTTTAAAATTAGATAATTTGTTTACATGTAGTGTAGAATGTTGCACAGATGAAGTAGTCAATAAATGTTAACAGAAGTCCTTAATAACTTAATCCAAAAAAATCACCTACTCTACCTCCATGGAAAACCAGCCTAATCCAGGCATAGTCTACTTAGTCTACTTAGTCTACCAGGCTCGGCCAAAGTCATCCACAGAGCTGCAACTGCAGAAGCTACTTTCATTTCTGCTCTTCCTTCCACTGATGAATGTTGCTGACAAGTACAGAGACACGCAGACACACACAGAGAGGCAGATGTGACATAGCAGAAGCTCAGCCAGGACATGGTCCCAGGCAAGAAGAATGGGAATCTATCTTGTTTCAGAAAGACATGAAACGGAGCCAAGCAACATGCACATTTTGTTGTAGTTGTGAAGAGTCAATCACAGCAGGAGCCCAGCTAAAAGATACTCACCACCACCCCAACACATATACACATCCTGGTATGCATATCAAATAAGCCCTCTCTTTATTCCCGAGAAATCAGGAGAATCTGTATCAAGAGCAAGCCTACTCATGCAGAGAGCAGGAGGAGTCATAACTATTGGTATCATATGATCATTACTCAATCACTATCACCCTTTAAGTGAGAGCCAGCCCCTCTCACTTGCACATAAACACACTGAGCTAAGTCAGGACCTAACAGGACCAGTGCTGTTTCCAACATCTGCCCTTGGACCCCATCCTGACTCTTCATTGCCCAATTATAGGCTATAGATGTGGGTCTTCCTGAAAGGAAAGGGGCTAAGGGAAAGTCTTTCACACTGCCATGTTACAATCTGCTCCTGATAAATGTGTGGGTCCAGCTTTGAGGTCAAAACTCTTGCTTCCTCGTTTTCTCTGCATCTACTTAAAGAGTAATTTTCTGTGCACACTGAACAATAACAACAATAATTACTAGCGACCATTTACTTAGCAATTACTATGTATGAAGCACCATATTATGGCTTTTATACTCATTGTTCTTAATCCTTCAACAACGAGTTAGGTAGGTAGTACTGTCCCCATTTTACAAAGGGGGAAACTGAACTGACTCAGACTAATTTATTTATATAAGGTCATATAGCTAGTAAATGATGAAGCCAGGACTCAAATAGATCTGCCTGGCTCCAAACCTATACTTGCCATTCTATAACATTCCCATTCTAGAAAAAGGTATTTAACCACATGCATGAAACTAACTTTAAGATATAAAGTCCATATCAGTTAGGCAATGTGAAAGGTATCAAGGAAAGACTGAGAGCAGTTTCATCCAACTCAGAAAATAAGTACAACAGCACCTGGTTCTGGATTATAAACCCACTCCTGATTTAGCCCTTGTGTATCTGTCAGAAAGGTCAATGTTCACTTTCCCATTTTAATTTGCTCCCTCTTGGTTACCTAAGAAGAATGTCTCCTGGTCCTTAGACATCCTAAGCAGCCATATTCAGTATGCTGGTGTATCAGCCTGGGTCCACAAAGGAGAAATAAATGACATAGTAATTTTAACAAGTTTAATATAAAGAATTGTAATTATAACAGGAGACTGGAGTAACTAGGGATTGGCTAGGAAAAAATAAAGACAATTCTAAGTATAGAAATAGCACATATAAGGAGCAATCACTATGCCTGAGGGTAAGAGAGAATGCCCAAGGAAGAGTTCCTCCTTACCCCCATAACCCACCTCTAACAGGTCTGAGATCCGGACATTGATAGAGAGGAGCTAACTATGGCTAACCAAATGGCAGAGAGGCTGCTGTGGTGCCACATCAGTAAAACTTGCTAGAAATCTGCTCTTTGGAACTTGTCAGAAACTCACTCTCATATGGGTTCATGGGAAGTATCTTATCATAGACACTTCACTACGAAACCACCTAAGAGGGGGTTACCAAAGGAAGCTTTCAGCAGCTGGGAGTTGCTGGATCCCACGTACTGCAGAAGCCACCCCACACTATAGGAGCTGGACTCTGGGGAAGCTACTGGTCCTGCAGGAGCCTATTGTGTGAGTTATACATGAACCAGAAAGTAAAAAATTTCTTCTAATGTCTCTCAGTGCCTGCTGAAAAAGAAACTTGATATCATGATAAGTAGAAAAAGAAAACCATTTTAAAGGCCCTTATTCATTTTCACAGATCAGACAGTAAGGATATATATGGAGCTGAAAATCAAAAACTCATACTGTCAGATCTGTTAAACCTTGGTAGGTTCCTGAGCAGCCTATTTCTCCTGGTTCTAGCTTCTACCCAATGCTATGCCTTCTCTGCTTTTCTCCTCTGCCTCCTGCCCAGGAAAAAAAACTTGATAAATGTATTTTTGTAATTTTAATTTGGTCTGATTCCAGTTAGTAATAAATATGCATTATAGAAAACTTGGAAAAGTCACTTTTATAGAAGAAAATTCAGAACATTCCCCAACTCAATCCAAGAGATAACCACAATTAACATTTTAATGGATGTCCTTCTACACATGTAAAAGTATAGAAAATGTGTATATATATATTGTGTGTATATATATATATATATATATATATCCCAAACACACGCACACATATGCACACACACCCCTGCATGCCCCCGCACATCTACGTATATGTGCACCTCCACATCTATGTATATACATTTATATAGATAGATGTATATGTAGATATAAATATGGAAATATTTTTATAAACCAAAGAATACAAATGCTAAGTATCCTTTTGGTTTTTTTATTCTACAAGACTAAGAGCACTGTATATCTCCATAAAAGAACAAGGAAAATACCTTGGTTACTCATGAATTATTAATCCTTAATAATGTGACAGTATTTCATAGTGGTTAAAGGGCAGAATTCAACAAGCAATACAACAAACAGCTCACAGTCTACATCCTGCCATCCACCTGTTTTTATAAATAAAGTTTTATTGGAGCACAGCTATACCCATTAATTTATATATTGTTTATGGCTGCTTTTGTGCTACAACAGCATAGTTGAGTAGTTGCAACAGAGACCATAAGGCCTGCAAAGCCTAAAACATTTACCATCTGACTTTTACAGAAAAATTTGCCAATCCCCGGTTAAGAGCATGGAAGCTATAGTTAGACTGCCTGTGCTAAAATTCCAGCTCCAACATTGACTGTGTGACTTGGACAATTCACTTCAACTCTGAGGCTCAGTTTCCCCATCTTTATAAAGTGAAAATAAAAGCATTTACTTCACAGGGCTATTGGAAAGATTAAATGAAATGTAAGGTGCTTACAACTGTTACAAAATTAAAACCTAATGAAAGCTTGCTATTGTTTTTTTATAAGCACACCAAGTATCAACAAGAACAGTCACACACAGTGTATCTTTGGCTCTGTACCATACGCTAGAGGGATGGACCTCATCGGCTGTATCCTTTTGTTTTTCTTTCAGTACACAAAATGGAGGCTTAGAGAAACAGAAAGTCAGCCTATTTATATCAAAATGGAAGTGTGCCATCTCTTTCCCTTAGGAGAAGCCCTAGCATGGGAGACTGAATCCCTCACCCATTCAGTTGGCAGAGCCAAAGAGAGAACAGCAAAAGAGGTTTGAAACAAACCTAGATCTGGACATAAATATATAATGTGCTTCAATACATACAAGCTGCAGGAATTCCCCTAATCTCATATCATAGCTCCATTTCGGCATCGATGAGGAGGTTTTGTTTGCATCAAGATGATACCTTCCCAGCAATATCATTACACCAAGGTGTGGTGACCCACTCTCTTCACCTACCAACTAATTTAAAAGCATTAAAACAAAAATGGTAATAATGCCAGGTGATAAAGAACTAGTTTGATTTGGGTTACAACCATAATTTATTTTCTCAAGCCTACTTCTTATAAGCTTTAAACAACAAATATTTTCTTAAAACTTAGCAATTTTTCCTGATGGTATAATCAAATACCACAGAAGTATAAGGAAGGTTTATCTGGATAAATTGCTTTGGATAAACAAAATAAATCCAGGAAACATAGATACTGAATTATTTTCATCTTCTGAAGTTTTGTTTTGTTTTTGAGCAGCTGAGGAGAAATGAACAAGAGTTTTGTTCTCTTCACCTTAGTAGAGTTTTCATTCCCCCCTTCACTGTTCTTACCAATAGACATAGATGGGCAGATGGGTGGAGGTGGCATGGAAAAGAATGGGACACAATATGGTACTGCAGTGATTAGCCTCTACGCAAATTGATGCTCATAATTTTTCTTGGGTTTTGGTTTCTAGTTCAGATTTAAATGGGTACAATATTTTACACTGTAACAAAAAAACAGGACAATGACTTGTGTTTCACAATCTATGCAACTGAATTCATGTTCTCTTACGAGTATTTTTCCCAGAATTATTCCTCTCTGGAATATGGGGCTATTCCTTTGGGGCACTGCAGGCAGATGAAAATGAGAAAGAGTATGATATGATAGGCTCATATCCCCAAACACTACACTTAGATAAATAGTATGGTCTGTTTCACCAGCATGGGATACAAATATGGCCCCAAGTCTCACAAAATAGTTGCATTTATGCATCAGGGAATTCTGTGATCATCTAGATGATACCCTCAAACATCACTACACTCCTAGAGGGGCACACCATACCTCTTCCAATGCTGACTATATTTTGCTCTCAGTTATGGCTCTTTCTAGAATTCACTGTCTACCCATTTCTGCCTATAGAAATCTTGACCATCTTTTAGATCCCAGCTCAAGTAAAACTACCTCCATGAAGCCTTCTTGGATTCAAGAACATACTTCTAAAAAGATATAACTACTCCTGTTGCTATGAGACAGAGAATATGAGAAGACAAAAGAACTAGAGTTCGTGTGAATGTGGGGAACACTGAGATGCAGTTTCCAGGATAAAGATGGAAGGAGAGCTTTGAATTTTACATCGAGTTCTCTCCCCCTGAGTTTGTAGATTTGAGTTGAAGTTGTTATAAAAGCTGTAAACTGGTAAACTAACAGGGTCTGCTTAAGACTAGACTGGATCAGAACAACAGAGAACTACCCCCAAACACAATTAGCAGAGCACAAGCAATAAGCAACAGTAGTTTACCACTGTGGGACAGGAAAGAGAATGGAGAGAAACCCTCCCACCTTTGGTGAAGGCATCCAGGGATGACTGAAACACTGAGAAAAAACTATCTGGTAATCCAGCCACTACTCTAAGTACAAGATAATAACAGCCCACTGCTAGAAGAATTTGAAGACTGTGATGCCCTGAAGGTAAAAATAAACGAGAAAACCTAAATCCACCTTACTCCTTACTACATTGACTCAACCATACATTAATGGCTTAAAAGAAGAAGAGGAAGCCCATTCCCAAACACAAATAATATTTACCTCAGTTATACTTTTTCTACATTATCTCCACCATTTAATCAAAAACTAGTAAACAGAAGTAAAAGCAGGCCATTGTCAACAGATTAAGCAATCAGAGATGGCTCAGATGTTGAAACTATCAGAGAGGTACTTATAATAACTATGATTATTTTATGTTATATTAAAGAACTCATTAAATCATTTATGATATATATGAAAGGAACAAGTGAAAAAGACAATAAGCATGAAGAGATGAAGAATTTTAACAGAGATATGGAAACAAAGGAGTCAAGTAAAGTTCAAAAAAATTGTTTTGCAAAAAAACCTAAATGAGGACATCAGACACATTGGAATAGGGCCTACTCATCAGACACATTGGAATAATGTCCCATTTTAACTTGATTACCTCTGTAAAGATTCTATTTCAGACTTCTGGTTTCACATGTAAGGAGCATGGAAGTTGCCACTCCATCCTAACAACAAGTAAAAACTGAACAGACTAAAAAAGCAATGACTCTTCTTGGATCCATGAGAGAGGGGAGGACACAGGGCAAACTTCAGCCCCCAAGACTGGAGAGACATACAGGCAAATACGGGGAGTTGTAGCTTACTAGAGCAGAGACTCACGAGCAGAAACCACCCTGGGAACCAATGCCAGGGTAGGAAAATCTGAACTACAATTGATGAACTGCTGAAGTCTCAGTGTGGGAAACTTTGAGTTAAAAATTCCAAGAGGTCCCAGTCATAGGCGGGTCCACAATGTGGTGAGGTTTATCTCCAGCAGCTCAACCAAGTTCCCACAGTAAATATCAGGGGGAAAAAAATCCACTCAGGCTCTGGGAAGGGAAGGGGAAAAGGAACCATCTTGAAATACCCAGAGAACTCTTCTTCTTGGAAAGACCTGCCTTCAGGGGAAACTAACAAGAGTCTAACCTGCTGGGCTACTATCAGAGCCTAACTGACCTAGAGAAGGGAAATACCCAACTCCAGCCCACTCTAGTCATTTTGTCCCACCTAAGGCAGGAGAAAAAAACCCTGAGAATTTCAGTCCAGAGGCATAGGCTCATTGAAAGACTGAGACCTAATCATAGGATTATAGAATGCATCCCCCTCCCCCAACATCTCAACCACCACATTACTAAAGGCCTATGTACAGTAGCTTCTTTTATCTAGTACATTGTGTCTGATTATCATGGAAAAGTTACAAAGCATAACAAAAGGCAAAAAACATAATTTGAAGAGACAGAGCAAGTATCAGAATCAGACATGGCAGGGATGTTGGAATTATCAGACTGAGAATTTTAAAACAACTATGATTAATACGCTAAGGGCTCTAATGGATAAAGTAGACAACATGCAAGAACAGATGGGCAATGTAAGCAGAGAGGTGGAAATACTAAGTACCAAAAAGGAAATCCTAGAGATCAAAAACACTAACAGAAACGAAGACTGCCTTGATGGGCTTATTAGTAGACTGGACACAGCCAAGGAAATAATCTGACCTAGAGGGTACATCAATAGAAACCTCAAAAACTGAAAAGCAAAATGAACAAAGACTGAAAACCAAAAAAAATACAGAATAACCAAGGACTGTGGGACAATTACAAAAGATAACATATCCATCGTGGGAATACTAAAAGGAGAAGACAGAGAATAGAAGAAATATTTGAAAAAACAACGACCAAGAAGTTCCCAAAATTTATGTCAGACACCAAACCACAGATCCAGGAAATTCAGAGATCATCAAGCAGGATAAATTTCAAAAAACAAAACCTACACCTTGGTTTTCTGTAGTTTGAAGATGATATACCTAAGACTGATATACCTAAAACAAAAAAATCATGAAAGAGGCCAGAGGAAAAAACACATTACCCAGAAAGAGGGGGGAAAAAAAGTTTACATCTGATTTTCCCTCAGAAACATGCAAGCAAGAAGAGAATGGAGAAAATATTTGAAGAATAAAGACTCTCTCATATAAACAAAAAATGTGGGAAGTTGTTGCCAGTAGACCTGCCTTAGAAGAAATGTTAAAAGAGGTTCTTCAGAGAGAAGGAAAATAATAGAGGTCAAAAACCCAGATCTACATAAAGAAAGGAAGAGCATCAAAGAAGGAATAAATGAAGGTAAAATACTTTCTTATTCTCAGATAACAGTTTGCTCAAAATAATAATACGAACATTGCATATATAGATACAGACATACCCCTGAGATATCACATGTTTGGTTCCAGACCACCACAATAAGGTGAAAATTGCAACAAAGCAAGTCACACAGATGTTTTGGCTTCCCAGTGCATATGAAAGTTATGTTCACACTACACTGTGATGTATTAACTGTGCAACAGTATTATGTCTAAAAAACAATGTACATACCTTAATTTAAAAATACTTTATTATTAAAACATGCTAACCATCATCTGAGCCTTCAGTAAGTGGTACTCTTTTGCTGGTGGAGGGTCTTGCCTCAACGTTAATGGCTGCTGACTGATCAGGGTGGTGGTTGCTGAAGGTTGGGGTGGCTATGAAAATTTCTTAAAATAAGACAACAATGAAGTTTGCTGCATTGATTGACTCTCCCTTTCATGGAGGATTTCTCTGTAGCACGCAATGCTGTTTGATAGCATTTATGCACAGTAGAACTTCTTTCAAAATTGGAGTGAATCCTCTCAAACCCTGCCACTGCTTCATCAATCAAGTTTATGTAATATTCTAAATTCTTTGCTCTTGTTTCAGTAATCAATTGCAAAAATAACGAGAAAACAGTTTTTAAATGGCAAAAAGCACATACTTATCGATAATTACTTTAAATGTAAATGGACTAAATGATCCAATTAAAAGATATTGAGTGTATGAATGTAAGAAAAAACAAGACCCATCTATACACTGCCTAGAAGAGACTCATTTCAGATCCAAAGACAGGTACAGAGTGAGGGGATGGAAAAAGGTATCCAATGCAAATGGAAATAAAAAGAAAGTTGGAGTAGCAATACTTATATCAGGCACAATAGATTTTACAAAGACTGTAACAAGAGACAAAGGACGTTGCATGATAAAAACATCAATACAACAAAAAGATATAACAACTGTAAATGTATATGTACCCAAAATAGGAGCACCTAAATACTCAAAGCAAGTATTAACAGACACAGATGAAGAAACTGACAATAACACAATAATAATAGGGGACTTGAACACCCCACTTACATCAATGGACAGATCATCCAGACAGAAAATAAGGCAACACTGGTTTTAAACAACACATTAGACCAAATGGACTTAATAGATCTATATGTGTGTGTGTATATATATAAAACATTCCATCCAAAAGACATCAATGGACAGATCATCCAGACAGAAAATAAGGCAACACTGGTTTTAAACAACACATTAGACCAAATGGACTTAATAGATCTATATGTGTGTGTGTATATATATAAAACATTCCATCCAAAAGCAGCCAAATACACATTTTTTCAAGTGAACATGGAACAGTCTCCAGGACAGATCACATGATAGACCACAAAACAAGTCTCAGTAAATTTAAGAAAATTGAAATCATCACAAGAATCTTTTCCAACACAACACTATGAGACTAGAAATCAACTACAAGAAAAACCCTGCAAAAACCACAAAACACGTGGAGGCTAAACAATATGCCACTAAACAACCAGTGGGTCAATGAAGAAGCCAAAGAGGAATTTAAAAAAATACCTAGAGACAAAGGAAAACAATGATCCAAAAATCTATGGGATGCAGCAAAAGCAGTTCTAACAGGGAAGTTTATAGCAATACAAAACCTACCTCAGGAAACAAGAAAAATCTCAAACAACCTGATCTTACACCTAAAGGAACTAAAAAAAGGAACAAACCATACCCAAGATGAGTAGAAGGAAAGAAATCATAAAGATCAGAGCAGAAATAGATACCAAAAAAAAAAAAGAAAAGAAAAGATCAATGAAACTAAGAACTAGTGCTTTGAAAAGATAAACAAAATAGATGAAACTTTAGCCAGACTCATGAAGAAAAAGAGAGGGCCCAAATCAATAAAATCACAAAAGAACAGAGGTTAAAATGAGTCCACAGAAATACAAAGGATCATAAGAGATTATTATGAACAATTAATATGACAATAAAATGGGCAACCTAGAAGAAATGCATAAATTCCTAGGAACGTACAGTCTCCCAAGTCAACACCTATCCTTCTCAAACTATTCCAAAATATTGAAGAGGAAGGAATGCTGACTAACTCATTCGATGAGACCAGCATCACCAAAACCAGACAAAGACACCACAAAAATAAAAGAAAACAAAAGAAAATTACAGGCCATTATCACTGATGAACATAAATGTAAAAATGGTGACAAAATATTAGCAAATCAAATTCAACAATACAGTAAAAGGATCATACACCATGATCAGGTGGGATTTATCCCAGGGATGCAAGGATGGTTCAATATCTACTAAAAAAAAAATCAATGTGAAAAACCACATTAACAAGTTGAATAAAAATCATATGAGCATCTCAATAAATGCAGAAAAAGCTCTTGGTAAAATTCAACAGCCATTTATAGTAAAAACTCTCCACAAAAAAAAAAAAAAAAAAAAAAAACCTCTCCACAAAGTACATATAGAGGGAACATACCTCAATATAATAAAGGCAAAATGACAAACCCACAGCCAACATCATACTCAATGGTTAAAAGGTGAAAGCATTTCCTCTAAGATCAGGAACAAGACAATGAAGGACACTCCACCACTTTTACTCACCACAGTATTAGAAGTCTTAGTCCTAGCCAGAGAAAACAGACAAAAAGAAGAAAGAAAAATAAATAAGATGAATTTAAATTGGAAAGGAAGAAGTAAAACTGGCACTGTTTGCAGATGACATGATACTATATATAAAAAATCCTAAAGACACTACCAAAAAACTATTAGCATAAATGAATTCAGTAAAGTTGCAGGTTACAAAATATACAGAAATCTGTCATATTTCTACACACTAACGACAAACTATCAGAAAGAAAAATTAACAATACCATTTACAACTGCATCAAAAAGAATAAAATATCTAGAAACAAATCTAACCAAAGAGGTAAAAGACCCATACTCTACAAAGTTTCAGACACTGATGAAAGAAATTGAAGACGACATAAATAAATGGAAAGATATACTGTGCTCATGGTTGGAAGAATTAATATTGTTAAAATGACCATACTACCCAAAGCAATCTACATATTTAATGCTTTCCCTATCAAAACACCAAAGGCATTTTTCACAGAATTACAACAAAAAATTCTAAAATTTGTATGGAAACACAAAAGACTCCCAATAACCCAAGCAATCCTGAGAAAGAACAAAGCTGGAGGTAACACACTCCCTGATTTCAAACTATACTACAAAGCTATAGTCATCAAAACACTATGGTAGGATAAGGCCCTTCAAGATGATGGAGGAGTACGACGTGGAGATCAACTTCCTCCCCACAAATACATCAGAAATACATCTACATGTGGAACAACTCCTACAGAACACCTACAGAACGCTGGCAGAAGACCTCAGACTTCCCAAAAGCCGTGGTGCTGACAGGGTCTTGGTGCTATATCCAGGTGTCAGGTCTGTGCCTCTGATGTGGGAGATCCGAGTTCAGGACACTGCTCCACAAGAAATCTCCCGGCTCAAGATAACATCAAATGGCAAAAACTCTCCCAGAGATCTCCAGCTCAACGCTAAGACCCAGCTCCACTCAACAACCAGCAAGCCACAGTGCTGGACACCCTATGCCAAACAACTAGCAAGACAGGAACACAACCCCACAAATCAGCAGAGAGGCTGCCTAAAATCATAATAAGGTCACAGGCACCCCAAAACACACCACCAGACGTGGTCCTGCCCATCAGAAAGACAAGACCCAGCCTCATCCAACAGAAAACAGGCACCAGTCCCCTCCATCAGGAAACCTACACGACCCACTGAACCAACCTTAGCCACTAGAGGCAGACACCAAAAACAACGTGAATTACAGACCTGCAGCCTGTGAAAAGGAGACCCAAACCCAGTAAGTTAAGCAAAATGAGAAGACAGAGAAACACACAGCAGATGAAGGAGCAAGGTAAAAACCAATCAGACCAAACAAAAGAAGACGAAATAGGCAGTCTACCTGAAAAAGAAAACAGAGTAATGATAGTAAAGATGATCCAAAATCTTGGAAATAGAATGGAGAAAATACAAGAAATGCTTAAGAAGGACCTAGAAAAACTAAAGAGCAAACAAACAATGATGAACAACACAACAAATGAAATTTAAAATTCTCTAGAAGGAATCAATAGCAGAATAACTGAGGCAGAAGAATGGATAAGTGACCTGGAAGATAAAATAGTGGAAATAACTAACACAGAGCAGAATACAGATAAAAGAATGAAAAGAATTGAGGACAGTCTCAGAGACATCTGGGACAACATTAAACCCACCAAAATTCGAATTACAGGGGTCCCAGAAGAAGAAGAGTAAAAGAAAGGGACTGAGAAAATATTTGAAGAGATTATAGTTGAAAACTTCCCTAATATGGGAAAGAAAATAGTCAATCAAGTCCAGGAAGCACAGAGAGTCCCATACAGGATAAATGCAAGGAGAAACACGCCAAGAACATATTAATCAAACTATCAAAAATTAAATACAAAGAAAAAATATTAAAAACAGCAAGGGAAAAACAACAAATAACATACAGGGGAATCCCCATAAGGTTAACAGCTGATCTTTCAGCAGAAACTACACAAGCAAGAAGGGAGTGGCAGGACATAGTAAAGTGAAGAAAGGGAAATACCTACAACCAAGATTACTCTACCCAGCAACTATCTCATTCAGATTCAACAGAGAAATTAAAACCTTTACAGACAAGCAAAAGCTAAGAGATTTTAGCAGCACCAAACCAGCTCTACAACAAATGCTAAAGGAACTTCTCTAGGCAGGAAACACAAGAGAAGGAAGAGACCTACAATAACAAACCCAAAACAATTAAGAAAATCGTAATAGGAACATAAATATCGATAACTACCTTAAATGTAAATGAATTAAATGCTCCAACAAAACACACAGACTGGCTGAATGGGTACAAAAACAAGACCCATATATATGCTGTCTACAAGAGACCCACTTCAGACCTAGGGACACACGCAGACTGAAAGTGAGGGGTTGGAAACAGATATTCCATGCAAATGTAAATCAAAAGAAAGCTGGAGCAGCAATTCCCATATCAGACAAAAGAGACTTTAAAATAAAGACTATTACAAGAGACAAAGAAGGACACTACATAAAGATAAAGGGAGAAGAAGAAGATATAACAATTGTAAATATTTATGCACCCAACATAGGAGCACCTCAATACATAAGGCAAATGCTAACAGCCATGAAAGGGGAAATCGACAGTAACATAATCATAGTAGGGGACTTTAACACCCCACTTTCACCAATGGACAGATCATCCAAAATGAACATAAATAAGGAAACACAAGCTTTAAAGGATACATTAAACAAGATGGACTTAATTGATATTTATAGGACAGTCCATCCAAAAACAACAGAATACACTTTCTTCTCAAGTGCTCATGGAACATTCTCCAGAATAGATCACATCTTGGGTCACAAATCAAGCCTTGGTAAATTTAAGAAAATTTAAATCATATCAAGCATCTTTTCCGACCACAATGGTATGAGATTAGAAATCAGTTACAGGGAAAGAAATGTAAAAAACACAAACACAAGGAGGCTAAACAATATGTTACTAAATAACCAAGAGATCACTGAAGAAATCAAAGAGGAAATCAAAAAATACCTAGAGACAAATGACAATGAAAACACGATGATCCAAAACCTATGGGATGCAGCAAAAGCACTTCTAAGAGGGAAGTTTATAACAATATAAGCCTACCTCTAGAAACAAGAAAAATCTCAAATAAACAATTTAACTTTACACCTGAAGGAACTAGACAAAGAAGAACAAAACCCAAAGTTAGTAGAAGGAAAGAAATCATAAATATCAGAGCAGAAATAAATGAAATAGAAACAAAGAAAACAATAGCAAAGATCAATAAAACTAAAAGCTGGTTCTTTGAGAAGATAAACAAAATTGATAAACCATTAGCCAGACTCATCAAGAAAAAGAGGGAGAGGATGCAAATCAATAGAATTAGAAACGAAAAAGGAGAAGTAACAACTGACACTGCAGAAATACAAAGGATCATGAGAGACTACTAAAAGCACCTTTTGCCAATAAAATGGACAACCTGGAAGAAATGGACAAATTCTTAGAAAGGTATAACCTTCCAAGACTGAACCAGGAAGAAATAGAAAACCTGAACAAATACAAGTAATGAAATTGAAATTGTGATTAAAAATCTTCCAACAAACAAAAGTCCAGGACCAGATGGCTTCAAGGGGAATTCTATCAAACATTTAGAGAAGAGCTAACACCCATCCTTCTCAAACTCTTCCCAAAAATTGCAGAGGAAGGAACACTCCCAAACTCATTCTATGAGGCCACCATCACTCTGATATCAAAACCAGACAAAGATATTACCAAAAAAAAAAGAAAATTACAGACCAATATCACTGATGAATATAGATGCAAAAATCTTCAACAAAATACTAGCAAACAGAATCCAACAACACATTAAAAGGATCATACACCATGCTCAAGTGGGATTTATCCCAGGGATGCAAGGATTCTTCAATATACGCAAATCAATCAATGCGATACACCATATTAATAAATTGAAGAAGAAAAATCATATGATCATCTCAATAGATGCAGATAAAGCTTTTGACAAAATTCAACACCCATTTATGATAAAAACTCTGCAGAAAGTGGATATAGAGGGAACCTACCTCAACATACTAAAGGCCAGATACAGCAAAAACCCACAGCAAACATCATTCTCAATGGTGAGAAACTGAAAGCATTTCCTCTAAGAACAGGAACAAGACAAGGATGTCCACTCTCGCCACTGTTATTCAACATAGCTTTGGAAGTCCTAGCCATGGCAATCAGAGAAGAAAAAGTAATAAAAGGAATACAAATTGGAAAAGAAGAAGTAAAACATCACTGTTTGCAGATGACATGATACTATACATAGAGAATCCTAAAGATGCCACCAGAAAACTACTAGAGCTAATCAATGAATTTGGTAAAGTTACAGGATACAAAATTAATGCACAGAAATCTCTTGCATTCCTATACACTAACAACAAAAGATCAGAAAGAGAAATTAAGGAAACAATGCCATTCACCACTGCAACAAAAAGAATAAAATACCTAGGAATAAACCAACCTAAGCAGGTAAAAGACCTGTACTCAGAAAACTATAAGACACTTATGAAAGAAAGCAAAGATGACACAAAAACAGATGGAGAGACATACCATGTTCTTGGATTGGAAGAATCAATATTGTGAAAATGACTATACTTCCCAAAGCAATCCACAGATTCAATGCAATCCCTATCAAATTACCAATGGCATTTTTTTGTTTTTTGGTTTTTTTTTTTTTACAGAAGTAGAACAAAAAATCTTAAAATTTGTATGGAGACAAAAAAGACCCAGAATAGCCAAAGCAATCTTGAGGGAAAAAAGTGGAGCTGAAAGAATCAGACTCCCTGACTTCAGACTATACTACAAAGCTACAATAATCAAGAAAATATGGTACTGGCACAAAAACAGAAATATAGATCAATGGAACAGGATAGAAAGCCCAGAGATAAACCCACGCACCTATGGTCAACTAATCTATGACAAAGGAGGCAAGGATATACAATGGAGGAAAGACAGCCTCTTCAATAAGTGGTGCTGGGAAAACTGGACAGCTACATGTAAAAGAATGAAATTAGAACACTCCCTAACACCATACACAAAAATAAACTAAAAATGGATTAAAGGCCTAAATGTAAGACTGGACACTATAAAACCCTTAGGGGAAAACATAGGAAGAACACTTTGACATAAATCAGCAAGATCTTTTATGGCCCACCTTCTACAGTAATGGAAGTAAAAACAAAAATAAACAAATGGGACCAAATGAAACTTGAAAGCTTTTGCACAGCAAAGGAAACTACAAACAAGATGAAAAGACAACCCTCAGAATGGGAGAAAATATTTGCAAACCAATCAATGGACAAAGGATTAATCTCCAAAATATATAAACAGCTCATGCAGCTCAATATCAAAAAAACAAACAACCCAATCCAAAAATGGGCAGAAGACCTAAACAGACATTTCTCCAAAGAGGACATACCGATGGCCGAGAAGCACACGAAAAGCTGGTCAACATCACTAATTATTAGAGAAATGCAAATCAAAACTACAATGAGGTATCACCTCACACCAGTTAGAATGGGCATCATCAGAAAATCTACAAACAAAATGCTGGAGAGGGTGTGGAGAAAAAGGAACCCTCTTGCACTGTTGGTGGGAATGTAAATTGATACAGCCACTATGGAGAACAGTATGGAGGTTCCTTCAAAAAGTAAAAACAGAACTACCATACGACCCAGCAATCCCACTACTGGGCATAAACCCAGAGAAAACCATAATTCAAAAATACACGTGCGGGGCTTCCCTGGTGGCGCAGTGGTTGAGAATCTGCCTGCTAATGCGGGGGACACGGGTTCGAGCCCTGGTCTGGGAAGATCTCACATGCCGCGGAGCAACTAGGCCCGTGAGCCACAACTACTGAGCCTGCGTGTCTGGAGCCTGTGCTCCGCAACAAGAGAGGCCGTGATAGTGAGAGGCCAGCGCACTGCGATGAAGAGTGGCCCCCACTTGCCGCAACTAGAGAAAGCCCTCGCACAGAAACGAAGACCCAACATAGCAATCAATCAACCAATCAATCAATTAATCAATAAAATAAATCTTTAAAAAAAAAAAAAAAGACACGTGCACCCCAATGTTCACTGCAGCACTATTTACAATAGCCAGGTCATAGAAGCAATCTAAATGCCCATTGACAGAAGAATGGATAAAGAAGCTGTGGTACATATATACAGTAGAATACTACTCAGCCATAAAAAGGAATGAAATTGGGTCATTTGTAGAGACGTGGATGGACCTAGAGACTGTCATACAGACTGAAGCAAGTCAGAAAGAGAAAAACAAATATCGTATATTAACGCATATATGTGGAATCTAGAAAAATGGTACAGATCAACTGGTTTGCAAGGCAGAAATAGAGACACAGATGTAGAGAACAAACGTATGGACACTAAGGAGGGAAAGTGGGGGAAGGGATGAATTGGGAGATTGGGATTGACATATATACATTAATATGTATAAAATAGGTAACTAATAAGAAACTGCTGTATAAAAAAAATTTTTTTTTAAAACTACATGCTTAGAAAGTGAGGAGACCCTGACAAACCTCAGTAATAACCCTTAATTCTGATAATGTTCACTATATATTATCGTATTAAATATTCACAAAAACCCTGTGGGGTGGTAACTATTCTCTTTTTTAAGATGAAATTGAGGACCATACAGAAAGCTTACCCTAAGCCACACAGCTGTTAATAACAGAGGGACAGAAAACTTTCTTAACATGATCAAGTATATTTATTTGCAGTCAACAGCCAACTTCCTATTTAAGGGTTGGGGACTGGGAAACTCTAATCAAAGAGGGGAATTAAGAATTATAGTTTCTGGGACTTCCCTGGTGGTGCAGTGGATAAGACTCCATGCTCCCAATGCAGGGGGCCTGGGTTCGATCCCTGGTCAGGGAACTAGAGCCCACATGCATGCCACAACCAAGAGTTCGCATGCCACAACTAAGGAGCCCACGTGCCACAACTAAGGATCTGGTGAGCCATAACTAAGGAGCCCACCTGCCGCAACTAAGACCTGGTGCAACCAAATAAATAAATAAATATTTAAAACAAAACAAAACTAAAATGGCCCTAAATTAACACTTAAAAAAAAAAAAAGAATTACAGTTTCTTATCAACCTGGAAAAATGAAACTGAACTATATACTAAGTAGCAGAGTGATCATTTCCAGTTAGTGAGATTAAGGGTGATTTTTATTTTCTTAATTCAGGCTGTGCTCCTTACTGGCTGTGTAGCCTTGGGAATGTTGCTAAACCTCTCCGTGTTTTGGTTTCCTTACTTGCAAAAGATGGATAATTAATAGTGCTCACATCATAAGGTTGTTACAAGGAGTAAATTAATCTATGTCAGTGTTTAAAATAGTGTCCAACCTATAAGTACTTAATAAATGCTAATGATTAATATAATTTTAATTTACATTGAGTTTGAGCATATGTCCATATGTTCAAAAGCCATTTGTCCATATGTTTAAAAACCATTTGTAGTTGTCTGTGATTTATGTACCCATGTCCTTTGCTTATTTTCCTATTGACTTATTATCTTATTCATTTGTATGGGCAAGATATGTGTGATTTTTTGATTCCCTGTTTAGGCTTATCTGTTTTATTAATCTGTTGTACAAAGAATATGTAGTATTTTTATAAAGAGGAAAAGTGTGGATACCAAAACTTGCTGGAAAGACCTTGGAGGGCCTTAGCAGACCTTTTCTTGACTCTACTCATTCTTAAATGCACCACAAACTCTTCTGCTAACTCTACCACCATCTCAATGGTTGTTTGTTTGGGAGGCCAACCTACTTTTCAGGACAAAGGTCAAACTCCTTACCAAAGCATTCATGGCCCTTTCTACTTTAAAGGCCCATCTGCCACTCTAACCAGTGCTCCTGCCATTTTATTCCCTGGATAGGTACACACTCACACACCTCTGCCACTGTTCATACTGCTTCCTTTACCTGTAGTAACCTCCCTCCCACCCCTTTTTACTGCCATTTGAACTTCTAGCTTCAGGACCCCCTGAAATGCCCCCTCTTGAGCACTTTCCCAGGCACCAGCCCACCTCCTTCACCTCTCCTCCCCCCACCCATCCACCAGCTCCAGCTAATCGTTCACTCTCCCATGCTTCCTTAGCACTTTGTGCTTATCCCTGTTATAGCACTTGACAGCTTGTGTCATCATTGTCCAAGTGTCTGTCAAACCCTCTAGATCATGAACCAGAACAACCCATGGGTCTTAGATACCTGTGAGCCCCCAAGCCCTAACATAATTCCAGGCAGATAGTAGGTGCTTAATATGTTCTCAGTGAATGCTTAAATAAGTAGGGTCTGGAGTGTTTGTCCTATAGCTTCAAGCGGACAGCCCAGTTTTTCATGACCTGGAAAGACACTTGTATGATTTGTTTTTTCATTTTTTGTTTGTTTTGTAACATGCTACCTCCTCTAAAGTGAATAGTGATGGTCCTGTTGAGAGTTCTGAAAAAAGAATGTACAGAGATAGGAGGAGGTAAAGAAAGCAGAAATACTGTGCTTTCATAGGGGGAAAAAACCCATCTATCCAGGAGCATGCGCTTCTGCTAAGGAAGAGTGGAGGCAGCCCTGTCACAGCATGCAGTAGGAAATGGGGGTGCCCTATTAGGCACCTTCCTCACCACAGGAACCTCCATCACATCACCCAGGTCTGCCCTCTGGCCAGAAGTAACATCTGCTTCCTTTGCCTACCCCAAGGCTCAGGCTTTTTTACAGCCAGGGATCCGCTGGGATTATGAGCCCATTTTAACAAGGGCCACATGGGGACAACATCCTGCATTTACTGTCCTCAGTCAGGACATGTTGCCCATCTTCTGAGTCCAAGTCCTCCCTCCTCTGAGAAGCCTTTTCTGAGAAAAGCCTACAAATTGCAATGCCTCCTGACTCACTTGGTTGAGTCAATATATTACAATGTAAAGATGGAAATATTTTACATTGTCAGTGTCCTCCAGCCAAAGATCACAAGAACATGCTTGTAGTTGAGCGAGCTGGGTTTATTATTCATTGCAGTGAGGGAGAACACACAGCATGGGGGAACCATGTGATGTCTCAGTAATAAGTGTCAGAAAGAACCTGTTATAGGAGTTGGGGTTTGGTTGAGTTATTTGGGGAAGTTTTCAAGGAAACAGGGGTTTGCTCTAGATTAGATGCCTTTAGATAGCAGGGGCAATTCTGTGATTGGTATTTGAATAAATCTTATCTATAGGGAGAGGAGATTAGAACCAGGATAAGGATGTAATTGGTAAAGAAGTGGTAGACATTCATTTTAGCCAAGAGAGGGGGATTTTTAGTAATGTGTGACCTTCTTTTTGACCCTGCTTAAACAAAATTAAAGTTGCCTCGTTTTGTCTCCTTTCAACATGGTCTCGGAATGACCATGTCTGATGTTGGTGTCCTATGATATTGTTTATGTCCAGTAGGAAATAAGATGGCCAAAGTTGCATATATAAGGTCTGTTTCAACTTCAGATTAAAGGTCAGGAGATTGGTCCTAGTCCTGGCTCCTCCATTAAGTGGCATGACCTTGGGGAAGCCAGTTAGCAGCTCTAGGCCTTAGTTTCCCGGTTTAAAAAAGAGTGGTCTTAAATGTAAAATAGATGGCTAGTGAGAAGCAGCTGCATAGCACAGGGAGGTCAACTTGGTGCTTTGTGACCACCTAGAGGGGTGGGATAGGGAGGGTGGGAGGGAGACGCAAGAGGGAGGAGATATGGGAATATATGTATATGTATAGCTGATTCACTTTGTTATAAAGCAGAAACTAACACACCACTGTAAAGCAATTATACTCCAATAAAGATGTTAAAAAAATAAAATTAAATAATAAAATTTTAAAAATAAAAAAGAATGGTCTTAGATTCAATATCTAAAGGCGTTTCCAGCTCTGAAATTATGGGAGAATATGCGTTTCTCTTGCATCTCTTCTACCTTCATAGAAAGTGCTAAAGGGTACATAGCCACACATCCTTATAGAGAGGAATAATTACATAACATATGGTGTTATAGGTGACCTGTTTAAAAATCAACTAAGATTTTAATCTTAACACTATGTGTCACTATTAATTCCAAATGGATTAAGGAGTTAAATGTAAACATTCAGAAGACTTCCAAAAAGAAGAAAGTATAAAATTTATCTCTGGATGAGAAAAGATTTGTAAACTTATGATGTTAAAATGAAGAAAAAGAAATATTACATTTTACAACATGAAAATGAAAAACTACATACTTAGAAATATTAACCAACTTAGAAAGCAAAATCAAACTAAGAAAACATTTTCAACAAATGGTTAATATCCTAAATATTATATAATCTCATCTCATTCCATCTACCTAACTCAAATCTTGACTGAAGGTAGGGGATGAACTCCAACTATACAGATGATAAAACTGAGGCCTAGAAATGATAAGTAACTGTTCCAAGATCACATCAGGGGGCAAATGTTAAAACCAACTCTAGACCTCAGATTGGGATTCTGCCTCATTTTTGCTGTCTTTATAGTGAGGATTTTGGACTAGAGATTTTTGACATTGCCTTCCAAATTTAAACCAATGATTTATGGCAACACCATGCTCCATTCTTGAGGTGAGAGAGGGAAAAAAACATTGAAATTTGGTTTTCCTTTTGGTGAAAGGAAAAAAAATCCCTCTTTACCATTATGAGATTAGTATTATTTTCCATAAATATAACATCCAGATATTATTTGCAATGTTTTTTTTCAAAAAATATTTTTAGTGTTACAAATTTTTTTTTTTTTTTACAGATTGAGTATAAAATAGCAGTTAATTTCTCCATAACTTTCAGAATTACTTACACTTGAGGTCTTGAATATGTGGATCTTGAAATCAATAAAAAGTCTTGGACTGTTGCCTCAGAAACATCCTAGGGAGCCTGTCCTTTTAATGTTTGTCATGCTTAGCTCTTAGGAGATGACCTGGTCCTTTAAAAGAAGCATCCTTTTTTTTATTCAGTCTTTGGAGGCTTTAAGTGAATTTGTCCGGGTTCATCACACACCCTCCAGCTCCTTACATTTACCATTTCTTCAATACTCAGTTCTGACTGCATCCATTTCAATTTTGACTACTCTTTTCCAAGTATCTTTACGTTAAATCGTCCAAATTCTTCTCTTTCTCTTCTTGGGAGGTTTTTACTACTGCTAATGTCTGAGCTATACAACATTTTTATGACCCTGTCCCTACTCACATGAGCCATTACCAGGTGGAAATTCCCAGGTGGGAACTCCTCACAGTTCACATGGCCGAGGGTGCCTCCATAAATAATTTTTTGGACAATCATAAAATTAAAAGGACAGGAGCCTTGTGAACCTGAACTTAGGGTAACACCTGAGGCGTCAAAGAACAGGGAGGCGACTGAGCAATCCTACAACCGAAGGGCCTTGGTCGTTCGCTGGGCGCAGGGCACGTCAATCCTCGCTTGTCAGCAAATAAGCTTGGAGCTCGTGACGAGGGGGCACGGCCCACTGGCTACTCTTCTGGCCCCGCCCCCCGCCTGCGGCCTAGAGGAATCTTTCCCACACGGCCTGGCCCACTGCTATCTGAGGCCCAGCCTCGGTGGGCCGCTCCCGGCGTCGGCCCCCTGCCCTCGCTGTCGTGGGGCCTCCTCTGTTGTCCCGTCAGCGGCCTCCCCGTCCGGCAGCCACAGCCCTCAGCCTCCCCTCAGGGCAGCCACCTCAGCGGCCACCGCCTCCGCGGTCGTCGTCGCCGCCACAGCAATCGACGCCCGCCTGGTTGAGGTAACTGCCCGGTGCCATGTCGGCCACGGGGGATGAAGACCCGGCCCCGGGAGGCCCAGAGGGCCCCGCGGGCGCAGATGGGGCCCAGGCCGAGGCGGCCAGAGCCGGCGACCGGGGGCACCGCGACTCGGAGCCTCGCGGGGGCGACGCGGCGCCGGGGGCCAGGGGAGGCTCTGGGGAGGCGGCCCTGGAAGGCGGCGGCGCCGAGGAGGAGTCGGACATCGGGCCGGCAGAGGAGGAGGAGGAGGAGGAGGCAGGGGGCCTGGACCTCGTCGAAGTGAACCAGTTCCCCGTGAGGGGCTTCTACTTCATTCTCCTGGGGCTGGTGTACTCACTGCTGCGCCGCGTCCACTGCAACGACCACGTCCTCGTCCCGCCCCCGCCGAGACCGCGCCACGGCCTGGCCTGGCTCCCCCAACTCCGGGCGCCCGACGGGCAGGGGCAGGGGCCCGCGGCCCAGGAACCCGAGGAGGCGGAGGAGGCTGCGGCGCCGGAGCCTGAGGAGGCGGAGGAGGCCATCGCCCCTGAGGGTGAGCGGCTGGCCGGGGGGTCGGTCGGGAGACCCGGGATCCCGAGGGACCCAGGCTCAGAGGGGGACCTCGGGAGGTGAAGCCGGGAGTCGGGGCCTCCAGGAGCTGAAGGCCAGAGGGGCCCAGTAGAAGCCCAACTCCATAACGACCTCTCCAGTTTCGGGGTGGGGGGGGGGAATAAGCTGCCCTCTACCAACCCCTGGTAACAGGTCTGAGATGATCGGTGCCATTTATGAGGCCACAGGTGAAGGTCAGTGGAGGCAGGTGTTCGGGAGGGAGCTTGGGAGGAGATGGAAGAGAAAAGAGCAAGCAAACGGCTTTTGGATCCTGGCTTTTAAAAATGTCAAGATTCTTAGAAAGTTGATCCCAGTACATTATGCACTGATACGGGAGCACTTGGTCACGGTGAAATATCCAGGGGGGTGAGGAACTAATGAGCTTCACCACAGATTTTTGTCATCGGGGCAAAACATGTTTCTGCAACAAAGTTCTGACCAAAACATACAGAATGCATCAGACCCCGACGATTCTGATCCCTTCCCTAAAGGGCCAGAAGTAATCAGCAGCACAGGGTGACAGATTTACTGGAAAAAGAGAAATAATGTCACTGTGAAAATGATCAAGCAGGAGCAAAGTGAGGGCCATGGAAGTGTGACAGCAGCCAGAAGGAAGGTGCCCAGCTACTGTTTTCTTAGTTGCTCCTATCCTTCTGCGTCTCCTGAGGGTAGAGTACTGGATGTTGGTTGCTATTCCTTTTGAATTGGGATTGTTTTTCTGTGAATGTCTCGTCCCAAAGTCTGTATTATTATTCACTAAAGGAACAACTAAATATCCGGATGAGAACACCAATGAAGAGGCCCAAGGTGCTGAAAGTGAGGGGGAAAGAGAGAAGTTTAACAAAAACAAGAACCTGAAAAGGATCTGAACCCAGCAGGACAGACCCAGAAAGTCCAGGTAGCTGTGTATAGCTTTGAAAATAACCCAACGGTTCCCAGGCACTTACCAATTTGTTTTCGTTTCTTAATTCTACCAGTGAATTAAGAAAAACATGTGTTTAAAATTAGTTTAACAGTTCAAATTTACCTAATAGAATGTTAATAGAACATTCATGCACCTAGTAATATAAAATGCATTATATACTGAAATATACTTCATGGCTACTCATTTGTCCTTGTGAGGTCTTTTGTCCTCTACCTGTAAGACTACTAACAAGTTGTAAATGTATCAATGCCTAAGACCAATCTTTGTTTAGAAAACAGTCAGTTACTAGAAGCAGCAGCAAAAGTAGCTGGGCTGTGTGCACTAGTGGGGCCTGCATTACTTGGCCACAGAAGTGCAGTCTCCTGTACTAAGAGATGACGACTTTTAGAATGTGACTACTTACAAATAGCAAAACGTTCAGAATTTCAGGTGGGACCACATTTAGTGATTAATACCTAAACATTTGTTCGGTTGTAGATTTTTGTATTTTATGTGACAGTCAAAAGAAAAGCAATTTAGTCACAGGATGACTCTCGTTTATCACTGAATTGGTAATGAAGTCTTAAGGTATATCTTGTCTTTGAGTATATTTAAATGATTAACATTTTTTTCTGCATTTTCACAGCTGTGTATTTCATGGTAATAGCCTTTTTCTCATATGGTAGATAATAGAAACTGAAGGTCTGGGAGGGTAAGGGAGTATCATTTGTGGAATGAGCATAGGCTTTTAAGGTGGAGAGAGTGATTTAAATCCCAGAATCGCCTCTCAAGGGGCAAAAAAGCATTTATGGTGTTGGGCAAGAGGGAGACAAGGTTGGTATGATCACATGATTGAAGCCATCGGTTGTACAAGCACCCTGTATCCAAGGTGCAGGTTACAAGAGGAAAACGTGTTGTTCTTCTCTACTTGTTTAGATAGAGCCCTCAAATGCAGCACATACACAAAGGGCTGACCATTTTCTTAGATTTAGAAAGTCTCTGGTGCTGGTTAGTGCTGCATAATTGTTAATTTTCTCTCATTTTATCCTGCAGTTGGGAAGAATGGAAAGAAAATGAAGAAAGAAGAAAGGATCTGTTGTTCACGATTTTTAGGTTTTTCATTTTTCAGAAGCTCATGGGAATGTTAATAACAATGATTCCATTCCAAAGTTCATTACCCCAAAAATGATATCCAATAACATTTGACTTTTGTCTTTTACAGATATATTTGACAGCATTTTTTCTAGTTAAAAATAAATTTGTTTTAAATTAATAAACTGAAATGCAGGCAGATTTTATCTACATAAATAATCCTGACTCAAATCTCTTTTACCTTTCTTTAACCCACTTTACCTTCGTTGAAAGGCATCACTTTCTACCATTTGGTAAGCCTGTTTTAAATTCTTTTACTGCAGCCCCAAATAAACTAAAATTTCAAGTTTAAAACAATTTTTGTGAAGACAGAAATGGAGGTCGAGCCTTTAGAGTTGTGCTGTTTACTACATTAGTCACTAGCCACGTGTGGCCGCTGAGCATTCAGAATGTGGCTAGTCTGAGTTGAGATGTGCTGTAAGTGTAAAAAATACTGTAAAGTCTCATTAATAACTACACACTGAAATGATAATATAGTGTTAAACAAATAAAACATTAAAATTACTTTCTCCGGTTTCTTTTTACTTTTTTAATGTGGCTACTAGAACATTTAAAATTACACATGACTTGTGTTAATATGTGTATTTCACAGTACTGCTGTGAGCTTCTGAAGGAAACCTGATGGATGGCCCAGCTTGCCTGGAGGCCAGATGGTGCTGCAGAGCCTGAGCCCAGACACTGATTTGGAAAACTGGTTCTCAAAGTTTGGTCCTCAAAATAGCATTATCAGCATCACCCAGGAATTCTTAGGCTCCACCCAAGACCTGCGAATCAGAAACTCCGGGAGTGGGGCCCAGCAGCCTGTACTGTAACAAGCCCTCCAGGGGACTCTGATGCAGCTAAGGTTTGAGAAGCACTGGTTTAGAGCCACACGGGGAGAAGCTGAGACCCACCTGTGGTGGGACCAGCCTTCGTTCACTGCCTTGGGACTGTTGTAGGTAAACTAAACAGGATGGCAAGGGCTGGACTGGGGAGGAGATTAGAACTCACAGGGGCTGAGACACAGAGAGGTTAAGAATGGGTGATGGCAGCAGAAAAATGCATAAGGGGAAAAGCTGGTTCCACAGGATAGAAAGCCCAGAGATAAACCCACACACATATATATGGTCACCTTATCTTTGATAAAGGAGGCAAGAATATACAATGGAGAAAAGACAGCCTCTTCAATAAGTGGTGCTGGGAAAACTGGACAGCTACATATAAAAGAATGAAATTAGAACACTCCCTAACACCATACACAAAAATAAACTCAAAATGGATTACAGACCGAAATGTAAGACCGGACACTATAAAACTCTTAGAGGAAAACATAGGCAGAACACTCTGTGACATACATCACAGCAAGATCCTTTTTGACCCACCTCCTAGAGAAATGGAAATAAAAACAAAAATAAACAAATGGGACCTAATGAAACTTAAAAGCTTTTGCACAGCAAAGGAAACCATAAACAAGACGGAAAGACAACCCTCAGAATGGGAGAAAATATTTGCAAAAGAAGCAACTGACAAAGGATTAATCTCCAAAATATACAGGCAGCTCATACAGCTCCATATCAAAAAAACAAACAACCCAATCCAAAATTGGACAGAAGACCTAAATAGACATTTCTCCAAAGAAGATATACAGATTGCCAACAAACACATGAAAAGCTGCTCAACATCACTAATCATTAGAGAAATGCAAATCAAAACTACAATGAGGTATCATGTCACACCAGTCAGAATGGCCATCATCAAAAAATCTACAAACAATAAATGCTGGAGAAGGTGTGGAGAAAAGGGAACCTTCTTGCACTGCTGGTGGGAATGTAAATTGATGCAGCCACTATGGAGAACAGTATGGAGGTTCTTTCAAAAACGAAAAATAGAACTACCATATGACCCAGCAATCCCACTACTGGGCATATACCCTGAGAAAACCATAATTCAAAAAGAGTCATGTACCACAATGTTCATTGCAGCTCTGTTTACAATAGCCAGGGCGTGGAAGCAACCTAAGTGTCCATCAACAGATGAATGGATAAAGAAGATGTGGCACATATATACAATGGAATATTACTCAGCCATAAAAAGAAACGAAATTGAGTTATTTGTAATGAGGTGGATGGATCTAGAGACTGTCATGCAGAGTGAAGTAAGTCAGAAAGAGAAAAACAAATACCGTATGCTAACACATATATATGGAATCTAAAAAAAAAGATTCTGAAGAACCTAGGGGCAGGACAGGAATAAAGAGGCAGACATAGAGAATGGACTTGAGGACACGGGGAGTGGGAAGGGTTAGCTGGGACGAAGTGAAAGAGTGGCATGGACATAATATGCACTACCAAATGTAAAATAGATAGCTAGTGGGAAGCAGCTGCATAGCACAGGGAGATCAGCTTGGTGCTTTGCATCCACCTAGAGGGGTGGGATAGCGAGGGTGGGAGGGAGATGCAAGAGGGAGGAGATATGGAGATATATGTTTATGTATAGCTGATTCACTTTGTGATACAGCAGAAACTAACACACCATTGTAAGGCAATTATACTCCAATAAAGATGTTATAAATAAATAAATAAATAAATAGCTAGCAAGCTGGTTCCAAAAGGACGCAAACCTGATACTGTGTATAGGAAGTCTAAGAAAACATTCAATCACCATATATTGATTGTGGATACATATAGAGAGTAACAGGCAATGCATGTGAAAGATGTATGCAAATGTAGCATACAGAAAGGCATGCAGTGGAAAGGTAAACACATTTAGGATGGTGGTCACCCCTTGGGGAAAGAAAAGGAGGGGGATCCTATTGGGAAGGGCTCCACAGGGGGCTTCAACTGTATTTGTAATGTTACATTTCTTAAGCTGGGTGGTGGGTATGTAGATGTTGATAGTATTATTCTCTATACCTCTGTGTAGGTCTGAAATATTTCATAATTAAAAATGAGAAAAATAAAAAGAGGAAAGGGAGAGAATAAGCTTAATATCTAGACTCCGTTTAAGAGGGAAAAAAGGTTAAGTCATATTTGATCAGAGGATCAGAGATAGGGAAGGGACTGGGGGGTTGAGACTAGACAGCCTCATTTCTGCATTTAGTTAAGGCTTCCTCAGTGCTCTCTTGGTAGCATTGATACCTTCTCTCATATTCTGTGGTAGCACATCTCATATTCTAACTTATATTAGCATTATTTTTTTATTTAAGGTGATGAGTTCACTTAAAAGCAACCATTTAAAAGTGAACAATTAAATGACATTCACAGTTCTGTGCAGCCACCACATCTTTAGTTCCAAACATCTCCATCACTCCCAAACCCTGTACCCGTTAAGCGGTCACTCCCCATTTTCCCCAGCCCCCAACTCTCTGGCAACCACCGATCTGCTTTCCATCTCAATGAATTCACCTATTCTGGACATTTCCTGTAAACGAAATCATACAGTATGTGAACTTTTGTGTCTGGCTTCTTTCACTCAGCATAACGTTTTCAAGGCTCATCACGTTGTAGTGTGTGTCAGTACTTCATTTTTATGGCTGAATAATATTTCTGTTGTATGTATATACCGCAATTTGTTTAATCCATACGTCTGTTGATGGACATTTGCGTTGTTTCCACCTTTTGGCTATTGTGAATAGCGCTGCTATGAACATTCATGTCCAAGTATTTGTGCATTATTTATATATGTGTATCTACTGCCCCCACCCCACCACCCCCAGGACTGTGAACTTCTGAATGGCTGGGGCCTTAAAAGCTTTTATCTTTCTTTCCCAAAGTCCTAGGCACTGAGTTTTCCACTTAGTAGGTGCTCCACTAATGCCTGTTAAAGTAAACTTAACACTTCCACAATCCTTTTTTTTTTGTCACCAGTGTTGATATTTTAAAATGTATTATCATGTATTCCTTATGGCTAGAACCACATGGTGAGACAGAGGCACAGGCCCCTTGTCATCATTACTCAAAATGAAAGGGCAAGCCAATAGACAGTTTTCCATATAGGGTGATTTGAGGGGCTTCAAACTGGTTCTGATTTGTTAGTGTTTATGCCGTGCTAGTTGTTAATATAGTATTGCTTCTAGGCCCAGGCAAGAGGGACCTCTGTTCTGAGCTCTATGCTTTAGAGGGCCCACTTTGGCCTTCTTCCAACCACACCCGTCCCTAGAGGGCCAGGAGCCCAGCCCATGGGAACAAGAGGTATGCCCCTGCTAGCCCATGCTCCAGGCACCTGGCACCCCTGAACAGTCCCAAGCCTGCTTCCAGGGCCTGTGTGCTCCTCTTAGAGCTGTCCTGGGGAGGGCTGACTGCACTGCCGGGGTATGTGCTCCCAGGCCTTAGGGGAGGGGGGAGTGTATGCCCAGAACAGGGGATGGGGCCTGGCCTAGGAGCCAGGGCGTAGGCAGGGGGAGGGGAGAGGGGGCAGCTCTTCCCACAGCACTGGGGCAGAACTTAGAGGTGTTGGAGAATTCTAAATCCCAACCTGGCCTTTCAGGTCATTATGAAAGTACATTTGTCTTGGAAGGAGATCCAGCATGTTTTATTTAATGGGTTATTAGGTGATTTAAACATTTCAAATATTCAGATATATCTTATGTGGATTCCCAACTGAACTCTTCTTCTGAACGCTGCAAATATTACAAATGTTACGGGCAGGCCAGATTAAATATCTGGTCGATCACCCCTTTCCCTTCTTCACTCTGTGTTACACTTTGTTACCTGAGCATAGTGGGCCCCTTGCTTCTGAAGGTGCCTTATTCTAATAGCCCATCTTGCTATAATACTTGGATCTAGCCCCTGGTCCAGGCTGGAGTACAAATACGAACCGTCTTGCCCCCTCTACTCACCCCCCACTGTACTACGCTCCCACTGGTCTCTTTCTTTGCTCCGCAGGTGTTTATATACAAAACTTCTCTTCAGTACTACCTCTCCCCCATACAAATACCCACTGGATGTCATGAGCTTGGCCAGGCACACCTGAGTAGAGGCCCTTTATGCCCTGCACTACCTCTTAAGAACATTTTGCTTCTCTGACAACCTTCAGGTCTGAATTGTCAATATCCTATTTGATTTCCCTCCCCGCTGTGACAAAAACTACAGAACAGGTTCTGTTGTATTTGTTTTCATATAGCAAAGATCAAAGAAGCTGAATATTTTTAAGAATGTGCCTCTGGGCATTAAAAAATAACCTCTATTTAAAAACAGAGTTGTTAACTGTGGGGAAAAAAATCAATAATGGGGAGTTCTCAGAATAAGAATAACCTGATAGAAGTCCACACTGAGAAGAGAGAGAAGGAAGGTATAACAGCTAATCTACCAGAATTACCTGGGTAAAGGGCATCCACCTAAATGAACTTTCATTATGGGAATACAAAGGAAATAAAATCCAATCAATCAAAAACCTAGCATTATCAAAAAGGTAAAGATACAGAATTAGGGACAGTAGATGTTTTATAGAGAAAATGCAAAATCCAGCATGTGGTTGTATGGTATCACATTATTCCGTCATCAGCAAAACCAAGCAGCCATTGGTTTTTCTCAGCCATTACACTCAGAACTGAAAAGGCACAGTTATGTCTAGGTCTGCATTTCTATTTAAGCAAAGTAGCCCCAAGGTGACAGAGGCACACACAGTGAAAGGTATAGTACTGAAAAGACACCTCTGGGTCTCCTAAGAAAATGAGCTCTCCAGGCATCCAAAGGGAGCTCATGGCGTTTGATGTGTTTGGGGAATGGAATAAAGGGGAAGGACTTGGAGAGGAAATTTTAACCAACTTCCCGTGAACCTAGATGAAAATCTAGGGTGGTTGGTGCCTTGGAGAGCCAGCCTATTAACCAACTAACTCTTATGGTAAATGAGCCTATATCTTTACTCCTCTGCCTAGAAGTTCTTAATGGAGGCGATGCTACAAAAGAAAAAGACTGTGTGGCAAGATGGGAAGGGAGGAGTCAAAAATTGCTGGGCTACTTGTCCCCGCCCCTCACAGCTAACCATCCCTCTCATCCTGACTCCTCCTTTCCCACTCCCCCTTTTGACCTTCCCTCTTCTCTGTGGCTGGGGGGCAGTGGTTCACTGGGGAGGTGGGGGCTGTCCAGCCTAGTGATTGTTGAGGTGTGTGTGCCTCTAGGAATGAGGGCAGGGAAAGCCTGCTTCAATCACTTCAGGCTTCCCGTTAGCAGAAAGTCAGTTCTATGGCTTTGGGATTGCAGCCTTGCTTTGGGCTAAAACCTGTGAAGCAGAAGTTACAGAAGGGAAGGAACTAGAAGTTTGGCTACATGGAGTTCTCCACCTCAAGGCAGGAGTGAGGGGATAAGACAGCTCTCCAGTGGCCCCAGACTTTCTTCACTGTGGTGAGCTTGCTGTCTGCCTGATTGGAAGTACAGCTTTTGGCTTCTGTAGAATTTTGAATTTTAACAGAGTCTTAAGTGCTCCAACAATAGGATATGTATGACGTGCAGTACATTTCTGGGCAATTGGAGAGGGTCACAGTGGAATTGGGGCAAGATGCCAAACACTAATGGACTAACCATCCAGAGGAGTACAATAATCCCCAAGAAATGTTCTGTCTCATAGGGAGGTGCTTACTGTTGTCAGACCTGAAACAGATTGACATGGGGCATGTGTAAACAAAAAGCTCTGTATAAGTGTTCTATAAGTTACTATTACCCAATTTGCACGCATTGGGGCGCCCCAGGAACACAGGGAAGGTGTTTCAACGGGTGGTGGGCTGATTGGGGAACTAGCCTTCGCAAAGCATGGAGTAGCAACCAAAAAGTGAAACATTTAACTACGCTCATAAAGCCTAAGAGACAATCCTTGGACTAAATCACCTGGACTTTTTCCATTAGAAATACTTTTTTTTTTCTTTGTCAAGGAAAACGACAACCTCTTAGTAACTCCAAGAAAACATTTTTGCATCCTCCCTTCTAAAGCACATTGTCCAAAGATAACCATTTTATAAGTAAATCTACAACAGTGCATCCAGCATCATGGCCCTTTCCTGAGAGCAGAAATCTCATAGGCCAGGGTGAGGATTCAAATTAAAAAGAGGACGTGAAGGCCGTATGTAGACAGTCAAGACCTAGGCAGGTTAAAATAACAAAAAAACTGTTAATGGTGATAGTTATTACAAATAGATGAAACAAGTCTTACCAAATTCAAGAAAAATGAAATTTTATCAAGCATCTTTTCTGACTGCAATGTTATAAAACTAGGAATCAATAACAGGAGGAAAATTGAAAAATTCACAAATACATGTAAATTAAACCATTTCCTGAACACCTAATGGATCAAAGAAATCAAAGGGAAATGAAATAATATCGAGACAAAAATGGAAACAAGATACCATAACTTACAGGATGCAGCAAAAGCAGTTTAAGAGGAAAGTATATAGTAATAAGTGCCCACATTAATAAAAGAAAAAAGATCTCAAACAATCTTATATTACACCTCAAGGAACTAGAAAAAGGAGAACTAAGCCCAAAGTTAGCAGAAGGATGGGAATAAAGATTTGAGGATAAATGAAATAGAGAATATGAAAACAATAGAAAAAAGATCAATGAAACTAAAAGTTGGTTTCTTGAAAAGATAAGCAAAATTGAAAAACCTTTAGCTAAACCATGAAAAATAAGATTCAAATAAAATTATAAATGAAAGAAGAACCATTATAACTCATACCACACAAATACAAAGGATTTTAAGGGACAACTATGAACAATTATATACCAACAAACTGGATAACCTAGAAGAAATGGATAAATCACTGGAACCATACAACCTACCAAGACTGAATCATGAAGATATTGAAAATCTGAACAAAACAATAACAAATAAGGAGATTGAATCAGTAATCAAAAAACTCCCAACACAGAAAATTCCAAGACCAGATGGTTTCCCTGGTGAATTCTACCAAACATTTAAAAAATTAATGCCAATCCTTCTTAAACAATTACCAAAAAATCGAAGAGGGGGGAACACTCCCAAACTTATTTTATGAGGCCAGCATTACTCTGATACCAAAACCAGATAAGGACACTATAAGAAAATAAATTACAGACCAATATTCCTGATGAAGATAGATGCAAAATTCCTCAACAAAATACTAGCAAATTGAATTCAACAGCACATGATCAAATGGGATTTACCCCTAGGATGCAAGGAAGGTTCAAAACATACAAATCAATAAATGTCATTCACCACATTAATAGAATGAAAGATAAAAATCATATGATCATCTCAACAGATGGAAAAAAAAAAGCATTTGACAAGATTCAACATCCTTTCATGATAAAAATCTCAACAAATTAGGTATAGAAGGACTGTACCTCAACATAATAAAGGCCATTTGCAATTAGCCCACAGCTAACATCATACTCAATGATGAACAAGAACAAGATGAGGGTGCCCACTCTCACCACTCCTATTCAGGATTGAACTGAAAGTCCCAGCCAGAGAAAGTAGGCAAGAAAAATAAAAGACATCAAAATCAGAAAGTAAGAAGTAAAATTGTCTTTGTTTTCAGATGACATGATCTTATATATAGAAAACCCTAAAGACGCCACCAAAAAATGTTAGAATGTTAGATCAATGAATTCAGTAAATTTGCAAGATACAGAATCAACATACAAAAATGAGTTGCATTTCTATACAGTAAGAACACAGTATCTGAAAAAGAAATAATGAAAACAATCTCATTTACAATATATCAAAAACAATAAAATACTTAGGAATACATTTAACCAAGGAGGTAAAAGATCTATATACCAAAAACTATAAGACATTGAGGACAAAAATTGAAGAAGACACAAAGGGAAAAATACCCCAATTTCATAGATAGAATATTGTTTAAATGTCCATACTACCCAAAGCCACCTACACATTCAGTACAATTCCTAGCAAAATTCTAATGACATTTTTCACAGAATAGAAAAAATAATCCTAAAATTTGTATGGAACCACAAAAGACTCCAAATAGCCAAAACAATCCTGAGAAAGAACAACAAAGCTGGAGGCATCACACTTCCTGATTTCAAACTATATTACAAAGGTATAGTATTCAAAACAGTATGATACTGGCATAAAAACAGACACATAGAACAATGGAACAGAATCAAGAGCTCAGAAATAAGCCTTGCATAATTGGTCAACTAATATTTGACAAGGGAGCCAAAAATACTCAATGAGGAAAGGGTAGACTCTTCAATAAATGGTGCTGGGGAAACTGGTTGTCGACTTGCAGAATGAAATTGAACTCCCATCTTATACCACTCACAAAAATTAACTTGAAATGGATTAAAGACTTAAATGTAAGACCTGAAACCATAAGACTCCTGGAAGAAAACATAGTTTCCCTATGACAAGCTCCTTGACATGGGTTTTGGCAAAAGTTTTTGGATTTTATACTAAAAGCATAGGCAACAAAAGCCAAAATAGACAAGTGGGACTATATCAAACAAAAAATCTTACACACAGCCAAGGAAACAATCAACAAAATGAAAAGGCAACCTACAGAGGGAGAGAAAATACTTGCAAATCTCTATCTGATAAGGGGTTAATATCCAAAATATATGAGGAACTCATACAATACCAAAAATACAGATAACCCAATTCTAAAATGGGCAAAGGACCTAAATAGGCAGATGACCAATAGGTATAGGGAAAGGTGCTTAACATCTTTAATGATCGGGGAAATGCAAATTGAAACCACCTTGAGGTATCTCCTCACACCTGTTTGGATGACTATTATCAAAAAGACAAGACAAAACAAGTGCTGGTGAGGATATAAAGAAAAGGGAACACCTTACACTGTTGGGAGTGTAAATTGGTACACCCACTATGTAAGATGGCATAAAGTTTCCTCAAAAGAATTAAACATAAAATTACCATATGATCCAGAAATCCCACTTCTGGATATATAGCCAAAGGAAATGAAATAACTACCTTGAGGAAATATCTGCACCCCCTTGTTCACTGCAACATTATTCACAATAGCCAAGACATGGAAACAATCTAAGTGCCTGTGCATGAATGAATGGAAGAAAATGTGATGTGTATATACACATATACACACACATACATATATAATGAAATATTATTCAGTCATAAAAAGAACGAAATCCTGAACTTTATGACAACATGGGTAGACCATGAAGGCATTATGTTAAGTGAAATAAGTCAGACAGAGAAAGACAAATACTGTATGATCTCACTTATATGTGGAATTTTAAAAAACCCAAACTCATAGAAACAGAGAGTAGAATGGTAGAATGGTGAATGGTAGAATGGTGGTTGCCAGGGGCTGCAGGGTAGGAGAAATGGGGAGATGTTGGTCTAAGGGTACAATTATACCCAATTATAAGATGAACCAGTTCGGGTGATCTAATGTACTATAGTTAACAATACTATATTGTATCCTTCAAAGTTACTAAGGGAGTAGATCTTAAAAGTTCTCACAACAACCACCACCACCAGAAAAGGTAACTATGTGAGGTAATAGATGTGTTAACTAACTTTAATGTGGTAATCACTTCACAATATATATGACTATCAAATCATCACGTTGTGCACCTTAAAGTTACACAGTGTTATACACCAAATATATCTCAATAAAGGTGGGGAAAAAAAGAGAACTGAGGTATCAAGCCATGAAAACACATGGAAGAAACTTAAGTCATAATACTAAGTGAAAGAAGCCAATTTCAAAAGGCTATATATTGTAGGATTCCAAGTACATGATATTCTGAAAAAGGCAAACTATGGAGACTAGATCAGTGGTTGCCAGGGGTTGGGGGAAGGAATAGATGAATACGCTGAGCACGGGATTTTTAGGGCAGTGAAACTACTCTGTATGATATGTAACGGTGGATACATGTCATTATACATTTCTCAGAACCTAAAGAATGTACATCAAGAGTAAACCCTAAGACAGTCATACTCCAATAAAGATGTTAAAAAAATGAAAAAGTAAACCCTAATGTAAACTATGGACTCTGAGTGATAATGACTTGTCAATGTAGGGTTGGTTAATTGTAACAAATGTGCCCCTCTGGTGTAGAATGTTGATAGTCGGGGAGGCTGTGCACGTGTGGGAGCAGGAGGTACATGAGAAATCTGTGTACCTCCTGCTCAACTCTGCTGTGAACCTAAAACTGCTCTAAAGGATAAAGTCTATTAAAAAAAAAATCCAGGGGCTTCCCTGGTGGTGCAGTGGTTGAGAATCTGCCTGCCAATGCAGGGGACACGGGTTTGAGCCCTGGTCTGGGAGGATCCCACATGCCGCGGAGCAACTAGGCCCGTGAGCCACAACTACTGAGCCTGCGCGTCTGGAGCCTGTGCTCCGCAACAAGAGAGGCCGCGAAGGTGGGGGGCCCGCGCACCACGATGAGGAGTGGCCCCCGCTTGCCGCAACTAGAGAAAGCCCTCGCACAGAAATGAAGACCCAACACAGCCATAAATAAAAAATAAATAAAATTTAAAAAAAAATATCCGTGGGCTCCCATATGCCTATGTAATAATCCACGAGCTCATTCTATTTTTCCCTTCCCTCTCTTCCTCTTCCACTTTTAGTTGTGCTATTTATACATTATCGATATGTATTTCAGTTATGAATTGTTTATCACCTTTATCCCAAACTTTTAGTCTTTGGTCTATAATTAGATTCAATGCAAAAAAAAAAAGAAATGGACAGAGACAGGAAGCAGGTAAAAAAAAATGAGTGCACTCTTTTGTATTAAAAAAAAAAAATCTATCTAGGAGTATTTGTTTCTGCTACGGAAAAGTAGCGAGTAGAGACAGCCCTGGTCATAGCACGTGGTAGGAAATGGGGGTGCCCTATTAGGCACCTTCCTCACCACAGGAACCTCCATCACATCACCCAGGTCTGTCCTCTGGCCAGAAGCAATATGCTGTTCCTTCCCCCACTCCTTGAGTCAGGCTTTACTTACACCTTAGGACCCTCTAAGGCCTTGTGTGAATTCTAACACAGATACTGTGTAGACAATTTCTTGCCTTTACTGCCCTACCCAGGTAGGGGATACTGTCATCTTTTGAGTTCAAGTCCTCTCTCCTCTGTGAAACATTTCCTGGGAAAAGTCCACACACTGTGGGACTTCCTGACTCTGTTGCAGAGGTGAGTGAGTCAATACATGAGACTGTGAAGATGGAAATATTTCACATGCAATCTTTCTCCCAACTAGACTTGAGCCCCTGTCACTAGAGATAGTGACACCTGCTTTTCTGTCCCCAGCAATGTCTCATACGAGTCATTGAACATAGGTGTGCAGTAAATATTTACTGGTTTCTGTGGGATGGGTAAGGAAGGCTGGTCTGTATCTTTCAGAGACCCTGGGTCATGCTCATTTACTTTGTGGCTGCTTAATAACCTTCTCCTGTCAAATGTCCCTGGAGCTCTATAGAAAAGAAGCAGACCTATCTCAAATTCAGATTAGAAGTCAGAGATGTTAGTTTTAATCACAGCTTCTCCATTAACTAACATGACCTTAGGAAAAGCAGTTAGCTGCTCTGGGCCCCAGCTTCCCCATCTGGAAAAAAAATGGGCTTGGACACAAATCTCACTCCCACCTATTCTACATTCCTAGGATGCACAGCCACACATCAAAAGAGAGGAAAGGGATTACCTAAAAAATGATGCCAGAGGTTAGCTGTTTAGAAAAAAGGAAAGTCAACCAAGATCCGAATTTCAGAACACGTGCCAATATAACTCCAGAGGGGTATGGGTATACAAGGTAAAAATTCACGAGGAAAATAAGAAAATATATCCTTGAATAGTCTTATCAGATGGTAAAGAATTTTTAAAGAATATGAAAGAAACAGAAAAGGAAAACATTGGGAAACTTTCTACACAAAAAAGGAAAACCAATATACTTAGAAATATTAACAAGCATAAGAGGCACATGCAGGATGAGAAAAACACAACAAAAAGAACAAATGCTTTATGTCCTACCCCCAATTTGACAGCCTCTTCCTCTCTCGGTCCTCAGTGAAAGGGAACGCAGACAGTAAACTCTGACCCACTAACCAGAGGGGAGCTGTTTAAGTTCGTGGACCTGATAACCACGTGACTGCTCCACACCAAACCAGAGGGTTGCTGCTAAAAGCCTGAGTAACTACCCAATAGCAGCCACCTGTAAATTAAACTCCGTGGGGTAGGCAGGCCAGAGGTTATTACCTAATTTTGTAGATAAGAAAACTGAGACCCAGAAAAGCTAAATGAGATTGCAAAGTCATAACAACTGGTAAGCGTTAAGACCAATCATGGAACCCAGCTGGGGTTCTGCCTCAGTTGACCCATCTATGAAATGAGGAAGTTGGATTAGACCCGTGGTTCTCCAAGTGCAAGTGCAGTGCCCGGACCAGCAGCATCAGCCTCCCACAGGAAGCTCTTGGAAATGCAAATTCTCAGGTCACCCCAGACCCTGGCGTCCTGACCTCTGGGGTGGGGCCCAGTAATCTGTGGTCTAACAAGCCCTCCAGGTGCTTCCTATGCGCACCCAACTTTGGAGAACCACTGGATTCCATGATTCCTAAGGCCCCTTCCAGACCTAAAACATTTTCATTAATATCTGAGCATTGACCTCCAGGGCATTTGGCGCAAAACCATGCTGTCTTCTTGACCTGGGACCAAAGGGTAAAAAAAGGAAAAGTTTGATTGGAGTTTGTATTAGTGGGAGGAAACACTCCTTCCCCTTGGTGGAATTGTGTTTGTGAAAAGCTACCTGTCTTAAGTCATTTGCATATGGCATGTTGGCACTCAAACCAGGCTTTCTTCCTGGGGTCTGCGGTGGAGAGAGGAGCAATGAGCCCCTCCTCACAAAAGCAATGTGGAGGCGGGTGGCAGGGTGGGGAGGCGAGGAAGAAATGGCCTGTCAATCACCTTTTCCCAGCAAATTCTCTTAGACCTAGAGGCCTCCAGGACCCACTGGAGAAACTTGCTGGAGGGAACAGCAGGGGCCAACTGTTGACCTTCCCTGATCCTGGCTGCTCCCCTTCGACTTGCCCTGACCTTGGCCAGATTTAAATGCCAGCTCAAGACTGGCTGACATGGAGGGAACCCGCTAGTCTGACACTGAGGTCCTGCCCTGTGTTGAGGCCACCCAGACTTTCCATCGCGGGCAGGGTCTCTGCTCCTCAGCCAGCCTTGCCTAATCCTGGTCACCCAGCAGTAGCGGCTGTCGCCTCGGCCACAGCCCAGCACCCTCACCCCAGCAGCACCCCTGTGGCCACTTTCGTTGTTTGCTCTCACCTGTGCCCCCACTTCCCAGCCAGAGCTACTGAGGAGGTCTTATGTCTGATGAAAGAGACATTAAAAACGGCTCCACTGGCCCAACCAGAAGTGGCTGCTGTGAAGGACGGAGGGGGAGGAGGGGAAGCTGGCGATCATGTCCAGGAGAGGGTTGGCGACATGAACCTTGATGCGGAGAAGGCAGCTCATGAAGGCCAAGAGGAGGGAATCCCACAACAAGGCGCCAGAAAGATAGACTATGGTGCTGAGGGCTGCCCATCATCTTTCACCGTCCACACCCTCCTGGGCTGCCTGTCTTAATTAGGGGATGGAGGACACTTGAGCAACTTGGCCTCACAGCTAATGAGGAGGAAGATAAAGGCCCTCACGTGGGAAAGCAAAAGACCCTCAAGCTCTGCCCAGGAGGCTCTGTTTTCTGTTCTTGAGGACAGGAAGGAAGGAAAAAACTTGAGGGGAGGCAAATTCCTCAAGCTTCCCAAGAAAGATTTGCGAAAAAACACCCACAGCCCACGTAGAATACAGTTAGGATGCCCAGCAGTTATCTAACGCCCTCAAAAATGTTCAGTTTAAAATTGCTCAAACGAAAGCTAAATTTCATAGAGAAGTTCATGATATTTTAAAAAATGCTTCTATCAACCTCTATTTGATAAGAGATTCAAAATCATCAGTGCAATTTACGAGCTTACAGAAAATAAGTGCAAATGCAAACAGATGTTAAGGAGGCACTTATCAAAGAAATGGAGAAGACAGCTCCAGGAAGCAACAAAGTCTGAAGTAAAAGCTACCCTAAAGGAATTCCTCATTTTTGGTGAATGTTTGAGAATATAGAGGTGTTTGGAGACATAGTTCGGAAACGTGATGAGCCATTCTAGAGCATCTGAAAGATACTAGACTCAAGTTTTCAGAGACTGGTAAGACTGAGTTTCACAAAATATTTCTTTGAACCCAATGAGTATTTCTAATCATTGGATCCTGATATTGCACTCAATGAGCTATTTCTTTGGGTTAAGACACGGTGTGTTGATGTAACAAGTGATTCTAAACAGCATCTGCACAAGGTAAAAACTATGTAAATATTAGTGATTGTTTATTAAACCTACTTACTGTGGTTAGAAACACTAATGAATGGAGACAGGAAAAGAAGATGGTGCTACATGGTTGCAGATTTTGCTGAGAACCTTACCTTCCTCACCGTTTTGCTGAAAAACACCTTGGCAAAAGAAAGTGTAAATTCCTCTTCTCTTCCATGGTGGTAACAATTGATGACCTTATTTTCCCTCACAATCTCATCAGCCATCCTAAACAAACTTATAGATATTGGGTGTTTTTTGCAAACAGTCACACAAATTAAAACCAAATCACCCTCCTCAAGCTCCTTCTATTAAAAAAAAAAAATCTGGAGCCCTTTCTTTTGCCTCTCTTCAGCTACTTTCAGCTCTTCTTATTTGAGGCTAAATCTGATGAAGAGATGCCGTCCAAGTAAGAACAAAGCCCATGATCTCAAGGAAGACCCACCCTTTCCTAATACTTAGGAATCCTACCTTGGAGATTCATTTACTAAATAATGTCAGATCTTCAAAGGCTTCCTTGTCATTGACTCTTCAGTAGAGCCTTCAGAGGAAGATGATGACTTCTGTATAGATAAGCTAAACCAGTGGTTCCCAAATTTTGTTGCACATTGCACTCACCAGGGGATCTTTAAAAAAAAAAAAAAAGCCTGGCTCCCACCCCAACCCGAGACATTCTGATTTAATTGGTATGGGGTGCAACTTGAGTATCAGCAGTTTTTAAATCTCCCCAGGTGAGAAATCCCAAACTTTGGGAACCCCTGGGGTAAATCCTCAAGATTATCAGGGTTTTTTCTGTGTATTTTTTCTGAAATTGTCCTGCTTTGGCTTTAGTAATCATATGCAGTTAGGGTGTGTGTGTGTGTGTGTGTGTGTGTGTGTGTGTGATTTCATATTTTTTGATAGGAATATATAGTTTTTCATTCTTTGCAATATGATTAGCCTTATTCTTTAGCATTTATTTTCATTATCAATGTTAATAAGATCACACACACACACCCCCAAAAAAACTAGATACACCCATGAGCCAATTATCTGTCCAAAACCAGACATTTGCAAGCCACAATAGCTCTCACATAACCTGAGAAGACCAATTTGAATTTACTTTCCAGTGCCCTGCTCCTTCTTGAGGATATAAACATCAGGGAAAACCGCTAGGATAGGATGGGCTGCAATGAAGCCCTCTTTTAAGTCAGTAATCTTAAAGAGCCACTCTGCTCAGAGCCTTTGGCTGCCAGGAATATTCAATTATTCTCAGATAAAAGTCAGGCAGCACAACTACTGAGCCTGTGCGTCTGGAGCCTGTGCTCCGCAACAAGAGAGGCCGCGATAGTGAGAGGCCCGCGCACTGCGATGAAGAGTGGCCCCCGCTCGCCGCAACTAGAGGAAGCCCTCGCACAGAAACGAAGACCCAACGCAGCCAAAAAATAAATAAATAAATAAATAAATAATCTAAGCTTAAAAAAAAAAAAAAAGTCAGGCAGCTACTTATGCTTTTATCTTCTCATTAGTGTTAGCCCTAATATGGGTTTATAGAAGGACTGCTGTGGGGAGTGGGGTGGTTAATGAATATATCTATTTATGTAATACAGTGACCTTGTACTAATTCAACGTATAGAATCCTAGAATTTGGAGGGGAAAGGGATTTTAGAACTCATTTAGACCAGCTCCTCTGCTCTAGCAGAGCAGTAGCTCTGCTACTTCTAGCTGTGTGATCTTGGACAAATTACCTAACCTCTCTGTACCTCAGTTTCTTCATTTATAAAATGGAGATTATAGTGCCTACTTCACAGGATGTTTGTGAGCATGTTTAAATGAGGCAATATTTGTATAGCACTTAGAACAGTTCCTAACTCACAAATTGATTAGCTATCCTTATTATATCAGACCCTGTGGTAAAAGCTTTATATGCATTTATCTAATTTACTTATTGTAAGGACCCTGCAAGGAAGTTGTCATTGTACCATTTCACGGATGAGGAAACAACTGAAGCTCAAAGGTAACAACATACAAGGTCATCCAGCCAGTAATGTGTGGAGTTGTGAGAGGAACCCATGTCTGTAGGTCCGATTCTACAGCTCACATAATATTTGAGAGCAGCATGGTCCCTCATGTGCATGTGTGTGTCCTAGTGAAAAGGAAAGGAGTTTTTTCACTGAACTCAAACATCAGTGGCCCCAGCAACACTATTTAGGGCTCCTCTGAATGAGGATAACGTGATACAGAAAGATCCCCCCACCACATACACACATCCTTAACTTTATCATAGGCCACTTTGGTAAAGTAAGGGAACCTATCAGAGCAATGGCATCCATCAACAGGGTACTTCTCTACTCAGTAAAGCAGCAGCAAGACCCACTATGCCCATCAGTGCACTAAAGAGGCTACGGTGCCTGATGGAGCAGGGCTTTGATATAAGCTGACACTACCATACCAGCAGAGCAGTGACAGTATCCAGTGAGCCAGTTGATCTGTGAAAAATACAATACTCAGAGAGAACGGCTGTATCTAGTGAATCGATAGTGCCATCAGGTACAGAATTAAAGGTATATGACACATTTCTTGGGTGTCCCAAACACATAGCAGATAGTAGATTCTTGTCAAGCCCCCATGCCTGCCCCAATATAAAATACACAAGTTAGACCTCAGGGAAATATATTTATTTATTCATTCATTCGATAAATGCTGATTTTGTATCTTCTGTAAAGATACCAAGTGCTCTGGCTGCCAAGGATATAAGGGTGACAAAGCTTCCAATTTTGCATGGCAGAGTATGTTATTCAAATAATTATGCAAATACAGAATTGCACTTATGACAAATGCTATGATAGAGATGGATATAGTGCTATAAACCTTCATAATAGGAGGATTTTTACCTAGTCAGTGAAAATAAACAATAAAATGAGATCCGAGGGATGAATAGGCATTAATGAAACAAGAGGGGAGGGAAGAGCATTCCAGACAGAGGAAATAGCATGTTCCAAGGCCCTGTGGCAAGATAAAGATTGATAAGTACAAAGACTTGAAGGCATAATACAATATGAGGCTGAAGACTCAGATGGAGCACAACCATACAGGGCCTTATAGATCACAGTAAATAATTTGATCTTTATCCTAAAATCCATGGAAAGCTTTTGAAAGCTTTTAAGTAGGAGAGAGAATGTCACATGATTAATATTACGGAAAATCACTCAATCATGCCACTCCTCTGCTGTAAATCTTCCTAAGGCTTTCAATTACACTTGGGAGAGAAACCCAAGTCCTTGCACCATGATCTGCAGAGCTCTGGCCCCTGGCTACCTCCCCTACTCTACCCTTGTTACCTCTGCTCCAATCACATTGGCTTCCTTGCTATTCCTAGAAAATGCCAACCTTGTTCCCACCCAAAAGCCATTGGGCTTGCTGTTTAGTCTACCTGGAGGATCCCACATGCCGCGGAGCAACTAGGCCCGTGAGCCACAGCTACTGAGCCTGCGCGTCTGGAGCCTGTGCTCCGCAACAAGAGAGGCCGCGATAGTGAGAGGCCCGCGCACCGCGATGAAGAGTGGCCCCTGCTCCCCGCAACTAGAGAAAGCCCTCGCACAGAAACGAAGACCCAACACAGCCATAAATAAATAAATAAATAAAATTAAAATCACACTCCCTGACACTATTTCCTTGCCTGTTTAATTTTTCTTCATGGCATTATCACAACCTAACATTTGATTAAATATTTGCTTATTGCCCATCTCTCCCAATATTATGTAACTTTATGGGTTCAGGGGCTTTGTTTTGTTTACTGCTATATTACCAACACGTAGAATGGTGCCTGGCACATGGTGGGTAGTTGATAAATATATTTTGATTGAATGAATGAATGAATGAATGAACGAAATATAAAGAATGTATTGAAAGGGGGCCAGAGTGGAAGTTAAGGAGGCTAGTTAGGAGACAGTTATAGTATTCCAGATGACAGCTGAAGAGAGCTTCAACTGGGATGGTAATGGAGGAAGTACTGAGAATGAATAAGTTCTTAGAAAGATACTGGGGGGAGGGGGTAAAATTGGTAAGACTTGATGATGGATTAGATGTAGCAGGTGATAAAGGGGGAAGAATGTTAAGGATGACTCCCAGGTTACATGCCAGAATCTTCTTGTACAGTATTTCCCAACAAATGTCTAGCAAGCATACTATTTCAAATATGCTTTGTTAAGGACCCTAAAATAGCATTTCCGTGTAATAGAATCATGCATACAGAGGTTACTACAGAGCCACCATCAGAAAGACTAGACTTGACCCTGTTCTACTGGGGAAGACTGATCTAAAATGACTGTGTCACCTGGCAAGGGGCCCACATTCCCCTCCTCCTTCTAACACCACCCACCATAGCTAACCATACACATTTGAAGTAAAGTACAGTCTGCCCCTGGAACAAAAGCAGATCAACCAGGCCACATGAGAATGGGAGCTTCATCCCACATTTGACCAACACAGAATCATCTCCTAAATCTACATTAGCCCTTAAAAAAGAAAAACTACAAATTGAGGGAGATTTTACAAAATTTTGGACTTTACTCCTTAAAACTGTCAAGTTGAAAGGGAGCAGAATGTGCCACTCCAAAATGCCTCTTTGGCATAAGGATTATCTTGAGCTGGTTATTTTTAAGAAACAGCAGACATAGAAGAAGCTCTGACAACCGAGTAGGAGGTACCCTTTTGTAAGAGACACTTACATCTATAAAGGAAACCTCCATTTGTAAGGGTGTCTCCTTCTCTGTACCAGGAAGAGGAGGATGACCAAAGCTCTAGAAACTCTTGTCAATGGAGAAGGCAAGGACTTAAATCTGCAATAACAACCATGCCCTTGCTTACTGTGCTTTGCATGAAAACCTCCCATAACTGCCTTTGTCCACCTCCCCCCACCAAACCTTTTGTCTTTAGCTGGAGATGGTATTTAAGGTGGTGACTTGGGCCATTTCAGGGAGTTACTCAGTTTTCCTGGATCTCTCTCCCATATATACAGGAGGAATACATGTTATTAAACTTCTGTTTGTTTTTCTCCTGTTAATCTGTCTTTTATTATGGGGGGTGGGGGAGTCTCAGCCAAGACCCTAGAAGGGTAGAGGGAAAATTATTTTTCCTCCCCTACAACACCATCCAAAACAAGGAAAGTCTGAGAAACTCTCAAACCATAAGGAGCCTAAGGAGATACAGTGACTAAGTATAATGTGGTGTCCTGGATGGGATCCTGGAATAGAGAAAGGATAGTAGGTAAAAACTAAGGACATCTGAATACAGTATATTTAGGTGATACTAGTGTGTCGGGATTGGTTAATGAGTTGTGCCCAATGTGCCATACTAATGAAAGATGTTAATAACTGGGGAAAGTAGGTGTGGAACACATAGGAACTCTTCATACTATCTTTGCAATTTTTCTGTAAATCTAAAACTTCTAAAATAAAAAGATGTTTAAACTACACAAAAACACACACACTTACAATGCATGATCTCACTCCATTACCTTGCTCCCCATGTGTAAACAGATCAGAATTCTCTCTTTCAAGTGATTTCCTACAGGTGCTGGTCTTTATAAACACTTGATCTTTTCAGACACAGTACTTTCAAATCTTGAAAGTGTTAAAGAAAAAGCTGACCTCTCTCCATTGGTAGGAGAAGAAAATTAGAGGTACAAAAAGAATACAAAACAATTCCTACTTATCCATTAGGAATTACTAGAACACTGAGCAGGATCAGGGTTATATATGGCTTTGCTTTGTTTTGGGGAGATGGCTTGTAAATTACTGCTTGTCTAATATTTGTTCACAATTACCACATCTGTCGTCCTCCAGGAAATAGCCTTCTCAATAAAAGACTCATTCAGAATTCTTAGAAGTCTTTCTGTTAAATTGTGACGAACCTAGTTAAGCAACACAGAACAGTAATTTCATTAAACTATTCTCTCATTCGCTACATACCCTACAAACACACACACACACACACATACACACACACACACACAATTTAATGGAAGGGGAAGATTATGCAGCAAGGGAGAAGAATTTAAAAGTTTAGAGGAAAATCTCAAGGCAGCACAAAATTTCAAAGCTAGACTAAACCCTAAAGATCATCTGGTCCCAAATCCTCATTTTGCAGACGGGAGCCTAAGACCCAGAGAGATTAACTGATTCACCTAGGATCACAAACCTTAAATGCTCTTTCAACAACATCAGGCAGGTTCACTCCATTCATACTCTAGTTTTGTCTACACACAGATCCAATAAATTATTTACAAGGTCAATAAAAAAGTTCATAGAGGTAATTTGACTTGTGTTTATTAAACAAATTAGGAATAACATTGTGTGTAGTAGAAGGGACCGTAAAACTATTTTTTTTTACCCTGGTTATGACCAGCTGTGGTATTTGGTTCTTTTAATAAAACCTGACCTCACCATAAGAATCAAAAATGAATGCATGAAGGAAATACAAGAGTCAAGTTCTAACTCAGACTTTGCATTTTATTCTATGTCTTGGACCTCAATGCAACTGAGACAACTGAGCCTCAGTTTCCTCCTTAAACAGGAACAACAATTTCCTATCTTACTCAGGGGCCATGAGAATTATTAGAGCTTGACACCCTCTGTCATCTTTCTCATCTGAAGAGTGATAGGATTCTCCTCAGTGTTGTGAAGTCCTAAGCCTAGGCCACTATCTGCTCTTGCTACTAACTGATCACCCATCATTCCAGAGGTCACACACTCTTACAGCACTTGGTTTCACCTTTAGGTCTTTGGAAAGTGTAATAGAAAGAGCAAAGGACATACAGGAAGTCAGAAGAAAGTGTTTTATGCTCAGAGCTGCCACTGCCTTTCATATGACCTTCAACAGGTCACTTCGTCCATTCGTATAATGAAGGGATGGGACCCCAATCTAAGGTTCTCTGTGGATCTGAGGATCCCTATGAGCCCTTTCAGCTTGGACAAATGACTCTAGAACTCTATATTCAGGCAACACCAGGCAGGCTGAAAGTGTAGATGGCATACGACCTTTTGTGTCCATATCAAGTTTTCAAATCAGCTACAAAGTTCATCTCAGCATGGGGGCTTCTAGCGCCTTTGGCCACTCCACGACCCACACAGGGGGCTGCTGAGATGACTCAAGGGGAGGAAGGTGGCAGGTCCCCTTGTCCAGAGGCAATTAATTAACCTTGAATTTATTGTTATCTCTACCCCAAAGTCTGTATTCCCCTGATTAGAAGGGTGGGAAGTCCAATAATGACACTGTTTCTGCAATGGAGGTTGATAATTACAAAATGGAATTTCTCAGTTAGGTGAGAGGGGACATTGACCCTATTCATATTTATAAGTCTGGTATTTTTGAATCTCATTATGTCTGTTTCACAGGTAAGGGAGAAATGTACTTTCCCATTTTTCTTACATCAGCTACCCAATACACACTCTGTAGAGAATATGGAACCCCTTTTATTCTAATCTCGACACAGGTTTAGAAAGCTGCTTTCAACAAATATCCCAACTAGAGGCTCTCTGCTCACTTCCCTGAGCAAACTAGCCAGGCCATGTGACCCACAAGGGTAGAGGCACTTCAAAATCAGCTGTTTGAGGACTGGAAAAGAATGTGGGAACCAGATTATTAAGAGTCCCAAAGGCAGTGAACAGGTTCTAGGTCTGGGTAAGATGGAGTAAGCACATTCCAACCTGCCTTTTCTACTAAATGCAGCTATAAAATCTGAACAGAAAGCATGAAACAGCTATTTGAAGAAAAAGTAAAAAGTAACAGGCAGTTGGAGAAGAAGACCACAATCAAAAGTACCACTGACCCAGTGCTGGGTTTCCCATTTTTCCACTAGTACCCTCTGACCTAAACCCAAAATCCAGAATTGGGCGCCAGGTCAGGACAGAGAGAATTCCAAGAAGCCCTCTAATTCGGGTTTAAGGCATGGGAAATGAGTCTCCTAACACCTGGACAGAATGGAAGAAATTCCCTTTTCCTATTGTTTTTTTTTTTTCTTCTTTCTCTCTTCCCTTTTCTTTTCTGTGTTCTCTCATGGCCAAGCCCCCAGGCAATTCCATAAAGAAGGCAGCAGTGGCAGCAACAGTGGGGGCCCAAAGGCAGCTAAACACAGAGGGAAGGTCAGCGAAGCAGTGGGCCCCAGAGAGTGGGGAAAACCCCACTGTTTTTTTTTCTCTCTGTCCTCCCATCACCTGGCCCCAGATGTGAGCACAACTATGGGAAGTGCACAGAAGACTGGAGTAACAAAGGCCACTTTTCTGGCCAGAGGACCAAGAGGGAAGTCTCAAAGAACCAGAAAGTACCAGGGATACGGCAGAGAAAGAGGAGCTTGGCAAAGTGGCATGGCCCCAAAACCTGTTGTTTATAAACTTCTGGGCTCACCACTAAGGTGCGCATATTGGATCTGACCCAAAAGTGCATAGCAAAGATTCTGAAAACTGAACTCCAGGATAGACCACTGCCCAAGTCCCATACTGGCCACTGGGCAGGATAGATACAAACAGCATTGCAAAGGCTTTGAAAAATGGATCTAACACTGAAAGCAAAATCCACAGAAATCTGGTCAGAACTTGCAGCCCAAACCCAACTGAGTAGATTGCCTGCTAAAACAAAGACATCAACTTTCTCCATGGATTTAAACAAGACCCAGAGGCTCATAATATTCAAAATGCACAAGATAGAATCCAAAAGTACTCAGCATATGAAGAATTAGGAAAATCTCAACTTGCATGAGAAAAGACAAATTTTGAAATGAATGGAACTATAGAGCATCTCGGAAAAAATAGAAAATGTAAAGAAAAAATAGAAATTTTAGAACTGAAAAATACAAAAGTAAAAAAGTTTTTAAAACTCACTAGATGGACTCAATAGTACAGTATGGTGCAGAACAAATATCTAAAGAAATAATGGCTGAAAACTTCCAAAATTTAGCAAAAGATATAAACCTACAGATTCAAGAAGCTCAGCAAATCATAAGCAAGATAAATCCAAAGAAATCTATGCCCAGGCACACCATAATCAAACTGCTGAGAACTGCTCATAGTAAATCTTAAAATTGAGTAGTATGATTTATCCAACTTTGTTCTTTATTTTGAAAATTGTTTGGTTACACCGCTTCCTTTGTTTTCTATATAATTTTAGAATCAGCTTGTATATATACACAAAAATACTTCTGGGTTTGGGTAGAATTGACAAATTAACTGTGTTTAGTCTTCTAATACATGAGAATGGTCAATCTCTCCATTTATTTAGGTCTTCTTTGATTTCTTTAATCAGCAGCTTGTAGACTGTAGCATATAGACCCTATAGATGTTTTATTAGATTTATATAAAATTATTTCATTTTGGAGCTATTATAAATGGTATTATATTTTTTAAATTTTGGTTTCTAATTATTCAATGCTGATATACACAAATACAATTGATTTTTGTGTGTCAGCGTTGTATCCTGTGACCTTGCTAAAGTCTGTTACTAGTCTAGAAGTTTTATTGTCAATTTGTTAACGTTTTTCTACATAGAAAATCATGTTTGCAAATTGTTATTGCCTCCTTTTTAATCTGAATGCCTTCTACATCTTTTTCTTTTCTTACTGTACTAGCTAGAACTTCCAGTACAGTATAGTGATGAATAGGAGTGGTGAGAGTAGAAATCCATGCTTTGTTCTCACTCTTAGGAGGAAAGCATTTGATCTTTTACCATTAAGTATGATGTTAGCTGTAGGGTTTTTGTAGATACCTTTTATCAAATTGAGGAAGTTCCCTGTATTCCTAATCGGCTGAGAGTTTTTATCATGAATGGATGCTGGATTTTGTTAAGAAAAAAAGAAGATCAATTGATAAGCTTATGTGGATTCTCTTCTTTAGACTGTAGATATGGTGGATTATATTGACTGATTTTTGAATATTGAACCAGTCCTGCATTCCTGGAATAACCCCACTTGGTCATGCTGTATTACTCTTTTTATATTGCTAAATTCAATTTGCTAATATTTTGTTGAGGATTTTTACATCTATGTTCATGGGGAATACTAATCAGTAGTTTTCTTATAATATCTATATCTGGCTTGGATATCAGGATAATACTGGCCTCATAAAATATGTTGGGAGGTATTTCCTCTCCTATTTTCTGGAGGAGATTGTGTAGAGATTGGTGTCATTTCTTTGTTAAATGGTTGGTATAAACCTCCAGTGAAACTATCCAGATCTTGAGTTTTCTTTTTCAAAAGGTTTTTAATTACAGATTCAATTTATTTAATATCTATAGATCTATTCGAGTTATCTGTTTCTTCTTGGGTTAATTTGGTGATTTGTGATTTTTGAGAAATTGGTCCATATCATCTGAATTGTTGAATTTATAATAACATAGTTATTCATATTATGCCCCTTTTGTCCTTTTATTGTCTGTGTGGTCTGTAGTGAAACCCCCTCTTTCATTCCTAATGTTAAGTCATTTGTGCTTCTCTCCTTTTCTTTATCAGTCATGCTAGAGGTTAATCAATTTTATGAATCTTAAAAGAAACAGCTTTGGGTTTTATTGATTTTTCTCTGTTGACTTTCTGTTTTCAATTTTATCAGTTTGTGCACCCTAGTCTTTCCTCTGCTTTCTTTGGGTTTAATTTGCTCTTCTTTTTCAAGTTTCTTAAGGTAGAAGCTTAGATTACTGATTTGAGATATTTTCTCTTTTCTATTTTAAGCATTTAGTGTTCTAAATTTCCATCTAAGCACTGCTTTAGATATATGCCACAAATTTTAATATGTTGTATTTTCATTTTCATTCAGTTGAAAATATTTTCTAAATTTCCATGATGTTTCTGCTTTGACCTATGGATTATTTAGGAATATGTTACTTAATTTCTGAGTGACTGCAGATTTTCCTGCTATCTTTCTGTTATTGATCTCTAGTTTAATTTCACTATAGTCAGATAGTATACTTTGTGTAGTTTAAATTAATTTGCCAAGATGTGTTTTCATGACCCTGCATATGGCTTATCTTTGTGAATGTTGATCTCAAAGTGCTTTTCAGTTAATGGATTCAAGAGTCTTGCAGAGACTGCAAAGTTGTAGCTCTACTAAGATAGGGTCAGGAGAGGGGAAATTTGAGAATTTGCACAAAATGCAAGCAAGGAGAGAACCTCTGCTTTAACACAAAAGTAAAGTCATCGGAGCCATTCTGTGAAAACTTATCGGACACACCTCAAAAATCCCTTTAGGAGACAACTGAGACATTTCATATAAACCGTATAGAACCTGTGTTACCACACTTAAGCACTGTTGTACTCTCTTTTTCATATAGATGGTTGCATATATATGGTTGCATAGGGTCTTGTGGAACTTTTAGTCAAAAGTCCTAATCACCAAGGTCCAATGAAAATTGATTCCAAAGAGGTAGCAAAAGAAAATCTGACAATTTATGCCAACCTCACATAAACCTTCTGGTTTACCTTTTGCCCATGTTGGTAAATAGAAAGACATGTTTAATTCTGTCTCCTGTGTGTGTGTCTCTACCTTTGGAATGAAACAGTTATACCTTCTATCCAAAGCTCTCTAGGGAGACAGTAGAGCATAGTGACTAAAAGCAAAGGCTCAAATATAAGACCTAAGTTCAAATTCTGGCTCTAACCCTTACTGACTGAGTGAAATAGAGCAAGTTCCTTGGCCATGCCAAGTCTCCACTTCTCATTCTATAAAATGGGATAACAGCAGTACCTATATCGTACAACTTTTGTGAGGAGTAAATAGGATTAAACATGCAGCTACATGCAAAAGAATGAAACTGGACCACTTTCTTACACCATATACAAAAATAAACTCAAAATGGATTAAAGGCTTAAATATAAGACCCAAAACCACAAAACTCCTAGAAGAAAACCTAGGTAGTATGTTCTTTGACATCAGACTTAGCAATGTTTTTTTGGATCTGTCTCCTCAGATAAGGGCTACAAATGCAAAATAAACAAGTGGGACTATATCAAACTAAAAAGCTTTTGCACAGTGAAGGAAACCATCAACAGAACTAAAAGGCAACCTACTGAATGAGAGAATATATTTGCAAGTGATATATCCAATAAAGGGTTGATAGCCAAAATACATAAAGAATACATACAATTCAATGTCAGAAAAACAAACAATCCAACTTAAAAATGGGCAGAGGATCTGAATAGACATTTTTCCACAGAATACATACAGATGACCAACCAGCACGTAGAAATATGCTCAACATCACTAATCATCAGGGAATTGCAAATCAAAACCACAGAAAGATATCACCTCACACCTGTCTGAATGGCTATCATCAAAAAGACAAGAAACAACAAGAGCTGGCGAGGATGCAGAGAAAAAGAGAACCCTCATGCACTGTTGGTGGGAATGTAAATTGGTCCAGCCACTATAAAAAACAATATGGAGATTCCTCAAAAAACTAAGAATATAACTACCATATGATTCAGCTATTCCACTTCCAGGTATTTATCCAAAGAATATGAAAAACTAATTTGAAAAAAATATATATGCAACCCCTATGTTCATTGCACAGCATTATTTACAATGGTCAAGATATGGAAACAACCTAAGTGTCCATCAATAAATGAATAGATAAAGAAGATATGGTATGTGTGTATATATATATATACACACACACACATACACACACAATGGAATATTAGTCATAAGAAAGAATGAAATCTTGCCATTTGCAACAACATGGATGGACCTATACAATATTATGCTAAATGAAATAAGCCAGACAGAGAAATACAAATACCAAATTATTTCACTTATATGTGGAATCTAAAAAATACAACAAACGGAAAACAGAAACAGACTCATAAAAAAGAAAAAAAAGAAAAAAAGAAACAGACTCATAGATACAGAGAGTAAACTGGTAGTCACCAGAGGAGGGGAAGGGGTGGGGGGTTGGGTGAAATAGGTGAAGGGGATCAAGAGGTACAAACTTCCAGTTATAAAATAAGTAAATCATAATGATGTAATGTATAGCATAGGAAATATAGTCAATAATATTGCAATAACTTTGTATGGTGACAGATGGTTACTAGAGTTATTGTGGTGATCAATTTGTAATGTATATAAATGTCAAATCACTATGTTGTACACCTGAAAACTAATATAACATTGTATGTCAACTATACTTCAATTTTAAAAATTAAAAATAAATAAATAAACATAAAGGTCCTGGAACAGTGCCTGACACATAATAAGTGCTCAGTAAATGTTGGTGATGATGATATTCATGATCTTATCCGTACCATATAAGACCTGAAGCTGTAACAAGGGCTCCCAGACTTTGGTATGTGGATTCATACAAGTCTAAAACATGCTTCAAGGGTTCAAAGGGCAGGAACAGGACTGGAAAGAGAAGTGAAAGATGAAGGTCAGGAACCAAAAGAACAGAAACCTGAGAGATTGCTGAGGTGTCTACAGCTCATAGTGCATGGGAATCTCAGAGCAATTTCAAAGTTTAATGTCAAGGCATACAATACTCATACATACATCATTGTCTGGGGGATAAAAGGGAAGGCCACCATTAATTCTCTTCTTGTAAGAAAACTCATGGTTGGGCATGAGGAAGAACATCTTGACTGTGCAGACAAAATGTGACTAAACCATCAAAATAGTCTTGAAGAAGAGATGAGATAACTACTTATTCAAGTAGAATAAATATTTACCTGCCTGAATGCAGGGGCTGTGTCAGAGGATATCTTTAGGTCCTACCAGCTTCATGACTCCATAATTTTTTATTGAGGTACAATTGACATATATCATTATATTAGTTTCAGGTGTACAACATAATGATTCAATATTTTATATATTGCAAAATGATGACCACAATATGTCTAGTTAACAGCCATCACCATACATAGTTGCAAAAAAATTTGTTTTCTTGTGATGAGGACTTTTAAGATCTACTCTCTTAGTAACTTCCAAAATGCAATACAATACGATTAACTTTGGTCACCATGCTGTGCATTACATCCCCAGGACTTAATTATTTTATAACAGGAAGTTTGTAATGACTACATTTTTAATGCCCATACTAATGTTTCTTCCTAATCCACATAGAATATGTCTACAATGAAGAAAATCTGTTAAAGAAAGAAAGAAAAAGAAAAGTAAAGAAGTTGACTCCAGAGACTTCCCTGGTGGTCCAGTGGCTAAGACTCTGCACTCCCAATGCAGAGAGCCCGGGTTCGAACCCCAGTCAGGGAACTAGATCCCACATGCCACAACTAAGAGTTTGCATGCCGCAACAAAAAGATCTTGCATGCCGCAACAAAAGATCCCATGTGCCACAACGAAGACCCGACACAGCCAAATAAATAAATAAACAAATATTAAAAAAAAAAAAAGAGGTTGACTCCAAAGGGGAGGAGAAACACACACAAAAATACATGAGGTTGTTTGGATCTTTCACTTCAAGTCACATGGATGTTATACAAATGGAGCTTATGAACACATTTTGGTCTGAAAAGGACACAGAACTTACAAAAGACTGGAAAGCGTGAAGAGATATAATCTCAGTAGCAGGAGGAAGATATTATTTTGACAAAAGAACTATTAAAAGGATCTTGGGCGTGGGGGGGACTTCCCTGGTGGTGCAGTGGTTAAGAATTCGCCTGCCAATGCAGGGGACATGGGTTCAATCTCTGGTCTGGGAAGATCCCACATACCACGAAGCAACTAAGCCCGTGTGCCACAACTACTGAGCCTGCACTCTAGAGCCCACGAGCCACAACTACTGAGCCCGCATGCCACAACTACTGAAGCCTGCACGCCTAGAGCCCATGCTCCTCAACAAGAGAAGCCACTGCAATGAGAAGCCTGTGCACCACAATGAAGAGTAGCCCCCGCTTGCCACAAGAGAAAGCCCATGTGCAGCAACGAAGACCCAACACAGCCAAAAAAATAAATTAAATTTTTTTTAAAAAGCAGTAAAAAAAAATACATAAAAAACAAACAAACACAAAAAATAAATTGCAGTGGCTTCTCTTGTTGTGGAGCACGGGCTCTAGGAGCACGGGCTTCAGTAGTTGTGGCACACAGGCTCAGTAGTTGAGGCTCGTGGGCTTCAGCAGTTGTGGCACACGGGCTCTAGAGCACAGGCTCAGTAGTTGTGGCACACGGGCTTAGTTGCTCTGCGGCATGTGGGATCTTCCCAGACCAGGGATCGAACCCATGTCCCCTGCATTAGCAGGTGGATTTTTTTTTTTTAATTTTATTTCTTTATTTATGGCTGTGTTGGGTCTTCGTTTCTGTGCAAGGGCTTTCTCTAGTTGTGGCAAGTGGGGGCCACTCCTCATCGCGGTGCGCGGGCCTCTCACCATCGCGGCCTCTCCCTTTGCGGTGCACAGGCTCCAGACACGCAGGCTCAGCAACTGTGGCTCACGGGCCCAGCCGCTCCGTGGCATGTGGGATCTTCCCAGACCAGGGCTCGAACCCGTGTGCGCTGCATTGGCAGGCAGATTCTCAACCACTGCGCCACCAGAGAAGCCCCTGGATTTTTTTTTTTAACATCGTTATTAGAGTATAATTGCTTTACAATGGTGTGTTAGTTGCTGCTGTATAACAAAGTGAATCAGCTGTATGTATACATATATCCCCATATCTCCTCCCTCTTGCGTCTCCCTCCCACCCTCCCTACCCCACCCCTCTAGGTGGTCACAAAGCATGGAGCTGACCTCCCTGTGCTAAGCGACTGCTTCCCACTAGCTATCTATTTTACATTTGGTAGTGTATATACGTCCATGCCACTCTCTCACTTCATCCCATCTTACCCTTCTCCCTCCCCGTGTCCTCAAGTCCATTCTCTATGTCTGCATCTTTATTCCTGTCCTGCCCCTAGGTTCTTCAGAACACTTTTTTTTTTTTAGATTCCATATATATGTGTTAGCATACAGTATTTGTTTTTCTCTTTCTGACTTACTTCACTCTGTATGACAGTCTCTAAGCCCATCCTCCTCACTACAAATAACTCAGTTTCGTTTCTTTTTATGGCTGAGTAATATTCCATTGCATATATGTAGCAGGTGGATTCTTAACCACTGCACCACCAGGGAAGTCCCAGTTTTTATGTATTATTTGTGTGAAAAGAATTATAAACCTATTACAGTACAGTACTATATAGCTGATTGTGTTAGTTGGGTACCTAGGCTAACTTTGTTGGACTTACGAACAAATTGAACTTACAAACGTGCTCTCAGAACAGAACTCATTCATATGTAGGGGACTTACTGTAAAATTCAAAACTGATGACTTACCTACGATTTATCGTTCTTACTTATGGTCACACTGAGCCTAATCAACTGACCACCCAGCAGGGTTTATACTAAGCGTACACAAAGTGCTCACCTCTGGATCTAATGAGTTCTAGGAGCTGGAAGACTTCAGGTGAGAAACTAAAGGGCCCTGGTTCACTCTATGGTTTTTTGAAGGTGGGATTTTATCATTTATGTCAGTGACTGGTTATCTAAGTGAAACAGAGCCCCAAGGTAATAAGGCCAATTCTTGTAATGAGCAGTTAGAGCTTTGCCCTGCCCCTAGGTGGCTATGCTTAAAAAATGGACACCAGTGGTCCAACATTCTCAAGGAAGAAAGGCAATAGTGTGGGGATTATACAAAGTGTGATCCCAGGCTCACGTACATCAGAATCACCTGGAGATGAATATTAAACCTACAGATCTCTGGGTTCCACCCCAGATCTGTTAAATCAGAATCTATAGGTTGGAGTCCAGGAACCCATATGTTATTAAGCTCCCCCAGGTGACTTTGATGCTCACCAACATTTGGGAATCACTAGCTTTTTGCAAACTCATCCCCACAACTAGACCTCAAGTAATCCATCAAAAAAGTATTTTGCTGCCCAGATAACAGACCTGATCCTCTCAGTAAGTCTTCTGTTTTCTTTCTCTAAAATAGAAGTAATAATAGTACCTACCTTACGTAACTATATTACCTCATCTCCAACCACACCCCCCGCCCCACCTGACAATTTGTACTCAAGACAAACAAAACCAATTGGAGTTTCCTCATATACTATGCTACTTTTTTTTTTTTTAAAGATTTATTTATTGATTGATTGATTGATTGCTATGTTGGGTCTTCGTTTCTGTACTAGGGCTTTCTCTAGTTGCGGCAAGCGGGGGCCACTCTTCATCGCAGTGCGCGGGCCTCTCACTATCGTGGCCTCTCCTGTTGCGGAGCACAGGCTCCAGACGCGCAGGCTCAGCAGTTGTGGCTCACGGGCCCAGTTGCTCTGCAGCATGTGGGATCCTCCCAGACCAGGGCTCGAACCCGTGTCCCCTGCATTAGCAGGCAGACTCTCAACCACTGTGCCACCAGGGAAGCCCTGCTACTTTTTATCTCCACTCCATTGCTTATACTCTTTCCTTGGCCTGGAAAGTCACAGGACGCAGCTTCTTGACTTAGAAAGCTCGTGCTTGATCTTCAAGGCTTAAATCATTGGCTTCTTCTCACGGATTCTTTTATTAGAATTCTTTTATTATGCCTAGATGTAAGTTAGGAGCCTCTCCTCTTTGATCTCTCAGCACCCTGAACTCTACCCATTTATGTGTTTATCTGTCAGTCTCCCCCATTCGAGAGCAACCTCTTTGAAGTCATGGACAGTGGGATTTTGTGGTTGTTTCTCTAGTTGTTGGTGGTAATTTTAAAACATCCAGAAAAGTACAAAAAATAATACAACAATCATCTATGTTTCTAACATCCACAAGTAACCATTATTGACGTTTTGGCATTTTTGCTTCCAATATTTTTCTATCTATTTCCTTTAAAAATAATTTATGAGAATATGGTCCACTGTTTCAGAATAAAATATTAGAGGTAAAGCCAAATGTCCCCTTGACCTCCACTTCCAAAGCTCTATTCCCTCCCTGCCTTTCCATAGGCAACCAAATACTAACATGAGTTTGATATGTATCCTTCCAGTCCTTTTTATACATTTAGAGACATACCTGTATCCATATAAAGTATACAGTATTGGCTTGAACATCATATCCCAAATGTCATGTGGCTGTGTGCATCATTCTGTCATTTCCTTCTTTCATTCCAAAATGGTTTTGAAATATATCCATGTTGATGCATATATCTGGTTAATTCGTTTTAATTGCTGTATAATAATCCACTATATAGATGTACCCCCATTTTATTTAACCATTCCCCTGTTGATGAACAGTTACGTTGTTTCCAAGACTTTGCTAGTACAAAAAGTCACAACAAATATGCTTTATTACATATCTCTTGGTGTATATGTATAAGTGTTACTTTAATACAGAGACCTAGAAATAGAACTGCTGGATTGTAGGGTATGGGAATTTGTAGCTGTAGCGATGTTGATGCCCATCAGCATTGTTCAAGAGTTGTCATTTCCCTATATCCTTACCAACACTTGCTGCTGTCAGCCTTTTAAATTTTGCAAATACTATCAGAGCAAAAGGATATCTCATTGCTGTTTTTGACCATTTTATTCATCTCTATATACCCAGCTACCAGCAAGTAGTTGGCACATGTTAATCGCTTGGTAAACATTTCTGATTATGCCACCTATAGGTCCTGGCTCTGCCTTGCTGATCATTCTGAACACATCTAGGTGTCTCCTTTCAGCAAGAACCAGAGAGAGATCCCAGTTTCCTCACCTCTAGGCAAACCTGTGAGGAAAAGGTAAAGGGAAAACTGCAGGTGGCATAATTTCATTTAGAGATTTATCATTCCCTAAGATGGCATTCAGTGAATGATTCTTGACTTCTGGATCAATAATCTTTTACAATCAATCAGGTTAGGGTCTAGCTCCTTGCACCTGAGAGCTAAGGGCACGTCTCAAAAGATGACAGAAGGGCTTCCCTGGTGGCGCAGTGGTTGGGAATCTGCCTGCCAATGCAGGGGACACGGGTTCGAGCCCTGGTCTGGGAAGATCCCACATGCCGCGGAGCAACTAAGCCCGTGCGCCACAACTACTGAGCCTGCGCGTCTGGAGCCTGTGCTCCGCAACGGGAGAGGCCGCAACAGAGAGAGGCCCGCGCACCGTGATGAAGAGTGGCCCCCGCTCGCCGCAACTGGAGAAAGCCCTCGCACAGAAACAAAGACCCAACACAGCCAAAAATAAATATAAATTAATTAATTAATTAAAGAAACTTTAAAAAAAAAAGATGACAGAAGTGGGAAACAAAGTATCTGTTCCCCAGTGGCTCTGTTGCACCAGTGGAGCAAGACAGGTATAGAAGGAATGGTTTAGCTTTCTAGTGGTCTCCCTGGAGGTACTTGTTGTAAATATTATGTGTTCATGAAAATACGTTTCCTTTTCTTCCTGGGCATACATCTAGACCATATTTACTATATCCCCTATAGTTAGCTGTATTTATATGATTGATTTTTGCCCAATGGATATGAACCAAAGTGATATATAATATCTCCTCAAGGTAGTGGAGCAGAGATGCAAGTCAGTTGGCACCTAGAATACAGTGTGATCTGTACTCTCACAGATGAAAGGCAGGGCAGGGTGCTGTGGGAGCCGTGGGATGCCAGCTTGCCAAATCAGAGTAAGTGTTTCAGAAGAGACTCATTGAACACCCACCGTGTGCCAGGTTCTGTGCGGGATGCTGGAGTTACAGAGGTGCCTGCGACACTCACTCACGTTCTAGGAACTCTAGGAGCTCATGAGGGACTCAAGGGAGACATATCCACCCAATAACACCAAGGAAAAAGGCTGAACATAAAGTGTGCTGTGGAAGCACAAAGGAAGGTGCCGCTCACTCAATGTTTCCTAGCCTGTCTTTCCCAACGCAATTCCACTTACTCCACAACTACTACAGCAGAACAATGGTTTCATGGGGTAACACCCTGCTGTGCCCAGGATGAGGACTCCCTCTTCCCAGGACTTCCTGGAGGTAAAGCCATTCAGTCCCAGAAGGAAAGCACAGTGATTTCTGAGCTCCTGTTCATTTCAGTGCTGGGTTTAGACATTTCCCTCGGATGCCATTCCCCAAGGAATCAGATTCACACTATTAGGCCCCAGTGCTTTTCCCCTTTTCCTCCAAAACTTGGTTGTTTGTTCTTCATTTAGGAAACTAAGTTTACAGTTAGGGACCTGAAATAATTAGTTCTGCTTATTATATCTTACAACCCCAAAATAGAGAAAACAAGCTCAAAAGGCCTTATTGTTTGCATGAATGATACAGAATACCTGTTGCACCAGTCTCTGGGGACTCAGTGATGCCCTCCATGGGACATAATCAGAAGACTCACGAATTTAGAACCAGAGAGCCAGAGCCAGAAAGCCTGGAGGAATCTTAGAGATCTGGAATCTATGTCAACCCCTTAATTTTACAGATTGCTCATCTGAGGAAAAGGACGCTACCCAAGGCCTAATGGGTAGTTAATGAGAGCACTGAAACTGCAATCCAGGCTTCTCAACCACTTTTGAGAACCTAAGATTCAGGTCAATGTAGGAACAAGAGAGATCCTAAGAGAGTAAGAGCTCTCCTAAGAGAAAGAAAATTGAGGGTGCTAATACCCAGGTGGCCCACCCCACATGGAAATCCTCCCTCCAGTACTAACCCTGGAAAATAAATGGGTTGGATTTCATTAAAGGAACTTCCAGATTTCCTTACATTCCTCCCTCATCCCACATCCCCAACATAAACAAATACCAATACCTACCTCCAGCTTGGAGGAAAAACAAGACAACTGTGTTGGATTGCTCTCTTTGGGAACAACCCTATTCATTTATACTGAAGTACAACATGTAAAGAATGAGAGAGGCCCTGATGTTAAAAGAAACACCCCTTCCTTTAGGGGTATTCCTCCACCACCACCAATAGACCATACATCAGCTAATGTACACTGATGCACTGAGGCTGTTACAGAAAATAAATTTACAAGTGCAACTCCCAAGACTCTCTCTCACTTCAGAGGGGCTGTGTCATGTGATGGGATGGATGGGGAAATGTTGATTCATCCTGTACAGCAGTGGAGGAGAAGTAGAAGGCACCCTGTGGGCCACAGACAGCACTTGACATGGCCAAACAAAGAAGTACAGGAATGAGGCCTGGCCTGATCCTCCTCCCGTGGGTCCCAGCCACCATTTGGAGGTTGTCAGAAAATGGAGAGAAGGAAGTAGAAGAGAATCTCAGACCTGAAAAATAAAAGCTCAGGACCATCACATTCCCAATATGTTTTCCCCCTCCCTTTCCAGTCCCTGAAATAAGAAGTGTCTGGGCCTAGGTACCTAAAAATATCTTTTGAAGATGGGGAACAATTGCCACATCAAAATGATGAAGCCCATCAAGAAATCTGAACATACAACAGTTCCACATCAAGATGATGGCTATGCAAGGATTCCAGCCCATACCGACTTGAAACAAGGAGCTGTCATGCCCCAGGGGCCCCTAGATGAGGCATCCACATATTTTTACTCCCTGACAGGCAGGGTCTATGCCCCTACTCAGCCTGGAAGCAGTTACAGAAGATGGACCTTCACCCCTCTGCCTCCCATAAGAATATGGGAGTAAAATCTCTGAGGGGGGAATGAAACAGGAGGGAAGGGGGCAGGGCACAACCTTTAAAAGAATGACAGCCATAGGATATGACAAAAACTGGTTAGAACCAACTAGGTCCAAGATGGCAGAAGATTCGACTTCCAGTAGACCTTGAGCCTCATTATATGCTCATTGTAATACATTAGCATATGCTAAATGACACACCCACAGGTGCCATGACAGTTCAGAGGCTAACCATAAAAGGCCAAAAAGTGGGCAGTGGTCCAATTCCTGGAAATTCCCACCCTTTCCCTGAAATAGTTGGAATAATCCTTCCACTCATTAGCGTATGGAATTACCCAGCCCATAAAAACTAACCACGCCACATTTCTGGGCCTCTCGCCTTCTGAGACAGCCCACACTCTGTCTGTGGAGTGTGTTTCTGTCTAAATAAGTCCACTTCTTACTTATCAAAAAAAAAAAGAAAGAAAGAAAAACAGAAATCTGAACAGAGAGATGCTGTAAAACATGGCTTTGAATCCAACAGTCATTACTAGTCAAACTCTTTCAAAAAAAAAAAATGAAAGAAAGAAACCTGCAAGCATTCCAGTTGAGTATTGCTCTTATCTCGAGACTTACACATTCAAACAGAAGGGAATTACATGTCTCTGATTGATAGCCTTGTCTTATTTCCACATTCAGCCAGTACCAAACAAGGGAAAAGATGAGAGGGTAGGGAGCAATGACAGAATAATTTATCTCCACGAAATAATGGTCTTAGAGGACCCTCCAAGACCCAATTTACACAGATGTTTTTTCCTTCAAACTCACATCACACTTGGGATTCTTTTTCACCTGCATGAGAGAAAATGGTTTTGAAAGTGTTGAGCTTAATTGATTTGCAGCTGCACTAACTCAGACCCCAGAGGCACCAATTATATATCCCATCATACCCAGGGCCCATGGGAAGCAGACTTTCCCCCTGAGATTTGTAGATGGGTTTCACAGTCAAGTATTATGATTAACCCAAAGTTCCTCCTTCAAGAGGGATGGGGGAACACCACAGTTCTCTCATCGTTTATGCAGGCTTAGGGAAACTGACTCTATTAGAAATGTGATACAGCAGCCTATGATAGCCAGAGAGAGTGGAACTCTGGAAAAGTCAAATGAATTGATAAAATGCTTTGTTTGCCAAGTTTATTTCTGCCACTTTGCTAATGAAGCAAAAGATGGGAGGTGACATTTTCTCTTCTATAGGCAAAGAGTTAATAGCTCTCAGATAGACCAAGCACTTATACCAGGTTGTGTATGCATTTTTAGGAGCTTGGAAAGCTTCAAGCACTTTCAAGCATAATAGTCTTGCTTCACACAAAGCATAATAAGCCTGGTTGATGGCAGAGAAATAATAATGTTGTTCATCTAAGCAGCTTGGAAGTGAATCAGCCACTCCAACAAACCCAGATTGATTTTATGCCCTTTGGACAGCCTGACTCAGTCCTTTCTCGGAGAGCTAATGGACAATCACTATCTCATTTAGGTCCCATTCATAATCCTCTTTGTTTATTCATGGACAAACAAGCCAATGGCCTCCTGTGATCCAGCCTGAAATGCTGGCCTTAAGTGATTTTGTGCCTCCACAGGAAGAGCTCAGCTATTACACAAAACTCAGGGCTGCAAACACCTTCTTCCTTAAATTTATCAGCCCTCTTTGTTAATTGCTATTACCTAGGGAAGATGGTAAGGATAAGGTCAGTGTGAACCAGGGGAAAATCCAAATAGGAACATTGAAAAGAAACGCAGTTTTATTACTCTCAAAGAAAAACAACTTGAGCTGGACTCAAAATGCTTTAAGGAAGTGTTGTTCCAGAATGACCCCAAGAGACCTATCTAATGAACAATTAGGAATTACTTGTAATTGATAGATCAGTTACTGCTATGTAAAGTAAATACTAAAGTATTTACAGTTTCTTAAGATAGTTTAAAGTCTTAAGCGCATTAAACAGTCCTATATGAAACCAAGATGAAACTCTGCATGAAGAAACATTTTGCTAATACGGGCAAAATGGTAATAAATGTTGAAGTTGGGTGATGGGTACATGGAGGTTCATTATACTATTCTCACTATTTTTGCACATGTTTAACAGTTTCCATAATAAAGTTCTTTTTGAATACATTGCTGAACAAAGGTAACTTTCAAGCCAGCCCTCTGAGTTATTACAAATTTGGAATTACTGGGATTAATATTAGAGCTTTGACTCTATTAAAAATTTTTACCAAAACTCCCAGACCCTTGAACTTCACTCTCCCAAACTCAGCCTGCCTATATTCAAGCTCAAGGCAAGGGTAATTGGGATCCGACAGAGCCATACTTGTTCTGCTTCTTGTGAAAATATGAAGGGAAGCCTGGGAGAAGGGAAAGAGAAGGTATTGGGCCAGGAGATGAAGGGCTACCTTTGAAAGCCAAAGGCTGTTTTGATGGCATCACCTGCTGTTAGCTTCCCACTGTCAGAGGGGTTTGTCATAGAGAGAAATTGTCCTACATTCTCTCTCTTGCTTTGGTGCTGTCAACCACCATCATAAGTAGGCCACTTTCTCGTGGATGGAATAAGCTCAGCTAGATGGAGAACCCATGGGGGACTATGGCTTTGGTCCATTGCTTTACTCTAATGAGGGAAAGACTTTCCAGGCTCCAGAGTAGCTTGCATACTGGGGCAATTCTTAGTCAAGCACATTTCTCATTTGCCTTTGTTCTACTGAACGTGTTCTTGGAGGAGCTTGGAGGGGCAGTGAGGCTTAGGAATCCTCCTATATGCAAATAGTTTATTTTACCAAGAGAGTATTTCCAAGCAAGAAGCTATAATTCCTATAAACAAATTGCACTCTCCCTAAAGCAAAGTAAACTAAATTCAGGAAGGAAGATATTTTACAAAGTGAATTCCATACAAGTCATGCAGTCCAGTAGGCTTTTTCAAGACTTCTGAACTGCAAAAAAAAAAGAAAAGAGAGAGAAAGTGTTGGCTAAACTGTCTGCTGTGGTTAGTCACTTGGAACAACCAGCACACTCACAAATCTACCCTTGTCTCCATGGAGACTGCAGGGCCTAGCAACTATCTAAACATTATACTACAAGGTATTACAGATAAGCATCAGGGGCCACAGGGGAATACTATAAAGTAAAAAGAAAAACATGTCCAGCCATCTCAAACTATAGTCCTACCATAACACCATGGGATTCTATGATCTTGCCTTGTTGTGCTTTTATTATTATTCCCACTGAATAAATTTCCTCCCCTTTAAGCAAAGAGGACTCTAAAGCTGAAAGATCCAGGGTGATTGAATTGACCTTAATGTTCTTGAGGGAAATTACCTTAAAGACAGCCTTAGGTGTACACTGTGTTGAATTACCTTTGGCATGAACATTTTGGCAAAAATGTTTGGCAAACATTTTTGAGACTTCTTATATGCTACTCATATAAGTAGCATAAGTACCTGCTACTACGTGGCAGGTACTGTGCTAGGCACTGGGAAAATGACACTTTAAATTTTTAAAAGGTGCTTTCACAACTGTAACTACATTTGACCTCCTGGATAATGTAGGAATTGTCATTGACTGTTTTATACAAATAAGGAAATTAAGACTCTGAGAAGTGAAAAGACTTGCCCAAGGTCACAAAGCAACATTGTAGTGGGTCCAGAATCTGGACCCTGGTTTCCTGACACCAAATCCCACTTTATTTATTTATTTTTTTTACTGAGTATCTATTACATGGCAGAAAAATTTCTAAGCAGTGAATGAAACAAGTTCTTGGTCTCACAGAGTAGGGGGGGAAATACACACATAAATCAATTCCTACTTAGATACCAAATCCCACTTTAGTTTCAACTGTATAACACCTTAACACTCAAAGACCAGCCATAGAATTCCACAGTGGGGGATGCTAGGGTGAATTAAGTCACTTGACTCAGCATGGTTCCCAAAGAGCACTCTGACTATGAATCCAAAACAGTAACTCTTATTGCTGGTTTTCAGTTCGTGAAAGTTTATCAAGCTGTGTACTTATGACATGTACACTTTCTCTGTACGTATATTATACTTCAGTAAAAGTTTTTCAAAAAACCCTTCTCCCCTCAATGTCCTGAAAGTGTGCTTTCCTGTGTAGACTGATCCTCAGACTTTGCAGGCCCCATGCATTCAGCCTTTATGCCCTAGGGTCAAACAGGTATGGTTTTTCACCTGCAAACCCTTTTGGAGTTCTCCTTCCTAAACCACCATCTACCGCCTTAAATTTGTCTCTCTCTCTCATGGGGACACTAAGGGGTCAGCAAATCCCTAACGCCTTTGCTGCCCTGTCTTACTCTGAGCCAAAGGGGAAGAAGTGCTCTGACTGGTTCCCTATAGACTGGATGCCGTGCCCCCCCCCACCAAAAAAAAACCACTGTAGTTCATTTTTCTAACAACCCTTTTGAGAGTCTTTCCTATTGACCAGAGGAAACTATGCAGTCAAAACTAGCTTTTTCACACAGCACCTGACTCTTGAGGGCAAAATGCTGAGTGTAGATTAAACTGAACTGCAATTTGTGAAGGAGAGGATAAAGGGGACCAGGCTAAGTACCCTTTGCCTTTGGGCTTCTAGACCCCCTGAAGCTTACTTCCTCACTTCCAATAACTTACCTGTTCTACTACTGGCACAGGAGCTGTGCTCAGCCACTTCCCACCCTATCCCCACAGCAGTTACTCTTTCCAACTGAGCCCAGAGAACCAAGGGGCATAGGAATTGAAATCCATTTACCATTCTTGTTTTCAACTCTCATTTCTTCATCCATATGATCTCTTTCAACATCATAACCTTGTCAAGGTAACAAAGAGCAGACATGTATCACTATCTTTCTTATACAGATAAGATAAACCAAGACCCAAAGACGGAAGCAACTGTCTCAAAAGCACCTGGGTAATTAGGGTTTGGCACCATTTTTGTCCTTGATACAACAGGAATAAAGTTGTCTAGAACTGGAAAAATGGCACTAAGTCTTTGCCTACAAGTAGCTGGGGGATAGCTCGTACTATTTCAGCTTTCTTTACCCTTCTACTGGCCGGAGCAGCTGATTGGCGGGAGCACAGGGATCTAGGCCAATCCACAGATTTCTTCTTAACAACCTCCTTGTGTTTAATAGCTAGTCAATACGAAAAAGGCAGCAGGTTGAATCTGGAGATAGAAATTGGGATTAAGAATTGAAAACCAGGAGAGGACTTCTATATCAGAGTGATGGAATACCTCAACTCTGAACTGCCGTCACCCAAATCACTGGATGTTTTGGTCATTTCAGTAAAACAACAGGGCTATTTTCTTGGATGGATGATTTGGTGGGTGAACATTTGTCTAGCAAGTTATTTAGCATTACATCACACAGATCACAGAATGAATCATAGAGACAGAAATAAACCAAATATTAAGGCTTGATTATTATATTAGAGATGGGAATATTAAGGCTCAGATTGGTTAAGTGACCTCCTAAGCTCAAGCAGCTATTTAGTGAAAGAACTAGGATTAGACTTTATGTCCCCTGACTCCCAAGCCAATGCTCTTTCCACTTCATTGGCTGAATCTATCACGATTTAATTGTATGTTTGGTCATCAGGCAGATGTGGCTAAAATAGGAAACATGAAAAATGGCCCTATTCCTGAAAGAAAAGAATAACAGAAAAGACCAAATAACATAGGCATTTCCCATTTCACACCTATAAATTGAGATGTAGGTCTACAACCTTAAGAAAAATAAGTTTCCCTCATAACCCTAGAAAAGGCAGCTCTTCTAGGAAAGAAGTAGGTCTATTAAAGGCCCTAATATCCTGACAGTTATTAATCCTGACTTGACTTTGACGAATTATAAAATCCCCATGCCTCAGTTTCTCCATCTGCACATTGATAACTACATACAATAGTACTATAGCTCTCAAGCATCTCTGAAAGGGAACCATAAAGACATCTTGACTCTTAATTCTCATTACCCGCCCCCCCCACCATTTACTTAGTTACTAGTCTTGTTAACTGGGTTTCTCAAATATCCCTTAAATTCAAACCTCCTTTCCCTCTTTAATGTTCCTGTTTTAGTTCAGACCCTCCTTATCACTTGCTTAGATTACTTCATCAAGCTCCTGACCACTCTCCTTGCCCCCAATCTCTCCCCACTCCAGCCCATCCTCCACATTGCCACCAAGGTAATCTACAAAACACCCAACCTAGCTATGTCATGCTTCCATTAACTCTTTATTCCCTGAAAAAGTCCAAAACCTCTTAGTATTACAAATAAGACTCTACTCTGTCTGGCCGTCATCTACTTCTATTTTTTTTTAATTTTTGTTTTATATTGGAGTATAGTTGATTTACAATGTTGTGTTAGTTTCAGGTGTACAGCAAAGTGGTTCAGTTATACATATACATGTATCTATTCTTTTTCAGATTCTTTTCCCATATAGGTTATTACAGAATATCGAGCAGAGTTGCCTGTGCTATACAGTAGGTCCTTGTTGATTATCTATTTTATATATAGTAGTGTGTATATGTTAATCCCATACTCCTAATCAACATCTACTTCTTATGCAGCTTAACATCTCCCATCACTCTTCCTGATAGCCTATCTCCTATGCAGACAATGCTTCAGTCACCTTGAATTTCTTACCATTCTATAAACACAGTATAATGCTTAATGTCTTTTTACCTCTACCTGACATATATGTCTCCTCCTTTCCTCTTTCAAAAATTCCTACTTATCCTATAAGACTCAGCTCAAATGTTACCTCTTCTGTGAAACATCACTAAGCTTTCCATGAAGAATCCCTCCTATATGCTCTCATAGCATCCTGGACATAAAATCATCATAGTATTTGTGTTCCTTATGATAACCATACTGTATTGTCAGTTTATCTCCTGAGTTTCTTGAAGGGAGGGCTGTAATTTTTTTCATCTTTGTATCACAAATATATAGCACAGTGCCTGGCCCCAAATGTTGCTCAATAAATATTGTTAAATAAATGAATGGATGACTTATGATAAGAACTACTATTTATGGTCAACATACAGCCTATATGGTCAATAAATAAGGCATGATTAGGCTTCCTTGATGCCCCCATTCTTTATTTGAAGCTTTTATCTAAGGATTTAGGGAATTTAGAATTGCCAGCTGGAAGAAAGAAAAGTTTGTCCTAACTATATCTTCCTTTCAGAACTGTTGATTGTTTTGTGGATATGAGGGAAAGGGATTGACCATCTGTCTATATTTCAGTCTTTCAGCAGCAACAAACCTCTCATTGTACCACTCCACTTCTAATTTTGATTTCAATTCCCTGCCATTATATCACATCTCCTAAAAGTTAGAATTTATTTTCCCTTTTCCTCTTTAATATCCCCCAACTTTATCCTCCCACACACACTGATTTTCACTGCATGTATTTAAGTACACTGTCAACCCATTATGCAATTTACATCAGAAGCACCTTCTTCAAGGTCATTTGTGTACTCTGATATCTGGGAAACTGCCGAGAGAAAAACAGGTAGATAACTCAATCCATCATGTGGACCTAAGGAGACTGTACAAATACCTCATTTCCATAACAACATTGTACTTGGTGTCCCAACATAATGAATGAATATGCTATGACTGAAGACTAAACAGAGGCTAATGGTAAATGCATTAATTAGCGACCTGTTTACACTTCTCCTGGGAAGGATGGCCATTTGTTACAGCTGCTGTCATGCAAGAATACTGACTGGGTTTGGGTCTCCACTCTGGGAATGCATATAAATTTGTGAGAATCTCCCACATTATCATTTGCTGACAGGCATTAATGACACTAATGAAGGCAGAAGACCTTGATTCAAACACACAAATGATTAGAGTTGATAACAGATTTCTGAACAGGGCCCTCATTAATGAATTTATTAATGATGCAGAGATGGAAGTTAAAAAAGGGATGTCTAGACATGTATTTATAGCCCCTCCACCTCCTTCAATCAAAGGTAATTCTTCTATCTCTTTGATTTATCCGTTTTTCACTTATATACCTAAGAAAGCAGAATAATCATTTTCTGGTAAGAGAAATCCAGAGAAAAGAGGATAGGTCCAGCTCTATTCAATTAATGACAATTATGAATGAGAATATTTCATGAAATCAAAAGATCACCAGCTCTTGTCTTAGGAAATATGTGGTGATGGATGCAAACTGGAGGGTTCATTCAGAGCAAAAGGAGCATTTACCAATCATGCACAAACCTAGTTGAAGTCTTCTAGTTCAGAAAAAGATGAGTATATTATTACCAATTTGCCTCCCACATCATTGATTTCTTAGGTAGCTACACCCTTGACAAATAGTCACATTTTAGTGAGGGAAGTGGTATGTGTTGACAACATTTCTGTTAACAATTTACACTGCCATTATCTTTTTTTAGCATGGTTGAATGGCCAAATCTTTCTATTTCTGAGCAAGAGAGAACAACAGAATGCCAATGTTTGCACAGGGTCATGCCTGTAGTCATTCAACTGTTTACACTACTTTGACCAACTCGTAGACAGGTTTTATCAAAGACAAAATTCAATACAGAATGCCAAAACAACTGGTTGGGGCAAACAATTCGAAAAAGGCAACTGGTTTGTCCAGTGTAGAAAGAAATGAACAAAGCCAGCTGCATTATTAAATTAGCCTTTTACTAATTACTTTACTGAAGAGACCCATCACTTCAAGTGAAGTGCTCAGACCAGGGGTCCTGAGTAGGTATAATTGTATTAAACAGTGAATAATACATTAGTTCTATCAAGTTGCATTATCAACCCGAGAATTCCAATGATTAAACTGTAGTTGTAGCTCTGTATTCTGAGGCACAAGACAGACAAGCCGGTCTCTGCCATCTTTTAAGTGAAAATTTATTCTCTTAAAACTTTAAAAATTGTTTAATGCCACATAAGGGCCCCAGAGTGAAGGCAGAGAGATTGCATTTTTAAGAGAGTGATTACCCATTTAGGCTGTTAGGCATTTTTAGGAGTCTGTTTTAATAGGAATCTGCTTTGAATTAAGAATAAAATGGAGCTGTAACACACAAGAGGCCTAATACTAGCCCTGAGTTTGGTCTCAGAGCTGAGAGACAGATGGTTTCTCATTGCCTCTCAGATGCTTTTATGTTATAAGCATGTTGATTATTTCATTCTGCTAAGAATCCGTATGCTCTGTGATCACATGATCAGGCAGTTCTCCAGAGAACATGCACGATATGGATAGCTTCCAGCTGCTTCTTGTTGCCTTTGTGTTACAGATCCGTATCTGTATGGATAATCATACAGATTTTTAAAATCATAATTGGGATTCTCTCCGCCTAGGGTCCTGCTGCCTCTGGGCCCAAACAGTCACAAGTCAGCAGGTGGCATCTAGGGTTCAGATACAATTTAGAGCTGGGACTCAGAACCAGGGGATCCACTTTAGCAGATCACCAAAGCCAGCTAAAGCTGATGTTGTGAGCAAGGGTATTAAAGTACAACTCTAATTGCCAAGATTCTTGGCATCACACGAAACAAACTGGTCCTATGTTCAAGAAATTTCACCATTACTAATTAGCTAGCTGGTAATGGGACAGTTCAGTCCATACAGCCACACTGGATATTCATTGCAAACCAATGTTTATTCACTTATTTATTCCTGTATTAATGTAATGAATATTTATTGAGTATCTATTATCTGCCAGTCATTTTACTGGGTGATAGGGATTCAGCAGTGAACAAGAGAGAGACAGTTCCTGACTTATTTTTTGTTTATTTATTTTGTTGAGCTACACTGTGTAGAGGTTTAGGACTCTGCAGCCAGACAATGTAGCATGTAAGTCCTGGCTCTTCTACTTACTAGCCTTATGACCTTGGCAAATCACTTCCCCTGTGAGCCTTAGTTTCCTCATCCCCAAAACTGTGATAAAACCAGTACCTGACTCATTGAGTTGGTATGAGAAATAAACAGGTTAATATATGCTAAAAACTTAGGAAAACGTCTGTCACATGGTAAGCACTATGTAACTGTCCAGATGTTCTTGTTAACTATCTTGTGTAGTGTCTGTTGATCATACTGGAAACAACAGTACAAAATTCATGATTTGTTGTTTGCAAGGAACAGCATGGTTCCTCTTACCGCTCACAACGATGATTCTCCAACTTCTGAGGTAAAGGGGCCAGTGTAACTTCAAAACCTACTACCATTAAACTCCTAAGGCAAATCTCTGCCACCTCTTGACCTCCATTACCCCATCTGTAAATGAGAGCTTGTAAATAAACGATCTGGTAATAGTGATTGAAAACACTCGATTTGAATACTGACTTCACCACTTACTAGCTCTATGATCTTGAGCAAGTTAATCTTAAGAGGTTTTGTCTTTGGTGTTCTGCAATTTCACCATGGTGTGTCTAGAAAGCAAATTTCTTTTTATTCATTCTACTCAGGATTCATGCCTCCTGAATCTAAAGGCTCATGTCATTCATCAATTCTGGAAAATTCTCAATCATTCTCTTTAAAAATTGCCTCTCCCCCCATTCTCTCTAGTTTTTCCTTGTAGAACTCATTTTACACGTAATTTGGACCTTTTATTTATTTAAAATTTTAATGTTTTTAAAAGTTATTTTATTAAAGTCTAGTTGACTTACAAGGTTGAGTTAGTTTCAGGTGTACAGCAAAGAGATTCAGTCATACATACACATATTTTTTTTTCAGATTCTTTTCCCTTATGGGTTATTACAAAATATTGAGTCTAGTTCACTGTGCTATATAGTAGGTCCTTGTTGGCTATCTGTTTTATATATAGTACTGTATAATGTTAATCCCAACCTCCTAATTCATCCTTCCTCCCTGCATTCCCCTTTGGTAACCATAAGTTTGTTTTCTAAGTCTGTGAGTCTGTTTCTGTTTTGTAAATAAGTTCATTTGTATCATTTTTTTAGATTCCACATATTAGTGATATCATATATTTTTCTTTCTCTGTCTAACTTACTTCACTCAGTATGATAATCTCTAGGTCCCTCCACATTGCTGCAAATGATATTATTTCATTCTTTTTTATGGCTGAGTAATATTCCACTGTATATATGTACGATATCTTCTTTATTCATTCATCTGTCCATGGACATTTAGATTGCTTCCATGTCTTAGCTATTATAAATAGTGCTGTAATGAACATTGGGGTGCACGTATCTTTTCAAACTATGCTTTTTCTCCTGATATATTCCCAGGAGTGGGATTGCAGGATCATATCGTAGCTCTATTTTTAGTTTTTTGAGGAACCTCCACACTGTTCTCCATAGTAGCTGTACCAACTTACGTTCCCACCAACAGCGTCAGAGGGTTCCTTTTTTCCTACACTCTCTCCAGCATTTATTATTTGTAGACTTTTTGATGATGGCCATTCTGACCGGTGTTAGGTGATACCTCATTGTAGTTTTGATTTGCATTTCTCTAATAATTAGCAATGTTGAGCCTCTTTTCATGTGCCTTTTGGCCATTTGCATGTCTTTTTTGGAGAAATGTCTATTTATAACTTCTGCCCATTTTTTGATTGGGTTGTTTGGGTTTTTTTTTATTTTGAACTGTATGAGTTGTTTGTATATTTTGGAGATTAACTCCTTGTCGGTCACATCATTTGCAAATATTTTCTCCCATTCTGTAGGCTGTCTCTTCGTTTTGTTTATGGTTTCCTTAAATCTATCCTCCATGTCTTTTAACCTCTCTTTAAAGATCTCACATTACTGATTTAAACACAAGATGCTAAAATATCAAGATGTATGCCCTCAGTAACTTTAATTAAACACTCTGTGAATTAACCTAGTGAAAGAGACAATTCACTCAGACAAATAGATTGGCTAATTTTTTTTAATGTGACTAATCATCTGAGTGAACTAACTGTTTTTAATGCCCTAAAGATGGCCATAAAGAAAATGGACTATCCAAGGATTTCCAAAGTTATTCTCAAACCAAAAACTAATTCTCATTTTGGGAGACGACATGAAAATCGTAAGCTAAATGGAGATGCTTTTGACAATAATTACTCATCTCCCATGTTATAAGTTAGAAGAAAAATTGCTAAAGCATTTAGAAACAAGCTTATGCTATTTTCACACACTACAAAGAGGACCAAGACAGCACTCTCCAGTTAATTATTTGCTTCCAAAATGGAGAGCAACCTCTTAAAATATTTTATAGGCATCAAATTCTAATACAAGAGACTTCTTTAAAAAGGTATTACAAATATAAGGCAAATGCTAACAGCCATAAGAGGGGAAATCGACAGTAACACAGTAATGGTAGGGGACTTTAACACCCCACTTTCACCAATGGACAGATCATCCAAAATGAAAATAAAAAAGGAAAGACAAGCTTTAAATGACACATTAGATCAGATGCACTTAATTGATATTTACAGGACATTCCATCCAAAAACAACACAATACACTCTCTTCTCAAGTGCACATGGAACATTTTGCAGGATACATCATATCTTGGGTCACATATCAAGCCTCGGTAAATTTAAGAAAATTGAAATCCTATCAAGTATCTTTTCCAACCACAATGCTATAAGACTAGATATCAACTACAGGAAATAAAACTAAAAATTACAAACACAAGGAGGCTAAACAATGCACTACTAAATAACCAAGAGATCACTGAAGAAATCAAAGAGGAAATCAAAAAATACCTAGAAACAAATGACAATGAAAACACGACGACCCAAAACCTATGGGATGCAACAAAAGCAGTTCTAAGAGGGAAAATTCTGGCAATACAATCCTACCTCAAGAAACAAGAAACATCTCAAATAAACAACCTAACCTTACACCTAAAGCAATTAGAGAAAAAAGAACAACAACAACAACAAAAAACCCCAAAGTTAGCAGAAGGAAAGAAATCATAAAGATAAGATCAGAAATAAATGAAAAAGAAATGAAGGAAACAATAGCAAAGACCAATAAAACTAAAAGCTGGTTCTTTGAGAAGATAAGCAAAATTGATAAACCATTAGCCAGACTCATCAAGAAAAAAAAGGGAGAAGACTGAAATCAATAGAATTAGAAACGAAAAAGGAGAAGTAACAACTGACACTGCAGAAATACAAAGGATCATGAGAGACTACTACAAGCAACTCTATGCCAATAAAATGGACAACCTGGAAGAAATGGACAAATTCTTAGAAAAGCACAACCTTCCGAGACTGAACCAGGAAGAGATAGAAAATATAAACAGAACAATTACAAGCACTGAAATTGAAATTGTGATTAAAATCTTCCAACAAACAAAAGCCCAGGACCAGATGGCTTCACAGGTGAATTCTATCAAACATTTAGAGAAGAGCTAACACCTATCCTTCTCAAACTCTTCCAAAATATAGCAGAGGGAGGAACACTCCCAAATTCTTTCTACGAGGCCACCATACCCTGATACGAAAAGCAGACAAAGATGTCACAAAGAAAGAAAACTACAGGCCAAATATCACTGATGAACATAGATGCAAAAATCCTCAGCAAAATACTAGCAAACAGAATCCAACAGCACATTGAAAGGATCATACACCATGATTAAGTGGGGTTTATCCCAGGAATGCAAGGATTCTTCAGTACATGCAAATCAATCAATGTGATACACCATAATAACAAACTGAAGAATAAAAACCATATGATCATCTCAACAGATGCAGAAAACACTTCTGACAAAATTCAACACCAATTTATGATAAAAACTCTCCAGAAAGTGGGCATAGAGGGAACCTACCTCAACATAATAAAGGCCATATATGACAAACCCACAGCCAACATCGTTCTCAATGGTGAAAAACTGAAACCATTTCCTTTAAGATAAGGAACAAGACAAGGTTGCCCATTCTCACCACTATTATTCAACATAGTTTTGGAAGTTTTAGACACGGCAATCAGAGAAGACAAAGAAATAAAAGGAATCCAAATTGGAAAAGAAGAAGTAAAACTGTCACTGTTTGCAGATGACATGATACTATACATAGAGAATCCTAAAGATGCTACCAGAAAACTACTGGAGCTAATCAATGAATTTGGTAAAGTAGCAGGATACAAAATTAATGCACAGAAATCTCTTGCATTCCTATACACTAACGATGAAAAATCTGACAGAGAAATTAAGGAAACACTCCCATTTACCACTGCAATAAAAAGAATAAAATACCTAGGAATAAACCTACCTAAGGAGACAAAAGACCTGTATGCAGAAAACTATAAGACACTGATGAAAGAAATTAAAGATGATACAAACAGATGGAGAGATATACCATGTTCTTGGATTAGAAGAATCAACATTGTGAAAATGACTCTACTACCTAAAGCAATCTACAGATTCAGTGCAATCCCTATCAAACTACCAATGGCATTTTTCACAGAACTAGAACAAAAAATTTCACAATTTGTATGGAAATACAAAAGACCCCAAATAGCCAAAGCAATCTTGAGAAAGAAAAACGGAGCTGGAGGAATCAGGCTCCCTGACTTCAGACTACACTACAAAGCTACAGTAATCAAGACAGTATGGTACTGGCACAAAAACAGAAATATAGATCAATGGAACAGGATAGAAAGCCCAGAGATAAACCCACGCACATATGGTCACCTTATCTTTGATAAAGGAGGCAAGAATATACAGTGGAGAAAAGACAGCCTCTTCAATAAGTGGTGCTGGGAAAACTGGACAGGTACATGTAAAAGAATGAAATTAGAACACTCCCGAACACCATACACAAAAATAGATAGCTAGTGGGAAGCAGCCGCATAGCACAGGGAGATCAGCTCGGTGCTTTGTGACCACCTAGAGGGGTGGGATAGGGAGGGTGGAGGGAGGGAGATGCAAGAGGGAAGAGATATAGGGACATATGTATATGTATAACTGATTCACTTTGTTATAAGGCAGAAACTAACACACCATTGTAAAGCAATTATATTCCAATAAAGATGTTAAAAAAAAAAAAGACAACCCTCAGAATGGGAGAAAATATTTGCAAACAAAGTAACTGATAAAGGATAAATCTCCAAAATATACAAGCAGCTCATGCAGCTCAATATCAAAAAAACAAAAAAAACAAACAACTCAATCCAAAATTGGGCAGAAGACCTAAATAGACATTTCTCCAAAGAATATATACAGATTGCCAACAAACACATGAAAGAATGCTCAACATCACTAATCGTCAGCGAAATTCAAATCAAAACCACAATGAGGTATCACCTCACACCAGTCAGAATGGCCATCATCAAAAAATCTACAAACAATAAATGCTGGAGAGGGTGTGGAGAAAAGGGAACCCTCTTGCACTGTTGGTGGGAATGTAAATTGATACAGCCACTATGGAGAACAGTATGGAAGTTCCTTAAACAACTAAAATTAGAACTACCATATGACCCAGCAATCCCACTACTGGGCATATGCCCTGAGAAAACCGTAATTCAAAAAAGAGACATGTACCACAATGTTCACTGCAGCACTATTTACAATAGCCAGGACATGGAAGCAACCTAAGTGTCCATCGACAGATGAATGGATAAAGAAGATGTGGCACATATATACAATGGAATATTACTCAGCCATAAAAAGGAACGAAATTGAGTTATTTGTAGTGAGGTGGATGGACCTAGAGTCTGTCATACAGAGTGAAGTAAGTCAGAAAGAGAAGAATAAATACCGTATGCTAACACATATATATGGAATCTTAAAAAAATTGTTCTGATGAACCTAGTGGCAGGACAGGAATAAAGATGCAGACGTAGAGAATGGACTTGAGGACACGGGGTGGGGTGGTAGAGGGTAAGCTGGGACGAAATGAGAGAGTAGCGCTTACATATATTCACTACCAAACGTAAAATAGATAGCTAGTGGGAAGCAGCTACATAGCACAGGGAGATCAGCTTGGTGCTTTGTGTTCACCTAGAAGGGTGGGATAGGGAGGGCGGGAGGGAGGTGCAAGAGGGAGGGGATATGGGGATATATGTATATATATAGCTGATTCACTTTGTTATACAGCAGAAACAATCTTTTTTTTTTTATGTCTGTGTTGGGTCTTCATTTCTGTGTGAGGGCTTTCTCTACTTGTGGCGAGCGGGGGCCACTCTTCATTGTGGTGCGTGGGCCTCTCACTGTTGTGGCCTCTCTTGTTGCAGAGCACAGGCTCCAGACGCGCAGGCTCAGTAGTTGTGGCTCACGGGCCCAGTTGCTCCGCGGCATGTGGAATCTTCCCAGACCAGGGCTCGAACCCATGTCCCCTGCATTGGCAGGCAGATTCTCAACCACTGTGCCACCAGGGAAGCCCCCAGCAGAAACAATCTTGACATTGTAAACAACACTGTAAAGCGATTATACTCAAATCAAGATGTTAAAAAAAAATGATTAAAATCAGAAAAAAAAATATGATACGCAGAATCAAAAAAAATTGATACAAATGAACTTATTTACAAAACAGAAACAGACTCACAGACTTAGAGAATGAATTGTAGATGGTTCATTGTAAAGTGATTATACTCAAATGAAGATGTTAAAAAAAAGATTGAAATCAGAAAAAAAATGTATGATATGCAGAATCTTAAAAAAATTGATACAAATGAACTTATTTACAACACAGAAACAGACTCACAGACTTAGAGAATGAATTCATGGTTACTGGGGTAAGGATGAGGGAAAAGAATAGACTGGGAGTTTGCGATTTACATGTACACACTGCTATATTTAAAATAGATAACCAAGACAACATTGTAAAGCAACTATACTCCAATAGAAATTAATTTTTAAAAAAAGTATTACAAGACAAGGATGCCCACTCTCACCACTTTTATTCAACTTAGTATTGGAAGTCCTAATCACAGCAGTTAGTTAGTCAAGAAAAACAAACATAAGTCATCCAAATTCGAAAGAAAGACGTAAAATGTCACTTTTTGCAGATGACATGATACTATATATAGAAAACCCCAAAGACCCCACCAAAAAAAAAAATATATATATATATATTAGAACTAATAAATGAATTCAGTAAAGTGGCAGAATACAAGGTTAACATACAGAAATTGGTTGCATTTCTATACACTAATAACAAACTATCAGAAAGAGAAATGAAGGAAACAATCCCATTTACAATTGTATCAAAAAGAATAAAATAACTAGGAATAAATTTAACCAAGGAGGTGAAAGAGCTATACACTGAAAACTAAAAGACACTGATGGAAGAAGCTGAAGATGACACAAATAAATGGAAAGATATATTGTGCTCATAGATTGGAAGAATCAGTATCATTAAAATGTCCATACTATCCAAAGCAATCTACAGATTCAGTGCAATCCCTATCAAAATACCAATGGTATTTTTCACAGAACTAGAACAAATGATCCTAAAATTTGTATGGAACCACAAAAAGACCCTGTATTGCCAAAGTAACATTTCAGAAAGAAGAACAAAACTGGAGGTATCATGCTCCCAAACTTGAAACTATACTACAAATCTATAGTAATCAAAACAGTATGGTACTGACACAAAAACAGACACATAAATCAATGGAACAGAATAGAGAGCCCAGAAATAAACCCATGCTCATATGGTCAATTAATCTATGACAAAAGAGGCAAGAATATATGATAGGGAAAAAACAGTCCCTTCAATAAATGGTGCTGGGAAAACTAGACAGCTACATGCAAAAGAATGAAACTGGACCACTTTCTTAAACCATACACAAAAATGAACTCAAAATATATGAAACACTTAAATGTAAGACTTGAAACCATAAAACTCCTGGAAGAAAATATAGGCAATACACTATTTTTTTTGACATCAGTCTTATCAATATTTTTTTTTTAATCTCTCTCCTCAGGCAAGGGCAGCAAAAGCAAAACTAAAAAGTGTTTACACAGCAAAGGAAACCATCAACAAAACGGAAAGGCAACCTACTGAATGGCAGAATATATTTGCAAATGATATATCCGATAAGTGGTTGATATCCAAAATATATAAAGAACCCATACAACTCCATATCAAAAAACAAACAACCCAATTTTTTAAATGCGCAGAGAATCTGAATAGACATTTTTCCAAAAAAGACATACAGATGGCCAACAGGCACATGAAAAGGTATTCAACATTGCTAATCAGCAGGGAAATACAAATCAGAACCACAATGAGATGCCACCTCACACCTGTCAGGATGGCTATTAACAAAAAGGCAAGAAACAACAAGTGTTGGTGAGGATGTGGAGAAAAGGGAACCCTCATGCACTATTGGTGGGGATGTAAATTGATGCAGCCACTATGGTAAACAATATGGAGATTCTTTAAAAACTAAAAGCAGAACTACCATACAATTCAGCAATTTACCTTCTGGGTATTTACCTGAAGAAAACAGAAACACTAATTCAAAAATATATATGCACCCTTATGTTCATTGCAGCACTGTTTACAATAGCCAAGATATGGAAGCAACCTAAGTGCCCATTGATAAATAAATGGATAAAGAAGATGTGGCATATATATACAATGGAATATTACTCAGCCATAAAAAATAATGAAATCTTGCCATCTGCGGCAATATGGATGGACCTGGAGGGTATTATACTAAGTGAAATAAATGAGACAGAGGAAAAACAAATACCATATGATTTCATTTATACATAGAAACTAAAAATCAAAACAAATGAGCTAACAAAACAAAATAGAAGCAGACTCGAATATAGAGAACAAACTGGTGGTTGCCAGAGAGGAAGAGAGAACAAAATAGGTGAAGGGGATTAAGAGGTACAAACTTCCAGCTATGAAATAAATAAGTCACAGGGATGTAATGTAGACATAGGGAATGTAGTCAGTAATACTGTAACAACTTTGTATGGTGACAGATGGTAACTGGTCTTATTGTGGTGATTATTTCATAATGTGTAAAAATATCGAATCACTATGTTGTACACCTGAAACTAATACAATATTTTATATAATTCATTTTTTAAAGTATTACATAAATACAAAAAGTGTTAATACAAAAAATTATTAACTGACTTCCTATAGTGTGCCTAGCACTGTATATGATACTGAGTCTATACAAGGCACAAAAGACATGGCCTCTGTCCTGAAGGTATTTGGAGTCTCATTGGAAAAACACAAGCTAGCCACCTGAGAGAAGGAAGAACAGATGGAGAAAACTTTCATCTAGTATCTGCTATGTGCTGGGCATGTTCACATCTAATCCTCACCACTCTGCTGCAAGATATGTTGTTTATTCATTCATTCATTCATTCACCCATTTATTTAAATGATGTAGGTGTGCCCAAGGTCAAACCACTAGCAAGAGGACAAGTTCAGATTCAAATTCAGGTCTGATGCCAGAGCCATTGTTTCCACTATATCACACTGCCAAATGATTAATTAAATCATACAGATTAAGTAAGGAATACTGACAATAGAGGCAGTACAGCATGTGGTTGAAATCATGGAATTTGGAGTCAGACTGACCTGAGTTCAAATACCAGCTGTGTGACTTTGGGCAAGCTACTTAACCTTCCTGAGCTTCTTTCCTTATCAGCAAAGTAGGTACAGTAATAATATCTACTCATGGTGCTAAGATGATGAAACAAAATAATATACATAAAGGATTTCACGTAGTGTTTTCCATAGCAAACAAGAAATAGCAAGCGTTCTTAGTATAACACTGATTTTATGTTACCTTTTTAAACGCAAAATTAACTTTTCTGTTTCTGCTTTCTAAAGAAGGAGGCATATTTCATACCAGTAACGATATGTTCCCTTCCTCTCACAGAGGTTGGTGGGAACAGAGAAGAAAAATACATTTCATAGCCTCTGCCAGTTCTTTTGAGCTACTAAAGTAAGGGACTCCAGAAAAGATGGACTACGAAACATAAAAGATATTTTGGATATGCGAAAGGAGGCCCTAGGCAATAAGAAGTGGAAAGCCAAATTGTTCTCAGTTAACATGGCAATATAATACTTCTCCATCAACCCAAATCTTGAGTTGACATCTGGATACCATACATAAGAAGGGCAGCTAAGATGGGAGGTGGTCTGTGCCACATCACTCCACTCATCACCATGATTCATTCAGCTAATTTGGCTGCATAGGAGAGACCCCTTCTTTCTTCATTGCTTCACAGATGTTGGTTTCAAACCTTCCCAGGTAATGAAGGCTCATGTTTCCTTCCATCAGGGAGCAGCAAGAAGCTGGATCTCCCTGCTAGAACCACAGAATAAGCTGTTTTAAAAAAGATAGAATAATCAGAGAGGGTTGTCTGAAGGACATGGATTTGGAGGTTGGACCTGACAGGGTCAATTAGAGTCAATGTGTAGTGGGAAATGGGAAAGAAAGATTCCAGGAAGAAAGATGGAAATAGAAATGGTCAATGAGTCTAGAAAATAACTCTGCCTTGGAAAACAAAGGGCGCTAACTTCCTCTTCAATACAATTATCAATGTGGTCCCAGTCTTCTTATGACTTCCACACAGAAGGAAAAGGCAGCTAATGACCCAGCAGCTCTGCTTGGGTTAGAGGAAGAAGGTGAGGACAGGACTGGGATAAAAAGGGACACCTCTCCCCAAAAGCAGGCCTGGCAAATTTCCCTCATACCAGGTCACAAGCTGGACTACATAAGGGTTAGTTAACCACTGCCTTCTGCTCAATCCAATATTCTGACTCTTACTGGGGAACTTTACTGTATATAATCTCTCAACAGTAAAAAGAGGGTAGTACCTCCTGTCACACTTACAGAATCAGTATTAAGTTTGGCTGCTTATAACAACAAAAAATAACAACAGTATCTTAAACAAGTAGAAGCTTCTCTCTCATGAAGAGAAGTCTGGAGAAAGGCAGTCCAGGACTGTTACAGTACCTCCACATCCATCAGGGCCCCAGACTCTGTCTTGCTATTCCATGATCCTTAGCTTGTTGCCTCCTGTTCCAAGATCGCTGTTCAAGCTCCAACAACATTCCAGCTGTGAGGAAGCAGGAAGGAGCACCACTTCCTAGATATCTCACACAACACTTCCACCTACATCTTGTTGGCCAAAATAACAATACAAATAATAGAGTGTTTACTATTGTGCTAGGCACTGTTCTAAAGGTATTACCAATACAAACTCGTTTATTCATCATAGAAACTCAATATAGTAAGTACTGTTATCATATCATTTTACAGATGCAGAAACTGAGGCACAGAGAAGTAAATTAGCAGTTAGTAAGAGATGAGGCGGAGATCTGAAACCTACATAGCCTGATGCCAGAATCTGTGTGCCTAACCACAGTGCTCCATGCACTGCTAAAACAAGCTAGGCCTCACCTGGCTCGAAGGAGGACTAGTAGTCTTTTAACTGGGTAGCAATTAACTCAGCAAAATATTGAGGGGTTTTACTAGGGAAGAAAGGGGGAACTGGTATTAGAACACAAATAGCAGCCTCTGCCACACCTACGTCAAAAGTTCAAGATGACGTCTGTGACAGCACTTTGAAATACAGTAAAAAGCAGTATATATATAATGCAGGTAGAGCAAGTTGCCCTGTCAGTCCCCAGAGAAATATTAGATAACCCTCTGGGAATTCTGGGACATTTTCTCCTGAATTGAGGTAGGAAAACTCTATCTGACAAACCATTGTTTTCTCTTTCCCAAATAAGAATGTGTAAGTGAAGTAGTGTTTGGTAGGGGTCCCTGGGAAAATCCCCTTTAAGGGGAATGTAGGCCTTTCCAAACAAAACTCATGTCATAAGGAAAATTTCTCTCATCACCAGACTGTTCCCTAGAGTAGTTAAAGCCTATAGGCCTCAGACAGAAAGCCTGCTGATACAAACTGACTGCATGACAGCAGCTTGACTTTAGATACTGTATCAATAAGGGTTCTCCAAAGAAACAGAACAGACAGGATATACATGTATATGTATATTAAGAGATTTATTTAAAGGAATTGTCTCACGTGACTGTGGAGGCTGGCAAGTCCAAAACTTATAGGGCAGAATATCCTCAGGTAGAATTTCTATATTATAGTCTTGAGGCAGAATTTCCTCCTCCCCGGGAAACCTCAGTTTTTGCTCTTAAAGCTTTCAACTGATTGGATGAGGCTCACCCACATTATGGAGGGAAATCCCATCCTTTATATCTACCATGCTTGGGCAGATACTTAAGCTCTTTAGCCCTCTAAAATGGAATGATAATACCTTCCTCAAATAAATGTTGATAGGATTATATGTAACAATGAATTTTTTTAAGTTCTACCGAAGTTAGGTATTATTTACTACAAGGATGCTTTGGAAATCAAGGCCGTGTCTGAGTACAATGTGATATCCTTCAAGCTGGCCCCAATGGTTAAGGAAGATTCTGTAGTCATAGCATCCGGGCTCATAAACCTTGTAAGAGGGAGAGCTGCCCAGGTTAGCCACTGCATCCTGATCTGTATGTCTGAAGTGAAACACTGAGCTCAACGAACCTATCTGGGTTAGTTGATCTTCTGGCACATTTTGCTTCCATTTGAAGAAGCTGGTTAACTGAAAGAGGCTAATTAAATTTAGGAAAAAAACAGATTACATGAAGTTAAACAGATGACTTTATGGTAGGACTTATCAGAGCCTTAACATGAATCATAAATCTCTAAACGGACCTTCTAGTATGCAGCATTGCAAACTTCTCTAACAACAGAACGCTTTTTGTTAGCAGAACCACTGTTTCCATTTTGTAGAACACCTTATGTAACATCATTTGAGAAACAGTGCTTCACAGAGATGCACAGTACAGGGCTATTTGTTTAATCACTATTTATTAGAATGTGCTATCATTTCTACCTACTGCTTGTCCTTAATCCTGAGAGATCGTGGGAGATCCCCAGAATGTTTCAAAGAGTATCATTAGAGAGCTTCACAAAGTACTCCATGATCTTTCCCTAACTAAATTTAAAATGCCAGCTATGAAACAAATGGGACCTACTGAAACTTAAAAGCTTTTGCAAAGCAAAGGAAACTACAAACAAGATGAAAAGACAACCCTCAGAATGGGAGAAAATATTTGCAAATGAATCAACAGACAAAGGATTAATCTCCAATATATATAAACAGCTCATGCAGCTCAATATTAAAAAAACAAACAACCCAACCCAAAAATGGGCAGAAGACCTAAATAGACATTTCTCCAAAGAAGACATACAGATGGCCAAGAAGCACATGAAAAGCTGCTCAACATCACTAATCATTAGAGAAATGCAAATCAAAACTACCATGAGGTATCACCTCACACCAGTGAGAATGGGCATCATCAGAAAATCTACAAACAACAAATGCTGGAAAGGGTGTGGAGAAAAGGGAACCCTCTTGCACTGTTGGTGAGAATGTAAATTGATACAGCCACTATGGAAAACAGTATGGCGGTTCCTTAAAAAACTAAAAATAGAACTACCATATGACCCAGCAATCCCACTACTGGGCCTATACCCTGAGAAAACCATAATTCAAAAAGACACATGCACCCCAATGTTCATTGCAGCACTATTTACAATAGCCAGGGCATGGAAGCAACCTAAATGCCCATCAACAGACGAATGGATAAAGAAGATGTGGTATATATATACAATGGAATATTACTCAGCCATAAAAAGGAACGAAATTGGGTCATTTGCAGAGACATGGATGAATCTAGAGACTGTCATACAGAGTGAAGTGAGTCAGAAAGAGAAAAACAAATATCGTATATTAACGCATATATGTGGAACCTAGAAAAATGGTACAGATGAACTGGTTTGCTGGGCAGAAATAGAGACACAGATGTAGAGAACAAACATATGGACACCAAGGGGGGAAAGGGGTGGGGCAGGGGGTGGTGGTGCTGGGATGAACTGGGAGACTGGGATTGACATGTATACACTAATATGTATAAAATGGATAACTAATAAGAACCTGCTGTATAAAAAAATAAAATAAAATTCAAAAATTCAAAAAAATGCCAGCTATGATTATACTAGACTTGAAATTAAAGCTGAAATGTTTCTGTTAGAAATCTAACACACAAACGGAAATTCAAAAATCAAGAAGGAACTAAGAGGCTTCTTGACAAAAGGTACCTTCTAGAATGATGACCTTATGCTTCTCTTCGACAGTAGCTCCTCAGCCTGGAATGGGCCTAGTCATGGAGCTTTTCTGGAAACAATGCCTGTGTCTACACATGCCATCTAGCTTTCTAAAGAATGCTTAATGTCAGCCAAACAATCAGGGGGGTTCCCCTGGCCATTTTAGTGGGGGTGCAGAACATTTTCTTTTCAAATTCTTTTGCACATTTAGACACAACCCTTGACATAGGTAACCTCACTTCTACCTGGCACCCCAGTGCCATATCTTACTCATGCAGGACTGAGAAAACCCTATGAGGGCATGACCAAGACCACCAAGACAGCCAAATCTGCAGCACTCACCTGAAGGACTTGCTGTACACAGATTGCTGGACCATCCCCAGAGTCTCACAGGCAGTGTCCCCATGGCATTCGTATCAGCATGGCAATCAGCTTCTCCCCACCCCTGATGTAGATGGTCTGTGGCCTGCACTTCAATATATTGTCATCTTGGACACATCAGTCAACTGCCACCACATAAAAACTGGTGCTTAAGCTAACTTAGACCCAACACATGAGCTTTCTTCAGATGTAGAAAACTAAAATAAGGGTTGTAACACAATTCACTTGCAGGTTCACTTTCTAATAGTGATATAATTGTTTTATTGGGAAAATGTATTATTAACTTGTTCATTTAGCAAGAAAATAAAAATATTTAGTTTAACCCTTACTTTTAATTATAAGAAATCATTACTTAGCGAAAGCAAAAGCTAAAAGAATTAGAAACTCCTAAGTATCTTTGCCTTTACTGAAATGCTATAATAAACTTTATTCACCTAAAGACTTTCTTTTTTCCTTCCTTTCTCTTCTTTATTTCAGAAGAGACATCTTCAAAAAGGCCATTCTCTTTCTTAGTTGCTTCTGGACTGTTCTGGAATCCTTTCAGGGTACTCGGTCCTGCCACTTGAGCCTGGAAACTGGAGTCATTCTTTCCTTATTTCATGCAGCAAATGTTCACTGAGCATCAACAGAACATCTGATAACATCACTAGGCAATAGAGGTAGAGTAGTAATTGAGAAAGACAACGCCTCACCCACGTGGAGCTTACAGTCTAGTGGGAGAGACAGACAAGTAACAGACCAATTACAAAATACAGGAAGTCGTGCAGGGTGTAACGAGATCACATACAAGAAGCACCTAACCCAGATTTGAAGATGGGGGTAGACAGCCAAGTTTTCCCAAAGAAAGTGTCACCCAAAATGAATCCCAAAAGATGAAGTAAAGCTGAAGGAACAACAGAAAGAACACAGTGGTTTTAAGGAATTGAAATAATTTCAGTATAACTGGAGCATAGCATGTCCTGGTGGGGCGGGACCACCAATGGAAGGGAAGGCAAGTGACGATACTGAAAAAATGTACGTTACTTCCTTAATACCTTCGTTTCTGTGTGGGCCTTCTTACCTTATAACTTTGTTTCATTATCATCAGGTTACTAAATGGAAAAACACAAATTGGGGTGACTAGCTGGTTCACAAAGATACCCCAGTGGCCCTGTCTGTGCTGCTTCTCTCCTCACTTCTTTTGGAGAAACACTCCTCCTCCCCTCCAGCTCTAGGCATGTGGCCCAAACTGTAGCTGCCATTCTTTTTACATGATTCAATATCCCTGGCCATAGTAACTGGCTGAGAAGTGAACTTGGCTTGCTCCAAAACTGGTCATGGATAGGGTCCCATACTCTTGGCCATGGGGATTAATCTGGTATTAGGCATGTAACTCAAGACAAATCCATCAGAGCACTTCCCCGAGTCTTGTTGGACTAGAGCTGGCAAGGAAGGATCCCTTCCTCTCTGTTCAAAGAACTGTGAGTATGTGAGCTCAGAGCTAGTGCAGCCATGTCCTCCACCACAGAGGGAATCCTGTCTTCAGTATAATAATGGAGCCAACACAGAGAGCGAAGCAGAGACAAGAAGCCAAGAGAATCCTGACAGCTTTTGAGCCTCTAGTTTTCAGTCCTGAAGGCCAACACCAAGACTGCCCTATTGCCTGTCCTTCCCAAGGCCTGGCTGCTCAGCATTTTCTCCAAACCTGTGAGCCACCGGGTACCCTTCCTAACTAATATCAGCTCGTTCCACTTGGGTCTCTGTCACATGCTTGTGTGCTCTCTACTTGGCATGTTCCTCTGAACTGCTTTGCTCGAAATGGGTATGGGACAGCCATGAATATGTAGCTTGCTTCCAACTTGCTCAAGGCTTTCTCCATTTCTTCACCTCATTTCTTTACATCTTTACTCATTTTCTCCCTTCTGAAGACTTAGAAAACAGCAACCAAAACAGAATCAGGTTTCACACAGGACTGGAAAGGTCTCCTCACATCTGCCTTCCTTTCTGCCCTCCTGGCAAAAACCATTGCTCCATGGGACCAATTAGCTACTTAAGGGTGAAGGAGAAAATGAGTAAAGTAGACCTTTTCAGAGAAGCTCTCCACACACCTTCTAGCCCCTGGCTTAAGTCACCTGAGCCACTCAGGACTCTACCCTAACTGGGTGTCCAAGTTAGGGAGGAAAGGAGGTCACCAAGCACAGGACACAACACAGGTCACCGAGTTGGCCAATAGAGTCCACTGTTGACTCATACTCAACATGGCAAAAACAGAACTCACTGTCTTCCCACTAAACTAACTCCTTGGCCCAGCTCACTTATTCCTTGCTTTATCATTCTCCTAGTCACCCAGACCTGAAATCATGGGATTTATCATTAATTTCCCTCTCTCTACCTACCCTGCAGTCAGTGAGATACTGATTCCTACCAATTTTTTTTGAAATATCTTTTCTAGTCATTCTTTCCTCTTCATTCTCACTGCCAGAACCCATATCCAGGATCCATCACCTCCTGCTTGACCAATCTCTTATATGGTTTCTCTGACATCATCTTCCCTCCCCAAGCCTGGACTGAAAGGACCAAGGATAGGCCCCTGGTCCAAGGGCTGCTGACAGAGCCTGGTACAAACATATGAACTAGGACAGTCAGATTCTCTCTCAGAAATTTGGCCTAACAAGAATTTTTGAAGTAGCATGTAATCCTAACAATGTTGACCTCTAACCTTGCTCCACATTCCTTTTCAAAGGATTATGCAATCATATGTGAATAAAATCTCTGGATATTTCCCTTAAAAATAAAAAAGAAATTTGGCCTAAAAATACTAGAGGGAGAGGGAGAGAGGGAGGGGGGTGAGGGAGAGAGAGAGATGAGTGAGGGGGAAGGGAAGGGTAGGGGGTGGGGAGAGAAGCAAGAGCTGAGGCTGAAAGGATGCCTGGAGAGAAGGCATGAGGAAAAGTCAGAACTTTAAGGGGAAAAGTAGAAAGCTGGAGCCTTGGTGGGCTATAAAAACCAAAATTATAAGGAAGCAGAGATGATGAGTAAAATAAAACTGGGAACTATAGAAAGGATAATAACCTGAGCTGAGGGGGAAAGGAAGGCAGTCAGGAGTGAGGGGGAATAGGGCTGAGTGGTGTTACTAGTACAACACTCCAGTGACAAGTCTCAAATCCTGCTGCTGAGGTCGCCGAAGCTGCCATGGATCCAAGTACAGTTCCCATGAGGTTCCACTGCACTCTGCTTCCTGATCTTTGAGTCTCCTAAAATCTCTTTCTCCTTTACAGTTCTTTTACAATATCCCCTACCTCTTTACTTCAGATCATTTGAAAGAGTCTCTATCCCTTGCAAACAGAAGAACCTAATGAACACAGTTCAAATCAAAGCTTCTCTGGCTTCTGAGATGCTCATCTGGCCACACCTATGCATATCCAGTCCCACAACTCCTCAGTGAGGACACTCCACTTCAGAAACATCAACCCCGCTGGACCGCCACGGACTGCCCCCATGCATATATACACCATGGCCAGTCCCCCGTGCCTTTGCTGGCCCTTCTGCCTCACATGCACTCACTTCTCTTCACCCGACCAGGTTCTATTCCTGCTTTAAGGCCTGCATCCTCTGGAAAGACTTTCCTAGCCTCGCCAGCCCATATCTCTTCTCCCTCATCTTCCCTACTAAGCCCTATAGGCTGACTCATGTGGTCTAGCCCCCCATTTTATGCTGACCTGCATTTTTCTCTATTTATTCCATGTTTTTTAATCTCCCCAACAGGCTCTTGAACTCATGAGGAGCAGGAACAGATTTCGTACGGTTTTCAACTAGCCCACTGTATCATGAACACAGTGGGTATTCATAAGTATCTGTTGTTCAAAGGGGATCTACACGGAGCACTAAATAGCCCAAGAGGCACATCATAGAACCTCATTACTACAAAACCACTGCTCATGAGAAGGTTGCACTAAGGGGGCCTCTGCTGAGAGTGTGGCCATTGAGATAATATCCAAAGAGAGGGGCTCAGCTCAAGGCAAGGCTGCCCTCAGACCCATGGGCCTAGTGAGAGGACCACACTTTTTATTTCCTCCAACAGGAGAGAGAGAATAGCAAAGGCCTGAGCCCTGGAAATGTTGCCTGACGGCTTGATGTCATGAGGTCTCTCCATCTACTCTAGGGAAATCATAAAACCCTGACCCTATGCTCCTTTGGGAACAAGCACCTCAAGACACAGGCCAGGGAAATGCCAATCTTTTCCTCCTTTCATCCTGGAGCTGCCCCCTACCCACCCCCCAGAGAAATGCTCTGCTCCCCTCCTCTGAGGACAGCTGCCTTTCCAGGCTAAACCCAAGTCACCTTTGAAAAAGGCCACCATTCCATGTGGGACTTTTAAATATCAAGAGATGCTGAACGTTCTTCTTAGAACTTTTCTCAATCATGGCATTTTAATACAAGAGGTGAGTGTGGCTCTACCCAGTGCCATTTCCAAAATTGACAAAGGACCCATACATCAGCAATGGCTATTCTGACACTCCATTATGAGTCTTAAAATCTCTATTCAACACCCACTCCCTGAGCTGAGGGTATTATTTATTCCGAGGGTTCCATTAAGAGGTCTCCACTAAGTGCAGCATAATCTGCTTCTGAAAACCAGAGTTAAGAAAAGGGCAAGTTTCTTGTCATCCTCAGAAACTGATATGCAAAAAATAAATCTGACTAAGAACATGTGGGTGGGAAGGTACATGGGAAGAGGATTTAAGAAAAACTTCTCCCATGTTACCCACTCAGAAGCTATTGCTGAGCTGTGCCTTTATTTCTTGGTTTCCTGTTTTTGCTTAGAGCAGATAAAAACTTGATGGCAATGATCTTAATTTTCTCTGTCAGCCTTCCAAGCTCATGGGGAGAGGGTAGAAATTGTTCCTTTCTTCAGGCAGGAAACCAGGGTTCAAGAAAAGGGGCTCGGGCTTCCCTGGTGGCACAGTGGTTAAGAATTCGAGCTCTGGTCGGGGAAGAGCCCACATGCCGTGGAGCAACTAAGCCCGTGCACCACAACTACTGAGCCTGCGCTCTAGAGCCCATGTGCCACAACTACTAAAGCCCGTGTGCCTAAAGGCCATGCTCCGCGACTGCAATTAGAAGCCGGCGCACCGCAACAAAGAGTAGCCCCCTCTCACCACAACTAGAGAAAGCCCACACGCAGCAGCGAAGACCCAACGCAGCCAAAAATAAATAAATTAAATTAAAAAAAAAAAAAGGGCTCCAGCAGCAGATGGAAAATGTGGATGATCCCCAGAGGCTGCTATGCACACATCTAGAACTGCCTCCCGATCTAGGACAGGGACAGCATGTTAGCAAGGAGTCTAGATGGAGGTACAGACATGAGACATCTTGAATCTGGAAAATGTGCATGAGAGATGTTAATAGATTTAAAGGGGGTTTCTCCTTTACCTAGTCAACCCAGGGTTTGAAATTTCAACACACCTTGTTTTGAGAAAATGACAGTCATTTCATTCATTCATTCCTGTATTTGTTGCCTTTTCCCCAGGAGTCTTCTTTAAAAAGGCAAATACCCACAGGAGGAATCACATACAACCACTAACATTTTAGTGTGAATTAATCTGTCAAATTCTTTCACTAAATGTATATAGAGAGAAGAAAGAAGAGGGAAGGGAAGGGTGAGAGAGAAAGAGAGAAAGAGAGAGAGGGAGAGAGGGAGAGAGAGAGAGAGAGAGATGGAGGAAAGGAATAAAAGTCATGCTTTCCTGACTCCTAAAAGTGGATTCACAATCATCTCTGTCAACTCCTGAACATCAGAATGGATGTCGGAAACTGAAAGCCTCACTTTCAGTTTCCTCTGTGTCTGGGCAAGGGGCCTGCCAGCTATCTGAGTCCTTATACGTTTGGAGGGATGTTGATGAAAGGAAGTCTATTTGAGACGCCCTCACAGTGCCATCTCCTCCCCTTCCAAAACCCACAACCACAGCCTTCTGTGAAGACTGAGACACCATGGCTTTATTTATATTCTGCCTAGAATGCTGAGTCCCAGCTCATTGCCTCAGTACTAGCTATTCCCTCTGCCTAGAATGCTATTCCTCCTGAAATTTACATAAATCCTATAACCCCTTCTTAGACAGGCCTTTCCTATCTAGCATGTGTCTACTCTAGCACATCGCCAATTTATTTTCTTTATAACACTTGTCAGTACCTGATTTCATCTGATTTCTTTTTGTTTACTTGTTTAATGTTTTCTTCCCTCCATATCACCAGCTAGAATTTCATGAGAATTTAAATAGTGTCTGTTTCATTCACTTATGGGCCTAGAACAGTGCCTGGTCCATAGAAAATACTCAGTAAATATTTGTTGAATAAATGAATGGATGGATAGATGAATAATGAGTTGCTGCTCTCAACCCCAACCATAACTGGATGCCCCCAAGATTGTTTTTAAATAATTTGCTCAGTGTATGAAAAGATGTTCCACATCATATGTCATCAGACAGATGCAAATTAAAACAACAAGATACCACTACACACCTACTAGAATGGCCAAAATCTGGAACACTGCCAACACCAAATGCTGGTGAGGATGTGGAGCAGCAGAAACTTTCATTCACTGCTGGTGGGAATACTAAATGCTACAGTCACTTTGAAAGACAGTTTGGTGGTTTCTTACAAAACAAAACATACTCTTACCATACAATGCAGCAATTGTGCTCCTTGGTATTTGCCTAAAGGAGTTGAAAACTTATGTCTACACAAAAACCTCCACACAGATGTTTATAGGAGCTTTATTCATAATTGCCTAAACTTGGAAGCAACCAAGATGTCCTTCAGTAGATGAATGGATAAATAAACTGTGGTACATCCAGACAAGGAAATACTATTCAGGGCCAAAAATAAATAAGCTACCAAGCCATGAAAAGACATGGAGGAACCTTAAATGCATATTACTAAGTGAAAGAAGCTAATCTGAAAAGGCTACATACTGTATGATTCCAACTATATGACATTCTGGACAAGGCAAAACTATAGAGACAGTAAAATGATCAGTGGTTTCCAGGGGTTGGGGGGAGACAAGCAGGGAGGGATGAATAGGTGGAGCACAGAGGAGTTTTAGTGCAGTGAAAATATAAATCAATTTTATACACATCAGTGTATACAGGGTATACGGGGGGGAAGCTGTGCATGCGTGGGGGCACAGGGGTCTATGGGAAGGGAAGTCTCTGTACTTTCCTCTGAATTTTCCTGTGAATTTAAAACTGCTCTAAAGAAATTAAGTCTTTAAAAAAAGATAGCCATCACTGGAAAGAATCACCACTAATCCATTCATTCATAGTAGAGGGAGTGAAAACCTGGTGACTTTTCGTACCAAACTCCCCTGTCCTAACTAAGTACTGTCTGCCGGGGTATGACCTCCAAGGGAGCAGAGCTGGAGTATATCCTACTTACTTTAAGTAGCCCTAACTGCAGTATCTAACAGAAAGAGGAAGTCTTACATCGTAGGACTGATGCTGAAGCAATAATACAAATACAGTGGTGTCCTATCAGAGCACAGATTTTGGCCAGGACTTACACATGGTTCATAGTCTCACTGTACTAGATTAGACTCTTTCAACATGTCGCTTTATGAAAGCTGGTAGTCTAAGAACACATGCAGGAAGACCCAGGGCAGAAAGCCAAGATCCAGAGAACCATCAATACGTCAAAAATGAGTCTCTAGACGAGGCAATAGGTTGGCATCTGGGCGGGGATCAAAAAGCACATGTGATAAACAGCTCATGCAGCTCAATATTAAAGAAACAAACAACCCAATCCAAAAATGGGCAGAAGACTTAAATAGACTTTTCTCCAAAGAAGACATACAGATGGCCAAGAAGCACATGAAAAGCTGGTCAACATCACTAATTATTAGAGAAATGCAAATCAAAACTGCAATGAGGTATCACCTCACACCAGTGAGAATGGGCAACATCAGAAAATCTACAAACAACAAATGCTGGAGAGGGTGTGGAGAAAAGGGAACCCTCTTGCACTGTTGGTGGGAATGTAAATTGATACAGCCACTATGGAGAACAGTATGGAGGTTCCTTAAAAAACTACAAATAGAACTACCATACGACCCAGCAATCCCACTACTGGGCATATACCCTGAGAAAACCATAGTTCAAAAAGAGTCATGTACCAAAATGTTCATTGCAGCTCTATTTACAATAGCCAGGACATGGAAGCAACCTAAATGTCCATCGACAGATGAATGGATAAAGAAGATGTGGCACATATATACAATGGAATATTACTCAGCCATAAAAAGAAATGAAATGGAGGTATTTGTAATGAGGTGGATGGAGTTAGAGTCTGTCATACAGAGTGAAGTAAGTCAGAAAGAGAAAAACAAATACAGTATGCTAACACATATATACGGAATCTAAGGGAAAAAAAAAAAAGGCCATGAAGAACCTAGTGGCAAGACGGGAATAAAGACACAGACCTACTAGAGAATGGACTTGAGGATATGGGGAGGGGGTGGGGTGAGATGTGACAGGGTGAGAGAGTGTCATGGACATATATACACTACCAAATATAAAATAGATAGCTAGTGGGAAGCAGCCGCATAGCACAGGGAGATCAGCTCGGTGCTTTGTGACCACCTAGAGGGGTGGGATGGGGAGGGTGGGAGGGAGGGAGATGCAAGAGGGAAGAGATATGGGAACATATTATATATGTATAACTGATTCACTTTGTTATAAAGCAGAAGCTAACACACCATTGTAAGGCAATTATACTTCAATAAAGATGTTTAAAAAAAAACCAACAGGGGCTTCCCTGGCAGCGCAGTGGTTGAGAATCTGCCTGCCAATGCAGGGGACACGGGTTCCAGCCCTGGTCTGGGAAGATCCCACATGCCACGGAGCAACTGGGCCCGTGAGCCACAATTACTGAGCCTGCGCGTCTGGAGCCTGTGCTCCGCAACAAGAGAGGCCGCGATGGTGAGAGGCCCGTGCACCGCGATGAAGAGTGGTCCCCACTTGCCGCAACTAGAGAAAGCCCTCGCACAGAAACGAAGACTCACCACAGTCATAAATAAATAAATAAATAAATAAATAAAAGAACATGAATTTCTAAAAAAAAAAAACCAACATATCACAAAAGATTGAATGCTGAAACAGATATGAGAATTTAGATATTTTCCATTAAGCCATACATTAAAGAGATTTGCAAAAGTGAAAAAAAAAAAAAAAAGACACATGCACCCCAATGTTCATTGCAGCACAATTTACAATAGCCAGGTCATGGAAGTAACCTAAATGCCCATCAACAGACAAATGGATAAAGAAGATGTGGTATATATATACAATGGAATATTACTCAGCCATAAAAAAGAACGAAATTGAGTCATTTGTTGAGACGTGGATGGATGTAAAGACTGTCATACAGAGTGAAGTCAGAAAGAGAAAAACAAATATTATATATTAACGCATGTATGTGGAACCTAGAAAAATGGTACAGATGAACCAGTTTGCAGGGCAGAAGTTGAGACACAGATATAGAGAACAAACGTATGGACACCAAGGGGGGAAAGCTGCAGGGGGGTGGTGGTGGTGGTGTGATGAATTGGGAGATTGGGATTGACATGTATACACTGACGTGTATAAAACTGATGACTAATAAGAACCTGCTGTATAAAAAAATAAATAAAATAAAATAAAATAAAAAAAGAAGCACATGTGAACCCGAGGTCAAGGTAGAACAATGGAACAGAAACCAGGCAGGAGAGTGAAAAGCTGTAGGATCTCAGTTTGACAGCCCAGTCAAGCTGGGGCTCCAAGGCTGGGCAAAGCAGTCAGGAACAAGAAGGACATGTGTGACAAAGTGTAGGGAAAGGCCTCTGGTCAAAAGCCATATGTGTGTTCAGAATCCTGAAGACCTGTGGAAAGCAAATGTTCAGGATAAAGTGAGCAAGAGAGCAAACCGGAGAGGCCAGGCTCAAGGAGACCCAGATTCAGAGGCCAATCCCTGTCCTGATTAGGAAGATTCTTAGATGCTTCTTATGATGAAAGAACCCTGGATGAGGAAGCAAGGAAGTGAATCAGCCTAACTTGAGTAGGGAGCATAATGGTCAGGATGAAAAATAAGAATGAGGGCATAATGTATAGATAGTTTTGTTGGCAACTACCTAAACTCTGAATCTAGAAAAGGAGGTGTGTGTGTGTGTGTGTATGTGTGTGTGTGTGTGTCGGCTGCAGTGGGAGGTGGGTGGGTACTCTTCAGAACTTTTCTATATGCAGAAACCAAAGTTACCATCAGCCAACATGTCACTGGGCTCCAGAGAAGGCACCAATGAGCCGTGCTGGGGAGCGGCTCTGCCCCGGCGCCCTGGCCGCCTTGCGCACATCCACATACATCACACAGGCAAAGGGTGGAAATGCAGCCTGAGTCTTGTGCAATGCTTTGTGATCCTCCTGGTACATGAGAGGATGGGAGGAGGCCTGTAAGGAGCTACTATGAGGCCGTCTCCCACTGGTCTACCTTCCCCCCTCACCCCCACACTCCCCTCCCACCCCACCCCCCGCCCTGGAGGCTACCATGAGACAATTTCTCTTTGCCTCCCGGGCCCCAGCGAGGTATGGAGTTTTCTGCTTTGCCTTCTCAGAATATCTAACTGCTTCAATATATAATATATAAACATAAATTTATAAAATATAAATTTTATATAAATATAAAATATAATTTCTAGAATCCGTTTTTTTTTTTGGCTACGCCATGCGGCATGTGGGATCCTAGTTCCCTGACCAGGGATCGAACCCGCGTCCCCTGCAGTGGAAGTGCAGAGTGTTAACCACTGGACCACAGGGGAAGTCCAAAATATAATTTCTAATATAAATTTATATAAATATATATTATGCAGAATATAAAACTACTTTGTGGCAGCCTAGATCGGGCTTCTCAGCAATGGGGTGTCCCAACTTGCATTGCTGTCATCCGGCCCCCTTTTGTTTCCGGGTCATCCTTTTTAGTGTGTGGAGCGAGGACCACAGAAAGCTGGCACTTTCAGCTTATTCTTCTTTTCACTGCCCATGTAAGTACTAAACTGTCTAAATCTAAAAGTGGCTCACTGTATTCTTAGCAGTCGAATCAGTCAGGTCTTGGCCTTGGCCTTGCCTTGTGTTGTATGTGTGAGACTGACAGGCCTCAGACAGGAAAAAAAGGCAAGCTTGTCATTTGTACTGTGATGTTTGTTGTGAAGGATTTCCCTGCGGGGTAGTTTGGGTGAAAACATTCAGATACGTGTTAATCCCCTCTGAAGAAAACGTGAAGTGGTCCAAACGCACTGCTGAGACCTTACTCAGGGACCAGGTCCCTGCTGACACATGTACTTCGAAGCTATTGGCCGTTTGTAACAGGGGGGCAGGGCATCCCAGCAATGCAGGCTCGGGACCCACAGACATTATCCTTAGAGAATCGCTACAGTTCATTTTGTGGCAAGTCTCCACTTCACTCATCTCAGTCCAATGAGGACACAGCCACTTGTAAAGATTTCTAGAAAAGATCTACCACCTTCTCCATCAACCACTGCAATCCTTGATCTACCAGGACATTCTTACTTCATTCTTAAATGATTCTCACACTGCGGTGGTGACCAGTAAAGTCCCTCCCTGCCCCCATAAAGGCAAGGTGCCCCATACAAAATACCCACAGGGAGGCTAGCATGTATAGCACAGTCCTTGACCTCCAGGGATTTATACTCCAAGAAGAAAGTCAAATTGAGCCACAGAAAACAAGCATTTAGGTATACAATATATGGTGCTATGTAATAAAAAGATTCAAACCAAGGGTTATAGAAGTGAAGGAGGGAAGGGAAATTTGCTTCTAATTTGGGGGATTAAGGATGACATTATGGAGGATGTGGCATTTGAGGTGGGCCTAGAAAAAAACATAAAATTTTAATAAGCACGGAAGGGATAATAATTGAGCAAACAGGAAAAACTAAAAGACCCTGGAATACAGATAATTCTGGAAACAAAAGAGAATTTTTTAAATTTAATTGTTTTCTTTAGAGTGATTGGAGATGACCTTTGCATCTATAAAATATGGACAGGTTACTACAAGCAAGAAACTGAGAACAAGAAAAATCTTGGGAATTTAAAATATAATTGCCAAAACAAGAGGCAATGAACAGTGAGTAAATGTAAATGAGCAAATGTAAGGAGAACCCAGTCATTAGAAATATTGAACAGTTAAAGGGAGAAGAGAGAAAAGAGAGCAGGCAGACAATTAGTAGAATAGTCAGAAACAAGAAAATTAACAGCAGCAGCTATGGATCCCCTAACTCCAACAAAGTGCTAGTTGCTTTACATACATACTTTACCTCATTTAATCTTCACGAAACACAGCAAGGTAAGTACTGTTATTAAGAAACCAGAGCTCAGAGAAACGAAGGAACTTGCCTCATGTCAGACAGGTAGCAAGTGGCTGAGGTATGTCTGACCTCAAAACTATTGCTCTTAACTCCCTCATTTGCAGGAAGGCAGAGGGGAAGCAGCAAGGAGAGGAAGAGGTTGAAAGTGCCAGGCTGGAAGCTGAGGTGTACAGGAACAAGGTCCTTCAGGAGCTGGGAAGGGACAAGGCCTCAGGCACAAGCAGGGAAGTGGCAAAGTGATGGAAAATGAGCCTGCCAGAGGGTGAGGGGCCTTTCTTCCTCCAAAACTCCAAACACCGCTGAGGAGACCCAGGGATGCTGAGACACAGTGAAGTGGGAGCAGACAGGCACCAGATCCAAGAGGACCTTGAAACCAACGCCAGGCCTGCCTCCAAGAGCAAGGCTATGCCTGATGACTCATTCCCCAGGACAAGGTCAGCTCCTGGCCAGCAGCCACTCAGGATGCTGCAGCAGGGCAGTACTCTGCACCAGGAGGTGCTGTCACATCCAGCCCCCCTCCACTGGTCTCCAGTAAGTGTGGCCAAAAAAGAAAGCCACCTTTGACTTTGTGTCACCAAACCATTTTCTTCCTGCTGGCCAACTGGAGGGCAAAAGGGACAAAAGTAAACCAAGGAAGGGATGTTGCAATTCCAAATTCCTCCACAAAATGCTTTCTAAATGCGTCTCAGCCGGCCTCCTATAAAGGGCAAGAGGGGCACAAAAAACTGACTACCCACCCTCGAAAATTGTTCAAGAGGAGTAGCCCCGCAAGTGTGAATTCTAAAACCCCAGAGCAGGTGGCCTTTTCAAAGAGCTAAGTTGATTTTATCACTAGCTTTACTCTGAATTCGCTGCACATTTCCTCCATAATCCAGGATGTGATAAGAAACCAACATAACAGGAATTCATCTTCCCCCAAGGAAAGGTGAGCATCTCTGAGCTCAACAGAGATAACTGGAACCTAATTACATCGCCGCTTTTCAAGACTTCCAGTAAAAGTGTAAAATGAAAGAGGACTGAAAGAGGCTGTTTAGCACAGCTACAATGTGACCACGTTTTCTTGAAACGTTTTCTTGGTGTGACACACCAAGTAGCTGCCATTTTTAGAAAGCGATCTGAAATCCCAGCAAGTGTCACTCAGTAGCAAAAAAATAAAGACCCTGATTCGAGAACTTTGGAACCTGGGTGCCCCAGAGCAGTATCTCCTTGTTAGATGTGATTAATTTTACACAAAGGGTAGGCCAGGAAGGCTGGTCTGGAAAAAGAAGAGCACCTTTGTGAAGAAAAACAAGTATGTGGCCTTCAGGGAGCTAAGCACATGTTTAATTTTGTGTTTTAAACTTCTCAGCAGACTGCAGATCTATAAAGGGAATCACTGAAAGTGAAGATAACGGCGACTTACCCAGAGCATCAGGCTGTTTTCCGCAAGACGGGGTGAGAAGTGAGAAAGCAAAATCTTCGCTTCACTTACACAAACTCCCTCTCCTTTGCAGAGAAACTTGATAGCTGAAATGGAGCCAGACGCTAATGCAGGAGTCTCTGCCAATAACTCTGTGCTTGTCCAACACTGACATCTAGTGGTCAGTTCTGAAACATATTTTTTATTTCTGAAAATGCTCCATTGGAAACACCAAGTAGATAAATCCCCCCTATGCTTTTTATTGTGAAAGATGTTTCTTCTTTTTCCCTTTGGAAAATATTGAACTATAATTTAATTTTTATTTCTGTAAAAATACAGTTATTCAATTTATATTTTTAGTTTAAAAAAGTTATAAGGGTTGTCATTCTCATTAAATAAGACTTGGCAGGGCTTGCCTGGTGGCACAGTGGTTAAGAATCTGCCTGTTAATGCAGGGGACACGTGTTCGAGCCCTGGTCTGGGAAGATCCCACATGCCGTGGAGTGGCTAAGCCCATGCGCCACAACTACTGAGCCTGCCTCTAGAGCCCGTGAGCCACAACTACTGAGCCCTAGTGCCACAACTACTGAAGCCTGCATACCTAGAGCCCATGCTCCACAACAAGAGAAGCTGCCACAACAAGAGAAGCCACTGCAATAAGAAGCCCGCGCACCGCAACGAAGAGCAGCCCCCACTCGCCGCAACTAGAGAAAGCCCGCGCGTAGCAACGAAGACCCAAAGCAGCCAAAAATAAAATAAATTTTTAAAAAAAGACTTGGCAGGTGTGTGAAAAAAGCACGGGATCTCTAATCCGAATTTGTTGGGTGTCATAATTATCTCTTATATCCATAAAGCACTAATCACTTTCCAAAGCATGACCAGTTATATTATCTCTTTAGATATTCAACAACTCTGAGAGGGCGGAATCAGGATCATTCTATTTTGCAGAAAAGGACACAAAGGCCCAGAAAATGTAACTAATACATCCAAGGTCATAGAGCAAGTCAGAGGTGATGCTAGTTCTAGAATAAAGGTTTTCCAATTTACAGGCCAGGATTCTTATCCTTAAGGCATATTTCCCTTTGCAGAAAGAAAGAAATTACTCTCAGCTGGTGAGGGAAAAGGCAAATGGGGACACACAAACACACACACCCTTCCTTTTGCTCTGCACTGTTAAAGCCCTGACATTAACTAATGAGCAGAGGGAGAAAGCCACAGTGGATGATAGCTGCACTCCATTTTAGTCCATCGAGAAAGACTTGGCTGAAGCTAATAGGCATTATTAACCTTCCCCTCCAGCCTACCAGAATCAGCCACCACAGTGAAGTGCAGGGGTTGATCTTTACAAACACCTTGGACCGTCATCCAAAGAGCTTGAGAGTTGGTTACCTTATGCCCAGCTTTATGCACCTTCCCCCAGCCAGGGCACAGAGCTGCATCCTGATGACACTAACAAGCTTCCTAATTATCATAAAAACCAGAGGTATACAGTGGAGGCACACTTGAGGGCATGATGAATGGACTATAAACTTACACATTTCTTCTGTGGGCAACTTACCAAAGGCTTCAGAATTTTAAACTGGGACTTTTTTTTAAACAGGATAATTAGCTGGGACTCTAAAAAAGAGAGATCAAACCATGAAGGTTTGAACACAAGTGAGCACTTCATAAATGTTCTCTGGAATGAAAATATTGCCATGAGATTCCCAAAGAGGCATGGAGCATCTGCCTTAGAGGCCTGTGGCCAAACTTGTACTGTTACCGCTTTGCTAGGTGAGGAACTGAAGCATGTTGTAGGGTGGAGATAGGAAGTAAGAGAGACCAGTCAACCAGACAACCGGGAGTGCAAGTCAACCCTTGGGGTTTAGATCACTCTGCCCCAAAGCAGCTCCATCTCTAGAAAACCAAGGTGTCAAATCCTACCGTTAATGTCCATTTAAAATGGCAAATTAAAAGGAAGTGATACAGCTTGCCATGTCAATGCTCTTATCCCACTTCTAGGGATCCTGTGCCAACTCAGTGGCCTGACCTCTTAATAACAATAATAACAACAATAGTAACAATTAACACTAATACAGTAAGTACTATTCTAAGGGCTTTATGTATATTAACTCATTAATCCTCACAACCCCATGAGGTAGGTGCTATGATCTCCAATTTACAGATGGGTAAGCTGAGGCACACAAGTAAGTAACTTAACCAAGATTCCACATCTTTTAAGTGGTGGGACTAGAAATTAAACCCAGGTCTGTCCAATTTCTGTGCCCATTCCCTTAACCTCTATATTAGTGGTTTTCAAAGTGTGGTCCCTGGACCAGCAGTATTAGCATTACGTGGGAACAAAATCCTCAGCCTTCTCTCTCCACACCTGCCCCCGATCAGACCTACCGAAACAACAACTCTGAGGTTGGGGCCCAGCCCTCTGTACTTTAACAAGCCACACAGGTGATTCTGATACACATGATAGCTTGAGAACCACTGTTCTATATGATACCACCTGTCTCTAAAAGTTAGTTGCAGGTGTAGAACATCAGCTCACAAAGAACACTCTGCCCAGTCAGGATGCAGCTTGATTTCTTGCCATTTGCCATTTTCTGATGAAACTGAACTGTGAGAAGGTAATTCAATTTGACTGTGGGCTTGGATTAATCTTGAATGTTTTGGTATCATTCCTTAGTCCTACCAAAATTCCAAGACACAGTTCAGTAACAGTAGATCCATTTTTTAGATGCAGAAATCAAAGCCATTCAAGTCATTGGATTATTGACAAAACCTCTCAGTCATTTAGTCCATCCTCCTTCCTCCAGAAATATACACATAACCAATTTGAGGCTGGTAAGCGATTATCTCTTAAAAAAGAAAAAAATATCTGGAGATGGGGGGAAGGAAATAATCTTTGAGATTTGGACTTCAGAGCTGTAGTCCTTCAGCTCAGGCTTGATTTGACCTCCTTTACTTGCTTTCTTCCCTCATGCCATCCCCCTATAGTCTTTATACCAGAAGAACCCAGCTCAGGTTTGCAGGAAAAATTACAGAGTCAAATCATATTAGCTTGTATTTATTGAGCATCTCCTAAGAGCCAAGAACTCTTTTAAGCACTTTATATATCACAACCACCCTGTGACATAAGTATCATCATTATCATCCCCATTCAACAGACAAAAACAATCAGGGCACAAAAAGGTGAAATAAACTTTTCCAGGTCCCATAAGTAGCAAGTGACAGATCCTAGCTGGGTTCTAAACCCAGAATGTCTGCTGCCAGAGCCCCCCACGCATAACACCATGTTTTGCTGCCTCTCTTTGGGAAATTCTTCATATTTCACCTATTATTTCCCCCTCCCAGTCTCCATACGTTAGCCCACCGGGAAGTCCTATAGTAGAGAAACTGTATAACCCAATTGCATTGTATAATCCATTGTATAACCCAATGTCTCCCAAACTTACTTGATCAGGGAACCCTTTTTTGTCTACCACGTACTAAAGTTCCCTGGAACAACTGGTCTTAGAAACACATTTTGGGAAAACCTAGTTTGGTCAGGAAGACAATTCTCTCACCCAATCTTTAAGCCACTGTGAGAAGGCAGATGGACTAATGGAGGAAAAAAGTGTGTGTGTGTGTGTGTGTGTGTGTGTGTGTGTACCATAGAACATGTATGTTTACTTGTGTTGCTGGTGGTGGTGGTGTCATTCTTGACACGTACCTAATGCCTTTACCACATCTTTGGCTAACCTTGAAGGACAAGAAAGACAATTAGGTCATCATGAGGGAAAGAAGCTTGTTTTATTTCTCTCAGAGTAGGCAGATGTAATTTGTATCACTGACAGCAAAGGCATGATGCCACCATCTCAGCCCTTTGCAAGGGCAACACTTTGTAAGAGGGAAGCACAGCTATGCCACCCACTACAAGACAAATGGCTAGCAGTCTCTGTGCACATTGTTCATGATGGGCAGTTTCCCCACCCACCCACCTCAGAAGTTCCAGAGTGCTTACCACCTTCATCCAAATCATCATGGAAGTTTTAGCCTATTAGCTTGAGTTACTCCAAATAGTCAGATGGAGATTTGGAGCAACATTCAGAAACCTCTTTCAAATATCTGTGCTCCCAGGAATTCTGCTTGATAGCATAGAGTATTGAACTTGTAGGATGTTGGAGCAGGAGGAGGGAGGGAGGATTCTACCTTTGACAATTAGCACCTCTCACACTGGGGAACAGGAGCAGGAAGGGCTCCAGATTACAGGGTAAATTGTTATCCGACTGACTTTTGGTGTCTAATCTGGAATTCCCCAAATCATACCAAGCTACAGGTTCAAATAAAATTAATCGTCATAAATAGCATTTCTCTGGTTTTCACCCAAACCCATTATTATGGTACCTCTAGGTCCTCCACTATTTCTCATACTCCCCAGTGGTTGTCTCAAGTCTATTCATAAGGAAGCCTTCTCAACTTTATGGACTTCTTAGGCTTCCACTACCTATAGAAGCCACATCACAGGCATCTCATCACTGCTACCAGTGTTCACCATGAATAACAAGGGCATTAATGCTTGTACCAAGGATACTGCTTGCACCTGTTACCAAAGCCTCCAGAGCTACATCAAGCCACTGATGCTGCCTTGCACTACTCTTAAAACAAAATGGCCGGGACTTCCCTGGTGGCGCAATGGTTAAGAATCCGCTTGCCAATGCAGGGGACACGGGTTCGAGCCCTGGTCCGGGAAGACCCCACATGCTGCGGAGCAACTAAGCCTGTGCGCCACAACTACTGAGCCTGCGCTCTAGAGCCCAAGAGCCACACCTACTGAGTCCACGCGCCCCAGAGCCCATGCACTGCAACTTCTGAGCCCGCATGTTGCAACTATTGAAGCCCGTGCGTCTAGAGCCCATGCTCTGCAACAAGAGAAGCCACCACAATGAGAAGCCCGTGCACAGCAACGAAGACCCAATGCAGCCAAAAATAAATTAAAAAAAAAAAAAGGCCCCAGGTGCTACTGCTGTGCCAATGACTGGAAGCCAGGTAGCATCTACAGCTCTGTGCTGCCCCTGGTGTCTCTGATGTACCACAGCCCTCCAAGTGCCAAAGCTGAGTTCTGTTCCCTGGAAACCCCATGTGCCAGGGTTGGCTATGTTCTGAGCCAACTCTCAATTAGGTCGGCATAAAAGCTGTGCTGCCTTATCTCCTTTCCATTGTCTCACAAAGCTCTTTAGAGAAACTACTTTTTTTCCTGCTTGTATCTTGTTTTTACTTTCACTATCCTCAACCCTTTGAGTCTATTTAGACACAAATCCTTGGGGAACTAGGCCAATGGGTAAATCTGAATGGTAGGCAATAGACTATACTCAGATTTGCCCAAACCCTCTAACAACTAAGGCACTATTGTTGGACCTAGCAAGTGACCATGACTCTGAGAAGTCTCCTTGGTAACCCATGGAGGAGTGGGATGGGAGGCTCTCTACAGCATGCCCAAAGAGATCTGAATCCTAGTGCAGAACCCAGCATAGGCTCTCTTCTACAAGAGATTTTATTCCCAGTACATCATTCTTACAAACCAATCCAAAAGACCATGGGAAGATGCATTGGACTAGGCAGAAAATGACCAGAATTCGAATTCCGGTTCTATCATTTATCAGCCATGTGAGCCCTGGGAAGGCCATTTAACCTCCACCTACTAGGATAACAATAACTTTCCTGACTACCCCCAGGCTTGCCCATTCAAGAAGTATGCATTGAGCTTTCTAAAAGACAGAAGACACAGTGCCAGGCCTGTTGCAGATGTAAAGAATAGTCACAGATTTTGCTAGGTATCAGCATGCAAACTAACAGTATTTTTGAGAAAATATTAGTTGAGTCCTTATTAATTGTCCTTCACTTTACATGTTATCTTATTCCTCACAACAGCCCTATGAGCATGACTAAGCACATTTTATAAATGAGGAAAACAGAAGCTCAGGGAAGATCATAAATTTATTCAAGCCACACAGCTAGTAAGTGGTGGAACTGGGATTCAAATCCAGGTCTATCCGATGCCAGAATCTGTGATTTTTCCACCAGACCATACTGCCTCATGTATATAAATAGCTATAATACAAGATAGAAAGTCATTCATCTCATAAGGCATAGATGAAGTGCCATGGAATCAAATGAGATGCATATGAAAGTGTTTTATAAACAGTCAAGCTGACACAATTGTAAGGTGTTTCTGTTATTATCACTAGGGTAAGTGCTCTATAAAATACGCTAGCTGTAAAATTCCATCTGTAAATAGGAGTTAACCAAGCCTTGTAGAGGTATAAAAGAAAGGAGTATTTAATTTCAGCTGCAACAGACCATTGGAAGGCAACTGGTGCCTCAAATTCAGTCACTATTCTAAATAGCCCAGCATCTGTATATGGGCGTAGGTAACCCATGTGAACAGATCAAGAGCCCCCAGAGCTCAACGGCAGCATCCAAGCAGAATGAAAATGAGTTCAGCACATTGCAACGTGCTGGATGAGCCTCCTGAGAGGACATATTGGGATGGGTTATTAAGATCACTTGGTGAAGCGGGAACTTGTTCAGGGTGTGTGGACCACTGTGACCACTATGGGCAAGACTGCGTACCCTAGCAGGGTGTGAGGAGCTGGTTTTTGAATGCAGACTGACACAGAGGCTCTTTATCGTGAGTTCAAGGTGTAATAATTATAGCTCACCTATACTGAGCACCTCCTATGTGCCAAGCACTGAGCTAAGCACAGCGTACATCTTAAGTCATCATATTGTGATGAAGCCAATTGTATTTATCTGATTAAGAGCACGTGTTTTGAAGTAATACACGCCACTATTTTGTTTTACATTGGATAAGTTGATTCAGTGCTCTGAGACTCAGTTTCCTAATCTGTAAAATGGAGATCATAATGCCTACCTCAGAGAGTTGTCATGAGAATTAAATAAGTTAATGAATTTAGTACAGTAAAGCAATTAATACTATACCCAGCAATATGAAATGTTCAATAAATGATAATGTTATTATTGTTATATTTTTCTATTGAAAGTTCAGCGTGGATCATTCTTTTGACTTCTAGGAAATAGTACTAGAGTCCATTCTAGGCATATTGGTTACCTATTGCATAACAAGTTACCCTAAAATTTAGCAGCTTACAATAACACATTTACTATCTCACAGTTTTTGTGGGTCAAGAATCTGGGCATGGCTAAATGGGGTCCTCTGCTCTAGGGTTTCTCACAGGCTATAATTAAGGTGTTGGCCAGGGCTGGGGTCACATCTCAAGACTTGACTGAGGGAGGATCCTCTTCCAAGCACATTTGTGTGCTTGTTGGCAGGACTCAGGTCTTGCACAGGCTGTCAGCCTGAGGTTCCTCACTGGCTATTGGCTGGAAGCCACCCTTGGTTCCTTGCCAAATGGGCCTCTCCAACATGGCATCTTGCAAAGCCAGCAAGAGAGAGAGTCAGCTAGCAAGATGGAAGTCACAGTCTTATAACCTAGTCACAGAAGTGATATTCCACCATTTTTGCTGTATTCTATTCCTTAGAAGTAAGTCGCTGGATCCAGCCCAAAGAGGATTACACAAGGGCATGACTACCAGGAGGTGGGGATCACTGAGAGTCACCTTAGAAGTTTGCCTTCCACACTGAGAAAGGTAAAAAAATCAAGAGTCAAATGTATAAAACATGGTTCTTCACACTTAGATGTATTCTTTTTGCTACTTCAGGTTTGTGCATTCATACTAGGAATTCTAATAAATTTCATGGTCTCTTTAAAATATTTTAAAAAAAAGAGTCAAGGAGAAACTCTTAAAGGGCTTTGGTGTATAAAATTAAGATTCAAAGTGAATTGTGAAAATAAGTATAGGCTATTAAGGGAACAATTAACAAGGAAAAATATTACTAGGTGTTTTGGAGGTTTTGTTTCCCTCAATGATAATAAAAGGATTGTTTTTTTTTTTCTTTGATGAATGTTTAGCTTGCTTAAGCTCATTTTATAATAAGAAGATTTTCACAGGGAACTGTATTCAATATCTTATAATAACCTATAATGGAAAAGAATCTAAAAAAGAATACATACATAAATATATGTATGTATATGTGTGTGTATATATATACATGTATATGTATAACTGAATCATTTTGCTGTACACCTGAAATTAACATAACATTGTAAATCAACTATACTTCAATTTTTTAAATGTATTAAAAAAAGATTTTAATCATGATCATACCCATTTTATAGATGAGGAAACTGGCTCTGAGAGAACTTGCTCAGGGTCCTTAAGAGCAAAGTTGGATTGAAATCCAAGTCTGTTCAACTCCAAAATCTCTGCTTTTTCTGCTATAACCATTTGCCCCCCATATTTAGCTAATTAGTGTGATTTGTTCTAGTTTAGTGTTCATGTTTTAGTTTTGTTCAACGCCTTACTTTTGATTATGCACATATATATCCTACCTTTATCTCCCACACCCATAATCCTTATCATAAACTTTATCTCCTCCCAAACTGACAGTAGTTGTTATTTAGAAATTTAACACCAATTCTTTATAACTTAGAGCAAAACATCTTTTTTTAAAATAAATAGGTGATATTTTATTTGTGTTCCTGTGGTCCTCAGGTGCTAGGTAATATTTTGTCAATGCTTTTCTGAAAGTAAAAATACTAGTCAGGATTTCTTTTTTGTACAGTTCTGGTCCATACCAGCAATTCTTTGCCAGTGTGTAGGAAACAAGATTTTCAGCATGATTCAAAATTTGTACACATTAAGAGTGCAGAGCACCTTGATACTGAAAAGCAAATGTGGAGAACAAAAGGAGTTATCATACGAGTAACCCACACTCCATTGCAAGGATATTTTTTTTAAGCAAACAAAACAAATTTTGCAGGCATACATACAGCCATCATTGACTGAGCACCCAGTGTATACACACAAGGAATTAAGCTTATTAGATACTGAGCAGGATACAATCCTCTATAAGACATAGGAGATCCCTGCACTCAGGGAGCAATGCCATCCAGCATGAACCCAAGTGAGCATAAGCTCCTCAAAACAGACATTTCCAGATGGAGTCACTTCCTATCCAGATTAACCACTTGAAACTACAGGATGAATTCTTTACATCACCAGGTTTTTCATGGGTATATAAAACATCATATCCATCCTGTCCTCACCTGTGTTTGGCTAGTAGACTTTCTTGGATCTTGGAGATGGTGTTATTTGCCACGGCAGGATTTCTCAGTTAGACTGGAAGCATCAGTATGTATCATATGCTTCCACTTATCTTTTAAGGGTATATATGGAGTAGTATATGCTCAGATTATTTTTGGAAGGACGTGTAAAACAATAACATTTGCCTCTAGAGAGGGGAAGATTGAGAACTGTGGAGGTGGGAGAGGAACACTCACTTTTCACTATATGATCTTTTGTATAACTTGAACTTGTTACTGTGTTTATGTATTACTTTTTTACTAAAATACTTCAAATAATTTTTAAAGATTCAAAAAATAAATCGAGTTCTTAACTAGGCATTTCTTATAGAGCTTTTGGCAAAATACACATAGAGGCAGTTTAACCTTAATAGTTGGGGTTCTGGAGCCAGATTACATGGGTTTGAATATCTCCACCACTGGGCAAGATACGGGGAAAATAACTTGACCTCTCTAAGCCTCAGTTTCCTCCTCTGTAAATGGTGGCTCTGTTGTAAAGCCTGCTTTTCTGAGAACTAGGATAAAAGGAGGCTTTGGCAAGAGGTGATCCTTCCTGGAACTTGATTCAACGGGTAAAGTAAAGGAAAAGATGGCTCTGATCCATCATCTCACATTTCCAGATGGGAGTAGGGGTAAATAATCATGTTGTGTCTATGGATTTGAAATTAACAAATGGTAATAATGAGACTTGTTTCACTGAAGCCTCAGTTGCTTCCACAACCGTCTCTATTGCCTTTACTTTGCTTCAAAATGGGGCCACTCAAGAGAAGTTGTCTTTCTAGTCCTTCTAGGACTTCGGTGGTGATGAATAACTGTAAAACACTATTTGCCCTTAATTCCTTGAGTATCAAAAGGCCTGCTTGGCTGCCTAATATCAGAGCAGAAGAAGGGTGTGGAATGAATTGAGAATTGGGCAAACCTCCACACCGCTGGCCAGAAAAGTCCCAAGTGCCAGGCTGCCCTTTCTACCCTTCTCCTGCATTCATGCTCCAAATCCAGGGTGCCAAAACTAATCCACCTGCCTTGCCATTCTAAATGAACTTTCACTCCCTTTAGTAGTCTACAACATACAAAAACACTTTGGTCTAAGAGTAAAGAAAAGAGAGGCCAGTGAAAAGAAAGCACTGATTGGATACTTCCAGAAAAATAAAAGAAAGTTAGTCTGCTATCAAGAGAAAATAATCGCATTAAGGGATTTGTTTTCAAATTTGGTCCAAGTAGACGGCTATTGTTGGTAAGCAAATAGAAGACATTCCTCTTAATCTAGAATGGCACAAATTTCCAGAGATGTAATCAATACAGAGATGTAACATAGCTTCCAGGACATGGCTATGTTACTGCAGTAGACAGTTCTCTGGTACAGACTACCCCGTTAAGAGTCACTACTGAAGTATTGGGCGTTACCCTGCAGTAGGGTGACTAGGGTGCCTTGTGGAAGTAGAGGAGACACGATCACATGTCACAGCAGGGACATGTGACAACATGCTTCCATTTAAGGCCTAGGAATCAACTGGAGAAAATTTCACAAAAAGAAGATCCCTAGGTCCCTCTTCAAATCCACTGAGTCAGAATCTCCAAGGAGTGGTAACAGAGCTTGTATGATATTAATAAGTATTATAGCTAATATCTGTTGAGAATTTGCTATGTGTACCAGACACCATGCTAAGCATTTTACGTGTATTATCTCATTTAATCCTCACAACAACCTTCATAAGGGTTCAATACTACTATTATCAACATTTATCAATACAAAGGTCCATGACTGTTTTCACTGTGCTCCTTGTTAAGCATCTTTCTTCAATATCCTCCCTTAATCCGCTTGAAAACAAATGCTCTTCTTTTTTTATTTTAATATTTATTTATCTATTTATTTGGTTGTGCCGGGTCTTAGTTGCGGCAGGCGGGCTCCTTTAGTTGCGGCTTGCAGGCTCCTTAGTTGCGGCTTGCCAGCTCCTTAGTTGTGGCATGCATGGGGGATCTAGTTCCCTGACCAGGGATTGAACCCGGGCCCCCAGCACTGGGAGCATGGAGTGTTAACCACTGCACCACCAGGGAGGTCCCACAAATGCTCTTCTGCATGGCCCAAATTGTTGGGGTTTTTTTTTTCTCCTAAGCTTACCCATTTTATGATACTGCTTCTTTGGTGGAAATAAAAGCCTTTTCTCAGCCCAAGATCCAAGATCCAAGCCCACAGCCCTGCGTGCCTTATACTGCTTCCCTATTCTTGCTTAATGTCCTGTAGAACTCACAGTGAGACTGCTTGGAAAATTAGATCTGGAAAGAAATTCTCTCTTTTCATGGGCAAAGCATTCAATAGGGGAAAGGCAGAGGCCATGAGACTGTCTTTTGAAGGCAAAGGGGTCTTCTTGTTCTTAAAGTAGCAATACACATCAAATTCCTCAGCAGGTTGCTTGTAATAATAATAACAGCTAACATTTATTGAACACTTTACTATGTTCCAGGCACTGTACTACATACTTTAAATTCATTATCTCATTTAATATTCAATATAACCTTGTAAGGCAATTGTTATTCTTATCCCCCATTTTATGGATGAAAAGACTGAGGCCAGAAAGGCAAAATGATTTGCCAGCGATCACTTAGCTATTAATTGACAGACGGGAATAAAATCCAGTTCTGTCCTGACTCCAAAGTTGATATATTTAACCACTCAGTCTCTAATGTCAAGACCAAAAGAAGAGGTATAATTGGGACTTGTCTTTGTGTTTGTGTTATGTGTGGGTTTGGGGGATTTTTGTTTGTTTGTCTATAAAAAAGAAGAGGGTTTTATTTTCCAGTCTACTTGGCCTCAGGAAGCAAATATGGTGAATTAGAGGCATGGTAGATTTCTGGCCTGGCTAACTGATGTGTGTCAAAATCACAAATCAGTGTGTTAGAACTACTGTCTTTTTATCAAGTAGTATAAAGAAGTAATTTCTCCCTCTAAAGTGAACATCTGAAGAGATTACCTAGCACCCATTTCCTTCTCAGAGGTGGAATCTCACTCTTGGTATCATCTCCAAAGCCCACATTTCTATCTTTTAGCCCCAATAACGACATAGAGATCAGCAATGCTGATAGTCTGTGCCCTACTCAGAGATCCTTCAGTCCTCTCCCCTCCTTTTCAGTATACATCTTGAAAATGCTCCCCCAAATACATTTTAGTCCCCCCAAATATAAAGCCTTCTTCCCAACCACCCATGATCAAATTGCTGTCAGTGACAAACAGCCCTCATCAGTACATGTTACTACTTTTAGAAGGGAATGCAAGAGCCTAAAATCTGTTCCCTTGCAGCCAATGACTCTCTTCGTAGTGGGAAACCAGATATGGCCTCTCTGAGAGATAGGAAAGAGGCAAAGAGAGTTCTCAGCAGCATAGAAACACCTCCCTCTCAAGCTACTCTCCTTCAGGTGGCTGAGCTATCAGAGCTGAGAAGGGGAGGCAGAAGGTGGGCTAGGTATGAAAAAACTAGCTTTCCCATCAGAGTCAAGCAAAGGAGAATTCATGCCCATTGCAACCAGAAACTTAAGTGCTCTCTCCATTTTGGTCTCTCACTCTACAATTTTTCTTCTCACTGTTTTTAGTCATTTTCTGTGTCCCTGCCACACACAGGCTCACATACACGTCCTGCTCCACAGCTTCTGTCCCTGGTTCAACTCTGTCAATATGACTTCCAATGTGCCAGTGCAACTACAAAGAAATACCATAGATATGGTTTACATTTGCATACATTTGCATTTGTTGTACACGTGCGCACACACACACACACACACACCCCTACACCTACACCTCCTACAGGGACATCTCACTTTTCACAAAAGAGTACTCCTGAAAATTCAGTAAATATGAAAATTTTTATAGATGAAAGTCAATTTAAACTCAATTTAAAGGACTTTCCTGGGACTTCCCTGATGGCCCAGTGGGTAAGACTCCATGCTCCCAATGCAGGGGGCTGGGTTCGATCCCCGGTCGGGGAACTAGATCCCGCATGCATGCCAAAACTAAGAAGCCTGCGTGCTGCAATGAAGATCCTGCGTGCTGCAACTAAGACCCAGAGCAGCCTAAATAAATAAATAAATAAATAAATAAAAGAATGGTTTAAAAAAAATAAACAAATAAAAACAAATGACTTTCCTAAATCATTTTCACACATACAAGCATTTATTACAATAATTTTCATTGACAGTGGGCACAAAAGCATGGATGGAAATACTTTGCAAACTGTAAAACATTAACATATACTACTTATCATCATTATTCACTAAGCAGGTAGGGGTGATAATGGGTACAATTTAAAGGGTTCTGCTGTAAACCATTATTATAACATGATTAATCCTTAATGTAAACATTTATACAAATGGATTAGAATACACTGAATACAATGTAAGTCTTCTTACATTGAAGCAAATCTACTTACATTAGACTGTGATTGCCCTTCATTTCTATTATATCCAAATTGGATTATACATTTTTTTGAACGCAGTGATGGGTATGGCATTAAAAGACAAAGCACTGAATGAGAAAGAGTTTTAATTCCTTCTCTATCATCAACTGACTGCTTTTCATTGCTCCAACTTCCTCATATGTATTTTTTTAAGTGGTCATAATACCATCCTGCCAGTTTAATATGGTTGTTGAAAAAATGAAATAAAAAATGAAATAATATATGTGAAGACAAGACTTCACATATAAAGCATAAGGCAGTATACTAGGTGGAATTCTGAGATGACCCCCTGGTGTACATACATCTTCTCTCAGTTATTCAAACACAAACCTAGGTGCTGCTGTAAAGAGATTTTGCAGATATAATTAAGGTTCCAAATCAGTTGATCTTAAAATAAGGAGATTATCTGAGTGGGCCTGACGTATGACATGAGCCTTTAAGTCTGAGATTCTGAAATACAAGAAGGACTTGATGCGCTGCTGCTGGCCATTCCACCATTCACCCAACTCAGTTCTACTCTTCAAGTCTGATTCTTTTTGTCATGTGACCAGTGGCAGATTCCTTCTTTGTGGAAGCAGGATGATATTGACATATTAACCATAGTGGTTCCCATCCCATTATTTCCTTTTATTCTTTTGCTTTTCTCATCCCTCCCACCCATACTAGAGGACTCCTTGGGCCACAGAGAGGATGAATCAGATGAGAAGCAAGAGAATTATATGCTAATGGGAATCCCTGTGCCCTACCAGCCTGAACCACTTTCTTGGGGACAACCATAGAACCCAACAGATAGATCTGGGGGCTCAAAAGTAAACAAGGCCTGTGCCAAACTTCCTGGGAGGAGCCCAGAGTAGTGGCAAGCCCTGCAGAGTTATTCCTCACCAACATATAAAAGGGGAAATAGAGATGGCTGTGTGATGAATCTACACAAACAAACTTGGGACAGCCTCGTGGGACTTCCTCAGAGTGCTGTGAGATGCAACCAGATGTTTCCCATGTATCCAGAGGAGCAAGGAAGTAGCTGAGAGAGAGCTGAACTTGGAGAGACTTAGTGATCAGGACAAGAAGAATTCAACAGTGATGGATACCACAGTGGAAAGAAGAAACACCTCAAACATAGATGTCATCTGCAGCTGGGGTGGAGGGAGTTGGTCCTCTGAATTCACTCAGGAAACCCTGAATTGACTGAGATTGCTTAAAGAAAAAAAGACTGAAGACTGAAAATAAGTTTCTGCCAACTGGCTGAATGGAAGCTGAAAACAAATACAGGAAAAAATTTTACATTTCCAGCACATGTAAGTAATATGGACTTGTAACCAAGCAGGACCCCATGGGGCCTTTAGGCAGTGGGGGGGGGAACAGGCCCCTCCCCCATGTCCTCTGCTTTAGCTCCTCTCTGAAGTACCTAGATAACAGTATCTGATGCACATTTCCTGAGTTGTTTTACTGATTTGAAAGCCCCCCACAGAATGGAAGATGTTAACTACTTGATGACCCTGACCGCATAGCCCCCAGGCCTACTGGAGCCTGAGGATTGATAATGTTGACCCCTGTGACAGTGCCCTGTTACCTCACCATCAACCAATCAGAGAACTGTGCACCAGCTGATCACATACCCTGCGATCCTTCTCCCTCACCTGGCCTTTAAAAATGCTTTCCTGAAACCCATTGGGGAGTTTGGGTGTTTTGAGCATTAGCTGCCCTGAACTCCTTGCCTAGCGCCCTGCGATAAACCCTACACTTTTCTTCACCACAACCTGGTGTCAGTAGATTGGCTTTACTGTGCATGGGCAAGCAGACCCAAGTTTGGTTCTATAACAGACTGAGATTCATACCTACTATATTTGCTTCCAGTTGAGGGTCTTCATAAAGGAAGGAATCTGATGAACCCAGTTACATGCTAGGCCGTAGGGTCATGAGCCAGTGAGGATATTGCTGTGCCTGAAGGGTCAGGTACTCATCCCTGGTCCAATAAGGAGAAGCGGGTCTGAAGTTTATTAGTAAAGGTAGGTTGACTACTTTAAAAGAAATCTCTGTGGCTTAACATAAAAGGGTTTAATGGTTTCTTTCAATGGTGAGAAATAAACGTGAGTGACATGGATTGTGGGGTCTGATATGGACTGCGGGGTGGGGTGGGAGGAGGGCTCTGCTCCAGGCAGTTATTCAGGTATCCAGCCTCCTTCCACTATGTGGCACCTTTTAGGGCCTCTGAGTCCTCCACTAGATCCTATTCATCCAGCAGGCAGCTTTTGAAAAGAGAGTGAATGGAAGGTTATGAGGGAGGTTTCGGCGGGCCAGGGCTAGAAGCGGCACTCATCATTTCAGGTCACGTTCCATTGGTGAGAACTGTGACGCAGCCCCATCTAGAGCAGGAGGGCAGGGCAGGGCAGTGTGGTGCTGTGCTCAGGAAGAAGAGACACAGACATTAGTGATCCCTAGTAGTCTCAACCAGGCCATGAGGACAGAAGAAGGGCCAAGTCAGGTGGTGGTAGTTACTATCCTTGTTCCCTCTCCAAAAGGCTGTGTACAAGGCTTTTCATGAAGTAGATGCTTAAGGAGCAAAATCTATAGTCATACGAATTCCCTGAAATAACATCTGTTTTTAGAGCAGAAGTTGCCAGAAAAGATAACTAACGCTCTGGAGAAGACAGGAAGAAGTGAAGTTCCTCACGCTAAAAGCTGCCTGACTGAAGGTTTCAGACAAGAGCAAAAAAGCGTGAACAAGTCACTTTGAAAACTGTAATGACATATCTTGATTACAGTCATAATGAGCCATAAAGCTTGGAATTTCATCCTGTGTCAAAGCCTCCAGGTATGGAGCATTCTTGAATCTCATTTTTATTCTAACCAAAATGTGAGAAGCCAACCACCAACAAGCCAGCCAAAAAAGCCAGAGTCCCCTTGACACATTTTGCTCTTAAGGGAACACAGACCGGAAGCACTCAAAAAGAACCATCGAGATGCAAACCCCAACCTTCCAAAGTGCAAAATATCAACAAATCATATCTACAATACAAATTGTGGTGTTTTCTTTTGTAAATTAAATCCCGTTTTAAAAAATAAATATTTCCAGAAAAATATGAAAATATTTAAGACATGTATGTATAGGAGTTGCAAGCTGAGGAATTCGTGCAATTGTTACTTTTTTCCTATTTGCCATGGATTTTTAAAACCTTAAGGTTTCTCTGAGAAGGGAGAAAAATAATGGCAATACCAATTTATAGCTTAAAAAGATAATTTTTTAAATGTACAAACATCCTTTTCCTTAAGGCTTTTAAGGTTCTAATCTGAGAATCAGCTGTAACAGTTGCATTTTCACGGTTACAGGTATACATGGTCAGCCTGCAGTTAGCCGGAAAATTCCATTCTGTGAGCATTTTGTTTAAAAGAGGCTTTGCTAGAAATGCTTATTAAATAAATAAATAATGAAATTGAACCAACTTGACTGCACATGTCCCTGGCTGATCTATAGATCTAAATGTCCTCTGAAGCATGAATTGCCTGACATTTTATCTTTGGATGAATATTGCTGCCAATCATTCACTTACCCTTTCAAAAGTTTCATTCATTTCCCCACAGGAAACTCTCTGAACCCCAAAACGCTAAAAGAAAACTGGGAGGATTTGTATTCACAGGCTTCTAGGGGCTGTCTGAGGGTCACCATGGAGGTTATCTTCATGTTGAATGGCTTTTCGGCCAAAGCCCACTGGCCACCCAGCCCAAGTCCCTCTAAGACAAGAGGCTAGTCTCCTCCTGATGAGGAAAAGCATCCTCTCTCCCAGGGAGTGACCTTGTCAAATTTGAAGGTCACAGCTTATCTCCTTCCTGTCTGTTAGAGTATTTGCTCAACAACTGAGATAAGTTATCTTTACTAGCTTAAGAGCAGACCTCCCTTAGAGCCTACAGAGCAAGGGCGCCACAATAATGTCCCTACTGAGCATTCTGAAAATTCTCTCTCTTCTTCCATCTAAACCTTTTATTCAGTCAACATCTATATTGATTTGACCTAAACTGCAATGGAGTACCTGTTGCTGCTATTTTGGAAGAAGGATTTATTGAGCAAATAAATAGTAAGTTTATTACACAAGTAAGTTGGGTGTGGGGCTTCATGAGCTCCAGTTTAAAAAGCTCCCTCAACACACACCTCATTTTATCCTCATAATCATCCTATGAAACAGGTTTTATTGTCCTTATGTTACAGACAAGGAAACTGGGGCTCAGAAAGGTAAGGTGACAAGATCCAGGCTACACAGATTGGGTTGTAAATAAGGACACAGACATCATTGCCATCAACATCATCATCATTATTATTATAAACAATAATAGCATTTAGTATGTATTGACCAGTAATTATGTAACAGGTATTTTATTAACTGTTTTACATGCATTACTGATTTTAATTTATGTAATCAGCCTGTAGATTAGGTATTATTATCTCTCCCATTTTACAGATGAAAAACAGTGTCTCAGAGAAATAAAGCAACTTGCCCAAGGCCATACAGTTAATAAGTCTTAGGATATGTTTAACCTGTCTAAGAAAATAAACTGTATTTTAGAAATTTGACAAATTCATTTTTTAAACACAGTTATCAATTAAAAATAATTCTTACCTACTCATAAAAAATTGGGGAGGTGCTCTAGATGGAATATTATTGGTAGTCTGAGTTACCATAAGATATAAAACTGAATTTCTGTATTAAACAATTTAGATTTTTCACTACTCCAAAATCCCCACATTTTGACTGAATTAGTGATACTTTATTATAGTTCTGGCATTTTGGAGGGATGAGAAACATCCAAATTATAATTTGAAAAAGCATATTCTTGCAATTGCTTTGATTTGCTTTAAGTCATGATATTTGTTTATTTATTTATTTATTTATTTACTTTTATTTTTGGCTGCCTTGGGTCTTCGTTGCTGCTCACGGACTTTCTCTAGTTGTGTCAAACAGGGGCTACTCTTCGTTGTGGTGCACGGGCTTCTCATTGCAGTGGCTTCTCTCGTTGCAGAGCACGGGCTCTAGGCACACGAGATTCAGTAGTTGTGGCACGTGGGCTCAGTAGTTGTGGCTCGCGGGCTCTAGAGCTCAGGCTCAGTAGTTATATTTTGAAATTTCAAACTGCATGGAAAAGTTGTGAGATTCTATACATATCAAAAGGCAGTCAAAAGTTATCATTGCTATAGTTGATTCTCCTCTCCAATGCATACACACACACACACACACACACACACATTCCCTCATCTCTGGTCTTAGAGATTCTCACCAGGGCTTACAGGATAGTGCACACACACACAGACAGACATACAAACAGTAAACCCATAGCAAACTAAGCCCCTACTATGTGCCCACAAGCTCATGACATTAGAACACATAATACTCCTCCTGGAGCAAACAATCTGACTGGAGAAATAAAACTCACACAAGAAGAGCTGAGGGAACACTTAAAGCAACAAGTGCTACCCAATGGTCAATTCTTTTGGCTGTTCATCAGAATCATCTTGGGAACTTGTTCAAATACATGTACCCCAGCCACATCTCTGGAGATCTGGCTGCTCCAGGGAGTCTGACTAGTGAGAAATGGAATATTTCCCACCAAATCAGTAAACAAAGGATGTCACAGTCATCAGCAATTGCAGCCACCACCAGACAGTGAGCTGGTGAGCCCTGAGGGAACTCAGGAAGGAAAGAATACCTGCTATCTAGCAGCCATCAGACTGCAGCCACTCCCTATGGTGAGCCCTGAGGAAACTCAGGATGTGAAAATACAGGACACTTGCCCCAGATAGCTGAGGTACATATCAAAGGAATGATTTCAGTGAGCCCAGACTCTTGCATCTTCCCACACATAGAAAAGCGCTAAATTCCTTAACTTGGGATATCTGGTTTTCTTTAATTATCAATAATCTTTTGATGCTCCCAACTACGTGCCCTTTGTTGCAAAACTCCTCTATATCCTAGCTCCCCCCTCGTCTCCTCAGAGCAGTTCTCTCAGGGTTACTTGAGATGCTGCCTCCCGGGCTTTAAGTCCTAAAAATTCCCACCAAATAAAACATAACTCTCAACTTTTAGGTGGTGAATAACTTTTTAGTCGACACTAGGTACTGCTCGAATTCACTTCAAGAGGGGCTTATTAATGTTGTGGACAGAACCTGAGATTATAGTTTCCTAACACCTCGTTTTCAAAGCAAGGCCAAACGGCAAACATGGCAGATCACGAGCCAATAAAGAGGGCATATTCACCCAATTTGCAGAGGAAACAAACCTGGAAGGACTAGTGAGTGACAGAAACTAACCCTAATAATCTATCTGCAATCCTATGAAGAATTGATCAAGTAGAATTCCTTGAGTGCCACCACATGCCTCACACAGGCGGCAGAAGTTAATACCCACGTTCACTCCCACACATGCACAAATGGAGAGTCATCCTCACACGTCACACAGGTAGGTACCCTGCTGCCAAGCCGAGTCCCTAGTCTAGTGTCTGTGTCCCAGTAGAGAACTGCTTGCCACTCTGCCTGGCCACCCTTACGTTACATGGCAGCAAGCCCTTTCTGCTTGCAAACCTCCAAAATCCTATGTGGACCTCGCATATAAAACCCCTGAGGCTGCCAGGCCTCCAGAGGAGCCTGCTATGTGCATTGGAGGAGACGGGAGACCAGATGTGCTGGGCACAGAGATGGACTCCCCAGCTCCTGCCTCAAAGAAGGACCTACTGCCCAGTTCCCAGGAAGGAGTTCAGCAGACAACCTCCAGCTGTCAGCGCCTTTCGGTTGTGCCTCAGCTGCAGAATGGCCTCACCTGAGATCACATCTGTCCAGGGACAACCTGCATCCAATGACTGAGCAAGGCAGTGGTGGAAAAAGGCCAAGCCATTGCAGGTCTACATAGGACAGCTCTGATGGACAATCCTTATTACAGAACTTCCCCACCAAGTTGGCCAACGCTTTGACCAGCCTATCTCCCAGTTCACCTTCTGCCTCTGCCCAATCCTGCTTCTCTCCTTTCACTTCATGGGTATTAAATCCCTAACAAATGGCTTGCACCTCAAACTATTTCAGCATCTGTCTCCAGAGAATCCACCCTGTGACACCAGGCCAGGCCAGTTCAGTGACAAGACCAACTGTACTTGGAAGAGAAAAAGGCAAGGGACTTCTGGGGTCCTTGGTCAGGGCTGCCACTACCTTGGTGGTCCCCAAGATGCAGAAGTTTGCTTTGCTCTGGCTTCAAGTAAATCTCTGGCACTCAGAACTATGTACATAGATTTGTCCAGGTCCCTGTTACTGAGGATAAATCTGACGACAGAAAGGCAGCGGGAGGAAGCCTTATCCCTGGGGAGAATTAGCCATCAATATAGAGGACTGGTTAAATGCATTAGGATACACTGCTATCCTGGAATGATCCACAGCCCTTAAAAAGAAAGGGTGGGACAAAGTGAGAGAGTGGCATGGACATATATACACTACCAAACGTAAAATAGATAGCTAGTGGGAAGCAGCCGCATAGCACAGGGAGATCAGCTCGGTGCTTTGTGACCACCTAGAGGGGTGGGATAGGGAGGGTGGGAGGAAGGGAGACGCAAGAGGGAAGAGATATGGGAACATATGTATATGTATAACTGATTCACTTTGTTATAAAGCAGAAATTAACACATCATTGTAAAGCAATTATACTCCAATAAAGATGTTAAAAAAAAAAAAAAGAAAAGGGGGGGAAACTTCAAGATGGCGGAGGAGTGGCATGGACATATATACACTACCAAATATAAAATAGATAGCTAGTGGGAAGCAGCCACATAGCACAGGGAGATCAGCTCGATGCTTTGTGACCACCTAGAGGGGTAGGATAGGGAGGGTGGGAGGGAGACGCAAGAGGGAGGGAATATGGGGATATATGTATACATATAGCTGATTCACTTTGTTATACAGCAGCAACTAACACACCATTGTAAAGCAGTTATACTCCAATAAAGATGTTAAAAAAAAAAGAGGTAAAAAGTTTATTTGCTGACATGAGTGTCCAAAATACATTATTATCTGAATTTTAAAAAGCAAGTTTTAGAACAGCTTTTGTAATACAATGCCATTTTAAAGTTAACACAGTGTAGTCCCATTTTAAATAAATTTAGATTATAAGAATTTGAAATACAGTAAGTCCCCTACATACGAATGAGTTCCGTTCCAAGAGCATGTTCATAAGTCCAATTTGTTCGTAAGTCCAACAAAGTTAGCCTAGGTACCCAACTAACACAATCAGCTATATAGTACTGTACTGTAATAGGTTTAGAATACTTTTCACACAAATATTACATAAAAAACAAAGAAAAAAATAAAGAAAAAATTGTTAACCTTACAGTACAGTACCTTGGAAAGTACAGTAGTACAGTACAACAGCTGGCATACAGGGGCTGGCATGGAGTGAACAGGCAAGAAGAGTTACTGACTGGAGGAGAGAGAGGAGGTGGGAGATGGTAGAGCTGAAGGATCGTCAGCAATAGGAGACGGAGGGCAAGCTGCAATTTCACTCACTCCTGACGTTGATGGCACAGGTTCTGGTTCCTTGCTGGATTCAATCCTATCTACCCTCTTGAAAAAACAATCCATGATGTCTAGGTAGTACTGTACCAGCTACATCACCGCTGCTTTTACACCTCTTCCAGCCATCCTGGGCTTGAAATAAAGATACTGTACTACTGTACTCTATACAGTACTGTACACTAAATTACACAAAAGCACAACAACTTGCAGAAGATGCACGCACGTGACAATGTATGCCAGACACGTGAACTAACTTACGTGATTGGACATGTGAATGCACGTTCGCATCTTTGAAAGTTTGCAACTTGAAGGTTCATATGCACGGGACTTACTGTATTTTGATATAAAAATATTTCAGTCCCGGTTTATGCACAACATTTGAAATAATGCAAATCTCCCCAAATTAAAACGTCATCAAGAATCACATAATTTCAAAACCTGAAGGCCAAGTGAATTGTAAGGCATATTTCTACTGTTGCCACGTGGTGGCGCCACTTTAGCTGATCAACAGAAATTCTGGTCTTCCTTTGTCAAGACTGGTCTTGAATTATGCAAATTTCTAATTATGTTGGGCCCTTGGGAACACATTCCTTGCATAAAACACAGATGCCCTGAATACTGGTAGGTAGAACACTTGGAGGACTATATACCAAACTTAACTGGAGTTATCTCTGGAAAGTGGAAATGGGGAGGGTGGATGTTACCTATGTTGTACACTTCTAATTTTATTATTTTTTTATTCAGTAAGAACGGATGTATAACAGGAAACAATTTCTGATGAAAATAAATACCTTCTTTGGATTCTTAAGTAAAATCCCAAGTGTATTTCAAATGCCAGGCAGATGGCAGATGGCAAACACAGGCAGAGCAGGACGCAAGTCATCCTCTGGCCAGGCATCTGGTGTTGCATATGAAAGAGTCAAAGCCAGAGGAATGCGAATGCCTCAGCCCCTCTGGCCCTAGCAATGTCTTTGCCTTGTCGCAGGTTTCCTCCCAGGCTCCCTCAGCCCTGCAGCCTCTAGCCCAGAGCCACTGCACAACACAACCTTGCCCTTGTCCTGATTCTGAGCCTGGAGCTTCCATCAACCTTAGAGGTAACACCTGGAGAGGAAAACTCCTGCCAGAATTGGCCAGAAGCCCCAGTGAAGCTCTAGGTCACCGTGCCACTCTGACCCTCAGAGGAGGGCTCAGGGGTTAGGCTGCCCAAAATACTAATAGCAGCAGCTCTCATTTGAGAGCTTACCCCATACCAGGGATTGTACTAAGTGCTTTATATACATGATCTCATTTAATCCTCATAACTACCCTGAGGTGGGTACAATTATTACCCCATTTACAGATATGGAAAATGAGACAGACCAGAAAAGTTAAAGACACCTACCCAAGGTCGTACAATAAGTGACAGATTTGAATCCAGACCTATCTGACTGGGGTGCCAATGCTCAAGGTTTGCAGCTATTGCTTCTCCAGCCACACTTGAGCCCTGAAGCAAAGCAGAACTGAATCCTCCATAGCTTGCCTAAATTTCAATGGATGAATATTATTCTATGGCTTGGAGCCTTTGAACCAAAATAATAATAAATTTCTGAGCCAGAGATGGACCAGATACCTAGAAATACTGCCTCTCCATCTGTTCATTCATTCATGCATTCACTCAAATCTCTATGCAGATGATGGGCTGCTTTGTTTTCTGGTCACATATTAGGTCGAGGATGTGTGGATGAGTCCAAGGCCAGAGCTTCAGGCCCTTGTTAATTAGGAGATCCTTGGCAATAGTTACACCTCAGAGAGTGAAAAACATGCCATAAAAGATCATCTATAGTCAGGAGGTAGAGCCAAAAGACAAGAAATGGGAGTCAAGAAGAAACTCTGACACTGGCAGTGCTAGGAAACTGAGTACATAGTTAGCCTTGAACCCTGAACCAAAGGCCTGCTATGTATAAAGCACATAGCATAATAGAACCTAGTGCTGTGAGATTTCCAGCCCATGTGTATGTCAATGCCACGGACAGCTAGAGAACATGTATTTCTGTTGCTCTCCCTGTGTTCTCTGATTTGCTAGACCAAGAGCTCTTTGAGGACAGGAACAAGTAGCACATCCCCAATCTCTAGCACAGGGCCTGGCACAGAACTAGGGCTCAATGAATGTTGGCTGAACCAACCTCTACCTATTCTATCACAAGGAGGCACTTGATTTTGTTTTCTGCTTAGGTTTATTGTTGTCCATTCAGGAAAGATTTCAGATATATTTGCTACATGCTAGAGACAGAGGGGAATTCAAAAGAAATTGACACAATTGTCGTGCTCTCCAGGGGCTTACATCCACTTTGGGAGATAAGATGAACCATAGGTGCACACACACAGTTACATAGAAATATTGGGAAGTACCAGTTATCCTCAGCTCCTAAATGCAAGTCTTAGGACCAATTCATCCATTCAGAGAGTGCTGTTATGGCTGCCCAGCTCACAGGGACTGTAAGCAATTCAGGATTATTCAAAGATATCATAACATAGAAAGTGGAGATTGGGGAACTTCCCTGGTGGCGCAGTGGATAGGACTCCGCGCTCCCAACGTAGGGGGCCTGGGTTCGATCCCTGGAGAGGGAACTAGATCCCACATGCATGCCGCAACTAAGAGTTCGCATGCCACAACTAAGAAGCCCACCTGCCTCAACTAAGGAGCCCATGTACCGCAACTAAGGAGACCACCTGCCGCAACTAAGGAGCCCACATACTGCAACTAAGGAGCCAGCGAGCTGCAACTAAGGAGCCTGCCTGCTGCCACTAAGACCCGGTGCGACCAGATAAATTTTTTTTTAAAAAGTGGAGATTGGTGAATCTGAGTTAAACCCCATGCATGTCATTTACTAACTTTGAAACCAGATGATTCTCCTGCTTAACCCTCAATGTACCAGGAAAAATAGTTATAATCACTTACCATCTGTATCTAATGGACCTTTTATAGTTTTATATTTTAAGTCATATTACAAATAAGTAACAGAAGTAAGGATAAAGGGGTAACGAAAAACAATTTGATTAGCAAGCTTAATAAGAATTTAGGCAAGTAAATCCAATTTTATTCCATATTTTCCTGGTTTTGAAGGTATATCTACCCCAAATGGGCAATATTCTTTTAATGTAACTCACTGCTCAACAACTGTCATGCACAAACCTGGAACATATCACCTTATAAATACTGACTCCAGATTTCAAACACATCTCTAAGAAGTTCTGGTTTGTCGTTGCTTCTGGTTCTTCTTCATACACTTAAAATGTCAAAATGTAATACTTTTGAAAACTTTGATGGCTCTTAACATTTTCACTTTTAGAATTCTAAACACTGATTAGAGTGACCAATTCAATGATGTTTTATTTTTCATTTCTACATTATCTTTTTCCGTACATTCACCTTTGGATATACATTACATCTGCTTTCAGCATGTCTCCACTTATGAACTATATCAAGTAAATTTTCATGCAGAAATATTATAAAAGATAAAAGAATAGTGCCACATGTCCTTTTAGCAAAACAGGGTAGTCCAGATTCATGTCACAAAATATTGACTGATGAAGTCCTTCCTATTGAATGACTAGCTGGGTAAGAATATCATGTTTCCTTTTTGTCCTTGGAAATACACTGCTCCCTCATAGATGCTTGAGTTTGAAAAATTGTATCTAGGATATCCAGGATATCTACATCTGTAGACTCACAGTCTGAGATTTCACTTACATGATCAATTTCGCCATCACCATTAGTCTAGAGTGCTGCTGTCTCTTTCGATTCATCTTCTGATTTATCTAATAATTGGGAAACATCATCCTCTGTCAATTTTCTTCTCTTAGTAGAAAATTAAAATTTCTGCATTTTCATCTGCGTTTAATAAAAACCTACAAAGATGTGTTTTCAGACTTCTTTATACATTTTTGCAGGACGATGCACAACTTTGGGCAACACAATAAAAAAAAACTGAAAGTGGTGTAATGGTGATGATATATTCCAGAATTGCATTATCCTTCTGGGCTATTCAAGGATTCTATTATATTCTTATTATTTTATAGGTTTTTTCCACCATAGTTGAGAATAACTGACGAGTAATAATGAAATAATTCCTGGGACACTGAAATAGTAAAGTGTTTCAAGATACAGATCTTCCTCAACTTATGATGGGGTTATGTCCCAATAAACCCACCATAAGCTGAAAATATTAAGTAAAAAATGCATTTTATACACCTAACCTACAAAACACCACAGCTTAGCCTAGCCTACCTTAAAGGTGCTCAGAACACTTACATTAGCCTACAGTTGGACAAAATCATCGAACACAAAGCCTATTTTATAGTAAAGTGTGGAATAGCTCATGTTGTTTATTGAATACAGTACTGAAAGTGAAAAACAGACCGGTTGTGTGGGTATAAAAGGGTTGTAAGTGTGTCGGTGGTTTACCCTTGTTATTGCGTGGCTGACTGGGAGCTGCGGCTCGCTGCGCTGCCCGGCATCACAAGAGTATCTAGAGCATATCCTTAACCCAGGAAAAGATCATAATTTGAAGTACAGTTTATACTGAATGCATATCACTTTCACACCACCGTAAAGTCGAACCATCATAAGTCAAGGACCGTCTGTATAAGAAAGATAAGATCAGTAGGATACCATAATGTATCTTAACTTTATTAAAGGGTTCAATGGACTCACATAGTAATTGCAAGACAGAATAAGTTGTATTCTGTTCTTAAAAAAATAATTCTTACAAATTAGAACTGTTCAAAATAGACACTTAAAAAATAAAATTGGGTCCAATAGACCCTGATGATACACCTAGGGTTAAACCTTCCAAAGGTTCCCAATTGCCTTCAGGGTAAAGTCCTTGACAAGAAGGACCCCTCTAATTTGACCCTTGCTTACTGTTCTAGCTGCATCACTGGACACTTTCCACTCTACTCCAACCACCCACACTCCATGCGCCAGCTCTGCCAAACCAGCTGTGGTTCCCCTGAATACATGGAGCTGTTTCACACTTCTGTGCCTCTGCTCATACTGTTTCTTCTGCTTGTAATGTCTTCCCTCCCCAATCTGCTTGGTGAACTCCTACTTTTCTTTAATTCTTAGCTCAGCTAGCACCTCCTCCAAGAAGCCTTTCCAGATCCATTCCTCAGCTCATCTTCCCTGAGCTAGCTGCGCTCAGCAGCACCTTCAGCTTACCTTTCTCGTTGTGTACTAACACACCCTCTTGTCATTGTTTGCTTGTCTGCCTCCCTTCCCAGTCAGTATACTCCTATAATTCAGGAATTGTTTCTAATTCATACCCATAAATTCAGTGTCTGGCCACTCAGTAAATGTTTATTGAATGAACAAATGAATGAATGAATGCTCCAGCAGGTATGGGGCAGAAAGTTTCTATCGGAGTACAATGGGAAATAAGACTTGAAAAGCTGAGTAGGGCCAAACTATGGAGGGCCTTGAGCAAGGATCCTTACATTTATTACAGTGTCCTACAGTTTAATAGGCCTTCAAATACTGATCTCATTTGATCTTCCAACAACCCTATAAAGTCGGCAGGGCAGGCAGATGAGGAAGTGGATTCTCTGATCCATCAAGTAACTAGCTTAAGGACACACTGCTAATTAGAAACTGACATGTTCTGGCCCCTGGTTCAATGCTCTGTTACACCAGAGTATCTCCAGGCTGAGGCATTTGGGCTTTAAACTGTGGTGTGGACAGTGGGAGAACCACGGAAATCAGTGAATAGGGGAGCAACTAGATAAAGTTAAGGTTTTCAGAATCTTTAGCTAGGAGATGGCTATTATTATTCTATACTAAGAATAAAATCTGGGTATAGTGACAATATTTGCAAACTAAAAGACAAATACAAGACTACAACTTAATCTGATCATTTTACCCTCTAAAATTCACCTTCCAGAGTGGGAAGGGGGTTCGAGGCAGCTTAAAGTGCATCTTTATGTGGTATCTTGGATCTGCTTCAAAATAATCTGGGGCTGGGTGAGGTATGGATGAAGTAAGATTGGCCCTGAGTTGATCACTGTTGAGCTGAGTGATGGGTACATGGGGATTTATGATACATTTCCATCTATTTCTGCATATTTCTTAGTTTAGGTCCCCTAAAAGCAAGGCCTGAGACAAAGACATGTGTGCTGGTAGTTTATTTGGGAATCAATTCCAGGGAGCAGGATTAAGGGAGTTGGAAGAATAAAATAGAGAAGGTAGAAACTCCAATATAAGAATATCATTCAGGTCACCACTATGGGTATTGGGAGCTCAAATCTGCCAGGATGACCTGAGATGCATACAGAATGCCTCCCAAAACTGACTGCCTAAAATATGATAGAAAAACACATTCATTCATCCATCCTCAACTTTTCCCACCCAGAGGATAGGAAAAGTTTCTGAGGCAAAAAGTAGAAAGACAAGAGGAACACATTAAAGGTAGGATACTTTCACTGTGAGCTGAGTCTCAGCTTGCATGGAACTGTCCATTAGAGCTGTGGCTAAGATCAGAAATGGACCAAAGATATGCTATGGGAGTATCATCTGCTACAGTATACGTTTGATGTTTTCCATGATAACAACTTAAACAAAAAATAAAGTATATCTTCTTCCATCTTTATCCCATCCAGGAAGGGTAGCCAGAGGGAAGAAGGCCTTCCTCAGTTTGGCCTTGGGTTTGACTACAAGAGCATGAAGGTCTCTGGGGCTTTGGGAATGCCAAGTTCACTTCCTTAGGACTGAGCTATAAAGAGATACAAATGCATTGTGATTGTGCTGAGAAGTGAGATTACTGCATCTGAGTAGACTGAGAGAGCGGTCAAATGGATGGAGTCTTTTTTTCCCCTTTGAACTCACCCAGGGATCTACAGCTGATGTAATTTACAAATGATGCTTTCACTGACATCTCTTTTGTCTGCATCCTTGGCAAGGCTTCCTGAGCACTGCACACCCTCAATGGCCCCAGCTGCTCCACACAGCATGAGACTGAGGGACCTGCCAGTCTAGTCCACCAGCTCTTGGGCCCCAGGACTCTTCCTAAGGATAGACACAGTAGATGGCCACCCTTATGGTACAGTTGAACCTACCATACAATTACTCCTAAGGGCTCACTCAGCCAAGTGGGCACTGGGTGCCCAAGACGCACATTGGCCCTGGAATGCAGAGCTGATGCTTTCTTCAACCCAGGATGACTCTTTAACAGTCTTGTTCCCCCAGCCTTATAAAGTGTCTCAGGAATATTCAACCTAGCCTTTCACCTGGAATAGAGGGACATACAAAGGAAAGAGATGGTGTCAAGTGTCCCGAACAGGACTCTGGAATAGGATTCTGGCAACAGAAAGGAGCCAAAATTTGTTTTGGCTAGATATTGCCTAGTAGAAAGAACACAGGCTTGGAACTAAAAGGTCCAAGTTCTTATTCTTTCTGTTCTATTTAGAGCTGGGATACTACAAGGTACAGTCTTACGGGGCCTTGGTTTTCCCTTCTGCCAAATGGGGCTAATTATCTCTGCCTTGCCCAACTCACAGGATTTTGTGAATATTTAATCAAATTATAAACATGAGCACTTGGATTCCATAAATTAAACACAAAGAATAATTATTAGAATGATAATGTTAGCAAATATGTACTCCATACAAGGTCTGATTTCTTTGTTTTATTGTGTTTGTCTCTTAAAACAGTCTAAACTTACCTCAAATGCATGAAGAGGAAGAGTGATTTTCATTGCTCTCATTCAAGGTTCAAGAATCTGAATTCAGTATAATGGAAGAAAATGAGGGACAAGGAATAGCTGGGGATCACTTTCATCTGAACCATTCCCTCAAAGATGGGCACTAATAATGATAATGCTAATAGCTAATACTTAATGAGTAGTAATTATGTCAGGCTCTGTTCTATGTGCACTACATATATTAACCCATTTAATCCTCACAAAAATCTTATAAGACAGGTACTATTATTGGCCCCATTTTACAGATGAGGAAACACAGGAACCAAATGGTTAAGTGTCCCACCCAAGATCACATAGCCAGTAAGCGGCAGAGGTGGGATTTGAACACAGTCTAACTCCAGAGCTTACAATCTTAATCTTCACCCTATACTATCAATATATCTACTGAAAACTCCTCATCTCCCCCACCCTTCTCACCCCTTACTCCACCCAAAAATATGACTGTCACTAGTTATTAATTGATCCTGGAATTAGTATCATTGAATCACTTCTTAAGGTTAACTAACAACTGTAAGACATTGCCTCCAAGGAACTGCTTCCATGGGTAGGTGTCATCTGGTACACAAGTGGTACATATTACACATTTGGCAATTGAGGGAGGGAGTGGAAAGTGGAAATGGGTGCCTGGCATGAGAGAGGTGGTTGGACTTCTACCATGAGGACGGATTTATTTGTCAAATTTATTGAGTTCTCACCATGGAAAACAGAGTCAGCTGCTAGGGATTGGGACCTGCCTGGTTCTGGGTCCTTGCAGCTCCTCTCTCCTCACAAATGGCTCATTTGCCCCCATCACCAGACTAAGCCCCACTTAGGTTCTAACTCTCATGCAGACCAGTGGCAGGAAGTCCAAAGGGGCCTCTAACAGTGCTCGGGGGTTCACCACCACATCCTGTTGGTCTACTAAAGATCTTGGGCCCCAGCACTTCTTTAGGCTTCTGCCTTGTCCCTTAATTTAAGTCCCCACTTGCTGCCCAATTCTGGGAATGGGTTCCTTCACTGAAACCCAGGCCCTCCAAACTTGGGGCCTTTAAATAATAAAAGTAACAAAAAAACAAATAATGACAGGCAGCTCCTTCTCAACCTTCAGTCACTTCCCATTTGGGTCAGTATAAAGCCAAATTCTTTACAATGGCCTCAGAAGCCCTCACAGTCTGCCACCTCCTGCCTCTCTGATCTTTTCTCCTGGCCTCACCCTCATCCACTCCACTGCTGCCACACTGCTTCCATGCTGTTTTGCCAACACTCCAGGTATATTCTTGCTTCGGGGCTCTGTACTTTCTATGCCCTGCACATGGAACACTATTCCCATGGATTCCTTATGATTTGCAAGGGAAATAACAGTAAGCATACAGTAGAAAAATGGATAACACCTGGTCAAGGTGATCAGGATTGGCACTATCAATGAAGGGCAGATAGCTATCATGTGCTTCTGTGACGCCCTGAGAAGAACCCAGCATCGCTCAGGTAGTTTTCCAGCTAAGGATGCATCACCTGAATCTCACCATGGGGAAACATCAGACAAACCCAAACTGAGGAATGTTATATTTTTTAAAAAGGACTTTATTCTCCAAAAATGTCAGTGTCATAAAAGACAAAGGCTTTGGAAATATTCCAGATTAAAAGAAGCTAAAGAGACATGACAACGAAAAGCAATACCTGACTCTAGGTTGGATCCTGTACTGGAGGGTCAAATAATGCTGTGAAAACACTATTTAATCAACTGAAAAAATTGGCATAGAGTCAGTGGGTTAGATAAAATGTTGTAGCTGTATTAAATTTCCTGAAGTTGATAATTATACTGTGGTTATGTAAGAGAATATTCTTATCCTTAGGAAGTATCCACTGAAGTATTAAGAGGCCATGATCATGATGATATATATAACTTACTCTCATATGGTTCAGGGCCCCATTAAGAAAATGAAAACTCAAGGCACAGAATGAGAGAAAATATTTGCAATAACCAAACCTGACAGAGGACATTTACCCAAAGTATAAAAAGAGTAAGAAAAAATTCAATTAAGACATGGGCATAACATTTGAACAGACACTTCACAAAAGGAGATATATGAACGGCCAACAAGCCCATGAAAAGATTCTCAACAAAGAAATGCAGATTAAAACCATAATGAGGGACTTCCCTGGTGGCGCAGTGGTTAAGAATCCGCCTGCCTGACAAAGGATTAATCTCCAAAATTTACAAGCAGCTCATGCTGCTCAATATCAAAAAAACAAACAACCCAATCCAAAAATGGGCAGAAGACCTAAATAGACATTTCTCCAAAGAAGATATACAGATTGCCAACAAACACATGAAAGGATGCTCAACATCATTAATCATTAGAGAAATGCAAATCAAAACTACAATGAGATATCATCTCACACCAGTCAGAATGGCCATCATCAAAAAATCTACAAACAATAAATGCTGGAGACGGTGTGGAGAAAAGGGAACCCTCTTGCAATATTGGTGGCAATGTAAATTGATACAGCCACTATGGAGAACAGTATGGAGGTTCCTTAAAAAAATAAAAATAGAACTACCATACAACCCAGCAATCCCACTACTGGGCATATACCCAGAGAAAACCATAATTCAAAAAGAGTCATGTACTATAATGTTCATTTCAGCTCTATTTACAATAGCCAGGACATGGAAGCAACCTAAGTGTCCATCAACAGATGAATGGATAAAGAAGATGTGGCACATATATACAACGGAATATTACTCAGCCATAAAAAGAAACAAAATTGAGTTATCTGTAGTGAGGTGGATGGACCTAGAGACTGTCATACAGAGTGAAGTAAGTCAGAAAGAGAAAAACAAATACCATATGCTAACACATATATATGGAATCTAAAAAAAAAAAGGTTCTGAAGAACCTAGGGGCAGGATAGGAATAAAGATACAGGCATAGAGAATGGATCTGAGGACACGGGGAGGGGAAAGGGTAAGCTGGGATGAAGTGAGAGAGTGGCATGGACATATATACACTACCAAATGTAAAATAGATAGCTAGTGGGAAGCAGCCACATAGCACAGGGAGATCAGCTCGGTGCTTTGTGACCTCCTAGAGGGGTGGGATAGGGAGGGTGGGAGGAAGGGAGACGCAAGAGGGAAGAGATATGGGAACATATGTATATGTGTAACTGATTCACTTTGTTATACAGCAGAAACTAACACACCATTGTAAAGCAATTATACTCCAATAAAGATGTTTAAAAAAAAAAAGAATCCGCCTGCCAATGCAGGGGATACAGGTTCAATCCCTGGTCCGGGAAGATCCCACATGCCACGGAGCAACAAAGCCCATGCGCCACAACTACTGAGCCTGCGCTCTAGAGCCCGCGAGCCACAACTACTGAGCCTGCATGCCACAACTACTGAAGCCCACGCACCTAGAGCCTGTGCTCCGCAACAAGAGAAGCCACCGCAATGAGAAGCGCATGCACGGCAACGAAGAGTAGTCCCCACTCACCGCAACTAGAGAAAGCCCACATGCAGCAACGAAGACTCGACACAGCCAAAAATTAATTAATTAACTAATTAATTTGGGAAAAAACCATAATGAGATATCACTCCATACCCACTAGAATGGCTAAAATTCAGAAGACTGACAATACCAAATGTTGGCAAGTGAAACTCTCATACATTGCTAGTGGGAATGTGAAAAGATATAACTTTTTTAGAAAATCGTTTGGCAGTTTCTTACAAAGTTAATATACAATTATCCTTTGACCCCAGAATTTCATCCATAGGTACTGCATTAATCTTTCTATGCTGCATAATAAATTACTACAAACTTAGTGGCTGAAAACAACATAAATTTATAATCTCACATTTCTCATGGTTCAGGAGTCTGGATGTGGCTTAACTGGATCCTCTCTTCAGGGTCTCAGAGGGTTGCAATCAAAGTGTCAACCAGGGTTGCAGTCTCATCTGAGGTTTGGGGTTCTCTTCCAAGATTATATGGTTGTCTACAGAATTCATATCTTTGCAGTTGCCTCTCTATTATAGACTCTCTTTTTAGGGCTCACCTGATTAGGTCAGGCCCACCCAGGATAATCTCCATTTGATTAAAAGTCAACCAGAGACCTTAATTACATCTGAAAAATCCCTTCACCTTTGCCATATAATGTGATCTAATCATAGGAGTGATCTCTCATCATATTCCCAGTTCTCACCCACATTCAATGGAGGGAATTATACAGGACATGTAGACCATAGAGTAGGAATCTTGAGGGCCATCTTAGAATTCTGCCTACCACAGGTACTTACCTAAGAGAAATGTTACACCTTTTGATATTGTACCAGAGTTCCTGAATGTTCTGTTCTAATAGTAGTACTAGTAGTAGTACTAGTAGTACTAGTAGTAGTACTAGTAGTACTAGTAGTAGTACTAGTAGTAGTACTAGTAGTACTAGTAGTAATTATTTTCTCTTTGCATTTCAGTTTGGTAAGTTTCTACTGACCTGTCTTCACAGTCACTGATTCTTTCCTCAGCTATGTCAACTTTGCCAACAAGCCCACTGAAAGCATTCTTCATTTGTTACTGTTTTTTACTTCTAGCATTTCCTTTTGACTCTTATAATCTTCATCTCTCTGCTTGTATTACCCATCTGTTCCTGCATGCTGTCTACTTTTTCCATTAGAGCCCTTCACATATCAATCATAGTTATTTTAAATTCTCTGTCTGATGATTCTAATACCTGTGTCATATCTGAGTCTGGTTCTGATGGTTGATCTGTCTCTTCAGACTTTTTTTTCTTGCCTTTTGGCATACTTTGTAATTTTTTGTTGACCACCGGACATGTTGTATCAATAGAAACTAAAGTAAATAGATTATTAGTGTATTTATGGGGCTTCAAATTCCTCTAGTGTCCTTGTTTTTGTTTCCTTTTGACCTTGGTCTTCCCCAAGTATGCCTCCTTAGAGAATGTCTGTGTCTCACAGCTCTTTCAGCTATAACCCGCTGACAGTATACCGGAGACTGGTTGGTGTGGTGGTAGTTTGTGGGGGAAAGGAGCATTCTATAATCTCCTAATTAAGTCTCAGTCTTTTAGTGGGCCTGCATCTCTAGGATGTGGCCTTCACAAGTATTTCTGTCCTTCCTCCAGGGGCATAGAAGTCTTTCTACCCTGTCCCCAACTCCCTTCCCTAGCTGCAGCATTCCCAATCTATTTCTTTAAAACCCTGTCCCTTCTTGGCTATTTTGTTCTTTTCGAGTTTTGTTTTGTTTTGTTTTAAAGTGTGATAGGAATGCTGGAGCTGGCTGGAATGGGGGTAGAAAGCAACCCCCTTCTCCCAAGTGGGATAAAGTTTCAGTATCACCCAATGGTAGATGTTTTTCCCAAAAGAGGAGGCCTTTGTCATGGATCAAGCTTCAGCTGTGTGTTGCAATGGCTCCTCCTCCCCTTCCCCAGTCAGGGCCAGGAGAGCATCTTTCTCAGATCCTCACTTTGAGAGCCTGGTGGAGTTCCTGGGGGGAAAACCTGTAGACATGTTGGGGGGGCCCCACTTGGACTGTGGCTCCCAGGAGTTTCTCACTCTCACGCTAGCCCACATACAGCCTCTAGCAATTTGTCCAAATTACTAGCCAAGTAAGTGATCCTACTGCTTATGGAGTCCAGTGACTTCTGCTCCATGTCAGCAAATCTCAAATGCTGCATCTCTCTAAATGTACCTGTCTCTGCAGATTTGCGGATGGCAGTTTGCCTTCTGATGGGAGTGATGATTTCCAATCTCTTTACATGTCAGAGCTGAAATCAAAAGTCACTTCCCTAAGAGAATGAAAATATGTGTCTGCACAAAGACTTGTACACAAATAGTCACAGAGCTTTATTCATGACAACCAAAAACTAAAAAAAAAGTCCATCAACAAGTGAATGAATTAAAAATGTGATATATCCCTACAATGAAATACTACTCAGCAATAAAAAGGAATGAACTACTGATCCATGCAACAGTATGGATGAATCTCAGACTGCTGAGTGAAGGAAGACAGACGATACATTACTACGTAATGCAAGATTCCGTTTATATAAAAGTCTAGGAAATGCAAACTAATCTGGAGCAACAGAAAGCAGATCAGTGGTTGCCTGAGGCTGGGCAGGCAGCAAAGATTGACAGCAAAAGGGAAGGAGGAAGCTTTTGGAGGTGATGGATATGTTCTATACCGTGGTCATGGTGTTGGTCTCATGGGTATATTCATATGTCAAAACTCATTGAATTGCACTCTTTCAATGGGTGCAGTTTATTGTATGTAAATTGTTACTAAATAAAGTTGATTTCCTAAGTGCTATCTTTGGTATTAGGTAGGCAGAGGTTTTAATCTCAACTCTGCTACTTATCGGCTGTGTGACCATGAGCAAGCCACTTGACCTCTCTGAATCTGTTTCCTCATAAGTAAAAGTCAATAACACTTCATATATTTTTCATGAATATTAGATGTAATGACTCACATGAAGCATATAGTATAGTATGATATCTGCCACGTATTGAGTTTTCAATAAATAAAAGAGGGTAAAGACAGCAATGATGACAAAGTTTAACTTTGAAACAGTTCTGTCATGGGTAGTCCCTGTATCCCATTGCCATACAGGGCAGTAAAGTCCCCGCCCTCTGTAGCTCCTATGGTCACTCCCTGTGGCCTCTGTGTTTTCTTCTCTCCTAGAACTTTGCATACTGTATGGCAATTGTTAGTTTCCTTTGCCAACGCCTATCAGCACTTATATTCTCCTAATATACACTGCTTCAAAGATTATCTGGTTTAAAAAGGTTGGTTTTTATCACTATTCAAGGTCTTAGGTACCCACTGTCCTCGTGCTAGTCAGAGCCCCCACTATGATACCTTATCTAGGCAGACCTTCTCCAAGAAGCAAGCCTTGCTACAGCCCTTGTCTTACCTATGCAAAACCTGTCTGTCCTATATCCCAGGCCTCCAGGACCTGCTGAACGATGGGAGCGGATTCAGGAAACTAATGACTGTTGATAGTATATGCCTTCTCTTCCCAGGGAGCATATTAATATTCTAACAGGGACCTTAAGCCAACCAAGAGACTTGTGGTAAAGATTTCAGGCATGTGGTACACTAGGGAAGGAACTCATTTACTGTGCCCCTTGGGTCACACACTGGATGCTACCTCTAACTCTGGCTAAAATAGTGGCCCAGAGCTGGGCTTCCATTTCCTCTGACTATTCCCCACCATGCTCCACACTCCACACAGTCACACAATCGCAACGTTTCAGAAAGAGACCATCTTGGTGAGATCATCTAATCCAGTGATTCTCAAAGTGTTGTCCCCAGACCAGCCACATCAGCATCACCTGGGAATTTATGGAAATGCAAATTCTTAGGCTCCACCTTCTGAATCAGAAACTCTGAGGCTTATGGTTACCAAAGGGGAAAGGGGGTGGGGGAGGGATAAATTAGGAGTTTGGGACTAGCAGATACAAACTACTATATATAAAATAAACAACAAGGTCCTACTGTATAGCACAGGGAACTATATTCAATATCCTGTGATAAACCATAATGGAAAAGAAAAAAAAGATCTGTGATTTGACAAGCCCTCCAGGTGATTCCAATGCATGTGAAAGTTTGAGAAACACTGCACTAGACCAACAATGCCATTTTACAGATGAGAACATTAAGACCCAGGTGTCCAAGTTCACCAGGTTGATACCTGATAGAACCAGTGCTCCGACCCTCAATCCAGTGCTCCTTCTAATATACCACGTAGCTCCAGAGACATGCTTGTTGACTACCAATGGAAAGGGCAGTAACCTCTTCTTTCTACTAAGAAAGAGCTTAAAATGTTATTAAGTGTTCTAGTAAACGCCGGATGGTTACCAAACATGTGGGATTAATCAAGTACAGCCACGTGCATTCCCAAGGCCAAGGAGAGACTCTTCCTGCTTTTAGCATTAATTTTGCTTCCCTTGACATCAGAGATTCTAAATAACAACCACCTCAGACAAATATTTGTGGTGTTTGGCTTTTTCAGCCTGCTGCAAGCAGTCAGCCAGAAGCAACACGTAAAGCACAGAGCACAGACGTATCCGATCCTTTCTGAAACAGTAAATAGAGCCACTGACGCCTGGCTCCCTGGGGCACTGCAAGAAGCAGCTAGCACATCTGGCAAGAGAAGCCAACCACACCTCCCCACCTTGGAGAACAGGGTAACTGAGTAGCCAGATCTTTTAAAAAGATCCTGATTAGTGGAGCAGCTGAGGACCCACATATATAGGCGGGACCAGGCTGGCTGGGCAGCCCGCTGCCTTTGATCATGTCGAAACGGATTAATGTACGTGAAAGGATGAGGCTTCAGAAACCACTCACTTGATGTCTTCAGCACTCCAGTACCATCACCACTACAACCACGATCCAGAAAAATCCTAGATGCCGCACATGGGATGGATCTGAGAAACAGTTAGCGTTTTTAGAACAGTTACAACTAGAGTATGCCATCTACCATCATTGAGGCAAAAGAAATTACTCAGGGTCAAATTAGCAGAGAATCCATAAAACCATTCTGCTCATAAATCATCACTAGAGAATAAGACTCTTGTTCAGAAATCGATAATAGGTTCAAAGTGGGAGAGATGCAGAAGGAGGGACTCTGCTCTTTCCTTCTCTTGCCATAAGGATCCTTCCGTTTCTCCAACTTCCTAAATCTGTGACTCTACAACTTCTGCTTGTACCTTGCTTTTTTTTCTTCTTTCAGCCTTTCTCCTCTCTGCCCCACCCACCCTTGTTTCTTAGGCTCCCTCTCCTCCAACTGCAGTCCTCATGCTGTCCCAGGCCCAGGCAAGAGCCTGAGATTTGGGTGAGGTCAGCAGGCTGTGCCTCCCTCTCCTGGCAAACGGGGGGAAAGCAGGGCCAGTGCTGTTTAGGTGCGGCCCACACAGCTACCAGGATGTTGGGAATCACTCAGCCTGTCTGTGGCCAGAGCAAGGCCTCTGCAGCCCTTCGGCAGGAAGGCCTCCTAAACAGCACAGACAGTTGTGCCGCTGGCCTCTCCATGTCTACCCAGGCCCTGTGGGCGCTGGCAGCTTCTGTCCCCACTAGGCCCCAACCTACACGATGCTAATCTTGGGGCTACAGTGGGCCCTGTTCTGAGGAACTCCTAGGCAGGCAGGTATAGAAGTGGCCATAGTCACCATCTCTGCCATGCACCCCACAACTGCACTCCTGTTATCCTCTCCATAAGTACAGAGCCCCACAGCCTCCGTGCAATGAAAGCTGCTCCCTTCTTGTTGGGACTTGGTATTTGGACTGTCGGTCCCCCCACCCCACACACACACCTGGATTTTATGCCGTTTTCCCTTCCTCCTAATCTAGGCTTTATTCCTCAGCTCCCCGGCGCTTGCTCCCAGCGTGCCCTTGTGGCTCTATCAGCACCTGCTGGGGCTGAATTATAACGCCCCTCCCCCACCTCCCGTTTCTTTTCTCCTCACTTTTTTCCACCCCCTCCCTCTTTTACTTTCATCCCTGATCTCTAAACTCTTCTCCCTCCCTCCCTGCCTTCTATACCTTCCTTTTCCTTTTCTGAATCCCTTCCCCCCACCATAATTATGGCACATTTAGTGTCTACATGAACGAGACAGAACCATCACTCTGTGAACAGGATCTGGGGACTGAAGTGTCTCCTTATGACCTTGACCATTTTACACAACCAATTTTCAAAGAAGATGGATTAATCAAGGTTGATTTGAACCTGCTGCCCCGTCAGTCTCTGAAGCTGATCTTCCCATCTCAACAATTTTCCATTTTAACAGAGGCTGTCAGGGATGAGGACGTTAAGACAGTCAAGTGCTCTTTGCTTCCCTCCAGCCACCAAAAAGCAATTTTCGCTAATGCTGGTGAGGATTACATTAAAATTGTGTAAAAAAAAGGCATGACCTCATTTTTTTTTTTTTTGTCTGCTGGTGCTCAGCAGGGCTGTGAAGGTGCTCTCTCCCACCAGCTCCAGGTGCCTAGGCTGACCTGAAATGTTAAAAGCTCAGGGGTTGAGTGGAAAGGAGGACATTCACTCTGGATCGCCATAATCCATTACCATTGGTTGAGCCTAAAACTTCACTGACCCAACCTCTCCCACACCATTGTTCATGCTTTTCTTGGAATTCAGGCTAACCTCCCATTTCAGATCTTTGGAAGGGGAAAGGCTGGTTCAAATTGATACGAAGTTTAAATTGGTGATTCCCAACTGACTGTTATCAACATGGGATGGGAAGGTACAGGTGTCTGTAAATTTGAAAAGGCTCCCCAGATGAATGATCTGATATATCCCAAACACCCAGCCTTCCAGAGCTGTAACTTGTCTTCTTAATTGAAAGCACAGAGTTTGACTTTAATTGCCCTCCTCCCCATCAATCATTGCCAGGTAGAAGTCCTCAGGAGGCCTGTCTAGGGAGAAATGATAAAGCAAAGATCCCCTAAATACATACAGACTCACTTTTAAAACCTAAAACATTCCAATTGCACATTGTACTGTTAAGTAAAACTATTAGTCCTGCCAGCAGAAGTGTCAACAGAACTATAAGGCACTGATTTGCCACTAGATCTTTTATGTGACCTTGTGTTCTTCGACAAGAATGCCGAAAAAGGCATTCCCCATGTTTCTAGTAAAAGAGACCTTACGGGCACATTTTGTTTTCAGTAGAAAAAAATCTCCCTGCATTTTCAAATAGCTACTTAAGCTCCAAGAAAACCTTCGTCAAATCAGATCCCCATTTTCACAAAATCTTCTCTATTTAAAACTAGCAGTGGGCATGCTATAGTTAAAATGGATAACCAGGGACTTCCCTGGTGGTCCAGTGGCTAAAACTTCTCACTCCCAATGCAGGGGGCCCAGGTTCAATCCCTGGTCAGGGAACTAGATCCCACATGCCGCAACTAAAAGATCCCGCATGCTGCAACTAAGACCCGGCACAGCCAAATAAATAAATATTTAAAAATAAAATAAAGTGGATAACCAACAAGGACCTACTGTATAACACAGGGAACTCTGCTCAGTATTATGTAAGAACCTAAATGGGAAAAGAATTTGAAAAAGAATAGATACGTGTATATGTATAACTGAATCACTTTGCTGTACACCTGAAACTAACAAAACATTGTCAATCAACTATACTCCAATATAAAATAAAAAGTTAAAAAAAAGAAAACTTGCAGTGGGCATACTGACCATGGGTTCTGGTCCTTGGCTTTGGTAGGCTAATTTGCCCAAAGGATTGTGTGCAGTGCATGGCTGGGGCTCTTATAGCCAAGGAAGGTAAATTACAGCTCTCATTTCCAAACATTGACCTCCCTACTTGGGACAGGTTTCTCCCTAAGGTAACCCCCTAACTTCTTTGTGCATTGGTCAGCATGTTCTTTCATCATCTTGTATTCAATCATTCACTCAGATATTTATAGAATGCCTACTATTTGCCAGTCTATTGGCTGGGTGCTCATGAGAGTACAGCAGTGAGCAAGGTAGTCACACAATGTCTTCCCTCAAAGAGTTCACGAACTAGTGTTTTCCTGGGTCACACTGTCTGATTCTTGACTCAAACTCCTTTCCTAAGTCCCTTACTTGAACCAGGTGTTTCTATCCTGCTCCTTGGACCAACTGTGGGCATTGAATCCAGTCCACAGCGGTCTCCTGCCTTAACCCCATGCCTGAGACCCAAGGCCTAGCCGGAAGGATCTTGATAGGGAAGCAAAGAGGCCAGACAGGTTACCATTACCCCTTGATCTGGAACTATATTTTGCCCAGTCATGATCTATCCATACCCAGATTCCTGAAACCCACAGCACTGGAACCTGATGGCCAGGTGATGATTGTTCCTTTGTCCCTGTGTTCCCTGACACTACCCAATCATTGGACTTGTATGGAGCTTTGTACATTCAGATTAGTAGTGTGGTCGTTAACACCTTGAAATTGATGTCTCAGACCTGTAGGTGGAATAAAGATAGAGACATCACTCAAAACCTGTATCAGTCAGGGTCCCAGCAGGGAGTAGATGGCACACTCAAAATGGGTATTTTGGAGCGTAAAGGTGGGGGCAGGGTACCTAGGGCTAGTAACAGGAGTGGGGGATGCCTTTACCATCTCTAGGCCTGACTAAAGATGGTCAGGCCTTTGATGTCATCCCTACAGGTCAGCCTCCCCTCCCGAGGCAGAGTGCAGGGTGGAGAAGGATGGAGAGAGGGTCTGAAGGGGCAGAGGGAAGCTATCCAGAACAGAAATTCTCATTCAAATTTTGCAGGAATTCAGACCAGAGCTGAGATCAGTGTCTTGTGCTTTGATCTGTGAAAACTGGCTTTGGTAAGCAAAGGAGTAGGATAAACTAAATGGCAAGGAGAGCTTTTATTCTTTTGAAAAAAGTAAACATTTTCAGACATTTTTTAACTAGGGAAGAATCCATTTGCATAGAACAATGAATGATTTTTCTTATCTATTTATTAAAATAGGCTCTCACTTTGCCACTTTGGTAACATTAGCTCCTGTTACCAACTGTGACTGAAAGGAATGAAACTGCCTACTGAAAAGAGCCTGGATTTCAGATTTATAGCTAATTCAGGTTCGTTTCCTTGCACCACTGCCTACCACCCCACCGCTACCCACCCCCTGCAAAAAATAAAAGTTAGGTATACCAAATTAAGGAGCTTTACCACTTATAGTAACATTATAACACTGTTATCAACGAACTAAACATTGCTTTTCCACAGTCCACTAGAAGAGTCTAATAACAAGAAAACAAGCTGATGTTGGGGCTTTTATTTTTAAAAAATAATCATAATAAATGGACCTTGTTCCCAGGCCTTCCACTGCACAGCCCGTGCCCCTGAGCTCCCTCCCTGCCTGCATCACTGACCCTGACCATCTCCCAGGTGGCCGGCACAGTAGCACTGAGACCCTGCCTGGAGCGCAGGAAGAGTCCACGAGGGACAAACACTGATAGGCTGATCTTCAGTATCAGATGGGCTCAGCCATTTACCAGCTGCGCCACCTTGGGTGACTTATTTAATTTCTCTGAGCCTCAATTTCCTCAACTTTAAAATGGGGATAATGATAACGTCTATATCATCAGTTGTTGCTGGGATTAAATAAGACAATGGTCTGTAAAACACCTAGCACAGTGCCTGGCACCTGATAAGCACACGGTAAAATCCATTATTTTTAGACTCAGAAACAAGAACTAATGTGCAAAAAAAAAAAAGGGAGGAAAAAAAGCAGGGGTGAGGAGTGGGTTACGTTTCAATCAACTAGAATGTTACATTGCCCAGAGTCCCCTTCCCCAAGGGGTCCCATTAAGTCAACATTTATGGTATTGATTTTTCCCAGCGCAACGAACATTTTACACGTTAAGCATCTCTACTGCCCATTGCTGTTTCACAGGTGGCGCTATAATAAGATCTCCACTCACATCAACGCAGAAGCCTTTATCTCTCTGTCAAAAGCGGGAGGTAAAGCAGGATAAGAGACCTAGGTCACTGCAGGGAAAAAAATATATCTAGGAATCCTCAAGGAATAGGTTGGGAGGGGAATCTGAGGCGGAATAAGAGACAAAAGAGGATGAGAAATTGCCATGATGTGTTTATTGGGCTCTTAATCCAGAGAAGCCACATCTGTAAATGTTAGGTACACTTTCATATCAGATTTATTTCTCCCTTTAACCTTGTGGCACAAAGTCCAGGGTCACGAACTCCCCCAACAACTGCCATTCCCACAAGGGGAAACAATAAGAGGGGACAAGAACACCCAGACAAATCCGAACACTCCCCTGACCTCCCACACAGCCTCCCTCTTTCCATCCTTGCTCCTCATAGTCTAGCCTCCCCACAGCAGCCAGAGTGACCTTCATAAGTCAGATCATGCCACTCTTCTGCTCAAAACCATCCAATGTCCTTTCATCTCACTCAAAGTAAAAACCTATCCTACAAGGGCCTACATGGCCCTGAGCAACTTGTCCACCTGCTACCACTGCCACCATGAGCTCTCTATCTACCACTCTCCCCCTTACTTCCCTCCGGCCACACCAGGCTCCTTGTTTTTCCTAGAACACCAAGCACACTCCTGACTTGAGCTCTTTGCACTGGCTATTCCCTCTGCCAAGAAGACTCTTCCTCCAGAAATCTGCATGGCTCAACCCAGGAACTTCTTTCAGGTCTTCCTTAATTGTCCCTTTCTCCATGAAGTTTTGTGGTCAAGGAAATGTTTGTGTCCCCCCAAAATTCATATGTTGAAATTCTAACTCCCAATGTGATGATAGTGAGGTGGGGCCTTTGGGAGGTGATTAGGTCCTGAGAGTGGAGCCCTCATGAATGGGATTAGTGCCCTTATAAGAGAGACCCCAGAGAGGTCTCTCACCCCTTCTGCTGTGTGAGGTCACAGGGAGAAGACAGCCATCTCCGAACTAGGAAGCAGGCTCTCACCAGATACCAAATCTGCTGGCACCTTGATCCTGGACTTTGCAGCCCCCAGAACTGTGAGAAATAAGTGTTTGTTGCTTAAGCCACCCAGTCTATGGTATTTCTGTTATAGTAGCCCAATCAGACTAAAACAACCACCCTAATTCAAAGTGCCTCACACATCACTCCTGCCATTCCCTCCTAACTTCCTTTATTTTTCTCCATTGTACTTACCATCATTTAACATTTTATATATATAATATATATAATTATCTTATTTATTATCTGTCTTTCCCATTAAAACATAAACTCCATGAGGGCAGGGATTTTTGTCACTTTTGTTCATGGCTGTATTCCCAGGGCCTATAAGAGTGCCTGGTACATGATAAGCACTCAATACAGGCATACCTAGGAGGTACTGTGGGTTTAGTTCCAGACCACTGCAATAAAGCAAATATAGCAATAAAGTCACTCACATTAATTTTCTGGTTTCCCATGGCATATAGAAGCTATGTTTAAAGTATACTGTAGTCTATTAAGTATGCAGTAGCATTATGTCTATAAAACAATGTACATATCTTAATTTAAAAACACTTTATCGCTAAAAAATGCTAACCATCATCTGAGCCTTCAGCAAGTTGTAATGTTTTTGCAACAGTAACAAAGATCCCTGATCACAGATCACCATAACAAATATAATAATAATGGGAAAGTTTGAAGTATTGTGAGAACTACCAAAATGTGACACAGAGACATGAAGTGAGCAAGTGCCGTTGGAAAAATAGCACCAATGGACTTGCTTGATGCAGGATTGCCATAAATCTTCAATTTGTTTTAAAAAAAAACCCCACAATATCTACAAAGCACAATAAAATGAGGTATGCCTATATTTGTGGAATGAGCAAATTCACATAGTTTAAAGCAGTGGTTCCCAGCCCTGACTCTTTAGAATCGCCTGGGTGGGGTGCTTTTAAAACCTGCTAATACCAGTTAAATCAGAATCTCTGTGAGCAGGGCCCAGGAATCTGTTTTAAAACTAACCAGGTGATCCTAACGTGCAGCCACCTTTACCCCCTGCTTCCAAAAGTCAAATAACTCTTCATGTCTTATGAGTAACAGCAATCTCTGGGACAACACCTCAGCAGAGGGAACCACTTGCACCCCTCTTACCTCGAAAGAAAGAATCTGGATGAAATCATGTTCAAATGACCATCAAAGACAGGACCTGTTCCTCCATGGGGTCAACTTCGGTCTGGGAGCCGGCTTTCAGTTTCAGAAATTAACAAACTGTATTTTGTCAGCCCACACAGGGGGGAATATTCTTGAGGAATTAACTCCCATTAACCAAACTCACAAGAGATCGATAACACAGGCTGCAACATTATGCAGCCACAAGACTAACTCAGGGTCCGTAGCCCTGACAGAGAGGAGGGCCACACAAACGCAACGCTGGATGCCTAAGTTCTAACCGTGGGGAGGGATGAGAAGGCAATCTGAAGGGGCACTGCCAGGTAGGCACTTCTCAAGAGAAGCATGCCATGTGGTAGCCATCTGTAGCCACTATACACGGAGCCTCTGCTTTGCCCAGGTTTTTAACACTGTTTTTAACAAGTGTTTAGAGGGGCCAAACACCTGTCAGTGAGAAGAAAGGGGGTGCATCAAATAGAGAAAAATAAGTTTGCATTTCCCACTGAAAAGAAGCAGAAAAAAAATGCATGGCAGGGGGACAAGAAGTTTAATAAAAACTACCATGTTGAATGAGACATAAAAAATCTCATTTAATCCTCCCAATAGTGTTGTGAAGGAGGTTCTATTTTTATTCCACTCTATAAGGAAGAAACTAAGGCTCAGAGAGTTAAATAGCTTACCCAAGATCACACAGCCAGTATGTAGTAGAGATAAGGCTAAAGCCCTCTAGAACCCATGCGTGACTCACCTGGAGAGCTTGTTCGAAATGCTAACTGTGGGGACCCAGCCCCAGAGATTCTGATGTGGAGGGTCTGAGAGGGGGCCCACTAATCTGCATGTTATAAGCCCCACTCCTGTGCCCGGGGAACGATGGTGCAAGTGGTCCTTTTTGAGGCCTCACAGCTCTTCTCTCTGTACGAAGCCCTTGGGCAAGGAAGCTGCCTCTTCCCTCTTCACAGCACATCCAACTAGACTTTCAAAGACCCTTAAATGACGATTCTCTTGTGTTCTTTGATCCTCTTCCACTTCCTGGAGTTGCTTGATGAGTTCAAAGACCCTTCGCGGGGAGCTTAGATTTGGGACAAAATGCACAGGTGTCTTTGACTGAAGCATCTATCCCAGCTGGCTCATATCCCAAGAGAAGGGGATGAACTCTCCCCAACAGGAGGCCCCCAAATTAGGGAGGGGTGACAAGCAGCTCTGTTGCAGATTAAGTCACCCTGAACACCTTTAAGAAGAGAGCATCTGTTTGGCCTTGAATTGGTTTTATTTGGTCTCTGATGGTTTCTTGCTCTGCAGCCCTCTCTGCATAAATCCCAGGAGAAAGGGAAGCAAACACTGGATCCGGGAGACCTGCTTGCTGTGGTGGTGCAGGAGCCTTCCCAGCTGCTGGGAGCCTGGGCCCCACTGCCTCTGGTGGGAGGGGTTTCCATTCTCTGGCCAGAAAGCTGTTATTTTCCCAACCACAGTGAAATCACCTGCATTTGGATTTAATTCTGCTTTGGCCCTCCTCCAACACACTGTTCTCACCCTCAGCTCCTCAAAAAGCCAGCCCCAACCCCAGCTCTCCCCTTCAGCTTCTCCCCCCTCTACTCCCTCAGGCCAGGTTTCTGGGGAACTCGGTGGCTTGGTGGCTGTGAGGGTCTCCAAGCATTTCATTTAAAAGTAGTGTCAAAAAAAAAAAAAAGTGGTGTCGCCAGAAATTGAGTTATTTGTAGTGAGGTGGATGGACCTAGAGTCTGTCATACAGAGTGAAGTAAGTCAGAAAGAGAAAAACAAATACCGTATGCTAACACATATATAGGGAACCTAAAAAAAAAAAAATGGTCATGAAGAACCTAGGGGCAAGACGGGAATAAAGACGCAGACTTACTAGAGAATGGACTTGAGGACATGGAGAGGGGGAAGGGTAAGCTGGGACAAAGTGAGAGAGTGGTAGTGTGTATATGGACATATATACACTACCAAATGTAAAATAGATAGCTAGTGGGAAGCAGCAACATAGGACAGGGAGATCAGCTTGGTGCTTTGTGACCAGCTAGAAGGGTGGGATAGGGAGGGTGGGAGGGAGGGAGACGCAAGAGGGAAGAGATATGGGGATATATGTATATGTATAACTGATTCACTTTGTTATAAAGCAGAAACTAACACACCATTGTAAAGCAATTATACTCCAATAAAGATGTTAAAAAAAAAGTGTCACCAATTCCACTCTTTCAGAAAGGATGAAACCATTCAGAAATAGCACAGAGTACTCAAAACTCCACTCTGCCACTTTGTGTAAAAGTTACTTTAATCTTTCTGAACCTGTTTCCTTTTGTACAAAAAAGGGATAATAACATCTATTATGCTCAAATAAGATGAGGATTATATTTTTTAAACTGATTATTAAAGTGCCTGGCACATCGGGGCTCAGTAATAATAATTGCAATAATAAATACCTAACATTTATTGAATATTTATTACATGCCAGGCACTTTTCTATTTGCCACATTTGGATTAATTTATTTAAATTACAAGAACCCTCTGAAATAAATACCTTGTCTTGTGCCCATTTTACAGACGAGGAAACAGGTTTAGAGGGGTGAAGCAAATTGCCCAAGGTCACAACATGAGTTAGAATCAGAGCTGACATTCACACCCAGGTCTGTGACTCCAAAGCCTGCTGCTGCTGTCATTGTCATTGTCTTTGTTGTTTACTAAGCAGCTGCTGTGTGCAACAAACTTGGACAGTTATGAGGACCACAAATTATGCAGGGGGGATTGTCCCCATTAAGTTCATAGTCTAGATCAGATAAGGAGGCAAGGCCTATGCATTAAAGAGAAACTAATACAAGGTAGCCCTGCCAAGTACCCAGGTGCAGTTCAGAAGTGCAGAGAGGGTAGGATATTGGGAGACATTCCTCCATGGGTCTCTTGTGCACCTGTATTTGTTGCTGGCCATGCTAAGAATGCAAGACCATGAGTGCTCTTTATCTGCGACATTTCTCAGGGTTACGTTTGCAGCGAGGAATCTTGAGGGATGAATTAATGTCACCTCTGGGACAAAGAGTAGGCACACTTACTGCCTGCTACAAAATGCTGGGTTCCCCAAGCTCAGTGTCCCTCAGCTGTGATGTAAACCCAGTATGTATAAAGCATGCATCTGCATCCCTCTGTGTTGCCCTGTGGGACTTGGGGATACAGGGAACTGAGGCAAACATGTTGAAGTTCATACTACTTGCCATGCTGTGAGTCATACATTTTGTTGTTTCTGATCCGGGAGTCTTGTGTTTCCTTCCAGCACCCACAAAACAATAACAGGCTAAATTATGAGCTTGTAAGTAGGGTAAAATCAAATCCCAGACCTGACGAAAGATACAACCTATTGAGAAGCTGTGATATGCCACACATACTTTTAGGCCCTGGACATTACACAGTGAACAAAACAGGCAAAAGTCCTCTCTCGTAGAGTGTGCGCTCTATGCGGGCAGGCAGACAAAGGTACAAATAAACCAGATGAATAGAGGTGGTGATCCACGTTGTGAAGGAAATAAGCAGGGGTGAATGAACCTCAGTGTCCTCATCTGTAAAATGGGGCCAGTATTAACAGCTACACCTCAGGATCACTGTGAATGCCTGGCTAATGTAAAGTCTTCAACAAATATGGGCTTTCATTATTATTCCTCCTTCTTTCTCCCATGGAAAGGAGGCAATAAAGTGACTTCCTGGTGTGCTTTGTAAGAGCTGAGGGAAGAGAGAGCTGCAGGAGAAGAGAAGAGGCTCTTGGCAGCTCCTGTGAGGGTGGAGGCCAGCAAACACCTCCTTTCCTAAGCAGATATGAGGTAAACAGGTCCTTGCCACCTGATTGTTTTGGTGATCAGTACCTGGGAACCAGGAATTTGAAATATTACAAACAAAAAAGAACTTGGCATTACACCAGTCTATGACCTTGGTGCACCCCTCACACATGAAGATATCCACTGCAAAGCCAGTCTCAGATGAGTGGTTCTGACCCGAGGAGCTCCCTCCCTCCTCCCTCCCCCCAGTCGCTACCCAGGGCCACCTGATCCAGGGCCCGAAGGGCAGACAGAGCTGGGCTGGATGCTCGAAACCCAGCAAGCCTCTGCTCTTCCTCCTCCCACCTCCACTGCCCAAATGCAGCTGCTTCCCCTGCAGCCACTCCCCACCCCCGTGCTGATCCCGACAGCAATGTTTCCAGCCTGTTTTCTCCTCTCCAACGTCTCCCCAGCACCTGTGTCAACATGAAGCTCACGGACAGACCCCACTCCCCGCCTAGATGCAGCAGACATTAGCAAATGGGGCTGGAGTCCCATTTTTCTTTCTGAGCCATCGCACAAGAAACTATTTCGAGGACCCATTTTGCGCTATGAGTGCCTCCCTCCCCTTCAGTAACTCACCCAGACATCACCCTAATAGCTCTGTCTCTCTAGAGGACAAATAGCTGGCCTCCAATCACCCAGACCCATTTGCTGCTGCGGTGCCTATATGTTCAAGCGATGGTCAGTGATCAAGTGGCTAATTCACAATAATGATGGGGCAGGACACCTCCTGTTTTGGTTGCAGACTTTGCTTCCATGTATTATATTTTAAAGGCCTTTCTGAGAGTTTTGAAAAAGACCTTCTTTAGAAGGGCATGTACCCCTTGTTCTGTGATGGCTGGAACTGGTTTCGTCAGAGTTTTCCTCTGAGCTGTTTGTTACCTGAGCTCCCGCAGGCCTTGCCAGGCCACACTACCAGTCCTCTCCCAAATTTTACCAGCTCTTGCCTTTATCTCTCACACGGAACTTAGCCTTTAACAAAAGACCCCTGAATAATAATTGAATGCATAAGGAGTAGCTGCTTCCTGCCAGGGGCTGCTGCCACTGCCCCCCTGTTTATTCCTTGGTACCTGTGCTAAGGAACTCTGTCTGCTGGGCACTCCTATCTGCAGCTACCACTGAGGCACAGAGGCCCCTGGGATGCCAAAGCCACCCTGCCATGTATTGTTATGGATGGAGATAATGCCTCTTCCCTCCCTTTGTGATACCCTTTCTTAGAGGATCAACCAAGCAGGCTTAAGTGCTGATGTCCTACCAAGGCTTTTTTTTTTTTAGAGACACCCCCCCACCCCCCCGCTTCTCTTCCACCTTCTTTTTCTGAAAAGATTCCGAGATGATTTGAAAGGCAGCTGGACCAGGAGACGCACACATCTGCATTCAGAATTTTCCCCTTCCCTCCCAAGACTAAGGTTTTCTTACTGGAACCAACTCACTGTGTTTGGTTTTTGTTTCCCTCAGAGTAATGCACATAAATCAAACATCAATCCTCTGTATTCTCTCCAACACACCAGCATCACCTATGTGCTCCTTGGTCCTCCTCCCTACAAAGGCTAAGTTAAAAGAGAAGAGAGAAAGAGGGAGAGTGCAAAGGTGGGGACACCCAAGTGGCCTTATGTCAGGTTTCCACTAGCAGTAAAAGTCCTTCAAAGGCTATATAGTTATGTCAACATCAGAGGGCAAAGAAGAATGTGCAATGGCAGTTTCTGGTCAGAAGCAAAAGGTTTCCTATGTCCTCATAAGAGAAGTTCAAGAGAATTCCCTGGCGGTGCAGTGGTTAGGACTTCATGCTTTCACTGCCAGGGCCTGGGTTCAATCCCCGGTCAGGGAACTAAGATCCTGCAAGCCACGCAGTGTGGCCAAAACAAAAAGAGAGTTCAAGCTGAAGCAGGAGGCTATCAGACGAAAGACTGTGTAGACTATCTCAGGATGAGATGGGGGAGAGAGGATCATTAGATGGCCTTCAAGGCCCGTTGTAGTCCTGGGGATGGAGAAATTGCTTAGAACAATATAGTTTTGCCCAAAGTGTGTGAGGCAAACCACCAGTGAGATGCGAGATGATTGTTAGTCATGCCCAGATGAACATTTCTAATTAACAGTTACAGGCTAGTTATTACACTTTTATTTAGGGTATTGATACTGGATTTCAATGTACGATAGTGCTATAAAGTTTCCTTTTAATGAAAATTTGTTTAAATATAAAAAGTGTTGACTCAAAAATATTAATGAGGGGACTTCCCTGGTGGCGCAGTGGTTAAGACTTTGCGCTCCCAACGCAGGGGGCCCGGGTTCAATCCCTGGTCAGGGAACTAGACCCCACATGCATGCCACAACTAAGAGTTCACATGCCGCAACTAAGGAGCCTGCGTACCGCAACTAAGGAACCAGAAAGCCACAACTAGAGAGCTGGCGAGCCGCAACTAAGACCCAGCATGGCCAAATAAATAAATAAATATTTTTAAAATATTAAGGATGGGCTTCCCTGGTGGTGCAGTGGTTAAGAATCCGCCTGCCAATGCAGGGGACATAGGTTCGAGCCCTGGTCCGGGAAGGTCCCACATGCCGCAGAGCAACTAAGCCCGTGCTCCACAACTACTGAGCCTGCGCTCTAGAGCCCATGAGCCACAACTACTGAGCCCACGTGCTGCAACTACTGAAGCCCGGGTGCCTAGAGCCCGTGCTCTGCAACAAAAGAAGCCACCGCAATGAGAAGCCCGCGCACCGCAGCGAAGAGTAGCCCCCACTCGCCGCAACTAGAGAAAGCCCGTGAGCAGCAACGAAGACCCAATGCAGCCAAAAAACAAATAAATTTATAAAATATATATATATTACAGAAATACTAGTATAGACAGTACAGTCTCAAGTGGGCCAAGTTGCCCTTCTGTGCTGTGAACAGGGTGGGTCACTTAGCAATAAACCCTCCCAGTCCCTACTCCCCCAAACACCTGGGAACATCTCTTTCCTTACAGGTGCCTGCAAGACATCTGCAGGGAAACAAACTCCTTACAGCTCACTGTCCAAAAGCCACTCAGCCAAACACCAATGCTGCTTCCAGTTCAAGTTGTCTTTCACTTGAATCTGCATCATTTCTCTCACTTAAATATCTGAGGAAGGCCCTGGTGGTCCTCTCAGATCCCCAGATTTGGATTCTTTTTCCCATGTGAATAGGCATGGGGCTTCTAAGCAAGTCTCCTTTTTGGTTTTTCTCCTACTGAATATTCCACAAGCAGTGGCTTCCTTTGGAATCCTATAGTTTCTGTTTATGAGGATAAATTGACTTTAGGCTAAAAGTGTTAAGAGCCTTAACTGATTTGGGTTCCCTGTTGGGAAAAGAGGTTTAGAGTAGACTGAAGTACAGTCGTCCCTCAGTATCCATGGAGGATTAATCCTGGAACCCTCCAGATACCAAAATCCAGAGATGTTCAAGTCCCTTATATAAAATGGCATAGTATTTGCATATAACCTACACACATCCTCCCGCATACTTTAAATAAGCTCTAGATTACTTATAACACCTAATACAATGTATAGTTGTAAATACAATGTAAATGCTATGTAAATAGTTACTGGCACAACAAATTCAAATTTTGCTTTTTGTTACTTTCTAGAATTTTTTTTTAACAAAATAGTTTCGATCCACGGTTGGTTGAATCCACGGATGTGGAAACTGCCAATTTGGAAGGCCAACTATAGCAGGGTTTTTCAAGGCATACACCAAGGAGAAAATTTAGCAGATTTAGCAAAACCCTACCCTGGAACCCCACAGACAGCAATGTGACTCTAAATTGCCCTTTGATAATGGGGCAAGAAATCAAGGTCTCCGAAGCTTAAATGTGCTTTTTTCCAAATTATCTAAAGGGGGCCAAACTCTCCAGTCCTAACCCCAGTGCCCCAAACCTGCAATCAGTACACATGGCTAGTTTACCCATGTTAAGAGCAGCTGGTGGCTACCTCCCTGGCTCCAATTCTCACTTGCTCTGTGTTACCTGTCTACTTTTCTCACACAAAATGAACTCTCCCCAGGTGAACTCTACCACCTGCAAGTTTTAGAGAAATGCGTAGAATTTCTCTACAAGTGTCTAGGCAGTTGTGATGGTCACTTAGAGGTCCCTGAGAATGTTCTGTGATTGCTCCCCAGGAAAGTGGCAGAGTTCAGGAGGAGGAAGGAAGGGCCCATTGTGCAGCCTGTCCCCTGCAACTTCTAAGCCCATCTCTTCAGGCCCCTGCAGCCTTTAAGCCCCCGTCCTGGCTCCAGCAGCTCTGCTGGTGGAGGCTATCATTTTCCTCACAAAGACAGACTGAGAGGTCTATTAAAAGAAAATAAATTTAAGAGTTTATGAACACTTGGAAAAGCAGCATCTTAATGATGTAAGACAGATTCATATGCCACAAGCAGGAGCACACATACTGTACTTCCCAGAATGCTTTGAATGGTATTAGACTACTTTTTGTTTACCAGCCTTGAGGCATCATTACACAAACCAGATCGGGAAAGATGTTGGCTGCCAAAGCAGCTTGGATGATGTGTAGGGACACCCCTCAAATTGAAAGCTGTTCCTCTCAACGCCACTGTGGCCCATACAACACACAGGAAGCAGGTAAGGGGGAGGGGGCCAGGTGGGTTTCACTTCCACCTCCTAAGTGGGACTTCATCTGAAAGGGACCTCAGGCCTTGGGGCTCTGGCTCTACATTGTTCAGCTGCTGGTAGATTAAGTTTTAACAGAGAAATCCTGTCTGGCTATGGCTCCCCAAAGGATCTAAGCCTGGAGTCTCTCACCATTTATTCACTTAATCAACATACATTTAATGAATTTCTACCATGTGTCAGCACTGCTGAGACAGCAATGGAAAAAAAAAACAAAAAACGATGTAATCTAAAAACTCATGGAGCCGAGGGTCTGATGGGAGATACAGACAAGGAAATGAGCGATTACAATGCATTATGTGAAAGAGCAAGTGCTGTGAGAGAATGAAGGAGGGCATCTCACCCATTCCAAGAGGGTCTGGGAAGGGACCCTGTGAGATAATAGAAATATATACATTGGTCTCTGTGTGCCACTCTCCCTCCCCCAGGTTCCTTGCACAGAGCTCCTAAAACCCTTGTAATTTCCTAAGTGATAAGAGCAGTAGGAACATCTTTGGTTCTAACATTTGATCTTTGACCCTGGTTCCCGATGCAGAGCTCCTAAATCCCTTAGAATTTCCTGGGTGATAGCAGTGTCTCTTGATCTAATGAGGCGACTCTGGGTGGGCTCCTGGATAATTTCCAGATGGGGGCTGATCACCAGAAAAACCAAGCCATGATTAGAAGCTCAGAACTTTCAGCCCTGCCCCGCATCCTCTGGAAAGGGGAGAGGGGCTCGAGGTTGAGTTCATGATCAATCATGCCTATGTGATGAAGCTTCTATAAAATCCCCAAAAGTATAGGGTTTAGAGAGCTTCCAGGTTGATGAACACATCTGCATGCCAGGAGGGTGGTGCACCCCAACTCCATGGGGACAAAGGCTTCTGTGCTCAGGACCGTCCCAGATCTTGCCCTATGTACCTCTTCATCTGGCTGTTCATCTCTATCTTTTATCATATCCTTTATTACATAATAAACCAATAAACGTGTTTCCCTGAGTTCTGTGAGCTGCTCCAGCAAATGATCAAACCTGAGGAGTGGGTCATGGGAACCTCCAATTTACAGACAGTTGGTGAGAAGCACAGGTGACAACCCGGACTTTCAACTGGCATCTCAGTGGGTGGCAGTCTTGTGGGACTGAGCCCTTAACCTGTGAGGTCTGCGATAACTCCAGTTAGTGTTGGAAAAGAATTGACTTGTAGGACACCCAGCTGATGTCAGAGAATTGTTAGGTGTGGAAAATCCACATATCTGATGTCAAAAGTATTGTTAGTGTGAGAACAAAAGAAAACACAGTGCATTTTTCTCATAGAAATTCACACAGAAAGTGATTTCTGAACTGAGGCCTGAAAGATGAAAAGGAATTAACCAAAAAAGGGTGTTCCAAGCAGAGGGAACAGGTACCGATGACCATAGGTGAGTTTGAGGAGCAGCGGGATGGAAGCATGGAGTTTGAGGGTGTGAGAGCGTTTCAATTTAAAATGGAACCGGAAGATAGGAAGTGGAGAATCTCACGCATGCACCCTCAGAAGAACGGAACTTAACGGAGAGACGGATTTCCATTAAATGCCTGATTTACAGAGGACGGAGACTTATCTCCTAATCAATGAACATCTCTCCCCATCCTCAAGCCAGTGAACTTACTGCTTGGACTCTGGCTGGACTTCCCCCTCTTTGCGCTCCTTGCTTATAAATACAGCCTGCCCCAAACACTCAAGGGACTCACCTGTAGCTGCTATTGTACTTTCCCCTGCCATTCCTGAATAAACAAACCCAAATTTTGGGTAATTTGAGCTTGCCTCAGTTTACCTCCTTATTTAGGTTGACAAAAGTTAATCATAATAGGGACTTCCCTGGTGGCACAGTGGTTAAGAATCCACCTGCCAATGCAGGGAACATAGGTTCAATCCCTGGTACGGGAAGATCCCACATGCCTCGGAGCAACTAAGCCCGTGCGCCACAACTACTGAGCCTGCTGCGCTCTAGAGCCCGCGAGCCACAGCTACTGAGCTGGCGTGCCACAACTACTGAAGCCCGCGTGCCTAGAGCCCATGCTCTGCAACAAGAGAAGCCACCACAATGAGAAGCCGGTGCACCACAAGGAAGAGCAGCCCCCGCTCGCCGCAACTAGAGAAAGCCCGCACGCAGCAACGAAGACCAACGCAGCCAAAAATAAATTTTAAAAAATAGCTTTAAAAAAAAAAGTTAATCATAATAACACACAGCATTTATCTAGGTTGTCTGAGCGCCGGTGCTGTGCTAAGTGTTTGCTGTGCGTTGTCTCAGTTGATGCTCACAGCGTCCCTCAGATGAGACAATGGAGAACGGAGGCACAAGAAAATTAAGTGCCTTATACACCGCTGGTGAGTGGTGAAGCCAGGAATTAAACTAGTCGTCTGGATCCAGAACCCACATTCTTAACCCCCACTCTATAATGCCCAAGTCTCTAACACAGATGAATATAGCAAATGGTGGGACTTTAGCACAGGACTTGAACCTTTGCTCCTAAAGCCACCAACCCCACTTAGAGGTCCAAATCTCTCCCAGCTTCTGGCCCTTTGTGACCTCAGGACCTCTGTCCAGTCCCTGGTTTCTTGCCAATAACTGGTGCCCAGTCATGACTCTCTCTGTTCCCTGGATCCTTGGTCAGCATGTCAGGTTCCCAGATCTGAGGCCAACTCCCTAATTCTTCTGAAAACTGGAGCCTTTCTTGACTCTGAATCCCAGTCCCCAGTCCCCTCTTATCAGACCAACAGGCACCATACTATGCCTACTTCTCTGCGCTCCTTCCTATTCTGGTTTCCTAGGCCTCCCCAGGTTGCTTTAGTGTCTCTGTGTCTCTGACTGGTCTCTAGGGTACAGCCATCCCCAGTCTAGCCTCACCCATAGCCCAACAAAGCCCAGACTGGGAGGGGTGGGGTGGGGCAGGAAGGGCAACTGTGTGAGAGGCTGGTCAAGTGGAGAGACTAAGGAATATGGGCAGGGCTGGGGTCAAGAGCCTACAAAGAGAGCTGTCCTTATTCTAAGAAGGCATGTATGACCCAGCCCCTCCCCCAATACCCTAGTCCAATAGCTAGCTGAGGACTGATATCCCTTTAAAAAGGGGGTTCAGAAAGAAGAAGCCAACTGAGAAAGCAACAAGCCCAGGGGAAGAGAAACATGTACTTAATTTCACACTAGATCAGGGGTCCCCAACCCCTGGTCCGCGGACCGGTACTGGTCTGCAGCCTGTTAGGAACCAGGCCGCACAGCAGAGTACATGCCTTCCTTCCCAGGTGTTCACTTTGGTTGGTGGGGGAAGGCACACCTAGCACCTGAAAGGAAAAGGGAGAGGGCCTCATAGGTGAGGAAATGGAGCCAAAAGGGGAGCCAAGAGTACTCACAGGCATAGACGTCACAACTAGGCAGAGATGACAGCCTGACCCAGGTCAAGGCTTGCCTAGACATGGTGCTGTCATCATACTGTGGATATAGTTTCTGACTTCATTTTAGCACATGGCCCAGACAGAAAACTCAACGTTACCTGCTATTTATACAGCACTGCCCTACAAAACCACTGAATCTGCTACAGTCCCTATGATGCAGGGGCCAACAGAAAGTTCCCATTTTAGGCAACCCTCCTCCCCTTTCCCTATTCCAGAGTTTAGGGACAGCTGTGGAGCAGATGGGGGAGGAAATTAGCAGCTAGCCCAGGGCTTCTCAAGTTTTAACATACAACTTATCACCTGGGGACCTTGTTAAAATGCAAATTTGGATTCAATAGGTTTGTGGTGGGGCGCAGAGTTTGCATTTCTAACCAGCTCCCAGGTAATCCTGGAGCAGCCAGTGGAGGGACATGCTTTAGATAGCAAGGCTATTCCTGCTGCTATAGTGCATTCCATTCCATTCCATTGCCCTGCCTCTTCATAACCTGTGAAGTACTAAACAAATATGGAGGAATCTTATTGTACTTTTATTTGATAAATCTAGCAACCCTAAATAGAATGGATGAATGAACTTCCTACAGGAGAAAGATGTGGTGGCAGCCCATTAATAACAACAAGGAAAGTAAAATTACACACGCTAAGAGGGGGAGTTATATTTTCCTCGAGTTTTGTTTGTTGGTCATCAGACACGTAAAACACCTTGTGACCTTTCACCGCCAAAGAAAAGTCGCTTCACCCTGAGCTAGAAGTTAGGTATTAACATAGATATTAATACATCTTCACAGTTCAGCTCAATTACCACATTGTTTATTGTGTTGCTTTACAACATGGTAGACCAATAGAGCTCTTTCTTCATTTTATAGGGTAGGGAACTAAGGCTGGCCAGAGGTGATTCACCTTGCTCAAAGTCACGTGGCTAGTTAATAGCAAAACTGGACTAGAACTAGAACTAGGCAATGAGCCTAGTGCTATTTTCACTACAAGAATTTGTTCAAATAGTGTTTGAACAGGGGAAAGACTTGAAGTTGATTGGTCTCACCTGGTCCCCATACCCTACCATGGGGAGCTTGTTGGAGGTTCCCTACGTGGAATTTAACATTGTTTTGGACTGGAGAAGAAGTTTTCCAGACTCTCAGTCACTCAAACAAATAGATATCTTTTTGAGCATGGCTTACCCATTTGATTATGCAGCAAGAGGGAGGGAGGGGTCTCTACAGAGGTCATGAAAGGCTTTTTGGAGAGTTAAGGCTAGAGCTGAGCCTTCAAGCATGTATAAGAATTATATAACCAGAGAGGATGCTTCAGATGGGAAACAGCATGAGCAAAAGGTATTGATACAAGAAAATACATTGTATATTTGAGTATAGCCCTTTGCATATCAAGTTTAAAACTTGTTAAATCACCCTTCGTCTTTTGGTTCTGTAACTGAGCAGGACCCTATGTGGCCTTCCCCGGGCAGGCCCTTCCCCCATGTCCTCTGCTTTAGCTTCTCTCTGAAGTACCTAGATAACAGTATCTGATGCACATTTCCTGAGTTGTTTTACAGATAGGAAAGCCCCCCACTGAATGGAAGATGTTAACTACTTGATGAATCTGAGTATAGCCCCCAGGCCTACTGGGGCCTGAGGATTGATAATGTTGACCCCTGTGACACTGCCCTGTTACCTCACCATCAACCAATCACAGAATTGTGCATGAGCTGATCACATATCTTGCGACTCCCCTCCCTCACCTGGCCTTTAAAAATGCTTTCCTGAAACCCATCGGGCAGTTTGGGGTTTGGGGGGGCATGAACCACCCGTCTCCTTGCTTGGCCCTGCAATAAATCTTTCTCTGCTCCAAACTCCAACGTTTTGGTAGTGTTTGGCCTCACTGTGCATTGGGCACACAAACTTGCATTCATTTGGTAGCACTTTTCCAAAATAGTTTCCTTTTGCCTTTCCAAGTCAGTGGGTCACATTTGAATTGGTCCTTCATTCTCCAATTTCACTCTTCACTCTCATTGTACTTCTGGTAGTCTGCAAGGCCATCATGTACAGTTGTGCATGTTGTTCACTGCACAAAGATGCCCAGTCATGGAGGCAAATGGGAGCTGAAATCCAAAATGCACTGCACTCACCAAGCCATGCTTTCTTTCCTAACTTGGTACATTGTGTGTTTGCCAGGCCATGTGCCCAGAAAAGAGGGCACTTTTTCTAGTTTACACAAAAGTGCCCTAGCCGTGGCCAAGGCACTATATCAGCTGTAGGTCAAATTGTGAGGTAAATAAGATTTTGCTCTGATTTCTCCTAGCCCCAAATCTTTAGAGCTGAAGCCACAAACGAAGCCACACTTGTAGACTAAGATCTGCAGCAGTTCTTATTACTAACCATGACTGAAGTAAATCAAGATTCCCAGTCACCCTTTGGGGAGTTTAGAACTGCCACTCTCCTGGATCTAGCATCACATGGCCCAGGGATGACCTAGGCCTAACACGGCTCCCTTGGTTTCATTTCCTTCTAATCCTAAACGGGGTGACTCTGAGTGCCACCAGTTCCCGAGTCAGTTAATCTTTACTATAGGAACACTACTACATTTCTGCATGACTCATAACCAAGCTTATTCCTTCCTTCTCATCTCCCCAACCTGGCAGTACCATCAGAATCAGCATTAGAAATCAGGGGGGCACTCACCTGCCAATACCCACCTACCATAGTGACTAGTCTTGTGCCAAGTCCTGGCTCTCATGTTCTCCTACCTGCCCTGTACCACCAAGAGCCACTCTTCTCCACAACCTACCAACTAGGGCTTTCAGACCTCCAGGGTTTCCCCTTCTTTATCAGGGTTAAAGGGCTAAGCTGCTATAACATAAAGACCCAACAATGCAGCAAGAAAAGAACAATGAAGTTTCTCTCCACATGACAGTCCAAGGCACATAAGTGAGCTACTTGGCTCCATTCAGTCATTCGTGGACTTGGGTTCATTCCACCCCATCATGTTTCTCCACCCTCCTCTAGGGCAACAGTGTCATCTGCCCAATTGAAGCTGTGTTCCAGGAACAACCATGTTTCTGCTCACAGAAACAGGAAGAAAGCATAGAGGAGCACACGTGTAAAGGGCTGGTCCGAGAATAAGCACACATCACTTCTGCTCACATTCCATTGCTCACACAGACACACCTGACCACAAGGGAGGCTGGGAAATGTAGTTCCCAGCTGGACAGCCTCATCCCAGCTACAATTCCATTATTATAGAAGATACCATACCTTCTTTCCTGTCAGGAAAAAGCATCTGTTTTGTCACAATTTCCTACCCAGAGTAGAAACTTGACAATTCAGTTCAATCAAGTTCAACCAACTTAAATAGAATTAAAACTTAATGTATTAATAAATGTGTTTAATATGTAGCATACACCTTTCCCTTAGGCATGGTTTCTTTTTTTTTTTAAATGATATATATATATTTTTTTTAATTTTTACACTTTATTTATTTATTTATTTATTTTTGGCTGTGTTGGGTCTTTGTTTCTGTGCGTGCGCTTTCTCTAGTTGCGGCAAGTGGGGGCCACTCTTCATCGCAGTGCGCGGGCCTCTCACTGTCGCGGCCTCTCTTGTTGCGGAGCACAGGCTCCAAACACGCAGGCTCAGTACTTGTAGCTCATGGGCCTAGTTGCTCTGCGGCATGTGGGATCTTCCCAGACCAGGGCTCGAACCCGTGTCCCCTGCATTGGCAGGCAGATTCTCAACCACTGCGCCACCAGGGAAACCCTGGCATGGTTTCTTAAAGTATGGTGCATAGACTCTGGGTGGTCCAAGGTCACTAATTTCCCCAGAAATCTAGCAAGTGGCAGAGGAAAAAGCAATGAGATTATTTCTTCACATACCTTCCACTTATTTGAGATGTAAGGTTAATTATGATTTTTCACAGCAATCACATTACATTCTTAACAATCCTTATGTTCTTCAGGATTGGGCATGAATAAGAGCTGTATCTGTCAACACTCATTTGTCAGGGTACAATTCATCTCTGTTAACATATATTTGTGCCTTTTGCATGTTATTGCTTATGCTTGTTAAATTTGCATTTTCTGTTATAGCTCTTGTGTACCATTATATCCCCAACCTAATCAACCACTCAAAAGAGGTTCACTGAATATTAAAGTAGCAATAAAAATAGTAAATTAAATGCTACAACTCAGTAAACATCATGAACATAAATAGTGAACAGGACTCCAGTATGAATACAAAATATGAATCTGTATGTGCTGGGACAAATAAATCTGTGCATGTGACAATAGCACAGAAGCAGCCAAAAATGCAAATGTGAAGTAAGAAGATAAATATCTGAGTATCTGATTTTGTTACCTTTGCCCCTAGTTTCCAGCATGCTGTTTGTAATAAAATCTATCAAATTGAAGCATGAAGTCATCAAAGCTTTTACATAATTATTAAACAAAGTACAGTGAACCCTGTGATAAACCAATTGAATTTTTGAGAACAAGCATGAAGTAATTCCTTGTTGTATGAAATTGATGAATATTGTGACTAAGGCAGAGAAGATACTGAAGTGATAGGAGTATCCTTCAAAGTTGTTAGGCCTCTTGGCAAAACAAGTACAAGTCACTTTACTGTCAAGAAGCTTGTAAAACCAGGCACAACTTTAATGACAAATGACTTAGAGAAAGCAGAATGAGCTATTGGCAAAATTCCTGTAACAAACAACATCAGCGGACATCCATAATAGCTATAGCACACAATGGAGAAGGGCAATTACTAACACATGTGGGTGCTAGCAGATTTTTTTTTTTTTTTTTTTTTTTTTTTTTTTTTTACTATGGAGTCCGACAAAACCACTGATATGCAGACTCTTGGCATAGCAGTGGTATATATACAGGGAGAAGTGCTCCACAACGTTTTTGCATTTTTGACCCTGAAATCCCATGCCGTAAGGGGAAAGGAGTTTTTGAAATTAAGCTTGTAATTTTGAGATAACTGTAGATTTACATGCAGTTTAAGAATAATACAGAGAGAGCTTCCCTGGTGGTGCAGTGGTTAAGAATCCACCTGCCAATGCAGAGGACACGGGTTCGAGCCCTGGTCCAGGAAGATCCCACATGCCGCAGAGCAACTAAGCCCATGGGCCACAACTACTGAGCCTGCACTCTAGAGCCCGTGAGCCACAACTACTGAAGCCTGTGCACCTACAGCCCGTGCTCCGCAACAAGAGAAGCCACTGCAATGAGAAGCCCGCACACTGCAATAAAGAGTAGCCCCTGCTCACTGCAACTAGAGAAAGCCCGCGTGCAGCAACAAAGACCCAATGCAGCCAAAAATAAATAAATAAAATAAATAAATTTTTTAAAAAAAATTCTATAAAAAAATGAATAATAAGAGAGAAACCCAGGTATCCTTTACCCAGTTTCCCCAATAAGATTATCTTGTAAAACTGTAGTACAATATCACAACCAGGATACTGACATTGATAGAGTCACAACACAGAACATTTCTATCACCTCAAGGATCCCTCATGTGGTCCTTTAATAGCCACACCCACTACCCCCACCTTAATCCTGGCAACTACTAATCTGTTTTCCATTTCTGTAAGTCTGTCATTTCAAGGATGTTATACATTTGGAATCATACAGTATGTAGCCTTTAGGCATTGTTTTTCTTCATTCAGTGTAATTCTTTATAGATCTACCCAAGATGTATGTGTGAAGCAATAATTTGTTCCTTTTTACTGCTGAATAGTATTCCATGACATGGATATACCACAGTTTGTTTAACCATTCACCTGTTGAAGGACATCTGGATTGTTTCCATTTTGGGGCTATCACAAATAATGCTGCTGTGAACATTTGTGTAGAGGTTTTTGTGTGAACATAAGTTTTCACTTCTTTGGGATAAACACCCATGAGTACAATTGCTGGCTTGTAGAGTAGTTGCATATTTAGTTTTATAAGAAACTGTCCAACTCTTTTCCAGAATCTGTACCATTTTACATTTCCACCAGCAATGTAAGAGTGATACAGTTTCTCCACATAAGAGGAAAGGTTTTTCAAAACAAAACAAAACCACACTCATAGATACAGAGAACAGATGGGTGGTTGCCAGAGGGGAGGGAGTTTGGGGGTAGGTGAAATGGGTGAAGGGGGTCAAGAGGTACAAACTTCCAGTTATCAAATAAATAAGTCGTGGGGATGTAATGTACAGCATGGTGACTATAGTCAATAATATTGTATTGCATATTTGAAAGTTGTTGAGAATAAATCTTAAAAAGTTCTCATCACAAGAAAAAAAATGTTTTAACTTTGTATGGTGACAGATGTTAACTAAACTCATAGTGGTGATCATTTCGCAGTGTATACAAATTTTGAATCATTATGCTGTACACCTGAAGCTAGTATAATGTTAAATGTCAATTATACAGCATTTTTTTTAAGAAGAAAGATTTTTAATTCAGTTATCAAGTGTTTTTTGTGACTCACAAAGTAGACTGGAAAAAGGGCACTGGGATCAATTCTGAAGAGCACTAGCCATAAGCACAGTCCAGAAATATGTTGCTAAGCAAATAATAGAGGTGGCACCCAAATGCCAAGCCACTCACTGCTTGATACGCTGATAACAGTTAGCAATCAGTAACATGTCCCTTGATCGCATTCAGTCCCTTGATCGCATTCAGTATTGAAAAAAACCATTAAAATTGTGAATATAATCAAACTGTGGCCCCTAAGGGTATGTCTTCCCAGCATGCTGTACAAAGAAATGCAGCAAATACCAACTCCACTTTTCTACTCTAAGCATGCCAGCTGTTGAGAGAAATCACTTTCCTGCAAGTTATTGAAACAAGGGATGGTGGCAGGGGGGAAGACTCTATGACATTGATAATGACATTAAGGATAATTTCTCAGATTTTAAGTGCCTTGCTCAAGAGGTATTTCATAGCCATATATTCAGAATCTCGAAGAGGCTGCAAGTAATTACTTCAGTGATGAAATATCACTATGTTTAATGTTAAAGATGAAATGAGCAGGATTTCTTTAAAAAGACCAAACTATGGGGCAGTTTTATCACTAAGAATTTGACTCTGCCCCAACATGTGGAGATTTCTTCACTTCTCACAGAAAGAAATAGACTACATATTGTTGGGGACATTTAAACATCACATCCAAGTCTTTCAGTAGAACTTGCTACCACACTTTGTAGAACAGAATCAATCAAAGAAGTGATCAGTGAATCCACACCCATCTACTTCCTGGTTTAACTATTCAGCCTTCCAGCCTTTGAGTATGATTTGTTCAAGGACTTTAGCATCTGATGGAGTGCTTCAAAGTGTCAGCAGGGAGCTTTCATTGTAATTTCTGGGCCCATGTTTGTTCCAAACACCCAAAACTATACAAGGAAGCCACTAAATACTTAAGGCAGTTCCCAATGACCTATGATTCTGAGTTAGGATTTCTAACTTTTTATTATGAAAATTCTCGAACATACACAAAAGTAGGGTGGATAGGACTATGAGCTTCCATGTACCCACTACTCAGATTCAGTATTAGTGCAAATGCCTCTGGGGCCCTACATCACAGTCCCTCCATCCACCTCTGATTTCAGCCAGAGCTGTGATGGACAGTTCTGTGCAAGCTCAGACTCACATCACCCCAAGAACATCCCACCTCAAGATCAAGCTTCTCTCTTTCTGCTTCTGCCCCAGTGCCTTCTCCAAAGCCAGTCCACATCAGAGTACAGCCTGGAAGAGTGGGAATGCTAATCCCTTTGGGGATAACCTTGAATGGGGGGAGGGGCGGGGATAGGAACAAGTGGATGAGAACTACCACCGCTCATCCATCAGGGGGACAGTTCTGGGAGATGTTCGATATCCTTCTCAGGAAGCCCAACCAGAATCAAGCCCTTGTGGCACAATGTAGCAACCTCACAATGCACCCTCACATTGACTTTTCCTCCTTCTCTAAGTCTCCCAAATACCCCACTCCTGCTTCCTGGGACAGCACCCCAAATATACCCAACTACTCCCGAGTCCTTGCCTCAGACTCTGCTTTGAGGAAACCTAACTAAGACAAATAAGTTATCAAATTTTACCATTCTTATTTCATCTATCCTGGGGTATTTTAAAGCATTTAAAGTATTTTAAAGTTTGGATTTTTTTTTAATTTAGTAGAAATAGGAAGGAAAGAAACCAGTTCAATATGGAAGTTGATCTGTGGTCAAGCTGTGCATCACCAAGGTAGACCTATACACCTTGGTGAAATATTGCCCCTAAATCTCATCCCTCTCCCTTATATTAAGTTATTATTAAATATATTATTCTAAATAATATTTTAATGTAATGGTGATAAAAATGCGATAGGGCTTCTTTTCAATTTACCTCAACAGTGGTCTATGTGTGGGGAGGCTGCCCATTACGTGGCTCTTGAAAATCAACTATGAGAAACACTGACCATCCAAAGACTCCCCACGGTAGTTCACAGGAGTCTGTGAACCCCTATAAAAATGTAGGCTGACATGTGCACACACATGTGCGTTTCTGCAGGGAAAGGTCTTTCACCAGATCCTAAAGCAAGTCCTTGTCCAAAAAAGGGCTAAGAATCACTGATGAAGGGCTATCAGGCACTATGAACCTGACTAGGAATGATTTTATGGTAGAGGGAGCCCTTCTGGAACTCTTTAAATCATTCTACATGGCTGATCATCATCTTCGCCAAACTGCATGGCTAACCTCATTATGTGAAACTAACTAGAATTGATATGATTACAATGGAAAGATTTTCCCCTCCTCAAGGTCTAGTTTATAAAGAAGAGATTTTTTTTCCCTCAAGGCCTAGTTTATAATAAAAGGTTTCTTCCCTCCTCAAGGCCTGGTTTTCCACATCTGGATTAGATGATCTGGTCCCAATTTTCTTCTCAAAGCTATCTCTCCTAGCCTCAAAGAACTTTTGGGATTTTGCCAATGAACAGGAAAAGGATTTAGATTACAGTACGTGCTTTTTGCAGACTAGCCCTAGTTCTCCCAGATAGCTCTGTACCCTGAACTGGTGCACTTCCAGGAATGTGAGAGATTCAGGGCCAGCTGTCAGTGAAGAAATTCCTTCCACCTGCATCTTGTCCAGCCCTGATATTACTAACTCAGAAAGGAAGTTGGAAAGTTAAAGAGGCACACTTTCTCCAAAGAGACTTAATTAGGTTTAGCATTTGGGTTTGGGGTTTTTTTTTTCTTTCCCTATTAACAAAGAACTATTTGTACATCATAAACACAAGTAGAGGAAGAAAATTACATCTTAAAATCATTTCCACTTAAAAACCAAGACAAAAATGGTACAGGTGGCTTTTTAAAAGGCGGGGGGGAAAACTCCTCCACATAAGCCCTTTTCTTGAATAGGCCTCTAACTAGCCCTAGTGCAGCTGCAAGGACGCATTTAATGTTCCAGTGATTTATTACTCTAGAGAGGATATTCTCAGTCATCATCTGCAGAAGAGGGCCTAGCAGGATGTAGAATGGGAGACTAAGAACACATTGGAAGGAGCTGAATTTTCCATGTGGTTTTCATTTTCTTTCTGATTGTACACTGAAAATCTCTTTTTTGAAGATTTTTTTAGACACCACAAATATCACAAAGGCACCCTGCTCCTAGGGCAGCTTGCAGCAGGCCTGAGCAAGGGACTGAGCCCACTACGAAGGGGAGGAGCCCAAAACAAGCTCCATATTGAAAGGTAAAGCTTCCTAAAGCCTCCTCTTGGCACAAAATGTCCTCCCTGACTCAAAGACTTATAACTGCTATGGTGTGTCTCCCGACCAAGTCACCATTGGTAGGTAATAAAGAGCAGCTAACTACATGACAGGGAATGTTCTGGGCCATTTGCTTGGGTTATTTCATTTAACCTCAATTTATCATACCCATTTTACAGATAAGGAAACTTTAGCCGAGGGAAGTTTAGTCACTTTACCCAAGGTCACAGAGCCTGTGAAAAGAGAGCCGGGATTTGATCCCTGGTTTGTATGATTCCAACAGTAGTGCTTTTAATGACTACATAGTTTTCACCCCTTCCTTTTCTTCTAGGGTCCGTCCCTGACCACAAATGCCAGGCTTTATACTAGCTCCTGGCTACCTAGGAGCTCTAGCTACAGTAGCTATCTGGCCTGCCTTCAGGACTAATGCCTCACGCATGAAATTTCCCATTTTATCCAAATATATCTAACTCCATTGAACTCTGAGTTTCCCATCAAATCTTTAAGAAAAACTATGGCACTTTATATAATGAAAAGCACTTCAGATTCTCTTGATATTATCTTTAAAATTGCTCTTGTGTATACCCCACACACACACACATCCTCTCATTGTACTAGTTCACATGTATTGAGCATTCACTCTGTGCCAGACATCATGTTAATTACTTCACATGAATTTTCTCATTCAATTCCCCACAGTAACCTTATGAGGTAGCTACTATTATTACTCCTGCTTTACATATGAGAAAACTGAGGCCTAGAAAAATTCCATCACTTACTCAAGCAACTGGAGGAGCCAGGATTTGAATTCAGTTGTGTTTGACTTGAGAGCCCAAACCTTGAAAGCACTACACTCTACTTACGCTCTTCTTACCAGTAATAAGTCACTCTGATAGTATATACCTGTGATATAATGTGGTGAGACTTGCACTTTACTTCTGTGTTGTTTCTCCCAAAATCCATAGCCCCAGCATATCATGAGCAAAAACATCAGACAGATATCAATGGAGGGGCGTTTGAAAAAATACCTGACCAGTATTCCTCAAAACTGTCAAGGCCATCAAAAACAAGGAAGAATCCAGGTGACATCTGTGAAAATGGTAGAGTAGGGAACTCCAAAAGTTCATCCCTCCACAAAAGCTATGAATAAACTGCCAAAAACCATCAGAATTAACTTTTTCGGAACTCTGGATACTAATCAAAAGCTTGCAGAAACAGGGGTATGCTCAATCAAGAGAAAGCAGCTGGATCTTGCTAAGAGAGATTTGTGGCATTTTAATTTACCTTGGACCCATTCCTTTCTCCCCAGCTCCGCAGTGACCTTGAAGACAACAGGAACCCACATTCCTGGTATAAGTACCCAGTACCCAGGACAGCAGAACAGACTTTATTCTCAAAGAATTGTGTCTGTTTATTTTAACGTGCCTGGAGACTTCCTTAAAGGCCAACTCAAAGGGCTTACCTTTATTTAGACTAACTCAGAACTCTCCCAGGGCTGAGGTGACTACCCAGGGGGGCAATTGTTAAAACCATTTGAAGGCAAACATTAGTAGCTGCCACCTGGGGTAAGGCATAACAGTTGGGGAAACAATAGACTAAGCAAAAATCTTGGGAGGAAAGGCTGAGCAATGAGATGCTTTGGGGAATAAGGGCTTTGAAAAGCTTCCACATATTCCTGGGAATCTAGAAGGCCACACGCATGCCCAGGACCGGGCGCATACTCAGAAGAGAGCTGAGAAGGCCCTAAGTGCTATATCTGGCTGACAATGTATACTTTTCTTTTTTTTTTTTTTTTAATCTTTTGGCCACGCCGCGTGGCCTGTGGGATCTTTGTTCCCCGACCAGGGATCGAACCCACACCCCCTGCATTGGAAGTGCAGAGTCTTAACCACAGGACCACTAGAGAAGTCCCCCAATGTATACTTTTTCTTATATAATGTAAAGAAAATTAAACAACGTGGATTGTTTGTGACATGAGAAAACATAGAAATGTATTTTCATATCACATTCAGTATACATTTTGGCCATTCACCTCCCCTATTTTTAGTATGCTACTCAGGCTCACAACTGTGCACTCTTACCTTCCATCATGATATGTACAACTGGAAGACAAAAACCAAAATTGTCTTCTAGAATGAGTTCCAAAGTCACCTTGTAGCCGAGCAGGACTGTATGGGGCCTTCTGGAGACAGGACCCCCCATCACCACCACCATCATGTCCTCTGCCTGCCTCTTGTTTGTAGAAAAGCTGTAGTCTCCCAGGCCTCTCCTGAGTCACAAAAGCCTGGATCAAGAATTAATGATTGAAAGGATGTGAACATGTAGTGACAAAAGTAGCAGTTGGGCCAGGAGAATGGACAAGAATTTAAACGGTAAATCAGACATATGGCAATCACAGAATCTTTAGTTCCTCCCTGAAATACCTAGATAACAGTATCTGATGCACATTTCCTAAGTTGTTTTACAGATGCTAAAATCCCCACCAAATGGAAGAAGTTAACTACATGATGACCATGAGCACAAGCCCCCAGACCTACTGGAGCCTAAGGATTGATAATGTTAACCCCTGTGACACCACCCTGTTACCTCACCATCAACCAATCAGAGAATTGTACACAAGCTGGTCATACACCCTGCGACTCCCCTCCCTCACCTGGGCTTTAAAAATGCTTCCCTGAAACCCGCTGGGGAGTTTGGGCGTTTTGAGCATGAGCCACCCATTCTCATTCCTCGGTCCTGCAATAAACCTTTCTCTACTCCAAACTCTGACGTTCCAGTTTGTTTGGCCTCACTGTGCATTAGGCACATGAAAACTGTTCCATAAACAGACTTTTTATTTTTTTTAACATCTTTATTGGAGTATAATTGTTTTACAATGGTGTGTTAGTTGCTGCTGTATAACAAAGTGAATCAGCTATATGTATACATATATCCCCATATCCCCTCCCTCTTGCATCTCCCTCCCACCCTCCCTATCCCACACCTCTAGGTGGTCACAAAGCACCGAGCTGACCTCCCTGTGCTATGCAGCAGCTTCCCACTAGCTATCTATTTTACATTTGGTAGTCATAAACAGACTTTTAAATTACCTCCAAGTTCTAAACCCTGTACTCACTGTCAAAGTTACATGGTTCCTCCAATTCCCAAGCCTACCTGGAATTCTGAAGGGAGAATCAACTTGCTTTTCATTGGTCTTCTTTTGTGAGCACTTGGGATGAGACCTTCCTCCATTCTGTTCAGTCATTTACCAGTCATCCATATGCTTTTCCTCCCCATATACTGAGGTTAGGAGTTACTGATGAAGCCTGGTTTCATCAACCATGGAGAAGAAAGAGATAAAAAAATAAAATCAATGCACCAGTCCATGATATCCAATATCTGACTATTAGGTGTACTAGAAAGAGACAACAGTAAAAAGGAGAGAAGGAAAATATTAAAGAAAGAATACGAGATTATTCCCCAGAACCAAAGGACATGAGACTCCAGATGAGTCTCCAGATAGAAAAGCCCACTGAGTGCCCAGCACGATGAATGAAAAAAATAGCCCCAGTAAGGCTTATCATCATTACATTTTGGAAAAATCAGTGCTAAAGATAAGTTATTCTAAGCTTCCAGAGGGGGAATAATCATAACAGGACACAAACAGAGATCAAGAATACTGACTGGGAATCAGAATCACATTCAATTCCTCAATAGCAACACTGGAAATTAAACACTGGGGATTTTTTTTTCCAACTTAGAAATACACACCCAGCCAAACAACAAGAAGTTCTAGAAAAGAATAAAGACATTTTCAGATATTCAAATTCTCAATTTACTTCTGATGCATCTTTTCTTAGGAAACATCTTGAGAGGAAAGTATGAAATCCAGGAAACAGTGAACGGAACGTAGAAGAGATGCAGAGAGAGGTCCCAGAATGCAATTGTGCGTGAGGCCAGAGCAGGGCTACTCGAAACGTGGAAATAAAACCAATATATCATTTGCAGAAAAGTGTTGCAGATAGCTCACTGAAAGATCCTTTCCTATTGAACACCAGAAACAAAATGCAGAAATGAAAAAGAAAAAAAATCAGTGGTTATTTTAAGGGAATTTCTGGAGAAAATGTATTAAAAGGAACTTTAGAATATAGTTAAATGTAGTTAACTATATATAGTTTAAATACAGTTCACATGATTATATGAACACATTCCTAGGGCCACACTCAGAGCTTCGGAAGGGGCTGGTGGAAATACAGGACCCTGTAGCTCAAGCTTCACTGGTGTCAAGGCAAATCTATCTTTGGCACAGGCATTGGCACTTTTCTGAGGGTACCATCAAAGAAGCTCCTTCAAGTAGCTTTGGGACAGTTCCACCTCATTGTTTTTAGAGTCATACCATGTCTGTCTTAAAGTGAGAAGTATGTTCTTTGCACACATAATTTTATTGAACACTTGATCTTTGCCAGACACTGTTCTAGGAATTTTACAAATACTACTACAAGCATGAATTAATTCTCACCATAACTCTGTGGGCAGATACTATTATTATCTCTTTTACAGATATAGGAAGTGAGGTTCAGAAGATAAAACTATTTGCCCAAGGTCATGTAGATAAGTTGTAGAGGCAGGATTTAAAGTTAGGTCTCTATGATCCCAGAACTCTAATTTGTTTCACCACAGCCAAAACCCCAAAATTCTTTCCATTTACCTGATTCTTCCACTTTCCTTATCTGTCATTAAGCTTTTCCAGCTGCTTCTGACCATGGCATTCTTTGTTTAAAACCCTTGGTTGTCTCTGGCAGTAGCTATGGCTGCCATCAGCACAAACAATGCTATCACCGCTGTTATGCCAGCAAGGTGACAAGGAGACTCCCACTTCTTGCAGTATTTACAGGACTTTTTCCAAGCATCCTGACTCAGATTCCTGGATCTGTGTATTCTAACTATAAGGGATGTAGTACTCTATACCAATCAGAGTATCAAGGCATATACTACATCCTAGCATATAACATACAGCAGCCAACCCTCTTTCTGGAACCTTAGCGGAGCCTTCAACAGCCCGTTCTATTGTTCTATCAGGCATTCTGTAAGCCCTCAGACAGTGGTGCCAGTGTGGGCAATGTGGGCAGAGAAGGCGTGTCTAGAGTAGAATACCATTCAGCTGAGGAAGGATCACTGCCCTCTTCAGGATAGACGAGATCCAAGTAATTGATCTGACACCAGGTAGCTGGCTGGTCTCCCTGAAGAACGGTGCTGTATGAGGGCTGCCACCCGTTTGGGCACCTCGCTGTGGCAGATGCTAGATCAGCTTTAGTGAAAGGAAGTCTACCCACTGGGTGTATTTCCTTCTCCACTGTCCTTCGGAGCCCCTGCTGAGTGGAGCTAGAATGGGACAGCAATCCATTTCCACACGGTGCCAACATATTGCCCTGACCCGTCTGCTAATCAGGCCAGAATCCATTCCTCCTCTGTCAGTTAATAGCAGCAGACAGCCCACCACCGCCACCACCAACAACAACATCAGGCAGCACAGGTGTGGCTTGAAAGAGGGGTGGTGCCGCAGAAACAGGTGACACCTGTCTGGGCCATCTGCTCTGATGCTTGGTTCATGCCTGCTGGACCTGCTTCAGCCCAGTCCCAACTGTATCGCTTCCATCACACAATAGACTGTTGCTGTTCATGCCCAACCTTACAACTCGGTATGTCAGATAACACCCACTTTACTATGAGGAGCTCGTTTTCACAGTCGGTGTCTGCGGTGGACATACCTAAGGTGACTCCCAATGAGTCACATGCTTATATAATGCCTTCCCCTTATGTGTAGGCAGAAACTGTGACTTGCTTCTAGCCAACAGAAGATGGCCAAGGTGACAGGACAATCACTGCAGTGATTATGTTACATTATATAAACTCCACCTTGGCAGACTGGAGTGCTTCTCCTCCTGGCCTCTAAGAACTAAACTGCATGGCAACTATAGTTAATAATATGGTATTGTATACTTGAAAGTTGCTGAAAGTAGATCTTAAACATTCTCACCAAAAAAAAAGAAAAAAAGTTAACTATGTAAGGTAATGGGTGTGTTAATTATCTTGATCTTGGCAATCATTCTACAATGTATATGAAGAAGAAGAAGAAGGAGAAAGAGGGGGAGAGGGAGGAGGAGGAGAAGAAGAAGAAGAGGAAGAAGAGGAAGGACGAAACGGCAATGTTGTAGGAGGACCTGTGCGAGGGCCATGTGACAAGAAACCACAGGCAGTCCCTGAGACTAAGAGAGGTGCCTGGTCAACAACCAGCAAGCAAACAGAGACCCCAGTCCTACAGCTGAAAGGAGCTTAATTCTGTCAACAACCACATGAGCTTGAAAGAGGACCCTGAGCTCCAGAAAGGAATGCAGCCTGGCCAAAACCTTGACTGCAGCCTTGTGAGACCCTGAGCAGAGGATTCAGCTAAGCCAAGACCAGACTCCCAACACATGGAAACTACCAGATAATAAATGTGTGGTGTTTTAAGTTGCTAAGTTTTTGACAATTGTGTAACTCAGCAAGAGATAACTAATACAGTGCCCCATGATGAGCTGCTCAGTCTTACTAGCACACTAGATGATGTTTTTAAAAGAACAGTTTTCTAGTGGGAATGCAAATTGGTAGAGCCACTATGGAAAACAGTATGGAGGGTACTCAAAAAATTAAAAATTAGAATTACCACACAATATAGCAGTTCCACTCCTGGGTATTTATCCAAAGAAAATGAAAACACTAATTCAAAAAGATACATGTACCCCAATGTTCATTGCAGCATTATTTACAATAGCCAAGATATGGAAACAACCTAAATGTCCATTGGTAGATAAATGGATAAAGGAGATGTGGCATACACACACACAAACACACACACACACACACACAGAGGAATATTACTCAGCCATAAAAAATGAAATCTTACCATTTGTGACAACATGGATGGGTCTAGAGGGTATTATGCTAAGCAAAATAAGACACAAAGAAAAATGTCATATGATCTCACTTATATGTGGAATCTGAAAAACAAAGCAAACAAAAACAAAATGAAAACAGACTCATAGATACAGAGAACAAACAAGTGGTTGCCAGAGGTGAGGGGGTGGGAGTGGGGCAAAATAGGTGAAGGGGTTAAAAGGTATAAACCTCCAGTTATAAAATAAATAAACCATGGGGCTATAATATACAGCATAAGGAATATGGTCAATTACATTGTAATAATTTTATATGGGGACAGATGGATACTATTATTATCATGGTGATTATTTCATAATGCATGCAAATGTCAAATCACCATGTAGTACACCTGAAACTAACATAATATTGTACACCAACCACCAAGGGCATGACCCGGCTCCAGAACCTTAGAGATCTGCACTGTGACTTTCCTAGGGGTTTGCCAGAGGCTTAATCTAGCACCACTAGATCTGAAACATCATAAGGCCCAGAAGGTAGATCAGCTTGTCAGATGGTCTAGTCCTCCTGCAGAGCCCTCTCTTGCTCTGGGCCTCACATGAACCCAGCAGCCTTCTAGATTACCAAATAAATGAGTCAGAGGTGTGTTCCATGTGCTGTATCCAAAATCCCAAAAGATCTATCAGTGCTGTGCCTCTTTCTCAGTGGTAGGAGATATAAAGTACAGGGTTTTGTCCTTTACCTTTGAGAGGATATTCTGCCCCAGACCCCCAAACCTGCAGAAATTCATGATGTAAATATATTGATCAATATAGTGGGCTAGTGTGATATTCTTCAGTGTCAAGATGTATAAGCCCTGAATACAATATTATTATAGAAAGTATGAGAGTTAAAATAGCCCTGAGGTAAGACAGTGAGCATGTCCTTGCCATATAAAGGTGAACTGATTGTTAATTCTTTATTGATGTATAATTTACATACAAAAAATATACAGTTCTTAGTTTTGACAGCTGTATATACTCATGTAACCACCACTCAAAATAAGACATGCAACATTTCCATCACCCTGGAAAGTTCCCTCCTGCCCTTTCCAGTTAATCCCGACACCCACCCAGAGGCAACCACTTTCTGATTTTCTTTCTCCATAGATTTGTATTGTCCGTTCTTGGAAGTCGTTTAAATGGAATCATGCAGTATGTATTTTGGGGTATATCTGGCTTCTTGCATGCAAATAATGTTTTTGAGATTGTGAACTGCTTTCAATTCTCCCTATGAATGAGCATAAAATATTTCTAGAGCAGGGTGTGTACTTTTCTTTCAAAGCTGTGCCAAGATATAATTCTGGTTATTGACTGGAGGTAATGAGGATGGTGGGATGCATCTTGAGAAAAAAGGTCATCTCACAAGGCAGCTGCTTCAGGTGAAATCATTACATAATCTCCATGAAAAGGAAACTTACTCTCCTCCGGCAAGGGAAAAGCGGCTGCTCCTGCCAGCAAGAAAAGCTCGGGGAAACTGGAGGGTTCATAATACTTGGATTCATCTATCCAAATAACCACTCCAGATCTCCATGTTCCAATTTCTCCCTATCTGATCTTGAAAAAATGCCCTGACAAGGTTGTACATTTAGTCTTTTTTGCACCTCTACTACCCTTATTATCGGATCCTGAGCCTGATTTTTAGTATAGTCTGTCCTGCAGCTGCAGGAGATAAGGATCTCCTTTAAATCTTCCATAGAGGCAGAGTTCCTCCTGCAGTCAAAAGCAACCATTCTACTCCAAGATCCTTAGAAATAACATTGTCCATATATCGATTAAGTGCCACAGCCACTTGACCTCCCCATATCTTGCCTTGTACCTCCATATCATACCAATAAAATACCACATAGCACAGGTGAAAGCCCTAGTGATTGCAATGCCATTTCGTGGCAGGGGTTATCTTCACACACTTAACACCAGCAATAGGGTCCCTACTGCTTTTACTTTTTTTTTAATTTATCCTTTGGGGGTTTTTTTTTGATAATTTATCCTTTGTTTTTATTTTATTTTTTAAATTTTTATTTTATATTAGAGCATAATTGATTAACAATGTTGTGTTAGTTTCAGGTGTACAGCAAAGTGATTCAGTTATACATATACATGCATCAATTCTTTTTCAAATTCTTTTGTCATTTAGGTTATTACAGAATATTGAGCAGTGTTCCCTGTGCTATACAGTAGGTCCTTGTTGGTTATCTATTTTAAATATAGAACTGTGTACATGTCAATCCCAAACTCCCAGTCTACCCCTCCCCCAACCCTTCCCCCTGGTAACCATAAGTTCCTTCTCTAAATCTGTAAGTCTGTTTCTGTTTTGTAAATAAGTTCATTTGTATCATTTTTACAGCTCACGTGACTCAAAATCCCCAAAACAAACAACCCAGTCAAAAAAATGGGCAGAAGACCTAAATAGACATTTCTCCAAAGAAGACATACAGATGGCCAAGAGGCACGTGAAAAGATGCTCAACATCGCTAATTATTAGAGAAATGCAAATCAAAATTACAATGATGTACCAATTCACACTGGGCAGAATGGCCATCATTAAAAAGTCTATAAATAACAAATGCTGGAGAGGGTGTGGAGAAAAGGGAACCCTCCTACACTGTTGGTGGGAATGTAAATTGGTACAACCACTATGGAGAACAGTATGGAGGTTCCTTAAAAAACTAAAGCTAGTGGGAAGCAGCCGCATAGCACAGGGAGATCAGCTCGGTGCTTTGTGACCACCTAGAGGGGTGGGATAGGGAGGGTGGGAGGGAGGGAGACACAAGAGGGAAGAGATATGGGAACATATATATATGTATAACTGATTCACTTTGTTATAAAGCAGAAACTAACACACCATTGTAAGGCAATTATAATCCAATAAAGATGTTAAAAAAAAAAAACTAAACTAAAAATAGAGCTACCATATGATCCAGAGATCCCACTCCTGGGCATATATCAGGAGGAAAACATGGTTCGAAAGGATACATGCACCGCAATGTTCGTTGCAGCATTGTTTACAATAGCCAAGACATGGAAGCAACCTAAATGCCCATTAACAGATGAACGGATAAAGAAGATGTGGTACATATATACAATGGAATATTACTCAGCCATTAAAAAGAATTAAATAATGCCATTTTCAGTAACATGGATTGGACATGGAGATTATCATACTAAGTGAAGTAAGTCAGACCGAGAAAGACAAATATCATATGATATCACTTATATGCAGAATCTAAAAAAAAAAGAAATGATACCTACTGCTTTTAGACAGGAGAACAACACAGCTCCCAAACCCCATCCTGATAGTCTGTTTTCTAGAACCATTTCTAATATCAAATGTCTTAGCCAGGGTCTTATAAAACAGAACCTGAGGGCTTCCCTGGTGGCGCAGTGGTTAAGAATCCGCGTGCCTACTCAGCCATAAAAAGAAACGAAATTGAGTTATTTGTAGTGAGGTGGATGGACCTAGAGTCTGTCATACAGAGTGAAGTAAGTCAGCAAGAGAAAAACAAATACCGTATGCTAACACATATATATATGGAATCTAAAAAAAAAAAAAAATTGGTCATGAAGAACCTAGGGGCAGGACGGGAATAAAGACGCAGACCTACTAGAGAATGGACTTGAGGACACGGTGGGGGGGGGGAAGGGTAAGCTGTGACAAAGTGAGAGAGTGGCATAGACATATATACACTACCAAATGTAAAACCGATAGCTAGTGGGAAGCAGCCGCATAGCACAGGGAGATCAGCTTGGTGCTTTGTGTCCACCTAGAGGGGTGGGATAGGGAGGGTGGGAGGGAGGGAGATGCAAGAGGGAAGAGATATGGGGATACATGTATATGTATAGCTGATTCACTTTGTTATAAAGCAGAAACTAACACACCATTGTAAAGCAATTATACTCCAATAAAGATGTTAAAAAAAAAAAACAGAATTCGCCTGCCAATGCAGGAGACACTGGTTCGAGCCCTGGTCTGGGAAGATCCCACATGCCACGGAGCAACTAAGCCCGCTAGCCACAACTACTGAAGCCCGCACGCCTAGAGCCCGTGCTCCGCAACAAGAGAAGCCACCACAATGAGAAGCCCGCGCACCGCAATGAAGAGTAGCCCCCTCTCGCCACAACTAGAGAAAGCCCGTGCGCAGCAACAAAGACCCAACTCAGCCAAAAATAAATAAATAAATAAATAAATTTATTTTTTTTTTAAAAAAAGAAAAAACAGAGCCTCAGTCAGAAAATCAAGTACTAACCATATGGGAGTTGTGCAAGCCTAAGGCAACAAGGATGAGGAAAAAAGGCAAGTGAAGCAAGGAAAGATGTAAAACAATGTGACACAATGCATTACTTCACTGGCCATCACGTCAGAAAACTGCAGGTCACTTGCCAGGTGTGTTTGCTCACAATGGTTGAAAGGAAAACACGCATACACGTTTCAGAGTTGTACACAATGGGAGAAAGTAGGAGAAATTGATCTGCCTGGCTCCCTCCTGCCTCCTCATTTCCACTAGTCAGTCCCCTACCCCAGGGTACTCATTCCCCTTCACTTCCAGTTGCATCATCTGGTCCCTTGGCAGCTTCTCACGAAGCCAGATCCCATTCCCATGGTATGGCATTTTCCCCAGGTGTGGAAGTGGAGTGATAACTTGGCACTCACAGGTAAATGGGTAGAACATGAGGGTCATGCAGGTGTACGGCATCAACTTAGACTACCTTGTAGCTCTGAAAGTTCAGGAGGGATGCTCCCAAAATGGAATGACAGCAGCACAATTTGGAAAGTGGGCAGCATCTCAGAAAAGAATCTAAGAAGGCACATAAGTTTGTGTCGAATACAGGTTAGCCCAAGTAAGACAAAAGGATAGTCTGGACTAGAGTAGTGACATTGGGGATGGAGAAAAGAGGACAGATTTAGGGTACATTTTGAAGATAGAGTCAACAGTACTTTCTAATGAACTGGATGTGAGGGGTCAGGGAAAGGAAGGATTCATGGATGACCCTTACATGTTTTACTTGAATAACTGGATAGTACAAGATATCATTTCTGAGATATGGGATATGGAGAAGGAGTAGATTTGTCAGGGAGGGGATTGATATTTAGTGTAATACTGTCGACATTTTGATCAAAAACATTTTGTGTTTGTGCTTTATTTTTTAAGACTGAAGCATTAGACTTAACAACCACATCCCAGGACAATTCCATTCCATAATTCAAAGGCCAGCCCTATACATGGATAGGACCAGTCACCACTTGCATGATGTAGTTGGGAATACATGGACCCACCTGCCCCAGAAGATCTCCCCCACCTATTGGCCAGCTGCCCGCAATATATGATCTGATTATCTATTGCTGTGTAACAAATCACCTCAAACTTAGTGGCTTAAAACAACAACATTTATGCTGGTCACAACAATGGACAAGGTTTGGCAAAGCGGGCTGATCTTTGCTTCATGTGACATCAGCTGGGGTGGATCAATGGGGAGCTAGAGGAACTACATCCCAGATGGCTCACTCACATTGATTGGCAAGTTCATGCTGGCTGTCAACTGAGAGCCCAACCAGGGCTGAGGGCCAGGAGCCTCATTTCCTCTCCACAAGGGCCTTTCCATGGGCTGGTTGGCTTTTGTCACAGAATGTGTCCGAGTTCCAAGAGTGAACATCCCCAGAGATAGGAAGTGGAAGCTGCCAGTTTCTTGAGGCATAGGCCCAGAAACTGGCACAGTGCCACTTCTGTCATATTCTATTGGTCAAGCATTCACAGAATGCAGATTCAAGGGGAGGGGATTAGACATCACTTCTCAATGGGAGGAGTGTCAAAAATTTGGGGGCCATGTTTTAAAATGACACAGCTTAGAACCCATAAGCTGCCACTAGGTAATGGTGTCTTTGGTTTCATGGTGGTGGAGTAGGGGACACTTAACCCATTAAGTGTCCGCTTATATGATTTTTTCAGGTGAACTCTTGATACCCCTCAGGTTCCTGAGAGAATGGTAGCCAGGATGGAGAGAACAATATAGATAATAATATAGCTACCACTTTTTGAGCACTTACCATGTGTCAGACATTGTTCTGAGCACTATACGTATATCAGCTCATTGAATCCTCCCAGCAATCTCATGAGATAACAATATTATTATTGCTATTTTACAGATAAGGAAAGCATGTGTGGCACAGAAGGGTTAAATGATTTGTCCGAAGTTGTACAGTCAGGGAGTAGTTGAGCTGTAGATTCCAGCACAGATCTGTCCACACTCCAGAGCCCACACTCAAAACCATTATACCACATTGGAAAGGGTAGAGGTGGGCTTGTCAAAGACAGAGGGGCTGCCAGGCCACAGCTCTGAGCAGAACCCAAGGGTTTATCAAGCCTTCATTGGTAGCAGCCTTATAGGAAGAAGTATGTGTAAAATATCAGAGCACTTGGGATTTTCCACCACAGAAGATTCGTGGTCTGGAAAAGCATGAAAGGAAACAAATATTCGTTGTTGAGTACCTTTATTTCAGGCATTACACTAAGTGCTTTATGTGCATTAATTTCATATAATTCTCTGAACAATCATGTGGTAAGTATTATTATTACTGCCAGTTTGCAGCTGAGGAAACAGAAGGAGATTAAGTAACTCAGTCAAGGTCACATAGGTGATAAGGGGTCATGATGGGATTCTAGATCAGATCCAACTCCAAACCCAAACTCTTAATCATTACATGTGAAACCTTGGGGTTCTGTCTATAGTGGCATAGACCCAGGGTTGGGACTGCGGTGTAGAGCTTTGGGGAAAAGATTGCTGAAAAAGTTGGGAGAAGGTGCAGGATACTCTGAATCCATCTAGTCCGTCATATTGCTCTTAGCCAAGCATCACCTCTAGCTGGTTGCCTCCCTTTGTGCCTACTTCATTTTATCCAAGACCTCATTAACAGCCAAGAATATTGACTCTACAAGGCACAAGCTAGTCTGAGCAAATCCATCTCCAATTATTCTCCTCTTTATTCCAAGTTAATAGCTAACTATTGAAGAAAGATTAAAATAATTGACTTCCCGATGACACTGAACAATTAAGTTCTCAGCTCTCTTCACAAGTCTAATCACTACCTAAGTGGAGATTAATAGAGATGGATCCTCTCTCCATCTAATTCCCATTTTGCAACCAACTACCCATTGCAGGCTTCTGACCCTTTCAAGATACTTTCCCTGAAGCAAGTTTAAATCTTAGCTCAGTCAAGTAAACATTTCCAAGCAATTAACCCATTGTTAATTGCAAAATAACTAGTCCAGAAAAGGGGGGAGAGATGGTAACAGAAGGGGGTCTAGATTTCAGGATTCCAGTTGGGCCACTTAAATGCTTCTTGAAGCATGCCCAAAGAGATTAGGTTCAAGCCTACCTAGCTTCCTCCCCTGTAGATTTCTAAATCCTGGTAGCCTGGTCCCTTGACCTTCAGCTCTGACCCCTCTCTAGTCTGAGGCAACACAAAGTCTCTAGTCTAGAGAGCGATAAGGACCTAAGACTAGAAGCCCATCACTCTGAGGCCTGTAATGGAGTCTTAACCTAAGTTTGCAGACTGATATCCCAGGGTTAACTTTAGATCCCCATCTCACTAACACTTTGAACATCTCTCATCCCAGCCTGACCTGGAGTTCAATGTGCTTCTACTCAGATGCTTCCTTCCAAAATGGTTCTCCTACCCAGCCTACCCAACTTTCACTGGACAGACCTAGACATCAGTCTATGAGCCACTTGTCCTAGAGACACCTCCTGGAAGAGTTCACAGCAACTGTATCATTCTTAATCCTAGTTATCACAGGAGCTGAGGGAGGAAGCTACCACTTTCTGGTTGATGGCAGCAGCCTGTTAAGTAGTTGGCAATGAACTTGGCAATGAACATTAACTAATGAACTTTAGTTAATAATATGTATCAATATCAGTTAATTAATTGTAATAAATGTACTGGAGTAATGCAAGATGGTAATAAAAGGGGAAACTGTGGAAGACGGGGAGAGGAGACATATGGGAACTCTCTGTACTTTGGACTCAATTTTTCTGTAAACCCCAAAGTTCTCTAAAAAATAGTCTGTTTAAAAAACAAACAAAAAAATTACTTATGCTGATTGCATTTCTCATTAAAAAGGATCCATGGGGGCTTCCCTGGTGGCACAGTGGTTAAGAATCCGCCTGCCAATGCAGGGGACACGGGTTCGAGCCCGGGTCCAGGAAGATCCCACATGCCGCGGAGCAACTAAGCCCGTGTGCCAAAACTGCTGAGCCTGCGCTCTAGAGCCCACGAGCCACAACTACGGAAGCCTGTCTGCCTAGAGCCCATGCTCTGCAACAAGAGAAGACACCGCAATGAGGAGCTCACGCACCACAACGAAGAGTAGCCCCCACTCGCCACAACTAGAGAAAGCCCGTGCTCAGCAACAAAGCCCCAATGCAGCCAAAAATAAATAAATAAAATAAATAAATTAAAAAAAAAAAAAGGATCCATGGCTCCCTGGAGAAATGTCTGTTTCCAGATCTAAAGTAGAAAATGTTGGGCTTCCCTGGTGGCGCAGTGGTTGAGAATCTGCCTGCCAACGCAGGGGACACGGATTCGAGCCCTGGTACAGGAAGATCCCACATGCCGCGGAGCAACTAGGCCCGTGAGCCACAACTACTGAGCCTGCGGGTCTGGAGCCTGTGCTCCCAACAAGAGAGGCCGCGATAGTGAGAGGCCCGCGCACCGCGTTGAAGAGTGGCCCCTGCTTGCCGCAACTGGAAAGAGCCCTCACACAGAAACGAAGACCCAACACAGCCAAAATTTAATTAATTAATTAATTAATTTTAAAAAAAAAAGAAAATGTTCAAGATGAGACTGGGGCATCTTGTCATACCAGAAAGCAAGGATGCTATCAAAGACTACTGAAGACACATCAAAAAGACGGAGGAGCCAAATTGAAAGGGCTTCTACCGACCAAAGATTGTCAAATTAATTGAGCATTAAAAAAAAAGACTGTGGTTGATTCAAGCACATCAAATATATAAAATTCTACAACTTCATTATTATACTCAAGAAAAAAACTCATTGATTATCATTGGAGGTTTCTAGAGCAACAACTCATTAAGCTAAAAATTAATAAAGGTAAAGAATTAAGCATTGATTCTGCATTTCCTGGTCAAACAGTATTTCAGGGTCACGAAAATAGTTGAGAAGGAAAGTTCTTCATCATGGAGAATGCCACTAATCAATGCAAAAGGAATGATAGGATGATAAAATCACCATTTCACAACTTCAAACGAAATAATGGATTTAGACAAAGATCATCAATGAATTCTAAACCTATCAGGTGAAAGCTTAACAAGGAACAGGCCAAACACACCTCATAATGAAATCAATCTCATGGCTAAAACTGGGACAGACACAATGTGCCTTCTGACTGATGGCAATTAAATGTACACAGAACTACCTACAAAGTATTTTGCCAAAAGAAATGAACCTGAAACAAATCAATCCTCTAGTCTAGATCTAAATACCAGTATATAGGAAATAAAAGAGATAGAGGAACAAGTTAAATGCTACCAGGAGGTAATCAGCCAAATGCAGAAAGTGGAGCATTTTAAGGAACAAATGACCCAATTTCTCCAATAGTATAGTGTCTTAGCCGATTCAGGCTGCTGTAACAGAATATGTAACAGACTGGATGGCTTATAAACAACAGATATTTGTTTCTCACATTTCTGGGGCCTGGACATTCAAGATCAGGGTGAAAGCATGGTTGGGTTCTTGGTAAAGGCCTGCTCCCTGGTTGCAGACAGCTGTCTTCTTGCTGTGCCCTCGCATGGTGGGAGGGGTAAGAGAGCTCTGTGGGGTCTCGTCTATAAAAGCACTACTCCTATTCACAAGGGCTCCACCCTCATGACCTAATCACCTCCCAAAGGCCCAACCTGCAAAGACCATCACAGGGGAGGTTAGGATTTCAACATACGAATTTGGGGAGGGTGGGGACACAAACATTCAGCCTATAACACATGGGAAGAAAATGAGGAGGGGAAATTGTTACAGAATAAAAAAGACTTAAGAAACACAGCCACAAAATGTAACGTGTGGCCCTTGTTTGGATCCTGATTCAAATTAACCATTTCTTAAGATAAACAGGGAAATTTGAATATGAACTGGGTATTAATAAATTACTGTTAATTTTGTTAGAAGTGATAATATCATTGTGGTTATATATTAAATAAGTCCTTAGTTTTTAAAAAGCGGGGTCAATTATATATGTATCTGTGTGTATACATACACACACATACACACACATATGTGTGTGTGTATACATATATATATGTAACTTTTTAAAAAGACTTTGACTCTAAGAGTAGAAAGGTTAAGTATTGGTTGAAAGAGCAGCTTTTTTTTTCTTTGCTTGATTGCTAGAGCACATTAGTGTCATAACAGCAGAGACAGACAGAGAAGCAACTAAAGACTTCGATATTGGGTTAAAGGAAATGGGTGACACAAAGCACTCTGCTTGCAAACCCACTGACTGGAAGGCCCCCACGAAATTAGCTGGCTACTAAGGCTGCCAACGGCGTAAAAGTCTTGTCTTACAAGCTGGAAATCAATAGAGCTCCTGAACCAAAAGCTTTCTTTCCAGAAGGTGGTAAGGGAAATTGTCCAGGACTTCGAAATAGGTTTGAGTTTCCAGAATACAGCCTTAGGGTACTTCGGAAAGCCAGTGAAGCATATAGGGTGGTTTTATTTGAAGATTTTAACCTGTGAGTCATCTGTGATAAGAGAGTCTCTGTCATGCCCTAAGATGCCCTGTTAGCCTGCTGGATAGAGTGAGAAAGACCTTAAGTTAAGGCAGTTTTTATGTGTTTAATAGTAAATTATGCAAGATATTTTGTTTTCAACTTATGACTTTTTTTACAAAGAAATGGTTATACGTTGCATTTGAGCTTACATCATCCCATCATTCACTCAAGATGAGTGTGAAGAGTGACTACCCAGATTAATGAAGGGAGCACTGTGGCTCAACGGTGGCAAACTGCTAACCTATAGAATGGATGCGTGATAGTTCTTGCTCCTCATGATGCATGTTTCTGTATATTAATGAGTTGTTGGGTAGCAATTACAATACTAGAACATGTAGTGGGCTCTTTTGCAATAATATTGCTTATGATTTGATCCAAGTAGTTAATAATTGAAACTGTTTTTTAAAAATTGAACCTGAATCTGAGTACGCATCTAGATCCAACTACTAATTTATAGGAAATACAGAAGACAGAGGAACATGTTAAACACCGTGGGATAGCTTTTAGCAAAATCCAGGCTGTGGAAAACTCTACTGGACAAACAACCCAGTTTCTTCAATAAATAAATTGCAAAGAATAAAAAGGTATGAGAGGAACCTATAAATTAAAAGAAATGTAAAAGACATATCAACCAATTACAGTGTATGGACCTTATTTGCATCCTGATTCAAATAAACAGGAAAAAAAAGACATTTATGAGACAACTGAAAATTTATACATGAATGAATATTTTATTATAATTAAAGACATTAATTTAGATGTATTATGAATATTTTGTTGGTTTTTATCCTTTTTCTTTTACAAATATACACAGTCATAGTTACAGATGAAATTATACAATATCTTTTATTTGACTCAAAACTATACAGGAATGGATCTGCTCTCATCACTCCTATTCAACATTGTGTCGATGGTGCTAAATTAAAGAGAAGCTAAATAAATGGAGAGAGATACCATGTTAATGTGTTGAAATACTTAATTTGTGGGACTTCCCTGGTGGTTCAGTGGTAAAGCATTCACCTTCCAATGCAGGGGACATGGGTTCGATCCCTGGTCAGGGAACTAGGATCCCACATGTCACGGGGCAACTAAGCCCATGCACCACAACTACTGAGCTCATGCGCCTCAATTAGAGAGGCTGCATGCTGCAAACTACAGAGCCCATGCGCTCTGGAGCCTGTGCACCACAACTAGAGAAGAGAAAAAATCTGCATGCCACAACTAGAGAGAAGCCTGCACACCGCAACGAAGAGCCCTCATGCCACAACAAAAGATCCTGTGTGCTGCAACTAAGACCCGATGCAGCCATAAATAAATAAATAATTTGTTAATATGTCAATTCTCTCCAAATCGATCTATATTTTAAACATAATTCCAATCAAAAGCCCAGCAGGATATTTTGTAGAGCTCAGCAGGATATTTTATAGAGCTCAACAAGCTAATTCAAAAACGTATATGAAAAAGCACAAGAAATAGAAGAGCCAAAACAATTTTGAAAAAGAACAAAGTCATAGGACTCATGATACATGCTCTCAGGGCTTTCTATAAAGCAACAGTAATCAAGAGAAGTGTCAAGATAAACAGACAGATGAATGGGACAGAATATAGCCTAGAAGTAGACCGACACATATGTGCTCAATTGATTTTTGACAAAGGTGCAGAGGCAATCCAAAGGAGAAAGTATAGTTGTCTCAACAAATGAAATTGGACCAAATAAACATCCATATGCAAAAAAAACCAAAACAAAATGTTGACTTAAACCTCACACACTATACAAAATTAACTCAAAATGAATCTTAGAAAACATAGAAGAAAATCTTCTTGATCTGGTGCTCAGTAAAGAATTCTTAGACATGACATAAAAAACATGATTCATAAAAGAAAAAAATGATTAATTAGAACGTCAAAATTTTTTAATTCTGCTCTTGAAAAGACACTGTATTGAAATGAAAACACAATCCATAGACTGGGAGAAAATATTTGCAAACTGTATATCTGATAAAGGATTTGTATTCTACCTATCTGTCTATATCTCAAAACTCAACAGTAAGAAAAAAAACATTCCAGTGGAAAAAAATGGGCAAAAGGTATGAACAGACATTTCACCAAAGAGGAAATTGAAATTTGTTTCCACAGAAACCTGTACACAAATGTTCACATCAGCTTTTTTCATAATAGTCAAATTTGGCAACAACCCCAAAGTCCTTCAATGGGTGAATGGACAAATTGTGGTACATCCATACCATGTGATACTATATACTATAAAGTGTCATAAAGGAACATTTTAGGGTGATGCAAATGTCCTATATCTTGATCACAGTGATGCTTATACAACTGTATGAGTTTTTCAAAACTCATAGACCTGCACACTAAAAGAAGGTAAATTATCCCTCAATAAATGTATTTTTTAATATTTATTTATTTATTTATTTGGCTGCACTGGGTCTTAGTTGCAGCATGCAGGATCTTTAGTTGCAGCATGCGGGATCTTTAGTTGCGGCATGCAGGATCTAGTTCCCTGACCAGGGATCAAACCTGGGCCCCCTGAATTGGGAGCATGGAGTCTGAACCACTGGACCACCAGGGAAGTCACTCAATAAATATATATTTTAAAGGAATAGAATTGCCAAGTTTGTATAGATTGAATGCTTGTGTCCCCCCAAAATTCATAATTCATACATTGAAATATAATCCCCAATGTGATGGTATTTGGAGGTGGGGCCTTTGGGAGGTGATTAGGTCATGAGGAAGGCGCCTTCGTGAACGGGATTAGTGCCCTTATAAAAGACCTCAGAGTGTTCCCTCGGCCCTTCTGCCATGTGAGGCCACAGTGAGAAGATGGCCATCTATGAACCAGGAAGCAGCCAGCTCTCACCAGACACAGAATCTATTAGCAACACCTTGATCTTGGACTCCCCAGCCTCCAGAACTGTGAGGAACAAATATTTCTTGTTCAAGCCACTCAGTCTATGGTATTTATGTTATAGCAGCCCAAAAAGACTAAGACACAAGTATAGAGGGAGTAATGGGGATATAGATGTTACAAAATTGACCATGGGTTATTAATTATTCAAAATGTCTGATGGGAACATAGGGGTTCTTTATACTGTTCTGTCTACTTCTGTATCAAAATCTATAATATACCGACCCCAAAAAATGGAATCTGAGAAATCTAGCCATACACATTTGTGATAGAATATGGGCTTTTCCATAGGTGAAATTTACAGTTTCCTTAGATAGATGATGATGATGATGATGATGTTGATGATGATAGATAGATAAAATATTTTTAAGCAAAGGAAATCTTGTAGCTAAAGAAAACATTATAGGTGTTTATATAAGAGCTATTTTTAATATATTGTAGAGTAGCATTTTTAAATTAAATGTTTTACAGTTTATAAAATATAAGTATGCTCTGTCCACACCTCAGAACAATTAAATCAGAATCCCTGGAGTTTGGGGCCTGGATACGGGCATATTTTTAAAGTTTCTCAGGTGATTCTAGTATATAGTCAGGGTTGACAACCATTGCTTTGGGAGAATTGTATTAAGAAAGTCAAGGCTCACACTTTAGTGTGAACAGCACTCAAAGCCCACTTGTTCCTTGAAGCAAGTACCACCACTATAATCACTCACCCAGCACAACAGCTTCATTCACACCCTGCCCTGTCCTCACACACGCCGAAATCTCCCTGTCTTAAAGCCTCTGGAGATCTTGATTTATACACCCCCTTGTCCTCTTTCATGAGTCTCCTTCTCTCCAGGATACTAAATGGACATAGAGGTATCTAAGCAACTCTGTGTGAGCATGTGTGTATGTGTGTTTCACAGATCGAAAGGTCACAGAGAATAGATTTCCCAGGGACATAGAAAACTGTAACAGAGAACAGGTCACTGAATCAATTCCAGAAGTGGTATCAGTAAGTCAATAAGCAGAAGCAAAGTACAATTTGGTTGATGTCACACTGCTAGCTTTTAAATTGGGGCTGCTTTGGAGAAATAAAGGAGAAAAACACACCTAAGAGATCAGCCTGGGTAGTATCTCTGTTGTTTGGAAAGTTCTCTGTCTATCTCTATCTCTCCTCTTAAACATTAGATAAGATGGTTTCAGTAAACTTAGGCCCATGGATTTCAGAGTCTATGAAACCCCTAAAATTCTATGCAAAATTCTTTGTGTGTGTGCATTTTTCTAAGAAGAAGTCTCATAACTTCCATCAGATTCTCAAAGAATACCAACAATCACTATCTTAAACAAAGGTGTGCACATGTACACGTATGCACACACACACATACACTCACACACACATCCTGTCTTTAGGGATGTTTTAGTTTTTGATCCCATGCCGGCAGACCCCATAGCTATTTCTGCATATGAAAAATAGCTGACCTGATCTCACCACTGCTTCTTTTCTTTTCTTTCTTTCTTTCTTTTTTTTTTTTTGGCACTTACTTTTAGAATCTGCCCTGTCCTGATGTTCATTTCTCTGGCTATCAGGCCTTGCACTGCATGCTCAGGGTTATATCTCAAGTTGTAAGCCATTAGTATTCCCACACATACTCATCCTGAACTCTACCTCCACTTCATCCTGCTTGAGTTGCCCCACTCCCAGGTTCCTGCTGTTGGGCCTTCCCTGCTCACAAATGACCACTACCTGAAGCCTCAGATCTTGGTCCCCACCCATGCTTGGCCTACTTCCTCCCTTGGTCCTTAATAGCTGAGGAGCACAGAATGATGAGCAGATCAATCTATTGTTAGGGGGAAATGGGCCACGTAGGGAAGCAGTGGAAAATGAAATCAGGCTCAGTTAACTTAGGACCAGGTTGCAAAGGTCCTTGAAAGAAGGCTGGCAAGGTGGACATCCCTCCCCAAGGAGAAAATGGGGAACCACTCGAGATTTCTAAACTGGGAAAATGGCATGATCAAAGAGATGCTTCAGGGCAACATTTCTGAAGAAGTTTTGTATGTAATATTAACTGATGTTTCATGAAAAAGAAGTTTTGTGGTCAACTAAGCATGGGAAATGCTGGGTTAAAGAAAGTTAAAAATGTTTATCACAGAACTTCTCAGACCCTTTAACATGCTAATCATGTACATCGTGAATTTTCAAATTTGAACACTCCCTGGTTTCTAAACTTGCGTTAGCACAAAATCCTCTTTTTAATGGGGGCTAACGTTCTTCAAAGCACAATTTGGGAAACACGACTTTAGGAAGTCCCGTTAATCTGGCAACGGTGTACAGGTGAGGCGGAAGTGAGATGAAAGTGGGCTGGGAGACTATGGGCAGCAAAGCAGGTCTAGTGGAATAGCAGCCCACACTACCACCTGGGCAGTGAGAATTAAGTGGAACTGGCGAATCAAGAGACTATGTGAAGAAGAACAGTGGGGATTGGGGTTAAGCTTCTGGAGGAAGGCAGAAACTGTGTCTTATTCCTCTTTTATCACCTACACTTTAGCATCTAGCAAAGAGCTTTGCATATGAGGGAAATATACATACTTTGCTGACCATTACTATATTCCAAACACCAGAGATTTAATAAAATTACTTTTTTCTGTTCCACTTTAAAAGTAGTTTACCTGGTGTTTTTAAATATAATTAGCACAATTTGCAAAACTAGTTTACTGTTCACATGGCAACTGAAGAGGGGATTGGGGTTATCTAAACAGAGTTTCTTTTTATCCACTTGCAAGACAGATTGTATATTTTGGTGAGAGTGTTGGACTGAGAGCTTTTGTATGAAAGAGAAGAGGGAGGAAGAAGATAAAGAAAGAATACTCTATCCCAGGGATGTTTTGATTTGTTACTCAGCCCACCACCCAAAAGCTTTCATGGTATCTATATAGTTTACAGTGTTATGGTTACATGAAAAAGACTCAACATTAACAGTTAACAAGTTCACTAGCCAGAGAAATCTGACTGAGGTAAGAAATTCCAAAGCACAATTAGGGGAAATTTTGCTTGGTTAATCAGGGTTTACAGAATTAGTCCCCATAATTTATTTTTCCTTTGGCCGCACAGCTTGTGGGATCTTAGTTCTCCGACCAGGGATTGAACCTGCGCCCTCGGCAGTGAAAGCGTGGAGACCTAACCACTGGACCGCCAGGGAATTCAGTCCCCATGATTTTAAAATCCTCATGTCACACAAATGTAAAATAGATAGCTAGTGGGAAGCTGCTGCAAAGCACAGGGAGATCAGCTCGGTGCTTTGTGACAACCTAGAGGGGTGGGATAGGGAGGGTGGGAGGGAGGCTCAAGAGGGAGGGGACATGGGGATATATGTATATATATAGCTGATCCACTTTGTTGTACAGCAGAAACTAACACAACACTGTAAAGCAATTATACTCCAACAAAGATGTATTAAAAAATCCTCATGTCATGGATCTCTCAGTTGATGCTAAGTCAGTTACAACAAGTTGTGGAGTTCAGATTGTTCCCCCAAGATTTGACATTAACATCACCTTTCTGGTCACATTTTTAAATTAACCAACATGTTTCTGACTTTTCACAGCCCCTTTTAGCAGAAGCAGTCCCTGGTGATGGTAGAAGAAGGTGGTTTCCCAAGAGGGTTCCAGCAGCCTTCAGAACATCATCCATGCCAACAGGATCAACATGGTAGACAGAGATTCTTAGGCAATAAATACAGCCCCAATTCCAGTGGAGCTTAACTGTACTGCCACCCCCTTGAAAGGAAACAGCTATCCCCAAGGCTGCTGCACTATCTATATAAACCTATACACGGGGGTGGGGGGGGACCGTCAAGATGGCGGAGGAGTAAGACGTGGAGATCACCTTCCTCCCCACAAATACATCAGAAATACATCTACATGTGGAACAACTCCTACTGAACACCTACTGAACGCTGGCAGAAGACCTCAGACCATAAACAAGACGAAAAGACAACCCTCAGAATGCGAGGAAATGTTTGCAAACGAAGCAACTGATAAAGGATTAACCTCCAAAATATACAAGCAGCTCATGCTGCTCAATATCAAAGAACAAACAACCCAATCCATAAATGGGCAGAAGACCTAAATAGACATTTCTCCAAAGAAGATATACAGATTGCCAACAAACACATGAAAGGATGCTCAACATCACTAATCATTAGAGAAATGCAAATCAAAACTACAATCAGGTATCACCTCACACCAGTCAGAATGGCCATCATCAAAAAATCTACAAACAATAAATGCTGGAGAGGGTGTGGAGAAAAGGGAACCCTCTTGCACTGTTGGTGGGAGTGTTAATTGATACAGCCACTATGGAGAACAGTATGGAGGTTCCTTAAAAAAATAAAAATAGAACTACCATATGACCCAGCAATCCCACTACTGGGCATATACCCAGAGAAAACCATAATTCAAAAAGAGTCATGTACCACAGTGTTCATTGCAGCTCTGTTTACAATAGCCAGGACGTGGAAGCAACCGAAGTGTCCACCGACAGATGAATGGATGAAGAAGATGTGGCACATATATACAATGGAATATTACTCAGCCATAAAAAGAAACGAAATTGAGTTATTTGTAGTGAGGTGGATGGACCTAGAGTCTGTCATACAGAGTGAAGTAAGTCAGAAAGAGAAAAACAAATACCATATGCTAACATATATATATGGAATTAAAAAAAAAAAAAGGTTCTGATGAACCTAGGGGCAGGACAGGAATAAAGACGCAGACATAGATAATGGACTTGAGGACATGGGGAGGGGGAAGGGTAAGCTGGGACAAAGTGAGAGAGCAGCATTGACATATGCACACTACCAAATGTAAAATAGATAGCTAGTGGGAAGCAGCTACATAGCACAAGGAGATCAGGTCGGTGCTTCGTGACCACCTAGAGGGGAGGGATAGGGAGGGTGGGAGGGAGACACGAGAGGGAGGGGTATGGGGATATATGTATACATATAGCTGATTCACTTTGTTATATAGCAGAAACGAACACAACATTGCAAAGCAATTATATTCCAATAAAGATGTTAAAAAATAATTAATTAATTAATTTTTTTAAAAACCTATACACAGCAAAACCAGCATATCAGTCCGTGCCTCTGTTTCTTCATCTGTAAAATGGGGATAATAACAGCACCTATTTCATGTGATTGAGGCAAAGATGTAATGAGTTCATATATGTAAAATGCTTAGTACAATGCCTGACAACAGTAAGTGCTCACTGTTAACTATTTTTGCCATTATTATTGTTGTTTTCGTTGTTAATGGAATACATTATCAAAGCCCAACAATCTATCAAGATCCAACCATACAGTGGTTGGCAGATGGAAGATTTTCTTATAGGAGCATGCCCTATTTCCTTCATTCAAATCTATACCTTTCTCACATGCATCCTCAAAGCCCATTTCCTCTATGGAAACCTGAGTGTGAAATCTTGAGTTTCTTTTTGCCATGTAGGCCCCTTCAAATGTCCTCAGTTACCAATATAGATCGAAGCACTCAAGTTTCCATAAAGTAATATGGCAAGGCAGCAATGAAACAAGACTGTGATGAGAATGCTCCCAAGAATAAGAACCAAGTCTTTTTCATCTGTCAATCCTCAGTCCAGTGCAGGGCCTGGTCCGGAGTAGATGCTCAGGGAAATTTCATTGAATTGCACGAGAAGAGAAGGAAGAAGCGGTTCTCAACCTTCCCTAGCAGGTATCACAGCATTAGGCAGTAGACGAACTGAGATGGAGATACTGTCACCCACAGCATGAGTGGGGACATGGCAAGGCTTTCATTCCAGAGTCACTTTCTCTTACATTAGATGCAAATTCATTACTCTTTCGAGATGGCCTCAGCCTCCTGTGTTGTCACCATCAACCACTAGCAGCATGGTGTTGTGAACAGAAAGTGCAGCTCTGAAAGTGCTTCCTACCCAAAGTGATGCCGCACACTGGCCTGTCATGCTGCCTTATCTTCTCAGTACAGTCTTCACTCTTTAAAGGGTTAAGATGTATACTTTATACCATCCTTTATCCTATACTGTAGGGTATATACTTTATACTATCAAGGATTAACATGCAGCAGAGGGACTTCCCTGGAGGTCCAGTGGTTAAGAATCTGCCTGCCGATGAAGGGGACACGGGTTCGATCCCTGGTATGGGAAGATCCCACATGCCGCGGAGAACATGTGGCCCCAACTACTAGGCCTGCGCTCTAGAGCCCCCGAGCCACAACTACGGAAGCCCACGTGCCTAGAGCCATGCTCCGCAACAAGAGGAGCCACAGCAATGAGAAGCCCACGCACTGCAACAAAGAGCAGCCCCCGCTCGTCGCAACTAAAGAAAGCCCGCGCGCAGAAACGAAGACCCAACGCAGCCAATAAATAAATAAATAATAAAATAAAATAAAATTCTAAAAAAGAAAAAAAGACTCTGAGCTTCCACTGCAGGGGGCATGGGTCTATCCCTGGTCAGGGAACTAAGATCTCACATGCCACGCGGCCAAATAAATAAATAAATAAATAATGTTTTTTTTTAAAAAACGCAGCAGAGATTGGGTCATCTGATTAACATGGAGAGAGCCAGATCTCAGCTCTTATAGCTCTTTTGTGGGCAACCTATGATTCTTCAAGCCTTCTGAATTCTGTTTTACAATATCCTTCTATACTTTTAATAAATGATATTATTACACAATTATATATATTATACTCTTTATACTTTTATCCTTTTATATTTGATTAGGCATGTGGTAGGTACATGGTTCTCCTGCATAATAATGTAAGAAAGCATCCTTCTCTTAGAGTTGGTGACCAGTCTTCTGGTACTCTATGTTTATATCTGATATCTTTCTCTGACACAGTGGCATAGAGCACATAGGTTAAGTGACTCTTACTTGCAGAGACTTGACGGGGCCAATGTCCTAGCTGCGTAACCAATCCAACAGGGCAGATTTTTTTTTAAAATTTATTTATTTTTGGCTGTGTTGGGTCTTCGTTTCTGTGCGAGGGCTTTCTCTAGTTGCGGCAAGTGGGGGCCACTCTTCATCGTGGTGCGCGGGCCTCTCACTATCGTGGCCTCTCTTGTTACGGAACACAGGCTCCAGATGCGCAGGCTCAGTAGTTGTGGCTCACGGGCCTAGTTGCTCCGCGGCATGTGGGATCTTCCCAGACCAGGGCTTGAACCCGTGTCCCCTGCATTGGCAGGCATATTCTCAACCACTGTGCCACCAGGGAAGCCCCAGATTTTTTTAAATGGTAGGAACAATGGTATGAAGCCAAATTTGGAGAAGGAGCCAAGAGAATTTATGAATCAAGACTGTCAAAAGCAGTAGACCTTAATATATACCATATACAAAAATTAACTCAAAATGGATCAAAGCCCTAAATTCATAGAAGAAAACATAAGGGCAAATCTTCATTACCATGGTTTGAAGCATGTTTCCTTAAATATCACACTAAAAGCACAGGTAACGAAAGAAAAAAATTAATTAAATGCACTTCATTAAAATTGAAAGCTTTTGTGCATCAAAGGACACCAAGAGAATGAAAAGACAAGCCACAGAATGGGAGAAAACTACTCGCAAATCATATATCTGATAAGGGTTTAATATCCAAAATATATAAAGAACTACAACTCAACAACAGAAAGACAAACAACCCAATTTAAAAATGGGCAAAGGATTTGAAAAGACATTTGCCAAAGAAGATATACAAATGGCCAATAAGTACAAGATGCTCCACATCGTTAGTCGTTAGGGAAATGTAAAGCAAAACCAAAAAACGATACTACTTCACTCCTACTAGAACAGCTATCATCTTTTAAAAATCAGAAAATAACAAGTGTTGATGAGAAGTTGGAGAAATTGGAGCCCTCATGCATTGCTTATGGGAATGTAAAATGGTGAGGTCACTGTGGAAAACAGTGTGGCAGTTCTTCAAAAAGTTAAACATAGAATTACTATATGATCCAGCAATTCCACTTCTAAATTGAAAGTAGGGTCTCAAAAAACAGATATCTGAACACCAATGTTCATAGCAACCTTATTCACAATAGCCAAGAGGTGGAAACAACCCAAGTGTCCATCAACAGATGAATGGATAAATAAAATGTGGTATATCCATACAATGGAATATTATTCAGCCACAGAAAGGAATTAAATACTGATACACGCTACAATGTGGATGAACCTAGAAAATATTATTCTGAGCAAAATACGTCAGGCACAAAGAACAAATTTTACATAATTCCACTTATATGAAATATCTTGAATAGGCAAACTCATAGGGACAGAAAATAGATTAGAGGTTACCAGGGGCCAGAAATGGGAGGGGTGAAAGAGTGGGGAGTTATTGTTTAATGGGTACAGAATTTTTGGGGGGGTGACAAAAATTTTTAGAAATAGTGGTGATGGTTGCACAACATTGTGAATGTAATTAATGCCACTAAATTGTACACTTAAAACAGTTTAAATGGCAATGTTTATATCATATATATTTTACAACAATTAAAAAAAAGCAATTGCTTTATTCATGTCACTGTTTATATTTGAAATGAGAAGCCATAACAGAAGCAGAAGCAGCTCAAGGGCACTTTGACAGGGGGCCTGAGAGGACCATGCCAGCAATTCCAACCTTGCTTTTGCACAAGGATGGTGGTAGTTCAGTGTGGTGGTTCAACCATCCCCATTCTCATCAGATGCTGTTTTGCTGAGCTGCAGGTAGGATGCATGATCCATGACTCTATACAAGAGATCTCTGGAGGCCCTGGAAATTGAATGATCTCAACACTTGTGTTAGGTGGAGATGGGGTGGGGTGTTCCAACAACTGTGGGTGAAGCCAACATGTCTGTTGCCCAGGGTTACAAGGCACAGAACCAAGGAGAAGATTCCAAATGTAGAGTCTTGAGGATGCCACGATGCAAGTTGATATAGAGCCCAAAACATAGATCACCCAGTCTGAGGGCCTAGCAGAAATGTAGAATCATGATATGAAAGCAAAAATGGGAGAGATGCCAGGAAGCTAACCCAGGAAGTGAGTTAGGGTGGGCCTAAATTAATCCTGAGCTGTCTGCCTCAGATTTTTTATAGGATTCTCATGCCTGATTTTGCATTTAAAGACCTGAAAAGAACAGGAAGTTGAAGGTATTTTGACATTATAAACCACAATTATTAGATTCTTTTAAGAACATTCCCTTTTAAAAAGAGAAGTTACCTGGGAAACTGACAGGAGCTGTTAGCCTGAGAAGAGAAGAATCAGGGTATGTAAATCTTTTCTCCTCTGCAAATGATCTATAGAAATAGTGGCATCCCTCAGATGCAATAAAAGAACGTAGAGGACATTTCATTGTAGGCACAGGGACTTTAAAAATGGAAGAGATAACAATTGTCTATTGCATGACAATTGGATATTGGATATTGGAAAGTGGATACTACATGAAACAGATGTTCCTGGGATGTTAGTACCTGCTATGGAAGCCCTACCCCCAGAGTGACCAAACCCACAAGCTAGTTGTCCAAGTCAGATCAGTGTGCTAAAGGCTAAGAGTGGTAAGAGGTAGAGAAAATGAGGACAGTTGAGTGGAGCTGAGGCAAAGAGGGAGACAAAACCTCTGGTAGAGGAGACTTATTACACAACTGGGAAGGCTGCCCCTTTCAACCTCAGCAGTGCTCCTACAGCCCATGCTTATCAATTCAGTGCAGGGACGATCAAATCATGAGGCTCACTAGATTCTTCTATTGCCACCTAGCAAAGATCTGGGACCAGAAGGAATGAAAACGTCTTTGAATGTAAAGGGAGAGGAGGCAGAGAAGGTATAGAAAAGTGAGGGGAAGCATTGATAAAATAAAGTGGGGCGGGGCATAGAACCCAGCCTGCTTCTTCCGTTACAATTTCAAGGGCTGGGGTGGGGCTGGGGGCTAGGGGTGGGGGTGCCTTGCCAGAATCCCAGAAGAGTCAAGGATTAAATATTTACCCATCAGTCAGAGGCTAAAATAGATTATAATGTGAAACTAGCTGATTTATGAGAATTACTTGAGCAGCAGAAAACTGAAATATATTAAAGTCATCCATCAGGTCTTCCTATTGCTAGTAAATGATAATTGGCTGAATCCATTTTCTGGGGTTGCCAGCCAACGTTGCTCAGGCTCCTCTTCTGGCAGAGAGTAAAAGGAGCAGGCCCTGGGCAGTTAGCCTTGAGGGCAGGATTTGGAAGAGGTCCTTCTTTCCTGTATTAGGCAGAAAACAATAAATAAACCGTATGGTGGCAAGGGGAGAGGGATGGGGTGGGGAGGAAGACAGCAAGTCAAAGTTAGAATAGGGAGTTCAAATATGCTGTCAGTCAAAGTGTTTAGACCTGAGGTTCTTAACCTTTTTTGACCCATAGACTCCTGTGACAGTTTGGTGAAACTTAGGGATTTCTTTTCAGAATAATATTTTTAAATGCATGAAATAAAACATAATGGATTACAAAGGAAACCAAATATGCCGCTCTACAATTGTAGAATATTTTATACATGATATAGTAATATGTGTGTTTTCTTATTAACACATTAAATAATAAGATCTAGTGGTGGGTGTAATCACTACCGTAATTTCAAAATCAGTGATGGGCATAAAAGGTATTTGGAAATCTCTACAACTTCTGTAATATGATATAAAAGGATTCCTACTGGTTTCAAAGTTGCAGGTACTGTGAATACTACTGTGGTTCATTGCTTACATTCATGATAGAAGAAAACGTTAAATATCGGTTAGAGGGACATCCCTGGTGGTCCACTGGTTAAGCCTCCATGCTTCCAACACAGGGGTTGGTGCGGGTCCGATCTCTGGTCAGGGAACTAAGATCCTCCCACATGCCACAAGGTGCGGCCAAAAGATTAAAAAAAAAAATCAGTTAGAGGTTAGTGAAAACAAAACTGTATTCTTTTTCCCCATGCAAATTTAATGACCCCTTGATTTTCATCCATGGACTCCCTGGGAACTTGGGCACCCACATTAAGAACCCCTAAGAGAAGTGAAAAATAGGAGACCAAAGAAGAAATGATGAAAAGTTAAGAACAAAGAGTCACAGAAGGGGCGAGAAGGAGTTCTAAATGAATTCAGATGATGAAGAGCAGATACCTATAGTGGCTTTTTAAGTGTTCCCATCTTGCACTTCTTTGGCTGAACTGCATTCAGTTAAAGGGCCTGGCAAAAGGTAGGTGGGGTGAAAATGAAAGAAGAGTGGCTATGTGTTGAAAACCACAGAAACTGGGTGATGAGTACATCAGAGTTCTTTACACTACTCCCTCCACTTTTCTGTATATTTGAAATTTTTCATACTAAAATGATTTCAAAGTAATAAATAAAATAGAGGATCTCACATGCTGTTTGGGTATCACAATTCCTGAAATTCACTCTTTTACCTATTCATTCAATAAATACTTATTGTTACCTCTGGCACAGTGTAGAGTCTAGAGAGGCTAAAACCAGACTCACGTAGGTGTCAGACCAGGAGAAACAGTAAGGAGGCATCAGTTCCAGTCCAGAATAAAAGCAAGAGAATGGTAGGATGAAGCCAAGGGATGGAGTAAGAGGTCTTGAGGGAGGACATCTGGATGAGATTTAAGTTCTTAAAAGAGAGAGGGAGAAGAGGGTGGGCACACTACAATGGAGGTGGGGCAGATTGAGCAGTATCTGGGCACAAGCTGGCTGAGGCAGGAATGGGGGGAGTGGAGAAAAATGGCTGAAGAAGGAGGGAGCCACCAACAGCAGCTTTTGCCTCCTCCTTCACAACTCTGCCTAGCCCTGCATGGAGGGATCTACATGGTAGCTATTTTCTGCCCCCAAAAACAAATTCAAGAATATACCACTTGGGTAAATCCAAAAAGGCAGGTCACATCAAAGCTCTCTCCTAGAAACATGAGTTTTAAAGTTTATTATCAATCTCAAAAGAAAAACATATATATTTAGTTTTGTAAAACAGAGCTTTAAAAGGAACACAGTATAACTTGGAACTAATGCAAATCAAATGTTAGAGAGAAGAAATTAATTTCTGTGTATATTTCATTTCCTCTAACATTTGCCTAACTGGGAAAACAGCAACTGGGTTTTAATAACATTGGAGGAGTAAAAATTCCCAGGATATAACCCTTTAAATGTTTTCTTCCAAAGCCCGTTCCAATAACAGCTTAGTAATTATTGCGCTCACAGGAGAGCTCTGACTGGTACCTTCCAATAGGGGCCTGAAGGACTCTGCTGGCAGCCAGGTGCCTGCATTCTAAACTTCTGACTCATTCAAGAAAAGAAGCAAAGTCCAGACAAGTTTCATCAGGAAACCCTTTGGTAAGAAGTTTGGCAAATGAGAGGAACTCTGCTTCAATGTGTGCTTCTCCTTTACTCGCTACTAACTGTGCCTCCTTTAGCACTTCCAATGGCTCTGTTGACCATGACACGGTGACTTGAACTTGCCCAATTGGCAACTACTCCAATTCCCTTCAGATGCCCTAGTTACATCTGCCACGACATCTGAACAGTAGGTGGTCCAGCCCCTGTCCACAAAGGTACACGATTCGCAGGGGACAATAATACCCCTTAGAAACCTTCTTACGCCCACAGTCAGCAGCAAAAAAAAAAAAAAAAAAGTCCTATTTGCCAGTAGCAGCGTTCAAATAGTTTACTGATTTAAAATCAAATTAACCTAACCTATCCTGGTCAAGAACACAGGCTCTGGAGACAAACGTGAGTTTTAATTTAAGACATCTCTTCTTACTCAGTAGCTGTGGGACCTTGGACAAGTTACTTAACTCCTCTGAGACTGTTTCATGATCGGGATAACGATAGTTATGTATCTCCTAGAGTTGTTGTAAGAATTAAATGAGAGATTCTGGTGCAGCTCCTCCCCTGGCATGCCACTTCCTCAGAATGCAGGCCCACCACTCCACTAGCACTGGACTCCCTCCGGGGCATGAGCCACAGTATGAGCACCCAGAGCTCTTAGGTGCCCTAGGGCAATGTGAACACTTACTCCACCCCCACCCCACTACCAAGGCCAAAGGACAAGAGAATGGCCACCTGAAAAGCAATAAAGATTAACATCTATAGGCAAAGGGGAGTCTCCCCACTCTGAATAGGACAGAGGAGGCAGCCCAGACCACCAGAGGTGCCACTGAGTCAGTATCTCCCAGTCTTGAGTCCAAGAGAGAGCCCTTAAGAGACTCAGAAGAAGAAAGGAAGAGGACAAGGGGAAGGAGAAGGGAAGAGAGATGGAAAAGAGGAGGAAGAGAATGAGAAGAAATAATTTCCCTTACAGGAGCCTTTCAAATAGAGGCCCATCCTTCAAAAGAAACCAGAAAGGGGTTGAAGATGTTGTGTCTCCTGCCTCATTCACCAAGAGGATTAGGAGAAGGAGGAGGTCAGGCTGGTAGTATTAAGCAGCCTGCCAGGAAGAAAAGCCCACCACCACCACCCCGATCCCAAGAGCCAGGAATCCCAGGCAGAGGTTACCTCTGCCAGTAGTGGCAGAGACACAAAAGAAGAGACAGTGATCTAGGCCAAGAGCTGTCCAGGCCGGAGACCAGCACCCGCACCAAGAGCCAGGGAGCTGGGTGGGGGCACACAGTTGATTTCTAAGCTGCAACAATTTGTCCTATAGTTGTAGAGTCACTGGCCAAACCTGGTGCTCTGGCTTTCTCCTCATGCTAAAAAAGGAACAGACTGCTGACCCCTCCCAGCCACGTTTACCCCCTTCTCCTTCCTGAGGCATCTCCCATTATCCACCTGGCCTTCCTTCCTCAAGGACAGTTGAAAATGGTCTCTCCCAGTTTCCCAAGTGAGTTTAGGGATGTAAAATTCTCCTGTCCGTGTCCCCACCTCCTTCTCTGGCTCTATACCTGCAGAGGTCAATTTCTGATCCTCCTCCCTACTTCTATTCCAGGTAAGTTTTGTTTACCCTGCCCACTAAGCCCCTGAGCCAGTAGAGTGCCTAGACTCTGAGCATCCACACCCGCCACACCATGTTGAGGTTTTAGCCTCTTGTGCTGTTCCCAGGGTCTCTGAGTTAGAGCACTGGCCATCACTAAGTTTATGCCTCCAGACTGTGAAAATCAACTCTGTGTTCCTTTTAGACATGATAGGGAAGTGGTTAGGCTTTGGGGAGGGGGCAAGAAAATATCTAATGTAAAACAACTTCTTGTTATCTCTTTCGCCCCTTGTTGTAATTAACATATAATGGCAAACCCTGGATAGATACAGAAATAGATGATACAGATATAGATAGAAAGATATAGATGTAGATGTACAGATAGAAATAGATATAGATAATTGCTAAAACCATTCTATCCCACTTGACTTTACTGTAACATTTTTAAAAGAAATAAATGCTGATTCCTTTAGGAATCAAATAAATAAATAAATAAATAAATAAATAAGTAGATAAATAACCAAGCTCATAGATACAGAGAACAGATTGGTGGTGGGGGATGGGGGCAGGCAAAGTGGGTGAAGGGAGTTAAAAGGTACAAACTTCCAGTTATAAGATAAATAAGTCAGAGGATGTAATGTACAGTATGGTGACTATAACTAATAATACTGTATTGTATATTCGAAAGTTGCTAAGAGAATAAATATTAAAAGTTCTCATTACAAGAAAAAAATTTTGTAACTTTGTATGGTGATGGATGTTAACTAGATCTATTGTGTGATCATTTCAAAATGTATACAAGAGGGATGGACTGGGAGTTTGGGGTTGGTAGATGCAAACTATTACATTTAGAATGGATAAACGACAAGGTTCTACTGTATAGCACAGGAAACTATATTCAATATCCTGTGATAAACCATAATGGAAAAGAATATAAAAAAAGAATGTCTGTATGTGTATAACTGAGTCACTTTGCTGTACAGCAGAGACTGCCACAACATTGTAAATCAACTATACTTCAATAAAAAAATAAAAATAAATAAAAACAAAATGTATACAAATATAAAATCATTATGTTGTACACCTGAAACTAATATTACGTTGTATGTCAATTATACTTCAATAAAAAAGAAAGAAATGCTGATCCCTCTAAAAAGAGAGAGAAATTCAATAAGATAGTCTATGTATGGTCCTTAGCAAAAACCTGGCACAGAGTAAGTGTTCAGTAAATGTTGGCTTTTGTTATTATTCATTTTAAAGATTTCAGAGTGCTCTTTTATTTCTCTATTCATTTGCTCATTCAAAAAAATTATTGTTTGGGGGCTTACTTTACCATGAGCATAACAAAATACTAGATACTGGAGTTGGAGTACAAAGAAAGATAAGAACACCTCTAAACAGTTTCTACTCGCCAGGAGTTTACATTGTAATTGTGGAGACAAGCTGTATGCATGAGCAATAGTTTCAGGAACCCTGGCAAGGCATTAAGTCCCTAAGTGAATGATTCAGATTGAAAGGGTACACTTGATGGAGTTGAAGGCAAAGATGGCTGCGTGCAACTTGTGTTGACCTTTGAAGGATGGCCAAAAGTTGTGGTGGCAAAGGACACTGCAGAAAGTGGCAATAGCATGGGCATAGACTTAAAATTCCAAATGAGTAAAACATATTCCAAAGTCAGTGAGAAGTAGGACAGTGGCCATGGAAGTTGGAATCCGCTAAGGAGTGCATAACAACTCACATGCCAAATCAACTAGCCCTGAAAATGGACGGTGCTGGAGCATCGGGCCCATACCCGGCCATTGCCAGCAGCTGGAGCATGCAGTTCAACATCAAAAAACAAACAACCCAATCAAAAAATGTGTGGAAGATCTAAATAGACATTTCTCCAAAGAAGATATACAGATTGCCAACAAACACATGAAAGGATGCTCAACATCACTAATTATTAGAGAAATGCAAATCAAAACTACAATGAGGGGGCTTCCCTGGTGGTGCAGTGGTTGAGAGTCTGCCTGCCAATGCAGGGGACATGGGTTCGAGCCCTGGTCTGGGAAGATCCCACATGCCGCGGAGCAACTAGGCCTGTGAGCCGCAACTACTGAGCCTGTGCGTCTGGAACCTGTGCTCTGCAACAAGAGAGGCCGTGATAGTGAGAGGCCCGTGCACCGCGATGAAGAGTGGCCCCCACTTGCTGCAACTGGAGAAAGCCCTCACACAGAAACGAAGACCCAACACAGCCAAAAATAAATAAAAATATAAATAATTATTAAAAAAAAGTGGACATAGTAAAAAATTTTTAAAAAACTACAATGAGGTATCACCTCACACCAGTCAGAATGGCCATCATCAAAAAATCTACAAACAATAAATGCTGGAGAGGGTGTGGAGAAAAGGGAACCCTCTTGCACTGTTGGTGGGAGTGTTAATTGATGCAGCCACTATGGAGAACAGTATGGAGGTTCCTTAAAAAACTAAAAATAGAACTACCATATGACCCAGCAATCCCACTACTGGGCATATACCCAGAGAAAACCATAATTCAAAAAGACACATGCACCCCAATGTTCATTGCAGCACTATTTACAATAGCCATGACATGGAAGCAACCTAAATGTCCATCAGCAGAGGAATGGATAAATAAGATGTAGCACATATATACAATGGAATATTACTCAGCCATAAAAAGGAACAAAATTGGGTCATTTGTAGAGAGGTGGATGGACCTAGAGAGTGTCCTACAGAGTGAAGTAAGTCAAAAAGAGAAAAGCAAATATCGTATATTAATGCATATACGTGGAATCTAGAAAAATGGGATAGATGACTTTAATTGCCAAGCAGATATTGAGACAGAGACAAAGAAAACAAATGTATGGGTATCAAGGGGAAAAGGGGTGGGGTGGGAGGAATTGGGAGATTGGGATTGACACATATATACTATTGATAGTATGTATAAAATAGACAACTGATGGGAGCATACTGTATAGCACAGGGAACTCTACTTAATGCACTGTAGTGTCCTAAATGGAGGGAATAGGTGTATATGTATGGCTGATTCATTTTGCTGTGCAGTAGAAGCTAACACAACATTGTAAAGCAACTATACTCCAATAAAAATTAATTAAAAAAAAAAACTCAGTGAGAAAACCAGCCTGTAGAAGGACCATGGCAGAGGGCAGCATAAAGTACAGCTAGGGTTATATTAAGATTAATGCCTAACAGGAGTTGGGGATACATAGCTCAGCTTCTAACATGTTGGGGCCAGGAAAAAGATGGTGTCTGTGGGGAAGGGGCACTGATGGTGAGGAAGAACAGTAGAGGGTAAGAAGCAACTGTATGCGGAGATGATAAACTAGGTAATAAATGTCAAGTACAGGAAAAACCTGTACTAACTGGAAAGTTTGGAGCAATTCTTTTGGGCAATAGAATATTCTAGCAACTAAGTGTTAAGCAGAAACCCCTTTGGATTATTCCCCACAACCAAGCACACCCCCCTTAGAAAGACTTTTTATAAAATTGAGCTCATCCTTTCTTAGCAAGCAGACTCTGGGTGAGACACAGTATTTTTCTACTGGCCAAGAGCCTAAGGGTCATTGCTATCAATTATGAAAAATTAGGGACATCTAGGGCATATAGTTCTCAGATCAGCTGAGTGTGGACTGAGCCTAGGACATGCTGTACAAATTAATTTTTAAAATAAATTTCAGATACAGCCTGTTTTTGTATTCTTTGCTTCATTCTCCTAAAAGCTAAGCATAGCAAGGTAAGAAAAACAAAAGTTAAAATTCAGTTAATTAAATTCTGCTTCCAGCCAAGATGGATTAACAGGAACTGGATACCCTTCCACCTTAAAAACTATGAAATTGTATAAATACATGAAAGAATGTTTTTCGGACATTGGGCAACAAGCAGTGAAGGACTGCAAGTCCCAAGCGTGTAGAAACAAAGTGAGCCCTACAACTGCACCAGGTGACTGCACTGAGGCAGTTTCCAGGATGCAGTGCAAGGAGAAGGAACCCAAACAGAGCCCAGCAGTCTCACTGAGTTGAGTAGACAGAGAGACTGGTGTTCAGGGGGGCCAAGGCAACTATAATTTGTAGGGTAGACTATCAGAAAAGAAGGAGCTACACAGAGAAAGAGCTCTAGAGATATGCAAAAGGGTCCCCTTAAGTCTTTGGCTGAGTATTGACCTGCACAGATGTGAGAGAAAAATACCCAGGGCCAGGGAAAGAAACCCACAGAAAAGAGTAATTAGAATAACTCCTGGAGCTCACATAAGGCTGGTAACACTCCATGTCCTAACCAGCCAGAATAGAAAGATCTCCTAATACACAGATCATCCAGTGGAATCCTCAGAAGGATGGTACCTTAGTAGGGGGACAAAATTAACCCTAGTCTAAAGGATGTTCTGAACCTGTCCTGACAAAGTTTAAAAGCAAGACTTGAAAGGATCAAACTAATTCTGAGTAGCTTAACTGTGTATCAGAAAAATAAATCCAACATTATTTAAAGGAATGCAACAAAATCCAGCAACCAACAGCTAAAGTCTAACAATGTCTGGTGTTCAATATAAAGTTACTAGGCATACAAAGAAGCAAGAAAATATGACCCCTAATGAGGAAAAAAGTCAACAGAAAGAGATCAAGACATGACCAAGATGATGGAAACAGCAGACAAGGACATTAAAACAGCTGTTATAAATATGCTGCATATGTTTAAGAAGGTAGAGAAAAACACGAGCACAATGAGAAGAGGAATAGAAGATATAAAAAAGACTCAAAAGGAGCTTCTAGAGATGAAAAATAACAGCATCTGAAATGAAAAGTACACTTGACAGATTAAAAGCAAATAAGACATTGCAGAAGAGGAGTAAATATGAAGAAATAGCAATAGATTTTTTTCAAAACTGTATACTGAGAGAAACAGATGGAAAATTTAACTAGGGTTACTAAATAATAAAACAATGAAAATGAAAGTAAAACATCAAAATTCTGCTAAAGCAATCCTTAGAGGGAAATTTATAGCATTGAATGCTTATATTAGAAAAGAGAAAAAGTCTCATATCAATAATATGAGCTCCCAAGAAACTAGAAAAAAGAAAATGAAACTAGAAAAAGAAACTAGAAAAAAAAGAATGAAATAAATCCAAAGCAAACAGAAGGAAGAAGAAACTAGAAAAAGCAGAATGAAATAAATCCAAAGCAAACAGAAGGAAGGAAATAATAAAGATAAGAGGAAAAACTAATGAAATTAAAAACAAAATAATAGAGAAGATAAATGAAAATCAAGCTAATTAATTTAAAATATTAATAGAAGTAATAACCTGACAAAGACCGATAAAGGAAGGAAGATAAGACAAATTATCAATACCAGAAATCAGAGAATGACTATCAGTAGAAATGCCTCACACATTAAAAGGAAAATAAGGGAGTACTACAAACAGCTCTATGCACATAAATCTGACAACTTAGATATAACAGGCAAATTCCACAAAAAACACAAACTATGGAAATTCATCCAAGATGAAATAACCTGAATATTTCTATAACTATTAAAGACATTGAAGTCATATTTTTAAAACCTTCCAAAAAAGAAATCTCTAGGCCCAGATGGTTTCACTGCTAAACATTTAAAGAATAAATAACATCAATTCTACACAATCTCTATCAGAAAAATAGTAGAGGAACAAACAATTGCCAGTGCATTTTATGAGTCCAGCATTACCTTGGTACCAAAACCAGACTAAAACAGTACAAAAAAAGAAAATTACAGACCAATATTTCTCATGAACCTAGAGGCAAAAATCTCCATCATGGTAATAGAAAAACATGGACTTTAGAGGTACACAGGCCTGGGTTAGAGTCCAGAGTCTGCCATTTACTAGCTATGCCATCTTCACCAACTTAACCTCTCTGATCTTGTTTCTCATCCATAAAATGGAGATGACTGTAACTAATTCCATAGCTTTATTGTAAAGATTAAATGAGATAATATAAAATTTTAACATAATTCCTGAAACATAGTAGCATGCAATAAATGTGGGATAGTAGTCCTACTCCTATTATTATTGATGTTCCCACACATGTAAAAATGTGAGTTCCATTTAAAGCAACTGAAACAGAGTGGACAGTAGTACATGCCTCTGATCTTGTGGAAGTTGGACAAGATGATACATGCCTCTGATCTTGTGGAAGTTGGACAAGATGATACATCCAGGGTTATAAAGCAGAGGTAGTGTGCATACCAGGAGCAAAGACCTGGGCCAAGTGGTTAATAGAAGTGGAATGAGAGAGTGGAATTCCTCCGTCCAAGGATTGATAGGAACAAAGGAGGAAGCATGACTTCCCCTCAGACACAAGTACTTCGGTGAGGAGAGAGTGTGAAGTCCTGCCAAACTGAGGGCTTCTGGAGTCAAACAACCCACGTGACCTCAGACTCATGATAAGTAGATTCTGAATCAGTGGATCTGGGATGGAGCACAGGATTTTCAACATTCTCAACAAGCACTACAGATGTTTCTAGTGCACATGGCTCATTGTTAGGGGCTGAATAATGGCCCCCCCAAAACCATATGCTGAAATCCTAACCCCCAGTACCTCAGAATGTAACTGTTATTTAGAGGTAGGGCCTTTAAAGAAGTGATTAAGATAAAATGAGGCTGCTAGAGTGGGCCCTAATCCAATCTGACTAGTGTCCATATAAGAAGAGGAAATCTGGACACACAAAAAAGACACCAGGAATATGCACACACAGAGGAAAGGCCATATGAGGATGGCCATTTGCGAGCCAAGGAGCCAGGCCTCAGCAGAAACCAAACATGCTGATACCTTGATCTTGGACTTCTAGCCTCTAGAACTATGAGAAAACAAATTTCTATTGTTTAAGCCATTCAATCTGTGGTATTTTGTTATAGCAGCCCTAGCAAACTAATACACTCCTGAACCATACTTCTTAATTTAAAAAAATACTAAAAATCACAGGTTTCAAAATTCAAAACCTATAAAGGATTATATAAAGAGAAGTCTCCTTCCCACCATGCACCCAGCAACTCATTCTCTTCCCTGAAGGCAATCAATGTTATCAGTTCCTTACATTTCCTTCCAGAGATGTTTTATGCAAATGAAAGCAAACACATATATTTGAGCAGAGTCATGAGCCACACTTTAGAAACCCTGCTGTAGACAGTGGGAGAGCTGTTAGGGTTTTCTGAGCTGCAGGGTGACATGGTGATGGGATTGGCAGGCCTGCCAGCAGGGGAAAAATGACTGATGGGTCCCAGCTCAAGCATGTAATGGTTGGAAGATGGGTAGGGAGCATAGTGAGGGGACCATGATTCACATGTAGGTAATAAGGGCCTGAACAAGGCCAGTAGCTGTGAGACTAGAATGTCAGAGACATGTAGGAAAAACACATCCACGGGCAAATGAGCAGGACTTAATTAATAAAATGATTTTGTTTGTACTCCTCTAAATTTTAAAATTAATTGACGTGACTGAAAAATACACCTCTCCTCACTCCCATTGGTTTCAATATGGCCAGTGAGCCAGAGAAGAGTGGAGGTTTTTCCTAGACTTATTTTAGATCTCCTGAAAGACATATTGTCCACAGTTGTCAGAGATTTGTGCTGCAATTATTATTTCTGAAGAAAAAAATTTTTAAATCCTCTGTGGGAAAAACCTTTAGCTGCTTTAACCATAGAAAACAGTGAGAATGATAAGCTTTCTGTGGACAAGGACTCACTGCTGGGTGGCTGAAGCAAGTGTTAAAACAAAATTTGTATCATGGCGCATTTTGCTTAAAACCTGTTGGTGACTCTTGCTGCTCTGAAGACAAGATCCAGACTCCTTCCCACAGCGTCCAAGGCTGTGCAGTGGCCTCGTGGATGCTTCCAGCTTCATTGCCAGCCACTCTCCTCTCTGAAACAACAAGACCTTCTGTCAGGTCTTCAGTGGTGCCGAACTCCTGCCTGTTTTGTGGTATTTGCACATGCTGTTCCCTCTGTCTATAAAGCTCGATCCCCTCCTATTTGCCTAACTCCTATTTACTTCAGGCCCCAATTTAAGTGTCACTTACACAGGGAAACTTTCTCCTAGATTAGGAAAATTTTCCTTTTTTTTAATTGAAATATATTTGACATACAGCATTGTGTAAATTTAAGGTGTACAACATGTTAATTTAATACATTTATATATTGTAGTATGATTGCCATTGTAGCAAAAATTAGTACCTCTATCATGTCACATAATTATCCTTTCTTTTTAGCGGTTGGAATAATTAAGTTCGAGTCTCTTAGCAAGTGTAATGATTATAATACAGTCTTGTTGTCTATATTCACTGTACTATGCATTAGATCTCCAGGACTTATTTACTACTAGTTGCAAGTTTGTATCCTTAAACATCTTTCCAGTCCTACCACCCCGACCCCAGCCCCTGGTAACCACCATTTTACTCTCTGTTTTTAAGAGTTTGGCTTTTTAAAAAACACAAACACTAATTCGAAAAGATACATGCACCCCAGTGTTCATAGCAGCATTATTTACAATTGCCAAGGTATGGAAACAACCTAAGTTTCCATTAACAGAGGAACAGATAAAGAAGATGTGGTATATACATACAATGGAATACTACTCAGACATTAAAAAGAATGTAATTTTGCCATTTACAACAACATGGATGCACCTAGAGATTATCATACTAAGTGAAGTAACTCAGACAGAGAAAGACAAATACCATATGTTATCACTTATATGTGGAATCTAAAAAATATGACAAACTAGTAAATATAACAAAAAAGAAGCAGACTCACAAATATAGAGAACAAACTACTGGTTACCAGTGGGGAGAGGGAAGAGGAGAGGGGCAATATAGGGGTGGGGGAGCAAGAGGTGCAAACAATTAGGTATAAAATAAGCTACAAGAATATATTGTACAACACTATACTTCAATTAAAAAAGAACAGCCACACCCTTGTGGTCGGCCATACAATTGATTAATTGAATCAAAAAAAAAAAAGAGAGGGACTTCCCTGGTGGTCTAGTGGTTAAGACTCTGAGCTCCCAATGCAGGGGGCCCGGGTTTGATCCCTGGTCAGGGAACTAAGATCCCACATGCCTCACAGTCTGGCCAAAAAAAAAAAAGTTTGACTTTTTTAGATTCCACACATAAGTGAGATCATACAGTATTTGTCTATCTCTGTCTGAATTCTCTCACTTAGCATAATGTCCTCAAGGATAAAGAAAATGTGCTATATATACACACAAACACACATGCACACATGTGTGTGTGTATATATATATATATACATATACATACATACATACAATGGAGTGTATATATATATATATATATACACTCACACACACACACACATATATATATACATACATACAACAGTGTGTGCATACACACACACACACACACGATGGAGTATTATTCATCCATGAAAAAGAAGGACATTTGTAACAACATGGATGGACCTTGAGGAAAAGTTTCTTTAGTGTTTGTTTTCTTAGCACCCTCTTATTTTCCCTCATAATATTTATTAACATCTGGCTCCCCAAGTCAACGGTGAGCTCCAGGAGAGCAGGGGCTACGTGTCCTTTATTCATGACCATATCCCCAGTGCCTGGTAGCATGCAGGCACTCAATGAAAATTTCAGTTGAAGGCAGAGAAACAGTACAATATGCCCTAGGAGTGGTTTCCCCATGAGAAGCCTGGTAAGAGAAGTGACCCAACTACCTTCTCCACTTTCTCCCTCCGCCATCTCAGCAGTTTTGTCCAAGTTCTCCATTCCTAGCCTAACCTAGTCTTCAGCCCACTTCTGTCCTTTATTTCTTGAATCAACAGTCCTCTCCCCTCTCAGTCTAGCTATTGTTTTCCCAATTTTTATAGAAACTGGATATAGAAAAAGATTTCACTTTCTTAATGTCGCTAGAAGAACAACAATGCCAGTTCTGTTCTATAAAAAACAGTAACAGACTTTCAGATTCAATGTCAAGTTGATAACAAGGGCAGCCACTGCTCAGTTCCAGTCAGTTGTTGTCATGAGGAAATGGGGGCTCTATGTGCCAGATTCCGTTTTTGCAGAATTAAGGAATCCATGTTTTTGTATGAACCCTCCTATTTTTGAAATATTGGCAACTATCTTTTTAAATGTGAACACATGTTAGCTTAATACAGCACATCTATGGGCCAAAGGTGTCCCATATGCCACAACTCTGTGACCTCAGAATAGTAAATAATTTAACTATAATGCAAATCAGAATGAAAACAGTGATATTATGGGAGTAAAAGCAGCATGTCATAGGAAGAAAACAGTGATATTATGGGAGTAAAAGCAGCATGTCATAGGAACACCATAAAGTGGAACAATCACAAAATGGACATTGTCATATTAATGGATCCAGTTTTTAAAAAATAGGCCAGGTGACCCATTTGTGTAAGAACATAGCCAAGGCAGGGTTTCTGTGCTCCAACCTTTGTTTGGAGTCACACAGCTTGTCCTATGATCCATGACATGCTCTCTTGCCTATCTTTGCCTCCTGGATCTTGGCAATGACGGCAGGAAGTAAGGGAGGAAAGATGATCAAAACAAAGAAAAAATAAGCTTAGAAAAGAGCATGGTGTTCTTTCAGAAAAGCACTACAGGACATAAGTTCAAGAAAAACGATTCTTAGGCATTTGTATTCATTAATAGTTCATTCCTAGGTACACCTGTTCAGTTTAGCCATTTTGGTTGTAATTTCCAATATTGCACTTTAAGATCCTCACTTTAGTCCCTTGCCTCATCTCTTCAGTCTCCTAATTAACCAGAACATTCAACCATGTGTTTGCCACTTAATATTACCTAACCTCAATATTCTAATTTTCCTTCAGTAAGAGTACTCCTAAATGCTACTTAAATCTAACCACTTCCTCAAAGCTTATCTGGACTATTCTCACTAACTCAACTTATTTCTCCAGCCATCCTTCTTCCTTTTCATCTCCTTAATCTGTGATGCTTTGTGAATACCTTTGTGTAGCTCCATAATTCATGGACTCTTTTATGATTTACCTTAGGTAATTAGTTTCCTGGAATATAGCCATAGTCCACAAAACTAATGTTCATAGCTCTCTTGGGACTACCTGAAATCCTAGATGAGCATTTCTGAAGACAAGTTACATAAAGAGGTTTGAGAACATATGGGACATATAGAGTCAAATGCAAGAATGTTCAGTGAAGCACTGTTTGTAATAGAAAAAGACTAGATAAATCCATCACTTGGAAAATGGTTAAATGTATCAGGGCACAACCATCCTGTGGATTACTATGAATCTTTCCTGTATGAATGGACACAGTTTGTCTTAAGTTGGGTTTGCTAGAAGCAGGGCCTGAGGCAAGGATTCTTGTGCACGTGATTCATTGGAGAGATGCTCTCAGGAGAAGGGAGTAAGGCAGGCAAGAGAGAACCAGGGGGGAAAACTTGGCAAGAATTTGGTCTTAGCTGGAGACTAGCTTCAACCTGACCCCACAGAGATCCTCTGGAGTATACATTGCACTACAGAGTACCCCTCCCCCAACTCGAGGAAAAGGCCTTTTTTACCCCCATGCCCATCAGTCCAACAGTTCTCAAAATGTTTGAGTTCCCTTTCTCCAGTGTACCCAATAAATGGCCATGGGTCCCTTTGGGAAAGGATGGAAGGAATCATTACTACATATACTTGCAGTTTATGTATGTATATACCTTGCACTGGTATTGCAGGGTCCTTTCTACCTGGAGACTTGGACCCCCATTTAGTCCATGGGTTCCAGGTCTGAAAACTCTCATGTCCAGAAGCTCAGCAAGAGGGCATGACTTTGTATTGGAGCAACTGCTCTCAGCATCCTGATTATTCAAGCTTGATTGCTTTTGATTTTGCAGATTGAGCAGTGTCCTTGTTGCCTGCCCATCTATTTTGCCCCTAGGGATATCATATGATATGCACCACCTCCTCAACTCCCACTGGGTCAGGCCCCCTTGGCTGCCACTCTGACCTAGTTCCTTATTATGATTGTTGCATCCACCTAGCTTCTGGCAGTTGAGCATAACCACCTGGCCTCTATTACTTCAGTTTCCCCATCACCCCCTTTGCTAGTTATGAGCCTAACTCTGTGATTGCCTCTCCTACTATCCACCCTGGCCTGCATGTGGCCTGCACATGAACTTCTTAGTGATGCTGGTGCCCTCTCACCAGCACATTCCTCATGGCCTTGGTGAACAGTGTGTTTGTTCCCTGAGCCCTCATGTGCAACATAATCCTCCAGTGGATCTTCTGGCCTCACATAACATATCCACTCCCAGGGTCCACTCTGAGCCTTCTAAGCCACTGTCTGTCATGGCAGTTCAGGCATTTCTACCCAAAGTTAATATCAACCAACATGTTTTCCATGCTTCTAGGATCCAACCTTCTAGGTGTGTTTGTATCGTTATACAGGGTCCTTGCCAGGGTGTTAAATCCTGTATCCCAGGAGAATATTCCTATATTTATAAACTATCTTTTATCCAAACTTGTGTTCTACCCCTTCATGGTTTAGCAAAATCTTTGCCCATACCTACTGTCCCAGCTCCCACTGATACATTTTGACAGATGCTGCAGTTTTATCAGGGTATTGTCCCTTTCCTATCTTAGCAGCATAGCACATCCCCAGTTGGATTACATGGTGATTTAACCCTTGTTATTGGAGAAGCAAGGTGGGGAGGTGGGGAGGCAAACCCTGAGGGGGGCAGGCACATATTGTCTTGTAAGGGAGAGGCCTCTGTATTGTGTTCAAGCAAATGAGGCATGCTAGCTCTTAATAAGGAGGAATGGGCCACTTCTACAGGCTCAGAGGGTCAAGGGAATCCAGAAATTCAAGGTTTTCAAGGCTCAGAAGTCCCTTTTTCATATGTCAGTCTCATTCTTTCCCCACCAGAGCCCTGACCTTGGCATTGCAGACCTGCCTTAGTTGGGATTTTAACTACCTTTGAAGATTGACTACCCTTATGACTAAGTCTTGGGCCTGGTCCTTCCCTTTCTCTCTCATCCTGCTGCAGGAGTGACAGCCTCTTTATATGCTACCAAAGAGGTTCTATGGCTTTCACACTTAACTTTAAATTGCCAACTAATCGCTTTCAGCTTTTTGTAATCTTTTCCCAGAGTGTCAATCAAACTTAGAATAACCACCAAATTCTATTCTTTTACAGATTACTAGTCTCCCCATATTTCTCAAATATATATAAGCCAATAGCTAATATATTCCCTTGCACCAACGAAAGTTTTAACTGCACTGTGACCTTGTATCAGGGAATATCCATGCTCCATCTACCACCAGTATGGCATCTTCAATGCCAGCCAGGCAGTGGGTAATCCAGGTCCAAAATCCCATAACATGTGCTTCCACAGACCACTCCGGGCACCAACTATCACAGAGTCTGGGTTCCCCAGGCAACAGACTCTGAGATAGGGACTAGTGCGTGAGATGTTAATTTGGGAATGCCCTTGGGATCAACACCTGTGGAAAGGCAGTGGAGGAGACAGCATTGGTCAGTGAAGCTATAATGCAGTCCTAACAAAGACCTCAGCCAACCCCATGGTAAGCTCTGGAAATAGAATAACTGGTTGTCCCAAACTGGGTTAAGAGGCCTGGGCCTCTATACCCCTGCATTGATTAGTCATCGGATGTAGGCTTCCCTTGGGTGAGGCACTTTTCTTTAGCTGAGGTAATCCCTAAGGAAAGCTGACACCTGAGGGCCATCTTCTAGATGCGCTCCCAGCAGCTGAGGGAATAACATCTTCATTGCTGAAAGGAGATCTAGGCAGCACATTAGAGCATTCAGCACATGTGCTGATAGCCACACCGTGTGAATGCAAACTTTCTGATCTGCTTTCTAATGGGTATAGAAAATAACACATTCACTAGATCAATAGCCACATATGTTAATCTGCTCTAGTGATGATACCACATTTGACACAGCAGTTGGTACTACTACTTAGTAAAATTTTTGGTACTTCATTTTGTCACCTGCCGTGATTCATCTTTTTTTTTCAGGGGCCACACTAGTGAATTAAATAGGAACCTGATGGGGACTGCACGGTATAAGTTGTTGAGAGCACTAAATTCTGCAATTCTCCCTGGGATGCAGAATGGTTTTTAAATTTTATTCACTTACTTAACTTACTATCTTGATATGCGGGAGTGAGGAATTTCTGAGGCTTCTATTTGGCCTTTCCTACCACAATAGTTCTTACTCTACTGGTCAGGGAACCAATGTGAGAGCTCTGCCAACTGCTGAATTTCTCCAGTCTAGTTATACAGTCTGGAACTAGGGAAATGACAATCAGGTAGGTCCATACACCCGGCAGACCCATGATGAACCACTCCTGGGCCAGGACTCCATTAGTTATCTGACCCCCAAATGTTCCCTCTCGAACGAACTAAGGGCGCTGGGTTTCTCCACTGTAAAGTTACTATTTTTCCCCTTGCAATCAGTAAGTATCTTGGGGCAGGTACTTTGAGACTACACAAATATCCCATTTCTTCTCAAACTTTTGCCCACTGATGTTAGCATCTATCTTATCCACAACAATTATTATTATGATATTTGTCTAATGGTGATTTTGTATTTTTCTCATTTTTTCTACATTTCTTACTTGGAATTCATCAGTAAGTAAGACTTGTCCCTTCTCCCCAATATTTAGGTGATTTCTAAGCTCACTTAGGGGTCATTGTATGCATCACAATTTGTAATTTCGTTTTTCTGTGTAATTGGTATGGGTCTGTCCCTACTATCAAGTAGTCAAGCAGTCCCTAAGCAGCAATGCATTGGCAGCTGCTAGGTTGACTTACCACACTTTCATGGATTCAGCCAATTGGAAGACGACGAGCCCCAATGGATACAGACAGTTTATTACTTACACAGGCAGCAAAAGCAAGATCATCATGGTGTCGGCACCCCATGTCCCTAGTCCCACAGGATGACACTGAATTGGAGGGGCCAGATGACAGATGACATGAGCAGTGGGTCACTGTTGCAGAGGAGCCAAATCTAAACTACAGCCAAGCCGCTTATACTGCAGCTATACTGAAAGGGATTGTGTCCGTGATGGTGGAAAGCTCTATGCCTTACCAGAAGCAGAGAGGCAGATGAGACAGTTTCACGGTAGCCTCCCACAGGATAGGGAGGTGGATCAGAAATGGTCTTGTAACAGCTCCTCACAATATTGCTTATCTTGCCATGTTCCAGAGAGGATTACAGGGCATTCCTCTAAGGCTTGAGTCAGACCATTGTTGAGCCTTGGCTATGTGGCCTGTGTGGAGACATTCAAGGTCACCAAGGCACCGTGGAGGAACTATTCCCCTGCACCCACAACTAGGGTGAAAGTTCCATGATTCTAAATTCTATATCTGGCTTGTTCACTGCTATACCCCCAGTACCCAGAAGAGTGCCTGACATATAGGAGGTGCCCAGTAAACACTTGATTTATGAATTAATTAATTAATAGGGACATAATGCCTGCTCTTTTGAAGTGAGGAGATGTCTGCCATCTCTCTCTCTACCTCAAAGTGGGATCCATGTCCTTCTCTTTCCTGGTTCTTCTTTAGCTCTAATGATTTACCTCTGTCACTGCTATTCAGTTTGCTTGCACTACTAAAATCAGACTCAACAAATGACATTTCTAAGATGTTTTTTCACTCCCCTTCCCTCTTCCCCATTGAATGCTCTGAGACCAGTCTCTGAGAAAGTTGGACTGACTCTTAGAATGTTGAGTCACTGACTTTCTGCTAGAGCAGTGTGGTTCTCAACCCAGGCTGCACCTTCGAATTAGCTTTAAAAGACAAGAAAAAGGAAACTTTTTCCCAGGCTTCACCCTTAGACTCTGATGTATAATAATTACTCTGCTGTGGGGCCAGGACATGGGTAATTGCTTTAACTCTCCAGATAGTGTTAATGTACAACCGGGGCGGAGCACCACTGCCTGAAGTAGAGGACAGTAACCCACACCAAGTGCTTTTGGGGGCACCTGCTTTTGAGACCTTAAATATTTTTAACAGGAAACAAAATGTTTCATTCCACAAGAGAGAGAACAATGAAATGCAAATGGCCCCAGAGATTAATTAGACTGGACCGAAAGACAGTAGTGCTTGAGCACTGGGTTCTGAAGTCAGATGACCTGGGTTGGAGCACAGACTCAGCCATTTACCAGCCAGGTGATCTTGGGCAACTCACTTAACTTCTCTAACCGAAGTTGGAAAGCACCGATCACCATGCCTGGCATGTAACAGGTCCTCAATATGTGTTTATTTACTCCAAACATGAATCTCTGAACTTCATCTTAAATTGAGGGCAATAATGCCCACCTGCCTGCCTCCCTCCTAGACTGAAAATAAATAATGGCTGTAAAGGCACTTTACAGATGTTTAGGTGTTATACAAGTGTAAAGTATAAACATTATTTTTCTTTCATGGAAATGTTAAACATATATATCACTTTTTTGAAACTTTTCTAAGAATTTTCCTGCCTGTAGTCTCACAGAGCCTCACAACAGCCCTAGGATTAAACTGGGCAGTAAATTAACTAATAAGAAAACTGAGACAAGAGAAGATGTTGCTCAGCAAAACTAAGAACTGGATCCTAGAACGGTTAACTCCAAGGCAGAGATTCTCTTCACCAGATGACTGTTATGAAAGGTCTATTCATAGATCCCCTAAATAAGTAGGTTGGTCATCTGATCAGTGCTCTGGACTGTTGAACATGTTGGGACAGTTTCTATTACTTGTCCCTTTCAAAGCAGGGAGGAAATCCAATCACTATTCCCTGGGTCTGTGTTCAGTCCTTAGGTACACAGTTAATTTAGTTTTTGGTTTCCCTCCATCTCTGTTTTCTCATATAAAACATTTCAGTGACCATGCTGCTGATACATTGAGAAAAAAAGAAAAAAAAGACACCTTCCCCACTTTGCCACCATCACCTTAGTTTCTTGCCATGTGCCACTTTTCTAATTTCAACACTGAAAAACGCTGTGACAATGGCAACACTGAAGACCAATAGCCACAAGATGGCAGAGTTTACCATTTCATTTTTTTCTTGCTTACATCATTCATTCATTCATTCATTCAAGAATTATTCTTCAAATGTCCACTATGTGTCTAGTGCTTTCTAGGAATCAAAAGGATTACAAAAGAGGCACACTATGTGATATGGTTCCTGTCCTTGATGAGCTTGGGGGAGGGCAGTCTGTGGGGAAGAAAAAACACACCTGAGAACATTTAAATGAAAGTACACATTAATGTGTGATTACAGGCCAAATGAATGATACAGGCTGCTGTATGACTTTACAATGAGCCAGAATGGGCAGGAAAGTCTGCATGGAGGGGGTGAAAACTGAGCTGGGGCTTGAAGGATTAATAAAATAGATAGGTTGGAAAGAATAAATCCCAGGCAAAGGGACCAGTGTGGGTCATGCTACTGAGGTAGAAATGAGCAAAACATGTGCCCAGGTCAGTGATGAGACTAACCTGGTTATAACAAACGGATATTGGGTAAACAAGATTGAAATAAATTAGATCTCCATTGATTTTGCTAGAATGATGCTCACCATAAAAGCTAAAGTTGTCTATTAAGTCTGCCAATAACTGTAGCCTTTGGGCAGGCAATTTGGTCTAGCTTCAGTTCTGTCGTTTGTGAAATGTGCAGGTTGGACAAGATGACCTCTAACAGCCCTTCCAAATATCCTACCACCTTTTTTTGGAGCCCCTATGTATTTAGATCTATTATTATTATGTAACTATAGTTACCACAGGCAGAGTTATGAGACTCTGAAGTCAGACTAGAACTAAGTCCTCATTCTGCTACTATCTTTGTGACTTTGAACAAGTTGGCCTTTTCTGGGACAGTGTTTGTTCTCAGACTCATGAGACTTTAATGAGATCACACATGGAAAGTGCTTAGTACAGTGTCTGGAATATAACATGCACTCAACAATATTACTGTTACATCTTACAGATGATTGATTAGTCTGAGCAAGTACCTGTTAAAATGTACAGCAAAACCAGAATATCAAAGGGCCTGTGACAGTATGCTGTCTCAACCTGTTGGGGAAAAAACTCCCTCATGATATACAAACATGATTGAATCTTCCTGTAACCTTGAGAAATAAAGGGAACTTTGAAGGAGGCAAGAAAAGCTACAGAAGGTTGAATTGGGGCCTCCGAGAATTAAAATGTATTGTTTACTTTATATGCTAATAACATCATCTGGAATGCAGAAACAATGGGGTAGGCCCCAAAGGATTGGCTTTCTAAATGGTAGCAAACCTCTGAGGGTACCAATATAAAATTTATACTGGATCTAATCTATCCTACTTTGGATCTTTGTGTCCCTGATTCTCCAAAGCTCCCTGATTACCTTGAGAAAACTGAATTAATTTCCCATGTCCTTTGTTTGGGGGAATTAGCTAACAGCCCATTTTCCTCCACTCCAGTGTTATCTGATGTGCTTAAGCCACTGCTGCTCCTTTGAATAGATATCATTTTAAAAGGGATCTTTGGGTAGGAAAAGCCTTCATGAGGCAAGGGATTGAATCTCCAAAGGTGGAATCTAAGAAAATAAAACATGCAATGGAGGAAACAGATTCAGGAAGAGCACATCACTCTGTGCGCTTCAAATCAGGCAGTGGCTAGGAGCAGGTGTTTAGAATCAGACCTGATCTACAACATACTAGCTGGGTGATCCAGGTAAATAAATTAAGTCCATTTCTGGAACTGTAAAATGAGGATAATAAGGATCTATCTTACCAGGTTAGAAAAGATTAAATAAGATGACATAAAGTTATCCAAGAAGAATCTGGTATAATTTTTTGAGTGCTTACATATTGTTATTATTTAATCACATCTGGTGATTAAATAGAACTGACCGTGTCCCAGTCTTTTCTGAAACCACGGTGGGCTCCTCCCAGAGAGCCCTGGGGCCTGTGAGGTGGTCCACCCTCTTTGTATTTCAGGCAGAGGGTGGAAGGAGCAGCAATGATGGGAAGCCCAGACCTCTCTCTGGCCACCGGTCCCACTCCATGGGTAATAGCCACATGCAAGACACAAAGAGGGAAACTTAGAAAGACAGATGAAACCCGTACCTTCCTCACTACAAGTGAAAAATAAAAGCACAATTCAGAATAAATTATGCCCAGACGTCTGCTGGGAGAAGTTTGCCCTCTGTTTTACATAAAGGCCACCAGGTCTATTAACACCCTGAGTGCTTAAAGGAGTGGAGTTGTGGGAAGCAGGTAACAGGCAAGAGCTTTCCTCTCTTCTACCCTCCCAACAACTACCCTTCCCAGCAAACCTCAAACCTCAGTTTTTCAGACCCCTTCAGTCTGCTCCCAGAAACCTCAGATGGTTTCTGCTTCCCACTTTAGAGCCTCCAGGCTTTTCCCAAGTCCTTCCCCTCTATCAAAATGTACCTATTTGTTCCCTCAAGTCCTTACTCTTTACTAGATGTCAGTGATATAATTCGGGGTTAAAGCACACTAATATTTTGACGATTTTGTTTCCACAAACTGCAGATAAGAGTTTCAAAGAATGCATTATGAAGGATGTTAAATCAACAAATATTTTTGAGGGCTTAGTGTGCACCCAGCATTGTGCTAGATCCTATAACACTGTACCAAGGAACAGAAGATTTGCCACAGTGGGTCTACCCAGCCTACTACCCAGCTGCTAACATTAGCAACAAAGAATATGCTCAGGAAAAAACAGAGATGGAACATTCATAAAACCTTTCTGGCTGGCAATTTAGCCAAACAAAGCAAAAGCTTTAAATTTTTATATAATCCTTGACCCAGTAATTTTGCTCCTAAGAATTTTTACTAAGGAAATAACCAGAGATATATACAAAGATGCAAGCACAATGATGTGTATTGCAGGATTATTATTTATAATACCAAAAACTTGAAAACAATCTATCCAGAATAGAGGACTGGGTAAATAATTCATTCTGCATCCACACGATAGAATACTGTATATACATTAAGGTCATATTAATACAAGACTCTTTAAAGAGAGAAAAAAATGTATTTATTGCTGAGTGTGAAATTTTTAATTTTATGCATAGAAAAAAGATTGAAAAGATATATACCCTAAACGTTGAAAAAAATGATTATCTCAAAATGATAGGATTACTAAAGACCTTTTTTTTGAACTACATGTTTTAAATTTTCCTGAAGAAACATTTTTTAATTGGAAAAAACAAAACTTATCTATTTTTTAAATTTAATATTCCCTGAGGACTGTTTGTCTTCCTTATAACATCAAAGAGTAGCTAAAATCCCAGCTTCTCCTAATGTAGCCATTTATGGTTTTGCATTTATAAGTGTGTCTAACACTTTTAATCCTTTTGATTTCTGGTTAGTAACTTCTTATATTATTATTTTTTTAATCACTATACATTCAAAGAAAGTTGCAAGAAATGTATAGGGAAGTCCCATGCAATGTTTCCTTGGTATCCCCAGTATTAGCATTTTATACAACTATAATGCAACATCAAAACCAAAAATTGACATTGGTACAATTCACAGTGCTTATTCAGATTTCACTAGTTATACATGTATTCATTTGTGTCTGAGTATGTGTATGGGTGGGTGTTTAGCTCTATATAATTTTATCACATGTATAGCCTTGCGTAACCACCACAACAATGAAGATATAGAATATTTTCATTACCACAAGGATCTTTCATGTTGCCACACTTACCTCCCTCCCTCTCCAATTCCCTAACCCCTAGCAACCACTAAACATTCTTCCATCTCTATAATTTTGTCGCTTCAAAAATGTTGTATAAATGGAATCACACAAGATGCAACCTTTTAGGAGCAGCCTTTCTCACTAAGCATAATTTGGTGATTCATCCAGGTTGTCATATGTATTCATAGCTCGTTACTTTTTCTTGCTAAGTAGTATTCCAAGGTATGGATGTGCCAGTTTGTGCAACCATTCATCCACTGAAGGACAGTGGGCTGTTTCCAGTTTTTGGCTATTACAAATAAAATTTCTATGGGCATTCATGTACATTTTAGTATTTTTTTTAATTCGCAATTTATGTCACCCAAGAACCCAAGAAAGCCTCCTTCTCCTGTATACTAGGACTTGTTGAAAAAATCCATGTTTACCTTACCCATACTGGCACAGTTTTATGAGAAACAAGTTAGACTAAGAGAAGAACATGGAGTTAACACTGTATTTTCTCACTGAATTATATTTTTTAGTTTATCTGTCTCTGTCTCTGTCCCTTGACTATGAACTACATGGTGGCAGGGATCATGACTGAATTGCCTCTACTCCTAAGGCAGGGCACAGGACCTAGCATAGAGTAGGTGTTTAGAAAATGTTAGGATCTCTAGGGGTGGGTGGGGCCCAGGGATAGATGTTCTATGAGAAACTCCATGGATTATAATAGGCAGTCAAGGTTGAGAACTACTATTCAGCTGAATAAATAAATATGTAAAGGAGAAGAAGGAAAGCTCATGATAGGAGAGGGCAGACTCAGGACAGGGGTGTGGATAATGATGTTCTATTATCCTTCTCCACCTTAAGGAGAGAGTTCTGTGTCCAGATTAACCTCTAGACTGCATGGTAGAGATCAGTAATTTCCAGTGCTGTGTTTGAGAAGTGCTATTGTTGAATTCCTACCTCTGACTAGGGCAAAGAAAAGCCAGCTTTTGTCTTCCCTGTGGGGTTTTCCCTATTTGAAAGGCTGCCCCACACATCTCTGGAGGCCCAGACACATTGAGGAGTTTGATGGAAAAAGCAATTGGTGATATGAATTACCTGGAGGCGCTTATTTGTTTAGATGGCATAATTACATTTGGCAGAGCTTTGGAGGAGAGGAACAATGGCTCCTTATATTACTGGATCGCCTGGAAAACACAGCCTAAAATTGTCCCTTGACAAATGCCAGTCCTGCCAGACCTCAATAAAATACGTTGGACATATAAAATCACAACAGGGCCTGGGCACAGACTGGGGAAAGATGACTGAATGTCCAGGGCCCAGTATTTAAAAACACTGGGGGGATTCTGTAGACACTACAGGACCTGATTGAAGGACTGTTCACAGATTGCAAAACACCTCAGTGAGTTGGCTCCTGAGATCAGAAGCAGAGCACAGAGCTGAAGAAGGAGGGGAAGGCCTGTACAAAATACCAGGGCCTGTTCAGTCAAGAAGACTTGTGCTTGGGGCTCAACTATGTTGCATATCAAAATAAAGCTGCTGGGGGAGGCCTTCAAGATGGCGGAGGAGTAAGACGTGGAGATCACCTTCCTCCCCACAAACACATCAAAAATACATCTACATGTGGAACAACTCCTACAGAACACCTACTGAACGCTGGCAGAAGACCTCAGACTTCCCAAAAGGCAAATAAATCTACACGTACCTGGGTAGGGCAAAAGAAAAAACAGAGACAAAAGAATAGGGACGGGACCTGCACCTCTGGGAGGGAGCTGTGAAGGAGGAAAAGTTTCCACACACTAGGAAGCCCCTTCACTGGCAGAGACAGGGGGTGGGCATGAGGGAAGCTTCGGAGCCACGGAGGAGAGCAGCAACAGGGGTGCAGAGGGCAAAGCGGAGAGATTCCCGCACAGAGGATCAGGGCAACCACCACTCACCAGCCCGAGAGGCGTGTCTGATCACCCGCGGGGGCGGGGCGGGGTGGGAGCTGAGGCTCGGGCATCGGAGGTCAGATCCCAGGGAGAGGACTGGGGTTGGCGGCGTGAACACAGCCTGAAGGGGGCTAGTGCGCCACAGCTAGCCAGGAGGGAGTCCGGGAAAAAGCCCGGACCTGCCTAAGAGGCAAGAGACCATTGTTTCGGGGTGCACAAGGAGAGGGGATTCCTTCCCTGTCTGCCCACAGAAGGCAGAGCACCACTTAAACGAGCTACAGAGATGGGCACAAGCCGTGGCTATCAGCTTGGACCCCAGAGACGGGCATGAAACGCTAACGCTCCTGCTGCAGGCACCAAGAATCCTGTGTGCAAGCACAGGTCACTATCCACACACACCACCCCCTCCGGAAGCCTGTGCAGCCCACCACTGCACTGTACCATTTTTCTAGGTTCCCATAAATGCGTTAATACATGATATTTGTTTTTCTCTTTCTGACTTACTTCACTCTATATGACAGTCTCTAGATCCATCCACATCTCTATAAATGACCCAATTTCGTTCCTTTTTATGGTTGAGTAATATTCCATTGTGTATATACACCACATCTTCTTTATCCCTCTGTCAATGGGCATTTAGGTTGCTTCCATGACCTGGCTATTGTAAATAGCGCTGCAATGAACATTGGGGTGCATGTGTCTGGTTTTCTCTGGGTATATGCCCAGTAGTGGGATTGCTGGGTCATATGGTAATTGTATTTCTAGTTTTTTAAGGAACCTCCATACTGTTCTCCATACTGGCTGTAGCAATTTACATTCCCACCAACAGTGCAAGAGGGTTCCCTTTTCTCCACACCCTCTCCAGCATTTGTTGTTTGTAGATTTTCTGATGATACCCATTCTAACTGGTGTGAGGTGATACCTCATTGTAGTTTTGATTTGCATTTCTCTAATAATTAGTGATGTTGAGCAGCTTTGCATGTGCTGCTTGGCCATCTGTATGTCTTCTTTGGAGAAATGTCTATTTAGGTCTTCTGCCCATTTTTGGATTGGGTTGTTTGTTTATTTAATATTGAGCTGCATGAGCTGTTTATATATTTTGGAGATTAATCCTTTGTTGATACGTTTGCAAATATTTTCTCCCATTCTGAGGGTTGTCTTTTCGTCTTGTTTGTAGTTTCCTTTGCTTTGCAAAAGCTTTTAAGTTTCATTAGGTCCCATTTGTTTACTTTTGTTTTTATTTCCATTACTCTAAGAGGTGGATCAAAAAAGATCTTGCTGTGATTTATGTCAAAGAGTGTTCTTCCTATGTTTTTCTCTAAGAGTTTTATAGTGTCTGGTCTTACATTTAGGTCTCTAATCCATTTTGAGTTTATTTTTGTGTATGGTGTTAGAGAGTGTTCTGATTTCATTCTTTTACATGTAGCTGTCCAGTTTTCCCAGCATCACTTATTGAAGAGACTGTCTTTTCTCCATTGTATATCCTTGCCTCCTTTGTCATACATTAGTTGACCATAGGTGCGTGGGTTTATCTCTGGGCTTTCTATCCTGTTCCATTGATCTATATTTCTGTTTTTGTGCCAGTACCATATTGTCTTGATTGTTATAGCTTTGTAGTATAGTCTGAAGTCAGGGAGTCTGATTCCTCCAGCTCCGTTTTTTTCCCTCAAGACTGCTTTGGCTATTCGGGGTCTTTTGTGTCTCCATACAAATTTTAAGATGATTTGTTCTAGTTCCGTAAAAAATGCCATTGGTAATTTGATAGGGATTGCATTGAATCTGTAGATTGCTTTGGGTAGTATAGTCATTTTCACAATATTGATTCTTCCAATCCAAGAACATGGTATATCCCTCCATCTGTTGGTATCATCTTTAATTTCTTTCATCAGTGTCTTACAGTTTTCTGCACAGAGCTCTTTTGTCTCCCTAGGTAGGTTTATTCCTAGGTATTTTATTCTTTTTGTTGCAATGGTAAATGGGAGTGTTTCCTTAATTTCTCTTTCAAATTTTTCATCATTAGTGTATAGGAATGCAAGAGATTTCTTCTGTGCATTAATTTTGTATCCTGCAACTTTACCAAAATCATTGATTAGTTCTAGTAGTTTTCTGGTGGCATCTTTAGGATTCTCTATGTATAGTATCATGTCATCTGCAAACAGTGACAGTTTTACATCTTCTTTTCCAATTTGTATTCCTTTTATTTCTTTTTCTTCTCTGATTACTGTGGCTAGGACTTCCAAAACTATGTTGAATAATAGTGGTGAGAGTGGACATCCTTGTCTTGTTCCTGATCTTAGAGGAAATGTTTTCAGTTTTTCACCACTGAGAATGATGTTTGCCATGGGTTTGTCGTATGTGGCCTTTATTATGTTGAGGTAAGTTCTCTCGATGCCCACTTTCCAGAGAGTTTTTATCATAAATGGGTGTTGAATTTTGTCAAAAGCTTTTTCTGCATCTATTGAGATGATCATATTTTTATTCTTCAATTTGTTAATATGGTGTATCAGATGGATTGATTTGCATATATTGAAGAATCCTTGCATCCCTGGGATAAATCCCACTTGGTCATGGTGTCTGATCCTTTTAATGTGTTGTTGGATTCTGTTTGCTAGTATTTTGTTGAGGAATTTTGCATCTATCTATATTCATCAGTGATATTGATCTGTAATTTTCTTTTGTTGTAGTATCTTTGTCTGGTTTTGGTATCAGGGTGATGGTGGCCTCATAGAATGAGTTTGGGAGTGTTCCTTCCTCTGCAATTTTTTGGAAGAGTTTGAGAAGGATGGGTGTTAGCTCTTCTCTAAATTTTGATAGAATTCACCTGTGAAGCCATCTGGTCCTGGACTTTTGTTTGTTGGAAGATTTTTAATCACAGTTTCAATTTCATTACTTGTGACTGGTCTGTTCATATTTTCTATTTCTTCCTGGTTCAGTCTTGGAATGTTATACCTTTCTAAGAATTTGTCCATTGCTTCCAGGTTGTCCATTTTATTGGCATAGAGTTGCTTGTAGTAGTCTCTTAGGATGCTTTGTATTTCTGTGGTGTCTGTTGTAACTTCTCCTTTTCTGTCTCTAATTTTATCGATTTAAGTCCTCTCCCTCTTTTTCTTGATGAGTCTGGCTAATGGTTTATCAATTTTGTTTATCTTCTCAAAGAACCAGCTTTTAGTTTTATTGATCTTTGCTATTGTTTTCTTTGCTTCTATTTCATTTATTTCTGCTCTGGTCTTTATGATTTCTTTCCTTCTGCTAACTTTGAGTTTTGTTTGTTCTTCTTTCTCTAGTTCCTTTAGGTGTAAGGTTAGATTGTTTATTTGAGATTTTTCTTGTTTCTTGAGGTAGGCTTGTATAGCTATAAACTTCCCTCTTAGAACTGCTTTTGCTGCATCCCATAGGTTTTGGATCGTCGTGTTTTCATTGTCATTTGTCTCTAGGTATTTTTTGATTTCCTCTTTGATTTCTTCAGTGATCTCTTGGTTATTTAGTAACGTATTGTTTAGCCTCCATGTATTTGTGTTTTTTACGTTTTTTTTCCTGTAATTGATTTCTCATCTCATAGCGTTGTGGTCAGAAAAGATGCTTGATATGATTTCAATTTTCTTAAATTTACTGAGGCTTGATTTGTGACCCAAGATGTGATCTATCCTGGAGAATGTTCCGTGCGCACTTGAGAAGAAAGTGTAATCTGCTGTTTTTGGATGGAATGTCCTATAAATATCAATTAAATCTATCTGGTCTATTGTGTCATTTAAAGCTTGCGTTTCCATATTAATTTTCTGTTTGGATGATCCGTCCATTGGTGTAAATGAGGTATTAATGTCCCCCACTATTATTGTGTTGCTGTTGATTTCCTCTTTTATAGCTGTTAGCAGTTGCCTTATGTATTGAGGTGCTCCTATGTTGGGTGCATATATATTTATAATTGTTATATCTTCTTCTTGGATTGATCCCTTGAACATTATGTAGTGTCCTTCCTTGTCTCTTGTAACATTCTTTATTTTAAAGTCTATTTTATCTGATATGAGTATTGCTACTCCAGCTATGATTTCCATTTGCATGGAATATCTTTTTCCATCCCCTCACTTTCAGTCTGTATGTGTCCCTAGGTCTGAAGTGGGTCTCTTGTAGACAGCATATATATGGGTCTTGCTTTTGTATCCATTCAGCAAGCCTGTGTGTTTTGGTTGGAGCATTTAATCCATTCATGTTTAAGGTAATTATTGATAGGTATTTTCCTATTACCATTTTCTTAATTGTTTTGGGTTTGTTTTTGTAGGTCCTTTTCTTCTCTTGTGTTTCCCACTTAGAGAAGTTCCTTTAGCATTTGTTGTAGAGCTGGTTTGGTGGTGCTGAATTCTCTTATCTTTTGCTTGTCTGTAAAGCTTTTGATTTCTCCATCGAATCTGAATGAGATCCTTGCCAGGTAGAGTAATCTTGGTTGTAGGTTCTTCCCTTTCATCACTTTAAATATATACTTTTTTCCTATATTTTTTGGTTGCATGACTTTTGATCACCTCTTCATCCAATACACCTTTTGTAGTACAATTTCTATAGAGAGAATAGAAAAACAACTCGGTTTTCTTCTGAGAGTTTGAAAAGTCTTTTTCAGCTTCACAACTCACCACCACTGGTTAATGTCATGTAAATTTTCTGGATTGTTATAAAATTTGGGAAAACCTCTCTCATTTCTTTTATACGTAAGCTGTAAGATTTTACGATGTGTCGAGTTTTTTAAGTAATAACTAATCTTAAATAAGCTTTAGATTTACCACTTCAGAAATGTTTCCACAAGTCATTCCTACACTCATACAGCCAGCAATAACTTAACTATATGCAGAAGTGATAGCAAACCACATAAGTATATCCCACTAACTCCAAATAAATGTATATGCAATTCAGTTTCTCTTTGGTTTGATCCCCAAAAGAATAGCTCTGATAAAGACAGAACTCTCCCTAGAAAACAAAGCAAGGTAGGGAATTCCCTGGTGGTCCAGTGGTTAGGACTCCACGCTTTCACGGCCGAGGGCCCAGGTTCAATCCCTGGTCAGGGAACTAAGATCCCACAAGCCGCGCAGTGCAGCCAAAAAAAAGAGAAGCAAGCAAAGCAAGGCAGAAAATATGGAAAGGCAGAAGTGTTTTCTGGGTGGGAAGAAGGTAGAAAACACTCATTCTTAATATACCTTGTATCATTCAAAGTTAATAAAAGTATTCCCATGTACGTTTGAAACTATTCTAATGTTGTGAATTCCATGGTAGAATTTCGAACACCACACCCCAGAAGAATGAAGCCTCAGAGGAAAGCTGGTGGACCTAACCTAAGGTAGGAGAGGTTTCACCCCCATTGAACTTCAAACCTATGCTGTGGCAAAAGACTTTCTAAAGGAAGACAGCAAGGGAATTCCCTGGAGGTCCAATGGTTTGGACTCTGCGCTTCCACTGCAGGGGGCACAGGTTCAATCCCTGGTCGGGGAATTAAGATCCCACGAGCTTCACAGCGTGGCCCAAAAAAATAAAGAAGAAGAAGAAGAAGAAGACAGCAAAGACCAAAATCCTAAAGGAAAAGATGAACAGATTTAACTGTATTAAACTTTAAAACATCTGTGTGGTTAAAGCAAACAACATCAAACAAAAAAACTAGAAGAAAAAGTACCTGTTATTCATATTACAAAGGCTTAATAGCCCCAGTACAGAAACCCATTAAAAATGTTAACACATGAGGAATCTAACAGGAGAACCATCAAAAGAACATGAACAGGTCATTCACAGAGGAAGAAATACAAAAGGCAAAAGTTGAAAGAACTGGCAAGGATTTAGGGAAACTAAGCCCTCTCACCCTGCTATCAGGAATGGAAATTAGTTCACCTTTATATGGGGCAATTTGACAATATAAAAATAACACTAACATTTATAAAGAGCTTACTATTTGCCAAGTACTCTGTGAAGTGCTTTATACTGATTGAGCTATTCAATCCCCACTCAACTTGTATGGATATTCAATGTGCATCATGTGTAATAATGAAAAACTCGAGATTCCTCAGACACCCAACAATAGGGTTTGGTTAAATAGAACATGGAATCTCTATACAATAGGATTGAAATGATTTATATTTACCAACATGGAAAACCCTGTAAAATGTAGTAAGTTTTTTAAAAGGTGACAAAAGAGAATGTACAATATACCTGTTAAGTAACAAAATTCAACTAAGTTGTTTTTTAAAGATTTATTTATTATTTATTTATTTATGGCTGTGTCAGGTCTTAGTTGCGGCACGCAGGATCTTTGTTGAGGCATGCAGGATCCTTTGTTGCAGCGCACAGGGTCTTCGTTGTGGTGCGTGGGCTTCTCTCTAGTTGTGGCATGCCGGTGTTCTCTTCTCTAGTTGTGGTGCACAGGCTCCAGGGCACGTGGGCTCTGTAGTTTGCAGCACGTGGGCTCTAGTTGAGGCACGTGAGCTCAGTAGTTGTGGCGTGCGGGCTTAGTTGCCCCTCGGCATGTGGGATCTTAGTTCCCTGACCAGGGATCGAACCCATGTCCTCTGCATTGCAAGGTGGATTCTTTACCACTGGACCACCAGGGAAGTTCCTCAACTGAGTAAGCTTTAAAGATCTTATTGGCTTTATTCAACAATTCATGAATTGGGCAGCATCCCATCTAGCAAATAGAAAGGAGCTCTGAAGAGCAGTACAAAATAGAAGACTTTTACAAGCAGAAGGCGGAGGGACAAGGAAATTACTAAAAACGAGTGGATTGTTTCAAGCAAGGTCACCTTCCTTTGGGGGACAGCAGGGGTCTATCAGGTGGATTACCTCACTACGGCTGACCAGACAATTCCAGACTGACTGGAATTACATTCCTGGGAGAGGCTGAAACTGCAATTAGGTTAGGTATTAAGTCTCAGTTTGGTGATGTGGGCTTAGCACAAGTGACTCCATTTGGGGCCTATTGTCTCTTTTTTAACAATTCCCCCCTTCTGATCAGACTCTCAGCTTAACTGGGAGATGTGATCAAAATTTAAGGCATTAGTGGCACTTCCAGCTACCACTCTGAAGTTCCCACAGTTTTTGCTGATCCTCTGTGTAGTATTCACAGGTCATGACTTTTTTTGCTGAACCTCTGTGGCATTCAAAGGTCATGACTTCAGGTTCACAATTTTTTAGCTGGTCGTTCTCTTTGTTCTTTCCTGACATTCCAGTCTTAGAACATTTGCTTGGTGGTGAGCAGCTGCAACCATGCATTTAAAGCTTTTGAGAGAACACAGCACACCAGGGAGACTACTATGGCTGTGGTAAGCAGGATAATTCCCAAAGTCTGGAGTGCACTTTGGAGTCATGGTCCCCAAGACCCAAACCAATCAAAATCAACTACATCAAAGAAACAACCCGTTGAAGGAGTTACTTTCTTAAGCCAGTGGCATATTCAGTGATCTTATACAGCTGAGTTTCAACTGCAGAAGTGCTAATCCAGGTGCAGCAAATGGTGCTGGCCACAGCAGAAACAACTCCTTGCTCAGCTAAAAGATAATCAAGGGTTATCTTTTTATCAAGAGCAATCTTGATCAGAGACTGTAAGGATTTTTGTTGGGCAGCTATGGCTTTTGCAGTAGATTCTGTAGTATTTTCGAGAGTTAAGGAGAGGTTCCTGATCATAGCCTTACTTGTATTCACTCCTAACCAGGGAAGTAGGGACCTGCCAAAGGAAGTGAATCCTGAATCATGAACACCTCCTGGGAGGTCTTTTCTAACTGGACGATGTAAATTCAGGGGAGTTGACCAATGAGGTGTCTCAGTTTGATTGTGGACAGCTAGGGGCACAGTTAGATAACCTAAGGGGCATTGATTGCTCAGTTATGCACCAGCCATCTAGGCATTCATAGGCTCAAGGAGAATGACAAACACCACAGACAAAGATAAATCCTGTCAGGGCACAAACCATTCCCACCAAGGTGGTATTGTTAATGGATTGTTGCATTTGTCCATTCAAGCCAGGGGTCAGTTAGGTTTTCAGCACAATTGGAAAGTAAACCTCCGAGCCTGAAATGAAAAGTTGTTCTAAATTCCTTGCAAAGATGAGTGCTGCTGGTGAGAGCTTTTCATGATTGGGGGAAGATCTGATTTAGATAATCATAAGAGCGTGGGGGTGCATATGTACTATGATTTACACAGGTATTTGTGTCTAATTGGGCAAGTACAGTTATAATTGAAGAAAAGTCAAAGAAGGCACAGGATGTTCTGGCCATGAAAGTCAGACTCTAAGTGACTCCTGGTGGCGGTGGGGGGGGGGATGTCAATTGGGAATAGAAGAGAAATTGGTCAGAGGGAGGACCAGGGGGTCTCTGGCATCAAAGACAGGCATTTTTGATGACAAATCCAGCCGTCTGAAAGGTTAACTCTATTAGCAATGGCCTGGAAGAGTAAAGGAAAGAAAGAGAAGGAGAGAGAGTTTCATGTTTAGCTAAAGTATGAAGTCTTGATCTGGCATCTTGGCAGTCTCCATCAATGTTAGCTACTTCTCTTCCTCTGATTGGGAGTCTCCAGTGTCTACACAGGACCAGTTGTCAGGTGCAGCCTTCTTTAGCTGTGAGATGTGTACCCAAGGTTCAAGTCCCTGAAGTTTGGCTGCCATCTGGATAAATGAGGAAGACCTGGTATAGTCCCTTCCAAGAAAATTTAACAGCAGCCTTTATTCTTAGTGATTCCAAATCAGAAGGGTGGCAGAAAATTGGAAACATTAGTTTGGAGAGTTATAGCCAGATATTTGAGGAAACTAAAAGAATTGAGGATCCAGTCCAGTTTACAGGTATATAACAAAACTTCAAAGACAGTTAACAGGACTAAAATCTAGTATCTACAAAGGTGCAAACATAATTTTTCTCTCTACAATCACCCCCATTATTTTTACCAAGATAATCACAGTAAAACTAATTTGTTTGCATTAAAACTGGCTTTGTTATTTACATAAGTGCAGCAAGAATAGTGATTGACCATATAAGTTCTTTTTAAGACAGCTTTGCTGGAACTTTTCATAAGAAATCTCAGCTTGAACTCTTAAAAGCCTCTGAGGACAGGAAGCCTAGCCAAGATTTTGCCTATAGTTGTGTAAATTCCTCTCTTCTTCAGATCCCCAAAATATCCTGAGCTTTCTGAGCCTGCCAGGAAGTGACCTTCCTTACTTACCTGGTAAGGCTGCCGGGAATCCAGTAAGCAAAGTACCAGGTCGATGTTTCTGAGAGGCTTTATTGGCTCCATGAAGTCAACCTTAGTACCTTAAAGCTGTCTGGTCATATCTGAGTCTATGCATGTCTCTCTCAAATATGACTTTCCTGTCAAAGCCTTGGTATTGTAATATAGCCAATGTTTCTAATTGTGTTCTGTTACAAGGAGAACAAACAGATCCTTATTGAACTTATTCAAATAACTAACTATATTGCCATGAAAAGAATACTCAAGAGTTTCTAAATTATGGAGGGATTGGGTAGGGAGAAAAAGTACATGTTTCATCTTTGCTTACAAAGGTATACTTTACCAAATTGCTGCATGTCATAGCTAGCTTAAGAGGAAAGGTTTCCTTAAATATGGAAAAACAAAACATTAAGGAACCAGCAATGTTTCAACCAAAAAGTCATTAAAAATTATAATCATCCTCCTCAGTTCATTCAGACCCATGTAATTAATACTTGTTCTGCTTGAATCCAATTTTTCCATTAGCTCTGGAAATTCTCACTGAGTTCAGCTTTATGATCTTAAAGTTATCAGAAACCTGTACTTGTCAAAGTTCTTTCCGTGAATCTCCTTGAAGATGGAAGTACTTTGCAGGAACATTTTTACAAAAGTATCAGAGTAAAACAGTAACTGTCTGTAAAAAGACTTAAAAAATGCTCATTGTTAAAGATCTGATTAGAATTAATTACAATGGAATTGATGAGGAAATTTGGTTATTTCTGTGACATACAACATTTTAAGATAATAACTGGAATTATTACTGATAACATACCAGGACACTTCAAATTCCCAGGAATTTCATACAATTTCTGGAACACATATATCTATACAAATACAACATAAAGAAGGCTTAGTACTACTTATTTGACAATGCTTCCCATGTAATTTAGCATATCAAATATGCCTAATAAGTTTAACATCTCTCTTTTTCTAAGGAGAGTAATTCTTTTGTGATTTTCCAGGGGCTTCTGGAAAAATCTCAAAGTTACTTCCAGGTCAAAAAGACTTCATTTAGAATTTGATTTTTTTTTTGGTGGTGGGGGGGCAGTTTTCAAAAATATCAAAAGGCTTTAAAAACATTTGGTCAAATAGGATCATAGGTCACTGAAACAATACTTAATTATCTATTTAGCCATAGTGACAATTAGACTTCACAGGCAAATACAGAAAGTTAAATACTTGTAAACAAACAAACAAACAAAATATCTTAGCTCTTTTAATAGAGAAGACTCAATTTTCTTAAGTAATCAGAGACTTGATAAAGACAATGTGAGGGGCTTCCCTGGTGGCGCAGTGGTTGAGAGTCTGCCTGCCAGTGCAGGGGACACGGGTTCGAGCCCTGGTCTGGGAAGATCCCACATGCCGCGGAGCAACTGGGCCCGTGAGCCACAATTACTGAGCCTGCGCGTCTGGAGCTTGTGCTCCGCAGCAAGAGAGGCCGCGATAGTGAGAGGCCCGCGCACCGCGATGAAGAGTGGCCCCCGCTTGCCACAACTAGAGAAAGCCCTCGCACAGAAACGAAAACCCAACACAGCCATAAATAAACAAATAAATAAATTTTTAAAAAAAAAGACAATGTGAAATAGGAAATTATTTTGATAAGACACAAAATCTTTGTCTTCTAGGCAAGTTACTTAAAAGATAAAGAAAAACCATTTGCAATCTCTTACAAGAGCAGATCAATAGTGCACAAAATCTTTGTCCTTTTAACAGAGAGAAAACCAAATTCTAATATTGCACCAGCTACTTTTGATATTAAAACTCATTTTTCACTCAAATAAATTCATTTTAATCTTAACCAGCTTGACCATGCATAAAATTATTTCCCAAGATTCTTTTCCCATAAACTTTTTACAACTTTCTTTTTTTACTTTCAGATTTTGTCCTATGTTTTCCCTCTTTTCCATTCTGAAATAACCAGCCTTAGGACAAAACTACTTTCCTTTCCCTCAACAAAAATGCATTTCCATTCCTCATACCTTCTTTTACTGAAAACATACATCCTACTTTCCTTGCATACGGAAACTTTCCCTTATTATTTCTAGTAGTTTTAATTACATATAACTTTCAACCCTTAAAAACTTTAATTTCTAGCGAAAATAAATAAGTAAACAATTGTGAACTATTTTATACATTAGCATTTTGTGGCAAATTTATAAACATTTTATATTTTCTAGAAACATATGCTTTTTCATAGTGATTTTTTTTTCAGTGTGGCACAAAACATGTTTACTAATAAACCCAAATATCTTTAGCTGCTCTGTAAAACAAAACCAAAAGTGGATAAACCTACATTCAGTAATTAGTGTTTCAGTATTTCATCTTATTTGGAAATTATCTAGATATTTAATGACTATCATTTAATTTAACTTAGCAAAACTTTAAGGTTTCAGGTTACCAAAAAGATTTGGGGAAACTGCTTAAGTATATATACTGTAAAATATAATTATTGCTAAAAAGTTCACCTAAAAACTCTTACCTCACTTACATCTATTTAATTCACTTGTTTTCAACAATTATGCTTAGATTACTTCATCATACCAAGTTATGTCTCTTACTGACAAGTTTTATAACAGAGGTAACATGAACTTATTTGACTAATAAACCTAGGTAGAATAAAAGTTGTATGTCTGCATTATAGTCAATGTTGATAACTCTAAAGACATGTCTATTTTAATTAAACCAACAGATTTAAATTAGCTTTAATACCAAATATTTTCCTAGATCACACGAACCTGAAAAGCATTTGGGTTAGTTTCTATTATATTTTTTGAGAATTTTATAAATACTTAATTCATATAGGCATTCATTTTCTTTAAGCCAATTAAACAGAACTCTTTTACAAATTAATTTTGGCAATACCATCTGGAGGTAAAAAAAAAATACCACACATCTACAACATATATAGAGAGACACACATAAACATACAGATGCAAACTTTATAGTTGAGACTTTATAGTTCTTGCCCTAAAATTTTAACCATGAGACAGATATGATAATATAAAACTCACTAGCTTATAAAAGAACAGTTGAAATAAGTATACCTGCTCCAATGGCTATGGCTAAAGCTTCTTCTAATAATATTTGTGGAGAAGACACTGAAGATTTGTATTTGTCTTTAACAAGTAACCTTATAGAAGCTGTGGACCAGATTTGGGGCAAGAGAGCTTTTATAGCAGTTTGTATTTTTTAAAAGCCTTCCCCCTACTTTTTTCTTTCATTCTCAGGAATTGGCGATGGTCTAGATAAGAGTTCCCAGAGAAAGACTAGGTAAAACATTTACTTCTCAAAGGCTCAGGGAAAGAATGCAAGTTCCTCCAAGAAGGACTTTTGTTCTTTAAAGACCAGAATTTTTACAATACTTACAAGCTTTCTGAGATAAGTAGGGGAGGTTTTGGGATAGGTAAAAAGGATAGGTGGACTTTGCATTTTTTCTGGAGCCACATTTCTGGTTTTGCAAAGATCTGTAAGATAAGGACAGTTGCTTTTAATTTCTCAAGAAATTGGGTTGCAACTTAAATGGCATCATAGGTTGTTCCACTCATCCAACCACATTATCTTCAATTTGCTTTTCTGTATCAGGGAGAAGATTCCCAACTAAGATGAAAACCAAAATATTTCTATGTTCTGGATTTAGAAATATTTGTCTTTGGAATGTTTTAGTAAATCCTTCCACAAAGGCTTCAGAAGGTTTTTCTTTCCCTCTGGTTGTATAGTTTTCATTTTAGCTTTGGGGAGAAGGTCTTTAAAAAAGTTCCCAATAGGCTTTGAATATCAGCTTCAATTTGGCCAACTTCTGACCGCAGAGCTACTTAAAAAAAAAAAATCCTTTCAAATATCTTGTCAGGTTTCATCCGGGAAAAACAGTAAATATTTCTGGCAGTACTGAACAATTCCTTGGACTAAAGAGGCGCCCCCAAAGAGGGTGCAAACGGTATTTTATTTTCCTTTCTCTACAGGATACAACAGACAGAGATCTGGGAGAGCCAACTCTAGCAAGAATTATTACCCTTAGCCAACTTCTGCCAGTTTTCCCAGGATCCCATCTGCAGGCTCTGAGTGGGGTTTAAAGTAGAGAGTGTAAGCTCTGGTATCTACCAGAATTTGGTAAAGTTTTTAATTGATTTTAACTTTAGCTTCCCCTTGGCTGCTTTAGGGAATAAAGTAGCAGTTTACTAGAAAAATCCCTCAGAGTCTCATCAACTCTGGAGGGGCCCATATAGGGCCCCTCCTTAGAAGGTAGATACGGGGGCATTCAAGCTGATGTTGAAGAATTTGCATAGGACCTTTGAGGACGATCTCTTTTCCAGTATCCCAGTTGATTACAATAGATATCAATCTCTAGGACAGCATTTTGATGATGGACCCCTAGGAGGGTGTAATTCGGGAGGCCTTGGTGTTGTTTTAGATACCTTTTGTGTCTTTGATTTTCCATTAGCCTTTTACAACAAAATTTTCACTGAAGCTATTTTGGAATCTAGAAGCCTTTTGGAAGCTTCTACATACCAATTAAAATAGGTATCCCATTCTGTTTGTTTGATTTGGGAACCTTTGCTTTTTAGTGAACCTCTTAACTGAACGATCTTATCTAGTTGGAACATTCCCCATAATGGCCATTGTAATTCTAGGATTTTTTTAGTAAGATTCTGCCAGTTTTGTAGATATTTATAGCTTCCGGGACCATAGTTCTTAGACATAAAATAAGCAGGTGTGCCAAAAGGTGGTGCATTCAACTCTTTGGAATTTAAGGATCCCATTTCTTTTAGCTAAGCCTTTTTGGTCTCTCGGAGCCAAACTACAGTAGTCCCTCCTTAATCACAGGGGATACATTCCAAGAAAGACCCCTAGTGGATGCCTGAAACTAAGGATAGTACCAAACCCTATATATATTTTTTCCTATACGTACATACATACATATTGTAAAGTTTAATTTATAAATTAGGCACAGTAAGAGAGTTACAATAATAACTAATAACAAAATAGAACAATTATAACAATATACTGTAATAAAAATTATGTGAATGTGGTCTCTGTCACAAAATATTTTATTGTACTATACTCATCCTTCTTGTGATGATGTGAAATGATAAATGCCTATGTGATGACATGAAGTGAGGTGAATGACATAGGCATTGTGATGTAGCGTTAGGCTACTATTGACTTTCTTATGATATGTCAGAAGGATCATCTGCTTTGGGTGATCCTAGATCATCGAGCCATGATGATGTAGATGGCTGGATGTCAGGAGCGGACAATGTCACTGGTTGGGGATCCTGGGCAGGATGGAGCTGGAGGGCTCAAGGTTTCATCAAGCTACTCAGAATGGTGTGCAATTTAAAATGTATGAATTGTTTAATTCTAGAATTTTCCATTTAATATTTTCAGACCACAGTTGACTAGGGGTAACAGAAACTATGGAAGGTGAAACTGCAGATATGGGGGGACTACTGTAATACCTAAGAGGGTTGTGCTGCTGCATTGGGGATTGTGTGATGTTTTACAGCATACCTCATTGCATGGAAATTTTCTTGAGGTTGGTGATCAACTTATCCTAACACAGGAATCCTAGAGTTAGGTGGTGAGTGCTCCATCAGTTTTTAAGTGCTCGACCCATGCCCACCAATTTTGCGACTTTTGGCTTCCAAGAATCCCATTAGCAATAGCCCTTATCTACACAAAACAAGACAAACAAACATGTGCACCTTAACACACCAGCAGCAACCAAAAGATGTTACTGTGGCCTGGACAAGAGAAGGCCCTGTACACACCACCAGCAATTCCCAATGTGGAACCTGGGACTCGGGAAAGGACTGAACCAGCAGACCCAACAAGTGGGGACTACAGACTGGGATTCTAAACAAATGGGGAACTATTGACAGAATCGCCAGCAGTTCCCAACGTTGAATCTGGGGACTGAACTAAGGGCTGGGGTTTTCCAGTCAAATAGGGGATTGTGGTCTAACTACCAGAAGGTCCCAACGTGGAACTGCAGAAAGCCAATTAGATTGGAAGCTCAAGGCAAAGAGAGTGGAGCTCAGAACCAAGAGGAACTTACCCACGGCCCCTGGAAATGGCGAGAAAGAGAACTCAAGGGGTTCACAAGGTATCACTCCTGTGTTTCTCATTGTCCCTGAAGCCATCAGAAGTCTCCTTCAGTCCCACTGCTGCCACCGAATCTGTTAAATAACAAAGTTCAACTGAGTAAATTTTAAACATCTTATTGGCTTTATTAAACAATTCATGAATTGGGCAGCATACCATCTACCAAATAGGAAAAAGCTCTGAGGAGCTGTACAAAATGGAAGACTTTTACAGGTAGAAGGAGGCAGAACAAGGAAGTTATTCTAGCAAAGAGCTGGTTGTTTCAAGCAAGGTTACCTTCCTCTGGGGGACAGCAGGGGTCCATCAAGGAGATTACCTCTTTAGTGCTAACCAGGAAATTCCAGACTGACTGGTTAAGATTACATTCCTAGGAGAGGCTGAAACTGTAATTAGGTTTCGTACATATTAAGTCTCCATTTGGTGACATAGGCTTAGCACAAGTGACTCCATTTTGGGCCTTATCTCCTTTTTTTTTTAATAAATTTATTAATTTATTTGTTTATTTTTGGCTGCGTTGGGTCTTCGTTGCTGCGCACGGGCTTTCTCTGGTTGCGGCGAGCGGGGGCTACTCTTCGTTGTGGTGCGCGGGTTTCTCATTGTGGTGGCTTCTCTTGTTATGGAGCACAGGCTCTAGGAGCACAGGCTTCAGTAGTTGTGGCACGTGGGCTCAGTAGTTGTGGCTCGTGGGCTCTAGAGCGCAGGCTCAGTAGTTGTGGCGCACGGGCTTAGTTGTTCCGCGGCATATGGGATCTTCCTGGACCAGGGCTCAAACCCATGTCTCCTGCATTGGCAGGCGGATTCTTAACCACTGCGCCACCAGGGAAGCCCCCTTATCTCCTTTTTAACATACAATTTCCATAGTATAAAAAACTGTATGAATATGTGTCTATATATGTATATGTATACAGAAACATCTCTTAGATATATACACCAAAATAACAAGGGTTGTTTCTACGTGGTGGGAGTTTTAGATGATCTTGATTTTCTGCTTTATACCTTTCTATTATGTCTTCTAAATTTTTGTTATCACTATTCCTGCTGCCCAGGAGTAAGGTCAGCTTGATGGGCATACAACCTGTGCTATCACACAGGGTCCCATGCTTAGAAGAGCCCATGTTTGGTTTAATATTCTGCTGTCACTATTTTGAAATTCTGAGTAATTCATGAACAAGGGGACCCACATTTTCATTTTGCACTGAGCCCTACAAATTACATTGCTGGTCCTGTCAGGAGTATAGCTTGCCTCTTCAGCTCTCATCCGGAAATGTGTCGTTCTACAAACACCACGTGAGAACTTGCTACTCTCATTTTTGTTCCTTCAAGTAGAAGGGTAACACCTCTCAACAAGGAGGCTTTTGACCTATTTTTTCCACTGTCAGCAAGACTATCAATCCTCTCCCTGAAGGGAAGGGAAAGCCTCTGAGGGCAGATTATTTTTTCTTCCCTACTAGATTTTAGTTTTACACTCTCTCCCAGCCCCTGACAGGATGGATTGCAGGTGTCCATAATAGAGTACCTACCTTCCAACATGCCAATTCTAGGAAGAGAAAAATCTGTTCTCCTGTGATCCACAATTAATCCCAGCCACTACTCTAGCATCAAATGCATATGTGTACATTTACATATGTGAATTATTGTTAAGTCATTCTATAATGAGCCTTCATGCCTAGAGCCTTGCCAAGCAAGGTTTTCATAATATCCCTAAGTAGTTTAGCAACAACTCAGAGCAACAACTAAAGCCAATCTTCATAGCTACCAGTGAATATACCCACGCCCATATTCATGAGATTTCCTTATAGTTTATTCCCATCACCTAAGCTTTTTATTGTCAGGAAGTTTCATGTAATTCTCCACTTGGAGATTTCACTGTGCATTCCTTCCTTTGGATCTTTTATAAAAATTTTTTTTAAACTAGCCCCCCCACCAATCCCTAAGAAATCATATTTTCAAAATGTCAAAATAATGTCCTTAACCTCCTTTAACTCTATGTCTGTTTCTTATTTCTAAGGTGATATCTACTCAGAGGAAGGAGGGTCACGGTCCTATAGTGACTCAACTCCCTTAAAAACAGTGGTCGTGGGAATTCCCTGGTGGTCCAGTGGTTAGGACTCTGTGCTTTCACTACTGTGGGCCGGGGTTCAATCCCTGGTTGGGGAACTAAGATCCTGCAAGCGTGGCATGGCCCCAAAACAAACAAACAAAAAGCTAAAAAAAAACCAAACAAACCCAAAACAGTGGTCGTAAGATCTTGTCAAAAACTTTTGGAGGTCAATTCATATTATATCCATCAAATGTCTTATCTGCATGCTGTTTAATCCTTCAAATAAATCCACTTAGCTAGATAAGAATTATAGAAATCACCACATTTCCTCTAAGGAGTTCTTTTGGTTCAAATATCCTCTACTAGCTTTACTGACATGACATCAAACTCCCCAGTTTTTGAGTGACCTCCATTGTCCCATAACTGTCACATAAACAAAAAACTTTTAATTATGGATGTTTTCAAACACACACAAAAGTATAGAAAATGGTGCAATGAAGTTCCAGGTAGCTACTACTCAGCTTCAGCAATTACATTTGCCTATCTCAATCATCACTTTTTAATTTTGTTTCTCAATTTAGAGGAAATTTTGAGCATTAGATTCTAACTAGGAATACAGCCAAATTCATATTCTCACTTGAAATAAAGCTGTCACCCAAGTAGCAGTTATCTAGTTAAAATCAAAGAGCATCCCCATTCCCAGATTTTCCATCTCTAACCAACCTGCTTTCTAACTCCCTCTCCTCCCGCCCCTGAGCTGCAACTGGCACTTGTCCCAGCTAACTGGTCTAATCCTTTCAACTACTTAAATGTAGGACAGGAGGACTTTGAGAATAGATTTGTTTAGCATACCACAGAAGAGGCAAAATTGCCCTCTGACCACTGCATCCCAGGGCAATTCCATTTCAATTCTTTAACTTCTGTAGAAGTGAACAAATAACAGCATTGGAATAAAGCTTATTTTTCAGAACTTTTGTTCAAAGCTCAGTGTAAAAGCATGCCCACGTCTATCCATGTGAAAGTGGATATTACACAAAGTAGGCAAGAAGAGCCAGGCTCAGAGGGAATAAGATGGAAGATTAAGTTATGGATCAAGGGAAAGGAAGCAATGTTTCTAGGCTCCCTCTGGGAGACTTTATCTCCTTTATCTTCCCAGCAACTTCAGGTATAATCTAATTCCCATTTTACATATGAGGAAACTGAGGAAATTCAAACCTCAGAAGTCCTATGGCTCAAGACACCAGTTTGTTAATGTTGCAGGAGGAACTGAATCTGACCTATTTGACTCCAGAGCCATGCCTTTCTACCTAAGTCAGGAGCACTGGAAATTGGTTGGGATCCCCAGAACAATCCCTTCTGAGGCCTGAGACTGCAAACAAATGCCACTTTGTAATAAGACTTTCTCTCTTTCTCACCAGATGGTCCCCTAAATTAGTTGAAGCCTGTGGGCCTTAAATATAAAACAGGCAGATGCATCTTGATTATAATACAGCAGTTTGGTTTTAGTTGCAAGTGTTATGCTTAAAATGCAAGAATGTGATTGATTTACAGAATTTTTTTTAAAGGATAGGGGGGTTTTTTGTGCTCGGTCAGCCCAGCTCCTGAATGCCTGGCTGCTCTCCAAAACAGACAGAACTACACCTAGGCAGGCCATCAAAAGTAAGGGTTCTATTTCTCTGGGACAGCCCTGAGCAACAGGACCTTCGCCCAATCCATACTGCTGATGCTGCTTCTATGAGACCCACCGGAGGCAGTTCTTGCTCTTCCTCCCTTAGCCAGACTAGGCAAGAGGTATTTCCTCAAGAAGTCCCCAGCTTGCTGGAAAAATATCCACCCAGCTCCTTCTTTGCCATTGGCATTTACCCTAGCCTGCCTGGATCTAGAAGATGATCCCTCTGGACTAGAGATCTTGCCTCTTCTTCTCCAATGAGTTGAGGGGACAGGAGGCAGCTTTAAAACTTGCTTCTCTTTTACTCACACTTGGTATGCCTGTTTCGTCTGTACATAAAGACTCCACTCACCTACAGCTATGAAAAACCCCACTCTAACTTTGGAACTGAGAAATCATTCTTTATTCAGACACATGCTTCCTCCACAAAGCATAGCAGCTGGGTGGATTGGAGGCAGCAGTGAGGGTGCAGGATCCAGGAGGGACGGGGAAGAAAGCAATTCTGAAAGGGAGTGAGGAGCAGTCTCAGGGAAGGGAGATGTCATCAGAGGGTTAAGCAGGCAGCAGGAAGGAAGAGGAATTCACTATTGAGGAGAAATGGAGACGGGACTAAGTACCAAGCACTATGCTAGATGCTTCACATATACCAAGTGAGGAGGGACTGGAAATGGAGAGAAATTTATGAATGCTATTAAACTAGTGCAGGCAAGAAGTAATTAGGGACTTAAGAGAGTGGTGGCAGTTTGAATGGGAAAGAGAGGATAGAAGCAGGATTCACTGTGAAGTGAGGCTCGGCCTGACTTAGCAATTGATTGGGTGTAGAGGTCAGGGAGAAGGAAGAAACCAAGAGCTTTGGTTTTCATAATAAGTGACTGGGAAGATAAGAGGAAATGATTGTCAGGAGATGGATGTAGACAAGGTTAATCAATTCAGTTTGGGGCCTATTTAAGCTTTTAAAATTTTTATGCAAATTTCAAAACATAGAGGAAAAGAGAGAGTAGGATATTGAAGTCCCATATACCCACTACCTAGCTCAACAATTATCAACTCACAGCCAATCAATACCCTTACCTATTCCTTCTCTCCCCAACGGGATTATTTTGAAGTAAATCCCGGACATCACATGATATTATCCATAAACACTTCAGTATGTATTTCTGAAAGATATTCCTAACATAGCCACATATAATTATCTCACCTAAAAAGGTAATATTAAGCCTTTAATGTCATCAAATACTTAATGTCATCAGTAATTATTCAAACTTCCTCAATCGGCCCCTTGTTTGTTTGATTTATATAGTTGATTGATTAAAATCAGGATCCACATAAGCAGACCCATTGAATGTAAGATTCTGTCTGAAACAGCCATATGGAGATATCAAGCAGGCAACTGAAATTTTGGGTCCAAAATTCAAGAGGTAGAGGCCAGAAATACAGATGTGGAAATCATCTTCCCAGAGGGAATCGTTGAAGCTATTTGAATAGATGAAGCTATTGAATAGATATTAAAGGGGAAGAATATAACAATAAAAATGGCCCAAGGATAGAACCCTGGGGAACAACTACATTTTGAAGAGAAGAAAGAGACTGAGGATGGGGACGAGGAGGGATTAGTCTGGGAAAGAAACAAGAAGCTGAAAAGTTGAAAAAGAAAACAAGATAGTGTTGTCCCTGGAACCAAGAAATGAAAGTGTTGCACAGAGGGAGGACCACACAATTTTCCTCACTCAGTGTTTTCCCTCAAAAGAGCCTTGTACTAGGACTCAGTCCCTACTCTACTGTGTGACTTTCTAGCTGTGTTACAAGTTGAGCAAGTCACCTCCCTAAGCCCAAGATTCTTCACATTTAAAAACAGATAGGGGCTTCCCTGGTGGCGCAGTGGTTGGGAGTCTGCCTGCCAATGCAGGGGACATGGGTTCCAGCCCTGGTCTGGGAAGATCCCACATGCCGCGGAGCGGCTAGGCCCGTGAGCCACAATTGCTGAGCCTGCGCGTCTGGAGCCTGTGCTCCGCAACAAGAGAGGCCGCGATAGTGAGAGGCCCGTGCACCGCGACGAGGAGCGGCCCCCGCTTGCTGCAGCTGGAGAGAGCCCTCGCACGGAAACGAAGACCCAACACAGCCAAAAATAAATAAATAAATAAATAAATTTTAAAAAAAAAACAGATAGGACCAGTCCTTCTGATTAACAGGCTGCTATGAGGATCAAATGAGAATGGAATCATGTGAAGAAGGCCTTTGTTAACTGCAAAGCACTGGACAAATAGGAGAGGCTGTTCGTTCAATACATCCTTATTGTTATTTTTTTTAATTATGTGAAAATATAACTGCTGAGTGGAGGATTTAAAGTTTTTAATATTGGGAAATCCTGAATTTGAAAGGCCATAATTCTTCAAGAGTCTCATTAGATATAATAGCTGGCTCTTAGGAGCATCTACTGTGTGCTGGACACCGTTCTAAATCCTCCACATACCTTAACTCATTTGATCCTCAAAAAAAAATCTTATGAGATAGGTACTATTATTAACCTTGTTTTACAGATGAGGAAGCTCAGGCTGAGAGAAGTGACCTAACTTGCCCTAGGTCACACAACTAGGAAAGTAGCTGAGCCAGAGCTTAAGCCAAGTCTTTCCTATGCCAGAGCCTGACTTCTTAATCACTACGCCAAACTTCCTCTTAAAAATATGCCTTGGAAAATTAGAAGATCACCACATTGCAACCCTAATGAATTATGGATCTAGGCATCAATGGCAGCTATCATCACAAAGACAACCAGACACTTCCCTGGTGGCGCAGTGGTTAAGACTCCACCTGCCAATGCAGGGGACATGGGTTCGAGCCCTGGTCGAGAAGATCCCACATGCCGCGGAGCAACTAAGCCTGTGCGCCACAACTACTGAGCCTGTGCTCTAGAGCCCATGAGCCACAACTACTGAGCCCACGTGCCACAACTACTGAAGCCTGCGCACCTAGAGCCCATGCACCACAACAAAGAGCAGCCCCTGCTCGCCGCAACTAGAAGCCCTTGCGTAGCAAGTGAAGACCCAATGCAGCCAAAAATAAACAAAACAAAATAAATAAAACATTAAAAAAAAAGACAACCAGACATAATGTTCCTGAAGGAAGCACACGCCACCACCTATGAAGTAGTTTTGCACCCCCTCCCTCCCCCCCAAAAAATTGAACCTGAATCAAACAAAGCTTTTAGATTAGGGTTATGGTTGCCAGATGAATTTCAGGATGCCCAGTTAAAACTGAATTTCAGATAAACAACAAATAATATTTTTAGTGTAAGCATGTCCCATGCAATATTTAGTATGTCCCATAAGCTAAATTTGGGACACAGTTATACTAAAAAAGTATTCATTGTTTATCTGAAATTCAATTTTAACTGGGAACTCTGTATTTCTATTTGCTAAATCTGGCAACCCTACTTTAGATCCAACTACCCATTTATAAGGAACACAAATGGCAGAGAAACACATTAAAGGAACCAGAATGAGGCTATCTGCACCAGACTGTGGGTAAATGTACAAGACAAACAACCAGACTTCTTTAACAAAGAAATGTCAAGGGGGAGAGAGAAAGAGAAAAAGAGAAACATATAGACTAAAGAGACTTAAAAGACACAAAACTCAATCACTATGTGTAGACTATTTAGATTCTGCTTCAGATTATTAAAATACCATGACACTTGTGATATTATTGGTAATTTGAACACTGTCAAGTAATTCCATTAGTATATTAAGGAATTATTCATTTTTTAGTTTTCTAGTGGTATTGTGGGGTTTTTTAAGAAGCCCTTATCTCTTATACATTTTGAAATGTTTATGGATGAAATAACATGTCCCAGAAGTGCTTCACAATAATATGGAAGGGAGGGAAGTGGAAAGAGTATAGATGTAATAAGATTGGCTTTGAATTGAGGATGTTGAAGCTTCCTTGAAAAGTACACGTGATTTCATTATACTTTTCTATTTTGGTATATGTTTGAAGTTCTCCATAATAAAAAAAGGCTTTTGAAAAAAACAATACCTAACACAGAGCCTGACCTACTGTAAACACTTAATACATATTTGTTGGCAGGCAAATGGGTTTGTTAATTTTAAAAAAGGAAAGCTTCCAGATGGTCATCAAATGGAAGAACATTTTAAAATGAGATTGCAAGCATGAATATGCCTGAAAACACAAATGAGATTCATTTAGGGACCAAACTATACTCAAATGGAAACAATAATGAATTTGCTCAGACAAGGGAATTTGTTTATTAAAGATGAACAGTTGTGAAATTCTGGGCAGAAGAGGTACATATATTATAGCTATTAATTTTGGTAAACACAGAAGACATTTTTAACCCTTCAAAAAGATGTTATGCAGAAAACAATCCACCTTAGATTTTCTTCAATATTTATTATTCCACTGAACTGTTGTAGAAAGTCATGTTAATTTCCCAAAGGCCTTTGGACAGATTTCGAAAATGTGAATGTTCAAATGCAAGTGATCGCCAATTACTAAAAATTAATGACTTCTCATGCTGAATAATGCATGCACTTGGCAGGAGGACTTTACCAAAAATGCAGTGTTGTCAGTTTTTAATGCAATCTTGCCTTATCTGCTGGGTACATGAAGGCAACCAAATTCAAAAGCAACCCTCACCCCCCCACACACAAGGAGGAGGTTAGTGTGTTTACTGAAGTGTTTAGTACAGGTGAGGTAAGCTGTTTATTTTATGCTTAATATTACACTATATGGATGCACCATAATTAATTCAACCATTCTCTTATTGATGGATATTTCCCACTATTATCAACAACAATGCATTTGACCTTATACATTTAGCCTTACATTCTGGTGCTTTAATTTCTGGGGGAGAGATGACAAGAAATGGGTTAGCTGGGCCAAAGAATATTTATAAATATTTTTAATTTTAGCAAAAACTAATTGCATGTATTTTTAAAATTAGGGCTACGATGTGGAATGGCGTTTTAAAAATGAATCACCTAACTACAAATCAACCATCTCACTAACCTCACTTCAAATGCAAAGTATGTTTAAGCTCTGCTTTAAGTAGAGAACTGGGTTCTTAGACAATCTCTCATTGACAGCACTTTTGCTGTTGAAAATTCCATGGTTTATTCTGTTTCAGAGCATCTTGTATCAGTACTTCCAGTTTGGTATTCCTTCCTGTACTAGAAGGAAGCAGCATGTTAAACTGACTCCTTGCCACTGTCTCTGAATTCTAACTGCCATTTCTGTCTTTCCTTGGTCCCTTTTCGCAAGGAGAGACTGGCTGTCTGCACTCTTTAAAAGGTATTTTTATTGGTATCTTTTCCTCTTATTCTTTTTGTCCCTCTAATTTTAAAGATCTTTTTATTTGCTGTTCTTCAAATTCAAAAATAACAAATGCTTGTTATAACCACTGAAACAATGCAATAGGAGGATGTATAAACACAAAGCTAATCATCCACACCTCGACCTCCTGATGTGATCAATATTAACAGCCTGCTGAGCAGCCTTCCACAACTCCCCTTGCTCATACAAACAGATCAAACATATGTGCACATATGTAAAATTCTGTTTGTTTTCACCAAAGTATAATCATACTATACACATTATTCTGCAACTTGTTTCACTTAACTATATATATATATATATATACATATATACACATATATTTATATATAATATGTGACAATAGACAATATATGTTATTTAAGAAAATATAGTGGAGATACTCTGCAGTCATAAGTTCTTTTCCAGTTCTAGAATTCATTTTTGTATTCCTTTGGAGAACATACCACCATGTATTTGTAATGAATTGTTTAATGTCTTTCTTCCCTGCTAGACTGAGAGCTCCTTGAAGGCAGAGGGCTAATTTTGTTCACCACTATATCTCCAGAATTTAGGGTAGTGCTGCCAGGACAGTAATTGCCTAAAATCTATTTGTGCATTGTTTCAGTGCTTCTCGAAACCTTCAGTCTACTTAAACTGGGTCATTGCCAATACTCAAATGTACGTGTCTTTAGGAACTCAGGCCTGAGTAAATCACCACTCAAAGTTATTTAGATGGAAACTGGTGACAGTACATTTAAAAAATTTGTAAGACTTTGTGCTTTTTAGCAAAAAACCCTTTCTGCCACAAAAATGAATTTTAAAGGACAGATCACATGTTTAGCGGAAAGAGAGCTCTACACTTATAATTAGAGCTGAATTCTAGTCCCACCTCTGCCATTAATTAGTGTGGCCTTTATAAAGTTCCTTATCCTTTCTGGTCCTGGTTCCTCATCTGTTGCTCTAACATTCATAAATTCCACAAATATGTACTGTCCCCTGCGTGCGGCACTAGGTTAAATGCTAGTGATACAGGGGTGAGTAATATAACAGCTAACAGTTAACGGATGCTTACTGTATGCTTGGTCTTTTGCTAATGGAGTCAAAGGCAGTATCTCATTTAATCTTTCATGATAGCACTACCGTGATACTTTCTGTACTTTACAAAGGAGGGAACTGAGGCATAGCGAGGTGAAGTAACTTTCCCAGCATACCAAAGGACGCGGTGAAGACAGGATTGGAAACCGGACAGTGGGGCTTCAGATGCCGTTCCAATAACCTTAGCGATCGTTGCCCTCATAATTCAACGACTATTGGCCTGCATTTAATCCCAGCCCAGTACTGGGTGGAGCGCCCTCTTGTCAATGGGAGGGTGCAGTGCCTCAGGTGCTTGTCAGAGAAACCATTGAGAGACCTGACACAACCTCAGTCAGGTGGAACACTCTACCTCACTCTCGCAGTTTCCACAACCGGAAAATGAAGCGGTGGGACTTATCAGCGGGTCGTACGCACGCACGCCTCTGTGGGCTTCCCATTGGGTACGGGTGAGCGTGCGGGTCACGCCAGCAGGACGCGCTTCTCTGAACTCGGCACGGGGCGGCGAGAAAGGGCGCGCGGCGTGCGCGCGGGCCCTTCCGACGTCGGCGCGGGTGGGCGGCTCCGCCTGGCCTAGGGCTCCTTTGCCCCGCCCCGCTGCCCGCGCCGTTGTGGCGTCTACTTCCGGGCCCTCACCACCTTTAGTGAAACCAACGAGAAGAAACCGCCTGCATCTAGAGCAGCCCGACCAGGAACGTAACCGAGCGGCGCGCGAACGTGAGAGGAAAGCCGTGCGCGGCTGCGCTTTCCCGCCCTTGAGCCGCTCTAGACGCGGGTGAGTGCTGGGGCATCGGCCCGCACCTGGAGCTGCCCGCGGAGCAGCCCCCGGAGCGGCCCGACCCCGCCCCTCTCCGGGGAAGGCTTGGGCCCTGGCCCACTCCCAGCATGCTCCACGCGGTGTGTCCGGGCAGGTGCAGTGTGAGGAACAGTGAGGGGGGTAGATAGAGCGCCGGCTTCCTAGAGGCGCTCCCTCGGCCCCTCATTGGGGTGTTGAGATGACCATGTTCTCTCCCTCACTTTTGTTCTCCTCCCTTTTCCATACTCCACCCCAACCGCCTTCATCTAAAAGGATTCATCTCAAAAACCACTCTGGTCGTTTCTGCCTCGTTTGTGCTCGTGTGCGGTTTTAAGTTTCCCTTGCCCCTGCACCAAATATCCTATCATGTGCATCTCTAGATGCTACTCCTTAGAAAAATTTGTGCAAATGATTCATAAGTAGTATCCCCATCAGGAAGAATTCTGACATACATATATCATTATCGATCTAAGAGACACTAGTGAATTATTATATAATGGCCAGACATATTGAAAATTGTGTAATATGAAATGCCAAAATCCTATATAAAATAATTCATTTTGGAGTGCATCTGACAATTCTAAAACAAGCAGAGCTTGTTTCCTGTGAATTTTCTTTTCCTTATTAGAGCTGTGTTTGTTGACCAAGTTCTGTGAGTGACACAGGAAAGCTGTCCTGCCTCTTTCCCACCCGACTCCCCACCCTCCTTAGGAATTACATCTGTCAAGTTGTTCCACACGTCCTTCTAAGGTAATGGAGGTCAAAGTCCATTTCGTCTAGAAGAAAACCAAGGGATGGTTTCCTTGTAGCAGTACGGTGATGCTGGATGCAAAATATCAATTATGGTTAACAGATCCTACATGTTTTTCCATTTGTAGGAAAACAAGGTTATTCAGTAACTTTTTATTAAATTCTCAATAATATGGGTGGAAGCACTGTTGAGATCTTTATTCTGTAATAGAAAAACCATTAAACTGATGCCAGGATATCTGATTTCTAGTTCAGTTCTATTGCTGACTGTGACTTTGGGTCAGTTACCTAACCTCTGTGGACCCTGTTTCCCTATCTGTAAAATGAGAAAAGTGACAGTAGATAGCTTCTAAGGCCACTTTCAACTTTAAGAGACAAAGGGAAAATCTAAGTAGCTCAGTAGAACATTCCTTGTGGAGATAGAAGGGAGATTGGGAAAATCTCAACAGTTGTATTTAATGTTGGGTTTTCTTTTAATTTCTAACTGAAATAAAAGTGTAGACTTTTCCCTTTTTACTTCCCCAAAGAATAAGAAAATGCCTTTGGAGGAAATAAAAATGTTCATTAATAGTCCCCAGATATGCCTATATTGACTCAGTTCTCATCCAAATAATTTAGCTATTTTCATTATGGGCTTTTATTATTATACATCAGTTAGTTGAGATACTGTATTGGAAACCATTTAGTCTTAGGAACAAACGGGTAAATATTAACATATATGGTATCAATTCCAAGATGTACTCAAAACACCTAAGGACAGCAGCCATCAGTTAAATAAAGCACTAGGTTGAGAACAGAGGCCAGCACAGATACCATTGGTGATTTACCAGTTGTAGGTGGTTTTATCTCTTCAATTTAAGGTTTTGTTGTAAAAGTCCATTTATATCCGCAGAGGTATTTAAATAATATAATGCAAGCTTGTGAAATGAAATTCCTTTAAAGCGAATGATGGACAGACAACCTCTGTAATATCAGTTTCTGGGGTTAGTGCTTTGGTTTAGTACTTGGTTAATTAAATCCCTATAGATGAAGTGCAAAAATAGCCTCCCAGAAAATTCTACGGCGACGAGGTGTTGCTGCCAAGTTCCACTTTGTACCAAACAGTAATCAGGTATCCTTGGAAGCAAAAAATTCTTAAGACTCTCTTGTGCTACTTGCACTGACTCGATTTCAAGCTTGGGAGCCTTTTTTTTTTTAACATTAAGAGCAAAATGTAAGTATAGCAGGAATATCAAATCAAATCACTAGACTAATCCTTTTCTATTAAGTATCCTAAGTATCTTTTTCTTCTTTATAGGAAAAATGCTTTCTGAAAGCAGTTCATTTTTGAAGGGTGTAATGCTTGGAAGCATTTTCTGTGCCTTGATCACTATGCTAGGACACATTAGGATTGGTCATGGAAATAGAATGCACCACCATGAGCATCATCACCTACAAGCTCCTAATAAAGAAGATATCTTGAAAATTTCAGAGGATGAACGCATGGAGCTCAGTAAGAGCTTTCGAGTATACTGTATCATCCTTGTCAAACCCAAAGATGTGAGTCTCTGGGCTGCAGTGAAGGAAACTTGGACCAAACACTGTGACAAAGCAGAGTTCTTCAGTTCTGAAAATGTTAAAGTGTTTGAGTCAATTAACATGGAAACAAATGACATGTGGTTAATGATGAGAAAAGCTTACAAATACGCCTTTGATAAATATAGAGACAAATACAACTGGTTCTTCCTTGCACGCCCCACTACGTTTGCTATTATTGAAAACTTAAAGTACTTTTTGTTAAAAAAGGATCCATCACAACCTTTCTATCTAGGCCACACTATAAAATCTGGAGACCTCGAGTATGTGAGTATGGAAGGAGGAATTGTCTTAAGTGTAGAATCAATGAAAAGACTTAACAGCCTTCTCAGTATTCCTGAAAAGTGTCCTGAACAGGGAGGGATGATTTGGAAGATATCTGAAGATAAGCAGCTAGCAGTCTGCCTGAAATATGCTGGAGTATTTGCAGAAAATGCAGAAGATGCGGAAGGAAAAGACGTATTTAACACCAAGTCTGTTGGGCTTTTTATTAAAGAGGCAATGACTAATCACCCCAACCAGGTAGTAGAAGGATGTTGTTCAGATATGGCTGTTACTTTTAATGGACTGACGCCTAATCAGATGCACGTAATGATGTACGGGGTATACCGCCTTAGGGCATTTGGGCATATTTTCAATGATGCATTGGTATTCCTACCTCCAAATGGTTCTGATAATGACTGAGAAGTGAAACAAGAGCATGTATATGATCACCGTATAGGACATGTGGTGGTGTTATTTGTAGTAACAACTGCATATCCAACACAGCAGTATGTTTCTTTTCTTTTTTTTTTTTCTTTTTCAGTTTGGTGGCACTGGTTTATTCGCACATTGAAGTTTAGTAATACATTTTAAAATAGGGTGGGGTTTTTTCCTTAAAACACATATGAAAATTTCAACTGTGTTGGAAAGAAATGTTTTAAGAATAATAATTTTACAAATAAAGGATATATTTATAAATAATATATTTATGTGATAAATTCTAAATTATGAACATTAAAAATCTGTGTGGCACATGTTTTCGCTGATTGGTTAAAAAAATTAACATGTCTTTTTAGCATTCTAAGATACGCAAATGAAATCTCTAGTTGTGAATTTGTGATTAAAGTAAAACTTTTAGCTATGTGTTTCTGTTCCTTCTAATGTTGGTTTATGTTCTAAGCCTTCGCAAGTGCCAATGGATTTGCTTTCTCAAAATATACAACCAAGCAATAAAGGGAATGTTCCCAACCACTGTTAAAGTGAAAGTTGAAATCTATCCCTGAGAGAAAAAGTGAAAATTACTTATAAAGGTTAATAATTTTCCTGGGAGCTAATTTAGTGGCATCCCTCAGCATACACAATTTCACTGTAACCCTCTGTACTTCTCTATGCAGATATTGAAGTTGGAGTGGTGACTATAAAGAATGTAATGTCATTTAACTGTATTGTTTCCCAGTTAATCAAGCTCTCAGCTGTGGCTTGGATAAAAATATATCAGTTGAGATTTACTTACTCCTGCAGAGCAAACGAGTTCTGTGGAAGTCTTCTTTGAAGAACTCCTTTTGGAAGTCTGGCAGTTTCACTTACTTGAATTGAGTCTGTCCTGGCTTTTGTTTACCTGTTCAAATTTTGAGATTTTTCCCATGTTCATGATTGCACCATATCCAACGGTTTTTGGTGTGGAGGCCTTAACCTCACCATTCACCTTGGATTACTATGCCATTTGCCTGATTTCAGTGGCTACCCAAAAGCTTTATGGATGGTGGATACAACAGCTTCTGTGTTTATAAACGTGTGAAATACTTGGAGCTGACTTGTCCTAAAATCGGGCCTGCACATGCCATATTAAGACAGATCCATAAGCCCCCATAGGGTGTGAAACCGTGACATTTTAGAGGTTAATTTTTCCTGTAACTGGCCTCATGATGTTAATGGTCTCCCACAGCTTTTGCAAGCCAGAAAGAGAATTTCCTCAAGAGGGCCTCGGGCTTCAAATTATTGATCATCAGAGTAGTGTGTAAAACCCTTTGTTTTAATTTATAGATTTTCCTCACTGGGGCTCTTGATTAAAATGAAAGGTTATTAATTTTGAAAAATAATAAAACCCTTTTATCAAGCACCCAAATATGTGGTCTCAGATGTAATTACTACAAACCAAATCATATTCAGTGTGAGTGCAATGATAAACAGTATCTCACTGAGTGTGACACCCAGTTTACAAGTGTCACATTGCCCCCAACACCAGTATCTTAAAACTTTTTCTACTGTATTTATCGCCTTCAATTACATTAGTGTATCGAGGTATAGTTGTAATAAATATATCAGAAAATGCATTCCATTGTTTGATTTCCTAGTGGGTACTAAAGTAACAATTGCTTTTTAAACCAAATTGATGCTCTTGATTGTATTTTTATACATAGTATTCCTTTATAAAATGTTAGTTGTCTTAAATAATATGCTGTCTCCTTGAACTTATTTGTACCTAGTCTTGTAGATAAAATTGGAATCAGTAACACAGAAAACTGTGCTACAGAAGTCATGGTTACAGATTTGATCATCATGCATTCAACAGCCAAAAACTATAACCCTAACTCCACTCTGTTATTGGGAAGAGAGTTGGGAAGAATGGAGGTCTGATGGGAATTGATCATGATTGTGAATATATTTTACATATGGCTGGGTAATACCTACTATATTGGACAACACAGGTCTAACCAGTTCTGGAAGTGTGAGGCCCACTGGCTGAGATGTGAATGAGAGAAAACTTCAAGTTTCTTCTCAAAGTTATATTTATCTTTCTGGTTTTCTTGAATGCAGTGGAAACTGCAACCTGACTTTCAGCAGGCCCCAGGCCATCTCCTTGCACAAGTTCAATCACTAGACCTTCTTTCTCAAAACATTGGATTTGGAGCAAAATATAGATTAGACCCCTTGGCTTTTTTTTTTTATGTAGCTAAAAAACTGCTTGTGTATCAAATCTGATTTATAATGCCCAGATTCAGGGAACACCTATATTAGAAAAGTTACTGAAAGCACAGAGTTTAGTAATGGTGTACCACTAATTTTCTACTCGGTTAAAATATTGTGTTCCTTTTAGTGCTAGATGACTTGGATTGATGTATTCAGTGCATGTCTGAGTGTTTATGTGAAGAGCCTGTTTGTAAAAGTTTAGCTTTCTTTTGGCATTCAAAGAAATTCAGGGAAGGTTTTGCCAACCTTCCCACCAAGGAGTCCCCCAAAGTCTAATGAAAAAACAATCACTCAATTCCAATATCATCAAAGATAAAATACTATAAAGTATTCAAAGGGTAATGGGGGAAATGACTTATTTAGAAAGTATGAAATGATGGTGTGTGTCTGGGGTCTCTAGCATAATAGAAAGAAAAGTCCACTTTTATTAGTGTGGAATCTATACACTGTACTACTCCTTGTATATACTGAGTATCTATGAGTTTAACACTAGACCTGGTATTTTGTGGAAAGCAAAAAGAGCCCAAACACATGATTCATACAGGGAGTCAAATAATCATTTCATGTAAGCTTTGCACGAGCAATAAAACAAGCCATTGTTTGTTTACTATTAGAATATGGTGGTCCTCTTTGCCTTAAAAGTCCTCAATTTGATAAGTGCTATTTCTCTTAACCCATATAATTCCCATTTCTTTGGTAGTTTTCACTGACCATGCAAGAATGGCCACATTGGTTTTGCCATTGCTTTGGCAATTTAGTGAAAGCCCTGGCAGGAAGAGCAGGGCCTAAAAATAAGACTCAGATTTTCTATGAATGGATGGATGGATGGGAGTGAGGACGGATGCCATTAATTATGTGACAGGCTTGTGTTTGTTTGGAAAAAAGTAAGAAATGCTTCTAATGAGTGACTGGTAAGAGACATCCACAAAGGTACTCAAAAGTGCTGAATAAATGGGGATGTTCTAACAGTCAAAACACCAGCCCCATACCATCTGAGGTGAAAAGGGGGAAAGTGGTCCTAACTTGATGAAGACTTTATTTTTTTAATTAATTTTTACTGGAGTATAGTTGATTACAATGTTGTGTTAGTTTCAGATGTACAGCGAAGCGAATCACTTATACATATACATATATCCACTCTTTTTTAGATTCTTTTCCCATATAGGCCATTACAGAGTATTGAGTAGAGTTTCCTGTGCTATACAGTAAGTCCTTATTAGTTATCTATTTTATATATAGTAGTGTGTATATGTCCATCCCAATCTCCCAACTTATCCCTCCCCCCAATGGAAGACTTTAAATACTGGCACTGAGAATCTTCTTTTCCATATTTACCACTCTAAGGTATTCACCTCCAGAAGGAAGCTTCAGGGAATACTGCCTGTTCTCCATCCCAATGCCATCCAATAGAAATATAATGTGAGCCGCATGTGTAGTTTAAAATTTTCTAGTAGCCACATTAAAAAAGACAGAGGTGAAATTACTTTTAGTATTATATTTTATTTAACCCAATATATCCAAAATATTGTCATTTCAACATGTAATCAACAGAAAAAATGAGATAGTTTACATTCTTTTTTTTATTAAGTCTTCAAAATCCAGTGTGTATTTTACAGTTACAGCACAGATCTAACCAATTCCAGAAGTGTGAGACAACACCCCACCCTGGGGCTGTCACATGAATGGGCGAAAACTTGAAGTTTCTTCTAAAAGGCCTGTTTATTTTTCTGGTTGTCTTGAAGGCTACGGAAATTGCAACCTGACTTTTAGCAGGCCCCAGGCCATCTCCTTGCATGAGTTCCATCACTGGGTCTTCCTTCTCAAAATTAAGTCATTGGATCCTCCTTCTCAAAATTAACTCATTAGATCTGGAGTAAAATATCGATTAGACCCCTCAGCCTTTTTCCTTAGATTATAATTGAACCAAATTGCTCCTGTCAATTTTAATATTCACTAATCCTTTTCCTGACCTATCTTTTGGATGTATTGATAGTCACAAAGCAGCTGCTAGTTCTGCCTTTGCACTTACACTCTATACCCTCATCTCCCCCACTTAACCAACCCTCCCTCTTGTATCCTTTTCGTTAAAAATCCAGGAAAGGCTTCTAAATGGCATAACCTTTAAATGGTCACAAATCACCTAGCTTGAAGGTGAGAGAAAAAGTTCCGACCTCAGGACTAAGTTCAATTTCAAAAGATTCTCTCAGAATACCCTGCTGATGAAGAGGGAAACAGAACATTCCTTAGAAGCACACTGCAAGCAACCCAGTCTTACTGCATTCTAATCCTACCCATATTTTCCCACTGTGGAATAGAGGCTTGGCCAACTTACACTTCTCTCCAATAGCCCATAAACAAAGATGGTGATACAACTGTGGGCCGAGATTAACATTTTATGAAACGTGAGGGGAGATTTTCTGCAAAACAGGCTTTGCGGGAGGGAGGGAGGGAGGTTTAGGCAAATTCTGAGTGTAAATTCTTTATACGTGAAGTATGAATGGAAGGTAGAAAAAGTCTCTTCTAGCATGTAATCTCTTTGTCAAAGAATATTTCTCTTGACTGTTTTAACACTTTACCACTCAAGTATTTTTACAAAAGTTCTGAATTAATTCCAAGTGTTTTATGTATTTTTTCATATTTACATACCATCTTGCCCTGAAGTTCTTGCTATTTTATTCAACCGTGGTTAAATTTTAGAAAAATTCCAGCTTGTTCTAAAAACTGTTTACTTGCATATCAGTGATACTTAGCTTTATTATCAATAAATTAAAAGCTTAATTTTGAAATTTTGGTGCATTTTCAGGTGGCCTCTCATCTTCCTGAAGGTTGGTACTTATTTGCTAAAGGCCTTACAGATGTTGAGATACTTAGCTTTTAATGCATTTGTATAAGCACATTTATAGATTTCAGAAAAATTGTCTAGAATTATCCTACTTTTAATGGTGAGAAAAGGATGCTGTGTTTAAATTTTATTTTAATACTAAAATATTAGATTTTTTAAAATAAAAAATATATGATAATGTAAAAAAAAACAAAAACAACAGGCTTCGCAATCAGGGACACTTAGGTTCAAATCCCAACTCTGCCATTTATTAGCAATGTATCTTCAGGAAAGTTATATAACCCTTCTGGAGCCTTAGCTTCCTCACTTATCAAATGAGAATTAAAATCTACCTCATGGAATAGTCATAAAGATTAAGCAAGATATATAAGTAGAGTTTGTGCGTATAGTAGGTGCTCAAGGAATGTTATTTCCCTTTCCCTCTGACCCATTTGAACAAGTTTAACTAGCACTTTACACAGTTAAATATGTATCAATCCTTTTATTAAGTATCTTTCTGGTAAAATATTAAAATATTGATGTGAATAACAGCTGGTATTGAATATTCAAAGTCACAAGGGAACTCCTTAATTAACAGTTCTAAGATAACATCTGTACATTGAATCTGTGCCATGCAATAAAACAGCTCTTCCTCAAGCAGCTTTTTAATAAAGTAAATATTTTTTAAGGAGAAATTTGGAAGTTGCTTTTAAGAACATTAACTTAGAACATATTCCCCTTTCACAGTAAATTAGACATTATTGGAGCCGAAATTGCCCAAATCAGTATGGTTTCTATCTCCTCACACTTTAATCAAGATGCTTCTCTTTATACTGACAAAAACCACTGCTTAAGTGACACTCTTGCATCCCCAGTAAATGCATCTGGGCATTCGGTACTTGAGAGAGAATTGGATTTGACAACACCCAGAAGCTCACGAGGCCATGTGCCTTCTCTCAGACCTCTGCATTTGGGAGCAAGAAAGCAGAATTACTTTGTGGACTCCTTTCAAAACATTTTACAAAATATAAAATTTATATCTTGTAAAGCACAAAATAAGTACAGTGTAAGTTTCCAAGTTTTTACTATATTTTAGCCCCTTCTATTTTTTAAACAGAATAAAGCATTGCCAGTGAAAAATATCTTCCAGTCATATGCGTTTTTGAAAGCGATTTAGGAGATAGATATTAATTTGATGGGTTAGAGACTGCTGTTATCCCACCAAATGAAGCTGTTTCTACTCTATATTCAGATACATTTCAGGTTGAACTTTTTGCGGGACCTTAGTTCTCCAAGCAGGGATCGAACCCGTGCCCCCTGCAATGGAAGCACGGAGTCCTAACCGCTGGACCGCCAGGGAATTCCCAGGTTGAACTTTCTTAAATCCAAAATGCTTACACAAGCAAACTTTAGAAAGATCTCAGTCACGCAAAAGCATTCTTTTTCCTAATCCTGGATAAGTCAGCTCTCTAAGAAAGCTGTCCAGAGCCTACAGGGCAAAAAGGACTCTCCTCCCATCCTCCTCACCCTGCCCAATTTAATCCAGATGTTTAAGTGAACAGTGAATTTGGGCTTTAAAAAATGAATTCTGAATGGGGCAGCATTAGAACTGATGAGAACAGTGTCCAGACCAACAAGTACATACCAAATCTTTCAGATCATGAAAAACTAAAAATTTGTTAAAACATCGGTATGAAGGGACTTCCCTGGTGGCGCAGTGGTTAAGAATCCGCCTGCCAGTGCAGGGGACACAGGTTCAATCCCTGGTCTGGGAAAGATCCCACATGCCACAGAGCAGCTAAGCCCGTGCGCCACAACTACTGAGCCTGTGCTCTAGAGCCCACAAGCCACAACTACTGAGCCCGTGCACCCTAGAGCCCACGTGCCACAACTACTGAGCCCACACGCCCCAACTACTGAAGCCCCTGCACTCTAGGGCCCACATGCCACAACTACTGAGCCCGCGTCTGCAACTACTGAAGCCTGCGCACCTAGAGCCCGTGCTCCACAACAAGAGAAGCCACTGCAATGAGAAGCCCACACACCACAACAAAGAGTAGCCCCCACTCGCCACAACTAGAGAAAGCCCGTGCGCAGCAACGAAGACCCAACGCGGCCAAAAATAAATTTAAAAACATCGGTATGAAGAAACAGATATTTCACACCTCACAGGTAGGGAAACAAAATGAGAAGTTAAGTGCATGCTGCTTGTAAAAGTTGTCTCAAATTTAAGCTCATTCAAGGACTATTAATAGTATCAATCTAACATGCAATTTCATCACAAAATCATCTTATTGGTTTGCAAGTTTCCAAGCCTCAGGGTGTCATCATACATCAGCATAGAAAGACAATCCCAGCATTTGGGGACAAAGACAGAAAGTGTTCCTTTTTTTACTAGAAGTTGGTAAGAATAAAAATGGATTGCCCAACCTCAAAAGTCTCCACAGTATGGCCTTCCCTGAGACAAAAAAGTAACTGAATTTGATTTGTTTTCAAGGCATATGTTTGGAGAAATGGCACCTTCTCTAAGTGCTTAAATGATTTTTTTCTTAAAACACAGTCTTTTGCTCACATGCTTGTGAAAATCAGAAGAAATTACATATTTCACCATAGGAGATTAAAAGAAAGTTAATAGTTATCATTGACAATCAAGTATTATAATAAAAATTTAAAAGTAAAACTTTGTATATTTTAAATTTAGGGCTTTTCCCCCCTACGATAGACTTTTGAGAACATTTACAATGAACCTGAAGGTAGTGAAGTAAATGATTATGCCTTAGAAGTCCTCTATATTCACATATTGGCTAAAATTGAAGTATTTTAAAATTGGGGAATGGAACAAGAGTGATAAAAATTATGATGTGAAAATCATGATTTGTTTTACTTTTAAAATGGGATTTTAAAAATGTATAAGATAGGGACTTCCCTAGTGGTCCAGTGGTAAAGAATTCACCTTCTAATGCAGAGGACACGGGTTCGATCCCTGGTCGCGGAACTAAGATTCCACATGCCGTGGGGCAACTAATCCTGCGCGCCATAACTAATGAGCTCACGCACTACACACTACAGAGCCCATGTGCCCTGGAGCCTGCATGCCACAACTAGAGAGAGAAAAAACCCGCACGCCACAACTAGAGAGAAGCCCGTGTGCCACAACGAAAGATCCCGCATGCCTCAACGAAGATCCTGCATGCTGCAGCTAAGACCCAACACAGCCAAAAAAAAGAAAATCTATAAGATAATCCATTTAATTAGAATTGGACAATAGTAAAGCATGTCATTCTCTGTAACAACTAGGGTTTTAAGTAGAAATTATTTCACTAATTGATCTTTTATTTCTCAAAATGTTCAGGGACAAAATTTGGTGTTCTTTAATTTTTCACTCCAAGAGGCAAATATTAATAGTACTAATTAGTTTGGATGTTTTTATCTATTTTTCCTCCCCATGACCTGTTCTAATGAACATGATATTATTAGGAGAAATTCCAGTGAATCATCTCCCATATCTCTTTCCATATATAAATTATATTCTCCAAGAGGCCAGCCTCCTAAACCAACCAACCAACCAACCAACCAATCAACTAGCCTAATAGTCTCAACATAGATTTTAAAACTGGTTCTCAATCCCATTCATTCACTCCTGTTCTGATGGAGTTGTAGTCCTTTACAAGTACTTAACTAGTTTTAATACAATATTAAATAAATTAGTGTTAGAGTTCATTATATCTAATCATTCTTTTACCTGCTATTTAAAAAAGTATAATAAAGCATAAATACAACATGTAAAAACATAGAATACATGGACTTCCCTGGTGGTCCAGTGGTTAAGACTTCGCCTTCCAATGCAGCAGGTACAGATTCGATCCCTGGTCGGGGAGCTAAGATCCTACATGCCTCGCAGCCAAAAAACCAAAACATAAAACAGAAGCAATATTGTAACAAATTCAATAAAGACTTTAAAAATGGTCCATATCAAAAAAATCTTTAAAAAAAGAATATAATTATATTTAGTGTAATTTTTATTGCCTTAATACAGTTAATGACACACTAAACATAAGTGTTCTGAAGGGCTTTCAAAATATTTTAATGGCCTAATTCTTACAGGTTATTGAATAATTTGAGTAAGTTTCTGATTGCTTGATACCTCAGAAGTGATGGTTATATTGACACAGGATGCATACATACATTTTCTGTTTTTTCTCTCCTTATAAATCAGTTTTAGTAGATACTCCTTTAGAAATCTGAACATTTTGAGTTTCCTGAAGAGCCTTGAGAGACATATTCTCAAAATTAGGGAACCTAGATAAACAAAGTTAAATATTTACCACATTTTGTTTGGGCATACATTCATTTCATATTCCTATTAATATATAATTGTTACATTATTAATATTCTCATGAACAAAAGAGTGAAATATTTACTATAGTGAAATACGTCTATAAATTTAGTCATTTGCCATTCTTGTATCTTCTGAAGTACTATGCTTAGAAATATTGTATCCTCGGTAGTGGATTTGTACGTGCAGGGGGAACTTGGCTGGATATAATCATTATTTGACAAACGCCATATGACTTTATGTTTGGGGACTATCAAATCCCTCAAATTAGAAATGTTCATAGCTGTCCTTTGGATAAATCCAGCTGCTTGTTTTGGGTCCAGAACATTAAAAAAAGGAAAAATGCAGCTGCCAACAGAACACCACCAAACCACTATAATAGTCTGCTAGAAGAGGGTTTATCAGGCCTTTATATTACCACACAATGGGACAACAACCTGAGTTGGAATGCTGAATTGTTGCAACTCCAAGACATCTGGATTTTTTTTTAACCTCACATTGGATATAATCTAAGGAATATTTTTATATCTGGTTCATGTATAATTTGCAAATTTTGATGACTGAAATTGGAAATGTATTAGTAACTTCCTACTGGCTTTATAAATTGCTATTGGGCTGTCACCATTACCCAGATTTTTTTTAACGTAAATTTACTCACTAGACTGGAAGCTCCTTAAGGGCAAGGGCCACTTGTCTATTATTCATCTTTGTGCCACATGCCTAGAACCTAGTGGATATTCAATAAATGTCCATTGAGCTGAACTGACCTTGGCTGAGGAAAAGTGTGTCAGATGCACAAAAATGACTAGACTGTAGGTTGGCTTGACACAAAATGTGTCAAGCTTGACACCCTAACTAAAAATGAACTGAAGACACATTGCCTGTGAGAAAAACAGGCTCTCCCTGTATTCCTACTCTCAGGAATATGGGAAAACTAAGTTGCCTTTAAGCATAGTGAATAAAGAGGCTGATAGTTCAACCTCTTTGAATTGGCTTCCTTGCATGACCTAATGTTTAGAAACAGACTGGGCTCCAACCTATGGAGTGACACCCCGGATTAACTCTATAACCTGAGGCCTCAGACCCAGGGGGAGCAGGAAATATACATATTTAGTCCATATTACCAAGGCAACAAAGTCAATGTACCTGAACATAGTAGGAAAACAAGCACAGATGATGTTGAATATTTTAAAAGTGTTCCCCACACCCACCGTAACAGTGGTTAGAAACATGGATAAATTATTTCTGAAACCACACAATTAAAACTTCTCTAATATATGTGTGTGCTTTGTTTTTCATTGCTAACACTCCATAGGCAATTTTGGTCAATTAACATTATCTTAGTACCAAAAATAAAGGTTCAAAGTTTGGTTTTGACATAAATGACTTATTTTCTTTTTAAGCATATAAGGAGCTATAGACCTCGAATAGGCTGCCTCTCCCCTAAATGGAGAAACATCTGAATTTGAAACTAGTAAGTCAGCATAAAATGAGACTATCTGTTGAAGAAACCTACCCTGAAAGATCATTTAAAACTGTGCTACTGATGAGATAATTTACACTTTTATCCACCAGGAATAAATAATAAAGTATAAAAATATAGTAAGTTGTAGAATATAACTGTCATAACAAAGAAAAATATTCTACATAGAACTTAAAAAGGACATAGGAAGAAAAGTATCAGGGCACCTCTACAGGCTAGGAAAGAAAGATTTTGACAGACATAAGCATTCTAATTAATGATGAAGCAGGAAAAATTCTCCAAGCCTTACCCCGGCCCAGATGAAATACTCCCCCAAATTATCAACCTTCCTTTACTCTTATCCATCTTCACCAAGAAACTTCCTGTTTACTAATTGTTTACCCTAAGCAGACTTATCACTATAAATTAATACATTTACATTCTAACGTGGGAATCTCCAAGTCTTATAGGTTTTGTTACTGGAAAATAGTTTGTCAATCTGAGTCAGACCCTGGATCTATACCCTTCACCCATGTTATATCTTGGGAGGCCCAGCTGCAACAGCCAGCCAAATGGTGTCTCTCTTTTTACTATCCACCCTCACCTTTCTCACCAACTTCTAACCGTAACACAGGTCACCACAATCTTGTAAATGTCTGTATCCATCTCAAAAATAAAATCACATGTCATATATTTGTAAACAACCAAATGAAGATGGCTGAAACACAGTATTGGGTTGGCCAAAAAGTTCATTCGGGTTTTTCTGTAACAACAAACTTTTTTCCAAACAAACTTTTTGGCCAACCCAATATAACAGCAATATTATTAGGAAGAAAGACCTGTTATCACTGTATAAATTCATAACTGCTGTTTAATTCTCAAAACAGCTTACTGTTCTTACTGAAGTAGGTCCATGGTCTTCATATGCCACTTATGATAGGAGATACACATTCTTTGGGGAATACAGTGGGGACTCAAATCTGGAAGTTCTGGGCATCTGTGTAGTATGATTCAAGAGAGGGCATTAAATAGATTGAACCGGAATCTGATCAAGCCGATCTGTTTACAGGCTATAGAGGGAGTATAAAAACAAGTTAAATTACTTTACAGTGATACAATCAACAAAATCCAGAATGTGGGAAGAAACGCTATATGACAAAACAACTAGATTTCTTACATAATTAATTTAAAGGGAAAACGGAGGGGGAACTTAGAGATTAAAACAGACAAATAACAACCAAATGCAATATATGGACCTTGTCGGATACCAATTTCAAGCAAACCAATGGTTAAAAAAATAAAAAGAGAAACAATTGGGTCCATCTGTCACATAATTGAACACAGTTCAGGTATTTGACCTTATTAAGAAATAGCTGGGACTTCCCTGGTGGTCCAGTGGTTAAGAATCTGCCTTCCAATGCAGAACATGGGTTCGATCCCTGGTCGGGAACTAAGATCCCACATGCCGTGGAGCAACTAAGCCCGCATGCCGCAACTACTGAGCACGCAAGCCACAACTAGAGAGAAGCCCACGTGCCACAACGAAGATCCTGTGTGCCACAACTAAGACCCAACGCAGCCAAAAATAAAAAATAAATATATTTTTTTTAAAAAAAAAGAAATAGCTAAATTTTTTAGGTGTGATAATGATATTATGGGTTTTTTTTAAAAAAATACATCTTTTAAAGACACATATTAAAGAAACTGTGGATGAAATGATATATCTGAGATTTGATTCAAAATAATCAGAGAGTGGGGTGGGATGAGTGAGATAGAGATGAAATAATATTGGCCACGAATTGAAGCTGGGTGATGGATACAGAAAAGGTCCATTATACTATGCTACCCATACTTTTCTATACGCTCAGAATTTTCCATAATGAAAAGTTTAAAAACAGCAACAGCAAACAAACAAAAAACACACACAAAAGAGAAGGGGCACTTCTAGGTGCCCTGGGGTAATGGGATAAAAATCCCAGTCTAGGGCTTCCCTGGTGGTGCAGTGGTTGACAATCTGCCTGCCAATGCAGGGGACACGGGTTCGAGCCCTGGTCTGGGAAGATCCCACATGCCACGGAGCAACTAGGCCCGTAAGCCACAACTACTGAGCCTGCGCGTCTGGAGCCTGTGCTCTGCAACAAGAGAGGCCGCGACAGTGAGAGGCCCGCGCACCGCGATGAAGAGTGGCCCCCACTTGCCACAACTGGAGAAAGCCCTCGCACAGAAACGAAGACCCAACACAGCCAAAAATAAATAATAAATAAATAATAAATAAATTTTAAAAAAAAATCCCAGTCTAGCTTCCAGCCCCATTAAGTAGTCAGATTCTCTGGGGGGGGGGGGTCAACCATATACTAGCAAGTTCATTTACCAAGTCTTGCCCTTCATCTTACATCATCAGCCTGAAAAAGGACATTAAGTTGTCTGAGTTTGGTTACTTACCAGATACCTTTTAATGTCCAAGTTTGTAACCCAAATTTAACTTGAGTTTAAGAAAAATTAAAATAATTTTTGGAGCTAACAATTTTAGCATCTGTTGAATTTATTCAGCATAACCACAGAGGTATTGTCTTCATGTTGTCACACAGACACAAACACAGATACAACACAATATCCATTTTTAGCCCAAGTGCATTCCTTCTGAGGCTCATTTATATGTCTTCATATGCCACAGCCCATCATTTAAATAATGGATATTTTCAATGCCAATTCCTTTGTTGACTTTCTCACTGCAGAAGGAATAAAGTACATAAACATATTGTTAAGTATTTTTATAGGCTTACTCATGGTAAATATAATTCAGAGTGCATTGCTATTTTGCAATTATTGAGCCACATGTAGGGAATTTATTTATATTACACTAACATTATCATCTACATTAAACTACATTACTCTGCTGCAGTTCATGTCTTAAAGCGATTTTAGCAATCAAACTAGTGGGTCCACAGAAACAGAGTAATGACGTCACCAAACCAGGAGAACATCAAAGTGTTATAATTAACCCTGAAACAAAATTAATAGGAATATTTTGGTCATGAGTTCCAACATTTTTAAGTATATTGACTATATTTTGGTAATATATCTTTAATATTTCCTTAATATTTTATACCACCATGTTAAAATATAAGATAAATACTGTGTGGTACTAAGTTATGTCACTGTTTTTAAAAACTAGCAGCAAAATATCTTTCCCCACACCTAATCTACATCATACTAAATAAAAAAAGTTCCTAAAATACCACACACATACATATAATACAGCTGTGTTGGCACACAGGTTCTTTTCAGAATGCTAAAGGAAGAATGCAATCCCAGAGACAAAATAGGTTTCAATGGCTTCCTAAGTGTTAGGAAAAATCAGAAATGAGGCTTCTGTGCTTAAATATTTATAAGATGTGGTATGAATGAGAGCAAATTTCGCCTGTAATTCTGATTCTTCCTGCATAGGTTACCTATATCTTAAAAGCTAAGGAGGTCTAACAGGAGACTTACATATCTTCTGCAGACATCTTCATGACTCCAACACACAGAGCATGCTGTTTTCCTTCTGCCATGATTGCCTGAAAACACACAGCTAAGAAAACTATTTATCTATCAAAATGCCTTGGAGAGGGGGTGTCACATTACTACTTAAGCCACTGTGAATCCAACTTGCATCTTCGCCTAGTCCATTAACTCCTTGAGGGCAGTGACCTAGCAAAATTTATGGGCAGATTGCAAATACTCAATACATGCTAAATGAATGAATCTAATAATCATTCTCTGTTTTTAAGTCAAATGTTAATAATACCATAACCCAATGCCAACAAAAGAAGGAGGAGAAGAAAAAGAAGTCATGCAAAAAAGGAGACAAAATTCTTGCATATAAATATTAAAAATGGAAATAAATATCAATTGTTCTAGTGCTTTAATCACTAAATGGTGGTTTTATATAAAGAACACATTAAAACAATAATTATATCCCCAATCAATCTTTAAGAGCCCAACGTAAGTTGCAATCTATCCAGAACAACCAGAATGTTCTTGGTTATCATTTGAAGCGTCTAGAATGTTAAACACTGCAGTACATATTTTAAAAAGTAAAGGTTCAAGGGTACACAGCCCCTCTCTGTACTAGTTTTGCAACTTTCCAAAAGTCTATAATTATTTCAAAATAAAAATTATTTTAAAAGTAAAGGCTAAGTACTAGGAAAATTTTCCATTTAGGGGAAACCCCAGAACTATAAACTTTAAAAACAGAAAAATCATAAACATAAAAGGGTAACCTGTCCTCACAGAATACTTTTCTCCATTGATTTTCAAGTCATTCATTCATTCAATGTTCCAAAAATATGTGATCCCCTATTATGTGACCAGTATCTATATCAACACAAGCTGTTCCTAAGATATAAATATATTGATACAACTTATACTACCCCTTAGATATAACTGCCACAAGAGAGAACATCCTCCTTTTGAGCACAGGACACACTCTTAAACCCACTCCAATGGCCTTTCCGCTCCAGTGATTTCCCCATTCCCACCAAGTATGGTTCCTTTTCTCAACCTGAGGCAAATGGCCACTTTATCTATGACAAAGGAGAAGATGTCCTCCTGTCCAGACTAGGTGACAAAAAACTAATCTGGAATATAGCTGAAACAGCACTGTAGAAATGGAAATAATGCAGAATTATTCAGCTACATCATGAGTTGAATAGATTCTTAAGGACTATCTGGGACTTTATCGTTTCTCTTTGAGAAAACGTGTTCTGAGGCCCAAACAACCAACTTAAAAATGAACTTTAGAATAAAAGTTCATTGGAACTTTAAAATAAAACCACTGGGATTGCCAATGGTTCCCACTACTCACTTCTAACACTCCACCTGGTGCTTAAGTTCTTTTCCCTTTTGAGTGCTTTTACTCCAGGGTATCTGGGGTAATTCAAACATAAAAGTAGCAAGATGATGTCCAAATAAGTGATCCAATCATATCATATACAACCTCTCTATTAATAATTAAGAGTTTTATACTGTGTCCTGAGTCTGCTAACAGTGGTCCCTAACTGACCTGAAATGCAGCTGGGACTCTTTTGTTACTTGCTCTCATTTAACCTCTAAGATGGGACATAATTTAGTCTCAAGAAATAATGTTGCTTCCCACATCTTCAAATGTAGCCAGAAAGGCATGAGATAACAGTAAGAGTAACCTCCAAAAAAGTACATCTAATGTTCTCTGGGATGACAGATCTTTCAGTAATAACAAGAATACAATGAACACATTTTTCAACAGTTAGAGCCTGGGAAGGATACAACAATCATATCTACTGCAGCAGGGTAAAGTTTAGCTCCAGGAGAAGTTAAGCCTGGACACATGATATTTGCTCCACTGAGTACAAATTTGATGGCTCCTTTATCAACCTGCTGGTGTGGCAGGATAAAAGGATCTAGAAGAAAAGAAATACATTACATAAATTAGTAAGACTAATGACTCAACAGAAAAAGGCAAAGGACATGAACAAATATTTCCCCAAATTACAGTACTCTGTGACACATGCAAAATAAAACTGAAACACCCTCCTTCACTTATCAAATTGGTATATATTTTTAAGAAAAGTATTTCCCAGTGCTAGCAAGAGTGTAGGAAAACTGGCATTCCCATATACTGCTAGAAGACTTATAAATGGGTACAAGCTTTCTTTAGGACTACTTGGCAACATGTATCAACAGCCTCGAAAAGGTTCAAACTCTGACTCAGTAATTCTACTTCTAGGACTTTATCCTAAGAAAAAAATGAGAGATGTACAATATATTTAGGTAGAAAGATATTCATTATAGCACTAATATTTATATTAGAAATAAACTGGAATCAACCTAAATGTCCAGCAATAAAATAAGAGATAAATGACTTAAAGTATGTCTATAATACTTACATAATAGGACCATGTTTTTGGAGAATACCCTGGGAAATATTCAAAATATATGATAAGTGAAAAAAGCAGAATAAAAACTGCCAGAAAGACCAGTGGTTGCTAGGGGTTGGAAAAGAGGGGGAGGTGGGAAGGATGAATAGGTAGAGCACAGGGAATTTTTGGGGTAGTGAAACTATTCTGTAAGATACTGTAACAGTGGATACACGACATATGCAATTGACAAAAACCACAGAATGTACAACACAAAGAATGAACCCTAATGTAAACTATGGACTTTCATTAATATCAATATTGGTTCATCGATTGTAACAAATGAAGCACGCCAATGCAGGATATTAATAAGAAAAGAAGGGTGGGAAGGAAGTATATGGGAACTCTCTGTACTTTGTTCATTTTTTCTGTAAATCTAAAACTGCTCTAAAAAAGAAAGTCTATTAATTAAAAAGCAAAAACTATGTAACAGAGAGCCCAATTTAAAAAGGAAAAAAATATGCATTTACACATAACACACAGACACACACAAAATACAGGAAATAATGGGATGGAAGTACACTGATATACTAACCATGGTTATACATCATAATAATGGCTATTATATATTGAGCACTTACTATGTTCCAGGCATTGTGTTAGGTGCAGTACACGTGTGTTACTATCTTATTTAATCCTCACAACCCTGGGAGATGTAACATACAATTGTGTCCACTTTTAAAGATAAGGAAACGAAGCTTAAGTGACTTGACAAAAGTGACATGCACTGGGAATTGAGCCCAGACCTGCCTAACTCCAAGTTCACACTTTTAACCACCATATCATCCTGCTTCTTGCACAAGAATAACTTTAAGATGTTCTAAAAGGTTGGTTCCCAGCAAAATATTATTAAACAGGAACATCTTTTTCTTCCAGCTTATTGTGAAAATGCTTACTTAACATATAGAAAAACTGGAAGAATAGTTCAATGAGCACCTGGACACCATCCACTTAGTTTCAACAATCGTTCATTAGCACTTTGCTATATTTGCTTTATCTCTTTCTATTTATACACACACATTTTTTTCCTCTACCATTTGACATTTCAGACACAGTGCTTCACCATAAATAAGCACACATGCCAGACACATACTGGCTTGAAAAGCAGAAATTTTACTTTGCAGTTCAAAAACTCTTGTACACTGGGATAGCATCTTCCTTTGGGTTTTCTTTTGTAATGTAATCAATCTAACAACATGCAAATGTGGGTACATAATAAACATTATTTTGTTCCTTAACACCTGACCTTGGCACTCAAATAACAATAACTGGGACTCCATGCTTTCCCTTATACAGAATTACCTCTATGAGGCAAACCTAGATACAAATGTAAAAGAAAATGCTCACAGCACTTATTACAGTTTGTAAATATATATTTGTGTAATTATCTAATTGTCGTCTATTCTCCCAACTAGACTGTTAGCTTCCTAGGGACAGGGACCATGTCTATCTTTGCTTCCGATCACATTCTCAGTACCTAACTCAGTGCCTGACACAGAGTTAAGTTTAAAAAATACTTTTTGAATTAAGTAATGAATGAATGAATGCTCTTTCTTGGGCTTTCTGGAATGCATAATGAGAGAATTTGCATTTTTCAGATTTACCACAAGATGGGGAGGGGGGAAATCTTTTTAGTTTTATATTCCATATAACCTAGTACTAATAAGTTAACTACCAGAAGTCACTTTCAACTCCTTTTGTGTCTTTCCATATGCCCAAATACATATTTTCTAACAAGACTTACATTTGTGAAGTAATCTTAGGGTTGGATAAAAAGGCCCTTCTCTTTGTCTAAAAAATAGTAACTCTCCATTTACTGTAAGGATCTCTATATGTTCATGGCTGTAAGACAAATGTCACAAAGTACCAAGTTAGATATTTTCTTTCAAAAATGAATATGCCAAACATCCTTTAAATAATGTATAATATGAAGCATGCACATACAGAGATACAGTAAGCTTTTTTAAAAAAATTTCAATAAAGATCCAGGCCAAAAAAAACACAAAACATTTTTTTTTTTAATTCATACCAGTCCAGTAGAGAAAAAAGAAAGATATGACCTGCTACAATTTTATTTCACATTTTATTATTTTAATTTCCTTTTTAGATAATTAATAAAACAAATCTCTAAAGCACAAACTGAAATAAATCCAACTCTGAATAAAAACATTTAATTAACTCTTTAATAAAACAATCAGTACACAAAGCCACATTTTTCACAAACATAGAAAAACACTTGAAAATACAAATATTGATGTTTTAGAGTTACTCATTTAGAGTAGATAGTTAATGTGAAGATAATTACATTTATTATGAGTGCAATCTAATCATACAATATTCAGCTTCTCTGAGCTTTACATAGAAAAAAATAAAGACTTACCATCGCACTATTTTGACAGGATCTTTCTTAGGCATGATTTGATTAAGCCATGGTTCAATACCTGGAAATTGTTCTAACAACTGGTTCTTAATACCCTTTATAACTGAGGTTTTCAACTGGATGCAGTTGGACACATTTTCTTTTTCATCAAATCTGCCAAGTGATTTTTGCAAGGAAAAAAAAAAACGCATTTCCAAGAAGACATATCAGAATAGCCAAAGGTATTGTTTTAATTAGTCATCTATTTCCAAGCAAATATTTAGACGTCTAAAATAATTATGAAATAAATTGTTTTTTAAAATACCATTTCCCTTTTATTGTGTCCAGGACAAAACCAAAGTCTTAATACAATATTAAAATAAACTGTCATAAAGTCACAATTAGCTGGGCGGGGGGGGCGAGGGGGGAAGGATATGAGGCATATTCCACATTATAATCTGTAATTAGCTACACAAATGCCTCTCCTGGAAAATCTTACTCAACTCTACCCAGGAAGAAACAGATTCCCACCTATAACAAAACCTGTGTAAAAAAACAAAAGCAAAACAAAACAAAATGAAAATACCCTCAAGCGTTGAGATACAAAAGACCAACCCAAATATAACATTGAAAATCGGCCCCTCCTAGGCTATGTAATCTGATGAGATTTTTTTTTAAGTGATGATGACGACGGTATTTAACATCCCTATTTATTTTTGCTCCAAATGTCATGCACAAAACCCACCTTCCTTTGCCCATGATCCCCCTTTGCTTTTTGCGTCTACCAAATCTGGAAGGCAAACCCACTAGGTAGGTTCCAAAGAATTTTTGTCTTCCTCACACTGAATAGCCTATGGGGCAATCACGCTATTTTCAAGACAAGGTTCATCTGGCAGCTAGGCAATAGGTATCACAGTCCGCTAGCTTCCTGTCACCCAGACTCCTTCACTCCCATGACCCAGGAAGTCAAGCCTTCCCTTATTCAGTTCATAACTAGTAACCACAAGGCAGTGAGTGAAGGGCTCTCCTCTCTGCTAAACAGGATATGTCCCTAAATCACAGTGCAAGGATGTGATTGGTAGAACCCTAAGAACGGAGATAGGACTAGGAAAGGGGGCAAAAGAGAGAGAGAGGTAAGGAGAAAGAAAATGAGGTTGGGAGGACCCAAACCCAACTGAGGATTAGGGACGAAAAGCTTAAAGAAGTGTTGCAAGTTGCGAGTTGAGAGAATAGTACTATAGAAGACCTTAGGGAGTAAGGATGGCAGGGGCGGGGGAGAGAGAAAGAGAATCTTTGCTCTCGCCCTCTTCCCCACCCCCACCCCCACCACCTTTGTGAGCAGCCGACGGAGGCCACAGCATGTCCTTACTTCTTGAACATGATCCAAGGTGAAGGGGGCGACGATAGGGAAGGGCCTGGAATGGGGAAAAAAATTGAATTAGCAAGGGTCCGGCAGATCCCCTTACACGAAGAAGGCCGGCACTGACAGTCGGAGCTGTTGTCGTTATCCGGAAAGGGAGACAGCCAGCCGCACTTTACGGTTCTCAGAGAAATTTGACTACTTCCGCTCCTCAAAACACGTCGGCTCTTTTGCCGGCCCTTTTTGGTTTACCGATCCCTATCCAGAGCGGGTAGCTGAAAGGGCGGGACTTGAGAAGGAAGAAGAGATAGAGCAATCATTCTAAGAGCAGGAAGAGAAGATGGAGGGGGCGGGGCAATCAATCAAGGCAGTATTTAAGGCCGTTGCGTCACTACGGGTTCCTCAAAGGGTCAAAATTCTTCCGTGTTTCATTGCTACCTACAGTTATTTTTTTAGTGGGAATGGTTTTTGTTCCCTGAGACAACCGAATGGATTCGTGCTTACCGACCAGCTTGAAGCCAAGCAAGCCTCTTGACATCATGTTTATGTACTCGTGGGCTTGCCAAATTTAGCAAATAAAAATATAGGACGCCCTGTGCAGGACATTTGGATTTCAGAAAAACAATGAATACTTTTTTTAGTATAACTATACCTCATCCAATATTTGGGACATACTTATACTAAAAAAAAAAAAAAAAGTACGTGCTATCTGAATTGAATTGGGCGTCCTGTATTTTAATCTGGCCACCATATTCACTGGCCACAGTGAGGTGCCCCCAAAGAATTATTCACTAGGTTGCTGTCCCCTGCCTCACCCCCATGGCTATAAGTTGAGCTATAAATATAAAGAGGTACCTTCCTTGAATGATAGAATGGCCTGTAGCCGATCGATACTAGACTAATCCGATTGAAGAGTTAACAGCTAAAGAAACACGTTTTACTTACGTGATTTTAAAAAAGAGCAAATCAAGGGTTTTGATCAGCAAAGAAAGCATAGAAAAATGCAAAACCTAAACAGGCACTACCCAGGCGGTGGGATGGGTGTGCACTGATCTGTAAAACAAATACACCAGTCCCTCCAGGGAGCAAATACTCTATATTGGGGAGATGGGCGCTTGGCAATGACAGCAAATGGTATTATGTGTTTGAATTGTACTGCTAACTCACCTTGCCTTGATTCTATGGTAGCAACAATCTTCTGGTTATAATTTAGCTTCCCATGAAGATCTGCCCGGAAAGGGCTATTTTCAAATCATATCCGCATGAACAATTGTCTTTGTAAATTAATAAATTGGCATTCTGGTTTATACATCAATCTCTTAAGAATGTCCTTAGCGTGAATCCGCATTCCCAGCATCAATCAACTCTGTGACATTTAAATATTGTTTATGAACATACAAAACTGAAGCCCAGACCCCAAGCTGTGGTTAGTGCTACACTGTTAGGCTTCTTACAAAACAGGAGAACTTTCCTCTACTGGCAACTCACATCGCCCTGGAAGCCTGCCATGTAACAGTAAATATATTATAACAACTATAGACAGTTATAATTAAGCGGTTGGAGGTAGGAGAAAATAAATATTTTGTATTCAATCTAAACATAACACCTTAGTAATAGCAATGTATTCCACTAGTAAATAAAATTTAACTTGATGAACTCCAAAATTAATAATACCTAGATGGACTTCCTAGTTTCTTGAACTTCCTAATTTCTTGAACCTACTAATTTTAGACTTATTAAAAAGTATTATGCTGAGTATTTGCAGTGCTAGAAATAACAGCTAACTTTTAATTCTATAAAAATTATACATAAGGACTTCCCTGTTGGTCCAGTGGTTAAGACTCCTCGCTTCCACTGCAGGGGGTGCCAGCACGATCCCCGGTGGGGGAACTAAGACCCCGCATGCCGCATGGGGCGGCCAAAAATAATAATAATAAGGTTTTAAAAAATAAAAATAAAATTTATACATACTCTAAATTATGACAAATCCCACATGCATGGAATAGATATATAGCTACATGTGCATACATATTTTAATCCACTTTCATACACTCTGATAATCACAGAAACTGAATCTGAATTATGACAAATGCCAAGTTAGGTCATTAGTATTAACTAGGGAGATATTTAGTTCTGTATGTGTACATGAATACCTTTATTCATAACCCATCTACACAGATACATAAGCAGGACCCACTTTTCACTGTAATGTGTTTCTGGTTTTGTGTTGTAAACAGGATCATTTTTCCAAGGTTATAATTGGAGGTTTACTCCTGACAGAACTCATCTTCAAATAAATCACTGCTACAACAAACAATATGTCATAAAAGAAGAAATACCTCAAAATAAACCTCTTCCAAAATTGAAATAATGAACTTCATTTATTCATGCAATAGTTATAAAGGACCTTTATGTTTTAGACATATATGCTGTCTATACTAGAATTCATGCATAGATGTTCTGTGCCATTTATTTTACAAGAGACATCAATGTACATGCAGCACAGGACACAGAAAACCCAAGTCTAGCATACAGTTTACTAAAATAAGTAACCTAGTTATAATAAGCATTAAACATTTAATGATTGTATTTGCTGTCTTAGAATTTTGAAACAATTTTATAGGATCATCTTGACATAAGAGTCTAAAATGCTGCCCAAGGAAGTTTACAGTAAGGCCTCCTTTTCTTCTTCATAAGCTTCCTTGAGCAATAAGCATGGCACCAAAACCCTTCAGAGTGTCCAGTAAAAAATGGTTTCTTTAGGAGGTGGGCCATAGCTTTGAACACTGGAGGAGGTGCTTTCACTGCAAGAAAGAATTGGGCCACTGCCAGACCCCTACTGGGTCTCTCATCTCTCAGAATCTACAGCCTGTGAAGTCTTCCATTAAGGTCATTTTCCCACAAACCGCCCCGCAGCCTTATACTTCAGAGCCACCTGCAGCCTGACTTTGTATCCCCCACAAGGTCAAGACATACCTAAGAATCACACCACTACCCCCACCACCAATCACTGTGCAGAGCACAGGTGAGAAAATGCATTGGCCACGGCCTGGATCCTTCCATACAGAGCAATATAAGGAACACCAACCAAACAGCATCATCCACCTCTAGTCCCAAATACAGCTAAATTTGGAGAAAGCTGAGAGACCCCTATTTATCAAAAGACTGTCAGAAGTAACCATCTTAACAAATTTATGATAAGCCGAACTCACTGTGCCTCACTCACATCCCTATTTTCTTTTGTCATCGCCCAATATGTAAGCACCCAGTTCAATCTATTATTATGTGACCTTGGGCAAGTCACTTAAACTCGTGTGCCTGTCTTCTCATCTGAAAAATAAAGGCTCTACTTTATGAGGTTGTTATGAGGATTAAATGAGAGAATACAGGCAAAGCATTGTTAAATTATTAGTATTGTTATTATTAAATTACTATTGTTGTCGTTGTTATTCCTCTCTTCTAATCTCATTCTCATATTCCTCTGTGCTTCTTCTCCTGCCACCTGACCTCTCATTTCTACCTTAATTTCCAGGTGCTTCTGCTACGCCTCCCTGGAACACAATTCCATGATTAACAAACTCTCCTACCCATCCTCCAACTTATCCCTGAATGTCCACTGATATTCCTGGCTTTCCCATGAGATTGGAGCTTCCCTTACAGCCCTTTCAAGTGAAAGTGATTTACACCAAGATGCTGCATGTACTAGGGAGTCAGGAGGTGATGTGATGCCCTCTTCCAGCCACACTACAACTTCTAGACAATTCCTCCTTCACCCTCAGGTAAAAAAAAACAAATCCCTGATTCTTCTTCCTCTAAGTTTCATACTATCTGGTTACACCTCGACTTCCTATTTGCTGTACTCTGCTCATTCATTGAAGATCCTGGTTCACAGCCTTTCCTCTCCACCCTAGAGTCGTTAAACACTGCAAGAGAAAAATCACAGTTAAATAAACAGGTACCACCCTGAATTCGTAGTCACCAGCCTCAAGTGGACCTTCAATATTCCTGGGGAAATCCTTTCATGTTTTCAGGTCACTCTCTCATTCTCCCCAGTGATTCTTTCAAAGCTTGCCCATTTTCCTCAAAACTCCAACACCTCAACAGCCCCTTCAATCTACCAAATAACTCACCTCTTAAAGATAAGATAGATGTCTCCATGTGGGAAACCAACTTCCTACTACCTACTACTGCCAAACTAGGAATATATTCAGAGCCATCCTTCTACTGTTAAAATGAGAGAGAGCCCTCTTCCAAGCTAGGTCTAATTCCTCCATCTGTCTTCCAGATCCCTTTCATGTACAGGTCCTCAGTAACCTTACTCAAGCTGTCATTGCCTCTGTCCTATACCTTCAACCTCTCCCTCTCTACTGGCTCCTTCCTCTCAGCTCTTTCAACAGAAATACGTGAATACACCCGCATCGTATAACATTCAAACAACACGGAAGTATAATGACCATAATCATAGCTAGCATCTACTGACTACTTATGCTATGTCAGGCACTGTTGTGAGTGCTTTCATGTATTAACTTATTTAATTCTCCGAGTGACTTTATGAAGTAGATACTATTATTATTTCCATTTTATAGATGAGAAAACTGAGGAAAAAAGAGGTAAAGTAGCTTGCCCAAGATTACCAAGCTATGAAGTACCAGAATCTGGAAAAAAAAAAAAAAAAAAAAAAAATATATATATATATATATATATATATATATATATATATATATAAAGTCACTTTGCTATACACCAGAAACTAACACAACATTCTAAATCAACTATACTTCAATTAAAAATTTTTTTAAAAAACACACACAGGGCTTCCCTGGTGGCGCAGTGGTTAAGAATCCGCCTGCCAATTCAGGGGACACGGGTTCAAGCCCTGGTCCGGGAAGATCCCACATGCCACGGAGCAACTAAGCCTGTGCACCACAACTACTGAGCCCACGTGCCACAACTAGAAGCCACCGCAGTGAGAAGCCCGCACACCGTGCAGCAACGAAGACCCAATGCAACCAAAAATAATTAAATTTAAAAAAAACCAAAAAAACAAAAAACACACAACCATGCTAACCAGCTTCATTTTAAATTCATGATCACTAATCTCAAGTGGGCCCTTAATGCTGCCTGGCAATTATAGTATATATTCTTAGACTAGTGCTGTCCAATAGAACTCTCTGCAATGATGGAAATATTCTATAATCTGTGCTCACCAAAACGGTAGCCATTAACACATGTGGCTACTTATGTTTACATTTAAATAATTAAATTAGATAGACTTTGAAAAACCAGTTCCTTAGCCATAGTAACCACATTTCAAGTACTCAGTAGTCACATGTGGCTAGTGGCTAAGTATTGGACAGCTCAGCATAAGCCATTCAGTCTCCCCTAGATGACTATTTCTCTCCTTCAACCCCCAACACCTTTCACAGACTCCCACCACCCCATCTACCCACTTCTACCAGCATCTCAAACACATGTCTAAAACTGTACTTCTAGACTCTCTCCATTCTGTCCCCTCACACACTCATCTGTCCCCAAACCTATTTTACCCACAGTCGTCAGTTATTGACAACTCCATCCTTTCATGTGCTCAGACCTGAAATCTTAGGCATTTCCTTCACTCCTCTCTTCCTCTCACACTCCACCCCCAAGTCATTGGTAAGGCCTATTGATTCTTCAAAATATATCAAAAATTCAACCACTTCTCATGACCTTCACAGCTACCATCCTGGTTCAAGCCATCATTATCTACTGCCTGGATTGTTTCAATAGCCCCCAAACTGGTCTTTTACCTCTGCCTCGCACCACAATCTATTTTCAACACAAGCCAGATTTTCCTATTAAAAGTGAAATTCAAAGTAAAGTCTTTTCTCTGCTCAAACCTCTCCAACAGCTCTCCATCTCAACTAGAGTAAAACCGATATCTGTACAATAGCTTACAAGGTCTTTAATTGTCTAGGTTCCTGTTACCTCTTCAATTTCATTTTCTACTACTCTTCCTTCCCTTTTCTTACTCTTCTCCAGTCACACTGACCGCCTTGCTATTTTCCAACACACAGCATCTTAGGATCTTTGCACTGGTTGGTCCTTCTACCTGGAAAGCACTACCCCAGATCTCCACATGACCAATTCCCTCACCTCCTTCAGACCTTTGCTCAAATGTTACCTTCTCAATAAGGTATTGCCATAGACCCTCCTTTTAAAAATGCCATCTAGGGACTTCCCTGGTGGTCCAGTGGGTAAGACTCCACGCTCCCAATGCAGGGGGCCCGGGTTTGATCCCTGGTATGGGAACTAGATCCCCGCATGCATGTAAAGATCCTGCGTGCCACAACGAAAAGCCAACGTGCCACAGCTAAGTCCCGGCGCAGCCAAAATAAATAAATAAATAAGTATTTTAAAATGCCATCTACCACCCCCCCGCCATCCCTTTACTCAGTTCAGTTAATAATGACCTCCGCCTTGCCAAAACCAAAAATCATACTCAGTTCTCATTTTACTCAAACTCTCAGTAGTATTTGAGTTGACCATGATCTCCTTCTTGAAACACTTTGGTACCTTGACTTCTTTAACACCACCCTCTCCTGATTCTCCTTAGCCAGTTTCATAGCTTTCCATACCATCTATATACCATGGACTTCCAATTTGAAATCTCCAGTCTGGATATCTCCTCTACACTTCAAACTATCCAAAGTTGACATCTCCACTTGAATAATAGACACTAGAAATGAAACATGTCCAAAATAGAATTCTTGATTTCCGCCCCTTCCCCAACATGCAATCTTCCTCATCTCAATAAATGGGAGTCCAATCCACCTATTTTCTTGGATCAAAAATCCCTGAAGCCCTCTCTTTCTCTTACATCCTTCATTTAGTCCATCATCAAATACTATCACCTTTACTTTCAAAATATATCCAAAATCTGATCGCTTCTCACATACCTCCAACACTATGACTCTAGTCAAATTCACTATCATCTGTCACCTTGACTACCAAACTCGTCTCTTACTTATTCTGCTTCTTGCTTTCACTCTTACGTCTGCTGCCTTGCAGTCTATTTTTTACACAGCAGGTAGGATGAACCTTTTAAAACGTAAGTCAGATCATGTAACTCCCTTGCGCAAAACCCCCAGTGGCTTCCCATCTCAGTTATAATAAGATCCAAGGTCCTCATCCTGCCCTGAAGGCTCTACACAATCTGGCCCCCATCCACCCCTCCACCTCATCTACTACTACTCTCCCTTTCTCTGCTCCAGCCACATTGGCTTTCCTGCTATTCCACAAGCATGCCAAGCATGGTCCCTTGCTTCTCAGAGTCTTATTTTTTTCCATTGGTTCTTGGATGAATAGAATTAAATTGATCATAAACTTTGATTCATGGCACATTCTCTTTATTAATACAAGTATGGTTCATTTTTAGTTAGTTTTTTAAATAATGTAATAAGTATCCATGAACCTAATAACTAAATCTAACCATATGGCCCTAATCTCATTCCTCTGTCTCCCCCAACCCCCTGGCAAAGAATCATTATCCTGAATCGTGTGTTCATCATTTTGTGGTGCTCCATTTAATACAATTTTATGTCATATATATATATGCACACACACATATATAGATATATATACATATATATACACATACATATATAGATATGTGTGCCTACATACATATATGGATATATATATATCTTTCTTAAAAGTATAATTTTTATTATAATGTATTTTAACTTTATACAGCTATATGCTGTATGTACTCTTTGGGAACCTAATTTTTCCCCCTCCATATTTACTTTTCTAAGATTCACCCATGTATATTTGCATGTTGCTGTTGTTCATTCATCTTGATTGTTGTATAATATTTCATTGTGTGAATAACACTTCAAGGCCTTGGCGCTTTTGCCCTCTGCCTAGAATGTGCTTCTCTTAGATATCCACATGACTCCCTCCTTCACTTCACTCACGCCATTATTCAAATGCCACATCATCCTAACACTATCTAAAATAGTGCCCCATTTTACCCTCTCTCTTTTACTCTTCTTTACTTTTCCCCATAGCACTTATCACTACTGCGCTGAATATTCTCACTTTGCCTCTCCGGATCCACTCTCCCCCTTTCCACCCTGCTCTGTGCCCCGCAGCAGATCTTTATGATCTGAAATAATAGCTTCCTTGCCTTCTGGTTTCCCCTTTGGTTTTGCCTGTGAGAGATACCCTCAAGAGACAAGAGGGTGGGAGAGACTGGAGTTGTAGCATTTATTCCCCAGCTCCCTCCCTGCTGCGATTTTCCAGCAGCTGTGACACTCCTGTCCGGTGACTCTCTCCTATTGCCATACTTCTCTCCAGCTTGACTCAGGGCCAAGCTATGGTAATGTCTTCTCATCCCCCTCCCACCTGTGGCTGCTGAATCATTTCTTGTCCTTTCACTTAACATTGTTTACAACTTTGTAAATACTCCTTCATTAAATGCTTATCAATCCTTCTGTTTGAATGCACCTCTCTTTTCTGCCAGTACCCTGAGTGACAGGACTGCCTGACGTTAAAATTATTTATTTTTTTTGTTGTTGATTGTCTGTTTCCCCCAGTGGATAGTAAGCTTCAAGAAGGTAGGGGCTTCCCTGGTGGTGCAGTGGTTAAGAATCCGCCTGCCAATGGAGGGGACACGGGTTCGATCCCTGGTCCGGGAAGATCCCACATGCCACGGAGCAACTAAGCCTGTTGGACACAACTACTGAGCCTGCGCTCTAGAGCCTGTGAGCCACAACTATTGAGCCTGCATGCCACAACTACTGAAGCCTGCACGCCTAGAGCCCATGCTCCACAACATGAGAAGCCACCGCAGTGAGAAGCCTGCGCACCACAATGAAGAGTAGCCCCCACTAGCCGCAACTAGAGAAAAGCCCACACATGGCAACAAAGACCCAATGTAGCCAAAAATAAAATAAATTAAAATAAAATAAATTAAAAAAAAAGAAGGTAGGGACTTTGGGACTTCCCTGGTGGCGCAGTGGTTAAGAATCTGCCTGCCAGTGCAGGGGACACGGGTTCGAGCCCTGGTCTGGGAAGATCCCACATGCCGCGGAGCAATTAAGCCTGTACGCCATAACTACTGAGCCTGTCCTCTAGAGCCTGCGAGCCACAAGTACTGAAGCCCGTGTGCCTACAGCCCGTGCTCTGCAACAAGAGAAGCCACTGCAATGAGAAGCTCACACACCACAACAAAGAGTAGCCCCCACTCGCCGCACCTAGAGAAAGCCCACGCACAGCAATGAAGACCCAACGCAGCCAAAAATAAATAATAAATAAACAAATAATTTTATTTAAAAAAAAACAAATAAAAGAAGAAGGTAGGGACTTTGTCTGACTCCCTGCTATATCCCCAAGGCCTAGAATAGGCTGAACTCATAATAAGCATGCAATAAATATTTAAGTGAATTATCAATACATATAATACTGCATTTTAAATGCTTACACACAAAAAATTGCTTGCACATACCTCTTTCAAAACAAATGCCATTATTTCTTTAAGCTACATACCTAACAGAATTGCAGAGTTGAGGGTTAAGTGGATATTTAATTTAGTAGATAGCACCAAATTTTCCTCCATTCTCCAATAGAAGGAATCAGGGCTCCATGGAGAAATGGCTGACTCTAGGACTGGGGCATGGAAAATATAAGATGAGTCGGGAGCACCATAAAATTTTTTTTAATTATAAAAATCTGAACAAACATAAAAACAAAAACCCCCTGCAATTATAGAGGTATGTCAAAGGGATATAGGAGCCAAATGAAAGAGCTTCCAATGGCCAAATTTGAAACAATTTGAGCAACAAAATTATCATTGGATTATAATTCGAAGTATAAAATAAATATCAACAAATCCATACTGATATTAATAAATGATTGAATAAATAAATTAAAGGAGAGTACACAAATCTCTTGTACAGAAGAATTCCCAATAATTTATGTAGATACTCTCTCAAGCCAGTGGAGCATAACTGCCCACTCCTTAAGTGTAGGATGTGCATAATGACTTCCTTATAAACAGTGGAGTTTGGAAAGAGAGAAAGAGAGTAGTGTTGCAGTAGAGAAACAAGCCAAACACTGCCTCAGCCAGGCAATCAAGGTTCACCTCATCAATGATAAATCATGTTGATAGCATGTACCCTTGGTATGACTTGGTATAACTATGGAAAATGCATCAGACAAACTCAAATTGAAGGATATTCTGCAACATATCTGACCGGACTCCTTAGAACTGTCAGGGTAGTCAAAAACAAGGAAGGTCTAAGAAATGGTCACAGCCAAGAGGAGCCTAAAGAGATATGACTAAAGATGATGTGGTGTCCTGGATGGGATCCTGGAGGAGAAAAAAGGGGCATTTAGGTTAAAACTAAGGAAATCTGAAGAAAATATGGACATTAGTTATTAATAGTGTATCGATATTGGTTCATTAGTTGTGATAAATGTACCATAGTAATACTAACAATAGGAAAAACTGGGTACAGGATATATAGGAGCTCTCTGTAATATTCTTATATATTTTCTGTAAATGTAAAACTATCCTAAAAGAGTTTGTTAAATGTTTTAAAAATACCCTATCAGGATGGCTATGATTAAAAAGACAAATAATATCGTGTGTTGGCAAGGATGTGGAGACACTGGAACCCTCACACATTGCTGTGGGAAGATAAAACAGTACAACCTCTTTGGAAAACAGTTTGACAGTTCCATATAATGTTAAATATGGAGTTACCAAATGGTCCAGCAATTCCACTCCTAGGTATCTACCCAAGAAATGAAGACATATGCCCACACAAAAACTTGTACATGAATGTTCATAGCAGCATTATTCATAATAGCTAAAAAGTAGAAACAACACAAATATCCTTCAACTGGTGAAATAAACAAATATGGCTTACCCATACAATGGAATATGATTCAGCCATAAAAAGGAATGAAGTTCTGATGCATGCTACTACATGGATGAGCCTTGAGAATATTAGGCTAAGTAAAAGAAGCCAATCACAAAAGACCACATATTGTATAGTCCCATTTATATGAAACGTCCAGAATAGGCAAATACATAGAGACAGAAAGTAGATTAGTGGTTGCCAGGGTATGGGGAAAGGTGGGAATAGGATGTGTCAGCTAATGAACACAGGATTTCTTTTTTTTTTTTTTTTTTTGTCAGCAAAGAGCTCCGCTCTTTATTGAACGTGTTACTAAAGAGGTTTAGTCAAAAAGACCAAAGCCCATGTCATCATCAGATTCTTCACATTCTTCTTTCTTTGCTTCTACTTTCCTCAGCTGGGGCAGCAGTGGTGGAGGAGGCAGGACCTCCTGCTGGTGCAGGTCCACCAGCCCCCACATTGCAGATGAGGCTCCCAATGTTGACACTGGCCAAAGCCTTTGCAAACAAGCCTGGCCAGAAAGGTTCAACATTTACACCAGCTGCTTTAATGAGGGCATTGATTTTATCCTCCGTGACCGTCACCTCATCGTCGTGCAGGATGAGGACGGAGTAGATGCAGGCGAGCTCTAATACGGAGGCCATGGTGCGGGCGAGTGCTAGGCAGGGGCTGCCTGGCGTGGTTCTAGTCGCCCGATGATGTGAGGGCCTCACCCCAACGCGGCCTTAGCCACCTAAGTGGCAGCTGAGGAAAGGGACAGGATTTCTTTATGGGGTGATGACAAGGTTCTAAAATTAGAATGTGGCAATGGTTGCACAACTCTGTGAATATACTAAAATCATTGAATTGTATGCTTTAAAGGGGTGAATTTTATGGCATATAAATTCTATCTCAAGAAAGCTGTTATCTAAGGGTGTTGATTTTGGGGGCTCTTTCTGTTGCTAATTTGTAATGTTATTGCACTGTGATCAGAGACTGTTACTCCTATGATTTCTGCATTTTTGCAGGCAAATAAATGAGTCATTTTGGCAAATGTTCTATGCGTATTTGCAAAGAAAACACATTCTATGTTTGGACAGGGTAATCTCATATACCTTATATATATATGTATATATATATATATATATATATATTCAACCTTGTTGAGTAGTGTTATGAACTTCTGTATATCCTTACTTATTCACATGATCTGATGATTTCTTAGAGAAATATTTTACTTCAAATATGCCTGAAAGTCTGGCCAGCAACCCCAATCTTATCTCTTATTAAGTTATTCTGAACTATTTCAAACCTTCTCCACTTTTCTCAAATTTTTGCCACCCCTCCCCTAACCATCACATCCTACTTTATACATAAAATGGAAAGGAAGATGGGATTGCCTTCATCTGCCTGGTACCAAACATACAACTTGCAACTGTCTACCTTCATCCCGTTCCATTTAACTTTTCTCATTCTTCTAACAATAGAAGAACTACCCCTCCTTCTGAGACCCATTTCTCCACCTGTCCTTGGAATTCCATTCTTTTCCATTTTCTCAGAAACCTTGCCTTATCAATTATCCCTTTTCTGTCTTGATTCTTCAGCACCTCTCTCTGGAGTCTAATTCTTCTCTCCTTGAATCTGGGCTTGTCTTAGTGACTTCCTTAACCAAAAGAATGCAGCAGAAGTGATATTCTGGAATGTATAAGGCTAGGACATAAGAAGCCTTGCAGCTTCCACTTAGGCCTCTTGGAACACTTACTCTTGGACTCTTGAAGCACCATGTAATGTGTCTGCCTACCCTGAGCCCGTCCTTCTGTGAGAAGACCCAAGCTTGCCACGTGGAGAGGCTGTCTGGAGAAGAAGGTGTCCAGCCCGCCCCCAAATATTCTAGTTCTCAGCCATTCAAGTCATCCCAGCTGAGGCCCCAGACATCATGAAGCCAAAATGAGCTTGATGTGCTTTGTCTAAATTCTTGACCCAAATAAGCATGAGATATAATAATAATTATTATTACATTTTTGTGTTAAGCCACTAAATTTTGGGATTGTGTGTTAAGAATAACTAGAAAAGAATAACTAGAATGGGGACTTCCCTGGTGGCGCAGTGGTTAAGAATCCACCTACCAATGCAGGGGACGTGGGTTTGAGCCCTGGTCCAGGAAGATCCCACATGCCGCAGAGCAACTAAGCCTGTGCGCCACAACTACTGAACCTGCACTCTAGAGCCCATGAGCCCACGTGCCACAACTACTGAGCCCACACACCTAGAGCCTGTGCTCCTCAACAAGAGGAGCCACCACAGCAAGAAGCCTGCGCACCGCAACGAAGAGTAGCCCCCGCTCGCCGCAATTAGAGGAAGCCTGAAGACCCAATGCAGCCAAAAATAATTAATTTAAAAAAAAAAAGAATAATTAGAACGGTCAAAAATATTCCAATAAAGATGTTAAAAAAAAAAAAAAAAGAATATGCCTGCCAATGCAGTGGACACGGGTTCGAGCCCTAGTCTGGGAAGATCCCACATGCCACGGAGCAACTAAGCCCGTGTGCCACAACTACTGAGCCTGTGCTCTAGAGCCCACAAGCCACAACTACTGAGCCCACGCGCCTAGAACCTGTGCTCCACAACAAGAGAAGCCACCACAGTGGGAAGCCTGCGCACTGCAATGAAGAGTAGCCCCCACTCACCGCAACTAGAGAAAGCCTGCGCACAGCGATGAATACCCAACGCAGCCAAAAAGAAAGAAAGAAAGAAACAAACAAACAAACAAAGAAACAAAGAAAGAAAGAAAGAAAGAAAGAAAGAAAGAATATGTCTAAGAAGCTTGAGTAAATTATTAAGCTATTACTAAGAAGATCAAGCAGAATGAAACCATTATAAAAAATTAATAGCAAGGTGGAAATCAGTTTCCTGAGAGGGATCAGGGGATGGTGGTCAAGTGGGCAATTCTACTTTTGCTGTGTTGTGGTTGTTTTATAGTGAGAATGAACTCATGTAGTATTTTGACAAAAACTTTTTAAAGTTTGATAATATTTAGTGTTGCTAATGGTGTGGGCAATCAGTGGTCATTCTGAAGGTGGATGTGTATGTGCAACATTCCTTAAGGGTAATATGGCAGTCTATCGAAATTTAAATATACCTTCTTTTTTTCTTAACATCTTTATTGGAGTATAATTGCTTTACAATGGTGTGTTAGTTTCTGCTTTATAACAAAGTGAATCAGTTATACATATACACATATCCCCATATCTCTTCCTTCTTGCGTCTCCCTCCCTCCCACCCTCCCTATCCCACCCCTCTAGGTGGTCACAAAGCACCGAGCTGATCTCCCTGTGCTATGCGGCTGCTTCCCACTAGCTATCTATTTTACATTTGGTAGTGTATATATGTCCATGCCACTCTCTCACCCTGTCACATCTTACTGCTCCCCCTCCCCATATCCTCAAGACCATTCTCTAGTAAGTCTGTGTCTTTATTCCCATCTTGCCACTATGTTCTTCATGACCTTTTTTTTTTCCTTAGGTTCCATATATATGTGTTAGCATACTGTATTTGTTTTTTTTTTCTGACTTACTTCACTCTGTATGACAGACTCTAACTCCATCCACCTCACTACAGATACCTCCATTTCGTTTCTTTTTATGGCTGAGTAATATTCCATTGTATATATGTGCCACATCTTCTTTATCCATTCATCCGATGATGGACACTTAGGTTGCTTCCATGTCCTGGCTATTGTAAATAGAGCTGCAATGAACATTTTCGTACATGACTCTTTTTGAATTATGGTTTTCTCAGGGTATATGCCCAGTAGTGGGATTGCTGGGTCGTATGGTAGTTCTATTTTTAGTTTTTTAAGGAACCTCCATACTGTTCTCCATAGTGGCTGTATCAATTAACACTCCCACCAACAGTGCAAGAGTGTTCCCTTTTCTCCACACCCTCTCCAGCATTTATTGTTTCTAGATTTTTTGATGATGGCCATTCTGACTGGTGTGAGATGATATCTCATTGTAGTTTTGATTTGCATTTCTCTAATGGTTAATGATGTTGAGCATTCTTTCATATGTCTGTTGGCAATCTGTATATCTTCTTTGGAGAAATGTCTATTTAGGTCTTCTGCCCATTTTTGGATTGGGTTGTTTGTTTTTTTTAATATTGAGCTGCATGAGGTGCTTGTAAATTTTGGAGATTAATCCTTTGTCAGTTGTTTCATTTGCAAATATTTTCTCCCATTCTGAGGGTTGTCTTTTCGTCTTGTTTATGGTTTCCTTTGCTGTGCAAAAGCTTTTAAGTTTCATTAGGTCCCATTTGTTTATTTTTGTTTTTATTTCCATTTCTCTAGGAGCTGGGTCAAAAAGGATCTTGCTGTGATTTATGTCATAGAGTGTTCTGCCTGTTTTCCTCAAAGAGTTTGATAGTGTCTGGCCTTACATTTAGGTCTTTAATCCATTTTGAGTTTATTTTTGTGTATGCTGTTAGGGAGTGTTCTAATTTCATACTTTTACATGTACCTGTCCAGTTTTCCCAGCACCACTTATTGAAGAGGCTGTCTTTTCTCCACTGTATATGCTTGCCTCCTTTATCAAAGATAAGGTGACCATATGTGCGGGGGTTTATCTCTGGGCTTTCTATCCTGTTCCATTGATCTATGTTTCTGTTTTTGTGCCAGTACCAAACTGTCTTGATTACTGTAGCTTTGTAATATAGTCTGAAGTCAGGGAGCCTGATTCCTCCAGCTCCATTTTTCGTTCTCAAGATTGCTTTGGCTATTCGGGGTCTTTTGTGTTTCCATACAAATTGTGAAATTTTTTGTTCTAGTTCTGTGAAAAATGCCAGTGGTAGTTTGATAGGGATTGCATTGAATCTGTAGATTGCTTTGGGTAGTAGAGTCATTTTCACAATGTTGATTCTTCCAATCCAAGAACATGGTATATCTCTCCATCTATTTGTATCATCTTTACTTTCTTTCATCAGTGTCTTATAATTTTCTGCACACAGGTCTTTTGTCTCCTTAGGCAGGTTTATTCCTAGATATTTTATTCTTTTTGTTGCAATGGTAATTGGGAGTGTTTTCTTAATTTCACTTTCAGATTTTTCATCATTAGTGTATAGGAATGCAAGAGTTTTCTGTGCATTAATTTGTATCCTGGTACTTTACCAGATTCATTGATTAGCTCTAGTAGTTTTCTGGTAGCATCTTTAGGATTCTCTATGTATAGTATCATGTCATCTGCAAACAGTGACAGCTTTACTTCTTTTCTGATTTGGATTCCTTTTATTTCTTTTTCTTCTGATTGCTGTGGCTAAAACTTCCAAAACTATGTTGAATAATAGTGGTGAGAGTGGGCAACCTTTTCTTGTTCCTGATTTTAGTGGAAATGGTTTTAGTTTTTCACCATTGAGGACGATGTTGGCTATAGGTTTGTCATATATGGCCTTTATTATGTTGAGGAAAGTTCCCGCTATGCCTACTTTCTGGAGGGTTTTTATCATAAATGGGTGTTGAATTTTGTCGAAACTTTCTCTGCATCTATTGAGATGATCATATGGTTTCTCGGAAATACTTTTACACATGCACAAAGATATATGTTACAGGATGTTCATTGCTGCATGTTTGTAGTAGCAAAAAATTGGAAGTAACCAAACGTCCCCAAATAGGGGAATGATTACATGAAATGTGGTATGTTTTTATTACCAAATAGTACAGGCTTTAAAAAGAATTAGATAGATCTCCATGTACTATCATGAAAAAGATCTCCAATGTATATTAGGTTTAAAAAGCAAATTGTAGAACTATATGTACAGTAATGATACCATTTTTTAAAAAGACAGTAAAGCTTATTTGTATAAATATAAATATATATGTACATAAATGCTGAGGAAGGCTGTGCACCAAACTTAACAGTGAAGGGACACTTCTTCTCTTTATCCTATGTTCTTCTATATTGTTTTTGTATTCTTTTTTACAAAAATGTGTTTGTGTGTCATTTGTATAAGTAAACAAAACCGAAAGGTAACCATTAATAGAATATAAATAGTTCATAGAACTTCCCAGCCACTAATAGTTAAAAAAGAAGGAAAAAAGGAAATTCAGTCGGTCCAGCAAAAGTAAGGAAAGGGGAAAAAGGGACAAGACAGTGTGATAATTAGAATTTTTTAAAAATGACAGGAATATGTACATCCATATACAGTTGTCCCTTGGTATCCACCGTGGATTGGTTCCAGGACCCCCTCGCCCCACCGCCCTCCCCATTCCTCTCCCTCCCCCTCCCCCTCCCGCCACCTCCCCCCCTCCCCCCTCCCCCTTGCCCTCACCTCCCCCCCACCCTCTGCAGGAATAACAAAATCCCCGATGTTCAAGTCCCTTACCTGAAATGGTATAGTACATTCCACCCTCCGGATCCACTGATGCAGAACTGGTGGATACAGAGGGCTAAATGTACTATGCTGCCCGCAAAAATGGTGAGGTAAATCTATGAATACTGACACGGAAATATGTCCATGATATAATATTAAGCGAAATAAAAGTCACAGAACAATTCACACAGTGTGAATTATTTTTTTAAAAAAGCAAAAACTCTGTATATAGCTAAATATATAGAAAAAGATCTTTAATTAGCAAACTGTTAACTGAGATTACCTTTGGGGATTGGGGGGAGCTGTCACCTCATTTTGTAGTCAAAGGTTGTTGAGACCTGGACATATCTAAATGTACAGCTGATCGTATTACTCCCTTCACTGCTTGAAGCCCTTCAGTGGGTTACCCATGACCTAATGGAGCGAATCCAAACTCTGGAGCATGACATACAAAGTTCGTCATGATCTGAACCCTGCCTGTCTTCGTCTCCCGCCATCCGTCCTGTAGGCCTATTGCACATCAGTCACACAGCATGGTCATGCTTGCATTTGCTTAAATGGGCCATGATTTTCCTCATACTTCCATGTCTTTGTACACATTGTTCCCTTTTTCAGGTAACCCGTAGATTTCCAGATCTCACCATCCTGATACTACAAATTAAGTTCATATTTGTATAATTAATATACAAATAACAATTCCAAGCCCCCATCTTCTGGACCATGGGAAGTCTATTCTTCCACCAGTTTGGATGGCGATTCCTCCAGCTCCTGAGTAATTTCAGGGAATCCAGGAGAAATGCTTAAATGTTCCAAAAATCAGCCCTAGTTGTCGTTTGCCATCTCTTCCAGGTATTCATTCTCCAAACTGCTATGCTCTAGCATTCAACTGATCACCACTTGCTGTCTTTATACTTTTTAAAACTTTTTATTATATAATTTTAATATATACATAAGAATATGTGTGACATGTAATTTATGGAGCATAATAATAAAACAAAAATCCAAGAACCCATCATCAGCTTAAGAACTAGAACACTACCAATGCTTTTGAATCTACCTAAATTCTCCCCCTTTGCTTCCCCTAAAGCAGTCCCCTATCATGGATTTTGTGTTTATTATTTCCCTTCTATATTTTAAGTTTTATCACATTATATATCCATGAGTTTTCTTATTTTTGAGCTTTACCAAAAAATTACCAAATTGTATGTATGTATTCTGTGATTTGCTTTTCTCATGTAACATTATTTGTGATTTATGCATGTAACTGCAATTTATTTTTCAATGCTGTGTAGTATTTTCTTGTGTGAATATACCACATTTAGTCATTCTGTCGAAGAATATTCTCTTGCCATTCTTTGAAGTCTGTGTCAAAGGTGTTGCAGACTAGGAACAGAAAATCCTTAGCATGTTTTGAATCACTTCGTCCTTTGTGCCACCACTAAACATTCTCCATGTATCTTTTTTTAGCACTTAGCGTATTTAAGAGCAAGGGTCAGCAATTTTTTTTTAATTTTTATTTATTTATCTATTCATTTACGGCTGCGCCGGGTCCCCGCCTCCACGCGAGGGCCCTCTCCAGCTGCGGCAAGCGGGGGCCACTCTTCATCGCGGTGCGCGGGCCTCTCACTGTTGCGGCCTCTCCCGTTGCGGAGCACAGGCTCCAAACGCGCAGGCTCAGTCGTTGTGGCTCACGGGCCCAGCCGCTCCGCGGCATGCGGGATCCTCCCAGACCAGGGCTCGAACCCGCGTCCGCCACACCGGCAGGCAGACTCTCAACCACTGCGCCACCAGGGAAACCCAGCAATTCTTTTTTCTGTAAACGACTAGGTAGGAAATATTTTACGCTCTGCGGGCCATATGGTCTGTTGCAGCTTCTGAACTCTGTTGTTTTAGCACAAAAGCAGCCACAGAAAATATGTAGATGAATGAGTATGGCAGTGTTCCAATAAAACGTTTTTTATAAAGATAGGCAGCTGGCTGAGTTTGGTCCACTGGCCATCATTTCCCAAACCCTGCTCTAGTTCGTCTGAATTCCTGTAGCATTGTCCAATATTGCAGTCATACGTGCATCTGTGTCATCTCATTTCTTTCTCATTATCTTATTTCCCATGCCTCATCACCCCCTCCTCCTGCCCTTTGTGATTCTGAGCTCCTATATGTAATGATGAGCCCAACTTGTCCAATTCCTGAACCAGTGTGGCTCAAAGCAAGAATTATTATCAGTAGCCACAGCTCCAACAGCAAGTAGGGTATAGAAGTAAGGCCCAGTGCTAAGAGGCCTAGGAATTGCTGTACCAGATTTGAGACTGGGATGCTGCCTTGATTTCTGTCCTGAGCACTCCAGGGTTTCTGGTTAAGACTGAAACTACTCCCGAGAACTAGTCTCCTTGCAATTTCCTGAATATGCCTTATTCTCTCTCACCTTCAGGATTTAACTGTGCTCCCCATTTTTCTTTTCTGTGCCCCCCCCCCACTCCTTCCCACTCCCCTTTCCTGGCTAATTCCCACTTACCCTCTGGGATTTAAATTTACTTTCTCTGGAAGCTATTCTTAACTCCCCACCCCTACCCTTTCTCCACCCCACCACACCCTACCTTCCTAGGCTGTGCAGGTGTCTCTCCTGTGTGTTCCTATTACCAGCCTTTATCTGCTCTGTCCTGTAGTTGTATGCCTCGCCCACTAGGCCAGTTGAGAACTGTTTGAGGGCAAGGATTGTCTTTGTATACTCAGTGACTGGATCATGATGGGTCCTCGGGCAAGGTTTGTTCAGTGTTTGCTTGGATTTGGCTAGGAGGAGCTGGATTCAACCTTTGGTGAGGATCAGCCACTGGCTGAGGGTCCAGCCAGGGAATGGACTGATTTTCTATAACCAAATTGCCACTCTCTCTTTGAAGGTGCATTGCTTGGTGCTGTGTGCTGTGTGCTTGATGATGGCCTGAACTAAATCCAAGCTTGGGCTCCTTTTGGGCACTGTGATTTGGCTCATCTCCATAAAGGAGTTGTTTCATTATTCCTCATTTTTTCCTCCTGGTGAGTGGGGCTCTGAACGTTTTTTCCTAACTTGTCTATTACTTGAAACGTTTTTATGGCATGTCTCCTTACTAAATTATAAACTATGGGAAGTACTGTATTTGGAGTTAGAGAAAAGCTGGGTTTGGTTTAAGTCTGTGCTTTGTGACTTTGGCAAGTCATTTTAACCTCCTGCCCTGAGCATGTTTCTCATCTGTAAAATGGGGATGACACTTGACCTATTTCACAGTGTGGTTATGAGGATAAAATAAGATTGTGTGTGAAAGTGCTTTGAAAAACTGTAAAATCAACTGCAAATGGAATTTCGTATTAGTTCTGTATTCCCTTATGACATCTAGCACCATGCCTTGCCCAGAGTAGTTTGCTCAATACATTTTTGTTGAATGACCAAATGAATTGGCAAGAGAGATAATGCTATCTGTGGGAATAAAGAACATTTAATAGAATCAGGAAAAACAGATCATTTGGCAATAGAAACATCCATATGGTGAGTGATAATTCAAAAGTTGGGCATCTATGGATAGCTCCAAACCTACATTTCCAATGTCTGCTCTTTGTTTTGCTTCTTTAAAAAATTTAAATTTTCTTTTAACATGATTTTGGCAGCTGAGATAAGCTGTCAAATTTGACTTGATGCTCAATATGCAGTCCTCTCAAAGCAGGGTTGGCCCCAGGCAATACTGTGAGGTCAGCAAAATGTACTCTCAGAAATCTTTCCTCCCATGATGGTAACTTTCCTCCCCTACCCACATTGCAGTGCCTACACATAGTTCTGTTTACCTCCAGGCACTTAGGACTTTTGTATTATCCTTTGTTCCCAAGAAGCATTCACCTAAAAGGGTCAGGAACTAAGTCTCCCTGGCTAATTTGCATTTGAAAAAAGGATTTCTAGAGAAGGTGGCTATTTTTATCAAAAGGAGTGAATAAATAATTGTGAAATTTCAGGCATTAAAAGGAATACAAAGGCTTATCAGCCTCATTCAGATCACAGTGGTACTTATTTCACCTACAGCTGTTGCCTCAACCCTGGAGTTATGTAGAATCACCCAGAGAGCTTCTTAAAAAAACTGATAATTGAGGCCCTACTCACCGAGATTCTAATTCTGTTGGACTAGGTGCAGACCTGGGCAAAGGTGTTTTTTAAAAAACTCCCCAGGCAATTCTGTTGTGCAGTTAGAGTTGGGAACCTCTGATTTAAACGTAAATTGGCCCTGCTCTTAAGAAAAGCTGAATGCCATTGGAAGATCAAACCTTAAAGCAGGGTGGGGGTGGAAGGGCTGTGAGAGGCATTGATAAAGTGAACAGAAGGTTAAAAATAGGCCCAGCAACTCCTTAATAAGCAAGTGCTTGACAGCACCAAAGGAAGAAGTAATCTGTGACTGATCTGTCCGCCACTCCCAAACCCCCAGGGGAAACTGCCTGCCCCTAACTGTTGGTCCTTAAAAATCTACTTTCCAGATGGTTCACAGGTTATGACAGTAGATAAAATCTCTGAGATAAGGAGATAAGTACTCTAATGGTTGATGTACCCAAGTCAGTAAATCTTCAGTTGCTAACTTTACATAGAAGAGAAATGATTTTGTTAAAAACATGAGATCTGTGTCATTTATTTACATTTTACTGAACACCATAGGTTCAGGATTTGTTATTAACTTCCTTGCTTTATAAAGCAACTCCAGGATGGACAAAGGGTGAATTCACATTGTGTAGCTGGATCATCATTGCTTAAGCTTTGGCCTCCTCAGTCATCCCCTAGCGGTCCCTTACTACTGATAGCATAACAAAACCCTTATTATGGTATAATGTTTACTACGTCACCACTGCTAGGTTTGACTCCTCTGTATTTCCCTCCTTCAGAGATGGTCCTTCCGAAAAGTGGGTAGAGAACATGGACCAGCTTTTACCCAGCAGTTGTCTTTTCTGGACACATTCTTAAATAATGCTTGCTGCAGGAACATCTTTCTGAGAAAGCAGTATCTCCTATTTTTAAGGAAAATCCCACCCATGGATAACAAGGCTTCAAGGAGTGACTATTCACTGACAAGCCCCTCCTCAGAGATGTCTGGAGAAGACCCCAAACCACGCACCCTGGGGAATCTCCACGATCAAAAAAGGGAAACTGGTTACACTCTGCCTTTTTAGAGAGATGCCTACAAAAATAGGGGAATGGACATTAGATAGTCCTCTGTCTTTATTTGTATCTCTTCCTTTATGCATATACTTACCTTTATAAATAGCTACAGATTTATTTATTTACTTGATTAAAAGAAGGCCAATAATAACTGTACCTCATCTGGCAGCATTGTAAAGTTTTATTAATGTTTCTAAGATATGAGTTGAACTCACAAGATGAAAGATTCTATATATGGAATATGTTAGGTGCCCAATCGGGTTTAGTCTGATAATGGCCATAATTGTATGGTGTCCTACATTGCACAACTTGATTATTGTGGTTTCATTGAGTTAACCTTGAAAAATGAATTTTAATGCTGAGAATGTCTTTAATGTTGGTTGGCAAACATTTGGGTATATAGAACATAAGCTTATGTTTTAGCTAGCCCCAATTAGTCGATTCTTGATGTAAAAGATGTTTTACAAAGCAATGTGGGTTTTTCTTCCTTTTAAATTGGTCCAAAGTTACAAAAAGACACAAAGTCCTGGTCTTCATACATCACATAGTAATATCTAAGTTGGTTTGTGCCACAAAATGTAAATGTTAAATTAAAAAAATTACATAAATTACGTATCCATATTAAGATGTGCTAAATATGTGCGAATTGACCTGGCACAAAATAAATTAAGACTGTAAAATGTCAAAAGGAAGATTTTTTTAAATTAATTAATTTACTTATTTATATAAATTTATTTATTTATTTTATTTTTGGCTGCGTTGGGTCTTTGTTGCTGCGCACGGGCTTTCTCTAGTTGTGGCGAGCGGGGGTTACTCTTTGTTGCGGTGCAGCCTTCTCAATGTGGTGGCTTCTCTTGTTGTGGAGCACGGGATCCTAGGGCGTGCAGGCTTCAGTCGTTGTGGCTCACGGGCTTAGTTGCTCTGTGGCATATGGCATCTTCCCGGACCAGGGCTCGAACCCGTGTCCCCTGCAGCGGCAGGCAGATTCTTAACCACTGCGCCATCAGGGAAGTCCTCAAAAGGGAGATTTTTATTAATCACTAAGAAAAAAAAGAAAAAATATTTTCCTACAAAACTCACTTAAGGATATTTCATGGAAAACTTAACTAGTAGGTTAGACTACTGGGTCATTCAAAGTGAGCTAGAGCTCAAGAGTCAAGTATCTGTGCTTTTAGAGCTAACATGTAATGTGGAAGACTGAAGGGCTTAGATAACCGTGTCAGATTGGGAGCTATTATTACTACCACGTAGTTGGATATTAACAGGATTCAGCTATCCTGTATGTTAGCATAAAAGTTTATCTTTGTATGGCACTAATTTTTGTAATTTTTAAAATAGCTAGCACTTCCATACACCCTTCTAAGGAATATAATTACATGAATTAGAACAAGGCCCACTTTTTTTCTCTTTTTTTTGGTCTTGAAAAGTCCCTGGTTAAAATACAAATCCTCCTAGAAAGGGTACCACTGTGGGCTGTTATCAGCTGGCCCATCCATACACCCTTCTAAGGAATATAAGTACATGAATTAGAATGACCTTTATCATTGTCCTGAAAATTAGCCAGTTAATCCTCCCTTATGAAGACTTGGCATTATTTTATTCTCAATCAATGAAATACTCAACTCAGTAAGTATTTACTCTGCATTTACACAGTTGTTCAGCACCGTGTGAAATGTGAGACACAATAAAAGAGGGTTTAATATTTTCGGATACCTTCCCTGGCCTTAAGAGTTTACAGTCTCATTTTGGACAGGAACAACAACACGGTACATTCAAAACAGGTAGGAGTCCATCCTCCCCCTTTGAGGCCTCTTATCTCTCTTCTCTGTGGCCCTGGGGCCTTAGTTCCATTAGAGCCTTGCTTTCAGCCTGTTGTCATCAAACAGCACAAAGCTGATAGTGGCCCAAGTTGGTGCCTTTTCTAGGAGGATTTGCTTTTTAACCAAGGACTTTTCAAGACAATAAAAAATAAAAAGTGGACCTGTGTAAACAAAATTAAGAAAACTGATTTATTCTTAGGGTTCTGATTTGTCTATCTCAAACTATACAATACAAACTGCTTTTACTCCATCCATAATCCTGTCACTACCCTGCTTTTAAAAGCCCAGTTTGGTCTCCATACCGTCTACCCTAGCCTACAGGGTAGACTCCAAAATTTTTGGCTTCATGTTCCAGGCATCCTTGAGCCTCATTTTTCTTACTTTCAACCAGACATACTACTTTCCAGCCTCACTGCATTTTCCATTTTTCCATAAACAGGCCAGGACCTTTCACAACTCCCTGCTTTGCCCCTGTTTCCACTGCCCAGGATGCCTTTCACCCTCTCTCCTCTTGTCTTTTTGGAAACTTCCTCTTTGAGACCCAGCATAAACCTCAATTCCTCTGTGAAGCTCTTTCTGACTATTCCAGAATTCTCTCAAATGTCTTGTTTCACCTGTTGCCCCAGCACTTTGTACATTGGTTATAGTACTGTTATAGAAATTAGTTTTGAGACTCTTCTCCCTCTGGCTTCTTGATGGCAGGACCTGGTATAGTGTGTGGCATACAGAGTCTTTCAGTACATGCTCCTTGAATGTTTCCGCAGTTAGAAAGATCAACAGGTTGGCAAATTTAGTTTTATTTGGCATTGTGTTCTCCTACCTCCCCTCCCCCCCAATACCCTCAGGTTAAATAAAAACTCCCAACAGGGGATTTACACGGTTTATTGTTGCTAATTTAACCAAATTTAGAGGTTTGTTCTTAGGATTACTTCATTTTAAAATTTGCGCTCATGTACTATATTGGTAGAAAAGATTGACTTTTGCCAATATTGTTCTCCTAAAATGTCTTGAGACAAAACGTATGAACCAGGATTTGGTAAAAGAAGTGGCTTTGTTTAGTCTGTAAATTACTGGGTTAATGACTGATGGGGGTTGGGGTTGGTCCTGGGAATTGTGTTAGGGAGAAGTGTTAGTTACCTTCCTGTTTCTTGGCCTTAGAATACCACCTTAACTAGGGCTTCCCTGGTGGCACAGTGGTTAAGACTCCGCCTGCTAATGCAGGGTACACTAGTTCGACTGGTCGAGTGGTCGAGCCCTGGTCGAGCCCTGGTCGAGCCCTGGTCTGGGAAGATCCCACATGCCATGGAGCAACTAAGCCCGTGAGCCACAACTACTGAAGCCCGCGTCCCTATGAGCCCGTGCTCCGCAACAAGAGAAACCACCGTCAATTAAGACCCAACGCAGCCAAGAAATAAATAAATAATTTTTTTAAAAAAAGAATGCACCCTTAACTCTAGCCAGCCATCTTAGAAAATGCTCCTGGTAGGAAGGTAAAAGGATTTGCAACTACATTACTGAGAAAAGTATCAAAACACTCAGTATTGGGTCAGCTGTGTCCTTGACATAAAAGAAACAATTTATAGCTCAACCAAATGAAAAACTCATTTTTCTTTCTATATAAGCTCTTTTTCTTTTCCTTTCCTATCTTAACATCATGACATTCCTCCCTAGCATTAGGCATAATGGCATGATTATGTTTTCCTCCATTTCGGGTTATTCCTCTCGCCTTGCAACCCCTCCTTATTCCTTTATCGCTTTCAAAGTTTCCATTCTCCGTTCCCTTACTTTTACTCCCTCCCTCTTTTTTCCCAGCTAGCTCACCCCGCCCCTCACCGTCACCACCTTCCCTCCCCTTCAGGCTCCTTCCCGCTCCTTCTCCCGCCACCACCCCTCCCTGCCCGCCTCGCGTTCGGGAAGCTCCAATCAGGAGCTCCGAAGGTGTCTCGAAGGCCCGCCCCCTCCCCCCTTTCCACTTCTCTACCCCCCCTTCTCCCTCCCCCACCCCACCCCCACTCAAGTCCTGCGGACCTGGGGGCTTCGGGATCTGGGCGCTATGAAAAGTGTCTGCTCAGTCACTTCCGGTAAGGGCGTTGCGGCGCGAAGCTTCCCGCGGGACCGTTTAGGAGGGGGTGGAAGTAACCGGTGGGCCGGGGGCGGAGAGTGCTGCCTGGGAAGGGGAGCGGGAGAGGGAGGGGGAGGGAGAGCGAGCGCGAGCGTCTCGAGCGCCTCAGCGGCCCCTTTCCCGCCGCCTCCCCACAAGCCAGCTCCCCCGCCCCCCGGCCGCCTGCAGTGCTGCTCTCCACCCCCCACTCTCGCGGACTAACACCGCCCCTCCTTCGCCGCCGCGTGACCGGAAGTGGCGCCATCTTTAGCTTCTTGTGCTATTGACAATAACAAGCTCCGGTTCTCTCCCCCTCCCCCCTCCCCCCAACCACGGCATCTCCCCTCCCAGAGAGAGGGAGAAAAGGAGGAGGAGCTGCAGCCTCACAGACTTACTGAGTCGCTCCTGCAGAAAGGGGGGAGAGAGACCGAAAAGCAGGGGAGGGGGACGGCACGGCCGTTTACCTGTCTGCCTCCTCATTCGCTCTCCCCCCCTTGTTCTGCTCACTCCTGGTGTCAGCCTATCCTCCTTCCCAAACCCTCCCATTCCCCCGGTGGAGCCCCCCCTTCACTTTCCTTCTCGTCCTCTGTGTTTCTCCTCTCTTTCTTCCCTTCCCCCTCTAGCATTGCCACCTTCTCTCCTACACGCACTCAGGCATATAAACGTAGGTTTTTGATGCTCGTCTGCCTGTTGACCCCGCTATTTTCATGTTTCCAACAGGTTTTTCTTCCCCCAATCCCTCAGCTGCTGCTGCTGCTGCTCAGGAGGTCAGATCTGCCACTGATGGTAATACCAGCACCACTCCGCCCACCTCTGCCAAGAAGAGAAAGTTAAACAGCAGCAGCAGCAGTAGCGGCAGTAACAGTAGTAACGAGAGAGAAGACTTTGATTCCACCTCTCCCTCCTCTTCCACTCCTTTACAACCCAGGGATTCGGCATCCCCTTCAACCTCGTCCTTCTCCTGCCTGGGGGTTTCAGTGGCTGCTCCCAGCCACGTACCGATACAGAAGAAGCTGCGTTTTGAAGACACCCTGGAGTTTGTAGGGTTTGATGCGAAGATGGCTGAGGAATCCTCCTCCTCCTCCTCCTCATCTTCACCAACTGCTGCAACATCTCAGCAGCAGCAACTTAAAAATAAGAGTATATTAATCTCTTCTGTGGCTTCGGTGCATCACGCAAACGGCCTAGCCAAATCTTCTACCACCGTCTCTAGCTTTGCTAACAGCAAGCCTGGCTCTGCTAAGAAGTTAGTGATCAAGAACTTTAAAGGTAACCAAGGCCAAAATCCATAATCATCTAAGGATTTGACACTTGAGTGGTCACGTGCTCTATTTATGTTAATATATTAAACAGTATAGAGGTGGCCTAATGTTTTATGCATAATCAGTGAGGTGGAGGGAGGTCCTTTTTGGGTGGAGGGTTCATTTTCCGGGGGTGGTTAGTATCCTTGTGCTGAAGCAGACACCAGGTGTTTCTGTGCAGTATTTTGAGGTCTGTCTCACCCTATAGTATCTAATCTGTTATTCCTTATAACATTGACAATCGATATGATTGATCCGGATTTTACAGGTGAGAAATTTGTATTCTAAAAAGGTTTATTTATTTCAGGTGCATAGTGAACCTTGGCACTGTTGGGATTTTTATTTTTATCCTTCAGTAGGCCACGTTATCTAGTCCCTAGAAATGCAGGTAGGACTAGTGATTTTTTTCATGTTCAAAGAAGACTTATAGTTAGATTTATAATGTTGAATACTACACTCTTGAAACTCATTGTGGAAGCAATAGTTGGAGAAAAGTATTTATGATCTCTGCATTTCTTTCCAAAGGTAGGGTTTGGAAGTGAAAATACTGTGTATACACAGTAGTAACTCTGTGTACCACTAGTCTAAAGATAGGAACAATTACTACATCTTTTTTTTTTTTAATCACTGAAATGGGTCTTAAAGTACTGACCTGCGGCTTTTAGGAAAATTTGTTCATTTCAAGTTTTTGAGATATGTGCTTGAGAGTATTGTGAATGCATTGATGCAAATGTAAAATCAACAATTTTTTAAAATGTAATTGAGCTGAATTACTTTTTAATCTCTTGAGTGTGTTTCTGTTTCTCTGACTTTTTCGACACCCTTAACTGGCAAGTAGTGGATGCTAAAATGTTTATTAAATGGGCAAGTAAAATGAATGAACTAAAGTAATATTTACCAGATCAGTGCCTTGTGGCTAAATATTAGTATTGAGAAAATTAGATTCTCCATGCTTGTATTTTCAACATTAGTGTGGAAATCAGTAATATGCTCTATTTTGTCTTAAGCAGAGCATAGTGTTGTTTATTTTTAACCTTTTCTTTTTTCTATCACTCCTCTCCCACCTCCAGGCTCTCAAGTGTTGTAATCTTTCTGATTTAATAGTAGACCTTTCTGAAGTAAATATGAATTGTAATTGACTAATTTGTTCACTGTTTTATTTAAAATATATCAATTTAATAGCCAAGGATTTTTAAAGAGATGAGCTATGACCCTAATTGCATTTGTATACTGGTTTCAGAGATTTGGTTTGGGTTTTTTTCTCCCCCTCCCAAAATAAAAACACATTATTAAGGTATCTGGATGTTTTAATAAAAAATATACTCATTGCTGGTCAATAAAGTTTAAATTAAAGCCTGGATTAAGATGTTCCTTTCCATTCTGAAAGTGCTACATAGGTTCTGGAGTTGTTTGGATGTTTTAATTTTTTTATATTTCACTCTGCTCATAAACGCAGTTTAAATTAAAACATGAATTAAGATGTTTCTCTCCATTTCTGTAGATGCTACATAAATAAGGGGGTCAAACAGACCTGAGTTAGAATCCCAGTTTTACCATTGACTAGCCATGGTGACCTTGGGCAAGCCTTACTAAATGAGTCTTCCAGCCTCAGTTGCAAAATAGGGATAATAATACTTTCCTTAGGACATTATTAGGAAAATTAAGATGTTTATAAAGTACCTTGTACATAGTAGGCACTCAGTATTTTAAATTTCAGGTGCAAAATTCATGTTGACTTTGGTTTACACATGATGGGATAGGATCAGGATTGTTATTTTTTTGTCATTCTTGAATTTTTATTTTTTGAAGCAATTCAGTCAATAGCAGAAAAAAACCCTCACCTTCAGTTTTAATAGGTGAGTCAAAATGACTTACACAGTATCCTGGCATTTCAAATTTTATACTTTATACTAAGCCTAAATATAATGGTTACTTTAATAGTTAGATATAATACTTACAACAATTTACCCTTAAAGAGCAATAATACTAGTATTTTATGGATATTTTCATTAATAGTAATACATATTATTAATAGTAGTACATATTATTCTGTATAGTAATTATTCTGTAATAGTAATACATATTATTCCTACATATTATTCTGATTATCAACCTTTTACATATCATCTAGATAAGCCTAAATTACCGGAAAACTACACAGATGAAACATGGCAGAAACTGAAAGAAGCAGTGGAAGCTATCCAGAATAGTACTTCGATTAAGTACAATTTAGAAGAACTCTATCAGGTATGTATTAACTTGGATTGCCAGATTTGGTTAGCGTAAATTGAGGTGCAATGTATATGGATTTTACTTTCTGAAATGGGCGCTTATGTAGATTTTTGGTTCCCTTCTAATTACAATTTCTTGATTAATGTATGCACTCTGTTTTATAATCAGACCATATATTCTGACATAAACTATGGGTACAGTCTTATTGGTATAAATTGGGCTTATCTTGGACCCTTCTAATTAGGATTTACAGTTAGGAGTACCTTGCTGTAATAAGTTTGACCTATAATAGAATCCTATAGCCTGGATCCCAAAGATGATTTCTGGTGACATGTCATTCTGTTGTGATACTTCTTGCTAAGTGATGTTACCTATATAGGAAAGCCCTCAAGAAATGCAGATATTCTCCATATACTTTATTCTGCGTCTTTGCTGTTAGCATACTTTTGCCATTTCTTTCTCTTGTTCTTTATGTTTGTCTTTTCTCCTGGTGTACAAGACATAATACCTTAGCCCAAAAATGATCAGCAGGTTGTAGTTCAGCAACTTGGTCTGAGGTTCAGGTTTGTTTCTTTTGCTTAACAAATGGATCTGTATTTGAAGTGTTGAACTTAAATATACAATTAAGGGCAATTCCTGATTTAGACTTCTTGCTACCAAGATACTTTGACCTACTGTATTTTTGCCACAACCAATTCAAGAAGTTACTTTCCATTATAGCGTCAGCAGTTTCATATTAAAAAAAAAATCCAATGGCTTGAGTTTTTGTATTGATGAGTACTTTGTAAGAAATTATGTTGGTTCAGTTTATCAGAATTCATAGTTTTCATCTATTCATTTTAGTTGTAGAGATAGTATGGTGATGGACAAACAGTGGATTAGGAGTCAAAAGACAAAGGGATCTAGTTTTGGCTCTATTACCCTTGTGGTCTTGGGCAAGGTACTAAACCTCTCAGCTTCTGTTTCCTCCTTTGTAAATGGGGGAAGAACTCCTGCTCTGTCTACCTCACAGTGTTGCTTATAAGACTCAAATAAGATGTTTGTGAAAAACACCTTGAAGCACTATGATAGAAATATAAGTTGATGTTATCACTAGTTAAATTTTTTCATAAGGCACAGTATGACTTTTTCACTTGTAATATGTCAATTGAGATCACCAGTTTCTGTTGCTGTTTAAATATAATGCGTCAATGCATGCCAAACACTCAGAACGGTGCCAAATACATAGTAATGATGCTGTGTAATATTATAAGCATTATAATGCTATGTAAGTGTCAGGTAGTAGTCAGTAGTAGTTCTAAGGTATTAAGGGTAAGCCCACCTCATTTGGCTATGTTGGTATATTACACATGTGGCTCCTGAGTTGTACAGTAATAAAAGTAGAATTACAGTTGGAAAGGCCTTAAGCAATTATGTGGTCCAGTATCTTTTCTTCATATAGTGTTATGTGACAGCCTACAAAGTAGAATTATCTCATTTAAGCATTATAGAAACCCTTTGTGAAGTAGATAAGGTAGTAGTTATCCCTACTCTATTGATGAGGAAATGGAGTCTCAGGGACTCCGAAGTCTAGAGTCGCGTATTGGCAGAGCAGGGGACTTAAACCGAGATGCCCAAGTTTTTAGTCCAGTGCACTTTCACTAATACACCACAGCACTTCACATACCTCTGTAGTGCAGTGTTTGAAGCAAATAGTCTTACTTTAGGAAAAAAAACTCTGTCATCAAAGAAGGTAATTTTTTGGGGCTTCCCTGATGGCGCAGTGGTTGAGAATCTGCCTGCCAGTGCAGGGGACACGGGTTTTTTTTTTTTTTTTTTAAAAGACAGTTGGGTCTTCTTACTTTTTTTAAAAAATTAATTAATTAATTAATTAATTTTTGGCTGTGTTGGGTCTTCGTTTCTGTGCGAGGGCTTTCTCTAGTTGTGGCAAGCGGGGGCCACTCTTCATCACGGTGTGTGGGCCTCTCTCTATCGCAGCCTCTCTTGTTGCGGAGCACAGGCTCCAGACGCACAGGCTCAGTAGTTGTGGCTCACGGGCCTAGTTGCTCCGTGGCATGTGGGATCTTCCCAGACCAGGGCTCGAACCCGTGTCCCCTGCATTGGCAGGCAGATTCTCAACCACTGCGCCACCAGGGAAGCCCAGGGGACATGGGTTTGAGCCCTGGTTCAGGAAGATACCACATGCCGTGGAGCAGCTAAGCCCGTGCGCCACAACTACTGAGCCTGCGCTCTACATCCCACGAGCCACAACTACTGAGACCCCGTGCCACAACTACTGAAGCCCGCATGCCTGGATCCCATGCTCCACTACGGGAGAGGCCACAGCAATGAGAGGCCCGCGTACCGCAGCAAAGAGTAGCCCCCCGCTCGCTGCAACTAGGAAGAAGCCCGCACGCAGCAATGAAGACCCAACGCAGCCAAAAATAAATAAATAAATTAATTAATTAATTTAAAAAAAGGTAATTTTTTTGCATTCGTGCATGTATGTGGTGTTTCTTTGGATATGCTGGCGTACAGCATCTTTAATTTCAGTAATGTGTTACTTTACATATTTCATATTTATGACATTTTAAAAAATTTTTATTTACTTACTTGTTTATTTGGTTGCTCCAGGTCTTAGTTGCGGCAGGCGAGCTCCTTAGTTGTGGCTCACGGGCTCTTTAGTTGTGGCATGCGTGTGGGATCTAGTTCTCTGACCAGGGATCGAACCTGGGTCCCCTGCATTGGGAGCTCATAGTCTTAACTGCTGCGCCAACAAGGAAGTCCCCATATTTATAACATATTGATTGTAGTTGCTAATGAACCCTATTTACTTTACCTTGAATATTTTTCTAGAGCTTTTGGGTTAAAAAAAATACTTTTTCTGATAAATTGATTCTGTTAAATCCCTTTGTGTTTCAAGAGCTCACAGCTCACATTTTTTGTGTTTTTCCTTTCTTGTACTTCAGAATTTTTACCTGCTGTTGTTCAGTTGCCTTTCTTTAGCCTAAAGTCAGTGTTACAACTTTTCACTCTTTGCATTTTTCATAGTACTTTACTACTTCTGTGATAATAAATTCAAAAGCATTTGTTTCTAGCTCTTTTACTGTTTTTGACCTTAATTTTATAAATGCTCCTTGGGATTGTTCTCAGAAAGATTATTTTGAGGTGTTCAAGTTCAAAAAAGAGGATAAAAGGATAAAGGGAGTAAAATTATTTCATACCATCTGGATTTCAGGTGCTTGTTTGATTTTTAACAGGTTGAAATGTAATTTAAAAGTACTCTTCTAAAATTGAAACAATATAGAAGTATGTAGTGTACCAAACAAAAGTTCTCCAAACTCCTCATCACCCCCCATCCCCCCCACCCCCGTCCCTGAAGTAAACACTTAACTTGGCATATGTCTATGCAGAACTTTTTTCTATGAATGAAAAACCATTTTGCTTTAAGGCTTAAGCATGGAAGTCTTCCCTAGTGTGGATTGCATATACTACCTCATAAGTTTTTAATTTCTAGAAAAGAACGTGCTGTTCTGAGTATATTTGCGATAAGTAAATGTTGTCTTTCAAAAGTGATTTAAAGTGTGACTTGTACCTGAGTTTAAAAATTATCTTTCCTCCACAACCTTGAAATCCTGTTAAGAGTGAGGCAGTGGTTCATGTTGTTTTGGTTTGGGTTTTTTTGTTTGTTTGTTTGCTTGTTTGTTTTTGATTGACTACAGATAGGGGTATGGTAAATGCACTGACTTTTGAGTTGATCAGCCTGCCTTAGATTTGAGATCTGCCACTCATGATAACTTTGGGTGAGTTACTTCTCTAATCCTTGGTTTCCTCATTTGCAAAATGGGGAGACTACCTATATGGCAGGGTTGTTCAGTTGTAAATAAAATACTGCCAAAACGTACTTACTACACTGCCTGCTGTATGTCCGTGTCATCAGTGATGATGATGATAAGTAGTATTTGAGTCTTTAAAAAAGGTATCTTTAAGATTATGTTTTATTATACAGCTCTAAAACCACACATGTTTTTAAATTCTAAATCACACTGGGCCAGAACAGCTGGCTGATAAATAGATTACATCCCAAATATGCATCAGAAAACATCATTAGCCAAATTGAAAAAATAATAGAAAAAGAGAACTCTCTAGGAACAGTGTCCCTCCGCACTGCTCAAGAATGTGTCTTGTTTTTATATGTGGTATCTTAATAGTTGGAATCTTGGTTTTGGCGTGTGACTTTTTTACTAAGTGATATTTTAAGTAATGGGATTATTTTCCTCATGTTCTCAGCCTTGTGTGAATAGCTGTGTAGTGTTTTTAAATCAGCTACCTTTTTTGGAGCTGGCTGGTTTCTGTATGAAAGTGTTACATTTATTCTTAGTATAAATTTTTAGCTATTATCTTTGAAGGTAAGCTTAGTCCATACTTCAATTCCGATGAAAATAATTTCATCATTAATAATGAGAACTCTTGTTTGGTTAGCTTTTTGTGAAATAAATCTTAAATAACAGAGCCTTTCAATTAATGATTCATTCATCAAGTACATGACCGCAAGACTGGAAGCAAATAGTGCATCCATCTGAGTATAGGTTATTTTCCATTGTAAAATCGGGTTTCTTAAGCAGTCAGTGGAGAGCAGGTAGTAGATTCTTAGCAGAGGTGACAAGCTATTATATTGATGACTAGGTATTGTGTTCTGTAAGTTTAACCTTTGATGTGTTTAAGCTTAGTCTGTCACGTTACTATTACTCCTCTTTTTACTGAATTGTTAATACTATCCCTGCTATTTATCCCAACTACAAATTCTTAGTCCTTGATAATTTGTCTTATTTAAGCTCTTTTTTACTAGATGTAAAAAGAGAAATAATTTAGGTTTCATTGTTCGGCTTCCTTTCTGCAAATTCTTAGTTTTTGATATATTTTGATTATCTTATTTTAGGCATTTTTACTAGATGTAAAAAGACATAATTTTGAGTTTTATTGTTGTATCAGTTGTTGAAAAGTTTTGTGGTATGCTTTTCTTTCTCTCTTTAAACATTATGGTTTGAAAAATAAGCCCCAACCTGTTAGGCCAGTGACCAGAGTTCAGCACCCTGGTGGGAATTTACTATCTTTCTTAAGTGTCTGTTGTTGCTAAATCAGAAAATTTTCCAGATTTCCTCCCTTACCATTTATTTTCGCATTCTTTGTATTTTTTATCCTTATTCTAATCCTCTTCATTTTTTTATTCTAGTCTTCTTACCCTCATTTCCACTCTTTTCCTCATCCCAAATGCAAGCTTATGTGCCTTTGCTGTTTCTAAATCTTATATTCTGCAAATTTCAGGAACTATAGTTTTGCATTTCATTTGCTACACGTTTATATTTTCTTAGGAGTTCTTTTTTTTCTTCAGACAAACATGTGTTTGATGCAGTGTATGAATTTTGGAGGGAGGGGGCTGGGATTTGGAGGAATAAAAGTTAAAACCTTATTAGAATGTTTTTATCTTATATCCGACTACCTGCAAAAAGGATTTAAGGCAGCATATTTAACCAGTAGTGATTGGGAGCTTAAGTAAAAAAAAGATAGTTTTATTTAAGAGACTTCTAGAATTATCCAGAATGTTTAATACAAATAGTTACCTGTGAAACAAGGTTATATTAGTAATAATTATACCAGATCAAACTTCCAGGGATTTCCAGAGTGTTTAGTGAAATGTAAAATGATACATTTCTAAAAGTGCTTTTCAAAGATCTGGAATAAAATAGAGTTTACCTCAAGCTCCTCAGTAGTGATTTAACACTTATTCATGTTTCTATCCCAGCACCTAACAGGACAGAGTACTTAGTAAACACCCCATTCTTGTTGAATCAGTGACTGCGTGACTGCTTACTGTGTGCACAGCTGGACAAATGCCATGGGCATATAGAGATCACTTAGTCCTTGCCCCTAAGGCACTTATATTTTAGTAGGTTCATGAAATTAGTAGTTTGTGACCAGCATTTTTTAAAAAAGGTAAAATAGAAAATATCGGAGTACATCACACATAGTAATGGTAAGTACAGTTTCATGAAGATTTTGTTTCAATTACATAAATTTTATGTATAATGGATTGTGACATAAAATGTATTTCTTACTGTGGCTTGTCAAAAACTTTTGGAAGCCACTGTTTTAGGCACACATGATTGCTCCAAACAAACCTTGCTTGAAATTGAGCAAAGCAGAGTATTTAGATCACGGGGTGTATGGAAGATTATAGACAGACATGAGAGTAAAATAATGGTAATATTGAGCCTTGAATGCCATGCTAAAAAGTACGGTGGTGGGGAAGATAGGGTTTTATTGGGGGAGGCAAGTACTGAAGTTTTTTGAATAGTTAGTATATTCATCTGATTCAAAGTCCCAAAAGTATTACAGAGCATGTAGTAAAAAGTTTCACTTCCACTCCATCCTCCAACCCTGCTCCCCCAGCTAATTCCCCTCTCGACAAACATAATTGGGGGTATCATTCCAGAAATGGTTCATGTGTGTAAAAACAACTGTGTGGAGGTTTTTTAAATTAATTTTCTTTTTTTTTTTTTTACATAAATGATAGTAGACCATGCACCACACCATTCAGTCCTTTGTATTTTTTTATACCACTTATGGGATTTCTCCATAATGGTACCTGAAGAGCTTGATGGAAAAGTTCTTAAGGAATGGAAATTACTAAATCTGGTCTATATGTTAAGCAGTCAAGGCTAAATTAGAGAAGCAGGATGTTCTTTTCCATCTTGACCTTCAAAACTCACCTTAGATCCTCCTGCCTTTTCCTTTCCTTCTGTTGTTGCTTCTCATATCTTAAACCACTCTCCAACTAAACACAGGTGAAGCTGTATGCATATGAAGACCAGCTTAATTCTCTTATTTCTCACTATTCCCATAAGTTCTTTATCTATTTCCCCCTGGGTCTTTGGGACTCCACCTCTTTACTTGTGCTCTGGAAGCCTTTCCTGACTTACCTCTGCCCTAAAGATTGGGTTAGGGACCTCACCTCTATCTTATCTCCATCATAGCACCCAACACAGTGTATTGTAATTATATGTTTTCTGACCAGTTTTCTCCTTATGCTGTAAGCCCCTTCTGTGTGCAGGACACATTGCTAGTTATAGGTACATTAGTTTTTTGAATATTTACTATATTCACCTGGTTCAAAGCCCAAAAAGTATTAAAGAACATATAGGTACATGAGCACATGGTCTCTTTCTGTCATTAAAGAGAGTTGGGGGACAGGTTATACACATTAAGAGATACAGTATTGACTCAGGGACAAGTCAGTGTCGTATGATTGGTGATAGTGCCAAATGAGTCACTGGTAGCCAAGGCAATTAAGGAAAGCTTATTGGAAGAAGTGGAACCTAGCTGAGTAGTAAGGGAATATGGTATCTTGTGTAAGAAGATAAATAGATGTGATGAGAACTAATATATGGAAGAAAGAGTAACAGAGCAGAAGGGAATGGTGAAGGAGGACTCGGAAAAGTACTGCAGGTGGGAAATGTGGAGAAGGTAAAATACAAAGAATCTAAGCAGGAAAACGAGAAATGCTGAGAAAATTAGTCACTCAAAAAGAACACCAAGATACAATGAGAAGACTACTAAAGGAGGAAGGGAGAGAGTCCATAGAGGACTAACGTGAACCAGTCAGGCACATGAAATAAACATAAACACACCCTTAGGCATTTGTGGCCTGACCCAAGGCCCCATGGAAAGTGGTGGCCAGCAGAGACTTAGCCTTCTTATTCCTCCTTAGCTGCTATATCTAAGTGGTCTGCTGTTTCCTGGTAAGGTGTAGTGCCTTTCCTCCTTTGGTATAAGTGGTTTCCTTTAGGCTTTCTTTTCATTTGCTAGTTTATTTGCTGGACCTGCATGCTGGGAATATGACTTCCAACTACATATTTATAAAATTCCACTCCAACCAACAGGACTTGGATGGTCCCTTAGAGTCAATTATAATGGAATTTTTGCCTTCTGTTGTGGTGAGAAAAAAATCCTGGTGTTATACTTAAGTCATTACTAGTTGGAATTGTAGATTATATCAGAGTTCATCCAAAGAGTTTTACCATGCCTGTTGGATTAAATTTGAAAGTCTTTTCATGCACATAAGAAGAAACTCACTGAAATCTCAAGTTTGTCCTTTTGGGATCTGAGTATAAAAGACCAATTCAACTATTAGAATGAAGTAAAAATTCAGTATTTCTTTAGTAATTAACGTTTATTCCATTGTGCAAATTTTAAAACCTCTATTTATTTAAATATTCTTAAGCTGCAATGTTGGAGAAAAATCCTTGTGTATAATTATATCATACTCATTATAATACTGCTAGCAATAAATTCTGCATTGCTCTGTTCAGGAAAACCAAAGAAAGTATAAATAAATTTTATTTCAGTGGTGGTTGGACCACCCAACCCATCTAATAAACAATTGGTGAAATTATTTTCAAACTCAAAATGGAATTCTGCTTATGAAAACAATTAACATTTTTAAGAACAAGACAATTTATATGTAGCAGTTGTTACAAATTGGTCTTCACAAGGTGAGAATTTGGCTTGATTCCCTCCATCCTTAACCTGTACTGCCACAATAAATGTATTAATTTGTGTGTGTGGGGGTTGGTATAGTACACTGGTTATGAAAAAAGTTCACTACCCATGTTGATATTTTGCTATTTTACCTTGTGTTTTAAATGGACGAATAATCCTTTTTAATAAGCCGACATGGTAGAAATAACAAATAATAGGAATTTGATGTAAGTAATCAAGAAATCCCCCCTCCCCGCCCCATTCACTCCGTAAGAAAGTATGTGTTTAATTTTGCAGGCTGTGGAAAATCTCTGTTCTTACAAGATTTCTGCAAACTTGTACAAACAGCTGAGACAGATTTGTGAAGATCACATCAAAGCACAAATTCATCAGTTCAGAGAATATCCTTTTAAAAACAAAAAACCTTGTATTTTCATCTATCCCTACCTCTCTGTCCCTCACTTTTAAACCCAGCTTAAAATGGAATGCCTGTGTTTTGTAGATTTATTTTTTGTTCATCTTGCCTCTAGAGTAAGAAGATGCAAAATTTGACTTTTTATCTCTAATTAGGGTCCAAATCTACATTGTACTATTTTTTTTTTAAAGATTTATTTATTTATTGATTGATTGATTGATTGCTATGTTGGGTCTTCGTTTCTGTGCGAGGGCTTTCTCTAGTTGTGGCAAGCGGGGGCCACTCTTCATCGCGGTGCGCGGGCCTCTCACTATCGCGGCCTCTCTTGTTGCGGAGCACAGGCTCCAGACGCGCAGGCTCAGTAGTTGTGGCTCACGGGCCTAGTTGCTCCGTGGCATGTGGGATCCTCCCAGACCAGGGCTCGAACCTGCGTCCCCTGCATTAGCAGGCAGATTCTCAACCACTGCACCACCAGGGAAGCCCTACATTGTACTATTAATGTAAATAAATAAAATGTGTTTATGTCTTTACTCTTTTTGAGGAAAGATAATTGGGAAATAATAAACTGAAAACGCAATGCTCAGTTATGTCTAAGACTTGTTTTTTGTTGTTCTGGCCTAGTGGCTTTCAGGATCTTAGTTTCCCGACGGGGGATTGAACCTGTGCCCCCTGCAGTGGAAGTGCAGAGTCTTAACCACTGGACCTCCAGGGAAGTCCCCTAAGACTTGTTTTTTTTGTTTGTTTGTTTGTTTTGTTTTTTTTAAAGACAGTTTTTTTGTTTGGGTTTTTTTTTTTTTTTTTTTTTGCTGCTTTGGGTCTTTGTTGCTGCGTGCAGGCTTTCTCTAGTTGTGGCAAGCGGGGGCTACTCTTCATTGCGGTGCTCGGGCTTCTCATTGCGGTGGCTTCTCTTGTTGCAGAGCATGGACTCTAGGCACGCGGGCTTCAGTAGTTGTGGCACGCAGGCTTCAGTAGTTGTGGCATGCGGGCTCTAGAGCGCAAGCTCAGTAGTTGTGGTGCACGGGCTTAGTTGCTCCACGGCATGTGGGATCTTCCCGGATCAGGGATCGAACCCGTGTACCCTACATTGGCAGGTGGATTCTTAACCACTATGCCACCAGGGAAGTCCCACTAAGACTTGTTTTTAGAGGTATTTTTTTTTTAGTGGGATCTAACATGTTTTTACAGTTTAAGAAGTAGCATTTTGTTTCATAATTAAGTGCTGTTTAGTTTCATTTAGTACGTAGGGCATTCCGTATTTAAGACAAATGTGCTCTTACGTTGCATATATTACTTGTACTAAGCACTTTTAAAATATCCTTAACGTATATCTCACGGATTCATTGGATAGTGTTCTTTTTCTAAAGAAGATCGATAGATGTTGGCAAAACCATTGCAGACAAATGGTAAGATGGAAAAAGCATTACATTTCAGCTAAATATTGTAGTTAAAATAAGTTTCTTCAAATACAGGAATGCTAGTTTTAAAAGCTTTGCAATGGGGGGACTGAAACTAATTTTGGTTGAGTTTTCTATTTTAAAACTGCAAGTTACAGGTAAACCAGTATTTTAGAATGACTTGCACCTTATGATCATTTTTATTTTTGTAACACGTAAGCAAAAAGTATTTATCTCATTAAAAAAGTTACATTTTGCCTGTCAGTTTTGATGGCTATCCCACTCGCTATTTGGTTACTTGTGAAGGTGCCTGATGGTTCTGCATTTTAGCTTATTCGGATCACAACCTTTTCCTTTTTCCCTAATCTGGTATTATTTTAAACCTTATATTCTGCAAATTAAAAATCTTAAAATCCATCCCACCCACCCAAAATCCCACGTATACAGTTTAAGGCAGTTTCACCCTGAGGACTGTTGCTGAGGAAAAATCGTATGCCCCTTGATTCTGTTTTTATTTTTAGTTGCTTCTCAGATTGCAAAGAAGTCATAGACCATTTTAAGTGTCTTCTTTTTTTTCTGGAAACTGCAGCAAGAATTAAGGTTTATTAATAGTTTAATAAAAATGGTGTGGGCATATTCTCAGGTAGATGTGTTTATCTGTATGTTTGATCCTAGTAGTCTAGTATATATACAAGTAAACCCTGCAATCTTATTTTATAAAATATTTAAGCTTCACAAAATATAAAAAATTGTTTGATTTCTTTTTTTCATTGGCAGATCATGATCAGGAGCATTTTTTTGTTTCTGGATAGGACTTACGTTCTTCAAAATTCAATGCTACCCTCCATTTGGTAAGGATACCAGAAAAAAATTATGAAAAGATTTGTAACAAATCATAGTCAAATCTTAATTACACTAATAGAGAGTGATACTGTGAATATTCTCCTAAAAACTCATATTTGGCTTCTAGACTTCTGTTTATAGCAGTTTTACCTTGTTAATTATGTTTTGCCTATGCTAATATTGGAGATCGCTAACATTCCCTGGGCATATAATAACTTATGAAGAAGTTTCTTTGTTAGCCAAGGGGACTAAAGTTTGCTCTGGATTGTCTGAGTGTGCATCATTTTGTTGCTGATCAAGAGTTCACTCATTATCTTTTAACATTATTGTGGAAAATTCCATGTATACACAAAAACAGAAGAGTATAATGAGCTCTTCCCCCCACCATGTGCCTAGCATCTACCTACAGCAATTATCAGAGTTTACTGATTTTTGAGTACTGAAGCCAGATGACAAATGAGCAATTAAGCCTTCATTACCAGTACAGTGAAGACCATTTTATAGCTTTGAACTAATTTTGTCTCTTGATTTGACCAAGGAAGAAATCTACCAAAGAAAATAATACAATAAAACTTAGTTATGGAGGAAGATGGGAATTTAGCTTCAGCTTTCATTAAAGACAAAATGAGTTTCCTGTATGCTTTAATCTAATAATGTTATTTAAAATTAAATGTGTGGATTTTATACTTTTACAATTGCTGCTTCAAAGCCTGGAACCCTAATTAACATGTGGTGAGAAGTTAAGCAAGCCTCTCCAGAAGTGGTGTTGTCGTCAATTAATTTAGATTATATATATTTTTTATTTTAGGGATATGGGACTGGAGTTATTTAGGGCTCATATTATAAGTGATCAGAAAGTCCAGAATAAGACAATTGATGGCATTCTTCTTTTGATTGAGAGGGAAAGGAATGGTGAAGCAATTGATAGAAGTTTACTCCGAAGCCTTTTAAGCATGCTCTCTGATTTGCAAGTAAGTCAACTACTTCACTTACTACAGAGCTGATTGCTATCCCTAATTTGATGTTTAAAAAGCAAGCTCAGGGAATTCCCTGGCGGTCCAGTGGTTAGGACTCCCTGCTCTCACTGCTGAGGACCCAGGTTCGATCCCTAGTTGGGGAACTAAGATCCCAGAAGCTGCGAGGCATGACCAAAAAAATAAAAACCAAACTCATAGTGCTGTTCCCATTAAGGGCATTCAATAAACATTTACTGGATAATTGAACTCCTTTATTTTGTTACCCCTTCCCAGATTTATCAGGATTCTTTTGAACAACGATTTTTGGAAGAAACTAACCGACTCTACGCAGCCGAAGGCCAAAAATTAATGCAGGAAAGAGAGGTATTTAAAAATCATGATTAATAAATCCACTGTGTCTCACAATAGACCCTACTTTATTGAACATAAGCTGCCCTTTGCATTTATCTTCCCAACATTATGCTGCTTTTCTCTCACTTAGGTGCTCCTTTCTTTTCTCTCTTCTTAAAGGCCAGAATTCTGGATCGTAAACTCTACCTATAATTTTACATATGATTCAACCCTGTCACATTTGACAGGGCTGCTCCCAGGATCTTTTGGACTTGACATTTTCTGAATGATTTATGGGGAGGAAAACAATAATATAAAAAACTATCTTTGTAGGTTCCTGAATATCTTCATCATGTTAACAAACGTCTAGAAGAAGAAGCAGACAGACTTATTACTTACTTAGATCAGACCACCCAGTAAGTATTACATGCTCAGCCTAATAGCCTTAACCTGTGTTTTTGAGTCACTTAAGGCACTTTGGGCATCCCCAAACATGTTGTTAGTAACTATTTTCAGGTGTCTTGAGTCTTTAACAATTGTTTTCATAATGCAACCTTCGAGTTATTTTCCCTACTTAATTAGATTTAATCAAGGATTTGATAATTGGTTGTCTATGTTTAGGATGTAATTAAAAAATAGTATTACAAGCTGATGTGATCTTTGAAATCTTCAGGCTGATTAAAATTCAGTGGGTGTTCATAGGAGAAAGTATTTCTGTGCTTTCCTAAATATTACCAGCCAAGGAGTTCCTGTAAGCAGCACAGATAAATTCTTTACTTTCCTAGTGAAAGCAGAGAAATTTGGGCAAAGCCAGCCATAGCAAGACCCTTAAAATATTTATTTCGTGATGTAACAAAATTCTGAAATATGCAATGTTTTCCTTCTAGGCATAAAGTAGAGTAACTCTGAGCACAATAAATTTATACATAGGAATAGGAATATTGAAATTAACATATAATGAGCTATTTGACTCCCCCCCCCCAGGAGAGACTATAAATTTTCAGCAAAGTCAAAGTCAATAATTCTAAACTTTTTTTTTCCTTGTAGAAAGTCATTAATTGCTACTGTGGAAAAACAACTTCTAGGTGAACACTTAACAGCGATTCTTCAGAAAGGTATTTGGTAATTTACAAATAAGAGATTACTTTTAAAATGGTAGCAGCAAACAAGTAGAAAAATTTTTAAAGATTGCCCTTTTAAAAGTTTGGTAGCGTGTGGCTGCATTTCTGAGGCGGGACACAACCCCTTTTCCCTATTCATCACAGTAAACTTTCAAGAGGTGCCTGTTTCCTTAACTTAAAGGTACAGGGAGTGAGATGAGAGGAGACTACCAACTCCAGTAAAGAAACAGTGGGAATTGGGGGATTCTTGATTTAATTTTTAAGACTGCAGTAATAAGGAAATGCGTTCCTTTTTGCACTAAAATGTTTTTGTTTCTAGCATATAAAACCAAGCATTTCTATTAATCCTAAGTGATGTATGAGTATACCCTGAATTTTACTTTGACAATGCTACAAATAGGCAAAAAAGTCTTACCTTTCTCTCCAGCCATCTTTTCTTTTGTTTAAGGTATTTTAGTACATTAATGCAGTTACACTTTTATTTCATTCTGAAAGTCAAATACTTTAGAACTTCATTTAAACTTGGCCTATTGATGCATGGTTTTTGATATACCACAGGCCATATCCAATACTCTGAAATATATATATGTGTATACTAATGCAAATATGTGGCTATTGCACATATGAGGTATTTATAATGTGTATTTATGTAAACCAATTTTTATAAGTTGGTTTATACATCTCATCTACTATGCTAAATGGTACAAACCATTACACAATTTTTGTTTTTATATAAAGTAAAGTTTCCTATAGTTAGTTTTCACTTGGAAAGGTGATTGTTTCTTTGAGTTTAATTCAAAGCACATCTTTATATTAAAATCACAGGCTAGTCATAATTCAGACCAGTATCACAATAACTTATTTTTCATTAAAATATCTGACATTTTTGTTCACTTTTTTAATACCAAATGTTTCAAAATTCAGGTTTGAATAACCTCCTTGATGAAAACCGAATTCAAGATTTATCTCTCCTGTATCAGCTCTTCAGTAGAGTTCGAGGTGGCGTTCAGGTTCTCTTGCAGCAATGGATTGAATACATTAAGGTATTAACATTAACCTGTTTTTTTTTTCTCTCTCATGGCTTATAATCTATACATCTAGAGTACATATCAGCAAGAATTTCTTATTTGTTAGATCCTTTTTTTTTATTTTAAGTAATGGGCATTTTGAGAACAGTCAACCTGAGAATGATAGCTGTGTGGCAAATTAGCAATAAAACAGTTCTCTTCTTGATGTCTGATGTGATTTCTAGCTCCAATAATTATAGCAGTGAATGTGGAAGAAGGAAGAGGGCTTTTTTTGGATCCAAATTTCTTTGCTTTCTTTGATCTTACACTGAAGGCAGATTGCTGTTTTTTAAAAATTCAACCCGACTTCTTTAAAAGTAGGAAAAAGACCCTAGAGACTTCTACAATAATGCCCCATTATGATATTATATAGCCAGTGGCCATTACTTATTTTATGACTATAGATGAATGGTATCAGTCTGGATGTTTTATAACTTTATTTTTTTATTGTCTTGACTTCAAAGCCAGCTTTATTTTATTTTAATTTTTTGAGATTTTAAAGTATGTGTATCTATTTAAAATATGATTTGGGGGATTGTTTTCATTGCAGATAATTAAATTCTAATAAAAAGTCATTTTTGTTTCTTTAGGCATTTGGTAGCACTATTGTAATTAATCCTGAAAAGGATAAAACCATGGTTCAAGAATTGCTGGATTTTAAAGATAAGGTTGACCATATAATTGATATCTGTTTCCTGAAGAATGAAAAATTTATCAACGCCATGAAAGAAGCATTTGAAACATTCATTAACAAAAGACCAAACAAACCTGCTGAACTTATAGGTATTTCTCCAGTCCCTTTTCCCGGTTCTTTAATGTTCTTCTTTTACTCATAAAATTCCAGTTAACCTGAAATTTTGACAAGGTTTTGTATATTAACACCTAATTTATTTGGAGTTGCATGCTTGGTGGTTTCTAAGAAGCTGGATGCAAGGAATAAGTCCTTCATGCTAAAGAATATCTCAAAACCCACATGTCAAACATGGTCTTTCTTTGTAAGACCCTATTTACTTTTATTTATAAAAAGCTTGATAGCTGTTTTACAAACCTCCTGCAATTTAGAGGTGAGGCAGGGTGCCATTTCTTGAGGCCCACACATAGGGCTACAGGAAAGGATAGCACAAAATTACAGTTGCCAGTGAGAAAGGTAGAATGTCCAGGATGAAAATAAACCTAATAATCTGGGCTCATTTAGAGTAAAAGGTGTGGTATACTTCAGTTCTCAGTTTCTCCCACCTGGGTACCCCTTAATGTCGAGGAGGAGGTAGCTGAGAAGGTCCTTCGCCAAAAGGATAAAATTTTTTCTTTTTTTTAATTTTTGGCTGCGTTGGGTCTTCGTTGCTGCGCGCGGGCTTTCTCTAGTTGTGGCGAGCGGGGGTTACTCTTCATTGCGGTGCGTGGGCTTCTCATTGCGGTGGCTTCTCTTGTTGCGGAGCATGGGCTCTAGGCGCGCGGGCTTCAGTAGTTGTGGCACGTCAGCTCAGTAGTTGTGGCACACGGGCTTAGTGGCTCCGCGGCATGTGGGATCTTCCCAGACCAGGGATCGAACCCGTGTCCCCTGCATTGGCAGGTGGATTCTTAACCACTGCGCCACCAGGGAAGTCCCAAAAGGATGAAATTTTGTTGGTTTACTACTTAACCCTTAAAATTTTTGCAAAATTTGCTTCCTACTCTGTAATGTATCTGGTTTGTTTTAATAGAAAAGGGTTTAAGATTGCCTACCATCAGTGTAAAGTGAATACTCCAGAAGATGTGCCGTGTCTTTCAACGGCTTTGATGACCCCAGCACAGGGCTGTATACACCCCCCACCCCCGGGGTACCCATATCCCACATATCCCATTTTAGTAAGCATCAGTATGGTAGAAAGTATGTTAGATGTAGAGCCAGAAGACTTGGGTTTGAGTTGAGGCTCTTGTATTTTTTAGCTCTGTGACATTGAACAAGTCACTTGATCTCCCTGACTTTGGAGACTGTTTTAAAAATGCATGTATACATGTGAAACATTGAAAATGTCAGTATATCATACTCCTATTTGGTATTTATAGTGACCAGTACCTCATGGATACCCATGATCACTAAACAACAAACTTTCCCCCCATTTTAGCTAAGTATGTAGATTCAAAGCTTCGCGCAGGCAACAAAGAAGCTACAGATGAAGAACTTGAGAAAATGTTGGATAAGATTATGATTATATTTAGATTTATCTATGGTATGTATTTTTGTTTTAATATTTTTCTTTTAAAACAAAGCACTCAACAGAGAAACTAGCAAGTATAACCAGCCTAGAAGGTATATTTATTTGGGGGTTAGCTATTTAAAATTCTGTTACATTCCTTGCATTTAATTTATTGGGGTACTTGAGGAATGTTACTTAATTGCCTTGTGCTTTGACTTTTCCACTATTAAGAGCCTTGAATTTTGCTACTTATTTTAATCTCTAGAGTATTGATGCTAAAGCTACTAGTTGACTAAAGCTTTTCTAAAGAAAAGTTAATTCAGTCTTAATTCTTTACAGCAAAGAACTTTTGAAAGGTTTGGCACAAAAATCTACCTCTAATGTTTCTTGCATTTAGCAAACTTGGATAAAATCTATAAATTTAAATAACTTGGAGTAATGGTGCGATTTATTAAGCACTTTGAGTCAATTTTGTCAAAACCTTATATTGGAGTATTATGAGAGTTGTGTTTTATTATTTAACATAGGCAAGGATGTTTTTGAGGCCTTCTATAAGAAAGATTTAGCCAAGCGCCTGTTAGTTGGGAAGAGTGCATCTGTGGATGCTGAAAAATCAATGCTGTCCAAACTTAAACATGGTATGTTTGTCATTCTTTCTGTTCCTTTTCTTCTTTGATTTCTGAGAGAAAATGTTAGCTTAATTTTTACTCTTTCAGTCAGTTGCCTCTTTTGTCAATCATTGTATGTTCGTATGATAAAAACGTAAATTGAGTAAGCTCATTAGGTTTCCAACCTATTTACATATCCAGAGCTGTTGTGATTTTTTTTTTAAATAAAGCATTATTCTTTTATTATTTGTATAAAAGTTTCCCATTTATCTTATGCCTAAATAGTAGATAAGGTTACTACAGGATTAAAGATTTGACTCTGAATTAGTGGGGCATACACTTTGGGGTAAGGATTTTTTTTGTTCTTATGAATAGTTACAGATCATATTTCATGCTAAAGTAAGTTTTATATTTCATGTTTTCAATTCTAAATTCTGTGTTTTTACCACTTTAAAATACTGTAAATGTACAAACATCTTTAATAGAATGTGGAGCTGCTTTCACCAGTAAACTTGAAGGAATGTTTAAAGACATGGAACTTTCTAAAGACATCATGATTCAGTTCAAACAGGTAAAAGTGAGTTAAACTCTTACTTAATTCCTCCAACTTAAATGTATTTAGTTATCTCCTTACTTTGGTTTGTACTGAAGAGGATAAATAGAAACATGTATTTGTTATAAATACTTCATAGCAACTTAGATGATAGTCACAGTAGAGGAAAAAAATCACAAATGAAATGTAAGTATATTTGACCTACTTCAAAATTTATTCTCAGTATACACCCAAGATAACACAAAAATAGAAATAAAATGTATTGAACAGAAATAAGGACAAGAAAAGCTGTAGCTAGTGAGAACAGGGCTTCTAGCATCTAATCACTGTTGGTGAGTTGCATGTTCAAAGCTGGTGGTGGGGAGGGAGGAGAAGTGATAGAGTGGTTGTATAAGGCCTTTAGGGACATTGGGAATGAAAAGCTAGATCCATAGTTTTGCAGGTGTTGGTAGAAGCTGGTTTTGAAATATTTGAGATTATAGGTAATAGTGATAGCAAAGTAGATTTTCCTCTCCTGGGGTTTTAATAATGACTTCTTTACCACTATATTGCTACGGTGGGAAATGAGAGTGGAAGACTCAAGAGAAAGATCAGGGTCAGTAGGATCATGGGTCCTGTAGTAGCTACAGAATAGGGTTTATTTGCTTTGCCCTTTCCCCTTCTTCCTTCCCCATTTCAGGTCACCCCCTGCAAACAGGCAGTGGAGCAAGTGAAAAACCGGAGACTTGGGCTGGCTGGTGGGGTGAGGAATGGGGGTTGCTGCCAGGTTTTCCAAGCCACATAGGGGTCTCCAGAGATGGGGACTGCAGGTGGTATGGGGAAAAGAATGGAGAAGAAATCCTTTAACAGCCCGGTCGTATGTGAGAAATTATTTATTTAAGTCGTTAATGCCTCTAACAGAGTCATGTGATCTTTGTGTGCCATTGTAGCAAAATGTTATCCAGTGTACTTTTCTAGTGCACTTAATATAGGCTTCATTTATAGTCCTTTTAATAGTTGCCTTTTATTTTAAAGATCGTCAGTATTCACATGTAGTTTTGTAATGGGGAACTTCTTAAATGGGTCATTATTATGGCATGAAATGTATGCACTTTTATTTTTTAAGATCTCAGTGTGTGTTGTTCTTATTGTAGTATATGCAGAACCAGAATGTACCTGGGAATATTGAATTAACTGTGAATATCCTGACGATGGGTTATTGGCCAACATATGTGCCTATGGAAGTTCATTTACCACCAGAGGTAAGAGTTGCTGTTTAGGACTTGAGTTATAAGCGTAGAAATACATGACATTTCTATTTTGCTTATCATTGAAAAATATGTACTTTTTTAAAAGTTTGTTGTCAGTAAGCACACCACCACCAAATGTCAACTGTTTTTAACACTTTATTCTTTTATTTATATTACTCTTGTACTTCATATCATTAGAGCATAGCTAAAGATGCCAAGTTTCTGAGTTCAGGGCCAATTTCCTTGACTCTTCCTTCAGTTCCCCAGGTTGTACCCATCACTCTGCCCGGCTCTCAAAAATTCTTGCCCGTATATCACCTGGGGGTTGGACTGCTGAGTGATAGATGCTTGAGTAAATCCATCCTAACTCCTGGGGAAATGTCTTAACCCAGGACTGAAGCTTAGAAAAGGGTTAAGGCTAGAGAGATAGATACTGAGAGTCCTCCATGGAGATAATCATGGAAGCCCAAGGAGCAGATCTCCCTCATTAAGAGGGAGAATGTGGAAACAGGAAGAACAGGCCTAAGGCAGAACTTTGAAAAAGGATCACATTTGGTAGGTGGTAGGAAGAGGTACCTGTGAAGGAATCCAATGAAGAAGCAATAGTGAGATAAAGGAACCAGCATGTTGCAGAGACACCGAAGACATTGGAGATGAATGTTTCAAAAGAGGGGATGATAAAATGTTGCAGACAGATCAGAGAGTGTAAAGACTGATTAATGCCATTAGATTTGGTGGTTATTACCTTACATCAAAGTGATCAGTGGACTTGCTCTGTATAGTCTTTAAAACTTCCAGAAATTTTTACATATGAGGTAAATATAAAAAGTGGTGAACGTGATATTGGATACAGAGCTTAAATAAAGCTTTGTTTTATTTATTGTAGATGGTAAAACTTCAGGAGATTTTCAAGACCTTTTATCTAGGCAAACATAGTGGCAGGAAACTTCAATGGCAGTCAACCCTAGGACACTGTGTGCTAAAGGCAGAATTTAAAGAGGTAAGTGGATGTTCCCCAAACTTAGTTTTCACCTTCATCTTTGATATTGAGGTCATCCCTCTTAATTTGAAGGTTTAAGGTGTTTTACAAATTTGTCCTAAATATCTGCATGAGATAGTGATAGCTTGTCACAGCCCTGTGTATATTATAAGAATGTGGTCTTTTCCACAGTTGATTGGGCCCTGCTGCAAAACCAAAACCAATAACCCTTTTCTCCCACACCCTTTCCCCACCTGTGGATGCAAAATTCACGCTGCCACTTCTTGACAGGAAACTTCTTTTCTTGTTGCTGGGAGCTAGAGAATAGAGTGGGCGTTAAGGGGAACAGTTCTCATATCTAATTTCAAAAAATCCTACAGCTTTTCATGACTAATCTGAATCAGACAAGTTGAAAATGCATTGAAATAGTGATTTCTTGTTGCTCATGATAAATATCTGTAATGACACATAAAACCGAGTTATTAATTTTCATTACTTTGTTGTTTTAATTATAAGGCTTAAAAAAAGACCTGTAGAAAGGTCACCCAATCCTTCCTCCTATTTTAGGTAGGATCACACCTAAACCCTACACTGAACATACCGGCTTTTCTGGATAATGTTAATCCGAGTTTCTAAATCCACTAATTGAAAAATGCTTTTCCAGTAAGAGATTAGTTATTTGATTAATTTTCATGCATTTTTTTAAAAAAATGATGGCTAAACACTGTTGTTTCTCCAACAGGGTAAAAAGGAACTCCAGGTCTCTCTTTTTCAAACACTGGTGCTGCTAATGTTTAATGAGGGAGAGGAGTTCAGTTTAGAAGAGATCAAGCAGGCTACCGGAATAGGTATGTGTTGAATCGTTTGATTAGCATGCATTAGTCGGTGTCCACTATGTGCACTCCACTTGGTTAAGAGCTCTGGGGGACTATAAAGGGATAATCCCCCTCCTCAGCACTTATAACCATGGGGAAAGGGAGAAATGACACTTAATTTCACGACCAATAAATACCAATCTGTGGTGCTGACAGAGTGTGTTAGGTGTTCAGTGAAGCAAGAGATAACTGTGGACTGGCACAACTGGGAAAGCCTTCATGAAGGAGGTAGGACTTGAGCTGGGCCTTCAGATTTAAGTTAGGGAGAAGGCATATGTTGCAAGAGGAAATACCGTGAGAAAAGGCGTGGAGGAAGGAATGAGCACAGTGTGGGCAGGAGTCATAAAAAGTTTAACTGCAGCATAGAGTAGTGAGATACAAAGTTAGATAGGTAAGATATGGAGAGCCTTACAAATCTAGCAAGTGAAACATACATTGTAGGATCTCAAGTGTGTGACATATTGGAAGTGACTTACTTGGGCAGCTTGCCTATAATCAATAGATAGTAGGGCAGCTTGAAGGATGAAGAGATTCCAGTCCAGAAGCTAATGGGATAATTCAGGCGTAAAGTGATAACGAGCTTAGACTAGAATGAGGCCAATGAGAAGAGAGACGAAGCATCTCTAAGGAAGCAACTACTAGATATGTGGAGGATGAAGGAGAGGAAAGAGTTAAAAGATGATTCCAGGGTTTCTCACCAGAGGAGGTTGGTAGCTTCATAACTAACAATTGGAAAGAAGACAGTTTTATGGGGAAGATGATGAATAAAATGTTGGACATACTGAAATTGATGATAGTAAAAGAGCCAGCTGGAGGTATCCTTTAAATGTAGGACTGGGGAAAATGAGATGTCATTTCTGAAGATGTGGTGGTTATCCACTTGGAATGATAATTGAAGCCTTTAGAGGATGACCAGGAAAAAAGCCATTGGATAGGACAAAGAGGAAGTTGTTCATGATCTTGGGGAAAAAAGGAAACAGTTTTAATAGATGGGTGGGGTAGAAGCTAGATTGAGGTTGAATGTAGCTGTGCGTGTTGATGAGTTAGTAACAAGTAACAAATAACTAAGCCACTCTTTCTTCTTCAGAGGATGGAGAGTTAAGAAGAACACTGCAGTCATTGGCTTGTGGCAAAGCTAGAGTTCTGGCGAAAAATCCAAAGGGTAAAGATATCGAAGATGGTGACAAGTTCATTTGTAATGATGATTTCAAGCACAAACTTTTCAGGATAAAGATCAATCAAATTCAGATGAAAGAAACGGTATTTCTTTTGCATTCTCCTCATTCTAATGTACTGGAATTATATTTGTTCATAATAAAGATTTATAAAGAAGATTTTAGCCTAGAATACTACCACTAACATTAACATTATCTATGCCTATATCTAGCTCAGTGTATTTCAGTATTTGATTTTGTAGGTTTTGAGGGGGCGGGGGTGTACACAATTGGGCCTGATAGTTTTATATCCTGCTTTTTGTGTGTTTAACATAAGACTTTAGAATTTTTTTAAATTTATTTATTTTAGGCTGCGTTGGGTCTTCGTTGCTGCGCGCGAGCATTCTCTAGTTGTGGCGAGTGGGGGCTACTCTTCATTGCAGTGCGCAGGCTTCTCATTGCGGTGGCTTCTCTTGTTGCGGAGCACGGGCTCTAGGTGCGCGAGCTTCAGTAGTTGTAGCACGCGGGCTCAGTAGTTGTGGTGCATGGGCTTAGTTCCTCCACGGCATGTGGGATCTTCCCGGACCAGGGCTCGAACCTGTGTCCCCTGCATTGGCAGGCAGATTCTTAACCACTGTGCTACCAGGGAAGCCCCAAGTCTTTAGAATTTTTCCATGCCATTAAGCATCTTTATAAAATGGCAGATGGCCACACAATATTCTTTTACACAGCTATAATAATTTATTCAGCCAATGTCCATTGTTGGGCACTTAAATTCATAACTTCTTAGTATTGTAAATAAAACAGCAAGATACATCTCTGTACCTAAATCTTAATCTCTCTTATCCTTTCCTTACAAATTTATCATGGAAGTAGATTTTTTGGGTTAAAGAGTGTGAACATTTTAAGAGTCTTAATACATTATGCCATTTTGTGTTCTAGAAAGATTGGACCAATTTACACTGTCTAATGTGAGTGCCTGTCTTACTGTGCCCTTGCCAGCACTAAAGATTATATTTTCTTTTTTTAATCTTTGCCAGCTTGCTTGGTGAAAAATTGGAAGGTTTAGTTAGTGTTTCTTTGATCAACAGTGAATATTTTGTTTGTTTTTACCATTTGAATTTGTAAGAGACTTTTATTAAGGAAACCAACAACTGCAGCATTTCCTGAAACCAGTTGGTTTCAATTCCAACAAGGTTTAATGCAGTATTTGAGAAAAAGTTTTATAATAGGGATAGAAGTCAAGGTCGCAAACAAGTTCCTGTCTCGTCTCGTTAACATTCACATCAAAGGCGTGATATTCCCTTAGATTACTGTGTTATTTTAAAACGTGTGCTGTATCAGAAAGAAACTAACTGCAAAAAGCCCAAACTAGGGACTTCCCAGGCAATCCATTGGTTAAGACTCCGTGCTTCCACCGCAGAGGGCACAGGTTTGATGGGGGGAATAAAGATCCCGCATGCCGAGTGATGAGGCAAAAAAAAAAAAGCCCAAACTACTCTTTTAATTTAGGTGCTAAAGAGGAACATTCTTCGTTTAGCATTAGAATTGGTTAACTGACTTTTTTTAACTGTGCGTTTCTGATTTATATATTACAAAATAAAAATTAATGAAAAAAAATTTGGGACTTCCCTGGTGGCACAGTGGTTAAGAATCCGCCTGCCAATGCAGGGGACACGGGTTCGATCCCTGGTCTGGGAAGATCCCACATGCCGCGGAGCAACGAAGCCCGTGCACCACAACTACTGAGCCTGTGCTCTAGAGCCCGCGAGCCGCAACTACTGAAGCCTGCGCTCCTGGAGCCCATGCTCCACAACAAGAGAAGCCACCACAATGAGAAGCCCACACACTACAACGAAGAGCAGCGCCCACTCGCCACAACTACAGAAAGCCTGCGCAGCAACGAAAACCCAAGGCAGCCAAAAAATAAAATACAATAAAATAAAAAGTTAAAAAAAAAAAGTTTGACACTGGTTAGCTTAGCTGGTTGGTATCATACTTTGAGTCAGATGTCAGAATCAGTCACTTTTACAGATAAGCTAATGTCATACAGAAATCTGGTCAATAACCTCTTGTGACACATTAAGATTTTGAGAAGAGAGTAAAAGAAAATGATAAATTCTGCATCAGCTGTCTCTCTTTCTAGAAAAGCAGCTCAAAGATGGTATTTTTCTATTAACTAATATTGGCGTTACTTCATTGATATAGGACATTAGGACAGGTAGGAGTTATGTTTGTAGGGTTTTTTCTGTCCTTGTCTGTATTTATAAGGTTTCTTTTGATAGTTCAGTATATTTAAAGCATTAACTGTATCATGTCCCTAAAATGTACAATTTGTATAAGTAATCAAGTTTCACTTCAGGTACAGTTCCTAAGTTTAAAACTTTTTTGTTAGGTTGAGGAACAAGCAAGCACCACAGAAAGAGTATTTCAAGACAGACAGTATCAAATTGATGCTGCAATTGTTCGAATTATGAAGATGAGAAAGACACTTAGCCACAATCTTCTTGTTTCAGAAGTGTACAACCAGTTGAAATTTCCAGTAAAGGTAGGTACTTCTGTGTTTTATTATTGAGCTGCTTATATATAAAAAATATTGAGTTTATTATATATAAAAATTAGATTTTTCAGACACAAATCTTACAAACATAGAATAAAACCTCAAGACCATTTGGAGGGACAAAAGTTTTCATTTCTTATGCTCATATATATGATTCCAAAAAAACCTTTGTTGGCATATGTGGGCAGTTGTGACAAAAGGGGAAAACAATTTATAAAAGCTCCTATACCTGAAAGTTTAGCTGCTAAGTGAGTCTTTGAAATTTTCAAGTTTATTCACTTTATTTTTTTGAGCTTCCTTGTTATTTTTATTTCCTTTTTCTCCTTGAAATACCTAGCTATTTGACAGATTTGGTTATTTTAATTAAGTTAAATCTGTTTAGTTAGCTTGTGTAAGTGTCCATTAAAAACTATACAGATAACTAGTAATCATTAGGCATCTTTTTTAAAGCTTAGCGGTAGTTCTGGCAAACAAATTAGTCGTCACATGGACATGTTCCGTTATAAATGCCCAGTAATAAAGCGCCTTAGACAATGTGGTGTTGTACTGGACTGTATCTCATGTTTTAGAAGATTCCCAAACTCTTGTGATGATAAACACTTGGTAAAGTTTGGATAGACTCTTGGCTGTTAGGGTTCTCATGAGCTTTGGGCCTAGGTAAGTCATTTCACCTTTTGAGCTTGTTTCCTCTTTTGTAAAATGGAGATGATAATAGTACTTATCTCGTAGGATTATTGTGAAGCTTAAATGAGATAATATATGTAAAAACTTAGCACTGGGCCTGGCACATAAGTGCTCATTAGCTGTCACTGCTAATAAGGTAGGCTTTCTCTCTCCTCCAAACCTAATACTGCCTCCTCATTACCACACTCTCACCCTCATATTCTGCCTTAACAATCATTTCACCTCTAGCCAGAGAGATCACTGATGCTAGCTAGCTAGGGAAGGTAGAGGATCACTGTAATAAATATTGTGCTGATATTCTAGGTCTTTCACCATAATTAAGAGAAAGTCATTTTGATTTTCAAATCTTGGAATTCAAACTTTGGTGAAATTTTGGCTGCCCCATCAAACTACTTTCCCTCTTTACCTTTCTTGATCAAGTAGCCATTTTACACAATCTGAAAAACTGTTAGCAAGCAAGATTATATTCTCTTTATAGGCTAGATACAAAAGACAGTGGAATTTTGTTACCCAAGAGCTAAGAATGCAATCATGAGAACAAGCTATAAGCTTTCTCAATGATTTTTCAACAAGTAGGATTCAAAAATTCAAATCATTTATAGCGGGTAACAGTTAAACCTTAAACCTGAAATACGAAGATCTGAATTATGAGATGATACTTCACTTATCAAACCATTTGTTGTAGTATTCTTTTAAATAGTGATTTCCATAGTACATTTTTAATTTAATTTATAAAAATGCAACCTGACTTTGAGAACCAGCTTTTGTCCAAATTTAGGGTCTACTTATTTTCTCAAACTATCTTGGCAAAACTAAATAGTGTTCTGTTTCCTTAAACTATAATGTGTTCCTTTTGTGAAGTTATGGTAGTCTTTTGTATTTGTGCAGAGAATAGCTGGTTCTTAGAAGACCCCTTTAAAATAGAAAAGTAAAGTATTGTATAACAGTATGACAGGGGACTTCCCTGGTGGTCCAGTGGCTAAGACTCCCTGCTCCCAGTGCAGGGGGCCCGGGTTCCATCCCTGGTGAGGGAACTAGATCCCACATGCCACAAGTAAAGATCCCGCCCGCAGCAACAAAGACCCCTCGTGCTGCCGCAACTAAGACCCAGCACAGCCAGATAGATAGATATAGATAGATAGATAGATAGGTAGATAAATAGATAAACAGATAAATAAATAATATGATAAGATGTGACAGTGTATGTATAGTGTAAAAACATTTTTTTTTAAAGAAAACCTAGCAGCATTTTAATAATTTTTATTTTTATTTATTTATGGCTGTGTTGGGTCTTCGTTTCTGTGCGAGGGCTTTCTCCAGTTGTGGCAAGCGGGGGCCACTCTTCATCGCGGTGCGCGGGCCTCTCACTATCGCGGCCCCTCTTGTTGCGGAGCACAGGCTCCAGATGCGCAGGCTCAGCAATTGCGGCTCACGGGCCCAGTTGCTCTGCGGCACGTGGGATCCTCCCAGACCAGGGCACGAACCCGTGTCTCCTGCATTGGCAGGCAGATTCTCAACCACTGCGCCACCAGGGAAGCCCTAAAAACATTTTTTAACCTGGTTTATTTTCATTATACTTTCCTCTTTAAAAAATCAAGGAGATTTAAAAAATAAAAATTAAAAAATACTAAGATTTTAAAAATAAAAATTAAATATTAAGGAGATTAAATACATTAAATCAATGAGTCAAAACTGTTCTTTTTTTTTTTCATGGGGTATTGGTAAATGGGCTTGAGCCAGTGATTATGAGCTTTGCACTGAAAATTTGCCTTCTCTTACAGCCTGCTGATCTTAAGAAGAGAATAGAATCTTTAATTGACCGGGACTACATGGAAAGAGATAAAGAAAATCCAAACCAGTACAATTATATTGCATAAAATGTTGGCCTTGGAGCATTTGGTGTCATAAGCAGTAGCCAGTGGATAAACTAACCTGTTATTATTTGACTTCTTTTATACTACCAATGACCAAATGAAGCAGTGTAATGGAAATAGTTGAGTGACTTTTCAGTGGTTAACATGCCCATTTAAAGAGTAATACTTACCTTTAAGAAGAATGTTGTTGAACTCTTTGCATGTTATTTAGTATGATGTGCAGAAAACTCTTAAGAAAGTACCTGGTCTTCATGATTCCTATTTGGAACTGGGGAAGAGGTCCCTATGGCTATTAAAAAAAGAGGAGGGGGGTTCTTATACACCATTAATTATGAAGCAAAAGGTTTATTTGCTTAAAATGTCATTTAAAGATACTTAAACTGCATGCAAACTTTATTTACTGTACAGAGTTCTGGATGTATTTATCAAATAGAAAAACCACCCTGGACTTGGTTGTTCACCTGTTTTGTGATTTCCCTTGAAGAGAAAAATAAGTTGTCATAGCTATTGATATTTTACTAAGTAATGTTCTGTTACACTGAAAGGGATGTTTTTAAAAATTTTATTTGGAAACAAGTTTTCAAGCAGAGGGACAGTTGCTTACATAGTCTTGTATACACACATCCTAAAATGTTCCCATGGGATGTGTGTATATGGTTCAGCCCTGAGTTTACTGTGCTGATTAACAGGTACTTATAAAAATAGCTGAAATAGAAAATTGCTGGTCAGTTGTACTAGAAGAACATGGTAGGAGAGAAAAATCCAACTCTTTCTTCATATTAAAAATGAATATAATATGAACGTCGCAAAAGAGACCAAAACCCACGTGTTTTGTAACTTTTTACAAGAGCAAAAATTCATAAACTAGTTTTCAACTTCCTTTAGACTTTAATGTTGTTTGGACAGTTTTGTCTTTAACTTGGACCAATTGTAGATTGTTACAGGCTTCCTGGGACTTAGCATTCCTATTTTCTCTACCAAAGTTTTTTTTTTTTTAACATCTTTATTGGAGTATAATTGCTTTACAATGGTGTGTTAGTTTCTGCTTTATAACAAAGTGAATCAGTTATACATATACATATGTTCCCATATCTCTTCCCTCTTGCGTCTCCCTCCCTCCCACCCTCCCTATCCCACCCCTCTAGGTGGTCACAAAGCACAGAGCTGATCTCCCTGTGCTATGCGGCTGCTTCCCACTAGCTATCTATTTTACATTTGGTGGTGTATATATGTCCATGCCACTCTCTCACCCTGTCACATCTTACCCCTCCCCCTCCCCATATCCTCAAGTCCATTCTCTAGTAGGTCTGTGTCTTTATTCCCGTCTTGCCACTAGGTTCTTCATGACCTTTTTTTTTTTTCTTAGATTCCATATATATGTGTTAGCATGCTGTATTTGTTTTTCTCTTTCTGACTTACTTCACTCTGTATGACAGACTCTAACTCCATCCACCTCACTACAAATACCTCCAAAGGTTTTTTTTGGAAGCACCTCAACTCTCCTTTTTGTTGGCATATAAGCATTTCCTATCATCCTTATTTTAACTTCCTAAAGCCCTAGATAGAACTAGATCCTTCCTCATTTCCCCCATACACCCCCTAGTTGGGAATTTCAAATTCTGTATTATGCTGATCTTATTCCTTTCAAAATTGCTTGAAGATAAAGAGTTCTCATAGCCACTGGACACCTACTTTTCAGGGGAATGTCCTAGGATTGTTCATACATAGAAAATAGCAAAAGTATTGTTCTTCAAATTGATAATGTGAGTAAAAGTCTTCTCTTTTACCATCAGTGGTCTTTTGTTTTTGGGTTTGGGGTTCTGTTTTGCTTCCTTGTTTGTTTTTCCTTGAAGCTTTGAAGGGAATTGATCTTGGAGGAAAAGCAGAAATTTTGTTTTGATTTTTTAAAAAATCAGAACTGCTTTAATGCTTTTTTGCAACAGTGTATTTCCTTGACTATTTGGAACCATTAAGAAGAATACCTAGGTCCTAACCCTCAACTGAGACTTTTGGCTCTTGTGTTTGCTATTGATTGTTTTCTTGAGTTCTCAAAGAACTGTGACCAGCTATTTTTTTTAAAAAGTTGCCTGTTTTCTTGATAATTGCATCAAACTTAACATACTGTTGTCCAACAGTATGTGGTATTTAGAATGCCTTCCTAACTATTTTTGAGCAGCCATTGCCTGTATTTTCTTAGAGCCTCCCTGGTTTCCTTAACTGAGCTTATCTGACAAGGAAATGCAGCTATTTTGTTTGCCCTCTCTCCATACTGGACCATCTAAGTCAGTGTTCTAACTCATCCCTGATGGTCTGTGAGATACGTAGACTGTTCCACCAGACTCGATAATTACTCTTAATGAATTTTTAGGTAGAATTGGTACCATTAGGAGACTCTTGGTGTTACCTTTGTTATCTTGAAAGCTGGTCCCTTCCCTGAGGCTCTTAATTTTTTGAAAACTTGATGCTATTTCAGCTGAAAAATTGGTGAGACTATTAAACAAATTGAGGGAAGCTGTTTAAGAAATTGAGAAGTAATCGCAAACAACATTGGATAATTGTGACTTTCAGTTCTGTATCAGTTGAATTTTTGTGCTCTTTTCCCTGTGTACGTGGTGGTTCTATTTTTCTCCAATAAAACTTTTATTTAAAAAAAGTTTCTGGAGAAGATCTTTAAAATTCAAATATTGTAAGAATATTATAAAACCACAGAACTTAACATCTTCTTCCTAATGATTTCTTTAATGAATTCACAGTTGTCAATTTTGTTATTTTTTAAGTTTCTCTTTAATTTTTGTGGTGGTTTGATGGTAATGCTGTAGAAATGTGGAGGGGAAGGTATGGTAACGGATGATTCCCAGGAATCCTCAAGGTGAGTATTTATTCTTAAATGTTCTCTTTTAGAAAAATCAAGCACAAGTAGAAACATTGTTTTATCCAAATCCTCAAAGTCAAGTAGTTTTGTAAAGTCAGTATGAAACTAGTCTAGATTTAAGTTGAGAAGGATTGGTGTTAGTTCTTTAAATATTTACTAGAATTCACAAAGCTATCTGGTCCTGGGCTTTCTTTTATGGGGAGATTTTTGATTATTGATTCAATCTCTTAATAGTTTTTTTCAGATTTTCTATTTCTTCTTGAGTCAGTTTTAGTATTTTGTCTTAAAATAACTACCCAGACTTTTGTCTAGTATTTGCTTGGTACATCTCTTCATTGCTTAACAGCCTTTTCTTATATTCTTATATTTTAGGTGTGTCTCTTCCATATTAGATGGATTTTCCCATCTTTCCCCTAATCTGACAATTTCTGTCATTTTTTTCATAATATACATTTATTTTTTTATTGAGGTGTAGTTGAAGACAATTTCTGTCCTTTAACTGGAAAATTATATCCATTTGCATTTGTTTCTAACATCTTACGGGTTGCTCTTTATCTCTTCTAATTTTCTTTGCTTTTTCTCCTTTCTCAGCTTTAAAAACTATATATTGAGTTTTGTTTTTTATTCCATTTTCCCCACTACTTATTTGGAAGTTATATATTCTATTTCTATTCTTTTACTGATTACCCTTGATATGTTAGCATGTATGCTTAACAAAGTCAAAAATATCTAAATTTTCCTCCCAATTAATATAAAGATGTTAAAACACTTTAATACTGATCACCTCTCCCCCAACTTAACACAGTGTTGTTGTCCAATGTTTTAGTTTTGTCCTCTTTTTAAAAATGAACACCACAAATTAAAACATTAGTCTTTGCTCAAACACCACCTTCTCAGTGAAGCTTACCATAGCCATTCTATTTAAAATTTCAACTTGCCCACCAATGCCACCACACGTACACTACCGATTCCACACTCACCCTGCTCTTTTTCCTTTTTTACATATCATTTGTTACCTTTTACATACTATGCAATTTACTTGTTAACGATACTTAACGGCATATTGTCTGTTTACTCCGCTAGTGTAGAGTTTAAGCTCCATTAGGGCAGAGACCTTTGTTTTGTTCATTGATGTATCTCAAACACTTAGGGAAGTTTCTAGCCATAGTAGGTACATTAGATTCCTGTGGCTGCTGTAACAAATTACCACAAATGTAGTGGCTTAAAACAACAGAAATTAATTCTCTCACATTTCTAGAGGCCAGAAGTCAGAAATCAGCTTTACTGGCCTGAAATCAAGGTGTTTGCAGGGCCACACTCCCTCTAGAGCTACATTTCCTCGTCTCATGTCCCCTCCCTCTACTTTATTTTATTTTTCTTTTTTTGTTTTTTTGTCCCTTCCTCCAAGTTAAAAGCTGGTTCCATAACATCTTTTTTTTTTACTGTTTTTTTAAAATGTATTTATTTTTATTATTTATTTTATTTTTGGCTATGTTGGGTCTTCGTTGCTGCACGTGGGCTTTCTCTAGTTGCGGGGAACCGGGGCTACTCTTGGTTGCAGTGTGCGGGCTTCTCATTGCGGTGGCTTCTCTTGTTGTGCAGCATGGGCTCTAGGTGCGTGGGCTTCAGTAGTTGTGGCACGTGGGCTCAGTAGTTGTGGCTCGCGGGCTCTAGAGCACAGGCTCAGTAGTTGTGGCACGTGGGCTTAGTTGCTCCACGGCATGTGGGATCTTCCCAGACCAGGGATCGAACCCGTGTCCCCTGCATTGGCAGGCGGATTCTTAACCACTGCGCCACCAGGGAAGCCCTCAACCATTATTTTGTTTTTCAAATATTGCCTCTCCTCCATTCTTTCTCTTTTCTCCGCTTGGAACTAAGTCAGACATGTAGAGTTTCTTATTTTATCCTCTATCTCTATCTCTCTTTCATATTTTCCATCCCTAAGGCTGCATTCTTGGTAATTTCTTTAGAACTGTTTTCCAATAAACTAATTCTGTCTTCAGTGCCCAACCTTCTCTTTAATTCATCCACCAAACTTTTAAGTTCAACAGTTTATATTTTTTATTTCTAAAAGTCTTATTTGCTTCTTATATAAATCTGCCTAGTCATTTTGATAATCTGCTGTTGCTTGCTCATTTTTGTCGTTCTTTCTTTTAAGTAAATATTTTTCTTACACTAGTAACTTTGTATCCTGTATCAGTTAATTCCAATATCTAAAGCACTTGGGGGATATAAATTTGTTTCTTTTTTTACAGAAGTTCCTTATATATGTTAGATCATCAGTGGCCGATAGAAATATAATGTGAGCCACGTGTAATTTTACATTTTCTAGTAGCCATCTTAAAAAAGCCAAAAATAAACATGAAAATAATTTTAATATATTTTATTTAACCCAATCTATTGAGGTTCTCCAGAGACATAGAACAAGTAGTGAGTGTGTGTGTGTGTGTGTGTGTGTGTGTGTGTGTGTGTGTGTGTGTGTGTGTGTGGAGAGAGAGAGAGAGGTTTATCCTAAGGAACTGGCTCACACAGTAATGAAGATTGAGAAGTCCCATGATCTGCAGTCAGTAGAGCCAATGGTGTAGTTCCAGTCCAAAAAACCAGCAGACTGGAGACACAAGAAGAGCTGTTTCAGTTGGAGTTCAAAGGCAGAAAAAGACTGATGTCTCACCACAGCAGTCAGGCAGGAGGAAATTCCCACTCATGGGAGGGTTAGCCTTTTTGTTCGATTCAAGCCTATGATTGGATGAGGCCCACCCACATTAGGAAGGGCAATCTGCTTTACTCAATCTACCAATTCAAATATTAATCTCATCCAAAAACACCCTCACAGACAACACCTGAAATAGTGTTTGACCAAATATCTGGATACATTGTGTCCTGGTTAACTTGACACATGAAGTTAATCATCACAGCCATCATAGCCAAAGTATTTTTGTTTCAACATGAAATCAATATAAAAATTATTAGAGAGATTTTACATTTTATACAAAGTCTTCAAAACCCAGACTGTATTTTACACCTCCAGCCCATCTGAATTTGGATTAGTCACATTTCATGTACTCAATAACTGCATATGACTAGAGACAATTGTATGATACACTGTAGCTTGACTTTTTACACTTTTTAAAAGATACATTTATTTTTTGGCTGCGTTGGGTCTTTGTTGCTGTGCTCAGGCTTTCTCTAGTTGTGGCGAGCAGGGGCTACCCTTTGTTGCTGTGTGCAGGCTTCTCATTGTGGTGGCTTCTCTTCGTTGCAGAGCACAGGCTCTAGGCATGCAGGCTGCAGAAGTTGTGGCACATGGGCTCAGTAGTTGTGGCTCTTGGGCTCTAGAGCACAGGCTCAGTAGTTGTGGCGCACGGGCTTAGTTGCTCTGTGGCATGTGGGATCTTCCTGGACCAGGGTTCGAACCTGTATCCCCTGCATTGGCAGGCGGATTCTTAACCACTGTGCCACCAGGGAAGTCCCACTTTTTACACTCTTACAGGTGACTTATGATGTACAGAATTTCTTAATTTACTCAAATTTATCAATCTTTTCCTTGATGTTTAGAACTTTTTTGTATCTCGTTGAAAAAGTATTTCCCTACCACAAGGTCTTAAGAATATTTTTTTCTTGGAAGCTTTATTTTCTTATGTTTTTATTGAAGTAAGTTGATTTACAATATTATATTAGTTTTGGTGTACAGCATAGTGATTCAGTATTTTTACAGATTATACTCCATTAAAATTATAAGACAATGGCTATAATTCTCTGTGCTATACAATATATCCTTGTCGCTTATGTAGTTTATACATAATAGTTTGTATCTCTTAATCCCATACTCCAACTTGCTGGTCCTCCATTCCCTCTCCCCACTGGTAACCACTAGTTTGTTCTCTATATCTTAGTCTGTTTCCGTTTTGCTATGTACATTCATTGTATTATTTTTGTAACTCTGCATTTAAGTATTTGTCTTTCTCTGACTTATTGCACTAAGCATACTAATCTCTAGGTCCATCCATGTTGCTGCAAATGTCAGAATTTCTTTTCTTATGGCTGAGTAATATTTCATTGTATATATATACCACATCTTCTTAATCCAATTGTCTGTTGATGGACACTTGGGTTGCTTTCACATTTTGACTATTGTAAATAATGCTGCTGTGAACACTGGGGTGCATGTATCTTTTTGAATTAGTGTTTTCATTTTTTGTGGATATATACCCAGGAGTAGAATTGCTGAATCATATGGTAGTTCTATTTTTAGTCTTTTGAGGAACCTCCATACTGTTTTCGATTGTGGCTGTACCAATTTACATTCCCACCAACAGTGCAGAGGATTCCCTTTTCTTCACATTCTCACCAGCAACTGTTATTTGTAGACTGATTGATGATAGTCATTTTGACAGGTGTGAGGTGATACCTCATTGTTTTGATTTGCATTTCTCTAATGGCGATGTTGAGCATCTTTTCATGTTCCTGTTAGCCATCTGTATGTCTTCTTTGGAAAAATGTCTATTCAGGTCTTCTGCCCATTTTGGGGTTTTTTTTTTTTGATATTGAGTTGTATGAGTTGTTTATGTATATTCTGGATATTAATCACTTGTCGGTCATATCATTTGCAAATACTTTCTCCCAGTCCATAGGTTGTTTTTTCCTTTAGTTGATGGTTTCCTTTGCTCTGCAAAAGATTTTAAGTTTAATTAGGTCCCATTTGTTTATATTTGCTTTTATTTCTTTTGCCTTTGGAGACAGATCCAAAAAAATATTGCTACGATTTATGTCAAAGACTGCTCTGCCTATGTTCTCTACTAGGAGTTTTATGGTTTCAGGTCTTACATTTAGGCTTTAATACATTTTGTGTTTATTTTTGTATATGGTGTGAGTCTCTTGTAGGCAACATATTCAAGTGTATTGTTTTTTTATCAAATCAACCACCCTCTGTCTTTTGATTGGAGCATTTAGTCCATTGCCATTTAAAGTAATTATTGATAGGTGTGTACTTACTGCCAGTTTATCACTTGTTTTCCAGTTGTTTTTGTTAGTTCTTCTCTGTTCATTTCTTCTTCTTTTTGTTTCTTCCCTTGTGGTTTGATGATTTTCCTTAGTAGTTTTCTTGTGTACCTATCTTTTTAGTTTTTGTGTATCTATTGTTGGTTTTTTATTTGTGGTTACCATGGGGTTCATATGTGTTGGCCTATAATTATATCTACTACTTTTATTTTTTTATTTTTTAATTTATTTTATTTTTTTGGCTGCGTTGGGTCTTCGTTGCTGTGTGTGGGCTCTCTCTAGTTGCGGCGAGCAGGCGCTACTCTTCGTTGCGGCGCACGGGCTTCTCATTGTGGTGGCTTCTCTTGTTGCGGAACACGGGCTCTAGGCGCGCGGGCGTCAGTAGTTGTGGCACGTGGGCTCAGTAGTTGTGGCTCGCGGGCTCTAGAGCACATGCTCAGTAGTTGTGGCGCACAGGCTTAGTTGCTCTGCGGCATGTGGGATCTTCCCAGACCAGGGCTCGAACCTGTGTCCCCTTCATTGGCAGGCGGATTCTTAACCACTGCGCCACCAGGGAAGTCCTGTATCTACTAATTTTAAACTGGTAGTCATTTAAGTTCAAAAACATTCTAGAAGGTCTACATTTTTTACTCCCCTCCCCCCATTTTGTGTTTTTGATGTCCTATTTTATATCTTCATGCTTATCCCTTAACTGTTTATTTTAGTTATAGTTGCTTTTACCGTTTTTTGTCTTTTTATGTTCATACTGGCTTAAGTGGTTGATTCTCAGTTCTTACTATATATTTGCCTTTCCTAGTGGGATTTTCCCTTTCCTATACATTCTTCTTATCCACTTAGAGAAGACCCTTTAATGTTTCTTTCAGGGTAGGTTTAGTATTGATGAAGTCTTTTAGTTTTTGCTTGTCTTGTTCTTTATCTCTTTTTCTTTTATAAATGGTAATCTTGCTGGGTACAGTATCCTAGGTTGCAGGTTTTTCCCTTTCAACACTTTGAACATTATCATGCCACTCCCTACTGGCCTGCAAAGTGTCTGCAGAGAAATCAGCTGATAGCCTTATGGGGATTCCCTTGTATATGATTTTGTTTTTCTCTTGCTGCCTATAGAACTCCTGCCATGCAGCATGCAGGATTTTCCCTGACCAGGGATCCAACCCATGCCCCCTGCAGTGGAAGCCCAGAGTCTTAACCACTGGACCACCAGGGAAGTCCCAAGACCTCTTTAGTTATCTTTAACTTTTGCCATTTTAATTATGATATGTCTTGGTGTGGGTCTGTTCGGGTTCATCTTGTTTGCGACCCTCTGTGCTTGCTGTATACATATCTGTTTCCTTCTTCAGGTTTGGGAAATTTTCAGCCATAATTTCATTAAATACATTTTCAATCCCCTTCTCTCTCTTTTCTCCTGGGACCCTTACAATGCAAATGTTGGTACACTTAATGTTATCTCTTAAATTGGCTTCATTTTTCAAATTTTATCATGATCTTAAATGTAATATATAAAACTTTTAGGAAAAAACAGGGAACAATCTATGGGGATTTATGATAAAAAGTTCTTAGATATCAAATCAAAAATATTCATAAATGGAAAAAGTGATAAATTAGACTTAAAGTTAATATTAATTGAGCATTGTTATGATTTTATTTTATCACTTTTGTTGTTTTATTAACTATAACTGTTATTTTAGAGGTTGCTTTAGATTTTATAGTTATATATCTTTAACCTATCATATTCTGCCTTTGGGTGATATTATACCATTTCACTTACGGTATAAGAATCACACAATACTGTTCTTCCATTTCTGCCCTCTGGATCTTTATTCATTTTGTTTTTATATATGTTGGAAACCACACAAAACACCGTTCTTGTTTTTAAGTCAAATATCTTATAAAGAGATTTAAATGATTTTTTAAAATCCTTTGTATAGATCCAGATTTCCATCTGGTATCACTTTTCTTCTGAAGGACATCATTTAACATTTCTTTTAGTGGGGGATCTACTGGTGATGAGTTCTTTCTGCTTTTTTATGTCTGAACGTATTTCACCTTTGGTTTTTGTGTGTGTGTGTGTGATTTGAATTTTATTTTATTTATTTATTTTTATACAGCAGGTTCTTATTAGTTATCTATTTTATACATAGTAGTGTATATATGTCGATCCTAATCTCCCAATTCCTCCCACCACCATCACCCCCCCCCCCCGCTTTCCTCCTTTGGTGTCCATACATTTGTTCTCTACATTTGTGTCTCTATTTCTGCCTTGCAGACCGATTCATCTGTACCATTTTTCTAGATTCCACACATATGCATTACTATATGATATTCGTTTTTCTCTTTCTGACTTACTTCACTTTGTATGACAGTCTCTAGGTCCATCCACATCTCTACAAATGACCCAGTTTCATTCCTTTTCATTGCTGAGTAATATTCCATTGTATATTTGTACCACATCTTCTCTATCCATTTGTCTGTTGATGGGCATTTAGGTTGTTTCCATGACCTGGCTATTGTAAATAGTGCTGCAATGAACATTGGGGTGCATGTGTCTTTTTGAATTACGGTTTTCTCTGGGTATATGCCCAGTACTGGGATTGCTGGGTCATATGGTAATTCTATTTTTAGTTTTTTAAGGAACCTCCATACTGTTCTCCATAGTGGCTGTATCAACTTACATTCCCACCAACAGTGCAAGAGGGTTTCCTTTTCTCCACACCCTCTCCAGCATTTGTTGTTTGTAGATTTTCTGATGATGCCCATTCTAACTGGTGTGAGGTGATACCTCAGTGTAGTTTTGATTTATATTTCTCTAATGATTGGTGATGTTGAGCAGCTTTTCATGTGCTTCTTGGCCATGTGTGTGTCTTCTTTGGAGAAATGTCTATTTAGGTCTTCACCCCATTTTTGGATTGGGTTTTTTTTTTTAATATTGAGCTGCATGAGCTGTTTATATATTTTGGAGATTAATCCTTTGTCCATTGATTCGTTTACAAATATTTTCTCCCATTCTGAGGGTTGTCTTTTTGTCTTGTTTGTAGTTTCCTTTGCTTTGCCAAAGCTTTTAAGTTTCATTAGGTCCCATTTGTTTATTTTTGTTTTTATTTCCAGTACTCTAGGAGGTGTACCAAAAAAGGTCTTGCTGTGATTTATGTCAAAGTGTGTTCTTCCTCTGTTTTCCTCTAAGAGTTTTATAGTGTCCGGTCTTACATTTAGGTCTCGAATCCATTTTGAGTTTATTTTTGTGTATGGTGTTAGTGAGTGTTCTAATTTCATTCTTTTACATGTATCTGTCCAGTTTTCCCAGCACCACTTACTGAAGAGACTGTCTTTTCTCCACTGTATATCCTTGCCTCTTCTGTCATAGATTAATTGACCATAGGTGCGTGGGTTTATCTCTGGGCTTTCTATCCTGTTCCATTGATCTATGTTTCTGTTTTTGTGCCAGTACCATATTGTCTTGATTACTGTAGCTTTGTAGTATAGTCTGAAGTCAGGGAGTCTGATTCCTCCAGCTCCGTTTTTTTCCCTCAAGACTGCTTTGGCTATTCGGGGTCTTTTGTGTCTCCATACAAATTTTAAGATTTTTTGTTCTAGTTCTGTAAAAAATGCCATTGGTAATTTGATAGGGATTGCATTGAATCTGTAGATTGCTTTCGGTAGTATAGTCATTTTTCACAACGTTGATTCTTCCAATCCAAGAACGTGGTATATCTCTCCATCTGTTGGTATCATCTTTCATTTCTTTCAGCAGTGTCTTACACTTTTCTGCATACAGGTCTTTTGTCTCCCTAGGTAGGTTTATTCCTAGGTATTTTATTCTTTTTGTTTCAGTGGTAAATGGGAGTGTTTCCTTAATTTCTGTTTCTGATTTTCTATTGTTAGTGTATAGGAATGCCAGAGATTTCTGTGCATTAATTTTGTATCCTGCAACTTTACCAAATTCATTGATTAGTTCTAGTAGTTTTCTGGTGGCGTCTTTAGGATTTTCTATGTATAGTATCATGTCATCTGCAAACAGTGACAGTTTTATGTCTTCTTTTCCAATTTGTATTCGTTTTGTTTCTTTTTCTTCTCTAATTGCCATGGCTAGGACTTCCAAAACTATGTTGAATAATATGGTGAGAGTGGACATCCTTGTCTTGTTCCTGATCTTAGAGGAAATGCTTTCAGTTTTTCACCACTGAGAGTGATGTTTGCTGTTGGTTTGTTGTATATGGCCTTTATTACGTTGAGGTAGGTTCCCTTTATGCCCACTTTCTGGAGAGTTTTTATCATAAATGGGTGTTTAATATTGTCAAAAGCTTTTTCTGCATCTATTGAGATGATCATATGGTTTTTCTTCTTCAATTTGTTAATATGGTGTATCGCATTGATTGATTTGCGTATACTGAAGAATCTTTGCATCCCTGGGATAAATCCCACTTGGTCATGGTGTCTGATCCTTTTAATGTGTTGTTGGATTCTGTTTGCTAGTATTTTGTTGAGGACTTTTGCATCTATATTCATCAGTGATATTGGTCTGTAATTTTCTTTTTTTGTAGTATCCTTGTCTGGTTTTGGTATCAGGGTGATGGTGGCCTCATAAAATGAGTTTGGGAGTGTTCCTTCCTCTGCAATTTTTTGGATGAGTTTGAGAAGGATGGGTGTTAGCTCTTCTCTAAATGTTTGATAGAATTCACCTATGAAGCCATCTGGTCCTGGACTTTTGTTTGTTGGAAGATTTTTAATCACAGTTTCAATTTCATTACTGGTGACTAGTCTGTTCATATTTTCTATTTCTTCCTGGTTCAGTCTTGGAAGGTTATACCTTTCTAAGAACTTGTCCATTTCTTCCAGGTTGTCCATTTTATTGGCATAGAGTTGCTTGTAGTAGTCTCTTAGAATGCTTTGTATTTCTGCGGTGTCTGTTGTAACTTCTCCTTTTTCATCTCTAACTTTATTAATTTGAGTCCTCTCCCTCTTTTTCTTGGTGAGTCTGGCTAATGCTTTATCAATTTTGTTTATCTTCTCAAAGAACCAGCTTTTAGTTCTATTGATCTTTGCTATTGTCTTGTTTCTATTTCATTTATTTCTGCTCTGATCTTTATGATTTCTTTCCTTCTGCTAACTTTGGGTTTTGTTTGTTCTCCTTTCTCTAGTTCCTTTAGGTATAAGGTTAGGTTGTTTATTTGAGATGTTTGTTATTTCTTGAGGTAGGATTGTATTGCTATAAACTTTCTTCTTAGAACTGCTTTTGCTGCATCCCGTAGGTTTTGGATCATCGTGTTTTCATTGTCATTTGTCTCTCGGTATTTTTTGATTTCCTCTTTGGTTTCTTCAGTGATCTCTTGGTTATTTAGTAACGTATTGTTTAGCCTCCATGTGTTTGTGTTTTTTACGTTTTTTTACCTGTAACTCATTTCTAATCTCATAGTGTTGTGGTCAGAAAAGATGCTTGATATGATTTCAATTTTCTTAAATTTACTGAGGCTTGATTTGTGACCCAAGATGTGATCTATCCTGGAGAATGTTCCATGCGCACTTGAGAAGAAAGTGTAATCTGCTGTTTTTGGATGCAATGTCGTATAAATATCAGTTAAATCTATCTGGTCTATTGCGTCATTTAAAGCTTGTGTTTCCTTATTAATTTTCTGTTTGGGTGATCTGTTCATTGGTGTAAGTGAGGTGTTAAAGTCCCCCACTATTACTGTGTTACTGTCGATTTCCTCTTTTATAGCTGTTAGCAGTTGCCTTATGTATTGAGGTGCTCCTGTGTTGGGTGCATATATATTTATAATTGTTATCTTCTTGGATTGATCCCTTGATCATTATGTAGTATCCTTCCTTGTCTCTTGTACCATTCTTTATTTTAAAGTCTATTTTATCTGATATGAGTATTGCTACTCCAGCTTTCTTTTGATTTCCATTTGCATGGAATATCTTTTTCCATCCCCTCACTTTCAGTCTGTATGTGTCCCTAGGTCTGAAGTGGGTCTCTTGTAGACAGCATATATATGGGTCTTGTTTTTGTATCCATTCAGCGAGCATGTGTCTTTTGGTTGGAGCATTTAGTCCTTTCACGTTTAATGTAATCATCGATATGTATGTTCCTATGACCATTTTCTTAATTGTTTTGGGTTTGTTTTTGTAGGTCCTTTTCTTCTCTTGTGTTTCCCACTTAGAGAAGTTTTGTTGTAGAGCTGGTTTGGTGATGCTGAATTCTGTTAGCTTTTGCTTGTCTGTAAAGCTTTTGATTTCTCCATTGAATCTGAATGAGATCCTTGCCGGGTAGAGTAATCTTGGTTGTAGGTTCTTCCCCTTCATCACTTTAAATATGTCATGCCACTCCCTTCTGGCTTGTAGAGTTTCTGCTGAGAAATCAGCTGTTTAACCTTATGGGAATTCCCTTGTATGTTATTTGTCGTTTTTCCCTTGTTGCTTTCAATCATTTTTCTTTGTCTTTAATTTTTGCCAATTTGATTACTATGTGTTTCGGTGTGTTTCTCCTTGGGTTTATCCTGTATGGGACTCTGCGCTTCCTGGACTTGGGTGGCTATTTCCTTTCCCATGTTAAGGAAGTTTTTGACTGTAATCTCTTGAAATATTTTCTCGGGTCCTTTCTCTCTCTCTTCTCCTTCTGGGACCCCTATAATGCGAATGTTGTTGTGTTTAATGTTGTCCCAGAGGTCTCCTAGGCTGTCTTCATTTCTTTTCATTCTTTTTCCTTTATTCTGTTGTGCAGCAGTGAATTCCACCATTCTGTCTTCCAGGTCACTTATCCGTTCTTCTGCCTCAGTTATTCTGCTATTGATTCCTTCTAGTGTATTTTTCATTTCAGTCATTGTATTGTTCATCTCTGTTTGTTTGTTCTTTAATTCTTCTAGGTCTTTATTAACCATTTCTTGCATTTTCTCGATCTTTGCCTCCATTCTTTTTCCGAGGTCCTGGATCATCTTCACTATCATTATTCTGAATTCTTTTTCTGGAAGGTTGCCTATCTCCACTTTATTTAGTTGTTTTTTGGGGGTTTTATCTTGTTCCTTCATCTGGTACATAGCCCTCTGCCTTTTCATCTTGTCTGTCTTTCTGTGAATGTGGTTTTTGTTCTACAGGCTGCAGGATTGTAGTTCTTCTTGCTTCTGCTGTCTGCCCTCTGGTGGATGAGGCTATCTGTGGGAGCATTGCCTCTTAATGTCTCCAGTTCACTTCTTTTCTTCCAGATTACCAAACTTAGTAGAGCCACAGGTGCTCACTCCTCTCCAGCAGTCTGCCAAACCTCCAAAATGCCTTTTTTTCCTCTGGTTGCTTTTAAGTTTTTCTCTTTACCACATGTTTTGAGCTGTTTCATTATGATGTTCCTTATGGTGTTGTTTCTTCCTGTTTCTTCTAATTGGGGTTCATTGAGCTTTTGGGATCTGTGGGTTTATAGTTTTCATAAAGTTTCGAAAGTTTTTTGCTATTTTTTTTTCAAATATTTTTTTCTGCCCTCTCCCTCCTTTATGGACTCCAATTAGGCCATTTGAAATTGTCACACAGTTCATTAATGGTCTTTACATTTTTTGGTATTGTTTTTCTCTCTGTGTTTCCTTTTGGATAGTTTTGTTTGCTTATTTGATTGTTTTCAAAAGCAGTTTTTATTATTATAAGAATTTTCAATTTATACCTCAACATGGGTCAAAAATAAATGAGCTCTTAAAGACTTGGGTCAAACATCTCTGCTATCATTTGCAAATTGATATATCTTAATATTAATCAAAACTAAATGATTTAGTGATCATATACGTCTGATATTTAACTGTTATTATAAACTACCTTGTTCTGTACAAGTATTCAAGGACAGGGCAAATATTTAATAGAATAGATTATTTATTTCCTCCTTTAAGTCATTAATGCAAGTAGCATTTATCTAGGTCACAAACTAAACAGGTGATGACAAGAAAATAATCTCCGCAACTCAAGTTTAATAAGAGTTCTTACTTAATGGCTATATTTTTTATGTATAGATCCCTTGTCCCTTGTTACTGAGAAGAATGTTTCTGATATATGAACAATTATAAAGTAAGCCAATAAGGGCTTCCCTGGTGGCGCAGTGGTTACGAATCCACCTGCCAATGCAGGGGACACGGGTTCGAGCCCTGATCCGGGAAGATCCCACATGCCGCGGAGCAACTAAGCCCGTGAGCCACAACTACTGAGCCCACGTGCCACAGCTAATGAAGCCCGCCCGTGCTCAGCAACAAGAGAAGCCACCGCAATGAGAAGCCCCCGCACCGCAGTGAAGAGTAGCCCTCGCTCACAGCAGCTAGAGAAAGCCCGCGTGCAGCAACAAAGACCCAACGCAGACAAAAATTTTTTTTAAAAAGCCAAAAAAATTAATTTTCTGGATACAATTTTATACTATTTTAAGTCTTTCAGTTAATAGTTTTCAGTTCTCTAAGTAGTATATTATCAAGAAATCAGAAGTTATAAATTAGGAACCATGAATAAATCATTGTGTAAGATTTCTCAAGCTTTGGAACATGCAATGTTTATTGTTTTAATTTTTTCTGCTTTTCTAAATCTGTCTGTTTTCTAGGATAAATACACCAACAATAAGAGGGAGGGTGCACTACATTAAATAATTTTTTGGTAAAAGAAAAGGCAAACCATATTAAATATGAACCACTTTGATGTGTTTCAAGCAAGATATTAGTAAGCTACATATCTATAAAGTAACATAAATCTTCAATTTCCAGTGTTACAGCAAACATGATACTTAGAAATGTTAGATGAATGATATTATCTTTAACATATTTAGTGTTATGACAATAAACTCTTCAGGTCAGTAAGAATGTAGCCATCTTTCTGTCACCCCTACAATCAGAGAAAGTATATTTGCTTCCCACACAAATCCCTCCATCCTGTTGCCATAGGTCTCTTTAGTTTTCAGACATATGGCAGACACCAGCTCTAAGGGTGCTGAATTGCCCTAAACACACTTCAAACTTTCAGGTTATCTCAGTGGAAGTAACTATCCCAAGGAAGCTTGAGGTGAAGGAGTTACCAACTCATCCACCTCTCCCCTCCCTACCCCAACCCCCTCCCTTCATGATACATAGCATGGCCACATACTTTACAAAGAAATCTTCATAAAAACTCTAACCCTTTTTTTATTTGTATATTTTATACTACAAATAGGATGAGAAATTTTAAAAGTTGTACAGTCAGCCTTGAAATGTTTGTTCACTACGCATGTGTTGATCTTCATATTCAGATTGGTCCTCAGTCAAAATGAAAGACATATTCCCAAATGATATCCTCTTAAAATAACTAATTTTTTAAAATTAGGTATAGTTGGCAAAATTGTAAGATATTTAAAGTGCATTGTGGTGATTTGATATGGGTATATATATGTATACTGTGAAAGAATTTCCACCATCTAATTAATTAACACATCCATCACCTCATTTATTTATTTTTTTTGTGAGAACATTTAAGTTCTACCTTCTTAGCAAATTTTAATTATACAATACAGTGTTAACTGTAGTGACCATGGTTTTGTTTGTTTATTTATTTATTTTTGGCTGCGCTGGGTCTTTGCTGCTGCACATGGGCTTTCTCTAGTTACAGCAAGTGGGGGCTACTCTTCATTGTGGTGCGCAGGCTTCTCTTTGCGGTGGCTTCTCTTGTTGTGGAGCATGGGCTCTAGGCACGCAGGTTTCAGTAGTTGCAGCATGCAGGCTCAGTAGTTGTGGCACGCAGGCCCCAGAGCGTGCGGGCTTCAGTAGTTGCGGCATGTGGGCTCAGTAGTTGTGGTGCACGGACTTTAGTAGTTATGGTGCACAGGCTCAGTAGTTGTGGTGCACGGGCTTAGTTGCTCTGCGGCATGTGGGGTCTTCCCAGACCAGGGATCAAACCTGTGTCCCTTGCACTGGCATGTGGATTCTTAACCACTGGACCACCAGGGAAGTACTATAGGGACCATGTTTTATATTAGATTCTCAGACCATATTCATCTTATAGCTAAAAGTTTGTATCCCTTTTCCAACCTGTCCCTATTTTCCCCACCCCTGTCCCAGCCCCTGGCAACAATTTTTCTGCTCTCTGTTTCTATGAGTTTGACTTTTTTTTTATTCTACATGTTAGTGATACCATACAGTATTTATCTTTCTTTGTTTGGCGTATTTCTCATAGCATAATGCCTTCAGCTCCATCCATGTTGTCACAAATGGAAAGATTTACTTCTTAATCATAACTGTTATGTTTGTTTATATATACACACACACACACACACACACACACCACATCTTCTTTATCCATTCATCTGTTGATGGACACCTAGGTTGTTTCCATACCTTGGCTGTTGTGAGCAATGCTGCAATGAATATGGGAGGGCAGATATCTCCTCGAGATCCTGTTTTCATTTCCATTGGATGTAAACCCAGAAGTGGAATTGCTGAATCATATGGAAGGGCTATTTTTAAGTTTTTGAGGAACCCTTATACTGTTTTTCACAGTGGCTGCACCAATTTGCATTCCCACCAACAGCACATAAGTGTTCCCTCTTCTCTACATCCTCACCAGCATTTGTTATTTGTAGACTTTTTGATGATAGTCATTTTGACAGGTGTGAGGTGATATCTCATTGTTTTGATTTGCGTTTCCTTGATAATTAATGATGTTGAGCATCTTTTAATGTACCTATTGGTCATTTGCATGTCTTCTGTAGAAAAATATCTGTTCAGTTCCTCTGCCCATTTTTTGATTGGATTTTTAAAATTTATTTATTTATTTATTTATTTGCTTTTGGCTGCATTGGGTCTTTGTTGCTGCGTGTGGGCTTTCCCTAGTTGTGGCGAGTGGGGGCTACTCTTCGTTGCGGTGCATGGGCTTCTCATTGCAGTGGCTTCTCTTGTTGCAGAGCACTGGCTCTAGGTGCGCGGGCTTCAGTAGTTGTGGCTTGTGGGTTCCAGAGCGCAGGCTCAGTAGTTGTGGTGCACAGGCTTAGTTGCTCTGCGGCATGTGGGATCTTCCCAGACCAGGGCTTGAACCCGTGTCCCCTGCATTGGCAGGCGGATTCTTAACCACTGCGCCACCAGGGAAGTCCTGATTGGATTTTTTAAAAATATTTATTTATTTGGCTGCATCGGGTCTTAGTTGTGGCACATGGGTTCTTTGTTGTGGCATGCAGGATCTTTCATTGTGGTGCACGGGCTTCTCTCTAGTTGTGGCGTGTGGGCGCAGTAGTTGAGCGGCGCATGGGCTTAGTTGCCCTGCGGCATGTGGGATCCTAGTTCCCCAACCAGAGATCGAACCCGCGTCCCCTGCGTTGGAAGGCAGACTCCAACTGCTGGACCACCAGGGAAGTCCCTTGATTGGATTTTTTGTTTGTTTCTTTTTTGTTTTGTTTCTATTGAGTTGTATGTGTTCTTTATATATTTTATGGTTCTAGGTCTTACGTTAAAGTATTTAATCCATTTTGAGTTGATTTTTGTGCATGGTATAAGATAGGGGTCCAGTTTCATTCTTTTTTTTTTTTTGGTGAGGTAGTTTCAATTGCTATGCCTTCCAAATCATTAATATGTTCTTTGGTAATGTCTAATTTGCTGTTAATTCCATCCAGTATATATTTCATATTACACATTGTAGTTTTTATCTCTATGAGTTCATTTTGTGTCTTTTCTATATCTTCCATGTGTCTACTTAATTTTTTGAACATGTTGAATATAGTTATAACTGGTTTAATATTCTCTGCTAATTCTAACATTTCTGCTTTGTTTTTGATCAATTGATTATTCTCCTTATTATGGGTTGTGTTTCTTTGCCTATTTGCACGTCTAGTTATTTTAATTGGATGCCAGGCACTGTCAATTTTACCATTTGGGTCTTGGATATTTTTGTACTTCTGTGAATCTTCTTGAGCTTCCTAGTGTTGATTATTTTCTGCTACTCCAGCAAGACCTATCTGTCTACTCTACTCAATGCCCTGTGAATCATGAGGTTTTCTATTCTGGCTGGTGGGAACAGGCACTATTCCTGGCCTTATATGAGCACCGGGCATTCTTTCTTCAAATTCTTTCAGATCTTTTCTGTGTGAGTTATTTTCCTCACGTGAATGCACTGCTTAGTTTTCTGCTTAACACTTGAGGGGCACCATCTGCAGACCTTTGGAGGTCTGCCTCTGTGCAGTTCTCTCCTCTCTGGTATTCTTTCATATGTGCTCTAGTTGCCTTGGAGTCTCCAGATGCTTAGCTGTGCCTACTCAATCTAGGAAGTCTGCCAGGCTGCCTTGGTTTCCCCTTTTTGGTAGACAGGCTGGCTTCATGGACCTGTGACAGTAGTGCAGGGCCCCAAGCTCCAAAAGGGCCCATGTTTGGATTTAATGCTCTGTGACCACCATCTTGAAATTCATAATCTTATCTTTGTGTTTTGTAAGTGAAATCCTGTGGGACAACAGAGCATACACTGGGGGCTTGGAGCCAGGGTTCACATGTGGCCTTTCCTCTCTCTGTCTCACTGCCTCTTTGGATAGGTTTTTGCTAACCACTCTCCTATCTCTGGCACCTCAGCTTCCTCCCTCGTCCCCCGCCCAGCAACTAGTGATACCCTGTCTCTCCAGTGGGGGCTTGGGCATGGGCACAGGGAGAGCCAGAATCAGATGACTGTTTCTGTGGAATCTCAGGGTGGGGCATGGTGGCAACCATCCCTGCCCCAAGCTGGCAGTTCCACAGTACATTCAACAGGAGATTCAGCCAGGATGAACCTCTTGCCTACTTTCTTCCAGTTACCTACCCATCCTGGCACAGAAGTTGTAATACTCTTTGGGGCTGTCTATCCACAGTGGTTTGGGGTGTCAGACCATGGGAAGTGGGGATTTCTGGCTCATCTTCCTGGGGGCACTGATTCAGCTGGTGGCATGAGGGAGAAGCCAACAGCTGGTTTGCTGCAAGCATGTGTGTGCATGCCTTGTCAGAGGGCACAGCTTCTGGGTACCTCTGAGGGTCTGCACTTGCCCTGCAAGTATCCCATGTCTGAGGGAATGTAACATTAAATAGCACATAAAAACCACCATGATGGGTTGAGAGAGAGAATGTGGAAGAAAGGAAAACATTTTTCCTTTTTAAAAAAAAAAAAAATATATTTATTTATTTATTTATTTATTTATCTTTGGCTGAGTTGGGTCTTTGTTGCTGTGCACGCGCTTTCTCTAGTTGCGGCGAGTGGGGGCTACGCTTCGTTGCGGTGCGCGGGCTTCTCATTGCAGTGGCTTCTCTTGATGTGGAGCACAGGCTCTAGGCACATGGGCTTCAGTAGTTGTGGCTGGTGGGCTCTAGAGCGCAGGCTCAGTAGTTGTGGCGCATGGGCTTAGTTGCTCCGCAGCATGTGGGATCTTCCTGGACCAGGGCTTGAACCCGTCTCCTCTGCATTGGCAGGCGGATTCTTAACCACTGCACCACCAGGGAAGCCCTTTTCCTGCCTTTTGAATAAGGGCTTTTACTTTTTCATTTTGTACTGGGCTCTGCAACTTATGTAACCAGTCTCGATCAGAGGACTCACCTTATTTTTTAACCATCTTTCAGGGATCACTTTTTCTTCATTGCCTGATGTATCTTAAAAAATTATTGTTTCATGAATTTTGTATGTTTTTTTTTCTCTCTCTTTTTTGCTTGTTTCAGGCAGAGGGTGAATTCAGTCCTTGTTACTCCATCTTGACTGGAGGCAGAAGTCTTCTACATTTCCATACATTTATCTTGAGTATTATGCATTAGTATTGTACATAAGTATTGTGCAACTGCATAAGAAAGAGTTCAATATCAGATTAATGGCAAGCTAAACTAATAGTAATATTTGGAATTCTTAGGGATAAACACATACATCAGAAATGGGTACAATCTCATTAAAATGCAAAACATATAACTCTCAGGGAAATCATTTCAAGAAATTTGACCAGAATCTGTCCTCAGGCTTTAATATCTGCCCCAGTGCCCTGGGACCCTCCCAGCTAGCCCTGGGTTCCAGGATAGCATATAAAGAGTTAATCCACAAATGGGTCATTCTGTTCTATTTCCCTAAAGACACAAGCTGGCAATTAATCATATAAGACAAATTTGTCATCAACTCAATTGTCCAAAGGCCTCATAATCCAGAACACAGTGTTTTGAAAGGACACACGAAATCTATCATGCCCCCACATAGCCTGGCCAGGATTGCATTTGAAGAGTACAGGTCAGCGATGGACAGTTTTCACTGGACAGATTAGGAATGTCACCAAAAGGCCAGTGCAGTGGGAAGTGCCTAGTAGCTGGGGGACAAAATCCAATGGCCAGGGCCTCTGCTGCTGCTGCTTCCCTTCCTCATCCCACCAAAAGAGCACACCAGCCCCTCCCCCACCTCCCCTCAGGCACACGCTCCTTGGCCATTAAGAATGTCCAACCCTTGCAAAGGCTCCAACCATTAGCGTTTAACCAATCTGTGAAGAAGTAAAATTATGGTGAGCTGGAAAGAGCACTGCACTTAGAAATAAAAGATTTGAGTTTAGGGAGTTCCCTAGGGGTGGCCTAGCGGTTAGGATTCCAGGCTTTCACTGCCATGGTCTGGGTTCAACCCCTGGTCAGGGAACTGAGATCCCACAAGCTGCGAGGTGCAGCAAAAAAAAAAAAAACAAGATTTGAGTTTACTTCTCTATCACTACCTAATGGTGGGACCTTGAGCATTTCTGGGCTTCCCTGTCTTCATCTGAAGATGGGGAAAATAATTTTCTTACCTTCATTTGCATGATTGTTGTGAGGATGAAATTAGATAATAGGGAAAACTTGTTGGTGTAGTGTAAAGAGCATGTTGGATTCAACAAAATTATGCTTCCAATTCCAATATAAACACTTTATAGTTGTGTGACTTTAGGGAAGTTACTCAACCTTTCAGAGCCATAGTTTCCGAATCTGTAGAATGGGATAATATCTGTCTCACAGGGACATTGTGAGGATTAAGTGAGTTCAAAAGTGCCTGACCTCTAAAAGGCACTGAAGAAATGATAATAAATTACAAAATCTAGATAATATTTTGTAAAATTCTATACAAATGGAACAAGGAGATATGCAATGGGAGGAACTTGCTTTTTTTTTTTTTTTTAAAGGATGTAGCCCTTCTTCATAAAGATTGATTATCCTGGTTCTTTGCTATAACGTCTTTTTTTCCCATACCATCTTTAAATTCAAGGTTTCACAATAATAGTTTTCAGAGAAGCTCTGATAGTAGTGTCATAAAAGGATGGAAAACTGACTTCCGGAAAGTGGGCAAAGACCTCTAGCTATCCCCAAAATAAGGTGCTCTAGGAACTAGCTTAGGACACTGATTTCCTCAGACAAAATACATAGTTCTTGACTTTTTTGGCCTCCATAGGCTCATCATTGTTCACATGTTGCATGATCTAGTGTTTGCCCATCAGAATGTTTACTATTCTTCAACTATTCATGTATATTTTTGTGCAGCACTTGTAATTTTCATATTCTAATTTCCTTTCTATTGTAACCCTACGTCACTTATTACTAGGACTTTCAACACTCTCACTGCTTTTGTATGTATCAGATATATGTTAATAATGTTCATTAAACTGCTCAAACCTAGGCAAAATCACAGCAAACACATCCAATGAATGCCAATGCCAGAGACCAAAATGACAGTCAATAAGCTGCTGGTGGCAGACAGAGTTAATGACATTTGCCCTCCATACAGCTTTGTGGCTCTAAGAAATGTCTCAAATAGAGGAGTTTCTGTGTGTATAGGGAACTTTACTATATGCCAGGCATTGTGCCAGGAGCTGAAATGCAGTCGGGAGCAAGAGAGACCTAGTGTCTGCTCTCCCCAAATTCTCAATCTAACAGAGGGCACAGATCAGGAAGTGGGCAACTGCCATGCAGTGTGATGAAATGATGGGGAGCTATGGAAGCACAGAGGAAGGTCACCTAAGCCAGACTTGCAGAGCAGAGAAGACTTCTGGAGGAAGTGAAGTCTAAGCTGAGACCAGAAAGACAAGTAGGATTGAGTCAGGTAAAGATGGAGGGAAGAGGGTCCTATGCAAGGAACATGACCTGTTCAGGGACCTGTATTTCAGTCCTGCTGGATGCAAATTGTGATGAGAAAGGCTGCAGAAGGAAGCCAGAGCCAGGCCACGCAGGGCCTTATAACCCATGGGGAGGGAGTGAGGAGTAGTTGGGTGCTCTGGAGGGAGACACTTGGAGTCTCAGCTGTTTATTCTGTTGATAGTAGTGTGAACTTGGACAAGTTATTTAACATTTTAAGCCTCAGTTTCCACATGTGTAAAATGAGGACAGTGCTCTAATAATACTTCATAGGCTTGTTTAAGTGTTCATGAGATAGCACACATACCTAACACATAGAATGTGCTTAATAAATATTAGCAATTATTATTTCTATCTTATTTCATCTAATATGAACTTGACACATTTTGGCTGGTTGGAAAATTGCTGGTCTCATAGATTTGTATAGGATATATGTATGTATGTATATACATAAATACACACATACATACACACATCTATTTTCACATTACATTTTTTTCTTCGTTTTGTTGATTATGAAACAGAAGTTTTATACATTGATACAGTCCTATTCGGCCTCCCTTTCTTTTCTAATTTGTCTTCCATGGCTTTATATCTTAAACATTATCATGCCTTCAGTGATAGTATCTTCTGTCTTCCTCAGTCTTTTTGAAACTTGCTGCTTCTGTGTCTTCCTACTCTTTGCATCTAAATTGATAGCCTTGGGAACGAGCGCCCTCTGGCTTTCATCTTGTGTCAGTTCAAGAGACAATGTCCCATTAACTGTGATCCGCAGTCCCTGTGATCTGCGGTTTCTGCTTATGTGCAGAAACCCTCAGTCCCAGAGAACGTGAAGGCTGTTAAAGCTGCAGGTTTCATAATACAAAACCTCTGGCTATTATAAAATTGTCCTTGGGGGCTTCCCTGGTGGCACAGTGGTTGAGAATCTGCCTGCCAATGCAGGGGACAGGGGTTCAAGCCCTGGTCTGGGAAGATCCCACATGCCACGGAGCAACTAGGCCTGTGAGCCACAACTACTGAGCCTGCGCGTCTGGAGCCTGTGCTCTGCAACAAGAGAGGCCTCGACAGTGAGAGTCCTGCGCACCGCGATGAAGAGTGGCCCCCACTTGCTGCGACTAGAGAAAGCCCTCGCACAGAAACGAAGACCCAACACAGCCAAAAATAAATAAATAAATAAATAAATTTTTTTAAAAAATTGTCCTTGGCCTTGAATTTTCAAAGGTATCACACAGCTACTTATTAACCTACAGTTCACATTACTGTATCCGTACACAAAGATTATTACATATAAAGAGACTTTCCTAGAAGAAGAGGTACAAGGATTTGGAGACCTGGAATCAAGACCTATGTATCAACTATTACTGTGTGGCCTTGGGAAAGTCCTTCTCCCAATTAGGCCTCCCATTTTTCAAATGAAAAAGTTAGACAAGATCCATGTTTCGCGGAATATGCTTTATAGAATATTAATTTTGAGGTATCACATACACACAATCGAGAGAGGAGAGGCTACATTATCAAATAAATTTGGAAAATGGGGTGTTAAACAAAATAAAAGTGTTTCTTGACTGTAGGAGTTCTCACATTTTGCAGTGCTAATACAGTACGTGTTCTGAATTTGCAAGCCATGACTATAGATTCCCAGTGTCAGCTGACTGCAGAACCCTTTGCTGGAAGAGCATCTTGCAATGCCAGTATTCTACAAAAAATATTCTTGAAAATGCTCGTCTATGCAGTAATTTAATTTGGTGAATCTTCCTGATCACCAAAGATAAGGTCAGGCAAGCAATGTGCTAATGTTAGGATGCCAAGTCAGTGATAAAGTCTGACAACAATCACAAACATAGCCTCCTAATAATAATAACAAAAACGATAATGATATTTATCAATAATTCAATAATGGTTATTGAGTGCTAGATAAGCCAAGGCACTGTGCCAAGTGCCTTATACGTGTTATCTCATTTTATCCTCACAACAGTTCAATGAAAGAGTTTCTGTTATTTTCCCATCTTAAAGATGAGGAAACTGAGTTTGAGAGAGATCAAATAAGTTACTTAAGGTCACAAAGCTACTAAATTGCAGAGCTGGGATTGAAGCCCTGGCCAGCTGCTGCCAAAGCAAATGTGCTAAGTATGCTATAGTTACGGTGATAATATAACTTCTTGTCCAAACCGAGACACTTTTGAGAGTGAAGGGAACTCTAAAAATAACCTTATAATTTGTGAAATATTAAGTTTTTCACCAAACTGATTTAATTATATTGGAGTGCAAAACCCAGGGTCAAAAAGAAAATCCTTTTTTAAAAAATGAAAATTAAATCTACTTGTGTATATTAAAGCAAGATATAAGTTATTTATATTGATTATCTGAACATTTAAAAATAGCATAAGAAGACTTCCCTGGCGGTCCAGTGGTTAAAACTCCATGCTTCCACGGCAGGGGGCACAAGTTTGATCCCCGGTGGGGGAACTAAGATCCCGCATGCCACACAGCGTGGCCAAAAAATTTTTTTTACACAACATAGGGGGACTCCCCTGGTGGCACAGTGGTTAAGAATCCACCTGCCAATGCAGGGGACACAGGTTTGATCCCTGGTCTGGGAAGATCCCACATACCGCAGAGCAACTAATCCCATGCGCCACAACTACCGAGCCTGTGCTCCAGAGCCCGTGAGCCACAACTACTGAGCCCACGTGCCACAACTACTGAAGCCTGCGCACCTAGAGCCTGTGGTCCACAACAAAAGAAGCCACCACAATGAGAAGCCCACACACCACAATGAAGAGTAGTCCCTGCTCGCCGCAACTAGAGAAAGCCAGCATGCAGCAATGAAGACCCAATGCAGCCAAAAAATAAAATAAAAAATAAAAAAATAAAAATAAAAATAGCGTAGGTAGAGTAATTAATATTGGTTCATATTCACATAGTCTGATCAATTTCTTAGTCCTGCCTTTTATAATGCATCATTGGTATCTTCGTGAAGAATGTATTTTTTCAATATGGTATTATTATTTTTAAATTTTTTAAAGTGTCTGCAATAATTTTCAAACTTGCATTTGATGGTTAAGAAATTTCAAATTGTTCATGCTTTCAACTGGCTCATTTCTGTAAACCACCCTATTTTTCCTTTTTTAACATACTATCTTATTTATTTATTTTTTTGAAGTATAGTTGATTTACAATATTATGTTAGTTTCAGGTGTACAGCATACATAGTGATTCGGTATTTTTATAGGTTACACTCCATTAAAAGCTATTACAAAATAATGGATATAATTCCCTGTGTTGTACAATATATCCTTCTTATCTATTTTATACATAACAGTTTATACCTCTTAATCCCATACCTCTCTCTTGCCCCTCCCCCCTGCCCTCTTCCCACTGGTAACCACTAGTATGTTCTCTATATCTGTGAGTCTGTTTCTGTTTTGCTATATACATTCTTTTATTTATTCATTTCCACATATAAGTGATATCACACAGTATTTGTCTTTGAGTAATTTCACTAAGCATAATAATCTCTAGGTCTGAGGAAACTTACACAACCCTCTTAGATAGCCTCATCCACCAGAGGGCAGACAGCAGAAGCAAGAAGAATGACAATCCTGCAGCCTGTGGAACAAAAACCACATTCACAGAAAGACAGACAAGATGAAAAGGCAGAGGGCTATGTACCAGATGAAGGAACAAGATAAACCCCAGAAAAAACAACTAAATGAAGTGGAGATAGGCAACCTTCCAGAAAAAGAATTCAGAATAATGATAGTGAAGATGATCCAGGACCTCGGAAAAAGAATGGAGGCAAAGATCGAGAAGAAATGTTTAACAAAGACCTAAAAGAATTAAAGAAAAAAACAAACAGAGATGAACAATACAATGACTGAAATGAAAAATACACTAGAAGGAATTAATAGCAGAATAACTGAGGCAGAAGAACAGATATGTGACCTGGAAGACAGAATGGTGGAATTCACTGCTGCGGAACAGAATAAAGAAAAAAAGAATGAAAAGAAATGAAGACAGCCTAAGAGACCTCTGGGACAACATTAAACGCAACAACATTCGCATTATAGGGGTCCCAGAAGGAGAAGAGAGAGAGAAACGACCCGAGAAAATATTTGAAGAGATTATAGTCGAAAACTTCCCTAACATGGGAAAGGAAATAGCCACCCAAGTCCAGGAAGCACAGAGAGTCCCAGACAGGTTAAACCCAAGGAGAAACACGCCGAGACACATAATAATCAAATTGTCAAAAATTAAAGACAAAGAAAAATGATTGAAAGCAACAAGGGAAAAATGACAAATAACATACAAGGGAACTCCCATAAGGTTAACAGCTGATTTCTCAGCAGAAACTCTACAAGCTAGAAGGGAGTGGCATGATATACTTAAAGTGATGAAAGGGAAGATCTACAACCAAGATTACTCTATCAGACAAGGATCTCATTCAGATTCGATGGAGAAACAAAAAGCTTTACAGACAAGCAAAAGCTAAGAGAATTCAGCACCACCAAACCAGCTCTACAACAAAACTTCTCTAAGTGGGAAACACAAGAGAAGAAAAGGACCTACAAAAACAAACCCAAAACAGTTAAGAAAATGGGAATAGGCACATACATATCGATAATTACCTTAAACGTGAATGGATTAAATGCTGCAGCCAAAAGACACAATCTTGCTGAATGGATACAAAAACAAGACCCATATATATGCTGTCTACAAGAGACCCACTTCAGACCTAGGGACACATACAGACTGAAAGTGAGGGGATGAAAAAATATATTCCATGCAAATGGAAATCAAAAGAAAGCTGGAGTAGCAATACTCATATCAGATAAAATAGACTTTAAAATAAAGAATGGTACAAGAGACAAGGAAGGATACTACATAATGATCAAGGGATCAATCCAAGATGATACAACGATTATAAATATATATGCATCCAACATAGGAGCACTTCAATACATAAGGCAACTGCTAACAGCTATAAAAGAGGAAATCGACAGTAACACAATAATAGTGGGGGACTTTAACACCTCACTTACACCAATGGACAGATCATCCAAAATGAAAATAAATAAGGAAACAGAAGCTTTAAACGACACAATAGACCAGATAGATTTAATTGATATTTATAGGACATTCCATCCAAAAACAGCAGATTACACTTTCTTCTCAAGTGTGCACGGAATATTCTCCAGGATAGATCACATCTTGGGTCACAAATCAAGCCTCAGTAAATTTAAGAAAATTGAAATCATATCAAGCATCTTTTCTGACTACAACGCTATGAGATTAGAAATGAATTACAGGGAAAAAAACGTAAAAAACACAAACACATGGAGGCTAAACAATACGTTACTAAATAACCAAGAGATCACTGAAGAAATCAAAGAGGAAATCAAAAAATACCTAGAGACAAATGACAATGAAAACACGACGATCCAAAACCTATGGGATGCAGCAAAAGCAGTTCTAAGAGGGAAGTTTATAGCTATACAAGCCTACCTCAAGAAACAAGAAAAATCTCAAATGAACAATCTAACCTTACACCTAAAGGACCTAGAGAAAGAAGAACAAACAAAACCCAAAGTTAGCAGAAGGAAAGAAATCATAAAGATCAGAGCAGAAATAAATGAAATAGAAGCAAAGAAAACAATAGCAAAGATCAATAAAACTAAAAGCTGGTTCTTTGAGAAGATAAACAAAATTGATAAACCATTAGCCAGACTCATCAAGAAAAAGAGGGAGAGGACTCAAATCAATAAAATTAGAAATGAAAAAGGAGAAGTTACAACAGACACCGCAGAAATACAAAGCATCCTAAGAGACTACTACAAGCAACTCTATGCCAATAAAATGGACAACCTGGAAGCAATGGACAAATTCTTAGAAAGGTATAACATTCCAAGACTGAACCAGGAAGAAATAGAAAATATGAACAGACCAATCACAAGTAATAAAATTGAAACTGTGATTTAAAATCTTCCAACAAACAAAAGTCCAGGACCAGATGGCTTCACAGGTGAATTCTATCAAACATTTAGAGAAGAGCTAACACCCATCCTTCTCAAACTCATCCAAAAAATTGCAGAGGAAGGAACACTCCCAAACTCATTCTATGAGGCCACCATCACCCTGATACCAAAACCAGACAAAGATACTACAAAAAAGAAAATTACAGATCAATATCACTGCTGAATATAGATGCAAAAATCCTCAACAAAATACTAGCAAACAGAATACAATGACACATTAAAAGGATCAGACACCATGATCAAGTGGGATTTATCCCAGGGATGCAAGGATTCTTCAATATATGCAAATCAATCAATGCGATACACCATATTAACAAATTGAAAAAGAAAAACCATATGATCATCTCAATAGATGCAGAAAAAGCTTTTGACAAAATCCAACACCCATTTATGATAAAAACTCTCCAGAAAGTGGGCATAGAGGGAACCTGCCTCAACATAATAAAGGCCATATACGACAAACCCACAGCAAACATCATTCTCAATGGTGAAAAACTGAAAGCATTTCCTCTAAGATCAGGAACAAGACAAGGATGTCCATTCTCACCACCATTATTCAACGTAGTTTTGGAAGCCCTAGACACGGCAATCAGAGAAGAAAAAGAAATAAAAGGAATACAAATTGGAAAAGAAGACATAAAACTGTCACTGTTTGCAGATGACATGGTACTATACATAGAGAATCCTAAAAATGCCACCAGAAAACTACTAGAGCTAATCAATGAATTTGGTAAAGTTGCAGGATACAAAATTAACGCACAGAAATCTCTTGCATTCCTATACACTAATGATGAAAAATCTGGAAGAGAAATTAAGGAAACACTCCCATTTACCACTGCAACAAAAAGAATAAAATATCTAGGAATAAACCTACCTAGGGAGAAAAAAGACCTGTATGCAGAAAACTATAAGACACTGATGAAAGAAATTAAAGATGATACCAACAGATGGAGGGATATACCATGTTCTTGGATTGGAAGAATCAATATTGTGAAAATGACTATACTACTGAAAGCAATCTACAGATTCAATGCAATCCCTATCAAATTACCAATGGCATTTTTTACGGAACTAGAACAAATCATCTTAAAATTTGTATGGAGACACAAAAGACCCCGAATAGCCAAAGCAGTCTTGAGGGAAAAAAACGGAGCTGGAGGAATCAGACTCCCTGACTTCAGACTATACTACAAAGCTATAGTAATCAAGACAATATGGTACTGGCACAAAAACAGAAACATAGATCAATGGAACAAGATAGAAAGCCCAGAGATAAACCCACGCACCTATGGTCAACTAATCTATGACAAAGGAGGCAAGGATATACAATGGAGAAAAGACAGTCCCTTCAGTAAATGGTGCTGGGAAAACTGGACAGCTACATGTAAAAGAATGAAATTAGAACACTCCCTAACACCATACATAAAAATAAACTCAAAATGGATTCGAGACCTAAATGTAAGACCGGACACTATAAAACTCTTAGAGGAAAACATAGGAAGAACACTCTTTGACATAAATCACAGCAAGATCTTTTTTGGTCCACCTCCTAGAGTACTGGAAATAAAAACAAAAATAAACAAATGGGACCTAATGAAACTTCAAAGCTTTTGCACAGCAAAGGAAACCATAAACAAGACAAAAAGACAACCCTCAGAATGGGAGAAAATATTTGCAAACGAATCAACAGATAAAGGATTAATCTCCAAAATATATAAACAGCTCATGCAGCTCAATATTAAACAAACAAACAACCCAATCCAAAAATGGGCAGAAGACCTAAATAGACATTTCTCCAAAGAAGACATACAGATGGCCAAGAAGCACATGCAAAGCTGCTCAACATCACTAATTATTAGAGAAATGCAAATCAAAACTACAATGAGGTATCACCTCACACCAGTTAGAATGGGCATCATCAGAAAATCTACAAACAACAAATGCTGGAGAGGGTGTGGAGAAAAGGGAACCCTCTTGCACTGTTGGTGGGAATGTAAATTGATACAGCCACTATGGAGAACAGTATGGAGGTTCCTTAAAAAACTAAAAATAGAACTACCATATGATCCAGCAATCCCAGTACCGGGCATATACCCAAAGAAAACCGTAATTCAAAAAGACACATGCACCCCAATGTTCCTTGCAGCAGTATTTACAATAGCCAGGTCATGGAAGCAACCTAAATGCCCATCAACAGACGAATGGATAAAGAAGATGTGGTACATTTATACAATGGAATATTACTCAGCCATAAATAGGAACGAAATTGAGTCATTTGTTGAGACGTGGATGGACCTAGAGACTGTCATACAGAGTGAAGTGAGTCAGAAAGAGAAAAACAAATATTGTGTATTAACGCATGTAGGTGGAACCTAGAAAAATGGTACAGATGAACCAGTTTGCAGGGCAGAAGTTGAGACACAGATGTAGAGAACAAACGTATGGACACGAAGGGGGGAAAGCCGTGGGGGGGTGGGGATGGTGGTGTGCTGAATTGGGTGATTGGGATTGACATGTATACACTGATGTGTATAAAACTGATGACTAATAATAACCTGCTGTATAACAAAATAAATAAAATAAAATTTAAAAATTCAAAAAAAATATTATGAAAATCAGACCACGAAATTGTATTTAGGGTATTGGCCCAGTTGATATTGTATGCATTTTCTGGGCATTATATGTTGAAAAAAGTCTGAAGGGACATAAAGGTTATTAATAGCTATGTGATGAAATCATAGATCTTTTCCCCTTCTTTGAAACTGTATGTATTTTCCAATTTTTCTTTAATAAACACGTATTACTTTTGTAATTAGGATTCAAACTTTTAATAGCGTTTTTTTGGAACACAGCAGATATCTTCTTCCTGGTGTTTCATTGGCATATCTGTCTCTCTACAGAAAAAAAATTAATCTCTAGGTCCATCCATGTCACTGCAAATGGCAGAATTTCCTTCTTTTTTATGGCTGAGTAATATTCCATTGTGTACATATACCACATCTTTTTTTTTTTTTTAGAAAGAAATCCTAAGTTTTTTATTTATTTATTTATTTATTTATTTATGGCTGTGTTGGGTCTTTGTTTCTGTGCGAGGGCTTTCTCTAGTTGCGGCAAGCGGGGGCCACTCTTCATCGCGGTGCGCGGGCCTCTCACTATGGTGGCCTCTCTTGTTGTGGAGCACAGGCTCCGGACGCGCAGGCTCAGTAGTTGTGGCTCACGGGCCTAGTTGCTCCGCGGCATGTGGGATCTTCCCAGACCAGGGCTCGAACCCATGTCCCCTGCATTGGCAGGCAGATTCTCAACCACTGCACCACCAGGGAAGCCCTATACCACATCTTCTTAAGCCACTCATCTGTTGATGGAGACTTGGATTGCTTCCATATCTTGGCTATTGTAAATAGTACTGCTGTGAACATTGGGGTGCATGTATATTTTTGAATTAGTGTTTTTGTTTTGTCTGGATATATACCCAGGAGTGGAATTACTGGATTGTATGGTAGTTCTATTTTTAGTTTTTTGAAGAACCTCCATACCATTTTCCATAGTGGCTGCACCAATTTACATTCCCAGCGGTGTATGAGGGTTCCCTTTTCTCCACAACCTCACCAGCATTTGTTATTTGTGGGCTTTCGATGATGGTCATTTTGACAGGTGTGAGGTGATACCTCATTGTAATTTTGATTTGCATTTCTCTAATCATTAGCAATGTTGAGAATCTTTTCATGTTCCTGTTAGCCATCTGTATGTCTTTGGAAAAAGTCTGGCAGGTCTTCTGTCCATTTTTTGATTGGGTTGTTTGTTTTTTTGATATTGCGTTGTATGAGCTGTTTCTAAATTTTGGATATTAATCCCTTGGTCGTATCATTTGCAAATATTTTCTCCCATTCTGTAGGTTGTCTATTCAAAGTATCATGCATCAGTGTACACACTGCTATATTTAAAATAGATAACCAACAAGGACCTACTTACTGTACAGCACAGGGAATGTTGCTCAATATTCTGTAATAACCTAAATTATTAACCTAAAAACCTAAAAGAAGTTGAAAAAGAATAGATCCATGTATATGTATAACTGAATCACTTTGCTGTACGTCTGAAACTAACACAACATCGTTAGTTAAGTATGCTTCAAAAAAAAAAAAGTACCATGCATGAGGAAATACTTTCACAAAACTCATTTAAAAGTCTCTACGTTTCTTTTGAAACTTTCACCAAATTTGGATGCTGAAGATCATAGGCCTTCTCAATTTCATTCCATTCAGGTACAGAACATAAATGTAGCCAATTAAAATTTTATTCAATTAAGATATAGGAGCTCTATCAAAATTTTAAGTGTCTTCTCACAAGTCAAGATATCCCAAAGCACAATTACAGAATTTCACAACTAAATCCTATTCATTGTTTACCATAATTTGTTCCAATCCTTTTTTTTTTGGCTGCATGGCATGTGGGATCTTAGTTCCCAGACCAGGGATTGAACTCAGAGTCTTAACCACTGGACCACCACGGAGGTCCCTGTTCCAATCCTTTTTTAGGGATACATTCCAATGCCTTCCTGTTTTTGCTGATATTTGCTGAGAGCTTCAAAAGCCAAAGAGATTTTTTTTTAGGACTCTGTTGAATATTTTCATTAACTATTTCCAACTGATGTTGAATAAAATAACCCCAAATTCAGAGAACTCTGTAAAAAGTTCAATACCACTGTAGGACACTTAGGTGGACTGACAAAGTGGTTCTTCAAAAGTACAAACATTTCTAACATGTGACTGACGATGGAGGGCAAAGACAGAAAGCATATGCTGGGTTTTTATTTCTTATTTTGGGTATTCAACATTAACTTTGTCACATACAAAAACAATAGTTCGGACCCTAATAGTATTTGTAGAAAAAAATATATTTGGAAATTTGACACTACAGCTTCTCTTTCAATAGGTATAATATTGCAGCTTATTTGTATGCAGTTGTCGATTGTATGTGCACTATAACCAATCCCAAAGATGTTCCTGCTCTATAGATTTCTTAATTGATTCAGAACACTATTTTTACCATGACATTTTCCTCTGTTAAAACTTGTGTTCATCTTGGGGACTTTCCTGGTGGCGCAGTGGTTAAGATTCCACACTCCCAATGCAGGGTGCCCGGGTTTGATCCCTGGCCAGGGAACTAGAGCCCACATGCATGCTGCAACTAAGAGTTCGCATGCCACAACTAAGGAGCCCGTGTGCTGCAACTAAGGAGCCGGCGAGCTGCAACTAAGGAGCCTGCCTGCTGCAGCTAAGGCGCCCACATGACACAACTAAGGAGCTGATGTGCCACAACTAAAGAGCCCTTGAGCTGCAACTAAAGGAGCCCACCTGCCACAACTAAAGGAGCCCACCTGCCACAACTAAGACTCGGCACAAGCAAATTAATTAATTGATTAATTAATTCAAAAAGTTGTGTTCATCTTATCACTGAGAAAAAACAATTTTATCTTCAATGTTACACTTTGTTACTAAACTTACAGTAGCATTTCTAATGCTGACAAATGTTTTATCTTCATCAAAATTAACTTCCAAAATTGTTATTTGATTCCATGCATTGGAGGAAATAATTGAACCATTATTATTTATAAATTTATTTATTTATTTATTTATTTTTGGCTGCGTTTGGTCTTTGTTGCTGCACGCAGGCTTTCTCTAGTTGCGGAGAGCGGGGGCTACTCTTCGTTGCGGTCCGTGGTCTTCTCATTGCGGTGGCTTCTCTTGTTGCAGAGCACGGGCTTCAGTAGTTGTGGCACACTGGTTTAGTTGCTCCATGGCATGTGGGATCTTCCCAGACCAGGGATTGAACCCATGTCCCCTGCATTGGCAGGCAGATTCTTAACCACTGCACCACCAAGGAAGTCCTTGAACCATTATTAATTTAGCTTCTCTTCCATTTGAAGCACCTGAAGGCACTGATATAAAGTTGGTATCACTGAACCATTTGTTTGGCTAATTCAGCCAACACCTTCATGGCTACTGCCTCACTCTTCATACATGCACAAGGAAATTTAGAAAATGAGCAAAATGATTTTAGGACAACCATTTGATATACATGACAAGTCATGCTGCACAGAGTTATGTAAACCTTCTATATCCTCATGTGTGATCCTTGAGCCCGTTATTAGAATAACTACGTACTGACTTCTGAAGTAGATGGTGATGCTTCTTCTGGTTTCTGTGCGGTAAGTTATATCACTGCAGGCTCCATAGATGGTAAACATCAATAGACATTTTGTGTGAGCTACATATATAACATCAAACTCGGTGCCTAGATTTTTATAAACACTTTCATTTACTGGTACTCATTACTTCTAAGAGGATTTATTGTAAAGTAGAAAAACATTGTCAATCAATAAAATATAGTTGTAGATTTATACTATGCATAAATTACACAACCACTGTTGCAAGAATGTTCAGACTGCTCTATATACTGTCTGGCAGGACTGCTTAGCTTCTATTTCCGACACATCCTTCATGTACACCTAACCTGTATTTTCCAACATCTCCCACTGACCCTGCTAACTAGTGACCTGACAGCTTCTGCAACTCATATCTGGAGCTCGCAGGCAAGGGAACAACTGGCCAGTGTACAGGTGGCAGGCAGCTGGACAGTGTCAAATACATCCTCCACCACTACCTGAAACCTGAGGTTGAGAGCTGTCCTTGGCTGCTGTGATCTGGGCATGTTTCCTTTTATCCCTCATGGGGAGGTTAATTATGCTTATCTGGAAAGGGTCAGAAAGAGAGGTTATCACTGGCTGTTGTTCAGATTTGCAGGGTTTGAAAATTGTAACTTGCAGAAGAAGCAGCGTGGATGCCTATTAAACATGCTGGTTCCTGGGTCTAACCTGAGAGATTCTGACTGAGTAGAATGGTGTAGAGGCGGTGGGTCTGGGAATTTAACATGCTTCCCAAGTGATGAGAACATTGCCATGAGGCCTGATCGATTCCTGGGCAACCCTCGGCTAAGAGTTACTCTGCTTCTAGCCCTTGCTGCTCCTCATCCTAACTTACCTTGCTCCCGTGCTATATAAAACCCTACCAATAGCACAGGACCCGTTTGGCAATAGTCTGGTCTCTTTTCCTCTTGGAGAGAGCAAACTTTGCTCTTATGGCACATGTAGAAGTGTCTGGTGCACAGACATTTCAACTCACTTTTCCTACTATCCTCTATCAAGGGATGACTGCCAATCCTCTTCCTTAACATGTTGAGATACGCTTGGAATTCAGTGTTCTGAACAATCAGCAGTTTGGTATGTGTCACTGCGTTGTTGGTTTACCCCCCAATGCGGTGGACACAAAGAACACACCCTCCTGATCCCCGTTCAAGGAAGGACCTGCTGCCCAGCTGCGGAGACTGTGCTCAGACCCCAGTGGTCAGCCACTTCAGGGTTGGCTTCCACGTCAGGTCACGAGGTCATGCTCTTGCCAGGGCAGCCTGCTTCCGGTGATTGAGAGAAAGAAGTGGATAAAGGCCTGGACTTGTCAGCCCCTTGTGGGACACTCTGCCAGGCAACACTCGCTCCAGACCTTCCCGTGGGGTGGCCACGGCTTTGTGACGCTAGCATCACTGTTCGACTTTTCCCTTTGCCCAGTCCTGCCTCCCACGCCTTCCTTTCACAGATATTGATCTCTAAACATCTTGCAACCCCAATTCCACTTCAGCATATGCTTCTGGAAAACCCAAGCCGTGACACTCCACTTCTTGCCCTCACAGCAACTACGCTAAAGTACATAAAGTCCAGGGCAGCACTTCAGTGCAAACTTAGACACTGCTTGGCAGCTCAGCGCCAGGTGACACAATCCAGGTCCCCCTCACGATGCTTCCCTGTGTCCTGGCCCATAGCCACAGGAAAGGCCACAGGCATTGCATTGCAGGACGTGAAGCAGGGAAAGCTTCATGGAGTGGGCTGAATTTGAGGTGAACATTTCAAAGTAAGGAGAGAAAACGGGGAAGAGAACTAATACCCACTGAGTATCTCTTACGACTCGGGCTCTCTGCTAGGAATTTTACTTGCTTTATTTCATTAATGCTCTGCTCACAATACTATGGGGTAGGTGGTTCCTCCACCAATAATAACAAAATAAAAATAGGTACCACTGATCGAGTGCAGTCCTTACTATGTATCAGGTACTGTTTTGAGCCTTCACATTCATTATTATCTCATTTATGCCTTAAAGGTCTTCAAGGCCTGGGAAGCTTTCATATTTTTCTTAATATAAATTTATTTACTTATTTTATTTTATTTTGGCTGCGTTGGGTCTTCGTTGCTGCATGCAGGCTTTCTCTAGTGGCGAGCGGGGGCTACTCTTCGTTGCGGTGCGCAGGCTTCTCACTGCGGTGGCTTCTCTTGTTGCAGAGCATGGGCTCTAGGTGCGTGGGCTTCAGTAGTTGTGGCACGCGGGCTCAGTAGTTGTGGCTCGCAGGCTCTAGAGCGCAGGCTCAGCAAGTTGTGGCGCATGGGCTCAGTTGCTCCGCAGCATGTGGGATCTTGGCGAACCAGGGCTCGAACCCATGTCCCCTGCATTGGCAGGTGGATTCTCAACCACTGCACCACCAGGGAAGCCCCAAGCTTCCAGATTTTGAAGACATTCATCAGACTCCCAGCCTCTAGCACCAGAGTTCCATGGATTTCACTTAGGATCAACACCTGTGTGATAAGTCATTCTCCCGTCTAGAGTAGGGGCTCCAGCCAAACGATCCCACTTTCTGCTCCTCCTCTGCTGACCCTGATTCACTCAGGACTCTGTGAGGGAGCTGAGGCTTAGAGAAAATAAGGGACTCACTTCTACTCACACAGCTAGCGAGTAGCAGAGTTTGAGTTCAGACCTAGGTCAGCCTGACTCCCTCGCCGGATTCCTGACTCTGGTCCTGTTACTTCCTACTGGTCTGTGATGTTTTCTTTTCTTTCTGTTTTTATTTGGTTTTGAGGCATGGTGGCTTTGTGTTTTCTTAGGTGTCACAGCCCTTATAAATAAAACACTAACGAAATATCCTCATCTAGGAAAAACTGTGCAAATAAAACCATGTGCCTCTATTTACAGAAATTGAAGGCTTTAAAATAAGTAATAACTAAGTCACCAAAAAGGGCAATTGATATTAATTTTTTACCACTCAGTGACATAGATAAAAGAAATATATTTTTGCATTTTATCAGTTACAGGCATACCTCATTTTATTGTACTTCTCAGATACTGCGTTTTTTACAAATTGAAGGTTTGTGACAACCCTACATCAAGAAATTTATCGGTGCCATTTTTCCAACAGTAATTACTCACTTGGTGTTTCTGTCACATTTTGGTAATTGTCACAATATTTCAATTTTTTCATTATTATTATATTTGTTATGGTGATGTGTGATCAGTGATCTTTGACATGACTATTGTAACTGTTTTGGGGCAGCACAAACAGTGCCCATATAAGACAGAGAACTTAATGGATTGTTGAAATGACAACAAAGGATTTAGAATATTACATAAACTTAGTTGATAAAGCAGCAGGGTTTGAGACGATTCACTCAGTGGACAAAGAATTTCATCTGCCATTTCAGTAAACAAAGGAGACTGTGGCCATCAAGCCATCAGTCACTGCAGCCGCCCCCAACGGTGCACACTGAGGGGATTCAGGATGGAGAAAAACTGGATACTGGCCCTAGATAATTGAGGTGCACATCAAAGGGATAATTTCAATGACTCTTGTATCGTCCCACACATAGAAAAGCACTAAAATCATTAACGAGATGGCTGTTTTTTTGTGACTGGTAGTACTCTTTTACTGTTCGACTACATTTTTTTTTTACAGCAAAAACTCACACACACACACACACACACACACACACACACACACACAATCTCCTCTCTTATCTCTTTGGAACAGTCCTTCAGAGCTATCTGAGAGGCTGTATCCTGGGCTATAGTCCTCAGTAAGTCCACCAAATAAAACATAATTCTCAACTTTTACATCGTGCTTTTTTTTTTCAGTTGACAACTCCAATTTTGAAAGAAGTTCTACGTGGGTAAAATGCTATCAAACAGGGCTTCCCTGGTGGCGCAGTGGTTAAGAATCCACCTGCTAATGCAGGGGACGTGGGTTCGAGCCCTGGTCCAGGAAGATCCCACATGCCGCGGAGCAACTAAGCCTGTGCGCCACAACTCCTGAGCCTGTGCTCTAGAGCCCGCGAGCCACAACTCCTGAGCCCACGGGCCACAACTACTGAAGCCCGCGTGCCTAGAGCCCGTGCTCTGCAACAAGAGAAACCACTGCAATGAGAAGCCTGTGCACCGCAACGAAGAGTAGCCCCAGCTCGCTGCAACTAGAGAAAGCCTGCGCGCAGCAACGAAGACCCAAAGCAGCAAAAATAAATAAAATAAAATAAATTTATTAAAAAAAATGCTACTAAACTGCACTGCATGCTATAGAGAAATTGTTGGTGAAAGGAAGAGTCAATCAATTTGGCAAACTTCATTTTTGCTTATTTTAAGAAACTGCCACAGCCACTCCAGGCTTCAGAAACCACCACCCTGATCAGTCAGCGGCCATCAACGTCGAAGCAAGACCCTCCCTCCACCAGCAAAGAGATTATGACTTGCTAAAAGCTCTGATGATGGTTAGCATTTTTTAGCAATAAAGTATTTTAAAATAAGGTATGTACGTTTTTTTCAGACATAATGCTATTGCGCACTTAATAGACTACAATATAATGTAAATGTAACTTTTATATGAACTGGGAAACCAAAAAATTCGTGTCGGGCTTCCCTGGTGGCGCAGTGGTTGAGAATCTGCCTGCCAATGCAGGGGACACAGGTTCGAGCCCTGGTCTGGGAAGATCCCATATGCCGCGGAGCAACTGGGCCCGTGAGCCACAATTACTGAGCCTGCGCGTCTGGAGCCTGTGCTCCGCAACAAGAGAGGCCGCGACAGTGAGAGGCCCGCGCACCGCGATGAAGAGTGGCCCCCGCTCGCCGCAACTGGAGAAAGCCCTTGCACAGAAACAAAGATCCAACACAGCCAAAAATAAATAAATAAATAAATTTTAAAAAAAAATTCGTGTCACTCACTGTGTTGCCGTGGTCTGGAACCGAACCCGCAATATCTCTGAGGTATTCCCATACTTACATAGTCTTGATTACCATTTATTAGTTAATCCTCTGTGTTCCTTTTAAACAGCTTTATTGAAGCATAACTGACATTCAATAAACTACACATATTTAAAAGGTACAATTTGATGAGCTTTGACATATGCATATGCACGAAACAGTTGTGGTGTCTCTTTCTATCCAAGTCATCTATAGCCAACCCAGGAGAGGCGCCAGGCTTTGGTGCAGATTCTTGGGCCATAAAGGATACCAAGTGACTAAGTGCGCTGGAGAAAGACTTCAAAGCAACTACTGTCAGTGAACTCAGAATCACCAACGTTAGACATAAACTACCGCCGCACTTTTTTGTTCTTTTCTCCGAGAGGCCGTGATTAACTGGTCAGAATTGCAGGCTATTCTTGGCGCCAAGGCCAAGAATAAAGCAGCATCGCACTGCAAAAACAAACTGCGTTTAAAGGCTAGGCCTCCAGGGGGAGAAAGCTCCTGGAGGAATGCCTGGAAAGCGGCAAAGCCTCCGGAGTCACTAGCTCAAAGTACAATAGTCGCTTTGCTGAGCAAGGTCGCCTTGACCGCTGGCAGCAAGCGCGGCCGCCCACAGCTGCAACCGGCCCTCCGAAGGTACCAAACGCAGGAGACACAAAAAGCCAATGTTTCGCCCAGATCGATCTGTTCCTGTTCCCGAAACGCTGACCCACATGTCCAAAGGCGCGCCAGGCGGGCCAAGATCCCCCTCCTTCCGCCACCTCTCTCGCCCTGGCCCGTCCGGGTCCGCCCCGCCGAGGATCCAAAGCACAGAAACCCATGCTCCCCGCTCCTGTAACAATACCAAGAGGGGGTGGAGAGGGGAGGGAGCCAACCACTTCTGGTTAAGTTTCGTTTTTATTAAAATCTTCACGTGACTGCCCGACTCTTGACTCAGCGATTTCTCCAAACAGCCTCCTTTAATGTATTGGTTTGTCATCACCGCCTTCACCTTTTTTTGTATAGTCCTATCTACCAGTTTTGAACTTTTATAGGGAATTCTCCCATTGGATACAAAGAACAAATAAATCACGGGTTAAATTCATTTAACCAATTCACTTCAAGCCCGCAAAATGATAAGATACGGGTTTTAAATGATCACTTGACAGTTTCCTCCCTCACTCTCCACAGAAGCAACTGCCACACATTTTCTCGAAAAGATCTTAAAAGGTTTTTTTTTCTTCCCACTCCTCTCCCTTAGTTATTGGATTATTATAGACCTATTTTTAAACAAATGGGAGAATTATATAAAGACTTCATAAACAGATGTCCTGGAATCCACCCCCCTCACCAGACACACCCCAGCAGTGACAATTCTGAAAGTTTTGTGTGAATTGAATTTTTAAAACTCAAACCTTGATTTTTATTTTTAAAAGTTTATTTTAATCTTTATGATAAAAATACTACAGTTATTATAGAAAATGCGGACAATCAGACAATTCAAAAGACAAAAGGGGGCTTACCTGGTGGTCCGGTGGTAAAGAATCCGCCTTCCAATGCAGGGGGATGCGGGCTCGACCCCTGGTCGGGGAACTAAGATCCCACATGCCGTGGGGCAACTAAGCCCGCGCGCCACAACTACTGAGCTCATGCGCCTCGAGGAGAGAGGCCGCGTGCTGCAAACTACAGAGCCCACGCGCCCTGGAACCCGTGCACCACAACTAGAGAGAGAACCCGCATGCCACAACTAGAGAGAAGCCCATGTGCTGCAACTAGAAAGAAGCCTGCAGGCCACAACTAGAGAGAAGCCCGTATGCCCCAATGAAAATCCCACGCGCCACAACAAAAGATCCTGCATGCCGTGACTAAGACCTGACGCAGCCAAAAAAATAAATAAACCAATATATTAAAAAAAAAAGACAAAAAGGAAGTTATTTACAATCTCAACACTCAGAAACAATCCCTGTTAGTAATTTAGAGTCTTTCCTTCCAGGCTTTTTATTATGGATTTTAAAAAATCATTGTAATTATACAATTTTGTTTGTTTCCAGTTTCTTCTCCTTCATTACAATATTTGCATTTCCCATTGTATAACTTTTAATGACCCTTTGATAGTCCATTGTATGAATGTAACATGCTTCACTTAATCCTCCATTTTGAGACATTCAGTTTCAATATTTTCAATTGAGTAAACTATTTGAAATAGCCCTGTGGGAAATTCTTTCTGTGAAGTGAGGCATCCTTTGAAATGCAAATAACCACTCCCAGATCAAATCTACCTTCATAAGTGTAAGGGCGGAAAACTTTTCTTACCCTTCTAGATTCTTTGGCTGATCTAATAATTAAATTGACATAAGGCAGATTAACAGGAGAAAAACAATTTTAATTATATTTAATTACATATGTACAGAAGCCCCACAAAGAAAATGAAGAGTCCCTGGCAGTCAGGTACAGGCTTCTGTACCTTCCTGAGCTAAGGAGAAGGGGGTAGGGGTCTGGGGCTTCAAAGGGGAGGAAGACAATTCACAGCAAGATGGGAAGAGGAAATGTTTAGTAAACAAATGTTTGCCATGCCTTGCAAGGGAGTCTTTGTGATATAAAAGTTCTCTCTGGTAATAGCTCTCTTCCTAGTATTGGCCCCCTACCTCAATTCTTCTAGGCAGTTAAGGGGGAGGTAAAAAGCTTTTCCTGAGTCTGCTGGGGTTTAATTGCCTTCATCTGAAAACAATACACATGCCAAAGTGTTACATCTTGGGCTGATGTGTTCTGCTCCCCCTCAGCAGTTTTTGAGTTCTCATTTATTGGGTTTGCTTAAGGTAATACACACCTGAACTTTTTTTTTTTTTTAGTTTGGGAGTTGTTTGAGGTTTTCCTACAAATATATGTTTGAAAAAACCCCAAAACTATTGTTCTAAGCATCTTTTGTGTTTTATCCACAGCGCTTCAACACCACGTATATCCATAAGTATCTAGATCAGGGTCAGGAGTGATGTGACTCCCTTCCCACTCTTTTCCACTGGGTAGAGGAGAGAAACTTGGAGAGAACAGGCAAGCACCGGCACAGTGATTAGGCGTGGGGAGGAGGGGGAGATAGGGACTGAGCGCCCGGGGACTAGAGGGAAGTAAGAGTGTACTTGTCCCCAGGTGTTTATAGCCTGGCGGGTCAAACTAAATCAAACCTGGGACTTCCCTGGTGTTGCAGTGGCCAATGCAGATGACACGGGTTCGAGCCCTGGTGCGGGAAGATCCCACATGCCTCGGAGCAACAAAGCCCGCGCGTGCCACAACCACTTAAGCCCGTGCGCCTAGAGCCCGTGCTCTGCAACAGAGTAGCCCCCCTCTCCGCAACTAGAGAAAGCCCGCGCACAGCAACGAAGACCCAATGCAGCCACAAATAAATAAATAAATAAATGTATTAAAAAAAGAAAAAAACAAACCTGTGTACAATATTGGGCAGGCCGATTCTAGGTCACACAACGTCTTATTCTTTCATAGCTGTACCCTCTGATCTGGCCTAGTGTCAGCACAGGGAGGAGAATAAATCCATTCCTTCAACAATGGTTACTGAGTATCTCCTATGTACCCGGCACTGTACTTGATGCTTAGGATCTATCAGTGAACAGGAAAGACACAAATCCTGCATTTTGTGTCATTAGCATTTTAGTGGGGGAAGACAGACCCTAAACAATAAACATAATAATTAATAAATTATATTTTATGTTAGGAGGAGATGGGGCTGTGAAAAAAATGGGCAGGAAAAGGGAGTTTGAAAGTGTTTGTGTGTGGGTGTGTGTGTGTGTAGGGGGGTGTTTCAGTATTAAATAGAGTGGTCAAGATAGGCTCCATTAAGAAAGTGACAGGTAAGCAAAGACTTGGAAGAAGTGAGAGAGCCATCTGGATATCTGAGGGAAGACTATTCGGGGCAGGGTGGGGGAGGGATAAATTAGGAGTTTGGGATTAGCAGATACACACTACTCTATATAAAATAAATAAACAACAGGGACCTACTGTATAGCACAGGGAACAATATTCAATATCTTGTAATAACCTATAACGGAAAAGAATCTGAAAAAGAAAAAATATACATATATATGAATCACTTTGCTGTACACCTGAAACATTGTCAATCAACTGTACTTCGATAAAAAATAAATTAAAAAAAAAAAGAATGTTCCAGGCAGAGAAAACAGCCAGTGTTAAGGCCCTGGGGTGTGACTGTACATGAAGAACAGAAAGGCCGCTAACGCGGACAGAGAGGAGCCGGGCATCTTGCTTAAGTGAGTAAATGGCTAGATACTAGATTACAAAGCAAGATGTTAGCAAGGATGCAAAAAACCCTACCCATACTGCAAGTTGAAGGTATGAGTGCTTGAGCAGCCCCTGAGTTGGAAAGAAGTCATCAGATGAAGATGGTTCTAGGTAGATTTCCTGGAACTTGAGTGGCGGAGGGGAGGGAAGGGTAGGAAGGGCACGGAAAACGGAGACAGGGCCTCAAACTGCCCCACAATTGTTGTCCAGATGGGCAGGTTTCTAGAGGGCTAGATGAGAAACCAAACTCTTTATTGAGACCATTGAAAACTGGCATGTGCTCTTATTCTGGGACTTTTAAGTGGCAAAGGAAGCAAGCAAACCAACCAAAAAAACAAAAACAACATTTTCCATCAAAATCTTATAAATGCCAACTTTGGGGGCAAAATGCTCAGGGCTCTTAGTCCCTAAAACTTGCTAGTCTTTCATACAGGGGTTGTTACATTAGTTTTCTGTTGCTGCTTTAACAGATCACCACAAACTTGGTGACTTAAAACAACACAAACTTATTATCTTACAGTTATGGAGGTCAGAGGTCCGAAAATCGAGGTGTCAGCAGGGCTGCATTCCTTCCGGGGGCTCTGGGGGGAGATGAGTTTCCTTGCTTTTTCCAGTTTCTATAGGCTGCCTGCATTTTTTATCACGTGGTCCCTTTCCTTTTACAACATCACCGTCCTTTGTATTTTCATTCACTGTAAATTCCCTCCTTTAACAACTACTGAGGCACAAGGAATTTCAGAAAGCTGTGGGATCTAAGTTGACAGAGTGCTTAGAAGTCATCTTATCTAACTTTTCTTTTAGTGCTGAAATGCATTTTACATTTTCTGGATAAATGCTCCTTCAGCTTCTTTGTAATACACTTTCAGTGACTCAGAACAAGTCAGTGCGAGTTCTTACTTTTTAAGATCTTATGGTTAGAAACTCTTCCTTCCTACTGAACTGAATCCTGGCTCCTTCTGACTTCAAACTAATCTTCCTATTTCCTCTCCAGTTCAACCTGTAGGACTTTGAAGACAGCTGCCCCGTTAGGACTTCTGTTCTCCAGCATGAGCAAGTCCCTGTGGGGAGATCTCGGAGTTCCTCTCCATTCTGGTCTCCCTTTCCTGGAGGCTTTCTGGTTTAATGTCCCCAAACTGTGGTACCCACCCAGAACTGGATCTATGACTCCGGGGCAGAGTCCATGGGGATATCACCTCTTTTGACTTGAGTTTTCTACCTAAGTACTCCAAGCTTGCACTTTACACCTTTTTTTTTTTTAAGAGTCACACTGTTGACTCACATTGAGTTTGTCAGTAATAAGCACCTGCAGATCTTTTTCGCCAAGTATGGTCTCTTCCATCCTGTACCTGTGAAACACTAAAAACAAACAAACAAAAAAGTCAAAGCAGACTTTATGTTGATCTCTGTTTAGTTTTATCTCACTGGTTTGGACTCACTGTACCAGTCTGTTCCACATTGTTAGAAGTCTTGATGCATTTGAATCTGAGTCATCAAAATAGCTCGATCTCCTAGATTTGGATCATTTGCAAAGTTTATGACCACTTAATTTTAAGGAAAATGTTCCTATCATTTAAAACACAATTTTCTTTTTTCTTTTCCATACTTATACTCACTTCTAACGCATTGGAAATTAGCATTGTCCTTCGGTGTGATTCATTAAACACTGAACAAATCTTGGGTTGTTTTTTTTTTTTCTTTAGAGCAGAGAACCGTAATTGCTTTTCCCATATCTGATTTACAACAGCGACAGATTAATTTTCTGCCAAAAGTATATTTTTAAGCAAGTAAATGGACCACAGACTTTTCTAAATATGTTTTCATTTAGGATAGAGTTTCTCAAAATGTATCCCACAGACCAAATACATTTGAATCACCTGGCTATCTTCTAAAAATGCAGATCCCTGGGCCCCAGCCAGACTCTTAAATTCTGTGGTAGTGAGGCTCAGAAATTATCATTTGACATAAAGCACAGGTTATTCTTATGGACACTAGAGTTTAAGAACCCTGCTTTAGGACTTCCACAGTGATCTATAGCAGTGGGTCTGAACCCTGACTGTACACGAGAATCACGCAGAGACCTTTTAAAACCTCTGACACACAGACCACACCTGGCATTAAGTCAGAATCTCTGGAAGTGGGATCCTGACATCTGTATGTTTTAAAAAGTTCCTCAGGTGATTCTACTGTGCAGTCATTATTGAGAAACACAGATTTTTTTGAAGTATAGTTGACTGAGAAACACGGATTTATATGTTCCACAGTATAGATTTTTTTCACATCTTTAGGTAAAATCTATATTTTATGTACAAAATTGTATACCTAAAGTTCTGTTTTCTTTTTTTTAATTTTATTGAAGTATAGTTGATTTACAATGTGTGTTAATTTTCACTGTACAGCAAAATGATTCAGTTATACATATATATACCTTCTTTTTCATATTCCTTTCCATTATGGTTTATCACAGGATATTGAATACAGTTCCCTGTGCTACACAGTAAGACCTTGTTGTTTATCCATCCTATATATAATAGTTTGCATCATCTAATCCCAAACTCCCCATCCATCCCTCCCCCACACCCCTCTCCCTTGGCAACCACGAGTCTGTTCTCTATGTCTATGAGTCTGTTTCGTTCCACAGTGTAGATTTCGGGGTTAAATAATATTTAACAACTTGTCAAATCTCAAAAAAACCCTTTGAGCTCATAAAATGTCACCTGCTTACTTTGGACTTTGAATTATTTGTGCTGGAGTAAAAAAAGAACTTATTGTGAGGAGAGACACAAGGTGCCTCTTATTCAGCACTAAACATTCCAATAGTTTACAGACACCATTATTATTCAGACAAGGAAGGCTGATGACTGCAGCACCATTTTAAGCACTGCTGGCAGCGCTGGGGAAAAATATGTTAGTAGAAGGCATACTCCTCAAGGAACTTAGTCTAGTTGGAAAGTCAAAATGAACCTCGGAGAAGCTAGAGTGAAAAGTTATACAAAACCTCATCGTAATGAAGTACCGAACTGTAGGACACATGTTAAATGCTAGAAGCTCAGCAGAGAAGGAGGGTTTGAACTGCATCTTGAAAGCATTTCAGGATTTGAATTGTTGGTAGAACAAATGGACAGCTTCATGGATGAAGGATATTAGTTCTGATGACTTCAAGTGCAAGCAACAAAGTTCCCCAACTAACAGTGACTTAAGGTTATACGGACTTTTATTATCCCACTTAACAAGAAGTTGCGAGGTGGGCAGTCCCGGGGTTTGTGTAGCAACTCAACCATATCATCAACATTTTTGTCTTTTTGCTCTGACATCCTCAGTGCAACAATGATGTCTCCCCTCATGGTTCCAAGATAGCTGCCACAGCACCAAACATCACATCCTAATTCTAGTACCTCAAGCAAGAGGTTGTTGGAGTGTTTTTCCAATTCATCTCTTTTTGTGAGAGGAAAAATCTCTCCCAGAAGCTCCTGCTAGTGAAGGGTTTTGATTAGTAAGAGGATGTGGTAAGAACAATATCTGAGAGAGATCAATGTGACATTGGTGTGTAAGAAGGATTAGAGTCAAGGAGAGCAGCTAGACAATGACGGCCTGGTCTAGGGTGGGACTAGAGTGCTAAGGATAGATTCAAGAGAAATAGTAAAAGAAACATCAACAGAATTTGGTGAGTGGCTAGTTTGGGGTATGGAGGAGCTGGATTAAAGATAATGTCAAGACATTAAAAACAAAGTCTAGAAATCTTTATGAGGACAAAGGAAATGGGAAGGGACACCCGGCTTGGGGAACAAGAGAAATGATGAGTTTGGTTTAGGAGAAATTAAGTTTGAGGTGACAATGAGCTGTTTGAGTGGGTATGTCCAATGGGCAGATGGATTTTCAGAGATTAGAAAGAGCACCTGGTGCTAGAGACTTTGTACAACCAGGGTAATGGTTAGGAACATGGACACTGGAGCTAGATTGCCAGGGTTTGCACTTAATAGACATGTGACCATGGGCAGTGCTATGATTAAATGTTTGTGTCCCCCCTAAATTCATATGTTGAAGCCCTAATGCCCAACATAATGATGTTTGGAGGTGGGGCCTATGGGGAGGTAATTAGGTCATGAGGGTGGATTAGTGCCCTTATGAGAAGAAACATGAGAGAGATGATGTCTCCACCATGTGGGGACACAGAAAGAAGGTAGCTGTCTGTCAACCAGCTCTGGCTCTCACCAGACACTGAATCTGCCAGCACCTTGATCTTGGACTTCCCAGCCTCCAGAATTATGAGAAATAAATATTTGTTGCTTACGCCACCCAGTCTACGGTAATTTGTTATAGCAGCCCGAGCTGACAAAGACAGGCAGGTTACTTAACTTTTCTGTGCTTCTGTTTCCTCATCTGTAAAACAGAGACAATAATGCCTACTTTATAGAGTTGTTGTGAGAATTACATGTGAAAGGCTTACAACAATCCCTGGCATATAGGACACGTGTAGCTATTACTATTTTTTTGGTGTCACCAGCTTAGAGGTGACCCTAGAGGCCTGCCATGGATGTGCTCTTCAAGTCTTCTCATTTTAGCTGCTCTTTTTAGAACAAAAGATACCAGAATCCTTCATTATCAGACAGGCCTATCTTGGAAACCCAGAAAGAAGCTAGGATTTTAGACTGTTACAGCTGAAAGTGACCATGGCGATTTTCTAGTGCAAAGTTTCTTGCAGTTTTTTTTAGCCACAGAGCCCTTTGTTCAAGCAAAATTTCCCACAAAAACCCATGATCTAAAACAGAGAAAACTGGGGACTTCCCTGGTGGTGTGGTGGTTAAGAATCCACCTGCCAATGCAGGGGACACGGGTTCAAGCCCTGGTCTGGGAAGATCCCACATGCCGGAGCAACTAAGCACGTGCGCCACAACTACTGAGCCCACGTGCCACAACTACTGAAGCTTGCACGCCTAGAGCCCGTGCTCCGCAACAAGAGAAGCCACCGCAATGAGAAGCCCGCGCACTGCAATGAAGAGTAGCCCCCACTCGCCGCAACTAGGGAAAGCCTGTGCGCAGCAATGAAGACCCAATGCAGCCAAAAATAAAAATAAATAAATAAGTAAAGATCTAGCAGTAATTAAAAAAATACATAAAACAGAGAAAACTGGAGCCATTCTTGTTGGTGTGGAGTGAAAGTCAAGACGTCCTGCCCACCTGCTCTGAGATACCTCCTCTGAGCCCATGGACTCCCTGGAACACACTTTGAGAAACACTGCTGTTGTCCAAACCCTTAGACAGTAGAGGAAATTGTGATTAAGTGGCTAAAGAGATTAAGTGACCTGAACAGGCCACAGAGCGAGTAGTGGCCAAAATGGGCCCAGAAACCAGCTTTCCTGGGTTTTATGCTGAGGAGCGTGAGTGAGTGTTAGGTGCGAGCCCTGTGCTGGATGCGGCAGGAAGGTTGGTGTCTGAATCCTGGTTTCACAGGTCTTCAGGTGTCTGTGTCTACCCTGGAAGCCACCCTGGCTCTCAGAAATCACTGTGTCTGGGGAGAAAGGGTGGGGAAACATGGATGGAAGGAAAGGGATGGAATCAAGAGAAGTGTACTTATTGTTCGTGCCTCCTATTACATCCCTAATGAAGGAGTTGGCCAGATGGACTGTCTTCCTCAAAGCCCATTGTAAAGCCAACAAGGACTTCCATGAACAGTCAGCTGGAAAAGGGAATAAATAACATCTGGAAGAGTGAAGTTGCTAGGAAACTTACACATTTCAATTCATAAGAGTGCTAAGGTCTCCATGTAACAAATTCCGGAACTGAACAGGGCCCTCAGTGTTTTCCTGGCCTTTCTCAATGACATGAAACTTTAATGAAGGGGGACTTTTAGAGCACAGGGTCTGAGCTAACTGAGAATAGAGCACTAGGCAAGAAATACAGAGGTGAGAGTTCTATTCCCAGCTCTGCTGCCTACTTGGCCGAGTAACTTGACCTCCCTGGGCAAAATGAAGGGGTTGAAGCAGACAAGAGCTCTTCTGATTTTAAATGTCTATCATTCCCTATCAGGAGCCTGCAGTAAGTGGCTGCCATCTTACTCCAAAGAGCTGGCAGCAGCCTTCTCAGTTACACTTGAAGCCTCAGGTTATTGTCACCATCAACAGGGTCATAAAGGGGGGAGGTAAGAATCTCTGGCTCTGAGCCCTCTCCTCCAAATCCCATCTGCAAAGGAAGGGAATGATATGACATTATTGCCTAAGCAACACACAGTCTCACAGTTCTGTGGGTCCTAATGTCCTGGGATCCCTCTCCTTCATAATCTATTCAGTTGAAAGAGAATGTGGAGATTCCAGTGAAGAGCTAAGGGAGGTGTGTGTATGTGTGTGTGTGTGAGAGAGAGAGAGAGACAGAGGGACAGAGAGAGAGAGAGACAGAAAGAAAGAAAGAGAGAGTGCAACAAAGCGAGACATATAGACGAAGAGAAAGTGAGAAAGTGGTAGAAGCGGAAGTTAGCAGTTTGTCCTTGGTCAGCTGGCTGGTCTAGTGGAAAGAAGGCATGTATCTTGCCACTTTCCCTGATGTGACACAGATGGAAAAAACTTGGGAAATATTCTGCTGGGGAGACCGTTCCGCCAGCTCAGCACTTAGGCCATATGATCTCCAAAAGCGAGACCCTATTCTTAGACCTGCCATTCATTCGTGAATTTGATAAGCATTTACTGAGCGCTTACTATGAGCATAGATAGGTGAAAAAATGGCCATGTCCCACTTGCTGTACAGCAGAAATTATTGCAACATTGTAAATCAACTATATTTCAAAAAAAAAATAAATTAAACAAAAAATGGCCATGTCCTCTGCCCTAAAGAAGCTCACAGACTCCGGTGGGGTCTGGGCCAGTGAACAGACAATTACAGTGTGCTGAACGCCATGATGAGGGAAGTCCAGAGCTTTAGGGGAGCACGTTGGTGAAACCCCCTTAACTCAGCCTTGACTGGTTAAAGAAGATTTCTTGGGAGAGAGTCATGTCACCTGAAGGAGAAGCAGAAGCCAGCCTGGTGTTGGAGGAGGTGGGAGGAGAAGGGATGTTCTAGGCGGAAGTAGGGCCACAGGTTATTTTAATCTTCCTCTTGGTGTTTAGCAGTGTTTTACAAGCGTTCTTCATTGGACATGTATGCATTTATATAAAAAAATTTTAAAATATGAAGGATAGCAATGGTCCTTCCTTAATCAGTGAGCACCAGTGAGAAGTCATTAGGTCTATGACACACTGGCAGAGAGAAGGGAACACTACAATTACTACGACTAATAACAGTAACAGGAATGTTTGTCAAGTGCTTACTACTTGTCAGGGTTTTTCACGTACCTCATTCAATCCTTGTCATAATCCTACATCATAGGTACTACTATTATTATCTCCATTTTATGGATGAGGAAACTGAGGCCCAGAGGTCACACAATTAGTAAGTAGTAGAGGCAGGAGTCAAACTGAGGCAGTACAATGCCAGAGCCCCGCTCTCAACTACTGCACTATACCACCCCTCTTTAAATGATTAAAGTGAAACACACACACACACACACACACACACACACACACACACGAGACCAACTAGTGTTTAAAGTTGTCCCTCTTCTAAGAAGTAACTTCCTTCCATCAGCTGAGTATGTCCCTTCTCCTCCAAGTTGGGAGGGGGGTGTGTGGCGAGGAATATCAGATGCACACAGAGCATGGAATGACCTTCCTAATGTTGCATGATAATCAGATGGCTGAATGGGTTCCAAAAATCCACTTCAGCATCACAACGGCTGGACCTCACTCTGCTCCGGCCACACCAGCGGTGCTTACCTTGTGGCAAGTTTCCATTTTTCAAAACAGTGACATAAGTCTAAGTAATTTATTAAAATTCCCTTATTATTAATGATGTTGCTATGTGATGCAATTCCTATGTTAACCACAGGGTGATGCTGCAGACAGATCTAGGGGTTTGTTTGGGGAAGAGGGGTTTAAGAATATTTGCGTTTTATAAATCATGGTACAGGGACTTCCCTGGTGGCGCAGTGGTTAAGAATACGCCTGCCAATGCAGGGGACATGGGTTCGAGCCCTGGTCTGGGAAGATCCCACATGCCGCAGAGCAACTAAGCCCGTGGGCCACAACTACTGAGCCTGCGCTCTAGAGCCCACGAGCCACAACTACTGAGCCTGCGTGCCACAACTACTGAAGCCTGCGCACGTAGAGCCCGTGCACCACAACAAAGAGAAGCCACCGCAATGAGAAGCCCGCGCACCACAATGAAGAGTAGCCCCCGCTCGCCGCAACTAGAGAAAGCCCGCGTGCAGCAACAAAAACCCAACACAGCCAAAATTAAATAAATAAATATAAATTATGGTACAGCTACACAATGAAATCTATTTAGAAGAATGAGGCAAAGCTATACGACTTTTAAAGACCATCCTCAAGATATGCCACTAAGTGAGAAAAGCAAGTCGCTAAACAATATGTACAGCATGCTCATATTTATCTAATTTAAAAAATGTAAATATATATGCAGGTACATGCATAATTTTTTCCCGAGAGTTGAGAAAAAGAGATTGTTACCAGTTATTACTTTGAGGAGTGGGACTGGAGTCCAGGAGCTAGTGGGAAGCAGCCGCATAGCACAGGGAGATCAGCCTGGTGCTTTGTGACCACCTAGAGGGGTGGGATAGGGAGGGTAGGAGGGAGACGCAAGAGGGAGGAGATATGGGGATATATGTATATGTATAGCTGATTCACTTTGTTATAAAGCAGAAACTAACACATCATTGTAAAGCAATTACACTACAATAAAGATGTTAAAAATATTTTTTTAGAAAGTGTGTTTCCTTTAGATTTCATACTTTAAAAAATTATTTGATTTTTAAAAATGATTTGCACTCATTAATTTAAAAACCATTATTACAAAAAAAATCTGATTGCTGTAAAAATTGAAATACTGTAGAAGTTAATGAAAGTCTCTTCTCCCCCACCTCTTAACCCCATTCCCCAGAGGACAGGTGACCTCGGTTTGGGGCCTCTTTACTCAGAGTGTGGTTTCCAGAATGGCAACATCAGGATCACCTGGGAAGTTGCCAGAAATGCAGATTCTCGTGCCCCACCCCAGACTGCTGGCTCAAACTCCACAGTAGGGCCCAGTAATCTGTGTTTTCAGAAGCCTTTTTGGTGATTGTGATGCATGCTGCAAGTTGAGAATCATTAGCAGGTTAGACCAGATCTTTGGGGGACAGGTCGAGAAGAATCCTGCTGGGGGAAACAAATAACTCCAATGGCCTGTTTCCACTCACCCAGCGCACTCTAGCTCGAGGCTGGCAGCCCTTTGAGCCCACTGTGACCTTTCTGTTGGGGCTGAGTGATGACCGTACAGTCACAGTTTGGAGGCTTACCCAGAAAAGGGGGCCATGCCAGAGGGGAAAGGAAAAAGGAGTGTAGGAGAAACTAAAAAAAGATGGGTAGGGAAAGGAAAAATGGCAGAGAAAGAATGCAAATAAAATAATTGCATGATGTGGGGAGAAAAAAATGTCGCCTGTCATTTCAGTAAACAAAGAATGTCGCCTGCCACCAAGTCAGCAGCTGCGGCAGCCACCCCCGACAGCGCGCCCCAGGGGCATTCAGGATGGAGGAAAACAGGATACTGGCCCTAGATAAGGAAGATGCATATCTAAGGAATAATTGCAATGAGCCCAGATTCTTGCATCTTCCCATACAGAGAAAAGCACTAAAATCATTAACTTGAGATGTCTGGTATTTTTGTGATTAGCAGTAATTTTTGATGTTCGACAACATTTTTTTTTTTCCAGCAAAAAACTCCTCTATATCGCGGCTCCTCCCTTGCCTCTTTGGAACAGTTCCGCAGAGCTCTCTGAGAGGCTGTCTCGGGTGCGGGCTACAGTGCTCAGTAAACTCCCTGAATAAAACAGAACTCCCAACTTTTAGACAGTGGGTTTTTCTTCATTCAACAGATGGCAGGTAGATGGCATCAGTACCTCAGGGTCGCTCATTTATTTAATAAGCATTTGTCATTTTTTCCATTCTAAATCTGTATCTTTTTGTTCATTTCCTCCCTCAGACCCACACATCTCATTGTTTTCTCATTTACCAACTCTGAGAGGGTCACTATTTCTGCCACCACTCAGTGTGTTCACACTTAGGGCAGTGTTTGCCAGTGATTCCCTGCTCCCTGGCTAAAAAGTCATGAGCTCTCAGAGCTGCTCCAAAGAGTCAGAATCTACCTATGGTGGTGGGGGACTGAGGAGTTTTGCCCTGGGGGGAGGTACGAGGTCCGGTAGGAGAGGAAGTGCACGTAAAAGCGCTCTGTTTACAGCAGTATCAATAATCAAGTCCACAGATGTGAAGCTCAGATCCCAGGGGATCTCACAAAGTTCCTCAAACCATGGACCCTAGTCCCACATACGGATCTGCCTCTCCTGCAGAAGAGCTCTGGTCAAGTTCCTTCAACTGGGTGGGGGTGATGGGAGACAGTGCACAAAAAAGGGAGTAGTTCTCTCAGTGTTGGAGGAGGGGACATTAAACAACTGCAAGTATGGACACTCAGACCAAACAAAGGTTTGAGAATTTTTGGCTTGTTTCTTCTGACAAAATAACCCAACCTTTACTCACCACCCCAAAAACATTGTTCTGTCTCCTGAAGGAGGCTGTCCCAGTCAAGGAACGAGCATTTGTTTTTGTCAGGGGAAAAGGTGGTGATGGCGGTGGATTTAGCTTGTAAGGCCGCTGATATCTCTCTGTGTTCCATGTTTTCATTTGATGACATCTGCAAGAAGTTCAGGACAACAATTTGTTAAATGGGATGTTTGACTCATTGGGACACTTTGTTTTCTTATATTTTAAACAAGTGAGCATTTACTCTCATAGAATCCTACAATTGTAAAGCTGGGGCTACCTTAGAGAGATCATGTCTGGCCCATTAATATTGCCTTGGGGAGTTTTGAGAAAAACACAATGCCCAGGCCCCACTCCATATCAACTGAATCAGAATCTCAAGGGGCGGGACCAAGGGGCATCTCTAGTTTTTAAGCCCTACAAGTGATCCCAATGTGCAGCCAGGATTGAGAAACAGCTCTAGTCACACTATGTTATTTTTGGATAAAGATATAGAAGCTCAAAGAGATGAAGTGACTTGCCCAAGGTCATGCTGCCAGTAAGTGGTATCTCATACCCAACTCTTCTGACTGCCCATCCAATGTTCTTTCCACCATGCTCTTTTGTCTCTTCTTCTGGAACTTAGAGTTTCACTGAACATTAAAGGTAGGCAGTTTACAGCTGAGGGAGAAGGGAGAGAGTCACTTCATTAAGAATTGGGGGGCGGGGCAACTTCTGAGTGCTCAACTCAATTGTGGGTTCTTCAGGACATAGCTGCTGCCTAGCCTTATTGATGGTGGGGCAGTCAAATGACCTTGTTTTGCTAAAGGCAGTGCCTAATACTGTAGTGTATGTCAGTCCCTCTTAGAGGAAGTCACTTGCTCATGACTCAGTTTCACCCATGACAGAACACATTCATTGCTAAGTGTTCTCACTTTCAGGAATTAATCACATTAAAGCAAAGGACAGTGGAGGGTAGATCTTAATATTTGAGCAGGGACGGGTGTTCGGGTGAGGAGTCACAGGTCCCACTTAAGAACCAGTAAAAGCTATAAACTTCTCCAGAAAAATACACATACAGAAATCTTGCATGTAATTTTTGGGGATTCACAGACACCCCCCGACCCCAAGTTCATCCATTGGAACCAGATTAAGATCTCCTGGACTAGATGATTTTGAAGCTCTATTTTAGTGTTGCTCAAAATGTAGTCTGGGGACCATAGGAATCAGAATTACTTGGGGTTCCTGTTAAAAAAATAAAAACAGATTCCTAGGACTGCCAAAGATCTACTGTTTCAGAATCTCTGGGGAATGAGGTTGAGGATTCAATATGTTATTAAAAAATCCCCAGATAATTCTTTTGGAAACTACTATTTGAGAATCAGTGCTTTATCCCAACATGAGATTTTTATAGTTTTTGAATGCTTTCGTTTGTTGAATATTTTAGGTTTCATCCGTCCAATTGTCAGCTATACCAAATAGTATGTTTAGTATGAATTCTAATTCAAGAATATTTACATGTGTATAGGCAGAAGAAAAACAACCTGAAGGATGGACAGATAGATAATAGTCTCTCTGTGTAGTAGGAATATGGATGATCTTCGTTTTTTTCCCTTTGTCCTTCTATTTTATTTCTCTCTTCCTCATTTTCTTTCTTTCTATTTTGAAATAAGACTCTTCCTCTTTCTGAGTTCAGTTTCCCCATCTGAAAAACAGGGTGTTGTAACTAGGTGAACTTCAAGGCCAAACCTTGCTCTGGCGTTCAGTGACTCTGTATCACCCTCTAGCTCCCTTGTCCTTTTAATGACATGAACTGCATGGGCAACAGTGTTTGGAGAATAATCATGTATTATTTTTGTAGGTATTACGTTGCGATGCCTAGCAACCATTTTTACTCCAGCAAAAGTATTCTCTCCTTCCTCAAGGAGTCGGAACTGAAATAATCTCTACTATCTATCCCCCCCCCAAAAAAAAAGTTCGTTTCTCTTTAGCCTTAGAAACGGCCGTCCGCGCCCATCTCCTAGGAGCGTAAGAATGAGTGTGAACCAAAAAGCCAGGGCGTGGTCACCCCGCCCACCGGGCCCTGCATCACCCCCCCCCACCCCGGCCGCTTTCAAACGCGGTGATTGGGTGAAGGCAAGAAAGAGTCCCGCCCCTGGTCTTATGACCGGCGCTGAAGCGCCGAGTCCTGGGTTTTGCAGCGTTGTGGTCGGTGGTCAGCGGTGCTCTTGCCCCGGTTCCGCGAGGCTTTTCTCTGCTGTCGCTGCAGTTGTCGCCGCAGCAGCCTGCTCTGCGGGATCATGGTGTGCTTCCGCCTCGCCCCGGTTCCGGGCTTCGGGTTCCTTCTGCTCTGCCTCGTCCTGGGTGAGTTGTCGGGCCCTCCTGCTTAGTCCCTGAGCCTGGGCCCGGGGCGCCCAGTTCAGAGGCCACAACCTGAAAGACTGGTCCGGGGAGAGGGGGTTGAGAAGCTGAACGACTGACACTGGGCCTCAGCGCTTGGCCCGAGGTGACGAGCGATGACCTAGAGAAGGCCCGACCGAGGGATGGCAGGGGAGAAGGGTCCATAACGGGGCAAGTAAGGGGGGGTGGACGCCGAGGGAGGAGGTAGGGAAGAGAGAGGAGTGGAGCGCATCGGGTTAGAAAGAGTAACTTGGGGGAGATACTAAGGAGTGATGAGCATAGGAGGGGGCGGTACGTGCAGAATCTGGGGTGGCATAGACATTTAGAGTCCTGGTCCTAGTATCAGGCAAGAGTTTTGAAGATGGTGGAAAACTGTAGGGCGGGAGAGAAAACTGAGGGAAGAGACTGCCTGCGTGGAGAAAAGCTTGGGGTAAGTGGGGGGAACAGATACGAGTAGATTCTGAGGGGCAGTGAGAGGCTTGGGTGGCGGGGGGTAGGAATATTGACGCTGTGAAGGAAGGGTGATTAAAGAGGTGAAAAATGATGATGGATTGGAGTTTGGTACTTGGAGTTCTGATGGGGAAGGGATCTAAGGTGGCTGGGGCAGTTTCCAGGGGAGAAAACTTGGACCCAGCCTCTGGAGACTAAAAGGGATGAGTAGGAACTTTGGTGGGGAGTGAATATCTGACTTGGAGGTGCTGAGGACATCGTGGGTTTTTTTTTTTTTACCAGTTTTGTTACTTCCTCCCAGCTAGACCCTGACAAAAAAGTCCCCAGATGTTGAGGTTTTAGACGGGTGGTATATCTGAGTCTTGTATACTGCCTCTTTGCCTTCAGAAGCTCCATTTCTTCTTCCCTCTCACACAACTGGCCTATTACCTCGTTTTCGGAGGAGGAGGGTAGGTAATTTCCTAAGGATTGGGTTGTTACCAGGTCCTAAGAATGACTGGCTGAATGTTGGCTGATGGTGCTATGTGCACCCCACCCCCAAGCATTGGGTCCCTGAGGCCTTTTAATGCCTGAAAGGTGAACTTTGACCAGAATACCTCTTCCTGAACTGATAAATCCTGCGCTTGTTGCTACCACTGACTCTTGCTGTTTGTGAACTATTAAAAGAAGAGAAGGAACAGATCCAGATGGGAATAGAGAGAAAGTAGATATATTAGGGGCCTGAGAAGGCAGTGAGAGGTGCACATTTTGTAATTCACGTTTCAGTAGAATAAAATCAACACCCTGGAATGGTGGATTCTCAACCAGGGGACATTCGGCAATATCTGGAGACATTTTTGGTTATCACAATTGGGGATTGCTTTTGGCATCTAGTGGTAAGAGGCCAGGGGTGCTTCTAAACATCCCACAATGCACAGGACAGCACTCCCCCACCCCCGACAAAGGATTATCCACCTCAAAACGTCAGTAGTGCCAAAAGATGAGAAATCTCGCTCCAGAGCCATGGCGTTGGAAGGGGTCTTGATGATCTAATCTAGTGATTCTCAGGGATCTTTCCAGGGAGAGGGGGTTCTGTCAGATCAAAACTATTTCTAGAATAATATTAAGACATTTGTCTTTTTCACTTTCATCCTCTCATCAGTACAGTGGAGTTTTCCAGAGGCTATAGAATGAATGTGTGATGACATCACCACTCTCATGGGTCTGATGTGTTTTATTCACTTCTTAGTTTTAATTTCTAGTACAGCAAATACCAATAGATGTAACTCACATAAACCAAAGCTCTTTGAGGTCTTCAGTGGATAAAGTAAAGGGGTCCTGATGCCAAAAGAGAGTCCAGCTGTGCACATAGTGCAGGAAACTCTTCTGTAGCCCTTCTTGAAAGTGGGCCACAGAGGCTTTGCTCAAACACAGTTTGAAGCCTTAACTCCCCTGTGAAGTACTCACTGAGGGCCAAGCGACCCTAAGAGAGGATTGTTTACAACGAAAAGCACCTTATGAGTGACTAGAACACATCTGACCAAGGCATCTGGTAATCAGTAGTTCACTGCCAATTGGATCTGCACAAACAACACTGTTTAGAGAAAGTGAAAAAAAATAATCATTGTCTTGTTGGCTTTCATGTCATTAAATTTTTTTTTTAATGAAAGCTTTTTTTTGTTTTGTTTTTACAAAAGCAGTGCTTGCTCATTGCAGAAAATAAACAGGCAAAAAGAAGCACATAAAAGAACCCATCAGCTCATCTGCTCATTTGCCATTTATTGATTGGGACTAACTAGATTCATTCTCTTGGAAGATTTCCAAGATTGATTCCCTCCACTTTCAAGTTCAGAACAGGGTTTGGAGAAGCAAAAGTTAATAATGTAGGTAGGTCAGATTTGTCAAAGGTACCAGGATGAAATGGAAACTCCCTTTTCTCTACAGCTGCTTTTGCTCCCAGCTATTGGTTCAATGTGGAGCTCAAACTCCTTCCATGTGTTTTTTTTTTTTTCCTTAAGAATTTAGCAATTCTTCAGTTGCTTGGTGGGTTTTGCATGTTACTTTTATATATCAAAATGGATACCAAGAATAGTTTTTTGAAAAGTCAATAAATATTTGTTAAGTACCTGCTATGAATTTCATGCTGTTCCTGACTACTGCAGAGGGTACCAACGAAGGGAGGATCTGTTCCTGAATTTATGGTCTCATTAGCTTCCAGCTGGGCCGTTTTCACTTTGTAACTTTGTAACACTATCCCAGCTGCAGCAGGTAGCTTTTAAAAATAGTTGCTCTAGAGTAAATATAGAAAAGAATTCTCAGAGCCTATGTATTGGTCTTTTTCACAGAGATTAAGCTATGCTGGTATTTATTTGAATGAATTATAACTGACTAGAGAACTTTATGAAGAAAAGCTGTGTAGAGGCATTACAAAGAGAGTAGTGGATGAAAAACTTTTCCTAGCATCACTGCTTATGTTCCCTTTGTGACATCATAGATTTCAGATTTCTGTGGTTATTGATTCCTGTAACTAGTCTGACATCTGGTTTTTATAGGGTTGAGGCTTTTCTGGGTGGGAAAAAACCTGATATAAGTGTCCTGAGTGTGTACTTCACTGGTCGGAGTCCCGCCTTTCCACAGTTGTTTAAGGAATGACTTTTGTGTACCAGCCACTAGGTGAAAGGGATAGATAGAGCAATGGAGAAGACAGATCAGGTTCCTGCTCTCATGGAGCTTACATTTTAGTGGGAGAAGACAGCCCAAAAGGTAAATAATAGAATTTCAGTGATAAGCACTGTGAAGAAAATGAGGCAGGTAATGAGGAAGAAGAGCAGACGATAGGCAGTGGGTGGTGGGGTTGACCCTCCTTGACATTTTGTGGTCAGAAGGCCTTCATTGTTGGGTGACATTTGAGCAGAGACCTGAGTGTTGGAAGGAGGCCAGCCAGGTGACTTATTTGGAGGAATAGGAGTAAATCTTGTCTTTCCCAAACTCTTAGGTTATTAGGCTAGCCTATTTCCCACTCTTTTTTTCCCCCAGTAGTAGTCAAGTCTCCCCTGTGGTCTTAGTCTCTGAGAGTGGAGACTGTCTTCTGTACTGTTACTTCCCATTGCCTCCCTAGCACAGGGCCAGGTGGCACATGGTTACCTCTCAGTAAATTTTTGTTGAGGGTCTTCATTGGTGGGCACTGGGGATATAACGGTGAACTAGACCAACTCGGTCTCCTTTTTCTTCTGTGAACCTTAAATTAGGTCTTGCAAGATATTTTGTGTGTGTTTTCTGTTGGAGAACTTCAAGATCAGTGCTAAGCAGTACAGATAGTAACTTATTAAACTATAATCCCATACAATAATGCTAATATCTTACCTGTACCCCTTCACATACACCTACATAGTAGTGGAGGTTCACCTGGGGAGCTAGGAAGTCCTAGGTGAAAAGGAGAATAAGGTTTCCACAAAGAACCAATCTCTCTCTTTTGGAGGTGATCAAAAAGCAAGAAAGTAAGCATTGAGATTTTTCTGTAGCCTTACCACTGATAACTTTGATTTCAAGATTTTGCTGAAATTATTCTAGCTTTAATAAAGATACTTGAAAGGACAGGCTTATTATTCATCCATTAGTCATTGGTTATCACACCTGATAGGATTTATAGATATTCACATATTCCCCATGAGTGCAGCTTTCTTCCCCTATATTATCGAGTGGAATTTGTGATCAAGGATTATTTCACAGCATTATAGCTGACTTCGGTGCTCCATGGTGCAGGAAGACTGCTCTTCCTCCTATAGTGACAAAAGCATTTCAATCATAATTTCAGGTTAAAATGATCAGAAATCCCATCAGATCCAAAAGTGTACTTTATAAGTACTTGTTGGTATCCTGCTGTGCATTGCAAAAGAATTCTGGAGGTCTGCCAAACAGCACTCAGCAATAAGCCCTTTCCATTAGTTGAATGGTGTTGAGTCTTATTTCCTTACCCACTCTCTGACCTTAAAAAAATTATTTCATAGCTTAAAATCTATTATTACTTTTATTTTTTAAGAGATTTACCAGAAATCCAGAGTATCAGAAACCGAAGCGGTAATTGTACTTATATTAGGAATTGAGGAACAGTCAATTTGACTTAACAGACCTATGAGTTGAAAAGAAAGAGTAAATAGATATTGTTGCCTATGTCCTGATTTTTTTTTTGGCTTGTTTTGTTTTTTGTTTTTAAGACCCTTTGCTCAACCTCATTCTGAATTGATGAGTTTGAGGACAAGAGTCCATAACTAAGTATGATGAAAGTAGACATACCTAAAATTTGGGAAGGATCCCTTTAGGTGCTGTGTTTACTAGAAGGGAAACTTTTAAGCTGGAATCTCTAACTTGCTTGGCAGAGTTCTCTTAGCTCTGAAGGGCTTTCATGCTTTCGAAGAATGTATTGGAGAAGTACACACTACAATTCTTAGCAAGGTTAACTTGCCCAGAGTCTCACAGCTAGTAAATTGGACTGCCTGATTTGAATTCTAGCTCTTCAGTGCCAGTGATGGGACTCTTAATCGTCCCATTATATTGCCTCTTAGATCATTGTTTGTTTTTTATTGGTTTTGTTTTACCACTAGTATTATGTTCCCACCCCACCCCCATATTGTTTACAAATGTATATTTTTCAACTACACTTTGGGTCAAATAGACTTATAAAAACCCAGCCACTTTTTGCAGCGTGCCATGCTTGGAGAACAGAGTTTGTTCTGAGTTCTAAAAGAACCTATAAATGATCTCTTTGGAAACAAGATTAAGAGGATATTTGAATTTGAGAAAGTTGATTTTGCCTTTTTCTTCTCTTTGGAGAATAAACTGTCAGCTCTATAATTACACACTCTAGGATATATTCAGCTGTGGTTTTTTAATGTCATAAAGCCTTTTAGACAAAAATGGTTTGGCTATTCGAAAATCAAACACTTCAATATGGATGAAAATGGCTTGCTGGAGATTTTTTTACCAAAGTGTAAATGTTTCAACCATAAACTTAATTTCTGGGAGAAGGATTATTCCTAGCTTGAAATTCATGTCAAAATTTATTGCAAAAAATGGACATGGGGGTTGAGGGAGTATCCAGAAGCCTGATAGGTTGGGTTCATGATTTGGAAGAGCTAAAGGCTCTTCCTGTAATTAGATTAAGCTGTGTTCTGGGTCGTTATTGCATGGTATTTTCACCTTGATCTAATCAATCAGTATTTATTGAGAATCTAATATGTATTCAGCACTACTAGGAATGATAGGAGATAGAGGGAAGTAATAAACATGGTCTCCCCCACCATGACATTTGTGATGGATGACATTCATATAAAAGACACACTCCTATGGGCTGTGGCATAGATAAGATCATCTGTTTAAGGGAGCATATTGAAATTCAAATGAGTGGCAGAGACCTTATCAAAAGGGAATCTTGAATCTACCCATGTATATCATTCATTCATGGACTTTGTTACTTTTTTATTAGTTAACAAATTACTTGCTGTATACTATAATTTACTATGGCACATCAGTTTGTTGCGAAGTAACAGTTGAAAACTGTTGTTTTGGAGCTTATGACAGTAGGGGAGACAGGATTTACAGGCATAAAATAAATGAATAATTCATGATAGTGTAAAATACACTCAAGTGTGGGGCTATGCACTATGACTGCTCCTTGAGGGCTTTTGTAGTCAAGGAAATCTTTATGGAGAAAATGGCTGCTGAAAAGTGGACAGCCTATCAGTCTGGGTTCTTAATTGTAAGCAACAGAAATAAAATCTCATTGTTTTTTTTTTAAGCAGAAAAGGAATTTATTAAAAAGATATTGGGACATGTGCATACCCTTTGACCCTGCAATTTCATTCCTAGACACATACCTAATAGATACACATACTCCTGTGTTCACCTGTGTTCACCGATGTGTCCATTTGTAATAGAACCAAACTGGAAACTATCCAAATGCCCATCAGCAGTAGCATAGACAAGCAGTGAAAGAAGGCTATACACAGAGAGAAATGACAAACTGCAGTTACACACAACAGCATGGGTGAATCTCACAGACATAATATTGAGTGAAAGAAGCCAGATACAAAAGAGAGCATAGTGAATGATTTCATTTACATCAAGTTGAAAAACAGGCAAAAGTAAACTGTACTGTTAGAAGACAGGATGGCGGCCGCCCTTAGGAGGGAAATCGTAACTGGAAGGGGGAACAGGGGGACTTTGAAGAGTACTTGGAATGTTCCTGACACAATGTTTCCTGACACAAGCGGGTTCAGTTTGTGAAAATTATTTGAGCTGTATACTTTGTGCACTTTAAATCCCTTCCGAATGTATGCTGTGTACTTTTCTGTGTGTAACACATCAGTAAATTTTTACTTTATAAAAATATGTTCATTAGGTAACTCAGAATTACTGGAGCTCTTGACTATATACCCCAAAGCCTAGTTCAGTACCCCAACTCACGCCACTGAACTGCACTGCCATCGCCAAGCTTTAACCTGCGGCTTGCACTGCTGGCCACTGCCACTAGCTGTTCTGGCCTTGTTGCCTGGGACCCTGATCCTGCTGTAGCTACTTCCATCTGAGTGTGATAGTTCCCTTCTTGGCTGCATTTCACCGCCCTCTTATTCAGAATCTGGGGTGGATGCCTTTGCTGGATGGAGCCTAGTATAAGTAAGTGCCATCCTTACCACAAGGGAGGCTGGGAAAGCAAGTATCTAACGTTTTCAGCTGTTGTAGTGGGTGGGGATATTTGCCAGAAATTGTAACAAAAAGGCAGGGTGGCGGGTGTTTCAGATATTGGGACAGGGAGAAAGAGTGAAATCCCTCCTGAGGTGAACAAGTAGATTTCAAATGTTAGGAGCAGTAGAAGCCTGGGAGGTTGACTAGAGCATGGCGAATGGGTCCAGGGGAACAAGTTCAGGCAAATTAAAGGGTGTGTTCTGGGAACATGGCTTGAGAGAAGTTGAAGGAATAGGGTGGGACAAGATTAAAGATTACTTTGAAAGTCAGGCAGAGGAATTTAAATTTAATGTGGGAATTTTGGAGCCAGTAAAAGGTTTTGATCAAGAAAGTATCCTGAGAGAAGAGGTATTTAATTTTAATTTTTAATTTAAGAAAAAGTTTTTATTATATTTATTTTTGGCTGTGTTGGGTCTTCGTTGCTATGCACGGGCTTTCTCTAGTTGCGGTTCGTTATGGTGTGCAGGCTTCTCATTGCAGTGGCCTCTCTTGTTGTGGAGCACAGGCTCCAGGCACGCAGATCTCAGTAGTTGTGGCGCATGGGCTTAGTTGCTCCGCGGCATGTGGGATCTTCCCGGACCAGGGCTCGAACCCCTGTCCCCTGCATTGGCAGGTGGATTCTTTTTTTTTTTTAATTTATTTATTTTATTTATTTTTATTTTTGGCTGTGTTGGGTCTTTGTTGCTGCGCGTGGGCTTTCTCTAGTTGTGGCGAGCGGGGGCTCCCCTTCGTTGCGGTGCGTGAGCTCCTCATTGCAGTGGCTTCTCATTGCAGTGGCTTCTCTTGTTGTGGAGCACGGGCTCTAGGCACGCGGGCTTCAGTAGTTGCGGCGCACGGGCTCAGTAGTTGTGGCTCACGGGCCCTAGAGCACAGGCTCAGTAGTTGTGGTGCACGGGCTTAGTTGCTCCACAGCATGTGAGATCTTCCTGGACCAGGGCTTGAACCTGTGTCCCCTGCACTGGCAGGTGGATTCTTAACCACTGTGCCACCAAGGAAGCCCCAGGAAGAGGTATTTAAGGACCATTAATCTGACAGCAGTTCTCTAGGGGTAGCTAGGAGGTATCTGTAGCAAGTTAGGGGTGTGGTGGTGGAGTTGGAATAGAAATAAAAGGCAAAGGATTGGATGTCAGAGGGAATTTGAAGGGAAAAAAATCAATAGGACTTAACGAAGAGAATGAAGTAGAAGCTAATTCCCAAAACCTTTTGAGCCTGAGTGTCGGTACAAGGTCCTGCCTTTCCTTTCGAGCCAGTGAGGCTGAGAAGGCGGGCTCCGTTTGGAGGAAGTCGAAGAGTAGATTTTCATTGTGGAATTGTTGAGTTTGAGGTGATAGGCATTGAGTAAAAGTGGCCCCTGTGCCGTTGGAGATGTAGACCGGGATGCCAGGGAAGCCCTGTGAAGGCATAGCTCTCACAGCGAGAAGGGCTATGAAGGCATGAGAACAGAATGTTTTGGACCCTCGGGGCATTTCTCAGTTCTCATTTATGGGTTGGCAAGTAGGCTGTTTTGATATTAATGTAGTGGCAAATGTGAACCACAACCTGTGCCTTCTACTCCATAGGGCGGAGTTCACCCCAGCACATGTTGATACTAATCATTGTTTTACACTGTTTTGTCTGTTACTCTAATATCTTTGGAAAGAAAATGATTAATACATGCCAGGCTTTTCTTGGTTGTTTCTGATAGTTTTGAATGCTTTGAATATTCACAAAGAGAATATGTTAAAACGAGGGACTTTAAACAAGACCAAGAGAGACTGTGTATGGAAAGCAGGCCTCCAGGTGATTAGAAGAATTCTAAGCTGCAGTTCTCAACACCACTGCAGGGTAGCCTTGGATCAATGATGCCAGCTCCATTACAGATTGTTCTGAGAAAAGAAAGCCTGTAAAACCTACTTGGGCCTCACAAGGTCTTATTGGAGCCTTAGCCGATACATTTAGGCATTGTCAGCAACCACAAGCTTTAGCATATCAGATTCAGGCTTGGCGAGGCAGCCCGGTCTCCGGAGCATGCAGAGCATGACGAGAGCTTTGTGTACAGCTTGAAAGCTGTTGCTGAGGCACGCCTTCTTGGTATTCCTCTTAGGACTTTATTCTCTGTAGTCTAGAGCGTGTCCCCACTTGTAGGTGACGCAGGTGTGCTCAGGTATCATTCAAGGCTATGCAGCTATCTTAACAGGAAACAGCTCACCCCTTGGGTATATGCGTGAGACAGTGAAGAAAATCCTTAGATGATGGCCCATCATTTCTGCTGTTGCTGAGTTTGCTGGCGTATCGTATTTTGAGTTCTTGGGCTCTTCAATGTAATAGGTAATGTCCCCATGTTTAACCTATTGTAGAAGATCAGAGTCAAGTTAGCTGAAAAGTCCCAAGGCTTTTCTGTCCCTGAAAGGTTTCTCTGCTAAAAGAGAGGTAGCAGGTTGAGAATGTAGGAAGGAACTTTAAGTCCATGTCAAAAGATTTTTTAAAAAATAAATTTATTTATTTATTTGGGCTTCCCTGGTGGTGCAGTGGTTGAGAATCTGCCTGCCAATGCAGGGGACACGGGTTCGAGCCCTGGTCTGGGAAGATCCCACATGCCGCGGAGCAGCTAGGCCCGTGAGCCACAACTACTGAGCCTGCGCGTCTGGAGCCTGTGCTCCACAACAAGAGAGGCCGCGATAGTGAGAGGCCCACGCACCACAATGAAGAGTGGCCCCTGCTTGCCGCAACTAGAGAAAGCCCTCGCACAGAAACGAAGACCCAACACAGCCAAAAATAAATAAAATTAATTAAAAAAAATAAAATAAATAAATTTATTTATTTATTTATTTATTAGTTTTGGCTGTGTTGAGTCTTCGTTGCTGTGCGCAGGCTTTCTCTAGTTGCGGCGAGAGGGGTCTACTCTTCGTTGTGGTGCACAGGCTTCTTATTGCGGTGGCTTCTCTTGCTGCGGAGCACGGGCTCAGTAGTTGTGGCTCGCGGGCTCTAGAGCACAGGCTCAGTAGTTGTGGCGCACGGGCTTAGTTGCTCCGCGGCATGTGGGATCTTCCTGGACCAGGGCTCAAACCCATGTCCCCTGCATTGGCAGGTGGATTTCTGAACCACTGCGCCACCAGGGAAGTCCCATGTCAAAAGATTAATTAGGCTTTCTAATCAATTGGATTTTATTATGAAACAAAAATGATGAACGCTGCATTTATAAAAATTAACCTTTTGCTTATGGATCTAACAACCTTTGCAGTACTGTTGGTCATGTGGTACACACGCTTAGCCCTGGCCCACATCATCATTTTTTCACATTGGAATAAAATAGTTTGCCAAGACTTCTAAGTGTCATAGGTCACATAGCTTGTGACAGGATTTAAAGCAGCAAGACCACAGAAATCAGATCTATCATTATTTATGTAGAGAAAGTTCCACCAGCTGGTTTGAGAAAAGTAGGAGTTTAACACCCTTCCCACGCTTCCCCTTCACCTCATTTACCTTAAAAAACAAAAGTCCTAACAGGTAAACTATAATTGCCTAAAACAAAACTAGCAAGGCACAGAGTGTGGAAAAGATTATTAGGAGGTAAAAGGCAAATGTCACCAGTCTGTGCCATTACCTAAGCATCCTATGTTGAGTAAACTTTTTGGGAAAGGGGTATTGCTAACTTTATCAACAGGATTTCGATCAAAAGGTAATCGCCAAGTTACCATATATGTATACTTTGTTTCATTTTAGAGCTGGTTGAGCTTCAGTGCTGGATAGAGCTTGTTTTTATTTTATGTATGTTTTTGTAGTCCAATTTAAAAATCTTAACTCTTTTTAATAAATCTAGGAGCTGTCTCGTCTTATGCATTGGAACTTAATTTGACAGATTCAGAAAATGCCACTTGCCTTTATGCAAAATGGCAGATGAATTTCACAATACGCTATGAGACCACAGACAAACATAATGTAAGTATTTTTATTTTTCTTTGAGTTTTATAGTAGGAATTTACTTCTACTCTTTTTTTATCCTTTGTATTCATTTATACAAATAAGATTTCATATGTTAACTGACTTAACGTGTAAATTCTGTGGAGCTATTTTAGCATGTACACTTGAAGGTATTCTATTTAGTGTTGGAATGAATATTTTTTATTTTACTTATTTATTTAGGAATGAATATTTTAATTCATCAGTTCTTCAGAGGCTTTTTGGAGTTGGTTAAGGGCAGATAATCTGAAGACTGTGTGGTGTTTCAGGTCTAACTACTTCTGTAATGTTTGTAACATGTACTAACATCAAAGCTTGTCCTTTTTTTAATAGCTTGCTATTAAAGTCTCCTTTGGGGGGGTGGGGTATCCTCTCAATCCTTTTTGCCTTCTTATTTCTTTTGGTTAAGGTCCTGCCTGCTTACAATCTGATTTTTTTAAAAAATCAACTTAATAACAAGTTCAGGCCGGTTTTCCTTTTCCTTTTAGACTTGCATGGATTTTTCCAGAGGGACTGGTGTGTAGCTGAAGAATATGAGACTGGTCAGCACAGACGGGCCAGGCTGGCCACGGGGGGTGTGAAGTCAACTGCAGTGGCACCCCGCTCGGAAATGCTTGTGCTCATTGCTGCCTGTTTGGGCCTAACTCCCAGATTTCTTTTTCTTTTAGAAAACTGTAACCATTTCAGACCTTGGTGCTGCAAAGTACAATGGAAGCTCTTGTGGGGATGATCAGAATGGTCCCAAAATTGCAGTGCAGTTTGGATCTGGTTTTTCCTGGATTGTGAATTTTACAGAGGAGGAGACGTCTTCTTATTCAATCGACAGCATCTCATTTTCCTACAACACTAATGATAGCACAACATTTCCTGATGCGAAAGAAAAAGGTAACCTTAAGAATTGGATTGTGTTGTGTTCTTTTGCTTTTTATTAATAATAAAAAAAATGTAAATAATTTAAAAGCCATCCTTATGCAAGTCTGTCTTCCTGTTTGGAATGGAAACATCATGTCTTTGTATTCCCTTGCATGGCATAGTGTTTGACACAGTAAGGATATTTGCTGTCATTGCTTGGTGCTTTACTATGTACCATGTATCAATAGTATCCTAAGTGTGTTGCCAGCAGCATCTCACTTAATCTTTAACAGCAACCCTGGGAAGTAGATGTTATCTCAATTTTACAGGTAAAGGGAATGAGGCTTGATGAGATCAGATGTCTTTCCCAAAGGTCACACAAGCTAATAAGTGCGTGAGCTGGTGTTTGAACCAAAGTGTGTTGAGCTTACAGACTCCATGCACTTAACTACTATTATTTATTTCATTCAGTAGTGGGCACTCAGCAAGTGTTGAATGAATGAGAAAATCCTTAACTAATAACTATTTTAAATGTGTACAAGTTTAGTAACCTGATACCAGCAGAAATACTTCATCTTCAAATCTTTTTTACCATTTAGGTAGGATTTTGACTGAAAAGTAAAAAAGGTAAGGAAAAAAAGTTAAAAAAAAACAAAACGTAAGATGACTGAAATCAACATTTGCTGCTATTTTGAGAGAATTTTAGGTCAAAATGAACTTGGGAAGGCTTTGGGAATTAGGCCATTGTTGTGACTACTAGAACTGAAATGTGTGTTAAAATATTTTGAAGGCATGGATAATGGAGATTTCAATCTTGTTAGGGATATAATTCTCTCCTTTCTCCCCTCTCCACTGAGATTGGGATATTAACATGGTGTTTGTAGTAGCTTAGCATTTCTCACAGGTAGTATTTCATCCTGACCCCAGAAGCACAGGTAGATGGGCTTTAGTTTCCTGGACTTGAGGATGAGTGATTCATTTGGATTTATGGGATATCAAAAGATCATATTTTAAAGATCCAGAAGTGAATGAGCTCATGTAAAACTTGGGAGGTATCACTAACTGAGATTTGGAAATTAAATCCTAGTTTTCTTTTTACTGATGTCTTCATTTGAGAGGATAACTAAAGCAAGTTTATTATTGGATATCTTGGTATTTAGCTTTCTGCCATATATTGTCTTTCAGAACTAGTATTAGGATTTGTCCCTAACTTTCACTGAGCTTAAAAACTAGTTGGAGAGACAAAGTGAAGTTGTTTACCCAAGTTATATGGATAAATTGGAAAGCATTGAGATCCTTGTGAATTTGTTATTGTTTGTGTTTTGGGCATGGAGGGTTCATAAATCTTTTCTGACAATGTGAGGAAAGCTCTAGACCCTCTCAAAGTACAGAGTAAACTTTGCATATGGTACATCGTCCCTGAGCCCATCAGTGGATGCCTGTGGACAAGAGGTCCTGATGAGGAGCAGAGGTCAGCATGCATCGAAGGAGTGAGAAAGCTTGGTGTAGAGAAGGAGGACCTGAGCTGAAACTCGGCCTAATGGTAGATTTTGAATAAGTGGAGAATTTTGAGCAGAATATTTCCAGCAGGGGGAAGCATAGTATGCACAGCTGTAATTGGAGAGCTGCCTGATTAAAATAGAGGCTGTGTGTGTAGTAGAAGGAAAATCAATTTGGCTAGGTGCAGTGAGTCTAAATTATAGGGGGCCTTAGGAAGCCAAGGAAAAGCATTTATAGCTTGATGGGGTAGGCACCAGGGAACCATTTTAGGTTTTTAAGCAGGAGAATGATGTAACAAAAGCAGAGACAGTAGTTTATAAAGAATGTTCTGCAGGATTAATTGGAAGTGAGAAGACTACAGGCAGAGATGCCAGTTTAAGAGGCTGTTATAGGAATCAAGTGATGATGTAATGAGTAGCCAGACCAAGGGGGGTGGCAGTAAAAGCAGATGGGGTTTAATCTGACAGATTTGATGGAAAAACTGTGGGCTCTGAAAGGTTAATGCCAGTCTCTCCCCCCTTTTATTTATTTTTATTTTTTTATTTTTTGGCCGCGCCGTGCAGCTTGTGGGATCTTAGTTCCCTGACCAGGGATGGAACCCGTGCCCTCGGCAGTGAAAGTGTGGAGTCATAACCACTGTACCACCAGGGAATTCCCTCATCCCTTTTATTTTAAACAAGGGAAGATGCAATTTTTATTGCTAGCTTCTGTGTAATATTTGAAACTATTTGAGATTTTAAATGGCTTCCTTAAATAGACTGTTGATGATGGGTTTTTTTCTTTTTTTAAATAAATTTATTTATTTATTTATTATTTATTTTTGGCTGCATTGGGTCTTTGTTGCTGCGTGCGACTTTCTCTAGTTGCGGTGAGCGGGGGCTACTCTTCATTGCGGTGCGCAGGCTTCTCATTGCGGTGGCGGAGCTCGGGCTCTAGGCATGCGGGCTTCAGTGGTTGTGGCACGCGGGCTCTAGAGCACAGGCTCAGTAGTTGTGGCGCACGGGCTTAGTTGCTCCGCAGCATGTGGGATCTTCCTGGACCAGGGATAGAGCCCATGTCCCCTGCATTGGCAGGTGGATTCTTAACTACTGCGCCAGGAGGGAAGCCCTAAAAATGACATAGTTTTATAGTGTAACTCCAGTATGTCTACAGCTTGTTTTTGCACTCGTTTGTTTTTGAGGTCTATCTACATACAGCTAGTTCATACATCTATTCACTGATGTTAACAGTGAGAAACGGTTTTGGAGAAAAATGTTCTGGTTCATTGGTTTAAAAATTTTTTTCCTTTGGCCGTTAGGGGGTGCCAAGGCAGCATAAGTCCTGCCTTGCTATGTGATGGAGAGGCACAGAAGGCAACCTATATTAAGGGACTTGAATAACTTCCTTCCTTGCTTCTCCAAAAGAAGCTAAGCCATTTGGGTGGATAAGTGTGATCATAGTCTTTTGAAGTTTCACCATATAAGCATTATAATAACTCTGCACAGAAAGGTGGTAACTTATTGCTTTCATATTCTGAAATTTTCCTGAAATGGAATAGTCTTTAAATCCTATCCAGGAAGAGGTTTCAAAAACTCATTTTAGTTACTATAACTTACTTTGGGATAGTAGCACAAAAATAATCCTTGATTATTCCATCTCTCTTCTTTGTTTCGTCACTAAGTCCTGTTGATTCTACCTTAGCTATGTGTCTTCAGTTTGGCCTCTTTACTCTCTTCTTACTGCACCTCACTATCTTGGTTTAGGCAACTCCTCCTCGCCTTTCCCCTTAACCAACTCGTTGGCCTTCTAACTAGTTTCCCTCTTAAATGACTTTCCTTAAAAGTTTTCTGCTCTGCCTAACCTCTACAGTTTTGCTGTGTTCCTTAAAATAAATGATACATTTGTTATTCCCAGCTTTAAAAACTGAAGCTGACCTTCTGTTGCTAACAAAATAAAGCCCAACCTGTCCTGAGATCATAGAAGATGCTTCAAAGTGTGACCACCTACAACTTATCTTTCCTTCCTAATCCCCATCACGTCTTTCCTCTTACTCCTTGTGTTTCAGCCACAGTGAATTTGTCAGTTCCGGAACAGGCCTTGTCTTTTGTCACTTCAGGAATGGGGCGGGGCAGGCAGACAGAAGAGATGAAAGTCTAATGTATATTTATATGATCACTTTCCTCCTACCTTCTTGGAAATAGCTATTGTTAATCTTCTTTTACAGGAGTTTTTACTGTTTCTGACCGTGTGGCAGTCAGAGTTCCATTGAATGACATCTTTAGATGCAATAGTTTATTAACCTTAGGAAAGAATGATGTTGTCCAGCACTATTGGGATGTTCATGTACAAGCTTTTGTCCAAAATGGCACAGTGAGCACAAAAGGTGAGCACTTAAAATATATATATTTCTATACTTGGGTCCTAACTTAAGATTAGAATATACCAGGTAGCTTTAGTTGAAGTCGTTATCTTAAAGCATTTATATGTTAAGACTTACACCTTACACTGCACTGTAAAGTTTTTATAAATAACAGCAATTCTTATTCCCGTGGAACTTGCACTTTTAAGTTTCTGATGTACATGTTGTGGAATGGTCTTTTAAAATGTGCTACCTGTAGTGTTTTCAGTGGCTAAAACCTAATCTTTGTTTGAACAAATCCTCAGATAGCATTTGATCCTCAGCTCTTCAGCTTTTGAAGATCCAAGACAAAAGCTGAGAAATGGGATTTCTGTGTTCTAATCTTGACTTTTATAAATCGATTTTGTAACTTTTATATGACTTTATTGGAAAAACAATAATTTCTCGTGCACCAGTTCTGGAAAACTACCAACACTTCCTAAGAAGGGGTTGAAATAAAAGGTTCATTTGTATTTAAATCCTTCAATGATTTTTAAACTTTTTTCAGTTAAAAACCGTATTTTTCCTTAACAGTGGTTATATGTGGAAAAGAAGAGGGCAGGCCTAGGTAGGGGCAAACTGTTTTCAAACTTAAACCTCTGATTTTCACCTCAGAGGCAGATGAAGTTTTGGGGGAACAAAGGGACTGAAGGGACTCATCATGAAAAGATGAGTGTGTGGCCACGCGTGAGTAGATAACGCATTTGTATGTGTCTGGAGCCTGTCTGCCATGTCATAGCTCTTAAGATTGTCTGCATATGAAGCAGCAGTTAGAGGACCTCTGCCTCATTTAGGTTAAAATAATACTATCAAGATATTCTCTACCCTAAACATAACCCTTTTGGACTTTTATTGTGAGAAATATTTTGCTCTTCCCTGGCCTTATGAATTAAAACATTTATTTTGTCCTTTGTTTGTTTCAGAGTTTTTGTGTGATAAAGATAAAACTTTAACCACAGTGGTGCCCATCGTTCCCACCACTGTGCCATCTCCTACTACAACACCCTCTCCAAAGGAAAAGCCAGAGGTTGGATCCTATTCAGTTGTAAATAGCAATGGGACATGTCTTCTGGCTACCATGGGGCTGCAGCTGAACATTACTCATGATAAGGTATAGTTGCCTGTTTTTATTGATACATTGTTTCTGTATCTCCTTTCAAATGTAGTGGGTCCAGCCTTCACCCCAAGCGTAGTGTTATTAGAATGATGCAGTTTTAAATAGAGATTTGTGTTGACTTGTAGAGTTTTGATTAATTTGAGTTATTATAACCATGAAGAGTTAATGTCACTGTCAAGGTGTTGTACTGGCCAGCAGGAAACCTAGTAGTTTAAAGGACTCTTTGGGGTGTAGATTCTTTTTGCCATCAGTAGATCAGAATACGAGCAGTTGATCTTTATTTCAGTTAGTTTAAAATATAACTCCTTCACACTTTTACCTGAACCACACTGTAGGTGTGGAACAGTGCAGCTGTTTCTCCAGCTATTTGATGACTTGAATGGTATAGGTAGATAGGTAGATATAGATAGGGGTGCACGATGGCACTTCTGGTTGCAGTGCTCCACTGGGGCTACAGAGGGCGTGCCAGCAAACCAGTCCGATTTTCAGAGTCCTGGGACTTTAAACAAGCTAGACAGATGGCTCTTGTGCTCCATTAAAAAATGTGTTTTCATTTGGCTCATTATTTGAGGAAGCTTTCCTCTTGTCTTCCTTTTTTTTTTTTTAAGTCTTCTGAGTCATAGCTTGAGGACCTGGGCCAGCTTTGAAAGTAAGGTATCATACACTTAAGTATCCATATCTAGGAGACAAAAGGATTTTTTTGTTCTCCATGAACTTGGTCTTATTAGAGTATAAGATTTTGCTGTAGATTTTTATGATTCATCTGTACCTCTCCCTCTTCTTCCCCTGAAGGTTGCTTCGGTTATTAACATCAATCCCAACACAACCAACTTCACTGGCAGCTGCCATCCTCAAACTGCTCTACTTAGGCTGAGCAGCAGCAGCATTAAGTATCTGGACTTTGTCTTTGCTGTGGTGAGTAACAGGTTCATCAAAAATTAGGGGAGCACATCTGAAAATCTAAAAAGGGGTGTGTGTGTGTCTGTGTGTGTGTGTGTTTGTGTGTGTGTGTATTTGTTGAGAGGGATAATTACCTCTATTTTCTATTTCAACACTACTTAATTATAAAGTGTAGTCCATTGATCCCTGTTAATCCCTCAGGGTCACTTCGATGTTCTGTGGGCTGGACTCGAATTCTGCTATTCTGTTTTTATATAGACCTTAGGGTAGGAGTAAGAATTAACCCATATTAAAAAAAAAGTCTAATATATCCATATAGATATGTTATAATAAAGTCTACTTATAAAAGACAAAGTAAGTTCCATAATATTTTTCTCTATTATTGGTTAGAAAATTCTCATGTTTGTCTGTTATAATATTTTAGGCTTTTTCAAGGCTATACCATTTGTAATAGTATCAGTAATAATGATAGCTAACACTTATTGAGTACTCACTATGTACAAGGCTCTGCAAGTGCTTTATGTGCAGGATAGTTTATAATGGCAGCATTCAGGTTTTTGTTGTTCATGATCATATCAAGGGCTGAACCCTAAGCAGAAGTTTCCATGCATGCTCTGCTTCTAGGTAGCATAAATTGATCATTGGGGACTTTATTTCCACCTTCTCAGAAGCAGTTGTTATCCCCATAATTTTTCGAAGGGTGTGTGTGTGTGTGTGTGTGTGTGTGTGTGTGTGTGTGTGTATTGTATGTACACATGTTACAGCAAATTGGAATGGGGAAGAGGGGCTATCAATGAGGGAAAATGTTGAACCACCAAAGTTACTGTATAAGGCGCTAAAAAACAGTTCTGCTTTTAAATCAGATTACTCTTATCTAGGGATGGGGAAATAGTCTCAACATCTGATATATGAAAAGTTAGGTATGTCTTTGTTTCGTGTCTGAACTTGGTATTTTGAGTCTAAAGCCTCTTATCTCTATGGAATATATGCCGAGTAATTGAGGATTATATTTTAGAAAGGTTTATAAAAATCTTCCCTTTTTCCAGCATTCAAATAATTACGCCGTTGTAGTACATATATGACCAGTGAACTACTATTAAGAATGTCTAGTTAAGCTTGTCATCTTCAGTGTGGTAAGAGCAGACTTCCCAAGTTACCTCATAGAGATTATATTATAGTCAATAAGAATGAAGAAAGTAATATTTTAGATTGACTCCCTTTTGAGTGATTGAGCTTGATTTTTCTAGCTGAGGTAAGATCCTAAAAGGAACATGGTTTCTTCTGACTCTCATGGGGAAACATGTAATATTTAATGATTACAATATTTAATTGCCCAGCAGACTATTCTAAAATGTAATTCAAAATAGTGACATTTTAACCATGCTATAGGCACTTTGAAAAATCAAGAAACATCTGCAGTGTCACCAGAGTTCAGTGGGGCCCATCTCACCTTCAATCCTATCATGACACTTGCTTCTAAGGATAATTTATTGAATTCAGTGTATGTGCAGGATGTTATGGTGGGATACAAAGAGGAAGGCCTGTATTCTTCAGATGCCCATGGATTAGTGGTAAAGATAGCAATGTACTAATAATTCCTGTTTTTATGGAAGGCCTTGAATGTCATGCTGGCTTTTGGAATTGATTCTTTGGGCAAGTAGAGTGCTGTGGGATGAGTGCTAGACCAGAGGAAGATACAAAGTGCTATAAGAGTGTAGAAGAATGAGCCATTAATTCTACCTAGAGGAGAGTCAGGAGGGTTTAACAGAAGAGATGGCATTTAAGCTGGACCTTCAAGGATGGGTCAGATTTGTACACATGGGGGAGAATGGGGGGAGTAAGTGAAAAAGTACAAGCTACCCCTGGATAAAGGAACACAATCAAGACCAGGTGGAGAATGAGACATGTAGCATGTTTAGTGAAAGATAAGTTTGGAAGAGTAGTTGGGACTAATTGTGGAGAGCCTTGAATGCCAAGCCAAGGAGAGATGCGATAAGGTTGTCAGGTCCTCTTTATGCTTCCTCCTGAAATTCTCTTAGTCTGCCCCCTGGTTTTCATTCCCTACTGATTCAGGCCTGCATTACTTCTTACCTGGATGTTTCAGACAGCCTCCTAACTAGTCCCATCTCTTCCTCCCCTCCCCCAATGTACTTCAGCATCAGCTTGATCTTCCTGAAGCTCAGCTCTTCCTCAGAAACCTGCAGTGGTTCTGTTTTGCCAACAAGAAAACATCTAAATTCCATGCCAGGGTAGTTCAAGCCTCCCCTCCCTGCCATGCAATGTAACCTGCATATCCAGCTTTATGATTCCTTCTTTCCCTTTTTATGAATCTCATGCTTCCCTTACCCTGTTCCCTGTGCACATCCCGTGTGGTAGGAGAGCGTATGAGTAACCAGTACCCAGGCTCTGCAGCCAGACTTCTGGTGTCAAATCCCAGCTCACTGACTACTGTGTAGCCTTGTGGAAGTTACTCAACAACCTCCATAATTCAGTTACAAAATGGGGTGTTGCAATTCTTCTGTTCTGTGAAGCCTCACATGTAAAGTTTTAAGAACAGCGCTTGTCACTTCGTAAGTTCTCAGATGCTAGTGTGCTTGTGATTATGCTCATTTTCTGACTACCTTTACTCACGCGGTTGCCTTCTCGAATACTCGTTTCTGCTTGTTTCCTAATTGAATCCTACCCAATTCAAATGGCCCATCCCTAAGCTTGTGTTACCTTTGCTCCTCCCTTAGTTGGAAGTAACTTCTCGCCTTTTAATTTTCATAACCTATCACTTTTTTGTAATATGGTTATTTATTTATATCTATCTTCTCTTACCTGGCAGATTGCAAACGCGGTGGGGGCAGGATCCATATCTGGTCCACTTTGCTGGCTCCCTGGAACACTTAGATATGTTACCTGGTACATACTAAAAGCACTGAAATAATGAGAATGACTGGCTAATCAGATGAGTGCTTCAGAGAGAAAATAGCAGCGAAGGAATGGTTAGAGCTGGAGAGGCTGAAAGGCAGGGAGCCCCGTTAAGAGGCTGTTGTGATCCAGGCTAGAGGTGGTGAGGGCTCAGAAAGTGACAGAAGGAATGGAATGGAGGGAGTGAATTGCTGAGTGTCTAAGAACCATATGAGCACACCTCTGGTCCAAAAGTTGGAAACAAAATGAAGAGGGAAGGGGTTTCTGTCACATTTTGAGTCCCTTTACTTCGTTGCAGTTTATTCTACTGGTCCAGGTCTAATCCGTGGTTTTATCTTCTGGGTAATAGTATTAGATTACTTTCTTTCTGTAGACATTAACTGTACCTGTAGACAGTTGTGATGCATTGATTAACTGGAAGCTCTTTTTCACACAGAAAAATGAAAACCGATTCTATCTAAAGGAGGTGAATGTCAGCATGTATTTGGTTAATGGCTCTGGTAAGCAAAACATTGGCCTCGGGGAAAAGAGTATGGGTTACACTGAAAGAATAGAAACCGTAATTATCTTGTTACCAAATAGTGCCTTATTTAATGGACCAGAAGATTCTATGTCAAAATTGTACTTTGACCATAACTTAGTAACTTAGAACTAGAGTGTTCTACCTTTTGCAGTATCCCATATTTTCAAAGCATGGTAGATAATAGTTAAGAATGTGACTGAGTTTTAGAATGTAGAAACATCTATAGAGAGATACGGAACCTAGTGATCTTAAGAATGGCTTTTTGTGGGCAGACCCTGTACCCTAAGCCCCCATATTTCACAGAAAAATCCTGAGGACTGTCCCATTTTTTTTTTTGTTGTTGTTGTTGATGGGATAAGAAGTTACTAACATGTTTTTTTTTCCCTTAAAGTTTTTAGCATTGCAAATAACAATCTCAGCTACTGGGATGCCCCCCTGGGAAGTTCTTATATGTGCAACAAAGAGCAGACTGTTTCAGTGTCTGGAGCATTTCAGATAAATACCTTTGATCTAAGGGTTCAGCCTTTCAATGTGATGGAAGGAAAGTATTCTACAGGTAAGAATCAAGCAAGTTTTATTAATAATTTATGTTCTTAGGTTGACTGCTGGGTGGCTTTTCCTTTGAGTCATGGGAATTTAAGCACTGAAATAGAGGAATATGAATTCACCTCTCGACTCTGTTGTAGAGTTCTCATAGCCTTGGGCAAGTTGTGTAACTATATTTAGCTCATCATTTTGCTCAAATTAGATTTGTTTTGTGATCTCAAAACCATTTGCAACAAAGTTCTTAAAGCTAAAACTGATAGGAGCTTTAAGTGAACTTTACTGAAGGTGTAGACATTTCTCCATGGGTTGTAGTTTGTGGGAAGGGTGGCACTTGGGAGCAGCAGTTTTTGAGCATCTTGCCTCCGCCTTCTTGGGGCCATCTTCTCGCTGGAAACATTTTCATACCAGAATTAAAGCAGTTTGGTCTCATTTTGTTAAGACAAAAGATTGCAGTAGGAAAGCCTCAGATATCATGACCGATGTTTTGGCCAGCCAGAAAGATCTGGAGAGTTTTAAAAGCATGTGCCAGTGTGAATGAAGCTTTTTGAAGGTCTACTCAGGGCTAATGGTGGTATTTATCAGATTTTTAGTGAAAGCTTTGTGAAGGGCTTATTACAGTGTGTTTATATGAATATGAAATATGCATTTGGCATTACAAGATTCAAATTTGCTTGAAGAGGAAAAAGTACATAAAATTCCTTAATTGGCTCGTCCTTTAAAACCAATTATTTAAAATTGATGGTTTGTGGATCACAGTTCTGCCCAGCAGAGCCATCCCAGTCATCCACATCCTTTTTAACAATTAATTCTATGGTTTAGAAGGAAATGTGGAAGCTGTGTTTAAAGTGAATGTGCTGCGAGCTGCTCAGCAGTTTTGCAGTAGTGCTGAACACCTAGCCTGACTTCGTTAGGCCAGAATAAACTGGGCTCTTTACCCTACCATTCTTGTGATTAGAAGGGTTAATTACAATTTAAAAATACTTTCAAGAATTCATTTCCCCCTTTGTCAGTTTTGCTTACGTACTTCAATTATTTTGATCCTTCAATAGTTTTACTTCTGAGTCTTTATCGAGCTCCCCTACATTATTACCTTAATTTTAGGTCCAGATTTGTGTTTAGAACTTAAAATCATTTGCAGTGTAAAATCCGCTCAAGCCTGTTTATCTAGTCAGCTGTAATAGACATGAGCTGTGTTTTTTCTCTAATTTGAAACTTTGGTTTTTATGTACGTAGAATTAAAAATGTCACCCAAAGGAGTATACAGCATTTAGTACTGATAATGAATGCGTAATCTATTTGTGGAGCTAGGTTCTTGACTGTGGGTACCTATAAATACAACACACTGGTAATACTTCACTGTTTAGGAGGAGGAAATAGACTTTCAGTAAGGTAAGAGTGTTGATTGGATTTTACTGGATCAGACTACTCTCTAGAAATGGGGAAAATAGCCCCTGTGGGCTGCCAGCCCTGACCAGATTGAGAAACGTGGTAAACACACTCAAATTAGTAAGAGGTCCCAGTTTCTTGACTTTTGCAGCCGCTAAAAGCATATACTTGAAGTCGGGAATCTGCAAACTTTTTCTGTAAAGGCTCAGACAGTAAGTGTTAGGTTTGGAGGCCATGTGGTCTCTATCACAACTATTCAGCTCTGCTGTTATAGCATGAAAACAGCCACAGGCAATAAACAAATGAGTGAGGCTGTGTTCCAATAAAGCTTTACTTGTGGATACTGGAACTTGAATGTCATATAATTCTCGTGAGTCACAAAATCATCTTCTTTTGTTTTTTTTCCAATCATTTAGAAATGTTCAAAAGGCATTTTTAGCCCTTGGGCCAGATTTGGCTCACGGGCTATAGTTTGCCCGATCTTTGCTCTAAAGGATTCCAGAGCCAGCATGGCTGTTCTGATCCCACAGTTAAACCTTCCTGATCTGCTCCGAGTTTCCCAGAAGACATTCACTCTACCACTAAGAGTCTAATCCTGCTATGTAGCTATCTGGCTAGATTAGCTCTCTTCATTTCTGATAAAGTAATACTCCTATTTTGGAAAGCACTTGGAATATAAACAATGAAATATATAGACACATGTATGTGTTTTACTCATAGATATAAATGAGTATATATTCATATATATCTATATATACACACATACATGAATGAAAGGACAAATAAGGTTTAGGATTTTAATTCTAGGACACTCCATAATTTTATGTAGCTTTATCATTAAAATATATGTCTTAATTACTTAAAGTTGATCTTATAAGAGCATTTCTGAATTTTGAATCAACATCTTTTGCTTTTGGACATCATTTTTTTTATTATACTCATTATTTGTTACACACTTTTTCTCACCTACAGCCCAAGAGTGTTCGCTGGATGATGACACCATTCTAATACCAATTATAGTTGGTGCTGGTCTTTCAGGCTTGATTATCGTTATAGTGATTGCTTACCTAATTGGCAGAAGAAAAAGTTATGCTGGATATCAGACTCTGTAACACTAATCCACATGTGACTTTGTTACAAAACAATAAAGCAAGTACAAGATCCAAGATCCAACATGCAATACTGTTCGATTTAAGGTATATATAGTTGCAGTTCTAATCTTAACAACAAGTGGTACAGAGGATTTCGAACTTAAATAGATAAAAATACCCCTAAAACTCTAAACTATAAATTAGTCACATGATTTTGGTTTTCCCAACTAAGGAATTTAAAAGTTATTTCTACAGCAAAAAACATGTGCAAAATCACGTGGATTATAGATTCTATTTTATTGTCTTGAATTAGTATTGCATTGTTCTCACTTTAAACATTCTGACTAGAAATATACAGCTTAGGAAAGGGTTAACCGCACCTCCACATGCAGTCGAATTGAGACAACACATTCTACAGTGGATTTGTACTTGCTCCTTTGCATTTTTTGGTGATTTTGTTTGCAGGTTAACTTAGCTGCTTTGGCATTGCTGTGTATTTGACTATGAGAGATATGCCAATAGATTTGAACAGGGTCTAGTATTATTATGTTCTTAGCAATGCATGCTTTTCTAATGCCTTTTGAATACATTTGTTTTTAATGTGGCTGTAGTGACAAAAGATACAAAAGCTTTAAAAATTTTAGAATAGGTGTTAATCTTATTGTTTAATCTTTTTAAGAAAAAAACTGGATATTTCCGTCTTTTAAATTGTAAGACACAAGACTATTCCAACTGGGCATTTCAGTCCATTTTCTAGATGTTCTAGAGATAATTGCTAGGCAGTGCCAATTTGGGGTGTTAGTCCTTTGTACCCGTAAATTGGCTTCTACATGCAGTGCTAAAATTAATGTAGATTTTCCTTTAGCTTTCTAGTATCCTTGTTGGTGATGGTTTGTTTTATTCTCTTCTTTTCTTTTCCTTAAAGAAGAAATGCCAGTATGTCCTAGAACCTAGATAAAGAACTTGCACCTAACCCAAAAGTCTTGGCCTTCTCTTTGTTCATGAAAAAGCTGTTCTTTGTTTCCAGCTTGTGTTGATTGCTACAACATTTACTAATGTGGCTTTCACATTTAAATAGTTCTCTGCTAATCAAAACTTACATTATTATTGTTCATTATGGTAGCATCATCATTAATTCATGTACTTTGTGTTGAGTTCTGTGCTCTGGGGAGATGCACCAATTGTCCATTTAACCTGCACCACCTAATGTTTATATGAGAAAGCAAAACATTTCTGCTTGATAGTTAGCACATCAAGTATTTCTTGCTGCTTCTAGGTCTTTCTTTTTTTTTTTTTTTTTGGTATTGAGATGGCTGAGCAAATATTAAAAAATTGTTAACATGCAGCAATATATGGCAGGTTCCGTGTTTTGGGGGATGGGAGATTATGTGTGCCTCCCATTCACTAGAAAATGAGATATCTGGGTTCCAAAATGTTGTTTGCGTTGAATAAATTTGGTAGTCTAGTGACACACACGCAGAGGCAATTGCATGTTAGCATGTGTATGTCTGTAACTACCTTTCGAGTTATATTGGCATGATAAATATTTTCTCCCACTTAAATTTGCTCTCTGTTTAGAGTAGCCTGAAAATCTTACTGGCTCAGAATAAGATTCCTGACTAAGCCCCTCTCTAAAAGCTACATTGAGCTGCATTGCCAGCTTAAGGCACTTTTTAAAGGCTAAATATAAATCTGATTTTTAAAAAATATTTTTTATTTAAATAGTGTTTTAGTGTAAGATTGTTAACGTTGTAAGAATGGATAATGCTTGCAAGAATGTGAGCCTTAGATATTTCTCATGAGTCAAAACAAAGCAGCTTTTTTAAAAAATAAAAGTTGGAAGCACAAGTGGGTGGCACACTGGCTTAATGCTGTTAATGTTTCTAAAAGTTTCTACCTTTAGATTATATATCTGATTTATATTAAAATACCTCTAATTAGTACTGTTTTATAGAAAATCTGACTTAATTGAATATTTTTGTATTTTACATGGGCCAGTTTATATGCTGTTATTTACACTATCATTTCCTATAGCCATGTGTTCTTTGTACCTTTTGTAGTTTTGCTTTAACAGATTTACACCTTGATGATCTGACACTCTATTTGGTTTCTGGGTGTTTTTCATGGGTTAGCATTTGTATAAAGAAACTGGTCCATGTAAATACTTTCCATGTTTTTTCCTCAGATGTTTAAACCACTAGTTGATGTATGGTATTTCTCTTCAGATATTTGCCTGTCCATTTGCTCAACATATTGCTTCTAAAACAAACAATAAAGATTCTTTTATTTCTTAAGGAAATTTGCTCACATTTCTTTCCCGTTGGCTAAAGTCTAGATTTTGTATACTACATAATGGCAATTTCTTCCAAAAGGAAAAACTTAAGAAATGCTCAGAAGTAGAATTATTTCCAGAATGTTCTGTGTATTACTGTCTGGAAGAGTGGTCCCATACATAGGTCCCTACTGATGTTGGGGTGGCTATAGAGTAAGAATCAGGTCTGGGATGAGACGTGTGTGTGTGTGTGTGGGGGGGGGTGTGTGTAAGCTCCCCAGCTGAATCTAATGTTTAGGCAATTAGGAAACCAGTGATCTAGAATATTTATTTCATAGTAAAAGTGACAGAATATCTCTGTATACTTTTCTCAGGTCCTAAATTGAGGCTGATATTTAGTATCTGTACATTTCAGCCACACAAACTGACCTATTGATCCAAGCCAAAATAGGATTGTGTGTAATCTTTCTCTCAGATCACGTTAAAATGCTTGAACCTTCCAATTTCCAGATAGCTTCCCAGTCCACCTTAGTATATCACACACAAAAATTTAGCAGCCTGGCTAGTCGCTTTCCTCTGGATTACCCAATTAAGCCACGTGACTGCCAGTTAGTCATCAGAGCTCCCAGCTCTACTAGCTACCATGTGACTTTGGTCAAGCTACTCAGCTGGGGTCTCTCTCGTTTTTTCATCTGGGGACTGAGGGCTGTTAAGTCCTGTTACTCTTATTTCTTTGAGTGATAGTTTTTCATTTCAGTGAAGAAAAATATACATTTGAGTATTTTTAGAAGGAACCTGATAAGCTACTTGTTAGGCATCAAGAACATATTTACATACAGTGTAAAACACACCATCTGAAGTTTCTTGCGTTTTTTTAGGAGGGATTATTATGAGACTCATATTTTTAGGATTATAGACTTTTATCTCTGTTTATTTAGGTAGATAATGTTACATTGTCTTGGGCTCATCTCTCTCCTACCTATCTCTTGATCTTCTACCCTGGTACATAACTTTCTGCATCAATAATTACCATATCTTATTTTTGAAACTAGTATAGAGTAGCTTCAAGTATCTTTTCAGATTCATGTAATATATTTCAAACAGTTTGACTATAGATCTAAAAGGTATATAATAAATAAGATGTCGCATAAGGATGTGCTTCTAAATGCTGATTCTTCCAAAGAGAATTTTTGACACATTGGTTTTGAAGAGGTGTTTGTTTTATATTTTATTATAAATGTACATCTCAGCTTTTCAGCCCTCACACTGAAAACTGTATTTGAAAAATTTCTGAACTAACAGAAAATTGAAGATTAACAGCATTTTAAAAATCTACATGAACCTTTCCACTGAGATTTCAATGGTCAGTGACACTTTATCTTTAAAAATCTTCATTGCTTCCGTGACTATTAAACTCTTCCACAAATACACTTTTCCTTTCCCCAGAAAGGTCTCAAGTGTACATTAGGCAAATAGATCAGGTCAAAATGACTTATAGAATGAGGTTTTCTTTTCTTGGATGTGATTTTATAAAAATTACTGTTTTACCAAAATTTCTTTCCATTACCTAAAGAATTTTTAAAGGCCGAATTCATAAAAATCAATAATTATTATAAATTAATACTTCACATACTAACTGAGAGCATTTTAAGTAAATGACAGCATCTAGAAAGATCTTTGTATTAGCAGAATTGCCTTTTTGATCTACTCTGGGAATATTTGTCTTGCATGAAAGCCTTAAGAAAGCCTTATTGGAAGTATTTATGAAAGTCGTTTCAGTACTAGGTCAAATACCCAATTTGGGAAAGAGGACTATGAATTCGTTGCCAGAATAAGACATTAATCTAATGAATTTTTTAAAAACCAAGTTACATTAAATCCAAGACATAATACTTTATGGTCATGTCACCTAATAGTTTATATGCTGGGTGGTAATTTGGGAAATTGAAAGGGAGGAGCTAACTGGGTGCTCTTAAAACCATATATTCACAAGTCACATCTGGCAACCTCAGCTATCTGGATTTTTAACAAAACCAAGAAGCAAGTGAAAAAGATCATTGAACTGGCAGCCAAAATTGATGTCATAAAGTCCATAAACTCTAGGATTGCATCTTGTTCCCAGTTATTGCCCCAGAGACTAGCAAAAGGCTGGCACATTTCTTACATGCAAACACAATCAGACGTGCCTTGCAGCTATTCATTTTTATTTTCGGCACAGTTCTAATAAGCTTAATTATCTGATTTATCAATCCCTGGTAAATTGCAAGCTAGGAGGAGAACTAGGGCAATAAGAGGCAAGGAAATGGAAAATAGAAGCGGTGGTTCAGGAAATGGAAAATAGAAGCGGTGGTTCAACACGCCAGCCACCTCCTCTCTCTGCAAACATATCTCCATCTGCACTATCCCTTTCTTCTCCAGTCTCAGTAGGTTTTCTTCTGGTCAGTGCTTCTGGAATCCCATTTCCCCTTCCTCCCAGGAGACCTTGTACCAGCGTCTTCAACCTGTAAAATGCTCATGGCTCTTTCCCTCATCCTGTAACCACAAGTCTCTTCCACCCTGAAGGTATCCTTTCTTGACCCTGTGTCCCCCTTCTAACTACCTACCTTTCTTCTAAATGTCTCATAACGAGTACTGTGTGTTCCGCATCCCAAGTTCTTGATCTCCTAACCAGTCAATCACTTCCCATTCACTCCTAAACCTGCAACAGTTTGACTCCTAGCCCCCACCCTCCGTATTGCTACATCCAGTGGACATTTCTCAGGCATCTCTAATATTTTACACTGTTCTCCCATGATAATTGAAACTGTTTCCTTCCTTGGCTTCTGTGGCACCATTTTCTACCTGCCTTTCCTACTTTTTCCTGCTCCTTTATTCTTCAAATATTGGTGTTCCCAAGGGTTTTGTCTCTGATCCTTTTATTACTCTATCTGCCCTTGCTGAGAAATATCTTTGTCCCTGGTTTGAACTATCACGTCAACCACTTGGTTAGGACATAGGTATCTTAAACTCAGCAGATCTAAAACGGAATGTCTCCCTCTTCCACATATCCCTCTCCACCCTCCCCCGACACGCAGATTTTAAAAATTAAATTTAAAAAAACCCACACAAAAATAACTACAAGTAAAACTGAAATGCATATATTCCCCCTGTATTCCCTATCACAATGAATGGCACCAGTGTCTACATAATCATGGGATTGGAAGCCATTCTACAATATTGTCTCCTCCTACATCTGTTTGGTCAATTCTGTGTTCTAATTGGATCTCTAGTCCATCCCTTCTGCATCTGCACTTCATTATCCGAGTTCAGGACCATATTATTGGTCATCTGGCTTCTAGCAGTAGAGTTGCTTCCTAACTTAGTACCTCCAGTCTTCCATCTGCCGTAACTTCTGAAACAAATATCCTGCTTAAAATTCTGCAGCAATTTTTTTTTGGGGGGGGGGCATCAGTATAAGGCCAAACTACCTAGAGCATACGGTGCCTTTGTGAGCTGATCCTAGTACCCTTTTCCACCTCTTTTCCAAGAGTACCTCTTAATCCATTGTTCTAGCTATGCCAACCTACTTGCATTTCACCCGAAGTGCTGTGTTTTCTTACCCTCCATAGTTTTGTCTGTGCTGCTTTCTATACCTGGAACGCCCTTCACCCATTACCTGCGTGGTTAATTCCTATTCATTCTTAAAAATTCAGCTCTGGTGTCACCTCTTTCAAACTGTGTCTTGTGTAACAAGGCTGAGTTGAGTGTGCCTCTGAAATATTTCGATGACACTGTGTATTCCCTGCCCCTATTACAGCACATTGTGAAATTATAACCGCTGATTTTCTTATCTGACTCCTACACCAGACTGAAATCTTGAGGCAAACAGTTATGCAATCAGGGCCAGTTTATACCTTTTCTTACTACTAAATGGCCCCATATTCCTATGCATTGAGTTCTTACATCTGCTATGTATAGTTGTTCATTTGGTTCATTTCATTAATACTTCCCAATCTGCAGTGTTCTAGGTACTGTGCTTCTTCAACATCATAACAATTTGCCTCTGAAAGCTCACAGCCTGATCATCAAGGAAAGGCTAATTATATTTATCCATTAGCTTCCATTTGAAAAATCTGTGAAGTATGTGATCATTTTATATATCTTTTCATCCAAAATGACTGCATTTTTTTTGGTACTTAAAAGTATATGATTTGGTTATTTGGAAAATCACTTTTGTGGAACATCTCATTTGTTGCTAATGAATTCCAATGACTTGTTGCCTTGGTGTAAAAAACAAATACGTGTGTTGGGAAGTACTGTCATTTTAACTTAAAATGTACAGATCTGAAATTTTGTCACTGTTTCTGTTCTCAATTGTCCTTTCTCCACATCTAGCTCAAGACTGCAGTGCAGATGACGACAACTTCCTTGTGCCCATAGCGGTGGGAGCAGCCTTGGCAGGAGTGCTTATTCTAGTGTTGCTGGCTTACTTTATTGGTCTCAAGCGCCATCATGCTGGATATGAGCAATTTTAGAACCTGCAGTCTGATTGATTATATAAAAATACATGCACATAACAAGATTTTCTTCCCTTTCAGTTTTGAAATACTTTGTTCTTTAAGATTGATATATTGAAACTTTACTTCTTAAATCAGTCCCAGCATTTTGAGATAATTCTTTATTAATAAAAACTGTTAATAGAACAGCATAAAATTTTAAAAAAAATGTTGTATTTACTGGTCCTGAAGACAAACTTGTTGAAAAGAACATCGGTGTGTGGTGTTTTAAGGTCTATCTTAAGAAGCCTTGGCCAAATTTTGATTCTAACCCAAGATGCCTTACACTTATTAACATGGCCATTATGAAGATAAAATATGTAGTTGTCTCCTAATGGAATTAATAAATATTGTTTCACTACCGGTGTTCTGTTTCAGTGTATAAGAATTATCCTGATTTAAGCTCATCACAGTGCCTTTGCATATAGTTCATTAAATAAATGTTGATGTGGCATAAATGCCCATCAGATGCTTAAACTTGGTTTTCAGTTGAATGTCCTCAGGACCATCAGCATTTTTTAGGTTATGTGACTTTCTTTGAAGATGAAGTCAGTATCTTTGGCTTGTGACTTTTCCCCAGGTAAAAAACAGACCCAAGAGGCTACAACAGAGCTTCAACTGGCTTCAGAATTAGAGTTTTCAAAAAACTTTCTTTTTCAGCAATAATAGACGGAAAGGATTCAAGCATATTTAACCACTTGCCTTTTTTAAAATGTTTTTCTCTTCCTTGGATGCCTGATTAGCGTTGCAAGATAGAAATATTCTATGAACTAATTAGGAGAGATTGTGTTGTGTTTCTCTACCTCATCTTGTTGGTCTCTAGAGCATTAAAATCTATTTAGTGTTGTCATCAGACTGGTACTTATGAGCTGTAAGCAGCAGCAATCTCAGAAGGGAGGCAGCGAAGCAAAGCAGCAACTCGGCTCCTGCCTTTTCCAAGACGGCCCCTGTGGGGCAGAGCATAGATGGGGTGTAGACAGAAGCTGTTGGCATGAAAATGAGCTAGATAATCAGCCCCTGTTGAAGCACGCTCCATGTTAGAAGTGCAGCACAGATATTGAATGTATAGACAAATAAATAAGAAGGAAGCTTAAAAAAAATAAAAAAAATAAAAGAAGGAAGCTTAATCAGTAGACTCGAGAATTTCACATGGAAGTGATTATTTTATTAATTCATTCTGTGTATATATTGGCTTGTTCAGAATTTTTGTAATTCACTGATTACAGCATTTTGGTACCCAGCTATCAGTCTCTGAAGGCTTTCAGTAAAATATAGTAAATCTTTTTAATAAAAGCTAATGTCATTACTAAAATCTGTTCTATATACTCAGAACCTCAGCAGCATTTTTTTATGAATGACAAAAGTGCAAGAGGAAGAAAAGATAAAATTAGAGGAAAAATGCAAGTTATTATTCAATCATAAATCACACCAAGTATCACATTTTGTTAATTGCATTAGACTTATACTGGAAAGGACTTTAAAGATTCCTTACTATAACCCCATAATTTTTTCAGAAAGAGGAGTGACTTCACTGAGGTTACATATCTAGCAGGCAACAAAACCATTATTAGCGTTTTGATTAAAAATTGTCCCAATGAAGTCTAGTCACTCAATAGTAAGACTAGTTTAAACTTGAAACTGTGAGATCAGAACTGGGCACTTTGAGTTTCTGTACTAATTTCAATAAATGACACATGATACCAACTTTGTTTGCTTGAGTATTTTTAAAAGTACTGAATATTGGCTTTTTCAGTGGCTTCTATTTTGACCTCTGTTTGCTACTTCAAAGCCTAAACCTCCTTGGATGGGATCACAGACATGGGAGGAAAAGAGAAGGGAATGAACACTTGTTGACCTCCTGATGTGTATCATATACTTTAGAAATATCATTTAATCCTCAGATACCTTATAATATAGGTATTCTTATCCCCCTTTTACAGATGAGGAAAGTGAGGCCCAGTTTAAATTACTTGACCAAGGTCCTTTAGCTAGTAATTGAAGGAATCAAGATTCAAACTCAGTTCTGTCTCAGTCCAGAGTTCAGAATCTACATTGCATGTGCACACCGCCTTCCTGGTGGTCCAGTGGAGTGGACTACAATGTCCATTGGACTCTGCTATTATTCTTCCAGGCCACTGCTCAGCTAAAATTACATATAACCTGATAGCTACCTAATGCTTGTATGAAAAAAATTATACAGCATTTTCTTGATCATGAGTCCTTTTTAACTTAGATGTTATTACTCATACAGAATTCTTATTTATATTTTCACGATAGCTGTGGCAGGGGAGAAAGGGAGTGGGGAAACACGCAGGTAGCGGTTTTAAGTGAAGATTCCCGCAGTGCCGCTCTTTCCCCCGCAGTGCCATTAGACAATTCAACGTAAAATCTTCCCATATTAGGCAAGCACAATTCTTTGTTTTGGACCCTTTCCCATTCTTCCCTTAACTTCTGCTTTTTGTACTGAGGTATTAGGTGTGATTTGAGATGAAGTGACAGTGAGAGAGACAGGAGGATCGGTTGCTTGGAAATACTTGGGTGGACATAGTGAAAATAAGAAAATAAGGGTAATGCTGTAAAAGACTAACCTATGTACTTTTCAAAATGCTTGTTTCTTGTTTTCTTGTTTCTGCTTAATTGCATTCCTTACTAATTTCCTTTCCTTGCTTTCTGTCTGTTCTCTTCTAACAGCTGAAGAATGTTCTGCTGACTCTGACCTCAACTTTCTTATTCCTGTTGCAGTGGGTGTGGCCTTGGGCTTCCTTATAATTGTTGTCTTTATCTCTTATATGATTGGAAGAAGGAAAAGTCGTACTGGTTATCAGTCTGTGTAATCAATTAAATCTAGTGCTTTTTGGGGTTTTTTTGCCATCAGAAGTTATGTTTTCCATTGGCTAAAGAGCCAGGAAATGCTGTGCAATTGATTGTTTAAGATATGCAGATTAACCTCAGTGAGTTGCTAGCTAACTTGGGCATGAGTAGCACTATTAGGACCAATTTCTTCTTTTTTTCCTATTTTTTCTTCCTTTGTAAAAGTGTAATTGAAAGAAAAATTGTGGCTTAGAATATTTTTTTTTAGTGAATAATGATTCTAAGCCTCTGAATCCAATTACGAAAGCATTTCTACTGAAGTATAATTTTATATGTTGCAGTTACTTGTATTTTGCCTCTTTGACATTATTTGCAAAATCAGAGCTGTTAGAGAATTTAACTTGCTTCAGGAAATAAATTCAAGAACATAGTGAATTCATTTTCATTGGTGGCAAACATAAAATTTGGTTTGTAATAAGACTTAGATTCCCCACCGCCTAAACAAGATTATTTAAATTCTGATTTAATTTTCCTGCTAGTTAAAAAGAAAGAAAGAAAGGAATGTCTTCATAATATTGTATTTAATAGCAAAAGTCTGGCTGTTTTCTTAATTACTGTTAGTGGCTACTATATTTTAATAAGGATGTCGCAACTAAGACTCGGTGCAGCCAAAATAAATAAATAAATATTTTTTAAAAACCCCAAACAAACAGAGATGTCTTTTTTTTTTCCTACTGGAGTTTGGAATATATTGATTACCTCAGACTTGCCATTTATGCTGAAGGTTGAAGTAAGATCTATGGCGGTTTTTTTTTTAAGGTGTTGATATAGAAAGGGTTATTTTTTTTTTAGAGTTATGATTTAGAATTTTTTTTCCCTTAGAGCCTTAACTTGTTCACAAAGTTAATTCATCCTCCACTAAAAAAACAAAACAAAGCTTCTCTATTTTGTGTGCCTCCTGTACTCTCTCATCCCCTGTATGAATAAGTTCTAATTGATAATTTTAATGTATTGGTTTCTTTTTTCTCACAGCAGCATGTGCTAACTCTAGAGGCTAGTGGGCCCTGAAGTATCATCAGTCAGATGGCTGCCTGGCCAGAGCTGGACCAGGATTATTCTGTAAATTTGTTGATCTTGATACAGACTTATATCCCTGTAGAGACCTCTAATGGCTCTGGCTACTGGAGTAAGGTACTAGAGGCCACTCCTCCCAGTGTCTGCTTGATCGGCTAGGCTATTGAATTGTCCTTTGATTTGGAAGCACACTGTTGTATTTCTCTAGTGTCCAAATGGCTGCTTTGCACTCCTGTTATTAGCATAAGGCAGATGTTTATTTTATCAAGCTATTTTATCTCTATATAACTAAAAAACAAAAGTTTTCCAAAGATCTGCCTTCACTTTAAAAATGTTCCTTGGATTGGGACTTCCCCTGGTGGCAGTGGTTAAGAATCCGCCTGCCAATGCAGGGGACATGGGTTCGAGCCCTGGTCCGGGAAGATCCCACATGCCGCGGAGCAACTAAGCCCGTGGGCCACAACTACTGAGACTGCGCTCTAGAGCCTGCGAGCCACAACTACTGAAGCCCATGTGCTTAGAGCCTGTGCTCCACAACAAGTGAAGCCACCACACCTCAAGAAGAGTAGCCCCCACTCACCACAACTAGAGAAAGCCTGTGCGCAGCAACAAAGACCCAACACAGCCAAAAATAAATAATTTAAAAATGTTCCTTGGATTAAAAAATTAAGCCTAAACCTTAAATAAAGTTAGTTATTACATCCAAGGATTAGGTCCCCATCTACCTCTTAGCACAATGCAGATGCTCACCACTGTATTGCTGCCATTAACTGATGCCAGAACTCTTTGCCGATAAATGAAATTGGAAAATTTTGTTTTTTAAAAAAAAAAGAAAATTCATCAAAATCTTTCTTTACTCTCTTTATATATAGTGCATCTCAAAAGCATATATTCCAAACTGGAGTAGAAATAGATTGCTCAACTACATTTCCCTTAGAACTCTCTGGTTCTGACTTGTAGACTCAAGCTCTCCTCTGTTTGCTAAGTATATAAAGAATGTTTCCTTTTAAAATGTTCTTCTTTGAAAACAATTGCTTATTTGTTATTTGGTCAAAATGATGGCATCATAAAAAACAGTGGCTTCGTTTCAAAAAATATTTTTGAGATGATTGTCTAAAAGCCAGATTATTTAAATCAGCCTGTGACCTTGCTAGGTATATGGATTGGAAAATTCAGATACATTCAAAATTATGGGTTCATTTAAAAGTTTTCTACTTGTTGGGGTAGGAGACTAACATCACTAATTCTTCATTGGGTATCATGGTTTTATCTTAGATAATTAGCAAACATGTTTTAATTCTTCTTTGAGAATTAAGATTAATTGAAATATAAAATATTAACAGAGGGTTCAAACAATAACTGCTTCAACTCCAATAAAATACAGGAAGCCCAAAATCTATCAACTGAGTGTTCAATAAGCTTTGCTCACTGAGTTCATTTTTATGTCAGTACAACAGGGGGGTCAAATAGTAGGACTTTGAACTCATAAATATAAAGAATTGTTTTTACCTAAGCTTCTTTGGAAGAACTGATGCCTGCTGCTACCTAAAGTTTTGTATATATCAATATAGTAACCTAATTAATACCTACAAAATAAATACTGTGGTACTCTTGTTTGATCTGATGTGTGTGAATTTTAGATTGATGGATTAAAATATAATAAAGATCATACAATCTATATCACTATGGATAACTTCATTTTTATTCCATGTTCTCAGTCTTAAGAGCTTGGATTGATTTATAAAATCTAAGTCCCTCAAATTATTGTCTTTTGAATTGTCAGTAGGACTCATATGATCTCATAGGTCTGCACATTAACCAAGTGCCATCATTAAGAAGGCATTAGAACCTTTAATGCAGACATTTCAAATATGGGGCCTATGTGGTCATGAAAATTCCAAGAAAGTATTGAAAATAAAATATGGAAATCAAATTTAAGAGCTTCATAATAAATGTACTTTCAGCATATGTATGTCTGCATTGATAAACTGTACTCACTGTTGAAGTTCATTCCATTCTGAGCAAGATACACCTCAGGGATATGACAGGGGCTGAGAAGGAGCTATCCATTTTCTGAAAATTCCTTAGAACCCAGCCTAATGCTCAGATGTTATATGATTGGATTAAATGACATACATTCCTTTTGACATAAGAGACATTTTTGGTGGGAGAAGGAATTGAACTTTGGATCTCTCCATAGTTCCTGAGTAACAGGGTTTCATTTTCTGATAAATGTTTAATGGCTTCTAATTCAGTCAAAAAATGGCCTTACCTTGCATTTGTGGGACTGGGGAGGGGGTTCTCGATAGAACCTGTCTTGTCTCAGCTTCGCTGAATATATTTCACAACTCTGCACCTCATAGAGCCTCTGAAAGAAGCACTTTAAGATTATTGATAGCAAGTAGAGTGGTTCTATGTATGTTGCCATGTATCTAAAAAGTCAACTTGGAGGTCCATCTTTTTATTTTTTTTAATTAATTAATTTATTTTTTATTTTAACATATTTTATTTATTTATTTATTTATGGCTGTGTTGGGTCTTCGTTTCTGTGCGAGGGCTTTCTCTAGTTGTGGCAAGCGGGAGCCACTCTTCATCGCGATGCGCCGGCCTCTCACTATCGCGGCCTCTCCCGTTGCAGAGCACAAGCTCCAGACGCGCAGGCTCAGTAGTTATGGCTCACGGGCCTAGTTGCTCTGCGGCATGTGGGATCTTCCCAGACCAGGGCTTGAACCCGCGTCCCCTGCATTGGCAGGCAGACTCTCAACCACTGCGCCACCAGGGAAGCCCGGAGGTCCATCTTTTTAAATTCAGTGTGTATACTGTAATGATAGAACTGCCTAATTCTAAGGAAACGTTTTGCTTTCTCTTTGCTTTTATTGTCTGTATGTATTTGGATGGCAGTCGTAAATTTGAGTCCCTCTGTTTCAAGAGATAATGAACAGGAGAAATCTTGGTATACAATACATTTTTAGTAGGAAAATGCAGCTATAGTTTTATTTGTTTATTTTATAAATTTTTTATTTGTTTATTATTATCTTTGGCTGTGTTGGGTCTTCGTTGCTGTGCGCAGACTTTCTCTAGTTGCGGCGAGCGGGGCCTACTCTTTGTTGCGGTGCATGGGCTTCTCATTGCGGTGGCTTCTCTTGTTGCGGAGCACGGGCTCTAGGCAAGCAGCCTTCAGTAGTTGTGGCTCGCGGGCTCTAGAGCGCAGGCTCAGTAGTTGTGGCGCACGGGCTTAGTTGCTCCGCGGCATGAGGGATCTTCCCGGACCAGGGCTCGAACCCATGTTCCCTGCATTGGCAGGCGGATTCTTAACCACTGCGCCACCAGGGAAGCCCTATAGTTTTACTGAGCAGTTACAGTGCTGTGCACTTTACACACATTTCATTTAATCCTCATAGCAACTCTCTGAGGTTGGGCAGTATCATTCCCAGTTTACAGAGGAGGTAACCGAGGTTACCTTGGTTGGTTACTTAACAAAATTCCCACAAAGAGTAAGTGACAAAACTGACATTTGAGCCCAGCTCCGTGTGCCTTCAAAGACCATGCTCTTAACCACTATGCATCCTGGCTGCTAAGAAACAAAAGATTTTTAAAAAACCGTGTACCTTACATTAAATGGTTACAGAAATCTGACTTCTGTAATCTTCTGTCCTACATGTAGTTACCCTGTAAATGTTCTTCGTATTCTTAAAATAACTTTAGTTTTGTCCAGCCCACTTGAAGCAAGGACGGATGCTGTGGCAGCATGCCTTTTGAAAGATCAAACCAAGGCCAGTTTGTGCTGTACCTCATTAGTAATGTTAAGCCCTGAATGTCACTTTTTTTTTCAGAGTAGCTTCATCTAGTTATTCTGATCACGTATCATTATCATTCTGCCCTCAAACTGTTCTGCACCATGAATCATTTTGACTATGCATTAGTGTGTTTAAGAGACTAAATGGAACTCTCTCCTCACTTTACCTAAATTAATGCCATCTCTACCCCCCAGCCGTCCCCCAGCCTTAAGTGCAGTGTAGCCATGACACTCGGCAATCCTTGCTAGGTGCTTGTGAGCCCCAATACGCAGTTCCTACTCTTAGATCTAGAGCCTTTTTGAGAGGATTTCAAGAAATCCTTATCCACATACTTAAAGTTTCCAACCATAATCTGCAGCACTTCCCCCTCCCACCTCATTTACTCTCCTGTACTCGCTTCTCTCCAGCCATAATGGCCCTCTTGCTACCCCTCAAAGACCCTAAGGGTGCCCTCACTTCAAGGCCCTTGCGCTTGCTCTGCCTTCTACCTGGAAAGGTATTCCCCCAGCTATCCTCATGGCTCACCCTCTAATCCCATGCAGGTCTCTTCAAGTGTCACCTAGTCAGGGCAGCATTCCCTGCGCACTCTAATAGAGCACTCCCTGCCCCCACCACTTCCCATCCCCCTTACTCTGTTTCACTTCTGTTACTTACCACCTATTACCATCTGACATACTATATACTTTACTTGTTAATCTGTATTTCATGTTTGTCTCCCACTAGAAGGTAAACTTCATGAGAGCAAGAATCTTTGCTGTGTTTACTAGTCCGTCCCAGTCCCTAGAACAGTGCCTGGCACATAGTTCACACTGAAGAAATATTTGCTGATGGATGAGTGGTCATCTTGTGTAATAGCTAAACACTTATTAAGCACTTTCTACCTTATTTCATCAAATCTAAGATGCCATCAGTTGTAAGATAAATACTGCCAGTTAAACTGTGAGAGACCTACTGGTTTCAAAAATGTGGAAAAAGTACATCTTTTTTTTTTTTTTTTCTTTTTTGGCCGCACCGCGCAGCATCTCAGTTCCCCAGCCAGGGATTGAACCCGGGCCACAGCAGTGAAAGCCCGGAATCCTAACCACTAGGCCACCAGGGAACTCCCAAAAATGTTCATCTTAGAGTTGATATGTACCAGGCACTGTGGAGAGTGCCATAGGTGGATTATAACACCATTAATCCATTGAATGCATCTGGGATTCAGACCCAAGTGGTCAGAGCCAATGCCTTTAAGCACACTACCATTACAACCTCCCTTTAGTATGACATACTGCTGCTTGTGTCATTTTCAATTCCAAAAACAGAAGTCTGTATCTGTGGTGGTTATGATTTTCAGTTTTAAAGCAGACAGAATTTTTAATATTCACGTTTCCTTCTTTTAAACGCTACATAGCTTAGGGTGGCAGGTATATCAGAAAAGAATTTGAATCCTGGCTCTTAACACGCAGCACAAGTTACTTAACCTCTCTAAGCCTAGGTTTCTACATCTGTAACATGAAGGTGGTACTACTACCTATCTTGTAGGGTTTTAAAGGGAATTAAATAAGATAATGCCACCAAATATACATAGTAAGCAATAAGCGTGAGCTTTTTTTTATTATATAGATTGGAATCTTCTTCCTAAAGATGATAGGTGTCAAATGTTTAGATAAGATCATGGAAGGAGGAAGTGAAGAGAGAGAATAGGGCTAAGATTAAAGCCTTAAGGAACAGAAATCTACTCAAACTAGGTTAAAAAAAAAGAGGAATGGGACTTCCCTGGTGGCACAGTGGTTAAGAATCCACCTGCCAATGCAGGGGACACAGGTTTGATCCCTGGTCCGGGAAGATCCCACATGCCACAGAGCAACTAAGCCCATGCGCCACAACTACTGAGCCTGCGCTCTAGAGCCCGAGAGCCACAACTACTGAGCCCATGTGCCACAACTACTGAAGCCGCGCGCCTAGAGCCCGTGCTCACAAGAGAAGCCACCGCAATGAGAAACCCACTCACCGCAACGAAGAGTAGCCCCCGCTCGCCGCAATTAGAGAAAGCCCACGCGCAGCAATGAAGACCCAACGCAGCCAAAACTAAATAAATAAAATAAATTTATATATTAAAAAAAGTAATGAATTATGAAGTGATTGGATAAGCCTCACAGAATCCAACTGAAGGAAGTATGTCTGGGACTCAAAGGAGTAGAGTTAAGTTATAAAGCTTCAACTGAGAATAAACAGGTGATAACTACCAAGAAAGTTTAGAAAAAAATAAATGAGTGATAACTTGTACTGCATTTATTAAGATGTGCTATAAAGCTAGGATCAAATGTTAGATGGATATAATAATAGACCAACAATTTAATGGACAACACACACACACTGTGTGTGTATTTGGTATTTGATAAAGATGTTCTTTTCAGATCAATGGGGAAAGAATGGAACATTGAAAAATGATGCCGAGATACTAGGTTGATTATTTAGGGGAAAAAATACATTGAGACCTACCTCATAAGTACCAAAATAAATTCAAGGATGATTAAGGAGTTAAATTTTTAAAAACTGTAAAAGATATAGAATCAAATATAGATGGTTGTATCTTATCTCAGAATAAAGGCCTTCCTAATAAAAGAAAAAGAAGAAATGACAGGGAAAAGATTTCAATATATAAGAATTTAATACTTCTGACTATCAAAATGCCACCACACACAAATTTAAAGATAAACTACAAACAAGGGGAAATACTTGCACCTTAAGTATGACAAAGGGTTAGGTTAATATCCTTACTATCAAATAAATACAAAACAAGATGAGTATTCCATGAGTACACTGGAATAAGGACATGAATAGCTAAGTCATGACAGAAGAAATACAAATGGATAAGCAATTTGAAAAACTACTCCATCTTTCTAATAAGCAAAGAAATATAAATCAAAACAAGATATCTTTCAAATTGGTTAAAGATATCTTAAATGATTATATTTACTCTTGGGCACAGTACAGAAAACTCTGCACACTAACCCAGTGTTGAGAGTGAAATGAAAATTTGGAAACAATCTAAATGCCCAATGAGATAGAACAGCTTAAGTAAATTGAAACACTGACATGACAGCACGTTACACAGCCATTTAAAGTCACATTCTCAAATAATTCAAATATGAGACAATGTTCGTGTCTTACTGTTAAGTGAGAAACAAATGTAGGAAAGAAGTATGTACCATTTTTCTGTTTTGGTAAATAAATCTATATCTATGTATCTATATCTATAACTGCTCTTCTGCCATCCAAGAAGTGCTTCTCCCAATCCCTATACTTTCCCCCATGCGGGGTGCGGAGCCCATCACAGAAAGGATCCAGATTTGAGCCACTACTTTCACAGTTGAGGAGGCTACAAAAAAGTATGTACCATATTGTGTCTTGGTATATATGTATGTGGGTATATATATGCATATGTGTGTGTGTATAAAGTAAATACATTAAAAATATAAATAGCAGTCGCCTCCAGGTTTTGGGATTGTGCGTGGTTTTAACTGCTTTTCCTACTTCTTGTTTTGGTGAATCTAGTTTACTTTGACAGTCAGAAAGGCCCTCAGGAAAATGATTTCCCAAGAGAGTGGGTTTTAATCTCCTTGGTTCTCTCTTGCATCCTGCTTATAAATAAGATTCGGCTCTGTGAGAAGACAAAGCCTCCACTCCTACCAGATATCAGGGCTCTGCCCTCATTTTTTTTTTTTTTTAATAAATTTATTTATTTATTTATTTATTTTTGGCTGTGTTGGGTCTTCGTTTCTGTGCGAGGGCTTTCTCTAGTTGCGGCGAGCGGGGGCCACTCTTCATCGCCGTGCATGGACCTCTCACTATCGCGGCCTCTCTTGTTGCGGAGCACAGGCTCCAGACGCGCAGGCTCAGTAGTTGTGGCTCACGGGCCCACTTGCTCCGCGGCATGTGGGATCTTCCCAGACCAGGGCTCGAACCCGTGTCCCCTGCATTGGCAGGCAGATTCTCAACCACTGCGCCACCAGGGAAGCCCCTCTGCCCTCATTTGAAACTTGTTTTTATCAAAGAAAACTTTTTATTTGACACTGCTTATTAGTCTGGTTAGCTGCCCTTTGCCATGCATCAGGCACAGCTCTCTCACCCACAGAGGGATGCAGAGGCACACCTATTATCGATCGGTCTTTTGTTGCCTCCTGTGACACCTGAGAGGTGCTTCTCCCCATCCCTAAACTTTACACTTGCTGCCTGCAGAGGCCCCCGCAGGAAGGGTCGGCTTGGAGCCCACTACGTCTGCAGCTGAGTGAGACGAATGGGAGTGGAAGTGTTGATGGCAAGGGGCTCTGTGGAGGTGGGGCAGGGAACGTGGCAGCCACCGCATGCTGCCTCAGCCTTCTGCATCTCTGTCTCTGCAGCTTTCACCAGGCTGACACCCCTAGGAGCCATGTCCACACTCCTTCCAGCACCTTCTTTTATAGCACCAACACTCCACAGCGACCAAGCCTGACTCTTTCGCCATCTCCACTCACTTCCCTCTCCACCAGACTGCTGCTATGACTCAGAGTCCTTCCATTATAGTCAATTATATCCATCAAGGTATTGACAGACCCTGTTAACTGCTATTAATTGGTAAGGGTACAAGGTTGAGGCTCTGTGATATAGTAGAAAGGGCATGGAGTTTGGTGCCAGGCAGACGGGTTAGAACCCAGGCTTCACCGACTCCCAACTGAATGACTTTGGGTAACTTACTGAGTTGCCACATTTGTAAAAGTGGGAGTAAAATATCCTCCTTGAAGAACTATTGATAGAGGTATCTATTATACCTATACTTTACAGAGCTGTGATGGTCACCAATGGGATAATGGCCATACACTGTCACATAGTACGTACTCAGTGGTATGAGAAGGCACACAGTGGGTATCCTTTATACCCATTACCCCATCATCACAGAGAAGAACCCTAACAGTGGGGGAAGGGAGCCAGTACTTTTGGGGGATCAGAGAAATTCACTAGTTTGTTTTCGGTCACACAGCTAGTGAATGGTAGAGCAGATGTATGAAGCCAGTCTCTCTGGCTCCAAAGCCCAGGCTCTTAAACAACTTGCTGCCTTTACCTGCATGTGCCCAGCCTAGAACAAAGGGATGACTGACAGCCAACCTCAATCATTCTGGCCAAAGATTCATGCAGGTTGCTATGAAAAAAGTCAGCCCTGAAGTATTAGGTGATCACATTGAGCTATGGAAGAGTTGTGCCTGGGCTGTCTGCTTTCATACAGATCTACAGACGTTCCAATGGACATCAGAGTGTGTTGTGAAGCCCTAAATGAACCAACCATAATGAGATCCAGGGTGATTTGTTCACACTACACTAGGGGTTACAAAGTTCTCAAACTTTAGTAAGCACCAGAAACACCTGTTAGGCCTCACCTCCCACAACTTCCCAAGTCAGGAGGTCTGAGGTGGAGCTTGAGAATTTGCATTTGTAATAAGTTTCCAGGTGATCCTGATGCTGCTGGTTCAGAAACCATGCATTGAGAACGGCCAGCTTAAAATGTACTATAATATTCCCAAGTCTCATCTGTGTCCCATCCTCTCAAAATTCCAGGGAGCTATCAGCATACACAAGTGTATCACAAAACCAGCCTCCAACCCAGAAAGCCTAGCTTTGGGTTGATGTCCCTGCTGGTCCCCTTCCTCCCCAGCGCCCTCCCGAGCTACCTAGGCCTCCTGGTAATCAGGACTCCGAGGGAAGAGAGAATGCTGGTGGGTCAGGTTCACATCTGTTCTCTGCCCCTTCCCTGTCTCTACACCAAGAAGGTAGCCAGACTCTACCCCCCTTTGCCTCAGGGAACATTTGTCTTGTTAGCTGACTGTCTGAGCCTGGCTGTTCTCCGGAGTCCTGAGCACCTTGATGGGATTATGCACAGGAGGGAGGGGGCAGTGCCTTGCAGGGCAGAAATGCGGGAGGGAAATTTCTGCTCAAGGGACCTCTGGGATACAGGGCCTCAGGGAAATGGCTTTTCGGTGCATGCAGGGAGGCTGGACACCAGGCATTAGGGCTCCCAGCCTAGGCAGAAGCCCCCTCCTCACCTCACCTCTCGTGCCCCACGGGCCCAGGAGTAGCAGAGATGCCCACCTTCAAGGAACCGTGGGGACTTGGACAGTGAGGGGAGCAGCGACAATCACAATGGACTGAAGACCCTGTAGAATACCCTCTGCCCTCCCATTCTGAGTAACTCACAGGAAGAGGAGGGGCCGTTCAGTAGTGAATGAGATTGGATTTTCCGTCACCTCAGTGGGATGGAGGGAAGAGCCAGATTTAAACCGCCACTTCTGAGCAAACCTGCCCCGAGGTACACGCTACACAGAAGACACAGCAAGTAAGTGCACACTCTTTACTACTAGTTAGCATCAGAAAACCTCTGACAAATGTTGAGCTTGGTGAATGGGGATCTCCTGGGGGAACTCGAGGACACTTTTTGTTCAGCCTGGAGGCTGACCTAACTTCCCAGCCCCTGGGCTCAACCCTGGCTCCCCTTGGCTTGCAGCAGCTGCCTCAGGGGAGCAGAGAGCCTGCAGAGAACACACCGAGTGGAAGAGAAAGGCCCAGGGGCGTTGTCAAGACTTAGGGTGCTTGTCCCAGTCCAGTTCTATTTCTAATCCAGTAGGTACTCCCAAGGGAAGCACCACCCATAGCACAATGCCTGTCCTTGGAATCCATTTCATTCTTCATCTACTCTTGACTGGAAGGGGGCTCGGGATGGGGGCAGCCTGAAGCTGAGGGTTCGAGTGTGTAGCCAACACTCTCCCAAAGCATTGTCTTTCTTAAAGACAACGCAGTGGTCTTTCAGACAACTGGGAAAATAGCTGTCCCTCTCAAGGGGGAAATCAGCAGGAGTATGAGAAAAGTCCTGCCTGTACTTTTGTGAGGCTACATTCCCAATATATGCCCCTGCTCATTCCTTTCCAGTGGGACTAATGTGATGAGCAGTTCAGTCATGCAAGCCCTTCCATGCAAGTCTCTTTGACATCGCCCCCAGAATCGTAGAAATGGATCTTGACTTTATTTCAATCGGGCTTACCCAAAAGCCATACTATGTGTAAGGCAAAGAAGTCACTCCTGATATAATTTGTATGCCAAATTAGGCTCTCTCCTGTCATCTAACCAAACTCATCCAATTGAGTTAAAATGTGTGTACCAGATAATAACATACAATAGTAGTTCCTAGCACATAATAGACAATCAATCACTATTTGTTCAATGAATTAATGAATGCAATTTGACAAACTTTCTGTAACCCCTAACATTTAATACTACCCTCCCACCCCCCTCTTTGAAACTCTGCTACGTCTATCTCTTGTCCCCAACAGAAGCATTAAGCTTAACAAAATTTGTCTGCCCTCCCTTGTTGCAAGATGTGTGCCGGAATGTTTCCTTTTCTCTGATACTCTTTACCTCCAGCCAATTGAGATCTCACTGAGGTGAAGGTTGCTGAGAGCCAGAAGGGTATTTCCTAAGGATTCACACACTGGGAGCTGGACCTCCTTCAGCTTCACACGAAGTTCCTGGAGCTTAGAGACACAAAGAACAGGCCCAAACCAATGAATGTTATAAAAACAAATCAAGAAACAAATATGAACACTGCTGCAGAATACAGCATAACAATAGCATTCTCAAGGAAAAGCAGTGTTCCTAGAATAAAGTGTATCTTAGGTTCTAAGAGCATGGTTATTCTCAGCCAAAGACCTGGTATTATGGGAGAGAGGAGGTTAGAAGAATACAGAAGGGAGAAAAAGAGAATGTTTAATCACATCAGCCTCTCGAGGGTGTCAACCAATCGGTAGCAGCCATCCAAAGTCCACCAACCTGTGAACTTAAATGCAATTGGAGAAATTTTCCTTTAAAGGATTAATTAACATATTCAAATCTCATCTTCCTTTAAAACAGTACACATTATAAACACACATATACATATACATGTATAATATGAAAGTGGGAGAAAGAGATCCATATGTAGAAACAGATATGTGTTAAAAATGGTTATTGCTTGATGGTAGGATAATGAAAATTTTTGTTTGATGGATTTTCAAATTTTTTATGATGTAAATAAAAGAGTTAGTTTTTGATCAGAAGAGGGCCTCCAGAAATTGATTTCTCTTTAGACTATGTGTCCATTCTTTTTCTACATCCCATCCCTGAATTCAATGAGGAGCTTGTTTTGGGCAAGACTTTCCACTCACTTAGTATCTAGATTTTCTGGCATTTATTGCAAGGCAAGTATCAGGAAAAATTAATCCCACTCTATACCTTAGGCAGTCCCAATCCCTCCTCCTGAGGTCTGGGGCAGGTTTCTCCTCTTGCTGGGGTTTAAAGGCTTTCTTAACCTCTGGTGGCCTGGGCGTCTGTTCCTGAGGTTGTTGCTTCATTGGGTCTTCTTGGCTCCAGCTGTGCCCCGAGGGATTTACGAAGTGGGAGCCTCACAGGACCTTCCTCTTGGCCTTGGATCCTCGGGTCCCACTGCAGGGCTACCTCCTCCTGGGACACGACTGCAGGCTGCATGCCAGGTTGGTAGATCCCCCCAGCAGGCATCTGGGGTGGGAATGCTGCTGCTGCGGCTGCTGCTTCTGCTTCTGAGACTACCCTAGGTGTGGGAGGCGGTGGGTATGGGAATGGCATGTGGAATGGCATGGGAGGAGGGGGTTGAACAACCTGGGGCCAGGAACTCGGGGGTAGCGGCTCGTAAAGCACACCGCCTGCCGAGGCATTCTGGGCCTCCTCCATCTGCCTGCGTGCGACGTCGTGACCAGCAACGTGTTTCGCTCCTCTGGGGTCAGGGGCCACACGTCAGCCCGGAGCTGCTGGGCTTGAGATCGGGATACGAACTCCTGGGACTGCATCTCGGCCTGGAGCAGCTGCTTACGCAGGGCCTCGTGCTCCTTCAGCACCTGCTGCAGGTAGCTGCGGGTGCAACGCAACTGCCTGACAGTCTCCTCGCGCTCCTCGCGCAGGCGCTGCAGGTGCGAGGTCAGAGCCCAGGTGGCCGTCTCCCGCTGCCCCACCTGCTCCTGCAGCCGCTGGACCTGGCGGCCTTGCTGCTCCTGATGCCTCGTGGCCACACGCACGCTCAAGGCCAGCGCGCTCCAGGCGCAGGCCTTCTTGATGGCGCGCGGCACCTGCGGGTTGGCCAGGATGGACTGCAGCTCGTCCTCGATCTCGTTCCAGGGCCGTGAGCGGAAGGTCAAGCAGAAGTTTGGGCCGCCTCCGTTACTGAGCACCTCTTCGTTGATGAACGTTAACTACCTCGTTGTGGCGGAAACCGCTGCTGGGGTCTCTGAAGTCCACGGCCATGGCCGCCGCGGCCTCGTCGGCAGAGCCACTGCCTCTGTGGTGAGCGGTGGCCGCCAACCGATCCGCCTCTCCGCTCCTCACTCAGTCCTCCTTCAGTCCTAGCTCAGTCCCTGCCTCCTCCTCAGCCTCCTTCCCCTCTCACCCGTGCGTTCTCCTAACAAAGAGTGAAGCGACCCACTCGCCACACCAAACCCCCTCAGGGCGACAAGCTAGCACGTCAGAGATGTGGGCTCCGACTCACGCCGCAAAGCATGTTGGGAACCACCGTACTCTACCCAGAGCCCCCTCTTGGGCGGGCAAGTTGGGCGACTGCTCCAGGGTCCACCTGGGACGCGCTCTCCTTGGCACAACGCCTCCTACAGGGCAGGCTGGCTGGTGACTGTGCTCCCGGGGCCCGCAGTGCGCCTCACAGTGATTCTCGTTTCCAAGAGCTTCTGAAGGACGGCACCTGGATACGGCGCAACAAATTTCAAACCCGGAAGTCGGGTGAGTGGGCGTGGGGGGGGCCCTTTGGTTCAGCTCCCTCTCACTTAACTGTCAGCTGCTATCTCAAACTTTCTATACGGTCTCAAGCTGTCTGCTCTCTTCCCTCATCCTAAAGCAGACAACCTTGGAGTTCGTCTCATCAAGAAAATCAAGTGGCTGAGCCATGAAGCACCTCGGTTTTCCTTGCTAAACCCTACCTTCATGCTCTAGATCCCAGTCCCTCCTATTCCATTTCCTCAGGGACTTCACTACATCTTATTTCCCCTGTACTTCCTGCATCTCCGCCGCCCCTCCCCCCTCCTGTGCTACTGGATATTTTTCTCCCAGAGGGTAAACCTGTTCAAGTTCCCTCTGTACTTGGAATAATTTCCTCCCTCTAACCCAAGTCCTGGCCTTTCTCTCTTCTCATTAGAGAATAGTCTACACTATGTCCACTTCACTGTGCTCCCTTCACCCTTCAACCTGCTGCACTTTGGTTTTCATCCCCCAAAACTTTAGTGAAAATTCTCTGATAAGGTCACCAGCAGTCCCTACCTCAGTACAAAAGCGAGTGGAAACTTTGAAAGTTAGTTTTCACGTGATTTTTCAGTAGGGTTTGATTCTCTTGCCCATTCCGTCCTTGACACTCAATACTGTCTTGGTTTCTGTGACATCAAATTCTTCTGATGTTCCTCCTATTCCTCTGGCTTATCTTTCTGTTTCTTTGAACTATTTATTCTTCTTCTGCCCACAGCTCCAAAGTTAGTATTTTCCCAGTTTTGTCTTCAGACCCCTCCTCTTTTCATTTTATATGTTCTCCTTGGATGAGCTTATTCACTGCTATAATTTTATTTTACTTTTATTTTTTTCCTCTGGGCTTCAATTCCATCAGCTGTAAAATGGGAATATAGGACCTACCTTATAGGGTTGTGAAGATTAAATATAGTAATCTATATAAAGTGTTTAGAATATGTTAATTCTTATTGCAATGATTAGATAGTTGCTGCTAATAGAAGTCATGATAGTGGTGGTGTGGGGTCATAGTTCTAACAGTCTGTGCCCAATCACAGCCCCAGATCCTGTCTGGTTATATTACACACACACACACACACACACACACACACACACACACACACACACACACACATATATATGTAGAGAGAGAGTTAATTTACAAAACTATATTAGTTTCAGGTGTGCAACATAGTGATTCAAAATTTCTATAGATTATACTCCATTTGTAGTTATAAAATATTGGCTATGTTCCCTGTGCTGTACAATATATCCTTGTAGCTTATTTTATACATAGTAGTTTGTACCTCTTGATCCCCTACTCGTATCTTTCCTTTCCCCCTTCCCTCTCCCCACTGGTAAACACTAGTTTGTGGTCTATATCTGTGAGTCTGTTTCTTTTTTGTTATATTCACTGGTTTGTCTTATTTTTTAGATTCCACATATTAGTGATAATATACAGTATTTGCCTTTCTCTGTCTGACTTGTTTCACTAAGCGTGATACTCTCCAGGTCCACCTATGTTGTTGTAGATGACAAAATTTCATTCTTTTTTATGAGTGAGTCGTATTCCTGTGTGTGTGTGTATCTCAGATCTTCTTTATTTTTTAAGATTTTGTTTGTTTGTTTGATGTGGGCCATTTTTAAAGTATTTACTGAATTAGTTACAATATTGCTTCTGTTTTATGTTTTGGTTTTTTTGGCCCCGAGGCATGTGGGATCTTAGCTCCCTGACCAGGGATCGAACCTGCACCCCCTGCATTGGAAGGTGAAGTCTTAACCACTGGACCACCAGGGAAGTCCATCTCAGATCTTCTTTATCCATTTGTCTGTTGACGGACACTTAACGTTGCTTCCACATCTTGGCTATTGTAAATAATTGTAAATAATGCTGCTGTGAACATTGAGGTGCATGTATCTTTTCAAATTAGTGTTTTCATTTTCTTCAGATATATACCAAGGAGTGGAATTGCTGGATCATATGGCAGTTCTATTTTTAGTTGAGAAACCTCTATACTGTTTTCCACAGTGGCTGCACCAATTTTACATTCCCACCAACAGTGTACAAGGGTTCCTTTTTCTCCACATCCTCACCAGCACTTGTTATTTGTGGCCTTTTTGATGATAGCCATTCTGACAGGTGTGAGGTGATATCTCATTGTTGTTTTGATTTGCATTTCTCTGATGATGAGTGCTGTTGAGCATCTTTTCATGTGCCTGTTTGCCATCTGTATGTCTCCTCTGGAAAAATGTCTATTCAGGTCTTCTGCCCATTTTTAAATCAAGTTGTTTGTTTTTTTGATATTGAGTTGTATGAGCTATTTATATATTTTGGATATTAACCCCTTATCAGTCATATCATTTGCAAATATTTTCTCCCATTCAGTAGGTTGTCTTTTCATTTTGTTAATGATTTCCTTTTCTGTGCAAAAGCTTTTAAGTTTAATTAGGTTCCATTTATTTATTTTGCTTTTTGTTCTTTTGCATTAGGAGACAGATCCAAAATAATGCTATGATTTATGTCAAAGAGTGTTCCACCTATGTTTTCTTCTAGGAGTTTTATGGTTTTAGGTCTTGCATTTAGGTCTTTAATCCATTTTGAGTTTATTTTTATATATAGTGTGAGAAAATGTTCTAATCTCATTGTTTTAGATGTAGCTGTCTAGTTTTCCCAGCACCACTTACTGAAGAGACTGTCTTTTCTCCATTGTATATTCTTGCCTCCTCCTTGGTTGTAGATTAATTGGCCATAAGTGTGTGAGTTTATTTCTGAGCTCTCTATTCTGTTCCATTGATCTAGGTATCTGTTTTTGTGCCAGTACCATGCTGTTTTGATTACTGTAGCTTTGTAGTATAGTCTGAAGTCAGGGAGCATGATACCTCCAGTTCTGTTCTTCTTTCTCAAGGTTGTTTTGGCTATTTGAGGTCTTTTGTGTTTCCATACAAATTTTGAAATTCTTTGTTCTTTTTCTGTGAAAAATGCCCTTGGTATTTTGATAGGGATTACATTGAATCTGTAGATTGTCTTGGGTAGTATGGTTATTTTAACAATATTAATTCTCCCAATCCAAGAACACAGTATCTTTCCATCTGTTTGTGTCATCTTCAATTTTTTTCATTGGTGTCTTATAGTTTTCCGAGTACAGGTCTTTTACCTCCTTAGGTAGGTTTATTCCTAGGTATTTTATTCTTTTTGATGCAATTGTAAACGGGATTGTTTCCTTAATTTCTCTTTCTGATAGTTTGTTGTTAGTGTATAGAGATGAAACAAATTTCTGTATATTAGTTTTGTATCCTGCAACTTTACTGAATTCATTGATTAGCTCTAGTAATTTTTTGGTGGCATCGTTAGGGTTTTATACGTGTAGTATCATGTCATCTGCAAACAGTGATGTTGTCTCAGAGGTCTCTTAAACTCTCCTCATTTCCTTTTATTCTTTTTTTCTCTTTTTTCTGTTCATCTTCAGTGATTTCCACTACTCTGTCTTCCAGCTCACTGATCTGTTCCTCTGTATCATTTAGTCTACTGTTGATTCCTTCCAGTGTATTTTTCATTTCAGTTATTGTATTCTTCATCTCTGTTTGGTTGTTCTTTATATTTTCTAACTCTTCGTTAAAAACTTCTAACTTCTCACTCTGTGCATCCATTCTTCTGAGTTCTTTGATCATCTTTATGATCATTACCTTGAACTCCTTCTCAGGTAGATTGGCTATCTCCACTTCACTTAGTTCTTCTTCTGGGGTTTTATCTTGTTCCTTCATTTGGGACATGTTCCTCTGTTGCTTTATTTTGCCTAACTTGCTGTTTTTATTTCTATGTGCCTGTTACGTTGGTTATGTTTCCTTACCTTGGAGAAGTGGCCTTTTATAGGAGATGTCTTATGCATCCCAGCAGCACACTTCCCTCTGGTCACTAGAGCTATATGTTCTAGGGGTGCCCCCTATGCGGGGCTGCTTGGGTCCTTCTGTTGTGGCTACTGTGGGTGGTCCAGTAAGCTCGGCTGGCCCCTGATCCAGTTGGTCGCCAGACCCTGCCTTTTGTAGAGGCTGCTGGCCATTGCTTGGTGGGGCTAGGTCACAAGGTGGCTGGCTGCAGAACCCTAGGGGCCCCTGGGGCTAGTGCTGGCTCACTGGTGGGTGGAGTTGGGGTCCAGGAGATCCTGGGGCTGGTGCCCACCCACCAGTGCATGAAGCAAGGTCCTGGAGCTAGTGCCTGCCCATTGGTGGGTAAAGCCGGGTCCTGGGATCTGGCTGCAGGGCCTCAGGTCCCAGAGCTGGTTTCTGACAGAGCTGGCAGCAGGGCCCAGAGTGCCTTGAAGCTTGTATTGACCTGCTTGTGGGTGGGACCAGGGCCCAGGTGGTCCCAGGGCTGGTGTTGTCCTGCTGGTGGTTGGTCTGGGCCTGCAGGCTGCAGGGCTGTGGTTTTCCTGGGGCTAGTGTCCACCTGCTGGAGGGTGAAGCTTGTCTTGAGGCTAGAGGAAGTTTGCTGGTGGGCAGGGCCAGGGCCCAGCTAGTACTAGGGCTGGAGCTGGCCTGCTGGTGAGTCACTTGGGTATACAGGTTGTGGGGCTGTGCTTTCAGTGGGGCTGGTGTCCTCTTGCTGATGGGTGAGGCTGTTCCCTGGGCTAGAGCAGGCTTGCTGGTGGGTGGGGCCTGGGATTCTGGGGCTGGTGTCTGCCCACTGTTGGGTGGAGCTGGGTCCCAGGGTCTCCGGCCACAGGAACCTGGTGGTCCCAGATCTGCTGCATGCACTGGTGTGTGGGGCCTGCTTCTGGGCCCTCTAGTGGGCAGGGCCTTGTCTAGAGGTGGTTGTGGGCTTAGGGGGTCTTAAGGCAACCTGTCTGCTAGTTGGTAGGGCTATGTCCCCTCCCAGTTAGTTGCTTGGCCTGAGGTGTCCCAGTACTGGGCCTACAGGCTGGTGGGCATGGGTAGGATTGGGTCCTGAGGCTAATAAGCTAGAGGGAGGATTCCAAAATGGTGCTTGCCAGCACCAGTGTCCACATGGTAGAAAGAGCTCTCAGAAATGGCTGCCACCATTGCCTATGTCCCCAGGGTTAGCTGTAGTTGCCTCTTGCCTCTCCAGGAGATTCTTCAGATCAGCAGGTAGGTCTGACCCAGGCTCCTTTCAAATTACTGCTTCTGTCCTGGGTCCTGGAGCATGTGAGATTTTGTGTGCACCCTTTAAGAGTGGAGTCTCTATTTCCCACAGCCCTCTGGCTCTCCTGAAAGTAAGCCCCACTGGGCTTCAAAGCCAAATGTTCTGGGGGCTCATCTTCCTGGTGCAGGACCCCTGGTCTGGGGAGCCCAATTTGGGGCTCAGACCTCTCGCTCCTTGGGGAGAACCTCTGCAGTTGTAATTATTCTCCCTTTTGTGTGTCGCCCACCCGGGGGTATGGGACTTGATTATATTGTGACTCCGCCCCTCCTACCCATCTTGTTGTGGTTTCTTATTTATATCTTTAGTTGTAGAAGATGTTTTCTTTTTATTTATTTATTTATTTATTTATTTATGTTTGGCTGTGTTGGGTCTTCGTTTCTATGCGAGGGCTTTCTCTAGTTGCGGCAAGTGGGGGCCACTCTTCATCACGGTGCGCGGGCCTCTCACTATCGCGGCCTCTCTTGTTGCAGAGCACAGGCTCCAGACGCGCAGGCTCAGTAGTTGTGGCTCACGGGCCCAGTTGCTCTGCGGCATGTGGGATCTTCCCAGACCAGGGCTCGAACCCGTGTCCCCTGAATTGGCAGGCAGATTCTCAACCACTGCGCCACCAGGGAAGCCCAGAAGATGTTTTCTTGTCGGTTGTGGTCTTTTTCACTGATAGGTGTTCTGTAAATCATTGTAATTTTGATGTGCCCGTTAGAGGAGGTGAGTTGGCCTGATCCCACTCCCGTAATTTTATTTTATTTTATTTTATTATTTTTGGCTGCGTTGGGTCTTCATTGCTGCACACGGGCTTTCTCTAGTTGCAGCGAGCGGGGGCTACTCCTCGTTGCAGTGTGCGGGCTTCTCATTGCGGTGGCTTCTTTTGTTGTGGACCACAGGCTCTAGGCGCACAGGCTTCCATGGTTGTGGCACGTGGGCTCAGTAGTTGTGGCTCGCGGGCTTAATTGCTCCATGGCATGTGGGATCTTCCCGGACCAGGGATCGAACCCATGTCCCCTGCATTGGCAGGGGGATTCTTAACCATTGTGCCACCAGGGAAGTCCCCCAATCCTGTAATTTTAAATACTACCTCTATCACAAGTCTAAGTATTTCCAACTTAGACATCTCTCTTAAACATCAGATACATATGTTTTTATTCCTTTCATATGTAGCTATTGAACACAGAGTAGAGCCACTTGACAAAAAGCAGTGAAAAAAAATATTTAAAAGTATCCCGTTGGTGAAATACTAAATGAAAAAAAGTAAATAAATAAGCAAGGTAATTATAAATTGTGATATGTGCGATCAAGTTAATATATAAGTTGATGTGGGAGGTAGGGACTACACAGGGGTTTAAGGTTGTCCCCTATAAATAAGGAATTTAGGGAATGTCTCTATGAGAAAGTGACATTTGAACTGAGACCCAGAACTCCAGAGGCAAAAGGTTTAGTGTAGAAAAGCTTCAAGTCTTCAAGGAATAGAAAAGATTCCAGTGTGGCGAGAGCATGATAAGTTAGGAAGGTAGTGAACGACATGACGTTGGAAATATAGACAAAAGCGTCATCTTGCATGACCTCAGAAGCAATTATTAAGAAGACTGAATTTTATTCTAGGTATGAGGGGGCAACACTGTAGTGTTTCTAGGGGCAGTGTCCTCGGCTCTGAAAAGTTTTACTCCAGATGTTGCATAGAATAGACTATAAGGCATCAAGTGTATAAAGAGGGGTAACAATTTGGAAGCTGTTGTAGTTGACCAAGCAAGAAATGACCATGGGGACTTCCCTGGTGGCGCAGTGGTTAAGACTCTGCCTGCCAATGCAGGGGACACGGGTTCGAGCCCTGGTCCAGGAAGACCCCACATGCTGCAGAGCAACTAAGCCCATGCGCCACAACTACTGAGCCTGCGCTCTAGAGCCCGAGAGCCACAACTAGTGAGCCCATGTGCCACAACTACTGAAGCCGTGTGCCTAGAGCCCAGGCTCACAAGAGAAGCCACCGCAATGAGAAGCCTGTGCACCGCAACGAAGAGTAGCCCCCGCTCGCCGCAATTAGAGAAAGCCCGCGCGCAGCAATGAAGACCCAATGCAGCCAAAAATAAATAAATAAAATAAATTTATTTTAAAAAAAGGAATGAATTATGAAGTGATTGGATAAGCCTCACAGAATCCAACTGAAGGAAGTACATCTGGGACTCAAAGGAGTAGAGTTAAGTTATAAAGCTTCAACTGAGAATAAACAGGTAATAACTACCAAGAAAGTTTAGAAAAAAATAAATGAGTGATAACTTGTACTGCATTTATTAAGATGTGCTATAAAGCTAGGATCAAATGTTAGATGGAGGGCTTCCCTGGTGGCGCAGTGGTTGAGAATCTGCCTGCCAGTGCGGGGGACACGGGTTCGGGCCCTGGTCTGGGAGGATCCCGCATGCCGCGGAGCGGCTGGGCCCGTGGGCCACGGTTGCTGAGCCTGCGCGTCTGGAGACTGTGCTCCACAACAAGAGAGGCCGCGATAGTGGGAGGCCCGCGCACCGCGATGAGGAGTGGCCCCCACTTGCCGCAACTAGAGAAAGCCCTCGCACAGAAACGAAGATCCAACACAGCCATAAGTAAATAAATTAAAAAAAAAATGTTAGATGGATATAATAATAGACCAACAATTTAATGGACAACACACACACACACACTGTGTGTATTTGGTATTTGATAAAGATGTTCTTTATCTCTATAGCCCCCGCTCGCCACAACTAGAGAAAGCCCGGGTGCAGCAACAAAGACCCAACACGGCCAGAAAGAAAGAAAGAAAGAATGAATGAATCATGATTTGGCTTAGCCTAAAGTGGTGTTAGTGGACATGGACACAGGGAGATAGACTGAGAATACATTTTGAAAGTAAAATTGACAGTATTATAGATTGTTTGGATGGGGGTTGTAAAGATTGAGAGAAAGAAAGGAGACAAGGATGACCCCTAGTTTTTAGGCTTGAGCAATTGGGCAGATGGTGGTATCATTTCTGAGACAAAGAAGACGGGGGGAAGAAAGGAAAAGCAAGAGTACTGTTTCAGAGATGTGGTTTGTGATATCTTTTAGTGACCAGAGTAGAGATATCAAGCAGGCCTTCTGGGATATACAGGTCTGGAGCACAGGGGAGAAATCGATGGTGTTTAACAACCATGGACTTGAATGAGATCCCCTAGGGAGAGGGGAGAGTAGAAAACAGAGGACTGAGTCTCAGTGCACTCTAATTTATAGACACATAGTTATAGTATAGTCAGTTATTAAAAGCACAAAAATGATTCTGTGCTAATTCCTATTTAACCTTTAAAACCAGATAATTATGATGTATGCCATTTCAGCCATAGAAAAATATGAAAAGCTCCCCAGATCATTTTTGTATAGCCTTTATAATATCCAATGAGAAAAATATATTACCAAAAAGAATGCTATTGACCCATCTCATTTATAAATATAGCTGCAAAGAGATTGTACCAACATTTATATGTTACTTTTGGTTAATATGTGAGAGCAATTCCTTGTTGTGAGATTCTTGTATTACATATGAAGGAGTATAATAACTCTTTTTTTAAAATTAATTAATTTATTTTTGGCTGCGTTGGTTGGGTCTTTGTTGCTGCGCGCGGGCTTTCTCTAGTTGCAGAGAGCGGGGGCTACTCTTCGTTGTGGTGCACGGGCTTCTCATTGTGGTGGCTTCTCTTGTTGTGGAGCACGGGCTCTAGGCGCGCGGGCTTCAGTAGTTGTGGCTCGCGGGCACTAGAGCGCAGGCTCAGTAGTTGTGGTGCACAGGCTTAGTTGCTCCACGGCATGTGGGATCTTCCTGGACCAGGGCTCGAACCCGTGTCCCCTGCATTGGCAGGCGGATTCTTAACCACTGCGCCACCAGTGAAGTCCTATAATAACTCTTAAAGGTATAAAGTTAAGGATGCATATTGTAAGTTAAAGAGGTATATTCCACACCATAAAAAAGATGGACAGCTCCCCAGTTCATTTTGTGAAGCTGACAAATTTAATAGCCAATCAGAAAAATAGTGTACTAATTAATATTGCATAAATACACTGATCCATCTGCAAAAATTCTGCATAAAATATCTGAAAAGGGACAGTATCACCATTCATATGACAGATGTTGCTGTTAATAACAGCAAATCCTACTTTCTTCCTTGCTAACAGAACCTCTACATTGCTTAGTCAGTGGTATGTGAAGCCCTGGGCAGAGTCTCATGATTGATTTAGGGGTGGGCATGTAACCCTGTGCTGGTCAGTGAGATGTGTCAGGAAATTTGCTGGGGATTTCAGGGAAAGATTTTCCTTTGTGATTAGAGAGAGGACCAATGAAGTGAAAACCTTTCACCACGAGCCCTCCTCCTTGGGCTGCCCATATAAGGATGTGTTGTTTAGAGCTGCAGCAGTTACCTTGAGACCATGAATGACAGACATATGTTGTGACCATCATGTAGGGTGAACCAAATTTGGTTCAGATGTCAAGACTGATGACATCACATACGCAGGAAGAGGGTATGAGAATTTTTATTACTTATATAAGGGAGTTTTCTGAGGAGAACAGCCAGGCCTCCCAAGTTGGTCCAAAGATGGCTTGAGAGAGCAAGGAAAGGAGACTGGCTGGGGATTTTAACTGTAGTTAGGGTTGGGGCTGGGGTGACAGTTCCAGTGTGTGGGTGGGGGCTTGTGGCTTGGAACTCTTGCCAGCACCGAAGGAGGAAGAACTGAGGCTTTCTTACTAGCTTTCCCAGATGAGGGGCACAGGGTGAGAGTGAGGGTTGAGGCCTAAGGGCTGTCAGCAGTAGTCAAACATCAAAAAGTGGAGTCAGACTCTTCATGATAATTCACCCCTGATGTTTGAGTGATGACAAAAGTGTACCATGCTTCATTTAAGTGAATTTGAGCTTGTTTAAATAAGCGATTATGGCACTCTGAAGCCTGAAGCCTGTAGCCTGTAAGGAAGGTGAAAGTTCCATTGAATGTCTTGTTCAAGGGCCCTGTATTGTGTATTCTGAGAAGCGAAATGAGTGTCTTAGTCACTGTCAGTAATGCCTGGATTCCACAGGGGAAAAAGAGTGTCTTGGTAAGGTCTTCTATTGTGGTTTCGGTATATGTACAAGAATGTGTGACCTTGATTTATATTTAGGGTATCTATGAAGCAAGAATTCTTTACCCTAAAAGGGGAAACCTTGGACAAGAAATTATTGTTGCTGCCATAAGCTGGATCAGAGAGCCAGACCATTGGCAGCAGTCTTAAGAGTCTGTAAAATGGTGCAGATGGGGCTGATTTTTAGCCAGGGAAAACAGTGCCTAGATACATGCCTGAAGTTTGGCCAATTGTGTTGACCCCTGGGTCTTATCCTTTATCAGGGGTGTCCTGGTTAAGGGATAAAAAGCAGTAGCTCTCCAATGAACTTCAGTTACATGTGGTGGTGGCAACAGCATGTGAAAAGCGTACAAGCTCCCACTGCTGTTTACTCAGTTGATTCCAGGGGCTCCCCAGGTAGCTAAGGGGTCTAGTAGAGGCGTTGCCTCCTCCAGTGCCATGACATCTGGCAAGGAAATGAGGACAGGGCCGCCAGTCCTCCTGCAGATGGGATATGGAAGAGGGCCGCAGTCTGGTTCTGTCCTGCAGCAAAGGAGGCCTTGGTGGCCTTGGAAATCTTGTCGGTGCTGTTCCCATGACCCAGTGCATAGTGGGCAGCTGGGTATGGAGGGTCATGGGCTCAGGGCCTGTGGGACCTCTGTTTCCAGGAAAGCCCAGGATGTAGTCAGCAATTGCAGCTCTAATGGCATACAGCACAGAGCTGAGGAGGGCAGTTTTTGCATCAGAAAGCCATAAGTGACTTGTGGCCAGTATGGGTGGTCCAGAGACTCCAGGAGGCATGAGAGAAGGTTGCTAAAGCTTCAATTGTGCAAGGAGTCTAGTTGAGGGGCACTAATGAGACTGGCTGTTGTACTGCAATTTTGACAGAATCTAGAGCCTTTGTTGGAAGGGGCTCCATTCAAGGTGGGCTGATTTGCAAATAATTACGTTAATGGGCTAAAGTAAAATTTGTAAATGAGGAATATGTAACCTCCAGAACCCAAAAGGCCTAAAAGGTATTGGGCTTGTTTTCACATTGTGGAAGTTGAGAGGGTTAATAACTGTTTCTTGACAGTGTTAGGTACGGAGGGGCCCTCCGTTTACCAAATAATTTTCAGGAATTTACAGAGGTGGTGGGGTCTTGTACTATGTGTGAGGCAATGGCCCATCCCCTTTTTTGAGCTCCCTTGTGAATATTTGTATGTCCTGAATAAATGTGCCTGGTGAATATCCTCAGAGGAGGATGTCGTGAATATAAAGCCATACCTGTGCCCCTGGAGAAAGCTGGATGCAGTTAAGATCATGTTTGCAAAGACTGTGTGTGATGGCAAGGCTGTTGAGGTGCTCCATAGATAGCCAGGTAAAGGTGTGTCATGTACCTTAGGAAATGAAGGCAAACTGTGGGTGAGAGGCTTTTGAAACAGGGACTGAACCGAACGTATTAGTCAAATCTATTACAGAAAAATATTTACCATTTGCTAATTGGATGGAGTCAGTAATTTCAATAATTTTGAATATGGAGGCCTTAATGAATGGGACCACAGCATTGAGGCTGCTACAATCTACTGTGAGGCACCATTAATTCTTTCCAACTTTAAGAACAGGCCACATATCATTTAAAGAAAGATGAAATCTTGCCATTTGCAACAACAAGGATGGACCTTGAGGGTACTGTGCTGAGTGAAATAAGTCAGAAGGAGAAAGACAAATACCATATGATTTCACTCATATATGCAATATAACAAACAAGCAAACTAAATGAACAATCCAAAGAAAAACAAACATGTAGATACAGAGAACAGAGTAGTGGTTTCTAGAGGGGAAGGGGCGAAGGTAGAGTGGGGAGGGCGAAATGGGTAAAGGGAATCAACTGTATGGTAACAGATGGAAGCTAAATTTTTGGTGGTAAGCACACTGTAGGGTATATAGAAGTAGAAATATAATGTTGTACACATGAACCTTATACAGTGTTATAAACCAATGTTACCTCAATTTAAAAAAAAAACAGGCCAAATTGGATTTTTAAAGGGAGGAGCAGTGGTAACAATCACTCCTTCTTTAAATAGGTCCTGTATAATGGGTTTCAATTCTTGAAGCCCCTATTTAAATTTACATTGGACCTTATTAGCTGTTTTAACAGGGATGGGGAGGGGAGAAGGTCCATGTGGTCCCATTTTTAAAAGCCAATTTGTAAGTGCCACAGATTTAGGTTTTTTTTACTTGAAGTATAGTTGATTGACAATGCTGTGTTAATTTCTGCTGTACAGCAAAGTGATTCAGTTATACATATACATATATTATTTTTTATATTCTCTTCCATTATGGTTTATCACAGGATATTGAATATAGTTTCCTGAGCTATGTAGTAGGACTTTGTTGTTTATCCATTCTATATATACCAGTTTGCATCCGCTAATCCCAAACTCCCAATCCTTCCCTCCCCCCTCCCTTGGCAACCACAAGTATGTTCTCAATGTCTGCCACAGATTTAGTTTTAATTTATTACCCATTGGGTCAGTGCATCCATGCCCCCACTATGGGATATTTTAGGGCAATGCGTGCTACCATCATGGGGAATTTAGGAAAGGCTATTTTTCTGATAGTTAAGGTGAGGCATAACTGTTTGTCTTCTATTTTATATTACAGTAACTCCCCTAAGATTAGTGGGGTTGTGTTGTTCCAATTTAGAAGGATCCTCAGGTATTACTGTAATTTGAGCCCAACTGTTGATTAAGGCCATCAAGGTTTGCCAATTGGTGCATTTCAGCAGATGTTAAGATTAATTCAGAAACTATGTTGTAGAGGTGCAAAAGCGAATCAGCACACTTTTATCTTCTTTTATAAAAATATTCATTTATTTATGGCTGCGTTGGGTCTTCATTGCTGCACACGGGCTTTCTCTAGTTGCCTTGAGTGGGGCTACTCTTCCTTGCTGTGCGCAGGCTTCTCATTGCGATGGCTTCTCTTGTTGCAGAGCACGGGCTCTAGGCGTGTGGGCTTCACTAGTTGTGGCACGCGGGCTCAGTAGTTGTGGCTCGTGGGCTCTAGAGCGCAGGCTCAGTAGCTGTGGCACATGAGCTTAGTTGCTCCATGGCATGTGGGATCTTCCCAGACCAGGGCTCGAACCCGTGTACCCTGACTTGGCAGGCAGATTCTTAACCACTGCGCCACCAGGGAAGTCCCAATCTTTTTGTTTTATAAATACTTTTAGTAAATTTTGGACTTCCAATTGGCTCAAATTGTGGACCTCTGTTTCATTATTTTATTTCCTCCCCTGTATCCAGATTCCTCCCTCCCTTCCTTCTTTCCTTCCTTCCTTCCTTGCTTGCTTTCTGTCTTTTCTTTCCTTTTTTTCGTGATTACTGGATATACTTTGGCGAAGTTCTCTCTATCCTGCTTGTATTTATACATTTCTTCCTCCAGAGAGCCTCAGACAAGCATCATCAGTGCTAGGGTCTCTCCCATGGCAAGGGTTACTTTATACAGCTTAAAGACCTCAGGCTTAAGTTGAACTTTTTTTTTTTCAAACTGATGAGGATGATTATAATTTTTTTGGCCTGAAACATTACTGATTCTTTAAAATAATTTTTATTGAAGTATAATTGACTTACAATATTTGTTAGTTTCAGGTATACAACATAGTGATTTGATATTTTTATACAAAATGATCACCATTTTAAGTCTAGTTAACATCTGTCACCATACAAAGTTATTACAATATTATTGACTATATTCCCTATGTTGTACATTACATCCCCAAAGTTGACTTTGAATTTAACCCTTTGTTGTGCCATGAGGGTACGATGGGTGATTTTCCCTATAACCCTGAGGATCAGGATCTTTGTTGTGGCATAGGCAGCAGCAGCAACAGCAAGAGCAAAAAAAGCATTTTGCAGGGTCCTAGTGAGCCCTCTGCCTTTAGGTATGTAGATTCAATAATTAAAATATTCGAGTGGGACTTCCCTGGTGGTGCAGTGGTTAAGAATCCGCCTGCCAATGCAGGGGACACGGATTCGAGCCTGGCCCGTGAGGATCCCACATGCCGTGGAGCAACTAAGCCCGTGCGCCACAGCTACTGAGCCTGCGCTCTAGAGCCTGCAAGCCACAACTACCGAGCCCGCGTGCCACAACTACTGAAGCCTGCGTGCCTAGAGCCCGTGCTCTGCAACAAGACAAGCCACCGCAATGAGAAGCCTGCGCACCGCAACGAAGAGTAGCCCCCGCTCGCCGCAACTAGAGAAAGCCCGCGCGCAGCAACGAAGACCCAACACAGCCAAACATAAATAGATAAATAAATTTTAAAAATCTTAAAAAAAAATTCAGGTAGTAACTCCTTTTCAAATAGTGAATGATCTTCCTCCACATGAGCAACCACCCAATGGGCCTGTATATTGCACAGGGTGTAGTCTTTCCCATGACTGCTCTATAGAACTGTAGGTACTGCTGTTGAGACACACAACCAAATGATCTCTTTCCCCTGAGCCTAGCATTAGTCAAAGCTTATGCTAGAATCAAGACAGATGATTCATTCTAAGACGCACAGATAGGTCTGGGCCAAGACACAACCCAGGGTCACTTTAAGGAGGGCCCTGATCCTATACTTCTATCCCTAAGTGCCAATTAATTACTGAAACTTCTGACTTAAGCCAGTTAAATCTATGACAGAGGCTCAGTAGGACTCAGCAAATGCAGCACAAAGCAGCACAGCTCAAAGGGCAAGCTAGCCAGCAAGCATCAGAGTCAGTTAGCAAGTCAAAGCAAGAGAAGACAGACCCCTGGTGGTGGTGGTCACTGTCTCAGCATTCTGCTCACAGTACCAATTGTGGACGCCCTACAGAAACAGGATGAACCCCCACCCCAAATTTGGTTTTGATGTCAAGACTGACATATATCTAGAGGATATGAAAGGTTTATTGCTTACATAATGAGGCTTTCTGGGGCAACAAGGGCAGGCATCCCAAACTGATCTGAAATGACTTGAGAGAGCAAGGAAAGAAGACTGGCTTGGGGTTTTTATGGTGGCCAGGGGGTGGGCTGGAGTGAAGGTTCCTGTGCATGGGATGGGGCCTGGGGGTTTGAATCTATGGCTGATGCCAAAGGAAGGAGAACCCAGGCTTTCTTATCAGCTTGCCAAGATATGAGGCACAAAGGGAAGAGGGAGGGTGAAGCTTAAAAGCTGTCAGCAGTCAAACATTGTAAAAGGGATTCGACTCTATTAGAGCATACTTCTGATGGCAGTATGGAAAAGTGAGATAGCTGGGTCCTTGATGAGTTTATTCAGCCTCTCAAAAGACCTTGTAACCACCTGCTCCAGACTTCTAGTGTTGCTGAATAATTCAATGTCTTTATGGTTGAGGCTATTTTTAATTAAGCTGTCTGTTACTTGCAGTCAAAATAATTCTGAACTGATATAATGTCAAAGATATAGTCCATTATTATCATTTTGGATATATTCAGGGAATACAAAGGTTGTTCAATATAAATAAACCTATACTTGTAATTCATAACAAAATGAATTAAAGAAGAACATCATAGGGCATATTAATAATATACTTTAAATGCTTTCATAAAATCCAGTAACTGTCTCTAATAAAAACGCAAAGTAAAAGAGGAATAGAAAGCACCTACCTAAAGGCTCCTTACTAAAAACTAACAACAAATATCATTCTAAAGAATGAAACACTAAAAGCATTTCCCAGATAACCAAGCATTACACAGGAATGCTATTATAATTATTATTCCACATATTCTTAGATATTCTAATAAATGCAATGAAGGAATAAAGTGATTTAGCATATTAAATATTGAAAAAAGAACCGTAACTTGTTCTGGTGTGAGTATACACCCAGAAAATCCAAGAGACACTAATAAATACTAATACAATTAATAACATCATTAAGGTTGCTGGATACAAAGTAAATATTTAAAAGTTAAATTTTCTTTATAGTAGGAATAAATGGGTATAAATAGAAATGGAGGAAGTACTTCATTCACCAAAATGACTTAGATTATAAAATACTTCACGGTAGGTTTATAATGAGTTAATTTCTTTAGGTTCAGCTACATTTCCCAGAATTCCTTTTCCTTTATGTTTCCAGCTAAGGTGGGACACAAGAGAGATTATTGTGGGAGACTCGGAGGACAGAAGTGAAGCAGTAGCCATTTTGTAGCTTGACCACATTGCTGTTTTTCTGCTGACTCACCTCATTGGCACAAGGCAGCAACTGGGTTTGGAACTGCCCCCACCTTCCCCTGGATTCTCCTTTGACTCCTCTGACTCTTGGGTCAGGTGTGTAAGTTTAGTTTTGAGACAGTGTCTTGGCTTCTACTGGATGCCCATTCTATCAGGGTCAGAGGAAACAAGAAACTGACACAGGTTTCAGTTCGTCCTTGGGAGCGCTAGCTCATGCTTGTGGGTTCCAGTTTGTTTTTGTTCTCTCCCACTTTACATCTATGTCCATCTTGCCTTCCTGACTATCTGCACTGTGGACTTCAAGTTCCAGCATCAGATGTGAAGATAACAGCCTTACAGAGATTTCTTAACTAGTTCCCACAATTCTGTAAGGTAAAATCTCCGTAACAAATCCCTTAAAAATTACACACATACACTCACATGCACACTCACATGTGTGCACGTGTGCGCACATACACACACACACACACACACACATACACAGTGTAGTCCTGCTACTTTGAATGAAGCCTGATTGGCATGCTTTGAAATCAAATTTAACAAAAAAGGAGGTAGATTTCTGCTACTGGCCAAGGTGGTAATAGCAGGGACTGGATTTACTCTCCTATCAGAAAAAGAAAACTACATTTTTACAAATGGACAACAGACATGAAATAATAGTTTTCAAGTCACTGGACATCAAGTAATGAAAGACAGTGATCCCTAAGAAATGGGAAACAAATGAGGTGAGCCCCATGTTTGCTCAGCATGCTGTCTGGAGAGAGTTTCCAGGACATAGCGTAAGGAGAGGGAACCAGGTGGAACCTGAAAAACTCTATGAGTTGAGGAGATGGAGTGAAGAATCTGTGGAGACTAAGGCAGCTATGGTTTGAAAGACAGAGTAAGATATATATCTATATCTATATATAGATATAGATATAGATACCTATCAATATATATACATATATATAACTCCAGAAACCTGCAGAGGGTTCCCTCAAGTACTGATGTGCTCACACATGTGAAGAAACTGCCCAAAGCTAAGGAATTAATCACACAAAAGGATTGGAACACAAATAGACGTGGAAATAGTGCCTGTTCCCTTTAGCCAGACTGGTAAAACATGGAACATTGGATAGAATACTGAAGTTCTTGCCTAGGTAGTGGAGGGTATTTAGACTCAGACTGAACACTGCTCTCAATCCACCTAAAATATCATAAAAGCAAGATCCTAAAGGATTCAACTGTTTCCATGTAACTTGTGTTTCTGAGGAAAAAAGTTCAATAATATTTGTAGGATTACAGAAACAACTAGCACTCAACAAGTTAAAATTCTCAGTGTTGTGTATCCAATCAAAACTTTCTAGGCATGCAAAGAAGCAGGAAAACATAACTCATAATGAGATGAAAAAAAATTAACCAATCAAAAGCAGCCCCCAAATAACACAGATGTTGGAATTAGCAGACAAAGGCATTAAAACAGTTATTATAACTATTAAAACAGTTATAACACCATATCTTCAAAAGTTAAGACATGTATAATATAAAAAGACAGAAATCAAATATCTGGAGTTGAGAACTATGCAATTTGAAATAAAAATATGCTGGATGGGACTAACAGTAAATTAGACATTGCACAAGAAAAAAATTAGTAAACTTGAAAATATAGCAATGGAAAGTATCCAAAATGACACACTCAGAAGAAAAAACATCCAAAGAAATGAACAAAGCATCACTGAGCTGAGAGAAAACTGTATTTGTGTAATTGGAGTTCCCAAATGAAGGGAGTACAGAAAGTAGTTGAAAATTTCCCCAAATTTCATGAAAACTATAAACCCACAGATCTAAGAAGCTCAAAGAACCTCAAGCACACACAAAAAATTGAAGAACACAACACCAAGGCATGTATGATTTTTTTGTTTTGTTTTTATTTTAATTAATTAATTTATTTATTTTGGCTGCGCTGGGTCTTAGTTGCGGTACATGGGATCTTCATTGCGGCATGTTTTTTTAGTTGCAGCATGCATGTGGGGTCTAGTTCCCTGACCAGGGATCGAACCAGGCCCCCTGCATTGGGAGCACAGAGTCTTACCCACTGGACCACCAGGAAAGTCCCTGTTTTGTTTTTAGTTCTTTAATATTTTATTGGACAAATATTGTGACTTTTGAAATGTATGTTATCAACACGTCCTTTTAAATAAAGTTTTTAGATTTTGCTAACTAGAGACTCCAAGGTCTACCCTCCCTTCCTCTGCTGAGCATCATGAGGTCTCCTCTCCCTACCTGAATGTCAAAAGACTTCCACCTGCTCTACCTCACATATATGATTAAAGGTATATATGATTAAGTTGCTCACAATGAGTGAGGAGAAAAAATATATATATATATTTTTGGCTGCGCTGCGTGGCTTGTGGGAAGTGAGATCTTAGTTCCCCAACCAGGGTTTGAACCCAGGCCATGGCAGTGAAAGCGCCAAGTCCTAACCACTGGACCACCAGGGAATTCCCCAAGAAAATCTTAAAAGCAACCAGAACAAGACATAGGTTACATAAAAGGATGATAGTAGATCTCATATCAGAAATAATGTAAGATGACAGAGGAGCAAAACCTTTAAAGTCTTGAAATTAAAAAATGATTATCAACCTAGAATTTTATACCGAGTGAAAATATTGTTAAGAAACAAAATTCAACTGAGTAAAATTTAAAGATCTTATTGGCTTTATTCAATGATTCACGAATCGGGCAGCATCCCATCTAGTAGATAGAAAGGAGCTCTGAGGAGCTGTACAAAATGAAAGACTTTTATAGGCAGAAGGGAGCAGGAACAAGGAAATTGGTTGTGGCAAGGTCACTTTCCTTTAGGGGAAGGCAGGGATCTATCAGGAAGATGACCTCACTAGTGCTGATCAGGTAATTCCTGACTGACTGGTTTAAGATTCCATTTCTGGGAAAGCTGAAACTAATTAAGTCTCGGTTTGGTGATGTGGGGCTTAGCATAAGTGACTCCATTTGTGACCTGTTGTCTTGTTTTTAACAATATCAAGAAAGAAGGTGAAATACTTATTCAGCTATACAAAAGCTGAAATAATGCATCATTAGCTGACCCATACTATAAGAAGTGTTAAAGGAATTTCTTCAGGCAGAAGGAAAATGATAGATGGAAATGTAGATTTATACAAAGGAAAGAGCACCGGAAGTGGTTACAACAAGGAGATATACATATATATGAGTTTTTCTTATTATTTAAATCTCTAAAATTTAATTGACTGTTAAAATAATATTAACAATCTAGTGTAGGGTTTATAATATATGTAAAATAAAATGCATGACAAAAATAACATAAAGGCTAGGAGAGACGAAATGGAAATGTACTATTGTACTATTGTAAGGTTCTCATATAATATGTGAAATGGTATAATATCACATTAAGGTAGACTGTGATAACTTAAAAATGTATACTGTAAACTCTAAAGCAACCTTAAAATAACAAAAGAAAGCTAATGCTAATAAAAGCAACAAAGGTAAAAAAGTGAAATCATAAACAACATGGAATTAATAAAAAAATAAGGCAAAAAAGAAGAAAAAAATAAACGGGGGCAAATACACCATTGAGGTTGCACCCCAATTAAGTCAGAGATTCTCAGAGAATGGATTTAAAGCCAAGGCCCAGCTCTAAGTTGCCTACAAGAAACACACTTTAAATATAAAAACACAAATAGTTTAAAAGTAAAAGAATGGATTTAGCAATGATTTCTAGGATCTGACACCAAAAATGCCAGCAACAAAATTTTTAAAAAATATAAATTGCACTGTATCAAAATTTAAAACTTCTGTGCATGAAAGGACACAAAACAGATTGAAAAGGAATCCCCATGGAAAGGGAGAAATATTTGTAAATCATGTATCTGATAAGGGATTAATATGTAGAGGATATAATGAACTCCTACAACTGAATGATTAAAAAAACCTGATGAAAAAATGGGCAAAAGGAGGGAGCTTCAAGATGGCGGAAGAGTAAGACGTGGAGATCACCTTCCTCCCCACAAATACATCAGAAATACATCTACACGTGGAACAGCTCCTACAGAACACCTACTGAACGCTGGCAGAAGACCTCAGACCTCCCAAAAGGCAAGAAACTCCCCATGTACCTGGGTAGGGCAAAAGAAAAAAGAAAAAAGAGAGACAAAAGAATAGGGATGGGACCTGCACCAGTGGGAGGGAGCTGTGAAGGAGGAAAGGTTTCCACACACTAGGAAACCCCTTCGCGGGCGGAGACTGCAGGTTGCAGAGGGGGGAAGCTTCGGAGCCACGGAGGAGAGCACAGCCACAGGGGTGCGGAGGGCAAAGCGGAGAGATTCCCGCACAGAGGAGCAGTGCCGACCAGCACTCACCAGCCCAAGAGGCTTGTCTGCTCACCCGCCGGGGCGGGCGAGGGCTGGGAGCTGAGGCTCAGGCTTCGGAGGTCAGATCCCAGGGAGAGGACTGGGGTTGGCTGTGTGAACACAGCCTGAAGGGGGCTAGTGCGCCACGGCTAGCCGGGAGAGAGTCCAGGAAAAAGTCTGGAGCTGCTGAATGGGCAAGAGACTTTTTCTTGCCTCTTTGTTTCCTGGTGCGTGAGGAGAGGGGATTCAGAGCGCCACTTAAAGGAGCTCCAGAGACGGGCGCGAGCCGGGGTTATCAGCACGAACCCAGAGACGGGCATGAGACGCTAAGGCTGCTGCAGCCACCAAGAAGCCTGTGTGCAAGCACAGGTCACACTCCACACCTGCCCTCCCAGGAGTCTGTGCAGCCCACCACTGCCAGGGTCCCGTGATTCAGGGACAACTTTCCCGGGAGAATGCATGGCGCGCCTCAGGCTGGTGCAACGTCACGCCGGCCTCTGCTGAAGCAGGCTCGCCCCGCATCCGTACCCCTCCCTCCCCCCGGCTTGAGTGAGCCAGAGCACCGGAAGCAGCTGCTCCTTTAACCCCATCCTGTGTGAGCAAAGAACAGACACCCTCAGGTGACCTACATGCAGAGGCAGGTCCAAATCCAAAGCTGAACCCCAGGAGTTGTGCGAACAACGAAGAGAAAGGGAAATTTCTCCCAGCAGCCTCAGGAGCAGTGGATTAAATCTCCACAGTCAACTTGATGTACCCTGCATCTGTGGAATACCTGAATAGACAACGAATCATCCCAAATTGAGGAGGTGGACTTTGGGAGCAAAGATATATATATTTTTTCCCCTTTTTCTCTTTTTGTGATTGTGTATGTGTATGCTTCTGTGTGTGATTTTCTCTGTATAGCTTTGCTTTTACCATTTGTCCTAGGGTTCTGTCTGTCCGGTTTTTTTTGTTGTTGTTGTTTTTCTTAGTATAGTTTTTAGCATTTGCTGTCATTGGTGGATTTGTTTTTTGGTTTGGTTGCTCTCTTCTTTCTTTCATTTTTTTTATTTTTAAAAAAATTTTTGATTACTTAAAAAAATTTTTTTAATAATTATTTTTTATTTTAATAACTTCATTTTATTTTATTTTACTTTATTTTATTTTATTTTAACTTCTCCTTTCTTTCTTTCTTTCTTTTTTTCTCCCTTTTATTCTGAGCTAAGTGGATGACAGGCTCTTGGTGCTCCAACCAGCTGTCAGGGCTGTGCCTCTGAGGTGGGAGAGCCAAGTTCAGGACACTGGTCCACAAGAGACCTCCCAGCTCCACGTAATATCAAACGGCGAAAATCTCCCAGAGATCTCCATCTCAATGCTAGGACCCAGCTCCACTCAACGACCAGCAAGCTACAGTGCTGGACACCCTATGCCAAACAACTAGCAAGACAGGAGCACAACCCCATCCATTAGCAGAGAGGCTTCCTAAAATCATAATAAGGCCACAGACAGCCCAAAACACACCACCAGACGTAGACCTGCCCACCAGAAAGACAAGATCCAGCCTCATCCACCAGAACACAGGCACTAGTCCCCTCCACCAGGAAGCCTACACAACCCACTGAACCAACCTTAGCCACTGGGGACAGACACCAAAAACAATGGGAACTAAGAACCTGCAGCCTGCGAAAAGGAGACCCCAAACACAGTAAGATAAGCAAAATGAGAAGACAGAAAAACACACAGCAGATGAAGGAGCAAGGCAAAAACTCACCAGACCTAACAAAGAAGAGGAAAGAGGCAGTCTACCTGAAAAAGAATTCAGAATAATGATAGTAAAGGTGATCCAAAATCTTGGAAATAGAATGGAGAAAATACAAGAAACATTTAACAAGAACTTAGAAGACCTAAAGAGCAAACAAACAGTGATGAACAACACAATAAATGAAATTAAAAATTCTCTAGAAGGGATCAATAGCAGAATAACTGAGGCAGAAGAATGGATAAGTGACCTGGAAGATAAAAGAGTGGAAATAACTACTGCAGAGCAGAATAAAGAAAAAAAGAATGAAAAGAATTGAAGACAGTCTCAGAGACCTCTGGGACAACATTAAATGCACCAACATTCGAATTATAGAGGTCCCAGAAGAAGAAGAGAAAAAGAAAGGGACTGAAAATATTTGAAGAGATTATAGTTGAAAACTTCCCTAATTTGGGAAAGGAAATAGTTAATCAAGTCCAGGAAGCACAGAGAGTCCCATACAGGATAAATCCAAGGAGAAACACACCAAGACACATATTAATCAAACTATCAAAAATTAAATACAAAGAAAAAATATTAAAAGCAACAAGGGAAAAACAACAAATAACACACAAGGGAATCCCCCTAAGGTTAACAGCTGAGCTTTCAGCAGAAACTCTGCAAGCCAGAAGGGAGTGGCAGGACATATTTAAAATGATGGAGAAAAACCTACAACCAAGATTACTCTACCCAGCAAGGATCTCATTCAGATTTGATGGAGAAATTAAAACCTTTACAGACAAGCAAAAGCTAAGAGAATTCAGCACCACCAGACCAGCTTTACAGCAAATGCTAAAGGAACTTCTCTAGGCAGGAAACACAAGAGAAGGAAAAGACCTACAATAACAAACCCAAAATAATTAAGAAAATGGTAATAGGAAGGTACATATCGACAATTACCTTAAATGTAAATGGATTAAATGCTCCAAACAAAAGACATAGACTGGCTGAATGGATACAAAAACAAGACCCGTATATATGCTGTCTACAAGAGACTCACTTCAGACCTAGGGACACATACAGACTGAAAGTGAGGGGATGGAAAAAGATATTCCATGCAAATGGAAATCAAAAGAAAGCTGGAGTAGCAATTCTCATATCAGACAAAATAGACTTTAAAATAAAGACTATTACAAGAGACACAGAAGGACACCACATAATGATCAAGGGATCAATCCAAGAAGAAGGTATAACAACTGTAAATATTTATGCACCTAACATAGGAGCACCTCAATACATAAGGCAAATACTAACAGCCATAAAAGGGGAAATCGACAGTAACACAATCATAGTAGGTGACTTTAACACCTCACTTTCACCAATGGACGGATCATCCAAAATGAAAATAAATAAGGAAAGACAAGCTTTAAATGATACATTAAACAAGATGGACTTAATTGATATTTATAGGACATTCCATCCAAAAACAACAGAATACACATTATTCTCAAGTGCTCATGGAACATTCTCCAGGATAGATCATATCTTGGGTCACAAATCAAGCCTTGGTAAATTTAAGAAAATTGAAATCATATCAAGTATCTTTTCCGACCACAACACTCTAAGACTAGATATCAATTACAGGAAAAAATCTGTAAAAAATACAAACACATGGAGGCAAAATGATATACTACTTAATAACCAAGAGATCACTGAAGAAATCAAAGAGGAAATCAAAAAATACCTAGAAACAAATGACAGTGAAAACATGACGACCCAAAACCTATGGGATGCAGCAAAAGCAGTTCTAAGAGGGAATTTTATAGCAATAGAATCCTACCTTAAGAAACAAGAAACATCTCAAATAAACAACCTAACCTTACACCTAAAGCACTTAGAGAAAGAAGAACAAAAAACCCCCGAAGTTAGCAGAAGGAAAGAAATTATAAAGATCAGGTCAGTAGTAAATGAAAAAGAAATGATGGAAACAATAGCAAAGATCAATAAAGCTAAAAGCTGGTGCTCTGAGAAGATAAAAAAAATTGATAAACCATTAGCCAGACTCATCAAGAAAAAAAGGGAGAAGACCCAAATCAATAGAATTAGAAATGAAAAAGGAGAAGTAACAACTGACACTGCAGAAATACAAACGATCATGAGAGATTACTACAAGCAACTCTATGCCAATAAAATGGACAACCTGGAAGAAATGGGCACATTCTTAGAAAAGCACAACCTTCTGAGAGTGAACCAGGAAGAAATAGAAAATATGAACAGACCAATCACAAGCACTGAAATTGAAACTGTGATTAAAAATTTTCCAACAAACAAAAGCCCAGGACCAGATGGCTTCACAGGCGAATTCTATCAAACATTTAGGGAAGAAGTAACACCTATCCTTCTCAAACTTCCAAAATATAGCAGAGGGAGGAACACTCCCAAACTCATTCTACAAGTCCACCATCACCCTGATACCAAAACCAGACAAAGATGTCACAAAGAAAGAAAAGTACAGGGCAATATCACTGATGAACATAGATGCAAAAATCCTCAACAAAATACTAGCAAACGGAATCCAACAGCACATTAAAAGGATCATACATCATGATCAAGTGGGATTTATCCCAGGGATGCAAGGATTCTTCAATATACGCAAATCAATCAATGTGATCCACCATATTAACAAATTGAAGGAGAAAAACCATATGATCATTTCAATCGATGCAGAGAAAGCTTTTGACAAAATTGAACACCCATTTATGATAAAAACCCTGCAGAAAGTAGGCATAGAGGGAACTTTCCTCAACATAATAAAGGCCATATATGACAAACCCACAGCCAACATTGTCCTCAATGGTGAAAAACTGAAACCATTTCCACTAAGATCAGGAACAAGACAAGATTGCCCACTCTCACAACTATTATTCAACATAGTTTTGGAAGTTTTAGCCACAGCAGTCAGAGAAGAAAAAGAAATAAAAGGAATCGAAATCAGAAAAGAAGAAGTAAAGCTGTCACTGTTTGCAGGTAACATGATTCTATACATAGAGAATCCTAAAGATGCTACCAGAAAACTACTAGAGCTAATCAATGAATCTGGTAAAGTAGCAGGATACAAAATTAATGCACAGAAATCTCTTGCATTCCTATACACTAATGATGAAAAATCTGAAAGTGAAATTAAGGAAACACTCCCATTTACCATTGCAACAAAAAGAATAAAATATCTAGGAATAAACCTACCTAAGGAGACAAAAGACCTGTATGCAGAAAATTATAAGACACTGATGAAAGAAAGTAAAGATGATACAAATAGATGGAGAGATATACCATGTTCTTGGATTGGGAGAATCAACATTGTGAAAATGACTCTACTACCCAAAGCAATCTATAGATTGAATGCAATCCCTATCAAAGTACCACTGGTATTTTTCACAGAACTAGAACAAAAAAATTCACAATTTGTATGGAAACACAAAGGACCCCGAATAGCCAAAGCAATCTTGAGAAAGAAAAACGGAGCTGGAGGAATCAGGCTCCCTGACTTCAGACTATACTACAAAGCTACAGTAATCAAGACGATATGGTACTGGCACAAAAACAGAAATATAGATCAATGGAACAGGATAGAAAGCCCAGAGATAAACCCCCACACATATGGTCACCTTATCTTTGATAAAGGAGGCAAGAATATACAGTGGAGAAAAGACAGCCTCTTCAATAAGTTGTGCTGGGAAAACCAGACAGCTACATGTAAAAGAATGAAATTAGAGCACTCCCTAACACCATACACAAAAATAAACTCAAAATGGATTAAAGACCAAAATGTAAGGCCAGACACTATCAAACTCTTAGAAGAAAACATAGGCAGAACACTCTATGACATAAATCACAGCAAGATCCTTTTTGACCCACCTCCTAGAGAAATGAAAATAAAAACAAAAATAAACAAATGGGACCTAATGAAACTTCAAAGCTTTTGCACAGCAAAGGAAACCATAAACAAGACGAAAAGACAACCCTCAGAATGGGAGAAAATATTTGCAAATGAAGCAACTGACAAAGGATTAATCTCCAAGATTTACAAGCAGCTCATGCAGCTCAATATCAAAAAAACAAACAACCCAATCCAAAAATGGGCAGAAGACCTAAGTAGACATTTCTCCAAAGAAGATATACAGATGGCCAACAAACACATGAAAGAATGCTCAACATCACTAATCATTAGAGAAATGCAAGTCAAAAGTACAATGAGATATCATCTCACACCGGTCAGAATGGCCATCATCAAAAAATCTACAAACAATAATCGCTGGAGAGGGTGTGGAGAAAAGGGAACCCTCTTGCACTGTTGGTGGGAATGTAAATTGATACAGCCACTATGGAGAACAGTATGGAGCTTCCTTATAAAACTAAAAATGGAACTACCATATGACCCAGCAATCCCACTACTGGGCATATACCCTGAGAAAACCATAATTCAAAAAGAGTCATGTACCACAATGTTCATTGCAACTCTATTTACAATAACCAGGACATGGAAGCAACCTAAGTGTCCATCAACAGATGAATGGATAAAGAAGATGTGGCCCATATATACAATGGAGTATTACTCGGCCATAAAAAGAAACGAAATTGAGTTATTTGTAGCGAGGTGGATGGACCTAGAGTCTGTCATATAGAGTGAAGTAAGTCAGAAAGAGAAAAACAAATACCATATGCTAACACATATATATGGAATGTAAAAAAAGAAAAAAAGAGGTCATGAAGAACATAGGGGCAAGACAGGAATAAAGATGCATACCTACTAGAGAATGGACTTGAGGATACGGGGAGGGGGAAGGGTAAGCTGTGACAAAGTGAGAGAGTGGCATGGACATATATACACTACCAAACGTAAAATAGATAGCTAGTGGGAAGCAGCCGCATAGCACAGGGAGATCAGCTCGGTGCTTTGTGACCACCTAGAGGGGTGGGATAGGGAGGGTAGGAGGGAGGGAGACGCAAGAGGGAAGAGATATGGGGACATATGTATATGTATAACTGATTCACTTTGTTATAAAGCAGAAACTAACACACCATTGTAAAGCAATTATACTCCAATAAAGATGTTTAAAAAAAAAATGGGCAAAGGGAACAAGGGGACTTCCCTCGTGGTCCAGTGGCTAAGAATCCACGATCCCAGTGCAGGGGGCCCAGGTTTGATCCCTGGTCAGGGAACTAGATCCCACATGCTGCAACTAAGTGTTCACATGCCACAACTAAAGATCTCACATGTCACAACTAAAGATCCTATGTGCCATAACTAAGACCCGGTGCAGCCAAATAAATAAATAAATAAATATTTTTTAAAATCCCACCACAGTGATTGTCTCTGCAAAGGGGAACTGAAGGTCTGAGGCAGAAGGGGGACTCACACTTAAAAAAAAGAAAAATTGGCAAAGGGAAGAGGATGGTGGACTAGGAAGCTACAGACCCTCCTTTCCCCACAGAGACACTGAGTTAACAATAACACACAGGCTAGAATACCTCTGTGAGAACTCTAGATACCAGTTGAGAAGCTACAGCAACTAGGCCCTTGTAAAACCAAGAGAGATTCCAGTGAAAGTGTAGGAAAATTCGTGGCATTTTTGTTTACTCATTCACGTCACTCCCCCTGTTCTGCATAATACAGAGTAAGCAGGAGGAAACCCTCCATACTGGAGCGCCTCCCTCCAGAAGGAATAAAAATGGACCATATGTCCAACATTGTGACTTGTCTGGGACTGCCAGAGGGACTAGTTTCTGTCTTGCCTGACTTAGAACACTGATGGGACCAGCACCAGAGTTTGGAAGCTTCTGAGAATAGAGAACAGCATATTAGGGCTGTAGTTCTGCAGGCAGACACGGTGGGGAGCAAGAGATCAGAAAAGGTTTGAGAGGTCCTAGAACCTCCAGCAGGGATGCTTGATGAAGGTCTTCCCTTGCAAGAAGCTAGCACTTAAAGATAGGGAGAAGTGGTTGTTTTTCAAATGCCCAAAGCCCAGCAAAAAATTACAAGGTATACAGAGAAACAGGGAAACATGGCCCAATCAAAGGAACAAAATAAAACTCTAGACATCAACCCTAATGAAGCACAGATCTATGAGCTTCCTCACACTCATTAGCATGGCTACTATCGCAAAACAGAAATAACAAGTGATGACAAGGATGTGGAGAAATTGGAACCCTTGTGCACTGTTGGTGGGATTGTAAAATGGTGCAACTGCTATGAAAAGCAATATGGAGGTTCCTTAAAAATAGAACTACCATGTTATCCAACAATCTCACTTCTGGGTATGTACCCTGAAAAATTGAAAGCGGGGTCTCAAAAAGATATTTGTTCATCCATGTTCATAGCAGCATTATTCATAATGGCTAAAAGGTGGAAACAACCCAAATGTTCATCAACATATGAATGGGTAAACGAAATGTGGAATACACATACAATGGAATATTATTCAGCCTTAAAAAGGAAGGAAATTCTGTCACATGCTACAACGCAGATGAACCTTGAGGGCATTATGCTAAGTGAAATAAGCCAGCCACATGAAGACAAATACTGTTATGATTTCACTTATATGAGATATCTAAATTCATAGAAACAGAAAGTAGAATGGTTGTTACCAGAGGCTGGGGGAAATGGGAAAAGAAGAGTTGTTTCATGGGCACAAAGTTTCAGATTTGTAAGATGAAAAAGTTTTGGAGATCTGTTTCACAAGAATGTGAATTTACTGAATGGTACTGAACTATACACTTAAAAATGGTTAAGATGGTAAATTTTATGTTGTGTGTATTTTTTTGCCAGAAAAAAATGTCCTAAAGAAATAATCAGAAGTGTGCAAAGAGATTTCAGCACACGAATGTTCATTGCTATATAATTTTTAATATCAAGGAAGAAACAGATAACAACCTTAATGCACAATTTGGAATTGATTAAATAAATTTTGATGCATCCATACTCTGGATAGTACATAATACTATTTAGCTATTAAAAGTCATGTTAAGAACAGAAAAATGATAAGGGTTAAAGAAAACATAATAACAATGAAGTGTGGTGTTTATAATATACATAGAAGAAAAATGTATGATAACACAAAGATGAAATGGAAGTGAATTGTTGTAAAGTTCCTATAATATACATGAAGTGGTGTAATATGACTTGAAGGTAGACAGTGATAAGTTAAAGATATCTACTATGAAACCCTAAAGCAATGTCTAAAAAAACACACACACAAGAAATAAATGAAGCAATATAGCTAATAAGTCAATAAAGTAGAATCATTTTAAAAACTCAGTTAATTCCAATAGAAGACAGAATAAGGTAGAATCATTTTAAAAACTCAATTAATTCCAATAGAAGACAGAAAAAGAAGAAAGGGGGAACAATGAACAGATGGGACAAACAGAAAACAAATAGCAAGATGGTAGATTTAAATACAACCAAATCAATAATCACATTGTATATAAATGGTCTAAACAATCAATTAAATGGTAGAGATTGTCAGGATGAAAAATATGAAAGACCCAACTATGTGTGGTCTACAGTAAACCCCCTGAAATATAAAGACACAAATAGGCTAAAGGATAAGAATAGGAAAAAATTACACCATGCTAATACTAATCAAATAAAGCTGAAATGGCTGCATTAATTTCAAGCAGAGTAGATAGCAGAGTAAAGAATATTTGTTTGAAAAACAAAGTCATTTCATAATGATAAAGGGATCAATTCATCAAAAAGACATAACAATCCTTTCTACCCCTGAAACTAACACGATATTATAAAGCAACTACATTTCAATAAAAAATAAAGTAAAATAAAAGGAAAAAAAAAGACATAGCAATCCTAGATCTTTATGTAACTAATATCAGAGGTTCAAAATACATGAAGAAAAACTTAGAACTGAAAGGAAAAATAGACAAATCCAAACAAATTATTGTCAGAGATTTCAACACCACTCTCGTAATAATTGAACAATTATTAAACAATTAGAAAATCAGTAAACATATAGATGTGAAAAATATGATTAATCAATTTGACTTAATTGACATTCATAGAACACTACACCCACAAACATCTGAATACATATTTCAAGTGATCATTTGCCAAGATAGACAATATTCTGAGTTATAAAACAAGTCTTAATATATTTTAAATTATTTATTTATTTGCAGTTTTTTTTGTCAGGTATATTTAATTGAAATTAATTTATTCAACAGGCTTTTATTAATACCTATAATGTAAATTATTTAAATAATATAAAGTATGTTGTCTCACAACAATGGAATTAAATTAGAAATCACAGTAAGATATCTGGAAATACCCGAGTATCTGGAAACTAAATAATACACTTCTAAATAATTCATGAGTCAAGGAAGATATCAAAAGGGAAATTAGAAAGTGTTTTGAAGGGAATGAAAATAAAAGCACAATATATTAGAATTTTTGAGGTGTGGCTAAAGCATAACTTACTTAGAGGGAAATGTAAACATGACATGTTTAAATCTAAATATCCTTGGACGTTCATAGCACTAAGCACTTACATGAGAAAAGAATAAAGTTCCCAATTCAGTGATCTAAGCTTCCACTTTAAGAAACCAAAAACATAAGAGCAAATTAAACCCAAAATAATAAGAAAAAAAAACCCAATACAAATCAGAACAGAAATCAATGAAGTAGAAAACAGTAAAACAATAGAAGAAAATCAATGAAATTAAATCTGGTATTTAAGGAAATCAATGAAATTGATAAACCTCCAGCCAGATTCTAGGGAAAAAAAGCAATAAGACACAAATTACTAATATCAGGAATGAGAGAAAAGGCATCACTATGGATTCATGCAGACATTAAAAGGATTATAAAGAAATATTATGAACATAATATTGAACATAAAAAGAGAGACATGGAAGATATAAAAAGAACCGAAATCAGACTTGTAGAAATGAAAACTATAATATCTGAGATGAAATAAGCACTGTATTAGCTTAACTATAGGTTACCAGTTGTAAAGGAAAATATTAATGAAGATATGAAAATAGAAAATATTCAAAATTAAACATGGATAGAAAAAGACTGAAAAAAAGATCAGAGTATCAGTGAGTTGTGGGAAATTTTTTTTCAGTCCATCTTTTTTTTAATAAATTTATTTATTTTTGGCTGCATTGGGTCTTCGTTGCTGCACGAGGGCTTGCTCTAGTTACAGCGAGTGGGAGCTGCTCTTTGTTTTGGTGCGCATGCTTCTCACTGCGTTGGCTTCTCTTGTTGTGGAGCACGGGCTCTAGGTGCACAGGCTTCAGTAGTTATGGCATGTGGGCTCAGTAGTTGTGGCTCATGAGCTCTAGAATGCAGACTCAGTAGTTGTGGCTCGTGGGCTTAGTTGCTCTGCGGCATGTGGGATCTTCCCGGACCAGGGATCGAACCCGTGTCCCCTGCGTTGACAGGTGGATTCTTAACCACTGCGCCGAGTTGTGGGAAAATTTTAAGTGACCCAATATATGTGTGTATTTGGAGTACCTGAAGGAGAGGATGGGGTGGGAGTGGTAGCTGAAAAAATATTTGAAGGAATAATGGCTGAGTTACTTCAAAATTTAATGAAAACTATAAGCTTACAGATCCAAGAAGATCAATGAACTCCCAGCACAAGGAACATGGAAACTATGCCAAGCACATAATATCAAGTTGCTTAAAAATAGTGATACAGAGGAAATCTCACAAACAGCAGGGGAAAAAATACGTTATGTACAAAGGTTGACATCAGATTTCTTGAAGAAACAAGCCAGGGACTTCCCTGGTGGTGCAGTGGTTAAGAATCCGCCTGCCAATGCAGGGGACACGAGTTCGAGCCCTGGTCCGGGAAGATCCCACATGCCGTGGAGAAACTAAACCCATGCACCACAACTATTGAGCCTGTGCTCTACAGCCCACGAGCCACAACTACTGAGCCCGTGTGCCACAACTACTGAAGCCCGTGCTCCTAGAGCCCGTGCTCCACAAGAGAAGCCACCACAATGAGAAGCCCGCGCACTGCAACAAAGAGTAGCTCCCACTCACTGCAACGAGAGAAAGCCCGCGCACAGCAAAGAAGACCCAACGCAGCCAAAAATAAATAAATAAATAAATTTATAAAAGAAACAAGCCAGAAGACAGTGAAGCAACATCTTTAAAGTGAAAGCGAGCACTCTTAATCAAGAATTCTATATTCATCAAAGTATTTTTCAAAAACAAAAGCAAAAATAAAGACTTTTGGGCATACAAAAGCTGAAACAAACCATCAGCAGCAGTTCTGCACTATAAAACACATTAAAGAACATCCTTCAAGAAGCATGAAAATGGAAATCTGGATCTACTCAAAGGAATAAAGAGAATTGGAAATGGTAACTACATAATTAAATATTAAGAATTTTTTCTTATTATTTAAATCTTTAAAAATAGTTTACCATTTAAATGAAAATAATAACAATGTGTTGTGGGGCTTATGATATATGAATAAGTAAAATGTATGATAACAATAGCAGAAAGGCCCACAGGAGAGAAATGGAAGTATACTACGGTAAGGTTCACATACAGTATGTGAAGTAGTATAATATAACTTGAAGGTGGATTGTGACGTTAAAGATATATACCCTAAACCAGTGGTTCTCAATCAGGGGTGACTTTGACCCCCGGAAGACATTTAGGAATGTCTGGAGACATTTTTGGTTTCCAATACTGAAGGGGATACTACTGATATCTATTAGATAGAGGCCAAGGATGCTGCCAAACATTCCAAAATGCACAGGACAGTCCCCAAAACAAAGAATTACCTGGCCCAAAAAGTTAACAATGCTGAGATTAAGAAAACCTGGTATAAACTCTAAAGCAACCATTGAAATATAAACTTTCTTGCAGAAATTGACAGGCAGATCAAAAAATTTATATGGAAATTAAAGGGATGCAGAAAAGCCAAAAAAAATCTTTAAAAAGAAGAACAAAGTTGGAAGACTTACACTTCCCGAGTTCACAACTTGCTACAAAGCTATAGTAATTAAGAGTGTGGTAACTCAAAATGGTCATAGATCTAAATGTAAAAGCTAGAGCTATAAAACGCTTAGAAAATATAGAAGTAAATTTTCATGACCTTCAGTTAGGAAAGAGTTTCTTAGATATGACACCAAAAACACAGGCAACAAAAGAAAAAATAGATAAATTAGACTTTATCAAAATTTAAAACTTTTGTACTTTGAAGGATTCTATCAAGAAATTGAAAAGACAGCCCATAAAATGGGAGAAAATTTTTGCAAATCTTATATTTGATGAAGGTCTAGTATCCAGAATATATAAATAACTCTAACAAATCGAGAGTAAAAAGACAACCAAACTAAAAATGAGCATAGGATCTAAATAGACATCTCTCCAAAGAAAATATACAAATGGCCAATGAGCACAAGAAAAAAAAATGCTCTACATCATTAGTCATCAGGGAAATGCAAATCAAAACCACAATGAGATGCCACTGCACTCCCAGTGGGATGGCTCTAATAAAAAAAAATAGACAGTAAAAGTGTTGCCAAGGGTGTAAAGAAACTGGAACCCTCATACATTGCTGGTGGGACTGTAAAATGGTGCAGCTGCTTTGGAAAACAGTCTGGCAGTTCCTCAGAGTTAAACATAAAATTACCATATGACCCAGAAATTTCTCTCCCTCTCTCTCTATATAGATGGATAGATGGACAGATAGATAGATAGATAGTCTCATCCCCATTAACAGTCACTCTCCATTCCCCCTCCTTCCAGCCCCTGACAACCACGGATCTATTTTATGTCTTTACAGATTTGCCTATTCTGGACATGCCATACAAATGGAATCATACATGTGGCCTTTTGTGTTTGGCTCCTTTCACTTAGCATAAAGTTTTGAGATTCATCCATGCTGTAGCATGGATCAGTATTTCATTCCTTTTATGGCTAAACAATATTCCATTGTATGGATATGTCACACTTTGTTTATCCATTCATCAGTTGGTGGACATTTGGGTTCTTCCCATTTTTTGGTTATTATGAATAATACTGCTATGAACATTTGTGTACATGTTTTTGAGTGGACATATGTTTTTAATTATATCTCATGTATATTCAGGAGTGGAATTGCTGGGTCATTTGGTAAACTCTATGTTTAACCTTTTGAAGAATTGCCAAACTGTTTTTCCAAAGTGGCTTCACCATTTTATATTCTCTCCAACAGTGTATGAAGGTTCTAACTTCTCCATATCCTCAACACTTCTTACTGTTCTTTTTTAAAGAAAAATTATGATAACCATTGTAGTGGATGTGAAATGGTATCTCATAGTGGTTTTGATTTGCATTTCCCTAATGACTAATGATATTTAACATCTTTTCATATGCTTATTAGCCATTTGTATATCTCCTTTGGAGATATATCTATTTAGATTCTTTGCACATTTTAAATTGGGTTGTCTTTTTACTGTTGCGTTGTAAGAGTTTTTCATATATTCTGGATACTAGTCCCTTATCACAGCGGTCCCCAACCTTTTTGGCACGAGGGACTGGTTTCTTGGAAGACAGTTTTTCCACGGACCAGGGGCGGAAGGGAGGGTGGGGATCTTTCAGGTAGTAATGCAAGCGGTGGGGAGCAGCAGATGAAGCTTTGCTTGCTCGCCCACTGCTCACCTCCTGCTGTGCAGCCCGGTTCCTAACAGGCCAAGGACTGGTACCGGTCCACAGCCTGGAGGTTGGGGACCCCTACCTTATCAGATATATAATTTACAAATATTTTCTCCTATTCTGTGGGTTGTATTTTCACTTTCTTGATAGTGTCCTTTGAAGCACGAAAGTTTTTAATTTTGATGAAGTCAAATTTATCTATTTTTCTTTTGTCACTTGTGCTTTTGGCATTATATTTAAGAAACCATTGTTTCATCCAAGGTCACAAAGATTTAAGTCTAGGTTTTCTTCTAAGAGTTTTATAGTTTTAGCTCTTACATTTATATCTTTGATCCATTTAGGGCCAATTTCTGTATATGGTGTGAGGTAAAGATCCAAATTCATTCTTTTGCATGTATATTGTCCCAGCACCATTTGTTGAAGAGACTATTCTTTGACTATTGAATGGATGTAGCACCATTTTGAAAAATCGATTGGCCATAGATGTGTGGGTTTATTTCTGGACTCTCAGTTCTATCCCAGTGATCTATATGCCTATCCTTATGACAATACCACACTATTTTAATTACTCTAGCTTTGTAGTAAGTTTTGAAATTGGGATGTATGAGTCTTCCAGATTTTTCTTTTTCAAGATTACTTTGGTTTTTCTGGGTTCCTTACATTTCCGTATGAATTTTAGGATCACCTTGTTAATTTCTGAAGAAAAAAGGAAGTTGGAATTTTGAAAGGTTTGTATTGAATATGTAGATCAATTTGGGGTGTATGACCATTTCAGCACTATTAATCTTCTAATTCATGAACACCAGTGTTTTTCCATTTATTTAGTTCTTTAATTTATTTCAACAGTATTATGTAGTTTTCAGTGTACAAGTCTTACACTTCTTTTGTTAATCTTTTTCTAATTATTTTGTTCTTCTTTTATTCTATTGTAAATGGAATTATTTTGTTAATTTCATTTTTGAATTGTTCACTGCTAGTGTAGAGAAAGACAACTGACTTTTTATTTTTAAATTTTTAAAAATTTTATTATTATTTTTTTAATAAATTTATTCATTTATTTTTGGCTGCATTGTGTCTTTGTTGCTGTAAACAGGCATTCTCTAGTTGCGGCTAGCGGGGGCTACTCTTCGTTGTGGTGCACGGGCTTCTCGTTGCGGTGGCTTGTCTTGTTGCAGAGCACGGGCTCTAGGCATGCGGGCTTCAGTAGTTGTGGCACGAGGGCTCAGTAGTTGTGGCTCACAGGCTCTAAAGCGCAGGCTCAGTAGTTGTGGCACACGGGCTTAGTTGCTCTGCGGCATGTGGGATTTTCCCGGACCAGGGATCAAACCCGTTTCCCCTGCATTGGCAGGCAGATTCTTAACCACTGCGCCACCAGGGAAGTCCCACAACTGATTTTTTTATACTGATGTTTTATCTTGAGACCTTAGTGAACTTGTTCTTTAGCTGTAATAGTCTTTTTTTTTAAAACATCTTTATTGGAGTATAATTGCTTTACAATGTTGTGTTAGTTTCTGCTGTATAACAAAGTGAATCAGCTATACGTATACATATATCCCCATATCCCCTCCCTCTTGCATCTCCCTCCCACCCTCCCTATCCCACCCCTCTAGGTGATCACACAGCACCGAGCTGATCTCCCTGTGCAATGCAGCAGCTTCCCACTAGCTATCTATTTTACATTTGGTAGTGTATATATGTCAGTGCTACTCTCTCACTTCGTCCCAGCTTACCCTTCCCCCTCCCCATATCCTCAAGTCCATTCTCTATGTCTGTGTCTTTATTCCTGTCCTGCCCCTAGGTTCGTCAGAACCTTTATTTTTTTTTAGATTCCATATATATGTGTTAGCATATGGTATTTGTTTTTCTCTTTCTGACTTACTTCACTCTGTATGACAGACTCTAGGTCCATCCACCTCACTACAAATAACTCAATTTCGTTTCTTTTTATGGCCGAGTAATATTCCATTGTATATATGTGCCACATCTTCTTTATCCATTTATCTGTTGATGGACACTTAGGTTGCTTCCATGTCCTGGCTATTGTAAATAGAGCTGCAATGAACATTGTGGTACATGACTCTTTTTGAATTATGGTTTTCTCACGGTATATGCCCAGTAGTGGGATTGCTGGGTCGTATGGTAGTTCCATTTTTAGTTTTTTAAGGAAGCTCCATACTGTTCTCCATAGTGGCTGTATCAATTAACATTCCCACCAACAGTGCAAGAGGGTTCCCTTTTCTCCACACCCTCTCCAGCAATTATTGTTTGTAGATTTTTTGATGATGGCCATTCTGACCGGTGTGAGATGATATCTCATTGTACTTTTGACTTGCATTTCTCTAATGATTAATGATGTTGAGCATTCTTTCATGTGTTTGTTGGCAATCTGTATATCTTCTTTGGAGAAATGTCTACTTAGGTCTTCTGCCCATTTTTGGATTGGGTTGTTTGTTCTTTTGATATTGAGCTGCATGAGCTGCTTGTAAATTTTGGAGATTAATCCTTTGTCAGTTGCTTCATTTGCAAATATTTTCTCCCATTCTGAGGGTTGTCTCTTTGTCTTGTTTACGGTTTCCTTTGCTGTGCAAAAGCTTTGAAGTTTCATTAGGTCCCATTTGTTTATTTTTGTTTTTATTTCCATTTCTCTAGGAGGTTAGGATTTTCTATATACAAGATGATATCATCAGCCAGAGGACTGGAGAGGAGGGAAAGGATGTGACCCTCCTCCTGCATCTCATTTGTGAACATGTTTGTTCTGATGGAAGTCAAATACTTTTATGATTCAAGTTAACTGTTTTATGAAGGTTATATCATTCTATTCTGGGAAGAAAATGTTTTATGGAAGCCAGACTCTGAATGCAGATTTAAATTTTGGAATTCTCTTTGGTAAAGACAAAGTAAAATAAATCAAGATGGTTTCTTTCTCTCTCTTTCCACCTTCCTTTTCTTCCAAGCAAAAGGTGTTTACAAAATGCCAGAGTAGAGTGAAAGGACTGTTCTTTGGAGATCTTAATGTTAAAGTTTTGAAAAGACTTTAGTCTAAAAGTTCAGATACAACCATAAGTAGGTGTAGGATTTGACAGGACACTGACAAAATATAGTGGACATCTATTCTATCTTCCACTTCCCATCCGTACACCCTTCTTTGGTAACAACACTTCAGTTTTCCTCAGGAGGATCACCTCTCCCTGACTTTCATTCCAGGCAGGTTGAGTGGTATTGATATCACCCCACGATCCAGGGCTGGGCATGTGACTCAAGCCTGGCCAACTAGAGAAGTTTCCCCCTGTGGCCACAGAGGTTGGTTCAGGGATGGACACAGAGTCCAATTCAAGCAAATGAGAGACTCAGAATTTTTATTTGAACTATCAGGGAAGAGAAGCTATCTTTTCAAAGGGGAATTAGCCTTTAAGGATGTCGGCCTGGCAATGCTGGCAGCCATCATGCATATCTTGATTTGTGGAGCCTGAGAATGAAGCCAATGTGATGGAAAGCAGAATAGAGAGATGGAGAGAGACTGGTTCCTAATGACATCTTAGGGTTCCTGGACTTTTCAGTTATGTGATTCAGTAAATTCCTTTTTATCCTTAAGTCAATTTGAGATTTTAAAAAATTCATTTGTTTATTTTGTCACTTACAAGCAAAAGAGTTCTAAATGATATACCAGATTAGGAAAGTATGAAGGAGGAAATTTGAAAAGGGAATGAATATTAAAGAATAGAGAAAAGAGTTTCTGTAATGGGAAAGTCTACTACCTCTGACCCCATAGCCATGGAGCAGAGTATGCATGAAGATAAAATTGCCCCAATCACTGGAGTCGGTTCAGTAGATGGTTCCAGCACTGTATCAGGCTCTGAGGAGTCTGTCCTCAGAATCTCAGAATCTTGGTGGCTGTGCTAGGTATTTCGTGTTCACCCCTCCAAATGCACTTTCTACCCTTTTCCACCCTGCTTTCTTCCTTGGGAGGCTGACCTGTATGGACCACATCGGTGGGCTTCCTTGCCCTCTGACTTTTGGTTGAGTTTGGGCAATGGGAATTACCAGCAGGACATCATAGGGAGGGAGGAAAATTAAGTCAAAGTATTTATTCTCCTATTTCCCCACCTACAAGGTCACCTAGAGCTAACTTAGTCCTCCAACAAGGTTGCCACTCCTCTCAAAGCAGTCAACTGGGCACAACTCAGTCCTTCCGGGTTCTGGGAACCACTTCCTACCGTTGTCCCTTAGGGTCTGGGGAAGGCTAGAGTTTAGCTTATACTAGCCTGGGTTATTATGCTATTCTTTGTGGTTCCATACATCTACACATTTATAAGTAATCTCTTTGTAAATAAATCCTCTTCCAATTATTCCATTTTGTCAAGTGTGCTATCTGTTTCTTGTTGGAACCCTAACTGAAGCTATGGCCATACAGGAGCCTGCAAAGAAGTATATCCTGGATACTGTGCTGTCAGATTGAGAGCCTATCACATCCTTCTTAAACCTTTTGGATCCCTCTATCAGCTTTTCTTCCCTCCTAGCCTGCAACTGCAGAACTTTGTGAAGTAGGCAGGGCTATTCAGCCTCTCAACTCCATTTTCCTTGCCCTTTGCCTCCATCCATCCTAGGCCCCCACACACACCTCAACACACACACGAACCCCCAAAACTCTATTTTCTGCCTGGATAAAATCACAGTGTAAATCACACTTCAGTATGATTTGGTTAAATTGCTTTATCATGTTTGAAGTCAGTAAGGAAAAATGACTCTAACAAAGAACCTAGATGGGGGAAATACATTGGGATCACAGACCTCGCCCCAAGTCAAACTATATCAACCTAGTAGAGCTTAGCCCAGGGCAGCTTCCAAAGAAAGGGATTCCTACTGCAGCCTAGCCTCTGAGTCAAACAAGGGAGTGGAAATATTTCTGTCTTTAGTTGCAGTTACAACTAGAGATTTGCTCTGGGAGACAGTTCGGGGTCAAATGTGCCCTGAAGTCACTTAGCTAGACTTTCATCAAGCACTTGCAGCTTCTCTTTGAATTTTGCTTCCTTCTCCCCACCTCAAAGTTTCTCATAGTGTTCTTCTCCTACACAAAGAGAACAGTTTATACTGGAACTCAACCTTGATGAAGAAAGGAAGTTTACTTTGACAAAGTAGTCTTCCGAGAAACTGGAGCTTGAAGACTGCAAAAGGAAAAATGCTCAGAAATGGAACAACTTTTAGTTTCATCCTCCTGTGGCCAAATCCCAAGAGTCAGAAAAAAAAAAAAAAAGGTGGGAGGGAGAAGAAGAAAAAATGTCTTAAACTAATAGGCTGTCAGTTGTCGAGTTTTCCACCCACATGTCTGCCCAGTATTCCTATGGGAAAATCAGTGGTACAGTTTAGAAAGAGGAAATCATACACTCCTTTTTTATTTTAATTTATTGCTGTCAACAACTCCCCAAGACAATATTAATGTCTTCTATATGAAGATTCCCAGCAAACAGATGCCTAAGAAAGGTAACTTCAGGATAATAATTTCAGAGGGATAAGAAGTAAAAAATCCTAAGTCTAGCATGGACAAAATCATGAAGGCATTTGGAAGTAGTATTTCTCATTGACAATCAAGTAAAACCAAGTGCACTGCAACAGATGGTATACAAATCAAATCCTGGTACAGCACAGTTTGGGGGACTATTTAAATTAATCCATTAGAAGTTTATTGAATTGTTAGAATCCAATTTTAGTGAATATATTATAATATCCAGTTCTGTATAATAAAGCTATTTTTAAATGTCCCAGCTGACATCCCCAACTGCCCTAGTACTATTCATTACTGCTTTGAAACTGTGGACACGATGGATTCCACTGAATGAGAAATACTGTATGACAAAAGATTCATAATTCCTTGTCTGTTTAATAGTCAACGTATTTAACAGGATAATGTATTATGTATAATATATAGCACCAGTTGAATTCCTGTGAAATGTTAACTATTCTAACTCAAATTTGACATATGTTTTTAAATGTTTGGGGTATCATTCATTGATTTTTAAAAAGATGGTACTTCCTGGTAAGCAGCAGCTCAGAGTAGAAAGAGCACTGGACCTGGAGTCAGATGCAATGCAGGTTGTTTTCACTAAACACTCTAATATCCTTTCCAGATCTAATGTTCTATTACCTTTTACTACTAAATCTCGAGAGTTTGGTTATTTGAGGTAATTTTTAGGTGGCTTTAAAGTTGTTATCTTCAAGTTTGTTTCTTTTTAAAGGTTAGCTTTGAAAATGGAATTGGTAAGGAAAGGCGTTGGGAGGAGACAGTTTCATTGTTTTTTGTATCTTCCACAAATCTGCTGTCGCATGTCTTTTAATCACTTGTTAATAGCAGTCAACCCCCCTTTACTCTGTCATTAAAGTTGGAAAGGTGTCTGGGAAGGAGATTCCAAAGAGCAGCAGCAGTCCTTTCTGCCATAAGCCAAGAGAGAAGCACTACCTGAGAGACTAGATTGCTGTGGTGTCTTTACATAAGTGGCTCAAATTCCCATGATTAAATAGCTTAGACTTTATTAAGAGAGTTCATTTAAGCGAATGCTGCTTTTGTTCTCAGATTTCCTTCTTCCCAACCCCACTTATATTTACATCTCCACATCAATGTCTGACCAATAGAAATCAAAAGCCTAAAATGTCCAAAAGTGATCTCAACATCTTCCTCTCCAATCCTGCTTCACTTCGTGTATTTCCAGTCTTAATCAACAATATCACTATCCCACTGGTTGTAGCCAAGCTCAAAACCTTGGCGTCATTCTTGACTCCTTCTTCTCCCTCGTTGCCCATTCCCCAGTCTCGCCCCTCTCCAATCCACCCTTCACATTGTGGCTGCCAAAGTGCTCTTTCTAAAAAGTAAATATGATCACAGAGCTTCCCTGCATAAAATGCTTTAATGACTCCTTTTCACCTACTCGATAAAACTCAAAGTCTTCTTTCAGTACCTGTATACATTTCTAGCCCAATCCACTGCTGCTCCCTGCCGTTGCTCTGAGCCCTGTACGCTCCAGCTACATGAACTGCTCACAGTTACCCAAACACACCATGGTCTTTCGTGATTGTGACTTTGCATGTGAAATTTCCTCTGCTACTTTCTCAGCTTACTTTTCCTCATGTTCCCATAGCATTTCCACATACTAGTATTATAACTCTTGTCACACTATATTGTAGTTACTTCTTTACTTGTTTGTCTTCACTACCAGACTGTCAGTTCCCTGTTTTGGGAGAAGGTAAACATTGTAGAGGAGATTCAGACTCTGGATACTTCTAGGTGGCATTTAACCCTGCTTTGGACCCTGAGACACTATGCTCTTCTCTGATGCTTTCTTTTTCTCCTTGTCCCAGCCCTCCCCCTGGTGGAGGCGTTAAGGAGCAGTGGAATGGTCACATGGCCAAAGATAAGACAAAGCAGCCTGGCTGATCCACAACCTGGAGAAACATCTGCCTCATATCATTTTTTAAGCAAATGAAAAGCTGGCTAATGGGCCTTGAATTTAGGGTGGCCTGGCAGGAGCTTTCTGTCTTACCACGTATCAGTTGGGAGACCCTGATTTCAATCCCCAGCGCTGTAGCGAGGTGTGGGTGGGGACGGTCAACACACCTATCCCTGATGGTCTCAAAGAACATCACACTACTGTCAAACAAAGAGCTCAAGAAGAATTAGTTGGTGGAGATCTTCCTTGTTTTCTTCCTGTGTCTGAAGCTGAGACAAACCTTTCTGCAGGAACATTTGCCTTTGGATGATTACACCATAAAGCAAGGAATCTAATACCAGTCACATCCACATGGTAGGCGTTCTCCCCAGTTGCAGTGGGCCTCACCTCCCAAAAAAAGTGATAGGGAAGGTCTATGTTCTGGTCTATCCCAGGACAATATCCAGTTATCACTGACTTCTGTCCCAGTTGAAGATAACCTAGTCTGTGAATCAGTATTTAGTTGCCCATGTGAGGCAGCCAGTTTCACAAGCACCCCTGGATATAGAGTTCCCTAGGTATGGTGCCCCTAGGTGTATTCTGGATTGGTCTGGTTGGTGATTCTCAGGGAAGGACCTTGCCAGGCAGGTTAACAAAAATGGTTAGTTATCAGCCTGGTTGGGAGGAATCTCACCTCTAAAAACAACAAATTTTTAGAAAACATGATGAATTTATAATCATTATGGAAATTCTCCTTCATGGCTATTGTGAATTTTATCAGATACTATGTTACACTACAATGAGACTTCTAGCAGCAAGAATGGGTTTTAGTTTTAAGTGGGAGAAAATGAAATTAATATAAGCTATTTGTCATCAGGAGAGACTACCTTTAAACATCAAATAGCTCCCACAATGCCATTTCGAACATATGTCAAAGGCAAGGAAAGATGATCTGCTGTCTCAGGTGTCCACTTGGCTGTGTCTCAACTGAAGAAAAAGAATTCAGGTGCTACCAGGGTAACATGAAATAAAACAGAAACAGAACTGGTGGGAGTGGCCCCCTGAAGTTCTTAGGTTTCTATGTTCAGAGTAAAGATTACCCTACCCACAAAACGATCATTGATGACATCATTTATGATGCCTTTGCCCTTCAGTTGGCACTGCACAGGCACCGCTTGGTTCTTCACTACATCTGTAAAGTGCATTGCCACCAGCGGGGAGGTGTAGTTAACCTGTAGGTGGAAGAACAATGAATTCTAAGTGTGAGGGGGGGAGGGCATGTAGGGGAGGGCAATAGGATGGAAGTGATCGGATAATCAGTGCAGGAGGATGGAACAACCTCCACAAAAGGAACTGAGTAAATCCCATGATGCCAGGTCACAAATGGCTAAAGCAACTGACATGCTCTCTCTGCCCTGGGACAGTGGAGAAATGACACATTTCTCTCATAAGTCAGTGTCAGTTGTCTGATTGTCCTCTGGGGAAAACCAATTCTAGCTCAGCGTGATATGATTTTCTGGATATCAGACCATGAATCAAACCAGAACTAGTACTTATCAAGTCTCCATGCTGGAGATGAAGTTTTCACTGCCCCAAGGCTCTAAGTGGGAGAAACAGGAAAGTGATTATTTGGGCATAATTTAGTGCAATGGCAAGTGATTTGTCTGCTCCTGGCTCTGCTACTAATTAGCTATGTGACCTTGGGCAAGTCACTTCCTCTCTCTGAACCCTAATTTCTCCATCTGTAAACTGAAGGAGTTAGGCCAGACCATGTCTGAGATTCCTTCAGATTTGGAAAGGAGCGGTTGGGATAGGAATTGGTAGAGGGAACTCCTAGTCTGGGCCAGCAGCTATTCACCCCTTTGCTACTACCTGCTGCTCCCTAATTCTCATAGATCCCAGCCAGCCCTTCCTTCGTCTCTGAGCCCTTTCTGACAGCAAAGACTGAAGGGAATACAGACTTACGTGAGTCAGTTTGCCATAGTAAGGGTAGTAACGGAGGTCAAAAGAAGCCGACTCTGGGTAGTAATTGATGGATCGGATGTCGTTTTCATCACCTCTCTGTAAGTAAAAGCAAGTACATGTCAGGTGCCGGGTCACTCAGTGAGATGGAGCCTGAGCTAAAGGGGCCTGTGTCCCAGGTGAAATCACTGTGTGACCCACAACTGTCTCAGGAAGACCATGAAAGCAGAATGGGGCATAGCTCAGCCCAGACTTATCCCCAGAGGAGTGTTTTGAGGGAGAGACTGTGCTTTGGCTTTTCAGTGCAAAGAACACTGAATAGAAGGCCCAGACCACAGAGGCTGAAGGTTCTCAGTCTGGCTCTATGCTGGCTCCTAGGGGACCCAGGCAGAAGGGCTCCAAAGGGCTTGCAGTACCCAGCGTTGCTCTGGCAAGAGGGCCTACCATGCCAGCCCCTCTCCAAAGAATCACACTGGTCCTGGTACCCAGTCTTGGACTTTGGAGCTGAGGCAGGTGTAAGTTGGAACATGCCTAGTGAATCCCACTCCACAACAACGTGCACACGGTACGCTCATTTCTGGTTGAGGTCAGACCCACTGCACAGGGACCTGATGCATAGGGACACAGCCTGTAGTTGGCTCACCTAAGTGCATGTCTCTGACCACATTCTCTGAGGTGCTTAGTTATAGGAGGTGGGGTCAGGAGGATAAGCAAGGGGGGAAATGATTAAATAAACAAGTCTACCCTCATCATATCATGTCAGGTAGGGGACTGCCCATTCTGCCCATGCGTTAGGCTTGCCCTAAATAGCAGAGGTCTAGAAGTTACTAGGGGACAAATAGTGCATCACTACTAGCAAATCATTCACTCGGGTCATGTGATTACTTGTATCGATATAGTATAATGGCTCTTAGTATAAGCTGAGCTCTCCTTAATTTATTCTAATAATTACCTCATCATGCTTGATTTCCACAAGTGGGTGTGGATTTGACCAGTGTTGATTATCATACAATGTATAATGACTCAGTGTTTCTTTTTTTTTTTTAAAGGACAGTTCTCAGCAAGGTTCGATGTAAGCTGAAAAATGCATGGCTTCCACTAGGGAACTATAAGCAGGACTCAATCCAATTAATTAATATGCTGGTTTAAGACTGAGTTCGTCTTTATGGTTTATTTATATATTCTTGTAAAAAGTAATGAAATTCATTTTTTTGTGAATGGTGTGTGGAATCAATTCCACCGGTTTGCAGTCACACCTCACACGTGTGTATGTTTATACATGCTCACGTATATGTGACCAGAATGAATGTCCTTCCTACCTTGTTCACCTAGCAAGCACTGCCTGACCTTTCAAAGCTCAACTTCAGTGTCACCACCTCTCATGTGGAACTAACCTTTCCCTCTTTAATGTCCCCACTGCACCTTTCATAGCACCTGTATTACTTGATGGCCCTGATTTCAGAGACAGAATCTTATTTATCTTGGCACCCCCCAACACCTAGCAAAGTACCTGGTACTTAATAAGTGATCCATAAATCCTTGCTGAATGTGAACTATTGACTGAATCAGTGCTGCCTTTTGCTGCTTTCTGATCTGTCACAATCAAGACTGGAGTTTTGAGCGGCATTTCTGGTACTGAGAATGGGGTTACCAGCCTTCACACATTTGCAAGACAACTGTCCAGGACTGGGGGTGTAGTAGATGTTACCAAACAGGAGGGAGCTACTGCCAGCTTTAAGAAACAAACCCCAGCAAACCCAAGATCTTTGTAGGCTTTTTCCTACAAAGGAGCTAATTGGCACAGATGAGATAGGAGTTAATGGTCCCTTGAAGGACAGTTAATTAGCATATTAATGGAGTTCTGTTTATACTTCCCTTGTAGTCATTTGTTATTGCAACACCCAGTGCCACTGGTCATTGCTGCAAAAAGTGAAATCAGTTTTATTTATTTATTTATTTATTTTTATATTGCTATATATGTTATATTGTAAAATATGTCAAAGAGTATGGAGGCTACACACACACACACACACACACACACACACACACACACACACACACGATTTAAAGAAGAAGAAGAAAATTGACCCCTGAAGACCTCCACCCAAGTTAAGAAACAGATCAGAGCCTGTCTTTCCACAAACACTACCTAACTTTTGTGATATCATGCCCTTGCTTTTCTTTTGGGAAATCAGTTTTAAAAGCAGGAACTAATGACTCTAATGAAAGCTGCTTGTTTAGTTCAAAGAAACAAGTAATTAGAGCTAAAAGCAAACGTGTAAACAGAATTCCCGTTAATGACTTGGCACATTGTTGTTTCCTGCTGTGGCCGTTAGCTGAGGTTCAGTCTTTGGCTTTCACAGGTATAAATCAGCACACACACACACACACAAACACTACACACACGAATACACATGAATGGAATGCTTTCTGGAAACAGGGAGGCCCGAAGGTATAAATGGAGGTGTAGTTATGAAAAGATTAACCCTTTCCCTAACCCTTAGGCAACCATCCACGGTAAAGCCCTTGGAAGGGATGACCCACCCTTTTGCATGAAACAGATGTGCTAACAGTACTTACTCAAAAAGGCACTTTACCTGAACTTTGCAGGAAACCTTCACAGGGTCTCCAGGCTCAGGACGAAAGCCAACAATCTAGCAAAAGAAAACCAACGTTTTTTTTAAAAAACAAAAACCAAAACAGATTTGACAGTAAAAATACATCTTTTCTAAATCCCCCTTGAGTTGTCCTTTCTTTAGGCATAAACTTGATCTATTTTGCCCTCTCAGAAATGTTACAGAAAGCAGAAAATGCAAAGTATCTTCAGAGCTGCTCAGCTCAGCTTACTTCTTATTTTATTTGTGCCTGATATTCATACAATGGTAACTGCAGCAGGATTACCCTGAAAATGTAAAGAACGTACTGGCTCAAGAGGAGTGTGCCTGGTAAGGCTCAGCCACACCTGAGGCATGGCAGGAGAGAAGGAAAATGCATTTCTTGTGATATAAGAATTGTCCCCCATGCCACCCCCATGTCAGTCCCCTGTTCCAAACAGCTCAAGATCTCATTCCTGACAAAGCATCAAAGGTTTAGGGGTGCTGGAGAAGAATCAAAATAGAACGTGTTCAGGGAGAAAAGGAATTATTGCTTGGTAGGTTTGTCTGGTTGTTTGTATTAGTGATGCTCTTGGTAAAAAATGGCCAAACTTACAGTGTATGAAGACAGAGCCCAAGAGAAATGGAGTGGCCAGAGCCCTCCTACCCAACTCATCCGCTTATCATAGCCAGAGTGACAAGGGCCAATATACCCGGTTCATCTTTAGAAGGATGCAGGGCTGTCCAGTAGAGTAGCCAAAAGTAGGGTCCTCCAGGCCAGAGCAGTTCTTCAGGAAGGAGCGCTTAAATTGGCAGGCCTTCTTGTCCTCATCCTCATTACCATCTTGGATGAAGTATTGGCCCGGGGGGCAATCTACATTCATTTCCTCTTGAAGACTGTCATTATAACCTAAAGTGTGGGTGGCAAAGGGTCATGTTAGATAGGTACTACAGAGGAAGGCCATGTTTTCAGTAGTTCTCTTCCCTAGTTTCCTTTCTCCAGCTTGCTTGTGTTCCTCTGAAAGCCCACTCAGTTTGTCCTAGGGCCTGTGACCTGGCATCAGGTGCCCAAGGCCCTTCATCAGCAACATCCCTCCAAGAAGCCTTCTGGGCTGGTCCCCTCAGCCCACTTTGATTACCTGTCCCCTTGCTTTTCATTCCCTTGAACTTCTTCGATATCTGTCTCTGGATTGTATGTTGATCGCTTTATAACTTTTCTCTATTTTTCATTATTTCCTTTCCGATACGGTAAATTGTAAACTTGGAGGGCTGCCTTTTCTACCTCTGGGAGAGGAATAGGCAACGTAGTAGATGGATTTTGGAAGAAGGATTGAATCATATCAAGGCATGGCATATATAAGGAGGCAAAGCCCCTGAGTTAAATCTCTTTAAGTTCGGCCTAGGAAACATCTCTCTTTGAGGTCAATGAGAGGCACTGGATGCAAGACAGTGAAAAGTGTGTGCTGTGGGACAGAGGAAGGGGGAGGACGAAGAGGAGGAGATAACCAGCTCCTCATTCTTTACAGAGGGAAGCTAGCACTGCAAAATAGAAGCTTAGGTTGAAAGACAGAACACAATGACAACCAAAGCGGTCTCCACTGAGAGGGTGAGGGGGTGAGGTCTTGTCTACTGAGACCTGAGGCACTCAGAGTTAGTGTCCCTTTACACTGGATGGAATTTAACATGTGCCCAAGGTACATATATCAGGGAGAGAGCTGAAAAGGGCTATCTGTGAGCTGACTCTTTGGGCTACTAGATGCCAGAGAACTGGACTTTAGAAATTACTGCATTATTTCCAGTTTGGTTCTAAATGATGGAATCCAGTTAGTCCTGTTAGATCCAGCCCCCATGCATTCATGTTCCAAGTAGCTCAGTTTTTTAGAGGAGATTGTGCACCTACGATCCACCAGCGTTAAAACTCCAAACGTATTGCTGGATCCTCATCTAAACAGATTGTGACTTGAGTTTGATATTAGAAGCAACTGGGAATTTTAAATCTATTCTAATTATGGCTAAGCCTTTATTTTTCCTTTGACAAAGCTACATTCAATTCAAGGTTTTGTTTTAATCTCTCTCTCTCTCTCTTTTTTAGAGTAAAGGATGTTCAAATAACAACTTTCTAAATAGAAGCTCTAATCATGTGCTCCTTGTTTCTCTTGAGGTAGTTCCATTAAAAATACTGTGACATGGACATGACCCTTATTGCAAAATCCCTGTCCTCATGGGAATGAAATTGATACTCTGGGATGTCTATTTCAGAGATGTGTTCCTTTTTAACAGGGCATATTATCTACACTTAGGAACTAAAAAACCCAACGCTTTTCCTAATGTTCCCCACCTGTGTCATCAGGTCAGCATTGATATTTCTGAATCTACTACCTTCTCAGAGGAATTTCCTCAGCAGAGATTCTGGCAGTACATTTGCAATAGCTCACAAACATTTTGAAAGAAAAGAAGATATTGTGCTGGCTATGATGCCCAAAACGTTTTTGGGAGCCGAAAGTGGAACTTCATGGATTCAAAAAGAACCCAGCCCCTCTAATTTTACAGGTGAGGAATCTGAACCTCAGACTTAATGAAGATGACACTGAGCATTACCAATACAAAGCTGAGTTTCTAGCTCCTGGTCATATGGCAGCAGCAAAGAATTATGAAAAGCAGAACTTCTCGAGCTTTAATGGACATACAGATCACCTGCGGATCCCCATTCAGCAGGTCTGGGTGGAGCCTGAGATTCTGCCTTTCCAACCAACTCCCAAGTGATGCTGATGCTGCTGGTCCCTGGGTCACACTTTGAGTAGCAAGGGTGTCGAGAACACAAACAAGGGTTTAAATTAAACACTACTGCTACTGGGAGACTTTGATCACATTTCTTCTCCTTCTGAGCCTCAGTTCCCCCAATGGGGACGATAGACTCTACTATGCAGGGTTAAAGTTCAGTGACAACATTTACACATTTAAATAACACGTCCTATCACATAAGAGAATCCTCTTAATTCAGTGCACATTCTGTTGGGCACCCCCATCACCCCACTTCAGCCAGGCCAGGAAAACCAAACCTGGCTTTTTTCCACAAATAATAGCTGCAGTAAACCCATGGGGGCTACTCTTTGATAGCTGGATAAATACAGAGACTGTGTGCTCTGTGTTTAACCTTAACCAAGCTGCTACCTCAGTTTTCGCCCTGTGTAAGGGCTTCTCAGAAAGCCATTCATTCGCCCCTGAAAATGTATCTGATGACGCTATAGAAAACACTTGCTGTCAAAATGTTGGAGTGAGTGCCACCCAGAGATTCTTCCTCTAACTCCCTTTTGGACTGCTATTTAAATGAAGACCCTTGTTCTCCTCCTTTACGATGGATCATCTCCAAGAAATGAATTCTCTTACCTTGAGAAAACATAGGAGGCAAGAATCTTCCTGTTCTGGAGAACACTCTTCTTTTCTCACCACTACCTCCCCCTCGAATTATCTTTTATAATTGATCATTATTGAGCCATCTGGATGTGCCCGGGACATAACTAGGTGCTATAGGGTGTTCAGGAAGAGAAAACAAGTTCTCTGCCCCAATGAACTTATCATCTTACTGGCTTATATGCTCTCAAGGCAACATACAATCACAAACCACAGCAGTTTTGATTGTGTCTGCAGGTGCTGAGGGGGATGCGTGGTAAGGAAAAACCAGAATGGGCAGTGCTAGTAAGACTGGGGTTTCTGAGCCAAGTGGATTTTGAATTTTGAGTTCCCACCCATCACCTTTCCAAAGAGATTCTCACCATTCAGAGGAACTTACCCTGGAGAAAGCCATTTAGACTAATCACATAATGCTGCCAAGTGTCAGGTTCAGAAACGTTGAAGTTGAAGTTAAGGCTATGGGCGAAGGGTCTGATCATAACTCCTGGCAATGAAAACAGGTCTTGGATATATTAACCCATTCTTGGGATAATTTTTTTGTATCGATTCCCATGAAACCATTTCCCCCCAGGCAATCAAAATGAAAAGGACCATAATTTGCCAAGTACCATTTTACTTTTACTCTTAATAATTGAATCCCTAAGTCATTACCGGGAAGAGCCAAAGTTAATTGAAGCTGAACATGCTGTGCAAGCAGATTTCTGTCCAGCAAGTTCTGACAGCACAGGGTATTTGGGCACTCACCAGGAGGCTTCACCCTCTCAGTGAAGGTCGGCATGTAAGGACTGATGGTCAGAAATAGCGTGTACATGCAGAGGGTGATCACAGCGGCCAGGGAAGCATAGAAGAAGAAGTAAATGACTAAGATCAGGCCTGCAGAACAATCACAGATGAGGGTGGTCAGTGCTGGCCAACAAGCCCTGCCTCTGCATTTGAACTCATGAACCAGAACCAACCCAAACACGTGACATGGCTTTTTTAAAATTCCCCAGATTCAGTATGTCCTTGCTTATTCAGATTTCACCAATTTGAAATTGGTGAGAATTGCGTCAGAGGTCTGATTGCAGTTTACCTTTACAGCATCTCCGATGGAAGGGCTTGCTGAGCAAATGATGACCGTGAACAAGATTACAGGGGAGTGGAGTTTAAAGTACTGCAGAGGGCAAATTGCTTGGGAGTCCTCTGGGCAATGGTTGATGTCCTAAGTACAAATCATTCTTCGCTATTCATTAAAGTAGGTGCCCTAAAGAGTCCTAGCAGCTTGGTTCCAGTGATTATATGTATTTGCAAGTGATGAAAACAGCATTTCTTTTCACATAGCCTATAATTCAAACCTTTGATTCGTTTCCACTGGATGTGCCTCTAATGAAGGCAAAGTGAGGTTTCACTTTACGTATTTCAAATCTTCTTCATCTTTGGCAAAACTCTAAGTGACTCTGCTTTCCAAAAAGAACACTAACGCAGGATGGGGAAGGGAAGAGGGGCAAACTGTACTTAATTACTGACACCTGCTACCTGTGAGCTCAACCTGTGAGCTATAAGTTATAGAACCTCCTGGCACCCCCGATTCCTCGCAGGTAAAATGGGGATAAGTTCAGCACTTACCTCATATTCTGATCAATATCCCTAACAATATTTGAAATTCAGCCTTTCCTTACATCCTGTCCTGACTCTACCACTTCCTAACTGTTTAATCTTAGACATGCTATTTACCTCTCTGGGCCTCAATTTCCTCATCTGTAAAATGAGGATAATAATAGTACTTACTTCTTAACATTGAATAATGCATATAAATAGCATAGCAGAGAGCCTGGCATATACTAAGTGCTCTGTAAGTGGCAGTTTTCTTCATTGTTATTATTAATATTATTCTTGCCATAGGACCAGAAGCACAGTTGTGTGAATTCTTCCTCTGTGGGCTGGATTAGCACTAGGTTTGCCCCAGGATTAGGCAGCACAGAATGAGTGAATGAGCATGAGATTGCTGCTGAGAAGCTCTTTCAAGTCCTCTTTGGGGCTCTCTCAGAAAATAATATCTAGCTCCGCTCACAGCAGTGACATGATGTCGGAGCTACAGATTTGAACTGAATCATGAACCAGAAACCGGAACAAACCACAAAACTTTGCTGTACCCCAAACCAAATCCAAATATTAATTTTTAAGTTGAACCATGAACCAAATAAAATGAACCAAAAAAAGAAAAAGAAAAAAAGGAGTAGGGAAAAGGAGAAAAAAATTCTTAGTAATCTAACTAGAAGTGAACCTTTATGTTTTATAAGATGAACTAAAGCAGAGCTGGAATATGAACACATTGATTCAGTTGGAGTCCCTGGAGAAGAAACAGCAGCACCTCGTGTGCCTGTGATACTTGGCTGCTGCCCGCCTGCTGTCCTGATGGGATGTGCCCTGTGACTCCTCCTCCATCCCTCTACCCCCATCCCCATCCTGGGAACCGATCAACAGCTGGAGCCATCCTGGGGGACCAGAAGGCTCAGTTTCATGGATGAGAGGAAAGCAATAGAATACAGGTACATTCCCCTGGAGATATCTTCCTTCTTGCCCAGGATGTGTGGCCAGGAAGCTGTAGATGGGAGAACGGCACTAGCAAGGAGTCCCCTCAGCTTTGCCCAGGAGTCTGTGCCCTGGAGTCTGTGATAGGCTAACTGTCTCAGCTACACCACCCCCTGCCCCCGGCAAAACCAAGCACCGTACCCACCTGAACCCATTGATCCCTCCAACCCTTTCTGCTCCAAATGTCCAAGTTTTACTTGGGCTGCTCCTCTAGGTAATCCAGAGTTTTCTCCTGAATGCCCCACCCAAGCTTGGATAGACCATTATATCTTGAATAGACTAGGTACCCACGATCCCAACTCTTCAGTCCTTCCACTGAAACACCCCATCAGGTCCTGAGGCCCTATCCATCAGGGCCTTGCTCATTGCTAGAGTTCATGAAGACAGCATGATGTTCTGGCAAGAGAATGAACTCCAGTGTTCATCCAGCCTGGGTTTGAATCCCAGTACTGCCACTTTATTAACTGTGTGACTTTAGATAAGTTACTTACCCTCTCTAAGCCTCAGTTTCTGCATCTGTAAAATGGGGATAATAATATTACTACCTCATACAGTTCTTGTCAGTACCCAATAAAATAACATAAAGCTCCTAAGAATAGAAGTTGCCCAGCTATCAGAGGAAAAGCCCAGAATATAATAATAGGCTGGGTGAATATGTTGGTCATTTTGATGTCCAGGCTGGGACAGTGTTAGTAAGTGCTTAAGTGGCACCTACTTCTCAAGCAGGAGGGCAGCAAGGCATGTGGCAGCCTAGGCATTAACATCACTATTTGCCCTTTGCCCAGGGGTAGCCCGGGCTTTCCTTAGACCCGCTACCCCAAGGCCTGGATATGGCCTACCGTGCAGTGTCCCCACTGCCATATCTTCCCTGGGCACTTGAACCTTCCTCCCTCATCCCCACTTGTTGGCCTATGGATTGTTCTCCACAGGCGCAGTTGGGATCAGCTCATCTGGTTAAGTTCCAATGGCTGGCTGTTTAAGGGTTAACGTAGGGCTCCCTCTCCCAGAATCACACTTGCATTTCACAAGGCCTGTTTTTCCAGTCCTCTTTAGGCAAGGGAGAAACAGCTGTGCCCCCTTTTGGAGCCCCAGTGAGTGTCCAGCATTTGTCTGCAGCTTCCAGAACGTCGGAATGTTCCTTGAATGGTACATTTGTTCCAGTTGAGAGTTCGAGGGATGGGCAGGGGTGGGGCTGGGAACTGAAGAGGGGTGAAGGGAGGTGGGTGTTGTTCAGAGCCCCACACCTGCTTTTGCTAATTCCAGGCAGCAGGGCTGGCTGTTTCACCCTGACTGAGCTGAATTAGAAACATAAACTACAAAGGAGAGAATTCTCAGCCAAAGGGGCCTTTAGAAGGCATGACCATCGACTTTAGCAACCTAGACCCTTGGCACTGGGAGACTCTTATTTTATCCATAGAGTTATCTATTTTTTTTCTTCTGTGGGTTAACTGAATTCAAACCAGCAGCTGCTCTTTTCCTGGGATGTTCAGAGACTATGGCGAGTGTGAATTTTACCACAAGCTAAATCTCCTGAGAAGGATCAACATTAATAGTTCAAGAGGTGAGTAGGACCCTGGGAGAGGAGTGCTGGGGAAGCTGTGAAGTAAAGGTGGTGGCAGCATGTGGTACAAAGAGGAAATGCTGGGGACCGCAATTCTGCCATTGATCAAGCAATATGGGGACTCAGCCTTAAATTGCTAGAAATGATCCCTTTAACCCATTTCTCTCTATACACCATGGGATCGATCACAAAGCACCTGCAAGCTGGGGCCAGGGGCAGCCATGGCTCTCCTTCACTGATATTACGAGGTGAAATGACGAGGCTGTACAAACCCTTGGTCAGGTTAGCAGGGACCTGGGTCTCGTATCCTAGGAATAGTCTTCTGCATAGTACTTTGTACTTTACAATTTTAACATCTTATTGGAGCCTCAGGCTGATCCTGTGAGAGAGGTAAGGCAGATACTGTTTCCTTCATTTAGCAGGTGAGGAAACTGAGGCTCAGAGAAGATAAACGATGAGCCCAAAGTTACAGATAGAAAGTGACAGGGCTGGGGCTTCAAAGAAATCTGCACTTTTTCAACTCATTCTTACTGTCTCTCTGCACTGCAAATGCTATTGAGCCCAGTGTATTTCAGCTATACAATCAAGTTCGTTCACCCACTTGGGAGTTTGTTCTGATGAGATCTGCCCATTATTTCCCTAGGCAGTGATCCTGTTACATGAAGTGCTAGAGAACTTTGCAGACAAGCCCATCCAACGTATGGTAAAGGAGTCCTGGACACCAAGCCAAAAGCAAAGGACACCCGACTGGGGCATTGGGACAACTGGGACTTACTCCAACTCTGACCTGTTCGGGCCAGAGACATCCTTTTCTCCGGATCCCACAGGTATTCGTTCACGATCTGCCATTTCCGCCACCAGGCACTGCCTGTTTCCTGAGTCTGACTCTCTTCCTCCTCCTTTTCCTCTTCTTCTTTCTCCTCCTCTTCTTCCTCCTCCTCCTCCTCCTCCAAATCAGGTACCACCATCACCCGAGCCTCTTCTTCTGCTTCTTCCTCTTCATCTGCTAAGTAGTTCTGGTTCACTTCATCCTGATCATCCTGAAACAGTGACAAAACACAATCCCCTTTTTGGAGAAGAAAATTTCCAATGGCACATCCCACCAGCCAAAATGAATGGAAAACGACTCAATATTTGGAGATGCTTCAGATGTCCACTTACCCATACACATACCTGTTGTTACAAGAGGCAGATTTCTTTCTCTCTGTTCTTTTGCAGGAAATATCCTTTCTATGACCCATTTTGACCCAATATTCTTTCCATAGAGGTGCAAGTTTTATTCTCGGCTTCAGGCATTTGGGCTCTTCCCCTAGGACTGCTCATGTCATTACTCTGTCCTGGGGCCTTGGCTTCCCGCTTAACTTTGTCTGGCCTGTCAGGGCAGAGCTGAGCTCAACACTGGAGGATGGAGTAGTTTTAGACACTTGTGTCCGTGATGGCAAATTCTCAGTCTAAGCCAGCTTTGTCCTAACACCCTGTACACTTTCAGCTGCTCAACCTCACCATCCTAAGTTGTGTCTAAAAATAGCCTGGGACAGACATCAGGAGGAGAGGCCAGCTGCTGGACCCCTCCTCAAAACTTAGACTGCCTTCCCAACAGAAACAAGAGATGGGGGCGTTACTTGCTGCTTCTCTGACTGTTGCCCACAATGGAACCTCCTCCTGCCTTAAGCAGGTTGGACAGACCACCTGAGGGCTGGCACGGCAACTGATACTTCCTTCATCTTCCCCCCCACCAACCCCATACCCTAGGCAGAAATCTGGGCACGTAGTAAATGCTCAGCACATATTTGTTGATTGACTGATTGCAGCCATTACTTGAGATCTGAAACTGTAATCTTCTCCGAGTGGCTCTAAGAAAATTAAACAAACAAACAAACAAAAAACAACAACAACAAAAAAGAAAAACCCAGACTTCACCAAATGGTATTTCCAATGCCTCCCAGCCACGGGCTGGAGGGTTGGATCTTTGCTCTTTGTGGGTCTGAGGCCACCGTCCCTTCTCTCCCCTGTCCAAATCTGAAGAGTGGCGGGGCCTGTGCACCTGTTGGGGTTGGATGTGTCAAATGATAGAGGCCAGGGGCTCTGTGCTGCCCCCTCCCTGCCTGATTCCTCAAAGGCCATTTAGAGGACACTCAGCTAAAAGGGCTGCCATGGCCGGGGGGGAGGGTCAGAAAACTGGATTGTTCAGAATCAGTAAAAGTGATACAGCGTGACAAGGCTATACTCTCAGCATTCAGTCTGCCCGGCGCTATCTAGCTCTTGATTATAAGCACTCTTGAATTGCTCTCTAGTTTGTTCAAATGTACAGCTTTATGTCACGCGCCATATCAGCGCTGACAGGGACCTTGAAGATTCACTTCTCCATGTGAGGCCCAGAGAGGGGACAGGATCTAGCCGAAATCACTCAGCAAGGTCATGATAGAGCTGACAGTCTCAGAACCACGCTTCCTGGTACCCTGGACAATGATGCTTCTCACACTAGGCGGTTTAGCAGAGGTGGTTTATGGAGCACGACGATGTGGTAGAGTCTGTGTTCCCAAGACACTGAAGGTGCTTATAATCAGAGATTTCTAACTGACAAGGACTCACAGAGTAAGGCTTAGGAAAATAAACCTGAATGGATTAATAAATGTTCTTAAATCTCTTTCCCTTGTGTGTGAACATATGTACCCATTTGACCTCCAGAATGACATTCTGAGCACCCGGGGGCAGGGTCCATATTTTCTAACTCCTTGATGGCTCTCCACAGTGTGGAGCCCGCAGCTAGGTAACCAGCGGGTACTGAACAAACGTCAGTGATGACTGCCCGACTGAAAACTCCTGAACCAGAGCTCTGGGGGAATGCTCTCACAGAGCTTGCTGCTCTAGCCTCAGCACTCATTTGGACTGTAGTGGGTCGTCATCATGGCCCCCAGAGAATCTAATGCAACTGAGAATCTCAGAGAATTTGAAGTGTAACATTTCAACGTGGAGACATTTATATTCCCTTTATATTTTCTGGAAAACTTCCTTTTCTCTCCTTGTTGCCTCTTTGCCTGCCCTCCGCCGAGGAGGCAGCTGGCTTTGGCCTCAGCCTGATCTTATTTGTAGATATGAGCTCTCACGATAATCCCATTAAAGATGGCTTGTCATTAAAGCTTTACCCTCCCGGGAAGAATTAACCTTCTCAGAGCTAATTCCCCCACGGCTCTCACACTGCCTGAGCTTCAGGAACCGCAAATACCTTTTCCCCTCTCCCCTGCTTCCAGGTATAGGAGAACCTCACGTTGTACAAGAGAGGCACTTTTGTGCAACTAACTATTTAACGGAATCCAGTAGGGAATCCTTTGGTAATGAGAGGGTCTGTTTTTGTCAGTTTCCTAAAGTGGCACTGCCCTCATGTGATAGTGTGTGTGAGTGTGCTGGGGCCATCGTGTTGCCCTAAAAGGAAAGAGTCTGAAGGGCAGAAGGTGGCTCCATTTTGAGCACTCTAAATATATAAACATATAAACAAATGTATAAACAAACAGTATGACCCGAAAGATAAATTCGTGCCCTGCATTAACACCCTGTAAACATTCGAACAGTTGGTTAATTGTCAAAGAGACATTAGCACCCGATTATTCACTGCATCAAATAATTTCTTTTTAACTTTGATCAAGTAGCCCCTATAAAGAGCAAGATCCCCTGATGCATTTAAAATCCAAACCAGTTGACAGATAATTGAAATTATACACAACGCTTTAGCAGCATTATAGCGAGAAGATGCCAAGTAAGGAATAGTTATGTATGCCCTACAGACCGTGACTGCTCTGAGACCTGGAAGGGACTTTGGGGATGTCAAAAGAGAGATTCTACAAACTGTGGCTGGAAAGTTACGAGAAGCCCTCCGCAGGTTGATACGGGGTTGGAAGAATTCGTGTCTTCCTCTGCTGGCTGTCGACAGTCTCCACTTAGCTCCCTGGTAATATAAGTGGACATTCCCCAAGAAAAATGGATTAAGCTTTGTTTCTTCCTGGGGCCCAGATCACAACCCTCTCTGGGGGAGATTTCAGAATATACGTCCCCGCAAAAAAAACTACTGCATGCGGCATATATTCATGATTTCTAGCAAAGTAAACGCAAAGAAACTTTGGGTTCAAAAAAATTTCTAATGCACCCTGGAGATAAATGGTGACATTGAAGGTGGGGTGCGTGAGTGTTGGGCAGGGCGGGGTGGCAGGCAGGGAGGCAGTGGGCTAGGGAGTGGCATGCTGCAAATATGATGGAAAGAGCACAACATCAGAAGTCAGGAAACTTACATTCTCACTTTGGCTCTTCCAGTAACTTGCAAGTCACTCCTGTGCTCTGAGCCCCAGCAGCCTCCTTTACATAATGAGGGGTTCTGGAGAGGTGATGTCTAGGACTGCTCCCAACTTCTATCTAGGATTCCATGCTTTTAGCCATCGTTTGGAATTTCTGCTTTAGAAAAGAGCAGCTGGGTTCCTAAGAAGCTACCACCCAAAGCGACTGAGACAGCTGGGTAGGCAGCGCCTTTCATTTCCTCTTCCCCTTCCCTTCTTTCTTGGCTAAATTTCTTGCTATCGGAATGAAACCTCTATGCCCAGACTCCAAAAGGTCTGTTCAAATTCTAGACTCCCACGAAAAAATTTTAGAAGCCCCCTTATTCTCTGGCATCTTCCCCTTCCCTTATGTTTGTTGCACAGGAAGAGGGGCTTCCTCTTTCAATCCAGCAATTTAGGGTGCAGTGGGGTACTGGGAGTCACTGCTCGAGCTTGAAACAATGGGCTTCCTTAAACTTCACTGTTCCTGCCCATCTTAAGGAGAAGCAGCCCTAAGCCATGACCTATACAACCCCCAACCCACCCCACTAAGAAGGGACAGCAAAATATTCTGCTCCCTGGGACTCACAAGTCTGTAGCGATAACCGTAAGGAAAGGCCGGAGCCCTTCTGGACCGGAGCTGCCTTCTCATGGCTGTTCAGTGGGCAAAGACGCGGCAGAGGCAGGCAAGTGGCTGAGAGCTCTGGAGCTTCTGCTGGTACAGGAGACACTGGTTGCTGGGGATACTTGGCGCCTAGTAAAAGTGAACCCTCCTGGCATGAGCCCTTCCCCAAAATAATCTAACATGCCCCGCTCTCATTGGTTGGCCCCTTCCCTGAATCAAAGGAAAGCCCTTATGGAAAAGCAAGCTCATCATTACAGGGAGGGGGAGATATTCTGGGTCACGAGGATGAGCGACTCACCCCCCCCACCCCGAACTTCGTGTCTCTTCCCACTCCCTGCTCTTCTCTAGCGCCTGAGCTACTATGGGCCCAATGGAAATCTTAAGTTGTGTTCTTCTCAACTGAGAGTTGGATATCAGTGTGTGCAGGGGGTGGGGCGTGGGTGGGAGTTGGGGGTGAGGGGAGTTGGCCAAGAATAACTTTCTTTTTTCATAAGGCTGATCTCATGCAAAAGGATCTAGGGTGTCAGGAAAGATTCCCTTTGCTCTCCCCACCTCCCCACACACACGCACCAAGCCACCTACGATATTCCTTATTTGTGTCAATCCACCAGCCCCTTAAAGGTGGATTATGCGTTCTGATTTTAGAGGCCAGGCTCCTGCTTTGCCCCTCCCTGCCCAAAGAGGATCTTGGACATAAGAAGCCTTTTTCTAGCGTACATGTCAGCATGACCCCATCAGCACTACCCCTCACACACACACCCCTTGGAATCCTGGCCAAATTTCTGTAGTGGTTGAGATCTATATTTATCCCTTAGCATCAGGGCAGGGAACAAGCCAGAACTTTGCAGTGTCAGTTTCCCAGACATATATAACTCCTGAAGCCAATGTGGGATCCAACAAAAGAAAAATTAGTAAAAACAGCCAAGAACATTGTATAGCATTTTTGGTTTGTTTGGTTCACCCCACTGGAGCCTGGGTGGCTAAAAGGCCTAGGAGGAATATGAGATCCTTCACAAATCCCCTCCCCCCCATTACACCCAGGTGACTGAGAATGTTGCAGGTACTGAGATTCTGGGCACATTCATAACCAAGAAAGCCAGCCCAACCTCTTAGATAGACAGATTTATTCCTAATGCCAAGCCTAGGCTCTTCTGATGAAGACAGCTTCAATAGTGGTTAATTTAAAATATAGACTTCATTTGTTAGAACGTTATTACTCAGGATTCTTTCTTCCAGAGTCTCCCCCGATACCCTCATTTGAAGAGAAAGAGAACACTGACAAAGAAAAGAGAAACTCATTCCTCTTTTTGGATTTTAATAAAAGCAAAATATATTCCAGGGGATAACCTGGTCTCAGTAGACATTGAGCTTTATCTTTACACTTTCTCCACTCGAGATTTTTGTGTGATTCCTGATGTTAAGTATATGAGAAATCTGAAGCCCTTGGGAGCCTCAAAAACCAAACAGAGGATAGGTAAATTGGTCTTGTCTTACTAAGGCAGAAAAGACAGTACAGTCATGTTAGCAAGATTTAAAAAACTAGGAGTAGGGGGTAGCATTATTCACAATAGCCAAGATACGGATACGTGTCCTGTCAACAGATGAATGGACGAGGAAGGTGTGGTATATATGCATACAACGGAATATTACTCAGCCATGAGAAAGAAGGAAATCCTGCCATTAATGACAACATAGATGGACCTTGAGGGCATTGTGCTAAGTGAAATAAGTCAGACGGAGAAAGACAAATACTGTATGATCTCATTTATATGCGGAATGTAAAAAAGCCAAATTCATAGAAATAGAGAGTAGAATGGTGGTTACCAGAGGCTGGGGGGTGGTGGGGGAATTGGGGAGATGTTGGTCAAAGAGTACAAACTTCTAAACTTCTAGTTATGAAATGAATAAGCTCTAGGGAACTAATGTATGGCATGGTAATTGTGGTTAATAATACTGTACTACATACTTGAAAGTGGCTTTTTTTTTCCTTTCTTCTCTTCCTAGTCTTCCTTCTCTTCCTCTTTTCTTTTTATTCTTCTTTCTTTTAACAGTGTTTTTTTTTAACATCTTTATCGGAGTATAATTGCTTTACAATTGTGTGTTAGTTGCTAAGAGAGTAGATCTTAAGTGTTTTCACCATAAAAAATAAATGGTAATTATGTGACATGCTAGAGGTGTTAGCTAGCACTATGGTGGTAATCATTTTGTAATAGATATGTGTATCATATATATTGCACATATATACACATATATATGTGTATAAAATCACATTGTACACCTTAAACTTACATAATGTTGTATGTCAATTATATCTCCATAAAGCTGGGAGAAAAAACTAAGAGTGGGAGATAAAAGAGGATTTGGAGCAATGTGAACTCAGGTAACGAAATGTTCCATTCTCCAGAATCTCTCGTTCCCTAGCATTCTGGGTAATTTGGGGTTTGCCATATCCTTAATATATTTGCAGTGTATTTTGACTATAGCCCAGGCTGCCTTCTGGAATGCCAGCTGTTGGGTGGGGTAAAATAACAAAATCCCATAGGATCTCAAAGACAGAAATCTGTATGAGCTCACACTCAAAAGACTAAAGGAGAAACCATTCCTGCCAACTTTGGAAAAAAGCAATCTGCTTAACAGTGTAGCAGACTGGAGCCAGAAGTGGCCAATGGGGCTGCAAATGAAGCAGTGGCTACAGAGGCAAGAGAGGAGGGAGACAGGAGAGGCTTTGAACTTGATAGCAAGTTCAAAGGCAAATGATTCAAGTCCCTAAAACTATATGGCCAGTCCTTGTGCACAGATGTTAGCAGCTGCTTCTATAAGCCCCTTTTCCTGGTTGCCTGCCTCAGGAAAACCACCTGGTGGCTGATGGGGAACAGAAAGAGTCTTATGGACTGGGTTCTCCTGTTCCCAAAGGAAGGAAGAGAAGGTAGCACTTTTGAGAGATTCTTTGCTTCTGAGAGGGGCTAGTTTAAGGCATCTATTCCTGTGGGCTATTTACACAATCGTGTGTGTGTGTGTGTGTGTGTGTGTGAGGGGGAGTGTCCCAGAGCCATCAAAGAGCGGTTATGTACTTTCCCTGCCTAGGGATTGGCTAAGTCTTCAGGGAGTCTCTAGGAGGTCATGTGCAGTGGAGCTGAAGAGTTGTTTGCTGTTGGAGTCACCCAAGCATTGCTGAGTGCTCTCTAGAACCCCAGTCCCTTCCAGCAGTAGTGACCTTGAGGACTCTGAAGTCACAGGTGAGGAAACTCCAGGCTGGCCTAGGACCTGAGGCTGCCCATGAAGGCTGCCCAGCATAGGGTGTCATCTTCAAAATGTGTGGAGGAGGGGAAACTCACTTGGGACCGCAAAGATCAGGGAAGGCTTCCCAGAATAGGCGGGGTTTGGGCTGGACCTTGAAGGGCAATCCTTCAAGCTGGAACAGCTACTGCTCGACTTTGATGATGCCAGTATGGTCCCCAGTGCCCAAAGTTCCCCTCCTGAACAGCTAGCCTCTGAGTAGTGGCCAGCAAGCGTGGCCAGCAGGCTCACTGGCTAAGGCCAGAGGGTTTCTTTGACCTGAATGGTCCAGATAATGGCCCCAGATCCTTATTTCACTGAGTTCCAGGAAGAACCCTTAGCACATCACATTCCTGAGCAGAGTTTCCGTCTGTCGAGTACAGTTGTACAGTGAGCGATGCTTTCATTTCGAGGGACTGAGGGCTCTAAGTTGGTGACTATATAAGCTTAGACCCCCTAGGGAAACAATGAAGGCTTGGGAAATAGTGAGGTCCTTGTGGAGTTTCAAGCCTATTTCCAGTGGCTAAAAGGCACTAATGAGTATAATGCAGGCAAGAGACGTTGGTTCAAACAAACAACTAATTGGAATTAAGAGAAGAAGTGTGCAGAGGCCCCTAATGAATGGATATGCTAATTGGTCTTCTTTGCTAGCCCCTTGGGCTTTGGCTGTGACATAGACTAGCCTATTAGATGCCTGCTCTGTATTAGCTGCTGAATGCTGGGGCCCTTTATTGCCATGGTAACATTGATGTCGAGAGTCTAGCTGAGCCCCGGATCTCTTAATTTACTACTCAGGCGGCCACAATTCTTTGGGTTTTATTATTCTTCATGCCCCGGGTGCCAGAGTGGCAGTGAATCATGCTTATTCATCCTCTGCACCACCCACGGTGTCTTTGAATAAGTCAGGGTGTCTCTTACTGTGTGTGATGAGCAGATTATTAAGTTCGAGCCTGTTTCTGCCTTAGCTAGACTAGTGCCTCTCAGAAACCCAATGTACCTCTCTAACCACTTGCTTACCTGACGCATCAGATGGCTTTTGGCAAGCGGAGTGATGGCACTGCAGTGGGCTGGCAGAGGCCCAGCCTCCCAGGAGTTTTGCGCTTGCTTGGTGGGCAGGGAGAAGCAGAGCAATATAGGTGGGACAGCACCCACCAGGAGAATGAACCTTGGAGACACATGCCATCCAAAGGGAGCAGTCAGAAGGGGAGAAGAGTCACTGCAGAGAAGGTCCTGGCTGGGAACTGTGGTGCTGGAAGTTTCAGTCTCTCTAGGGTCAGGGGGAAGGGTCTGGGTAGAAAAGGCGATCCCTCGTTCTTCGTGACTCCAGAGGAAGGGAGCAGCCCCCAAAAGCTAGAAGTTACTAGGAGGATGGATTTCACTTTATTTTCTCAAAGACCCTTGTTTAAAAAAAAAAAAAAAAAGCTGGTCACAGAGACCAGCTGCCTCTGAAACTTAGTAAGTAACCTGTCACATGAGCTGCCCATACTTTGGTCTCTCAGTATAGAGATGTTCTAAGATGTTCTAAGCGTGCACAGCCAGGGGGTGAAGAGTAGGATGGAGGGTTTGCTAGATGACCTCTTAGGACTCTTCCAATTTTGAAATCTTTTGTGTCTATATATGATGTTGTTTAATTTATCAGGACATATGCTAAACTTGGGTGATACTTTATATGCACATGTGCTTGCTTTAACAGCGCAAATGCTAAAATTGGGATGATACTCTATATGTGTTTGTCTGTGTCTATCTCCAGCCATAGATGAAACCTTGCAACAGGTGCAGAGGTATTTTCCTGACACCCCTGTTGCTAAGAAATGGGCAACCTGAAACTAAAGATAAATCGGTCAATAACCCCCCAAATTACAAATGACTGTTGCTAGCAGGAGAGAGTCTTGGTTTTTGTGGGGTTTTTTTGTTTTCCATTTCACTGCAGCATTTGACTGGGCATCCTCATGGGAGAACTGGCAGACTAGAGAAAACTGTGGGCTACACAAATTCAGAGCACCTTTACAAGGTTTTTCTTTCTGTTTATTGGGAATGGAGGGTGTAGGGTGAGAGGAAGAGGTTTTCTTGAGCTAACTAGAATCTAAGAGGTAGCATTTTCCCCTGTGACAGGCTGGACAGAGAGCTGTAAACATAAAGACAGTCAATCAAGTGTGCAAAGCACAGAAAGGGGCTGTTAGGCAACACCGGTCTTTTCCACCAAAGCCTGCAAGCCTGTTTATTATCAAACAGCAGCATTTCCCCACACAAAGGACAATGATATTAATCCAACCTGAACCCACTCTGGATTCAGCAAGCACCAGTCAGAAATCACAGTGGCTCTCAGCTGCCTCTTAAATCAAAATCAAATTCATAAGCAAGAGCTTAAGGTCTCTCCATCAACATCCCTGCTTGGTTACTCACTTGCTGTAAGACCACAGGAATGCCAATTGATTTCTCTATTAAACCATCTCTCCACCTTTAAAGATAATAAGTCCAGTGTCCCTGCTTCCTCACTCTCAGGAATGCTGTGGGCCTAGAACTCTTCAGAAGAAAATGGCAAGAGAATTCTGAAGTTGGGTGGAATTATTGCTCATTAGGGAGTATATAGCTTAGTGTTTAAAAGCATGGGCTTTATAAGTGGTACTGGATTTGAATCCAGTTCCCACTCTTAATAGCTGTGTAACCTTAGAGAAGTTACTTCACTTCTCTGAGCCTCAGTTTTCCCATCTGTAAAATCATCAGATTGGCATAGGATCAAATGATGTAATTTATGTACAGTGCTTGACTTAGTTCTCTCAATTATTATTATCATTATTATTATTGATAATAATACAAACCAAACAAACAAAAATACCTTGTCCGTTTCAAGGGCGCTTCCTCACAAGGCCAATGACCAGAGTAGGGGAGAAAGCTCCCTCGGGTTGTAGGCAATGCCCCCATCTGGCCTACTAATGTCTCTCATGCTAGGGATTTGGGGCCAGGCAAGAGGGAGAGGGTATTTGGAGGTGGAGTGAGAGGTGAAATGTGAAGGCAGACATGCTAAGCCTGAGGTATTTTGGAGGCAGATAAGGCCTTGGAGGACCCTCATTCACATCACACCATGTAAAACAGCAGTTCAAACTTCAGTGCACTCAAGAATCACCATAAGAGCTTGTTAAATGTGCTCATTCCCGATTACTCCGCAGATTACTTATTAATTTCAAAGGGAAAATGTACCTTTGCAATGAAGAGTTCTAGAAGACACCACCTTACATAAGTGATCAAATTTAGCATCACCAGTAACAGGGCAATTGCATGTGAACCTCCTGATGTGACACAATGGGAAGTAAACAACATTACTTCTGTAGTATTCTTGCCAAAGATGTTTAATATGAATCTAATCATAAGGAAACAATCAGACGAATCCAGACTGTAAACAAGACAAAGGACGTGGACTCTTCAAAAATATCAGTATCATTAAGAAAAAAAGCCAAAGGTACTGTTCTAGAATCTAGATTAAAAGAGACTAAAAAGAAAAGACAATCAAATGAAATCCATGATTCTTGACTGAATCCTGTATCAACACAAACAGCTAGGATGTTTTGGAGATAATTTGAGAAATTTTGATATGGACTCAATATTGAATAATATTATTCTATCAATGTTACATGTCTTGGATGTGAGATGGTGTTATTATTATGCAAGAGAATGAGAGAATGCTTTTGTTTGTAGGAAATACATGCTGAAGTATTTAGGTGCAAAGTGGCATGATACCTGCAAGTTAATTTCAAATGTTGTAGCCAAACACATACATGTTTTTATTACATGTGTGTATGTGTGTATGGAGAGAGAGCATATGTGCAAATCTAAAATGTTAATTTCCAGGTGAAGGATATGCTGTTATTTATCATAGTTTACTTTCAGATTTTTCCAAACAAAAAGTTGGGAGCAAAACATAAATTCTTTCCTACAGCTCCATCCCACATGTGCCTTCTCATAGCCTCAACACTCCCTTGCACCCCGGTTCTTAGATGCCTAATATCCCCTACTGCATAGCATCAGGAGATAGTTGGAGTTAAGGAGACATGAAATCAGGGAAAGCTCCATGAAGGCAGCTACACCTGAGCTTGGCCTCCAGGGTTGGGGCAGGATTTTGCTAAACAGAGATAGGAGGAGAAGAACTAGAAGAAAGAGGCAACAACTCAAATGAAGCTTGAAGAATATAGAACAGAGATCCTCAACTTTAGTGGACACAGAGTCATGTGGGGAGCTTGTTACCTATGCAGATTCTCTGATCCCGACTCCAGAATTCTGATTCTGTAAGCCTGAAGTTGGGCCCAGAAATCTGAAGGTTTAAAGCACGAAGATGACTCTCCTGCAGGGGTTTGAGGACCATGATTTGGGAAACACTGGCATGGGCAGCTGCCTATTCCACATACACACAGAACTGGCCCTGTCTCTCTCGTGTTCACCTATGAATCTCTCACAGGTGAATTGTCACCAAGGCTGATGTAAACCTTCAGGGGAAGTCCTCTGTACTAGACCTGTTAGTCACGGTGTCTGCCGTGTCCAATACTCTGCTCACTGCCTCCTGGTCAGGAAAGCAAATCCAGCTAGTTGTGGCATAGGGGTGACCTTGACTGTACCAGGAATGGGCCGCAAGATTTGGTGACAGATAAGGTAGCCAGGCACAAAGAGTTCTGTCCAACAGGATTGATGGTATCAAGCTAAGGCAATCAGACCAGCAACCTGTGGAACTGTTCATATAGACTACGGAGAGAATTTTCTAGTCCCTGGCAAGAGGAGAATAGAGCAGACTTACAGAGGGAAGCAGGGCCATTATACAAGAGGAAGGGAACGTGATGCTGAGGACTAGGGCTGCTTTGGAATCTAGGAGTCTTCCAGGCTATGTGTATCATCATCATAATCTTTCTTTTCTTGAGGTATCCTAAATAGACCTCTGTTATCTATGATAAAAGGATTAAATTAATGTGCCTTCTATGAGGTTCCCAGTTCTTAGAGAACTGCTAATGCCCACACTGAAAAAGAAAGTGTCTCTGGGGCATGTTGCTGCTCACCTGAGGAGCTGGCAGGACAGAAATAAGCTAGTTGTTTCCTTGTCTCTTGCCTCTTCAAACAGACATACAGCTCAAGAAAAGAAACCCCGAGCCTACTTTCTCGAGACCCTCCTTATTTCATACATGCCTGCATCCCAAATGCCTCCCTTTCCTATCCCCAGTCCTCCTTGCTTGGTTCACCATGGTGGAAACTCCAAGTTATGTAGCCCTTTTCTGAACTGTTTGCTTCCCATCAACTCTGGCTCCAACCCAAGCGGCGCCCTGCTTGGTAAATCCATGCCTAGAAGTCAAGAAGTGAAACAATCATCCTCTGTTCAGACAAGAGCAACAGCTGCTAGAGGGGGTCAGGAAGGGGAGAGCCGAAGGCTGTGGGGAGGTTAATTCTACTGCTCGAAACTGCCAGTGGGCCATTCGACCAGGAGAACTGGTTATCTGGCTGGACTCTCAGACCCAAAGGCACCAGCACATTGTAGATTTTGGATGCAGGGTGGTGAAAGAAAAATTCATGGTCCAGTCATACTTTAGGACTCCCAGTCCTCAGCTCTTCGCAGTACATCAGTCCTTACACCACCCTTCCCCCCTGCCTTTGTGGAAGGAAGCATGATGTGGCTAGGCATTGACGTTGTCCTGCCCTTTGCCTCCGGAGATTCTGTCTTATGGCAGGATGACCAGAAGCTGTCAAAAGGAAGATTCCTCACCCTACTCCTCTACCGCCTGAAAACTAGGACACTAGCCTCTGAACTCACTAAATAGACAAGGTATAGAGAGGAATTCTAGCCCTAGATCTGCTATGAACGTACAGTATAATGTTGGACTAGTTAGGCAGTTAAACTCTTTGGACCTGTTTCCTCAAAGGGCTGTTGTGAGGATAGCATGCAATCACTCTGGTGCAAATGCTAGACAAATCATCAGGCCTTCTGGTAGAGCAGTCCTCTGGGGACATGATAAGGGGGAATGGCCTCACTCCTCCACAGCCTCCTGTTTCCCCTCTCCCCAACGCTATAGCGGCAGCTGTAGCTCCAGCTTTAGTGAACAGAGAGAATGATTGCCTGACATCCCAACATTGTTGAAGCTAAAAAGAGTTTGTAGATAATAAGAGCAAAAGACCTATATGAACAAAAGGGGTATTTGGGACTCCTGAGATTAGAAATGTCTACTGAAACCACTTTATACAATTAATTTGGGGGTTAGAAATATGTGGAAAATGTGATCTTGGGATCCCACCATTGTATACCCCCTGAACTACTACCTAGGTGGCCCAACAAGGATATAGAAGGCCCAGTGCTTTTTGATGTAGAGCTTGGCAAATAACCCCCAAAGAGCTAAAACTAGCCGGTTATTTATGAAGTATCTAAGGTGCTCCAGTTGTTGTGTCCTCTGGGAACTTTTGTTCATCAGGATGAATATGCCTGACAAAAGCCTGACTATTACAAGAACCATAACCCTGGGCAAATAGCGCGATTAAGCAGATAGGATGATAGATTAAAGACTTCCATTAACCTAGGAGACAGAGGGAAAGACAATTATAATCAGACACTTTAAACCTCTTCTCTGCTTAATGGAACACCCAAATCATCCAACCTGAAAAGTAAAGTCAGGTCTAGTGACACATAGGTATCGGAGAAGGGCAGGGAGGAATGACATCATATGATGCAGCAACTACTCCTGTGTACGGCTCAGGAAGCAACAGCATCCTGGGAAGAGAGTGTGGGTTCTGGAGCCAAACAGATACGGGTACAGTTCCCATTTCTGACACTTCACCTGTGTAACCATCAAGACTTGTGATGGTTCTGAGATTTTATCTTACTTGCAAGCTAACAAGTTAGCCTGCCACATTTTTTTCATGGATGCTGGCAGAAGACATGAGACTCCTGGGTCAGCAATAGTAGTAGCCAGAGTATAAGCTTTTTCTTGTGTCAGTTCCCCTTGCCCCCAAGTCTCATAGGAGCTACTCAGAAAGGGCCAGGTGACACCTGCACATGCAGTGGGTTGTGTTACAGGAGAGCAACACTGAGCTTAATGAGTCTGAATCTTTCATGATGGGCAGTAAGTTTGCCTTTCCATTGCTCCACAGGGAGACACTGTGTCTTCCAAAGCTGTTCACTATACAGATATCCTTGAAAACATAGTCCAGAACCATGTCAGTCAGTGTCTCTGTCCACAAGATGTGCAAAAACATGAGAGATCCATGGGAAATTGTCTCACAATAATGATCATTAGCAAGTGATTGAACCTCTTTGAACCTCTTCTTTTTCACCTGTAAAACATGTATTATAATATGGCCTATCTCATGGAGCTGTGAAGATTAAATGAATTCATACATGTTAAAGCACTAGACACCTAGAAGATGCTCAACAAGTGTTAATTTCATTCCTCTCACCCTCATTTTCTCACCACTGTTACTAGAAGGCCCTACTATTCCACACTTCCTGTTTTGTTCCTGCAGTCACTTCATGGCTTCCCAACGAAGACTTCAGTTTATTTCTCACCACCTTTTCTCACTCATTTGCTAGTTTCCATCTACATCCCGTCAGGATTTAAGTCCCGCTTAACTAATTAATTAATTATTTATTTAAAAGATATTGATAGGACACTGACTGTGTCAGGTACTGTGCTGGGTGCTGGTGATACAACAAAGAATGAAAAAGACATGGTCAACAGCCTCATGGAGCATGCCCTTTCATTGGGGAGATTGACATTAAACAGATAAGTCAGAAATTATTGGTCACCAAGAAAGCATGACATATGGAAGAGAGCATTATCCCCATTTCCCTCATTTGATCCGCACTGCCTCACTGAGAAACACTGTCCACGTAGGAGCATATCTCTTACCACTTTTCCTTGATGGAGTCAGCTTCACTCCTGGGCCCTAACTAGGTGAAAGGTCAATCTAAACTTGTGGACCAGCTAGGATGTAGAACACTGTCCAAGGAGTGGAGTCCTATTACTTTCCAAGACAGGCAGCAGCACTGGTGATAGAAAGTAGGGTCAGAGAAATAAGGCTTCTGTAATCTGCTGAGGACTTGAAAGAACAGATCCCAGCTGACATTAACAGACATTCTTTAAGAGAAAATACAGCTGCCAAAGGTGGTTTTTGTTTCTTTGTTTGTTTGTTTTGGCCGCACTGCGTGGTGTGTGGGATCTTAGTTCCCTGACCAGGGATCCAACCTGGGCCCGGGTTGAAAGCTCTGAGTCCTAACCACTGGACCACCAGGGAATTCCCCAAAGGTGTTTTTGAAAGCAAATCTGTTGGCCTTCACTTTTAAGGAACCTACACAGTGCCCTCATTTTTCACAATTAATTAGCTACACAAACCTTCCTCCCCTTCTTCAAAGGTCAGCCTCACCTCTGGCATATAAAGAAATGATCATGCACTCCAAACCAGCGAGATATTTTCTCTTCCTTCTCCTAGCTGAATATTTTTTTTCTCCAATAGGATTGTAAGAACCTTGAAGGCAAGACCTGTACCTTACACTTCCCTTGTAACCCACTTCTACTCTTTCCCTTCCCAGCAAAGCCTGCATCTGTTCAGTGACAAAAATCTGTTCTCAAAAAAAACAAAAACAAAAACAAAAACCTAACTAAAAAAAGGAATGATGATGTGGAACGGCATGGTGTTTACAAGCATATTTGTGGTCATTTTATTTATAAAAATTCCCAGACTTCTCTGGTCAGTCACTCTTATGGTATCAACAAAAACATTTTTTTCACAAGTATATTTTGTTAGCCCAAACAGATCCGTCTCCCTAGTTTCACAGATAGAAAGTCAGGTGCTAACTTGAACCAATCCCGTGCTAGTACAGTACTGCTAGGAATAGAAACAAGGAAACATTATCCCTAACTCTCTTTAATCATTAGCTCGGTCTCTTTCTTAGTCTAATCCCCTTGATCATGAGTCAGGGACCTTTCCAAGCGGTATGCCAAGACTTATGTCACTGTTCCTCCCCAGGGCAGGGGGCAAGGCGTGATTAACTTCAGGGGAGGGCACGAGAGAGAAGATTGTTACCTCACAGCTATTGTAATTTGGAGGTCAAGGGGAGAAGCCAACTCTTTGGAGAGAATGAGATTGGAGGGAACTTTGAAATGCTTGTAAGGAGACCCTCACAAGACGGGAAGAAGCTATGACAACTGCAAAAATTAGCCCAGGCACTAAATCTGGCTGTTCACTTATCATGATTGAACCTAGGAGACTTTGGAAAGTCAATAATTCCTTACTTGGTTCTAGAGAGGAAGACGGTGTAATGGGGAAAGCATAGAATTTTGACTTTGATAGCCCACTATACTTAATTAAGTCTAAAGTTAATATATTGACATACCTCTTAAAAAATGTGAGCAACTTAGAGCACTATAACTGTAATCACTTCTCTCCAGACATTTCCTCCTTTAAAAAAAACTGTGGAATATAATATACATACAGATTTTAAAATAGACTTTGTTTTTTTTTTATTTTATTTATTTATTTTTTGGCTGCGTTGGGTCTTCGTTTCTGTGCGAGGGCTTCCTCTAGTTGCGGCAAGTGGGGGCCACTCTTCATCGCGGTGCGCGGGCCTCTCACTACCGCGGCCTCTCTTGTTGCGGAGCACAGGCTCCAGACGCGCAGGCTCAGTAGTTGTGGCTCACGGGCCTAGTCGCTCCGCGGCACGTGGGATCTTCCCAGACCAGGGCTCGAACCCGTGTCCCCTGCATTAGCAGGCAGATTCTCAACCACTGTGCCACCAGGGAAGCCCCTAGACTTTGTTTTTTAGAGCAGTTTTAGGTTGATAGCAAAATTGAACAAAGTACAGAGAGTTCCCATATACCCCCTACCCTCCCCCACACACAACCTCCCCCACTATCAGCATCCGCCACCAGAGGGGTACATTTGTTACAATCGATGAACCTACACTGACACATCAGAATCACCCAAAGTCCTTAGTTTACAATGTTGTACATACTATGCATTTTGACAAGTGTATAATGGCATGTATCCACCATTACAGTATCATACAGAATGGTTTTACTGCCTTAAAAATCCTCTGTCCTCCATCTATTCAGCCCTCCCTCTCCACTAACCCTTAGCAACCACTGACCTTTTCACTGTCTCCTTAGTTTTACCTTTTCCAGAATGCTGTATAATTGGAATCATGCAGTAGGTAGCCTTTTCAGATTGGCTTCGCTCACTAAAGTATATACGTTTAAGTTCCTCCATGTCTTTTCATGGCTTGATAGCTCATTTCTTTTTAGTACTGATTACATACAAATGTGATGCATAAAATATTATCGTGTAGCCTAATGAAAAAATTTTAAAAGCTAATGCCATAGGGAAACCACTACCCAGGTCAAGAAATAGAAGATTGACAGCACTCAAGAAGTAACCATCCTCCCGTGTGGACTTCTAAAAGACAACTAGTTTGGACTCTTCAAAATATAAATAAGATGAAAAGAAAAAGTGGAAGGTTTGTTTTAAGTTAAAGAAATCTAGAGAGACAAAGCAACAAAATGCAATATGTGAACCTTGTTTGGTTATTGGTTCCCCACCACACACCACCCAAAAGAAGGCCCATAAAAGACATTCTTGGAGAAATTTGAATATGGACTGTTTATTAGATGATGTATAAAATTATGTTAATTTACTCAAGAATGATAATAGTATTATGGTTATATAGGAAAATGTCCTTATTTGGGGGAGATGCATGCTGAAGTATTTAGGGATGTTTCCTGATGTCTGCAACTTATTTTGATATGGCTCAGCAAAAAATATATATGGATATATATGGAAGTTCCACTTCTGGCAGGACAATGTGAGGAGCTCTGTGGACCAGCTCTCCAGTGAAACTGGTGAAAATTATGAAAAAATACGTACAACCATTAAAAAATCTCTGGAAATTATCCTAAGGACATACAGAAAATGAAGAAACATCTACTCAAGAAAAAGTCTACTAAAATTTGATTAGAACATGGGGAGTATGTGGTATTGGAACCAAGACCCATTCCCTTCCTCCCCCTTTTCTAGCTCTGCAAGAAGGAAACTCCTCTCCGGATTGGTGCAAGCAAGAGCACAGGGCTCCACCTTTCCCTAGCTCCCAGTTGGAAGGCTATCTTCTTAGAAGGCGCAGGATGTGAGCTTTTCTCATCTTGCCCTTAGCTACCTGTCACTGAGGCTAAGATCCAGTGACTATGGCCAAGAGGTGCAGGCTTCCTTCTTTTACCCAGCCACCACTTGTGGGATGGAGGCTCTACCCTGGGCACGGCACCGCTGACAATACTGGGGCCCCATTACGCTTGTTCTGGCTTGTAAGGTGGTGGTTCTGTGCTGGGAGAAGCAAGCCTAGAAAACTTGAGGCTACTGCCCTCCATTCCACCGAATACTAACCTCCTAGAAGCCGAAGAGAGGAAGGAGCAGAAAAATTATTTGAAGAAATAATGGCTAAAAACTTCACAGATTTTTTGAAAAACATTTGTCTACACATCCAGGAAGCTCCATAAACTGTAAGTAAATACAAAACAAGACAAAAACAGGAAATGCAAGGAAATACGAAACAAGGAATTCATAAAGAACTCTTACAACTTGATAATACCAAGAGAAATAACCCAATTAAAAATTGGGCAAAGGATTTGAATAAACATTTCTGCAAAGAAGAAATGCAAATAGCCCATAAGCACATTAAAAGGATGCTTGACATCATGATTGATCAGAGAAATGCAAATTAAAAGCACAACGAGATGCCATTCACACCCACTAAGATGGCTATAATAAAAGGTCAGATAATAACAAGTGTTGTCAAAGACTTGATAAAATTATAACCCTCATATACTGCTGGTGGGAATGTAAAATGATGCAGCCACTTCAGAAAACAGTCTGGCAGTTATTCTAATGGTTAAACATAGAGTTACCACATGACCCAGCAATTCAACTCCTAGGTACATACCCAAGAGAAATGAACACACATGTCCACACAAAAACTTATACACAACTGTTTATAATATAGCAGCATTATTCATAATAGGTAAAAGGTAGAAACGACCCAAATGCCCATCAGCTGGTGAATGGATAAAAAAGATGTGACATATCTATACAATGGAATATTATTTGGTCATAAATAAGAGAGAAGTGCTATTATAGACTGAATTATGCCCCACCCCACCCCCGCAAAATTATATGTTGAAGCCCTAACCCCCAATGTGACTGAATTTGGACATAGAACCTTTAAGGAGATAATTAAGGTTAAATGAGGTGCTAAGGGTGGGGCCTTAATCCCATAGGAATGGCATCCTTGTAAGAAGAGGAAGAGATACCAGAGATCTTTCTCTTTGCAGGCACACAGAAGAAAGGCCATGTGAGGACACAGTGAGAATGTGGCCATCTGTAACCCAAGGAGAGGTCTCACCAGAAACCAACCCTGGTGGCACCTTGATCTTGGACTTCCAGTCTCCAGAACTATGAGAAAATAAGTTTGTTGTTTAAACCTCCCAGGTTGTAGTATTCTGTTATAGCAGACCAAGCAGACTACTACAATTACTGACACATGCTACAACATGTATGAACCTTTAAGATACTAAATGAAAGAAGCCAATCACAAGAAACCACATATGATTCCATTTATATGAAATGTCCATAATAGGCAAATCTATAGAGACAGAAAGTATATTAGTGCTTGTTGGGAGGATGGGAGGATAGGGAATTGATAGCTAAAAGTATGAAGTTTACATCTGAGGTGATGAAAATGTTCTAAAATTGAATATGCTGATGGTTGCATATATTCATGATTATACTAGAAACCATTGAGTTGTACATTTAAAATGGGTGAATTGTATGAGATATGAATTACATTTCAATACAGCTGCTAAAAAATATATGTAAGAAAAAAATATATATATGTAAGTATACATGGAGAAATATAAAGCAAAATGCCAAAATGTTAGCAACTGTTATATCTAACTGGAGGGTACATGAATGTTACTTGTATTATTCTTTCAACTTTTTCTGTATCTGTGAAATTTTCCATAATAAAAAATTGGAAAAAAAATAGAAGTCCTCCAGTGTGTCCCTTCCTGATCACTCCCATTTTTCCTCTTCCAAGAAATAACCAATATCCTGACTTTTGTTAATCATGTCCTTGGTATTCTTTATAGTTCTACCACCTCTATGTATGAGTTCCTAAACAATGTAGATTAGTTTTTCCTGTTTTTCTGCTTTATATACATGGAGTCATACAGTAAGTAATATTTGTTCTTGGCTTGTTTCCATCAATGTCATGTTTGTAAGGTACATTCATGTTGTTGCATGTAGCTGTAGCTCATTAATTCTCACTGCTGAATAGTTTTCCATTGTTTGGAAATATCACAATGTTTTACCCTTTCAACTGCTGGTCAAAATTCAACTGCTTGAATTTTGGCTTATTCAAGTGTAAGGGCTATTAAGACAGTGCTGCTAAGAACATTCTTGCACATGTCTTTTGATGAACATATACACAAATTTCTGTTGGGTGTATACATAGGAGTGGAATTGCTGGGTCACAGAAAATGCATTAGTTTCAAATCTGCTAGATAATGCCAAACTTTTTCAAAACGGTTAAATCAAATTACATTGCCACTAGCAGTGTGTCAGAGTTTCTGTTGTTCCATATCCTTGCCAACAGTTGGTATTGTAAGGATTAAAAAAAAAAACAAAAAAACCAGCCACCATTCTGGTAGATGTGTGGTGGTATCTCATAATGGTTTTAATTTGCATTTCTCTGATAAAGTTAAGGACATTTTCATATGTTTATTGGCCATTTGGATTTCTACTTTTGTGAAGTAAGTGTTTATGACTTTTTGCCCATTTAAAAAATTTTCTTATCATTTTCCAGCAGTTCTGTATATTTCCCAAGTCCTAGAACTTTATTTGCTACATATATGTTACAAGTATCTTCTGCTACTGTATGGATCAATTTTAATTTTCTTCATGGTATCTTTTAATGAACTGTTTAATTTTAATATAATTAAAGTATCAATTTTTTCTTTTATGGTTAATAGTTTTGTGTACTGTTTAAGAAGTTCTTAAACTTCCAAAGCTGCGAACATAATCATTTACATTGTAAAAGCATAATTTTGCCCTTCAGATTTAGATGTATAATCTACTTGTACTGATCTTGGGGTATTAATTGAAGTAAGGGTCCAATCTCTTTCCTTTTTTCCATATTGGTACCCAATTGTCCCAGCACCATTTTTGAAAAGAAGCATCTGTGTCTCTTGGCTATTCTTTCAAAAAGAATTTGCCATCCAGCTGCAAGGAGTGCAGTTAGCTGTCAGCCTCAAGGTGCAGCACCTTTGAGATCGCTAAAGCATTTAAGCAGAAGCCAAGCTCTTCCCACGCAGCCCCTAGCCAATGAGTGAGCATGGGAGGCGTACTAAGGCCTGATCCTTTCTGCCCATTGAGGGATTCCTCTAATGAACTCTTCATCCAGGATGCCAAAACTTTCACAATCTGAGGTTCTCCACGCCCAATCCTGCTTTCCCTTCCTTTCAAACATTACCCTCCAATAAACCTCTTGTACTTTGTACTCCAGTTCATTGTCTCCTTACCAGAGGACCTAAACTAACACATCTGCTACCAGGAGTGATCCAAGAAACCAGGCAGTAAAATGGAATTTGGGAGATGGGATTACTCACTACCAGGCTGTCAACGTAGACCCCGTCCCCAGTGGTATGTGGGTATGGATTGTCCCAGGCACCAGATGGTGGCGCACTTGCTAAAACTTTCACAAGCAGTGTCTTGGGGAAATGTTCTGTGGAAGGGAATGCCTTGCCAGTGCAATGATTCAGGCTTTTGGGAAATGGGTTGGTGCGGGGTGGGGGGTGAGAGGGGAGGAGAGGGAATCATACAAAGACAATGAGATTTTCCAGCTGTCATTTAGTTGCATTGATACCTACAGAAGGCTAATGCAAAGGTGAGGGCTGTTAACAAACAAATACTGTGAAATCCAGAGTGTCTGTTTGGTAGCTTACACCAAAGCTCTTATCTTCTGCAGTGGAAGAACAGAAAAAAAATCTCAAGACCAAACTCAGGATTTTAAAGAATCCAGGTTCTTTAATCCAGGTTTAAAACTTCGAATCCAGCTTCGAAGATGACTGTTTGGTGGAGGCAAGGCTACTTTGTTAAAATCAGAGTCTTGGTTGGGAAAACTTGGGACACATGTTGATGAGTGACCCTGAACATTTTGACGTCTCCCTTAGTTCGTTTGGGCTACTATAACAAAATACCACAGATTGGGTGACTTATAAACAACAGAAATTTATTATTCACAGTTCTGGAGGCTGGAAGTCTGAGATCGGGGTGCCAGCATGGTTGGGTGAGGGCCCTCTTCCCAGGTCTCAGACTTCTCTCTGTGTCCTCACATGGTGGGAGGGGCTAGCGAGCTCTTTGGGGTCTCTTTTATAAGAGCACTAATCGCATTCATGAGGGCTCCACCCTCATGACCTAATCACCTCCCAAAGGCCCCACCTTCTAATACCATCACATTGGGCATTAGGATTTCAACATACGAATTTAGGGGGGACACAATCATTCAGATCATAGCAGCTCCCCAAGCTAGCATTGCCAGATTTAGCAAATAAAAATATAACAAAAATTAAAATATTGCATAGGACATACTTATACTAAAATTTTATTTATTTATCTGAAATTCTAATTTAACTGGGCATCCTGTCAATTATCTGACACCACTACCCCAGGCCCCTCTGCACCCTCAGAACCTGCACAGATGGCCCATTCCTTCTTCTTTTCTTTAATACAAATTTTATCCACATTGTTTTTTTAAAATTTATTTTTATTTATTTATTTATTTATTTTTGGCTGCGTTGGGTCTTCGTTGCTGTGTGCGGGCTTTCTCTAGTTGCGGCGAGCAGGGGCTACTCTTCTTTGAGGTGCACAGGCTTCTCATTGTGGTGGCTTCTCTTGCTGCGGGGCACTGGATCTAGGTGCACGGGCTTCAGTAGTTGTGGCACACGGGCTCAGTAGTTGTGGCGCATGGGCTTAGTTGCTCCGCGGCATGTGGGCTCTTCCTGGACCAAGGCTCAAACCCATGTCCCCTGCATTGGCAGGCAGATTCTTAACCACTGCACCACGAAGGAAGTCCCCCATTCTTTTTTTTAAGAAATAGCACTCCAGCCCACCCCCATGTGGGAAGACACTGCAGAGGCCTCTTTCCCTCAAGGCAACAGGAGACCCCCCCTCAGGATCTGCCCCCACCTCTTCTCCTGTTGGGCAGGCATAGCTGCATAACCCATCTAAGAACAACATGGGCCTGATAGGAGAGGACAGGGCCTATAGCCCAAGGGATCCACACAAATTAGCTAGAATGTGTCAGCAGCAGTCAGAAGGGTATTCATGGGACTTGATTTTGAGGGTGCTCAATCAAGGGGGCCATGTCATAAGACTGGATAAGGGAGAGTTTATTGATCTGGGGGTACTCTCTTGGGTTACAAGGTCTAATCGTTGTAATAGTTCATTTTATGTGTCAACTTGACTGGGCTAAGGGATGCTCAGATAGCTGATAAAATATGATTTCTGCATGTGTCCGTGCGAGTGTTTTTGGAAGAGATTAACATTTAATTCAGTAGACTGACAAAGAGATCCACCCTCACCAATGTGGACAAGCATCATTTTAAAAGGCGAAGGAAGGGCGAATTTCCTTTTTCTCTTCTTGAGCTAGAATGTCCATTTTTCCTGCCCTCAGACATTGGAGCTCCTGGTTCTCAGGCCTTTGGACTCAGAAGAAATTATAGCACCAACTTACCTGGTCTCCGGCTTATAGACAGCAGATCATGGGACTTCTGGCCTCCATAACCATGTAAGTCAATCCCTATAAATTTCCTCTTATATATATCTATATATATCCTATTGATTATATTTCTCTGGAGAGCCCTTATTAATACAGATTTTGGTATTTGGGGTGGGATACTGCTGTAACAAATACCTAAAAATGTGAAAGCGGCTTTGGAACTGGGTCATGGGTAGAGGCTGGAAGAGTTTGGAGGTGCGTGCTAGAAAAAGTCGACATTGCCATGAATGGACCATTAAAGGCGATTTGCGTAAGGGCGCAGAAGAAGGTAAGAGTGTAGAGAGAGCTTCAGTCTTCTTAGAGAATACCTAAGTGGTCATAAACAGCCTGGTCACAGTATGTCATGGCATGGACACTAAAGGTCATTCTGATGAAGTCTTGATGGAAATGAGGAACATCTTACTGGAAAGTGGGGGAAAGGCCATTCTTGTTATAAAGTGGCAGAGAGCTTCACTGAAGTGTGTTCATGTCCTAGAGTTTTGTGGAAGACAGAATTTGTGAATGATAAAATTGGATATTTGGCTGAAGCTATTTCTAAGCCAAGTGTTGAAGGAGCAGCTTGGCTTCTCTTGAATTCTCATAGTAAAATGAGAGAAGAGAGAAATGGCTTAAAATTGTTAATCAAAAGAGAAACAGAAATTAAAAGTTTGGAAAATTCTCAGCCTATCCATATGGCAAAAAATGAGAAAGCATATTCAGATGAGAACACTAATAAGCGTGACCAAGGGATGCTTTGATAAAGGGATTAGTAGGGTTGTCAGCCATGGACTTAATCAGCCACCTCAGCAGGAAAACAGCCAATTTGAACTGAAGAAGGAGACAAGAAAGAATGAAAGGAAAGTTGTTATTAGACTTCTTAGGTTTTGCAGGACGGGACCATAGAGCTATTCACCTACAAAAGTACAATATTCTTCAAGACTCTTAAGAAGAAGGACCCAAAGGCAATTCAGAGATTATCAGGGCTGCCTCCTTGGCTTCAAAAGGGGGGACCATCTCCAGGGTTTCAACAAGCCAGATGACTCCCACTCAGAGGTGTGGGTGCTAGACCCCTGCTCAGTGGAGTCATGGGGGGTAGGGTCACCCCCAAGACCCAGACTGATAGAGCCACTAGCATGTGATTTCAGCCCGAGAGAGCTGCCACATGGTTCAGCAAAGCCATGAGAGTCGAGTGCCCCAGTGTGTCCTGAAGGCAGGACGCCTGCCCCAATGTGTCCAGAAAGCAGGACCTCTGCCCCAGAGGGCAAAGCGTTACGTTAAAGAAGATTATTCTCAAGCCTTAGATTTAATATTGTTTGCCTTGGAGTTTCGACTTGCTTGGAACCTGCCACCCCTTTCTTCTCTCCTATTTCTCCCTTTTGGAATGGGAATGTCTGCCCTGTGCTGGTCCCACCATTGCATTTTGGAAGCACATAACTTGTTTGATTCCACAGGTTCACAGCTGAAAGGGAATTTGCCTCAGAATGAATCATACCTTGAGTCTCATCCATATCTGGTTTTTGATGCTATTTATTTTATTTATTTATTTTAATTTGAATAATGTATTTTATTTAGCCTATGTGGTATTATCATTGTAACATGTAATCAATATCAAAATATTTATGAGATAGTTTACATTCCTTTTTTTTTTTTTCGTACTAAGTCTTCAAAATCTGGTCTGTTTCACACTCACAGAGCATCTCGATTCGGGATAGCTTCATTTCCAGTCCTCAATAACCACATGTAGCTTCTGTATTGGGTAGCCTAGGTATAACCAAATCCTGACATTTAAAAGAGAGAGAAACCAAGGATCTGAGGGATCTCTTAGAGATTCTCCAATAACAAAAGAGTTTACATTTGGAGAAACGGTTGTATACCAGATTTTCCCTCCATCATGCGCCTTTGGGAAACAATTAGATGTTATTTAAATGAGACTTTGGACTTTAGACTTAAGTTGATGCTGAAACGAGTTGTCTTTTGGAGCTGTTGGGATGGAATGGATGTATTTGCATGCAAGAAGGACATTAATTTTGGAGGGCTGGGGTGGAATGCTGTAGTCTGAATGTTTGTGTTCCCCTCAAATTCATATGTTGACATCTTAACCCCCAATGGTGATGGTATTAGTAGGTGGAGCCTTCGGGAGGTACTTGGGTCATGAGGGTGCAGCCCTCATGAATGGGATTAGACCTCACAGAGCTCCCTAGCCCCTTCTGCAAAGTGAGTACACAGTGGGAAGGTGCTGGCTGTGAGCTAGGAGGAGGGCCCTCACCAGGACACGACCATGTTGGCGCCTTAATCTTGGACTTCCCAGCCTCCAGAACTGTGAGCAATAAATTTCTATTGTTTATAAGATACCCAGTCTGTAGTATTTTGTTATAGCAGCCTGAACGGATTGAGGCAATACTCCAGCCAGGACCCTAGGAGAATGATGCACATTTGCTGCTAGGGTGACTCCTAGGAGCCTGGGGAACGTGGTGACCCACACTGAGTGCGGTAAAAATGCCTGAGTTGCTACGGGAGACAGTGGAGGAAGGGATTAAAAGGCGCAAGGAAGTAGGCATGCTGCAGTGTATATATTATGTGAGACCAAAAGACCCACTGGAGACTATGTTCCATGCAAGGGCTCAGGGAACACACTGTTCAGCAAGGCCATGAGGAAAGTGCTAGTGAGACAGGCAGTAGCATTACTAGGAAGCTGAGTACTCATTCACATATATATATCTGCAATGAATGAGCAGGAGTCTGAGAAAACCATGATCCCTTGCCAAGTTCCTGCACCTGACTCTGTTTTCAGACCTAGAACCCACTGGCTGAAAAGGTGGCCAGGTCCCCAGGAGGAAGGACCCTAAATCACTATGGCAATTACAGATCATAATACTAACCCCAGTTCTTTCCCAAAGAGACCTATTGCCATTTATTTGGGTGACTGTACATTGGGGAAAGGGGAGACATTTAGAGGAATACTGGACATTGATACCCAGAGACCCAAAGTGTCATCATGACTCCCTTTAGAGAGTGGATTATAGGGAGACCGGATAATAAATAGAGTCCTGGCAAAAAGACACCTTACAGAAGGTCCACTAGGTCTTTACATGTACCAGATGCTCATTTCCCTGGTCACTGCGTCTTCCCTGGGATTGGCATACTCGACAGCTGGAGTAACTTTCACATTGGGTCTTTGTCCTGTGGTGTAAGAGCTACAGTAGTGGAAAGGCCAGGTTGAAGTTTCTAAAGCTGCAGCTGACAGTCATGATAATAAATAAAAATCAGTATTCCATCCCCTGCCCCAGGATGGGATATGGCAGAGATTGGTGCTACCTTAAGGATCTCAAGGATGAAGGGATGGTGTTCCCCATTTCACACATACACCAGTATAGACCCTGCAGAAATGAGTAGAACTTGAAAGATGACTGGAGATGACTGAAAGTTTAAGCAAGTAGTAGCCAATCTCAGCTTCTATGCCGGTCATGGTATCTTTACTAGAGCATATTAATTTGGCTTTTAGGTACATGATATATGGCCACTGATTTGGCAAATATGTTCTTTGCTATTCCAAACAAGAGAGAGGATCAGAAAGAGTTCACATTTATGTGGAATGTATAACAATATTCATTTAAAGTTTTGTCCAGGGATATGTTACTTCTTCTCCCTTCTGTCATAATATAGTTCAAAGAGACCTGGCCTCTCTGAACAGCCACAAAAACATCACATTTATCCATTACATCGATGACCTCATCATGCTGATTGAGCAGGACGAGCAAGAGGTGGCTAGTACTCTGGAGGCCTTGGTAAGACACATGTGCTCCAGATTGTAGGAGATAAAACCTATAAAGATTTAATGAAGTTTTTTTAAGGATCCAGTGGTTAGGAGCATGCAGGAAAATCCCTGCCAAAGTAAAAGACAAATTGTGGCATCTTATAATCCCTACTACAAAGAAGAAAAGCACAGTACCAGGAAGAACTGTTTGGGTTTTAGAGCAAATCATTCCATACCTAAGAACACCGATCCACTCATATACCTGGAGACATGGAAATCTACCGCCTTTGAATAAGTCACAGAGCAGGAAAGGGCTCTTTTCAACAGATCCAGTAAGTAAAAGCAGCGCTGCTGCTCAAACCATATGATCCAGCAGACCCTATGGAGTGGGCAGAATAAGGGGTGAGAAAATATGCATTGTAGAGTTTATGCCAAGTCCCAGTGGGCTGCTGTTACAAAATGGGGACAAGATGAAATATGAATGGAGTTTACATAATCCATTTGGACGACTCCTGGTACTCCTTTGCCTTGCTGCATTTTAACTGTGAATGGACAAGTGCAGCAACCCCAAACCGAGGTGTGTATGGTTGACAGGGGCTCAGATTTCGCAGTAATGAGGGTTTTACTGACATCACCAAGTAAGCCACCAGGACTAGCAGAGGTGGTATCTGAGGGTGAGAGGAATTTAGGATGGATAGTGAAGGAAGGAGACAACACACATAAAGCAGCTCCAGAAGTTTTAACCCATACCACTGCAAAAAACATACCCACTACCTAGTGTACACTACTTGTTTACAATTATTTTGCTTTTAAGTCTAGGTTATATAGTCAAAATATTGTGTTCAAAAGTTTCTTGGGTTAGTTCTCCCTCCACTCCCAACCCCTAAAATGGCTGTATTATTTAGCAAGAGTAGAGTAAAGCAAATGACTTTTGTATATTGATTTTGCATCCAGCAACCTTGCTAAACCTCTAATTATTCTCATGCAATTATTGCTTAGTATTTTCATTGTATTATTTTTAAAAATATTACCAATTATACATTATTGTTTTGCTTTGTTTGTTTGGATTTACCCACATGATCACCAATTCTTTCTCACTATTTCTTTTTGTGATTTAGACCTTCTTTTTGATATCATTTTTTTTCTTGAAGTACATCCTTTACTAAACTCTCTAAGTTTTTATCTGAAAATGCCTTTATTTCACCATCGCACACAAAAGATCATTTTTCCTGGGTATTAATTCAGAACTGACAGACTTTTGCCAGCCCTGTGAGGATATCATTGCATTATCTTCTTTTTTTATTATTATTATTACTTTATTTATTTATTTATTTTTGGTGGCATTGGGTCTTCTTTGCTGTGCACGGGCTTTCTCTAGTTGCAGCGAGTGGGGGCTCTTCTTTGTTCTGGTGCGTGGGCTTCTCATTGCGGTGGCTTCTCTTGTTGCGGAGCTCAGGCTCTAGGTGCGCGGGCTTCAGTAGTTGTGGCGCATGGGCTCAGTAGTCGTGGCGCACAGGCTTAGTTGCTCCGTGGCATGTGGGATCTTCTCAGACCAGGGATCGAACCGTGTCCCCTGCATTGGCACTTGGATTCTTAACTACTGTACCACCAGGGAAGTCCCTCATTGCACTATCTTCTGATTTTCATTGCTGCTATTGATAAGTCTGCTGACAGTCTGTCTTTCCTCTGTGGGGGATCTGTATTTTCTCTCTGGCTACTTTTTTAAAATTAAAAATTGTATTGATATAATTTTAGATTTACATACAGTTGTAAATAATAATACAAAGATATACCTTGTATACTTTGCCAAGTTTTCCAACGGTAACATTTTGCAAAAACAATAGTATGATATCACAACCAGGATATTAATATCCACTGATCTTATTCAGATTTCCCCAGTTTTACTCACATTCATTCTTGTGTATATGTCTATGTGAATGTGTATTAAGTTCTATGCAATTTTATCACCCGTACAGGTTTGTGTATCCACCACCACAGTCAAGACAATAAACAGTTCCAACACCACAAGAATCCTTCATCTTGCCCCTTTATAACTACACCCATCTCCCTCCTACCCCCTTCTCCTGTCTCTAATCTTTGGAAAACACCAATCTGTTCCTCATTTTTATAATGCTGTCATTTCAAGAATGTTATATAAATGTAATCATACAGTATGTAACTTTGGGGGATTGGCTTTTGTCACTCAACATAATTCCCTGGAAATTCATCCAAGTTGTTGTGGGTACCAATAGTTTGTTCCTCTTTATTGCTGAGTAGTAGTCCATGGTATGTACATACAGCACTTTCACCATTCTGCCATTGAAAGACATCTAACCAATACCATATTTTGCCCAAAAGTTGCCATGAACATCCAGGAACTGGTTTTTGTGTGAACATAAATTTTCTTTTTTTGTGTGATAAGTGCCTCTGGCTACTTTTCAGATCTATTAATCTCTGGTAGCCTGGTTGAGTAATGGAATAGAATTTTGATGTAAATCAGAATGCAGCACAGAGAAACAAGGAGATGATAAATATGAAAGAAATTAAAAGAGATAGAAGATAGTATGAAAGTCCAATATACATCTTATTGGAATTTCAGAAAGAGCAAATTGAAAGAGCTGAGGAGAGATAATATTTAAAGAGATGATGGCTGCAAATTTTCCAAAACTGGTGAAAATATCTGAATCCATAGATATACAAAACACAATGTATACCAAGCAGAATAACTAAAATGAACCTAGAGTAAAATTCAAAAAAAAAAAAAGACACATGCACCCCAATGTTCATTGCAGCACTATTTACAATAGCCAGGTCATGGAAGCAACCTAAATGCCCACTGACAGATGAATAGATAAAGAAGGTGTGGCACATATATACAATGGAATATTACTCAGCCATAAAAAGAAATGAAATTGAGTTATTTGTAGTGAGGTGGATGGACCTAGAGAATGTCATACAGAGTGAAGTAAGTCAGAAAGACAAAAACAAATACCGTATGCTAACACATATATATGGAATGTAAAAAAAAAAAGGTTCTGAAGAACCTAGGGGCAGGACAGGAATAAAGATGCAGATGTAGAGAATGGACTTGAGGACACGGGGAGGGGGAAGGGTAAGCTGGGACGAAGTGAGAGAGTGGCATGTACATATATACACTACCAAATGTAAAATAGATAGCTAGTGGGAAGAAGCAGCCGCATAGCACAGGGAGATCAGCTTGGTGCTTTGTGTCCACCTAGAGGGGTGGGATAGGGAGGGTGGGAGGGAGACGCAAGAGGGAGGAGATATGGGGATATATGTATATGTATAGCTGATTCACTTTGTTATACAGCAGCAACTAACACAACATTGTAAACCAATTATACTCCAATAAAGATGTTAAAAACAACAACAAAACAAAACAAAACACCAGAACTCTATTCCAGCATTACCCTGATACCATAATCATAGAAAGACATAAAAAAGCAAAGTGCAGACCATCTTCAGGACCCTAGACCCTTCAGACACATCGACACAAAAACTTCAAATAAAATTTTAGCAAACAGAGTCCAGCAATATATAAAAAGGATAATATACCATCACTAAATTATTATTTCTCCCAAGAATCAAAAGTTGGTTTAACATTTGAAAATCAATCACTTTAATTCCCCACATTAACAGACTAATGCAGAAAAAAGCTTTGACAAAATCCATCATCCATTCCTGATAAAATCTCTCAGAAACTAAGAAGAGAAGAGAACTTCCTCAACTTAATGAAAGCAACTGTGGAGGGCCTATAGTTAACATCATAATTAATTGTGAAAAAATGAATTATTTCCTCCTAAGATAACAAAGCAAGTATGTCTGCTCTCACCACTTCTATTCAACATTGTATCAAAGATTCTAAGTCATGTAATAAGGCAAGAAAAAGGGAAAAAAAGGCATACAGGTTGGAGGAAGAGGTACAGCTTTTTATTCACAGGCAACATGATGATCTGTGTAGAAAATCTTAAGGAATCTACAAAAAATGTTATTAGAACTAATAAGTAACAAGGTTGCAGAATATGAAGTCAATATATGAAAATCAATGGTATTCATAATTCAAAAAGATACATGAACCCCAATGCTCATTGCACCACTATTTACAATACCCAGGACATGGAAGCAACCTAAATGTCCATCAACAGAGGAATGGATAAAGAAGATGTGGTACATACATACAATAGAATATTACTCAGCTATAAAAAAGAACAAAATGATCCCATTTGCAGCAACATGGATGGACCTAGAGATTATCACACTAAGTGAAGTCAGACAGAGAAAGACAAATATCATATGATATTATGTGGAATATCATATGATATTATATGTGGAACCTTAAAAAATGGTGTAAATGAACCTATTTACAAAACAGAAACAGAGTCACAGATGTAGAAAACAAATTTATGGTTACCCAGGGGGAAAGGGGGGGAAGGATAAATTGGGAGATTGGGATTGACATATACACACTACTACATATAAAATAGATAACTAATAAGGACTTACTGTATAGCACAGGGAACTCTACTTAATACTCTGTAATAACCTGTATGGGAAAAGAATCTAAAAAAGAGTGGATATATGTATATGTATAACTGAATCACTTTGCTGTACAGCAGAAACTGACACAACATTGCAAATCAGCTATACTCCAATAAAAAATTTTTTTAAATATCAATGGTATTGGGCTTCCCTGGTGGCGCAGTGGTTAAGAATCCACCCGCCAATGCAGGGGACACGGGTCCGAGCCCTGGTCCGGGAAGATCCCACATGCCGCGGAGCAATTAAGCCAGTGTGCCACAACTACTGAGCCTGCGCTCCAGAGCCCTCGAGCCACAACCACTGAGCCCGTGTGCCACAACTACTGAAGGCCGTGCACCTACAGCCTGTGCTCCATAACAAGAGAAGCCACCACAATGAGAAGTCCGCACACTGCAACAAAGAGTAGCCCCTGCTCACCGCAACTAGAGAAAGCCCGCGCACAGCAAAGAAGACCCAATGCAGCCAAAAATAAATAAATAAATAAAATAAATAAATTTATTTTTTAAAAAATCAATGGTATTTCTATATACTAGCCTTGAAGATCCTAAACTTGAAATTAAAAACAATGCTACTTACAATAATATCAAATATACGATTTTGACATAATGAGCAGACAACAGATGTGGAAGATCTGTGCACTTAGAAGTGTAAAACATTACTGAGAGAAATAAAAGAAAACCTAAGTAAATCGTGAGATATAAAGTATTACTGGATTAGAAGACTCAATATTCTTAAAATGTCATTTCTTTCCAACTTGATCTGTAGATTCAGCACAATCCCAATCAAAATCACAGCAGCTTTTTTTTTTCCAGAAAGTGATAAGGTGATTCTAAAATTTATATGAAAATGCAAAGGGGACCTAAATGTCCAAAACAACTCTGAAAAAGAACAAATTGGTATAGATATAGATATAGACATAGACATAGATATAGATAGTGGTGAAAAAATTTTTTTAAACTTCAGGGAGTCAGCATCAAGGATACATATTGCGTCTTCTTTAATTCATATTGGGCTTCACGGAGGAGACAGAATTTGAGCAGCAGTCAAAAAGACCAGTGAAGGAGACAAACTGAGGGCTGGTAGACCTGATAAATGACCTGAGGTCTCTGTCTCTGAGTGGAGGATGGAGCAGTTCTAAGCATCCTGCTGGTCCAAGGCTAGGTGGACACACAGGATAGTCTATGTTGGCAAAAAACAAGATGGGAACTACACTGGATTTCAAACCACAGAGGGCATGGCCAAGGACAAATGCATTTGTAAATCCAAGTTTTTCTGGTTTCTCTTACCTCTCTTATTGTGCCTTCTCAATCTTCTGGGTCTCAAAATGACCCTTAAATATTGCTGTTCTTTACAGTTCTTTCCTAAAACTTCTATTCTTTATATCACACAAATTCTTCCTGAATGATTTCACCCACTCCAGTGTTTTAAACTATTCTGACAATTTCCACATTTTTATCTCTATACCAGACTGACCCTCCCAGTCTTCAGATTTATATACTCAGCTTCCTACTGGATATCTCTATCTAGGTATCCTACAGATATCTCAAACTCAAAATGTTCAAAATTGAATTAATTAGAATGATGTCAGCAATAATGATGTGGTAAGGACCACAGAAAATACCCTTTTCCACAGAAGCAATGAGAACACTGGTGATAATGGTCAAAATCAACTTTTTTAGACCTCTGGGAATTAACAAAATGCTTGCAGGAATCAGAGAGCATTTACTGAAGAAAAGCAGCTAAGTTGTGATAAGAACAGCAAGCTTAGTGGCATTGCTCTATGCCCATCCCCTTCTCTCCAGCTCTGCAGTAGCCTTTAAAACTGACAACCCACAATCATGTAGAAAACCAAGAGCCTGGCAGCCACTGGGGGAGGCAAAATGAGGTTAGAGCGCCTTCAAAGCACTATACCCATATACTTGTCATCATCTGACCTGTCTGATATTTCCCTGGAAGACCCCACTCACAAGACTTGTCTTTATTTGACCTGACTCAGAGTTCACCCAGTGTGAACAGCCTTTTCCTGGAGGGTGTTTGCTGAAAATAATAAGTGCCAATTATTTAACGTCATTGCTTCTAGATGCAATGGATAATAGTTGGGACACAACAGGCTAACCAAAAAGCTTAAAAAGAAAAGCAGGGAAATGAAAGATCCATAGGGGTTTTGACAAGCTCTGACAAATTCCTGGGAATCTAGAAGACCACACACATGTGTTGGGCTATGTGCATGTTTAGGAAAAACCTGAGGAGGCCCAAAGCTCTCACCTCTGGCTGATTTTGAGGTTCTACATAATCAGGAAATGCAGCTAAGACAGAGTTTCAAATTATCTGGCCCAGTGTTGAAAGCCCCAAAGTGAACACAGAGCCCCTCAATAAATACTGGGAGACATTGATTCCAGGCATTTAAGGAAATCTCTGTCTAATCATTAGCTGATCAGTAAGCTAACCAAGCAAAAACTTCAGTGGTCACACATGACAAAGAATACAAACTTTACAGAATTACTTCAGAAAAGTCATTAACCAAACAGCAACAATAACAAAGACAAACAGAAAAAAAAAAACAAAACATAAAACACCCTGGGCATAAGACAGCATCTAATTTCAGGAGTTGCCACGTTATATTTTTCAAAAAAGCAAAACAAAACAGTATAAGACATGCAAAGAAACAAGAAAGATAGGCTCATACACAGGGGGGAAAAGAAGTCAATAAGAACTGTTCCTGAGAAAGTCCAGATACTGGAATTACCAGACAAAAACTTTAAATGAGATGTTTTTAAATATGCTGAAATAAAGGAACTCAAGTCTACTGAAACTAAAGCAAAGTATGAAAATGATGTCTCATCAAATAGCAATTATCAACAAAGAGATAGAAATTATCACATAAATGGAATAGAAATTATGGAGTTGAAAAGTACAATCACTGAAATGAAAAATTCACTAGAGGGACTTGACAACAGAATTAGCAGGCAGAAGAAAGAATTAATGAACTTGAAGATAGGTCAATTGAGATTATTTTTTAATCTGAGGAGCAGAAAGAAGAAAAGAAAAATGAACAGATCCTCTGAAACCTCTTGGACACAGTGAAGCATACAATGGGTGACCCAGAACGAAAGGAGAGAAAGAATGGGAAAAACAGTATATTTGAAGAAATAATGTCAGAAAGCTTCCCGAATTTCATTTAAAAAAAGAAAACATGAATCTACACATCTGAGGAACTAAATGAATCCAAGTAGGATAAATGTAAAAAGATCCACACCTAGACACATCATAATCAAATTGTTAAAAGACAAAGAAAAAAGAGATCATCTGGGCTTCCCTGGTGGTGCAGTGGTTGAGAGTCCTCCTACCAGTGCGGGGGACATGGGGTTCGAGCCCTAGTCCGGGAAGATCCCACATGCTGCAGAGCAATTAAGCTGGTGCACCACAACTACTGAAGCCTGCGTGCCTAGAGCCCATGCTCTGCAACAAGAGAAGCCACCACAGTGAGAAGCCCGTGCACCACAACAAAGAGTAGCCCCCGCTCACTGCAACTAGAAGAAACCCACGCACAGCAATGAAGACCCAACACAGCCAAAAATAAATAAATTTATTTAAAAAAAAGATCATCTTGAAAGCAGCAAGAGAGAAGTGACTCATTAGATACAAGAGTTACTCAATAGATTAATAGCTAATTTCTCATTAGAAGCAATGGAGGCCAGAATGCAGTAAGATGACACGTTAAAAGTGCTGAAAGAAAAAGACTGTCAACCTAAGAATTCTATATCCAGCAAAACTTTTCTTCAGAAATGAAGGAGAAATTAAGACATCCCCAGATAAACAAAAACTAAGAGGATTTATTGCTGGCAGATCTGCCCCACAAGAAATACTGAAGTGACATTTTCAGGCTTAAATGAAAGGACACTAGATAGCAACTTGAATTCACATGAAAAAAATAAACTGTTAAGTTTATTTACATAGGTAAGTATGAGACAGTATAAATGTATTTTTTTCTCTATAATTCCTTGTTTTGATCATCTCCTCTTCACCCCATCGGTGAAGGATGGATTCCCCATTCTAGGGTTATGGGGATGGCTAGGACAGGTGAGATGGATAGCAGTTTATTAGTCACATATACTCACAGTCCAGGGGAGGAAGACACCACATGCCATGCAGGGCCACAAGGGGGTTGCACTTGGGAACAGCGTGAACAAGCAGGGTCTGAAGGAGTCAGACTTTATAGTATCAAGAGTATGAGGTGACCCTTGGTTTCCACAGAAGGATGTGATTGGCCTGTTTGAATAATTCCATGGGCTGACATGCTACTCGGGGTTAAGTAAGAACTTGCCTGATTCCCATGATAAGGAGAATTTTTTGGCTGGGGGACTTCATCATCCATACGAGCAGAGTGAGGAGAGGAACTTGGAGTTAGGCTATTTGAGGCCCTCCTGATTTTATCAGCTGTCAAGGCAGCACTTAATTTTAAGATTTACATTGCAGCTGACCTCTTGAAGGTCTTGATATCACTTTAAATCTTGGTTATGATTGAGACTTTTAGGGAGTAGAAGTGCCTCCCTAGGAAGTAAAGGAGGAACTTGACCAGGAGAAAGAGGGCCACATGGTGAGGTGATCATCAAAAAATAGTAACTTTAGTGGTGACCCCTTTGTGGTCAATAAACACATTGGAGGGACCTGTGCGGCATTGGTGCAGGGAGTACCTGTCCCCAGGGGGCATGAATTTAGACTAATCAATGCCTGTGGCAATAGTGACACCCAGTGGGGGGTCCATTTGCCGCTCTGTAACTTAAATAAGAGTTCTCTGAGGAGCTCAGTTTGCCTTTCAATTAAACCAACTTCCTGGGGCCTATTGGAGAGGTGGAAGTTCCGCTGAATGCCTTCTTCAAGAGCCAGCATTGTGTATTTTGAAAAGTGAAATGAGTACCTTTGTCATGATCAGTTATATCTACAACTCCAAAGGAAATAAGAAGTATCCTGGTAAGGCCTTGTGTTGTGGCCTTAGTATATGTCGAGACATGTGTGACCTTGATTTATATTTTGGGTATCTATGAGGCAAGAGATTCCCAGAGTTTTTACCCCACAGGGGGCAACTCTTAGGCAATGGCCCAAGAGTTTGTAAAAATGTGGAGATAAGACTATTTTTTGGCTAGGGCATCCACTGTTAAAATGACGACCTGAAGTGTGGCCAATGGGCAGACTCTTTTTTTTTTTTTTAAATGATGTTGATGATTTTTTTTTTAATTAATTAATTATTTATTTATTTATGGCTGTGTTGGGTCTTCGTTTCTCTGTGAGGGCTTTCTCTAGTTGCGGCAAGTGGGGGCCACTCTTCATCGCGGTGTGCAGGCATCTCATTATCGCGGCCTCTCTTGTTGCAGAGCACAGGCTCCAGACGCGCAGGCTCAGTAATTGTGGCTCACGGGCCTAGTTGCTCCGCGGCATGTGGGATCTTCCCAGACCAGGGCTCGAACCCGTGTCCCCTGCATTGGCAGGCAGATTCTCAACCACTGCGCCACCAGGGAAGCCCCTGCGCCACCAGGGAAGCCCCTGGGCTGACTCCTGTGTGCCATCCTTTTCAGAGGCATTCTGGTTAAGGGATGAAAAACAGCAACATTCTACTGAACTCCATCAGGTATGATGGTGCGATGCCACCCATAAAGTGTATGAACTCCCATTATTAGTCACTCAGTTGATCCTAAGGGAGTCCCCAGGTAGCCAAGGGAGAGGCTTGACCTCCTCCAGCATCATGACATCTGGCAAAGGACTGAGGATAGAGGAGGCCACGCCTCCTGTAGCTGGGATCCACTAGAGGGCCCAGGTTCAGTTCCATCCTGTGTCAAGGAAGCCTCATTAGCTGTGATGTGCTTGTGGGGTGCTGCTTCCAAGACCCAAGGCATAATGAGCCGCTAGCTATAAAAGGTCACAGGCTCAGGGACTGTGAGAACCTCAGTTTTCAGGGGATCTCAATATGTGGCCATCAATTGCTGCCCTGATGGTATATAGTGCAGGCCTATGAAGGGCAATTTCTTGCATCAGAAGCCTAGGGACAACTAGGTCATTGTAGGTGGCCTAGAGATTCCAGGAGGTATGAAAGGAGGTTGCTGAAGCTACAATGAAGGACTCTCTGAGGGCACTAACAGAAGTGCTTGTTGATTTCAATTTGACAGATTCTAGAGCTTTCTGTCGGAGAAGGCCCCATTCAAGATGGGTCAGTTTGCAAGCAGCAGCATCAGTGAGGTAAAGAAAAATTTGTAAATGAAGAATACGGTGCCTCCAGAAACCCAAAAAAGAAATACTCAAAGATATTGGACTTGCATTAACATTGTGGGCACTTAAAGGGTCAATAGCTGTTTCCTGACAGTGTCAGAGATGGAGCAGCTCTCAGTTTACCAAAGAATTTTCAGGATTGTAACAGAGGTAGTGGGGCCTTGCACTGTGTGTGGAGCAATAGTCTATCCCCTTTTATGAGCTCCTTTGTGAGTATTTGTATGTCCTTAATAAATGTGTTAAATGAATCTCCTTGGAGGAGGACGTCATCAAGGTAATGTCATACCTGTATTCCTAGAGAAAGGTGGATGCAGTTAGGATCTTTCGTGTGACGGTAAGGCCGCTGAGGTACCCCATGAGTAGCCTAGTAAAGGTGTATGTATCCTTTCAGAGGTAAAGCCAAACAACAGTTGAAAAGGTATTGAAATAGATACTGAACAGAATATATTATCCAAATCTATAGTAGCAAAATAGTTGCCAAGTGGATGGAGTCAGTAATTCCAATAATATTGGGTATTGGATATGGGGGTCATAGTGGATGGGACCGCAGAATTGAGGTTGCACTTACGTACTGTGAGGCACCATTCATTCTTTCCAGGTTGAAGAACAGGCCAAATTGGGATGTCAAATGAAGGAGCAGTGGAGATAATCACCCCTTCACTAGTTCAGTCTTACATACAGTAAGTTCTAATCCTTGAAGGCCCTATTTTAGGTTACATTAGGTCATATTAACTATTTTAACTGGGGAATCCATGGCACCTCACTTAGTCAAAGAAATTTGTAAGTGCCAAAACTTTATTTAATTTTAATTTATTACTCATGGGTCAGAGTGTCCATGCCCACTACAGGATATTTTAGGATAATGGGTGCTATGACCATGGAGAATTTAGGCAAAATAATAATTCTGATGGTTAAGGTGAGGCATACCTATTTGTCCTATATTTTACAGTCAGTAATTCCCTTAAGATTATAGAGGGTACCTTGTTTAAATTTAATGGGTCCCCAGGTATAACTGTGATTTGAGCCCCAGTATTAGTCCACGAATGTTTGCCAATTGGTGCATTTCAACTGCAAGTGTTGAAGTGAATTCGGAACCTATGTTGTAAAGGTGTAAAAGTGCCCTTTTGTCTTTTTTGCTGTATAAATTATTTTAGTAAATTTTGTATTTCCAGTTGTGTTAAATTTGTTTCAATTTAATTTTTTTTCTGCAACCCTGAGAATTGAGCTCTTTGTTGCAATGGAGGCATAAGCAGCAGAGTGGTGTAACAGAAGATCATTGGGTCCACAATTCTGCTACAGCCCCACTCTTTCCCCCACAGGGACTTCCCTTTCCCCCTCTCTTTTCTTTTTCTAAAAATTCCCTCATAACAACTTAGATTTCTAGCCATGTAAAGCTGCTGCTTTCAGTTTCTGTCTCTACCCAATCACCTGTGATGTGGACCTTCTTGGTGGTTACAGGGAAAGGTTCAGGGCCCTGGGGCCCACTTCATAGGCAGCTGCCTTCTCTTCCAGGGAATGCCAGTCAATCTTCCCTGAGCTGAGTCCACATCCAGTAAGATCATTTTGTCTACGGGCTGGATGGGATTCATCAAGCCCCGTGATTGCAAGATTAGGACTTTTGGCGTGCTGGTAAGCAGCAGTGTTAGGTAAAGCCCAGGCACACTGGCTAGGGGTTATGGATTGGGACAGCAATTAAGTATGAAATACTCCTTCCCATTTTCTTTTTATCATCGGTGCCTGGGCCATGGGCCACCATGGATATGCACCTCAATACCTTTGGGGGTCAGGAGAGCATACACAACAGTAGCAAGGGAAGCAGCAGTATAGAGAGAAGCAAGAATGCTACCCTTGCCTGAATAACAATGACTATTAGGCAACTAATAGTCAACTTAATTCTCCCCAGGGTGATGGTCTCCTTCCTTTCCACGAACCTCACAAAGAAGTGTCCCTGGGCCCATCCTGGCAGTGCACAATCATGAACAAGGTATGTTATGGCTGCCCAAGCAGCTAGTGACAGTAACCAGGCTAGATACTGTGACGACAGAGCTATAGCCTCACTGCTGGTAACTGTGACTCAAGTGCCAACTGGTCAAGATGCTGTGTGTGCTGCCTTCACAGGCAGGAGCCTCAGAGACCACCTGCCAAACACGGGCCCAAACCAACAGCCTACCATGATGGGATATAGTCAATTAGCAACCCATTCTTATCTTGAGGATTAGAGCATCCAGAGTAGGAATAGAGGATAATACCTAGCAAAGACAACACATTGCCTTGCAAGCCAAAGCACAAGTCCACTGGCAATTGGCAGTTCTGTCCCAGACAGTATTTGCCATATCACGGAACCAGTTAATTAGCCGTGAACAGTTAATTAAAGCTGACCCAGTGTCCTTGGTCATGGTTGGTCCATCCTGTTCATGACGCCAATTGTGTTGATCACCTCCTCTTCACCCCATTGTTGAGGGAGGGATACTGCCCTAGGGTTATGGGGATGACCAAACACACAACACCCAACACCGGACAGTTGAAATAGACAGCAGTTTATTCGTCACATATATTTACAGCCTGAAGGAGGACACTGCATGTCACACAGAGCCACAAGCGGTTTGCGCTTGGGAACAGAGTGAACAACCAGGGGTGTGGGAGGCAGGCTTTGTAGTTTCAAGAGGATGGGATATTCCCTGACGGTCCAGTGGTTAAGACTCGGTGCTTTCACTGCAGAGGGCACGGGTTCAATCCCTGGTCAGGGAACTAAGATTCTGAATGGCACAGCCAAAAAAAAAAAAAGAAAAGAAAAGAGAATGGAGTAACCCCTGGTTCCTGTGAGAGGATGTGACTGGTTTGTTTAAATAATTCTCTGGGCTGGCAGGGAAGTGAAGCCCACTACTCAGGGATAAGCAGGAACTATGCCTAGTCTCCATAAGGAAGACGGTTGTTTGGCTAGAGGACCTTATCTGTGGAAGGAGAATGGGGAGGGGAATTTGCAGTTAGGTCATTTGAGGCACTCTCAATTTTACCATATGTCAAGGCAACACATAATATTAATTTTAGGCCATATACCACATTCCTTTTCCTCCCTTTCTGATTTAATACTTATTTATTTAGTTATTTATTTGGCTTCATTGGGTCTTAGTTGAGGCACGTGGGGTCTTTACTTGCGTCATGTGAACTCTTAGTTGAGGCATGTGGGATCTAGTTCCCTGACCAGGGATTGAACCCGGACCCCCTGCATTTGGAGCACGGAGTCTTAGCCACTGGACCACCAGGGAAGTATCCCCCCTGCCCCCCACCTTTCTGATTTAAAAGACAACTGTGTAAAGTAATCACGACAAACCTGTGTTGATGACATACAATGTATAAAGATGTAATTTGTAAGACAATAACAGCATAAAGGAGTGGGGAGAGAATGGAGCATTCTTGGAGCAAAGTTCTTAAATAATATTGAAATTAAGTTGGTATTAATTTAAGTTGGTTTTTATAAACTAATATACTAATTGCAATCCCCAAAAGCCACTAAGAAAATAACTGAAGATATAAAAGAAACAAGGGGGACTTCCCTGGTGGCACAGTGGTTAAGAATCCGCCTGCCAATGCAGGGGACACGGGTTCGAGCCCTGGTCTAGGAAGATCCCACATGCCGTGGAGCAACTAAGCCCATGTGCCACAACTACTGAGCCTGCATTCTAGAGCCCGTGAGCCGCAACTACCGAAGCCCACGCGCCTAGAGCCCATGCTCCGCAACAAGAGAAGCCACCGCGATGAGAAGCCCACGCACCGCAACGAAGAGTAACCCCCGCTCTCTGCAACTAGAGAAAGCCTGCGCGCAACAACAAAGACCCAACGCAGCCAAAAATAAATAAATAAATAAACAATAAATTAATTTTTAAAAAACCCAAGGTAATCAAAATGGTAGGCTAGAAAATAATCCACTTAACTCAAAAGAAAGCAGTAATGGAGGAACTGATGGACAAAAAAGACGTGAAATATGGAAAACAAATAGCAAAATAGCAGACATAAATCCTACCTTTTTGCTAATTACATTAAATTCAGATAGATTAAACACTACAATCAAAAGGCAGAGGAGATTGGAAGAATGGATAAAACAGCATGATCCAATTATATGCTGTCTACCAGAGACATGCTTTGAATTCAAAGACACAATTAAATTGAAATTAAAAGGATGAAAAAAGACATATCATGAAAACAGTAACCAAAAGAAAGTTGATATACTAATGTCAAACAAAATAAACTTTAAGACAAAAATTATTACTAGAGACAAGGGAGAACATTTTATAATGATAATAGGGTCACTAATTCAGGAAGATATAACAATTGTAAATATATACATACCAAAAAACACCCCCTCCCCCAGATACATGAAGGAAAACCCGACAGAATTACAGGGAGAAATAGACAATTCAGCAGTTATAGCTGGGGACATTACTACTGACCTTAGAGAAATTTTTTTAAAGGCATACTATGAACAATTGTATGCCAAGAAATTAGATAACATAGATGAAATGGACAAATTTCTAGAAAGACACAAATTATCAAAACTGATTCAAGGAGAAATAGAAAGTCTGAATAGACCAATACAAGTAAAATGATCGAATCAGCAATCAAAAATTCCTACATACACACACATACACAAAAAGCCCGGGGGCTTCCCTGGTGGCTCAGTGGTTGAGAATCTGCCTGCTAATGCAGGGGACACGGGTTCGAGCCCTGGTCTGGGAAGATCCCACATGCCGCGGAGCAACTGGGCCCCGTGAGCCACAACTACTGAGCCTGCGCGTCTGGAGCCTGTGCTCCGCAACAAGAGAGGCCGCGATGGTGAGAGGCCCGCGCACCGCGATGAAGAGTGGCCCCCGCTTGCCACAACTAGAGAAAGCCCTCGCACAGAAACGGAGACCCAACACAGCCATAAATAAAAAAAAAAAAAAACAAAAAAAACCCGGACCAGATAGCTTCACTGCCAAATTCTACCACGGAAGAATTAACACCAATCCTTTTGCTCATGCCAAAAACCTAGAAATCTTCCTTGACTCTTCCCTTTTCACCACCCCTCCCCCATGTATCCCAAGTGCTTAACACAGCACTTAGCACAGAGTAGGCATGTATTCATTTATTCAATGAATATTGTGTTCTTACCATATTCCAGGTACTGTTCTAGGCATTAGACCTACAACAGTGAGCAAAACAAGCCCCTGACCTCATGGGACTTACATCTTAGAGAATGAATGAGTGAATGAGTAAATCTTTTAATACTTAAATCAGGCACCACTTCTCCCCTCCCTTCTCAGTCCTCTGTCTGAATCCAGGATAAATCTCCTTTACCATTGCATTAAGTTTTTTGTGTTGAAATTATTATTTTTATTTGTTTATTTTCTTTACAAATCTCTCTCCCCCCCCACTTAGCTGTGAACTCCTTGAGGGAATTCCCTGGCTGTCCAGTGGTTAGGACTCCATGTTTTCACTGCCAAGGGCCCGGGTTCAGGGTTCAGTCCCTGGCGGGGGAACTAAGATCCCACAAGCTGCACCATGTGGCCAAAAAAAACCCCAAAAACCAAACAAAAAAAACCTGTGAACTCCTTGAGAGCTGGATTTTATTTATTTATTGAATCTTGTTTATTTCTAGGACCTGGTACATAGCAAGTGCTCAATAATGGTTTGTCCTATACTATTCAAGGTGTTTTCTAACTTTAAAGACAGTCTCTACTCTCTCTGGTTCAATTCCGCCTCTAGCCCCTCCCACACGGCTGCACAACTTGCTGTGGCCAGGAACACTGGTCAGTTCTTTGTTTTTCCTGGCTTTCAGGTTCATTTCATACATAGGACCCTGGGGCGGTGCCTCAAGCAGAGCCTGGGAGTCTTGAAGTACTCCCAACTGCCCAGGAAAAGAGCCCGCTCAGCCCTCTGCGTTTAGAAAGGGTTCTTATAGCCCAATCCACTTTGATCCTTTTAGTCCTGAAAGGCTACCCTTTCCACTGTAAACTGGGGCCTTAATAATTCCAAACACTTCCCTCATCCTGGGTCAGGTCCCTGTGGTGATTCTGGGGTACACCCTGGAGGAGTTAAGTGGAAGTTTTTCAAACTGGGGAAACAAAGAGCGGCAAGAAGGTGTGACTAGCTCATTCAACCTGGCTCTACTACTGGGAAATCATCTCAAACCGCAGATCCTGGTGAAGAAGGCCCAGCACAGTCAGCTCGGGTATAAGGCACAGCATGGCATTTGAGTGGCAAGACATGGCAGTCACCTAGGTATCTGCTGCATTTCCTACCTGTTAAGGAGTATAATACGGACTACAGAATTTCTGTGAGTCCGTATAACAACCTCTGTGCTTCTGATGGGAAAATAGGCCAAGAAGGGTTAATTAGACCAAGGGACTCCAGTCATTTTGTGAGGAGAGACCGTTTTTCATTTCACTTAAGCCTTGAGAACACCTGTGTGGGGAGGGAAGGGACGTATGCTTGTGCGTCTGTGTGAGTGTGCTGGAGGAAGCTGGTGGGGGAAGCACCAAGAATGATGGATCTGAGGGGCCTCAGTGAATGGATAATAATGATAGGAGGGGGTTAACGGAGCTGACAGGGAAGACCCTGGGGGCAGGAAGGTGGCGGACAGTAAAGGTCCTTGGAGTGGGAGGAGCTGACAATCTGACAGCGACGACCCTACACAGAGCCATAGAAGGGCCGCTGCTGTTTGCAGCATTTCCTTACTAGTTGATCCAGTGTCCTAGTTGGGCCCCCCTGGGCTGGACTAATAATGTACGTGCCCCACTACAATGCCAACACATCAAACAAGCCACCATTAGAACAGGATCATTTTCCTCCAGGCAGCTGCTTGCTGCAATCATTCTGCTGATTAAATTTCATTCTGGAAAGTACTGCACAGACATTAATCAGGTGTCACAGCCACTCCATCCTATAGAGCCAAAGCCTCTCTGACCTTTAAAAATATACCAAACAGTTGCTAGAACACATCTCCCCAGGGAGAGTAGGTCCTCAGGCCAGCCCACAGAAATCTATGCTGTTCTTGCCCCCTTCCAACCGATCTTCCTCTCCCCCGGAGATAGAAAAGGGAAACAAAGACCTTTCTGACATTTTTGCCTGGGGGACTCTGGTCAGCCTTACATCTTGGTGGTGCCAGCAACCCCCTACATACGTGGATTTGAAGGTCTGGAAGGGTTTCCCCATCTCAAAATAGCTTCCCCACTGGCCTGCTCCACTGCCTGACATTTTCACTGTAATAAGCACTCCTCCCAGTTAAAACACTGTAGTCTCCAGAAATCCCGTTTAAACAAAATAAAATCAAACTGGTTTATTTGGAAGAGAGAATCCATAAATAATAACGGCACCTTACAATCACAAAACACTATTCCTTGCTTTCAATGGACCTTCCCCTATGCTACCTCATTTCATCTCTACATCAACCCTGTGAAGAAGATATTATTACTATCCCCATCTTGCAGATGTCAAAATGGAGGCTCAGAGAGATTAACTGATTTGATCAAAGTCCAAGGGGTAGAAAATGGTCTCCTGATGCCAAACCTTAAGCGCTGTCTGTCATGCTAACACAAATGAATACTGGCAACTGAGAGTTCTAAAAAGAGATGTGTTTGATGGTGGTGCAGGCAATGGCTGAGGTCACCTCCAAGTAGGGCGACCCTTTCCAGAGAAAGGGCCTGCGAACAGCCAGAAGGTTAGTGGAGACAGTGAGCACCTGGGTGTAGGGGAGGGAGGTGGGGAGGCGAGAGGGGTGGAAAGCAGCCGGGTCTCCCTCATTTCAGATGTTACTATTAGTGCTCCCCTATTTCTTTCCCCCAAGCCAGTAGGTGGCAAATGAAGTACCTTATCTCTAGTTGGATCTTCCTGCCAGAAGTGGTGGAGAGATGCTGGATGGAAGTGGAGGAGGGAAGGTCACGTATTTGTGTCCCCCTGGGTTGGGCTGCCCCTGCTGATGTGTACCAGCAGTCTCTGGCCGCCCCACCCTCTACAGGCAGTACCCGTTCAAGTCCAGGGCATTAATATGAAGATAGAGCATTATAACACTGTGTCAGTAATGTAAGACAGTGCCCTGTCCTTAAAGCATAATGTCGTTTAAAATGCAGTGTGTAGTAGGCTGCGACTTAATTGGAAAGGATGCCTTGGACCATTCGGGATGCTACAGAACATTTGGCATGGCCATTAAAAACTGTTCTCCAGAGCCCAGGAAACTAATTGCAAATGCTTAGGTAATGCACAGCTGATGGAAAGAAGATTTCCCCTTAAGATGATTCCATGGTATATGTACAGGGATGTTTATTGCACTATTGCTTGTAACTAGGAAAAACTGAAACTAAATTAAATGTCCAACCATGCAGAGTTGGCTAAATAAGTCTGAAACATTCCCACGACAGAATGCTATGCAGTTGCTAAAAAAATGAGGTAAACCTATATATACTGATATGGAAACATGCCCATGAAATAATATTGGGTTTTTTTAAAAGTAAGTTGCAGAATAATATTTATAGTTTGGTTCCATTTTTGTTCACTACCTATGTGTGTAGGTCTCTGTGTGTGTATATGCATATACTTATTATATATGCATAGCAAAAGTGGAAAAGTCTAGGAAAATACACACCAGACTTTTAATAGAGGTTACCTCTGAAGAGTGAGATTGGGGAGGGAAAGAATTTCACTTTTTAATTTATACACTTCTGTATTGTTCGAAATTTAGGTGCATATCTCACGTTGGCTGTTTGTTAAAGGAAGGCAGACTTTATTGAGCAACTGCTTCCTCGTTATAGCAGGATCTGGGTTCCTAGCAGAGCTGAGAGGAAGGCATGGAGTTAGGGGCATTTCACCTTCAACAGAACTTCCTACAGGACCATCTGAACTGCAGTGCTGTATTTCTTTTAAACAGCAAGACACTAAAATACAACCTTACTAACGATATCCTAATAAACAAAGCTGCTCATTTTATCCCTCTCTATATTCTATCTTTCCCTCAAATTCCAACCACCCCACCCTACCCCAGGCAGAGTTCCTTTTATCTTCCCAGGCAGGTCAGTTTCCCAGAAAGCTGTTCCTTTCAGGCAATCCACAGAGTAGACAGCCCCCTACCGGTGTAATTTCAGGGGCATAGAAAGAGCTGGACCAGAAAAAGTACTTGCCACCTGCCAGCATCAACAAGCTTTAATCACACAATGAAAGAGAAGTACAGATTCCCTTTAGTGAGGTGACACCTTGCCTGAAACTTGCACTCAGGCAAGGAAGACTGAAAGCAGAGCCGCACGTTTGTGTGTGTGTGTGTGTGTGTGTGTGTACTTGTGTGTGTGTGTGTGAGAGAGAGAGAGAAGAACCAGAGTAAGTGAGCCCTGAGTGGCCCCAAGCACACACCGCAGGGAGGACAGAGTACAATTATGAAACATTCACCTGTTTGTTTAATTTGTTTATAAAATAGAATTTGGAGGGTTTGGGGGGCTAATGTGAATAATAATACATTCTCATTGAATATATTTGAAAGGTACAGAAAAGTATAAAGAAGGTAGTCGCCTGTATTTCCACCTCCCAGAGGTAACTACAGTGAATGTTTATGACTTTCCTTCTAGGCATTTTTCTGGGCATGTATATGCAATTTGAAACAAAATCAGGATCAAACTATACATGCAGTTCTTAACCTATGTATTCGCTCATTATTATGGATATTTCTATGTCCTTAACATTTGAAAACCCAATTTTAATAGCTATATAATATGTGCATCATATGGCTGTGGTATCATCTGGTTAATCATTCCCCTAAATTTGGGCATTTCAGGGTTTTTTTACCCCAATTTTTCTCCTTATTATAAATAACATTGCCATGGTCATCCTTGCACGTAAATCTTAGTCCAGATTTCTCTTTCCTTAGTACAGGTTCCCAGAAGTGGAATTACTGGGTCACAGAGTGTAAACATTTTTAAAGGCTCTGTGGAGCAGTTTGAACTGGGAGCAAATCTATTGCTTCCCAGAAACTACTGAACACAGAAATCCTCTCCAGTCAAACCTGAAAAAAGCAGTTGGACATACACGCCCCTGCCCACGACAATGCCACATCTAATTAGGTGTTTAATGAAAGTTATTTGATGGGGATAAAGGAAAAGGATGTACTGAGCTCTGTAATTAATTAGAGGAAAGAAACAAGGCAGTTACAGCTTCACTGAATCCTATTCGACGATCCCCACCAACCACCATCTCTGGCAGGTAAACCAGGGCATCCAAACGGTGAAACCCACCAAATGATCCCCCAACCCATTCCTGTGGGTTTGAGGCCACTCAACATCATCTCCTGCCCTTTTTTCCTGATTGTAAAGCAGTACATATGGTGAATTTTTCTGTATGGAGTTTTTCCTTCAATAAATAGTTTACAGTGTAAAATATGTTAATTTTGTTTACTCACTGATCTCGCTCTAACCTTAACATTTTGTGATTATTAACCTGTCACATTTATTCTAAAATTCAAAAAAGCATAATCTAGCCTTTTTGAATATCAATGTTTCCCTAGTGTATTCATTGCTGCATGCATTATTGTTCTCTCTTTTATGCCTTCAAATTAGGAAAATGTGAAATTCTGTGGGGAAAAAAACACTGATTTTAAAAAGAAACTACCTTCTTTCTGTAGGAAGAAACAGGTTGTTTGTTCTTCAGAACTTTCCTATCAAGAACTTACTAGAAGTATGTATACCTGTATCATTTTTTATGCTTTTGGTAATGTTTCCAAACCACGTACTTTGAAATCACAATCATTTCTTTATATTCATTTTCATATAATTCTCTTGATACTCTTCATCACACATTAGTGATCAGAAGCGAGATGTAATTTCCATTTCCTGCCCATAAGAGCTAAGTAGGTATTGTAATATAAGTTGAAGGGGGTTTTATTGTGCAAGGATGAACTACTGTTGGGTTTGACTGATTGAAGATGAACTTTGATGTGGCATATTGGAACGCTACTAAATGCAACTTACAATGCCTAACAAAAAATATATTATTTTATTATTGAGAAAATTTACTTTTTAAAAGGAGTATTTAACTCTCAAAACAAACAAAAGGAAAAGTATACATGGAGAACAAAATCAGGAAAGATGCACTCCAATCCGTAAATTGTTGTTATCTCTGGGGAGTAGAATTGTGGGGAGAGGGTAATTTGCTGCATCATGCATCTCTGCAGTTTGGAGAATATTTACAGTGTCATGTTTTATTTCAGTAAGCAGAAAAAAGCAATGGATAAAAAGTGCCATATATTCAACAAGTATTTAAGTCCCTACTATGTACCAGGCGTAACTAAGTGATCACTATAGAAATTTTGAAAGCTGCATAAAAAAGAAGACTTTGGGTATGTGCAACGGAGAACAGTAATGAATACAAGAAAACAACTGAGCAGTTGGCAGTTTCTAAGGTACTTGTGGACTGTGGTGTGTCGTTGCCTGCCTTCTGGGCCTGCCCTCCACCTCTGGCTCCTATATCTGTGGTTCCCACTGGATGCCTAGTGCCCAGCTGAACTCCAAGCTGGCTTCTTGACTGGCCCTTCCGGTCGCTGACTGTAACCAGGTGTGTCTTAAGTGCTAAAACATCTCTTTTGCAAGGTAAAGCCTAGGGGGCGCAAGGCCCCAGCTACTTTCACATGCTGATGGTGGGAATGTACTTTGCTACAAATATCTTGGAGGACAATTTGGCAATATCTATTAAAAACCTTAAATATATTCGGATGATAAAAATCAGAATAGTGGTTACGTTCTAGGAGGGTTACTGGCTGGGAAGGGGGCTCAAGGGAGCCATCTGGGATGTTGGAAAGGTTCAACATCTTGATCTGGGTGGTGGTTACAGGAGTATAGTTATGTAGAAACTCATCGATATGTACAGTTAAGGCCTGTGCACTTTACTGTATGTTGATAAAAATGTTTTAATTGGGAAATATATTTGAAACGTTTGAACCAACAAGTCCACGGTAACATCGTAGCCAATGGAAATAAGGATGCAAATATTTAGTTCATTGTGTTATTTATAATGGTGAAAAATTAGAAACCTCTAAAACATCTCATACCAGGGAATGATAAATAAATGATGTTCCATCCGTTTAAAATCATGTTATCAAAAATTTTGTATTGGTATTGGAAAACACTTATTTATGATATAGTGTTTGGTAACTGAAGCAGGTCACAGAATAGGAAGAAAACAATAACAAGTAAAGACAAGTACCAGCTTTATTCCCTGGTGCTGTGGCGATTTTCCTGGTACTCAAAGAAAATGCCCAGCTGATGGTGGGAACTAGTCAAGCTTCGTGAGCAAAATAACACCATCAACCATGGCTCTCCTCTGATTCAGCTCTTTGTGGTGCAGGCACTGGGTACTAGGCATTGACCTAAGGTAGCCTGGTGGGCACAACTCCAGCCTCAATTAGGGATGTTTGGACTCTTTCAGGTTCTCCATTATTCTGAAGCTCCTTTCTATCCTTGGTCAACTCAAGTCTGGAGCTGAGAGGTAGGTGGTGGTAACCACGGTGGAGAGGGAATGGTTAGGATGTAAATAGGTATGTGTGTGTATGCGTGTCTGTGCATTTGTGAATACTTATGCAGCCACTATTTCATATATGCATGAATGCATGTATGTCTGTGTACACATGTAGACATGATCCCTCTAGTTTGCATGCCCATATTTGGAATCAGGAAGGTACTACGGTATTTTGAGCAGTCAAACTGATCATCAAAATAAGGGAGTGATGGAGTGCTATGACTATTCCCAGGGCGAACATATTAGAGGCAGAGCGCCATCTGGCATTTTTCTAGTGGTCTGAAGGCTTCTGGGGAGCGCGCTCATCATTGGTTTGAAGAAGACGGAGAGAAGCAGGCTGCAGCCCCATTGGCAAACGTTTCCTCATGCTATAAAACAGTTTGCAACCTAGGGCAACATTGTATGCTTGATTAAGCTTGCAATGAAAAGGATTCATTTTAAGCCATTTTAATAATTTCTTTTTTATCAAAAACTAACCAAGCAGTTTTACAGTAGCCTTCATTAGCATGAAAGACCCGCTTCTTCATCTAGGTGGCTTGCCTATTGGTAAATTTTACTATGAGCTGATTTATGTATAAAACCCACAAGTGTTCTGACATGAAGAAAATCAGAATAGAGCCCATGAAAATTCGCCTCTTGCTTTTTAATTGTCCAGCTCATTCAGAGTTAAAAGAAACTTTCTTTTGGAGGAAAGGGGGTCTCTGTGCCAGGCTCAGTTGAAATGTGCTGTGGGTTTTTTTCCCCAAGTTCCCCTTCTAGTTCCTCCCCTTATCCCAGATCCTCTGACCAAACAAGCACAGCATCTCTGGGGAGAAGACTGCTACTACTCTCTGAGCTGCCGCAGCTGCTGCTATTGTCACTGCTACTGGTCTCAAAGTCATTTTTAACTTGACTGAGAGCCTGCTGTGTTCCAAGTCCCATACGGTACCCCGAGAGACAGTATGAAGGAAATGTACAGTATGCAGTTCTTTGAAATAGCTAGCTCCTCTAGTATTTTTTAAAATAGTGTTTCATTTTCACACCAGATTCAGGAATACAGATGTTGCGTAAAGCAAGGCTCACCTCCATTAAGGGCACCTCCCCAGTTTACGGCTTTGATTATAAAGGTCAGATTACATACGCCTTCTGTGTCAATTATCCTGTAACGTGCTTCTCTCTAAAGTGAAAAGTCCTCATTATACGCATCGAAACGAGCATAGTAACAAGTTTCTATCTGGCTTCTTTAGGGATCTCTAGCTGTATGGTTGCTATTGGGGGGCCCAAATCCCCGAAGAAGGTGTGAAGCTGTCTTTTCCAGCCTGTATAAAAACCTCTTCAAGGCTACTTTCACAGAAACAAAATCAGTTAATTATGAAGTACTCCTGAGAAATCAGTGCTGGTTGCAGGAGTTCTTCACATTAAATATATGAGATATTTAGAGTGGGGGAAGGAAGAGACTAGTAAACAGAACTGGAGACAAACATGGCAAGAGTGTACATATGGGGTTTCTCTCTGCCTTTGTGGAGTTTATGGAGACTGATACATAAGCCAAACATGCTTAAGACACACACCCCTGCAATAGTGGGCATCTTGTCTCTATCTAGGGCATGTATCACAGATTTCTAAACTGCATCTATAGTGTACAGCTGCTAATAATACCTGACATGGCCTTCAGCGTGGCCCCTGGGGTGCCCTGAGTTCTTTACAAAGGGCTTCCTTTTCAACCTTCAGGAAGCTTCTTTTCTTCCTTCGGAAGATGGGAAAGGGCAGGGGCCCTCGGTTCCATTTCCTGGATAAGGAAACGAAGCCTCGCAGTAGATTAGCAAGCCAGAGCTGGAAAGAACCAAGTACTCTTCTTCATCCCACCAACTCTCAGGAGTGTTTTATACTTGATTTGGGGATGTTTTGAGGGTGCACATGGAGAGAGGGTTGCAGCAGTCATCAGGGGGAGGTGGTTGGAAGGAGACCTGGCAAGCAGAACCTGGGACCTCTCACTGGGGCAGAATGAGTGCCTTCAAACAGGCGAATTCCCTGCAATGCCAGGCCCGCAGGGTTGAGTTTCCAGAAGGAGCTGGAGCCCACTGTTCTCCCCTTCCTCACCTTCCTCCTCCCTTGGCCACCAGCCAGATATCTTGGGGGTACTCCAAGGAGGCCTCATCCTGTTCAGCCCTTTTGGGGACATCAGAACCACCGTCTGGGCCAACAACGTAGTGATTCCAGCCCGATATCCTAATGGGGTCTGGGAGGATGGGTTGGGGAAGGACTTGGTTGTTCTCCAAGATCAGGAACATTCCTACCACATCCCCAGTTTCCCTTAGCAATGCACAGTGGGTCTGTCAGCCATGACTTTCTCACTCTTTCCAAGGCTACTTGTGTTTTCATCCTATTTCACCTCTTGGGGCTAATGAATTCCTCAGGTTTTCAATATACTAGATAGAGTAGCATTTCTCTACTAGCTGCCGTAGCAGGAAGAGCGCTGAGCTGGGAGTCCAACAGATCTAGGTTCAAATCCCACCTCTGTCACGTACTAGCTGAGTGAGAACAGGAAATTTTCATCCCTTCTCTGAGACTCAGTTTCTTCATCTGTAAAATGGGGTTATCGATACCTCTTCTTTCTGTCTTGCATGGCTGCTGTGACGAGAAAATGAGATCCTTAACATAAAAGCACCTTGAACAAAAGCACAAACTCGGGTGCTGATGCAGAGTCATATTTGCTTTAGCTGAATCTCCTTCTAGCTCTTAGGGGGCTATTGGTTCTAGAATTCTCAGATCTGGTGAATAAGGCTGTGTTCCCTTGCTCCATCTCTGCATAATGTTATACACTCTAGTCACATCCCTTCCCAGCCTTCATCTTTCTAGACTAAAGAGTCTGCATTTGTTTAATCTATCTTCATATGGCAGCCCCCTCCACCCTCCCCCATCCCCTTGATTATAGAGTGGCCCTTCTCTGGATCATCTCCAGCTCCATTATGTCATTCTGGAAGCACTAAGACCAAACCTGCACAAATGTGTGTGTGTGTGTGTGTGTGTGTGTGTGTTCTCAGCTCTGAACCTCTTACTCTGCCCCCTCCCCAATTATAAATCCTAGAACAGGGTGCTAGCGCAAGACCCTCGCTCCAAACTACAGAGGAGACCGGTCAGCCCCAGGTTGTAGCCTCCCCCTCTTTCTCTACGCAGTCCTGGCCCCAAGGGGCTAAAACGGCTCCCTGTCTGGCTTGGGAGGCTGGGAGGTGGATAACTAGGATGGGGGGGCCGAGGGGGAGGGAGGAGGGGGGGTCTTGCGCAAGCGCACGTCGCTGCTCGGACCGCCAATGCTGCTGCCTCCCGGAGCAGAGGGAGGCAGGAGACGAGGGAGGGAGAAGAGGGGAAGGGAGGGGGAGGCGGCACTTGGGCTGCAGCTCGCAACCAGAGGCAGTCTCTCTCAGCTCTCGGGAGGGACGGGGAGCGGCAGCGCGGAGTAGGATGCTCTGCGGGGCGCCCTGAGCCTGGGGCGCGTGAAGCAGCTTCGGGGGCCGGGGCCACAGGGCAGCTTTCACCATGCATCAGTCCCTGACTCAGCAGCGGTCCAGCGACATGTCCCTGCCGGATTCCATGGGTAAGTCTAGCCGCCCTGCCTAGGGGCGGCGGCGGCAAGGGGTGAGTGCGCTACCCCCTGGACTGCGAGCGCCCCGGCCGCCCCGAGAGCCAGGGAGCGGGAAGCGGGGCGAGGGAGGGGGGTCCGCGCGCCCCAGCGTCGGGGTCCCGGACCCGAGCCCCAGGGGAGCGGCCCGGCGGGGGCGGGGACGACGCGCGGTGATGCGAGCGCCCAGCTTGCGTCGGAGTATCCCTGCCCCGGAGTGCGGGTGTGTGCGTGTTTGTGTGCGTGTGCCGACAGTCTTGCAGCCGGTGGTAAATCCCAGCTGTCTGGGGATCAAAACACTTCCCTGCAACCTGCGCCTTCGCTTTCCATTAGACGCTCCCTCTTTGCAAAGTCCCCGTCACTTCTAAGAGCTCAAGACTAACGAGAATTAGAAGAAGCAGGGTCCTCGCCCCCTCCCAACTCTGTCGAAGCTGCCCTGAAATTCAGAGCTGCGGTGGGGGGAGGCCTGACTTGCACCTCGCTGATGGGGGGTTTGCGCAACCCTGGGGGATGGGCGGCGGGGGGTGGGGAGAAGAAAGGGGGGGCTGGCAGGAGGGGAATTCCTGAGGAATCACTCAAGACAGCCCAGCCCTGCCGTCTGCAGCGGCAGGATCAACATTCCTTGAATTCGATTCCTATTTTGCTCCAAATGCCCGGAATTGTGCGTGAGTGTGAAAAAAGAGGGGGGACGACGAGTGAGAGCGCGAGAAAGAAAGCGAGCGCGAGCCCGCGCGTCTTCTGAAGTCGCGCTTTTCCTCTCAGGGTGGAAGGGAGGGGGAGGGGGGAAACCCACTAGCCTGATTTGGTTCAACACCTTTCCTCATGAAAAGTGGGGGACAGCTGCCTCCAGGCACCAACTTGGCTGCCCCTGGAAGCTGCTTTTTGGTAGTTACAAACAAACAAAAACCCCAGTCCCACTCAGCGGTTAGGCACCTTCCCAAGTACTATGATTTCACTGGGCGGAGAAATTAATTTGGAGCCCAGGAGAGCGGGAGGGGATTGTCAAACCATGATCCCACCTAACCTTAAAATTCGCCTCGGATACACTTTAACCAAATCGAACTCTCTCTTTCCAACATACTTTACATTCTGCAAAACCCCTCCTTCCCGAATTCTTGCCATCCAGTCCGCTCAGGTCTTCTCCGAAGAATTTGCGGGAACATCGAGGGGAGGGGGCGGGGAGGGGTTTGAACCCGCTACGTGAGCTCCCTACTGCCTGCAAAAGACCCCGTCTCAACAGAATTCGTTCACCGGAGGGGCCCCAGAAAGTGTTATCCCCTGGATGGTGGAAAGATCCGTATTTCCAGTGGTTTTGCATATTCAGTATAAGAATTTGCTCTTTTTTTATTTTTAAGGGCGTAGTTATTTGCAACGTGGTACAAATGAGGCCAAGGACTCGGGTCCGAATCCAGAACCCAGCAGTACCAGCCCCCCCCCCCCCAGCTCTCTCTCCCCAACACACGCGCGCACACACACACACACGCGCACAAGCACACGCACACAGAATGCACTCCTCACCTTGGCCAGCTGTGGCGCCAACGCAGCCCTGGCTCCCCGACGCCAGGCCGGTGCGCGAGGGAGGGCTGGGTGGAAGAGTACGAGGTTTCGGCCGCGCGCATCCCCGCAGTGGGCCACAACCGCCTGCAAACCCGGCCGCCCGCGCCCGCCCGTCTGCCCGTGCGGGAGTGGGCAGGTTAGGGACCCCGGGCGTAGAGCGTTGCTCCTTGGCACCCTGCTCTGTGGGTTGGGGAACGAGATGAAGAGAGTTCTTTCTTGGGCTCCCAGGGGCCCTCAGCCAATCATGCGTTTCCCGAAAGATCTGCGCAACAAGAAGATGAGTGGGCTTCGCCCAGCCCAGACTCGACACTGAGGGGAAAGAATCACAGATCCCGTATGGACGCGCGAGCCCTCTCCACGCAGCCCGCTTCGTAAAGTGCGCAGACCGAGGGCACTAGCAAATTCCCCAGTCGAGTGGTAACCCTGGGTTTCCAGAGTTTGGACAGGGGAGTCTCCCCGGAGTTCCCTGGCGCTGGTCCCGCACAGCCCAGGCCTGAATCAGCGTCTAGGCTACTTAGGAGCTACTCCCACTTAACTCAGCCCTGGCAACGCCACCTTCCCTTGCATGGGGGGAAGGGAAGTAGAGGTGGGTGGGTTAGTGTTTCAGCCTCCAAGGGCAGCATTTCTGAGGGGATTCCCTCTACTGGCAGGACACAACCGCAGCCAAAACAATAAAATATAAAACACACGGACACACACTGCACCAAGGTGCCTGCACTCTACGCTTGCTGGCTGGCTGGGGCGGAGCAGGCACGTGGCTGGTAATTTGACTCCGGCGCCCCTTCATCCCCTCCCAGCTACCCCCGTCTCCCTTTTGGCAACACCGCCCCCAGGCGCTAAGGCACCTCTACTACAGCGGGGCTCTCTTTCCCTTGCAAGTAACATATTTGTGATTCACCGGTGGCCTTGGATGTCTCCGGTCAAAGAATTGCCCAAAGGGGGGATTTCAGCACCTTTAAGGAAATGTTTGGGAGACTGGCAGAGCCTTGAGGCTCTTGTGTGGGCAGCCACCTGTTTCCACCGATGCTCAAGGCTGGGACTTCTGGGACCCTCCCTGTATGGCAAAGCTGACTCAGGTAAGCAAATCCGAATCGGTTCAAAGATCAGCCCGAAGAATTAGCCAGTCAGCAACAACATAGTGCACAGGACAGGATACTGGGCCTCCATCCTTGCTGCACTCTGACAGAGATTACACACCCTATAATCAAGGGGTGGAATCAAGAACAGGTACTAGGTAGAAAAACAAGTGAGCAGAGACAATCATCCTACCTTCTGGCAACCCACACCTTGGTTCCTGTCAGATACATAATCCTGGAACTGGTGGACATCATATGGGTTGTGGACCAGACCCACAATTACAACTGTAATTGTAGCAGTTATAATTAATATACTTACTGAGTGACGTATCTAGGAACTCAGGGACATGAAATAATGAGTGATTAGAGTGAGCTTGATCAAGAAAAACTTCTCGGAGGAGGTGAATTTTGAGAAGGTTTCAGAAGAAGGGAGGGACTCAAATTCAAAGACCGCAGTGCAGGTGGGGCTCTGACCAGGGAGGGGACTCGGAGGAGGGAAAAGCTGGCTGTATTGGGAAGGGTGGAGACAGCAAATAATTGGGCCCTTCTAGAGCAGAGCATCCTGGTCGTCACGAATCTGGGGTGGAGGAGGGGCACTGCAGAGAGGGAGGGCTGCAGTAGTTCTGCAGGGAGGCTGCTGGGGGCGGAGGGGGGCAGGCAGGGCCAGTGACGGGATTCAGACTCTCCCACTGCTGTTGGTTGCAGGGCTGGCTGTTGTTGTCTAAACAGAAAGATACTGGGCGCCAGGTAGACAGGCTAGTGAGAGCCATTGGGGTTGTGACACTAGTTGGCCAGAAAACTTTTAGATCTGGGGAGCCCTTGGGTGTACCCTATTGTAAAAAACCAATTCCATGAGCGTAGCCCATATTTATTCTCACAGTTCCCCCCTACAGCCTTTTTGATTAGAAAGGAAGTGATTCTGAGATGTTGACTCTTATTTATTCAACAAGTATTGACTGCTCACTAGGTATCAGACACTGTGATGGGCACTGTTTTCACATACCTGCTGCTTTATTGAAGTACCTCATGGTGTCCGAGGTTTTTTTGATATGTTGATTTACTAAACAAAATTGGAGTAAGATGTTCCTGTGTTTACGGGAACATCTAAGGCAGGCCCCGAATTGTACCCTAATAAGAACAGAACTCTACTTCTCCCTTCTTAAATAGTACAACAGCCAGGAAAATGTCCTAAGTAGACATAGACAAAAGCAGCTAAAAGAGCTGCTTTTTGGGAGCCTGGGCCACACCTTTAGAGGACAGGTGCATCTTGCTCTAAGTAGATGTGACTTTTCAGTCAAATTGACACTAAAGATAAATGGAAGGGGTGATTCTTCACTTTTCAAAGGGATTCACCCTGGGGTTCCTCAAAATGGTCAACTCCCCAAGTGCAGCTAGAAGTAATTTCATTTTACACAATTTTAGTCCTTAGAGTGTAAAATAAGGGGTGACTTGGGGGAGGATGTGAGGGGACAGAGAATAGATATTCAACCTAGTGATGGGAGAGTTTTCTTAGGAATTTTATCCCAAACTAATCCTATCTGGAGGCAAGGCCCCTGTGGAGCTGCAGGATCTCTGCCTGGGTTTCTCAACTGACTGGATTTTCAATTCAGGTTCCAAAGCAGGAAAAAAAAAAAAGATTTTTCAAATGACACCATGTGGTTTGCTGAGTCACTTTTCTGACCTGGCTCCTGTTCTTTTAAGAGTTAGAGTGGTATTTGCAAAGGAGACCCAAGAGCTGTGAATAAGATCAAAAGCCAGTTGGCCGGGAAGGAGCAGGCGAGTGATACCCCGAATTTAGAAAGACTGTATACACACACTCCCCCACATCTAGTCTCTAAGGTGACATGTTTTCCCTGTGAGGTGTTGAGACACTTTTGTGTGCCACAAAGATACCCTTGTTTCCAGATGTTCCCTCACTCTCTTTGGCCAGTTTGGGGTCGGGGAGGGCTAAGATGGTGTAGAAATGCAGACAGGGATGGGGGGCGATGTCGGTAAGTTTATGTTAGAGCCCCTCTGTGGAGCCAACTGGCAGATTCACTGAGAACTGGCTATCATCAAATGGACTTAGGGATCCTGGTTTGGAGGCTCATTTAAGGTCCCTCGAAATCTAGAGGAGGGGTAACTAACCTTCAGATAAACAGAAGAAATAAATCCTGCTCCTCCCCCGCCAACCCTTCGCAGTCTGTGTCTCCCTGCTCTGCTCCTCTGTTTACCAGCAGTCAGCTCCCCATCTGCATCCCAAATAGCCCTCTCACACAAAGGGCCCTGATGTCACAGGTGTCTCCAGCTGTCCCGTTGTTTTTCCCCCTGGAGGCTGGACTCAGGCCCCCCAGGAGAGGAGCCTCGTTTCCCAACTCACTTTACCTCTCCTCCCAGGGTGCGATATGGCGCTTTAGTCTGTGGGTGCCTCCAAACGCTCAAGCCACTTCTACATTTCGATGTAAAATGGTCTTGGAATAGTACCGTATTAGAAATGACCCTGATGAGTCACGGCCCTCACTTTCGAGGCTGACGTCAGGGGAGAGACCGCCAGCCCCTCCCACCTCCCTTGGAGCCTTGGGCAGGGACCGCACTGGGAGAGACGAGATGGATGGTGGGGCTCACCCAGGGTGGCACTCCTGATGCTCTTCTTCCCTCGAGGAGGGGCATCTGCTGGGGGCTGCAGAGCCAGCCACAGTGCCTCCCTCTCAGCACCGTCAGGCCTCCTGGGTCTCCCTGGTTTTCTCGCCTCCCTCCCCCTTCCTTCATCCCCTCTCCCCTCCCTCCCAGTGGTGCAGTCTGGGCGGCTTCAAAGACAGCTGCTTCCTGAGGCTGCAGCGAGGCCTCCCAGAATGGCGGGGTCCTGCGATCAGTCCCAACTGGCCTCTTTAGGCCCATAAATGACAGCCAAGCCACCTGAGTGGGCAACTCTGTCATAAGGCTCCCCACTAGAGAACTGGACTCTCATAGCAAGTCCCCAGTTGCTTATTTTTATGAGAACTCCTAGGTGGTAACTCATCCCTGGTATTTTCTGTTGAGAACCCCCTCCAGAAAAAACGCACGCAGAGTGTTGAGCAGTGCTTCATTCCTTAGAAAAAAAAAATTAAATTCAAAAGCAAGTCTAGATACCATTTTTCTATCTGACTTAATAAGCCTGTTTTCGAAAAAAAATATTGGTTTGCACTATCATGTCCGATAAGCACTGAGTGGGAGAATGGGTTTCTCATCATTTGTATTTATGTCACCCTCACATAAGCCTAAACGGTGTAAGTTATAATCCTCCCCATCTACCTCCCCCGATACATATCTTTGTGGACTAATGGCCTCCAAACACTTACTTTATTACACGCATTTGTTATGTGGCAAATCTTGCCAACACACCATTTTTAAAGTTTATACATGAGGTGGCAAATGTCAGAAATAAATGAAAAAAAAAATCCCAGTACCTGGCTTGGTTCTGATATTTACACTGAAAATGAAATTTCATATCTCCAGCTTATGAAAAAACCCTTTTTAGTTGCATATTGGCCTTAAAATATTTTCATTTAATATCTCCACAGTATACTTTCCATCTATCATGTACCTTATAATTTGGCTTAAAAAAGAAACACTTCACTAAGTGGGTATGATACATCTTTTATCGAATGTGTTTAGTTTTGTTTTTATGTAACTGGTACAATTTCTTCTGTTGTTTATTTTCAAACTGGAAACGTATATACATTATTGTAAACGTAACACCTGATGACTGCAAAAATCTAAAGCTCCATCCCTTCCCCATAATCCCACTCCCCAGAGATAACCCCAGTTACGAGTTGAAGTAGGAAAGAAAAACCTTCCTAGTGATTTTTTTCTGCAAGTCCATCCCTTCTCCAGCCGAAATGAGCAATTTCAGTTTCTCTGTGTGCTTTCAGGAGCCTTTAATCGGAGGAAACGAAACTCCATCTATGTCACCGTGACTTTGCTTATTGTGTCCGTGTTAATTCTCACGGTGGGCCTCGCCGCAACCACCAGGACCCAGAATGTGACTGTTGGAGGTTATTACCCGGGAGTTATTGTGAGTATCAAAGGCATAGGTAGGTCTCAGTAGCTTGCTGGCTACAGACATTTGGTTCTACTCTGATGGTTTTCAATTCTGTTTGAGCTTCCGTGTTTGCTCAGTTTTCCTCCTTTATATATCTCTACCTTTATATAGAGAAACAGCTCTGGGCTGGTTTCGAAGAGCACTGGACTAAGACTCAGAAGAATCCCAGCTCCATCCCTAACTAGCAGTGTGATCCTGAGCAAGTCATCTCACTCTTTAGGACCTCAGTTTTCTGGTCTAGGACATGTTACTAATTAGCAGTGTTAACCTTAGGCTGAGGTCCTTTCCTCTCTGGGCATCTGCTTTCCTATATATATAATAGGGGTCACCTGACCTTACCTGAAATCTGAGGACCCTTGCAGCTTGACAGTCTGTGACGCACAGCACTGATCTCCAAAGTCATCCTGCCCTCCTCTCAGGAAAAATATGTGGAATGTTTACTCCTCAAATATGTGTATTTATTCATTTACAAATTATATGCATATTCATAAAACATACAAAAATGGAAGTTCAAAAATTAGATTAAAACGAAATACACTTTAATTTTTAATATCTTCATACTAACACTAAAATTTCAAGGAGTGATATGCACTTCGCATGAAATCTCATTAAAGATAGTGGCTATAAGTCGTTATTTCAAATAGCTTACTAGATAATTTTGAATATTTTGGGCTTGCTTCTCAGATATGAACAAATTGTCATGGGCATCGTTGTTTGTTTTTTTAAAATAATTAATTAATTAATTAATGGCTGTGTTGGGTCTTCGTTTCTGTGCGAGGGCTTTCTCTAGTTGCGGCAAGCGGGAGCCACTCTTCATCGTGGTGCGCGGGCCTCTCACTATCGCGGCCTCTCTTGTTGCGGAGCACAGGCTCCAGACGCGCAGGCTCAGTAATCATGGCTCACGGGCCCAGTCGCTCCGCGGCATGTGGGATCTTCCCAGACCAGGGCGCGAACCCGTGTCCCCTGCATTGGCAGGCAGATTCTCAACCACTGCGCCACCAGGGAAGCCCTTCATTGTGTGTGTGTGTGTGTGTGTGTGTGTGTGTGTGTGTGTGTGTGTGTGTGTGTGTGTGTGTGTTTTAATAAATTTATTTATTTATTTATAGCTGTGTTGGGTCTTCGTTTCTGTGCGAGGGCTTTTTCTAGTTGTGGCGAGCGGAAGCCACTCTTCATCGCGGTGTGCGGGCCTCTCACTGTCGCGGCCTCTCCCGTTGCGGAGCACAGGTTCCAGCCGCGCAGGCTCAGTAGTTGTGGCGCACGGGCCCAGTTGCTCCGCGGCATGTGGGATCTTCCCAGACCAGGGCGCGAACCCGTGTCCCCTGCATTGGCAGGCAGATTCTCAACCACTGCGCCACCAGGGAAGCCCCATCATTGTTTTTTTAATGTGATCTCACAGTGTGGCTGACAAAGAGCTCACCCTGAGAGTTCCAAGGGTCAGCTCTGTCATTTTCTCACTGTGTTACGTTATTAGGGTCATCTTCAACTCATGGTTTATCAACAGGAGTCTTTCCAAACTCCTTGTCCATTTTCTTGGGACTAGTTTAGTGAAGACTAGATAAGACTATCCGGGCACACGTAAACTGCCCCACCACCAACCCTTTGCTGCTTGGAGTCTGCCCTCCTCCAGAACGATAGCTCTCGCCTTGTCACCTGACATTCACACCGAGGGAGGGCGCCAGTGACAGTCTGTTCATTGAGTATCTGTAACGCGTAATTTCTTTCTTATTCTTTTAAATAAACAAAAAATAGGAAACAAGAGTTCAAATAGTTTCTTTCCATACTTCAGTGGATTGTTTTACCCATCCCCGGGCTGCATGCAATCCACTCTGGAAAGCGCTGAACTCTTTGCATACAAAACCTCATTTTATATCAAATCATCACGTTGTATATGAAATGAAATGAAATATATACCATTTTATTTGCCAATTATACCTCAATATAATTGAGGAAAAAAGAAAAGAAAAAGAAAACCAAACAAAAACCTCATTTGGATCTACACACACTGTTATTTAACCCTAAAACCTAACTCTAGAGGTTGGATCGTATTTTGAATATCAACTAAATAACTTCCCAATTGTAACTGCTAGAGAGCGGGAAGGAAGATTAGGATGGGTTTTTGTTGTTTACATTTTAGGTTATCAGGAAGGGCAGACGGCTTTGTTGCTGTTATTTTGTTTCTTTTCTTTTTTACTCTTTTTTTGGAGTGGGGGGTGTTGGAAAGAGAAGCAAAGGAAGGGGAAGGGATTAAAGATGGATGCCTTCGACAAACAGGCGCCGTGAGTGACCAAGCCTGACGCCTGTTGCCTAGGTCACCGATTCCGCAGTCAGCCTTCTCAATAGCCCTAGCAGGAGTCGGGGCCTGACACGGGGGCCCAGCTGTTGAAGGCCGCCCGCCCTTCCCGGGAAGTTCCTTCGCAGCTCTTGAGCCGAGCCGAGGGCAGGTGTCCCACAGACACCGTCTGGTGCCCTCTGCTAAGCATGTGATGTGAGAACTCACCCGGTCCACTTCCTGTGGTGAGGCAAGAAAACCAGTCATCAGCAGACTTGGCTTTTATTTTTAAACACAAGAGGGGCGGGGGACAGAGGAAGGGGGGGTAAGATTGCATTTTGGTGGCTTGGGAAAGCAATTTATAGGGTCTGCGTGACTTCGTGGGCTTCAGGTAGCTGCATTTAGTAAAAGGTTTCTGACTGATGAGCAAATGCTCAAGCCAAGATTCAGACTCTCCCTGGGTGAGAGGAAGGTATTTTCCATGTCACTTAAGAGTAGCAACTACTATTCATGAACGGTGCCTCTGAACCTTCTCTGTAGAATATCTGCCTGTGGGTGGCTGGGTTGGAATACATTAACAAAGGAAGGAGGGCGCGTGATTGTTGTTACTGGAGTACCTGACGTTCAGCTAGCACTGGAAGTTGAAGCAGTGGGGGCGTGTGTCTGTGCGTGTGCGTCTGGCTAAGAGCTAATATGGAAATGTTAATAGGAGAGCCAGCCCTAGCAGTGTGCCCTATGGTTTAACCTTAATTTTTTTGCTTTTATAGTTCCTGTAGATTGTTTCTTTAAAATGGGTTTTAATTATAGGAAGTGAAGGGGGGAAGACTGCAGATTGAAGAGCAGAAAAATCCATTTGAGTTGATAGGTCAGATCATGTTATAACAAATACAATAAACAACTCATACCTCTGAAACAATAAGTGCCTGAGAATCCAGATTTATCCGGGACTGGGGTGCTTTCACTAATTGGATAGTTTGGTTATTAGAGAGGTAGTATATAAACTCTAAGCCAGTGGTTTCCCCACCTTGGTGTGTATTTTAATAAACACCCCAGGGGAGTCTAATTCAGGTGGGTCGGCAACCACCTGGAGAACTAAAACACAATAAACAAAGTATGCTTGCAGTAAAACCAGAATGAGCAAAATGTGGCATTTTCAGATTCCACACTATCAAATTGGTCAGTTTGAATATAAAGACCATTGTATAGATTTGTGGGAAAATGTCAGGTTATTTGGAACTTTGCTGTTTTAGGACTCTGGTTAAATGTGTACACGAGAATTTAAAATTTTAAAACAAACAAATTGGGGAGCAGTTACTAGATTTAAAGACGACTTAAAGACTACTTACCATACAATTCATTTAAATATTGAGATCTCAGGCATTGAAAAATATAATCGTGTTTGCATAACTCTAAGTCATGCAAAACTTTTCTGAGCCATCTTTATTTTGCCAAACGAGATGCCCTTGTACAGTGAGGTGTATTATGATAGGGTGTTAGCTACTCTACCTGAGCTAGAATGTGGTATCATCATCCTAAGACATGTATGCAGCAGGCATCTTTAAAGATGTGCTCATCTGTACAGGCTAAAGTGTAAATTTTTAAAAAAATTAAAACCAACACAGAAAGACAAACTGGCTTAGGATTTTTACTGTCCTCGAATGTTCATGACATAGTCCGTTCCAGAAGAGTTCCAGTGAGCTTTCTACTCTGGAGGCCTAAAAAAAGCCAAGAGCCTCAGTTGTATGAAGATGGAAAAGGCAGGGAAGAGAGCCAGCTCCTTCTCTATAGCTCTCTAACCTTACATCCAGGAGAACGAGGCCTCTACATGTGTTTCCCATGCAACCCACAAGATGGAGTTGGCCACCTGATCAGTGCTGAAAGCCTTTCACTCTAGAACCTTCTCCCCCAGCTGTTATACTGCTAGGGCCCACACCAGCCTGGGTTTTCTTTCAGGAAAGAAACCAGGAGCTTCTGTCCCCTCTCCCAGGCGGGGGAAGGGGGGGGGTCCAGTTAATTGAAAATTATATCAGAGTTGCCATGGGGTAGTAGGAGGCAGAGACAACAGGGGTCATTCAAAACAGTCAATAGGCCAGAAACCTTCTCTAGGCCAGTGTGGCTTCAGCTTCACACGTGAAGACTCTTGATAAATCCAGCAAAGTTTTGACTAACTTGAATGTTCAGGAAATAGAAGGAGGTCTGGATAGTGGGATTTTGTGGTTTATTGTGAATTAGGCAGAAATTTTTTCTACCTCTTGTTGAAAATGTTTCTAAAATATAAGATCATTCTAAGATAAAGTTCCTAGCATAGTAAGTACATTTCAGAGATGACACTTGAGTCTTGATTTGCTAGATAAGACTAACCTTCATTGGCTTCCTGTTGCCTCCTTAGCATTGTCATTCAAAGCTCTCTGAAGATGCCCTTGGCCTGGTCTCCCACACCTTTCTTTTACCAAAATTGTCAATTCACAGTCCCCTGAATGTGACTTGGGCTGGAACAGCCTCCCTGTGCTCTCTCTCTCTGTTTATCCAAATGCTCTGTCCTATTCCAACTTAAAGACACAGCTGGGACATTTCTCAGCTACTGGGATCCACAGTGGTGTCTACCATCTTTGAACTCCCTACTGTAGATTCCCTTCCACTCATAGTTCTTGGGAAATAGTCACATTCTGCTTTGTGGGATGTTGGGCTATATTCTCATTTAGCTTTGTTTATACAGGTCCACAATCCCTTTTCTGAACCCTTGGGTCAGATGTGTTTGCAAATTTAGACTGTTTTGTTTTGTTTTAAATTTCAGAAAGATAATAGAGTGCATATATCATATATTATCTAACATCCCAGTGGGGTCTTGAGATATACCCCATAATCAAGCACCTTCATCTTTCTATAATAAACTGTGAATTTTTACACTAAGTAGATAAACATTATAAAATAACCTCACGTCAGTTCAAGGTCAGGTTTTGCCACCAAGTTAGTTACCAAAACCCCTTTTGGTTTTAAGAGCTTTGTTGATTTCAGGATTACAGAAAGGGATTGTGGACCCATTATCTAGTTACAGCTCCTCGAGGCTGAGTCTCGTTGGTCTTGGTATCATACCCCACCCCGCTTCCTGGCCTCCAGATCACAGGTCTAGCAGAGTAGATGTCCAATTAATACTTGTTGAATGATTAATCCATTTGCACCTCAGTCCCAGTGGATGGGAATAGGCATAAATTATAGGGTGCAGCCTAAAAAGAGCTCTTGAATCTGAGTTCTAATGATTTGCCTTTTTTTCTTCTACAAGTGGAGGGCAGCCAAAACAAAGCAAACTGGTTATTTGTTCAGGTAATGCGGAGTCAAGATGGAGTTCCAAAGGTCTGAACATTCCATGATTCCGGGCAGTTCTCGAGCGAGGACCACAGAGCTTACCTTTCTGAGGCCTCAGGAGAGCAAACAGTTGATTAGAAGCAGCTGCCCATTTTCAGGAAATTCTGTTGATTTTTCCTTCTTTACTTTCACCCCCTCAGCTCTTCCTCAAATAGAACTTCTCGCTCCATCCTTACAGGGAACTTCTTCCCTGGGGGGCAGCGGTGAAGGTCACTATTCTGCTAACACTGACCACAAATACAGCAAAGTGTGGCTGGAAGAACACCAGCTGTTAGGGAATCTGAGGGCTCGTCCTGGCCCTGCTGTGAACTTGCTGTAAGAGGGGACGAGTCCATACAATTCTCTAGGCCTCCGTTTTGCTATCTATCAAATGGGAATGATATGAGCTCCACCGAACTCCCTAACATGACTGTGACCAAGGTAGAGGGCAAGCGCTTCTTTAAATTCAAGTGCTTTTCAAATGTAAGGTAGTTTTAGTGATACTGGTGACTTAGTTCATAAACCTGTCATCCAGATGAATGAATTCTTCCAGCGAGGACTCAGTTGATATTAGTTCCCCACCTGGTGAACTCTACCTGTCTTTGACCCCATTTATCCCCTCTGTGAGATCTGAGAACGACCATGTATATGTATTTAGCAGCCTACCTTATGCAGGTCACGCTACGTACATACCTTATCTCATTTAATCCTCACAGCAGTCCTGTGTGGTCAGGACCATTATGATTCCCATTTAATAGATGAGGAAACCGAAGCACAGAGTGGTTAAAGAACTAGCCCAAGGTCACACAGTTTATAAGTAGCAGAGCCAAGGATATAATACAAAATGAATTATTCTCTGCTCCTTCAGCACTTTGTTTCTACCTCGCCTGTGGTCCTTAAGTCACAGTCTGTCTCTCCCTCACTAGACTATGCACTCCTGCAGGGTAGGGGCCATGTCATTTATTTATCTCCCAAAAGTACTCAGTGAGTGTTAGAAAATGGAATGAGTTGGAGTGGAATAGAAATGGAATGGAAGGAAAGGGGAGGGAACTGGATGAAGTAACTGGTTGGCCTGGGATTTCCAGTCCCAGAGCACCTTGTCTTTCCAGCCAATTCCATGAGGCTTCAGGCCACCTCTTCCGGTCACTGCCATCAGAGAGTTCTTTGAGAGTGTCAGGAAGAGCGAGTGTCTTTGCTTCCCGTCTTAAGGCAAAGACTGCTGTTGAGGCTCAGAAGAACATTCAGTGAATATCTGTGGAAACAGATGAACTGCTCAGTGAAAGGACTTATTTTCCATGTAAGAAACTGCCCTCTGACTTTCTTTCAGTCTCCACAAATGGCCCAGAGTGTCATAAGCACAGGCTATTCATGGAATTCTTCCTGAAAAATAAAAGCTGTGCAACATATTGGGAGGGGAGATAAGACAGAATACGAAACTCTTATGAAATAGAGCAAATAATGATAGGATTTACCAGCTCAAATCAGGTTAGAGCTGCCCCAAAGTTAAATGTCTTTAAAAATAGTAATAATAATCACTAGAACAAGAACTCGTATTTACTGAGTACTTACTGTGTGCCAGGCCCTGTGCAAAGTTCTTTGACTGTATTATCCTGGCTAATCCTTACAAAAATCCTATAAGACAGCTACTACTATGGTCCCCATTTTCCAGATAAGGAAACTGAGGTTTAGAGAGGTCAGTCAGTTTGTTCAAGTCACACAGCCATGAGTGGAAGAGCTGGGGTTAGAAGCCAGGCTAGTCTGATGACCAGGTTTTAATCACTATACTTCATCACAACACATTTTAATTACATTTCAAATAAGACCAGGCGGGAGACAGACAGTTTAACCGCTGAGTGAGGATATTCCCAGTAGAGTCTGGGACGGCATGGGTTACACCTTCATGCTCTTCAGCTTCTATTTCTCGAGAGGGGTTGCTGGCTGAGTGGCCCTGCAGAATGAGTCCTTGGAAATTTGTATTCACTCCTTCCCTTCATTCTTTTTCATGCTTGGGTTTCTGAGGCAGGCACCCAGTTCCCCTACACTGCCCCACCAGGCTCCTGCCCAGCCCTTGGGTCCATTAGATTTCCAAGACTTGGTGTAAGGCTTGGGGGCCTCAGACTGAAAGAGATGTCCCTGTGAGCCAAGGTAAGGCGGCAGATGGAAAGCCAGATCCTTAGTGAGGCTCAAGAGAAATGTAACTACATTGCTGGACTTGTGTTAAGATTTATTGGTCCATTCCCACCACTTTTTACTTCTTCCACTTTCACCCCTGACAGCAGCCATCGGTTAGTGATCATTTTCAGCTGCGAATGGCAGACTCAATCCACTAATGGCAGAACTGAGAGCAAAGTGGAATCTGCTACCCCGAGCCATCATCCCAGCCGCTTAGACGGGGAAATTGTTTTTCAGGGTTTTACACTGCCATTTCTATTCACCCTTTAATGAATGCTTTCTGTCCATAAATGAAGCAGAGATGGAAGAAGAGGTGAATAAGTGCTAACATAAATTGCAGTGGGTCAACCACAAATACAGGCTTTCAAAAAAAATAGTTCTTTTTTTTTTTAAGTCTAGGTTAAGGTGCTTGCTGATTGCTAAAGTACTTCCTGGGTTTGATTAGTGTGCCTGATGCATCAAAAATCGCTATTTCAAACCTTTATTTTGTAATTCATGCATCAGGATAGAAGGTCTCTTTTCAAAGAAAAGATAAAGATCAGAATATCATGCGTACTTTTCACCATTATCCTTCTCTTACTGACTCACCAGTCACATGCTAGGTAATGGATATTGAAATTGATATAAGCAGGCTCTGAAAAGCTATGGTTGACTTTTACTTTTAGCTTCTGGGCGCACGAGTTTCTTTTTAGGTGTGATTCATATCTACGAGGAAAAATTGGCAAATGGTGGGAGAAATACTTTTCTTACTCATACTGTATTTGTGTGAGTAACAGCTGCACGGGTTTAGCATCTGTACCCAGGGTATTTTCTGTTATCCTGAATTGTATCCCAGGGGTGGAACGACCGTGTGGTCAGGCTAACCATCTTCCCACGTGCTATCTGTGCCATGTTGCTTTGCAGCTCGGCTTTGGATCGTTCCTTGGAATCATCGGATCAAACCTCGTGGAGAACAAACGGCAGATGGTAAGTTTTCATTGCTGTAGAATCAAATTCTTCATCTGAAAAAGCTCAACATTTCTGTGGGTAAGTGACACATTTCTTAAGGTTGCCCAAATTGTGCCACAAAAGAAACAGCTACTTTACTTTTCTCCTAAGCCTCCAGGGAACTTGTTTTAAAGTGACCCTGTGGTATGGGACTTGTTCTCACCCTGCCTGATGTTCCCTCAGTGGCCCAGCTAGTCTCCTTAAGTCACAGGGATGGAATAATCTGGATCTTGCCTTTTGCTTTTCTCCTCATTCGCAAAGGAGTGCGCCAGCCTATCCAGTCAGGCCAATTGTCCTCGCATCGGATGCCTTTGCTTCTTTGATTCCTGCTGCTGCAGCCCTGGCTCACTGGTGACCCTCACACCTTCCTCTCTGATGCATAATCTTGGAGAGGAGTTTTCGCAGAGGGTTCCTGCCTTTTAGGAGATTCCAATCTAGGGGACTTTAATTAACAGAACAAATATATTTAGGGCGCAAGAAGACGAAATGAAATTACGAAGCCAACCTCAAGTATTCCCATTACCCATACATAGTTCAAAGCTAAGTATGTGTAAGGTTGAGAGGAAGGGTACGCATATAACAGGAGGTAAAACTCACCAAGTTCTATGTCCGAATGGGGGCCCGCAAGGGCAGGCTGTTGTATTTTCCTGCTTCAGGCTGAGAAGGGTTCCTAGAGGGCAAGAGAAGATGGTACAGACCGAATTGCAAGCATATTGCAGTTTTATGGGCTTGTAAATCAAGATGCCTGGTGAGTGGTCAGATGGTGGACTGATTAGGCTTCCCCGTACAAGTCACTGTGGCATCTAGACTGATGCTAGGGTCTATTTAACAGCAAGTTTAATCAGATAACGTAATAGCTCCAGGGACAGGGAACTCTAACCATGTGTTCTCCCCCCAGCAATGTAGGGAATCGCCCTCAGGGGGGTTCTAATAGTTCTCTTCTTCCATTTCACCTGGGCTCTCCGCTGCCAGTTGTGTTTGCACTTTGGGTTTAAATTATTCAAAATGACAAGGGAGCTCTAATTGTAGAGCTGATCATCGCATAGCTGATAATGCCAATTTCATGACATCTTTCATCCATTATTTACCAACTCTCTGTAGTGCTGTGAAGTGAGATTTATGGGGCGAGGTTTCTGAATCAACTCCCAAAGGAGATCAGTATTACCTTCTAGCCTGTGAGATGGGAGGCTAGCCTCTGAGATGGGAGGCCACCTTAGGGTGGCCTTGACTTTGATTTCCTCCTTCTCCCTGGGGAGCAGCTTAATGCCATGCTATTTCTCTACTTTACCCCCCAAACACCTCAAAGAGGGTGTTTTGAGGGTCAACACGGGCAGATGGTGGGCTTAGGCAGTACCTATCCCTGCCCCTGGTTACGCCTTGAAACACCTACCCCCACGTTGGGTTGTAGTATCGCCCTTGTAATGGAAGACAAATTATTAGGAAAATTTCTGTTATCTAACACGAATAGGAGAAGAGGGCAGTCTGGTTCCAGCAAACATTTCTCTTACTTGAATTTTTTCGTATGTACCACAGGATGGTGGTACACAGAGTTGATCAGTTTCAGAGACTTCAACCCTTGTAAAATGTCTTTGACACCTAAGCCGTAATAAGTTGAGTGTTCTCTTTCTTCAGTGGTGCAGGGCCATGTAGGGTTGTGCAGGGCCTCAGAATCATCCCTTCTTCATCATTGCCCACCATGAGGGCTTGGGAAGAACACTGGACTAGGGGTTGGTGGGCACAGGCTCTTCCATAGACTGGATAGTGACCTTGGACACACCACTTCCCCTCTCTGAGCCTCCAATTCCACAATAAATAAAATAGGGGGTGGGACTTCATGATGTCAAAGGTCTAACATTTTTCTGAGTCTGAGAATGGAAGAGCCATGCAGTCTAATTCCTCAGCCTCCTCTTCCTTGGGCGCTCATAGACTCATGGAGTGAATTTCTTAGCTTGCCCTGAAAATGTAAGAAGTGCTTCAATGGCCCCTTCTCCGCGTCCCCCTCCCCCTGCTCCCACTCATGCTGCGTGACTGAAAAGGGCATTCACACTTCACACGGGGTGGCAGGCCAGAGTTCTGCTTTGGCTGGCGGTCTCTTGGGGATCGCCTTGTCTCCAGAAGCAGCGAGAGTGGAAGGCTAACAGACACTTTTGCTTTGTCCCCCACCCCTACTCCCACAGCTGGTGGCTTCCATCGTCTTTATCAGCTTTGGTGTGATTGCAGCCTTTTGTTGTGCCATAGTCGATGGGGTCTTCGCTGCCAGACACATTGTGAGTATTTTTAGTCCTGGGTTAAAGTAAATGGGCAATACAACAAGGCTTCATCGAGCGTGTGTGTGCTGGGTGTGTGCTAAGGGCTGTGAGGGGTACAGGAGAGGGAGGTGACATCACCGGCCTCAAGGAGGTGATGTCAAAATGAGGACATCCCTGGACACACACGGGCATCTAGAGAAATTGGTCTAAGCTGGGCATATAAACTCTAAGTGCCCAAGTGGTTTACCTTGGATCAGAGCAGGCTTCCCAGTGGTGGAGGGGTTGGAGCTAAGCCTTTGTTGACATGTGGGTGAGATTTGGAAAAGTCAGAGACAAGGGCCAGGGGACTGGCTTGGAATTGGTGTTGGGAGTGGGGAGGTAGGGAGAGAGCCGCAGGAAGCCACATGACTTCCTGAGAGCCTTGGAGGTGGCAGTAGCTGACCTCCCCCACCTCCAACAGTGACAAGAGCAGCCCATGAGGACAGACACCTTTTCTAGGATACCTGAACTTCGCTGTCTTCATGGCTGGAGAGGAGTGATGTGATTGGGATCCGGAGAAAGCCCCAGAGCTGGAAGTCTCCAAAACGAGCCCAGTCCTGGAGCTGAGGCGCCAAATGCTTCCTGTTCTGGAGAAGCTGTGCCTCGAGTAAGGCTACTTTACTCCTGAAACCCAAACCTGTGCTCCTTCTTGGAGAAGCCTGGGATTCGGGTCCTTCCCACAGGGCTCCCTGCAGGAGCCCTCACCCCTCGGTTGGCGCTTTCCATCTCTTACGATTCCAGATATCTGGCCTAGGGCCGCCTTCTCCATTGGGCTCAGTAGACAACAGTGCCTGTGACCCATGGACTTTCAGGGTCCCAGAAAAATATGATCATTTCTTTTCAAGTCAGAGGAAAAATGATGAACTTTTAGGCCAAAAAAAAAGTTTTCACACATAATAGAAATTTGTCTTTATACCAATGCAGTCATAAGATATAATCAAAATAAGTGAAATATCATTTTCAACAATTTTTAATGGAGGAAGCTGTCCACAAAAGGCAAAAGTCCCAGGGAGGTCATAGTATAGCCCTGATCTGGCCCACAAACCCAAATCGAGAGCAAGCCAAGCAGCTTACTGAGCTGCCACAAAAACCTCAGATACTCATTTTTTCCCCCAAGTGAACCAACATTGAAAATGAAAACATCCTATGAACTAGTTGGAATTATATGTTTTCTAAAACAATTGAATTAGAGAAAAATTGTATTATCAGAATATTGTGTGGATCAATCATATTTTATTCCATTTCAGTCGTTGGCTAATAGTGCAGGTCATCCTGAGGGAGTGTCCTGGGTATGGATGGATCTGGGAAAGGATGATTTGCAACATTATTATTTCAATCCCAACTTGCTCTTGGACTCTCCTCCTAGACATAAGAGTCAGTCCCTCATTTGCCAAGATTAGTGGAATTCCTATGGTCAGTGCTGGCATGTCAGGAGATAATTACTGGGCAGGGGGAAAAGTATGGGATGGAAGAGAGAAGCTTTTTGCCCAGTTTTCTTTTGGAGTCAGGAATATGTCGGCCCCTATATCAGACTCATCCCTTTTGAGTTTAGCTGAGAGAGCCATCTTTTTCTTCATCTTTTTCTTTTTGAAAAGGCAAGTGACACAACAGGAACTTGTAACATCCACTATCCTACCACCCTAACATAGCAATTCTATTACGTATGCAATTTTTGCATATTACCCTCTGAGTATATACCTATTTTTGTAGCATGCTTGTAGACAATCATAGTATGTGTGCTATTTTGTTTCAACAGGCGCCATCTTAATAACAATAATTCCTTGTTTTTGTGTAGTGAATTTAGTGTTTCAGTATGCCTTAACATCTATTATCTCATTTGAGACCCACAGCAATCCTGTGAGATATGTAGGGCAGGTGTTATTATCCCCATTTGACAAGCACTCTTCACTCTGAGGCAGTCTCCATGGCAACGTAGGCCTAGTGGCCAAGAAGCCTGCAGTAGATTTTCATGGCATCATGAGCTAAAATGGCTTCCTCCTTTTCCCTCCTCCTCCCACTCCTAATGTTTTTTTTTTAAACATCTTTATTGAGATACAGTTCACGTCCCATATAATTTACCCATGTGAAGTATATAATTCAGTGGCTTTTAGTACATTCACAGGTATGTGCAAACTATCACGTCAATTCTAGAAGATTTTTCTCATCCCCCAAACAACCCCATACCCTTTAGCTATCACTTCCCTATTCCCCCTGTTCCCCCAAGTCCTAGGCAACCACTAATCTACTTTCTCTATAGATTTCCCTATATTAATTAACATTTCCTGTTAATGGCATCATATCATATGTAGTCTTTTGCAACCTGACTTTTTTTACTTAGTATAATGTTTTCCAGATTTATCCATATTGTAGCATGTATCATTGCTTCCTTTCTTTTTATGGTCTAATAATATTCCACTGTATTGATATACCACATTTTGGTTATCCATTCACAAGTTGATGGACATTTGGGTTGTTTCCACCTCTTGGCTGTTATCAGTAATGCTGCTATAAACATTTGTGTTCAAGTTTCTATGTGGACATATGTTTTCATTTCCTTTGAGTATATACCTATGATTGGAAGTACTGGGTCATATGGTAACTACGTTTAACCTTTTGATGAACTGCCAATTTTCCAAAGTGACTGCACCGTTTTACATTCGCACTGGAAGTATCTGAGTGTGCCAGTCTCTCCACATCCTTGCCAACTCCCGTTATTATCCGACTTTTTAATTCTAGCCATCCTAGTAGGTATGAAGTGGTTTCTCATTGTGGTTTTGATTTGCATTTCCCTGACTCCTAAACTCCTCAAGGTTTTGATCACTGGCCTCATCCAAAGGCAATGGGAGAAAAATCCAAAATATATTTATTGGAAGTTTCTTCCAGCTTCTGAGTCTAGGCCGTCTGTACCTCCTGCCGTTAGTGGCTTGCAGTAGAGCGTTTGATTCGGGAGGTTGGGGTAAGGCTTTGAGAACACCTTTTTGCCTACACTGTACCTGTCCTAAGACATCTGCCAGCCCTCACTGGTACCCAGACAGTTTTGAGGGAGAAGGCTTTATTAATCTATGGTGATGTCTGTTGGCCAGTTTAAATGAAAGGCACATTTGGATCCCAGCACCGCTCGGGTGGGTTAGAGCCAGCCTTTCCTGTTGTTGGGGCCCTTTAACCTCCTGGTGCCCTGTCCTTTGGCTTGGGGGCATATGCGCTTCCCCTTAAGACCTACCTCCTGACCCCCCTCTAAATGTGTCTCATTCCTTCTCCTCTCTCTTGTCTCCAGTTTCCTTCCTTTCCCCTCCCCGAATATAGCAATTAACTAGCTGGGAAAATCCCTTTCCCTCCTCGTGCCACAGTCTCTCCTCTTCCACCTGGATGTGATAGTAACTTAGTTGCCTCTCAGGGTTAACATGAGGATGGTATGAAATAATGGGTGTGAACGCGCCCTGAGAGGGCCTCACCCAGAGCACACTGACACTCAGCAGAAAGCAGTCTCGTGGCCAGCCCTCCACTCCGGAGCTGCTAGCCCTTCGGATGTAAAAGGCTGCCTTGGCTAAGTGGCCTTTTCTTACCTCCCAGTCACATGGGCTTGTTCCTCCCCTGGGGCCTCAGTGCACAAGAGCATCCAGAGGCAGCATATGGGGGACCATCACACACACACGTCTGTCTTCATTTAGGCAGTTGGTGGCTGAATGCTCTTTGCAGAACCAGGAGGTCAGGAGGGCTACGACCAGCACATCAAGCCTCCCCTTCGGCAGGATGATGATGACTTCTGCCACTGCCCAAACTCGGAAAATAAACCCTGCCGGCAGTGACCATAAGAACCCTCATTCCTTTCCAGCCTGACTCCAGGCTGAGCCCACAGGGCAGTGTACTTTCAGAACATGGAGCGGCCAGGACATTCATGTAGAAGCAGCTGATGGAAGGTCCTAGGTCCTTGACAGGGCAGCAGGCAGGGAGGCAGGAGGCACTTGGGTGTCATGTACAGGAGATGCTCAATCACATGTGTGGGGAAAAGCAGCCACCAGGATTATTGAAAACGGTGAGAGAAGTGGGTTTAGGGGGAAGGAGGGGCAATAGATAAACTCCCTCTGCCAAGGTGCTTTTGGCCAAGTTCCAAAGGTCAGTTTGCATAAACTGCTTGTCCTGTGCTAACCTGCTTTTGGTCGAAGCCCCCTACCAGTCAGGGGATGTTTAGTGTCCCCCGGAAAGTGGGCAGCATCCGCTGACTGACAGTTTCCAGGTAGCACTGGATTGCACCTGTCTGTTCTACCCCAGCCCCTGTGTCTGAGAGCTCCCTCACCAGGAAGCTGCCCAAGTCAGCAGCGTTAGTCAACTGTCCTTGAGCCCCATGTTAGTTTTCTGGGCTTCAGTGGTATTTTTGGAGTTCACTGTCTTTAATCTGTGTAGTTGAGTGAAATTGGCTCATAGTTCAGTTGAGTTAAAATGTCCAGCAGGCTCCATGGCTACCCACCCCACTGGGGCTCGCTTCCTGAGCTCTTCCTTCTGAAAAAGCTGTGGCAATGACCGCAGGGTGTACGCATCAGCCAGCCCTGGTCCTGTCCCCAGGTGATAATGGATCCTCATTGTGGGAGCTGGCCTCCCTCCGACTGGGAGTGTGATGTTGCAATAACTTGGAGTTTTGACTTTTGTTCCCTGGGGACTCTTTGCAAAGAGACAAAGACTAGAAATAAAAGAAAACCAGAGCGGAAATTTCAAGAAACCCACTTCTCAGTCAATTTCCTAATTTCTCATTAACCAAGTGGCCCAATAGAAAGCAGTTATTAGAACATTTTTATCTGATCCTCACATTCTCAGCCTCCCTAGATGGGCAGCTTTCAGAAATCAACCCAACCCACTACCTGCTCTGGGTGGGTGTGTGTGTGTGTGGGTGTGTGTGTGTGTGTGTGTGTGTGTGTGTATTCAAATCTTTTATTACCAGTCAGAGCACTTGCTGCTCTATTTTCCAAAGCCAAAACCCATTTGGTTTGGTGTTTCCGTTTCCAGGATCTGAAACCACTCTATGCTAACCGGTGCCACTATGTGCCCAAGACATCCCAGAAGGAAGCTGAGGAGGTAAGAGCCAGAAGGAGGCTGCACGTCTTACCTTTGGGGAAAGTCTCCTGTTCTGCCTGGAACCCCCTTTCTTTTACTCTTTTTCCCGGGCCTACAGCTTGCTACAAGGTATGTTTAGTTGATTTGTTCAGTGGGTCAGAGCACAGTGCTAATGGGGCCACGGTCATAGGTTAGAGCCTCATGAGGCCTAATCAGATTTACTTTGTTCTGTGGCCACAGGCTGCCCCTCTGACCCCAGCAGGCAGCCTCTCAGTGTGTGGCTTTGATCCCGAGAGGGACAGATGAAGAGTACAGAGGCCACAGGGTAGGTCCCTCCCCCATGTCTGTGGATGATGGTTCAGCTGCCTGGACTTGATGTCCAGCTGGAAGAAAAGTGGGAGCCCCACCAAGGCAGCAGGCCTGGACCGGGGAGGCAGAGTCTGAGTCCCACACGTGGGAGGGGTCAGGAAGCCAAACGAGGGTCACTGAGAAGCCTGGTCCACTTTGAGGCTCTGGGGAGGCCTGGGCTGGCGGCCTGGCCCCTGTCATGACATGCCTGGAGGCCAGTCTGATGATGCTTGAGTGGACACGTGAGGGTGTGTCTCTCCTGCCCTGCACGGCTCTCCTTGGGTTCCTTGTTGCCTCACACAGAAGCAGAGGCAGTGGGCGGTGAGGTAAAGCTTGGTTCCAGGTCACTTTTGGAGAGCTTTCATTTCAGCTCACAATCACCTCTCTCCAATCCAGACAGCCCTTTAATATAAAACTCTACCATGTGCTTCTAGCAACCTCGACCATTTGGTTCTCTATTAACTTCAAATTGAAAGTCAATGCGCCCCCCCCCCCCGAGAATAGTTAGAAAAATGGTAAACTTGTGACTGTTAGAAAAAAGTGGCGGGCTTCCCTGGTGGTGCAGTGGTTGAGAATCTGCCTGCCAATGCAGGGGACACGGGTTCGAGCCCTGGTCTGGGAATATCCCACATGCCGCGGAGCAACTAGGCCTGTGAGCCACAACTACTGAGCCTGTGCGTCTGGAGCCTGTGCTCCGCAACAAGAGAGGCCGCGATAGTGAGAGGCCCGCGCACCGCGATGAAGAGTGGCCCCCGCTCGCCGCAACTAGAGAAAGCCCTCGCACAGAAACGAAGACCCAACACAGCCAAAAATAAATAAATTAATTAATTAATTTTAAAAAAACTTCAAAAAAAAGAAACAGGCCTTAAAAAAAAAAAAAAAAAGAAAAAGGTGGCAAGTGGATATAAAATGGTGACTGCATTGCATAACTTCAGGGGAAGCTGTTTTCCTTAACATACAGTGTGAACAGTGCCATCCACTTGCCCCATTTTCCTTACCCAGTCACTAGTTTACCATTTTTCTAACTATTCTCGGGTTAGAATGGAGTAGAAAGATGTGTGTGCCAACAGCTTATCAGAAAGGCATGAGCTTTTGGATGAAGGACCCAATATAGAAAAAAGTGCGTGTTTACCACCAATATTCTCTATAACACAGTGAAACAAATTTACAAGCACTTCATTGCATCCACATGGGGCGGGGGAGAGCCTGGAAGATTTCTCACAAATAAGAGATGATAAATGGAAGTTAATTTTTACATCTTTTTTGCAAACTCGAGATGTGTAAAATGTCATTGCTGTTCTCTGGATTTCATCGTGTTCGCATTCTTGTGTTAACTTGGTGACTGTAAAAATGTTAATAATGACTTCCATAGGTTCACTTGTAACCCTGGTCCCCCTAACCCTATTTTTCCTATATAAGGTCATAAGTTCCTCAACCAAAAATTCTCCTTCCGCGAGGGTTATGAGGAACCTTACCCAGGCAGCTCGAGAGGTACTATTGTACTTCAGAGTGCATGTGATGGCCCCTCTGTCTTCCTTCCCATCTGGTCCCCTTTTCCCCATACCCTGATTTCCCGCCCCTTGTATCCTCATTTCCTACCATCCATTTGTTCTTCTGTCCGTCCTTCCATCCGTCCTTCCTCCTCTCCATCTCCACCCTTCAGGGATGGGGCCCTGAGGGCTGTGGCTGAGGCTGCACGTGAGCCCAGCTCCCCAGTGACTTGCCTCACACATGAGTTCAGCCAGCCACCTGCCCAGCCCCATCCTGCCCGTGCATTGGTGTGTTCATTTCACAGCCATCCTTACCGTCTCCATCAGTCACTAACTCACAGTGCCAATCCCAGAGGGTCCCGCCTCCCATCCAGTGCCAGCTCACCTCCTCACTGTGGTGTGTCCCCAGGTGAACTGCCCTCACCTCAGCCGTGGATTCTGCACACCTCGCATCCGGGGCAACACCTGCTTCTGCTGTGACCTCTACAACTGTGGCAAGTGAGTGCTGAGCCCCTGATGGTTTGACCACAGTGGGCACGAGCAGGGCTAGGGTCGGGGAAGGGCGCACGGTAGGGATCAGAGAAATAGAAGACATTGGTCTTCAAAGGATTTCAGCTGACATGCATTACTTGCCTTCTCTGTGCCAGGCATCATGCTAGGTGCTGTCAAGTATCTGATCTCATTTAATTCTTACCTATGATGTATGTAGAATTATTATCCCCATTTTACAGATGATAAGACTGAGGCTCAGAGGAAACAGACAGGTAGTTCAAGGTGACACAGAGTTCGAAAATGGTAGAGGTTGGGTTCATACTCAGTTCTGTCTAAGTCCAAGTTCAACAAATAGCCTGACTCTGTTCCAGACGCTAGAGATTCAGCAGCAAACAAAACAAAATTCCTTGCCCTCACAGAACTTAGATTTTGGTGCTAGTTCTGCTACAACCACTCTGGCGCTCTGCCCTTCAATTGTTAAAACATCATTTATTCTCTTTCAAGACATATTTAGGTGCCAGGAATACAGAGAGTCCTGCGGAGAAACTCGCAGACTAGCAGGGATGACCGACCTGTGAGCCATTGATTACAGCCTAGTGTGAGAAGTGCTGTGCGGATCTGGGGATGTACCGGAGACCCTCTCTATGCAAATGACTGGAAGTCAGAGTCGCTGGGGGCAAAGAGGGGGGGCGTGTCAAGGAGGAGGGGATGTGGGAGCTGAGACTTAAAGGATAAGGAGGGAGTTAGGAAACAAACCCAAGTGGGGTGGAGGTGGGCAGGGTCTTCCCAGAAGTTGTGGGGGAGGTGAGGGCAGAGCGCTGGTCACAGATCAGATCACGGAGGGCTCACTGGCCATAGGAATGCCTCTGGACTTGACCCTGTGAGCAACTGGGAGCCATTGAAGGGTATAGCGTGGAAGATGGATTTGAGTGGTTAGAGACTGGAGGCTACTAGGGGGCCACTGCAAGAGTCCAGGCCAAAGGGAACAGAGCCTAGATTAAGTTGGTTTGGGGATGGTGGAAAGCAAGGAGTACTTTTAAGAGCAATTTAGAAGGTGGAATAGACAGGAATGCGTGAGCAGGTGATGCAGAGCATAAGTGAATGGCCCTGTACGCGGGGTCTGTCTGCCAGTGCCTGCCATGCACGTGTTTTCTTTCAGCTCTCAGTGCAGGGGTGCTGGGGAGGGGGAGGGCGGAAGGGAGGGAGGAGTTGGCAGAAGGGGCCCGGATGGAGCTAGGTAGGTCCAGAGGGGTCAGCTGGGTGCACCCCTCCTCACTCACACTCCCTACTCATGGTTTTGGGGGGCCAGTTTCTCCGGTTTGAGGATTAAAGACCTGACAGACCAGAGGCAGTGGGGTGGGGGGAGGAAAAGGGGGGACTCACGCCAGCCCTTTTACTTTCTTTGCTAGCACCGGTCTCATTTCGGTCTCATTTCGTTAAAAGGTTTGGCGGTGGAGGAAGAGAAACTTAAAGACTCAAATGAGGTTTCGGGATTATCTGGGAGATTCAATTATTCATGTTGTAATAATAACTAACACTTGTAAAGGACTTCCCTCCTTAGTGGTGATGGAGAGCTGGCTATAATTGTACTCCCTGAGCCGATCCTTCCAAAAATGATCAAAGGAATGTAAAATAGGTCCTAGGGGAATTGGGGTTAGTTTGCTATCTTTCCTCTTGCCTTCCCGTGTCCATCCCCCTCCCCCTGCTCAGTCCTCCCCTCTGTTTCCCCTCCCCTCCTTTTGACACCCTGTCCTCTGGCTAGCTCTCCTCTCCCCTCTCCTTTCCCTTTCCGTTCTGAGATCCCAGGAGGAGAGAGGAGGCCCGCTGAGAGGGCTGAGAAGTGATTCCTTATGGGCACACCTTTCTCTCCACAATTAGGTATGTTTCTGAAAAAGGTCTGAATAAACTAAATCCTACTTTAAATTCCATTTAGCTGAGCCTTTAGGTGAATTTTTTTTTAAGTGGAGACTCAGGCCCAATTTATCTTCCTGTCAATCTGAACTTCATAATAACTGACTTTCTTAAAGCAAGTCATGCCAGGATCGTCTTCAAGGCCCTAAAGGAATTCTATGAGGAGCTCTGCTAAACTCTGGGCTCCCTAAAGGCAGCGAACACAACTTCATCTTATCTGTATCCTCAGGCCCCGGCACAGGACCGGGCTTGAATGAAAGACCTGATGACAAGGGAGTGACATGTGTTGAAAAGGATCAAAAAGAGGAACACCCTTTTCCCCAGGAAAATAAACTATTGGACCAGACAACTAAGAGGGTTCATGGGGACACTGCTCCTAACAACCTTTGAGCTGGAAATGCTGTTCACCTACCTGATGCCTGGGGACCAGCCTCAGGCGGTGATCGAGGCCTTGCCCAGGTCTGTAGCATTGAGATTCCAAGGGCAAAGCCACTAGAAAACCACTTACTGAGCTTTTCATCAGGAAACAGTCCCATGCGGTCAGAAAGCAAGGCCACGAGACTTAAGAGGTGATGATCCTACAATAGAAGGAAAAGAGTTTCCTTGACCCGAGACTTTTTCCAGCCAGCTCGAAGGAGACCTAATCTCCAGGCCTAAATATAGCTAGCTGCAAGCATTCTGAGGCTCGGAGACTTTAATTTTGCCGAATGCGTATTTTTTTTCCTCACACGAAGCCTATTTTTAATCAATTGCCAGCTCCTCTAGTCCATTTCCTGGAAAGGAGGCCAAGAAAAAAAAAAAAGTGGGAACAAAAACATCAGGCAGTCATTTGTATAGCGCTACGGAAACAGAGTTTCTGCTGTCCCCTCGAAGCCACAGACCTTCTTTGACGTCAGGGGCAGCGAGGTTTTAATACCAAACATAGATGATTCCATTTCATCCTGTGCAGGAAGGTGGTTTCTCTAGGACGCAGCTCTGCAGCAGCTGCCTTTCAGCCTTCACTCAGCTTTGGAGACGTCAAGTCAATATCACTGGTTTTCGGTGTGTAACCTAAAGGAAGCGAAAGGAAATGGGGGTGGTTTGTGAACTGCTGCAGCTGGTGATGAATAAAATGAAAGATGATAGCTCACTTTCATCCATTCCTCCCTTTGCCAAACTTTTATTGAGCTCCTACTGTGTGCCAGGGACTGTTCTAGAAGAATAGATATCCTTAAAATAACATTTTGCCCTTAAGGAACTCAATTTACCAGGGGGATTATGGGGAGGGGGGTTTAGACCGATACACAGAATACACGCAGTGAGAGAAAGATGCACAGAGGCTGCCCATAGCCGCTGCCTGCCCACCAAGAGTTGGTGAATAGTTCCAGGCCCTTATCGAAGAGCAGAAAGGTGCCCTTTGGCTTTATCCAAGATCTGTTGCCTCCTACTCTGTTGAATGTGGACTGAAACACAGAGAGGTTATCTATTTCTCCAGGCACACCCAGCAAGTTGGGAGCAAGGGGGTAAAAGCCCGCACTGGGTAATCAATCTTATGATCAATGCAATGATCCGTCTTTGAACTCAGTTACTCATTCACCAAGTATCTATTGATGACCCATAACGTTTCTACCACCCAGCTAGGAGGCAGTGAGGGAGACACAAAAGAAGTGTAAGAGATGACCTTGGCCCTCCAGAGGTTAGAATTTAGACGGAGCCATCGTGTCCATCTTGGCCTTGGTTGTAGCTTTAGCACCCGGCACGGTACTCAGCACTGGGTAGGCTCTCAGTAAATATCAGATGAAATGAATAGCTGAATTATTGACATATGCAACGTGCCAAACTAAGAACAGACTGAGGCTGTGGGAGTCCAGGTACAAAGCTAATGAATGGGCGCTGGAGTCCTTGAAGAATGAGACGTGTGTGTTGAAGCTTTGTGCAGCGGGAGAGATCAGGACAGGCAGAGAACAGAAGGCAGTACCTCCCACGCAGGGGGAGAAATCTGAGCAAAGGTCTGGAATAAGTACCCAGCATGGCCAGTTTGGTGCTTCTGAGGATTCCAGCCTGGCTGGAATGTGGATTCCACTTTGGAGTTGGATTATGGCAGACTGAGGAATTGGGATACTTTTTCCTGAAGGTAATGGGTAGCCAGGGAAGGGTTTTGATTAAATGAATGACTTTTAGTTTTACAAATGTGTTAGGAAGCTGAACCAGGCAGTGATGGGGTCTGGCAGGAGGGCCCTGCAGTCACGGAGGCTTGAGGGTGGGAGCAGTGAGAATCCAAAAGATGGACTATCAGACGAAGCTCTGCCCAGAGACTGAACCAAATGGAATCGTGAATCTCAAACAGAAACAAACCACATTAATTCGCTAAACCCTGAACCAGATCTAGTATTAATGTTCTTTTGCTTCATGGTTCAGTAAAAAAACATTTTAGTAGCTGCTGAACCCGCTCAAACTGAAACCAAACATACATTCTCTACAATTAGTGAATACTTTTAAATGAACTACTAACCTAGCCCCATGCTGTGGTCTGTGCTTTTTAAGCGTCACTGCCTTTAAGAACACGATTCAAAGGTTTGAATCATTTTGCCAGAGGCTGGCTCTTAAAAGGGAAAAAACACAGCTACATGTTTTGGGGGGGCCCCTTACAATGTGCTAGAGTACTGCTTCCGTGCATTTGCTCATGAAATCCCCCGGGCTCAGAGAAGTTAAGAAAGTTGCTCAAGGTCAGACAGCAAATAAATGACAGAGCCAGGGTTCAAATGCAGTCTGATTCCAGAGTCTGCTCTGCTGTACCACCCATCTGTATGTGCTACCAGCCCACCCTCGGTGTTTTAGGACATAAGCAAAGATACCTGGGGAGAAGTCAGAAGCTGATTCTCAAGCCTCCCCTGCACCCCTACAACCCCACACTCGCCCTTATACACAGGCCTGCCTTTTTCAGGGGAGAGTTCTTGTACAGCGGTGCCTTTTTGAGCAGTAAGTAATCTGTGTGTCCTCCCTGCCCCATCCCCAGGCTCGAGTACCATGCCAGCTAATAGGAGACACTCAATGTATGCTTCCAGGTGGTGTCCAGCTATGTTCCTGAAAAACCTGAAATCCAGCTGAAATTCTGATGAATTGACACACTGTTAAAATTCCACTATGAAAGCTTACTATTTAAAACAGCGGGTCTCAAATATCAATGAGCTCGTTAACACAGATTCCAGAGCCTCACCCCAAGAGATTCTGCTAGATTTAGTAGGACTGTGGCTGGGCCTCAGAATCTGCATGTTTAACCATCTCTTTCTCAAAGATGCATGCACACACAGACACACAGAGACTCCCACAGGCACACACAACTAACACACTGACACAGGCAGGCACATAGACACACAAACAGATTTTGACGCAGGCTGTCCTGTAACCACACTGATTTCAATTCCTTAAAGAAGCACTGGTTTTAAAGAATTCTAAGATAATTCATCTGTAAAGTTTAAAAGTCTTCTGTGAATAATCTCTCCCTGATTCATTTTGGAGGTTAACATTTAATTTTTTTTTCTTTTTCATTTTCTGTATTCTTTTAGCAGGGGAGTCACACATAACTACCCTGATGCCAGGGGGTTTGGTTCTAAGTTTAATTGTAAGAATCATAGTGTTTAAGATTCATTATTGATTCCAGTGGCCAAGTTGTAAACTAGTTTGCAACATCCAGGAAGACAGGAGCTTCCATTTAATTAATTTAACCAGTATTCATGTAGCACCAACTATGTGTCCAGCACAGCAATGAACAAAACAAACCAAGTCCCTAACCTCATGGAGCTCACATTCAAGTTAGGGAGACAGACAGTAATGAAGCACACACATTAGTAAGGAGTAAGTGCTGCAGAGGATTTAGGGAAGGGAAATTAGCTTGGGCTGCCATAACAAAATACCATAGACTGGTTGGCTTAAACAACAAATCTTTATTTTCTCATAATTCTGGAGGCTGGAAGTCTGAGATCAGGCACCAGCATTGTCAGGTTCTGGTGAGGGCTCTCTTTCTGGCTTGCTGATGGCCACCTTGTTGTGTCCTCACGTGGTCTTTCCTCAGTGTGTGCATGCGTGTGGAGAGTTCTCTCTTCCTCTTTTTGTAAAGCCACCAATCCTATCAGATTAGGGCCCCACCCTTATGATCTCATCTAACCTTAATTACCTCCTAAGAGCCCTTCTCCAAATACAGTCACCTTGGGAGTTAGGGCTTCAATATATGAATTTTGGAAGGGAACACAATTCAGTTCATGGCAAGTAGTGGGCTAGAGAGTGACCAGGCTGGGTGGGGGTGGGGATGTCTTTGGACAGAGTGGTCAGGGAAGGCCTCTCTGAGGAGGTGATATTCAGATTTTGTGCAGGAATTCAGCTTTAGTACTTTATTGGGATGTTGTTTTTCGTTTGTTGGTGTTTTGTTTTGTTTTGAGAGAGGAAACACTGAAATCTTCGAAGCCTGAATTCAGATCCCAGCTCTACCGCTTACGACTTGAGGAAATTCCTAACGTCTCTGTGCTTCAGTTTCTTCATCTGTGAAACGGGAATGGTGGTAGTACTTACCTCATACAATATTGTAAGGATTTGCAGCACAGCCTAATAGAACTTTCTGCGATGATGGAAATGCTGTAATCTGCTCTGTCCAGTACAGTAACCAGCCACTAGTGTGGCCCTTAAACGTGTGGCTGCTGAGCACTTAACATGTGCCTGGTGAGACTGAAGAACTGAATTTTTTACTTAATTTTAATAGTCACCTGTTGACTAGAAGCCGCCATATTAGCACAGATGTAATGAATTCACGTCTGTAAAATGCTTAGCCCCGTGCTGGGCACATAGCAGGTGTCAATGATTGCCATCTAGGATTAGCATTAGCTGATGGTAACAAGTGTTTCTCTGGCAGGTAGGAGGGTTTTTGGGGATAAACGGTAATCACACTTTGATTGATTATCGTATCTTGCTCCCCGAGTGCACTGTTGGCTACGATGTCCCTTACGATAGCTCCCCACCTGCCCACCTGTCTTTTCACTGAGCCGCATGGTAGCCAAAGCCCTAGAGGGACAGCCTGCCCCCTGGAGACTGACTGGATGTGCTTCTCCCCGTCCAGCCGGGTGGAGATCACCGGTGGCTACTACGAGTACATTGACGTCAGCAGCTGCCAGGATATCATCCACCTCTACCACCTGCTCTGGTCCGCCACCATCCTCAACATCGTCGGCCTCTTCCTGGGCATCATCACTGCCGCTGTCCTGGGGGGCTTTAAGGACATGGTAAGGAAGGAAGTGACTTCCCATCCCACAGAGGCCCCTCCTCCTGTCAGGGCTGGGGCGAGGCTAGGCGGTTGGGGGCAATGGGGACCCACGCTTTGAAGGGAGGAACAGAAAGCCTTGGTTCAAGAATGTAGCTGCCTTTGGGACTTCCCTGGCGGTCCAGTGGTTAGGACTCCGTGTTTCCACTGCAGGGGGCGCGGGTTCGATCCCTGGTTGGGGAACTAAGGTCCCACATGCCATGCAGTGGGGCCAAAAAAAAAAAATGTAGCTGGTTTCAAACATCTCAAGTCGAAGGAGCCAGGTGATGCCATCAGCCTGCAGACATTTCTTGTTAACGTGAGTTGCCTGTGTTTTTGAGGCACATTCTGGGGGTGGGTGGGGTTCATGCTAGCTATGTAAACATAGCCTTAATTACCACCCCCCACTCCCTCCACACACACACACTTTTAGTAGAAACCTTTTTGGGGGTATTTCTATTAACAGACTTTGGGAGAGCTGGAAGCAAAGACGTTTTTAGCTACAGGTAAGAGTACTGCTCGTCTCCCCCTCCCCAGGAATTTCCTCCTGGAGTTTCTCCAGAAAGAGCCTCAGGACTCTTTCTGCATGTGAAGGCCCAGCCCTAGGCTAAACTGCTGGTCAGGTCTTGTCCTCAACCTTAACCTCACTCTCAGTCTCCCTGCGTCCCCTGTGCTCCCTTTCAACTCTTTTCCATATTCGTGTGTATGTCTGCAAAGGCACCCTAGGACTCAGCGCCCAGTAGGTGCTCCATAATAGTGGGGTCCTTCCTTCTTTTGCTTTTAAAGCATTTCAAAGCATTTATTTGCTTATGTAATAAACCTTGATCCCTAATTATGGAGATAATAATAGCTTTAGAGCTATGGTTCTCAACCTGGCTTCAGATTAGAATGGAATCACCTGAGGTGCTCTAAAAAATCCGGCTGCCCGGACCGCTCCTCCAGAGATGCCAATTTGATTGGTCTAAATTGAAGCCCAGGCGTCAATACTTTTTTAAAAGCCCCCCAGGTGACTCCAACTGTGGCCATGGTTGAGTATGGCTGCTTTAAAGAAATGTCCCACCCATGTCTAGGGAATTATTTTGTGCCTAAAAAGGGTTTTCCTTTGACCCCAGAAATGAGGCAGATAACCCCTAGGCCTTTGGCTGTTTCTGTCCCATTTGGGGAGTCACTGAGGAACAGGAAGCTGAAAGGCAGCCTGTAGTTTGGCCCTGGACCGTCAAAAGGATGAGTAATGGAAAGTGAAAGGTGCGGTGGGACCAGGGAAGAGAAAAAACTCCGCAGTTTTGGGCAACAAGTCCCCAGTAGAACCGGGCTAACTGGAAGTATTGAGTGTTCCTGCTGGTGACCCTGCTGCCCAGCCCGACTGTCCCTCTCTCACACACGCATTTCTCATTCCCGGGCCCCTCCTCCCGCCCGGGAAAGCACAAGCTTGGGGGAATCATCAAGGTAGGGGGGCCCCTTGGAGGGAGAAGGCTGTCCTGTAAGTTCGGGCCTGACGGAGCATTGGGGTGAGAAAGCTTCAGAAAAGCTGTTTCTGGGTTGGAGCTTCTTTGGAGAAAAGAATGCCCTTTGTTCTTGGAGACTTTCCCCAGGGGGCAGGTGAAAGCAGAGGCCTTGTGTAGAATCTGAGCCGCTCGGGCTGGAAGAGAAGCGTCTGGTTGGGGCTGGCGAGTTGAGATGGGACATCAGGATGAGTGTTAAGGCTTCTCTGAATTATCCCTCGAGCTCTCGGACATGGACAGCTGAGCGCCCTGATGTACAAATGGAGTGGCTGGTGGCCACTTGGTAGGCTCTGTGGGGCTCCTGCAAGGACCTTTGTCAAAACTCAATTGACCATTGATGTTTAGGTTTATTTCTGAACTCTTTTTAATTGTTGAAGTATAGTTGACTTACAATAGCATATTAGTTTCAGGTGTACAGTCTGCACTGTTAATTTCACTGTGACCTTGATCTCTAGGGGAATAGGGGCTTGTTGACAGTCTGTCCTGAGAGGTGCCAGTAATGGCCCCTTTACTCTCCGTAAAGGGCTTTTGTACAATTTCTTTCTCCGCTCCTCACCACCACTAGTACCTCGTGAAGTAAATATTACTCCCCCCATTAACAGATGAGGAAACAGGCCAACAGAGGTCAAGTTACCTGCCCAGGGCTAAATAGCAGAGCTGGGAGTGGAGCCCAGGTGTGTTAGATGCCAGAGCCTTTGCTCCTTCTGCTTCATCCCAGCTGCCCCTAACGAGCATTCGGCTGGCCCTTTCTGGTTCTACAAGTGTTTTAACAGACATGACCTCCTTTGTTTAGTTGCCTTCATTAAAAAAATTAAAAGCAAGTTGTTTCCAACTGTTGGGAGCTTCTCTGAGAGGAAAGGAGGAGGGCGAGGGAAGACCTGAGCGTCATCAAATGCCAGGCCTGGGAACCCAATCAAGGGCCAGTGGGGAAAACGAAAGATGAAGGCAAAGAGCAGGGGCAGAAGATTTGATTCGTGACGGGAGAGAACAAGCGGGGGTTATAAGACGGGGGCACCAAGGAGGAACCATTGTTTCCATCACTTTATTAAAATGAGGCACATGGTGTGGAAAATCCTGGAGCATCAACCAGGTAGGCCTACATAAAATCCTCGGCCCGGGTCCAGATGTGCTTGGTGACTCTTGGCGTGCCTCCGCCTTGAGTAGGATGCCTTGGGGGCTGCAGGGAGGCCCAGGGGTGCTGGCTGATGAAAGGCATTCCTGAGTAGTGAGGCCAGGAGCCAATAGCTGTGAGCTGGCAGCCTTCAAAGAGATCAGCTCAGAGCATCGTTTCCAGAGTTGTGGGAACCTGAAAGGAAAAAAGACGTCTTCTTTCCCTGACCAGAGGGGCTTGGTGAAAAGGGTGTTGAACAAATGTTTGATGACCAAAGTGTTTGCTGCCCAAAGATATAAGAATTTGAGGTGAATCTTTAAAAGGTGATTATATCTTGCCATTTTCTCCTACTTGGTGTCTCTGGTTTAGAGTAAAGTGGGGAGAAGTCAAAGCGGCCTTCTTTCCAAAGTCCGCAATTGTTGTCTCAGAAGAGACTCAGTGTTGTCCAGGAGAGACGGCTTTGACCATTTCCCGTGCTACCTAGTAACTGTTTCACTGGAGCTCAGAATGCTACTGGTCAAAAATGGGGGTCTCATAACTTAAGCCCCAGAATTATTGGTACAGAAATACACGCACTCCTATATGCACACACAAGTAGAGATGGAGCCCAGATTTATTGGAAAATCAGAATTACTGATTTAAAACATAACCGACCATGGGACTTCCCTGGTGGTCTAGTGGGTAAGACTCCATGCTCCCAATACAGGGGGCCTGGGTTCGATCCCTGGTCAGGGAACTAGATCCCACATGCATGCTGCAACTAAGAAGCCCACTTGCCACAAGTAAAGATCCTGCATGCTGCAACAAAGGATCCCGCATGCCGCAACTAAGACCAGAAGCAGCCAAAATAAATAAATATTAAAAAAAACAACAACCATAAGCAGACCATTATTTGGGGCCATCCCTTTTGCTTCTTCCCTGCCTGACTCCTGACTTCACCCCCCTTCACTCCCTCAACCTCTCTTGGTGCCCTGTCCATTTTCTCTACGTCCTCTACACTTCTCTTCTGTGGCTTTCTTGTGCTTATTTAATCTTCCTCCTGTGTTTATTTCTCTATAATAGTCAACTTCCTTTCAAAGATTGTCCTGGACCCCCAGCCTCGCTGCACACACAAAACCTTTTCTAGATAGAGTTTACATTGCATGATTGCTTCTCTATGGTTAGGCTTAGTTTATTTGCATAGAAGAACTGGTTTCGTTTTGCAAGAGCTGGAGGGTGTGTTTTTAACTGACACAAGGCCAACGGAACATGGTTTCTGGGACTTCCTCAGGGATGACATTTCTTTTTGGAATCCTTGTGGAGAGGTAAGGGCATTTCTGAGCACTCTTCTGTAACGCGAGCCAGCCCTTGGAATGGTCAAGATCTAAGTTCTCTCCCACACAAGAGAGAGGCTGAGAAACATTTCTCTGGTTGTCTGTGAGCAGCATCATAATGACTGAGGCTTGTAGCTCTTCAAACCTCCTAGAGATGTAAACAGTAACCCACTCCAAGGAAGAGAGCAACAGACTGTGTTGAAACTTGCTATAAGGGAGTTTCCTCTGCCAACATCCCACCATGGTTGCCTGTGACATTGCCAAAGCCTGCCCACACATTTTCATCACTTGAGAGGAAGCTTCTGCTCTCCGTTAATGCCAAGTAGATACGTACCAGAAAGAAGACACATTGATTTTACAGACAGCTGTTGATTATCCACATGAATGGAGGGGGTGTCAATGACATGGATGATGGAAAGAACATTTACCCACACCTTGACCCATGTGGCACTCATAAGGTACAGAGCACAGTCCTGCTTGGGAACTAATGAGCAGTGGTGGCTTCCTTGAGCAGTGTTTTGGCCTTGTTGAAATCTGCAACCCCATCCTGGATAAGATTAGCTTTAACCCTTGAAGGGCTACACACGACACCATGTTATAAAAATGGTATTAAATTCTTTCTGCATTGCTTTGTTTTCCCAAAAAGGGTGGAATCTGCAAGAATCCTTACAACTTTTACAAACCCTTTGTGATCGATCACATTTCTGTCACAGCAATAGCAATAGCCTTGTCCGTTTGACATTTTGTATTTGGGGTCTCAATTTCTTCTTTTTCTTTTTTGCTTTTGAAAATCATACAAATGATTTCAACTTTTTTATAGGTTTGAATTTTTCAAAATAATAAGTTGCGGGGAAATGACACAAGTAATACATGTTAGTTGCGAAAGCCTTGGCTATATAATTGAAAGTGAAGAGTCCTCATTTACTTCCTAGTACCGCTGCCCTCCCCAGAGATAACCATAGTTAACAGTCTGTTGTGAATCTTTCCAGATTAATTTCATTGACAAACACACATATGTGTATAATTGTTTGAGTCTTTATTTTTTACATAAACTGGGATTATGCTACATTAATGTAACATGGTGGCTTTTTAAAAAGATTTTATTTTTTTAGAGCAGTTTTAGGTTCACAGCAAAATTGAGAGGAAGATAGATTTCCCACGTACCCCTTCCCCACACGTGCGCGGCCTCCCCCATTACCCACAGCCCCCACCAGAGGGGTACATTTGTTACCAAGGATGAAGCTATATCACCACATCAGAATCACCCAAAGTTCATAGTCTACCTTAGGGTTCTCTTTTTTTTTTTTAATTATTTATTTGTTTATGGCTGTGCTGGGTCTTCGTTTCTGTGCGAGGGCTTTCTCTAGTTGCGGCAAGTGGGGGCCACTCTTCATCGCGGTGCGCGGGCCTCTCACTATCGCGGCCTCTCTTGTTGCGGAGCACAGGCTCCAGACGCGCAGGCTCAGTAATTGTGGCTCACAGGCCTAGTAATTGTGTGCTCCACGGCATGTGGGATCCTCCCAGACCAGGGCTCGAACCCGCGTCCCCTGCACTGGCAGGCAGATTCTCAACCACTGCGCCACAGGGAAGCCCCGCTCTTTTTTATTTTTAAATAAATTTATTTATTTATTTATTTTTGGCTGCGTTGGGTCTTCGTTGCTGCGTGCAGGCTTTCTCTAGTTGTGGCAAGCGGGGGCTACTCTTCATTGCAGTGCGCGGGCTTCTCATTGCGGTGGCTTCTCTTGCTGTGGAGCACGGGCTCTAGGCGCACGGGCTTCAGTAGTTGTGGCGCGTGGGCTTCAGTACTTGTGGCACGCGGGCTCTAGAGCGCAGGCTCAGTAGCTGTGGCGCATGGGCTTAGTTGCTCCGCGGCATGCAGGATCCTCCCGGACCAGGGCTCGAACCCGTGTCCCCTGCATTGACAGGCGGATTCTCAACCACTACGCCACCAGGGAAGCCCCAGGGTTCACTCTTGCTGTCGTAATTCTATGGGTTTGGACAAATGTATAATGACATGTATCCATCATTATGGTGGCAAACAGTATTTTCACTGTCCTAAAAGTACTCTGGGCTCTGCCTATTCATCCCTCTCCCCAACCCCAACCCCAACCCCTGGCAACCACTAATCTTTTTATTGTCTCCATAGTTTTGCCAATGGCTTGTTTTTGTTTCTTTAATTTAACAATATATCCTGGACAACTTCCCTGTCACTAAATATAGGTGCACATCATTGTTTATCAATAGCTCCATAGTATTCTGTAGTACAAATGTACATGGTTTATTTAACCATTCTCCTAGTGATGAACGTTTATGTTGTTTCTAATTTATGTTTTTCTGCAGAACCCAACTCTCCCAGCACTGAACTGTTCTGTTGAAAATGCCCATCCGACTGTTTCTTACTACGCTCGTCCTCAAGTGGCATCCTATAATACCTACTACCATAGCCCTCCTCACCTGCCACCTTATTCTGCTTATGACTTTCAGGTATGTTTTGAGAGAAAAAGAACTCTCTATTACCCTTGCTCTCGCTCATGCTGTCTCGTTCTCTCCCTAATTATGGACCCTTTCTAATATATATGACGTAGCCAGGCTCTCTATCCCTGAGGGCCTTTAGCAGCCTGTGGGTACCAGGGACTAGCTTAAGGACTGCATAGGCAGGCAATGATGGGAGAGATGGGGAGGGTGGGAAAGACACAAGAGGAGAAGAAACAGAATGAGGGAAGAAAAGGGGAGAGGAGATAGGATCCAGGTGTCCCAAGTTGCCTTGACCTACACCGAGGTACTCATGAGTATGTCACCACGGACCCCTGTCCAACAGGGGCCTTTTCCATTTCTCTGCCACCGGGAGAGGCCTGCCTAGTCCTGCTCCTTAGCACAAGGGCATTCTGAGCCACACAAGGGTTTGAATCAAATCTGTAATGAGGAAGAAGTCCCTTCTTTTCCTCCAGACTTCCTAACTGGGACTCTGCAGAGAAAATATTTTTTATACACCCTCCTCCCCTTTTTTGCCTTGTTATCACGTGGGTCAGAAATAAGTGTTACCAAATTTGCCCTTTACCATTTTCCTTTTGAGCTAAGACTAAGCACAGAAGAACAGAACCCAAAAGGCACATAATTAAAAGGAATTCATTGTATGCAGAGCACTGAACTAGACACTTCAGGAAAACAAACGGAACAGTCTTTTAGGCATTTACAGTGACCCTAAACCCTGGACCACAGAAGGATGGGATTACACTCGAATCTGGTTAATTCAAAGTTTGGGGACCAAGGAAATGCCTTTGAAAGGAGGGAAGCTCATAATGAATTTACTTCTATTGACCACGAGCCCTGAATGCTCCAAGGGGACATAAAAGCATGACTGTTTGGGGGTGGTTCCAATTAACCAGCCAGTTTAGAAAAACAGAGCCCTTGGGCAACCTAATTTCCACTTCAGATTAACAAAATAATTGAAACTGAAAACCCCCCTATTTAGTTGAATAAAGTGTACTTTGGTTTGGTTTACATACTGTACGGGGAGGTCTAGGACTCTATATGGCAATAGGAATACGTATCTATAGTGTGAAGATGGATTTGTTTGCTGTCATAAAATACAGCACCAGCACAAGGAGGCATCCATTAAAGCTTGGGAAAAGATGTTAGAACTTGTTTTAAAGCCTACTGTATTCACGGGTAGACAAATCAGGGAACTTGTTCCCCAAATAGGTAATATAGACCGGAAAACACAAATATGTTCTAAAAAGGCATAGATAATTGCAGTAGTGACAGAGGCAAAGGAGTCCTTTAAAAGAATGCAGGGATGTTGAACCTAGCACAGGAGGGTCACCATTCTTTGGGGACGCCCATAATAAAAAGTCATCCTGGGGCAGAGGGGCCATGCGTGGCTCCCAAGAGGCTGCTTCCATTTTTTTTTATATCGAAGTAAATTATATTGACTATATTGATTTTAGGACTTTTCACTTTATAACGAACCCCTGAAGTAGTAACAATAACCTCCTTGGTGATGGCTGCTGCAAACTCTAAGATAGGAAGCCCCTGTTTAGGGGATGGGGCCATCTCTCTGTCCATCATTCCTCATTCAAACACTACCCCAGGCATGAAAACAAGATTGCCAATGCCAGTGGTGGCCCAGGCTGTTGGTTTCAGTTCAGTCAGTGTTGACTCTGTGTTCCCATGTGCCAGGAACTGGGCCAGGAGCTATGGATGGAGAGATTGAATGAGACATAGGCCCTGCATTAAGAGACCAGTCTAGGGACCTGAAGGGGACTGGTCAGGGGACAGCAGTGGGGACAAAACAGTAAGTAGACTATTACCCAGAGTGCTATGGAAACCCAGACACAGGGTACCTAACTCAGAGAAGGGATCCAAATCTAGCCACCTAACCCAAACCTACACCGTGGGCTCAAAGCAGGCACTTCAGGGATTTGTGGAAGCCTCTGCTTTTTAATGACAGCTCCTATTCAATGAGCACCTACTATGTACCAAGCATTGTGCTAAGTGCTTTACAGTTATCTCATTTTTGTCGTTTGAGGGAAATACTCTTGTCATTGCCATTTTTAAGTTGAGATGACTGAGTCATGGAGGAAGTAAGTAACCTCTCCACAGTCACAGAGATGGTAAGTGGAGGACAAGAATATGTATCCAAGTCTGTCTGATGCCAGAGATTGGCTTGAGGGATTCTTTGGAGAAGCTGTAAGTATGAGTATAGCATTGATCTTTTCCCCAGTTAATTTTAGGATATTTACACATTCTACTGGTTTAAATTATGGGCTTCCTAATCATGACTCGGAAAGGGTCTCTTTACTCTCTCTCTCTCTTTTTTCCATTTGGCTGTGCCACGCGGCTTGTGGAATCTTAGTTCCCTGACCAGGGATTGAACCCGCACCCTTGGCAATGAAAGCGTGGCGTCCTAACCACTGGACTGCCAGGGGATTCCCTTTACTTTCTCTTATTATGTTATTAAATTGCTCCCCACTCCAAGGACTACTGGGACACTTCTTATACCTCTTCTGGTTCTTTCTGTAGGTTCAAGCCGTCTTTTGTATTTCCTTTTTGGAGACTTTATAAATTTATGGGTTTTAAGGTGTATGTTTTTAAGTGATTTGTTTCCTTCTAGAACTTACAAAGTATTTCACTTTAGTATTTGAGTGGAGCTTTCTTTTGTTCACCAAGTTCCATTCCCTTATTGTTTCATAGGAGGAAATACCAGTCTTTCCCCAAGAAAGCCAAGAGGATGAAGGAACATCTGCTATGTTCCCAGATAAATAGAAAGCAGTCAGCAAAACGCACACCACCTCTGACAATAAAACCACCAGAAGCACAGACCTACCAAAAAAAACCAAAAGCCAGAGCTCCCTTAGTCTCATCTCAGATTGTAAAAGGGCCCAAATCATAGCAGGAAAACTGACCTTTCTAGACTTTCTCCTGAATGACTTCCCCATTCTGGTCGTTTCCAAATAGGACTATTTATGTCACTGCCTTTGAAGACTTCTCTTTCCTTTTTATCCCAAGGCTGATAGAAGGAAGAGGAGATTTATAGAGTTTTGTTTTCACCCCTCAAAGTCATGCTCTTATTGGGTAGCTGTCCAGTCAGGAAGCTTGGGAAACATTTCTTGTGGTCAGACGGGAGCGAGGACGTGGGTCTGGTCAGCTGGCCCTGAGGATGTTGTGACTCTTGCAAATGTTGGACTCCAAGGCGTCCAAGATTAGAAGCCAAGACTGCTGGTGCCTCCTTGCTCACCTCCCCAGCGCTCACTTCTCTTGCCCCTTGCACTCATTTCCCCATGGCCAAGCAGTCCATATCCTGTAGGGTATAAAGCATCCGTTTCTACTTCTGCTGGGAAATTCAACCCAGTGTAGCTTTGGGGTAAATCCCTTAAGGCTTCCAGCCATACTCCCTAGTCTGGCCTACTGGGCCAGACCCCCTATTTCACTCTAGCCATTTGGTGAATCGCCAAGTTTAGCTTAAAACAAAAGCCTCTGCAAAATGCGAGCACCTCTGTTTATGCTCTTTATTAAATCACATGAAGGTACGCTAGGTTTCGTCGTAGCCACTGAACAGGACCCATTATAAATGGGGCCCCTTGAATGAGAGGGTCGCGCTAGTCCGGGGGGAGGCGGTAGATGGCGCAGGTTGCTGAGAGCCTTAGGAGGCTGCCGCTGCTGCCGCCACTCAACTTTTTATTTCCCCTCTCCTGCTGAGGTTCTCCTTGCCTCTCCTCCTTTCTCTTGTTTCTGATCCCTCCCTTTTTCTTCCTCTTCCTTTTCTCCACTCTTCTCTCCGTCTCCCCTGGCTTTGCTTTCTGGGTCAGAAACAGAGGGGGAATGCAAAGAACCAAGAGACCCTGGATTTCACCCTTGGGACACAGCATCTTTTGCTGGTACCCTTTATCACCCGGCCAGTTCCGGGGCTCTTTTTGGAGTCACTGCCTCCCAGTGCTTCTGAAGAGAGAAGCACACGTGACAGAAACGCACAAGGGTCTTGCGGAGTGTGGGTCTGCATGGGGCAGGGAGGGGCAGGCTGAGGCGGGAGAGAGAGCCGGCTCCCTCCTCTGTAGCTCCACCGCCCTAGGCCACCCCAGCCTCTAAGCAGCAGCTCGGGAAGCTCGCTCGAGCTGACGAGGCCCAGCAGTAGGCTATTTAGATGCTTTTCATGCTTTTCATGCTTTGTGGTGCGAAAGGATTCAAAGCTCTGTTCTTCTGAGCTGCCTGTCCCTAGTCCAGTCGACTCTTAGGCAGGAAGCAAAATGCACCGGGCCAGCTCCCCAGCTGCAACAAAGCCAGATCTTTCCCAAGGTGCCTGCCTGTTGCTAGGAAACTATGCACTGGTACGGTGGGCGCCCCCCACCCCGCCCCACCCGCAACAAATCCCAGGGGTGTGTGTGGACTGCAGCCAGTTAGCTCCCTAACTCTGCCAGGAGCCCTTCGAGTTTATCCCTAAGACTCCCAGCATCCTCAAAGGGAAGTGAGAAGCATCCCACCCCCTTCCCCCTTAATACTTTCCCAAACATGAAACTGAGAAGTGAAAACCCAAGGCCGTTGTACCACCCCCTCTTATTATCAAAGTGTACAACTGCCACCCACGGCAGCTGCTGCCCACGGCAGCCTTTTACTGCCTCTCAGGACAGAACGGCCTTTAGCTCCACCGTCAGAAACTTGCCCCTCCCTTCTGTGGCTGGGCCACAGAGAACTGGCGTCCTGGCTCTCACTATCCTGGAACGGGATTTGGAAGGGCAGAGTGGCACATCCCCAGCCACAGAGATCTTGTCCCTAGTGGGTTTTTGCTCTCCTCTCTGGTTTAAGAGGACAGCGTTCTTAGTTGAGGAAAGCAAAAGAAGAGGAGGGAGAGAGAGGAGAGAGTTGTGCAGTGCGGAGTGGAAAACTAGGAAATCACGATTCCAGTGTCTTAGAAAGCATACCTCCTCCTGGAGGGAGGAGAAATTTTGAGATTTTTGAAAGGAATCTGGCTTGTCTCGAGTCCACTGCCTCAAGTTCTTTTGTCTTTAAAGGCTTTCTATGACCCTGTCATTCCTTCTCTCAGCTCGAAAGGATGGATGTGATGGGGAAGGAGGGGATGTTGGCCGCTACGGCCTCTTCTCAGTCCTGACATTATGTGGTGGGAGATGGAGATTTCAGTGTCTCAAGCAAGACCTAGAAACCAGGACAACCCTCTCTAAGGAGTGCAGAGGTCAGGACTGGTGATAAGGAGAATCAGCCAACTGGTCTCAGGCTCCATATACCTCATGGCAAGGCTGACTCTAGATTGCTCTAGGCCTGAAAATGACATGATCTACTTAGACTCCGGCCAGCAGAACAAAGAAAAGGCATTGACCTCCCCAGACAGCACTTGAACTCTTGAGAAATTTTTTGATGTAAGTGGGTCTTTTTTTTTTTTTTTAATATAGCAGTTCCTCCTAGAGCTAAGGCACAACAGAAAATTGCAGTTCTGCAGCCCTGTTCGTTAGCTTACGTTTGCTCTTCCTGAGAGCCTAAAACTGGCCTCCTGCCTCTTGCCATCCCTATAGACCCCTCCAGCCTTCAGGCCTCAGCCATGCTCCACCACTGGAGCAAGGCAACAGTACCCACAAGATGTGACCGTAGTCTTTGAAAATAGATTTTATTTTTTTAAAAAACATGCCAAGTTCATCTTCTATGCTCCTGAAGTTAGAGTACCTCCTACTTGCCAAGCACTGTTCTGAGTTCTGGGAGAGAGAGCAGTGAACAAAACAGGCCAACTCTCCTTGAGCAGGAAAATCATTAGGGTCGAGGGTATACACGGGCCAGGGAAAGAGAAGTGGCAGATGACTCCTAACACGCCAATTCACTGGGTATTTTTTTTAACCCATATCTCGCTCCCTTCCCAAAGACTACAAAAGTTAGACAACACAAAGTGTCCCTGCAACCTGGTAGATTGGTCCTCACTCTTATCTTTGTGATTCTCACCTCCACGCCTTTGTTCCTCTTTGCCCTCCAACATACCCTGCATTTTGGGGTGGTGGGCCACAGTTAAGATGAAATAGAAATTGTTGGACTTTGAGTTAGAAGACCCCAAATCCAAGAAAGCCATTTAACCTCTCTGACCTTAGTTTTTTTGTTTTGTTTTGGTCTGTGAGATGGGCTCTGTGATGATATATTTTTGTAGCAAAGACTTTCCCAGGTATTAATGGCTTAACCTCAAATATCCTTAAGGGCCAAACTACCTTTTTGAAGACTAGTTGGGATGCTGTTGCCATGGCTCAGGGGGTAGTTGTTGGAGGCTTGAGTTATAAACGTGGTAAAGGGAGTGATGGATTCCAGAGACGACACAGAAGTAGGAGCAACAGGGCTCGGTAACTGACTGAATGAGGGGGTCCAAAGGGAGGGGTGGGGGAGGATTCCAAGGCCTCTCTGCATGAGCTCTGCAGCCTGAGTGACTGAGAGAAGGTGGGACCAGCTCAGTTTCATGCCCCTCATTAACCCTGCGAGGTTTAGGAACTCTTGGTTGTTCCAAACAGAAACACACTGGGTCCGTATTCATTTTAAAATAATGACTGACATTGGAGAATCGCAACCTCACTGCCTAAACTGATGTTGTTCTATTTTGATTACACAGCATTCCAGTGTCTTTCCATCCTCCCCTCCCTCTGGACTTTCTGACGAGCCCCAGTCTGCCTCTCCTTCGCCCAGCTACATGTGGTCCTCCAGTGCTCCACCCCGATACTCTCCACCCTACTATCCGCCTTTTGAAAAGCCACCCCCTTACAGCCCCTAAAGAGGAATGTCTGCTGGCTATTGAGATTATTGTGGCTTTTGTATTTCTGCTTTAGTGGAAGTGTGTAGGGTACAAACTTTAAAGTGTGATTCTTATGCATAAAGTTTTGCAATGGCCTGCCAGGCTAAGGAAAGATAGGGAAGAAGCTTATTTGTTATCAGTGCAGAGCAGGGGTGGCTAGACTGAGCCCAGCACTTCCAAGAAGGGCAACGCAAGGCTGGAGAGCCATCCCAGCAAGCAGCTTGTCTTGTTTGGACCTGCGTTACCCTATGGCCCCGCCTCTGTGTGCAGCAGAAGTGTGGTTGCCATCTGCTTCACTTTGTGTAAATGGAGTGTTGTCCTCCGGCCGTTGGCAGATCGCCACCCTAGCACCTTGGTTGAAGCACCTGGCTTATAGGCCCTGTCTTTCCCTACCACTAAAGTCAGTCCCTAAGGAAAATTTCCCAGATGATGGGGCTACACGGTAGTTCCAATGCAGAGAGTTCTAAGATTTTGTTTGCTTGTGTCTGGATGCTGAAAAAAGCTGCCCATGTCTCTTACTCCTTTCTTCTCTGTATTGTAAAAATGGCTATTGTGATCATTCAGCTCAGCTTCTGTGATTGGTACCTCCCAAAGGGAAAAGTGCAATAGTCCTTTGAGTAGTGGGGAACAGGATTGATTGTTCAAGAGGCACTGAAATACACAGAACAACATGTGAGATGTTTTAAGTGGATCTCAGTTATACATCGGGTAACTTAGGAGACAGCGGTTCTACTACATGTTGCATTTGCTGCAGGAGATACAAATCTTACGGTTAAAATTGAGTTCAAAAATGCTAGATTAGGTTCTTGGGTCGTGTTATGATTGTTACTAATCTTTGTGACTGTTTATCTTCAAATATTGTGCTTCAATCCCAGCAAACCGCACGTATCCTGCACCCCACCCCCAAAAGAATCATCTGTATTTTAATGCCACTGCTCTTATTGGTCCTTTTTTCTGTTGAGACCAGTCATGACAGCGTTCAAGATTATGAAAGTGTTACAATGCCGCTTTGTCTGCAATACCTCAAATGTAGCCAACTTGACAAATTCTTAAGTGTTATCGTAGATTTAAAATCCATCTGGCACATTGTGGTAGGTATTTGTACAGTTCTTTTAATTATACACAGCTTTAAACCTCAATCTGATGAATTTAACACTTCGGCACCATGCCTTCACTTCAGAATGAACACTTTCATTGTGATCTTATGTTAACCTGAGAATCGATTGATTTAAAGGAAGATTGATAATCCTACACTTGTACAACATAAAAATACAGGGCTACAGGAGGGTACCTAATTAGACAGTTCTGCAAACACAGAACACATACAGGAAAAATTTCCAGCCAATTTCGCTACCTCCCAACGTCATGGATTAGAGGTAGCAGGCAAATGCTGGTGCTCCCATCTACCTTGTAGACACCCAGCCATCAAGAGTTACCAAGGTACAACCAGTGTGCTCATTGTTCACAGTAAATGTTTGCAAAACATTCAGTTTAACTTTCGGCATCACGACTGATGTCTCATCCGGATTTCAAATCTGAACAACTATATAATCCTTTTGCGTTATATAAAGTTACTATTATTTTCTACAGTTCTGAGCATATTAAAATTCTATTGGATTTCAAAAAGGGACTAATAACCAATTGACTTACTATACAAATATCAACTTGTAATACTCAATGAAATTTCTTGCTGTTTACACTTTACATTTTGCTTTAGTGAACGTGTATGGGTATTTAATTTTTTTAAAGGCACCATTACATAGTATATCCTACATTTATCACATTTCTTAAAGTGTTAAGATTCTATGACTCATTTCTATGTATTTTTCTTACTTTACAAAATAACTTGAAACAGTATAGATTTTGTAACACTTAATTTGAGCAGCTTGTTTTTTTATCACATTGAACTATAAAAAGTGCATGTTACCTTAGAAAAGTTAATATTTGCTGCTTTACTCTTTTGCAAAAACATTTGCTGTAATGAAGGAATTTGTATTTCCAAAATGTACCTTGACTGCATTTTGTAATATTTACCGCTTTATTCCTAATTCTGCTTTAAAGTATTGAACTGGGCATGAACATTAAAATATTAATCCAGAACCTGTATAACTGGATGTTGCTTAAAATCTGTATCACTGCCATGTTGGAAACCCAGACTGCTTTTGTGATGTTTCAAATTAATAAAACTATCCTCCTCCTTATCAACTTACATGTGTCTTCATGGAATCAACAGAAGTATCACAAACACTCTAAAGCAACTGACAGCAGCTGACTCACTTTTGACTATTATGGTTCAAGATAAAATGGGCATGCGATTAACCAACATATAAAACCTAATGGGAAATTCTGTCATGCTGTCATCAGAAATACAGTTCCAGTCTCCTGCTACAAAAACTGAAAAACAACAGAACATAAGATAGATATATAATTTCTGAAAGATCATCTTGTAAAAAATGCACTCAAAAATCAGAATTAAAACATTTTATTTTTGCCATAAGAAGCTCTACGAACTAATATCAGGTAACGGTTAATGAAAAGTAGAACTTAAAGTCATGACAGAGAAGAGTGAACAAGTATGAACATTACAGTATTGGATGGAAATGAACAAGGTTTCATATGATTGACAGAGATGAGAAAGCCAGTGCTGCTGAATTAGTATTTAATTCTTTAGAATATGCACGCCTTGACAATACAAAATACCTTCATCATTTTTACCATTTGTTTTATCTTTTTGGTACAACGGGAAAAACCCAGCATCAATTCCTCATAGTGGTTGTGTGGGGGGGATCATTACCACCAAAATGATAATCATTTAAGATTTATTCTAAAGTGAATCTTGCAAGATTGCTACAACATTTAAAAATCTTTGCTTAGTTTGAGCACTTTCATTTTCTGTCATCTCTTTTAACAAATTGCTATTTCAAAGTTCCTATCCAGAATATTTATAGGTAATTTAGCACAGGAGCAAATTTGAGGCCAACTTGAAAGGAAAAAAAGGAAGTTCAACTGCCAGAAAACTAAGTATAAAATAGGAACACCCCATGACAAGCTTTGAACAGCCTCTTGCCACAGATTTCCAACCCCATAAATACTGGGGGTGAACGGTTTTAATCCCAAAGGAGTATTCCGCATGAATTCTGAATTTTGGATATAGAGACTTGTAGAAAAACAGAAGACCCTGACATACATGCAAGTAAAAGTCTTCTGGCAAAAATGCAATTTAAAGTGATTTTTCCAGTTTTCCTCCTCCCAAAAAACTCTAGAAGATACCTTCAGTAGGCAAAGTTGAAATTTCATGCTCAGAATTTACATAGAGCACAGCAGCAGCAAATAATTATATCCAGATAATTAAGAATGGATAGTTTTCCATTATAGAATTAACTCCTGGTTTGTCATAATGGCCTTGTAGAAACCACCAAGTTTTATTATGACAAACTAATTTATCTAGCAGTTAAGTCTGAAAGGACTGGAAGCTCTGCTAGTATCAGTATCATTCACACTTGTAGAAGAATTATGTCTAACTGGTAAAACAGCATTAATGAAACAAACAAATTTCCACTGAAAATATTTCAGAGTGTACCCTATAGTCAAAGAGTAATGTTATCAGTACCTACACAGAAAGGAAACAGATATTGCAATTCCAGAGATCAGACTCTTAAGTTGTAAGGTAATTTAAAAATTTCCAAGGATTAGTTTACAAAATGGTCTTAAGGTCTCAACTCACATAACAGAAAACAGAAAGATGCACATCATTCTAATCCTTGGTAAAGCAAAGGAGTATACTATTTTTCTTTCTTCTCATATTACTGCAAATACTGATGCCTGATACCCTCAGCTACCATCTTAAGGAACACTGAAACCATTATCTTCAAATCTAGATTACTGTCAGAAGAATGACATATACATGAGAAATTATGATTAAAGCTTTAAGTTCAAAGTCAAGAAATAGACTATTTTCAAAAATACGTGGTTAGGGAGAAAGAAAATATCTATGTTGAATTAAGAAATACTTAAGCAAGGTTACAAATGACTAATAACTATGCACAACAATCATTTTCAGTATCTATTAATTTTTTTCCTTTGCAAAAAGTCATTTACAGAAGTTCAACAAGTCAATCCTGTTATAAATGCTAGGCTATATATTTGTTCCAACCTGCTTCCCTTTTAGTACTAGCACTTCAATAAGTTTTGACTTTATTTTCTAAGTGTTTAAATATGTGTCATTTTAAAAGGGAGAAAGGTGGTATTTATTGTTCTCAAGATAAATGGGAATCAACAAGCCTATTTAACTTCCACGTATAGCTTCTGATTGCTATAATACTGCAGCAATTTGCAGATGGAATGGAACTTATTTTAGAAGGAGTAAAAACCTAAAAGGTCTTGCTGAAAGGAAAATACTAGATCACTGATTCAACTATGTCAAATAAAAACTTCCTATTAGAGATTCTAAGTAATATGAACATTTAAAAATATATGCCAGTAGCCTCCCGCCCAAAATATATAGGCGTCTCATTTATGAAATTTGTCATTTATAAAGATTTATACATAAAGATTAATTTGGTGGCTTTCAGATTCAAAATTTGAAAAATGTCATGGGAATATTTTTAACCATAACAAGCAAAAAGGAAATCTCCATTTATTTCCATTCTCTGTCGCTATCATATAAGAGTGCAGAATTCAAAACAAATGCGATAGAACATTTCACCTCTTCCTGTCTGCACTACAGAGATTTGTTTTCCTTTAGTATTTTTGCCCACGGAAACCACATTGCAAAGGTATATATACAGTAGTCCAGCCACAGGTCTTTTCCAGACTATGGCAATAAAAGCAAGGTTTAATTCTAATTAGCTAAAACTACTTCATTCTTCAAACGAGAGATTTGTCTGCACGGCCATTTTCATGAGGGGCAGGAGGTTGCTATCCATTTGGGTTAGCAGAATACACAACCAAGCAGAGACTTATTCTGAAAATTTCCAGGACAACTTTAGAAGTTCTTGTTTACTTTTTATGCCATATACAAGACACGACACATTTATAGTCTCAATAATAAGAAAATTGAGAATTCATCAGTAAAGTGCTAACACGGAAGGGGAAAGTTGCAAGATATACTAGGGTATGCTAATAACTCCAGTTATTTTCAAAGAACATTCAGACTGCTTCAAATTCTATTCAGGAAACTATCTCTCCAAGCTTTTTTTTTCTTTTTGCCTCTTTTAAATGTGCTGAAAGCTAACTATAAAAATGGATACTTGGGGGGAAAAACTTCTCAATCTCTATTCAAACTTTCAGAATAATTTGCTTCTAAAAAATTATCAACAAATAATCCAACTAGACTACCTTCAGATGACATGGCAGATCAAATCAACTTGTCTTCACCTTTGTTTTACAGGTCTTCTGAAAGCCCTGACCCTTAATCCAAACCAAAACTTTCTGATATTTCAAAGGAGTTCAGTAAGATTCTGGTATTATAAATTCAAACTCAGTACTGCCATCTGTTACATTCTGTTTAAAAATTGAATCATTTTCCTGCTGAATAAAAATATCTTCCCAGGTCATTGGCTTGTTCTGAGGAGTAGATGTGGTCCCTACTGGAGGTTCTTTCCCAGCATCAACCTTATACCCAATACCATCATCCTTCATGACAGGCACGGTGCCTGACTTATCAGAAAGGTATGCATATTGTCTGATCTGTAAAGACCTGCATGGATGTAAACGATAAAGCTTTGAGTCTCCAGAAGGATCTTGACTATGAACTGACTTTATGTGTGAAGACATAAACTGATAGTTGATGAAAGACTTGCCACAGGCCAAACACTGATACCTTCTCTCCCCTGTGTGATGAATTTCATGCTTTGTGCGATATTCTGCAAGAGGAAATACCTTCTCACAGTAACGGCAAGGATACTTCTTCTCCCAAGAATGAATGTTAAAATGTCTCCGCAAGCTTGTCAGACAGACATATGACCTTTTGCATACAATACAGATATAATAGACCCTTCCATCTACAATTAACTCATAGTGATCATCATGTTTTACCTTCATACGTTTATTTGCCGTCTCACTGCTAGATGTTTTTGGTATCTCATTCTCAAGTCTGGCCTCCCCTTCGTCAGGGTCATCTTTGACAGGGATCACTATATCATAAGTATCTTCACCAATATTTGCATAAACCTTGCAACCCGTCGACAAGCCTTCAATTTCAGTAGCTGTATCTAAAGTAATAATCTTCTGACCCTCCATTAGATGTTTTGATCCTAAACCTGGATCATTAGTGTTTCTAGTAATTATATCTGAAATTTTTAAAGAATTAGAAAGTGGCTCTTGCAGAAGTGTAGGAATCTGCATCTTCTGTATCAACGATCCATCAAAAGCAGTATTTGGGGGGATCTCAGCCTGTGGGACCAAAGATGTATTACTGACCGCCGAGTCTGGACTGGAGCTAATAGTGTCATCATCATCATCTATAATTTCCTCCTCCTCCTCTTCATTGGCCTTGTTTCCTGTTAAAACAGCACTGTTTGGTGGCTGCTGATTCTGCACAAGTACATTGATTGAAGGAGACATATGATTTGAAAGTGAAGAACTGACATTTGGTGGTGTAGTAAGTGATGTCTGATTTAACAAAATGATGTTGGGAGTCAGATGTGTTGGGGCCGAAGATACCAACAATTTTTCACTTCCTTGTGTTTGGTTCAGAGTTGCCTGATTCACAGAAGTAGGAAGTTTCTGAGTAGGTGTGATAGTTGTTAAAGGGGGAGAGCTATTGCTCGCACAAGGTGCAACATCTGAAATAGCAACAGAGCCTGGGTTAGGCTGGACCTCTGCCACTGTATTGGTACTCGGCAAAGTCTCCTTTGCAGGCAGAATCTCAGAGCAGAAAATGACGTCATCGTCGTCATCATCTGAATCGGTAACAATGATCTTTTTCATCTCATAATCTTCAGCAGATAAGGAAAAAGACTCTGTTATAATTGGCATTATAGTGGCCCCATTTTCTTGGGCTTCATCTTTTGATTTTTGTATTTCAAGGTTCTTGTCACTAGAACCAGGAGGTAAGGTTTCTGCATTACCATCCTGAGCTGTACCTGAGATGCTTTTAACCTGTGACAACGGGACACCAAGCTCTGCTATAAATTTAACTCCTAATAATTGCCCTGATTTAATTAACTCATCAAGTAAATCTGATCTAACACGAACAATTTTAGAACTATAGATATAATTGAGAATTTCTGCAAAGATCTCTGCTCTTATAAAGCTCAGTTCAACAACTTGCCCAGCAACTGAGAAGAGCTGATGGAAGTAAGTACTAGAAGCTGAAAGGATGTTCCTGTGGGCTCGGAATTTTCGGTCTTCCACGATAACGGTAACATCACAGAAGAGTCCATGGCCGCGTTGCTCATTCAAGGAGTTCAGCAGACTGCCAGAGTATTGAATGTCTGTAGCAGAAATCAGTTTTCTACTCTCCATGCCTGTAAGAGAAAGGGAGGGGGAGGATGGGAGATTAGGAAAGAAAGACAAAAGCACTTCATCATTCAGAATTTCAGCTACAGCATCATTAACTAGTTTATTGGAGTTTTACCCAAAGTTTGGCACAACTTTTTGGTTTTTATATAAACTATTCTTACAGGCTGGTTTTTGGACCACGTGTCAAATCTCATGACCTTCCCCTGAGAAGAGACAAGCAAGTTTTAAATTGATCTACAGATTTGAACATTAATCTCTTCCTTTGAATCTTAGATACGTGCATCACCACTAAGCTATTTTTAAAGACTAAAATTAATTTTCTTAGTTCCAATTTTGGATTTTCTCCTCAAGAAGAGTTAAGAGTTAATTTTTTTTTGTATTACAGGTTATTTTTATTTTTAAAAGCAGAAGCAAATTCCAAGTGGAAGAGCTAAACTATCTGGCATAGTCTCATTAATATGCTGCCTCTCTGATTACTAGCTCCAGAAATTATAAAGAATCGGTTTTAAAACTGATGTTCAAATTCAATATGATTGTGCTTTGCATCTTGTTCCAGTAGAGTCTCTTGCTGGTTTGCTTGTCGGGAGCCAAGAAAAGCAGCAATTTTTGCTTTGGAAAATCCTGTGAATATTTATATAGTATCTCTAAGTTGCAGGGAATTTAAGAAGCTCAGAAGAATTTTGCAAAGTTTTTATATCAGGGAGTCACTGTATTGCCATGACTAGGAATACACTGTGTCAAACTAGAAATTGTGTGAGTGCTTTCCGTTATTCTCTTGGACCTGGCCTTTTGAATGTTTCTGAAGTAATTTGACGTGGTGGTTTCTACTTCCTCCAAGTATTCCATTCAAGATTATCTGCACTAGTTTGCTAAACTTCCACCAATAAAAGCTGAGAGTTTTGGTTTTGGCTTTTCATAAATACTTGTCAAAATCAGGCAAAAAACACCCCAAAAAAACAATTATAGACCAGACATCACCGCTCATGTAACTTAGCCTCAAAATTCTGTTGTTCTTGGTTGAGTCTTACAAACAGAATATTGCTTGAAGGAAGCTGGAGACGTTAAGTTTTTATACTATATTACCCCATTTATATAAAGTTCAAAAACAGACAAAATTAATCCCTGGTGTTAGAAGTCCACATAGTGGTTGCCCTTTCGGGGACAGGGACAGAAGTGACAGAGGAAGCTTTGTGGAGTTCAGGTGATGCTCTGCTCCTTGCTCTGTTTTCTGGTTATACAGGTGTGTTCACTTTGTAAAAATATATCAAACTACAAACTCACGATTTGGGCACATTTCTGTATGTAACTTACATTTCAATACAGAGTTTACTTTTTTTTAAAAAAAACCTGGCTGATTCTCTTTAAAAAAAAAACAAAACTGATTCTCTTTGAGATTGTGAAGCGTTTCAAAGAGTGATTCTAAGTGAACAAGATTGGCTTCCAAGAGGATGTTGCTGCAACGAGCCAGTGACTGAAAGGGGAACAGAATCCTTACATAGAAAGACTTGGTTGTCCCATACGGACTCTGCCACCTGACTCTATGAAAGAAAAACTTGCACTGCATGGGGTTCAGCAATTTTTCTCAAGGGACACTTTCATGCTCCCCCAACCGAGAGGTTGTTTGTGATTAAGAAGCCAACATTGTCTTTCTGCTCTTTAAAATATGATTGGAAAATAAGAAAGACATTTAGGGGGAAGAGTTAATTTTTAACTGTCTTAAAACTTGAAGAAAAATCTTATCATGAACACATAAAAGTTATTTCACCTGTAAATGAATGTTTTGAATGTCAGAAAAGCTTGGTGTGTGCAACACTGAGTCCAAAATATGTAGTCTTCCTAAATTTTAACTTATCTTTAAGAACATATTCTACAGCTATTCCCTGCAGCCAGTGACTAAATCAGCATTTATAAACACTGGCAATTATTACCTCTATTATTTTTCTATTCTTATTTTGATTGGGATGCCTCATCTGGATAAACTATGAAACACCTTTCTTACCCTCTCCTCTTTCTTCTTCCCCTTGCCACTTCCCTTCACCTGCCTACCCTTACAATCTCCAGAGGCGGAATGTTAAACAGAGTGCCAAATGAAGTCAACAGATGCTGTTGTGAAAAAATAAAACAAAGGAAAAGAAAAGTTTACCATTTCTTAAAGCTCATTTGCATGAAAACACGAAACATTTAATTTTGTTGGTAAAGAATCATGAGCATTGATATGAGAACTTTCTTCACACCAAATGAACTACTGAAAATGAAGATATAAACTTACTGGAACAGAGCAGACATCACTCTAGAAAAAAGGGGAGGGGGACTGTCAATAAATAGTATTGCTGTGTACCACCCCCAAAACAATTTTTGGCACTTTGCAGAAGATATATCCATTAACAATGACACGGAATTTAAATAAATAAATAGATAAATAAATAAATACATGTATATATAATTAAAAATTAGTTGACCTGAGAAAACCATAATTCAAAAAGAGTCATGTACCACAATGTTCATTGCAGCTCTATTTACAATAGCCAGGACATGGAAGCAACCTAAGTGTCCATCGACAGATGAATGGATACAGAAGATGTGGCACATATATATAATGGAATATTATTACTCAGCCATAAAAAGAAACAAATTGACTTATTTGTAGTGAGGTGGATGGACCTAGAGTCTGTCATACTGAGTGAAGTAAGTCAGAACGGGAAAAACAAATACCGTATGCTAACACATATATATGGAATCTAAAAAAAAAAAAAAGGTTCTAACGAACCTAGGGGCAGGACAGGAATAAAGACACAGACGTAGAGAATGGACTTGAGGACACGGGGAGAGGGAAGGTTAAGCTGGGACGAAGTGAGAGAGTGGCATGGACATATATACACTACCAAATGTAAAATAGATAGCTAGTGGGAAGCAGCTGCATAGCACAGGGAGATCGGCTCGGTGCTTTGTGACCAACTAGAGGTGTGGGATAGGGAGGATGGGAGGGAGACACAAGAGGGAGGAGATATGGGAACATATGTATATGTATAGCTGATTCACTTTGCTGTACAGCAGAAACTAAACATTGTAAAGCAATTATACTCCAATAAAGATGTTAAAAAATAATAAAATAAAATAAAATAGATAAGCGGGGGAAAAATTAGTTGATAAGTACTTTTGGTAAAGAAACACTTTTTATTGCTAATATTCTTTCTCTTTAGAGTTACCAAAATAGTACCACTGTCACAGTTCTTAAGTTATATAAACGTGGAAGACAGGGCGTCTCAAATATCTTCTAAATTTTTCAAAATAATAGCTTAAAAACAAAAAATAGGAGAAAAGTCTAGAAATCAAGGATTTAAAACATCATGTTATAAGGCATTGCTTGTTAACGGTACCAAGGAATTTCAGGTTACCATAAAGGCATTCATCAGAAAGGGTGACCTTTGGACAGCGAGCCAGCAACCTGGGCTTCCGAAATATGGGGATTTCGACACAAGTCCCTTTTCAGTGGATAGATAGGTTTTCTGAATACGGTCCCACTATTTTTGTCATTTGCAAATGGGTGTTCCCAATGGGGGAATTATTTAAAGGTACGTGTCCAGGTGACACCGGGACTTGGTTTCATTTTGTTGTTTAGGTTTCCTCCTCTTCCCTGTTAAGGTGGATCCAGGAACAGCACAAATCGGTCTGAACCCACCCCAACCAAGATTTGCGACCCGACTGTGGAAAAGCCGTTCCTCATTCCTGTGAGACAAATCCTTGACCGAGGGCAGGTGAAGGTGGAAAAGAGAAACACCACCCGCGAGACTGAAACAACCGACACGCGGCTCCCTGCGGCAGCTGAACCCCATCTTCCTCCCTCCACCCCCTCTTCCCATTCGCACCCGGCCGGCTGCAACCGAGGTTTTTAACCCCGATTCACGCGGAAAAGCAGCTTCACGCAAATACAGATGGAGGTCCAGCCAGCACAGTCAGGGCGGGGGTAGTAAGGCGAGGCGAGCCGGGGAAAGTAGAAGGTGGCGAACCGGAGGGTGGGGTGTTGGGAGGGGATGAGGCCAAGCAGGCGGCATTGTTATGCCCTGGGAAGGGGACGGAAGGGGAGGATGGGCCAGGCCGAAAAGCTCTAAATCAAAGTAAGGGCTAGGAGGGGAAAAGAGGCGCAAAAAGGCAGGCAGAGGGGCGAGGAAAACGCCGAGTGGTTCTCCGCGGTGGGCTCCCCACGCTCCGGGCCTACCCCGGGCGCCGGCAGCCCCTCGGCCCCTGACGGCGGAGGGGACCGCGCCGCGGCCCTCCCGGTTCGTCCCCTCCTTCGCTCCCGGGCCCACACAAAGAAAGGGCCGGAGGAGCGGAGACTCCGTCTCCGCCGCTTCCTGGTTCAAGTGAGGAGAAAGCGAAGGCAGGCGCGGCCCAGGGACGGAGGAAGCAGGCGCGATCCCTCGCCCCCTCCCGGGTCGCGGCCGGCTCCTCACCTGCTTCCCGGCGCCGCAGCTTCTCGTCGTCGGGCCGCGCGGAAGGGTGGGAGTCCTCCAACAACCAGAAGCCGGACTCCGCGGCGACTCGGCTCCTTCTTTAAACGTCGCTCCAGTCTTGGTCGACGTCGACGCGGCTACCGCCTCCCGCCGCCACCGCTGCCACAGCTGCCCCAAGCCGCCGACAGAGGGCACCGCACGGGGGCCAGGCGCCGAAGGCAAAGGCGCCCTCCTCTTCCGAGTGCGGTTCGGCTCTTTCCGGAGGGGTCCGAGCGCTAGGCCGCCCCGCTTCGGCGCCCCACTCCGCCTTCGGCTCCTTCCGCAGGGGGCGGAGGAAGACTGGGAAGTACCGGGAGAGCTCGGCCCCTTCCGGAGGGCGAAAGGGTGGGAAAAAGGAAAGGGAAAGACGGGGTAATGCGGTCACAAACGGTTGGGATGCGAGGGAAGCTAGTCGCTTTCATCTACGTTCCGTGTAAGCTTCTAGGGAGTAAAAACTTTGAGAGACTAGACGGGTTTCATTTCTTTTGAAAGTTTGAAACTGCTCTATTTAATAGCCTGTTTGTTAGATGATAAACCACCTTGAAATATAATCAGAATAAATATAATCAAACAATGTATCGACTCATTATGATTTATGATAATCCAAGTTCTAGGATAACACGATAACAACTGCATTATAATATCTACTTTGAAGAAATAAATTCAGTTTTTGGACAAGTACTATCTTCTTAACTGAATACTAAATGATGCAACACTATGTTAATTCCTTCATTTCACCTATCGTTTTCTGACCACCTGTTTGATCTGTACCAAATCTTATGTTAGGTTCTGTGGAATACAAAAATGAATAAACCAAGGTCTCTACCTTTTCAAAGAGCTCAGTAGATAGGTACTCAAACATAGACAAAATATTTTTAAGGTGCAGAACACAGAGAAAGGAGTAGCAAACTGAATTTGAGTTGCATCTTGAAAGATAAATAATATTAACACTTGCATTGTTAATTTATTATTTTTATTTACATAGCATTTCCTCCTCAGAGGGCTTTACTGTCTGAACATAGTAGGTGTTCAATAATTGTTTAGTGAATGAATATATGAATGAGTCGTGGTAATTTTAAAAACTCTTCTGGTAATACACTTCCGACTGAGTACCACGATGAATGAAGCAATGGGATGGGTGTTTGGAGAGCAAAATATTTCCCTTTAGGCTGGTTATTGATTATATTCAACTAAAGAACAAAATAGCAGCATTTTCTTCAACAATTAGAGCCATTTACTACCTTCATTTTCTTTTTTAAAAATATGTATAGGATAATATTGCATCAGTTTCCGAAAACTTGAATTGGCACTTATTTACCATTCAGTTGGAATGTCCACCAGGATATTCCAGAATAAAAACAGATCTACTAACTATCTCTAATTTTCTTCAACATAAAATCAGACAAAGATGTCATCATCTATCGATCTCTCATCTATTCTACATTCTCCTCAATAAAGTAAAGCCACATAGCATGACATCAAAATAGTGTAATACAGCTGTATTTTCACATGGAGATAAGAAATCCAAATGAAATTCCTTAGGCATTTCTCCAAGGTTTGGTACTGTGGGAAAACAATCTATGTGGGAATTACTGCATTATTAGTTTTTGATTATGCCTTAAAATTATGAAAGTTTTATTGTCTAATATAAAAACATTTCATGGAAAATAGGAGTGTGCTGTTGTAAAAGAAACTAAGACAGATGGTAGTATTTTCCTGGTAACTGAGCACTTAACAAAACTAGTTAGCAGATTAATGACCATTTTTCTGAGTCATCCTCCCCCAAAATTTAGTAGCAAAAAAAAAAATTTAGGAAATAAGACAAAGTACATTTTGAAAGTTTAGGATCTATTTATCTTTCAGTAGCTTAGTTGACTAAAACTAAAATGAGACATTTCTTTGAAATACAGATCACAGTGGCAGTAGCTGCCACTCTTGACATCAAATGTGTGTTGGTTACCTCTCAGTAAATTGTAAGATGCAATACATTTTCTTTTGCACCAGCACCAACAGCACCAAGGCCCCCAACAGAATTGCCTTCCCTTTGTCCCTTTCCTGAAAGGGCTTTAAAAGTGTGGAGCCACAACTGAGGTATGATGAAGGCCTATTACTTCGAAGTGCAGGAAACCGTCTCTTCCCTTCTGTCCATGTCGCTCAGCCCCTAACTCAGCAAAAACTAAGCTAAAATTTAAAAGCTACCTATAACCCATGCACCTAAGGTCAATTAATCTATGACAAAAGAGGCAAGAATATACAATGGAGAAAAGACAGTCTCTTCAACAAGTGGTGTTGGGAAAGCTGGACAGCTACATGTAAATCAGTGAAGTTAGAATACTCCCTCACACCATATACAAAAACTCAAAATGGTTTAAAAACCTAAATGTAAGACATGACACCATAAAACTCCTAGAAAGGAACATAGGTGAAACATTCTTTGACATAAATCGTAGCAATATTTTCTTAGCTCAGTCTCCCAAGGCAAAAGAAATAAAAGCAAAAATAAACAAATGGGACCTAATCAAACTTAAAAGCTTATGCACAGCAAAGGAAACCATCAACAAAACTAAAAGAATGGGAGAAAATATTTTCAAACAATGCAACTGACAAGGAGTTAATATCCAAAATATAAAAACAACTCATACAACTCAATAGCCAAAAAACAAACAACCCAATCAAAAACATGGGCAGAACACCTAAATAGACATTTTTCCAAAGAAGACATACAGATGGCCAATAGGCACAAAAAAAGATGCTCAACATCACTAATTATTAGAGAAACGCAAATCAAAACCACAATGAAATAACACCTCACACCAGTCAGGATGGCTGTCATCAAAAAGTCTACAAATAATAAATGCTGGAGAAAGTGTGGAGAAAAGGGAATCCTCGTACACTGTTGGTGAGAACGTAAATTGATGCAGCCACTATGGAAAACAGTATGGAGGTTCCTTAAAAAACTAAAAATAGAACTACTATGTGATCCAGCAATTCCACTCCTGGGTATATATCAGGAAAAAAACAAAAACTCTAATTCAAAAAGATACACACACCCCAATGTTCATAGCAGCACTATTTACAAAAGCCAAGACATGGAAACAATCCAAGTGCCCATCAACAGATGATTGGCTTAGAGATGTGGTATATATATATAATGAAATATTATTACTCAGCCATAAGAAAGAAGGAAATATTGCCATTTGCAGCAACATGGAGGGACCTAGAGGGTATTATGCTTAGTGAAATAAATCAAAGACAAATACTATATGATATCACTTATATATGGAATCTAAAAATAATACAGATGAATCTATATACAAAACAGAAACAGACTCACAGACATAGAAAACAAACTCATGGTTACCAAAGGGTAGAGGGAGAGGGGGAGGGACAAACTGGGAGTATGGGATTAACAGATGCACACTACCATGTATAAAATAGGTAAGCAACAAGGATTTCCTGTATAACACAGGGAACAATACTCAATATCTTATAATAACCTATAATGGAAAATAATCTGAAAAAATTAATATATATATATATATAACTGAATCACTTTGTTGTACACTTGAAACTAACAACACAATATTGTAAATCAACTATACTTCAAATAAAAAAAAAGAATTTAAAAGGAAAAAAGTTACCTATAATTAAAGGGGATCCAATGATCAGGAAAGGAATATTTTGGTAGGAAAAGCAGAGCAGACCAAGAAATCTGAGTGGCCTTAACAGCTGCTTTTGGGACAAGGTCTTTGGAAAGTTTCATTAATTTTCTGTTTCTCAACAAGTTATTTCACCTTTCACTTTCTTTTCATCTGCAGGCTTAACCCTACTTCAAACAACGTAGTAGCTTTTAAAGACAAGAACCTTTATCAAATGGATTTGGAGGTATCAATTGTTTCACATTCTAAAAAGATTTTTGATTGGCTGATAATGGAATCAGGTTTTATAACCATGTGTCAGTGTTTGCTTGCCTTTGCCTTTTTTGAACTTGATTATGAATTCCATGAGGCCAGCAACTGTCCTCTCCTGTGTTAAAATGTCAAGAATCTTGTGGATGCTTAATATATATTAATTGATGATGATAAAAGATAAAAAACCGGGACTTCCCTGGTGGCGCAGTGGTTAAGAATCTGCCTGCCAATGTAGGGGACATGGGTTCGAGCCCAGGTCCGGGAAGATCCCACGTGCCGCGGAGCAACTAAGCCTGTGCGCCACAACTACTGAGCCTGCGCTCCAGAGCCCGCGAGCCACAACTACTGAGCCCGCGTGCCACAACTACTGATGCTCACGTGCCTAGAGCCCGTGCTCCACAACAAGAGAAGCCACCGCAATGAGAAGTCCGCGCACCGCAACAAAGAGTAGCCCCGGTTCGCCGCAACTAGAGCAAGCCCACGTGCAGCAACGAAGACCCAACGCAGCCAAAAATAAATAAATAAATTTTTAAAAAGATAAAAAACGGCATTCATTCAGTCCTAGAGCCCTTCCACTGAGTTATGCTTAGCTACACAGATTTAGTAAGGTCACTACACAAGTATAAAAAGAAACCACAGTAAGGTATAGTGGAAAAAACAAAGACTTGGGCAGATGTGAGTGGGTTGGGATTCTGGTACTCCCACTTAGCTGTGTGACCTTGAGCCTGATTCTTTATCTGTAAAATAGAGATAATAATACCTTCCCATAGAGTTGTTTTGAGGATTAAATGAGTTAACTACCGATAGTGTCAAACTGCTTACAGTTTCCAAAATATGACATGCTGTTTACTGCTTTCATGTCTGTGCCTGGAACCCTGAGCCTGTAATAACCATTCCTTTTGTATTCACACTGTGCCTCTCCTGTTGTTTGGCAAGTGCCTGGTCTTCAAGAAAGACACAACTCAAATACTAACATGTTTGTGAAGCCTGCCTTGATGGTAGATGATAGACAGATATGGTTACTTAATATTGAATGAATGAGTGTCTGGAACCCAGTAAGTGCTAAATATATGTTTGCTTTTTCATCACTCTCCCCTTTTCTGCTTTATCCCAACAATTCTCTCTTTAAGTGACTTGTTTGATACGGCTGATTCTCCTTTTCTTCTTAAAACCTTCTAAAGTCAATTGGATAAGGATATATAACCCTCCTACTGAGAAAGAGGAAGTGGATATTGCCGACAATAATACAATCTACCCCCCAAAAGCAACAGGTAGCTTATTTCTAATATGAAAAAAGTTGAGAGAATATACTACAAATGTGTCCTTTGTGAAAAATTACTTGGCAATATGAAATCAAATCTGATAAGAAATGAGTCAAAATGAAGAATTAAGAATGGACATTTTGCAGTGCGCCAGTCTATGTAAATGGAGGACTAAGACCAAACAACAAGGTTATGAATATGTGATAGAATGAAACTATTATAAGCCCTGACACAATAAAAATCCATTCATTCATTTGTTCATTAAATACATATCACTTAGTACCTACTCTGTGCCAGGCAATGCTCTACACACTGTGGATACAATCATCATCAAGATGAAGTCGCAGTCTTCATGAAACTTAGATTCTAATGGGAGAGACATACAGTAAACATATTATCTAAATATATAACATAATATCAGATAGTAATGAGTGCTATGAATAAAAATAAATAGCATAAAGGGAGAGAGAATAATGAGGGTGCTATTGTAAATAGTGTGGTCAGGGACGACCTCTCTGAAAAGATGATGGGTGAGCAAAGAACGGAATGAACTAAGGGAAAGAGCCATGCAAATATCTGGGGAAGAGCACTCTAGGCAGTGGAACATGTCAATGCCCTTCAACCAAAGACCATCAGGAACTTACTCATAGCTGACAAGTTGGGTTTATTATTCTTTGCAGGCAGGCAGAATGAACACCATAGGGAACCATGGGGTGTTTCAGTAAGAGAATGCTAGAAAGAACCTACTATAGTATTTGAGTGATTTACGGGAGGGTCTAAGGAAGTGGCAGTTCGCTCTAAATCAGATGCTGTCAGAAAGCAGGGGCAATTGTATGATTGGGCATCTCAATAACCTCATATATAGGGAGGGCAGACTAGGGCAAGGATAAAGCTGTAATTGATAAAGTAGCAGTCACCCATTTTGGCCAAGAGAGGGGGTGTTTGGTGTTTTCTGGGTGGCACAGTGACTTTTTTTTTTGTCTGTGCTTAGACAAAATTATGAAGTGGTCTTATTTCGTCTCACGTTGTCAGTCACCTAGTGACCTTGTCTTAGATTGGTGTTCTGTGAGTTTATGTTCAACAGAAGAACATGGCCTGAGCACTAGCCAGCTTCCAGATATCAGGGGCTGCTTCCCAATCCATTTTCTCTAACAGCAAGTGAAAAGCCTTAGAATATAAGGAATAAATTTTAGAGGTGGTGGGAGAGGAGGGAGGAGGTATAATATTGGCTATCTCCTCATCTTTAGTAGAAAATAGTTAATAGTACATTATTATTGTATGGGACGTACTTATACTAAAACATTATTCATTGTTTAGCTGAAATTCAAATGTAAGCGAATCTACTGTATTTTTTTTTCTTTTTGCTAAATCTGACAACACTAAAATAAAAACACTGTCAGCTGCATAGGAAATACTTTGAATACTTGGTGCTTTTTCTTCTCGTCCCACTTAGATTTTTATTTGAAATCAGGATAGACTCAGAAAAAAATATGTAATTCGATTTGAGCCATTCCTATATATTCTACATGTACACAGACGCCCACATCTGTGCATATATTGATATTATGTATATGTACGTATGTACATACATACACACACGAGAAACAGTAAGCACCCAATAGTATAGAATATGTAACACACACGCACAGAAGGCACCTGAAACACAAGCAGAATTGACTGTGTTGGTGATACGGCCACTCAGTGAAATGTATCTTGTGGTCTGTCATCCTTCCTTTCGGTCATTTCAAGTACGAGGCTGAGAAAGACACGGTCTCCGATCCAGCTTGGACCTGGCGCGCCTCCTGCGGAACCGGAAGGATGAGCGGAACCGATCGCAGCGGCGGCTTATTTACACGGATGCACACAACCCTTTCACGTCGGCGGGAGGCCACGTAGGCCTGGGGAAGGATTTTGCCGGCGTACCCGGAACGGTTTCCTCAGCTTTGGTTGGGCGGGGGAGGGTTGCGCAGCGGCGCGTTCTGGGAGCCAAAGAGACTGAGATCTTCCCGGGCTCTTGAGAGTGTTACCTCTTTCGCGGCAACAATGGCTCGGGTGTCTCGCTCGCGCAGCCCGGAGTGGGAAGCGTCGCAGTTCGTCGAAGAGCCCCGAGCCCGCGGGGCGGCCGCTCTCGTTCGCACTCTTGCTCTCGGCCCGGGGACCGGAATGGCCTCGGCCATCAGCTGGGTGGCCTCAGCCGAGGCTCCCGAAACCAGCTCTGCGGCCCTGGCTTGCGGTGTCGTTCGCGAGAGCGTCCCTCGGCACCTCGGTGCGCCCCTTCCGCTTCTGCGTCCTCGTCCGCTGAGCGCTGCCACCACTCGCGCCGCTGCGGGAGCGACGAGCCGGGACCCAGCCTCCTGGACCGGGAGGAGGTGAGTGATGCGGCTGCACCTTCGCTCTGAGGAGCCCACCTGCCTTCAGAGTCCGCTTCATCTCTCATCCCGCTTCTGAACTGTCCCAATTAAGCATTTTCTACCTTCTTTGCGCCCATTTCTATCTTTTGCTTCAGTCCACGACAGCTCCTTATTTGCCCTTTTTCTCCCTTAATTCTCACTCATCCTTGGGCCCCTTCATACCGTGCTCTGACCCCTCCACCCCCTTTCACCTCTGGTCTGGCAGAAGGCATGGCCAAGGGTCCCAGACCTATTTACTTTGTGTTATCATTTGTGAGCAAGTTTTTATTCTCCATTAGACTGAGTTCGTGGAAAGGAGTCCGATTTTACTCATCACAGAATTCACAGTGCCTAGCACTTAGTAAGAGCTCAACCGTTGTGTGTTGAATGAATGAACAGATTGGTTTGAGATGATAACAGGATGTGTGAGTGGAAATTCTTTGTAGGGAGTTGGGAAAGGTTGAGATTAAGAGTTTAAACTGGAGAAGAGAAAACCTTCCCCCACGACAGGATTGGATGAACGTAGGAAAAGCGATGTGCGTAACTGCAAATGGGGCTACCTTGAGAAAGGTCTTGTGAAATGGTCTCAATCTTGACCTTGAGGAATGAGGGGAGGGTGAGATCAATTTTCCTCTAATGAAAGTGAGTATTGGAGCGGAAAAATAGTTTAAGAAGGAAAAGTTCTAATTATTGCTGTGTAAGTATTCATACCTCCCAAGTGCCTTGAATGTGTTAAAAATGAGAAATTTACAAACATTACAGGCATTGAGGGGCAGGTTGAAATTACAACAGTTGGGAGATGTCTTGATGATTCTTTTTCTTCCAGCAGTGGGAGGTAATAAAGCATAGTGAGGAGGAAGATAGTGGCTGGATTCAGACTGCCTGAGTTTGAAGCCCTGCTTTGCTACTTAATACCTGTATAACTTTGGGTGTCGAGAGTTTACCTGAGCTACTCTGTGGTATTGCTGCCTCAACATCCATTCTGTTTGCAGGGACTAGCCCCCTCCTGTAAGCACATGCCCTAGATAGCAACCCGTAAAATCACAAGCAAATGTAAGTTCCTGATATGACTTCCCTAACAGCCCCTGTGATCTGCAGTCTCCCCTGCCTCCCAGTGCCGGTATGCTGTATGGCCCCCTTAGAGAAGACCCTCGTGGGGCTTACCAAAACCCCCGCTCTTTTGGTTTAAAATGACCAAAATGGCCCTAGCCTGGGAACCCCAAAGCACTCCACCCACAGACCATAATAAAGGCATGTGCCCCAGGTCCTGTCACTCTCTGCACCCTATCTTGACCTCCCCATGTAACCCCTCGAGGTGTGCTGGATACTTCCTACCCGACCTGTGAGTAATAAACTACTCTATTTCAATTTCTCTTGTGGTCTGTTGTTGAACTTTGGCTCACCATCTGGCACCCTGTGCTCCACTTAACAAATGTTAATTTAAAGAAGTCAAAACATTGGGCAAATTACTTAACCTCTCCAAGGTACATTTCTTCACCTGTAAAAACGGGGATAAAAATAGTGCTGACATTTTTAGGGTTGTTGTAATGATTTAGTGCCTGGAACATAATACACATTATGTTTTAGCTATTAGGGTTTCATACCTGGGAGCAGGAACAGTAAAAATAGTCCTGAGTTATATTGGAGACCTACCTCTCCAAGTTATATGTTTCAGAAAGGTCACCCGCAATCTGTGTCAATCAAAAACCAAACAGGTTATTTTAGAATCCTAACCAAAAGGTGTAAGAACAGCTTGGATGAAATTTGCATTTGTGCATGTAGAACATAATTCATCTTGAGTCCAGATGAAACCAGGTAGCAGCAGGGACTGTTTTAATGGTCTCCTATTCACCCTGTTGGTGAGAGAGGTAATCCCTCCCTAGGGTTATGGGGCAGCTGAACATAGGACACCTGACACTGGACACATAAGATCCACTATGCAGGGATAATCTGGAACTGCACCTGTCCCTTTGATAAAGAGGGTTGTTTGGCTAGGGGACCTTTTCTGCAGGAGCAGAGTGGGAAGGGGAGTTTGCAGTTAGGCCATTGGAGGCCCTACTGGTTTCCCCAGATGTCAAGGCAGTACATAATATTGGGCCTTAATTTTAGGCCCTACACCACAAGGACTGTGTGTCTTTACAGTCTGGCAGGCACCATTGGCCCCTATACTTATATATTCCAAGGGCTGTTATTTGTATGTTTACTTTTAGATTATCTGCTTCTGGAACTGGGCGACCCTCTGAGTCCAAATCTGCATAGTTATAATACCTTTTCCCCTGAATAAAGAAGTAAAAAATAATTTATTTAAGCAATGAGACCAAATATATTTATTTTGTAAGGATTAAAAAAAACCAGAGACATAAGCAGCTAAACTTTGGAGAATTGAGCCTCTGTTAGTTTTCTCCTTTTCTTTTTTTCAGTTTATGAGTAATAGCAAATACTAAACAGAAGAAATGACAGAAGAAGTGACAAACATTATAATAAAACAAAAAAAATTTAATGTCCTCCAAAGAGCAGATAGACAATGTACTCCTTTTCTAAAAAGGAACTAAAGGAAAAACAAAACAAACCCTGAATCTCATTGAATACAACTTTTGTCACATAGAACTTTTCAGAGCTCCCTTTATTTTCTACTTCTTGTAGTGCTTCATTTTTTTTCAAAATTGAAATATTTACTTGACAGAAAATTTTTGAATTTAGTAAAGAAATGGCAATACTGGTACATACATTAATTCAAAATATTTCTACTAAGCACCAAATAGTTCCCAAACTTTTCACCGAGAACCTCTTCACCATTGAAAGAATGCCTAAAATGTAATCAGTTTAGTTAGGTTTTAAATCAAGAAATCTAAAGCTGCCAATCAGTAGTGCTTCATTTTTAAAAATTGTCTTTACTAGTTCCTCGGTTTCTGAAAACTAAAGTTTTAACCAAATTGGAACAGACTTCTTTTTCCTTTCATAAATATGCATAAACAAATGAAGTTATTTCCAAATGTAAAACTGTTTCTGTCACATATTGCAGAAGATGAAATGAGCAATTAGGAGCTCTGTCATGCATGCGGCAGAAGGGATGCGCTTGACAGCCTCCCAGGCTGCATTTCTAGCCTGGCTGTTCAGGCTGTCTGTAGTCTGTACCATTTGATAGTACTATCAGAACATCAGACCCTAAGTGTTAAGTTTACATTTATACCAAGTTTTTATTAATTTAAAGTTTAAAACATAAAGGGAGAATAGAATAACTGGACTTGTTGAATTTGAATATATATAAAATTTATATATATATATATAGAGAGAGAGAGAGAGAATGGAATTCAGCTATTTTAAAATTTTTTTATTTCTATATTTAAATTTATATTTCATAACATTTCTACCTATTGAAATCCATGAGTTCACACCAGTACCTCAAATTCCAATCCATAGCACAGCGTTCATTCTAGCTTTCCCCTTTTTCCTAGAATTCACCTATTGAGTTATAATTTACATGCCTATATCTTCTGGAAAATTAAGTGAGATAGGATTAGAGAATTGGGAGCTCCTGAAGTATGAGGATTTTCTGCCAAGAATCCTTGTTTTAGACTGAATTGTGTGCCCCCCAAATTCATATGTTGAAGCCCTAACCCTTGAAGTGACTGTAATTGGCAATAGGGCTTTTAAGGAGGTAATTAAGGTTAAATAAGCTCATAAGGATGAGGCCCTAATTCAGTAGGACTGGTGTCCTTATAAGAGGAAGAGACACGAGAGATCTCAGTCAATCACTATCTCTCTGTCTCTCTCTCTCCTTCTATCTCCCCCTTATCCTCCTCTCTCCCTCTGCTCTTCCTCTCTCCCTCTCTCCCCACTCCCTCCCTCCCCTGACCTGAGCACAGAGGACACAGAGAAGAGGCCACGTGAGGACACAGCAAGAAGGTGGCCGTCTACAAGCCAGGAAGAGAGGTCTCACCAGAAACCAACACTGATGTCACCTTGATCTTGCATTTCTTTTTTTTTTTTAATTTTATTTTATTTTATTTATTTTTTTAAACAGCAGGTTCTTATAAGCTATCCATTTTATACATATTAGTGTATATATGTCAATCCCAATCTCCCAATTCATCCCACCACCACCACCACCCCCCGCCACTTTCCCCCCTAGGTGTCCACACGTTTGTTCTGTACATCAGTGTCTCAATTTCTGCTCTGCAAACTGGTTCATCTGTACCATTTTTCTAGGTTCCACATATATGCGTTAATATACGATATTTGTTTTTCTCTTTCTGACTTACTTCACTCTGTATGACAGTCTCTAGATCCATCCACGTCTCTACAGATGACTCAATTTCGTTCCTTTTTATGGCTGAGTAATATTCCATTGTATATATGTACCACATCTTCTTTATCCATTCGTCTGTCAATGGGCATTTAGGTTGCTTCCATGTCCTGGCTATTGTAAATACTGCTGCAATGAACATTGGATGCATGTGTCTTTTTGAATTACGGTTTTCTCTGGGTATATGCCCAGTAGTGGGATTGCTGGGTCATATGGTAATTCTATTTTTAGTTTTTTAAGGAACCTCCATACTGTTCTCCATAGTGGCTGTATCAATTTACATTCCCACCAACAGTACAAGAGGGTTCCCTTTTCTCCACACCCTCTCCAACATTTATTGTTTGTAGATTTTTTTATGATGGCCATTCTGACTGGTCTGAGGTGATATCTCATTGTAGTTTTGGTTTGCATTTCTCTGATGATTAGTGATGTTGAGCATCCTTTCATGTGTTTGTTGGCAATCTGTATATCTTCTTTGGAGAAATATCTATTTAGGTCTTCTGCCCATTTTTGGATTGGGTTGTTTGTTTTTTTGATATTGAGTTGCATGAGCTGCTTGTAAATTTTGGAGATTAATCCTTTATCAGTTGCTTCATTGGCAAATATTTTCTCCCATTCTGAGGGTTGTCTTTTCGTCTTGTTTATGGTTTCCTTTGCTGTGCAAAAGCTTTGAAGTTTCATTAGGTCCCATTTGTTTATTTTTGTTTTTATTTGCATTACTCTAGGAGGTGGAACAAAAAAGATCTTGCTGCAATTTATCTCAAAGAGTGTTCTTCCTGTGTTTTCCTCTAAGAGTTTTATAGTGCCCGGTCTTACATTTAGGTCTTTAATCCATTTTGAGTTTATATTTGTGTATGGTGTTAGGGAGTGTTCTAATTTCATTCTTTTACATGTAGCTGTCCAGTTTTCCCACCACCACTTATTGAAGAGACTGTCTTTTCTCCATTGTACATCCCTGCCTCCTTTGTCATAGATTAGTTGACCATAGGTGTGTGGGTTTATCTCTGAGCTTTCTATCCTGTTCCATTGATCTATATTTCTGTTTTTGTGCCAGTACCATATTGTCTTGATTACTGTAGCTTTGTAGAATAGTCTGAAGTCAGGGAGTCTGATTCCTCCAGCTCCGTTTTTTTCCCTCAAGACTGCTTTGGATATTCGGGGTCTTTTGTGTCTCCATACAAATTTTAAGATGATTTGTTCTAGTTCTGTAAAACATGCCATTGGTAATTTGATAGGGATTGCACTGAATCTGTAGATTGCTTTGGGTAGTATAGTCATTTTCACAATGTTGATTCTTCCAATCCAAGAGCATGGTATATCTCTCCATCTGTTAGTATCATCTTTAATTTCTTTCACCAGTGTCTTATAGTTTTCTGCATACAGGTCTTTTGTCTCTCTAGGTAGGTTTATTCCTAGGTATTTTATTCTTTTTGTTGCCATGGTAAATGGGAGTGTTTCCTTAATTTCTCTTTCAGATTTTTCATCATTAATGTATAGGAATGCAAGAGATTTCTGTGCATTAATTTTGTATCCTGCAACTTTACCAAGTTCATTGATTAGCTCTAGCAGTTTTCTGGTGGCATCTTTAGGATTCTCTATGTATAGTATCATGTCATCTGCAAACAGAGACAGCTTTACTTCTTCTTTTCCAATTTGGATTCCTTTTATTTCTTTTTCTTCTCTGATTGCCATGGCTAGGACTTCCAAAACTATGTTGAATGATAGTGGTGAGAGTGGACATCCTTGTCTCGTTCCTGATCTTCGAGGAAATGCTTTCAGTTTTTCACCATTGAGAATGATGTTCGCTGTGGGTTTGTCATATATGGGCTTTATTATGTTGAGGGAGGTTCCCTCTATGCCCACTTTCTGGAGAGTTTTTATCATAAATGGGTGTTGAATTTTGTCAAAAGCTTTTTCTGCATCTATTGAGATGATCACATGGTTTTTCTTCTTCAATTTGTTAATATGGTGTATCACATTGATTTGATTTCTGTATACTGAAGAATCCTTGCATCCCAGGGATACATCCCACTTGATCATGGTGTATGATCCTTTTAATGTGTTGTTGGATTCTGTTTGCTAGTATTTTGTTGAGGATTTTTGCATCTATATTCATGAGTGATATTGGTCTGTAATTTTCTTTTTTTGTAGTATCTTTGTCTGGTTTTGGTATCAGGGTGATGGTGGCCTCATAGAATGAGTTTGGGAGTGTTCCTTCCTCTACAATTTTTTGGAAGAGTTTGAGAAGGATGGATGTTAGCTCTTCTCTAAATGTTTGATAGAATTCACCTGTGAAGCCATCTGGTCCTGGACTTTTGTTTGTTGGAAGTTTTTTTAAAATTAATTTATTTATTTTTATTTTTATTTTTGGCTGCGTTGGGTCTCCATCGCTGCGCGCGGGTCTCCCTTCAGCCGTGGCGAGCAGGGGCCACTCCCCGGCGTGGCGTGCGGGCCTCTCGCCGCGGTGGCCTCTCCCGCTGAGGAGCACGGGCTCCAAGCGCATGGGCCCCAGCAGCCGCAGCTCTTGGGCTCTAGAGCGCAGGCCCAGCAGTTTTGGCGCGCGGGCCCAGCCGCTCCGTGGCATGTGGGATCCTCCCAGACCAGGGCTCGAACCCGTGTCCCCCGCATTGGCAGGCGGACTCCTAATCACTGTACCACCAGGGAAGTCCTGTTGGAAGATCTTTAATCAGTTTCAATTTCATTACTTGTGATTGGTCTGTTCATATTTTCTATTTCTTCCTGGTTCAGTCTTGGAAGGTTATACCTTTCTAAGAATTTGTCCGTTTCTTCCAGGTTGTCCATTTTATTGGCATAGAGTTGCTTGTGATAGTGTCCTAGGATGCTTTATATTTCTGCGGTGTCTGTTGTAACTTCTCCTTTTTCATCTCTAATTTTATTGATCTGAGTCCTCTCCCTCTTTTTCTTGATGAGTCTGGCTAATGGCTTATCAATTTTGTTTATCTTCTCAAAGAACCAGCTTCTAGTTTTATTGATTTATGCTATTGTCTTCTTTGTTTGTATTTCATTTATTTCTGCTCTGATCTTTATGATTTCTTTCCTTCTACTAACTTTGGGTTTTGTTTGTTCTTCTTTCTCTACTTCCTTTAGGTGTAAGGTTAGGTTGTTTATTTGAGCTGTTTGTTGTTTCTTGAGGTAGGATTGTATTGCTGTAAACTTCCCTCTTAGAACTGCTTTTGCTGCGTCCCCTAGGTTTTGGATGGTCGTGTTTTCATTGTCATTTGTCTCTAGGTATTTTTTGATTTCCTCTTTAATTTCTTCAGTGATCTCTTGGTTATTTAGTAACGTATTGTTTAGCCTCCATGTGTTTGTGTTTTTTATGTTTTTTTCCCTGTAATTGATTTCTAATCTCATAGCGTTGTGGTCAGAAAAGGTGCTTGATATGATTTCAGTTTTCTTAAATTTACTGAGGCTTGATTTGTGACCCAAGATGTGATCTATCCTGGAGAATGTTCCATGCGCAGTTGAGAAGAAAGTGTAATCTGCAGTTTTTGGATGGAATGTCCTATAAATATCAGTTAAATCTATCTGGTCTATTGTGTCATTTAAAGCTTGTGTTTCCTTATTAATTTTCTGTTTGGATGATCTGTCCATTGGTGTAAGTGAGGTGTTAAAGTCCCCCATTATTGTTGTGTTACTGTCGATTTCCTCTTTTAGAGCTGTTAGCAGTTGCCTTATGTATTGAGGTGCTCCTATGTTGGGTGCATATATATTTATAATTGTTATATCTTCTTCTTGGATTGATCCCTTGATCATTATGTAGTGTCCTTCCTTGTCTCTTGTAACATTCTTTATTTTAAAGTCTATTTTATCTGATATGAGTATAGCTACTCCAGCTTTCTTTTGATTTCCATGTGCATGGAATATCTTTTTCCATCCCCTCACTCTCAGTCTGTATGTGTCCCTAGGTCTGAAGTGGGTCTCTTGTAGACAGCATATATATGGGTCTTGTTTTTGTATCCATTCAGCGAGCCTGTGTCTTTTGGTTGGAGCATTTAATCCATTCATGTTTAAGGGAATTATCGATATGTATGTTCCTATTACTGTTTTCTTAATTGTTATGGGTTTCTTTTTGTAGGTCCTTTTCTTCTCTTGTGTTTCCCACTTAGAGAAGTTCCTTTAGCATTGCTGTAGAGCTGGTTTGGTGGTGCTGAATTCTCTTAGCTTTTGCTTGTCTGTAAAGCTTTTGATTTCTCCATCGAATCTGAATGAGATCCTTGCCAGGTAGAGTAATCTTGGTTGTAGGTTCTTCCCTTTCATCCCTTTAAGTATATCAGGCCACTCCCTTCTGGCTTGTAGAGTTTCTGCTGAGAAATCAGCTGTTAACCTTATGGGAGTTCCCTTGTATGTTATTTGTCATTTTTCCCTTGCTGCTTTCAATAATTTTTCTTTAAATTTTGCTAATTTGATTACTGTGTGTCTCAGCGTGTTTCTCCTTGGGTTTATCCTGTATGGGACTCTCTGTGCTTCCTGCACTTGGGTGGCTATTTCCTTTCCCATGTTAGGGAAGTTTTTGACTATAATCTCTTCAAATATTTTCTCTGGTCCTTTCTCTCTCTCTTCTTCTTCTGGGACCCCTATAATGTGAATGTTGTTGCGTTTAATGTTGTCCCAGAAGTCTCTTAGACTGTCTTCATTTCTTTTCATTCTTTTTTCTTTATTCTGTTCCGCAGCAGTGAATTCCATGATTCTGTCTTCCACATCACTTATCCATTCTTCTGCCTCAGTTATTCTGCAATTGATTCCTTCTAGGAATTTGTATTTTTCATTTCAGTTATTGTACTGTTCATCTTTGTTTGTTTGTTCTTTAATTCTTCTAGGTCTTTGTTAAACATTTCTTGCATCTTCTCTATCTTTGCCTCCATTCTTTCTCCGAGGTCCTGGATCATCTTCACTCTCATTATTCTGAATTCTTTTTCTGGAAGGCTGTGTATCTCCACTTCATTTAGTTGTTTTTCTGGGGTTTTATCTTGTTCCTTCATCTGGTACATAGCCCTCTGCCTTTTCATCTTGTCTCTCTGTGAACATGGCTTTTGTTCCACAGGCTGCAGGATTGTAGTTCTTCTTGCCTCTGCTGTCTGCCCTCTGGTGGATGAGGCTATCTAAGAGGCTTGTGGAAGTTTCCTGATGGGAGGGACTGGTGGTGGGTAGAGCTGGCTGTTGCTTGGTGGGCAGAGCTCAGTAAAACTTTAACCAGCTTGTCTGCTGATGGGTGGGGCTGGGTTCTCTCCTTGTTGGTTGTTTGGCCTGAGGCGACCCAACACTGGAGCCTACCCAGGCTCTGGTGGGGCTAATGGTGGACTCTGGGAGGGCTCACGCCAAGGAGGACTTCCCAGAACTTCTACTGCCAGTGTCCTTGTCCCTGTGGTGAGCCACAGCTTCCCCCTGCCTCTGCAGGAGACCCTCCAACACTAGCAGGTAGGTCTGGTTCAGTCTCCTATGGGATCACTCCTCCTTCCCCTAGGTCCTGATGTGCACACTACTTTGTGTGTGCCCTCCAAGAGTGGAGTCTCTGTTTCCCCCAGTCCTCTCAAAGTCCTGCAATCAAATCCCGCTAGCCTTCAAAGTCTGATTCTCTAGGAATTCCTCCTCCCGTTGCCGGACCCCAAGGTTGGGAAGCCTGACGTGGGGCTCAGAACCTTCACTCCAGTGGGTGGACTTCTGTGGTATAAGCATTCTCCAGTTTGTGAGTCACCCACCTAGCAGTTATGGGATTTGATTTTATCGTGATTGCGCCCCTCCTACCATCTCATTGTGGTTTCTCCTTTGTTTTTGGATGTGGGGTATCTTTTTTGGTGAGTTCCAGTGTCTTCCTGTCGATGATTGTTCAGCAGTTAGTTGTGATTCCAGTGCTCTCGCAAGAGGGAGTGAGAGCACGTCCTTCTGCTCCGCCATCTTGAACCAATCCTCGATCTTGGATTTCTAACCTCCAGAACGGTGAGAAAATAAATTTCTGTTGTTTAAGCCACCCAGTCTCTGGCATTTTGTTATGGCAGCCCTAGCTGACTAATACAATCCTGAACCACAGTAAGTCTTTTTAAAATGTATTTTAAAATATCTTATAACATTTATTAAATCCAGTGCCTATTTTAAATTTTTTTAATTAAGTGAGGAACTTTAAGTGCATCTCACATATTTCTTCTTTCTTGTGATTTATCCTTTTATATCCCTTAAGTTTTAAAAATATGGAACATACCTAAGAATTAAAACATGTTGCCAGTGGATTTTAGCATGCTAATTGTTCTTTTTAAATTACAATTCATGGGGTGCTAATTTCCTATTCATAGAAGGGTTCAGTGTTAAAACAAATAATGCATTTATGTTATTTTGAATTATTTTTTTTCTTCAACTAACCCAATAACAGATTGCATGCCAGATTTTAGCATTACAAAGGGATTTTTAAAGATGAATATGCTAGTATGGTTTTGTTTAGTTAATTTTCCTATATACAGTACTATCTGAAGGCTTAATACTTCTTCTTTTTCCTTGTTTCTTTTCTCTTTGGTGCTATTCATTAGCTGCTGCTTCCCTCTCCTCTATTTTCGTGTCTACTTTAGGTTGAGTTGAGACAATGTGCTTCACAGATAAACTTCTAATTTGTGACTAATTGATAAAGCATTATTATTAGAAACTTGTACTTACAGATATCCTTATAAGAACCTGAAATCAGAGAATTAGAGTTGGAAGACACCCTAAAAATAATTTTCTAGGCAATACCTAAATTATTCCAGATGTGATGTTGAGAGGAAAAGACTCTGTGATATGGAAATTCCCTTTTTAAGCTATTGTAGAATGTTAATAATACTCATTTTCAGAATTCTCTTACAACAGGATGAAATCTCTATACTGTAGTGTGTTAGGTTCTTGCTCTGGGGAGACAGAACAGTTGCTACTGTACCATATGTCTGTTCCACATGTAGAATGAAATTATGAAGTCTTCCCTCAGCCTTCTTATCTCCAGTTTCTTCCATCTTTCCTTATGGTTCCTATTTCCCTGCATTTGCCCTGTGGTTTCTTCTGAAAATATAAATCCTTCATGCTGCTTTCAGTGTGAATAACATTTTGTTAACTCGAAAGCATTATGCAAATGTAAATGATTATTCTGTTATTATGAAGGTGGTTGGCCGATAAGCTGTAATGTTACAAAAGCAGTCTGGTGCTGGCTTTGAATGGTTCTTGGACAAGCAATTTGTTACTGAAAAATTTTAAGTGTATATTTTTATACTCTGTGGTCCATATTTTATCATTTTTCTGATTCTTACTACAATTTTCTTTAAATTCAGCTCTGATGAACATACACCAGTAGAGGACGAAGAGCCAAAGAAAAGCACCACTTCAGCTTCTACTTCAGAAGGTATTTTTTAAATATAGGACTTTTTTATTGAGAAGTTTAAAAAATACGTTTATAAATAGTTGAACATTAGACTTTACTCAAATCGCCTTTCATCAATTCCTTTTCAGTATTTTTAATACAATAAAATTGATGCTCAGAAATACTTCTTTAGAAGTTAGTTTTTTATTTGTACTTTATGTAGAAAAAAAGAAGAAGAAGATGAAGTCTAGTCATTAGAAAGAAAGACCCAAGAAAAGGAGGAAGAAAAAATCATCTAAAAGAAAACACAAGAAGTATTCTGATGATAGTGACAGTGACTCTGATTCTGAAACAGACTCCAGTGGTAAGAAAGCCAACATCCTTCTGTGAGCCTTGCTTCAAAACTAGTACTTCTTGAAAGCTTATTTTAGAAGAAGGTTCTTAAAAACAATAATAGCCAAGAGTTTTGAACACTCACTGACTTTGTGTTGGGCACCCTGCTAAGTGCTTGATATGCATTATTGCTATTTAATCCACACAGTCACTGAAGGACACATCTTAGAGATGGAGAAATGGAGGCCCAGAGCAGGTTATAAGTACTGCACCCAAGACCACACAGTTGGGATTCAAACCTAAGCCATGTGACTACAGATTGGTTGTGTGTAGCTGTACAAGGCATGTGGCACCGAACCAAGTTGGGGTTAGTCTGTGAGACGTGTGGTGCCAAACCAAGCCACAGGGGGCTGCCTCAGCCCAGTGGAGCGGCGCTTTTGTGAGATTCTCACACTCAGTGGGCGCCTTTGTGCAATTTTCAAAAAGGTGCACCATAGGGGTCTCCCTCAGGCCAGCAGCTGATTTAGGTGTCACACTTCCTGTGGGGCGGCACATCACAGAAAAGCCACCTTTTTGCGCCCTCTCCTGGCTGATGACTGACAGAGGGTGCCTCCTCTGGGGACACGTTACACTAAGGCACCCCTTCCTCTGATGTCACCTGGGTTTCCTGGCCCTCACTGTCACCTTTCTTCCTCACTGCTGGAAGGCTGAGCTTTCTTGAAGCGCAAATCTGAGCATGGCGGTCCCTACTTAAAATCCTTCCGCAGTTCTCCATGGCCTTCAGGGTAAAGTCAGATCCCGATTGATCTCTCGCATCACACGTACCCTGTGGCTCTCCTGCAGCGTCCTCTTTGGCCTAAGAATGACTTTCCATCTCCTTGATACTGCACGTCCTTTCTCTTGACTCTGTCGCTTGATGCAGAGAGTCCATCTGCCTACAATGCTGGTCTCTCCCTGCACGCGGCTTGGCTTACTCATTGCTATGATGAGCATGCATTACTTTTGTAATGAAACTGATTTTAAAAAGAACTAGCTTAAGAGTCACCTTTTCCTGGTCAACCGTTCCTCAGCCACCCTCCCCAAATCAGCCTGATTTTGAGACTCCTCTGTATGCCCAGAGCACCCCATGCTTCCCTCTCACTCAGATTCTACTTGCCTCTTTCCCTGTGTCTTCTCCACTAGAATGAGCTCCTGGAAAGCAAACCCCCAAACACACACATCATGAAAATACTCAAACACTGAGAAAAGTAAAGGGAGTAGTATTATTAATGCCATGTACAGTACTTGTCACTCAGGTTTAACATTTGTTAGCATTTTGACATACTTGCTTCAGATAGGGATTTTTTTGTTGAGATAGTCAAGGTAAAATACACTAAATATTTCTGTATGCAACGCTTTAAAAAAGGACATTTTCCTACTTAACTACAATACCATTATCTCACCCAGTAAGTTAATAATTCCCTATATCATCTAATACCTAGTGTGACTTTAATTTCTATGCTTCCAGTGCCTAGCACGGTTCGTGACATAAGCGTTTGAATGAGTGAATTTCTCTGATATAACAAATGGGACAGCAAAAGCATATTTATCTGGTCAAAGGTATTAACATGGGGACTTCCCTGGTGGCACAGTGGTTAGGAGTCTGCCTGCCAATGCAGGGGACTTGGGTTCAAGCCCTGGTCCAGGAAGATCCCATATGCCACAGAGCAACTAAGCCCATGTGCCACAACTACTGGGCCTGTGCTCTAGAGCCTGCGAGCCACAACTACTGAGCCCACGTGCCACAACTATGGAAGCCTGTGCGCCTAGAGCCTGTGCTCTGCAACAAGAGAAGCCACCGCAATGAGAAGCCTGTGTGCCACAACGAAGAGTAGCCCCTGCACGTCGCAACTAGAAAAAGCCTGCATGCAGCAACGAAGACTGAACACAGCCATAAATAAATAAATAAATAATAAATAAATTTATAAAAAGGTATTAATGTTTAGAGGTAAACTTTTTTTTTCAATTTTAATGTGTTTTAATTTTCAGATGAAGATACAAAGGAAAGCAAAAAAAAAAGCCCAGCAAAAGAAAAAGAAGAAACACAGATGATCAGGTTTTTTTCTTTAATTTTTATTATGGAAAAGGTCAAATATATATACAAGTATAGAGAATAGTGTAATGATCTCCCATGTACATATCACCAACTTGAACAGTTATCAACTTGTGGGAAGTTGCCACCACCTCCCAATTATTTTGAAACAAATCCCAGATATCATTTCATTTATAAACAATTCAGCATGTTTCTCTAAAAGAGAGACATTCTTTCTTTTTTAAACATAACCACATTACCATTGCTATGCCTAAAAATTTAACAGTAATTCCTCAGTTCTTATCACACTTCATTTTTATTTTGTTTTCTAGCCTGGCAGTTTCACATGAGGAAGACAGTATGAAGAAAGCCAAGGTCTGACCGCTTCTTTTCAGTGATCCATTAATCTGGAATATTAATCAGGGCCTCCCTCTTGCTTCGAGCAGCAGTAAACCAAAATGTTCCCTTTTAGTGTTTAATCGTCAGATCTAGGGTCCTTTCAAGGACACTGAATGAGACAAAATACATTTGAAGGCATAATTGTCACTTCTGAGCCGGGGAAGACACAACAATATGGCTCCTGTGGTGGGGGGAGGGGTGAAAAGGGAGAAGAGCCTCTTTCTGGCCTCGATGGAGGCTCCTCTTGTGTTCCCTTTGAAGCAGCAGTTCCTTTGGGCCAGAATGGTTTGTTCCCCTATATCCTTCACAAAAAGGGAGGGTAGTGAACAGAATCTGGAGCATCTAGAACAAAACTAGGTGAATATTTGTATGCTACCTTCCCATAAAGCCCTATGAATAGTAATTTCTTAGGAAGGTTCCTTTAGAGTCCAGGCTTGTGCCTGAGCTCCTCATCATGAATGGAGCTCGGCCCCATTTTGCAGCACACTGTTCTCTCACTAGCGACTTTTCCCACCTCATCTTACATGTGTATGTATCTGAGAAGTGCAGGGTCTAGTGATAGTGCTTAGGGACGTCACCTCATGAAAAGAGACCTTCTTGACATTCCTTAGCAATTCTTATCCATATAATACTAACCCCATTTGGCACATAAAAACAAGTATACAAGAGAATCACATCTTTACTGAAAATACAAAAAATATGCCCTATTAAAAACACAGTGCACTGTTTTCATTTATTCAATTCATTTATCAGGCATTTGGTGAACTGCTCTTGAGGTGCTATGAAAAATTTCAATCTGGCAAAAAAATACTTTGGAAAAACTCACAGAAAACATGCCTTACAAGCTAGGGACTAGAAAATGAATGCTGATGACAGGGACCCATGCCAGGCCAAGCAAAGCTAAGCCAAAGGAAGGCACAGGTGGAGGAGGCAAAGGCAGACAAGGCAAGGATGGCATGGGTGGCCCAGGTATTTGGGGCTGCAGTGGCACCAGAGGAACCCAACTCCAGTTGGGCTCCAGAATAAATATGGCATTATAGGGTCCATCCAGGATTATGATGACAGGGTGACCCATGGCCATGGGGGATGTATTTCTGAGAATTAAACCCCTCTGATACCTCCAACACTTGGCCCTCCCATTCTTAAACCAAAACTTCAATCAGAGGGAAAAAAGGGATTGGTTTAGTATATTGAACAGTTAATGTCTTAATAGAAAAACACAACGTGCAAATCTATATGCTATTGATGAAATGGAAGAAACTATTTCATTATTGCTCAAATATCTTAGGAAAGTTAATACTGCACCCCTCCCTTCAGCCCACCCTTAGTGATCGTAGGCTATACGTGCCAAGCTCTGGTCTAGGCTTATTGCTTTGTTCCTGTCCTCCCACTTTTAGTATTCTTTAACTATTTTCCATGTCCTACACACAAACCAGCTAGTGAATTGCACTGTGTCCTTGCTGTTAATGCTTTGCCTGGTAACAGGGTAAAGACATGTTAGTGTTCTGACAGCAGTCCAGCTGCTCTGCCCCTCCTCACTAGGGACAGTGTCACCCTGGTGATGGGGGGAGCTGAGCATGGTAAAAACTCAACCCCTTTCAAAGTCATACTGAGGGAAGCAGCCCCTATTTTAAAACCCCATCTTCAGTCTGAAGTAAATAATAGGAAGGAACATGTTGGATTTTTAGACAGAAGGCTTCCTTCAAGGATGACTAAGGGGTCATTCACCCTCTGAAACATCTTGAGAGTTAGAAAGGTGGTCTGGCAAGGGGGCCCAGGGGGGTTGTGACTTGTCTTACTGGGACGTGAGAGTTGCTGAAGATCTGGTCACTGCCTTGATATCTTAGTCTTTAATGCTAAAGAAAGTTCAACCTAACTAGGTTCAACTCCATTCAAACCCAGTTTATGCCCAGCCAATAACTTGGAGGGAAAGAGGCAGACCACTGTCAATTCTGCATGTGCCAACCTGCCCTCATCCTCCAGTCTTCGTGGGCTGTCAGCTAACCCGGTTCTACCTCCAGGTTCAGGATTCTGGCTGGAAGGTGATGTTGCCGGAGTAGGTCCTGCCAGCCCTACTCCTCAACTAGGAGATCCCAACACCAACAAGAGTTCTAAGGCAGGAGAGTGGAACTAGGCATTTTAGAACAAGGTCAACAACAGTGTGGCACCCCCGTGTTCACTGCAGCATTATTTGCAATAGATAAGGAAACAACCTAATTGTCTATCCACGGATGAATGGATAAAGAAAATGTGTATACAGGCACATGTCAGAGATATTGTAGGTGTGGTTCCAGACCACTGCAACAAAGCGAATATCGCAATAAAGTGAGCCACACAGATTTTTTTGGTTTCCTAATACATGTAAAAGTTATTTTTACACCATACTGTAGTCTATTAAGGTATGCAATAGCATTATGTCTTAAGAAACAACATAAAGGGCTTCCCTGGTGGCCCAGTGGTTAAGAACCCGCCTGCCAATGCAGGGGACATGGGTTTGAGCCTTGGTCTGGGAAGATCCCACATGCCACGGAGCAACTACACCCGTGTGCCACAACTACTGAGCCTGCACTCTACAGCCCACGTGCCACAACTACTGAGCCTGCGAGCCACAAATACTAAAGCCCGTGCACCTAGAGCCCATGCTCCGCAACAAGAGAAGCCACTGCAATGAAAAACCCGCGCAATGAAGGGTAGCACCCGCTCACTGCAACTAGAGAAAGACCGCACACAGCAACGAAGACCCAACACAGCCAAAAATAAATAAATAAATATTTTTTTTAATTTTAAAAATACCACAACGTAAATACCTTAAAAATACTTTATGGGTGAGGAGATTCAAGATGGCGGAAGAGTAAGACACAGAGATCAACTTCCTCCCCACAAGTACATCAGAACTACATGTGGAACAACTCCTACAGAACACATACTGAACGCTGGCAGAAGACCTCAGACCTCCCAAAAGGCAAGAAACTCCCCACGTACCTGGGTAGGGCAAAAGAAAAAAGAAAAAACAGACAGAATAGGGACGGAACCTGCAGCAATGGGAGGGAGGTGTGAAGGAGGAGAGGTTTCCACGCACTAGGAAGCCCCTTCGCTAGCAGAGACTGCGGGTGGCGGAGGGGGGGAGCTTCGGAGCCACGGAGGAGAGCGCAGCAACAGGGGTGCGGAGGGCAAAGCGGAGAGATTCCCGCACAGAGAACCGGTGCCGAACAGCACTCACCAGCCCGAGAGGCTTGTCTGCTCACCCGCTGGGGCGGGCGGGGGGCTGGGAGCTGAGGCTCGGGCTTCGGAGGTCAGATCCCAGGGAGAGGACTGGGGTTGGCAGCGTGAACACAGCCTGAAGGGGGCTAGTGCGCCACGGCTAGCCGGGAGGGAGTCCGGGAAAAAGTCTGGAGCTGCCGAAGAGGCAAGAGACTTTTTCTTGCCTCTTTGTTTCCTGGTGCACGAGGAGAGGGGATTAAGAGCGCAGCTTAAAGGAGCTCCAGAGACGGGCGCGAGCCATGGCTATCAGCACAGACCCCAGAGATGGGCATGAGACGCTAAGGCTGCTGCTGCAGCCACCAAGAAGCCTGTGAGCAAGCACAGGTCACTCTCCACACCTCCCCTCCCGGGAGCCTGTGCAGCCCGCCACTGCCAGGGTCCCGTGATCCAGGGACAACTTCCCCGGGAGAACGCATGGCGCACCTCAAGCTGGTGCAACGTCACGCCGGCCTCTGCCGCCACAGGCTCGCCCCGCATCTGTACCCCTCCCTTCCCCCAGCCTGAGCGAACCAGAGCCCCCGAATCAGCTGCTTCTTTAACCCCATCCTGTCAGCGAAGAACAGACGCCCTCAGACGACCTACACACAGAGGCAGGTCCAAATCCACAGCTGAACCCTGGGAGCTGTGCGAACAAAAAAGAGAAAGGGAAATCTCTCCCAGCAGCCTCAGGAGCAGCGGATTAAATCTCCACAATCAACTTGATGTACCCTGCATCTGTGGAATACCTGAATAGACAACAAATCATCCCAAATTGAGGAGGTGGACTTTGGGAGCAACGATATATATATTTTCCCTTTTTCTCTTTTTGTGAGTGTGTATGTATATGCTTCTGTGTGTGATTTTGTCTGTATAGCTTTACTTTTACCATTTGTCCTAGGGTTCTCTCTGTCCGTTTTTTTTTTATTATTAAAACATTGTTTTTCTTAATTTTTTATTTTAATAACTTTATTTTATTTTATTTTATCTTCTTTCTTTCTTTCTTTTTTTCCCTCCCTTTTATTCTGAGCTGTGTGGAGGACAGGCTCTTGGTTCTCCAGCCAGGCGTCAGGGCTGTGCCACTGAGGTGGGAGAGCCACGTTCAGGACACTGGTCCACAAGAGACCGCCCAGCTCCACGTAATATCAAACGGCGAAAATCTCCCAAAGATCTTCATCTCAACGCCAAGACCCAGCTCCACTCAACGACCAGCAAGGTTCAGTGCTGGACACAGTATGCCAAACAACTAGCAAGACAGGAACACAACCCCATCCATTAGCACAGAGGCTTCCTAAAATCATAATAAGGCCACAGACACCCCAAAACACACCACCAGACGTGGACCTGCCCACCAGAAAGACAAGATCCAGCCTCATCCACCAGAACAGGCACTAGTCCCCTCCACCAGGAAGCCTACACAACCCACTGAACCAACCTTAGCCACTGGGGACAGACACCAAAAACTACGGGAACTATGAACCTGTAACCTGCGAAAAGGAGACCCCAAACACAGTAAGTTAAGCAAAATGAGAAGACAGAGAAACACAGCAGATGAAGGAGCAAGGCAAAAACCCACCAGACCTAACAAATGAAGAGGAAAGAGGCAGTCTACCTGAAAAAGAATTCAGAATAATGATAGTAAAGATGATCCAAAATCTTGGAAATAGAATGGAGAAAATACAAGAAACGTTTAACAAGGACTTAGAAGACCTAAAGAGCAAACAAACAGTGATGAACAACACAATAAATGAAATTTAAAATTCTCTAGAAGGGATCAATAGCAGAATAACTGAGGCAGAAGAACGGATAAGTGACCTGGAAGATAAAATAGTGGAAATAACTGCAGAGCAGAAAAAAGAAAAAAGAATGAAAAGAACTGAGGACAGTCTCAGAGACCTCTGGGACAACATTAAATGCACCAACATTCGAATTATAGGGGTCCCAGAAGAAGAAGAGAAAAAGAAAGGGACTGAGAAAATATTTGAAGAGATTAGAGTTGAAAACTTCCCTAATATGGGAAAGGAAATAGTTAATCAAGTCCAGGAAGCACGGAGAGTCCCATACAGGATAAATCCAAGGAGAAACACGCTAAGACACATATTAATCAAACTACCAAAAATTAAATACAAAGAAAACATATTAAAAGCAGCAAGGGAAAAACAACAAATAGCACACAAGGGAATCCCCCTAAGGTTAACAGCTGATCTTTCAGCAGAAGCTCTGCAAGCCAGAAGGGAGTGGCAGGACATATTTAAAATGATGGAGAAAAACCTACAACCAAGATTACTCTACCCAGCAAGGATCTCATTCAGATTTGACGGAGAAATTAAAACCTTCACAGACAAGCAAAAGCTAAGAGAATTCAGCACCACCAAACCAACTTTACAATAAATGCTAAAGGAACTTCTCTAGGCCGGAAACACAAGAGAAGGAAAAGACCTACAATAATAAACCCAAAACAATTAAGAAAATGGTAATAGGAACATACATATCAATAATTACCTTAAATGTAAATGGATTAAATGCTCCCACCAAAAGACATAGATTGACTGAATGGATAAAAAACAAGACACATATATATGCTGTCTACAAGAGACCCACTTCAGACCTAGGGACACATACAGATTGAAAGTGAGGGGACGGAAAAAGATATTCCATGCAAATGGAAATCAAAAGAAAGCTGGAGTAGCAATTCTCATATCAGACAAAGTAGACTTTAAAACAAAGACTATTACAAGAGACAAAGAAGGACACTACATAATGATCAAGGGATCAGTCCAAGAAGTAGATGTAACAGTTGTAAATATTTATGCACCCAACATAGGAGCACCTCAATACATAAGGCAAATACTAACAGCCATAAAAGGGGGAATCGACAGTAACACAATCATAGTAGGGGACTTTAACACCTCACTTTCACCAGTGCACAGATCATCCAAAATGAAAATAAATAAGGAAACAAGCTTTAAATGATACATTAAACAAGATGGACTTAATTGATATTTATAGGACATTCTATCCAAAAACAACAGAATACACATTCTTCTCAAGTGCTCATGAAACATTCTCCAGGATAGATCATATCTTGGGTCACAAATCAAGCCTTGGTAAATTTAAGAAAACTGAAATGTTATCAAGTATCTTTTCTGACCACAACGCCATGAGACTAGATATCAATTACAGGAAAAAATCTGTAAGAAATACAAACACATGGAGGCTAAATGACACACTACTTAATAACCAAGTGATCACTGAAGAAATCAAAGAGGAAATCAGAAACTACCTAGAAACAAATGACAATGAAAACGCGATGACCCAAAACCTGTGGGATGCAGCAATAGCAGTTCTAAGCAGGAAGTTTATAGTGATACAATCCTACCTTAAGAAACAAGAAACATCTCAAATAAACAACCTAACCTTACACCTAAAGCAGTTAGAGAAAGAAGAACAAAAAACCCCCAAAGTTAGCAGAAGGAAAGACATCATAAAGATCAGATCAGAAATAAATGAAAAAGAAATGAAGGAAACGATAGCAAAGATCAATAAAACTAAAAGCTGGTGCTTTGAGAAGATAAAAAAAATTGATAAACCATTAGCCAGACTCATCAAGAAAAAAAGGGAGAAGACTCAAATCAATAGAATTAGAAATAAAAAAGGAGAAGTAACAACTGACACTGCAGAAATACAAAGGATCATGAGAGATTATTACAAGCAACTCTATGCCAATAAAATGGATAACCTGGAAGAAATGGACAAATTCTTAGAAATGCACAACCTTCCAAGACTGAACCATGAAGAAACAGAAAATATAAACAGACCAATCACAAGCACTGAAATTGAAACTGTGATTAAAAATCTTCCAACAAAAAAAAGTCCAGGACCAGATGGCTTCACAGGCGAATCCTATGAAGCATTTAGAGAAGAGGTAACACCTATCCTTCTCAAACTCTTCCAAAATATAGCAGAGGGAGGAACACTCCCAAACTTATTCTACGAGGCCACCATTACACTGATACCAAAACCAGACAAAGATGTCACAGAGAAAGAAAACTACAGGCCAATATCACTGATGAACATAGATGCAAAAATCCTCAACAAAATACTAGCAAGCAGAATCCAACAGCACATTAAAAGGATCATACGCTATGATCAAGTGGGGTTTATCCCAGGAATGCAAGGCTTCTTCAGTATACGCAAATCAATCAACGTGATACCATATTAACAAATTGAAGGGGAAAAACCATATGACCATCTCAATAGATGCAGAGAAAGCTTGTGACAAAATTGAACACTCATTTATGATAAAAACCCTCCAGAAAGTAGGCATAGAGGGAACTTTCCTCAACATAATAAAGGCCATATATGAGAAACCCACAGCCAACATTGTCCTCAGTGGTGAAAAACTGAAACCATTTCCACTAAGATCAGGAACAAGACAAGGTTGCCCACTCTCCCCACTGTTATTCAACATCGTTTTGGAAGTGTTAGCCACAGCAATCAGAGAAGAAAAAGAAATAAAAGGAATCCAAATCGGAAAAGAAGAAGTAAAGCTGTCTCTGTTTGCAGATGACATGATACTATACATAGAGAATCCTAAAGATGCTACCAGAAAACTACTAGAGCTAATCAATGAATTTGGTAAAGTTGCAGGATACAAAATTAATGCACAGAAATCTCTTGCATTCCTATACACTAATGATGAAAAATCTGAAAGAGAAATTAAGAAAACACTCCCATTTACCATTGCAACAAAAAGAATAAAATATCTAGGAATAAACCTACCTAAGGAGACACAAAAGACCTGTATGCAGAAAATTATAAGACACTGATGAAAGAAATTAAAGATGATACAAATAGATGGAGAGATATACCATGTTCTTGGATTGGAAGAATCAACATTGTGAAAATGACTCTACTACCCAAAGCAATCTACAGATTCAATGCAATCCCTATCAAACTACCACTGACATTTTTCACAGAACTAGAACAAAACATTTCACAATTTGTATGGAAACACAAAAGACCCCGAAGAGCCAAAGCAATCTTGAGAAAGAAAAACAGGGCTGGAGGAATCAGACTCCCTGACTTCAGACTATACTACAAACCTACAGTAATCAAGATAGTATGGTACTGGCACAAAAACAGAAATATAGATCAATGGAACAGGATAGAAAGCCCAGAGATAAACGCACGCACATATGGTCACCTTATCTTTGATAAAGGAGGCAAGCATATACAGTGGAGAAAGACAGCCTCTTCAATAAGTGGTGCTGGGAAAACTGGACAGGTACATGTAAAAGTATGAAATTAGAACACTCCCTAACACCATACACAAAAATAAACTCAAAATGGATTAAAGACCTAAATGTAAGGCCAGATACTGTCAAACTCTTAGAGGAAAACATAGGCAGAACACTCTATGACATAAATCACAGCAAGATCCTTTTTGACCCAGCTCCTAGAGAAATGGAAATAAAAACAAAAATAAACAAATGCGACCTAATGAAACTTAAAAGCTTTTGCACAGCAAAGGAAACCATAAACAAGACCAAAAGACAACCCTCAGAATGGGAGAAAATATTTGCAAATGAAGGAACTGACAAAGGATTAATCTCCAAAATGTACAAGCAGCTCATGATGCAGCTCAATATCAAAAAAAACAACCCAATCCCAAAATGGGCAGAAGACCTAAAAAGACATTTCTCCAAAGAAGATATACAGATTGCCAACAAACACATGAAAGAATGCTCAACATCATTAATCATTAGAGAAATGCAAATCAAAACTACAATGATATATCATTTCACACCGGTCAGAATGGCCATCATCAAAAAATCTAGAAACAATAAATGCTGGAGAGGGTGTGGAGAAAAGGGAACCCTCTTGCACTGTTGGTGGGAATGTAAATTGATACAGCCACTATGGAGAACAGTATGGAGGTTCCTTAAAAAACTAAAAATAGAACTGCCATACGACCCAGCAATCCCACTACTGGGCATATACCCTGAGAAAACCATAATTCAAAAAGAGTCATGTACCAAAATGTTCATTGCAGCTCTATTTACAATAGCCAGGACACGGAAGCAACCTAAGTGTCCATCATTGGATGAATGGATAAAGAAGATGTGGCACATATATACAATGGAATATTACTCAGCCATAAAAAGAAATGAAATGGAGGTATTTGTAGTGAGGTGGATGGAGTTAGAGTCTGTCATACAGAGTGAAGTAAGTCAGAAAGAGAAAAACAAATACAGTATGCTAACACATATATATGGAATCTAAGGGGAAAAAAAAAAGGTCGTGAAGAACCTAGTGGCAAGATGGGAATAAAGACACAGACCTACTAGAGAATGGACTTGAGGATATGGGGAGGGGGAAGGGTAAGCTGTGACAAAGTGAGAGAGTGGCATGGACATATATACACTACCAAACGTAAAATAGATAGCTGGTGGGAAGCAACCACATAGCACAGGGAGATCAGCTCGGTGCTTTGTGACCACCTAGAGTGGTGGGATAGGGAGGGTGTGAAGGAGGGAGATGCAAGAGGGAAGAGATATGGGAACATATGTATATGTATAACCGATTCACTTTGTTATAAAGCAGAAACTAACACACCATTGTAAAGTAATTATACTCCAATAAAGATGTTAAAAAAAAAGAGGCAAAAATATACAGTGGAGAAAAGATAGCCTCTTCAATAAGTGGTGCTGGGAAAACTGGACAGCTACATGTAAAAGAATGAAATTAGAACACTCCCTAACACCATACACAAAAATAAACTCAAAACGGATTAAAGACCTAAGTGTAAGGCCAGACACCATCAAGCTCTTAGAGGAAAACAGGCAAAACACTCTATGACATAAATCACAGCAAGATCCTTTTTGACCCACCTCCTAGAGAAATGTAAATAAAAATCAAAATAAACAAATGGGACCTAATGAAACTTCAAAGCGTTTGCACAGCAAAGGAAACCATAAACAAGACAAAAAGACAACCCTCAAAATGGAAGAAAATATTTGTAAATGAAGCAACTGTCAAAGGATTAATCTCCAAAATTTACAAACAGCTCATGCAGCTCAATATTAAAAAAACAAAGAACCCAATCCAAAAATGGGCAGAAGACCTAAATAGACATTTCTCCAAAGAAGATATACAGATTGCCAACAGACACATGAAAGAATGCTCAACATCATTAATCATTAGAGAAATGCAAATCAAAACTACAATGAGATATCATCTCACACTGGTCAGAATGGCCATCATCAAAAAATCTACAAACAGGGGCTTCCCTGGTGGTGCAGTGGTTGAGAATCTGCCTGCCAGTGCAGGGGACACGGGTTCGAGCCCTTGTCCGGGAAGATCCCACATGCCGCGGAGCAACTAGGCCCGTGAGCCACAATTACTGAGCCTACGCATCGGGAGCCTGTTCTCCGCAACGAGAGGCCGCGATAGTGAGAGGCCCGCACACCGCGATGAAGAGTGGCCCCTACTCGCCGCAACTAGAGAAAGCCCTCACACAGAAACAAAGACCCAACACAGCCAAAAATAAATAAATAAATAAATAAATAATTTTTAAAAAAATCTACAAACAATATATGCTGGTGGGGGTGTGGAGAAAAGGGAACCCTCTTGCACTGTTGGTGGGAATGTAAATTGATACAGCCACTATGGAGAACAGTATGGAGGTTCCTTAAAAAACTAAAAATAGAACTGCCATATGACCCAGCAATCCCACTACTGGGCATATACCCTGAGAAAACCATAATTCAAAAAGAGTCATGTACCAAAATGTTCATTGCAGCTCTATTTACAATAGCCAGGACATGGAAGCAACCTAAGTGTCCATCATCGGATGAATGGATAAAGAAGATGTGGCACATATATACAATGGAATATTACTCAGCCATAAAAAGAAATGAAATGGAGGTATTTATAGTGAGGTGGATGGAGTTAGAGTCTGTCATACAGAGTGAAGTAAGTCAGAAAGAGAAAAACAAATACAGTATGCTAACACATATATATGGAATCTAAGGGGAAAAAAAAAAGGTCATGAAGAACCTAGTGGCAAGATGGGAATAAAGACAGACCTACTAGAGAATGGACTTGAGGACATGGGGAGGGGGAAGGGTAAGCTGTGACAAAGTGAGAGAGTGGCATGGACATATATACACTACCAAATGTAAAATAGATAGCTAGTGGGAAGCAGCCGCAAATCACAGGGAGATCAGCTCGGTGCTTTGTGACCACCTAGAGGGGTGGGATAGGGAGGGTGGGAGGGAGGGAGATGCAAGAAGGAAGAGATATGGGGACATACGTATACGTATAACCAATTTAGTTTGTTATAAAGCAGAAATTAACAGCAATGTAAAGCAATTATACTCCAATAAAGATGTTAAAAAAAATAAAAAATAAATAAATAAATTTCTGTTGTTTAAGCTGTGAAGAAAAAAAATACTTTATTGCTAAAAATGCTAACCACCATCTTGAGCCTTCAGCAAATTGTAATATTTCTGCAATAGAAACAGAGATCACTGATCACAGATCACTATAACAAATATATGATGATGAAAATGTTTGAAATATCACCAGAATTACCAAAATGTGACACACAGACAAGAAGTGAGCAAATGCTGTTGGAAAAATGGCACCAGTGGACTTGCTTGATGCAGGGTGGCCACAAATCTTCAATTTGTTTAAAAAAAAGAAAAAACGCAATATCTGCAAAGTGCAATAAAGTGAAGCACAATAAATGAGGTGTGCCTGTATATACAGTGGAATATTATTCAGCCACAAAAAAAGAATGAAATCTTACACTTGCTACAACATGAATGGACCTTGAGGGCATTATGCTAAGTGAAATAAATCAGAAAGACAGATAATGTGTGATCTCACTTTTACATGGAGGAATCTAAAAACAACAAACCAACAACAACCCCCCTCAATTAAAGAAAACAAGCTCATAGAACAGATTGGTGGTTGCCAGAGGTGGGAGGTAGGAGAAATGGGTGAAGGGGGTCAAAGGTACAAACTTAAGTCATGGGGATGTGTAATGTACAGTATGGTGACTACAGTTAACAGTACTATTGAAAGTACTAATAGTACTAATTTGAAAGTTACTAAGAGAGTAGATCTTAAAAGTTTTCATAAGAAAAAAATTTTTGGTGTAGTGACGGATGTTAACTAGACTTATTGTGGTGATCATTTCGCAGTGTATACAAATATCAAATCATTATGTTGTACACCTGAAACTAATGTATATCAATTATACCTCAATTTAAAAAAAAAGAGAGAAAAGGAGGTTCTTTGGGGTTCATGCTGTAGTTTGGAAATAGATGAGAACATTCTTTTTCCTTATTTGTTTCTTGTGGCTCCTTTTCCCTTCAGAACTCCACTAAGAGACCACTACGTAAACCCAGGAGAAGCAAGTCACCAAAACTTCAGTATTTCTTTTCCTCTGAGCTTGCTTTGCCTGCTTGAGAAAGCAGAGGCCTGGGCCTCCCAAGCCCTGGCCAGACCTGACTGTGAGCCCAGCCCGTGGCCTTAGGCTGCCAGCACTGCTTTCCAGACCCCACCACCAGCTCTGCAGCCCGTGTCCATCACTGCCCTCACACACACTCTCTGCAGCAAAGCTAATAATAAGCTCATCCTGATTTTTCCTCCTATCAATACTTCCTTGATGCAACCTATGGTTTTCTGTGATCTCAAGTAGTCACCTCTTGATTCCATGACCTAGAAATAAGTCACCCCTGCTTGAGGAAATGAAAAAGTACTTCAAATTAACACAGGTCCAAATCTACCCTGAATTGACAGCCACCCCACCAGCACCAAAGAGTTCCACAAAACCCACTTGTTCCTAATTGTACCACCAAAAGGGAAAAAAGTCCTTAGATGAGAAGTTCCTCAAGAGAATATTCATTTATGCATTTGGTAGTTTCGTAACATTGATTTTGTGTGATATCTCCAAGGCATATTTTGACAATATATTAGAATTCTCATTTTCACCCTTTTTGGGTCAGTGGAATTTTATCCATTATTGTTCTTTTTTGTTTTTGTTTTTTAAGACAACTTTAGGGCTACCACTCCCTACCTTGCTTTACCAAATGCTGAAAAACAACAGCAGGAGGACTTGAACTTTAAGCTCTGAACCCCATCCGTCTCATTGCAACTAAACAGATGCTAGTTACTCCTATAGTGTGTTCTCTGGACCAATTACTCCCTTGCACCAGTGCTGAAATATTTACAGAATCACTCATTTTACCTCAGAGTTTATGCTTGGTTTTGAATATTTTAAATAATTTAGCACAGTTGAACCCTCTTATAACCCAGCTCCTCAGTGCATTAATGTAAATACTTCCAGGTCAGATTGAGTCCCCAACATGACTGCATGGAAGATAGAAGTATTGCTTTAAGGAGGACTAACATCCTCCCTAAAGGATACTTGTGTTAGGAGGACTTGACTTTTATTGGAAAAAACACATATCTATATATATTCAGATGGATAGATACCACAGGTGTAGGAAAAGTGGCTCTGTTCTATTTTTTCTTCTTTGGGAATGATGGGCAGTTTCCATAAACTGGAATTTACTGATCCCATTTACTACCCCTTAAAGCCCCCAAGGTTCAAAAACTTATTTTCCAATGATGGAAAAGGCAATAAAAACAAACCAACGTGAGAATGTCCATGACAAAGATGTCCAAGTCCCAAAGCAGGTTTTAGGATGGCTGCCCTGCCAGGTTGTTTTTTTCAGGTTTACTCACCTGCACCCTGGCTTCAGTATCATCCATGTGTCTTGCAAGCTTCTTTCTGAGAGAAGAAAATCACAAATGTTCAGTATTCTGAGATGTGGATGAAATGAAATATATGGATGTTATTTCACTCTTGTTTTAAATTTTCTATCCCCTTCATGCCCCCCACCACAGTACACTTTTCTGTAATACCCAGCTCCAGGCTCGCCTTAGCAGGTGGTTTTCCCTCCCACGCAAAATTTAATGGGGCACCAAAAAAATCAGTAATCGAGGTAAATAATGTTTTAGTGCAGTATTTAACAAATACCAAAATTAGTGCAAAAATAGCCCATGATGAAAATATTACCAAAATTTAAACATAGGTAGAATCTGACCCTGCACTTGCTCCACCGTGCCTCATGCACGGTTCCAACAAAACGTTATTTACAAAACGGGCCTCCGGCCAAAGTTTCCCTACTTGATGGATTTAAATACTGCATGAAAGTATTTACCTTGATGCCCAGTAGGTACTGCCCCCACCCCAGAGTCCTGGGGGAGGGGGCCCTGGTGGCCTTGGGCCCTCTAGGTGGCTTTTGGCTCAGACTCCGGAAAAGAGCCAGAGACACCCAGAGACAACCGAGCCCCCTGGAGAGCTAGGCACCTCCAGGGCTAGCCGCGTACATGGGGAACACGGCGGGCTATCCAGTGCGGTGTAAAAGGGTCTCCATCCGTAGCTGCAAAGGGGTGAATGTGATGCGGTAGAAGCGCCGCTACCTGTCCCCAGGCTTCCGCCCCTCAGGGACCTGGGGAGGTCAGCTCCTGCTGCTGCTGCTTTGTGGGCTCCTGGCCGCCGCATCCTCGTCCTTCCCAGCCCCAGTTCGGACCACACTGCCTCCTCTTCACCTCCCGCTACCATCCATCGCTGAGATCACGGAGGGCTTCATATCTGAAAAGGGGGAAAGGCAAAGAGAGAGCCTATAGGGAGGCGAAGGGCCGTCACTGAGCCGCAGCGGCGTCCGGTCCACTCGCCTCTCCCAGGGAAAGGGCGTTTCCTGGGCTTCACCAAAGCACCTGTCCCGGTCCGGGCACTGGCCTTGTGGTTCTTCCCGGTCTCCACCAACTCCAGGCTGTGATAGCCAGTATCATCGAGGCTACCCCACTGCCCCCCCCGCCCCACGAGCCGAGGCTGCACGTCTTGAGTGCTGTGGATGAAGCTGCGCTGGGATCTGCGGGGATGCCCTCGTCGGGGATAGAGCTAGGGCCAGTGGCCGAGTCAGGTCCTCTTTTTGGCGCCTGATCCCGGTTATAGCGTGTCTGTCGCAGGTGCAGTACGTACCCGCTCCTGGTTAGGTGCCCGCCCCCACCTGGCCTGCGGTGGGTGGGACCCGCTGAGGCGTGCACGAGGCCAGGGAGTGGCCGTAGAGGGGTGCCAACTTGAGGCGGGGGAGGGGGAGGGGAATGAGACCTCACTCGCCCCCGGGGCCCAGGAAAAATGCTGGGAGAACATTTCTCGGCCTGGCCCCTCGATGGGCCCAGACTTGTTGCCCTTAGTTACCCCGGAGCGAGAGACACAGGTGGGGCTGGAGAAAGCGCGCGGGGCCCTAGCAGCCCCAGCCCGGTCACCACCCTTTGTCGTGTGGGCTCTGAGCACGACTCTCTCCCCAACGCCCCAAAAGTCGGTAACTAATGGATGGGACTCTGGTTCTGTTCCATTCGCCCGCAAAGTCCACGAATCGGGCTAGTGGTTCAGATGAAATGATTAGGGAGCTGCTTGCTCTGGCTCCCTGGGGCGCATTATAGTGGGAGCTTGGGGCTGTGTTTGCAGAGCACTCTGTGTGCTCAGATGCCTGCTGCAAGAAACCCAACCTGTCCCTTGCCGAATGCAACAAGTACTCCAGATTTGTACTAACCCACGTCAGAGTGCAAGTGTAGAACCCTGCCAGTGGTCAGTGCTCCCAAGAACGCTTACAGTGCAAGGGGCCCTTCCTTCGACTTTGGACGTAACAGTGGAGCTATGCATCGTCCGCTGGACTCTGCTCCACACCTCTGGCTGCAGGTGCCCTACAAAGGTGCATGTTTGCCTTTTACTTGGGCCTGAGTTGTAGACCAGGGAGAGTTTCCATCTTCCCCATGCCGCCCTTTTCTCCTGCACCCCATCTCCCACCCCACCCCTCCCACTCTGTCTCTCCTCTAACTTCCGGAATTCTTTTTTTTTTTTTTTTTTGGTAACTCTCTCCTCTTTTTTTAAAAAAATTATTTTATTATTATTATTTTTTTAACATCTTTATTGGAGTATAATTGCTTTACAATGGTGTGTTGGTTTCTGCGTTATAACAAAGTGAATCAGCTATACATATACATATATTCCCATATCTCTTCCCTCTTGCGTCTCCCTCCCTCCCACCCTCCCTATCCCACCCTTCTAGGTGGTCACAAAGCACCGAGCTGATCTCCCTGTGCTATACGGCTGCTTCCCACTAGCTATCTATTTTACGTTTGGTAGTGTATATATGTCCATGCCACTCTCTCACTTTGTCACAGCTTACCCTTCCCCCTCCCCATATCCTCAAGCCCATTCTCTAGTAGGTCTGTGTCTTTATTCCCATCTTGCCCCTAGGTTCTTCATGACCTTTTTTTTTTTCTTAGATTCCATATATATGTGTTAGCATACTGTATTTGTTTTTCTCTTTCTGACTTACTTCACTCTGTATGACAGACTCTAGGTCCATCCACCTCACTACAAATAACTCAGTTTCGTATCTTTTTATGGCTGAGTAATATTCTATTGTATATATGTGCCACATCTTCTTTATCCATTCATCCGATGATGGACACTTAGGTTGCTTCCATGTCCTGGCTATTGTAAATAGAGCTGCAATGAACATTTTGGTACATGACTCTTTTTGAATTATGGTTTTCTCAGGGTATATGCCCAGTAGTGGGATAGCTGGGTTGTATGGTAGTTCTGTTTTTAGTTTTTTAAGGAAGCTCCATACTGTTTTCCATAGTGGAATTCTTGTTCCCCACCACGAAGGGCCAAATGAAAGCCAGGCCAGATTAAGGGTTTTATGGTTCTTCAAGAGGTGTTTACAGGTCCCCGGGGGCATGTTAATATCCTGAATATTAAGAATAGCTTCTAACCATGGGTCCTGTGCTTGACATTGTACATGATTTATCCTATTTCTACCTGCACAATCATCATTATCATCATCCCCTTTTTAAAAGAAATTAAACCAGGGTGGAATGGCTCAACCTCACTCATAGACAAGCCCTGCCCTGCCCTGATGATGAAGTGGTTCCACTCACTGCACTTTCAGATGTGGCCCCTCTTCCACCAGTGAGTTGGAATAGAGAAGGAGGAGCTGGTAGACAGAGCCTGGGCTGCTGTGTCAGCCAACCTGCCTTTGAGGGGAAAAGGAGATTTGATTAAACAGCCTCTTAGGTACCTTTACCCTGGAGGACATTAATCATTTTTTGTCATTAATTAATTCCATTTATAAAGGCTTTAAATGTCTCATTCTTAATGATACTTTAGTGCAGGTGTGGAGGAGAGGAGGTGACGTGAGATTTGTGCACCCATCACTAATGTGCTCTTTGGAAGCTTGTCTTTGGGAGTAGTAGTTACTTACATCATGGGCAGTAACACTTTGGGATTGAATATTTCTAATAAAACTTTACAGATGACCACACCACACTGCTTTATATTCACCACTTCAGTCATTTTCTATTTATTTATTTATTCATGAGGGTCTGTAAGAGGGGAGATGGTTATCCTCCGGCGGTTCTCAACGAGGACAGGATGTTTTCCTGTGAAAATAATGTCCCTCCTGCCACTTTTTGTACCTGTGAGCATCAGTCAGTAAGCCTATGTCGGCTGCTGGTATACAGGGCCCTGTGCCAGGCGATGTGGGGAATGTCACAATGCCTGACCCAGCCGTCGTGCTGTGGGTTCTCAGTCTCGAGAGGCAGATTGGCCCACACCAGAGAAAGAAGCCACAAATTATGGAGGCAGATCACCCAGCCCCACCATTTACTCACTCTGTGACCCTGGGCAAGTTGGCTGACCTCCCTCTGTGCCTCAACTGCCACATCTGTAGAATGGATATCATGATGGTACCTGCCTTACAGGGTTGTGAGGTTTAAATAACGTAATAAAGATAAGGCCCATGGTGAGCACTCAACCAACATCAGCTGGTGCTCAAGTAAAGGGATCAAGAGTGAGGTCAGTCTGTATCCACATCCACACTGACATGAAGATGTCAGGGGAGGAGTTATTGGGAAGAACACAAGAATGTATACATGTAAAACATGTAGAACAGTGCCTGGCACAGTAGGTAAGTACTTGAGCCATGAGAGCTATTGCTATTATATGTATTGTTATTTTCATGTTATTGATGAAAACTACCTCTGATTCAGAGATTCTTACCCAAGTCACTAGCTAGGAGTGAGAATTGAGCCTGGATAGAGAGGATGGTTAGGAATTCAATATAGTACAGAGCCCAAGCAGAAAAGACTTGAGCCAAGGCCCTAGGCTGGGAGCAGGCAGGTATGTCCAGGGATCCATAGACTGTGCACCGTGGGAGATTGGAGTATCATAGGACATGAGGTTGAAAGGGAAGAAATCAAGATGTGGCCGTGCTGTGCAAAACTGGCAGGTATTTATTCTATATGTAAGGGGGAACCAGGAGATATTTTCAGCAAAGAAGTTACATAAGCCCATGCATATTTTGGGAAAGTAACACAGGCTGCAGGGGGTAGGAAAGGAGAGAGGTGGAAGCTAAAGTTAGGAATCAAGTAGGAGTTTGTTGTAATAGTAAGTTGTAAAAGTAAGCCCAAATGAGGGTCTGGCAAGGGGAACTGGAAGAAGGGGAGAGTCAGAGCACTCATGGATTTGAAGATGATTAGAGGGAAGAGTGTTGAACGGCTCTGAAGTTTTGAGCAGGATGACTGAAGGATGGTGATGCCATTATGCAATTTAAGGAACACTGACTTGTGGTGGTAAACAGATAGTGGGGGTTACACACGTTGAATCTGAGATTCATGTGTGACTCAATGAACTGTTAGAAACAATCCTGGCATTCAGGAGAGAGAGCAGAGATAAAGACATAGAGTTGTAAACCATGAGTGTGAAGGGATGATGGTTGAATCCATGAGAGTAGAGGAGATCATAAAGGGATAAAGGGTAAAGTGAGAATTCAAGAGTGCTAAGAACTGGGCTTTGGGCAACAACTACACCCTGAAGAGCGGGGAGAAGAAAAGTCAGCAAACAAGACAGAGAAGGAGCAGTTGGAGAGAGAGGAGAAAATCCCAAAGACTGCAGATTTCGGAAACCAAGAGAGGAGAGAAATTCAAGAAAGAGAAAGCAGCCAACTGTGTAGAGAAGTACGAAGAAATAAAGAAGACTGAGACCTGGATGTGCTGTTTGGTAAGTCCCTACTGAAGTAAAAAAGTGTTTTGTAAGGCAGGAATCATATTCAAGGGATTGTAGAGAAAATGGGAGGAAGAAAAATAAAATAAGTTGGCAATAAACGTACAGTACAATTTAAAGGAGTTTGACATCAAAAAGAAAGCAAGGGTAATAGATGGTTAGTTAACTGTCATGTACAAATCTTTTTTTTTCTTTTGAAAAATCAAAGGTTCTTTTGTCAGGCACAGTAATCAAAACACCATGGTACTGGCACAAAAACAGACACATAGATCAATGGAACAGAATGGAGAGCCTAGAAATAAACCCACACACCTACGGCCAATTAATATATGACAAAGGAGGCAAGAATATACAATGGAGAAAAGACAGTCTCTTCAACAAGTGATGTTGGGAAAGCTGGACAGCCACATGTAAATCAATGAAATTAGAAAACTCCCTCACACCATATACAAAAATAAACTCAAAATGGTTTAAAAACCTAAATGTAAAACATGACACCATAAAACTCCTAGAAAAAAACATAGGCGAAACATTCTTTGACATAAATTGTAGTAATATTTTCTTAGATCAGTCTCCCAAGGCAAAAGAAATATAAGCAAAAATAAACAAATGGGACCTAATCAAACTTAAAAGCTTATGCACAGCAATGGAAACCATCAACAAAACAAAAAGACAACCTACTGAATGGGAGAAAATATTTTCAAACAATGCAACCAACAAGGGGTTAATATCCAAAATATATAAACAGCCAAGACATGGAAACAACCCAAGCGCCCATCAACAGATGATTGGCTTAAAAGGATGTGATTGATATAGATAGATAGATAGATATTGATATATATATATGTATATATATATGTGTGTGTGTGTGTGTGTGTGTATCTATATATATATATGAATATTACTCAGCCATAAAATAGAATGAAATATTGTCATTTGCAGCAACATGGATGGACCTAGAGAATATTATGCTTAGTGAAATAAGTCAGACAGAAAAAGACAAATACTGCATGATATCACTTGTGTGGAATCTAAAAAATAATACAAATGAATCTATATATAAAACAAAAACAGACTCACAGACATAGAAAACAAACGTACGGTTACCAAAGCAGAGAGGGAGAGGGGGAAGGACAAATTAGGAATATGGGATTAACAGACACACACTACTATACATAAAATAGATAAGCAACAAAGGTTTACTGTATAGCACAGGGAATTATATCCAATACCTTGTAATATAATAACCTATAATAGAATATAATCTGCAAACAAAAAACTGAATCACTATGCTGTATACCTAAAACTAACACAATATTGTAAATCAACCATACTTCAGTTTTAAAAATTCTCGGGCTTCCCTGGTGGTCCAGTGGTTAAGACTCCACACTTCCAATGCAGGGGGCATGGGTTCAATCCCTGGTCGGGGAACTAAGATCCCACATGCCGCACAGCACGGCCAAAAAACAAAGAAACCATTCTTCTGTCATGTCTGTAATCCTGTATCTGACTTTCAAATTTGGGTAAAAATAAGACTCACCTAAACACAGTTGTGGGGTTTGATCAGGGAAGCGGAGTGAAAGGCAATGAGGGAATTTATTATAGGGATTAGATCTCATGCAGTTGTGGGAGCTGAGGAAGAAGTCTATGAAAGGCTATTGCCTCTGCATTTGACGGTGGCCTGAAGTCAATGCACATATTCAAGGCCAACAGTCGGGCAGACAAGTGCATATGAAATGGGGGAGAGCAAAGACCAACTGGAACCTGCAAGGATTCCCTTGAACCCATGAGGACAAACTAAAACCCATGAAGACACAAAACTCCGTGGACCCTATATCTGCCTCTTACTGTCTCCAATCTAGAGAAGGAACTGCCATCCTTTGCCATGGAGCTGCACACGCACCCGGCCCAGGATCTGGAGACGTTGGAGGAGATCTTGTGGGTGGAGTTGCTGCGGGCCCCACTGCTGTCTCACACCAACAAGATATGCCAGAGGGTCAGTGCCAACGTGCACAAGGGGCAATAGCACCTGGTCTTATACCAAATTTCAGAACATAATGGCTGTGGCTTCACTTCCGTCTCCCAAATCTTGCCCCAATTTTATTTCCAGCCAACCCTAATTCAGGACAGGGCAGGCAATCCCGGGAAACGTAGTTCTAGCCTAGCTAAATTGTCAAAGCCACTACAACAAGCATGAGACACTATAATAGAGTGTAACTGGTCATTACTGGAAAGAAGGATGGCACACCATGGCAAAAGACACACGGGAGGTTATTCCGGGCCTCAGTTATAGGCAAGGATTTCCCAGCGTTTGGTGCTCAGATTCCACAAGAGCTGTGTCCGGGAAGGACTCATTTAACCACCACATTTACTCCACCGATCCTGTTGAGTGTCTCTGTTCACAGTGTTCAGTGGAGCAGAAGAGGAAGGAACCGTAAGTAAGCATGGAGTTACTGGCAGCATTTTGGAAATCTGGTCGCCATGAATTTTGGTCACTGACTGCTGACTTCTGAGATAGGCCATCAAACTCTGAACATTCCACCCAGCTTCTCAAAGAGGGTGAGTGGTCCTGGGTATATATCTGAAAAAAACCTGAAAACTCTAATTCGAAAAGATACATGCACCACAGTGTTCATTGCAGCATTATTTACAATAGCCAAGATATGGAAGCAACTCAAGTGTCCATCAACAGAGGAATGGATAAAGAAGATGTGGTATCTATATATAAAATGGAATACTACTCAGCCATAAAAAGGAAATTTTGGCATTTGCAGCAACATGGATGGACTTAGAGAGTATTATGCTTAGTGAAATAAGTCAGAGAAAGACAAATACTATATGATATCACTTATATGTGGAATCTAAAAAATAATACAAACTAGTGAATATGCCAAAAAAGAAACAGACTCACAGATATGTAAACGAGAAAGACCCTATGAGGCCTTCCCAGAATAGACCCCTACCCATGTCCTCCGCCTGCCTTTTGTCTGTAGAAAAACTTTAGTCAGAGAATAAATTAAGGGACTTCCCTGGTGGTGCAGTGGTTAAGAAGCCGCCTGCCAATGCAGGGGACACGGGTTCAAGCTCTGATCCAGGAAGATCCCACATGCCGCAGAGCAACTTAGCCCACGAGCCACAACTACTGAGCCTGCGTGCCACAACTACTGAAGCCCACGCGCCTAGAGCCCGTGCTCTGCAAAAAGAGAAGCCACCGCAATGAGAAGCCCACACACCGCCATGAAGAGTAGCCCCCGCTCGCCGCAACTAGAGAAAGCCCACGGACAGCAACGAAGACCCAACAACGAAGACCCAATGAAGCCAAAAATAAATAAATAAATAATTTTTTTAAAAAAGAATAAATTAAATCAGAGAAGTGAGAAAATGCAGAAAGAAAGGAAAACAGTCAAGCAAGACAAAATAGTAATACTTTAGCCATTAAACAAAGTCAAGGACCTTAGTTCCTCCTCAAGGACTATAGATAATATTCTGAGCCATCTCCTTTGAGCTGTTTTGCAGATACTGAAACTCTCACCAGGTGGAAGAAGTTAACTGTACGCTGCCCACAAGCACGGAGACCCCAGACCGGTTGGAACCAGAAGGTTGATGATGCTGAGTCCCGATGACCTCACCACCAACCAATCAGAAGAATGTCCACGAGCTGATCACGCCCTGCTCCTTAAACACTATAAGACTCCTCACTACCCCCTCCAGCGTAGGTCACACAGTCTTGAGGGCATTAGCCTGCTGTGGCCCCTTTGCCTGGCAAAGCGATAAAGCTATTCTTTTCTACTTCACCCAAAACTCTGTCTCCACATTTCTATTCAGCACCTGTGAACAAAGGCCGAATTTCGGCAACAGATATAGAAAACAAACTAGTGGTTACCAGTGGAAGAGACGCAGTAGGGAGGGACAAGATAGAAGAAGGGGATTAAGAGACTCAAACTACTATGCATAAAATAAATAAGCTACAAAGATATATTGTACAGCACAGGAAATATAGTCAATATTTTATAATAACTATAAATGTACTATAGCCTTTAAAAATTGTGAATCACTATGTTGTACACTTGAAACTTATTGTACACCAACTATACCTGAATTAAAAATATACAAATAAATCAATCAATAAAACAGAGTGAGTGTTTCCTTATTTTTTGACAGCCCTTGGAGAAATAAGGGTAACACAGGCTTGGGTTAACTGTATAGGCTTTGGTAGGAATAGTGACTAGTTTCCAAAGCTTCAGATGGGAATATGAACCTGAAATCTGTCCCAGTGTGACTCATGGTATCTTCCCAGATTAAAAGCAAAGTTTCAGAGGCAACAACTTCTGCTTCTGTGCTTTCTCCCACACCTATTAAGAATAAGAAATAGTGGGCCCATGGATACAAGAGAAAATCAGAAGAGAATAGCTTGAAGGTACTGGGAAGCTGCATAGGTGATAGCATAGATATTCTGCTGCTTTTTTGGGATAAGCTGTGCTTTGAGCATTTTCCAAAGGAGAAAGAATCAGGGGTGGTTTTATTTGTCACAAAACAATTGATTTTTACATAAGAACCTCCAATGAAAAGCTATGATTTCCTGGTTTGACTGGCAGTAAAGCTATATAACCAGAACATGGTTAAGTAGCTCTACAGCCCACACTTTATTATTTATCCTCTGGATAAATGAAGTTAGAAATAGGAACTATTCATTTAACTACTAAAGTTTTACACCTAAAAACTTCTTCATGAAATTCTGATTACTCTCTTTTAAAGAGTAATAGAAACTATGGGAGTCATTTTGAAGAAACAGCCTTCTTCAGGGGTCATGGTGGTAATAATAATAATAATGGCTAATATTGATTGAGGATTTGCAATGTGCTAGGCACTAACCAATTATTTTACGTGTATTATCTCATTTAATCCTCCCAATAGCTGTAGGCAATCAGTAGTCTGATTGCTTCCACTTAAAGATGAGGAAACTGGAGCCTAGAAAGGCTGTGATTTGTGCAAAGACACACAGTAAATTCCAGAGCTGGAGTTCAAACCCAGCCTACACCGTTGCACTACATTCCTACAAAAATTCAAACTGAACAATAGGCAGACATCACTTCAGCAAAAGATGTACAAACAGGAATGTTTAGTGCAGCATCTTTTATAAGAGTTTAACATTAGAAAAAGCTTATATGTTTATCATAAGGGACTGATTAAATTAATAAAGGTCCCTCCATCCAACAGAATAGTTATGCATCTGTTAGGAATTATATTGCAAAGAAGTATGGATAGAATGATCCAATTTTAGTAAATACAGCATTTTTACCAGTATTTGCATACATGAAGAAGTCTGGAAAATTATACAGCAAAAATACAATGAGCATTTCGAAGTGGTAGGACTCTAGGTAAATTCAAACATTAACTTCTCCCAACTTTTCCTACAATTATTACTTAATAAAGAATAAAATCCTTAAACATCACACTACTGTCCTTTCCCTGAGAGATACTGCTTCCCACTTGAGCTCCAGACTGGAAATCAGCCCTGACTGCACACAGGTGTTCCATGACTTTGAATGCCACTTACCCTCTTTGGGCCTCCTGTTCCACATATATAATAATAAGAAGGTGGTTTAATTTCGAAAATTCCTTCCAGGTCTAACGTTCTTTGACTTGGTCAATTTCATTCCTAGATAAGTTCTTTCTTTAAAAAAAAATACAAAAAGGGCGTGTGGGAATTTAAATGTCAGTAAACGGTCTCCTCACACCTTATCTGTTTTCCTCGGCATATGAAGTTGTTCCCATTATTCCCTTCCCATCAGTCTTTTGTGAAGGGAATGTTAACGCATTTCCCCAGAAATGTGTCAAATCACTCTAGAAAAATAAGTCTTTTCCCAGAAAGACAATTTTTAAAATTCATTTTTATTGCAGTATAGTTGATTTACAATGTTGTGTTAGTTTCAGGTGTACAGCAAAGTGAATCAGTTATACATATACATATATCCACTCTTTTTTAGATTCTTTTCCCATGTAGGTCATTACAGAGTACTGAGTAGAGTTCCCTGTGCTATACAGTGGGTCCGTATTAGTGATCTATTTTATATATAGTAGTGTATACATGTCAATCTCAATCTCCCCACAAAGGCAATTTTTAACCTATACCTTAAGAAACAGACAAACAAAAAACACTATATGCCGAAATAGCACACCCCGCAACCCAAGCCACAAAAGAAACAAAAGCAAACTACCCAAACACAATCTGCACTTCTGTTCTTATTCCATAGACTCTTGGCTTCTTAAGATCACCTGTTACCGATACATGTGATAAATGATAATAATAATAGCAATTAACCTTTATTTTGCAGCTATCCGTAGGGCCATTCAAACTAGCGAACTCACTGCGGAGCAGCGGAAGTCGGGAAGAGTCTATTTCTTAGAAGGGCGCGGCTGGCGGCCTTGGCTTACTACCTGCCTGCGAGCTACCCGGCACGGAGGCGGCCCCTGCGCGCGAGCGTCCGGCGGGCCGGCGCCGCGTGGCTCTCCGGCGCCCTCTGCTGTGGAGTCGGCTCCACGCCGCCGCTAAGCGCGGACTCTCCACAGCCGTGCCTTCCCTGCAAGCTTCTCGCCATTCGTGGGGTGATGTGAGACTGCTAGGTGACGTGGGGTGAAGTGGAGCTCGCGGAGGGCTGCGGTGGGGGGCGTGTGGAGTCTGAGAAGTAAGGTGCAGACTGGCTGGGGGTGTTGTGGAAGGGAGTCTTTGCGGCGGGGAGGGATGTGCAGCCTGCGGGGCACCATGCCACCAAGATCCACTTTCCCCTGCGCGAGTGTGGTCCTGGCGCCGCCCGTGCCCACACGTCTCCTGCGCCCCGGAGCCCTTTACTTGCTTAGGGAAATGGTAGAAAGCTGGGGGCGGTTTCCCTGTCGCCTTTTAAACCTGCCTCCTTCCCATAAATCGGAAAATCTGTCCTTAGAAGAAGGATAATTTTCTATTATCCTTCCCAGCCAGGGCAGTCTGTATTATGAAAACAGAAGATAGTTTTCAACACGTAAAATGTTGAACATATGTCTTGCAGGTTCTCCCCTCCCCTCCCCCGGGGACCATTTCCCTGAGAGTGACTGGTCTGGAATCGTCCAAACTGCCTTGCTCCACACCCCACTCCTCCCCGACCCCTACTTTCCATCCCCTTAGCAAATACTTTCCTAGATGGTGTATTCACCTAAGAACTGTAATTCTGAGATCTCACCCATTTATGTCCACTTGCTAGCTGTGTGGCAGTCACTAAACTACTCTGAGGTAATGGCATCAACCTCACAGAGTGGATGAATAAACCTCCTTTATTCACTCATTCCACATGTGTCAACTGAGCACCTACTCCAGCTGGGCCCTGGGCTAGGTGCTGGGAATACATCAGGGAGCAAGACAGATGCTTTCCTTACTGTCATGAAATTTGCCTCCCTACTAGGGACTCAGACAATAAACTAATAAATACACGAATGGTGGTAAGTGTGTCCACGTAAGGAACATGGTACAAGGAGAGAGAATACAATGGATTCTGATTTAGGTTGTGAGGGCAAGGAAGGCCGCTCCAGGAAGGGACACGAAAGCTTAACCTGAAAGATAAATAAGCTGGATGAAAGGTGTTGGGCAAAAATCCTGAATTGGGAAAGTTTCATATGTTCTATGAAAGGCCGTGTGAATGGATATCAGGAGTGAGGAGGAGAGATGCTCCAAAGGAGTTTGGAGAATGAACCAGGGGACTATTGGTGTTGTGCATTCTGTGGATTTGGACAAATGTATTATGACGTGTATCCATCACTATAGTCTCAAACAGAGTATTTTCACTGCCCTAAAAATCCTCTGTGCTCTGCCTACTCATCCCTTCCCCTGACCCCCGACCCCTGACAGCCACTGGTCTTTTTTCCTGTCTCCATAGTTTTACCTTTTCCACAATGGCATATAATTGGAATCATACAATATGTAGCCTTTAAAATTTTTTTTTAAACATTTATTTATTTGGTTGCACCAGGTCTTAGTTGCAGCAGGCAGTCTCCTTAGTTGTGGCACATGGGCTCCTTAGTTGCGGCATGTGAACTCTTAGTTGCGGCATACATGTGGGATTTAGTTCCCCGACCAAGGATCGAACCCAGCCCCCTGCATTGGGAGTGCGGAGTCTTAACCACTGTGCCACCAGGGAAGTCCCAGTATGTAGCCTTTTTGAGTTGGCTTTGTTCACTTAGTAATAATGCATTTAAGGTTCTTCCATGCCTTTTCATGGACTTTTATCAGATATTTTAATATGTCCAAAGAGCTAAAGAAAACAATGTCTAAAATCTAAAGGAAAGATTCCACTCCAATAAGTAAAGAGCTTGCAACTTATTCCCACCCTCACAAGAAAAAATATGAACAGATTAAAAATCAGTGACTAGAGATTGGTTCAAGATGGCAGAGTAGAAGGACGTGCTCTCACTCCCTCTTGCGAGAGCACCGGGGTCACGGCTAACTGCTGAACAGTCATCGACAGGAGGACACTGGAACTCACCAAAAAGGACACCCCACATCCAAAGACAAAGGAGAAGCCACAATGAGACGGTAGGAGGGGCGCAATCACAATAAAATCCAATCCCATAACCGCTGGGTGGGTGACTCACAAACCGGAGAACACTTACACGACAGAAGTCCACCCACTGGAGTGAAGGTTCTGAGCCCCACGTCACGTCAGGCTTCCCAACCTGGGGGTCTGGCAACGGGAGGAGGAATTCCTAGAGAATCAGACTTTAAAGGCTAGTGGGATTTGATTGCAGGACTCTGACTGAACTGGGGGAAACAGGGACTCCACTCTTGGAGGACACACACAAAGTAGTGTGTGCATCAGGACCCAGGGGGAAGGAGCAGTGACCCCATAGGAGACTGAACCAGACCTACCTTCTAGTGTTGGAGGGTCTCCTGCAGAGGCGGGGGGTGGCTGTGTCTCACCATGAGGACAAGGACACTGGCAGCAGAAGTTCTGGGAAGTCCTCCTTGTAGAGACGTGGATGGATCTAGAGACTGTCATACAGAGTGAAGTAAGTCAGAAAGAGAAAAACAAATATCGTATATTAACGCATATATGTGGAACCTAGAAAAATGGTACAGATGAACCGGTTTGCAGGGCAGAAATTGAGACACAGATGTAGAGAACAAACGTATGGATGCCAAGGGGGGAAAGTGCGGGGGGTGGCGGGGGGGTGGTGTAATGAACTGGGAGACTGGGATTGACATGTATACACTGATGTGTATAAAATGGATAACTAATAAGAACCTGCTGTGTAAAAAAATAAATAAAATGAAATTCAAAAATTAAAAAAGGGGCTTCCCTGGTGGCGCAGTGGTTGAGAATCTGCCTGCCAATGCAGGGGACACGGGTTCGAGCCCTGGTCTGGGAGGATCCCACATGCCGCGGAGCAACTGGGCCCGTGAGCCACAACTGCTGAGCCTGCGCGTCTGGAGCCTGTGCTCCGCAACAAGAGAGGCCGCGATAGTGAGAGGCCTGCGCACCGCGATGAAGAGTGGCCCCCGCTTGCCACAACTAGAGAAAGCCCTCGCACAGAAACGAAGACCCACCCAACACAGCCATAAATAAATAAATTAAAAAAACTAAAGAACTGAATTTAAAAAAAAAATTTAAAAAAAATCAATGACTATTCTTGGCTACATCAGAGAATTGAGGTCATGGGACAAATTGTAACCACCAAACTGGAGAAACAGGTGATGCTAGAGATTACAGATTATAGTGAACACAGATCAGCACACCTGAGGCAGAAACTGCTGGAATCTGTAAAACTGGGACTTAAATGGTAGCTTCAATGAATTGCTGGTGACTGAGTGTGGACTAACTTGAGAATTAAAAACTCCTGGGGGCCTAATCTAAGCAACCCCCCTGCCCCCGACAATCATGGTGTTTACCCTTCAGATCCTCAACAGGTTTTCTTGGTAAAGATCAGAGAAAAATTGCCTGCTGTTTGGCCAGGGAGAGGGGAGAAGTAACCATTTTGAAATAAGCCAAGAGCATTTTCCATACAATGGCCTACCCAGCAAGGGAGAAGACTTCACCAGAGCCTTCTTGGACTTGGGGTAAGGGAAATTACTAAACTTCAGACCCTCTGGCCATCCGCCTTCACATAAGCGAAGAAAAAACCTGAGAAGTACTTGTGAAGGTCACAGCCCGGGGGACAGGCACACTAAACGACCGAGACCAAATCATAGGATTACAGAACGTGTCTCCTCAACACAGACCTGACGAAACATCAGTAAGGGCTCCTTACTCTTTCAGCTGTGACAGTGGGTCACAGCTGGAAAGAACTGAAGGCTCAGACTCAATGGGGTTTCTAGGGGAAACGAAAGATGCCAGCAGACAAAACCAAAGACGCTTGTGGAAACTGAATCCTCTGATACTACAGATACAGAAAACAGTAAACACAGCATATCTCCTGGCCAAATAAAAGTAAGATGTCATACAAAGGCCTGTCTATGTCTTAATACCTGACAATTCATGATTGGCTTTCAACAAAAAAATTACATGGCATGATAAAAGGAAAGAGTCTGAAGAGACAAAGCAAGTGTCAGAACCAGATTCAGGTATAGCAGAGATTATGAAATTATCAGACTGAGAATTAAAAATAAATATGATTAATATGCTAAGGGCTCTAGTGGAAAAGGTGGACAACATGCAAGAACAGATGGATAATGTAAAAGAGAGATAGCAACCCTTAGAATATAAAGGAAACGCTAGAATAAAAAACACTGTAAAGAAATAAAGAATACATTTGATGGACCCATCAGATGATTGGAAAGGGCTGGGATTAGAATCAGAGAGTTTGAATATATATCAGTAGAAACTTCCCAAACTTAAATGTAAAGAGAAAAAAATAAAAAATGGAATAGAATATCTCCATTCATTGTGGGACAATTCCAAAAAGTATAACATATGTATAATGGGACTACCAAAAGCAGAAGAAAGAAAAGAAACAGATGAAATATTTGAAGTAATAATGGCTGGGATTTTTGTAAGATTAATGATAGAAATCAAACCGCACATCTAGGAAGTTCAGAGAACACCAAGCAGGATAAGTGCCAAAAATCCCCCAAAACCCACCTAGGCATATCATATTCAAATTGCAGAAAACCAAACACAAAGAGAAAATCTTGAAAAAAAGTCAGAGAATAAAAACACCTTACCTAAAGAGGAACACAGATTGTTTCCACAGGGAGGCTTGTTCTGTATGCCAGTCTGAGTCTTGCCAGAAGCCTGACCAAATGGCAAGGCCATTAGCCACATCCATGAGTCAGTGAGGATACAGCAAGCCTTCTTTGTTGAAGCGACCTGGACAGACATCCACACTGCGTGAAGCTCTGCCCATTGTGCCGAGAATCCCTTACCATGCTCGGTAAGGGAAAGGTCGTTCTCAGGTTGGATGGCAGCTGCGCCCTATTCCTGCTCGTTAGTAGTTAACTGGGAGGAGCCGTCAGGTGTGCTGATCAGGCCCATTTATGGTCCAGGGAGGTCTTTGTACCTGGACCCTCATAGGGCCAGTGGAGGCACTGGCTCTTTGGGCAGTATGCCAGAGAGCCAAAGGGACACTCCTGAGAACTTTTCAGGGAGTTGTGAGACCCCATCTGGGCCGAGTTTTGCTCATTCCTATATGTACCATTTATATAGAAGATTCCTGAGCCACCTCCACCAGGTGACTTGAGACATCTTCTTGTATCCATGACATGATTGGAATTTATGGTCTTAAGATTACTTCACAGCCATGAATCATGTGCTCAATATCCACCAAGGCCCAATAACAGGCCAATAATTGTGTCCCAAGCTAAGACAGTGGGGCTCTCTCATTCATCTTCAGACTCACCAAGAAAGGCAAAGGACCATCACCATGCAGCCTCTCCAGGTAATCTGGTACCTGGCCCCGAGTTCCTAAATGGGGAGCCCATCAATCTCCCTTGAGGCCCCATTATTGAGTGACCAGACCCAGGGATGTCTTTGGGAAAGCCCTTGCCCAGATTGTCCAGAAGAGGGCGCCTGAACACCATTTTTACATTATTCTTTTCGTTGGTCAATTTTTGCTATTTTTGCAGTAAATTTTTTTTTTTCCTGTGCCCAGGAAGAGGGCAGAGCTATGGTTTGGGGCCTGCTGTGGCACTAGAAGGTTCATAGCAGTTGGTCTGATGGGCTTTGTGGGATTCAGACAAGTGGGCAGAACTGAGGCCAGTCTGCAGCAGCAGCAGTATTCGTAGCTCTGCAGCTTGTGTGCTCATCAATGAGTGTCCATAAAAATCCTTCTTCTTCCTTGGCTGCTGGGCATTGACCCTAATGAGTGAGAGCTCAAGGCACATCTGTCCCTGTAGTACTGAGAAAACTCTCCCAGCTTCAGGGAAGCAGTGGGCTCTTTCTGATTCCTCTACTGTTTTGTTCCATCTGTTGTTGTTAGTGTCTTATTTAATCATCATCATGGTAGCTAATGTTTATTGAACACCTACAGCTTGCCAGGCATTGTTCTGAGTGCTCTACATGAATCTCTTCATTTCATCTTCTTTTCAGCCCTATGAACTATTATTAAGATCCCACTGTATGGATGAGGCTCAGAAAGCTGAAACAGTCCGTCGAAAGTCACAAAGCCAGTACGTGGCAGAGCTATGATTTGAATCCCTCTGAGCCCGAAGTTTGTCTTCTTCCTATTAAGCCACAATGCCCTCTACACTTCCTCCTCCCAACCTGCATGCCTCTACCACTCCATGCCATCTCAGCAGCACAATGTCTGTGTGGGTCCTGGGTTTGTACGGTGTCTTCCAGGCAGTGAGCTCAGAGATGACACTTAGCAAAGCACTTTCCTTTCTTTGTTGGGATTGAGACGGATTGTCTTACATGAGAAACCAACCACTCCGTATACAAAGCACACTGGTTAAGGGCAGGGGATCCCAGCCTTGGAGATTTCATAAACTAATAATATTAGTAAAATAAAACTGGGTTCTGACATAGGTCATTATCTTTTAATTTTACCAATTAAGACCATTTAAAAGAACACCATTCATACTCCTACTACTACTAATAACAGGCATAATATCCAATCCTTATAGAGAAAGTTTACCGTGTACCAGGTATTATTCTCAATCTTTCAATGAACTGATAAATCCTCACAAAAATCATATTCAGGGCTTCCCTGGTGGCGCAGTGGTTGAGAATCTGCCTGCCAATGCAGGGGACACGGGTTCGAGCCCTGGTCTGGGAAGATCCCACATGCCGCGGAGCAACTGGGCCCGTGAGCCACAGTTGCTGAGCCTGAGCATCTGGAGCCCGTGCTCCGCAACAAGAGAGGCCGCGATAGTGAGAGGCCCGCGCACCGCGATGAAGAGTGGCCCCCGCTTGCCACAACTAGAGAAAGCCCTCGCACAGAAACGAAGACCCAACACAGCCATAAATAAATAAATAAATAAATAATTTTTAAAAAATGGTTAAGATAGTACATTTTAAAAAAATCATATTCAGTTGGCATTATTTTTATCCCCATTTTGTAGAAAAGGAAACTGAAAACGAGAAATATTTTGTAAATTACTCCGGACTCTGCCAATGACCATTATAGTATACTCTCTCTCATCTGTGTTTCACAAAAGCTGTCTTTATTTATTTTTTTAACATCTTTATTGGAGTATAATTGCTTTACAATGGTGTAATTTTGGGATGATTCGTTGCCTATTCAGAGATGCGGGGTACATCGAGTTGACTGTGGAGATTTAATCCGCTGCTCTTGCAGCCGCTGGGAGAGATTTCCCTTTCTCTTCTTTGTTCGCACAGCTCCTGGGGTTCAGCTTTGGATTTGGACCCGCCTCTGAGTGTAGGTCGCCTGAGGGCGTCTTTTGGGAACTCTGAGGTCTTCTGCCAGTGTTCAGTAGGTGTTCTGTAGAAGTTGTTCCACATGTAGATGTATCTCTGATGTATTTGTGGGGAGGAAGGTGATCTCCACATCTTACTCCTCCGCCATCTTGAAGGCCCCTCACACAAAAGCTATCTTTAGAAGAAACCATCAAGCATACAACGGAAGCCCTGATCTCAGAATTTAGGAATAACCAAGTAAAAGCACAGACAGCTTGGGGTTTGCATCTTGGGCAAATTAAATGCTCTGTGTCTCTGTTTTTTGAAATTTAATATGAAAATACTAATATCTGTTGTGAGGAGTAAATGACTTAATATATACTGAGGCCTAACCCAGTGACTGGCACATAATAAGGACCCCCCCAATACATACCAGCTGCGATGTTTATCATTGTTATTCCTTCTGGCACAGCCTTGCAAACTCATGTTTTGCTGGGAAGAAACTGAATATGGATACTACAGACTAGTCCTGTTACTGAGGTCAGATAGTTTCTGTGACTGACTGTACCCTCCAATTTCCCCCTCCTTGACTGAACTGAAGCAGGCAGAAATGTTTGGGCTTTACTTCCCATTGGTTGAAATTGTTGTTGCCATAGCAGCACTCAAGCTTTCCTTCTGAAAACCCTGGGGAACAGGTGCTTCAAAACTTGTTCTGAGACTTCTGCAGCAGCTGCTCCCAGGTTGGGTGGTTGCTCAGGTATCGAGGGTTAGTAAGGGTGGGAGGGCTCTGCAAAAATCATCTGCAGTGGTTCTCCCCATTCATCACCCAGACCCCAAACCTGACCACACCCCTGACCCTTCACACCCATTCTACCCATCTGGCCTCTCATTAGGAAGGTAAAGGGAGAAGAGGGACTAGGAAAGGCCAGTGGGAGGGAGGATAAAGAATGATTTGTCCTACCAATATGTGAGGATAAAATCCCAGAATTTTCCTTCTCATGTTGGAGCACAGGTCTCCATGAGGGAGTTCTAAATAGGATCTTTCCATGGATAATGACCCTGCTTCATTGGCTTGGTGTTAGAAGTCTTGTATTTGGCTCCAAGTCAATTCATCAAGAGCCATTTTACCAAAAGTCAAGACACAGAATGACCAAGTGAACAAGTGGGCCATTCTTTGAAGGATCAAGTTACTGTATGACTAATTTGCCAGAGCTTACCAAATTTACCAACTTACCAAAAACTTTTTTGTTGTTTTTTTATGTATTTATTTCAGCTTCATTAAGGTATACTTAATATACAAAAATGCACATATTTAATGTATACATTTTGACAAGTTTGGACATATACATACAACCATGATACCATCATGACAATGTTATTTTTAAATACAGAGTTTGCTGTAGTTTTCTTTGGGCTAGTAGGCATGGGCAAGGGCTGTGGAGAGCCAGTTCTACAACGTTCTGTGCCTCCAGACATGTCCCCCTGCCATTCTTCAGTCTCTCCCCAGTCTGGGATAGGCAACCCAGGAAGACTCTGTTCTTCTCCCAGCAAATCACCCTCTCCTCCACCCCTCCCCTCAGCTAAAACAACGTGAACTTGGCTGAGGGCCTCTTCCTGTGTCCTCACATAGCCTTTCCTGTGTGTGTGTGTGTGTGTGTGTGTGTGTGTGTGTGTGTTTTCTACCTGGAAGTTCCATTTGAAGAAGGCATCATGAACAAAGGTAAGGTCTATCTGCTGCTTTTATTTATTAAATAAATTTATTTATTTATTTTTGGCTGTGTTGGGTCTTTGTTGCTGTGTGCGGGCTCTCTCCACTTGGCGGCACTTCTCATTGCAGTGGCTGCTCCTGTTGCGGACCATGGGCTCTAGGTGCGCGGACTTCAGTAGTTGTGGCATGCGGGCTCAGTAGTTCTGGGACGTGGGCCTAGTTGCTCTGGGGCACGTGGGATCTTCCCAGACCAGGGATCGAACACTTGTCCCCTGCATTGGCAGGCAGACTCTTAACCACTGCGCCACCAGGGAAGCCCTACCTGCTTCTTTTAAATAAAGTGATTATCCTGGATCAGTGCTCAGGGACCACCACCTCCTGGCTTCAGGCAACACTCAACCAAGAGGCTCCCTTTCAGTGTTGAATTAGCTGGAACCAGGGTTCTCCCAAGGATGTTGAAGGTGACAAAATACACTTGAAGGCCACATCATCCGTCAGCTCTGAGCTGGGGAAGGAGCTATGCTATGCTTTCTGCGTCTGGGGGTGGGGGAGAGGGGGTGAGAAGAGCCGCACGCGGGCCTAGACAGTCTCCTCTTGCGTTACCTTCGCAGAGGTAGGCCCCTCCCCCTCCGCTAGCGTGGTTTCTATCCCCATGTGCCCTCCACAACAGGGAAGGCGGTGAACAGAACTGGGAGAGAACCAGATGATGCCCTGCTCCCTCTCCTCCATAAAGCCCTCTGAGTAGTCACTGCAGAAGTGTCCCTTGGAGTCCTCCTTGTACCTGAGCTGGTCACCATGAATGGGCCTCAGGCCTGCTTTGAAACACACTGTTCTCCCATTCGAGACTCCACACCACCCGTCTTGCACATCTAGGTGGTCCCAATGGGGCAGGGTGCGGGGAGCATGGGTGCTGGGGGAGAGGGTGGAAGAGAACAGGTGGGTCTGTGTAAACCCCTCATGGGCACCTGGGAAACTTCTGAGATGTGCATGGCCTATGATGGTGACTCAGGGCTGTTACTGCATGAAAGGAGGCCTCCTGGGCATTCGGTCTGAATGGTGCTGGCTTAGCAACTTCCATCAAATTTACTAATCCCATGTGACACAGAGAACAAATATGCAGAGAATTCACAACTTTATTGAAAGTACAAAAACATGGCCTGAAACAGTGGGTCAATGACTCTACTTCTATTTAATACACTTGGCAGGCATTTGGGGAACTGCTCTTGGTGGCGAGGTAGGCAGAATTTGAATCTGGCTCAAAGGCACTTTGAAAAAACCTGTCACAGACACCATTCAAGACGAAATGGGGGCTACCGAAGGACCACCGATGATAAGGGACCAGGCCATGATGCATGAGGGCACCTACAGGGAAGCAAGGGTGGAAGAAGCCAGGGCGGAGGAGGCAACAGCATAGGAGGAAAGGGCGGCATGGGCGGCACGGGCGGCATGGGTGGCACGGGTGGCATGGGTGGCCTGGGCGGCATGGGTGGCACGGGCGGCACGGGTGGCATGGGTGGCCTGGGCGGCATGGGTGGCACGGGCGGCATGGGTGGCACGGGCGGCATGGGTGGCCTGGGCGGCATGGGTGGCACGGGCGGCATGGGTGGCACGGGCGGCATGGGTGGCCTGGGCGGCATGGGTGGAATGGGCGGCATGGGTGGCACGGGCGGCATGGGCGGCATGGGCGGCATGGGTGGCATGGGCGGCATAGGCAGCCCCAGCAACAGTGGCTCCAGAAGAACGCAGATCCAATTCAGCTCCTGAAGCAGGATGGCCAAGCAGGGTTCACACAAACAGACGGCAACAGGGGGGGCCGGGGGCCCGGGGGGCACGTTTCTGAACATTAGTGCCCTCTGATTTCTCCGCCACGTTACCCTTCTATTCTTAAACCAACCCTTCAAGCAGAGAGAAAAAGGGATTGATTAGTATATTGAGCATTTCATGTCAGACGTGAAAAATCGCAGCAGGGAGCTCTCGGTGCCTTGAAGATTTTAAACTGCATCAGGAGAAGCTGTTTCCTTCTTGCTAAAATATCTTAGGATATGTAGCTGAGGGCGCTCCCTTCAGCCCCCCTCCCCCCCAAGAGCGAGCACCGACTATGTGCCAGGCTCTGGATTGGCATATGGCTTTGTCTCTCCCCTCCCACCTTTACTATTATTTCCCCCACTCTTAGATGCAGGTGGAGCTGACCAACTGCACTCTGTCCCTGCTGCTATTACTATGCCTGGTAGGTCTGCGTCCTGACAACTGACCATCAGCTCCAGCTGCCACTAATCCCTACTCATTGGGCAGGTGTCACCTTAGTTATGGGGGAAGTTGAGCATAGGAAAAAGTGGGTGCCTTTTAAAATCATACTGAGGGGAATGGTCCCCATTTTGAAAAACCCATCTTTGGTTACAGTAAATAATCAATAGGAGTGGGTTGGATCTTTAAACAAAAGCTTTCCTCAAGGATGACTCAAAAGGGTCATTCATCCTCTGGAACCTTGGGATGGTTAAAAAGATGGAGATGGTATTGTGAGGGAGGTTTGGTCATGGGGGGCCCAGGGACTTTGTGGCTTGTCTTGCTGGACACCGGCAGAGCTAAAGCCCTGGACACTGCCTTAATATCCGACTATAGGGGTAATGAATGTTTAGACTAACTCGGCCCAAATTTACTAAAGCTCTTAAAATCTTTGCCCAGACAAGAGTTTGGGGGGAAAGAGGCATACCATTGTCACCACTGTCAATTCTGCACTCTCCACCCTGCCCCACCCTCCAAACCTTCCTGGGCTCAGGACCAGGTCAGCTCACTCTGCTCTGGCTACAGTTGCAGGACCTTGGACCAGAGCCTCTGGTGCCCAGCACGGTTGCGCCCTCTAGGAGCTGCTAATCAACCAGGAGATCCCCATCCTGTTCCTTATGCTTAAGGCAAGAGGGTGCAACCTGCATTTTAGGAAGACAGCCGACAACCACGTGAGTGAGGGGTCACAAAATGGCTCCCCCCTAAATATCTGCCAACTATTAACAACTGAAAGTAAAGCCTGTCCTGTGGACTCCACTGCTCCCTCAGCAAATCAGTTCATGGAATTATGTCACATTTAGTATTTTTGGAAGTTTCCACTTGGCAAATTTTACATGAGACCAAGGGCCTCCGTTCTCTGTCGCCCCATTTTCCCTCTCCCATCTTAGTATTTGGGTCCTTCTGCTGCATGAATATGTGGTCAAAAAAAGCCAGTGTAATAGAGCTCATTTTGGGGGGTTCGAGTGTACCAATGGTCAAATCTGCATAAATATAAGCAATATGCAAAGCTGGCTATCTGAGGTTCAGGCTGACACTACTTCCATACTTCCAATACTGGTTTCATAAAACAACTCGTACTGTCTTTGCAAAACAAGGGAGGGTGTCCATTAAATGTTTCTTTGGGACATTCATGCTGTAGAGTTTGGAAATAGATGAAAACATTCTCCCTTTTTCTTCATTTGTTTCTTGCTGCTCTTTTTCCCTTCAGAACTCCATTAAGAGACTACTACGTAAACCCAGGAGAAGCAAGCCGCGAAAACGTCAGTTTTTCTTTTCCTCTGAGCTTGCTTTGCCTGCTTGAGAAAGCAGAGGCCTGGGCCTCCCAAGCCCTGGCCAGACCTGACTGTGAGCCCAGCCCGTGGCCTTAGGCTGCCAGCACTGCTTTCCAGACCCCACCACCAGCTCTGCAGTCCGTGTCCATCACTGCCCTCACACACGCTCTCTGCAGCAAAGCTAGTGAACCCATCCTGATTCTTCTTTCCTTCCTTCCTTCTTTCTTCCTTTCTTTATCAATCTTGTTTTTTAGAAAAATATTCCTTTTCCACAACAAGCGAAGCCACTGCACTGACAAGCCCGCGCACCACAACGAAGAGTAACCCCGGCTCTCCGCAACTAGAGAAGAGCCCACGCACAGCAACGAAGACCCAACGTAGCCAAAAATAAATAAATAAATATATTAAAATATATATATATATATATTCCTTTGATACAACTTACTGTGTTCTATGGACAAATAATCAGCTTCTGTGCCATGAGCTACCAACTAGTAACCACTACCTGAGTGAATGAGCAAGTATTTCAAATTAACACAGGTAAGCGACTAGCTGAGAGCCAACCATTGACCATCACAACCGACTTCTTCAAAACCAATCCCTCATAATAGTATGAAAAGGGAAGAAAAAAATTCTTAGACATTAGAAATTGCTCAAAATAATATTCACTGATACATTTGGTAGTTTCATAATGTTGAATTTACGCAGTATCTCCAAGACATATATCGATAGTATCCAATTATTCTCAAACCCGTCCACCTTTTGAGGTCAGTGGAAATTTATTCAAATTTGTTCTTTTTGTTTGTTTTATTGTTTTATATATTTAGACAAATTCCTAAAGATTGCAAACCTTTCCCCCGTCTCCATCATAATGCACAACCTACTATGTTAGCAATGTTTTCAGACTGCACATCAAAAAATTTCAGAAAATTAAAATTTACGGCTGAAACTCTCTACACTGCTCTACCAAACACATAAAAACAACAGCAAGAGGACCAGGCACTTGGAATTTTAAGCTTTTCCCCTTCCCATCAGTCTCATCTAAACTAAACATATGTTAACTGCTCATATGCTGTGTTCCGAGGTGAACTATTCCCTTACCCAATTGCCTGAATACTTGGAAATTCACTCCTTATACAAAGAGCTTATGCCTGGCTTTAAATTTTTAAAATAATTTAGTATACTTGAACCCTCTCCTAACCCAGCTATTTGGTGCATTAATTTGAATAATTCCCAAGTCAGAATCAGCCCCAACATGATTCCACAGAGGATTGCCCCCTAAAGGACACCAGTTTTGGAAGGAGTTTAACTTTACTGAAGATACATATATTCTGGCCCCAAAGCCCCAGAAGTTCAAACCTTATTTCCAAAACATAGACAAGGGTACAAAAACACACCAACTTGAGAATGTCTAGGACAAGGTATCCAATTCCTAAAGCAGGTTTTAGATTGGCTGCCCTGCCAAGTTGCTTTTTTCAGGTTTACTGACCCGTGCTCTGGCTTCAGTCACTCCCAGGCATCTTGCAAGCTCCTTTCTGAGGGGAAAAATATTGCAAATATTCAGCATTTGACATTATGCATGAAATGAAATATACAATGCACATTTCATGCTATGTTAAAATGTTTATTCAGAGAGTAGCCAAGATGGTGGCATAGGAAAACCCTGAGCTTACCTCCTCCCATGGGTACACCAAAATTACAACTATTTACAGAGAAACTATTGATGAGAATGACCTGAAGACTAGCAGAAAAGATCTTCCACAACTACAGATATAAAGAAGGAAACACAACGAGATGGGACAGGAAGGGCCGACATGTGGTATAGTCAAGACCCACACCCTCAGGTTGGCGACCCATAAACAGGAGGATAATTACAATTGCAGAGGTTCTCCCCAAGAAGCAAGGGGTCCAAGCACATTAGATTTCCTAGCTTGGGGTCCTGCACTGGGAAGAACGCCCCCAGAACGTTTGGCTTTGAAACCCAGTGGGGCTTACTTTCAGGAGGGCCAGAGGGCTGTGGGAAATAATAGAGATTCCACTCTTAAAGGGTGCACACAAAATCTCACATGCTCCAGGACCCAGGGCAGAAGCAGTAATTTGAAAGGAGCCTGGATCAGACCTACCTGCTGATCTTGGAAAGCCTCCCAGAGAGCCAGGAGGCAACTGGAGCTCACCCTGGGGACATAGACACTGGCAGCAGCCATTTTAGGGCGCTCGTTCTACCATGAGGACTCTGCTGCTGGCAAGCACCATTTTGGAATCCTTCCTCTAGCTTACCAGTACTGGGACCCGCCCTGCCCACCAGTCTGTTGACGCCATTCCCGGGACGCCCCAGGCCAAGCAGCTAGCCAGGCAGGGACACAGAATCACCCACCAACAAGTCAGTTGCCATAGGGGCTCCTGAGTCCCCAGCCGCCCAAGAACCAGACCCGCCCACCAGTGAGCCAGCAGCCTCTGCACTGGGCAGTGCCTGGCAACCAACAGACCAGGGTTCCAGCCCCGCCTACCAGCACATCCACAGTAGTCAGCCCATTACAATAGAAGGGCCCATGCAGCCCATATAGAGGGCACCCCTGGAGCATATAGCTCTGGTGACCAGAGGAAGTGACACAATATATTTAACGTGCTCAAAGGAAAAAAGTCTACAACCAAGAATACTCTACCTGGCAAGGCTATCATTCAGATTTGAAGGACAGATGAAGACTTTTAGAGACAGCAAAAGCTAAAAGAGTTCAACACCACAAAACCTGCTTTACAAGAAATGTTAAAGGAACTTCTCTAAGCAAAAAGAAAAGGCCATTACTACGAATAAAAAAAGAATGAAAGCAAAGTTATAAGCTTTTGCACAGCAAAGGAAACCATAAAGAAAATGAAAAGTCCATAGGCTTACGAACTGGGAGGAAATATTTGCAAACAATGCAACTGACAAGGGCTTAATTTCCAAAATATGCCAATAGCTCATACAACTCAATAACAAAAAAACAAACAATGCAATCAAAACATGGGCAGAAGACCTAAATAGACATTTCTCCAAAGAAGACATACAGATGGCCAACAGGCACATGAAAAGATGCTCAACATCACTAATCTCATATCTGGGCATATACCTGAAAAAGATGAAAGCTCTAATTCGAAAAGATACATGCACCCCAATGTTCAGAGCGGCACTGTTTACAATAACTAAGACATGGAAGCAACCTAAGTGTCCATCAACAGACAATGGCTAAAGATGATGTGGTATATATATACAATGGAATATTACTCAGCCATAAAAAGGTATGAAATTCTGCCATTTGTAACAACATGGACGGACTTAGACAGTATTATCCTAAGTGAAGTAAGTCAGACAGAGAAAGACAAATATTACATGATATCACTTATATGTGGAATCTAAAAAACAGTACAAGTGAACTTATTTACAAAACAAAAACAGACTCACAGACATAAAAAACAAACTTATGGTTACCAAGTGGGGGGATAAATTGGGAGCACAGGATTAACAGATGCACACTACCATATATACCAGATAAACCACAAGGATTTATTGTATAGCACAGGGAACTCTATTCAATATCTTGTAATAAACTATAATGGAAAAGAAAAAGAAAAAAGAATATAGATATATACATATATATATGTATAATCTAATACACTGCTATATATAAACCTCATGGTAACAACAAACCAAAAATCTATAATAGGGGCTTCCCTGGTGGCACAGTGGTTGAGAATCTGCCTGCCAATGCAGGGGACACGGGTTCGAGCCCTGGTCTGGGAAGATTCCACATGCCACGGAGCAACTAGGCCCGTGAGCCACAATTACTGAGCCTGCGCGTCTGGAGCCTGTGCTCCGCAATAAGAGAGGCCGCGATAATGAGAGGTCCGCGCACTGCGATGAAGAGTGGCCCCCACTTGCCGCAACTAGAGAAAGCCCTTGCACAGAAACGAAGACCCAACACAGCCATAAATAAATAAATAAATAAATAAATAAATAAACCGAAAGTTAAAAAAAAAAAGCTGCCTTATTAAAAAAAAAATCTATAATAGATACACACACAAAAAAAGAGAAAGGAATCCAAACATAACACTAAAGATAGTCATCAAATCACAAGGGAAGAGAGCAAAAGAAGAAGGAACAAAAAAGAACTCCAGAAACAATTAGCAAAATGGCAGTAAGTACATACCTACCAATAATTACTTTAAATATAAATGGAATAAATGCTCCAATCAAAAGACAAAGAGTAGCTGAATGGATAAAGAAACAAGACCCACATACATGCTGCCTACAAGAGACTCACTTCAGATCTAAAGACTCAGACAGAAAGTGAAGGGATGGTAAAAGGTATTCCATGCAAATGGAAATCAAAAGAAAGCTGGGGTAGCAATACTTATGTCAGATAAAATAGACTTTAAAACAAAGACCATAACAACAGACAGAGAAAGACGTTACATAATGAACATGGAATCAACCCAAGAAGATATAACAATTGTAAATATATATGCACCCAACATAGGAGCACCTAAATACATACAGCAAATATTAACAGACATAAAGGAGAAATTGACAGTAACAATAATATTCAGGACTTTCACACCCCACTTACATCAATGGACAGATCACCCAGACAGAAAATCAATAAGGAACCACTGGCCTTAAATGACATATTAGACCTCCATTAGGTCTAATATCTTAATAGATATTTATAGAGCATTCCATCCAAAAGCAGCAGAATACACACTGCTCTCAAGTGCACATGGAATATTCTCCAAAAAACAAGCCTCAGTAAATTTAAGAAAATTGAAATCCTATCAAGCATCTTTTCCAACTATAATCCTGTGAGACTAGAAATCAACTACAAGAAAAAAACTTCAGAAAAACACTAACATGTGGAGGTTAAACAAAATGCTACTGAACAAGCAATGAGTCACTGAAGAAATCAAAGACAAAATAAAAAAATACCTGGAGACAGGGCTTCCCTGGTGGTGCAGTGGTTGAGAATCTGCCTGCCAATGCAGGGGACACGGGTTCGAGCCCTGGTCTGGGAAGAACCCACATGCCGCGGAGCAACTGGGTCTGTGAGCCACAACTACTGAGCCTGCACGTCTGGAGCCTGTGCTCCGCAACAAGAGGCCGCGACAGTGAGAGGCCCGCGCACCGCTATGAAGAGTGGCCCCCACTTGCCGCAACTAGAGAGAGCCCTTGCACAGAAACGAAGACCCAACACAGCCATAAATAAATAAATAATTTTTAAAAAGTGTTAAAGGCCCAATAATCAAGATAAATAATATTTAAAAAATAAAAAAAAATAAAATAAAATAGCATCAAGGGCCTCCCTGGTGGCGCAGTAGTTAAGAATCCACCTGCCAATGCAGGGGCCACGGGTTCAAGCCCTGGTCTGGGAAGATCCCACATGCCGCGGAGCAACTAAGCCTGTGGGACACAACTACTGAGCCTGCGCTCTGGAGCCCGCGAGCCACAGCTACTGAGCCCGTGTGCCACAACTACTAAAGCCCGCGCGCCTAGAGCCTGTGCTCTGCAACAAGAGAAGCCACCGCAATGAGAAGCCCCCACTTGCTGCAACTAAAGAAAGCCCATGTGCAGCAACAAAGACCCAACGCAGCCAAAAATAAAATTAATTAATTAATTAATTAAAAATAATAATAATCATAATAAATAAAATAGCATCAAAAAGAATAAAATAGGGCTTCCCTGGTGGCGCAGTGGTTGAGAATCTGCCTGCCAATGCAGGGGACACAGGTTCGAGCCCTGGTCTGGGAAGATCCCACATGCCGTGGAGCGACTAGGCCCGTGGGCCACAATTGCTGAGACTGTGCGTCTGGAGCCTGTGCTCCGCAACAAGAGAGGCCGCGATGGTGAGAGGCCCGCGCACTGCGATGAAGAGTGGCCCCCACTTGCCGCAACTAGAGAGAGCCCTCGCACAGAGGCGAAGACCCAACACAGCCATAAATAAATAAATAAAATTAAAAAAAAAAAAAGAATAAAATACCTAGGAATAAACTTAACCAAGGAAGTGAAAGACCTATACTCTGAAAACTATATATAAAACACTGATGAAGGAATTTGAAAATGTTACCAAAAAATGGAAAGATATACTGTGTTCTTGGATTGGAAGAATTAATATTGTTAAAATATCCATACAACCCAAAGCAATCTACAGATTTAATGCAATCCCTATCAAAATACATGACATTTTTCACCAACTAGAACAAATAATTCCAAAATTTATATGGAACCACAAAAGACCCCTGAATGGCCGAAGTAATCTTGAGAAAAAATAACAAACCTAGAGGTATCACAGTCCCTGACTTCAGACTACTGTATACTACAAAGCTATAGTCATCAATGGACTTCCCTGGCAGCCCAGTGGTTAAGACTCAGCCCTTCCACTACAGGGGGCGCAGGTTCGATCCCTGGTTGGGGAAGATCGTGCATGCCGCGGGGCGTGGCCAAAAAATAATAATAAAAAAAAACCCAGTATGGTACTGGCACAAAAACAGACACACAGATCAATGGAACAGAATAGAGAGCCCAGAAATAAACCCACGCACTTATGGTCAATTAATCTATGACAAAGGAAGCAAGAATATACAACAGGGAAAAGACAGTCTCTTCAATAAGTGGTGCTGGGAAAACTGGACAGCTACATGTAAAAGAGAGAAATTAGAGCATGTGCTCACAGCATATTAAAAAATAAACTCAAAACGGATTAAAGGCCTAAAATGTAAGACCTGATACTATAAAGCTCCTAGAGGAAAACATAGGCAGAACACTCTGTGACATAAATCGCAGCAATATTTTTGGGGATCTGTCTACCAAGGCAAAAGAAATAAAAGCAAAAATAAACAAATGAGACCTAATTAAACTTAAAAGCTTTTGCACAGCAAAGGAAACCACATACAAAATGCAAAGACAACCTACTGAATGGGAGAAAATTTTTGCAAAGGACATGACTGACAAGGGGTTAATATCCAAAATTTATGAACAGCTCATACAACTCAGTATCAAAAAAACTAAGAACCTAATTCAAAAATGGGCAGAAGACCTGAACAGACATTTTGCCAAAGAAGATACACAGATGGCCAACAGGCACATGGAAAAAATGCTCAACACTGCTAATCATCAGAGAAATGCAAATCAAAACCATAATGAGATCACCTCACACCTGTCAAAATGGTCATCCTCAGAAGGATAACAAATGTTGGTGAGGATGTGGAGAAAAGGGAACCCTCCTACTCTGTTGGGAGAATGTAAATTGTTACAGCCACTATAGAAAACAATGCGGAGGTTTCTCAAGAAACTAAAAATAGAACTACCATGTGGTCCAGCAATTCCACTCCTGGGCATGTATCCAAAGGGGACAAAAGCACTGATTCAAAAAGATACATGCACCCTAATGTTCATAGCAGCACTATTTACAATAGTCAAGATATGGAAGCAACCTATGTATCCAGCAACAGATGAATGGATAAAGAAGATGTGGTATATATATACAGTGGAATGCTTCTCAGCCATAAAAACGAATGAAATTCTGCCATTTGTAACAACGTGGATGGACCTAGAGAGTATTATCCTTAGTGAAATAAGTCAGACAGAGAAAGACAAATACTGTATGATTTCACTTATATGTGGAATCTAAAAAACAAAACAAATGAACAAACATAACTAAACAGAAACAGAAGTATAGATAGAGAGAGTAAACAGGTGGCTGCCAGAAGGGAAGGGGTGGGGAGGGAGAGAAATAGGTGAGGGAGATTAAGAGGTACAAACTTCCAGTTGCAAAATAAATAACTGGTATGAAATGTACAGTGTGGGGAATATAGTCAATGATTATGTAATGTCTTTGTATGGTGACAGATGGTAACTAGATGTATCACGGCGATCATTTTTAAATGTATAGAAATATAGAATCACTATGTTGTGTAACAGGAACTAACATATTGTTTTAGGTCAATTATACTTCGAAAGTAAACGAACAAACAAAACTCAGAGAAAAAGAGATCAGATTTGTGGTTACCAGAGGTGGGGGTGAGGTGGGGAAACTGGATGAAGGCAGTCAAAAGGTACAAACTTCCAGTTATAAGATAAATAAGTACTAGGGATATAATGTACAACGTGATAAATAAAATTAACACTGCTGTATGTTATATATGAAATTTGTTAGAGTTCCTAAAAGTTCTCATCACACAAAAAAATTTTTTCTGTTTAATTATGTGTCTATACGAGATGATGGATGGTCACCAAACTTATTATGATAATCATTTCATGATGCACGTAAGCCAACTCATTATGCTGTGCACCTTAAACTTATACAGTACTGAATGTTAATTATATCATAATAAACTGGAAGAAAAAATGTTTATCAGGCAGCTCTAGACATCCAAATCAAGGGGCATCTTGAGTTTGACCCTTTTGAGAAAGGGAGAAATTGGGCTGATCCAATTATCACACCACAGCAAAAGCAACCGAACTTGGAGTAATCGAGTTGAACAGAAAATCCTAAACCGAAGTTGATGCTAGTTACCATCCCTTCTTGTTGAATCGTCTCCTACCGCCATCCAGGTTTCCACGATACGGTTTGCCTACAAACAGCCTCTCCAAACACTCCTCCTCTGTCTCTTGCAAGCTTCTTTTATTGTCTTTCAATATTCCCTAGCTCAGTGAATATACCAGCAGCCATTCATTTGGGCAAATCAGAAATTTATACATTTTTCTTAAACATTTCCTTTTATCCCCATGTTCAAATTACCATGAATTGCTACCAATTTTACCTGCTAAGTATCTCTTTAATCTGTTCACTTCTCTCCATTGCCACTACCCTGGACCAACACACCATCACCTCTGGCCTTGCCTACTGAACAGCCTCCTAGGATCGAATCCCAGCTCTGCCACATTCCAGCTGTGCCATCTTGGGCAAGTTTCATCACTTCTCTGAGCTTCAGTTTTTTCACAGGTTAAGTGGGGATAATAACAGTGGCTACCACATTCACAAGGGGTTGTGAAGATTCAATGACAGTATGTAGAAAAACCCTTTAAAACAAGTGCTTAACACACAGTATCCACAATGTAAATGATAGCTTTTTAAATTTTAGCCGCATTCACAGGTACTCGGCAACCCATTCATTCTCCACACTGAAGCTTGCTTTAGGGACAATTCTACCTCAGGCACAAACTTTAGGGGTAACTAAAATTACAGTAATCGGGCTTCCCTGGTGGCGCAGTGGTTACGAATCCACCTGCCAATGCAGGGGACACGGGTCCGAGCCCTGGTCCGGGAAGATCCCACATGCTGCGAGGCAACTAAGCCTGTGTGCCACAGCTACCAAGACTGCGCTCTAGAGCCCACGAGCCACAACTACTGAGCCCACGTGCCACAACTACTACGGAAGCCCACCCGCCTAGAGCCCGCGCTCTGCAACAAGAGAAGCCACCACAATGAGCAGCCCGCGCACGGCAACTTAGAGTAGCCCCCGCTCACTGCAACTAGAGAAAGCCCGAGCCCAGAGCCCGAGCGCAGCAACAAATACCCAAAGCAGCCATAAATAAATAAATAAATAAATTGATTTATTTTTAAAAATTCAGTAATCAAGATAAAGGATGTTTTAATGTAGTGTTTAAATTAATGCAAATATAATCCATGAATAACTGATGATCAAAACTTCAGATAAAAGTAGACTCCAACTCTGCATTTGCTCCACCACGCCTCAGGCGACTCATTATTTATGTTAACCGGCGGCCGACAAAGCTCCCCGACATGACTTATTCAAACACCGCACGGAAATATCGACCTCGATTCCCACCAGGCAGAGCCCCCGCCCCCGTCCTAGGCCCCGAGTGCGCCGGAAGGGCCGGGCCGCCGCCAGGCCCCGGGGCTTTCAGGTCCGGAGCCGAGGAGAGGGACCCGCGCGAGCGCCGCCCGCCACCCGCGCGGCAGCCCGCGCCGCCCGAGACGCCCGCTTACCGCGTGCGCTCGTTGGGGTACTGAGTACGCTGGAAAACGCGCTCCAGGTCCTGCAGCTGCACCCGCGTGAACCTGGCGTGGGGGACCTGCTGCTGCCCCTCTGCGGCCTCGGGACCCTCGACGGCGGCCCGCGGGGGCTGCTCCTCGCCGCCCTGCTCTCCGCCTTCGCCGCCGCTAGCCTCAGCCTCGGCCTCGGCCTCGCGGCTTTCGCCGTCCGCGGGGCCGGCGGCTCCGACGCTGACATCGCAGCCTTCCTTTCCTTCTCCTTCGTCTCCCGCCTCTTTCCCTTCCGCGGCTGCTCCCAGCTCGGGTTCGGACTGAGCCTTCTGCTCCTCTCCCCCCTCTCCGGGAAGCGAGATCTCCGCGGGCTTCACCTCTGCAAGGGAGGAAACCCAAAGAGAAAGATCAGGCCGTCGAGGGAGCCCGGCTCTGGGGAGGGGCTGCGTCCGAGTGGGGTCCTGCCGTTCGCCCCTCCCTGGGATCGGCTAAAGCGAGTGCCCCGCCCGCCACTGACCGTGCGCTTCTTCCCGCTCCCCGTCGACCCCCAGCTTGAGGAAGCCGGCGACGGCTGCATCCGCGTCGTCATAGGCATCGTGGCTGCTCTGCGGCTGACGCTCCATGTCCCGACTGCTGTCGAGGAGGCTGTGAGCTTCAGCGGAGGCTGCGCTGAATCTCCTGAGACCCCCGGCTCACGACTCAAGGCTAGAGCGGTGGCCCACGACCCGGCACCGCTAAGGCTCCTCTGGCGTCTGGTCAGCTTTCAGGGAGTCTGGAATAACGCTCTCTGTGGGTTTACCACAGCCTGCTGGGGGTTGGGTTGGCTGATGTGCGCATGCGGCAGGGCCTCTGCCGTCTAGGGGGCGCTGGCGGGGGGGCGGGGGATGTTGCGCGCCGCCCGGGCGCTGGTAGGGAGCATGCGTGAGAGCAGAACGCCGGGTCCCAGGTTGCAACCTAGCTGACTAAGTACTCCGCACTGGGTCGGGCGTCTTCCCAGACCAAGGGGCTGTGCCCGATTTGTGGAGGGTACGAGAGAGACCTCACCCAGGCTCCATAGACCTTAGAGAAGCGTCTGGGGACTATCTCTTGACCGAGCCCTCCATATCCAGCAGCCAGTACCAAGAAGGGAACAGTAATCAAAGTAATACGGTCGACCCTTGGTATCCGCGGGGGATTGGTTCCAGGACCCGCCGCGGATACCAAAATCGGCGGATGCTCAAGTCCCATAGTCGGCCCTCCGCATCCGCTGATGCGAAACCCATGGATATGGAGGGCCGCCTGTATATTTATTGAAATTAAAAAAAAAACAAACCTGTGTTTAAGTGGACTTGCAAGTTCAAAAGCCGTGTAGTTGAAGGGTCAACTGTATTATTAGCTAAGAGTTTGCTTGCTCTGAATTTTTGCAATGAGGTTGAAGTCAGAGTCCTCCGTACTCCCCGGGTCTCCAGGAGCAGTTCAGGGTTGGGTTTTCTGAGCATGCCTGGTGCTCAGATGCACTATGCAAACAAAACAAAAGAAAGCGAAACCCAGCGGCCGCCGCCCCCCTCCCCCCAGAAAGTCCATTAGCCTATAGATTTTTAGTAATGAATCAACATCAGATTGCAGGTGTAGAAACCTGCACAGTGCTTCAAGCACTCAAGAATGCTTACCGGGTACAGAGTTCCCGCCTTTTTTTTTTTTTTTTGTCCTTGTTGCAACTATGGACTATGCTACCTCTTTGTGCACAGCTCCTAAGCTCCTATTGCTTCTGGCTGTAGATCCTCTACAAAAGCATACATGTCCCTTGTGGTGGGCCCCTGTGGACATGGGTAAATTTACCCACTTTCTTGCCGCTGCCTATCCCCCCATCTCATCTCCTCACGTTTTCTAGAAATATTTTCCTGAGCCCTTGCTGAGGAATAAATAAATTTTATTTACTGTCAAATAAAAGAGGGCCAGGCCAGATTTAGGGCTCTATGGTTTTTCCTTGAAGAAGTGTTTTATAGATGCCCCAAGACTTAATATCCTAAATATTGAAAATAGCTTATAATAATGGGCCCTATACTTGACAATGTACTTGATTTAGCCTGTGTTTCCTTGGGCAACCATTTTCATCAACCCCCTTGGGGATCAGAAACCAAATCATTTTTGTGGGCTCCTAAATATATCATGGGACCTAGTCACCTCACCTACAGTGCCTAAGGGATAAGTGCCCCTGCCTCATGTCTCTGGAGGGTGGTCAAGAAACTAAAAAAGGTTTGTTGACCAATTCTCTTTCAAAAACTTGTAAGACATGGCAATATGAGTACCTCCTCCTGATTTTAACCAAGACATTTCCTCCTCAGGTTGGCCCTTGGTGAGTTCGGCAGGCCTCTCCCTCTCTTGGCTGGATATCCTATACACAATTTTGGTTCCATATTAGTTATCACATGAGAGACCTATGAGGGTTTTTATCATGATTTGCATTAGACAAGCTAGGACGTCTGTGACAGCTCAGGAGGTGTGTTCTTCCACATCTCAGATTTCCACAGTGAATTTGTGTTTTCTCAACTTTAGTCACCCATGTGACCCTTGACAAATGTTGCCCTACCTTGGCATCAGTCATGGTTGTATTTATTTAAAAGTTTTACTTAGCTTCACACTTTGAAAACCTTAAATACTGAATGGAGCTTCATCCTAAGCAGTAATAGCCATGAATCGTAGTCGATGTAGTGGATTTATGGGAGCAGGGGCCCTGGAGCCAGATTGCTGGCAACTAAATCCTGGCTTTGCTCACCTCCTGCTAGCTGGCTAAACTGTTAGGTTGCTTATTCTCACTTAATCTTGGTTTCCACATCTGTAAAATGATGATAGCAATAGTAACTACCTCACCAGGTTATTGTGAGGATTAACTGAGATGGTAAAAACACAGTGTTACCACTGGCCATACCATGCTGTCTCACATTTCCAATTTTCATCAATTTTGTGGTTTATTTATTCACAAAGGTCCATGAGAGAAGAAAGATGATAGCTATTCTCTGGCAGTTGGCAATGAGGACAGAAAGTTTCCGTGTGAATATGTCGCTACCATGTTTTTTTGTCCCTATATATGCTTCAGTCAGTAATCCTTTGTTGGCTACTCTGTTTACAAGGCCCTACCTCAGGCAGTGTGGAGAGTGTCATGATTCCAGACGCAGCTATTGTGCCATGGGTTCTCACAGTCTGGGGAGAGAGATCAGCCCATGTGAGAGAAAGAAGCTGAAAATTCTGGAGACAGAGTGCCCAGCCCTACCACCACTAACTTGCTGTGTGGCCAGAGGTAAATTAGCTGACCTCTCTGTGCCTCAGGTGCCACATCTGTAGGATGGGGATCATGATGGTACCTGCTGTACCGTGTTGTGAAATTTACATGAAGGAATACAAGTAAGGCCCACGGTGAGGGCTCAGATAACTTTAGCTGATGCTAGTTAAGGGGTCGGGACTGACTGCGGTCAGTCTGCACAGGGGCCTGCACTGTGACTGAAGATGCTGGACACGGAGTGGCGCCCCTGCTCCTGAGTGGATATGAGAGTCTGTGGAGTGGCACACAGCTGTGCTTGCTCATGCTGGTGACACCATGTGGGTGCTCAATGTGCACCAGGGCCTGGCTAATCAATCTTATAGCCGTCCCCTGAGGAGGGGGCCATCACTCTCTTTAGTTCCTAATGGAAGAAATGGAGGCTCAGAGAGGTCCAGTGACTTTCCTAAGGTTACATAGATCAGTGGAAGAGGGCCAGGATTCAAACCTTTGAAGAGACTTTGTTCTTAGCAGCCCGTGGTAGAAGCAGATTTGGCTTTTTTTGCAGGGTAGTGGGGTTTCCCTTACACCTCACAGAATGAGTCAAATTTTGGTAAATGCTAAGCAGGCCGTGCATGGAACTTCAGTTCAGGGAGGTAGTATGAGCAGCCCCAGGAGTGATCAAGTATAAAGCTTGTCTTAGGGAACACCAACCCAAACAGGGTGGCCAGGAGAATGAATGCATATGAAGTGCTGACCTTGAGAGGGAGCTGGAGGGGGAACCTGAAGAGAACTCTATACTGGGTGGGAAATAAAGTTTAAAAGTTAGGTTGAGGTCCAATTTATGGAAGGAGTTAGAATGTCTGCATTTGGGATCATGGAAAACTGTAAGAGTTTTGTGCCAGGGGAGTGCCTTAATGAAAGCACTGTTTTAGGATGTGTTTATAGGAAGGGAATCTCTAGGCTGGCTCTTGGTTCAGTTCATTGCAGTTACTGGGCATGCGGAACAAGGAACAGATCCGGAGGGCTTACTTGGAGGCCACAGCTGGCTGTCAGCGGGATTGGGAGCCCCCTTGAATTTGAATGTAAAGTTCCATGTGTATGGTGGCATTAGAATAGTCTGCGCACTTTTCATAAGAAAAAGTGGGACACAATGCCCCTAATCACCCCCTCCCACCCAAAATACTAAGAAAAATAAATAATAAATAATGATAATAGTCGGAAAGACCAAGGAATTGAGTAATGGAAGCAGGCTCTGGAGTTGGAGCATATGCATCTGGTTTTAGGGCACTTCTACTTTCCTGCTCATAGCAAGAGCTTTGGCCCTGAATTCTCACTACACGACACTGACAAGCCTTATTGTCCCTGAGCCTTAGTTTCCTGAACTTTTTTCTTTATATTTCTTTTTTCTTTGTGTGTATCTATTATAGATTTTTGGTTTGTGGTTACTGTGAGGTTTATATATAGCAACCTATATCTATATCTATATAGGTATATGATTGTTTTAAGTTGCTGATCTCTTAATTTCAAACACATTTTAGCAACCCTGCATTTTTATCCCATTTTAAGTAGTTTTAACATCATATTTTACCTATTTTTGATTTGTGTATCCCTTAACTACTTATTGTGGATATAGATGATTTTACTACTTTTGTCTTTTAACCTTTCTACTAGCTATATATATGGTTGACTTACTACCTTTACTGTATATTTGCCTTTACCAATGAGCTTTTTCCTTTCATAATTGTCATGTTTCTAGTTGTGGCCTTTTCTTTTTTGCTTAGAGAAGTCCCTTTAACATTTCTTGTAAATTTGATCTCTCCATCGAATCTGAATGAAAGCCTTGCTGGGTAGAGTATTTTGGTTGTAGGTTTTTCCCTTTCATCAGTTTATGTTATTTATTTATTTATTTGGTCACGCCACGCAGGTTGTGGGATCTTAGTTCCCCGACCAAGGATTGAACCTGGGCCCTCAGCAGTGAGAGTGCGGCATCCTAACCACTGGACCACGAGGGAGTTCCCCCATTTCATTACTTTTCTTCTCAGTATTTATTCTGTTATCACCAGGTGCATCCAACAGGACAACAATAGGTGCCCAAACAAACAAACAAAAATAAGATTTAATGAGAGTGGGATTGGGTTAGGGGAACACCAATACATAAAAGAGGCTTAGGACAGTCAAATTGATGCCTTGTCCCACGTCTTATTCCACTCATACCCTTTATCACAGTCTATCCACAACAATTATTTTTCCCTTATATCATTTTTTAAAATTGTGGTAAAATTCAAATAATATAAAATTACCCATTTTAATAAAGTGTATGGTTCAGTGGCATTTAGTACATTCACAATGTTCTGCCACCATCACCACCATCTAGTTTCAAAACATATTCATCAGGACTTCCCTGGTGGTCCAGCGGTTAAGCCTCTGCACTCTAATGCAGGGGGCCTGGGTTCAATCTCTGGTCAGGGAACTAGATCCCACGTGCCCCAATTAAAGATCCTACACGCGGCAGCAAAGATCCCGCATGCCGCAACTAAGACCTGGCGCAGCCAAATAAAAACAAACAAATTCATCACCCCAAAATGACACCCCTATTTATTTAGCAGTCATTGCCCAGTCCTCCCTCCTCCAGCCCTGGCAACCACTAATCTGCTTTCTGTCTCTGGATTTGCCTACTCTGGATATTTAATATTCATGGACTCATACAATATGTAACCTTTTGTGCCAGCTTCTTTCACTTGGCATAATGTTTTTGAGGTTCATCCACATTGTAGGAGGTGTTAGTACCTCATTCTTTTTTTCTCTATGTGCTATTATATGTTAAGATTTATAGGTGACAAAAGAACTGAAGGGGGCCCTGGGGATTTACAAATTTACAGATGTAAAAAGTATAATAAAATATTTAAGTTTAAAACAAAACCAAACCAAATCATTCTAAAAGGAAGAGAAGAAAGTGCTTTCAAATCTCAGATTTCTCCTACTAGGTCAATAAACTGGACTTGATTTTATAATCACTAATGTTAAAAGAATAATATGGATGTATAATTTTTCATTTTCTGATAACATAAAACATGTCACTTTAAATGAAAGAACTGTACCCTACACCCAGGAGACTAGGGTCAAGCGATAATCACCTGGATCATTATATAAAGTACCTTCAGTGAGTCAGAGAACAATAAAGTCAAGTCCTTTTTATAAAATAGCCAACGTGAGATAGAAACTAATTTTTTTCATCCCACAGATGAGGAAATTGAGTCTCAGGTGTTTAAAGCCATTTGCTGGGAATTCCCTGGGGGTCCAGTGGTTAGGACTCGGCGCTTTCACTGCCAGGGGCCCTGGTTCAATCCCTGGTTGGGAAACTAAGATCCCACAAGCTGCACGGTGTGGCCAGAAAATGAAACCAAACCAAAACAAAACACTCATTTGCTTAAATCAGTAAGGGAGCAGAAAAACCAAGGGTAGAATTGCAGGCTTGCCTCTGCCTGTTCTGGGTGTTGGGGTTTGGAGAAGAGGAACTTTTGGGTTTTACTGTGTATTATCAAAACCTTTGAAATAAGATGTACTGATGAATTAATTATGTAATTAAAAAAGCTAATTCAGCTTCTAGAATACACTTTGTAGATAGTGGGCCACAAAACAAATCTAAGCTATCACTTTGTAAGTTGCCAAAACAGATTTGGACAGGTGGCTGCTTGTACTCAAGATTTAATCATCGAACAAGTACCTATAACGCATGATTTCTGTTAGGAATTAAAATGATACTATTATTTCTCCTAACTAGCTATAATCTATTTCTATATATAGCATAACGTTACATGATTCTTTATGGTGTAATACAAGTGAGCCAAAGATAACCTCTGTATATTGGTTCTATATTGTTTACTTCTTCACAGCAGACCAGGATCCATTAGCTCAAAAGTACCTGTCCAACTGGTTTAAGTATAGCCTAAATAAGCAGAAACTTATAATATTGTTAAAATGGCCATACGACACAAGGGAACTGGCAAACAAGCCGTAGAGTCTGCTCCGCAGTTGGAGAACGCATTAAACAACCTCCTGCAACACCTGAAGGCCTTGGCTTCTAAAAATAAAGAAACCAATCTCTCATGCTTCATGAAAAAGTTCCTGGATGAACAGACCAGGAACATAAGCTATCTGGAATACCAGCTTAACTATCAGAAGGACTTAGAAAAGGTAGCCCAGAGTGAAGGACAGCTTGAAAAGGCTGCTAAAGCATCTGAAGCATCAGGTAAAGAGACAACATCTGAAGGCAACACAGCAAGTCTTCCCACCCAGCAGGTCCCAAAGTCAGCTACTTAAGAATCTTGATCTTCTTTTCTGTTTGACAGAAGTATTCTTTCCTTTTCATCTTGGATCTTAATCCTCATAGTTGTGCATGCCGATAAATCTGTTTTGCATTATAAAAGAAAGGCAGTCTACAGATTCAATGCAATCCCTATCAAAATACCAATGGGATTATCACAGAACTAGAACAAATAATTCTAAAATTTGCATGGAAACACAAAAGGCCCCAAATAGCCAAAATGACCGCGAGAAAGAACAAAGCTGGAGGTATCATGCGCCCTGATTTCAAAGTATACTACAAAGCTACAGTCATCAAAACAGTACAGTACTGGCATAAAAACAGACACGTAGATCAATGGAACAGAACATAGGGCTCAGAAATGAACCCACACTTAAATGAGCAATTAACCTATGACAAAGAAGTCAAGAACATACAATGGGCAAAAAACAGTCTCTTCAGTAAATGGTGTTGGGAAAACTGGACAGCTACATGCAAAAGCATCAAATTGTACTACTCTCACACCATGCACAAAAATCAATTCAAAATGGATTAAAGACTTCAATGTAAGACCTGAAACCATCAAACTTCTAGAAGAAAATATAGGCAGTAGTCTCTTTCACATTGGTCTTAGTAATAGTTTTTGGATATTTCTCCTCAGGCAAGGGAAACAAAAGCAAAACTAAACAAATGGGACTACATCAAACTAAAAAGCTTTTGCACAGTGAAGGAAACTGTCAACAAAACGAAAAGGCCACCTACTGAATGGGAGAAGATACTTGCAAACAAATACCTGATAAAGGGTTAATATTCAAAATATACAAAGAACTGCCACAACTCAACATCAAGAAAACAAACAACCTGATTTAAAAATGGGCTGGGGGTCTGAATAGACATTTTTCCAAAGAAGACATACAAATGGCCAACAGGAACATTAAAAGATGCTCAGCATCACTAATCATCAAGGATATGCAAATCAAAACCACAATGAGATATCACCTCACTCCTGTCAGAATGGCTTTTATCAAAAAGACAACAGATAACAAGTGTTGGTGAGGATGTGGAGAAAAAGGAACCCTCGTGCACTGTTGGTGGGAATGTAAATTGATACAGCCACTATGGAAAACAGTATGGAGATTTCTCAAAAAACTAAAAATAGAACTACCGTATGATCCACTCCTTGGTATTTATCCAAAGAAAACAAAAACACTAATTAGAAAATATATATACATCTGTATGTTCATTGCATCATTATTTACATTAGCCAATATATGGAAGCAACCTAAGTGCCCATCAATAGATGAATAAAGAAGTTGTATATATATACAATGGAGTATTACTCTGCCATAAAAAAGAATGAAATATCACCACTTGTGACAACGTGGATGGACCTAGAGGGTACTATGGTACGTGAAATAAGTCAGACAGAGGACAACAAACACTGTATGATTTCACTTATGTGTGGAATCTGAAAAAAAAAACAAGTGAGTAAACATTACAAGACAGAAACAAAGTCACAGATACAGAGAACAAACATGTGGTTGCCAGAGGGGAGGGGGGTGGAAGAAGGAAAGAAATAGGTGAGGGAAATTAAGAGGTACAAATTTCCACTTGCAAAATAAATGAGTCACAGGTATGAAATGTACAGTGTGGGGAATATAATCAATACCTATATGATATCTTTGGTGACATCTCATAACTAGACTTCTCGTGGAAATCATTTTGAAATATATAGAAATACCCAATCACTATGTTCCTATGTAACAGGAACTAACTGAGTGTTGTAGGTCAATTATACTTGAAAAACAAACACACAAACTCATAGAAAAAGAGATCAGATTTGTGGTGGGGTGGGGGAATGGATGAAGGCAATCAAATGATACAAACTTCCAGTTATAAGACAAATAAGTACTGGGGATGTAATGTACAACACGATAAATATAATGAACACAACTGTATGTTACATATGAAAGTTAAGAGAGTAAATCCTGAGAGTTCTCATCACACACAAAACTTTTTTTCTATTTATTCATGTATCTATATGAGATGATGGATGTTCACTAAACTTGTGCTAATAATCTCATGATGTGTGTAAGTCACATCATTATACTGTACACCTTAAACTTATACAGTGTTGTATGTCAATTATAGCTCAATAAAACTGGGGGGAGGAAGGAAATGCTACATTTCTTTACGAGGTAGTCCAAAATAAAGATGTCATTATCCCACCCAAATAAAATAAATAAATGAAAATGGCCAGTTTCCCTCTAGCACCTGACTATTAAAATGCACAAGGGAAAAGAATAGCAAGACCTCCATCAAGGAACATACCAAGAGGCAGTTTCAAAAATGGCCATTTGCACAGAAGTATCCTGGAGTCAGAAGGGAAGATGGTGCCCAGGACAGCTCTTGAGAGTGACACCTTGAGCAGGAGATGTATGATTGGTTTCGGGAGCCTGGGCTGAAGCCTCGACAGCTGATGGCTGAGGCCATTCAGGTCTCGGGACTGAGGTTAGAATGGGAGCAAGAGTGGTGGCTAAGCGTGGAGCCTGCGGCTTTGCTGGGCTTGGGGAACTTCAAAGAAAGGCTATGTTTTCTCCATCCGGAGACAAGATGCTGAAACCATTGCTACTGCGTAAGAAGGAGGCGATTCCGATCTCAGAGAAGATCTCAGGTGTCCAGGTTCCAAGAACCCTCTGCAGTGCTACCGCCCAAACCTGACTAGCCATGGAAACAGTTTTTGGTCCGTCAGCAAAACTCTTCCTCAGGCTGGGGTCATCCTACCAACAAGAAAGGTTGTGTGTGCCTGTGTGCCTGTGTAAATAAACTGGCGATGCAGCATGGACACTGCTTCAGTTCCGCATAAGTCCCTCCCCCTCCCCAAGACCAAGGTGGACAAGGAGCCACGTTCTTTCTCAGCATCGAGCCTGAAATAACCGAAGGCAAGGACAACAGGCCACAAGATAAATTTCACAAGGGTTATTTTAATAACACAAGCCAATTCTGCTTGTGTTCCGGGTATTTTCTGGGTATGTTTGTGTTTCTATCACAGATATGTGATATAGGGTGCAAATCTGTGTAGTATCTGTGTGTGTGCATGTGTGTTTTCTACCTGGCAGTTCCATTTGAAGAAGGCAGCATGAACAAAGGTAAGGTCTACCTGCTGCTCTTATTTATTTTTGTTTTTAAAATGAATTTATTTTATTTTTGGCTGTGTTGGGTCTTTGTGGCTGTGTGTGGGCTTTCTGTAGTTGCGGCGCTTCTCCTTGCAGTGGCTGCTCTTGTGGTGGAGCACGGGCTCTAGGTGTGCGGGCTTCAGTAGTTGTGGCACACAGGCTCAGTAGTTGTGGCGCACGGGCTTAGTTGCTCTGCGGCACGTGGGATCTTCCCGCAGGCAGACTCTTAACCACTGCGCCACCAGGGAAGCCCTACCTGCTTCTTTTAAATAAAGTGATTATCCTGGATCAGTGCTCAGGGACCACCACCTCCTGGCTTCAGGCAACACTCAACCAAGAGGCTCCCTTTCAGTGTTGAATTAGCTGGAACCAGGGTTCTCCCAAGGATGTTGAAGGTGACAAAATACACTTGAAGGCCACATCATCCGTCAGCTCTGAGCTGGGGAAGGAGCTATGCTATGCTTTCTGCGTCTGGGGGTGGGGGAGAGGGGGTGAGAAGAGCCGCACGCGGGCCTAGACAGTCTCCTCTTGCGTTACCTTCGCAGAGGTAGGCCCCTCCCCCTCCGCTAGCGTGGTTTCTATCCCCATGTGCCCTCCACAACAGGGAAGGCGGTGAACAGAACTGGGAGAGAACCAGATGATGCCCTGCTCCCTCTCCTCCATAAAGCCCTCTGAGTAGTCACTGCAGAAGTGTCCCTTGGAGTCCTCCTTGTACCTGAGCTGGTCACCATGAATGGGCCTCAGGCCTGCTTTGAAACACACTGTTCTCCCATTCGAGACTCCACACCACCCGTCTTGCACATCTAGGTGGTCCCAATGGGGCAGGGTGCGGGGAGCATGGGTGCTGGGGGAGAGGGTGGAAGAGAACAGGTGGGTCTGTGTAAACCCCTCATGGGCACCTGGGAAACTTCTGAGATGTGCATGGCCTATGATGGTGACTCAGGGCTGTTACTGCATGAAAGGAGGCCTCCTGGGCATTCGGTCTGAATGGTGCTGGCTTAGCAACTTCCATCAAATTTACTAACCCCATGTGACACAGAGAACAAATATGCAGAGAATTCACAACTTTATTGAAAGTACAAAAACATGGCCTGAAACAGTGGGTCAATGACTCTACTTCTATTTAATACACTTGGCAGGCATTTGGGGAACTGCTCTTGGTGGCGAGGTAGGCAGAATTTGAATCTGGCTCAAAGGCACTTTGAAAAAACCTGTCACAGACACCATTCAAGACGAAATGGGGGCTACCAAAGGACCACCGATGATAAGGGACCAGGCCGTGATGCATGAGGGCACCTACAGGGAAGCAAGGGTGGAAGAAGCCAGGGCGGAGGAGGCAACAGCATAGGAGGAAAGGGCGGCATGGGCGGCATGGGTGGCATGGGTGGCACGGGCAGCACGGGCCACACGGGCGGCATGGGAGGCATGGGTCGCATGGGCGGCATGGGGGGCACGGGCCACATGGGCAGCACGGGTGGCACGGGCAGCATGGGTGGCATGGGCCACATGGGCTGCAGGGGTGGCATGGGCCGCATGGGCTGCAGGGGTGGCATGGGCTGCCTGGGTGGTCTGGGCGGCATGGGCCACATGGGCTGCCCGGGCCACATGGGCGGCATGGGCTGCCCGGGCCGCATGGGCGGCATGGGCAGCCCGGGCCGCATGGGCGGCATGGGCAGCCCGGGCCGCATGGGCGGCATGGGCAGCCCGGGCCGCATGGGCGGCATGGGCAGCCCGGGCTGCATGGGCGGCATGGGCAGCCCGGGGAGCCCCGGCGGCAGTGGCTCCAGAAGAACGCAGATCCAATTCAGCTCCTGAAGCAGGATGTCAAAGCAGGGTTCACACAAACAGACGGCAACAGGGGGGGCCGGGGGCCCGGGGGGCCTGGGGGGCCTGGGGGGCCCGGGGGGCACGTTTCTGAACATTAGTGCCCTCTGATTTCTCCTCCATTTGGCCCTTCTATTCTTAAACCAACCCTTCAAGCAGAGAGAAAAAGGGATTGATTAGTATATTGAGCATTTCATGTCAGACGTGAAAAATCGCAGCAGGGAGCTCTCGGTGCCTTGAAGATTTTAAACTGCATCAGGAGAAGCTGTTTCCTTCTTGCTAAAATATCTTAGGATATGTAGCTGAGGGCGCTCCCTTCAGCCCCCCTCCCCCCCAAGAGCGAGCACCGACTATGTGCCAGGCTCTGGATTGGCATATGGCTTTGTCTCTCCCCTCCCACCTTTACTATTATTTCCCCCACTCTTAGATGCAGGTGGAGCTGACCAACTGCACTCTGTCCCTGCTGCTATTACTATGCCTGGTAGGTCTGCGTCCTGACAACTGACCATCAGCTCCAGCTGCCACTAATCCCTACTCATTGGGCAGGTGTCACCTTAGTTATGGGGGAAGTTGAGCATAGGAAAAAGTGGGTGCCTTTTAAAATCATACTGAGGGGAATGGTCCCCATTTTGAAAAACCCATCTTTGGTTACAGTAAATAATCAATAGGAGTGGGTTGGATCTTTAAACAAAAGCTTTCCTCAAGGATGACTCAAAAGGGTCATTCATCCTCTGGAACCTTGGGATGGTTAAAAAGATGGAGATGGTATTGTGAGGGAGGTTTGGTCATGGGGGGCCCAGGGACTTTGTGGCTTGTCTTGCTGGACACCGGCAGAGCTAAAGCCCTGGACACTGCCTTAATATCCGACTATAGGGGTAATGAATGTTTAGACTAACTCGGCCCAAATTTACTAAAGCTCTTAAAATCTTTGCCCAGACAAGAGTTTGGGGGGAAAGAGGCATACCATTGTCACCACTGTCAATTCTGCACTCTCCACCCTGCCCCACCCTCCAAACCTTCCTGGGCTCAGGACCAGGTCAGCTCACTCTGCTCTGGCTACAGTTGCAGGACCTTGGACCAGAGCCTCTGGTGCCCAGCACGGTTGCGCCCTCTAGGAGCTGCTAATCAACCAGGAGATCCCCATCCTGTTCCTTATGCTTAAGGCAAGAGGGTGCAACCTGCATTTTAGGAAGACAGCCGACAACCACGTGAGTGAGGGGTCACAAAATGGCTCCCCCCTAAATATCTGCCAACTATTAACAACTGAAAGTAAAGCCTGTCCTGTGGACTCCACTGCTCCCTCAGCAAATCAGTTCATGGAATTATGTCACATTTAGTATTTTTGGAAGTTTCCACTTGGCAAATTTTACATGAGACCAAGGGCCTCCGTTCTCTGTCGCCCCATTTTCCCTCTCCCATCTTAGTATTTGGGTCCTTCTGCTGCATGAATATGTGGTCAAAAAAAGCCAGTGTAATAGAGCTCATTTTGGGGGGTTCGAGTGTACCAATGGTCAAATCTGCATAAATATAAGCAATATGCAAAGCTGGCTATCTGAGGTTCAGGCTGACACTACTTCCATACTTCCAATACTGGTTTCATAAAACAACTCGTACTGTCTTTGCAAAACAAGGGAGGGTGTCCATTAAATGTTTCTTTGGGACATTCATGCTGTAGAGTTTGGAAATAGATGAAAACATTCTCCCTTTTTCTTCATTTGTTTCTTGCTGCTCTTTTTCCCTTCAGAACTCCATTAAGAGACTACTACGTAAACCCAGGAGAAGCAAGCCGCGAAAACGTCAGTTTTTCTTTTCCTCTGAGCTTGCTTTGCCTGCTTGAGAAAGCAGAGGCCTGGGCCTCCCAAGCCCTGGCCAGACCTGACTGTGAGCCCAGCCCGTGGCCTTAGGCTGCCAGCACTGCTTTCCAGACCCCACCACCAGCTCTGCAGTCCGTGTCCATCACTGCCCTCACACACGCTCTCTGCAGCAAAGCTAGTGAACCCATCCTGATTCTTCTTTTTCTCTCTTTCTTTCTTTTCTTCTTCTTTTTGCCCCCAAATACTCCTTTGGTATAACTTAGGCTTTTCTATAGTCTCAAATAATCACTCCTGATCCTTTGACTCACAAACTAGTCATCACTGGAAGAGCAACGGTATTTCACCTTACCACGGGTAAGAATCCTGCCTGAACTAAGAGTCATCCTCTACTACCAGCAAATTCCACACACCCCATCTCTTCGCAACAGTACCACGAAAAGGAAGAAAAGCCTCAGGTGTTAGAAATTCCTCAAGAGACTATTCATGAATGCATTTGGTAGTCTCAAAAATTTGAATGTGTGAGGAATCCTCACGGCGTAGGTTCCACTCTGTATAACACTTGCCTACCTTCCACCTTTCTCAGGGCGGTGGAACTTTGTTTGAAATTATTGTTTTAGTTTGTTTTGTGCTTTAGACATATTTCAAAGGTTGCAACTCACCCTCCCACCTCCACTATAATGCAAAACCTACTATGTTAGCAACGCTTTCAGGCTGGCATATCAAAGAATTCCAGAAAATGAGGATTTAGGGCTGCCACTCTCTCCACTACTTTACCAAACACTTAGAAACTCCAGCAGGAGAGGGCCTCTCTCCCATGGGGCTGGGTGTGTGTGTGTGAGTGGGGGGGACCTCTTCTCCTCAGCCCTTGGGCTGGAAGCCCAGATCAGCCCTGGGGGATCCCTGTCGGGGCTGCCATGAGCTGGGCAGCCTTGTTTTCCTACCTCAGACATTTGTAGTTGCTGGGAGCCCCTACTTGGTCTACACCAGGCTGGGCCTTATGTGGCAGCACTGGGCACGGGGCCTCTGGCTTTCTTTCCCAGGACACTGCCAGGCTCTCATGGGCTGATCCTGGCCTAGGTTGTCCCCAGGCAAGGACGTATGCACTCCCAACAAGTGATCACCTACCGTACAGGCACCCACCAGTGAGGGGGCCTCTCACCTCCTGCCCTCCTAGAGACAACTGCCTGGTCCCAGTGGATGTCACCAGGAACGGGGTCCAGGCATGGCGGCTGCTGTAGAAGGGCAGCTGAGGCCACCTCAGTTGCGGGGAAGCTCACCGTTTTCCCTGCCTGGACTGACCTGGGCGCCAGCCAGGCCGCTCCAGCCCTCAGCCCCCAGCTGTGTCTCCTGCACACGGTCCCGTGCAGGATTGTGAGGCGGGGGTGGCGAGGAAGAGCCCTGAGTGGGTGCTGGAGAAGAAGGGCACCCCGGGCGTCAGGGCAAGGAAGTCAGACCTGCCCCTCAGCACACTGGCAGCAGCTCAAGCCCTGCCCTAGGCAGCGAGCTGCCTCCAGTGGGACAGCTCGGGGACCCAAAGCCTGTGAGCTGTGCCACCCAGCCCGGGCCCTCGCCTCTGGAAAGTGTTCGACATTCAAGTGCCTCCCTCATCAGCTGACAAAATGGTGTTTTACAAAAGTTCTAAACAATTCTAAAGTCCTAAAAGTATTTTCTTCGCTAACAAAAGTTCTGAGAGCATCTTATTTTGTTCTGAAAGCAAGAAACCACTCTCTGTGGAAAAGATAACAAAAGAACAGCTGCGGGAGGAGCAGACTTGGGCTCTACGCTCTCCCCTCCCCGTCAGCGTCAGCTTGACTAAACGTGCATCAGGTGCTCCTCTGTTGTGTTCTGAGTGTGAATTATCCCCTCACTCCAATGCCCAAGTACTTACGTATTCACTCCTTATGCAAAGAACTTACGCTTGGTTTTAAATAATTTAATATAATTGGACTCCTTGGTGCATTAATTTGAATAATTGCCACTTCAGACTTAACCTCAGTGTGACTCCACACAAAAGTGGTACCTAAAGGATACCAGTGTTAGAAGGAATTCAACTTGTGTGTGTGAGTGTGTGTGTAGAATTCAGTGACATATAATATATAACTTTATATAGGTATAGTTTATACAAAGGTATATATATATACATATATATATTCACCTTTATATACAAGGAATAGTATACTATGGTAGTTTTTTTTTCCTTTAGGAAATCAAAATCTTCTGGTTATGGGCAATTTCCAAAACCTGGGGTTTACTTATCCCATTTACCTCCAACTGAGAGCCCAAAGTTCAAACCTTATTTCCCAAACATGGAAACGGCTACAAAAAGAAACCGACGTGAGAATGCCCAGGACAAAGGTGTCCAAGTCCCAAAGCAGGTTTTAGAATGGCTGCCCTGCCAAGGTGCTTTTTTCAGGTTTACTGACCTTCACTTTGGCTTCAGTCACACCCATGCGCCTTGTAAGCTCCTGTCTGAGGGGAGAAAATTGGAAGTGTTCAGCATTGGGGGTTGTGGATGAAGCTGAATATAGGATGCTATTTCATCCTTTAAAAAATTTCTTTTCTGGAAAATGCCAGTGATTTATTTTAAGAACCAATTTCTGCAGTACGAAAACTCACACATTTTCAGGTTATACAGTGAAAATAAGTTGACAAAGCGTTTAAGGAAAGCCAAGTCTCATTAGTAAAGGAGGCACAGTTCCCAAAAACACATGAAATTCTAATCCAGTTTCTTTTAGTGCTACCATCTTCAAAAATGAATAAAAATCTCTGACAAAATATCTTTACCAACTTTCAATCATTGCTCTTGCCCATTTTATGATTAAATTAGACCTTAGGGCTTCCCTGGTGGCGCAGTGGTTGAGGGTCTGCCTGCCGGTGTGGGGGGCGGGGGTTCAGGCCCTGGTCTGGGAGGATCCCACATGCCGCGGAGTGGCTGGGCCCGTGGGCCGCAATTCCTGGGCCTGTGCGTCTGGAGCCTGTGCTCCACAGCGGGAGGGGCCGCGGTGGTGAGGGACCCGCGCGCCGCGATGAGGGGTGGCCCCCGCTTGCCATGGCTGGAGAGGGCCCTCGCGCAGAAACGGAGACCCAACGCAGCCACAAATAAATAAATAAATAAAATTTTTAAAAAAAGGAAATGTTTATTTAGAATGAGGAAGGAAATCACAAAAAAAATTATAAATTAAAAAAAATTAGACCTTAAAATAGCTCGCTTGCTGGATCAATCTATCAGTGATGAACAGGTTGGAGTATGTCCTAGTAGGTACGAAAGGACGGCACAAAATGCTGTTCATTCGCTGGTTGAGCTTATTTTAAAAAAATTTTTAGGGCTTCCCTGGTGGCGCAGTGGTTAAAAATCCTCCAGCCAATGCAGGGCACATGGGTTCGAGCCCTGGTCGGGGAAGATCCCACATGCCACAGAGCAACTAAGCCCGCGTGCCTAGAGCCCGAGCTCCACAACAAGAGAAGCCACCACAATGAGAAGCCCGCGCACCGCAGCAAAGAGTAGCCCCCGCTCGCCACAACTAAAGAAAGCCCGTGCACAGCAACGAAGACCCAATGCAGCCTAAAATAAATAAATAAATTAATTAATTAATTAAAAAAAATTTTTTTTATTACCAACTCCCCAGCGCGGACCTAGTACACTATTCTGTAATCTGTAGCTTGAGACTTGCTTTAGAGACAGTTTTCTCACAAGAGCAAAATTTAAGGGAATGCAGAAAAATCACTAGTCAAGATAAATAATTTTCAAAACCACTATTTTAAAATACAAATATCAATGCAAATATAATCCATGAATAACTGATGGTCAAAACTTCAGATAAAAGTAGACTCCAACTCTGCATTTGCTCTACCACGCCTCAGGCGACTCATTATTTATGTTAACCGGCGGCCGACAAAGCTCCCCGACATGACTTATTCAAACACCGCACGGAAATATCGACCTCGATTCCCACCAGGCAGAGCCCCCGCCCCCGTCCTAGGCCCCGAGTGCGCCGGAAGGGCCGGGCCGCCGCCAGGCCCCGGGGCTTTCAGGTCCGGAGCCGAGGAGAGGGACCCGCGCGAGCGCCGCCCGCCACCCGCGCGGCAGCCCGCGCCGCCCGAGACGCCCGCTTACCGCGTGCGCTCGTTGGGGTACTGAGTACGCTGGAAAACGCGCTCCAGGTCCTGCAGCTGCACCCGCGTGAACCTGGCGTGGGGGACCTGCTGCTGCCCCTCTGCGGCCTCGGGACCCTCGACGGCGGCCCGCGGGGGCTGCTCCTCGCCGCCCTGCTCTCCGCCTTCGCCGCCGCTAGCCTCAGCCTCGGCCTCGGCCTCGCGGCTTTCGCCGTCCGCGGGGCCGGCGGCTCCGACGCTGACATCGCAGCCTTCCTTTCCTTCTCCTTCGTCTCCCGCCTCTTTCCCTTCCGCGGCTGCTCCCAGCTCGGGTTCGGACTGAGCCTTCTGCTCCTCTCCCCCCTCTCCGGGAAGCGAGATCTCCGCGGGCTTCACCTCTGCAAGGGAGGAAACCCAAAGAGAAAGATCAGGCCGTCGAGGGAGCCCGGCTCTGGGGAGGGGCTGCGTCCGAGTGGGGTCCTGCCGTTCGCCCCTCCCTGGGATCGGCTAAAGCGAGTGCCCCGCCCGCCACTGACCGTGCGCTTCTTCCCGCTCCCCGTCGACCCCCAGCTTGAGGAAGCCGGCGACGGCTGCATCCACGTCGTCATAGGCATCGTGGCTGCTCTGCGGCTGACGCTCCATGTCCCGACTGCTGTCGAGGAGGCTGTGAGCTTCAGCGGAGGCTGCGCTGAATCTCCTGAGACCCCCGGCTCACGACTCAAGGCTAGAGCGGTGGCCCACAACCCGGCACCGCTAAGGCTCCTCTGGCGTCTGGTCAGCTCTCAGGGAGTCTGGAATAACGCTCTCTGTGGGTTTACCACAGCCTGCTGGGGGTTGGGTTGGCTGATGTGCGCATGCGGCAGGGCCTCCGCCGTCTAGGGGGCGCTGGCGGGGGGGCGGGGGATGTTGCGCGCCGCCCGGGCGCTGGTAGGGAGCATGCGTGAGAGCAGAACGCCGGGTCCCAGGTTGCAACCTAGCTGACTAAGTACTCCGCACTGGGTCGGGCGTCTTCCCAGACCAAGGGGCTGTGCCCGATTTGTGGAGGGTACGAGAGAGACCTCACCCAGGCTCCATAGACCTTAGAGAAGCGTCTGGGGACTATCTCTTGACCGAGCCCTCCATATCCAGCAGCCAGTACCAAGAAGGGAACAGTAATCAAAGTAATACGGTCGACCCTTGGTATCCGCGGGGGATTGGTTCCAGGACCCGCCGCGGATACCAAAATCGGCGGATGCTCAAGTCCCATAGTCGGCCCGCCGCATCTGCTGATGCGAAACCCATGGATATGGAGGGCCGCCTGTATATTTATTGAAATTAAAAAAAAAACCTGTGTTTAAGTGGACTTGCAAGTTCAAAAGTCGTGTAGTTGAAGGGTCAACCGTATTATTAGCTAGGAGTTTGCTTGCTCTGAATGTTTGCAATGAGGCTAAAGTCAGAGTCCACCATACTCCCCCAGGGTCTCCGGGAACAGGAGCTTGGGTTTTATGAGCATGCGGGGTGCTCAGATGTACTACAGGGGTAAAAACCAACCTAGCACACCCCTTAAGAAAGTCCATGGCCAGTAGATTCTTAGTAATGAATCCACATCAGATTGCAGAAGTTGAAACCTGCACAGTGCTTAGAGCATCTGAGAATGCATAAAGTGCAAGGGCTCCTCTTCGTCCTGGTTTTGACTGTGGATAATGCAACTTCTGCGCTGCGTCTGACTATAGACCTTCTTCAAAAACCTACTCGTTCCCTTTGCTGGGCGAGTGCTGTGGACCTGGTCGAATTCCTCCCTTTCCTGCTGCTGCCTCCTCCCCTTTTCCTCTAAACCTCCCTTTTCTAGAAATATCTTCCTGAGCTCTTTCTGCGGAATAAATAAAATTTATTTATTGTCAAATACAGAGATCCAGGCCAGATTGAGGGCCCTGAGATTCTTCCTGCAAGGAGTGTTTTGTGGATGCTTCAGGATGTGTTAATATTCTAAATATTAAGACTAGCTTCTAACAGTGGACCCTATGCTTGACAATGTATGTGAAGTATCTTAATTTTACCTGCACGACCACCATTCTCATTAACCCTATTTTATATCAGAAATTAAACTACGTTCATGGGCCCCAAATGTATCATGGACCCTAGTCACCTCATGTACTATGCCTAATAGATAACTACCCCCTGCCTCATGCTCCCAGAGAATGGGTAAGAAAACAGCTAAAATGTTTGGTTGGGGACTTCCCTGGTGGTGCAGTGGTTGAGAATCTGCCTGCCAATGCAGGGGACACGTGTTCGATCCCTAGTCCGGGAAGATCCCACATGCTGTGGAGCAACTAAGCCCGTGTGCCACAACTACTGAGCCTGCGCTCTAGAGCCCATGAGCCACAACTACTGAGCCGACGTGCCACAACTACTGAAGCCCACGTGCCTAGAGCCTGTGCTCCGCAACAAGAGAAGCCACCGCAATGAGAAGCCCGCGCACCACAACAAAGAGTAGACCCTGCTCACCACAACTAGAGAAAGCCCATGTGCAGCAACAAAGACCCAACGCAGCCAAAAAATAAATTTTAAAAAAATGTTTGGTTGGCCAATTCACTCTCAAAAAGATGGTAAGAGATTGCAATCTGACGGCCTCTGTCTTTGACCAAGATATTACCTTCTCAGGATAGCACTTCCTGGAGCCAAACTACTGACATCAGAAACCTTGCTTTCTCCCCACTTGCTACCTGGCTAACCTGAGTTACTTATTCTCCCTTAGCCTTAGTTTCCTTATCTCCAAAATCGAGATAACAACAGTACCTAATTCTTGGGGTTGTTGTGAGGATTAATGGAGATAATTTTTAAAATCTTTATAAGTGACCATACCATGTTGCCTCCCATTTCCTTCCATCTTTTTAGCAATTATTTTTCATGAGGGCCCAGGAGAGAAGATAAAGATGGTTATCATCTGAGTGTTGGCAATGAAGAGAGGATATTTTCTTGTGAAAATAATGTCCCTGCCATGTCTTCTTGTACCTATATGTGCTTCAGGCAATAAGCCTATGTTGGCTGCTGCATGTACAGGACAGCAATGTGGGAAGGCCTGTGAAAGCCAACCTGGCCATTGTGCTGGAGGTTCTCACAATCTGGGGAGGCAAACTGGCCCACCTAGGAGTAGGAGGACCCACAGTATGGACGCACACCTCCAAGCCCCACACCTTACTTACTCTGTGACCCTGGGCAAGGTAGCTGACCTCTTAGAGCTTCAGGTACCACATCTGTAGGATGGGGATCATGATGGTACCTGCTGTACCGTGTTGTGAAATTTACATGAAGGAATACAAGTAAGGCCCACGGTGAGGGCTCAGATAACTTTAGCTGATGCTAGTTAAGGGGTCGGGACTGACTGCAGTCAGTCTGCACAGGGGCCTGCACTGTGACTGAAGATGCTGGACACGGAGTGTCGCCCCGCTCCTGAGTGGATATGAGAGTCTGTGGAGTGGCACACAGCTGTGCTTGCTCATGCTGGTGACACCATGTGGGTGCTCAATGTGCACCAGGGCCTGGCTAATCAATCTTATAGCCCTCCCCTGAGGAGGGGGCCATCACTCTCTTTAGTTCCTAATGGAAGAAATGGAGGCTCAGAGAGGTCCAGTGACTTTCCTAAGGTTACACAGCCCAAAGGTAGGGCCAGGATTCAAATCTTTGAAAAGACTTTGTACTTAGCAGCCCGTGGTAGAAGCAGGTTTGGTTTTTGTGGGTAGGGTGTTGTTTGTACCTCACAGGATGGATCAGACACTGCCAGATGCTGTGCAGGTTGTGCTGGAAATCCCAGTTAAAAGAAGTAGCATGGTGTAAATCAACTATACTTAAAAAATAAAAAAAGGTAGATGAGCAGCCCCAGGAGGGATGAGTGCAAGCTTGTCTCAGGGAACCCCAACACAGCCAGGGTGGCCAGTCAAGTGCATGCAAAGTGTGGCCTTGAGAGGGAATTGGAGGGAGAACCTGAAGATAACACTGTAGTGGGTGAGAAGTAAAGTTTAAAAGGTGGATTGAGGTCAAAGTTATGGAAGGAGTCAGAATGCCAGCATCTGGGCATGGATAACTGTAATGGTTTTGGTCAGGGGGCAGTGATAATGAAAGTGGTATCTTAGGATGTGGAGTAGAGGGGGAGAGTCTCTAATGTGGCACCCTGCTCAGTTCATTGCAGTTGTTGGAGTGGGGTACATCGACCAGACATGGGGTTCCTGACTTGGAGGCCATGGTTGGCCATTGGGGAGATCGTGAGTCTTTTTGAACATGAATGTAAATTTTAAGAGTGTGTGCACCTTTCATCAGATAATCAAGGGGGTACATGATGGCACTAACTATCTCCTCCCAAAGCACAGAAGACCACAGTTTTGAGTAAAGATGCCAGGCTTTAGAGTTGGAACACCTGAATCTGGTTTCAGCGCACAGCACTGTTCTTCTAGTTCCCTTCTCATAGCAAGAACTTTGGCCCCATGTTCTTGTCACGTGACACTGAGCATGCCTGACATCTCTCTGAGCTTCAGTTTCCCAATTGTAAAATAGGGTGACTATTATTACTACTACTACTAGCTAAAATAATCATCTTACAAAATACTTTTCTTTTTTCTTTTTTTTTATTTCTTAGTCTCTGTCTACATTTCACTTAGCATAATGCCCTCTAGATTCATCCATGTTGTGGCAGGATTTCCTTCTTTCTCGTGACTGAACAATATCCCATTGTATATGTACACCCGATCTTCTTTATCCATTCATCCATCAATGGACACTCAGGTTGTTTGTATGTCTTGCTATTTACAGAATTCTTGTGAAGCGAGAATGAAGTATGGAAAGATGATACTTTATTAATTTTAACTGAGTAAAAATATAAGGGGTGATTTTTATTATTGTCATTTGTGCTAAGGGATTTGGCTTTTTATTTTTTAAATACCATTTATCATGAAATTTTCAAACATACACAAAAGTAGAAAGAATACAGTAATGCAATAATGAACCCCCATAGAAATCATCATCCAGATTCAATATCAGGATTTTGCTAAACTTGCTTCATCTATCCTGTTTTTTTTCCTCCATCTCTCTTTTGTTCCCTCCCTTCCTTCTGTCTTTTTCTACTCCTCCCCTCCCCACTCACTCTCCTCTTCTTGCTGTGCTAATTTAAAAGAAACTCAACACAACATGTATTTTCATCCCTATATCTTCATGTGTATACACTTTCTAAAAAATACAGACTTTTTTTCCTACATAACCACAGTGCCATCCAGGCACCTGAATGGTAATAATAATCCCTTGGTGCCATCACCCAGTCACTTGTATTCCGAATTCCCTGATTGCCTCAAAAATGACTTCTTACAGTTGGTTTTTTTAGGATATAAGTTTTTCTGTGTCTACACTGATAAAGTAAAAGGAAAACTCGAGGGGGGGGGGACATTTGCATATGTAATCCCAGCCTTAGAAAGGGGAGGAGGAAATTAAAGACAGCCCTGGATATATACTACTGCTGGTGGTTGTATGTGGCAATAAAAGTGATTCAGTTTGGGTTTTTTTAAATAAATTTATTTTATTTATTTATTTTTAGCTGCATTGGCTCTTCGTTGCCGCGCACGGGCTTTCTCTAGTTGCGGTGAGCAGGGTCTCCTCTTCGTTGCAGTGCGCGGGCTTCTCATTGCAGTGGCTTCTCTTGTTGTGGAGCACGGGCTCTAGGCACACGGGCTTCACTAGTTATGGCACATGGGCTCAGTACTTGTGGCTCACGGGCTCTAGAGCACAGGCTCAGTAGTTGTGGCACACGGGCTTATTTGCTCTCCAGCATGTGGGATCTTCCCGGACCAGGGCTCGAACCCACGTCCCCTGCATTAGCAGGCGGATCCCTAACCACTGCGCCGCCAAGGGAAGCCCCCTCAGATTCTAATTTTAATCCAGACTGAACAAACTGAAAGCTAACTGTATTAGCAAAGATGTTCCAAATGTAAAAGTTTGTTATGTTATTAACAGAACTATTTACATGCATATTTACAAGCAGTCCTTTTGTACATAAGTTTTACTTTTAGTTAATTGGAAAAAGATTTTTGATATTAGGTAAAAATATTACTAAAATAGGGCTGAGGTGGTACCACATTATAGTAAAGTATTAGAGAAGTGATTCTCAAGGTGTATCAATAATAAAACAGATGAAAACTTGAGTGACAAAGATCTAGTAAAATTCTCTAGTAGAAAAGTCAATGCAACTCATGCTATAAAACAAAAGTGGTAAAGTCATATAAATAAAGCAGAATACTGTTATAGGCTTTATTTTTTTAATAATTTAAACCATAATTCAAAAAGAGCCATGTACCAAAATGTTCACTGCAGCTCTATTTACAATAGCCAGGACATGGAAGCAACCTAAGTGTCCATAAACAGATGAATGGATAAAGAAGATGTGGCACATATATACATGGAATATTACTCAGCCGTAAAAAGAAATGAAATTGAGTTATTTGTAGTGAGGTGGATGGACCTAGAGTCTGTCATACACAGTGAAGTAAGTCAGAAAGAGAAAAATAAATACCGTATGCTAACACATATATATGGAATCTAAAAAAAAAAAAAATGAACCTAGGGGCAAGACGGGAATAAAGACACCGACCTACTAGAGAATGGACTTGAGGACACTGGGAGAGGGAAGGGTAAGCTGGGACAAAGTGAGAGAGTGGCATGGACATATATACACTACCAAACATAAAATAGCTAGCTAGTGGGAAGCAGCCGCACAGCACAGGGAGATCAGCTCGGTGCTTTGTGACCACCTAGAGCTGTCGGATAGGGAGGCTGGGAGGGAGGGAGACGCAAGAGGGAAGAGATATGGGGACATATGTATATGTATAACTGATTCACTTTGTTATAAACCAGAAACTAACACACCATTGTAAAGCAATTATACTCCAATAAAGATGTTTAAAAAAATAAAATAAATTTATTTTATTTATTTATTTATTTATTTATTTTTGGTTGCATTGGGTCTTCGTTGCTGGGTGCGGGCTTTCTCTAGTTGTGCGAGCGGGGGCTACTCTTCATTGCAGTGCGCCGGCTTCTCATTGTGGTGGCTTCTCTTGTTGCAGAGCACGGGCTCTAGGTGTGCAGGCTTCAGTAGTTGTGGCATGCAGGCTTCAGTAGTTGTGGCATGCAGGCTTCAGAAGTTGTGGCACGTGGGCTCAGTAGTTGTGGCTCGTGGGCTCTAGAGCGCAGGCTCAGTAGTTGTGGTGCATGGGCTTAGTTGCTCCATGGCATGTGGGATCTTCCCAGACCAGAGATCGAACCTGTGTCCCCTGCATTGGCAGGCGGATTCTTAACCACTGCACCATCAGGGAAGTCCCTGTTATAGGCTTTAGGGTAATGAGGTTAGGTGAAAAAAATGAACAATTCTAAAATTGCAATAAATCCTCAGTGAAGAATCTTGGTTGTTTAGTTGGGTGTTCTAAGTTGTTGTCTTTTTTAAATTTTTATTGGAGTATAGTTGATTTACAATGTTGTGTTAGTTTTGGGTGAACAGCAAAGTGAATCATATATATATATATATATATATATATATATATATATATATATTCACTCTTTTTTTAGATTCTTTTCCCATATAGGCCATTACAGAGTCTAGGTCTTTTCTTTTAACCCCGTTTTGAAAGCCCTTGGTATCAAATATCATCTGGATAATCAGTCATTAAAGATATATTCTAAGACTTCACTGCTAAAGATATCCATGATCGTGATTCATATTTGAAACTCAAGTCACTGAGAAGAGACACTAAATGTAAAACCAAATGAAACACTAAATGTAAAACCAAATGAAAGCTATAATATTCATATCTTAAGAAGGATGCTGCATTTTGCAGTAATATGTATTTCTAGGCTAAGACTGTTTCCCTCAAGAAAAGTATCAATAGAATTTAAAGGATAAACTTCTAACCAGCTGGCAAAATTTACTTTTAACGTTTCATTTATTTCAAAATTGATTTTATTGCAGCCAAAACAATGGAATTAACTGTACACAATAAACTATTATATATATACATATATATACATTTTAAATTTTAGGGAATAAAGTTTACTTTGGCAGAGAGTGTTAAACAAAATTAAAGTTGCGGGCTTCCCTGGTGGCGCAGTGGTTGAGAATCTGCCTGCAAATGCAGGGGACACGGGTTCGAACCCTGGCCTGGGAGGATCCCACATGCCGCGGAGCAGCTGGGCCCGTGAGCCACAACTGCTGAGCCTGCGCGTCTGGAGCCTGTGCTCCGCAACAAGAGAGGCCACGATAGTGAGAGGCCCACGCACCGCAATGAAGAGTGGCCCCCGCTTGCTGCAACTAGAGAAAGCCCTCGCACAGAAACGAAGACCCAACACAGCCAAAAATAAATTAAAAAAAAAATTTAAAAAAAAAAAAAATAAAAACAAACAAACAAACAAAAAACTGACAACCCCATACCCTGGAAAAAAAAATTAAAGTTGCATACGTTAGTAACATAACTCAATATCCTTAATTTGGTAGAAGTGTGACATTTTCTTGCTTTCCTGTGTTCTGCTAAATCACCACAACCTAAACTGCTTTATAAAACGTATATGCTGAAATTTAATTTTACTGTTTTTGCTTACTCTCTGATTACAAACAAAACTTTTCATAAGGCTCTTCTACTTCTGGGTCCATCTCATCATCAGTATCATCCAAGTATGGATCAACAGCCCCCGATAAATTTGTTCACAGATATAGAGAACAAACTAGTGGTTACCAGTGGGAAGAGAGAGGGTGGGAGAGGCAAGATAGGGGTAGGGGATTAAGAGGTACAAACAATTACGTATAAAATAAATAAGCTACAAGGATATATTGTACAACACAGGGAATATAGCCAATATTTTATAATAACTATAAATGTACTATAACCTTTAAAAATTGTGAATCACTATGTTGTAAACCTGTAACTTATGTAATATTATACAGTAAAAAAGGTTAAAAAGTAAAATAAAAAAAAAAGAAAAAGAAGTCAGGGTAAGGAGAAAGTGCCAATTTTTTTTTTAATTAACATAAAACCTGAAACAGTAAAACTATAAGAAAACATATGGGAAAAGTTTCTTGACATTGGTCATGGCAATGATTTTTTGGTCATGATGCCAAAAGCACAGACAGCAAAAGTAAAAATAGACAAATAAGACTGCATCAAACTAAAAAGCTTTCTGCACAGCAAAGGAAACAATTGCCAGAGTGAAATGGCAACCTATGGAATGGGAGAAAATATTTGCAAACCATGTATCTGATAAGAGGTTAATATCCAAAATACACAAGGAACTCGAACAACTCAATAGCAAAACACAAAACAAAACACGACAACAAAGCACAAAATAACGCAATTGAAAAATGGGCAAAGGTGGGGGTGGAGGGATAGAGTGGGAGTTTGGGATTGACATGTATACATTGCTATATTTAAAACAGATAACCAGGGGACTTCCCTGGTGGTCCAGTGGGTAAGACTCCACACTCACAACGCAGGGGGCCTGGGTTCGATCCCTGCTCAGGGAACTAGATCCCACATGCACGCCGCAACTAAGAAGTCCGCCAGCCTCAACTAAGACCCAGCGCAGCCAAAATAAATAAAGAAATAATAAATAAATAAATATTAAAAAAAAAAAAGATAACCGGGACTTCCCTGGCGGTCCAGTGGTTAAGACTTTGCCTTCCGATGCAAGGGGTGCAGGTTTGATCCCTGGTCAGGGAGCTAAGATCCCACATGCTTTGCGGCCAAAAACCAAAACATAAAACAGAAGCCGGGACTTCCCTGGTGGCGCAGTGGTTGAGAGTCCGCCTGCCAATGCAGGGGACATGGGTTCAAGCTCTGGTCCGGAAGGATCCCACATGCCGCAGAGCAGCTAGGCCTGTGTGCCACAACTACTGAGCCCACGTGCCACAACTACTGAAGCCCGCACACCTAGAGCCCGTGCTCTGCAACAAAGAGAGGCCACTGCAGTGAGAGGCCTGTGCAGCACAACAAAGAGTGGCCTCCGTTCATCACAACTAGAGAAGGCCCACGTGCAGCAATGAAGACCCAATGCAGCCATAAATAAATTAATTTTTCAAAAGGAAGCAATATTTAACAAATTCAATAAAGACTTTAAAAATGGCCCACATCAAAAAAAATTTTTTTAATAAAATAAAATAGATAACCAACAAGGACCTACTGTATAGCCCAACAAGGTCCTACTGTATAGCGGCAGGGAACTCTGCTCAGTATTCTGTAATAACTTAAATGGGAAAAGAATTTGAAAAAGAGTAGATACATGTATATGTATAACTGAATCACTTTGCTGTACACCTGAAACTAACACAACACTGTTAACTAACTATACTCCAGTATAAAATAGCAATTTAAAAAAAATTTTTTTAATGGGCAAAGGTACATCAACTATACTTCAATAAAAGTTAATAATTAATTAATTTTAAAATGGGCAAAGGATCTGAATAGATATTTCTCAAAAGAAGACATACAAATGGCCAACAGGTATATGAAAAGGTGCTCACTATCACTAATCATCAGGGAAATGCAAATCAAAACCACAATGAGATATCACCTCACACCTGTTAGAATGGCTATTATCAAAAACACAAGAGGTAACAACTATTGGTGAGGATATGGAGAAAAGGGAATCCATGTACACTGTTGGTGGGAATGTAAATTGATACAATCATTATGGAAAACAGTATGAAGGTTTCTCAAGAAAATTAAAAATAGAACTACCCTATGATCCAGCAGTCTCCCTTCTGGCTATATAACCAAAGGAAATGAAATTGAACCCAGAGGACATTATGCTAAGTGAAATAAGCCAGACACAGAAAGACAAATACTGCGTGATCTCACTTACATGTGTAATCTAAAAGAGTTCAAAGTCATAGAAGAACAGAGTAGCATGGTGGTTGCCAGGAGTTGGGGTTTGGGGAAAATGGGGAGATGTCGGTCAAAGGGCACAAAGATTCAATTAGGCAAGATGAATAAGTTCTGGAGATCTAATATACAGCACGATGACCATAGTTAACACTTCTGGACTGATACTTGAAATGTGCTAAGAGGGTAGATCTTAAGTGTTCTTACCACAAAAAGGGGGGGAGGGGCAACTATGTGAGGTGCCAGATATGTTAATTAGCTTGATTGTGGCTATCATTTCACAATGTAAATATATATCAAAATAGCAAGTTCGGGCTTCCCTGGTGGCACAGTGGTTGAGAATCCGCTTGCCAGTGCAGGGGACACGAGTTTGATCCCTGGTCTGGGAAGATCCCACATGCCGCGGAGCAACTAAGCCCCGTGTGCCACAACTACTGAGCCTGTGCTCTAGAGCCCGTTAAGCCACAACTACTGAGCCTGTGTGCTGCGACTACTGAAGCCCACGCGCCAAGAGCCCGTGCTCCGCAACAAGAGAAGCCACCACAAGAAGAAGCCCGCGTACCTCAATGAAGAGCAGCCCCTGCTCGACGCAGCTAGAGAAAGCCCGCGTGCAGCAACGAAGACCCAATGCAGCCAGAAATAAATAAATAAATTTTTTTTAAAAAGCAAGTTGTACACATTGAATATAATTTTTGTCAATTATACAATAAAACTGAAAAAAATTAAAGGAAAATAAAATAGACACGGAAATAGAGAGGGAAGAAGAAAATGATACATAACACCAGGTAAGGACATTTAAAAGAACAACATTTATTATAATAATAGGAACAATACCTAACCATTATAGAGAGAACTTAGGAAGGCTTTTTCTCCTCTCCTACTTTAACTTTCATTCTCCACCCTTCCCAACTCCCAACAAAGAATTTTCACTTACATATCCTGTTATCATCTCAAACCAAAATGTCTGTTCACCATTCAAGAAGCAATAGTTGAGCGCCAACTTAGTGTCAGGCACTGCGAATTCTCTGGTGAATCAAACAGGGCTTCTTTCTTCCATGAGTTCAGACTAGTAGGGAATAAAAACATAAAGACAAGTAAATTCCAGTAGGTATGTTACCGTATACAAGTTCGTCTGCCCCACGCACAGTGAGGCCAAACACTACCGAAAGTCAGAGTTTGGAGCAGAGAAAGGTTTATTGCAGGGCCATGCAAGGAGATATGGGTGGTTCATGCCCAAAAAAACCCCCAAACTCCCTGAAGCGTTTCAGCAAAGCATTTTTTTTAAAAGCCAGGTGAAGGAGGGGGGTGTCACAGGGTATGTGATCAGCTGGTGCACAGTTCTCTGATTGGTTGATGGTGAGGTAACAGGGTGCTGTCACAGGGGTCAACATTATCAATCCTCAGGCTCCAGTACGCCTGGGGGCTACATGCTCATGGTCATCAAGTAGTTAACATCTTCCATTCTGTGGGGGGCTTTCAAATCAGTAAAACAACTCAGGAAATGTGCATCAGATACTGTTATCTAGGTACTTCAGAGAGGAGCTAAAGCAGAGGACATGGGGGAAGGCCTCCTGCTCCGTTACAGGTATTAGGTGCTTGGCCACATCTGTTCCAAGTCGGGAGATGGAAGGGAGAGTGGGAGACCAGGACACCTTGTGAAAGAACCTGAGGAAGAGTGAGAATGTTGAGGGAGTAGGATTTATAAGAGGTTGCTGCGGATGAATTGATTAAAGGATGAAGATGGGCACAAGGAAGGTAGAAAATGCTTAATTGGGACCGTTCAGAAGCGGGATGAGAGATGAAGCGGACTCAGAAGGCAGGTGGGCTCCTCAGAGCGAAGGTGCAGCCGCATCACTCACCCCCTCCCGGTCCAGGAGGCTGGGTCCCCGCTCCTCGCTCCCGCAGCGGCGCGAGTGGCGGCCGCGCTCAGCGGACGAGGATGCAGAAGCGAAAGGGGCGCACCGAGGTGCCGAGGGCCGCTCAGCTGGTTTTGGGAGCCTCGGCTGAGGCCACCCAACTGATGGCCCGAGGCCATTCCGGTCCCCGGGCCGAGAGCAAGGCTGCGAGCGAGAGCGGAGTCCCCTCGGGCTCGGGGCTCTTTGACGAACTGCGATGCTTGCCCCCCAGAGCCCGAGGCCTGCCCCTCCGGGCTGCACAGCCAGACACCCGAGCCATCGCTGCCGCGAAGAAAGGGGGCGCTCTCGAGCTGGCGCCTTGTCTTCCAGAACCTCGATGCTGCGGACCCGCCCAAAGCAGAGGAAACCTTGAAAACGGTTGCAGGTGAGTCGACCAAGCCCTTCCCCCTCTCCTAGAGTGCGCTCCTGCCAACGACGGGAAGGGCTGTGCGCATCCCTGGAAAGGAGCTGCATCCTTCCGGTTCCTCAGGAGACTCTCCGAGTCTAAGCTGAACAGGAGACCGTGTCCTTTCTCAGCCCCGTATTTGAAATAACTGAAGGGAAGGGCGTTGGGACACAGGACATATTTCACGGAGGCCATTTCAACAATACAGTGAATTCATCTTGTGTCTGGGGTATGTGTGTATATGTATATACGTATACACACAGACACACACTATATATATATTATATAATATGGGTGTGTACTGTGTCATATATCTCTATGTATATATGTGTATGTATATGTGTGTATAATACAGGAATGGCTCAAATCAAAGTACATATTTTTAAAATCTCCCCTGAATTAAAAAATATAAATGGAATGGGGAGAAAAGTACAAAGTATTGAAAATATTTCCTACGGAAATGACAATATGTTTGTATTACAGTTGCAATATTTAGCATAAAGAATACAGGAGGCTGAGTTATGTTTTAATTCTGATAAACAACAAATATATTTCTGGATAAGAATGTCCCATGCAATATTCGAGACATACTTACATTAAAACATTGTTTGTTGTTTATTTAAAATTCAAATATAAGTCAGGGTCCTGCATGTTATCTGCCAATGCAAGTTTATTTCCTATTCTTCAAGATCAACAAGATTAAAATGTTGATGCAGTTTTAAAATTTCAAATTTCTATACATTTGTTCTTTTATGTAATACTTCATTTTAGTCATAAAATGATAATTGGCATTATGAAAATACAAGGACTTCATAAAAATCCAAAGTAAAAAGAACAAATCTACTCACATCTGATGAAGATGAAATAATCAGGGTTGATGATATTGATGTACCTTCCCACCGACATCCCTATGCACACAAGGATGAAGAAGAGAGGGTGAATGGGGGCATGTGTGCAGCAGGAGAATCTAATAAGACTGGAATCATACCACATACACTTTTAAAATACAGAGTATTATGTTTAAATTTTACTTCATTTAACAGAAGAAAAAGAAACAAAGGAGATTGAAAAAACTGCTGAACTTCAGGAAAATGTTCTTGACCACATGAGGGACAAAAGGGGATTCATAAAATCCCCTTTTTCTTCTCCAGGGTACTCTGACCTTCCCAGCCTGTTACCTTGTCTCTGAGGCATAATGTTTCTTAATACTCTCCCAAGGGGCCTCCCTGGTGGTGCAGTGGTTAAGAATCCGCCTGCCAATGCAGGGGACATGTGTTCGATCCCTGGTCCGGGAAGATCCCACATGCCGCGGAGCAACTAAGCCCGTGCACCACAACTACTGAGCCTGTGTGCCACAACCACTGAGCCTGCACGCCACAACTACTGAAGCCCGTGCGCCTAGAGCCCGTGCTCCACAACAAGAGAAGCCACCGCAATGAGAAGCCCACGCACTGCAATGAAGAGAAGCCCCCGCTCGCCGCAACTGAAGAAAGCCGGTGCGCAGCAACGAAGGTCCAACGCAGCCAAAAATAAATAAATGAATAAATAAATTTATTTTAAAAAAAAGACTCTCCCAAGATGCACGCTTATCACTAATAACAGCTACAAAATTCGCCAGCAAGTATGACTAGGACAAGTGGGACCTGGTTCATTACCATGGGACTTCCTGTCCTGGACACTCATGATGTCTTAGTCCTCAGTGGTCAGAAATTTAAGATCAGAACTAGGTAAGCAGAGTGAAGGATCAAGTTAGAGAAACTCACAGGCAGGGATGGAGGGGAGAGACCAAAGCATGTATGGAAGCAGGACTTATAATGAGAAACAACAGGGCAGAACAGTGGCATCCTATGATTGTTAGCTTTAGGTGTGCTTTCAATTACATTCTTCTGCTCCAGAAAATGAAAATTGTTTAATGTTATTAGCTTCTCAGGCAGAGGCTGCAAATTGGCAGCTGCAGACTGAGTCTATTCCACAGACCTGTTTTAGGTAGGCAGCATGCTTTTCAATAAAACATATTTCAGTTAGTTGCCAACATTTAAAGAATGCAAGGTTTCATATAAACATTTTGATTTGGGGCCAGTCTTGAAAAACTGGGAAAATCTGGCAGTCCTAGCCCAACATTCCTGCCCAGCAACACTGAGCTGGAGCTGAGTCCTGGCCATCTTCTTCAGAAGAGACATATTCTTCCCCAATTTGCCAGTCCCCATGCTCCTTGCTCTTAAATTATCAGCCTGCCTTTGTCAGCATTTGTTTGTAACCCTGATCATTTAAAAACATGTTTTTTTATTATTCAAAATAATAGCAGGGCTTCCCTGGTGGCGCAGTGGTTGAGAATCTGCCTGCCAATGCAGGGCACACGGGTTCGAGCCCTGGTCTGGGAAGATCCCACATGCCGCGGAGCAACTGGGCCCATGAGCCACAACTACTGAGCCTGCGCGTCTGGAGCCTGTGCTCCGCAACAAGAGAGGCCGCGATAGTGAGAGGCCCGCGCACCGCAATGAAGAGTGGCCCCCACTTGCCACAACTAGAGAAAGCCCTCACACAGAAACGAAGACCCAACACAGCTAAAAAAATAAAAAATAAAAAATAAAAAATAATAATAATAATAATAATAATAGCAGAGAGAATCTTAGGATAAACCCCATGTACTCCTCATGCGGTATCAACAATTATCCATCACCAACGTTGTTTCATCAACACCCTAACCAATTATCCAACACACTTGCATCTGCCCCTTGATTATTTAGATGCAAATAATGCTACAGTGAGCATGTGTGTGCAAAGAACTCATTTCCCCCCCAAAATGAGCCCTGTTACACCGGCCTGGTTTAAACTATCTATGCATGCAGCAGAAAGACTGCAAGTCCTAAGATGGGAGAATGAAAATGAGGTCTCAGGCAGGGAGAGAAGGCCTTTTGTGTCACTTAAAATTTACAGTTTGGAAACTTTCAACAGGATTTAAATACAGTGTTAAACCCCATTAACTAGGATATTGAGAAGATAGTGAAGTCTAACTGACAGTTTTGTTTGTTTGCAAAAATAGTAGGCAGATATTTAGGGACGAGCTATTTTATGACCTTTACCCTCATTGTTGTTGACTGTCTTACTAAAATGCCTGTTCCACCTTCTTGCCTTAAGAATAAGGGATGGGATTGGGACCTCCTGGTTGAATAGCAGTGCCTAGGATAACCTGCCATGCTGGACAACAGCGGCTCCGGTCCAGGATCCTGGAACCGTAGCCAGAGCAGAGTGAGCTGACCTGGTCCTGAGCCCAGGAAGGTTTGGAGGGTGGGGCAGGTTGGAGCGTGCAGAATTGACAATGGTGACAATGGTATGCCTCTTTTCCCTAAACTCTTGGGTGGCCTAAGATTTTTGAGAGTCTTTGTTAACTTGGGTCGAGTTGATCTCAACTTCCCTTAACACTACAGGCTAAAATACCAATGCAGTGTCCAGAGCTTCAGCAACTCTCACGTCCCAGTAAGACAAGTCACAACCCCCCTGGGCCCCCTTGCCAGACCACCTTTCTAACTCTCAAGACATTTCAAAGGACTAATGACCCCTTGGACATCTTTGAAGGAGACCTTCTGTCTAAAAATCCAACATGTTCCAGGACTTCCCTGGTGGCCCAGTGGGTGGGACTCCGTGCTCCCAATGCAGGGGGCCCCGGTTCAATCCCTGGTGGGGGAACTAGATCCCACCTGCTGCAACTAGGAGCCCGCATACCGCAGTGAAGATCCCGTGCGCCCCAACTGAGACCCAGCACAGCCAAAAAAAAAACAACCAACATGTTCCTTCCTACTAATTATTTACTTCACACTGAAGATAGGCTTTTCAAATAGGGAGCCGTTCCCCTCAATATGACTTTACATGGGGTCCACTATTTACCATGCCCAAATCCACCCCCACAACAAGGTGAGGAGGGGGCAGGAGGCAGCCAATGGCTGATGCTCAGCCGCCAGGGTACAGAGCATTTTTATCCTGTTACCAGGCATTGTATCAACAGCAAGGATCTGGTACAACAATTCATAAGCTAAACCTGCATCCAATACCTGGAAAAAACATTAGAATATTAAAATTGAGAGGAGAGGGACTTCCCTGGCGGTCCAGTGGTTGACTCCGAGCTTCCACTGCAAGGGGCACAGGTTCGATCCCTGGTTGGGGAGCTAAGATCCCACATGCCGTGTGGCACGGCCAAAAAATAAGAAAAAAAAATTAAAAATTAAAATTGCGAGGAGAGAGACAAAATAATAAGCCTAAGCCAGAACTTGGCACACAGACGGGGGAGCTCACTAAGGGTAAGCTGAAGGGAGGGAGTGTGGTGGTAACTTTCCTGAGGTATTTTAGCAAGAAGGAAATAGCTTCTCCTGATGCAGTTTAAAATCTCAATGGCATATAAAGTTGCATGCTATGCTTTTTGCATTATGACATTAACTGTGCAATATACTAAACCAATCCTTTTCCCTCTCTGATTGTAGGTCTGGTTTAAGAATAGGAGGGCCAGGTGCAGTAGAAATGAGAGAGCATCAATGCTTCAAGATGCACCATCTGTTTCCCTGGACCACCTTGCCATCATAATGTTGGATGGGCCCTAAAATACCATCCTCGTTCAGGAGCCAGATTGGAGATGGGTTCTTCTGATACCACTGACACCTGGGCTGCCCATGCTGCCCATGCCACCCATACCTCCTCTGTATTTGTATTATCAATAAAGAGGCAAATTCTCCATATATTTGTCTTTGTGTGTCAAATGCGGCAAGCGGGGTATGTATGAAAACTGTTAAGGAAATGCCATTTAAACAGAATGACAAGGAGGCCTCCTTTCATGAGGTGACATCCCTGAATCACTATCAGTAGGTCCTGTACATCACAGAAGTTTCCCAAGTGCCCACTGGTGAGTTTGCACTGACCCATTTATTCTCCTCCGTCTCTCCCCCATCACTCCATCCTTAACCCCACCCTGCCCCTTTGGGACCACGTGCATATGCACGATTGGGCGGGGTAAGTCCCTAGTGTGAGAACAGTGTGTTTCCAGACAGGGATGAGCTCCGTTCATGATGACAAGTTCAGGCTGAACACTGGACTCTAAGGGAATCTTCCTTAAGAGGCTGCTCACAAAGATTCATGGGAAGGTGGCAGCAGAGCATTCATCCAGTATGCTCCAAATTCTGTTCACTGTTCTTTCTCTTTGGGGAGGAGATTGGGGAATAGGAGACATTCTGGCACACAGGTTCTGCTGCTTGAAAAGAAACATGAGAAGAGACTCCATCAAGGCCAGAAAGAGGCACTTCTCCCTGTTCTTCCTTCCCCCCACCAGCCCAGGAAAGCATATTCATCGCTCCTTCCCCAGCTGAGAAGCTGACTATCACACCTTCAAATGTATTTCGTCACCTTCAACATCCTTGAGAGAACCCCAATTTCTGCTGTTAAACACTAAAAGGGAAACTTTTGGTTTAATGGTGCTCAAAGCAAGAATAAGGAGATGTTCTCCCAAGCAGTGCTCCAGAATAATCACTCATTGCAAAGAAGCAGTCATACTTTTGCTTTATTCATGTTGTCTTCTTTGTGTGAAACTACCAGGGTGGGAAAAAAAAAATAAGTTTAGGAGAGTGAAAAGCCAGGCCCACTTTTTAAAAAGCATTATGTTCTTCTCAGTTGAACCTTTGGTGTTGAGTAATCTTTAGCAATGTGAGGCTCCTTAAGTGGGGTTTGATATTAAAAGTGATTAAATATTTCAATGACTACAGATAAGGTGCCTTGGTTACATCAGATCTTCCTCTCAAGGGAGTTAATCAAAGACCAGTCTCACAGCACTTCTATGTTCCCAGTGTGAAGGAGGCTCTGTTTTCTCAGGAAAGCTTACACTCTTTGCCATGGTGTCCACTAATTTTTATTCCTTCTTCCCACCTTTCTCACTTGTGGGTGTCAAATGTCAGCCAAGTGGTTGTAACATCAGGCTTCCACAGAGAGAAGGATGTTACTGCTACACAGAGACGCCAGACCTTGTGGGGAGTGGGAGAAATTCGAGAATGTTCCCGTGTATGCCCACTGTCATTCTCACCAGATGATTCTGAAACCAAAAATTCTTATTTCCTAGTGTTGACCACTATCCTTTTTTAAACATTAGGTTTCTCGGTGCTTTAAGGACCCTCAGAACTACAGGGCCTGTACAAATAAGCTCCAGGACACCGTCAGACCCAGTCCTGACCCCTTCTCTGCTTTGGCCACAGCGGAAAGGACCACATTCAACCTTTCCAACCTGAGACTGAAAGCCAGAGAATGCTCAGCACAAATCCCCCAGATAACCCTCACATCCAGTCTGACACACTCTAACAACATTCTTTTTTCATGCTCAGGCTGCCTGGGAGAAACAAAAAAAAAAAGTGAATATCTTTCCTGTAAGTGGCTGCTGTCTTCATCATATACACTCTTTTTTTTAAACATGTCTCTACTTCTTTCAGATGCCAGGTATATTAAGGCAGAGTGGTGGCATGAGGCATAAGAAATAAGCAAAGCATTGCTGTAGATGATAATTTACCCTTAGTCTAGGTTTGCAAAGAGATAGATAGGTCTTCTAAAATTAATCCCCCAAATTAATTAGTGCCCCAAAGAGAATTTCTCTCAATGTACATTTCAAATATCCCAAAGACATAGATCAGAAATTAATTATTCTGACATAATGAAATAACTTTGATTTATAAAAAAAATCTTTAGAAACTGGCTACCAACAAATACAGAGACCTGAGGGAGGTTGTCTTAGTTTTGGCTAAAAAGTTATAAGCACAATCTTGTAAGGAGTACAGTAGATTCAGCCTATTACAATAATCTAATAGTTCTGGATGTAGTCTTGCTTTCTAAAGTTTTTCACAATGAAGAACACATGCTAGTGAACTTTCAAAATAGTAAGGTTGGTGATCAAATTAAGTAGGAAGAAGGTATTGCCGACTAAAAAAAAATGCGCAACCTAAAAGTTGAGAATTATGCTTTATTTGGCGAACAAAACTGAGGACTTCAGCCCGGAAGACAGCCTCTCAGAGAGCTCTGAGGGAGTGCTCCAAAGAGGTAAAGGAGGAGCCACGATATATAGGAGTTTTGCAACAAAAAAACAGGTAGTCGGAACATCAAAAGATTACTGTTAATTAAAGAAAACCAAACATCTCAAGTTACTGAATTTAGCGTGCTTTTCTATGTCTGAGAAGATGCAAGAGTCTGGGCTCATTGAAATCATTCCTTTGATAGGCACCTTAGTGATCTAGGGCCAGTTTCCTGCTTTTCTCCATCCTGAATCCCCTCAGGGTGCACCGTTGTGGGGGGCTGTAGTGACTGCTGGCTTGGTGGCTGCAACATCCCTTGTTTACTGATATGGCAGGCGACAGTTTTCATCCACGGTATGAACTGTTTGAGGGAGAAACTTTTTTAAAAAACTAGATTTATGTAGACTGGATCTTGATTCAAATGAATATAATATAACGAGAACCCTGGAGATCTAACTTGGAAGTGCCTGACCGTCAAAATTCCAAGCTCCTATTTTAACTACAAGTACTTAGAAACAAAGGGCAGCGGGAAAGGAAGGAACCAGAAACAATTCTTTATCAGGCAATACAAGAGTGTGGTCCCTCCAAATAGATGTGAAAAGTGACTTTTTAAATTAAGAGAAGAGTTCCTATAAATGTATACAAAACAGGGCAATGAAGTCTGTTTTGAGTTGTCGTCAAAAGAACAAAACTACATTTGCCTGAATTCTGATTATGGGGTGTTGTGCTTACCACGGAGCACGCTCTGAGCACACATACTGATCTGCCATGCAGTCATTTGGTGCTGAAGTGGCTCCTCTAGGAAATGTCAGACCTTGGAAGTGAAATAATGAGGAAATAATGAAGCTAAAATAGAACACTTCACTGGATTTCCTGATTGGTAAGTTCAGCTTGGTCTACAACACAGACTGGGGTTCTCAAAACCTTGAGTGAGGACTTCCCTGACAGTCCAGTGGCAGTTAGGACTCCCACGCTTCCACTGCAGAGGGCATGGGTTCGATCCCCGGTCGGGGAACTAAGATCCCGCATGCTGCACGGCGTGGCAAAAAACAAAACAAAACAAAAAAACCTTGAGTGGACACCTCAGGAGTCAGTTGCTATGACAACATAACCCTCATCACATACCCCTCATCCTAAGAATGCTGCAAGACATTTTGTGTTGGGATTCATTTGAGACTTTCCTTACACTCCCTCCCATTAAACCAATACAGTAGGGTGTCTCAAGGAAAGCGAATCCTTGCCTCAGCCAGATCATTTTAGCAGACACACACTCTTTTTTCCTTTGTGGAACTCACACGAGATCATCTTTGACAAATGAGACGAATGTTCACCAGCCCTGTAGTAAAAGGTCGGCAACAACAGAGAAACCAGTCTCATCATTTCATGATGCTCTTCCAAGCAAAGTACCTTTTTGTCTTCTGGGGGACACCCAGGTTAAAGGAAGAAACCACAGTAGTCTCTCTGCATCGCAGGGAATGGACCTCTGTGGGCATCCAGCCCATTCCCTTCATACTACAGATGAGGGAATGCAAGTCCAGAGCAGTGGGGTGGCCTGCAAGAGAGAGAGCATGTGGAGTTGGTCTCAGAGAATGTCAGTCTCTGGGTGACCATGCCCTTCCCTGGGCCCAGATTCATCCAGCTATGGGCAGTGCACACGCAGGTTCAGCTCTTCAGCACTTACCACCTCCATCCTGCACAGAACTCTTTCCTTCAAAGGGCTGATGACTTAAGGTTTCTCACTCAGTCTCAGCACTAAGGCCCCCACTCTCCACCCTTAAGGCATGCAGTATCCTGGGGTTCCCCCTTGCACAGCAAACACGAGAGCGTTAAGAGAGTGATGCAACGCGCACCCGGCTCACAAAAGCTGAGTGTGATTCCACGACAACAGCCCTCATTTCCTCCAATCTCCTTGCAAAGCCAAGCCTGCCACCTGGCAGCACAACTCATGAAAAACAGCCTGCTGCACGCATGTGCTAAAATGACTTCTTAAGGAAAGCAGGCTAACGGCTTGGAGACCTTAATTATGCCAATAGGAATACAAAAGACTCTGAAAGCCCATTCTTTCGTGTTTCACAAACAAGGGGACACGAGTGATTTAAAAGGTGGTGTTCAGGCATGGGTAGCACACTGGTACACCTGGCTCCCTCCAAAGCTCAGCCCCCAAACAAAACTAGGGCTTTTATGAGAACTGCAGAGTTGGAACTTGATTTTCTATTTCAGGCCTAAGGATCTTGGTCTGGGTGGGGGGAATGTAGGCAAGATAGAGACCAAGGGAGGGTCTCTGTCTCATTCCCCTTGAACACAGTAGAAAAAGGAGCGAAGCAAAGGATATTTTGAAACCAGAAGTGGTGGAGACTAGGGGGAGCAAGAAATCCACGTCAGTGGCTGGGCACAGAGCTGGTGCTGGGGTCCGGGGAGCTGGGTTGTCAGCTGGGCTGGGAGGTAGCCAGTGGGACACAAGAAGGTGGCTCTGGCCAGCTGGGCTTTATAAGACAAAAGACACAGAGAAAGGAAAAACAGAACTCAGGTTCGCGTGCAAATGAGCCCCTAACATCTTCCACAGCCCCCATCACAAGGTTAAGCAACAGAGCTGTCTTTTTCTCTCTAGTTTACCCTCCTTTTAACTCAAAAAAAGTCACATTAAGCGATTTTGCCAGGATTTAAATACTCATAAGGAATGAGGGAAAAGTTAGGACAGGAAGAGGGTCTCAAAATGTGATTGTTTCTGGCCCAGTCTCCAGTCTCAACGCCCCACGAAACAGCCAGGTTCCATTTCATCATTCTAACCAGAAGAAATTTGCAAGGATGTCTCATGAGTTCCATGGACCTACTCAATCACATCAAAACCTCAATTCCAACAAGGAGTCAGACATAGTGAAAGGTGCTTAGTTCTTGCATATTCTGTTGAATTAAGGATTCATTATATATTATAATATAATTCATTTTAATATAGTCCCATGCAATATTTCTGGATAAAATTAAACAGATCAAACTATTGGCTATTGATAAGGGATTTTTTGTTTTTCTTCTACCTGCACTATTTAAATGATTCCCTTTTCCCCACATTGTGTCCTTTTTTATTTGATTCATTCATGTATTAGTTTATTAGAATTTAAGACCACATATAACATATAAGATGCATACAATACAATAAGAAAAAAGTTAACTGTGGATTAAGCTGTCCTTTTTAAAAGAGAAAGTGATTTCCTTTTTCCTGGGTGAATGGTAAGCAGCCTAGGAACAATATTATCAGAATCTGGAATGAATATGGTCAGCATTTCTGCTGATTTGAACCCAAATCAAGGTACACATCTTTTGGTTTTGTTTGTTTGTGTTTTGGCTGCGCCACACGGCTCGTGGGATCTTAGTTCCCCGACCAGGGATCGAACCCGGGCCTCGGCAGTGAAAGCGCAGAGTCCTAACCACGGGACCGCCAGGGAACTCCTATCTTTTGGTTTTTTAATGGATTAGTATGGTTTGTGTGGCTATACTGTATGTTTTATATATATATGAAGGTACTTTGTGGAGTGTTTCATGCAATTTCAGAGGCCTGCGTTCAGAGGAAGTCCAGTTACTTCATATTTAAAGCAAAATAAAAAACAAAAGAAGGCTTGAGTGCATCAAATACCAGAGTTCCATATTTAAAATATATATTTGCCCTTAAAGAAATAGTAAATGAGTGGTACATTTATCTTTGGATATCACTTGTTGTCTAAATGCAGCAAATAAAGAACATCAGTAAATTGGAGTCAAACAATACAAGGGCAGAGGGCTGTGTTTACTTATCTCTGTACCCACAACTCTTTCCCTTTCTCCTTCTCACACACAGATATGATTTGATAGTTGCTCAATTGTATTTGGAATCTGTGACACCATGAGCCATCGGCTGTGCTTTGGGGTCTGGATTGTTGGCCAAGTTTTGGAACTTCCTTGTTTTCAGTTCCTCTCAGATTCTGAGGACGAGCTTCCCCAGACTCAGCATTAGCCTCTAGCACAATCGGTGAGCATCCTAGGGAGCTGGTGGGCAGCGGAACACTCCAATTCTCCATCCAAGTCACGAGCTAGGCTCTGCATCATTGCCTGTTCCCTCTCTCTTTTGCACACACACATGCATGTGCACATTCACATGCGTACACACACACACACACACACAGGATCTTTAGCTAGTAAATATCCCAGAATAGTCACATCAGTCCATTTCATCCTGAGCACCTTTTGGTTATCAGAACACCTCCACAAACTCCAGACACATTTCTACCTGTAGCCTGTAGACGTCTACCTGTAGACGCAGCTGCGGAGCTTCTCCCAGTGACGTAAAACAAGAAACAGTTGCCTATTTATGGGAGGGTTTTTCCAATGTGAAATACCAATTGGCTGAAGCAGAAGTTTGGGGAATTTTCCATACATATAGTCGCTAATATCAAACTCCTTCCTATAAAAGTAGGAGCAATTTGTCATCAGAGAATAAAGCCTCTCAGGCGAGGTGTTAGAGGCACCGACGAAGCCACTGCCCCAGTAGGGTGTCAAAGTTCACAGCACCTTACTGACTTAGAAGTATTCAGGAGGAAAATTAATTTTTACAGTACATAGTTCAGGCAGGCCCTTTAAACACAGATTAGTGATTATTAGTGATTAAAAGCTTGTTTCCGTCTTATAATCTATTAAACAATTATGGGTATAATTGGAAAGGGGTTACAAATTCAAATGAACACAGACTACAATACGGTCCCCTGCACCCCTGCTAGAGTCCCGCCTGGGTGCTGTAGGTGGTACCCAGGCGCTTGCCCGCGTTGCTGCAGGCTCACAGATTGTTAAGGGGAGTAGCAAATGGAAGTTGAATGCTCCGCACACCCCTCACTTCCCATTCAGGAAACACAGGCTGCTCCTAGGAAACTTGGCAAGAGTGGCCTCACGCCTCGCCACTCGCGGAGGGAGGCAGGAGGAGGGAGGGGTGGGGTTGTCCTCCCAGGAACTAAAACGCATGCCCGCCAATAAGGGGATCAGCAGAGTAACCACGGTGGCAAAGTGGGCTTTTACAGAAAATTGATGCGAAAGTCCACAGCCTGGTGCCACAAAAGTCACACGTTCTTATTAGAAATTTTCCCAAATCTCACAAGTTTCCTGACTCAGTTCAGCTCTTCGACCGCGCTCGATGAACAACTGCTTTCAATATCCAATAGCGTGGTCTGGTTTTTCCATTTAACATTATTTCAGAAATGCTTTCAAACATTTTATCATATTTTTCATTTTAACATCTACATTCATATCTTATAATTTGCCTAAGGTTGTTTCCTGCCACAAAATGAGTGATCAACAGATATCTGAATGAATGAACATCTTTGTGCGTATGGCTTTTTTTAAAAAATTAGTTTCTTAGGCTAACATTCCAGGCCTGAAATACATAAGCGAAAAAGTATGAATCTTTTCATTGTTCTTGTTGCATATTACCATGGAAGGCAATGTCCAGTTTTGGTTAAGAACATAGGGTTTTTAACTTCAACAATGCTTTATTTATCTGGCTCCCCATACTAGCTGTGTGATGGTGGGCTGGTGACCCTTTCTGGGTCACAGTCGTCTGATCTATGAAAAGGGAGAAACAATAGTTCTCCTGCACAGAAATGTGATGAGGAAGGTGGGCACAATAACTATTGGCTATTGTTATTATTTATTACCACTTGCAACATACAAATTTCCCCACAGCCTCACAAACATTATGTTTTATCATTTTAAATTTGTTTTTGTGGACTTCCCTGGTGGCGCAGTGGTTAAGAATCTGCCTGCCAATGCAGGGGACATGGGCCCGATCCCTGGTCCGGGAAGACCCCACACGCTGCGGGGCAACTAAGTCCGTGCGCCACAACCACTAAGCCCACACTCTAGAGCCTGCAAGCCGCAACTAATGAGCCCACGTGCCACAACTACTTAAGCTTGCGCGCCTAGAGCCCGTGCTCCGCAACAAGAGAAGCCACCACAATGAGAAGCCCACGCACCGCAATGAAGAGTAGCCCCTGCTCGCCGCAACTAGAGAAAGCCCGCGTGCAGCAACGAAGGCCCGGTGCAGCCAAAAAAAAATCCTTTAAAAAAATTTGGTTTTGTTTGTTAAATAGGTATAAAGTCGTATTTGTACTTCCTTGTTACATAATGAGGTTTACACCTTTTACAAGTGTTATCTTCCATGTGCTTTTGTCCTGTGATGTCTGCTCTCTTCCTCTTTGAACATTCAGACATTTGGTGCTATTCTTTCAGAGTTTACTCATTTTTAAAATATTCTTAAAGTAACTAATGCTTATCTATCATTCACTGCAAATATTTCCCCTATTCTGTTGTTTTCCTCTTTTTCTTAGTTTTGGGGTCCGTGTTTTCCTTTCCGATTTTGTTATTGCTTCAGAACTTTAAAATTTTCCCTCTCTCATAGTTGACATTACACTTTATCAAATAATTGTGTTGTAAAGATTTGTTTATTCCATACTTTGATTTGATTTTACCTGATTTTAACCCCTTAACTCCACTGACATGTATGGTGCTCCATAGTTGGAAAAGCTAGAAAGGTGAGGATGGGAAAAACACCTACCTTGTACCAGTGCTGTGACAAGTAGGAGAGGCAATGTACTTGGTGTCTAACACCGTGCCTAGAGGTACAGAGCACGCTCTGCACTGTGATGGGAAAACAGCTATTTTGAGTTGCTGCCTAGGCATTGTACAGTAAGACAACCCTGCTCGCACCCAGAGTCTGGACATTTAGATGAGGACCTGAGCTTAGGATTCCCACCACAAGTTCCTGCTTTACTTTTCCCAGAGTACCTTTTAAAATAGCCACTTAGAGTTGCAGTTCCCCCCGCCCCCAGCAAATTAGTGACCTCTGCCCCAATCCACCTTATAAGTACTAGGTGCTTGCCACCCTACTCTCTACCTCCACGCTTGTGACCTGGGATGGAAGACTGCCCTTCCCCCAGGTTGTTCCTCCTCCCACCCCCGTTTCTGGAGTTTGTAAGTAATAAATCTTGTGACTTTACTTCCTTTGTGTGAGTGTATAGAAACTGTACCTTCAATTGAAATGGCCCTGGGATTTTCACTTTCCCAAAGTGGGAGCTCAGATGCTGAGGGAGCTACCTGCCAACCCCGTGTGGGTGGCTTGTGCCTACTCATTCAGCAGGTCATAATCTGCATATTCTTAATTTAATACACCAGCTACAGGCCCCCCAACACAAGTACATAGCCAACGCTGTTAATGTAGTTATTACTAGCAGTATTTAAAGTTGAGTATCTGTAAAAGGAGCAGAGGGCTTTGTCGTGTGTCAGTTCTAGGAGTAATATAAATTGTATAAAATGTATACACAAATTAATGGAAAATGACATATGCACCAGTGCATATGCAAATATGTACACTCACAGACACAAATAAACACATAAAATAATATATTTACTTCTTTATGATACTGAAAGTGATATGAAGGGAAAAGATAGTCACGTTTCAAAATTTAGTTTTACACAATTAAATATTTCAGGAATCCTAGTTAAAAACAAAAGTAAAACTCAGAAGCTAAAAGTGAGTAAAACCTTTGGCCAGATTTTCATTTACTTTAGATCTGCTGTGTTCATATTATTTAAACAAGAAGTTTCAAAAATGTTTCACCTCGAAAAGGGAACCCCCTTGCACTGTTGGTGAGAATGTAAATTGATACAGCCACTGTGGAGAACAGTATGGAGGTTCCTTAAAGAACTAAAAATAGAATTACCATATGACCCAGCAATGCCACTACTGGGCATATACCCAGAGAGAACCATAATTCAAAAAGACACGTGCACCCCAATGTTCATTGCAGCACTATTTACAGTACCCAGGTCATGGAAGCAACCTAAATGCCCATCGACAGACGAATAGATAAAGAAGATGTGGCACATATATACAATGGAATATTACTCAGCCATAAAAAGAAACGAAATTGAATTCTTTGTAATGAGGTGGATGGAGCTAGAGTCTGTCATACAGAGTGAAGTAAGTCAGAAAGAGAAAAACAAATATCGTATATTAACGCATGTATGTGGAATCTAGAAAAATGGTACAGATGAACTGGTTTGCAAGGCAGAAATAGAGACACAGATGTAGAGAACAAACATATGGACACCAAGGGGGGAAAGGGGGGGTGGGATGAACTGGGAGATTGGGATTGACACATATACACTAATATGTATAAAATAGATAACTAATGAGAACATGCTGTATAGCATAGGGAACTCCACTTTGCTGTACAGTAGAAACTAACACAACATTGTAAAACAACTATACCCCAATAAAAAAAAAAGTTTCACCTCATGAAAATACATTCAGAAACGTGAATACCTATTTCCTTCTCATCCCTCACACTTCCATAGGAAAGCAAATGTCATTGTAAATGTATTAAAGTTGGGCTTCCCTGGTGGCGCAGTGGTTAAGAATCTGCCTGCCAATGCAGGGGACAGGGGTTTGAGCCCTGGTCTGGGAAGATCCCACATGCCACGGAGCAACTAAGCCCCGGTGCCACAACTACTGAGCCTGCGCGTCTGGAGCCTGTGCTCTGCAACAGGAGAGGCCGCGACAGTGAGAGGCCCGTGCACCACGATGAAGAGTGGCCCCCGCTCACCACAGCTGGAGAAAGCCCTTGCACAGAAACGAAGACCCAACACAGCCAAAAATAAATAAATTAATTAATTTTTAAAAAATGTATTAAAGTTATTTTCTACCCTTTACCCAATTAGGTAATTTTTTTTTCCAATTAGGTAATTCTTAATTCTTTGATTTGAAATAAAAAATTGTCTCATGATGTGCTCTGAAGAAAAGCCTTGAATAGGTTTGGATTATTGGCTTTGGGGGAATTAATCAGGGCTTTACATACACTTACAGAATAGAAACATAGCCAGGGAATATGTTATGACCACTTACAGCTGTGCTCTTTTAAGTTCAGTTGAATAAAATTAAAAACTTGAAGTTATGAATGACAAATTTCAGCCCTGAAATAATGTGTACTGTGAAGTTCCAGCCACCTGGTAATGATCATACCTGAAGCTGCCCAACTGGGCTAGACCTTCCATGGGAATATTTTCTGCTCCCTCTTACAATCACTGTGATTTAAATAATCTTTGTTATACATGTTGCCTTGTCATACATGTCACCTTGTCATACATGTCAAGGGAGACCAGATGCGTTAATCAGTATACAGTATTAAGTTCCCTCCAAACTTTAAGAGGGCATAATCCTTCCTAATATAGCATATGTTTAAGGGCATTTGCTCCCAAGTGATACATCTCAATTTCTCCCACCTGCTCTCTGCCCACCTTACTGCTCCAACTCTTAGCTATCTTCTACCCTTACTTCCTCCCACTCCTTACCCATTCTCTCCTTGCCCATGCCTAGGAGGCTAATGGCTCCCAGCAAGAAAGCCCAGGCTAAATGCTGATATTCTCTTCTTCTCAAGTGAACCCAATCAGCCAGCACATATCTTGTGAGAACATCTAAAGTACTCAGGTGCCTGGCACTATGGGGAAGAAAAGCTGAATGCAATTACATTCCCACACTCAGTGCACTTACAATCTAGTTGGAAGGACAAAGCATGTTCATGAGGAAAGATAACTAGAAAGACAAAGCAGGGGACAGTGAAGTACTTCCTGACTCAAAACTCCAGGAAGACTTCACACTATACCACAAAGCTACAGTAATCAAGACAGTATGGTACTGGCACAAAAACAGAAATATAGGTCAATGGAACAGGATAGAAAGCCCAGAGATAAACCCACACACATACGGTCACCGTATCTTTGATAAAGGAGGCAAGCATATACAGTGGAGAAAAGACAGCCTCTTCAATAAGTGGTGCTGGGAAAACTGGACAGCTACATGTAAAAGAATGAAATTAGAACACTCCCTAACACCATACACAAAAATAAATTCAAAATGGATTAAAGACCTAAATGTAAGGCCAGACACTGTAAAACACTTAGAGGAAAACATAGGCAGAACCCTCTGTGACATAAATCACAGCAAGATCCTTTTTGACCCACCTCCTAGAGAAATGGAAATAAAAACAAAAATAAACAAATGGGACCTAATGAAACTTAAAAGCTTTTGCACAGGGCTTCCCTGGTGGCGCAGTGGTTGAGAATCTGCCTGCCAATGCAGGGACACGGGTTTGGGCCCTGGTCTGGGAAGATCCCACATGCCGCGGAGCAACTAAGCCCGTGAGCCACAACTACTGAGCCTGCGCGTCTGGAGCTTGTGCTCCGCAACAAGAGAGGCCACGACAGTGAGAGGCCCGCACACTGCAATGAAGAGTGGCCCCCGCTCGCTGCAACTAGAGGAAAGCCCTCGCACAGAAACGAAGACCCAACACAGCCAAAAATAAAATAAATAAATAAATAAAAATTAAAAAAAAAAAAAAAGCTTTTGCACAGCAAAGGAAACCATAAACAAGACGAAAAGACAACTGTCAGAATGGGAGAAAATATTTGCAAATGAAGCAACTGACAAAGGATTAATCTCCAATATTTACAAGCAGCTCAGGCAGCTCAATATCAAAAAAAAAAAAACAACCCAATCCAAAAATGGGCAGAAGACCTAAACAGACATTTCTCCAAAGAAGATATACAGATTGCCAACAAACACATGAAAGGATGCTCAACATCACTAATCATTAGAGAAGTGCAAATCAAAACTACAATGAGGTATCACCTCACACCAGTCAGAATGGCCATCATCAAAAAATCTACAAACAATAAATGCTGGAGAGGGTGTGGAGAAAAGGGAACCCTCTTGCACTGTTGGTGGGAATGTAAATTGATACAGCCACTATGGAGAAGAGTATGGAGGTTCCTCATAAAACTAAAAATAGAACTACCACATGACCCAGCAATCCCACTACTGGGCATATACCCTGAGAAAACCATAATTCAAAAAGAGTCATGTACCACAATGTTCATTGCAGCTCTATTTACAATAGCCAGGACATGGAAGCAACCCAAGTGCCCATCGACAAATGAATGGATAAAGAAGATGTGGCACATATATACAATGGAATATTACTCAGCCATAAAAAGGAATGAAATTGAATTATTTGCAGTGAGGTGGATGGACCTAAGATCTGTCATACAGAGTGAAGTAAGTCAGAAAGAGAAAAACAAATACCGTATGCTAACACATATATATGGAATCTAAAAAAAAAAAAAAGGTAATGAAGAACCTAGGGGCAGGACGAGAATAAAGTCGCAGACCTACTGGAGAATGGAGTTGAGGACACAGGGAGGGGGAAGGGTAAGCTGGGGCAAAGTGAGAGAGTGGCATGGACATATATACACTACCAAATGTAAAATAGATAGCTAGTGGGAAGCAGCCGCATAGCACAAGGAGATCAGCTCAGTGCTCTGTGACCACCTAGAGGGGTGGAATAGAGAGGGTGGGAGGGAGACGCAAGAGGGAAAAGATATGGGGATATATGTATATGTATAGCTGATTCACTTTGTTATACAGCAGAAACCAACACAACACTGTAAAGCAGTTATACTCCAATAAAGATGTTAAAAAAAAAAACTCCAGGCAAAGTTAGAGTTAGGCAGGTTCTATGCAAGACTAAAAGGCAGCCAGATTGACCCCCAAAATGGGAAGAAGTGGTCCCAGGGCATTTTCCAAGCTGAGGTCCATCCTCCAACATTAAGGGCCATACATCCTGAGTATCATGCTGGTCACTCCCAGGTGGGTGGATCTTTGAGAGTCATGATGTCAAAATGACTATTCAGAACATTCCAGTCACCCTTGAGCATGGGGCGGAGGGGGACTCTGCCACACAGCTGGGTGCCTCACTGAACAGTGCCTTGTACCGTGGGAAAGCTGTCCCTCTGGTGGCCAAATACCCGGTGCCGATACCTTGGTGTTGCTCTCTTCTTCCAGTCAGGTCCACCGTCATGTGTACAGTGGGCTGCTCTTACAGGCTCGGGCTGAAAACATCAGAGTTGCCTGAGAGTCCTGACCAACCCCACCCCCAAATACAAGTTCTTATAAGTAAGAGAAAAGAGTGGGCTTCTGGGGTGTGGGGCTGTTTTCTGGCCTCCAGAAACAAAGTATATTAGGCCTGGAAGGAAAAGGTATATGCTGAATAAAACTCTCCCCCAGACAGCCATGTGGTAGGTACCACACAGCAGGATACACACAATATATTGAAGAAACTTAAACACATGAAAAATCACATTATTTTTCTTTTGGAAGTAATACTCCATGTTCTCACTGTATTCACTACCTTTCACCTACTGCCTTTGGAATGCAGTTCATTGGAGTCATAATAGTGACCTTCTGGGTTCTTTTGGCTAGTCTAATAATTAAAAATTGACAGAAGACAGATTAACAGGAGAAAAAAAAATGTAATTCGTATGTACAGAGATCTCATACAAATAGGACCTAAGAAGAGACCAAGGCAGGCAGCTTTTACCTTTTTAGACAAAGAAAGAATAAATCTGTGAGGAATTGACAGGACAAAGAAACTTAGGCTTGGATGCTTAATTAGTGAAGAATATAAGCAGAGTTTGGGTTTGGGGTAGTAAACTAGTAAAGAAGTAACAGAGTTTGTTTGTACAGGCTTCTCAGCCCTGAATTCCCTGTCTCTGGTGATAAAGATGTCTCTCTCCTGGTACACAGACAGTAAATTTTGCATGGGAGAATTATTTCCTGCTTTCAAGAAGGACAGAGAAGAGGAGGGTCAAAGTGTTCTCACATCAGCTGTTTCTCAAGTGACTTTAATTCAAAATAATCAATATGCCACTGTGGCATGTTTTGGGGTGGCCTGCTCTGAGCCCCAGCAATAGAAATCACATTATTACTTTAAATGTCTTATCTGATCACTCTGTAAACCAAGTTTAATAATTGGTCTCTCTGTGTTTTCTGAAAGTAATGAAGGTTCCTGCCAAGATACAAAACAACAGATGGTACAAAATAAGCTCAAACTGATAAAACAACAGGTACATGAGTTACCACAACTGAATTCAGCAATAAGATCTGCCTGGTCATCTTCTCAGTGCGACTCTAAAAAAAGAACAATTTGGTATTTAATCCTGAACCAAGATTTGTGGAAATCCCAAAAGAAGTCATTTGGCTCTTCCAAGAACATGAGCCTCCAGAGGCGAGGGACTGTATTACAGTCAACAACACGAGACAAAAATATACCAAAGAAACACTTAACGATGAAAGAGTATACAAACACAGCTTTGGATTTATTCTATAAAGAATTTTCCTTCTTTTTTGCCTTTTACAAAAACACACCAAAATGTGAAAATTGTAAGAGTTCCTGGCCTGACTGACACTCTGATTACGGGCTGTGAGACCCTGAGCAGAGGATCCAGTTGAGCCATGCCCAAACTCCTGACACAAGGAAACTATGATATAATACATTTGTGTTGGTTTAAGCAGCTAAGTTTGTGGTACAGCAATAGAAAACTAACACATAGGTTGCAATGGGCTGAGTCAAAGTCCAGATATATGGATGTAAAAGGCCTAAGTTTCCCTGTCATTACCTAGATCAAACAAGTTTCATCTCCTCTTCCTATGCCAACAAGTGATGACTTTCTGGATTGCAATGTGGTAGATGGAATAGCTGACCAGGGATGTTCATGTCCGAATCCCTGTATCCTGCGAATATGTTATCTTATATGCCATCTGCAAAGAGGGACTTTGCACATATAATTAAGGTTATGGACCTTAACATAGGGAAATTATCCTGGATTAGCTGGATGGGGCTAATCTAACCACATGAGTTCTTCAAAGTCAAGAACTTTCTCTGGCTGGAGGCAAGAGAGATGTAGCAGATAGAGCAGTTGGAGAGTCAAAATGTAAGAGGAACTTGACCAGCTCTTGTTGAAGGAAGGCCACATGAAAAGCATGAGAAGGGGGACTTCCCTGGTGGCGCAGTGGTTAAGACGCTGTGCTCCCAATGCAGGGGGCCCAGGTTCGATCCCTGGTCAGGGAACTAGATCCCACATGCATGCTGCAACTAAAGAGTTCGCATGCCACAACTAAGGAGCCCGCCTGCCACAACTAAGACCCAGTGCAACCAAATAAGTAAATAAATATTAAAAAAAAAAGAAGAAAGAAAAGCATGAGAAGGAATGAGGGCAGTGTCTAGTAGCAAAAACTGACTCCCAGCTGACAGACAACAAGGAAGCGAGGTCTTCAGTCCCACACCACAAGGAACTGAATCTGGCTAACAATCTGAATGACCTTGGGAGTAAATTTATCCCCAAAGCCTCCAGGAAGGAACGCAGCTGACACCTTGATTTCAGCCTTGTGACACTCAACAGAGGATCTAGCTGAGCTACATTTTACCTGGGCTGCCAACCCACACAGAACTGGGAGAGAATAAATTTGTGTTACTTTAAGTGACTACGTTTGTGGTAATTTGCTATGGCAGCAATAGCAAATTAATACACAGTGTTCAGGAAGATTCTGAGGCTATATCTGGGTACCGTGGGAAAGTGCTCAATGACTAATCAAACATATGCGCCAGGGAAACAAGAGAGAGGTGACTTATATGGTCTCCATTTGTGACCCATGATCTCCATGCTCTGCTCAGGGGTAGAAGTCACCTAGCTATTCCTTCTGCCTGCAACGCCTTCCCCCCAGATATCTGCAACAGCTTGCTCTCTTGCCCTCTTCAGGACTTTCCTCAAAAACAATTCACCAGGGGGCCTTTTCTGCCCACCCCAACTAAAATTTCATCCCCTACCCCCTTCCTGGAAACCTTTTACACCATGTCCCTGCTCCATTTCTTCTCTTTAGCTCTCCTCACTTCACAATGTCCTTATTTATTTTGCGTATTCCCTGCCTGTATCCCCACCAGCAGAATGAAAGCTCCATGCAGACAGAGGTTTTTGTGTCTTTTGTACACTGTTGTATCCCCAGAACCTAGAAGAGTGCCTGGCATATTAATCTCTGTTGAAATAAAATTACCATTAAAATGAAGAGGCTTTTATCCTGGTTTGTCAAGTTCACACATCCCAACATCTTATAGGGAAAGAATCTCCATATAATTGCAGCTGGCACACATTCCCATGGTGGAGCCTGGTCTCCTATCACAGCTGGCAGCACAGCGGGAGCAAGTCACCACATCCCTCATCAGGTCCAAGGAGGACGGGAGGAGAAAATGGTCATAAGTTGCAGATGATTCTTCCTACACTAGTTCTTTAAACTGGGAGGAAGCTAAACAGATAACAGGGTTGGATGTCAAGTCATTTCAAACGCACAGGAACAACAACGCCCCGGCACAACTTTCACCTGTATTTCAAAAATTTTTATATGTTGTCATATTTGCTTTCTCTGTCTCCTGAACCTTGCAAAAATAGTTACAGTTGTCATGACATTTATAACTCTAAAAACTTCCACTATACATCTCTTTAAAAAAGGAAATGTTCTTGGGACTTCCCCGGTGGTGCAGTGGTTAAGAATCCGCCTGCCAATGCAGGGGACAGGGGTTTGAGCCCTGGTCTGGGAAGATCCCACATGCCACGGAGCAACTAAGCCCGTGCGCCACAACTAGTGAAGCCCGCGCACCTAGAGCCCATGCTCCGCAACAAGAGAAGCCACTGCAACGAGAAGCCCACGCAGCACAACGAAGAGTAGCCCCAGCTCACCGCAACTAGAGAAAGCCCACGCACAGCAACGAAGACCCAACACAGCCATAAATAAATAAATAAATTAATTAATTAATTTTTAAAAAAAGGAAATGTTCCTACATAACCACAATGCTATTACATCTTAATAAAATTAACAATAATGTAATAATATTAGCATATATCTAGTCCATATTCCAATTTCCACAATTGTCCCAAATGTCTTCTATAGCTATTTTTAGAATAGGTATCTGTTTCATGCATTGCATTTGTTTTGCATTTAGATGCAAAGATGTTGAATGATTTTACAACTTCCTGTATTCATCAGTTTTCTTAGTCACCTCTAGTTAACTCTAGTAAAGTAGTTGTCTAGGTATTACTAGTTATCTCTAGTACTAATATTTCATTCCAACAAGAAATATAAATTTAGGCTTGAGAGGATGGTGTCTTTCAGCTTGGGGACTTTACGTTATACAAATGAGCCAAAAATGGCCTCTGTCTATTGGCCGCTAGGTGTTTACTTCTTCACTGGAGGCTGAGACCCATTACCTCAAAAGCCTGCTGGAGCCAAACAAATTTTTACACATCCAATTGTTTAAAACATATCCAAATTAACCATATTTTTATCCATTTAGAGCCTGGCTGTTTTACCTTCCCCATGAAATTGTGCCTAACATCTGCTAGCCATCAGTAAGATGAGTCCTGGGCCAATAAGACCACAAGCCACTGCTGCCCTTTGGTGCTCTCTGACCCAGATACTCTCTACGGTGCTGCAAAACAACATCTACAAGTCATCTTTCTGGTTTAGTCTAGGTAGCTTTAGTTAACAAATTACCTAGATTCCACTGGATATCTGTACAATCAACTCGTTACTAGAACAAGGAATAAGAATTTAGACAGAAGATTGTGGTCTTCACCTTACTGGTTTGGACTGGTTATTCTAGTTATCACTAGTTATCTATAGCTAACAAATCATCTAGGTCCCCTTACATATCTATGGTACTGTGGATGAAAACTGTCGCCTGCCATATCAGTAAACAAGGGATGTTGCAGCCATCAAGCCAGCAGTCACTACAGCCACCCACAACGGTGCACCCTGAGGGGATTCAGGATGGAGAAAAGCAGGAAACTGGCCCTAGATAGCTAAGGTGCCTATCAAAGGAATGACTTCAATGAGCCCAGAATTTTGCATCTTCCCATACAGAGAGAAGCGCGTCTCAGTAACTTGCGATGTATGGTTTCTTTAATTAACAGTAATCTTTTGATGTTCTGACTGCCTGGTTTTTGTTGCAAAAACCCCTGTATATCGTGGCTCCTCCTTTACCTCTTTGGAGCGGTCCCTCAGAGCGGTCTGAGAAGCTGTCTTCGGGGCTGAAGTCCTCAGTTTTGTCTACCAAATAAAACATAATTCTCAACATTTAGGTTGTGCATTTTTTTCAGTCGACAGTACTAACTCATTATTCCAAAAGAAAATAAGAATTTACATTTTAAAAGAATGTATTTTTCAGCTTTCTGACATCAATGAGTATTAGTAGTTATCTCTAGATATCTCCTGTAAACTAGTTATCTATGTACCACTATTCATCTCAGACTTACGAGTTCTTTCAACACGAAATATAAAGTTAGATTGAGAAGAATATGTTTTCCAATTCAGGGCTTCAACTCCATATACCAATATTGTTTAGGTAATTAGTAACCTAAGTTCTATTATTTAGCTATATTATTAACTCATTAATCTACCAGGAGAAAAAGAATTTAGGGTCCAGAAGAACCTACATTTAAGCTCCTAACTTCAACTACTTATCCTAGATATCTCTAAGTAACTAGACACCTAGTGCCAATGTCTATAGTACGAAATCATTATTCCAACAAAAATTAAGACTAATATTATTCTATTGCAATAAAATACACATAAATAAAACTTAGCATCTTAACCATTTTTAAGGGTATAGTTCAGGGGCATTAAGTACATTCACATTGTTGTGCAGCCATCACCACCATCCATCTCCAGAATTTTTTCACCTTCCCAAACTCCATACAAAAACTCCCAAATACCACTTCTCCCAGCCTTTGGGGACTATCGTTCTACTTTCTGTCCCTATAAATTTGACTACTCTGGGTATCTCATATAAATGGAATCATACAATATTTGTCCTTTTGTGTCCGGCTTATTTCGTTTAGCTTAACGTCTTCAAGCTTCATTCATGTTGTAGCATGTGTCAGAATTTCACTCCTTTTTAAGGCTGAATAATATTCTATTGTATGTATACATCACATTTTGTTTGCCCATTCATCTGTCGATGGACATTTGGGTTGTTTCCATCTTTTGGCTATTGTGATTAATGCTGCTATGAATGTGTATTCAAGTCCTTGCTTTCAGTTCTTAGGGAACCGCTGTGGAATTGCTGGATCATGTGATAATTCTATGTTTAATTTTTTGAGGAACCACTATACCTTTTCTCATAGTGGCTGCACCATTTATATTCCAACCAGTAATACACAGGGTTTCAACTTCTCCACATCTTCACCAACACTTATTTTCTGTTTTGTTGGTAACAACTATCCTACTGGGTGTGAAGTGGTATCTCATTGTGGTTTTGATAAGCACTAACAGTTAAGAAGAATGTTTTTAGCCTTCTGGCTTCAAATTTTTATTCTGTTTTTATATGATTATCTCTATTTAAATCTTACCTAATCAATTGTCATTTTCTACATTACTAACTGAATATTCAAAACATAAGAACTGAGCAGAGTGGTTACTAATAGTTATCTTATTACTGATGCAGCATTTCAGTGAGAAATGAGACGTTTGGGTTGAGAAGATTGTGTTTTCCACATTCTGGCTACAAGTACTTATCTGTAGTTGTCTGTAGTTAGGTAGTTACCTCATTACCAGTAGTTATCCATAGTACTAAATCTTTATTCCCACAAGAGATAAGACTGTGCTGTGAGGAGTGGTTTTCAATGTCCAGATTTATACAGATTCCTGGTTTTCTCTAGCTATCCATAGTAGACAAATTACCTAGGTACCAACAGTTATCTATAGTCTAACTCATTACTGCAACAAGAACTAATATTTAGTTTTGAGAGAAATGGATTTCAGCTTCGTGGCTTCAAATTATTCTTCTAAGGAATATCTAGTTTCCCCTAATTAAGTAAATAGATAGGTAGCACTACTCACTGATAATACTCATTATTATCACAAGAAATAAAAGACATATTTCAGAATAATGTTTTTCTTTTTCTTTTTTTCTTTTTTTGGCCGTGCAGCATGTGGGATCTTAGTTCCCCCACCAGGGATCGAACCCGTGCTTCCCACAGTGGAAGTGCGAGCCCTAACCACTGGACCACCAGCGGAAGTCCCAGAATAATGTTTTTCTTAACAGCCTCATCTAAAGTATTTATTCCACTTGTTTCTAGTTGCCTTCATTTAACTAATTACCTAGGTACCACTAGAAAACCATACTCTTTGCTCATTTTTCCACAAGTAATTTGTATTTAAATTTGAAAAAAAGACGTGTTTTCCAGGTTCTGGACATCTGTAAGTTTTTCTACTTATCTCTACCCATTTCTAGTTATCTAGCACCCTAGGGACACTCAGTTATCTGTAGTGTTATCTGACTTTCCCAACAAGAAATAAGCAGGTAGAGCTGAGAAGAATATGTTTTTCAACTTCCTGGATTCAACTAACTATTCTACCTATCACAGTCACCTTTAGTTTACTTGTTGGAATCCTGGAAGTGAAATAGTGGAGCTAAAATAGAGTTCTTCACTGGATTTCCTGACTGGTAAGCCCAAGTTGGTCTCATTTGACTTCCCGTAGCCCATGACATGGACTGGGGTTCCCAAAACCTTGAGTGGACACCTCAGGAGTCAGTTGCTATGATAACATAACCCTCATGACATACCCCTCATCCTAAGAATGCTGTAAGACATTATTTTTACTTTGGGATTCATTTGAGACTTTCCACTCCCTCCCATTAAGCCAAAGCAGTAGGGTGTCCCAGTGAGAGTGAATCCTTAAATTCGCCAGATCATCTTTCTTAGCAGGCATATTCTCATTTTCCTTTGTGGAACCCTTACACAAGATACCTTCATTCGGCAAAAGAGACAAAGTTCACAGACCCTGCAGTAAAAGGCTGGCAACCACAGAGAACCAGTCCCATTGGGTCATGTGTCTCTTCCAGGCAAAGTGCCTTTGTTTTCTGTACCTAGCTTAAAGGAAGAGACCACGGTGGTCTCCACACTGCAAGGGACTTTTGGGGTCATCCAGTTCACATCCTTCATTTTACAGATTTGGAACATAGGCTCAGAGCAGTGGAGTGGCCAGCCCAAGAAAGCACACAGAGTTCATCCCAGAGAAGACCAGCCTTTTGGTGGCCATGCCCTCCACTGGGCCTTGTATCATCCAGCTACGGGCAGTGCACATCAGCCCAGGTTCAGCTCCTCAGCACTTAAACCTCCATCCTGCCCAAGAACTCTTTCCTTCAAAGGGCTGAAGACTCAAAGCTCCCACCAAGGCCTGATCATGGAGCCATTTTACCTCTAAGAAAAGGAATCAACCTCCCCTGCAGAGGCATTCGGCCTCCTGATGTCCACAGTTTCAGGCCCTGAGAGTGATGCAATTTGTACCCTCCTCACAAAAGGCTGAGTGTGCTTCCATTACAACAGCCCTCACTTCTCCCAATCTCCTTGCAAAGCCAAGTCTGCCAACTAGCGGCATGACCCATGATCAAGACCCAGCCCTAAGCTTGTGCTGAATTTGCTTTTTTAGGAAAGGAGGATAATGGAAACTGTCATTAGGCAATTAATACACACTTTGAAGTTGATAATTTATGGTTTGCCTTGATCAATGTCACACTTGCTTCTTCTCAGATATCAGCATGAAGCTATTGGGCGGGGACCCTGGGTGCGATGGTGTAAATATAATTTTCAACTGCAGTGAGCTGTCTCCACCTACCCACGCCCCCCCCACCACGCCAAGGGTAGGTCTTAAGGTAAATGTCTGAATTCCTAACATTTACATGCCAATATTTTAGACTCCAGACGTACAAAACACATCTCCTACCCACACACTTGCTTTCAAAATCAAGGGACACAAGACACTGAAGTGGTGGCATTCAGGCACGGGTATGTAATTGATATGCCTAGACCCACTTGAAGCACGGCCCCCAGACAAAATTAGAGCTGCTATTGAGAATTGCAGGTTTGGAGCACCACCTCCTCCTATTCCAGGCCCAAGAATCTTGGTTTAGGAAAAAAAAATGGAGACAAGGTAGAGACCAAAGAAAAGTCTCTGTCCACCTCTCCCTTGAACAAGAGAGACAAAGGGTGAAACAAAGGATATTTTTTCATAGTAAGTGGAAAGGAGGCTCTAGGGGAAAAAGAAATCGATGTCAACAGCTGGGCCCAGAGCTATCGATCCGGTTTAGGGAGCTGGGTATTGAGGGGGGCTGGCAGCTCAGCACGTCCTCTGGATAGTAGTCAGGGGGGTACAAGGAGATGGCTCTGGCTGGCTGGGCTTTCTAAGAGAAAGGAAAAACAGGACTCAGGTTCATGTGCAGATGAGTTCCTTACATCCCCTTCCACAGTCCCCATCACAAGGTCAAGCAACAGAGCTCTTTTTTCTTTTTTTCTCTCTTGCCTACCCTCCTTTTAACGCAACTGGTCACCTTAAGGGATTTCACCAGGACTGAAATATTCATAAGGAAGGAGGGAAAGTCAAAACGGAGCGGTGGGGCAGGGCAGGGCGGGGGGGGGGGCGCTCACTGTGACTGGCCCTAGCCCAGGTTCCCAACCCCAGCACCTCAAAAAACATCCAGAATGGTCTTATTTCTTCATTTTAACAAGAAGAAATTCCTAAGAATATCCAATTAGGGAATTCCCTGGTGGTCCAGTGGTTAGGACTCTGCACTTTGACTGCCGGGACCTGGGTTCAATCCCTGGTCGGGGAACTAAGATCTTGTAAGCCATGTGGCGTGGCCAAAAATAAAAAATAAAATAAAAAATAAAGAATATCCAATTAATTCTGTGGGCCCACCCACCACATCAAAACCTTAACTCCAACAGGGAGTCAGACAGAAATATTGCCAGGTACTAAATTGGTTCTGTTATTTATTTAACATAGAGACTTAGACTTCAGGGGTCTCTGTGACCAAACCTGCCCTTCCATTAGATGAATGCATTCTATAGTTTCAAAACTCTGCTTAACACTCAGTTTAAAAGAGTGTTCATCTCGTACACTGTTTTTTGGGTTTTTCAAAAATATTTATTTATTTATTTGGCTGCACCAGGTCTTAGTTGCGGTATGCAGGATCTTCGCTGCTGCATGTGGGATCTTTAGTTGTGGCATGTGAACTCTCAGTTGCGGCATGTGAGATCTAGTTCCCTGACCAGGGATTGAACCTGGGCCCCTGCATTGGGAGCGCAGAGTCTTAGCCACTGGACCACCAGGGAGGTTCCTCATACACTGTTGATGGGGTGTAAATCGGTGCAGCCACTATGGAAAACAGTATGGAGGTTCCTTAAGAAACTAAAAATAGAACTACCATATGACCCAGCAATTCCACTCCTGGTTATATATCGAAAAAAACAAAAACTCTAATTTGAAAAGGTACATGCACCCCAGTGTTCATAGCAGCACTATTTATTTACAATAGCGAAGACATGGAAGCAACTGAAATGTCCATCCACTGACAAATGGATTAAGAAGATGTGGTATATATATACAATGGAATATTACTCAGCCATAAAAAAGAATGAAATTCTGCCATTTGCAACAACATGCATGAACCTAGAGAATATTATGCTTAGCAAAATAAGTCAGACAGAGAAAGACAAATACTATATGATATCACTAACATGTGGAATCTAAAAAATAATACAAATGAACCTATATACAAAACATAAATAGACTCACAGACATAGAAAACAAACTTATGGTTACCAAAGGGGAGAGGGAAGGGGGAGGGATAAATCAGGAGTATGGGATTAACAGATACAAACTACTATACATAAAATAGATAACCAACAAGGACTTACTATATAGCACAGGGAACTATACTCAATATCTTATAATAACCTATAATGGAATATAATCTGCAAAAAAGAAAAACGTATCACTATGCTGTACACCTGAAACTAACACAATATTGTAAATCAACTATACTTCAATTTAAAAAAAAAGAAAAAGAAAAAAAGAAGGCTGACCACACCACAATGGGAGTGTGAAGAGATAAGGAAAGAGAGCTCATAGTCATGAGGCAGCCGTCCAAGAATAGTAACCAAATCCAAGGCCAGAAATTGAAGTCCATGAGCCTCACCCTGCTCCTTCTCACCATTCCTTCCCCTGAGAACCATGAGAAGACTTTAATCCACAGGAAACAGACCAATGGTAATTTCAATAGCTCTTAACACTCCCTTGCCATTCCAGGGCCTTTTGCACAAGCACGGCTTGCTCTCCCTTACCACTGGTAGTCCTGTAATATTGTACAGCAATGTCTCAATTATGTAGAATCATACTAGGAGGTAATTTTGGTTCATAGGATTGCATATTTATTGCAGGAAAAGGCAAATTGCCAGGAAAGAGTCTTTTTCTTCTTTTGTTGAGTTTTTATCTTTTTTATTTTTCCTACTGTTTCCATTGTAACCATTCAGAGAAAAGTCCCAGGGTTCAGCACACATTCTGTCAAATTTTCTAGCTGTAGTCTTCTGACAATGAAATCTGATCTCCAGAACGATGACTCTGAGACACTGCAACCTCACAGCGGATTCCCAGAACATGTCACGCTCATTGCTGACCCTACAGTTTGCTTGTTCTGTTCCTCTTCCCCCTTTTTCATCTAGCCAATTCATTCAGGTCTTGCCTTATTCTCCTTTCGTTCTTCCTCCTTCCTTTTTCATCCTAGCCTGCCCATCTGGTGTCTCCCCTCCCTGAACTTCTACAACCCTGAAGGGTGGATCACTCATTTGGCAAGAAAGGTCATAAACAATGGCCTCCCAATGAAACTTAACTGTTTTGTGATGTAAATCCTGTGTCCCTTACCTGCACAGTTAAGTACCTGAAGTACCCACTGAGTCTTTAGCTTTTTTGTTTCCCTCAATACAGCTAGCTAGGTGGTGCTTTACAATCATGAATAATGACAATCAAAACAGCTACAATTGGGGCTTCCCTGGTGGCGCAGTGGTTGAGAATCTGCCTGCCAATGCAGAGGAGACGGGTTCGAGCCCTGGTCTGGGAAGATCCCACATGCCGCGGAGCAACTGGGCCCGTGAGCCACAGTTACTGAGCCTGCGCGTCTGGAGCCTGTGCTTCGCAACAAGAGAGGCCGCGATAGTGAGAGGCCCGCGCACCGCGATGAAGAGTGACCCCCGCTTGCTGCAACTAGAGAAAGCCCTCGCACAGAAACGAAGACCCAGCAGAGCCATAAATAAGTAAATAAATAAATAAATTTTTTAAAAAAACAGCTACAATTTTCTGAGGGCTTAATGTGTACAAAGTACTGTGTTAAGCAATATGCATGAATTACCATTGTTCTTTTTTGCAGAGGAGAAAACTAACGCAGAGAGAGGTTAAATCAGCAGTCCCCAACCTTTTTCACACCAGGGACTGGTCCTGTGGAAGACAATTTTTCCATGGACTGGGGGATGGGGGGGTGTGGGCGATGATTCAGGTGGTAATGCGAGCCATGGGGGGAATGGGGAGCAGCAGATGAAACTTCCCTCGCTCACTTGCTGCTCACTTCTTGCTGTGGGCCTGGTTCCTAACAGGCCTCGGCCCAGTACCGTCCTTGGCTCAGGGGTAGGGGACCCCTGGGTTAAATAATATGCCTAAAGTCACACAGCTGACAAGTGGCTACAACAGAATTCATTGAATCAAATATTCAATTCATTTCAAGAAATTCTTTGAATTTGAGAGAAAATGCACTAGGGCAGCGGTCCCCAACCTTTTTGGCACCAGGGACCAGTTTCATGGAAGACAATTTTTCCACGGATGGGGGAAGGGGGGATGGTTCAGGCGGTAATGCGAGCGATGGGGAGCAATGGGAGCGATGCGGGGGATAGGGAGCTGCAAATGAAGCTTCACTCGCTTGCCCATCGCTCACCTCCTGCTGTGTGGCCCGGATCCTAACAGGCCTCGGACCTACCAGTACCAGTCCATGGCCCCGGGGGTTGGGGACCCCTGCACTAGTGAATGTTTTCACATTTCTTTTTTTTTTTAATTCGTTAATTTACTTATTTATTTTTGGCTGAGTTGGGTTTGTTGCTGCGCGCAGGCTTTCTCTAGTTGCGGCGAGTGGGGGCTACTCTTTGTTGCGGTGCGCGGGCTTCTCATTGCAATGGCTTCTCTTGTTGCGGAGCATGGGCTCTAGGCACACAGGCTTCAGTAGTTGTGGCTCGCGGGCTCTAGAGCGCAGGCTCAGTAGTTGTGGCGCACAGGCTTACCTGCTCCACGGCATGGGATCTTCCTGGACCAAGGCTCGAACCCATGTCCCCGGCACTGGCAGGCGGATTCTTAACCACTGCGCCACCAGGGAAGCCATTCACATTTCTTTTCAATAGGACAGATGGAAATAAACAAAAAACATAGGTTGTGTGTTCATTCTCAGCTCATCATAACATTTCATTGACCAGAATAACCCCATACCTTAGACATTCTGCTGAATTAAGGATTCACTTTAATATATCACCATGCAATCCTTCTGTATAAAAATTAAGCAGATTAAACCATTGGGCATGAACCAGGTATTTCTCATTTATTCTTGTACCTGCATCAATTAAATGAATTCCCTTTACTTTAAACTATCTTTTTTTTTTAATTAATTTATTTATTTATTTATTTATGGCTGTGTTGGGTCTTCGTTTCTGTGCGAGGGCTTTCTCTAGTTGTGGCGAGCGGGGGCCACTCTTCATCGCGGTGCGCAGGCCTCTCACTATCGCGGCCTCTCTTGTTGCGGAGCACAGGCTCCAGACGCGCAGGCTCAGTAACTGTGGCTCACGGGCCCAGTTGCTCCGCGGCATGTGGGATCTTCCCAGACCAGGGCTCGAACCCGTGTCCCCTGCATTGGCAGGCAGATTCTCAACCACGGCGCCACCAGGGAAGCCCTAAACTATCTTTTTTTTGTTATTCATTTATTCATCCATTTATTCTCTGTCTTAGGATTTAAGGCAACATATAACATATAAGACATACATACAATAAGAAAAAAAAAATGAAAAGTGGTGTTTTTTTTAAGTTAGTGGATTAAGCTGTTATTTTTCAAAGAAAACACAATGTCCCTTTCCCTATGTCAACGGTAAGCAGTGTGTGAACACACAATATTATGGAAATATAGAACTCTCACACTTTAAAAAGCAAGATAAGAACTTCCAGTTTCCAGCCCCAAATGTAAAGGGTATGGAAGTCATTCTCATCTTCACAAGAAGAAGAAACTGAACAAACTAAAAACAACTCTTCTTAGATCAGAGAATTGAAGTCACAGGGCAAACTGCTGCCCTGAAAACTAGAGAGACAGACGGATAAAGAGAAACACAGTTTACCAGGAACAGAAGCCCAAGAGCAGAAACCCACAGTTGGAGCCAGTATGAGTAGGGACACATTACACTGTAATTGAGGAATTTCTAGAAGCTCAGTATGGACTACCTTGAGAGCTAACACTGAGGGCAGAGTTCCTTAAGGGGACTCCACACTCTCATGACTTTTACCTCTAGGAACCGCCACCAAGTTGTCATTGTAAAGATTGGAGAAAAATCCCCTCTTGCTTACAGCAAGGAGAGAGGAAAACTAACCTTCTTTTTTTTTCTGCTGCACCCCTTGGCTTGTGGGATTTCAGTTACCCGACCAGGGATTGAACCCGGGCTCTCGGCAGTGAAGGCAAGGAATCCCAACCACTGGACCACCAGGGAATTCCTGAAAAGTAACCATTTTGAAATATGTCCAGAGCTCTGTTTTCTTCAACAAAGACTTGCCCTGAAGGGAAACTATTTTACCAGAGCCTCAGTGACTTGGGTTTCACCAAAGCCCAGCTGACCAGGGGGCAAGGAAATACCCAATTCCAGCTCCTTCTAGCCTTCCTGTCTCAGCTAAAGGGAAGGGTGGGAAAGCTGAGAAGCACTTGTAAAGGTCATAGCCCAGGGAGATAGGCTCACTAAAAGACTGAGATCTAATCATAGGACTATAGACTGCTTCCCCTCCCCCCAAACTTACCACCACATCAGTAGTGCTCCTGTATAACAGTGAATGATAGCTGAAAAGAACTGCAAGCCTCAGACTCTATTTAAGAATAAGCCTTGAGGGCTTCCCTGGTGGCACCGTGGTTAAGAATCCACCTGCCGATGAAGGGGACACGGGTTCGAGCCCTGGTCCAGGAAGATCCCACATGCTGCGGAGCAACTAAGCCCATGTACCACAACTACTGAGCCTGTGCTCTAGAGCCCACGAGCCACAACTACTGAGCCCGTGTGCCACAACTACTGAACCCCGCACCTAGAGCCCATGCTCTGCAACGAGAGAAGCCACCGCAATGAGAAGCCAGTGCGCTGCAAGAAAGAGTAGCCCCTGCTCACCACAACTAGAGGAAGCCTGCGTGCAGCAACAAAGACCCAATGCAGCCAAAATTAAATAAATTAAATGAATAAATTTAAAAAAAAAAAGAATAAGCCTCGGGACTTCCCTGGTGGTGTAGTGGTTAAGACTCAGTGCTCCCAGTGCAGGGAGCCCAGTTCGATCCCTGGTCAGGGAACTAGATCCCACGTGCATGCTGCAACTAAAGAGCCTGCCTACTGCAACTAAGAAGCCCACCTGCCACAACTAAGACCTGGTGCAACCAAATAAATAAATAAATCTTAAAAAAAAAAAGAATAAGCCTCTAAGGAAACTCAAAGATGACAGGGGAAACAAAACAAGGACACTAGTGGAAATTTTAGCCTCTGACACCTACTACTAACAGCAAACACAGCCTAATTCTTAGCCAGATAAACACAAAACCTCACACCAAAAAACCATCTACTTCAGTTCTTTTATCCAGTACATCATGTCTGGCTTTCAACAAAAAATTATAATGCATGCTAAAAATTTTTAAAAAAAACATATTCTGAAGAGCTAAAACAAGCATCAGAACCAAACTGAAATATGGCATAGATATTTGGAATTATTTGATCTAGAATTTTTTTTTAATCTTTTTTTTTTTTTTTTTTGGCCACGTCATGCAGCTTGCGGAATCTTACTTCCCCGACCTGTCATCCAACCTGCACCCTTGGCAGTGAAAGCACAGAGTACTAACCACTGGACCACCAGGGAATTCCCTGATCTAGAATTTAAAATAACTATGATTAATATACTAAGGGCTGTAATGAAAAAAGTGGACAAAATGCAAGAACAGATGAGTAATGTAAGCTAAGAGATAAAAACTCTAAGGAAGAATCAAAAGGAAATGATAGAAATCAAAAACACTGTGACAGAAATGAAGAATGCCTTTGATGGGCTTATCAATAGACTGGACAAGCCAGGTAAGAATCAGTGAGGTAGGGCTTCCCTGGTGGTGCAGTGGTTGAGAATCTGCCTGCCAATGCAGGGGACATGGGTTCAAGCCCTGGTCCGGGAAGATCCCACATGCCATGGAGCAACTAAGCCTGTGTGCCACAACTACTGCGCCTGCACTCTAGAGCCCACAAGCTACAACTACTGAAGCCTGTGCGCCTAGAGCCCGTGCTCCGCAACAAGAAGCCACCTCAATGAGAAGCCCGTGCACCACAATGAAGAGTAGCCCCCACTTGCTGCAACTAGAGAAAAGCCCGCGCACAGCAACTGAGACCCAATGCAGCCAAAAATAAATAAATAAATAATTTTTTAAAAAAAGAATCAGTGGGGTAAAAGATATGACAATAGAAACATCCCAATAGACAATAGAAACATCCCAAAATGAAAAGCAAAGAGAAAAAAGAATTTTTTAAAAAACAGAACAGAATATGCAAGAACTGTAGACAATTTAAAAGGTATAACCTAGTGTAATGGGAATACCAGAAGGAGAAGCAAGTGAGAAAGGAATGAAAGAAATACTTTAACACTGGCAGAGAATTTTTCCAAGTTAATGGCAGACACCAAACAACAGATCCATGAAGTTCAAAGAACATCAAGAAGGATAAATATCCAAAAAACTACACTGAGGAATTTCATATTCAAACTGTAGAAAATCAAAGACGAAGAGAAAACCCAGAAAGAAGCCAGATGAAAAAATATTCCTATGGAGGAGCAAGGAGAAGACCCACATCAGACTTCTCTTCTGAAAATATGCAAGCAAGAAGGGAGTGAAGTGAAATATTTAAAGTGTTGGAAGAAAAATACCACCAACTAGAACTCTGTATCCATCAAAATTATCCTTCAAAAGTGAGGAGAAATAAAGACTTTCTCAGACAAACAGGAATTGAGGCAATTTGTCACCAGTATACTTGCCTTGCAAGAAATGTTAAAAGTGCTTCAGAGAGAAGGAAAATGATAAGGGTCAGAAATTCAGATCTACATAAAGAAAGGAAGAGTGTTAGAGAAATAATAAATGAAAGCAAAATAAAATAATTTATTTTTCATAGTCTTAATTGATCTAACAGATACAGTTTGTTCAAAATAATATTAACAAAACTGTATTCAGTGATCATAGCATATGGATAAGTGAAATGAATGACAGCAACGTTATAAAGTACAGGAGAGAGGAATTGGGAATACTGTGTATAAGGTACTTGCACTACCACTGAAGTGATATAGTGTTATTTGAAAATGGACTTAGGCTCATTGTAAATGTATTTTGCAAAATGTAGGGCAACCACTAAAAAATTTCCTTAAGTATAACTGATATGTAAGAGAGGAGAGAAAATTGAATCATAATAAAAAGCTCAATTAAAACCAAAGAAGGCATGGGAATTCCCTGGCGGTCCAGTGGTTAGGACTCCAGGCTTTCACTGCTGAGGGCCTGGGTTCAATCCCTGGTTGGGGAATTAAGATCCCACCAGCCTCGTGGACAAAAAAACCAAAACAAAATAAAACAAAACAAAACAAAACCAAAGAAGGCAGAAAAAGAGTGGAAGACAAAACGGAAACCAAGAACAATGACAATGAATAGGAAACAGTTACAAAAATGGTAGCTATTAATCCAAATATATCAATAATAATTTTAAAAGGGAGTGATGAAAACATGCTAATTAAAAGACAGAGAATGTCAGACTGGATTAAAGAAAACAACAAGACCCAACTATATGTTGTCTATAAGAAACCCACTTGAAATATAAAGACACAGATAGATTAAAAGAGACAGAGAAAAATATACCATGCTAACACTAAACAAATAAAGTTGGAATAGCCATATTAATTTCAGACAAAGCACACTTCAGGACAAGGATAATTATCAGGGATAAAGAGGGGCATTGCATAACAATAAAGGACCTCAATTTTCCAAGAAGACATAATAATCCTTAATATATACGTGTTTAACAACACAGTCTAAATACATGAAGCAAAACCTGACAGAACCGCAAGGAGAAACAGACAAATTACTATTGTACTTGAAGACTTCAACACCCCTCTATTAGTAATTAACAAATACAGCAGGTAGAAAATCAGTAAAGATATAGTTGAACTAATCACACCATCAGTATACTGAATCTAATTGACATTTATAGACTACTTCATCCAACAATAGCAGAATGCACATTCCTCTCAAGCTCACATGGAACATTCACTAAGATAGACTACATTCAAGGCCATAAAACACACCTCTAAGTAACACATGGGTCAAAGAAGAAATCTCAAGAGAATTTGAAAAAATATTTTGAACTAAATGGAAATGAAGTACAACTTGTCAAAATTTGTGGGATGCAATGAAATCAGTGCATAAAGGGACATTCATCATACTGAATGCATATATTTTTAGAAAAGAAGAAAGATCTAAAATTAATAATCTAAGTTTCCACCTTAGGAAACTTAGAGAAAGAAGAGCAAATTAAATATAAAGTAAGCAGAAGGAAAGATATAAAAACCAGAGCAAAAATTAAAAAAATTGAAAACAGGAAAACAATAGAGATAATCAATGAAACAAAAAGTTGGTTCTTTGAAAATATTAATAAAAGTGACAAATCTCTATTCAGGCTAATGATGATAAAAAGAGAGAAAGTATAAATGGCTAATATCAGAAATGAAAACGGGGGACTTCCCTGGCAGCCAGTGGTTAAGACTCTGTGCTCCCAATGCAGGGGGCACAGGTTTAATCCCTGGTCAGGGCACTAAGATCCTGCATGCCGCATGGTGCGGCCAAAAAAACCAAAATAAATAAAAAATAAATAAATAAAAAGGGGGGGGTGCTATCAAGTACTCTTACCAAAAAAAAAATGAAAAGGGGGCCATCACTAATGATCCTATGGACATTAAAAGGACAATAAAAGAATATTATGAACAACTCTATGGCCACAATTTGCTAACTTAGAAGCAATGGAACAAGTCCTTGAAATATACAATCTACCAATACTCCTACAAGGAGAAATAGACTATCTGATAAACCTAAATCTATTTTTTAAATTGAATCAATAATTAATAACCTTCCAAAACAGAAAGCACTAGGCACGGATGGGTTCACTGGGAAATTCTACCAAACATTTAAGGAAGAAATGCTACCAATTCTCTTCAATCTGTTCTACAAAATAGAAGGAGAGGGAAAGTTTCCTAACTCATTCTATGAGGTAAGCATTACCCTAATACCAAAACCAGACAATACATTACAAGAAAGGAAAACTGAAGACCAATATCTCTCATGAACATAGATGCAAAAATATTCAACAAAATATTAGCAGATCAAATTCAACAGTGTATGAAAAGATTTATATTCAATACATGATGACCAAGTGGGATTTATCCCAGGTATGCAAAGCTGTTTCACACTCAAAAGTCAATTGTTGACTTTTGAGGCTAAAGAAGAAAAATCACATATTCATATCAACAGATGCAGAAAAAGCATTTGACAAAATCCAACACCAATTCATGCTAAATACTCTCAACAGGGAATTCCCTGGCTGTTCAGTGGTTAGGACTTGGTGCTTTCACTGCCGTGGGCCTGGGTTCGATCCCTGGTCGGGGAACCAAGATCTCACAAGCTGCACGGGGCAGCCAAGAAAAAAAATACTCTCAACAAACTAGGAATAGAGGGGAAGTTCCTTAACACAATAAAGGACATCTATAAAAAACTCACAGCTATCATCATACTTAATGGTGAGAAACTAGATGCTTTCACCTTGAGATCAGAAACAAAGCAAGAGGGCCTCCCTGGTGGCGCAGTGGTTAAGAGTCTGCCTGCCAATGCAGGGGACACGGGTTCGTGCCCCGGTCCGGGAAGATCCCACATGCCACGGAGCAGCTAGGCCCGTGAGCCACAACTGCTGAGCCTGCGCGTCTGGAGCCTGTGCTCCACAACGGGAGAGGCCTGTGCACCGCGATGAAGAGTGGCCCCCGCTCGCCGCAACTGGAGAAAGCCCTCGCACAGAAATGAAGACCCACCACAAAAATAATTTATATTTTTAAATATAAAAATTATTTATAAATAAATAAATAAATTAATTAATTAAAAAAAAAAAAAGAAACAAAGCAAGAATGTCCCCTCTAACCACTCCTATTGAAGAACATACTGGAAGTCCTAGGTAATGCGCTAAGACAAAGTGAAATAAAAGGTATAGGGGGCTTCCCTGGTGCCGCAGTGGTTAAGAATCCACCTGCCAATGCAGGGGACAGGGGTTCAAGCCCTGGTCCGGGAAGATCCCACATCCCGTGGAGCAAGTAAGCCTGTGTGCCACAACTACTGAGCCTGCGCCCTAGAGCCCACGTGCCACAACTACTGAGGCCTGCGTGCCTAGAGCCCGTGCTCCGCAACAAGAGAAGCCACCGCAATGAGAAGCCCACGCACCGCAACGAAGAGTAGCCCCCACTCGCTGCAACTAGAGAAAGCCCGCTCACAGCAATGAAGACCCAACGCAGCCATAAATTAATTAATTAATTATTTTAAAAAGTTCACTGTTATTTAAAAAAAACAGGTATAGGGATAGGGAAGGAAGAAATAAAACAGTCTTTGTTCTCAGATGACATGACGGTCTAGGTGGAAATTCCCAAGGAATTGACAAAAAAAAAACCCCAAAAAACCGTCCTGGAACCAATAAATGATTATAGCAAGATTGCAGGACACATTCAATCATTTTCCTATATACCAGCAATTAGCAATTGGAATTTGAAATTAAAGACACACCATTTATATTAGCATGCCAAAACTGAGATACTTATGTATAAACCTAACAAAATATGTGCAATATATTTTGTTAGGTTTATGCATAAGCACAATCCATGAAGAAAACTGTACAAACAGTACAATCCATGAAGAAAAACTGATAACTTGCACTTCATTAGAATAAAAAATGTGTGCCCTGGAAAAAACATTGTTAAGAGAATGAAAAGACAAGCCACAGACAGGAAGAACATGTTTGCAAAACACATATCAGATAAAAGACCTGTATTCACAATATATAAAGAACTCTTAAAACTCAAAAAAACAAACAATGCTATTTAAAAGTGGGCAAAATGTTTGAACAGATAACTCACCAAAGAATATAAAAAGTTGGCAAATAATATGAAAAGATGCTCAATATCATTTGGAAATTGAAATTTTGGAATTTGGAAATTGAAAATTAATTTGGAAATTTGGAAATTCCAAATTTGGAATTTGGAAATTGAAAATTAAAACAAAATTTCACTACACACCTATTAGAATGGCTAAAATCCAAAACACTGACAACACCAAATGCTGGCAAAGATGTGCAGCAACAGGAACTCTAATTCATTGCTGGTGGGAATGCAAAATGGTTCAGCTACATTGGAAGACAATTTGGCAGTTTCTTACAAAACTAAACATACTCTTACCATACAATCCAACAATCCCACCCCTAGATATTTACCCAAGTAAGTTGACAATTAATGTCTACACACAAAAAATTTCTCTTGAATGTGTGTAGTAGCTATTCATAATCACCAAAACCTGGAAGCAACCAAGATGTCCTTCAATAGGTGAGTAGATAAACTATGATACATCCATACAATGGGATATTATTCAGTGATAAAATGAAATGAGCTACCCTCCTACACTGTTGGTGGGAATGTAAATTGGTACAGCCACTATGGAGAACAGTATGGAGGTTCCCTAAAAAACTAAAAATAGAGCTACCATATGATCCAGCAATCTCACTCCTGGGCATATATACAAAGAAAACCATAATTCGAAAAATACACGCACCCCAATGTTCATTGCAGCACTGTTTACAATAGCCAGGACATGGAATCAACCTAAATGTCCTTCGGCGGATGAATGGATAAAGAAGATGTGGTACGTATATACAGTGGACTATTTTAGCCATAAAAAGGAACGAAATAATGCCATATGCAGTGACATGGATGGACCTAGAGATTGTCATACTGAGTGAAATAAGTCAGACAAAGACAAATATCATATGATATTGCCTATATGTGGAATCTAAAAAAAAAATGGTACAGTTGAACTTATTTACAAAACAGAAATAGAGTCACAGATGTAGAAAACAAACTTATGGTTACCAAAGGGGGAAAGTGGGGGAGGGATAAATTGGGAGATTGGGATTGACATATACACACTACTATATATAAAATAGATAACCAGCAAGGACCTACTGTATAGCACAGGGAACTCTACTCAATACTCTGTAATGATCTATACGGGAAAAGAATCTAAAAAAGAGTGGATATAGGTATACGTATCAATATAAGTGATTCACTTTGCTGTACAGCAGAAACTAACACAACATTGTAAATCAACTATACTCCAATAAAAATTAATTTTAAAAAAAGTAAATTAAATTTTAAAAAAAGAAAAAACAAATGAGCTACCAAGCCATGAAAAGACATGGAGGAACTTTATTTTTTTTAATATTTATTTATCTATTTATTTATTTGGCTGTGCCGGGTCTTAGTTGCGGCACGCGGGATCTTTTAGTTGCAGCATGCAGGCTCTTGGTTGCAGCATGCGGGATCTAGTTCCCTGATCAGGGATCGAACCCAGGACCCCTGCATTGGGAGCACGGAGTCTTAACCATTGGACCACCAAGGAAGTCCCGACATGGAAGAACTTTAAATACATATTGCTAAGTGGAAGAAGCCAGTCTGATTCCAACAATATGACAATCTGGAAAAGGTACAACTGTAGGGACAGTAAAAATTTCAGAGGTTGCCAGGTGTGGGGGAAGGGGAAGAGAGCAGAAGAATAACAATGAATAGGTGGAGCACAGGGGGGTTTTAGGGCAGTGAAACTATTCTGTATAATACTGCAATGATAGATACATGACCTTTAGCATTTGACAAAATCCAAAGGAATCCGGACACAAAGAAGTGAACCCTAATGTAAATAACAGGTTTTTGTTAATTACAACGCATGAATGTGGTTCATCAACTGTAACAAATGTACCAATGCAAAATGTTAACAATAGGGGAAACTGTGGGGGGCAGGGAGCTAGCTAGGGTGGAGTGGGAGTGTATGAGAACTGTCTGCACTTTCTGCTCAATTTTGCTGCAAACTGTCTAAAAAAAAATAAAGTCTACTAATTTTTTTAAAAAGCAAGACAAGATCAAAGCGTGAATATTGCTAGCATCTCCGCTTGTTTGAATCCCATGTTTTCAAGATGTGCCTATCTTGGATTTTCGGTTTCTTGGTGTAGTTTATCTGATAATAGATATAAAAGTACTTTGTGTGGTGTTGGTTAAATTTTGCAAAACCTCATTCTGAGAAACTCGTGTTCTTTCATTTTTAAAGCAAAGGAAGGAGGAAGGAAGATGTGGAGAAGGAGAAGGAAAGAAGAAAAGAAGACGGCAGCCCGAGGAAATCAAATACCATGTTTAACATTTGCCCTTAAAGGAACAGCAAATGTGCAGCACATTTATGTTTTAATATCATCACAACCAAAGTTTTACACCTTAAATGCCACAAATAAAGACATCAGTAAATTGGAATTAAGCAATGCAGGAGTGGAGGGCTGTATCTTCTTTGCCTCTGTATTCAACCGTCTTTCCCTTTTCTCCTCTTTCACACAGAGATGTGAATTGATAGTTGTTTAATTTTATTTGGAATCTGTGATACCACAACCGTTGGCTGTGCTTCAGGATCTGAGTTATTTGCCAAGTTTTGCGGCTTCCTCAGTCTCCACCCTTCTCAGACATTGAGGATGAGCTTTCCCACGCTCAACACTAGCCTCTAGCAAAGCTGGTCAACATCCTATTCCCCTAGGGGCCTGGTGGGCAGCAAAACGCTCAAATTCTCCATCCAAGCCATGCTCTGTGCAGTGCATTATTCATTCTTTCCTCTATCTTTTGCATACACACACACAGACACTTTAGCTCAAATATATCCTGCAATGGTCACATCATTCCATTTCATCCTGTGTTAATTTGGGCCATCAGAACACTCCCATAAGCTCCAGCTGCTTTTCTACCTGTTGACAGACATAGCTCCTCCCAGTGAGCGTAAGCTAGAAATAATTGTCCATTTACGGCACAGTTTTCTAATGTGAAATTCATATTGGCTGACCCAAGAGTTTGATAAATTTTCCATACATCTAGAGGCCTAATATCATCAAACTCCTTCCTATAAATGGAGCATCAATTCATTATCAGAGAAGAAATCCTAGTGTTAGAGGGACTGACAAAGCTGGCACCATAGCAGAGTTACTAGAGACCACAAGTATGTATCAACCAAGAAGTATTTGTGAAGAAAAAAATTTTTAAGTGTGTAGTTCAGATTTTGAGCCTGTAAATCCTTTCAAAACAGATTAGTAATTTAAAACTTTGTTTTAGTCTTGGAACTTCTTAAACAATCGTTGGTATAACTGGAAAGCACCTACAAATTCAAACGGACACAGACTTCAAAAGAGTCCCCCTAACTTCTACCACCTCAACCCTCATTTCCACAACCCAGATCCCAGCCTTGGTGCTCTGGGTGGTAGTCATGAACCTGTCCAGGCAACTCAGATTACAAAGAGAAGTAGTTAATGAAAGCGGAATGCCCTCATAGCCCATAACACACAAATGATTTAACTCCTGTAAAGAACGAATCAATGTGAGTGTGAATGATTCCTTGTCTTGGCTGGGCTGGGCTTCCACAGGACTCAACATCTGCCTGACTCCATTCACTACCTACACCTGCCTGCGTGCTCTGGCTTCCTCCTCACTTCCTAGTCAAAAAACACAGGCTGCTCCAAGGAAGCTGAGCAATAAGCGTAACATGCAAATCAGAGGTGTAGGGGTAGGATTTCTCATTGGAACTAAAATGCATGCCTACCAGCCATTGGGCAGGTAGACCAAGCACTGTTCCGAAGTTGGCTTTTACAGGCAATTGATGTGAAAGTGTACAGCCAGGTGTCACAAAAGTTAGGCATAGGTTTTCCACTGAAAACTGTCTTATTAGAAATTTCCCTAAATCCCCATCCCAAATAACATAACTTCTCTTACTCAATTCAGTTATTGGTCCTCACCCCATGGCTAATTGTATTTACATAGAAGATATCCAGTAGTGTGGTCCGCTTTTTCCATTTAACATTACATTGTACATCTTTCTCTTAAATTCCAAAAAAAAAGGAGATTTCCAATAATCAATGGCATTAGTTTTCATGGTCTGATAGGTTACTTCTTAAGAGGAAAACCCCAGAGGCCATCTAACTACTGATAGACTGGATTCAGAATTTCCACAGCAGTGGCAGGTGAGGGGCAGGGCAGGGAACTGAGTACAGGACGGAAGAAGACAGGGAGGGTGGAAGAGAGATTGACTGCGATTAGAAAAGGGAAAAATGTTCTACCACCTTTCATTGACATCTAAGAATCTGGGCTTTTTAGATATCTTGGTTTGCACCTCAGCTCTGCCATTTACTTGATTTATGGCACATTTGTCTCTCTGAGACTCATTTTCTAAAAACATTTGAAATGTAGAATATTAACCCTGGTTGTTATGCGGAATACAGATAATACATGTAAAGTGCTGTGCACATAGAATGTGCTCAATATAATGGTGTCCATTACTATCATCATTATTGATTTCCTACCATTAAATGTACTTTACAACTGGAAATAATTTTTTAAAAATAATTTCCAGAGCAAACTCATTGTGCCTTCAAAAATTAAGGTCAATAGAAAGGAAACCATCAACAAAATGAAAAGACTACCTACTGAATGGAAGAAAACATTTGCAAATTATATGACCAATAAGGGGTTAATGTCCAAAATATATAAACAGCACATACAACTCAATATCAAAGAAACAAACAACCTGATTTTAAAATGGGCAGGGGGGGCTTCCCTGGTGGCGCAGCTGTTAAGAATCTGCCTGCCAGTGCAGGGGACACGGGTTCAAGCCCTGATCCGGGAAGACCCCACATGCCGCCAAGCAACTACGCCCGTGCGCCACAACTACTGAAGCCCGTGCGCCACAACTACTGAAGCCCACGCACCTAGAGCCCGTGCTCTGCAACAAGAGAAGCCACTGCAGGGAGAAGCCCGCGCACCGCAACGAAGAGTAGCCCCCGCTCGCCACAACTAGAGAAAGCCCACGCAGCAATGAGGACCCAATGCAGCCAAAAATAAATAAATATAATAAATAAATTTTTTAGAAAATGGGCAGAGGACCTGAATAGACATTTTTCCAAAGAACACCTACAGATGGCCAACAGGCACATGAAAAGATGCTCAACATCGATAATCATCAGAGAAATGCAAATCAAAACCATGAGATACAACTAATATAATATTATAAATCGACTATACGTCAATAAAATTTTTAAAAATAAAGTTTAAAAATTAGTATAATTAGTGTTCTAATGCTCTTTCATTTAAAACAGTATAAAATGAATAGAAATAATGACCATTAACCATGTATTGCTGAGCTAGAATATATCGACTGAAGAAAAACACACAACCTAAAAGTTGCCAGTTATGTTTCATTTGGGGACCTTACTGAGGACTATAGCCTGGGAGACAGCCTCTCAGAGAGCTCTGAGGAACTGTTCCGAAGTGGTAAGGGAGGAGCCACGATATATAGGAGTTTTTGCTGAAAAACAAAAACAAAAAACCTGTAGTTGAACATCAAAAGATTACTGCTAATCACAAAACAACCAGACATCTCAAGTTAATGACTTTAGTGCTTTTCTCTGTATGGGAAGATGCCAAAGTCTGGGCTCATTGCAATTATTCCTTAGATATGCATCTTCCCTATCTAGGGCCACTATCCTGTTTTTTCAACACCCTGAATTCCCCTCAGGGGTAGGGTGTGGGGGTCAAGGCAGCTGCAGTGGCTGGTGGCTTGAGGGAGGGCGACATTCCTAGTTTATTGGTATGGCAGGCAACATTTTTTTTTTGTCCTCACATATGATGGGACTAGTTTAAGGAACTAGACAAGGAGAGGGTTATAAATTCCTTTTGCTGGAGCACATTGGTGGCGATGGGTGGCTGAGGGATAAATATGCAGTTTTCCTCTGTGCTGCGAACCTAACTGGAATGTTAACAGGCTCAAATTAGTAATACAGAATTTGTGACCTCTAAGCTAACTGGGCAATATGGGGCTTAGACATTGTAGCTCTCCACCAATTTAGATAAACCCCCTTTAATTTGCTTGGAATTGTAAAGAATAAAAAAGTGTGTGTGTGTGTGTTTGCGCGCGCGCATGCCCGCGCACTCATACATACATACATAGACACATTTATTTATTTACTTACTTAGTTACAACGTATTTATGGTTCATACGGCCGCTCAGTGACATGTGTCCTGTGGCCTGTCGTCCTTCCCTTCAACTATTTCAACTCAAAGCTGAAAAAAGTACACGGTCTCCAGTAGAGCTTAGACTTGAGCAGCCTCATTCGGAACCCGAAGGATGAGCCGACCTGGTTGCCCCACCGGCTTCTTTATACGGATACACACATCCCGTCCCATTGGCAGGACCGCCTAGGTCCGGGGAAGGAATTTGCAGACGTACTCGGAACTGTTTCCAAGGTTTTATCAGGTTTGGGTGGTGTCGCGGCTGCTGGTCCTGGGAGCCAAGGCAACGGAGATCTTCCCAACTTGCGAGAGCGCCCCCTTCTCCCACGGCTTCGGGGACCCAGCAACAGCTATGGCTCCGGTGTCTGGCTCCCGCAGCCCGGAGTGGGAGGCCTCGGGCTCCGGGGGGAAGCGTCGCAGTTCGTCGAAGAGCCCTAAGCCTAGCAAATCCTCTCGCTCCCCGCGGGGCCGCCGCTCTCGCTCGCACTCTTGCTCTCGGTCCGGGGACCGGAATGGCCTTAGCCATCAACTGAGTGGCCCCAGCCAAGGCTCCCGAAACCAGTCCTACCGCTCCCGCTCGCGGTCACGCTCTCGAGAGCGGCCTTCCGCGCCGCGGGGCGCCCCTTTCGCTTCTGCCTCCTCGTCCGCCTATTATGGCGGCTACTCACGCCCCTACGGGAGCGACAAGCCATGGCCTAGCCTCCTGGACAAGGAGAGGGAAGAGAGCCTGCGGCAGAAGTGAGTGAGACGAACGCACCTTATCTTTCGTGAGCCCACCAGCCTTCAGTGTCCGATTTATTGTTCATCTTGCTCCCGACTATACCCATTTCGCTCTCTCTCCCTGACTTGCGCCCATTTTCATCCCCTCCTTCAGTCCACCCACGATAACAGCTTATTCGCCTTTTCTACCCTAGGTTTTCACTCCTCCTCGGGCCCCTTCATCTAGTGCCCTGGGCTCTCGCAACCCCCTCCTGCCTCCTGGCTTGTAGCGGGCATGGCCAGGAGCCTCAGACGTACCGGAATTATAGCATTTACTTGGTGTGTCGTTATCATTCGTGAGCATGTTTTATTCCCCACTAGACTGAGCTCACGGAAAGGAGGAGCCCGGTTTTATTGATCACAAAATTCACAGTGGCTAGCACTTTGTAGGCGCGCAACCACTGCTTGTTGAATGATCAAACGGGTTTGAGATGATAGGGTAAGTGAGTGGAATTGTTTTGTAGCGATTTGGGAAGGGTTGAGATTAAGGTTTAAATTGGAGGGGAGGAAAACCTCTGAAACAAGATGTTTGAATAAATGTAGGAAAAGTGATCTGCTAAACTGTAGATTGGACTACACTGAGAAAGATCTTGTCAAGTGGTCTCAATCTTGACCATGAGAAATGAGGTCAGGGTGAGATCAGATCTCCTCTAAGGAGACTGAGTATTGGAGTGGAAAATGAATAGTTTAAGAAGGAGAAAGGAAAAGGGTTATAATTATTGCTTTGTAAGTTTTAAAATTTTTTTTTACTTTTTAAAAATTGAATTATAGTTGATGTACAGTGTTTTAAGTTACAGGTGTACAATATAGTGATTCACAATTTTTAAAGGTTATACTTCATATATAGTTATTATATGCTTTGTAAGTCTTAATATCTAACACTTACTGGTTGTTAAATTGTGTATCAGTTACTGTACTGAGTGCTTTACCATACTGTATGTGTTTTTTTAAAAAAGCCAAGAAATTAAAAAGTATAACAGGCATTTAGGAGCAGGTTAAGGTTCCAACAGCTGAGCGATGTCTTCATGAATCTTTTTCTTCCAGGAGTGGGAGGTAATAAAACGTAGTGATGAAGAGGACAGGCTCCAGAATCGGACTGCCTGAGTTTGAAGCCATCCTTTGCTGCTTAATAGTTGTGTGACCTTGGGCAAGTCACTTAACCTCTCTGAGTTTCATTTCTTCACCATTTAAAAGGGGATAAAATTAGCACGAAAGCTTTTTAAGAGTTGTAATGACTTAGTGCCCGGAACATAATAAATAGTCCTTAAGTGTTAGCTGTTAGTGTTTTGGGCATGGGAGCAGAAACAGTAAAAACAGCCCTGAGTTAGGTTGGAGACCTACTTTTCCAAATTAGAATTTCCAGAAAGTTACCCCCAGGCTGTGTCGATCAAAAAGCATCCAGTTTTCTTATTAGACATTCCTCACCAAAAGATGTCAGAATTCCTTGGATGAAATTTGCATTTGTACATTTAGAAGATAAATAATTTATCTTAAGAGTACAGATGAAGTCAGGTGGTGGGAGGGATAAGAACTTGACTGCTTGCTTTTTTCAGCCTGTCAGGCATTCTTTGTCCTATATGTATATATTCAAAGTTTGGCTGTAAGTATGTCCCCTATTAGATTTTTTTTAATCTTTATTGGAGTATAATTGCTTTACAATGGTGTATTAGTTTCTGCTTTATAACAAAGTGAATCAGCTATACATATACATATATCCCCATATCTCCTCCCTCCCACCCTCCCTATCCCACCCCGCTAGGTGGTCACAAAGCACCAAGCTGATCTCCGTGTGCTAGGCAGCTGCTTCCCACAAGCTATCTACTTTACATTTGGTAGTGCATATATGTCCATGCCACTCTCGCTTCGTTCCAGCTAACACTTCCCACTCCCGGTGTCCTCAAGTCCATTCTCTATGGCTGCCTCTTTATTCCTGTCCTGCCCCTAGGTTCTTCAGAACCATTTTTTTTTTTTTTTTAGATTCCATATATATATGTGTTAGCATACGGTATTTGTTTTTCTCTTTCTCACTTACTTCACTCTGCATGACAGACTCCAGGTCCATGTTACTTCAAGTGGGAAACCTGAGTCTGACTCTGCATGATTACACCTTTTACCCTGAATAAAGAAGAAAAATAATTTATTTTTAAAAAATCAAACCAATTATATTTATTTTGTAAGGTTTTTTTTTTTAAACAAGTGGCATCACAGCAGCTAAACTTTGAGGAATTAAGCCTTAGTTTTTTTGTGTTTTGTGTGTGTGTTTGTAAGTAATATCAAAAATTAAGAGAAGAAATCACAAACATAAGACAAAACAAAAAATTTTGTGTCTTCCAAGAGTAGATAGAGGATTTACTCCTTTTTGAAAAAGGAATTAAAGGGAAAACAGAAAACAAGTGCTGTACCTCATTGAGTACAGTTTTTGTCAAATAAAACTTTTCTTTCACTTTCAGAGCTCCTTTTATTTTCTACTTCTAATGCTTTGTTGTTATTTTCTTCATTAATTCCTGAGTTTCTGAAAACAGAAGGTTTGACCTTATCAAAAGTAGAGAATTATCTTTACTTTCATAAGGATACATAAACAACTGAAGTTATTTCCAAATGTAAGACTGTCTCTGTCACATATTGCAGAAGATGAAAGGAGCAGTTAGGAGCTATGTCATGCATGTGGCGGAAGGGACACACTCGACAGCCTCCCAGGCTGAATTTCTGGCCTGGCCTGTCAGGCTGTCTGTAGTCTGTACCATTTGATAGTACTGTCAGAACATCAGATCCTAAGTGTTGAGTTTACATTTAAACCAAGTTTTTATTAGTTTAAAGTTTAAACTGTAAAGGGAAAATGGAATTTAACTGGACTCCTTTGACTTTTATTATATATTTAGGAAACAGTTTAGCCATGGAGTTATAATTTACCTGCTTATCTCTTCTAGGAGATTAAGTGAGAGAGAGAGGATTGGAGAATTGGGAGCTCCTGAAGTATGGGGACTTTCTCCAAAGAATCCAGAACCAGAGTAAGTGATTTAAAAATATATTTTTTAAATGCAACATTTGTTTAAATCCAGAGTCTATTGTCAAATTTTTTGTTAAGAACTTTAACTACAGCTCTTTTTTTTCCTCTTTCTTATGAGTTATGCTATTATACTCCTTAAGTTTTAAAAACATTGAACATACCTAAGGATTAAAACATGCTCCTAGTGGATTTTAGCATGCTAATTGTTCTCTTTAAGTTGTAATTCATGAGGTGCTAATTTCCTATTCATAGAAGGGTTCAGTGTTGAAACAAATACTTTTATATTATTTTGAATTATTTTTTCTCAATCCAGTAATTGATTGCATGTCAGACATTAGCATTACAAAGCGTTTTTTTTAAAATGAATATACTGATATGGGTTTGTTTAGTTTCCTGCATGCAGTATTGTTGAAGGCCTAATACTTTTTCTTTTTGCCTATTTTTTTTTTCTCTTTGGTGCTATTCATAAGCTGCTTCTTCCCTCTCCTCTATTTCTGTGTTTTCTTTAGATTGAGTTGAGACAATGTGCTTGACAGGTAAACCTGTTATTTGTAACAGGGTGATAAAGCATTATTATCTGAGAGTTCTTTTTTCTTCTTAAAAAAATTATTTTTTTCCCACCACCTGTTATTTTTTTTATTGAGGTATAATTGACATACAATATTAGTTTCAGGCATACAACATAATGATTTGATATTTGTATATATTGCAAAACAATCACCACAATAAGTCTGGTTAACATCCATTACCATACATAGTTATAAATTTTTTTTTCTTGTGATGAGAACTTCTAAGATTTACTTTCTTAGCAGTTTTCCAATATGCATTACAGTATTATTATTATTTTATTTTTATTTTTGGCTGAGTTGGGTCTTTGTCGCTGCACACGGGCTTTCTCTAGTTGCAGCGAGCGGGGGCTGCTCTTTGTTGCGGTGCGCGGGCTTCTCATTGCGGTGGCTTCTCTTGTTGCAGAGCACGGGCTCTAGGCGTGCGGGCTTCAGTAGTTGCGGCTCGCGGGTTCTAGAGCGCAGGCTTAGTAGTTGTGGCGCATGGGCTTAGTTGCTCTGCAGCACATGGGATCTTCCCGGACCAGGGCTCGAACCCGTGTCCTCTGCATTGGCAGACGGATTCTTAACCACTGTGTCACCAGGGAAGCCCCAGTATTATTAACTGTAGTCGCCATGCTATACATTACATCCCCAGGACTTATTTATTCTATAACTGGAAGTTTGTACTTCTTTATACCCTTCACACATTTTACCCATGCCCCACCCTCTGGCAACCATCATTCTGTTCTCTGTGTCTGTGAGCTTGGTGGTTTTTTGTTTTTTGTTTTTTAGAGTTCACATATAAGTGAGATCATATGATATTTGTCTTTCTCTGTCTGACTTATTTCATTTAGCAAATGCCCTCACAGTCCATTCATGTTGTCTAAAATGGCAAGATTCTTTCTTTTTTAAGGATGAATAATATTCTACTGTGGGGTGTGTGTGTGTGTATATTTCTCACAGTTCTTTTTTATCCATTCATCTGTTAGTGGATATTTGGTTGTTTCTATATCTTGGCTATTGTAAATAATGCTGCAATGAGCATGAGAATGCAGATATATCTTTGAGATACTGATTTCATTTCCTTCAGATATATATCCAGAAGTGGGATTGTTGGATTATATGATAGTTCAATTTTTAATTTTTTGAAGAACCTCCGTACTGAATTCTGTAATGGCTGTACCAATTTATATTCCCACTAACAGGGTACAAGTGTTCCCTCTTCTCCACATTCTCACCAACACTTGTTACCTCCTGTCTCTTTGATAATATTCATCCTAACAGGTGTGAAGTGATATCTCATTTTGGTTTTGATTTGCATTTCCCTGATCATTAGTGATGTTGAGCATCTTTTTATGTACCTATTGGCCATCTGTGTGTCTTCTTTGGAAAAATGTCTATTCAGATCCTCTGCCTATTTTTAAATCACATTGTTTGTTTGCTGTTGAGTTGTATGAGTTCTTTATATATTTTGGATATTAACCCCTCATCAGATATGATTTGCAAATATTTTCTCCCATTCAGTAGGTTGCCTTTTCATTTTGTTGATGGTTTCCTTTGCTGTGCAGAAGCTTTTTAGTTTGATATAGTCACGTTTATTGATTTTTGCTTTTGTTACCTTTGCTTTTGGTGTCAAATCCAAAAAATCATTGCCAAGACCTATGTCAAGGAGCTTACCACCTATGTTTTCTTCTAGGAGTTTTATGGTTTCAGGTTTTACATTCAAGTCTTTAATCCATTTTGAGTTAATTTTTGTGTAATGGTGTAAGATAGTGGTCCATTTCCTTCTTTTGCATGTAGCTATCCAGTTTTCCCAGCACCATTTATTGAACAGACTGTCCTTTCCTCATTGTATATTATTGGCTCCTTTGCCATAAATTAATTGACCATATATACATGGATTTATTTCTGGGCTATCTGTTTTGTTCCATTGATCTATATGTCTGTTTTTATGGCAGTACCATACTGTTTTGATTACTGTAGCTTTGTAGTATAGTTTGAAATCAGGGAGCATGATGCCTCGAGCTTTGTTCTTCTTGCTCAAGATTGCTTTGGCTATTCAGGGTCTTTTGTGGTTTCATGCAGATTTTAGGACTGTTTGTTCTATTTCTGTGAAAAAATACCATTGGAATTTTGGTAGGAGTTTCATTGAATCTGTAGATTGCTTTGGGTAGTATGGATATTTTAACAATATTAATTCTTCCAATATGTGAGCATAGAAAATCCATTTCTTTGTGTCTTCTTCAATTTATTTCATCAATGTCTTATAGTTTTCAGTGTACAAGTCTTCCACTTCCTTGGTTAAATTTATTTCTAGGTATTTTATTCTTTTTGATGGAATTGTTTTCTTAGTTTCATTTTCTGATAATTCGTTATTAGTGTATAGAAATGCAACGAATTTCTGTGTATTGATTTTGTATCCTGCAACTTTACTGAATTCATTTATTGGTGCTGAGTCTTTTGGTGGAGTCTTTGGGATTTTCTATATATAGTATCATGTCATCTGCAAATAATGACAGTTTTACTTCTTCCTTTCCAATTTGGATGCCTTTTATTTCTTGTTCTTGCCTAATTGCTGTGTCTAGGACTTCCAATACTATGTTGAATAAAAGTGGTGAGAGTGGGCATCCTTGTCTTGTTTAGCTTTTCACCATTGAGTATGATGTTAACTGTGGGCTTGTCATATATATTGTCTTTATTATGTTGAGATACTGAAACTTGTTCTAACAGATACCTTTAAAATACTCAAAGAGGGCTTCCTGGTGGTGCAGTGGTTAAGAATCTCCCTGCCAATACAGGGGACACGGGCTCGAGTCCTGGACCGAGAAGATCCCACATGCCACGGAGCAACTAAGCCCGTGTGCCACAACTACTGAGCCTGCGCTCTAGAGCCCGTGCGCCACAACTACTGAAGCCCACGTGCCTAGAGCCTGTGCTCTGCAACAAGGGGAGCCATCGCAATGAGAAGCCCGCGCACCGCAACAGAGAGTAGCCCCTGCTCGCCGAAACTAGAGAAAGCCCGCGTGCAGCAACAAAGACCCAACGCAGCCAAGAATAAAAATAAATAAATAAATTTATTTATTTTAGAAGAATACTCAAAGAATTAGAGTTGAAAGGAATCCTAAATATAATTTTCTAGGCAATTTCTAAATTATTCCAGATGTGATCTTCAGAGGAAAAGACCGTGATATGGAAATTCCCTTTTTAAGCTATTGTAGAATGTTAATAATACTCATTTTCAGAATTCTCTTAAAACAGGATGAAATCTCTATAGCTGTAGTGTGTTAGATTCTTGCTCTGGGGAGACAGAACAGTTGCTGCTCTACCGTATGTCTGTTCCTCAAGTAGAATGAAATTATGAAGTCTTCCCTCAGCCTTCTTATCTCCAGTTTCTCTCTCTTTCCTTATGGTTCCTGTTTCCCTGCATTTGCCTTGTGGTTTCTTCGAAAATATAAATCCTTCATGCTGCTTTCAGCGTGAATAGCATTTTGTTAACTCGAAAGCTTTATGCAAATGTAAGTGATTATTCTACTATTATGAAGGTGGTTGGCCGATAAGCTATACTGTTAAAAAAGCAGTCCGGTGCTGGCTTTGAATGGTTCTTAGACAATCAATTTGTTATTGAAAAATTTTAAGTGTATATTTTTATACTCTGTGGTCCATATTTTATCACTTTTCTGATTCTTACTACAATTTTCTTTAAATTCAGCTCTGATGAACATACACCAGTAGAGGACGAAGAGCCAAAGAAAAGCACCACTTCAGCTTCTACTTCAGAAGGTATTTTTTAAATATAGGACATTTTTATTGAGAAGTTTAAAAAATACGTTTATAAATAGTTGAACATTAGACTTTACTCAAATCGCCTGTCATCAATTCCCTTTCAGTATTTTTAACACAATAAAATTGATGCTCAGAAACACTTCTTTAGAAGTTAGTTTTTTATTTGTATTTTATGTAGAAGAAAAGAAGAAGAAGAAGAAGTCTAGTCATTCAAAAGAAAGATCCAAGAAAAGGAGGAAGAAAAAATCATCTAAAAGAAAACACAAGAAGTATTCTGATGATAGTGACAGTGACTCTGATTCTGAAACAGACTCCAGTGGTAAGAAAGCCAACATCCTTCTGTGAGCCTTGCTTCAAAACTAGTTGTACTTCTTGAAAGCTTATTTTAGAAGAAGGTTCTTAAAAACAGTAATAGCCAAGAGTTTTAAACACTCACTGACTTTGTGTTGGGCACCCTGCTAAGTGCTTGATATGCATTATTGCTATTTAATCCACACAGTCACTGAAGGACACATCTTAGAGATGGAGAAATGGAGGCCCAGAGCAGGTTATAAGTACTGCACCCAAGACCACACAGTTGGGATTCAAACCTAAGCCATGTGACTACAGATTGGTTGTGTGTAGCTGTACAAGGCATGTGGCACCGAACCAAGTTGGGGTTAGTCTGTGAGACGTGTGGTGCCAAACCAAGCCACAGGGGGCTGCCTCAGCCCAGTGGAGCGGCGCTTTTGTGAGATTCTCACACTCAGTGGGCGCCTTTGTGCAATTTTCAAAAAGGTGCACCATAGGGGTCTCCCTCAGGCCAGCAGCTGATTTAGGTGTCACACTTCCTGTGGGGCGGCACATCACAGAAAAGCCACCTTTTTGCGCCCTCTCCTGGCTGATGACTGACAGAGGGTGCCTCCTCTGGGGACACGTTACACTAAGGCACCCCTTCCTCTGATGTCACCTGGGTTTCCTGGCCCTCACTGTCACCTTTCTTCCTCACTGCTGGAAGGCTGAGCTTTCTTGAAGCGCAAATCTGAGCATGGCGGTTCCTACTTAAAATCCTTCCGCAGTTCTCCATGGCCTTCAGGGTAAAGTCAGATCCCGATTGATCTCTCGCATCACACGTACCCTGTGGCTCTCCTGCAGCGTCCTCTTTGGCCTAAGAATGACTTTCCATCTCCTTGATACTGCACATCCTTTCTCTTGACTCTGTCGCTTGATGCAGAGAGTCCATCTGCCTACAATGCTGGTCTCTCCCTGCACGCAGCTTGGCTTACTCATTGCTATGATGAGCATGCATTACTTTTGTAATGAAACTGATTTTAAAAAGAACTAGCTTAAGAGTCACCTTTTCCTGGTCAACCGTTCCTCAGCCACCCTCCCCAAATCAGCCTGATTTTGAGACTCCTCTGTATGCCCAGAGCACCCCATGCTTCCCTCTCACTCAGATTCTACTTGCCTCTTTCCCTGTGTCTCCTCCACTAGAATGAGCTCCTGGAAAGCAAACCCCCAAACACACACATCATGAAAATACTCAAACACTGAGAAAAGTGAAGGGAGTAGTATTATTTTTTTTTTTTTTTTAGAAATTCACGTTCTTTTATTTATTTATTTATTTATTTATGACTGTGTTGAGTCTTCGTTTCTGTGCGAGGGCTTTCTCTAGTTGCGGCAAGTGGGGACCACTCTTCATTGCGGTGCGCGGGCCTCTCACCATCGCGGCCTCTCTTGTTGCGGAGCACAGGCTCCAGATGCGCAGGCTCAGTAATTGTGGCTCACGGGCCTAGTTGCTCCGTGGCATGTGGGATCTTCCCAGACCAGGGCTCAAACCCGTGTCCCCTGCATTGGCAGGCAGATTCTCAACCACTGCGCCACCAGGGAAGCCCGGGAGTAGTAGTATTAATGCCATGTACAGTACTTGTCACTCAGGTTTAACATTTGTTAGCATTTTGACATATTTGCTTCAGATAGGGATTTTTTTGTTGAGATAGTCAAGGTAAATTACAAATACCACACTGCCACCCTAAATATTTCTGTATACACCTCTAAACAATAAGGACATTTTCGTATCTGACCACAATACTATTATCTCATGCAATAAGGTTAATAATAATACCCTATATAACCAAATGCAATTTTAATTTCTATGTCCCCCGTGCCTAGCACATTTCCTAACAAGTAGAAATAAATGTTTGAATGAATTTGAATGAATTAATTTCTCTGTAACAACAAATGGAAGAGTAATAAGATATTTATCTACTCAAGAGTATTGGGGTTTTAGAATTAAAAATTTTTTTAATTATAATGTGCTTTAATTTGCAGATGGAGATACAAAAAGGAGAGCAAAGAAAGCCAAGAAAAAGGAAAAGAAGAAGAAACGCAGATCGTCAGTTTTTTTCTTTAATTTTTATTATGGAAAAGTTCAAAAATATAGAAAATTATATAAAATAGTGTAATGGACCTCCATGTCACCATCACCCAGCTTGAACAAGTATCAACTCATTGGCAGTCTCTAATGCCCGCCCCGCCATTGTTTTGAAACCAATACCAGATATCATTTCATCCATAAAGCTGCGAGTTTCTCTAAAAGATAGGCATTCTTTAAAAAAAAAAAAAGTACAATACTGTTAATCCGCCTAAAATGTTTAACAGTAATTGTTCATTCAATTCTCAGTAGTTTTTGGTATAGTTTATTCAAATTAGGATCCAAACAATGTACATAAATTGTGATTGGTTGATATGTCTCTTACATCTCTTTAAATAGATAGCTTCCCCTTCCCTTTTTGTTCCTGCAGTTTTTTTGTAGCAGAAACAAAATCATTTGTCCTGGAGGGTTTCCTGCGGTATGGATTTTGCTGGTTGTATTCTTACAGTGTTCTTTTAACATGTTTTCTATCCTTTGTATTTCCTGTAGATTGACAGTTAGGTCTAGACACTTGATAAGGTTCAGATTTGAGTTTCTGGCAGGAATACTTCATAGGCGGTGCTGTGTACTTGCAGCAGGAGGCAGATAATGTCTGGTTATCTCTTTTTGTCATATTAACTGGCATCAGTAGTCATTGTCTAGGTCCCTTATATCATTGCCAAGTGGTGATGGTCTACTTCTGGCTTTCTTTCTTCATGTATTAGGTAGAATAATTCTATATGAGAAACCTACCCTCATTAACTATTTGGTTACTCTGAAGTGTAGTTGGTATAGTAAGGGCAGAATAATTGCTTACTTTTTTTGTTTTATGAGTTTTCAAAATAATGAGTTGGGGTTTTTTAGTATCATTATGAACCCAAGGATTCAAACATATTTGATGTATTTTAATCCACTACACTGAAAATTGTTGATGTTCAAATTGGTAAGAGCTGTTTTTTATTTTTTTTTAATTTTTTTTAATAAATTTATTTATTTTATTTATTTTTTTTTGGCTGCATCGGGTCTTCGTTGCTGTGCGCAGACTTTCTCTAGTTGCAGTGAGCGGGGGCTACTCTTTGTTGCTGTGCACGGGCTTCTCATTGTGGTGGGTGGCTTCTCGTTACGGAGCATGGTCTCTAGGTGCACGGGCTTCAGTAGCTGTGGCATGCGTGCTTCAGTAGTTGTGGTTCGCGGGCTCCAGAGCGCAGGCTCACTAGTTGTGGCGCACGGGCTTAGTTGCTCCGTGGCATGTGGGATCTTCCCAGACCAGGGCTCGAACCCATGTCCCCTGCATTGGCTGTCGGATTCTTAACCACTGCGCCACCAGGGAAACCCAAGAGCTGTTTTTTAAACTGCTTTATTTCTGCTACCTTTCTACAACGTGAGAACTATATTTTATTGTTCCCTTAGGGATCTTTTTTTTTAAAAAAATAAATTTATTTATTTATTTATTTTTGGCTGCATTAGGTCTTCGTTGCTGTGCGCGGGCTTTCTCTAGTTTTGGCGAGCAGGGGCTACTCTTCGTTGCAGTGCCCGCGGGCTTATTGCAGTGGCTTCTCTCGTTGTGGCACACGGGCTCTAGAGCACAAGCTCAGTAGTTTTGGCGCGTGGGCGCTAGAGTGCAGGCTCAGTAGTTGTGGCGCACGGGCTTACTTGCTCTGTGGCATGTGGGATCTTCCCGGACCAGGGCTCGAACCCGTGTCCCCTGCATTGGCAGGCAGATTCTTAACCACTGTGCCACCAGGGAAGACCCGGGATCTTTTTTTTTATAGTGAAACATGATTTGGTTAAATAAGTTAGATTTTTTTAATTAAAGTTCTTCTCTAATAAGTTTGAATTAGCTGAGCATCCAGATCATTTCAGTCAGTCCTTCATTGCCTTGAAAAAAATAAGATGCCCTTTAGCATGGGAATATTAAATCAATTTATATCAAATTATAATCATTACAGGAAGAAATATAAGAAAAAGAAGTCTAAGAAGAGCAGAAAAGATTCCAGTGATTCAAGTTCTAAAGAGTCCCAAGAAGAGTTTCTGGAGAATCCCTGGAAGGATCGATCAAGTAGGTTCTTCTGATAGACTTCGACTCAGAACAGATAAAACATTAAATTAACTGATTAGTCAAAATGTGAATATGTTTCTGAACATCTTTTGTGCAGAGCCTGAAGAACCCTCAGATTTGATTGGCCCAGAGGCTCCCAAAACACTTGCCTCTCAAGATGATAAACCTTTGAAGTAAGTTAAGAGTGTGTTTATAATCTCTAAAGTACCGTACCCAAAAGTATGGTCCTAACTTCCTCTTCCAAGCTTATCTTCCTCTACTCCCTTATTTAGATGCCAGGTTCCAACTGAGCTGAACTAAAACTTCCCTGTATTCACTGTGCACTTTCACCTTATTTCTCCCCCCAATGTGCCTTCCCTTCTTTCCCCAGCCCTGATTTCTTTACTACCCCCAATTTCTTCCTGTTAAAATGCTTAACATTCTTCAAAGCCCTTTTCAAAAGGAGGGGGCATATGCTTATTCCCAATATCTTCCCTCCACAGGTAGGTGTGATTCCTACCCCTCTTTATTTTTTATTTATTTATTTTTTACTTTGTTTTATTTTTTAAATTTATTTGTTTGTTTGTTTGTTTTGGCTGCGTTGGGTCTTCCTTGCTGCACGCAGGCTTTCTCTAGTTGCAGCGAGCGGGGGCTACTCTTCGTTGCTGTGCACGGGCTTCTCATTGCGGTGGCTTCCCTTGTTGCAGAGTACGGGCTCTAGGTGCACTGGCTTCAGTAGTTGTGGCACGCAGGCTCAGTAGTTGTGGCTCGTGGGCTCTAGAGCGTAGGCTCAGTAGTTGTGGTGCACGGGCTTAGTTGCTCCACGGCATGTGGGATCTTCCCGGACCAGAGATCGAACCCATGTCCCCTGCATTGGCAGGTGGATTCTTAACCACTGCACCACCAGGGAAGTCCTCCTACCCCTCTTTAATCCTTTAGTCCTCATAGCATTTTCTTTCTTTTGTGCAATGTGTTATATATTCTACGTTGTATTAGTGTTATATTCTTATTAATATGTAAGTGCCATAAGAACAGATTATTTTTATATTACAAGCTTTGAGTTTAATAGCTATTCAAGAAGAATTCAGTGAATTGAATGAAGGGATGGTAGTTTTCAAAGTCCCCTTGAATGAAAGTTATTTGAGAACCGTTACTGTATAGCATTATTATTGGTTATAAGTCTAATAAATATGTTAATTTGAGATATATTATTTCTTTACTTTTTTTTTAAAGGGAAAAAGGTAAAAGGAATTCGCTGGAGGCAGAAGCAATAAAGGCAATACCTGTGGGAAAAATTGATCCATAATTGTAAACCATGAGTATATGCTCACTAACATCAGTTCTTTTATTCTTCCAAAGTACCTCTGCATTTCTGGGTTAGTGATATAGGTCACAGTGCAGTGTTCCCTAGTTAAGTTAAAGTAATTTACATTGGGCTTCCCAGCATGCTGCCCAGCAACTGTTATTCCTACTGTTCTCTGAGAGAAATGGTTTTTTGTGCTCTCTTTAGATGATGAACTTTTTATAATGAACCTTTTCTGAATTCTATATTACTTTGTAGCTATGGCCATGCTCTGTTACCTGGTGAAGGTGCAGCTATGGCTGAGTATGTAAAAGCTGGAAAACGTATCCCACGAAGAGGTGAAATTGGCTTGACAAGTGAAGAAATTGCATCATTTGAATGCTCGGGTTACGTAATGAGTGGTAGCAGGTATGTTCTTGGCATTGAGGTCAGTTTCCTTTCTCACTACCAAAATTATATTTTGGTGACAGATTTTCATTAAGTGACCATTCCTGATGAAAAGTAAAGTATAAATATTGGTTTAATATTGGTTTTGTTAGTATAAATGTAGTTGTCTAAAATTCCAAGTAGGTATGCAACTCGGCTGTGTCTCCAACTTCAAAGAATCAGTCTTTTCAGTGTCCTTTTCTAATCCATATTTTGGTACAGATAGTTTATCCTCCGGAGAATATAGTTAAATTCAGCTATTTATCACTGCCCCACGAGGAATGTGGCATTCTGGTAGTTAGGAAAGCATTTACATAAGACAGTGTTTCCTGTTTTCTGAGTTTGTCTCTAGTTCTCTGTGGAGTCAGAGAACGTGGACTCTCTAGTTCTCTGGACTCTGAGAATGAAGAGCAGAAAAGGATTATGACAGAGAACAGAGATCAGTTTTAGCATGAGAAAAGGAATACAAAATTGGGAAGAGAAAGCAAAGTCCCAGGAAGAGCAAGGAGAGGGAACTAATAGGGTATCAGTACCAAGATCAAACTGAATTTTGGATTTTTTAAAACTTCATAAACTTTTAAAAGTGGGTAAACATTTTTAAGTGAAATTGGAGGCAAATATTTGTGGAACCCCTGAAGCATCTCCAGAATCTTGGAATTCTGAGGACTGATATTTGAAAACATTATACCTAAGGACTAGTAAGACAAGAAAAAGAAATTAGAGGCATAAGAATTAGAACAGAGGATATAACACTGTCATTTTTTGTGAATGATATGATTTTTTACATAGAAAATCCTAAAGAATCTTCAGATGAATTACAAATAATAGGAAGGTTTAACAAATAGTTGGATATAATGTTAATACCCAAAAATCAATTGCATTTTTATGTACCAGCAACAAAGAACTGGAAAATATAGTTAAATAAAAAGAAAACATTTATAATAGTATCAGAGAATATGAAGGACTTAGGAATAAATCTTCACAAAAGATGTCCAAGACCTTTACAGGGAAAACTATAAGACATTATTAAGAGACATTAAAGAAGACCTAAATAAATGGAGAGGTATCATGTTCATGAATAGGAAGGCAATATTGTAAAGTTGTCAGTTCTTCCAAAATTAATCTGTAGATTCAGTGCAGTTCCAATCAAAATCACAACTGAGATTTTCATGAAACGTAATAAGATGGTTCTAAAATTTATATGTTAGACTAGAGGGCCAAGAATAGCCATCTTACTTCTGAAGAAGAGCAGGAAGGTGATTTGCCCTACCATATATGAGGGCTTATTATGAAGCTTGCAGCACTTTGGAAGAGTGGCGTAACAAATGAACTGTTCAACGGAATAAAATACAGAGCCCAGGGGCAGAGCCATACATGTATGGAACTTTGTTATATGAAAGAGCTGGTATGTCAGATCAGCGGGGAAAGAATGAACTAGGCAATAAATGGATCAGGAAGAAAATGGTTATCTGTATGGAAAAAGATGAAAGTAGAACCCTGTATCACCATATTTAAAAATCATTGCAGCTAGATCAGGAGTTAAACGTCAAAAACAACTTTAATACTCTTAGTATAAAATATGAGGAGATTTCTATTAGATCTTGGGGTGGGGAAGCATTTCTTAAAGAAGGCCAAAAAAAATGCACTAACTATAAAATAATATATTGATAAATTTGCCTGAGTTAAAAATAAGAACTTTTGTTTATCAAAAGACATCTTAAAATAAGTAAAAAGACAAGTTCCAAGCTAGGATGAGATCTTGTAATACACACAACTGATAGTATTGAGAGTATTTAAAGAATACCTATAAACAATCCAAAAGAAAAGTGGGAAAATGACACAAACAGGCATTTGTCAGAAGGAAAAAATATATGGCCTACACATACAAAAAAGATGTTCGTTATCATTGGAAATGGAAATCAACATATGGAAATACCATTTTACACCCATTTGATAGAGGTAAGTTCAAAGTTCTAACAATTCCAAGCATTTGAGAGGATGTGGATCCACAGGCTCTCTTAAGTATTGCCAGTGGTGGTATAAATCGGTACAACGATTTTGGAAAACATTCTGACATTATCTTGGGAAGTTGAGCATTCACATATTTTATGACCCAGCAACTCCATACCTACATACCCAAGAGAATCTTTCCCATGTACTAGGAGATGTGTACATTGATGTTTATTACAGCATCATTCACATGGCACTTTCCGTTCCAGATAAACTACTCACTATACCCTGAGCAACCTAAATACATTGTCGTCTCCTTGACTTACCACCTGCCACTCCCCCACCTTCACACTAACCTGAAATGATCCTCCCCTCTTCTCCTTACTCAGTTTGCTCTGTTTTTCTAGGCATAGTTCAAGCTTCATCTTGAATTGATTGTGTAGGATTGGGTACATATACATAAAAGAGGCAGGTTTTCATGAAGTTTTCCTTCTAAATAGGCAGACCTTTTGAAGATGATGTAAGAGTTTCCCTCTGCCTCGACCCCTATACTTTCCTGATTTGGTCCTTGTGCTAAAATCCCTTCTTTCTTTTCTTTGAGCTGCAACTGAATTCTAAGGACGTTAAATCCACCCACAAAACTCACCCAAAAATTCGATTGTAGATTTAAACCTGGTTTTTTTGGTTGTATGATAAATTAGAACTTTGAAGAAGTTCCACCTGCTAGATGACAACTTAAATCTTATCTATCCTACTATCAGGTCTACATATCACTTAGGAAGTTTAACAATTTGCCTGTTCCTAGTTGTTTTACTGGAAATAACAGAACCAGACTTAGGCCCTTAGTATTTGAAATTAATAACATTCACCCTATTGACAGAACCGCAGAGATCATTATTTGAATACTAGAAATGAATCAAAGGACATGTCAGCAGATAAAATGAATGATCTTTTGAAAATCTAACTCATTACAGAAACAGTTTCTATTTGTCGGCTTTTTAAATAGACTACTCTGTATTACGAAAGAATTAGTGAGGAAGCACTATGAAAATAATTACTGAGAAATTAAGCCAAAAATAAAATTATCTCCAGGCATCGCCGAATGGAGGCTGTGCGACTGCGAAAAGAGAACCAGATCTATAGTGCTGATGAGAAGAGAGCCCTTGCATCCTTTAACCAAGAAGAGAGACGAAAGAGAGAAAACAAGATTCTGGCCAGTTTTCGAGAGATGGTATACAGAAAAACTAAAGGGAAAGAGGACAAATAAGGATTTTCTGATTGTTCATCAGACATTTTTAACAACAAAAAAGAAAGTTTGGGTTCCATATATACACACAAAAAGATTATCATGATCTGAAGAAGCTTTACAGTGCTATACTGTGCCTTCTGTTTAATTCTTTCAGTCCTTCTATAAAAAGCTGCTTATTGATGTAACTTTAGCAAGCTCTTTGGGTTATTTTGGATTGACCAAAACAACCTTCTGGTTTAAAAATCCAAATTATGAATGAAACTCTACTGTGTTGGGGGAGGTGGCATTGAGAGAAGGTGCTGGTGAGGTGAGAAACTGAACTCACACCATGGGACAGTGCTCCCATTAGCTCTACATGGTGCCCACTCCCCAACCCATCCCAACTGAACTTGTAAGAAATTATCATTCCTCTATGTTGAATGTGTTATAAATGGACTTGATAGAAACACACAGGAGGCCACTTTTGTTACCAAAATGAAGGCATGGCTGAAAAAAGCAAATCTGGAATTTGAAGGTTGACTTGTATATTACAATATTATTGTCAGCTCTGGAAGTAATGTATTTTGATTTTAGTCCCTGCCTCCACCCCAAAACCAACAAGCAAACCAAAAAGCAAACTAACCCACAGACTTGTTGAATTGAAAATGTGAACATTAGTTTTAAAATTCTTAATAGGTTAATTAAAAATGGTTATTTCAAATATAAAATATTGGGAAGTCTCCTGTTGTGCCAGTGTAAGTACATTATTTCCGTCTGAGCTGTGTTTAGATCATTATTTGAATACTAGAAATGGATGGGAGTCAACAATGGTCAGGAGTTTAATAAGGAAAAATATAATGAGTCATTGTTTTCATTGTTTTAACTTGGTTGCTTCATAAGGATGAAGCTAAAATGATGTTAAACGTTTTTAAAGTCTGTCCTTTGTAATAAGCAGATTTCATTTTAAGCATTGCTAAACTTTTCAGTTTATTTTTTACATCTGTCATTCAGTTTAATCTGTAACTTCATATAGAACCCCTCACTTTCTCACTTTTTTATGGCTACTGTTGGCTTTTAAGTTTGGGAGAAATGGAAAATTCTGGGACTGTGAGATCGTGATCTTTTTCCTTCCCTCTTGTTAAAGTTTAGTTGTTAGGACATACGAGCGAAGGGGGAGGGGATAGTAGAAGTTTTGGCTGTTTTTGTTAAGGTTGTTTTGAGCTGCATTATTATGTGCCTAGGATAAATTTAAATTATCTGAGTGATGGGGAATTTCTGACTTTGCTGTTATAAAATGCCCTCTCTCCTTACAATAAAGTTTTTTTTTTTAAAAAAAGGTTTTTTTTTGAAGAGAACACTGCATTTATTTAACCCCATAAATTATAACATCTTAACACATGTAAAATTTTTGTATTTTTAAAGTGCTTTGAAAGATATTTTTTTTAACAAGTGGAAAATAATGTTCTTTAAAAGACATCAAACTTTTAGTGGAAAATGATATTACCAGAAGCATGTAAGGATTTGTTCATCCTCTTCAAGAAATGGGATTTTTATGTAAAATATATATGTAGCACTGAATGCCAAAATGATGGGTATGTGTGGTTGGAATTAAAAATGAGATTTGCTAATAAACCCATCGGGATGGTGTCTTAAGTCAAGAACGACCTTGAGAGGGGAGAGGGAGGGGCGTTGGGTAATCAGTGCTTCCGGAGGTGAACTTCCTTGCCTTGTGATGGGTTTGAGTTAGTGGTCAGGACAGCCATTCAGACTGACAGTCCCCAGAACTTCTGCAGCTTCAGTGACAGGGACAGGAATGTGGTTGACTTGAATATTCTTCAGGCAGCCAAAAAAGGATTTCCACGCAGGAAGCTTCAGGGTTTTCAAATTAGCTGGGACACCTCCAATGTGCAGATGCTCCTGCGTGCGGGCAGTGGGGACGGGGTGCTGTCCAGCGGTGGAACTATAGTCTGCGTCCAGTTTCAGGTGCAGGATGTGCTGTTTTATGGTGACTGTCACTGAGTGCCACTGTCCGTCACACAGAGATTGCTTTGGTGTGACCGATGTCAGGATCCCACCTGCCTCACTGCCCACAGAGGCCGTGACCTTTCCTGCCTCCATATAAACACATAAGTGCTCCCCAGGTTGACTTCCGATGTGAATTAGAGTTCCAGTGAGACTTCTTGGGCGAATGCTGAAAACAAGCTTAAATTCTGGCCCCAAAAGCACGGAGTTAGCTAGGATGACATGACCTCCTTCTTGAGAAAAAGTAGATGCCTTTCTCCAAAGAGCCATCCAAGCAGGGAGACACCCCAAAGCTTGCAGAAGCAGTGTCCAGGGGTTTCAAATCCAACTGAAAGTTCCTCAGGCATCCCACAAAGCTGTTTTGGGGGAGGGTCTTTGGTTTTCCTGATGGAGACGATCCCAGGTAAACTGGTGCTCTGAGGCTGACGGTGGAATTTCTGGGCAAACTTCCCTCCCGGGCCCTTAGACCATCCACAACCAAGCGCCCCCTTTCTCCATCTTGCCCAAATGCCACCGTGTGCCACTTCCCATCACTGCACTTTGCTCTTGAGCTTCAGTTTTTTTCCTCCTGCGCCCAGTGCAAAGACCAGACGTCCTTTCGAAAGATAAAGAGCCATAAAGGAGTTCTTAGTGCCTGTGTAAAACACGCGCCCTCTGGACGCCGTTGTCTGCAAGTCCACGGCAAACTGTGACCTGGGTTTCAGCAACTCCTGGGGAAGCATGAATAGCAAGTGGCTGGTGGGACTGTCCCCAAACCTGAGGGCTCTGTGGCTGGCCTGGGCCTCTGGAAGTGGTGGGCAAGACTGGGCATCTCCCCTCACCTTCAAGCTCCTTGGGGAGGCGGCTGGTGTGTCACGCAATGGCTGGTGGATATTGAAAAAATTTAAAAATTAAAAAGTAAAAAAATTTTTTAAATAAATAAATATCTTTCAAAGCACTTTAAAAATACAAATAATTTACATGTGTTAAGATGTTATAATTTATGGGGTTAAATAAATGCAGTGTACTCTTCAAAAAAAATAAAAGAAAAAATGTTTTAAAACAAGGCAGTGAAAATATACTTTATATACTTTATCAAAGTATAGATAAAATTTTTACTACTTAACATATGTTCTAGGAAAATGTCTAACTTTAACCCACAATTAATGAACCAAACAGCCAGTTGGCATGTAGCAACATTTATGATCCCTGAATTTGAAGTGATTTCGATTTATCATCATTGTTGCCTAGCCTAATAAATGTATTATTTCCAAAAGTTAAAAGGAAACTAGGTCCCAAATTTGTGAGTCATAATCCATCCACTTCCCTGTGTAATAAAACCTAAATTTATATTCCCCATTTAAAAATTTTGTTCTCAGGAATTCCCTGGTGGTCCAGTGGTTAGGACTCGGCGTTTTTCACTGCCGAGGGCCCGGGTTCAATCCCTGGTCGGGGAACTAAGATCCCACAAGCTGCGCAGGTGGCCAAAAAAAATTAAAAAAAAAAAAAAAGAAGAAAAAATAAAAATTTTGTTCTCTAAGAACATTACTTTTTGTTACTGGTTCCTAGAGACTGAATGGGTTTGTTCTCTGATTTTCATTCAGTAGGCAAGGTAGTTTAAATGCAACAATTTTGTGATATATGAATATTGTGGATTTTCATCGGATTCTTCTGTCTCCTCCACAGAGTAGATACTCAACAAATGCTTGTTGAATAAATGAAAGAAAATATATTAATTTATTTCAGAACTTTATCATATCTTTCATCAAGGTTTTTTCAGGAAAGATCTGCCAAAGAATAGCTTCAGTAGCATGTTCTTTGGGAAAGAGGAGGGAAGAATAAAAGGGCTAAAAGTATTTTATTTTCAGCCTATTAGAGTTACTGCTTCAAACTGTGTTTTAGTCACCTGAGCCGTAAGTCAAATGGGAGGGCTATTGTATTTGAAATATATTTTTTGTTCTCTAAGGAGACTTACCTAGTTTCCCCCCTCCTCACCTGTTGCTCTGATGAGATTTTCCCTCCTTTTTAATTGATTGCACAAATGCAACAGTTAAAATAGAAGAAGAAAGAAAAATTACCCCCAGTCTTACCCCATCAATTGTCTTTAGTATTCTATGTTCCCTTCCAGTGCTTGTGTACATAAATACATATTCTGATGTACCTGTAAGTAATCACTCATAATTTTGTATTTGGTGTTTTAAAACCTTGCAGCCAGGCAAGACAACCTCACAGGGATGGTAGGAACGATCTGGCGTGAGGATGGGAAGAAGACAAGAAATAGTAAGGGTGGTGATTGAACCTTCCCTGTTTCATTGCACCCAATCCTCAAACCACCCTGGTGCCATCACAGTTGTAATGCTGTGTTGTGTTAGGCAGCACGCCCAGTTTCATAGTTTCAGAATGTATTGTTTAACAGTGAGGCTTAACTTGCAGTAAATAAAGGGGTCTGTGAGTAGGGAAACCCTTCAGACTGGTTATATTATGAGCTGTAGAACTGTTGCCTTTTTTCTGTTCCCTAGTTGTGCCCATGAAAGAGGTGTGTCCAGGCTAGAGACTTAGGCTCAAATGGGGGAACAAGCAGCCAAGGACCAATCTCAGTTTGGTCTGACAGGTGAATTTTAGCAACTCCCTAAACTCAGCTTTTGTACCTGTAAGACTCTTGAGTGATGCAGATAGTGATGGGAAAAACCTTTTAGAAAATAGAAGACAGGGCTTCCCTGGTGGCGCAGTGGTTGAGAATCTGCCTGCCAATGCAGGAGACACAGGTTCAAGCCCTGGTCTGGGAGGATCCCACATGCCGCGGAGCGACTAGGCCCGTGAGCCACAACTACTGAGCCTTTGCGTCTGGAGCCTGTGCTCCGCAACAAGAGAGGCCGCTATAGTGAGAGGCCCGCGCACCGCGATGAAGAGTGGCCCCCACTTGCCGCAACTAGAGAAAGCCCTCGCACAGAAACGAAGACCCAACACAGCCAAAAATAAATGAATAAATAAATAAATAAAATTTAAAAAAAAATAGAAGACAACTTACTGGTTACTCTGCTAATGTGATGGAAGTTGCCAACTGGAAAATGAATGAATGCAAAGAAAACCAATGCAGCTGGATTGTGTGCCACAAGTTTATTATTCAATAAATATTCCGTGGTTTGATGTGCAGTATCGTATTTTTAACACACTCCGATGAGAAATCTATTCCTAAAATATTCTGGAAGATTCTGACACTGTTGAATTGGAAGATATTTGAATTCATTAAAATATATTTGGCCTCAATAATGTCCCTCAGGTGTTTTTCTTGAAAGTGAGTCATTCCTGGTCTGCAGAGGAAGAAAAACAAACACAACAGAAGTTTTTAAAATGAAACAAAACATTGAGCCAGGGATTGATTACCTGTATACTCTGTTACATTCCTAGTGAGCAAAATGCCTTTTGTGGGTGGGGGACAAAGGTCATCTCTGTTCCTTAGGCCCCTTCAATAAAAGGCTTAATGAGTTTATATGTAACGATTCTCTAAGAGAGACGCTGTACAAATAAAAGGAATTGTTATATGTTAGTTCCATGTGACTGTGAAGTTTCACATAGAAACAGTAGACATGACCTACCTTGGCCCCACCCTACTCCAGCAACTAATCCTCACATTTATAATCACTGAAAAAGGAGACACTAAAAATAAAAACAATTTTCTAGAACAAAGGCAGACTCCTACTTTCAGCCCATCTTAATGGAGTAGGTGGTCCAAAGAAGAAAAGTGACCATTATGTAAATTACCTGTGGCTGTGGGCCTGCTGGGCTCCTGGAGTGTGATGAGTTTTCCCACCACCCTTTTAAAGTAAGTCTCTAAAAACTGTAATTCAAAAAGACACATGCACCCGAATGTTCATTGCAACACTATTTACAATAGCCAGGTCATGGAAGCAACCTAAATGCCCATCAACAGACGAATGAATAAAGAAGTTGTGGTACATATATACAATGGAATATTACTCAGCCATAAAAAGGAACGAAATTGAGTCATTTGTTGAGACGTGGATGGATCTAGAGACTGTCATACAGAGTGAAGTAAGCCAGAAAGAGAAAAACAAATATCGTATATTAACACATGTATGTGGAACCTAGAAAAATGGTACAGATGAACCGGGTTGCAGGGCAGAAGTGGAGACACAGATGTAGAGAACAAACGTATGGACACCAAGGGGGGAAAACTGCAGTGGGGTGGGGATGGTGGTGTGCTGAATTGGGCGATTGGGATTGACATGTGTAAAGTGATGTGTATAAAATTGATGACTGATTAAAAAATTTAAAAATATATATATATCTAACTGGGAAATAAATAAATGTTAATGAACAGTGCTTTGCCTTACTACCAGCTAAAACTTTACTCGTTTGAATAAAGCTATGACCAATTTTTAAAAAAAATAAAAAATAAAGTAAGTCTCTAAATGTTCATTACCTGTGAACACATGAATGGCTCTCAAAGACGTAAGAGACATCAATGGGTGTATCCTAAGAGAAAAAGACAGCTGTCAGCCAAGACCAGTCACACCAACTCATGATTCTTTCCATTGCTACAAGTGTCCATAAGTAGACTCTTCAATTTCTAGAATTCATTTTCCCTGTGAGTTGGAGGTCTGTAGGTAGTAGTTCTTTTTCACTTCAAACCTGTGTTCCCCAAAAGATCTTTTTGGCAACAAATACCTTAAGGGTATCCACAAAATTGAAAACAAGTCAAGAGAGGCTGTGCTCTCATTACTAGGAGCATGAGGAAGTCATGTGCCTTCTTTACGTGCTCCAGTTTACTCAACCAACAGTACCAACTTACCTTGTAGGGATGGCCTAAGAATGAAACCATATAGATGAATATGGTTCAAAAACATTTTAAAAGCAGCATAAAAATCTAGGTTGTAATGCTGTCTCAGTGGTCCCCATCCAGTGTCCCCTCCAAAATTATACTCGGAATTCTGAGCGAGAGCCAGGCTCCCAAGCCCTGTCTCTGTGTGGTCTCTTGTCATGGTCTCATTCACCTCCAGCAGCCTCACTTTCCGATCTTAGAGCTCACCAGTTAGCAAGACAGCTGATGGCGGGATATATGACCAGGAGAAGTGAGAACTCACAGATTTTACCTCTTTAGATCACTCCAGGTTCCAAACCCTCCAACTAGGTAAGTTTGTACTAGGATAGGATGAATATAGGACATAGTTGGCTCACTGTGTCATCATATATAAAGCCTTAGAGTCAGGCAGAGCCTCAAATAACTTTGAAAGGATGAAGGCAGAGGGGAAATAACATTTTTATATCTGCTGTATTCCAGGCATTATGCTTGGTACCAACCCTGTTCTAAGGACCCTAGCCTTGGAGTCATACATGTTATTTGGACTCCTTTCACACCAGCTATCAACATATTTCATATTCACGGTCGACCTAGTGGCTACAAGCAGTCATTCCTTCAAGTATTTATTGAGTGCCTGCTATTTACCAGGCTTTGTTTTACAGCAAGACAGAAATCCCTGCCTTTCTGAAGCTTACATTCTGGTGGGGGAGCAGAGTATAACAAGATAAGAAGTTACATAGAAGATCAGAAGGTGATAAAGTGCTATGGAGGAAAAGCAAAATCATGGGGGTGGGTAGAAAGTGCAGTGGAGGAGGTGAGCGAGCAGGCTGTGCACGTACCTAGGGGAGAGGGTTCCAGTCAAAGGGAACAGCAAGCGCAGAAGCCCTGAGGAGGGACAATACCTGGCTTATTTAAGGAGTAGCAAGATCAGAGTGGCTGGAGCAGAGTGAGGGGGAAGGAGTAACGGGAAAGTCGAAATAACAAGGAACCAGATCACACAAGGCCTGTAGGCCCTCATTACTCAAAGTATGGCCTGTGGGCCTGCAGCATCAGCATCCCCTGGGAGCTTCTTTGTAATGCAGAAGTTTGAGCCCCAGACCTGCTGAATCAGAATCTTCCTTTTAACAAGACCCCTGAGTAATTCACATGCACTTTGAGTTTGAAAAACATGTTGGAACATTCAAAACAGACGCGTGACATAACTTCATTTTTCCAAGGCTCACTCCGGCTGGCTGAAAAGAGACAGGATGCGGGTAAGGGTGGAAGCAGAGAGACTAGTTAGAAGCCTATTGAAATAAACTTGGTGAGAGATGATGGTGTCTTGGCCCAGGGTGGTAGAGGTGGAGTGGGAAGAAATGCTTGGATTCAGGGCCTATTTTTTTTTTTTAATTTTTTTTTGGCTGCGTTGGGTCTTCATTGCTGAGCGTGGGCTTTCTCTAGTTGCGGCAAGCGGGGTCTACTCTTAGTTGCGGTGCACGGGCTTCTCATGGCGGTAGCTTCTCTTGTTGCGGAGCACGGGCTCTAGGTGCGCGGGCTTCAGTAGTTGTGGCACGCGGGCTCTAGAGCACAGGCTCAGTAGTTGTGGTGCACGGGCTTAGTTGCTCCGCAGCATGTGGGATCTTCCCAGACCAGGGCTCGAACCCGTGTCCCCTGCATTGGCAGGCGGATTCTTAACCACTGCGCCACCAGGGGAGTCCCATCAGGGCCTATTTTTGAAGGTAGGACCAACAGGATTTCCTAATGGATGTGAGTGAAAAAGAAGAGTCAAGGATGACGCCAAGGATTTTGGCCATCAGCTGAGATGAGAAAGGCACAGGTAGGTTGGACTTGGAAAGGCAAAGAAGAAGTTCAGTTTTGGATACAATAAGTGAGATGTTTATTAAACATCCAAGTGGCAGAAATCTGGGCTGGAGATAGAAATTTGGGAATCATAAGCTAGAGGTGGCATTTAAAGCCAGGAGACTGGATAAGATCATCAAGGAGGTGAGGCTAGAGAAAAGATTCAAGGCCTGAGTTTTGGAACATTCCAACATGAAGAGGTTGGTGAGAGGAGGAGAGGCCAGTAGACCAGTAGAGCAGGAATGGTCAGTGAGGCAGGAGGAAAACCAGGAGAGAATGTTGTTCTAGAAGCCAAATGGAACATTTCACGGAGGAGGGAGTGATCAGCTATGGCAAGTGCTGCAGATGGGCCAAGCAAGACGAGGACAGAAATACGACTGTTCTGTTTCACAAAGAAGGGGCCCATCAATGGCCTTGACAAGAGAAGTCTCTATTCTCATCGAAGCCTCACTGAAGGGAACAGGGCAGAAAAGGAAAGCGCTTACCGGAGGTTTGTTTGTGTTGATCTTGATGGTGAAGTAGACACTGGCAGTGGTTCGTGCTATGGGTCTCCGAGCAGTTGGGATGCTCCAGTGTACACAGTAGATGTAGTGGAAGCTGTGAATCACATCTTCCCTCTTTAAAAACTCTGTGTAGTGCAACCAGCGGCCTTGATACTCCCAGTTCTGTTTCATAGGAAAAAATAAAAAGCACACAAAGGAAGAAAAGCAGACTTCTGTTCAAGCTGTCTAGACGAAGGCAGCGCACAACAGTAGGGGTTACAGCCCTGCTTCTGGATCCATTTCTAACACTTTTGACTGGGATTCAAACTATAGTCAACTCCCGCTTATCTCCACAGGTAGGGGAGAGAAAAGGTGGAGCTAAAATGTCAAATAAGTGAATAGTGCAGACATCGCTTGAGATTGGGCTTTGGAGCTCAGGGGCCCACGCTCAGTGTGTGTGTACATACACACCACACACATGTACACGCTAACCTCCTTCCAGACCTTTACTTGGAAGGCAACTTTGGTTAATTGGAAAATAATTAGAAAGTGCTTAGAACACGTGTTCTGCTCACTCTACTCCAGAAGACCTAAAGGTGTGACTAGAAAGTAAGGGGGCTGATTTCACAAGCTGTTTTGGAAAATCAGACTCACTTCATTGCAGCCCTAGGTGGTAGGTAAAATAAGGTCAGAAAAGGAATAGATCAGGCAAGGGATCATTCAGATCCCTCAGATCCCTTGGAGAAGCTTCCCCCTCCAAAGCACAGATCTTACTAACACCTAGGGTCCACACAGGCGTGATGTAGCCTTGAGTCTGGGCACCAGGCCTTGAATGCCAGAGGTGTTCCACAAGTTCAACGGAACACCGTTGTACTGGCTATTGCGGCACAGAAAGCTTCCTAAAAAAGATCTTGAATTAAGATGAAGGTCCACAGAAGGAAGGAAGTAGGATTGTCTAAGAATCCCAGTGATGTAGAGAGAGAGTTTGGGAGGAAATGGTAAAAAGACTTCAGGCCTTCCTTTAAAAAAAAAAAAAATGTAGGCTGGCCTTCTGCCTCAGCTAACTTTATTTCAAACTTATACCCAATTGGCTGTTTCAGTTAGCCAGAGAGGAGCACCAGACTCTAGATTCCTTGAGATCAGTTCTGTGTCTTCTTACATAGATCATTTTCCCTTTCAGTGAAGGAGTCCGACAGCCAACCCCATGAGGCCCGTTGGAGCATGTCCTTTTTTTCCCAACCTTTCTGTGTTATTTGATATACTTTTTCAGGCCTAATGTTTAATCTGTCACACAATCACAGACTTTGTAGCATTGGAGTGGTCCCTAAAGATCATCTAACAAGGCCCCTCACTTTGCAGATGAGGATCCTGGGGCCTAGAAATAGGAAGGGACAATCCCACACAACAGCTGGGACCCAGGCTCCCGAGCAGTGCTCTCTCCACCCCATCAGATGTCTCAGTTCTAGGATTTTCTAAAGCAGCCTTAGACACAGTAAATTCAGCTATCTCCATCAGGCCACTCTCTTCCCATTTTTATCTCTGTGCAGTGAGTGTGTGTTATCCCATGTTTTATCATTTTTACATAACATTGCTTCATATGCTTCATATACTCACTTCCAGGAAACAGTATCTCATTGTGCTACTCTACCATGGATGGCTTAGCCAATTACATATTATTGGACACTCAAAATCAACAGGCACCTGGAAGTATATACAAAACTGTTATCGATGATAAGTGACATTTGAGGGAGTAGATCTGGGAACTTTCATTTTCTACTTTGTGTCTTTTTGCTCAGAGTTTTTTTTTTTTTTAATAATGATGTCTTATTTTATTGTAAAAATATTTTAAGTATGTGATAGGCATGGGGGATTTTCCAGTTTTTCTTATATTAAGAACTTATTTGCGTATTCTTGTTGCCAGATTTCATTCCTGAAGAAAATTAACCAATTATTATGCCCATTGGCAATGTATAAGTGCACCGGTTCCCTCCCCACAAACACACAAGCCTTGTGATACCAGATTTAATCATTCTTTTTTTGGGGGGGGAGCCGCACCGCATGGCATGCGGGATCTTAGTTCCCAAGGGATTGAACCCGTGCCCCCTTTCACATTGCAATACCTTAAAATCTTTTGAATTTGCATTTTTCATTGATAGTAAACTGCATTATTTCTGTCATCAAAAAGTACTTCTCCTGTTAAGGTGGAAGAAGTATATCAGACAGACCTATGATCAGAACTTCATTTTGCTGGTTAATCAGAAAGACTTTGGACAAATTGCCCAACCTCTCTGAGCCTCAAGATTCGTCATCTGTAAAATGGGTACACTGAGGTACCTATACACAGGTTTGTTGTGAGGATTAAATGAGATAATGCATGTGAAGTGCTTAGTGGTGCTTGGCACATAGCAGTGCTCACTCAGGAAATGGTAACTCCTAATTTGCTGTCCCCTGGTGTATGGTGGACTCTGGGAAATCTGCAATAGGCTTGAGAAAGTTCTCCATCAGAAATGCCTAGCACTTAGATGGTAGACTTCACTTCTAGGGCTTGCTGCATTAGTGGGGCTGGGAACAGGGTGATTTTATGTCAGGAGTTATATAGAGCTTTTAGCTTTTCTGTCACCTTCTACTTTCTAATTGTCTGTGTCCTCACAACAGCCCTTCACTTAGCTTTTCATCTGTGAAGAATAATGGTATGGAGAGAATAAATCTGTTCATGTATTCAACACATATTTATAGAACATCCTCTATGTACCTGACCTTTCTAAGGCCTGGGGACAGAGCAATGAACAAAAGTCTCTGCCCTCATGGATCATGTGGTCTGGTGATGGAAAAAAGGCAATAGGGTAAATAAAATCTAATATCATAGGTAGAGGTAAGTGCTAATGAAAAAAATAAATAAGTCAGAGGAGAGATGGGTGCAATTTTAGATCAGGTGGCCGGGAAATGCCTCAGTGAGCAAAAGGCATCCTAACAAAGACCTGAAGAGAGGGAAAGTGCAAACCATGAGAGTAGATCTCAGGGGAGAGGGTTCCGGCAGCGGGAACAGCAAGTGCAAAGGCCCTGAGGTGGGAGCATGCCTGGCAGTTGAACAGCAAGGAGGCAAGCATGGCTGGAGTGAGGAAGGTGAACGGGGAGAAGGTGGTGGGTGATGGAGTCTGAGCAGGCAGTTGGGAGGAAGGGGGGATGGAGACTCAGATTACGTCGGGCCCTATAGGCCACTGTCCGGACTGACTTTTGCCTTTTACTCAGAACCAGTAGGATCTGCAGGGGAACATTTTCCTGCTTGTTCTGTGTCCAATTTCAGTCTGATTCACAAACTTTGGGTGCAGCAGGCAGGAACTTTTGCCCAAACCCAAATGGGAGATGTGCTCCAGAGCAGGAAGGCCCAAGAGCAACTAGTACTTTGCACCGTTTCTCTTCACTGTGCTCTTGATACCCCTTGCAATGGCAATGGCGAGCCATGCCGCAATCACGGATGGAGGGTGTGGAGCCAGGAACCCCTGACCTTTTTCCTCCTTCCCACCTGACCAAGCCTTCCTGGGCCTGGGAAAGTGCCCTTAGGGTGGAAGGCTTGGATGGGCTGATCAGAGACAGCTGGAGACTTCTCCCAGGCTGGGAGAGTTTGCCTCCACCAATTTCAACTGCTTTCTCTTCTAAGGAAATACAGTGAGTGGGGATTTCAGGCCATTCTTCTTCATCCACCCCGCCAGTTATGCAAAGCCACCCAGGGCCTTCTCCCCAGAGCTGCCGGGATAAGCCACACAAATAGGTCAGAGCCAGGACCAGGAGGAAAAAGAAAAGAAATTCATGAGCATGTGCATCTGACTGTACAGTGAATACATTCCAAAGCTAAATCAAAAAGACTCGTGATCTGTGTGCATCCCCTCTGCTAATATGAGAACTCTAAAGCTGGGTCTGGAGAACCCCCGTTTTAGAGGGGCACCTCCCTCCTTAGGCCACTAGGCCCCCATTTAGAGCAGCAGCATGGGGAAATTGCTTAGCTGAGAATATCCGATTTTCCTAGGGAGGTGTACGGTGAGGACGACACAAACACCGGAAAATACAATTGGCTTTTCACCTTCAAAGACTATCCCATCTTGACTTTGCAACCCAGATGAGGACAGTTTTTATTTATTCAGGTCGCCTGTGATATCATTGCTTAGGCTTCCTAGAAGGACTCCCACCTTGCATCAAACAGGAGCCTTTTAATTGTTCTTCCCCTTTGTGTGCTGAGCTGGAGTGGTCAACGGACTTACCGAAATGAACTCCTCAATTTGTTTACGGCCCCTTTCTTCTGTGAATTCACCCTGTGTGATCCAGTCGATATTTTTGATGGGGTTTTCGGCTTCTGCAAACAAGGTATGAGTTTATTAGTTGCCTCCTAGTGTGCTGTTATATAATGAGACCATCCTTTACGCACCCCAAGAGGATTACTACCTTCCATGGACTTGATAGCAGCAGCGATGGCATTCTTGGCTAAAGCTAGAGCTAGTTCAGTTACATTTTGAGTGTCTTCTGTATCCATCATCTGGCTTGTAGGGACCTTTATCCACATCTACTTCCTTCTGAAATTTGACATTTTTAGTCACATTCATTTTCTTTTGACTGGGAAAAGAAACTCAAAAAGTTACTTTTTGCGTGTGTGTGTGTGTGTGCGCGTGTGTACACTCTCGTCTAAGTACAGACTATCTCTTGAAGAATCACAAGACACAGGAAACGGTGTTGCCTCTATGGAGGGAATTAGGGGTTGGGGTAGGAGAGAGGCCTCACTCTTTACCCTTTGTGCCTGGCTGCTGAGGTCCATATTCCTGAAAACCAAGGATTTGCCAATTCTCATAACCATGAAGACTTCAGCAAGACATAGCCAAATGATTCCTAACTTCCTTAGAGTTCCAACAATATTGATTTCTAGTTGAGTCTTTCTTAGAACTTCAGCCCCTGCTTTAGGCCACTGAGGGCAAGTGGCTCTTTAAAAAAGTATATCAAAATGATTAGAGGCAGTACAGTATAGGAGAGGTTCGTTTTTCAGGTTTTTTTCTCTTGGATTTTCCAGGTATACAATTATCTGCCGGAAACTATCATTTTTTGCCATCTCTTTTCCTACGATATATAAGTGTTAGCTTTGGGTAACACTTCCGGAAAAATGGAAGTGAAAGTGGAGATGGTGACCCTCCTTTTGCGTCGGGCTTCAGTGGGCATGCTTTCTGGTGTCACACCAGTAAGTATGATGCTGGCTCATGCCTTGAGATTTATTCAGAAAACATTTGTCTGCTCCTATTTTAGTAAGATGTTTATAAGTGATAACTAAAATTTTCCAAATGCTTTTACCATTTGTTGAGACTGTGGAAATTAGAGTTATCAGGGCTGTGAAGGGTTCATCACAGAGCTAGAAGTCTTTGCACGTTTTCCATCTTTTTCCCTTGAGTCTTGGATTCTTTCTTTCCCTGCTATAATACTGAGGTCTCCTCACTGAGGAGCAGTCACGTACTTCTAGCGCCAGTTATAAACCCCCTGTAGGCAATTCCTGCATGAAAGTGGCTCTCTCACTCCCAGGGGAGCTATTTATTTTTGTAAAAGTAGCAACTGCCAATTTGGGGTGTGTAATGGGCCTCTTTCCATTTACCTCTTAGCACAGCGCTGTGAGATCATGGCTGGAGGCCTTCCCTGTGCCCTTCCAGGCCCACTCTCCCCACCTCCCCCGCTCTCTGCCCTGGAACGCTGACCTGCCGGGACTGCAGCAGTGGGCTCTCCCATGCCCTCTGGCTTCCAGGAGGTGCCACACAATGGGGAAACCAGGCTGAAGGGAGAAGAGTGAGCTCCGGGCATGTATTCACCGGGGGCTCTCCGCCTCCAGGGTCACCTGTGGCTGGCTGTGTGGAGGAGGTGTCCATCTGTCCCAGGGCAGCTCGCTCACCACTTGTCAGTCTGGTGAGGGTAACCTTCCTCTCCCCTCAACCCCATGGCCCCAGTGTTACCAGCCCCTCCTTTCCCTACCCTCTGCCCACACCTTTGTAAATATTCCCTTTACTTAACACTTCTCGACCTCTCCTACTTTCTGTATGCCAACAATTTCCTGCTGGGGCCCTGAGTCATAAAGAGAGGGCCTCTCGTTACCATGTGAGATGAGGAATCCAAGCTCACACCAGACCATCCGGCTCCACAGCCTGTGCTCTTAATCACCCCACTCTCCTCCCTCCAAGATTCACAAAGAGTACTGGGGCCCTGAGTCATAAAGAGAGGGCCTCTCGTTACCATGTGAGATGAGGAAGCCAAGCTCACACCAGACCATCCGGCTCCACAGCCTGTGCTCTTAATCACCCCACTCTCCTCCCTCCAAGATTCACAAAGAGTCCTGGGGCCCTGATCTCACATTTCCGTCTGCCGTCCAGAATGTGCTCACTCTCTTTCTGCGAGCCTCTTTCAAGAAGGGTCACCCTTTGTTCCCTTTCTGGACATCGCTGGTCCCAAGGTGTGGTGAGTGCTGTACAAAGCAACCCCAGTTCCCCTGGCCGTCAGGCCAGAAATGGTGTGAACAGCCTTTAAACATTCTGGGAATAATACTGACTCATGTTCATTTGGGTTTCATGTCAGCATTTTAAGCTCGTTTGCCTCTGCCTCAGTTCCCTGTTGCTGCAACTGGTGGACAGTTTTCCATCCTCTGGAGGAAAGCGGAATCTTCTCAGGCTGCCCATCCCAGAGTGAGGAGGACCTGAAGGGTGGCGGAAAGGGTGTCTGGAGGCCCTTAGCTCTAGAGAACTAGCTCTCCCCAGCCCAAGGCCCATGCCAATTTGGCCAAAGTAATTTGCCGTAAACTCTATAGTTAGACAACAATAGTTTTTTGGTAAATTGGTAAATTCGGTAGGCTTTGGTGAGTTAACCATACAGCAACGTGATCCTTCAGAAAATGGCCCATTTGGCTACTTGGTCATTCAGCGACTTGGCTTTCAGCAAACTGCCTCTTGACAAATTGACTGGAAGCCAAATCTGTGCCTTTCAACACCTAGCAAATGAGGTAGGGGCCTTGTCTATGGAAGGACCCAGTGAGCCCTGTGCTCCAGTGGCAGAGGGCAAGGGGGAAGCAGGGCTCAGGAAAGTTCAGATGTTACCCTCACACATCTGTGGGCACCAGTCTAAAGCATCCCTCCAACTGGCCTCTCTTAGTTCTTTTTCTCCCCTTCCCTTCCTAGTGAAAGGCCAGATGGGCAAAATGGGTGTGAAGGGCCAGGGCCAAGTTTGTGGTCTGAGCGATGAATGGGGAGAACAATTGCAGGTCCTTTTTGTGGAACCCTCCCACCCTTAATAACCCTCGATACCTGAGTGACCAGATCCTTGTCTGGAACAGTAGTAGCCCGGGAAGCCTCAGAAAGTCTCTGGGCAGCTTTTCCCCAGGATTCCCAGCCGGAATGTTTACAAGTGCTGCCAAGGCAACACCAATTTCAACCAATGGGAAGTAAAGCCCAAATGTTTGACTGCTTCTGTTAGTGAGAGAGGGGGATAGTCAGTCACAGCAACAATCTGACCTGCAAAGCAGGACCAGGCTGTCCTGTCCATACCCAGCTTCTCCCCCGCAGATGGGCTCGCAGGGCTGTGCCAGGAGGAGTAGTAAGCCTGCAGCTGGTATGTACTGGGGGTCCTTATTATGTGCCAGTCACCGTGGGAAGGGCTTATTTACTCCTCACAATAGCCCCATTAGGTAGGTGTCAGTGCTTTCATTACAGTTGAACAGAGGCACAGAGAGTATTAAATAAGTTGCCCCAAACTCAAACCCAGAGCTGTCCAACTTCACTGAGCTTTTACTTATTTATTCCCAAATTCTGAGGTTAGAGTCTCCCTTGTGTGCTTGATTTTTTTCAAAGATGTCTTTTATGAATCAAGGGTGAGCTTATATTGTAATGGTTATCAGCACAGACCCAGGAACAATTTACTTAACGTTTCTTAGTTTCTTTATCTATAAAACGGGGATAACAGTGCCTATGGAATAGGGTTCTTTATGAGGATCAAATCAGATAATTTACGTAAAGACTGAGAACAGTGCTTGGTACATCACAGCCTCTCTCTATAATGGTTAGATATTATTTCTAGTAGTACTATTAATAGTAGTAGTAGTAGTATAAATAGTGTTCTTTTAAATGGTGAAATCAAAAGTCATTGGCCCTGTGTTAGGACCCAGTTTTATTAATTCTCTTAATCCATGAAAGCCCTAAGTCTCAGAACCCCTGCCCTTAACCACTGTGCTTTATATATGGAGTGGTTGGTTTCTTACCATAAGACAGTTGGTCTCAATCCCAATAAAGAAAGGAAAGTGCTTTGCTAAGTGTCCTCTTTATCCAGGATGAAATGCTGAGCTCACTGCCTGGAAGACACACCCAGATCCAGGACCCACACACAGAGACCGCTGAGATGGTGTAGTGAGGTTGGGATGGACTGGGGATGGACTGGGGTGGGAGGTACTGTGGCTTAGATGGAGGAACTCAGGCTCTGATCACAGACAGGATTTCAAACCCCAGCTCTGCCATGCACTGGCTTTGTGACTTTAGGCAGGTTGTTTCACCTCTCTGAGCTTCATGTGTACAATGGGGATCTTGATAGGCATCACTTCATAAGGCTGATAAGAAGATGAAAGGAAGCGATTCATGCAGAGCGCTCAAAACAAGGACAGGCACACTGTAAGTGCTGTTGACTGGAGAAAAGAAAAGCACAACCTAAAAGTTTTAAGTTCTGTTTTATTCAGGGACCTTACTGAGGACTATAGTCCATGAGACAGCCTCTCAGAGAGCTCTGAGGAACCATCCTGAAGAGGTAAGGGAGGAGCCACGATATATAGGAGTTTTTGCTGAAAAAAAATAATGTTGTCAAACATCAAACGATTATTGCTAATCACAAAAAACATCTCAAGTTCATGACTTTAGTGCTTTTCTCTGTATGTGAAGATGCCAGAGTCTGGGCTCATTGAAATCATTCCTTAGATATGCATCTTAACTATCTATAGCCAGTATCCTGTTTTTCTCCTTTCTGAATTCCCCTCAGGGCGCACCGTGTTGGGCTGGGGGTGCAGCTGCAGTGGCTCCTGGCTTGATGGTGGGCAACATTCTTTGTTTACTAGAATGGCAGGCGAGTTTCTTTGTCCACAGTGCCCAATAACCATTAGGTACCACAATCATGACAATGAAGAGACAAACCATAACGGGGAGAATCAAAAAGTACAGCAGTCAGAAAGAGCCGGTCACTTCCCCAAAGCTAGGAGAATGTGCCTAGGATAACAGGGGCGGGTGTGTCTTGAGCTCTCACTGTTTAGGCTTGATGCCCAGCAGCCAAAGCAGGAGTGTGGACGCTGCCATTGGTGAGCCCACAGGCTCCTGATCTACGAAAACAATTGATGATAAGGACTGGCCTCAGTTCTGTTTGCTGATCTGACTCCCACAGGGTCCATCAGACCAACCGCCATGAACCTTCTAGTGCCATAGCAGGCCCTGGTCCACACCCTGCCCTCCTCCTGGGTTCCCTGGGGGAAAGAGGGGAAACTGGAAACACTAGGCCCTACGTAGATGCATTCCAAAAGAGCAGAGCTCCAGCCTCCTGCATGCCAAGCTTTTGTGGGCAGGGGCAGCAAGACCTCTCCTAAGAAGCCCCGGGGCCATTGGTGTGAGGCCCAGGGTGAGGACCTGGCCTGGAAGGGTAGGCAGTGGGATTCTTAATTGCCCGGAGGAGAGAGACTTGCAGACCAGCGATGAGAAACTCCTAGAAGACAAAATGTTTGCGCGAGGGAGCCAGGAGAGATTTCCCAGACGATTAGAAAGGCTCCTCTTGGAAGCAGGAGCTGCAAGTGGGTGGGCCACAACTTCACCTCCTACCCCCAGCCAGGCCACTCACTGAAGCGACAAATTCTGGCCTCCAGGCTGTCCAGGTTGAGAGGCCTTTTGAACTCTCAGGCAGCATTGAGGACAGGTTCTTCCAAAGCATGCCCTCCTCGGATGCCTCCTTCCCGGCGCAGCTGAGTGTGGAGAAGTGGCACGGAGCCCGGAGAGGAGCAGGTGGGGCGGGAGGAGGGCGAGCAGGAAATAAGCCTTAGCAGCCCCTCTCCCACACACACGGCGCCTGGTCCAGCCTGGCCCCTGCAAGAAGGCGGAGCCTGCGTGCAAAGATGTGCCCCGCGGACCCAGACCCGCCACGAAGCCCTTCCGGACCCTGACGGCAGCCCGGTGAGTGCGCGAAGCGTGCCCGGTCCGCTTCAGGGAGACCATCGACGACACACGGGATCAGACGTGCGAGCCCGCCTCCCGGGCTTCCTTCCTTCCGCCAGGGGAGGGAGAGGGCAGGGGCCGCACTTGCCCCCCGCATATGGGAAGTGGGGCGAATCTGTACCCAGGATGCGGTGCTCACTAGAGGAGTTGCCTCCGTCGCTGTCAGCTCCTTCCTGAATTGAGGGCAGTTGGGGGGTGCTGGCAGGGGCGATTGACGTCAGCGCGCCAGGAAGGACGCCACACCTTGGGCCTTGGATTCTATTCTTTCCCACCTGTAGTCCTTCAGTCATGTCAGTTCCCTCCCAGTTCCTGCCCTCGCCTCCTCTTGTACCCTCATGCTCACCCCATCACCCCCTTCCCTTATTTATCTTCTTACTCTCCCACCCCGCCCTTCCTCCTCCCGGCCTATGCCCAGCAAGGCTGTCAGTTCTCAGCGATGAAGCTCGGGCTAAATGCTGACGTTCTCCTGTCAAGTGAGCCCAGTCAGCCAGCACATATCTTCTAAGTGCTGCAAAGTGGACAGGTGGCGGGCACTGTGGTGAAGTGAAGCTGAGTGAGACAAGGTTCCCACCCTCAATGCACCTACAATCTAGGTGGGAAGATAAGGTGCGCTCACGTGAAAAGAGAACCAGTGAGTCAAATGTAGCAAGGCATCTTGGGTTGGGGCAGGTTCTAAGTGTGTGGCAGAGTGACCTCACTTCCAGTCTAAAAGGCCACCAGACTGTCCCGGGAAGGGAGAGGAGGTGGTAGGGGCCCAGGGCCTTTCCTAAACTGAGGCCCATTCTCCATCCATAAAGGCCACACACCCTGAGTACTGGACTGTGCCAGTCAGTCCCAGGTGGGTGGGTCCCTGACAGTCATGATGTCATAAAGACCACTCAGAACATTCCAGCTGTTCCTGAGCATGCAGGTCTGCCATAGGGCGAGTGCCTCACTGAACAGTGCCATGCTCAGAACACAAGTACTGTGGCAGAGCTGTTCCCGGATGGCTGGACTTTTGATGGTGATGCCTTGATGTTCTGTTCCACGGTCATAACCACACTGGGCTGCCCCCAACAGACACTAGATGAAAACTCCAGAGTTGCCCTAGAGACCTGACCCACCCACCTCGCCCCAAAGACCAGGCTCTTAGAGATGAGAGACCAGAGTGGGCTTCTGGGGGCCTGTGCTGTTTTCTGGCCTCTAGAAAAAAGGGTATTAAACCTAGAAGGAAAAAAATCTGTCTGCTAAGTGAAAGAGACACTCCCCAGCCGTGTGGTAGGTGGCACACAGGGGGACAGGCAGGTATACCAAAGCAACTCCTAAACACACGGGAAAGATTCTCGTTTTCTTGGGGGCAGTGATGCTCAGTGTTTCCATTGTCTTCCCTTTTTTCCTATTGCCTTTGGTATTACAGTCCTTTAGGGTCATAACTGAAATTGCATACTTGTTTGTAAATGTTATTACCTGACTACTCTCTAGCCCATATATCATAATTGGTTTCTCCATGTTTTCTGGAACTTAGGAAGACGCCTGCCAAGAAACAGAACAACAGATGAAACAAAATGTGTTCAAACTAGTAAAGCACCAGTTACATGGGTTTACACAAGTAAGATCTGCTAGGCCATTTTCTCAGTGATGCCCTGAAAAGAACAATTAGGTCTTTAGTCCTCAATCAAGATTTGTGGAAATCCCAAAAGCAGTGACTTGGCTCTGCATTGCTAAAGAGGCTTTGGGGGTGGGAGAGGTATATTATGGCCAACAGCATCAGACACAGAGGGTACACAAATATGCCAAAGAAACCTTTAACAATTAAAGATTATGCAAACATAGCATTGGATTTATTCCTTACAGAAATTTCCTCATCTTTTATCGACAGTGCCCCATATGCGAAGGTCATAAGAACATTCTCAACCCCTCAGGGTCTAGCTCAGGCTCTACTCCAGCTTCATCTGGGAAGCAAAGGAAGAGCACATCCCAAAAGAATATTCCCGAGTATGCAAACCTCAGAGATGAAATATTGGGTCAGGGGTGTGTGGATGAGGTGGGGTGGAGGAAGGCAGCATTACACAAGCACACGGGGACCCAAACCAAGAAGCTGAACGCCAGTGTCTTTAGATACGTAAAATCTGCATCGACATACTTGGGAAAGAAAAACCTCGATAACCGTTCCGTGTGTCTTGTGTGTCACAAAAGTGTAGTAGAATCATTTGAGTTCTCAGGTCACAAAAGTATCAGGGTGATATGAAATCTTGAAAACCAAGTGATGTTTAACTCTCCACCCTCCTCCCATCCAGAGGCTCCCTGTTGAGGATGGCCAGCTCCAGTCCCATCCGGTCACCACCTTCCCCTAGAACAGAGCAGGCCACGTCTGCCGAGAGGGGTAACCGGGCACTCGGTCCCCATGGTGGCAAGAAACTGCATTTTCCTCTCTGCTCTCAGAACACACCTTTAGAGCAATGCGTGTCCTTATCGAGGTTAGTGTGGTCTGTTGTCCTTGTTGCGGTGTTCTGCGAATCCCTAGGTGTGATCACTCATTCTAAGAGAGGACCCAAGACTGCTACCGCCACCTACACTTGGTTCCGCAGTGGGCCTGAGGGTCCTCCTACCACAGTCGGGTAAGTGCCTTTGGGCGGCCTGGGAGTGGACTGGACAGCTGTTCCAGGGGTGCTTGCAGCGCCAGCAGTGGTCCCCTCCACAGGCACAGGGCTGCCCAGTTACAAACTACTCCACATACATGGCGTCCTGACTGTCTCAGATACCCAGGGACGTGTGCAGAGCGCGTACTATCCTCCCTTGGAAGATAGGAGACCTGAGCCTCAGAGCAGTGAAGTGACTTGCGTGAGGTCACACAGCTGAAGGCGGCGAGCCTCCTGATGTGCTGATCCCCCCAAAGTTCCGAGTCTCCACAGCCCTTCGGAAAAGAAACGGTTTGTTCTTTGCCTTCTCGACTTGAAGCATGTCACTCGCAGTGAGTTGGGATACATCCATGGGATAACAAATGCCTCCAGGGATGGGATAAAGTTCAGGTTTAGAAATGAGCCGAGAGAGAATCTGGGATCTGAACTCTAATGAAAAAAGAACGAGGAACGAACGAGAGGAAAAGGGGAGTTGCTCCCATAGACTCCTGACCTGAATAAATAGGAATTTTTTTTTAAAAAAACAGCAACATTTCAGGACTTCCCTGGCGGTCCAGTGGTTAAGACTCCGAGCTTCCACTGCATGGGGCACGGGTTTGATCCCTGGTCGGGGAACTAAGATCCCGCAAGCCGTGCCAAAATAAAAATAAAAATAAAAAATAACACTTCCTGGCGTGTTGCTTGATGGAGACCCCGCTGCTTTCAGAGTTTCTCAATCTCAGCAGTGTTGACGTCGTGGGCTCCCTAAAACTGTCCTGGGAGGGGCTGGCCCCTGCACTGTAGGCTGTTGAGGAGCATTGCCTGCCTCCAGCCACTAGATGTCAGTAGCACCTCCCCCGACTCCCCAAGTGACAGTGAAAACGTCTCCAAACTTTCCGAATGTGCCCTGACGGGCAAACTCACCCTAGCTGAGAAGCACGTCTTCAAGTCCGTGCTCTGCAGAGCAGCCCGGCAGATGGATGCAGGTCCCCACCTCACTCTCCTGCTCGCCGCCCCCAGAGGCTTCCAGCTGCCCTGGACAAAGTCTGACACCCAAGGGAGACGGGCCAGGCCCTTGGTGTTCTGGGCCCTGCCAGCCTCTCCGGTCCCTCTTCCCTCTCCTCCCTGCCGCGCACTCTTTGCTCTAGTTCTGAACAATGACGTGCGGCTCTTTCCCACACAGCCACGCTAGTTTGTGTCCTCACGCTCGCGCTGCTTTCTCGCCTCAGTTGCTTATCTCGTAAATGCTCCCCAACCTTCAAGACTTGGCTTGGTGTGGGCATCACCTGGAACTTACCTGAAGCCCTTTCCCTTCCCCCCATCTGAAGGTTGGGTCAGATCCCAGCTGTGTGCTCCCACAGCACCTTCTGCAGACCCGTCATAGCACTCACCGCCCCATCCTGTAATTGCCTTACAGTCCTCCGGACTGAGCTCCAGAAGGGCGAGGCTGTCTTATTCGAAGCTGGGGCACAGTACCTGGCATGTGGCATTCACTCAGCAGTGTTTATTGAAGTGAGCCACAAAGAACAGTTAAAAGTACACTAGGTTGGGAGTCTAGACACCAAGATTCTAGTCCCAGGTCTGCTACTAGCTAGCCAGGTGATGGCTTCCCATCGCTGAACCTTTGTTTCCTCATCTGAGGAATCAGAATTTGGACTAGATGTCTAAGGGTCCTTATAAGTTGGAATTGCTGATTCTAGAGTGTTGTCTTTTTTTTTCCATAAATATTTCACTTAAAAGTGTTTCCCAAAGGGCAGGGCCATCCTCTTTCAACCCCCTTCTGAATGTGTATGGCTTCCTCTAAACTTTTTCAAACTCTTTTCCTACTGACTGTTTCATTTGACCCTAGAAATAATGATGGCAGCCTGGCAGATATAATTTCAAACAAGAACCATTCTTCCAAACAAGTGACATAAAGGTAAACTGTGTATCAAATGTTACCATCACAGAAGACAGAAGAACACGTGTTTGTATTTCTACATGCATAGAGACCCTCTGGGGTAGTGTGACAGTGGGGCAGGTGCTGGGCAGGGGACTGGAACAAGTCTTTTCACTGAATACCTTATATTGTTGGATTTTTGAGCTATGTGAATACAGTATCTGTTTTAAAAGTTAAAGAATAAAACCATATGTATAAAATTAGCTACAAGGATATATTGTACAGGACAAGGAATATAGCCAATATTTTATAATAACTATAAATGGAGTGTAACCTTTAAAAATTGTGACTTTGTTGTATACCTGAAACTTATATAATATTGTACATCAACTATACTTCAATAAAGATAAATAAAAAAGATAATAAAACCAAATGAATGGCATCGTTTACCAAGCATCCTTTCAACTGGCCTTAAAAGCAGGTGACCAATGGACCCGAGGTCAGTAGCCAGACCACATCTGTCAGAGCTGCTGTAAGAAAACCCTTCTGGCTAACTGCACTTTCAAAAAATCAAGAGAAATGCAGGCTACAACACACCACTATAGTCTTCTAGCTTCAAAGTGTGCGTTTTAATCTGGTTTACTCCCTGGCAGTGGAGTATAAAAATAAGGCTAAATTTCATAGCAAGTGCCACAAAAAAGGGAGTGAAGAATTCTGACGCTAATGCTAAACCTGACCAACTGATTTTCTGTCACTTTGTAGCCCCTCGCTATACAGCCCTGACATTCATCTAAGGATGAATCCTCTAGTGGATGAGCCCCGCCTAGAGGTACAGTGGACAGAGAACAGACCTAAAAATCAATAGATTTAGTGACAAATTTAGTAATGTTGTCAGTAAGTCTCCCGTATTCCTATCTGTACTACCTGCCCTCTCTCTTCCTTTCCAGAGATATTTCTCATAACAGTCAGCAAAATGAGCCCAGTGTAGCACTAAATAAAGACTAGAGGTTGTATTAAACTTTTAACCATGACCACAGCTTTCCTTAAACAGTTTCATCATCACAGGGTGGCACAATATACAGTATTCCTCTAAGAGGGACTGCCACCTCCTTCCTCTGTAAGCCCTGTCCTGTAAGATGAGGTCAACGGAAACTATACAGTGCAGGTGTGTTTAAGGTCACCAGCAGATCAAATGTTAAACTAGATAAAAGATGGGGATGACAAGTAACTTAGTTTTCTCACCCAGAGGTCCTGTGGTCACCTGGGGCGTTGATCTGTACACATGGAGTATCACCATCTTCACAGTAGTTACACCTTTTCAGATCTTCATATCATCTGAACATGCAATTCTTTATTTCAAATGGTCGGTACACTCATTTTAATAAACATAATCACTGTTGTTGCTGCTCTACACAGCAATCTAAAATAAAAATCAACACTGAAGTGAATACTATGTGCTGGATACAGAGTGCGTCAAAGTTGAAGGTGCGGTCTGGAATTTTAAGCACATAGGATTCACCCAGAAAAGGAACTAGAAAAAAAACAAAGTACTACTTTTTCTGTATTCTCCTAGCAATCTCTGAAGAAACAATGGTTTTCAGTAATATTACAATAGCAGGAACTACCATTTGTGACACATTAGGCACCAGGCACAGTGATTGGTGCTTGGTGTACATTACGTCTATAATTTTACAAGCCTCAGTTGCCTTTAGTTTTTTTAAAGTGATAAAGCTACATTGGGTAGACTGCTTGATCTTGTGTAGTACCATTTTAAAAAGTAAAGAAAACCTCTGATTTTACTTTTTTGTTTTATTTTTATTACACACTACAAAATACACTGCATGCTACACAATACACTGCATAACCTTCTAGCAGGGGTAGACAAGCATAACTGAGTTATTTTTCATCAATCAGGAAAATGCTTCCTTAATCAATGTTCTCCAAACCCTGAAAAACAGTTTAAAAAGGAAAATGTGAGAATTCTGTTCCTGTCAAAGATGTACATGTACTATAACCTACAATGATTCCTATAACCTATAATGACTCCTAATTTTCATTTTCTGACAGTAGCAAACATACCACTTTATATGAAAAGACAACCCCCCCTTCCACTTGCAATCAAAACTAAAGTAAAGCAACTATTTACCACCTGGATCCTTCTACAAAGCACCCTCAGAGTCAGAGGACAGTAAAGTAAATCCATTTTATAAAATAACAGCCAACGGGCTTCCCTGGTGGCGCAGTGGTTGAGAGTCTGCCTGCCAGTGCAGGGGACACGGGTTCGTGCCCTGGTCTGGGAGGATCCCGCATGCCGCGGAGCAACTAGGCCCGTGAGCCACGGCTGCTGAGCCTGCGCGTCTGGAGCCTGTGCTCCGCAACAAGAGAGGCTGCGACAGTGAGAGGCCCGCGCACCGCGATGAAGAGTGGCCCCCACTCGCCACAACTAGAGAAAGCCCTCGCACAGAAACGAAGACCCAACACAGCCAAAAATAAATAAAATAAATAAATAAATAAATAAAACTAAAAAAAAAAAAAAGAGTGCATTCATGAAACAGGCCCATGTGTATATGGAAATTTAGTTTACTAGAGTGGTATTTCAAATAAAAAATGGACTTTTCCATATGTAGATAACTGTGACAACTGGCTGTTTCTTGGAGAAAACTAAAGTTAAATCCTTGCTTCACATTATACCCCAAAATGACCTGTAGACAGGTCACAGCACTAAATGTAAAAAAGGAAAAAAGACTGTAATGGTATTTGGAGAAACTGTAGAAATATATTTTTAGAATCTTGGGTACAAAAGTCATTTGTAAACAAGATATAAAACCCAAAATCCAGAATAATAAAATATGATAAACTGAACATCAAGATTAAAAACTATCTGATGAAAGCCACCATAAAGTAAAAAAGACAGCAGACTGGGAAAAATATTTGCCACATATAAAAGAGACAAAAGATTAATATCTGTAATATATATATAAGAAGCCCTATAAATCAAAAAGAAAAAGATAACAGAACAAGAAAGGATATAGGCAGATGATCCACATAATAAGAAATACAAAGGATCATTAAATATGTAAAAGACAGTGCTATTTTAGTTTGCATTTTCCCAGTCTGCTGTAAGACCTTTGGCAAAACATTAACCAGAATGCACCTCAACCCTGACAGATGGGCTAGTGTCAGAGCCATCTTACCTTTGACGCATAGTAACGATTAACTCCAGAGATGCGCCTATCTCTTTCCATCAAATTCCACTGATATGAATAATAGGCAACTCTTTTTTCCTACAATTAAAAGAAATTGTTATTGTAGTTTATAAAGATGAGTGACCCAATAGGATATTAATAAGTGATATTCCAGAAAAATGGAATCACTGATATAAAAACCAAATTAACAATATAAGACCAGAATCCTAAATAAAATCGGACCACTAAACTTTAGAATTAAGATGGTAACCATGAGTTCTTACACTTTCTATTTTAACCAGCATCATTTTTTTCTTTCCTCCTTTCTTTTTTTTTTTTAAAGTCATGACTACTTGTTCCCTTTGGGGACCCTAATGAGAAGAAACAACAGTGGTAGATCACAAGTGAAAGACAATCACAAAACAAAGTAAATACATTTATACTCTGTACTTTAGAGATAATGTGAAGGACTAATTAGAGAGGAAAATCACAATCCTAATGTGAAAAACAGGAGCATGACCTAAGTTCCTAAAGGCTTGCAAGAGAAAGTGGGAGGATAAAAAAATGTCAAAGTAAAAAAACCTAATTAAGGGGAATTTCCTGGAGGTCCAATGGTTAGGACTGGGCGCTTTCACTGCCCGAGCGGGTTTCAACCCCTGGTCGGGGAATTGAGATCCCGCAAGCTGCGCGGCGCGGCCAAAAACAAAACAAACTAACTAAGGCTAGGAAAAAAGTGAAAAACAAGAAGACCAAGATATGGATGAGAGAAATTAAAATCAAAATCCAGCAAGAAAGGAGACCAGAGGTCAGAGGGAGTGGGGCAAGACTAATTGACGCCTCTCTCCTCTGCCTAGCAGTTTGGACCTACCTCTTTCAATCTCCTGCCTTTCCAGCCCCCAAAACTCTGCTCCGCCCTCCTGCCCACGCTTCACCTAGCAACCAGCTGTTTCTTGCTAAAGTAGAATACGGTTCCCGTCGGCTTCGTTCCGCAAGCCTCTGCTTTTAGGCAATAAAAAAAAAAAGGGAGGGCCGATCTCGGTATTCCCCATCTCGGAGAGAGGCTCCGGGTCCTAACGGGTTCCCGACCCCACCGCCCATTTCGTAACGCCAGCCGGTGGAGTCAGCCGCCGGGCCGGAGAAGCCGCCTTACCTTGCCCCCGTTAGTGAACCTGTGGATGCGTGCAGTGGCCATTCCCGGGATGAATAAGCACGCGGCCATGACGGCGATCCCGGGGAGAATCTCGAACCACATCGCGACACCGTTACCAAGGCCAAACACTTCCTTCCAAGCTCCTTAAAGGTGACCCGGCTTCAATCCCTTTCCGGTAACTTCCGCGGCAGCGCACGAGCGGGACGGGGTCACGTACGCGTCCTGAGGAAGCGACGGGGCGCGGCAGGGCCCAAGAGTGGCGCGCGCCCGCGCTCTCGCACACTCTCGCTCCCACAGTCGTCTTTCCGCAGACGATTTTGTACCGACTCGCGGTCGAGCGTAAGACGTGCAGTCACGTGAAGCAGCTCCGCGCCACCCAGCAGGCCACAGCCATTTCGGAGCTCGAAACTCTTAAAATGGCAGAGCAACTTTCTCCAGGAAAGACGACAGACCAGGTGTGCACCTTTCTTTTCAAAAAGCCTGTGCGAAAAGGGGCTGCAGGCCGCAGAAAGCGCCCAGTCTGCGACCAAGAGTCCGGAGACAGCAGCAGCAGCAGTGACGAAGGCAGCACTGTGGTCCGCCCGGAAAAGAAGCGGGCGACCCACAATCCGATGATACAGAAAACCCGTGGCAGTGGTAAACAGAAGGCGGCTTACGGCGACCTGAGTAGCGAGGAGGGAGAGGGGGAGAACGAGCCCGAGAGCCTCGGCGTGGTCTATAAGTCCACTCGCTCGGCGAAACCCGTGGGGCCAGAGGATATGGGGGCGACTGCTGTCTACGAACTAGACACAGAGAAGGAACGTGACGCGCAAGCCATCTTTGAGCGCAGCCAGAAGATCCAGGAGGAGCTGAGGGGCAAGGAAGATGACAAGATCTATCGGGGAATCAATAATTATCAGAAATACATGAAGCCTAAGGATACGTCTATGGGCAATGCTTCCTCCGGGATGGTGAGGAAGGGCCCCATCCGAGCTCCCGAGCATCTGCGTGCCACCGTGCGCTGGGATTACCAGCCCGACATTTGTAAGGACTACAAGGAGACTGGTTTTTGCGGCTTCGGAGACAGCTGCAAATTCCTCCATGACCGTTCAGATTACAAGCATGGGTGGCAGATCGAACGTGAGCTTGATGAGGGTCGCTATGGTGTCTATGAGGACGAAAACTATGAAGTGGGAAGCGATGAGGAGGAAATACCATTCAAGTGTTTCATCTGTCGCCAGACCTTCCAAAACCCAGTTGTCACCAAGTGCAGGCATTATTTCTGCGAGAGCTGTGCGCTGCAGCATTTCCGCACCACCCCGCGCTGCTATGTCTGTGACCAGCAGACCAATGGCGTCTTCAATCCAGCGAAAGAATTGATTGCTAAACTGGAGAAGCATAGAGCTGCAGAAGAGGGTGGTGCTTCCGATTTCCCAGAAGACCCCGATGAGGGTCCAATTCCCATTACTTAATTTTCCCATTATTCTCAAATCTCAAAATAAATGTTTTGTTGTTTTGGAAATCTTAATTCGTGTTCTTCCTTTCTAGGGAAAGTGAGAGGAAAAGGCGGGTGGTGAAGTAGGATCCTGGATGGATGGCTTGTAAAAGCATCAAGGTAGGTATAACCTGGATTTTTACCTGGTATAAATGCTGCCTGTGTGTAACAGATACTTTTCAAAACCCTTTAGCAAAAATTTGGGGGATGGGAGAAGTTCGAGAAAAGAGCTAGAATTTGCTTGAAGTGACCAAAGCTGTGATGAAAACAAGAACTGAACCTATTTATTATATCACATTTTTGCATCACGTAATAATTTACAAAAGTACTTTCATACATGATCTGTTTTGAGAGCCCATACTACTTCAATATACACCCCAGCCAAGGTGTGTCTGTTGGGGGTTGAGGGGAGCAGTGGGAGTGGGAGAATTGGGTTGGGGGACTGGTAGCCCCACAGCCTGTGCATATGGGAAATGCTCCTTGCTCTCCTTAAAGCACCTATAGGTAATGCATCCCTTCCAGGGATGACTGAAATGGCCTATGCTCCGCGGTCCAGTATGATAGCCACTACACTAGCTTCGTGTGGCTGTTCAGCACTTGAAATGTGGCTGGTAGCCACCGTATTGGACATGCAGTTCTAGACTGAACTTGTGAACCTGCAGACGGCAAAAATCTAACATTTTATAATCCATTGTCTGAAACTGTGTTCTCACAGACCCTGTAATAGAGCTGATCACGCCCTATTAAAGTTAATCTATGTACCTGTCTTCCCAACTAGTTTGTGAACTCCTCAGTGACTAGGCCAGTGCTTGGCATATAATAAGCACTTAATAAATAAACCCAGAGAGGTTTGAAAAAGGAGATCAGGGCCAAAGCCTTGAACCCAAGCCGAGGAGCTTTGACTATATTCTGTTGGTAATGAGGAGATAGAGACTTGGGGAGGGGAACACAATCAGACTTTTTTTTTTTTAATGTTACTGTGGTTGCAGGCTATCGGATAGATGGCAGGGAGATGGAAGGCAGGGAGGCCAGTTAGGGCAAATGACCTGTAAATTTTTATTGACCTGACTAGAATTTGGGCTGATCCCAGGAAACAGATGTAAGAATAAATTGTGGGTTAGAGTTTTTATATTCATATTCGTTAGTCCATTTAAAGATATTCTTTGAGCAAGTACTCTGTCAGGCACCATGCCTGGCATACGGGATATTAGCAAACAAGGTAGACATAGCCCCTTACCTCATGGAGCTGGACATCAAACAGTGCAGGTGTGAAGAGTACAAGAACAACAGTGCACTGGGTTGATCTCTCAGGATTAAGCCAATCCACGCCTTTGGGGGAGTTCAGAATCAAACTCACTTGATATAATGTGATAACATTCTTTAACAGAATGTATTAAGTACAGTGGGGATACATGAGAAGCCTAGTGGGAAAATGGCTAAAGAAAGCATCACACAGAAAACAGCATTTAAGAGATGAGACAAAAAACCAGCAGAACAGGAAAGAGGATGTTGTAGAGGCAGATGGAGAAAGAGAAGCTTACACTGAGGTGGAACGCAAAGCAAGACAGGTTCTAAAAAGTGTCATGGAAAGAAACAGGACAATGAGTAGCAAAAATCAGTGGTGTACTCAAGGTATTTTTCATGTTTACAAAGTTTATGATTAAATTTTTTAAAAGAAATATTTTTTATTACCTTTAATTAAATGGTGCAACTTCATTTCATAGGTGAAAACTAAATAGTTATTCCTACAAATTAAAAAAAAAATTAAATATGGGGGGAGTTCCCTAGTGGCCTAGTGGTTAAGACTCCGGGCTTCCACTGCCGTGGCCCGAGTTCAGTCCCTAGTTGGGGAACTGGGATCCCGCAAGCCTTGTGGCGTGGCAAAAAACAAAAAAACAAAAAATATGGGGAGGAAAAGAAAGCGTGCCAGCAGAGATGAGTTGCAGCTGAACTCTGAAGGCACTAACCTAGTCTGAGAGCTCAGAGGAGGCTCCCCTAGGAGATGACCCTCAAATTGAGACCTGAAAGGGGGGTGGTAGGAAGAGTATCACAGTCAGAGGGTTAGTATATACCAAGGACCAGAAGTGAGAGACTGGCTTCAGCTAAGAACTCCAAGCAGACCAGGATGCTGGAGGAAAAAGACGGATGGTAGTCAGGGCCAAGTCAGCCACCTTGCAAGTCATGTTAAGGACTCTGGACTTTATCAGAAGGGCAAAGGGATGCCATCAAAGGGTTTTAAGAAAGAAAGTAAGATGATCAGATCTGAATTTTAAAAAGATAATTCTGCAGTGTGGGAAATGGATCGTGGAGACCGGACACAAGACAGGGAGATCAGTTAGGAGGCTCGTGCACTAGTCCAGGCGATATGATGGCAGACTGGACTAGACCGGAGGCTGTGGACATTCATTTAATAAATAGTTTTTGAGCACTCACTCTATGCCAGGCATTGATTTAAGCACTGGAGATACAGCCAAAGCAAAAGCATTCAAGTCCCTGCACTCTAGAACTTACATGAGAGAGAGTAACAGAATTATACATGCATAATATATAATAGATTGAGCTATGTGCTATGAAGAACAATGAAACAAGGTAAGGGGCTGAGAGTGCGGGGTGGGGGGGCATGTTATTTTATATAGGGTGGTCAGGGAGGGCCTCTTCTGATAAGGTGACATTTGAGCAGAGACCTAAATGAAGCAGATATCTGGGAGAAGAGCATTCCAGACAGAACACCAAGTGCAAAGGCCCTGAGGCAGGAAAGTGCCTGACGTGTCCTAGGAACAGTGAGGAAGAAATGTAATTATCTGTTTTGGGAGCCCGTACAGAGTGGACTGAAGGAAGAGGAAAGAACTCTAAGATTAGATAAGAAAAGTAATGGGGGGGCGAGGGCAGACTGTGTACAGCCTTATGAGCCATTGTAAGAACTTGAGTTTTTATTCTCAGTGACATGGAGAGTCACTGGGAGGTTCTGAGCAGAGGACTAACATGATCTAACACTGGCTTTAAAAAGGATCCTTCTGGGGCTTCCCTGGTGGCGCAGTGGTTGAGAATCTGCCTGCCAATGCAGGGGACCCGGGTTCAAGCCCTGGTCTGGGAGGATCCCGCATGCCGCGGAGCAACTAGGCCCGTGAGCTACAATTGCTGAGCCTGCGCGTCTGGAGCCTGTGCTCTGCAACAAGAGAGGCCATGATAGTGAAAGACCCGCGCACCGTGATGAAGAGTGGCCCCCACTTGCCACAACTAGAGAAAGCCATCGCACAGAAACGAAGACCCAACACAGCCAAAAATAAATAAATAAATAAATAAATAAATAATTTTTTTAAAAAAAGGATCCTTCTGGAACTTATGGGGGATAATGGAAATGTTTTATATCTTAACTGGGATGTTTGTTACACAGGTGTCTACATTTATCCAAACTCACTGGACTGTACATGTATGTGCGTTTCATTGTATGTGATTATATCTCATTAAGAAACACCTTCAAATCAAAGGAGAAAAAAAAGAAACTGGTTGCTATGTAGAAAATAAACCAGAGCAGGAGGGTCAAGGGATGAAGCAGAGAGATCAGTTAGAAGGCTACTGCTGTTGGGACTTCACTGGTGGCGCAGTGGATAAGAATCCGCCTGCCAATGCAGGGGACGTGGATTCGAGCCTGGGTCCGGGAAGATCCCACATGCCGTGGAGCAACTAAGCCCATGCGCCACAACTACTGAGCCTGCGCGCTAGAGCCCACGAGCCACAACTACTGAGCCAGCATGCTGCAACTACTGAAGCCCGTGTGCCTAGAGCCTGTGCTCCACAACAAGAGAAGCCACTGCAATGAGAAGCCTGCGCACTGCAATGAAGAGTAGCCCCTGCTCGCCACAACTGGAGAAAGCCAGCACAGAGCAATGAAGACCCAACGCAGCCAGAAAAAAAAAAGGCTGTCCAGGTGAGAGATAGTAAGTGCCTCAAACCAGGTGGTGGTGAGAAGGGGTCAGATTCTGAATGTAGTTTGAAGGTAAAACTGACAAGTTGTCTTGGCAGGTTAGATATGAGGTGTAAGATAGAAGAGTCAAGGTGACTCCAAGATTTTTGACCTGAGCAACCAGGTGGAAAGTGGTACCACTTAGTGAGATGGAGAGAGGCACATAGAGAAAAGTGCATAAAACACAACTTCGCAGCATAACAAGTAGTTACATAGGAACCCCTTGCATAACCACCACCCAGGTCAAGAAATACAAAACTGACAACACTCAAGAAGCCCATCACATTATCCAGATTCTCCAGATCACACACACAGGTAACCACTATGCTGATTTTTATGGTAATCACTCCCTTGCTTTTTTTCCATTGATCTTCCTCTTTGGCTATTTATCTCTCCTTCCCTCTCGCCCAACCAAGAATAATGTATACTTAATGTCTTTTGTTTCTCTCCCATGTACTCTTCTTTGTAACAGCTTTATTGAGATATAATTCACATATCATATAATTCACCTTTTTAAAATATGCACTTGAGTGGCTTTTAGTATATTCACAAGGTTGTGCAACCATCACCACTATCTAATTTCAGAAAATTTTCAATACTTCAAAAAGAAAAGCAATACCCTACACCTGAAACTAACACAACATTGTAAATCAACTATACTCCAATAAAATTTTTAAAAATTTTTAAAAATTTGCTAATAAAAAAAAAATAGAAAGAAAAGCATACCCATTAGCAGTCACTCTCCATCCCCCCAGGCAACCAGTAATCTCCTGTCTCTACATACTTGCCTCTTCTGGACATTTCATATCAATGGAATCATATAATATGTGGCCTTTTGTGACTGCCTGCTTTCACTGAGCATGCTCTCAACGTTCATCCATGTTGTAGAGTATATCAATGCATTCCTTAAGGGGGCTGAATAATATTCCATTTTATGGTTATACTATATTTTGTTTATCCATTCATCAGTTGGTGGACTTTGGGTTGTTTCCACATTTTGGCTATTATGAATAATGATACATTCATGTACACACATTTTTGTGTGTATGTGCATCTTCATTTCTCTTGGGGAGATACCTAGAAGTGGAAATTCTAAGTCATATGGTAACTGTTTAACCTTTTTTAAAACATTTTTTTTTAACAAGTGAAATTCACATAACAAATTAACCGGTTTAAAAGGAACAGTTTGGTGACATTACCTCTATATAATTCCAAAACATTTTCATCACTCCAGAAGAAAACCTCATACCCATTAAGCAAATGCTCCTTATTCTCTCCTCCCAGCATCTCCTGGCAACCACCAATATGCATTCCATTTCTGTGGATTTAGCTATTCTAGATACTTCATATAAATAGAATCATATAATATGTAGTCTTTTGTGTCTGGCTTTCACTTAACATAATGTTTTCAAGGTTCACATTGTAGTATGTATCAGAACTTCCTTTTTGAGGCTGAATAATATTCCATTGTATGTATATACCACAATTTATTATCCATTCATCTGTTGATGGACATTTTTTATTTTCCACCTTTTGGCAATTGTGAATAGGGCTGCTCTGAAAATGTGTACATATCTCTGAGTACCTGTTTTTCAATTCTTTTGAGTATTCACCTAGGAGTAGAATTGCTGGGTCATATGGTAATGCTATCTTTTTTTTTTTAATTTTTTAATTTTTGGCCGCGTTGGTTCCTCCTTGCTGCGCGTGGGCTTCTCTACTTGTGGTGAGCAAGGGCTACTCTTCATTGTGGTGCACGGGCTTTTCATTGCGGTGGCTTCTCTTGTCGCGGAGCACGGGCTCTAGGCACGCGGGCTCAGTAGTTGTGGCTCACGGGCTCTAGAGCACAGGCTCAGTAGTTGTGGCGCACAGGCTTAGTTGCTCTGCAGTATGTGGGATCCTCCCGGACCAGGGATCGAACCCGTGTCCCCTGCATTGGCAGGCGGATTCTTAACCACTGTGCCACCAGGGAAGTCCCTGGTAATGCTATCTTTAACTTTTTGAAGAACTGGCAAACTGTTTTCCACAGCAGCTGTGCCATTTTATATTCCTGCCAGCAATGTAAGAGGGCTCCAATTTCTCCACATCACCAGCACTTATTTCCCTTTTTTTTTAATAGCAATCCTAGTAGCTGTGAAGTGGTATCTCATCATGGCTTGGATTTGTACTTCCCTAATGACTAATGACGACCATCTTTACATGTGCTTGTTAGCCATCTGTATGTCATCTTTGGAGAAATGTCTATTCAAGTCCTTTACCCATTTTTTAATTGGGTTTTTTGACTTTGGGTTGTTCAGTTGTAAGAGTTCTTTATGTATTCTGGATACCAGGCCCATATCAGATATATAATTTGCAAATATTTTCTCCCAATCTGTGGGTTGTCTTTTTACTTTCTTGTTGGTATTCTTTGAAGCACAGAAGGTTTTAATTTTGATTAAGTGCAATTTAACCATTTTTCTTTTGTTATTCATGCTTTTGGCATCACATCTGAGAATACATAAATCTGATAAATAAATCTGAAGTCATAGAGATTTACCCCTATGTTTCCAAGAGTTTTATAGTTTTAGCTCTTACATTTAGGTTTTTGATCCAATTTGAGTTCATTTTTGTGTATGGCATGAGATAAGGGTTTGGTTTCATTCTTTGGCCTGTGGCTATCCAGTGACGTAGCACCATTTGTTGAAAAGACCATTGAATGTTCTTGTCAGTCTTGTAAAAATATCAGTTGACCATAGACAGATGGGCTTGTTTCTGGACTCTCAATTCCATTCCATTTATCTATATATCTATTTTTATGCCAGTACCACAACGTCTTGATTACTGTTGTTTTGTAGAAAGTTTTGAAAACAGGAAGTGTGAGCCCTCCTATTGTTTTGGATATTCTGGATCTCCTGCAATTCCTTATGAATTCCTTATGAATGTTTGAGTCAGCTTGTCAATTTCTACAAATAAATCAGCTGGAATTTTGATAGAGATTGCATTGAATCTGTAGGTCAACTTAGGGAGCACTGCAGTCTAAATAATATTAATATCGCGAATTCCCTGGCAGTCCGGTGGTTAAGACTCCACACTTTCACTGCTGAGGGTCTGGGTTCAATCCCTGGTCAGGGAATTAATACCCTGCAAGCCTCATGGTGACGTGGCCAAAATAAATAAAGTAATTTAAAAAATTAATGTTAATCTAATCAGTGAACACAGGATGTTTTTCCATTCATTTTAATCTTTAATTTCTTTTACAGTTATTCATGGTATTCATTTATAATCCTTTTTATCTTTATAAGATCATCAGTAATGTCCCCTCTTTTCTTTTTTTGGCCACGCCACACAGCTTGTGGGATCTTAGTTCCCCGATCAGGGACTGAACCCAGGCCCTGCAGTGAAAGTGCCAAGTTCTAACCACTGGACAGCCAGGTACTTCCCTGTTCATTTCTGATTCTAGTAATTTGAGTCCTCTCTCTTTTGCTATTTATTTATTTAGTCAATCTAGCTAAAAGTTTACCAATTTTATTGATCTTTTCAAAGAACCAGCTCTGGTTTCATTGATTTTTCTCTATTGTTTTTCTGTTCTCTCTTTCATTAATTTCCCCTCTAATCTTTATTATTCCCTTCCTTATGCTTGCTTTAGGTTTAGTTGGAAAAGACACTTTTCCAGTGTGTTAAAGTAGAAAGTTAGGTGATTAATTTGAGATTTTTCTTTTTTTAATGTACAGATTTAAAGCTATAAATTTCCTACTAAGCACTACTTTTGCTGCATCTCATAAGTTTTGGTATGTTGTGTCTTCATTTCATTCATCTCAAAGTATTTTCTAATCTTCCATTTGACTTCTTTGATTCATTGATTGTTTTAGAGTATGTTTTTTAATTTCCACATATTTATAAATTTTCCAGTTTTTCTTCTGTTATTGACTTCTAATTTCATTCCACTGTAGCTAGAGAACATACTTTGTATTCTTTCTGTCCTTTTAAATTTATTGAGGTTTGTTTTATGGCCTATCATTTGGTCCATTCTAGAGAATGTTCCATGTACACTTGAGAAGAATGTACATTCTCTTGTTGGGTGGAGGGTTCTAAGAGTGGGATGTGTCTCTTAGATCTATTTGGTTTATAGCGTTGTTAGATTTTTCTATTTCTGTGTTGATCTTCTGCCTACTTATTCTATCCATTATTGAAAATGGGGTATTGAAGTCTCAAAAATTATTTAATTGTCCATCTCTCCCTACATTCCTGTCAGTTTTTCCTTCATGTATATTGGTGCTCCTTTACTAAGTGCATATATTTTATAATTGTTATATCTTCTCGATGGATTGACCCCTTTATCATTATAGAATGTCCCTCTTTATCTGTAGTAACATTTTTTTTGTTTTAAAGTCTATTATATCTGATATTAGTATAGCCATTTCAGCTCTCTTGTGGTTGCTGTTTACATGATATATCTTTTTCAGCCTATTTATATCTTTGACTCTAAAGCGTGTCTCCCGGGAATTCCCTGGCGGTCCAGTGGTTAGGACTCCTTGCTTCCACTGCAAGGGGCACAGGTCAATCCCTGGTCGGGGAGCTAAGATGGCACACCCCCCTCCCCCAAAAAAATGTCTCCTGTAGACAGTAACAGTTGGATCTTGTTTTTTTTACCCAGTGTGACAAACTTTATCTTTTGCATTGTTTAATCCATTCACATTTACTGTTACTGTTGATAGAGTTGAATGTATGTTTGTATTTTGCTTTTTTTCATTTATGTTCCTCTATTCCAACTTTACTGCTTTCTTTTGCATTAAGTGAATATTTTTCTAATATAGCATTTTAACTTCTTTAATGATTTTTTCACATTTTTGGAATTATTTCCCTAATGGCAGCTCTAGGGTTTACCATTCATGTCTTTTTTTTTTTGGCTGTGCTGGGTCTTCATTGCTGTGCACGGGCTTTCTCTAGTTGCGGCAAGCATGAGCTACTTCACTGCCGTGCTTCGGCTTCTCATTGCTGTGGCTCCTCTTGTTGTGGAGCACAGGCTCTAGAGTGCATGCCACAACTACTGAGCCTGCGTGCCACAACTACTGACACCTGTGCGCCTAAAGCCCATGCTCCGCAACAAGAGAAGCCACTGCAATGAGAAGCCCGCTCACCACAACAAAGAGTAGCCCCTGCTCACCACAACTAGAGAAAGCCCATGCACAGCAACGAAGACCCAATGCAGCCAAAAATAAAATTAATTAATTAATTAATTAATTTTAAAAAAAGAAATATATCCTTTATAAAAAAAAAATTCAGCTTCAGATTTATACTAATTTATTTCCAGTGAGATATAAAACATTCCTATATACTTCTATTCCCTTTTACCCCTTTTTGTGATATTACTGTTACACATATTACATCTATAAATGTAAAACTAATAATACATTATTATATTACTTTATATAATTTTATGACTTTTACAGGAGCTAAGAAAAGAAAGGAGAACAAGTATATATTTATACCTTCTGTTATATTAACCTTTTTATCATTTTTGATTCTCTTTATTTGTTCTGGTAGATCTGAGTTACCATCTGGAATCATTTCCTTAGCCCAATACATCTTTGTTCCACCCACCTCCTTTGTGCTATTATTGGAAAATATATTACATTTCTATATGTTATAGGCCCAACAATACACTATAGACATATCATTTTCTACAGTTAATATATAAACTGGTTAAGAGAAGAAAGGAGAAGAAATATGCATTTATACTGTCTTTAATAATTATACAACTACTGTTGGTTTGTAACCTCAGGAGTTCCCCAGGTGAAATCTGAAATTCGCCCCCTTACACGGAGGGTAAGGAGATACCAATGAAAGAAGCAGACCACTCCAGATTTGTAGGTGGCAGTTTTAATAAGCAAGGGAACTTACATAGGAGGCTTGTCTTGGGTGGTTGCAAGCTAAGTAAATCTCTGCATCCACCCACTAGAATCTTAAAAGTTTACATAGAGGCTTTAACAGGGTTCAGTCACATATTCAGTCCAGGTGGTCTCAACAATTCAGCATTACTCTCTCAAGGCTACATTCTTGAAATGGCACCTAGTGTGGGAATGGTGGGTAGAATACATATTCCACTGACTCGGGTAGTGGGGGGATAAGGAGCCTCTAATTGCCTGGGTCCAGCTTTTGGGTCAACCAACGATCACATCTTGATGACCTCCTCCAACAATTACCTTTACCTTTGTTCTTTGGGGTTTTTTGTATGGATTTGAACTAATATCTGGGGTCACTTGATATCAGCCTAAAAAACTTCCTATTTCTTGTAAGGTAGGTCTACTAGCAATGAAGTCTCTCAGTTTTTATATACCTGGGAATGTCTTTATTTCACCTTCATTTTTGAAAGATAGCTTTGCTCAATACAGGATTCTTAGCTGACTTGTCTTTTTTTTCTTTGAGCACTTTGAATATATTGTCCCACTTTCTTCTGGCCTCCATTGTTTCTGATAAAAAGTCAGCTTTTAATCCTATTGGGATTCCCTTGTAAATGATGAGTCATTTTTCTTTTGCTGCTTTCGAGATTTGTTCCTTGTCTTTATATTTCAGCATTTTTATTATGATGTGTCTGTTTATGGATCTTTTTGCATTTGTTTTACTTGGAGTCCATTGAGCTTCCTAGATGGGTAGATTGTTTTTCAATAAATTCAGGAAAGTTTTTAGCCATTATTTCTTCAAATATCTTTTTTTCCCTCCTTTCTCCCACTCCTCTCTTTCTGGTACTTCTGCTACGTATATGTTGGTGTGCATAATGGTGTTCCATATTTCTCTGAGGCTCTTCATTTTTCTTCATTCTTTTTTCTCTCTATTCTTTGGATTGCATAATCTCTATGGATATATCTTCAAGTTTATTAATTCTTTCTTCTGCCAATTCAAATTTACTGTGGAGACCTGTTATATAGGCAGAATTGTTTCCCTCCCAAAAGTCGTATGTTGAAACCGCCAGTATCTCAGAATATGACTATATTGGGAGATAGGGCCTTTAAAGAGGTGACTAAGGGGGAGGGATAAATTGGGAGGTTTACACACTACTATATATAAAATAGATAACTAATAAGGACCTACTGTATAGCACAGGAAACTCTACTCAATACTCCATAATGACCAGGACTTCCCTGGTGGTCCAGTGGTTAAGACTCCATGCTCCCAACGCAGGGGGCCGGGGTTCGATTCTTGGTCAGGGAACTAGATCCCGCATGCCACAACTAAGACCCGGCACAGCCAAATAAATAAATAAATAAATATTTAAAAAATACTCTGTAATGACCTATATGGGAAAAGAATCTAAAAAAGAATGGATATATGTATACGTATAACTGATTCACTTTGCTGTACAGCAGAAACAAACACAACATTGTAAGTCAACTATATGCCAATATTTTTTTTTTAATTGATTGGGAGTTTGGGATTGACCTATGCACACTGCTATATTTAAAATAAATAACCATGGAGGGCTTCCCTGGTGGCGCAGTGGTTAAGAATCCGCCTGCCAATACAGGAGACATGGGTTCGAGCCCTGGTCCAGGAAGATCCCACATGTCGCGGAGCAACTAGGCCCGTGCGCCACAACTACCGAGCCTGCGCTCTAGAGCCCGCGAGCCACAGCTACTGAAGCCCGCGCACCTAGAGTCCGTGCTCTGCAACAAGAGAAGCCACTGCAATAAGAAGCCTGTGCACCACAACGAAGAGTAGCCCCTGCTCGCCGCAACTAGAGAAAGCCTGTGCACAGCAACAAAGACACAATGCAACCAAAAATAAATAATAAATTAATAAATTATTTTTAAAAATAAAAAAATAATAAAAATAAAACAGATAAACAACAAAGACCTACTGTAAAAAAAATTAAAAATTAAAACTCAGTGGGATGAATTGGGAGACTGGGATTGACATATATACACTAATATGTATAAAATAGATAACTAATAAGAACCTGCTGTATAAAAATAAAATAAAATTCAAAAAAGCATTAAAACTTAAAAAAAAAAGGTGACTAAGTTAAAACAAGACTGTTAGGGTGGGCCCTAATCTAATCTGAGTGGTGTCCTAATTTTTTTTCTTCCAGTATTATTGAGATATAAATGATATACAGCACTGTGTAAGTTTAAGGTATACAGCATAATGATGTGACTTACATACATCATGAAATGATGACCACAATAAGTTTAGTGAACATCCATCATTTCATATAGATACAAATTTAAAGAAATAGAAAAAAATTTTTTCCTTGTGATGAGAACTCTTAGGATTTACTCTCTTAACAACTTTCATATATAACACACAGCAGTGCTAATTATATTTATCATGTTGTACATTACATCCCTAGTACTTATTTATCTTATAACTGGAAGTTTATACTGTAAACAGAGAATGTGGCCTGCCATTCCAGTTCTACAAGGATCAAGTCATTGGCCACTGCAGTCACTGACCTACAAGGACACCCTGAAAGGAATTCAGGCTGAAGCATTGTGTGTTTTGGATATATGGGCCCCTGGATAGTTAAAATGCATATGTAAGGAAAAATTTCAATGACACCATATGCTCGCACCTTCCCATACTTAGAAAAGTACTAAAATCATTGACTGAGATATTTGATCCCCATGAGCAGTAAACCTTTACCGAGATCTTGACTGCACTATATATACTGGCTCTTCCCCTACCTCTTTGGAACTGTTTCTCAGAGCTATCTGAGGGGCTGTCTCCTGGGCTACAGTCCTCAGTAAGACACGGAATAGACTCAACTCACAGTTCTTACATTGTATGTGTTTTTTCCAGTAGCTTTAGACTACTTTCATCCAACTCCCCCCCCCAACTCTGGTAACCACAAATCTGATCTCTTTTTCTATGAATTTGTTTTTGAAGTATAATTGACCTACAACACTATGTTAGTCGCTGGTATACAACATAGTGATTCAATATTTATATACATTTCAAAATGATCGCCATGATAAGTCTACTTACCATTGAGCAGTATCCTTATGAGAAGAGGAAATTTGGATACAAAAAACATGTTAAAGCATTAAAAAAGATGGGTTTGAAAAATATACAAATAGAAATTTTATCAGCATATCTGTCTTCTACCCACTAGATGCCAGTAGCACTCTCCTGGTTGTAACAACTAAACAAATATCATTAAATTTTGAACAAAGTTTAAAAATTATGGACTAGACACAGTCAAGGAAAGAATCACTGAATTGGAATACATATCTGAAGAAATGACCTGGAACCCAACACAGTAAACCAATGAAAAAAAAAGGAAAACCTGGTTACGTGGTAGGGGGAATGAGACATTCTAACACACATCTAATAGGGAGTCAAGAAGGAGAGAATGGGAAACAGACAATATTTGAAGAGATAACAATTGAGAAATTTTTAGAAATAAAGTAAATCTTCAAGCTAAAGGAGCAACCTTAAGTACTTAGCAAGATAAATAATAACAAATCCACATCTGACATGTTGTAGTAAAATTGCAGAGCATCAAAAACAGAGAAAATCTTAAAAGATAAGAGAGGTAGAGTACCCAAAAAGTAACAAAAGAATAACTACAGACTTCTCAAAAAAAAAAAGATACCAGAGATGATAGAATAAGGTGATAAAATAATATCTTCAAAGTGCTGAAGAAAATAAGTCAATCAGGAATTCTACATTCATTCAACAAACTCAGCAAGTGCAATGAATTTATTTTTTAAAAACTCTGCACCTTCTACTTGCCAGGTATTTTTCTAAACGCTTGGGATACATAGTGAATGAAATAGACAGAAATCCATGCCCTCATGGAATTGACATTCTAGTGGGGAGAGACAGGAAATAAACAATAGACAAATAGGTGAATTATGTAATAGGTAAAAACAAGTAAGGGAATTGATACTGCCTGGGGCAGGAAATGGTTTGAAAGTTATTAAAGGGTTGTCAGGGTCACCTCATTAAGAATGTGACACTGGAGCAAAGGTGAGGTACTTGGTTAAATGTATCCAGCTAAATTTTCATTTGAGAATGAAAGAGAAATAACAGCATTTTTAGATATATAAAGCTTGTGGGCATTTACTATTTATTCACAGACCCTCACTGACAACTATTAAAATGAAGATTTTTGCAAGAAGGAAATTGAACCCAAAAAGGAGAACAAACAAAAAGAAATGGTGAGTAAAGACTTTGTAAAATCTAAATATGTACTAACTGTTAATATAAAAAGGGGAGGTTAAAAAAATGAAACCCAAATACCTTACAACCATAACAGAAAAGTGGATGGTGTGATTGGAAGGACTGGAGTTAAAGCACTGGAAACTCCATCTATCAACTCTAAACTCATTAAAAATTAAACATGCATGTTGAAATTTTAAATCAATACTAAAAAGACAGCAAAAACATACATCTAAAAACTAAAAACACAACCCTAAATAGCCAACGAGTTAATGAGAACATCCTAATGAAAATCATGAAAAAGTTAAAACTGAATAACAATAAAATACATATAAAAAACATGGGAGAGGCATCTAAAATGGAATCATGAAGAAAATTTAGTGTTAAGTGCACCTCTAAAAATATTCCAAATTAATGCATAAAGCATTCAATTCATGAAGCTAGAGAAAGAGCAGAACATCCCTAAGATAGAGGGAAAAAATAATAAAAAAGAGCAAAATTAATAAAACAAACACCCCCAAAAAATGGGGATCATCAACAAAACCAAAAGCTGGTTCTTTGAAAAGACTAATGTAACAGACATACCTCTATCAAGATTGACCTACTGGGACTTCCCTAGTGGTCCAGTGGTTAAGAATCCACCTCCCAATTCAGGGGACGCAGGTTCGATCTCTGATCTGGGAACTAAGATCCCACATGCCACGGGGCAACTAAGCCAGCATGCTGCAACTACCAAGCCCGCATGCCACAACTAGGGAGAAGCCCGTGCTCCGCAACGAAAGATCCCGAGTGCTGCAACTAAGACCCGACTCAGCCAAAAATAACTTTTAAAAAACAAATAAATATAATTTAAAAAAAGATTGACCTATTAAAAAGATTAAAGGTATACATAAATAATATTGAAAAAAGATATAACTACAGATCTGATTTAAATTTAAAGCCATATAGAACACTTTGGAAACATGTTTTCATCTCCACAACACTCTGAAATCCCACTAAAATGATAATGGATAAAAGATATGGACCCACAAGGACATAAAACTTGCTTAGCTGAATGGAGGAATTATGAGACTAAGTACATGCATGGGGAAAGCCAACAGGAAATAAGCCAGTTTGTGCTGCAGAAACCCAGAAAAGTTCAGGAACTGAAGGCATCAGCATAAACAGTATTTCATGTTACGTGCAACAACTGTAATGTGCTAGGAAAAGATCTATGATTTCTATCAGTCAAACTCACAAGTACTGCTAATATTGCTATGGTTTGTTGTCTACATTCATAATTGAAGGAAATGCTAAATTTCATTTAATGGTTAGTGAAAATAAAGATGGGATTTTTTTCCATCCAATTTCACAAATTCACCATATGCACAACCTATGACCCAGCAATTCCACTCTTAGGTATACACTCAACAGAAATCCTTGTGTGAAGAATCATGTACAAAAATGTACATAATAGCCAAAAATTGGAAACAACCCAAATAGTCAAAAACAGAATGACATCCAGTAGACAGGGGAATCCAAGAAAGGCAAAATGAAGTCCCAGGAAAACATCTGTGTAGCAGGCCTAAAGATCAAACAATCCTTACAGGAGTAGAAGGGTAGATGACAGGAGGAAATATGTCTCCAAATAGAAAACAAAAACAAAAACTAGTAGATTACCTGATTTGTTTGACCTTATGGAGTATGGCTTTACATCTCTGGAAGGGTTTGGCAGAAAAATTAGTAATAGGTAATACAAGGAAACAAATCAGTCAAACTAACTAACCAAAATAGGAATTCCCTGGCAGTCCAGTGGTTGGGATTCCGCACTTTCACTGCTGAGGGTGCGGGTTCAATCCCTGGTCGGGGAGCTAGGATCCCACAAGCCGCAGGGCGTGGCCAAAAAAATAAAATAAAATAACCAAAGTAATTAATAACTCCAGGAAAAACAAAATGTCATATATGAAAGGAAGCATAATAATGGTATATGTCTCAGCTAGGAACAACATTTATATAGTCATAATAATGTTAACACCGACTTAGGATTAAATGAAAGAAATAAAACTAAATGGGATAAGGGGACGTATATGCAAGAACAAGATGTGGCATTGTGAGTAAATCTTATTAGAAGCACTACTGTTATTTACTTGTGGTTTATCAGTCTGCCATGACTTGAGTGATTAATAACATATACAGTTTGTGAGCTGGAACTATTTTCTACAATAGACATATTTATGACATCATGAAATTCTCCAAAACATGTTTTACAAGCTATTGGAGCTAATACATGCCTAACACAGGATGGGTAAAGACAGGTTCTTTAGCAAAATATTATGAGTCCTTAAGTCCTTATACTAAATGTCAGGGAGGCACAATAGAAAGGACCCCTATGGCTTATGACAAAGAGAAAAGCATAGTCAAATTTACTCTTACTTGGAAATTTGCCTTCAAGATGGTTAAGGTTTCTTATTTAGCTAACAAGGTCTTGAATATTCTCCAGCTTTTTTTTTAATTAGTACAGAGGAAAGTAATCTATAACAAAGCACATATTAAAAAAATAAAACATTACTAACAACAACAAAAAAACAAAGCACATAAATGAACAGAATATCTTAGGTCCAAAAAACTGTTTTTTCTCCATCCAATATTCCATGTCTATTTTTCTCTTTTAATTGAGAGTGGACAGAAGAGACAAATAATTGTATTGTACATTTTCCCTCTCAGATACTTTCTGACTCTACTTGTGTGCCCACACATGCGTGTTTGTGGGTGGCGGTGGCTATAAGAGAACTCAACGCTCATCTTCAATAAAATTCAATAGATAATTCCTTCCTTTGTTTCTATGTGAAACTGAGTGGAGTAGGGGAAGAATTTGGGGAATTAATTAGGCAAGCAATCCTCTGTTTTAATATTTAGGAAAAGAAATCCAAATAACTTTTTAAAATTGTGGCAGAAACTAATCTAAAATTATTTATCTTAACATCATCAAGATAAATCTTTTCTATTTTTTTTCTTTTTTTTTTTTTGGCCGTGCTGCACAGCTTTTGAGATCTCAGTTCCCCGACCAGGGACTGAACCCAGGCCACAGCAGTGAAAGCCTGGAATCCTAACCATTAGGCCACCAGGGAACTCCCAAGATAAATCTTTTCTATTTTGAATACCCTGTTCTTAGCTGGTGACTCTAAATGGTATCATTTTTTTTTAGGGAAGAAGTAGATTTATTTAGAGAGAAACACATTCCATAGACAGAATGCGGTTCGCCTCAAAAGGCAAGAATGACCCTGGGAGAAACACTCCACAGAGTGTGGGCCATTTTAGAAGATGAGAGATCAGTGATTTCATTTTTAAACTCACTATTATTCATTACTCATATGATTATCTGAACCACAGTTTAAAGTATTTGAAACAACCAAAAGGCAAAGGATTTCTAACGTCTATAAAGAGAAAACATGAACTACTGAAACCAAGCAGAACCCTGAGGGGCCTTACCTGGGACAGACCCCTCCACGTCCCTCGCATCTGTTTGCAGAAAAGCTTTAGCCTCCTAGGCCTTCCCTAGGGTAAATTTAATCAGAGAAGTGAGAAAATGCAGAAACAAAGGAAAGCAGTCAAGCAAGACAAAATAATAATAGTTTATCCATAAAACAAAGTCAAGGACCTTTCGTTTCTCCTCAAGGGCTAGAGATAATATCCTGAGCTACATCCTTGAGTTGTTTTGCAGATACTAAAACTGCCACCAATTGGAAAAAGTTAACTGCATGCTGACCACCAGCACGGAGACCCCAGACTGGCTGGAACTCAGCAGGTTGATGATTGAGATTCCCAAAACATCACTCTGTTACCTCACCATCAACCAATCAGAGAATTGTGCATGAGCTGATCACACTCCCTCACACTGTCTTTAAAAACCCTTCCCTGAAAGCCATCAGGGAGTTTGGGTCTTATAAGCATGAGCTGGCTATTCTCCTTGCTTGACCCTATGTTGGGCACCTTATAATAAACACTGTACTTTCCTTCACCACAATCCAGTGTCAGTAGATTGGCTTGACTGCATAGGGTGAGTGGACCCAAGTTTGGTTCAGTAACACTATGAGATCTTTTAACATTGGAAGCTTTTTTTTGTCTTTGGAACATTGTCCTACTTGAAATTAGGAAAGTATTAATTTTGAACCATTTTCCCCCTTAGCCTTAGAAGTTTCTGCTTAGTAGCTGTTTACCATACATAAAGAAGAAACACTTCTGGTCATAACTTTTTTGTTTTCTTATATATTCATCTTTGATGTCTTTTTCCCCTTTGGGGTTTTTTATAGCTCCAAATCCCTCAAACCTGAATTTCTATAAGTTCATTATTTCCCTTTCTAATTGTCTTCCTTTACTTCTATATCTATAGAATGTGTTACTGTACTTGTTTAATATTTGACAAAATCTCTTCATATTTTTATAATATAAACATCGTTTTATTAACATTACTGTTGCATCTGAGAATTTACCAGTATTTTTAAGATAAAAGATAACTAATTTTTTCTAGGTTTGTTTTTTTTAAAACTAGCAGCCTTGGAGATGTAATTTGGGTTCATGAATCACCTGTATTACTTACTAACCATGTAATTGTGGATTTGAGCCACCAAAATATGTCTTAATTTCACCCACTGCAAAATAGTGAAAGCAATAGCAGCCACCTCATAGGGCTGGTGTGAGGGCTAAACAAGTTATTACACCTAATGTGCCCAGCACAGGGTAAAATTGAGCTTTTTTTCATGATTGTTTTTGTTGTTGTGAGTCCGTAAGTCTTTTGTCTAAACATAATCTCACTCTCAGTACATAGGCTCTTTCTAAGTCCATATTAGAGAATATGATTAACTTGTAATTTTTGTTTGACTTTTATACCCTGTAAATTTATTCCCCTGAGAAAATTATACATTTTCAGGATTTTAAACCTTATTTTATTTACTTACAAGTTTACATAAGTGTGGTATTCTCACTCAGAATCTAATGTCACTCCTCCAAGCCTCAGCCACCAATTTTAAACTGAAAAAAAAAATTTTTAATTGAGAAATTCACTTTTGTTTCCCATGAAACTGAATTGCTTATGTCATATCTTCCATTACCTCTTGTTTTATGTCATCAGTACACATGGGGAATAGCTGGTTAACATCTTTTGTTATAATCCTTGACCAATGGGAAGGTACTTTAAATAATTATACTATGTAATCCTCCTTTTTACATTGGAGTCCAAAGTTCTCAAACATATCTTTAACTTGGCTAATATATAAAATAAGCTGTTATCCTTTCCTTTACAGATAACTTTAGAATCAGCAGGCACTTATGTGGATTTTTTTTTTTTTTGTACTTTACAAATTATCCAACTCCTTTTCTCATCGTCTGCTTGGGATCTGGGTAGTTTCCGAGCTGTTCTGGATCAAGAATTAATTAAAAACAACAACAAACACAACAGCGTTTAAATGAAAGGAACTTTGATCTTGAAGTTGGGTGTTAGTGTTATATTGCCCATTATGCTGGGTGGAGCTGAACATCGGGCAGTCCCACATGATTCCCACAAGGAATTTTATTTGTGAAAGGAGTTAATACAAAAGGGGCAATACAACTTATAAAAAGCAGTCTGCTCAATGAAGGCCAGGGAAGAATTTTTAAACTAAGGGTTTTTCTCTGTGTATGTGTAAACATTTTCTTTCTGCTTTTCTACGGTGGGGTCCCAACCAAATGCTGAGAATCAATGATGTAAGGAACTTTGAGGAGAGTTTCTCTCTCTCTCTCTCTCTCTCTCTCTCCTTTACTCGCCCCCTTAACTGGTGAAAAGGAGCCGTAACACCCCCGCACCTTGGTTTTGTTTTTTTTATTTTGCTTTGGAATAAATAGTATATTAACATGGTGCAATAACCAAAAGGTTAAAAAGGCATACAGTAAAAAATAAACATATGAAAAGGTGTTCTACTGCACTAATCATCAGAAAAATGCAAAGTAAAACTACAATGAGCAACCACTACACACCCACCAGACATTAGCAAGTGTTGGGAAGGGTGTGAAGCAATTGGGACTCTCACACACTGTTGGTAAGAGTGTAAATTGGTACAACCTCTTGGAAAACTCTTTGGCAGTATCTAATAGAGTGGAGCATATGCTTACTCTGGGATCCAGCAATTCCACTCCTAGGTATGTATCCAACGTAAATGAATACATACGATCACCAAACAACACATACTAGAATGTTCAGAGCAGCACCCCAAATATTGGAATGGATAAATAAACTGTGGTAGATTCATTCAATGGAATATTATACAGCAATGAGAATGAACAATTCAAAGCTACATACGACAACATAAATGAATCTCATAGTCATAAAAGTTGAGAGAGGGAGTTCCCTGACGGCCTAGTGGTTAGGGTTCTGGGCTTTCACTGCCGTGGCCCGAGTTCAATCCCTGGTCAGAGAACTGAGATCCCACAAGCTGCATGGTGCAGCCTAAATAAATAAACAAATAAAAGTTGAGAGAAGGAAACTCGACATAAAAGAATACATGCTGTGTGATTCAATTTACATAAAGTTTAAAACAAGCAAAACTAATCATTGGTGTTAGAAGTTAGGATGGTGGTATTCTTGGTGGGGGAAGTGACTGAGCAGGAACACCAAGAGGGCATCTGGAATGCTGGCAATGTTCTACTTCTTGATCTCAGTGCTGGTTACGTGAGTGTATTCACTCTGTGAAAATTCATCAAGCTATATGTTTATTATTTGTGCACTTATCTGTACGTGTTGTACTTTAAAATTTTAATTAAAAAGAAACTTCAGGGCTTCCCTGGTGGTGCAGTGGTTGAGAATCCGCCTGCCAATGCAGGGGACACGGGTTCGAGCCCTGGTCTGGGAAGATCCCACATGCCGCGGAGCAACTAGGCCCGTGAGCCACAATTACTGAGCCTGCTCGTCTGGAGCCTGTGCTCTGCCACAAGAGAGGCCGCGATAGTGAGAGGCCCACGCACCACGATGAAGAGTGGGCCCCGCTTGCCGCAACTGGAGAAAGCCCTCACACAGAAACGAAGACCCAACACAGCCAAAAATAAATAAATAAATAAATTTATAAAAAAAAAAAATGAAACTTCACAGGGCTTCCCTGGTGGCGCAGTGGTTAAGAATCCACCTCCCAACGCAGCGGACATGGGTTCGAGCCCTGGTCCGGGAAGATCCCACATGCTGCAGAGCAACTAAGCCCGTGCACCACAACTACTGAGCCCACGTGCCACAACTACTGAAGCCCACGCACCTAGAGCCCGTGCTCCACAACAAGAGAAGCCAACGCAATGAGAAGCCCGCGCACCGCAAGGAAGAGTAGCCCCTGCTTGCTACAACTAAAGAAAGCCCGCGCGCAGCAACTAAGACCCAACGCAGCCAAAAATAAATAAATGAATGAAAATGAAATTCCCTTTAAAAAAAAAAAAGAAACTTTACAGTGTGTGGTAGGCAAAATAATGCCCCCTTAAATTGTCTACACCCTAATCCCCAGAACCTGTGACTATGTTACATTATATGGCAATGGGAATTAAGGTTGCTAATCAGCTGACTTTAACATAGGGAGAGTATCCTGGATTATCCAGGTGGGCACAACGTAGTCACAGGGGTCCTTAAAAGTGGAAGGGGGAAGCAGAAGAGAGAGTGAAAGAGACATAGATGAAGCATGGTCAGAGAGAGATGCTATGTTTTTTTTTTTATATATATATATTTATTTATTTATTTGGCTATGCTGGGTCTTAGTTGCAGCATGTGGGATCTTTAGTTGCTGCATGTGGGATCTAATTCCCTGACCAGGGATCGAACCCAGGCCCCCTACATTGGGAGCACGGAGTCTTAGCCACTGGACCACCAGGGAAGTCCCGAGAGATGCTATATTATTGGCTTTGAAGATGGAGGGAAGGGCCACAAGCTGAGGAATATGAGCAACCTCAAGAATCTGGAAAAGACAAGGAACTAGATTCTCTCCTAGAGCCTCCAGGAAGGAACTCAGTCCTGCCATCACCTCAGTTTTAGTCCAGTGAGACCTCTGTTGGACTTTTAACCTACAGAACTGTAAGATAATAAATTTGTGTTATTTTAACCCAAAAAATTTGTGGTAATTTGTTGCAGCAGTAATAGGAAACTAATACAGGCGGTGTGAGGAGAGATCAGGTGTTCAGTTTTGGACATGTTCAGAGAATCTGAATGTGTTAGACATCTAAGTGGAGATGTCAAAGTAGGCAGTTGGATATATGTCTGGAATTCAGAGGAGAGGTATGGACTGGTGATATAAATTTTGGAGTTGTCAGCAAAGAGAGAAAATCCACAAGAACAGATGAGACTAACAGAGGAGTGAGTGTAGATAGAAAAGGGGTCTAAGGACTGAGCCCTGGAACACCCAACTCTGATGACTGAAATACAGCAGTTGTTTAAAGCTAGCAAGCACTCCAAAACAGGCATACACCAAGATGTAAATGCAAAGCTAAGTAGGAGTTCAGAGGCAGATACTTAAGCTAGGCTTGTACAAGTGGGCAGGTGCTGGAGGCAAGAGTGAGTAACAGATCCCAAATACAGGGAAATAGCCTTGGCAACAGGAATTAGGAACACAAGCATATGCTTGGCAACAGAAGTGAGAAAATTTAAGAATGGAGTCTGGGTAATATATTCTAGACGTCAGCAAAAATGGGTCCTTGGCCCTGAGCCAGCTTTCTGCCTTGGGTTTCTATTGCATCCTTAACTTGGTTCCTGCCTGCTGTGGGTGTCTGTGTTTCTCTCTGGCTTATCATTTGCCCTTCTCTCCCACTTCACTTCCTTTTTCCTTAATTGTACATAATAGAGATATAATATGTTCAATTGATACTAACACTTTTTTTCACATTTTAACACCTCTGAAATCAAGATACATCTTAAAATTGATAGTGTGTCATAGTTCAATTGGCAGCATTTTTTTTCTTTCTTTGTATATAAAATAATGGTTTTAGATTCGATGGTATCTTAGAGTTTATGAAATACAAACGCTCTATCATTTAGAGCAATATTTTTCTTTTTTTCTTTTTTTAAGAGAAAGGTAATTTTAAATTTATTTATTTATTTATTTATTTTTGGCTGTGTTGGGTCTTCGTTTCTGTGTGATGGCTTTCTCTAGTTGCGGCAAGTGGGCGCCACTCTTCATCGCGGTGCGCGGGCCTCTCACTATCGTGGCCTCTCTTGTTGTGGAGCACAGGCTCCAGGCGCGCAGGCTCAGCAGTTGTGGCTCACGGGCCCAGTTGCTCCGTGGCATGTGGGATCTTCCCAGACCAGGGCTCGAACCCGTGTCCCCTGTATTGGCAGGCGGATTCTCAACCACTGCGCCACCAGGGAAGCCCAATATTTTTCTTTTTATTGAGATATAGGCTTAGGTTGGGAAATATCTCTGCAAGGTATGCCTCACCAGGGAAATGTCAATTCTAATCACCCTGGGACAGCTTTTGGAGCTTTTTCTTTTTCTTGAAGCTGCTGCTCTTGCTGGCAGCAGCCTCTTCAGGTCCACTGCTGAGTGGCTCCTCCTTGGAAGAGAATTTCCTCTTTTTCTTTTCTTTTTTTAAAATTTTCAGTACATTAAATTTACTCATAAAAACATTCTAAAATGTACAATTTTTCCTTTTTAACAAAGTATAATAAAACATTAAAAAACCCCAAAACAGAATACTTGACATTTACAAGAGAATTTCCTCTTTTTCTTGGGGACACTCTTGTTTCCTGCCTCTTTAGGGTCACTAATTGGTTCCTTTTTGGGGAAAGATTTCTTCCTCTTGTAAAGACTTCCACTGCCAGCTGTCTCTTCAAGATCACTACTAACCAGCTCCTCCACGGAAAAAGATTTTTCTTGGGTTTGGAGAAGGAGACAGATTCCATTCCATTCTCCTGAGGAGCCCCCTGGGGCTTTTGCTAAGCAATATTTTTCAAATTTTGCATTTCTTTTAATCTGAGGGGCTGAATTTAAATAAAATATAATTTACATGAAATAATATTTGCCAATTTTAAGTGTACAATTCAATGAGTTTACACAAATGTCTGCAGTCATGCAACCACCACCACAATCATGATAAAGAGCATTTTTTATAATTCCAAAAAGTTCCCTGGAGCCCTTCTGCAGTCGAGCCCTTCTGCAGTCAATCCCTTCTCCCCACCCCCGGACCCCCCTGGCAATCATTGATCTGCTTTCTCTCACTATAGTTTTACCTTTTCTGGAATTTCATATCAGTGAGATCATACACCATGTATTCTCTTTGTGTCCTGATTCTTTCACTCAACATAATCGTTTTGAGATTCACTCATGTGGATGGACGTATCGGTTCATTTTTATTGCTGAGTAGTATTTCGATCTATGGATGTGCCACATTTTGTTTATGCATTAGCCAGTTGACAGATATTTGGGTTGTTTCCAGTTTGGGGCTATTATAAATAATGCATAACTAGCCTTTTTAAAAGCGGGAAGGGGGGCAATCCCATCTAAAGCAAGTTGGGTTTTATTTTATTTTCTCCTCCCTGTGGGGCATCAGTACCATGATAGATTCCTTTTACTTTTAAAAATGGTGATGAAGGGCTTCCCTGGTGGCGCAGTGGTTAAGAATCTGCCTGCCAATGTAGGGGACACGGGTTCGAGCTCTGGTCTGGGAAGATCCCACATGCCGCGGAGCAGCTAAGCCCGTGAGCCACAGTTACTGAGCCTGCGCGTCTGGAGCCTGTGCTCCGCAACGGGAGAGGCCGCGATAGTGAGAGGCCCGCGCACCGCGATGAAGAGTGGTCCCCGCTCTCCACAGCTGGAGAAAGCCCTCGCACAGAAACGAAGACCCAACACAGCCAAAAATAAATAAATTAATTTTTAAAAAATTAAAAAAAAAACGGTGATGAAAACAAATCTCATACATTTTGGTTATAATGATCCTTTAATGTCAGTGTTCTGTGCGTGTTTATTAAGTGTCTGAATCCTAATCAATATAAGGAAAAAAAACTCTAAAGCCTCTGAAAGGACACTTCACAACCAATGATAGAAAATACAAGTCGTTCCCCTAGTGAGGTAGACTTTGGATAACATCGGGTTTATCTGAGGAAAACAAAGCCCACAGAAAGTATCTTTAGATCTGAAAAACACTACACTTTCAAGATTAAGGATTCCATTTACTTACAAATAGGAACCCTGAAACACCTACGACTCCAGATCTCCCGGCCAGAAGCGGGTAAATGCTTATTTATTTATTTATTTATTTATTTTTGGCTGCGTTGGGTCTTCGTTGCTGCCCGCGGGCTTTCTCTAGTTGGCAGCGAGCGGGGGCTGCTCTTCCTTGCGATGCGCGGGTTTTTCATTGCGGTGGCCTGTCTTGTTGCGGAGCACGAGCTATAGGTGCGCGGGCTTCAGTAGTTGTGGCGCGTGGGCTCAGTAGGCTCGTGGGCTCTAGAGCGCAGGCTAAGTAGTTGTGGCACGCGGGCTTAGTTGCTCCGCGGTATGTGGGATCTTCCCGGACCAGGGCTCGAATCTGTGTACCCTGTATTGGCAGGCAGATTCTTAACCACTGCGCAACCAGGGAAGCCCGAGTAAGTGCTTTGTATGCCGGGATTTGTAGTCCGTGAAATACTCGTCCCAGCCAAGATGGCGGAGTTGCTAATGACTTGCCCCGAGGGAGTCTGGGTCGCAAGGGGATTGGGCGGTGCGGGGATTCCGCGGGCGGGAAGCTAAGACCAGGTGCTACAACCTTTCCACTGAAAGAAGCCGGACGTCCTGAAGTCTCGCGAGATCCTGGCGCGGCCCAACGGAAAGCAGGGCTTCGGTTATCACTAGGGGCGTCTGTTGGGGGCGGAGCTCTGTCCGGAGTGGGCCGGGAGTCTTTAGGTGCCGGCGTAGTGGCGTTTAGGCCGAGCTACCGCGATGAGGAGCGAAACCGTGGCCATGAAGGAGGAGAAGGAGCATAGGCCTAAGGAGAAGCGAGTAACCCTCTTGACTCCCCCGGGGGCCACAGGCAGCGTCTGTGGGGCTTCGGGGGACAGCATCAAACGGGAAGATAAGCAGGATCGGAACAAGGAGAAGAAAGAGGCGTTGAGCAAGGTGTCTGGCCGGCTGTGGGCCCAGGAGAGGGCGGGACGGTTCCAACACCCGTGGAGGATGGTTGGGAAGGGGCTGCCCTCTTCCTCTCCCAGTCTCTTCCTCTGTTTCTTTACTTGAGTGAAAATCGCATCACCCTGTCTCATCCACTCGCCAGAAATGTGGGAGCCCCTCCCCGCCGAGCCCCGGGATGGGAGTGAGGGAGGGCGGGGGGATTCCCAGACAAGAAGGGTTTAGGTCAGAGCTGTGAGATTATAATGGGAGGGGTAGCGATAGTGAAAAGAATGAGGAATTGGAGGGGAATTATTGAATAGTGAAGAGGCCATCACGGGTGGGAGTAGTTTGTGATAGGAATATTAATAGAGGCTCGTTGAGGGAGTGGGTGGGTGGGGGATATTATGGTCTGGGGGCCAGATCGGGTGCATCCTTATTTGGGGAGCAATGAGGGAATTTGTGGTATTCCTTAGAATTTTGAATTCTTTATGCTGATTGAGTAAGGATTTTATTTTAGGATGTGTTGGATGTGGTAGGGAAATATTAATAAATCAAGAATTCATGGCACCCACAAAAGACCAGGGTTGGTTTACTAATTTCTTACCACTACTGAAAATGGGTGATAGAAAATGAGGCGAAAACCTAGTAAACTGTGGGGCTTCGGGTTAACAGAACCTGAGACTTTCCTTGCTCCAGGCAGTTCTCTTTTCTGAGAGTTGTGGGTTTTTTTTAAACTACGTTACTGTTATGTTTGACTAATCATTCTGAGCTTTCTGAACATTCTCTTGGGTTTTTATAAGTGATCTCATCGTTTAAAGGCCAACTTTCTTCAGGGACAGTGATTCAGGTATGACAGAAAATTGATTTGTACTAATTTTATTTTCCTTATTCATTTCTTAAGGTGGTAATACGGAGATTACCGCCCACTTTGACCAAGGAGCAGCTTCAGGAACATCTTCAGCCTATGCCTGAGCATGATTATTTTGAGTTTTTTTCTAATGATACTAGGTAAAATAAATAAATAAAAGAGGGAGGGGGTAAATGAAAAAGGTTTCTTCCATTCTTTTTTATCCTACTAATGTTTTCCATTTGATTTTTGAGCCTATCTTTTTAATATATGCATACTTGTAATTCAGTCAGACACCTGCAAGCACATTGACATAATTGCTTTCCTCCCTGCAGCCTGTATCCTCATATGTATGCCAGAGCATACATCAACTTTAAAAACCAGGAGGACATTATTTTGTTCAGGGATCGTTTCGATGGTTATGTATTCCTTGACAATAAAGGTAAGTCCTTTTAACTGAGGGGGTTGGTTTCTTTGTCATTTGTATGTTTAAGACAATGTGTGTATCACAGTGTTTTCTCGATGCCTTCATGGCGTTTCTAAAATCCTGGGTGATAGGATGAGCAACATTTAAAGAGTTTTACACATTTGATAAGCTTATGACAGCCTTATAAATAGATAATATGACTTTTTACAGTCCTCAGGTATTTGTATTAACCTATTATTTCTGTAGTTTGATCAACTGAATGAAATTGCCACAGTTTTCTCCTCCAGTGACTGTTCTTTTGCCCAGTATTAGATGATCTGTTGTTTTGAGTATTTACTAGTTTCAACAGTGATACTGATAAATGACTCTTTAAACTTGTATGACAAATTTTAAATATTTACTTCTCATCTTGCTTCAAGGACCAACACTTATTTAAGTCAGATTCTTTATGTCAATAGTTGCCAGTTGGAGTACTGTTTAACTTTCTAAGTTGTATATAATTAAAACATTGAACTTGATGATTTCCCACTTTGTATCCAGGAGTTTATAGGGAAGAAAAACTTCTGCCTTAACTCTCATTTTATTATCTGCTGCTTGCAACATTTAGCCAGAGAATGTCCAAGCTTCCATTTGCCACTTTTCTTTTGGCTTTGCAATCATAGGTGAATGATGTGTCTTTTTGTTAGGTTATGTTTTTTCAGTATTAGTTCAAAGTTGGTAAAAAGGAAATCTTTGTCAGGGAATATGCCAGTAAAAATTGAAGGATTGCTACTGTGTTTGTCCAGCTTTTATTAATCCCCTCAAACCAGCTACTTCTCCACTCCAAGTTTATTCCAGTAGATAGCAGTGATTTCCTGGAAATCTGAGTTGTGTTTAACTTTTTTCCTTTCTTTTTTATCCCTTACATTTAAACAAGTGATGGATTCTGTCAATTTATTGCTTTTTAATATCTTGTTCATCTAGACTTAGTAATACTTTCACACTTTATATCCTCATCACCTAATGCTTAGACAACCAGTCTCTAACCTTATAGGAGTTTCCATTTTTTTCCACTTTCTGTATAATTTAGTCTTATATTGCCATGAAATTAATCTTTTTGAAAATAGTGACTTAAGATAGCAGTTGTGAACAAAAGTCCAAATTCCTTAGTCTGGTAGTCAGCATCTTCCATAGTTTGGCCTCACTTCTGTTTTTTTCAGCCTGTCTTCCACAATTTCCTTCTGTTTCAGTCTGGTTTATCTGTTCCTTCTCAAATATATCAATTATTAAGGTAATATGATTCTGCATTCACTAGGATTTCTAAAATCTTGTTTCCTGTGTGACTGCTTTGTGATGCCTAATGGTCAATTCTAGTAATTTATCCTGGCTTATGTTTACATGCCAAAGATCTAAGGATGGAATTTTATACCTTGTATGACATTATTCTATAGCAGGGATCTGGTGTATTTTTCCAGTAGTCACTTGGGGTTTTTTTTTTTAATTGAGATATAACTCACATACCATAAAATTCAATGGTTTTTAGTATATTCACAAGTTTTGTAACCATTACCACTATGTAATTCCAAAATGTTTTTATCACTTCAAAAAGAATCCTGTATTCATTAGCAGTCATCTCCCGTTATCCTCTCCCCCTAGACCCTGGCAACCACTGATCTACTAACTATGGATTTCCTTATTCTGGACATTTCATATGAACTGAATCATACAATATGTGGCCTTTTGTGACTGCCTCTTTTACTTAGTATGTTTTCAAGGTTCATCCATGTTATAGTATGTATCATTACCTCATTGCTTTTTTTGTTTTTTTGCATTATTAAAAATTGTGGTAAAATGCACAAATAAAATTTACCATCTTAACCATTTTTAAATGTGCAGTTCAGCAGTGTTGAGTACATTCACATTGTTCTGCAACCAATCTCTAGAACTTCTTCTTGTAAGACTGAAACTCTGCCTGTTAAGCAACTCCCCATTTCTCCCTCCCCCAGCCTCTTGCAACTACATTCTACCTCTATGAACCACCCTTCTGTCTATGAAGTTGACCATTCTAGGTACCTCATATAAGTGGAATCATAGTATTTGACTTTTAGTGACTAGCTTATTTCACTTAGCATAATGTCCTCAAGGTTGATCCATGTTGTAGCATGTGTCAGAATCTCCTTTTCCATTGTATGTATATACTTCATTTTCTTTATCCATTCATCTGTTGAGGGACATTTGGCTATTGTGAATAATGCTGCTATGAATGTACAAACATCTGTTCAAGTCTCTGCTTTCACTTCTTTTGAATACATACCCAAAAGTGGAATTGCGGGGTCATATTGTAATTCTATTTTTAATTTTTTTGAGGAACCACCATACTGTTTTCCATAGTGGCTGCACCATTTTATATTCCCACCAGCAATGCATGAAGGTTCTAATTTCGCCATGTCCTTGCCAACACTTGCTATTTTCTGGGTTTTTTTCCCCCTTTAATAGTAATCATTCTGACAGGTATAAGATGATATTTCATTGTGGTTTTGATTGGCATTTCCCTAATGATTAGTGAGGTAATAGCTTAATCTTTTCATATGCTTGAGCACATAGCATCTTTTCATTTGCTTATTGGCCATTTGTATACCATCTCTGGAGAAATGTCTATTCGAGTCCTTTGAACATTTTTTTTTTTATTAATTTTATTTATTTATATTTATTTATTTTTTTTGGCTGTGTTGGGTCTTCGTTTCTGTGCGAGGGCTTTCTCCAGTTGCGGCGAGCGGGGGCCACTCTTCATCACAGTGTGCGGGCCTCTCACTATTGCGGCCTCTCTTGTTGCGGAGCAGAGGCTCCAGGCGCGCAGGCTCAGTAGTTGTGGCTCACGGGCCTAGTTGCTCCGCGGCATGTGGGATCTTCCCAGACCAGGGCTCGAACCCATGTCCCCTGTATTGGCAGGTGGATTCTTAACCATTGCGCCACCAGGGAAGCCCTAACCTACTTTCTATCTCTATAGCTTTACCTGTTCTAGAGATTTCTGATGTATATTTTCACACTTATAAAATATCAATTTTATTAAGGTATAATTTACATATTAAAATGCATCCATTTTATGTGTGCATTTGGTGACTTTTGACATATTTATACCCCTGTATAATCAGTATTGTAGTCTGGTTTTTTTGTTTGTTTGTTTGTTTGTTTGTTTTGGCCATGCTTCATGGCTTGCAGGATCTTAGTTCCCCCACTAGGGATTGAACCTAGGCCCCTGCAATGAAAGTGCCGAGTACTAACCACTGGACTGCCAGGGAATTCCCTCTGATATATTTTTTAAATGAAAATTAGTTTGTAGATTTTTTTCCCCCACATATCACAATATCACACTTTAGAAGTTGAATTTAAATGAGTATTTTAATTCCCTCCCATATCTTTTCACTAAGTTATCAGTATGAACTGGGGGCTCCTTTGGTAACATGTTGATTTTAGTTGTGCCAATGTGATTTATGCCTGTTGGGAGACCTATTCAGACCACTGTCATCAAAGGAGGCCTAGAGAGTGGTGGGTTGAGTCTCTTGTATCCACTTTTGACATTTTCTTTCTTACAACAAGTATGCTATTTTTTCTAAACAGGTCAGGAATATCCTGCCATAGTAGAATTTGCACCTTTTCAAAAAGCTGCAAAAAAGAAGACTAAGAAAAGAGATACTAAAGTTGGGACTATCGATGATGGTACAGTATAGCTCTAGTTATGTAATGCTAATGCCATGTTTTTTTTAATTTAATTTTTATTTTATATTGGAATATAGTTGATTTACAATGTTGTGTTAGTTTCAGGTGTACAGCAAAGTGATTCTGTTATACATGTACATATATTCATTCTTTTTCAGGTTCTTTTCCCATATGGGTTATTACAGAATATTGAGTAGAGTTCCCTGTGTTGTATATATAGTAGGGCCATGGGTTTTTTAAAAATATTACCTTTGTGGGAATTAAGTGGATTCCAATCTTTTAAATTAAGAAAACATAGGAAATAAAGTTCATGAGAAATGTAATTCACTGATGAAAGCTTTGCTTGTTAGAATGGAGGTGGGTTTCCTCTAGTTTTCACTCTCTTTGGCTAATGGCTTTTCATCCCTTCACCATTAAGCAATATATTTTGACTGTTGAGTAGTAAATCACCTTAGATATATTCATTAGAAGACAATGGGAAAAAATCAGATGTTTCAAATTACAACTTGAGGCCTCTTACCATTTTTATGATTATTTATTTGACTTTTGGTTTCCATTTTTATAAAGAGGAAGAGTTATCATTGAGAGCTGTGATGGAAAAATTTCTATACTTGAGTAACTTAATATAAAGTATCTGTAGTGGCCAGTCCTGTTTTCTAGGCTTTGAATATGCAGTTAACTGCACACATAGTAATTACATTGAACTGAAATACTGGAACTAAAAAACTAAAATAATTGCCATTTACGGTAAACTGGATCCAGATTTTGAGATCTCTGTAATGTGGTTGTGTTGGCTAAGGACTTAGCTGCAATATTTTATGTCAGATTGGCATTTTAGAATCAACTAGTTTGGTTTCCATTATTTATTACTATAATGGGTATTTTATAAGGAAAACACAGAAAAGACTCAACACACAGCTGCTTATTGATTGTATCATAGATTCAGACCATGAAGACTAGATCAAGTGACATGCTCCACAGTACATGCTCCAGATACAACGTAATGACTCAGATGTGTTACCCTTTCTGATGTCGGAGGCATCTAGGAAAGAATTCCAGAAGTTACCATCACCTCTAGTGCCACATCTAGGACATCTGCCCTCATTTATCTGTTTAGAACACCCAATTTTCATATGCTGAGTTTAATTAAAGTGAGGTGTACTGATGCAGAAACTGCTTACATGCTATACATGATAGTCTCTGAAGGTCCCATAACTATAGCTTTCAGTTCTCCCATAGATAATATTTCCTATTTTGTTTAAAGTCTGCTATATTTTCTATTTACTTAAATAATTATTTAGATCCAGAATATAGAAAATTTTTGGAAAGTTATGCTGCAGATAATGAGAAAATGACATCTACTCCAGAGACACTGCTAGAGGAAATAGAAGCAAAAAATAGAGAATTAATAGGTAAGTGGGCAAAAGGAATTAAGGGTAACAGCTTTTTCATCAGAAGACCTGTCAGACTCCCAGTTCTGTCACTTGCTAGCTGTTTGACCATGGGAAAGGCACTGACTTCTTTAAGACTCTGTTTGTTCTACTATAAAGTGCAGATAATACCTGCCTCACAGGATTATGAGAATGCATTGATAAGGTGGGAAAAATTCTGACTTATTTAGTGCCACACAAATGTAACAGAAGTATAAAAAGTTTGAAGACTCATATGGGACCTTAAGATGTTGGTAAGCCTTTGAAAATCAATTGGTGTTTTCTAGTAATAAGCTCATATTCCTAAAAAAAATTTTGACCTGAAAATGTCAAAAAATGAAGTTAGTTACTGCAAAATTGAAAACCAGTTGAGAAATTCTAGCTTGGATGTTGGTTTTAGTAGTAAGTTGTCACTACTATATCAGCTCTAAACATAAGCATAGCCTCTGACCCAGGATTTCCACTCCTAGGAATTTATCCTAGGAAGGAAGTATGCTTTTCAAAAAGCTAGCTACAAGGTTAGATAGCATTGTTCAGAATATTGAAGAATGAATTAAATATTCTTCTAAAACTTGGTTTTTATTAATGGATGCATAGTATAAGCCCATCTCCAATACTTTCCATAGAATAAATTCCCAGAAGTAGAATTATGGGGTCAAAAGTATTAGATATTTTTAGCCCCTTACCCCAGTTTCTTCCTGGTTGAGCAAATTTATACTCCCATCTATAAAACAAGAGAATGTCCCTTGCACTTTATTCTCACTGACTGGGAATTGCTCTTTTTAATAATTGTTTCATTGTTTTAATTTGAATTTCTTAACTTTTAAAAAATTATTTTAAACCTTCAGAATCGAAATAGAATACTGTGAAACTTCTTTCCAATAATATAGTTGTGAACTTACTGTTTAAGGAGTGTAGTTTTCCCACCTTGGGTGGTTGGCAGGGAATGTCAGAAAACGGAATCCTTTCTAGGGGTTGATTAAGTATTATTAATAATCTGTTTACATTTATGTAGCTAAAAAGACAACCCCACTTTTGAGCTTCCTGAAAAACAAGCAGGTAAACCTTTTGTTTTTATAGTTCTCTCAATACTTCTATTTCATTGGTTTGCATTCTGTGAATATAAGAGCATTGGGATCCTATAGGAGAGATAGCTGCTTTTTCTGCCATTATTCTTTAAAGATTTGGCTCATTGGCCTCACTCTCTGGCCCTCTCCTTCACTCTGGTTGTTGGACCAAAGATTCACTCTGCAAAACCAGGGAGTCCTTAGCTTGCTCCAGAGACACTCTCTTGATTTCCTGAAAGCCTCTGGATAATGTAGTAAGGCAGCAGTAGGAGACTCTGATATTAGCAGGCCCTGGTCTTTATTCTCTCTCATATTTTGAATGGGGTGGGGAGGGGGTTAAGGAGATAGAAAATGGGAAGGAAAGATGATACAGTTAAGTGGGTGCCCACCATACCTTCAAGACTAAGTTTTTGGTGGCAGTTATCTTGTTTGAAGGTTTGTGTTGATGTTTCTTTCTAGAGGATGAGAGAAGAAAAGAGAGAAGAAAGAAGGAGGCGAGAAATAGAAAGAAAAAGACAAAGAGAAGAAGAGAGGAGGAAATGGAAAGAAGAAGAGAAACGAAAAAGGAAAGATATAGAAAAGCTAAAGAAGATAGACAGAGTTCCAGAAAGGGACAAATTAAAGGATGAACCAAAGATTAAGGTATGAAAATAACTTAAACTGACTGCATGTTGCTGAAAATTGCATGTACTGTATCTACTTCTTCAAATATGCATGCATCTTGTGTTGGTGTAAACAGTTTTTTTGGTTTTGTTTTTGTCTTTTTTTGGGGGGGGAGTGAATCAACAGAAGTCTTTCCTATAATAGTAATAGTATTATTCTTTTAATTTAAAATAATTTAAAAGATTAAGTAGTTTACATGGTATTCAGTGCAGATCTGTGTTATTTTTAATCATTGAAAATGTTCAATTTTGGATTATTATTTTCTCAGTTCTTCATAAATAAGGGCTTAGGGCTGGCTGGCATGAATTACGGGTTATATTCAGCTTTTCCTTCATTTTTGATACATGAAGTTGCCTCATCTGTTTGTTTTCCACTGTCCTCAGGTACACAGGTTTCTGTTACAAGCTGTGAATCAGAAAAATGTAAGGACCAAGTACATGATACAGAGCACCTAGTATCATGTCACACACACAGGTTTTAGTTAATAAGTCCTTTTGGTGGTGGTGGTAGTGTTACCTGTAGAAAACCCCTTCAGACTGACCTAAGTCTTCTTAAAAGCTGAGCCATTTTAAATTCCTACTTTAGAAGGAAGCTCAGATGACTTGCTGATGCTCTGCTGTGTACCCAGGAGCTTCAACAATATACAGCTAGAGGACAACCATGCCTAAAGAGCTCTTTCCCTTCTCTTCTTTTTATATGCCTCTCATAACTGGCTGCCTTGTGGGAGTACTAGGGATATACCCCCTGCATTACGTCCTTTCCCCTCTCACAGGATTCCCCATGTTACCTTCTTGCATCTACCTGGGAATCTGTGAGCAGCAGATTCTGATTAATATATTGCATGTAGGAAGAGGAAAACCTATAGAAAGATCCCAGCCTTGCTACTTCCCTTCTGAGGGCATGGCTTGGCAGCCCTTGCTTCAGCGAACTTCCTGGGGAAGTACTCGTACATAGTACTTCAGAGAAAGTCAGAGAAAATCTCACAGAGATGATGGCAGGGTCTCCTTTTACCTCCTCAAAATTCAGCCGTTCATGTGGCTAGGGTTCCCCTAGGCTCTCCAGGACTCATTATTGGTGATAAGGGGCTTGGCGGCAGTGTGGGGAGGTTCCCATCTTAATTCCTTCTAGCGACTTCTCTGTCCGCCATGCCACAAGTGACTTGACTTGCTATTTCTAACTGTCAGCAAGGCAGAAGGTAGAGCCAGCCATGCTAGAGATATCCGTTAATGTTCTTATTAGAGTAATGAACATCTTGGCTTCTAACAAAGATGTTCATTAGAGAAATAAGAACACTTCCAATGAAACCTGCACATGGTATCCTCACTTTACACTGGTGCCTTCTTAGTGTCCAGTTTGGACTCACCATTTGCAGTGGTTGTCTGTGTGCTGAAATACTTCATGCTTAAGTCTTGTGGTGCTTTGCCTTTTGCTTGGTGGCTTGTATGATGCCTTCACCCTGAGATGAAACTTTCTATGATGCCTTCACTCTGAGACTTGAAATTCTTCTATTTTGCCTAAAAATCTCTCTGAATATCCAACACTTGGGGGTATTCTATAGAGATTTATAGCAGTGGCATGAGAAAGAAATTTTTGTTAGCAATTTGGACTTTATAAACCACTTTTATTTTAGAATTGCATTCTGTCATATATAGGACATTGAGCAGAATTCCTATTCAGTAGAGATGGAACTTCACAGTTCCACTGTATGAGGTATTTGGATTTTTAAATCAAATGCCAAATAATTTTTGCTTTTCATCTCTAATGATAATATGATTGTACCATCATAAGTATGTAACTACTCTCAGACTCAAGGCAAAATTATTCCTGCAATGGATCTCTCCTTTGGTGACCAAGGTATTTGTCATTGTAATTACTATGTAAAAATAGTCCAACAGTAATGATCTGCTTAGCATTTTAAATTCATACCATATTTTCCTATCAAGTTATGCCAACATGCATGCCAACATTCTGGGCTACAGAAGGCATACTTGAAAGTGTACGTTGGTCTACTTAAAGGTTGACCCATTTAAGCCAAAGGAGTCTTGATCCTATTGCCACAAAGTGATTAAACCACTTCATTTGAGTGGATAACACTTTCACATTAATAGCGTCCTTTTAGCAAATTACTGCTCTCGTGCACTAGTTGTTCACCTGAAAGTTTACGAGTACCTGCAGAGACGGGGGCCTTCTATAGCCTAAATTGAAAATATTTAGTATATTATTTTCTTTGGTAGAATCAGAAGACAATGTCCCACCCTTCAAAATAAACTTAAATTTGTTCTCTTTAAAGCTGCTCAAGAAGCCAGAAAAAGGCGATGAAAAAGAATTGGACAAAAGAGAAAAGGCCAAGAAATTGGACAAAGAGAATCTGAGTGATGAAAGAGCCAGTGGGCAGAGTTGTCCATTGCCCAAACGTTCTGATGGTGAATTTAAAGATGAAAAGCCTAAGAGGTCGGTAGTCGAGGGCTCTTTGGTACATTTGTTTTCGATATGTTTCTAGGTGCTAGTTTTACTGCTACTTTCTGGACTTGTACCTGAATCAAGATACTTGGTTTTATGAGGTGTAGGGGGATGAGGAGGACAGGTTTCATATATTTTAGTATCTTAATCTGGGTGAATGACTTTGGGGGTTTTTTTGAATTGTTTTTCAAAATACTAGTATTTTTTTAAAAATTCTGCTCCAAAAGTTCAACCTCATTGTAGTGGCCAAGTCAGGATCAGAATGTTCCTGCATTTGTGATTAGAAGAGCTTTGAGGGTGCATTCTCAGATTTGTTTTTCATGCAGACCTGAAGATGAGAGTGGCAGAGAATACAGGGAGAGGGAGCGGGATTATGAACGAGACCAAGAGCGCATACTGCGGGAAAGAGAGAGGCTGAAGCGGCAGGAGGAAGAGCGCCGCAGGCAGAAGGAGCGCTATGAGAAAGAGAAGGCTTTTAAAAGAAAGGAAGAAGAAATGAAAAAAGAGAAAGAAGCCCTTCGGGATAAAGGAAAGAAGCCTGAAAGTACAGAACCAGTAGGCAGCTCAGAAAAAACTGAAAAGAAAGAGGAAGTGGTTAAGAGAGATCGCATAAGAAACAAGGTGCTGCTTTTCGTTAAACTTATTTTCATGAGGATTTTTTTTTTCTTTTCCTGCAAGTATAAAGGAAAGGGCTAGCTCGTTGTTCATTATAGAATTTTAGGGGAACTTTAACTATCTGCACCTTTTCAGTCTTGGTGGGGTCCTTTTATTAACTTATTGTTAATAAGATTGTGTATGTATTTCAAACACACACAAAAGTAGAGAGAACAGAGGAATAATGTGATGTACCCATCACCCAGCTTCAGCAATTATCACCTCATGGCCAATCTTCTTTCTACTCTAGCCTATCTTACTCCTACTGGATTATTTTCAAGCAAATCCTAGACAGATAATTTCTTCTTTAAATACGTCAATATTAAGAGTAAAGACTTTGTTTTTTTGGCCACGCCCCGAGGCACCATGCAGGATCTTAGTTCCCCAGCCAGAGAGCGAACCCGTACCCCCTGCAGTGGAAGTGTGGAGTTTTAACCACTGGACTGCCAGGGAAGTCCCGAAGACTCTTTTTCTTAACAAAATAACCCTAGTAGCATTTTCACACCAGAAAAAAAACCAAAACTGACAATAACTCCTTAGCATCCTACCTACTCAGTGTTCAGATTTTCCCAATTGTCTCATTAACATCTTTTTTATAGGCTCTAAACAAGGTCCACAAATTGTATTTGCTTGAAATGTTCCCTTAAGTCTCTTTTAATCTAAACAATTCCTCCTCCTCTTGTTTTCCTACCATTTATTTGTTGCAGAATCCAGTTTGCCCTGCAGAGCTTCTAACAGTCCAGATTGTCTAATTACATCCCTGTGGTATCATTTAACATGTTCCTCTACCTTCTATGTTTCCTTGAAAACCAGTAGTCATATCTAGAGCAGGGTCAGCAAATTTTTTCTGTCAAGGGCCAGATGGTAAATATTTCAGGCTTTGTGGGCCATGTGGTCTCTGTCACAACCAGTAAGCTTTGTAGGAAAGTAGGCATAGACAACATGTAAAAGAATAAGCCTGGCTGTGTGCCAATCAAATTTTATTCACAAAAACAGGTGGCCCCTCATCTAGAGGCCTGAATATATTCAGACGCAATTGTTGGCAAGAATACTTGATAGGTGGTGTTGTGCAGTTCCTACTGCATCATATCAGGAAGCATACAATGTCTGGGTGTCCTTTTATTGTGATGATAAGATTGATCAGTAGTAATCATATTATGGTTATGTGATAGGATGTCCTTGCTCTTAAGATACACAAGCTGAAATATTTAGCAATGAAGGGTCATGATGTCTGCACTTACTCTCAAATGGTTCTGCAAAAATATAATGTGTCTATATACGTGTATGCCTGCACACACTAGAGTCGGAAAAGGCACATGTGACAAAATGTTAACCATCGTGAATCTAGGAGAAGGGTATTAGGTATTTGTTGTACAAGTTTGGCAACATTTCTATAGATTTAAAATTTTTTAAGATAAAAAGTTGGAAAAACAACTGATCAATTAGTTCACGTATTGTAAGCCTGATCCAAATATTATAAAATTTTTTATCAGCCTTTCTCCTAATAATTTTGTTTAGATGCGTTATTTCATAAGGTGGGGGAAAGGCAAGAAAAACACTTGATCCTTTCCCTTTATTTACAGTATTCAGAGTAATGAGTTGGTGTCCCAGCAACTTGTAGGGGCTATCCATGAGCTTTGTTCTGTTTAGTCTTTAAGAACTTGTGGATTTAGAAATATTTGGTGTACTCCAACTTGTTACTATCAGTTATTGTCCTTGTTGATGGTTAAATTGTCCCATCTTTGCACAGTAGGCGCCCCATCATCTGTTTCTTTAAGTGCTACGCAGCAGTCTCATTTGTTTTAACGTTTCATCTTGTTAAAATAGTGAAATATTTTGCTGGAATTATTCACTTGGGAATAATGCTTTAAGGCTAACTTTCATATGTCAGAGAGAAAGGGCAAGGAAGGCTCATGTCGTGTTTTATTGAAGTTGAAAAAAGGCCTATACATTTAAGTTTTCCAAGGCCATATTGTCATAACCAAACACATTACTTGAACTGAGGGGTACCTGGTGACTTTATTGAGGATTATTTAGGAACCTGAGATCTAAAGTGCCACCTAGGGAGTCTCAAGCTAGGCGGTTACCTTGTTAAACCTGAATTAACAGACAGTCATATTTGTGCTAAGTTACAGGGGTCTGAGCTCATAACTTCAGGGAGGTCTTCATTTAAGACTTTGCATTCTTTATTATTGTTGTTTTTACTCCTAAAATTTTCTCAGGTGGTGGTGCATTTTAAAGTCAATTTACTGATGGGGAAGAGAGATAGCCAGTGGCCATGGTTTCTAAGGAAAAACTATTCAAGCTAATTCAGTTCATCTTGAGATGGTTAAGAAAATTAGGCAGTAGCCTTATCAAAAATTTACTCTAGGCATATAAAATAATACTTATTTTTAACTGCTGCTTAAAAAGTGAAACGGTTGTCTTTCTTTGTAGATAGGGGAAAGGAAGCGGGCAGTTTGAAGCAAATTAACCATCGACACTTACTGTCACGTACTGTGCCCTCACATTTTTGGTCTTGTGTGGGTTCTTTTTGGTATATATCAATATATAACTTAAGACTCTGAAAATCCCCTGTAAATGCTTAGTAGCAATGTTGTAACATTAACATTTCATTTTACTTTAGGATCGCCCAGCAATGCAGCTTTACCAACCAGGAGCTCGAAGCCGAAATCGACTCTGTCCCCATGATGACAGCACCAAGTCTGGAGATTCAACCATAGAAAAAAAGCAGGAAAGTGGTATTAGCCATAGAAAAGAAGGAAGCGAGGAGTGACAGGTCCAAATGGCCTTAGGTGTCCTGACTGTCTAGGCAGCCAAAGAGCACGAATTAAGCAATCCAGAAGTGCCTTCAGGGCGAAGGAATAGAGAGAGAGAAAGGGGGTCGCTGTGCTGGTGGGGTACACTGCAGAGGAGTGTGTCTTGCGTCAAAGCAGGACCCCGCTTGCACGCTCCGATTGGAAGTACAATTTCATTTTTCATGCAGTTCCTACAAATTAATTTTAAAGTGTCCGACAAAGCTGAGGGAGAGGACATACATTGCAATTTGCAGGCAGGAAATGTCAAGAGAGGACTTAATTAGGTATGACACGAGAAGAAGATACGGGAACTGGCTCTAAAATCAAAAGGTTTTGTTAATCCTGGATTGAATTTTCTTAATTTCAGTGGAGCAGAGTCACTTTGAAGTCTTGTTCAGATCTAGTTATAGTCATTGTTGGTGATAACTGTTGACTTTGTGTAGTGTAGAAGCAACAAGCATGTAATTGCAATACAAGTACAGTGAAGGATATAACAGATTTTCGCTTCTGCAAAAATTTAAATAGTCATGTCATGTCTATATCCTATGTCCTAAAGTTTTAGGGTTAGTTTTAGTTTTTTGTTTGCTTACGTGAGCTTAGCATAAAAAAAACTTTTTTAACATCTCCTTTTGCCTTTAGCAATTTTTATATTACTAAAGTTTAACCCTTAGTTGGTGCTTGACAATCCAGTCTTTGTTTTATCTTAGGTCTCATAAGCTGAGTGCCTACCGTCTCCAGGAAGGAAACTGCACCAATATTTGTTCCTGTTAAATAGCAACTTTTATTCTTAGCTTGTTTTGCAGTCGATGCCAATAAATATCAACATCACTCAAGTACGAAGCTAAGTGTGTTTATTAACTTTATAAAATAGCTGTTAGTTTTGAGAAATTAAACTTTTGATACTTAATTAACCTTTTGGGAATTTTGAAAGTGGATGAATGATATTTGTTACTACCTTCACTAGCACTATGCCTATATTTTGCTCACCAAGAAGACCAAATCATGGTTCACCACTCTTGTTCCATAAGAAACAAAATGTCTGGACAACATCCTTGAGCTGCTGCTTCGTTTCCATGCTGCCAGCTTCTCTAATGTGATGTCAGTTTGCCTTTACTTTATAAGTCACTGCTTTATGTTTACTCAGCTTTTAGAAACCAGTAGCCCAAGAGGCAGGTAAAGAGGAAGAGCCATCGAAGGTGACTGAAAGAGAATGGTCCTCAACTGGGAGAGAGTACCGGCATAAGGGAAGGGGTATTTTCAAGGAGGAGAATGGCTGGCAGTGTCCCATGCCACAGAGAGATTAAGGAAGATAAGAAATGTGCACTGTTCACTGGATTTGGCAGTATTGAGGCACGCGTGAACTGGTGAGGCAGAAACCATGTGACAGTGAGGGGTGAGTGGCAGGTGGGAAGTGGAGATGGGGGCAGTTGGATATACAGGTCTTGGAGCTCACAGAAGAGATTTGGGCTAGAGATACAGGTTTGGAATTCATCTATTTTTAGGTGATCATTGAAGCCATGGGCCTGGATTTAATCACTTAGGGGGAGAGAGTAGAGAAAGAACAGAAACAGACCTAAGGCCCAGCCTTAAAGAACTCTAAGGATACTATACAAGTAAGGAAATGTATCTATAAAGACAGAAAAGGAGTAGCCAGAGAGCAGGTGAAAAACCAGAACACTGGTATTATATTACCTAACCCAAGGATAAGAATGAAGAAGGGGTGTGGCCATCAGGGTTGGATGCTGCTGGAAGGTCAAGTGTGATGCCTGAAAAAAGGCCATGGGGGGACTTCCCTGGCGGTCCAGTGGTTAAGACTCCACACTTCCACTGCAGGGGGTAAGGGTTCGATCCCTGATCTGTCAACTAAGATCCCACCTGCCATGTGGCACAGCCAAAAAATATTTTTTTTAAAAAAGGCCATGGGATTCAGTGACTTACAAATCATTGATGACCTGGAATGATAAGGAATGAAAGCCAGACTGGGCTGAGAATGGAAACAGCATAGACAACTTTTCAGAGAAGTTTGGCAGTGAAAAAATGGCGATGATAAAGGGTATTGGGGAAGGATTTTTTTTAATATGAGAAATACTAAAGCACGTTTAGAAGCCAAAAGGAAAGAACTGAGAAAGGATGAATACCCAGGGGAAGTGATAACCACTAGTGTAGGTTTCCTGAGAAGGCAGGTGAAAAGGGAACCTCTTGGCAGCTTAGGAGAAGCATCACCCCAGAACCATCAGTCATGAGTTGGCATCACTTGCCTCTGTACCCAGCCTGGGGCCCGTTGCCAGCCCTCTCACAGCTGTTTTCATGTCAGTACCTCCCTCTCTTGTTCTACTTGCTGCCCAGTCCAACTCGTTAAACCACACTTCCCCACCCCCTCTTTTTTTTTCTTTTAATTAATTAATTAATTTTTGGCTGCATTGGATCTTCGTTGCTGCATGTGGGCCTTCTCTAGTTGTGGCAAGTGGGGGCTTCCCTTATTGCAGAGCACAGGCTCTAGGCACGCGGGCTCTAGAGCGCAGGCTCAGTAGTTGTAGCGCACGGGCTTAGTTGCTCCGCGGCATGTGGGATCTTCCCGGACCAGGGCTCGAACCCGTGTCTCCTGCATTGGCAGGCAGATTCTTAACCACTGCGCCACCAGGGAAGCCCCTCCCCACCCCCTCTTAAATTTCTTCCATTCACTTATGTATTCACTTAACATTTACTAGTCACGGACTGTGCGGAGGCCCTGGGGTTCAAGGGCTCAAGTCCTTGTCCTTGAGGAACCATGGGCCAGTGGTGTCAAGAGACGACCAGAAATAACCAGGGCACAATGCACCATGTGAGAGGGGCTGTGGTGACGGCCTGGGGTGGGAGTCTCCTGCCCCTAAGCTGCCAGGTGTTGCTGAAGAAAATCCCTAAACCAGACAAACTGCTGAGACTGCAGGAGGGCCCTCCCTCCTGCTAAGCAGTTGATTCCATTTTTGCCTTCTTCGGACACAGGTTTGATTTCTTTGGAAATAAAGACAGGATGGAGACAGCTCAGACACTGGATATCTGAACATTCATCAAGCACCTCCTATGTGTTGGCACTAAAGCCACAGTTGTGAACAAGGTCCCCACCCTCCAGATGCTAACAGCCCTGGAGAGTTTGCTGCTCTGGTGGAGAGAAGCGATGCTAAGGGAAGTAGGCAGGAGGAATTCAAGGAGTGAGGGCAGTGGGAATAGCTACCTCCAGGGCAGTGAAAAGGGAGTGGCTTGGGCATTCATGAGGCTTTCATGCCTTCAAAATCAGGAACCACACCCCCTTGCCCAGCAGGCATATACAAGGTAGTCCTGAGGCAGTAATTTAACTGATTATAAATTAAGATCTAACTGCCTATGGTATTCACAGACCTTATCTAAACTAATTCCATAGGAGAAAGATTAGAGGAGTTTTGTGGCCTTTTGTTGGTATATAGAGGCTCTATATGTTACATGTTTTTATGGGGGTGGCCCAGAATTTTCTTTACTGTCTCTGGGACTGTCCTCTACATGACAAAAATTTATTATGACCATTTATATCCTTATTAAGGAAGGCAAGGTAGCAAAGACAGGCTGACATTTGGTGAATTCTTAGAAAGTATGTACCGACAATACATAGGATTGGCCATCCTTAGAAATCTCACAGAGCTCATTTATTCATCCACCAAATATTTATTAAGCTTATACTATGGAGGCATGGTTAAATACATGATTGTTCATTGCTACTGTAATGCATGATGTATTATCTATATTTCCAGACTTTAAGGCTATCCTCCATATCTCCAGCCCTGACCAATCCCTTGATCTCAGATGCAGCTCCCTACCGGACATCACCCAATGACCCCAAGTATCCCTGGCCCCAAATTGAACTCAACGTTCCTCCCATCCTCCTGCTTCACAGAGGATGTGAACCACCTACTCACTCAGCACTGAGGATCATGTCTGACTCCATCCTCACTCCCGAAGGCCACTCAATCATCCTGTGCCATTCATCTCCCTCCTCTCCAGGCCTTCATTGCCCTAGTTCAAGCTGCCATCATTCATGCAGTCATTTATTCATTTGCCATTTTTTGAGCACACACCATGTACCATTCATGTTCTAGATTCTGGAATTACATCAGTGAACGAAACAGACAAAATTCCTGCCTTCATGGTACTTACATTAAAGTGGAGAGAGAAAGTAAATAAATCAAGCAAAATACGTATTGTTAGAAAGTGACAGGTGCTTAGGAGAAAAAATAAATCGGGAAAGGAGTGTGATGTTCATGGATAGGGGTTGAAAGGCTTCAATGAAAAGATGACTTTTTTAAAAATATTTATTTATTTGGCTGCATCGGATCTTAGTTGCTGCGTGCAGGATCTTCGTTGCGGCATGCGGGATCTTTAGTTGTGGCATGTGAACTCTTAGTTGCGGCATGCATGTGGGATCTAGTTGCCTGACCAGGGATCAAACCCGGGCCCCCTGCATTGGGAGCATGGAGTCTTAGCCACTGGACCTACCAGGGAAGAAGATGACTTTTGAATAAAGAGTTGAGGAGGAAATGAGATAAAGAAGAACCAGAAAAAAGAGATTCTGAAGGAGCAGGCAGAAGGATAGGAAGAAAACCAAGTGTGCTGTCCTGGAAGCCAAGTGAAGAAAGTATTCTAAGAAAAGGTCAACTAAGACAAATGTTGATAGGTCAGATCTGATCCGAGAAATTAACTTAGGATTTAGCAACACAGAGGTCACTGATGATCTTAAGTACAGTTTCAGCTTGAGTGCTAGGTGAAAACCTGATTGGAGTGGGCTCCCGAAAGGATGGGTACCCACTAGGATGGCTGTAATTTTTTTTAATGGAAAATAATAAGCATTAGCGAGAAAAATGTGAACTCTCACGCAGCGTTGGAGGAAATGTAAAATGGTGTAGCCATTGTGGAAAATACCCCAGCAGTTACTCAAAAGATTAAACAGAGTTACCATATGACCCAGCAATTCCACTCCTAGGTATATATCCAAAATAATTGAAAACAGGTACTGAAACATAATTGCACACCACTGTTTATAGCATTATTCATTATAGCCCAAAACACAGAAGCAACCCTAGTGTCCATCAACTGATAAATGGATAAACAAAATGATTATGTCCACACAGTGGAATATTATTCAGCCATAAAAAGGAAAGAATTACTGACACATGCCACCTGAAGGAACCCTGAAAAATTGTGAAAGAAGCCAGACACAAATGGCCACATAATGTATGATTCCATTTATATGAAATGTCCAGAATATTCAAACCCATAGAAACAGAAAGTAGGTTAGTGGTTGCCTAAGGCTGGGGGGAGAAGGGGAATGGAGAGTGACTGCTAACGGGCACAGGTGTCTTTTGGGGGTAATGAAAGTGTTCTGGATTAGATACTGGTGGTGGTTGTACAACCTTGTGAACATACTAAAACCCACTGAATGGTACACTTTAAAATGGTGACGTTTATGGTATGTGAATCATAGCTCAAAAACAAAAAAAAAAAAGAATGAGGAGAGTAATTGGAAATAGTAAATATAGACAAATCTTTCAGTTTTGTTGTAAAGGAAGGAAAACAGCAGTAGTTGGAAAGGGAGTCGGGGTAAAGATCAGGTTTTTAAGATGGGAGAAACGACTGCGTATTTATTTGTGTGTTGATGGGAACAATCCAGGGAAAAGCAGGGACAAAAAGGGAGGAACTGCCAGAGGCAGGTTTCTGAATAGGTGACAGGGGTTAGGATCCATTGAAGGAACAGGACGAAGGCAGAGGATTCGAGTACAGTGCTGGTAGCTGGGATGCGGTAGGTGAGTTATGGAAGTTCTCCTGCCATTGCTGAAGTTTCCTCGGTGGCTAGGAAGCAAGGGCATCACTGAGAGTGAGAACGGAGGAAGAAGGGTTAAAACTGTCATTTAGGCCAAAAGTGGACCAAGCCTGGCCACTGCCTATTTGTGTACAGCCTGCTAAGAATGGCTTTTATATTTGTAAATGATGGAAAAAATCAAAAGAATAATATTTTGTGATACAAAAGAATTCTACGAAATTCAAATTTTAGTCTCCGTAACTAAAATTTTATCGGAACCTGGTCACACCCACTAGTTTATGTACTATCTAGCTACAGCAGCAGAGTTGAATAGTTGTAATAAACATCATATGTCGCCTGCAAAGCCTAAAATATTTGCTATCAGAAAATGTTTGCCAGCCCCTGGCCTAGGCCCTTGCTAATCACAGGCCAGCAGCATACAGGTCACCTGGGAAGTTGTCAGAATCTGTAGTCGACCAAGATCCCCAGGTGATTCATGTGCACATTAAAGCTTGAGGAGCACTGCTCCAGGAGAATGGGAGGGTGGCTGCACCGGAGAAATGTAGAACTGTGGGGCAGCCTTCAGGGCCCACTTGAAGTCAGTGGTCGTGAACCTGGAGTGAGGTCAGTCGGTCTCCTCCAGGCTCATTCAGCTGTCAGAGGCACAGGCTGTCGAGCAGGTGGAGGACTGGATTTACTAGGGTTACGGTCTCTCCAGGCAAGTACAAGAAAGGGCAGGGTGTGGACGAGTGAGTGGCTGATACAATTTAAGCTAAATAAGGAGGGAAGGGGAGACACGGAGGGGCAGCGGAAGGAACAGGGAAAGGGTATAGGTTCAATGGATGGGTGGTCCCGGTGGGGTGGGAGCATCGTCGTCAGTGCTGGGGTCCTAGGGAAAGTCAGCTGCAAGGACAGCAGAGAGCGGGATCGTGCCGAGGTCGAAGGGCTGGCAAGGGAGCAAGTGGCTGCGGTGCAGCGAAGGACGGGGTCACCGGAGGAGAGGAAGCCAAGGGGCCGCAAGTGGATACTGAACTCACCAGGAATCATGACAGGAGCAGTGCTGGAGAGAGCGGCAGTGAGCCAGGAGCTAAATCTGCAAGGAATGAAAGGGAGAGACTGGGAGGGACTGGGAAGTAGCTGCAACAAAAAAATCGCATCTTTGTGCTGGGACTGCAGCAGGGCCCCCGTGGGCTCCTTGTTTCCACTCTTACCTCCGCTTCCATCTGCTCTCGGCATAGCTGCCCAAGCGATCTTTCTAAAATAACCACATAAGTGCTGCTTGCCCTTCAAAAGCTTTCAACGGCTCCCATTTGCCTTCAGCAGTCATTTTGAAGCTCTACTCTGAGGAACCCTCTTGGCTGGTCAGAAGTGCTTCAGGGGTTCCTCAAACAAGAAGTGTCCAGGCCAAACAGTGAAGCTGTCAACTGCCCTGAGGGGCCTGTTCTTCTGTTTTGTCTGTTTGAGGTACTGAACTCTTAGTTGCGGCATGTGGGATCTAGTTCCCTGACCGGGGATCGAACCCAGACCCCCTGCATTGGGAGTGCGGAGTTTTAGCCACTGGACCACCAGGGAAGTCCATAGACAGCCTCATTTTAACTTGATTACCTCTGTAAAGACCCTACCTCCAAATAAAGTCACATTCTGAGGTACTGCATAAATTTCAAAGTCAAACTGACCAGATTTGCTGACAAATTGGATATGGGATGTGAGAGAAAAGAGAAGAGTGGACGGCTTCCCTGGTGGCGCAGTGGTTAAGAATCTGCCTGCCAATGCAGGGGACACAGGTTCGAGCCCTGGTCTGGGAAGATCTCACATGCCGCGGAGCAACTAAGCTCATGTGCCACAACTACTGAGCCTGTGTTCTAGAGCCCGTGAGCCACAACTACTGAGCCCACATGCCACAACTACTGAAGCCCGCGCGCCTAGAGCCCGTGCTCCAGAATGAGAGAAGCCACTGCAATGAGAAGCCCGCGCACCGCAATGAAGAGTAGCCCCCGCTCGCCGCAACTAGAGAAAGTCCGTGCGCAGCAACTAAGACCCACCACAGCCAAAAATAAATAAATAAATAAATAAAATAAATTTAAAAAAAAATTTTTTTTAAATGAGGAAGTATTTTTTAAAAAAGAGAGAGAAGGGTGGAAAATAAATTTTGGCCTAAGCAACAGGAAGAATGGAGGTGACATTGCTGAGATGGGAAGGACTTTTGAGTGAGCCAGTTGACGGTGAAAATATCAGGAGTTCTGTTTGGGACACATTAAGTTTAAAGACATCTATTAGACATCCAGGTGGGGACGTTGAAGGTAGTAGGAGTTCAAGGAGACATCCAGGCTGGAGACATACATTTGGGTGTTGTCAACCAAGAGAGTATTTAAACTTTTTTTTTTTTTGGCCGTGCTGTGTGGCATGCGGGATCTTAGTTCCCTGATCAGGGATCAAACCCGTGCCCCCTTCAGTGGAAGTGCCGAGTCTTAACCATTGGACTGCCAGGGAAGTCCAAGAAAACATTTAAAGCCATGATATTGGATGAAGTCACCAAGGAAGGGAGTGTATATAGAAAAGAGAAGAGGTCCAAATCTGAACCTCAGGGCTCTCCAATGTTAAAAAGTGAGATAAGGAAGAATCAGCAAAAGAAACTCAGAAGGGGTGCCATGCAGTGTAGAAGGAAAGAACAACAAGTGTCCTATAAAGCTGTAAGAATTAAAAGGATGATTTATATAAGCTCTTAGCACAGTGTCAGTCACACTCTAAACCTGAGGAAATGGTAGCTATGATGATGATGATAATGACGATGGTAATTCATCTACTAAAGGCTAATTTGTTGCTCCTTCTGGTCACCAAAAAGAAAATACTGGCTCTTAAATAAATAATAAAAATCCAAGGTAAGAAGCCCGAGGTCTCACTTGAATTAAATGTAAATTTCGATGAGGATCTGAATCTAAAAACTGGGTGGGATTAAAGTAACTAAACTGTTGCTGTTAAAAACCGGTAATTATTCAGGAATTCCCTGGCGGTCCAGTGGTTAGGACTCCGTGCTTCCACTGCAGGTGGCACGGGTTTGATCCCTGGTCGGGGAACTAAGATCCTGAAAGCCACGTGGCGTGGCCAAAAAGCAAACAAACAAAACCCTGGTAATTACTAAATTGGGCTCAAGCTTCCTATGGTTTCTGTATTCCCTCTCTAGATCTAAGGCACCAGCATCCAGTTGCCCAAGGCAGAGACCTGGGACTAAGACCTGCTAACTTTATGTCACAATCACCTTATTTTTTTTCCACATATGTAACCATTTATTAAGAACATTCAAAAAAATATGGAATGCTTCACGAATTTGTGTGTCATCCTTGTGCTGGGGCCATGCTAATCTTCTCTGTATCATTCCAATTTTAGTATATGTGCTGCCGAAGGGAGCACCACAATCACCTCTTGATCTTGTTTCTTCTTATTCAACGTCATGGTGACTACCTTACTTTGTGCCACCATCACTTCTTGTTTAGACTATTTCCAAAGCCTCCTACCTAGTTTGTTTGTTCTACCATCTGTCACTATCCCAGTCCAGGGATTCGAAACCATTTTTGTGCCATGGAACCATTTGGCAGTCTGAGAAAGTTTCTGGACTTATTTTCAGAATTTTTAAAAAATTATTTATTTATTTTATTTTTGGCTACGTCGGGTCTTAGTTGCGGCATGTGGGATCTTTGTTGTGACATGCGGGATCCTTTGTTTTGGCATGTGGCTCTCTAGTTGTGGCTCACATGCTCAGTAGTTGCGATACGCAGGCTTAGTTGCCCCGGAGCATGTGGGATCTTAGTTCCCCAACCAGGGATCGAGCCCGCGTTCCCTGCATTGGAAGGCAATTCTTAACCACTGGATCGCCAGGGAAGTCCCTCAGAATCGTTTTTTTTTAAAATAAATTTTATTTATTTTTGGCTGCATTGGGTCTTCGTTGCTGCATGCAGGCTTCCTCTAGTTGCGGCGAGCGGGGGCTACTCTTCGTTGCGGTGCGCAGGCTTCTCATTGCGGTGGCTTGTCTTGTTACAGAGCACGGGCTCTAGGCGCGTGGGCTTCAGTAGTTGTGGCTTGTGGGCTCTAGAGCGCAGGCTCAGTAGTTATGGCACACGGTCTTAGTTGCTCCGCGGCATGTGGGATCTTTCCGGACCAGGGCTCGAACCCGTGTCCCTTGCATTGGCAGGCAGATTCTTAATCACTGCGCCACCAGGGAAGTCCTTCTCAGAATGTTTTTAAATGCATAAAACAAAGTACACAGGATGATAAAGAAAACCAATCACACTGCAATACAGCTATCAAAATATTTTCTAAAAGAAATGTGTACTATAGCAACATACAGGATTAACAGAGTTCTTGTGGGTCTACTGTAATTTCAAAGAAGTGATGAGTACATAAACGATATTTCGAGACATCTGCATCAACTGCAGTGTAATATGAAACCATCTTTGATTTCTATTGGTGATCAAGTCACAGGTACTGCTAATGTCACTGTAGTTTGTTGCCTACATTTGTAAATAAAGAAAGCACTACGTTTCAGAGTTTGATGAAAACGAAGTTGTGATTTTTTTTTCCATCCACGTTCATGTACCCTGTGAATTCTATACATTGACCCTTGTGGACCCCAGGTTAAAAACCCTTACCTTAATCTATTGGTGCAAAAATGCTTGAAGTGACTGTAGAGATCTTTGTTTCTAAATGGGGAGAAGAAAAAGATGAAAACGGGGAACATTAACATCCAAAACGTGTGCCATTAATTCCTGTACATTTTGCCAAAGGTGGGTTACAAAGTCAGTCTGAGCTTCCTAGCAGCCAAGGAAATGTTCTGTCCAGAACTTTCTCAGTTTAAAACCTTGACTGGGGCCGTGATCCTTAGTACTCTGCGTTGTGTAAAACCTTGATTGGTTATACAGTGCTGTATGTCAATTATATCTCAATAAAACTGGAAGGGAAAAAAAAAACCCTTGATTGGCAGCCTCTTGCCTAGTCTAAAGCCCCATGGCCAACACCACTGTACCTTCCCATCTCGCACGGCCCAGCCTAGTGGAAACAACCGCCGAGAAAGAGCCGGGGGCCAACCCCCAGCCCACTCCGGCGGGGCGTTCCCAGCCCCCGCCCCTAGGCGCGCTCCCTCCCAAACGCAGGACCGAAGTCCCTTGCGCCGGAACATAACATCTCCCCCGCCCTCGCTGGAGATAGCCTCGCCCACTCCGCTCCTCCCGCCTTCGGAAGGGTTTCTGCCTTGGCATTTATTACGGACTGTCTGTCTCACCCATGACACAGGGTGCCCCTGGCACACTAACGGGCTCCTGAAAAACCCACTTACGGAACTGAAGCAAAGGGAATTCCATTTCGCACGAACGAGCGCGGTTCCCCACGGCCTCACGGGAGCGTGTGCAGAGAGCAGCCGTCAGGGGGCGTTGGTTGGCGCACGGCGTGTCCTCCCCAAGCCCCGCCCCCGGCGGCGCCTTCTAAACACGTCCTTCCGCTCGATTCCTCCTCTTTTTCTCTTGTCCGCCATCCTATGTGCGGTTGGATTTGCTCCTCGTCATGGTAAGTCCATCCGTTACCATCAGCTCTGGGGTGGCTTTCCGAGACCTGAGGTCTCCGCGAGTTCGCCGGTGCCGTGGGCTGTGTCGATGTGCGAGACCCTTTTTAAGGCCTTTCCCAGAGGAGATGGAGTTGGGCCACGGCTCTAGTCCGAGGGCCTGGCGGGAAGCGAGCGAGCACCTGGGGAGGGGCGGGCTGCGCCGGGCCCGCGAGGTCCGAAGGGGCGCTCTCTGCTCCAGGCCACTGCTCAGGCGGGCAGGGATTCCCGTTTTTCCCGGAGCGAACTCTGTTTCGGGGGCAAGAAGAGAAGTCGAGGGGGTACCCCAGAAATCGTGGCCTGACTTCGGGCTGCCTGCGACACGCGGGATGTTCCTGGCATCGAAAAGGGAATTTAGGCTGCTGGTTTTCGAAGACTGTTTTTACTTGGGGGCCAGGATCCTTCCACGTTATGAGATTACAGGACTTTTTAGCCTTTTGTTCAGGTACTTGAACGTCACCTCGTAGAAACGCCTGGATCAAGGGGTGATGTGCTCTGAATGTGACGGGAAACTGGGAAAGTCATCCTTGGGAAAGTGACGTTTTAAATAGAGTTAGAATTAATACCAAAATGCTCAGTGGGCTAGAACAGATTTACCGCAAGTCAGGGACTTCGTGTAAATCTTTTTTTTTTTTTGCCGCTCCATGCGGCTTGTTGGATTCCCGACCAGGGATCGAACCGGGGCCCCCAGCAGTGGAAGCGTGGGATCCTAACCACTCGACCACCAGGGAAGTCCCAGTACCCTGGTGTACAAAATAGTGCGCTGAGACTCACTGACTTGCAAGGGATTGTTCCTGAAAACCACGTGCTTTAGTCCCCGCCATCTCTGACTATAGCCCTCTCAGTCCTGGGCTGACAGCAGGGAAGACTGGAACACGCCCTAGCCTTGGAGCAGAGAGAACCTGGGTTTGAATCCCAGCCAAATCTGCACATTAATACTCTGCTTTGGGGCAGGTTACCTACCTTCCTGACTACTGATTTTTCTTTGAACAGTGGGAATTATGGTATCTGCCTCCGGAGAAGTGAGGAACAAAGCAAAGGGCAGTGATGGGTTTAGCATCGAGAGGGTTGTTCTTGGTATATGTTAAGCATTCGACTATTTGTTGGATTTAGGGAGTTCCTGACTGAATCATTGGAGCAAGCTCTGATATTGCTGTTAAATTGATTGCATTTCCTTCCCAGTCTTCTCACAAGACTTTCAGGATCAAACGATTCCTGGCCAAGAAACAAAAGCAGAATCGTCCCATTCCCCAGTGGATTCGAATGAAAACTGGTAATAAAATCAGGTAAAGGCAAACACTCCCCACCCTTGTGTTTTGTTGAATTTAGGATTACTTTGGGGGCATAAATGCACAATTGAAAGTTCTATGCAATTTAATTCGTCCTGAGCCACCATTCTGAAATTCTTTTGTTTTTTTTTTAATGTGCTTCTGGGTTTCTGGACGCAGTCAGCCCACAGCTGGGCTTAGGGGCAGACACTCCTCCAATATTTGTTAATTTCCTTGTTGTCTTCAGTCTGAGCCAGAACATAAGATGGAAGGCTGTCTCATTACACATCCCAGTGGGGAAGATCATAGTGTTTATCTTTTCTAAAGATTGGAAGATTGCTTTCCACTGCAGAAGTAATTGAAGTGATGGTTTTAGGAGAAAGACATTACTAGAATTGCTACAAAGGACCTCCGAGGTCGTCCAGGCTAACTCCAGGCAAAGCTATATCTAAAACTCAGGTCTCCTGCATGCCTTTCAGCCAAAATATTTTCAAAGCATTTTTAAGCTGACACTGTAGGGTGAGCCTAGCAAGTGGGTCCCTGCCAAGATTAAGACTGAAGCTCAGGAGTGCAAGATCGTGAAGCTAGTATAGAAGTCTGATTTGGTTGTATGGCAAGTAGAAGTGGGATTAGTTGGCTGATGTGAAGACCAAGATTAAGATGTGAATTGTCAGGGCTAAAATTGAAGGCCCATTTCCTTAATTCATTTAGCCAGTTAGACGTGAAAATCGCCACCCACTGTAGCTTTATAGGCCAATTGATTGCAACCTTTGGTTTATAGTGTCCTCATCCAATGATGGTAGGACCTGCCTTTATAGTTGTGAGGAATGAAAGAAATGTATATAAAGCTCAGTGCCTAGCTCAATAGAGGGTACCTGCAATTATCAGATGCTGGTCTCTTGCTCTGTGGTCTGGCTTTTTGTGTGTGTGTGTGTGTGTGTTGTCTAACTTTTAAAATGTATTGAAAGCAGGTTGCAATTACAGTGCTCCGTTTCGTGGAAGTACTGACATAATCCTGCTGAAAGAAAATCTGTGTTGATCATTTTTGATTTTACCTTTTATGGGGGTAAAATCATGGCAGATCGACGTGAACATTTCTGAGATAGCCTTAGCTCTGCAAATCACTGGGCTCTGGTATTGAAGTGACTGAAGGTGTTAATGTATTATTAAAATTATGCAAGGGCTTCCCTGGTGGCACAGTGGTTGAGAATCTGCCTGCCAATGCAGGGGACACGGGTTTGAGCCCTGGTCTGGGAAGATCCCACATGCCGCGGAGCAACTAGGCCCGTGAGCCACAACTACTGAGCCTGCGCGTCTGGAGCCTGTGCTCCGCAACAAGAGAGGCCGCGATAGTGAGAGGCCCGCGCACCGCGATGAAGAGTGGCCCCCGCTTGCCGCAACTAGAGAAAGCCCTCGCACAGAAATGAAGACCCAACAGAGCGAAAAATAAAAATATAAAAATAAATAAAGAAATAAAGATTACTCTTAAAAAAAGAAAGAAATAGGCTGCATTAAAAATAAATTATAGGGGCTTCCCTGGTGGCGCAGTGGTTGAGAATCTGCCTGCCAGTGCAGGGGACATGGGTTCGAGCCCTGGTCTGGGAGGATCCCACATGCCGCGGAGCAACTGGGCCCGTGAGCCACAACTACTGAGCCTGCGCGTCTGGAGCCTGTGCTCCGCAACAAGAGAGGCCGCGATAGAGGCCCGCGCACCGCGATGAAGAGTGGCCCCCACTTGCCGCAACTAGAGAAAGCCCTCACACAGAAACGAAGACCCAACACAGCCAAAAATTAAAAAAAAATAAATAAATAATAAATAAATAATTTAAAAATAAATAAATAAGTAATTAATTAAAAAAAGTGAATGAGTGTACACTTGGGGAGAGGAGAGAGCTTCTCCACTACTTAGTCCCTATAAGGAACCAGTGTGTGTTTTCCTTAGCCTGGAATCATTTTGAGAGGTAAAAAATTGCTTTGACTAGTTCTTTAACACATCTAGCAAATCGTTTTTTACTCTCCAAAAAGAGCTCCAAACTTGTTAAAGGTAGGGAAAGTGGAACCCTTTTTCTTTCAAAGATTTTTATGGTACTTTAAGGCAAAGTTTGTGGTCAATAAGAGCAGCTAAATTGGAGTCAGACTGCCTTTGTAATTTGTGATTTCCTTCTGTGTAGGTACAACTCTAAGAGAAGACATTGGAGAAGAACCAAGCTGGGTCTATAAGGAGCCTCACATATGAAGTGGCACACATAATCAGAACATCACTAGTGTCTGGGACAGCTGCCTGTGTTTGATGCTCTCTCCTCTTTTCTTGATCTTTCCTCACCACTGCTCACTGTGTAGCTCAGTAATAAACATGTGAACCTTTTGTTGGAACTGTTACTGTATTATTCTGGTTTGTGATGATGTACTGAATAAATACCCCTCCTATCAGATGTAACACAGGACTGTTCAATGATAGAAATGTTCTCTAGTTACCAGGTACTTAGAAGTATGGCTAGTAAAAGTAAGGAAGTGGTTTGTTAGATTTTGTTGTTTAATAGCTCCCTGTAACTAGCAGCTCTTATACCTACTGTTACGGGAAGTGCGTGTATGTGTCATCCTCATACCTGAGGGTAGCACCTTCTTAAAAGGCTTTTGGGGGGGGCGGCGTACCACGACGCAGGCAGGGTCTTAGTTCCCTGACCAAGGATCGAACTCGTGCAGCCTTAACCACTGGACTGCCAGGGCAGTCCCATAAAAATCATTCATATACTATTCTATGGTGCCAGTCCTCAAAGAGTAGGAATCACGTGAACCAGGGATTGGCAAACTGGTCTGCTGACTGTTTTCGTATGGCCTGTGAACTAAAGTTCTGCTTTTTTTAAAAAATAAATTTATGTATTTATTTATTTTTGGCTGCGTTGGGTCTCTGTTGCTGTGCGTGGGCTCAGTATTTGTGGCTTGCAGGCTCTAGGGCGCAGTCTCGGTAGTTGTGTCGCACGGGCTTAGTTGCTCCGAGGCATGTGGGATCCTCCCGGACCAGGGCTTGAACCTGTGTCGCCTGCATTGGCAGGCCGATTCTTAACCACCACGCCACCAGGGAAGTCCCTGCATTTTTAAATGGTTGAAAGAAATCAAGAGTATTTTTGACATTTAATACATTCAAATTTACAGGCCAGGCACTATTAGGTACTTGAGTTTAACCGATGGATAGACAGATGTATGTTAGGCTAGTAATAGGCCAATACACAGGCCATATCTAACGTCTGGGAAAGATGGGAGGAAGCCAGAGTGCCAGTTACCTGTGGAATTAGGCTGGAACTGCCGCAGAGGAAGGGGGATCAGGTTTGGTGCTAACTCCCTACCCAGCTTGTGGGGAGCCTGCACTGGACAGAGCCGAGAAAGCAAGTGAAAGGAGCTGTCAGAGTGCAGCAAATGGTGGTTGCACCCCTTGCACAGCCGAGGGGCCCCTGACCTGTAACCACACTAGGAGGCTCATGACCACAGTCCTTAAGAAGGACCACTGTGCTCACCAGAAGTTTGAAGGGTGGGCTGCAGAATACCCACTAGCCCAAGAACGTGGGAGCTGCCAACAGATCTTGGAAAAACATTTCCACTTCCTTTACAAGCTCCTAGATTTCAAATATTTTCTCTTATTGCATCTGTTTCCCTCATATTCAAAGACAGCTGCCACTGTGTGAACAGCAGTTGGTAAATGTTAATGTGCTAAAAATGTTATTCAAGTCCAAGGCAGAAGGACTTGATAAAATTGACAGTCATGTGATGGAAATTTCTAACCATTTTGGAGTATTAGGAATACCTCACCCTCACCATTCAGAGTAGGTTGGCTCCTCGCTGAGCCCAGGGAGGTTAGGACAAGGCCAATGTCACACGGCAGAGGGAGCTTTCTCTATAGACCTTGAATAAGGAGGATTAAAATTGAAAGGGAAAATGATGGACACCAGGGTTGGTTGGCCATGTAAAAGGGGTTTCTTTTGAGCCTGGGGTTGGACACAGGTCCTGGATCCAGTGGCTCCTCACTGCCTCGTACAGTAAGTGCCGGTATTTGTTTCCTCGGTGGACTAGATTGCTGCTTCCTGAAGGGAGGAATGGGAGCTTTGAGATATTTAGGACTTATATTTACCTATAAGAGGTGCAGCATAAGATCAGCTTTTAAAAGACAGTCAACCCCTTGGTGATGCTGTCCATCCCTCAATGGCCTACTGAGAAGCAGGCAGCAGCAGAGTGGTGGCCAAGAGCTGGCAGTCTGGAGTGACAAGACTGCATAGTCTGCATTCAAATCCGGCTCTTCATGCACCAGCTGTAAGCCTCAGTGTCATCTGCAATATGGGACCTCCCTCAGAGGGCTGTGAGGATGAAGTTAATAATGCACTGAAGCAGTTGATTCAGTGCCTAACTAGGAAAAGGGGAAGAGGAATGGGGAGTGAGCAGGATTAAAGTTCTGGTGTGGACCCCTCCCCAGCAGACATGGGCTGTATGCTGGATAAAGCAAAACTAAGACACAGGGACCAAAGATAGTGGGAAGGGGCAGGTCGTCAGGGGGGAAATCAGGCAGAGCTGGCATGGAGTTGGGGCTCAACGTCAGCCTTTGGAGAGATGCCAGTTCCCTTCTAGTTCCAGGATTTGAATTTGGAGTAGAGTAACCCCTCGAGGTCTTGGAAAGAAAGGAGGTAGGGTGACTTGAGAACTAAAATCCTGGGCCTTACACTCACCTCCAGTTGAATCCCACCTCTGTTACTGAACCAGCTGTGGAAACATCAGGAGACTTATCCAGAATCATACCTACTTCGGGTTTGTAAGGATTGAATGATAATGTCGATCAAGGATCAGTCCTACCAGATAATTCTCCCATTTTACAGATGAAAAAAAGTTAAACAATTCTCAAACAAAAAAAAAAATTTAAGAAAAAGAAGAAAGGGGAATTCCCTGGCAGTCCAGTGGTTAGGAATTGGCGCTTTCATTGGCCAGGGTAAAAAAAGAGTTCCACAATTCTCATTCCTGCTGATAGCAACTAACAGTTTGAGCACTTAACATGGCAGGTAGCTGCTGTCAGCAGGAATGGCAATGAGAACCAGATTGAACAGGAAGTAGATTTTCTTGGAAAGAACAGGGTGAAATATTAACCATTTACCCTTCCCTGAGGGTGTTTTAGCCCAGAGAAGCAAACATGAAGCCCCTGCTTATGCAAAACGTTGGGTATTTGGGGAGCCAGAGGCAACTATGACCCTCACAGGTATTGCAGCCAAGAGAGCTACCGTGCATCTGTACCTGTGCACATCAGATATGCCCGTCTGGGAACCGAGGGAGGGAGGGTGGCAAACCCTCGGAGAAAACTAATCGATCATTCTTCATTGGGAGCAACTTTGCCCCCCAGGGGACATTTGGCAATGTCTGGAGACATCTTTGGTTGCAACAACTAGGGGACGGGGAGGTACCACTGGCAGCTTAGAGGATGTTTAGCCAGGGATGCTGCTAAACGTCCTTACCACGCATAGGACAATCCTCCACAACAAAGAATCATCGGGCCCAAAATGTCAATAGTGCCAAGGTTGAGAAACCGTAGTTTAATAGCCCTGTCGCCAGCCAGAGTGAGCTTTTCGAGACACAGATCTGCTGGCACACCACTCCCCCTTCCAACCCTTCACACTACTCGGGATAAATCTCACTCCTTAACATGGCCCAAAAGGAGCACGGGTGGCTCCTACCCTCTCTTCACTCACAAAACTGGATCCAGCCACACTGACCTCTTTGTCTCTCAAAGCATCAAGCTCCACCCGGCCTCAGCCTTCCCACTGTTATTCCCTTGACCTGGAATGTTCTCTCTCCTCACCTGGTGAACTCCCATTCATCCTTCAGGTCTCAAGCTACTTTGCACCTCCACAGGGAGACCTTCCCTGACCGCTCCTCTCCCCTCAATCCAGTTAGGTCCTGCCGCTTAGTACCTCTAAATCACCCTGTGGAGTTTCCTTCCCAATTGTAACTGTAAAGGTCTATGTGTGGTTAGTTAATTGACGTCTGTCTCACTCATTAGACTGAGCTCTACAAGGATAGGGTCTGTCTTGCTCACTGCTGATTGCTCTTACATACCAGCAGCTGGCATAACAGAGGTGCCCAATAAATATATTTGTTGAGTGAGTGAGCAAAGGAAGTGCTCAATAAATTTTTTGAACGGATGAATGAATGAATGAGGAGAGGGACATACAAGGGAGCAAGAGCAGTGCAAAATGTGTGCCTTAACGTGTGTTTACAAAGGGTGAGGGAGGAATGACTTGCCTGGGGGGTTGGGGGAAGGCCTCACCCAGGTTCACGAGGAGGCAAATGGTGTGTGTGTGCGCATGCATGGTTGGTAGGTAGGTAGCTGGGGTTTAAGGCGCTAGGGAAAGAATCTGGAGAATCAGGCACATCATGAAAGCTCAGGCATAACGAGTAGGGAATGGCACTGTTCTCACTACTCACCCTCTGTAGGAGCACCTCATTCACCACACTGATGGACCGACACCCGCACTTGAACTATGGTCACTGATGAGGCCACCTGCAGCTGCATGTCCAAAGCTGTTGCTGGAGACCCAGGAGCAGTGGGACAGGACTTGTGCCTCAGCCTGACCCTAAGTGGAACTGCGTTCTCTCTTTTTTTTAATTAATTAATTAATTAGTTTAGTTTTGGCTGCATTGGGTCTTCATTGCTGCGCGCAGGCTTTCTCTAGTTGCAGCGAGCGGGGCTGCTCTTCGTTGTGGTGCACGGGCTTCTCATTGCGGTGACTTCTCTTGTTGTGGAGCATGGGCTCTAGGCGCGCGAGCTTCAGTAGTTGTGGCACGCGGGCTCTAGAGCGCAGGCTCAGTAGTTGTGGCACTGTGCCACCAGGGAGGTCCCAGCCCCATTTAATATTAACACATGGTTAATTGTGAAAGCCACAGTCACAGTGCAACCTACCTTACCGTTTAAATCAAAGAAGACAGGCATTGGGCTTCCCTGGTGGCGCAGTGGTTGAGAGTCTGCCTGCCAGTGCAGGGGACACGGGTTCGAGCCCTGGTCTGGGAGGATCCCGCATGCCGCGGAGCAACTAGGCCCGTGAGCCACAATTACTGAGACTGCGCGACTGGAGCCTGTGCTCTGCAACAAGAGAGGCCGCGATAGTGAGAGGCCCGCGCACCGCGATGAAGAGTGGCCCCCACTTGCCACAACTAGAGAAAGCCCTCGCACAGAAACGAAGACCCAACACAGCCATAAATAAATAAATAAATAAATTAAAAAAAAATTAAAAAAAAAAAAAAAGAAGACAGGCATTACCAACGGTTAGGTACCAGAGTAACTGAAGTAAGACAAGATATAGTCCCAGTTTTACAGCTACAATGAGTCTGCTACTAACAAACCATGTCAGCTTTGGGGACTTCAGTTTCCTGCCGCTCAAAATGAGGAAATTGGTTCTAAAATCATGAACCTGTAATGCCACATTTGTAAGTCTCTAAATGTGTATCTGATTCATTAGAAAAAGTGTTTCCACAGGGGCCACCAAAGGGAGAAAGGCATTGGAACAGAATGCAAATGACCTACAAAAAAACAACTGTTAGTTTAATCAGAAAGCCTGTGGATCTAATTCAAGGTCAGCTGCCTCTGACTCCCACTTGTTCATTCCGCAAACACCCAATACAGACTACGAGGTGGATGCATGACGCTGGGCGCTGGGTGCTGGGCGCTGGGCTGCAGGGGTGAGCCACATCCACAGGCCCCCATCTTCACCGGCTCACAGTCTGCAGGGGACAGACGAATGTGCAGACCGCCGCAGCCCCTGATGCTAAGTGCTGTGGTGAGGAAGGCACTAGGTCCTTGGGAACCTGCCCTGAACATGGGAGTGAGGGGCTGAGGAAGAGCAAGCTGAGCCCCGAAGGCCAAAGAGGAGTTAGATCTGGCGGGTGGAGTGTGGTGTGCTCATGTCCTACACAGAGGATACAGACTGTGAAAAGGCCCAGTCAGGAAAAAGCTGGGAGGGACTTCCCTGGTGGTCCAGTGGTTAAGACTCTACGCTTCCACTGCACGGGGCGTGGGTTCGATCCCTGGGCGGGGAACTAGATCCCACATGCCATGTGGTCACCCCCCCCCCAAAAAAAATAGATAGAAAGCTGGGAGACTTTAGGGAACTGAAAGTCACTCTGTGTGGCAGAAGTGTGGGAAGGGGACATACTCGGGGGTGGCGGGAGAGGGGTGCCCAGAGGAAGTAGTAATGAAGGAGGAAGCTGGAGAGTAAGCAGAGGCCAGATCACCGGGAGCCTCAAAGCCTTGAGACAGAGCTTGGATTGCATCTTGAGGCCCAGAAAAACATTGAAGGGCTTGAAAATGGACAGATGCCTATCGGGTTTGGGTTTAAGAAATCACCGGGGTTAGTGTGTGGAGTGCTAACATCAGACTGGCTGGGGATGGGGCAGCATAGGCTAGAAGTAGAGACTAGTAAGAGGCTGTGGTTTGTAGTCTGCATGAGAAAGGATGGTGGCCAGCACTAGGGCAGAGGCAGTGGAGATGGAGTTAAATGGACAGAGGAGAGATTTCATAGAATCAACAAGACTTGTGACTGACTGAGTGTAGGAGAAGAGGAAGAGGGAAGTGGCAAGGATGACGCCCAAGTTTCTGGCTTGAGCAGCAAGGTGGTTGGTGGTGTCATTAGCTGAGAGGGAAAGACCATGAGAATAGTTTTCTGGTGGGAAAGCGGAGTGGTCAAGGGTTCAGTTTGGGGTATATTTAGCATGGGACGGCTGTAAGCCTTCCAGGTGAAGATGCTCAATAGACAGTTGAGTAGTGAATATTCGAGTCAAGAGAGAACTGGAGAAACCTGTGGGATTAGAGGAGGGGTCTTGTCTTGACCCGGGGAGTGACAGCTTGTTTGCATAATGATGTGAAGGGCACAGAAGGGAAGAAGTAGGAACACAGAAGGGACAATACAAATAGTCAGTGGATCAAAGCTCCCAAGGGCTGGGAAGTGATGAGTCAGAGCACAGGAGTAGGGATTTGTCTCACAGAGGAGGAGAGCCTAGGAGTTAAGAGGTCAGACTCTGGAGTCCGGGTTGGAACACTTGGTTCTAACACCTTCTAGCTGTGAGACCTTGGGCAAGTCACTTACTTTCCCTGAGTCTCAGTTTTCCTTGACTATAAAATGAGGAAATTATGAGAACCTCGGAATTTCGATGTGATGATTAAAGGAGATAATGCATGCACTATGCTTACTATCGACTGAAAAAAACCACAAAAACTCCCACAACCTAAAAGTTGCGAGTTATGTTTTATTCAGGGACCTTAGTGAGGACTACAGCCCAGGAGACAGTCTCTCAGATAGCTCTGAGGAAATGTTCCAGAGAGGCGAGGGAGGAGCCACGATATATAGGAGTTTTTGCTGGAAAAAAAATATAGTCAAACATCAGAAGATTACTGCTAATCACAAAAAAACAGACCTCTCAAGTTAATGATTTCAGCGCTTTTCTATGTATGGGAAGATGCAAGAGTCTGGGCTCATGGAAATCATTCCTTAGATATGCATCTTAACTATCTAGGGCCAGTATCCTGTTTCTCTTCGTCTGAATTCCCCTCAGGGCGCGCCGTCGGGACGTCTGCAGTGGCTGATGGTTTGATGGTGGGCGACATTCTTGTTTACTGAGATGGCACGCAACCTTTTTTTGTCTGCATTACCATAGTGCCTGGCATGCAGTTAACACTGCATCAGTGGTGACTGTTATAACAGGAGCACAGGAAGGGAAAAATGGGTGCACATGCAGGTCAGTTCATAGGTTTGGTTGCAGGAAGCTGAACAAATTTTTTTAGGTGATTTCTGTCTTTTTGATGAAATAGAAAGTGAGGTTATCTACTGGGGGGGGCTACCTGCTAATGTCTCTTTGGGGTAGAAAAGCCACTCATTTGGCACTGACTAGGAGATAGGACAGTCACTATCAACAGAGGGTCAACAGACTGCCAGCCACTTAAATCATCAAGACTTGCTTTTAAATTAAAGTAAAAATGAAAACAGCGGAATGACTCCTCATTTTGTAGCCTAGTACCAAAACTTGTAGAGTACAGGGAATTCCCTGGTGATCCAGTGGTTAGGACTCGGGACTTTCACGGCCGTGGGCCCGTGTTCAATCCCTGGTCGGGGGACTAAGATCCCACAAGCAGCGCAGGGTGGCCAAAAAATAAAATAAAATAAATTTAACTCAGTTATCTTAAAAAAAAAATTGTAGAGTACATATTCAGAAGTACTTGTTCATCTGATTTTTTTCCTGTTCTAGTTTTTTTAAAATATATTTATTTATTTACTTATTTGGATGCACCGGGTCTCAGTTGCAGCATGTGGAATCTTTTAGTTGCAGCATGTGGGATCTAGTTCCCTGACCAGGGATCGAACTCGGGCCCCCTGCATTGGGAGCACGGAGCCCTAGCCACTGGACCACCAGGGAAGTCCCTCTAGTTTTTTAATAGACTTTATTTTTTAGAACAGTTTTAGATTTAGAGAAAAGTCGAGAAGATAATATAAAGTTCATAGTTTATTCAGACTTTTTTAGTTTTTACCTAATAGCCTTTTTCTGCTCCAAGATCCCATCCAGGATACCACATTGCATATGGTAGTTATGTCTCCTTAGGCTCCTCTTGGCTGTGATAGTGTCTCAGACTCTCCTTGTTTTTGATGACTGCTGTCGAACCCAAGTTCGTGGGCCCAATGCACAGTGAGGCCAAACAAACCAAAACGTTTGAGTCTGGATCAGAACTCTTTGCTTGGCCTTAGCAATAAACCTTTCTCTGCTCCAAACTCTGATGTTTCTATTTGTTTGGCCTCACTGTGTGTCAGGCCCATGAACTTGGGTTCAACAACATGAGCTTGACAGTTTTGAGTACTGGTCAAATATTTTTTAGGATGCCCCTCTATTGGATTGTGTTTGATGTTTTTCTCATTATTAGACTGAGATTATAAGTTTTGGGGAAGGAAGATCACAGAGGTAACGGGCTGTTCTTATCAGATCATTTCAAGGGTATGTACTCTCACCATGATTTATCATCGTTGATGTTGACCTTGATCAACTGGCTGAAGTAGTGTTGGTCAGGTTTCTCCACTGTACAGTTACTCTATTTTCCCCCTTCCCGACTGTACTCTTTGGAAGTAAGTCACAATGTGCAGCTTAAGAAGTGGGGAGTCATGCTCCCCCGCTTTAACTCTTCAAGGGACGAGTAGCTCCATAAATTACCCAGAATTTTTCTGCATGGGAGATTTGTCTCTTCTTCCCTATTTACTTATTCTGTCATTGTTTATATCAAAATGGACATATGGATTTTTACTTATTTATTTATTTGGCTACGTCGGGTCTTTAGTTTGCGGCAAGCGGGATCTTTTAGTTGCGGAACGAGAACTCTTAGTTGCGGCCTGTGGGATCTAGTTCCCTGACCAGGGATCGAACCCTGGCCCCCTGCATTGGGAGCGTGAAGTCTTAACCACTGCGCCACCAGGGAAGTCCCAGTACGTAGCCTTTTTGAATTGGCTTTGTTCACCTAGTAATAATGCATTTAAGGTTCTTCCATGTCTCCCACTGGACCACTAGGGAAGTCCCTGGATGTTTATTTTATACTTATGGCATAATCCAATATTTCCCCAGCCCAGAATCAGCCATTTCTCCAAGGAGACAAGGAACCTTGGTTCCTTTTATTGGAGAATGGTATTAGAAACCACCATCTAAGCATTAGATATGTTCCATCTGAATAAACTTTAATTTGATCACAAATTTATTATCTTGGAGTAACACAGTTGCTTTTTTTATGAGTCAGTGTTCACCCAGAGAAGCAGGACCAGTAGGAGATATATAATGAGGGATTTATTGCAAGGAATTGGCTTCTGTGATTATGAGGCCTGAGAGGCAAATTGGGAACTCCCAGGGCAGGCCTTCAGGAAAGGCAGACAGGATCTCACAGGCATGGCTGTCCACTGGCTGAAGCTGCTGCCCACAGGCAGAATTTCTTTTCTTGGGAGAGCCTCAACCCTGCTTTTAAGGCTTTGCACCTGATCAAATCAGGCCCACCCATGTTATCTAAGATAATCTCCTTTACTTAAAGTGAGCTAACTGTGGACTTTAATTACATCTGCAAAATACCTTGACTGAAACACCTAGATTAGTGTTTGAGTAACTGGGGGCTGGAGCCTTGCCAAGTTGACATATCAAAAAGACCATCACACCTTTAAGATGTTCTGAATTCAGGAGGACCTTATCAGTTGAGTGTGCTCCGTAAATGTACATTTTCTGGATGACTGAGGAGTGCACCCATAGGAACCCAAGCTTTTAGACTGTTACCTATTTAGGATGTGTCATAAACTTCTCTGCCTTCTTCAACAGCGATACTAAACACTTTAACCTGGTTGTAATGACTCAGGGCCCCTATGTGAACACCATTTATCACACTGAACTGAGCTTACAGGGTTGCTTCAGGGCCTCTGAGGCCTGGAAGGAGCCTTATCTCCACACCCAGGGACCTCATTGCTCTAGTTCTTCTAATTCCTCTGTCAGCTTTCTATTTATATACTTCTTACTCCTTCCCTTTCTGAAGGCTGCCCCTCCTCACTTCTCTTTCATTAATTCAATAACTCTGTGTCTGTGTTCTCACTGCTCTCTAATCTAATCTAAGAGGACATTTCTCTCTGGTTCTTTCTGTTTTGTTTTGTTTTTTAAGTAACAGTTTTATTAAGATATAATTCACGGAGTATACAATTCACTCATTTAAAGTGTACAGTTCAGTGGTTTTTAGTATATTCACAGATATGTGCAGCCATTGCCAAAGTCAATTTTAGAACATTTTCGTCACCTTAAAAAGAAATTGCCGGGGCTTCCCTGGTGGCGCAGTGGTTGAGAATCTGCCTGCCGATGCAGGGGACACGGGTTCGAGCCCTGGTCTGGGAAGATCCCACATGCCGCGGAGCAACTACGCCCATGAGCCACAACTACTGAGCCTGCGTGTCTGGAGCCTGTGCTCTGCAACAAGAGAGGCCGCGATAGTGAGAGGCCCGCGCACCGTGATGAAGAGTGGCCCCCGCTCGCCGCAACTAGAGAAAGCCCTCGCACAGAAACGAAGACCCAACACACCCAAAAATCAATCAATCAATAAATTTATTAAAAAAAAATTGCCAATAGAAAGCCCAGAAAGAAACCCACGTGCTTATGGTCAATTAATCTATGACAAGGGAGGCAAGAATATACAGTGGAGAAAAGACAGCCTCTTCAATAAGTGGTGCTGGGAAAACTGGACAGCTACATGTAAAAGAATGAAATTAGAGCATTCTCTAATACCATATACAAAAAATAAACTCAAAATTTAAAAAAAAATTCAAAATGGATTAAAGACCTAAATGTAGGACCGGATACTATAAAACTCCTAGAGGAAAACATACGCAGAACACTGTTTGACATAAGTCACAGCAATAGTTTTTGGATCTGTCTCCTAGAGTAATGGAAATAAAAACAAAAGTAAACAAATGGGACCTAATTAAATTTAAAAGGTTTTGCACAGCAAAGGAAACCATAAACAGAATGAAAAGACAACCTACCGACTAGGAGAAAATATTTGCAAATGATGCTACTGACAAGGGATTAATTTCCAAAATATACTAACAACTCATACAGCTCAATATCAAAAAAAAACCCAATTAAAAAATGGGCAGAAGACCTAAATAGACATTTCTCCAAAGAAGACATACAGATGGCCAACAGGCACATGAAAAGATGCTCAACATCACTAATTATTAGAGAAACGCAAATCAAAACTACAATGAGGTATCACCTCACACCAGTCAGAATGGCCATTATTAAAAAGTCTACAGGGGGGCTTCCCTGGTGGCGCAGTGGTTAAGAATCTGCCTGCCAATGCAAGGGACACAGGTTCGAGCCCTGGCCGGGGAAGATCCCACATGCCGCGGAGCAACTAAGCCCGTGAGCCACAACAACTGAGCCTGCGCTCTAGAGTCCGCAAGCCACAACTACTGAGCCCACATGCCACAGCTACTGAAGCCCGCACGCCTAGAGCCTGTGCTCCGCAACAAGAGAAGCCACGACAGTGAGAAGCCTGCACACTGCAACGAAGAGTAGCCCCTGCTCAGCACAACTAGAGAAGGCCCACGCACAGCAACAAGGACCCAACACAGCCAAAAATAAATAAATAAATTTATTTAAAAAAAAAAAGTCTACAGGGGCTTCCCTGGTGGTGCAGTGGTTAAGAATCCACCTGCCAATGCCGGGGACACGGGTTTGAGCCCTGGTCCGGGAAGATCCCACATGCCGCGGAGCAACTAAGCCCATGCGCCACAACTACTGAGCCTGCACTCTAGAGCCCGCGAGCCACAACTACTGAAGCCTGTGCGCCTAGAGCCTGTGCTCTGCAACAAGAGAAGCCACTGCAATGAGAAGCCCGTGCACCGCAACTAAGAGCAGACCCTGCTCACCGCAACTAGAGAAAGCCCGTGCGCAGCAACGAAGACCCAACACAGCCAATAAATGAATAAATAAATAAATGTATTAAAAAAAAAGACCCAATGCAGCCAAAAGTAAATAAATTTATAAAAGTAAAATAAAATAAAAAGTCTACAAACAATAAATGCTGGTGAGGGTGTGGAGAAAAGTGAATCCTCATACACTGTTGGTGGGAATGTAAATTGATACAGCCACTATGGAGAAGAGTATGGAGGTTCCTTAAAAAACTAAAAATAGGGGACTTCCCTGGTGGCACTGTGGTTAAGAGTCTGCCTGCCAACGCAGGAGACACGGGTTTGATCCCTGGTCCGGGAAGATCCCACATGCCGTGGAGCAACTAAGCCTGCGTGCCACAACTACTGAGCCTGTGCTCTAGAGCTTGCGAGCCACAACTACTGAGCCCACGTGCCACAACTACTGAAGCCCGCATGCCTAGAGCCCGTGCTCTGCAACAAGACAAGCCACCACAATGAGAAGCCCGTGCACCACAATGAAGAGCAGCTCTGCTCGCCACAACTAGAGAAAGCCCGCGCACAGCAATGAAGACCCAACACAGCCAAAAATAAATAAATAAATTTATTTTAAAAAAGGAAACTAAAAATAGAGCTACCATATGATCCTGCAATCCCACTCCTGGGCATATATCTGGAGAAAACTCTAATTCGAAAAGATACATGCACCCCAATGTTCATTGCAGCACTATTTACAATAGCCAAGACATGGAAGCAACCTAAATGTCCATTAACAGAGGAATGGATAAAGAAGATGTGGTACATATATACAATGGAATATTAGCCATAAAAAGGAACGAAATAAGGCCATGTGCATCAACATGGATGGACCTAGAGATTATCATATTAAGTGAAGTATGTCAGACAAAGACAAGTATCATATGATAACACTTATATGTGGAATCTAAAAAAAGATACAAATGAACTTATTTACAAAACAGAAATAGACTCACAGACATAGAAAACAAACCAAAGAGGATGGGGGAGGGGAGAGAAATTAAGAGCTTGGGATTAACATATACACAACAATTATATATAAAATAGATAACAAGGACCTACTGTATAGCACAGGGTATTGGATATTACATTGGATATTGTAATACATTGGATATTACAAGATATCCAATATCTTGTAATAACCTATAATGGAAAAGAATCTGAAAAAGAATATATGTATCTGAATTACTTTGCTGTATACCTGAAACTAACACAACATTGTAAATTAACTATACTTCAATTTTAAAAAATGATTTTTTTTTTTGGCCGTGCCCCGCTGCATGCAGGATCTTAGTTCCCCAATCAGGGATTGAACCCATGACCCCTGCAGTGGAAGCGCAGAGTCTTAACCACTTGGACCGCCCAGGAAGTCCCAATAAAAAAATGATTAAAAAAAAAGAAATTTCCTACCCTTTAGCTATCACCCCCCCACCCCCATCCCCCATCCTCTTCAGCCCTAAGCAACCATTAATCTCCTTTCTGTCTCTTATGGATTTGCCTATTCTGGACATTTCATATAAATGGAATCATATAATATGTGGTCTTTTGTGACTGGCTTACTTCACTTAGCACATGTTTTCAAGGATCATCCATGTTGTATCATGAATCAGTACTTCATTCCTTTTCATGGCTGGATAAGATTCCATTGTATGGCTACATCACATTTTGTTTATCTATTCCTCTGTTGATAGACAATGGGGTTGTTTTCCATCTTTTGGTTATTATGAGTAACACTGCTATGAACATTCACATATGAGCTTATGTTTTCATTTCTCTTGGGTAAATACCTAGATACCTTAGGAGTGGAATGGCTCAGTCATATGGTAAATAGGTTCTGGTACCAATTCCAGTGGGGGGAAGTTCCCTCACACTAACAAGGAGCAATTTTCCAACACCAGCTGAGTGTCCTACAATTCAACTCAATTCTGACACTACACGTAGACAGCATCAGATTCCAAAGGTTCAGGGTTCAGTCCCACAAGACTGTCCCTCGCCCCCTCCCCCTTCAGATGCTTGTCGCAAGCCCAGGCTGTCACCTGTGCTTCTGACTGATGGGCTACAGATCGGAGGTTCCAACTACCACACCCCCCGGGTTTCACATGCCAGTTGCAAGTCCAGGTTGTTACCCGTACTTCTGACCGACTGGCTGTAAATCAGAGGATCCTAAGACCCCCTCCTTGGCTTCAATTCATTTGCTAGAGTGGCTCACAGAACTCAGAGAAACATCCTACTTACTAGATCACCAGTTTATTATAAAATGATGTAATCCAGGAAGAGCCAGATGGAAGAGATGCATAGGGCAAGGTATGAAGAAAGGGTTAAGAGCTTCCATGCCCTCTCTGAAGGTGCCACACTCCCCAAATCTCCATGTGTTTACCAACCTGGAAGCTCTGGACCCTGAGCCCTGTCCTTTGGGTTTTGATGGAAGCTTCATTACATAGGCATGACTGATTAAAACACTGGCCAATGACTGATTCAACCTCCAGCCCCTCTCTCCTCGAAGAGGGTGGAGGGGGGGTATACTGAAAGTTCCACCCCTCTCCTCTCACCTTTGGTTCCCCTGGCAACCAGTTCCTAACCTTAGGTTATACCTAAGGGCTTTCCCCAAAGTCACCTTATTAACATACAAGAGACACCTTTATCACTCTTATCATAGGAAATTCCAAGGGCTTTAGGAGCTCTGTGCCAGGAATGGGGTTGAAGACCAAATATATGTTTTTTATTATAAATCACAATATTACGTATGGTAACTCTGTGTTTAACTTTTGAGGAACTGCCAGACTAGTTTCCAAAGTGACTGTATCATTTTACATTCCTACCAGCAGAATATGAGTGTTCCAATTTCTCTATATCCTCACCAATGCTTGTTATCATCTGACTTTTTGATGATAGTCATCCTAGTGGGTGTGAAGTGGTATCTCATTCTGGGTTTGACTCGCATTTCCCTAACAACTAATGGTGTTGAGCACCTTTTCCTGTGCTTGTTGGCTATTTGCATATCTTCTGAGAAGTGTCTATTCAAGTCCTTTGCTTGTTTTTAAATCAGGTTTTTTATACTTTTGCTGTTGAGTTGTAGGAGTTCTTTATATATTCTGGATACTAGACCCTTATGAGATATATGTTTGCAAATATTTTCTCCCATTTTGTGGGTTGTCTTTTTACTTTTTTAGTAGTTTCCTTTCAGGCCCCAAGGTTTTTAATTTTGATGAAGTCCAATTTATCTATTTCTTCTTTTGTTTCTTGTGCTTTTGAGGTCAAATCTGTGATTCCATTGCCAATTTACTGAGCGCCTTCCATCTACCAGGAACTAGGGATAACGTGGTGCATAAGACAGACTTGGTTCCTGCCCTCATGGAATTTACGTCTAGTGGGGCAGGGGAGATATTAATCTAATAACTGCATGAATAACTTCTCAAGTGTGATAAGGATTAGAAAAGGTGCAGTTCTAACCTAGCCTGAGGGTCAGAGAAGACTTCCCCAAGGAGGTGACATTTAAACTGACATTTGAAGGATGAGTGGGAGTAGGCCAGGTGAAAGGGGGCAAGGAATAGAGGGAAGAGTGTTTCTGGACAGGGAACAGCATGTAGGAATCCCAGAGTTCAGGAGAACAAGGCTCTTTTGAGGAACAGCAAGGACTGTGTGGCTGGAGCAGAGTTGGGGGCAGGGGTGAGTGGGGAAGGGATGAAATGACTTAGGGAGAGAATGTAGAGTGAACTTTCCAGGACTTCAACCTGGTAAGTGCCAGCAACTAAAGCCAGAGGAGGTCATGGAAGACTAGAGAAGAGAGTTTCAAGGAGGAGGAAGTAGCCCACATTGGCCAGTGCTGCCAAGAAGTGAACAAAGGTAAGGACTTGCATTTGCCAGACCGGAGGTCATCATGGGAGACCTTTGTGGAAGCAATTGTGCTGGGATGATAGAGGCAGAAACCAGAATGCATAGGAGTGATTAAGAGCTGAGGAAATGGAGATGTTAAGGGAGGAGACCTCCCTGTGGAAAAGCTTGGCTGGGAAGTGTTTGTCACCCAAAGAGCCTGGCTCCTAGTAGGTGCTCAACAAACGTTTATTGCACTGAACTAAACTGAGGGTGAGCTCCAAGATACAGGAGAGGGACAACTGATGGAATTAGGCTGTGGGAGGAGGCGGGCTTGAGAGCATGAGTTACATCTTGAAAGGAGACAGGCATGCTCCTTCCCTTCATTAAAATGAACGGGAAAGAGGGAAAACAGGGAGGCTGGGTGTGGAATGCAGGGTATGTTGGCTGGGATGGGAGGGGGCATTTCTATAGATAACAGGGTCAAGAGACGAGTCGACTTGTGTGCTTTTATTCTCTTCAGAGATTTCAGGTTTAGCCCTGACTCCAGTTTATGACTTTATCTGGAAATAATATCTAACCTATTTAATAGTTGGTGGGCAATTACTTACTAAGTTACTGCTTTTACTTCTTCTGTGGGATGAGAACAAGGTAAGTTGGCTTGTTTCGATTTTGTCTAAAGTAAAAGTGTGTAGGTTGTGAAGAACATCAGCAGAGGAACCAATATCTCCTTTGAGGAGCAGCCACTCATCTGGTACAGAGGGAAAATAATTTGCAATCAATGTGGACACATTTTAGAGGTGGGATAATTCAGGTAACCACAAGATCCCTCCTGGACTACCCTAGCAGATAAAGTAGTTTCACCACAAGAGCCTGCTGAGTACCTTTCAATTTTTCCAAACAAGAATTTATTTTTTAATAAATTTGTTAATAAATACATTCTGTTATTTTCTATTTCCTATGTGTCCTGCAGCGTTGCTAGGCGTTGCATATGTATTTTCTCGAATCATCAGAACGACCTTGCAAGGGAGCTTGTATTGTTCCCATTTTACTGATGAGGAAACTGCAGCTCAGAGAGGTGAGTGATTTGCTCAAGGTCACTAATCAGTAGCAGGTTTTGGAACCCAGGTTAGGCTGAGCACTTTTCACCACGCCAGCAGTTTTGGCAATTTTGCTCCCGGGGCCACTGTGCGACCCCCGCCGGCCTGTCAAAGACAGGGGCACGGGATGGGGAGGAGAGGTCCCAACCCAGCTTCACCTGAGCGGCTCCGCACTTAGTTTTACACCTGGGGCTCTGAGGTAAGCTCCATTTGAGCAAAAGAGAGAAGAAAAAAACAAGTTTGAAGGCCACTGCCTTCCACAGGGGTCTTTGAACTTCCCAGCAGAAGCACGGCTTTCCTTGAAGCGTTTCTCCTGAAACGCTTTGCTTGTATGATGCATTTTCCCCCACTTGGCTCTATCCTCCACGTGACTGGAAGAGTGATTTTTCTAAAATCTCATCATGTTACTCCCCTGCTTAGAAACCTTCTATGGCTCCCAGCTACCTCTAGGTTAAAATCTGTATTCCTCTTTTAGCATGACCTATGAGACCCTTAGTGATCTGGACCCCCATCCACTTCTCCAGAGTTGCCGTTAGTTACTCCCCAGCTCCCACCTTCCTTCCAAACCGGCTGACTCGCATCTCCTGGTACTTGCTATGTGCATCCGTGCATACTCCAGTGGCCCTGCCAGGAGGCTGCTCCCCCGTCTCCACTGAGCGACTCCCACTCACCCCTCCAGCCTCAGATCAGGTGTACTCTTCCTCCCCGGAAAGCCTTTCCTGCACCTTTGGCCTGGGTTAGGCCCCGCCCTCTTTGCAGCACCCCCTACTCCAACCCCCATGCTTACCTGTCCCAGCCCTGCTTCTGCCTCCTTTTCTTGTCTGCCTGTCCCACTAGAATGCAGATTTGCATCATCTGCTTAACTCTGTTTTGCTCCCCTGGAAAGAAGTTTCTCAGGGAATTTGTTCTTTCTCTTGGGGTGAGCATACCAGTCTTGCCTCGAAAAGCATACCAGAAATGCCAATGGCTTGATGTTAGGCATGGAGAGTTTTCAGCATGGGGGTTTGTCCCCTGCAGCCAAACCTCAATTTTACATGGAGGAGGTAGGCTAGGCAATATCACATGATGAGAAAAATCTGTGGGGAAGAATAGCTGACTACAGGAAAAACTCCAGAAAGCCGCTTTCAAATCTTCCAGCTGACTTGGTTTTCATTTTGGAAAGAGCAGGGCAGATGCTTGTCTTAGGTCCCCAAATCTGCTAATAGTTAAGATGCTTAGGTTCAAACTTTTCCTATGAAGAGGGGACTACTGTTAAAAGTGTCCTTTGAATGTTGGGCGAAGGCACATGCCAATCTTCCCTCCAAGCCAGGAGTCCGCAGACTCAGCCATGTGGCAGGAAGGCCCTGCCCTGACGCCTTCACCAAGCCCAACCCACCTTGGCAGCTGTCAAGGGAGAGGTTGTGGAGCAGAAACCGCAGTCCTGCATCAGTTAGCCAATTTGCATCTATAAAATGGGCATGGGGGCTTCCCTGGTGGCGCAGTGGTTGAGAATCTGCCTGCTAATGCAGGGGACACGGGTTCGAGCCCTGGTCTGGGAAGATCCCACATGCCACGGAGCAGCTGGGCCCGTGAGCCACAACTACTGAGCCTGCGCGTCTGGAGCCTGTGCCCCGCAACGGGAGGGGCCGCGATAGTGAAAGGCCCGCGCACCGCGATGAAGAGCGGTCCCCACACCGCGATGAAGAGTGGCCCCCACTTGCCGTAACTAGAGAAAGCCCTTGCACGAACCGAAGACCCAACACAGCGAAAAATAAATAAATAAATAAATAAAGTAGCTATTAAAAAAAAAAAAACCAGAGGTGGAACCCAGGGCCGAGCCAGGCTGGGTCTCTGACCTCAGCCCTTCCTTACGGTGGTCAGCTGTCCACCCCTCAGCTGGTCAGCAAAAAAAAAAAAAAAAAAAATGGGCATGGGGGTGGAGGAGTGTTATGCTAGATGCCCATGCCAAATGCCACAAGCCAGGAGCTGCTCACCCTCACACTGCAAACATCAAAGAAGTTCATTTTTGTTTCTTTTCTTTTTTTGGCTCTGCCGCGCAGCTTGTGGGATCTTAGTTCCCAACCAGGGATTGAACTCAGGACCCTGCAGTGAAAGCCCCAAGTCCTAACCACTGGATGGCGGGGGAATTCCCAAAGAAGTTCATTTAGAAGAAGAAAAGGGAAATGCTACATTACACTGTGTAAATATGTTTACGGTATAGTTCCTAGAGACACGGGACAGGCTGAGAATCAATAGGAAAGATCTGGATCATTTCATGGATGGGAAGAATCTAATGGGTTATTAAGGGCAGGTGGGAACGTTTTGAGCACAGAAGGGGCAAACAGGCCCGCCAGGCAGAGATGGAAACCTGGACGGATGGGCTCAGGGTGGTGTCTCTGGGCTGTGTTTTGTTGTGACTCAGTTCCTCCCTGGCCTTAGAGGACTGGGATGGGAGGGCTGGGGACACAGCAGTCCATTGCAAGGACTACCCAACCCTCCAGGGATACAGTGCTATTTTGAAAATATGCTGTTCTCAAAAGCAGCATGGATTTCCAGTCACCAACTGCTTCTCCCTCGTTTCAGCTCAAATCAACCCACCTGTATTCTACTCAATTCATACTATTTCTGAATGGGAGCAGTTTTCCAAAGTACAACTTATATATTAAATGTAATTAAAAGAAACCCACAATGCTGACGATTAAAGCCCTATCTTGGAAAAAAGTGCCAGGGGGTGTGTCTCATTGGAGGGCAGAAGTCAAGGTAAATTACGTGACTCACCAGGAAATATTAGAAATACATATTTGGAGGCTTTTTCCTTTTACCTCCCCTCTGCTCCCTGCAGACAACTCCTCTGGGATGAGACTTGTGCAAGAGGCCAGACCTAGATGCTAAAGAGCCCAGGAGACAGGTAAACTGTGTGTCTCTACTCAGAGCCAAGGGGAAAGTAGCTCCTTTGGTGCACATCTTGGCCACTTGCTCTGAAAATGAGATCCAGAGACTGTTCTGGATCACTAGCTCGCAGCCGTGGGTTGGTGACCTCTTTCCTGCAAACACAGGGAAGAGGTGGTTAATGAAAAAAAAAAAAAAAGTCATTCAAAGGACAGCTTTGTAATGCAAAAGGAAAACATATGCCACTTTAATATGCTTAAGAAGTCAATCGTGATACATTAGAAACCAAACCGTATGCGTAAGGCCTGGTTGTCTCAGGAGCAGGTTGACAGGGGCTGAGCCCGCCCTCACAAAGTGACCCGTTAACAGCCGAGTCAGGCCTGCAGTTAGGCGCTTCCTCTGCATCAGTGGTTTACAATCTTAACTCATTCTTCTAGCAAATGTTTCCTAATAAACCCAGAGCTTCCACCTGCCCAGAAATGGCTACTGGAAGCTAACTTTCCCTCTCCCAAGCAGGACCACGTTTCTGCTCCTAACTGCTTAATCCTGTAGTTTGGGGATTCGGCGCCAGGAAGGCTTGGTCTTTGCTCTCCCTCAGTTAGGCGTGCCCTGGTCCCCGCGTCTCCTGGCCGGTGTCTGTACTCCTGAGACAGGTGCCTGAGACGGACCCCGAGGTGGTCTGTTCCCTGCAGGACCAGCGCCCACGGCTGCGGCCCGAGCTGCGTCCGAGGCGCCGCCCCTTCGGTGGGACCCGGGACCGCCAGGGACCACCCGGGATCGAGGCCCGGCCGCAGCCTCTTGGTCCCTCCACGCTCTCCAGTCTCCGTCTCCTTCAACGGTCCTGGAAGAAGGGGAACATATGGCGGAAAAGGCCTTGAATTTGCGCCACCCGTCTGCCCACGGAGTCCTTCCCCTTGGCGGGCGCCGCCGCCGCTCTGGCCGTTGTCTCCACGACCGGCGCGCCCACTGCGCTGGGGGCGCGTCTCGGCGTACACGCGGCGCCGCCGCCGCTGCTGTTGTTGTTGGCGTTGTTACGCTCGCTGCCGCCCGCCGTCTCCCAGTCCTCGGCCCCCGACAGCTCCCGCAAGCTCCAGGGCGCGTCGGGCCGCAGGTAGTGACAGGCCCGGTGGCCGCTGTGGTCGCGGCGCGTGGGGTCTGCCCCCAAGGCGCCCACCAGCACCTTGACGACCATATCGTGGCCCTGCAGGGCCGCCAGGTGGAGGGGCGTGAGGCCGCCGCTACCCGGGGCGCTCACGTCGAGCGGCAGCCCCCTGCGCTGGGCGAAGTCGTGCACCAGGATGAGTTCCTCGTGGCGCCCGTGCTTGGCCAGCCAGTGCAGCACCGTGTAGCCCGTGATCGGGTCGCCCCGCAGGAGCAGCCCCGGCTCGACCTCCAGCAGCTCCTGCAGCGCCTCAAAGCGGCCCTCAGCTGCCGCCAGTATCCACGCGTGCTCCCGGGGCTCCAGGCATAGCCCGCTACCGCTCGGTCCGTTCGGCCCGCCCGGGGACTGCTCCACGGGGCGCTCCTCCGACAGCCACCCGGCGGGAGCCGCCCCCTGCAGCCCCAGCAGCTCCCGCAGCGCTCCCCGCCGGCGCCCCGAGCCTGTTCCCGAGGGCATCAACGAGCCGTGCAAGGGGGGCTCCCGGGAGGCGGTGGCGTTGCCCCGGTACCTGCCCAGGCTGACGGTGTCCACTCTCAAGGGGCGGGGCTGCGGGGCGCTCCGCAGGCTCAGCTCGGTCGGTGCGAAGGAGGCCTTGGGTGCCGGCTTCGCGGCCCCTCGGGGCTCGGCCATGGTCCTGCCGCCGCGGCGGTTCCAGTGTCTAGCGTTCGCTGCCCTTCCCGGGCCCCACCAAGAGAGGAACTGGCGCTGGCGTTGGGGAAGGAAGCGGCTTGAGCAACTGGGCTCGGAGGGAGGGAGCGAAGGAGGGGAGAAGAGGGAGGGAGAGCGCGAGCGAGCCGAGGGAGGGCCCCGGCACGGGCGGTGGGGGGGGCGTGGAGGGGTGGGAGCTCCGGCCATGCCCCCGCAGCGAGCCCCTTTCCTGCACCCCGGGTACCGCCGCCACCTCCGCTCTCCCGGGTCGCGGGCGCCCCGCCCCAAACGGCCAGGTGAGCTGGGCGGCCCCGCCTCCCGCACGGCGTGGGCAACTGTGGGGCGGACGCGGGGGCGGGCTGCGCGCTGGCCCCGAGCGCCGCCGGGAGCAGCCCAGCTGCCCCAGCAGCCGGGTTCTCAGCATCCCCGCAGTTGCTGGGTGAAGAGGCTCTAGAGAGTCCCCTCCGCGGCGGGCTGAGTTCGGCTTCCAGCCAAGGCCTCCGGGAGCGCAGTCCTTAGAGCTCCGGGGCGCTCGCTCTCCGCCCCTTCCTTCGCCCTTCCCTCTTATCTCCTCAGGAGTCTCCCTGCACTTTGTCCCCGAGCCGCCTTTGTCCCGCGCCTTGCATTCACGGAGGCGGCTTGGCTGCCCCATGTGACTCGGGTTGGCTTGCACTGCCCTTTGTGTGGCCTTGACCCTTCCCGCAGCGCCGAAGCTGCCCGGGATTCCTACAGAGAAATTCGAGAAAGTGTCTAGGCGGAAGCCCTTCCAGGGAACTGAGAAGGGCTATTCCCCTGCTTCCCCGAGGCTCCCGACTCCTCTCTCCGCCCTCTTCTCTTTAACCTTTCCCATCTTGGCTTGAAGAAGCAGGTACTGGTGAATCTGAGTCATTGGCCACGAACGCCTTACCCTCTTCAGAGATGCATCCCGCTCTCTCCCTGAGGGACCTGCTGATTTCCGCGAATTCAGAGTTTCAGGGCTTTTAAAAGAGGAGGATATTTTACCTTTTTAGTCCTAACATTAGCACCCTCTTTGCTCTTTTCTTCTCTCAATAAATGGTAGTTCTTGCCTCCCCCCTCCCCTGCCATGTTAGGGAGTTCAGTCATGAGCAGTGGGGAGCCATAGAAGGTTCTTGAGCCAGAGAGGAATACAGCCATGATTAAGGTGGTCTTTAGGAAGATGATTATGGGAGAGGCAGAGGCAGAAAGCCAGGAGACTGTTCCAACAGTCTAGGCCGGAGGGAATGGGGACTCAGGCCAAGCCAGCCCACTCTACTGGGTCCCACAGTGATGGAAGGTATCAGAGGTTTTTCCACCTTTGCCCTCAAATATTTGGGATCAGCCCTAAAGACCTGGAGCTTTCCTTCATGGCAGCCTATGCATTTGTAATCCATTTTTTGAATATTTTTTATGTGCCACTCTGCTAAACGCTTTGTATATGTTCATTCTATCACCCTCCCAAGGATCTCAAGAGCTAAGTATTGTTACTATCCTCACTTTGCAAAGAGATTAGGCCATTTGCCCAAGGTCACCCCGAAGGAAGTAACAGAGCAAGTCTGTGTGACACCATAGCCTTTGTTCTGGCACAGAGGATCTGGCATTCAAACCAAGCTTATCAGCAGCAAGTCACTCACACAAATCCCAAATTCCAGCCAAACGGATGGACTTGTCCTAACCTGAGCATATCTTGAACTTGTCCTCCTCTACCTAGAATGTCCTCCCTCATAGCTTCTATTTGGTGAAGTTCTTCCCCCTGTCCTTCAAGGTTGGCCTCAGTTGCCACCTTCTCCAGTAAGCCTCCTCCGATTACCCCAGCCCAGAGTGATCCCTCTCGCTCCCCCAACCATCTGTTTGTATTACTCCTTCGGCATCCAGAACAGACAGCCTTGTGTTGTATTTCTCTCCCTTTACTCTGACATGCCAATTAAACTGAACTCGTTGATGACTAGTCATACTGCCCTTGTGTACCTAGTAGGTGTGTGAGAAATATGTTATCTCGTTCTGGTTTGGCAGCCTGGGGAAATGTAACTGTGTGTGTACGTGTTGGGGGAGGTGTCTTCGGCCAGAATCTCGATGCCCACTCCCACATCCCTGCCTCAGACTGAATCTGCAGGACACCAAAAGCAGCTCATAGACTTGGTCAATTCGTAAAAGAAAAAGGCAAAAGGTGATCAAGTGGTTGCTTCACTGAGCTGACTAACCAAAGCCACCTCCTGGCCTTTGCCGGCTCCTCAGAGACCAGGCCCAGGCCCAGAGTGGGCCCCAAGCTTTCAGGCTTTCATTTTCAAAATGAACCCTGACTGACAAGCAGCTACTTCCGTTGCTCTGGAAACTCCCCTCCGCAACCCCAAATCTGTAAACACTAAACCGCACACATGCACACACACTTCTAGAATATGCAAACAGCTGCAGCAGTATTTCTTTTAATCAAAATGCCAGCATGGAGAATGCAGGATGGGAGAACGCTTGGACTATTAATTTTCCTCGCCACTAAGCAGGCAGTTCCCGTCGCTATCAGCACTAATAATATCTCTGGTTCCGGTTCAAAGACTGCAAGGGCAGTCGCCTGACCAGCATCACAGACCCAGGGTGCACGTGCCCTTGCTTAACTGTTGCCAGAGACCAAAGCCAAGGTGCTTCCCTAGCAACTCTTTACTTACCAAGTGCTTTGTCTAGGTCACCAGTTGCATACATGGTTCCCCGGGACCACAGCACCCATCTCCATTTCAGGAGAGAGGGTCTGTGGACAAAGAGTATCACCTGCCATTCCAGTAAACAAAGAATGCTGCCTGCTAGTCCAGTGAACAACGAATGTCAACTGCCATCAAGCCAGGAGCTGCTGCAGCCACCGTCCCCCACCACCCCACAGTGCGCCCTGAGGGGAACTCAGGATGGAGAAAAACAGGATACTGGCCCTAGATAGTTAAGATGCTTATCTAAGGAATAATTTCAATGAGCCCAGACTCTTGCATCTTGCCATACAGAGAAAAGGGCTAGGGAATTCCCTGGTGGTCCAGTGGTTAGGACTCTATGCTCTCAGTGCTGAGGGCTCTGGGTTCAATCCCTGGTCGGGGAACTAAGATCCCACAAGCTGCGTGGCATGGCCAAAAAAAAAGGGGGGGGGGCTAAAATCACTACTTTGAGATGTCTGCTTTCTGTGATTAGCTGTAGTCTTTGATGTTTGAACGCGTTTTTATTTTTTCTTGCAAAAACTCCCGTATATCTTGGCTCCTCCTTTACTTCTTTGGCACAGTTCCTTAGAGCTCTCTGAGAGGCTGCCTCCTAGGCTATAGTCCTCACTAAGTCCGCTGTATAAAACGTAACTTGCAACTTTTGGGTTGTGTGTTTCTCTTCAGTCAACAGGTCTCTGGAATCTGATACATGGGAGTGGGGTGAAGAGAGCAGAAAGCAGAAGGGGTAGTAAAGATCCTCCTAAACTGAAAATGCCCATCCCCTGAGGCAGCTGCTCCCCCTCCAAGGGAGTGGGGCAAAACCCCTCAAGCCCTTGGAAATAGCCTCTCCAAAAGTTGGCTGTAGAGCGAGGGTTTGCATTTTGAATGGTGGTACCTGGTGTCTTTTCCAAATGGCAGCCTCTCTAGTGTATTTTTTATAGGTCCTGGACTATTCGAACCAGGTCCTGGACTATTCGAGAGTTCTTAATGTTTCCTTGGTCAGGTTCTTCATTTTCCAGATGAGGTTTAACTGTCGGGGAGGATGGCAAGAGGCAGAGAAACTTCAAGCTGAAATGTTGAAAATCAATCTTGAGGAGGAGAGAGCGCAGCTCAAAAGTCTCATTGGAAACCGGTGGGGAATCATAACTGACCTGCAAAAATTTAATTTGCCTGCAACTTTTCAGGAACATGCTCCTGGGGTGAAGCCAAAAGCACATGTATCTTTGGCTCACAGTGGAGTTTGCCAGTGGGGCTCATGGATTCAGAAAAATCCATGGATGCAGAGCAGGCATGAGGGGAATGTGTGGAATATGGGAAGTAAAGTCCCTCAGGCTTCTATAATGGTAGCTGATGGAGGGAGCAGGGAACATTCTTTTTTTTTTTTTTTTTTTGCCACGCCGCGTGGCATGTGGGATCTTACTTCCCCGACCAGGGACTGAACCCACGCCCCCTGCCACGGAAGTGCGCAGTCTTAACCACTGGACTGCCAGGGAAGTCCCTGCAGGGAACATTCTTGAGGTTCCAGATATGAAATATAAGTTTTCTTTCCTCCAAAGACCTGAGCTGATATCATCACATGATTCTCAGTGAGAGAGAAAGCCACGAGAGAGAAAGCTCCCTGAGCAGAAGAGCGTGTGACTGTGAGAGTGTGTAAACATGTGTTCGTGTGCACACGCACGCACTGCCAGACATCACTGTCTCTGATTGTCATTTACCCCTTCCCAAGTGTCAGGGCTTTCCATGAGGAGACCCCTGTGAAAGGTTTAACATTCTCGATACCTTCTCCTTAGACTATAGAACAAATCATATTTAGTAAACACTTAAAACATCCTTTTCTATTATTTTGGATTTACTTTTTTCCCTTTTTAGAAAAACTTATGATCTTACTTTAGGAGCTGGGTAACCTTGGAATAATAGAAGGTGGTAAGACCAAGTTGACATCTGTGAACGGTGAGACCAGGGTTTTTCAAAATGACTGAGGAGAAAGGCGTGGGCAGGGAGCAGGAAGAAATCTTTAGGCCTGAGTGCAAGCAGGAAACCTGCCTAAGACTCGGGCTGCAATGGCTTAACTGGAGTCCAAATGTCAAGCATGGGCCATGAAGTGTGACGAGAAAAAAATTTCCATTACACCTTTTACTGATGCTGCGATGAAAGAGTCACCTCTCAGGAAAGACCTCAGGTATTACCACGTGGAGACACACGAGGGCGCTCTAACCAGCTAGCTATTGAGAAAACCAGAAAGGTCGCACAAATTTCTACCTGGGAATAGAGACATTGCAGGCCTTTTCTTGATGTGAATTCAGGTTTTTACCCAGGATCAGGCTGCTCACCCTTGGCCCTTAAGTAGATGCAAGGAAGGAGGTACTAGCATCAGGGGCTGTGGTGAGAAGGCCAGGGTGTCATGTTGAAGAGAATGTGAACATTCTGGAGAGAGAGGGAGAATGGTGAGCAGAACAAAGTGCTTCCTTACTCTATTCGAGAGCTGTTAGTTTCTGTAATATGTAAGGTTTGGAATAATAATGCTTTATGGTTTTCCAAGTGCTTTCATATTTTTAACTTATCTCTTTGACTCAGGCAGCAAGCCTGTGAGGTATGTAGAGAAGACTATTTATATCCAACTTACACACAAGGTTGAGAGAGGTTAAGTGACTTGCATGGCATCACACAGCTCAAAAGTGGTGGATCTGGGTCTGTGCTCATGCCTCTGTGCCACACTGCCTTACTCATTTGGGTGGGGCGGGCAGGGACGGCTCTCAGTGACACTGTGCAGTAAGTGAATGCTGGCCTTGGTGACTTCCATCTACCCTTTTTGACATCCAGGCACCCTGGGTCCCAAATCGCCCAATGTAGCACTCCCTAATAATGAGAGCAACCACCTACTGGTATTGAGCACTTAGGTGCCTGGCAGGCCCCGTGCTGAGCATTAAACATGCCTTATCATGCACGAGTCTTCATAGCAGCACTATTCACAATAGCCAAAAGGTAGAAACAGCCCCAATGTCCATCAGCTGATGAGTGGATAAACAAAATGTGGTATATCCATGCAATGGAATATTATCCAGTAATAACAAGGAATTAAGTAATGATGCTTTACTAAGACACCCCATGCCTTATTGAATCATGCCTTGTTTATTTTAAATTTTTTGGCAGTTGATCGAGCAGGTAACACAGCTTTTGAACGTCTGATGGCCACTTCCACAGCTCAAGGAGCTTCGGCACAGGTGCTGTGGAAGGACCCTCTGACAAATATATGGAATGGACCTGATCCAGTTTTAATCTGGGGTCGAGGTCATGTTTGTGTTTTTCCTAGAAGTGCTGACTCCCCTCGGTGGCTTCCTGAACGTCTTTTTAGACAGATAGATGGCAAGAAAGACCCCGCAGCTGATTCGGAGGATGCGGCGCCTCTCGCTGAATGTGAAGACTGCCCCAGCGATGGATCCCAAGAGAAGAGGTCGGAAAAGGAGGTGTCCAGCACGAAGGACTCGACAAAGTGATCCTCCGACTTGGGGTCAATTGAAGAAATTGGTGGCTCAAGCTCAGGAATTAGTGACTGCTCAAAGGACTCCTTTTACCCCTATGACAATGTTTTTGGCTATGTTGGCTGTTCTTTCTACTTCTTCTGTTCAAGCTGATGATTTATACTGGGCTTATGTTCCTGACCCCCCTTTGCTACAACCTGTTTCCTGGATTAATGCTGAATTCCCTGTATTTTATAATGATACTGTTTTTGGAGATTTTATTGGAAATATTAAGATGGCAAATATGTCTGTGAATTATTCCAATTGGTTTAATTATTTTCCTGTATGTTTAAGTCCGCTAAATTTGGAATCAGGCTGTATTAAAGCTATAGCTTTTGAACATACTGTGCTATATACTGGAAAGGTAGAATCACAATATGCAACTAATAATAGAGTTATATATCGCTTTACTGGTTCTTCTCTTTATATTGTAGGCAGATAGTAAAACGAGAAGATTTATCTACATTTCTGCATTGGTATAAAGATCATCAATTAATTAACATTCAGGAACGTATTACCCGAGTTAACCCTAAAGATCCTTTTAATCATTCTATACTTATTAAGAATTTACAACCTTCTGATTCTGGACATTATCTATGTGTAGAAAGTTCTACAGGAGGGCAAGGCACCTTATTGGTCGGCCATCAAGTGACTGTGGTTTCCTGGCATTTGCCGGGTCGTTTGCCTTCTTTTATTCCTACTGCTTTTCCTCAGTCAAGTTTTAAGTTTTGTAATTCTACTTGGACTAATTCTCAAATACGGTGTACGTTAAGTTTTGAGGGTGGCTCTATACTTATTTCTTCTATATCTGTCCTCAATAATGGTTTGGTGTTTCATAAGAACTGGGAAGTATGGAAATTAGCTTTATCTTATTCTTATCAACCAGTTATTACATGTGTAGGTCCACCCTATGCTTTGTTAATGGGAAACATATATATAGTACCCCTTCTTACTGGAGGTTATAATATTACTTGTCATAATTGTATTTTTAGTAGCTGTATGTTGCCCTCTCATGGCTCTTATTCTGTTATGGTTATGAAACAACCTACGTATATTATGCTTCCAGTCAAACTGCATGAGCCTTGGTATCAAAACACTGGAATACAAGCTTGGCTTGAATTGTCTAAAGCCCTAAAGCGTACTAAGAGATTTTTGGGATTACTTATTTGTAGTATTTTAGCTTTGGCTGCTTTATCTGCTACTGCAGCCACGGCCGGGATTGCTCTATCCAAAAGCGTGAATGAAGCCCATTTTGTCAACCAGTTATCTAAAAATACCAGTGTGGCTTTGGCTCTTCAAAGTCGTATGGATTCCCAATTGAAAACTGAACTTGATGAATTAAAAGATGTGGTCTTAAGTCTGGGAGATCAAATTAATGCTCTAAAGATTAAAATGAAATTGAAATGTCATGCTAAATATTCTTGGATCTGTGTAACGGCGCATAAGTACAATGAATCTGACTGGGATTGGGAAAGAATCAAAATGCATATTCTTAGTGTATGGTCTGACAGCAAGATTAGTTTAGATATACGTAAATTAAATGCAGAAATTCAAGCTATACAAGAATCGCACCTAGATGAAAATGACCCAACAGAAATTATAAAAGGGTTGCTTAGTCAACTACATTGGCTCAATCCCCAAAACTGGATTCAGGGTGGCTTGTCTCTAGCCATTATGTGTTTTCTTATGTTGGCAATTATCCCATGCTTTGTAAAATTTGTTCTGCAAAGATATGTTCGTCTAAGTACTGAGCTCCATGGTTTGCGTTTACAACAACATGTTTTAAAAAAGAAAAAAGGGGGATCAGTCCCTGTTCGGGCGCCACTTGCGACGGTCCAGCCACCTCAGGGGGTCTTCCAGGTCCCCACGGAGAGGGGTAAGGGACTGAATAGCACCGTGAGTATGGGGTCAGAAGGACCAAGACAACTGATGGTTGCAAGGTACTTTATTTAGAATTTACTGAATCTTATATAGACAGAAGAGGAACTCATTATTAGACAATAAACCCATAGAATTGCTTATCTTCTCAGTTCAGTCACTACCGCGGATGTCAACAAGTTTACAACAACTATCCTTGAACATTATCTTCCCTTAAGCAGGCTCACACACAGCCCCCAGCCATAAGGAACAACCAGGACTCTCAGTTCCCTGAGGTCTCCTGGCTTGAGATAGCTTTGCTAATCTCTTTTACATTCCTCAGGCCTGGGACAAAGAGTGCATTCCAAGTCAAGGGCAAGGGCTTTGCTTTTTGTGAGAGACATACTGTCTCCTCCAGGAGTTACCTCCGGCTAAGACTGCATGCTTCCCACAATGCTTGCTACATATAACATGGAGGAACCCTGAAAGCATTGTGCTAAGTGAAAGAAGCCAGACACAAAAGACTACATATAGTCTGATTCCATTTATATGAAATGTCCAGAAGAGGCAAGTCCACAGAGACAGAAAGTAGGTTAGTGGTTGCCTAGGCTAGGTGGGGGGCGTAGGGGAGGGGAAAGGAGCAAGGAGAGTGACTGCTAATGGGCACAGGTGTCTTTTGGGGGTAATGAAAGTGTCCTGGATTAGATATTGGCAGTGGTTGTACAACCTTGTGAACATACTAAAACCCACTGAATGGTACACTTTAAAATGGTGACGTTTATGGTATGTGAATTATAGCTCAATGAAGCTGTTACCAAAAGAGTGCATTATCTCTCTTAATCTTTGTAACAACTCTAAGAGATGGGGACTAATGAGAAATTGAGGCCCAGCAAAGTTCTTTTTTTTTTTTTTTTAAAGGAAGTGGGAAGGAGAAAGGTTTTTTAAATTAATTAATTTATTTATTTATTTTTGGCTGCCTTGGATCTTTGTTGCTGCACGCAGGCTTTCTGTGGTTGCGGTGCGTGTGTGTCTCATTTCGGTGGCTTCTCTTGTTGCGGAGCACCGGCTCTAGGTGCGTGGGCTTCAGTAGTTGTGGCACACGGGCTCAGTAGTTGTGGCTCGCGGGCTCTAGAGCACAGGCTTAGTAGTTGTGGCGCACGGGCTTAGTTGCTCCATGGTATGTGGAATCTTCCCAGACCAGGGCTCGAACCCGTGTGCCCTGCATTGGCAGGCAGTTTCTTAACCACTGCGCCACCAGGGAAGTCCTGCGAAGTTCATTGGTCACATTCTCTCAGCTAGTAAGTGGCAGGGGAACGCATCCAACTTTACCTGACTGCAAGGCTCTTGCTTTTCACCATCATTTCACACTGCCTCTAATGCATTGCTCATATAGAGGATATCATAAGAGCCAAAGAGCCAATACTCACTGAGGACTTATTATGTGCCGAGCACACTGCATTCATAACCTGGTTGATGCCCTAAAACAAGGTAGGCACTATTCAAGCAGTGGTCTCCCAACTTTTTTTTTAAATTTATTATTTCTGGCTGCATTGGGTCTTCGTTGCTGCGTGCAGGCTTTCTCTAGTTGCAGCGAGCAGGGGCTACTCACCGTTGCAGTGCCTGGCCTTCTCATTGCAGTGGCTTCTCTTGTTGCGGAGCACAGGCTCTAGGCGTGCGGGCTTCAGTAGTTGTGGTATGTGGGCTCAGTAGTTGTGGCTCGCGAGCTCTAGAGCGCAGGCTCAGTAGTTGTGGTGCATGGGCTTAGTTGCTCCGCGGCATGTGGGATCTTCCCAGACCAGGGATCGAACCCGTGTCCCCTGCATTGGCAGGCGGATTCTTAACCACTGCGCCACCAGGGAAGTCCTCCCAACTTTTTCGATTGCACACCCCTCTACTAAAAATATTTTGAGAAGTATTCTCAATACTTGAGTGTTTTATACAATGATGTACATGTGTTACTCTACTAATACATTATGTATGTTCTAAAGCATACACAAAAAGGACATTTTAAAAGGATGAGACAAGGATGAAATAAACAGTATTTTCAAACAGTTCAAAGTTTTTATAATATTTGTAGTACAAAAAACTATTTTGACTCTCACTAAAATGTTATGAGGGCTTCCCTGGTGGCACAGTGGTTAGGAGTCCGCCTGCCAATGCAGGGGACACGGGTTCGAGCCCTGGTCCGGGAGGATCCCGCGGGCTGCGGAGCGGCTAAGCCCCTGAACCACAGCTGCTGAGCCTGCGCTCTGGAGCCCGTGAGTCACAACTGCTGAAGCCCGCGTGCCTACAGCCTGAACTCCACAACAGGAGAAGCCGCCGCAATGAGAAGCCTGTGCACTGCAATGAAGAGCAGCTCCCGCTCGCCGCAGCTAGGCCCGCACGCAGCAACAAAGACCCAATGCAGCCACAAATAAATAAATAAAATGTTATGAATACATTTTTTCCCACAGAGAATGTGATCGCATATGCTTCATTAAAAAAAAATCTTGGGTTAATATAGTAATACGGTAGTACAGTAATACAGCTATAATTATATGCTATAATACAGCTATGTAAAGGTGTGGTTCTAAGTTTAGTTTATTTCAGCACTTGGTTTCAGCGGCTGTCATAGATGAGGAACATGTCTGAAAAAGATACACAGCTCTCAATGGAAGACAGATTCCATGGGCTGAGTTTACCACATCCTCATGATTCTCCTTTTCCTATTCCACCCACCAATTATGCAATGGCTTTTGATGAAATTCAGCTGGTAAACAATCACCTTTCCTGATGCCAATCATTTGTTCTTTTTTTAAAAAATTTTTATTTGTTTATTTATTTATTTATTTATTTATTTATGGCTGTGTTGGGTCTTCGTTTCTGTGCGAGGGCTTTCTCTAGTTGCGGCAAGTGGGGGCCACTCTTCATCGCGGTGCGCAGGCCTCTCACTATCGCGGCCTCTCTTGTTGCGGAGCACAGGCTCCAGATGCGCAGGCTCAGTAGTTGTGGCTCACGGGCCTAGTTGCTCCGTGGCATGTGGGATCTTCCCAGACCAGGGCTCGAACCCGTGTCCCCTGCATTGGCGGGCAGATTCTCAACCACTGCACCACCAGGGAAGCCCCAATCATTTGTTCTTGCCAACCAATCAGCACTTGTTGCACTTTTGTGTTTTTAACAAATGTGTTCAAAATCCATCAAAACTCTACATTTGAAAGACATTTTCAGGGTAGATATTTTCAGTCCCAGGTTTTAAGTGTGTAGATATGGGAGGTTTTCTAGGTATGCAACTTACATCATTTTTGGCAATAAAATTACATAACAATGAAAACACAAATATCTGTTCTCCAAATGTTCTCTCCATGAACTGAGTTTCCATCCAAAGCAGTTATTTTCTCACTCATTGTTAAAATATCAACTTAACCTTGAAGAGCTATTTTGAGTGTGTTTATTATAATGGTTTTAAAAAAACAGCCACTGACTGTTAAAGGACACCACAGAAAAGGTCAGTATATTTGAAACATGTACCTTTGTGTGAAAGGAAACTATCTTTTACTTTGAAAACTCTTTTAAGGACTTTGCCAGAAAATAACCAGCTAACCTCTGTGTGGTAGGAAAGTGACAAAGGGAGTGTCACTCCCTACCTTGTTACAAAATAGAATACTATGAACATTTCAAAAGTCTAGTTTCTGTAGGATATTGGTGAATTCTATAGCAGTTTGTACATTTCAGGCGTCAATATCTTTGCTGTGAAAGGTTGCCAACTTTTTCAGTAAACAAACCTTGAAATTCACCCCCACCTTTTGAAAAAAATTCCTGTCAAAACAGCACTTCATTAGAGTAAAAAACTGCATTTCCAGTTTTTCTGTAAGGCATTTAAAAAAGATTAAATCATCTCAATACTCTGTAATGACCTATATGGAAATAGAATCTATAAAAAGAGTGGGTACATGTATATGTATAACTGATTCACTTTGCTGTACAGCAGAAACTAACACAACATTGTAAATCAACTATACTCCAATAGAAATTTTAAAAAATTAAACCAATCTTTTTTTGTTCATACTATATCTTGTTCTTTATATCTTTCCTTTAGTAGCCCACAAAAAAGTAGTTCTTTGTGGATTTCATTACTGAAACAGAATCTAGCAAATACAAAGCTGAAAATGTTAGAAAGATTTTATCCAGCTGTACAGCAAACCTCCCAAACGCTATCATTTATTCTAATACTGTTTGTCCAAATATTCAGCAGTGTTTTCTAGATGCCTTCCAACAGTATTTGCTGACAAAAGACTGGAGTTTAGTTTGTCATCATGTTGTTTCACATGGATTTATTTTGCCCATTTTTACCATGATGGGAAAAACAAGTGTTTCCCTAAAGGGATCTGTGAACTTTCTTTTTTACTTTATTTAGTATGAAACTTCAAACAAAGCTTCTAAGCATGTATCTTTACGTTTAGTGAGATTTAATAAAGTACTATATTGAAAATCACTTGATGTTAAACATTGATAAAAAAAATAGTAGAGATTTATTTTTATGTCCTGGATGCCCAGTTTTTTCATGTAAACTTAAAGAAACTATGACATACGTATAGAAAGTGCACAAATCACAAGTGTACAGCTTGACAAATTTTTACAAACTGAACACCCTTGTATAACCAGCAGCCAGGTCAAGAGATAGAATATCGGGAATTCCCGGGCGGTTCAGTGGTTAAGACTTGGCCTTTTCACTGCCGTGGCCCAGGTTCAATCTCTGGTCGGGGAACTAAGATCCTGCAAGACGGGTGGCGCGGCCAAAAAAAAAAAAAAGAATATCATAGCACCCAGAAGTCTCCTTTGTGCCCCCTCCCTTTCATTACCCCTTTAGTTCTTATTGCTGTGTAATGATTCACCCCAAAATGTAGGTGGTAGTGAAAAATGACCATTTTTTATGCTCATGGATTCTGTAGGTCAAGAATTCAGACAGGGCACATGGGGATGGCTTGTCTCTGCTCCATGACCTCTGGGGATTGTCTGGGAAGACATGATGGCTGGGGGTGTCTGGACACCTGGAGGCTGAAATCTTCTGGAGACGTCTTTCCTCATGTCCATCATTTTATGATGGCTGTTGGCTGGAATTTCAGCTGGAGCTGCTGGCCAGAACACGTATAAATGGCCTCTCTATGTGGTCTATGATCTAGCATCACTTCCACCATACTATGTTGGTCACTCAGATTCAAGTGAAGGAAACACAGACCCCTCCCCTCAAAAGGAGAATTTCCAGACATGTTTCAAAACTTCCACAAAAAGTAATCACCATCTTAATGTCTACCGCCATTGATCAGTTAAATGGATGCTTAGATTTTTTTTTAAATTATTATTTATTTATTTATTTTTGGCTGCATTGGGTCTTTGTTGCTGTGCACGGCTTTCTCTAGTTGCGGTGAGCGGGTCTACTCTTTGTTGTGGTGCGCGGGCTCTAGGCATGCGGGCTTCAGTAGTTGTGGCATGTGGGCTCAGTAGTTGTGGCTCGCAGGCTCTAGAGCGCAGGCTCAGTAGTTGTGGCACACAGGTTCAGTAGTTGTGGCGCACGGGCTTAGTTGCTCCACGGCATGTGGGATCTTCCCGGACCAGGGCTCGAACCCGTGTCTCCTGCCTTGGCAGGCAGATTTTTAACCACTGTGCCACCAGGGAAGCCCAGATGCTTAGATTTTAAAGATCTTGCTAATCATTATAGCTTCATATCATTATTAGCTAATATATCAAGGCAAAGTACACACTTAAAGTGAGTTTATTAACAAAGTGGACGTGAACCATACTTTAATTAGCTTTCTTTTTTTCCAAGTTGAACTTCTTTTTTTCTTTTCATTCCTTTTTTTTTCTTTTTTTTTTCTTTTTCTTTTTTTTTGGCTGTGCCGCACAGCTTGCAGGATCTCAGTTCCCCGACCAGGGATTGAACCTGGCCCCGGCAGTGAAAGCACCGAGTCCTAACCACTGGACCGTCAGGGAATTCCCTAAGTAGCTTTCTTGATGTTTTCTTTTTCTTTCTTTCTTTCTTTTTTTTTTTTGCTGATTTCTTATCAGAACCAATTTGTTCATTGTTTTTATTTTGGAATGGGCTGATGGAAAACTTATACTAGGAATGGGAGATGAATCAGTTCTGCCATTTTCCTGTTGCCCACTTGTACTTGTATTCTTCATAGTATCTTCATTCAGGCTGTGGTTTATTTGTCGGAATCTTTTCAAGCCACTTTTCCATTTGGGGAGGACTGGTTTAGTTAAAACCAGATGATATAATCTGCAAATTCACAACCCAACACAGACATTGCAAAACTTTTCAATAGGCTGAAAAATAAAACGAAAGAGTGTGGACGCCACCATCAAACACTTCTGTGTTGTGAAATTCCCATTCCTCCTTCAGGATACCCATCAGCAGCCATGTTACAAATAGACCAAATGAGGGTGCCAGTGTCACCGCGTGTCTTGGGTACAATACAGTTTAATTTCTTTTATTTATTTATTTTTTTAATTAGTTAATTTATTTATTTATTTATTTTTGGCTGTGTTGGGTCTTCGTTTCTGTGAGGGCTTTCTCTAGTTGCGGCAAGCGGGGGCCACTCTTCATTGTGGTGCGCGGGCCTCTCACTATCGCGGCCTCTCTTGTTGCGGAGCACAGGCTCCAGGCGCGCAGGCTCAGTAATTGTGGCTCACGGGCCTAGTTGCTCCGCGGCATGTGGGATCTTCCCAGACCAGGGCTCGAACCCGTGTCCCCTGCATTAGCAGGCAGATTCTCAACCACTGTGCCACCAGGGAAGCCCTTTTATCCTTTTGTTACAAAATAGCTTTAAATAAAAGTTGTAATATTTTCTTCCCACACCTCAATGAATCATCTTGTACTCCTCACTGTAGAGACAACTGGTTTATTGCATTTGTTCCATTTTACAAATGAGACAACCGAGGTCCCAACAGGTGAAGAAACTAATTCAAGGATACACAGCTGATACGTGATGGAGCCAGTATTCAAACAGGTCTGTTTGGCTCCAGTGCCCATGCTCCCTCTATTACAACCAAAAGATTCTGGCTCGTTCAGTGACACAGAGTTTCTGGTTTCCGACACCAGAAGGAGGGAAGACTGCTGACCTTATTCTCCCACCTAGGGGCACGTTTCCCTCTGCGCGGTCTATGGCAGAGTAGGCGTCAGGCTTAGAAGGAGGATACTGGCAAAACTGGAATCTAACCACCAGTCATCGGGCACTCACTGTGTGCAAGACCCAGAGCCGAGCACTGAATCCTCCTCCCGACCCTGTGAGGGAGCTCCAAGTGGTGTGTCCATTTTTCAGGTGACAAAATGGAGTAGATGGCCGTGCTGGCACTCCAAGCCAAAAATGGAATGACTCCCAAACCTGGGCTCTTAACCAATACCCAGTGTAGCCTCTAGTCCGACAGCCTCATAGACAGTACTGTTTCAGTAAGTACACAGTAAGAGTGAGCAGCGTGCCAGGCACTGTGCCAACTGCTTTCCAGGTATTATATCTCATTTAACTCTCACAACAGCCTCACGAGAAGGGTACTGTTAGACATTATCTTCATTTTACAGATGCAGAAACTAAGGCTCAGAGAGGTTAGGTAACTTGTCCAAGGTCACCAGGGGCTGCTAGCAAGTGGCAGGTCTTCTACCCGTCTGGCCTCCCTCCCGTCATTGCTTTGGTCAGAATCTCCCGGAGCCAGCCTTTCTTGGGGAGCCCACGTCCATCTGCCAGCATCTCCTCGTTGAGCAGATGCCGTCCAGAGAGGCCGAGAATGGTGTGGTCTGTGGACAGATGCCAGTCCAACAAGATAAGAAAGGACATTGAGAGCTTGGAAACGTTTACGCAACTTTGATACTGCTGCAGCATCCAAGTGCATGATTCATTTTTTTAAAACTTTTACAATAGTATCTGTTCACGACAGATTGGAAATTAAAAAACCAAATAACCTATCTTTCGCCACAGATAGTTTGAGAAGCACTGGTATAGACAAATCCTGTCCACTATCCATGCCCATGATCTGTCCCTGTGAGAGCAAGAGTGGTCAGTGCCGAGCCAGAGGAGGGGGTGAGTTGCCTGCAAATGGTTCCCAAAGGATTGTGGGAAAGACTTGGTTCACCCCAAGTTGAACCTGAGGCTGTCGGCTTCAAATGATAATGATGCTGGCTTGGAAGATCCAGACTCATTTTTATTTCGAGGGATCCCTCAGTAGTTCTCCAATGACTATCCATCAACAAAGGGCATCGCTGTGACATCCTCTGATCCAGAGATGCCACTGCTGTCCTCAGTTTCGATAGGCATTGCCATCTCTCCAGATATAGGACATGACCCAGTTAACTGCTGTGGGACAGGACAGGCAGTGAGGCACTGGGAACCAGAACAAGATTGTAAAGTGAGCTTTAGGGGCCTAAGCTAAAGGTCTAGGCAGGTGACCAGACTCATTTTTCCCTTCCACCTTCTGCCAGCACAGATGCTACCTATCACAGCTCTGCTTCCTCCAGGCAGCTCTAATCCTGATCACTTCCCTCTTCACAGCATCCTTGTTGCCTGTCACACCCAACATTTCATCATATAGTATCCTGAGTGGTTCTCATATGACTTACATCTCAATTTCTCATCTAGGTTAAAGGTCCCCAAAGCAATCACAGGAGAAAAGACAAGGGTTTAGCAACCAGAACTGAGGCATGATGGGATGTGGGGCTGGGCCTCAGGAGTAAGGGGGCTGCCCAGTTGTCAGAACTGAGGTCTGAAGTCAGGGCTGGTCCAGTAGTAAGGATGACCCCAGGCAGAATCCCAGAATGCTGGGCTGGAACTGCTGACATCCTTCTGAGCTAGAGCCTGGGGCTGGGCTGAGTCTGTAGCTAGAGGGTTGGTTGATCCTCAGAAAGTGGCTCCAGTCATGGAGGGGGAGAAGGAGAGTCTGGGAACCAGGCAGGACCTGAGCCTGCATTGTTCCTTGGCCTCCCATTCAAAGCCCTTTACAATGTGACCCCATCATAATGATAACAGTTAACATCTGGTGAGCACTTCCTATGTGCCAGCCACTGCTCCAAGTTTACACGTATTAGCTCATTGAATCCTCAAACTAACCTTGTGAGCAGGTTCCATTATCACCCCCATTTTACAGATGAGGAAACTAAGGCACAGAGAAGTTAAGAGGTTAAGTGACTTGCCCAAGTTTGCACAGCTAGCATGTGGTGGAGCTGGGATTCAAACCCAGGCAGTCTGGCTCAAGGGGCAGATGTTCAGCCAAAAGCCTATGCTCTGAAATATTTGCCTCGTGATAGGGGGCTTCAATGCCTTAACCTGAAGGATTGGCTCTAATGGTGGAGATCTCAGACATGCAGGAGCCTGATAGGGGAGAAAACTCTGATCTTGGAGACTTTAAATTAGAGGCACACTCACCTCTGCCATCTGAACCCTAAGTTTCATGACGGCTCCTCTGTGAGACCGTATCTGTCTCTTACATGAGATAAGTGAGGGAAGAGAATCCCCTGCCTGGGTTTGTGGTATCTTTCTTTTCTTTTCTTTTTTTGGCCACGCCACGCTGCGTGCAGGATCGTAGTTCGCCAACCAGGGATCAAACCCATGCCCCCTGCAGTGGAAACGCGGAGTCCTAACCACTGGACTGTCGGGGAAGTCCCTGTGGCATCTTTCTAAATGACCCAAGGCCTCCAAGCCATGGCCTTAATGTTTCAATGGCCCTTGTACGGGCTGAGGCTGAGTTCACCTGAACGTTGTTTCCACTCAGATGGGCAGAGCCTGGTGAGATCTCAACTTGAAGCATTTTTGGTAGTATTTTGTATTGTGCCTCTTTGTCATTCATTCTGTTTCTGGAGATCAAGAAATAGGGCCTGTGCCTTTACTGGCACTGAGTCTGTCATCATCTGTGTATTCTGTGGCTTTGGGGAAACCATACTCTGTTTTCTTTCTTTTTTTTTTTAAATTGAGGTATAGTTGATGTATAATATTATATGTTTCGGGTTTACAACCTAGTGATTCACAGTTTTTAAAGGTTATACTCCAAAGATAGTTACTATAAAAGATATTGGCTATATTCCCTGTGCTGTACAATATATCCTTGTAGCTTATTTATTTTATACATAGTAGTTTGTGCCTATTAATCCACTACCCCTATCTTGTCCCTCTCCCCTCTGTCTCCCCACTGATAACCACTAGTTTGTTCTCTATATCTGTGAGTCTGTTTCTTTTTGTTAAATTCACTAGTCTGTTGTATTTTTTAGATTCCACATATAAGTGAGATCATACAGTATCTGTCTTTCTCTGTCTGACTTATTTCACTAAGCATGATACCCTCTCTGTCTACTTTCACCTATCATTAGGGCAGGTGTGGGCAGTCCCTCATGACTGGTCTACTTAGAGCATGATCCCTTTGTTCGATGTGCTGGGGGTCTGGTCAAGGTTGGTAGAGGGGCAAGGAGGACCTCAAGCTGGGCACAGGCTTTCAAGAGAAGACACTGTCCCTGGGTCAGCTCTTCCAGTGGGTGGCTAGGGAAGAGCAGGGAAAGGGAGAAGGAGAGAGCATCACGGCTGGTCGCAGTGCCACTGCTAATGGATTTGCGTGCCATCTTTGGCATGCATGCCACAGGTTGCCAATCCCTGGAAGAAAAACAACCCTGCCTGGCCCTGCCAGGACAGTTGAGGGATCGAGGTCAACTGCCTTTTGGGTGCACTAAGACCCTGGAGCCGCCAGTTCAGTAATACCTATCCCGGGGTGGTTCCCATTCTTTTGGAAGTTTAGCTGCTCCCTGAAGGCACAAGGAAGAACCCGCCCCAGTTTGGCCACCCTTTCCAGTTGGCCAGCTGGCATCATCAGGAGTTCTGTTCCTAGGGTCCCCTGGCAGCCAGTTTGGCAAGAGCGGGCTGGGAAGAATAGTCAGTTGATTTGTTTCCTGTCTACCAGACGCTCAGAGCTGCTGGAAATCCAGGCGGATGCAATAACCCGACATGGTTTCATTCATCAAGATCCAGAGGGAGGACATGCTCCTTCAGAAGACAGTTAGGGCCCACATGCCTAATCTAGCAAGTCAGGTAGGGTTCACATTTCTCCACACATTTCAAATTATAATTAAATGTCAGGGCTGCCTTATGCACCTCCTTCTGTGCTCATAGAACACTTGTTTCTCAGGGATCCTGGGGACAGAAGATTTTGTAAATGAACAAAACAGACCAAAAACACATATACAAGTTATTCATATTTATGAGTGAAAAACGAGTAAGACAACAGATTGATGAGGCTTCTTTTCCAAGGCAGGAATTGGATTCCAGGCTGCAGGAATGGCAGGACAGCGCCCAGAGCAAAGCGGGTGGGGACACAAGAAGAATATTGTGCTCAGTTTTTGGAACCCATCTACAGGGGTGACCAGGAGTGAAGGGACTTCAGGTGAGAAGTGATCGAAAGTTGGGAATGTTTAGCTGTTGGAGGAGAAGGCTCACAGGGAACGTGACAGCTGCCTTTAAAAAACCAGAGGGCTGGCCTGGGGGAGAGAGAGAGGGGACTTAAGGCAGAGTGGAGGAGTGGAAAATGTGGGCTATGGATTCAGGAACCCTCAGCTGAATTCATTGCTCTGCAGTTTACTAGGCCTGCTCTCTTCGGTCACTTAATCGCCTTGAGCCTCAGTTTTTTCATCGGTGCAGTGGCTTGGAAGATAATACCTTCCTCCCTGTGCTGTAAGGATCCAGTGAGAGGGGGTCTAGAAAAGAGTGCTTGAAATCTGCAAAATGCTTAGCAGTTGATATTACTGTCAGTCTCTGTGGTCCTGGAGCACAGAGCCTGGTCCAGTGGGTGAAACTGACAAAGAGGCAGACTGTGGTGCAGTACAGTTATGAAGAGGTACCTAACCGCTGTAAGGGTCATAAATGAAAATAACTGCTTTGGGTAGTAGTCAGTTCATCATCACTGGAGATGTTCAAGCAAAAAAATGCTGGACCAGCATTTTCTGGGAGGCTGTGTGGGGGAATTACTGCATATGGAAGAAAGTTGGAGTAATCACCTCTAAGGGCTTTTCCAACCCTTAGGGTTGAAGATTCTCTACTGAGTTTCTGCCAAGACCTGTTGGCACTCGATGCCATTCCCTCTCACTTACCTCAGGACCTTGCTCCAGCAGTTGCCCTCTCTCTCCTGTGTCATTTTTTCCCTCTCTACTGGATCTTTTCTATCACCACACAAATATGCTGTTTAAGCTCCAATCGAAGAAAAAGAAAAATGGTTTCCTCTAGCTATTGCCCCATTTCTCTCCTTCCCCTTTTCTAACACTTTCAAAATCATGATCTGCATTTGCTTCTGCCCACCCAGTCTTTGTCCTTCAACTCTCTCTTTTACATACTCTCTAAACTGGCTTTTGTCCCCTCCACTCCACCAAAGTTGTTAAGATCACTGTGAGGTAATAGAGAAAATATATATTGCTCTCTGTCCTGGTTCCTGGCACAGAGCTCCTAAAAACCTCACAATTTCCTAAGTGATAAGAATACTAGGAGCATCTCTTGTTCTAACATCTGTCTTTGACCCCATCCCTGACACAGGGCTCTTAAAACCGTTATAAATTGCTAAGTGAGAAGAGCAATGAAGAACGTCTTTTGTTCTACTGAGGTGATTCTGGGTGGGCTCTTGGATGGCTCCTGGATGGGGGCTGATCACCAGAAAGACCAAGCCATGATTAAAATCTTGGGATTTTCAGCTCCCCCCACATTCTCCAGAGAAGAGAGAGGACCTGGAAATGGAGTTAATCATGGATCATGCCCATAAAATTTATGAAAGCCTCCATGAAATCCCAGTAGTAGGGGGTTCGGGGAGCTTCCAGGTTGGTGAACACATCCATACAGGGAGGATGACACATCCCAGCTCCACAGGGACAGAAGCTCCTGCACTTGGGACCCTCCCAGACCTCAGCCTATGTATCTCTTCATCTGGCTGTTCTGTAGCCTTTATCATATCCTTTGATAGACTGGTAAATGTGTCTCCCTGAGTTCTGTGAGCTGCTCTAGAAAATTAATCAAACCAGAGAAGGGGGTCATTGGAACCTCTGATCTATAGCTGGTTGGTCAGAAGCATAGGTGATAACCTTGGCTTGTGACTGGCATCTGAAGTTGGGTGTGTGTGTGGCAGTCTTGTGGAACTGAGCCCTTAACCTGTGGAATCTAATGCCATCTCCAGGTAAATAGTGTCAGAATTGAGTTGAATTGGACACCCCACTGGTGTCCGAGAATTGCTTGTTGGTGGGGGGAACACCCCCCAACACACACACATTTGGTGACCAGAAGTGTCAGAAGTGAAATGTTCTCTTTGTAGGTAAAGGAGACATACAGGGAAGAAACACACAGTGGGGAAGAACTGGGTTTTTCCCTACATATGAAGGAAAAAGACTGAGGTTTTCCCTATATGATCATCAACAACTTACATGCTACCCAATCCAAGGATCAGTTTTCTCCATCTTCCTGTGACTGGTCCCATCTGCATAACTGGCGAAGTTGACCTCTTCTTCCTCCTCCTCCAGGACACCACACTCTCTGGCTTTTCTCCTGCCTCCCTGGTTCTCAGACTCCTTGGCAGTTTCCTCCTCATCCCCTGACTTGTAAATCGTGGAGTGCCCCAGGGCTGTGTCTTCAGATCTCTGTTCTTTCCTAGTGTTTCCTAGTGATCTCATCTAGACCATGGCTTTAAATATGTACTGGATATGGTTCTTGCCTCTGTATACTGGACAACTCCCACAGTCATAGTTCCAGCAGGGACCTCTATCTTTTTTTTTTAATTATTGTATTGGAGTATAGTTGATTTACAATGTTGTGTTAATTTCTGCTGTACTTTAAAGAGATTCAGTTATACATATATGTACATTGTTTTTCATATTCTTTTCCATTATGGTTTATCACAGGATATTGAATATAGTTCCCTGTGCTATACAGTAGGGCCTTTTTTAAAAAATTTATTTTATTTTTATTTATTTTTGGCTGTGTTGGGTCATCGTTACTGCGCGTGGGCTTTCTCTAGTTGTGGCGAGCGGGGGCTACTCTTCGTTGCTGCGCGCGGGCTTCTCACTGCGGTGGCTTCTCTTGTTGCAGAGCACGGGCTCTAGGTGCCCAGGCTTCAGTAGTTGTGGCGCACGGGCTTAGTTGCTCCGCGATGTGGGATCTTCCCAGACCAGGGATCAAATCCGTGTCCCCTGCATTGGCAGGCGGATTCTCAACCACTGCGCCACCAGGGAAGCCCTACAGTAGGACCTTGTTGTTTATCCATTCCGTATGTAATAGTTTGCTAATCCCAAGCTCCCAATCCATTCCTGCCCCACACCCCTCTCCCTTGGCAACTACAAGTCTGACCTTTATGTCTGCGAGTCTGTTTCTGTTTCGTAGGTAAGTTCATTTGTGAGGGGCCTCTACCTTGAACTCCACACCTGTGTAACCAAAGGCCTCCTTGGCATCGCCGCCTGCATGTCTTGTTGCCACATCACATTTAGCAGGCTTAGCACCACATCCTCGATGCCTCCCCCCAGACCTGCTCCTCCCACAATCTTCTTCATTTCCAAAATGGAGACTCCATGCTTTCAATCACTCAGACCAAAAACCTTGGGGTCATGACGGGGTTCAGGGCAGGCCACCCCCAAATATACCACTTTGGTATATTAATTATTTTGAACTAAAGTTATCTGAGAAACAGCCAGTGCAGAAAGGACACTATGACCCTCCTCTCTGTCCTCCGGAAAACAGGAAATACATCTCCCATGGGAAAGGTCCTCTCCCTGCACCAGGAGGTAGAGAGACATCCTTATTGCCAGAGATAAGGAGGTTTCTTCAGCTCTTAGAACAGTGCCTGGCACAGGGTAAGTGTTATGTAAGCAAACTCTGCTTAGTTTCTTCACCGATTAGTACCCAAGCCTAAGTTTCTTTGTCTTGTTAGTTCTTCACACATTTATTGTTTCTTTGTCTAAAAGGTATAAAATCTGCCTGCTTTAGTCATTTCTTTGAGCCTCATATTTCTATGAATTTCTGTAAGTACCAAATTAAAATTTGATTTTCTCCTGTTAATCTGTCTCACTTCAATTTAATGACTAGACCAGCCAGAAGAACCTAGAAGGATAGAGGAAAGTTTTTTCCTCCCCAACAGTCATTACGCATCCCACAGCAAATCCCTCAGCAAATCCCGTCAGCTCTATCTGCAACGGGTACCCAGAACCCAGCCACTTCTCACTTCTCGGTAAGACATAAATCAGATCACATAACTTCTCTGCTCAGAACTGCCCAATGGCTACATTTTACTCCAAAGCCAAAGCCAAAGTCCTCATCTCCAACTGTTCTCCCCATCACTCACCCTGCTCTGGGAATCACTTGACCTTTCTGTTATTCATTTAACATGCCAGCCAAGCTCCTGGCCTGGAATGCTCTTTCCCCAGATGTCTGGTTGGCCTGCTCACTCATCTCCTGCAGATCTTCTTGGTGAGGCCTTCCCTGACCATTCTGTTTAAAATTGCAGCCCCTCCTGCCATCCCCTCTCTTTTACTTTCCCTTCTCTGCTTCCCTGCTTTACTTTTCTCCTCAGGACTCATTATCACCTAGCGTACTATATGTTTTACTCACTTATTTTATTCGCCCCCTTAGAATGTAAGCTCCATGAGGGCAGGGATTTTTGTGTTGTACACTGAAGTCTCTCCAGCTCTTAGAACAGTGCCTGGCACAGGGTAAGTGCTCAATAGATGTTTGTTAATCTCCCAGACGGACTGGTAAGTGACAAATGCAAGTTGCAGAACAACAAGAATCAGTGTGATCTAATTTATGTAAAAGAATACCCACAAAGCACCACTCTGTGCCTGTATATATTCATGCATATGGATGTCAATGCATGGAATAGGCTCTGGAAGGATCACACCAAAGCCCTAACAGTGGTTATAACTAGGGCTCTTCTCAATGGGCCCGGGAATGGGAGAGGGGTGTCCAAGGAGATTTTAGTCATACCTGTAATGTTTTCTCTTTTTTCCCAAGGAAAATGTATCCCTGTATTACTTTTGTGGGATTCAAAAGAAATAAAAATGAATCAATTAAAAGTTATATTTTGCAATAGTTTCTGGAAAGTGAACAGAAGAGTTTAAAGGACTCAGTAGTACTAAAAGCCATTCTCAGGGCTGGGGCATCTAGGAGGCACCCCTCCCCCACTCCCTTCCTACCCCCCCCCCCCCCGTAAGACACATGATTTTTGTTTGTTTGTTTGTTTGTTCTGGCCACACCGTGCAGCTTGTGGGATCTTAGTTCCCCTACCAGGGATTGAACCCGGGCCTTCACAGAGTCCTAACCACTGGACCGCCAGGGAATTCCTTTTTTTAAACAATTTATTTATATTTTATTTATTTTATTTTGGCTGCGTTGGGTCTTCGTTGCTGCGCGGTCTTTCTCTAGTTGCAGTGAGCAGGGGCTACTCTTCGTTGTGGTGCACGGGCTTCTCATTGCGGTGGCTTCTCTTGTTGCAGAGCACGGGCTCTAGGCGCGCGGGCTTCAGTAGTTGTGGCACATGGGCTCTAGAGCACAGGTTCAGTAGTTGTGGTGCACGGGCTTAGTTGCTCGGTGGCATGTGGGATCTTCCTGGACCAGGGCTCGAACCCGTGTCCCCTTCACTGGCAGGCAGATTCTTAGCCACTGCGCCACCAGGGATGTCCCAAGTTACTCATTCTTAAACTAGGGATACCTGCTTCCCAATATCACACCTTCTTCATATAGTTTTCTTGATAATTAAGTGCATTAACTAAGGTAATAGGTAAAATGCTTGGCATAAAGCAAGTGTTCATATGTTAAATATTATTACCATATAAAGAACCAAGGGAATAGTTATTTGAATACCTATTGTGTGTCAAGCACTTTGAATCCTTAGAGCAGTCAAGTGAGGAATGATGACAAATTAAATGAGAGATTGAATGCCAGATTAGAGGTTAAAGAACATGGCCAAAGCCAAGTAGCTAGCCACAGCAATAGCAGCTAATGTGAAGCAGGCACTAATTATGGGCCAGGCACTCACTGTTCCAAGTTGCATGAATTATCTCACTTCTTACAGAAGTCCTCTGGAGTGGGTACTATGATTATGCCCATTTGTCAGAAAGGGAAACTGAGGCACAACAAGTAACTGACCCAATGTCACTGCTTTTCCCTAAGGTTGGCTCTGTCTTCTTGATCTCCAATTCCCAAGTAAACCCTTATCAAATAATCATCAACGGATATTTATTGTATGCCAACTATTTACAAGACATCGTGTTGAGCACAGTGAAGACTTGCACTGTTACTGAGGGACATAAAGGAAGACCTGAATGTTTGGAGGGATGCACCATGTTCAGGAATGGAAAGACTCAATATCATAAAGATGTCAGTTCTGGCATACAGAATTCATAGTTGTGAGATAATAAAAAATATAAGTATTTGGCTCTGGCCCGGTTGCTGGCACAGAGCTTCTGAAACCCTGTAATTTCCTAAGTGATGAGAGCACTAGGAGCATCTTTTGTTCCAATATTTGGTTTTTAACCCTGGTTTCTGACACAGAGCTCCTGAAACCCTTGTAATTACCTGGGTGGTAGGAGTGTCTTTTGTTTTCATGAGGCGACTCTGGGTGGGCTCCTGGATGGCTCCTAGATGGGGGCTGGTCACCAGAAAGACCAAGCCATGATTAGAAGCTTGGAATTTTCAGCCCTTGTCCCCTATTCTCTTGAAGAGGGAGAAAGGCTGAAAATGGAATTAATGTTCAATCATGACTATGTGATGGAGCCTCCACGAAATCCCAATAGTATGGGCTTCGGAGAGCATCCAGATTGGTGAAGAGTTGGAGATGCCGGGAGAGTAGTGCAGCTGAAGAGGACATGGAAGCTCCACCCCCTTCCCACATAACTCGCCCTGTGCATCTCTTGCATCTGGATGTTCATCCGTATCCTTATCATATCCTTTAATAAAACTGGCAAATGTAAGGAAGTGTCTCTCTGAGTTGTATGATGACCTGTTCTAGCAGATTAATTGAACCTGAGGAGGGGGTCATGGGAACCTCTGATTTATAGCCGACTGGTCAGAAGCATAGGTAACCTGAACTTGCAATTAGCATCTGAAGTCGGGGTGGGGGGCATCTTGTGATACTGAACCCTTAACCTGTGGGATCTGACACGATCAAATTGTATCAGAACTGATGTGAGGGAGTTCCCTGGTGGCCTAGTGGTCAGAATTCTCTGGGCTTTCACTGCCATGGCCTGGTCGGGGAACTGAGATCCCACAAGCCACCTGGCACGGCCAAAAAAAAAAAAAGAATTGATTTGAATTCTCAGTCACCCTGCTGGCGTCCAAGAATAGCTTGTTGGTGTGGGGAAGCACCACCCCACACACACATTGGATTTGTGTCCAGAACTGAAATAATAGCTAATGAGGGTTTAAAAAAATGTTGTGCCAGACTATAAATACTGTTTTGCAATATTTTTTCATTTAACATTATATCTGAGTTCACTCCCTTTCAGTGCACATATAGATACACATACAGAGTCAGTGCTTTAGAAGGATGTATGTCAAACACTGGTTACCTCTAGGGATGAGACTAGGTTTGGAGATGACTGATGAAAGGGAACTTTTACTTTATTCTTTTGTTTTTGTTTTCTTTTTAAAATAAGAATGGATTCATGGGGGGGACTTCCCTGGTGGCGCAGTGGTTAAGAATCTGCTTGCCAATGCAGGGAACATGGGTTTGAGCCCTGGTCCAGGAAGATCCCACATGCCGCGGAGCAACTAAGCCCGTGCGCCACAACTACTGAGCCTGCGCTCTAGAGCCTGTGAGCCACAACTACTGAAGCCTGCATGCCTAGAGCCTGTGCTCCGCAACAAGAGAAGCCACCGCTGTGAGAAGCCTGTGCACCGCAGCGAAGACCCAGAGCAGCCAAGGAAATAAAAATAAAAATAAATAGAAGACATTTAAAAAAAAAAAGAATGGATTCATGTAGGATGGACCTAGAGATTATCATACTGAGTGAAGTAAATCAGACAAAGACAAATATCATATGATATCGCTTATATGTGAATCTTTAAAAAAGGCTACTAATGAATCTATCTACAAAACAGAAACAGAGTCACAGATGTAGAAAACACACTTATGGTTACCAAGGGGGAAGGGGGAGGAGGGATAAATTGGGAGATTGGGATTGACATATACACACTACTATATATAAAATAGATCACTAATAAGGACTTACTGTATAGCACAGGGAAATCTACTCAATACTCTGTAATGACCTATATGGGAAAAGAATCTAAAAGAGAGTGGGTATATGTATATGTATAACTGATTCACTTTGCTGTACAGCAGAAACTAACACAACAGTGTAAATCAACTATACTCCAATAAAAATTAATTTAAAAGAAAAAAAAGAATGGATTCATGTATTACTTGTGCCATTAATAATAAATTTACATTTTAAGACTTGAACTCAAAAAGACAGATTTCTTCAATGTTTCCACTCTGTTGTCCATATATCTTTTGCATCTGCTTTCATTCAATTCATTCTTTCACTCAGTTATCATTGAGCAACTACTGCATGCATGGCAGTGTGTTAGACACTGAGAGTATATGAGAAATTTAAAATATGATTTGGTTTCTCTAGATTGACAGCTTTAAATCTGTGTAGGAGAATTGCAGGGCAATCCCTCCCTCAAAGAAATAAAACCAGCATCTGATGGATAAGATCAGACATTAAAAAAATAAGTTAGGGGCAAAATATTTCCCAGGCCCAAAGCAGGAAGAGTGAGAAATTGATTATAACTGAACAGAGAGTTATAAGCTAAAGAAAGTCTGTGTCCACCGGAAGGAGAGCGGTCAACATTAGACACAGAGAAACAGGAATTGGAGAGAAAAACATTTGGCAGGGCCCACCCCGTGCTATCAAGTCTGAGGTCCCCACTCAGCTTCTTGAAATGTCTGGGCCCCTTGTCAGGTGTAGGTCTGAATCCCCACACGCTGCCCGCAGCCCAGGAGTGGGACAGGGCGAGGCAGGGCCCCGACTGGGGTTCTGCAGCTAGAGAAGCTTAGCAGGAAGAGTGAAGGAGCAAGTCCAAACTGAAATCCATGAGAAAGGGGCTGTAGACTAAGCCTCCATGGGCAAATGCTGAAACAGAGGGTCAGACCCCAGACTTCAGATGGATGTAAAGCTGGGTCGTGGAGCTGAGAGTTTACTGTCAGCCGGGATCACGGTCAGGTGAGGCTAAGTCATACACAAGCAGGGAAGGTCCAGCACAATGGGATCAACAGTCTTGGAGTGGATGCTTCGGGCACTAGGTGTGTCAGGCCATTTTAAGGCAGCGTATTCTGGGCAGGCAGTATATCACTGCAGTGGAGATGAAAGCGTCGGTGCTTGCTGTCTTTGGACATTAAAGTCATCCAGCTAAGCCCTTTGCTCTGGCTCTATGGTCACGAAGCAACCTTCTGATTAAAATGTGAGCCCTCACGTAGATCTGCCTCCCGGGAGATAATGGGCTGGCTAGCCAACATGAATGGGCCTTCTCTCTTGGTCTCTATTTCTCGTTGTAATGTTTTTTTCTAACTAAAATATACTTTATGATGTTCTCTTATTACAAAAGTAATAGATACTAACTGCAGAAGATATAGACAAGCAAAAAGAGAGCATAAAGGTCACCCATAGTCCCACAATCTGGAACAACTATGGTTAATACTTTTGTGATTATTAGTTCAGATCCTCTTTATTATGTATATTTATCTACAGTACATATGCATATGGTCATATATGCATATTTACCTTTGGTATTCTATCTTTAGTTTTCTTTTTTTGGTTTGAAATTTCTTCGATTAGGCAAGTGATAACATGAGTACATTTTTATAAAAGATTTTAACACAATATAGAACTACATAGGGTAAGATGGGAAAGACCCGAGAAAGCAACTCAGAATAAATAGCTTCATATTTATCATTGCAGTTCTTTTTCTATGAATTTAGATATCTATACTCCATACTATTAAAATAGAAAACCCAGGATCCTTCCATGATGCTTTTTTTTTTAATTATATTTTTTTACAGTTTTTTTTGATGTGGACCATTTTTAAAGTCTTTATTGAATTTGTTACAATATTGCTTCTGTTCTAGGTTTTGGTTTTTTGGCTGTGAGGCATGGGGGATCTTACCTCTCCAACCAGGGATCGAACCTGCACCCCCTGCATTGGAAGGTGAAGTCTTAACCACTGGACCGCCAGGGAAGTCCCCATGATGCTTTTTAGTAAGTGCTTTTTTTTTTTTTAACTGGTTATTTTTACTAAAGATTCTACCATGAACTTCTCATCATGTTGATAAACACAATTTACATGATCTTTTTTTTTTTGGCCACGCCACTTGGCTTGTGGGATACTAGCTCCCTGACCAGGGATCGAACCGGGTCCCACAGCAGTGAAAGCACCGAGTCTTAACCACTGGACCACTAGGGAATTCCCAATTTACATGATCATTTTTAATCACCGCACAGTATTCCATGGTATGAATGCACCGTGATTTATTTAACTAATATTCTGTGTTTGAACATTTCAGTTGTTCTTCATCCTTCTCCTGTTATAAACAGTGTTTCAATAGCTATCCTCCTGTGTACACCATTATGCACACGAGTGATCATTTTCTTGGAATAAATTTTCATGAACAGAATTGTGGAGTCCAACAGTGTAAACATTTGAAGCCCCAATTGCCATCCACAAAGGACACAGCAATCTACACACCCAGCACCAGGATATGAGAGTGCTCATTTTCCTCAACCCTTGCCCACACTGGGTATTTTAACCTTTGCCAATCTATGAACACAGTAGGGTAGGTCATTGTTGCTTTAATTAGCATTTAAAATTGTTCCTGAGGTTTATTTATTTATTTAACAAATATAATTCAGCACCTACTATGTGCCCAACACTGTATTTGGCACCAGAGATACAATGGTGAACAAAAATAGCCACAGATGTTGATCTTATGGAGCTTACAAGCTAATGAAAGAGACAGACATTAATCAAATGATTCCATAAATAGAAAAAAACTGCAACTGTGATAAGGGTCATGGAAAAGTACAAAGAGCTCTAAGAGCATAAAATAGGGCACTCGGGCCATCAGGGAAGGCTTCCCTGAGGAAATGACGATAAAGTTGGTAACTGAAGGGAGAGTTGGGGTCACCAGGTGAAGCAGGGAAGGAAGCATCCATAGAGGGAACAGCACGTGCAAAGATCCTGTGGTAGGAGGGAGCATGGTGAGGCACTTGAAAGCAGTCCAGTGGACTTGGAGCACAAAAGGAGAGGTCAGAGAGATAGGCAGAGGCTAGGATATTTGGGCTGGTCAAGTGGGTTAAGGATTTTGGTCTTTATCTTAAGTGCAGAGGGAACTCATTGAAGAGTTTAAAGCAGGAGGATGACATGATAGATTTGCAGTATGAAAAGATCACTGTGGCTCCAGTGTAGGGAATAGATTGGCAGGGAACCTGAGTGCATACAGATAGACCATCCAAGAGGGCAGTAGTTGAGATGAGTGCTGATGAGAGTGGCTTGGAGCAGCGGGTTTTGTAGATGCAGAGCAACTCACGGATACAAACTGGTAGTATCAGGACAGATACTATGTAGGGAGCTAAGAATCAAGCCGAAAACGAATCGTCACCAAGTCCTGGCCTATTTCCGCCTGGAATCTCTCTTGCTTCTATTCCATAAACCCTGTTCCAGCTCAGGCCCATTCCTCTCCTGCCCAGACCATGCACCAGTCACTTCCGTGGCCTCTCACCTCCAGTTTCTTTTCTGCACCTGTCATCACAGAGATTTTTCTTTATAACAGCTTTACTGAGATATAATTCACATACCATACAATTCACCTTTTTAAAAGGTACAGTTCAATGGCTTTTAGTATTTCACAGATATGTGCAAACATCACCACTTATCTAATTTTAGAACATTTTCACCACCTCAAAAAGAAACCCCAATAGCCATTAGCAGTCACTCCCCATTCTCTTCCAACCTTCCCAGCTCTTGGCAAATACTAATATACTCTCTGTCTCCGTAGATTTCCCTATTCTGGACACTTCATAACATTAGAATCATACAATACATGTTCTTTGGTGACTGGCTTCTCTCACTTAGCATCATGTTTTCAAAGTTAATTCATGTTGTAGCATGTATCAGTACTTTATTCCTTTTTTTTTTTTTTTTTTGCACGGCATGCGGGATCTTCTTTCCCTGACCAGGGATTGAACCCATGCCCCCCTGCAGTGGAAGCATGGAGTCTTAACTACTGGACTGCCAGGGAAGTCCCAGTACTTTATTCCTTTTTTTTTTTTTTTTATATATATTTTTTAAAGGAACTCCTTTATTTATTTATTTATTTATGGCTGTGTTGAGTCTTCGTTTCTATGTGAGGGCTTTCTCTAGTTGTGGAAAGTGGGGGCCACTCTTCATCGCAGTGCGCGGGCCTCTCACTATCCCAGCCTCTCTTGTTGTGAAGCACAGGCTCCAGACGCGCAGGCTCAGTAGTTGTGGCTCACGGGCTTAATTGCTCCGCGGCATGTGGGATCTTCCCAGACCAGGGCTCGAACCCGTGTCCCCTGCATTGGCAGGCAGATTCTCAACCACTGTGCCACCAGGGAAGCCTTTATTCCTTTTTATTGCAGAATAATATTCCATTGCCTAGATATACCACATTTTAGTTATCTATTCATCAATTGATGGACATTTGGGTTGTTTCAACTTTTTGGCTATTATGATTCATGCTGCTATGAACATTCATGTACTAGCTTTTGAGTGGACATATGTTTTCATTTCTCTTGGGTTTATATCTAGGAATGGAATTGCTGGGTCATATGGTAATTCTGTGCTTAACATTTGGGCAACTGCCAGACTGCTTTCCAAAGTGGCTGCACCCTTATATATCACCACCAGCTGTGAATAAGGGTTTCAATTTCTCCACTTTCTTGCCAACACTTGTTATTATATGTCTTTTTGATTGTAGCCATCCTAGCAGGTGTGAAGTAGGTGTATCTCGGGGTTTGAAGTGCATTTCACTGAAGGCTAATGATGTTGAGCATCTTTTCATAAAATTATTGGCCACTTGTCTATCTTCTTTGGAGAAATGTCTATTCAGATCCTTTGCCTATTTTTTTTACCTTTTTTTTGAGGTATAATTTTTATTGAAGTATAAGTGACATATAACATTATATTAGTTTAGGTATACAACATAATGATTTGATGTTTGTATGTATGGTGAAATGATCACCATTATAAGTCCATCGCCACACATAGTTACAAATTCTTTGCCCATTTTTAAACTGAGTTATTTTTCTTTTTATTTTTGAGTTGTAAGAGTTCTTTACATATTTTAGTTTTGTCTCTTATCGGATACATGATTTGCAAATACTTTCTCCCATTCTGTGGGATGTCTTTTCCCTTTCTTGTTGGTGTCCTTTAAGGCACAAAAGTTTTTAATTTTGATGAAGTCCAGTTTATCCGTTTTTTCTTTTCTTGCCTGTAGTTTTGATGTCATACCGAAAGAATCCATTACCTCATACATGGTCACAAAGATTTACTCTTATGTTTTCTTCTAAGACTTTTATAGTTTTAGCTCTTACATTTAGGTCTTTGATTCATTTTCAGTTGACTTTTATATATGGTATGTGGTAGGGGTCCAACTTCATTCTTTTGCATGTGATATCCTGTTGTCCCAGCATCATTTGTTTATTTATTTATTTTCCCAGTTTTATTGAGATATAATTGACATACGTCACCGTATAAGTTTAAAGTGTACAGCATAATGGTTTGACTAATATATATTGTGAAATGGAATTGTTTTCTTAATTTCATTTTTGAATGTTCACTTCAAGTAGATAGAAACACAACTGATTCTTGTGTGTTCATCTTGTATTCTGCAACTTTGCTTAAGTCATTTATTAGTTCTAATAGTTTATAGTGGATTCCTTAGGGTTTTCTGTATATAAGATCATGTCATCTGCAAATAGAGATAGTTTTACTTTTTCCTTTCTAATCTGTGCATCTTTTATTTTATTTTCTTGCTTAATTGCCCTGGCTAGAACTTCCAGTACAATGTTGGATAGAAGTGGTGAGAGTAGACAGTTTTGTCTTGTTCTCGATCTTGTGGGGAAAGCAGGCATTCTTTCACCATTAACCATGATGTTAGCTGTGCATTTTTCATACATGCCCTTTATCAGCATGAGGAAGTTCCCTTCTATTTCTAGTTTATTTTATCATAAAGGAGTATTGAATTTTTCAAATGCTTTTCCTGCATCTATTGAAGTGATCTTTTTTGGTTTTTATTCTATTGATATGGTGTATTACATTATTAATTTTCAGATGTTAAACCAACCTTGCATCCCTGGGATAAATTCCACTTTGTCATGGAGTATAATCTTTTTTAAATGTTGATGCATTTGGCTCGCTAGTGTTTTGTTGATGATTTTTACATCTATATTCATAAGAGATATTGGTTTTTTTTCTTGTGATATCTTTGTCTGGCTTTGGTATCGAATACCACTTTATTCATGTTTCCCTCTAAGCACTGCTTTAACTTCATCCCACAAATTTTAGTATATTGTGCCATCATTTTTATTCATCACAAAGCATTTTCTAATTTCCCTTGTTATTTCTTCTTTGACCCATGGTTATATATGAGTGGTTCAATTTCTACATATTTGTGAATTTCCCTAATATTTTTCTGTTATTTATTTCTAATGTTACTCTATTGTGGTCAGAGAACATACTTTGTAAGATTTCAATCTTTTAAAATTTACTGAGGCTTGTTTTATGGCCTAGTATATGGCTTTATCTTGTAAAATGTTCCATGGTCACTTGAGAAGGAGGTGCATTCTGCTATTGTTGGGTGGAGTGTTCTATAGATATCTGTTAGGTCTAGTTAGTTTACAATGTTGTTCAAGCTTTATATTTCCTTTGAAAAATCTTTTCCCCATTTCTTTATTCCATTTGGGGGGTTTGTTATTGGATACACACAGAGATCTTTTTAATATCCAGATCTGATTTTGTCCCTCCTCTGTTTGGATGCTTTGGCTTCTCAGCTACTACAAGATAGAGAAAACTCCTCAACAGGGCACTCAAAGCAATGATCTGGCTACTGGTAATTCCCAGTCCTCTCAAATTCTGACTTCCAGACACAATGAATACCTTAGAGTTCCTTGAACCCACAGTGATATTTCTTCTTTCTGTTCTTTGCATGCACTATTATTTTTGCCTAGACTATCTCCAATCTCAACTGTCCCTTTCCCAGCTAACTCTTACTCATGGTTCAAGGCCTAGGAAATCTTTCCAAACCTCCATCTGATTAACTTGTTGCTCTTCTGTTGTCTCTCAGTACCCTGTGCTTACTGACCTCTGCTTACTGCACAGCACGTCTCTTCTAAAAAACAATTGAAATTTGTCTGTCTCCCTCATCAGACTGGAAGCTCCCTGAGGGCAGGAAGCTTCAGGGAGCTTCCAGTCTGGTAGGTCATCTCTATTTCTCCAGCACCCATCAAAGATTGGGCTGAGCAAAGAGGGGAGTGTCAAGTTTTATTGAATAAACAAAAAAGTGTCCAGTCTGCACTCTTGCACAAGCCAGTGGGTTTATGACACTATTAAATGAAGAGGCAAGAGAAGAGTTTGTATATACTGGTCATAGCTCTATAAAAACAGATGCGGGCTTTGAACATTTAAGAGATATTTAGGAGATGAAATAGATTGGTTTTGGTAACAGATTGATATGGGGGTTGAGGAACAAGGACATATCAAGGATGTCTCCTGGGCTGCAGCGTGAGGCTACTGAGGCCATTTTTCAGCCTACCATGCTTGCACTCGATAAAGCAGTCTTCTGACTCAAGTCCTGAGCTACCGCCTCACTTCAAAAAGGCATTGGTGGAGGTATGTTGTCCTTTTTGTTATCACAAGCCATGTGGCTGACAGGGTCTTGGTGTTCTGGTCTGGTGTCAGGCCTGAGCCTCTGAGGTAGGAGAGCTGAGTCCAGGACATTGGACCACCAGAGACCTCCTAGCCCCATGTAATATCAGTCAGCGAGAGCTCTCCCGGAGATATCCGTCTCAGTGCTAAGACCCAGCTCCACCCAACGGCCAGCAAGCTCCAGTGCTGGACACCCCATGCCAAACAACTAGCAAGATAGAAACACAACCCCACCCATTAGAAGAGAGGCTGCCTAAAATCATAATAAGTTCACAGACACCCCAAAACACACCACCGGATGCAGCCCTGCCCACCAGAAAGACAAGATCCATCCTCACCCACCAGAACACAGGCACTAGTCCCCTCCACCAGGAAACCTACACAAGCCACTGAACCAACCTCACCCACTGGGGACAGACACCAAAAACAATGGGAACTACGAACCTGCAGCCTGTGAAAAGGAGACCCCAAACACAGTAAGTTAAGCAAAATGAGAAGACAGAGAAATATGCAGTAGATGAAGGAGGAAGGTAAAAACCCACCAGACCAAACAAATGAAGAGGAAAGAGGCAGTCTACCTGAAAAAGAATTCAGAGTAATGATAGTAAAGATGATCCAAAATCTTGGAAATAGAATGGAGAAAATACAAGAAACGTTTAACAAGGACCTAGAAGAACTAAAGAGCAAACAAACAATGATGAACAACACAATAAATGTAATTTAAAATTCTCTAGAAGGAATCAATCAATAGCAAATAACTGAGGCAGAAGAACGGATAAGTGACCTGGAAGACAAAATAGCGGAAATAACTACTGCAGAGCAGAATAAAGGAAAAAGAATGAAAAGAATTGAGGACAGTCTCAGAGACCACTGGGACAACATTAAACGCATCAACATTTGAATTATAGGGGTCCCAGAAGAAGAAGAGAAAAAGAAAGGACTGAGAAAATATTTGAAGAGATTATAGTTGAAAACTTCCCTAATATGGGAAAGGAAATAGTTAATCAAGTCCAGGAAGCACAGAGAGTCCCATACAGGATAAACCCAAGGAGAAACACTCCAAGGCACATAGTAATCAAACTATCAAAAATTAAATACAAAGAAAACATACTAAAAACAGCAAGGGAAAAACAACAAATAACACACAAGGGGATCCCCATAAGGTTAACAGCTGATCTTTCAGCAGAAACTCTGCAAGCCAGAAGGGAGTGGCAGGACATATTTAAAGTGATGAAAGGGAAAAACCTACAACTAAGATTACTCTACCCAGCAAGGATCTCATTCAGATTCCACGGAGAAATTTAAATCTTTACAGACAAGCAAAATTAAGAGAAGTGTAGAGAATATAACAAAAGTGTTATGACTAGCCAATGTGAATTTTCACCAAATACTAGAACATACCACTTGAAGCCAGAAAGAAATAACTGAAGAACAAGTGAAAGACAGTACTACACGAAGATACAGTTTTTCTAACCCAAAGCAGTAAGAGGTGGTAGAAAGTGGGGACAGGTCTAAGGAAGGTTTGGGCAGAGTGAAGACTCAGTCCAGAGCTGCCGTTGAGGTGGAGTGCCACCCACGTTCTGTGGATGCTCTCATAGAGGCCAGCCGTCTCCTCAGAGTGGCCCCAGGAGCAGCCTGAGCCCACCCAGAAGTGTGTGTCTCCTGTGGGGAAGAAAGCTGTCTTTCGTGGAATGACCCAAATCAGCATGTCTTACTCTGGGCATTTTCACTCTTCGAGGTACGCGCATTAAAATTGACCAGCCATGAGTATGGGAAGATGTTTGTGTATCTGTTTATATCCACAGTTCTCTGACACGTGCCCCTGCCCTCCCCCTCCCCCAGACTGTGGCAGAGGAACTGATTGCACTTGATTAAGCTTTTCTCTATATATGAAAGAACACATTGAGGTTGGGGCCTGGCCCCTGCGCTGCTGCTGTGACCCTTGTCCCCACGTGGCTCATTTCCCTGTCCATGACTCTGATGTGCCCGGGGGAGCGGTGTTTCTGTCTTCTCCACGCTGTCCTGCAGTCTGTATGTGCCGACCTGAGAGAAGAGTGGCTGTAACTACAAGGGGAACCTGCCTGGGATAGTCAAGCACCTGTGCCCACGATGGCTTCTGGCCTTGAAATGAGTTAACAAAGGCAGAGGAGCTTTCTCTCCCCTTTCCTGTCCCAGTGCCACAAAATTGTCCATCCTCGGGGATAAGTAGACTAGTTGAACCACTGGAGTAGATCTTTTAGGGGAGACCCCTCCCCCACAGACCAACCCCCTCCTCCTTTTCCCCACCTCCATACTGTGTTTGGACAGGAGGGTACCGCGCTGCTCTCGGCAGCAGATACTTCGGCTTATTGAAGAGGCAGCCAGGCGTTTTGCACTAGGAAGAATCAGTGATCACTTTTCAGAAGACTTCTGTGGACCATAAATATATTACAGAGGAACAGATTTTGCTAAGAAGTAATCTAGTTTTGTAACTCAAACATGGATCAACCATATGTGGCTAACTTGCAGTTTAAAGGGGTCCCATCAGTGAAAAACAGATTTTTTTTGGCTGACTGCTTTTAGCTAAATTTAAGAAAGTCATATCTTGTCAAAATGTTTACACCTTCCCGTCTTGATCTTAAAAGCATGTCAAACAATCCACATCAAATGCCATAAGTGTGAACTGCAGGAGGAAATGGTACAATCTTAGTGAATGGGAATTGGAATCAAAAGGATTTGCTGTCCTTCTTAGAATGTTCTAAAATGTCAAGGCAGTTGCTTGTGTTTAATTGTGAACAAATAAAAATTTATTGTTTTGTACTAAAAAAAAAAAAAAAGGATGACTCCTATGATTCTGATCTGTGTGACAGGCTACATGGTGGTGCCATTCTCTGAGAGGTGGAACACTGATGAAAATCAGGTTGAGGGTCAAGAGCAGGGTGGAGATGATGTATTTGTTCTTGAATTTGTTGAGTCTGTTTCTTTTGAAATATCTAAGTGGCAATGCCAGACGGGCAGCTGCATACGTGAGGCTGGAGCTGGATAGTTTGGGCTGGAGGTGCAAATATGTACTATATTGCACATTGTCCTCAACAGTATTTTTTAATAGTCAGCAGAAAAGCATTTTACATGACTCTTTATTGTAATGATCAAAAGTGGAAGGTAGAGCATTAGAAGTAAAACTCAGGGAAGGTGATCCTGCAAAGGTGACCAAATACACAGGTTTCAAGTGCTCTAATTTGACTGAAGAAGAGAACTTAGAGTACCCAGGAGAGTGAATGGACATCCAAGGTGTCTGACATGAAGCTTGCAGACCCAAACATGGCCTGGGAAAGGGGGAGTTGTTGTTTGTGCCTGCCTGAGACTTTTAGCTAAATTAACTAATCTAATTTACTTAATAACTAATACTTAGCTTTTATTATATGTCAGTACTGTTCTAAGCATTTTACAAATTTTAACATATTTCATCCCCATAATAACCCCCTAACATAGGTAATCTTATTATCATTACCTGAATTTTACAGGGAAAGAAGAAATTGGGGCACAAAGAGGTTAAGCATTTTGCCTAAGACACATAGCTAGCAAGAGACATACTGAGATTTAAACCTAAAGGGTCTGGCCCCAAGGTCCATGCTTTTTTTTTTTTTTTAATTTATTTATTTTGGCTGTGCCGGGTCTTCGTTGCAGCATGCGGACTTCTTAGTTGCGGCATGTGGTATTTAATTCCCCGACCAGGAGTCGAACCCACGCCCCCTGCATTGGAAGCACAGCGTCTTAACCACTGGACTGCCAGAGAAGTTCCCATGCTTTTTTTTTAAGGCCAACGCACATGAATTAGGATGTCCCAACCAGCTTTTTTAAAGGACTTTAAAAAGTTCTAAACATGGAAAAGTTCACTTGTTATACATGCAGCACCTGCTTTGAAAGACAAATAAGATTTAAACAATGTATTCAAGCCAAGAGAAATTTGGTGGGCCCAGCTGTCATTGCCTCATACCTCATGCCATGAATTTTGCAAGCCCAGTTTACCACATGATGGGATGGAGAAAGCAATGAAGATTATGAATTTCCTCTGGGCTCACGCCTTTAATCATGAGCAGTTTATGAGCTATTTAGAAGAGATTGATCCCAAGTATGGAGATTTACTGAGCTGCCATCTCCAATCAAGGACTTTTTGGAATAAGAGTCCCCAAATCCAATTTGTTAGACCTCCAGTGACTCACAAGATTATATTTTCTTATGGATGTGACAAGACGTCTGAGCACATTGAACTTGAAACTGCAGGGGACAAACAAAAGCTCTGTTGATCTGTTCAAGGAAATGCAGACTCCAACTGAACATGTGGATTGGACAGATGGTGACTGGAAATCCCTTATTTTCCATTGCTGAGCTGTCTTGAGTTCAATGCATTCATAGATTTTGAAGAGTTCTGCACTATATTGGTGGAAAATAAGTCACAATTGTGAGAAGATCCCTTCCTTGGGTGCAAGGGGAGGGGTGCAGAGGAGAGTTTAGACCACAGGATCCTGAGAGCCCAGGACTGGAGGAAGGAGTCTCTTACCTTAGGCCAGATACACAGAGTCAGGAATCTGTGAGCCAAAACAACCAGAGCAATAACAGCAGGGTCAGAGCCAGCTTCCAGGCCTGGGCCATGCTTGGCCGGTGCCAGGAATTGTTGATTGTCCTGTATTTCGTGTAGCCCGGTAGGGTGCAGAGGGCCCAGGGGAGTTTAAGGCACAGTGGTGGGGTGGTCAGAAGAGGTTGATAGGTTTTATTTTCCTCTAGTATAATAGTTTTTTTCCTGGCCATGCCACGCAGCATGAGGGATCCCAGTTCCCTGATCAGGGATCAAACCCGCGCCCCCTGCAGTGGAAGCACGGAGTCTTAACCACTGGACCACAGGGGAAGTCCCTCTAGTATAATAGTTTTAATGAGATATAATTCACACACCACACAATCCATCAGGTTCATAGGTTTTGGTGAGCACACACAGTCCTTTATTTTCATAAACAAACAAAATATACTTTATTTTTTAAAAATAAATTTATTTATTTATTTATTTATTTATGGCTGCATTGGGTCTTCGTTGCTGCACGCGGGCTTTCTCTAGTTGCAGCAAGCAGGGGCTACTCTTTGTTGTGGTGCGCGGGCTTCTCATTGCAGTGGCTTCTCTTGTTGCGGAGCACGAGGTCTAGGCGCACGAGCTTCAGTAGTTGTGGCGCACGGGCTCTAGAGTGCAGACCTAGTAGTTGTGGCGTACGGGCTTAGTTGCTCCGCAGCATGTGGGATCTTCCTTGACCAGGGCTCAAACCTGTGACCCCTGCATTGGCAGGTGGATTCTTAACCACTGTGCCACCCTGGAAGCCCCAAAATATACTTTAAAAGACATTTTTATGACTGTCTTGGGAGTACGGGCAGTATTAGGTTGTCATTTATTCATTTATGCTTTGCTTACAACTAAATTATCAAACCCACTACTAGTGTGTGTCAATGTTCAGCTCAGTGAACTGGATTCATCCAGAATTTTGCAGGTGAACATTATCCCAACCCCTTAGGTTGGATGGCCAAGCTCTAGACAAGGTTAAGTAAGGTCCTCCTGATGCAGCTGAGGGTGTGGTCTCTTTCTTAAAACTGCCAAAATTGAAGCCCCCATCGGGAGTCTGTCTCTGAAGTCAGCATAAGACAGCCCCAGACTGAATTAGGTCTCACTGTTCCAGGTCATTTTGTTAAGTGTCAGTGTTCTACTCTTATCACTGAATCAATCAAAACTGACCAATGACCAACAACAGACTTACAAATGTGCGCTTTTTTTTTTAAAACATCTTTATTGGAGTATAATTGCTTTACAATGGTGTGTTAGTTTCTGCTTTACAACAAAGTGAATCAGCTATACATATATACATATGTTCCCATATCTCCTCCCTCTTGCATCTCCCTCCCTCCCACCCTCCCTATCCCACCCCTCTAGGTGGTCACAAAGTACCCATGTGATCTCCCTGTGCTATGCGGCTGCTTCCCACTAGCTATCTATTTTACATTTGGTAGTGTATATATGTCCATGCCACTCTCTCACGCTGTCACATCTTACCCCTCCCCCTCCCCATATCCTCAAGTCCATTCTCTAGTAGGTCTGTGTCTTTATTCCCATCTTACCCCTAGGTTCTTCATGACCTTTTTTTTTTTTTTTGATTTACAAGCAGCTCATGCAGCTCAATAACAAAAAAACAAACAACCCAATCCAAAAATGGGCAGAAGACCTAAATAGACATTTCTCCAAAGAAGATATACAGATTGCCAACAGACACAGGAAAGAATGCTCAACATCATTAATCATTAGGGAAATGCAAATCAAAACTACAATGAGAAAAAACAAAACAAAACTACAATGAGATATCATCTCACACCGGTCAGAATGGCCATCATCAAAAAATCTAAAAACAATAAATGCTGGAGAGGGTGTGGAGAAAAGGGAACCCTCTTGCACTGTTGGTGGGAATGTAAACTGATACAGCCACTATGGAGAACAGTATGGAGGTTCCTTAAAAAACTAAAAATGTGTGCTTTTGAATGAATACAGTTGGTTAAACTTTTGGGGGATGCTTTTGTATTACTGTCTCTACAGTCCATATTGTGACCAGCCAACAAGCCATATTTCACTATTACTATCAATGTATGCAGCCTGTACATATCTCCATCTTTTATTATGTGACCTACAATGGAAAAAATGTGGATGCCACACCCCAAGCAAACTTTCCTAAAATTTCAGTTCTCTTATCTAGATTTGTGATCAGAACTACATGGCAGGGGACTTCCCTGGCGGGCCAGTGGTTAAGAATCCACCTTCCAGGGCTTCCCTGGTGGCGCCGTGGTTGAGAGTCTGCCTGCCGATGCAGGGAACACGGGTTCGAGCCCTGGTCCGGGAAGATCCCACATGCCGCAGAGCAACTAAGCCCGTGTGCCACAACTACTGAGCCTGCGCATCTGGAGCCTGTGCTCCGCAACGAGAGGCCGCGACAGTGAGAGGCCCGCGCACCGCGATGAAGAGTGGCCCCCACTCGCCACAACTGGAGAAAGCCCTCACACAGAAACGAAGACCCAACACAGCCAAAAGTAAATAAATAAATAAATAAATTAATTAATTAAAACCTTTAAAAAAACAAAGAATCCACCTTCCAATGCAGAGGATGTGGGTTTGATCCCTGGTTGGGGAACTAAGATCCCACATGCCGAGGGGCAACTAAGCCCGTGAGCCACAACTAGTGAGCCTGTGTGCCTCAATGAAGAGCCCATGCACGGCAACTAAGACCTGACGCAGCTAAATAAATAAATAAATAAATAATTTTTAAAAAAGAACCACATGGTAGGCCACTTAAACCTGTCATCTCTGATAATGGCTTAGCTAGAATTTTCTCTCTGTTGTTTATGGAGGGCTGATCCATTTATTTTGGAAACCAATAGAGGAGGTGATTGGTAGATATTCTGCTATGAAAATTGAGAAGCTTGACCTCTGGTCTCACCTAAATGGAAGGTCATATGTCTTCTGGAGGTGGGCCATGAAGCTACTTATAGTGAAGCCCAGATCTTCCTCAGGAAGCTGCTTTGACTATTTGCCAACAGGTCAAAAAACACTCTGTTCTGTCCCTGAGTTCTACAATATGGAGCTTGACATTAACCAATAACCTGCCATAATCCTAGCAGAACCTCAGTACTATTCCAGCTCCGCAAAGGTCACATATGTCCCCTCCAAGGAGTGGGAATGGGGCATTCCATATAAAAGCAAGCTTCCAGAAAGGGTGTTTGTCCTTTCTGCTAAGATCTTATCTGCACTTGAGGCATGCTTATTTTTGCCTTCCTTACTTTTTTTAAAAAATTTTATTGAAGTATAGCTGATTTACAATGTTGTGTTAATTTCTTCTGTACAGCAAAGTGACTCAGTTATACATATATATATTCTTTTTCATATTCTTTTCCATTATGGTTTGTCACAGGATACTGAATATAGTTCCCTGTGCTATACAGTAGGACCTTGTTGTTTGCTTACTTTAAAAAGTACTTGCTGGGACTTCCCTGGTGGCACAGTGGTTCAGATTCCAAGCTCTCAATGCAGGGGGCCTGGGTTCAATCCCTGGTCAGGGAACTAGATCCCACATGCATGCCGCAGCTAAGAGTTCGCATGCCACAGCTAAAGAGCCCGCGTGCCGCAACTAAGACCCAGTGCAACCAAATAACTAAATATATAAAAAAAAAAGTACTTGCTCTTCAAAGTCCCCACGCCCCATGTCTCTGCAGGAGAATGAAAGGTTCTTAATTCTGGAACTTACTCCACCACCTGCAATATACACATCCATGCTCACCCTTGGTTTTTTTTTTTAATTGATTTATTTTATTTATTTATTTTTGGCTGCATTGGGTCCTTGTTGCTGCGCACGGGCTTTCTCTACTTGTGGTGAGCAGGGGCTACTCTTCGTTGTGGTGCGCGGGTTTCTCATTGCGGTGTCTTCCCTTGTTGCAGAGCACGGGCTCTAGGCACGCGGGCTTCAGTAGTTGTGGCTCGCGGGCTCTAGAGCGCAGGCTCCGTAGTTGTGGTGCATGGGCTTAGTTGCTCCATGGCATGTGGGATCTTCCCGGACCAGGGCTCAAACCCGTGTCCCCTGCATTGGCAGGCAGATTCTTTTTTTTTTTTTTTTAAATCCACCCCTTCATTTTTTTTTTTTTTAAACTTTGGGTTTATTTATTTATTTATTTATCTATGGCTGTGTTGGGTCTTCATTTCTGTGCGAGGGCTTTTTCTTGTTGCGGCAAGTGGGGGCCACTCTTCATCGCGGTGCGCGGGCCTCTCACTATCGCGGCCTCTCTTGTTGCGGAGCACAGGCTCCAGACGCGCAGGCTCAGTAGTTGTGGCGCACGGGCTTAGTTCCTCCGCGGCATGTGGGATCTTCCCGGACCAGGGCTCGAACCTGTGTCCCCTGCATTGGCAAGCAGATTCTCAACCACTGCGCCACCAGGGAAGCCCCAACAGGCAGGCAGATTCTTAACGACTGTACCACCAGGGAAGCCCCACCCTTGGTTTTTGACTCTAGCGCAAGATAATGGACTCACATCACTGGAACCCACCTCTGGACCTTTGCTGACCCTCTGGCATTTCTCCACCCGTTTCTGGTTACTAGTGTTTTCTTCTTAGACGTCAGCCTGATGAGATGATCATTGCCTTTGTCTTGTTCGCCCAACTCCTACTGCCATTCAGGCCTCAACTTAGTTATCACTACTTCTGGAAAGCCTTACTTTACAAGAATTAGGTACCCATCCCCTGAGGGCCCCGGAGCATCCAGTGGTTCTCTTTATCACGTTGTATTATAATAGCCTGTACGTCTTCCCCTCCACGCCCACCTAGACTGTAAGTTCCATAATAGCACTGGTTCACTGCTGTATCCCCAGTGTTATGTACAGTGCTCAGCAGTGCTCTGTAAGCCTTTATTGAATAAACGAATAAGTGAATTCATTCCACTGGCTTACCCACCCCTTGAAACCCTGGCCGTATCCTTGACTTGATCCTGCAGCTGGTGATTGACACTATGGGATGTCTGATTTTAAGTAACATGAATTACCCATGAGCAGGCTTGGTTGAATTAGCTGCAAGTCAATATGGCCTGAGGTGAATGAATCTACTTTATAAAGTTATTTAATATTGACCAGTTGAGTATGGAAAATATGTGCTAAAGTCAATGGTTACAATTTTACTTTACTTACTTCTATTAGGAGCAAAATACTAGGTCTGATTATCTTTTGAGGTCCTTCTTGGCAGGTGATGATAGAATCATGTCACTAGCTTACTAAAAGTCCCTGAATGTCTTATTTGCCGTGGTAGGGAGAATATCTGTGGAGGTGATTGAAACGCAGATTCAAATTATTGGAGTAGAAATTTTAAAAGAGAGGGCAGGCTCTTGGCAAGTGCCTTCTGTCTTAGTATGATATCTGAAATAATTAACTGAAAAGATGAGGTTAGAGGTGTTACCTGGCCACCAGGAGAACTCACAGGATGGTTAGTACCTTGGTGAGTTCACTAAGAGCTACAGTCTGCTCATCACCTTTGAGATTTAAAACACCTCAGCCCCAGGAAAGCTAATTCACAATAGCCAATTTCACATAAATCAAAGCAGAGGGCCAATTTACTAATTCACAAAGGAATGCAGAACACCAAGGGAAAAAATCATAAAGGGAAATATTGATAGATTTTGACTGTACAAATATTTTAAACTTCTTTACACAAAAGTCCGCTATAAATAAACTTAATGATAAAGTGTTAATATCCATATATATAAAGAGCTCATATGAATTAACAAGGAAAAAAAGTGTTTCAGTATAAAAGCAGGCAAAGGACATGTACGAGAAATTCACAAAAGAAAAAGATAAGTGATAACTGAACATTTCAATCCTTTCTGCCGTCGGTGGTATGCTGGAGCCTACTTGCAGGGCTTGAGAACTCACTCACATTGAGAGCTTGAAATCAGTTGTGGTGAGAATATTTACACCACGGAAATAAGCAAATGCTGCATATCAGGGTTGCTTTTTTTGTTTTTTTTTTTCTTCTCAGAGAACCAGCTGTTAAACACTTAGCAGCACATTACTGCACATCTTCTATCACTCTCTCTTACCTGGATCCTTTCCAACAACATTCAAACCTTCGCAGGTCTTTTCTGCCATCTTTAAAGAAACCCCAACCCCCCCACATCCTTCTCCAGCTGCCATCTCTGTTTTCCTTCACAGCCAAACTTCCCCAAAGAACTGACTATTTCCTGAATCCATTTAGTCATTTCCCAATCGTTCTTCCACATGCTCAAGCCATTTTTTGCCACCACGTCTCCCCTGAAACAGCTCTGGTTGAGCTCAATGACCTCCATGGACCCTAAAGTCTATGAACAGTTTTCCCTTACTTCCTTTGACCTCTTGGCAGTATTCAATTCTGTTGACCTTTACCTTCTTGAAATCCTCTTGTCCGTGGACTTCGGTGGCCCATGATCCTGGTTTTCCTCCAACCTCTCTAGCTTCTCCTTTGCAGTTCCCTTCTCAGGTTCTTCTTCTCGAAATGCTGGTGTTTTCCAGGGATCAGTCTTGGGTCCTCTTCTTTACTTTCTCCCTAGGTCATTTCATTTATTCCCATGGCTTTACACGCTACCTATACACCAATGACTTCTAGATTTATAGCTCCGGTCCTGGCCTCTTCTGGGAGCTCCAGTTGCCTACTTGATGTCTTCCCCTTCAATGTCTCAAAAGCATCTCAAACTCAAGCTAATCCCAAACTGGAGCCAAAGACTTACTCTCTCTTCCTCAAACCTGAGGTTCTCCAGTGTTCCCCATTTCAGTAAATTGCAGGACCATATAAGCCAGAAACTTAAGAGTCAACTTTGGCATCCCTGTCTTCCTCATCTCCCACATCACCAAGTCTGGGTTGTCTTTACCTTCTAAATAGCTCCCCAATAAGTTCTCTTCTCTCCATCTCTACTTCTACTGCCCTAGTACGAGCCTCCATGATCTTTCAGCTGGAAGACTAAAAGAGCCTCCTAACGGTTTTTTCTTTTTTTTTTCTTTCTTTTTTTGGCCGTGCCGTGCAGCATGCAGGATCTTAATTCCCGGACCAGGGATCGAACCCGTGCCCCTGCAGTGGAAGCGCCAAGTCCTAACCAGGACCGCCAGGGAATTCCCCTAACTGGTTTTCTGCCTCCATTTCCTTCTCTTCAATATGCTCTCCACACTGGAGCCAAGGAACTTTTCAAAACACGAGTCTGATCATGCCACACTCCTGTCTCAAACTCCTCAGTGGCTCCCCATTGCTTAGGGTTAAAAAGTCCAAACAGCTCTGTACAATGGCCGAGGGCCCTGAATTATCTGGCTCTGTGCCTATGTCTGCAGCCTCATTTCATTCCCCTCCGGTCCGTCTGTACTCCAGGAACACCAGCTTCCTTTCCGCTTCTTGAACAGAGCCTTCAAACATGGTCTTTCCTTTGCCTGGAAAGATCTTCCCACTCCCGTCCTCCCTTCACTTAGCTGACTCTTATTTAACCTGCAGATCTCAATTCAAACATCACTTCCTCCACGAAGCCTCCTACACTGACAGGCTAGACTAAGTCAAATCTGCACCCCACCCCCCAATAAATATCTCCTTAATTGTTCTTATTGCAGTTTTATTTCTTCATTTTATGTGTGTGATTATTTGATTATTGTCTGTCCTCCCTACTAGACCGTAAGCTCCATGAAGGCCAGGACCAAGTTTGTTTTTACTCACCAATGATCTCCAGTACCTACTCTAAGACTTGGCACATAGTAGTTTATCTATTCATATTTGTGACATTAATGAATCAGTGATCCCTGTGTACAGAAAATACATAAAACTAAGCCAGCTAGTATTTCTCCTTTTGTTATATCTTCCAAGAAGCTAAGAATCCTATTTAAAGCTTAATCGTGGCAATTATATCAACCCACTAGACTCAGCATATCTGAATTCTCCTTTGTGATACTGATGTCCTATTCCCAGTTTATTGACCCATAAAATCTGTTTCGGAATAAGACGCTGTGTGTGTGTGTGCACATGTACGCGAGCACACGCCTACATGTGCACATGTGTATGAATACAAAGCTAAATCAGTACCTAAACGCAAAGCATTGACAGATTGATAAAAAAAGACTTCACCTTAACCGATGACTAATGGTGGTGATGGTGAAGCCAGTATCTCACTGAGGTGTCATTACCATCTTGATTCCATCTATGTGGCTTATTTCAATCCTTTCACAGTGCTGGTGGCTCATCTGTGGAAGACTGCAAGGTCACTGGGTAGAGACCTTCTTTCTCTAGATTCTGTACCACGTCTAGGGGCTGTGGGTGAATGTCATTCAACTCACAAAACTTATTGTCTTTTTAAACTTTCTTTTATCTCGTGAAATGTAACACATATCCCAAAGAGTTCCTAAAGCAGAAAGATAAAGCAAAAATCAATATTTATAAAGCAAACACCCATGTGATCACCACTAGGTTAAGAGATAGAGCATTGGGGGAATTCCCTGGAAGTCCAATGGTTAGGACTTGGTGCTTTCACTGTCGTGGCCCGGGTTCGATCCCTGTTGGGGAACTGAGATCCTGCAAGCTGCGCGGTGCAGCAAAAAAAAAAAAGAAAAGAAAAAGAAAACAGAAATAGAGCATTGATATCTATTGTCTATGCTTCATATTGGATACTGCCTTATGACACATTTGGTATTTACTATTTGACTTTTAGTGCACATATATCTCGTCTCCCCAGTTAGACAGGAACTTCCTTCAGAACAGAAGCTATACCTCATATTTCTTTCTACCTCTCCCAGTGCCTAGTGCAGTGCCCTGGTAGGTACACAATGCATTTGACATGATTACACATCTTAGACTAACTCTGTGATTCTGGGAAGACTACTGAGGACTAATTGTGGCGAACAAGAATTGTTTGAGGGGGACTTCCCTGGTGGCCCAGTGGCTAAGACCTGGCACAGCCAAAAAGAAAAAAGAAGAATTGTTTGAGGAAACACAAGATGGTATCATTTGTCTAAATCTATGTGTACAAATCAGGGTCTAAGGACAATTAGTATCCCTGATATGGGCAGTGTGCCCAGCCTTCTCTTGAGTTCTGGCTCTTGCCCACCGCAGAAAGCCAGCCTAGGGCTATGGCAGTAGCCTCCTAACTGGTCTCCCTGTCTCTGGTCTTGCCCTCATTCAATCAGTTCTTCTTGTGGTGACTCAAGTGTGCTGTGTAAACATAGATCTCACTGCCATGTCACTGCTCAATAACCTTTACATGGTGGTTCTCCAGCTGCGATGCACCTCACAACCACCTGGAAATCTCCTTACACACCCATACGTCTACCAAACAAAGATTCTGTTTCGGCAGGGCTGTGGTGGGGTCTAGGCCTCTGCCTCTATAAGAAGCAGAAAGGGTGATTCTGATGCAGCCGGCTCAGGTACCATCCACCAAGAAACACTGCTTCAAAGGCTCTTTATTCCCTACAGGGTGAAACCTCAGCATCCTTAGCATGGCACACAAGGCCCTTAATGGGTGGCCCCTTTTAAAGCGGACTCTGTTCCCTCCATGCCACTCCAGTCCCATGTCACTGTCACCATCATTTCTTGCCTGAACTGCTACAACAGTGTTCTGGTTCCTGAGTCCTAACTGCTTCAATCGCTCTCTGCTCCAATCTTCTCCCCAACCTGGAGCCACAGTGACCTTTCAAAATCGCAAATGTATTCATATCGCCCCCCTGCTCAAAACCCTTCGGTGGCTCCTCACCATCTAATGGACAGTTTCTCCAACTGGTTCAGGTGGCACGGCAGCTGGAAGTCATGATGGTCTTTCTAGAATGCCAGGAAATAATTGATATAGGATATCGCATCATAGGAAATAAAACACTTTTCAAAAGAACACTTCTGCGAGCAGAAAATACGTCTACATTATGTGTGTGCAATACAAACTCATAGCCACAAGCACAGATGTCCATGAAAAAAAAATGAACTGTTGAATTAAGCATAATCAGTCCTGGGATTGTCTTTAACATTCTTTTGCTATATGTTCATTCATTTTGTTGCTCGCTAGCAGATAAGAAGGAGCATCTATCAAAGATTGAACAAAACTTTATGGTTAAAAAAAGTTAAAATAGAGAAGTTTCTACCCATTAACTGATTTGTTTTTCACTGCGAGCATCCATCTCATTTGCACCGGGCGTGGTTCCAGAATGAGCAGGCGTTGTCCCTGGAGAGCATAGCTCGAGAATCCCTACTCTGGAGCATAAAGGCTAAGCTCTTTGGCATGACCAATGTGCCCCTTCCGGCTCTGACCCCAGCTTCTCTTCTAGCCACATTTACAACCACTCTCCTCTCCTCCACCATTCCCTCTGGCCAAGAGTTGGAATTCCCTAAATGTTCTGTCCTTTTTTTCTGTGATTTTACATATAGTGTTCTTCTACTGTTCCCCCCACCCTTTGATAAGCTACTACTCTTTCTTCAAGATTCAATCCAAATGGGTCTTTTTTTTTTTTTGGCCACGCCGCACGGCATGTGGGCGCTTAGTTCCCCGACCAGGGATTGAACCCACGCCCCCTGCAGTGGAAGCGTGGAGCCCTAACCACTGGACCACCAGGGAAGTCCCCAAATGGGTCTTGAGGTGCCTTCCCTCACCTCTCTGGGTCTCTACCTCCGCAAGGTCTTGCTCCTGACTGATTATATCACTTATCACGTTACTGGTTGTTTGTGGAACTATCTGGCACCTGGCCTGGGTGCTCCCTCAGGTCATGGCAAAGGTTCTTGTCACCCATTTTTCTTGAGTCCTCTGGCACTGAGCACAGTGGCTGATATGCAGTTCATATTTGTGGAATGAAGAGTAAAATTTCAAAGGAAGCCAAGTTTATCTTTAGAAACTTCCAGCTCCCTACAGGGGTCCCCTCTCCATCTTTTTTGGCACCTCTTCTCCAACCCTAGGCACTCTGTATTCTCATGCTGCCCACTGGTAGAAATCCACCAGAATCTGCCATTATTGCTACAGCCCAGGCTTCAGAATTTTCCCTCAATATCCTGCCAAACTTTACCCGGTCCTGTGTCCCATCCCTCCATGGCTGGATTTCAGATAAACCAGTGGTTCTCAAATCTTAGCATAAAATAGAATCCCCTGGAGGACTTATTCAAAGGTTGCTGGGTCCCAGTCCTCAAGGTTCTGATTCAGTAGGTCTGTCTGGCCTGGGGCCTGAGAATTTGCATTTCTAACTTCCCAGGTGATGCTGAGACTGCTAGACAAAGACCACATTTTGAGAACCACTGGAATAAAATAATGTAAAGCCAGGGGCAACAGGTAATAATGCACAAAGGAATCCTTACTTCATCTTGACTCAGCCCCTTCACTGAGTTTCTGGTTCTATCAGCACTGGATTTGGTTAATCTCAGATCATTTTCCCTCTGCTTCACCTTGTCCTCTTCCTCCAGCTTTCTGATCTTACTTTTCAGATGGTTCTCAGAGCGTCTCCACTTTAGACCAACTCTAGTATCCTCTTTCTCCTTTCATAAAGCCACAGTTTCAGGACAAAGCCCTTTGCTGAGCTCTTAGCTCCACTTCACTGCCCTCTTCCCCTTCCCTGTCCCCTTCCCCCATCCAGTCTGAGCACCCCCTGCCCCAGCCATCAGGGTGACTTTTCTAAAGCTTGACTATAATTAGGGCCCCCTCCTATCTAGCAGGGAGGGCCATTTCCCCTCTCCGGGGAGGCTGGTTCCACAAACAACATTAGCAAATTAATGACAGTCACCTGCTGGCCTGGGGAAGTCGCTGCTTGCTCCAGCTTCCTTAAGGACAGTGGAAACACTGAAAACACCACATTTACAGGCTTCCGTTTATTCATTCACTCAACAAACATGGAGCACCTGCCAGATAACTGCGCTGGGGCCAAGGGACCCCACCAGGACACATCGAACATGAAGACATGTTCATGGCAGGGCCTGAGGGTCCACAATGCCTCTTCAGGAAGGGGATCTTTTGGCCCCACTCATCAACGGGGACAGACATTCAAGGAAGCAACTGACCACTTGTCAGTTGGTCGAAGCAATTGACTCTTGCCTCGGCCCTCCGGTATCTGCTCCGTGCCTGGGCAAGTGACCCAGCACCAAAGACAAACCCAGCGAATTTCCAAATTTCTTTGTTTTCATTTTATTTTTTCCCCTCCCTCCCTCCAAGCTTCTTTGTTGAAATAAGTATTATAATCCACAGCATTCAGTTACTGGCCCCCTGCATTGAGTCAGGTAAGGTATGTAAAGCAGAGACCGTAGTGAGCTAAAACCTCTCTACACATACGCACACCGCCACTGACACACACATTGACATGTACATACTGACACACACACAATACCGGCATGCACACCTTTTCATACATACCAACACACACCAAAAATGCACACTGACACACACACATCGACACAGACACACTCACTGAAACACACACACTGGCAGGTACACAAAAACAAATACAAACATAGGAGTAAGCACATGCCAGTATACACACACATTGACACGCACTGAAACACACAGACACAGCTGATGCACACTGACACAGACAAATGCACACCTACTCACACGTCAACACCAAGCCGCACCCCGCGGAAACCGGGAAGCCCAAGCCCCAGGAGGCGCTTGCAGACGCAGGTGACAGGTCTTGGAGGGACCAAGGGGTTGAGGGAGACTTGAGTTACACACTTGGTTCCAGTCTACGAGGTCCAGCGTTTTGGAGGCGGAGGCCTCCGCGAGGTTCTGAGGGTCCCTAGGGACAGGCGGGCAGAGGGGGGGCACACTGGCGGGGCACCAAGTGTTCCCCGCTAAGGTAGCCCCAGCGCTGGGCCGAAATGCACGGAGCTTTGGCGAGCGCTAAGGCGGGAGGGCAGTGCTACTGGGGGCAAGCAGGATTCCCTGGAAGCCCCGCAGTCAGCCAGCCCAGCTCCGCTGGGCCCTCCGCCGGCTCGCCGAGGCTCCGGGTATCAGCTCTCAGCTCTGCTTGCCAAATGTGCGGCCATCACCCAGATCCCATGTCCGGGTCAGAGCTAATGACCTCCAGCCCCTCCCCGTCCTCCACGCCCAAGTCTGCAGGGAAGACCTGTCTCCCTGCCAGACACCCAGTCTGGAAGCGGCCAGTCCCCTCTGACTCCCCGCCCCCATCCGGTCCCGGCCCAGCCTTACAGCGGTTCCTCATATACAGCCCTGCTCCCGCACGTGGCTGCCACCCCAATTCAGGGCCTGGCGCCTCGCCCAGGCCCTGCCCCAGCGCCCGGGCGGGCCTCGGAGACAACAGCCGCCCCTCTTCTCTGCCACCACCATCTGCCCTGCGGGCCTGCGCTGTCTGTCTACAGAACTCCCCTGTACTGTCCCAGATTGTGCCAGGCTCTTCTCTTTCGGCCCCTCCTAGGTCTCCAGCACAGTTGGCACCTCCAGTACTTGGCTCTTCTGTCTTGTGTCTCTTCTTTCTTCTGTACCCCTCCCCCCAATCCAAATCCTCTGCCCGCTTGTTCAGGAAATGCTTAATTGGGCGCTTGGTGGATGCCAGGCCCCGAACTAGGCACTGGGGGACGCATTTTGCGGAGTCCTGGCTCTCAAGGTTCACACGCACGTAAAGAGCTCCCTGAGACAGTGTGAGAAGCACTGTCCCGGCGGGTGGAATCAACTGCCAGGGGAGCGCTTCATATGGCCACCCCAATTTCTCTGCCTTCCCTCCTCCCCGCGCGCGCGGGCCTCTGGGTTGGGTCCCTTCTCCTTCTCTCTCGCTGGTTCCCGTTTTTCTTCTTTCCTCCCTCCTGCCTCCCCCTCAGCCGCTCCCGCCTTGGGCCATTTCCCACGCTGCATCCCGGCCCCCTCGCGGGCCCAGCTTTCGCCCATGGATCTGTCTCCCCCCGCGGTCCCGGGTTCCACGCGAGGGTCTGAGTCCTTCTCCGAGACCAGGGCACCTGCCCTTTTAAGGAGTGGAGTGGAGTGGATTGTCCCGCCCGCTCGGGCCTCGGGCACGCCAAACCTGCCGGGGTTCGCCAGTCACTAGAAGCTAACAAGGGGCCACTCCCGGGAGAGGGGTTGCGGAGCGACAGGCCGGAGAGGGGGAGAGGTGCCGAGGGCAAGGGAGGGGACCCGCGGTGGCGGTGGGCCGGGAGGAAAAGAAAAGCAGGCGAGCAGAGCCTCTGCCTTCGGAGGGTCTCCTTTTGCACGCCGCGGCCGCCTAGTCTCGGGCTGACCCAAGGTTAAGGGGAAATCAGGGGGCGGGACAGAGCCACCGGAGGCAGCTCCGCGCCCCTCCCCAATAGCCCCTTCAGTTGAGCTGGGAGCCTTCAGCCCCAAGCCCCTCCTCTGAGACTCCCCGGCGGTCCAGGCACTACGAGGGAGTGAGTCGTCTGAGCCTCCGCTCACACGCTGAGCGTCTAGGGCTCGGTGGGGAGAGGAGGCTGGGGGTCCGTTTGTATTAAGTACCCAAAGGTGGCGAGCTCGGAAATGACAGCCCACAGCACCCGCCGCGTGGAAACCCCAGGGCAGAAGGGGCGTCTCGTCTCAGGACCGCTGGCCTCGGACTCCGCAGGTCACAGCTCAGCTGCTGGGCCCGCAGTGCGGCTCCCCCCAACCGCCTCCTTTCTAAGCTCCACCGTGGGGCGGCAGGTGCCGCTACTCGCCCCCCCCCCGCCCCCTACCCGCCCCAGCAGCACTCCCGGGCCGGGATGGGGGAGGTGGGGGGAGGTGTGGTGGAGCAGCGAGACTCCAGTGGCGGCCGCTCCCCTCCGAGCACCCAGAGATCTCGGTGAGGAGGAAGAGGGGGTACAGGGGGCGGGGAGCAGGGAGAGGAGGACCGCAGGGCTCAGTCGCCGAGTTGTGCGCGGCGGGGGAGGAAGGGCGGGGGCTCCCTTCCAGCCTCCGGGGTCTGGGGACTCAGGGATGTAAGGCGAGAGCAGGGGGGTGTGTGACAATTCAGCAGAGGTCGGGACGTACCACGGAGCCCAGTGGCGAGGGGGGGGGCAGAGGACGTGGTCACCGAGAGGAGCCCCCGCCCCCCTTCGCAAAGGCCTACAACTGAGGTTGCAGGGAGAGCCGGAACTAGGCTCGCGGGAGAGGGAAGCGGCGCGTTAAATCCGCCCCCTCCCCGCACCCCACTTCCGAGGGGGTGGGCGATAGAGGAGAGGTTGGAGCCGAGGCGAGGGGGCCCCTCCCTTGCACCTCCCCCCACCGGACTTGGTCGCGCCCGAAGTGTAACACTTTCTCTTTGTCGGAGGAGCTCCGCTGTTTCCTGTGCTGTAGCTCCCGTTGCGGCGGCGCCGGTGGCAGCCCTGGCGGAGGCAGGAGCGATGGCAGCGACCGATATAGCTCGCCAGGTGGTGAGTGCGGGGCTTGGGTGCCAGCGCCTGGGCCGGGGGCCTCGGAAGGGCCGAGGGGACCTGGCCGCCGCCACCTCCACCGCGAGGAAGGCAGTGGGCAGCATCCAGGAGCCAAGGCGCGGCGGGACTTCTGCTCCCGGGGTCAGCGACTCAGTCCCCTAGCCTCCCGTCCCCGAGAACCGTGGTGGCGTGCGGGTGGGGGACCTGGTCCGGGTTGCGGGCCGGCGACTGAACTTGCATTGCCCAAGAGCTGCAGTCGGCGCCGCCGCCTCCCTCGCTGCAGCTGCGGCCCCGCCGCTGGGGCGTTGCCGAATGAATGGCCGCACTGGCCGCCGAGCCCTCCGGGTCCCCGGCACCCTGGCCTCGCTCCCTCCGGCTGCCGGGCCGCGCCCCTGCGCCCCGCAGCCCGCCGGGACCCGGGCCTCCTCAGCCAGAGGGGCTCGGGGCTGGGGTGAGCCTGGGGCAGGAGGCGGCGAGTGGTGAGGGGGGCGGGGAGGTGACTGGCTGGGGTAGGGTTTCTCCATATGCATTACATATGTGACTGCGTCTGTGTGTGTATCACTGTGTGCGTATGAGTGCACGCGCGCGCGCTCGCTCGTGCCTCCCCGGGCGGGCGGCGGTGCCCGGCTTGTCTGTGACCCTAGATGAGTCCGCCAGTTTCTTGGAGTGTGCTCGCCTCCCTGGTGCTTGTGTCTGTGTCCGGACGCTTCTCTCGGCGTCTGCTTGTGCTGTGTGCCTCTGGGTCCCATTTGTGCGTTTGTGTGGGGTGCAGTCCGCTGGCCTGTAGGTGGCTGGCTGCGTACTTTGGCGTGTTTCTGAGCACCTGACCAGGGTTTTGCGGGCCTCTGGGCGGGGGGATCTGTCTCCGGTGCGTGTTCAGTGTAACTGGGCTTGTGTGCCAAAACCTGTGGAGCTGGCTTCTTGTTATGGGGACTAAGGAAAATCAGCGGGACGCTTGCAAAACCGGTGCCGTCTCTCTCTTTTTGTTGGCAGCCGACTCTGGAAAAAAAAAAATCTTCATTTAACGAACTGAAGTTTTCCAGCCTGGGATGTGCAGAGAAATTATACTGAAGTGACCCGAGGCTCCATGTTTGTTTTTTTAGACCAGAAGTTTCGTTGCCAAGGGAGGGGATGATTCCATTTGAGGGAACAACCTAGCCTTTCTATTCATCCATGGGTATCTGGGATTTTAAGAAGCCCACAATTACTAGCACCCTGAGGTGAGGAAGGAGAGTGAAGTAGAGGTAGGTCAGATCCCATGACACTAAATACTACTTGATGCAAATCTCTGAAACACACACACACACACACACACACACACACACACGGTTTTTAAACCTTGTGGCTTACTTATTTAAGGAAATACTCCATGCAATGCAATTTCAGTGCAAAAAATATACATAGCCTCTAGGTATTTGGTGTAATTGAAACTGATTTGTTTTCAAAATCTGAATCCAGAGTCTGGTAGCATTTCCTCTACAGGAAATGGATACATTTATTCCATCCTCTTGTTCTTGTTTGGAAGGGCAAGGTGATTACTTTGGAACCTCCCCCACCCCCTGAAAGACCCCAGCATGCAGCTCCTTATGCAGTCATGATGTGGAAGAACCAGCAGAAGATGGGAGACAGTGCTCTGTGACAATGGAATTTGAGAGAATTCTCTTCTCTCCAAGATTGGCACTGTAATATGTATTGCTTTAGTGTTTTGAGGGTTCCCAGAGTGCCTTTCTGCTCCTCCATTACCTGCATTTTAGAGATGGCATGCCTTAAGTAGAGAAATTAGTCTCCTGGATTACACTTGCTCCATCCTTAGTGACCAAGAAGGACACTAGTGATTTTTCTTGTCAGCTAATTAATTTGCATCGACCTGCCCATACTCTCTCACCAGTCCCCCTAACCTGAATTAAGATTGAAGGGCCGATGTAGCAAAGGGGAACATTCCAGAAGGTTGTGTTTCACCTCCGGCAACCCAGAGATCCCCTTTGTTCTGCAAATGGAGGTGGGGGTGATTTAGGGCCACTTGGCTTGCTTTGCTTGTTTCCAGTTTGCTCTGGCTGGCCTTGCCCTACTGTATGATGAAGAACATAATTATATGCCAGATTCTGAAGCTGAAAGAGCAGCCCGAGCACTTGAGACCTTGTTATCGTGATAAATGGGTTTCTGGGAAAACTGACGTCACTCTCCATGCCCCCCTCCCCCAGCCAGTGAAGCTCTTGTTTATGTGTCATTTGTCTCTCTGCCTGCCTTTGTGTCTGCAAGAAGTTGTAATTCACCAGGGGAAGATGGAATTAACTCCGGAGGCCTTTGGACGTCTGGCTGCTGATTGTTTCTTCCTGGGAATGAGTATCCAGGGTTTGGGTAAAGAAGACTGGAGACTAAACCTAAGTGTGCCTGGCTTAGGAGTTCTTTTTTAATGAGCTCTGGGACATGGTGCCCTGCAAGTAGTGCTCTGGTGTGTGTGTGAGGGATGGGCTGTCCTTTCCAGAGTCAGTTGAGGGTCACTCTGGCTTGTAAGGTAACATCATTAGTGACAAAAACAGACCTTAGAGTTGCTGGATAGGATCCTTATTTGGGCATGCATGCAACTTGGAAGTTCAGCTTTTGTGTACATAATACAATCCCATCCCATCTGAATGAACACCACAAAGATTCTGTATGACAAAACTGTTTCTTAATCATGTCCACAAGTGTTTATTTGATTGACTGCTAAGTGTCCAGCACTATGGCTAGCTCTGGTCAACTATACCAGAAAAAAGTAGTAGACATAGTTCCTGGCTTTTACGCTTATTGCAGTCTAGTTGGAGAGACAAATTGTGGACACGGTGAAATAATTAGAGAACTATAGAAGATTCTTGGGATGTTTCCATCCCCAACCCCTGCCTGTGAGGTGGCTTGGGCTGCTATTAATATATACTCTGAGAGGTTCCATGACTTGTCCAAGGTAACCTGGCAAGGCACGGTGCAGCCAGGTAATGGTCTTTCTCCCTAAAGAAAGAGCTTGCAGGGCCTAACACTGCCCTAGCTGTGGTGGGCCTGGGGCAACTGTCCCAGGGCAACCGCCTACAGGTGGCTGTACTCTGGTCTTGCTATCAAATGACACTTAACCTTGATTCCCATCGAAGTGCCCTGCCTCAGCCATCTCCACCACCTCGCACTAAAAGTCATATTATACCCCAAGCAGAGAGAGGAAAACCCCAATATTCACCCATACCTCTACTGCGAATACAGCACTGGAGAAAATTTGCATGGCCCCAAATATTAAAAATTCTTGAATCTAGGTCGAGGGTATATGAATGATCATTGTACTATTTTCCAACTTTTCTGTGTGTTTGAGACTTTTCAAAATTAAAAGTTGGAGGGAAATTACAGTGTCCGCCCTCCTCCCCACAAATGCACATGGCCCCTGCCCTCAGGGAGTTTACAGTCTAGTAGTGGAGGCAGACACAAATAACTATAATTATCTTTGTGATGTGCTGCAGAGGAGAGCTACTGCCCGCTAGGATAATTCATTACAAGGGGACCTGATCCAGCAGTGGGCGGGGGTGGTGGGTGACAGGAAAGGCTTGCTGAGGGCTTTAACTAGGAAAAGGGTAGGTGTGAAGATGGGTGAGATCTCACTTCTGCTCCCAGGCTGGGAACATTTCATTTGTTAATTCACGCACTTTTATTTTCATTCATTCCTTCAACATGTGTTTATTGGGCACCGACTCTGCCAGGCCCTGTGCCAGGTGTTGGGGATATAGTGGTGGCCACGGCACACACGACAGCCCTCTCAGAGCTTCCACATGAGAGGCCGGTATAATCCCCGTTTCCTCTTCATATCCTAAAACCTGGAAATGTGAGTGTTCACAGCATTCTTATTACAAAACTGCATTACAGCCAAGCGATTTGTCTGTATAGTATAATGAGATTTTGATCTGCAGTCATGTGCACAGCATTTACTTTGTAGAGTCTCTGCTGTAAATTTTCTATTAATTGCTGGCTTTGTTACCCAGCACGGCCCCTCCCTTTTTGTGCTGTAAGGGAGCGAACCCGTTGCATTAGCCTGAGCAAAACTAATTAGAAAGATAAGTCCCCTGGATAAAGGTATTCCAGAACTAAATAGGACTGATTTCTGGACTTGCCTGGGTTTCTGGATTATCGGAGCCTTGGTTTCATATTAGCATGAACAACTGAGGAGCGCTTTCAGTTGCGTTTACGTTAAAACCACATTCCAGAAAGAAAGAGACAGAGAAAAGAAAAGAAAGAAAAAGAATACCGTAGATAAGTGTAACATGTCTCTTTCAACGATCTCAAAACGCTTCCATCTGTATGATTTCATTTTCCCCAGCAGCTTCCTGGATGAGTATTACTGTTCTTTTCATCTTATGGGTTCAGGGAGACCAAATGACTTAGTCCAAAGTGTAATTGCTGGTCAGTGGATGAAGCAATGAAACACCTTCCAGATGACACAGATTCGTTTTTATAAAAAAAACTCTGGCCTTTTCATCATGTTTCCAAGAAATAAAAATCCTGCCATGTCCCCTCTTCCCCCTCTTTTCACTGCCACCCCCCACCCCCACCTCAGTATACTCATGGAGGTCGAGAAGAGTATACTTGGGTGCTTTGAAGACTCTCTGATGTTAAAAAAGATTCTCAGCTTAAACCCCAGATAGCACAGTCATGGCTATGTGTGGGCTTTCTTCCTTCCTTCCTTCCTTCCCTTCCTCCCCTCCCCTCCCCTCCCTCCCTTCCTTCCTTCCCCTCCCCTCCCCTCCCTCCCCTCCCCCTCCCTCCCTTCCTTCCTTCTTTCCTTCCTTCCTTCCTTCCCTCCCTCCCCTCCCCTCCCTCCCCTCCCCCTCCCTCCCTCCCTTCCTTCCTTTCCTTCCTTCCTTCCTTCCCTCCCTCCCCTCCTCTCCCTCCCCTCCCCTCCCTCCCTCCTTTCCTTCCTTCCTTCCTTCCTTCCCTCCCCTCCCCTCCCTCCCCTCCCCTCCCTCCCTCCTTTCCTTTCTTCCTTCCTTCCTTCCTTTCTTTCTTTCCCATACTGCTTTAAATAAAAATCTTGGAGCCACCAGCCACGTAATGATGGATTATTTTAAGTAACAACTGGAGGAGGCGCGCAGAATAAATTTGAAACACAGACCCTTCCTCCTCGGTTTGGCAGGAGGAGGCTTCTGCTGCCTGCACAGAGGAAGGACCACATGCTCGGGAGGGGAGATAACGTTCCCGCTTCTGCAGTGTCTTCTCATTAGAGGCAGCCATCTGCTGAATTATGCAGCACGCCCTCCGCTGGCCCTGCAGTGGGGTCATCCCTTCCACTCACTTAAAGGTGACTGGCCAAAAGATTCGCGGGCCTTCTCGGGGACAGGACCCAGGGCTCAGGTTTCTCCCGCCAGGGCCCTCTCTGGGTCGCGGGAGCAGAGCTCTGCCTTCACGGCCCTGATGAGGTGTGAGGTCGTGTTCAGTTTCCTTTCGCAGCAGAGGCCCCCAGCTCTGAGCACTGGCGCTGAGGCAGGAACTGGGTTTTTTCAGATCCCCTTTAAATGAGACCAGATGGAGGCAGAGGCAAATTCAGGCTCCCCAGAGGACAGCTGGGCATTCATCCAGAGGCCTGTGAGTAAACCTTTTTTTTTTTTCCTCTTTTTAACAGATTGGAGATAACAATGGCCAGAACACCTAGGAAACTCTAAATGGCCTGATTTGAAGGGGATCTGTCAGGCTTTTGTGGGAAAGTTGACCCACCCTGGGCAAGGGTCACCCCTGGCTGAGGTGGAGATATTTTACCTAGAATCTGGCTGGTTGGGTTCGGTAGCCCTGCGGCTCTTGAGCAGAGGCCAGGCTGAGGCTCAGGCTTGAGTCAGCAGTGAGGGAAATGGGAGCTAGAGGTGGGAGAGAAGATGCAGAAGAGGGGCACCAGCGTCTCCTGGCCTCCACCGCCTCAGTTGCCTTCTGTGGGCCAGAGGCGCCTTGGCGAGCCCACGGGCTTCTGGATCATTTTCCATGACCCATCTCCTCCCGACTGGCATTAGCCACAAGCCCAATGTCCCAGAATTCTAGCAGCAGAAAGAAATCTATGTGCCACTTGAGTCAGCTTTTCCATTTGAGAGTGGCGGTCTGCTTGACAGGGCCCTGGGTCCCAGCACCACTCTCTGCCACTAAATCACTCTGTGACTCGGGACAAGTCACTTCCCACCTCTGAGTCTCTGTTTCCCTTTTTGTCAAATGCACGTGTTGGATTAAGTGATCTTTAAGGGTGTTTCCAGCTCTGACATTGTATGCTTCTTGTGTTTCCTCCAGCCTAATTTCTTTCAGGTCCTTGCCTGCTTCTGCTTCTGCTTCTGCTTCCGATCGAGGTGGCGGAGTTTAACTCCACCCCTTCCCTGCTTTGACTCCTTGAGCTGGGTGGGGAGACAGCTGTAGAGAAAGCAAGTCTGTGCTTTTAGCTCAGCAGGGTCTCTGGAACTGGAGTAGAAACAAACAACCCTTCACATATTGTCTGTCCGTCCGTGTAGGTGTATATAGCTATTGACTTCCTATAAAGGTACATGACAGCTGAATTTTTGTCTATTGAATCCCCTTTTACATGCACTAGGAGAGCTGGCTATTTAATAGAATCCTGCTGTGAATCCTTTTATAGAATGAAAAGCCACTCTGGAATTGATCTGGTGTATTAAAATCCAGAGTTCCATCTATTGGATTTGCCAAAACTGGGCCTTCTCCCTGTATGGTGAGGATGGTTTCCTTTGTGCTTCGTCAGGATCCCCTAAGCTGCTCCCCCACTGAAAGGCACTGGGGCCCCTAAGGGGTGCTGCTAGCTTTGGCAGGTTTTATTTCTCCTCGGAAAGGCCCCCAGATTTCTCTCTCCCAGTTCAGGGCATCGCTACTACTGTCAGTTTCCTCTCAGCTCAGCTTAATCGGAGCCAGGGAAATCCTGACGTTTGATGTGTTAGGCATATTGGAGTTGTTGTTGTTTTAACCTCTGGGAACTTAGCAGTGCTTTTGTGGTTCTTATAGCTGATAATACGGGATAATAAGTGGCACTCACTCCCTTGGTAACACTGGAGGTAGCAGATAGGGCTATCATCCACCTGATTGTTTCAGCAAGACTTTTTGCTATATGTTTCAGGGTATGTGATTTGAGTTTGACTCCTGGTTTGCATGAATCTTTATAAGAATAAGGCATACTGTATAATAATGTTATATTGTATATAAATATGTTATAATAAGAAGAATAATAAGGTTTTATGGTATTATTGGTAAAATAAATGTTTTATATACAATAAAACTGCCGGAAAGCTGAATACTTCACCAAATTTTCTGGTTATCTGTACATAAAGCAACTTTTTGGCTGTAACTAAAGATTTTGCTAAAATATCTGAGGCCACTTTCCTGCCTAGGAAAGTATCATCATAGAATCTTAAAAAAATAATATTTTAATTCTGATTATAAAAGTAAAATATGCCTACTGTAGAAAATTTGGAAAACAGAAAAGCAGCAGCTCCTACAGCCCCTCCAAGCCAAAAGCAACCATTCTCACCATTTTGGTATATATTCTTCCAAGCTTTTAAAAATGCATACATACTTTTTTTCCTCATGATTGGGATGATCCTGTATACACAGGGTATTGTTTTTGTTTTTGTTTTTTATCTAACAGTATTTGGTAATCATTTTCCTATGCCATTAGGTATTCTTAGAATATATTTTTATCAGCCGTTTAATATTCCATCATGCATCATTGAACTATTCATTGAGTTTGAGCGTCCTGAAGATTTGCAGGGTCTCTCAGAGATTGATATTCAGAGCTGGGGAGGGAGATAGAGGAAGGGAAGGTGTGAGAGATCAGGCCCACCAGTAAGTGACACATGGGGCTGCCGGAGAGAATCCTATTTCAGTGTTTCTGTCCTTTCCTAGCATCTTTGTGCCAAGGCCAGAGGAGAAAGTTGGGGACAAGCCCGGTCTTTGGCCATGGGTTCCAAACTTTTTGTTTTGGTCTTGTCCTTCAGAATGACAGCTACTAACTTGACCACCCCAGTTTTTTTTTCCACCCCAGTTTTAAACGGAGGCCAGAAATTCTCCATCGACACAGATGCGCCCTCAGTTTCCGGAGGCTTCTTACATGGCTTGCGTCCTATGCCATAAAGGTTGGAAGGTGGGGAGGGGGGCGGGGGTTACCCACTTGGGTGCTTATGGGACCCTTTATTTTCAGAATCACAGCAAGGGGAGAACGATGCACAGCTGGAACTGCCCTCACTCGTTCTTCATAACACGAACCTCCGACTATTCAATTAAAACGCGCAATTGGTGTGTCCTCGGGGGAGGAGGCGGAAGAGAAAGAGAGCGTTGTTTCTGCCTGTGATATGAAATGTGGTATAACGTATTTCAAGACCGCAGGTGACTGCAGATGAGGAGAAAACAGGAAATGTAATTGGGGAGGGGAGTGGGGCCTCTCCCAGTTCTCAGGAGCACGCTTTCATTTTTGCCTTCCTTTTAGCTCCTCTCAGACTCTGCAGCCTAATTACCCCTGCTGCAAAGCTGAGCCAGAACTCTCTTTTCGTGTATTAAAAATGTTTTTTAAATTACACAGGTAATGTGTGAATACATTCATGCTGTAAAAGAATCAAACAATGCAGAAGCACACTGACTACCCCCCTGAGTAAGCCCCTAGTTCCAGTCCCCTCCCCTGAGGTACCCTGAGTTCTAGGTGTGGTGGGTGGCTTTTTAGTCCCCTTTCTCTCACATACATTTAAGTGCACATACACACGGAGGGTCTTTTTGCATATATGGCCTCATACTGTGCTTATTGTTCTACAGCTTCTTTTTTTCTATATTATAATGTGTCTTGGAGATATTCCGATCAGTACCTATAGACCTACTGCATTCTTTTTTTTTTATTATTGGAGTATAGTTGATTTACAATGTTGCGTTAGTTTCAGGTGTACAGCAAAGTGAATCAGTTATACATACACATATATCCACTCTCTTTTAGATTCTTTTCCTATATAGGCCATTACAGAGTATTGAGTAGAGTTCCCTGTGCTATACAGTAGGGCCTTACTAGTTAACTGTTTTATATATAGTAGTGTGTATATGTCCATCCCAGTCTCCCAATATATCCCTCCCCGCCCTTACCCCCTGGTAACCATGAGTTTGTTTTCTACATCTGTGACTCTGTTTCTAGACCTACTGCATTATTCTTAATGGCTGTGGAATATTCCAGCATATGCACATACCATAATTTAGTTAACTGTTTGGTTTTTCTGTCACAACCTATGAAACACCCGAACGAACTTTTTGGCCAACCCGATATTTTTCCCATTGTCGGACATTTAGTTTTTTTTTTTCTAGGTTTTCAGTATTATAAATAATTCTGTAATGAGTTTCCTTGTACTGTACATGGACCTTTGTACAGGCATGTGAGTCTCTCTAGAGTAGATCCTGAGGGGAGGTTGCAGGTCACGGGAGATGGGCCATTTAACATTTTGGTGGCTGTGGCCTTTCTAGCCTCTCAGTTCAAAGCGTAAAACGTGGCACCACCTGCTACTCAAGATGGTAACTTAAGATTTTAGTGTCAGACGTCCTGGGCCAAGTTGCCAGTTCCATCTCCTTTTGTGCACTTTGTAATCCAGGGAACATTCAATTAACTGCAATCAAAGCAGTCAGGTCCTCAATTAATCAGGCCACGTTAAGGAGAAAGAGGAAAGAGCTAAGCTATCAGAGGTTTAGAGAGGGAAGAGGGAAGAAACTTCCAGGGGCTGTCCTGGGGTCAGTGTCCATTCAGCCCAATGTCCTGTCCTTTTCACCGTTACGTATTTACCTCTGAACAATGAGGACTGATATTCATAACGGTGACCTTGACATCTAAGATTCATCAAAGCAGGAGTGAATGGTGCTCGCTAGGCAGGATTTCCTAAAGCAGGAACTGCATATACAAATTCATTTTCGAAGCTTTCTCAACTACAAGGATTGAGACATACAGTTTGCTGCTTAAATCTTGATTGGCAAGAAAGACACATTACCCAGATTCCATGTTTCATAGTCCCCAAACCTTCCAGTTAACTTGGGTGTATTGGACACCAGGTAAAAAGATACAGAAGAAAAAAGGATTCTAAAAGTTACCAGTGGACTTTACCAAATCCAGACCAATGGTCGTTTCTCTGTAATCCTTCCTGACTTCAATCTTGGCCTCTGGTGATAGAAAACTATTGGGTCATCTCTTACTTTTCTGATCATCCTCCCGCCCCTTGGAAGAATTCTCTTCATCTTCCCATTCCTTACTTGTGGGCATTGCTTATATTCAGTCCTTAGTTCTTTTCTCCCTGTACTGTCTCTTGAAGAACACATCCAGTTTCATACCTCTCACTGCTAAAGTTATATCTCAGTCCTGAATTCTCCCTGAGCCTACAATCTCATATTGCTAAGTACTTAGTGGGTAGATGTGTCACCATAAAATCAAAACTATCTTGTTTTCTTTAATATAGAAAATGCTTTTACAAATCCAGAAGAGAAAGACAAGCACCCATTTTAAGAAAATGGACAAAGACGTGAATAGGCAACTCACATATACATAGACACAATACACATATATAGTTGAACAATAAAAAAAGTTCACTCTCACTAATAAAATGCAAATGAAGTTACGTGATGCCATTTTGCAATGATTCAATTCACAATGGTTAAAAAGCCTCAAACTCAGTGCTGGTCTAAGTATGTGTAAACAGACAGTCTTGCATACTGGCCTTAGAAATAGACATTTGTAATATTCTCTGTTGAATGATTTCTCAGTGTGTACCAAAGTCTTTCCAATGTGTGTGGCCTTGGACCCAGCAGGCTTTAATTCTAGGAATTTAGCTTAAGGAAATAATCAGAGACTATGCAAACCTGTAAGAACAAGAATTATTACTTATAATGTTGAAAACTTGGAAACGCGCTAAATGTCTAGTAGTGGAAGACATTTCACTAGTTGAGAAAATGTGGTAAATTCCTACAATGGAATGCTATGTGGCCAAAAAAGTAATGTTTTAGAAGTATACTTAATTACTCAAGAGAACATCCGTACTATGTTAAGTGTCAGGTTATAAAGCCAGGTGATGAAAAGGAATATACAGGATTATCCCTATTTTGTAAAAAAAAAAAAAAAAAGAAAGAAAAAAGAAAAAAAGTATTATATATAGACTGTAGGGAAATACATGTAAATACTAATAGTGATTATCTCTGGAGAGTGATATTATGGGTGATTTTTATTTTCTTCTTTATAATTTTCCATATGTTTTAAAATTTCTACAGCGAACATGGATTACTCTTATAAAAAACCTGATAAATGTAATTTTAAAATAATGGCTATTTAAAACTAGAATCTTCGACTTTTCCACTAAAGCACCCTTTCCTGGCTTCCCTCTTTCTGCCCTTGGTGCCATCAATGCAATCTCCCAGGCGTAGGACCTTGCAGCCTTATAGCTTTGATTGCTCCCGCACTCTCTCTGCTCCATCATTCACCGAGTCTCATCCTTTCTTTAGGACGGCTCTCAAATTTGTTCCTCCCTCCTGAGTCCCAAGTCAGATCAGTTCACTTCAAGCAGCATTTATCGTCACAGTGCCTGGCTGTCACTCTGCCAGTTCAGCGTTATTGGAGTCCTCTCCTAATATGTCTTCCTGCCCCTGCTCCCTCTCTCCTCCCATCGATCAAGCGCCCTGCAGCTGGAATGATCTTTTGAAAAGACTACTTGTGTCATGGCCCTCCCTGCTCAAAACACTCAAAATGCCCCTTTCAAACCCCATTGCCTAGGGAATAAAGGCCATACTCTTTCTTCTGCTATTTAGGGCTCTCACAGCACTGGGCTAGGTGGGAGATAACTGTGGGCACGTGGGAGGTGCTTGGGTGAGGCTTGACAATGAAATAAATCTTTAAGAATAAGATGTGGAGTTCTCCCCACTGCCCTTCACTGTCTTCAGTTTGAAAATTCCCTTTCCTCATCTTTTGGCACTTGGACCAGACGCCCTGGAGCACTTGAAGTTTCATGGTGCTGAATTTGGACACAGGAAGAGGCAGCCGGGGGTGATAATATATGGCTCAGGAAACCTCAGCTCTGAGTCCCTCCCAATTTCCGATGCCTGCTAAGTAGGAGGCTCCATCAAGAAAGCATACTGGCTCTTAGGTTTCTGTCTCCCCTGCAGTCTTGAGGACCAAGAATGAACAGTGGGAAACTTACATCTTTTTTTAAAAAAATTAATTAATTAATTAATTTTTGGCTGTGTTGGGTCTTTGTTGCTGCGCGCGGGCTTTCTCTAGTTGTGGCGAGCGGGGGCTACTCTTCGCTGCGGTGCGCGGGCTTCTCATTGCAGTGGCTTCTCTTGTTCGGAGCATGGGCTCTAGGCACACAGGCTCAGTAGTTGTGGCTCACTGGCTCTAGAGTGCAGGCTCAGGAGTTGTGGCTCACGGGCCTAGTTGCTCTGTGGCATGTGGGATCTTCCCAGACCAGGGCTCGAACCCATGTCCCCTGCATTGGCAGGCAGATTCTTAACCACCGCGCCACCAGGGAAGCCCCTTAGATCTTTTTTTGATTGCTTTGATAAAAAGGTGGAGAAAAGGGTGAGGAAAAGCAAAAGGGGGTGAATATAGCCCTGAGTGATGCAGGCCACTCATGAAACCCAGCTGTCTTCAGGAACCCCTCTGGGGCCCAGAATATACAAACCAGGACTGAATGATGGCATATGGTTGTTTGTTGAGAATACTCCACTGGAGGGTGTGGGGTGAGATGTGTGAGGCTAACAATCTTGCCAGATGACAGTCACGGGCATGAGGGATCTTTAGTTGCAGCATGCGTGCGGGATCTAGTTCCCTGAGCAGGGATCGAACCCGGGTCCCCTGCACTGGGAGCGAGGAGTCTTACCCACTGGACCACCAGGGACGTCCCGAGAAGAGAAATTGTCATATTTACTGAGTACTTACATGTATTCCAGGCATTGTACTAAGCTCGTTACATGTGTTGGCATATTTGAGTCTCCCAGTCATCTGTAAGGTAATATTATCTCATTTGACAGACGTGAAAGGAAACTGAGTCTCTGTGAGGAGAATTAACCCAAGACTGGGAACCTTCTCACCCCCTGACCCCCTGCCCTCCCACCCCTTACAAGCCCCCTCTGTAGTTTGCTCTGTCTGGAACTATGTGACGTTCATCATGGAGCCTCAAGGGTGACTGTACCCAAGAATCCATGATTTCTAAGCGAATGGGTCATTTTGCTTTGGATCAGAGACTAGCTAAGGGGAGATGGGCCCCAGTGGGTGTTAATTCCTAGCACAGAGAGCATTTGGATGGGGAAGTGAGACCCAGGTTGCTTTTAAGCACATTTTCATTTTCTCCCCTCCCTCCCCTTCCAAATTAGGGTGAAGGTTGCCGAACTGTCCCCCTGGCTGGACATGTGGGGTTTGACAGCTTGCCCGACCAGCTGGTGAATAAGTCAGTCAGCCAGGGCTTCTGCTTCAACATCCTGTGCGTGGGTGAGTATTTCCATAGCAGGAAATTCTATTACAGAATATGGATCCTTAATGGCTGGGTGTGGCTCTGCAGGTCATTAGGTTCAATAGTGTGTCATTCTGATCTATTTGCAGGAGTATTTCTGCCCCTCTTCTTTTATCCCTCTGCTTGTTTTGGTGAGCTGCTGGCTGTAGTTACATTTTTCCCTGCCCAGACCAGAATGCGGGGCCATACCTTGGGGGGAGCTGAGCTGTGTGACACCCAGTGGAAACTCTGTAAGGGAGCTGTCTGGCTCAACTACTCTTATCAGGTTTGTTCTGACTGCAGAAAATAGGAGCCAGGGCAGAATTAGGAGGGAGGTAATGGCTGTGAAAAGATGCCTGCTTACCAGCTGTGGGCAGTGGGTTGGGTCTGTCTGTTTCCTCTGCAGCCCTGCTGTGCTTGGTACAGTTTGAGCTCTGTGCAGGGACCACACAGCTGTGTGCCAAGTTCTTTTTATTCCCTTTAAGTGTATCTGTGCCTGGACCTTTAGTCTCAAGTGTGGGAACCATGTCTTAGTCACCTCTACTGTGCTAATTACAGCACAAAGAGAGTTCAATAATGTATGTGAAATGAATGCATGAATTATCCCCGCAGGAACCACTCACTACATTTCTCAAACCCTTTCCCGTGTTAACAATTTGAGTCCTTACTAGGACTCTGGGAAGTGAACAGACCAAGTGGCATTCATATCCTCATGGAACAGACGGAGACCAAGAAACTCGGGGGGATAAGGGACTTAGCTGAGGCAACACAGAATAAGTGGCAGAGCCATGACAAGGACCCAGGTCTGCCTGACCCTTTGTCCCTCCCACTGCTTCGGTAACCGCTGCCAGAGACATCTCTTGAGAATGCAGAAGCACTTTGGAAACTGTCAAGCACCAACCAAACAAATCTCAGGAACAGCAAGCAGTTCCTTGACGTTCTTTGAGAATCTGTCCTTAGACCCTAAATAATCCCAAATTTGCAAACATGATCACAGTGTATAATTTTCACTATACAGTGCGGTAAGGCATACCTGCATGTTTTTAGTGACGTACCTCCAAACCTTAATGATTCTATAAATACCATAATAATGGCAGTTTTCATGCTGGTCGGAACACTCAAAACACTTTTGCTAATTGCCTTTTCCTATTTTTGTATAGAGCATACGGGGAATTCATTCATACTGAGGGTGTGAACCACTACTGAATTGGGTATTCTACTCTCTAATGTAGTCTAAAGTTCTGTTTTGTAACTAAGGTCATTCATTTTCTTGGACTCTTTGTTTTTTCTTCTCCCTCCCTGGCACTCCTCAGATCATTTTCTGTCGGAGAATTAGCTACACGCTCAAGGACAAGTAGAGAAAACAAAGCCACTTCTAAGTATGGTTGACAGGCAGTCAGCTAGGCTCACTCACTAGTGAAATGACTCACTCTCATGCACCAGCTTTGGAACCTATGAGATGAAAATATGTGCTTCACAGATTTACATATCATGGGCCTGAGAGTCCAGATCTAGGCTGTTAATTCTTCAAATGCCAAAAGTCTACCCATGGTTACGATGAGGTGCTATTAGGAGAGGGATACAAAATAAACAGCAGTCATGGTGATCGACATCAAGATCAAATGCCATCACATCCAATATTAGCACTGCCAGATCTCTCCCATCTTTGGCTGATGGCCAGCTTATTTCACATAACATTTGATTACTGAAAAACTTCCACACAAACATATTGGAGTCCCTTGGCATTCCTCCCAGAGCTCCGGGTGACCTGCACTGAAGTTGAGGGGATGAGAAGTGAAGTGACAGGCCCACCTTCATCAGCCTCTCACACCAAGTGCAATTGGGTGGGCTAGTAAAGCTTTAGGAGGGAGGCCGCATAGGTCAGAATGGCTCTCTGAGGGCGGCAGCGTAGGGTAATTGGACATGTGGACCACAGGCTCCCCTAGGGCCCGGAGGAAGAGGCAGCCAAGCTCAAGGCAAAGTGAGCAGGAGAAATATTTATTTATTTATTTATTATTTTTATTTTTGGCTGCGTTGGGTCTTCGCTGCTGCGCGCGGGCTTTCTCTAGTTGCAGTGAGTGGGAGCTACTCTTCATCACGGTGCGCAGGCTTCTCATTGCGATGGCTTCTCTTGTTGTGCGGAGCACGGGCTCTAGGCGTGCAGGCTTCAGTAGTTGGCGGCTCGCAGGCTCAGTAGCTGTGGCCCACAGGCTCTGTAGCTGTGGCGCACGGGCTTAGTTGCTCCGCGGCATGTGGAATCTTCCCGGACCAGGGGTGGAACCCGTGTTCCCTGCACTGGCAGGTGGATTCTTAACCACTGCACCACCAGGGAAGTCCCAAGTGGGAGAAACAGTAACCCCTACCCACCCAGGCATCGTACATATGCAACTGCTTCACTGTGCACCTGCGGGCATGGAATCACTCAACTGCCCAGGACAGGCCCTCCAAGAGGGGAAGGGTAGAAAGGAGACCCTCACACCCAAGGAGTCACCTCCTCTCTCTCTGTCTCTACTTATGAAGTTTCAGGAAACGGCTGCCCTAATAGCTCCCCTCTTAGCCGTGCAGGTGCACCCCTTGGATGCACCCACCCAGACTGGGTTAACTGCATTCCCCATCCCTGATCCAAAAAAGCCTGCAACTCATGCATCCCCCTCTCTGGCTGGGCTCACAAGCCTGTCATTGCTCTGAGAACCCACAATTTGGGCCAAAGTCACAGACGGCTTACGGTGGCTCTAAGGCTGCAATCTCAGCCCAGCCGTGGGGCTGGGTAGCGTCACCGACGTGGCGAAGGATCCATAGCTTGGCTGCTGAAGGTGATCGTTTCTCTCGCAGGACCTTCAGTGACCATACTTTCATGCCTACTGCCTGTGCATAACGGTCAGCTTTACTCCCTTAATGATGATTATAAAATGGTTCTGTTTGGGCATAGAATATGTTTCCCCAAAGGATTTTCTTTTCTTTTCTGATAGGGCATTTTAAGTGTAAAATTATGGTAACACTGGCTTTGGTTATTAACAGAGATCTAGAATATTTTTATCACAGTATTGTTTATTGTGCTGGGCTGCTGATCAGAGGCCCCAGCCTAGTGGAGTGAGTACCCTCCGTGCATAAGTGTGCATGTGCATGCTGGGATTGAGAGGGGGAATTTTTATGAATCAAGAGCATAATTTATACATAAGGGCACTGATGATGACACCTACGATCATTATTTTTAGAGGGCCAGGCACATGGGTGTGAGCATATTATGGCTCCTCTCCAACAGACGCTGTGGTTGACAGTAATTACCGAGTGGGCTGAGGTCCCCCTCCCGTTCTAAAAAATCTACTAGCCCACTCCCAGTCTACTAGCTTAGCTTTGGAAATCACTAGGATCCCAGGATTCTAGATATAGCACAGGAGGCGTTGGAGGAACCACTAGAGTCAGCAGTGCAAACGTTCTGCTGGGAAAGAGCCCCAAAGAGACTCAGCCCTCCGAATGTGCCAGCAACAGAGAATGCCTGTGACGAGCACAAAGGGTCATAATGATAATATTTACTTTGAAACTGCTCAGGATTCCAGGCTCAACTGGGCTCTGTTGAACTTGGAAAAAAAAACATACAAGAGAAGCAGGATTGAGGCTCAGTGCAGGAGGAGGGGAAGGGCAGCTAGCATTCTCTCAGGGTCAGGGAGCGATGGTTTCATCTCTCCGTCTCTGGGAGAGGCAGCCGTCCACCTGTCTAAGACAGGCTGCCAGCGGTGGTGTGCTGGTCAGCGTCAAACAACCCACTCTCAGGAGAAAAGTTGCTGTGGTTTGTAGCGTTTACCAATTTTTGTGCTGTCGTTATTCCCACCATAGCTGGTTTTAAGCTGCCAACATGACATCACTGCACATGGGCTTGGGAAGAGCTGCAGGAAGCCGGGCGAGCCGGCTCCAGCACACCACTGTTTGCCAGGTCTCTGCAAGATCAGGAGGAAGTAGAGGGCAAGGTCACAGAGCCAGGCAGGACCTCGTCCCCATCCATAGGCTCCCTTGGCCAACAGGAGTTCCTGGAGAGTTCCCTTTTGGACACCTTCCGGTTGAACTCAAAGACGTTTCTCTTGGTTTATTCCAACATTCGGAGCCGGAAGAGACTAGCTCCTGATCATTGCTGCATCCCCGGCTCCTAAACCTGTGCCTGGCTCCTATTAAAGGTTCTAAATATTTGTTGAATGACTGAATGAAACAACATATCACACCTATGGGACACACTAGAACATGCATGGGCTCCAGTGTCAGACTGCCTGCAGTCAAATGCTGGCATTGCCACATACTACTTTCGTGACCCTGGGCCAGTTTCTTCCTCCACATTTTATAGATGAGGAATGTGACGTGCAGAGAGACGGAAGAGCAGGGGCACATTCACATAGCTAGGAAGTGGCTTGGTTAATCCATCTGTAAATTAAGGACAAATAGTAGTATTATCTAATACACAGCCTTATTTTAGGGAATAAATGAGGAAATATATGTAAGGTATTTACAGTGGTGCCCACATAGTAAGTGCTCCAGAAGCAATAGCTGTTATTATTACTACTCAAACCTGCTCATTTTATGGAAAAAAGACACTGGAGTCCAGAGAAGGGGAAGGGCTAGGCTTAGGTCACAGTCATTTAGTGATAACCTGCCTGGGACTCTGCATTTCATCACTTGCAAGGACTTAATTGCACAAGGTACCAGAGGATGCAAATGTTAACAGCAGCTGAGGAAAAGGGCTAAGCTTTTCTTTGTCACAGTGGTTTTGAACTCAGGGTAGAGAGGTCAACATCAGACTAGCCCAGGGAGTATAGTTTGAAAAAGCAGATTTCATATTCCATGTTTTAAGTTGAATTCTTTTTTAAAAACCTGGTGTTTCCAGGATCCTATCTACATTAAGTCAAGTGAGAGGAAATCCTCTGGGCTGGTGGAGATGATTTAAAAAGGGTTAAGAAACCCCGCTGTACACTCTGAGGAGGGAGGAGGAGAGAGAAATTGACCCCTCGGGACTCCTCAGGTTCCCTGCTGGAATCTAATTGCCAAGTCCCCACCTTCTTGCAGGGGTGTGGAATCTGCTGACCTGATCTGAGTTGAGCCGAGAGTGGCTCCCCTCCCCCCCTCAGTACTGGGCCCAGGACAACATCCCAGGCTCAGTCTGGGTCTGTGCCAGCCATCGAGAGAGAGCTCCCACCCCTCCCCTCCCCCAGGCTCTACATTGATGGAAAACTGGAACCGGAGCACTCGATAGCAATGGGACAAGCACACTTGATTTTCTGCCCTCTTCTCATGTTGCATTTATCACAGTTCCCTAGACACCCGCCGGGCCTTTTCTTCCAGGCACTCATCATTGAGCATCTAATTTCCACAGCCCTTTTGCACTGGCAGGCATCCGGGTGGTCATTTTCCCCGTTGCCCTGCCCCGCCCGGCCCACCCGGCCTCCCTTTCTACAGCTGCGCAAACAGGGCGGGCCCTTCCCTCTGTGGTACTGCTCCTGAGGCCTCTGCGTGAGCCTCTTGCTAGGCGCTCCCGGGGAGCACCAGAAATTGCCCATCCCCTGCTCTCTGAGAAGTCTTAGGATCAGGGAGTCAGGGGGCCAGCTCTGGGTGCTGGGGAGTCAGGGCCCGCCACGATCTAGGAGCTGCGGGGCGTTCAGCAGAGAGCTCACAGAACAGGACAGAGGGTCTGAAAGTGGGGATGTACACGGACAATTTATTAGGCACGTACAAAGACCGGCGGAAATGTAGCTTAAGTTTCACCGCCCAGAGGGAAGGCGAGTTAGGGAGAGGCAGCCGCCCTGTGTTCCCTCTCAGAGGTGCTGGCCCCTTTGCAGTGGAGCGGCACCCGCACCTTGGGCGGGGAGGGGGGCGATTTATTCCGTTGCTTAGCCAAGTCTGCCACCTCCCATGGCAAAGGCCCCCCCCACCTCACCAAATTTTTCTGGGGACCCAAATACTTCCTGTTCCTTTAGGGAGGGAAAAAAGGGCCTCTTCTGGGAGAGTCTTTGCTGCTAATAGGTATAGCAGACCCTGGCTGGAAGCACGATCTGTGTGAGGAACCATTTCCCTGCACCTTGGCAATCAACCACATTAGTCAGACCTGGCTATGAAATTGGGCTGGGGGGCCGAGTAGCCAGGCTGAGTTGAATGTTCTCCTTGTTTTCTCTCTCTCTCTCACTGATCTCTCCACATACAGAAAGCTCTCAGCATAGACAGATATTTTTAAAAGCACCTCCTGCCTTCATAGCTCATTATTGGGGATAAAAGAGGTTTGCAAGATGCAAAGCTAGACACACCCAGAGGTGGGAGGGGAGATGGACCATTTACGGTTATTGGTTGTGCAGCTCTAACCCTAGCCCTGGACTGCCGTGCAGATATGTGCTGTTGGTCACAAGAGGGGACTTGCCAGGCCAGGATTTGCCCAGGGCAAACCCACTCCCCCCATTCCCAACTGGGAAGATGTGTCAGTTCTCACATCTCAAGGGTTGGGAGCAGGGAAAGGGAGAAGAGGGGTGATGATAGCAGAACAGCAGGGTAGCCCGGGTCTTCAAAGCGCGGTCCTTGGTTCCTGGCCGTGACTTGACATCCTCTGCGTCTCTCAGGAATAACCTCCACAAACGTTCACCAGTTCCCGCAGACCTTCCCCCACTCCGTCGCCCTGGTGCGAAAGCCAGTGGTTTTGAAATTCCAGGGGTTTTATTTATTAGTATCCTGCAGGCTGTTAGTTAAACAAACAATTGACTGGCTTGTTTGAAATTTAAAGGGAAGAGTAATTTGTGGCCTGCTAAATTCCCTCTCCATTAGCTAAAAATGGTCTCCCCACTGGGATACATATCCGGGTGCTGTCTGGGTCTGGCAGGGAGAGGTGGGGACTGAGAGGAGAAGATATTTATTTGATGAGGGACTGCTGTCCCTTTCTTTTAAACTTGAAAATAGCCCTTAAATTTTTATTATGAAAGCTGTACACGTTCCTTGTAGAAAACTTGGAAAATAGAGAAAAGCATAAAGAAAGAAGTGAAAAGCGCACATAACCCCACCACCCAGACATGACCGTTGGTAAGAGTACGTTGTATGCACTTCCAGTCTTTTTCTAGGCGTAACTCTACCTCGCCATCACTGCCTTTAACATGGTTTCTTTTTCTGACTATAAAAACAATGCATACTCAATTTTCAAATAACACAAAAATATGAAGACTAAGAGAAAAATTACCCCAGTTCCACTGTCCCGAGATGACCACTGCTAATATGTTGGTGCAGTTCCTTATACTGTTTTTCACTTAACTGAGATCAAATAGTCCATGTAGTTCTATGTGCGCTTCACTTAGTGTCTTACCGTGTACATTTTCCCATGTCAGTGAATATGCATCCGAAACATGATGTGTAATGGCTGCGTGGTCATTGTGTGAATGCATCATAATTCATTCTTTTGTTTTTCAGGAGAGACAGGTTTGGGCAAGTCCACCCTCATGGACACCCTGTTCAACACCAAGTTCGAGGGGGAGCCAGCCACCCACACACAGCCGGGTGTCCAGCTCCGGTCCAATACATATGACCTTCAAGAAAGCAACGTGGGGCTAAAGCTCACCATTGTTAGCACAGTGGGCTTCGGGGACCAGATCAACAAGGAGGACAGGTAAGGGAGGCGGTGGGGTGGGGAGGCTAGTGGGAGGCCACGGGGAGGAGTTCACCACTGGGGTCCCGCTGGACCTCTCAGATGATGCAGGCAGGCAGCAGAGAGCTCACTAGCGCCGCCTCCGCCCAGGGTCTCTGTCTATTTCAGTGTTCTACTCCACACGCTTTGCCCAAGGCAGGATGTCTTTCTATTCCATTCGGCAGACATTTATTGAGCCAGGTACTGCTGTGCTCTGACAATCTAAAAAGGAATGACCTTGTCTCTGCCCTTGAGGCAAAGACTCACGGGGAAACCTGGTCTTAAACAAACAAGTTCCTTTGAGTGTGACCTGCTCTGTAAAGGACAGGGTACACAGAGGTAAAGGACAAGCTACAATGAGAACGTGAAGGAGAGAACAATCAGCTCCATGCAGGGAGGTCAGGGAGGCCTGCACAGAGGAGGTGCCCCTGAGCTGGCCTTTGAAGGGTGAACGATTTTGCTGGACAGACAAGGGAAGGTTGGGAACAGCATCCCGGGCAGGGACAGCTGCTTGTACAAAGGCAAAGGGATGTGGAAGACTGTGGCATGTTCTAGGGGACTGAGCTTGCTCTGTTTGGCTAGACCAGGGGTAGAGTTACTGTGAAGCTAGTGAAGCTTGTTTCAGGGCCCTCAGTTGCACACGTGCCTCCAGAGCCCTGGAACTAATTTCTAGTCATTGTGTTGTTTGATCTTTCTTGGAGGGCCCTTCAAATCATGTAAACCTAGGGCCCTGCGATACCTGCTGTGCTCCTGGGCCGGTGCTTGGCGTGAGCTGGGGGAAAAGTGAGGGGAGATGAGCCTGAAGAGGTAAGCAGGGACCAGATCATGGAGGGGTTGTAGAATGTGTAGATAAGGAGCCACTGAAAAGCTTTATGAAGTAGAATGATGTAGTCGAATTGGCCTTTGAAGAGGGGGCTTTGGGATAGTGTGGAGATGGGCTGGAGAGCAGGAAGACCAATTAGGAGACTGTTGGACCAATTTGATTGAGGCCAGCAGTGAAACAGGTGCTGAGACAGGGAAGAGGAGACAGATTTGATAACTACTGAGTAGGTAGACTCAACAGGACTTGGGGGTTGGGAAGGCAAAAGAAGAACCTAGAATGAGGCTTGGATTTCTGGCTTTGGAGAGTGGACAGATGGTGGCGGCATTCAGTAAGAGTTACCATAAGAGAACCAGGTTTAAGAAGAATCAGCTCTGTTTAGGACGTGTTGAGTTTGAGCTGCCTGCGGACCATCGAGAGAGGAGATGACCTTTATCGGTAGTCAGCTGCATATGCAGGGTTAGAGCTGGAAACAGACTTGGGTTATCAAGGTACAGGTGATATGTTCCAGCCACAGACACACGTAAGATCATCCAGGGACTGGAGCCGAGTGAGATGAACGCTGGGCTAAAGATAAAAACCTGAGGATGTTAAGTCAGCAGATGGAGGGAAAGACATCCTGGAAAGAGACCGATCTGGAATAAGCAGAGAGGTAGGAGGAGAGACTGTGGGTGGTTGAGAACGGTGTGCCAGTGAGGGCTGGAGTGAGAGGCTCAGATGAGGACGAGATGAGGGCTGGGTTGAGGGAGGGGGAGGGCGTCAGGCATCATCTGCGTTTAACTAAAAGTCACATGGTTATCACAGGTGCTCTTCGCAGAAAAGGTCATTCATCATTTTGAGCAAAGTGTCTGCTCATCCTTTGAGGATTCCCTTGCTTCTCAGATGAACTGTATCCTAAATTCTTCTATTTCTCCCTTAAAATAACAACAGCCATACTCATTTCCTTATAATGAATAAATATATTTAGCTCCTTAATAATTGAACTGAATTCTGTTTTCCATTTGAAATTCTAGACGAAGGACACCTCTGCTTTGTATAGGCCTGCTTATTGTGCTAATCTTGTTTGATGGAGAATAAATTAAACCCTGGGGAAAGGGGATATTTGGGTCACAATATGAGTGATTAATCTCAGCTGCAGATTGCTCGGCATCTCCTCCAATAAATTTTTCACAGTTCTCAGTAACATATAGTCGACATATCTAACATTGGAAAACGCCTGCATAATGATGGTTTGGGAGGGCCAAACTGATAGAGGCCCTTAGAGGCTAATCTACTTCTCTTATATTTTTAATATCCTTACAGTTTTTCCTGATTATAAATGTGATACATGCTTATATCAAATAATACAAACTCGCATAAGTAAAAATGAGAAGCCTCCGGGAAATGGGCTGGGGAACAGGAGTGGAGTAAGCTCCAGGGATTTGTAATAAAAAGCCATGTTTTCTCCATTCTGACAGGGCCATGAGAACATAGATAGGTCAGTGCAGCTGCACTGAAAGAGAGCATCAGAAGGCCCTGCTTTACCCAGGGTGCAGGGGCAAACTGAGAAGAGCAGTGACGAAGGCCATATCCTGGAGAAGGGCACCATTTGAAAGCTGCTGAAGCAAAAGGAACTCGAGAGCGAGACAGAGGACAGGCTGGAAAGGGATGTGCTTAGGAACTTAGGCTTTGGTCTCAGACAGACCTAGGTTCAAATCCCACCTTGCTACTTATTAGCTCAGGGATCTTGGACAAGCGTTTTGTACTGGTCTCAGCCTATCCATAACCAATGTTGCGGCTGGACCGGCCCTTGTGGTTCTTATTATGATTGCAAGACGCCCTCAGTAATAACCATCAGGAAACTTGAAGGGGAGAAAAGGGTTTATTACTCACAGGTTCTGGAAAGGACAAGTCACACCTGGGGCTACACAGCGAGGTAGAGGGTAGAGAAAGAGAGAGAGAGCACCTGGGCCTGGGGTTCTGCTTTCATAGGGATCGAGGGTAGGCGGCCTGTGGTTTTGCGGGCTTAATCTTTATTGGTGAATGTAAAACATAAGAGCGGGAATTTAACACGTGGGGAGAGAAAAAAACAGATGGCCTAAATGGTCAGTTATAGAAATCCACCAATATCTTTAAAACAGGAAGCTTGGGGTGGGGGGGAGATGGACGGGGCTGGTTCCTTATCTTTCTGTGGCTGGCAGTGTGTGTATTCGAGATAGCTGTCCTTGAAGTAGGTGCCTTTTTGAAGTGGATGCCTCCGAAATCAAAGCTTAAATCAGACACTCGCGTTACAAAAATGCAAGTTACAACTGTCAGGGCTTACACTACAACTAGGCACTTAAATTCTCTATGCCTCAGTTTTCTGTAAAGTAGGGATGATGATAATGCTGATATCTAACCAGAGGGTTATGGGTGAGGCATACTCCACGTGGATGGCACAGGAAACGCTTAAACAGTGCCTGGCACGGGGTAACTAACGAACAGAAGATATTGTTATGATCGTGACTTTTATTGGTAGAAGAATCAAGGGAGAGTTGTATTATGTAGCATATGGGAGGGAATGATAAATAGTGTCCAGGAAGATAAAAACTGAAAAATATCCATTGGGTTTGGCAACATGAAGGTCATTAATACACTTAGGAATAATAATTCCAGGGAAATCGTGGGTAGAAACTAGATTGCCATGAGTGAATGGGAGGTAAGGAAGTAAAGGCATCAGAATAGCAAAAGGAGGGACTTCCCTGATGGCGCAGTGGTTAAGAATCCACCTGCCAGTGCGGGGGACAGGGATTCGAGCCCTGGTCCGGGAAGATACCACATGGCATGGAGCCACTAAGCCTGTGTGCGACAACTACTGGGCCTGTGCTCTAGAGCCCGTGAGCCACAACTACTGAGCCCGTGCACCTAGAGCCTGTGCTCCACAACAAGAGAAGCCACCACAATAAGAAGCCTGTGCACCACAACGAAGAGTAGCCCCCGCTCGCCACAACTAGAGAAAGCCTGTGCCCAGCAACCAAGACCCAACGCAGCCAAAAATAAATAAATAAATAAATTTATTTTAAAAAAAAGAATAGCAAAAGGAGCAATTGAACAGAAAAATGAGTCCAAGATCAAATCCATGTTTATATGGGAATTTAGCATTTGTAAGTTAGCAAGGAAAGAATGGACTATTCAAGAAAACGTGCTGGGAAAATAGGCCATCCGTTAGGAAAAAATAAGATGAGACCGTCCCACACAAACACCATTCACAAAAATAGATTCCAGTTGGATTAAAAACAACTTCTAAAAATATGAGGAAAACATATAGGAGAATATTCTTATAACTTTGGGGGTAGAGAAGGCTTTTCTTCTCTTTTTTTTTAACATCTTTATTGGAGTATGATTGCTTTACAATGGTGTGTTAGTTTCTGCTTTATAACAAAGTGAATCAGCTATACATATACATACATCCCCATATCTCCTCCCTTTTGCTGTTTCCCTCCCACCCTCCCTATCCCATCCCTCTAGGTGGTCACAAAGCACCGAGCTGATCTCCCTGTGCTATACGGCTGCTTCCCACTAGCTATCTATTTTACGTTTGGTAGTGTATATATGTCCATGCCACTCTCTCACCCTGTCACATCTTACCCGTCCCCCTCCCCCTATCCTCAAGTCCATTCTCTAGTAGGTCTGTGACTTTATTCCCATCTTGCCCCTAGGTTCTTCATGACCTTTTTTTTTCTTTCTTAGATTCCATATATACGTGTTAGCATACGGTATTTCTTTTTCTCTTTCTGACTTACTTCATTCTGTATGACAGACTCTGGGTCCATCCACCTCACTACAAGTAACTCAGTTTCGTTTCTTTTTATGGCTGAGTAATATTCCATTGTATATATGTGCCACATCTTCTTTATCCATTCATCCGATGATGGACACAGGTTGCTTCCATGTCCTGGCTATTGTAAATAGAGCTGCAATGAACATTTTGGTACATGACTCTTTTTGAATTATGGTTTTCTCGGGGTATATGCCCATTAGTGGGATTGCTGGGTCGTGTGGTAGTTCTATTTTTAGTTTTTTAAGGAACCTCCATACTGTTCTCCATAGTGGCTGTATCAATTTACATTCCCACCAACAGTGCAAGAGTGTTCCCTTTTCTCCACACCCTCTCCAGCATTTATTGTTTGTAGATTTTTTGATGATGGCCATTCTGACCGGTGTGAGATGATACCTCATTGTAGTTTTGATTTGCATTTCTCTAATGACTAATGATGTTGAGCATTCTTTCATGTGTTTGTTGGCAATCTGTATATCTTCTTTGGAGAAATGTCTATTTAAGTCTTCTGCCCATTTTTGGATTGGGTTGTTTGTTTTTTTGATATTGAGCTGCATGAGATGCTTGTAAATTTTGGAGATTAATCCTTTGTCAGTTGCTTCATTTGCAAATATTTTCTCCCCTTCTGAGGGTTGTCTTTTGGTCTTGTTTATGGTTTCCTTTGCTGTGCAAAAGCTTTCAAGTTTCATTAGGTCCCATTTGTTTATTTTTGTTTTTATTTCCATTTCTCTACGAGGTGGGTCAAAAAGGATCTTGCTGTGATTTATGTCATAGAGTGTTCTGCCTATGTTTTCCTCTAAGAGTTTGATAGTGTCTGGCCTTACATTTAGGTCTTTAATCCATTTTGAGTTTATTTTTGTGTATGGTGTTAGGGATTGTTCTAATTTCATACTTTACATGTAGCTGTCCAGTTTTCCCAGCACCCCTTATTGAAGAGGCTGTCTTTTCTCCACTGTATATTCTTGCCTCCTTTATCAAAGATAAGATGACCAGATGTGCGTGGGTTTATCTCTAGGCTTTCTATCCTGTTCCATTGATCTATATTTCTGTTTTTGTGCCAGTACCATACTCTCTTGATGACTGTAGCTTTGTAGTATAGTCTGAAGTCAGGGAGCCTGATTCCTCCAGCTCCGTTTTTCTTTCTCAAGATTGCTTTGGCTCTTCGGGGTCTTTTGCGTTTCCATACAAATTGTGAAATTTTTTGTTCTAGTTCTGTGAAAAATGCCAGTGGTAGTTTGATAGGGATTGCATTGAATCTGTAGATTGCTTTGGGTTGTAGAGTCATTTTCACAATGTTGATTCTTCCAATCCAAGAACATGGTATATCTCTCCATCTATTTGTAGATGCGTAGAATCAGTTGGGGAGTGTTCCTCCCTCTGCTGTATTTTGGAAGAGTTTGAGAAGGGTAGGTGTTACCTCTTCTCTAAATGTTTGATAGAATTCGCCTGTGAAGCCATCTGGTCCTGGGCTTTTGTTTGTTGGAAGATTTTTTTTAAAATTTATCATTTATTTTTGGCTGCGTTGGGTCTTCATTGCTGCGCGCAGGCTTTCTCTAGTTGCAGTGAGCGGGGGCTGCTCTTCATTGTGGTGCGTGGGGGCTACTCTTCGTTGTGGTGCATGGGCTTCAGTAGTTGTGGCTCGCAGGCTCCAGAGCGCAGGCTCAGTAGTTGTGGCACACGGGCTTAGTTGCTCCACGGCACGTGGGATCTTCCCGGACCAGGGCTCGAACCTGTGTCCCCTGCATTGGCAGGCGGATTCTTAACCACTGTGCCACCAGGGAAGTCCTGTTGGAAGATTTTTAATCACAGTTTCAATTTCAGTGCTTGTGATTGGTCTGTTCATATTTTCTATTCCTCCTGGTTCAGTCTTGGAAGGTTGTGCATTTCTAAGAATTTGTCCATTTCTTCCAGGTTGTCCATTTTATTGGCATAGAGTTGCTTGTACTAATCTCTCATGATCCTTTGTATTTCTGCAGTGTCAGTTGTTACTTCTCCTTTTTCATTTCTAATTCTATTGATTTGAGTCTTCTCCCTTTTTTTCTTGATGAGTCTGGCTAATGGTTTATCACTTTTGTTTGTCTTCTCAAAGAACCAGCTTTTAGTTTTATTGATCTTTGCTATCGTTTCCTTCATTTCTTTTTCATTTATTTCTATTCTGATCTTTATGATTTTTTTCCTTCTGCTAACTTTGGGGGTTTTTTGTTCTTCTTTCTCTAACTGCTTTAGGTGTAAGGTTAGGTTGTTTATTTGAGATGTTTCTTGTTTCTTAAGGTAGGATTGTATTGCTATACACTTCCCTCTTAGAACTGCTTTTGCTGCATCCCATAGGTTTTGGGTCGTCGTGTTTTCATTGTCATTTGTTTCTAGGTATTTTTTGATTTCCTCTTTGATTTCATCAGTGATCTCTTGGTTACTAAGTAGTGTATTGTTTAGCCTCCATGTGTTTGTATTTTTTACAGAATTTTTCCTGTAATTGATATCTAGTCTTATAGCATTGTGGTCAGAAAAGATACTTGATATGATTTCAATTTTCTTAAATTTACCAAGGCTTGATTTGTGACCCAAGATATGATCTATCCTGGAGAATGTTTCATGAGCACTTGAGAAGAATGTGTATTCTTTGGTTTTTGGATGGAATGTCCTATAAATAGCAATTAAGTCCAGTCTTGTTTAATGTATCATTTAAAGCTTGTGTTTCCTTATTTATTTTCATTTTGGATGATCTGTCCATTGGTGAAAGTGGGGTATTAAAGTCCCCTACTATGATTGTGTTACTGTCGATTTCCCCTTTTATGGCTGTTAGTATTTGCCTTATGTATTGAGGTGCTCCTATGTTGGGTGCATAAATATTTACAGTTGTTATATTTTCTTCTTGGATCGATCCCTTGATCATTATGTAGTGTCCTTCTTTGTCTCTTGTAACAGTCTTTATTTTAAAGTCTATTTTGTCTGATACGAGAATTGCTACTCCAGCTTTCTTTTGATTTCCATTTGCGTGGAATATGTTTTTCCATCACCTCACTTTCAGTTTCTATGTGTCCCCAGGTCTGAAGTGGGTCTCTTGTGGACAGCATATATACGGGTCTTGTTTTTGTATCCATTCAGCCAGTCTGTGTCTTTTGGTTGGAGCATTTAATCCATTTACATTTAAGGTAATTATCGATATGTATGTTCCTATTACCATTTTCTCTTTTTTTGAATTATTTATTTATTTATTTATGGCTGTGTTGGGTCTTCGTTTCTGTGCAAGGGCTTTCTCTAGTTGCTGCAAGCAGGGGCCACTCTTCATCGTGGTGTGTGGGCCTCTCACTATCATGGCCTCTCTTGTTGCGGAGCACAAGCTCCAGACGCGCAGGCTCAGTAGTTGTGGCACATGGGCCTTGTTGCTCCACGGCATGTGGGATCTTCCCAGACCAGGGCTCGAACCCGTGTCCCCTGCAATGGCAGGCAGATTCTCAACCACTGCGCCACCAGGGAAGTCCACCATTTTCTTAATTGTTTTGGGTTTGTTATTGTAGGTCTTTTCCTTCTCTTGTGTTTCCTGCCTAGAGAAGTTCCTTTAGCATTTGTTGTAAAGCTGGTGTGGTGGTGCTGAATTCTCTTCGCTTTTGCTTGTCTGTAAGGGTTTTAATTTCTCCATCAAATCTGAATGAGATCCTTGCTGGGTAGAGTAATCCTGGTTGTAGGGTTTTCTCCTTCATCACTTTAAATACGTCCTGCCACTCCCTTCTGGCTTGCAGAGTTTCTGCTGAAAGATCAGCTGTTAACCTTATGGGGATTCCCTTGTGTGTTATTTGTTGTTTTTCCCTTGCTGCTTTTAATATTTTTTCTTTGTATTTAATTTTTTATAGTTTGATTAATATGTGTCTTGTCGTGGTTCTCCTTGGATTTATCCTGTATGGGACTCTCTGTGCTTCCTGGACTTGATTAACTATTTCCTTTCCCATATTAGGGAAGTTTTCAACTATAATCTCTTCAGATATTTTCTCAGTCCCTTTCTTTTTCCCTTCTTCTTCTGGGACCCCTATAATTCAAATGTTGGTGTGTTTAATCTTGTCCCAGAGGTCTCTGAGACTGTCCTCAGTTCTTTTCATTCTTTTTTCTTTATTCTGCTCTGCAGTAGTTATTTCCACTATTTTATCTTCCAGGTCACTTATCCGTTCTTCTGCCTCAGTTATTCTGGTATTGATCCCTTAGAGAAGGCTTTTCTAATCATGACACAAAATCCAAAAGTCATAGAATACTGACAGATTTAAATTTTAAAAACAAAAACAAAAACAAAACCCTTTTTCTTGTGGATGAAAAATGTCACCTGCTTTTTCAGTAAACAAAGGATGTTGAGGCCATCAAGCCAGCATGGCCACCTGCAACAGTGCACCCTGAGGGGACTCAGAATGGATGGAGAAAAGCAGGATATTGGCCCTAGATAGTTAAGATGCCTGTCAAAGGCATGATTTCAATGAGCCCAGCCAGACTCTTGCCTCTTCCCATACATAGAAAAGTGCTACAATCATTAACTTGAGATGTCTGGTCTTCTTTAATTAACAGTAATCTTTTGATGTTCTGACTGCCTGGTTTTTGTTGCAAAAACCCCTGTATATCGTGGCTCCTCCTTTACCTCTTTGGAGCAGTCCCTCAGAGCTCTCTGAGAAGCTGTCTTCTGGGCTAAGTCCTCAGTTTTGTCCACCAAATAGAACATAATTCTCAACTTTTAGGTTGTGCATTTTTTCAGTCAATAGTCTACTGAAAGATACTATAAATAAAAGTAAAAACAAACTACAGATGAGGAGAAAATATTTGCAACCTGTATAGCAAAGGATTTTTCTAAAATGTAAAAAGAGCTTCTACAATTCAATGAGAAATAAACAAGTAATTGACAGAAGAGGAAATGTAAATGGCCCATCAACATATGAAATGATTGTCATTCAACTTCATCAGTGAGTAGGGAAATGCAAAATGAAACAATGAAGTATTTTTTTCATCTATCAGATTTGCAAAAATAAAACATAAAAATATAATATCCATTAATACCAGGTAATTTTATTCATGTTGCTGGGAGTGTAAATCGTTACAGATTTTGTAAAGGGCAGATTTGATGGTATCTATTAAAATTTTAAATGTGAATATCTTATGATCCAGCAGGTCCACCTTTAGGAATATAGCCTAGAGAAACAACTGTACATGTTCATAAAAAGCATACAAAAAGAATGTTCAGTGCAGCATTGGTTATGGAACGAAAAAAAATTTTTAAACAGTCTAAATTTCTACCAGTAGGGCAACTAAATGAGCTATAGTACAACCATACCATGGAACTGTATTTGGCAGTGTAAAAGAATGAGTTAGATCTATATATACTTACATAAGCATGTTGTTAAGTGAAAAAAAGAAGTTGAAGAATGATACACAGATCATGATGCCATTTGTATAAATCTGCCCCTTCCCAGTAAAACAAACATTTCTCTCTCTCCCTCTCTCTCTGTTTATAGAAGCAGAGAAAAAAGTTTGCACGAATAATCAACAAACTAAAAATAGTAACTACTATTAGTAGTTACCTCTGAGGAGGGTAGATTAAGTATATGTATTGCTTGCATAATTAAAAATAAATTTTTGGGACTTCCCTGGTGGCGCAGTGGTTAAGAATCCGCCTGCCAATGTAGGGGACAGGGGTTCGAGCCCTGGTCCAGGAAGATCCCACATGCCGCAGAGCGACTAAGCCCGTGTGCCACAATTACTGAGCCTGCGCTCTAGAGCCCGTGCTCTGCAACAAGAGAAGCCAGCACAATGAGAAGCCCGCTCACCGCAACGAAGAGTAGCCCCCGCTCGCTGCAACTAGAGAAAGCCCGTGTTCAGCAATGAAGACCCAACGCAGCCAAAAAATTTTTAATTAATTAATTAATTAATTTTAAAAAATAAAAAGAGTTGAAAAAATTTAAAAAGAAACAGATAAAGTGGATATACACTGCTCCTTTAAAAAGCTTTTCTGAGCTGGGAAAAAGATAAAGCAGTGTCTAGAGGGAAGCAAGAACGTCACAGGTGAGTTTTATGAGGATGGGAGAGATGACAAGGGATTGAACAGGAGCAGAAGCTTCCAGGATGGAGAGGAGGGGGCAGATGTGAGAGAAATAGACAATAGTAACCAATTGATGCGGGGGATCTAGTTCAGTTTATAAAATACTAAATGCCTACTGTGTGCCAGGTACAGTGTGAGGTGCCAGGGCTACTGAGGAATAAGACACAGTCTGTAGTTAAGGAGCTTGTAGTTTAGTAGAGGGGGCAAATATGTATACAAACTCTACATAATGTGGTAAGTACAGTAACAGAGGTATGTGGAGGGGGCCTGTGGGAACAGGAAGAGCAGCAATCAAGCCTGGTGGTGGGAGTATAGGGTGCAGGTTGCTGAAAGGGGAGAGGAGGTGATCAGGAATGATTGGGCTAAGTCTTGAAGTCGTGCAGGATGAGTACAAGGTAGTGACCTGGCTTAGAGTGGGTATTCAGTACACATTTGTTGAATGAATGAATGATATATACATTGATGGGAAAAAGAAAATAAACACCTCTAACTTTTCATCATTTAAAACCAAAACTATCCAACTCACAGACATAGAAAACAAACTTATGGTTACCAAAGGGGGAAGCGGGGGAGGGATAAATCAGGAGGTTGGGATTAACAGATACACACTACTATAGACAAAATAAACAACAAGGACCTACTGTATAGCACAGGGAACTATGTTCAATATCTTGTAATAACCTATAATGGAAAAGAATCTGAAAAAGAAGATATACAGTATAACTGAATCACTTTGCTATACACCTGAAACTAACACAACATTGTAGATCAACTATACTTCAAACAACAACAACAAAAAAAACCCCAAAGTATCCATTGAAGGTTTCAGCTAGGATGCTGGTGAGGGTGGAAAACAGTCTACAGTGTGTTGAGGAATGAACGAGAAGTAAAAATAAATAAATGAGTAGATTATTCTTTCAAAAAAAATCTCCATGCATGCATTAAATATTTATTGGGCACCTATTATACGCCAGACCCTGTGGTAGGTGCAGAAAAGAAACTTGACTGCTAAGGGAAGAAAAGACACAGGGCAGTAGTTGGGGAGAAATGTGTGGTTGAGGAGGATTGGGCTGTGGAAAAGTCTTTTTTTTTTTGAGATGAGGGAAGACTTAAGCCTGTTTATAGGTTGCGGGAGGGAGTAGTCAGTAGTAGGTGAGGAGCTGATAGATGAAGCCAGGTTCTCAAAGAGCCTGAAAGGAATAAGATCAGGTACACGAGGGGCGGTGGACCTTGAACAGGATGAGGGACCCTTCATCCTCAGAGACCAGAGGGGAACAGGGAAGAGGAGGGAGTGAGGTGGGTTGGGGTAGTGTGAACCTGGTGACCTTGATTTTGTTGATAAAATAGAAGATAATACCGTCTTGTGAGAGGGAAGGGGTCATGAATAAGTTCTGGAGCTTGAGGAAAGTGTTGAAAGTTTGGCATGGTCAATGAAAGCAGTAGGAAGGGAGCCAATCAAGGCTGAGCAAAAGGATTGTCATGTTGTTTTAAAGGCCTTTGTGAGGTTGGAGGCCAGGAATTTGGGTGCCAAGACCCGAAGTTTTTGTTTGTTTGTTTGTTTAATATTTATTTATTTATTTATTTTGGCAGCATCGGGTTTTAGTTTGTGGCATGCAGGATCTTTAGTTGTGGCATGCACGTGAGATCCAGTTCCCTGACCAGGGATCGAACCCGGGCCCCCTGCATTGGGAGCGTGGAGTCTTACCCACTGGACCACCAGGGAAGTCCCCAAGACCCAAAGTTTTGTGATTTCTTCGAGTCAAATTCAGCAGCAGTGGTGTAGGAGCAGAGAGCAGATCCTGAAATTTATTCAGCCCAGCAGTTTTGCTAGGCAAGGAGGGTAGAAAGCAGGGGTGTGGTGGGAGATGAGTTGATAAAAGAGTGTTTTGGACAATCAGTTATGGGGGTCAGCCTGGGCTGAGAAGGAGATGAGGCCAAGAGGGGGTTGATATCCTGTGAGATAATGGAGAGGTCAAGGTACCAGAGGATTCTATGAGGTGAAAGATCAGGTTTAGGCAGACTGAAGGCATAGAAGAGCTGGGAAGTTGTGCGGTGGTGGTCAGATAGTGGGGTGTTAGAAGCTGTCTTGGGTGAAGCTGGCCTGGCAAACGGTATGATGTGTAGGTGGCTGAAGTAGAGGGAGCTGGAGGTTGGTGAAGTTGAGGCGATCAAGGAATAAAGAGGCTGAAGGTTGATGGCCTGTCCGGAAGCACGTTGCAGTCACCCAGAACAGGGAGAAAGATGGGGTCAGGCACCACCAGAAGAGGATGGAACAGGCCTCAAATGGAGAAAGTTGTTTTACACTGAGGTAGAGGAGTAACGCCCTAGAAGTGGGGCTGAGTGGCTACCTGAATGCCCACACACTGAGCCCAACATACACAGGTTGTGGGAGAATAAGAAGCCTACACAGGGGACTTCCCTGGTGGCGCAGTGGTTAAGAATCCGCCTGCCAGTGCAGGGGACATGGGTTCAATCCCTGGTCCGGGAAGATCCCACATGCTGCGGAGCAACTAAGCCCATGCGCCACAACTACTGAGCCTGTGCTCTAGAGCCCGCGAGCCACAACTACTGAGCCTGTGTGCCACAACTACTGAGCCCGCCGAGCCACAACTACTGAGCCTGTGTGCCACAACTACTGAGCCCGCACGCCACAACTACTGAAGCCCACGCGCCTAGAGCCCATGCTCCACAACAAGAGAAACCACTGCAATGAGAAGCCCGCGCACCGCAACGAAGAGTAGCCCCCGCTCGTCACAACTAGAGAAAGCCCGCACGCAGCAACGAAGACCCAACACAGCCAAAAAAAAAAAAGAAGCCTACATAGGAGGGGGCTGCCAGGCAATGCGGTCCTCAGGGTTGCGGGGTCCTCAGGGTTGCAGGGCCCTCAGGGGAGAATTAGGTTACCAGTAGCGTGAAGAGGCAAGGCAAGTTCTGTGAAGAGGAAGATGATATAGGCCAGCACTTCTCAAACTTTAAAGTTGCATACAAGCCACTGAGGCTCTTAATAAGATGTAGATTCTGATCCTGTAGGTCTGGGTTGGGGACTGGAGAGTCTGGATTTCTAACAAGCTTTCAGGTGACCACAGTGCTGCCAGTTCAAGGACCACACTCTGAGTGGCAAAGATGTAGGCAATTTTGTTTACCATGGTTCAGGGGTTTCACAGGGCACAGTGGACGTTTTTGAGGGATGATGAGTCCATGAGGAGAGAGTGGAATAGCAATGAGCGTAGAGGGAAGAGGTGACTGGAGGGATGGAGTAGATTAGCTGTTGTCACCCTGGGCACTGTTCCAGTAGACCTGACCTTATGGTATCTCGGCTTTGCCTGAGAGGATGCTGTTCAAGTATAATGTCTGTGACCAGGCCTTCTGGGTTTCCAGCAGGGGAGCTTCTGACAGCTGCGTTTGCACTGAGGAATGGCACGTGGGAGAAGGAGACTGGGATGACTTGCGGGTGTCTAGGAAATGGATAGGAGACAGTGATAACTGAGGCCATGGGAGTGACCAGGACCACGCAGGGCTAACGGGCATGTGATGTGTAGAATGACAACAAAAGATGGTCCAGGATGGAACTTCAGAGATGAGCCAACAATTTAATCTAAGGCAAGTGAGAAAGAAGAGTTATTATAGAGGTAGGAGCTAATGGTGGCAGTGAAGCCAGGGGGTGTTTCAAGAAAGGACTGGTCAACATTATCAAGAAAGATGACAATTGAAAATTATTCATTGAAAGGTAAAATTACTATTTTTCCATAATATCTCTGTCTAGGAAACCCAAAATAATCAACTGAAAGACAATTCTAATGGATAGTAGTTCTGCAAGGTAGCCAATTTCAAAATAAACATGCATAAAGCCATAGACTTCTTATCACCTGACAATAACCAAATAGAAAACATTATGGAGCAGAAGACCCTTTTCACGGTTAAAAAAAAAAAAACCTTACTATATCCTACCCACAAGACCCTATGTGATCTGTCCCCTGCTACCTTGCTTGCTTCATCTCTTATTCTGGTATTTCTTGAGGTGAAATTCACATAACATAAAATTAAGTCTTTTAAAGTGAGCAATTCAGTGGCATTTAATAAATTCACAATGTTGTGCAACCACCACCTCTGTTTAGTCCCCAGACATTCTCATCACCCCAAAAGGAAACACATTAAACAATAACTTCCCATTCCCCTCTCCCCTCAGCCCCCAGTAAGTAACCATTATTCTGTTTTCTGTTTCTGTGAATTTGACTATTCTAGGTACCTCACAGAAGTGGAACCATATACTATTTGTCCTTTTGTGTCTGGCTTCTTTCACTTAGCACGATGTTTTCAAGGTTCATCCATGTGGCAGCATGTATCTGAATTTTCTTCCTTTTCATGGCTGAATAATAGTCCATTGTATGATATTCCACACTTTATCAGTTGATGGATGTTTGAGTTGTTTCCACCTTTGGGCAATTGTGAATAGTTTATTGTTCTTCCTTTGTTCACTAATTCTACTGCTCAAACTTGTCAAGCTTGTTTCTGCCTTAGGACAATTACGTTTGTTATTCCCTCTGCCTGGAATGCTCTTCTCCCAGATTCTCCATGACTGTCATTCTCATCCTTGCAGCTCAAATGCCACATCCTCAGAGAAGCCTTCCCTGATCACTGTATTTAAAGTAGCTGAACCCTCAGCCACTTTTTATCCCATTATCCTATTTTATTGTCTTCATAGTACATATCATTGTCTGAAATGAATAAGAAATAGTGTCTAGACCAGGGCTTGTTTTGTGCCTTTGGCCCCTTAACCAACCAGTGAGGCATATGGGCTCAGAATAACATTTTTAAATGCCTAAAATACATCAATTATACCAAAAAATAGTTACCAAAATACTTTAAAATTGTGATATAGTAATCTGTGCGCTTCTCTTTTAATCCCTGAAATAACAATATCTATATGCAGGTCTAATAACTATTATACTTCAGAAGTTGTGATGATTATAAATGCTATTTTGAGATATTTGCAACAACTGTAATAGGAAACAAAAAATATTGGTGATTTCTCTTGGTTATGAAATCACAGGCACTGCTGAAGTGACTGCAGATTGTTACCTACTTTTGTACCTGAAGAAACCCTGAACTTCAGTTAGAGCTTAGGAAAAAGATGTGGTTTTTCTATCCAAGTTCATGGATCCTATGAATTCTATGCATAGACCCCTTGGAGGTCTGTGGACCCCGGTTAAGAATTCCTACCCTGAAAAGTAAAAGATAAACAGTAGTGAGGAGGAGGGGTAGAGTATATTGGAGCTGGGTTTTGTAGGAGATGGAAGAGATCATAGTAAGCCAGGGAAAATGGGCTGGAAAAAAGCTGCCTTTGGGTGTGAGGGGTGTAGAAATTTCCAGTTGAGAAGGATATGAGGGAAGCAGCATCTCTGAAGGGGAGTCAGGGGTCATTTAGAGGAAGGGAGCATTTTGTGAGGAGGTTGCCAATAGGAGTAAGGGATTTTTGTTTACCATGGGCTGGAGTCCAGTGAGCATGACAGAGTGGGATGGGGGAGACAGCCACTGAGGGAAGATGAGCCGTTGGGAGCAGGGCTGGGACCCTTACTATATTCCAGATACCATGCCGGACACTGAGAATATAAAGATGAATAATACTCTAGTTATGGGACTTCCCTGGTGGTGCAGTGGTTAAGAATCTGCCTGCCAGTGCAGGGGACACAGGTTTGATCCCTGGTCCGGGAAGATCCCATACGCTGCGGAGCAACTGAGCCCCTGCGCCACAGCTACTGAGCCTGCGCTCTAGAGCCTGCGAGCCACAACTACTGAAGCCCACGTGCCTAGAGCCCGTGTCCCGCAACAAGAGAAGCCACTGCAATGAGAAGCCCACGTACTGCAACGAAGAGTAGCCCCCACTCACCGCAACTAGAGAAAAACCCGCACACAGCAATGAAGACCCAGTGCAGCCAAAAAATAAATTAAAAAAAAAGACTCTAGTTATAAGATAAATATGAGGGATGTAATGTACAACATAATAAATACAATTAACAGGGCTGTATGTTATATATGAAAGTTAAGAGACTTAATCCTGAATTCTCATCAAAAGGGAAAAGTTTTTTGTATTTCTTTAATTTTGTACCTGTATGAGATAATGGATGTTCACTAAAGTTATTGTGATAATCGCTTCATGATGTAAATCACTATGCTGTGCACCTTAAAACTTATACAGTGCTCTATGTCACTTATATCTCAATAAAACTGGGAGCAGAAACAAAAGAAAATGCAGGAAGAAGGGGAAAAATGAATAAGACAAAGATGAGTCATCCATTTAGGATTAGTCTAAACCAAATACTGTTAGTTGACTGGCTGCTTTGGCTGGTCTGACGAAGCATCTCTTCAGAGACCCTAAGAGCCAGAGGCATTAGCAGAAAGATAGGCTCAGGGTATCACTAGAGATTCAGGGGAAAAAAAGCTAAAAATGCATTGTTTTCTTTCCTCCTTTGATCCCTTTTGTAGAGCAAAAAAAAAATGAAGTAAAAAAGTTATGTAATGGAGGGAAAAAATGTAGCAGTGCCATAATTAGATCACTCAAATGAGCCTGTCACCTGAAAATTAATTGGATAAACCTAAGGGATGTATCCCCCCGCCCCCACTCCTAATTCTTCAGGAACCTTCTAAGGATCTCTGCAGCCAACAGATTCTTTGATGCTCTTACCCTTCAGAACAATGTTTGGCTCATAGGGGTCAAAGAAAGAAAGAAAGGACTATATATTTAGATTTTTCTCTGCGGCTCCAGAGGTACCCAGCATCTGGCTCTCTCTGTATGTAGCTCTCAGAATCTAGAATTCTGTGATTCTTTTTAAAAAGGCTCTTTTGCCTTCTCTACTAGGGGGATCTTTCAAAAAGGCTCAGGGTGGGAGCTGCTGCTCCTCCTTCAATCGCGTTCCCTTCCCGCAGTGGTCGCTGCAGACTCCCTCTCCTGGGCCGGATGATAAACCCCTTCCAGCTTGAAGGGAGAAGCCCTGGAGGGGGGGCAGCGGACAGACAGGGAGATGAGAACAGAGGCAGGGCAGAGGCTAAGTGACCTAGCTAGAGCAGGAAGAGGCTGCAGGGGCGGCAGGAATGGCCTGGGAGAGAACAGAGACGCTTCCCAGGACAGAGAGAAGCAGAGGACTGACTCTCGGCTAAGACCCCTGGCAAAACTTGGAGCCACACGGGAGCACCGTGCCTGGATACTCAGTGAGCTGGGGGGCGGGGCGTGCAGTGTGTGTGTGTGTGTGTGTGTGTTTGTGTGCGCACGTGTGTTCAGGTTGTGCAGACGGGACTATCTTTACCAAATTTTGTCCGAATACGTAGATTTTCAAGTCACAACCTTAGAGGAAATGAGAACTGGAAAAATATCTGGACCTTAGGGGAGCGCCTCGAACCCAGGAAGATTGAGCAGAACCCAGTGTGTTCTGGAAGATTCCCCAGCAATGGGTCAAGGAGAGGTCCTGACCGCCACTGGGTACCAGCTTGAGTATTAGGCACTGCGGGGGAGACACAGGAAGCGGAGACATGAGCCCAGCCTGGCGCGCAATCAGCCCATCCACAGATACTGCCAGTGGGCTCCACACTGCATCGGGGCCCCGTGGGGGCAGAGAAGGGCCCTTCACTGTCCCTGCCCTTCACAAGGACACAGTCTATTTGAGGGAACACTAATCCTTGTGAAGCAACAGTAAGCCATCCAATAGCATAATTCTTTTTTACACTCCTGGGCCACAGAAGGGATTTCTGGCATAACTGGGGAATTGTGGAGGAGATCGGCATTCATCCGAGCCCTGAGGCCTGGGAGGGCAGGATTGGGATGAGAAGAGAGAAATGCACATTCTAGAGAGAAAGCGCACTGATGGGCATATGGTTGGCTCATGTGGGGACCAAAGAGGTGGACAGTCTGACGGAGTTGGAGGCCCACTGAGAGGAGATGGAGAAATCCAGCTGGATGGGGAGAGTCAGATTACCAAGGACATTTTCAACTTCTAAAAGAGTTTCGAAGCCTATCAAAATCCAGGTTTTTGACGTGGTCTGGCCATTTCCCTACTCTCTCCTTTAGCTACAAGCCCATTGTGGAATTCATCGACGCCCAATTTGAGGCCTACCTGCAGGAGGAGCTGAAGATCCGCAGGGTACTGCACACCTACCATGATTCCCGCATCCACGCCTGCTTGTACTTCATCGCCCCCACGGGTCATTCCTTGAAGTCTCTGGACCTAGTGACGATGAAGAAGCTGGACAGTAAGGTACCGAGGCCTGGGAGGCAGGGACGAGGGCGGGCGGGAGGCCGGGCAAGTTGGGCTCCCTCCTTCTGGTCTCTTGTGCAGTGCAGATGCCAGAGCTCAGGAGAGGTTGTGTGGCGTCCTCATCCTCCCCTTCATTCCCTGTCCCTCCATAAAGATGGTGTTAATTGATCCAGCACCTGAGTTGTATGCTTTGTGATGTTTTCCCAGCACTGGGCATTGAGTCTTCCCTGAGCTGTCTTTCTGCCCTGATCCCTCTTGGGAATAAAGGTGGATGCAAGCCAGACGGCTGTCTGGGTCTAGGGCCTTAGGCTTTGGCGATGCAAAGGTGTTTTTCCTTTGTCCTGATGTTAACTGACCTCTACTAGAATCAAACATGCAAACGACTTCAAAAGTTACTGTTCTTATTATCAATAATAATTTTATCATAGCAGCTAACATTTGTTAAACCCTTATTATATGTCACCACTGTAAAAGTACCTCATGGAGTATCTCATTGAATCCTCACAACAACTCGGTAAGGCAAACACTATCATTACCTCCCATTTTATAGAAGAGAAAACTGAGGCTCTAAGAGGTTAAGTGACATACCCATTGTCATATAACCAACTCCTGGCAGAGCCTAGATTTGAACTCAGATCTGTGGCACCAGGTTATATTGCCTCCATACCCAAGGAAGATGGCTGTGGGAATCAGGCACATCCTGCTTTAAGATAAACTGAAAAATGCAAGTCCCACATCGGATATAAATTAGACAGTGATTCTTCATGTTAAAGGATTATTGGCTGTGCAAAAGAGTCGACCACAGGAATCTTTAAAAAGCCTAATTACTAGTACGTTTCCTCCCCTAACATTTCATGTGTGTCTGGCACTGTGATGAGTACTTTATATGCATTGTTTTTATTTCATCCTTCCAATAATCCAGTGTGGTGGGTACTATTATTATCCCCATTTTACACAGGAGGAAACTGAGGCACAGTCAAGTAGCTTGCTCCAGGTCAGACAACTTGTAATGGGTCTGGGATTCAGACCGAGCTCTCTCTGACTCCAGGGAATTTATTTTACAAAAAAAATCTACTTTATATGCAGTTGTTTAGTAGCACATTCACTATAAAAACGGAGTTTCAGCTAGCATCAAAATAGGAGCAGTTTTTCGTTTTTCACAGCAGTGAGTTCACTGCCCACGAGTAATGGGCCGCTTGGGAAATGTCGCCACATCCTGCATGTCTTGAAGAGGGCAGCAGAGTGATGCGGCTGGCGGCCTGGTGGAGGAGCTGAGTTAGGTAGGCCTGTGTTTACAGCGTGCCAATGGGGGACGTGGCGAAAAGTGTTGCCACCTTGCCAAGGGCTTCAATCCCCACGCCCCAAGACTTTAAGGGAGGTGCCTCCAACGTCCAGTCTTTCTTTGACCAGCACCTGAAGCTGCAGTGTCAGCCTTGAGAGGCGCTCCTAAGGCAAAGAGCAAAGGAGGTGGGATTTGTCTTAAGTCTAGAGCTCTTTTCAGGGCCCAAGTACCATCCATGCCAGCCCATTGGAGTCTGCTGGCAGGACCAACTGTGCTTTGTGTGTGAACTTGAGCTTAGCTGTGCTCTGTCTCACTCAGGCATGTAAGTTTCTTTACCCTCCGACAGTAAAAGCCTTGTCACTTCTTGGAGGTATTTCAAGGATTGAGGTTCAGGTGGATTGAACTTTGGGGTAGCCTTAGTCCTTTCTCCTGCTGTCCAAAATTGGGCATTTGTACCTGCTTTCTTTATGCAGAAATTAATCATGAGACTCCGGCAATGTAACTCTTTTTGGCTAAGTCTCAGATCAAATTGGTAACACAGGGTCGTCTTCACGTAAGTGGGTTGGTTCATCAGTGTTTGCTGCCAGAAAGAGGGCCAGGTGTGCATCTTCACAGAGCCCTGCCTTTCTTCCCTTCGCATGTGGGTTCCTTTCATACTGGCTGGGGCTAGCCTGCACCGATGGGTTGGGACAATTTACTGTTAGCAAGGAGTTGCCACCTCTCCCCTTGTCCACTGTCGATTCCCAACTGTCCTCTTTCTGCTTCAAATCACCCAAGCAGTGACCTTGATATTAAGATATCACATAGCTCATCAATTTGGATCTGAGCTGGCAGGTTAAGACTGTGGACTTAGGAATAAGGCTAAACTTGGATCTGGATCCCAGTTCTGTTACTTACCTGCTCTGTGGCCTTGGACAAGCTACTTAACCTCTCTGTGCCTCAGTTTCTCATTGTGGTACTAATACCTCCTGGGAGGGTTTTTTGTCAGGGTTAATTGTGTTAATCCTTGTAAAGCACTTAGTTCAGTGCCCAGCAAACAGTAAGCACTCATTGTCATGTATTATACTGCTGTTTGGCCATGGAGGTGGCCAGTCCTGGACTATTGCGTTGAGCTGCTCCCTCTGGCAGCTGGTAGAAGTCCTAGGTCATGCTGCTATCAGCTGCAGATTACCAACAATGATGCCACTTTGCTCCTCCCTTCCCTAGGTAAACATCATCCCCATCATTGCCAAATCAGATGCCATTTCTAAGAGTGAGCTAACAAAGTTCAAAATCAAAATCACCAGCGAGCTTGTCAGCAATGGAGTCCAGATCTACCAGTTCCCTACAGATGATGAGTCGGTGGCAGAGATCAACGGAACCATGAACGTGAGTGGGAGCACAGGGCTTCAACTTTCTGGCCATTTGCTCTTTTTTTTTCTAAGTACATTGCTCTTTTTTTAAAAATTTATTTTATTTATTTATTTTTAGCTGTGTTGGGTCTTTGTTGCTGCACGTGGGCTTTCTCTAGGTGCGGCGAGCGGGGGCTACTCTTCATTGCGGTGCGCGGGCTTCTCATTGCGGTGGCTTCTCTTTGTTGTGGTGCACGGGCTCTACGTGCGCAGGCTTCAGTAGTTGTGGCACGCGGGCTCAGTAGTTGTGGCTCGCAAGCTCTAGAGCACAGGCTCAGTAGTTGTGGCACACGGGCTTAGTTGCTCTGCAGCGTGTGGGATCTTCCCGGACAAGGGCTCGAACCCATGTCCTCTGCATTGATAGGCGGATTCTTAACCACTGCGCCACCAGGGAAGCCCTGGCCATTTGCTCTTAATTATTATTATTTTACCAAATAGCAGTCAAACATGACCATCCATCTTAGTGTAGTCAACTTTCATTATCCGAGTCTCAGGTATTTGTGAGAAAGAATCCAGAAGCAAATAGCTCCTCTCTCCTCAGAGATGCAGAGATTAATAGCCAGAGACTGAGGGAGGGAAAGACTGACTCCAGGGGATTCAGACCTCTCCTTCTACCCTCCTCTCTGATGCCACACTGGCCTAGGCCAGGCAGCCCCCATGGGACTGCTGGAAAGGCAAACGGTCTTTGTCTCTGACCAATGGATGCGGCGAAAGAAGGCAAGGCTGAAAAAGTTGGCTGGCTTCGGAGACTCGAAGCTAATCTGTACTCAGATAATCAAGCCCTTTGCCCCTGGGAGGAAAAATGACATGTAGCCTCCAATTTTTCTGGTGACTAGAGAAATGTTATTTTTAAATTTCAGGGTTATGCTTTGCTTTATTAAGTGTGAATGAATTGAAAAAAAAACCCACAACCAACCGCTTGCCATCTTTCCTCTCACTCCCCCACTCCCCCTACTAGAGGAATGAGTAATGAAGAAGGCAGGGAGTCAAATGGCTCCTTGTGCTTCTTTACAATGTGTTGATGCTGTTGCTGCGAAATCTTCAATGTTGTGATTTCAAGGAGACAGATAATAGCTTGCAGAAAGCCTCTGCTTTGGGAACAGATTTCTTTTTCTCTGTTGAGAGGCATCAGTTTTTCCTAATGACATAATGCCTGGGTATGGCCAAACTCAGGAAAGCCTTGTAATAAAAGCCATTTTTAGAAAACTTTCCTGCTGCCGCCACCCCCTAAGTTATCATTAGAGCATCAGCTGCCACCTCCTGTGAATCGGCCAACAAATTAGCATAGCGGGGCAGCAAGTCACTGTCTCGCCTGACTTCCTGCCCATCAATACACCCGAGATATGTTTGTGATGAGAAGTCCCTCATCATCTTTGACACAAATCTGGCCCGAGGGTAGAGCTGTGTGGATTGTGGGAGGTGGAGTTGTAGCCTCTCTGACCGGTCATGAGCATTAAAAAACTAAAAAAAAAGATGAGTGCTTATCCTCTCCAGCAGTCAGGGCGTTCTGATGGAAACCAGCTTCTGTCATGATGAGAAAACCTGAAAGGGTGCCTAGTCTGCAAGAAAATTGGAGCCTAGAGAGAAGCATCATCAGGCACTGATGTCTGGAAGCGCCTAGTCACCTCAGAACATCAAGCCCCATAGATACCTTCTGAACGTGGATTCCATAAGTCACTAGGCAGCTTTCGGTCTTGTGGTTTGCTTTGCTAAGGACAGAAAGGGGCAAAGAGTCCTCAGCAATCTCAGGGCATCACACAAAACGACCTCTGGCTGCATTGTGGGTCAGGAGTGGCAATCACGTTGGGCTCTGCTCTCAACTTAGCTCTGGGCCCTTGCTTGAAGCTCGGGCAGCCTTGGCCTCAAGGTCAGAAACTTCCCGTGCTACGAAGCAGCAGTCCTCAACCATGCTGTTTTGGCTGTGAAGGGGTTCTGAGTCCTTTCTTACATTAGTCCAGTGTTTTACTTTGAAAAACTAAATTTGAGTGTATTCCGGGTTATCCCTGTAACAGCATCACTCAGCACTCGTTCCCTTGCGTTCCCCCAGGCTTTTTTGAGTGAGAAAGACGGGTGGCTCACAGCTAGCGTGCCTGAGCTGGGCATGTGCACGGGAGGGGGCGTGCATGTGAACGCTGTGTGTTGCATGTGTTGTGATGGGGAAAGGGTGGGGAGTTGCTGCTATAAAATATATACACAGGATTGCTGAGCCTGCCTGCCACTGGAGCAACTGCGTCAAACTGGGTCTTCGGACAAGCCGTGCATATGAAGCTGCATCATCAGAGAGCCGGGCTTGGCTGGTAGGAGGAATGGGTGCTGGCCTTTCAGTTCTGAATTTGACTCCAGCCTCACAGCCTCGGCCACCCCAGCCAATTGTCATGGGAACTGGATTGGAAGAGTGGAAGAAGCCTCTTGCCCAAGTGCAGAAGAGCCGCCCGTCATCCTGCAGCTCCCCACTAGGGATTTGCATGGCAGGAAATGAGAGTCGTGAGGTCTAGCCTCCCCCTGGGCTTCTGGGTGGCTCTGAAAACCCTTATTTCAGCTTGAGGGGAAAGAGAAGGGAGGGAGAGGTCTTGTTGCGTGCTCCTTTCCACCTATGCTTTGAGAGCTCTCAAGGTTGTAGACTTTAATTCTTAAAATTGCTATGTGGTTCAAATCGAATGTTGTTCTTTGAATGGTTCAAACCATGGCCAGGGACCAGGGACTAGGCCCAGTTACTCGACTCGGCTCAGTCGGTTGGCTGCCTGTGAGGTCTTGGGTTTGGCCCCCGCAAAGGCATTTGGGCCCAGTGAGAGCGCATTGGTGACCGGGAGGGTCACAGGGAGACCCATAGGCACAAGCCTGTCTCTCCTCCTGAGGCAGCAGTGCCGTTTCCATTGTTGGCACATACTTTTGTGGGAATCACCACCAAGGGTTGACTTAAGAGAATCAGACAATTCTCGGTCACTGGTAGGAGCCTAGAATGGAGGCCAGCATAGCCGGCAGCACGACTGGGAAATACTGTCCCCCTGGGAGGAAGCCACACCCACTCGGGATATTATCAGATGAGAGATAAACGGTGGTCCTGACACTCTATTTCGCGAGGCTTAGGGGGATGGTCATCTAACCTCTCTAGTAGAATGGGTGTCGTGGAACCAGAATAGAATAATCATGCCAGTTGGATCATCAAACACTTTAAAATGTCCCGAGAGGAATTTAAGGTACATATGAGGCTGCAAAGGTAGTGAGTCTGGGAACAGACTCCCAGGAGGAGGCTTGGGACTATCTCCTGGTGGAGTTTTCTGAGACTGGGGCATCCGAGGTCTCTTGGGCGAGAGAGGGTAACACGGAGTCCCCTTAGGAACCTGTCCAGGTTTCAGCAGCTGCGCCGTCTTGCATCTACCCTCTCCTCCCTGGGCCCACACATACAAAGTATCAGCCCTGGAGGTGGGGTTGGTTGGAGGGTTTACCTTCTCCATGCTCTGCTCGACTCTATTCTGGTTTTCAGAGCCATCAGTCTCTCAAGAGCAGCAGAAAGAGGGCCAGAGCTGGCCCCATGATTTCCTGTCCTTCATGGTTAAAGCTGAGCTGACTTCCAGCCCTGGGTGGTTGGGAGAGGCTGGCAGCTACAGCGTGGTGTCCTCACTGCTCCCTGGGAAGATCTGGGCACGGGACTTAGGGACCTGGGCAACTCGGTTAACTCTTCTGTGCACCAGTTTTCCAAATCACGAATGGGGTTTACACTAACCGCCCTGTAAGCCTGTTGTAGAATCAAATGAAATCTGCCTGGGAGCACTCGGAAATGATATCCTCGCATATACTTATCAGAACAGACTTTGATGCCAGTTGCAAAGGAGTGTGTGTGGGAGGCCTCGGGAGCCCTCTGAAGCTGCCGTGGCAGGGGTTGTGTGTTTTAGAGCGGGGAAGGATAAAATGACAGCAGTTTAAGGAGGAGGGAAAGCAAGTGACCCTGGCATTCTAACTAACAGTGTCTTTTGGAGATAAAAATAACAGACCCAAGGGAATACTGACATTTTTTAATGCCTTTATTCTCTTCTTGGATTTATTTTTCTTTTTTTGCTCTTAAGGCCAGAGAAGTACTTGCCACTTCACATGCCCTCCTCCTCCATCACTTTCAGCCGAGAGCCCAGGATGCGTGAGAATGATGCAACCTTTCCTCCCTCGGTCTAGCCCTCTGCCAAGGCTGCGCCTTCGTGTGACTGAAGCTTCGGGCTCTCTGCAGGAGGGGCAGCCTTTTCCTTGAAAGTGTTTGGGGGTGGATTTGAGGCTCCCGACGTGTCTTGGGTCTCTGAGGGGGAATGAATTGTGTCCAGATGACGCCCCTGCAAAGCCAGCTGGCAGAGGTCACAGACGCTCTGGCACTTAGGCTGAGTTTTCAGGATTTCATTGCCCCCCACCCCATGCTCCATATGTCGCACGCCCAATGACCCTCGTGATTGGTCCCCTGCTAGGACTGATGAAACATTTCCCACCTCCACCCCTCACCCACCTTCCATATCCATAACCTCATCTTTCCCTCTGTCCTCTGTCCCCATTTCAGGGACAGTCATTGAAGTGGGAAGGGGTGTGGGAACACCTGAGATGATCATTGGAGAGCAGCTGAGAGGGGGTGAAGGGGGAGCTGCTTCAGCTGGATGGCCAAGCACCTCGGGGGGTTAGCAGATGTCCTGGGTCTGAGCTCCTGACTAACGCCTGTGTTCTTCCACTCTGAAGAACATTCTTGGGGTGCAGAGTTAGAGGAGAATGGAAAGGAAGGATTGGCTGTGAGATCAGATTTCAACTGCCTCTTACAATCTGGCCTTGCATGGCCAGTTCACCCCCGAGGTTTAGAGTGCTCCCCTCATCTGCTGCTCGAACCCCCCAAAAGGGAGTGGTAGACCAGCAGGGGTGGGCTTTGAAGTCAGAGAGACCTGGATTCCACCCCTAGCTCTGCCTCTTACTATGGTGTGGCTGCTGGCAAGTCATTTAGCCCTTCTGGACTTCAGTTTCCTCTTCTATAAAATGGGGATAATAAGAATACCTACCTCCTAGTGTTGTAAAGATTCAATGAGATAATGCAACGTAGAGCACCTGGTACGTGGGAAGCAGAGCTGCAGCTAGTATCAGGTCCATAGCCCCCAGTCCTGTTAGTACGATTGCTACTACCTACTCCATGAAGCCTGCTTTGACTTCCCACGGAATTAGCTTCTCCTTCCTCTGAGTTCCTCCAGCCCTCAAGCCTCTGTTCATAGTCTGGACCTTTACTGTATTATCATTGTTGGTGCGTCTTTCCCCTACCACACTGTGCACTCGCCAGGGGCAGGCTCTGAGCTTTTTCGGTGTTGCAGTCTTCTTTTTTTTTTTTTTTAAATAGTAATCTTTTATTTATTTATTTATTTTTATTTTTGGCTGTGTTGGGTCTTCATTTCCGTGCAAGGGCTTCCTCTAGTTGCGGCAAGCGGGGGCCACTCTTCATCGCGGTGCGCGGGCCTCTTCACTATCGCGGCCTCTCTTGTTGCAGAGCACAGGCTCCAGATGCCCAGGCTCAGTAGTTGTGGCTCACGGGCCCAGCTGCTCCGCGGCATGTGGGATCTTCCCAGACCAGGGCTCGAACCCGTGTCCCCTGCATTAGCAGGCAGATTCTCAACCACTGCGCCACCAGGGAAGCCCCGTTGTATTCTTCTTAATGCCTGGCACATAGTAGCAGCTCAGTAAATATTTGTAGACTGGATGAGTGAACAAGTGGGTCAGAATATCTGAGATCGAAGCCTGTTTCTCCAAGCAGGCTAAGAAAGCTTGTTCCAGTGAACTTTTTCCTTCTCTGTGTAAAGCCCTTTTGGCTAAAACTCCACCCAGGATCACCTGGTTTGTAAACAGTATTTATTCAGTGCTTCCATTTGGCCAGTGGTGACTCAGACTTATAACCTGGCCGGCTCCCTGTGGAATGGGGCGCACTGCCGGTGTCCCAGGTCCCACGCTACCAGCTGGGGGCGGCTGCCTCTTCTCCGGGCCTCGCTCCTCATTACCCCCCTCCCCTGCAAGCATTTGTACTTTTCTTTCCTCTGCTATTCCTGTGGTCGTGCCACTGCCATTCAAGGAGTATTTATTAAGCACCTACTGTGTGCAGGGCACCAGACCATACACTTGAGCCCTTGGGCATATTCTGTTTCATGTGATTTGGGGTATGTAATTCAGTCTTCCCCAACCAGAGTGTAAGCTCCCAGAGGGTGAGAGAGTGTGTCTTCAACTCCTTTTGTTCCCCTTGCAGCCCCTGACACAGAACCCCTCACAGGGATGGGCACGTGGGTAAATACTTGGGGACCTGACTTCTAGGCTCAGGAGTTCAGTGCGAGCTCTTGCTCTGGGGAAGGATGAGAACCAGGAGCGTCCATCTCAGTCAGCAGTGTGGTCTCCGTATGTGCCTATTCTCGGCGCTGTCACACTCCGGGAAGGGGGTGCAGTGATCCCAGCCCCTTGGTTCTCCTTCAGTCTCTCTCCACACATAGTCCTCCTCATCCCACTCACCTGCGCTCCAAAGGCTCTTCCCCTCGGCAACTGTGAAGACTGACTAGCTGGCTAATCTGTGTATCTGCTTATTATTCTGCTTATTTACTGTCTTTGTTCCCTACGCACTCGGCCATGTCCTTGTTACCTTCGATTGTGAATTTCTGAACAGCAGAAGCTTGGACTAGGCCTATTCTCCCTACACAGCTCGGGAGCTTAAGAAAGGCGTCTTGATGATGGTGACAGTGAGGGACACTGCAGCTGGAGCGCCGAGGCCCCGGCGATGACCAGCAGCTGAACTGGGGGTCGCTCAGTGCCTTTCCCCGGAGTTCAGAGCTTTTGTTTGCCTCCTGTTCCAGGCCCACCTGCCGTTTGCTGTCATTGGCAGCACAGAAGAACTGAAGATAGGGAACAAGATGATGAAGGCACGGCAGTACCCCTGGGGCACGGTGCAGGGTGAGTGAATTTCCAGGAGAGGGGCTGCGCTCAGGGATCCTCCCCTTCTGTCTGTCTCTTTGCTTGTCCCCAGCCCCTGTGTGACCAGTCCCTAACTTGTCCCCAGTCTCTACTCATTCAGCTTGGGCCTCAAACATCAGGAGGCGTTGCCAGCAGGCAAACTCTGGCTCCATACCTGGATTCTCTGCGGTGAGCCAGGCTCTCTTTGTCTGTAATGGAGAAGGCATTCTTAAAACAAAAATAAATGTACTTGGAGTAAGGTAGGAAGGAGTGTGTGAGAAAGCATGTGTACTCGCCTGAGTGTACCAGGAGACAGACAACAATGTCCACAGCAGCATTGTTCATAATAGCAAATAATTAGAAACAAGCCAGATAGCCACTAAAAATAGATTGGGTGAATTGTGGAATGCAATGCTGCAATATTATTCAGCAACGAAAATGGATGGACTATAGTTAACATCTACAGCAATGCATCTCAGAAACATAATGTTGAGCTAAGTAAATCATAGAAGAAGACAGGCTGTATGATTCCATTTATATGGATTCCAAAAGTAGATAAAACTAAACTTTAGGAATTCATGCATAAGTGGTAAAACTATAAAGAAAAACAAAGGAAGGATAAACCCCCAGCTCAGGCTAGTGGTTAAGTCTTGTTGCAGGGAAGGAGAGGCATGAGATCAGGGACACAAAGGGACTTCTAGGGCACTGGTAATATTTCACCTCGGCCGTGGATACATCGGTGTTCTTTTTTTTTTTTTTAAACCTTTAAATTGTACATTTCAAGCACTCTTTTGTATGTATGATTATTTTGCAAATTAAAAACAGATGTATTGCCTACGGGCTCAGGAAATTTCCTTTTGTGGTCTGCCTGACACATATTAAGTAAGTTACCTTTGGTACTAGTCAGTTCAGTGGATAAGGCCCAGGACATTGCCGTGGGTGTAAGAGGTGTCTGGTCTTCCGAGTCTCCAGCCATATGCTGGGCGGCAGACGGCAGGGGCACCGTGTGTGAGAGGGTGGCTGGTTTACTGTAAACTCATTCCGGCCACTGAGCCAACAACCAGAAGCTGGTGGGAAGTTGCCCACATCACATCAAAGTCTGGCAGACTCTGGGGCACGCCAGACACCCTCCGGCGATAGCTGGCTTTTCCACGGGTAAGGACAACGCTGGTCATCAGAACCATGCTAGGTTTTGGTCTTCTCTACCATTTGGGGCTGGGGATGCTCCTCCCAGAACATTTGCAAATGCTTTCTGGACCAACAGTCCCACCCTGGGAGTGAATTTTGGAGTCTGAGAGACAGGAACCTGAGGTGAAATGAGGAGAAGCTAGCAGACGTGGTCCCAATGACATACTCCAATTCAGACCACCCCACACCCAACCAACAAAGGGGGTTTTCCAAGTGTTTCTTGCAAGTCGGAGTTCGTGGTTCTGTTTGAGTGAGAGAAGCCATGCATTGTCTGGGCCTTGCAGGGGCCTTGGAGTCACTCCTTGTGACTGGCCATCAGGGACCACTCTCCAGGGATGGAGGAGGAGATTGTCCTGAGGAGTTGCCTGGCTTAACGCTGATATGTTCTATGACAGCGAGGGGCTTTCTCCCAGAGGCAGTGTGTCTTAAGTGAAGGGGTTATGTGAGCTGATTTGGGCTTTGGAAAGATTGCTCTGATGACCGCAATGCAATCTGCTGCAACCCTGCCCCACCCTGTCATCCCCGTCTCCCTCCCTGTCCCCACGACCTTCTCCCAGACCCGTGAGACAGAATCCGGGGTGACTGTGCTTGTTCCTCATCTCAGATGCTATTGTCCCAACGTGGTCAGGCCACATCTCCCCATTCCAGCAAGGTGGAGCCATGCCCGGAGACACGTGCCAGAGCACTGCTCATGACCCGAAATCCCTTTGCTGGGATCGGGTCCACACCTCTCTCCTTCTTGGCCACTGCCCCAAATGCAGACCTTTGCCACACTCTTTTGAGGAAGGGGCTTGTTCACTCAGGCTGGAAAGTGGGGCCCACTCTGTCCTGGTCATCATTGCTGCCATCAGGCCATTATCCACCCTCTAAAAACACCTCCTTTGAAGCTTCTACCATCCAGATGGGCCACACCTGTGGTCCACATCCCTCCTTGTCACTGTCATCTCTTGATGTCCTAGTTCTTCCCCCTTATTCTTTGGACTTTGGCACCTGGTCATAGCCTTTGTCTCTCCTTTAGAGGACCTGGATTGCAGTCCTAACCCTGCGACTTCTAGCTGTGTAACCTTGCCTAACCTCATTGAGATCTTGCAAGGATGAGTCCCTTATCTGCCTGATTAATTCCTAGCCTTCCTTCAAGAGTCATCTTAGGGGTCTGTCAGCTCTCTGTTGAAGCCTTCACTCTCCCTGGAGTTCTCAGGCCCCCGGGCTTTTCTGGGCTTTTGTTGCACCTTGGCTATATACCTCCATGTTGGTAATTTTTGCATTGTATTATGTTCTTCCACTAAACTGGAAGCTCCTACGGGCAAGACTCCATGTTTCTGAATTTCCAGTGCCTCACACAATCCTGGGAACAGAGATTCTGCAAGTAGTTATCAGATGGATGGTTGAATGTGCATTTGCCGTCGTCCTAAAAGTGGTGCGGAGCAAACATTCCTGTGAATGTCTGATGGGTGAATTTGGGTTGAGGTGCTAATGAATGTCTTCTTAGATATTTTTATGGTATTGCAGTTTTCCATTACTGTCATTCTTGTAACTTTTCATTTGCCTTTTTAGTAGAAAAGCCAATTAGGAGGCAAAATTGCAAGCTCTATATACACAGATTGAAAGGCAATGTCACTGTTAGACATTTCCCGTCTCGTTTTGTCCATTTCTGCTTCTTGTGACCTTCCTTTCCAATACCCCAACCGCTGCTATGCAGTTGAAAATGAAGCCCACTGCGACTTTGTGAAGCTGCGGGAGATGCTGATCCGGATCAACATGGAGGACCTCCGGGAGCAGACCCACAGCCGGCACTATGAGCTGTACCGCCGCTGTAAGCTGGAGGAGATGGGCTTTAAGGACACCGACCCCGACAGCAAACCCTTCAGGTACCTCTCCCACCAGCCCGGCCCAGCTCAGCTCAGCGCACACGATGGGGGTGGGGGGCGGCAGTGGGGAAGCCTTGCCCTGGAGAATTCACAGGGGAGGTGAGGCACGGGTGCCCAGACCTGGAGCCACAGGGCTAAGTCGCTCGCCACTTCCACTTGCCCGTCCCTTCTCTGCCTCGGCACACCTGCCAGGGGAGCTGTGGCAGGACGGGCTTGGTAAGCATTGCTGTCCTGCTTACAAGGGTGGGGGCAGGGAGGAGGCCAGGGGATGGCAAGGCCGATTGTCTTGCTGCCACAAGCATTCACACGGCAGCTGCGAGCCCTGAGCCCGGGCCTCGTTCCTCCACGTGGCAGTTTGTGTCTGGCCACTGCCCTACTTTCTACATCAGGCTCCTTCTGCTCTGTCGGGTTTCCAGTCTGTTCTTTAGCCCCCTCCCCGGTATCAAAACCAGATGGGACCAGGCAGCAGTCATCGCACAAGTGTTGATGAACTTCCGGCTCTTCATTCGCTTTCGTCCTTAGTGTTTGTGTTCAAGGGCAAGTTTTGTTTTGACCACAGGATGTTAATAATCATTGACATTTCAAATCAGAATCTAAGATGCTTTCAGAGAAGAGGAATGTTTTTGAAAACATTGCTTCAAATGCTTTCAAATAACTATGCTGATGGGAGCTATATGTTTAAGTGTTTGATCTGGACGCATGATGTGTGACGTAAGCCCCACGTTGTAAATTACCGTGTGGTGTCCTTTATTGGAGCTCAGGTCCCCTTTCAGGAATTGTCAGGCCTCGATAAGCAAGTAAGGGGGATGCTTGTGGGATAAGGTGGCCTTCAAATGGCCTCTGAGATCCCACAGTACCTGTTCACAGCAGAAAGCCAACCTGGGGGCAAAGCATAGCCATTCCTTTGGGGATGCCTGGTTCTGGAGGGGCGAGTGAACGCCCCTTTCATGGGCAGGGGCTGCCAAGAGCCCCTGGAGTTGGAGGAAAACATGCTGGTCTCTCTGGTGGGCATTGCCTTTGCTTTCTCCCTCCTTCCCTTCCGACAGCTTTAATCTGCACCTGCGGGGGAAGAGGTGTCATCTAGTCCCCTCCCCTCCTAGGTCGGCTCCACCCTGACTACCTCTGTTTCCCGCGTTTTTGCCCTCTGCACATTTTCTCTGCTGGCTCCTTTCCACGTTGCAGGCAGACATTCTCATCCTAAAGAAACTCTCCCTCACCCTGCTCCTCGTCACCAGCCTCCGCCCTGTCAAGGAGTTCGGCTCGGATGGGAAAGGGAAAGAATTGTTCTGTATTTACTGGCTTCTACCTCCACTGCACCACTGAATGCAGACGCCTCTTTCCAAGGTCAGCAGTCACATACTCACGGCCAATTCCACTGTGGCCTCTGAGTCCCATCTTTTTTTAATCTCAACATAGCATTTGATACTCGTCCCCTCTGCCTCCTTCCCAAAATTCTCTCTGCCGTTGGCTTTTCTAGCACTGGTCCGGCTGGTTCCAGCCCTCTCGCGCGCGCTACTACTCCTTCGAAGCCTCATCGGCAGGTTCATTTTGTTCAGCTTCTTCCTTTCCCTGTTCTTTCTGATGGCCTCTGCTCCTTTCACTCTCTATGTTCTTTGCAGCTGGTTCTTTCTACTCTCACAGCCCTAATTACCACCTAGAAATAGATTACTCGCAAGCTAACATCTTACTTTTGAGCTCCAAATCCAGTGATCCCACTGCTTACTGGATATTTTCACTTGGCTGTCCCATAGAGGATGTACCTGAAACTCAAGCTGTCTCAAATTTAATTCATCTCCTTCCCTCTTAAACGTACTCCTTCTCCAGTGTTGCCTGTCGTAGTACATGGCACCACCATCCACCTGGTTGCCCAAGTCGAAAAACCAGAATCATCTTTGACTCCTCCCAAGTCCTGGGAGTTCTGCTTCCCTCGCATGTCTCCCATTCCCACATTCCTTCCCAGCCCTTGACGTTAAGATCCTGTCATTTCTTACTTGGCTTGTTGGAAAGTCTGTCCTTCATGCAGTGCCCAGAGTGGTCTTTCCCATTTTCAAAATGGATCAAGTCAGCCCTGCTTAAAACATCTAAGTCTTAACATGGCATCCAATGCCTGCTCTCTCCTGCCACACTCAGGAATCTCATCTCCCACTACTCCAGCCAGGTGTGCCATTCCTTCTCCACATGTGCCCTTCCACAGGCTGCCCTCTTCGGAGCACACATCCTCTTCCTCTTCACCAGGCTAACTCCTATTTCTTTAAAACTAAGTCCAGGCTGGGGGCAGGGAGACTTAACCCAGGCATCTCCCACTAGACTGTGAGTTCCTTGGCAGGCACAGTGGCTGTTGGCTCTAGATATTGAGTGACTAGCACAGTATCACTTATTTCTGTGTCCAGCACATGGTGGAGTCTCATCAAGTGTTTGTTGAAATCGTTCATCAATGTGATCAGTTTCAGAGCCAGGACCTGGCAGCATAGTGCAGGTGGAAGGACCTAGATTATGAGACAAAACCCAGCTTCCGGTCTCAGCTCTGCCTCTAACTAGCTGTGTGATCTTGAGCGAGTCACCTTACTTCTCTGGGCCTCTTTCTTTATCTGTAAATCAGGGTATAGAAGCAGATGTTCTAAGTCACTCCCAGTTCCAGATATCTCTCGGGTTCACCAGGGTGGCCCCATAACCCCACAGCACCCTGTGACCCTGCTGTCACGTGCCAATCCAGGTGCCCACAGCTTTGTGCTTCTGCTTTTGCACGTCCCACAGAACTGAGGAAGAGAGGGTGGGAGAACCCAGGGAGGATCCCTGGGGCCAGTTTTCAGTGAACAGGAGCCATTCCAAAGGCAGGGGAATTAACCTGACCATGTTCGCAGTTTACAGGAGACGTATGAGGCCAAAAGGAATGAGTTCCTAGGGGAGCTCCAGAAAAAAGAAGAGGAGATGAGACAGATGTTCGTCCAGAGAGTCAAAGAGAAAGAAGCTGAACTTAAAGAGGCAGAAAAAGAGGTAAATGTGAGCCTGCGTGCCAGGTGGGAAGGAAAAGGAGGCTGAACTTGGGCAAGACAGGGGTTTCTGCCCCAAGAGAGCAGCTGGGGGGAGTCTTGCAGCCTCCGGGCAGGAATGGGGCACAGCATCCGCAGCCGTGCCTTGGCTGGCACAGAGGAGGCTGTGAGATCTGTGTCTTCTCCATCCCTCATTCCCTAAGGCCGGGATGTTTTCTCATTCTCTGTCATTTAGTTCACTAGAGCCGCACTGTCCCATATGGTAGCTGCTAGCCCATGTAGCTATTTAAATTTAAATGAATTGAAATTAAGCACAGTTTAAAACTCAGTTTAGCAGTTGCATTAGCCACATTTCAAATGCTCAACCCTCATGCCACAGAAAGTTCTATTGGGCAGCGCCACTCAAGAGTCAAGACCTGACCTAGCCCCTCGAGGTCAGGGGCGGGCTGATATTTTCCCCTGCTTTCTGGGAGTTCGGAGCCCAGTAGGGACAGTCGATCACTTTCTTCGCAGTCCTGCTCCGTCCTGCCTGCACTGAGGGCCTTGAGGAAAGATGGTCCCAGGGGGTCCTGGGTACCTTGCTGAATCCTAAACCAGTGACAGGTGGTGCGTTTCCCCATCCACTTGAATATTCTGTTCCATTTCATGCTAGCGTTAAAGAAACATTTGTGCGGCTCTAGCGAGTTTTTAAACTAAGGCTTGATGGTCTATCTGGAGTTTTCATTACTTAAGCCGTGACTAATAGAGTGCATTTAGCCCTCTAACCGTTTCCTTGCCTCCAAGGTCCCACTACCGATTCCCCTGCTGCTGCCAGATTAATTGGCCTCAGCCACAGTTTTGGTCCTGTCAGCAACTGCTTCAGCTCTCGGGGCCTCGAAACCCATAAAGAAAGGAAGCACTTAATTACTTCCCAAGTCTCTTCCTCTTTTAATCTGCTGTCCGGTGTTATTGCCAAAGCCCATGGCAAGAGACTTGACTTCATTTCAGTTTCACTTTTCAAAAGAAAAATATCACCCAGTACTTTTAGGAAGACAGTTGAGGGGATCTCAACGATAAAGAAAATGAATGAAAGGCCAGTGAACAAAAGCCAGGTGAAAGCAACTGATCAGCAGAGCTTCCACCACCAGCCTACCCCAAGTGACTAGCAAAAGCTGGTTTGCACAGCGGGTCTGTCATCCACCACCCCTTACTCAGTGACAGTCCCAGATACCTGTAGGACACCTGACCTCCTTCACGGTGTACTGTGAGTGCTGCAGAACCCTCCATTTCCTCCTGAATCCTCAAAAGAAAGTGCAATGATGCTTGGGCTGCTCTTACTATTCAGGGTAGTTTATCACATTCTAGTTTGTTACCACCTACACCCCTAGCTCTCTGATCCACTTATCACAGTGGCATGCCAGAATATTCTTGCTCTTCTCCTTTGGGTCTCTGGCTCTATTCAGGGCTAGTTAAACCTCCCCTTGATCAAAGCTGAGGTTTCCGCACTCATCCCATTTTCTAAAATTCTTTTATCTCCTTCCGTGTCCAAGGACAAGTATTTTCTTTGACCAGCTTCGGCATTGCTGAAGTTCTCTCTGCAACTCCCCATGATCCTCCCTGATTGGAGGGAATAAGAAAAGGCAGGGGCCCCTTTCATATTGAGAGAGATGTCATTATATAATCATCTAAAGAATGAGTTGAAGGACTTCCCTGGTGGTGCAGTGGTTGAGAATCTGCCTGCCGATGCAGGGCAGGGGACACAGGTTCAACCCCTGGTCCGGGAAGATCCCACATGCCACAGAGTAACTAAGCCCGTGCGCCACAACTACTGAGCCTGCGCTCTGTAGCCTGCGAGCCACAACTACTGAGCCCATGCACCTAGAGCCCATGCTCCGCAGCAAGAGAAGCCACCGCAATGAGAAGCCCGCATACTGCAGCAAAGAATAGCCCCCGCTCGCCACAACTAGAGAAAGCCTGCGCGCAGCAAGGAAGACCCAACGCAGCCAAAAATAAATAAATAAATAAACAAACAAACAAACAAACAAATAAAAAGAATGAGTTGACCTCGGGCAAATTCCTTAACTTCTCATACCTTCTGTTTCCTTATAAAATGCAGACAATAACAGAATCTGCCTCATAGGGTTGTTGTGATGATTAAATGAGTTAATACATATAAAGTGCTTATAAAAGTCAGTGCCTGGCCTATAATAAGCACTCAGTAAATGTTCTATATTATCACTGATGCTATTTTTATCCATATGTAGTAACTATGGGGACTCTTTTAAATCAAATGCTTGATTAAGCAGAATGCACGGTTCCCTGACCATATTCCGGAGCAGAAGCACAGAGGTAAAATGGCAGAAGAGAACTCTCCAGAACATGGTGCCCTTTGGTGCCATCATAGCCGTCCCTGGCAGAAATGTCTCGTCAGGTCCCAGGGTCCTGAGGGTCGCAAGCCTGCCCGTCCCCACCCCACCCCCGGGCTCAGCTGGGATCTCCTTGCGGGGGGGTCTCCCCAAACTCCTGTGCTTCCCCGCCAGCTGCACGAGAAGTTTGACCGTCTGAAGAAGCTACACCAGGACGAGAAGAAGAAGCTGGAGGATAAGAAGAAATCCCTGGACGATGAAGTGAACGCTTTCAAGCAGAGAAAGACGGCAGCCGAGCTGCTCCAGTCCCAGGGCTCCCAGGCTGGAGGCGCACAGACTCTGAAAAGAGACAAAGAGAAGAAGAAGTAAGTAGTGGGCTGCTCTGGGGCGAGGGCCTCTCTCCCCTCCTGCTCGTCCCCTCAGGGCGGTGACAGAGGCCAGCTGTGGGCTGATAGGCTCCTTTGGGCCCCTGTAACTGGTCTCGGTGTCCCCACTGGACCTTCGGATTCCCTGAGTTTGGGGAGCTGAGAGTAGGGGAGGGCGGTGTGTGGCCCCAGAGGCCCAGCCCCTCTGCTCGGCCCGCTTGGGAAAACCCAGCAAACTCAAGGTAGGAGGAGAGGGAGGGAAAGGGGGAGGAAAAGCAAAAGGAATGTGAGACAGGAGAAAGAAGAAGGGAGGAAACAACGAGAAGCTGCAAAGTTACAAGAAAGAGCTGAACAGAAAGAAGAGCAGAGAGAGGGTAGCAGGAGCCTCTGGGCACCCTCTTTCCCCCGGGAGGTTGGAGCCGATCCAGCTCACAGGCCTGCTCGCTTGTCCTAGGTCTGAGGTGGTTCACCTCTCCATGCCTGGAGCCCCCCTCGCCCCCCCCCAGTTCTCACGGCTGCGGCCAACCGCTGAAGGCTGCAACCTGGTCCTGATTTCTTACCCCTTCCCGTCCCTCCCTCTTGGCTGCTTGGTTGTTCCCAGCCTGGGGTACCGGGGACTTGGTGGGGAACCCTCAGATGCTAGTATCCTCCGCGGGCACCACCCTCAGCCCCGGGGATGACTGTACAATCCATCTGTCTCCCCTGGCGTTTGGTGAGGCAGGATAGCATGAGCTCTTGGTTACCATGTGGGTTAATATCCCTGACCCAAGCCCAGGCCTTGCTTGCTGAAGTTATCCGTCCCTTATCCCAGAACCAGAGAAGAGAAAAGCGTTTCCGACGGGACCTGTACAACACCAGGAAAACATCCGGTGGTCCCTTGCGCTCTAGTTGTTTGTGCGGTGTGACTGGAGGAGCCCTCATTTGCAGTGTCAAGCAGTGTCCTTACTAAAGTGGCCCGAGGATCTGAAACATGTCCCTGGTCATTGCCTTCTGTTCTTAGCCACTTGTTGCTGGACTCAACTATTAGATACTTGCCAGAAGGAGGAAACATCCTTTCCTCTGTGCCTGGCTTATCACTTAAGGATAAAACAGTGTAACATTTCACCAACGATAAAATACAACAGTAAAAAAAAAAAAAAAAAAAAATACAACAGTAAAATATCTTATATTTAAAGGCACTCAGTTTTGCCATCTGAATATTCTTTTTTCAAAAGTGTAATTTGGGTATTTTCACCAATTAGTCCAGAGATTTTTTTGTTACTGAATCACACTATATGTCAAAGTCACAGACTAACTTTTTGTGGTATTACCTGATAGATAAAGTTCAACTAGCCCGAAAAAAGCCTCTTTGGATGCACTGTATATTAACTGACTTGTGTTAGTTGCACCAGCAGGAATGGATTCCTATTTTTAAGATCAGAAAAGTCTAAATTTGTCTTCCGGCTCTAACCTGCTGCCTTCATAATCCTGTGGTGTTTGTTAACTCAGTCCCTGGGGCAGTTTCACAGCCTGCTGGCAGGAATTAGGAGATTCATTTGTTGGGACCCCACTGACACTCAACTATAAATAGTCCCAATTGAGCTGTTCAGCGGAAGTTCCTCCCAGACCAGGCTTTCTCCTCGTTGCCCTCAATTAACTGACTGCCACCCCACACCCAGGCAGAGGACCCCATATAGGGAGACATGTCTCTCCAGTCTCCAGGAATATTTGGAGTTGATGATGGCACCCTTTTCCAATTTTGAGATGAGTGAAAACCTCACGGGCACGAGGCATCTCCTATTAACAAGAGAGCCTGACAAAACAGCCTGTCCTCTTCCATATTTCCAGATATATAAGTGGCCCCAGGCGTGGGCTTTTTATGTAATTCCCTGAACAGTTGGCTAACCTCCGGAAGACCCATCATTAGACCTGTGTCACTCTTGTCCCGTGGTGATGATGGGGGGCGGGGGTTGAGGGTGGAAGTAGGGGTAGAAGCATTTCTTCTTGAGAGATGGTGATTGGATCTAATAGAGTCACATACTGAGAACTTCCTTTGGCTGCCCTTAAAGAGGTTAAGAAAGAGTACCGGTGTTTCGGGGGTCCCTACCAGCACACCCTCCCTTCTTCCCCTCCCCACTCCTCCTAATCTCCTTTGACCTCTAACTCTTCATTGTTTGTGTCAACTCATAATGTTTGATTTCTCCCCAAGCTCACTCCATCTTCATCAGCTTTTACTGTTTTACAGTTAACTCTGCTGTTTGCTGCATGCTGCATGAGACCCAGGGTCCCGGTAAGCTTTATTAACTCTAAATAGAACTGGCAGTGGCTTCTAGAACACATCTCCCCAAGTCCCACCCCCTGCCCAACACACATATCTAATATCAAAGAAGCTGCTTCATTGTTCTAGCTGGTATTCTCTTGTGACTTATAATATGAAGAAATAGGCTGGTGTGATTTCAAGTATACATGTGGGAATGTTTGCCTTCCTGATTAAAAGTGGGGTGTTTTCAGACTTTTGCTGCTAGAACAGCTAGGTAGCATAGGTGGATCCTGTGATCAATATTTGAAGTTCCAATTTTGGCCATTTTTTTCCTAAAGGCGCCTTCACCATTACTTTCAAAATTAACTAAACTGCTGTGACGAGGGGAACTGTTGAGTTCACAAACCCTGTCCTGCAACGTCACGGTCAGCCTTGGTGCCCAGGTTTGGGAATGTTTTGAGCCAACGGAAACTTGCTTCTCTGTTTCCCTCTGGTGGCTGTTCTTACCTGAGGGGTTCAAGTTCTCTAATTTCGTTTGGCCCCCAAAACCATAATAAAAGTGGAAGAAAATGAAGGTTCTCAGATATTATAGAATATTTAATTCTACAAGTACCGGCTTCATGAACACCTTTGATAAGTAGGTAAGCAGGTAACCGTTGGTAAGATGGATTCCTCAGGGCTAGGTTTTGTGTCTGCAGGAGTGAATAAAGCAACCCCTGGCATCACATAGTTTATAGGCTGGTTATAGTAGCAATGATTAAGCTGCTTCTATCTTTTTAACTAGACTCAGGTAGTGAGTGGGGAGGAACATAAATATTTTAAATCTAACATAATTAGGCTTATTACCATTGTTAAACTTTACCATAGAAACTTTCAAACAGGAACGAAAGAAGAGAGAGGACAGTACAATGCAGCCCCACGTACCCACAACACAGCCCCCAAACAACTGTCAACATATGGCAATCCTGTCTTATCTGCTGCCCCAAACCGGCTGGATTACTGCAAAGCAAAACCCATATCATTTCATCTGTAAATACTTCAGCATGTATCTCTAAGAGCTCATGACTCTTAAAAAAAATAAATAAATAACGACAACGCCACCCTTATCACACCCCCAAAATTAACAATTCGTTCACATAAAATTTCTAGTCAGTGTTCAGAATACCCCGGTTGTCTCATAAATGCCTTTTACATTTGGTTTGTTTGGATCAGGGACTATAAAATATTGAGAAGACTTCTCCCCACTCACCCGTGGAGTTTATGATTTAAATGGAGAGCCTGCTGTTAGTCACCAAACTAATTGCTGCAGCTACTGCACTGGGGACTTTGGGCAGCTGGCAAAACATCCTACTTTCAAGCAAATCCCGAAGAGGAAGTCCATAGAGGCATCTGAAACATAAGGCCCGTGAAATTGGGCCAAAGGAAACAACCCGAAAAGAACAATGAAATGACTTATTGTCTGGCTTAAAGGCAAGCCTTGGAGCCCTGTTAGCTGACTTGAATGAAACAGCAGGTTTCCACCTAGGAAGACTCTCAATTCTGACAGCGTCTGTCCATGGCTGCAGTCCCAGTGCCCAGCACAGAGGCTGACACTCAGTTCACGTGTATTTTCTTTGGCCCCCCCATTTTCAATGAGGACAACAGGAAAGATGCATCCTGTTCAGTTAGATTTCAGTTAATGAAACCCAAATTAACACTCTTTGACACAATTTGGTTCAGCTTTCCCTGAGTAAATCATTGGTAATGGCCATTACTAAAATGAATCCTGGCAAAACTATAATTAAAGCCATACTTTACAAGTGAGAGGCAATTGGCAAACAGTGGGAACAGCCAACCCCGACCCTGAGTAGGTTGGCTTTTTCTGGCATGCTTCTCGCCAGCACACCACAAAAGCAGTTCCAAACCAAATAGGGGAAGGAGGCCTTGGCTCCCTGGGGACTGAAAGCAGCAAAGGCAACCCGTCCATTCCCCACAGCCCTCATTTCAGGGGTGGATCACAAAGGCCACCCCTCATTAACTAGAGTGCAGGCAGAGTGAGGTTTACTGTTCCTTGCTGGTTTTGAAATGGCTTGAGGCACTACTGGCAGCTGTCTGCAATTGCAAGAGAAATCCTTCCTCTGTGACCCTCACACAGTTGCAGGTGCTATGTCTCAGTGGTTGCTGGCCCCTTGACCCTTGGTTGGGGGTGCCCAGTGCATGGACGGTACACACACATCAAAATATTTCAGCCTTCCCATGCAGCCCAGGACATAGGCCGTTGCAGTGTTCTATAGGTTTCTCTTCCCCTAGGAAGTAGACAAAGAAGAAAAATAGAGCTGAGCGTTTGTATTACATTTTCATACTATTCAAAGTGTTTTTCCGAATGGTACCTCATTTTCACATTACAACAGTCCCGTGAGGTAGAGGAGGAAGGGCTGATCTTCAGTTGACAAGATGAACAAATGGAGGAGTGGGGAATTTAAGAGACTTACCAAGGCTCACATAGTGAGTTAGTGGCAGAACTGGAACAAGAATGCAAAACTCCTAGTTCCTGGTATAAACTGCCATTCACATGCGTGTGTGTGTGTGTGTGAGTGTGTGTGTGTGGATGTATTCACTGAGGAAGTGACTCTACAAACATACCCAGCATATGCTTTTAACTGTCCCTCCCCAATATCTTTATTTAATGAGATAAATGTGTTCAGGTAAAAAATAACCAGGGGCTTAGATCCACAGGCAAGGAGTTCTCAGGGACACTGTGGCGTGAAGGAAAGAGTCTTGATCAAGCAGCCAAGGGATTCGGGCTCTGCTCCTCTTGGTTGTGACTCTTTCTCTGTGACCTCAGGCAAGTCAGTTGGCCTCACCGGTGTTTCTCCGCCTCCTCATGTGTCAAACTTGCATCACGAGGATGAAGTTTAAATGGGAGAAAGTTCAAAGTGCAGTGTGAACACAAACCAATAATGGATTTCCATAGTTCAGGTTTTCAGGTGACTGTGGTCGGACCCTAGTGCAGAGCCCAGTTACTGCCCGCAGACACTTCTCGAACAGATCTTGCCCAAGGGGTACTAGGTAGTGGACTGGGTATCTCCGAAGGTGAAACCTCTCCCTCCTCTGCTTTCCCTATGGGGCGAGGCACTCAGTGGCTGAGAGCCTGGCGCGCTGTGCCGTGGCCTGAGGCCACCTGGAGATTTGCTAAAGGTATTCCTCTACAAGGTGTCTGGGTGGGGGGCACTAGTCAGGACCTAGTAATTAAGAAGAGAGAAGTATTCTTGTGGCTGTTGATAATTGTTTTGCTAGCCAATGCCACTGTGGTCGCCACTCAGAGGTGTGTGGGTGAATGAGAGAGAAAGCATGTTCCCAGAAGCCAGTGCAATAAGGCCTTAAGACCATCTAACACAGCTATATTCTAATTTATCCATTAGTCATCATGACATTTTCTTCTAACCTTTTTTTTTTTTTTTTGACATTAATCCATCCATTCATTAACCCAACTTCTGTTTTCATTTTCAGTTTGGGCTTCCTGTAGACGCCCTTCTCCTGCGCAACAGAGCTGGGCTTCCCTGTCTCTAATTCCCCCTTAACACATCTGGGGGCACAGAACCCGTGCCCTCCCCTCTCTTCCTGCCAAGGTTTATAGAAGCCCGAGAGTCTGAGGACGGCGTCTGGCCTCTGGTCAAGAAGCCATCAGTCACGTGGTTTAAAGATGCATCCTGCATCCCAGTGCCCCTCCCAGCGCCCCCAGCCGGCCACTCCCTGCTCCATCTTTGCCGGACTGTAACATGTTCAGGGGTCCCACCTGCTCTTCTGTACCACCAGCTTCCCTGTTCCAACTCTGGCTGCTGCTTGTTCCCCTGAGGTATTTGCATCCGCCATGGCTGGGTGAGCACCAGTCAGCACGGCTTTCCCCATTAGTCCGCAGTCACTTGGCTTCCCGAACCATCCCTCAGCCCCCCAACAGAAGAGCCGCAGCCTCTTCTCAGAGGGTTCCAGAAGGAGAATCCTTTGGTGCCTTTTCCTTCTGACCTGTCAGCCCAGCCCTTTCCAGTTTTGATTCACTCAAAATAATTGCACTCAAGCTGTGTTAAAAATCTGGAACGAGTTTACTTACAGCCAGCCCTTCCCAGACAACACGACTGCTGAAGAAAGTAGCATAAATTTCCCCTCTCTGTAATTCTGAGTACCCCACAGATGCAGAAGGCAGAATAAACCTGAATATTAGTACCAACCTAGTGTCTTATGGAATTGTTATGAGGTGTCTCAGCATCTCCTCTGTAATTTCCCTTAGGACGCCACACCATCCCAATAAGGCAGGGCCAGTAGCAGGTATAACCATCCCCTGTCACAAACTGCCAAACAGAGTGGTCAAAGAATCAGTGTTTTCAGTTTTGCTCTGATGAATCTTCCAGTCTGTTTGGTGAATATGATGATGAGTTTCAATCTGTATTTTGCGCATGCCCCACAATAAGAAGACGTGAGACTATCAGTTGGAGAGGAGAAAAGAGGTGTTGTGCCTTGGAAGGTCCCTAACTTTGTCTCCAGTCTAAGGATTTGGTATTTTAAAAATCTTCCAGCCCTGATTTGTATGATGGGGCCCATCCGATAGTGGCTTTGGGAGCCCCTTTGAAGTTGAGAGCCCTCCATTGTCAGGGCCATGAGGCACAGTGGCCTTTGGTGTTTGGCCAGTGAGAGAGTGAGAGCTGGAGTGACCTGGCAACGATCTGTGGCTAACACGCCGTTTCTCTGCCCTTCCTTTGCAGTAATCCATGGCTGTGTACTGAATAGTATTCCCCGCTACAGCTGGACTGGACTCCATTTAGCCTTTTAAGCCAAGGTTCCTATTGTAACTGACAGCTTTCCTTTGGAGCGCCAGGCAGCTGGGTCCCCTGCCCCTGCCATGTACTTCCACTTCAAGCCCCACCTCTTCTTTTGATTTCTGCCTCACAGTCCCACTGGCACTGACCATGACCTTCTTCTTTTTTATTTTTGAGGTTTTTTTTTTTTTTGGTCACTTTCTTTCAAAACACACAAACAAGGCTATGCGAAATTTTCAGGCCTTTTTGAAGTATTGAGAATGGGGAGGGGGGTTCTCGCTTCAATAATAGATAATGACAGGAAGCAAAAAGTAGAAAAAACGAAAAGCAAACAAATGCACACACTTTATCTTTTCTTGTTGGCAAAGCAAGAGTGCAGTTTTGATATGTATTGTTTGGTGAGTCACTGATTGGTGAGTGGCCAGAAGCAAGTATGAAGGTGGTGCTGCGAAAGCATAAGCTAGTTTCTTGAGAAAATCCAAGTCACACAGTGGAGCATTTTAGGAGACCCTGTGCTCGGAGATTTAAAAAAAAAAACTTGGGTACTCAGCCAGTAGCTCAGGGAGATGCTAAGCTAGGGCTGTCAGGTCTCCTTGGGAAAGGCTACTTATTTGCAGCTTTGATGTTTCTGTGACCAGTTTCACGGCTGCTTCCCAAGAATCCCAAACTTAAACAACTAATCGGTCTCCATCCGCAGTAATTATTTGCATTACAAATAGGAGGCCCCCTCATTTGCATTTGTTTACAGATTAACTACTTGAGGCTTGAGGAGCTCTGAAAACTTCAAAAGGTATTAGAGCCACCCAGCCTTTGAGAGACCTTCAGAGACTAGGCAGGAATTTTGTATGAAGGGAGACATTTTGGTCCAGAAGACAGTTAGGACCCACTTTTTTGTAAGAGGAAATTGAGGCCCCGAGAAATGAAGGGACTTGCCAGACACCCCAGTCCTGTTTCATGGCAGAAGCCAGGCTAAATTCAGTGTCTCCTGAGTCCCGAGCCATTTTACAAATGGACTCAATGTGTTCATGTATGTTCCTGGAGACAAGTCTTTTGATGTTCCGGAGAAAATGAATAGTTAGTATTAGAGGGCCTTTGAGGTTTTTATCCCGTAGGAAAATATTCGAGGATGGGGTGGGTAGGGATAGGCAAAGCAGAGGACTCTAGGCCAGCTCCTGAACTGAGCACTTCCGCGGACGATAAGAGTCACAGGCACCTGTTAGCTGCTCAGCTTTCCTGGGAGTCTGGAATGGGGCGTGCGGATGCGGATGTTTAACAGGTGCCCTAGATGATCCCTGTCATCAAGGAAGTTTGGTAAACAAAAATCTACCCTGTGAGTGAACATGAGACCTTTAGAAAGTCAACCAAGGCTATTAAAAGAATTAAAATGCTTATTTTATTGGGTAGCTTGTCTCACTGTAGACAGAAAGGGTTTCTTCCTTTTTCAGTGAAAAGACTTTTTAAGTGGTACAGTTATTACTATTTTAAAAAATACCCTAAGTACTCTGTTTACTTCTGGTGAAACAAAACCAGTCGTTAGAAATGGTCTGTGTCCGGCTCCACGCCCACCCCAACCGAGACTGGAATAGAATGGTTTTCTTGAAAAATCCCCACGTGTACACACACACACCCCTCATGTCTCTTAAGCCAAGAAGTTTGCTTTTCCTAGCTGCAGTCCAGATCACTTTTTTTTTGTTTATGTTTTTTGTTTTAATTATTTGGCATTCACATGTGGCTGTTAATATGTGCTCTCTCTCTCTCTCTCTCTTTTTTTTTTTTAATTAAAACAAGAAGCTTTTAACTGGTGTGTGGTGTTCTTAAAACCTTCTCAGCAGATTTCCCGGTGGTGATGGTCCATCAGTGACCCCATTTCTCACCTGTCTTCTCCAAGTATACTCTGTGCTACCTCACACTGCCCACTTCCCTCACCCTGTCTTACTTTGAATGTCCTTTTTCTTTAGCTAATTTCATGTTTTCTTTCTCTTTCTCTCTCCCTCTCCAGCTTTTTTTAATCTTGTCTTCAGCAGCTGCACTAAGTCTAAAGGAGAAGACTGCCATTATAGAAGAGTTAGGGTTCCATATTGTCTCAAATCAGAAACCAACCAATTCCCTCTCCCTGCAAAGTGCGTGCGCATACACACACACACACACACACACACACACACACACACACACACACACACACACACACACACACACACACAAGTGTTCATTGTGTCCCTGTGTCCAGGCAAGACGCTCTCTCCCGACTTACATGGTATTTTAAATGGAAGTGTCTTGTCCTAACCTAACAAGGCAGGAAAAGAACCATCCGAGCTGGAGAATGGACCAAATGTAACCTCAGAGAGACAACTGCAGGACGACTCACCCAAGTGTAAGTGACTGAGGCAGGAGACCTCAGCTGTGGGTGTGGAAGTACTGTTCACAAGTTTTCGTTTGAGTTTTCTGTTTTTAAACACCAATTCTCCGGTTCAATGGGTTGACTGTCTACAGCCACTATTAAACATTTCTGAACATGGACGAGAAAGTCAAGCAACATTCATATCTTCTTCAGCATTCACAGACCTTCTGCAGACCCCCCAGCAAGTGGGGGAAGTGGATCTACTAACTCTCAGGTGGAGAAGGGAGAGTCGGGGGAGTTTAAGCTTAGTGAGAGCAAAATGACTCCAACCTTCCAAGGCCAGTTGGGGTTTTGAGAGAAGTTTCTGCTCAACTTGGGATCTGGAGGGAGAGTTTTGATGTTGATAAATCTGCCTTGAATTCATTGGTTTAACTTGCATCAAAATACCATGTGAGTGTGCTCATTCCCATATATCCCTACAACCATTGCCATTCCACTGTCCTGTGTCTCTTGAGAGAGCCTCTTTGCATGTTTTCCAGAGTCTGTGTTTTTCCTTTCTTCTCCTTTGTTCTTTTTGCTCAGAGATGTGACCAGTCATTGGCCCTCTGGGGCTTTCATTCGCCAGGAGAAACATCCCGAAACCAGCACTGTTTAGCTTGATACCTTTCTAATGTCCATGTCAATTTTCAATAAAATTCAAAGAAATGCTCAACGGCTGTGTGATCATTAGGTGATGGGCCCACCGTGGTTTGCCTTAGGAGGAGTGGGTGGCTTCCTTTCAAGGGCGTGACTGAGGGGCTCAGGGAGGCACCATCAGCCGGTTTGCAACCTTCCTGTGTAGGCTGCTGGGCCTACTCCCCCCACCTGGGCTTGAAATTTCCATGGGGTGGGGTGGGGGTGAGCAGGAAGTCCTTTACTTTTCCTTCATTAGCATGGACTTAACTGATCCGTTGAGCTCATTATCTTCCAGGATAGTAAATAGATGGAGAAAGTGGAGTGCCAGACCCTACAGAATAAGATTCGGGTGAGTTTTAATTCCAGAAGGAAAAGAATTCTGCGCTGCATGTCTTCTCTTATTTAATACTGTGATGTGAGCATCCCTAAAATTCATGGATATGACTTGAAAAGCCTTCTATAGATAGGGTCTACTAGGGAGGGAATCCTCCTTGTCTCTGCCAGCATTAAAGTGGGCAAGAGGGAGAGTGGTCAGTTTTCATAATTCTGGTCGCCGTCGAGGTGGGGTTTCCTTTCCCCAGCTTCATTTCCCGAATGGCCAGATGCTGGAGACCGGAGGGTGGTCGATACCCTCTCTCCGAACCGAGGCCTGGAGGCCTCTGAGGGGGGTACCAGGGGAAACGACACTGGCCTGCGTCTGCGCAGCTCGCACACTAGGGGGCAGCCGAACGGGAACAACACTTGCCTGTGACGTCACCGAGCCCCGGCAGGCACTGAGGTGTGGAAAAATACCGGCTCTGGAGCCAGCCAGACTTGCCAGCTGTGTATGCTCTGGGGCAAGTTGTGGTCAAAACTTCCCTGTAAAAGAAGAATATCAGTAACTCCCTTGCAGGGTGATTGCGAAGGTTCCATGAGCTAATGTAAATTAAAGATCTGGGTGTTCACTAAACGGAATCCCTGTTAAGGATGGAGTTTCCCCTTTACTAGAAGTATCTTAGGTTCTTCCAATCCACGGTTTCTCAACGTCAGCACTATAGTCTTTTGAGGCCAGATAATTCTTTGCTGTGGAGGCTGTCCTGTGCACTGTAGCATCCCTACCCACTAGATGTCAGTAGCACACTATACCATCCCATCCCCAGGTGTGACAACCAAAACTGTCTCCAGATAATGCTAAATTTCCCCTGGAGGGCAAAATCGCCCCAAACTGAGAACCATTGCTCTAGGACAGGGGCCAACAAACTTTTTCTGTAAAGGGCCAGCTGGTAACTATCTTAGGCTTTGCAGGCCACGTGGTCTCTGCAACTATTCAACTGTTAACTATAGAACAAAACCAGCCATTGATAATATGTAAAAGGATGAACGTGACTGTGTGCCAATAAAAGTTCATTTGCAGACACTGAAATTTGAATTTCACGCGTGGGTTTCATTTTCACATGTTCTGAATTATTATTATTTTGATTTTTTCCAACCACTTAAAACGTAAAGACCACTCTGAGCATGAGGGTCATAGAAATACAGGCAGATGGACTGGATTTGGCCTGTGGGCCACGGTTTGCTGACCCCACCTCTAATGCATTTTGGTGCTTGTTGATGCATCATCGAGCCTAAAGGTGTTAGAAGTGACTGGCTGGGGACTTCCCTGGTGGCGCAGTGGTTAAGACTCCACCTGCCAATGCAGGGGACACGGGTTCGAGCCCTGGTCCAGGAAGATCCCACATGCTGCAGAGCAACTAAGCCCGTGCACCACAACTACTGAGCCTGCGCTCTAGAGCCCGTGAGCCACAACTACTGAGCCTGCATGCCACAACTATTGAAGCCCACGTGCCTAGAGCCCATGCTCCGCGACAAGAGAAGTCACCGCAATAAGAAGCCCGCTCACCGCAATGAAGAGTAGCCCCCCGCTCGCTGCAAGTAGAGAAAGCCCGCGCACAGCAACGAAAACCCAACGCAGCCAAAAATAAAAATAATAAATTTATTTTTTTTAAAAAGTGACTGGCTGGTCAAAAGAAATCAGAAATGAAGACAAATGGCTGATGTTTTAATGCAAGTTAGTGGGGAAATGGGTTTGATTAACTAAAATTTGCATATAGTTTTGCTAGAGCATAGATGGGGCAAGGGTCTGCTGGGGCTCTGAGAGCCAGTTCCTGGGGCCCTGCTGAGCAGTGAGAAGGCCAACTACTTCTAGGGACAGAACCAGGCCGTTAATACCCTCAAAAAGGCTGAGGGGCTTCCCTGGTGGCGCAGTGGTTGAGAGTCTGCCTGCCAATGCAGGGGACGCGGGTTCGAGCCCTGGTCTGGGAAGATCCCACATGCCGCGGAGCAACTGGGCCCGTGAGCCACAATTACTGAGCCTGCGCATCTGGAGCCTGTGCTCCGCAACAAGAGAGGCCGCGATGGTGAGAGGCCCGCGCACCGCGATGAAGATTGGCCCCCGCTTGCCACAACTAGAGAAAGCCCTCGCACAGAAACAAAGACCCAACACAGCCATACATACATACATACATACATACATAAAAAGAATGTAAGCAGACAAGAATAGCATTAAAAAATAAAAAAAAATAAAAATAAAAAAGGCCTTGAACGCCATGCTGGGCACCAAGGACTTTAAAAAAAAAAAAAAAAAAAGGCTGAGCAAACTGGGCTCCAGTTGTAAGCACTGAGGTTAAGCAGTGTCCTTTTGTGTTCAAAACGCCCCCGCTCGGGGAGATTCATCCCTTTGCTAAAAGGACAGTTTTCTTGCAAGGCCATTCTTTTAAAATGAGGGCACCTCTTGAAAGACTTCTGCATTAGAACAGTTAATACCTCACGTTGGCTTTGCCACCTGGACCTACTACCTTCCATCAATGTCCAGCCAGGTCCTGTACTATCTCTTAGCTTGTTTGGCTTGGACTTTAGAAAGTCCCTGCCCTCAGCTCAATACCTATAAAAATTATATGTATATTTGTTATGTATAGGATTGGGGACAAACTTCTTATCTTGGTTTTAGGTTCAATGAAATTATTTTTTCTTAACCAAATGATGAGGGTGTATTGGACACCACCCGTGGATTTGGTCCAGTGCCCTCTGCTATGGGGGATACTTTGCATGAGATCAGTTAGACACTGCTCTTGAGGAACTTACAGACTGGCCCTATCTTATCTACTCAACCATATTTTCCAATACTTCCTAATAGCTGTTTCCATTCCAGTCCATTCAGTCTCTGCACAGGCCTCTCCCTGAGTTATGCAAACTATTTGTTGACATTATCTGAAATATCCTCTACTGATTTAAATCCTGCCTTTGAGGCTCAGGCCTGCCTTCTCCTTGAAGTCCTTCTTGACCGAATTCACCTATCTTGATCTCTTCTTCCTTTTCTAACCTCCTGGCTGAAATTTTATAATCTTCTCTGCTTCTCGTTTGAGGGACTTCGTTCCTCAAGAGACGTTAAGCTTCCTAAGGGTAGGAACATCATTTTATAGCCCCCCAGAGGGCCACGAAAGTGCTGGACACACAATAAAAAGTGATTAAGAGATAGCTAGATTGAGATTCTTCACCAATGTAGGGAACTATTGCACTTCTGAAACATTTAATTTTGAAATTAAGTTACAAGAATAATACCAAGTATACCCACATGCTCTTGACCCAGATGCACCAACTGATAATATTTTGCCCCATTTGCTTTATCATTTATACTCAGGCTCTCTCTGTATCTAGATAGATAGAGATACATAATATTTTTTTCTGAACCATTTGAAGGTAATTTACATGTATCATGGCCCTTTACCCCTAAATATTCCAGTGGGTATTTCCTAAAAATAAGGATATTCTCTTACATAGCCACAGTCACCAACTTCAGTAAATTTAATATTGTTACACTACTTTAATCTATTGAATAGTATACTTTACAGCAATTTTTCTTGCCATATAAGATTGGCTCTAGGATCACCCATTGTGTCCTGTTTCTTTAGTCTCCTTTAATCTGAAACAGCCTTTCTTTGTCTTTCCATGACATTGATATTTTTGAAGTCCCATTTAAAAAATAGACTGTTCTCATTTTGGGTCAAGGTGTTGCCCAATCTCTGCACTATATAATCACTGTTTTTTCCCCTTCTTTGCTACTAGTAAACAATCTGTGAGGAGAAAGTATAAGTCCATGCAAATATCCTACTCCTCATCAAACATTTCCCCCTAGATTTAGCATCTATTGGTAATTCTTGCCTGAACCAATCTACAAAATGATGATTTTCCAACTCCAGCATTCCCTTCATATTTACCAGTCAGCACATGGTGTTCTATTGTAAGCAAAGGCCCTCCCTTCTCTCTCATTATTTCTTTATCTACTTGGTATCACTGTGGACTTATGGCTTCCTATTTTTTCAGTGGCTCATAACTGTCCTTAATAACTTTGGTGCTCAAATTACCAGAATTTGGCCAGCTCCTAGCTACTGCTTTTAATCCATTTAGTAGCCATTCCTCAAGAGGCTATTGTAGTGCAGAATACTCTGGTCAAGAACTTTTGGTGATCTAATTTCTGGGATAGTTTATGAGGGTGGTGCTTAGCCAGGTTCCAGGTTTCCCTCCTCTCATCATGCACTGGCTTCCCCACAGGAAAGGGCAGGGAAGGAAGCTCAGAGCTGTCAGACTCTGTGTGTGTGTTTCATGTAAAAACAGTGGCAGGAGCCTGTGTTAGAACAGGGAAGGATGATGGAGGGGAGGAGGACAGGTGATTACAGGAGGTTTCTGGATTGTTTTAGGATGGCAATGGCTGCTGTTATCAGAGCCCCCTCCTACACCTCTCTTCAACCATTATTCCGATAATCTTCTGCTTAGGGGTTTCAATTCCTGCTCACTGAGAAAACATCTGTGGCTTGTGAGAAGGGAATAGGCTGAGATAGGTTGGCTGAAGGCTTTTTTTGATCAGAAGGATTACCAGGGAAAGGTCATGGAGAATCATGGGAATTTTTGTTTTGTTTCCTAGAGATGAAACTGCTTATTCCATAGCGGGATTTACAAATGGACTCCAGCTATGGCTGTTCCAGAGCAAATGGCCTCTAACATCAATTTCATTGCCTTTCACTCTGTAATCCAAATTCACAAGTCAGATTGGAATTATTTGTTCCTGTATGATGGAAGAATTTTCATCCAAGCTGAGAGGAAGGCATTTTTATTTTCTCAACTCTTTTTCTAAGAAAGCTGTGTATTTTTTTTAACAGTATGGTCTTTTAGTATAATTATCTATACTTCTTTTTTTTTTTTTTTTTGGGTGGATGTATGCTTTTATTTCTCTTGGGTATAAACTTGGAGTGGAGGAGTGGAATGATCCAGTCATAGGTAACTCTATGTTTAACATTTTGAAGAACTGCCAAACTATTTGCCAAAGTGTCTTTACCATTTTACTAGCAATATGCGAGAGTTCCAATTTCTCCACATCCTTGTCAACCCTTGTTATTGTCTATCTTTTTTGTTTATCATAGCCATCATAGTGGGTGTGAGGTGGTACCTCACTGAGATTTTGATTTGCATTTACCTCATAGCCAGTGATGTTGAGTATCTTTTCATGTACTTATTGACTACTTGCATATGTTCTTTGGAGAAATATCTATTCAAGTCCTATCCCCATTTTTAAATTGGGTTATTTATCTTACTGAGTTTTTTTTTTAATTAATTAATTAATTTATTATTTATTTATTTTTGGCTGTGTTGGGTCTTTGTTGCTGCGCGCGGGCTTTCTCTAGTTGTGGCGAGTGGGGGCTATTCTGTTGCGGTGCGCAGGCTTCTCATTGCGGTGGCTTCTCTTGTTGCAGAGCACGGGCTCTAGGCACGCAGGCTTCAGCAGTTGTGGCTCTCGGGCTCAGTAGTTGTGGCTTGTGGGCTCTAGAGTGCAGGCTCAGTAGTTGTGGCGCACGGGCTTAGTTGCTCCGCAGCATGTGGGATCTTCCCGGACCAGGGCTCGAACCCGTGTCCCCTGCATTGGCAGGCGGATTCTTAACCACTGCGCCACCAGGGAAGTCCCGAAAGCTGTGTATTGATTGCAATGTTGATTTTGATGAAAGTTGGCATCTTTTAGGCTGAAATTAATCTAACTGTAAAATTACAAATCAGCTTAAAATGTAGGCCCCAAGAAAATGAATTTCACAAGTTTGGGACAACAGAAGGAGCCTTCATTCATTCAATCATTCATTTAATTCAACAAATACCTGTGGAGTTCCTACAGGAGCCAGGTGTAGGTGCTAAAAGCAAGACAGATGCGTTCCTTGTTCTCATGGGGCTGTCACGGGGGGTGGAGAGGAGTCAAATTTTTTTAGAGTTCAAAAGGTGGTACACACTGCGAAGAAAGAAAAAAACAGAGCAATGCAATGGCAAATGACTGGGGGAGCACTGGATGATGAATCAGGTGACCTAGATTCTGATCTCAGCTTTGCCGGGAATGGTCTCTACAGTCTTCAGCTATCACTACACCTCTCTGGCCTTATTTTTCTCACTCATGCAATGATGATTTGAGTTTATGGTCTCTAAGCTTCCTTTCTGGTATCATGTTCTTTGATTTGATGGTTCAAAGACTGTCGTTATTTCAATAAACATGAATGCCTATCAGAGTCAAAGACAGCACTCCCTGTGTAATGGGAGAGACAGGCATGGAAATAGATCATTATGAAACAGTGTGAACAATGCTGTAATTTGCTCCTCTCAGTCCAACACACCCCTACACATAAATGTGTCACATAATGAGAAATACATCATTAAACAAAAGGGGACAGCGGGTCAAAGCTACCTTATCCAACGGTCCTGCTGCCGTGGGACACTGAGTTCTGTGCAGGACTATTTCTCCCCACTAACACTGTAATCAGTTCCAGGACAACAGAGAAAACCCAGTTTCTTTTTCCTTTGTATTGACTATACTGAGCACACAGTAGGTGCTGTGCAAATTCCCGCTGACAGACACTCATTAACTACTTTCATAGCACAGATTGGCAGACAGGGATTGAGGGATCGAGCTGGAGCAGAACCACGGGTCTAGTAATAACGTTTGCCTACAGAGTGATTGAGCCATTTGCTGCTGTGCAGCTTTTAACCCTCTTTTGGGGGCCCCTTTTGCATTTTGTAATATTCTGCACGTTTTAAATTGATACAGTTAATACAGAATTATTTGAAATCGTGATCACTACTGTGTAAACACGATGCTTGTCAGCAATTGGGATGCAGTATGGATGATAAAAGTGGTTGACTAGGGAAGTGGCGCTGTGGATGATTTTCTAAGTGTTTCGTTTTTAGTACTACTTCACAGTAAAATACAAAGCTAATCCTCTGAAGAAAAGGCGCTTCGGAGAGCTGACATTTAAAAAAATAAAAAGGGTAAAATACATTTCAAACCCAAGTCCCTCCCAAAGTACACGGTCCCACTGTCAGAAACCCAGGGAAAAGCGTCAGGCGAGCTACTGCTGCCAAGAATCACCTGTGGGAGCCTTCCAGGGACTTAACAGAACAAGGTTCCCAAGCCTCAGAGAACCTTCCAAAAATCCCCTTCCCGGAGCCCCGCCCCCCGCTTGTTACCATAGTGCGTCAAAGGCCCGTAGTCGTCAGAAAAGGGAAAAAAACTTACGTCGCGCGAGACTCAGTGACGGGATTTCGAAGTTAGGGAACAGCCGCGGCGCAAGCGCACTGGCCTCACAACCTCGGGGCTGCACGCGGGTAGGTAGACTAGAGGAAGGGGAGGAAAGCGTGCTGGTGTCTTTTTTTTTTTTTTTTCCTTCCCAGTGCAGTGCGTGAGTCTGCGGGTAGCCGGAGGTGCGGAGCGCGGGGCCTGGCTCGGCCTCCCCGGCGCGCGTGTGACTGCGGCGGGTGCCCTCCTCCTGCTCCTCCACGAGTTGGAGGAGTGCAGCGGGCGTGCTCCCGGGTTGCCGGGACGCGAGCTCGTGCTCGCCTTTTCAGCGGTCGCCCGTCACGCACACACTCCAGTCCCCTGAGAGTTGGTCTTCGCGCCTCGGCGCGCCCCTCCTCACCCGGCCCCTCCCACCGACCCCCGTTCCCGCTCGCTCCTGGTAGCGAGTTTGCTTCATCCCTGGGGTCCCTGCTTGGGGGCGGAGAAGATGGCTGGCGGACGTCTGCTGTTGGGGGGCGACTTCCTGTCGCCGCCGCCGCTGCCCCCCCTCCCGCCGCCGCCGCTGCCGCCCCTCCCGCCGCCCCCGCCCGAGCCAGTGCTGGAGCAGTGGCGCTATAGCCACGAAAGTGACTGGCAGTGGGCTCTGCGGCGCAGCTTCATCTGTCGGCACCTGCACAGCTATCCCGGGGCTGCCCTAGACCAGCTCCTCGCGCTCTCCGCTGCCTGGACCAACCACGTTTTCCTGGGCTGCAGGTGAGGAAGGTGTGAGGGTCGGGTTAGGGACCCGGGTCGGGGGGGAATCGGCGATGAGGGTCGGGATAGGGACGGGGGGGCGGGTATGGATGAGGGCTTAGAGACTGGAGATTTGGAGGTGCTGGAGGACTCCAGAGGGCTCACTGTTGGCCTGGGGGGGGTGGCCGAGCTAGGTGGCAGGGGATGACATAACAGCTAGAAGGGTGCGGGGATCGCGGGAGCGGCCCCTCCAGGAGCAGGGATGGAGATAAAGAAGCGCCTGGGAGAGGACTGTTGAGAGGTGGTCATTGTGATGGTGTTTTTGGAGGGCGTGGGAAATGACGAATAGAACCTCGGACCTGCGTAGGACCTTCCAGGGATGCGGTATCCGCAGAGAATATTCGACAGTCGGGGCTTCGAGGGTCTGTGGGGGGAGGGGAGGGTGACTCTTTGGTTCTAATTCTAGTCTCCTCCTGACTGGCCTCCCTTTCCATCCCCGTTAAATTAAACAACACCAGCCCCGCAGCTGGTTTGTACTGGCTTATTCTGGGGAGGCGGTTTGTGTGAGGTCTCTCAGCTGCAGGGCCCGCCTTTCTTGTAGATTTGCGCATAATGTGTCTGGACGCAAACAAAGAAATGGATATATCTACTGTAAAAAAGGATTGCCCTCATTCACCTTAATTGTCATCAGAAGGATTAACATTTGGCCTCTGGGTGAGGGTTTAGGTATGTGTCCCCTCCCCCCCTTTCCTAGAACCTGGTGCGTGTTCTGAATAGGCCTCTTTGAAAGCTCTTTGCATTCAATGGAGACTGCGGTATGGTTCCAACGCATTTTTTTTTTCCTCAACAGACTACTTGGACCACTGTCCTACAGAACCCTCAAACAGGCCCTATACTAGACTAATCATTCCTTTGATAGACTAAGAGCCTTCTTTTTTTGACACTCTTGCCTCACGGTGAATTTTTTATTAGGAAGGATGGGAAATTCTGGAAAATGATCAGATCAAATTCAGCCAGTTCAGTTTCAGGAATGACCGTAACAGATATAGATAAATAGGATTGTCTACTGTTAGTGCTTAATTGTTGAACATAGCATCCAGCGTGATACTTTGTTCTGCTTTCATAACACAAATGTGTTTTTTTCTATCTTCTCTAGGTTAGTGTAATTTCTGCCTCCAGAGAGAATGATTATTTCACTGGAGGAACTGGTTACAACTGGGGAAGCCTCAGTAATTAATCAAGTCAGATAAATCTAATTGACCTTCACTTAACAATATTGTTCTGGCAGTAGAAAAGGTACCTTTATCCTGTAATCATAGATCTCCTTAATATCACGGAAGGCCATGGGGAATCTGAATCCTTAAAAAAAAGAAGTTACATAGGTGAGGAGAATAACCATCCTTTGTGTTAATGATAAATCTTACCTTCCCACAAGAATGTAAGCTCCTTTGGGGAAAGGGTTTTTGCTTTCTTGTTCACACCTTTATCCTCAGTGCCTAGAAGAGTGCCTTCTTCATAATAGCTGCTCAGTAAATATGTGTGGCATGAACAGATGAATACAGCTTTGTAATGTACAAAATACTTAAAATATTTATGTATCTCATTTAATACAACAACCTTAGAAATTGAGTGGTGTCTCATTTTTACAGCTAAATCAATGGAAGCCAAGAAGTTAAGTGACTTTTCCAAGGTCCCATAGTTGGGGCTGGGACCCAAGTCTTCCGATGCTCTTTCCACTGAGACACAGCTGCTATAGGGAAGGATGGACCAGGAGTAAAAGCAAGTAACAGACAGAAGTCATTATTATCTCTCAGGATTTCATCCCAAGAACAACAGCAGCCTTGAGCATAACTAGGGCATTAAAAACACAAACAGGGCCAGTGATAGTGTTAAAAGCTCAGGCATCCAGAGCATTTGTGTGTATGCACTCACCCAGGCACATTTGTGTATAGTTTATATCAACACATGTATTGTCATCATGTTGCATTGCAGTTAAGTCAATTCAATCAATACAAGAATTGCTATAACATTATCCAGTAGCTTAACTGAAGAGTAATGTTCGCATTGTACCTGACAACTTAGATATAGGAGAAATGGAAGAGGCAATAAAGAATCTTGGAATCTAGGGACCAAGTGCAGTCTTCCACTTTAGGCAGGCTTTATATTAGCTGTCATCTTCAGGTGGGTAAAATCTGTATTCCAGTACTTGTTAATGTCGATGTTGGCAGAGCTCTTGTTTTCTGGTCTATTCTTCTGTGACAGAAGACTCTTCTTTTCTCCCAAGGGAACTGTGGAGTACATGGTGACACAGCCCATTCTAATCTAAAATTGTTAATTTGTTGTTCAAGGCTCATCCCTTGACTTACAGAACAGATTATAAACAGTAGCAAGAAGGTAACTCTTTGCCTTTTGTTTCCCACTTGCAGGACTTTCTGTGTTCTGATTTAGCTGGGGCTGAAATAACTCCTAGGTCAAGGACATCTTTGAAAACTCCTTGATCATAAGACCAAGCCAGGAGGAGCTCAAATGTGCAGGGAAGCAAACCATGTTTCATTCTTTTTGGTGATAGTGGTGATTGTCAGAGAACAAGTTTGAATATCTTCTTGACTATCTGTAACATGTTTCTCAGACTTAAGCAAGCATCAGAATCACCTGTTAGGCTTGTTAAAACACAGATTGCTGGGCTCCACTCCCAGAGTTTCTGATTCAGTAGGTGTGAGGTGGGACCCCAGAATTTGCATTTCTAACTAATTCCCAGATAATACTGTTGATCAGAAAATGCTCATCCAGGGACTACACTATAAGAACCATTGCCTTATAGGATAAAATAAAGCAATGTTTTCCAGTCTGCTTTTTGATCATTTTTTCCCTCATAGGCTAGGCAATGAGGAAGCCCAAATAGCTGAAATTATTTCTCTTCACTTTTTCTTGTCTGCTTCATAAAAGTAAACAACCTGTTAAGATTGTTTTCTGTAGGCAATTTCTAAGATACGTCTTGTGGCTAATGAAAAGTTAGTGCAGTCTTCTAATCAACTACGTCTATAGCACTGACATAATTGTTCATATGAATGCCTAGGGACCTCTGCAGTTTTTACTTAAAATTGTCAATAGTGTATGTATATTTAATAAAGCAGAATGTTTGGTTAACTGGAGCATTCAGTTTTCCAGTCATTCTTCATCAGTAGTATTAGAAGCAGAATCCTGGCCTAATTACCTTTGATGAGATATTAATTAATAGAGAAAATATACCCTAAAATGAAATCAGCTTTGCCACCTTGATTATTTGTCTCTTCCTTGTTGATTGAAATTGGTGTTTGGAAGGTAGATGCTGGCTGGGCTCATGTTGTGAAACTAACCTCGCACATAGTAGGTAGAGTTTATCAGTCACCAGCTAATGAAGTGTGAGTGGGAGCTTTCAAAAGATGTATCAGTAATCTTGGTTTTATGTTATTCACTGACTATGTTAGGAGTCTTAAGAATAGTTTTGCATAAATAATTTTATACTTGAAAACCCTAATCTTTGCTTAGTTTTCAAACCTCAGCTTTTTTATTTGGACCTAGTAGAGCAGTTTAATAAATTAAAAAAAATTGAAAGCATCTATTACTGAATATTCATTAAATTTCAGGTGCCATTGTATATCATAAGTATACACCTATATGCACGTGTCTTTTTTCAAGAATGTAAGATTCATGAAGTCAGATGTCTGTCCATTAGACATCATCTTTTTGTATGCTAGGTATGGTGGGACAGTTGTGATTTCCTAAAGCTTGGAACATAGTAAACTATCTTTGGAAACGTTAAAGACCTGCTGGGGCTTTTTGGTTTTCTTTTTTAAGCATTTACAACCAAATGGGTGAATTAACAGACTTAACTACATAATATGCATGCATCTTAAAATTACTCTATTAGACTTGCCTTACTGACACTTTACATCATGGTCCCACCGTAAGATAGAATACTGTATAGCCATTAAAACTCCTGTGGTAATGACATGGAGAGAAAGTTTATGACATAGTAAATTAAGAAGAACAACACCCGCCCCCAGCAGATTACAAATCAACATAGATGATCTGATAGTGATTTTTTTTGCGGTGGTGGGGGGACATGGTATGGGAAGCATAGAAAAAGGAATAAAAAGTAAACCCCAAAATGTTAGTGAAGTTATCAGTGGTTGGGTTTGTAGGTGCTTTTCTTGGTGGATTCTCTAAAATTTCTGGAGTAAAGGTGTTCCTTTTAAATCCACTACAAAAAAAAAATACACTATGGAAAACTGAGTAATGAAAGCTTTACTGCCTTGGCTTATTTCAAATTTGTGGAACCACTTCTTTATCCCTGGGTAGCTACTCTCTGGAGACTGAAATCCTAGTGGTCTTCATAGTAAAGATTAATGCAAAGATTAATATTTGCATTGTTCTTTGAATAGTCAAGTGTTAGGCACTATACGGTCTGTTCCATTATTTTTTCAGCTGGTTGGGCTTCTTCAGTATTATGACTTCCTAATAAAGGGCTGAGAAGATGACTGTGTTGGCAACTAACACAGAGGTTTATTTTTTATTTATTTTTTTATTTTTTTAAAAAGGAACTCCTTTATTTATTTATTTTTGGCTGTGTTGGGTCTTCGTTTCTGTGCGAGGGCTTTCTGTAGTTGCGGCAAGCGGGGGCCACTCTTCATCGCAGTGCACGGGCCTCTCACTCTCGCGGCCTCTCTTGTTGCTGAGCACAGGCTCCAGACGCGCAGGCTCAGTAGCTGTGGCTCACGGGCCTAGTTGCTCCGCGGCATGTGGGATCTTCCCAGACCAGGGCTCGAACCCGTGTCCCCTGCATTGGCAGGCAGATTCTCAACCACTGCGCCACCAGGGAAGCCCAGAGGTTTATTTTTATAGCCTATGGGTGATGTTGAATTTTGTGGCAGATGTAATGAATAGAGAACAGTAAGTAGGTTTAATCATTACTAACGCTGGAAGAAAACCTGAGAGAAAAAGTGAATGTGAATGGAGTGGGCCCCAAATGCATCATTCATGCACACTGTATGGCATACATGCCATTTACAGTTGTATACCGTATTTAGAATCAGGCTATAATTTAAGGTCTGGAGAATTTTGACTGGAATTCAAGGTGAGTGGGTTGGTTGTAGTACCAATTTTGGTAGCAAGAGTGGCAATACCAGTTTAAGATTTGTAGACTTCATCTCACTTTCATAATCTTTTGTTTTCATCACCTTGGAAATTGGACTCCCAAATCTTAATGAAAGTGATATATACAATGTATGACGTTTTAGGCAATGTTTTTTGATATTTAGGTAAGAGTAAGTAAAAATAAAATTACTCTTGGCGTTTAAATACTGGTGTTAGCAGCAGCAGTTATCAGTGGGAAGTGTGGGTTACAACTGGGCTGGCTTCCAGGTAATCTGTCAGTGAAGGCCACCATGTCACTTCTCTGCTTTGCAAGGAAAGACATCTGAAGGGTGTGGAACCTATTGTGTTGAAAATGGAAAATGTTATCCTCCTTCAAGTTCAGAACCGATTCATGTAGAGGTGTGCTAGTCACTCATTTTCAGAACTTTCTTGGGGAATTCCCTGGCAGTCCAGTGGTCCCTGGTAGGCTGGGAAAGGCTCTGAAGGTAGGAAGGGTGAGTAGATCCCCATGATAACCGAAACTTCACTTGAGCCCATATTTTTGTTTCTCTGCAGGAAATTGATATTCTGTCAAGCTCCAATCTACTTCATAAAGGAGTCCTTTTAAAAATTGTATGTTTTAAAGCTTTTTATTATGGAAAAATCAAACACACAAAAATAGTTTAGTGGACACCCATGTGCCCATCACTCAGCTTCAGCAATTATCAAGTCTGTCATGCTACCCTTCTCATTTCATCTTGCCCCCAGTTTTTTTGTGGGTGATAGTCTAGAGTATATTAAAGAAAATCTTGACATCATTTCTCCTGCAAATACTTTAGTATATATCTGTACCAGGTAATTTTTCATAATACCATTATTCATACTCAACAAAATTAACAATAGTTTCTTAAAATCATCCAATGCCTAGTCCATGTTTAATTTTCTGCATTTGTCTCAGGATACCTTTTTACAGTTGGTTTGATTCACAATCCAAACAAGGTCCACGCATATCTGGTTGATCTGTCTCCTTTAACCTATAACCATTCCCTCACCCTTTATTTCATGCTGTTTATTTGATGAAGAAATGGGCTGTCACATAGTGTTTCCTTCATTATGGATTTGGCTGGCTGTATTTTTTTTTTTAATATTTATTTATTTTGGCTGCACCAGCTCTTAGTTGCATCATGTGGGATCTTCATTGCGGCATGTGGGATCTTTAGTTGCGGCATGTAGGCTCTTAGTTGTGGCATGCATGCAGGCTCTAGTTCCCCGACTAGGGCCCCCTGCATTGGGAGCGTGGAGTCTTACCCACTGGACCACCAGGGAAGTCCCTGGCTGGCTGTATGCTTGTGATGGTGTTTAACATGTTTCTAGGAGTTAGGGGCTTGATTAGGTTTGAGTTCAGTTATTTGGTGGGCAAGAACACTTTTTAGATCTTTGTCCTGTCATATCACATCAGGGACACAGGTCTGGTTGTCCAATTTTTAGTGATACTAAGATTATAAAGTTCTCCACGAGCTTTTTTTTAATTGAAATTTTTATTGAAATAATTATAGATTCACCTGTAATTGTAGGGAAATAACACAAAGCAATGCCCTGTACTCTTTACCCAGTTCCCCCCAGTGACAACATTTTGCAAAGTTATTGTATCATATCATAACCAGGATAATGACCTTGTTACAATCCACTGATTCTACACAGATTCCCCCAGTTTTACTAGTACTGGGGTGTGTGTGTGTGTGTGTGTGTGTGTTGTGTGTGTTTAATTCTAGACAGTTTATCACGTGTAGGTTTGCATATCCACTACCACAATCAAGATATTGAACAGTTTCAGTACCACAAGGATCCCTCACGTTGCCCTTTTATAACCACATCCATCTCCCTCCCACTCATACACAATATTATGTGTATCAATAGTTTTTTCCTTTTTATTGCTGAGTAGTGTTCTGTGGTGTGTGGTACCAGAGTTTAACCACCTGTTGAAAGACATCTGGGCTGATTGCAGTTTTGGGCTGTTACAAATAAAGCTGTTTTGAACATTTGTGTACAGTTTTTTGTGTAAACATAAGCTTTTATTTCTCTGAGATAAATGCCCAAAAGTGCAGTTGCAAGATTGTGAGGTAATTGCATGTTTAATTTTATAAGAAACTTCCAAGTTGTTTTCCAGAGTGTCATACCATTTTACATTCCCACTAGCAATGTATGGGTGATCCAGTTTTTCTGCATCCTTGTCAGCATTTAGTGTTGTCACTATTTTTCACTTTAGCCACTCTGATAGGTATGGAGTGATATCTCGTTGTGGTTTTAAATTGCATTTCTTTGGTGGCTAATGATGTTGAACATCTTTTTGTGTGCTTATTTGCAATCTGTATATCCTCTTTGGTGAAATGTTCTGTTTATATCTTTTGTTCATTTATATGTATGTGTACACATATATGCACATTATATATATGTATATATCTTACTGTTGCATTTTGAGAGGTCTTTATACTAGATACTAATCTTTTGTCAAATGTGTGGTTTGCAAATGTTTTCTTGCAGTCTGTAGCTTGTCTTTTCGTCCTCTTCATGGGGTCTTTTGAGAACAAAAGTTTTTAATTTTGGTGAGGTCCATTTTATTAACTTTTTCTTTAATGGATCATGCTTTTGGTGTCAAGTGTAAGAACTCTTTGCCTAGCCCTAGATCTTGAAGATTTTGTCCTGTGTTTTTTGTAAAAGCTTTTTAGTTTCACATTTTACATTTCAGTTTGTGATGTGTTTCGAGTTAATTTTTGTGTAAGGTGTGAGGTTTAGGTTGAGGTTGTTGGTTTGGCTTAAGGATACCCACTTGGTCCAGCACCATTTGATGAAAAGGCTGTCCTTCCACCATTGGATTGCTTTTGCAGCTTTGTCAACAGTTGAGCACATTCGTATGGGTCTATTTCTAGGTTCTTCCCCATCAACTTTTCATCTGATAAGCTTAGCAGCCATTGATGATCACTTATTGTTGCATTATGGGTCGCAAAATGGTAGTAATCTATCATTCCTTCATTTATTAGCTGGAATGCTTCTGTAAAAGAGATTTTCCTTATCAACTCTCTAGATTCTCTGAGGTACAGTCTGTACAGGAAAATGCCAGATAAATGCTTGCTTTCTTTAACATTACCTGTTTTTAATGATTTGATTCCCTACCATCCTACAAAGGTGACCAATAATGAGTTTGAAAGTATTATTATGAACTAATGGATTTTTTAAATATTTGATGTGTTTCAATCCACTGTGGTTATTCTTACTGATACTCAAGTTGGCTCACTTCTGAGTCCATTTGACACAACCTCTGAGATCTTTGACAGCTTCCTTGTTTCCAGGCACAAAAATATCTCCCAGGTTCACCTTATACATTTCTTGCCCCAGATTTGGATCCAACCATTTCTCTCAGGACTCTGATTCCTCTTGGTGGGAAGTGATAGAAACCACAATCTGGATGTTAACAACCCATCCCGTATTATTTATTTATTTACTTATTTATTTATTTGGTTGCACCAGGTCTTGGTTTTAGCAGGTGGACTCCTTAGTTGCAGCACGTGGGCTCCTTAGTTTCGGACTCCTTAGTTGCGGCATGCGTGTGGGATCTAGTTCCCTGAGCAGGGATCGAACCCAGGCCCCCTGCATTGGGAGCGCAGAGTCTTATCCACTGCGCCACCAGGGAAGTCCCACAACCCATCTCTTATTAACACTCTTAGTACTTCTGTAACTATATTAATGTAATTATTTACATATAATATGCATATGTGATAGAGAAAAATTATGAGTTTATATGGATACTTTTAGTTCAAATTAAAGATAAGGTCTTCACCTAAATTTTTTGATTTTTATGTTTGTATGTCTTCTAATGATAGTAACATAATTACTCATTTGATGCATAACTATTTTATGGCAGATTCTTCAGTTTTATAGCCAAGACACTCTGTTGGTAAAGTCCTGTGGGAGCAGTTATAAGACGGGTCATCTAGAAACTTTTTCAAAAACTGCATTCTTATCTGTTTTAACTGTAGATTATATTAATTTTAATAGATACAGCCCACGCTTGATGGAAAAAATTCTCCAAATGGCTGAAGGTATTGATATTGGGGAGATGCCTTCATATGATCTGATGCTGTCCAAAGGTCAAAAACGTCACCTCTCAACATGTGATGGTGAGTATACTTATTTCTGGAAGGTGGGATTTGAAGAAAGTGTGGCTTTTTTTAATGATATGAGTGTGGTATATGATTTTAAATAACATTGGTAACTTTGGATCTTACACAAATGTAAAATTTTAACTTTTAGTTTATACATTTTTTTTTAGGATGCTAAATAGAACTGAAAACTAAGAATACTGAACTCATACTATAATGCTATCCTTGAAGTCCTTGCCATGGAACGAACCTCCCTTTAAATAGAACAACCTTATACTCTAGATCATTTGAGCATCTAAGTAACTAAATCCTCTTGGATGAGTCCAACGTGGACCAATTTTCTACTAAACAGTGTTATAGGGAGAAAGCTCTAGTGTCTGGTATAGCCTCAACAGAGTTCTTCCATAGCTTTAAATTTGATATCCTCCATAAATCATTAGTTTCCAGCTGTTTGTTCTAGAAATAAAATATAGCAAACACCTTTTTGTGCAGAATAAGTCAGAACTAAGATTTTGAAGTTGAAAACCTTTGGGATCTTTTGACAATTTTTTTTTATTTATTTGATTTTTTAGTCACAACTGTGTAAAGCACCATCACAGAGTCGGTCACTTCTGGTACAAAAGAGAGGCTTTGTAAATGCCTCTGCTCGTCATCTCTGTTGCATTAGAGCCATCTGTTCCGTTTGCAGTCCTTCAGAAGGGAGCTTTTCAGTACAGGTGGTATGAGATCGTAGTGGAACAACCTCTTGCTCGGTACACTTCACCTGTGCTTTAACTCATTAGATGCAGAAGCATCTACCAGTCATGCATGGTGGTGACCTGCATACTCGAGTCAATGGCATATTTCCTATCAAGTCTCTTCCCTTACACATGGAAAGACAGGGAGCAGTCCCTCCTTATGCTGGAATCTTACATTGATATTTGAGTCCCTTCACCTAAATGACCTGAAGTTTTTGTGATGGGAAGTATCTTGTACCAACAATATAGTTTGCAAAAATAATATGGTTGGTACTATTTTCCTGCTTGGTTCTTTTGAAATATTCCTTTTTTAATGAATTGTAAATTTCACTCATTCTATAGGTCAAAGTCCTCCTAAAAAGCAAGCCGGTTCCAAATTCCATGTGAGACCTCGTTTTGAGCCTGTACATTTTGTAGCTAGTAGTTCAAAAGATGAAAGACAGGAAGATCCTTATGGCCCTCAAACAAAAGAGGTAAATGAACAAACACATTTTGCCAGCATGCCAAGAGACATCTACCAAGATTATACTCAAGACTCTTTCAGTATACAAGATGGAAATTCTCAGTATTGTGATTCATCAGGATTTATTTTCACAAAAGACCAGCCTGTAACAGCCAACATGTATTTTGACAGTGGGAACCCTGCCCCCAGCAGCACATCACAGCAGGCAAACTGCCAGTCAGCTCCTGAGCCTTCACCATCACAGACATTTCCTGAGTCAGTGGTAGCCGAGAAGCAGTATTTTATTGAAAAATTAACAGCAGCTATCTGGAAGAACCTTTCTAATCCAGAGATGACTTATGGATGTGATAAAATTAATTACACATATATGTTAACTCGTTGTATTCAGGCATGTAAGACAAATCCTGAATATATATACGCTCCTTTAAAAGAAATCCCTCCTGCTGACATCCCCAAAAATAAAAAACTTCTAACAGATGGTTATGCTTGTGAAGTTAGATGCCAAAATATCTACTTAACTACAGGTTATGCTGGCAGCAAGAATGGTTCCAGGGATCGAGCTACTGAGCTAGCTGTAAAACTCTTGCAGAAACCTATTGAAGTTAGGGTTGTCCGACGGAAATTCAAACACACGATTGGTGAGGACCTTGTGGTGTGTCAGATTGGCATGCCTTCATACGAATTTCCTCCAGCTCTGAAACCACCAGAAGAGCTGGTGGTGCTGGCTAAAGATGCTTCTGGGCAGCCGATTTTTAATGCTTCTGCCAAACACTGGACCAATTTTATCCTTACAGAAAATGCAAATGATGCAATTGGTATCCTTAACAATTCTGCCTCATACAACAAAATGTCTGTTGAATACAAATATGAGATGATGCCAAATCGTACATGGCGTTGTCGAGTGTTTTTGCAAGATCACTGCTTAGCTGAAGGTTATGGAACCAAAAAAACAAGTAAACATGCAGCTGCTGATGAGGCTTTGAAAATCCTTCAAAAAACACAGCCCACTTACCCATCTGTCAAAAGTTCACAATGCCAAACGGGCTCTTCACCCAGGGGATCTGGGAAGAAGAAAGATATAAAGGATCTCGTAGTTTATGAGAATTCTTCAAATCCTGTGTGCACGCTGAACGACACAGCTCAGTTTAATCGAATGACAGTTGAATATGTCTATGAAAGAATGACAGGACTCCGATGGAAATGCAAGGTGATTCTAGAGAGTGAAGTAATTGCAGAAGCAGTTGGAGTGAAGAAAACTGTCAAATATGAAGCTGCTGGGGAAGCTGTGAAAACCCTCAAAAAGACCCAGCCGACTGTCATTAACAACTTGAAGAAAGGAGCTATTGAAGATGTGATTTCAAGAAATGAAATTCAGGGTCGCTCAGCAGAGGAGGCTTACAAACAACAAATCAAAGAAGATAACATTGGAAATCAGCTGCTGAGAAAGATGGGTTGGACGGGTGGTGGTTTAGGTAAATCTGGTGAGGGCATTCGGGAGCCAATCTCTGTCAAAGAGCAGCATAAGCGGGAAGGGCTTGGTCTTGATGTAGAGAGGGTAAATAAAATTGCCAAGAGAGATATTGAACAGATCATCAGAAACTACGCCCGCTCGGAGAGCCACACGGATTTAACTTTCTCTACAGAGCTGACTAATGATGAGCGGAAGCAAATACATCAGATTGCCCAGAAGTATGGTCTTAAGAGTAAGTCTCATGGGGTGGGCCACGATAGGTACCTGGTGGTAGGTAGAAAAAGACGGAAGGAGGATTTACTAGACCAGCTCAAACAGGAAGGCCAAGTGGGGCATTACGAGCTTGTGATGCCTCAAGCAAATTGAGATCTTACTAATTTATTTTGTAAATGCCTAATGAGGCAGATTTGTGAATAAGAGAAATGCTACATGTTCTGGTTGCAGAGTATATTCATTCTTAAGATGTTTCACCTTGTTCATTTCATATAGTGCTTTATTAGATACTGGAACTTGAAGAATTCTGTCCACTTGTATTAACTTAATCCAGCAGATAATATTGTGCAGTTACTGTTTGCGTCTTTGATATTGCTGTGTCTCTCAGATTTTAGTAGTTTGTACAAAGCAAGAACACATATCCAAATGGAATTTCACCCCGAGAAAGAAATTCCCATTTTAAAGGGCATAGCACAGCAATTTGCAACAATATGTAAAGTTGATACTAACTACAATAAAACTACAGTCTTAATTCCAGACTTAACTGAAAATGTCAGGTCATTTTGTATTACCTATTTTCATCTTTATGTGAAGCCAGTTATAGAATGTTTAATAGTAAGTTGTGCTGTACGTGTAAATGTCCTTACCAACTAAATGATGTAAAACTTTCTTAAAGTAATTTTAGTGTTCGTTTATTTATAACTTCTACCATGTGGTTTCCAGAATATTGGAAGTGATATACTGTATCTTGTGATATATGAGTGTTAACAAATTCTAGCCTTCATGCTGAGAGAGCACTACTTGAGAGAGCAATTGAAAAGTTCCCAAAACTTTGATTCAGTCTGAAGAAAGGAAGCTGGAACTGTCTGTTCTTGGTGCCTTGCAGAGAGACTCGCAGCAACTCTCCGTTATAGCTTTCACATGATTTGGGTGTATAGCACATCCAAGGTGGCCACAGCTGTGGTGGAGCTTGGTAAAAGACTGAAGATACATTGGTGCTTTGCTGACAAGGTTAGTTGGCTGGTCCCTCTCTCAAAAAGCTTATTTAGCCCCCAAAGCCAACTTTGTAACATATTTAAAACTGCTATTTTCGCTTATTTCTGGAATGTAAAAAAAACTGTATAAAAAGGATTAGTGTATGCTTCCTGAATAAAAAGGAGCCAAAGTTGATCAAAATGGTGGTGTGCTTGTTTCTGGGAAGCAGCCTGGTAGCGACACTTTGGGTCTTTGGAGAAGGGAAGTGGCGTTTGCACAAAATATTTCAACACTTAGAGCACATGTGGATGAACATAATGACCTAGCAGATAGGAACAGGCAGTCAGCCACCCATCACGTTTTCTCTGGGGACCAACCTGCTGGCTGCAACCAAATCTCAGGCTGTTTACTTTTACGTGATTTTGTTTTTGTATCTCAGATAAATCAAGTGTTAATATTCAGAGATGAATACTGACATTGATAAACACTTCCAATGACTTCATATTTAGAACAATTAGGTTGATTACAGTGTCTTAAAACATTTAGCACCAAACTTGACATGTAATTGGCCCACAGTGAACAATTTCCTTTCCCCTCTTATTTATATTTTACATTAAGAAGCTGTCCATTGTAGTTAAATCAATATTTAAAAAATATAAAGGGATTAACTTTTATGCCTGGACCTCTGTGACTTTTAGTCACCTACAGTGTTTAACACAGTAAGTGATGTTTGCTTTCCAGTAACTTTTTTGTCCTGCAGTATATGGCCTTTCCTAATGTTGGTAGGAAGGGAAATGAGGTGTGCATTTTATTTTGGCACTTAATGTTTTAACAACAGTGGCAAGGGGAACTAAGCTAAAGTTTATAGATTTTATAGGATTTTTTTTTTTTTTTTACCTACAAGTCTCATGCCAACTTTGAGAAGCTGTGGTTCAATTAGTGTTAGAAAAGTCAGGCTTCAACTCTCTTGGGTAAGAGTGGCTTTGGGGATTAAGGAGTGTGAAAACTCATTTCTCTACATTTCTTTCCTCTTCCCAAAATGTGGGGGCTGGAGGAGTAGGGTAATGTTACACAAATCTGGTTTATCTATATAAGTTCAATAGAACAGAATATTAATATAGTCAAAGTTAAGCTCTGAAATAATGGGGCCAAGTGTATATTTGGTTCTTGATTTGAGAGTCCAAATTTCCTAACTTCTTAGATCAGCCTTGGTATAGATGTGGAATTAGGGTGACGTCATTTAACTCTGCTTGAGAATAAAGAATGTTGAGAAATGGGTTTGGCAAAAATAAGCTGCTGACAAACCCTGCTGTTCTATTTTGTCCCCTTTTTGTTGGTTCTTGTATTTTCCCTTTCTTTGAGATGGCAGTCGTTTTAACCCAGTAACCTTGCTGTAAAACCTGCGCAGGTACATGAGCAGTTTTAAGTTTTATTTGAATCACTTAAATATATTATACTGAGGAACTAACTCTGCTTTCAGTTATATATATATTTATAGCTTTGAGGCTCACAGATCTATCGTTTAGATTTTTTTCCCTCCCCTTTGATTATAAAATGAATAGAAATTTCCGGCATTCTGTTGGGATTCTTTTTAAAATAGTATACAGTGCATTCACTGTGCTATGAGTAACTCCTGAAGCTGGAGATCGGTCCTAAAGAAAGGACTTTAATTACAACTTTGGTTCTTCATCATACCCTCTTTGCCACACCAGCAGGTGCAGAATTGAAGGTTCAAGTTCAGTTCTGCCATTTAAAAGGGGACCTCACAAATCTGGTTTATTATTGTTATAAATTATTGTATGCAGGCAGCCTGTGGCATTTGTTTAAAAAAACTGTAAAGAAAAAAGGCAAATTAGCATTAAACTTTGAAGTGAATGATTTGTGGTGCCTTTGACCGTGGATATGATGCTTTGGGAGGTCAGCTTGTTGACGCCGTTGTAAGATTTTAAAAGGATTATCCCATGAAAGAGATTGGGAATAGTGTTTCTCAGGAGGTGTACAAAAAAAATATTAAACGTGCACACTCCCAATCTCACCTTAATTTTTTCAAGTATAAGTAACAGTGTCAAATATATTTAAGATACCCAGCCACAGGACTTCCCTGGAGGTCCAGTGGTTAAGACTCAGTGCTTTCACTGCCGTGGACCCGCGTTCAGTCCCTGGTCGGGGAACTAAGATCCCACAAGCTGCACGGTGTGGCAAAAACAAAAAAAAATGGAACAAAAAAAAAGATATCCAGCCACAGTAGGATGAAGAAATTTATGTAAAACTAATCTGCCAAATAAAGACCAATTTAATGTCATTCTACTTTGAAGTAGAAATGGACTTAAGAGAAAGTAAGTGCATTTAAGGAAGTTGCTTCTAGGTGAAACTAACCGGTTCATGTGTTCAGTGTAGGATGAGCTCCCTCATGTTGAGGCTCCTTTAAGTGCCATGTCTTAGAGGATGAGTGGGTACATACAGCATAAGGACTTAATTTCAATTAGCGCCCACCCCCCTCCCCAAGAAGTGAGTTTCCACAGTCACTGTCCTTGTCTCTTTAAAATGAGATAGATTGCTCCTCAGAAGAAAGCAGAGTTTTGTTTAAACAAGGTAACACTGAGGATACCTGTACTCCCAAGCTTTACCTGAGACTTAAAATACCATTTTATTATTTAGTTTGTTTTTTAAGCTAGGGCTTTTTTAAGAGGTGGAATGTCAGGATCAACAAGTTAGATCTTGGTCTCTGAGGATGCTGGTAAATCTCCAGGTTAATTCTCCCCCCTTACCACAATTTCATTCCCTTGATTGACTATAATATATGCTGAAGTAACTTTGTTTTACCTAGTAGATTTACATTCTGTTTGTTAGCATGTTTAAAAAAGCATTAAACACTTATGACTGAAAAGAAAATACGTCCTCTCCAGCAGTATCTACTCTTCTCCCTCTCCCAAAATCTATTTTTGCTTTTACCATAATTTTTATTTTAAGGGGGGGAATGAGTAGATGAGAGTCCAATAAATTCATACTAAAAGTTCATACTGAGCTAAAATATAATTATACCTTGACTACAAATTTTTAAGGTTATTTTTATTTACAAGTTTTGAAAAATGTACATTTTTTTTACATGGGTTACTTGTGCAAAGTTAAATTCATAAGAGTGATAAATGCACAAAAGGTGACAATGGAACATCAGACAAAACATTTACAAGCTTTTTCCCACACTGCTACTTAAAGGTACTGTCAATCTAAAAGTATAAATATCCAAAGAAAGATCGCAAACATTGACTTTAAGGTTCTTATAATACTGAAAGGGAGGAAGAAACTAAAGCATGCAGCATTAACAGAGGATTTGAGTGGTTTACCACAGACATGTTCCCTTCCTTGGGTTAATTAAAACTCTAAAAAAACAATGGAGGATTATAAATTTGTTTATCTAGGGTAGCACTGCTCCTTTAAAAGGATTAAAGGATCTCCAGCCTTCCCTAGCTTAAAAACTAATGATTGTTTCCATTCCTCTGCTCCCACACCTCTTTAAAAAGTGAAAATCCAGAAGACTTCAGTATTCTGAATCTTAGCTTGGGTGTGTCCATTGAACACCTTGCAAGGGGAGGAAGTGTCAGTTACTATGATTGCTGCACTCCTTTGGCTGAGCCCTTTAACATCCTCCTTCCTACCAGTAAAGAACACAATTCATGTTAGTTAGGTATTAGTATCATAGCCTTTTTAGCTTCCATTGCTCTTTCAAAATGGATGTTTATATGGATTTGTTTCCCTGTTTTCTATAGGCCATATTCCAAAAATTCACTTCTAAATCCAACACAAGTGAAGGACCAGCCAGGGTGAAACGCTTCAGTAATCATTCATTCTGTTAAAAATAACATTCTGGTCATCAAGCTATGCATAAGCACCACTTGTAAAACAATTCATTTTAAAAGCTTAGTGTAAAGTACAGTAACACAATACTGCCATAAAACTGGAAATGAGACACAACAGAAAAGGAATTAAGCATTAGTGACTTTTTGCACGTAACCCAGGTACAGTACATTTGATCTCATAGAGGGTGTTTTCTGATGTTTAAGGAGAGGGTAGAAGGGGCAGGAAAAGCCTGGCAAGGGAAGATGGAAACAGCACAACAGCTATTTTGCTTTTAATAAAGTAAATGTAATGACACTGACGAATAGGAAGGTGACAAACACATCAATATATATTTTTCTTATGACCAGCTGCTGCTTTTCCTGCACCCGGGTCAACAGTCACGCCAGCTCTGTTCTACTATCGCAGAAACACGTTTTTCATACTCCCGCTTGTTCTCCTGGTACAGCTGAGCAGCCTGGCTGTTTGCTGGACTATTGGGATTGGGTTCATCCAAAAGAGACTATAGAGACAATTTGTAAAAAGTCAGTTCCTCAATGCAAATATATATATATATATATATATATATATATATATATATATATATATATATATATATATATAGTTGGCCAAAAACTTTGTTCAGGTTTTTCGTACCATCTTTATGCAAAACCTGAACGAACTTTCTGGCCACCCCAATATGTATCTTCAACACACTCGAATTGTCCTAGGTAGCAGCTAAATTTGCTCTCTTAGCATAATAATCTACAGTTACGTTAATCTGCTAGTAGCTAGGCAAACATATATGTTTTCTGGTGGGTTAGGTCTTACTGACCTACTTTTTACTTCTGACTTTCAAAAACAATTGCTAATATAAACATATCAAAGGCCATAGTCACATTAAGGAAAATTCACCTGTATGGATGTTAAAATGGAAGACACATCATATGTTGGACTCCAACGGTTCTGAAGTATGTCCAGACATATACTACCATCTGCATAGACTAAGAGCATAGAAGTAGGTTATGTTAAACATAACAAAACCATTAAGGTTTTAACATCATAGTCAAGACAAATGCAGTCAAGAATACTTTGCTTCTGAGGTTTAAAAAAGATTACTAAGCTGCTTCTTAGTTACCTTCCTAAAAGAAGTGTCATAATCACTACTAGTGAAACAGGATGATCAGAGAATGTCAAACATAATCAGTATAAAACTGGAAGATACTTAATGCTTGTTATTCTGAAAAGACTGCCCTGTTATCCAGGAAACCACGCACAATTTCTAAGAGGGTTCCTCATCATCGATAGACTTATGGGAAATTCACTCCACTAAATTTTTAAACTTTATCTCCTATCTGAAATAACCAAGATAGCTCAGAGTTCACAAGGTTTCATTTTGGTATGAAGGTAAAAATATCTGATACCCTGGAAAATACATTATTAACCTGAATAAAAGGCAACTTGTTCTAGGCTTATTACTAGGAAAAAAAATAAAAGAGCAAAATAGTAAGTTAGAATCACTAGGAAAAAAAATAAAAGAGCAAAATAGTAAGTTAGAATAGTAAGTTAGAATAGTAAGTTAGAATCACCAAGTAAGTTAGAATTCCAATATACCGTATACCTGGACTCAACCACAGAATCTGATATTCAGTAGGTCTGGAGTGGGGCCGGGACATCCATGGCTTTTAAATGTCCCATGCTAATTCTGATCTGCATCCAAAGCTGAAAACTATTGCTCTAAATGCTAGTGAAAATAATCACAACACAAAACTACCCCAATCTGGCCTTATATTAAAAGGAAACCTCAAGAACATCTCCTTATTTTTGTTTAGTAAGTAAATGATAAAATCATCAAAACCAGGAGGCTCTCAGATTCCAAGCAAAGGCAATGTCCCTTCACTGCTTCAGTTCTAGGACCACAGACCAAGACAGCAATAGACCACCATGAACAAGTTCAGGTTTCAGGAAACAGCAAGATGCCTAGACAAATACTCAGGTGCTACAGACAAATAGGAAATGTGGAATACCTCCCAAATAAACAGTGTAGTAGTTTAAAATACTGTATTAAAAGTGATACTTGCCATTTGGATGAAACATCTTAGAGACAAATCTAACCGTAGGTGGCTTATTCGGATATTCTTCAGTGAATTCTATTGTAAGCTTAAAGGTTCCTGTAATTAGAAAAGAAAGGGTTAAGAAAACCTAGTTATCACTTTGTTCGGTAGTACTTTGTTTTTAATACTACATGACTTTTTTTTCAAGTATTATATGAAATAACGCAAAGATAGAGTAGAGAGGAAAGAGACCAGGTAAGAGATACAGCTCCAGGGATTGCCCTAAAAATGGATGGACACTGTAAGAACCATCACTCAAAGGTGATTTGTTTTCTGTTTTTCCATTATTCTCCCCCAAACTTAAATACAGCCATCTTAAACTCAAAATTACTGCCTGCAGGATAACTTTAGCCACTGTACATTTTGAAGACATCCTTAAAATGACAAGCAACTAGAGCCAAAACGTGGCCTTCCTCCTTGAGAAGACTGAAAGACCTTAATAAAGGCCAATTTTAATCAGCTGTCATCTTAAGTGGTGATTTTTAAATGCACTAGAAAGGATGAGAGCACAAAGTTCAAAAACCAATGCTAGAAATACAAATCAATAATCAAATTATTTTTAAAATAGCAGGGAATAAGAAAAGTGTTCACTGGCTCCTCTTCATGTAATAGCAACTCTATAATGAAAACATAATTGAATGTAAGCCAGAAAAAACTTCACAGTCCCTCTTTAAAACCCTTAAGTATGACTCACAAGCTACTTCACTATAAAACCAACTCAATTATTCACACTAATGGTAGGAATTAATGGCAGAAATAATTTAAAAATCATATTAGATTGCATTCATGTCTCCAGTAAATTTCTTTCTAATGATGTTTGTTTACGCTACTATTGAAACAAATTATTTTTCTTGAATATGTGTCAACTAAGGTAGCAGGAGGCCCTAAAGCATACTAAGTTATAGACTTGTTTATAAGAAATGGACAAACTGGATCTCATTCAAGAATTGTTGGGGACTTCCCTGGCGGTCCAGTGTTTAGGACTCTGTGCTTCTACTGCAGGGGACACTGGTTCGATCCCTGGCCGGGGAACTAAGATACCGCATGCCCCACAGCGCGCCCCCGCCCCCCACCAAAAAAGAATTGTTGGATGTTGTGATTTGGGGAGATTATTTTCTTCAAAATGTTATTTTTAATTGGGTTTAATAAATTCAAGAAAACAATTGGGCAATTGTTTTTTCCTGACTGAAATTTCTTCAAGTAATCTTAAGGAATCAGTTATTATCTAAGGTGATGCACGTTCCACTATATTACTCTGGTCCACTTAATAAATTACTTATTCTAATACAACAGACCACACTTCAGATAGAGTATAAATTGTTACTGGTTCCTTCGAGTTAGCAATTTATTTCCTCCTAGCTTCCATTCCTCCTTTCCACTTAAGAAAAAAAGACTATAATCATTTTACTGCTAGTTGTTACATGTAACAATACCAAAAAGTGTTTCCTACCAGCAAGCTCATAGGAAACAATTTGCTAACAAAGTTGTTCTTGGTATGAACATGTGTCCCAAAGTTTCAGAATAATTTAAAATGCAACATATCAGACCTCCCTGGTGGTGCAGTGGTTAAGAATCCGCCTGCCAATGCAGGGGACATGGGTTCGAGCCCTGGTCTGGGAAGATCCCACATGCCGCGGAGCAACTAAGCCCATGTGCCACAACTATTGAGCCTGCAGCCTATAGCCTGCGTGCCACAACTACTGAAGCCCACGCGCCTAGAGCCCGTGCTCTGCAACAAGAGAAGCCACCGCAATGAGAAGCCTGCACACTGCAACGAAGAGTAGCCCCCCCTTGCCGCAACTAGAAAGCCCGTGTGCAGCAACAAAAACCCAACGCAGCCAAATATAAATAAATAAATAAATAAATAAAATTTTAAAAATGCAACATATGGAGACATATTATATTCCCCAACTATTGTTACTCCCTAATCTTGAAAGGCAGATCTGAAGTTACTATGTATTATAACTAAGGACAAAAAGCAAAATATTTTGGAATGGATAAACATGCTATAGTCCATCAGAACACACTTCACCTTTATCACCACCTGGTCATAACTCTTCCTATTTTTGAGGAAGAAAGCATAGTTCTTTCTTTTCAGTTCTATTGATATTATAATACGCAAGAAAAAGTGGGAATAAGTGTTAGTTCAAAACTCTGAGCTTCCTTATGTATCTCAAGTATAAACACATTTGGCTCAGTGTTGATACCCGCTTAAATTATAGCTTAGAGATTTATCATCAAGAAATTGATCTAAAAAAACTGCTCGAAAATTGGGCAGATTTAATAGCATGCAGAGCTCCCAGGTACTTTAAATTAAAACCATCATTAAATATGATACCTAAAGGTGGTAAAGTCACACAGAAGGCAGGCGTAAGTGGAAACAGTGGAGTGCAGTGGGGCAGAGCAGAAGCTTTGTAGTCAGACAGATCTGGGTTCGAATCCTTGCTTTGCTACTTGCTAGTTATGAAACCTTTGGGGAAACTGCTCAACTTGACTAAACCTCAAGTTCCTCATCTGTAAAATAGGGTTAATAATAGTACCTGCTACATAACATTGTTGTGAGGTTTAAATGAGGGAAAGATGCACAGTGACACAAAATAAGTGCTTCATAAATATTTTAGTTACAATAATTCTACAGTTTCATATCTCTAGACCCAGCTGAAGGAGGCAAAAACCAAAAATCCAAACTTCACTATCAGTAAGAAAAATACAATTAATGAATTCAAATATTAAATGGTACTTTCTTTCTGACCTACATCAATCACAGTGAAAGCAAGTTGAGTACATATGCTGGTGGCTCACAAAACCCTTGACTTGAGCTTTCTGCCTAATGCTTGCCTAAAAGTTCAACAAGGTGGTTACCTAGCTACCAAAGAAGTTAATCAAGTCTTTAAGAACAGCTCATTTAATATCTTGAGAAGTGAAACCAAGATAATTTATATTCAATGTGAGTATAAATTAGGACGTACCTAAATCTTACTCAAAGCACACATTTAAAGGGATATTTCACACTTTTAGCCACCTTAAACAATGAGAACCTCTTTAGTACAACTCTCAATCCAATTTCTGAGATCCAAAACAAATGTTAAGGAAATTTAAAATCTGAGAATTAATACTACGCAATCGAGACTAGAGCTTGTCCTCTTAATATTTAGAAGGCTAGGCTTTAAAAGAATTGGAAACTTAAGCCTCACCATTGTTGTACACAATCTGTACTGATTTTTTATCTTCCTGAGGAGGTCACAAAATTGTAAGGAAAGTATCAATTAATCCATCTATGTATAGGGACCAGGAAAATTATATAAATGAGTTAAATGGCAGGTGTATGGCAATAGGGAGTGATATGGTTAAAGTAGAGAGTGTATGTTCTGCCTAAAGACAGTCACAAATACAATTTTTTGAAAATATTGTATTGGCCAAAGAAAGCACCTCTGTAGGTGTTTTCTGCCATTTAGCCACCAGTTTGTGACCCCTGAGGAGAAAGCAAAGTACATGTACTTAAAAAAGTTTTTTTTGATGACTGAAAAAAGTCTGATTTTTAAGATAATACCCAAATACTCTTCATCATAGGATTTATTTACCTTAAGAACACCCCTAGTGGACTTTGGTTCATTTTTTTTAAAAAAGACACCAAATTCTTAAGAATACATCTATTATGAAAATCAAGTACTAGTATCTTACTGTGTCTATTAACAATTTTCAGATGATGTGATGGAGAATACATTGTTCCTTAGCCTTCGTATTCAGCATACATACCAAGATATTTTATGAGGAAGTATCTCCCCCCAGTGTTTTGTTTGGTAGTGTAAGCTCTTGGGAGCATAGTCCTCTTACCTTCAAGTGTGTAAAGTTAAATCAAAATACCTTTAAGAGTTCCTTTTCTTAAAATTTCATCTCTTTAACTAGGGCCTGGCTGTTCCAGAAACCTCCACTACAAATGGTTTACAAGGAAGCAGCAGAAGTAGTTTTGGAGCTGTTGATTTATATAATACGTTGGCAACAGCAAAATCAACTATGCCACTTGTCCCTAATTGGGCCTTTCCAGTAAATTTCCTAACTGTAAATAACAGGTATTTTTAAATGGTCAAAAAATTTCTTGTAACCTTGGTCAGTGTTCTAGACACCTGAGAAAGCATCCATGGATAGCAGACTGCTCAAAAGAACGAATTAGAAAAGGGTACTGTCATTTAGCCTGAGTAATTCCTTTCAGTAATGTCAGGGTGGAGATACACATCATCAAAAAAAGAGCCAGTAATGTCAAGGGGGAAGGTCCAGGTAGATAATGGATTCCACAAGTACCTTTTCAACTCATACCACTTAAAACGAGAGAAGCACCCTTGAAATATTTAAGTTGCCAACCCCAGCAAAGTGGTGTACTATTAATAAAGCTGTGCCCAGCGTAAAGCAGTCTGAGTAAAATCAGGAGGAAAAAAGAAGCCAATGAAAACAAAGCCTGCTGGAGCTAAAGCAGATACACAGCTAATCTGCACATAAAACTTAAGTATGAAGAACTAGCACCAGTCTAGTAGAGGAAAATTAAGCTTAGCTAGCTCTTGCTACAGATCAGGATCAGTTCAAATGATTTACTGCACCAAAGTATCAATAGTATGGCTTGAGGATCCCACTCCCCTGCTGTCATTTCTTTTTATTGCAGCACTGAAGAGCAGTGATATCTACCCAGTGGGTGAAGGTAGAGAGGAAACTACAAGTATTTAGGTTACTGTCTACAGTCTTCTAGGGAAATGTGAGTGTTTGAGACAAATCATAGAATTGGTTAATATTGACCTACCTCACAACGTCTTGTGGTTGGTAGCATCAAAAAGCAAACTGACTTGGCAACATAAGTTTGTACTTAGTAGTTTGCAGAAATGTTTTTGTTCCCGCCTTCAAACTGAGGTGTGTGCATATGTGTGTGCATATGTGTATAATATCTCTCAAATGCTATGTGACCAAAGGAAGGTAAGTCATTGAGAAAAAAATAACAGAAAGATCCTTTTCTTTTTAAAAATACCTCAAAATATTAAAGATGTCGATTAGTAGTTCAAATACTTTTAATCATGTTTTTAAATGTATTAAGCTTTCAAAAACAATTAACTACACACACACAAACACACACACACATACACACACAATTGAGTGCACTAAAACTATATCAATGTTAATTTCCTGGTTGTGCATAGTCATTCAAGATGACTTGTTACCAAAGGGGCAGGGGAGCAGGTGAAGGGTATACAAGGTCTCTCTGTAATATTATTTATTACAACTGCACATGAACCTATAATTATCTCAAAATAGGAAGCTTTAAAAAAAATCCTTAAAAAGCAACTAACGTGGGGCTTCCCTGGTGGCGCAGTGGTTGAGAGTCTGCCTGCCAATGCAGGGGACACGGGTTCGAGCCCTGGTCTGGGAAGATCCCACATGCTGCCGGGCACCTGGGCCCGTGAGCCACAACTACTGAGCCTGCGCGTCTGGAGCCTGTGCTCCGCAACAAGAGAGGCCATAATAGTGAGAGGCCCGCGCACCGCGATGAAGAGTGGCCCCCCGCTCGCCGCAGCTAGAGGAAGCCCTCGCACAGAAACGAAGACCCAACACAGCCAAAAAAATAAATAAATAAACAATAATTAAAGGTGCTAATAATTAAAAAAAAAAAAGCAACTAACGTTGTGTTTTTAAAGGTCAAACCTAAACCCATTAAAAATCATGTACCTATAAGTACGTGTAGTACCTTGAAGTAGGTTGGACACTGGTCAAGACAGTACATTAAGGCTCCCCTCAACTGTGAAACTGCTTTGAGATTACTGACCATCAAGTCTTGATAAAAGCACATACTGAAAACTCATTTAAAAATTAGAAACATTATGCTCAATCTGGCTATTAAAGGTGCCATTAAAGACCATCTTAAAGCAGTGAGGCTGACAGGCACTCAATGCCAGACTGTAGAAACCAGACAATTGTGTGCAAGGGATTCTTGCATCCATTCAACATCCAACAAACACACATTAAGCACCTGCTGAACACAGTTCCCGCCCTTGTGAAGAATTCTGAATCAAATGGTCCCTGGGGTCTCTGAGCCTATCAGCAAGTGGTTGGGTTGACACTTACTCAGTATCTTGATGGGGGGCTGAATTCAGGAGGATCACAGCCCAAACCTCACAGACCCTTAACATCAGTGGTATGATGCTCCTTTTACTGCCTTACCCAGATTTTTTTTAAAGAAGCAATAAAAAAGGTGCAGTTCTAGTCAAGCGGACAATAGCCAGAACAACCTGCCACAGACTGGATTCCACTCAAGCCTTTAGTGGGCAGAGGCTAGGGAGAAGCGGGTTCCTAAGTAGGAGGCACTTCCAGGATGACTGGGAACCCTTTCCCCAGATGATCAGGCTCCTGAAAGGTGGGTAAAGAAACTCTCTTACCATCCTCAAACGGGGTCCCTTCAGGCCTGCAACACAGAGAAAAACCAATCAGTTCCCGCTTCGGGGGCTCCCCTCTCCCCGATTCATCTGAGGACATGGCTATTACGAGCCCTGCTCGCTCCACCGCTGGTAAACCACCGCTTCCCGGGTTGCAAAACCACTACCAACAGAGGTCTGGGGCTCAGAAACCCCGGGCAGGCCGCCGCGCCGAAGCGCCACCACTCCCCGCCCCGCCCCCCTTAGCACCCCAAGCGGTTCCCCTGGCAGCGGGAACCGAGCTAATCGAGGCACAGGCTCCGGGGAGGCGCCTAGGCCCAGCCAGCCCCAAACACTCTCCCTCTGCCCCCGCTTCCGCACCGGGCCGGTCCCGGAGGGCACACGCGTCCCTAGCCCTCGCCACCACCCGGAACGCAGACTCACCCAAAAATGACCGCGTTCCAAACCATGATGTTGTTCTCGGACGGAGCTCCGCTGACTCCGGCTGGAGGATCCTCCTGCAACCTTCAAGGAAACAGACAGGGGGCCTGCGATCCGGCACCCGCTCGCGCCGCCGGCCGCCCCGCCGCCCGCCCGGCCCTCCGCCGGCCCCGCCCTGCGCCCCGGCCGCAGCCCCGGGACCCCGGCGTCCCGGGCGGGTTACCTCTTGAAGTCCCTCATGAGGCGCCGCCGAGCCGGGGTGGACATGTCTCTAGCGGGGTCAGGGGTGGGGCATACACCGAGCTCTTGGGTCCCCGCGGGCGGTAAGGCGGCCGAGGAGGCTGGGGAAGCTGATGGAACCGAGGGGGACGCTCCCAGAGGAACTGCACTGCCTCTCCGAAGTCGAGGGTCTGTCTGGCGCCGGCTGAGCACCACCCCTGAGTAGACAGGGGCTGAACCAACCTAGAAGGAAAGGGCGGGGGTGGAACGCCGATCGCCGGACAGGCCGTACCAAGACTGGGCGGGGGGGGGGGGACGGAAAGTTGCTTAGGTCATTAAACCCGGGCGGGAGGCGGTGGGGGGGCGGTGAGAGGTGAGCTGCGGGCCGCACGTAATTGCCTGGAACTCACTAGGATCGGGTGGTGGAACGGGGTGCACCTCTATTTGCCAATTCTAAGACGAACCCCGGGAAGCTCTTTTCTGTTTTCCTTTTTCTTTTCCCTTTCTTTCTTTCTTTCTTTCTTTCTTTCTTTCTTTCTTTCTTTCTTTCTTTCTTTCTTTCTTTCTTTTTTCTTTCTTTCTTTCTTTTTTCTTTCTTTCTTTCTTTCTTTTTTTTTTGAGATCAGATCACTTATTAAAGTGCGCACAGTGGCTGAGGGGGGAGAAGAACGATGGAAGTCCCAATCTCGAGATCTCGAGGTGGGAGTGGGCGGAGGCAAAACCGGTTGTCCAAAAGCCGGAAGTCTAGGGGACACACCCCCTGCGGACACTGGAGACTGGGGAGGAGGGTGTGTGACTGCTTAAAATCACTGAAAATCCAAAGACTAAATCGACCTCGACTATGAGGTCGAGGGTCCCTTCTCTATGGAATGTGGGTTCCTTGTCTATGGGATGAATGTGCGGGTTTGGGTCCTAACATTTAGGCCAATGATCACCCCCAAAGCAGAATGAAATGGTGTTGTGTGTCCTGGGGGAGGGAATGAGAGCTGGAGGCAAGCAGAATGAGGCTTTAGCTTTGGGCACTCACAATTTGGCTCTGGAACCACATTTCCCCTTGGCAGTTCAACAAGCCAAGCAGCTAATATATGTTCAGAAGAGTCCAAGGTATGAGAATATCCGACTGCAGAGAATTGGAAGAGCAGTGAGTCTGAAGTAAAGTAACGGTAAGATGCACGTGAAAAAGCTGCAGGTTGCAGGGAAGAGTCACAGTTAGTATGTGGACCTGCAAAAGCAATAACAGTTTTAAAGAATATTTTTTAAAAGGTCAACCCAAAATAACATAGAAGGTAGGCAAAATACTCATTTAAGGATTTTTGAAAATATGAGAAAGGTAGGTTTGGGTTAAGTCATGGAGAGTTTTGAATGCCAAGCTAATGGCTTCCTTGGAAGGTGGTTGAGCAGAAAAGCGACATGATCAGAGCTGTGCTCATCAGAGATGGGTCCCAGGACAGCAACTAGGAGACTCCTGAAGTATTCCAGGTGAGAGGTACTGAACCAGGCAAAGACAATAAACATGGAGAGGAGGGGATAAATGGAGAGGACCTGGGAACAGATAGAATGTGGAGGCAAGAGAGGGGAAGGAGTCAACTATGGCTCAAGTTCTGGGGACTTCCCTGGCGGTCCAGTGGTTAGGGCTCTGCGCTTCCACTGCAGGGAGCACAGGTTCGATCCCTGGTCTGGGAACTAAGATCCCACAAGCCCCGCGGCGCACTGCGGTGTGGCGCGGCCAAACAAACAAACAATGGCTCAAGTTCTAACCTCCAAGATAATTGGGGGTTTGAAGGTGCCATTACCAGAATTACAGAATAGAGACGGAGGGGCAGTTTTGGGAGAGGAAATTTGGGGACTTACTGAGTTCATGGGACTAGTGAGACATTTGCGTGAAGATGTCCAGAAGATATCAGATGTGCAGGAAATTGTTTTTAACATGGGAGGCAGGAGGCACTTGACAGTGGTAGTGATTCTAGCTGCTGCTTTACAACAAGTACTCTCATGGCCAAGGATTTATATCTCCCATTAACTCCAACGTATCAGTTAAGGCAAATCTCCCTAATAGCATCACATTATGGCTGTGGTGGGAAGGGGTTACAAAAATAAATTAAAAACCTCCTTTTCCTCTAATCTAGGAGCTTGCAGTCTACTAATACGCACATATGAAATCAACAAAAGCAAGGTCTACAAAAGCAAGTGGGTTAGTTTTCTATTGATGTTTAACAAATTACCACAAGCTGTTAGTCAACTTCAGTTCCTTGTGGTTGTAAGATTGAAGGCCCCATTTCCTCAGTGGCTGCCAGCCGGGGACCAGTCTCAGCTCCTAGAGGTTACCTGCATACCTTGCCATGTGGCCTACTCCATCTTCAAAGCCAGCAATAGAGAATTTCTCTCCCATCAAATCCCTCTCACACTTTTTTTTTAACGTATATATATTTTTTCATCTCACAGTTTGAGTACCTTTCTTCAGAAAGAGCCCAGTTCACTTTAAGGCCTTATCTGATTAGGTCAGGCCCATCCCAGATAATCTCCTGATCTTAAAATCATCTGATTTGGGACCTTAATTACATCTACAGAATTGCCTCATAGCAGAACCTAGATTAGTGTTTGACTGAATAGCTGGAAGAAGTGACCAGAAATCTTGAGGAAGGGGGTGGCATCTTAGAATTCTCCCTCCAGAGCAGCAGCAAGATACATAGCAGAAACATGTGAATCCACAGATGCTGAGGGGCTGCGCAGCAAGGGAATCATCAGTCCGGTGGGGTTAGAAGAAGCTTCCTGGAATGGGTTTATTTCAAAGTTGTTTCAGAAGAGAGGAAAGCAGGGCTTAGGAGGGAGAAACTCAAGCAGTTGCTACGAGGGCAACAGCACGAGCGTGGGCATGGAGCTTAACCAGGATCTGGGGGCAGTGGGCAGGTTAGAGTGGCTAATGCAGACTGATGAGACCCTGGCTTGGAAAAGTGAGGATGACAGAAGTTAATTAAATGCCCTCAAATGCGAGCATGAGGAATTTAGGCTTGATAGGCAGCTTTTGTAGGCGTTTGAGCCCAAGAGAGATGCACTGAAAACATCCTACTGAGAAGCGGCGTATAATGTACTGGAGAAGAGGAGAGGGTCTGGGAGGCTCCTGGATATAAGGGACTGGGTATAAATGTCTAAAACTCATTGAAGGCTAGAGATGTGTTTGAGTTTGTTGCGGGCCTGTTTTCTGCCACTCCTTTGCTGTATAGCTAAGGAGTAGCTCTTTGACTACCTAATGAGGAAAAATCAAGAGCGTGAACCGAAGCAGTTTGGAAGCCCCGGGGCACTGGGATGTGGGGAGAGTGTTCCCTGACTGCACAATGGAATTGCTTTGCAGGAACGCTGTGCCCTCACATTCCCCATCAGAAGCAGGGTTGTCATAGCAAGCAGCACACAGAAGATTGTTCTCCAGCACAGGCGATTATAGGGCTGGAATATACTGACCATAGCAGAGCTGGCCGAGCATTCCTTCCACCCCATTCTCACCTTGACATCTTGAAGAAATACCCTCTTCACAGGCAAGCATCCCCCCTTCCCCCCAAGAACAGGGGTCAAGAAACTAGAGGTCCTTTTCAATTTAAAGAAAAGTGTGTGAGCAATGCAGCTGCAGGGAAGATTAAAAATTCCAAATTGTTCAGAGGCAAGGATCTGAGCATTTTCCTAAAAGGGAGGAAAAATATGGGACTATATGACTAGGGAAATTGTGGAATTTTATTCTTGTTTTCAAAATGCAGAATAGATTGTGATTTTCCTCGACTATTTGGGGTTGGAGAGAGAAACCAAATAAAATATCATTTCCTGCCTTATGAGGCTGGGAATTTGTATTTCTGTTAGCCAGTGAAGGCAAGGAATTTTATTTTTCTATAGTTCCCACTTCTATCAATAAAACTCAGTACAAATGACAACCAAGGAACAACAGAAAATAAAATCAAAAGATTTTTCTTGACTCCAATAATCTTGGAAGACAAGTCAAGAAGAGGATCACTTACAGGAGACAACAGTTGTCAGTGTGTGTTCTTGGCAGTAAAGGTAGTAGTATGCTGTCCATTTATAGCCCCTAGAGCACAAGGAGAGAAAGAGATAGAGGGAGGGAGAGAGGGGAGAGAAATGGTGAAGCTTAGAGAAATGGGGAAATTAGGGCCATGAACTTAGGATTTCACTACCTGCTGAACTGCTGAATAGAGGAAAACAAAGGCATGGCTGAATAATGCACCCCTCCTCAAGATCTCCATGTGCTAATCTCCATGTCCTAAACCTGTGAACATGTTACCTTATATGGCAAAAGGGACTTTGCAGATGTGATTAAATTTAGAATCTTGAGATACGGAGATTATCCAGGATTAAACAGGTGGCCCTGATAATAATCACACGGGTCCTTATAAAAGGTCCTTATAAAAGGAAAGGAGGAGTCCGAATTCAGAGAGAAGGCCCTGTGATGATGGAAGTAGAGATTGGAGTGATGCAGCCACCAGCCAAGGAGCCAAGGGTTGCTGGCAGCCTCTAGAAGCTGGAAGAGGCAGAGAATGACTTTTCCACTGGAGCCTCTAGGAGCAATCAGCCTGGCTGACACCTTGACTTTAGACCAGTGAGATTGATTTTGGATTTCTGATCTCCAGAACCCTAAGATAACAAATTTGAATTTTCTTAAGCCACTGAGTTTGCGGTAGTTTGTTACAGCAGCAAAAGGAAACTAATACAAATGGCTACAGTGTTGCACATGAGAATTCAAACAAACCAGCCACATCCACCAGCAAACTACAACCGAATCCAGCCTGCCAGCATTCTTCCTATGGCCTGCAAGCTAAGAATGTTTTTCTGTATTTTTAAATGGTTGAAAAAAAATCAAAAGAAGAATAGTATTTAATCACATTTCATGACACATGAAGATGATATGAAATTCAAATTTCAATGTCCATAAATAAAGTTTCACTATGGCTGCTTTTGTGCTGCAATAGCAGAGTGGAGTAGCTGTGACAGAAACTGTATGTGGTGCCCTCATCACTTCCCACTGTTGGTCGGTACACTACGAACCACGGTGACACAGTTATATCTCAACAGCATTTTGGGTACCACTTGTATCACCGTGTTTTGGCATTATTATTATTTTTTAATTACAAGTGCATACCTAGCATGTCAAAACAAGAAAATAAAAGTGGATTTTGAATGTTGTGCTTTTAAGGCACAGTGGAGTGTAGATTACTTGGTCATCAATTTAGATGTCAAAACACTGTGTTTATTACACAATGACGCTGTAGCATGGCTAAAAGAATACGATATACATCGACATTACCAAACTAAGTGCTCATTACAATGTTCCCAGTTCACAGGAAAGCAACGGTTAGAAAAATTAGAAAGTTTAAAATAGAATATCTTACCATAGCAAAATGCTTCACAAAAATTAAAAATGAAAATGAGGTTGCTGCCAAAGTAAGTTTCTGAGTGGCTCATTTGTTAGCCAAGCAAGGAAAGCCATCTACTGATGGTGAGTTAATTAAATCGTGTTTGATTGCAGAAGCCAAAGAAATGTGTCCAGGGAAAATAAACTTTTTAAAGACTATTAGGCTTTCACCAAGAACAGCAGCTCAAAATGTTGAGGACATTGGAAGCAACATCAATAGTCATTTAAAAAACAGGGCAAATTATTTCAAGTGGTTTTCCTTGGCTCTTTATAAGTTGACAGATCTTAATAATACTCCTCAGTTGTTGTTATTTATTTGAAGAGTCAATGCTGAGTTTAAAGCGATGGAAGAATTGGCCTGTATGGATAATCTGTAGATGACGGCAAATGAGAATATTTTCAAAAAAGTCAAGAAACCACTAATTCAATACAACCTGAAGTAGAATCTGCTAAGATGCATTTCAAACATGTATGAAGGAGAAAAAGGCTTAGCTGGACAAATGTACAAAGCTTGCGAAAATGTAAGTTGTTTAAATCCTATAGTTATTTGTTATATATTATTGAACGGCAGGTACTTCACGGGGAAATATTTTAATCTATCTTGTGTTATTCAACCATTCGTGTCTACAGTGAACTTCATTCACTCTCATGGACTAAACCATTGTCAGTTTCATGAATTTTTGTCAGAAAAAGAGGCTGAATATTCTGACTTGCCCTACCAACAGCAGTTCAACAACTTAGCAGTTATAAGGTTTTTTTTGTTGTTTTGTTTGTTTGTTTTTGTATTTTTTGTTTTGTTTTTGTATTTTTATAGCTCGTGGCTGGGATTGAAAATTTTCTGAGCCAGAAGAATCACCCTCAACCACTATTATTGAACACTGAATGGAATTAGCTTTTGCTGTAGAGGTAATGATGTTACTTAATAAATTTAACCTAAAATTACAAGGCAAAATGCTGCTTACATGTGAAATTTATACCGCAGTGAAATCACTTCGATGACAACTGACATTTTTTGAACTACAAGTAACGTCTAGTTACTTAACTGCTTCCTGTGCTGTCAAATGTTAAAACAAAAAATCAAGATTTGCAGTCCCACACAAATTTTCAGTGGATATCTTTTCTGAGCTCAGATTACAGTTCCAGTGGTGATTTTTGGACTCTGATGCAAGTGCAAAGGAAATTTCTGTATTTCAAAAGCAATTTAACTGTGCAGTTGAGGAGCTTCCACCTAAACTTCAATTGGAAGTGATTATTCTGCAATGTAACAACATACTGAAAGGCAAATGTCAAGAGAAGAATCTGATAGAATTCTATAAGTGCCATCTAAGAGATGAATATGCTCAATTAAAACTCAGATGCATGTGGATTTTTTTTTTACATGCCTATGAAGCCAGTTCTCTTAAACTAGAATTGGATTCATAAGCATGTAACCTGTACAATTGCATAGGGCCCTGCTTTCAGAAGGACCTTGCATTTGACTTAATGCTCAATTGTCACCATTTTGCAATTCTTTTTTAAAAAATTTATTTATTTATCTGTCTATTTATTTTTGGCTGCTCTGGGTCTTAGTTGCGGCACGTGGGATCTTCGCTGCAGCATGTGGTACCTTTTAATTTTGGCATGTGGGCTCTTAGTTGCAGCATGCATGGGAGATCTAGTTCCCCGACCAGGGATGGAACCCAGGCCCCCTGCATTGGGAGCGTGGAGTCTTACCCACTGGACCACCAGGGAAGTCCGGAGGTGCCTGTGGATTGATATCAGTATATGGCAGTACTTATCTGTGTTAAGATTTTTCTCAAAGATGAAATACATAAAATCTTATTACAGATAAGCATTAATGGATAAATATTTGTAACAGATTTTTTATTAAGACCTTTATTAACAGGTGCTTGCAGTTTGTTAACTCTTGAAAAAATCAAGTTGTAAACTTTTATTACAGATTAAAAGTGAGGTTCTTAAAAATCTTGACCAATTGAAACAAGGTAAAAACCTTTAAAAATATATTGAAAACAAAAACAAAAACAGGAAAATTCCCTGGCGGTCCAGTGGTTAGGACTCTGCGCCTCCACTGCACTTCCAGGGCACGGGTTCCATCCCTGGTCCGGGAACTAAGATCCCACATGCTGCGCGGTGCGGCCAAAAAAAAAAAAAAAAAGTGTATTGAGATTGTAACTGATTTGATGATAGGAAACACTCACTTTGAACCCTAATTAAGTGAAATATTATCCTCTCCATAAAAGAATGCCATTCTTATTAGGAGATCTGTATTATGAAAAAAATTATACTCAATTATTATTATATTTTGTATTTCATTGATAAAACATTTGTGGAAATTTGTTTTCTCTCGTTATATAAGTACCTACATAATGTTCTTGATTTTTCCTCTTGGCTCTCAAAGCCTAAAATATTTACTCTCTAGCCCTTTACCCACCCCTGCGCTTGACTAAGCCACTTGAGGGAGGGAGACTATTTATAATTGATCACTATGCAACCAGTATGTAGCACAGTGCCTAACACACAGTAGAAGATCAATAAATACTATTATAAAGAACATAGAATCATAGGGATGACACTGGACTAAGATCTAAGGAGCAAACGCTATGATTCTTTAAGACTTGACATTTCTTTTCTACTTTATTAACTCATGTTCATTTGAGGGCTAGCAGATTGCTTCAAATTCCCATTGGTTTATATCTTGTGTATCTTGAACACTACACTTCTTCCAGCTAACCTGTCAATTTTCTGGTCACCAGCTCCTGCTTCCTTCAGTAAGTTCTCTGTTAAAAATCCACTATTTTGGTGTCATCACTTGAAGCTATCCAATGTAAACTGTCTCAATGTCCTTATTCTGGATTTCCCCAGGCTCTGGTCCTCCACAGAGAGCATTCTGGGAGAGTTTCTGGGTTGAGGAAGGAAGGGTGGAAGATGTTTCCTAAACCTGTGGCAAACGGGATCATTAAGATGCCTCTATTTGCAAATCACTTACATGATTAGGGTCTAGTATCCAAAAATATATAATGAACTCTCACAATTGAACAATATAATAATAACCCAATTAAAAATGGGCAAAGGATTGGAATAGACATTTCTCCAAAGAAGATAAGCATGTGAAAAGGTGCTCAGTATCATTAGCCATCAGAGAAAGGCAAATCAAAGTCACGGTGAGATACCACTTCACACTCACCAGGATGGCTGTAATAAAAAAGACAAAGATAATTATTGGTGAGGACGTGAAGAAATCAGAACCCCACATACATTGCTGGTGGTAAATGTAAAATGTAAAATAATAAACTTGCTTTGGAAAACACTCTTAGCAGTTCCTCAAAAAGTTAAGCATAAGGTTATCATATGACCCAGCAATTCCACTCTTAAGTCAACACCCAAGAGAACATATGTCCTCACAAAACATAAAAGCATAGAAACACATGTTCTCACAAAAACCTGGACACCAATGTCCATAGTAGCACTACTCTTTATACCACAAAAATGGAAACAACCCAATTGTCCACCAACTGACGAATGAATAAACACAATGTGGTATAGCCATACAACAGAATATTATTCAGTCATAAAAAGGAATGAAGTTCCTTTTTACCGATTCATTACTACTTTTTTACTGATTCATGGTACAACATGGTTGAACCTTGAAAACATAAGTGAAAGAAGCCAGATACCAACAGCCACATATTGTATGATTTCATTCATATGAAATGTCCAGAAGAGGCAAATCCAGAGAGAGAAAGTTAGATTAGTAGTTGCCAGTGGCTGGGAAAGAGGTGGGGAGAGTGACTGCTAAGGGATATGGGATTTCTTTTGGGGATGATGAAAATATTAGGTAGTGGTGATAGTTGCAAAACTTTGTGAATGTACTAAAACCCACTGAATTATACACTTTAAAAGGGTGAATTATGGGACTTCCCTGGTAGCGCAGTTGTTAAGAATCCACCTGCCAATGCAGGGGACACGAGTTCGAGCCCTGGCCCGGGAAGGTCCCACATGCCACGGAGCAACTAAGCCCATGTGCCACAACTACTGAGCCTGCGCTCTAGAGCCCATGAGCCACAACTACTGAGCTCGCGCGCCACGACTACTGAAGCCCTCGTGCCTAGAGCCCATGTTCTGCAACAAAGAGAAGCCACTGCAGTGAGAAGCCCATGCACCGCAACAGAGTAGCCCCTCTAGCTGCTAAAGAAAGCCTGTGTGTAGCAACGAAAACCCAACACAGCCAAAAAATAAATTAATTTTAAAAAAAGGGTGAATTATGTTATGTGAATTAGATCTCAATTTTTAACATTCCTCTACTTCATTAGGTACTCATCCTGAATACAGCCAATCAAAATCATATTTAGAGGCACACCTAAAATCTGTATCATGCATATAAAGTGTAAATTGTTCTTTCTTATATCTAGTCATATATATGTATATATGCATATACATACGTATACGTGTATAGAAATATAAATGAATAATTTAAATTATTAAGAGTGTCCCAAGTAAAGCAGTCCCAGAGAACTTAGGTCAGGTTCTGGGAGACTCAGGGTGTCCCCATGCATCTTAGCCTAATGGTACGGCCGGGAAGCTCACACAACTACTACGGGCACGTGACCAGCCTAGGTAGGGGAGAGTCGCGACGCGCGAGTGACGTCATTTATGCGCGACTCTTACTTTTGCCTTTTGTTTTCCTACTGCTGCTCTGAGCTATGCCTAAAGTAGTTTCCCGGTCCGTAGTCTGCTCCGACACCCGGGACCGGGAGGAGTATGACGACGGCGAGAAGCCCCTTCACGTCTACTACTGTTTATGCGGCCAGATGGTCCTGGTGCTGGGTGAGTAGTCTGCAAGGAGCGAAACTTCGGGTTCTCAAGGGCGCATTTCCTCTGGCTGTGATCTGGCAGCCGAGTCTATGCGAGGATTTCCTTCTTCATCAAAATCCTCCGTACCCATCCAGCCCCACTCCAGGGCAGCTTTTCGGTTTTCTGTTTAACCATGTGATTCTGTATCCAGACCTCTCTCAAAACTAAATTGCTCTTCCATAAAAAATATACTCACTCTCCTCCCGTTCTGCGTCTAGAAACTTTGTAACCTTTCTGCCGGATACAAGGATATTTTAACAGCTCTGATGTTACGTGAGAATAACCTCCTACCCGCATTGATCCTACATTCTCCTCCAGCTATAACCTCATTTCTTTGCTTCTTTTATAGCAAAACTTCTAAAAAGAATTACCTATATGGGCTGTCTCTGCATCCTCACTTCCCATTCCTTCTTGCCCTCACTTCAAGCAGGCTTTCCTTCTCACCTCACCATCCAAATCATATTTGTCAAAGTTACTAACGAACGTGTTACCAGTTACAGTGGTCAATTATCAGTGCTCATGTAAATCCCCTCTCAGTGGCATTTGACAGATGATCACTCCATCCTTCTTGAAACCCTTCATTTGCATCCAAGACGCCACACTTTACTGATTTTTCTCCTACCTTGATTTTCCCCCTTCTCAGTGTCTGGCTCCTTTTTCTGTCTCAGACTTTTAGGCATTGCACGGCCCTACGGCTCAGTCCTCTCATGTGTTCTCAATCTGTACTCACTCCTTAGGCGATCTCAACCATTCCCAAGCTTTAAATACCGTCTATATGCTGATGACTCCCAAATGTTCCTCTTTAACCTGCACCTCTTCTCAAACTCCAGCTGCCTACTCCGCGTCTCCATTTGGATGGCTAATGGACCTCTTAAAGAGACCGTGTTCTCACAACGTTGTAAATCAACTATACTTAAATACAATTTTTTAAAAATTAAAAAAAGAAAAGAGAGAGGGAGACCATGTTCAAAATTAACTTCATGATCTCCTACTTTCTGCTCTCCACTGTTCCTCTCAGACTTGCCTATCACAGTCAGTGGTACCACTCTTCACAGAGTATCTCAGAATCATTCTTGACTTCTTCATCCAGTCCATCAACAAATTCTGCAGGTGCTTCCTTGAAAATCTATCTAGAATCTACTTTTGACCACCTCCATTTCTCCAAGCCACCGCCATCCCTCACCTGGATTGCCACAGTAGTCTCTTGCTCACCACTCTTTGTCCCCAGAGTCCTGTTCCAAACCAGTGTTTTCCTGTAACGCCAAGAATAAGACCAAAGGCCATAACGAGACCCTGTGTGATCAGACCTCCAGCTATCTCTCAGATTTCATCTCCTAACACTCTTTCCCTTGCTCACTGCACTCCAGCTACAGTGGCCTTTTTGATTTTTCTCTGTCATGTCAAAATGTTCCTGCCTGCAGGGCCTTTGGGATTGGTATTTCTTCTGCCTCAAACCCTTTCCCCTCCATGCCCCCTTACTTCATTCAGGTCTCTGCTGAAATGTCACTTCCTTGGAGAACCCTTCCGTGACTACCTTATCTAAAATAGCACCCCTGTCACTCTTTCTCCTCTTACCGTGCCTGATTTTTCTGGGTAGCACTTATCACTATCTGGATCACTGTGCATCCTCTTAATATCCTGTCTAACTTTTTGTATTAGCACTTATCATTATCCAAGATCATGTTATATAATTATTAATTTGAAAATTTCTGCCTCCTCTGCTGGCCTGTAAACTTCATCAGGTCAGGGTCTTTGTCTGCTCGGTTCTTTGCTGAATCCTCAGCACAGTGTTCCAACTGTGTCTGGTACATAGAAGGCCCTCCCGTATTTACTGAGTAAATGAATTCCCTTTTGATCACTTAGAGATGGGTCTGAATTCTTGTTCTGCTTCCTGTTAAATGCGTGGCCGACCTCTTAGCCTTCCTAATCCTCAATTCCCTTACTTTTAAGCTAGGAATAGTAAATGTCTACTCCGGCAGGTCGTTGAGAAGAGTCACGAGCTGATGTGCAAACTGCCTCATGCTAACTCCCCTCTCCACCTCCTCCATGAATCTCCAATCACTCTGATCACTTGACTTCTCTGTCATCCTTTAGGTACTTAATTTGCATTGTATCAATTTTCCGTCTGCTTTATAACTGTACCTAATTTATTTCCTGTATGTTTTCATTGCTTTTGGATTAGAACTCCTCTAACTGGGATGGGTCATTCACATACCATATATATAATAGCATACCCACTCTCTCCTTTCCGAAGCACTTATCCAACTTTTCCAATCAATGCCTTCCTCATAGGCATTCCAGGACGCTTGATCGTCTCTTCTCATTCTAATGCATTATAGCACAAGCCAAGTGTACCAGGATCAGTAATACTCATAGAAAACTTGAATTGCAGTGTGGGAAGGACTTTTGAGATAATATAATCAAGTAAGGAGAAAGAGCCCTAGAGAGGAAGTGATTAGCCAGAGCTGGGGCTAAAATCCAGGTCTCCTGACACCAAGTCATTTTTAGTTGGAACATTCAATAATAGGCTTCAATAAGCATGATAATTATAGTAAAAATTACAGTGCTAAGGGCCCCACTGAAAGCTTCTGATTGCCTCAGGGTATTTTTCGGTGGCTCTCGTGACCAAATCTTTCTCCATTCCATCAGACTGTCAGTTGGAGAAATTGCCCATGAGGCCCCGGGATCGGTCCCGTGTGATTGATGCTGCCAAACACGCCCACAAGTTTTGTAACACAGAAGACGAGGAGACTATGTATCTTCGGAGGTAAGAGGTTGATGTTCTCTGTCTAGGATTTCCTGGTTGTCTTGGGGTCTAGTTCTGAGGAGTATAAATACCCCATCTAGTGTGGAACAGGTCATCCATTTGGGGCCCAATACTTTGACATTTGTGATGGGTCTCTAACTTCTGTTAATGCAGCCATATCTTTATTGTGCTTTGTTGAAGTGGTGCTGAGATGTGATTCTGTTGCCATTTGATAGCTGTAATTTGGGGTTTTTGCAGGCAGAATGAGTTCATTCAACCTGTAATCTCCAGCACACCAGGTGCCGGGCACTGAGCTAGGGACTGGATCTGCAAAGATAAATAAGGCACTGTCCTTACCATTAAAGAGCTCATGGCTCAGTGAGGGAACAGATTACCTATTGTGATATGATAAAATACTGGTGTGGTGAACAGAAGCCTATGGGAAAACAGACAGCAGCAGATCATCTTGCCTGAATGGTGGTCAAGAAAGACACCAGAAGATGGTGGCATTTGTGTTTGGCCTTGAACTAGGATTTCACCAAGTAGATGGAGGAGCATTCCAGGTGGAGGGACTCTGGAAGCATTAAAAGCATCAAATATGGTGTGCCTGGGAAATTTAAGTAGTCCCTTGTGGCTAGAGCCTAAGTTACTTTACAGGAGGGGGTTCATGCATCCTGGGGTGAGGACAGAGTAGAATGCTAAAGTAGACAAGTTTGGACTTTATCTTTAGGCAATAGCCATCTTCTTTTTTTAAGTAGAGGAGTGACATGGTTAGATCTGTTTTAGATTTGGGAGTCCTTGGTGTATATGGGGAATTGAAACCTGGGAAGGGATACAATTACATGGAAAGTGTGTGGAGCAAGAAGAGAGGATTGAAGGCATAATCCTGGGAAACACTGATGTTTGAAAAGCAGACAAAATAATTGGAACATAACCAGGAGAACCTGGTGATGTGGAAAACAGAAGAGGAGAGAATTTCAAGAAGTGAGGGAAGGGGGTGGTCATCAACAGATGCCAAATGCCACAGAGAGGTCATCCTGCTCTAAGTCCATTCATTCATTCAGCAAATATTTCATTTATTGAGCTCCTACTGTGTACCAGGTACTGTACTAAAAGTCTGGGATATACTAGTATATTAGTTTGTTAGGGCTGCTATAACAGAGTACCATAAACTAGGTGGCTTAAAACAACAGAAATGAATTGTCTCACAGTTCTAGAGGCTGGAATCTGAGATTACTGTGTCGGTAGGGCCATGCTCTCTCTGAAGGTTCTAGGGGAGGAGCCTTCCTTGCCCCTTCCTAGCTTCTGGTGTTTGCCGGCAGTCCTTGACATTTCTTGACTTGTAGATGCATCACTCTAGTCTCTGTCTGCAACATTGTATGGCTTTTCCCCTGTGTTTCTGTCTCTGTTTCTTCTCTTCTTATAAGGACGCCAGTTATATTAAATTAAGGGAACATTCTGCTCATCTCTGTGACCTCATCTTAACTAGTTATATCTGCAATGACCCTCTTTTCAAATAAGGTCACACTCTGAGGTTCCTGGAAGGACATAACTTTTTAAGGGACACTATCCAAACCAGTACAACCAGTAAACAAGCAAAGAACCTTGCCCGTACAGAGCTTATATTCTAGTGTTGAACCAGAAAAAGCTACAGGCTGACATCTAGCTATGTTTATTTAAGAAACCAAACTGTTATCAGCCCACGCTAATGAAAACAGTTAGAAACTATTGCTAGGCGACATTCAGTACCAAATCAGGCACCACTGTGACAACTGGGCTTCTAGAATTATGTAGTTGAAGAGAAAATTGCTTATATACAGGATACAAGTGGGGACACAGATTATAAAACATACGAAATTCACAAAGGAAGGCCCTCCAGGTAACATTGGGGAAGTCCTCCGTTGTGGTATATAGGAAGGTTTATAAATAACATGCCCTGTCTAAAGCTAATCCATTCTCTTGTGTTTTTTCTCCCTCTATTAACCTTTATTTAGGTTTCTGATTTTGAAAATTCTCAACTGACTGTCTTTAGGATTGCTAAAATATTTATTACATGTATCATAATTATATATAACAGTTCTAGATAATATGTATTAAATGTATATATATTAGTTAATACAGAAAGTAATCTAACAACACAACTAGGCCACAGGCTCCTATGGCACTATAAGGCAGATGCCCTCACCTGTAGGCCAGAAAACTGGGAGGCCCCAGGCTGAAGTGGCAACCCTGGGATCCAGTCAGCCTGATCCTGGAAGTGAGCCAGCTTTGGGCCCAGCCTTAGTGCCGGGTATTGCACAGGCCAGTGGCCTCTGGCCCAGTGACTCTGTTGGGCCACAGAGCTCTCAGAGTTTACCCACAAGGCATGGTAGACTTCCCCCTTGGTTGACATAGTTCCTGCTCTAATCATGAACAGTCTTTCCAAGGGCCCACTTTAGCATGCTCCTTTCTTAGCAGGGGTGAAATTTCAGTCTGATCTTACCCCTCCTGTTCTTTAGCCAGATGAGTGTGGGAGCCCCAGTTACTGAAAATATGGCAGTCTGCCTAATGCATGCCCTGGAGCCTGTCACCTTCCACCTCCCCAAGTCTTCCATTCTAAAGTACCTCTCCTTTGACTCTGTTGTTCCCTGCTACCTTCCCTCCCTCATCCATTGCTTCCCCAGTTGCCCATCCAGTGGGTGCTTTTCTATCTGGATCTTTGTTGACCATGCCTCCCTTGATGCTGTCTCCTTCCTTGACTTCTGTGAAACTACTCTTGTGATTCTCCTTCTACTTCTTTGGCTTTCTCAGTCTTCTGGATTCTTCTTCCTGCCCCTTAAATGTTGGCATTCCCCAGGGTTCTGACCTTGATTTTATCCCCTCTCTCTCTATACTCTCCTTGGCCATTCTCACCACCTCTCATGGCATCAGTTACGCTTATATGCTGATGACTCACAAAATCTAGATCTGCCTCCGTGTCTCTCTTGTGCCCAGAACTGTATATCTAACTACCTGTTCTACCTCTTCACCTGATGTTTTACCTCAGATACAGAATGACTAAAGCCAAACTCATTTCTCTAACTTGGGAAAGTCCCACAGATTGGTTCACTCAGCACCACTCCAACACTCTTCTATTTTACCTGCCTATATACCAGTGTCTGTAAAGATAGGGTACATATTCCAGCTTCTCCCCACTCCAAAAACCCCCTAAGATTCTGAAGGTGACTTAGCTTTTGCCAAGTAAAATGGACAGAAGTAGAAGTTGTTGGGTGGGGCTTCCAAGGAAAGTCCTTTTTACTCTTCTCATTCCTTCCTGCTTTTTGGAAAACGGGCGTGATAATTGGAGCACCAGCAGCCATCCTGGGACTGGAAAGGGAAGGCCACAAGGATTGCAGAGTTTTTGCCATGCTATCCTTGAGTCTCAACCATTACCAGGAACCGCCTTCCTCTACACTTATTTTACGTGAGAAGAAACTCTTGTGTTGAAGCCACTGCAGTCAGGTCTCTGAAGGTGTCAGCTAAACACAATTCCTTCTTTTTCCTCCTCCTACGATGACATCACCATTCACGCAGTGGCCCGGGGCAGAAATCTGGGAGCCAGTCCTGTCTTTGTCTCATCCATCCCTGCCCCCCACCATCCCCTGCACACATCCAGTCACTCACCATGTACTGTCGATTCTACCTTCTAGTCTGTCTTGTGGCTGCCTCCTCCTGTTCAGCCCTGCCACACTGCCATCATTCTGGTACCCAGCATCACTTGCTTGGGCTATCGAAGTGTCCTCTTACCTCCCCCCACCCCCCGCTCTCCTCCAGTCTATCGTCTACTGCCTGAATGATCTCACATGCACGTTATGTCAGTTTCCTGCTTCAAATCTTTCAGTGACTCTTCATCACCTACAGCAGTGCCTTTCAAACGTTTTTAAACAATGAATCCTTTCTTCAAATGAAATTTTTACCAGAAGTATAAATAAGCAAGAAGCTTCTCTGATTGGGGAAGAGTTGAGCCCAACCCATTAAGGACTTCTCCCCTTTCTCCTATCCGATTTCATTTAGGGATCATTGTGGAGTGCAATTTAAAAAATCCTGGCTAGCAGGATAAAATCCAAGTCTGAAGGCTCTCTATGATCTGGCCCTAGCCTACCTGTTCATCCTCATCTCCTGGTATTCCTATGGTTTTTTTTTGTTGTTGTTGTTTGTTTTTTTGAACAGCAAGCATTGATCATCTCATATAGTTTCTGTGGGTCAGGAATTTAAGAACAGCTTAGCTGGATGGTTCTCGTCTCTCATGAGGCTGTGGTTAAGAGGTCGACCATGGGTGCAGTCATTTGAAGTCTTAATTAGGGCTGGAGGTTCCACTTCCAAGGTGGTTCACTCACATGGTTGGCAGCTGAGTGCTAACTGTTGGGAAGAAGCATTAGTTCTTTAGAACAAGGATCTTCCATAGGGCTGCTTGAGTATCCTCGTGACATGGCAGCTGGCTTCCCACAGTGTGAGTAATCCAAGAGAGAGCGAGTTGGAAGCTATAATGTCTTTTATGACCAAGACTCAGAAGTTACACACCATCATTTCTTCAATGTCTTATTGGTGTCACAGGTCAGCTGTGTTCATTGTGGGAGGGCATTATACAAGGATTATTGACATTATTATGTCAATACCAGGGGGCGAGAATCATTGGGGCCATCTTAGATGCTGCTACCACAACCAGGGAGAATGTTTTATTTTGTCTTTGGCCTTTCCTATCTCACATATTCCTAGAGATTAAGGACAAGAAAGAAAATCAAGGTCCATTAAGTCCAAATATCTAGCTCATATTAATCACTTCTTTATAATTGTACCACTTAAAACCCTTGTCTTATTTGTATTAGAGTCTCAATATCTCAGGAAGATGAACTTTTTTTCTTTTTTGACTGTGCCATGCGGCTTGCGGGATCTTAGTTCCCCGACAGGGATTGAACCCGTGCCCTCTGCAGTGGAAGCATGGAGTCCCAACCACTGGACTGCCATCTTTCATTTAGTGTATTTTCAAGGCTCATCCATGTGTAGAATGACTCAATAAATCATTCTTTCTTTTTTTTTTTTTTTTTTTGGCTGCGTTGGGTCTTCGTTGCTGCGCGTGGGCTTTCTCTAGTTGCAGCCAGTGGGGGCTACTCTTCGTTGCGGTGTGCGTGCTTCTCATTGCGGTGGCTTCTCTTGTTGCAGAGCATAGGCTCTAGGCTCGTGGGCTCAGTAGTTGTGACACACGGGCTTAGTTGCTTCACGGCATGTGGGATCTTCCTGGACCAGGGCTCGAACCCGTGTCCCCTGCATTGGCAGGCAGATTCTTAACCACTGCGCCACTAGGGAAGTCCTGTGTTTTTGTTTTTTTTAAACTAACTTTTTAAAGTATTATGGCTAATGCTGCTGTAAACATTTGTGTACAAGTTTTTGTGTGAACATGCTTTTGGTTCTCATGGGTGGATATGTATGAGTTGCTGGATCATATGGTAACTCTGTGTTTAACCTTTTGAGGACCTGGAAGAGTGGTTTCAAAAGCAGTTGCACCATTTTACATTCTTGCCAGTAGTGTATGAGGGTTCCTGTTTCTCCACATCCTGGCCAATAATTGTTATTGTCTGCCTTTTTGATATAGCTATCCTAGTGTGTATGAGATGGTATCATTGTGGTTTTGATTTGCATTTCCCTGATGGCTAACGATGTTGAGCTTTTCACGTCCTTATTGGTCATTTATGTATCTTCCTTGGAGAAATGTCTAGTCAAATTCTTTGTCCATTTTTGGGCTTCCCTGGTGGCACAGTGGTTAAGAACCTGCCTGCCAATGCAGGGGACATGGGTTCGAGCCCTGGTCCGGGAAGATCCCACATGCCGCAGAACAACTAAGCCCATGCACCACAACTACTGAGCCTGTGCTCTAGAGCCCGCGAGCCACAACTACTGAGCCCACGTGCCACAACTACTGAAGCCCACGCGCCTAGAGCCCATGCTCCGCAACAAGGGAAGCCACTGCAATGAGAAGCCCGCGCACTGCAATGAAGAGTAGGCCCCACTTGCCGCAACTAGAGAAAGCCCACGCACAGCTACAAAGACCCAACACAGCCAAAAATAAATAAATAAAATAAATAAATTTTTAAAAAATTCTTTGTCCATTTTTTAAATGGAGTATTTGTGTTTTTTATTGTTGTAAGAATTTTTTATTATGGATACTAGTCCCTTATCAGATATATGATTTACAAATATTTTTTCCCATTCTGTGGGTTGCCTTTTCACTTTCTTGATGGTATTCCTGGTTTTCATTTTAATTGTCCCATTTATCTATTTTTTCTTTGATTGCTTGTGCTGTAGGTGTCATATTTTTAAAACCATTGCCTGATCTAAGGTCTTGAAGATTTATACTTATGTATTCTAACAGTTTTATAGGTTTGGTTGTTACCTTTTTTTTTTTTTGCTGCACCTTGGTATGTGGGATCTTAGTTCCCTGACCAGGGATTGAACCCACACCCCCTGCACTGGAAGCGCAGAGTCTTAACCATTGGACCACCAGGGAAGTCCCAGTTCTTACCTTTAAGTCTTTCATCCATTTTGAGTTAATTTTTAAATTTTTTGTTTATTTATTTTTTGGCCATGCCACACAGCTTGTGGGATCTTAGTTCCCTGACCAGGGATCAAACCTGGGCCCCCTGCAGTGGAAAAATGCAGAGTCCTAACCACTGGACCACCAGGGAACTCCCCATTTTGAGTTAATTTTTGTACATAGTGTGAGGTAGGGATCTAAATTAATCCTTTTGTGTGTGGATATACAGTTATCCTGGTACTATTTATTGAAAGACTATTCTTTCCCCCATTGAATGGTCTTGGCACCACTGAAAATAAATTAACCATATATGTATCGGTTTATTGTGGACTCTCAGTTCTGTTCCATTGACCTATATGTCTGTCCTTATGCCAGTACCACCCTGTCTTGATTACTGTGGCTTTGTGTTAAGTTTTGAAATTATGTGCGAGTCCGCCAACTTTGTTCTTCTTCAAGACTGTTTTGTCTATTCTGGATTCCTTACAATTCCATGTGAATTTTAGGATCAGCTTGTCAATTTCTGCAAAAAAGCCAGCTGGGATTTTGATAGGGATTGTGTTGAAGTTGTAGATTCATTTGGAAAGTATTGCCATCTTAACAATATTAAGTCTTCAATCCATGAACATGAAGTGTCATTCCATTTACTTAGGTCTTTAATTTCTTTCAGCAATGTTTTGTAGTTTTCAGTGCACAAGTTATGCACTTCCTTTGTTAAATTTATTCCTAAGTATTTTATTCTTTTTGATGCTATTGTAACTGGACTTGTTTTCTTAACTTCGTTTTTGGATTGTTCATTTCTAGTGTATAAGACTACCATTAATTTGTGATTATTGATCTTATATCCTGCAGCTTTGCTAAACTTGTTTATTAGTCCTAATAGTGTGTGTGTATGCTTTAGGGTTTCTATGTATAAGATTATATCATCTGCAAATAGAGATGGTTTTACTTTTTCCCTTCCAATCTGCATGCTTTTTATTTCTTTTTCTTGCCAAATTGCCCTGGCTAGAACTTCCAGTACAGTGTTGAATAGAAGTGTTGAGAGGATATCCTTGTCTTCTTCCTGATCTTAGAGGGAAAGGTTTCAGTTTTTCACCATTAAATATGATGTTAGTTTATGTGGCTTAGTAGATGTGAATTTTTCATAGATGCCCCTTTTAAGGTAGAGGAAGTTCCCTTCTATTTCTAGTGTATTGAAGGGGCTTTGAATTTTGTCAGATGCTTTTTATGCATCTGTTAAGATGATCATGTGTGTTTTCTCTTTTATTCTATTATTATAGTGTATCGCATTGATTGATCTTTTTTTGTATGTTGCACCCATCTTGCATTCCTGGGATAAATTCCACTTGGCCATGTGGTGTAAACCTTCTTTATATGTTGCTTGATTCAGTTTTGCCTGTATTTTTTTAAAATTTTATTTATTTATTTTATTTTTGGCTGTGTTGGGTCTTCGTTGCTGTGTGCAGGCTTTCTCTAGTTGCGTCAAGTGGGGGCTACTCTTCGTTGCGGTGCACGGGCTTCTCATTGTGGTGGCTTCTCTTGTTGCGGAGCACAGGCTGTAGGCGTGCAGGCTCAGTAGTTGTGGCACATGGGCTCAGTAGTTGTGGCTCGCGGGCTTAGTTGCTCTGCGGCATGTGGTATCTTCCCGGACCAGGGCTCGAACATGTGTCTCCTGCATTGGCAGGCGGATTCTTAACCACTGCGCCACCAGGGAAGCCCCTGTATTTATTTTTTGTTTTGAGGATTTTTGTCTGTATATTCTTAAACAATATTGATCTCTAGTTTGTTGTTTTTGTTGTTCTTGTGATATCTTTGGCTGGTATTGAGGTAATACTGGCCTCATAGGATGAGTTGGGAAGTGTTTCTTCCTCTTTTGAAGTTTGTGAAGCATTGGTATTAATTCTTCTTTGAACTTTTGGTAGAATTCCCCAGTGAAGCCACTGGTCCTGGACTTTTCATTGTGCAAAGTTTTTTGATTACTAATTCAATCTCTTTATGCTTGTTATAGTCTATTCACATTTTCTATTTCTTTTCCGGTGAGTTTTGGTAGTTTGTGTTATTCTATCATTCTAGGAATTTGTCCTTTTCATCTAGGTTATCTAGTTTGTTGGTACATAGTTGTTCATAGTATAATCTTAGAATCTTTTTTATGTCTGTAAGATCAGTAGTACTCCCTTGATTTTTTTAGGTCCCAAGAACATTAGACTATTTGTAATTCTGTGAATATGCTGTACTGTTTTGCCTTTTGCACATAGTTCTCCCTCTGCCTGAAATACTGTTTTCTATCAGGACTGTTGACTTAAACATCACACCTGCATGAAGCCTTCCATGACTGACTCAGACGGACTTGGTGCTCCCACCTCTGTGTTCCCATTACACCATATACATTCCTCCATTTAAGAACTTACCCATGGTTATAATTTTCCTCACTAAACTGAAATTCTTATAAGAATTCATTTAGTCAGTATTTATTGCAGTATTATGCTTAGCTCTGGGGATAGTGTGTGAGACAGGCATGGTCTCCACTGACCTCTGATCTCATGGACCTTGCAGTCTAGTGGGATGACAGAAAAATAAAGTAATTATGATTATGGTAAGTCATATGAATGAAACAAAGGGCTCATACAGAATCACATGAAAACCTCTTCAAAAAGGTGTTCAGGGAACGCCTCTATGTCTAGGTGATAGTTGAACTGAGACCAAAAAAGATGAGAATGCGACAGGCTTGGCAAAGTGGTGAGAAGAGCATTCCGTGCAGAGAGAAGAGTGTGTGTGAAAGTTCAGAGGTGGGAAAGCACTTGTTTGTTCCAAGAACAAAAGAAGGCTGGTGCGAGAGTGGACAGTGAGGTAGGGAGGGAATGTAGGAGATGAGGCTGGGCCCCATTCTCTGCTCAGTCAGTGCCTAGAAGGCCATGGTAAGGAGTTTGCATTTTATTCTAGCTGTCTTGGGAAGCCACTCTTGCCTCTATTTAGATAATGATTTAGAGTGAGATGGTAATGGAAGAAAGTTCTAGAATAAGCGATCAGAATTTTTATTTTAGATATGAATTTAGAGTGGAGAAGGCCTAACTATCATACACACGATTGATTTGACCACACAGAAATCTAAAATTTCCACGGGGGGAAAAAGTCAAAGACAAATGTCAAACTGGGGAAGAAATATTTGCAAGGCCCCTTAACGTTTGCAAGTCTCCATAATATAAAATAAAAAGACAACTCAATACACCAAAAATATGAACTGACAGTTCACAGAAAAGAAAATACAAATGCCTCTTAAATATATGAAAAGATGCCTGACTTCGCTGTTTAAAAAAAGAAATGCAAATTATGAGATCACATTTTTCACGTGCCAGATTGGCAATAATACATTTTAATAACATACTGTGTCGGTGAGACTGTAAGGAAACAGGAAGTCTCACATTGGTGGTGGGGGTATAAATTGCTTCAACTTCTCTAGAGAGTGATTTGGCTGTATCTATCAGAATTTAAAGTGGATACACTCTACGAGTTTATCCAGCAGGTAAAAGACATTTTGCTTCATCCATACAAATGGATGGAATGTGGCCCTTAAAGAGAATGAAGCAACTCTTTATCAGTTGATGGAGAAGGATCACATATATTTTTTGAGCAAGATTTTTAAGTGTGACAGAAAGATAGACAAGATGAAAAGGCAGAGGGCTATGTACCAGATGAAGGAACAAGATAAAACCCTAGAAAAACAACTAAATGAAATGGAGATAGGCAATCTTCCAGAAAGAGAATTCAGAAAGATGATAGTGAAGATGATCCAGGACCTCGGAAAAAGAATGGAGGTAAAGACCGAGAAGATGCAAGAAATATTTAACAAAGACCTAGAAGAATTAAAGAACAAACAAACAGAGATGAACATACAGTAACTGAAATGAAAACTACACTAGAAGGTATCAACAGCAGAATAACTGAGGCAGAAGAACGGATAAGTGACCTGGAAGACAGAATGGTGGAATTCACTGCTGAGGAACAGAATAAAGAAACAAAGAATGAAAAGAAATGAAGACAGCCTAAGAGACCTCTGGGACAACATTAAACGCAACAACACTCGCATTATAGGGGTCCCAGAAGGAGAAGAGAGAGAGAAAGGACCCGAGAAGATATTTGAAGGGATTATAGTCAAAAACTTCCCTAACATGGGAAAGGAAATAGCCACCCAAGTCCAGGAAGCTCAGAGGGTCCCATACAGGATAAACCCAAGGAGAAACACGCCGAGACGCATAGTAATCAAATTGGCAAAAATTAAAGACAAAGAAAAATTATTGAAAGCAGCAAGGGAAAAACGACAAATAACATACAAGGGAACTCCCATAAGGTTAACAGCTGATTTCTCAGCAGAAACTCTACAAGCCAGAAGGGAGTGGCATGATATACTTAAAGTGATGAAAGGGAAGAACGTACAACCAAGATTACTCTACTCGGCAAGGATCTCATTCAGATTTGATGGAGAAATCAAAAGCTTAACAGACAAGCAAGAGCTAAGAGAATTCAGCACCACCAAACCAGCTTTACAACAAACGCTAAAGGAACTTCTCTAAGTGGGAAACACAAGAGAAGAAAGGGACCTACAAAAACAAACCCAAAACAATTAAGAAAATGGTCATAGGAACATACATATTGATAACTACCTTAAACGTGAATAGATTAAATGCTCCAACCAAAAGACACAGGCTTGCAGAAAGGATACAAAAACAAGACCCATATATATGCTGTCTACGAGAGCCCCACTTCAGACCTAGGGACACATAGAGACTGAAAGTGAGGGGATGGAAAAAGATATTCCATGCAAATGGAAATCAAAAGAAAGCTGGAGTAGCAATACTCATATCAGATAAAATAGACTTTAAGATAAAGAATGTTACAAGAGACAAGGAAGGACACTCCATAATGATCAAGGGATCAATCCAAGAAGAAGATATAACAATTATAAATATATATGCACCCAACATAGGAGCACCTCAATACATAAGACAACTGCTAACAGCTCTAAAAGAGGAAATCGACAGTAACACGATAATAGTGGGGGACTTTAACACCTCACTTACACCAATGGACAGATCATCCAAAATGAAAATTAATAAGGAAACAGAAGCTTTAAATGGCACAATAGACCAGATAGATTTAATTGGTATTTATAGGACATTCCATCCAAAAACAGCAGATTACACTTTCTACTCAAGTGTGCACGGAACATTCTCCAGGATAGATCACATCTTCGGTCACAAATCAAGCCTCAGTAAATTTAAGAAACTTGAAATCATATAAAGCATCTTTTCTGACCACAATGCTATGAGATTAGAAATCAATTACAGGGAAAAAAACGTAAAAAACACAAACACATGGAGGCTAAGCAATACGTTACTAAATAACCAAGAGATCACTGAAGGAATCAAAGAGGAAATCATAAACTACCTAGAGACAAATGACAATGAAAACATAACGATCCAAAACCTCTGGGATGCAGCAAAAGCAGTTCTAAGAGGGAAGTTTATAGCTATACAAGCCTACCTCAAGAAACAAGAAAAATCTCAAGTAAACAATCTAACCTTACACCTAAAGGAACTACAGAAAGAAGAACAAACAAAACCCAAAGTTGGCAGAAGGAAAGAAATCATAAAGATCAGAGCAGAAATAAATGGAATAGAAACAAAGAAAACAATAGCAAAGATCAATAAAACGAAAAGCTGGTTCTTTGAGAAGATAAACAAAATGGATAAACCATTAGCCAGACTCATCAAGAAAAAGAGAGAGAGGACTCAAATCAATAAAATTAGAAATGAAAAAGGAGAAGTTACAACAGACACTGCAGAAACACAAAGCATCCTAAGAGACTACTACAAGCAACTCTATGCCAATAAAATGGACAACCTGGAAGAAATGGACAAATTCTTAGAAAGGTATAACCTTCCAAGACTGAACCAGGAAGAAATAGAAAATATGAACAGACCAATCACAAGTAATGAAATTGAAACTGTGATAAAAAATCTTCCAACAAACAAAAGTCCAGGACCAGATGGCTTCACAGGTGAATTCTATCAAATATTTAGAGAAGAGCTAACACCCATCCTTCTCAAACTCTTCCAAAAAGTTGCAGAGGAAGGAACACTCCCAAACTCCCTTCTATGAGGCCACCATCACCCTGATACCAAAACCAGACAAAGATACTACAAAAAAAGAAAATTACAGACCAATATCACTGATGAATATAGATGCAAAAATCCTCAACAAAATACTATCAAACAGAATCCAACAACACATTAAAAGAATCATACACCATGATCAAGTGGGATTTATCTCAGGGATGCAAGGATTCTTCAATATACGCAAAACAATCAATGTGATACACCATATTAACAAATTGAAGAATAAAAACCGTATGATCATCTCAATAGATGCAGAAAAAGCTTTTGACAAAATTCAACACCCATTTATGATAAAAACTCCCCAGAAAGTGGGCATAGAGGGAACCTACCTCAACATCATAAAGGCCATATATGACAAACCCACAGCAAGCATCATTCTCAATGGTGAAAAACTGAAAGCATTTCCTCTAAGATCAGGAATGAGACAAGGATGTCCACTCTCACCACTGTGATTCAACATAGTTTTGGAAGTCCTAACCACGGCAATCAGAGAAGAAAAAGAAATAAAAAGAATACAAATCAGAAAAGAAGAAGTAAAACTGTCACTGTTTGCAGATGACATGATACTATACATAGAGAATCCTAAAGATGCCACCAGAAACCTACTAGAGCTAATCAACGAATTTGGTAAGGTTGCTGGATACAAAATTAATGCACAGAAATCTCTTCCATTCCTATACACTAATGATGAAAAATCTGAACGAGAAATTAAGGAAACACTCCCATTTACCATTGCAACAAAAAGAATAAAATACCTAGGAATAAACCTACCTAGGGAGACAAAAGACCTCTATGCAGAAAACTATAAGACACTGAAAGAAATTAAAGATGATACGAACAGATGGAGAGATATACCATGTTCTTATATTGGAAGAATCAATATTGTGAAAATGACTATACTACCCAAAGCAATCTACAGATTCAATGCAATCCCTATCAAATTACCAATGGCATTTTTTACAGAACTAGAACAAAAAATCTTAAAATTTGTATGGAGACACAAAAGACCCCGAATAGCCAATGCAGTCTTGAGGGAAAAAAACGGAGCTGGAGGAGTCAGACTCGCTGACTTCAGACTATACTACAAAGCTACAGTCATCAAGAAAATATGGTACTGGCACAAAAACAGACATATAGATCAATGGAACAGGATAGAAAGCCCAGAGATAAACCCACGCACCTATGGTCAACTAATCTATGACAAAGGAGGCAAGGATATACAATGGAGAAAAGACAGCCTCTTCAGTAAGTGGTGCTTGGAAAACTGGACAGGTACATGTAAAAGTGTGAAATTAGAACACTCCCTAACACCATACCCAAAAATAAACTCAAAATGGATTAGAGACCTAAATGTAAGACCGGGCACTATAAAACTCTTAGAGGAAAACATAGGAAGAACACTCTTTGACATAAATCACAGCAAGATCTTTTTTGACCCACCTCCTAGAGTAATGGAAATAAAAACAAAAATAAACATATGGAACCTAATGAAACTTCAAAGCTTTTGCACAGTGAAGGAAACCATAAACAAGACGAAAAGACAACCCTCAGCATGGGAGAAAATATCATCTGCAAACAGTGACAGCTTTACTTCTTCTTTTCCGATTTGGATTCCTTTTATTTCTTTTTCTTCTCTGATTGCTGTGGCTAAAACTTCCAAAACTATGTTGAATAATACTGGTGAGAGTGGGCAGCCTTGTCTTGTTCCTGATCTTAGTGGAAATGGTTTCAGTTTTTCACCATTGAGGACGATGTTGGCTGTGGGCTTGTCATATATAGCCTTTATTATGTTGAGGAAAGTTCCCTCTATGCCCACTTTCTGCAGGGCTTTTATCATAAATGGGTGTTGAATTTTGTCGAAAGCTTTCTCTGCATCTATTGAGATGATCATATGGTTTTTCTCCTTCAATTTGTTAATATGGTGTATCACGTTATACATAGAGAATCCTAAAGATGCTACCAGAAAACTACTAGAGCTAATCAATGAATTTGGTAAAGTAGCAGGATGCAAAATTAATGCACAGAAATCTCTTGCATTCCTATACACTAATGATGAAAAATCTGAAAGTGAAATTAAGGAAACACTCCCATTTACCATTGCAACAAAAAGAATAAAATATCTAGGAATAAACCTACCTAAGGAGACAAAAGACCTGTATGCAGAAAATTATAAGACACTGACGAAAGAAATTAAAGATGATACAAATAGATGGAGAGATATACCATGTTCTTGGATTGGGAGAATCAACATTGTGAAAATGACTCTACAACGCAAAGCAATCTACAGATTCAATGCAATCCCTATGAAACTACCACTGGCATTTTTCACAGAACTAGAACAAAAAATTTCACAATTTGTATGGAAACACAAAAGACCCCGAAGAGCCAAAGCAATCTTGAGAACGAAAAATGGAGCTGGAGGAATCAGGCTCCCTGACTTCAGACTATACTACAAAGCTACAGTCATCAGGACAGTATGGTACTGGCACAAAAACAGAAATATAGATCAATGGAACAGGATAGAAAGCCCAGAGATAAACCCACGCACATACGGTCACCTTATCTTTGATAAAGGAGGCAAGCATATACAGTGGAGAAAAGACAGCCTCTTCAATAAGTGGTGCTGGGAAAACTGGACAGGTACATGTAATAAAAGTATGAAATTAGAACACTCCCTTACACCATACACAAAAATAAACTCAAAATGGATTAAAGGCCTAAATGTAAGGCCAGACACTATCAAACTCTTAGAGGAAAACATAGGCAGAACACTCTATGACATAAATCACAGCAAGATCCTTTTTGACCCAGCTCCTAGAGAAATGGAAATAAAAACAAAAATAAACAAATGCGACCTAATGAAACTTCAAAGCTTTTGCACAGCAAAGGAAACCACAAACAAGACCAAAAGACAACCCTCAGAATGGGAGAAAATATTTGCAAATGAAGCAACTGACAAAGGATTAATCTCCAAAATTTACAAGCAGCTCATGCAGCTAAATAACAAAAAAACAAACAACCCAATCCAAAAATGGGCAGAAGACTTAAATAGACATTTCTCCAAAGAAGATATACAGATTGCCAACAAACACATGAAAGAAAGCCATAAAAAGAAACGAAATTGAGTTATTTGTAGTGAGGTGGATGGAGTTAGAGTCTGTCATACAGAGTGAAGTAAGTCAGAAAGAGTAAAACAAATACAGTATGCTAACACATACATATGGAATCTAAAGAAAAAAAAAAGGTCATGAAGAATCTAGTGGTACGGGGAATAAAGACACAGACCTACTAGAGAATGGACTTGAGGATATGGGGAGGGGGAAGGGTAAGCTGGGACAAAGTGAGAGAGTGGCATGGACATATATACACTACCAAACGTAAAATAGATAGCTAGTGGGAAGCAACCGCATAGCACAGGGAGATCAGCTCGGTGCTTTGTGACCACCTAGAGGGGTGGGATAGGGAGGGTGGGAGGGAGGGAGATGCAAGAGTGAAGAGATATGGGAACATATGTATATGTATAACTGATTCACTTCGTTATAATGCAGAAACTAAAACACCATTGTAAAGCAATTATACTCCAATAAAGATGGTAAAAAAAAAAAAGAATGGGAGAAAATATTTGCAGATGAATCAATGGACAAAGGATTAATCTCCAAAATATATAAACAGCTCATGCAGCTCAATATTAAAAAAGCAAACAACCCAATCCAAAAATGGGCAGAAGACCTAAATAGACATTTTTCCAAAGAAGACATACAGATGGCCAAGCGGCACAGGAAAAGCTGCTCAACATCGCTAATTGTTAGAGAAATGCAAATCAAAACTACGATGAGGTATCACCTCACACCAGTTAGAATGGGTATCATCAGAAAATCTACAAACAAGAAATGCTGGAGAGGGTGTGGAGAAAAGGGAACCCTCTTGCACTCTTGGTGGGAATGTAAATTGATACAGCCACTATGGAGAACAATATGGAGGTTCCTTAAAAAACTAAAAATAGAATGACCATATGACCCATCAATCCCACTACTGGGCATATACCCAGAGAAAACCGTAATTCAAAAAGACACATGCACCCGAATGTTCATTGCAGCACTATTTACAATAGCCAGGTCATGGAAGCAACCTAAATGCCCATCGACAGACGAATAGAGAAAGAAGATGTGGCACATATATACAATGGAATATTACTCAGCCATAAAAAGGAATGAAATTGGGTCATTTGTAGAGACGTGGATGCATCTAGAGACTGTCATACAGAGTGAAGTAAGTCAGAAAGAGAAAAACAAATATCGTATATTAACGCATATATGTGGAACCTAGAAAATGATACAGATGAACCGGTTTGCAGAGCAGAAATTGAGACACAGAAGTAGAGAACAAACGTATGGACACCAAGGGGGGAAAGTGGCGGGGGGTGGTGGTGTGATGAATTGGGCGATTGGGATTGACATGTATATACTGATGTGTATAAAATTGATGACTAATAAGAACCTGCTGTATAAAAAGATAAATAAAATTAAGTTTAAAATAAAAATGATTTTTAAGTGAACAAAAAGGTAGAGAGTAGTGTAAGGTATGCTACATTTGGCTTAAAAGGAAGAGAAAAAAATATTTTCTTCATATGCCAAGAAGGATTCTTTGGTTGTATCATCGACTCTTTCTGGGAGGAACTGAGGAAACCGGAAACAGTATTTGCCTCTGGTGAAGAGAACTGGGTATGTGGAAGATGAGTAGGGAGGATATTTACCTTTCACATTATACTCTTTCATATACCATGTGCACATGTTACCTATTTTAAAAATCGAAACAGGAAGGGAAAGTGCAGAGACCGGTCAGGAAGCTGTGTCAATAGTCTGGGGCAGAGATACTGGTGCCCTGGGCTGAGATGGTGGCAGGAGGGTGGAGACAAGTAGACAGGTTCAAGACCTTTTTTGTAGATACAGTAAAATCCACAGGATTTGCTGACGAAGTAGGTTGTGGGAGATGAGGGAAAGAGAAGACAAAGATGAGTCCCAGGTTTCTGTTAAGCAACTGGATGGGTGGAAGAATCTTTATTTCCCAGTTGATTATCTAAGGCAGTGTTGCATGGACTCTTGAGCTTGACTGCCGGGGCTTGAATTCAACGTATTCTACTTCCTAAGTCTATGACCTTGGGTGAACTATGTAACTGCTTTGTGCTTAGGTGCCCTCAACTGTAAAATGGGAATGATAACATGGCCTACCTCACAGGGTTGTTGTAAGGATCAAATGAGCTAGTACACATACAGTTTAGAACAGCCCCTGGTACATAATAAAAGCTATACCAGTGATCGCCACTCTTGTTATTGTTGTCATTGTTACTGTGACCCCAACTGCCGCTGTGACCACAGCTACTACCGCGCCTCCTCCTTTGTCAGGGAGGTGCCTGCCCCATTTTAGGGGCTCAGTAAGTGTTTGTGGAAGGAAGGAATGCTTTAAAATGAATACATGTGACAGTGACAGAAAGATAGAGAAGATGAAAAGGCAGAGGGCTATGTACCAGATGAAGGAACAAGAAAAAACCCCAGAAAAACAACTAAATGAAGTGGAGATAGGCAACCTTCCAGAAAAAGAATTCAGAATAATGATAGTGAAGATGATCCAGGACCTGGGAATAAGAATGGAGGCAAAGATTGAGAAGATGCAAGAAATGATTAACAAAGACCTAGAAGAATTAAAGAACAAACAAACAGAGATGACCAATACAATAACTGAAATGAAAACTACACTAGAAGGAATCAATAGCAGAATAACTGAGGCAGAAGAACGGATAAGTGACCTGGAAGACAGAATGATGGAATTCACTGCTGCGGAACAGACTAAAGAAAAAAGAATGAAAAGAAATGAAGACAGCCTAAGAGACCTCTGGGACAACATTAAACGCAACAACATTCGCATTATAGGGGTCCCAGAAGGAGAAGAGAGAGAGAAAGGACCAGAGAAAATATTTGAAGAGATTATAGTCGAAAACTTCCCTAACATGGGAAAGGAAATAGCCACCCAAGTCCAGGAAGCGCAGAGAGTCCCATACAGGATAAACCCAAGGAGAAACACGCCGAGACACATAGTAATCAAAGTGGCAAAAATTAAAGACAAAGAAAAATTATTGAAAGCAGCAAGGGAAAAACGACAAATAACATACAAGGGAACTCCCATAAGGTTAACAGCTGATTTCTCAGCAGAAACTCTGCAAGCCAGAAGGGAGTGGCATGATATACTTAAAGTGATGAAAGGGAAGAACCTACAACCAAGATTACTCTACCCGGCAAGGATCTCATTTAGATTTGATGGAGAAATCAAAAGCTTTACAGACAAGCAAAAGCTAAGAGAATTCAGCACCACCAAACCAGCTCTACAACAAATGCTAAAGGAACGTCTCTAAGTGGGAAACACAAGAGAAGAAAAGGACCTACAAAAACAAACCCAAAACAATTAAGAAAATGGTCATAGGAACATACATATCGATTATTACCTTAAACGTGAATGGATTAAATGCCCCAACCAAAAGACACAGACTGGCTGAATGGATACAAAAACAAGACCCATATATATGCTGTCTACAAGAGACCCACTTTAGACCTAGGGACACATACAGACTGAAAGTGAGGGGATGGAAAAAGATATTCCATGCAAATGGAAATCAAAAGAAAGCTGGAGTAGCTATACTCATATCAGATAAAATAGACTTTAAAATAAAGAATGTTATAAGAGACAAGGAAGGACACTACATAATGATCCAGGGATCAATCCAAGGAGAAGATATAACAATTATAAATATATATGCACCCAACATAGGAGCACCTCAATACATAAGGCAACTGCTAACAGCTCTAAAAGAGGAAATCAACAGTAACACAATAATAGTGGGGGACTTTAACACCTCACTTACACCAATGGACAGATCATCCAAAATGAAAATAAATAAGGAAACAGAAGCTTTAAATGACACAATAGACTAGATAGATTTAATTGATATATATCGGACATTCCATCCAAAAACAGCAGATTACACGTTCTTCTCAAGTGCGCACGGAACATTCTCCAAGATAGATCACATCTTGGGTCACAAATCAAGCCTCAGTAAATTTAAGAAAATTGAAATCATATCAAGCATCTTTTCTGACCACAACGCTATGAGATTAGAAATGAATTACAGGGAAAAAAACGTAAAAAGGACAAACACATGGAGGCTAAACAATACGTTACTAAATAACCAAGAGATCACTGAAGAAATCAAAGAGGAAATCAAAAAATACCTAGAGACAAATGACAATGAAAACACGACGACCCAAAACCTATGGGATGCAGCAAAAGCAGTTCTAAGAGGGAAGTTTATAGCTATACAAGCCTACCTAAAGAAACAAGAAAAAGCTCAAGTAAACAATCTAACCTTACACCTAAAGAAACTAGAGAAAGAAGAACAAACAAAACCCAAAGTTAGCAGAAGGAAAGAAATCATAAAGATCAGAGCAGAAATAAATGAAATAGAAACAAAGAAAACAATAGCAAAGATCAATAAAACTAAAAGTTGGTTCTTTGAGAAGATAAACAAAATTGATAAGCCATTAGCCAGACTCATCAAGAAAAAGAGGGAGAGGACTCAAATCAATAAAATCAGAAATGAAAAAGGAGAAGTTACAACAGACACTGCAGAAATACAAAGCATCCTAAGAGACTACTACAAGCAACTTTATGCCAATAAAATGGACAACCTGGAAGAAATGGACAAATTCTTAGAAAGGTATAACCTTCCAAGACTGAACCAGGAAGAAATAGAAAATATGAACAGACCAATCACAAGTAATGAAATTGAAACTGTGATTAAAAATCTTCCAACAAACAAAAGTCCAGGACCAGATGGCTTCACAGGTGAATTCTATCAGACATTTAGAGAAGAGCTAACACCCATCCTTCTCAAACTCTTCCAAAAAATTGCAGAGGAAGGAACACTCCCAAACTCATTCTATGAGGCCACCATCACCCTGATACCAAAACCAGACAAAGACACTACAAAAAAAGAAAATTACAGACCAATATCACTGATGAATATAGATGCAAAAATCCTCAACAAAATACTAGCAAACAGAATCCAACAACACATTAAAAGGATCATACACCACGATCAAGTGGGATTTATCCCAGGGATGCAAGGATTCTTCAATATACGCAAATCAATCAATGTGATACACCATATTAACAAATTGAAGAATAAAAACCATATGATCATCTCAATAGATGCAGAAAAAGCTTTTGACAAAATTCAACACCCATTTCTGATAAAAACTCTCCAGAAAGTGGACATAGAGGGAACCTACCTCAACATAATAAAGGCCATATATGACAAACCCACAGCAAACATCATTCTCAATGGTGAAAAACTGAAAGCATTTCCTCTAAGATCAGGAACGAGACAAGGATGTCCACTCTCACCACTATTATTCAACATAGTTTTGGAAGTCCTAGCCACGGCAATCAGAGAAGAAAAAGAAATAAAAGGAATACAAATTGGAAAAGAAGAAGTAAAACTGTCACTGTTTGCGGATGACATGATACTATACATAGAGAATCCTAAAACTGCCACCAGAAAACTGCTAGAGCTAATTAATGAATATGGTAAAGTTGCAGGATACAAAATTAATGCACAGAAATCTCTTGCATTCCTATACACTAATGATGAAAAATCTGAAAGAGAAATTATGGAAACACTCCCATTTACCATTGCAACAAAAAGAATAAAATACCTAGGAATAAACCTACCTAGGGAGACAAAAGACCTGTATGCAGAAAACTATAAGACACTGATGAAAGAAATTAAAGATGATACCAACAGATGGAGAGATATACCATGTTCTTGGATTGGAAGAATCAACATTGTGAAAATGAGTATACTACCCAAAGCAATCTACAGATTCAATGCAATCCCTATCAAATTACCAATGGCATTTTTTACGGAGCTAGAACAAATCATCTTAAAATTTGTATGGAGACACAAAAGACCCCGAATAGGCAAAGCAGTCTTGAGGCAAAAAAATGGAGCTGGAGGAATCAGACTCCCTGACTTCAGACTATACTACAAAGCTACAGTAATCAAGACAATATGGTACTGGCACAAAAACAGAAACATAGATCAATGGAACAAGATAGAAAGCCCAGAGATTAACCCACGCACCTATGGTCCACTAATCTATGACAAAGGAGGCAAAGATATACAATGGAGAAAAGACAGTCTCTTCAATAAGTGGTGCTGGGAAAACTGGACAGCTACATGTAAAAGAATGAAATTAGAATACTCCCTAACACCATACACAGAAATAAACTCAAAATGGATTAGAGACCTAAATATAAGACTGGACACTATAAAACTCTTAGAGGAAAACATAGGAAGAACACTCTTTGACATAAATCACAGCAAGATCTTTTTTGATCCACCTCCTAGAGTAATGGAAATAAAAACAAAATTAAACAAGTGGGACCTAATGAAACTTCAAAGCTTTTGCACAGTGAAGGAAACCATAAACAAGACGAAAAGACAACCTCAGAATGGGAGAAAATATTTGCAAACGAATCAACGGACAAAGGATTAATCTCCAAAATATATAAACAGCTCATTCAGCTCAATATCAAAGAAACAAACACCCCAATCCAAAAATGGGCAGAAGACCTAAATAGACATTTCTCCAAAGAAGACATACAGACGGCCACGAAGCACATGAAAAGATGCTCAACATCACTAATTATTAGAGAAATGCAAATCAAAACTACAATGAGGTATCACCTCACTCCTGTTAGAATGGGCATCATCAGAAAATCTACAAACAACAAATGCTGGAGAGGGTGTGGTGAAAAGGGAACCCTCTTGCACTGTTGGTGGGAATGTAAATTGATACAGCCACTATGGAGAACAATATGGAGGTTCCTTAAAAAACTAAAAATAGAATTACCATATGACCCAGCAATCCCAGTACTGGGCATATACCCAGAGAAAACCGTAATTCAAAAAGACACATGCACCCGAATGTTCATTGCAGCACTATTTACAATAGCCAGGTCATGGAAGCAACCTAAATGCCCATCAACAGACGAATGGATAAAGAAGATGTGGTACATATATACAATGGAATATTACTCAGCCATAAAAAGGAACGAAATTGAGTCATTTGTTGAGACGTGGATGGATCTAGAGACTGTCATACAGAGTGAAGTAAGTCAGAAAGAGAAAAACAAATATCGTATATTAATGCATGTATGCGGAACCTAGAAAAATGGTACAGATGAGCCAGTTTGCAGGGCAGAAGTTGAGACACAGATGTAGAGAATGGACATATGGACACCAAGGGGGGAAAACTGCGGTGGGGTGGGGATGGTGGTGTGCTGAATTGGGCAATTGGGATTGACATGTATACACTGATGTGTATAAAACTGATGCCTAATCAGAACCTGCAGTATAAAAAAACAAACAAAACAACTAATACTAAACTTTCATTGGGTTATTTGTATGGAAATATGTTAATATAAATGTTTCAGACATTACATGAAATTTCTAAAAATCTTATATTTGTATTTGTATGGAAATATGTATGGAAATATGTTAATATAAATGTTTCAGACATTAAAAAAAAATAAAAAATAAAAAAAAATAAAATGAATACATGTGTAAATAAGCAGCTGAGCTATGAAAGGATAACTTTTGAAAAGCCCTTTTAGCATTTGAAGAAATGAGCTAGTGAGGTTGGTAGGTTATGAGATTTGTTCGTATCTTTTTTTTTTTTAACTTCCATTTTCTGTGCAGGCCTGAAGGCATTGAACGACAGTACAGGAAGAAATGTGCAAAGTAAGTATTAACAGTGTGGGTTTCTCCGAGCATAAGCAAGTAGAGGCAATGATGTGTTAGGAAAAAGATCATTTGGAGACAATTCTCTGTTATATCTTTGTCCCTATAATCTTTCCTGCCTTCAAACTTCAATTATGCAAATACCAATATGCTTCTTAAAGAGATGCAACTGACCAAGTTACATCTCCGACCAGCTGGCCACAAAAATGGGTTTTTAAACATAGTATTATTTTTTCACTGAGGTGTAACTTATATATAATAAAATTTGCCCTTCCTAAGTGTACAGTTTGATGAGTGTTGACAAAAACATAGAGCCATGTAACATCACCACTCCTGTGACATAGACGTTTCCAGTGCTCCTTTGCAATCAGTCTCCTTCCTCACCCCTCCCCTCGCCAGCACTGATCTGCCTTCTGTTACCGTGGTTTTACCTTTTCTAAAATGTGATGTAAATTCTACAGTATGTGTTCTACTACATACAATATGTATCTCTTCCATCTGGTTTCTTTCATGTAGCATGATGCTTTGGGGGTTCATTTGAGTTGTTATGTGTATCAGTAATTTGTTCCTCTTTATCGCTGAGTAGTAGTCATTGCACCACAGTTTGTTTAACCATTGACCTGTTGAAGGGCATTTGAGTTGTTAATGGCTTTGGCTATTATAAATAAAGCTGCTATGAACATTCTAGTATAAATCTTTTGGGAATATGTGTTTTCTCTTGGAGTGGAATTGTTGGGTCATATGGTAAATGTAACATAGTGTAATTTTTTTTTGATATTTATTATTTATTTATTTTGGTTGCACCGGGTCTTAGTTGTGGCAGGCAGGCTCCTTAGTTGTGGCACACGGGCTCCTTAGTTGTGCCATGCAAACTCTTAGTTGCAGCCTGCATGTGGGATCTAGTTCCCTGATCAGGGATTGAACCTGGGCCCCCTGCATTAGGAGTGCAGAGTCTTAACCACTGCGCCACCAGGGAAATCCCAACATAGTGTAATTTAATACAAACTTATTTATAAAGTCTGTCATAGGACTACAGACCCAAGAACTTTAGAGACTATTATTTAAAGATATATATGATTTCCAGCTTTAGGCTGTTAACAGTGAGAATATTAAACTATAATAAGTTTAATCTTGTTGATGAATTACAGTTCAATTTTGGCTCTCAGAAGACTCAGACTAGAATTAAAGCAGGGAAATGGCTAAGAAGGCATTTTAGTTTACAGCCACATTAGATTTGTTAGACTACTTTAATCATATCTTATGGGTATGGGTCTACTTCACTTAGCTGAAGAAGTATAATAGAAGTGACCAACCAGGACTTCCCTGGTGGTGCAGTGGTTAAGAATCCGCCTGCCAATGCAGGGGACACGGATTCGAGCCCTGGTCTGGGAAGATCCCACATGCCCAGCCGTAGAAGCCCAGCCATCAGTGATTCTTATCAAGTTGTTTTGGGAAACACTGGGAAGAGCTAATCATCAGTTTATGCCACGAACACAAATATTCCCAGAGTCTAAGCACGCTTTGTGAAGCACCGTTTTGGGGATTTGGATTCTGAGGCCTCCTTGAGATTCACTCTGCTGTTTGCAGGTGCGGGCTGCCACTCTTCTACCAGTCCCAACCGAAGAATGCTCCTGTGACCTTCATTGTGGATGGAGCAGTAGTCAAGTTTGGTCAGGGTTTTGGGAAGACGAACATATATACTCAGAAACAAGAGCCTCCTAAGAAGGTAATTATCACTGAAGGAGACAGATGGGTTAATATAGCTACAGATTTAGCCCTAAAATTTTAAATAAGATTATGGTGCATGAGAAACTGCCCTTTATGGGTGCTCTCTTTATTAAGAGAATGCCATTTTTGTGTATGAGCAGATGCTACAAAATTGTAACACCTATTATGTGTTCTCTTTTCTTTCCTACATCTGCTCTATGAGTAAAGTTAGAAATTGTATGGTTTTTATTCACATTTACTTCCTTTGAAATTTCTTCTTTTTCCAACGTGAACAATTAAAATTGAATGAATAAGGCTAGTCTTTAAATATACTTTTAAAAACCCTTGATGGCAAATACTAGAAAAATATAATGCAAATTAAAAGATGGGCACTTTTAGATAGGCCAGCCTGTCCCAAGGAGGTCCCCTGCCCCCAGGAGCCAGGCTTGTACACTTGCACACACCCACTCACACATACACACTCACACACACACGACTCACAGAGCCTCTTGAGGTGAACTAGACTGATTCCTCTTCCTGCAACTCCAGGTGATGATGACGAAACGGACTAAAGACATGGGCAAGTTCAGCTCTGTCACTGTGTCTACTATTGATGAAGAGGAAGAGGAGATTGAGGCTGTAAGTGCTTCTGCTCTCGGGGGAATTGGAATGGGGGGCGGGGGGAGGGGACTCTCGAGCCAGAGCATTGAGTAACAGAATAACTAGAAACTTCGCTCGTAGATCTTGCTCTGCTACTAAGGAACGCTGTGATACCGGGCTGGTTCCTGTTTCCCTGGATCTCAGGGACATCTCTGTAAGATAAGGAGCAGGGAGTTGGACTAGATCAGTCATTTTTTTCATACTGTTTTTTGAGATGCCTTAGGGGGCAAATCCCTCCTCATCCCTCTTCAGTTGAAAAACTACTGGGCTCAGCAATTTCAAGTCCCTTCCAGTCCAGCTCTGATGGTGTGGGAGTCTGTCCTTAGCAAGAGCAGCAATTACCTTTATGGTATTTCAGTATAATGATGTTTACAGAGAGATGTTATCTGTTATTTAAACGTGGTTTCGGTTGAAACCTGACTCTCCCGGATTATGGAAAAGCTGAAGAGTTGAAAGGGAGCAGAGTCTTGCCATTTCAGTAATAATTTCATAATTTGAGGAGTATAAACTTCTCCCGAGGTCTCTGTTGCTCCTCTTTGGTGAGACTGCTGGCCTAAGGGTGCTTCTTTCTTCCCTCAGAGAGAAGTTGCTGACTCGTATGCGCAGAATGCCAAGGTGATTGAAAAGCAGCTGGAGCGCAAAGGCATGAGCAAGAGGCGGCTGCAGGAGCTGGTGAGTGGCGGGGGCGGGGGGGTGGCAGGCGCTGGGCTGGACTGTTTGGGTTCCTCGGTCTGAAAGACCCTCCGGCAGGCACGGGAATCCTTTCGGAAGTCTGTCGGGGGTTATGGTGTGGCTGGCTGCCAGGTGTCTAACCGTGGGCCGTGGCTGTCAGTACATACCCTACTCTGGGACAGTGACCACAGGATCCAGGCCCCAAATGATAGTTCTTGTTAGCCAACCCTAACGAGAATGATAAGTTAATCTGCTACTTGTGGTCCGAGGTCAGGAGTTCAAGATCGGGGCTCATGGGTGCTCTCCCAGGGTATGAGGCATACAGTGGGGCTACATTGGGGTGCCAGGATTGGGGCTGGTCGCTGCTTCTTAAAGCACTGCTTCCACCACCACTGTCTGCACTGTTCCTGGGCTCTTTATGGAGCACGCACGTCTGTATGTGATGGTGCCTATGTTTCTGTTTTCCTGATAATAAGTTACTTATGATATTTCTTTCAACTCAGACATCCCAGCATTGGTGCCTCATCGAAAAGTATACCAGTCTATTCTACTGACTGTAGAGCGGTTTTTGGTGACAGAGGTAGTGGGTCTTGAGAGCTGCTTTACCTTGCCATAGTGATCTAGAGCAGTGCTTATCAGATTTTCTGAGGTGAAGGACCAGTGCTTGCTTCTTGTTTTAAAATTTGTCAAGAGTAGATTTGTAATTTATAAAATGCAATAAAAATGAATTTGCCTGAATTCTTCTTACGAGGTTATTTTACTTTATTATTCCTCTGTCAAATTGCTATAAAAGTTTCTAAATGCTTACTCTCAATTTTTGTGGGTATCTTCATGGACTGCACAACTTTAAGTAGCACTGTTCTAGAACAGTGTTCTTCCTCCTGTTCTGCCACAAATAGGATACTGATATGTCATGATATTGATTCCTCCAGTCCTTCAGGGGTCCTGGAGCTGTGGGATCCCTACACTGATAGACCACAGCCCTGTGTGTTTACCCCATTTTACCATACAGATATTATTATCTTCAATGTGTGTCATAACATCAGAAAGGTTGGAAAGCAGTTGCTAGAGTTTCATCACAATTTTAGAAACACGGTTCTAGTTGTATACTAAATGAGCATGAGGGGATAGTGTTGGGGCAGTTAGAATAAGGCAGGAAAATCAGAATTTCATGTCATGTATCAGGACATATACTTTTCTTCCTTTCCAGGCTGAACTGGAAGCCAAGAAAGCGAAAATGAAGGGAACCTTGATTGACAACCAGTTCAAATGATCAGGACCTTTCTGTGAACCCAGACTGGAGACAGGCATTGAGATCAGGAAGAAAAAGAGCGTTTTCTTGACTACATGGACTGGTTCCTACCTTTATGCCCCAGCAGAAGGCTTTACGTGGCTTACCAGTGATTCTCCTACATTCGGTGAGGTCTTTGAGTCCATCTGACCTGCTTTCTAGAGATGGATTTTTCTCAATCTTTCTGAGTATAGGTCTTCTGTACTATTTTTTGGCCATTTGAAGTAAACTTCTTCATCTGTGTAGAAGCTCTGTGAATAGATCAGTGCTTCAGTGTGTCTAGTTTCTAAAGGAGCTATTCTTATTCCTTCTTCAAAGTTAATAAAATGTTTAAAGATTTTTGAAAAAAATATGATGTCATAGAAAAAAGTAACACGAATTACATTTAATGTTACAGCAAGCCAGACCCTTTTAAGTGGCTCTGTCTCCGTTCTTAGACTGGCAGGTATTGGCTAGGGTTTGAATCTCTCTACTGTCAGAGAAAATCCATAACAAGCCAGAATCTGCATAAAGTCTCCTTTACCTCAAATGTTAAAACTCTAGGCACGCCAACCCTTATAAGATGTTGTACATGCAGAAGGAAAAGCCAGATTCAAGTGAGGGGGTAGGATAGCTCTGATCCGAATGAAAATGGGGTCTTGGTAAGCAACCCAAGGGAGCTACCATCCTGTCAAGCAGCTAAGAGCCCTTAGTAACCTCTATTCTATTTTCTGTCTCTATGAATTTGCCTATTCTAGGTACCTCGTGTGAGTGGAATCTACAATATTTGTCCTTCTATGTCTGGCTTATTTCACTAAACATAGTGTTTTCAAGGTTCATCCATGTTATAGCATGTAACAAAATGCCATTCCTTTTTTGGCTTAGTAAATCCCACTGTGTGTATATACCATATTTTGTTATTCATCGGTTGATTGACACTTGGGTTGTTTCCACCTTGTAGCTATTGTGAATCATGCTGCTGTGATCATTGGTGTACAAATATTTGTTCAAATCCCTGCTTTCAGTTCTTTTAGATGTGCAGTGTAGGTAGTAGCAGAGTTGTTGGATCATATCGTAGCTCTACGTTTAACCTTTGAGAAACTGCCAAACTGTTTTCTACAGTGTCATCTTGTTTTTATTTTTTTTTAAATAAGAAAAAAGAAACAATGTTTTATTTTAAAGAAAATGAGTGCAACCTATCTTTATATCCTCTTATCCATCAGCATCACCTTTTGAATGTTTTGAGTGGAGAGGAACCAAAAGTACACCTCAAATAGAAATAGAAAAGCACAGTGGACTGAACACTGTCAGATTTGTGTTAAATCCCAGCGCTCCTGCTTCATAGTTGTGTTAACTCTAAGAAAGGCACTTCACCTCTCTGAGCCGCAGTTTCTTCATCAGAAAAAGACAATAGGTACAATAGCACCTTGCAGGGTTTATATTAGAGAGCATAATGAATGCAAAGTGCCTAGCACCGTGTCTAGCTTGCTGGCATGCAATAAATAGCATCATCATTCTAAAGAGAGGTTCATCGAGGCAAAAGCAACTCACCAAGTTTTATAATCACTCACTGTCTGATAAGCAGCCAAATTTTGTAAATTCTGGGATGTAATGGCAGGGAGGCCTTGTCAATGGCTTTTCTTTTTTTTTTTAACGTCTTTATTGGAGTATAATTGCTTTACGATGGTGTGTTAGTTTCTGCTTTATAACAAAGTGAATCAGTTATACATATACATATGTTCCCATATCTCTTCCCTCTTGCATCTCCCTCCCTCCCACCATCCCTATCCCACCCCTCTAGGTGGTCACAAAGCACCGAGCTGATCTCCCTGTGCTATGCGGTTGCTTCCCACTAGCTATCTATTTTACGTTTGGTAGTGTATATATGTCCATGCCGCTCTCTCACTTTGTCCCAGCTTACCCTTCCCCCTCCCCATATCCTCAAGTCCATTCTCTAGTAGGTCTGTGTCTTTATTCCTGTCTTGCCACTAGGTTCTTCATGACTTTTTTTTCCCCTTAGATTCCATATATATGTGTTAGCATACTGTATTTGTTTTTCTCTTTCTGACTTACTTCACTCTGTATGACAGACTCTAACTCCATCCACCTCATTACAAATAACTCAATTTCGGGGCTTCCCTGGTGGCGCAGTGGTTGAGAGTCTGCCTGCCAATGCAGGAGACACGGGTTCGAGCCCTGGTCTGGGAAGATCCCACATGCCGCGGAGCAACTAGGCCCGTGAGCCACAACTACTGAGCCTGCGCGTCTGGAGCCTGTGCTCCGCAACAAGGGAGGCCGCGATAGTGAGAGGCCCGCGCACCGCGATGAAGAGTAGCCCCCGCTTGCCAGAACTAGAGAAAGCCCTTGCACAGAAACGAAGACCCAACACAGGCAGGCAGAAATGAATAAATAAATAAATAAATTTATAAAAAAAAAAAAAAAACAAATAACTCAATTTCGTTTCTTTTTATGGCTGAGTAATATTCCATTGTATATATGTGCCACATCTTCTTTATCCATTCATCCGATGATGGACACTTAGGTTGCTTCCATGTCCTGGCTATTGTAAATAGAGCTGCAATGAACATTTTGGTACATGACTCTTTGAATTATGGTTTTCTCGGGATATATGCCCAGTAGTGGGATTGCTGGGTCATATGGTAGTTCTCGTTTTAGTTTTTTAAGGAACCTCCATACTGTTCTCCATAGTGGCTGTATCAATTTACATTCCCACCAACAGTGCAAGAGTGTTCCCTTTTCTCCACACCCTCTCCAGCATTTATTGTTTCTATATTTTTTGATGATGGCCATTCTGACCGGTGTGAGATGATATCTCATTGTAGTTTTGATTTGCATTTCTCTAATGATTAATGATGTTGAGCATTCTTTCATGTGTTTGTTGGCAATCTGTATATCTTCTTTGAAGAAATGTCTATTTAGGTCTTCTGCCCATTTTTGGATTGGGTTGTTTGTTTTTTTGTTATTGAGCTGCATGAGCTGCTTGTAAATTTTGGAGGTTAATCCTTTGTCAGTTGCTTCATTTGCAAATATTTTCTCCCATTCTGAGGGTTGTCTTTTGGTCTTGTTTATGGTTTCCTTTGCTGTGGAAAAGCTTTTAAGTTTCATTAGGTCGCATTTGTTTATTTTTGTTTTTATTTCCATTTCTCTAGGAGCTGGGTCAAAAAGGATCTTGCTGTGATTTATGTCATAGAGTGTTCTGCCTATGTTTTCCTCTAAGAGTTTGATAGTGTCTGGCCTTACATTTAGGTCTTTAATCCATTTTGAGCTTATTTTTGTGTATGGTGTAAGGGAGTGTTCTAATTTCATACTTTTACATGTACCTGTCCAGTTTTCCCAGCACCACTTATTGAAGAGGCTGTCTTTTCTCCACTGTATATGCTTGCCTCCTTTATCAAAGATAAGGTGACCGTATGTGCATGGGTTTATCTCTGGGCTTTCTATCCTGTTCCATTGATCTATATTTCTGTTTTTGTGCCAGTACCATACTGTCCTGATGACTGTAGCTTTGTAGTATAGTCTGAAGTCAGGGAGCCTGATTCCTCCAGCTCCATTTTTCGTTCTCAAGATTGCTTTGGCTCTTCGGGGTCTTTTGTGTTTCCATACAAATTGTGAAATTTTTTGTTCTAGTTCTGTGAAAAATGCCAGTGGTAGTTTGATAGGGATTGCATTGAATCTGTAGATTGCTTTGGGTAGTAGAGTCATTTTCACAATGTTGATTCTTCCAATGCAAGAACATGGTATATCTCTCCATCTATTTGTATCATCTTTAATTTCTTTCATCAGTGTCTTATAATTTTCTGCATACAGGTCTTTTGTCTCCTTAGGTAGGTTTATTCCTAGATATTTTATTCTTTTTGTTGCAATGGTAAATGGGAGTGTTTTCTTAATTTCACTTTCAGATTTTTCATCATTAGTGTATAGGAATGCAAGAGATTTCTGTGCATTAATTTTGTATCCTGCTACTTTACCAAATTCATTGATTAGCTCTAGTAGTTTTCTGGTAGCATCTTTAGGATTCTCTATGTATAGTATCATGTCATCTGCAAATAGTGACAGCTTTACTTCTTCTTTTCCAATTTGGATTCCTTTTATATCTTTTTCTTCTCTGATTGCTGTGGCTAAAACTTCCAAAACTATGTTGAATAATAGTGGTGAGAGTGGGCAACCTTGTCTTGTTCCTGATCTTAGTGGAAATGGTTTCAGTTTTTCACCATTGAGGACGATGTTGGCTGTGGGTTTGTCATATATAGCCTTTATTATGTTGAGGAAAGTTCCCTCTATGCCTACTTTCTGGAGGGCTTTTATCATAAATGGGTGTTGAATTTTGTCGAAAGCTTTCTCTGCATCTATTGAGATGATCATATGGTTTTTCTCCTTCAATTTGTTAATATGGCTTCACCCCCTTTAGCCACAAACTCCTTGGATATCATCTACACCACCTGTGAGAGCCAATACTCTGCTCTGACCACAGTCTCCTACCATTGCTGCTCTTTCATACTCTTACTTCCACTAAACCTGTTTTGTTTTGTTTTTAGATTTGAAGAGAGATTATTATTATTTTTTTCATTGAAGTATAGTTGATTTACAATATTGTGTTAGTTTCAGGTGTATGACAAAGTGATTTGGTTATACATACATATGTATATATCTATATTTTTTCTATTCTTTTCCATTATAATTTCTTTGTTTTTCTTTCTCTAGTTTCTTTAGGTGTAAGGTTAGATTGTTTACTTGAGATTTTTCTTGTTTCTTGAGGTAGGCTTGTATAGCTATAAACTTCCCTCTTAGAACTGCTTTTGCTGCATCCCATAGGTTTTGGATCTTCGTGTTTTCATTGTCATTTGTCTGTAGGTATTTTTTGATTTCCTCTTTGATTTCTTCAGTGATCTCTTGGTTATTTAGTAACGTATTGTTTAGCCTCCATGTGTTTGTCTTTTTTATGTTCTTTTCCCTGTAATTCATTTCTAATCTCAAAGCATTGTGGTCAGAAAAGATGCTTGATATGATTTCAAGTTTCTTAAATTTACTGAGGCTTGACTTGTGACCCAAGATGTGATCTATCCTGGAGAATGTTCCGTGCGCACTTGAGAAGAACGTGTAATCTGCTGTTTTTGGATGGAATGCCCTATATATATCAATTAAATCTATCTGGTCTATTGTGTCATTTAAAGCTTCTGTTTCCTTATTTATTTTCATTTTGGATGATCTGTCCATTGGTGTAAGTGAGGTGTTAAAGTCCCCCACTATTATTGTGTTACTGTCGATTTCCTCTTTTAGAGCTGTTAGCAGTTGCCTTATGTATTGAGGTGCTCCTATGTTGGGTGCATATATATTTATAATTGTTATATCTTCTTCTTGGATTGATCCCTTGATCATTATGTAGTGTCCTTCCTTGTCTCTTGTAACATTCTTTATTTTAAAGTCTATTTTATCTGATATGAGTATAGCTACTCCAGCTTTCTTTTGATTTCCATTTGCATGGAATATCTTTTTCCATCCCCTCACTCTCAATCTGTATGTGTCCCTAGGTCTAAAGTGGGTCTCTTGTAGACAGCATATATATGGGTCTTGTTTTTGTATCCATTCAGCCAGTCTGTGTCTTTTGGTTGGGGCATTTAATCCATTCACGTTTAAGGTAATAATCGATATGTATGTTCCTATGACCATTTTCTTAATTGTTTTGGGTTTGTTTTTGTAGGTCCCTTTCTTCTCTTGTGTTTCCCACTTAGAGAAGTTCCTTTAGCATTTGTTGTAGAGCTGGTTTGGTGGTGCTGAATTCTCTTAGCTTTTGCTTGTCTGTAAAGCTTTTGATTTCTCCATCAAATCTAAATGAGATCCTTGCCGGGTAGAGTAATCTTGGTTGCACGTTCTTCCCTTTCATCACTTTAAGTATATCATGCCACTCCCTTCTGGCTTGTAGAGTTTCTGCTGAGAAATCAGCTGTTAACCTTATGGGAGTTCCCTTGTATGTTATTTGTCGTTTTTCCCTTGCTGCTTTCAATAATTTTTCTTTGTCTTTAGTTTTTGCCAATTTGATTACTATGTGTCTCGGCGTGTTTCTCCTTGGGTTTATCCTGTATGGGACTCTCTGAGCTTCCTGGACTTGGGTGGCTATTTCCTTTCCCATGTTAGGGAAGTTTTTGACTATAATCTCTTCAAATATTTTCTCTGGTCCTTTCTCTCTCTCTTCTCCTTGTGGGACCCCTATAATACGAATGTTGTTGCGTTTAATGTTGTCCCAGAGGTCTCTTAGGCTGTCTTCATTTCTTTTCATTCTTTTTTCTTTATTCTGTTCCGCAGCAGTGAATTCCACCATTCTGTCTTCCAGGTCACTCATCCGTTCTTCTGCCTCAGTTATTCTGCTATTGATTCCTTCTAGTGTAGTTTTCATTTCAGTTATTGTATTGGTCATCTCTGTTTGTTTGTTCTTTAATTCTTCTAGGTCTTTGTTAATCATTTCTTGCATCGTCTCAATCTTTGCCTCCATTCTTATTCCGAGGTCCTGGATCATCTTCACTATCATTATTCTGAATTCTTTTTCTGGAAGGTTGCCTATCTCCACTTCATTTAGTTGTTTTTCTGGGGTTTTTTCTTGTTCCTTCATCTGGTACATAGCCCTCTGCCTTTTCATCTTGTCTATCTTTCTGTAACTGTGGTTTTTGGTCCACAGGCTGCAGGATTGTAGTTTTTCTTGCTTCTGCTGTCTGCCCTCTGGTGGATGAGGCTATCTAAGAGGCTTGATGGGAGGCTCTGGTGATGGGTAGAGCTGACTGTTGCTGTGGCGGTCAGAGCTCAGTAAAACTTTAATCCACTTGACTGTTGATGGGTGGGGCTGGGTTCCCTCCCTGTTGGTTGTTTTGCCTGAGGCAACCCAACACTGGAGCCTATCTGGGCTCTTTGGTGGGGTTAATGGCAGACTCTGGGAGGGCTCTTGCCAAGGAGCACTTCCCAGAACCTCCGCTGCCAGTGTCCTTGTCCCCACGGTGAAACAGAGCCACCCCCCGCCTCTGCAGGAGACCCCCCAACACCAGCCGGTAGGTCTGGTTCAGTCTCCCCCAGGGTCACTGCTCCTTCCCCTGGGTCCCGATGCGCACACTACTTTGTGTGTGCCCTCCAAGAGTGGGGTCTCTGTTTCCCCCAGTCCTGTCGAAGTCCTGCAATCAATTCCCACTAGGCTTCAAAGTCTGATTCTCTAGGAATTCCTCCTCCCGTTGCCGGACCCCCAGGTTGGGAAGCCTGACGTGGGGCCCAGAACCTTCACTCCAGTGGGTGGACTTCTGTGGTATAAGTGTTCACCAGTCTGTGAGTCACCCACCCAGCAATTATGGGATTTGATTTTACTCTGATTGCGCCCCTCCTACCGTCTCACTGTGGCTTCTCCTCTGTCCTTGGACGTGGGGTATCCTCCTTGGTGAAGTCCAGGGTCTTCCTGTCAATGATTGTCCAGCAGCCAGCTCCCATTATAATTTCTTACACGATATTGAATATAGTTCCCTGTGCTATGCAGTAGGACCTTGTTGTTTATCTATTTTATATATAGTAGTGTGCATCTGTTAATCCCATACTCCCAATTTATCCACCCACCCGCCCCCCTTTGGTACCCATAAGTTTGTTTTCTGTGTTTCTGAGTCTGCCTCTGTTTTGTAAATAAGTTCATTTGTACTATTTTTTAGATTCCACATATAAGTGATATCATATAACATTTGCCTTTCTCTGCCTGGCTTCACTTAGTATGATAATTTCTAGGTCCATCCATGTTGCTGCAAATGGCATTATTTCATGCTTTTTTATGGCTGAGTAATATTCCATTGTATATATGTACCACATCTTTGTTATCCATTCATCTGTCCATGGACATTTAGGTTGCTTCCATGTCTTGGCTATTGTTAACAGTGCTGCAGTGAACATTGGGGTGCGTGTATCTTTTCAAATCATGGTTTTCTCCAGATATATGCCCAGGAATGGGATTGCTGGATCATATGGTAACTCTGTTTTTAGTTTTTAAAGGAACCTCCATACTGTTTTCCCCAGTGGCTGCACCAATTTACATTCCTACACCCTCTCCAGCATTTATTATTTGTAGACTTTCTGATGATAGCCGTTCTGACTGGTGTGAGGTGATACATCATTGTAATTTTGATTTGCATTCCTCTAATAATTGTTGAGCATCTTTTCATGTGCTTTTTTGGCCATCTGTATGTCTTTTTTTAAGAAAAGGTATGCCCATTTTAAAAAATGTATGCCCATTTTTTGATTGGGTTTGGATTTTTGTTATTGAGTTGTGTGAGCTGTTTATATATTTTGGAAAGAAAGCCCTTTTTGGTCACATCATTTGCACGTATTTTCTGCCAGTCCATAGGTTGTCTTTTTGTTTTGTTGATGGTTTCCTTTGCTGTGCAAAAGCTTATAAGTTTGATTAGGTCCCATTTGTTAATATTTGCTTTTATTTCTATTGCCTTGGGACTGACCTAAGAAAACATTGCTATGATTTATGTCTGAATGTTTTGCCTATGTTCTCTTCTAGGAGTTTTATGGTGTCATGTTTTATATTTAGGTCTTTAAACCATTCTGAGTTTATTTTTGTGTATGGCATGAGGGTGTGTTTCATTGATTTACATATGGCTGTCCAGCTTTCCCAACACCACTTGCTGAAGAAACTGTCTTTTCTGCATTGTATATTCTTGCCTCCTTTATCAAAAATAAGGTGACCATATGTGCGTGGGTTTATCTCTGGGCTCCCAATCCTGTTCCATTGATCCATATGTCTGTTTTTGTGCAAGTACCATGCTGTTTTGATTACTGTAGCTTTGTAGTATTGCGTGAAGTCTGGAAGCGTTGTGCCTCCAACTTCGTTCTTTTTCCTCAGGATTGCTTTGGCAATTCTGGGTCTTTTGAGGTTCCAAATGAAGTTTAGGATTATTTGTTCTAGTTCTGTGTGAAGGGTGATTATTTTATTGGTAGTAACAATCAAAAATAGTAACAGTAATAATAATAATAATACTTTTATTGAATACTTACTATTCTTATTGAGTTGGGTGCCATAGAAAGAACTTTATAAGGTATTATCTTAATCTAAACAAGACAATAATCCTATGAGATAAGTTTAACTATTTTCATTCTCATTTTACACATGGGTACTCTGAGGTTCTGAGAGTTTATGTTTCCCAAGGTCCCATAGCCATTAAGTGATAATGCCAGAAATCTGACTATAGAACTATGCTGAATTGCTTCTCCTGTGAGATTTTAAAAAAATACATGATTGGGAACAGATCACACTTTTATTCTGAGCCATCAAGTAAAGTGCATTGTAAAGACCCTTGCATAGAGGACTCCCTGTAGCAAATGTGTGGTTACCTTTCTACGTATTTTCTGAAGTATTTGCCTTTAGATGATAATCCAGAACCATTTCAACATCTGGTTCAACTTATGCATTTTATTTCATCTTTAAGACTGCAAATTGTTATGTCACTAGCACCAAACAAGCATGTGCTCTTCATTGTGTTTTATTCTTTCATGTTGAAATAGTTATTAAAATAACATGACATAGTCTCTCTATTCTATTTAGTTGTAGTGTTTTAGCCGCAAACGCAGTGTTTTAGAGTTAGTATAAAGAACCATATTGAAACTTTGGAGAGTCTTATTCTATTTTTTTGTTTGGTTTTGCAAATTATTGACTGTGATAACATAGTAAAATGTTGCCACCGCAATAACTGTTTACATTTGGAAGTGTAATTTTATTGTTTAAGAGAAATTGAAAAGCTATTTATTTATTTATTTATTGGCCATGCTAGGCAGCTTGTGAAATCTTAGTTCCCTGACCAGGGACTGAACCTGGGCCCTGGCAGTGAAAGCCTAGTCCTAACCACTGGACCACCAGGGAGTTCCTTGAAAAGCTTTTTAAAAACTAGCTTGTGTCAACCATTTTAGGAGCCTTACCGCTGCAGACCACCTCCTTTTCTTAAGGGAAAATATGCCCTTTTTTATTCTTTTGATGTTTTATTCTGCTTCTTCACCTGACTACTCCTCTTTTTCACTCAGTTTTTGTTTTTGTTTTTTGTTTTTGGCTGCATTGGGTCTTTGTTGCTGCGTGTGGGCTTTCTCTAGTTATGGCGAGCAGGGGCTACTCTTCATTGTGGTGCGCAGGCTTCTCACTGTGGTGGCTTCTGTTGTTGCAGAGCACGGGCTCTAGGCGCATGGGCCTCAGTAGTTGTAGCATGCAGGCTCAGTAGTTGTGGCTCACGGGCTCTAGAGCACAGGCTCAGTAGTTGTGGCGCATGGGCCTGGTTGCTCCGCGGCATGTGAGATCCTCCCAGACCAGGGCTCGAACCCGTGTCAGCTGCATTGGCAGGCAGATTCTTAACCACTGCGCCACCAGGGAAGTCCCTTCACTCAGTTTTAACAAAGCACAGTCCATTACACTTGAGCTTTTAATCTTTTATATTCCTCCAGGAAAACAAAAAGCATCACTTATGGTGAACTCTACCTGTTTTTATTTTGTATTATTTATTTATTTATTTATATTTTTTGGCTGCACCACATGGCTTGTGGGATCTTAGTTCCCCTACCAGGGATTGAACCCAGGCCCTCAGCAGTTAAAGCACAGAGTCCTAACCACTGGACAACCAGGGAATTCCCTCAACCTGATTTTAAACTTTATAGAACCTTGAACCTCCCATTTTCTCCCAGTATTGCAGTTCTGTCCCCCTTTTTCTTCCTTTTGACCCAGCCTGATCCTGTGATTGATGATCAGAATTCCTCTCATGAGCCCCTTTAACTCTATTTTTTATTTATTTTTTTGGCCATGCTGTGCAGCATGTGGGATCTTAGTTCCCAATGAGGGAACCCGTGGCCCCTGCATTGGAAGCGTGGAGTCCAAACCACTGGACCACCAGGGAATTCCCACCTTGATTTGTCTTTTAGATTTTAAAAAATCTTTGGATAATTTTAGATTTACAGAAAGTTCCAAAAATAGTACAGAGTTTCTTTATACTCTTTACTACAGTTCCCCTAATATTAACATCTTATATCAGGGGTCCCCAACCCCCAGGTCGAACAGCAGGAGGTGAGCTGCGGGCAATCGATTGAAACTTCATCTGCCGCTCCCCATCGCTCACATTACCACCTGAACCATCCCCCCTCCCCATCCGTGGAAAAATTGTCTTCCACAGAATTGATCCCTGGTGCCAAAAAGATTGGGGACCGCAGTATTATATAATGCTATGAGCCGAATTTTGTCCCCCTCCAAATTCACATTTTGAAGCCCTAATCCCCAATGTAATGGTATGTGGACATGGGCCTTTGAGAGGTAATTAGATTTAGATGAGGTCATGAGGGTGGGACCCTCGTGACGGGATTAGTACACTTACAAGAAGAGACCAGAGAGTTCTCCCTCTCTTTCTCTGTCTCTCACAGTCTTTCTCTTTCTCTCCACCTCTCTCTCTCCCATGTGAGGACACAGCAAGAAGGTAGCAATCTGCAAGCCAGGAAGAGAGCTCTCACCAGGAACTGAATCAGCCAGCAACTTGATCTTGGACTTACTAGTCTCTGGAACTGTGACAAATCAATGTCTTGTTTAAGTTACCCAGTCCATGGTATTTTGTTATAGCAGCCCTAGAAGACTAATATATATAAAACCATAGTACGTTGGTCAAAACTAAGAAATTAACATTGGTATAATAACGTTAAGCTATGGACTTCATTTGGATTTCATCAGTTTTTCCACTGTGTCCTCTTTATGTTCCAGGATCCAATCCAGGATCTCACACTGCATTTAAACTTTCATGTCTCTTTAGTCTCCTCCAATCTATGACAGTTTTTCAGTGGTATCTCATGCTTTTAATTTGCATTTCCCTAATCTCAGATGATGTTGAACATATTTTTCTTCTTTATTATGGTAGAAAAACACATAACATAAAATTTACCATCTTGGGGGGAGATTGGTTCAAGATGGTGGAGTAGAAGGACGTCCTCTCACTCCCTCTTGCAAGAACACCAGAATCACAACTAACTGCTGAACAATCATCAACAGAAAGACACTGGAACTCACCAGAAAAGATACCCCACATCCAAAGACAAAGGAGAAGCCACAATGAGACGGTAGGAGGGGCGCAATCACAATAAAATCAAATCCCATAACTGCTGAGTGGGTGACTCACAAACTGGAGAACACTTATACCACAGAAGTCCACCCACTGGAGTGAAGGCTCTGAGCCCCACGACAGGCTTCCAGACCTGGGGGTCTGGCAATGGGAGGAGGAATTACTAGAGAATCAGACTTTGAGGGATAGCGGGATTTGATTGCAGGACTTCGACAGGACTGGGGGAAACAGAGACTCCACTGTTGGAAGGCACACAGAAAGTGTGCACATCAGGACCCAGGGGAAGGAGCAATTACCCCATAGGAGACTGAACCAGACCTACCTGCTAGTGTTGAAGGGTCTCCTGCAGAGGCGGGGGGTGGCTGTGGCTCACCGTGAGGACAAGGACACTGGCAGCAGAAGTTCTGGGAAGTAATCCTTGGCATGAGCCTTCCCAGAGTCTGCCATTAGCCCCACCAAAGAGCCCGGGTAGGCTCCAGTGTTGGGACACCACAAGCCAAACAACCAACAGGGAGGGAACCCAGCCCCACCCATCAGCAGACAAGTGGATTAAGTTTTACTGAGTTCTGCCCACCAAAGCAACAGCCAGCTCTACTCATCACCAGTCCCTCCCATCAGGAAACTTGCACAAGCCTCTTAGATAGCCTCATCCACCAGATGGCAGACAGCAGAAGCAAGAAGAACAACAATCCTGCAACCTGTGGAACAAAAACCACATTCACAGAAAGACAAGATGAAAAGGCAGAGGGCTATGTACCAGATGAAGGAACAAGGTAAAACCCCAGAAAAATGACTAAATAAAGTGGAGATAGGCAACCTTCCAGAAAAAGAATTCAGAATTATGATAGTGAAGATGATCCAGGACCTCGGAAAAAGAATGGAGGCAAAGATCGAGAAGATGCAACAAATGTTTAACAAAGATCTAGAAGAATTAAAGAACAAACAAACAGAGATGAACAACACAATAACTGAAATGAAAACTACACTAGAAGGAATCAATAGCAGAATAACTGAGGCAGAAGAACGGATGAGTGACCTGGAAGACAGAATGGTGGAATTCACTGCTGTGGAACAGAATAAAGAAAAAAGAATGAAAAGAAATGAAGACAGCCTAAGAGACCTCTGGGACAACATTAAACGCAACAACATTCGCATTATAGGGGTCCCAGAAGGAGAAGAGAGAGAGAAAGGACCAGAGATAATATTTGAAGAGATTATAGTCAAAAACTTCCCTAACATGGGAAAGGAAATAGCCACCCAAGTCCAGGAAGCGCAGAGAGTCCCATACAGGATAAACCCAAGGAGAAACACGCCGAGACACATAGTAATCAAAGTGGCAAAAATTAAAGACAAAGAAAAATTATTGAAAGCAGCAAGGGAAAAACGACAAATAACATACAAGGGAACTCCCATAAGGTTAACAGCTGATTTCTCAGCAGAAACTCTACAAGCCAGAAGGGAGTGGCATGATATACTTAAAGTGATGAAAGGGAAGAACGTACAACCAAGATTACTCTACCCAGCAAGGATCTCATTCAGATTTGATGGAGAAATCAAAAGCTTTACAGACAAGCAAAAGCTAAGAGAATTCAGCACCACCAAACCAGCTCTACAACAAACGCTAAAGGAACTTCTCTAAGTGGGAAACACAAGAGAAGAAAAGGACCTACAAAAACAAACCCAAAACAATTAAGAAAATGGTCATAGGAACATACATATCGATTATTACCTTAAACGTGAATGGATTAAATGCTCTAACCAAAAGACACAGACTGGCTGAATGTATACAAAAACAAGACCCATATATATGCTGTCTACAAGAGCCCCACTTCAGACCTAGGGACACATACAGACTGAGAGTGAGGGGATGGAAAAAGATATTCCATGCAAATGGAAATCAAAAGAAAGCTGGAGTAGCTATACTCATATCAGATAAAATAGACTTTAAAATAAAGAATGTTACAAGAGACAAGGAAGGACACTACATAATGATCAAGGGATCAATCCAAGAAGAAGATATAACAATTATAAATATATATGCACCCAACATAGGAGCACCTCAATACATAAGGCAACCGCTAACAACTCTAAAAGAGGAAATCGACAGTAACACAATAATAGTGGGGGAACTTAACACCTCACTTACACCAATGGACAGGTCATCCAAACAGAAAATTAATAAGGAAACCCAAGCTTTAAATGACACAATAGACCAGATAGATTTAATTGATATTTATAGGACATTCCATCCAAAAACAGCAGATTACACTTTCTTCTCAAGTGCGCACGGAACATTCTCCAGGATAGATCACATCTTGGGTCACAAATCAAGCCTCAGTAAACTTAAGAAACTTGAAATCATATAAAGCATCTTTTCTGACCACAATGCTTTGAGATTAGAAATGAATTACAGGGAAAAAAACGTAAAAAACACAAATACATGGAGACCAAACAATATGTTAGTAAATAACCAAGAGATCACTGAAGAAATTAGAGAGGAAACCAAAAAATACCTAGAGACAAATGACAATGAAAACATGACGATCCAAAACCTATGGGATGCAGCAAAAGCTGTGCTAAGAGGGAAGTTTATAGCAATACAAGCCTACCTCAAGAAACAAGAAAAATCTCAAATAAAGAATCTAACCTTACACCTAAAGGAACTACAGAAAGAAGAACAAACAAAACCCAAAGTTAGTAGAAGGAAAGAAATCATAAAGATAAGAGCAGAAATAAATGGAATAGAAACAAAGAAAACAATAGCAAAGATCAATAAAACTAAAAGCTGGTTCTTTGAGAAGATAAACAAAATTGATAAACCATTAGCCAGACTCATCAAGAAAAAGAGGGAGAGGACTCAAATCAATAAAATTAGAAATGAAAAAGGAGAAGTTACAACAGACACCGTAGAAATACAAAGCATCCTAAGAGACTACTACAAGCAACCATATGCCAATAAAATGGACAACCTGGAAGAAATGGACAAATTCTTAAAAAGGAAGACCTTCCAAAACGAACCAGGAAGAAATAGAAAATATGAACAGACCAATCACAAGTAATGAAATTGAAACTGTGATTTAAAATCTTCCAACAAACAAAAGTCCAGGACCAGATGGCTTCACAGGTGAATTCTACCAAATATTTAGAGAAGAGCTAACACCCATCCTTCTCAAACTCTTCCAAAAAATTGCAGAGGAAGGAACACTCCCAAACTCCTTCTATGAGGCCAGCATCACCCTGATACCAAAACCAGACAAAGATACTACAAAAAAAGAAAATTACAGACGAATAACACTGATGAATATAGATGCAAAAATCCTCAACAAAATACTATCAAACAGAATCCAACAAAACATTAAAAGGATCATACACCACGATCAAGTGGGATTTATCCCAGGGATGCAAGGATTCTTCAATATACGCAAAACAATCAATGTGATACACCATATTAACAAATTGAAGAAAAAAACCGTATGATCATCTCAATAGATGCAGAAAAAGCTTTTGACAAAATTCGACACCCATTTATGACAAAAACTCTCCAGAAAGTGGGCATAGAGGGAACCTACCTCAACATTATAAAGGTCATATATGACAAACCCACAGGAAACATCATTCTCAATGGTGAAGAACTGAAAGCATTTCCTCGAAGATCAGGAACAAGACAAGGATGTCCACTCTCACCACTATTATTCAACATAGTTTTGGAAGTCCTAGCCATGGCAATCAGAGAAGAAAAAGAAATAAAAGGAATACAAATCAGAAAAGAAGAAGTAAAACTGTCACTGTTTGCAGATGACGTACTATACATAGAGAATCCTAAAGATGCCACCAGAAACCTACTAGAGCTAATCAATGAATTTAGTAAAGTTGCAGGATACAAAATTAATGCACAGAAATCTCTTCCATTCCTATACACTAATGATGAAAAATCTGAACGAGAAATTAAGGAAACACTCCCATTTACCATTGCAACAAAAAGAATAAAATACCTAGGAATAAACCTACCTAGGGAGACAAAAGACCTCTATGCAGAAAACTATAAGACACTGTTGAAAGAAATTAAAGATGATACGAACAGATGGAGAGATATACCATGTTCTTCGATTGGAAGAATCAATATTGTGAAAATGACTATACTACCCAAAGCAATCTACAGATTCAATGCAATTCCTATCAAATTACCAATGGCATTTTTTACAGAACTAGAACAAAAAATCTTAAAATTTGTATGGAGACACAAAAGACCCCGAATGGACAAAGCAGTCTTGAGAGAAAAAAATGGAGCTGGATGAATCAAACTCCCTGACTTCAGACTATACTACAAAGCTACAGTCATCAAGACAATATGGTACTGGCACAAAAACAAATGTAGATCAATGGAATAAGATAGAAAGCCCAGAGATAAACCCATGCACCTATGGTCAACTAATCTATGACAAAGGAGGCAAGGATATACAATGGAGAAAAGACAGTCTTTTCAATAAGTGGTGCTGGGAAATCTGGACAGCTACATGTAAAAGAATGAAATCGGAACACTCCCTAACACTATACACAAAAATAAACTCAAAATGGATTAGAGACCTAAATGTAAGACCAGGCACTATAAAACTCTTAGAGGAAAACATAGGAAGAACACTCTTTGACATAAATCACAGCAAGATCTTTTTTGATCCATCTCCTAGAGTAATGGAAATAAAAACAAAAATAAACAAATGGGACCTAATGAAACTTCAAAGCTTTTGCACAGCAAGGGAAACCATAAACAAGACGAAAAGACAACCCTCAGAATGGGAAGAAACATTTGCAAATGAATCAACGGATAAAGGATTAATCTCCAAAATATATAAGCAGCTCATGCAGCTCAACATTAAAAAAACAAACAACCCAATCCAAAAATGGGCAGAAGACCTAAATAGACATTTCTCCAAAAAGGACATACAGATGGCCAAGAAGCACATGAAAAGCTGCTCAACATCACTAATTATTAGAGAAATGCAAATCAAAACTACAATGAGGTATCACCTCACACCTGTTAGAATGGGCATCATCAGAAAATCTACAAACAACAAATGCTGGAGAGGGTGTGGAGAAAAGGGAACCCTCTTGCACTCTTGGTGGGAATGTAAATTGATACAGCCACTATGGAGAACAGTATGGAGGTTCCTTAAAGAACTAAAAATAGAATTACCATATGACCCAGCAATCCCACTACTGGGCATATACCCTGAGAAAACCATAATTCAACAAGACACATGCACCCCAATGTTCACTACAGCATTATTTACGATAGCCAGGTCATGGAAGCAACCTAAATGCCCATCAACAGACGAATGGATAAAGAAGTAGTGGTACATATATACAATGGAATATTACTCAGCCATAAAAAGGAACGAAATTGGGTCATTTGTAGAGACGTGGATGAATCTAGAGACTGTCATACAGAGTGAAGTAAGTCAGAAAGAGAAAAACAAATATCGTATATTAACGCATATATGTGGAATGTAGAAAATGGTACAGATGAACCAGTTTGCAGAGCAGAAATTGAGGCACAGATGTAGAGAACAAACATATGGACACCAACGGGGGAAAGCGGTGGGGGTGCGGGTGGGGGTGTGATGAATTGGGCCATTAGGATTGACATGTATACACTGATGTGTATAAAATTGATGACTAATAAGAACCTGCTGTATAAAAAAATAAAAGAAAATTCAAAAAAAAAAGAAAAGCAAACTGCAGAAAAGTGTGAATAATATGACCCTGTTTTTGTAAAACTAACAGCAATAAAAATATTTCATGTACATGTAAAAAAAGAATTTACCATCTTAACCATTTTAAAATGCACAGTTCAATGATGCTAAGTATATTCACAGTGTTGTGAAACACATCTCTGGAACTTTTTCATCTTATTAGTCTGAAACTATATACCCATTAAACAACAACTCTCCCTTCCCTAGCTAGTTCCTCATAAACACAATTCTACTTTCTGTTTCTGTGGATTTTACTAGTTTAGAGACCGCATATGAGTGGAATCATACAGTATTTGTCTTTTGGTGACTGGCTTATATTTTACATAGAATAATGTCCTCAAGGTTCATCCATGTTGTACCATATGATAGAATTTCCTTCCTTTTTAAGGCTGAATAATATCCCAATGTATGCGTAGACCACATTTTGTTTACACATTCATCCATTGATGGACATTCAGGTTGCTTCCACCTCTTGGCTATTGTGAATAGTGCTGCTATAAACATTAGGTACAAATCTCTCTCTGAGACCCTGCTTTCAATTCTTTTGGATATATACCCAGAAGTGGGATTGCTGGATCATATGGTAATCCTGTTTAATTTTTTGAGGAACCTCCATGCTGTTTTCCACAGTGGCTGCACCATTTTACATTCCCAGGAGTAATGTACAGGGCTTCAATTTCTCCTCATCCTCACCAACACTTCTTATTTTCTGTTTTCTTTTTTTTTTTTTTGGCTGCACCTCGCAGCCTGTGGGATCTTAGTTCCCAGACCAGGGATTGAACCCTGGCCCTTGTCAGTGAAAGCTCAGAGTCCTAACCACTGGACTGCCAGGGGATTCTCTATTTTCTGTTTTTTGATAGTAGCCATCCTAGTAGTGATGATATTTCATGGTTTTGATTTGCATTTCGTCAATGATTAATGATGTTGAGCAAGTTTTCATATACTTGTTGGCTATTTATATATTATTTTTGGAGAAGTGTCTATTCCCAGAAAAGTCCTTTGCCCATTTTAAAAATTGGATTATTTGATTTTTGCATTGTTGTGAGCATATTTTTACTTGCTAATTTTCCATCTCTGTATCTTCTTTGGTAAAGTATATGCTCAGATCTTTTGCCTATTCTTTTTTTTTTTTTTTTTTTTAATGAATAGCCCAGTTTGCTTTTTTTTTTAAAGAAATTCACGTTCTTTTATTTATTTATTTATGACTGTGTGGAGTCTTCGTTTCTGTGTGAGGGCTTTCTCCAGTTGCGGCAAGTGGGGACCACTCTTCATCGCGGTGCGCGGGCCTCTCACCATCGCGGCCTCTCTTGTTGCGGAGCACAGGCTCCAGACGCGCAGGCTCAGTAATTGTGGCTCACGGGCCCAGTTGCTCCGTTTGCCTATTCTTAAACTGGGTTTGTTTTTATATTGTTGAGTGTTAAGAGCTCTTTATATAGTCTGGATATAAATCTTTTATCAGGTATGTGATTTGCAACATCTCCCAGTCTCTGGTTTGTCTTTTCATTGTCTTAATAATGCATTGCCTTTCATGACCCAGGATCATGCAGCTTTTTTTCCTATATTTTCTTCTAGAAGTTTTATATTTACATTTAGATATATGATCCATGTGTTAAGGTTCTTCTTCTTTTTTTTTGCATAAAGATGAGCAGTTGTTCCAGCACCATTTGTTGAAAAGACGTTCCTTTCACCAATTGCCTTTGTAGGTTTGTCAAAAATCTGGGAATTCCCTGGCATTCCAGTGGTTAGGACTCAGCGCTTTCACTGCCATGGGTCCGGGTTGATCCCTGGTCTAGGAGCTAAGATTCTGCGAGCCACACGGCACAGCCAAAAAAAAAAAAAAAAATTAGTTGACTATAGTTTTGCACTTTCTTTTCTGTCTATTGCCTATCCTTGCATCAATACCACACTATCTTGATTTGACTATTATAGCTTTATAGTAAATCTTAAAATTGGGTAGTATGATGCTTCTTTGTTCTTTTTGAGAATTGTTTTGGTTACTCTAGTTCTTTGCCTTTTCATATAAAATTTAGAATCAGCTTGTTGGTATGTTCAAAATTCTTGCTGGGATTTTGATTGGAATTGTATAAAATCTAAACAGTTCCTGCAAGGAAAGAGAAGAATTACTGGAATGATGTACTTGAGTAGGCAGGAGGGGCTGAGATCCAGTGCAGAAGTGGTTTAATAATAGGATTTGGAGAGAGTCATTCATAGAATCGTTATCACTTAAGTTTGGAAAAGACCTTAAAAATCATGTGCTCTAATGTCCCATATGCAGGAATTCCCTGTGCAGACTCCCAGACACATATTGGTCCAGCCTTTGCTTGAAAGTCTCCAGTGATGGTAAACTTACAATTTCCCAAAGAAGCCATTTCCATTTTAAGACAAATACAATTGTTAGAAAAAACTTTTCCTTTTCAAAACAACCAGATTCAATTAGTGCCTTGTTCTGAATTGGGTTTTGGTTTGGACAGACCAGCTAAAAGGGTCATTTTGGGGTCAGTTGGGAAAATATAAATATGTGGTATTAGATGAGATGAAAATTTTTTTAAATGGTGGAGACTGTTGGCTGAAAAAAGTTTGCAGAACAGCATGCAGAGTGATCTTATTTGGTGTATTATATATCTGCTCCTGTGTACTCACATACACACATAGAGAGATCTGAAAGGATATGCATTAAGATATTAACAGTGGTGATCTTGGGTAATGAGAATGTGTCACTGAGTTCTAGCAAAACTTCAATAAACAGATAGTTCTTAAACTGTTTTAGGGAATAGAAAAAGATAACTTTTCCCAATATTTGATATGAAAATAGGATAACTGATACCATACCTGACAGTGATAGCAGGAGAAAGAAACATATGGACCAATCTTACCTGCAAACATAGGTATATGGGCTTCCCTGGTGGCGCAGTGGTTGAGAATCTGCCTGCCAATGCAGGGGACACGGGTTCGAGCCCTGGTCTGGGAGGATCCCACATGCCGCGGGGCAACTGGGCCCGTGAGCCACAGCTACTGAGCCTGCGCGTCTGGAGCCTGTGCTCCGCAACAAGAGAGGCCGCGATAGTGAAGAGGCCTGCGCACCGCGATGAAGAGTGGCCCCCACTTGCCGCAACTAGAGAAAGCCCTCGCGCAGAAACGAAGACCCAACACAGCCAAAAATAAATATAAAAATAAAAGAGTGTAACCTAAATGTATAGCATCTTGGCTATAAATGATTATTGGCAATTTTAAAAAAAACCATAGGTATAAAAATCCTGAATATAGTTGTAAAAGTTCTAAATAAAATATTAACAAATAGGATCCAGATGAAATTCTAGAGGCATTTTCATTAATGTCAGGAACAAGACTAGGATGCTTGCCGTCATTGCTATCACTCAATATTATTCTGGAAGTTCTACCTCACTGAATAAGAAAATTGAGAGGTATAAATATTTAGAAGAAAGTGTCAAAATTATCATTGTTTTAATTAAGCTCTTTTGGATGTTAGGAACAGATACTCAAGTTGTCATAGTTAATAGGGATTTATTGTAAGGATACACATGGGAATAAGGAACTATGACTAGAAGAAATTTATTAACTATGATAAAAGGTATCTATAAAAAAATTATACAGCAAGTATCATACTTAAAAGCTTGCCTCCTGAAATTGGAAATGAGACAAGGATTCCCTGTATTACCATTTTGTTGGAAATCCTAGCCAGTGCATTAAGAGAAGAAAAAGAAACAAAAAGTTTAAAGATTTGGAAAGGAAGAAACAACACTGTCATCATTTGTAGAAAACATGATTGTGTACATAGAATATCCAAAAGAATTGAAGGATAAACATTTGAATAGATAAATGAATTTAGAAAGGTTGCTGAACATGTGGATAATATCGAAAATCAATTGTATTTCTGTATATAATCAACAAACAGTTGGAAACTTTAAAAATATAAACGTTGTCATAAAAAAATACCTAGGGGTAAATCTAGAAAAACACATGCAAGGCCTTTACATAGAAAACTATAAAAAATTAATGAGAAAAATTAAAACCTAAATCAATGGAGTACTAAACTGTGTTCATGAATTGAAAGATGCAGTATCTTTAAGGTGTCAAGTCTCTGCAAACTGATTTATAGATTCAATGAGACCCCATTAAAAAACCCCAACAGACAGTTGTATGTGTGTGTGTAAGTGGGGGAGGCTTGACAAGCTAATTTAAATTATATGGAAATGAAAAGGTCCAAGAATAGCCAGAGCATTCTTGAAGAACTAGGTGGGAAGACTTGTTCTACTAGATATTATCTTTTTATATAGAGAAAGTAATTAAAGCAATGTGATATTGGCCCAGTGATAGGCAAATAGATCAATGAAACAATAGAGAGTCCAGAAACATCTGGACACATCCTGTAGAGATATAACAGATATACAACAAAGGTGTCACTGGGAAAGGATTAAAAAAAAAAAAAAACTTTGCTGGGACAACTGTCTATCCATATGGCAAAAAGAAAACGACCACTACCTCATATCATCCACAAAAATCAATTCTAGGTAAATCATAGATCTAAATGTGCAAGGTAAAATATAAAACTTCTAGAAAATAATATAGCAAAATATTTTCATTATCTTTGGGAAATGAAAGACCTTTTAATTAAAACACAAAAGTACTAATCATAAAAGAAAAGATGAGGGACTTCCCTGGTGGCACAGTGGTTAAGAATCTGCCTGCCAATGCAGGGGACATGGGTTCGAGCCCTGGTCCGGGAAGATCCCACATGCCGCGGAGCAGCTAAGCCCGTGCGCCACTACTACTGAGCCCGCGAGCCACAACTACTGAAGCCCACACTCCTAGAGCTGGTGCTCTGCAACAAAAGAAGCCACCGCAATGAGAAGCCCACGCACCGCAACGAAGAGTAGCCCCCGCTCACTGCAACTAGAGAAAGCCCACGTGCAGCAATGAAGACCCAACGCAGCCAAAAATAAATAAATAAAAAGTTCTTTAAAAAAAGATGGATACATTTGATTACATTAAAATTAAGAGTTTCTGTTATTAAGAGAGTGAAAAAGCAAGCCACAGAGTAGGTAAAGATATCTGTAATGCAGAAAAGTATATACAGAAGCTCATAGCCAAAATATCTAAAGAACTACAAATCATCTTTTAGGTAACAGAGGGTTTGACTTTCGACTCTTTGGGGACAGTGCAGGCCCCAGATCCCCAAAGGGAAGCAAGGCCACTTATTCTTTTTGCCCCTGAAGGTAGAGCCAGAGGGAGGGAGGGAGGTGGGAAAGAGGGACTGTGAAAGAGAATTTGCTATCTAAAGACCCTAACTGAGAGTTTTTTTTTCCCTCAGAAGGACCAGAGGGAATAGGTGGCCACATCCCATCATGCCCTTCATCATAGCATCTCAAAGGACAAATGAGTGGAGTACTTTCTGGAGGTAGAAGGATGGACTGCGCAAACTCTAAAGGTCAATTCTTAATCTCAGCTCGCTCCTGCTGGCTCAGCCCTAAACCCAGACCAAGGAGGAGGAGGACTTTCAAGAAAGCCCCTGTCTGTCCTCCCAGTGATGCCTTTGGAATGGAGCTGCAGAGAGAGTGAGTTATTAATAGGCCTCCCTGTGGGGCATCCCTGTGGGTCCCAGCAGGGTTTAGAGGGCTGCCATGCCCCGCAGCTGTTTTGTTTCCCCCGCTGCTAGGCACCAGACGCAGTCTCCACTACTTGCTCCTTCATTTGGACCTCAGCTCCTACTACGATCCCCCTCAGCTCAGTCCCCTCCAGCCACAGCGGTCTCCTCCCTGGCCCTCAAACCTGTCAGGCACATTCCCGCCCTGAGCCCTTTGCATTTGTTGTTCCCCTGCTTGGAACACTTTTCCCTCAGGTATCTGCATGGCCCATTCCCTCCCCTCCTTCAGGTCTTGACTTAAATGTCATTTTTCTCAGAGAGGTCTTTGCTGCCTGTTCTATCTAAAATTTCATTACCTCCCCATACCTCCTATCTTCCTTCCTTGCTTTCATTTTCCCCTAAGACCCTATATTTTTTTGTTGCTCATTTTGTTTGTTTATGGTCTGGCACTCTCACAGTGAGGATGGATTTTTTGGGGGGGGAGGGGGTTACTTTTGTATCCCAGAGCCTAGTAGTTCCTGGTAATGCAGGAGATGCTCAATAAATATTGGTTGAATGAATGAATTAGATAAACATTTACCAAGTGCTGACAAGGTCCCAGCCTGTGCTGGGCACTGAGGGTAGGATGGAGAAAGATGCAGGCCTTGGCCTTGCCCTCAGGGAGCTCGCTGTCTCTGCAGGGAAAGAGCAACAAGGGAACAGGTCTGTAGAGACACCCCAAACAGGAGGCAGGACACTTGTCTGGTTCCTGCGCTCCTGCAGTTCCTGATGGGAACCTCACTCACAGCGGTTTGCTTTCCAGGCTTCAGAGTGGGAGCTGAACCCACCACCAGAAATGGGTCACCTGCTTCTTTCTGTTTGGCTCCTTTGAACCTGGGCCCGAGAAAGGAGTCCCTATAACCTGTTGGCTGCTGCTCTGGAGCACAGCCATAGCGTCCCCACCCTGATGGAGGAACTCGTCAGGATGTGCTGTGATTGCCCGTCAACTGCTCTGGGGCCAGTGCTAGAAGGTAAGCAGCTTGGAGCCGGGACCAAGTCTGTGCTGCTCCCGGCTCCAGCCTCTGTAGGTGTCCACTAGCCCAGTGCCTGCATCACACTCGCCGCAGAGCATGGGCGCTGAGGGCCAGACTGCCTGAGTCTGAATCCCAGCTCCGCCACTTAACTAACTAGTATAACTTCGGGCAGGTCACTTAATATCGCTTGTGCTTCAGGCTTTCCATCTGGAAAATGGAGACAATAGCAGTGCCCCTCTCATCATGGTGTTACGAGAATGAAGTGGGTTAATATTTGTAAAGTGCTTAGAACAGTGCCTGGCATATGGTAAGTGCTTGGTCAGTAGACACATGCTAAATACTAGCTGTTGCTTGAATGAATGAACTGCAACTGTGGTTGCCCCCCACCCTGTGCTGAGCTCAAATGGGAATCCCACATCTCTCTGCTGAGAGCTCTGAGCTCTGGGACAGCTCAAATCGACTGAATTTCTGGTAGTGGAGGGCACACCGCAGCACCCAGCCTGGCTGCCCTCAGAGCAGGTTTTTGTCTGTGTCCTCTTGTATCCTTTCCTGACTTGATCTCCAGTTCTGAACTGTAGCAGTGCTGGCAGCACCCTTGACATCACCAGTTTTCATCTGCTCTGCCGGGGAGCTTGATTACCCGCTCCCTCTCTGTTTTTGCATTCAGAGCACGGTGTCCTATCTCTTTGTGAAAATTCTTAGAGCTTTCTTATCATCTGTGGGCCAGGGCTGGGCTAGCCCACCAGAAGTCTCATCCTGGTGCAGCAAATGGCACTGGGCATGGTACCAGGGAAAATGTGAGGTCACAAGTGTCAGGTTACAAAGCCAGAGCATTCTGAACTTCAGCTGTGAGAGTAGCCCCGAAGCAGTGGACACGTTCTCTCCCGGAGGAAGCTGGGGGCCTGCTGAGCTAGGTGGGAGTCTAGGGCAAGCTGCTTCCTGGGAGTGGACTAGCCTACAGCAGAGCTTCTTAGCCTGGGCTCCATAGAGTTCAGGGTGAACTTCAGAAAGTCTTTGAACTCTTTGAAAGTAATATGTTGTGTGTATACGTGAGCAGGTGGGCATTTTTCTGCGGAGAGGATTCATTGGTTTCACCAGATTTTCAGAGGGGCCCAAGACGACAGAACAGTTAGAAATCACTAGTCTAGCCCTCAAAATGTGGGAGGCATCATAGCATTCTGAGAAACATACAATGTTGCCATCAGATTGTTTGGGTGCCGGCTCTGTCATGTATTCCTTGTGATCTTGGACAAGTCACTTTACCTCTTTGTGTCTCAATGCCCTCATCTATAAAGTGGGGATAATGGCACTACAGGCACACTTTGGAGATATTGTGGGTTTGGTTCCAGATCACTGTGACCAAGCAAATATTGCAATAAAGTGAGTCACATGAATTTTTTAGTTTCCCGGTGTATATAAAGTTATGTTTACACTATACTGTAGTCTCTTAAGTGTGCAATAGCATTATGTCTAAAAAAATGTACATACCTTAATTTAAAAAGACTTTATTTCTAAAAAATGCTAACCACCATCTGAACCTCCAGCGAGTCATAATCTTTTTGCAAGAGTAACATCAAAGATCACTGATGACAGATCACAATAACAAATATAATAATGAAAAATTTGAAATATTGTGAGAATTACCAAAATGTGACACAGAGACATGAAGTGAGCAATTTGCTCTTAGAAAAGTGGCGCCAATAGACTTGCTCGATGCAGGATGACCACAAGCCTTCAATTTGTGAAAAACACAGGACTTCCTTGGTGGTCCAGTGGTTGAGACTCCACGCTCCCACTGCAGGGGTCACGGGTTCGATCCCTGGTCAGGGAACTAAGATCCCGCATGCCGCATGGCCAAAAAAAAACAAAAACAAAAAAAAACCCAACACAGTATCTGTGAAGTGCTGTAAAGTGAAGCACAATAAAACAAGGTCTGGTTTTCTCCGGATATATGCCCAGGAGTGGGATGCACCCCAATGTTCATTGCAGCACTATTTATAATAGCCAAGACATGGAAGCAACCTAAATGTCCATCAACAGAGGAATGGATAAAGAAGATGTGGTACATATGTACAGTGGAATATTACTCGGCCAATAAAAAGGAATGAAATTGGGTCATTTGTAGAGATGTGGATGGACCTAGAGAGTGTCATACAGAGTGAAGTAAGTCAGACAGAGAAAGACAAGTATCATGATATTGCTTATATGTGGAATCTTTAAAAAAGGCTACAAATGAACCTATCTACAAAACAGAAATAGAATCACAGATGTTGAAAACAAACTATGGTTACCAGGTGATAAGCAGGGGGAGGGATAAATTGGGAGATTGGGATTGACATATACACACTACTATATATAAAATAGATAACTAGGGCTCCCCTGGTGGCGCAGTGGTTGAGAGTCCGCCTGCCAATGTGGGGGACACGGGTTCGAGCCCTGGTCTGGGAGGATCCCACGTGCTGCGGAGCAACTGGGCCCGTGAGCCACAACTACTGAGCCTGCGCGTCTGGAGCCTGTGCTCCACAACAACAGAGGCCGCGATAGTGAGAGGCCCACGCACCACGATGAAGAGTGGCCCCCGCTCGCCGCAACTAGAGAAAGCCCTCGCACAGAAACGAAGACCCAACACAGCCATAAATAAATAAATTAATTAATTTTTAAAAAAAAGCATGTTATTGATGGAAAATGGACTTTTTGAAAAGTATGAAAGGTACTACAAAAGTTAATTTGGGGCTTCCCTGGTGGCGCAGTGGTTGAGAGTCTGCCTGCCAATGCAGGGGACACGGGTTTGAGCCCTGGCCTGGGAAGATCCCACATGCCGCGGAGCAAATGGGCCCGTGAGCCACAACTACTGAGCCTGCGCATCTGGAGCCTGTGCTCCGCAACAAGAGAGGCCGCGACAGTGAGAGGCCCGCGCACCGCGATGAAGAGTGGCCCCCGCTCGCTGCAACTAGAGAAAGCCCTCGCACAGAAATGAACACCCAACACAGCCAAAAATTAAAAAAAAATAAAAATAAAAAAATAATAATAAAAGCTCACTTCATTGTGCAGTGTACTTGGTTTTTGTCACTCTAGTACCCGATGAGCCACGTGTTCTGATTTCATCATAGCAACGGTTTTTCCTTCGTGGCTTCATAATTAATTTTCCTTGGAAATTTCCTACATTTTGGATTTGCCTACTAATTAGGTTTAATCCTGACTCCTGTCATTTTCATTCATCTGCTCATAGACAAGTGTTTATTTATTGTCATCTCTGAAATAGTTTTCTGATTGCTGTGTAACGTTTAATATCCACATCGTTTTATTTGCCATTAGCCAGATTGTTGCCATTTGCATAAATAACTATTGTCATAACAAAAATGAGTTAGATACTGAAATCCTTGAATTTAGTTCTTGTTTAGGAAATAGTTTAGGTAAAAAGTTTGTGAATTTAGGAACATGGTGCAATCAAATATTCCTCTCTAAATAATATAGACGTTTCCTGGTACAGACTGACTAAATCAGAAGGAGGGAGGACAGATCCACATGGTCGAGGATGAAGGAGCTTGAAATCTGAACGGTATTTGGGCCTGCCAAAATGATCCCTTCTCTGGTTTCAACTAAAACCCCAACGCCACCTGGCAATCCTATCCTATGTCCCTGGGCAGCTCCTCTTCAGGGTCCTGAAGCAGCCATCCCACCGCCATTCCACTTTCCTCCAGCCCGCAACTCCGGCCAGCCCCCCTTTTCAGCAGAAGGACTTGTTTCCATTTTCGCAGAGCAAAATTCAGGCCAACAGTGTAAACTTCAGCCGCAGCCTGACTGGCCCACAGATTCAACTCAAATGCAATGGCGCCCCCTTCCTCTCTGTCTTGGGCACTGTATGTGCTTCCTGACCCCCTTCAGGACTGAAGGACTCAGTGCCTAAGCCGACAGCCCTCAGCTGTCAGGCCCCTTTGGGGATTGCCTCAGCAGAAGAGAGCTGCTTTGCCCAAGGGCGAGCCAACTTCCTAGGGCAGCCTGTATCCAATGAATGACTGGTGGGGGGTATAAAGGCCCAGCCCCTGGTCCCAACGCCTGGCTTCAGAGCTTCCCATGGGGCTGGCTGAGGCCTTCGTCGAATCTGCACTGTAGCCCAATCCTGCTTCCATTCCTTCCCTTCCGCGGGTGGTGATCCCGGGAGCACTCCCTCATAACCCTCCTGCGTGCTGATCTCCATCTCAGACTCGGCTTCTCAGCAAACCCAACCTGCAACACCCTCTTCCCTACATCCAACCCCCTCCTCCTGCCCACAGCCGGGAGCCACCTCCCCCAGGTACTCATGTCCAGTACCCTGGCTTCCCCTTGGGTCTTTTTAAATATTTATTTATTTATTTTTATTTGGCTGTGCTGGGTCTTAGTTGCGGCTCGCGGGCTCCTTAGTTGTGGCATGCGAACTCTTAGTTGCGGCCTGCATGTGGGATCTAGTTCCCTGACCAGGGATCGAACCCAGGCCCCCTGCATTGGGAGCATGGAGTCTTAACCACTGCGCCACCAGGGAAGTCCCCTCCCCTTGGGTCTTGCTCCATCACTTATGTCCTCTCTCTTTCCTGTAGCTTCAACCTCTCCCTCTCTCTCCATCTCTTCCCCTCAGCCTGGAAATTTGAACAGATACCTTCAACAAAAACTCCCTTTGACACAGAGCCCCCTTCTAGTTTTGGTGGTCTCTTGCCCTTCACAGCCTAAGCTTCTGGAACCAGCCCTCTGCTGTGTGGCTCCTCCCTCCAGCACGCTGCTGAAATGTCTCTCCTCGCGTTTCCACTCTATCTTATTTGACTTCTCTGGTGCATCTGGCTCTGATGGCCAGTCTCTCCTCCCTTCACTGCTAGGACACGAGGCTCTCTCCCATTTTCTTTCCATTTCTTAAGTGCTTGTGAGCTCCAGAGTTCCGTCCTTAGCCCTCTTCTCTTCTCATTCATCATCCCATTCCTCATCTCATTCATGACCTTGGCTTCAGCTCCCCTTACATACTGAAGACGTCCAAATTCGTATCTCCAGCCAGACCTCTGCTGCTGAGCGATAACACTTTTGTACCCAACAGGGTCTTAGACATCCCCACCTCGATGTTCCACAAGTACCTCACAGCCAGTATATCCACAGTGGTGCTTGTCTCCCTCCCCTGCCCCAGTCTGGGTCCTCCCTGTGTTCCTGAGCTCAGGGAATGGCACCTGCCCAGTGACTCAAGCCAGAAACCTGACACTTCTCTTGTCACGACCTCTCTCCCTTATCACCTACTTCTGTACACCCGCTACGTTCTGTTGGTTCCGCTTATTTAAGGGCTCTCAAATCCCTCCTTTATACCCTCCCTGACAATTTCCTAGTTCAGGCTTTGGACCCATATAACCCAAACGACTGCAGCGGCCTCCTCAGCAATGTCCCTGCCTCGACAGCCTGCCCTTCCCTCTGCTGCCAGAGCAGCGTTGCTTAACGGTGACTTGGATCATGGCGCTCCCCTGTTCAGAGTGCCCCAGCGGCCCCCCATTGCCTTCAGAATGAAGTAAAAACTCCTTTCATGGGCACCTCTCTGATCTGGTTGCTGCCAGCCTGGCTTCATCACCCTCTACCCCAATCCCACCCAGCACTTTATACTCTAGAACAACTGGACTCCTTGAAGTGCTTTGAACATGCCTCATCCCCCCCCTCCCCCCCCCCCCCGCATCTCAATGCCTCCTTTGTACACGTCCTTCTCTCTGGAAAGCTGCCTCATTATGCCCCAGTTACTCTTCCCTTCCCCACCCCCCATGTTGTCTTCAAGTGTCCTTGCAAACTTTCTTGACTCCCTGAGGCTGTCTTAGGCCCTCGCACCTTCCCTCCTCTTTACAGGCACGCCCTATTCAGCGCCCCTCTTTCCTTGTCTGTCTTTCTACCAGACTGAGTTCCTTGAAGTCAACAGTTCCATCCTGTAGCCCTAGTACTTGGCATGGGGCTTGGCAGTCGGCTGCCACTCGTGAAGGGCTTTGGGGATGAGTGAGTCAATGAGGCCTGAGTGTAGCAGGAAGAAGAGAGAGAAGCAGCTTGTGGGGCGACAGACGGCAGATGCCCCGGCCCCACAGATATTTGCTCTGACTAGGCACCGTGTCTTTGGTCTCTGCTCTACCCAGACTATCCCCAGATGCAATCTGCTTTGGCCCAGACGTCTGTGGGGTGGCTGTGATCTCTTCGCCTCTCTGCATCAGGAAAGGAACACAGGTAAAGCAGAGCCTGCAGAGCTCTGCCTTGGGGCCAAGGCAGGCATATAAGACCCTTGCCCACTGCTCAGTGGCCATTCCCACCTGTACCTATGGTCACTACAGGGCCACCCACCAAACCCTTTGCCGGCTGTCTTGTATGGAAAGTAGGGACAGAGAATCCTGACAAGGCTCACCACCGCTCCTGCGACAGGAGTGCTGAGATATCGGTCCTCTCAGGCTTTGGGGGAGACGGGCCGAGTGGGACAGCTCTTCCTTTTATCCCAGCGTGCCGGACAAATGTTCTCTGTGTGCTGTGACACGAAGAAAGGTTGCTTCACATTGTTAAGTAATAGCTAATCATTCTGCTCAGGTGCCAAGAATTTCATGCGTGCCCCCCTGGGACCTTAGCATCTTAAATTTACCCATCCATTTGCCGCCAATTAAAGCTTTTTCTCAGGTTTTAAAGTATGGCGGGGGCCTTTGTTTATCCCCATTTTACAGGTGAAGAAACTGAGGCACAGCGAGCTCAAGACCTACCCGCTTCAGTACTGGCCTAGACAAATCAACCTGGTAGGGGTAGCTGGCTTCCCCCAAACAGGAAGATGTGGGGGCACAGCTTGGCTGAGGGCCAAACCCTCTAAGGCTGCCCAGCCAGCCGCGGTGCATTTGCATTCTGCCCACAAGAGGTCAGTAGGTTCCATAGAAGCAGAGGGGGTACCTGCAGGTGGCCGCGCAGCAGCAGGTGGAACCCTCCGCCCTGGTAACAGCCCCGGCTGCACGCACGGCAGCTCCCTTAAAGGAAATCCTGCAGCCATCTCCACAGGAATAACTGGAACCAAAAATATCACAGGGCTGTGTCTACTGAGCCAGAACCTTCCTGGGCGAGGGAGGTTGAGGGGAGACTTGAAGAACCATATATAGTATAAGCATCCCCAGGATTTAGACTCAGACAGACCTGGGTTTGAATCCTGACTCGTCCTCTTATTAATCGTGACCTTGGGCAAGTTACTTAACTTCCTTAAGCTTCAGTCTCCTAATTAGTAGCATGCTCATAATTAATAGCATGGGGAATAAAAATACCTGCTTTTCAGGGTTGTCCTGACCACTTATTCATTCATTCGACAAATAGCGGAGGTCCTCTCCTAGACTTGCTACTAGGATCAGGGGATACAACGCTTAGACTGAACGCCTGGCACACTGTTAAGTGCCGAATTGATGATAACTTCTCTTTGAAGGTCAGGCCATGAATTTGGACTCAAGATAGCAGGCAGTTGGAGGCATTCTGAACAGAAGAGTAGCAGGAGAAAAACACTATTAGGGAAGGCTCCACGCATGTGCAGTGCGGGGCAGGATAGAAAAAGGGCAGCCTTATCATTTCCACAGGGTTATTATGAACATCATAAAGTACAGGCAGAGCAAGAGGCCTAGAGCTGACTCATCAGAAGTTGAGCCCAGACTGCAGTTGGGGACCAGAAGTAGCAAGGCGGGGGAGGGGCCGGGAGGAAGCCTCCTCTCGGCGCCCTGGAAACTGCCGGGCTTCGTTTTCAGATCACCTTGCCTGTCCTTGGGCAGTGGTTTCAGGCTGTGGGAAGAAGGTGTGGGCACGTCTGTGCCGCAGCGAGGACCTGAGCCAGGGCGTTTGAAGGACATGAGAACACAAGGGTATAAAAATGCCACCCTGTGGGTGAGGACCCCATTCCTCTGACTCAGACAAGGGCATCATGGGATGCAAAGACCCGAGTGTCGTCCTTGAGTCCTTCAGTAAACTGTCAGCCACGAGTTTATCCAAGCCTTTCGGAAGCTGTAGTATTTCTTTTCAGCCTCCCTCACCAACTGGGATGTTTTCGATACGCTTGCTTACTCCTAAAGAGAAATTCTTTTCTTAAAAACACACCTTTCCCGGGACTTCCTTGGTAGCGCAGTGACTAAGACTCCACGCTCCCAATGCAGGGGGCCCGGGTTGATACCTGGTCAGGGAACTAGATCCCACATGCCGCAGCTAAGAGTTCGCATGCTGCAACTAAGACCCGGCACAACCAAATAAATTAAAAGACAAAAACCAAAAAACCCCACACCTTTCCCAAGCTTCACATGATGCCCTTCTTGTGTATCGGCATTCCCCCACCTACCCACCCACCAGATTGCAGGTGTGTGTGTCAGCCGTAGCCCCCAACACAGCAAGGCTGGAGGAAACCAAGGAGATCTTCTAGAGTAGTCCCTTTAGATAATTTCCTACATAAGCAGACTGACGATCAGAGAGGTGAAGTAACTTGTCGAAGGTCTTACAGCTACTAGGTGGTAGGTAGAACTGGAAATTTCCATAGGCTTCTAGTCGGGAGACTGGCCTGCACTTTTCTTCCCAAGCCAAATGGTTTCCCATTTGGACTGTATTTTTCTGGACTTCCCTCATTGCCTCACGTCTCCCCACCCCACCCCTCAATTTCTTTTCATGCTGTCCATTCGTCAGGTGAGCGCACCAAGCTAGCCTAGGCCAACGTAGAGAGCCAGCATCCAGGAAGTAAAGCAATGGGGCTTCCTGTCAGGCACCAACAAGGCGTGCTGGAGCAGGAGGCCTCTCAGAGACGGCCTGCGGGGCGAGCAAGGAACCTGTGGGGAGGGGGTTTCTAGGCCTGGGTCTCCAGTCAGGGCCCTCTCTGCATGATATCTTGAGGAAGAAGCTAAATCAAAGTTAGTTGGCATAGAAGAACCATTCATTTTTTTCAAGAAGAACTGACTGAGCACCTCCTATTGCCAGGCACTCGCTAAGCACCCAGGAGGCCACTGTGAATGAGACAGGCCAAGTCCTCACTTTCATGGAGTTTAAAGCCTAAGTGATGTTTTAGAAAAGATTTTTCTTTGTTTGCATTAAAAAAAAACAAACCACATAGATGTTTTTAGTCACGTGTCTGTCCTCTACCAGGTTTTGGTCAGGGTTGGAATACCTCTTGGACCCTTGAACCTTGTGTTTCTGGTGCCAAAGAAGTTCTGAACCTTGGACCTTAACCAGTGGTGGGTTGGTAAATGTTTAACAACTGACTCTCTGGGGGGAAGTGTATATATGTATATATGTACATAAGTTAATTATAAATTTTACTGATATAAAGGATGTAGAGCACACAAATTACACATAATAAAATACACAATATAATAAGTGAATTATATTGTTGATATTCATATTAATTAATAATATTAAGTGTATTTATTAATCAGTAGCCAACTGATTCCCACAGAATGCTTTCATTGATTTTTGCCAGACTCATATCTGTAGCCAACCTGTGGTTGCTTGCACCTGATGAACAAATGTAGTTTTGACGTGAATGTTGGTTGATATTTTCACTTACGTGTGAAAGAACAAAGACATGTCAGAACCTCATTAATCTGTCAATAATGTGAGTGACTTCTTTGTAGGTAGGACAATGGTTTTCAAACACTTGAAGATTATTTCCTCATTTTTTGGTATTATTCACAATGTAACAGTTACAGACATGGCTCACAGTTGAGCTTAATCTGCATTATTGATGTTTTTTCCCCTCACTTTCTTAGGTTTAGATAATCAGCAGAACAATAACTCAAACCCTGATTCATAGCATTTACTGATTTCTGAGTTGTAAATACTCCCACCCCACCTGATTTCAAGCTGCCAACTTCACTGTGATGTTGGGAAGAAGTGCAGTTGCACTTTGTTATACAGGATTTCAACCACACAGATATGATAGACAATAAATAACCTCAAGGGCACAGATAAAGTAACATATAGTAAAATGAATAGGAAGTGATGAGTTTGAAGGTATTTGTTACCTTAGTTTTTGATAGAATTTATTTCACTGTAAGTATATATGTTTCTACACAATAGCTGTGCTTAACAAGCAGCCCGCATTTCTGAAAATGTAGCATTTGGCTCTCATGGGTCAGAAGGCGGTGGCTCCAGCACCCCCTGGGCCTGACTATGCTGCCAGGTCCTGAATGACCCTCATCCCTACTCCCACTCCCCTCTGCCATTAATTCAGGCCCCCCAGCTGCCACCTTGAACGAGGGCCCTGGGGACAGACTGACAACAGTGGCTTTTTCATGAATGGGTGGCCTCTTTCTGCCTGAAAGAAAGCAGGGGTGGAAGAGAGCCAGGGACACTTGCCATGAGTCTGGAAGGCACATCTGGCAAGCACTCAACACTAAGGGGAAGAGGAAGGATGCAGGAATGAGGGCAGGGGAGCTGTGGCCCAGTCTCTTGTCCACTTGGCCCTGCTCCTGGCCGGGCTGTAGTTTACTGTTTTTTTTTTTTTAATAATTTTTTTAAATTTATTTATTTATTTATTTTTGGCTGCGTTGGGTCTTTCTTGCTGTGCACCAGCTTTCTCTAGTTGGGGCGAGCGGGGGCTACTCTTCATTGCGGTGTGCGGGCTTCTCATTGTGGTGGCTTCTCTTTGTTGCGGAGCTCTAGGCGTGCGGGCTTCAGTGGTTGTGGCACGTGGGCTCAGTAGTTGTGGCTCGCGGGCTCAGTAGTTGTGGTGCACGGGCTTAGTTGCTCCGCAGTATGTGGGATCCTCCCGGACCAGGGATCGAACCCATGCCCCCTGCATTGGCAGGCGGATTCTTAACCACTGCACCACCAGGGAAGTCCCGTAACTTACTGTTGAAGGCTTTCCAGAAAGGCTCGTGACACTGGAGACTGTAGGCTGGGGAGGGGGGCCGAACCCTTCTCTCCTGCCTCTAGGATGTCAGCCAGAGTCCTGGAAGCGACTCCTGAGGGTGGCCCGGGGTTTGCCCTTGGGGTCTACATTTGAGGCCCTGTTTTCTTTTCAGCAGAAGGAGAGGGTGGCAGGGGGACTTTGGGTGTGGGGCTGGGCCTCTTGCTGGCTGGCTCAGTCTGCTTTGGAACATGGCCCTTTCTGGTGGGAAGCCCGCCCAGCATTCTGGGCCATCCTCTGTGTGCAGGCCACGAATGAACCCTGTCTGCTTCCAGGCCGCAGGCACTTGTCTCCACTCCCCAGGTCACCCTGGCCAACTTAGCAGGCACAACTGCAACCAGTTGGTGCCGTGCTGGGATATTCTGCTCTGATGTCATTGCATGAATGACTGTTCTGTGTTTGCACCTAGGCTGGTGGCTCTCCAAGGGCACAGTCCCCAGCCCCACTCCACCCAGCACTCAGTACAAAGACCAGCCCTCAGTGACTGAATGAATCAGTGAGTACAAGCCTGGCTGCCATTCAAGATTTCTTCGTGGTGAAACAAGCTCAGTGTGGACTCCTGTGTGGGAGCGCTCAGCTTGTCATCTTCTCCCAAGAATGTCCTTTATTATTCCTAACACTTGGAGGGAGGGGAAACTCCCCAATCCCCACCCACAGGCACACACAGGTTTCTACTAGCTAGATGTTCTATAACCAGGAAGTTCAGACACCAATTGTTTCTCTTCCAACCTAGGAGAAAAGTCACCTCTGCCACCTTCCTCCCCCTCCACCCCCCCGTCTCCCCCCCTCCCCCCCTCCCCCCACTGCTCCACCCCGTGCCTACCTAGGCCTGCGGAAGTGGTGACTGGGAGTGATTTGCTCTTGGCCTCAGCCTGAGAATATCCTGTGCAGCTGAGAGTGCAGTGCTGCCCTCCCTGTAGTACACAGGATGGGAACGGACCAGGGTGAGGATGCAGACACGAAGGGCTCAATAGGCTCTGAAAGGGGAAGGATCAGACAGATTTACAAGTGTTCCTTCCCTGCCAAGCACCCAACACCCACCCCAGCATTCCCACACATCCTCCAGTCCATGCCTTCTGACAACACCATTCACAGAAGTTGAGGGGAGGCCTGCTGTGTAGCCTGCAGAGAGGCATGACTCTGGAGTTTCAGGACTCAAATGTCTCCGGGCCACTATTACTGTTGTCCTTATGATTACGCACACTGACTATTAAGGAGGCATTGTAAAACCACCGTGCAGGCAGCAAAGGAAACCATAAACAAGACTAAAAGACAACCCGCAGAATGGGAGAAAATATTTGCAAATGAAGCAACTGACAAAGGATTAACCTCCAAAATTTATAAGCAGCTCATGCAGCTCAGTATCAACAAAACAAACAACCCAATCCAAAAATGGGCAGAAGACCTAAACAGACATTTCTCCAAAGAAGATATACAGGTTGCCAACAAACACATGAAAGAATGTTCAACATCACTAATCATTAGAGAAATGCAAATCAAAACCACAATGAGGTATCACCTCACACCAGTCAGAATGGCCATCATCAAAAAATCTACAAACAGTAAATGCTGGAGAGGGTGTGGAGAAAAGGGAACCCTCCTACACTGTTGGTGGGAATGTAAATTGATACAGCCACTATGGAGAACAGTATGGAGGTTCCTTAAAAAACTAAAAATAGAACTACCATATGACCCAGCAATCCCACTACTGGGCATATACCCTGAGAAAACCTTAATTCAAAAAGAGTCATGTACCAAAATGTTCATTGCAGCTCTATTTACAAAAGCCAGGACATGGAAGCAACCTACATGTCCAGCAACAGATGAATGGATAAAGAAGATGTGGCACATATATACAATGGAATGTTACGCAGCCATAAAAAGAAACAAAATTGAGTTATTTGTAGTGAGGTGGATGGACCTAGAGACTGTCATACAGAGTGAAGTAGGTGAGAAAGACAAAAACAAATACCGTATGCTAACACATATACATGGAATCTAAAAAAAAAAATGGTTCTGATGAACCTAGGGGCAGGACAGGAATAAAGACGCAGACGTAGAGAATGGACTTGAGGACAAGGGGAGGGGGAAGGGTAAGCTGGGACGAAGTGAGAGAGTGGCATGGACATGTATACACTACGGAATGTGAAATCGATAGCTAGTGGGAAGCAGCCACATAGCACAGGGAGATCAGCTCGGTGCTTTGTGACCACCTAGAGGGGTGGCATAGGGAGGGTGGGAGGGAGACGCAAGAGGGAGGAGATATGGGGATATATGTATATGTACAGCTGATTCACTTTGTTATAAAGCAGAAACTAACACACCATTGTAAAGCAATTATACTCCAAAAAAGATGTTAAAAAAAAAACAAACAAAAACCGTGCAGGGACTCTCCGTACCTTCTTCTGTCAGCTTGCCCTGGGCTGAATGACCTTGGGAGTATACCAGGTTGGAAGTTCTGGAGTGTGTGTGTGTGTGTGTGTGTGTGTGTGTGTTAAAATATTAAAACTTTCTGTTTCCGGGCCAGAGTTTGCTCCTGTGCTCCAGACCATACTCTGTCCCCTCAATCCAAATGGCTCTTGGCCAGCCCCACTTGGCTGTCACACAGGCAACTCAAATTTGATAGCCCCAGGGACTTCCCTGGTGGCACAGTGGTTAAGAATCTGCCTGCCAATGCAGGGGACACGGGTTTGAGCCCAGGTCCGGGAAGATCCCACATGCCGCGGAGCAACTAAGCCCGTGTGCCACAACTACTGAGCCTGCGCGCCTAGAGCCCGTGCTCTGCAACAAGAGAAGCCACCGCAATGAGAAGCCCACACACCACAATGAAGACACGACGCAGCCAAAAATAAATAAATAAATAAATAAATTTATTTTAAAACCCAATTTGATAGCCTCAACTACACTATCATCCTTTCCTTCCCCCTCACACCCATAGTCTGTCCTGTCCGATGATCCCTTTCTGAATAAATGGCACCACCACTCACCTACGTGGCCAAGCAGGAAACCGGGGCACTCCCTCATCCCACATCTCCATAGGTCCGGGCACCAAGTCAGGCCTGTTCCATCCTGCACATTTTCGCTTCAATAACCTAGCCCTGCACACCCTGGCAAGACTTGAGGTCAGGCCACCGTCTTCTAGACGTGCAGCCACAGCTTCTTGATGTGCTTTCCTGCCTCCGGGTCCCCCATCATCTCTACCCCACCCCCCTGCATTCTCCAGCCCGTCTATAAACCAGTCCTGAATGATCTGCCCAAGGCAGCAGGAAGAAGGCCCGGTCTGACCAAACAGGTCTTTCTCTCCAAGTCTCAGGGGCCTGAAGTTCTGGTCAATTCTGGGGACATACGCTGGCTTAACAGCTAGCTCACTGTTGAACACAGCCCAGCTTATCTGATTTATCCTACTGACGTCGGATTTTCCTGGACAGAAAGGAAGGAACATGAAGTGAAAAGGAAGTTTTGACACCGATGAGAAAGTCGGGGGCAGGCCCAGGGCAGGATAATGTGCATGTCCACAGGGCCAGAGGGGATTCCTGGGATTTGGGGAAGTGGCTTCCAGAGAAGGAGTGGCCTCGGTCCTGCAGGGACCGCCCAGAAGGAAGACTGCCCTGAGGAAGGGCCCGCCCTGGGGACAGAGAGGTCTCAGGCGACCAGCTCCCGTGGTGACTGGGTCTCTCAGGGGTGGGACCAATGAAGATCTCCCAGAACATGGTCTGGGGTCTTCCTTCCAGAAGGGAGGGAGAAGCCAGGGAGAGGAAATCGGGGGTGAGGCTGGAGAAGCAGCTCCCATTCTCCCCACTGAGACCTCTGACGTGAGGAGGCGACAGCCCACGTTTCTGCTCTGGGTGGGCAGGGCCTGATTATCAGACTCTGAAGGAGGCTTTTCACCTTGCTTTCATGGTGATTCTCTACAAAACACAAGCCTCTCTTCCCAACCCCCATCCTCTAGGCCAGCTGCAGAGACGGCCCCCAAAAGCGCCAGCCCTGCCAGCCCCCCATAGTCCTGCAAGGCCAGGTTGAAGCCCAGGCCCTCTCGTGGCTGCCCTGACAAATCCAGGACACCACCCTGCCAGCCCTCCAGCAAGGTGACACCACCGGACTTCTTGGGAAGGGACCACCGTGCTCATCTTTGTACCTCTAGGGTGAAGTGTCCTCCAAACGTAACAGGCACTCAGAAAATTAGCCCTACGCCCCCCTCTGCTCAGCCTGCAACGTGCTGTCTTTCCTCTCCATCCTTGTACATCCTCCGAGGCCAAGCCCTTTCCCTGCACTCAGTTGAGAGTACGCCTTTACCGTCCCTCCCAGACCTGTTAGTTATACACTGTATGTGACAGCTGTTCCAAATCTGTAAAATACCAAAAGCTACACATAAGAAAACCAAACATGAATCAACACTGTGGTGCAAGGTCTTTTTAAAAAATTTATCTGTTGTGTGTATCTCATTGTCCTCAGGATAAAGTCCAGATTCCAACTGTGATATTCAAGTCTCTTCAATATTTGGCTGCTGCCACATGGGGAGATGTTGGTCAAAGGGTACAAACCTCCAGGTATAAGATGAGTCAGTTCTGGGGATCTAATTACTGCATGGTGACTATGGCTAATAACAGTGTATTATATACTTGAAAATTGCTAAGAGAGTAGATCTTTTTAAAAAAAATTATTTATTTATTTTTGGCTGCATTGTGTCTTCATTGCGGTGGCTTCTTTTGTTGAGGAGCACGGGCTCTAGGCGTGCGGGCTTAGTAGCTGTGGCTCGCGGGCTCTAGAGCACAGGCTCAGTAATTGTGGCGCATGGGCTTAGCTGCTCCCGCAGCATGTGGGATCTTCCCAGACCAGGGCTCGAACCCGTGTCCCCTGCATTGGCAGGCGGATTCTTAACCACTGAGCCACCAGGGAAGCCCCCTTGCTAACACTTTTAACAGAATGAATGCTCCTCATGTTGTTTGCCTGCTGTTTCCTCACGATTCGACTGGGGATATGCATCTCTGCTGGCACGCGGCTGCATAGCTAATATGGTGTCTAATCTGGAGGCACTCAGTGGACGTCTGTCTCTCATTGGTGATGTTAATTTTGATCACCAGTTCAAGGTGGTGCCCGATTTCTCTGTAGCTACTTTTAAATGTCTCCCTTGCACATAATAAACAGTCTGTGGGGAGATACTTTAAGACCATGCAAATATCCTGCTTCTCATTAAAATCTCCACTAAATTTAGCATCCATGGATGATTTTTGTCCGTTCTAATCTTTACAATGACGATAGCCATAAAATGACGAGTTTCCAACTCCCACTCTCCCTCCATCCACACTTACCAGGGTCAACTGTATATATAAAATGTGTGTTTGGAGAGAGAGAGAACCCAAATGATAAAGGAACAGGATAAAATTTTAATTTTAAAATTTACCACTCTAGCCATTTTGTGCCACTTTCGGTTCGTCACACCTATTAAGCACTCCTGGCTAATTCCTATTCATCCTTCAGCCTGGGCTGCCGCAAATGGCAGTACACAACTCCAGGGGGCGCCATTTACATCGTAGCCATGCCAAGTGGCAGCCGTGGGTCTTGGTTTATCGGAACTGCCTGTCTGGAAGCTTTCCCAGATTCCCCAAGTGTCGGTTCGGCATTCCTGCTCTTTGCTTCCACAACTCTGTCTGCTGACCCCATCGGCATCCTTGTTACATTATATCATCATTGTCTTCTTACTTCTCTGCCTCCATCATGGAGATATAAGCTCCTCAAGGGTAGGGCTTTCTCCCTCTTCTTCTCTGCTGTGCCCCGCCCAGCATATGTATTCAGCAAATGTCAAATCAGTTAAAGAGGTGGGTCTCATATTTCAGCTTGTTACCTATATGGCTGGCTTCTCCAGTAGAGGACAAAGTCTTTAAGGGCAAGGACCTCACTTAATTCGTCTCTGTATCCTCTTCCCCTCCCCTCAGTACTTGGCACAGGGCCTTGTTCATAACAGGCACTTGAACCTTTGCTGAATGAGTCCATACGTGTATACTGGTCGTTAAGGAAATGCTTTTGCTCTCTTTCCACAGAACTGTACTAAGCTCTGTGGGCAACACCTGTGTGCCAAGTGGCGTGCCCTTTGAACCCTGCTGTTCTGGCACAGCTGGGCCCAGCCCTGCCTGATCACAAGGCACAGGACACGCAGGGGTACGTGGTCAGGGTCATCAGGGTTTCCGTCACTGAGTGCGTCTCTGAGAGTGACCAAGGGCTGTCCAGGACCCATCCTGAGGCCTGAAGCCTTCCCACATGACAGTCCCTGGCTCCTCCCATGGAACCTTCCCAGGAGCTCCTGGCCGAACTATACACACTCGGTGAGCTGACTTTGGATGTCTTTCTGGTGCTAGGTCATTTGGAAGGCACGCCGCTCTGTGTCGGGCTGATGCAGAAGCGGGAGAGACCTGGCGAGAAGGCCTAGGAGGAGCTGGGCTGACCACCCCGCCCTTTGAAGAGCATGGGGCACCCCTGTTGTCTGGAGCATAGCCTGCCAATCCGGTAGAATGACTTCTGATGACCGCCAAGATCTGGACCTGGATTCCAGGCTGTCTTCTTGCTCTGCAGCCGCTCAGGGCCGAGGCCCATTGCCATAACAGCATACACATCTTTGGGGAGGCTGAGCGCTGCACCCAGCTCGGCAGCCAGAGCAACTCTTCCCAGAAGGCACTGGCTGGGGAAGCTCTCGACAGGGCTCTGATCACCCTCTAGAGGCAGAGAGGGGCCCCAGAGCAGCCCCAGGCAAAAGTCAGCATAGTGACACAACCCTGCCTTTATACAGAACTTTTATCCTTCATACGGGCTGTTGTTTCGGTTTTCCTCTCTAAGATAGCAGTCGGCTTTTTCCCAATAGGAAAATAAAAATGCACCAAGGGGCCCCAGGTCAGTAAGTGAAACCCTTGAAACTTACAGCTAGGGAATGGCTAAATTCAGGAAAATAGATCTAACACAGGAACCACTAACATTAAAAGTTTTATTTTTATTTCAAAAGCACTTAGGGCTTCCCTGGTGGCACAGTGGTTGAGAATCTGCCTGCCAATGCAGGCGACACGGGTTCGAGCCCTGGTCTGGGAAGATCCCACATGCCGCGGAGCAACTAGGCCCGTGAGCCACAACTGCTGAGCCTGCGCGGCTGGAGCCTGTGCTCCGCAACAAGAGAGGCCGCGATAGTGAGAGGCCCGCGCACCGCCATGAAGAGTGGCCCCCACTTGCCGCAACTAGAGAAAGCCCTCGCACAGAAACGAAGACCCAACACAGCCATAAATAAATAAATAAATAAAATTTTTAAAAAAAGCACTTATGTAGCATTTACCATATGCCAGGGACGGTTTTAAATGCTTTACAATCGAACACATTAAATTCTCAAAACAATCTTTTAAAGTAGGTACAGGTGTCATCCCCATTTTACAGTTGAAGAAAACGGAGGTACAGAGAGGTTAAATAACTTGCCTAAGGTCACACAGCTGCTAAGTGGCAGACTCAGGATTCCAGCCCAGGTAGTGTGACCCCAGACTCTGTTCTCTTTACTCTTCTGCCCTGCTGCCTCCCTGGGTTTGCAAACATTGTGGGAACAGAGCAGGACAAGGAGTGGCCCTTCTCCTCCCCACTTTCCTTTCTTCCTTAGGTGCTTTCATACAGATCAAGTAGACTCCAACCTGTCCCCTAGTCACATGAGGAGGAGAGAGAGTGAGAGAGCAAGAGAGAGAGGGGGAGGGTGAGAGAGAGAGAACGCGAATGAGGGCACTGTCTGAATGCTTGGATGCTTCTGGAAAAGCCAGCTCTGGCAGGGGCTGAGGCACACCGCAGCGGTTCAGAAACTCCTGCATTTTATTTCCTGAGCCAAAATTCCGAGCTGAATGAGACTCCCCGAAGATGAGCATGGCATCCAAATCTCTTTAACCCTAGCCTCAGGCAACCACTACCACCAAAGAGCAGCCAGAGCTCAGCTTTGGCTTGACACCAAAGAGAGCAGGGAAGAAAATGAGTGCACCAGGATGGTGTTTCCGAGCTCTAAAGTGAAAGATAATGAGTCGTTTATAGTAAGCAGGGCCCCAGTGGCCTCTTTGTAAATCTCAGTCCTGAGAAAGTACATCCAGAGCCGCGAGCCCAAACAGGTAACTTGCTGATACGCCCGTGGGGACATCAACCAGACAGTATGGACAGGGCTGGGATGAGGGCAACAAACTTTGGAGCAAACAAACATGCAACCAACATACTTTTTTGGAAGGCCTATGTGTTTGGCCCTCTGCTGGGCACCGGGAATGCAAACGTGAGTAAGAATGCTACTGTTTGTGGGGCTTCTCTGGTGGCGAAGTGGTTAAGAATCCGCCTGCCAATGCAGGGGACACAGGTTCGAGCCCTGGTCTGGGAAGATCCCACATGTCACGGAGCAACTAAGCCCGTGCGCCACAACTACTGAGCCTGCGTGCCTAGAGCCCGTGCTCCGCAACAAGAGAAGCCACTGCAATGAGAAGCCCACGCACCGCAACGAAGAGTAGCCCCTGCTCGCTGCAACTAGAGAAAGCCCGCGCGCAGCAACGAAGACCCAACGCAGCCAAAAATAAATAAATTTAAAAAAAAAAAGAATGCTACCATTTGTGCTGACATATGTATGCTTGCATCTTCATAGATGATCTCTGGAGGGGACCGGCGGAATGCGGGAACAGAGATTACATTACCTGGGGGTGGTTAGGGAACGGTGGTGGGAGGGCGACCACGTTGCCACTGCAAACCCTTTATGCCTTGTGAGTTTGGTATCAGAGACACATGTTACCTGTATATTACCTCTGCAAAAAATAAATGACGTAAGAGGGAGAGACAAACGTGAAGACATGTAAATGGGGAAATAAACAGGATAAGGGCTCACAAAGGCGTGTTCAAAGAGCTTTGGGTTGTGGGCAATGGAAGAACCAGGACATAAAGACTGAACTTACCAATTTGTCTTCCTGGCTTGGGACACAGGCCAGGCTTTAGCCGTGATAGTTATTTCCAAGAGGTCTTTTTACCATGTCCTAGCTAGGAAAAAAACCTGTATGTTTTCTAGTCTTTTTTTCCAAACATGTCCCATGAGGAAACTGCTAACGTGACAAGAGTTCAGAGGCAGGTGAGGCCCGCACAAGGCAGAAGGGATTTGGCCTCCTTCCACACGCTTTGGCCTCCTCCCCTCTTCACAGACAAAGGTGACTGCGAGGATAACAGCCATTCACCTGGCAAACACGCACCCGTCCCCAGCCGGACCTGTCCCCAGCCGGGCCCACCCCGGGCACAGAGAAGTGCTGTCCAACAGGCTCGGGGTCCAGCTGGTCGACGGCCAGCACCACCTGCTCACCCTGGCCTCAGTCAGCTGAGGAACTGGCACAGGTCTGAGAACAAGGGTCGAGAAAGCAGGTTCTGGTGGTTTTCAGGATAACGAGTGGACACAGTCAGTTTTCTAGTGTGGAGTGTTTTTTCTGGATTGTATGCTGACAGTCTTTAATCCTGGTCTGACTTTCCCTCACATGTCCGTCCCCCGGGATACCTGCCGGCTTCCTTTCTCCAAAGCCCAACGGGTCTGCTGGGAGAATAATAATAATGTGAGGATCATTATGACCACCACCCTTACGGAATGCTTCCGTGGGCCAGGCTGGGGCTAAGTGCTTTACATGCATTGTATTTCACGCAGTCTTCACAAACACCCAGGGAGGAAGGGACTCTGGCTCTCTTCGTTTTACAGATGAAGAAACTCAGCTTCAGAGAGACAAACAGCTAGTAAGTGGTGGTGACCAGACAGTGTGGTTATGAACCTGTAACCGCTGTGCTATTAAGGCTTTTATGCACTCTGAGGTACTGCCTCTCATAAAGTTCATTTTATTTTTTATTTTATTTATTTATTTTTGGCTGCGTTGGGTCTTAGTTGCTGCGCGCGGGCTTTCTCTAGTTGCGGCGAGCGGGGTCTACTCTTCGTTGCGGTGCGCGGGCTTCTCATTGCGGTGGCTTCTCTTATTACGGCGCGCGGGCTCTAGGTATGCAGGCTTCAGTAGTTGTGGCACGTGGGCTCAGTAGTTGTGGCTCGCGGGCTCTAGAGAGCAGTCTCAGTAGTTGTGGTGCACGGGCTTAGTTGCTCCGCGGCATGTGGGGTCTTCCCGGACCAGGGCTCGAACCCCTGTCCCCTGCATTGGCAGGCGGATTCTTAACCACTGCGCCACCAGGGAAGTCCAAAGTTCATTTTAATATTAGCCTAATCCAACCCTATTTAGGAAGGGAAATGTGCTGCCAAAAAATCACTTATGATACCCTAAAGCTAAATATAAAAGGTTTTTCTATTGTCTCTTGTTCGGGGCTATTTAGGCCAAGGCTTCCCTCCAAGGGTCTAGGTAACCAAGGGTTATATGGGTGCATACCATTTGCACAGACAGGAAATGAGCCCAGCTCAGCTGGCCCTGAGTCAAGGCCTGAGAAAGATCTGCTTATAAAATCAGCATGGAAATGAAAGCCTTAGACCAGGCCCTAGGGTTAAAAAATGCCAAAAACCTCCTGCCAGTTTACCACCCCTGGGGTGGGAGTGGGGAAGGTACCACCTGGGATGAGCATTTTGCAGCTGATAGCTGAGGGTTTTGTGGGTAGAAGCTGACTTCTAGGTCCCATTGGGTCATCACCTTGGAATTGTAGATACGTGTTTAGGGTCCAGAGCAAAGAAACTTTCTGACTCCCTTATTCCATACTCTCGGTTTAGTCCCACCGGGGCTGCCCCTGCAGGGAGAGAGCCCTGGGGCCCTTCTCTTCCTTAGCTTGCTGTCAGTTGTTAATTTTGTGTCAGCTAGGCTAAGGGATGCCCATTGTTTCTGGGTGTGTCTGTCAGGGTGTCTCCGGAAGAGATCAGCATTTGACTCGGTTGTAGAAGTAAAGACGGTCACCCTCCCCGATGTAGGCGGGCATTATCCAGTCTGTTGAGGGCTCCCCACCCCAAAAGAACAAAAAGGCAGAAAAAAGTCAAATCTGCTCCTTTTGCTTCATCCATCTTCTACTTCCCTCAGACATTGCTGCTCCTGGTTCTTGGGCTTTTAGACTTGGACCTGGACTTATGCCATAGGCCACCTGGCTCCCAGGCCTTCAGACTCCAACTGAGTTACACCACCAGCTTGCAGATGGCAGGTCTTGGGACTTCTTGGCCTCCATAATCACATGAGCCAATGCCTATTTTATGTATACATTCTGTTTCTCTGGAGAACCCTGACTAATACACTTGCTCTCATGGATTTGCTTTCCTCTTCTAACATGCTGAGGCTGGAGACCAAGAGGACTTCTCTAGCAATAATCACTGGAGACACTCCCTCATATCACTTCCCTGGCTTCTTCATGCTGAGGTGAGGACTCAGCTGCCTCCCATGCCTGGCCCGCAGGTCCTGCTGCACCGGCCCCATCGCAGCAGCCTCCGTCCTTGCCAATGCAGACCCGGCGAGCCAGCCGCGTGAAGTCACCCGCCAACTCTGAAGACATCGGCTCTTTCCTTCTGCCTGGAATGCCCTCCCCACTCTGCTCTCACAACTCCTGCCTCTTTACCTTCAACAACTCAGGGTAAAACCCACCTCCTACGCACCTGCCATTGTGTCTTCCAAGTTTTTTCTATATTCAATATGTAGCACATTGCTTTATTGTTACTATTAACAATAACGAGGACTCCAGCTACCGTTCATTGAGTGCTGTTTGTTAGGCTCTCTCTCATTTACACATTATCTCACTGAAACGCCACAACTGCTCTGTGACACCTCACAGAGAGTGCTGTTATTACTCTCCCCATTTTCCAGATGCGGAAACTGAGGCTCAGGGAGGTTAAGTGGCTTGCCCTAGGACATGGAGCTAAGAAGTGGTAGAGCTGGGATCTGAACCTAGGCCTCTGTGATCCCAGAGTCATTCTCTGAACTAATGTGGATTCAGTTCGTTAAAGGAGTCCAGAAAGCACTTGGATCCTCACTCTTTGCAGTGAAACCCACTTGGGAGGTCTCTGCATCTTTCTGACCTCATACCTGTCTCCCCTTTTATTTATTATTATTATTATTTATTTATTTACTTACTTACTTTTATTTATTTATTTTTGGCTGCGTTGGGTTTTCGTTGCTGTGCGCGGGCTTTCTCTAGTTGCGGAGAGCAGGGGCTGCTCTTTGTTGGATGCGCGGGCTTCTCATTGCGGTGGCTTCTCTTGTTGCGGAGCATGGGCTCTAGGCACACAGGCTTCAGTAGCTGTGGCACAAGGGCTCAGTAGTTGCGGCTCGCGTGCTCTAGAGCGCAGGCTCAGTAGTTGTGGCGCATGGGCTTAGTTGCTCCGCGGCATGTGGGATCTTCCTGCACCAGGGCTCGAACCCGTGTCCCCTGCATTGGCAGGCGGATTCTTAACCACTGCGCCACCAGGGAAGTCCCTATTTCCCCTTTTAGTTTGCAGCCATTTCCAGGCAGTCTCCTTTCAAAAATAACAAGTCCCCTTGCTTCTCCTCTTCCCATCATCCCTTTCTTTCCATTTCCACTGCCACCGCCCTAGCCTGTCCTAATCCTCTCCCAGTTACAGCGGCCTTGCACCTGCACCTCCTCCCCTCCTGCCCTGCAGCCCACACCTCACCCCACTTTGCATATGAGGTTCCCGCCGCCTACAGGGAAAAAGTTCAAAGTCCCCAAACTTCCTCTCAGCCAAAAATACTGACTGATGGACTACTGTATACAAAGCACTCCTCCGAAATCTGCTCCAGCCTCAGGGCTGTGATCACAATGGCTACCAAGTGTCCCTGTGGGTTGCCGCGGGTACTTTACACACTCTCTGTCATTGAATCTTCAGGACAGTCCTGCGAGGTGAGTATTATCATCAGAAGGGAAGATGAGTCTCAGGGATGTTAGACAACTCTGTGTCCCTCTAGTCTCCGTTTGTCTCTTGTCCTGACTCGTGATTCATGGGAAGCTTTGGTCTCAACTTGGCCAAATTAATTCATCTCCCTCCCTCCCTTTCTCCCCTCCCTCCCTCCCCCCTTCCTTCCTTCCTTCCTTCCTTCCCTCCACAAATACTTATTGAGAGCCTACTACATGCCAAGGACTGTGGATACGATAGCAAAAAACTACCCGCTGGCACTTGCAGTTTCCAACCATTCATTCCTTCCTGCCTCGCACCTTTACTCAGGCCATTCCTCTGTCTAGATGGTCTTCCCTGTGTTTCTTTACCAAAATCCAATCCAATCCTCAAGGCTGATCTCGAGACTTGTGCCTGTGGTGGAGCCTCCCCTGACCATCTACCCACAGTGATTTCTGGAGTCATTCATTCGACACTTACCATCTGGATAACTCAAGTGTCTGGACAAGTCACTTGGCACATGCCAGACCTTCTTGTATCCTTAACTTCCATGTTTATGTATGGATCTTGTAACCTTGAGTTAACTGTTCACCTCGTCACCTGGGAAACATTTTCATCCTCCTCAAGAAGCATTTACCCGAGTGCCTACTACGTATTTTTAGCAGTGGAAAAAGTGATGAACCTTTGTGGAGCCTCTTCGATTTAACAAAAAGCTTTCATAAATATTTTATCATTTGATTGTCACAAAACGCTACCACTTCCACTTAATTTTTTTGACTTAAAAATGTAATGTAAATTACTCCATAAACAAATATATTCTCCTCATGAAAATGGAAACATTATAGGTCTGGCTACAGTAGACGTTGATCACCCCTACTCCACCCCACTCCAGACCGTCTTAGAGATACGTTATGAAGACACTGAGGCTCAGAGAGGCAACACGATGTGCCCAAGGTCACGCAGCTAGCATGTGGGAATTTTCTGACTCTCCATCTCTTGTTTCCATTTTTCCACGCTGCCTCCCATGAGGGCAAGCACCCTGTTTATATCTGTGTCCCGGGTGTCCAGCACAGGACTCTGCACTGAAGCCCGGGCTCGGCAAATGTTGCCATATCCGTGGGCTTCCCTGCAGACAGGCTTCCTCTGCACAAGGCACTGCCTCTGGAGGTGGGCTATACCAGTCCCACCCGGTTAGTGAAGGCTCAGGTGTCAAGGGAGGCCATGCAGGCATCCCGCTAGGCGCCTCTTCTGCCAACCCTGGGCTCTGTGACATCAGGGACCCTGAGAGTCTCCCTGGGGAGTCATTACAGCGGGACCTCGTAGAGGCAAGTCAGGTGTTCGCTGGGCACTCGCTATGTGGCTACCGGTGCGCCAGGGGCCGCGTGTGGTGCGGGGGAGAAATACAAGGTATGATATGTTGTGAAGCCAAGACTTCCCAATACATCCGACACAGCGAACCAGCCAGCACATATCCGAGTTCTAAATTATGCAAGCGCGGATGATGCTTTAGGGGATCAGGGGAGGAAGACTGTGGTCGCAGTGGTCAGAGCAGGCTTCTTGGAGGAGGTGGGCTGGCCCGAGATGGAGAGCTGCCTGCGTTTAGGGCGCCGCACTCCCAGCCGCCGGGCAGCAGCGCCGGGCCGAGCAGAGAAGCAGCGCGCCCTCTGCAGGCAGCTGCGAGGAGGCGGCTGAGCCCTGCGAGGCGAGTTCGCCATTGGCGGCGGCGGCTGCGCGGCGGGTCTCCTAGCCTGTATCTCTCATCCAGCCTGGCGCTTCCAGCGGCTTTCAGTCGCCATCATGCCCACAGCAGCCGCGTTTTCCCCTCAGGGTGTGCCCGGCCCTCCTCTCTCCTAGGTAGTTGCCTTCAGTCGCCCCCGTGGCGGAAGGGGACATCTCCCTCTGCTACTCTTCCCCCACTCCCCGTCCGCAGCAAAGACTATTGTAGCTAACATGCCGAGAGCGCCCCCTACAACGTTTCCCTTGAAAAAACCAGCACCTCAAGGGACGAGGCTGGCGGTCTCCAGAGAGCCCCGCCGTCATTTAACACTTAAGCACATACTCTGTGCCAAGCTCTGTTCCATGCGCCTCGCAAGTACTGACTCATTTAATCCGCACTACAGTGCTCTTTTTGACCCCATTTTACAGCTGAGCAAGCTGAGGCACTGAGAACTTAGCACCTTGTCCACCGCCTGGCCTCACAGCTGGAAAGAGGCAGAGCCATCTTCTAACCACTACACCAAGGCCTCTCCTGATGCTGCAGACCACTCTCCTTCATCGGATCTCCCTGGTCATTTTCCAGGAACCACATAATCCTGCAGTGCTTCCTGGCCCTCTCTTAAGTGGGGGGCCTCTGCTTTCAGGGTTTTCAGCTGCAGGTGCTATATATATATATATATATATATATATATATATGGCTTGCCTCAGTTATCCACATCTGGAAAATGGTAATCATAGCACCTGCATCATAAAGCAGCTGAAAGGATTAAATGAGAGAATCCATACACAATTAGAAGAGTGTCTGGCCCACAATAAAAAGCTCTAGAAATGACAATGGGTGAGCAATAAGAGAGCAAATCCCTGGGGGCTTCCCACCCACCTTCAAGAGAGAGAGAGCAAACCCACTTGCCTTCAGAGCAGATCAAAGAGGGTCACATTCACTCTAGGGTTCTCATCGGCTTTCTGTGGCTGGGTCTGTCTTAGAGGCTGGGAACATCAGGCCCAGGCACAGGAGTATGTCTGGCCTAATCAGCCCTAATAAGTCACGTGGGTGTGCAGTCGGTACAGCTCTGATGGCAGCGTCCTCAGGTGCCCCAGTAACATGCCTATTCCTCTCCCCTTGGAGTGGCCTGAGTCATCTTGTGTGACAGTCAGTGTTCAGCATTGTCACCATCACAACCAGATACCCATCAAGCACTTACTCTATGGAGGGATCCGTGTTTGGGGTTCGTGATTGAATAGGCAGCATATGTCCACAGGTTGCTAGGAGGACTTGCTGTGGAGTCACACCTATTTTTCACACAGATTTGGGAGGGGGGTTTCTAAGACCCTGGCTCTAGCATGGACAATATAGCAGCAGTATGGGAACCCGGTGATTTCCAAACCCCTGCTATATCCAGAGCCTCCCTCTAAGCCCAGGAGCTGGGCAAACAATAGATGCCAATCAAGAAGGCCCTGTGCAATTTATTACTGCAGAGTCGTTCCCAGGGAGCAAGATGCTGGATCCAGCCAATATTCACTCCTGCGGGAGCACAGTTTACATGTTCATTCATTCATCCTCTCATTCATTTCTCCCTCCAATGGACATTTACCACACGTCCGCTCTGTGTTAAGTTCTCTGCTCCATGTTAGGAATGTAAAGAGGAACAAGACAGCCCCTAATGGAGACAGACAAGTAAATACTTAGTCATCATACAATGACACAAACATTATAATTCATTGGCTTAATAATTTCTTGAATAACTACTATGTGCCGGGCACTGTTCTAGGCACTGGGGATACAACCATGAATTGAACAGACAAAATTCCTTGGCTCATGGAGCTGACATAAGTAGACTACTTTAGCAGTTCAAAGGAAAGGGCAGCGAGCACTGGCTAGTGGAGTCTGGGAAGGCTTGCAGAAAAAGGCGTGATGGCACCTGGGTCCTGAAGGACCGTGCCTTGACAGAGAGGTAGGGAGGGGCAGGTGGGCCAGGGCAGGGGGCGGGGGGTAACTGCGGACAAAACCCGCCTGCCATTCTAGTAAACAAAGAATGTTGCCCGCCATCAGGCCAGAAGCCACTGCAGCTGCACCCCCAGCCCAACACGGAGCACCCTGAGGGGAATTCAGAAAGGAGAAAAACAGGATACTGGCTATAGATAGTTAAGATGCATATCTAAGGAATGATTTCAATGAGCCCAGATTCTTGCATCTTCCCATACATAGAAAAGCGCTAAAATCATTAACTTGAGGTGCATGTTTTTGTGATTAGCAGTAATCTTTTGATGTTCGACCACAGTTTTTTTTCCAGCAAAAACTCCTATATATCCTGGCTCCTCCCTTGCCTCTTTGGAACAGTTCCTCAGAGCTCTCTGAGCTGTCTGAGAGGCTGTCTCCCCGGGTGCAGTCCTCAGTAAGGTCCCCGAATAAAACATAACTCACAACTGTTAGGTTGAGCGTTTTTCTGTAGTCCACATAATAGTACAGCAAAGCTTAGAAATATGAACGTGAATGCCTGGTGAGGGAATGGCAAGCAGCTTGGTTTGGGACTTTGGAGCATGAGCAGAAGTAGCAGGACAAGAGGCACAAGTTACTGTCTCTCCATAGCTGGTGCAATCAGCTAAAACAGACCAACGCCCGGGTGTCAGCATTTTGCTGAGATGGCCCCTCCCAACCCCTAACCCTGGCAAGAGGTGAGGGGGCGCCAAACACCAAGTGGTCATGTGGTTGTGTTAGTTGGGTTGGGCCTTACCCAATGGCCCAATAACCCAATAACCCCAGCCTCAGGCAAATAACATCAGAAGGGGGCTCAGCGTTCCTTGCTAAGAGCCTCCTTTTAAAAGGAGGGTCTGGGGGCTTCCCTGGTGGTGCAGTGGTTAAGAATCCGCCTGCCACTACAGGGGACACGGGTTCGAGCCCTGGTCCGGGAAGATCCCACATGCCACGGAACGACTAAGCCCATGAGCCACAACCACTGAGCCTATGCGCCACAACTACTGAGCCCGTGTGCCACAACTACTGAGCCCGCATGCCACAACTACTGAAGCCTGCGTGCCTAGAGCCCGTGCTCTGCAACAAGAGAAGCCCGCACACCCCACAAAGAGTAGCCCCCTCTCGCCGCAACTAGAGAAAGCCCATGCACAGCAACGAAGACCCAACGCAGCCAAAAATAAAATGAATAAAATAAATAAATTTAAAAGGAGGGTCTGTCCTGAAAAAGCTAGGGAAACTTGAATAAAATCAAATGTAGCTTTAGGTTCAAGTAATTATTCTTAAACAATAATTCTTAAATTGGCTGGAATAGTAAATAACCCATACTCTAAAAATGAACTCTGTAAACAGTGCTTTGGTTATCACAATTTCTATTTAATTGAATATTTGTCAGGTGGATTTTGTCTATTGTTGAAACTAGCCAGCTTTCATATTTTAATATATTTTATGACTGAAAATAAGTAGTTGGACAGGATAGCCTTGAAGTTCTCTTTGAAAGTCAAGGACAGCTCAGAGTACGTTACCTTACTTCTTTAAGCCTCAGTTTCATCAGCTGTAAAATGGAGCTAATAACAATACCTACCTCTCAGGGCTGTTGAGAGGGTCAGGAGAGTTAATCCATGCGAAGTGCTTAGCACAACATTGGCATATAGGAGGTCAAAATAATTAGCTATGATCCTGATTCTGTAGTTTTAGAGAAATCATGGTATTTGGTTGTATCGATTGTTTAATCAGCAGAAGCAAGCTTAACAATCCAATGTGTCTAGATCTAGAAATTCTGAAAAGGGCCACAGTCCTCGGTAGAAGACTTAAGAAATGATATTGTATCTGATTCTGTAAAAAAATATATATATGTGTGTGTGTGTATAACTGAATCACTTTACTGTACACCTGAAACTAACACAACACTGTAAATCAACTACATTTCAATAAAAATTTTAAAAAAAGAAACCAAACGGTATTGTAACCCAAACAAGAAAAGTTGATTCCCAATCTTCCTGGTGGACAAACTGAGGCACTAACCCATGATGAGGTGTGATGTGACCCAAGACAGACAGAGAAACATGGAGCTGAAGTGGGATTACAATTTCAATGGCCAAACTCCCAGCTTTTAAATCCTAATTGGCAAACAGCATGCTTTTACCCAGAAGTGCAAGCACTTTTACCCCCTGACCTTCACTTCTAGGGTAAGCCCACTACAAGGCTCAAATTTCGTAACAAAGGGACTCCTGATTCCTGAACTTAATTGCAAGAGTGAAAGAAGATCTTTTGCTTCCAAAGGTCTTGGTGTGTTGCCTCTCCCCAGCAGCTTCTTTCCCTAGGGACTCACGTCGTAGACTTGGGTAATCAGGCCGGGACCTCATGGGTTCCTTGGAATACTACAAGAGCAAAGGGAACCCCGGTGATCACATAGTGCCCCTGGGCCAGCAGGGCAGTGGGGTCTGGGTATGAGGCAGGATGGATTTATTTTTGGCCTTTGCTCCCTTGAATAGTCAGTGTTGTAAAATAAGTGCTCTAACTTAGAGTTCAGGATTACCACTATAACCACGTTTCTATTCAGTCCACTCCAAGTGTCCTTTTCTTTCTTTACAACCTTTTCTTTGTTCATGTGTGTGTGTGTGTGTGTGTGTGATTCACTGTCTATAGGACATGTGGCATTTTCTTGAGACTGTTTCAGAAATCTGTAGGTCAGGGATAAATCCATTACATCAGTCTCCCATGAATGAAACAAAAATCATTTAAAGCATTCCAATAAAACAATAACAGTCATAATAATAGCAAAACTGTGTAAAGCAGGTGCCCACATTGTTCTAAGCACTTTACACATATTAACCTTGCTAATCGTCACACTATTCCTATGACGTAAGTACTGTTGTTATCCACTAATGGCAGATGGGGAAACTGAGGCACGAAGCAGTTAAGTAAAAATTGGATAGCTGTGGGGAAGTCCCTGGAAGTCCAGTGGTTAGGACTCTGTGCTTGCACTGCAGGGAGCACGGGTTCGATCCCTGGTCGGGGAACTAAGATCCTGCATGCTGAGTGGTAAGGCCAAAAAAAAAAAAAAAATTGCACAGCTGTCAAGTGAGAAAGTTTGGTATTTGAAAATGAGACCTCTAGTCCAAAAGAGTCTCATGAACGAGTCCTGAGTGGGAAGATGGGGAGCAGTGGGGAGACCAGGTGACAAGGAAGTCCCAGACCTGGGTGACGCCTGTGCCTGATTTACAGGGCTGCCTCCAGATTCCTTTATCTATTCCAGCTCCACCAGCAGGAATAGATGCAGGTTTTGTGGGGATATCAGTTTATATAATTATATATAATCTGGGTGCCCTCTTTTAAAAAACACAAACATATCTTTTGAACATTTTACAAAACCAGATGACCAAATGAATATGTTGCCACGGTGCCTCCCAGGGCTGGAAAGGGGCCCGTGCAAGGGGCGGCTCCGAGGCTGAGGCATCATTAGGTTCGCGGCATGTCTCTCTGCCATGAGGGAGTACATTTGCTCCTCGCCCAGCAGGGCCTTGGAAGCTCATTTAGATGGAAGACTTTCCCTTTTCACTCCCAAACACGAGGCCCTCAGAAGTTGATCTGTCAAGAGTGGTCTAGCACAGACTTTGCCCTGGTTATGTCTTTATGGCCACAACTATCTCTGCTGTGGGAGTGAAAACATTAGGGACGGTGAAACATGTCGGGAGATTAGATCCCACAAGTTCCCTTAAATCTCAACAGTGCTAAATTTCCTCCCTGCGTTACAAAAGTCACACAAGGAAACGAAATCCCAGGATGGACGCTCACCATCAAAATGAGACCCCTCCTCGACTGACAGTCATGGAAAAACCATGGATTAATACTCTTTTCAGGTCACTCAGTTGTGTCTCCGAAGAGGGAACAGTGAAAATACTGCCCAGTCTGTCACTTGAACATTGTTTATATTTGTTGCCAGGATACCGAAGGCTCTTTTAAGCCTTTGGCTAAGAAGAACACCATGCATCTGAACTTGTTCACCTGCACTTAAAGCAAATAATGGCTGAAATGATGGGAAAGCTTCTCCAAACATTTTGAGTGGACCGCAAGGCATTTTTGTGTGTGTCCAGAAATTGTAGCATCCAATATTTGTTGTTCCAATAAATCTCCACCTGCATACCGAAGTGCACATTACACATAATAAAATGAGGCTCTGAAAAGACTGAAGTTAATTATTTTGAGGTAAATCAGACCACCTTTGACCCAAACTCTGAGCTGTAATTTTGTTGCTCAGCTTCTTGGTCCCGAAATTAATGTAAATCTTTACAATCGTAATTTTATTTGCCAACGCCAACCCTCCCACACAGTCTGCAAATGACTGTTCTGAGTCAGAGACTATTCACTTACGACTGTGTTAGATATTTTAAAATGTTCTCGGGAAGGATTCAATCACCTAATCCCAGTCCTTTCACAGATTCTGCTTTATGTAAAAATGATGGACCCAGAGAACATCTAAACTGGAAGGACTTTAGAGGAGAAATTAAGGTTGTGATGTGAAAAGTGACTTGCCCCCGGGTCACTCAGCGACAAAAGCTAAAAGCGCAAAGGAAAGTACTGGCTTCCTTTTAAGGTTTTAATAAAGGGTCACACTTAGAAATCCTTGCTCAGGGTCCAGAAGCGACCCTTTCCCTACCCTCCTGCCTCTGACAGCGTCTGAGTCCTCATGCCCACAGTCTGACACCGGTCTAAAAGAATCATGCCATTTTGAATCCAAGCAGTCAGAATATGATTCAGATAAAAACAAATCAGCTACTCTTACAACAAGATGCATTACATTTTTTTTTTTTTGGATGGATAGACAAGAAACTGTTCATAATGGTTACTTTTGAGGAGGGGGATTAGGGATGGGAGAGGGAGGACAGGGAAATGTTTGCTTTTCATTTTATATCTTTTCTTTACTGTTCAACTTTGATGACCATGTACAGATATTAACTGTGTTGAAAACCTAAAAAACAAATTAGAAATACTATGCTCACGAACTTCACAGGAGAAATGAAATTTACCACAGGAACACGGACGCTTGAAAATCTAGCATCCGGTACAGCAATACTTTAAGATTTTTTCTACTGAAGTGTCCATAATGGCAGAGAAGGCTGAAAGGTTTCCCCCTGGGGTCTGAGGGCAGTGCCAGAAATGGTCCTCTATACACAAGAACTCTCTTTGCAGCTTTAAAACACATTCAAATTGTGCAATAGACTCTCTAACATATCCGCATCTCTTTTAATACAAAAATAATGGCTTAAATGACTTACCATCCACGACAACTGCCCCTGTGGGGAGACACCCCTGGTTTCTTTCTCCAGCGGTTGGAGCACCCGGAGCACACTGCCTTCAGTGACTGAGCGGAGTGGCCCCTGGAATGGGGAGCACGGCTGTGTGCGAGCTGACCTGTATTCTGGCTCTCTCACCTGGAATCAGGCTTCACGGATGCTGTTAGGCTTTGAATAGTAACAAAACAACGGCATAAATTAGGGGGTTGCTAAGATTGTGTACCATCAATGTTCGCATGAGCATAATGGACATAATGAATTCTATAGCACTATCCTGCACAGCTTGGAGAGATTAAAACCACTTTGTCTTTAAATTAAATTTCAAAAATCATTGAACAACAAGAATAGAAAGAGAGAGAGAAAAAAAAACACCTCATCTGTCAGCCACCCAATTGTAGGAAGCACCACTTCTTTCTTTCTGATCATTAATGCTCGGTCCTAGGTTTATTTTAATAGCTGCCAGCTCAGTGAGTCCACATCCATTGTAATAACCATAAAGGGGGCTTGGGTTCTCTTGTATTGTGGTTTGCAGCCCTAAGTGGAGAGCCTCTTATCCCCTTTCAGGAACAAATTCTCTGAAAAAGACCTAAGCTGAAGTTTATTTTATATAAATTCTGCAAAAAATAGTATGTGTAGGCTGTTGCAGAGAAAGAAAAGTGGATTTGAATTCATTTTTAAGTAGTTCTCTGCTTGGGCAGATCTTCATTCAACAAAATGGATGTCTGATTATGAAAAACTCACATCAGAGTGCTTACTAGATGCCGGGCGCCATATTGATTGCTCGACATGCTTTATGTTACTTAACCCTCACTCCCAACACCCCTAGGAAATATGGCTAGCACTATTAAATCCCCACTTTACAGGTGAGGAAACTGAGACCCAGGATAAGTGACTCGCCCAAGGCCATACAGCTAAATCAGCAGCAGAGCCAGGATTCAAATCTAGGTACTTCCGATTCTGGAGTCCCTGAAATCTTAACTGTCTTTTAATGATTATCACAGTTACCATTTATAGAGTGTTTATTATGTATGTTCTATGGTAGGTGCTTTGCATAAATTCTTTAATCCTTGAAACAATCCTCGGAGGCAGGCATTAGTATTATTCTCATTTTATAGATGAGGAAAACTGGGCCTTAGAGAAATTATATAACTTACCCAACAGCAGAGTAAGTGGCAGAATCCAGGCCTGATGCCTGGATTTTTTAACAACTTTATTACCACACCTTTTACATGTAACCACTGTATATATTTAAGGTATACAACTTGACGATTCGATATGTATACATTGTGAAGAGTTCTCAACTAAGCTATACTACAATTAAGGTGCTTGGCCAGGGGGCACATAACAAACTCTACGATCCCCTGGGCACCAGTGCCTGTGATGCAGACCCTGTCTGTGAGTGGCACTTAAACATGCCAGTGTGTGAGATGTTCCTCAGGAATGTTTTACCTGTGCACGTGGACCACCTATCCTATCACTTTCTACTTTGAAATGTTGTGGCTTGACAGCCATGGTGCTTTATTCTTCATACAAATCGCATGTTACAGGTAAGATCCACTGGATTTCTGAGGCCTTATCAAGAGCTACAGAAATTGCAAACACACATGGATCCCAAGTAAGGGTTTATCCAAAAAAAACAAATGTCCTCCATTGACTAGGCTTATTTGCATGTTAGGCAAGATGCAGATGCTCCACTTCCTCTTTGTAAAATGAGTTTTGAGGTCGTGGCAGCTCTCTCCGTAATCTTTAACAGCACTGCCATCTCAGCACCGCGTAACTATGCCAGCTCTAATCCTCTGCTTTGAACAGGATTAAATTAAAATGACTTGAGACAGGTGAAGATAGATGAGGGAAAGCAACTGGACAAAAGTTGCTAGCTGTTACCACCTTATATTTTACAATACTTCTGTTGAAATGAGGTGAAATTCATAGAACCACCATTCTAAAGTGAACAATTCAGCTTATATTTCTTGATTAATAACCACAAGATAGGAAAGGTGGGTACATAGTACTTTTTAGAGAAAGCTCATCAGCTATGACTGTCCGCAGGCAATGGACCAATGGTTTTTTGGATGCTTTGGGTCTGAATTTCACTTTGCTAATGTATTGGGAATGTTGATGGGTCACACGACTGAGCTATTCTTTGCTAAGTGGATGGCTGAAGGTTGGTTTTAGAAGAAAGCTCTTCATCTCAGGAGATACTGTAGCATTTATTAAACATGTAGCATTTTACTCAAACGTAGCACTTACTAAATTATAAAATGTACTTTTATATGAAAATAAACCACAAACAAAATTATATTTCAGGTATTTTTTATTTCTTCAAATTTGTTATTTTATCAGGAGTGACTAAAATAAAAAACATAATTGGGTCCCATCATCGTCATGGAAATGGCTTTAAGAGAAAACTGGTCAGGTGAATATTATTGCTTCCCATTTTCAACCAGTAAATAGTTGCCATTGATAAATAGACAGCCAACAGTCTGTCAGGAATGCTCAAGATATGTTATATAATACAACATGCCTGTTCACAGAAGAAGAAAAACTAGGAAATAACTTATGTGAACTTCTTGATTTCATCATACAAGACAAGCACAAAAGCACCACCCATGCCTCTGAGGACATTGGACCACGCGCCCTTGAAAAAGGCTTTGCCTCCTTCGTCACGAGCAATCTTCCTCCAGCAGTCAAGTGTGCCTGTGTACATGATATCCGCTGCAAAGGACAAAGACAAGGAGCTGGTGACCTGAGGCTGATGAAAAATCCTTAGGTTTAACTAGACTAAACCAGAGCCCCACCTCTAAGAGCTAATGTCAGTTTTTAAAAATCCAACACTGACACATTAGTGTGGGCAATACTGAAATCTTAATCTGGTGACTAGAGAACAACAGAGATACGTAGATTACCCGCTGGTCTTAACCTCTAATACCATGGAAGCCTCTTGGGCATAAGCACCCAAAGGGCCCACTCAAAGGCAACCGTGCAGTAGACAGACCAACCAACCCCATCTGCGATCTCAACAGATTGCCATTTTCAAAGACAGGCATGGCTAGTTTGTGCCCATGCTCCATGCCCACATCTTCGTCTTCTGCTCAAGCGGAACTTACTTCCTTTGCGCCCTGACTGCATCATCATGCGGCGACGCACTGTGTCAAACGGATAGGAAGTCAACCCAGCCACCGCTGTGACGGACTGTGCGATCATCCAGCTGATGAAGATATGCGTATTCTTGGGATCTGGAAGCATTCCTGAGGATAGGAAAGAGACACTTTTACCAGAAAGCGGAGTCCTCCTGACTCATTGTCTGCCACGTCCCCTCATCCCCAACATCTCATCTGTACACAAAGGGCTGTACTGGGTGACCTTGGCTTCCTTCAGCAATTACAAAGAAATCTCTGGCTCCTGGAAAATTAGGATGGCACGACGATCTTATAAATGATCTCATGAGAACACAGTTTTGAAGCACACAGCAAACTTACCCTTCGCAGTGTCATAGATACCGAAGTAGGCAGCTCGGTAGATGATAATACCCTGCACAGACACGTTAAAGCCTTGGTACAGGCCCTTAATCCCGTCAGATTTGTAGATCTTAACCAGGCAGTCACCAAGGCCTCTGAATTCCCTTTCAGCTCCAGCTTTGCCCACATCGGCTGCTAGACGAGTACGGGCAAAGTCAAGAGGGTACACAAAACACAACGATGTGGCCCCAGCGGCACCACCTGATGCCAGATTCCCTGCGAAGTAGCGCCAAAACTGGGTCCTCTTGTCCACACCACCCAGGAAGATCTGCTTGTATTTATCTTTGAAGGCAAAGTTGAGAGCCTGGGTGGGGAAGTATCTGATGACATTGGCCAGGTTACCACGCCAGAAGGACAGGACTCCCTGCTCCTTGGGGATACGAACCACGCAGTCTATGATGCCCTTGTATTGCTTATCTGCAGTGATTTGCTTGCTGGCATGCTGCACCTGACAGACAAGGAGGAGGCCAACAGGGAGAGTTATAACCACGGAGGAGGGAAAAGGGAAGAGAATATATCATCTCAATGGACACACTTAAGGTTAGCTGGCTCCCGCTTTCCCCAGATCTAGTCTTCTATGTCACACAGGCTGGACACCCCCCCCCCCCCCGCAAACCTCTGACGCTGTCACAGGTGGAAGAGGTGATCTGCACCCTTAGAAGCATTAAGCCTCCAACCCTTTGGATGGGGAGGAGGCACCCTCAAGCGGACCCGTGACCTTTAGGCCTGGGAGAAAAGTCATTACCTCAGACCCAGGTTCAGAAGCATCAGGGCGAGGCCCACGTCGGGCGCAGTCACCTTGGTGACCGTGGCCTACGCCTCAGGGTCCCCGGAGCGGCTTCCCTCCCGCTCTGGCCCCCCTCCTCTCCTGGAGGTGACCCGTGGGCCACCACCCCTACGCCCGTGCAGGCGCGCCCTCTAGAGCCGGAGCGGGAGAGCGCGCCGCGCAGGACGCCAAGCCGCGGGGACGCGCCGGCGGCTGCGCGGGGGAGGACGCAGAAGGGACACGCGCTTCCCGGCGCCGGCTTCCGGCCCGGCTAGGTCGGAGCGCGGCGGCCGGCTGCGAGGCAGCTCCACCGGCCGCACGGCCTCCACGGGGCTGCTATCTCCTTGCCGCGACCTTGAGGTCTTCGGTAAGGGCAGGTGTCCCTCTTTTCAGTGCCGGCTTGCAGGCTTAGCCCTTGACCTCCAGGCCCGGGAGCCAGTCACCCCCGGGCTGTCCCATCCGAATTCGCTGCCTCCGGGATGCCCAGGCCCTGGGTTTCCTCCCCCGACCCTCCGCCCCTGACCCTTTCCTAGATCCTGAACTTCAGGTCACTAAAGCATCTCCCTCAAGTCTGCCTTTTGGTCCGACCCTGCGGCCACCCCTGCTCCCACGCTGCCACTTCCCTGGACTGGTCCGGAGGGTTCGTTCTCCCCAGGCCCTGGGGCACCGCTTCCCGCGCGACCCCCTCCCCCCACTTCCTGATCGGGCTCTCGGATTCCGGGACGTACCTGCAGCAGCAGCTTGACCCGCTCGATGGGCGCTACGGCGGTCTTGGAGATGGCCGCGGCCACTCCACCTGCCAGGAAGTCCTTGGCGAAGGACACGGCGGCATCTGTCATGTTGGAAGGAAAGAGGAGGCGGGCGACTGCGGGAACAGCGAGGAACCGGCTTGGACTCCGGGGCTCTGGGGCGGAGCGAAGCAAATGGCCGATTTATATAGGGGAGGCCGGCGCCCGGGCGGCCGGCGTCGGGGGCGGGCGCCGGGGCCGCTGAATGGCTCAGCGCGCGGAGGGAGGAGCCGTGGAGTCGGGCACCGGCCGCCCTCGGCGTCGCCCCGGCTCGCCCGCAGCGCCTGACCCGGCCCGAGGAAGGGGCGGCCCCAGAGAGTACCCGGCCCGGACGCGGGACCCTGGGGGAGGCCTGGGGGCGCGGAGGGAGCGAGAGGTCACGACGCGCCCGGACAAGGGTGAGGCGCGATATTTAAGGGGACTCCAAAGAACAGACAAACATCCCCCTCCCAAACTTGGTAGTCAAGACAAATAATATTTAATGCAATATTTTAAAAAAAGATTCGTGTAGGCAAAGTATGGCGCTCTGGCCGGTCGCCTGTTTTTGTAAATAAAGTTTACTTGGAGCCCCAGGGCTGGAATGAAGGTGAGGCAAGTGAGGCAGGACCCTACAAGTGCAAGATGGGAGCCTGTCTTTATTATAAATTTCGAAACGTTGTTCATCATGGATTTTTGTATTCCTTTTGATATTTAAAAATAGTGCATTAAAATAATCATTCGTCTTGATTACTGAGCTGTTTAGCTCCCGCTTACATTTGGTGCCAAGGCAAGTGCCTCACTGTTCTCACCCTAGACCTAGCACTGCCCTGGAGCTTGACGGGTGAAGCTATAGAGGAAACTGGGGAACAGCAGACCTGGGACACTGTCAGCGTGCCCCAGACCCCGGTTTGCAAATGCAGTTTAACAGAGATCTTGCCGGGAATTGGCAGAGGAGAATCCAAAGAACTCGGTAGGGGGTGGGGAAATTATTTTAGCCAGAAGCCAAAGATAGAGGTTATACCGTTAAGGTTAAGAGGTTGTGTGAATTAGATTGGTATTTGGGGTCCTGGACCCCAGGTAAAGTGCTCTTGAATTGAGTAGATTCCTGAACTCCAGAAAGGTTTAGAGGAATCAGTAGAACTAGATTGACACCCATTGTGTCAAGGGACAAGTGCTTACTGAGTCCCTTAATCTCTGCACTGGGGGAGCATTTGCCACACATGTCCTTAAAAACCTACTTGTTAGCTTGAGTACACTCCCTCAGATTCAGAACAGGAGCTGAGAGTGTCATCACAAATCCTGTGTAAGTAATGACAACCATGTTTATAAAAGTAAGGATAACTGTTGAAAACTCCAACTGCAGCTGAGCCCTAGGTACCCAGCACACTGGAAACATAGGTGGCATATCCCTCACTTTACTATCTTGCCCTCTCCCACCTTCTCCAGATCTGCCCATTAAAGGACCCAATTCTAGGATTCCTCCAGGAATGTCAGGTCCTTCCTCTAAGAATACTTTGCAATTTCTTAGTCTTCCCAAGAACCCCAGCAATCTGAAGTGTTGAGCACACACAGCAAGTGTTCAAAGAAGAGAAATTTTCACTCCAGCTTTGTTGATCCTGGGGGCTATCTTTGACCTGTATTCTCGAGAGGCCGCTATGCTCTTGTTAGCTGATTATAATAGAAATGCAGCTGGATACAGAAATGACCTTGCTGTGCAATTTCAGTGACAGAGTGTGTTCTCTGAAAGCGGTAGCCAATCCTCTACCTCTACTGGTGAGAGAATGAACAGCTAAAACAAAAAATCTCTGGAGCATTTTGTTTAGAGGGAGGTGGGTTTTAGAATGCATTTCAAAATACAATTCAAAACCTTTCTAGTCTGAACTCTTGACATTCTGATGAATGCATTTTTATTCAAATATTAATTACTCTGACCCACCTTACCATCACTTATGTACCTTTTTCTACCTTTCATTGGCCACATCTGCTCCTCCCTTTGAGCATGATGTCCCTACCATATTCTAGTCCAAAGGTCTTTTACTGTTTCAAGCACCTCCACATTTATTGTTCTGTTAGATTTCTCTCTCTCCACAAAAAGATGATCAAATAATTACATAGAATTTGTCCCTTTTCAGTCTTTGGGTGCTTAAGTGTAGTTTTACTGAAGATGAAATACATTTAAAAGCGAGTCCATGTCATGACTTGGTATTTTGCTAAATCTACTGTGAGCTGGAGCTCTCCTGGTTGCCAATGACCAGGTGTACCTCAAGGAGTCAGATGTTCTCAAAAGTGTCAAGGTCATGAAAGACAAAGACTGAGGAACTGTCACAGATTAAAGGAGACTAAGGAGAATGACAGGTTAATGCAATGTGTGATACTGGATTGGATCCTGGACCAGAAAAAGGACATTGATGGTACTATTGAAATTTGGATACATATCTGTAGATTAGTTAATAATAGTCTACCAATAGTACTTTTAGTTACAGCGGTTACGTAAGATGTTAACATTTGGAGCAGCTGAGTGAAGGATACATGGAAATTCTTTATACTGGTTTTTTGGGGGCAACATTTTTATTTCTGAAAGTTAAAAAAATGAAAAAGTCAAAAGAAAAAAAAGGAAAAAAAAAAAAGAAACCAGTAGCAAGAGTCCAGGGAAATAGAGACTAATGTCAATGATAATGATGTTGATAATGATATATGGCTAGTCAATTCATCAAAAACAAATTCCTCCAGTGAGATATAGTGGGAGCTCTGTGTTAGTAACTGTTGTGTTCTGGAAGTTGTGTAGAATACATGTATAATTAAGAAAGAGAAACTAAAGCTAAGGCAGTGCCTAGTAACTCTCAGAAAAAACAAGGAAGAGGGTCAGAAATGATACTTAAGGCCTCAGTTATCTATGTACTAACACACCCAGAGTATGGGTAATAAAGTGAATGTAAAATGTCAATACAAGCAAGAAAACACAACTTTATAGGTATTGTTCAAACTTGATGGACTGGGACTTCTGACTGGCATCAGGAAAAGGAAGGGTAAACCTGGTTCAGAGAGATACCATATAGAAGGAGAACAATTCACTGGTGGGAGGGTGAAAAGCATTCCATGAAAATGAAAGGGAGAGATGAAAGTGATTGTCATTGTGGAAGCATACCTAGAGATTGCCTAGATAGATAAAAGCTATGAATAGTACTTCATAAAGCCATCACCTAGACTAGAAATGTTGATCAGGGACAAAAGCCATCTGAATATCTGCTGTAGGTTTCATTATTCTGATAGCAACACACTGGATAAATTCTTTACTCTCTTGCTGATAATTACACTTCTCAGAACACTGAAGAGCAATGAGGTAAATTGCTAAACTAGGCTTAATCCTGATAATAAATAAGGAAGATCTGGTTAGCAAAGTAAAAGTGACAAGAATCTAAGGGAAACTGACCAAGACTGACTGGTCTGGATCTGTCAAACAAAAGAATGCTCGGCATAGTCAGATAGGTTAACTAACCTGTGGAGTGTGTGTGTGTTAGACTTCAGAAGGACCAGAGAAAAGGTAAATATGATCTCTTGGCCAAGCTCCAAACAGAAAGATAGCTCAGGAGGGTGAGAGATTCCCAAGATAAAATTCAGACCTGTACAATTTGGAAAAATTCCAGTGAGAAATTCAAAAGGGAGAGATATCTAATAAATTAAATGCCCTTCCAGGTTATCCTCTGATGAGCTCAAATGTTTAAAGTACATATATAGATGACACAGTGAGGGCTAGACTTCCAAGGGCAAAGACCAAAGAGTATCACAAACCTCTAGGAACTGAGTCAGAAGGGCTAAAGTCCAGAATAAACTCAGGCTTAGAAAATGGGAAGGACCACAATAAAAGTTTCTAATGCTCTATTTAGTGCAGGACATTTAAGGATAAGGAGCTAGAGCATGTGTGAAAAAGAACTGAGGGTCTTACTTGACTGTGAGTTGGCAATGCCAAAAAATGCTAATGAGTCTTGAGTTGGGTCAAGATGATGGTCATGAACAGATCGGGGGACTTTTAGTCCCATTGGGGCCTCTGCTGGTCCACCCATAGAGCTTTTTTTTTCCCCCCCAAGTTTTTGTTTTTTTAACTTTTTATTTTATATTGGAGTACAGTTGATTAACAATGTTGTGTTAGTTTCAGGTGTACAACAAAGTGATTCAGTTATACATATACATGTATCTATTCTTTTTCAAATTTTTTTCCCAGTTAGTTTGTTACAGACTATTGAGCAGACTTCCCTGTGCTATACAGTAGGTCCTTGTTGGTTATCCATTTTATTTTATTGTATATATATATATATATATTTTTTTTTTGTATATATATTTTTAAACATCTTTATTGGAGTATAATTGCTTTACAATGGTGTGTTAGTTTCTGCTTTATAACAAAGTGAATCAGCTGTACATATACATATATCCCCATATCTCCTCCCTCTTTCGTCTCCCTCCCACCCTCCCTATCCCACCCCTCTAGGTGGTCACAGAGCACCGAGCTGATCTCCCTGTGCTATGTGGCTGCTTCCCACTAGCTACCTATTTTACATTTGGTAGTGTATATATGTCCATGCCGCTCTCTCACTTCGTCCCAGCTTACCCTTCCCCCTCCCCGTGTCCTCAAGTCCATTCTCTGCCCATAGAGCTTTGTGCTTACTTCTGGATGCCATGTTTAAGAGGACATTAACAAACTGGAACATATTCAAAGAATGCAGTCAGGAAAGTGAAGTACCTGCAAATCATGTCATATGAGAAATGGCTGAATGAATGAGAGAGATTTAACTGGGGAAGAGCTTTGGGTGAAGGAGGGCCATCATGACTGTTTTCATAATTGAAGGGCTGTCAGGTGGAAGAGAATAAGACATTCTATATGGAATCAACACCAGCTGGTAGAAGTGTCACGAAGGTAGACTTCAGCTGAACAAGAGACAACTTTCTAAAATATGAGCTGCTTGGGAATTCCCTGGTGGTCCAGTGGTTAGGACTCTCTGCTTTCTCTGCTGGGGCCCTGGGCTCAATCCCTGGTTGGGGAACCAAGATCCTGCAAGCCGCATGGTGTGGCAAAAAAACAAAACAAAACAGACAAACAAACAAAAGAGCAACTTAAAGGTGGAATGGGTTGTTTTACGATGTGGGGAACTTCTTGTCACTGGAAATGTTAAGAGTTGGGGTAAAATGGCCACTTGTTAGGGACACTGAAGACGAGATTACTGTGTTGGCTGGGAAGAGAGTTCTGCACCCATCTAATTCTAAGATTCTGTGGCTCTATTCCTTTGTATGTATAAGATTGAATGGATTGAGCATCTGAGTTTGGGAATCTGGGACAAAGTAAGAGAGAGGTAATTTGGCCCAGTGGTCAAGAGGGTGGGCTCTGCAGCCAAACTGCTAGAGTTCAGATACTGGCTCTGCCACTTGCTGTCAGGCCTTGGGTAAGTTGCTTAACCTCTCGAGACTTCCATGACTTCAGGTGTAAAATGGGAATGATAATGGTACCTCTACCTTGAAGGACTATAGGGACAATTAAATGAGATAATATATGCATAAACAGTCTAGTACATAGTAAGCATTCAATACATGTTAGATTTTATTAATACTAAGAAAAATACTGGGCTTCCCTGGTGGCACAGTGGTTAAGAATCTGCCTGCCAATGCAGGGGACACGGGTTCGAGCCCTGGTCTGGGAAGACCCCATATGCCGCGGAGCAACTAAGCCCATGTGCTACAACTACTGAGCCTGCGCTCTAGAGCCTGTGAGCCACAACTACTGAAGCCCACGTGCCTAGAGCCCGTGCTCTGCAACAAGAGAAGCCACCGCAATGAGAAGCCCACGCACCGCAACAAAGAGTAGCCCCCGCTCGCCGCAGCTAGAAAAATCCTGCGTGCAGCAACCAAGACCCAACGCAGCAAAAAATAAATAAAATAGATAAATTTATTTTAAAAATTAAAAATATATATATTGCATCACACATCTTTACAATCCTAAAGTACTTAGCCCAGTTTGGTGGTGCCCACTGCCAGCCATAAGGTGGAAAAGCAGAACACTTCCTTCATACCTCTGAGAAAATGCAAAGAGCTGGAAGTTCATTTCAGGAACAGAACTAGAGTTTTAAAATAATTTTTTGCAGCTTTCAGAATTTTTTAAGAAGTTGTTCACCTCAAGGAAAATCAAGAGTAATTAACATGAGCGATTCACTCTGGGTTAAGAATTTGCTACCCTCTAAACTCTAACAGATTGGGTTACAGATGAGATTTTCATGTGTGTATTAACTGCTCTTCCCCATAAAACACAGTCTGCCCAGCGGTTGGAAAAATGAGTTATTTTGATATATTTCAATAGGACAGGTTTCTGAGAGTTTAAAGGTTTTGGCCAGTATATATAGATAGCCATAGTTTTACAACTCAGATTAGTAATAAATGACCAACATCATTTTTCTTTGGAAAATAAATTTAATAGGGAAAAATACTTTCAACATACTGCAAGTCTCTCTCTCTCTGTGTATAAATTAACAACTTAATATTAGATAGTTTTTTAATGCATAGGTAGGCACTATTCAAAAGGTACAGTTACATAAACTTGACATAGAATCCCTAAGGTGGAATAAACCCGAAATTTGATTTTAAAAAATCTAGGAGAGATGATTAGACTGAAGTGTTTTTTGTTTAGTTACATTTTGTGTGTGTGTGTGTGTGTGTGTGTGTACGTCCAATGTTCTATTTGATCCTTTCTAGGCAACTGGGACATGTTGTGAGAATAAGTTGACTAAATAATTTATTTTCAGGGTAGGCTTGTAAAGCAAGTAAAAAAGGCAGAGAATTCAGGCCACTTGAACTATACATGACTTCAACTGAAAGAAGGTCTTCTGGGGCATGATGAAGCAGTCATGGTATAAACTACCTTCCAGAAACACAAGATTCTAAGCCTAGGATGCTTCAAATTAAATAAAGAAGGATGGTTCTACTATGACAGTGGTAACTTTTGTTTTTTGTTTTTTTGTAATTTATTTTTTTTCTCAGTTTCCACATTTTTATTTTTTATTTTTATTTTTTCACACACACACACACTGTATTTTATTTTTACAAGAGATAAACTGACACCAAGCATTGTAAATGGATGACCACAACAAAAGCAACAGTGATTTCAATTACCACACACGAAACACACTCATACTATGTCATAATATTGACATTCAGTCCAGTAATCCTCCACTGTAACAGCTCCTTTACTTTGCAGTGAAAACTGATTTGTATATTTTTTGCCTCTGAGTCCTTGTGGGATTTTTTTTTTATTCAAACAGAAAGTCACAAAAATTATAATCATCCTCATCAGTTCACTCAGTCCCATGTAATTAATTTTTTTTCATCTTGATCTTTTGTTAGCACTTTTATGAATTCATCAGTTTTCCATTAGAGTTCTGAAAATGCTTATTCATTCAGTTCAGCAGTATAGTCAGTTACCAGAAACCTGTACTTGTCAGTCTTTTCCATGAATTCCTTGAAGATGAAACCCTTTTATAGGAACATTTTTGCAAAAGCATCAGAGTACACCCAGAACTGTCTGTAAATGACAGAAGACTTAAAAATGACCACGGTTAAAGATCTGATGAAAGTTCATAATAATGCAATTGACAAGGAAATTTAGTTATTTCTGAGATATACATATTAAGGTAATAACTAGAATTATGACTTATAACATTATACCAGAACATATAAGATTTTTAGAAATTTCATGTAATGTCTGAAACATTTATATTAACATATTTCCATACAAATAACCCAAAGAAAGTTTAGTATTAGTTGTTTTTTTGGTTTGTTTGTTTTTTTATACTGCAGGTTATTATTAGTCATCAATTTTATACACATCAGTGTATACATGTCAATCCCAATCGCCCAATTCAGCACACCACCATCCCCACCCCACCGTGGTTTTCCCCCCTTGGTGTCCATACGTTTGTTCTCTACATCTGTGTCTCAACTTCTGCCCTGCAAACTGGTTCATCTGTACCATTTTTCTAGGTTCCACATACATGCGTTAATATACGATATTTGTTTTTCTCTTTCTGACTTACTTCACTCTGTATGACAGTCTCTAGATCCATCCACGTCTCAACAAATGACTCAATTTCGTTCCTTTTTATGGCTGAGTAATATTCCATTGTATATATGTACCACTACTTCTTTATCCATTCGTCTGTCGATGGGCATTTAGGTTGCTTCCATGACCTGGCTATTGTAAATAGTGCTGCAATGAACATTGGGGTGCATGTGTCTTTTTGAATTATGGTTTTCTCTGGGTATATGCCCAGTAGTGGGATTACTGGATCATACGTAATTCTATTTTTAGTTTTTTAAGGAACCTCCATACTGTTCTCCATAGTGGCTGTATCAATTTACATTCCCACCAACAGTACAAGAGGGTTCCCTTTTCTCTACACCCTCTCCAGCATTTGTTGTTTGTAGATTTTCTGATGATACCCATTCTAACTGGTGTGAGGTGATACCTCATTGTAGTTTTGATTTGCATTTCTCTAATAATTAGTGATGTTGGGCAGCTTTTCATGTGCTTCTTGGCCATCTGTATGTCTTCTTTGGAGAAATGTCTATTTAGGTCTTCTGCCCAGTTTTGGATTGGGTTGTTTGTTTCTTTAATATTGAGCTGCATGAGTTGTTTATATATTTTGGAGATTAATCCTTTATCTGTTGATTCGTTTGCAAATATTTTCTCCCATTCAGAGGGTTGTCTTTTCGTCTTGTTTATGGTTTCCTTTGCTGTGCAAAAGCTTTGAAGTTTCATTAGGTCCCATTTGTTTATTTTTGTTTTTATTTCCATTACTCTAGGAGGTGGATCAAAAAAGATCTTGCTGTGATTTATGTCAAAGAGTGTTCTTCCTATGTTTTCCTCTAAGAGTTTTATAGTGTCCAGTCTTACATTTAGGTCTCGAATCCATTTTGAGTTTATTTTTGTGTATGGTGTTAGGGAGTGTTCTAATTTCATACTTTTACATGTGCTGTCCAGTTTTCCCAGCACCACTTATTGAAGAGACTGTCTTTTCTCCATTGTATATCTTTGCCTCCTTTGTCATAGATTAGTTGACCATAGGTGCGTGGGTTTATCTCTGGGCTTTCTATCCTGTTCCATTGATCTATATTTCTGTTTTTGTGCCAGTACCATATTGTCTTGATTAATGTAGCTTTGTAGTATAGTCTGAAGTCAGGGAGTCTGATTCCTCCAGCTCTGTTTTTTTCCCTCAAGACTGCTTTGGCTATTCAGGGTCTTTTGTGTCTCCATGCAAATTTTAAGATGATTTGTTCTAGTTCCGTAAAAAATGCCATTGGTAATTTGATAGGGATTGCATTGAATCTGTAGATTGCTTTGGGTAGTGTAGTCATTTCCACAATATTGATTCTTCCAATCCAAGAACATGGTATATCTCTCCATCTGTTAGTATCATCTTTAATTTCTTTCATCAGTGTCTTATAGTTTTCTGCATATGGGTCTTTTGTCTCCCTAGGTAGGTTTATTCCTAGGTATTTTATTCTTTTTGTTGCAATGGTAAATGGGAGTGTTTCCATAATTTCTCTTTCAGATTTTTCATCATTAGTGTGTAGGAATGGAAGAGATTTCTGTGCATTAATTTTGTATCCTGCAACTTTACCAAATTCATTGATTAGCTCTAGAAGTTTTCTGGTGGCATTTTTAGGATTCTCTACATATAGTATCATGTCATCTGCAAACAGTGACAGTTTTACTTCTTCTTTTCCAATTTGTATTCCTTTTATTTCTTTTTCTTCTCTGATTGCCGTGGCTAGGACTTCTAGAACTATGTTGAAAAATAGTGGTGAGAGTGGACATCCTTGTCTCGTTCCTGATCTTAGAGGAAATGCTTTCAGTTTTTCACCGTTGAGAATGATGTTTGCTGTGGGTTTGTCATATATGGCCTTTATTATGTTGAGGTAGGTTCCCTCTATGCCCACTTTCTGGAGAGTTTTTATGATAAATGGGTGTTGAATTTTGTCAAAAGCTTTTTCTGCATCTATTGAGATGATCATATGGTTTTTATTCTTCAATTTGTTAATATGGTGTATCACATTGATTGATTTGCGTATACTGAAGAATCCTTGCATCCCTGAGATAAATCTCACTTGATCGTGGTGTATGATCCTTTTAATGTGTTGTTGGATTCTGTTTGCTAGTATTTTGTTGAGGATTTTTGCATCTATATTCATCAGTGATACTGGTCTGTAATTTTCTTTTTTTGTAGTATCTTTGTCTGGTTTTAGTATCAGGGTGATGCTGGCCTCATCGAATGAGTTTGGGAGTGTTCCTTCCTCTGCAATTTTTTGGAAGAGTTTGAGAAGGATGGGTGTTAGCTCTTCTCTAAATATTTGATAGAATTCACCTGTGAAGCCATCTGGTCCTGGACTTTTGTTTGTTGGAAGATTTTTAATCACAGTTTCAATTTCATTACTTGTGATGGTCTGTTCATATTTTCTGTTTCTTCCTGGTTCAGTCTTGGAAGGTTATACCTTTCTAAGAATTTGTCCATTTCTTCCAGGTTGTCCATTTTATTGGCATATGGTTGCTTGTAGTAGTCTCTTAGGATGCTTTGTATTTCTGCAGTGTCTGTGGTAACTTCTCCTTTTTCATTTCTAATTTTATTGATTTGAGTCCTCTCCCTCTTTTTCTTGATGAGTCTGGCTAATGGTTTATCAATTTTGTTTATCTTCTCAAAGAACCAGCTTTTAATTTTATTGATCTTTGCTATTGTTTTCTTTGTTTCTATTCCATTTATTTCTGCTCTGATCTTTATGATTTCTTTTCTTCTACTAACTTTGGGTTTTGTTTGTTCTTCTTTCTGTAGTTCCTTTAGGTGTAAGGTTAGATTCTTTATTTGAGATTTTTCTTGTTTCTTGAGGTAGGCTTGTATTGCTATAAACTTCCCTCTTAGCACTGCTTTTGCTGCATCCCAGAGGTTTTGGATCGTTATGTTTTCATTGTCATTTGTCTTTAGGTATTTTTTGATTTCCTCTCTGATTTCTTCAGTGATCTCTTGGTTATTTACTAACATATTGTTTAGTCTCCATGTATTTGTGTTTTTTACGTTTTTTTCCTTGTAATTGATTTCTAATCTCATAGCATTGTGGTCAGAAAAGATGCTTGATATGATTTCAATTTTCTGAAATTTACTGAGGCTTGATTTGTGACCCAAGATGTGATCTATCTCGGAGAATGTTCCATGCGCACTTGAGAAGAAAGTGTAATCTGCTGTTTTTGGATGGAATGTCATATAAATATCAATTAAATCTATCTGGTCTATTGTGTCATTTAAAGCTTCTGTTTCCTTATTTATTTTCATTTTGGATGACCTGTCCATTGGTGTAAGTGAGGTGTTAAAGTCTCCCACTATTATTGTGTTACTGTCGATTTCCTCTTTTATAGCTGTTAGCAGTTGCCTTATGTATTGAGTTGCTTCTATGTTGGGTGCATATATATTTATAATTCTTATATCTTCTTCTTGGATTGATTATTATGTAGTGTCCTTCCTTGTCTCTTGTAAAATTCTTTATTTTAAAGTCTATTTTACCTGATATGAGTATTGCTACTCCAGCTTTCTTTTGATTTCCATTTGCATGGAATATCTTTTTCCATCCCCTCACTTTCAGTCTGTATGTGTCCCTAGGTCTGAAGTGGGTCTCTTGTAGACAGCATATATATGGGTCTTGTTTTTGTATCCATTCAGCGAGCCTGTGTCTTTTGGTTGGAGCATTTAATCCATTCATGTTTAAGGTAATTATCAATATGTATGTTCCTATTACTGTTTTCTTAATTTTTATGGGTTTGTTTTTGTAGGTCCTTTTCTTCTCTTGTGTTTCCCACTTAGAGAAGTTCCTTTAGCATTTGTTGTAGAGCTGGTTTGGTGGTGCTGAATTCTCTTAGCTTTTGCTTGTCTGTAAAGCTTTTGATTTCTCTGTCGAATCTGAATGAGATCCTTGCCGGGTAGAGTAATCTTGGTTGTAGGTTCTTCCCTTTCATCACTTTAAGTATATCATGCCACTCCCTTCTGGCTTGTAGAGTTTCTGCTGAGAAATCAGCTGTTAACCTTATGGGAGTTCCCTTGTATGTTATTTGTCGTTTTTCCCTTGCTGCTTTCAATCATTTTTCTTTGTCTTTAATTTTTGCCACTTTGATTACTATGTGTCTCGGCGTGTTTCTCCTTGGGTTTATCCTGTATGGGACTCTCTGCGCTTCCTGGACTTGGGTGGCTATTTCCTTTCCCATGTTAGGGAAGTTTTCGACTATAATCTCTTCAAATATTTTCTCTGGTCCTTTCTCTCTCTCTTCTCCTTCTGGGACCCCTATAATGCGAATGTTGTTGCGTTTAATGTTCTCCCAGAGGTCTCTTAGGCTGTCTTCATTTCTTTTCATTCTTTTTTCTTTAGTCTGTTCCGCAGCAGTGAATTCCATCATTCTGTCTTCCAGGTCACTTATCCGTTCTTCTGCCTCAGTTATTCTGCTATTGATTCCTTCTAGTGTATTTTTCATTTCAGTTATTGTATTGTTCATCTCTGTTTGTCTGTTCTTTAATTCTTCTAGGTCTTTGTTATACATTTCTTGCATCTTCTTGATCTTTGCCTCCATTCTTTTTCCGAGGTCCTGGATCATCTTCACTATCATAATTCTGAATTCTTTTTCTGGAAGGTTGCCTATCTCCACTTCATTTCATTGTTTTTCTGGGGTTTTATCTTGTTCCTTCATCTGGTATATAGCCCTCTGCCTTTTCATCTTGTCTGTCTTTCTGTGAATGTGGTTTTTGTTCCACAGGCTGCAGGATTGTAGTTCTTCTTGCTTCTGCTGTCTGCCGTCTGGTGGATGAGGCTATCTAAGAGGCTTGATGAGAGGGACTGGTGGTGGGTAGAGCTGACTGTTGCTCTGGTGAGCAGAGCTCAGTAAAACGTTAATCCACTTGACTGTTGATCAGTGGGGCTGGGTTCCCTCCCTGTTGGTTGTTTGGCCTGAGGCAACCCAACACTGGAGCCTACCTGGGCTGTTTGGTGGGGCTAATGACAGACTCTGGGAGGGCTCACACCAAGGAGTACTTCCCAGAACTTCTCCTGCCAGTGTCCTTGTCCCCACGGTGAAACAGAGCCACTCTCCGCCTCTGCAGGAGACCCTCCAACACTGGCAGGTAGGTCTGGTTCAGTCTCTCCCGGGGTCACTGCTCCTTCCCCTGGGTCCCGATTCACACACTACTTTGTGTGTGCCCTCCACGAGTGGAGTCTCTGTTTCTCCCAGTCCTGTCAAAGTCCTGCAATCAATTCCCACTAGGCTTCAAAGTCTGATTCTCTAGGAATTCCTCCTCCCATTGCCGGACCCTCAGGTTGGGAAGCCTGTTGTGGGGCTCAGAACCTCCACTCCAGTGGGTGGACTTCTGTGGTATAAGTGCTCACCAGTCTGTGAGTCACCCACCCACCAGTTATGGGATTTGATTTTACTGTGATTGTGCCCCTCATACCATCTCATTGTGGCTTCTCCTTTGTCTTTGGATGTGGGGTATCTTTTTTGGTGAGTTCCAGTGTCTTCCTTTCGATGACTGTCCAGCAGCTTGTTGTGATTCTGGTGTTCTCGTAAGAGGGAGTGAGAGCACATCCTTCTACTCCGCCATCTTGTTTTCCTCCTCGACAGTGGTAACTTTTAAATGTTAAATGTTTTCATTTAGTTTCTGATAAGGCATAATTTACACCACGGTGTGTGCACTCAGAAGTCAGCAAAGATTATGAGTTCCAGGACTGTATCAGGAATTCACTCCAGGAAGCCTGGAGTGAATCTGGGTGAAACTAGGCTGCTGTGGGTTGGTGTAAGCTGTGAGCCTGTGGCGGAGCTCCTGGCGTGGTATCTGCCCAGCCACTTCAACTACATGTTGCTCTGAAGAGTCATGGCAATGCCCTTTCTTTGGTGTTGTGTAAATTGCCTACTTACATTCAGAGTGTAGATTGCACATTTCACTACTGCTAGGTTTTGTTGTAAAATCTGGTGGAATGCCATCCTGCGACGGTCATGTTGGGAAACCCTCAGTGGCGTAGGTGTTTACAGGGCCATCAGTTTGGAGCTCAGGTATGGCCGAATCTTCTCATTTCCAAGAGCAGCAGACAGGAGCACCCTCTTGTCACTCCACGCGTGCACAATTCTGAGGCTACATTTCTCTCTGATTGCAACACACCTTCAGTCAGTGCACTTCTAGCTCCATTCAGTTTTAAAGAGTTGGTTTTTTAGACTTTAGTTGTCCAGTTTTGAAAAACTTCTTTAATTCCCGTAATTCCTGGGGCTTCAAACTCTGATCCACCCCTGGGGTCAATTTATAGCTCAGAGGAGACACGATGTAGCCATTTTGGTAAAGACAGATTCTCTTGCAAAACTCAAAGGTGCCAAACATAACTCCAAAATATGGAACTATCTGTTTAAAAAGAAAATGAAAATCATGTTAAAATCTTAAAAGAAAACATCAGTGCGTCTGCAATCAACTTGGATCAGGGTAAACTAAGATAAAGGCTGTAGACAATACAACATGGTCATTCTTTTTTGGAATCAGGGAAGATGGCAAAATGCAAGCTGGCCCAGTGAGTGTTGGGGAGAGGAATGGCAGAACCATTGAAGGCCACGCCCTGGGGAAGCCTGGGTCTGGGTTGATATGCATGTAGGCAGCCTGACACTGCCTGTCAACATATGCTTGTCCTTTTTTTGGCTGCGCCTCGCGGCTTGCAGGATCTTAGTTCCCCAACCAAGGATCAAACTTGGGCCCAGCAGTGAAAGCACCGAGTCCTAACCACTGGACAGCTGGGGAATTCCCAACATGTGCTTGTCTTGATTGGAATCAGGAATCACTTGGCATCAAGGTTAGTCCAAGGTTAGTCCACAGTTCTTAACTTTTTTTTTTTTTGGTCATGGAGTTCTTTGGGAAAATGATGAAAGTTATGGATCCTCTCCGCAGAGGGATGCACAGATGCCCATATAGACATATTTTTGCATGCAATTTTAGGATAGGGGGTTAAGTTCCCTTTGGAGTCCATGAACCTACATGTTGGGAACCTTTACACTAAATGCTCAGCTCCTCTGGGATGGGGTGTCAGATGCCCCAACACTGCACAGGGTCCCCACTCTTCAGGGCTGACAACCAGCCTGCATTGTGCTAGAGGAGATGTTTCTATGCAAACTGTAGGGGGAGCAGCAAAGGCACAGAACAGGGTAGAAGTGAAAGAGGCAGAAAAGCAGTAGACTCACCACTCCTCTCACCTTCAGTAAGTTGGCTGCCAATCCATTCCAGAGCCCCAGGACCCCTTGGGCTTTCACTATCTGCCGGAAGCAGTCCACTGCTCCTGAGAAATGGACATCTACTCCTCCACAGTGGGGAAGGTAGGGGCTCTGAGCCTGGCAGGAAACAGAAGATGGGATGAGGTGATTTAGTCACTGGGAAATAACGGTTCTAGTCAAGTAGCCAAGGTCTCAAGTCTGGGCTCTGGATGCAATGTCCTGGCCAAGATGATGATAAAGAATGGTTGCCTCGGGGCTCTACCTGTTCCGTGGGCTTAGAATGAATATTAGCATGCAGTAAAGCCATGACACCCCATTCACATATTTGTGGCTATTTTTTCTTGGAAGGAAGCAGCCATTTGGGATGGACTCAACTTCACACTTAACATTGCCTCCCAAACTATGCCCTTTGGATGTGGTAGACACCTCTCAGGCCCTTCATCTTTTTTAAGTGCCTTCTGTTTCCTTGTCTTAACTGATTCCTCCTCTGTGAAGTTCTCAAGTGGGGGCTGCTCATCTCCCCACATCACAGATGTCCCAGGCTGGGGAGCAGAGGGCAGGGCATTCTTCCAGCTCCCTCTTTCTGTTCCCAGACCCTGACTCTGCTGCTCTCATGCCAAAAGCTCTCAGCTGGGGCTCGTGCCACTGAACCACACTCCTGGTCCCTGCTCTGAGCTACTGGCCTCCTGGCCACTCTTCCACATTCACTGAGGCCTGTGACACCTGGTAGCTCCCCATCTTCCACACTCACCACCGTCATAGGGAACTTCGGCATCTGTAGTCACAGGCCATCCCATACCTAGTTTCTGGACCTCGGCTTCAGTGATCCTCACCTTTACACCCCTTTGGCCACCCCATGGATTTCATCATCACCCCCAGTACCATCCTGACTGACCACCAAAATGCCCCATCTTTGAAAGTAACTCTTTTGTCCTTTAGAAAAACAATTTTACGATCAGATGAAATAACTTTTCAGTATACCATCTATATGCAAATGGACTCTATTTGTTCACTGTGAGGGGGACAGCCCCTCATAGCTGGCTTTCAGAAATGGTGACAAGTTTACCTCAAGCTACGCACCTACTTTGGTTCGTTTCTGAAATGTCTAGCTGAGGCTAGTATAGCATTTTTTTGCAATGGAATCAAGCTCTTCCATGTGGGAGAGGCAGTAGAGTATAAGAGTCGGAAAAGCATAAACTCTGGAGTCAGACAGGCTGGGTTCTAGCCCACGGCTGCCCCACTTACTTACTGGCCATGTGACCCTGGGCAACTCACCTAACCTTTTTGAGACTCAGTTTCGTTATTTGGAAAATAAGAATAGTATCTGCTGTGAGAATGAATGAGATGTGCATGCAAAGCACTCAGCGGTGTCAGGCACATGGAAAGGATCAATAAATATGAGCCAGTGCTGCTATTACTATTACGTAGAAATTATTCTAAATATCAATCAAATCCCTTACGTGACCTATTAGTCCTCTGTCTCCACTTCTGAAATCTTACACTTGAGAACTGCTTGGACCCGTGTCCTCATCCACCCAGCTCCCCCGCTCCCTGGTGTCTCTTAACCGTCAGCGTTCAGATCACTAACCCCTCTAGTCACACGCCCTCTCCCTTGTCTCCCAGGCCACCACTTCCCTGCTGGCTTCACGGTCCTCCCTTTTTGTCCTCCCAGCACTTCTTTTTGTTCCTAGTCTTGAAATCCTTTGTCTTTCAGCTGATCTCCACGCCCCCCTCCCCACCAACCCCTTCTCTGCTCCAAGCCGCTGAACATGAATCCACAAAGGGGCAGGTCGGTGCCACCAAAGCTTTGAGGTCTCTAACCTCTGCTGGATCCTCATACTGGAGAGCGAGCCCTGGAAGCATCCTTTCCCATTCCTCACAGTGGCTCTTCCCAACCTTACCACACCCCTCAACGCCCCACACGCCACACCGTGTCCTCCGCCCTAGACAGGCGACCCTGCCTCCCAGTTCGTAGGGAAAATAGATCATCTTTTCTTCCCACTGGTGCCCTGGATCTCACACCTTTGAATTCCTCTTGGGCACCTTTCCCAAGAGACCTGATTTTCCCCCCTAGCAGAGGAATAAACTCAAGTCCCTCCCAAATTAAAAATGACTCCTTCCTCCAATCTTTGTCCTATAGACACTGCCCAATCTCATTCCCAAAGTAACATACAGTAAAGTTACCTTGTTTTGGTGTAGAGTTAGTTGTATGAGTTTTAACACATGTACAGATCTGTGTGACCACCCTCACAATCAGGATACAGAACTGCTCCATCAGCCCCCAGAATTCTCCTGTGCTGCCCCTTTATAATCAAGGTCACCCCCAGCCCCGGGCAGACACTGATCTGTTCTGTCCCTATAGTTTTGCCCTCTGAGAATGTCATATAAATGGAAACATACAGCATGTAACTTTTTTGAGACGGGCTTCTTTCACTCAGCACGATGCCTTTGAGAGTCACCATGTTGAGTTCATCACTAGTTTCTTCTTCTTTATTGCTGAGTCGTATTGCATTGTGTGGATGTTTGGTTATCCATTCACCTGCTGAGGCACAACCCTTCCCACCTCCCCACTCACTGCTCTACCCACTCACTGTGGCATCTGTCTCCATGACTTCACTGAACTGATTCTGACCAGGCCTATATCTTTTCCCTGCCTTTTAATAGTTGGTGTAATTATTTACTTTCTTTACTGGTCTGCTCCTACCCCCAACTAGAAGTTCAGCTCTGTAGGAAAAGGGATTTCTGTTCCCCATCAGGGCGAAGGGTGAACTTTGGGGTTTGGCCTTCCCTTTGAGGTACAGTAACAACCAAGCACAGACCAGAGTATGAGAAACAGGATATGAAATGAACAAGCTGAGTCTCCAGCCTGGAGTTACAGGAACCAAAATGGTCAGGGGGTTTTAGCGAATGTCTTATTTTAAAGCATTTACCTTAGCACTGTTCCGACTCGGCCTCCTTTCCTTCTTATCCCATCGAGAAAGAACTGCTGTCAAACAGATATTAAGCCTCCTTTCCCTTAGAAAGAATCAGCCTAATCACAAGACTTGAAGCTCCTCCTGCTACTGTAAGACTGAAATATTGAAAAAAGGAGATGGAGATTGTGTTCATGTAGGAAATTAACTGTCTTATTCTGCTATGAGATAATATTATTGATTTATTTTCTGCCGGTTTCCAGTAAAACTGCAAAAAGCCCCCAGTCATGAGTCAAGGTAATAATTTTGCAACCTGAGAGCCCCTACCACAACTAAAACAGAAGACACTAACCAAGTGTCTAACTCATGTATAACTCATATACATGAGTTATATGACAGGTCAGTTATAATCAACTTGTGATGAATCGGGGGCCATCTGTAGTCAATCTTAGGACCCTAACAATCTTCCAAATGTCTTTCCTTCACTCCACCTTCACCGCCAAGCCACCATCAGTGCTCACATGGACCACCGCAGCAGCTTCCTTAGTAGTCCCCTTGGGACATAAAAAGTTTGAAACTCCTTACCCTCCCTCTCTATAGAGCGGCTAGAGTGATTAAAAAAAAATCAACTCATTTTATTCACCTGCTTAAAATATTTTAATGGCTTTATTAAAGCCACTTAGGATAAAATATAAATTTCTTACTGTTGTCTGTAAGCTGCAGTGGTAATATAGTGATAAATATTTAACAACTGGTTCTGTGGGCGGGGGAAGCCCTGAGTTGTAGCATTTGCTGACCTCGATGGTGTAAATATTCCCACTGTGGCAGATTGCAGGCTACCAACTGTGAGGTCAACCAGCTCCCAAATTTGCTGCAATTTAATAATCAGCTCTCCTGAGCCAGTAGGAGATGGCTGTAGCACACGACTCAAAGGCTCAGGCCCTGAGTGACCTGCCCCCGTACATATTTTCAGTTTCATTTTGTGTCACTCTCTTGCTCACATACTACACTTCAACTGCACTGGCTTTCTTTCTGTTCTCCTCTGCCCCCCTCTCTCCTCTGAGCCACAGGATCGTGTAACCAACTATCTACTTGACATCTCCACTCGAAAGTCTAACAAACACCTCAAACTTTATATGTCCTACTCAGAACTCCACCCCAACCCTGACTGTCTCTAGTTGTCCTCATGTCAGGAAATGGCACCGCCATTGACCTATTTGATCAGGCCCAAAACTGGAGTCACCCTTAAGTTCTCTTCATCCCTCACCTTCTGCTATCTCATCTCTCACCAGCTAGTGCTCCAAACGTATCCCAAATCTGTCCACTTTTCTTTCTTCCCACTATCATCGCCCTTGTCCAAGCCACATCATCTTTCACCTTCACCACAGCCGCTGCTAGCTCGTCTACCTGCCCTTATTCCCCACAGAGCGGCCAGGGTGATCTGATCTGGTTACTCCCTGACTTCAACTCTTCAGGGTGCCCCTGTTGCCCTCAGAATGAAGTCCAGACTCTTTCATCTGGCTTACCAGGCCCTCCATGACCTGGTCTCTGCCTGCTTCTCAGTCTGATCTCCTGCTCCTTCCTGCATTACATTCTATGCTTCAGACACTTTTCAGTTCCACTGCCAGTACCTCTCATCTCTCTTGAGTGAGGACGAGACTTTGCTTACCCATCCCTTCGTCTCCAGTCTCTGCCCTCTCCCTCCTGCACACAGCGGCCAGGTACCACTCAAAACTCATCAGGTGCTGTCATTGCTTTGCTTCAAAACCTTCACCAACCCCCAATTTTCCAAAGAAACACTTCCAGAAGGAGTGTTTTCCAAAGAAAACTTAACAGAATTCGAAACTCTCTACAGTTTGGCTCCCACCTGTCTTCCCAGTATCATTTCCCACTATCACCCCGTGATGGTTAGTTTCATGTGTCAACTTGGCTAGGCCGCTGTCAGTACCCAGCTATTTGGTTAAATACCAGTCTGGATGTTACTGTAAAGGTATTTTGTAGATAAGATTAACATTTAAATCACTAGACTTTGTTAATTTGATAAATTAGGAGTTGGGGATTAACATATACATACTACTGTATATAAAATAGATAACCAACAAGGAGCTACTGTATAGCACAAGGAACTATACTCAATATTTTGTAATAACCTATAAGGAAAAAGAATCTGAAAAAGAAGATATATAAAATGGAATCACTTTGTTGTACACCTGAAACTAACACAACATTGTAAATCAGCTATATTTCAATTAAAAAAAAATGAATCACTAGACTCTGAATAAAGCAAATTACCCTTCATAATGTGGGTGGGCCTCATCCAATTAGTTGAAGGCCTTAAGAGGCAAAAAGACTGAGGTGCCCTGAGAAAGAGGGAATTCTGCTTGCAGTCTGCCTTTGGACTTGAACTGCAACATCTCCAGTCTGCTGGCCTACCATGCGGATTTCAGACATGAGCCAAGTAACTAAAATTCATCTCTCTCTCTCTCTACATATATACATCCTATGGGTTCTGCTTCTCTGGAGAACCTTGACTAATACCTACCCCCACCCCAGGAGCCCTACGTCCAGTCACACCCATTACCTCCTGAACATTACGTATACTTTTTCTGATGGGCAAAATCCTCCTCACCCAGGTCCAGGTCAGATGCCACCTCATCTTGAAACTTCTTGATTCTGCGATTGGAACTGCTTGTTTCCTTGCTCCCTCTTCCTTTGTCTCCCTCCCTCCTTTTCTTGAAATTTACCTCTCTCTGTGTTTTTTTGTTTGTTTGTTTTTTGGCTGCGCCATGCGGCATGCAGGATCTCAGTTCCCCGTCCAGGGATCAAACCCGCGCCCCCTGCAGTGGAAGCGCAGAGTCCCAACCACTGGACCGCCAGGGAAGTCCCTGTTTTTTTTTAAAAAACACTTTTTATTGTGGAAAATATCAAACATATACAAAAGTGGAGAGGCTAGTAAAATGAATGGAAAGTTCCACCACCCAGCTTCAACAATTAGCAGTGTATTGACAATCTTTTTTCATCTCTACCCCTTGCAAGACATCATTTTAATTTATCTATTTAATTTAAATTTAGTTATGTTTCTCGAAAATATAATGGCTTCTTCTCTAAAATATAAAATACATTACATATATAGAAATATATGATACCATTACTACACCTATGATATTTCCTTAATATTATCATGTATCTAATCCGTGTTCACATTTCCTGGATTGCCTTATAATTAGTTTATAGCTTCTTCGTTTGAATCGCGGTTCTTTTCCTGTTTTGTGCTCCCCTAGTTATTGGTTAGACCTCTGCTGTGGTCCAGGCTACCTGGCGTGAGTTATCTGGATGCCGTCTCTGGGCTGGCAGCCAGCAAGCTCATGGAGCAGGCACTAGGCCTTCCTCACTGTCCTAGCTCTTTGGGGTCTAATACCCTTCATTGCACATACTGGGCACTCGTTAAATGTCAAACAAAATTCCCCTTAATATCAGTGTCACTAGTAGTTTTTCCCAAATACAACTGTTTACCCGTGCCCAGGCTCAAGTAAGCCACATGGACGGCCATGAAGTAAAATAATGGCCAATAGTTACAGAGTGTTAGGTGCCAGGCATTACACTGAGCATTTGACATGTACCAGCTTGTTTAATCCTCACAGAAGCCCCATGCAATAGGTAGTATTATCTTATTAGCCTAATTTTATAGAGGGCAAAATGGAGCCCGAGAAAGGATAAATCTCCCAAATCACAGACTGTATGAAAAAAAGCATCAACCTGAATTTGGGTCTGTTTGACTCAGATTCAAGCTCTACCCCACTAAGCTACACTGGTTCCTGATGCCCAGGACTGCGATGACTACCTCAGCCCTCGACAGACTTGTTTCCACACATCGTCCTTGAATGTGGGCGCCACAGCATGCACACCAAATGAATTCTTTATGCTAAGACTGGAGCTCATGGTGTGGTATGAATAAATGCCTCTACAAGTGTCATACTAAACAGATACCCAGATCACAAAGGCAAACCATATTGCTGGTTGCCCCTTGGACTAAATGTTTGTGCGCCCCCAAAGTTCATATGTTGAAGCCCTAACCCCCACTGTGATGGTATTTGGAGGTGAGGGCCTCTGGGAGGTGATTAGGTCATGAGGGTGGAGCTGTCATGAATGGGATTTGTGCCCTTATAAGGAGACACACAAGAGAGATAATGTCTCTCACTCCACCATGGGGGAAACACAGCAAAAAAGTGGCCATTTGCAAACTGGAAGTGGGTTCTCACCAGACACCAAATCTGCTGGCACCTTGATCTTGGACTTCCCAGCCTCCAGAACTGTGAGAAATAAGTGCTTGTTGTTTAAGCCACCAAGTCTATGGATTTCTGTTACAGCAGCTCCAACTAAAATACCCCCAAAGAAAGAAGGAATGGTAAGGCTACATAGCAGTGCTTTTCAACCTTTAGCTGCATGTTAGACGAAACAGGGAAGCTTTTCAAAACCATCAGTGATTGGGATCCACTCCCAAAGACTGAGATTTAACTGACCTAGGGTGAGGTCTGGATGTCAGCATTTTTGGCAAGCTCCTCACATGAGTCTGATATGCAGACAGGTTGAGGATCACTGGTGTAGGCCCTCCATAGCACAAGGCAGCTCAGGCTGAGACCTAAGCCCATCAATCAGCTGCTGACAGTGAGAACGCCTGGGGAAAGCACGTGGGTCCTGAGGCCAGACTGCTTAGATGGAGACCTCACTTTGCCACTCACTAGCTCTGGGACTTTGAGCAAATGCCTTGACCTTCCTGAACCTCAATTTCCTCATCTGTAAAATGGGACAATAATAATAACACCTACCCTTATAGGATTGTTGTCAAGATTAAATGAAACATATGTAAGGTGCTTAGAACAGCATTTGACATATAGTAACCACCATTATCATTATTATTTAGTATTTAAACTTGGAGAAGAGGGAATTCCCTGGTGGTCCAGTGGTTAGGACTCTGTGCTTTCACTGCCGAGAGTGCAGGTTTGATCCCTGGTCAGGGAACTAAGATCCCGTAAGCTGCTCAGCAAGGCCAAAAAAAAAAAAAAAAAAAAAATCCCCAAACCCCCCAAAAAAACCAAAAACCAAAACTTGGAGAAAATTATGCTGAAGACTAAACCAACCCAGTAGACTAGAACGCTAGACCGCCATTTGCCCGAACCGTATCTTCCTAGCAAAGAGACACAAAACATGTCAGGTTACTAGCTACAAGGCTCTGAAGTTAAATCCTCCCTCCACAGAAACCCAGGCAACTATCCCATGGCGTCTAGTTCAGATCTGCAGCTGCCAGGATGGGCATGCAGCATTCTGCAGCAGACATCATCTGAGAAAGCCGGGTCCTAGTCCTGGCTCTGCCACTATCTGCATAACCTTGACCAAGTCCTTTAGTTCTTTGAACCTTAGTTTCCTCACACGTCAGGTAAGGAGACTGGAACTAAATGAACTTGAAGGCCCTTTCTTGCTCCTCTAATCCATGCTGTTGGTCCTACTCAAGGCTCCTTCCTGCCCCTAGGACTTCAAACCTGCCATTCCCTCTGCCTAGCTAAGTCTCTCTTACTAATCAGACTAAACACTACTTCTTCAGAGAAGTCTTCCCAGATCTCCAGCCTAAGTCAGGAGCCTAGTAAACACTTTTGGTCACCCTGTACTTCTCTTTTCTGGCACGTGACACAGTTTGTAATGATTTAGTGTATAATTATTTCTTTCATGTCTCCCCCACCTCACAGACTATAAATACCATGAGGGCAGTGACCATGTCTATCTATCTTGTATGTGGTTTTAGCCCCCAAATCTACCAATATGCCAGGCATCCAGTATGTGCTTAATACATACTGAAGAAAAGGAGGAACGAACTTGCAGTTGATAGAAATGAAAGGTAAATGCTTCAAAGCAATATGCGTGATTGTTTCTGTGATAAACTCCATAGAGGCCTTCCAACAGAGGCAACATTTTAGGTTGTTCATTCTTTCCATGAGTTCTGAAATAATTAAACAATATTTATGAAGATGTAAAACTCATATACCCTCGACCAAAGCAATCCTATTTCTAGGAATCTATCTTACAGATATATTTGCCCCTGTGGGAAATGATGTGTTACGAGGATTTTTGTTGCAGCATTGTTAGTAACAGCAGCAAATTGGAAATAATCTAAATGTCCATCAATAGGGGGCTAGTTAAAGAAACAGTACATCAGACTATGGAATACTATGTCACCATTTAAAAATATGTGGCAGCTCCATCTGGACTGATAAGGTGCCATCTCCAAGATACATTTTTAGGTGAAAAAAACAGTGCAGAAGAGTATATGTAGCATGCTGCTGATTATCTAAAAACAAAAAGAACATAAATGTGCACGTTTATGTGTATCTTTGCATAGACCACCTTTGGAACGACCAGGTAAGAAACTGGAAACAACCAGTGTTTTCTCTGCGGTGAACTGGGAGTCCCAGGGACAAAGGTTGGGGAAAGCTTACTTTTCAATGGACACTCTTTGTACCTTTTGGATTTTGTATCATATGCATATGTTACCTATGCAAAAGGTAGAATATTAATTTTAAAAGAGCATTAATTAAGACAATGAGAAGACAAGCCACAGACTAGGAGAAAATATTGGCAAAAGTCATATCTGATAAAGGACCGTTATCCAAAACATACAAAGAACTCTTAAAACTCAACAATAAGAAAACAAACAACCCAATTACCACTACACACCAATTAGAATGGCCAAAATCCAGAACACTGATAGCAACAAATGCTGGTGAGGATGTGGAGTGACAGGAACTCCCATTCATTGCTGGTGGGAATGCAAAATGGTACAGTTACTTTGGAAGGCAGTTTGATGGTTTCTTACAAAACTAAATATATTCTTACCATAGGAGCCAGCAATTGTACTGATTAGATTAGATCTTAGTATCTACCTAAAGGAGGTAAAAAAAAACTTATGTCCTCACAAAAACCTGCACATGGATGTTTAAAGCAGCTTTATTTATCATTGCCAAAGCTTAGAAGCAACAAGATGTCCTTCAGTATGTGAATGGATAAATAAACTGTGGTATCAGACAATTAAATATCATTAAGCATGAAAAAGAAATGAGCTACCAAGCCACAAAAAGACACAGAGGAAAGTTAAATGCATATTATTAAGTGAAAGAAGCCAATCTGAAAGTGCTACATACTGTATGATTCCAACTATATGACATTCTGGAAAAGGTAAAATATGAAGACAGTAAAAAGATCAGTGGTTTGGGGGAGAGGATGAATAGGCAGAGCACAAAGGATTTTTAGGGCAGTGAAAACACCCTGTATACTATAATGATGGATATACATCATTATACATTTGTCCAAACCCATAGAATGTACACCACCAAGAGTGAACCCTAAGGTAAACTACAGACTTTGGGTGATTGAGATGTGTCAGTGTAGCTTCATCCTTGGTAACAAATGCACCCGTCTGGTGGGGGCTGTGGGTAATGGGGGAGGCCGCGCACGCGTGGGGAAGGGGTACGTGGGAAATCTCTGCACCTTCCTCTCAATTTTGCTGTGAACCTAAAACTGCTCCAAAAAACCCCCAAAGTCTTAATTAAAAAAAAAAAGCATTTAAAAGGAGAGACCAAAGAAAGAAAACAAAAACAAAACAAGAGAGTCTGCTAGTTGGAGCAAACAGGAGCTCAAAACCTTTCACTTGGTATTTGGAAACAACTTTTTTCTTCTGTAGCCATATGGGACGCAACCTGAAGACCAAGTGGTCCACTTCCCAAGCCATCTGAGGACATACATGCATGGAAGGCAGTTGTGGTAGGAGGCTTTTGTCCTTTGGCAAATCCCCAATAGTCAAACAAGCCAAAAAAAAAAAGAAAAAAAGCCAATGGTATTGAAGTAAAAGGACCTTTATGTCCTGTGAGCCACATGGCCCAAGTTTCTCTGGGCAGAGCTAGGTCCCCAAGAGTTATCCTCATACAGCCGAGACGCACCCTGGCTCTGTGGTGGGGACGTCCACACAAACCGGTGCAGGCACCTGCCCCCGGCTTGGCAAGCCTACAAGTCACCCCCCCATCCTGGCCGAGGTGCCGGAGGACCTGCTCGGAAAGCCCGCAATGACATGGGGGAAGCGAGTAAATGGACAGCAGGTTAGTATTTTGCTTGGGAAGAGAAGGGAAACAGTTCCCACGTGCTGATTGGGGGCGGGGGTGGGGGCGGGGAAATCAAAAGTGCAGCTGGGCCAGAAAGCAATTGAGATGCATGCAAGCGAGAGCAGCAGAGGGAGGCCGTGGGAGCGCGTGCTGAGCAGCAGCGGCCCAAGAGCCAACTTTTAGTGTCACCTTTTTAAATTTAATTTTTAATTTTTATTTTTTGGCTGCCCCCCACAGCTTGGGAGATCTTAGTTCCCCGACCAGGGATTGAACCCAGGCCCTTGGCAGTGAAAGCGCGGAGTCCTAACCACTGGACCGCCAGAGAATTCCCTAGTGTCACCTTGATTGGGAGTGAGACTGGGTAGGAAGGGTGCAGGAGAAGGTTTGGCAGATGCCAGTTTTCTGCAGGCTGGGAATACAGACATAGGCAGTACCTGCGCAGGGTGGCCTCTAGGTAAACGCCTGTTAAATTAACCCAACGAATGAATGATCCACTCCCCTACCATCCCTGATCACCATTATCTATAGAGACGGAAGATCTTTTGAGGTCTTGCGATGCTAGCTCATTTGTGTGTTTATAGCGATCATAGGAAACACACAAACACACTTGGCCCGGCTTTTATGGTTCTAATCAGGCCTTCAACGCCATGCGTAGATTCTGAAGAGATGCTTCAAGAATAAAAATAGTACCTCGGTTTTACTGAGTATTTATATTGAGTGTTTACCTTGTTCCTGGCTCTGTATCTGCATTAACCCAATTCAGTCTTCTCCATGGGGATATGAGCCAGGCACTAGGCTTCTCCCTGTGCCTTACAGATGAGGAAGGTGAGGCTCAGAGAGGCGATGTGGCTTTTATCCAAGTTCACGGGAAGAGTAAGGGACAGGGATGGCATCCAAAGCCCACACTCTGGACCAATGAGCTAATCTGCCCATGAAAGCTTTAAGATGAACACAGCTGTCAAAAACAAATGAACAACAGCTCTGTGGGGGAAAGGAGGTAAAAACCGGTGCTGCGTTTCTAAAGCTGGCTTGAGCCCAGTGGAGGGATGGGCAAACCCCAGTGTCCATCTCCTCCTGACAGCAGGAGCCGCAGATGACTGCTCACAGCTGCAGGCCTTTCTTGGCTGACAGCAGGCCTTTTCTGGGACCTTTCTTTCCCTTTCCCCTACCTCTCTCTTCACCCCCACTCTGGAGGCAGGGGGAAGGGGAACGCCTGTCTTAGCTGCTGTTATTGTTTAGCTGGAGCTCAAAGAAGTCTGCTTAGCAGAGGGTGGCCATTTTGATACCTAGACTTTATCTCTTGGAAGGAGTAAGCCAGCTCAGGTCAGGAGAAAGGGCAGAGTGATTTCACAATGAGTGGAATTAGGAAGGCTCCTCCCTACTCCCTCCTCGCCTGCCCTCTAGGGGAGAGTCTCGTTTCCATGATCAACAACTGCCATCCCTAAAGTATTTAGGGCACTCTACACCTTTGGAAAAAACAAAGGGGAGACTTGTCCTTTCCTTACACCTTAACGATGATGCTCAAACGAAGCCACCTGGCCTGAGGGATGTCCAGACATCTACCTGGATCCGAAAAGCATACTTTTTTCTCAGAATGCCAAGGCAATGCTACTGACTTAGGCAGAAGAAGTCAGTCCCCAGAGGGGCCAGCCCCCAGAGCAAGACGACGGCAAGGAGTTAAAAATGCAACGAACTAAAAAGGTAAGGTTCCCATCCTCTCCCATGACCCCGAGAGCTTAGAACCCAGCAGTGTTCGTACTTCAGGATCATCGGGCAAGTTGGCTGTGCTGGGGAAATAGAACTCTATTCCTACTGACAATAGACACGATGTCAACCAAGAAATGTTGAGCTAGGTGGAACATCTGAAACTCGCTTAGCGCTTCCTAGCAGGTGTGATGAGAACAATCTACTTTCCCCTCCTGGGGCTTTGCACCTTCTCTGCTAGGGGCTCGGTGAGCCGGAGGGGCTTTCTTCCCAGTCCGTCTGAGCGGCGTGGCCAGTCCGCGGCGGCCAAAGGTCCATGGCTGCTGAATGTTCTCTGCTTCTCATTCCAACCTGCCGGCTTCAAGCCTTCCACTGTCAGGCTGCCAGTGGCCAAAGAAAGCCAGAGCCGCTGACAGCCTGGTTTTCCAAAGGTTTTTTTTTTTCTCCAACTTGAGTTAACCATTCCCTGGCCAAAGCCGCCCTCGTGCCTGTTTCTGAGCTTGCGCACTACTGTGTTTTTCGACTGAGGCCGAGTGCTCCCAAATCTCAAGGTTAGGTTTCCCTCTCCCTCATCCTCTACTCCCACACCCGGGGCAAGGGAACTGGAAAAAAAAATAACCTATTACCTAGCATCTAGGACCAAGCCCCTACAGTCCTGGTGGATAAAGCATGGGCCTGAAGGAGAGACCTAGGTTCAATCCCAGTCCCCCGCCCCACTTGCTAGCTAAGTGACTGTTACCCTCTCTGTGCCTCATTTCCTCACCTAGAAACTAGGAATAATAACAGTACTTAACAGGGTCGATAAAGAGGATGGAATGGGATAATAAACTGCCTGGTCTGTATCACATGACCAATAAATGGTAGTTTTATCACATTATCACAATTTCTTATTCCCAGGGAAAACCTTCCTTTCGTTACCTCCTCCAGACATATTTTGTCCCCATCCTTACCCCTGACAAAAGCCTCCCCACCAAAGGAGGGCACAGATTTAGACCTGTTCATTCATATCACATTTACTGAAGTCAACAAACTGACGAATACAAGTGCTATGATGCTGGTTCATCAGGCACTTCCAGGCACTGTACAAAGCGGTGGGAGGTTGCCATGAAGAGGGACGTGTACATCAAGACTGTTTTACTCTGTCCTTTTAGCATATTTACTTATCTTGAAATGGTGACAGCTGTTGGAGCTGCGATACACAACTGGAGAGCTAAGGTAGGGCGTGGGAGATAGTGCACTTTCAGAGCGAGGATTGCAGGCAGTTTGAGACAGGGGACAAGCCGAGGTTTCCCTAGGTCAGCAGGCTGGGGAAAGGGCAGGCTGTTCTTACCTTCAGCAGGGGTAGGGACGAGCACACAGACTTGGGGCTCACCCAGCAGCAGCTAAGGTTCAATTTTGTACTCACAAGGCAGTGAGATCTCAGAAGCCGGCCCTGAACTTCATTCATTTTTAAACAAGTATCGAGTGCCTGCTACATGAGGCTACGTGCTGTGGGGACATACAAATGTGTAAGACATACGTCCCAAAGGCAAAGAGCTCAAAGTCTAGAAGGTATAATGGACACAGAAGATTACGATACAAGGAAGCATGTGACATGGGCCTGAGAGCTATAGCGAGAGGGAGCTTTGGGCGTTCAGAATGGGGAGACTTCTTCCTCTTGAGGAGGGGAGAGAAGGCTTCAGGAGGGGGCTCAGACAGGGTGGAGATGTGCTGCAATGGTGGAGAGATGGCAGAAGGTGGGGCACGCGGAGAAATGCTGTGGAAAATAAACCAGCTGGACCAGAGCGCACATACAGGCTAAGAGCATCATTTAAAAGGGGTTGTTCACCCACAAAGCTTTTGGAACAAAATATGCCCTTGGGGGTGGGGTGGGAGTGACAGTGAAAACAGCATCTGCAGTTATCGGCAGAGAATCCTGTTAGTTAACCTGGATTCTCCTACCCCGGAATCCCCTCCGAGGCCGTAGGGAACACCCCCATTTGTGGTTCTACAGAGGCAAAACACCTGCCTTTATCCAACACGATGTTTGAGGGGTAGGAAAAGCCAACTCCTTTATCAAACGAAAGCAACAGATGTGTGCTGTTGTAGGTCAGAAGAGACAGCCACGACAAGGCAGATGTCAGGTGAGATGGAGGTAGATGCTCCAGGCAGAGGGGACAGGAATGTGAAATACACTTATTCTTCAGGGGGATGGGGGAGGGGGGCTAAGATAATTTTGATTGAATTGGAGGCTGGAACAGAGCAGAGGTCAGAAAAAGGCATGTTCTGTTTAGCCCTGGCAGGATTTAACAATTTTTATTTGCCAACATTGAAAAATTGGGATCTTACATAAAAATCTGGATTTCAGGCTCCCTTGAAAAGTGGGCCCACATTTCTAAATGGCATCTATCCTTTGGAGAAGAGGAACTTGCTGCAGCCTCCCCTGGCCCACTTTGTTCCACGCTGCAATTCATATTTAGATGCTGGTCACATTTTGTGAGCACAGTGCAGTTAGCGCTCCAGAATGCTTCTGAAAGCGAGGATGGCTCAGACTGCATCGGAATCCTTATTCTCTAGGGGGTGAGTGTTATGTTACCTGCATTTCCCTACTTTCTCTTTTTCCTGTTACTTCCAAGTTCCTGCCGGCATCTGATTTTGCGACTCCTGATATAGGGGGCCTCTGTGCAACGAGCGCGGCAAAGTTGGTAAGGGCAGCCTGCCAGGCCAAGGGGCTCAGCCTTTATTCTCTCAGAGCAATAAAGGACACAACGCAGGCAGATATTAAGAAAATTCATCTGGCAGAAGCCTGGGCTGGAGGGGACTGAAATGAATATTGGCCCTGGCGATAAGTTACATTTCAGGTTACTCAGTGACTGAGTGTGTGAACTTGGGCAGGCTACAGAACCTCTCAGTGCCTTGATTTTCTCCTCTGTGAAATGGGCTTGATAAGCACAGTGCCCACCTGGCAGGTTTGTTGCCAGGATTAAATGAGATAATGAGCATAAAGCCCTTAGCACAGTGCCTGGTACATTAGTACCCAATGCTTATGATCAGTTTCAGAGTTAATCCTGAGACCAATTAGAGGATTACTGCAGTAGCCTAGGTATGAGCTGATAAGGTCCTAGATTAGGGCAGGGACAGTGACAAAAAGAAAGACCAACGTGGGAGCGTTAGGAATGAAGACCCAACTGGGTTCAAGGTTGACTGGGGGAGGGGGAAGAGAAAGAGTCAAAGACAACTTCCGGGTCTGCAGCCTGGGTGGCTGGGGGAATGACAGCACTGAAATGCAGAACCTTGGGAAGACAGTTTGATACATGCTTAGAGGTGACCCTGGAGAGGCGACAGCCAAATGGCAGCGTCCGGCAAACAGTGAGAAGTGTGGGACCAGGGCTCGGGAAATGTGGCTCAGGGCTGAGGATGTGGATCTGAGCAGGAGGAACCACGAGAGGGGCGGGGCGCCCTGGCGGGAATGGATGAAGCTACTTGCGCAGTTCAGCATCTCAGGCAGGTTCAAGCATCTGTCTGAACAGCTGGGGCCCTCTCTTCACTCAGGGACCGTGCCTTTTCTGCTCAGTCAGCTGTGCCCCTTGGATACTACCTCTGTCCTTCATCTTATGTGCTTTCAGTTCAAATGCTGACCTGGCCTAATCCTGCTTGCCTTGTGAGCCCTGATGGGGTCGAAGTCCCCTGGGTAGAAAGCAACAGGCTAACACTTGGTTTTATGTTTAATGAAACAGAGACACCTAATACGGGCTGCAGGGAGGGGGGTCAGGCAGAGTTGCGGGAGACTGAGCTTGTGCCTGGTGCCTCCCTCCTGATCCTCTCAGAAGGCCCACCAGATTCCAAAGCTCCACCTTCTCAGCTGCTCCCTGGATTTTCCGGGCAGCTTATCTTCCTCTTTTTTTTCCACATGAACTGTCCAGAGAACCATTTGCTCAGGACTCCCTGGTCCTTATGGAGAGCCCACAGATTCATCAGACAAACTAATCTCCATCAGTATTTTACTGTTCTACTTGTCCTCTCAATACACTAAGTGCTGCCAGCCTCTTTGGTCCCAAGCTCAGGGCCAGGTGTGGGAGAGACAAAAGTGGAAAGGCTGGGTATATACCTAGAAGAGCTTGAGCTGAAATGTGCTGAAGTGTGGCTAAGGGCATTTCAGGCAGGGTGGTCTTGGGGGCCATGAGAGCGCCCCAGGTATGGGGGCACCTCATCCTATCTGTGCGCAGGGCTGACTCACCCCCTTCCCACCAGAAACCATCCCATCAAAACATGCACATGCATAATTTATTTACCTCTCCAGTCTCTAGCATGCCAGCCAGGAGCCGGGGTGAGAAAAAGAAAAAGGAATAAAATGAGTGTAAGCACGGTGAAGGAAGGGCTCAGCTGGTTAAACAAGACTTATGATTACTGTCATTAGTGTTCAAGAGACTTCCAACCCGATGCGGCATTAAACGGACAGATTTTGTGTGTGTCTGGATAAAGCATACATTAGGAGAATGAGACATTCAGACAAAGTGGCCAGTCGGTATGGGGGTTCAGGAAATTCCCTGTCCAGCTTGTTATCTAACAGACACCTGACATTGATTTGCTTCCTGAGGGACAGTGTGAGGAGGAAAGCCGATGGAATGCAAATGCTACCATTAAGTGTGTTCAGGTCAGAGCAGCCCGGCTGCCCCGCAAAGCTCTCTCCTTATAAATTCTGCGGGCAAACCCTGCCTGCTCCCACGGCGGGTGGCGGGGAGACTGTTATTAAAGCTCTCTCTTCTTGGAGAAGTTGCATTGAGTGCTCTGCAGGAACAAACAACAGCCACAACAGAATTTAGGGTTAGCCTGTTGTTTCTAGGTTCCTTACTCTCCGAACTGAAGATGTATTTTGAGCAGGGATTAGGGGGTTGTTAACTAGTCGGTGATCACCAGCTGCAAGGCTCCCATACCCTCAGGTAGTGCTCAGATAAGCTCCGTTACTGCAGCGACATCTAATGGCCAGAGAAAGCAACGCATGTTTGCATTTAAAAGCAGCCTGTGGTTCTGTTTTGGGGAGTTAATTTTTTTTAAGTAGGCGGGACAAGGTATTAGTGTTTATTAACTCCTGTAAAATAACACTTTGATCGCAACCGTAAGATTTCGCTTCCCGTATCTTTGGATGACATTTATGTTGTCATTCGTAACTGGATGCTGATCATATTTTGTGAAAACCATGCAATTGCCTCTTTGGATTTTTTTGGGTTTTTTTACAACCATCATGACTTTGCACTTATTTGAAAGCTTCTTGTTGAAGCTCTGTGTATGCATTATGCATAAGGCTTCCATACAAGGGAAAATATGATCAAATTTACCCCCAAATACCCACTTCTAGTGTACAGCATATTGTTGTGGTAGGTGTATATTCTAGAGTAGAATGTAGTGGTGGCTAGATTACCCCATAAGAGGTCATTGTTCTAGCTCTCAGGTGGAAAAAGGAAAGCTAAAAGTTTACAGAGAAGACTGAAACCTCCACCCTCACATTTAGATGTCACTGAATTTCATCTGAAACCCTTTGTGATATTGTGATGTATAATAAGAAATATATACTTGGTCTTCGTCCCCATTTCTGGCATAGAGCTCCTATAATCCTTGACATTACCTAAGTGAAGAGAGCAATAAAGGTGCCTTGATATTCATAACAAACCCCTTTCAACCACGCCTGAGTTTATGTTAATGCAGTGACTTTTGGAAAGCACCTAAGGATGGGGCCTGGTTGCCAGTAATCTAGTGAGTCAACTGGTTTCCTGAGTTCTGTGAGCCACTCTAGCAAATTAATTGAATCCAAGGATGGGGCTGTGGGAACCTCTAATTTATACTTCAGAAGCACAGGTGACAACCTGGACTTGACACCGGCATTTGAAGTAGGGGGGCAGTCTTGTGGGACTGAGCCCTTGGCCTGTGGAATCTGATGCTGTCTCTGAGTAGAGAGTGTCCGAGTTGAGTGGAACTGTAGGACACTCAGCTGCCGTTGGAGACTTCCTTGGTGTAGGGAAAAAACCCACACACCGGAGTTGGTCCTAGACTCTTACCCTTTCTCACTGACTGCTCCAACCCCCAGGCTCAAAGCCCTGGGTTTGAGCAGGCTTGCTATGGGGAGGAAGTGAGCTCACTAAACCTTGAACTCTGCATAAGGAACACTAAATTATAAGAGGTGCCAGAAAGTGCTGGCGAGACGCCTCTGGCTCTACTATTTCAAAAAGCAATCCTCAAAGCATGGAAGCCAGTGATATAAGCAGCCTTAGTTTCATCCATCTTCTGATGGCCAACCAGCGAGAGCCCATTCTCACTCCTGACAGGAAGATAAATTCCTAGGGCCAGGATGTTAAAAAAAAAATGAATAAAAAGCTTGTAGTATATCATACCTCCTTCCCACTCAACCTCACCCTGGATTTTTTTTTAAGAAGCTATCTTTTTTAGAAAGAGCATAATTATCATATGAAGAAATCAACTTTTATAAGAGTTAACCATATGAAGTTGCCCTTTGGGTATGTCAAAAAGGTAGGATGTTGGCAATGTCATATGGTTCAATGTAAAGAAAGAAGACTGAAGCTATAGGAGAGATATACAGTATTCCTGAATAAAGATAGAATATTTTACATAAATTATTCCAAGTATATAGGTTGAACATAACTCCAGTCATAATCACAAGGTAGTTCTAAAGTTCATCAGGAAGAACAAATGACTGAGGATAATCAAGGAAATGTTGAAAAGAAGAGTGGTGAGGGGGTAGATGCCCTGTCAGACATTACAAGGTATTATGAAGCTATAGGAATTGAAATAGTGTGGCACTGGCACGAGGACAGGCTGACAAATCTACAGCTCAGAATACACAGCCCCAAGACAGACCCTAGAACATATACAAATATCTAGGATGTGGTAAAAGTCGCAGCACGGAGTAGTGGGGAAAAGAGAGTATTCCAAAAATGGTGCTTAAACAATTGGTAAACTATTTTTTTTTAAAAGTCAGATGATTACCTCACATCATACCTCAGGTAAATTCTAAATAAGGTGATAAGTGTAAAAATTACAACAAAAATATTTAAAGAACTATATAAGTGAATAGTCATATGATTGTGGGACGAGGTAGGCCTTTTACACAGAAGAGGAAAGTTAGAAACCAAAAAATAGTAATATATATATATATATATATATATATATATTTGCATAAAAATTTAAAAATATGTATAATAACAACATAAACAGTATTAGAAGCCAACTGTCAAACTGGGAAAAATGCATGCAGTGTATGACAAAGGGTTAATATCTTTAACATATAAAGACTTCTTACCAATTAGTAAAAAAAGCTGAATAGCCTAGAAAAATAGGCAATGGATACAGAAAATTTACAAAGAAATACAAAGGACAAATTGATATATGAGAAACATACAATTTGCTTATAATCAATGAAATTCAAATTAAAGTAATGTGCCAGCATTTTTCAGCTATTATTAGGTTCACAAGGATTTAGAAAGTGATAGTCATTACTGTTGATGGGAGTTGAGATGAACCACCCCACTCACTGCTGGTGCAGGCGTAAACTTACAGCCTTTCTGGGGTGCAAACTTCATTAAGAGCCTTAGAATTATTTTTATCTTGTGGCCTGTATTTCTAGGAATACAGCTAAAGGGAATCATCACAAATGTGAAAAAATACAAGGGCTTTCACTGTGGTGTTATCATACTGAAGAATTAGAAACAGCCTGAATATTAAAAAACAAAAATTGTTATTTATGGCACGATGGAGCCAGAGATTGAAGTTGTATTGCCACAAACCAAGGAATGCTTAGGGCTACCAGAAGCTGGAAGAGACAAGGAAGAATCCTCCCCTAGAGCCTTCAAAAGGGGCATGGCCCTGCCAACACTTTGATATTAAACTTCTAGCCTCCGGAACTTTGAGAGAATAAATCTGTTTTTTTTTTTTTTAAGTTATGGCACATCCATATGGTGGAATATATGTGATAATTAGAAAAGATGCTCTTAATATTTGATGGCCTGAGGCACTATCCATTATAAAATAAGTGAAAAAAACAGATATTAATTTTTATATACAGTAGGAATGCAATTTTGTGAAAAATAACTTTCCATATGCATATATTATATACTTACATTTATGCACACACACATATGCATACACATATGAACATACACAGAAGTAAAACTATTAATCATTATAATGCATAGGTGTTGGGCTTAGAGGTAATTATTATTTTCTTTTTTGTATTTTTCTGTATTTCCCAAATTTTCTATAATCTATGTGCATTCCTTTTTTTTAATTGTGGTAAAATAAAACACACAACATAAAATTGACCATTTTAACCATCTTTAAGTGTATGTACATTACTCTTGAAATGAGGAATAATGGCTTTTATAAATAAGCACACACTAAGCAGGCTTTAAACTTGCATCTACGTTAAAATTACAATAACGTGACAATTTAAAAAATGTGTTTGGACAAAGGACAGGAAAGGAACACAACCCAGACAGATGAAAAGTTTGATGGATTAGAGCAGCAGATTTGGGTGTAATTGTGATGTGTATTGTTCTGAAGGCAGCTTTTCTTTATAGGTTGAGATAAGTACTTTCAGGCTTTTTAGTGCTGAGGTAAGTGAGGCCTGGCCTGGCCTGGCCAAGAAAACCACGTGGGGAAGCCGGGGACCACTGAGATAGCAGAGGGACAAGTTAGAGACCTGGGGAAAAACAAACTCAGCGGGGACTGATCATTTAAAATTGGATTCAACTCCCCCAAGTTAATATCCAAGCAGCTCTTCAGGAATACATCGATTGTATAAATCAAGATTTGCCCGGAAGAGGCCAGGGAGGCAGGCAAGCCTGTGGATGTGGAGTCTGGAGGGAGGCTGGCGGAGAGTGAGCAGGGTTCAGGGCAGATGCGAAGCCTTGCTTGATTCTGAGTCCACCGGCTCCCACCCCTGCCCTGTGTGGATCTGCCTGTAACCCCCAACCTTACTTGGACTACTCTGATTTTTCTTTGATCAAATTTGGCTGATTCTAGGCTAAGCCAATTCCTCTCTTTGAGACCTCAGATATCAGGCTTTTGTCTCTGTGGTCTGTAGAGAAACTGTGAGTTTTCCTAGGTAACAATTAGGAAAATGCAGGGCCAATCCCACTAAGACACCGGCCCATTTCAAATGCAGTTACTTCCTCAGCAGGGGAATCAGGGACTACTGGCCCCTTGCTATTGAGAGTTCCTGGCTTATTTTGGTTCTTTCCAGTCTGTTTCACTGAAGTAAGGACAGGCTATGAAGGCAAGGGTGCCCTGTCCTCGCTGTGGAGGCCGCCTTGATGTAACGGGCGGTGGCAGCTATGAAGAGAGGAAAGAAAAGCGCTTTATAAAAGACCTAAAAAAGCAGAGGATGGGAATGGGGAGGCGGCTTGGGCTCGAGTCCATTGCCCTGAGGTTAGCAGCAGAAATGCCACGGAGTGAGGGTTTGCAGGATGTTTGTATGAGCAGTCATGGGCTCCTTGGAAACCTGGCATCGCTCAGGCTCCATGTTCTTTGCTGTTGTTACCCACCCACAAACACTGCAAGCCATCCCTCCCACATACTCACAAACCCCCCCAAACATAACTCTTCACCTGCATCTTTCTCTTCACCGTGTCGAAGGGAAAGGAGAGTGTCTGGGTCACTGCGGCAGCCAGGCAGACATTGGCAAAGTTCTGGAGGAGAGATAACCGATCTCGGGGTCCATTCCAGATTTTCTCCAGGTTCATGTAAACTAGAAGGGAGCCAGCAGAGAAAGGGAGAGCACCTGAAAAACAAGGCCAGGGAGAGGCTGTGATGTCTCAGGAAACACTGGCTTGAGAACATAAATGCCTGTGGGGAATCCAGGGAAAGTAAACAGGACCGGCTCTGGGCTTGTTAAACAAGTCACTCCAACCGAAGCAGCAGGCACTTTCTTGGGTGATGATAATGTGCTATATTTTGATACCGGTTGTGTCATTGATCAAAATGCATGCATCAAAAGATTCCCTAAATATTTGTGTACTCTATGTCGATTTTACTTTTAAAAGAGCCATAAACAAATATTGAACTCTAGTGAATGATATGCATGTTGAAGGGTTGAGGGGTGAAGTGTATTGATGTTTGCAACTTACATGGAAATCATCAAAAAATATATGACTGATGAATGGTTAGAGGGACAGATAAAGCAAAACATTAATTGAAGGAGCTGGTATATGGTGGGTATATGGGTGTTTCCAATTTTTTTTAATTAATTAATTAATTAATTTATTTTTGGCTGTGTTGGGTCTTTGTTGCTGCTTGCGGGCTTTTCTCTAGTTGCGGCGAGCAGGGGCTACTCTTCGTTGTGGTGCGCGGGCTTCTCATTGTGGTGGCTTCCCTTGTTGCGGAGCATGGGCTCTAGGCACGCAGGCTTCAGTAGTTGTGGCTCGCGGGCTCTAGAGTGCAGGCTCAGTAGTTGTGGCGCACGGGCTTAGTTGCTCCGTGGCATGTGGGATCCTCCCGGACCAGGGCTCGAACCCGTGTCCCCTGCATTGGCAGGCGGATTCTCAACCACTGCGCCACCAGGGAAGCCCCTCCAATTCTTTTTTTAAAAATTTATTTTATTGGAGTATAGTTGATTTACAATGTTGTGTTAGTTTCTGCTGTACAGCAAAGTGATTCAGTGATACATATATATTCTTTTTCATATTCATTTCCATTATGGTTTTTTACAGGATATTGAATTAGTTCCCTGTGCTATACAATAGGACCTTGTTGTTTATCCAGGCTGTTTCCAATTCTCTTAACTTTTCTGGGTGTTTGAATTTTAAAAAATAGAGTGTTGGGGAAAAAATCACTCCCATGAAAAAAAAGTTAGTGGGCGGTACTTAATCAAGTTTTGGAGACTAGGGGGGAACTGATCTCCAGCTGAGAAGGAAACATTCTGTGAAACCTGAAGAGTGAGATAGTAGTGGTGAGGAAGGTTACTTGCCCTTGCCCCTGGGAATGATGTGGCCATATCAGGGCTCAGTGGGTACCCTGCACCTTATGGCAGCCTCACCTTTCTAGGAAAAGATGGTGAGCAAGTAGTGCAGTAGTTGGCACTTTGAAACTTCCAGAAACTTTGGGAGCAATCTGAAGTTTACACAGGGACTAAATTTCTCCCTCAAAATGAGATTTAAAAGAGGGGCTAACACTAGTGGGGTTGCTCATCTTTAGAAAAATGTAATATTTATTTAATAAACACATTAAAAATGACGCACCAATCCTACATTTTCCTTCATTCAGAAAACATCTGTGGAGTTTATGCTATGTGATGTGCCCTATGCCAGGTGCCAGGAATATACAGAGGTGTAAGTAGGCTAATTCCTGGAGATGCTCACCACCTAGTGGGAGAGACAGACAGATGACATATGCCATAGTAAGGGGGCTATACAAAGTGCTTTAGGTACACAAGGATCAGAGGGATTAATTTTGCCTGGGGGAATCAAGAAGGACTTCACAGAAGAGAGAACTTTTCAACTGGGTGTTGAGGAATGAGTAGGAGTTCATCAGACATTGGGAGAGCAGGCAGAGGGAACAGCATGTACAAAGAGAGTGGTATTTCCAAGAAATGCAAGTATTTCTAGATGGCCAAAGCAGGAGTACAGGTAGAACGTGACAGGAGATGAGGTAGGAGGGGCTGGCAGGGCCAGGTCTGAAGGATCTATTATGCCACAAGGAATCTGGGCTTTTCCCTGTAGCTCACAGGAGTCAGTGAAGGCTTTTAAGGAGGGCAGTGGAAAGAGGTTGGTGAAATGATCAACTTGCACTTAGAAAGATCATCACACCCTGGCAGCAGGGCACAGGGCGGACTAGGGCAGCAGAGACCCAAGACTGGGACTAGGTAGGAGCCTCTCATAAGTGTCTGCAGGAAAGATGATGATGAGAGTGTGACCTATGGCAGAGAAGATGGGGATGGAGAAGGGGGCAGACTTGAGAGTTAAAAGAGGTGAAATTGACAACACTTGTGGCTGAAGTGGGCGTGGAGTGAGAGGAGTTGAAGTGATTCTAGGTTTCTTCTGGCTTGGGCCACTGGGTGAAAGAAAGGTGGTCTCGTTCATTAGGGAACACAGGAGGGGGGCAGGTGTGCGACTAACGAGGCCATCAGGTTTACTCTTGACTTCAGTGAGCCAAGGGAGCATCAAGTGAGGGTGTCCAATAGCAGGCATTTGTACTGCCATTGGGAAGTGGTAGTAGTCAGTGGTTAAGAGAGAGGGCTCTGGGGTTATATTGCTAGATTCTTCCACTTTCTATCTGTGACCTTGGGCAAGTCACTTAGCTTCCCCAAGCATCTATTTCATCTGTAAAATGAGGCTTAAATGAGGAACTGTATGCAAACCATTTAGCACAGTGCCTGGCACATAGTAAACTGCACTAGATGTTAGTCATTGTTATTATAGAGATGAGATTGGGAGTCATTAGAGTATAATGATGCTTGTTCAAGCCACTGGCTTAGATGAGGCCACCCAGGGCGGGTATGGAGGGTGAGAAGAAAGCTAAGGCAGGAGCTGGGGGATAGTGACACACAGGGGGCTGGCATCGTCAGATGAGCCAGATAAGAAAGAGCTGCAGAGAGGTGGGAAAGACATCTAGGAGACAGTGGGGTCCTAGAAGCCAAGTTTCCAGAATAGAGTGATCGATCTCATCAAATGCTGCAACAAAGGTCAGATAAAAGGCAAAAGTCTACTGGATTGGCAATTGGGGGTCCTGGTGACCTGTGCACGTGTAGCCCTGGCAAAGGTTCCAAAGACCACAGAAGCTACAGTTGCTACCCTGGTTGTGCTCATACGTGTACCGATGCACACAGAGACTCTTTCCTGCAGTCAGATGGGGAGTGTGTGGGACTGTCTTCCTATCAATTTGTGCTGAGCCACATGCACTCTGTCCTACTCCCTCCCTGGGATATAACAGACCAGAGTTAGGAGTGGGGTGTATGGCTATGGAACAGAATGAAGCTAATCGACTCTGTGTGGATTGAATCCATATGACCTTGAACCCGGTTAAATGGATTTAACTGGTTACAAACAAAGGTATACAATACATTCATATATATATCCCTTGAACTCAATAAAATGGATTTAACTGGTTACCAACAAAGGTATACAAGTCATTTGCATGTATCAAAGAACACAGTCTTTTCTTGGGCAAGGTGAAAAGTTCCATCTTACCTAAAATAGTAAGGGACACCCCTCGATAAAGGGCCAGGAACCCTTCCTGTTGATAAATAGTAGAAAAAGCATGGAGGATCCCCCTGTAAGATGGTTCCAGCATGTTCTGCACAATTAACCGGGTTTTGATGAGGTCTGTAGGATATGTCACGATGGTGGAAACCATGCCCGCAAGACTCCCAGCCATGATGGACCTCCACTGGGAGATGTGTCCCAGGTCATCCGTGAACAGCACAACAAACCTGGGAGAAAATAGGGAGAAAAATTCCAAGGGAATCAGCCATGGATTGTGCTAGAGTGCTCGATGCTACTTATTGCAAAATTTCCCTGCATTTGAAAGTGCTTTACAAAATGAAAATTACTAATGTATTAGGATTAATGAATAACACATTCAATTCTACACATTCAATTATGTTCATATTAATGACTATGATTCTAATTATATAAAATTAGCTGTTATAATTTATATAACAGCTATAAGGAAGAGATACCTAACCCTCTTATTTCTATCTACCCTAAGTCCTCACTTCATTTCAAGCATTTCCCCCTTTTATCTGCATAACTGTCAACCCTGGCTTGCCTGTGGGGTGTAAATGAACAGAAATACTTGGTAAATACGGAACTGGAATGTGCTCCTTTGATTCTGTTGCAACGTAAATGAAATTGCTTGAAACGATGACTTTGAGCATCCCCAGTAATTGAGTTTTAAAAAATATATTGGTTTAATAATTATAAGAGAAGATGTGCCACCCCACCGTCAGGGAAATAACAAATAAAAACAATAACACAATACCACTTCTCAACCAGCAGACTGGCAAAGATTAAAAAGTCTGATAACATCAAGTGATGGTGAGAAAGTGTGGAAACAGGAACGCTCACCCACTGCTGTGAGAAATGTAAATTGGTAGGTCACTTTGCAGTATCTAGTAAAATTGGAAAAATGCCTACTTTCACCCCAGCAATTCCATTTCTAGGTGTATATCCTAGAGAAACTCTTGCACGGGTACATATGAAGACACATACAGCGTTGTTTGTAAGTGAAATCGAACCATCTAAATGTCCATCTGTAGGGGAATGGATAAATTGTAGAACAGTGATACAATGATACTTTAGTTAAAATGAATGTGCTTAGAACTATGTATTTACACGGATAAATCGTAAAAGCATAAAGTTGAGTGAAAATAGCAAGTTGTAGAGTGACCTATGGTGTATGATAACCATTTGCAGCCATCTCTGTATATCCACAGGTTTCAGGACCCCATACGGATACCAAAATCTGCAGATGCTCAAGTTGCTCATATAAAATGGTATACTATTTGTCCTCTCATATACTTTAAATCATCTCTAGATTACTTATAATCCCTAGTACAATGTAAATGCTATGTAACTAGTTGCTGGAGTGTGGCAAATTCAAGTTTTGCTGTTTGGAACTTTCTGGAATTTTTTCCCCCAAATATTTCCAATCTGTGGTTGGTTGACTCCATGGATGCAGGACCCGAAGATACAGAGGGCTGACTACATTTAAATTAAGAAACACATCCACAAAACCATATATTATACTAATCATGGATAGATATAGATACATATAAAAAAGTATAAAATAGACCCCCCCAGGAAGGTGGAGAGTGGATGGGACTGGGAATGAGAATGAAGGGGACTTCAGCTTTATCTGTAATATTTTATTTCTTGTGTAAAAAAAAGATACTTGAAGTATCTTTTAAACTAATTATCTTTCATGCTGTCAATTCTGCATGGTGGGTATATGAATGTTTGCTAGACTATTCTTTGTGTTTCTCTGCAGTTTCACAGTTTAGTAAAAAAATGGCTTTGGGTGGACTTTTCTAAATGCAGAATAGAAAGCCACTCTGTTACAATCCCTCTTTCTGGAAGCAGTGCATCCCCAGTCATGAGGGCCTACCTCGGCAGAAATTGTTCTAAGGGGACTTTTACATGGTGCACGTTCCCTGGCCAGGAAGCAAAGGAATTTTACTCATTCTTGCTGATGAGGACAAAATTAAAAAAAGGGCTTGGAAACCAGGAAAAATAATATTTTCTGTCGGAGGGTGGGGAGGGGAAGAGGGAGAGGGATAGCAAGGATCTGAATAAAAAGAAAGTGAACAGAGCTAGGCTAAAATAAAAGTATTGTATCTTTTTAAAAATGAGAGCATCCCCAGTTCTTTGGCTTTCCAAGCTCCAGTGAAGTTGTGTATTTCCTGCTTTTTCAGTTTGGCAGCAGGCCAGGGCCCCCTCTCTGATAAATAAGACGAGCCAGAGTTCAGGTGAAACCACTGAAGGGGTTCTAGGACGGCTCCTTGGCTCCCAAGTAAACACTGGTCGATCAAAAACATCTCCTTCAAGCTGTAGGAAAGTCTGGACTTCATTCTGTCACCCTGCCTTAACTGCACCAACTGAAACAGTCATTTGAGTGAACCAGCAACCTTTTAAAGATGCAGGTAACTAAGCTGGCATTCACCAGTGGGCCATCTGCCTCGGTTTCGCTGCCTGCACACTCCCTCGGTCCTCCCTCCTCCCTCCCCTGGCCAATCAAGTGGCAGGGGAACCTTAGCCGGGGGAGGGGAGACAGGAAGTGGAAATGCTTGGCTGGGGGGGTGGTCTGCAGCAAGCGGGAACAATCTAGAAGGAGCAGGAGTTTGAATGCCAAAAGAAACACCATTCATTCTCATTACCTCCTCCTTATTCCCCATCACGCGCGCCACTCCCAGGGCATTAATGCATTCATTCCCCAGTCACTGAACATCCACACTGTGCCAGACACTGCGCTAGCATTCAGCATAGATCTTAAGAGAGTTCAACAGCCCTGCCAAAGAGATGACTGATAGGGGCAACAAGAGAGGCATTAGCCCCTTGGTTCTCTGAATGACTTGATGAACTAGGAAGAGGAGCTCTGTCTTGTATGAGTTTGTTTTATAAAGTAGGGTCTTGCTATCAAATATACAAAATTTAAAAGAACCACCAAAGAAAGTCCTTCTCCTCAGACTTTTACTATACAGAGACAAAGACTACAAATCGTCCCTCTTACAATCAGAGTCAAGGCAGGGCACCCCTGATGGGCCATCAATTACATCATCCTGGTCCCCACATCTTAAGTGCTCGTCTGACTGTGTGGAGCAGTTCCCCTTTCTGCTCTTCCTCCCACTCCTACACACAGCACAGGAGCTTCTTCCAGTGAAACTGGATGAGCTGGTGAACAGCAGTAACCCCGTCCTCTCAGGCACATGGATATTACACACACCCTGGATGTATGTAGGTAGAACTGCCAACACTTCAACCTAACACAAGTTAGCAGCCAAACACAAGCTCATGAATCGATTACACAATAAGGAAATGGTGTTGGTTATGAACAATTTCAGAGTTTCAGGGACCCAAACCAATGTTTCTACAGCTAGACAAACAGTTGTGGCATAAAGTTGGGTGAGGGTCTACTATTTGATATATTTGAAAGCCATCCATTGTGTTAGGTTTTATTTGTTTAGCACAAGGACCTAGCTCCTAATAGACTCTACTGAGTGGATTCTTTTAACTGTAAATCCAAGTAAGGAGACACTTCAGCATCACAATGTTGGGCAGAGCCCTGCACTAAGGAGCTAGAAGACCTGGTTTCAAGCTCCAGCTCTGCCATTAATTGTGTTTGTGGACAAGTCACTGAACCATTCCATTTTCTGAACATTCTGGAGGTTTATGCTTAGTTCAAACCCATAATCATAGGCTGTACCATTACCCCCAACCAACTGTTTTGCAAATTCATGGTCAGGAGGGTAGAGATTAATCAGTATGATGATGGACCCAAGGTATTGTCTTTATGTAGGAAGGCTGGCACCATGATTAATCAACCACTTTGCTGTCCATCACTGAAATATATCTTTTTAATTTCCAGAAAGAAACTAATCTTGCAGGAAAAAATTATTAGCAAACCTAGCCTGGGTAACTGTCTGTTCTTCCTCTCCCACACATCTCCTCTTCTCCACTCCCACTGTCATCAGCCTATTTCAGGTGCCCTCAGCCGCCACATGGACTAGTGCGACAGGTGGTCCTGCCACCCCCCAGCCTCCCTCCTCTTTAGCCGTCCTCCACTGCTACCAGGTGACAACAATTCCTGTTGAACTGCTGTAATCACAGTACTCCCCCATCAAAAATCCCCCACAGCTACCCTTGCATTCCAAGTAAAGTCCAAACTCCTTAATCTGGCCCTCCAAGATCTCATTCCAACCTGCTTTTCTGGCTGTACTTGCCATTACAGCCAGAGACACACCTTATGCTCCAGTCACGCTGCATGCCTTCCCACCTCTGTGCCTTTGCTTGTGGCATTATCTGCAGTATCTTTCTCCCCAGCTTTGCCAGAAAACTCCTACTCATTCTCCCAACACCAAACTCCGATGGTTTTTCTCCACTGTGACATCTTTACATCTTCTCCTCCTCCTCCTCCGTCATCAGAGGTGTGAATTGCTATAGCACTTTATCCTTAGCAATCACATGCTATGGACACAGTAGTTTTATTCTTTTGCTCTGTAAGCTCTGGGGCACAGGGACCATGCCCCTTTCATCTTGCATCGTCCCCAGCATCATGCACACCATGGTCACTTAATGAAAGCAGAGAGAAAGGCAGCATGAAGTAATAGGGCATGAGCATTGGAGTCAGAAGGCCAGGTGGTGGAGCTCAGCTCTGTCACTGACGAGTGGCGTGGCCAATCTGAACCCAACTGTGCATCTGTAAAGTGGGCATACTTCGTGCCCTGTGGACCTTACAGGGAAGGAGGCAGGTGTTGTAAAAATCCAACGATTTACACACACACACACACACACACACAAAATGGTAACTAGGTAGAGGTGATGGATATGTTAATTAGCTTGATCGTGGTGATCATTTCACAATGTACATATATATCAAAACATCAAGTTGTACACCTTAAACATATACAATTTTTATGTTGATGATATCTCAGTAATGCTGTTAAAAATCCAATGATATGCAGTCAGCCCTCCATATCTGTGGGTTCCACAACTAACTGTGGATTGAAAATATTCAGGAAAAAAAATTCCAGAAAGTTCCAAAAAGCAAAATTTGAATTTGCTGCACATCAGCAACTATTTACATAGCACTTACATTGATTTACAGCGATTTACATAGTATTTACGTTGTATTAGGTATTATAAGCAATCTAGAGATGATTTAAAGTGTACAGGATGACTGTATAGGTTACATGCAAATACTACTCCATTTCCTACAAGAGACTTGAGCATCTGGGGATTTTGGTTGGGGGGGCGTGTCCTGGAACCAATGCCCTTCCGGATACGGAGGGATGACTGTATATATTCTAGATGGTTAGCAGCAAAGCCACAGTACTTAAACCAGCCTTTGAAGTTCTGCTTCCCTCCCCTTGGTACACATTCCAAAGGAGGAGTTCCATACTTTGTGGAGAGCAGAGTGAAGTGGGGAGAAACTGAGTCATTAAAATTCAGAGGAGAACTGTTTACAGACTGCAGGCCAGATGTTGCTGAGGGAAAGGGGGCTGGGGAGGAAAGAGAGCCTTCACAGAAATGCCCCACGATCTCACTACCCTCCCTTCCTAGAGAAAGAGAAGGCAACTCTATTCCCAGGCACAGGTGAAATGAGCACTGGCCTCGAGGACTCAGTGATAAGGAAGATTCCATCGGGCTTGTTTGTCAGCTGTCAGGTGAGACTGCCAGCTCTGGCCTCCCAGAGCCAAAGGCAAAATCCTTTGACTGTTAGCCTCCAAGGCCGACCTACGTGGTCAAGACTGTGGGCTGTGTTTCTCTAATTCTGAGCCAAGGCGTCTTCCGAGTTGGCAGTGTGCCCAGCGAATGAGGAACACGGGGAACATCCCCCCAGCTGCAGAAACATCTCCTCTACCTGAATTTGCATCATTACCGCTTCATTCTTTTAGACTTTGTTTCCAGTTAAAATGCAAGTATCTCTGAGTTCTTGAGGAAGCTTTTAAGAGTCATCTGGCATTACCTTTTTAGATGTTTTCCTAAAATGCAGCTGTTTTGGGGGGAGGTGTTAAAAGCCCAAAGAAGGAGTCCAGGGAGCAGCGAGGTTGGAGCTGCTTGCAGTTTGGGGAAGGGAAGCTGCAGCCTCTGTAGGACCCTAAAGTCCAGTTTCTTGGGGGGGTGGGGAGCACCGAACTCCGTGGCCTTTTTGTCGCAGTGGATTGGGCCCTGTGCCCCTACCAAGCACGTTCTTCTGGGGGCGCTGACACACTTCCATACACGCATCTTCAAAAGGGTCTCTCTCCCAAGCCAGCCAAAGCAAAATTTCCAAGTTGGCGGATGGTGGGAAGGATTAGGGGCCATCTCTCCGGAGATCTCTTCACTCCTTCCCCCCAGATCTCTTTTGGCCCCCTTCCACCTCCTCGCCCGTCCAACCCGGTCAACCTCTCTGGGCCAGAGCTGCGTCCCCACAAAACTGCACCCGGCGGGGCAGGAATCCCAAGAAAAGGTGAAAAGGAAAAGGTGGGGACTGCGCTTTGGAGGCCAGAGAGGTTGCCTTCTGGCCCGAGGGGCTCCCGCGCGCTTCGGAAGGGGGCTGTGGCGCGCCGCTGGCCGGATCCCGTGCACCCGGGCGGCGTCGGGCCGCGGGACGCCAGGCGGCGGCCTCCCGGGCCCCGGGCCCCGCCCACGCCGCCCGTGCCCGGCTCTTACTTGCGGTAGGCAGCCAGTTGAACGGCGCTGCAGGGGAAGAGGCGCAGGCAGGCCACCGCGTTCCCCTTCCACAGGGCGCGGGGCCCCTCGGCCCGCCAGACGCGGAGCCCCACGCCCCACGGCCCCCGGGCGCGGCTGCGCACGACGCCGACCTGGGCCAGCACGGTGGCGAGCTCCAGCGGCGCGGTGAGGCTGAGGCTGAGCGCCCCCGCCAGCCCCGCGCACAGCAGCCGTTGGCTGCCCGTCAGCCGGCCGTCCCGCCGCCAAGTCGCCATCGCGCTTCCCCGGCCCGAGCCCCGGGCGGCCGGCAGATCTTATGGCTCGGGCCTGGGGCTCCCGGGCTCCGGTGCGGGGGGCGGGCCAGGCTCCGCCCGGCGTAGGGCGGACCCGCGGCCCGGACGGGAAGCAGGTCCGCGCCCCGGCCGAGCCGGCCTGGGGCCGGGGCGGGGTTGAGGAAGCCGGCTCGGGGCTGAGGCTGCGTCGGTTTAATGTCTGCTCTTCGGCGGGTACGTTTCTGTTTGCAGTTGAGAAAGAGTCACCGCGTTCTCTCAAGGCCTAGCCCGCTCCACTTCTTGCGTCCTGAATATTCAGTACCCCCCCACCGCCTTGTTTACCCCTTTTTTCCTTTCCACGTTCCACCTTGCCTCCTTCCTCCCCTCGCCTCTGTTCTCATCCCTCCAACCTTTTTTTCTGCCCCAGGAAAAAGCCTTACAGATTTCCCAGTGCAGAAGGAAAAATAACCTTCTTTAACATACACACGATATCAGACACTTGAATTAGGTTTTTCATACATTTACTCCTTTAATCCTCAAAACAGCCCTTAGTAGGTGTGTCCTCATTTATTGCTCTCAGTTGGAGAGGCTGTAGGTGTGGTGGTTAGGGCCAGGACTCCAACATGCGTTAGAATCTTGGCTCTGCAGTTTACCAGCTGTGTGACCTTGGGGAAGTCACTCAACCTCTCTGTGCCTCAGTTGCTTCATCTATAGTTTCTTCCTCTAGGGGTTGTTGTATTAAATGAAAAATGATGCAGGTAACACTACAGATGTGCTAGCCATGATTAGATGTTATTTTACAGAAGTGGAGACCAAGACAGAGAGATTGACTTGCTCTAGGCACAGCTGCTAGACGCCATCAGGATTCAAATCTAGGTCGGTTTTATGCCAGCATCCACTACCAGCTACACTAACACGTCCACGGCGACTGCAGAGTGTCTCTCAAGTAGAGACATTTTCAGTGGTTCTGCGAGCTAAGGGGACAACAGAGGCAAAGAAGGGTTAAGAGTGACTTGGCCAGAGTCTAAGAAGGATTTTGATAAGTTAAAATAATTCCAAACTTCTCCCTGTTTTCTCTTCTTAAAAAGCCATATCAGTAATAATAGTGAAAAGGCAGTCTAGCAGTACATTAGTAGAAGACATTACAGGTACACAGTTGCTTTTAGGCTTGTATAGTTATTTTCTACATTTACTAACACACATGATGATAAAGGATCCTTTTCTAAAAGGCATTGCACGGCTTAGATCAAGAGGACTTGTTCTACCTATTTATGAAACAAACAGGCAGAGAATATACTTGTGGTTGCCAAGGGGTATGGGGAGTGGGGGAGGGATGGGTTTGGGAGACTGGAATTGGCAGATGCAAAGTATCATATATACAATGGATAAACAATAAGTTCCTACTGTATAGCACAGGGAACTATATTCAGTATCCTGTGATAAACCATAATGGAAAAGAATATGAAAAAGAATGTATATATATAACTGAATCACTTTGCTGTACAGCAGAAATTAACACAACATTGTAAACCAACAATACTTCAATAAAAAAAATAGAAATGGAAAAAGAGGACTTGTTCTAGTTACAGAAGGCTTGCTCTGCTCTCAACCACTGGGGATGCTTATTTTTCTTGTTTTGTGAATTCGCCTGTCTTGCTGTAAGCTAATTTCACGGCTGTGGGAGGTTGGAGAAAGTAGGTTTATGACTCTAAAGACCAGAGGACACTGGACTTTAAGAGAGTTTGAACTGGAATTTGGGGGCTACAGTAAGGGAACCTTCAGTTACCAGTTCTGTCCTGAGCACTCTGTTGGACAACAGGACTAGATCCTAAAGGTCCTTCAGGGAGCTCTGCCCTGGGAATGGAACAGTTGATGCAATAACCACATTGTATGGAGATTGGCTCAACTGGGTTGTATTGGTTTTGTTTGGTTTTAAGGCAACTTGTGTGAGCTTTCAACTTCATCCACCTTGGGAACCAGGTATACCCTTTTCTTTAGCACTGCTGTTCTTTTTGTCTTCAGCAGGAATAAGATGTTCAAGTGAGCCAGAGGCAGGAAGAACCAGTTTAGTCTTCACAGCTGTGAGCCAGGAGAGATCGTGAGTTGATGGTATATTTTAACCTCGAAAGTAATTTTTCAGAACAGGAACCTTGCACAGTAAAATGAGTAACAGCAAAGTATTTATCTGCTGCCTTCTGTCTTTTCATGATAATGTGCTAACGTAACAAGGTTTGTTCATATTTTACTCAGCCAGAGTCTCATTCATTTGCTAAGCATTGGGAACATTATGTAGATTGATCTTAAACATAAATCAGTCCTTGAGGGTGTCCTATATTTGGATTGTGACTTGTAGACTCAAGCTAATCTCATTGCCTCTTTTTCATACTTGTTGAAAAGTCTGTGAAGAACATAGTAAGTTCTCCAACTTTGGAAAAGGATCTCCAACTTTGGAAAAGGCACACGATGTGAAACTGGAGTGCTGTGTTAAAAATAAATTTATGATAACTAAAAAAAAGAAAAAAGAAAAACAGGAAAGAGGCAGTAAGCAAAGTAATCTTAGAAGTAGTATTGTAATATGAGGAAAAAGGGTGGCTGGCTGATTCAGGCCAGCAGGCAGCCTCCTGTCCTCCTCATCAGGCCTTGGGAGATGCTCACAGTTTTTGATTCTCCAACTCTCACTTTTTGTTTCTCTTCTCACTGAGTTAAATCTTCTGTTAGTACATTACCTTAGTTTAACTTGCTGATGTTTCTAAGATTATAGTTTATCTTGCTATATTTATGCCAATGTTGGTTGATTCCTGCTCTCTTAATTTGTATTTTATTCTTTAACCTTATGGAATTTTGTAAATTGCAAAAGTAGAATATACCTGTCATACCAAAAAAAACAGTATAGAAGTGTATTAAAGAAAATTAAGTCCCCCTGCACATCCTCTGAGGTAACGTTAGAGCAACCAACCTTAAGAGCTTGGGGTGTGTGTGTGTGTGTGTGTGTGTGTGCCTACATCTTTCCTGCAGTCAAATGCTCTACCACTGAACTATACCCCCTCTGCTGTGTGCATCTTTCCTCATCTTTTTTTTTAATGCACAGACAAATATTCATTTGTATGGATTCTCCCCCCTCTCACTCCCTTCCTCCCTTCTAAAGAAAAAATATAATTCCATTGGAAGGATATAAAAAAAACCCTGATAATCAGATTATCTCTAGGGAAGAAAACTGGGAGAGGTAGGAACAGAGGTGGAAGGGAGATTGACTTTTGACTGTGTGCCCTTTTGTACTGTTTGCTTTTTCCCCTCTTTTCTTTTTACCACCGGTATGTATTATCCATTTAAAAAAAAAAATCTCTCCGCCATCATCAATTTTCCCTGAAACATTCCCATTAGCTGCAGTGTTTCTGGTGATATTTGCCTTGCCATGAGGGAGGTGTTGGTTTTGAAATGTTGAACAACTCTTGGTGAAGTTCTGAATGAAACAAAATACAATCTGCTTTCTATTTACATGGTAATTGCATTCTTGGGAAATTCTGTGTACATAAACACTGTGAGAAAAATGTTTTGTATTTTAGATTTAAGCAGAGTTAAGTTTTCAACTCTGATAATTAGAAACAGCTTTTCCACCTACATGGATGCCTGGTGGGATCTTTGAAAGCCATGAAGGATGCAGGACAGTCTGGTGCATTGCAGATACGCAACATCCTTGCCCTGCCCATTAAATGCCAGTAGGGTACCCCAATCACTCCGGCTCCCCTCTCCCCAGTGTCCAAAATGCCCTCTAGGAGACAGTGCCATTCCTTTTGAGAACCACTGCTCTAGCTGCTCTCTCTGGAAATTTCTTTCCTCAGATATTTGCAGAGCTGGTTCCTTGTCATTCCAAGCTCAGCTTAAATGTTATCTCCTGTCAGAGGGCTCGCCTGACCACCCAGTCTACACAGCCCCCATTCACTCTGCCACATCGCCCCATTTCAGTTCTCTGTATAGCATTTATCCCTATCTGCTCTTTTTCTTTTCTTGGTTTATCGTCTGTGTCCAGCTACCAGAATGTAAGATCCATGAGGGAAGGGATGTTGTCTCTTGTTCACAGCTGTGTCCCCTGTGCCTGGAACAATGGCTGGCACATAGTTAGTGCTCAGTAAACATTAGTTAGATGAATGAAGGATGAAAGGAAGGAAGGAAGAAAGAAAGGAAAGAAGGAAGGAAATCTTCAGTTCTACAAGTTGGAAAAGATTAGCAGAACATAATGTCTTCACAAAATTATTTATTTAGGTCATATATGATAAATAGCAAAAGATTAACTAGATTCACAAGATTGGTAGATTTATCAATTCCCAGTGAATAATATCAGCTTTGTCAGAAATTGGATGTTTGCCATTTTAAATTTCCAGCCACATCTGTAATTCTAAAGTGAACTGTGATATCTGACAGAGACTCTTTGTCCCCAGTCATCATTTTCACCATGTCTTGAGCGGCAGTTTTGGCAAGTGTGTCAACAATGACTTCAGCAGCTCTGACCTTTACAGTTAAATATAACACTATAAAGTGTGGCTTCCATAGCTTTTGCATTTCTCTCCCTTGGCACACTGTATTTAACTTTAAGCAGTGTTTGAATTTCCTTCCATTCTGCTTCAAAATTTTTGATGATGTTGAGGCAGGACGGGTTCATATCAAAATGTGTGAGCCTTTTCCTTCTTTCATTCTCTCACTCATTTATTCATTCCACAAATGTTTATTGAATACTTACTCTGTATCAGGAACTATGTTGGGGATACATATTTCACATAATGGAATTTAATTTGCTCCCATTACCAGGCTATGGTAATCCAAATTTCAATGGTTTTTTATGGTAGTCACCTAATACTTTTAGTTTCTTTGCAGCTGGTATTTTTAAAACACTAAGAGATGATCCAGGTGATGAAATGATACACCTTTAATATCTATCTGAAGACCTAGGGCTAAACTCATCACATTTTTTTTTATTTTGGCCGCATGGCATGTGGGGTCTTAGTTCCCTGACCAGGGCTCGAACCCCTGCCCCCTGCAGTGGAAGCGTGGAGCCCTAACCACTGGACCTCCAGGGAATTCCCTAAACTCATCACATTTTAATCACCAGCTCCACCTCTACACTTTTTGCCATTTATGTACAGTAAAATTACCTTGTTTCCGTGTAGAGTTAGTTATATGAGTTTTAACACATGTATAGATCTGTGTGACCACCCTCACAATCAGAATACAGAACTGCTCCATCAGCCCCCAGAATTCTCCTGTGTTGCCTGTCTGTAGTCAAGGCCTCCCCCACCCCCAGCTCTGGCAGCCATTGATCTGTTCTCTGTTCTCATAGTTTTGCCCTTCGAGAATGCCGTATAAATGAAAACATACAGCATGTAACCTTTTGAGACCGGCTTCTTTCACTCAGCACAATGTCTTTGAGATTCACCCATGTTGTTGTGTTCATCAATAGTTTCTTCCTTTTTATTGCTGAGTCATATTCCATTGTGTGGATGTACCACAATTTGGTCATCCACTTATCCATTGGTAGACATCTGGGCTGATTCCAGTTTTTGGCTGTTATGAATAAAGCTGCTATGAACATTTGTGTACAGGTGCTTGCATGAAAATATCTCCTTTTATTACATGAAAGGTAATAGTCTATAGATATAACTTTGGTACTTTGCTTTTTTCACTGTATACTCTATCCTAGGGGTTACTCCAACTCAGTTCATAGGTATTGTTCTCACTCTTATTTATAACCACATAGTATCCTATTGTATGGATGTACCATAGTTTATTTAGCCACACTCCTAGTAATGAACATTTAGGTGGTTTCCAGTATTTTGCAATTATAAACAATGTTACAATGAACAACCTCCTGCATGTGTATTTTTGTATTGTTGGGGGTTTATTTTCATCCACTGTTAAACTTTAAAATCCCATTTGTAAACGCTGACCCATGGTGAGTTCAATGGAAAACAAAACAGAAAAGAATGAAGCACAGGCCTAATTCCTAGTAAATTATATGCGCCTTTACATAATTCCTGTACTAAAGGTTTGTCAGCTTCTGGAAATCATGTGTGGATGTGTGAATGAAAAAAATGCATTGATGTACATGGACCTTCAAGATACAGGGCCCCATACTGCTGCTCCAGATTGTGAAGTGCTCCGCAAAATGGCAGTGATCACTGGCAATGGGCAGATTGAGGAAACAAGAGGCCAGGGTGCTGGGTGGTTGACCGTGTGAATGTCGAAATCACTGAGAATGATGAGAGAAGTTGGGACAAAGAGGACAGATAGTCAAGAACTAAAGCCTATATGAATGAGGGCAGTGACCAGGAAGGTGACAGAAGACTACCAGCAGGATGGGGAGAGGGTGAAATAACAGGATGGTGTGAGTCAAGGAGGAGCCAGAGACTTCTCAAGAGTGGCGAGGAACGAAGATCAGGAAGTGGCCTTGGGGAGCAAGGAGAGCTCCAACTCCACCTCTTGGCACTCTCTAAGGCATTTAGCTGTGGGGAGATGAGAGAATAAACAGCCTGCACTTTAGAGGGGTCAGCAGACAGCCAAGGTTTCAGTTACAGCAGGATGTGGCGGGAACATCCCGAGGAGAGGCTCAAGGCCACTGGGACTTAGCCCATCACAGACGGGAAGTTCTAACCTTAATCCAACTCGAACACTAACTTAACCCTCATCCTCACCCTAACCTGCTGGTAAGGTCCAGCTGTTGTCGTGGGAAGTGTTCCTTCTAGATCAGCTGGTGTTGGCAGCAGCAATGAAAGTAGCAGCAGCTGGCTGCAATGAGCTGTGTAGCCCTTTGCCATTGGGGCACTGGGAGTGGTTTTCATTGTGTCTTCTGGAAGCTCTCCAAGATTGGGCCTGAGAGCCTGGTTGGAGGGTCACAGGGCTGAGCTCCTCCTGCAAGTGTGGCATGCACGGTTCTGGTGTTTAGTATCCTCAACCAGAGACTAGCCATACCTCCCACAATATTGCCGTGCTGCTGCTATTTTGCGTATAATTTGCATGAGGTTTGTTGCATTTTGAAGATGGCAAAGGGAAAAGCTGACTGACTAATCAACCAGATTTCACAGGACAGTAGTACCTTGGTGGGAGTCCCTGCTATCTATTCCTTAACTTTGCGGATCCAGAAATCCAGCGTTGTCAGTGTACCCTGCAATAAGCTGATTCCAGGGGCTGACTCTTGATAACTACTGGTCACTCCTTCTCAGTCTCCTTTGCTGGTTCTTCTTCATCTCCACAACCTCTAAATATTGGAGTGCTTCAGGCTCAGTCCTTGAGCCTCTTCTCTGTTTAAACTGATTTCCATGGTGATCTCATCTAGTCATGTGGCTTTAAATACCATCTATGTCCTGACGACACTCAAATATGTATCTCCAGCTTGTAATCCTCTCCTGAACTCCAGATTCTCATACCCAGGTTCCTGCTTAATAGCTCCACTTGGACATCTAATGGGCATCTCAAGCCTAATGTGTCTCAAACCAAACCCCTGGTCTTCCGCACCAAATCTGCCCCTCCCCTTGTCTTCCCCATGTCAGTAAATGAAACTTTTTTTTTTTTGGTAACTCAGGCCAAAAATCTTGTAGTTGTGCCTGGCACTCATTTTTCCCTTTAAAATTTATTCTCTCTCCCTTACATTATTGGAATTTCCTCCTAACAGGCCTTTCTATTCCCACCACTGCCCCCTTCTCTGCTTTCTTTTTCTCTATAGAATTTATCACTATCTGACATACTATGTATTTTCCTTAAAAACCTGTCTTCCTTTAGCCCACTAGAATGTAAACTCCATGAGGGCAGGGGTTTTGTCTATTTTGTATACTTCTATATTTCTGGGTCTTAGAATGGTGCCATGACACATAGGCTAGTAGGCACTCACTAAATATTTGTTTAATATATGAATGAATGAATGAACCGAGTCATATGATACTGATATATGTATCAGAATGTCTGTTTCTTAATTGACTGTGAGAAGTATGACTGCTAAGCAGACCTGAATACTCACATTAGATATTCAAGGCACCCTCTTCCCTTTAGGGGAGTATTAATGGGCTATCACACTAGAATGAGAAGTTAGGGGAATATTAGGATAGATACTCTTTACAGGTAAATGTGATCAACCCATCTTCATTGTAGGAATATGCCTTCCTATAAGACCATAATATTCATGGAAGCTGCTTTGGAATCACCCCTGCATTGGGTTATTTGGCTCTCTTTTTTCTGCTTTTCATGTAGAAGAAACAAGGATAACTTCTAAATTTTTGACTTGAGTAAATGGGTGGATGGTGATGCAATTAACAGAGATATGGAAGGACATCATGAGAATAACTTAGACTAGAAGTGATGTATAAGGATAAAGTATGAAGGGTGTTAAAACTGTAGTAAATCCAACTTGAGGCCTTGTTTCAAGTATTCAAGCTGTTACACCAAAAGCAAAGTTCTATTATGGAAGAGATTGTACACCAATATCCATGTGCTCCTCTATATTTCCCCTTGGCTTTCCTTTTAGCCAAGTGGGGTCATGTGGTTTTGTTCTGGCCAATGGAATGTGGATGGGATTGGTAACTGCCACTTCCAGGCCTGGCCCATCCAATAGCCTTCATCACTTTTCATGCTGAAACTCTCTGCTGTTGCCGCAGCTGGAAGCAAAGGACTTGAGATGGCAGAGCACAATGCAAGGAACCGGGATCCCTGAGTTCATCACTTAGAGGAAACCTATCTAGGAGAGCTGTTTCACAGGAGCCATCTCATAGGACTTTGTGTGAGTGAGAAATAAATCTTTGTGTTAAGTCAGTGAAATTTCAGGGTTTGTTTGTTACCACAGCAGAGTCTAATCTACCCTGACTAACACATCTATCTACACACTATTATCCACAGGAAAGCTCTCTCTACCTGAGCTACACATGGAGATTCAAGAGAAGCACTTAATGCTTGTCAGTTATGTTAAGGATTTTCTTCCTCAGCTTTATGAAGAGATGGGCAATGACTATAAATGACTACTTTTGCTCAAGAAAGTCACTGACTTTCATAAGGAAAAGTCATCACTTGACTATTTGAGTTTCAAGAAAAATCTGTGTCTTTTTGGGAAAAAAGCCTTCAATTTGAATGATCATAAGCATGGCTAGGATTGACTTTGAACAACCCAAATTTATGCTTTTATGACAAGCTTCATCATTGTAGTACCATGCAAGAGAAACTGAATGCAATGATTGCAAAAACTGTAGCTGTAGCACATATGCTTTGATGGAGATTGTGAGTTTGGGGTATTAAATGATTTTCATTGTCTAGATTACCTAGTTGTGAATTCAACTGAAGAACTTGCTGAAAACATTTTGATCATAATGAAGAGACTCTTGAAATGCTTGATTAAGTGTCTTCTGCAGAATTTCTCAAAGTGGATGGTAGTGGTGAGTGGCTAATTGTGCTAATTTGGGTCCTCCAGGAAGCAGATGCTAATATGGAGTTAAGAATACAAGATGTTGACTGGGGATAATGCCTGTGAAAGCTAAAAGGGCAGGGAGCAAGACCGGGCAAGGAAAACCCTTAGAACATAATGCAGATCTGACACATGTGAAAGGGTTGGGGGAGGAAGGGGAATTGGGCAGAGATGACTTAGGCTGCAAGGCAGATGTGACAAAGTCTTGATCAACCCAATGGGGAGTTCTGGAGGAAAGACGGCCTGTTAGAAGGGTCCGAAGTTGGACAGAAATGGCCAGGCCCTAGTATTGCCACCATGCTCCGTCATTGGCTGTAATCTTCCAAGGGAAAGCATGGTCTTGTCAAGAATGCTGCAGCTGATCTTGGAAGGTGCTGCAGCTGGAGGCTGTCAGCTAACTTCACTCCTTACAGATATATGGCAAATTCTTTCTTGAAGAGTGATCTAAGCCGTGCACCTCCATGCCTGCCCAGTTTTCCGTTTGTGTTGCCTGGATTCTCTTCTCCAAAACCGCACAATTTTCCTGTGAGCCTCTCTTTCTGTGGGAAACATAGTAGAGGAGGTTAATGGGAAGAATTACACCTTGCTGCAGTTGGTCTCAGGGCTTCCACTGGTTGTCATCTTCTCCCTTCTCCACTATCCACTCTATATTCATATTGATTTTCTATCTGCTTGATCTATCAATTACTGACAAAAGGATGTTGAAGTCCCCAATTCTGATAGTGGGTATATCCATTTCTCCTTTCAGTTTTGTCAGTTTTTGCCTCACCTATTTTGATGCTCTGTTGTTAGGTGCATATACATTTAGGATTGTTATCTCTTCTTGAGAATTGACCACTTTATCATTATGTAATGCTCCTCTTTATGCTTGATAGTATTCCTTGTTCTGAAAGCTACTTTGATAGAAATGTAGCAGCTCCAGTTTTCTTTTGGCTAGTGTTTTCTTGGTATATTTGTGTCTATCCTTTTTATTTTTGACCTACCTGTCTTTATATTTAAAGTGGGTTTCTTATAGACAACATATAGTGGGTCTTGTTTTTTTATCCACTCCAACAATTTCTGTCTTTTAATTGGTGCATTTAGACCATTCACATTTAAAGTGATTTATAGTTAGATTAATATCTACCATCTTTGTCAGTGTTTTCTATTTGTTGCATTTGTTCTCTGTTTCCTCACCACCCTCTTTTTCTGTCCTCTATGGTTTTAATTGAGCTTTTTATATGATTCCATTTTATTTCCTCTCTTAGTATGCCAATTCTTTTCTTTTCTTTTTTTTGTGTTTCTTTATCTTTTTTTCCTGTTAGTGTACCAATTATAATTGTTGCCCTAGAGTTTATAATATACATTTTAAAAAACTTACTCTGTTTTTTAAAAATATTTATTTATTTATTTATTTGGCCGCGCTGGGTCTTAGTTGTGGCACGCGGGATCTTCGTTGCTGCGTGTGGGATCTTTAGTTGCGGCATGCAGGATCTTTAGTTGCGGCATGTGGGATCTAGTTCCCTGACCAGGAGTCGAACCTGGGCCCCCTGCATTGGGAGTGCGGAGTCTTAACCTCTGGACCACCAGGGGATTCCCTATAATATACATTTTTAACTAATCTAAGTCTGCCTTCAAATAATACCACACTGCTTCATGTGTAGTACAAGTTCCTTATAACAGAGTATTTTTGATTCCTACCTCCCATCCCTCTGGCCTCCAAAGTGCACTGCTGGCAGCTTATAGTTCAGTGGGACTCTTGCTGTGCCCCTGGTAAGAGTGTGCCCTCTTTGAGGACAAGTACCTCTTACACTGCAGAGCTCAAAATTATGGGGGACTGAAAGCACAATGTCTCCCTACTAGTAAGTTATTGGGAATGACTGTGTATGTGGTGACTTCTGCTTCCACTCCTTGGTTCCTGCACCCATGTACTTCTCCTCTGGGGGAGATGGTGCCATATAGAGGTCTCTGATTTAGCATTTACTTTGTATCCTGGAGGATGGTACCACATCCTTGCAGAGTATTGCTTCTGAGCTGGTGCTTCAGCTGCACCTTCAGTAGGCCATTCCATTGCTTTATCAGGTCAGCTACTTCTGAATGGTGTGGAAGGTAACATGCTAGGGGGTCCTATGGTCACAAGCACACTCCCACACTTCCTTTGAAGCAAGCCCCTGGTCAGCTGCTACGCTGTGTCAGATTCCATGGTGTGCACAGTCAGGCACTCCTTAGGTCCCTGGATACTGTGGTGCTGGCTGAGTTTCTGTGGGCAGGAAAGTCAAAACCACACCCAGAGTAAATGTCCATTTCCATGAGAGTGAATTTCTGGTCTTTCCTGGATGGAAGAGGCCCTGTCATCCCTATTGCTAGTTATGAGACCAGTTCCGTGTTTGCCCCTCCTACTGTCTGCCCTGGCCTGCAGAGGAGAGCCACGTGAACTTCTCGGTGATGCTGGTGCTCTTCGCACCAGCACATGCCACATGGCCTTGGTGAACAGCGTGTCCCCTGAGCTGTTCTGTACAATATAATCCTCCGGTGGATATTCTGGCCTCACACAACACATCCATTGCAGCATGCCCACCTCCCAGAGCCTTCTAAGCCACTGTCTGTCATGGCAGTTCAGGCATTTCTACCCAAAGTTAATATCAACCAACATGTTTTCTGTGCTTCTAGGATCCAACCTTCAAGATGTGTTTGTACCGTATTCCAGGGTCCTTGCCAGGGTGTTAAATCCTGTATCCCAGGAGAATACACCTATATTTAGAAACTATCTTTTATCCAAATTTGTGTTCTACCTCCCTATTTATTACCTGGAACCCCTTCCTAGAGAGACACTTTAGATCTCTGGGTATTAAATGTCTAGCAGTCCTCTAAATGTCTCCACTTTCCCCAGCATACACTCACCTAAGTAAATGGCCATAGATCCCTTTAGGGAAGGACTGGAACTATTATTATGGTCTATAATTACCATGGTGATGCAGTGTCCTTCCTCCTGGGGACCTAGCCACTTCTTCAGTCAGTGGGTTCTGGGTCTGAAAACTGACTCAGGTCCAGGAACTGGGCAGAGCATCATGGCTTTTTTGGGGGGTGTTAACCCTCAGCCTCTTTTCTATTGCTGCTTTTTAAAAATTATATAATTAAACAACATCCTTATTGGTTGTCCGTCTATTTGCCCCTAGGGGCACCATACTCTATTAATCCTCTTGACTCCCTGAGGGTCAAGCTCTCTTGGCTGCCCCTCTGACATTGCCAGTCATTATAGTTATTGTGGCCTCCTGGCTTTGGGCAGTTAAACACAGCCAAAGCTGCGGTCCTTATTACTTTGGCCTCTATTAATGAACCCAACTCTGTGATTGCCTCTCCTAGCATCTCCCCTGGCCTGCAAAGAAGAGCCATCACAGAACTTCTTGGTGATGCTGGCCCCCCTCTCACCAGCGCGTTCCTCTTGGCTTTGGTCAGTGGTGTGTCTCCTGAGTCCTCCCATGCCGCATTACTCTCTGGTGGGTTTTCTGGCCTCAGGTAACATATCAGCTCCAGCATGCTTACTTCTTTGAACCTTTGAATTCCTTTCTTTACCATCTACTGTGGCAATTCAGGCATTTTAACCTCACTCAGTGTGGTTTATCACTTTCTCCAGGCTTCTAGGAGCCACCATAACAGTAGGTTTGTACCTACCCCTAGGGTCCTTGCCAAGGTGTTAAGACCTGTATCCTGAGAGTGCTCCCAAGTCAATAAACCCTCCCTTATCCAGTCTTAAGTTCTGGACCCAGAACTTGAAACACCCTTGAAATCCAATCCATGGGATCTCTCTGGCTCCTTCCAGCATATGTTGGCAAGGTCTGGCAGCCCTTTTGGTGTATATAGACCCTTTTCTTTCTTACCAAGTCCAGTACATCCCTGGCTGGGTTATACCCTAGTTATTGGCCTGATAACCAGGAGAAGAGGTGAAGGCAGATCTTGTGCCTTATAGGGGAGAGGCCTTTTTACCGTCTTCCCTAAAGAAGTGAGGTGAATGCTAGCCCTTAATAGGGAGGAATGGGTTACCGCTGCACGCTCTGAGGATTCAGAGCAGTCTGGGGAGCCAAAAATCTTTGGAGGCATCTACTTAGATGTTCTCATGCCATTTGCCAGGATCCTGGGTTTTCCCAACTAGAGCCCTGACCTTGGCATAACAGATCTGCTTTGGATAAGCATTCAGTCATCTTTGAAGCTTGGTGACTCTAATTATTAAGTTCTAAGTTTGGTCTTTAGATTTTTCTGCTCGCTCATTGAAGAAGATAAGGACCTCTTTGTGAGCTACCAAAGAGGCACCCTGGCTTTTACACTTAGTTTTCTAATGTTAGTTGCCCTCAGCAGTTCTATTATTCCTCCATAGGGTTTCAATGCAATTTAATAAGAGCCAGCCAATTCCACTGTCCTTGCAAACAATGTTATCCACATCTTCTTTTCATTGCATCTGCCAGAACATTTTCTTTCACCAGAACATTCTCCCAACTCACTACCAGTGAAAGTTTTAGCAGTTGGGCCTTGGCCCACATACCACTTGGGATGAGGTTCTCATTTCGTTTCATGTAGTAAATGATCCAGTCCCAAAGCCCCACCTTACCTCTGCTTTCTCAGACCAATCCTAGTACCAGTTGTTGTCAGTTCAGGTCCTCTGGGAAGCAGATACTGAGACAGAGTTAGGAGTGCAAGAGGTTTATTGGGGGTACTACCTGTGAAATACAAAACGGGAGGAAGCAAGATTGGGCAGGAAGTGCCTCAGACCATGATGCAGACCTGACACTTGTCAACAGAGAGAGGCTAGGCAGGAGAATTACGAAGGGTGAGTCTCAGATGACAATGCAGATCTGACAAAGTCTAATCTCAAAATGTTAGAATGCTCCAGGACTCAGTCCTTGGTCCACGTCTGTTCTCCAGCTTCGCTTACTCCCTTAATAATCTCTTCCAGTCCCATGGCTTTAAATACCACCTATACTGATGACTCAAAATAAAAATCTAGCCCAGACATTCCCCTGAGCTCCAAACTTGTATATTCAATTGACATCTCCACTTGAAGATTTAGTAGGTTTCCAATTCAACATGTCCAAAATGGAACACTTGATTCTCACCCTGTTCCAATCTATTCTTTCCAAGGTCTTCCTCACCTCAGTAAATAGCTATCACTGTTCACCCAGTTTCCAAGTTAGCCATCTTTGATTGTCTCCTCTCCCTTATTTCCCATGCATATACATTTTATTAATAAGTTCTGCTATCCCTTCTGTTCTTCAAACATGCCAAGGTATTTCCATATGCAGTTCCCTCTGCCAGAAATGATCTTCCTTTGTCTTCACATGGGGATCCTTCTACTTCAGCTCTCAGCTTAAAGATTCTCTCTCCAGAGAGAACTACTACAAACGCTCTCTTATACTCTCTCATAGTGCCCTGTATTTCCTTAATATCACTTATTTTGGTCCCTATATATTTGTTTGTTTCATGTCTTTCTCCCTCATTAGCACATAAGCTCCATGATGAGAGGAGCCTGCCTGTTTTGTTCACTACTGTATCCCCAGTAAGTGCCATATAGTAAGTGTGCAATATTTATCAGATGAAGAGATGGATTAAAAATATTTCCAACAATTTGTTGTCTTCTGTCACTGAATAAAATCATTTAAAAAATTGTGGGGCTTCCCTGGTGGCGCAGTGGTTAAGAATCCACCTGCCAATGCAGGGGACACGGGTTCGAGCCCTGGTCCGGGAAGATCCCACATGCCGCGGAGCAACTAAGCCCGTGCGCCACAACTACTGAGCCTGCGCTCCAGAGCCTGCGAGCCACAACTCCTGAAGCCTGGGCGCCTAGAGCCCGTGCTCTGCAACAAGAGAAGCCACTGCAACGAGAAGCCTGCACACCACAACGAAGAGTAGCCCCCTTTCGCCGCAACTAGAGAAAGCCCTCGCGCAGCAACGAAGACCCAACACAGCCAAAAATAAAATAAATAAAATAAATAAATTTAAAAAATTTGTGGATTAGGGAAATAAAGAAGTACCCTTAAGGACATCTAGTTCCAGTAATATAGTGGACATGGTCAATGCTTCCCAACTGCATTAATAATATTAATATTAATATCACTAACACAGCAGCAGTAACAAAGTACTACAGACTGGGGGCAGACATTTATTGTCTTATAGTCCTAGGGGCTAGAAGTCTGAGATCAGGTGTCAGCAGGGTTGGTTTCTTCTGAGGGCTGGGAGAGAGAATCTTTTCCATGCCTCTCTCTTAGCTTCTGGTGGTTTTCTGGCAACCTTTGGTGTTCCTTGGCTTGGAGATGCATTGCTCCAATCTCTGCCTTCATCCTTATATGGCATTTCCCCTCAGTCTCAGTCTCTGTCTATGTGTCCAAATTTTCCCCTTTTTAAAGGATACCAGTTATGTTGGACTAGGGTCCACCCTAATGACCTCATTTTTAAGTTGATTACCTCTGTAAAGGCCTTATTTCCAAATAAGGTCACATTCTGAGGTACTGGGGGTTAAGATTTCAACAAACCATTTGAGGGGCTATAATTCAACCTTTAACTCCAACCCTTTTGAGGAGGGGGACAAAAATATGAGAATATCTATTTTTATTTTTAAATCAGGAAGTAAGGTATTAATATTTAACATGTGAATTTACATCATGAGCATGCTGACTTAGTCTTATGTCTGACAATTGGTGTCAGAAACAGGATACAAAGTTCGTATCCTGAAACAAGAATGGGAGTTCCACAATACAGAGGGTTTGGCAGTGGTGTCATACTCCTTCTTTTACTTTCAGTGTATTGCAAGGTTTTGCCATTTGCTGTGTCAAATTAAGTGAATTCATGAATGATATGATGATCTTGTTTTAATTAACCCTTACAAAATGTAAAAGTAGATTAAAATGATTCCTCTAAAAACAAATAAATACCCCTCTGCTCAACCTCCCCACAAACCCAGCCATAGATTAAAAATAACACTAATACTTCAAGCACAAAGAAGTAGCAAAAAAGAAAAAAAAGGAAAAATAGGGTAAGTAGAAAGCACAAATTAAAGTCGTAGAAAGAATTCCAATAAACTAGCAATGACAAGTGTAAACAGATGAAGCTTACAAGTTAAACAACATATACTGACAAATTGTATTTTTAAAGATCCAGCTATGCTGTTTATAAAATATATATCTAAAATATAAGGACACAGAAAGTTTGAAAGTAAAAGACAGAAGAAAATATGCCCAGAAATTAATAACCAAAAGAAAACTGGTACCATGATTTTTTTTTAAATTAATTAATTAATTAATTTTTGACTGCGTTGGGTCTTTGTTGCTGCGCGGGCTTTCTCTAGTTGCGGCGAGCGGGGGCTACTCTTCGTTGCAGTGCGCGGGCTTCTCATTGCGGTGGATTCTCTTGTTGCAGAACACAGTCTCTAGGCACACGGTCTTCAGTAGTTGCGGCACGCGGGCTCAGTAGTTGTGGCTTGCAGGCTGTAGAGCTCAGGCTCGGTACTTCTGGCGCACGGGCTTAGCTGCTCCGCGTCATGTGGGATCTTCCCGGACCAGGGCTCAAACCCGTGTCCCCTGCATTGGCAGGTGTATTCTTAACTACTGCGCCACCAGGGAAGCCCGGTACCATGATGTTAATATCAGACAAAATGAACTTTAAGGTAGAAAACATTAGGCATAAATATGGTCACTACATTATGATGAAAGGAACAATCCATCAGGAAGGTATAAAAATTCTAAACCTGTATGTAATCTAATTATATTATTGTAAAAAAGCAAAAATGGACAAAATTACAAGGAGAAAAGGAGAAATACACACAAATAGGAGAGACTTTAACATACTTCTCTTCATATTTGAGAGATTATGCAGACAAAAAATTAGTGTATAAAAGATTTGAAAGCACAATTAAGAGGCTTTCTCTTCTGGACATATATAGAAACTTTCTCTACTGGACATATATAGAAACATTTATCAATTAGGTAATACATGTTCTTTTCAAGCACAAATATAACAGTTTAAAAAATTGATCATTAAATTGCAAACTAACAAATACCAAAGAATATTTATCATGGAAATCATAGTCTCTAATCACAGTGAAATTATATTAGAAATAATAAACAAGAGGATAATTTTAAAAATAAATTTATTTATTTTTGGCTGCGCTGGGTCGTAGTTGCTGTGCACGGGCTTCTCATTGTGGTGGCTTCTCTTGTTATGGTACACGGGCTCTAGGCATGTGGGCTTCAGTAGTTGTGGCGCACGGGCTCTAGAGCGCAGGCTCAGTAGTTGCAACACACGGGCTTAGTCGCTCCGTCGCATGTTGGATCTTCCCGGACCAGGGCTCAAACCCGTGTCCCCTGCATTGGCAGGCGGATTCTTAACCACTGCGTCACCCAGGAAGTCCAAGAGGATAATTTTAAAGTCACATACACTTGGATATTTATAATCACTTATCACATGGGTCAAAGAAGAAATTGTACTGGAAACTAGAAAGTATTTAGAACTGAATGATAATGAAACTATGAAGTATCAGAGCTTTTGAGGGTGCAACTAAGGTGGTCCTGAGGGGAAAATGCATAGCTTTAAGTTCTTATATTAGAAAAGGTGAAAGGCTAAAAAGTAACTCAAGAAGTTAGAAAGAAAACAAGGAAGTAGAAGGAAAGAATTTCAAAACGTTAAGAGCAGAAATTAATAAAATAGAACACCAAGCCAAATCAAGAGGAACAACAGAATAAAACACTAGTTTTTGTATAAATATAAAGATGACATATATACATGCTGGATATGCCAAGATAGGGCTTGATCTCATGTGCTTAACTGTTATGTTAACAGATAATTATTCTTGTTAAAGTTTGTATTTCTTCTTGTGTAATTTTATTCTAATAAATGTTATTGATTAAATAGAGAATTAAATGTGACTCAGCCTTTGCAAGTCTATCCTGTAAATGCATTTACAAATCAGAAAAAAATGAACACCTGGTTATTTGAGAAAGATGAATAAAGCACACAACTCTCTAGCTAGATGAATAAAACAGACAACTCTCTGGAAAAAAGGAGAGAAGGCACAGATAATAAAAATGCAAGAGTTGTAAAGTAACTGACACAGTAGATGGGATATTGAAACAATAATAAGAGATCTTTATGAACATCTTTATGCCAATAAATTTGAAAACTTAAATAAAATGGATAATTTCATGTAAAACTACAATTTACCATAATTGACTCAGGAAGAAATGGGAAAACTGAGAAAACTTGTGATTATTAATGAGACTGAAGCAGTCATTAAAAATCTACTAAGGAACCAACAAACAAGCACAATACACAACTCACCACACACCCAGTAAATAGTTGGTTGTACGGGTGAGTTCCAACAAACATTCAAGGAGCAGATCATCTCAATACTATATAAACTGTGGCAGTAAATCCTCTCCAACTCATTTTATAAGGCTAGCATAACCTTGATGCCAAACCAGGCAAGGCTATTGAGAAAGGAAAATTACAGGCTAACTTCATTTATGAATATACATGCAAAAATCCAAAATAAACTACTAGCAATCAGAAACAATAATGTATTAAAAAATACATTATGGGGGCTTCCCTGGTGGCACAGTGGTTGAGAATCTGCCTGCCAATGCAGGGGACACGGGTTCGAGCCCTGGTCCGGGAAGATCCCACATGCCGCGGAGCAACTAGGCCCGTGAGCCACAACTACTGAGCCTGCGCGACTGGAGCCTGTGCTCCGCAACAAGAGAGGCCGCGATAGTGAGAGGCCCGCGCACCGCGATGAAGAGTGGCCCCCGCTTGCCGCAACTGGAGAAAGCCCTCGCACAGAAACGAAGACCCAACACAGCCAAAAGTAAATAATAAATAAATTAATTAATTTAAAAAAATACATTATGGCCAAGTTGCGTTTATCTCAGTAATATAAATGTTTTAAGATAAGAAAAATCTATTAAATCACCACTATAATAGAATAAAGGAGCAAAACTAGCACTTCTATTCAACCTTGTACTGTGGGTTCCAGTCAGTATAGTAATAAAAAGAAAATGAAAAGTATCAAAGGTGAAACAAAGATTATTAACAGATGACATGATTGTCTATATAGAAAATACAAGAGAATATGCAAACTATTGAAACAAATAAGGTTTGAGGATATAAGAGCAATATAAAAAAATCAACAGTGCAACAGTTAGAGCTTACAGTAGCAACAAAAACTAAAAGACACCCAGGAATAAATCTAATAAAAGTGTTAAGGCCTCTATGTAGAAAAGTAGAAATCTTTATTGAATGACATTAAAGAAAACCTAAGGTAATGGAGGGACAAAAATATGTTCATGTATAGGAGAACTTAGTGAGTAATGGTGTCAAGTCTCCCTAAATTCACTTAGAGATTTAATTAAATTCTAATTAAAATTCTAAATAGGAACAAGAATAAAAAAGACAGTATTAAGCAGCACGAAATACCCTACCAGATGTCAACACTTCTTATAAGCTATAGTAATTAAGATATAGCAGAGAAAAAGAAATAGATCAGTGGAACACTATAGAGAGACCAGAAACAGACCCACACATAAATGGAAACTTGATACATAACAGTGTGGAAAGGAGGAATTATTTAACAGATGTTACTGGAACCATTGGTTATCCATATGGAAAAAAGTTAGTTAAATTAGATCCTGACTGCACATTGTATACAAAAACGAATTCAAAGTGGTTTTATGACCTAAATGTGACAAGTACTTGAAAACTTTTGGAAGATAATGCAGGCAAATATCTTTACAACCTTGTGGTAGGGAAGAATTTCTTAAACAAAATGCAAAGAGATAAACCGTAAGTAAAAGCTTGATAAATTTATTACATTGAAATTTAAAAATTTGTGTGTAAAGAAATGAATCATGAACAAAATGAAAAATGAAAAAAAAAAAAAACAAGCCACAGACTAGGAAAAATATTTGCAACATGCTTGCTCCTGCCTTAGACCCTTGGCACCTGATCTTCCTCTGCCTAGAACGATCTTCATCCAAATAGAGGTTTCGCTCTCTACTTCAATTCAGTAATGCCTCTGTTCAAATGTCACCTCCTCAGAGAGGCCTTTCTGACCACCCTGTTGAAAATAACACCTCTGTCACTTCATCTTCTTCCTCTGTTTTCTCTTCATAGCACTTATTACTATCTGACATTCTATGTCTATTTGCTCATTTATTTATTACCCATCTCTCCACTCCTTGAGAGCAGGGACTTTGTTTTGCTGACTGTCATATTTCTCAGACCTCAAACAATGTCTAGCGCATGGTATATACTAATATATACTTTTCAAGTGGATAATAAATGAATATAAATGATAAGGGATTAGTATTCAGAATATGTAAAGCACTATAGATCAATTAGAAAACTTTGAACAAATGGCTCAATAGGAAAATTGTTAAGGGCTCTGAACAGGCAGTTCACAGAAGAGGACACCTGAAGGGGCAATAAAAATATGGAAAGAGATTTAATATCATTTGCAATCAGGAAAATGCAAAGTTAAACGATAACTTCACACTCAAGAGACTGGCAGAAATGAAAAGTCTGATAATGCTGGTTGTCAGGAAGGACTTAAGGGAAAAGGAACTCTGTTCACAACCATCCTGGAGAAGAATTTGGGAATATCTAATAAAGATAAACATGCACTTACCTTAAGACCCAGAAATTCTACTCCCAGGTAAATATGCTAGAGATGCTTTTTCATATTTGAGTCAAGTGACTACACAAGAATGTTTACAGCAGCATTGTTTTAATAGCAAACTACTGGATATAAACCGAATGTATACCACCAGTAGAATAGACAAATTATGGTATAGTCATAAAATGGGATACTCTACAGCAATAAAAATTAACAAATTACAGCTGGCCCTCCATAACCACTGATTCTGCATCCGCAGATTCAACCAACCTCGGATTGAAAATATTCAAAACGAAATTTCAGAAGGTTCCAAAAAGCCAAACTTGAATTTGCTGCACACTAGCAACTATTTGCATAGCACTTACATTGTATTTACAGTTATTTACATAGCATTTACACTGCATTAGGTATTATATACTTACATGATTCGAAGTACAGGGGAGGATATGTGTCGGTTATATGCAAATACTGCACCATTTTATATAAGGCACTTGAGCATCCATGGATTTTGATATATATGGGGGGTCCTGGAACCAATCCCCTGTGGATATGGAAGAACAACTGTATAACTACACACATCATTGTGGATGAATCTCATAAACACACAGAGCAAAAGAAGCAAATTGCCGAATACATGTTGTATAATTCCATTTATGTAAAGTTTCAAAATATGATAAACTGTGCCATATGTTGTCTATGTATAGATGGACATGTGGTCAAAGGGTAGTGGTTAACTCTGAAGTGGGAGGGAGTGGCATGGGATTAGAAGAGTGTACAACAGGGGGCTCCAACTGTCTTGTGTTTTTTTACTTTAAGAAGAAGCAAATATATTAAAATTTGACAGAGTTGGGAGGGTAGTGATCATATCATGACATGGCATGAGTAATAATTTCATTATTCCCTTAGTGTGTGCTTGAAATGATTCATTTGAAGAAATTACCATTAGTTCAGTATCATCTGTGTTTGGGTATGTGTGAGTTAAATGCTTAACCAGTTTGGTAATGCTACTATTTTCCCACCCTCATGGCCTCCTCTTTCTGTTTATACTATCCCAGCTTTAGAGTTATTTGCTGAACAGGGATCACACTTCTTGAACTTGAAACTCAGCTTAATTTGGGACAGGAGTCAGCCAACTTTTTCTGTTAAGGCCTAGCTCGTAAATATTTTCCGTTTTGTGGGCCACATGTTCTTTGTTGCTTCTACTCAAGTCTGCCATGGTAGCTGGAAAGCAATGTGGTGGGCAGAATTCTAAGATGGCCCTCAAGCTTCCTGGCCCCTGATATACATACACTTTATCCCAGTTGTTCAATTAAACACTAATTCAGGTGCTGCTGTAAAGGGATTCTGGAGATGTAATTCAGATCCCAAATCAGTTGACCTTAAGAGTATCCCTGGTAGGCTTAACCTAATCAGATAAGAGGAGAGACTCAGCTGTGAGGGAGAGTCTCTGTTGCTGGCTTTGAAGATGGGAGATCCATGTGGCAAGGAATGTGGGTGACCTCAAGGAGCTGAGAGCAGCTCTGGGCTGATGGCCAATAAGAGAAAGGAGGCCTCGGTCTTACAGCTGTAAGGAACTGAATTCTGCCAACAACCTCGTGAGCTTGATAAAAGACTCTGAGCCTCACATGAGGCTGCCGCCCTAGCCAAAACCTTCATTTCAGCCTGGGGAGACCCCGAACAGGGAACCAACTAAGTCCTGTCCAGACTTCTCACCTAGAGAAACTGTGAGGTCATCAAATGGTGTTGTTTTAAGCCGTTAAGTTTGTGAGACTTTGTTGTACAACAATAGAAAATGAATGCAAGGAGCCATAGACAATGGGTAAATGAATGAGCAAGGGAGGCTGCATTCCAATAAAACTTTATTTGTGGGCGCTAAAATTTGAATTTCATATAATTTTCATGTGTCACAAAATATTCTTCTTTTGATTTTTTTCAACCGTTTACATATATAAAAACCATTCTTAGCTCATGGCCTATACAAAAACCAGTGGTGGGATGAATTTTGGCCTGTCGGTTATACTTGGCAATCCCTGACCTAGGAATTGGTGCATTTTTTAATCAAACCATCTAAACTTTTGATAATTTTTCAGATCTCATTAGAATATGGAAATGAGTCTCTAAAACATTCTTCAAAATTTGAAATGTGTTACATCTTATTTTCTTCACATAGCATCATAAGCATCATAGCTTTTCTCAAACATGATACATTTTAAAACAATTTTCTCTAATGGTCTAAGTCTCTTCTAAATATCAAATCTGAACTATAAAAGCATTTCATTTATACATCAATTTCTAACACTCGAATAGGTTCAAAGGAACATTGCCAACTATTTAATGAAAATATTGTAGTTATTTATTTATTTTATACCCTAAGGAAGCATTCTTTATTCTTTTGATTGTGTGATTCTAATTAGTTGATAAACATGCACGGCCTTTCTTAAGACATGTTAATTAGTATGGACGTTGCTATAACAATCTTCTAGTAATTTACATTTTCTGAATATCTGGTATATCATGCATTTATTTTTAACATTTAATGAAATTACTGAATCAGGAATTTAGAATGCTGTGCTTAAGCTTTCTTTAATTAGAAATAGAGATATGAAAGCAGGCGGGACCCTTGGAAACAACGGTTTGATAGCACAAGATAGACATGCTTTTGGGAAAACTTTCTGGATTAGTTTCCCAGGGCTGCGGCAACAAAGTACCACAAACTGGGTGGCTTAATGCAACAGAAATTTATTCTCTTACAGTTTTGGAGGCTAGAAGTCTGAAATCAAGGTGTCAGCAGGGCCATGCTCCTTCTGAAACCTGTAGGGAAAATCTTTCATTCCCTCTCTTCTAGCTTCTGTCTTTTGCTGGCAATTGACAGCTGGTTGGTGTTCTTGGTTTATAGATGCATTGTTCCAATCTCTGCCTCTATCACCACACGGCCGCCTTCTCCCTGTGTGTTTCTTTTTTTCTTTCTTTCTCTTTCTTTCTTTCTTTCTTTCTTTCTTTCTTTCTTTCTTTCTTTCTTTCTTTCTTTCTCTCTCTCTCTCTCTCTTTCTTTCTTTTTTTGAAGTTCCCTCTCTCTCTTCTTTAAATAAAACTATTTATTTATTTATTTAATTTTTTGGGCTGCGTCGGGTCTTAGTTGCAGCATGCGGGATCTTTTGTTGCGGTGCGCGGGCTTCTCTCTAGTTGTGGTGTGCAGGTTTTCTCTCTCTAGTTGTGGCACGCGGGCTCCAGAGCCCATGGGCTCTGTAGTTTGTGGCACGCAGGCTTCTCTCTTGTTGAGGCACGAGAGCTCAGTAGTTGTGGCTCCCGGGTTTAGGTGCCCCGCATGTGGGATCTTAGTTCCCTGACCAGGGATCGAACCCGTGTCCCCTGCTTTGGAGGGTGGATTCTTTACCACTGGACCACAAGGGAAGTCCCCCCGCCCTTTTATTTTTATTAAACAAAAGCATGTGTTAAAACATCTTATTGGAAATGTTAAAAATTAATGCACTCTAAACTTTATGGTTTCCTTGAGGTTATAATTTTTGGCTGCTCTTAGTACTATTTCACAGAAAAAGCGTATGGACTAAGACCACCTTCCAGACACCCTGATTAAATACACTATATTTAACAATCGGTAGCTTTACTTTCAACTCAGCAACCTAAACCCAAGAAGCAGTGTGATTTTATATACATTCTACTGTATTAATACAAAGTTCATTAAAGTCAATTAGAAAGTTTGTTTTATGAATAAAGAATAGGAAGTCAAAATTTGCAGGCTGCTATAAAAAAGAATGTTTCAAAATTGCTGTCAAATGCCCAAGAAGTCAGAAAAATAAGACTAAAGAATTTGTTAAAGGTTATTTTTTTCAGTTTGTGAAAATTTCAGGGTAGAAATGTTACTTCATGGTATAGATATATTGAGTTTAAAAGGTATATCAAGTTGTTTGATAAGTTTTAAAAGTATTTTTGGATCACATTGATCTGCATGTTAACTTTGATGCTTAAGAAAGTTGTTTCTAAAAGCATGATTATGAGTGTAAAAATGGAATGTATCACTTATTTTATGTGCCCGTTGACCTATTTTCCCAAAGCTAAATGTTTCCCTGTGTGTTTCTGTATATCTTCTATTCTTTTTTTCTTTTTTTTTATTGGAGTATAGTTGCTTTAGAATGTTGTGTTAGTTTCTGATGTACTTTGAAGTGAATCAGCTATATGTATAAATATATCCCCTCCCTCTTGGACCTCCCTCCCATCCCCCCATCCCACCCACCTAGGTCATCACAGAGCACTGAGCTGAGCTCCCTGTGCTATACAGCAGGTTCCCACTGGCTTCTTATAAGGACACCAGATATATTGAATTAGGGCCCGCCCTAATGACCTTTTCTTAACTTGATTACATCTGTAATTATTTCCAAATAAGATCACAGAGGTAGCAGGGGTTAGGACTTCAGCATATATTTTAGAGGAAACAATTCAACCCAATTATACTTTCCCAAAGAAAAAGACAAGAATGTAAGATAGAACCAGAATGTTAGAATAGGAATGATCTTAACATTTTTCTACAATGACCATTTAGTTTTACATTTGGAGAAACTGAGGCATAGAAAGATTAGGAGACTTGCCCAAGGTCACACATCTAGATAAGGACAGAGTTAGGACTGGAAATCAGATTACTGATTTGGGACAGGGAAATGTACAAAGCATGCAAATATGTTTCTGGGTTAAGCACCTGAAATATTCAAGGTTGGCCCTAGGAAAAAAGTGGAAATTAGGCAAAGTTTATCTGAGTCTTTCTTATGTCTCCTTCATTCCCCTCTTCCTCCTTAGCTATACTCTCCTCCAGAAGCAGGTGATATTTACTGAGTGCTTCCTATGTGCTAGGCATTGTGCTAAGTCTTCTGTGGTACCATTTCCTTTAATTCTTGTAACATAGCGGTAAGTGCTATGATGATCCCATTTAAAAATGAGGAAACTGAGCCTCAGAGAGGTTGATTAACTTGTCCAGAGTCTCACAGCTTGCAAGTGGCCAGGCTGAGATGCAAGCACAGGCAGAGGCCACATTCTTAACTGCTTTGCGACTCTGCACCTTCCTTCTGGCCAGTGACCTCTCCCCACCACCACGCTTGCACAACCTTTAGACTTTGCCCCAGGACCCTTCTGGAGGCCCTCCTTAAGCCCACCTTCCCAGAGAGGGTCCCCCATTTCAGAATCATCCCTTGGACTCTGCCTGTTGCATGATGAGGTGGTAAAGAAAGAAACCAGCTGATTGTACAAGCAGGGCCTCCAGGGGCCTAGGGTTTGTTTCTCAGATTCGAGGATTCAGAAACTTTGTCTTGTTGGCATCCCCAGGAGTGTTCAGGTCTAGGGTCAGAATTCCCCTGTCTGAATTTACAAGGGGTTGATTGCTAATCCGGAATACCAATTTGGGAATTTACACTGAGAAATATGCCTGCCAAGTGTTGCAAATATTGCCAAGAGAGCAATATTGGAAAGGAAGAGCTGCTCAGGCAGCGCCTTGCCAGGGGTCCTTTGGTGAGATTCTCATGGCCACAATCTGGGTCCTGGTCTACCCCCGCCACAAAAGGGACCAGGGCACATGGGGTGGGAGTGGTGGCACAGGCTTGACTTCTGGTAGCAGGGTCCCAGGGGCTGGGTTGTCTCAGGACTTTTCTGCAGCCTGAGGCAGAGGGCCAGGCACCATGTGGAGAAGAGCCAAGGTTCTGGCAGGAGAGCCAACATCGTAAATTGAATCCAAAAGATGTGGGAGGACAGAGAGGGGAACATGAGGAGGGAATTTGGTAGCTCAGAGGGACCAGGCCAGCGAGCTGAGAGGAAACACAACGCCAAATTCTTAGCTTAGTCTGACTCTTGCCTCCGACTCTTTGGATCTGGACCTGGGGGAGGTCATCCTGGTGATCAGACCTCGGCTCTCTCCTATGGGCTTTTTAAATAATTAATTAATTAATTAATTAATTAATTGATTGATTTTTGGCTGCACTGGGTCTTCGTTGCTGTGTGCCGGCTTTCTCTAGTTGCGGCGAGCGGGGGCTACTCTCTGTTGCGGTGCGCGGTCTTCTCATTGTGATGGCTCCTCTTGTTGCGGAGCACGGGCTCTAGGCGTGGGGGCTTCAGTAATTGTGGCACGCGGGCTCAGTAGTTGTGGCTCGTGGGCTCTAGAGCGCAGGCTCAGTAGTCATGGCGCATGGGCTTAGTTGCTCTGCGGCCTGTGGGATCTTCCCGGACCAGGGCTCGAACCTGTGTCCCCTGCATTGGCAGGTGGATTCTTAACCACTGTGCCACCCCTTGACCTGATATTCAGGTTCTTGGCAGCCTCTGCTGCCTCTGCTAGAAGCCTCACACTGGCTCTGGCCCCATAAAACCCAGTCATCCCCAGGAAGGGAGGATTCAGACACTTAGCCACAAATCTATGGTTTCTGAGGTCCCCACAGCTGCCTTGGCAAGACCCTGCCCCTCTCTACTCCCTGAATCTGTGATGATACATAAGGAAAATGCAGAGTTCCATGGGTGGGTTTCCACTTTGGCAACCCAAAAAGCACAAGGAACGGCAGAGTCAATTCCATAGTTGGTTCCCAGAGCCAGAAAGGCTTTAGGCAAAAGTTTTACGAGAAACATGTTGGATTTTTTCAAAGTTGCTTGCTTTTGGCATCATTAGATCCAAATTTTCTGCCTCTGACATGTTCTGTCTCACTTTTGGACATTCTTGTGATCAGCATTAACTTCTTATTTTATTGCTGGACGTTAATCATACACACTTGGTCAGGGCCATATCAGCTGCTCCTGTGGCTCAGTCACTTTGTCTGACTGCTGCCTTTAGTGATCACCCAGGTGAGTGAGCTGCTTTGGATCAGGGCAAATGCCTGGCATATAGCGGGAACTCAAGAAATATTTGTTGAATGAATGAGGAAATGAACACGTGATTGAATGAATCACTGAAGACTCATTTGTAAACTTTGCTTGCGATCCGATATGCCTAAACATTCACAAGAAAGCAGGTTGTAACTGCTCTTTCAGTAAAGTTATGAGCTTCTTCTGAAAAAAATTACACAGGTACTACATGAATACATTCTCATCATAAAAGATTCAAACATTCTAGAAGTATACAGAACAGAAGTCCATGTTACCCTCCCTCCCACCATCTGAATCCCAGTCCCCTCCTTAGAGGTAACCACTGTTATCAGTTCAGTGGGCATAATTCCCACCTACTTTTCATATATTTACATACATGTGATGTATGTGTGTTCATATGAGCATATGACTTTCCTCTTTTCCATAAATGGGATTCCATTATGTTTATGGTTTTGCAACTTGTTTTTTGGATTTAGCAATATATTATGAGCATCTTTCCACATCAGCACATGTACTTCATTATTATTAATGACTGTTTAGTACTCCATAACACAGACATACCATATTTTATTTAACTAGTCTTATTTGGTAAGTATTTCAGTGGTCCACGGTTTGTGTCTAATACAAACATTGCTGTAATAAACATCTTTGCTATTTATATATATTACATATGCTTTAATATCTAGTAGACTAGTCTCCCCTGCTCCATTATTCTTCCTTTTCAGCAGTTTTCTGGTTGCTCTTCCTTGCTTATTTTTCCATATGAACATTAGATAAGTTTCTCGAGCCCCAAAGTAGGCAGTTTTCCTGGGATCATGTTAAATCTATAAATTAACTTAGAAAGAATGGACATATTTTTCTTAAACATCTTTATTGGAGTATAATTGCTTTACAATGGTGTGTTAGTTTCTGCTTTATAACAAAGTGAATCAGTTATACATATACATATGTCCCCATATCTCTTCCCTCTTGCGTCTCCCTCCCTCCCACCCTCCCTATCCCACATATTTTGATGTTGTATCTTCCTATTTGAAAATATGGTATGCCTTTCTATTTAAGTTTTTGTCTGAGGCTTCTAAAAATATTTGGTTTAAACATTATTACAAATTAATAAATGTCTGTTGTAGAAAGCTTAAGCCACTTAGAACTGTATAAAGTAAACGTTAAACTCTTCTGTTCCCATCTCCTGCCCCATTCCCACTGCCCATGACTGTTACTACATCATGGTGTTTTAGTCTCCCCCTCCCCCTTCTTTTTTTTTAATTAAAGTAGAGTTGATTTACAGTATTGTGCTAATTTCAGGTGTACAGCAAACGGATTCAGTTTTATATGTATATATATATATATTTTCAGATTATTTTCCATTATATGTTATTATAAGATATTGAATATTGTTCCCTGTGTTATACAGTAAGTCCTTGTTGCTTATCTATTTTATGTATAGTAGTTTGTATCTGTTACCCCATACTCCTAATTTATCCCTCCTCCTCTTTCCCCTTTAAAAAAGTAAGATCATGCTTTTCATGTGATCTGCAATTTGCTTTTTCCACTTTAAATATCTCCTGAGTAACTTTCTGTGTCAGCATATACAATGCTGCCTCAATCTTTTTAAATTGCTGCAGCACATTACACTCTGTGGATATACCATATATATATATTTTTAAATGCAATGCAATGTGATAGGTATTTGGGTATGTCCAAATTTTACTATTATAAGCCATTTTATAATAAACATCTTATAAATATTGTTACATGAATTATGTGAATATTTTTGTAGGGTAAATTCCTAGCAGTGGACTTGCTGGTGTCAAAAAGTTTTGTGCATTTAGAATTTTGATTGATGTTGCCAAACTACACTCTCAAACCTTTTAACCAATGGTAAAAGGCTTTTTCAAAATAATAAGGTTTTTTTCAAAACCTTATCAACACTAGGGTTATTAATCTTTTTAATATTTGCTGATCTATAGTTTTCACCTATTTCTGAATTAAGGGTCAAGTTGAGCATCTTTTCATTTGTTTGTTGGCCGTTTATAATTGGTTTTCTGTGCTTTACCAATTTTTGTCCCTTACCAACTTGTCTACTTTTGTTTTGTCTTCTCTTACTGACTTATAGCAGTTCTTTGTGTATTACTAATGTTAGTCATTTGCTTTTCACATTGGTTGCAAATATTTTCCCCAATTTTATGCCCTTTGGCTTTGTTGATGTTTTGGCTGTTTACACTTTTTAAAATTGTATATAGCCAAATGTTTAAATCTTTTTCCATTTTGGTTTCTGGATTCCAAGATTGTAAAAACATTCTCTTATATTTTATTTTACTCCCTGTATTGTTTTATTTTTAAATTGAAATCTTAACTCCATCTGGAATGTATTTTTGTGTAGGAGGTAAGATAGGGATCCAGCTTTATATGTTTCTAAATGACTAATGAGTTAAGGATCTTTAGCTGCTAGTAAAGGAGCTAACTTAAACTAACTAGATGGGAAAAAAGAAAACTTAACTATGAGAATATGGAGTATCTCCCTGAAACCCTAGTTCTAGGATGGAGTTTAATTTCCAAAAGGGTTGGAATTTGGGAAGGGAAAGGTGTCAGGAATGCAAAGAGTACTAGTTTCTTTCCATCTCTCATCTCTGCTGCTCTCTGAGCACTGGCTTCATTCATCTGTCTCTGTGGATTGGTTTTCTCTGCTACTTGGTCCTGTGGTGGAAGCTAGCCATACTAAAGCTCAACAATTAAGGTTTTAGGTCTCCTCCCTTCTAGACACCAGCTCTTCAGACTGGCAGAGACTCTGATTAGTTCAACTTAGGTCAGGGGTTCACCTTTGATTTGATCGGTGACATGGGTCACTTAATATAAACATGGCTGTTGAGGACTCAATCCTGAGACCCTATGGATTGGAATGGAGAAGTTAGAGGGTGGGAGTTCTCTAGGAGGAATCATTGTGAATTGATTTGGGCAGACACATCTACTACACCATTTGTCCCAGTGCCTTATTTGAAAAATGTATCTTCTCCCCACTAATATCTCTCCCACTCTCCTGGGTAACTATATCACGCTGCATTCACAGTGGCAGGTGAACAGGGTTCAATTGCTAAAGGAGACTCACAGGACCCAATGGCAGTGCTTACAGATGTACAGTTTACTACAGAAAAAGGATACAGCAAGGGGTCCTCTTGCCCTCCTCTATAAGTGTGGTGGCAAGACATCTTTTCACTCGGACCAGGAGCCACTGACATGTGCATGGAACACCTCAGAAGCAGGGAGTCGAAAATGGAGTCTTGTTTGGGGTTAAAAAAATTTTTTTTTGCCAGTCATATAGGTGTATTCCAGCCTCAACGGAAGAGCCCTGGGAGGAAGGGGCAGATGTCATACTGAGGCCAGGTGCAAATCATTAATCTCACTGTTATCAATACATAACGTTTACAAACCCCCTTACATCTCCTCAGACCCATGGTTACACAGCAACACCATTAATCAGTATGCTTCATGCCTTGATGAGGGGTCAGTGCCATGCAGGAACTTCAGTAAAACAGGTCAGGCTAATTCTAGACCTACTGGCCTTAACCTCACAGCCCACATACTTTTTCTTCTTTTAAGCCTCTGCACCCCCTCTCTCATCTTCTCTCCTTGCTTCCTATTTCACTGAAAAGATAGGAGCGATCAAAAGAGAACTTCCACAAGCTCTCACTGTCACACCTGCCCTCTTACCTACAACTCTGTCTGTATTCAGTGCTGTCTTTCCTAATGCTGTAAACCAACTGTCTGCGACTCTGTGTACAGCCCCTCCCTCTGTGTGTGCACTAGATTTCATCCCCTTTCTCCTACTCAAGGACCTCCCCCCAGCAGCTTCCTTCTCTCTCCGCCTCATCAGCTTTTCTCTCCATTGTGTCATTCCTATCAGCATACAAAGATGCTATTTCTACTCACCATCTTAAAACTTTCTCTTGAACTCACTTCCTCCTCTAGTTACTTTCTCTGGTCCCCTCTAAAACAAAAGTCCTTAAAAAGTTGCCTGTTCTTGTGGTCTCTAATTCCTTTCTTCCCATTCTCTCTTCAGCCCACTTCAGCCATTCTTTCACGCTCACCATTCTGCTACAACTGCTGTTATAAAGGCCACTCATTACTTCCCTGTTGCTAAATCCAGCAACCTATTGGTGACATTTGCATCATTGATTACTTCTCCCTCCTTGAACCGTTTTCTCCACCTGGCTTCCAGGACACACATTTTCCCGGTTTTCTTCCATCTCTCTTGACTTACCTTTTCAGTTTCCTTTACCACTTTTCCTTTACCGCCCCCTCCCATGCCATCCTCCCACACCTGACCTGTTAACATTGGGCTGTCCCAGGGCTCAGTTCTTAGACCTTTCTCTGTCTGATCTACTCCCATGGTGATCTCATCTGGTCTCATGGCTTTCAATACCACCTATATGCTAGTGACCTCAAATTTATATTTCCATCCCTGACCTCCCTCATGAAATTCAGAGCCGTGTATCCAATCAACTGCATCCCTCCACTCTGATGCCCAAAAGACCACTCAAAGTCAACATGTCCAAAACCCAACTCTAACCTTCCCTCAAAATTTGCGCCCCCTGAAGTTTTCCCCATAACACTAAATGGCAACTCAACCTCTCAGTTGCTTAGGCTAAAATCCTGGGAGTCATTTTTTTAATATATATATTTTTTAATTATTTATTTTATTTATTTTTGGCTGCATCGGGTCTTAGTTGTGGCACGCGGGATCTTCATTGTGGTGCATGGGCTTCTCTCTAGTTGTGGCATGTGGGTTTACTCTTCTCTAGTTGTGGCGTGCAGGTTCCAGGGTGCATGGGCTCTGTAGTTTGTGGCACGAAGGCTCTCTAGTTGAGGCACGTGAGCTCAGTAGTTGTGGCGTGCGGGCTTAGTTGCCCCGCGGCATGTGGGATCTTAGTTCCCTGACCAGGGATTGAACCCACGTCCCCTGCATTGAAAGGTGGATTTTTTACCACTGGACCACCAGGGAAGTCCCTGGGAGTCATTTCTGATGCCCCTCTTTTATTCACATCTGTCAGCAAATCCTGTTGAGTCTACCATCAAAATATATCCAGAATCTACCACTTCTCCCCACGTCCACTACTCTCACCCTAGTCCAAGCCTTTTTGAAGCCACCGACACCTCTTCTCTGGCTTATCACAATAACTGGTCTCCCTGCATCTTCCCTTGCTCACCTACAACCTGTTCTCAACACAACAGACTGACTGGGTCTCCGAAAATAGAAGACATCAAATCACTTCTCTGCTCAAAATCCTCCAATGGCTTTTCATCTCATTCTACATAAAAGATAAAGTCATCACAGTGTCTTACGAGGTCCTGTATGATCTGCCACAGACCACCCCCTCCCCCCAAATATATTACGTCATATTCTACTAGTTCTCTTCCCAGCCCCCCATCCACCCTGATCCTTGACCCATGCTCACTCCACTCCAGTCACAATGGCATTCTTGCTGTTTCTTTAACATGCCAACCACTCTCCTCAGCCACTCGGGACATTTGCCCTCACTGTTCTTTCCAAACCAGAGGTTCTCAGTTGGGGGCCATTTCGCTCCCCAGGTGACATTTGGCAATGTTTACGGACATTTGTGATTGTCACACCCGGGAGGAGGGTAGCTACTGGCATCCAGTGGGTAGAGGCCAGGGATCCTGCTAAACATCCTATGATGCACATGACGGCCTCCCCTACAACAAAGAATCATCTGGCCCAAACTGTCAATACTGCCCATGTTGAGAAACCTCACCGTATCTGATCTACTCTTTCCTTAGGTATCTACATGGCTCATGCCTTCACCTCCTAGTCTTTGCTGAAATGTCACCTTGTCAGAGATGACTGTTCTATTTAAAATTGCAGTTCCCTCCAACTCCCATCTCTCTTTCCTGCCTGGGTTTTCTCAATAGCACTGATTACTGTCTGATGTACTATATATTTTATTTATTGTTTGTTGGTTGGTGTCTTCCACGAGAATTTAAGCTCCACTCAAGGCAGAAATTTTGAGTGTTGCATGTCTACATCAGATATAGCTCAGTAAATATTTGTTGAGTGAATGGATGCCAACTTTATCACATAGGACTATGTTCTCCCATATATTTAAGTCCATTTCTATACTCCATTCTGATCCGTTAAACTGTCAGTTCCTGTCAATTCCTGTATCACACTCTTTTAATCACTGTGGCTTTATAATACACTTCACTATCTGGTAAGATTAATCCCCACTTATTACCCTTCTTTTCCAGATTTTAATGTATTTTATGATGATTTTGTCAAGTTCTCCATCTCTCCCTTCAGAGAATTCCTTTCTAGAATTTTGGTTGGGTGTGTGTTGGATTTCTAGATCAATTTATGGAGAACTAAAATTGTTATAATGTTGAGTCTACCTATTTAAGAATACAATATGTCTCCATTTATTGAAGTCTTATTTTATATCCCACAAGAGTTTTCTTTATAGAAGTCCTCCTGCTCATTTCTTGTTTAGTTCTAGATATTTTATGGGGTTTACTACTATTGTGAATGGGATAATTTCTTCTACTGTAAGTTCTAACTGGTTATCGATTTTATATGATAATCTCAAAACCAGCCATCTCAGATAATAAGTATGAGGAAAAAAATTTAAATGGAGAACATTCTTTTTCCTAGTTTGCTTCCCTAACAAGAATGCTTGAAGTGGCTGTTTCTGCATTCTGATAGTTCAACAATTTCACAGTTTCTTGTGATCTGAAAGATTTTGTAAACTTTTTTGGGGGGCAATAACTGAGTCTAGGTGCTTTATTTGGTTTTCCTTATTTTGGACACTTATTGAATTCAAAATTTACCTCTGAAACACCTGCAATACTTTGGGAAAGAAACAAGATTGAGGAGTCTTTCTTCTGTGGGTAATTGACAAGAATTTTTTGAGCTGACTTGTTAATCATTAAGAAAATGACTGTAACAATTTAGTTCATACTGAAACTCTTGTTTCAGCTTTTGGGTTTAAAGAAAGTTCAGCTTGCATTGGGAAAGAAACAAGATTGAGGAGTCTTTCTTCTGTGGGTAGTTGACAGCAGTTTTTTTAGTTGACTTGTTAATCTTTAAGAAAATGACTGTAACAATTCAGTTCATACTGAAACTCTTGTTTCAGCTTTTGGGTTTAAAGAAAGTTCAACTTGCAGTGGGAAAGAAACAAGATTGAGGAGTCTTTCTTCTGTGGGTAGTTGACAGCAATTTTTTTAGTTGACTTGTTAATCTTTAAGAAAATAACTTAACAATTCAGTTCATACTGAAACTCTTGTTTCAGCTTTTGGGTTTAAAGAAAGTTCAACTTGCAGTATTCAAATACTGTGGAAGCCACTTGATTTAATGGACCAGTTGTGGTTTCTAACCCATGCAAGGCAAAAACCTCTTACCTAAAGAGCTTAAAAAAACCCATGATTAAAAAATATTTTGGAATAGAAGTACTTTATTTCAAGTGTGTCTTATACACGGAATTAACAAAATGCATTCGAACTTAGAAAACCGCATTCCTACCATTTCACGCAAATTGCATGCTGAAAGTGTTACATGTATTTTACAAAAGAGCTGAAAAAGCTCCTAATAGGCTGCCTTACTTGTGTTTGTTCTTGTGTTTGTTAGAAGAAGCACACGGTCCCATTTGCCCCTGGGTTTTGTGAGGCCAAATACACAGAAGCATTCACTGAATACACAGAAGTCTCAATTAGGCAGTAGTCTTTGCCAACAACGTAAAGAAAAACATCTTGATTAAAGTTGGGGGTGGGAAGGGGCGATTTTGTCCCCATTACAGATGTCTGATTAGCTATGAAAAGAGAACGTGTTCTCTCTAAGCTTTGGGTTAATAATCTTAAAATCTATTTCTGCTGCTCTTGTTAAAAAACAATCAGATGTGACATAGATGGCAGAAGCCACTAAATGAAAACAATGAAAGCTTGGGGCACATTACAAAAAATGAAACAAAAAACCCCCCAGAAAAACCAAACTCTATAAGAACACCATAAATAATTTTTTAAAATTTTTATTTTATATTGGAGTATAGTTGATTTACAATGTTGTGTCAGTTTCAGGTGTACAGCAAAGTGATTCAGTTATACATATACAAGTATCTATTCTTTTTCAAATTCTTTTCCCATTTAGGTTATTACAGAATATTGAGCAGAGTTTCCTGTGCTACACAGTAGGTCCTTGTTGTTGTCTATTTTAAATATAGTGTGTGGGGACTTCCCTGGTGGTCCAGTGGTTAAGACTCTGTGCTTCCACTGCCGGGGCGGTGGGGGGGGGGGCGCAGGCTTATCTCCCCCCTTTCCCCCTGGTAACCATAAGTTCGTTCTCTAAGTCTGTGAGTGTTTCTGTTTTGTAAATAAGTTCATTTGTATCATTCTTTTTTAGATTCCACATATAAGTGATATCATATGATATTCATCTTTCTCTATCTGGCTTACTTCACTAAGTATGATAATCTCTAGGACTACCCATGTTGCTGCAAATGGCATTATTTCATTCTTTTTATGGCTGAGTAATATTCCATTGTATATATGTACCATTCTGTATCCATTCATCTGTCGATGGACATTTAACACCATAAATAATTTTGCAGGTCAAACACATTTTGGGGAGAAAATATTTGCAACATTTATGACATGTTTCTGACAAATTGATTAAAATAAAAAGCAGACATGCTCAAACAGAAAAATGGCAAAGGCCCCAGTTTTAATACAAAAGAAGGAATACAAATGGAAATAAATATGAAAAGCTGTTCTGCTTTACTGGTGATCAAAGACATGCAAATTAAAATAACATTGCTATTTAAAACACCTACAGGGTGGCAAAGATTAAAAGATTATTAGTATGCAGTGCTTTGAAAGGTGTGGGGAAGGAGCAGTTCTCTCATATTACTGATAAGAAAGTCAGTTGAAGGAAATTTTGCAGTCTGTGTGAGACTGAAAATGTGCATATAATCAGCCCTCCACATCCTCAGGTTCTGCATCTGTGGATTCAACCAACTGCAGATAGAAAATATTTGGGAAAAAAAATTCCAGAAAGTTCCAAAAAGCAAAACTTGAACTTGCCTTGCTCTGGCAGCTATTTACATAGCATTTACGTTGTATTTACAACTATTTACATAGCATTTACATTGTGTTAGGTACTATAAATAATCTAGAAATGATTTAAAGTATATGGGAGGATGTGCTAGGTTATATGCAAATACTGCACCATTTTATTAAGGGACTTGAGCATCCCTGGATTTTGGTATCCGAGGGAGTCCTGGAACCAATCTCCTGTGGATACCAAGGGAAAACTTTACTCTTTATTTAGCAGTTTCAGAATTCAGAATCTTAGAGGCATATTTTGCACGTGCACAAGAATGTATGTTCAGAGATATTCGTTATGGGATTATTTATAATCACCAAGATTAACAGCCTGAATGTCCATCGAAAGAGAACTGGAGGAATAAATTATAGTGATCCTTACACTAAAGAACTTTTTAAAATAATGAAATAAATCTATATATGCTAATAGGAAACAACCCCAAGAGCTTTTACTGAGAAAAGTCATTTCCAAAACACCAAGTATGACCGCTGTCTCTAGTTCTACTCCTTCCATACTCTGACTCACTCCAGCCAACTCTTGGCAAATTCTCTGTTACCTTGACCTCAGTGATGCTAACATTTAACCTTAGGTCTAATCTCTCTCTCTTTCCTCACTCCGTGTCCAATCTCACGGCTTTAAATACATCCCATGTGCTGTTGTCGCCTTAATTTAGTTCTTCAGCCAATCCTCTCTTGTGGGCTCCAGACTTGTATATCCAACTGCCTACTTGATCTCTCCTTTAGCTGTCTAATAGACATCTTACACTTTTCCTATCCCAAACTGAACTTCTGATTTCCCCCCGAAACTTCTCTTCATCTTCCGTATCTCAGTAAACAGCAGCTCTACTCACCCAGTGACTCAGGCCCAAAACCTGGGCATCATCCTCGACTCCTCTCTCTCACTCCACATCTAGTATTACAGTTACTGTGACGCTAATGAAGCCTAAGCATCGGAGCCCCTCACTTGGCGGCAGCTTCTTACAAGGCCCCAACAATGGGATAACATTGCTACACGCTTTTGTAAAATTTGCAAAAGTGAAATATTTTAATTGCCATCAGTTAAGATAGCTGTCTCGGGACTTCCTTGGTGGTCCAGTGGTTAAGGCTTTGCCTTCCAATGCAGGGGGCGCGGGTTCGATCCCTGGTCGGGGAGCTAAGATCCCACATGCCTCGAGGCCAAAAAACCCAAAACATAGAACAGAAGCAATATCGTTACAAATTCAATAAAGACTTTAAAAATGGTACACATGAAAAAAATCTTTAAAAAAAAAAGAGGCAGCTGTCTCTTTCCACTCCAACTTCCCTTCTGTCATTCTTCCCCTTGTGGTAGGGTTGGTATTGGATGGCTGTGGACATTTTGGGGTCATACAAAGGAGAAGTTGAATTGGGTTTACATTTACTTGGGGTTTGATCAGATATTTTTACATGGCTTGCAGTCACTTCTACATCACTGGTAGCCGTCCCGGCATAAGAATGTCATCCGGGAATACTCTTATCTCTCACTATGCTGACTAATGGTGTAGAGCCAATGATCATATCTTGGAACTAATGTGTCCTGCAGCACCAGCACTGGAGATACGTGTAGCTGAGAAGAAATAAGGTTGGGAATGTACAGAGCAAAAGCCAGCCTGTGGAAAATTCTTCCGCTCACTGGACATGTAAAACTATATATGGAGGATTCAGTACTGCCTAGTCAGAATGGGACTCCTGTCACTCATGTGACAGAATATGCAATAATGTGGCATATGCAACTCAGTGCACCATCCATTCTTTTAACTGTGGCAAGAACACTTAACATGAGCTCTTCCCTCTTAACAAATATTTAATTGTACAATACATTTTTGATGACTGTAGGTACAGTGTTGTACAGCAGATCTCTAGGAATTACCCATCTTGTATAACTGAAACTTTATACCCATTGAAGAGCAACTCCCCATTACCCTCTCTTCAGCCCCTGGCAACCACCATTTTACTCTCTGCTTCTGAGTTTGACTATTTTAGATACCTCATATAAGTTCAATCATGCAATTCTTATCGTTTTGTGATTGGCTTATTTCACTTAGCATATTGTCCTCAAGGCTCATTCATGTTGTAGTGTGTGAAAGGATTTCCTTTTTTAAGGCTGAATAATATTCCATTGAGTGTGTGTATGTGCGTCTATCTCTTTATCTATCTATCACATTTTGTTTACCCATTCATCTGTCAATGGACATTTAGATTGTTTCCATAACTTGGCTATGGTGAATAATGCTGCAGTAAACATGGGAGTGCATATATCTCTTTGAGATCTTGAATTCAATTCTTTTGGATATATACCTAGAAGTGGGATTGCTGGATCATGTGGTAGTTCTATTTTTAATTTTTTGAGGAACTTCCATACTGTTGTCTATAGTGGCTGTACCAACTTACATTCCCACCAACAGTACACAAGGGTTCCCTTTTCTCCATATCCTTGCCAACACTTCTTATCTCTTGTGTTTTTGATGATAGCCATTCTAACAGATATGAGATAATATCTCATTGTGGGTTTCATTTGCATTTCCCTGTTGATTAGTGATGTTGAGCATCTCTTCATGTACCTGTTGTCCATTGTACGTCTTTTTTGGTCCAGCCTATTTTTAAATTGGATTTTGTTCGGTTTGTTGTTTTTTTTTTTTTTTTGCTATGGAGTTGTGAGTTCCTTACATATTTTGGATATTAACCCATTATCAGATAGATGATTTGCAAATATTTTCTCCCATTCTGTAGGTTGCCCTTTCATTTTGTTGAATGATTTTTTTGCAGTGCAGAAACATTTTAGTTTGAAATCCCACTTGATGATTTTTTTTTTTTTTGCTTTTGTTGCCTGTGTTTTTGGTACCATATCTAAAAAGTCATTGTCAAGGCCCATGTCAAGGAGCCTTTTCTATGTTTTCTTCTAGGAGTTTTATGGTTTCAGGTCTTACATTTAAGTACTTCATACTGTTTCCATAGTGGCTACAGTAAGTTTTTCTGGGAATCTTGAAATAGAATTTATCAGAAATCCTGTTTTTGCAGAGCACCAGCCTGTAGCAGTACTACAAATTGTGATTTTGTCTATGTATGAATTTGCATATTTTATGCATCTTAAAATATTGGATCATGTTTTAGTGTATCTGACTCATCTTGTTCTGATGAAGTCTGGCAGTTTTTGATGAAATGGCACATGAAAGTATCATGGACACAGCAGCTAGCCTGAAGAAATAAGTTTTCTTGTCACAAAAAGCCAAAACATATTAATCAAATAACTCAATGTATGGAATATTGAGTGATTTTTATACAATTACATAACTCAATGTGGTGCAGTGTCAATTTTTAAATGCATTCATATCGCTCATATAAATATCTTGTTTTCAGGTCAATTTTGTGTTTGTTTTCTGGAATTTTTGATGAATAAGAATTTAAATATGATAGGAAGGAAGTTAATATGTAAGAAAGAAAGAAGACTCACCTGTCAAAACCTGTCTTATTATTACCACAATGGCAATTAAAAACTCTAGCAATAATAAAAATGAAACAAAAGTATCAATAAAACAGAAATTTTTAAAAATTTTATTTTATATTGGAGTATAGTTGATTTACAATGTTGTGTTAGTTTTAGGTATACAGCAAAGTGATTTAGTTATACATATACATGTATCTATTCTTTTTCAGATTCTTTTCCCATATAGGTTATTACAGAGTACTGAGTAGAGTTTCCTGTGCTGTTCAGTAGGTTCTTGTTGTTTATCTATTTTATATATAGTAATGTATATATGTTAATCCCAACCTCCTAATTTATCCCTCCCTCCGCCTTTCCCCTTTGGTAACCATAAGTTTGTTTTCTAAGTCTGTGAGTCTGTTTCTGTTTTTTAAATAAGTATTTATGTCAATCCCAGTCTCCCAATTCGTCCCACCCCCCCTTCCTCCCTTGGCGTCCATATGTTTGTTCTCTACATCTGTGTCTCTATATCTGCCTTGCAAACTGGTTCATCTGTACCATTTTTCTAGATTCCACATATATGCATTAATATACGATATTTGTTTTTCTCTTTCTGACTTAATTCACTCTGTATGACAGTCTCTAGGTCCATCCATGTCTCTACAAATGACCCAATTTCGTTCCTTTTAATGGCTGAGTAGTATTCCATTGTATATATGTACCACATCTTCTTTATCCATTCATCTGTTGATGAACATTTAGGTTGCTTCCATGTCTTGGCTATTGTAAATAGTGCTGCTATGAACATTGGGGTGCATGTGTCTTTTCGAAGTATGGTTTTCTCCAGATATATGCCCAGAAATGGGATTGCTGGATCATATGGAGGTTCCTATTTTTAGTTTTTTAAGGAACCTCCACACTTTTCCCCATAGTACCTGTACCAATTTACATTCCCACCAACAGTGCAGGAGGGTTCCCTTTTCTCCTCACTCTCTCCAGCATTTATTGTTTGTAGACTTTTTGATGATAAAATAGAAATTTTGATCAACTATGCTAGAAGAGAAAATTATCTTTCTGTTATTTTATAGAAGATATTATAAAATTATCATGGACAGGTGAATAAATAGTATGCAGCAAACTATATAGTAAAAGGCTTTATAGGGGTGTGTCAGGAAGTTAATATTAAGTTATTTTCTAGATTTTCTGATGTTTGTAGTACTTGTCAGCTTTTATAAATTTGTAATATATTGTGATTTCTTTTCTCATTTTAAATAAATATTCATTTTGTATCTAATTTTGTATCCTTCTTCTTAACAGAGAACCCCTCAAATTGTATAAGCTTCAGGCCTCTCAAAGCCTAGATTGACCTCTGCCTATATCCAGCCCTTCAGCAAACACTGTTGGCGCCTCTTCCCATCTTCACTGCCACCACCCTGGTCTCAGCCACCATCATTTCCCACCTGGATAATTGCGCTAGCCTCCTAATTTTCCTCCCTGCTTCTTGCTTTGCCCTCTTTCAGTCCAGTCTCAGTGCAGCAGCCAGAGTAATCTCTTTTAAGCTGAAGCCATATCAGGTCCTTCCTCTGCTCAAAACTCTCCAATGATTTCTATCCTCACTCAGAGTAAAATCCAAAGTCCTTTTTATGGCCTTCAGAGACCCTCCACACTTCTCTGACCTCCGTTCCTACTCCTCTCCCCTCACTTACTCCCTTACAGTCACCCTGGCTTTTCTGTTGTTCCTTGAACATGCCAAACCTGCTTCTGCCTTGGGATTTTGGCCTTGGCTGTTCCCTCTGCCTGGAAAGCTCTTCTTTCAAGATGTCTGCATGGCTCGCTCCCTCATTTCTTTCAGGTCTCTGCTCAAATGTCACTTTATTAGTGAGGCCTTCCTTATATACAATTACAACCTCCCCATGACTCATTATCTCCCTTCTTTGCCTTATTTTTCTATCATTTATCACCATCTGACATGATACATACTCTCCTGTTTATTTTCTTTCTTTCCCATTAGGAGTAAGTTCCACAAGGGGAAGGACGTTGTTTTGTTCACTAATGTGTTCTCAGCACCTAGATGTGTGCTTGGCATATAGCAGGCATTCAGTAAATATCTGTTGAATGAATGAATGATGAATCCTATATGCCAACTTAAGCAGTGGGATTAGAAGGCTATCTTCCCTTTCTTCTTTTATTTAGAAGTTATTTATTTTTTAAATTATAAAATATACACAACATGCAATTTACCCTATTAACCATTTTTTAAAAATTTTTATTTATTTTTATTGGGGTACAGTTGTTTTACAATGTTGTGATAGTTTCTACTGTATAGTGAAGTGAAGTAGAGCTCCCTGTGCTATACAGCAGGTTCTCATTAGTTATCTATTTTATACATACTAGTGTATATATGTTAATCCCAATCTCCCAATTCATCCCACCCCCCCCTTCCCCCCTTGGCGTCCATACGTTTGTTCTCTACATCTGGGTCTCTATTTCTGCCTTGCAAGCCGGTTCATCTGTACCGTTTTTCTAGATTCCACCAATATGCGTTAATATACGATATTTGTTTTTACCATTTTTAAGTGTACAGCTGATTCGCATTAAATACATTCACATTGCTATGCAAATATCACCACCACCCATCTACAGAACATTCTTCAGCTTGCAAAACTGAAACTCTGAATCTCCCTTCTTCTATATACACTAGGTTAAAGCCTGAATTTCTTACAACAAATATTTATCATAATGATGTTAAAAGGTCGTTTCCATTTTGGGAACAGACTAATCAGAAATTTATATTCATTTTATAAAACGATTATTGAAAAATGACTGTGTTCCTATTCCTTGAGCAGATTAAGTGTGAAGCTGTCCGGCTTTAAAAATGATTCATTACTGTGTTCCTCTGGGAGTCTGAATATTCAGAACCAGCTGTTTTCCTTATTAATATTTGAATTTAATATTTTACCATAAGAAATCTGATACCAAAGGAACAGTAAATATTTAACTACTTATGATATTATTTTAATTTAACATTTTTTCTTTTACCTAGAGTTTAATTAGCAATATTATCGCAGTTATGCAACATCATTGATGCAGGGAAAGGAGGGAGGAAAGTGGTATGGATTGAGAGCCTACTAGGTGTCAGGGGCTTTGTCGATATGTCAAGTGGCCTCTACTTCCTCACACCCCACTCACTTGTCCACGCACTCAGGCCAGGCTGACTTTAACCATCTATATTTTGTGGAAATGCGCTTGACAAGATCGCCTGTTACTTCCGTGTCACTTAATTCCAATAGACACTTACTTTTCAGTCCTTGTTAGCTTGACCCCCTAGCAGCAGTCAGCACAGATGACCACACCCTTCTTATCAAACGTCCTTCTTCTTTTGGTTCATCATCAGAGCTTTCTGATTCTACTTCCTAAATAAAAGGTCTTTCCACTTCTCTCCGTATCCATTGTCACCATCCAAAATAGTCTGAGACACCATCGCCTCTTGCCTGAACTACTTCAATAGCCTCTTAACTGGTCTCTTTGCTTCCAGTCTTCACTCCCTTACCCCCCTCCCCCAACCCTGCCATCACCATCACAGGGCTCCCTTTTCTATACACCTGCCAGTGATGTCTCTGAGCTACGATCACACCACTCCCTTGGTTATAACTCCTCAATGGATTTTCCCTGCTCTGAACTTCAGTATCCTTATTCTGGTCTACAGATTCCTTCCCCCTCTGGCTCCTGCCTGCCTTGCCCGACTCCAGCTTGAGCCACTTTCCTTTTTGACCTTACTCCTTGAGACTTCTTTGAATTCCTTGAGTAAGCCACACATCTTTCATCTCTGGAACTTTGCACATGCTCTTCCCCCTCTTGGTTCATTTATTCATTCATTCAACAAATATTTATTGAGTACCTACTAGGTGCTAGACACTATTCTAAGTATTGAGGATATACCAGTGAGTGAAGTTAAGATTACTGTGCCTGTGAGCTTGCAGTCTAGGAGGAGAGAGATTAAAGAGAATAAGCATAATCAATAAGTAAACTGCCTAGTGTTTTAGAAAGGGATAAGCACTATGGGAAAAAAGAAAAAGTAGAGAGCAGAGGAAGAGGGATCAAGAGTGCAAAGGAGGGCGGGTGGGTGAAATTTTTAATGGAGCGATCAAGGTAAACCTCACTGAGAGGGTGGTACTTAAGCAAAGACTTGAAGGAGGTGAGAGGAAAAGCCATATGGATGTCTGAAGGAAGAACTTTTGTGGAGGGGTGGGGAGAAGGAAACCTTGTGGGGTGTGTTTGAGGAACAGCAAGGAGCATGGTTTGGCTGGAGTGGAGCGAGCACAGGGAAGCGTGGTTGGAGATGATGCTAAATTGGCTGCTGGAGGCTAGATCATGAAGGGGCAGGCAGGCTGCTTTACGGAGTTTGGTTTTTCTCCGAGCAAGATATCTGAAGCTATCAGAGGGCTTTAAGCAGAATAGTTAAATAACCTTATTTGTGTCATGAAAAGGTCCTTCTGTCTGCTATGTGGAGGATAGACTGTCTGGGGTGGGGGACGATGGGGATGAAGCAGGGAGACTGTCAGGAGGCTACTGCAGTAAGCCAAGTGAGAGACAGTGGCAGCTGGGGCTGGAGTAGTAGCAGTCGAGGTGGTGAGAAGGGGTTGGATTATGGATATATTTTGACAGTGCAGCCATCTGGACTTACTGGTTGGATATAGAGTATGAGTAGGGCTGCAGTCTTAGGGCTTGAAGCTTATAAGATTTGTGGGACCTTGTTTTTAAAAAAAGAGTACAAAATTAAGTACGAAAGTGAGTATGTATTTAAAGTGAGAAAAAAAATCACAACAATGAGTCAGGCTTTGTCAAGACAAGACAGATGGGTCAGATGCTCTAAGACATGATTTTGTATGCTGGGATTCATCAAGCAAACATCACTTCACACACATACTCAGTGCTTGTAGTACTGCTACAGGTGTGTGCCCAACAAACATAGGGATTCTGGTCCATTTTACTTAATGGGATTTCCATCAAAAAGAAAAAAAGAGCAGGCTGCACTTGTAATTGTGTATGCTGCATTATCCAGTATACATATTTTTAAATTAATAATTGTATTTTCGGCTGCATTGGGTCTTCGTTGCTGCGCGTGGGCTTTCTCTAGTTGCGGCGAGCGGGGGCCACTCTTCACTGCGGCGCACAGGCTTCTCACTGCGGTGGCTTCTCTTGTTGCGGAGCACGGGCTCTAGGTGTGCAGGCTTCAGTAGTTGTGGCACGCGGGCTCAGTAGTTGTGGCTCACAGGCTCTAGAGTGCAGGCTCAGTAGTTGTGGCGCACGGGCTTAGTTGCTCCGTGGCATGTGGGATCTTCCCGGACCAGGCCTTGAACCCATGTCCCCTGCATTGGCAGGCAGATTCTTAACGACTGCACCACCAGGGAAGTCCCTATCCAGTATATTTTTAGCAAGACAGAAATTCCATCTTTTTTTTTTTTTCTTTTTGGGTTCGCGGCAAGTGGGTGGGATCTTAGTTCCCCAACCAGGGATTGAACCTGTGCCCCCTGCAGTGGACGCACAGAGTCTTAACCACTGGACTGTCAGGGAAGTCCCAGAGAAATTCCATTTTTTATTTAGACATCAATAAGAACCAAATCCTCTGCATACAATTCTATAATTTGGGAGAATTCTCCATAGACTAGGTTCTGGCTGTGTACATATAAAACCTTGTGTCACTTCTATGACCTTTATACTGCCCGTGCCAAGTGCCATAGGACAGATTCCTATCCCAGTATGACTTCTGGTCCTCCAGTGTTCTGTCACGACACCAGGAAGTGAATGCAAACCACATAAATGTATGTCCCCAAAGCCCAGCTAAATGTGTCCCCATCTTAACTTCCCCTAAGCAGGATCCCCAAAATGTCCATGGTCACTCCAATACCATGCAACACAAGGGGAAATGTGATGGAAGGAAAGTTGGAGTGAAAGGAGACAGTGGTCTTAACTGACCGCAGTTAAAATATCTTTCCCAATTATACAAAAATATATGACAATGTGAACACATTCCTAGGGACCTGTCTAGGGCCTTGGAATGTGAGGGTCCCTGAAACTAAAACTTTATCAGCTTCAAGAGAAGCTGGCACTGGATATGGGGTGTGTGACAGAGGGAAACATTCAGGATGATTCTAAAGTTTTTGGCCTGGGGAGTCAGAGGGATGGAGTTGCCATTTCTGATGTGGTGAAGACGGGTAGGAGCAGGCTGGTCAAGTGGTGGGGGAAGGGAGGGGGAGACCAAGAGTTTGGCAGGATCCTATTAGGACTGAGATGCCAAAAAACGATACAAATGAACTTATATACAAAATAGACAGAGACCCACAGACGTAGAAAACAAACTTATGGTTACCAAAGGGGGAAGTGGGGAGGGCTAAATTAGGAGTTTGGGATTAGCAGATATACACTACTATATATAAAATAGGTAAACAACTAAGACCTACTGTATAGCACAGGCAACTATGTTCAATATCTTGTAATAACCTATAATGGAAAAGAATCTGAAAAAGAAGATAAACAATATAACTGAATCACTTTGCCATACACCTGCAACTAACACGACATTGTGAATCAACTATACTTCAATCAAAAAAAAAAAGTAAAAAAAAAGAAAATATTATGCAAGAAAAAAAAAAAAGAAGACTGAGACGCCTATTAAACAGCCAAGCAGAGATGTCAAGTGGCAATTCTCTCCATTCCTTTTGTGGCTTACTCCTACTCATCTTTCACAGCTCAGCTAAGTGTCGCCTCCTCATCCCGGACTCACTGTGAAGCTTAAGTCTCCTACATTCTATAGCCCCCGTACCTCTCCTTTTGCAAGACTTAGCACCCCTGTGATGATGTTTTTAATGGTTGTCTCTCCCGCACTGCACTAGACAATTAAAAAAAAGAAACATTTCTAGAAACTGCCAAAATGTTTTCCAAAGGGAGCTCCTGACCTTTAATCGACCTTTAAACGAGGACTGTTTCTTGTCTATCCAGCTCCAGGGGCAACTTGACAATGGAAGGTTAATTAACCAGCCACCGGCAAAGCAAATGAACAGGACCTGAGGTTCTCTGAAAGGTTCAGACCAGTCTGCTCCACCCATCGCAGATAAGTCAGTAAATATGCACTGCACACCTATGTGCAATGCCTCGTATGAGACATTGCTGTGGACAGAGAAGCAGGTGCCACTGCCTGCCTGGAGCTGTACCAGGAGTTAGGGACTCACAGGTACATATACCAGTACGTACCTGTACGCACCAGTATGCATACCAGTACGCACTAGCACTGCTGCAAGGAACATTCAGCATGAGAAACCATGCTGGACCGTAACGAAAATGTTAATAAGTTGAAAAGGATGAATATAACAGAGAGTATGTTCACTGACCATAAAGGAATTACATTAGAAATCTATAATTAGAAAGGTAACTGGGAAATTCCCTGAGTGTTTGGAAATTAAACAAATGCAGCGATAACTGGACACTTTTGATCTACTTGACTGGAAGCCAGTTGCTACTGAAGTATACAATCTCCCTCCTTCCTCTCGCCCAAACACCTATCAGTGTCCTTTTGTATCCATTCATATATGTGGGGTCTTCTGCTTTGTAACCAAGAGAAAAGAGTTTTTGGTGGTGAAGAGGCCTAGACAAACGTAAGAGGAGCTCTGAGGGGATAAAATGGCATGGATTCCTTTTCTGGACCTTTAACTTCCATGGTTAAGCAAATGAGAACCATGAATTGCTGGACTTGCTGGAGGGAGCCTTTGAGAGACTGAACGAAAGCAGGGCTGTTTCAAGGCCCAGGTGACAGAGGATGGCACAGAGTTGGGAGGATACCCATCTAATCCAGAACCACTTGGGCACCCCAAGGCTTGCAAGCTTTGGGAGGAGCTACAGAAAGCACTGGTAGCATGGACATTGGGATCTCATCATGGACACTAAGCAGTCAGATTGCTCTAAGCAGCCTTGCAAGCAGAGGGGGTGGAGAAGTGGAAGCTGCAACAGTATAGGAAAAACAAACCAACCAACCAACCAGGGTGGGACTCCCAGAAACAAATGGGATGGGGTGGGACACTTGAAAGTGGTGTGTGCTCTTACAGGTCTATGCTTACCTAATAAGCATATATAACTTACTGGGAGTCAAAGGTGGAATAGTCTACTTTTCTGGAATAAGTAACAAGATCCTTCAGGGGCCAGTCTTAGGGATCCTTTTGAAAATCTAAGGTTGTTTGAGGGTCTATGCAGAAAGAGAGGGATGTAGCAACTCCTGATTTCTCTGTAGCCTGGACTGCAACAGATTTCCCTGTGCAGAGAATTACTGTGCCTTGTGGACTCTTGATGAAGAAAGGTCCCTTACCTTCAGTCCTTAGCAGATTAAATTTGGAAAGGAGGCCCACAAGGCCACTGATAAGTTCAGGGGGCTGGTATAGACCTGCATAAACAGTGTTCAAAAGACTAAACACCAGCTATAGACCTGGGACCGTCAAAGAATGGTAAGGTCACCATAAAGAGCTTTTCACAAATAATGTTAAGAGCAGGAAGATAATCAAGAAAGGGATACAATTGACAATGATGTAGTGATGGATGATAAAGACAGAGCAGAACTCCTCTGCGCTCACTTTGTACCTATATTTCTGTTAAGGAGAAATTTTCATACTGAAAAGTCTAGCCCAGGGCTTTTCAAACTTTAACATGCATATGCATCACTTCGGGATTTTGTTAAGATGGAGATTCTGACTCAGTAGGTCTGGGTGGGGCCCAAGAATGTGCATTTCTAATAAACTCCCAGGTGACGCTGATGCAGCTGGTCTTCCAGCCCCACTCTGAATAACAAGAGTCTAGACCAAACATTGGTAAAGGAAGAAGAGTCCAGGTTGGATAAAATGGTTATCTAAAGAGCATCTCATTGCTTTAACCAAGTCCAAGTCTCCAGTCTGGACAAATTACATCTCTTGGAGTATTGGGAGTGCTTGCAAATGAGACCCCTAAACCACTCTTGAGGATACTTTTATTTTCATCAATGTGGAGACTAGGAGAGGTGCTAGAGGCCTGATGACAGGCAGATGTGATCATAGGTTTCAAAAAAGGAAATAAGAGAGGAAGTGTAACAGACAGATCAGTAAGTTTGATGCTGATTCCAGGAGACAATCTAAAATGGATTATTTGAAAAGGATGGTTTGTGTTCACTGGACCCAGTGTGACTTCACTGAGAATAAAACCTGTCAGACAAGTTTCATTGTCTTTGGTAGGTTTACCAGAATGATAGCTCTGGGCAGCAAGTGAAATGTAGCAAAGCACTAGCTGAGGACTTTCAAGATGTTATTTGTGCAAAGAAGCACAGCAGTGACTGGCTGTGAAGGCAATGAGGGGGATTAGTAACTGGTTGATCCAGTCTGCCTGGAGGGCCCTGATTAATGATTAATAGTCCCCGAAGGATAGCCTCTTGGCCTGTTATAAGGCTTCATCGTACACCTGGTCTGTTTCAGTAATTTTATCACTCACTGGCTTAGATCAGCGGTTCTCAAATGTTAGGGTACACCAGAATCTCTTGAGGGCAGGGGATGCTTGTTAAAGTGTTGGTTCCAAGTCTCCAGTCCTGGACTCTGATTCGGCAGGTCTGAATGCATTTTTAATAAGTATCTCAAGGTAATTCTGAGGAAGGTACTCTGTGGAGCTCAATTTGAAAAAGCAAACAAACAAACAAACCCTGATGAATAGGAATGAACACAGGCCAGCTCAAAACACCCTTTTTAAAGTGTGTATTTGGGGTTTCCCAATTGACTAAGGGATAGCAAAGCCAAGGGTAGTATTTCCTAAGAGAGAGACCCCTGGGTCCTGAGGCTGCCCATTTTCTTGATTCTGAATGAGACTGAGAGTGGGAAAGTGTTTTTACCTTTGGTCTATATTGTTTGAATTAATTTTTTTTAAAGTCCAGGACTTCTGCTTTCTAGAAGATGGAATACACATACTTGTTGCTATATCTCTGGTGAAATACAACTAAAAATTCTTGACATTGTATATGAAACAAACATATGAAGACTCTGAAAGGTGGAGAGAAGAAGGCAGATCATCTAGGGATTTTAGGACCCAAGGAATGATCTGGCGGTGAGTTCCTCAGGTTTCCTTTATGCCTCATATAGCCTAGACTTGGAGCTGAAGAAGGTGACAACCCAGAATGGCCGAGGAGGGCAACCCGGAACTGGCAATGAATGCAGACAAAAAAGCCCCAAGAAAAGTGGGGCCTCTTTAGCCAAAGGCCAGAAAAGGGACAGCCTAGAATGACAGAAAATGTATAGATAATAACTGCTTTACTCCAGCCAAGCGCTACAGAAAACAATGTGGCCTCACCCCACCCCCATCAGCAAAGGCCAAGTGGGGAGCTGAGATTTCCACCTCACCAGGTTGTAATGAAGCACCCCGAGCCCCTTGCCAGGGTGGTGTCAGAGGAGGCGTGGAGGAGAGTGAAGACTTGCACTGCTGCCCAGCAGTAACGAGGCTGCCTCTCCTCATGGTGTCACTAGAAGCCCCGTGGAGGCCAGTGACAAGGTATCTACAGCTCTTGGCCAGGGAGGTACCAGCGGAGCCTGAGTGGGGAGCTGGGACTTCCAGCCGCACGCAGCAGCCCCTCCTCAGTTGTGAAAGAAGGCTCAGGGGTAACCTGGACTTTCACCACCACCTGGCAGGAGCATGACAGTATTTCCTCTTCCCCCGGCAGAAGTGTCACAGGAAGCCAGCTAAGACAGAGCATTTACAGAGGATCCAGAGTCTCATAACATAATACCCCAAATGTCAAAGTTTCAGTCAAAAATCACTCATCAGACCAAGAACCAGGAAGACATCAAACCGATTGATTGAAGAAAGACAATCAGTAGACACTGGATATCTTTCCCAGGGTGGCTGTAACGTAGTACTACAAACTGCGTGGCTTAAAAACAACAGAAACTTATTGTCTCACAGTTTTGGAGCCGAGGAATCCAAAATCAAGGTGTTGGCACAACTATACTCCCTCTCAAACCCACAGGATTATTTGAACAACCCTATAACTATTAAGGAAATTGAATTTATCATTTAAAAACTCCCAGAAAAGAAATCTTCAGGCCCAGATAGCTGCACTGGAGAATTATACAAAACATGTGAAGAAGGATTTATACTAATTCTACCAATGTCTTCTAGAAAGTAAAAGAAGAGGGACTACTTCTCAATTTGTTTTATGAAGTTAGTATTAACCTGATATCAAAACCAAAGATATCACACAATAAACAAAAAACTATACACTGATAACTCTCACAAATACAGATGCAAAAATCCTCAACAAGCTATTATTAAATAGATTTCCACAGTGTATAAAAAGAATCGTATACCATGACCAAGTGGGATTTATTCCAGGGATGCAAGGCTAATTCAATAATTCAATATTCAACAATTAATCAATGTGATCCACCATATTCACAGAAGAAAATTTACATGATCATCTCAGTAGATGGAGAAAAGACTTTTTTGACAAAATGCAACACTCATGCAGAATAAAAACTCTCACTTCACTAGGAATAGAGGGGGGACTTCCTCAACTTGCTAAAGAGCATCTACAAAAACTCCCTGGAACCTGTTATCTCACATGGCAAAAGAGACTTTGTAGATGTCATTATGTTAAGGATCCTGAGATGGGAAGATTATCCTGGATTATCCAACATAATCACAGGGGTCCTTATAAGAGGGAGACAAGAGGGTCAGAGTCAGAGAAGGAGATGTGACGATGGAAGCAGAGGTTGCAGTGATGTGCTCTGAAGATGGAGTAAGGGGTCACAAGCCAAGGAATGTGGATGGCTTATGGAAGCTGGGAAAGACAAGGAAACAGATTCTCCCCTCTAGAGCCTCCAGAAGGAATGCTGCCCTGCTGGTGTTCTGATTGTAGGACTTCTGACCTCCAGAACTGTAAGATAATACATCTGTGTTGCTTTAAGCCACGAAATTTGTGGTAATTTGTCAGAATAGCGATAGGAAACGAAGGCAGAAATGATGGCCTTGCTAGTGGAGGTTTGAAAGCCTCTCTGGCAACACCCTTGGCTCCTGCCTGGCCTGTTGATTCCTGGAAGACAGAAGAGATGCAGAGCTGAATTCATAACGTGTTTTCTGTCTTGTTCTTGTGGCTCTTAGCATTTGGTTCTCTGGATAGCGTTAATTAGCCTCCGATTAGATGTGTGCTACTTGTGGACAACTTGAGTCAGCACATCGCACAGGAGGACCTTGTGTGCTTAACAGGCAGGCAGTACTAATGCTCTGCAATTGTGTTTTATGTTGGGGTCTCTAAAAGTTTCTCACGTATGACACAAGCGTCAGCATAAATTGAAAATCTGAGAGCGGGAATCGTAGGAGGTCTCCAGAGGAGGCTGTAAAAGTGACACTGAGTGAAGGAGAGAGAATCCTTCCCAATTGGGGAAGGGCCAACTGCCAGGGAAAGGAAATGAACTCTCCTTCCCCTGTAAAAATTGGTGAAGGCTCACAACCTTTAAATCTTATCCTGAAAGCAAGCCACTGGGGATTAAGAGGTGGCATTATTCTGCCTGCCACGATTTCCCATCTCTCTGCTCTGGAGAGGCCATTTCTCTCCATCCTCAACAGACGCCTTTCCCTGTGGCACCTCCCATATGCCTGGTGCTGGGCTTTCTGTTTATGTTCACTGTACGGATATATAAGAAACTTTTGGCTTTTGAATTTGTTGCTTTTCTGTTTTGCTTTTAGTTAGATGCGCCTCAGGATGAAAAAGATGGCCTCAGTCCTCACTGGCAGGGGATCCCTGAGTGTAAACTAGCAGAGCCTAGGAGGGCTCCTTTCAGTCCTGAGAGGTCTGGGTCTCATTCACAGCAGAGTTTAAGGAGTGAAGCTGGTGGGTGTTCTGAAGCGGCCTGTCCTTGTGAGCTCCTACCAGTCGGTCGGGCCCTTGGTCTGTACCACCCCTAGCCTGCCCCTCCCACAGTCCCTTCCCATCTCAGTAAGTAGCAAGTCCAATTGTCCAGCTTCTCATGCAAAAACTTTCCTCTCACACCTGACATCTAAATCATCAGCAAATCCTGTTGACTCTACCTGCAACATATATTCAGAATCTAACCACTTCTTACATCTCCCCGCTACCGCCCTGGTCTAAGCTGCCATCACCGTTCTCCTCAGTCATGGCATTAGCCTTCCATTTGGTCTTCCTTCTTCCATCCTTGCCTCCCTTCCATTTATTTCCAACACAGCTGCCACAGACACCCTCTTAAAAGGTAGGTCACATCATGTCGCTCCTCTTCTTATAACTCCAATGGTTCCCCATCTCGTTCTGAGGACAAGGTAAAGTCATGGCCCGCAAGCCTCTGCACACATAGTCTGGCTCCCAGGTCCCTCTGACCTCATCATCTACTCCTCTCCCCCTCCTTCCCTCAGTCCCACCCCCTGGGCCTCCTTGTTCCTCCTTGAACATAATAGATAGGCTTTTACCGTGGGTCCCTTGTTCCCTCTGCTAGAATGCTCTTCCCCCAGATATCTGCATGGCTCTTCTCTCACATCCTTCAGATCGTTGCTTAAATATTTCCCTCTCGATGAGTCCTTTTCTGGCCACCATTTCTAAAATCACAGTGTCCCCTCCAACACCCCCGTCCTCCCAGCCCCCTTCCCTGCTTAATTTTCCTCCATAGCTCTATTCTCCATCTCACATATTATCTCTGTCTTTATATTATACAATAAATTGTATATTAAGTATATTTTTTTATATAAAGTATAATTTGTTAATTGTCTGCGTCATCCCCACCAAATGTAAATTCTCAGGGGCAGAGTTCTTTCTCTGTTTTGTTCATTGATGATTCCCCCAGTGCTTTAAACAGTGCCTGTCACATAGTAAAAGCTAATAAATATTTGTTGGATGGATAAATGAATGAATTTTACACGTTCCTCACAATCCAGTCCCCCACTTACTACTTCTCACCCAGTTCTAGCCTCACAAACTTCCATGCCTTTCATTGAGACAGGAGTTCACTTCGCGTCTTAAAAACCGATGTCCCCAAAGATTAGCCCCACCCCCTCTGAGGGAATTTCAGGTGTTCTAACCAGAAAGTTATCATTCTTGGATGATATCTCGGTTTGGGGACCAGGTGGACCTGGATATGAATGCTGGCTCTGCCACTTGGTAGCTGCGGGTAAGACCCAGAGCAAGTTGCTTCATTTCTCCAAGCCCCAGCTTCCCCCATGGAGAGTGAGAATATTATCTGCGATCATGGGGTTGCTGGGGGGACTGAAAGTAGGCATGTATTGCTTGTGCCAAGAGCAGTGCCCGGCACAAAGCTGGGATCATACTGTATACAATGATCTGCAATTGGCAATCCCTGCACAAATCAGTTTTGTACATATATCCTTAGATACTGGTCCTTTAATCCCTATAGGATAGATTCCCAAAGTGGGGTTGCTGACCGCAATGGTATGTATGTGCTTTAAAAAGAGTAAATAAATGGCGCCAGATTATTTTCCAGAAACAGTTGTTAACAATTCATACTCCTGCCAACTGTGTCTGAGAATGCCTGTTTCTCCCCCATCCTTACTAGTACCAGATGTTATCAATCTTTTTCATTTTTGCCCATCTGATTGGGGGAAAACTGTATCTTGTGTTGATTTCCATTTCCTTTATCACTTGTAAAGTTGAACATCTTTTCATATGTATAGTATTCATTTGTATGTCCTCTTCTGTGACTGCCTTTACTTGTCCAGTCGTCTTTTGAGTTATGTATTTTTCTTATCAATTTATAGGTTGGGGATATGGAGAGTGACTGCTAATAGGTATAAGTTTCTCTTTGGGGTGATGAAAATGTTCTAAAATTGGATTACAGTGATAGTTCCACAACTCTGTAAATACACTAAAAAGCTTTGAATTTACACTTTAAACCAGTGAATTTTATGGTATATAAAGTATATCTCAGTAAAGCTGTTAAAAATGAAAAAAATATTTGAAAAGTTGACTTTAATAGCTGCATAAAATTCCCCTTTATGGAATTATCATATTTTATTTAATCACTTCCAATTGCTTCTAATTATTTCCAAGATTTTACTCATAAAAAATTCTGATGAATATCTTTGTACATAAATATCTGCTTTTTCTTAGGATACATTCTTAGACAGGAATTACTGGGGGAAAATATATGACTTTTAATAAAAAATAAAATAGTTGACAGTGATTCCATGTCAATCTGAACACTTTAGAGTTTTCTTAGGTTCAGAACGCCATATACAGTACCTCAAAACTGTTGTTGGCAAGGTCCTTCCTGCTATGGTGACACCAAGTGCCACTATAATTGATGCTAGAAAACAATTTCAGGCTCAGTCACACAAAAATATACAGGGTACTTCTTGCTTTATCGCCAGTTGTTTAATTGTTACAAACTGATTGCTAGAAAAACAAAATGAGAAGCGAAATTGCTTTCCCTGGCCCAAATCCATGGGGAACAGAGGCTAATTTTAGCATAATTTTTGGCAAAAGCAGGAAGCAGTGCCTATGTTGGTTTCATTTCATCTTGTTAACATATGCTGGAGAAAATGCAATAATAATAAGAGTAATAATAATAATTGATTCTCTTGACTGGTAACTATAAGGTCCTTCTCTGTGCAGAAAAGAGCCTATCTTCTTGGTTAATTGTGCTACATAATAAGAAAGAAATTCACCCAGAAGGGTCATGAAGGAAAGAGCTTATATTTCCTACCTGTTCTCTAGACCCACCTCAACCCAAGCGCTTCCTCCATCATCATATCTTTAGATTTAGCTGGATTAATTTATTGATGGTGGTTGATGTATTGATTTCCAGGACATTAGCAGTACTTAAGAGAAGAGGCTCTGTGCTGTAATGGGAAGTTTATTGGGCTAGGAGCAAGAATCCTGGATTTTAGTCCTGACTCTGCCACTTACCTGTTATATGACTTTAGGCAAATCATGTGCCCTATGTGGATCTTAGTTTCCCATCTCTAGTTGATTTCTAAGGGCCCTTCCAATTCTGACATGCTATGGTTTTAAGGAACAATAGAATTAAATCTCTTCCATTAAGGAGTAGGGCAGGGAACAAATTTGGGAGTTGAGGCCAGAAGAAAGAAATTGAGTCATGTCAGAAACCTAATATGATCTAGGATATTTTACGTTAGGTTCTTAAGATCATCATCAAAAAAATACATAAAAAATACATCATTAAAAAATACAATTCTATACATTTACTAAAAATCACAGAGCCATAAGCATACAATGCTGGATTTTGTAATATGTAAACTATACCTAGATAAAGTCTTAAAATATACATTTGATAGTAATTTTATCTCCAGATAATCATGGGTAGAGTGTATTAAATCATGTGACTTGAGATTCTGCTCGTTTACTTGCATGCATGAAAATGAGTGAGAGTCGAGGAACATGTTAATAATCTTGGGAGTTTTGTTGGCCCAGAGAAGCTGCTGGGCTCTGGGGAGATTGATGGAGCTAAAATGTCATTGTCGCAAGGGAGGCAACTATTGATTTCACTGACAAACCATGTAATTATGGAACATAATGCCTAGTTACATTAATTAGAAGGGAGTGAGAGAGTGGAGCTGGAGGCCCTGCTGGCAGGAGAGAGGAAGAGTGTAGATCACTCTTCTCTAAGGTGTGGCTGGAGTGAGCAGGGACTGGAGAGGGGGAAGCTGGAAAGTAGGTTGAAGGCAGAAACCAGTTTGAAGGTCTCTATGAAAAAGGTATTAGATTTACTACCTTGAATTACATGTATTTTAAATAAAATCATATATTTAAAAATACTCTAAAAATTGTAAAGCACTATATAACTAAAAATATTTTTAACAGGTAATACAGGCATATGGTAAAATTCAGATGGTATAAAGAAATGGCATAAAGAGATAGTGAAAAGTAAGTCTCCATCTACCCTTGTCACCCATTTGTCCTTCCCAGGAACATTCAGTATTTCAATTTTTTTGTGTATCCTTCTGGAGTTATTCTATTATTCTACGTATATGTGTATGTGTGTATATATATATATATATATATATATATATATCTCACAAATGACAGGGTACTATTCACACTGTTATTTTTTTTTTGTCTTTATTTGTTTTCACTTAACAGTATAGCTTGGAAATCACACCTTTATATTGATTTGCCTTATTCTTTTTTAACATCTATATAGTATTTCCTTGTACTGCAATTTATTTAACCAGTCCCCTTTGAAGGACATTTAATTTGTTTCAATGGCATCTGGTTTATTTTCTTAAATTAAAGTTCACCACTGAACAGCAAAACCAGTCCCCAACATGGTGTTATTGATGAACATTTTGGGGGTTTTTTTGTTTTTCTTTTTGGCTAATATACCAATTTCTTTTTTTAATTTTTAAAACATTTTTATTGGAGTATAGTTGATTTACAGTATTGTGTTGGTTTCTGGTATACAGCAAAGTGAATCAGTTATACATATACATATATCCACTCTTTTTTAGGTTCTTTTCTCATATAGGCCATTACAGAGTATTGAGTAGAACCATTTCTTTTTATTTGTATTTTTTCAGTGAGTAATAATCTTAGTATCCCCAAGACATTTTTAAAAAACTGTATTTTAAGGATGCGATAAAGAGCTGCAGGTAAATCCTAGGACAAATCACTTCTAAAGAACTGATTTAGCCTGGCCAAATTGAGTCTACCAGTCTGGGCAGAGGTTCCTACAGATTCAGGCTCCACTTTGGAAGGGGAGCTCAAGTCTTCAAGAACACTTCTTTGAAGGAGAAGAACCCAGAGAGGTAGCCCAATGTAGTAGAAAGATCTCAGGGTCTGGAGTCAGAAGACGAGTTCCAGCCCCAGTTTTGTCACTAACTAGCTGTGTGACCTTGGGTAAGTCACACCCTGAGAGTTTCAGTTTTTCCCCATGTGTTAAATAGAGGCAGAAATTTCAAACCCATAATGCTGTTGTAAGGATGGGATGAATTAACTGCATTTCATAAAGTGCTTTATAAATATTAATTATATGTATTACCTTAAGGGACAGAGGCATAAAACCAGAATAGCTAGAGCTCCAGTTAGAGAAAATGCACATATGTGCACAAATTGCAACCTGAAAGCTAAAAGATGCGCTGAGAAAGAAATAGCTCCTTCTTGGCTTGATATGTACTAATTCAGAACTTAACAAAGGGCAAGGTAACTCATTTTGAAAAAGTTCCTGTAGGTCTACAATTTGAATGTGCATCCTTGTCACAAACTGTTGGAAAGCATACTGCTCTTCTTTATAAACAAATACTTTCTTTTTCCTCCTTTATAGTTCTCTGCATTACAACCCACTGACCAAGGCTGGAAGCCCATAACTGTCAGTGAGCGTAAAAGAGGATTTGCAGGAAAATGCTCTCTATTTAGACATGCCAGTACAGAGAAACCCAGCAGGTGGTTTTAAGAAGAGTTGAACCATTTGACATTTCATTGGGATGAGACCTAGAAACAGTACTAGGAAGGAAAAACCAACCAGCATCTTGTGAGACGAGGAAAGGACAGGGTGAGGGAGAGAGACTAGAGTGTAAATTTACTTATTTACTTATTTGGTTGCACCGGGTCTTAGTTGCAGTGGGCGGGCTCCTTAGTTGTGGCATGTGAACTCTTAGTTGCAGCATGCATGTGGGATCTAGTTCTCTGACCGGGGATCAAACCCTGGCCCCCTGCATTGGGAGCACGGAGTTTTAACCACTGCACCACCAGGGAAGTCCCTTTTTTTAAGAGTGTAAATTGACGTAAGATTTTTGGAGGATAACTTGACAGTATATATATTAAAAATCAAAATGCACATACCCTATCCTTTTGCCTCACCTTCCTGAAAAATCCAGTCCTAAAGCCATTGGGTGAGGCAGAGCAAGGTAGGCATCCATGGTGGGGAGTATGGGGGTGCACACTGGGGTGTCAGAGACCCAGCAGGGTGAGGAGGTGTCCCTGTGGAGGGCAGATCAGAGTCCAAACAGGTGGATGGAGGTGTCGTCATGGAAGAGAGGCCTGATGTGGGGAGTCAGAGCCTGAGAAGGATGAGGAGGAAATCTATGTAGGGGAGCAACTGGTGATGGAGAATGAGAGGCCCCAAGCAAGGAGAGCAGACATAGTGTCAGGGAGGGTGACAATGGAAATGGGAGATTGGTTACTGTACTAGTTATCTATTTCTGTGTAACAATTTACCCGAAACTCAGTGGCTTAGAACAACAAACATTTATTTTTTATTTTTATTTAAAATTTTTTTTATTTAGTTCTTGGCTGCATGCGGCATGCGGGAATCTTAGTTCCCTGACCAGGGTTCAAACCCGTGCCCCCTGCAGTGGAAGCACGGGACCTTAACCACTGGACCACTAGGGAATTCCCAACAAACATTTATTATTTAAGTTTTTTGTGTTAGGAATCTGGGCACAGCCTAGCTCGGTGCCCCTGGTTCAGAGTATCTCACAAAGCTGCCACCTGAAGGGTCAACTGAGGGAAGATTTGCTTCCAAGCACATTCATGTGGTTGTTAGCAGGATTTAGTTCTTCACGGGCTGTTGACCGAGGGCCTCAGTTCCTCCATGGCGCTTGGCCAGAAGCCTCCCTCAGTTCCTTGCCACGTGGGCCTCTCCATGGGGCAGCTAGCTTCCCTGAGAGGAAGAGAGAGAGAGAGAGGAAGCACATGAGGGACGGAGGGAGAAAGAGAGAGAGAGAGAGAGAGAATTAGACAGAAGTCTAACCTAATCTTGGAAGTGACATCCCGTAATTTTTGCTATAGTCTATCATTAGAAGTGATTAACTAGATCCAGCTCACACTCAAGGGGAGGTGATTACACAAGTGGATGAATACCACCAGGCAGGGATTGTTGAGGGCCATCTTAGAGAAACATAACCATACTACCCAAAGTGATCTATAGATTCAATGCAATCCCTATGAACATCCCAATGGCATTTTTTACAGAAATAGAAAAACAATCCTAAAATTCATATGGAACCACAAAGGACTGTGAATAGCCAAGCAATCTTGAGAAAGAAGGAAAAAGCTGGAGTCGTCACACATCCTGATTTCAAAACACATTACAAAGCAACAGTAATTAAAACAGTATGGTACTGGCATAAAAATAGACATATAGACCTGTAGAACAGAATTGAGAGCCCAGAAACAAACCCACACATGTATAGTCAACAAGGGTGCTAAGAGTACACAGTGAGTAAAGGATAGGTTCTTCAACAAATGGTGTCGGGACACAGGGAATATAGCCAATATTTTGTAATAACTTAAGGGAAAAAAGAAAAAGAAAAAAATTTATAAACATCAAAAAATAAAGCAGTAAAAAATAAAAAATTTAAAAATTTAAAACAACAATAACAACAAACCCAAATGGTGTTGGGAAAACTAGACATACACATACAAAAGAATGAAATTGGACCCTTATCTTACAACACACACAAAATCAACTGAAAATAGATTAAAGATTTAAATGTAAAACCAGATACAGTAACTCTTAAAAGAAAACATAAGGGAAAAGCTTCATGACATGGGTCTTGGCAATCATTTCATGGATATGACACCAAAAGCACAAGCACGAAAAGCAAAAATAGACAAATGAGACTACATCAAACTAAAAAGATTCACCACAGCAAAGGAAACAATTAGCAGAGTGAAAAGGCAACGAATGGAATGGGAGAAAATATTTGCAAACCATATATCTGATAAGGGGTTAATATCCAAAATATATAAGAAACTCCTACAACTTAACAGCAAAAAAAAATCAAATAATCAGATTATAAAATGGGCAAAGGACTTAAGTAGACTTTTCTTCAAAGAAGATACACAAATGGCCAACAAGTATATAAAAAACTGTCAACATAACTAATCATGATGGAAACGCAAATCAAAATTACCTCACATCTGTTAGGATGGTTATTATCAAAAAAGACAACAGATAAGAAGCGTTGGCTAGGATGTGGAGAAATTGGAACCCCTGTGCACTGTTGATGGGAATGTAAAATGGTGCAGTCACTATGGAAAACAGTATGAAGTTCCCTCAAAAAATTAAAAATAGAAGTGCCATATGATCCTGCAATGCCACTTCTGGGTATGTATCCAAAAGAATTGAAATCGGGATCTCAAAGAGATATATGTATTCCCATGTTCGTTGCAGCATTATTTATAATAGCCAAGATATAGAAACAACCTAAGTGCCCACTGACAAAGGAAGGGATAAAGAAAATCTGGCATATATCTGTATATACATACATGTACAATGGAATATTATTCAGCCTTAAAAAATAATGAAATCTGCCATATGCAACAGCATGGATAAACCTTGAGGACGTTATGCTAAGTGAAATAAGCCAGTCACAGAAGGACAAATGCTGCATGTGTCCACTTAGATGAGGTATCTAAAGTAGTCAACTTTGTGGAAAAATAGAATAGAATGGTGGTTGCCAGGGGTTTGGGGGAACAGGGCATATGGAGTTGCTGTTTAAGGGTATATAGTTTCCAGTATGTAAGATGACTAAGTTCTAGCGATCTGCTGTACAGCATCGTGCTTACAGATTACTGTACTGTAACCGTAAAAACGTGTTAAGAGGGTAGATCTCATGTTAAGTGTTTTTTCCACAATAAAAAAAAAGGAGAGAAAAAGAATAGTATGGTGCTTAGGAGGTAATCTACATCTTTGTTTGAACCAGGCTTCATTTTAACTAGCTATCTTACCTTGAGCAAATTACCCTCGCTATGCCTCAATTTCCTTTCTAAAATGGGGATAATCATGCTTGTCTCACAAGGTATACTGAGAATTAAATAAAATTTTGGCTGTAAAGCAGGTAGAACAGTGCTTGGCACATGATAGGCAGTCAATAAATAGTAGTTATTATTAAAAATGAAAAATAAACCTCCCAGCATAATTACATAAGGGGGATTGATAAAATGAGAAAATATGTTCAGAATATGGAAAGGGAGAAAACTAGAATGAACCCTATGGTGTTGGCTGGGATATAGCAGAGTGAACTCATGGCCAAATAGATAGATAGATAGGTAGATAGATGGATAGATAGATATGGATATAGATATAGATATATTATGTGTGAGTGTTGTGTGTGTATAAGCATGTGAGTAAAAGAGTATAAAAGAAGCCTCTAGAGGGCCAGGGAGAGGCAACACACCGATAGCAATATCCACACCTAGTGCCCAGATTTGGCTTCTAAATACTATTTTCCATGAAAGAGAACCAAGGCTTCTCAGAAAAATGGCTGATTTCAGGACTGGATAAGTGAAAGTATGAGATGAACCTGGACCATCTTGTGCCAGAAAGTAAGGAAGTGCACAAAAAATGATGGGGACACATTAAAGGGACACAGAAGCCAGGTTGAAGGAGTCCCCACTGGTCAGATGTAGGACAACTTGAGCATCAATGTAAACAATGATAGTAATGGATTATATATAACCCATTGAATAAAAGAGGAAGCCATAAGTCTATACTGATATAAATAAACAGGTGAACAAATTGAAAGTTTGATGGGAAATGGAAGATTTACATAGTCTCAAAGGACTTCCTCACAAAATATTTATTTATTTATTTATTTATTTTTAAGCATTAAAAAAAAATTTATTTATTTATTTATTTATTTTTTGGCTGTGCTGGGTCTTCGTTTCTGTGCGACGGCTTTTCTCTAGTTGCGGCAAGTGGGGGCCACTCTTCATCGCGGTGCGTGGCCTCTCTTGTTGCGGAGCACAGGCTCCAGATGCTCAGACTCAGTAATTGTGGCTCACGGGCCTAGTTGCTCCGTGGCATGTGGGATCTTCCCAGACCAGGGCTCGAACCCGTGTCCCCTGCATTGGCAGGCAGAGTCTCAACCACTGCGCCACCAGGGAAGCCCCCAAAATATTTATTAATTACAAAGAATAATTTCACAGTGGAGAAGCCTGGCACATACCACTTTAGTCAGGTGATCAGAGCGAACTCATCAGTAATAGGACACACTGAAATCGAGCTCCACCTGACAGAATGAAGAGTACAGTGTCACTTCTGTCATAGGCCTGCCAAAGGTATGTAACCTGAATCTAATCATGAGCAAACATCAGGCAAACCCAAGTTGAGGGACATTCTCCAAAATAACTGGCTCGTAGTCTTCAAAAGTGTCGAGGTCTTGAAAGTCAACAAAAGACCAAGGAACTCTTCCAGACTGAAGGAGATGGAGGAGACGTGACAACTAAAAGCACCATATGGGTCTGAACTAGATCCTTTTGCCATAATAGAGCCTTTGGGGACAACTGGTGAAACTTGAATGGGACCTGAGGATTCGATGTTAGTAATCTATTAATGTGAATTTCCTGATGTTGATGGTGGTGTCATAGCTAGATAGGAAAATATCCTTGTTGGGCAAAAAGATACACACGAAATCATTCAGAGATGATGGGGCATCAGGTTGGTGACTTACTCTCAAATGGTTCAGGAAGAAAAATCCAGGACATTCTGTATTGTACTTCCAACTTTTCTGTAAGTTTGTGATTGCTTCCAAAAAATAATAATAAATAATGAAAAGAATGTCATGGTCATGAAAGGCAAGGACAGCCTCAGGAACTGTTTCAGATTAAAGGAGGCCGGATAGAAATGACAAATGCAATGTCTGATCCTGAATTACATCCTGGAACCACCCCCCCCCAACCAATTCTTTTTGCTACAAAAAATATTATTTGTACAATAGGAGAACTATGAATATTTTCTGTAGGTTAGATAATAGTATTTTATCAGTATTAATTTCCTGATTTTAATAGTTGCACTGTGCTTATGGAAGAGAAATATTTTGTTCTGAGAGACACATGCTCAAGTATTTAGGGTTAAAGGAACATCATGGCTAAAATTTACTCCCAAGTGGCTCAGAAAACAAAGAGAAATATGCATATATATTGAAAGGAAATGATAAAGCAAATTAATAAACTATTAACAATTGGGGAAGCTGAGTGAAAGGAACATGGATGTTCCTGCAACTTTTCTGTTAACTCTGAACTTATTTTATAATCAAAAGTTATCAAAAAAGCACATACACTTTATCCTGGCAATTCCTTTGCTAAAAAAATACCCCACATGTATATAAAGATACGTGGGTATTCATTGCAGTATTATTTGAAATAGCTGAAGACCAGGCTCAAACAAACTGTCCATTGATAGAGGTTTTCCCACATCACAAAACACTGTGTAGCTGTTAGAAATAAGGAGAAAATCACCTCACACTCATTAGAAGAGCTACTATTTAATTTAAAAAAAACCCCAGAAAATAACAACTGTTGGCCAGGACGTGGAGAAACTGGAGCCCCTGTACAGTGTTGGTGGGAATGTAAAGTGGCCCAGCTGCTATGGGGAACAGTATAGAGGTTCCTCAAGAAAATTAAAAATAGAATTACTATACGATCCAGCAATCCCACTGCTGGGTATTTATCCAAAAGAATTGAAAGCAGGGTCTCGAAGAGATATTTGTACACACATGTTCATAGCAGCACTATTCACAATAGCCAGGAGGTGGAAGCAATCCAATGCCCACTGACAGATGAATGGATAAACCAAAATGTGGTATGTACACACAGTGGAGTATTATTCAGCCTTAAAAAGGAAGGAAATCCTGTCACATGCTACAGCATGGATGAAGCTTGAGGGCATTATGCTAAGGGAAATAAGCCAGTCACAAAAAGACAAGTACTGTATGATTCTATTTCTGTGAGGTATCTAAATTAATAAAAACAGGAAGTAGAATGGTTGTTACCAGGGGCTGGGGGAAAGGGGAAAAGAAGAGTTGTTGTTTAGTGGTTACAAAGTTTCAGATTTGCAAGTTGAAAAAGTTCTAGAGATCTGTTTCACAAACAATGTCAATATACTTAACCACTATTGAACTGTACACTTAAAAATGGTTAAGATGGTAAATTTTATGTTATGTGTCTTTTATCACAATAAAAAAGGAGTAAATCTAGATGTTCTGCTATGGAAAGATCTCCAAAAGAGATCATTAAGTGAAAAACCAAGGTGAGAAATAGCACATATGCTATGATTCTGCGTGTGCCTGCCTGTGTGTGTGTGTTTGTGTGTGTGAAAAAGAGGATATATGTTTGCCTTTGCCCTTAAAAATTCTGGATGGATACGTAAGAAGCTGTAAACAGTGGTTACTTCTAGGAGTGAGGCTGGGGGGTAAAAGAGGGGAAAAGTATTTCTACTTTTTCATTTTACTTTTTATTTTAAAGTCTTCTGCACTTTTTTTTCACCATATGCACATATTATATTTCCAGTAAATATTTAACATTTTAAATAATTGCTAATAATGGTGCCAGGCATTGCTCTAAACACGTGCATGGAGTAGCTTATTTAATCTGGAAAGTAACTCTATGAAGTAGGTCCTTTATTAGTATTATTGCCATTTTGTAGAAGGGAAACGGAGTCTCACAGGGGTTGAAGAACTTAGGCTCTAAATCCCACCATTTTAACCACTACTCTATGCCTCTATGCTTCTTATAAAAAGGAGTCACTCTCTTCCTTTTGTTAAAGACAAACTATACATATATACATACATATATGTAATATATATATTATATAATCTTTAGCAAGCATAATACATGCTCATTAAATGTAAAAAAATGTGTAAAAAAAAAAAGCTAAAGTGCAGGGGAAAATCTAACTCTGGATCCTGCCAGCTAAAGACCAGCCGGTTAACTTTCTGGTGTATGGCCATACAGTCCTCAACATATGCACTATTTTCTAGCCTAGTTGAGATTATATTGTACATACAATTTTGTATTCTGCTTTTCTTCCTCTCCATATAATGTCATTTTCCTTTTAAAACATCTCTTCTCAAGTCCTCTTACAAATAGTCATAGTGTTTTTAGAGCTGGTAATGAGGGCCCCAGATTCATTTTAGGGAAGAGGAAGAGTAATAAAATCCTTGGAAAAGAAAAGCATGGAAAAAAGTTGGGAAGAAAAAAAGTGTGGGTCTGCAGTTACTAAGAAATGGCTTCTGTTTACTTGTTCATGACTGTGAAAGTCTAGATTCTATTTTCCCTTCTTTCTTTATCTTTATTATATTTTTGCTCTATTCATATTTGGACAGGTTTGTTGGGGTCAGTATGCCTAAGTGACTGTGTCTGGGGAACAGGCAGACATTTTGGAAAATTTTCCAGGAATCCAATTTTAGGAAAACTGGAAAACCAAAAGTAGATTATTGCTGTTTTAAGCTACTAAAAAAAAAAAAAAGGATATAATGATGGTGAGTCCTAGAGTATTACAATGTTAGACCCAAAGTACAGAGATTATCTAGCCCAATTCCCCCTCGTTTTACAGCTGGAGAAACCGAGCCCCAGAGAAGTAAAATCAATCACTCTATTCACGAGCGACAACTACTGAACCCGCAAGCCACAACTACTGAAGCCCGCACGCCTAGAGCCTGTGCTCCGCAACAAGAGAAGCCACCGCAATGAGAAGCCCGCGCACCACAACAAAGAGTAGACCCTGCTCACCACAACTAGAGAAAGCCCACGTGCAGCAACAAAGACCCAACACAGCCCAAGATAAATAAATAAATTTATTAAAAAAATAAAAATTTAAAAAATGCTTAGGAGTTAACCAAAGCTTAACTTATACAATTATAAGTTATATAATTAACTTATACAATGAAAACCACAAAACATTGCTGAAAGAAATTACAGAAGACACAAATAAATGGAAATACAAACCAAGGTCATGGATTGGAAGACAATATTGTTAAGACATCAATACTTCCCAAAGTGACCCACAGATTAAGTATAATCCCTATGAAAATCCAAATGACATTTATTGGCAGAAAGAGAAAAACAGTTCCTAAAATTCATATGGAATCTCAAGGGCCTCTGAATAGCTAAAACAATCTTGAAAAATAACAGAGCTGAAGGACTCACACTTGTTGATTTCAAAACTTACTGCAAAGCTACAGTAATCAGAACAGCGTGGTACTGACATAAAGACAGACATAGACCCATTAAACCGAATAGAGAACCCAGAGGTAAACCCTCACATGTATGGTCAAATGATTTTTGACAAGAGTGACAAGACCATTCCATGGGGAAAGAACAATCTTCTCAAGAAATGGTGCTGGGAAAACTGGATATCTACATGTAAAAGAATGAAGTTGGACCCTTACCTAACACTGTGTACAAAAATTAACTAAAAATGGATCAAAGACCTAAATATATGACCTAAAACTATAAAACTCTTAGTGCAGAAGTTTGAATTAAACTCCTTAGTTCCTGTCTCATCATTTGAGCCTCAAAAGGTATATCTGTTGTTTCATTTGTTTACTCATTTTTGCTTTATTCCCTGCACCCATAATCAGTTGAATGTATTTAATGACTAACCTTTTATTTATGTGTTTTTTTTAAAATAGCTCCATTCAGTTTTAATTTACATGTCATAATATTCATTCATTTGAAAATATATAATTCAGTGATTTTTAGCAAATTTATGGAGCTGTGCAAACACCACCACAATCTAGTTTTAGAACATTTCCATCGCCCCCAAAGGATCCCTTTTGCCCATATGCAGTCAGTGCCCCTCCTATTACTAGTGCCAGGCAATCACTAATCTGCTTTCTGTCTATAGATTTGCCTTTTCTGGACATTTTATAGAAATAAATGACTGCAATATGTAAAAAAAAAAAATCAATCACTCTAGGCCACACAGCTATTAAAGGCAGAGTCTGCACTAAATTTAGGTCTCCTGATTGCTAGGCCACTGTCTTATAAAACTTCTGAAACCCTTTAAAATCAATTAATTAATCCTTGTAAGAACTCAGTGAAGTAGGTTAGTGTTATTTATTCTGACTTTAGAGCCATTTACTGAAAAAGTGATTAGATGTCTGGAAGCCAAAACTGATTCTACTGTAATTAAACATGTTTTTAATCACTCCAAAAAGAACAGACTATTAAGTAGGCTTATCATCTTAGGAATTAACTCTCAGTTTCTTGCACAACCAGTTTAAAGATCACCACTCTCACCCGGCATCTTAAATTCCTTTTATATTAGGCGTAAAGCCTGTATTTTCGTGGTAAGATTAAGCAAATGCATAGCCCTTAAATTAGCTGTGTCTCAGTGCTCTTCTAGTCCTCAGCAAATGAGTGAGCGGGGGATGGGGAGTGTGCCGCTGCTGGACTTGCATAAATTATTAGAATGTATCTATTTGCCTCTTGGTTTTCCTTCCAAATGACTTCCTTCGGCTGCAATTTCTTTTTGGCCCTTTTGCTATGTGGAATAAGCAGGGGACACACAATAAATTTCTTTATGTAATTTATTGTGGTAATTATGTCTGAATATGATAAAATAGTTTGCCAAAGCAGACTTTAATTAAGATTTGCATAGAAGATTCTTTAATCACTAAAGCAAATAAGTTGGAATGTTGAGTTCACAGTTGGAATGGCAGTGGTTGTGTTATAGAGCTAGGGAGTCGGTGGGTTTGGAGTTCAGGGCCCCTTGTCTTTCCTTTCTCAGATTGCCTTGCTTCTAGTATTCACTGCTCTCATGCTGTCAGCTTTGGCATTCCACCAGAGCTTGTCCTTTCCAAAATGTATCTCTAGTGCCAAAATTATTTCCTGCCACCATGAAAATGCCCAGGCCCCCAGTTCCCTGATCTCAGCCAGCAGGAGACAAGGGATTAGAGACAGAGTGGAAAGAAACCTTGGAAAGCATCTCATTTGATTTTATAGATGGGGAAACCGAGGCCTAGAGTGGCATGGTCATGTGTCCAAGGTTAATAGCAGAGCTGGAATTCAAATACCCTGAGGAATGATTTAACCTAGGTGAGTCTTAGCTTCCCCCCCTGTAAAATGGAAATCAAGATATTTACTCAGGTTACTATGAGGATCAAATACAACAAAATAAATGAAAACACTTTGAAAAGTGCTGTTTGTACAGGTACCTTAAATTTTTTTTTTCCTATTAGGCTATGCTGCTTACCTTATACTAAGGGTTGATAACTAATAAATGTTAGCATGTGGATCTTCCAAGTGCAATCTGCATTTTGAAAGAGGAGGTCCTGAGGACACATCTAACCCTAGAGGGAAAAAATGGACAGAGAAGCATTGCAGGTGCCCCTCAAAGCACTTAGCTGGGCAAAGCCATATATTTTAGTGGTAAGAACAAAGCCTGCTTTCAGAGGCCAGGGAGCTAAGAACTTTGTAAAGAACCTGAAAAACTGCCCACACAGTCATTCTAGCATCTTGGGTGGGGTTTGATTACATTAGCTTAAAAGCCCCCTTTAACACTGGAGTTCTGTAATTGTGTGATTCTAGTTGATTCATTTTTACAGCATACAGTCCTGTTCATGTGCTTTCTCTTCAGACCCAGAAACATGAACACCTATAATATGTCACAAATTGCTGTCCTGATCTTATTGTATATACATTTTTTATTGAGATATAATTAACATATACACATATTGTGTAAGTTGGAGGTGTACAATGTGGTTTAATTTATCCTGATCTTAAAAAAAAAGAAAAAGCAAAAGAAAAAAGGACCCAACACACTCACACGATAAGCACATACACACACGCAGAACACTTTAACAAGCTGGGTTTTTGTAAGTTAATGTAAACATGAAGGAAAAGGGCCACAACCTCTGGCCTTCAAACTGCCAACCTTAATGGAGTAAGTTTGATTATTACTTAATGATACTTGGCAAGGAAGAAAATCCCAGTCTCAGTCTCCACCAACCCTTCAGTTATTTGGATGAGATGAAGTCCAAACCAATCATTGCAATCGGTGGCCTGATGTCTGTGTAGCAATGTGAATGGAAGCAGAATTGTTACATTCTACTTGGAAGCACCTGCTGGAGGGATCAAATAAAATTTTTTTAAAATCACATGTTTATGCCCCCCATATAAACATGTGATTCAATGAATGAATAAAATACACCAGTGTGATTTACAACAGCGAAGACATAGAAGCAACCTAAGTGTCCATCAACAGATGAATGGATAAAGAAGATCTGGTGTATATATACAATGGAATATTACTCAGCCATAAAAAGAGTGAAATATTGCCATTTGCAGCAACATGGATGGACCTAGAGATTACTATATTAATTGAAGTAAGTCAGACGGAGAAAGACAAATATTATATGATATCACTTATATGTGGAATCTAAAGAAATAATACAAATGAACTTATTTATAAAACAGAAACAGACTCACAGACATACAAAACAAACTTATGGTTACCAAAGGGGAAAGGGGGGGGAGGGATAAATTATGAGTTTGAGATTAACAGATACATACTATTGTATATAAAATAGATAAACAAGGACTTACTGTATAGCACAGGGAACTATATTCAATATCTTGTAATAACCTATAATGGAAAAGAATCTGAAAAAGAATATATACATATATATATATATATATATATATATATATATATATATATATATATATATATAAAACCAAATCACTTTACTGTACACCTGAAACTAATACAATATTGTAAGTCAACTATACTTAAATAAAAAAAAAATACATCAGTGTGTTGTAGGTCAGGATTAGGAGGGTAGGAAGCAGGTTATTCCAGACTTTGTATCAAAGGCATAGACGTGTTGGAGACCATGGCTCATTTGAGAAACAACAGGGAGTTTTTGACCTGAAGTGTAGAGTGCTCTGTGGTGGAGGTGGAACCACTGGAAATGAGGCTGCAAGGCCAGATCACCAAGGGTTTTATATGCTTTGCCATGGGTTTTGGATCTTATCCTGAAAGCAAAGGAGGGCAGAAAGGAAGTAGAAAAGGATTCAAAGCTGGGATGGGCTTTGAAGTTGGAGTGTGGTGGCATGATTATATTTGTGTTTTAGCGACAACTCTGGCTTCTGGTGTAAAATGGATAAGGAGAGGATCTTTGGAAGGCCACCCAGGAGGGTGCAAGGCTAGAGGCAAGCGGCCCCGTTACGAGGCTCTTTGGCAGTTGTGCAAACAGGATGGGGGCCGGAGCAAGGCAGTGGTAGCAAGCAGAGTTGGAGAGAGATTTAGGACAGAATGAGCAGGCAAAGAGGTCTCAGTAGAAGAGAGTGAAATTAGTACCCCCGCCCCCAAGCAAAACCCAATGACATTTACCAGCTAACCAAGTAGAAAACAGACCCTTGTGGTAGCAGCAGCAGTGAGAAATAGCCCCGGGGTGAGTTGACAATAAATCTAATATGCATCAACCATGTGATATGGCAGTCAAGAAAGCAAATGCCATCCTTAAGAAGCTAGAGTAGAAGAGTCTAGTGGCTGGACAAGGGACACGATCAGGCAGAAGCGTCTGTGCCCTGGGGTTGGGGCGATGGGGGGGGGGAGGTTAGACTCAGTTCCTGCTTTCTACTTTTGAAGATATAAGGGAATTGGCTTAAACTCGAAGCAGAGCCTTGAACCCAGGTCTTTGGAGCAGACTCTAGTCTGGAAGAATTGTGGGGCCGGAAGACTTGTCTTCCAATTGTTGGACCACCATGGGGAAGAGGGGCAAAGCTGGCTTTGCGTGAAGTTACCAGAGGGCCGGTTTCACTCAGCCTCAAGCCACGAGGCGGAGACCCAAGCGGTGGTCTGTGGAGCCAGTGAGTCCTTGTCATTGGAAGTTGTTCAGACTAGAGGGCAGGGACCCTGTACGTGGGAGAACAAAACCAAAAGCCCAAAGCAAAAACAACCAGTGCGAGGATAGAGTCACTCGATGACCTTCGAGGTTCTTGCTGACCCTGTGATGTGTAAGTGCTGGCCGAGCGCGTGTACATTTCTCAGCAGTCCTGCCTCAGGGATGAGGTGGATAACGGTACCTCTCTTGTTCGCTTTTTTTTTTTTTAAATAAATTTATTTATTTATTTATTTTAGCTGTGTTGGGTCTTCATTTCTGTGCGAGGGCTTTCTCCAGTTGCGGCAAGCGGGGGTCACTCTTCATCGCGGTGCGCGGGCCTCTCACTATCGCGGCCTCTCCTGTTGCGGAGCACAGGCTCCAGACGCGCAGGCTCAGTAGTTGTGGCTCACGGGCCCGGTTGCTCCCCGGCATGTGGGATCTTCCCAGACCAGGGCGCGAACCCGTGTCCCCTGCATTGAGCAGGCAGATTCTCAACTACCGCGCCACCAGGGAAGCCCTGTTCGCTTTCTTATACTACTTTATTCAAAGCAAATAGGTCGTGTGGAGGTCGGCAGACCAGGTGGGCTGCAGCCTCTAAATCACTGTAATTCCGTCCAGGGGTGGGGGGTGGGGGGGAGCCTGGCAAAGCCTTGCAACCGTCAAGAGCAACAGTGCAGTGGGATAAACTTTGGCTGGGGCTTTGCCGCACGAGAGGGGCGGGGTTACTTGAATGGGTCCTCAGGAGAAGGCGATTGGCCCCGGGGGAATCGAAGGGGCGGGACTAGTCTATTGTTGCCATTGGTCCTGCGGGCAAGTTGAGGGATGGCAGCGAGGGGGGCGGAGCCCGCGAGGGGAGGCAACCTACTTGGCGAGAGCCCACAGAGGGGAGCGAGAGGGCCGCCCGGCGGGCGAGCCCGCAGCCGGGAGCCGGGAGTCGGCAGCCTGGAGCCGGGAGTCGGCTGCGCGAGCTCGCCAGGGCCGCAGCGGGGCGAGGGGCGCACGGGGCGTTGGCACCGGGACGCGCGCCTGCGTCGCCGACTTGGATGCGGCGGGGACGCTTCTGCGCCCCGTGCGCTCGACGCGAGCCATTCAACAGCTGGCCTCGCGGGCTACAGTCGCAGGGAGCGACTGGGAGGTTTGCAGGTTGAGACTGCGGCGACTGGAAAGAGGCGGCGGCAGCGGCAGTCCGGGTACCCCAGCGGAGACCAGAGTGGAGACACAGCGGCTTCCCAGGCTCCCGGTAAATGCCCTCCGCTCTGCTTGCAGAGCAGCAGCCACGTCCCGCTGCGTCTCGGCCGGCCAGCCGGCCGGCTGGCCGGCCGGCCTGGTCTACGGGAGCTGGGTGCCTGCAGACAGGGCCACTCCGGACCCTCGGCGGGGATTGGGGAGGGGATGCTCAGGAGACCCGGGTGGCTCCGCCAGCCCCTGCAGAGTCAGAGTTTCCAGAGATGCGCCTGGGCTCTTCCCCTGGTCCTCTCCCTTCACCCTAGACCTTGCCGCAAGTCCCCCGGTCCTGCCGCCGCACTAGGGGGCGCTCTGGCACCCACTCAAGGGCTCGCTTTGGCCGCTGCTCCCGCCGAGGTCACTCGTGGCATTCCCCTGGGGTACGCTGGCGGTGGCATCCCGCTAACGGGAACTGAAGGTGCCCTCTCCTGTTTGGTCCACACGCCAAGGGCCGGGCGCTCCGCTTCCTCCCCTGCTCCTGTGCATTCATCCAATTATTAATCAGCAGCAGGGCGCCGCCGCCCCCGCCGAACTGTGACCCGGTCCTTGGCTTCAGGGATTTGTCGAGAGTCTCGCTTGAGGTTTCCAGCGCGGGTGGAATAATACTGTTCCCAATCCCTGCTACTGGGGTAGCAGGGCCCACCCACGGTCACGGGGTCCTGAGCTTGGGTTGGGGTCCTGAGCTTGCTTCCAGGGAGGAAGCAAGTTGGAGACGCCCATGCTGCAGGAGAAACTGCCATCCCCGAATGCGGGGCAATCAGGTAGTCTTGGTCCTTGGGACTCGCATCTTCTTTACATTTGGTCTCCTGCATTTTGCGATTTTTTTAAAAGCCAGCCACTACCGGAGAACTTTTGAATGCTGCTAAACTCCGAGGAGTGAGTTTTATTGGAACACCGGGTTCCAGCATGAGGACTGGTTACCCTTTGGACTTTTTCACTTTCTCTGTGTCTTTTCTAGATTGAGAATAAGATCTCAAAGATCAGACCCATTTTGCCCTGTTCTTCTACCTGCCTCTGGTCTAACTTTGGAACTTCATGCTGTTGAGAGCGTAAACCTGTGCAGGGATAGGGCTCAGTCTTCATGCTGAGAAAACCACTCTTGGGGATAATATAGTTGGGATTTCTCCAGTCTGAGTTTTTTGTTTGCTTTTTAAAGAATGTGGCATTCCAGTAGTAACATTTTTCTTTCTTTTTTTAAAGGATATTTATTTTACTTTTTTTAAAAAGGAATTCCTTTATTTTTATTATTTATTTATTTATTTTTGGCTGTGTTGGGTCTCCGTTTCTGCGCGAGGGCTTTCTCTAGTTGAGGCAAGCGGGGGCCACTCTTCATCGCGGTGCACTGGCCTCTCATTATCGCGGCCTCTCTTGTTGCGGAGCACAGGCTCCAGACGCACAGGCTCAGTAGTTGTGGCGCACGGGCCTAGTTGCTCCGCGGCATGTGGGATCCTTCCAGACCAGGGCTCGAACCCGTGTCCCCTGCATTGGCAGGCAGATTCTCAACCACTGCGCCACCAGGGAAGCCCAGTCACATTTTTCTGTGCCCTGTTTCTTTGTTTGGGAGGGAGTCCCTCAAAGCATGGAGTGACTTGAAGCATGGAGTAACGGTACATGAAGATATTTTTACTTTGGCCCTTGTTAAGCACAGAGAAAGTGGCAAGCGGAATAGACCCGCTGGCACGGGTGCCCAGGGATGCCAGCTATCATGTATATCAGAGGATGGGTAGGGCTGACTGGAGGTGGAGTAACATGGGGGGAGGGGCAGAGCCAGCAGAGACCATCTTGGCTCCTGTGATGGGGCATGAGATTTCCATGTAGTCCCAGCCAAAGAGCACACCTGCAGTGTGGCCCATTTGTCTGGGTTCCCTGTCATACACTCATGCAAAGAGAGTGGCCTTTGACTGGCTTCATGTGTCATCTTCAGCATCAGAAGGAAAGGCGAGGCGCAGAGATTTGGGAATATGAAGGTAATGGTGGTGGCAGTGGTGGTATGTGTGTGTGTGTCTGAGGGAGAGAGATTTGTTTCAGATGCTGAAGCAGCTGTCTGCCACGGAGACTGGCTACGTGTTTGTCTTCCCAGCATGCATTCCTGCCTTTGCTAGAGAGAGGGACTTTCACTGAGTTGTTCCAGAGCCAGTGTGGTGTTACTTGTGCAACTCTCTCAGTGTCCCCTTTGGGCCTGTGTCAGTTCGATGTTACGTCCAACATGCTCCTGGAACTTTAAGATGCTTTAAAGCAAGCTGGAGGCTGAGGTAGACTAATGCCTGGGGCACAGTCTGAGCAGACGTGGACTGCATGGAATCCAGTGGTGTTTTGCTCAGAAGAGACAGCGTAAGGGCTGGACCACTTACAGAGAAGAAGGTCAGCCATAATAATAATAAGCTCACCTTAATTGAGCACTTATGAGCGTTAAATACTTTCGTGCATCATTTTCCTTAAACCTTCAAAAATTCTGTAAGGTAGGCACTATTATCACCTTCTGAAGCTCAAAGAGGTTAGGTAAATCACCCAGCTGGTCAATGGCAGAGGTGGGATTTGAACCGGGGTCTGGTTGACACCACCCCTTGAGCTCGAAAGCATTTTACTGTTTCATGTCACAGAGGAGGTTTCATAAATGAGGTGGGATGTGAGCAAGGCTTTAAAGGGTGGGCGGGACTTACGTAGGGAGAGAGGACATTTGGAGAGAGGGGGTGGACATGTCTGAAGGAACTCAAGGGAGACTGGCCCAACTAGAATGGGGGGTAGACACAGGGCATGATGAAATATAAGGCTGGTGAGGTGGGGTGGAGTCGTGTTCTGGAGAGCCTTGAAAGGAACTTGTGACTTGATGCAGTAAGAATGAGGGAGAAGTTGAGAATTTTTGAGCAAAGAAGAGCAAGGCAAAGCCAGTCATAATCCCTTGGTGTGCCCTACCTGGGTCCCTGAGGCCATCCCTGCCTTGCTCTTTCTTGAGAACCTTGCCCAGTTTTTTTGTTTCTGTTTTTGTTTTGTTTTGTTTTTTTGGCTGCATTGGGTCTTCGCTGCTGTGCGTGGGCTTCCTCTAGTTGCCTAGTTGCGGCGGGTGGGGGCTACTCTTCATTGCAGCGCGCGGGCTTCTCATTGCGGTGGCTTCTCTTGTTGCGGAGCATGGGCTCTAGGCTTGCGGGCTTCAGTAGTTGCAGCCTGTGGGCTCAGTAGTTGTGGCACACGGGCCCTAGAGTGGGCGGGCTTCAGTAGTTGCGGCACGTGGGCTCAGTAGTTGTGGTGCACGGGCTTAGTTGCTCCACGGCATGTGGGATCTTCCTGGACCAGGGATTGAACCCTTGTCCCCTGCATTGGCAGGCGAATTCTCAACCACTGCGCCACCAGGGAAGTCCAGCATATTTAACTCTTGTTTTAAAATTTCCCGAACCTCTGGGGAGCACTGGGTACATGTAACCAAGAAGAAGGAGCAAGCTAGGGGTCCAGGGTCAAGTTCAACCCTAGATGGGTGTGCTTCAGCCTGTACAATATTTTAAAAAGCAATTGAATTAGGGACCAACGTTGAAAAACCAAAGAGCCCAATAAAAATCAGGATTTTAAGCTTCTCTTGAAATGACAGAAGACTTGGTCAGGGTTTCGCTAGGCAGGGCTGTGCAGTGCTGACTTCTTAGCCGGGGGCATGTCCCCCACGTCCTGGGATGCATCTGACCCTGTGGGTTCCAGACCCCTACTCTAGGGAAACAAGCCCCCACTCAGGAAGATGCTAATCCAGGATTGGCTTCTTTTCTTACTGTGTAATTAGGGAATCGTCAGACCTGCAGAAGAACCGACTCTGAAATGCAAATAGTCTTAACACGCAGGAATGCTCTGGCCGTGGCTGGGAAGGGCTACTGGCCAGGAGCTGAGCATCATCCTTACGTGGTACCTTTCCTCTGGGCTGGGGTTTCGAAGCCCACTCTGCTAGGGTCCCCAAGAGATAGACTGGCGGGCCTTGCTTGGACTCAGGTTTTCTTTCCACTGAATACTTGGTGTGAATAGGATCTGGGTCAAAATGATGAAAAGAATTCAGGGGCAAAAACCAACTCAGAAATGATGACCTAAGAAGCAATGTGTTAAAAAGGTTAATCTGGACTTTGCTGAAGGCACTTCATATGTTCTAGAGGGACAGGTATGAGCCATTTCTGTGCTGGCATTTGGGGTGAGAGGTCTTCACTGTGCAGATCTGTCCAGGCCCTGCAGGACATTTAGCAAGTCTGGCCCCTTGCTCACCCAGTGACAGCGGTGCCTGTCCCTGTGCCAGTTGTTGTGACAACTGCAATCAGCTGTAACTATGCACGTCCCACCACTTTTGCAGGGTGCGGTGCTAACACATTTGAAAACCACTGAAGTCTAGTCCCAGGAATTCTAACACTCATTTCATGAGGAAGAGTATTAAAGCCATTATCACTTCTTTGTGGCCCAAAGTATCCTGTGCTTCCCATGGCACTCACCATTTTTTCCCTCAGATTGCAGTTGTCTTAATTTCTTTCACTTTCTAGACACAGTTCTTTGAGGGTAACTCATCACTGTAGCCCCCAAAGTGTCTTAAATGGAGTAGCTGCTTGGTAGGTGCACTTGACTGATCTCCACATTCACTGATTAATGTTAGTGGCTTTAGGAGCCTTGAAAGAAAAAGCAGCTCTGTATTAGCATTTCACTATTCGTCTCCATGTGCTATTATTAGTATTTTCAATATAGGAGCAACACCTTTTTTTTTTTTTTAAATTGAAGTATAGTTGATTTACAATGTTTTGTTAGTTTCTGGTATATAGCAAAGTGATTCAGTTATACAAATGTGTGTGTGTGTGTATTATTTTTCAGATTCTTTTTCATTATAGGTCATTACAAGGTATTGAACATAGTTCCCTGTGCTGTACAATAAATCTTTGTTGTTTATCTATTTTAAATATAGTGGTGTGTATCTATTAATCCCAAGCTCCTAATTTATCCCTCCCCCCCTTTCCCCTTTGGTAACCATAAGTTTGTTTTCTACGTCTGTGAGTCTGTTTCATATGTAGTTGATGAGCAAATTCTTTGTTTCAGGTAAGACTTAGTATTGTTAAGTCCCTACCATGTGCCAGGCTCTGTTGTAGGCTCTGAAGAGAAAATGGTGAAGCAGACAAATACAGTCCCTACCTGCTCTCCTGGAACTTACAGACTGGGGGGTGGGGTGGGTTTGGTTTTATTTAAGCCAAACATGTCTGCTTTTGATTTTTTTTTTTTTTAGGATAAGTGGTATATATATATATATATGTATATATATATGTGTGTGTGTGTGTGTGTGTGTGTTTGCCTTTTAAATGTAAATGTTTTAAAAGTAGGCAATTTATGTGTTTCCACAACTGACATCTGATGCAGACCTCATTCTCTCCCCCTCTTCCACTCTCCTCTTTTCCCTCTTTTCATACTCTTGTATTGGTTCTAATAAATGTTGCTTTTCAAACAAAAAAAAGCAGTAAGCAAGGCCAATGTGACTGGGACTGAGAGGACAAGGGCAGTAGGGGAAGAGCATACAGGATGGGTTGAAAGAGGTGGGCGGGGGTTGTATTTGAGGAGAAGCAGTTTGGATTTGGTTCAAAGCATGCTAGGGAGCCACTGAAGGGTTTGTTTTTTAAAAAATGAATTAATTTATTTATATATTTATTTTTGGCTGCGTTGGGTCTTTGTTGCTGCACATGGGCTTTCTCTAGTTGCAGCGAGCGGGGGCTACTCTTCGTTGCGGTGTGCGGGCTTCTCATTGCGGTGGCTTCTCTTGTTGTGGAGCACCGGCTCTAGGCACACGGGCTTCACTAGTTATGGCACGTGGGCTCAGTAGTTGTGGCTCGCGGGCTCTAGAGCGCAGGCTCAGTAGTTGTGGCGCACGGGCTTAGTTGCTCCGCGGCATGTGGGATCTTCCCGGACCAGGCCTCGAACCCGTGTCCCCTGCGTTGGCAGGCGGATTCTTAACCACTGCGCCACCAGGGAAGCCTGGCTGTTGCAATCATCCAGGTTAGAGATGATGGTGGTGTGGACCCAGGGGGTAGCCGCAAAGACGGAGATGGATTTGGAACGTATGGTCAAGGTGGAGTCGGATGGGCTTGCTGAAGGACTGAATCCGAGAGGAGGCGAGGAAGAACGCCTGGTTCTGAGCCTGAGCACCTGAGTGCAGGGTGGCTCTATTTAGGAAGATGGGAGTCACTGGGTGGGGGAAGTAAGTCTGAGGTGGGGGGCAGGTTGGCAGGGGAGGGAAATTAAGGTTGAGATGCAAATGGAACATTCAGCTTGGAGACATTGAATAGGCGGTTGAATATCAGTGTCAGGCTTGGCTGGAGCTTCAGCCTACAGAAAAATTAAATGCAAATTAGAGCCACTTTAAGTCACCACTATATACTAACAAAGGTAGCAGAAGTCAAAACGATAAGGATCCAATGTGAACAGGGCTGCCAGGAAATCAGGCATGTTAACACTGCTGATGGCATGATAAACTGACTTTATCTTCCAGGAGAACAACTTGACAATATGTAATGAGCCATATAAACGTATTCCTAGCCTTTGACATGGGAACATATTTTGAGGAAACAGTTTTTTAAAAGATCTGTGCGAAGATTTTCATTAGGGTTGCTTGTGCTCATACTAGCAGTACAGAGCGGTAGTGGTGCTCTTCTGGAGAGAGTAGTGCTCTTTCGAAAGAAAAAAGTTGGAAAACACAAATCCCCAGAAAGGGGGGACTATCTAACCAAATATGTAGTAACTCTATAACGTTTCTATAGACTGTATCTCTATATAGAATTTCTACAGAAATTTCCTATAGGCACGAAAAATGAGAAATGTGTTGATCACGTCAATATCTGGAATTGTTATTCAACAGGTGCAAAACCCAGATTGTGATGGTCCATAAGTACAACCGTGTAAACCTCACACGCTGTTCGTGCTGAAAATCATAAATATACAGTTGTTTTTTAAAACCACCTCATCTGCTTCTGACTTTGTCCCTCTTTCTCTGTGGCAGTGTTCCGTGGTCAGGATGCCACTACACAGTGGTCCACCATGAAGAGTTCACATGAACTGTGGCTTCTCCAGCCTTTCTTCCCTTGATCACATTTTCGCCAGAAGGTATTGGGTAATATCCTCTTCTGCAGGCCTTATATTCAAATAAATTTACCTTGGGATTTTAAAAAGGTTGCAAAATACCACGGTTCTCACAAACTGCTTAGGAGTGCAAAGTACGGTCCCATGTAAAGGTTGCTTTTCCCCTGTAGGTGGCGACTTGTGGGCAGGAATTTTGCTGGTAATCTTCAGAGAAGCAAAACACTGGTGACTTGATGGCATGCATTTCCCACAAATAATACTCCGACTCTTCAGTGAGTGAGGCAAAAAGTACAGAAGATAGCCACATTCCCTTAAATCCCTGATAGCTTTTTTTTTTAATGTGAAGAAGAGAAAGCAATGAGTCTACTTCAGTAGCATCAAAGTAAATCAGTCCAAGGTTTAAAGTGGTATTCCTAGCTGAAAGTGTCTAGAGAGAGGTGTTCTATAACAAAAATGTTCCTGGTGCTAAAAAAAGGGGGCAAAAAACCAAAAGATTGGTGAGATGGGTCTGCCGACTGCCCTATGCGTATTTTAAAAAATAGCTCCCTCTCTTGCAACCATGGAGTGACTCCTGTACTCACTAACAGTTATGTAAACGCAGTATGCACAGAAAGGCCTAACACAAACCTTTCTTTAGGTTAATTAATTAATTTATTTATTTTAAAATCAATTTATTTATTTATTTATTTATTTATTTTTGGCTGTGTTGGGTCTTCGTTTCTGTGCGAGGGCTTTCTCTAGTTGTGGCGAGTGGGGGCCACTCTTCATCGCGGTGCGCAGGCCTCTCACCATCACGGCCTCTCTTGTTGCGGAGCACCGGCTCCAGCCGCGCAGGCTCAGTAGTTGTGGCTCACGGGCTTAATTGCTCCGCGGCATGTGGGATCTTCCCAGACCAGGGCTCGAACCCGTGTCCCCTGCATCGGCAGGCAGATTCTCAACCACTGCGCCACCAGGGAAGTCCTAATTTTTTTTTTTTTTTTTTTTTTTTTTTTTATGGCTGTGTTGGGTCTTCGTTTCTGTGCAAGGGCTTTCTCTAGTTGTGGCAAGCGGGGGCCACTCTTCATCGCGGTGCGCGGGCCTCTCACTATCGCGGCCTCCCTTGTTGCGGAGCACAGGCTCCAGACGCGCGGGCTCAGTAATCGTGGCTCACAGGCCCAGCTGCTCTGCGGCATGTGGGATCTTCCCAGACCAGGGCTCGAACCCGTGTCCCCTTCATTGGCAGGCAGATTCCCAACCACTGCGCCACCAGGGAAGCCCCCCTAATTTATTTTTTAATTGAAGTATAGTTGAGTTATAATATTGTGTTAGTTTCAGGTGTACAGCATAGCAATTCAGTATTTTTGCAGATTAGATTCCATTATAGGTTATTACAAGATACTGGGTATAATTCCCTGTGCTACACAGTATATCCTTGTTGCTTATCTATTTTATGTATAGTAGTTTTTATCTGTTAATCCCATGCCTCTAATTTGTCCCTCCCCACCTCCCTCTCCCCTTTGGTAACCATAAGTTTATTTTCTATGTCTGTGAGGCTGTGTCTGTTTTGTATATATATTCATTTGTATTATTTTTTAGATTCCACATATAAGTGATATCATATAGTATTAGTATTTCTCTGTCTGACTTATTTCACTAAGCATAATATTCTCTAGGTCTATCCACATTGCTGCAAATGTCAACATTTCGTTCTTTTTTTATGGCTAATTGGGTTAACTTATTTTTATTAGTCTCAGAAACACTTTGCTTTGACCAACATTATCGCATAAAGGAAACATTCGTATGATCTTTTAAAATAGGGAAACAAAAACAGGAAATTAAGTTGCCCAAAGAGGTGAATTAACACAAATCCAGTTTTCTTCATTTCAAGATCAAAATTCCCCATACTAAACTCTACCTTAGAGCAGATTTTCTTTGAGTGCTGGTAGAAGAGATTCTCTCTCAGTAGGACTCCAGTATTTCATGGTCACAAATTCATCATTGCTGCAGGTCTCCAAAAGTCACTTACTTTCTGCCCTGAAAGCCCCCAGTGCCACAGTACACCCTTTAGGACCATCTTAATTTGGGAATTTCGTCATTTGGGGGGTCCTGTATTGGTTGTATTCCACTTGTTGCAACACTGCTCATGTTAATGATGTGATTTAAAGGTTTTTCAAGATCAGAGCATATGGTCAGCCTCAGTTTTAAAATTGTTGTTTGGGCAAAACACATGAAAGTTCATCCATGACCTCTTGACTGAAAAAGCAGGGAAGACTTCTGTTTGGTCAAGACTTACGGGGATTCTGTACTAGTTGGGAAGTTTGGAAATTGGCTATGTTGATTTGACCCAAATACATTTTGGCTGTCCCGCTGACAATAAATATGTCGATATAACTTTATACATCTTAAATGCTTTCAAAATGGCTTAACTTTAAGGTTCAAAAGCCTGAAGAAAAAAGAAAGGCAGCAAAGGACTACTTCGAAAGAGGGTACTGAGTTGTGCAGATGGTCTTGTTTTTTTTTTCACTGTTTTTAAAAAACGTGACTCAAATGCCCTTGCTAGCACTCTGACAGCAAATATTTGTGAGAGTGAGAAAAAGGGAAAGAAAATGGCTGAGGGATACTTTGCTCATGACTCAAGTGCTTTTAAAGTTTTAAAGTCATAGTTCTGATCTAAAACACCTGAGGTGTAGCAGAGGAATCTCTCTAGTATCTTCTGAAATGAGAGAAGGTATTGGAGGAACTTTGGATGCAGAGCCCATAGAACTTACTGAATTTTCACTGCAGGTTCAAACAACTGTTTTAGGCCTGTGGAAATATCTCAAAACTGTTTCCTTTTCTCTAATCTCTTATTCTACTGATATTCAGTCCACTTTGCTATTAGGTATAGAGGCAGGAAGATGAGGCGGACCCATGACTAGAGAAAGCAGCCATGTTTCTCTGAGAAGCTGCTAGAAGTGTTCTGGCATTGAGAGCTGGTTGAGTGAAATGCTTTGGTAGAGCTATGTACACAAGATACTGCTGGAATGCGCACTGTGTAAACATTATTGAATAACTCTAAGTTTTGAAGGTTAGAGGAGCTCTCATTTGCCTCTGCAAAGGCGTTAAAGAATAAGTGATCTCAGTGGTGTTGCTTTTAATCACAAGACTAGAAGAAAGATGTGTGTATGTGTGAGGGGGCTGGGAAGGTCATGGTGGAACATACTAGAACATGGGAGTAGTTGAAAATCTTTATTAAAATTCAACTTTTTGATAATTTATGGAGGCTGTACTTATGACACTCCTTGCCATCAGGGCTCAGTTTATATTAGGCTCTTAAACCTTTGCATATGATAGTGATTGGTAAAAATGATGGGAAAATTTTTAATGAATTCTACCATTACTGTCAGTTGAACCACAGACATATTAAAAGGAAATTTAGCATAATACTCTCAAGGTCCATCCATGTTGTCACAAATGGCAAGATTTCATCTTTTTTTTTTAATAGGCTATTATGCTATATAAAATAAGTCAGACAGAGAAAGATAGATACTATATGATTTCACTCACATGTGGAATATAAAAAACAAGCAAACAGAAAACCCCCAAATAAATTAGCAAACTAAACAAAACAAACACATAGATACAGAGAACAGAGTAGTGGTTACCAGAGGGGAAGGCGCAGCCAGGAGGGTGAGATGGGTAAAGGGGGTCAACTGTATGGTGATAGATAGAAACTAAATTTTTGGTGGTGAGCACACTGTAGGTGTATACAGAAGTGGGAATATAAGGGAGTTCCCTGGCAGTCCAGTGGTTAGGATGCAGCACTTTCAGGGCTGGGGTTCAATCCCTGGTTGGGGAACTAAGATCCTGCAAGGTGCGTGCTGTGGCCAAAAAAAAAAAAGTAGAAATATGATGTTATGCGCATGGAATTTATATAATGTTATAAACCAATTTATCTCAATTTTTTAAAAAGGGTATTTAGAGGGCAAATTAGGTCATTCTAAAGAATCAATTTTATGGCTTCCCTGATGGTGCAGTGGTTAAGAATCCGCCTGCCAATGCAGGGGACACGGGTTCAAGCCCTGGTCTGGGAAGATCCCACATGCCGCGGAGCAACTAAGCCCGTGTGCCGCAACTACTGAGCCTGCGCTCTAGAGCCCGCGAGCCACAGCTACTGAGCCTGCGCTCTAGAGCCCGTGAGCCACAACTACTGAAGCCTGTGCGCCACAACTACTGAGCCTGCACTCTAGAGCCCGCATGCCACAACTACTGAAGCCCGTGCACCTAGAGCCCGTGCTCCGCAGCAAGAGAAGCCATGGCAATGAGAAGCCCGCGCACCGCAACAAAGGGTAGCCCCCTCCTTGCCGCAACTAGAGAAAGCCCTCGCGCAGCAACGAAGACCCAACACAGCCAAAAATAAATAAATTTTTTTAAAAAAAGAATCAATTTTAAATCATATCCTAATAACTTGATCTCAGTGATTCCACCTATTTGGGTAGATATATTTTTATTAATATATATAAATATACATAAAATGTATAACTATATCTACTAAATAATATATCTAATTTAAGTAGATTACCTTTTTAAATTGAAGTATAGTTGGTTTGCAATGTTGTATTAGTTTCAGGTGTACAGCAAAGTGATTCAGTTATATATATATATATAACTGATTCTTTTCCATTATAGGTTATTATAAGATAATGAGTATAGTTCCCTGTGCTATACAGTAGGTCCTTGTTGTTTATCTGTTTTATATATAGTAGTGTGTATCTGTTAATCCCAAACTCCTAATTTATCACCCCCGCTTCCCCTTTGGTAACCATAAGTTTGTTTTCTATGTCCCTGAGTCTGTTTCTGTCTTGTAAATAAGTTCACTTGTATCATTTTTTCTTAGATTCCACATATAAGTGATATATAATATTTGTTTTTGTCTGACTTCACTTTGTATGATAATCTCTAGGTCCATCCATGTTGCTGCAGATGACATTATTTCATTCTTTTTTATGGCTGAGTAATATATATATATATATAATATATAAATATATTATATATATATATATATATATATATATATATATATAATATATACCACAACTCCTTTATCCATTCAGCTGTCGATGGACACTTAGGTTGCTTCCATGTCTAGGCTATTATAAATGGTGCTACTGTGAACATTGGGGTGCATGTATCTTTTCGAATTAGAGTTTTTGTCTTTTCCGGATATATGCCCAGTAGTGGGATTGCTGGGTCATATGGTAGTTCTATTTTTAGTTTTTTAAGGAACCTCCATACTGTTCTCCATAGTGGCTGTATCAATTTACATTCCCACCAACAGTGTAGGAGGGTTCCCTTTTCTCCACACCCTCTCCGGCATTTATTGTTTGTAGATTTTTTGATGATGGCCATTCTGACTGGTGTGAGGTGATACTTCATTGTAGTTTTGATGTGCGTTTCTCTAATAATTAGCAATGGTGAGTAACAGATTACTTTTTGAACATGTTTAAACAGGGTTAAAAACAGGGATTGTATGGGGAGAAAAGCACAAACCTTTTTAAACCTATTTTTCAAGAGCAGGGTAGGGCCTCGTACAGCTTTAACTAGATTCAAGGATTGGCACATTTAAGCTTCGAGTTGAGAAACTATCCTGATTTAGAAGAAAGCACCTGTGAAAGTTGAATATTGGATTGTAACTATGAGTATTTTCCAGAAACATCTGTCTGCTTTTGCTATAAAATAAATCAGTTAAGACTTAAACATTCTGCAGCCAAGTCAGTGGTCATGGAGGTGGGGGGAGAATTACAAAGGGGCACGAGGAAACTGAAGGGGGTGACGGGCATTTTCACTCTCTTGATTGTGGTGATGGGTTCGTAAGTGTGTAAAGATATGTCAAAACTCATCAAAATGTACACTTTTGATACGAAATGTGGTTTATCATATATCAATTATGCTTCAATAAGGCAGTTTTTAAAAATAACTTCTGCAGCCTATGGTACAGCTAGTACTGAAGTGGCCAAGTGCTCCTTCATCACCCAAAGTCCTAGTCTGATCTCCCAGGCTTCAGTCAGGACTCACACAAACTTGGGTTAGGGCGGGTCCAGATGCCTGTGGGCATTTACAGTGATGGCAGACAGAGGGGTGTCTTTGATGGGAAAAGGGAGTTGCTCCTGTATTACTCTGTTTTGATTCTTTTCTGGGCCAGTTTGTATCAGCAACTGTGAACCGCTTCCTTTCAATAGTTTGTTATTATCATGTGAGTTTGATGTACATCCTTCCAGACTTTATAGAGAGGTGTGTATGTGTGTGCGTGCACGCACGCCCACCATGCATGTGTGTTTATATTACTTTTATTACTTTATATTACATTTACAAAAACAGGATCACATTGCACATTATTATCCTGCAACTTGCTTTTTATTTTTTCCTCTAAAAAGTATCATGGGCGTCCTTCCATGTTAATAAGTACACACCTATGCCTCCCTCCCTCCCTTCCTCCCTTTCTTCCTTCTTTCTCTCCTCCTCCTCCTCTCCCTCCTCCCTCTCCCCCTCCTACCTGTCTTCCTGGTAGGAAATCTCCTCCCCCTCCCCCTCCTCTTCCTTCTACATTTTTTGTTGGTTTTGGCTTGAGGCCTCTTTAAGGAAAAAGCATCGCAACTGGAATTCATAATTATCATGCACCTATGCACCAGGCACCATCTGGTTAATTTTCAGTGATCTGGCAGAAATTGCCAATGACATTGCTGTAGCATTGAAGCCATGGCATATGTAAAAAGCTTACTTCTTGGTACACAGTAGGTCCTCAGTATATTTAAAAAAATAATAAGATTGGAAGGTTAGCTCCCTATTCTGGGAGAGTATTCAAAGATGAAATATTCACAAACATTTCGTTTTAAAGCCTGTGACCAGCAGGGGAAGAGAGGAGAAGCAATGTCTAATTTGCTGCTGTTGCTGAAGTTGGGAAAGAGGAATTGGAATTGAGGATTTTAAAGGAGGCCATTTTTTTTTTTTTTTTGAAAACCAATTGTGTCCTCTTGAGAAAGTCAGAAAATAACTTAAATGCTTCCGAATCGAGGTGTAGAGTCCTGTCACTGGAGGGCTGGGTGAGCAAACATCGACCCTAGAGCAGAGGCTGTGGGCAGGCAAGGCAGCAAGGCCTGCAAGTCTGTTTATTTGCACTTTGCAGTGCTTGTAAATTGTTTCCCTTGATTTCCAGCATCTGAAAAATCAGATTTCGCATAAGGACCTCAGTTTCTGGCCTCTCTGGATGAATAGGAGGATGCGGCCACCCCAGGCCCTCCTTCCCTCACTGGGGCTTCAGATGAGGCACTGGCCTCCGCCTCTGTTCAGTGTTTTTTGCTCGCTGAGACTGTCTTGCTGTCCACTGTGATCATCTGAGTTGTAACCTCTGCTGTAGAATTTACTGCTTATTTTTGCTTCGGTGTGAGATGGAAGTGATAGCCAGTTTTGTTTTTTTTTTTAATGTCAAAAATACAGCACATCAAACACTATAAAATACCATCTGACTGGTTTCCCTCCAAATTTGAGGAGAACCTTTATTATACTTCAGGAAAGTGGAGAGATCTGGCTAAAATATAGAAACTGTATCACTGTGGGGAAATCACCCTTGTGAAGGATATGAGGCATATATTTAACCTCAAGAAGTTGATGATTTTTAGTGGGCTTTGTGAGGTTAATCTGAAGTAGAAGGAAAAATTGAAGTTTTTAATAAAATCCATTTATATTGACCATAATTTTAAATGAATGACTACAAATGCATCTGTTAACACTGTAAGTCAGCAAAAAGTTTTATTACAACCACTTTGCAAAAAATCATAATGCAATTCTGAACTTCATTCCTGTGTATACATAGTTGTGACAAAATTATATCTAAAATACACTGCAATAAGCAGCTTTGAACATGTTCTTTTCTTATTTTTAATTCTTTCCTTAGCATGAGTTTCTAGAGCAGGTTACTGGACCAAAGGGGCTGAGCATATTTTATGGTTCTTGGTTTGTTTTGCCAAGTTATTCTAAAAAAAGATGTAATTAATTTTCACTATCTCTAGCAAGATATGAAGGTGCCTAGTTTTTCTTTCTTCCCAAAACTCTCCCAGGAATGGGTTTTTGTAATTTTTATTTATTTGTGTAAAAACTATTAAATGGGTTTGTGTATCTTGAAACTAATTAAAATTTAGATGTTTGTATCAGTTAGCTGTTGTCGTATAATAAACCATCCCCAAACTTAGTGGCTTAAACAAAAACCATTTATTATTTCTCACAAGTCTGTAGGTTCTCAGGACTATTCTGCTGATCTGTGATGGCTGCATCTGATCTTGACAGGGTTTGCTCATGTGTCAGCCATCAGTTGGTGGGTTGGCTGGGGGCTGGCTGCTCTAGGATAGCTCATCTGTCACAAGAGGGCTTTTTCATGTGGCCTTTCATCCTCAAGCAGGCTAGCCCAGGATTGTCCTCATGGTATGGCAGGATTCCAGGAGAGTGAGGGCCACTTGACACCTCATCTTAGAACTGGCACTTGGACACTTCTGCCACGTTCTGTTAGGGACAAAAAAAAAAGGCCGTCTCAAATTCAAGGGCTGGGGAAAAATAGACTCTATCTCTTTTTTTTTTTTTTTTTTTTTTTTAAGGAACTCCTTTATTTATTTATTTATTTATTTTTGGCTGTGTTGGGTCTTCGTTTCTGTGCGAGGGCTTTCTCCAGTTGCGGCGAGCGGGGGCCACTCTTCATCGCGGTGCGCGGGCCTCTCACTATCCCGGCCTCTCCCGTTGCGGAGCACAGGCTCCAGACGCGCAGGCTCAGTAGTTGTGGCTCACGGGCTTAATTGCTCCGCGGCATGTGGGATCTTCCCGGACCAGGGCTCGAACCCATGTCCCCTGCATTGGCAGGCAGATTCTCAACCACTGCGCCATCAGGGAAGCCCCTAGACTCTATCTCTTGATAGCAACAACTCAAAGTCACATTACAAAGGGTGTGGATACAGGGAGGGGTGGAATATCAGGATCATTTTTGCAACTGTTATACTACAACAGTCAATATTGTCCTTCAAACTTGCCATCTTTCAAAGCTTTATACCTGTTCCAGCAATGTACGCACTAATTAAAAAAAAATAATTAGAGCCTTTCTCAGAATCTCCTTGTAAGGGGGCTTATAAAACAATTAAGAAAGTCAGTTCGTTCTTTATACTCATTCATTTTATCCAGCATTCTTGATTCTAGATAATTTTTGATGATTTTGAAATATCAAATACACGATAAAAGAATTTCAAAATTGACCTCCATCAAGGCTATTTAAAAGAATGTAGCTCAGACTTTGAAATCAATCCAAGTGAAGCATTCCAAAATGTTTAAAACAAAAGCAGTATCACTGGAATAAATGGAGAGCGTGACAAACTGATTACTTTGAAGTGATTAACTATTTTGTGTATATTTTTTCTGGAATATTTTTTAAAGCCTTGTTTTAAATTAGGTTGTATAAATAAATACCTCTTGATTACAGATAAATTTGGGGGTACAGTATATCTTAATTGAATATTAAATTAATTTTTCTCCTAAAGGAGTTTAGTGTTGACTCTTATTTATGTTGCAAATTGCAGCAAACGGACTGGATTTTGTCTTCATTATGCTCTTTAGATAATGTTTTTGGAGAAGGAGCACATGTGTATTCTCATATCATCCCAGTTCAGTGTTGCTAACATAAGGATTTCTAGAACCTAATATAAGATACTGCTTTTGGTGGCCTTTTAAAAAACAGTTTATACAGACTTTTTCTCCTAAAGGGAGTTCATTTGGGTTGTCCTTCAGGGACAGTTATAAAAGAAGTATGTACCTATAAGGTTAACCAAGATTTAGTAGTAAATCTTGCGTTAGACTTTCCATCATCTGGCCATATATGTTTGGGTCTAAATCTCCTTGAAGTTGACATTAATGAGAAACTCAGGTGATACAGACTCTGAATACATCCACTTTTAGAAAAGAAAATAAAGTTGGGAAGTGCTACTTGAAGTCAGCAAATAGGAGCAGAAATCCCTAATTCCCAGTATCAGTGATATTACTCACCTTGGGACAGCTTAAGAGAGCTTGTTCATATGAAATGCCGGCAAGCACTCATGTTTGGAGGTTTTTCCAGTCCCAAAGTAGAGGGCAGATTCTCTTTGTCACTCACTAGGAGAGGCTGTCTCCTCTTCCCTTGATCTTAGAGTTCAATTTAGTGAAAGTCGACAGACTGGAGGAATGAGAGTAGATATGTCCGTGTGAGACTTGGAAAGCAACCTGGACGAAGGATGCTAGAGCAGGTGCCTGGGTTAGAACTGTCCGCTGGGTGCGTGTTCATGAATGTGCTGCATGTATTTTACCCCGGCCCTGTTTCTGTGCCATCCCCAGCAGGTTTTTCTGGGACTTTACATTTGAGCTCAATTGTACAATAGACTGGAGATTTGGAATCTTGGAGTGTCAATATATGGGCAAGTCATTTAATTTTCCTGAATCCATCTGAATTTCCCCATCTCTAAAACAGGCATGAAAATACCTACTCACAGGTTGCTTCAGGACCCAAATGAGACAAAGTAGTATAAATAATAGCCATAGCTTATGTTGACAGAGAACTTCCTGTGTGCCGGGCACTATTCTAAGGATTTCACCTGTACTCACTCATTTACTCCTTCCTGAAATCCTATTATTTCTATTTTACAGTTAGGGGAACTGAGACACAGTCTTTGGAAACTCTTTGAAACCTCTAAAACACATTAAACAAATGTAAGCTATTGTCTTAATTCTCCCGATAGTATACGTTCCCCTATCAATTTGACCTGAGTCCAGCAAATGGCAGCATTCAAAATCCAAATCTGCGTTTTGCTCCATTTGTATCAAAATGTTCCCTTTCGCCCTCTAAGGTTTCCCGTGGATGCCACGATGGTCACGGTGGTGTATGATAATTCAGAGGCAACGGAGCTCTGTGCTGCTCACCACCTCTACCTCAAGCCCATAGCAAAGTTGATGATCAGTGTATTGCTCCCTGAGAGCACGGAACCCATGAGGCCCTTCTCTAACTGGGAAGTTCTTGACCAGCTGAAGAGCCTGATTTGTCCTGACCAGTTCACCACGGTGCGGCTCTCCAAGAGCACCAGGGACTTCATCCGATTTGAGGGGGAGGCTGAAACTCTAAGTTTGGTTCAGATCCTGAAGGCCAAGTTACACGGGAAGATCATCAAGCTAAGCGGTTTGAAAACAGACTTAAGAGTAGTGGCCACAGATGCCCAGGGGGAGTGGGAACACTTCCCCAAAGAAAAGGGGGTGCCGTTGGGTGATGGGTCTGAAGAGCAGGACCACGATAAGAGCCCAGATTCCATATACTTCGAAGGCCTGCCCTGCAAGTGGTTTGCACCTAAAGGTTCCAACGGGGAGAAGCCGTGTGAAGAGATCCTTCGGGTGGTCTTTGAAAGTTTTGGGAAGATCAAGAATGTGGATATTCCGATGCTCGACCCCTACCGAGAAGTCATGACTGGTGGGAGCTTTGGGGGGTTCAGCTTCGGCTTGCAGACGTTCGAGGCCTTTATACAGTACCAGGAGTCAACTGACTTTGTAAAGGCCATGGAGTCCCTTCGTGGGATGAAGCTGATGCTTAAAGGAGATGATGGGAAAGCTCTGGCATGTAACATTAAGGTAAGGAGCAGCCAGGGTTTTTTAAACAAAATTTCCCACTGTTCAGGTGGTCCTGAGTGAAAGCTAGGAGGAGGCATCTGCAACAAATTTCCTTAGACCCCAGTAGGCTCTGATCAATAGCTAATGTAAAGATTTGTGTTGTTGTTAACCAATGGATGATGAGGGGAAAAAATATCATCCTGATTTGAACATTCTTCTATCAGCCATTCTGCCAGCTGTGGATTGAAAACGATGGTTGTTATAGTCTGGGGCTCTGCCCCAGCTTCTTGGGGGCATCAAAGGATTCTTCATGGTCCGTATGGAAGTATCTCATATACTTATTCCATTTGACAAGTTGCTGGGAGAGAGGGCAACATGCAGCTTGAAACCACGAGGAGAGCAGTTTACTCCCTCTTTGCTACTGGGGTCACAATTTATTATACTTTCATGTTGTCTGTCAGGTAAATTGCTAAAACAGAATCCCAACAAACCTGAATCCTTTCCTTTCAAAATCAGCCTGTCTATCCAGGCATGTCACTTCATCACTGTCTGAATGCCTGGTCACCTCCTTCTTGAAGCCTTAATCCAGCAGAAGATAAGATGCAGCTAAACCCTCCTTTTTCTCTAAATCAGTCTTTAGTGTGAATTTGGACTTTCAGCTTTGGTAGCTTCGTGTGTGTGTGTGTGTGTGTGTGTGTGTGTGTGTGTGTGTGTGTGTGTGTGTGTTATGTGGGTTAAAATATATATTTGAAAATTATGAGCTATTCAGTCCGACAAAAGATATAGCAAATACTATAATGACCGCCCATGTACCACTGCCCAGCTTAAAAAATAAAGCATTACCAGTGATATGAGAACGTGCTCCCCTCTGTGTACCATCCTCAGTCGCAGGCCCCTCCCTCCCCTCAAAGGTAACCATGATGGTGAATTTGGTGTTTATCACTCATGCATATTTAAATAGCTACTTCTGCCTCCTTTTATTTTTTAGGCAAATTTATTTGTAGCACCTCAATCTGACTTCCACTTTATTTAGAGATTTGCAAAGTTGTTTAATAATCACTGTAGTCAGATCTTGTATCTCATTTGGTCAGTTTTCTTACATCTTTGCTCTCCCACCCTCCTCCCACCCATTTTTGGACTCTTTTTGTCTCTGGTGATTAAAAAAATACGTTAACTCAGTTAATCACTATAACAACCCAGAGGCAATATACTCACATCCCTTAGAACTTGCATCCATCATGGCACTGTGATGCCGCCTATGGCTGTCAAGTGAGCTCCTCAAGGGTTCTGCCAAAGAAAATTCTAGAGCCCCACAAGGACTGTTTGGTAGGTAACTGAGAAGCAGTGGAACAGTCTGGGTGCTGGGATGAAGAGAAGGCATTTTTAATTCATTTGGTTTGGCATTGCCACGTACTAATTAGTTTTATCTCTCTGGCCTTCGACACACCCAGCCAGCGGGCAAACTTTTCTAATGAAACTTTGAATTGTTTGGGGGCAGGTTATGTTTGATACAACCAAACACTTCAGTGAAGGAGCTATAAGGAGGAGAAATCAAGAAAGGCTGAAATTACAAGAGCTGGAGGAAGAAAGGAAAAAAGAAAAGAAGAGAGAAGAGGAAGAGGCTGAAAGGTGAGGAGACCAACTTCAACGAAGAGGGTTTGTTTAAACTTTTGATTTATGGATTTATTCCTTCAGGTGAATGGCCGTGGGGAGCAGAAATTGGTGCAGTCTTTCCACTGTGCTGTTACAAAACCAAAAGAGAAAGCAGTTGAAAGCAAGAGACTTAAAAAGTATGCTTGTCAGGAAGAACAAGTAATGAAGAATAGTGGGACAGCCAGATTAAGATGTCTGGGAGGAAATGGTCATTAAAAAAAAAAAAAAAGACCAGGAACTTTTAGAGTGAAAATTCTAGCCTACCAACTTAAAAGTTTCACCAGTTTACCTAAATTTACCAAATTTTACCTTGCCTATCAATTGAAATTTTGGGGAAAAATTCTTTTTAGGTCTGGAAAAGATTTTCTTCCATAAAATGATCAATAATCAATCTAACCCATAGGCCAGAAGGCATGGATTTGTTGAGACTATTTTTCTCGTTGGCCTAAGTTCTTTCTGTGAATTTGAGGAGCCTCTGTATTTACTTCTTTGAGTTTATCATTGTTTCCCAGTTTAGGAGCTTGAGACTAGAAAGGGCTATTGGATCGCCAAAGGTTTGCTAAGAAGGGACAAATGGTCCAGAACCACAGGGCTCCCAAAACCAGTTTTACCTCCCGGTTCCTCCCCTTGCATGTTTATTCTTCCAGTCTTTTATGCAAATTATAACCATTCAAAAGAGGAGTTTAAGAGCACCCTTCCATCTGCCTCTCACTTTTTTTGGCTGGCGGAGTGCCAGGAGTTACTTGAGGTCACGTCTGTGAAACTTGACCAGAAGCTGAGCCCAGTCAAGGTAACGATTCCCCCCAAATTTCCAGATTGACCATGCAGTTTAGCTAATCCTCCAGTTTTTGGCTAAGCCCTCCCTCAGGCCATTGTCCTTTTCTTCCCCCTTTTCCATGTTTCCAGGAGAGCCTACCCAAAACAGCTGAAATTTCCAGAAAATGGCGGAAAAATAAGGCCGTATTCTTCTAAGCCAGTCTGTTTTTATGGTGGTGTACTCTGTTAAGTAGTATGCACCAAAGACCAGTTCTCACCTTTATTTTCTGAGTGCCTTGACTTACTGTCATTTGTCCCTGTGCCACCAACTCACGGAAGGTTTTGATCTCAAGAGAAAAGGAATCTTTGCTGTGAAAGCTGGATCCAGTGGCCCCTGCTGATGGTTTGAGAAGGTGGAGGCTAGAGGCCCCTCCTTTGAATTCAGTAGCCTTCTTTTTTATTTTTTAATACTCTCTGCATGAGGTCTCCTGTACATGTTTCTAACTCATCAACTTAGTTATGCGTTGTCGGCCTGGCAGGGGGATGGGAGTGGGAAGGGGAGCAAATGACTGATAAATACCTTCTGAAGGGTTGACTCTGTTAATCATTATCCAGAAAGAGAAAAGAGGAGGAGAGGAAAGCCCAGGAAAAGAGGAGAAAGGCCAGAGTCAGGAGGCGCGCCCTGAAGGAAAGGGGCAGACACCGGCAAAGGAGACAGAAGGACAGTGCCAAAGCGGAGGCCCGTCAGGGGCCCAACTCTTCGGAGGACTGGGAGGAGAGGAAGGGCCTGCTGGCCCGGAGGGAGCAGGAGGCCCTCCGCCTGCTGCGGGCGCTCCTGAGGAAAATCGAAGTAAGGCTCTTGTCCCATTGTTCTTTGTTCGTGGCTTTGGGTAGGTACTGACCTTTCTGGGACATGACCTTTAGTTTTAAGCAAAGGCCTATCCTTTAAACAGCACACGTGGAAGACTCACTATGTTCATTGGGGTTTATTTTCAATAGGCTGATCTCTAATAACCCCAATTGTGCATTTACCAAAGGGATAGCCAGATTTTCTGAAGGCGTTGGGTCTCACCCCCCCTTCCCCGCCCCCCCCCCCAACCATCTGGCACACACGCACTTTGTGTTTCTAAACTTTAGGATGGTTTCACCCGGGGTGACATAGCTTGTGCATCTACTTTTCTAAGTTCCTAATTGAGGTAACAAAAAATGCATGGGGGAAGAAATGGATGGTGCGGGTGCTGGGTTTGTAGTCCTCCATTCATTTTCATTGGCCATTCATCTGTGACAGGTGTGGATGGGAAGGGAGAACCTGGAACAGAGACCTTTGTGGAGCAAGCTCCTGTTAGTCTAGTCCTTTTTAAAAAATTTTATTTATTTATTTTTGGCTGTGTTGGGTCTTCGTTGTTGCGCGCGGGCTTTCTCTAGTTGTGGCGAGTGGGGGCGACTCTGTGTTGTGGTGCGTGGGCTTCTCATCGCGGTGGCTTCTCTTGTTGTGGAGCACGGGCTCTAGGCGTGTGGGCTTCAGTAGTTGTGGCGTGTGGGCTCAGTAGTTATGGCTCACGGGCTCTAGAGTGCAGGCTCAGTAGTTGTGGCACGTAGGCTCAGTAGTTGTGGCACGTGGGCTTAGTTGCTCCGCGGCATGTGGGATCTTCCCGGACCAGGACTCGAACCCGTGTTCCCTGCATTGGCAGGTGTATTCTTAACCACTGCACCACCAGGGAAGTCCCTTAGTCTAGTCTTAAACTATTTGCTAAGGAATGTCTCACATCACAGGCCAATTGTTTTGTTTGGAGAGTTTCAGTTTCGGAAGTTTTTTGTTCTCCCACTTACTGGCCTCCTAAACATAACCAGACTCAGCAGATGTCCCAGAGTAAAGGCCAGAAAGGCCTCCCAAAGTGTTAATTTAAAAAGCCATATTCAGTGTTCTTAAATATGAAAAGTGAATGGCATTCGTTTTATTTTTTTTTATTTATTTTATTTATTTATTTTTGGCTGCGTTGGGTCTTCGTTGCTGCACACTGGCTTTCTCTAGTTGCGGTGAGCAGGGGCTACTCTTTGTTGTGGTGCACGGGCTTCTCACTGCAGTGGCTTCTCTTGTTGCGGAGCACGGGCTCTAGGCGTGCGGGCTTCAGTAGTTGTGGCACGCAGGCTCAGTATTTGTGGCTCTCGGGCTCTAGAGCACAGGCTAAGTAGTTGTGGCGCATGGGCTTAGTTGCTCCGTGGCATGTGGGATCTTCCTGGACCGGGGATCAAACCTGTGTCCCCTGCATTGGCAGGCGGATTCTTAACCACTGCGCCACCAGGGAAGTCCCATGGCATTCATTTTATTTTATTTTATTTTATTTTTTTCACACACACACACACACACACACACACACACACACACTGTATTTTATTTTTACAAGAGGTAAATAGACCGACACCAAGCATTGTACATGGATGACCACAACAAAAGCAACAACCGTGGCATTCATTTTAGATAGAGTTAATTTTATGTGTATTTGCCATCTCAGCTTTTTGTTCTCATTGGTGTGGCCAATCAAACTGCATGAAATCAGGATCAGAAAAACCTCACATTTACCTTTACAATAAGGTGAGCTGGATCTTTTTTAGTTTACCTTAATGACTGCCAAGGGTGACTCCTTTTGAAGAATTTCTCTCTTTAAATATGTGTGGTGCCTAATTCTTGGCCTCCTCGATACCTTACACTGATTATGCAGTCCACAGGTTCTAATCCCAAGTCCTGGGTAAGCTCTGTGCCCTGGTTTGTGCCAGGTGTCAGTGGGAGCTCAGTACAAACTCTCCCAGCGAGGTAGGGCCCATGCGCAGGACCTTTCACTTGCCCTGCTGTCATGCAGAGCAGAGAGCACCACAGAGAGAACCATTGTCACAGCCATATTTTCTACTTGCTGTCTTGTTTCCAGCTGAGGTGGGTGAGGTGGGCAGCTCAGAGACACGCTCACCTGCAATCCATAGGAAGAGGCTGGAATAAAACCCAGAAAACCCTTTGTTTATCTTTTACAAAGGCAGCTGACCCTTTTAGACACACATTTCACCCATCAGTCTTTTCTTGTTCTAGGATTGTAGCCCCAGGGAGGGCTATAGAGCATTTCTTATTCCTCTTCATGTCCCCAGCCCTTAGCACAATACCTGGAACAGTAAGTAGACTCATCCATTTGTGAACAAAGGAAAAAGGGTCATGTGCTTTTTAAAAAAATTTTTAAAAATTGAAGTATAGCTGATTTACAATGTTGTGGTAATCTCTGCTGTGCAGCAAAGGGACTCAGTTATATACATACAGACATTCTTTTTTTAAAATATTCTTTTCCATTATGGTTTATCACATGATATTGAATCTAGTTCCCTGTGCTATACAGTGGGACCTTGTTGTTTATCCATCCTATATATAATATTTCATATCTGCTAAGCCCACATTCCCAGTCCTTCCCTCCTCCACCCCCCGCCCCCTTGGGAACCACAAGTCTGTTCTCTACGTCTGTGAGTCTCTTTCTGTTTTGTAGATGGTTTGTTTGAGCTGTATTTTAGATTCCACATATGAGTGATATATGGTGTTTGTCTTTCTCTTTCTGACTGACTTCACTTGGTAAGAAAATCTCTAGTTGCATCTATGTTGCTGCAAATGGCATTATTTTGTTCTTTTTTGTGGCTGAGTGGTATTCCATTGTATATATATACCACATCTTCTTTATCCATTCATCTGTCGATGGACATTTAGGTTGTTTCCATGATTTGGCTTTGTAAATAGCGCTGCTATGAACATAGGGGTGCATGTATCTTTTTGAATTATAGTTTTGTCCGGGTATATGAAGGGTCATGTGCTTTTGAAGGTATGTGAACCGGGGTGCCTTCTAACATAAGGACGGGCACAGACCTAGTAAAAGCAGCTCCTGTTAGACCGAGACATTTAATTTAGTACCTCCTGTTTCTTCAGTGTGATATTGTTCATAATTTCAATCTATCCTAGGTGTAGTTAGAAACCTCTTCAGAACAATGCTAGAAAGCCCAATTTTCTTTGAAAATTTTAGTCTGTTTAGTTTTTCATGTGAGATTTTTAACCTTTTTCTTTGAAGGGGTCTGTACAATTTAACCCACGGGAGGTAGATGTTGCAGGCTCCAAAGCTAATCGTGCTCCGGCGACCACACTGGGAGCTCTGAAGAAAGAAGAGTTAAACACTCAGTATCTTCAAAATCAGGAGGAAATGCCAAGATATCAGGTTTCCAAGTCAGATAAGAAGAGGGAAAAAAAAAAGAAGAAAAGAGCTAGTGCTCACTTATGTAAATCTTCCCACCACCTTGGGGGAAAAAAATTAAGATATTCAGCTAGAAAAGAGAGAAGTGGAAAATTATTAACCAGTGAATACAATCACAGTTTGCTCCCTGATTGGAATTCTTTGCAAATTGCAATGATTCAAGGTCAATCTCTTGAGAAAGAAGACTACCATGGTTCTAATAAATCCTATTCTTCCAGATTAGTTGAGAGAGACCATGGCAGGAAACAGAAGATCTATGAAACAGATGAATTTATTTACTATCTTTTAAACTACTATCAAAGTCCAAAATATGCCCGTATCTGCCTAGAACCAAGTCACATAACAAGCACATGTCAGTGGAAGAGGGTCGTCCATGCGAAAGGAAGTGGATTTCAAATCAATTTGAGAAAACGTAAGTGTCATTTAACCAGTTTGAGCCAAATGCAAAACCTAGATAGGAGAGAACAGGTGCAAGAAGACGATTCCTGTACAAAGATTTGTACTCAGGATCCTGAGCATAAACCAGAAAAGAGAGGAAAAGTGGATTATGCCAAAGAATGTAGAATGTTTAAGGGGTTTAAACATCATTGCAAGGACACAGTATGTGAAGCTGGTGATCGGCCATCCCCAACTTTTAGAAAGAGCCATCTGTTGGAACAGACTCATGCTTACCAGGTCCAAGATTCCATATCCACAAGTCAAAGCCAAGTTTCCTCACCCAACAGGTCAGCAGACTTTAATTTGGAGCTGACAGATTTCTTAGAGGAAATTAGCAGTGATTCTGAATGTTTCAGTGAAATCCTTAGCATAAACAAAGAGGAGAAAGAGAAATCTGTGGCCACACATGATAGCTCCCCAGAAAAGGGATCTCTTGACGCTGATGAAATCATCACTTGCGATCCAGAAATTAGGTCAAGTCAGCAAACCTTGTATTCAGAGTGGAAACATGAGGAGGAAAAATACTCTAAATACGAGCTTAGGAAACCAGGCAAGAGGTCCAATTATGAACTGAGGTGTTCATGGCTTGAGGGTGAAAACAATTCTATTAGAGATGAGAAGAGCAACAGCAAAAAGAGGGAAATATTGGCTCCCAAATACGTATTTGATAAAAGCTACCACCACAAATCCAGTGCCAGTGATCAATTAGACACTGTCACAAGAAAGAGGAGGCGGTTTAGTGAAGTACATTTGACCAGAAAGTGAACTATAGGCCCTTTCATGTGCCGAGAACATCGTCAAAAAGTGCTAATGCTTCCTATTTGGGGGATTTTCCCAAAAGAAGAGAGGCTCCATGGAAGTCAGAACATAACCAGGATGCAAGGAGGTTTAGAAGATATGAGAATTCTGAAGATTTCATGCTGAATTCTGATAATTACTATATCAGACGTAGCAGTCAGGAGCACATTGACGACGGAAGCTATTTAGGAAACAACTACACTAGTTCTTTATAGTTTCAAATGTTTTGAAGGTCTCTTAGACCAGAAAACTCTTACTCACAATAAAACTGTGCAAGAAGAAAATTTCAGACCAAATGTAGCTATGTGGTTAGCAACTACAGAGCAAGAGAGCAACACTTAGGAGCAGGAGCGAGGTCAAATGCAAAACCTTGTTTCTCTTGCCAAAGTATAAAGCATAGATCTAAATGTGTGTGTGTGTTGCAGGTGTGTTGGCAAACTTTGGAAACACAAAACATCCAGATTCTGAAGGTTGGTAAAACAATGTGCTTGCAAAACTTCCTTATCCAAGGACAGACATTTCTACATTTCGATTGCAACTTTAATTTGGTGCCATCAAAGGAGCAAATTAACGTCAAGAGGAGTTAAGATAGCCCTCTATGGCTCTTCAGCTGTCATAATGTTATCATTTAGCATCATTTATCTTCAAAGGGAATGGCAGTGAATGAATAATGATCTTTTTACTTGTTCTTTAATTTGGTCAGCACACCATGTGCAGCAACAAACTTTCCTGACTTTTATCTAGAAGTACCTATAGATAAAAGAGGAGAGATGCCACCTAGAACATATAATAGACTTCTTCATGACATTAGACAGTTCCATGAGCACCCACTAGAAAGAAATTAATCTTATTAATATGTTCATAGGACTCAAAGAGTTGTCCTTTTAGAAACAAAGCCTTGGAAGAAGAATCTAAAAGGGGCTCAGATTGTCCTTTGAGGTTTACACAGACCATTAGCAGAGTTGTTTTTTTGGAAGAACCCCATGTCATTCCATCCTAGAAAAGCAACAGGACTGAAGTGATACAACGTGGGATTTGCCAAAGGAAATATTGAACGATCCTGGGGCACCAGTAATGGCACTTGGGAAGAGAGGACGTGACAGTATTCCATTTCAGGTTATGTAATCCTTTCACTCAGGGTTGGGTGACATCAGTTTGTAAAAAGCCACTGAATATCCCCAAACTGACTTTTATAAAACAGTAACAAGTGCCTCCTCAATCCTCAGTAATGCCATGGAGTTAGGAAGAGTCATGGGTAAAGCCCATAGTTTTCTAGCGGGGGAAATATTGTATGTGTGCCGGATTTGTAAACTCTTAACATAAGCAATTTATCTTTTTACCTACTGGTTTTGGACTCCTTGAATATGTTTTTAAATTGAGATATTTTATAGATTCGTAAAGACATACATCTTAATTCAGTGCATGTTCTATTGAAAGCTCGGCTGATTCATTCTGCCTTATATTGGATTTAGGACCTCAGGGGGCAGTAGATGAATTTTTTTCTTCCAACGAAGCTATAGCTGACATGGCAATTGAAGATCTCAATGAGATTAGATTGCCTGCAGTGGGGAAAAGGTGATTTTAATCCACTGAAGTAGTGGAAGGCAACATTTTCATATGACATGATTCATTTCAAACAGTCCTAACTTGATAGTCCATAGAAAAGTACCAGCTGGTAAAGCCAAGGTAGGATGCCAGTCATTGTGGTTGCCCAGAATGACGAGGCACGATGTGTGCTCATAACCACCCTCTTGAGCAACCTGATATCTGAAATGGCTATAAAATCTTCTAACTGATCTAAAGTGAGAGCCACAAGTTGTTTCGTTGATCTCCTCTAATAGCATTTAATAGAGGTATGCCAGTACAAGCAAACGTTCAGACATGAATGTAACATAGCAGATTGATTATATTCATTATCACTGAATGATTTGTTGGCTCCCTTATATTCAATTCCACTTGCAAGCCAGTGACTCTGCCATCAAAACCAGGCTTGGCTTGTCCAATCTGAAACATCGCTCCTAGGGCGAGTGCCTTTTCTCCTCTGAGGACTAGCAGTGATTATTAACGTTCAGAGTACTGTTGTCCGGAGTAGCCTTTTAAACTACTAACAGCTTGTATTTTGTCACACAATTTTTGGTAACCAGGTATTATTCTCCTCCAATGAGACCCCACCTCCTTATTTTTTCATGTTTCGTGCCCTTGAAACAAAGAGCATTATGGGTTTGTAATGGAAAGCAGCTATGCTTGTTTTGAAAAAGAAAAAAAAAACAACTCAATCTCTTCTGTCATTGGATAATTTTTCTTTGCAGAGATTTTAGGCGTGAAAACAATTTGCTGCTCAGTAACCAGACATAAAAAAATAAATTGCAGAATAGAACTGGTGCTAAGTCACTTCTATATAATATTTTGGTCTTGTTTTGTTTGCTAAATACCATCCTGGGACCTAGAAGAAAGTAAAAATACTGGTTTTATGTTTACTTTCCGTACAACCTTGGATTTTTATGTCTCGTGGTAATGCATTCTAGATTTGAGTAAACCTCTCGTTTTTGGTGTGTGTAGGCCTTAAACAAGGAAGAGAACAATTATCCTGAACTTTTCAGATGAATGGCTCAGTAAGGGATGGAACAGAGCCGAAAATGTTGTAATCACTTTCTGTTAATCAACTTTGTTATTCTTTGTTGTGCTGTTGTTTAAGTGGTGCAGAAGTATTTTCTCATATCTTTTTCCTATGTCCAGTTAAGTGAGGGCCTGAACTTTAAGCTGTGTCTTTTAAAATAGGTGTTTTTATGTTTTTCCTTGTACGTGCTGCTAATAGTACTTTAAGAAAGCTAAAAATCTGTCAGTGTGTTTTTGTTCAATTTGTTTGAATTTCTCAGGTAGAAAGCCATGTAACCTGGTAATTTGCAAAATAAGAACCAAATAAATGTATTTTCATTTGTTGCAAGACTGTTCAAAATGTTAACTTTTAAATAAATGCTGATAATTCCACTTTGGGGGGTTGGGATTTCTACCCGTAGTATGCTGCTTTGCACTAACGTTGCTGATCCCTTTTGTCATTTGCATTGGTAGAGAAATAATACATATTTGACTTTCAGATATATTAAAAATAAAGTTGTCATAGAGTCTTTGTTCATTGACCGCATGTACTGGCTAGAATGTTGCACACCTGCAGTAACATTCCCCATGAAAACATACGTCTGGTTTCAATATTCAAGTTTCGAGGCAGCTTCTCCAGTTTATGGTAATTGCCTGTCAGAGCTCACGAAACCACAGTTGTATTTTCATTTTGGATAAATTAAAATCACGGTATTTGGACTTAAAGACTATTCTCCCTTCAGCAAAGGTTTTATCAGTTCTTTAAAGGTAGCAAAACGGACTCCACTGAATTTCATCTCATCCCTTCAGGCCTTGGTAGAAGTGCTGAAGTTACTCAACATCCAGAAACGAGTCAGAGACACGAGGGGCTTCAGTGATCAGTCTTTGACCCTGCAAGCTTTCGCTGTATTTTCACATGAAACGTACAGCAAACCGCCTCTAAGCATCCCTAACAAAGGCGGACTGTACCTTAGAGAACAACTGGGCACTTCAGAGCTGAAAGGGTTCTTGTTGGGTTCAAAGAGCTCTTTCTGAGACAGCAAGGGCTGTTCTTGCTTGTTCTGGATTGAGGATTTGCATGAAGTTTGGCCCTCTGAGGTAAGGTGAACAGGGCATTGTGTAGAGAAGCCGCAGAGATACCACAAACGCATAGTGAATGCTGCTTCTGACCCATAGATGCTGGGACTGAGAACCACGTATCTGGGCAGGGGCCAGAAGCAAGCAGGTGGGGAGCAAACAGCTGACCCTTCCCCCGCTGTAACCACCACTCCCTCATCTTCTTAAATGGCGCCTTTTACATAGTATGGCTTACGACTATGCGAACTGGATTTGAGAAGTTTTTAGATCAAAGTCCTGCCTGATAGTAATATCACTTTACCTGTAATCAATACATGTTGATTTAGTTCTGAACGGAGGGGAATCCAGCTATTTGGGATTGAAGCTTTTAACCAGGCTCTGGATGTTTTCCTCTTGGCATCAGACAACTGTTTAACTTAGTAAAGGGAATAGCCTAATCTTCGTATCTAAATGAGATTTCAGGCTGCAAAGGTGGCCCAATTTCTCTCTCCCTCCCCTTCCCCCATAGCATATGGCCTAACAGGTTGCTTGGCACAAAACAGGCAACTCGAATATTTGTTGAATGAAAACTAGTGGGGGAAAAGGACACATTTAAAAACAACAAAAACAGGCAATATGGTTTGAGAACATAAAAGCTGGAAAGCTTTTGAGCCCTCTGATTCAGGGAGTACCTCTTTTGTAAGAAGAGTCTGCCAATTTTAACACTAAAATGGCAGAACACTAATATTCAGGGTAATAGGTTGTCTGTGTTTATACAACCAACTGTGCGTGCAAATCTGATATTCTTCTTTCGGCACAAAGTGAATCAACTTTGCCACTATAAGGATTCCTGAACACTTTACTAATCCGATGATACATTACAGCAAAAACAAAACCTGCCTTGGCACTCGGCAACAATCTTCACTAGAGTTACTCCTTAGTGACCTTGCTGTACACCTCAAGGTGGAAGTCTGCCTTTGAGTTTATTAAGTTCTGACTTAAAGAGGCAGAAGTTGACAAGTCACAAAAAGTAAATTCAATTCACTATTTTTTTAACAGGACAAGCTGGTATTTGGTTTGTGGTGTGAGGCCTCTGTAAAGTTCTGCCCCTTTACTTGTCTCTTTTGGAATACAAAAAAGTCACTCAAAAGTGAAACTCTTGAAGCTGGCTACTCAGATTAAGGTTTAAAAAAAACAGGGCAACCCACCACACTATACTGGGTAAAACCATTTTATTAACTGACCAAAGCACTTCATTTTGTTTTCTGATTTGAGGTAAAACCATTAAACACAGTTCACAAGAAAATACAATGACTATTCAACTACAAGAAACCTAATTGTTCATATAATACTTTTACAAATTCATACAACTGTACAGTCTACTTAAGCTAAGTTTATTGTTAATCAAAAGACCAATATCAAAGACCGAGACACTTGACTACTACTCTTGCAGTGGCTATAGTTTTGTAACAACAGAAGAATAACTGTTACTTTATGAATACACTTTAAAAACCACTTGGCTAGGGATGTATACGGTTTCCTCATTCTTCAGGGGTGTGAAGGCTCTTAGGAGAGCAATCACCTGTCCCTGTCCTGCATGCCCCTCTCTCACATCCAACCACGTAAAATAACCATGAACGTGGGGCTTGGGAAGATAGTCCTACAATCTTATTCATGTATTTCAGGTTTTTAGGCAAGCCAGCTGATTCTTTCCAAAGCTTGCTTTTGAATGTTCACATCCTGTTTTAATCCTCACTGTAGATTACTATGTTAATGAGGGCATCTGAGGGTCCCAAGGCGGACAAGGACAATGGTGCAGACTGGAAACAAAGAAAGTAGATTTCTTGCAGTTGAGCCCAGCTTTGAGATTTCGTTTTGTTACTGGACACCTCTCTTTAATCAATACCAAAGCCTGTGGAACACTGCAGATTTGCTTTAGAGGTAGATAAAACAGAAATCATGCAGTTAAGTCAATTGAGAAATAAGGGATTTGCTGTCTTCAGAGAACGTCATGACTAAAAGTTGATCCTTTGTTCCTTGATGCTTGAAGGACTTCGCACGTTTAACATTTTTACCTGTTTGGGGCAAATACCCACGTCTTACCTGTCTCTCAGGAAAAACAAATTCAAATGCAGCCTGTACTGACTACAGATAGAAGAAAAACAGTAATAACATTTGTATTACAGCACTGCAGTTCACTTTCTGGATCTGTGACACACGAACATATCATGCATTCTAAGACAGAAGTTAGCTTTATCAGTGTCACTAGTGATGTTAATTAAAAAAATGTACAGCAAGTTCAAAACTTCTCTAAATATTGAAATCACCATGTTTTAAAGACAGACTGGAATGTTACAAATGATTCTGCAAAATACAAAAATAGATATGCTTCCACCGAAGGCTTTAATCATTTTTCCGAGCGCTCTCATCTTTCGGCTCCTCCTCATCTGAGTACACGGTGGGCTCCTCCCCCTCCTTCAGCAGTTTGCCCACGTGATGATACTTGACTGGAAGGAGAGGGGAAGACACAATGGTCACTCTCACGCTTTCGAGAAAAATCATGACATTTCATTTGAAAGCACTTGTGAGAGGCCTACAAACGACACAGTAGCTTGTTGGGCTTCTTGAAGGTGGTTTATACCACAGTCCCAGCCAAGTCCCAGGGAGTTAGAGTTTTGTTCAGCAGACAGAAATATAGAACAGGTAGCGATGCCTGACAACGAGTGTGCAAGGTAATGTCAGAATGAGTTGTGTTTGTGCATAGGAGGTTTAGCAGAGCAAGGGCTTGTTATGACTTAGGTGGAAGGGTTGCACAACACTTTGTGGGAGAAGGATATGCTTTGGAAAATGTGTAGAAGAACTTGGGGAGGGAGGGGTTTCCAGAAAATGCAATACCACACACAAAGGCATGCAGGTGTGACCGAGTGTATCTGGGGGAGCAATAAAGAGACCAAGTTGGCAGGAGTAGACTGGGAGTAGCGCTAGCCAAACAGGGTGGGGAAATCTTAAGACAGATGTGGAAAGCCAGCCTGAGGAGTCCGGACTTATCCCATAGGTGGCAAAGGGCCTTGAAAGTTTACAACAAAGGAATGACAGGGCAAAACAGTGCTGTGGCCACAACAGTATCACTGTGTATAGAGGGCAGGGCAGATTACGGTTAGGAGAGCCCAGGAGCAGGGTGACCAGGAGGCCAGCAGATGGATCCACATGCAGAGGAACAAGAGCCAGGAGGAGGGGGTGTCCGTGGGGATGCGAAGGGAAGGATATGAGACACGTAAAGGAAGCTGGAAACGTGAGTTAATGAAGTGAAAACTGGAGATTCCGTGGACCGAAATGGGGACTCTGGAGAGGGAGCCACTCTGGAGGGGCACGTGACTGGAGACTGACAACAGGGACTGGAGAAGTGAAATCAGTATTGGCAAGAAGCAGGTCCCTGGAAACGTTTGAGAAAGAAGGTTCAATGGAATCGGGGGCGGGGGGTAGAAACCATACTGCGGGGAGCAAGGAGGGATGGAGCAATGGTTAGGGACAACCACGGATTACTAGGTGGTTGTCTGACAGTGAAGGGAAGGAGTGATAATAGTCTAGTGGGTGAAGGGGAGAGCAGGAGACGGAATTCTCCCCCAACACGGGGCAACAGCTATACGTGGTTAAAGGGAAGTGGTAACAGCGAGGCCAGAGAGCACTGGAGATGTTGGAGAAAATAGATTTAAGAGGGCAACCAGAACGTAAGGGACCTGAGAAGGGGCGGAGTCAGCAGACAACCACCATATTGCCTGTATTATTAGGGCCAAGCTAACGTAGGGTTAATCATCTCAAAGTCAGAGGCCAAAAGAACTCCTCTTTCTGAGTATCGGTAGGAATTAGAGGAGTAACCAATCTGTTTAACCAGGCAACCGGAGCTACTTTGGTGTGAAATAATCGTCAGGAACAATTGTAACTTCCCTATTTGAACATTTTATAAAGGTCCCTAGGGTGCTTGGGACTGTGCAAGACAAATAAAAGCCGGGTGGCGCCTCAGAAACCTGCCTTAAGGGGAATCCACGCCAGCTCTGAGTGTAGCTGAAGTGTCACAACAGTATTTGGGGCTAGCCTTAGTTTAAGGGGTTGGGGGAACCACACTTTTTACCCCACTGATGAAGGCAAGCCCTAGAAAATAGAGCTTTGTAAGTTATGAATTACGACTCATTGGTTTCATATAGAAGAATCTATTGTTACAAAGGCATCCTGAAGATGCAAAAACTGAGGGACTCTTAGATAGCTGAATTATGTTTTCAGAGTAAAAAGACTTGCCTCTGGACTTGAAAGCTATTAGTCTGCTTGGGATCCAAATTCTAAAGGTAGAGCCATACCTGGCTAATTATTAATCCAGAACTCTCTGAAGTCAGCATTGTTTTCAAAGAAAATGGTTGGATTTAGCCAAAAAAGCCAATAATATTGAACAGATTATAGAGAATGGCAAATAGAAAATGACATTTACACTGAAAAATCCCCCTCAAGGAAATGGTCACTGTCTTTATATACTGTTTCAAAGCTGGGAAAGATTATTATTCAAATTCTTAGCAGTGAAATATTGCTAAAGTGATCATCAAACACTTGGGTTGGACAAAAGCCAGTTCCCCAATTCTCAAAATATGAACTTAACCCCCGTCCTTACTCCCCCCCAGAGACCTCAGCCCATACCATAAGCCAGGAAACAAGTGTCTCCTTTTTGTTTTCTTCTTAAAAACGCAGACACCATTGTTGCTGGGCAGATTATAAGCATCATTTGTAGATGAGGCCTATAGTTAGGCTCAATTAGATTCAAAGAGAAGCTGCTTTGTAGAATACAAGTCTCTCATTCTTTAATAGAAATGTGGGCTGCTTTTAAACAGCAAGTCCTACAAGTGAGGGCTCATGAAAATCCCTCTTTCTGTAGCCAAGATGGCCACTCTCCTTTCCCCTGCACACCAAGCACCAAATCCTATTGTGAAATCTAGGCAAACCTCTCAAAAATTTAAAAAACAGAAACCCAGGTTTTCACAGAGAACTAGCTAGAAATTGGTATGCAATCACGGCAAGTGACTCAGCACTGCTGCAATTACTTCAAGCCATGAACTTGATCCGTCCAAGATTCAGGAGCCTATCAAAACGCTTCCCAGTTGCAGCCTGCTTAGTAATAACTATTGTACTGCCGTGAATCCCATTACTGGTAGAAATTTGATCCAGGCACAATTAAAAAAAAAAAAAAAACAACCGCTTACAAGTGAACTGAGAGTCCCAGTCATTCAGGGTCTCCTGCTGGGCAGGAGTGAGGTCAGAAAGGTCATCGTACTCATCCTTCAGTGCTTCCTTATCCAGGCAAAACGTGGCAAGGCCCCTGGATGCATCTCTTCCGGCAAAGACCCCGTATGGCCCCTCTTTAAAAACAAAACCAAACCAAACCAAAGTCGATTATTTATTAGGCAGTCAATTTCTCTGTGGTTCACACACAGAAAATGGCTTCCTTACCCATTAACATGGAGAGTCAATTTCTCTGTGGTTCACACACAGAAAATGGCTTCCTTACCCATTAACATGGAGAGCCTGCTTTTTGAGTATCAAATTCCATTTGGAAACCGTAAGTGATGTTGATCCTTTGATCATTACCTAGTGGATACTGAAAGACCTGTTGTCATTAAACTTTTAAACAACTAAAACTAAATCAAAATGCTATACATTAGCATTCATTTCTTGTGATTTTCAAACAGCTAATAAAAAAGCCATAAATGATTATCTCCTGGGGGGGAAGGTGTTAGTAGGGAATGATCCAAGATAATAGTGAGTTCGTGGGTCAGAATTCGACTTCTGGACTTTGAACCTGGAGCCTGGCTCTGTTCTAGGCACTTGGGCTGCATCAGTGAAAGTTATGGATTCTGAAGATAAGAAACACTAAAGTGTAAATGAAAACATCTTCTTATAAACATACTCTGATACGATTTAATGAGTCAAAAGCGTCTTACAGACATCTTTGGTTGCAAGACTAGACTGTGTTAAACACTAACATGTGGTATCTGCAGGAGAAATCATTTTATGAATATCAGTGGTTCAGAAATCTATCCACAGGTTACATAATCTTCAGTGTCAACAAAGAAGAGATGGCACGGGGCTCAGGTCTGTCACCCTGTTTTGGGTGGGCTTGAAGACTGTGAAAATTCTGTAAGATATCTGAATGCTATTATACATAATATTATGCTATTATATATGATACTAAATTTTTGTCTAAGAGAGCAGTGAATCATTCTGTAGGTACTTACAGTGGATTTTTAGGCGTATTTAAATATTGCACAAGTAAATGAAGAGAAGCCAGTGTACTTTAAACAATGTGTTGTTTCCCCAAAGGTGGACTGAGTAGCAAGTCTGACATGAAAAAGTTTGTAGGTAACCACCATGCCAAGTATGAGAACAGATCAAGTTTCATTACGATCTGGCCACCTGAAACCTCAATCCACCAGGATTCTTTTATTTTTACAAATTGGACGAAATTTATGATCAACTTTTAAATGCACATACGAGTCCAAAGAAAAATGGTTATTTTTAATCATCATTACATACTACCGTTTCCACTAGAGAAGGTAAATAGGCCAAGTGTACGGGTTTGGACCTCACCATTTCAGAAATTATGGTCACAGAATACTTAAACAATCTGAGGGGAGCACTGAAAGTCTTTGGAGTTATATATATTATTCACCAGAATGTACAGTCACTAGAATGTAAGCTCCAGGAGCAGATTTGTGCCTGTTTTGTTCACTGCTATATTCCCAGCACCCACAAAAGTGCCATGCATACAATAATATCATTAAAAATAATGAATAATTTTTAGGAATCCTTTATAACATCAAGTATAATTTCCAAATGATGTTGTCACATATTCATGGCCTCACTGGACAATAGTGCAGGTAGAGACTGAGAGTTCTCACAATGGGCCATCCTTATCATTTTAAAGAGGGACAACTAAGGCCCAGAGAGAACAATGCTTTGCTCCAGGTCACACAGCTGGTCAGTGATCCAACCAGGCGGAGAACCCAGGTTGCCTGACTCCCAGTTTCGGGCTCCGTACACAGGCCTACATTCCTCTCAATGACTTTGCAAACTACAATCATGTGATGATGCTCCAGGCACACGTTTCAATTGCTTTATGGTGTAGCTCAGTAAGAACAGATATTGACATGATTATGCTTATTGATAATGCCTTTAGGTGTGCCACTGTAAGTGACAAATAATGTAGGTGCGGTTTTCAAATTATCTTGACCGTTACATGCCTACAGAAAGTAGGTCTTCTAAAATCCTCCACGAGGAAAAACTGCTAAGTGGGAGAGTTCCTTAAGAACCTTAGCACATCTGATTTTGATGAGCTGGACTGGGAGAGTAAAACAAACCAGGAGCCGGGATGAAGGCAGGTCACTGCCTGCTATCCTCTTCCTCGTCTCCAGAGCAGTGGCCATACTCCCTGAGCCCCCTTATTTTTAGAAGCATCCATATTGGAGGAGCTACAATCTCTTCTTCCTCCTCTGATCCAAACATTCTATATAGCAGAACTTTCCAAACCTGGATTCTTCTCGAATTTGCCTGGGGGTGGGTGTGTTAAAATGCAGATTCCTCGATCTTCCCCCCCTCCCGCGGTTATGGATATTAGGCCAGGAATCTGTATTGTACCTCAAACGCATCAGGTGATTCTGATCCGCAACCAAGCTTGGAAAAGCCTCATCTCCAAGGCCCCGTCAAGCCTGTCCCCCTCCAACAGCTCAGCAGTCACCCACCCCTCATTTCCCCTCTGGTTGGCTTTTCCTGAAATCCCCACACCCAGCGGCCATCATAGCCCTACCCCTCTTGTTTCTCCGGATCCTCCCACTTCTCCCTCCCTCCATTTTAATTTTTTTTTTTTTTTTGGCTTCTAGTCCTTTCTCTCCTGCTACGGAGTATAATACTGTGTTACCTTCTCGTCTTGCCACATTCCTGTCGTCCGCTACATTCAGCCTTCCTCATCCAGCTCCCTTCCCCCATGGAGCCTCCCTTGTTCACCTCCCAGCTTTCCCCGTCTGCCACACACAGCACGCGCGCACACACATACCAAACACATGCCACACACATACCTGACACATGCCACATTCCTAGCGCACGCGCGCTCACGCACACACACACGACTGACAAGCCGCATACACTGAATACGCACACACACATAACTCACCGCCACGCACAATGCTCCTACCTGCTGCTAATCCCATCTCCGATTCCCTTCTCCCAGAACCTCACATTCCACCATGGCTACTCCTGGCGTCATCGGCCTTCGCGTCCCCTCCAAGGCTGGACCTCCCTACCTCCTCCCGCCCTCCCCCCCATCAGGTTTCCCTCGAGACACCCTCATTTCCTTTCTCCAGCCAGACACCATCCCCTCCTTCCAGGAACCCTCAAACCCGATACCTTCGAAACCCCCCAACACTGCGCTCTGCTGTGCCACCACCCCCAGCCCCCGCCTTCCAGCCTCGCGATCTCACCCACCCGCCCCCGGCTTAAGCGCTTCAGCCGTCTTCCTCCAGCCCACGCCGGGGCTGGCGGCGCGGACCGGGAATTCTGCGTTCCCCACTGGCCCGCAGCCCTTCTAGGACGCCTCTTGCCCCCTGCCCGCCCGGGGAGCCGCCCTGCCCCGCCCTCCCCGGCTTGCCGCCATTCCGCCCCCACCTCCCCGGGGCGCCCCGCTCCCCCTCGCCTCTCCGGGACCCAGCCCCGTGCCGGGGCTCCTTCTTTTGTCTTTGGGGCCCCCGGCCGGCCGCCGTACCAGGCCCGTAGAACTTGCGGCCTTTGGTCACGTCGAACACCTTGCCGTTGATGGCCATGAGTATACGCGGGTCCTGGACGCCGTCGAAGCGCCGCAGCTCGGCAGGGGTGAAGTCGCGCCGCTTAAGGCGGGGCAGCGGGGGCGGCTCGTCGTCGTCGCTGTCGCTGGCCGTCGGCTGGTCCCCGCGCACGATCTTGTAAAGCAGGAAGATGCAGAGGCCGAGCAGCAGCAGGTTGAGCGGCGACGTGAAAATCTCGTGCAGCAGCCCGCCGCCCTCTAGCTCGCTCGGGTCGGCGCCGGTCGCCGCCACATCCTCGGCAGCCATGATCGCTAGAGCAAAGGTTGGGCCGGGATAGGGAGGGCTCCGGAACTGGCTTTCTCCTCCCTCTCCGCGAGCTAGTGGCGCGCGGGGCCCGGCGGACAAGGACTAGCCAGCGGAGGAGGCGGAGCCAGGCGGTGGCAGGGCCGGATGGGCGGAGCCTCTCAGCCCCGCCTCCCCGCGGCCTCCGAAGCTCCCGGCGCTGCTCAGTCGGGGCCCGCCTAGCTCAGGACCCCCACCTTGCCTCGGGATGGTGGCTCCCCTCCCCCAGCCGGATCCTGCCTACCCCGCCGCCGAGATTGCGGAACACACCCGTCAGCAATACCTGCGAGGCCTGGCCCCAGCCTCACGCCATCCCCACGCCATCCTCTAGCTAACCGCGACGCAGCACGCTGCCCTCCTCCGCACCCCCAGTTGCTCGTCGCACAGCGACCCGCTCGGCCTTGCCAGGTTCTGTGTGAGGCCCCGTCCGCCACCTGATGCGAGCCAGACACTCCGACTCCATTTCCCCTGCTTTAAGCTTCTCCCCGCCTTCCAATCCGAAGACTCATCTTTCCCCGGCCAACCCTCGGGACCACGAGGCTCTCTTAGGAGATGGGAAACTCACTCCTTGAGCTCCTTTCCCACCCTAGAGACCCAGACTACCCATTTTCACCTTGGGAATCCCCATTCGCTGCCCTTGACGACCTTTCTCCAATCCTCCCCCGACCAGATGCTGTGGGGCAGACACCCCCGGGATAGCTAAAGTCAGTGCACAGGCCTCATCTGACAGCTCTCCCAATATCTGGGGAAACAGATCGGATCGTCCGATTTGCTTTGGGTTCGTTTTTGGAACACTAAATCCTTTTGCAGTCACTGATTGGCTCAATCTCATTGCAATCACTGATTCGCTCTTGCATCAGCAAGCAACATTCTGTTGCGTTTTTTTGTTTGTTTGTTTGTTTTTGTTTGTCTTTCTCAGAATAGTGACCAAAGTTTCTTTGTTTGGCAGCGTTCTTCTATTTGAAGTCGGTCGAGCTATCCTTGGCAGTCAAAATAGCCCTGTGCTGGAGCCCAGAGGAAGGTGGGAATTTGGAAGGATCCTAGGTTTGGTCCCTTCGTTTCCTCGGTATTTCATCCGGCCTTTGATGTGCTAACCAGCTGCACAGGAGCGGCCTTACGGAGGAAGCAGAGTCTATACCCTTCAGAGTCCTAATCTGGCCGCCCTCTTTATGGTGGCAGGGGGAGGGGAGCGGAAGCAAGGATAGAGAGAAGGGGGAAAGAATAATTAAAACCAAGCCATGTACACATCTGCAGCCCAGAGCAGTACTTTTCCATCAAGAGTTCTTGCACAAAATTTACTCCCCCTCCCAACAGGCAGGAGACTGGAGAGAATTGGCTTCTTACCTCAGAATTTGAAAAATTTCTGGCACAAACTGCTTCCATCCCTGCCCCCACCCCATCTTCTTAAATCGTTTAAAAAGTGCATATGAACTGAACAATCTTTAAATCGGGCCCACACACTTTTATTCACAGATCTAAATTTAGGATTAGCTGAAATGGCCTTTCCAGATCTTTCGTCAAACCTCTTCAATTTAATCAAGGGGAAACAGGCTGAAACTGGGGGCACTCGGCTGTAGTTAGAACCTAATTATCTTTAAAAAAAAACTGTGTACGGCCAAGACATTTAAAAAACCAAAAAACTTGTGAAAAATATTTACATTTGCAGCAAATATGACAAAGTGTTAATATCTTTTAAGAGCTCATTTCGACTGACAAGAAAAACCTAAGAGTCTAGTCAATGAATGGGCAAAAATCGAAATAGGGAGTTCTCGGAAGAAGGGATACCAATGGTGAATAAGCATATGAAAAATGTTCAGTCTCAATAGCAATGAAAAATGGAGATGACACTGTCACCTACCACTTTCCTATAGAAAGGATAAAAGACACACACACACAAAAAGGTTGGGGTGATATACAATGCTGGCCAGAGAGCTGTATGCTAGACTCTTGTACACTGTTGGGGGGAGTAGAAATTGGTATAACCTTTTGTTATCCATAAAAATATTTTCAATCCACTGATCCCACTTCTGGAAATCTACTCTTTGGTTCAGTAATTCCACCACTAGGAATCTACCCCAAGGAAACATTTAGAAATGCAAATGAAGATTTCATTACTAAGATGCTCATCAAAGAATCATTTGTAATATGGAAATACTGAAAACAACCTAAATGTTCAACTTTGAGAAATAGCTGACTAATCCACTTGGATTGTGACAAAACCATAAAATGGTGTATGATGCAGCCATCCAAATATTATCATGACACAGGAAAATGCTTGTGTTTTAATCTTGAGAGAGAAAAACAGGATACAAAACTATACACAGCATGAACTCAACTATGTAAAAAAAAAAATGCATAAAAGGAAGCCCGAAAGGAAACATGCTCAAATGTTAACTGTTGTGATTGTTAGCTTCTTCTTTATATTAGTCTACATTTTCCAGAATGAGCACATGTCCCTTGTAGCCTCAGGGGGGGAAATGGTTTATTATTTCTTCTCTGAAAAAATGTAGAATGTATTATAATACATGTTCACTACAACAAACCTAAACAGTATGTAAGTGTATAAAGTAAAAAATGAAACTCGTTTCTCCCCCTCCCAGCTCCCCAGACAATCTTTAAATCCGGCCCACACATTAGCAGTTTGGTCTATATGCCTGCAGACATATGAGACACACACACACAGATTTTGTTTTACAAAACTATGGAAATTTTTAAAATAATAAATGATTCTTCAGGGGTTTTATTCCTGACAAACAGAGATACAAAGTAAAAAATAAGAACAAGCCATTAGCTCCCACCCAGATAAACCATGTTGGACAGTTTTAAAAGTCATATTTGTTTAAGGTTATAAAATTCAAACTATGGAAAGATACAAAAGGTAAATTAAATCCCCTCTTCTCACCCCTGGTTCTCTCTCCTCAAAGGTAACCGCTATTAAAAGTGGGGAAAATGTCAGACAGAGAAAGACAAATACTGTGTGATATCACTGATATGTGGAATCTGAAACAAAACAAAACTAAGCTAAACTTAAAAAAACAGATTGTGGAATGATGGTTACCAGGGGCTGGGGGTGGGGCAATAGGAGAGATGTTTAAGGACACATATTTGCAACTAGTAGATAAATAAGTCCTGGAGATCTAATATGCAGTACAGTGATCGTAGACAACAAAATCATATTATAAACGTTAAACGTGCTAAGAGACTAGATCTTAATTGTTCCCACCACTAGAAGAAATGATAATTATGTGAGGTGACAGAGGTTTTAGCTAACACGACAGTGGCAATCTATAACAATATGAATGTAACAAATCAATATGTCATACACCTTAAACTTACACAATGTTATATGTCACTTATATCTCAATAAAAAGCGGGGGGAAATGTTTTTATGGAGGGCTAGGGGGTTTAAAAATTTTCACTTATCACGGTCCAGTGTCCTTCCTGCTATACCTCTGTAGCAGGGTACACCCTCGGAGGGTTAATGGATTAAAGTCCTGCTTCATACAGAGGTTAGAAAATTTGTGCCATTGAAAACCTCAAGAAGTGACACAGCTTGAAAATATAAATGCTTTCAAAGCAGATTTGATGTTCAATAAAGCGGGCTATTAGGTAAACACTGGGATGTTGAGATTGTTGAAGGCAAGCCTCCTACCATTCCAGCTCATGTCACAGCACTCCGTGGGAAGGTCTCGTCCAGAGTGGCAATTCTCAAGTTCTCTGGAAATAAGCCAGGTGCTCCTGACTAAAAAGCCCTCTCCAGAACATGAGAGTTGCATTATATATATTCTTTTCTTCAAATCAGTGTCTAAAGCCTATGTATTTGACCTGAGGACTACTTATTTCCCAAGATATATGTTAAGTCTTTTAATGTTTCCAAACTTCTTGCCTCCTTTAAATTATTTTCAAAGGTTTTAAAGAACTCTTAAAGAAAAATAGGACAATTGGCTGATTAGCTGGAAAAGGTGTGGGAAGGAATTCAACCTCACTCATAATCAAATAAATCCAAAGGAACGTAATAGCAACATATTTTTCATCATTCAAATTATTGGAGCATTCTTTTCTACCTTTTGTTGTTTGAAGCTTTTTAAGAACTTGGTGTTGGCAAGCACTCTGACACAATGTTGGCCAGAGTGAAATTGCTAGGATGAAAGAGTCATCTTGTTCACCAGTGTATTTCATGTCTGCCATGTAGTAGGTGATCAATAAATATTTGTTGAATTAGATTATATTGTAATAAAATAGATAACTAATGAGAACCTACTGTTTAGCACAGGGAACTCTACTCGATGCTCTGTGGTGACCTAAATGGGAAGGAAATCCAAAAAGGAGGGGATATATGTATATGTATGACTGATTCACTTTGCTGTACAGCAGGAACTAACACAGCAGTGTAAAGCAAATATACTCCAATTAAAAAAACTGATTTTAAAGATCAAAAAAATAAATTACATTGTAAGTGGATGCAGACTTTCTAGAAAGCAGTCTTGGCAATATGCAACAAGAGCCTCAAAGTATTTGTACCCTGTGACCAAAGAATTTATCTTCTAGAAATTTTTCCTAGGGAAGTACTCAGAGGTATGAGTAGTGATTTGTACAGAAAAATCACAGAGCCCAATACATGGTAGCAAAGAACTGGAAACCATGTTAAGTATCCAAAGATGCTCTCCATCTCACTCAGAATAAAAGCCCAAAGTTCTTACAGCGGCCTAAAGGCCCTGCAGGGTTTGCACCGCCCCACCCTGCCTTTACCTTTAAGACTTTAGGACCTCATTCCCACTTCCTTCCCTGGTCACTGTGCTCCAGCCACAGTGGCCACCTCGCTGGCCCTTGAACGATCAGGCATATTCCAATTCCTCCGTACTTATGATTCCTTTTGCTGGACTGTTCTTCCCCAGATAGCCTCATGGATCATTCCCTCACTGCTTTCAAATCTCAAAACACCCTCCCCCAACTCTCCTTCCTTCCTTCTCAAATTTATTTTTCTCCATCGCAGTATCATTTACTCACTTTTTTGGTTATCTCCTCCAACGTGACTGTGAGTTATATGAGAACAGAGATTTTGTTTATTTCCTTCGCTGCTGTATCCCCTGTGCGTAGACTAGTGGCTGGCATATAGTAGGAGCTCAATAAATATTTGTGGACTTGATTTTGTTTTTTTTTAATTTCTTTTCATTGAAGTATAGTTGATTTACAATGTTGTGCTAATTTCTGCTGTACAGTAAAGTGGCTCAGTTATACACGTATATACATTGTTTTTAAATATTCTTTTCCATTATGGTTTATCCCAAGAGATTGGGTATAGTTCCCTGTGCTATACAGTAGGACCTTGTTGTTTATCCATTTTAAATGTAATAGTTTGCATCTACTAACCTCAAACTCTCAGTCCATCCCTCTCCCTCCTCCCTCCCCCTTGGCAACTACAAGTCTGTTCTACATGTCCGTGAGTCTGTTTCTGTTTTGTAGATAGGTTCATTTGTGTCATATTTTAGATTCCACATATGAGTGATATCGTATGGTATTTGTCTTTGACTTATTTCACTTAGTATGATAATCTCTAGTTGCATCCATGTTGCTGCAAATGGCATTATTTTGTCCTTTTTTATGGCTGACTAGTATTCCATTGTATATATGTACCACATCTTCTTTATCCATTCATCTATCGGTGGACATTTAGGCTGTTTCCATGTCTTGGCTATTGTGAATAGTGCTGCTGTGAACATAGGGGTGCATGTATCTTTTTGAATTATAGTTTTGTCCAGGTATATGCCGGGAGTGGGATTGCTGGACCATATCGTAGCTTTATTTTTAGTTTTCTGAGGAACCTCCATACTGTTTTCCATGGTGGCTGCACCAACTTACATTCCCACCAACAGTGTAGGAGGGTTCCCTTTTCTTTTGTGGACTTGATTTGAATATGGCAACCCATTATGTTAAATATACATGTACAGAAAAAAAATATGAAGGAAATACACATAAAAGTTAATAACAGTTATCTCTGGGTTGTGAGATAATGGGTAATTTTTGCTTACTTTTTTATATAGTGAGCATAAATTTCTTTTATTATTATAGAAAGCAATACAAAGTTCAAACTTTTAAGGGATAAATACAAAATTCCAAATCAACTATATGTCAATAAAATTAAAAAGAATTCCAAAGTTGCCAACTATGTCTTAAGTAATAGGAGTATATGGATGCCACACTTTCAATTTCAGAGACTAGAGTAGGCAGCACTTGGTGCTGAGATTCTAAAGAGACCCAAAAGGGGTCTGCCCGTCACATCCTCTCTTGAAGTCCTATTTCATGCTAGGCGCTGTGGTAGGTGCTGGGGATTCAAAGTCTTTGCCCCCAAGGAAGGAGCTCACTCTCTAGTAAGGGGAGACAGACAGCCGAAGTGTTATAGATGCTGTGATCGTGGTCTACACACAGTAAGAAGGAGGTAGGCAAAGGAGGGATGGGAGGTCTGATCCAGGAAGGTTTTGTACAAGAGGTGACATTTGAGCTGAGTCTTGAAAATGTTCGCCAGATGGACAAGGAAATTGATGAGTTTTCTAGGGAAACCAGTGGTTCTCAAGCTTCGGTGAGGATCGGAATAATCTGGAGAGGGGAGAAGGTACTTATAAAATGTCTCTTCCTAGGATCAGCCCTCAAAGATTCTGATCCAGTAGGTCTAAAGTAAAGTCTGAGAATCTGCATCTTTAGTAATAGCTAACATTACTTGGGCACTTATTTGAGCACTTATTATGTGCCAGGCAATGTTCTAAACCCTTTGTATGGAATAACGCTTGTGCTCCTTTTTTTATTGAAATATATTTGACTTATAACCTCGTGTAACTTTAAGGTATACAGCAACGTTAATTTGATACATTTATATATTGTAATATATTTGCCATTGTAGCGATAATTAGCACCTCTATCTCGTTACCTAATTATCATTCCTTCTTAGTGGTTGGATAACTCTTGGGCTTTGCATAAAACACTCTGAGGCAGATGGCGTGTGGGGCACTCCCTGTGGGAGTGACTGAGGCTGTATTGTGACCTCACCTCAGCTCAACTTCTCCCTCTGCCTGATCCTGCTTCTTGGCCTGACCATTCAGGCACAGGACCCAAGAACACTCACCAATAAATTCCCTTTGCACTAACCTCCATCACGGAGCCTGTTTTCCCAGGGACCCCAACTTGAGACTCTAACCTTCCATGATCTGGCCTCAGCCTACCTATCTCCTGCTTTATGTCTTTCTACTTCCTCCTTACCCTCAACACTCCAACTTTACTGAAGCTAGGAGTGACGTGGCCAACATCGCAGCTAATGTGCATTTATTGAGTGCTACAAACACTTAACAAATATTGCCTCATTTATCTCACAACGAATTAGGTTCTACTATCATTCTCTTTTTATAGATGAGGAAACCGATATACATAGAGGTGAAGTTACTTGCCCAAAGTCACACAGCTAGTTAAGAGGCAGAGCTGGGATTTAAACCCACAAGTCTGGCTCAGGCTTTCCATGAGATCATTTCACTTTTTAGAAATATCATACCGGTAGGACAATTGAGGATGCACTGGAGGGGCGAAGGCTAGAGCAGGGACACCAGTGAGGTTGTGACAGTGTGGACACACATGCGGGGATGAATAGGATCGATGTTAAGGAGTTGGTTGGGACAGAGCTTAGGATTCCTCCCCTACTTCTCCTACTCTCTCTACATCCAATTTATGTCCCAAACCCTTGGTTGGGTGTGCGGACAGAAGCTCTATCATCCACCAAGAGGAGGCATGTGGGGGGAGAGCAAACTTGCAGAAAGGACCTTGTCTTCAGATGGGGGCTGTGTCTTAAAGTGTGGTTCATGGCCCAGCGGCGTTGGCTGGGAGCTTGTTAGAAATGCACGATCTTGGGCAGTATCCCAGACCCACCGAATCAGAATCTCCATTTTAACAAGACCCCACATGAGTCACCTGCACATTAATGTTTGAAAAGCACTGGCAGATATATTTAAAATAGATAACCAACAAGGACCTACTGTATAGCACAGGGACTGCTGCTCAGTATTCTGTAATAACCTAAATGGGAAAAGAATTTGAAAAAGAATAGATACATGTATATGTATAAGTGAATCACTTTGCTGTACACCTGAAACTAACACAACATTGTTAATCAACTATGCTCCAATATAAAATTTTAAAATTTTTAAAAATACAAAAAAGAGAAAAGCACAGGCAGAAGGAACATGCTGGAGAGATCCAGTAATGTAGCCAGTGGAGTACTGGGGCTTGGAGCTCAGGCTGGGGGTCTGGACCGGAGAGATAAAGGCAGGAGGGACCAGGCTGTGAGTGGGAGTTGAAATGTCACTGGCGTTGAATCGGATCACCAGGGAGAACATAGGGCAGAGGTGCTGCCAAGGTTCAGTGCACAGTGTGCTAACCCAAGGCTGAAAATTGTTGGCCCTGTGACAAGAACTGGCTCCAATCCATGCTTATTTGACCCTCGCATTTATGTTACTTTAAAAAGTATTAGATGTAAACACTTAACCAAAAGATTTTTACATAAAACCCGTATTTCTGACTTCTCTTAAAAAGTTGGACGATCTGGAGATTCCTTAAAAAACTGAAAATAGAACTACCATACGACCCAGCAATCCCACTACTGGGCATATACCCTGAGAAAACCATAATTCGAAAAGAGTCATGTACCGAAATGTTCATTGCAGCTCTATTTACAATAGCCAGGACATGGAAGCAACCTAAGTGTCCATCATCGGATGAATGGATAAAGAAGATACGGCACATATATACAATGGAATATTACTCAGCCATAAAAAGAAATGAAATTGAGTTATTTGTAGTGAGGTGGATGGCCCTAGAGACTGTCATACAGAGTGAAGTAAGTCAGAAAGAGAAAAACAAATACAGTATGCTAACACATATATATGGAATCTAAGGGAAAAAAAAAGATCATGAAGAACCTAGGGGCAGGACAAGAATAAAGACGCAGATGTAGAGAATGGACTTGAGGACACGGGGAGGGAGAGGGAAGGGTAAGCTGGGGCGAAGTGAGAGAGTGGCATGGACATATATACACTACGGAATGTGAAATCAATAGCTAGTGGGAAGTAGCCGCATAGCACAGGGAGATCAGCTCGGTGCTTTGTGACCACCTAGAGGGGTGGGATAGGGAGGGTGGGAGGGAGACGCAAGAGGGAGGGGATATGGGGATGTATGTATATGTATAGCTGATCCACTTTGTTCTAAAGCAGAAACTAACACACTATTGTAAAGCAATTATACTCCAATAAAGATGTTAAGAAAAACAAAAGTTGGACGATGTGGCATTAGATCCCTGTGTGGCAACAGTTGGCAGAGCTGATTGGCAGCTGCGTCCCTCAGAGGGCACACCTACGGGAAGCCCACTGCTCCCTACTGTATCCCCAATGCCAAGACCAAATATCAGTCGTCTTTTAGCATATTTGCTCTGTTTTTCTTAATAGTAAAGAGGATAGTCAAATGTTTTTTTGTACCCATGACTCCATTGAAAATGGAAGGTGAAAGATAGAGAAGAGGGGAAGAGGGTTGTTACTATTGCTTCAAAAAAAAAAAAAAGGAGAGAGCAGGTTTCTTTGTGAATTCCAGCACGTACTACATTGTCACGTATCCACCATCCTCGCGTGACTCATTCAAATTACTTGCCTGGCATCTATAGGTTGTTAGCCAGTTGTAGAAAGAAAATGAGGGCCAAGGTAGAATCTTGGGGGAAGACTGCCATTTTAGGGAGAGGGAGAGGAAGAAGGACCAACCAAGGAGATTGAGATTAAAAACTCCCAGTGATGGGGGACTTCCCTGGTGGTCCAGTGGTTAAGAATCCACCTTCCAATGCAGGGGACGCGGGTTTGATCCCTGGTTGGGGAACTAAGATCCCACATGCCGTGGAGCAACTAAGCCTGCGCGCTTCAACTACTGACCCTGCATGCTCTAGAGCTTGTGTGCCACAACTAGAGAGCCTGCGCGCCACAACGAAAAGACCCCGCGTGCTGCAACGATAAATAAATCAATAAATAAGTAAGTAAATAAATATTTTTTAAAAACCCAAACAAACTCCCAGTGATGGAGAGACGACTAGGAGAGTGTGGTCTGACAGAAGCAAAGGGAGGGGAGACAGTTTCCCGGAGGGAGAGGTTCACAGTGCTGCAGAGGGATCAAGAAAAATGAAGACTAAAGAGTAAACTGGACTAGGCCACTTGGAAGTCCCAGGTTACCTATGCCACAGTCCTGGGAGTGTGGGAGCGTGAGAAGGACCAAAGCCTGGTTCCAGGGGCCTAGGGAGTGAGTGGGATGTGAGGATTGAGGAGATCCAGCTCTCAAACAATAAGCTTGAGGAGCTTGACTAAAGGGAGGGGGATGGAGGACAGAGGGCAGTTGGATTTCTTGGTTTGATTTGTTTTTCTGAGAGCTGTGATAGACTCAGGCTGTAGTCACAGAGCTAGTAGGTGTTTAGAGGTTGAAAAATACAGAAGAGAGGGGATATTAATCAACCCTGTGGCAGGAGGTGAGACAGAAGAGGATGAAATCCAAGGAAGGGGACAGGGGTAGGGATCGGAGGCAGGGATTGTACTTCATCCTTTAAGAGGAGGGCGAGAAAGATGCGGGGACCTCAAGACAGAGGGAATTCACACCTGACAGCCTCAATGTTTTCCATGAAGCAGGAGGCAAGGTCAACTGCTGGGGGAGTAAAGTGGGGAGTGGGGGGGGGAAGAGCAGGGACTTGAGTGTTAGCCAAGATTAATATTTTCACCATTCCTTCCATAGGGGCTTTTAGAAACAGGAAGAAACAGGAGACATCCAGGCATTATGTTGCCTAGGAAACTCAGTGGTTTGCTAAAGCAACAGTAGGTTGTTTTTAATCTCGTTAACCCATTCCCATCCATTGTCACTTAAAAGAGAACTGGTGAGTAGGGATAGAAGCAGGGAGAGTTCTGCTTCACAGAGCACACAGCGGGCATCCTCTGTAGCTAAGGGAATGTAGAGGGGCAGGAGTGGCCCTGGGACAAGAGACTCCAATAAAATGGGAGGAATCATCAAATAAGTGGTAGACAGTAGGTGTCAAAGACAAATTTCCTTTATTTCCTTGTGCTTGTGTGTGTCTACTGACACACACACACACACACACACTCCATACCTCTGCATGTGTATAGGTGTGATTCCACTATACCACCAACCAGAAATATATAGTGTTAAAATGTGGGAATTATTCCTTCTTTGATTTTTTTTTTTCTGTGTGGCAGCATAATCTAACTGTTGCCTCTTTTCTCTGCTGTAGCTTCATCACTAAGTAAAATTTATTTTTCTCTCCCTTACTCAATCTTGCCACAAAGGGTGGCCAAGGCCTGTGACATGGAGGTCTGGACTTTACTTGCCTCAGGAGGAGAGTGAACAGGCATTTGTTTTCAAAAAGTCTAGGTTATTGAGAGCTTAGAGCCGGATTGTCTGAGGGTGGAGGGCTCTGAGGGCCGGCGGGGGGGGGGGCATGAGTGCAGGCCAGCCCCGGAGAGTGCTAGATCCCCATAGCCTGGCCCCACACTGGGCATGGAGGCAGAGCCCTAGAGTATCCAGGATCTAGGCCCTGGACCCCTTCACTTCCCAGAAGCCTGCAGCAGGAGGTGTGTAAATTGTACTGAGAGAGACTTTTCCTCCAGGCTCAGTTGTCCTGCCTAAGGTTATGCGGTGCCTTTAACATCCACATGGCTGACCCATCCCACACCTCCCCTCCCACTTCCTTGATGTTCTTCAGCTCCAACGACCTTTTCCTCTACACCCCCTGCCCCCGTCAGCCACCCGCCCTCTTGATCACACACTAGACCTTTTTGAAAGCACAACTCTGGTTAAACCCAATCGTCCCCTTATTCCCTAATTGCACATAAACGACTGGACATTGTAGCAGAAGGCATCATACTCTAGTGGCTGGTCTCACTTGAAAAAATTTTTTTTGGAAAATAAGAAGTAAAACTGTTTTTATTCACAGATGACACAATCATTTGTATAGAAAATCCAATGGATGCTACAAATAAGCTCCTAGAACTTATGAGTGAGTTTAGCAAGGTTGAAGGATACAAAATTGACAAATAAATCTCAATTTTGGGCTTCCCTGGTGGCACACTGGTTAAGCATCTGCCTGCCAATACGGGGACACGGGTTCGAGCCCTGGTCCGGGAAGATCCCACATGCCTTGGAGCAACTAAGCCCGTGCGCCACAACTACTGAAGCCTGTGCGCCTAGAGCCGGTGCTCCACAACAAGAGAGGCCACCGCAATGAGAAGCCCGTGCACCACAACGAAGAGTAGCCCCCACTCGCTGCAACTAGAGAAAGCCCATGTGCAGCAATGAAGACCCAACGCAGCCAAAAATAAATAAAATAAATAAATTTATGAAAAAAAATCTCAATTTTATTTCTATATAATAGCAACAAACACTCAAAAATTGGGCTTCCCTGGTGGCGCAGCGGTTGAGAATCTGCCTGCCAATGCAGGGGACATGGGTTCGAGCCCTGGTCTGGGAGGATCCCACATGCCACGGAGCAACTAGGCCCGTGAGCCACAACTACTGAGCCTGCGCATCTGGAGCTTGTGCTGCGCAGCAAGAGAGGCCACGACAGTGAGAGGCCCACGCACCGCGATGAAGAGCGGCCCCCGCTTGCCGCAACTAGAGAAAGCCCTCGCACAGAAACAAAGACCCAACACAGCCAAAAATAAATATAAATAAATAAAAAATTTAAAAGAACACTCAAAAATTGAAATGAAAAAGTTATCATTTGCAATAGCATCAAAATATGAAATATTTTGGGACAAAAGGGCATACATATGATTCCATCAGTATAAATCTCCAGAAAATGCAATCTGATCTATAATAGCAGAAAGCAGATCAGCAGCTGCCTGGGGGTGGGGAATGGGGAGGGGCTCACTTGAAAATTTTTGACTATAATTCACAAATGGACAATGCAGTCCAACAGTTATGTTCTACAGTCACAGCCACTCTCTTTCTCCCACTCTCTCACTTTCTCCTGCTCTCATTCTCCGGGAGCGCTATCTCACACCACCTCCACTCCTCAAACCTCCCATATTCCCTCTCTATTCTCATTCTCCACAGATGACCTTGCATTGTATTTCAGTAAGAAAGTAGAAGCAGTTAGACGGAAATTCCATCATCTTCCCACCACTAACTGCCCCCATCTCTATCTACATTCTCTGTTTTCCTGCTTGGTGCAGCGCAGTGTCCTTCCTCCTATCAAGGACCTTCCCCTTGGACTCTGAATTCATCTCCCTCACATACTCTCAAGACCTTGGCTCCCACAGTTATCCACCCCCTCTCTCCTGCATATACATATCATCCTCTCTACTTGATCATACCTCTGTGCAAATAAACATGCTCTGGTGTTTCTTCTCTTATAAAACCCCCTTCCTTGACCCCAGATCTTCCTTCCAGCTACTGCCCCATTTATCTGCTCCCTAGATCTCCAAACTTCTCACAAGTGTTGTCTGTTCACACACACCGTCTCCACACCCTCGCCTCCCATTCTCTCTTCTACCCACTCCGTTGGGCTTTTGCCCCCATCACTCCTTCAAAACCATTCTTGTCTACGCTCCCAATCCCAGGGACATTTTTGTAACCTTGACTTAGTCTCTCAGCAGCATTTGACAGAATTGATCTCTGCCCCTCAAGATGCTTTCCTTACTTACTTGGTTTCTGGGATACACATACTCTAATGGTTTCTCTCCTTTCTCACTGGCTATTCCTCCTCAGGCTTTTTTTTTTTTCTTTTTACGATTTCCACCTCTCTTACCAGTTTTTTTTTAAGATTTTTTTGATGTGGACCATTTTTTTTAACATCTTTATTGGAGTATAATTGCCTTAGAATGGTGTGTTAGTTTCTGCTTTATAACAAAGTGAATCAGCTATATGTATACATATATCCCCATATCTCCTCCCTCTTGCGTCTCCCTCCCTCCCTCCCTATCCCACCCCTCTTGGTGGTCACAAAGCACCGAGCTGATCTCCCTGTGCTATGCAGCTGCTTCCCACTAGCTATCTATTTTACATTTGGTAGTGTATATATGTCCATGCCACTCTCTCACTTCATCCCAGCTTACCCTTCCCCCTCCCCGTGTCCTCAAGTCCATTCTCTACGTCCGCGTCTTTACTCCTGTCCTGCCCCTAGGTTCTTCATGACCTTTTTTTTTTTAAGATTCCATATATATGTGTTAGCACATAGTATTTGTTTTTCTCTTTCTGACTTACTTCACTCTGCATGACAGTCTCTAGGTCCATCCACCTCATTACAAATAACTCAATTTCATTTCTTTTTATGGCTGAGTAATAGTCCATTGTATATATGCGGATGTGAACCATTTTTAAAGTCTTTATTGAATTTGTTACAATATTGCTTCTGTTTTTACGTTTTGGTTTTTTTTTTTTTTTTTTTTGGCTGCGAGGCATGTGGGATCTTAGCTCTGCATTGGAAGGCGAAGTCTTAACCACTGGACCACCAGGGAAATCCCTAGCAGATTTTTAAATGTTGGAGTGCACCAGGTATGTCCGGGGCCAGCATCTGTTCTCACTCTCTCCCTAGATAATTTCATCCATCATCCAGTCCTACGACTTAAAATGTGATTCAGAGACTTATGACTCACATACTTAAACTATTTACTCTGGTCTTATCCCAGACTTCAGACTCTTCTTTCCGCTTAGGCATACCTGACATCAGTAGGCATCAGAATCTTTCCATGTCCCGAACAGGTCTTTCTATTTCATCCTCGCATTAGTCAGAGTTCAGGGGTAAGAAACAGAAACTGTTTAGTTATTTTGAAAAAGGAATTCAACACAGGGAATTAAGTGCTCACAAAATCACTAGAAGAATTGGAGGAATAGAGCGGCAGGAATGACTTCCAGGATGCTGCAGCTACATATGCCCACCAGGGGGCGCCTCTGCCCCAGTCAGGGAAGTGGGCAATCAGGAAGCCTCTACCAGGACTATTTACCTCAAGAACACAGCCCCATAGCTGCAATCCAGGGAAGCTGGGCCACTGCCATCGCCACCATAAACTGCTTCCCAACATCCAAGAGACTTGCTGAGATATAGGAACACTGAGTTGGGTTGTCACCATTATTAATCAACTTTCTCTTGACCACCATTTCTCTTTCTCTCTCTCTCTCCTCAAATGCACGTGTGCGCGTGCGCACACACACACAGACACACACACACACACATACCAGCTAATACTTGGTGTGTGCAAGGTACCATTCTATGTTCTGTCGTTATATTATCCCCATTTTACTGATGAGTAAACAGATAGAGGTTAAGTTGCCAAAGACTATATAGCTAGTGAGTTATATCTGCAATTATCTGCCCTGCTTTTATCTCTGAACATTCCTTTGTCAGAGTTTTCCACACAGCTAAAATGCTTCATAAACATAATTTTACTGACTGCATAAGATACCATCATATGTATTAACCATAATTTATTTCACCATTCTCCTAGTTGCATATTTAGGCTTATTTCCCATTTTTCTTTATGAATGATAACTCCGTGGCGAGCACTATGCATACAAATTATTTTGCCTATTTCTGACCATTTCCTTAGGATACATTCCTTAAAATTCAACTTCTGGGTCAAAGGCTAGGATGAGTTCTAAAAATAGAATTATTGGGTCAGAGGTTGTGAATATTTTTAATGCACTTGGTATGATGGTTGATCTTATGTGTCAGCTTGACTGGGCCAAGGGGTGCCCAGATTAAACATTATTTCTGGGTGTATCTGTGACGGTGTTTCCGGATGAGATTGAATTTGAATTGGTGGATTCTTCGAAGCAGATTGCCCTCCCCAGAGGCAGTGGGCATCATCCAATCCATTGAAGAATAGAACAAAACAGAGGAAGGAAGGATTCGCTCCTCACCCCCACCCCTCCCTGCCTGCGTGAGCTGGGACATTGGTCTTCTTCTGCCCTTGAACCGAGATTTACACCATCAGTGCTCCTGGTTCTCAGGCCTTTGGACTCGGACTGGAATTACACCACTGGCTGTCCTGGGTCCCCAGTTTGCAGAAGGTAGATTGTGGGACTTCTCAGCCTCCATAGTCACGTGAGCCAATTACTATAATAAATCTCTTATATACACATTGGTTCTGTTTCTCTGGAGACCTGTGACTAATACACTTGGGTGTGCTAGTGCATGCGCCTACTGGCAGTCAATAAGACTACTTGTCTCCCTCCTCACCCAAACTAGGCATGATTGTCTTAAGTTTTTGCTCTCAGTATGCAATATTTGCATACTTATACTAAAAAAAAAGCATTCTTTTTTTTCCCTGAATTCAAATTTAACTGGGTGTCCTGTAGTTTATCTGGCAACCCTCCCTGAGGTCACTATCCAAGGCCTCTTCTTCTTCTTTTTTAAAAATTTTTATTGGAGTATAGCTGATCTATAATGTGGTGTTAGTCAAGCTCTCTTCTTTTTTGAGGTAATCCCTCATTGTGGATCTGGAAAGCAAAACCTCAACTCCCACCACGGATACCAAGAGAAGCACATATTGCCTCTTCATCCATACGCCTTGGGGCAGTTAGGGCACCAACAGGGGACTCAGGCTCTCATCAAAGACTTTGAATCCTGAGAGATTTATACAAAAAGTGGAAGTTTTGAATTTATTCATAGAAACTGCATCTAGCAGAGGCGCCAGCAACCAACGTGGGATCAGCGGAGTCCAGAGGCAGCAACGATTTGTGGTGATGGTATCTAGAAGCAGTGGACAGAGCTGTTGCCAGTAGTGACATGCTAGCCAAGCTGGTCCTGTGGCATGACCTTAGCTGGGGTCCCCACTCCAAGCCTCCCTGGCTTCCTGCCCATTTCCTTAGCTTGGTTCATCTGCCTTCCTGTTGATTCTGTGAAATGCCCAATAATTTGCTTAATTCAGTCAATCTGTTGCTGTTGTTTGCAGTCAACAATTCTGACAGTTATAAATACAAGCCCAGATAGACTAGAGAAATATTGAAATCAAGATAAGATATTTCAAAAAAACTTTTTTGTATTCCTAAAAATGGTTCTTCTTTTTTTTTCCCTTTAAAATATTCTCTCAAGCAAATGACTGTTGCTTAAAGGATAGATGTGGAGTTTCCCCAGATAAGCACTAGATGGTGCTATGAGGTAATACAGTCTTGATTGTGTAAGTGGCCAAATAACTAGGTTTAGGACAGTAAGACCACTACCAAGGGCACTGCCAACAGGAGTAGCTAACATTAATTGAGTGCCTAATATGTGCCAGAAACTGTTCTAAGTGTTTTCTAGAATGAACTCATTCCTTACAACCAGTAAAGCAAGTACGTTCATTACCCACATTTTGCAGAAGAGGAAACCAAAACATGTTCAGGTTTAGTAACTTGTCCAAGATCAGAACATTAATTAGTGCTAAAAAGATAAAAATTTGAACCCAAGAAATCTGGCCCTAGAGCCTGTAGTCTTTTTTTTTTAATAAATAAATTTATTTATTTATTTATTTTTGGCTGCGTTGGGTCTTCGTTGCTGCGCGTGGGCTTTCTCTAGTTGTGGCGAGTGGGGGCTACTCTTCGTTGCGGTGCATGGGCTTCTCGTTGCAGTGGCTTCTCTTGTCGCGGAGCACAGGCTCTAGGCGTACGGGCTTCAGTAGTTGTGTCTCGTGGGCTCTGGAGCGCAGGCGGAGCCTGTAGTCTTAACCCATATGCTCTCCTAGCTCTCATAACTATGCTCTAGCTGCCATTTACTGATTGCCTGCTCTGAGTCAGATTCTGGGCCAGGCATTTTGCATAATGAGGTCCTTGCTGCCATTTTACAGTTCAGGGAACTGAGGTTCAGAGAGGCTGAGTAACTGGTTCATGCTCCACAGACAGAGACAAATCTAAGAGCTTTTATATGTGTAATTCCATAATGTGGATAATAAAATTAAGGTAAATTAAATAAAAAATAATCTGTCCCTTGAGAGAGTAATTCCACTTTGGAGAGAGGGAAAAGTAGACTTTGAAAGTGGTGGGCATGGTGAACTATTCCTTTTCATTTCAGCTCTTCAGGCAACTGTGGCCAAAATCTTCTTCCCTCTTTAGATCTCTCCCTCTAGGAGGTAAAGAAGGTATGAAAGCTAAAGGCACAATTGGAGCCTGGCTCATGTGGACTCTTGCTTTGTTCATTATGAGGATGCTGTTTAATGATTCAAGTAGGTGAACTAGGCAACCCCCAATTTGTATAACTTACGTGGGCTCTGGGAAGGAACCGGCCCTCCTGACAAAATGTAATATTTATCTGAAAAGAAAACTAATATAAATAGCTAAGAAAAGTTCAAGTCAGAGGAGTAATGCTATCAAAAACATATTATAAAACCACAGAATTAAATAAATAAAATTTTGTTTGTCAAAGTAGCGTCGTCATTCTCATTGAATTCTTTTGTAAGTAAACATTATAAAATTTGAACTGAAAAAGAAATCTATTCTAATAACTGTTATATACTTTTTAAAAAAGACAACCAAAAGAGCCGCACAGCATTTAAAACAGTGTGATTGTAGTGCAAGAGGAGACAAATCAATGAAACAGAATAGACAGCCCAGAAAAACAAAACAAAAATAGATGTGTGTGTGTGTACATACATATGCATACATATATATGAATTTATAAGGTAAGGGAAAGATCACAAATCAATGGGAAAGGGAAGGATTATTCAATAAACAGTGCTGGGATGATTTGCGATTTGGGGAAAAATAATCACATCAAACGCTGAAATAAATTCTGCATGTATAAAAGATAAATTTTTAAGAGGGAGGAAATGAGATTACCCATCTGATTCCTGGGTGGGGAAGTGCTTTTAGGCACACATGAGATAGAAGAGCTCATGAAGGAAGAAATTGATTGGTATGCCTACCTAAAAATTAAGCCTCTGGACACCAAGAAACAGCATATACAAATTTAAAGGCAAAAACCCCCTGAAAATTCTTGCAATAAATACTGAAGATAATTGATAAAGAGACAATGCAAATCAATAAGAAAGACACTAAAAGAACAAAGACAAACAAATGGATAAAGAACTGAATAGATGAATTGCATATGAAGGAATACAAATATGTAATGAAATATTAACAAATTTTGACCCCACTTGAAATTTTAAAATAACAGCTAAAAATAAGATGGCATTTCTCACCCATCAAATCGGCAAAGATGTTTTAAAAATCACAACCCCTAACATTATAAAGCACTTGCATGCACTGATGAGAACAACAAATTGGTCTGACCTTTGGGGATGGCAGTTTGGCAAGATGCATTAAGAACCTTAAGAAAAGTCCAGGCTTTTGTTCCAGAAACTCCTTGTCTAGGGATTTATCCTAAGGAACTAGTAATACAGACAGAGATTTTGTACAAAGACATTCATTTCAGCTCTGAATAACCTGAGGAGAACCATTAGGAGAACAGTTAAATAAAACATGGGACAGCCATACAATAGAATACTATGCAGCTATCAAAAATGATACTTACAAAGGACTTTTAATGACACAGGAAAATGTACAGCAATAAATTAGACAATCTAGATGAAATGGACAGACTCTCAGAAATACACATATTACCAAAACTGACTCAAGAAAAAACAGAAAAGTTGAACAGACCTATAACAAGTAAAGAGATTGAATCAGTGATCAAAAGCCTCATCTTATCACACAGGCCACTCCTACTCCCCATCAATACCTTTTATAAAGAAGAGTCATTTTTCAATGAAATGATTTATATATAATTTGAGGTTCAGGTTCTGGACCAAGGCAACACTGGAGATGGATAAATTTCATCTTCACCTCCCTCTTCGTATGCTTTTGGATCATCTCGGGGCACTATTTTCTCTTTCCAGTGGCCTCCTGGTATCATCACGTTCCCCTCTAAGCAAAGTTTTCTGTAATGCAAAGAGTAAGTAAATGAACTTATACTCAATTGTACTTGGCTGATAATACATACTATTCCCAGGAATATTTGCATGTTGATAGAGGCCAAAGCCTTAGCCAACAGAATGAATCCCTGAGTGGCCTGGCATTCAATGCCATTCCCTACCTCCTCCCACTAATCTCCTATCTTGCTACCCCGTACATGACCTGAGCTATGGGAACAGTCTCTTGCTCTTCCAGCCAAATGGAGCTACTGGCTGTATTCCCCCCAAGTGCCTCATACAAGCTCAGGTTTCTCAGGATTTCCTTCCATTTGGAAGCCTTCTTGCCCACCTACTCAATCCTTAACCATCTTCCAGGGCCACCTACATCCCACATCGCTCCTGAATTCTACTTTTATTTATTCATTAATTCAAAGACTATTTCTTGAGCACCTACCATCTTCCTGGTACTGTTCCAGGTACAGGAGATATAATGGTGGTGAAAACACACATGGGCCCTGGCCTCATGGAGCTTAGTTTCTTGGGAAAGACTGGCACCAAACAAATATACAAGTATATGTATAATTACAAACTGTGATGTGTACACTGAAGGAAAAGAACAGGGTGCAGTGAGAGACTAATGAGGTCAGGGGAAGCAGCTTCCTTGTGTAGCCCAGCTGACCCTGACCCATCCCTAATTTAAACCCCGAAAGCCTTACTGAGTGAACCACTCACTCAGATATGTACCCGGCATCCTTTTAGGCGCCAAGCCCTGTGTAATAATAATACCAAGTACCACTGACTGAGCAATTACTATATGCCAGGCACTGTGCTGTCTGTGCACTTTCTATATATCCTCGCATTTGATCCTTAAAATGACTCCGTGAGAGAAGTACTGTTATTATTCCCATTGTAGAGATGAGGTGACTGAGTCACAGAGTGGGTCAGTTATTTTCCGAAGGTCATTCACTTAGTCAGTGACAAAGCTGGGACTCAAACTCCGGCCGTCTGAATCCTGAGCTCACCCACGTAACCACAATACTGTACTCTGTAAGATGTGTGTGTGTGTGTGTGTGTGTTTGGGGAAAGTGCACAGTTGAAGAGATGGGTCCAGCTGGGGAGTCCGCGCTGCATGCATTGACCGTATCTTGCCATAGCCCTGTCCTCTCCTTGGTGCACAGGGGGACGGGAGGGAAATCCAGTCTGCTGAAGTATGTGGGGGCACGGGTGATGGGGTTCACAAGATGCAGCGACAGTATTTGAGCTGGATCTTAGCGAATTTCAAACTTGTCTGTGGAGAAGGGGAAGAGAGTGAGAGGCCTTGACAACAGCCTGTTCAAAGGCACAGACGTGGAAAGAACACGGAGTGTTTGAAGCACGGGCAGTCCGCTCTTGACCCCGCTCAGGGGCCAGGGCTAGGGCCGGGGCAGGGGAGGGGGACGCTGGGGACGGGTGCCGTCTTGTCTTCTTCCTTCCATGTTTGGAAATACATATTCTCTTTTCCCAGGGAAGGTGTCCATTTCTTCATTTTGGAGGCAAAGCCGGGCATTGAAGATGCACGGAGACAGGGGGTCACATGCTACCCCTCTGCTTTCCAGAGAGTGAAAGATGGTCATTGCAGGAAGCACGATAAAACAGCTGAAGGCACATTCAGTCTTCTACATAAATTACAAGAGATGAGTTATGGTTCTGTTTTTTTCTGGGACAGTCTAGTCTAAACATCGAAAATTTATCCTCAAGCTAGAAAATGAAATCTTACCAGTCGCAAACTATCTATGCTCTCCTTCAGTTCTTGCAGATCCTTTCAGTGACTCTATCCTAAACAACCGACACAATTTTTGTTCACAGAACCATTCCAGATTTTCGGGAATCTACTATCTGGTATCCCCCCAGAGTCCCTGGAAGAGTTCTGAACACAGACTAGGTGCCTCAATTTCCTCATCTGCTATTACTGTGGTAATAGCCCCTACCTCAGAGAGTCGGTGGGAGGATTAAATGAGATATTGGATGGAAATAAAGTTCTTAGCAAAGAGCCTGGCACACTGTAAGCCCCTCCCCCCCATGAATGTTACTATCATCTTGAGATTTGTTGATTGTGTGTGGGCTTTTCATCTTGCTTTGTTTTGGTTTCGTAACAGTAAGCTGGGAAAAGAGGTATTTGATGGGGGCAAAGGAGTCTTTATGTTCCCGACACTCCTAAACACAGACAACATCTAAGGTCAACCCCCCTGGGGTTATTTTGACCATTATGAACTTAAGAAAAGTTTCTAACCAGTCACCCAAACAAGCCCCATTTCCCTTGGCTTGCTTCTTAATCCAGGGCAAGCAGAAATACCACCTCCTGCCCCAGATCATCAGCTTATTTCTCTGTGGAAATCAACCTGCAACTGAATCTGTCACAACTTGTTGCCTCCTGCCCCTTTTTTCTTGGTCTCTGGGAAGTATCCCACTGACTCCCAAGCCTGGTCTCAGCGTTAACCCCCTCCTGGCTGCCCTTCTAGGTTGATACACCTCATTGGCTATGGTTCTATAAACCATAAGATGGCCACGTTAGAAAAACCCATAAAGGGGACTTCCCTAGTGGTGCAGTGGTTAAGAACCCGCCTGCCAATGCAGGGGACACGGGTTCAACCCCTGGTCTGGGAAGATCCCACATGCCGCGGAGCAACTAAGCCCGTGCACCACAACTACTGAGCCCGTGTGCCTAGAGCCCGTGCACCGAAACAAAGAGTAGCCCTCAGGAATGAAGCCTGATTTTGGCACGTGCTCATCATGCCTCCTCCTTTTCACTGGAGTATTTTGGCATCCAGTAAACACTGCTCTGGAGAGAGATTGTGCAGCCGGGGGAAGAAGATAGCCTGAGGAGCCATCTTGTCCTTCTAGGTGCCTTGCACTTGGCAGGCACTCAGTAAACATTTGCTGAGCTGAATTTCATATAGCTATATTTCATATAGCTCTGAGGGGAAATATTCATTGCAGTGTGGATGAGGATGTATGCTGACTAGGCATTGAAAACACCCTTGATAGCACATTCAAAATGGGGAGGTGAATGAAATGTCAGCCAGATGTTGAGGAAAAACATGTTCATGCCTAGAATCCCGGGGAGGTGGGGTGAGCACAGTTTATCCCTATGGCAAGGTTCCTCTGCAGTATTGCCAAGGCCAATGAAACCTTAAGTTACTTGAAATGTACACACTAATCACTTTCATGGGGTTCCTTGGGCTTTGTTTTTGTTTTGGTAGGTTTCGTTTAAGCCTTTTTTTTTTCCCAGTAGCCTCATAATCAGAGAAAACAGTCCTCCACCCACCTTTATCCCATCCCTAGGGTTTCTTAGTTTTAGCAAGGGAGCATTTAGAAAACATAAAAGCAACGGCTAAATATTAATATAGTATACCAACTCTTAAGAGCAATTTGACAGTGAAAATCCAGTTACCCCTCAGTGTGTATACATATTTATGGGCTTCGTATGTGACGTGAATACAGACGTCTATCTGGTCTTTTTTTTTTTGGCTGCACTGGGTCTTAGTTGCAGCTCGCCAGATCTTCATTGCGGCACGTGGGATCTTAGTTCCCTGACCAGGGATCGAACCAGGGTCCCCTGCATTGGGAGCATGGAGTCTTAACCACTGGACCACCAGGGTTAAGATCATTTCTTTGAAATAACAGCTTGATTGAGAAATAATTCACCTCTCGTAATGTTCATTCCTTTAAAGTATATAATTCAGTGGGTTTTGGTATATTCAGAGTTGTTCAACCATCACCACTATCTAATTCCAGAACATTTTATCACTCCAAAAGGAAATCCTGTACCCATGGGCAGTCACTCTCTATTCCCTCCTCCCCCAGCCCCTGGCAACCACTAATCTACTTTCCATCTCGATGGATTTGCCTATTCTGGACCTTTCATACAAATGGAATCAGACAATATGTGCCCTTTCTGGTCTCATGTCACGTCCCTGTAATGTGCCTCTGAGCACTTTTATCCACATCATCCTCTAGGCAACAAGCCCAAGAGAAGATGCCACGCAGGCCATCACAACGGGGGAGTTAGGAATGTACCTAGAGTAATGAGGACTTGAAAAGTTGGTATCATGAAGAGCATCGCTCTCTTTCCCAATCCAGAGAGACCAGGGATGATGGAACCATGGGGCTGCCCCCAGGCCAGTGCTCACCGGGCAGTGTGGTGTAGCTGAGCCCTTCCAAATCCTTCTCCACAAACTGTCAGGATGCAGCCCCAGGTCTATCCCTCACCTAATTCAGACTATGAGGCAAACAGAGCTGCTCAGAACCTTTGTTACCAGGCAGCACAAAGGAACGCAAACCTAAAATATGATTGATGGTAAAAGCATCATGTTCCTCATCTTCGTCACCATGGCAATCCAGACAGCCCCTAATATCAAATCACCATTTAATGACACATGTTCTGCTTCTCCCTCTCTCCTTTTAGGCAGATTTCTTCTGCTCAATACATTGGAGGATCAGAAAACCGTGGAACTGGCCCAGTGTGATCTGCCCTATCTCAGCGTCCCCTAAGGCTCAGCAACCTTTCCAGTTGTATTCCTTTCATTTACAGGAATCAGTCTCAAGCTACCTACTTCAGTAGAAGGTTTTGCTTCAGTTTTGTGTCTTGCTGTCCCAAGGACACAGCTGGCACGTACCACCCTATTTTTCCCCTCCAGACTGAGCCCCCTTCCTTCTTCTTTTAAAGGCAGTATCACAGGTCCCCTGGCTGGAAGCCCTTTGGTCACCCTTAACTCATCCCTTTCCTCTATACCCACCAAGGCACCAGGCCTCAGAATCTGTCACCTTGATGACAGTCTTGACTGGACTCTCTGCCTCTAGTCCTGCCTCTTTCCACACCAGCCTCCACACTGCTCTTAAATGACCCCCGTTGAACATTAATTTTACCATGTCATGCTTGTGCTCATAATCTGTTAAAGATCCTCCACCCCATTTCCTGCCCTAGTGGTCAACTGGAAAGCTCAACCCCGTGGATTCAGCGTCAGCTTCCACATGCAGGTAAGGCCCCCATCTGGTCTCTCCCGCGGCCCTGTGCCTGCTCACATCCCTTAGAGCTCATGAACTTGACTGTCAGTACTTCTTACACACACACACACACACACACACACACTCATACATATACACACAGTCCTTGTGGGCCCAAGTTTCATGTAGATACTCCTACAAATAAGTACAATCAATCCACTTTTTGAGTATCCATTGCATGCCAAGTGCTGCATCTTCACCATCTCATCTAATCCTCTAAACAAGCCCATGGTAGCAAATGATTATCCTTATATTACAGAGAAAGAAACTGGGCCTCTGAGAGGTTAAGAGAATTGATCAAGCACCAAACCTGGCATTCGAGCCTAGATCTTTTCTGACTCCAAAGACATTTAATCACCAAGTTACTGAAGACCAACAATACTGTGGTCAAACTTCTCTTCCTAGCATTCGAGGCTTTCCAGAAACCAGTCCCACGAATCTCCAGTGCACCCCATCTGCTCTAGCCATTTATTTTGGATGGGTAGTCTTGTGTCCCCAACTAACAAAGAAGTTCCCTCGGATCAGGACAAAGGCTTTACTCATCTTGGGGTCCTTCACAGGGCCTAGAGCAGGGTACAAAGCATTAGTTCTTGTGGAAGAGAATCGAAGTGCTTAAAATGCAGTCCAAGCAGTAGCAAGCCATGCAGAGCGGTGCTTTGCAAAGGAAAGACTTGTTTTGTGACCTCTGATTACGAGTGAAGAGCAAGCCCTTCCGTGTTTGCAGGAACAAACTAGAAATGCTGGGAAAAAATTCCCAATCTGAACTTGGAGAGGAGGTAATAAAGAATGAAGCAAAGTGTCAATGGAAGGACATAGAAGAAACTGGTCCTAGTGCTTGCCTCAGGTGAGGGACCCTGAGTGGGACAGACGTGGGAGGGAGGCTTCTCCCTGGATGCCCTTTTGTACCTTTTGAGTTTTCAACCATAGAAATACCCTCACAATTTCATAAGCAAATGAAAATGTAAATTTTTTAAAAAGAAAAACTGCATCACTGAGTGAGATACAGGGTGGTATTTCAGCTCTTGTCTTGAAATAGTTTCATTTACTGCACTCTGTGAAACAGAGCCCTTATCTGGCTCCAGGGTCTGAGGCCAGTATCCTAAGGTGAAGGTATATGTCCCAAACATTCCAGGGCATCACAGTATCCAACTGCTTCCCCCAACTTGACCACAGTCTTTGTTTATCCTTCAGGGCCACTAGAGCACAGAAGTCAGCATGTGGTGGAAATATACATACACAGGCAGGAATCTGATGAGATACCCAATGAATCTTCAGGGAGATGGATTCTTTTGTCGCCTTCAGAGGTACCTCCAAGCCCTAGGAGCTAGAGCTCCTTGGGTACAACTACTTGTATTTGTCTGGGCCTGAGCAGGAGCCTCGTGTCTAGGATAATAGTTACTGAATGATCTGAACATGGCAAAGGGAAGAGAGAAATGCAGATCAGGCCTTTGTTCTCACTTAGCCACAATCCTTGGAAGGTTCCCCGAGAAAATGCTCACTGGGCTGAGAGGTGAGATGGAGCAGGAGAGCCAAGTCAATTTTTCTGTTCCTCTTGCCTGATAAAACAAAGGATGTTCTTGGTTTGAGAAAGCCTGAGATGCATCAGTTAAAGAGTTAAAGTAAGTGACATCATAAAGTGATGCAAGACGCATTTTGATCTTGGGGTTATTACATTGCCCCTGTGGGGTAAATAGAAGTTACTTTAACAGGGATTCAGAGCCCCCACCAAACCCTTTTTTTTCCTCCCCTCACCCCTCAAGCCCTATATATACGTTTTCTAAGTTCCTTTGGTACTGCGACCAACTTCAAGTGTGTAGCATCCTTTCACCCTTGTAACTTACTCCTTGTATCTTACTTTGCACAAATCTGAAGTCATGGAAGATAGCCTAGGCATCATCATCTGTCTCCAGACATAGTGATACCTAGAAAATCAATGGATTTTGCATCCTGGAAACAACTCAAATGGCTAAAACCCAAATGGCTAAGGACTGGAAGTACAAATCAATGAGATCAAAAGTGGGCTGAAGGACACGAAACTAAGAGAGAGAGAATCATTCTTTCATGATCAAATGCTAGGTGAATAGCTAGCTATGGCCTTCCTGTCTGCCTACTGTCTTTAAAAAAATTGTGGTAAAATGCACAACATAAAATTTACCATCTTGACCATTTTTAAGTGCATAGTTCAGTGGTATTAAATACATTCACACTGTTGTGCAACCATCGCCACCATTTATCCCCAGAACTCTTTTCATCTTGTAAAACTGAAACTCTATAGCCATTAAGCAATAACTCCCAATTCTCCCCTTCCCCAAGTCCCTGACAACCACCATTCTATTTTCTTTCTTTATGAATTTGACTACTCTAAGTACCTCATATAAGTGGAATCATACAGTATTTCTCTTTTTATGATTGGCTTATTTCACTTAGTATAATGTTCTCAAGGTTTATCCATGTTGTAGCACCTTTCAGAATTTCCTTTTTTAAAAAAAGTTTGAAAGATATTCCATTGTATGTATATACCACAATTTTCTTATCCCTTCATCCATCAATGGACATATGGGTTGTTTCCACGTTTTAGCTATTGTGAATATGCTGCCATGAACGTGGGTATACAAGTATCTCTTCAAGATCCTGCTTTCAATTATTTTGGGTATATACCAAAAGTAGAATTGCTGGATCATATGGTAGTTCTTATTTTTAATTTTTTGAGGAACTATCGTACTGTTTCCCACAGTGACTGTACCATTTTACATTCCCACCAACAGTGCACAAGGGATCCAATTTCTCCACATCCTCACCAAAACTGCTTTCTGTGGTTTGTTTTGTTTTGTTTTGTTTTGTTTTTGATGATAGCCATTCTGACAGGTGTAAGGTGCTATCTCATTGTGGTTCTGATTTGCGTTTCCCTGATGATTAGTGACGTTGAGCATCTTTTCATGTGCCTGTTGGCCATCTGTATGTCTTCTTTGGAAAAATGTCTGTTTAGATCTTCTGCCCATTTTTGAACTGGGTTTCTTTTTGTTGAGTTTTAGGAGTTCTCTATATATTCTGGATATTAACCCCTTATCAGATATATGATCTGCAAAGATTTTCTCCCATTCTGTGGGTTTCCTTTTTACTCTATTGATAGTGTCTTTTGATGCACAAAATTTTTTAAATTTCATGAAACCCAGTTTGTCTTTTTTTTTTCTTTTATTATCTGTGCCTTTGGTGTCATATCCAAGAAATCATTGCCAAATCCAATGTGATGAAACATTTGTCTTATGCTTTCTTCTAAGAGTCTTATTGTTTTAGGTCTTACATTTAGGTCCTTGATCTGTTTTGAGTTAATTTTTGGATATGGTGCTAGGTAAGCACCAACTTCATTCTTTTGCAGGTGGATACCCAGTTTCCCAGCACTATTCAGCACTATTAGTTGAAAGATTGTCCTTTCCCCCATTGAATGGTTTTGGCACCCTTGTCAAAAACCCTATATGCAAGGGTTTATTTTTGAACTCTCTATTTTATTCCATTAGTGTTTATGCCAATACCACACTGTTTTAATTACTGTAACTTTTTAATATGTTTTGAAATCAGGAAGTATGTCTTCCAGTTTTGTTTTTCTTTCTCAAGATTGTTTTAGCTATTTGGAGTCCCTTAAGACTCTGCCTATTGTCTTTTGTCATTGGATATAACATCTTGGCTACTCAAGAAGATGGAGAGGAGAATGCCTTGGGGGGTTAGAGAGAAAGGAAGCTTTCTGCCCCCTGAAGGGGAAGAGGGACATACAGGTTGCCACTTCCTCTAATCCAGAAGATCTTAGAGTGGGGCCCAAGGATTACTCCTTAGGTAGTTGCAAACACCCCAAAACTGAAGGCATAACTCTGGGTCCATCCCAGGGGCATTTTTTTTTCTGGGAAGAAATTCCAAAACTATTTTATCAAATTTTCAAAAGACTCTGGGACCCATTGATGGTTAAGAACCACTACCTTTGATTGCTTTCTCTTCTGGTCTCCATCTCCTCTTCCTGTACCTGGCTCCTTGGGAGCCCATATCTTTGTTCCAGCCATACTTTGGGAGGAGGAAGGGAGAGGAGGAGTGGAGAGATCTGGCTAAAAGTTGGGGTTCTCCATGCACCCCCTTACAATTTCTCACACTGTTGCCCCCACCTTGCTGCTCCCAGGGAAAACTTCAGTTGGGGGTGTGGGGCTAGGGGCTTGTGGGGCCCATGCTCAGAGAGGAGTAGAGGGCAGTGTGCTCCTTGGGGCTGGAACAAGCAAACAGTACATGCTAGGAGGAAATCGTGGCCCTTACTTGTGTTGCCCCAGGGAAGAAAGGAAGGAAGGTGCTATCTTTGATCCTTTGGCTTTGACTTTCCAGGCTACCTGCACCCCAGAGAACTGTGCTCAGATAAGCATGGGCATTGGGCTGGGCAGGACCATCCTGGGGTGGAGGCCCAGGCCAGGCCAGGCCAGTTGAGGAACATCTAGGTTTCCTTCATTCCCACCTGCCCTATGGGAGCTGCCAGCATTCTGAGGGCCTTCCCACCAGGCTCCTCCAGGCCCACAGAGTCAGGGGGCAGGCCTTAGGCAAAGCTGTAATAGGAACAATTATAATAGAAACTCCAGGGTAATGCTGTCCCTGCTTGTGCTCCCTTCCCCTAAGAGAGTCTCTTCCCTAAGAGAGTCAATACTCTCTTAGGGGCCAGCCAATCTCTACATCCTGCTCTGTGGGTGGAAAAGACTTAATCAGCTAAATGTATCTAATCCCAAGTGCTTCCTCCCAGGGAACATGGAGCTTTAGGTCAGTGAAACCATTATATTCTGCACTTGTGTGGGAGAGACTTGGGGTCAGGGAGTCCTTTTTCCTGGTGCCCTTAAATCAGATTTTCAACATCTTCTACTCAGTCCCCAGAGCAGTGGGTCTTAAGTGAGGGCTGCATTTCATTTCCCCAAATCTGGTTTAAAATGTTGATGCCTGAGACAAAATCAGCAAGGGTATAGAAGAATTCAACATCATCAACCAACTTGATCTAGTTGACATATATAGAACATTCCACCCACTCCTGCAAAATACACATTTTTTTTCTAGTGTACATAGAACATGCACCACGATGGGTTGTATCTCGTGTTATAAATAAACCTCAGTAAATTTTAAAGAATTTAAATCATACAGAGTAAGTTCCCTGATGACAATGGAATCAAACTAGAAATCAATAACAGAAAGATAAGAGGAAAATTTCTAAATACTTGGAAACTAAACAACAGATTTCTGAGTAATCCATGGGTCAGAGAATAAGATTCAAGGAAAATTAGAAAATATTTTGAACTGAATGAAAATGGAAGTACAACATACCAAAAATTGTGGGATGCAGCTAAAGCAGTGCTGAGAGGGGAACTTACAACAGCACATTCTTATATAAGAAAAGAAGAAAGGTCTCAAATCAATGATCTAATCTTCCTCCTCAAGAAACTACAAAAAGAAGAGCAAAATAACCCAAAGCAAGCGAAATAAGGAAATAAAAAATGAAATTGAAAAAAAACAACAGAAAAAAAGCAATGGCAACAAAAGCAGATTCTTTGAAAAGATCAATGAAAATGACAGACCTCTAGTAAGACTGACAAAGAAAAAGAAAGAAGACAAATTACTAATATCAGGAATGAAACGGGATACCAATACAGACACTGCAGACATCATAGGAATAATAAGGGAATACCTCCAAGAATTCTATCATAAATTTAACAATTCAGATGAAATGTTCCAGTTCCTTGAAAATCACAAACCACTCAAACTCACCCAAGAAGAATTAAATAGCCTGAATAGTTCTATAATTATTAAAGAAATTAAATTACTAATTTAAAACATTCCACCAAGAATAGCCCAGTCCCAGATGGCTTCCCTGGTGAATTCTACCAAACATTTAAAGGAGAAATAACACCAGTTCTACCTAATTTCTTTCAGAAAACAGAAGAGAAAGGAACACTTCTCAACTCATTTTATGAGGCCAGCATCGGCCTGTTAACAAAACCAGATAAAGATGGTCCAAAAATCAGTCAATCAAACCACAGACCGGTATTCCTCGTGAATATAGACACAACAATTTTTAATAACATATTAGTAAATAGAATTCAGCAACATAGAAAAAGAAGAATATGCCACAACCAAGTGGAGTTATCTGATAATGTAATGTAAGGCAGAATCTAATTTGAAAAGCAACCAATGTAATCCACCATACTAACAGTCTAAAGAAGAAAATATAGATGCCTGGGCCTCAAGTTCAGACCAAGTGAATCAGCACCTTTGAGGGCAGGAGCAGGCAATCTGCATTTTAACAAGTCTGCCAGGTGTTTCTTGGGGTGTTTCAAGACCTGCAACCCTTCAGGATAAAGAATGCCCCTCTTAGCTTGGCACACGAGGCCCTTTGTGAGCAGGTTCCTGCCTACCACTCTGCCCTCATCTCTTATGTCTTCCCTCCTAAAGCTGGGGAAATATCAGCAACCTGGGGTAACTACTGCCCTCCACACACAGACCATGCTATCTCAACCATCTGCTCTAGACCCCTCTCTGGCCTTAGCTTAGCCCAGCCCAGCCTAGCCTTTGTCTTGCTAATTCCCATTCTTTTTTCATAACAGCAATAAATGTCACCTTCTCTGGGGCCCCTTCCCTGGGCCAGGCACCCTTCTTGGGGATCCCACAGCCTCCTTGGGTTTTCCTCTCTCAGATCCCTGGTCAAACTGTATTGGGATTGTCTGTTCGTTGTCACCTTAGCCTTCTCTTTAACCCAGGGCCAACACATAGTAGGTGCCCAGTACTTAGCACTTAGCTGGGAGGCAAGGGTTCCCTCCTACAATTGTAGGGTAAAGGGAGTTAAGCAATGGTCACCTCTGAAAACCCCTCAAAAGCCAAGGGGCCGGTGACAGAGAGATGCCTGGGAACCCTCCTCCATTGCAGGAGGCTGAGTGGGGGTTTGTTCTGAGCCTCAGTCTTCCAGCTGTGCCTTGGTTTTATGTAGCCCTTTCACCTATGTGGAGGCAGCAGTAGGCCAGGGTCAAGACTACAGATGACTCTCCATTGTCTATTTTAAGTGAGTGGGGAGCGGAGGTGAAAGTGATTAGAAGTGCAAACCATTTAGCAAGACTCTGGGCTTAAAACATTGATTTTCAGCTGGATGATTTTGCCCCCCAGGAACATTTGCCAAAGTCTGGAGACAATTTTGAGTGTTACGTGAGGGCCGGGTGGGGAAGGGAGGTGCTACTGACATCTAGTGGGTAGAAAGCACGGATGCTGCTGAACATCCTATAATGCACGGGACAGACTTCCCCAACCCCCAGACAATTACCCAGCCCCAAATGTCTACAGTGCAAGTTTGAGAAACCGTGGCTTAGAGAGGACTGAGAGGCGGGGCTCAGCTCTGAATGGTGAAGAAATATCACCATCATTATCAAATTACTTGTCTGCCAAAATGGCCTGAATAACTGTTTTCATTCACAGGCCTTTGCCCCACAAATCAACTGAAGAACCCCGAAGGTAGTTGGTCTCACTGTTTCTGAATAATTAGTAGATGAAGGCCCCCTACAATAGTAAAAAGTCCAATTCATAGACTGTTTAAGAATAATTTATCTTCAAGTAAAACAGTAAACTTAACTAATGCCTAACAGGATATAACTAAGTAGAGGTTAACCTTGACCTTTGCTAATGAATAGGTAAGGTAATTAGTGCATAATTGCATGCAAATGATGCTCCTTCCAAACTAGTTGAACTGTCTCCAGCCATTTATATTCAGATGATTAATTTTCATAGCTTACTCATTTTTTTTTTTATAGTTGGGGCAAAGGTAAACTTCGGCTGTCTGTACTCATGTACTGTGAATTATGGCTCTTTCAATTAATGAGATTTTACTGTTTTTCAGAGGTCCAACCAAGGCTCCATTTTAATGTTAAGTGAAGAGTTTAAAATTAAGACCAAATCATGTAGGAAAGAACTATATGTGTGTGAGATACAATTATACGAACATTTATATATTTCTTTCTGTCCATCTAGCTATCACACGCACACACACACACACACACACACATGCACACACACACACACATTCAGCACTCTCCAGCAGCAAGAAGCAGTGCACACTATGGGGAACCATGGCCATCTCAAGAGGAGGTTGTTAGAAAATACCTACAGGATATGGGCTTGTGTTCTGTGATGTGGGGAGGGTTTAAGGAAGCCAGGGTTTGCTCTAGATTGGGTGCTGTTAGGAAGCAGGGCCACTTCTGTGACTGAATATTTCAAGAAATTTTATCTAGAAGGAGGGCAGACTAGAGAGATGCTAAAGCTATAATTGGTAAACAAGCAGCAGCCACTCATATTAGCCAGGAGAGGGAGATGTTGGGTCATTTCTGTGGTTTGGACAACGGTCATGTTTTGCCTGGGTTCAGACACGATTAAGGAGTGGTCATATTTCTGCCTTGGTCCATCACTGTCACAGAGCGGCCTTGTCTGATGTTACCGAGTCCAAGCTCACTCTGCTCGCTGCATGACAGGCCAATAAATCAGAGACGAGGTGTTGAGGCAGGGAATAGGACTCTATTTGAAAAGCCGGCAGAGCAAGAAGATGGCACACTACAGTCTCAAAATAACTTATCTTGTCGGGGTTTGGATGCCAGTTTCTTTTACAGCACAGAGAAGGGGAGGAGATGAGGAAGTAAAATAAAAAGCCCATAGGATTTGTAAATGCCCCCTGGAATGTCCAGCTTCCCGGAGGGGATGTGTTAATTTCTTGTTTCTTGCAGCCATCCACAGGGGAACAGGGTCCAGATGTTTCCCTGAACAAAGGAACTTTGGTTTAACATTCAGGCAGAGGGGCAGGGTCTCCCCAGGCAGGCCATTATGTATAGATAGTATCTTTTTAGTGAACAAAAGCAATGGGAGCAAAGGTTAAAGTAAAAGAAACTGATCCAACATGCAGCCAGATTTGGCTCCTCCCTGTTACAATGTTACTGTTCATGAAATTGTTTATATTCAACAGGAGAAAAGCAAAGCCTAGCTGTGAGTGCAAGGCCAGCTCCTGGGTGGTGGGGAATGCTTCTCCCTTTCTCCGTATATCATATCATTATATCATTATATCATATCATATATTGTAATCCTATATTTTTATATATGTATACATATATATGTGCATATATACATGTGTGTGTGTATATATATATATGTATATGTGTATATATAGAGAGAGAGCCCTCTATATCCATAGGTTCTCCATCCACAGATTCAACCAACTGTGGATGGAAAATATTCAGGGAAAATAATTCCAGAAAGTTCCAAAAGGAAAAACTTGAATTTGCCAGGCTCCAGGCAACTATTTACATAGTATTTACATTGTATTAGGTATTATCAGCAATCTAGAGATGATTTAAAGTATACAGGAGGATGTGCATAGGTTATATGCAAATACTATGACATCATATAAGGGACTTGAACATCCTTGGATTTTGGCATCCACAGCAGGTCCTGGAACCAATCCCCCGCAGGTACCAAGGGGCGACTGTATATGTATATATATCATATTCCCATAACCTAGCATCAACTAGTATTAACTTAGTGTTCTTCCTTCTGGTCAATTCTTCAGTGCCCAGGTTTTCATTTATTGGTTTTCTTTGCATAAAGACTTTAAGCCTGCTCTTTGGCTACTTTAGGAGACACTGATTTCTCCTCTGAGACATCCACAAAGTTAGGACACTCCACCACCATGATTCTTCAGGCCTGCCCTCTTCCCAGTATGGTCCTTCTCCCTTCCAACCCGACCATCTCTCTTATCTCCACAGCCACTGAAAGCTTTTTCGTACTTGAGATTCACTGTGAGAACACTTAGCACGCGCCCTCTCCTGGCAGCGGCGGGGAGGTGCATTTTGGCAGCTGAGGGGACCTAGCTGGTCCCTACCCCACACAGGAGAAAACGGCCCTAAACTAAAGGAAGGATGGAAGTTCAGGTTTAGCGAATTGTGGGGGGAGGCACCCTGAAATTACACCACTCATATTTTAGGCCACTTAGGTTTCTGGGTGAGGGTTGGGGGATGCCCGACTTGATGGAGCGGGAGGTTTGAAACCAAACATGTAACTGAATTGGGGTTCTGATCATCCCCTGGCTCTTTATCTGATCTCCAGCTTACAGCCTGTCTCCAGGGAATTGGGAGCCTAACAGCTGTGGATGTGCAAGTGCTGGCTGGGTCCCGAGGATGGAGGTGGGTCTGGAGAAGACTCCTTTGGACTCTTTCTCTGGAACGCCTTCCCTGACCCCTCCTATTATAGTCTCTTTCAAAGAAGTTCTTTGGGACCAGACTAGACCTGGGATCTTAACCGGGGTATATCAAGCTTCTTGGCCTCTCTGAAGCTGTTTCTACATCTTTATTTATTTATTTAGTTTCTACATCTTTAAAGAGATGCTAAAAATAGTATCCTCTTTGTAAGATTTGTTGTGAAAATGAGAGAAAATAAGAAGGGTGAGGCATGCGCCCTGAGCGGCTGAGATATCCACAAAGGCTGAGGAGGGAAGACTTCTCCCCCTTCTTACCTGTATCCTGCCTTCCCTTCTTCCCTCAACTGAGAGCTGGCAGAGTCTCCTCTGATCAAAATCTACTCCTAGGTAAGATTAGGGCTGTAACAGGGAGACTGGCCTTAAGCTGGAGGATGTAAACCCTGAGGGGGAAATACCGAGCATCAAGCGGTGGATGGGGGAGAACCGATGGGGAGGATTTGCCTCTCTATCAAAGCACTTAGCACAGTTGTAGTTAATTAGTTATTCATGAAAGGAATTAATCTCTGTCGCTTCCACTGATTAGACTCTAAGCTCCCGAGGAGAACGTGGCTATCCAGTTCACCCTTGCATCTCCAGTTCCCAGAGAAGTGTCAGCGCTTTGTGGCTGTTCAGCAGATTCTTCTTGAGTGCACGGATGGAGGAAAGTCGAACCAACTGGTCCTGAGTTACTGTGACTTTAAAAGACAGGGAGGGACTTTCTGGAGCAACTGGGAGGCAGGGATTACTGAATGACACACTGGCTGAACAGCTGGTTGTTCAAGGGGCCTCCTCACTGTAACCTCATCCTCCTCTTTCTTCCCTCTTCCAACCTTCCTTTACGGGTGAGAGGCCCTGAGAAGGGAGAAGGTTTTTATGAGGTGCTAGGGGCCCATGTCTGCAAAATGTTGGCAGTTTCTTCAGGACACTTAGATTTCAGGTTTGGCAGCACTAACTGGAAAGCATCCTAGGATCTTTAGGAGGTGGGGTGTGGCCTCGTGGTAAGAGAGGCCTCTTTTAAGTCCCCTATCCAAACAAGCCCCCCTGCCCCTCTCTCCTCCACTAGGCTGTAAGCTCCAGAAGGGCAGAGAGCCTGCCCTGTTCACCACTGTGCTTCCAGGGCCCAGCATGTGATAGGCGCAGCATAAATATTTATTAAGTGAAGGAATGGGTAAAGAGTGAATGAATAAAGGAACGAATGAATGGTTAGGTGAATTTCTGAAGGTCCAACGAGTTGCCTGGAAGCCAAAACTGACTGGCCTAATTATATGCTCTTGTCCTCATGTCTCCCCTGGGAGCTCTGCCCTGTCCCCTCATCCCAGACCGAGAGCAACCAGAGGGCAGGAGCAGTGGCCTGCGGGCACAGCCTGGGGCCAGACCCAAGGCCGTCCTCAGGAAGGGCTGGCCCAGTGACTTGCTAACAGTTCAAGAGTCCTTGCTGCAGCTCCCCCTGCCCCTAATCCCCCATTCAAACCTTCCTGGCCCCCGAGCTGCTCGGCTTTCCAAGTTGGCAATCTGCAAATGGATGAACTAATCCCAGAACATAGCTTCCGGTTCTCCGCCTCCCAAGCAGCACGTGCACTTTCATATTTCAGTTTTATCATCGGAGACCTGGTGAGGCACTGTGGGGAGAGCCCGGCGGGGGGGTGGGGCACTGCCACCTCCCCCCAAGGACACTGGGCCTTTGGGGACAGATAAGAGGAAAACACCCTCCCCACCTCACCCCAGCTGTCGCCACCGGAAGAGGCGCCTGGAGAGCCACCTGTGGGAGACACCCTCTTGGGAGAGACCCAAACCCCAGACTGGTTTCTCTGCCTTTAAATAGGTCACTGAAAGCTCAGAGCTGGGAGAAAGGGAAGCCGCCTCCCTGGGCAGCACCCCGCAGAGACTGCCAGGCCCACTGTGACAGCAGCTCCTGCAGATCAGAAGTTGTGGGGAAGGGCCTGGGGAGGCTGGCCACAATTCCCTCAGGAGAGGCTCCAGGCCGGGGTGGCGCGGGGCTGCGTTTCCCTTGCCTTAGCTTTTCCATTTGGATGCCATCCATGCTGTGGGAAATGCTTGGCCCGGGAGTCTGGCCCCAGCTGTGCCACTGACTCATTCGCTGTGTGAACCTTGGGCAGGTCTCAGCCCTGTCTTGCTTTAGGATTTGTAAATGTGGAGTGAGGATGCCCCCTGCCAGGCCTGCTTCAGGATGGTGATGGGGAGCGGAGGTGATAACGGAGAGGAAAGTTCTTAGTCAAAGTGAGAAGCTTTTCTTCTCTCCCATCATCTCTGGTTCCCCAAACTGGCAGCTGGCCTGTTCCATGGGCCCGGGCTCTCCATCCCATGGCATCTCGGAGTGGAGTTTTGCCCAGGGCAGGGAGCTCTCTCCGTGGGATGCTACGAAGGGCCCTTCAAAGTCTCACCACTGTCCTGCTGGGCTCTGAACCTCCCTTCTCCCCCGCTGGCGCTAACCCCTGGCTTTACACCTCTGCCATTAACAGCGTTAATAAGCACTGACTAAACACCTCCTGGGGCAGTGACTCAGGCTAAGTCATGGTCATACAAGAAGACCTAGGACACAGTCCCCTCCTCCAATCAGTAGCAATGAGGACTGGAAAGGAGGGAGAGAGAGAGGAAGACCTTCCGTTTTGTGTACTGCTTTACAACTTATCCAGTGCTTTCACACTTCCATTTAAACTTCAAAAATTATTTACAAGGATGAAATGGAATCTCAGAGAGGCTAAGCAATTTGTCCAAGGTCACAAAGCATATTAAGACCAGGCCTCAAGGTGTCCTGATTTTAAATTCAAGGCCGTTCTATAAAAAGTTGCCCTTCTATGATCTCCAGAAGCCCTTGTTGAGATGTAATGGGAGATGGGGATAATTTCAGTACCCTGACTACCCACTAACACCTCAGGGTGGATTACTGTAGCAGGGTCCAAGAGAAGGGGACAAACAGAGGAACAGAAGGGTCTTTTCTTTTTAAATTAAACTTTTTATTTTGAGCTAGGTTGACATGCACTTGTAGGAAATAATACAGAGAGATCCCATGTACCCTTTAGCCAGTTTCTCCCGATGGGAACATCTTGAAAAACGATAGCATAATGTCACAACCAGGGTATTAACATTAATACAGTCAAGATGCAGGCTATTTCCATCACCACAAGGATCCCTCATGTTGCCCTTTTACAGCCACACCAACTTCTGTCCCCCCACCCCCGCCAACCCCTTCCTCAATCCCTGGCAACCACTTATCTGTTCTCCCTTTCTATAATTCTGTCATTTCAAGAATGTTATCTGAATAAAATTATACAGATGTGTAACCCTTAGGGATTGACTTTTTTCACTCAGCATGACTCCCTGGAGATTCATCCAAGTTGTTGGCATGTATCAGGACCCGATTCTTTCTGTGGCTATGGATTGTCAGTTTGCTTAACCATTCACCTGCTGGAGGACATCTGGGCTGATTCCAGTTTTTGGCTATTATGAACAAAGCTACTATCAACATTCATATACAAGTGTTTGTGTGACCATGTTTTCATCTTTCCGGGATAGATGGCACAAGAGTGTAATCTCTGGATCATACAGTAGTTGCATGTTTATTTTTTTAAGAGACTGCCAAACTGCTTCCCAGAGTAGCCAAACCAGTTTACAGCCTTACCAGCAACATATGAATGACTCAGTTTCTCTAGATCCTCACCAACTCTTGGCGTTGCCACTATTTTCTTTCATTTTAAACTTTCTGTTAGGTACGTCATTGTGATTTTAGTTTTCATTTCCCTAATGGCTAGTGATATTGAGCACGTTTTCATGTACTTATTGGCCATCTGTATATCCTTTCTGGTGAAATAACTGTTCATGTCATTTTGGCATTTTCTAATTGGATTGTTTGTTTTTCTGAGGTTGAGTTTGAGAGTTCTTTCTATATTCTAGATACTAGTCCTTTGTTGGACATGTGCTTTGCAAATATTTTCTCTCTCTAGTTGTTTTTTCATCCTTTTAACAGGGTCTTTCACAGAGTAAAAGTTTTTACTTTGATGAAGTCCATCTTACCCATTTTTTAAAAAATTAATTAATTAATTTATTTATTTTTGGCTGTGTTGGGTCTTCGTTTCTGTGCGAGGGCTTTCTCTAGTTGTGGCAAGCGGGGGCCACTCTTCATCACGGTGCGCGGGCCTCTCACTATCGCGGCCTCTCTTGTTGCGGAGCACAGGCTCCAGACGCGCAGGCTCAGTAGTTGTGGCTCACGGGCCCAGTTGCTCCGCGGCATGTGGGATCTTCCCAGACCAGGGCTCGAACCCGTGTCCCCTGCATTAACAGGCAGATTCTCACCCACTGCGCCACGAGGGAAGCCCCTTATCCATTTTTTTTTTAATGGATCATGCTTTTGGTGTCAAGTCTAAGAACTTTTGCCTCACCCTAGATCCTAAAGATTTTCTTCTACATTTTTTGCCTAAAAGTTTTTTTACATTTTATTCTTAAATCCATCATCTATTTTGAGTTAATTTTTTTTGGTCTATGGATGCCTACTTGCTCCAGCATCATTTGCACCTTTATCAACAATCAGTTGGGTGTGTTTGTGTATCTAGTTCTGGGTTCTCTGTTTTGTTCATTAATCTATGTGTCTATCACTCTGATTCCACCCACTTGTTATTTTTCAACATTGTTTTATCTATTCTAGTTTCTCTGCCTTTCCATATGCAGTTTTGAATAAACTTGCTGGGTTTTGCATTAAACGTATACATAAGTTGGAGGAGAAACGACATTTTTACTATGCTGAATCTTTTAATTCATGAACATCCCTATGTCTCTCCATTTATTTAGATCTTCGATTTCTTTCATCAGTGTTTTGAAATTTTCAGCAAACAGGTGTTGTATATATTTTGTTAGATTTATACTTAAATATTTAAAATTTTTGAGGGATTGTAAATGGTATTGTATTTTTAAAATTTTGTGTCCACGCATTCATTGCTAACATATAGGAGTATAATCGATTTTTCTATGTTGTATCTTGTGACCTTGCTAAACTCACTTATTAGTTCTAGATTTGTTGTAGCTTGCTTGGGATTTTCTATTTATACAACCATGTCATCTGCAAATAGGGACAATTTTATTTCTTCCTTTTGCATCTGTGTGCCTTCCCATGTGGCGGCACCTCATTACTGCTGGGCAGCAGTGAAATTGCTCATTTTCCACTAGGCCTCCTCTGAGGCCATCCTGGTGGGAGGGTGGAAGTGTGGGATCCCCACTAGGCCTTTGGTGCCTTTAATGGGGATGGGGCCACAGTTTTTCTGTGGTGTCTGGCTGGAGTAGAGTATTTATTTAAAATTTGTTTTCTATCTTATGGCCTCTCCTTTTCCTGGTTCTTTGGCTAGGGAGAGCAGGCTTTTCCTGGGGCTTTTTTGGGACTGCGTCTCTTGTCCTTTCTCAGTTGTTGGCTTCTTCAGCCCAAGTCTGAGATATGTGAGGCAAAAAGAAAGCCCAGGGAACTCCCCACCATTGTTGTTCTTCGTGTCCTAAGGCCTCTAGTCCGTCTTCTTCTACATAATGTCCAGTGTTCTTATTTGTATTTAGCGGGAGGAATGGGGAAAAGTACATCCACTCCATCTTCCTGGAAGCAGAAGTCTCCACAGGAAGGTTTTGTTTGGTAAAGGAGGCCGGAGAGAGAGAAAGATATCTGGAATTCAGATTTTATAGCTCTGCCTAGGTATTGTGGGCCTGCCTCTAGGCCAGGTACCATCATGGGTCCAGGTTAAAGTCATCCCAATGGTCCTGGTTGCCTGAGGTAAGAGGCATTGAGAAGGATGCATAAAAGGGCAGGTGGGAGGCCCCCAAACATGGCCCAGACCCAAGTTATCCAAATGGATCGTGCCAAGGCTTCAGAAGTTCTGGGCAGGCCCCACAGCAGCCTTGACCAGGATGCCTGAGTGAATCGGCCAGACTCCCAGCAGCCTGTAGGTGGCACCTGGCATCAAGGAATTCAGATGTGGGCCTTCCAGGGAGTCCAGTGACTGTGGCCATGACTGGTTGGTCCCAAGTGTGAGCTCAGCTGATTCAACCAGTTCTCCTTCCTCTAAGCCCACAGGGCCCTGCAGTGAGACTGAGCTCCTACCTCAAAATGCAGAGACTACCCTGGACATGGCTGCTCAGAAAGTGGGAGCTTCTCATGAAGCATTCTTGGGTAACTAGTGGGCAGGAAGCAAGAGCTTTTTATTTAGGTTTTTATGAAGGTTTGTTTAAGAAAAACTCTGGTTCATTGAAAATTAACTCATCAAGCACCAGGAGCTTTCTGGTGTGGCCGCCCTTCATTCATTCATCAGCTATCGTTGTGTACCAGGCACAATTCTAGGCACCATGGACAGAAAGCAGACAAAATCACTTCTCCCAAGGAACTTTCCAGTGGAATTATTTTTTGAAATCTTTCCCTTCTCAGTGAATAACACTTAGCACGTGTCTGCCGAGTGGGGTGATGCTGCAGGCCTCGAGGTCAGCGTTCTGAATGACAGTGGAGTCTGGGGGTTCTCAACTGGGCCTGCACCTCTGACCCACCTGGCAGGGGGCTCTTGTTAAAAATGCAGCTTCCTGGCCCTTTTCTAAGATCTACTGAAAATGACTCTCTGGGCCTTCCGTCTGTCTGTCCTTCAGTGACAGACAGACGGAAGTGAATCAAGCACTTTCCTATCTCAGCATGGTCTCTGTATGTGCTCTTCCTTCTGACATAACACCCTCCCCATGGCCGACTCCTTCTGTTCACTCAGGCCTCAGTTAAATGTCACCCTCTCAGAGAGGCCTGCCCTGATCACCATCTCTAAAATCACACCCCATGCTAGTTTTTCCATATCACATCCATAGTGTATCTATCTTATAGCACTCATGGATGTTTGCAATTACCTTTTTTCTTTCTTGCCTATCTCATCCACTAAATTGTAAATTCTTTGTGAACAGGGATTCTGTGTTGTTCACTATTGGATCCCTAGTGCCTATAACAGTGCCTGGCACGTAGTAGTATTCCGTGAATATTAGCTGACTATCCAACTGAGTGAATGGGGGCAAGCTTGGGACGCTGCCTGTTGAACAAGTGTCCCAGGTGATTTCGGTGCCACTAAAATTTGACAGCCAATGGCCAAGAACAGAGAGAGAGAGACAGAGAGACCTGGGAGACTGGGCTGCATGTGGATGTGCTCTAAATGCTCCCCACTTCAAAAATTTCCCCACTGTCTTCTGATTTGGCCCATTTCCCTATAAGGGGCTAGGGCAAGCCAGGACAAAATTGCTGATTATTTGAAGTCTCTGGTCAAGACAGTTTTAATTCACTGAGGCTCAGGTCTAGCTCCAAGGGAATTGAAATATTTTATACTTCAGTCTGAGAGTTTGTTATAGCACATCTATGCCTTTCCAATCCATTCCTGACTTACACTCATAACAGAACCAGTGTGATCTCCCTGTGTGCACTACAGTCGGCAGTAGAGACTTGGGCATCAGAGAGAAGCTAATCTAGAATTGTTTTTTTTTAAAGAAATTGCTTTATTTTTATTCCCCCTCTGCAGTTTTATTGAGATATAGTTGATATACAGCACTGTATAAGCTTAAGGTGCCCAGCACATAATGATGTGACTTGCATACATCATGAAATGATTATCACAGTAAGTTTAGTGAACAACCACCATCTTATACAGATACAAAATTACAGAAATAGAAGAAAAATGTTTTCCTTGTAATGAGAACTCAGGATTTACTCTCTTAACTTTCATATGTAACATACAGCAGTGTTAGTTATATTTATTATGTTGTACATTACATCCCTAGTAAGTATTTTTCTTATGACTGGAAGCTTGGACCTTTTGACCCCCTTCATTCAGTTCCCCTCCCCAAACCCTGCCTCTGGTAGCCACAAATCTGATCTCTTTTTCTATGAGTTTACTTGTTTGTTTTCAAAGTATAATTGACCTACAGCACTATGTTAGTTCCTGGTACACAACATAGTGATTTGATATTTCTGTATATTTCAAAATGATCATCATGAGAAGTCTAGTTGACTTCTGTCACCCTACAAAGATATTACATAATTATTGACTAGATTCCCCACACTGTACATTTCATACCTGTGATAGAATTATTGGGTTTTTTTTTTTTACAAATTCGTCTTTTTTTAAAAAAATAATTAATTAATTAATTTGTTTTTGGCTGTGTTGGGTCTGCATTGCTGCGCGCGGGCTTTCTCTAGTTGTGGAGAGTGGGGGCTATTCTTCGTTGCAGTGCACGGGCTTCTCATTGCAGTGGCTTCTCTGTTGCGGAGCACGGGCTCTAGAGCGCAGGCTCAGTAGTTGTGATGCACGGGCTTAGTTGCTCCGCGGCATGTGGGATCTTCCCGGACCAGGCCTCGAACCCGTGTCCCCTGCATTGGCAGGCGGATTCTTAACCACTGTGCCACCAGGGAAGTCCAGAATTATTGTTTTTAAAATTTATCATAGTGATCTGCAAAGCAGACGAATCCCATCTGCCTAAGGAAAAATGGACTTGGCTGCATTTCTTGCCCAGCTGTGTGCCTTCCCTCATGCTCCCCACATTTATAGCTGGATCCAGATTGCCCAGAGGAATCTGCTGCTTCGCTAACATGTGGGTTTCTTGTTCCGCTCCACAGTGTGGCTACTGCTTTGGCATCTGGCATCAGGCTCAGGGTAGAGAGGCAGGGATAGAAAAGGGGATCCAGAGACAACGGACTGTATGGCGGGCAGTAAGCTGGTGGCCGAGTGGCTCCTCAAAAGGCAGAGAGCCCTGCTCTGTTGCCACAGGGGTCAGATGGCTGGGGTGCTGAGCGCCTGCTGTAGCACCCTCTGTAAGTGCAGCCCAGAGTGCATATGCCACCATCTCCCATTTGTGGTTTCTCACAACCGAGCCTTTTCATCAAAGATGGCTAGAGCCTGCCCCTGAAACCCTGGGTCCTGGGCAGAACAATGGAAGTGGGAGAACAACGGGGCCAGTGTCACCCAGAAGGGCTATTGTTGCAGAGATAGTAATAGGCTCTTTGGGCTCTGAGTCCCACACAGTTTGTCATCTGTTGACCCCTGCTCACCAGGCCCCGAAAGCCTGTGGCTCTTTGCCGATGTGGTCTCCAGGGTCCCAGAGGAACATGGCTGTGACTAATGGCAGTGACTGTGGCAGTGGGGTCTGTTTTGTTGTGTAGCTGGACCTGCCCTGAGCTTGCTAGTTACTCTTTCCTTATGGTCTTTGCTACATTTCCTAAAGCAGGGTTTGTTTTTATTTTTAAAAATTCATCCAAGAGACCCTCAGGATTCTATGTAGGGAAAATCAGATGCCCCATGTTGCTTATTTCCTAGGAGTTGCAGAGGTTTCTTTCAGTCTTGTTTGTTAAGCTGGCATTCTTATTAAGTACCACTCAGGAAATCAAAATAAGGAGCAGGGTGTATGTGTAAGAGCAGATTACAGGGCTCCACTTACAGAATTGAAGACTGGTTGGACTTCAGAGGGCATCCTTAGAGGGTTGGACTGGTTAAAAATGCCTTAATACCATTCTGGATAGAAAAATTGTTTAAAGAAATAAAGTTATTAAAAACAAAACTAATTAAAGCAAGAGAATAGCAAAGAAGTAGGTTACAGGACGAAGCCATCTCTTCTCCTTTTGTAGCTAATGTAAGACTTCCATTTGGAGAATTCGAGGAAGGAATTAATTGCCATTTGACCACGAGGGGCGGATTCACTGTAATCCATCAGAGTTTGTCATTGCACTTGAAGTGTTGGCCACTGGATGGCCCACCCTGAGTGAAGACTGGAGTGTCACACTCTGGTCACTTCCTCTCGGGCCTAGAGCACATCCACGTGAGCTCTGGGGGACTGGCTTGTAGTGCAGCCATCCAAAGAAAACAGCATGAATGAGAATAACATTCACTGAGGACTCCCTCTGTGCCCAGGCCCGGTTCCGAGGGCTTTACTTAGACACAGGCACGTCTCAGAGGTATCTCCAGTTTGGTTCCAGGCCACCGCAATAAAGTAAATATCTCAGTAAAGCGACGCACACCAATGTTTTTGGTTCCCCAGTACATATAAAAGTTATGTTTATGCTGTACTGTAGTCTATTAAGTGTGTAATAGCATTATGTCTAAAAAACAATGTAATATCTTAACTAAAAAATACTTTATTGCTAAAAAGCGCTGAGCAATTGCTGTCGGAAAAATGGAGCCCAGAGACACTCGCTCGACGCAGGGTTGCCACAAATCTTCAATTTGTAAAAATCACAGTATCTGCAGAGTGCAATAAAGTGAGGCGCAATAAAATGAGATATGCCCGTAATCTCATGGAAACCCCACGTCAACCATTGTCATCCCCATTTTACAAAGAAATTACAGTGACGGAGGGACCCATGCTGTAAAACATGAAGGCGTGGCTAGGCCAGCTCTGCAGATTGCTGTATGTTTAGTCACTTCCCCAAGCAAAGGCTGCAGTATTTGGGGGACCCACGGGAGGAGGCCGCTTCAGGCTTCATAGGTACGAAGCGGAGTTAGCGGACTCTTTGCAGATGTTTGCATGTAGGCAGTGGGGTCACTCCTCAGCCCCTCGCCCCCCAGGCTTCTGTATAGAAAGCCTGTTGGTGATTACTCTGCGGTCTGTCTTGTTAACAAATCTCATGGCCAATTGTTAGCTTTAAGAACTATCTTCTTTATAAAAAATCATTCAGGAAACCTCTTTCTTATTGCAAGCTTTAGACAGCAGGGAAGCAGGCCTGTTCAGGGGATGTCCGCTACATTTAAGTTTCTCTTTGTAAAGTGCTCTGAACATGGAATGTAAGTGATAATTATCGTTATTGTGCTCATTATTAGCGGAGTAACGCCTATTACTAGAGGCAATTAGGCCTCCAGCTTGTGGCCCTTCATATACAGCAACTAGCTAGACACCCTCCCCCCTCATGCTCCCCACCTCACTGCGGCCTGCTGGGGGCCGTTCCTGCCATCTTAGCAAGACCAAGAGATCTTGACTAACCGTTCTGTTGCCTGAAGGAAGAGCAGGTGGGAAAGTAAATGTTTCTCTCTTGGCCTTTAGTGTGTCCATTGGCAGATTTAGGCAGGTCTAGAACAGTAGGTTGGTTTAAAACAAAAAAAACAAAAAACCAGCTTTATTGAGATATAATTCACATACCATGCAGTTCAACTTAACTTTTTATAGCTTTTTATTATGGCCATTTCTAAACTTCGACAAAAGCAGAGAGAACAGTAGAATGAATTCCCATGTACCCGTCTCCCAGCTTCAACAGTGGCCAATCTTGTGGCATCCATCCTGACACTCCTCCCCCCCCCCCACCCTCACATACCTGGGAGTATTTTATTTTATTATTTTTTTAACATTTTACACCATTTGCTTTATTATCTGTGCTCATTCTCTATGTATTTATATTTTATGTTTCCTATTTATTATATATAATATTTTTAACCATTTGAGGCTAAGTTACAGACATCAAAGCTCTGTACTTTTGAATGCTTCATGTACATGTATGGGCTTCCTAAGAATCAAGATTTTCTCTTTTCATAAGCATGTACACTTCAATTTTAGTAAGGTTAATATACCATACTTTCCTCTACTCCACCATCCATATTTCAGTGATGTCCTTTGCACCCTTTTTCTCCTTCAGTACAGCATTCAGAGTCAGGAGTTGCATTCACTTGTTATGAACCTTAGGATTTTGAGGTTTGATTCTATGAAGGAATAAAGCACTTCCTTTATAGTTCATCTCCTGGGAGTATTTTAAAACAAATCCCAGAAAACACGTCATTTCACCTATAATACTCCATTGTGTATCTCTAACACAGAAAGGATGAAAATAAAATAAAACCACAGGAGCTAATCTGGGTTCAGATTTCTAGACTGGAAGCTTCTGTAATGTGGCGTCCTTGGGCTGGGTGGGTGGTCATGCAGGGGCTTCAGAGGATCTCTATCCTCCCTGAAACTATACAAAGGATTATGTGTGTATAGTGAGGGGGCCACCAAAGGAGTGCAGGACTCTGTGTGGATGTGTCTGGGGGGAGGAGGGGGAAGACCCAGACCCTTCAACAAGCCTCAAAGAGGTGTGTGACCCCATAAAAGCTTGGAGTCCCTGGTCTAGAGGAAGGGGCTAAGCAGACCTGGCCCGGCTAAAAGACTCCTGGTTTTTAGTGGCCAGTACCAGGTGGCAGATTTGCTGGGAGGATTGCCGAGCAACGTTGGGCCTGGCGTGGAGGCTTTAGCATTCCGGCCTACATTGTATGCCACCTCAGGAGGTGGCAGAGTGTCGAGCGGGACCCTGAATCTTCCCGGTGCCTCAGAACCCCTTGGCGTGGTATTAAGCATGCATATTCCCAGGCCCACGCTCCAGGATTCTGTCAGTAGATCCGAGATGGGGCCTGGGAATCTGCTCGTGTTTACCAAACTCTGGCTTTGAGAAGCACAGGTGCGGTGGCTAAGAGCACCGGCTTTGGAGTCCCACAGCCCTGGGCCTGAACCTTGGCTCTGCCGCATATCAGCTGTGTGGTCCCGGGCAAGTCATGAAACCTCTCTGAAGTGGGCCTACTTATAGCACCTCTGCCCTACTGTTATAAGAGTTAGGTTAGATAACACACGTAAAGTATGTGAGTGGTGCCTTGCATGAAGGATGGCGCTCAATTGGATGATAGATCTTTTTCTTCTTTTTCTCGTTAAAATGTCCCAGAGTGACAGACCTTGGAAGGGCTCCCCTTACTCCCCCCAGGATTATAACGGTTTACTGTCCTTCTCATAGAATTGTCTAGATCTAAAATGTATCCAAAAGTTTATATAATCCATGGGTCCTCTGGGCTCTACTGACTTCAGCTGACAAGAATGAAGCTCAGTAAACTGATGGGCTGAGGTGGTATCGTCAAGCTGCATGGGCCTGGGTGGAACTGGAGTGTTTCTTGCCCTAGGCGCCTTCCTGGCGTTGGTGGTCTTGTTATCTCAGTCGTTTGGTAAGTGGTACATCAGTTGGGAAACCCTCCATAGCAAAGCCAGCCCGATTTGGTGAACTGGTTTCCTTGGCCACACAGGAGACTCCAGGAGAGAATGCGGATGACTCAGGGCTAGTCCCCCTCACTTGTAGGAAAAGAGTTCAAAGCTCACATCCAGCTGATGGGGGGCTGGGGATGAGTGCCTGACATCCTCTCACACGCACGACGCCTCACTGTGATGCCAATGGCCTTTTCTAGCTTCCAAACCGTGGTGGTCTCTGGGGACACAGGGCTGGGGGGCATCAGTGCTGGGTCTGGATTTCTTTAAGTGAGGGAAAGGCCCTGCTAGGCTAAACTCTATGAGGACAAGGCCCTGTCTAGGCCTCACCAGAAAATTGTAGCATCTACCCAGCTTCCCTGGGCTTTAAAGCAGGATGATCTGCCCATGAACCCTGAGGCCTCAACTCGCCCACCCCCAACCCTTTTCAAGGTAATTGGACTTTCTCACTTGCTGCCACCCTTGTTTTCCAAGCCTACCTCCATTCTAGTGTCTACCTGGTGTCTGACTTTTCAGGTCACATCTTTTGTTGCTGGCTCTGCGTGAGCCCTTGGAAATTATCAACCAAACATGGCCTTTCTCCCGCCGCTCCCCCCCAACCCCCGCCCCGCCCCCGCAGACCCTCTGCTCTCCCAGGACACAGCTCATACTTTTTTGGGGACTTCAGGTAATTGTCCTGCCTCTGGGCCTCCTGCTCAGGGGAGCTTGCCTGGTCACCTCCATCCCCAGGGGAGTGGCCAGATAAGCTGTGGATGTGAATGAGTAGTAACAGGCTCCAGAGAGCACTCGCTAGCCAGGTTGCTGCAAGTGGATGGCTGGCGAGGGAGGGAGCAACCCTTCCTTCCTCGAGCCAGTTCTCCTGCCTGTGCAACTGCGCTCACAGATCCAGGGACAGGCCAGTGGCCTTTCGTTAATGGAAGGAACTTTGGGGCCAGGTTGGGGCCGATTCCATGGCTGTTCTCTGACGGCTGACAAGCAGGTAGGCCACTTTTCTTCCCAGGGTCAGTGGAGCCAGTGGGGAGAGAGCCTGAGCTATCTCTGGCCTTCTCGGCAGAGGGAAACCTTGACTGGTCAGAATCTTGGGGAAGGGGCTTTGTGGGAATTTCTGGGAAACTGAGGCTCAAGCAGAAAGCCTATTTTGTCATCCTCCCTGTTGAAAGAGTTACCAAAGTGTCTGAGGCCTTCTTCCTGCCTTCCTGAGCTCAGCCTTGTGACTGTAATGAGCCTTTGTGATTAAGCTTCACGGCTCTCTGGGATCATGGCCTGGGCTGAGGATAGACACCAATAGAGTGTAATATTGTGACCCCAGTAGATGTCCGGGTAATCATGCATTTGTGTGTGTGTGTTTTGGAATGTTGATTTTTTCCCTATAGGAGAGTTAAGGAAAATGTTTGAGGGGGTCCAAGTAATTGACCCTTTGTCCTCCTAGGAAATAGAATCTTCTAACCTGAAATCATTTTGGTCAGGGATGACTTGGAAAATCAGACAGAAAGCAGCATCTGGGGAGGGCTACCGAAGCCACCTCTTCCTTGGTACCCTCGGCTAGACTAACTTCAAGTTGGGTTTCTATGTTTATTTGAGTTTTCTCATGGAGAATAATAGCCCAGGGGCTTATCACTGAAGAAAACTTTATAGGGCACTACTGCGCTGAGTGCTGTGGGAGACACAGAGCTAGGAAGAAAGAGCCTCTGCCATCAAATAGCCTCTTGAGGAAACGCAACAAACATGTAGCATAGGGCAGTTTGGGGCTCATTCAGAGCCTTATTCTGATTTTATGGGTCTAGGGTGGAGTCTAGGAACTTATTTGATCACACTTCCCAGGAGACTTGGAATCTCTGGCAAGCTACTGCTCTCGCCAAGCCTCAGGGCCCTGGGCACAGTGAGACAGTCAGACCAGATGATCTCCCGGGGTTTCTCCTGCTCTGACATTCTGAGATTCCCTGGTAAGCCAATTAACTGACCCAACAAGGTGGTCTATAATGGGTGCCAAACTTACCTAGGAAAATAGCCTTTCTAGGAGTTCAGAGGACGGGGAATTCCTTGTCAAATTGGGGTGAGAATGACCTTTCTTCACGGAGAAAGAAGCTCCAGACTAGGCCTCAAAGGATGGAAGGGAGATTTGGAAGAATGTGGAGAAACTATGTGACCAAAGGCTCAAGGCTATGCAGTACTGCTTCTCTGTTTTTCTTTGTGCCTCTTATCTGGGACTGGAGATGGAGGAGCTGAGTTGGGGATAAGAAGTCACACTGAGTACCAGTCAAGGCCAGACTTCAAGTCCCTTGAAATTTTTCAGATTCTGTTCTTGCCCAAAGTCAGGGAACCCTCATTAGGTACTGACCTGTTGTTATTGGGGATAGAGATTTAGTGAGGCCATTAATTCATTCCATAAAACTTTACTGAATGCTTACTTTGGGCTAGGCCTTTTTTTGAGGTATAATTGACATATAACATGATATTAGTTTCAGGTGTACAACATACTGATTCACGATATTTGTATATATTGCTAAATGATCACCATAATGTCTAGTTAACATCTGTCACCACACATAGTTACAAAATTTTTTTCTTGTGATGAGAACTTTTAAGATCTACTCTCTTAGCAACTTTCAAATATGCAGTACAGTATCATTAACTATAGCTACCATGCTATACATTACATCCCCAGGACTTATTTATTTTATAACTGGAAGTCTGTACTTTTTGATCTCCCTGACTAGGTCCTGTGTTGAGTGCTAAAGATACATAGATGAATAAAATATTATCTCTGTCCTGGAGAGGCCTTAGTTTGAGCAATTACAATGTGATGGGTGTGTCCAAGACCTTATATGGACATTAGCGAGCAGAGAGGCTATAGTTGGGGAGAGGGGACAGGGAAGACCTCACAAAGGAGGTAGGTAAGATTCACCATGTTGGGGGACGAAGGGGGGAGCACTTTTGGGTAGAGGTGGTGGAGAAGTGAAAAATAGTATGGCACACCAGTGATGAATTAGCACAGCTAGGCAGCTTGTAGGTCTAGAGTCTGTCCCTCCTCTAGTTGATGTAAATGGTCTGAGGTCCCCAGGGGAAGAGGGAGTGTTAAGCACAACGTAGCTGGGGCCATTGCTTTTGTCTCACCAAGTTTTTCCACTTCACCTGAAGGCCCTAGGGAGACAGGGAGGTGATTTGAAAACAAGAATTGACTTGGACAAATTTGAGTTTTAGAATGTTCCCTCTGGTGGTTTTGTAGATGGTGGGGATGGAATGAGTTGAGTAATAGCCAAAGAGCTATCAAGAAGAAACTTCTGTATGGAAACACAAAAGACCCCGAATAGCCAAAGCAATCTTGAGAATGAAAAATGGAGCTGGGGGAATCAGGCTCCCTGACTTCAGACTATATTACAAAGCTTCAGTAATCAAGACAGTTTAGTACTGGCACAAAAACAGAAATATAGATCAATGGAACAGGATAGAAAGCCCAGAGATAAACCCACACACATATGGTCACCTTATCTTTGATAAAGGAGGCAAGCATATACAGTGGAGAAAAGACAGCCTCTTCAATAAGTGGTGCTGGGAAAATTGGACAGGTACATGTAAAAGTATGAAATTAGAACACTCCCTGACACCATGCACAAAAATAAACTCAAAATGGATTAAAGACCTAAGTGTAAGGGCAGACACTATCAAACTCTTAGAGGAAAACATAGGCAGAACACTCTATGACATACATCACAGCAAGATTCTTTTTGACCCAGCTCCCAGAGAAATGGAAATAAGAACACAAATAAACAAATGGGACCTAATGAAACTTAAAAGCTTTTGCACAGCAAAGGAAACCATAAACAAGACCAAAAGACAACCATCAGAATGGGAGAAAATATTTGCAAATGAAGCAACTGACAAAGGATTAATCTCCAAGATTTACAAGCAGCTCATGCAGCTCAATAACAAAAAAACGAACAACCCAATCCAAAAATGGGCAGAAGACCTAAATAGACATTTCTCCAAAGAAGATAGACAGATGGCCTACAGACACATGAAAGAATGCTCAACATCATTAATCATTAGAGAAATGCAAATCAAAACTACAATGAGATATCATCTCACACCGGTCAGAATGGCCATCATCAAAAAATCTAGAAACAATAAATGCTGGAGAGGGTGTGGAGGAAAGGGAACTCTCTTGCACTGTTGGTGGGAATGTAAATTGATACAGCCACTATGGAGAACAGTATGGAGGTTCCTTAAAAAACTACAAATAGAACTACCATACGACCCAGCAATCCCAATACTGGGCATATACCCTGAGAAAACCATAGTTCAAAAAGAGTCATGTACCAAAATGTTCATTGCAGCTCTATTTACAATAGCCAGGACATGGAAGCAACCTAAATGTCCATCGACAGATGAATGGATAAAGAAGATGTGGCACATATATACAATGGAATATTACTCAGCCATAAAAAGAAATGAAATGGAGGTATTTGTAATGAGGTGGATGGAGTTAGAGTCTGTCATACAGAGTGAAGTAAGTCAGAAAGAGAAAAACAAATACAGTATGCTAACACATATATACGGAATCTAAGGGAAAAAAAAAAGGCCATGAAGAACCTAGTGGCAAGACGGAATAAAGACACAGACCTACTAGAGAATGGACTTGAGGATATGGGGAGGGGGTGGGGTGAGATGTGACAGGGTAAGAGAGTGTCATGGACATATATACACTACCAAATGTAAAATAGATAACTAGTGGGAAGCAGCCGCATAGCACAGGGAGATCAGCTCGGTGCTTTGTGACCACCTAGAGGGGTGGGATGGGGAGGGTGGGAGGGAGGGAGATGCAAGAGGGAAGAGAAATGGGAACATATTGTATATGTATAACTGATTCACTTTGTTATAAAGCAGAAGCTAACACACCATTGTAAGGCAATTATACTTCAATAAAGATGTTTAAAAAAAAAAAAAAAAGAAGAAACTTCTCTGGTCCACTGAGAGTTGATGAATTGGGGCAGTACAGTGGAGAGCGTGAGCTACAGGTGGATTGGAGAGCTATCTGGGAGTTCAGATCTGTACAGTTTATTGATTAGTTGACAGTGGGTGTTGAGGGAGAAGGTAGAGCTGAGGAGGACTTCCCAGTTTGTGACCTGGCTTATTGGGTGGGAGGGAAAGGTTTAGGGGATTGTGGATTAAGGAGAGAAAACAAGTTCAGTTTTGGACCAGCTGAGTTTGAAGTGTCTATGGGATATCCCAGGTGGAGGTGTCCAGTAGGCAGCTAGATAATGAGAGAGGCTCAGCTGAAAAGTGTTTCTTAGGAGGGATTTCTGGATCCTGTGTGAATTTCCTCCTTATATATTAAAAAGGAATCTTTTTACTCTTAATGTAGTTCTAAGAACAGATTTTGGTGATATCTAAGGTTCTATACTTTCTCCTTCCCAATATCCCCATATCCACCATTCATAACACATCACATATCCACCCTTGAATTCCCATTATTTACATAAACATTTCCCTATATCATGAGGGCAATTAAAAGAAGATCTCAGATCATCAATTCTTGACTCCTTGCAGTCAAGTGTGGATATTCCAGAAGGCAATCAGGCATTTGTTCAAGATTCTAGGAGTCACTTGTACTTTTTAAGGAACGGGAAGGAAGTAACAGTGGGTCAAATGTCCATAGACATTCTGCCTTGAGGCCAAGCCTCCTGGGATTGGTTGACATCTCATCACCATCATCATCACTACCATTATCATTGAAGAGCCAACAGCTTGGAATATTTCCTATATGCTAGACAGTGCGCTGAAGACTTTTCATGCATGATCTCACTGAAACTTGGTAACAGTCCCAAGATAGTACTAATACTATGCCCATTTTAATAGATGAAAAAGGCACAGTGAATATGAATGACTTTCTCACAAACCCACAGTTAGTACTCAATAGAGCTGCGTTTCAAACCCGCATCTACCTGCATCTGACTCCAGAATCCTTATTCTTAACCATACTTGGCCTGTTTAGGAAGGCTGTTTAACTGTAATTGCTGTTGCTTTTCTTTCAGAAAGCCTTCTGGTTTTCTTTCATCTTCAGTATGTAACTGTCTGATTAGTTAGGCAGTCAATCAACAGCCTGGATTGCATACCAGTTTTAAAAGGAGAGCTATACTACATGTTGAGGGTGGGGTGTGAGACAAAAGAACCAGAAAGCACAGTTCCTGTGCTCAAGGACATACCTAGCAAAAGACACCCATGAGATGACTTGAATGAGATGATGCAGTCTGAAGCTAGGATCTGATGGAATTCAGAATAAGGCAAGGCTTTCTGGAAGAGATGAGTGCCAGCTATTTCTCCACCTAGAAGGAAGAGACAGACAGATGGAGCGAGGCATTCTAGGTTCCAATTAGGAGAATTCAGAAGTCATCAGTGCTTGGTGGGACCAGAGAAACCATCCAGTTACTAGATTCCAGCCCAGACTTCTCATTTCCTGGATGAAGAAACATAGCAAGAGAGGAGTGGGGACCTGCTTGGGTTAGGGCTCCTGACACCCCAGCCAGTGTTCTCTCTCTGGGGCAGAGGAGATGGAAGACCAGCATGAGCAAATCCTAGAGGTGCTAAGGGGTCATGTACAGGAAGAAACAGACGAGGAGCAACCACAAAGCCACCTTGTTCAGAACACACTTCAGCAAAGTCCAGGAAGTCTTGTTTTGATTTCCACCTACTCCATGGGCTACTCTCAACTCTGGCGACAGTGTGTGCCTTGCCCTTGCCATGTGCCTGTGCAGTGCAGGCTGACAGTGGACATTTCATTAGCCTGCCCAGGCCGAAGCCACACTGTCAGTGGAACAGGCTTATGGCTTCTATTTACCCAGCACAGAATATTTCCGATAAGAAACTAAAGCTTCTTTACTCCAACGACAACTTACATATTTTCAAACAAAGGAACCATAGAGTCTTCATTTATAAACTTCTGGCTGCCCTGGTGTTCGGTCAGGAAATACCACTTTTTGACATGGTGTCAAAAGTTAATCAACTTCCCATCTCCTTCCACAGAAATGTTGCCCTGCAGATGTAAAGACGTGGGGGATGGAATCCCAGCTCGCTTGGCTCCCAGACTACCTTGTCATGGAGTCCTCATAGATCAGAAGGCAGCCCTTTCTGCTGCGTCTGTATTTGTCTTTGCAGATGAACAGAGGTGCCAAGTTATGGAGGAAAAATCTCTTCTTGACTCTCTTCTGGAACCTGCCGGCAGTTCCCACCTGCCTCCAGTTAGGCAGGGCTTAGAGGCCGTGTGGAGAGCTGTGTGGGTAGCCCAGGATATGTTATTCCTTGACTCCAGAGGGAGGATTCCGGGTGCTTCCCTCCCTCCTCCCCAGCCCCTCACCCTGACCTTTTCACATTCCAGGTCCACAAGAATTTGCTATCCATCCCTGGCCTTCTGGATCCTGCATTATGCTTATTGGGCTAAGGGCTTGCCTCACTCTCAATGGGCATCAGCAGAACGCACCTCTGATGTATGGGGAGGTGACACCCAAGGGCCATGGGACTGGGGGACAAGTAGGGGTATGGTGGGAGGGACGCAGATTGAGTTTCTATGAACCTGTCCCACCTAATCAGAATGTAATTGTCTTAAGAGAAAGGGTTTTGAGGCGCTTCAAGACCTAGGGAAACATCCCACTGTTTTTATTTGGAATCCTTAAGATCAGAAATCTGTACTTTGGAAACTTAACTGTATACGCTTTTGATTTTTTGTAAATATCTTATTTTGTTCTTTCATTCATTCAACAAATATTTGTTAAACTCTCTACTATGGCCAGCACTATGCTGACTACAGTGATGAGCAAAACTACACATGGTCCTCATGAAACTTAGAGTCTAGTTGGCAAGCTAGACATTAATCACATAATCACAGAAATGAATGCTAAAATACAATTGTGAAAAGTTCTAGAAAGCAGAAGTGTATGCTGTGAGAGCACATAATGGGGGAGTTCTGATTTGTTAGGAGATCAGAGAGGGCTTCCTTGAGGCAGTGAGGATTTTGCTGAGACCTGAGGGATGAGTAGACTTTAACTAGGCAAAGAATGGAGGGAAAGGTATTCCAGGCAGAGGGAACAGTATATGCAAAGGCCCTGTGGTGGGCCTAGAAGAAGGTCAGTGTGGTGGAGCAGAAAGAGGATTACAGGGATGCATGGTGGGAGTTGAGACTGCAAAGGCAGCAGGCCTTCAAGGCCAAGCCATGCGGGACCTTGAAAGCCTTGCTAAGGAGTTTGATCTTTGTCATAAGGCCATAGGAAGTTCTTGGTCAAGTTCTTTTTGACAATGTCAGCCTGTTGGAGGGGCAATTTACTACTGAGGAAAGAAAAGAAAGAGTTGTTTTATTTCTTTGAACATACATGAGTGCACTGACACATAAATAAAGCTCATTTCCTACTTTTTGGGGTTCCAAGAGGAAAAATCTTCCTGAAATGGAGCAGAAATCTTTAGCCTGGGAAAAGCCTGACAAGATGATGAGACCTATGGCCTACTGGGATTGTGGGTCTGGCTCTGTTCCTTTAACAGCACTTTCCCAATTGTGATCCTGCTTTTATACTCTGTCAGTCTCCCCTCCAGCCACTCTACATTCATTTAATTTTTTAAAAGCTGGGGGACTTCCGTGGCGGTCCAGTGGTTAAGACTTCACCTTCCAATGCAGGGGGTGCGGGTTCAATCCCCGGTCAGGGAGCTAAGATCCCACATGCCTCCTGGCCAAAAAACCAAAACATAAAACAGAAGCAATATTGTAACAAATTCAACAAAGGCTTTAAAAATAGTCCTCATCAAAAAAATCTTTAAAAAAATTGGGATAAAATACACATAACATAAAGTTTACCATCTTAACCATTTTTTAATGGATTTCATAATTATTTAATTAATTAATTAATTAATTAATTTTTAACATCTTTATTGGAGTATAACTGCTTTACCATCTTAACCATTTTTAAGTGTACAGTTCAATGGCATTGAGTACATTCACATTTTGGGGCTACTATCACAGCCATCCATCGACAGAACTTTCATCTTGCAAACCTGAAACTCAGTACCCATTAAACCCTAACTCCCCATTCTCCCCTCCCCTAGCCCCTGGTAACCACCATTGTAATTTCTGTCTCTATGAGTTTGACTGCTCTAGGTACTTCATATAAGTGGAATCATACAGTGTTTATCTTTTTGTGACTGGCTTATTTCATTCAGCGTAATGTCCTAAAGGTTCATCCATGTTGTAGCATGCATCAGAATTTCCTTCCTTTTTAAGATTGAATAATATTCCATCACATGTATATACTACATTTTGTTTATCCATTCATCTTTTGATGGACATTTGGGTTGTTTCCACCTTTTGACTGTTGCAAATAATGCTGCTATGAACAAGGGTGTACAAATCTCATGCTGAATCACGTGATAGCTCTATTTTTAATTTTTTGAGGAGCCACCATATTGTTTTCCACAGCGGCTGCAACATTTCACATTGTTACCAACAGTGCATAAGGATTCCAATTTCTCCGCATCCTCACCAACACCTGTTACTTTCTGCTTTTCTGATAGTAGCCATCCTAATGGATGAGGTGGTATCTCACTGTGGTTTTGATTTGCATTTCCCAAGGGTTAGTGATGTTGAGCATCTTTTCATGTGCTTATTGGCCATTTGTATATCTTCTTTGGAGAAATGTCTATTCAAGTCTTTTGCCCATTTTTAAATTGGGTGGTTTATTTTTTGTTGCTGAGTTGTAAGAGTTCTTTATATATTCTGGATATTAATTCCTTGTCAGATATATGGTTTATAAATACTTTCTCCCATTCCATGGGTACACTCATTTTTATAGAATGACTTTTCTTAGAACAAGGGTCCCAGTCCTGTTCCTAGTTTTACAATTGACTAAAATGGGGATAACACACACCGCCCTGCCCAATAATAATAATAACAAACATTTATCAACACTTACCAAGTGCCAGGCACTGTTCTGTTTACACATATTAACTCATTTAATCTTCGAACAATACTGTCAAGTAGGTATTATTTTATTTTCATCCTTATTTTATGAATGAGAGAACTTGGTTACGGAGAGTATGTGACTTGCCTAAGGCCAGTAGGTGCCAGAGCTGAGATGCTACCAAACAGCCTGGCCTTAAAACCCATACATTCAGCCATTTAGCCAGGCCACCTCCCTTACTCTGCTCTTGTGAGGAGCCAAGGTGTGAGGAAGGCCTGCAAACTGTTAAGTGCTCTAAAGAGACAAGAGAGGTTTTCCTTTCTGGGCATATTCAGAGAATAGTGAGGGTTCACTGACATGGACAGGCCACTTCTGGGGCACACGAGGATCATGAGGAGACAGGGAGAGGCCTTTGCTGGCACAGGGCCTTTGGTGCACACAGACCATGGGCTTTGGAGCCCAGCCACAAGACGCGAAGAATATGAGAAGATGTGCCCTTCTCACTGGCCTCTCTCCACCAGGACTCCCGTTGTAAATGTGTGTCCCCTAAGAATAGTTCCTTGTATCTACATAACACTTAAAAGTTTAACAGAGCTTCACACACATTATTCCATCACGTCTTTATAATGACCAGTCAGCTAGGAAGGGTGGGGAAAACTGAGACTCAGAAGGCTTCAATGCCTTATCAAAAGCCCCAATTGGTGGCAAAATGAGAAATAAAACAAGGATCCTTGAACTTTTCATTCATTCATCACTAAATCTTTTTGCACACTCCTCAAAGAAGCCTATTCCTTCCCCAGCTCGTGGGCCACATGGGCAGGAAAAGCTGGGTGTGCTGAACTCTCTGGGACCTGAGCCAGAGCCTGACCCACAGTTCCCACATGAAAGCTCTGCCAGTGACTGTGTTTCCTTTTCAGCCCACTGGTCAGCAGTGGGCGTTTGACTAGGACCGTGGCTCTGAGGGTCAGGGACCCAAGCACTTCTACACCTCTCTAGGTCAACGATGTCTCCCTCCAGAGATGCTTCCACCCGATAGATGTGAAAACCGAGGCCTAGGGAGGGTAAGTAACATGCCTGAGGTCATGCAGCTAATAAATGCTGGAGTATCTGGCTTCAATATCAATATTTTTTATCACTACAGCAAGATGCCAGAAGGCGCCGGGGGTGGGGGAGGGGACTTAACCATAAAAGTGCTGTATCATGATGCGGTTGTGACGGTTCAAGCGCGCCAGTATAGACGTTCTGGGCTGCCCTGGCCAAGAGCACGTAGCAGGCTAAAGCAGGGAGCCAGCCATGTGGTGTGACATTGTGGAAATAAACTAAGACTACCCAAATGAGAACCAAAGACGCTACTGCTTCAGAGCTTACTACACCAGGGGGTCAACCACCCTCATCTGGCAGAGACTCAGTGGCAGGCAGGGGAGTGGGAAAACTTCACAATGCGAAAAAAGGGAAGGTTTCAGGTACGACCTGATCGGAGGCTGTTGTCATGGGGAAGCTGGAGGCGGGCTAACTAGAAGCAGGGCATCCTATATGATCGGTTTGTGGAGCCTATTTGGCTCCCTCCGGCTATTCCTGAGCTGGAAGGGGTGAGGGGGTGGCGGGTGGGATAGCAGCAAAAATAGGGAATCTGAGCTGATTCCTGAGAGCTTGTGGTTTGACTTCCCTGCTGGTTGTTGTAAAGGTGTGGGTCAGAGTTCTATTGTCACATACGGTCTGGCTATTGTCTGTTTGTATATTCAGCCTTCAATATAAGGGAGTGAAAAAATCACCCTAACTGAAAAATCTATTGCAGTGGCTAAAATGTCCATTACCAGAATTAAAAAGAAAGAAATGATTTCCTTAGGCCCTTAAAAATACGTCTTTTCCCATGGGTTTAAGGCACTGTGATTCTGGAGCTTTTTAACACCAACCCTCACAGGGTTTTCAATATTCGATTGATTTTGATTGACCCATATGTGCCTGTCACTGTCATGCATCAGAAAGTAGTTTGCTGTGTATGGGAGAAGAGAGTTCAGATAAAAAGTTTGGTGGAGGGGAGGGGGGGCAATGTCTGGGCTTTTGAGGCTATGCTCAGTCTAATAATACCAGGCTGGGATTGGAGGAGGGCACTCAAGAGTGAGCGCCCCCAAAATTAAATGGGATGGGTGTGAAAGAGCCTCCAAGACATTTTTTCAATTGCAGCCTACCCTCTGCAGCAAATCAGTAGTTTTAGTTCCCCCGTGCCGCGCCCCCCCGTGACTTTTTCCCATTAATTTAAATAATTAATTAGTTTATTTATTTTTGGTAAAGACTTCCTTTTTTAAGAGCAGTTTTAGGTTCACAGCAAAATTTAAAGAGAATACAGAGATTTCCCATATTCTCCCACTGCTACACATGTACAGCCTCCCCCATTATCAACATCCCCCATCAGAGGGGTACATTTGTTACAAGTGATGAACCTACATTGACACATCATTATCACCCAAAGTCCATAGTTTACATTAGGGTTCACTCTTGGTGTTGTACATTCTATGGCTTTGACATGTATCCATCATTATTACTATCATGTAAAGTATGTTCACTGTCCTAAATATTCTCTCTGCTCTGCCTGTTCATTGCTCCCCCACTCGAATCCTGGCAACCACTGATCTTTTACTGTCTCTAAAGTTTGCCTTTTCCAGAATGTCATACAGTTGGAGTCATACAGGATGTAGCCTTTTCAGATTGGCTTCTGCCTTCGTCCATTCGGGCTGCTATAGCAAAATTCCATAAACTGGGTGGCTGATAAACATCAAACATTTCTCACAGTTCTGGACACTGGAATTCCAAGACCACGGTGCCAGTATGGTTGGGTTCTGGTGAAGACCCTCCTCCAGGTTGCAGACTGCCAACTTCTTGGTCTGTCATCACATGGCAGAAGGGACGACCTAGCCTTGGGGCCTCTTTTATAAGGGCATTAATCCCATTCATGAGGGCTCTAGCCTCATGACCTAATCACCTCCAAAATGCCCCACCTCCTAATACCATCACCTTGGGCTTTAGGTTTCCAACATATGAATTTGGAGGGGACACAAACATTCAGACCATAGCAGCTTACTTCACTTAGTAATATGAACTTAAATTTCTTCCATTCTTTTTGTGGATTGATAGCTCATTTCTTTTTAGCGCTGAATAATATTCCATTGTCTGGATGCACCACAGTTTATTTATCCATTCACTTACTGAAGGACATCTTGCTTGCTTCCAAGTTTTGGCAATTTTGGATAATGCTGCTATAAACATCTCTGTGCAGGTTTTTGTGTGGACATATGTTTTCAACTCTTTTGGGTAAATACCAAGGAGCAGGGTTGCTGGATCATATGATAAGAGTATGTCTAGTTTTGTAAGAAACTGCCAAACTGTCTTCCAAAGTGACTGTACCGTTCTGCATTCCCAATAGCAATGAATGAGATGTTCCTGTTGCTCTACATTCTTGCCAGCATTTAGGGTTCTCAGTGTTCCAGATTTTGGTCATTCTAATTGGTGTGTGGTGGTATTTCACTGCTGTTTTAATTTGCATTTCCCTGAAGACATATGATGTGTAGCATCTTTTCATATGCTTATTTGCCATCTGTATCTTCTTTAGTGAGATGTCCATGAACATCTTTGGCCCATCTTTTAGTCAAGTTGTTTGTTTGCTTATTGTTGAGTTTTAAGTGTACTTTGTATATTTTGGTTAACAGTCCTTCACCAGATGTGTCTTTTGCAAATATATTTTGTCAATCTGTCGCCTGTCTTATCATTCTCTTGATGTTGTCTTTCACAGAGCAGAAATTTTTAATTTTAATGAGGTGTAGCTTATCAATTATTTCTTTCATGGATTACACCTTTGGTGTTGTATCTAAAAAGTCACTGCCATACCCATGGTCATCCGAGTTCTCTCCTATGTTACCTTCCAGGAGTTTTATAGTTTTGGTTTTACATTTAGGTCTATGATCCATTTTGAGTTACTTTTTGTGAAGGATATAAAGTCTAGATTCCTTTCTAGATTCCCTTTTTTGCATGTGGATGTCCAGTTGTTCCAGCACCATTTGTTGAAAAGACTATCTTTGCTCTGTTGTATTGCCTTTGCTCCTTTGTCAACGATCAGCTTACTGTATTTATGTGGGTCTATTTCTGGGCTGTCCATTCTGTTCTGTTGATCTACGTCTATTCTTTATCCAATACCCCACTGTCTTGATTACTGTAGCTTCATACTAAGTCAGGAAGTAGGGTAGTGTCAGTCCTTCAACTTTGTTCTTTTCCTTCAATATTGTGTTGGCTGTTCTGGGTCTTTTGCCTCTCCATATAAACTTTAGAATCAGTTTGTCGATAGCCACAAAATAGCTTGCCAAGATTTTGATTGGGATTACATTGAATCTATAGATCAAGTTGGGAAGAACTGACATCTTGCCAATATTGAGCCTTCCTCTCCATGAACATGGAATATCTCTTCATTTATTTAGGTCTTTTAAAAATTTCATTCATCATAGTTTTTCAGTTTTCCTCATATAGGAAACTTGAAGACCTTGTACATATCTTGTTATATTTACAGCTAAGTATTTCATTTTGGGGGGGGTATAGATGTAAATGGTCTTATGTTTTTAATTTCAATTTCCACTTGGTCATTGCTCATATATAGGAAAGTGATTGACATTTGTATATTAACCTTGTATCCTACCTCCTTAACTATAATTGCTTATTAGTTCCAGTAGTCTTTTTGTCAATTCTTTCAGACTTTCTACCTAGACAATCATGTCATCTGTAAACAAAGGCAGTTTTGTGTCTTCTTTTCCAATTTGTATACCTTTTACTTCCTTTTTTGTCTTATTGCATTAGCTATACTTCCAATATGATGTTGAAAAGTGGAGGTGAGAGAGGACATCCTTGCTTTGTATGATCATCCTTGCCTGATCTTAGCGGGAAAACTTTGAGTTCCTCATCAAGTATGATCTTGGCTGTACGCTTTTTGTTGGTATACTTTATCAAGTTGAGGAAGTTCTCTTCTATTCCTAGTTTACTGAGAGTTTTTATCATGAATGGTGTTGGATTTTGTCAAATGATTTTTCTGCATCTATTGATACAATCATGTGATTTTTCTTTTTTAGCCTGTTGACGTGATGGATTACATAACTGATTTTTGAATGTTGAACTAGCCCTGCACACCTGGGATAAATGTCACTTGGTTGTGGTGTACAGTTCTTTTTATGTGCTGTTGGATTCTCTTTGCTAATATTTTGTTGAGAATTTTTGCATCTATGTTCATGAGAGATATTGCTTTGTAGTTTTCTTGTAATTTCTTTGTCTGGTTTTGGTATTAGGGTACTGCTGGCCTCATAGAATGAGTTAGGAAGTAGTCCCTCTGCTTCCATCCTCTGAAAGAGATTGTAGAAATCTCTTTCTACAAATTCTCATAATTTCTTCCTGAGTGTTTGGTGGAATTCACCAGTGAACCCACCTAGCCTGGAGCTTTCTGTTTTGGAAGGCTATTACTTCAATAAGTAATTTCAATAATTAATTTCTTTAATAGATATAGGCCATTTAGATTATCTATTTCTTCTTGTATGAACTTGGCAAATTGTGTCTTTCAAGGAATTGGTTCATTTCATGTAGGTTATCAAATTTGCGGGCTTAAAGTTGTTCACAGTATTCCTTTATTATATTTTTAATGTCCATAGGATCAGTAGTGATGTCCCTTCTTTCATTTCTGATATTAGTAATTTGTACCCTTTCTCTTTTTTTTCTTAGTTAGCCTGGCTGGTTTTAACTGTCAGAGTTGTCCACATGAAGCCTTCAGTAATTTGTTCAGGTTTTCCTACCCGGCCACTGGCTCCTGCAGCAGTTTCTGCCTGTGAATCTTGGCTTTGGGGAGCCATGACTCTCTATATTTGACTCCCAGTCTCAGGGGCAGCAGTTTGCCCTGAGCCCTCCCCTCTTATGGATCCAGGAAGAGTTGTTGATTTTATAGTTTGTTCAGCTTTTTACTTGTTGTTAGAACAGAGTGGTGACATCCCAGCTCCCTGTGTGCAGAACCAAAAACCAGAAAAGTCCTACTGCATGATTTTTTCCAGTTATATTGAGATGTAATTGACATATAACATGTATAAGTTTAAGACGTAGGGTGTGATGATTTGATAAGCATATATATTGTGAAATGCTTACCACAATAAAGATAGTTAACATCTCCATCACCTTACATAATTACTTTTTTTTTTTTTTGGTGAGAACATTTAAGACTTACTCTCTCATCAACTTTCAAGTATATAATACAGTATTGTTAACTATAATCACTATGCTGTACATTGGATCCCCAGAACTTATTCATCTTATAATTGGAAATTTGTACCTTTTGACCAACATCTCCCCATTTCTCCTACTTCCCAGCCCCTGGCAACCAGCATTTTACTATTTCTATGAGTTCAACTTTTTTAGATTCCATATGTAAGTGAGATCATACAGTACTTGTCTTTCTCTGTCTGACTTATTTCGCTTAGCATAATGCCCTCAAGGTCCACCCGTGTTGTCGCAAATGGCAGGATTTCCTTCTTTTTTCATGGCTGAATAATATTCCTGTGTGTGTGTGTGTGTGTGTGTGTGTGTGAGTGTGTGTGAGAGAGAGAGAGAGAAAGAGAAAGAGAGAGAGAGACATTTTCTTTCTCTATTTATCTGTTGGTGGACACTTAGGTTGTTTCCATGTCTTGGCTATTGTGAATAATGTGCATGAGGGTGCAGGTATTTCTTTGAGATAGTGATTTCATTTCCTTTGGATATATACTCAGTGGGATTGCTGGATCATATGGTAGTTCTATTTTAATTTTTTGAGGAACCTCCATACTGTTTTCCATAGTGGTTGATTTTATTTATAAAATAATTCTATATGATTTTATTTATATAACATTCTTGTAATGACAAAATATAGAAATGGAGAACAGATTAGTGGTTGCCAGGGATTGAGGTGAGGGTTGGGGTGGGAGGGAAGTAGATGTAACTGTAAAAGGGCAACATGAGGGATCCTTGTAGTGATGAAACTGTTCTATATCTTGATTGTATTAATGTTATTTCCCTGGTTGTGACATTACACTATAGTTTTGCAAGATGTTACTGTTGGGAGAAACTAGGCAAATGGTACATGGGATCTCTCTGTATTACTTCTTACAACTGCATGTAAACCTAGCTTAAAGTAAAAGGTTTTTTAAAAAATTTATTTATTTTATTTATTTATTTTTGGCTGCGTTGGGTCTTTGTTGCTGCTCACGGGCTTTCTCTAGTTGCGGCGAGCGGGAGCTACTCTTTGTTGCGGTGCACAGGCTTCTCATCGCGGTAGCTTCTCTTGTTGCGGAGCACGGGCTCTAGGCGCGCGGGCTTCAGTAGTTGTGGCTCTCGGGCTCTAGAGCACAGGCTCAGTAGTTGTGGCGCACGGGCTTAGTTGCTCCATGGCATGTGGGATCTTCCCGGACCAGGGCTTGAACCCGTGTCCCCGGCACTGGCAGGTGGATTCTTAACCACTGTGCCACTAGGGAAGCCCTAAATAAAAAGTTTAATCAAGAAAGAAAAGACCTTTCTGTTCCTCTGTTTATCCCCTTCTCCTGGGCCCTTGTTTGGGTCAGCACTGATGTATAAAAGCTAAGTCATCTTGAGGCTGGTGGTAATTCACCAGAGCACGGCAGTCAAGCAGGTGGCATATAGGAGGTGGCCTGAAAATCAATATCCTTTCCTTAGTCCACCCCAACTCAAATAGCTTCTGCACTGGACCTGCCATGATACCTAAACCTCCCACCATTGACACCACTCTTTGGGACCGTCTCTTAGCAGGCCTACGCTCTTTGTGGCTTGAGAGAAGCAACATATTTGTTGACATGATTACTGTTATCAGCTATTGTCACCTGCCACACAGCAAGCTATTGAGGAAACAGGACAGACTTTGGGAGTGAGCAGTTCTCAAATTTTCATTCCCAAAGATCAATTGAGAGTCTGTTGGTGTGCAGTTATCAAAGAAGGAGGGACACCTCCTTGGCCTGGGAGGGAGAGATTGCCAAGATTGCTTATTAGGTGGAAAAAAAGCAAATGAAAAAGCAGTGTAGTGCGTGATTCATTTTTGTTTGTTTTTGGTGGTTGTTTTTGTAAATAAAAAGAACCAAAACTATATATGCATACAACTCTTTTGTTTCCTGGAAAGAATCCAAGAATGAGGATATGGACTTGTTGGGTATGAAGGGTAGAGAAGGGCTTTCAAGTTTCATCATGTTATATCTTTGTGTGCCATTAGAATTTTCAACCATTTTTTTCTTTCTTTCTTGGGAGTTCTTGAAGGCCAGCTGCCCTGGCTACATGCCTTTACTTGTCCAACTGACCAGTCATTCGACTCAGGATGCCAGTGGCCTAGGAGGGAGGATTAGGAACCCCTTCTCCAGGATGTTAAGTAATGAAGGAAATAAAACGACAGCAGGAGGCTGTTGAGGTCGGCCAGTGTGAATCACTGACTCCAGACCTGGGGGGTCGCTTCCTTCTCAGCTGCCCGGGCAAGGAAGCCTTCATTCTTAGCTCTGGGCTAAGTAAACTGTGAGTGATAAACGTGTGTGCTTTCTCTTTCCTGGTGATTTTCAGGGTGGAGATCATTATTTTGGCCACGAGGGAAGCAAGGAAAAAGAAAATTGGATTCCTCTTCCTCCCTGAGCACTGTTGCATCCTCAGGCTCTTGAGGGCCGGGGAGCTGGGGTGGCAGTGGGGGGAATCATTCTAGAGTTTTCACACAGCCAGGAGAAAGGAAATGAAGGCATCCAGCAAGAAACTGGCAAGGATCTCCCACTTCCTTGCACCTTCACTCCCAACATCATTGGCCCCATCTGAGCTCCAGTTTCCACTCAGGAAAGGGAAAATCTGAAACACAGGCAAACCAAGCAGGGAGGCAGATGGATGGGTGTGCATTTAGAAACATTTCACAATGTCTATTTACAGACTCTTCTCATCTCTGCTCAGTCAGGAGGGTCCCCTAGGACCACACCTGGAGCCAAGTTTGTGTTATTGGATACAGAGCCTGAAAGTAATAAAACTACATCCTAAACATTCTATAGAATACAGACTTCCTCCAAATCTGGCTGCTCTCCTCCACCACAAGAACAAGCCTGGAGTGTGGCAAGTGACGGTGACTTTCCTGGTTGTCCCCTCCCCAATCCAAGGTGTTGAGGCAGAAGGAGATGATCAATGGCTCTGAAGACTGCCTGATAGAGGAGGAGGAGGAGAAGGGAAAGGGGGAAGAGGAGGAAGAGGAGGAGGAGGGAAAGGGGGAGGAGGGTTTGAAGGAAGAAGTAGTCAGGACTGCGGTCTACCATTAGCCAATGGCTTTATAAGCCTCATTATGTAGGCATTCCTCCCTTTCAGCCCTCCAATCCCAGGGAGGCATCTTTTCCTCGCCACTCTCCCACCACAGTATCTTATTGGCTTTCCCCTCCCCATTCCTACCTCCTCTGCCCTGAATGTGAATTTGCATCAGACTTGACCGGTTTAAAAATGTTGGGGACTGGGGGAGGTCCTTGCCCCACCAAGTGAAGTCTCCCCCAGTCCAGCTCCCTTAGAGATAGCTCTGGCTCTGTTGGTTTTTAATTCCTGAATCTCACTTGCCCCCAGACTCCCTAGGGTGTTGTGAGGTCAGATTTTCTGAAGGCACTCTGAAATGTCTGGATCAATGGCTCCATAGAAGCCGTAAGTCAGCTCTCTAGCTTATCTTCCCAGGCTTTCTGAGATGTCACTCCATCAGGGATGCTGTGACCAGCAGGGTCACATGGATTCAGACACTAAACTGCTTTGTGTTTCTCATTCCTAACCCCTGAACCCACCATTTCTTTGCCAGCGTTTAATGGGAACTCATACAGTGAGCCTCAGGAGGTAAGCTGAGGGGAGAGGGAAAGGAGAAGGAGGGAGACAGAAGCCACAAGCCACGGGACTGAGAGGAACCTTCTGGAATGGTTTGCATCTGCTCAGAAGTGAGTCTCACCATTCTCTATTTCAGGCTCTAGTGATTACAGATTTTTTTTTCAAGAGCCAGATGTTTAAAAGTCTTGGCATGGTTTTAAAGTCAGTCCTGAAGGTTTCAGCTGAATTTACCCTGCATGTTTTAGACTCACTGGAATGATTGATTAGAGCCAGGAAGCTCAGACTCCCTCCAAAAGCAATGGAGGCATTTATCCAAGAACGGGGGCAGTCACTCGCAGTGTTTGCACGCCCCCTTTTGTTGGGAGGGAGCAGTTGTACCCTGCTACCTCTGGAAATCTGCCTTATTGGCCTGGCATCCTAAGGATGTGCCCACCTTGCTTAGTAGAGGCCATCTCCATTCTCAAAGCCAAGTAATGGAATGTATGCCTTTCTGGCATTTACAAAAGGCGATGCTTTTCCCAAAAGTCTGGATGTGCATGAAGGTATCTACCTTCAACTTTAAGAATTAAAAAAAATCTATTCCCCAAAATAGTTGTTTTTGTAGTCCTATCTTCTTACCCAGCTCCCACCATGCAATGCTAACATTCTCTTCTACTGGTCTGTCATAAACAACATGCCTTTGGGCATGTGATCATTTTCAAGTCATGTTATGACCGACCTCAGATCCCACAGAACAGTAACCTCAAAGTCAACTCAACAAGGCATTCTGTTCACTATCTATGACTCACAAAGTGCTGTGCCAGACACTATGGTAGATACAAGAAAAAAAATGTAAGAAATGTGTTTTAGCCTCTGAAGGCTTAAAACCAAAGTTAAGGAGATAGGATATATGCATTTGAAACACCTTAAGAACAATAAAAAACAGCATATAACCGAATGGTAAATGACAGCGGCATGATAATAGCAATTCCGCTCAGTTATTGAGACCTTCCTAAGGAACAGGCACCATGCTTAGGGCATTACATTTGTTATCTCATTTTAATCCTCCTAACAACCCTATGGGGTAGGTTCTATTAATATCTCCATTTTAGAGCTGAGGGAACTCAGATTTGCAAAGAGTAAATAATTTGCTGCTATATATTTGATAAAGGCAGGCAGGCAGAGCTAAGATTTTGTTCCCGACTTTTAATTTTAAAGACACTTCAAAGCTACAGGAAAGTTGAAAGAATAGTATAATATTCGTATGCTTCACCTAGATTCACCAACTGTTAACGTTTTACCACATTCTGCCTTATCATTCCCTGTCTCTACACACACACACACACACACACACACACACACACACACACACACCTACACATTTTTTTCTGAACTATTGGAGCATAAATTGCAGACATCATTCCACTTCACCTCTAAATACTTCAACGTGTACCTCCTAAGAACAAAGACATTTTCCCACAAAATGCCAATGCAGTTATCACATCTCACAAACTTAGCCAGAGGCAGCATTTGAACCCAGCTCTCACTCCAGAGTACAAATGGCAAGTTCCGTGAGAGTTCAGCAGAAGGAGCCATCAGTGCAGTCTGGGAATTACAGGATGGATTTTCTGTGGACCCTTACTCCTAATTATTCATAGCAATGGAAGAAAGGAGTTGGCCAAATAATCACAAAGCGTGCATAATCAAAAAACCAAATTCCATGGTTTTCGGAGTGTGTTCTATTTGGGTGGGAGGGGAATGACACAGATTTGCCTTCCTACTTAGTTTCTTCTCTGGCCAATATTAAAACTGGTCTTTCCCAACCACCCACTGACACTACAACTGGGGTAGCTACCCCAGAAGTTCTTTGGTTAAAACACAATAGCAGAAGTGGGAAGCAGCCGCCTAGCACAGGGAGATCAGCTCGGTGCTTTGTGTCCACCTAGAGGGGTGGGATAGGGAGGGTGGGAGGGAGACGCAAGAGGGAGGGGATATATGCCTATGTATAGCTGATTCACTTTGTTATACAGCAGAAACTAACACACCATTGTAAAGCAATTATACTCAAATAAAGATGTTAAAAAAAAAAGCACAATAGCAGAAAGTCCACTAAGTAGGTAAGCCATATACGAATAATAGAGAACTGACCACAAATTCCAGCTAAAAAGGAATTCTAGCTAGAAATTTTAGCCACAGGTCAGGGTTCAGTATCCACAATATAAATCTAGTCCTTGGTCAGTTATGTTAAGAGAGAGTTCCATGCACTGCCCTGTTCCAGAGGCCCAAGTCTACTCACCCAATAAAATTCCAGAAGCAGGGTGTTGCCCACTGCAGCCTGAAGGAGAAAGCAGGCCCTGTGCTGCAGATCAGCCAAAACCCCCTGAGGGGCTCTGACCTGGCTTTCTTCTTTCTTTTTATTCAGGGAAGCCAAATTTAGAAAGACTGTCAGATTAGACCAGTCCTGCGGTGCTTAATGACCTCCCTGAATGCAGTCACAGGAGAAATCTTGACCTTTTAAAATCCTTGATTTCGCTCAGTAATTTTAAGAAGCTAAAGCCCGCATCTGCATTTGCTTTGCTTTTCATGCTTTCACCAGACACTGCAAAAGTGAAAATCTTGCAAATCTCTGCGTCTCAGATGCCAAGGCAGGGACACCCCTTCATCGAACTGGGACTGGGAGAGATGCCCTACTGGACCTTCTGGGTAGCCAGCGTTAGGTCACACTTTTGCGCTCTCTCCAGACCTTTTGGTTTGGGGCAGACACAATCTGATCAGCAGTATCTATGAATCCATGCAAGGTGAGCCATGTTATGACTGGGATCCAGTGTGTATACGCAACCTTTGGTGGGGACTTCTATCTCATGGGCATCCCTTGAGATCGCACAACTTTAAAGACATTCTTGCTCTTTCTGTTTGTGACCCCAGACTTGCTTAGGGAGTAAATCGTTTCCCTTGAGATTTAACAGGAACAAACGGGTCAAAAAATAGTGTTCAGGTTGAGGTGGGAATACTTGCAGCCTTGCTATTTAAATTCCCTTTGAGGCTTCACCTCTCTCTCCCTCCCTCTGTTCCTCCCTGCCCTCAGCCTGCAGATCTAAAATGCCAGAAAGCGACTCCTTTACATCTCCTTCCCAGAGCTGTTGAGTGTCCTTCCCCGGCTGGATCAAAGTCTCTAACTCCTCAGGGCTTCCGCTCCAAGTTACTCCTCACACTCGTCAGCCCTGCAGGGACACAGGGAGGCTAAGAAAGAGCATCTGGTATTTTGCACTAAGGATGCTGTGGTGGCGGGAAGTTGGAGGCAGAGGAAAAAGGGAGAGTTAGTTCCTAACCATGTAAGGAACAAGCTCAGCCCTTTTTGGAACTAGTTCAGAAGACAGCGAGAGGCCTCCGAGAAGAAACTTCATCTGGCTGGTGATTGCACTGGCCGGTGGCTTTGGGGCTGCGTGCGCGTGGGCGCTCGGCGTACAGAGCTGCCCCCACGTGGCAGCCCCCAAGGGCAGGCCCACAGCGCGGGCTCCCAGGCACCCCAGCGGACAGGGCGCGTAACCGGCCTCCGGCTCCCTGGGAGGCACCATGGCTGGGTTTTATGGTTGCCTGAAGACTCCAGAGTAAGTGGTGGGCGCAGTAAGCACTGCAACCGGACTGCACGGAGGGCAGAGTGGCAGAACGCCGGCCGCCGGTGCGGGCACCGCTTCCCGCCCCATCGGGGCGCCCGCCGCGAAGAGGAGCAACTGTGAGCCAGCCGAGGGCGCGCGGCGGGGAACGCGCCGTCCCCGGGGCTCGAACTCGCGGCGACGCGCCTGCCGCGTGCGGGCGGCCCGCTCCTAGGAGGGCTCGCGCAGGTGTGCGTGCGTGTGCGCGTGCGTGGGAGAGCGGCGGCGGGGGCGCGGGCGCGGGGCGCGCGCTTCCAGGACTCGGCCGGCCTGGAGGGGGCGGGGCGGGGCGGGGTGGCTGGACCCAGAGGTTCCCGACTTGCAGGCTTTCTGCTTTCCGCCGCCGTCTCCACCTGGCTCACCTGAGTCCCCGGGAGCTTGGGCAAGAAATGGGAGAAAGAGGAGGGAAAGGAGGAGAGAGGGATGGAAAGAGAGAGGGAAATTCGGGGGAGTGGAGAAAATCACCTCAAATTTTCTGAGTTGTCTTAATTTTCTAAATCTGTTCCAAGCTGTACAATACGCAGTCTCCCACTTATTTGATGTGGCGTTAGCTCCAGTTTATGCTCACTACGTGTCCATGGAGGTGATTTTGGATGTCGTGTGTACGTATTTCAAGCAGTGACAGCAGGAAGAAGCACCATAGATCTAGTCATATGGTTGATGAGTGGGTGTGCAGTTATTTGCAATTTCCGTTCATGAAGCTAACACTCTTCTCCCTCAGCTATCACAATCTGGAATCATGCCAGAAACTCACCTCACTCATTGCAGGTCTCCAGCAGTCGAGAGTTGCACGGGTTCGGCGGGTCCCTGCAGTCCTCTGCCTTCATGGAAAGGCACCGTGTGGCAGGGACCGGACAGGGCCTGGCCTGCAGGCCCACCGTGGTATTCCATGTGATTTTTCGTGGCACTCCATTTGAGGCGCCAAAGACGGGAGGTTCACGCATGGAGGCGTGGGTAGCCCCTTCTGCGGCTTCCTCACGGTTGGCACCAGAGCGCGCTCCCGCGCTTCCGGTGGGGCATGGGCCTGGACTCTTGAAACTTGAAAAGCGTCCTTGCAACTGTTTTATCACCCCAGCTCCCGGGCTCACTGTTGTGCCCTCAACCTCTGGCCTCAGATGGATGCTGTGGAAATTATAGGCTTTCTCTGTGGAACTCGCCATAGCACCAGATGACAGAGAGGTAGACGGTGAAGCCTTTGGGAGGAGGAGGGAGGTGACGGTCCTTACAGTGGGAGATGCTAAGGGCATTGTTGCTGCTCCCAGGTGGTGTGCAAGCCCTTCCTCCCTGGGGTTCAGTGCTGGCTTCTATTAGATCCTCCTGCTTGCAAATGCAGCAGGGGCCCTTCGTCCGAATGTCCACTTTCCATGCAGGGGATCTGGGCCAGCCTGAGGTCTTTGGGGGTGGAAAAAGGGGACTCAGTGGCCCAAATGGCCACTTCCTGTGGCCACCGTTATAGGCCCGAGCTCATCTGATGATTTATGGAATCTGGGCTGAAGGAATAAGAGAAATGATAAGAGAGCATTTGAGGAGATTATTATAGAGTCAAGGCTTCTATAAATAAGAGGCTTGGAGTCCCTCGCGGGACCTAGACGGTATGGAGACTCAGTAAGCAGTCAAAAATATTGTGCACCTGCTCTGTAGCAAGCTTTGTGCTGAGCATCGTGGAAGAAACTTACGCTTTCCTCTCCCGGAACCAAGCGAGCACAGTGCCTGGCACCAATATTTGCTGAAGGAATGTTGTTGACTGAACCAAGATGTCCTTGAGGAGCTTGCCTTTTTAGGGAGTTGTCGGCCCGTCAGCAGCAGTTTGCAGGAGGTGGGGTGGGAGGTGTAGGCTCAGTAGGACAGAATGTAAAGGAGGACAGGAGATAGACAAGCCTGGGGCGACAAGTGGGAGAGAGACCAGAAGAAGGAGGCGACAGGAATGGAAACATAAAGCAGAATTTGGGTTAGTGGAGAAAATCACCTTACGTTTTCTGAGTTGTCTTCATTTTTGAAATTTGTTCCAACCTGTACAATATGCAGTCTTCCAGTTATTTGATGTGGCGTTAGGGTCCCTTCTCTGAGCTTTTTCGAGGGGGTAGTGGGAGAGGAAGACCAGGAGGGAAATTGGGCTGCTGGAACATTCACTGCTCCCCCTGTGAGCCTTGGGTTTCCTGCCACCCTCTATCCCCTCAACACCCCCCCCGAGGGGGGTTTCCTAGAATCACAGCTTGGCCACCTCAGGAGAGTTGCACCCTTTCAAGGAAGCCCAGTAGGCTTTGAAAGTTGAATTTGGGTGGAAACACAGTATTGGTTCACAGTTTCCTCTGCACATCACAGTTGCAGTCTAGATTTTATATACAGGTAGCTACATTTATGATATGAGTTGGAGCTGTTTGGCAAGCGGCGGAAATATGTTCAGAGGCATCCATATCCTTATAGGCTTGACTCCGTGCCACTAGCCCCACTGGCCCCTCACTGTAACCAAGTGAGTTGCCAGGGTACCGGTTTTGGTGTTTAAATTCGGAACTAGCTCTTGTTAGATATAGCTCTTGCTTAAGATAACTAGCTGTTAAGTTCTGTTCTTTTCATAGACATAGAATGACAGCAGGTGACAGGCAAATTATCAAGGGATCAATTAATATGTGTATTGGTAGAAGGGAGAAAATAGTAGGCTTCTTGAGTTATGCGAGACCGTTTTGTACAAGTACATGAGGAGATGGAGGAAAAGCCCAAGAACTGTCTTAACCAGACAAGATCCTGTAATGGTGGGATGGGTGAAAATGTCTTCATTTTTAAGGGTGAGGAAACCGGACCCCAAAGATGTTAAGTGATTCTCCTTGGGTCACACAGTCAATGACAAATGTAAGATTAGAGTCCTTGGTACCCCGTCTTCCGGTGTAGAGCTGTACAGCCTGGGAAAGAGGAAAAATCATCCCCTGAGCAAAGGATGAAAAGCATGCATCATGGGATACAGTGGCCCCTCAGTGGGCTGCTGCAGATGTCGATTCAGCCCGAGGCAAAATAGTGAGCTAGGGCAGCTTTGGTTTTGGCAACCTCAGTCTGTCCTGTCACAACCCTTTCCCATTTCATCCCCTTCCCTCTCCGGGTGCTCTGGGCCTGAATCTTGCCCTCCTCTCCCAGCCTCTTGTGTCCCAGGTTGTGGACTCCCCTTGGCTAACACATTGCCGTCCTGCGGCCCAGGGGCTAGCTCTTGGCCAGACTGGCCGACGGATGCTAGGTTAGTGGGCCTGGATGGATTACTCCAGACGATGTGCATTTCGATATGACCTGGATGCATTTGTGTCACTCTGATGCTCGGGGGTCATCAGGGGGAGTTTGCAGGTTGGTGGGTCCCTCACATCATGCTGGCCAGCTTCTTCTACTCTAAGAGCAGGATGCAGGAAGCTGAGGCTGAGCGCTTCTGCCACAAGCCCCTGACCCCCAACCAGGGAAGAACTATTGTAATTGATGTGCCAGTCTTCTCCCCTTGGCTGCAAAACTTCCCTGATGCCCCCCAAAGCAGTGCAGGCTGCTATTTGAGATTAGAGGACACACATGTTGACTTTTTCTGAATTCCAGTTGTTGGTAGTCAGGGGGCCCATGCATTCTTTCTTGGCCCTGGGTAGCCCCCTGGCACCCAGATGCTGGAGGAGACCTACCCCCACGTCCTTCCAGTGGCTGACGGTTTCAGGGCTATCTCCCCTCCCACCTGCAATCTGTTCTCCTGAACCCAAGGCCGACCTGCATCCGGGGAGCTATGATGAACCTGAAGCCTGGCTGCATTTGACCTTCCAGCTGGGGCAGGCAAATATGAACTAGCAGAAAGCACCAGAAATGTGCACGTAGCTGCAGCCCCTCAGCCTGCCAGCGCAGACCCAACCTCCACTCCTTACTGTTATTAAGAGTGTTTAATGTGGTCATTAGAGATCCCTGTGGCACTTTGCATCCTTCTCTCCTTCCCTTCTTCCGTTTTTTTTTTTTTTTTTTTTGCTTCTTCTAGTTTTAGAAGAAAAGCTATTAACTCCAGCTCCCCTGGCAAGGGGCCCAGACTGGCTATTGCATTTTGCTAACCTGCATTCACCCTGTGGCATCTGTCTGAGGCCCTGTCCATTCATGAGCATGATAAGGGAGCCATGGGGTGGCAGGTGCCTACCCAGGGGGCGCCGCCCTAGGCCCCCAGCCTCACCCTCTGCTGGGGAGGTGGGGAGAAAGCCGGCTCTCTGGAAAGTTCTTGAATAAACTACTTGCCATATTTACCGGTTTACCAAAACTTTGTCTCCTTTGACTATAACATCATTAAAATATTTAATTCTTTGTGAAACTTCATTTAGGAGGGAATGATTATAAAAGCGTTCAGAGATTTCTCTGAAGATGCGGTTGACAAATTCCATTTGGTCTTTAGCAGCTTTCTAAGGAGTGTTCCATTTGTTGAAAGGAGCTTTAGCTTCCTTGGGAATGTACGAAAAATGTGGAAAAGTATATTATTTCATCAGTAACCAAAATTTCAGCATTTTGTATGGGAATGTTTACACTAGTTTCTTTTGAATCCCTTGAAAGCCCATATTCTGTTGGGTCAACTTTAGCATTTGGGGGATTCTTTCACCAGTTTCTCAAATAGCACAATATTTTGTTATTTCTGGAAATTGGTAGCCAAAATGCAGTATGTGATGTGATTGCTCCTGTGGTTTCCTCATTGATTTTCTACGCTGACATTCCTTTAGCTTTTTAAACCAATTCATTTCTTATCCTTCCTTGGCAATTTCATAGTTATGGTTAATGGAGAGCAAATTGGAGGAACTAATCGTACAGTACATTGCAGTGATCCCTTCTTGGCATCTTCACGCTCATCCTGCTGCGTTAAATGGTCTTACTCTTTCATGAAATCTTCAATAGCTTTTAAACCCACTCATTCACTGCAAATTACTGTATAGACTGTGATTCACTAGAAAAAAATGAGTGTCAGTGAAATGGCTTGTCTTCAGGAGGCTAAGGTAAGGTAATGATAAGATTTGCCATTTGATTCTTCAAATACATACGCTAACCTTAACCCAGAGGTTCTTAGCAGAGGTGTGGGGAGCAGTTTGGCTCCCCCAGGGGATGGTTGGCAATATCTGAAGACTTGTCCAGTCATCAAGACTAGGGGGAAGGTGTGCTACTGGCACCAAATGTCAACAGTGTCAGGATTGAGAAACCCTGCCTTCAGTGAATAACATTTTACCAAAGTAGAAGTCTGGGGAGGCCCGCCCTTAAGTGTTTAGAGCAGCACTCTCCAATAGAAGTTTCTGTGGTGATGGAAATGTCCTCTATCTGTGCTGTCCAATGCTATAGCCACTAGCCACGTGTGGCTATTGAGCAAATGTGGTGCAGCCAATGTGACTGAGGAACTGAGATTTTAATTTTATTTCACTTTAATGAGTTTAAAGTTAAATAACCCCATGTGGCTAGTGGCTTCCATATTGGACTCAGCTTTAGAGGCGCTGTAGTCTAGTGGAGTGTGGTTCAGGGATCAGAGAGTCCTGGGCTTGGGTCCCCTGTCTACCACTTCCTAGCTTTGTGGCCTTGTGTATGTTCCTCTAAGCCTTCTGAGCCCCAGTTTCCTCAGCTGTAAAATGGGGATAATAATGGGACCTAGTCCTCGAAGGATTATGGTATCCACTGAGAAATAATGCATGAGAACTGAAGCATGTAGTGCAGTGCCCAGCACAGTAAGAGTTTGAGAGATGTTAGTAATTATTGCCAGAGATTTATGATTAATATGGTAATTGTCATCATGTAAATAGGGCTTCTGCAGGGCTTACAAATGGGTCCTCCCCTGGGGTATTATTTAAAGGTCACTTCAGAAGCAGAGCCCTAACACTCAGCTCTCACAGCATTACCATAGATGTGTCCCCATGCCTTTTTGGGGCCTTGGTTTTCTTATCTGTAAAATGGGAATAATAAAAATAACAATGTCGCTTCCCTGTTTATGTCACAGAATTGTCTGGACGGTCAAATGGATGTGGAAGTTCTTTGAAGAGCACAGGGCCGTCTATAAGTATAAGGTTTATGTTATAAGTTTGCTCACAAGTGTGCTTTTGTTTACATTCGGTGCAAAAGTTCTGCCTTGGTAGAACCATCTTAAGTTCAGAATGGGAGCGCCTGAATCGGGGAGGTTGTATTGGAGAGCAGCAGAAGTTCGGAGCTCTTCACAATGTCAGGCCTTCCTCAGTCTGACACCCAGCCAGTAATGTGGCGGGAGAGCCCAGGTACCACTTTAAGGATACGTGGAAGTTTGGCGTTTGGGGTTGGGAAACCAGAGCAGTGTATGGACCAGCCTGGCCCCCAGGCTGCTAATGAAGGAGCAAGGCATCTGGCCCAAAAGGAGAGAAGACGGCACCTCACAGCAGCTTACGGTGTGCTATCGAAGGCCACGCTGCCCCAGGGCACAGCCACCTGGCATAGTGTCTGGCCTGAGAGATACACACGTACAATTGCTGAACGTATTTGGCACCATATAGAGAAATGAGCATGGGGCTTTGGAGTCAGACATGGGCTTGAATCCTCACAATGCTACTTACTAGCTGTGTGGCCATGGGTGACTGCCAGAGCCTTCCTGGGCCTCAGTTGTCTCATCTGTAAAATGGAGAGATGTAGATGTTCAAAATGAGGAATGGAAACAAGAAAAAAGAAAAAGAAGAGATACAGACATGGGAAAGTCTAGATAAGAAAAAGAAGAGATACAGACATGGGAAAGTCTAGATATGGATAGGAAAAAAGCAACAAATGGTAGGCACTGTGTTTCAGAAAAGATTCTACTAAAGACTGATAAAGTCATGTTACATTTTCACATCGACAAGGTCATTATGCCTATCCCGGGGGCCTCATGACCCAGGGACCAGCCCATCCTGTAAGCTGTGGGTCATGGTTACTTCCCCTTCCTTATTGCATCCAGATCTCCCCTTTCCATAAGCCCAACTGTTCTGGAAGAATGGAGAGGAAAGTAAGTCAGAGGGAGACTCTTCTGAGCCCCATGGAGGTTAGGGAACAGAAAGGGCCCTGGGAACCCAGGCATATCTGCCTGTTCACATTTTGAGCAGAGCCCAGTAGGTAAGGCAGGAAAAGTCTACTCTCCTGGGTTTGCGTAAAACGTATGAACAGAGGTTTCTGGACTAGTTCACTATTCATTTGTGATACTTGGAGGGGGTCTTTAGAAGCCCTTTAAGGGAATGAGATGGAAAAAAAATCCCCACTAAACCTTCATCTTCAGTCTTTGAAGGACATAATTTTACTTTTACTTGTGAAAAGTGTTTGTTCCTTCTGTGCCTGTGGTTTCCGAAGCCAAATGTCAATGACCTGAAGACCTTATTTCATGTAGAAATGGCCTATGTTTGCTTATTCAGAATTGAAGGAAATTCTGAGATGAGATATTAATTCTCTGATAGGGATGAACTCCTGATTTGAAAAAAAAACTTTTAAAAATTTCTTTCAAAGGTGAAGAAAAAATGAATGGTGAATTTTAAATCAAATCTCCTGTGACCCTGTACATTTTTTTTAAATGGGAAAAATAGCTTAGGTTTCTAAACAAGCTAAAAGTAGGAGCATTTTCTGAAAATATCAACAGGCTTCTGAAGGCTGGTCCCCTGATGGCCAACTCAAGCAAGGCTTATAGGGGGCCTCTTCAAAATCTGGCTTCTTTAGGGATGAACTGGGAACTTTGATTGATTGTCTCGATGAATCATAGGATCCTGGAATGCCTGGGCTAACAGGACCCCTAGATCCAAGTCTAGCCCAATCCCTTACTTCTTAGGTGAGGAAACTGCAGCCCAGAGAGAGGACTCAGTGTGCCCGAGGCCTCACAGCTAATTCATAGCAGGGCTGGGGTGTCAACTCTCCATCAGCTGCTCTAGGACTCATTGGAGGTTCAAGTCTTAGAGATGTTCATTAGAAAAACAAAATGCTTTCCTTTGCGGCCACAGTTCTCTCTAGATGTCATTCGAGTTGCTTTTTCTTCACCACCACATCCATTTCTTATGGCTCCCATTTCAGCTTTTCTGTTCCAGCCAGGCCCAGTAGCCAACATGAGTTATAGCAGGGTCTCCTTAAAGCGGGGTGTTTGAACTCTGTACCTCAGCATCACCCGGGAACTTACGGAACATGCAGATCTCTGGGCCCCGTCCCAATGGAAGAATCAGAATCCCTGGGGGTGAGGTCCCTGGAATCAGTGATTGTCACGCAGGCTGGTGACTTACAGCCTTTCTCCTCGAACCCATTTCTCGCACCATTGTCCATATCTGTACTAGTAGTTTTAAAAACCCTGCTATTTCTTTTCTTTTTTTAAATTGAAATATAGTTGATTTACAAAGTTGTGTTAGTTTCAGGTGTACAGCAGAGTGATTCAGATATATATAGATATATATATAGATATATTCTTTTTCAGATTCTTTTTTAAAAATTTTTATTTATTTATTTTTGGCCACGCCTCGCAGCTTGTGGGATCTTAGCTCCCTGACCAGGGATCGAACCCGTGCCCCCTGCATTGGAAGCACGGAGTCTTAACCACTGGACCGCCAGGGAGGTCCCTCAGATTCTTTTCGATTGTAGGTTTTTACAAGATACTGGTTATAGTTCCCTGTGCTATACAACAGGTCCTTGTTGTTTATCTATTTTATACATAATAGTGTGTTTCTGTTAATCCCTATCTCCTAATTTATCCCTCCCCCCCACCCCCACTATTTCTTGAGCACTTACTTTGTACCAGGTGCTGTGCTATTTTTCATGCATTATCTCATGTATTCCTCAGATGCTGGCTCCGTGCTTCCCTCTCACTCTCAAGTGGACCACAGAGCAGTGTCCAGCCTGGGAAGGGGCCGGCCACCTCGCACCGCCACGTAAGCACCACCCCCCGGGCACTGCTCCCAGGGTGGCTTTTTTGTCCCCAGGCCATTCTGACTAGGGATTCTTACACCTTAAAGTTGAAGGAAGCCTGGTAGCTTTCTTCCTTCCTGGGTCTCACTGCCACTTTTCTTTTCCTATGAGGTGGTCACCCGGGTGGGAAGAGCCTCGCACACATCACTGACTTCTTCCCTGCCGGGAGTGACGGCAGCCGAATGAGGGAATGAGTGTGAGGTTGCCCTGAGCGCTGTGCGTGGGGATCCCCTCTGCTTCTGCGGCCCGCAGTGAACACCAGAGGGAACCAGGAATCTCCTTTCTGCCCTGGGCAATCTGGGCCTTTCTCTCCTCCCCTACCAGCTGCCATCTAGCCTGGCCCAGCTGTGGGCCCTCTTTTAGGGGGTCCCTCTTTCTCCACCCTCTTGGTGTCCTGTCTAGTCCCAGGCCCTGGAACACTCCATTTTCCAGTCCGCTGCTATCTGGTGTCCCTTGTCCTGGAATCTCCTTCCTGTGGCTTGTCAGTATTTCTCCAGAAGCTTCTGGCTTCTCTTGCAGGCACTGGACCAAAGAGGCATGAGAGTCAGGTGTGAGAGCAGACTGGACCTCGGGCCAAAGGGGTGTAGGTGAGCCAGATATACCACCCAAGCCTCAGTGCCCCAAGCACGTCATTCCGGGCCAGGGTCCTCAGGCTCTTCCTGGTCACTCAGCGTTTGTGGCTGTCACCTGCCCTTTCTGCCCTCATCCCCAGCTCACCTATGCTGGCACTCAGTGCTTCCGGCCGCAAGCTGTCAAACTCTTCTGCCTAGCAAATGGCCCTTCTGAAGGTGGGCTTCTCCTCCCAGGCCTTTCATTATGACTGCAGCCTACACCGAGAGGTCCCTTCCAGTCCCTTTCGCTTTGAATGGAGCCGCCAACACAAGCGCCCTCCAGAACCTCCTGTGGCCGTGCTGCCTCCCATCCCCCAGTCCTCCCAGCTGAGGCTCCCCTTCACTCTCACCCTCCCTCCCCTCTTCCTTGACCTCACTTACAGCCAGATCTCAGCGTTCTAGCCCTGCTTTGCTACACCCTGCCCAGCTCGGCTTGGTGATATGTTTTGGACACACTTCTCCAGCTTAACCTTGGCCCTCTGCCTCATTTCTGCCTCCCGCTCCCCTGTACCACACGCATGCGTGCAACACACACTCTGGCTTCCTGTGCCACGACTCTTGGGCCCTGCAGACCCCTCCTATATGGAGTCAGTGCCCAAGAGTTTAGCCTTTGAGTCCTCATCTTAAAATGAATACTTGTCCTAAAATATCCTAAGAGAACACATGACAAGTTTCTCTCACCTCCTCATTTTACAAATGCAGGAACTGGACTTCCCCAGTGGTCCAGTGGTTAAGACTTCGCACTAGCAGTACAGGGGGCGTGGGTTCCATCCCTGGTCGGGGAACTAAGATCCCACAAGCCACACAGTGTGGCCAAAAAACAACAGCAACAACAACAACAACAAAAGAACACAAATGCAGGAACTGAGGCCCAGCAAGGAGCTATGTCTGGGGCAAGGCCACAAGGATAATCTGTAGGAAGGGCACAATCAGGACCCAGGCCTTCTGATTCCCAATCAAGCACTGCTCTCAATTTTTCATGTGTATTTTTTTCTTCGTCATCAGGGAGTGGGTTGTTTTAGCATAGCACTTAATGGGCTCTGGAGTCAAACTACCTCAGTTTAAATCCTGCCCTCACCATGTACTTGCATGTGACCCCGGGCAGTTACTTAGCCTTTCAGTTTCCTCATCTACCAAATGGGGGAGGAGTGAGAATAAATAGTACCTACCGCACAGGATTGCTCTGAGGATTAAATGAGACGGTGTATGCAAAACACTTCAGTGTCTGCACATATTAAATGCCCAGTAAATGTTAACTGTTTTGTCATTGTCTCCATGGCCCCCAAAACAAGACTGAGTATATAGTAGGTCTGCATGAAGATTTTGGGGTGCAAAGAGAGAGGCCCTGGGAAATAATATTCTGACTTTGCTGTCTGGTTCTAATGGTGGGTTCTAACTCTAATGGTCCTAATTCTAATGGTGGGTATTTTAGGCCATGGAGAAAGGGGGAGATCTGGGGACCAGAGAACCTTTGGAAAACTCTCCCTGCAGCCCCAGATAAACAGCTGCTTCTTTGCCCTGTGGCAGGGCTGTCTGTGGGGTTAAGGGCTAAGGAAATCTGAGGATTTAAAGACCCCTAAATATGACCTTGACTGAGATTGGCCAGGGCTCTCAGATTCTTGGAGGCATGTTTATTTCCACGGGCCTGGGCCCCTAGGCGACAGCGGCACACCTTTCCTCCTGCCCGTTCCCTCCCTGGGGTGACACAGTTCACTCTGAGACCTCTCTCTATTTCAGCCCGGAACCGGGAGACCAAAGGCTATTCATCATAGCCATGAGGCGACTGCCTCTCCAGCCCCCTCCCTGTGGGCTAAAGGACCTTAGACAAAACCCCAAAGGTACAAGTTGGCTTCACGAAAGTCACAGATAGTAGATAGTTCAGCTTGGGCTGGGGGCACGTTCTTTTTTTTTTGCATCATAAGGAATTATTATTATTATTATTTTTTACACACACACTGTATTTTATTTTTACAAGAGGTAAATAGACTGACACCAAGCATTGTACATGGATGACCACAACAAAAGCAACAATGATTGCAATTACCAAACATGAAACACACTCATACTATGTCATAATATTGACATTCAGTCCAGTAATCCTCCACTGTAACAGCTCCTTTACTTTGCAGTGAAAATTGATGTGTATATTTTTTGCCTCTGAGTCCTTGCGGGATTTTTTTAAAAATTCAAACAGAAAGGGGGGCACATTCTTGTGACTGAGTTCTCTTCCTCCTTTATCTCCCCTGCATCTCCCGCCAGAATCTAACCAGCCACGTAGAAGTCACAGCCTGCCTCAGCACCACCAACCTCTTTTCTTCTTCTTTTGCCCTTTTTCCCTCCTTGGAGATTTTTCCCCCGCCCCCAACTGATGGCTTGTTGACTGCTGGGAGCAGTGATAACAGCAGCCACAACAAATACAGGATAAAATAAAAAGCCTCAGACATACTCTGCTTGGGATGGACTTGAGAGCTGGCGGAGAGTTTGGGTCTAGAGCTCTTGGCATCCAACATGCACTTAAAGCTGTGACATCTATCCTCAGGGCCCCTCAACTCAATTCTGGCTCTTCCTTGAGTCTCTCAGGGTCCCCATGCTTCTCGCGCCCCTTGCTGGTACCCCACTTCAGCCTGGCCACCCAAGGGGCCCATGCTACAGACCTATCCCCTCTTAATATTGTGTGATCTCTCATCACAATATATGTGTCCAGTGAGCCAGTTTTAGCAGGACTCTCTATTGTTAAAATGACCAACAAATCTTTGGCAAAGATATTAGGGGCTGATAATGACCTGGCCAGTTATCCTGCTTTCAAGTCCTGGAATGGGCTAATACATGAGATTCTTCGGGGTAGGAGTGAGTGGTCATTTAATACTTATCAGATTTTGCCAAGTAAGGAGGGAGCAGAGTGTAGTGGTCAAATCATGGGCTCTGAAATCCTCCAGAACTGGATTTGAGTCCTAGCTCTATTACTTGTATGGCCTTGTCCAGATTACCTAATTTCAGTGAGACTCGCTTTCCTCATCTGGGAAATGGGGCTGAAAATAATAAAAACGAAATAACAAAGCCTACCTCATAGGGCTCTTGTGAGATTCAATGAGATAATACATGGAAAACCATTTTCACAGTGCCAGACTGGCACAGAGTTAGGACTCAGCAATTTCATTCATTGTATTAATTGTGTAATATGAATTGCCCCTGACTGTGAAAGAGCAGAGCTTTCAATTAGAGGCTATGTGGATTGACAAGACAGAATAGAACTCCCCATCAACAAGGCTCTGAGGCCGCTAAGGAGATGGCAGAAAGAACCTTTGAGGTCAAGTTCTCTGCATTACGAACCCCCGCCCCCAGCAGAAGATCTAAGGGGTTAGGGGTGGCATGAGTTGGGTCTTTCTGCGCTTCTCCTGGTTTACTCTAGGGGTGAGGTACAATGAGGAGGAAGGGAAGGCAGAACTGGAGGCAAAACCAGAGCCCTTTTATTTTTATTTTTTCTTAACATCTTTATTGGAGTATAATTGCTTTACAATGGTGTGTTAGTTTCTGCTTTATAACAAAGTGAATCAGCTATACATAGGCATATATCCCCTCCCTCTTGCGTCTCCCTCCCACCCTCCCTATCCCACCCCTCTTGGTGGTCACAAAGTGCCGAGCCGATCTCCCTGTGCTATGCGGCTGCTTCCCACCAGCTATCTATTTTATATTTGGTAGTATATATAAGTCAATGTCACTCTCTCACTTTGTCCCAGCTTACCCTTCCCCCTCTCTGTGTCCTCAAGTCCATTCTCTATGTCTGCGTCTTTATTCCTGTCCTGCCCCTAGGTTCTTCAGAACCATTTCTTTTTTTTTTTTTTAGATTCCATATATATGTGTTAGCATACGGTATTTTTCTCTTTCTGACTTACTTCACTCTGTATGACAGACTTTAGGTCCATCTGCCTTACTACCAATAACTCAATTTTGTTTCTTTTTATGGCTGAGTAATATTCCATTGCATATATGTGCCACATCTTCTTTATCCATTCATCTGTCAATGGACACGTAGGTTGCTTCCATGTCCTGGCTATTGTAAATAGAGCTGCAATGAACATTGTGGTACATGACACTTTCTGAATTATGGTGTTCTCAGGGTATATGCCCAGTAGTGGGATTGCTGGGTCGTATGGTAGCTCTATTTTTAGTTTTTAAGGAACCTCCACAGTGTTCTCAAGGGGAGGGGATTTACAGGGCATACAAACCAGGGAGGCAACAACCTTGGGGGCCACCTGCCTACCACAGACTCTATGAAAAACATTTCATCCTATCAGATTTTTTAAAAAATTAGGCCAGCTGCTTCTCATTAGCATTCCCCACTCTGGGAAGGCAGAAAATCTGTCAAGCGAAGTCTTCTGAATCCTTGAATCTGAACCAGGCTGTGGTTAAAAAATTTCAACAACCTTGGAAGACAGGCCTTTTTCCTTGTTTTTCTCTCTCTTTTTTTCCCCCTAGAGCCCTTGTTCAGCTCTTCAGTCAGTTTGAGAAGGAAAAGGCAGTTCTGAGGCTTAAGCCCCTGAGGTTGGCCTAGAGAGAGCAAGCAAGCATTTAAATAATGACTGATAATGCAACTTTATGTCTCAGCTGGGCCAGACTTCCTGATGACCATTATTACAGGACTTGATGCTCTTTGGAAGTGGTTCTGGAGGCCCCTCATCCTTTACTGGATAAAAACGTACATTATTTCCTCTTTCCTTACACGGCTTGCCAGCTTTTTCATGGGACTTCATGCAGAGGGGTCTTTTGCTGCAAGTGTGTCTTAGGTTGTCCCTGTATGTTTAAAAAAGGGGGTCATTTCCCCACTGATGCCTATTTGTCACTGCATCCCTCCCCCAACTCCTGCATTCATCCATCCATAAAAACACACAGCGAGCACCTTCCACGGGCCTGGTGTCGTGCTAGGTGCTGGGGATCTCCAGATATGTGAAATGGGGTCCCTGTCTTCAAGGGGATATCAGCTATGACAAGGGCACGTACAAGGGGCGAGAGCGTGAGGCAAGGGTGGTAACCTTTGAGCTGGATTTTGAAGAATGTGTAGGATTTCAAGGATGTGGAGCTGAGGGAGGCGAGGTTCCGGGCTAAGGGAACAGCCTGTGCAGAGCACAGAGAATGCAAAGGAACATGGTGTATTTAGGGAATGACTGGTGATTCTGGGAGACCAAACCATGAGGGTGTGCGTGGGGTTGGACTGCTGGAGAAGGGAGGGGGGCAGGGAGCACCCGATCGCTGAGAACTTTGTGAAGAACTTGGCTTTTGTCCTGCAGGCAGCGGGAAGTCTGTGAACTAGTCTAAGCTCATGGTCAGATTGGTATTTTAGAGAGAGCGTTGTGACTTTTTTTTTGAGATACCACTGAGGTGACATTTTGCTAAATATCATAAATAAAAATAGAGACCAGCCTGGAGGCAGCGCCAAGGCCGCTATTAAAGAGCCCTGGTATAATTAAGGAACCAGTTCACTTTAAACTTATATTAACCATAATGAGACACATGAAAGAAATACAGTCTTTCGTCCTCTGTGAGGAGATACTGGGGAAGCAGAGCTCTGGTTAATAAGTCAGCCTGGGGTAGATGGAAAGAAGCTTTGCCAGTGGTGGTGTCTGTTCCTGAAGCCTCCTCTAGGAGGATCTGGGCCTTGCCCAGCTGAGTGGGGCTCCACACGCAGGAGTCTCGTGGCCGGGGCACCCGGGAGTAGGCCGTCTGTGACAAGGACAAGAGGGGCCCACCTTGCCAGGAGGGAAGGCAGGTCCTGCTCAGCTGGCAAATAAGGAGCTTCCCCCCCCCACGACAGGTCTTCCTTTGCGTCCTGTAGCATGCCTCGACTTCTAAGAAATTTCTGACCACAAAGATGGTTCTTACGTTACTTCTCCTTCTTTCACTGAATCTACGCATTCATTGAACAAACATTTAGCAAGTGCCTGACAGATGTACCAGGTACCATTCCAGGTGCTGGGGGATCCAGTGCTGAACAAAATGGACAAGGCCCCTGCCCTAATGGAATTTACATTCTAGTAGAGGAGACAGATAAGAGGCTGTAACTAAATTAATATAGAATATAATTTCAGACATCGATGAGTGCTACGAAGATGTTAGTAAAGGATAATGTGATGGAGAGAGACCAGACGCCTTAACTAGGCTGATCATGGAGGTCCTCTCTGGGAGGGACCCTTTGAGCTGACTTGAATGCTATCAAAGAGGCAGCCATGCAGCTAGCTGGGGAAAGAGCCCTCCGGGCAGGGGGAGCAGCAAATGCAAAGACCCTGAGATTGAAAGGGGCTGGCTGTGTTGGGGATTAGCCAGAAGGCCAGTGAGGCTGGAGCACAGGGAGAAAGTAGGAGGGTAGCAGGATGGGTGGTCAGTCGGGGGGCATGGGCATAGGGCCAGAGCACATAAAACCCAGGGGGAGTGAGTGTGAGGGGACCCAATCGGCCGATATGCACCGTTAGGTGGAGATGTTGGATAGACAGTTGGTTATAGGAATATGGAGTTCAGGGATGAGATCCAGTCTAGACATAGAAATTTTGGAGTTCAGTGTCTAGATAGTATTCATAAGGTGTGAATGAGATCATCTAGAATATGGTAGTCCCTAGCCCCATGTGACTACTGAGCAGTTGAAACGTGGCTAAGTCCGAATTGAAATGTGCTATATGTGAAAAATACAAACCAGATTTCAAAGACTTAGTATGAAAAAAAGAACATAGAATATCTCATTGATATTATTTTTATAATGATTACATGTTGAAATGATAATATTTTGGTTCTACTGAGTTAAGTAAAATATATTATTAAAAGTAACTTCACCTGTTTCTTTTTGCTTTTTTGAACGTGGCTACTAGAAAATTTAAAATTACCTATGTGGCTTGCAATTGTGGTTCACATTAACATTTCTATTTAATGGCGCTGGTCTATGAAATGACTGTAGATAAAGAAAAAGGCCAAGGGTAGAGCCCTCGGATGCTACAACATTTCAAAAACAGGGAGAGGAGAAAGGTACAGCAAGGGAGGTTGAGAAGGAACAGCCAGTGAGGTAGGAGGAAAATGAAGGGAATGTGATGTTCAGAAAGGCAAGTGATAAAATTATTCAAAAAAGAGGGAGTGTCACACGCTGCCGGGAGGTCAAGTAACAGACGGGTGGATGGAACGAGAGCAGATTTAGTGGAGCAGTTTGGAAGCAGTTGGATTTGGAAGGCCAGCTGGAGAGAGTGCAGAAGAATAAGAAGTGAAGACATAAAGGTAGTAAGTATAGATAACCTTTCAGAGTTTGGCTTTAAAGAGAGGCAGAGAAATGGGTGGTAACAGGAAGAGGATTTCGAATCACGGGGAGGTTTATATGTTTTGTTGTGGTCGTTGGTTGGTTGGTTTGGAAGAGGAGATAGCTCAGCCGATGGTTCTACTGTCCTCAGGGCCTGCAGTCAGGGATACAAGGTAAGTATGCCAGAAAGAATTTGAGACAGTGTAAATTCAAAAGTTAGTTAGATCCAATGATTCTATTAGCGCTCCAGGGATGCAGATGCCGCCATGATGCCCTCTTTCTTTGTTCTGCCTTTGTCTTTCATATTTTTCTCTTTGGTTATCATTCCCCTTTCTTCTTCTGCCCCTGACAGTGGTGGGTCAGGGGCAATGTTAGCCTGCTGTGGCCTGGCATTTTGGAAAATGGGCTCCTTTTCCACGGGCTTCTCTAAAGTTCAGAGGTAGTTTATTTCCCCAGTGTCTAAGAAGCCTTTCTTAGTGGCAGGGGCTGGGGTGCTGCCATGTTTATTAAGATGGCCTAGGGACTCACCAGTGATGTGAATTGTTCCTGGTCCAAGGAATTCTCCTGTCCTCCTGCTGAATTTCTGAGGGCCTTCTGAATTCCCCTACCCCTTTGCTCTGTCCAGATCTCCAGATGGAACTTGTGTATGTGTGTGTATATGTGTGTGTGGTAATTAGTGAGCATTGTGTGGGCCTGGGGTTGTCATCTTCAGGTAGAATTATGATATTGGCTCATAGAGTTTGAGTGACTTGAATAAAGTGTCAATACCTTTCAGCCAAAGCCCACCTGCAACACACCTGCTGTTGAACAAGCTAGGTTTATTACTTATTGCAGCGAGAAAGAACACACACTGTGGGGAACCATAGGACTTCTCAGTGAGAGGGTCTCAAGCCATCTTGACACCAGGACCCTGTCGGCTCTCCCTGTGGTTTGGAAGCTTTTCCTTTCCAAGGCCTCAGTCACTCTCAGTGGGTGACCTCTCAAATTCACCTTAACCTCAGAGCCTGTGGTCACCCCTGTCTAGCTCCAGAGAAGTATCAGGGGCTTAACGGCTAGAGGGCAGCACGGGATGGGCCTGGAGCCCATCCATGAAACAGCAATGGCAGCTTGACTGTTTCTGGGAGCAGGACAGATCTAGTGTAGGGAGGGGGGCTCCAGAATCTACTTAATCCAACTTGATGGTACTTGAGTCAGTCACGTCCAGACCCCAAGGCGAGCTATGATGAGGGCAGTCTCTGCTGGCCTCTCCGCAGCGCTCTTGCTCCTTTCTCTGGGCCTGCTCATCAGATCCCCCTCCCCTGCACCACAGACTCCCATCAGAAATGTCAGCATTGATTTATAAAGGTTTGATTATCAACTGACATGCTTCCCTGGCTAGAAGGCTAGACTGAAAGTGCACAGTAGGCTCTCAATTGATTATCTGCACTAATGGAAAGGAGCCCAGGGACAGACAATTCTCCCGTGATATAGAATCAGAGTCATGGGAGGATTATCCTTTTGATGGTCACTTTGGTTGTTTCCCACTTTGGGCTGCTTAGAACAATGCTGTGATAAACATTCTTGCATACATATTTTTGTGTACAAGTGTGAGTATAGCTACAGGGTGAAGTTCTAGTGGTGATGCTACTGGATCAAAAGGTATGTGTATTTTTAACTTTTGATGCTGTGAAATTGTTCTTCAGAGAGCAATTTACACTTCATAATGTATGAGCGTGTCCATTTTTCTCATCCTTGTCAGCGTGGAATATCATCAAAATTAAAACTTTTGGACAATCTGATAGGTAAACATGTTAACTTGATACTTTGATTTACATTTCTTTAATTATGAGTAGGACTGAGCTTTTCTTTATGTATTTCTTTTTCTATAAACTTCCTGTTGTATCCTTTGCCCCATTTTATATCCAGTTGCTGGTCATTTATTGATTTACATGCACTCTTGACAAATTAAGAAAATTGGCACCTTTATCTATATTTGTTGTAAGTATTGCTTCCTCGTTTGTTATTCTTTTGTAGACTCTTTACTCTTTTTGGCCAAAAGTTTAAAATTTTTATGTAGTCAAATATCTCAATTTTTTTCTTTACGGCTTATCAATACAATTTTGTCTGCCTGGGCACACCCATGAATAGTAACAGGCCTCCAAATGTAATGGGCCCCAACACAAAGCAATAGATCAGGTTTTGTACATTTGTCTTTTATATTTTGGTAACAGCTTTATTGAGCTACAATTCACATATTATACAATTCACCCATTTAAAGTGTACAATTCAATGCTTTTTAATATAGTCACAGAGTTGTGCAACCATCACCACAATTAATTTTAGAACACTGTCATCAGCAAGGAGACCCTGTCCTCTATCACTCAAAAAATCACCCTCGTCCCTCTAGCCCTAAGCAAGGCACTTTCTGTGTCTATGTGTCTGCCTATCCTGGACATTTCATATATGTGGAATCATTGTCTTTTTTAAGGAAGAATAATTCTCTCTAATGGCAATTCCCTTTGTATATCTTTTCTTGCATAGTTTAAGAATCTAACTGGAGGATAAGGAGTAGGGTAAAATGATTGTATTATATCCTAGATAGTAAATGATTTTTTGTTTTTTGCTCTATATTTTATTTTAGTGATTGAACTACAGCTGAATCACTAAGTGAAATTTCTGGCAGTATGGAAGTTCTGGAGGCCAGTGATGAAGGTAAGTAACCCAATAAAATCCTGATAACTAGAACTAGATTTGTTTAATGTGTTTAACCCCTAGAAAAAAGAATCAAGTCACAAGAAAACAAGTTCATATCAAATTTCTAATGACACTAGACTCAGTCCATATTTAGTTTTCCATCTTCTAATCTCTTCTCTTTCATCTCAAACTCTGATAGTCAAAAGAGTTTTGTCTAGGCCCTGCAATCTTCTTTGGGGATGGTTAGCAGGTTCCATTTACTGAGGCAGGCGAAGTATTTCTGCTTAATCAGAAAAAAAAAGAATCAGAGCAGGCCAGGACCTGAGAGATTCAACTGAGGTTTTGCTGTAGATAATAATCCAGACTTAACCAACAGATAAATTTGTAATTTGAGGAGTAAAGGGGGGATAGTAACGAAGAAGCCACCATAGGCTTCTGTTAAATGGGAATCAATTTACAAAAATTTCTTTCGCAAAACCTATCCATTGCATAAATTATGGTGCCACCTGTGAATGATAGGAGACCATGAGTGGGGTAATAGAGAGGCAAAGGTCACTAAACAATGATAAGCTTTATTGACACTGAAAAAAGGTGGGGGGAAGGGGAGGAACCATAAGACATAAGATGAGCCATTGAATTTAAAGGCAGAACTGAATTTAACAGTTCACTGGGTTGTTCTTCAATGTTTGCTGAGTTTTCTTAGTGTGGTGCAGAAGACTTGGTCTGGAAGGACAGAGAGAGGGGAACCTTCTTGTGGCTTCCCGGAGGCCTGACTTCACTAATGATGTGAGTTGGGGAATCTGAACATGGTGCATGGATCCTTGAGGGCAGGGCTTGGCGCTTCATCTCTGTGTCACCATTGTTCAGTATTGGGTCTCAGAGAGAGTGATTAGACACTCAAAAGTTTGTAATGAATGAACGAATAAATAAATGAATGATAGGCCTCCTCACCAAGGCAACCCCAACTGCCAAATGAACTGATCTATCTTTTTGGATATGAGCTAGACAGGTGCCTAGAAAAAAAGATGTCAATGCGCTGCATCTTGATAAAGAGTGGAGGTAAGGAAATGCCCTTTCTCTGTTCCCAAGATGTTTTTCTTACAGAGACCAAGCATTTGGGTACATGTTTAGTATTAGTCATTGCCAGCCAGAGAATAAGGTGCTGTTGGGAGGCTGAAGGGAAGAAAGGCTGGTTAGAGGAGTCTTCTTTCCAAGCAGCAACACAAGAGAACAAGGTCACCATTATGCGCGATGCATTTTGAAAGCTCAGGTTCAACCCAGAAGGGCTGCCTGTGTGCATGGTAAATAAGCAAGTATACAACCCAAAGCAATGATCTCTTCATTGGATTTAAGTGTGTTCTTGTCTGGGGGTAGGGGAGAGGACTGCTTCCATGGGCTGTTTTCTGGTATGTGATGCACTGCAGGCCCTCGGTGGATGAGGATGTTGAAAGCTACTGCCTGTTTGGGAATATGTAGTCCTTGGGCTTGGACAGGGAAGTCAATGGCTTTGTTACAGGAGAAGTCCAAACAGCTGTCAGCTCACTGACCACCACTGCTGTGCCTTGTGGTGGCATAAGCTACCCAGTGTATAGGTGACCTCCATAGACATTGCTGGATACAAATGTGGGTTTTGACCCAAACCTGTTGTCTAGGTCTATCTACCTTTACACTTTCAGCAACTTTGGAAACCAGCCCACGCAGGGCTCAGGTGCTGGCAATTTTATTTTAAAAATAAATAAATTTATTTATTTATTTATTTATCTATCTATCTATTTTTGGCTGCGTTGGGTCTTCGTTGCTACACACGGTCTTTCTCTAGTTGCGGTGAGCGGGGGGGCTACTCTTCGTTGCGGTGCGAGGGCTTCTCATTGCGGTGGCTTCTCTTGTTGCAGAGCACGGGCTCTAGGCGCGTGGGCTTCAGTAGTTGTGGCACGAGGGCTTCTGTAGTTGTGGCTCGTGGGCTCCAGAGCACAGGCTCAGTAGTTGTGGTGCACGGGCTTAGTTGCTCCATGGCATGTGGGATCTTCCCGGACTAGGGCTCGAACCCGTGTCCCCTGCATTGGCAGGCGGACTCTCAACCACTGCGCCACCAGGGAAGCCCCAGCTGCTGGCAATTTAAAGGCACCCCTTTGCAAAAGAAAGTTTGAAAGGCCAATTTACACCAGTGAATATATGGCAAGTGTCTTGGATTCCATTAGGGTTTCGAAAGTAACATAGCACGTGGACAGTTCCCAGCTTTGTATCTCACTCCCAGGGTCTCCATACACGGGGTCTGATGCTGTTGGGGGTGGAGAGCTCTCCTAAGCCAGAGCAGGCTGAAGACTTGGACTCTTGCAGCTGAACTGGATGTCTGGCAATGGGTTGCTTAGTAAGGCTATGTCCAGTTTTCAAGTCACTGCCCCAGATCCATGGGCAGCCCACCCACCTCTTGGTGTCTCCCCAACTCCCTACCAACAAAGCTATACCACCACTATACCCAGAGCTACCCCCGAGGGAGGAAAGGAAACATTCTTTGCCTCCTAGTGGCCAGGGTTGAAAGAAGCATGCATTGCTTAAGGTATTTTAAATCCTCGTGGGAAAATAAGTTGTTTCTGCCGAGCAAAAATGGAAGACTAGGGAAACATTGGAATATATGCATACTTAATTTTTAACACCTTTTCCAGTTCTATAGTCACTAGTCGTTTGGTTAATTTAGGAACATAAAAATGTGTTAATGCATAATTTGGTTTGCTCATACAATGACTATGTTTGGTACATTCAGTTTTACAGCCTGAAAAGTTTATTAGAAGTGTTTTTATTCAGTTATTAAGTGTTTGTAGATTGTGTCACAGACTGAGCTACCCCCTACTGATTCTGTCCCCTCTGTCTTTGCTGGTTTGTGAGAAGCGGGTTTGCAACTCCAAATCGTCTAGCTTTGCCCTCCTCCCTTCCATTCTGGGATTTCAAAGCAAGGAGGGCAACAATCATTATGTTTCCAAACACTCTGAGCAGAAAGTTGTTCTCATTTCAGAAGGCCAGAAGAGGATCCACCTGTCAAGAATCAATAAGTCTCATTCCTTCTGTTTGAACAATGGCAGTGCCTGCAAAGGCTCCTTCCCGTTTGTGAGGGGACACTGCCCAGTTCATCCTCACTGGGCAGGAGTTATTTAGTGGTGTGTTGGAGCTACCTTACACTGGCTTGGGAGGCTGATGCACATCTCTCCCTAAATGTCATGTTAGTAGCTTGAAATTGACCATGATGGGAGGATTTACACCACAGAAGTAGACAAATATTACAAATAAGGGCATTTTCCCCAGAGGTCCAGTTGGTAAATACATCCCAGCAAAAAACTGATTATAGTAATTAGTATAGTATAGTAATCAGGATTTTACATAAAAATCTCACTATTTCATGGATTTTAGAAATCCTCTGGGGGTGGGAAGATTAAGAAAGAAGGCCGGAGAGCAAAATAGAGATTACTTTAGAGCCAGCCTACTCCATCCTGTATACTTTTCAGCACTTTCACGTTGAATCCTCACAGTGGTTCTGTGAGGTCAAATATCATTTAAAATAATTTATTATCATAGAAATTAGTTTAATTTTTTTCCTTAAAAAATTGAAGAAGGAAGCTTGGGAAAACATGTTTCCTATTGTACCTTTGCTCTTTATTCTGTCTATCTCAAGGTAGAATTGCCAAGTTTATCCTAACCATGACCCTATCTATATAGGTACATCCTAGTAGATGAGAAATTCCTCAAATCATTCAAAACTGAAGTTACTTAAGCAACGATTACCAAGCACACAGCCCTACCATCTTCTTGTATTGCCCCAACCCGTGCTGGCTTCTGCTTCTAATCATGTATATTTTAGAGTTAACTATTGAGTTATAGATATGGGGTTCTTCCCCTTATCGCTAGATAGATAGAGTAGATGGATAGAATTGATAGATCATTTCTACAGATGGAATTGAATCTGGTCTTAATAGACAATTATTGATTCCCTAATTTTAGCTCACATTTATTAGCATTTACTACATGCCAGATCCTATGCCAAGCTCTTTACCACATTATTTATAATTTATGTCAACCCCAATAAGGGCCAGTGTATAAATTATAGGATGCTTAAGGATGGCTCTGCTCAGTGATCTCAGTTTAAGGGAAGTGACAAGCTGTGTTGGTATTCTGCACCCCTCAATGGACTCAGTTGTCTCTTGAGTGTCACTGCGTGCTTTGCACTGTGCTAGTTGCTAAAGAGGCTGCTAAAGAGGGCCCGCCTACAGCCTAGATGTGGGGGACAGTAGCTAAGACGTAGAACTGTATCTTATTCCTTTCTCACTGATACCCAAAACATAGTAAGTGCTTGACCTTAATAAACGTTCATTGAATAGGTGAATGAATAAATGAATGCGCAGACTAGAGAACATTCAGATGTAAAACTTGTGGTGCCGACAGTCAAGTTTTAGGTGTACAGAGAGGAGCGTGAATTGTAGTGATGGTGGGAAACTGGACTTAAGAGAGGCCCTGAAGTTTAGAAACCTTTTGAATAGGCAGGCCTAGGATTAATCAGTACACAAACTGGCCATAGCATTCAGCTCTAGAAGGAGCCCTACTTCAGCATTTCCCAAAGTGTGTTTTGCCAGACGTTCTGCATACGTGCATTGGAGAGACAACACCGTTACCCCGTTTCTTGGCGCTTCACCATACACATAGGCATGCTGAAGTTTCAGAAGAGTCTTGTTGCAAAGCACACCCTTAAACTCTGTTTAATCAGCCCAAACAGAGCCTGAGGAGCATTTAAAGCTCACGTTCCTCACTGCTGCCCTGGTTTTTTATTATGATAGAGCAAACTTTCAATTATCTGCATGTGCAGAGGGCATCAGCACTGTAGATAATCTGAACCAATCAGTAATAATTGAAGAACATACACAATGCACATAATACACACACACACACACACACACACACACACACACATACACACTCACACACATCCTCCCTTGCAAAACTCTTTGGTAGGTGATTTTGTCATGTCTTTTGCACAGGGAGCTTCTTTGCCCAGCAGCCCTTTCTTCCCCATTCCCAGCCCTCTCCCTTGCTCATAAATCCCTTCCTTGAGGACGTCTTCCCTGACTGCACCAACCCCACTGCACTCACTCCTTGGGTCTGCATCCTTTCAGCGCACAGCTTGGGCAGTACCAACTCCCACAGGGATTTCCAAGGGTCCTGAAGAGTTTGTCACATGTGGAAGCTTCGCTCCCCAACTGGATCACCATGACTCCAGCGACCGGGGTACCAAGTGCTTATGTTGGCTCAAGAATTGCTGCATATGAATGAACTTCTTAGTGCATATGAATGAACTTCTAAAGAGGTGTGTGTTAATAGTTGAAATTGAGTGGCAAGTGAACACACGGTGAGTTGAGCCAGAATAGAGGCTGCCCAGAGGCCACAAGCTGGGATCTGAGCTTCTGCTTTCACCAGAGACTCAGATACTTTGTTAGTGAGTTACTAAGAAGAGAACAAACCAGATGAAAGGTGCTGTGGGCACTGGGGCCGAGGGCCGAGACCTGGAGGGCTTCTGGGATCATAGTGCTCATTCCTGCAACAAGGGCCGTTTCCTCTCCTGTCTTCCCTTCCACCATCACACTCTGCCTCACTTTCAATTCTAACTTCCAGGAAAGGAGAAATCCAAATTTAAAGGCTTCAAGAGATTTTTTGGCAAGAAGAAGAAAAAAGAGCCTGAAGATACCCAGGGAAAGAGGAGGCTCAAACCAAGCTTGTCCAGTGACAGTATTAACATCTCTTCTATGAAGCCAGTTTGGGAACGTCAACAAACCAAGCCTGGGTAAGCTCAGGTGGGGTGGGGAGTGGGGGCGGGGCAAGGGGCAGGTAGCTAGATCCAGGTCCCCCTTTGGCAGCCAAATCTCCAATGGGCCTTTGGTCCCAGGGACTCTCGGCCTCCCTGCCTGTGGGAGCTGGGTCTGGAGGCCTTTCCCTGTGCGCGTATATATATATATATATATATATGTTTGCTCTCTGGGCTGCACAGCTCAGTGGGTTGGATGGCGCGTGACAAATGCATACCCCCTCCCCCAAGAGTGCTGCGTGAGAGGGTGCGGGTAGATCAGGGCAACCTGCGCTGTCACAGCTACAGTGACATGTAGGGGCCTACCATTAGTTAGGAGCTGGAGGACTCTTTCATAAGGTCAGGATGGCCTCCGTCGTTTAGGAAGCTTGATCTGGTTTGCTTGCCCAGCCCTCAGACTCCAGATCTCGTAATGCGTGATTAAAGTCTTAGATAGTGAAGCCATCTGGCTGGGTTGGGGCATAAGGGTGAAGTCACTGTGTTAATGTAAGAACAAAAAAGCAAGCAAACAAAGAACCCAAATTCATTTCTCCCTCCGTCCCGGGAGACTGGGGGAAACGCCGTAACCAGTCACAGGAGGTGGGGAAGGCTGTTTCTCAGCCACCATTGCCACTCCTATTCAAATTTTCATCTTTGAAGCCTCAACTTCCACATCTTATTGTGGAAAATCTGGACGCCCAGTACCTGCAGCTGTTCCTGGATCAGTTGGATTCCTGTCTATGGAGTTCCACTTGGGTCTGTTCCCCTGGCCTTAAACTCCAGGCTTATCTGGACTCCCTACAGAGCTCACGTGTACTGCTACCCATTCCCTCAAGGCTTTACTTGGAGGTAAATGGGACAGTTAGCAAACATGTTATACTGCCCACTAACAGCACGTAGGTCTCCTTAAAAAGGACCTTAATGAGTGCATTGAATGTGAGGTATTTCAGATAGCTTTACTAGCAAGGGAGATGGTTTTGCAAAGGGGCTTGCCTCGTACCTCACAAATCATACCATTATAGACCATTGCATTAGAGGTCTAAGGAAAACTAAGACTAGCCCAACAAAAAAACCAGAGAGTGAGGTGGGAGAGGGAAGTTTGGGTTTATTCTGCTTTGTCTCTACAAATTGGCAAGGGCTGTCTCTACTGAAGTTCTACCTTGCCCCTTTTTACTTGCGCCTCTCCCTTCAAAATGGTCCACTTAGTCTGATGTATTCTCCAGACTAAGAAGGTGTGTGCATGCCCACCTCTGGGGCGGGGCGGAAGGGAGGAAGGGAGAGTGAGGGGAAGGGAGAGTGAGGGGAAGGGAGGAAGGGAGAGTGAGAGGGAGTGAGTATAAGTGCATGAACTAGTTCATACATGAGGAAGCGTGTTTTTCTAAGGACCTGAGATTGGTCTTTTTTTTTTTTTTTTTTTTTTGCAAGGAGCGTAAATTAATTAAGAATATACCTTAGGAGGCCTGAAGTTCACCCCTGACCCGAACCTCTTGCTTAATTGCTAGGGGAGAAACCCTGGAGAATATCACTCGGGAGTTAGGGAGATCAGCTTTTTTCATCCATTGAAGCGATCAGTCATAACAAAACTTATGGCCAGCCCTCTCCTGTGCTGTACAATAGGTCCAGTATCTATTTCCAAGAGTGTTTTAAGCTGTATCTGATAGAACGGACAAATCCCATTCCTCTATTTGATTTTTTCGTGGGTGCTGGTGTACTACACTTTATTGCATTTAATTAAGGCCAAGATTTTATTTGGATTTTGGATGTGTTTTCTTTTCTTTGCCTCCAGGGAGTGGACAGGAGGTTTGGTTTCCGACAACCCTGACCACAGCTGGTGCTAATGTAATCCTTTGATCAGGGAGGGCTTGACACTAGAGAGCCAGTTCAATGGTTATACTCTGGCTGATGCACGGCATGGAAAGGCCAGAGTTTCTAAGCCCACTTATGGCCTAACATTTCCTTGCAGTTTTTCTGCACAAAGCAGGGGAGGTGGGGTAGTCACAGATCCTACACTGGTCTCGAGCCTGATTTGAGCCAGCAGGTCATAGAGAAGCAGTGAATGGAAGTGTGTATGTGTGCATAATGAGCGAACGTGTAGAGATGCTCTCCCAGTGCTGCAGCAGAAACAACTCCATTGTGTTTCTCTAGAGTCACGTTAATTTTCTGCTATTTTCATAAAGCAGAGAATCTTACCTTCACCACCAGGGCCACCTGGGTAGGAGAGTTTTAGGGAAAATGTGGGTAGGACTTTACTTCAAAGTGGCAGACATCTGCCTCCTCTCCTCCCCTGCTGGCCCACAAGCCACCTTAGCGTGGGTGCCATTTTAATCCCCAGAGCACCACATTGTCCTCGGAGTGTGTCACAGTCAAATATCCCACGTGCTCATCCCTCAGCCAGGCACAATGACAAGGTGGGTGCTAGCCCTACACTGCCTGAGCTGCTACTCTAGTTACCATTTACAGATTCTTTTTAAAAATGCCAACCTACATGTATAATTTGGTAATAAAGATAATAAATGGATAAAAAGTATTTGAAGTATTAAAAATTACTTTAATTTGAAAACATTTTCATCCCTTCCTAAAAGAACCCCTGTACCCATTAGCAGTCAATCTCCATTCCTGCCTAACCACAGTCCAATCATAGGTGGCCACTTATCTACTTTCTGCCTCTATAAATTTGCTTATTCTGGATATTTCATATATATGGAATCATACAATGTATGGTCTTTTGTGACTGGCTTGATTCCCTTAGCATGTCTTCAGGAGTCATCCATGTTGTAACATGTATCAGTACTTTATTCCTTTAAAAATTGAATTGTATTCTACTGCATGGATATATTACACTTTATGCACTCATCAATTGACAGATATTGGGTTATTTCCACCTTTTGGCTATTATGAAGCATGCTGCTGTGGAGATTTGTATATAAGTTTTTGGATAGATATATTTTTATTTCTCTTGGGTATATACCTAGGAGTGAGGTTGCTGGGTCACATGGTAATTTAATGTTTAATTTTTCAAGGAACCACCAGACTGTTTTCCAAAGTTTCTGAATTCTTTTACATTCCCACCAGCAGTGTATGGGGTTTCCAATTTCTCTACAACCTTGCCAATACTTGTTATCTTAGTTTTGTTTCTAGCCATTCTAGTGAGTATGAAGTGGCATTTCATTATAGTTTGAATTTGTATTTCCCTGCTGACTAATGATGTTGAGCATCTTTTCATGGGTTTGTTAGCTATTTGTATGCCTTCTTTGGAGGAATGTTTATTGAGATCCTTTGTCCATTTTTAATTAGGTTATCTATATTTTTATTTTTTATTTTTTGAATGAAAGATTCTTTAAATTCTATTGTGCTTTACAATTTTCAAAAGTTTCACACACATGATTTCATATAATCCCATAGTAACCCTTTTCCCCCCTTACCCCTATATTGCCCTTCCACCTTCCCTCTTCCCACTGGTAACCACTAGTTTGTTCTCTGTATCTGTGAGTCTCCTTCTTTTTGTTTTATTCTTAGTTTGTTGTAGTTTTTAGATTCCACATATAAGTGCTGTCATACAGTACTTGTCTTTTTCTGTCTGACTTATTTCACTTAGCATAATCTCCTCCAAGTCCATTATGTTGCTGCAAATGGCAAAATTTCATTCTTTTTTATTTTTATTATTGAATTGTAAGAGTTTCTTATATATTCTAGATACAAGTCCCTTATCAGGTATACAGTTTTTCTCCCATTATGTGGGTTGTCTTTTGAAGTACAAAAGGTTGTAATTTTGATGAAATCTATTTATCTGTTTTTTTTCCTTTTGTTGCTTAAGTTTTTAGTGTCATGTCTAAGAATCCATTGCCAAATCCAGGTCATGAAGATATACCCCTATGGTTTCTTCTAAGAGTTCTGGCTCTTATATTTCGGTCTTTGACCCATTTGGAGTTAATTTTTATATATGGCATGAAATAAGGGTCTAACTTCATTCTCTTGCATGCGGCTATCCAGTTGTCCCAGCACCATTTATTAAAAAAACTATTCTTTCCCAATTGAATGGTCTTGGCACCCTTCTTGCAAATCAGTTAACCATAGATTAATGGGTTCATTTCTGGACTCTCCATTCTATTTCATTGATCTATATGTCTATCATGCCAGTACTACACTGTCTTGATTACTGTAGCTTTGTCGTAAGTTTAAAATTGGCAAGTGTGAGTCCTCCAACTTTATGCATCGTTTTCAAGATTGTTTTGGCTATTTGTGGTCCCTAGCACTTCGCTTTGAATTTTAAGATCAGCTTGTCCATTACTGCAAAAAAAAATTTAAGGCAGCTGAAATTTCTAAAGAGATTGCATTAAATCTGTAGATCAATTTGTGGAGTATTGCCCTCTTGACAAGATTGTCTTCCAATTTGTGAACATAGGTTGTCTTTCCATTTATTTAGGTCTTCTTTAATTTCTTTCATCAGTGTTTTATAGTTTTCAGAGTATAAGTTTTACACAGCTTTTGTTAAATTTATTCCTATTTTATTCTTTTTTATAAAAAATTTTAAATTGAAGTATAGTTGACATACAATATTATGTTAGTTTCAGGTGTGCAACATACTGAGTTGATCAAATACATTATGAAATGATCACCATGATAAGTTTAGTAGCCATCTGTCACCACACAAAATTATTACAGTATTATTGACTATATTCCTTATGTTGTATAGTACATCCCCGTGACATTTATTTTATACCTGGGAGTTTGTATCTCTTAATCCCCTTCACCTATTTAGCCCAGCCCCCCACCTCCCCTCCTCTCTGGCAACCACCCGTTTGCTGTCTGTATCTATAAGTCTGTTTCTGTTTTGTCTTGTTTTTTGTTTTGTTTTTTAGATTCCACATATAAGTGAGATCATATGGTATTTGTCTTTCTCTGTCTGATTTATTTCACTTAGCATAATAATCTCTAGGTCCATCCATATTTTATTCTTTTTGGTGGTATTGTAAATGGAAGTGTTTTCTAAATTTCACTTTTGGATTGTTCATTGCAAGTATATAGAAATACAATCAATTTTTGTATATTGGTCTTGCATCCTGCAACCTTGCTGAACTCATTGATTAGTTCTAGTAGTTTTTAATGGGTTCCTTAGGAGTTTTATACACAAGATTATGTCATCCGTGATTAGAGATAATTTCACTTCTCCCTGTCCAGGATGGATACCTTTTATTTCATTTTCTTACCTAATTTCCCTGGCTAGAACCCAGTACAATGCAGACTAGAAGTGGTGAGAGCAGACATCCTTGTCTTGTTCTTGATCCGAGGGAGGAAGCATCCAGTCTTTCATCATTATGATATTAGCTGTGTGCTTCTCACAGATGTTCTCCGTCAAGGTTGAGTGTATTTTTCATGAAAAAGTGTTGGATTCTACAAATGCTTTTTCTGCATCTATTGAAGTGAACATGTATGTGGTTTCTTCTTTTTATTCTATTGATATTGTATATTACATTAATTGATTTTCATATATTAAAGTAACCTTGCATTCCTTGCAAGTCCTACTTGGTCATAGTGTATAATTCTTTTTATATGTTGCTGGATTCAGATGGCTAGTATTTCATTGAAGATTTTTGCATCTATATTCATAAGATATATTGGTTTGTAGTTTTCTTTTCTTGTGATGTCTTTGGTTGAAAATTTTAAAAGGTGAAATATATTCCCACATCCCCAAAGGAGTGTTTTGTGCCTTTAGCCTTTCATTTGCTTCTAACTTTCCCCTGATTTGTCCTAATGTAATTCTTATCAACCTGGTTCCATTCCCAATCAGAAAGTGTTTCCATCTGGGTTTAGCAAGCTGGAGGTGGGTAGGGTGGGTGCATAAGATGACTTTGAAAACAGGACAAATATATTGCAGAACCCTTGTGTGAAAGAGGAAAAGACCTGGTGAATGAAAGTATCCAGCATCTGGGCACATATTTGATATTTTTAATCAAAACAAAAACATTAGACACAAATTGGGTGTGAAAGATCTTTTATAACTCTCATCTTAATAATAGCAAGATTCAGGGTCTTCCCTCCCCTTCCACAGTGTTGCCACTACTGAACTGTATACTTTCAATGGTGAATTGTATGGTATGTAAACTATATCTCAGTAAAAGTAAAGCTATTATATAAAAAAGATACATGTTGATCATTTAAAAAAATCAAAATTATGCAGAAGTACATAGAGTATAAAATGAAAATACCCCTCCTGTTCCTAGTGCCATTCCTCAGAGGGAACCACCACTAACAATTTGGTGGATATCCTTCCAGACTTTTCTCTATGAACACAAACTACATATGTATGTAATATATGTATATGTATTAAATAGGACCACACTATTCTTTATTTTTTTCACTCTATATCTCACGGACAACTTTCTGTGTCAGCACATATGCTTCTGAGGTGTCTATGGTAGGCCATATTATAGACATATTGATACATGTGTCTTTGGTTCCTTTGGTTCCCTTGGCTGCTTTCATAAGACTTTTTCCTTCCTGTCCAGGGCCAAGAGCAGCATGGGGAACAAAGCCCTGTCCCATGACAGCATCTTCATGTTGGAGTGTGAGTCTGAAAGATCAGGAAGCAGAATATGCCCCTCTCCAGAGGTCCAGAGAGGCAGACTGCTTCAGGTAATAGTGAACTCGAGCATCAGTGCCTAATTGGACTACTCATCTTCCATTCCCTACTCCTCTCCTGTCAAAAAACAAGGAGGGAGGAATTTGGACCTGCTTCTCAGCTGATTCTACCCCACTGTTGGAAACATTGAATGAGAGAACAAATAAATACATGATGTGCTTACCTAGTGCCCGGCACACAGTGTTGGCTGGTATCACCATATTCACTTCTCTTTACACACCCCAAGAATGCTTTAAGTATTATGACAGTGACATTCCACTGTTAACGTGCAGGCATTCCAACCCCCATGTTTTTTCTTTCTTCCACAGAGATCTCATGATTTTAGAACTCTGCCTAGAGCTTGGACTGGTAGTACGCATGGGGCTGTGTTTGGAGCTACACCGCAATATGTGCCCAGAAGTGGAGTCTGGGTTGCAGGCACCAAGATCACTGAGGTAGCAGGCTCCAAGATCACTGAGGTAATCGAGGAGAATTGTTCAAAGTCGGACAGATAGACCTACACTTGAATCCTTGCTCTGCTACTTATTGACTCTGAGACTTTGGGCTGGTTGCTTGACCTCTCTAAGCCTTCCTTTCCTCATCTACATTGGGTATAATATTAATATCTACCTCAAAGGGTTGCTCGTGAGGATTGAATAAAGATTCAGAGAGATTAAAGAAATTGCTCAAGCTGACCCATATAGTTAGTGGTAGACCTGGAACTCTGACCCAGATGTGTTGACCTCCAAACCCATAGTCTTTCCCTTACCCCAATCTCTAAGATGTTGAGCTTCTCTGGCCCTGCCTTCACAGGAAGGAGGGTACATCTTTAGTCTCTGTAAAATGCAACACATACGTAGAAAAGTCTCTTACCTCCAGTTACCCCTACCCATTGCTCAGTCAGACTCTTCTCCACTAGAGAGCTGATTATTTTGCATTTGGCAAGAGGTAACTGGGGCTTATTTCTGACATGTCTGCTTAAGACCCCCTATCTCTCGCTCTGGTTTTCATACTGTGTGTGGAAGTTCTGCTGGGTACATTAGCCATGAAGGGTGGAGAAGCAAACACTGAGATGGTCACCAGTAGCGCTGATCTTATGGTTGTAAAGCAGCCCCTAGGTCAGCAGACTGTTGGCCTCTTGCACTACAGCAGGAAAAGTCACTTCCATGAACTTTCCAGTCTTCTTCAGTTTTAAACATCAACACCAGCTTTCCCTTGTCTCCACAGCTATACTCCCTTGGCATCCAGTGGCAAAAATCCAGGTACACATGACCAAATGCCACGGGGTTATTTCTCATATTCAGAAAGGGGAAAACTGTTTCCTGGACTCCTCCTTCTCTTCCTCCTCTCAGTCCCAGAAACAAAGAGACTCTTATAGAAGAGATAGCCCATTAAAATAAAAAAAGATAAGAAAAAGATTCTAGGGGCATTTCTTCCCACAATGAAGGGGGCAGGGAAAACTACAGTAGCCCACAGACAGGTTTTCTTAAATGTCTGGTTTGGGCCCACACCTCATACTTTTGGTTTGCTCCCTTAGTCCCTCCCCTGGGAAACAGGGCTGAAGATGGAGTAGGGTGTTAACAGAAGCTGAGTCATCAACAACCAGATTGATGTTTGCGTGGGAAACTTCCCTTAAGTGCCAGGGTGACATTCCTAAATGACAGGGTGCTTGATAGCATTAAGTCAATGGTCCTGACATGCAGTGTTGCATAGAAGCTGGGGTAAATACGGACTTGGCCAATGGTTGGGTCCCTTGAAGGAGCAGGATTCTTAATGGATTAAGTGACATTCAGAGCAACTGGGAGATTGCGGGAGAGGAAATCCAGGCATACAGTTTTGTTAGAAATACCAAGACCGAGCCAATTTTTTGTTTTGATCTGATAAATGCACGCATCCCCCACCCCCCAAGAGGGGGTGTCAGCGCCCATCGACATGTATTAGCTCTAGAATTACCACAGTTATCTAAGTAGGAGAGGAGTGAACGGCCAAAGGAACCATAAGTGATTTCATGAGCCATTTGGAGTTTCACCGCCCCAGCTGTGCATACTTAGACACGCATGGATTCATCTCTGACAAGCATATGCTACTGGCAAATTTTCACCTGACGTCCTATCTGAAGTGTTAGGAATGTGGGTGCCTAGATTACTCTTCAAGATGTTTCATGTTCTTTTTATTTGAGGACAAATTGACAAGAAGAGGTAATAGCAGATTATTAGCATCTTCTTATTGTTGAATCAAACTGAATTCAGTAATTTAAGAAACTGAGACTACAAAGCAGCTTTTCTTATTGCTCACAGACCCGACTCTCCCTCTGCAGCCCTTCTTAAGGAAGCAGGCGCACCACCTCTTCTGGCTGTTGCCTTTAAACTTCCTGAACTTGAATATGGGACATCCCCTTCCTGGCCCCTGTAGTTAGGAGACAGGAGTGCAGATGGGTTAAGAACATAGGCTTAAAGACAAGCAGACCTTTTCAGATGCTTGCTCTGCCACTGTGAGAGTTAGGGCCAGTCATGTAATTTCTCAGACCTGGTTTTCCCCATCGGTAATATGGAGACCACAAGAGCAAATGCTTTCAAAGAATTGTAAGGTTTGAATGAAATACATCTATGGAGAGCACTCCCTGCCTGGCAGGGAGAAAAATCTCAAATCAATAACTTAACTCTCCAGATTAAGGAACTAGAAAGGGTAAAGCAAGCTAAACCCAAAGCTAGCAAGGGGAAGGAAATAATAAAGATTAAAGCAGAGTAAAGCCTTCAGTAAAAGTTAGCTGCCATTAGTATAGTGATTATTATCACAGTAGGGCTTGGAGATGGTTAATCCCCAAGGTCTCTCCTCAAGAGCCCCCAGTGGGGCCTGGTAGTAATAAGAGGGCACCTTAGACATTGGCTGGGAGTACCCCACAGGCAGAAACTCACTGTGGCCCCTTTTCTTTGGCTTTGAGAGTTTGACTGCCGTCTGTCCTGAGCAGGAGCAGAGCCTATGACAGAAGCAAGTATGTCAGCTCCATGACAACAAGGATTTTGTTCTGTTTATTGCTGTAGGCCCACTGCCTAAAATGGGTATGGTACACTGTACATGCTTAGCCAGTATTTGTTAAAGATAAAATCAGGTATTCTGATCCACATCAAGAGGACCATGTCAGGGACCAGTGCCTCAAATTCAAGTGTACCATGAACTTCAAACTGGAATCAACTAAATCAGTCTGCTGAAGCTCAAGGTAAACCCAAATGATCAATTTTATCTACTTCAGAAAACTAGTAAACCAGTTCTAACCAGGACTAGTTCTGTAGATTTTCTAAAAATCCCAGAAAATCAATCTTGACAGGCTTAAGATAAGCAACCACCACGGTCAAGATTTGATCCAGACAATTCCTGGACTGATAGAGTGATAGAAATCAGGATTGGAGTTTGGATGCCAAGCCCAGATCATAACTCGAAGACTCACCTTCACAAGATCTGGACTTCCAAAGACAGGGCCAAGATCAAAACAAAGATCAGACTCAAACAAGATTTATAGTTGGCATCAGTAGGAGGTAACACCAGGATTCTGGTTTTGATCAAACAAGCAATTTGAAGTTTCTGTCTTTGGGGATTGGCAAAAGTGTGCAGCAACCCAGAGAGTGAACCAAGGCTATTCGTCTTTGGTTTGAGTACGTACTGGAAGGGAAGACAAGGAGGTAGGAGATTCTTTCCTTGGCTCATTGTTTTCACTTTGGGTTCTTAGCCCTTCAATCATTAAGCAACAAGTAATTTGGAGGAAGGCACACAAGTTTTAACTTTTTCCTTCTATCCTCCTCCTTGACAGATCCCACCATGGCGCCCACGCCAACCCAGCATCAGCCCACCTCTTATTCGATCTGACACAGTCTCTAAGGATTTTGAAGAAATCTCTGTTGATGATGAGTCACCGAAGAGCCCACGAAAGAAGCATTCATCACACATGACCTTGACATTGAAGAAGGCAAGTGTTAGCTCCATCCTAAGTCGCAGGTTGTGGGGGACGCTTTTATTCCTGCTGTAGCTCAATACTAGGGGGATGTCTGGGGAAGGAGCTGCCATTCTTGCTTTTGATTTGCCTGGTGGTTTACATTTTCTGTCCAATTCTACAAACCAAATAATTAGCACTGTAATTTATAAGCAATGGAAGACCGTATTTCTGAAAAAAAAGTTTGTGGATGTTTTCAGTTATTTCACAAAGAAAACAATAGAGATTTTTCTGGAAGTAAAGCCTCTACAGATTCAAATGCCAAAATCTCAAAGGTTAGGTCATGTAGTATTGTTTGATAGACACACATTCGTATGAAAAGTCATTTGACACAAGAGGGCAGGTATGTGTATTTCATATGTCTAGCTTTGCCAACCAAAAAATACCCATCAACAATTGGAAAATCAGCCGATTGTGCTCATATCAACACTTCCATTCTCATACTATTGTGCGGTTAATTTGATTGGTTGTTTTTGAACTTGAGAGGGCTTTTAGAGTGAAGTAGAGTTTAGAACAATTAACCTTGGGGACTAAAAAGTATACAGAAAGGTAATTTATTATGAAGATAATTGGCCAGTCAGCGCAAAACTCTGTTTTGATGTTAAAAGATTCTATGGAGGGAAGCAGCCTTCAGTTAGATATGGCAACAAAAAAACAATTTGGTTAGGACCAAAGTTAAAGCACAGGCTTTAACATTCATTCCTTGTTGTCATGGAGCTGACATGCTTGCTTCTGTCATAGGCTCTGCTCCTGCTCAGGACAGATGGCTGTCAAACTCTCAAAGCCAAATTAGGATGCTCACTGATTTATGAATTTAGGCTACGACAATAGCACTAAGTCAGACAAATTGGAACAGTCTGAATTGGTGGAAGGATTGAATTAGATAACATTTTTTATCATGGTAAAATACACATAACATAAAATTCATCATGTTTAAGTGTACAATTCAGTGGCATTAAGTACATTCACAATGTTGTGCAACCATCACCGTTCTCCACTTCCAGAGTAGCTTTGGTTCCTGCATAAGGAAGCCCCAGGCCCACTAAGCAGTCACTCATCACTCCTCCTCCCTCTCAGCCCCTGGTAACTACTAATCTGCTTTCTGTCTCTGGATTTGCCTATTCTGGATACTTCATGTAAATGTAATCATACAATATGTGGCCTTTTGTATCTGGCTTCTTTCACTTAGCATAATGTTTTTGAGGTTCATCCATGTCGTAGCACAGATCAGTACTTCAGTCATTTTTATGGCTGAATAATACTCCATTGTATGGATGTCCCATGTTTAGTTTAGCTGTTCATCCATTGATGAACATTTGGGTCCTATCCACCATTGGCTATTGCTGCTGTGAACATTCATACACAAGTCTTCGTTTGAACACCTGTTTTTAATTCATTTAGGTATATACCTAGAAGTGGAACTGCTGGGTCATATGGTAATTCTATACTTAACTTTTTGAGGACCCACCAAATTGTTTTCCCCAGCAGCTACACCACTTTACATTCCCACCAACTATATATGAGGGTTCCAATATCTCTACATCCTGGCTAACACTTGTTATTTTCCTTTTTTTATATACAGTGTTTCTAGTGGGTGTGAAGTATCTCACTGCGGTTTTGATTTGCATTTCCCTAGTGACTAATGCCGTGAAGCATCATTTCATATGCTTATTGGCCATTTGTATTATCTTCTTAGGAGAAATGTCTATTCAAGTCTTTTGCCCATTTTTAAATTGGGTTGTTTTTTTGTTGTTGTTGAGTTGTAAAAGTTTTTTTTTATATTCTGGATACTACACCCTTATCAGATATACGATTTGCAAAAAATTTCTCCCATTCTGTGAGTTGTTTTTTAACTTTATCAAGAGAACGAAATTGGACAAAATTTTAAAATTTTTGTTGAATTCCAATTTATTGATTTTTTTGTTTTGGTACTTGTGCTTTTGGTGTCATATTTAAGAAACTATTGCCAAATCTAAGATTATGAAGATTTACCCTATGTTTTCTTCTAAGAGTTTTAGCTCTTATATTTAGACCTTTGATCCAGTTTGAGTTTATTTTTACATATTGTGTGAGATAAGGGTCTAACTTCATTCTTTCGCATGTGGCTATCCAGTTGTCCCAGCACCATTTGTTGAAAAGACTATTCTTTCCTCCATTGAATGGTCTTGTCACCCTTCTGCAAATCACTTAACCGTAGATGAATGGGTTTATTTCTGGACTCTCAATTCTATCCCATTGATCTATATGTCTATGCTTATGCCAGTACTACACTGTCCTGATTACTGTAGCTTTGTAGTAAGGTTTGAAATCAAGACGTGTGAGTCCTCCAATTCTATTCTTCCTTTTCAAGATCGTTTAGGCTATTCGAGATCCCTTGAAATTCTGTATGAATTTTACAATCAGTTTTTCCATATCTTCAAAAAGACACATTGGGATTTTGATAAGGATGGCACTGAATTTGTAGATCACTTTGGGGAGTATCACCATCTTAACATTAGGTTTTCCAATCCATGAACATGAGATGTCTTTTCATTTTTTTAGTTCTTTAATTTCTTTCAGTAATATTTTGTAGTTCACAGTGTGCAAGTCTTGAACCCCTTGGTTAAATTTATTTCCAATTAGTTCATTCTTTTTGATGCTATTGTAAATGGAAGTGTTTTCTTAATTACCTTTTTTGGTTGAGTATGATTGTTGTCAGGCCCAGCAACCCTGTTTTCAGATTTATGGCCTTGCAGTGTGGGTCAGTGATTTCTGGGGTGTTTTCTAGAGTTCCCTGCAGCATATCACTCAGAGATCAGAAACTTCAAATCTAGGTGAACCACTTCCAATAGGTAAAATGATCACCAGGTTATGGACGCCATTGGAAATAATTTCCATTGTGAATTGTATTATTATGCTCCCAACAGAGCCATTTGGATAGTAAGGACTTTTTTTTTTTTTTTTAGAGTAGCAAGTATTAAATTTATTTATTTATTTATTTATGGCTGTGTTGGGTCTTCGTTTCTGTGCGAGGGCTTTCTCTAGCTGTGGCAAGCGGGCGCCACTCTTCATCGCGGTGCGCGGGCCTCTCACTATCGCGGCCTCTCTCTTGTTGCGGAGCACAGGCTCCAGACGCGCAGGCTCAGTAGTTGTGGCTCACGGGCCTAGTTGCTCCGTGGCATGTGGGATCTTCCCAGACCAGGACACGAACCTGTATCCCCTGCATTGGCAGGCAGACTCTCAACCACTAGCGCCACCAGGGAAGCCCCGATAGTAAGGACTTTTTTCCTGATGCTTTTTTCTTCGGCAACCATGCAGGGGTGGGTTCAGAGCACTTAAGTCTGATTCAAGCTCTTTCTTTCCCTCTTTTAGGCAAAACCAAAGCAGGAGAAGCCAAGCCTTCCACTGGCTTCTGAAGAAGAGAAAAGCACAACCGAACCGAAAGAAGCTGACCAAAAGAAGCCGAAGAAAGACAGTACAGGTTGGCACATCTTCACCCTCACCCAGAAACATGTCCTCAAGCTTAATGGCATGGTGCTACGCGACAGGAACCCAGGCCTGCTGTTGTTGGTCCTCGGAGAGCTTTCAGTTTAAGATGCATACTAATGTGGTCCAAGTTTATCCATCTAAATTGCCCAATTAATACAGTTGCCACTTGTGTGAGATTTAGGTAAAGGGTCCTACCTGGGTTCCTATTGTACCTAAATGATTTTCCAACCAGAGAGGTGTTTTATGTTTGTTTGTAAGTTTGTTTAATTCTAAGTCTAATGTACATGCTGAGTTCCTCAGTGAGCCCAGATATCTGAGGGCAGCCAGTGATTTCCCCTTCAGCATTCCCCCTCAGCAACAGAACCAGACAATAATAACAGAACGGGCGAAAAAAAACCCTGGTTTTTTAAAGTTGCTTTTCTCTTCCAGTAGAGAGAAAAGGTCTTGTGTTAACAGTGAGACCAGTTCCCATATCCATGGGCAAAGAGGGCTTGGGCAGATGCAGACAGATGTCCTTGGCAGCCAACACCCATCAAATCCCCAAACGACAAATACCACTGGAGTGAACATCTCTGTGTGTGCGTGTGTGTGTGTGTGTGTGTGTGTGTGTGTGTGTGTGTACGTGGCTGTTAGCTCCAGCTGATGGCAATCTAATTTCAAGCAATACTTGATAAACCAAAATTCCTGTTCCACAAATTAAGTCAAACAGCTATTTCATATTTTTGCCACAAAGGATTTCACATGTGGGTTCAAAGGCAGGATATCCCTAAATACGTTTTCCCATGAAAAGTAACAAAACCACAAAACTCTTCTGCATAACAACGACAAAACAAGAAAGAAATTAAATGAGTAATTTCTTTTGCTTTCTTTTTATCCTCTTTTCATATTTATTTTTAATAGCTGTCACTTTTACACACAGAGGATAATACTTATTCAGTGTCCATGAGGGCAGATACTTTGGTTTTCCATGTCATGGGAGTGGTTTGGAGTACAGCACCCCATGCTCGGCACTATATGCTGGATGTGAAACCACTAGATGGAGCTAGGGACCAGTGGATGATGAGGGAGGGAGGGGAGGCCCCCGAGGACCCTCCCACCTGGGGATTAAAATAAGTTCCTTAGTAAAAGTAGTAGAGAGGAGAGGAGCAGTCTGTAGAACTGCTGCCTTGTGCTTGACCTGAAGCCTGTGGACCGATGCAATTGTTAAGGCTTTCCAAGAATGGCTTTGCATGTATATTACATCAGATTATTTTAATAAAGAGAGTTGAAAGCAGAAGAAATGGGGGGCCATAATCCTACCTTCCAGATAACCCCTGTTGACACCTTTCTAAAAAATAAAGCAATACCTGCATATTATATAAAAATTAAGTAGAATTAAGTAGAAAATATAAATACTAGATAGGAAGTAAAATTTCCCTTCACCCTGCCCCAGTCAGTTTCCTAAAAGGTAATCGTTGTTACAAGTTCAAAAATTGCCTTTTGCTGTGTCTCACATCTAATGGTGGAACAGAGTATTGATATAATGGTGACGTGCCAAACTTGGAATCAGTTCATAAAACAGGATTTCACTTCGATTTAAAAATTTCCCACCACAGAAGGCTAATAGTGACCAAGTTGTTCTCTGTCTTCTGAATAGCTACTTCTCCACGCTAGGGAATTCAATAGCAGATAGGTACCCACTGGGCCAGGGAGGAGTATTCTTATTTTACAAAATCAAAAGTACACATCTTTCCTTTCCTTACTTCTATTTGGTACAGGTGCCTCAGGCTGGGAACAGAGAAACAAAACTGGGATTTATGAACAGAAGACAACAGGTCAGGCTGCAAACAGAGATGCTGCTGAGAGTCAGGGCTACGCATTTCCAGCAGCATACAGAAGACAATGTGGCAGAAGAGGCTCAAGTACTTCAGAAGCAAGTGAGCGTGGATCCAAAGGGAGAAGCTTTAAACCATCCAGTCGAGCACTTGGCCTAGGTAATGGAGCCGGGTCCCCACCTGCCGGTAAGACTGCCAGGGATTTCCTTTCCTGGCACCTGTCCTTGGAGAAGCAAGTCATGGAGCAGTCCCCAACGGCACGAACAGAAAGCGCTACTCCTCAGGAGCTGCTTTCAGATAAAGATGACATGGGAAGGAGAAGTGCCGGTATAGATTTTGAAGCCAGAAAAGCATCAGCATCACAACCCATAACTGAAGACGTGGAAGAGTCCATGGTTAGTGGTCTATCACCATCCCATGAAGATGGGGCTTCTGGAGCCAAGAAGACGGAAGCCGGAGCTGCTCTTTTACCCGTGGTAGGAAGCCCTTCTACAACCCAAGATATTTTCTCAGTGACACTGGAGGAGGATCAGGGGTTTCTGGATCCTTCTCATAGCCAGTCAGAAGAGGAAGAAGTGTCCAGCTTTGATTTGAAAAGTGTCCAATTTAAAATGAAGTCAGATCAAGATACCTACAAAGAAAAGTCTCCTGGAAACGTTCTCCAGGCCTTTACAGCAAGCATTTCAGATACCGTGAGAGCTTTGGTAGAGGGAGGTATTCCTGCAGAGAGGCTGCCTCCCAGAAGCCTTTCCCCGTCCTCGCGGAAGCTGAAAGCTGAAGCCGTTGCCTCAGATTCAGAGAGTACTTCAGAGGCGGGCAGTCGTTCTGAGCAGCAGCTGGCTCCTGGATATTTTTTCCAGCCCTCGAAGAAGCACAAATATGAACAAGAAGTCTTCCCAGAATCAGAAAGTTCAGCCGTGGGAGTGAGCGGTCCCGAGCAGCGGCAGTCTCCTAGGCAGTGGGCTGCTAGATACTCTTCCCAGTCCTTGGGGAAGCCAGAAGTGGAAGCCGTCTTTTCGTGTTACGAGAGTGCTTCCAAAGAGGGGAGCGGCTCTGGGCAGCAGCGGGCTCCCAGGCACTCTCTCCAGCCTTTGAGGAAGTCCAAAGATGGCCAAGAAGTCTTTGCAGAGTCAGGTTTTGTCGTGCAAATGAGCAGTTCCCGTGAGCAGCTGGCTCCCAGATGCGCTTCCCAGGCTCTGGGGGAGCCTGAAGATGAAGTCTCCACAGGAGCAAATAGTTATGTCGAAAAGTACAGTAGTGCTGAGGATTGGAGCAGCTGTGAGGAAAATCGGCCTCTCGGACCCCCTTCGCAGGCCTTGGGGAGGCCCAAAGACCAAAAAGAAGTCTCCTGGGCTTCAAAGAACGTACCTGGAGTGTGGGGTGCTTCTGTGCAGCAGGTGCCCAGCAGGCACCCGTGCCAGTCCTGGGTGGGCCCTACATCCGAGCAACAAGCCTCTGCAGGTCCAGAGAGCGCTGCTGCGGAGTGGGGCATCGCCATGGAACCGCGGCCTCCCAGAGTGACTTCTCAGGCCCCGATGAGACCAGTAGTCAAACAACCAATCTCTGCAGGTCCAGAGAGTGTCGACATTGAAGGGGGTGCTTCTACCAAGCTCCTGCCTTCCAAACATTCCCAGTCCACTGTGAGACCTAAACTCCAGCAAATGTCAAGTTTTGAGGGTGCTGCTGTTGAGGTGGGCATTTCTGGGAGGTCACTGCCTCCCAAATATCCTGCCCGGTCGGTTAAAAAGTTTAAAGTTGAGGAAATGTCCTCACGTCTAGAGAGCATGGCAGTTGAAGAAGGCATATCTAAGGAATCGCTGCTTTCCAATCATCTTTTCCAGTTGTTCATGAAGTTTATGGTCCAGGAAATCTTTTCAGAGAGCCCTTCTACTGAGGAGGGAACCTATGAGGATCCTCTGTCTTCAAATCAACCTTCCAAATCTTTGTCGAGGCCTGAAGTCGGGCACCAAGTTTTCTCAGGCTACGAGGGTACCGATATTGAGGGAGGCATTTTTTTGAAGCAGCTGCCTACGAAAAGCCCTTTACCGTGCTTGGGGAGGCCTGAAGGCCTGCAAGAAGTCTTCTCACATTCAGAGAGCAGTCCTGTAAAGTGGAGTGGTTCTAAAGAGCAGCTGCCTGGCAGACACCCTGGCCAAGCCGAAGATGAGGCTGAATTTCAGCCACAGGCTTTCTCAACAGGCCCAGTGAGTGCACCTGCGGAGTGGAGCGGCTCGGAGGAGCACCTGCGTCCCGGACACCCTTTTCAGGCTCCTGCAGTCCCTGCACATCAGCAACAGGCTTATTCAAGTCCCATGAGTGATGCTGCTGAGGGAACCATTTTGGAGAGCGATCCTAGCTGCTGGTCCCTATGGAGAGACCCAGCTTCTCCAGACAAAACCAAGAAACACAGCCAAGGCTCCGAAGACCTCATTAAGAACATCCTGATTCCTGCTACCAAAGCTGTGAAGTTCACCGATGCTCCTGTCTGGCAAACGTCCACTTCTGGTGGCACTTACTCTAAGGAGGAAGTTCTTGAGAGTGGTGATCAAGATAACAGCCATTCAAATTCATCCACCAATTGGGCTGACATTGAAAACGTTTTTGGGGTCCGACTGAGAAAAACCTCTTCCTCACAGAAGTATAAGGGTGAGAAAAAAGATTTTACCAAGCTTCCTTCTGTTTCCCAAAGGGGTCCCCTCTGGACATTTGTCCACACTCTGTAATGGACACATAACCATCTCCCCATCCCCCTTTCCCCATACACCTTACATGTAGATGGGAGTTTATGCTTTTCTCAAAATACCTTTACATGGATTATGTTCCCCTCAACACCATGTAGATTTTAAAAGCCAGCTCATTAACAGAGCACTATGTTCAGACCCTCAGCTTGAAATCTTAATTTATTGTAAATGTTTGTACTTCCACAGCTTCTTAACTCACCTGAAATGTCTAAGAATCCACGGCTAGGTGATTTTTTGAGCATTTATCGCTCTCAAAGCTTTTGTACCTTCAGACTCATCATCACACAGTCTTGTCCATGCCTATAACCGTATCCATTTAACCACACACTTGCATTAGAGACCACAAAGTAACAAATGCAATAAGATTTTCCTTGGAGTCAGAGAAATGACATCAGTGACCTAAGCGTCTGGCCTCCTAGGAATTTTCCCAGCTCACCTGGCACCCATTGTCCTACCCTGAAATGGGGATAGGAAGAGGGATGGACAAGGGAGGCAAAGGGACCAGTAAGAGGATGGTTTGCAAACTTTGAAGTACGGCTTCTTATCTACTCAAGGAACTCCTGCCTTGCCAAGTTGTGGGGAGGGCACAAAAGAAGGGGGCCCTTCTCTATATGTTATCTTTTTATTTTCATTTGGCAGTTAACAAGGATCCCCATTTGGGACATTATTGTGGGTAGGTCCCAGCCAGTCTCAAGACCCTGCCTGCCTCACTTTATTTTTTTTTAAATAAATTTCTTTATTTTATTTATTTATTTTTGGCTGTGTTGGGGGGGTCTTCGTTGTGGTGCGCGGGCTTCTCACTGTGGTGGCTTCTCTTGTTGTGGAGCACGGGCTCTAGGCACATGGGCTTCAGTAGTTGTGGCACGCGGGCTCAGTAGTTGTGGCTCGCGAGCTCTGGAGCACAGGCTCGGTAGTTGTGGTGCACGGGCTTAGTTGCTCCGCGGCATGTGGGATCTTCCCGGACCAGGGCTCAAACCCGTGTCCCCTGCATTGGCAGGTGGATTCTTAACCACTGTGCCACCAGGGAAGCCCCTGCCTCACTTTAGTTCTAACTTCTTTCATTCCTTTCTCAGGAAGAGCCCCTGGTCGTCAGTCCGATCATGCCACCTCAGAGCCAGCTTGGATAACTATGATAAAGCAGAGGCAGGGGAGTTTGCAGGCCAACATTCCTGTGAAAGAGCCAAAAACCAAGAATAGAGCTGGAGCCAAGGCTGAGACTAAGGAACCTACATATGGGGTAAGACCTGGAGCAGCCCACAAAACACTCCAAAAGGGTGCTGGAGCCAACTGATTAAGCTTACATTGGGAACTTTCCCAGACATGCAGCTCCCCAGCTCTTTGGATGTATTCATCAAGGCAAGGGAACTCTTTGGGGGAAAAGACTTGCTTTATACTCATAGAAATGTGCTCCACTTTATGTTCTTAAAGGATTTGTGAAAAGTAATGAATACGAGAAGATTCTGTAAATCAAATCCTGTCCTAAATATTCTAGAGCAGGATTCCATGAAATTGGTTGAGAAATAAGTAGTTATTAAAAATCCCCAAAGGTCACCACTGGGGTGAGAGTTGAGTAACTATTCTTACAGATATTTTAGGCCTATAAATACGTATTTAAGAAAATATAAATGGAATTAAACTATACATATTATTTTTCACTTATTTTATTTCTGGGCACCTTTCCATATCAGTACATAATGATTTAACTTTATGTAAATAAAGGTGATGTTTGGTGTTTGGGTTTCCATATATTGATTTGGTTTGGTCTGGTACCTCCCTATAGGTTAAAAGAGAAGTTATGTGATGAACTAGGCTAATGGTACCACATGTGGATCAGGCATGCTGGGATGATGTCTTGCTTCCAATGTCCCATTTTCAATGTCTTTGGAAGTTTTAGAATGAGAACCCCTCTTGTCAAAACTACATAAAACTGACTCAAGAAAACTCAATGAAATTTACGTATCGACATGTCTAAGTTCCTATACTTTTAGGTGCTTACTGAATTTGTTGTGGGATCATGTGAAAATCTGTTTAACTCTTTGCTTTAAAGATCTTTTCATTTCATTATTAGTATTTTTAAGGGAGCAGGATCATACAGGGGGCAAAGTCCACCTTGGTTAAAGCTTTGTCAGAGGGAAATACACTAGGGTATATAAACTAATTAATTTAGACCAGTTGTGGAGGGGTTAATTTGAAAAGCTTAAACTGTACAATTCTGAAAAGACCTATTGTTATATCACTTTGTAATGCAAGGAGCGCATGTCAGATGTAAATAGGTTTTGTTATGTAGAAATCTATGGAACTCACGTCAGTTAACTGATAAGATTTGTTTGTGACCACCGCATTTCTGTTAGCTTTCTGTTAAGTGCTGGCAAAGTCCTAGAGAAAAGGTTGTTGTCAAGTTACATAATTCTCATGTTAACCTGTTTACACTGTTTGTATGATTAGACAGCCTTTTCTCCCAGCTCAGAAAGGTGATAAAGTTGAACCAGCTTAGATTTTGTGAACCTAAATTCTGAACCAAGGTGCTTTCTGTGCTATTTCTTTCCTTATCTCTCTCTTTCCTTTTGATTAATGTTGAACTTATAATACCCAGGACAGGACTTGCACCTTGTGATCTGAATAAGTAATTTGCTGTTTTCATGTCAGGACTTACAAGCTTTCTGTTTTCATTTTTGTATTAAAGAGAACTGGCCTTGCAGATGAAAACCAACCAAGGAGGGTTTTCACTTCTGATGTCAACAGACGGGAGAAGATAGCACCGAAGCCACCGAAGTCTACCAAAGCAGGTAAAAAACACACCCCAACCCCCCACTCCCAAAATAGCCCTGGCAGAAGTTGTAAAACTTTTGCAATTTCAGACAATACATGTCTCTTCCCCCAAATCAGCTTATGATTCTCTCATGGGTCTTCCATTAGATACAGATATTAGCTTGTTTTAGGAAAATCCAATTATTATGACTACTATAAGTCAGTCCAATGTGTAATTTTCAGAGGGTCTTCCAGTCTTTTACCCCATCGAGGAAGCTGTATCGGAACAAAATGGTGATCACTCACTAGAACTTTCCTGTGGCTGGTATTCAAGAGGAAAGAACCAAGCCACTTTCTAGTCCATAGCAAAATGGTATTTTCTCACCTTCTACATTCCCAGTGAAACTGCGGAAAATAATCCACTATAAATGCCCAATGGTATTGAATTGTTTTTTAACTATTTAAAAGGCTTGTTTCGGCCCCTCTGTATTCTGAGCAGAGGTATGAGAGGTGGGGAAATGTTGAAAGCTGAAAAAAAACACTGTGCTGTGATAGAACAGAATGGGGTCTCATCAGTAGAGTCATGTGCCAGAGGGATTTTTTTTTTCAGAAGGAGCAGGGGGAGGGGAGGATAGATTTATATTGAGTCATCTTTGTTCTCTGCCTTAGTCCGCCTCATGAAGAAATTAAACTAGGAATTTAGGAACCCACCATCTGGCCATGATATAGCAGCACTTGACCTGCTTATAGCTGTGAACAGTCTCATGGGCACAGTAATCCTATCAAGCGGTTCTCAACTCTCACTGTGCATTAGGATCACCTGATGTGCTTTTTAAAAATTATAGATGGCCCTGGATCCATTGCTAGAGATTCTAATTCAATTAGTTCAGGAAATAGCATGTGCATTTGTATTTTTAAAAAGAGCCCTAGGTGGTTCTAATGTGTGGCCAGGGTTGAGAACCACTGGTTGAGTCTAAGCCACTAAGTCAATCAACCGTAAAGCAGGATGAGGGAAGGAGTAGAATTGGGGAATAGTGAAGTAGGCTGCTAGGTAGGAGTAGTTGATATAATGTTATTTAGCATAGACTTTTACTGGATGTATCTATTGAGTCATCAACAATCATTTCATACAACATAATGGATTGGCAAAACAAAAACAATATTACCTAATATGAAATTTAAAAAACTGAACAGATACCATACAACATGTTTCCTCTCTGGTCTCAATTCAAAAGTGTAAGACAATCCAATAATAACCACCCAAAGATTGGCAGTTATAGCTGTAGGTATTTTCTCTCAGGCCTTCCCATGTCAGGCCCCTGTGGCTCTAGCCATACTGATGTTACCCTTTTCACATACCACCCTATGGCATTGCGCATGCACTGACTTTTTGAAGCCAGAGGAAACCTGAAAGGAGGAAAATTTTTACTGCATCCCATAAACATACCTCAGTATCTCTGGGGCTTCTTACTGCTTGCGTGTTATTTGCTATGGTTCCAGTGGGATTCGAAGATGAGAAGATATTTCAAGTACCTTCTATGGAAAAAGAAACCAGAAGGTCTTCAACTCTCCCAGCCATGCTACAACAGCCGGCTGAGCCAGCTGAGCCAGTCTGGTTCTCCCTGGCCAAGAAGAAAGCCAAAGCGTGGAGCCATGTAGCAAAACTCACGCAATAAATAGCTCCTGGGTGGAGTATCAGCATTTTAAATGATAATTCCCAGTAGCTGTATTAATGCCACGTAGTGAATTATTTACTGTAACCATTTTTATTAAGCATAAGAGCCTTAAAAGGGGAATTAAAGCTAATAATTATTTGAATGACACAGATGCCATGAATGCCTAAGCTTCAGTACAGTCACTGCCAGCATCTGAAAACCCAGCATTTCCTCTATAAAAACTGTGTAAAATGTTTGCCCTGTTGTCGAACTGAGAACACTTTAACTTTGAACAATGTGCTGTAGAAGGGAGAAAGCATTTTGTTGGAGCAACTAAGAGGTGGTCATTTCCCTTGATCAAATAAATTCATTCTAATGGAAATGTCCAGATGATTTGGTCCAAGGATTGGCTTTTAGGTTTTATGAGCCTAGTTAAATGCTTCAGTTCTTTGGTTGCTGCTCCAAACTTTGCAAAGCCCCCTAAGAAGAGGTGGTAGAAGTGAAAATTCTGGGTCTCCAAGAAAAATTTTGCACAGCCAGTCCCCCAATCAGCCCACTGCCCTTTGAAACACCTTCTTTGTATCCCTGAGGGCTCCCAACACCTGCAACTTATACAGACCTCTCTTTGCACGTGTCCCATGTCAACCTGTCCCAAGTCTGGCGGCAGTGAGCACCTTCCTATGGGGCATAACATTCCTTGGGGATTATCATATTCCTCTGGATGGTTAGCCCATCAGTGTCTGACCTTTTGCCCCAGTGCCACTGTGACCCTTTCTAGTTGCTCAGAAGTGTACTGCACTTCATACATATCCTATTTTTAAAGCACTTAAGACCCTGTTGAAATTCAAAATTCTGCAAATTCCAAAAGCTGTGCTTTCAATGGAGCAGATGGGAAGCCTTCCACAAGGAAGTCTGGGGCCACTAGAGAGCTGTCTTATGCCCTGTCTCCAGCCTTAAGGTGGAAACCTCCGAGTAGCCCAGTTTCTTGTCCGTTTCCCTCAGCAGTCTCTGTTTCAGAAGATTTTAACCTAAGACAAGACTGCACCCTCAAAGCCACAGAACAACTGACTTTCTGCTAACGGGAAGCCTGAAGTGACTGAAGCAGCCTTTCCCTCCCCTCATTCCTAGAGGCACACACACCTCAACAGTCACTAGGCTGGACAGCCCCCACCTCCCCAGTGAACCAGCCACCCCAAGTCCTTCCCCTCTATTCCAACCCCAAACACACTAAACACTAATGGAGAGCTCCCTTTGGATGCCTGGACAGTACCTAGCTCATTTTCTCAGGAAACCCAGAAGTGTCTTAGTATACCTTTCACTGTGTCTGCCTCTGTCACCTTGGGGCTACTTTGCTTAAACAGAAATGCAGACCTAGACATAACTGTGCCTTTAAATCCCAAGCAGGGTGCTGCCTCATGCAAAAAACAAATTCAGAGAGGCTGTGAGGTGCCAGAGCTAATTTAAACCCTTGGTGCTTGGTTTTCCTGATGATGGTATAATGTGATATTGTACAATCATGTGCTGGTTTTGCGTTTTCTCTGTAAAACATCTATTTTTCCTCATACTATATCTTTACCTTTTTGATAATGCTAGGTTTTTGATTGATTGATTGGGTTTGATTTCCTTTGTATTCCCATAGTGAACAGTTCATTAAGGTAGATGCCCTTTACCCAGGCAATGCTGGTAGATTAACTGTTATACCTCCCTTCCCCCTTTTCTCAGGGTGGACCACTATTAGGTTATTCTTACTCTAAGAACTCTCCATTAACAATTTCCTTTTCACAGTTAGCAACAAAAATCTGTTTTCAGTAAAGAGGTTAAGTCTTTTTTTAATGCCTAGAGGCACATTTTGACAAGTTTTCAGCTTCTTTTAGCATTCTTGATTTCTGCTATATGCAAAGCAAATAAATTCAATAAAGCCTGTTCTGTAGTCTGTCTCCGTCTGTCACGTGGGGAGGGAAATTGAATAGGTTATTGACAACTTAGACCCAAGGGTTGCCAGAAAACCAAATTGATCTTAAGAGGTTGTGCGGAGCATAAAGGACCCCTACGCAGGTGTGCCTGACCAAGCTGATGGCCTCCAGGTGGGTGTTTGTATGGGGGAGAGGTGGTATTGAAGAGGAGGTGTTCACATGTGTAAATACCTGGGGAGCAAAGAGACGGGTGGGAGAGAACATGCAGATGGGGATGAGTAGAGGGGACAAGATGGTGGTTGTACTCCAGCCTGGCCCCGGGACTAGGCCTGAGTCCTACTGCAAGATGGGCTATTAGAATAAGGCACCTTCAGAAGCAAGGGGCCCACTATGCTCAGGTAACAAAGTGTAACACAGAGTGAAGAAGGGAAAGGGGTGATCGACCAGATATTTAATCTGGCCTGCCCGTAACATTTGTAATATTTGCAGCGTTCAGAAGAAGAGTTCAGTTGGGAATCCACATAAGATATATCTGAATATTTGAAATGTTTAAATCACCTAATAACCCATTAAATAAAACATGCTGGATCTCCTTCCAAGACAAATGTACTTTCATAATGACCTGAAAGGCCAGGTTGGGATTTAGAATTCTCCAACACCTCTAAGTTCTGCCCCAGTGCTGTGGGAAGAGCTGCCCCCTCTCCCCTCCCCCTGCCTACGCCCTGGCTCCTAGGCCAGGCCCCATCCCCTGTTCTGGGCATACACTCCCCCCTCCCCTAAGGCCTGGGAGCACATACCCCGGCAGTGCAGTCAGTCCTCCTCAGGACAGCTCTAAGAGGAGCACACAGGCCCTGGAAGCAGGCTTGGGACTGTTCAGGGGTGCCAGGTGCCTGGAGCATGGGCTAGCAGGGGCATACCTCTTGTTCCCATGGGCTGGGCTCCTGGCCCTCTAGGGACGGGTGTGGTTGGAAGAAGGCCAAAGTGGGCCCTCTAAAGCATAGAGCTCAGAACAGAGGTCCCTCTTGCCTGGGCCTAGAAGCAATACTATATTAACAACTAGCACGGCATAAACACTAACAAATCAGAACCAGTTTGAAGCCCCTCAAATCACCCTATATGGAAAACTGTCTATTGGCTTGCCCTTTCATTTTGAGTAATGATGACAAGGGGCCTGTGCCTCTGTCTCACCATGGGGTTCTAGCCATAAGGAATACATGATAATACATTTTAAAATATCAACACTGGTGACAAAAAAAAAAAGGATTGTGGAAGTGTTAAGTTTAACAGGCATTAGTGGAGCACCTACTAAGTGGAAAACTCAGTGCCTAGGACTTTGGGAAAGAAAGATAAAAGCTTTTAAGGCCCCAGCCATTCAGAAGTTCACAGTCCTGGGGGTGGTGGGGTGGGGGCAGTAGATACACATATATATAAATAATGCACAAATACTTGGACATGAATGTTCATAGCAGCGCTATTCACAGTAGCCAAAAGGTGGAAACAACGCAAATGTCCATCAACAGACGTATGGACTAAACAAATTGCGGTATATACATACAACAGAAATATTATTCAGCCATAAAAATGAAGTACTGACACACGCTACAACGTGATGAGCCTTGAAAACGTTATGCTGAGTGAAAGAAGCCAGACACAAAAGTTCACATACTGTATGATTTCGTTTACAGGAAATGTCCAGAATAGGTGAATTCATTGAGATGGAAAGCAGATCGGTGGTTGCCAGAGAGTTGGGGGCTGGGGAAATGGGGAGTGACCGCTTAACGGGTACAGGGTTTGGGAGTGATGGAGATGTTTGGAACTAAAGATGTGGTGGCTGCACAGAACTGTGAATGTCATTTAATTGTTCACTTTTAAATGGTTGCTTTTAAGTGAACTCATCACCTCAAATAAAAAAATAATGCTAATATAAGTTAGAATATGAGATGTGCTACCACAGAATATGAGAGAAGGTATCAATGCTACCAAGAGAGCACTGAGGAAGCCTTAACTAAATGCGGAAATGAGGCTGTCTAGTCTCAACCCCCCAGTCCCTTCCCTATCTCTGATCCTCTGATCAAATATGACTTAACCTTTTTTCCCTCTTAAACGGAGTCTAGATATTAAGCTTATTCTCTCCCTTTCCTCTTTTTATTTTTCTCATTTTTAATTATGAAATATTTCAGACCTACACGGAGGTATAGAGAATAATACTATCAACATCTACATACCCACCACCCAGCTTAAGAAATGTAACATTACAAATACAGTTGAAGCCCCCTGTGGAGCCCTTCCCAATAGGATCCCCCTCCTTTTCTTTCCCCAAGGGGTGACCACCATCCTAAATGTGTTTACCTTTCCACTGCATGCCTTTCTGTATGCTACATTTGCATACATCTTTCACATGCATTGCCTGTTACTCTCTATATGTATCCACAATCAATATATGGTGACTGAATGTTTTCTTAGACTTCCTATACACAGTATCAGGTTTGCGTCCTTTTGGAACCAGCTTGCTAGCTATTTATTTATTTATTTATTTATAACATCTTTATTGGAGTATAATTGCCTTACAATGGTGTGTTAGTTTCTGCTGTATCACAAAGTGAATCAGCTATACATAAACATATATCTCCATATCTCCTCCCTCTTGCATCTCCCTCCCACCCTCCCTATCCCACCCCTCTAGGTGGATGCAAAGCACCAAGCTGATCTCCCTGTGCTATGCGGCTGCTTCCCACTAGCTATCTATTTTACATTTGGTAGTGCATATTATGTCCATGCCACTCTCTCACTTCGTCCCAGCTAACCCTTCCCACTCCCCGTGTCCTCAAGTCCATTCTCTATGTCTGCCTCTTTATTCCTGTCCTGTCCCTAGGTTCTTCAGAACCTTTTTTTTTAGATTCCATATATATATGTGTTAGCATATGGTATTTGTTTTTCTCTTTCTGACTTACTTCACTCTGCATGACAGTCTCTAGATCCATCCACCTCATTACAAATAACTCAATTTCGTTTCTTTTTATGGCTGAGTAATATTCCATTGTATATATGTGCCACATCTTCTTTATCCATTCATCTGTTGATGGACACTTAGGTTGCTTCCACGCCCTGGCTATTGTAAACAGAGCTGCAATGAACATTGTGGTACATGACTCTTTTTGAATTATGGTTTTCTCAGGGTATATGCCCAGTAGTGGGATTGCTGGGTCATATGGTAGTTCTATTTTTCGTTTTTGAAAGAACCTCCATACTGTTCTCCATAGTGGCTGTATCAATTTACATTCCCACCAACAGTGCAAGAGTGTTCCCTTTTCTCCACACCCTCTCCAGCATTTATTGTTTGTAGATTTTTTGATGATGGCCATTCTGACTGGTGTGACATGATACCTCATTGTAGTTTTGATTTGCATTTCTCTAATGATTAGTGATGTTGAGCAGCTTTTCATGTGTTTGTTGGCAATCTGTATATCTTCTTTGGAGAAATGTCTGTTTAGGTCTTCTGTCCAATTTTGGATTGGGTTGTTTGTTTTTTTGATATGGAGCTGTATGAGCTGCCTGTATATTTTGGAGATTAATCCTTTGTCAGTTGCTTCTTTTGCAAATATTTTCTCCCATTCTGAGGGTTGTCTTTCCGTCTTGTTTATGGTTTCCTTTGCTGTGCAAAAGCTTTTAAGTTTCATTAGGTCCCATTTGTTTATTTTTGTTTTTATTTCCATTTCTCTAGGAGGTGGGTCAAAAAGGATCTTGCTGTGATGTATGTCACAGAGTGTTCTGCCTATGTTTTCCTCTAAGAGTTTGATAGTGTCCGGCCTTACATTTAGGTCTTTAATCCATTTTGAGTTTATTTTTGTGTATGGTGTTAGGGAGTGTTCTAATTTCATTCTTTTATATGTAGCTGTCCAGTTTTCCCAGCACCACTTATTGAAGAGGCTGTCTTTTCTCCATTGTATATTCTTGCCTCCTTTATCAAAGATAAGGTGACCATATATATGTGTGTGGGTTTATCTCTGGGCTTTCTATCCTGTGGAACCAGCTTTTCCCCTTATGCATTTTTCTGCTGCCATCACCCATTCTTAACCTCTCTGTGTCTCAGCCCCTGTGAGTTCTAATCTCCTCCCCAGTCCAGCCCTTGCCATCCTGTTTAGTTTACCTACAACAGTCCCAAGGCAGTGAACGAAGGCTGGTCCCACCACAGGTGGGTCTCAGCTTCTCCCCGTGTGGCTCTAAACCAGTGCTTCTCAAACCTTAGCTGCATCAGAGTCCCCTGGAGGGCTTGTTACAGTACAGGCTGCTGGGCCCCACTCCCGGAGTTTCTGATTCGCAGGTCTTGGGTGGAGCCTAAGAATTCCTGGGTGATGCTGATAATGCTATTTTGAGGACCAAACTTTGAGAACCAGTTTTCCAAATCAGTGTCTGGGCTCAGGCTCTGCAGCACCATCTGGCCTCCAGGCAAGCTGGGCCATCCATCAGGTTTCCTTCAGAAGCTCACAGCAGTACTGTGAAATACACATATTAACACAAGTCATGTGTAATTTTAAATGTTCTAGTAGCCACATTAAAAAAGTAAAAAGAAACCGGAGAAAGTAATTTTAATGTTTTATTTGTTTAACACTATATTATCATTTCAGTGTGTAGTTATTAATGAGACTTTACAGTATTTTTTACACTTACAGCACATCTCAACTCAGACTAGCCACATTCTGAATGCTCAGCGGCCACACGTGGCTAGTGACTAATGTAGTAAACAGCACAACTCTAAAGGCTCGACCTCCATTTCTGTCTTCACAAAAATTGTTTTAAACTTGAAATTTTAGTTTATTTGGGGCTGCAGTAAAAGAATTTAAAACAGGCTTACCAAATGGTAGAAAGTGATGCCTTTCAACGAAGGTAAAGTGGGTTAAAGAAAGGTAAAAGAGATTTGAGTCAGGATTATTTATGTAGATAAAATCTGCCTGCATTTCAGTTTATTAATTTAAAACAAATTTATTTTTAACTAGAAAAAATGCTGTCAAATATATCTGTAAAAGACAAAAGTCAAATGTTATTGGATATCATTTTTGGGGTAATGAACTTTGGAATGGAATCATTGTTATTAACATTCCCATGAGCTTCTGAAAAATGAAAAACCTAAAAATCGTGAACAACAGATCCTTTCTTCTTTCTTCATTTTCTTTCCATTCTTCCCAACTGCAGGATAAAATGAGAGAAAATTAACAATTATGCAGCACTAACCAGCACCAGAGACTTTCTAAATCTAAGAAAATGGTCAGCCCTTTGTGTATGTGCTGCATTTGAGGGCTCTATCTAAACAAGTAGAGAAGAACAACACGTTTTCCTCTTGTAACCTGCACCTTGGATACAGGGTGCTTGTACAACCGATGGCTTCAATCATGTGATCATACCAACCTTGTCTCCCTCTTGCCCAACACCATAAATGCTTTTTTGCCCCTTGAGAGGCGATTCTGGGATTTAAATCACTCTCTCCACCTTAAAAGCCTATGCTCATTCCACAAATGATACTCCCTTACCCTCCCAGACCTTCAGTTTCTATTATCTACCATATGAGAAAAAGGCTATTACCATGAAATACACAGCTGTGAAAATGCAGAAAAAAATGTTAATCATTTAAATATACTCAAAGACAAGATATACCTTAAGACTTCATTACCAATTCAGTGATAAACGAGAGTCATCCTGTGACTAAATTGCTTTTCTTTTGACTGTCACATAAAATACAAAAATCTACAACCGAACAAATGTTTAGGTATTAATCACTAAATGTGGTCCCACCTGAAATTCTGAACGTTTTGCTATTTGTAAGTAGTCACATTCTAAAAGTCGTCATCTCTTAGTACAGGAGACTGCACTTCTGTGGCCAAGTAATGCAGGCCCCACTAGTGCACACAGCCCAGCTACTTTTGCTGCTGCTTCTAGTAACTGACTGTTTTCTAAACAAAGATTGGTCTTAGGCATTGATACATTTACAACTTGTTAGTAGTCTTACAGGTAGAGGACAAAAGACCTCACAAGGACAAATGAGTAGCCATGAAGTATATTTCAGTATATAATGCATTTTATATTACTAGGTGCATGAATGTTCTATTAACATTCTATTAGGTAAATTTGAACTGTTAAACTAATTTTAAACACATGTTTTTCTTAATTCACTGGTAGAATTAAGAAACGAAAACAAATTGGTAAGTGCCTGGGAACCGTTGGGTTATTTTCAAAGCTATACACAGCTACCTGGACTTTCTGGGTCTGTCCTGCTGGGTTCAGATCCTTTTCAGGTTCTTGTTTTTGTTAAACTTCTCTCTTTCCCCCTCACTTTCAGCACCTTGGGCCTCTTCATTGGTGTTCTCATCCGGATATTTAGTTGTTCCTTTAGTGAATAATAATACAGACTTTGGGACGAGACATTCACAGAAAAACAATCCCAATTCAAAAGGAATAGCAACCAACATCCAGTACTCTACCCTCAGGAGACGCAGAAGGATAGGAGCAACTAAGAAAACAGTAGCTGGGCACCTTCCTTCTGGCTGCTGTCACACTTCCATGGCCCTCACTTTGCTCCTGCTTGATCATTTTCACAGTGACATTATTTCTCTTTTTCCAGTAAATCTGTCACCCTGTGCTGCTGATTACTTCTGGCCCTTTAGGGAAGGGATCAGAATCGTCGGGGTCTGATGCATTCTGTATGTTTTGGTCAGAACTTTGTTGCAGAAACATGTTTTGCCCCGATGACAAAAATCTGTGGTGAAGCTCATTAGTTCCTCACCCCCCTGGATATTTCACCGTGACCAAGTGCTCCCGTATCAGTGCATAATGTACTGGGATCAACTTTCTAAGAATCTTGACATTTTTAAAAGCCAGGATCCAAAAGCCGTTTGCTTGCTCTTTTCTCTTCCATCTCCTCCCAAGCTCCCTCCCGAACACCTGCCTCCACTGACCTTCACCTGTGGCCTCATAAATGGCACCGATCATCTCAGACCTGTTACCAGGGGTTGGTAGAGGGCAGCTTATTCCCCCCCCCCACCCCGAAACTGGAGAGGTCGTTATGGAGTTGGGCTTCTACTGGGCCCCTCTGGCCTTCAGCTCCTGGAGGCCCCGGCTCCCGGCTTCACCTCCCGAGGTCCCCCTCTGAGCCTGGGTCCCTCGGGATCCCGGGTCTCCCGACCGACCCCCCGGCCAGCCGCTCACCCTCAGGGGCGATGGCCTCCTCCGCCTCCTCAGGCTCCGGCGCCGCAGCCTCCTCCGCCTCCTCGGGTTCCTGGGCCGCGGGCCCCTGCCCCTGCCCGTCGGGCGCCCGGAGTTGGGGGAGCCAGGCCAGGCCGTGGCGCGGTCTCGGCGGGGGCGGGACGAGGACGTGGTCGTTGCAGTGGACGCGGCGCAGCAGTGAGTACACCAGCCCCAGGAGAATGAAGTAGAAGCCCCTCACGGGGAACTGGTTCACTTCGACGAGGTCCAGGCCCCCTGCCTCCTCCTCCTCCTCCTCCTCCTCTGCCGGCCCGATGTCCGACTCCTCCTCGGCGCCGCCGCCTTCCAGGGCCGCCTCCCCAGAGCCTCCCCTGGCCCCCGGCGCCGCGTCGCCCCCGCGAGGCTCCGAGTCGCGGTGCCCCCGGTCGCCGGCTCTGGCCGCCTCGGCCTGGGCCCCATCTGCGCCCGCGGGGCCCTCTGGGCCTCCCGGGGCCGGGTCTTCATCCCCCGTGGCCGACATGGCACCGGGCAGTTACCTCAACCAGGCGGGCGTCGATTGCTGTGGCGGCGACGACGACCGCGGAGGCGGTGGCCGCTGAGGTGGCTGCCCTGAGGGGAGGCTGAGGGCTGTGGCTGCCGGACGGGGAGGCCGCTGACGGGACAACAGAGGAGGCCCCACGACAGCGAGGGCAGGGGGCCGACGCCGGGAGCGGCCCACCGAGGCTGGGCCTCAGATAGCAGTGGGCCAGGCCGTGTGGGAAAGATTCCTCTAGGCCGCAGGCGGGGGGCGGGGCCAGAAGAGTAGCCAGTGGGCCGTGCCCCCTCGTCACGAGCTCCAAGCTTATTTGCTGACAAGCGAGGATTGACGTGCCCTGCGCCCAGCGAACGACCAAGGCCCTTCGGTTGTAGGATTGCTCAGTCGCCTCCCTGTTCTTTGACGCCTCAGGTGTTACCCTAAGTTCAGGTTCACAAGGCTCCTGTCCTTTTAATTTTATGATTGTCCAAAAAACCACAGTGGTCCAATATATTGACAACCTGGGTTTGAGGAAACTTCTGTAAAGGGAAGAGAGTTAACATTTTGGGTTTGGAGGTGCTCAGGGGTAAAATCGAGATTATTATGTAGGTACTTACATAACAGAAGAGGAAACAAATGTCCACAAATATTTTACTGTTGAAACTAAAAAATATTAATAATCGCATACAATTTTTTAATAATATAGGTCTATTAATGAGAAGAATGGAATTCTTTTGGGAGGATAACACTTTGCTTAATTGACAACCAGAGTTTGTGTTCTCTATTATCAAAATAGCATATGTTCATCTGTTGTTCTGAAATGAAGTTTTATGTAGTTCACCTTTGCAAATGTCTTTTCACACAGATATTGGCAAATATTGATATCAGTCCATGAGATAGGTACTTCGAAATACTAGTATCAATCCACAAGCATATGATTTTAATTTAGCATATTCATCTCTTGGAAGGGAATTGTAGAATTCCATTAGGTTCTTCTTTTGATATTTGCCTTTTAGCATGTCATTACATTGCAGGATAATCCCTTCCAATTGAAGTTTATGTGGAAGCTCCTCAACTGCAGAGTTAAGTGGGTCTGAAATATGGAAATTTCCTTTGTACTTGCATAGAGGTCTGAAAAAAAGCTGCTGGAACTATAGTCTGAGCTTGAATATATATCTACTGTAAATTTGTATGGGAATAGAGATTTGCTTCTTAGTTTAACTTTAGAAAGCATGTGAAGAGTATAAAGCAGCCTGACATTACTTTGATTCAAATAATGTTAGTTGTCATTGAAATGACTTTACCATGATAGAAGTTTTGTATATGAGCACTGTTTGCCTTGTAATTTTAGGTTTAGTTCATTAAGAAATATTATCAAACCTACAACAAAAGCTAATTTCCAAAGCCATTCAGTGTTCAATAATAACAATTGAGGGAGATGTTCTCAATCAAAAATAATTCAGTCTCCACCTTGAGCTCAAAAAATCACATACACACAGACACACACACAGTGGTAGGGAAATTCAGGATATTCAGCTTCTATTTCTGACAAAAGTTCACAGAACTGTGAAGGTTAAGTTAATGAGAGTGAATGATGGTCCCCTTTGACACTATCAGTTTAATGACACATGAGAGATTCAAATATTGTCTGCAATGTAACTGCTGATAAATAATATAATGAATAACTCTGAGATAAAGACCTTATGTTTTCACAAGTTTTGTATATTTGTTCACTAACTCTTTTTCTTCTCCACACGTATTTTTTAACACCATCGGTTGTAACACATCTTAGCAGATTCCACTTCAGGTTATACTAAGTGTTTTTTCAACTTCTTCAAAAATATTTGACCCAGAGTAGTTCCATGCAGACTGTTCATAGCTACTAATTCGTCAGTCATTTTAAACTCAGCAGTCACCCACCTCAGTCCTAGTCTGCTCAATACTGTTACTGCCAAACTCCTAGGATGACAAGTATGAAATTTTTGACATGTTTTGTTAGTGCAAGTACTACCAGGAAAATCTCAGGCAGGTCTTGGAATTCAAATCTCTCCCAAAGTAAATAAAAATGCTAATTGACTATCTGACTATATCTCTCAAATCTGTTAAAGAAGTCCCATAGCTCTGCCACTTGGCACCCCAAAGACGAGCTCATTAGGAAGCTGCCAATGAAAAACAGCTATGAAATGGCCAAGATTACTGTGACTAATGATTTCAGAGCTGAGTCCTAATTCACACATAAAGAACAGTAGTGCCGGTATAGGATATGATGCTAAAACAGTGCTTCTGTCCATACAATGAAAGGTGATCTTTCATTTGGAGTTCAAGGTACCTTCAAGTCCCTTATTGCTCACCCCAATTTAACAAAAAGCAGCTACATAGCTTAACACCATCAGAGTCAAGTCTCTGTGACACTCAATATGAAGCAGACACAGCAGCTAAATCAAAGACATTCAAGGAATTCAGACAAACCATTATCAAAATACTTGGTAATAAATGTCCACTGGTAGAAAAGCATGAGGGGTATGCGGGCCTTTGTATAGTGGTTTCTGCAATTTCTCTTTGTGATATTTTACTCTTGATAAGTCTAGCTGGCAAAGATAAGTATTTTATTCATGAATGAGCACACTGCTTCACCACTTCCAGTTCATCAGAAAGTTTCTCTACCTCTTATGATCAGAGACAAGAAAGCTGGCAATAGTTCTATGGACTTGTTAGGAAAAATCCAGTCCAATGCAGTCTGCCCTTCATAAAACCCATATATGAAGAGAGTCCCAGATAAACAATGTAAAAACAACAATTCAGCGTTGACTCCTTAAATAAACAACAACAGCCTAGCAATATTAATACCATCTGTTGACCCATGAAGTTATAGGACATACACTACAGATCCTAGCTATTCAATCATTCACCAAGCAAGTATTGAGTACCCACCTATATACCCAGGGTTGTGTTAGAGAGGCCTCACTCACAGATGCCCAAGTCTCATGACTTGCTCTAGTTCATGGTCTAGAGGCAGACAGTTGGACAACGATGACACAAGTGTCAAGTGCTAAAACAGGGATGAACACAAAGTGCTATGGGAGTATGGGAGAGAGAATGATTAACTGGGACAGGGGAAGGAAGGAAGTGGGTTGGTGCCTGGGAAGGTACTCAAGGGGAGGCATTTCACCTGGACCTAGAAGGATCACTGGGAGTTTACCTAGCAATGAAGGATGGCAGGGAAAGGGGAAGGAGGTCTCTGCATGGAAAGGAAACAGCCTGCATAGTAGAAGAGATGTGTGTGCATGTGTACCTGTCCAGGGAATGAAATGGCTCCAGCATGGGCAGCGTGGCAGATGGGCCTGGAAAGCAGATTGAGGCCGTAATTATTACTACTAATAATTATTACTACTAAAATTATTACTAAGAAAGTCTTCTACCTCCTATATAAGCACATATTCCTGTTTGTGCCACCAATCCTTTCCTCTCTTGCCTAGCTCAGTGCCCTCCCATCCTTTTCACCTCCTACCCAAACCTATCAGTTTTATTCATTAAATCATGCATTTACACATCTACCAAATTTATTGGGTAACTTCCAATGTACCAATGCCACTCGCCATTGGAACTGTCATTTGTGTCCTTGTTTGACACATGAAACTCAAAGATGGCAGAACTGTCCACGGTCCCCATCTTACTGTCTCCCCCACCATCATTCCTGGGCCCTTCTTGGAGGGGTTGGCTGAGACCTCTGGAAGCTGGGCCCTCCCAGCTGCACACAGTGCTGGTGTTTCGATATATTTGCCAAGATTCTATTGATATTTACACTCAATCATATCCTCTCCAGTTGTCTCCTCTACTTCTCAGCAGGGCTGAAACACAACATGATGACTGCTGTCAATCATGAAGTCTCTGGTAACAAAGTGTGCACCTAGAGCCTCTTCTTTGTGCAGGGAGGTGGGACTGGGCACTGGGCTTGCCATGGAGAAAGCTATTGTCATGGAGCAAGCTGTTGCCAATGAAAAACTATAGCTATGAAATGACAGGAGTGAAGAGGACCCTGGAGGAGATGGTGCTTTTGCAGCGGCAGCAAGCTATCTCCCTAGGAGGTTGGAGTTGGGTCCAAGTCCCTGGGAGTGAGAACTAATTGGCACCAACAAACAAAGAAGAAAAGAAAATGCTGAGCGAGTGTGCCTTCAGTAAGTACCTAAAGCAAAACAGGGAGAGTCTCCTCCCAGCTCTGATATTGGGACTCTCTTCATGGCAAGTACGTGGCCCAGAAGTCCATGGGTCAGTCTCCAGGGCCTCAGTCATCTGCCTGAGCCTGCCCAGGGGTGCAGACCCATCCAGGACGTCCCACTCCCTATCACTGGTGTTCAGTTGCTGCCTGCCCTCCATCTCCAGCCATCCACCCATAACTCCTGATCTTCTCCACGTCAGGAAGTTGGCACAATCCAGGATTTCAGATTTCCTTAAGGAAACGTGCTCTCTTTCCCCACCCTACCCCTTGTTAGTCAACAGAAGTGGCCACGTCTTTTCCCTTTGCAGATCCATCGTCAGGGTCAGGGGGGACGGGGGAAGGACCCAAGGCCACAACAGCTGGAAGAGGTTTTCACTTCCTGCCGGGCACGGCAGGGCACACTCCCTGAAGACCAGTCCAGAGCTCTCCTTTACAGCCCGGCCCCCAGCTCGCCGCCTCCGGGAAGCCTTCTCTTCTGCATCTGCTGCCCCTGTCCCCCCCCACAGGCTCTCCTGGTTGCACTGAGATGTGTGGACATTGTTTGGCTCCCCTAGAAAAGCACAGGCCCTTTAGGGGGACGGTCCAGATCTTCTTCAAGTTTGTGACCCCCATGGCGTCTGCACAGGTAGGTGTTTGTTGACTGAATCACAAGGGCTTTGGAATCGCTCTTCTCACCATCAGTGGTGCTTCTCTTCTACCTGCCCAGGGCCTGTCTACAGAGGGCCTTCCCATCCTCTTCCTGTCTCTTTGGCTCCACTGCAGGGCCTCCCGGGAGGTTTCCGCTCCCACGGCCGCGTGTGATGCTTGTGGTGCTGTGATGGCGGATACAAGGAGGGACTGCGCCCCCAGGTGAGGCCCCGCCCCCCCCCCCCACACAGGGAGTGACTTGTCCTGTCCCTGGCCTCCGAGACTGCCGTGTCACAGCCAGACCGGGCTGTGGGTGCTCACCGAAGAGAAGCACCTACACAGGGGTGCCATCTGCCTACAGGAGCCAAAAGCCCTGGGGTGAAGAGCACAGGGTCTCAGGCCCAGCACCTCCTGCTGTTCGTGGAAGCCACGGGAGGGGCAGGGGGCCGGCATGAGTGCCGGGGTCTCAGGACTTGATCTTGCTTGCACATCCCAAGGGGGTCACTGCACAGGCCTGTGACCCGGAGCCCAGCCCCTGGGAGTGGCGTGGAGTGTCAGGGTCCATCCCTCCTGTTGAGCAGGAGCTGCAGGCCTGCCGGATCCTGGGCCTGGCTGAGTTGGCACCGACAAAGGCCCCTTTTCACTCACAGGCTCCCCTAGCTTGTGGGGTTTACATTTTTTCCTCAAGGCTCAGCTGTCCTCCCCAATCTGAAGCTCATTCATCATTCTTGGTGACTTTAACATCCACTTGGATCACCCATCCCACACCCTAGACTTTCACTTCCATTACTTCTTTTTTATGAGTGTGTGGTGAAGGCAAGTACAGCATTTATTGCAAGGTACCAAGAAAAGAAGAGCAAGGGTTGGCTAATGCTCAAAAGACCTGAACTCCCTGATGGCTTTCAGGGAAGGGGTTTTAAATGCAAGGTGAGGGAGAGGGTCACTGGGAATGTGATCAGCTCGTGCACAGTTCTCTGATTGGTGGGTGGTGAGGTAACAAGGTGAGGCCACAGGGGTTAACATACCAATCTTCAGGCCCCAGCCCGTCTGGGGACTCTGTGCTCACTGCTCAGCACCCTCTGTCTGGGTGGGGTCTGGTTTCTGCAAAACAACTCCAAAATGCATCAGCTGCTTCTTGGTCTCTGAGGTGCGTTCTTTAATTTGTAATTCTACAATTCTGCTGATCTTTGAGAGTGTCCTGGAGAGGCAGGAAACAACCACAGTTCACCCTGGGAACACAGACACTGGTGACAGCCATTCCCGGGAGCTCCCTCCACTCTGTGGACACCAGTGCCAGCAAGCACCATCATGGAATCCGCCCTCTAGCTCATCAGCGCCAAGATCCCATGACTGCTTTTTTTTTTTTTATTGGAGTATAGTTGCTTTACAATGTTGTGTTAGTTTCTACTGTACAGCGAAGTGAATCAGCTATACGTATACATATATCCCCTCTTTATTGGATTTCCTTCCCATTTAGGTCACCACAGAGCACTGAGTAGAGTTGCCTGTGCTATACAGTATGTTCTCATTAGTTACCTATTTTATACATAATAGTGTATATATGTCAATCCCAGTCTCCCAGTTCATCCCACCCCGGTATGGTGTCCATACGTTTGTTCTCTGCATATGTGTCTCTATTTCTGCTTTGCAAATAAGATCATCTGTACCATTTTTCTAGATTCCACATATATGCATTAATATACGATACTTGCTTTTCTCTTTCTGACTTACTTTACTCTGTATGACAGTCTCTAGGTCCATCCATGTCTCTGCAAATGACACAATTTCATTCCTTTTTATGGCTGAGTAATATTCCATTGTATGTATGTGCCACATCTTCTTTATCCATTCCTCTGTTGATGGACACTTAGGTTGCTTCCATGTCCTAGCTATTGTAAATAGTGCTGCAATGAATATTGGGATACATGTGTCTTTTTGAATTATGGTTTTCTCTGGGTATATGCCCAGTAGTGGGATTGCTGGGTCATATGGTAGCCATGACTGCTTTAGCTGGTCTTTTCTACAACTTTACATCAGATACTCACCTCTGTGATATGATTCTACACTAGCCTTTTTCATCACCAGAAACTGCTCCATTTTGAAAATTTCTACTCTAGTGCTACAGTTCTTCAATCCCTTCAGATTACTTCTCCAATTCATTGATTCCACCACATTTTTACTCTTCATCTGCCCACCGTTTTCTCCATTTGCCTCCTTACCCAGTGTAGAGTCCATCCATTAACACTGTTATAATCACTCTGTGGTAGGGAGAATGATGATCCACCCCCACCCCCCCACCAAGGATGTCCACAACCTAATCCCTGAAATCCTGTGAATATTTTAGGTTATATGGCAAAGGGAAATTAAGGTTAAAATGGAATTAGGGTTGCTAATCAGCTGACCTTAGGATAAGGAGATTATCCTGGTTTATGCCGACAAGCCCAGAGCAATCACAAGAGTCCCTAAAACTGGAAGAGGGCATTAGAAGAGAAAACTGGAGAGATGGCAGCATGAGAAAGACTCAGCTCAACGTTGCTTGCTTTTAAGATGGAGGAGGGGGCTATAAGCAAACGAATGCAGGGAGCCTCTAGAAGCTAGAAAAGGTTCTCCCCCAGAGTCTCCTGAAGGAATGCAGATCTGCTGACACCTTGAGTTTAGCCCTGTAAAACACATTTTGGACTTCTGACCTTCAAAACTGTAGGATAATAAACCTGTATTGTTTTAAGCCACTAAGTTTGTGGTAATTTGTTACAGCAGCAATAGGAAACCAATACACACTCCCTTGTTAAAGTCAGTCCACTTCCTTTCTCCTCTTAGCTGCCTATCATATCCACTAGGCAAAACCCCAAGCCTACTTGAACCACATGGTTCTTTGTCTATATTGAAGCAGCTGAAAATATTAAAAATTGCCTGACTGGTTTGGCCACAAATTTGTGATCACAAGCACACTCAAGACTGCCTGGAAACCTTACTACACTTCCTCTCCATCTCAAATCCTTGACAAGTTCACCACTCAACACCCAAGGCTCTCTGTTCTTAGCTTCCTCATTTCCAATGATTTGTCATCTACTCCCAGTGCCACGCCCAGGGTCCCAGACCTTTCTTAATGAAAATCGACATTACTTCCAAAAATCTCAACTTCAAGCATCCCACACTCTTATTTTTCCAGTCTGGTCCTCTTGTTCTTATTATGATCCTCAATGACCACCATATGGTCAAAGTCATGGATCACTTTTCTAATTCTTATCTTTCTTGATCCTTCAGCCACAGCTGTCCACACAATTCTTCTTGAAATAGTAGCCTTTCAGCACTTCTGTGGCACAAGTCTCCTGGGGTATTTTTTCCCACTTTGGTCACTATCTACCTGATTCCCTCAAACTGGAGTTTCTCTGGGTTCTGTTCTGAGACTTACCTCTCTGCATTTTCTTTCCCTAAGTGATTTGATCCTTTTTCATGGCCTGAAAAATAGCCCAAATGATGATAATTTCCAAATTGATATATCTGACCCAAATTTCTCCCCTGAGCTACAGTGTCATAACAAACTCTACTTGACATCTCCACTTGACAATCTTACACATATATCTTTAACCTGAAATGGCTAAAATGGAATTCTTTTTTAAAAATTGAGGTATAATTGACACATAACATTATATTCGTTTCAGGTGTACAACATAATGATTTGTATATATTGTGAAATGATCACCACAATAAGTCTAGTTAACATTAATCACCATACATAGTTACAGATTTTTTTTCTTGTGATGAGAACTTTTAAGATATCTCTTAGCAACTGTCACATATGCAATACAGTATTATTAACTATAGTCGCCGTACTGTACATTACATCCCCGTGACTTATTTATTTTATAACTGGAAGTTTGCACCTTTTAACCTGTTTCACTCATTTCACCCACCTACCATTCCCCTGCCTCTGGCAACCACCAATCTCTTCTCTGTATCTATGAGCTTGTTTCATTTTAAATTTGGATTCTACATATCAGTGAGATCGTATGGTATTTGTCTTTCTCAGTCTGACTTATTTCACTTAGCATAGTGCCCTCAGGGTCCATTAATGTTGTTGCAAATGGCAAGATTTCATTTTTTATGGTTGAGTAATATTCCATTACATGTATATACCACTCTTCTTCTTTTTTTTTTTTTTTTTTAATTTGGCTGCACCAGGTCTTAGTTGCAGCAGGCAGGCTCCTTAGTTGTGGCATGAGAACTCTTAGTTGTAGCATGCATGTAGGATCTAGTTCTCTGACCAGGGATTGAACCCAGGCCCCCTGCATTGGGAGCATGGGGTCTTATCCACTGCGCCACCAGGGAAGTCCCAATACCACATCTTCTTTATCCATTCATCCATCAATGGACATTTAGGTTGTTTCCGTATCTTGGCTACTGTAACAAAATGGAATTCTTGGTTTGCTCCTTCTCCCAATTTGTTCTTCTTCCTGTCTTCTCCATCCTAGGAAACAGCACTTCTTCCCACCCAGTGGCTCTAGTCAAAATCCTGCTATCCTTCATTAATTCCTTTACACAACTTACCTCCAAAATATCTCTTAAAGCTGTCCGTTTCTCACCTCTTCAACTGCTACTGTCCTAATCCAAACCATCACCGTCTCTGATCTGACTACTCAATAACCTCCTAATCCCTGGAACTCTATGAGTATGTTAGGTTGCATGGCAAAGGGGAATTAAGGTGGCAGGTGGAATTTGGGGTGCTAATACTGGAGGGGTCTTGCCCCTCCAGTAGATCCTCTGCACAGCAACCAGATAGATTTTCTTAAAATATAACTCAGATTCTTTCACTCCTTCTACTTAAAAACCTTCACTGCTTCTCATGGATTAAATAACATACAAACTCCTTATTCTACCTTATAAGAACCTGTGTGATCTGGCCTCTGCCTGCCACTGGTCTCATAGTTTCTAGAGCACGTGAAGTTCTTTCCTGCACATGCAGTTCCATCTGCTTGAAGTTAGCCATGGGAAGAGTTGAAGCTGGGTCCTTACTCCCCACTCCCATCTAAGACTGTGAGTGTTGTTCTCTGCACAAGGGTATCCAGCTGAGGTGTAGAGTGAGCTGAAACCTAGCCCACAGTCTACTGTCCAAGCCATACTCCATGGTGTGGGACTGTAACTCCCTAGAGAAAGTGCTTTATCTCTTGACCTCAAAGTGACAGTGAGCACTTAGCACAAGTCAGCAGGGCTATGTGTGTTCAGAGAAGAGTTAATTTTTCTTTTGGAACAAAGGCACTCTATGGGCTGGCAGAAGCCCTGCTTCAACTCTTCCTATAGTTGACTTCTTTTTTGTTAACTGAAGTATAGTTGATTTACAATATTATATTAGTTTCAGGTGCACAACAAAGTGATTCAATATTTTTATAGATTATACCCCATTTAAATTTATTACACAATAATGGCTATATTTTCCTGTGCTGTACAATATATCCTTGTCTCTTATTTATTTTATACATAGTATTTTGTATCTCTTAATCCCCTACCCCTATCTTGCCCGTCCCCACTTCCCTCACTATTTTGTTTTCTATATCTGAGTCTGTTTTTGTTTTGTTATATGCATTTGTTTATTTTCAGATTCTACATATAAGCAATAACAGAGTATTTATCTTTCTCTGTCTGATTTATTTCACTAAGCATAATACTCTCTAGGTCCACCTATGTTGTTGCAAATGGCAGGATTTCATTCCTTTTTATGGCTGAGTAATATTCCATTGTATATATATACCACATCTTCTTTATCCTTTCATCTGTTATTGGGTACTTAGGTTGCTTCCATATCTTGGCTATTGTAAATAAGGCTGCTATGAACATTGGGGTGCATGTATCTTTTCAAATTAGAGTTTTCCTCTTTTCCGGGTACACACCCAGGAGTGGGATTACTGGATCATATAGTAGCTCTATTTTCAGATTTTTGAGAAACCCCCATACTGTTTTCCACAGTGGCTGCACCAATTTACATTCCCACCAACAGTGTACGAGGGTTCCCTTTTCTCCACATGCTTGCCAACATTTGTTATCTGTGTTCTTTTGGTGATGGCCATTCTGACAGGTGTGAGGTGATACCACATTGTGGTTTTGATTTGCATTTCTCTAATAATTAGTGATGTTGAGCATCTTTTCATGTGCCTGCTAGCCATCTGTATGTCTTCTTTGGAAAAATGTCCATTCAGGTCTTCTGCCTATTTTTTGTTGTTTTTTTAATTGAAATATAGTTGATTTACAATATTTTGTTAGTTTCAGGTGTACAGCAAGATGAATAATTTATATATATATTTTTTTCCATTATGGGTTATTACAAGGTATTGAATATAGTTCCCTGTGCTATACATTAAATCCTTGTTCCCTATGTATTTTATGTATAGTAGTTTGTATCTGTTATTCCCATATTCCTAATTTATCCCTTCCCTCCTTTCCCCTTTGGTAACCGTAAGTTTGTTTTCTATGTCTGTGAGTCTGTTTCTGTTTTGTATACAGATTCATTTGTATTATGTTTTATATTCCACATATAAGCAATATAATATCTGTCTATGACTTACTTCACTTGGTATATTCTCTAGGTCCATCCATGTTGCTGCAAAAGTTCTGCCCATTTTTAAAATCAGATTGTTTGCTTTTTTGATATTAAGTTGTATGAGCTGTTTATATATTTTGGATGTTAACCCCTTATCAGTCATATCATTTGTAAATATTTTCTCCTATGCGGTAAATTGTCTCTTCATTTTGTCAATGGTTTCCTTTGCTTTGCAAAAGCTTTTAAGTTTAATTAGGTCCCATTGGTTTATTTTTGCTTTTGTTTCCTTTGCCTTACGAGACAGATTCAAAAAAATATTGCTATGATTTATGTCAAAGAGAGTTCTGTCTATGTTATCTTTTAGGAGTTTTATGGTTTCAGGTCTTGCATCCTAGGTCCAATGTGTCCAAATGTGGTGTGAAGAAATGTTCTAATTTCATTTTTTTACATGTAGCTGTCCAGTTTTCCCAGAATCACTTGTTGAAGAGACTGTTTTTTCTCCACTGTGTATTCTTGTCTCCTTTGTTGTAGATTATTGACCATATGTGATTGGGTTTATTTCTGGGCTCTCTATCCTCTTCCATTGATCTATGTGTCTGTTTTTGTGCCAGTACCATGCTGTTTTGATTACTGTAACTCTTTAGTATAGTCTGAAGTCAGGGAGCATGATACCTCTAGCTTTGTTCTTTTTTCTCAAGATTGCTTTGGCTATTCAGGGTATAACTGACTTCTTATCCTCCAAGTCTCAGTTCAATGTCACCTCCTCAAAGAAGTCTTCTCTCACCTCAGTCATTTTCCATCTCAATACCATGTCCATTTCCTTCATAGAACTTATCACCATCTGTAAGTACAGATTTGCTTATCTTCCTCACTGTAAGCTCCATGAGACAGAGTCCTTGTTTGTCTTGTGCAGTGCCATATTCCCAGCACCTAATACACAATCCCTTACTGAGAAATGGCAATTGATGAGAAAGAGTGAAACTCCTGGGGAGAGAATGTAAAAAACAAAGTGATGACCTAGGTTAGCACCTTGCCCAGGTTAGCACCTTGCCCAGGTGCCACCTGCCATCCTGATTGGCACCAGAAAAAGTCTCTGTGTCATAGGGGAAAATGCACATTTGGCCAGCCATTCTCAAATACAGCAGCACATTAGAATCTCCTGAGGATTAAAAGATAATAACATGGCCAGTCCTCCCTGCCATGTTGAGGTACTGATGCAGTCTGGGTGGCTCTGGCAGACATTCTCAGTGCACTACCTCAAGACTGCCACCGGATGGAAAGGTGGGACTGTGTTTTGGAGTAGAGATTGGGCTTTGCTATAGGTAGAGAGAAGACAAATTACAAGTTTTTGTGGGTTTTTGTTTCGGGTGTTTGTTTGTTTGTTGGCAACTCTTACCTCAGATCTTATTCCAGGAGGCTTGGCTAGGCAGTGCCTCCAGGAAAGTTCTAGTCCTGGATTCTTTTCCTTGTCCTTCCAGGTTCACAATAAAAAAAAAACCCTACCTAAACTTTCCCTCAGCTCTCCTAACCCACCCCCACAAAGCTCCACCACTATTCTCTCACTTTGGCCCTCCACTTTCCTTTTTTTCCCCCAGCTTTATTGAGATACACTTGACACATAACATTGCGTAAATTTAAGGTGTTCAACATGATGATTTGACACATGTATATGCTGTGAAATGATTACTACAATAAAGTTAGTTAACACCTTCATCACATCACGTAACTACCACTTTCTCTCAGAACATTTAAGATCTATTCTCTTAGCAACCTTCAAGTATATAATACAATATTGTTAACAATAGTCACCATGGCTTACCTTAGATAGCCAGAACTTACCCATCTTATAATGGAAAGTTTGTAGGCTTTGACCAACATCTCCCCATTTCCCCCAGTCCCCAGTCCCTGGCAACCACCATTCTACTCTCTGTTTCTATGAGTTTGGCTTTTTTAGATTCTACATATAAGTGAGATTATACAGTATTTGTCTTTCACTATCTGACTTATTTCACTTAGCATAATGCCCTCAAGGTCCATTCATATTGTCATAAATGGAAGGATTTCCTTCTTTTTATGGCTAAATAATATTCGTGTGTGCGTGTGTGTGTGTGTATCACATTTTCTCTGTCCATTCATCTGTCAGTGGACACTTAGGTGGTTTTCATGTCTTGGTTATTTTGAATAATGCTGCAGTGAACATGAGGGTGCAGAAATCTCTTCCAGATAGTGATTTCACTTTCTTCAAATATATATCCAGAGGTAGGATTGCTGAATCATATAGCAGTTCTATTTTTAATTTTTTGAGGAATCTCCATACTGTCTTCCATAGTAGCCATATCAATTTACAATCCCACCAACAGTGCAAGAGGGTTCCTTACTACACATCCTCAAATAACACTTGTTATTTGTTGTCTTTTTGATGATCCCATTCTAACATGTGTGAGGTGATATCTCATTATGTTTTTGACTTGCATTTCCCTGATTCTGAGTGATGTTGAGCATCTTTTCATGCACCTGTTAGCAATTTGGGTGAGTTCCCTAGAAAAAAATGTCTACTCAGGTCCATTGCCCATTTTTCAATTGGATTATTTGGTTTTTTGCTATTGAGTTGTATGAGTTCCTTATATATTTTGGATATTAGCTCCTTATCAGATATATGGTTTTCAAATATTTTCTCCCATTCTGTAGTCTGAAATGCCTTTTCATTTTTTATTGTTTCTTTTGCTGCACAGAAGCACTAAAAAGTTTGACATCATCCTACTTGTTGATTTTGGCTTTTGTTGCTTGTGCTTTTGGTGTTTTATCCAAAAAATCATTGCGAAGACCAATATGAAGGAGATTTTGCCTTATGTTTTCTTCTTGGAGTTTTACAGTTTCAGGTCTTACATTTAAGCCTTTAATCCATTTTGAGTTAATTTTTGTGAGTTGTGTAAGATAGGGATCTACTTTTATTCTTTTCCATGTGGATATCCAGTTTTCCCAACACCTTTTATTGAAGAGACCAACCTTTCCCCATTGAGTATTGTTGGCTCCCTTGTCAAATATTAGTTGACCGTATATGGGTTGGTTTATTTCTAGGCTCTATTTCTATTCCATTGACCTATGTGTCTGTTTTATGCCAGTGCCATGTTATTTTGATTACTATAGCTTTGTAATATAGTTTGAGATCAGGATGTGTGATGCCTCCTACTTGGTTCTTCTTTCTCAGGGTTGCTTTGGTTATTTGAGGTCTTCTGTGGTTCCATATGATTGGATTGTTTGTTCTATTTCTGTGAAAAATGCCATTGGAATTTTAATAGGGATTGCATTGAATCTGTAGCTCTACTTTTCTTTCTTTTCTTTTTTACCTTTTTATCTTGTCTTCCTCTTTTCTTTTTGGGAACTGCTCTGTGCTGTGGTTTCCTTACCTGTAAAATGAGGATAAGGGTAGCATTGTTGTGAAAGTCTAAGGAGATACCACATGCCAAATTGCATTGATCTATCTTCATAAACCCTCACAATGCTATCCTAATCCACATAGTAGTGGTAGCTCTTCTGTTTAAGCCAACAGTTTTATTAATGTCGATTTTCAAGAACGTGTATTGATATTATGTAGAGTGAGTTATACCTGAGAAGTATTTGGGGAGAAAATCTCCACACACCGCTACCCTGCCTTTTGCTATCCATCATTAACCAGCCTATTAGTGAACTGGATGGAGAAGGGGCAGGGGAGGTAGCAGAAGAGCTAATAAGAGGTGTTTTGTTTTCACCTGAAAAATGGAGATAATAATAGTGCTTTATAGACTTGTTGTATTAAATGAGTTAACACATGTAAAAACTTAGAACAGAGCCTGGGACATAAAAAACATGAATTCTCAGCATATGATCCCTGCCCTCAAGTAGCTTAGGGTTCATTTGGAGAGATAAGACTCATGCAGTAAAAGGCAATTAACAGTGCATGTTACCTCTTATCACTACATACACAGATTGCATGTAGTGTTAGGCCCTAAAAGTGCCAGTAAAGTAGAGAAAACTATAAAAGCACCAAGATCAGAGCAGCAAGAAAGTCCTTTGGAGTGGAATGATCAGAAATGGCTTCATGGAAGATGTAGGACTTGGGGTAGGCCCCAGAAATATGCCAGGGATGAGTAGATGGAGCTAGAGCAATGCAGTGGGGGCAAAAGAATGTGGGCTTAGACACAGAAATGCCTGTGGGGTGGAGGGGGAGGTCAGGCCTCTTTGAAATGCATTTAAGGAAGCCCCCTTGCACATGGCCTACTGGTAAAGCACCAAACTAAAAAGAGAAAAGCATTTCCTAACATCCAGGAGCTAGCCTGGTACTGTCGGCTAGCCTTGGTGTTGCTAGGTGCTGGCCTGGCACTAGTAACAACACCAAACTAGAGCTTGGTGTTCTGTTGAACCCAAACAATTTCACAGGACATCAATATCAGACAAGGAAGCTCTGCGACTATGATGGATAGTCACAGACAAAATATGAACATTGTCCAAACCACAGAAATGACCGAATATTTCTCCTTCCTGCCTAATATGAGTGACCACTGCTTCTTTACCAATTACAGTGTCAGCCTCACTCTAGTCTGCCCCCAACTCCAGATAAAATTTATTGAGATACTCAATCACAGAACTGCTCTGCTTTCTGACAGCACCCAACCTAGAGTGAACCACAGCTTCCTTTGACCCTCCCCCAAGTCACCCAACCAAAGCTCAAATCCTATAATAAGTTTATTTAGCACCCTTTTCTTGAGATGCCTCACAGTTCTCCATGGTGTACGTACTCTCTCACTGCAGCAAGTGACAAACCCAGCTTGATCACTACATGTGTATTCCTGGGAGTCTTTGGCTAGAGGACGTTGATATTATCACTAAAATGACTGAGGGTTATGGTTGCAGACCTGCCACTCAGTTTCATTTCAAGAATCCCCAGACACAATCCAAGAAATGTCTGAAACATTCACAATACAACACAGCACGATAAATGAAATGACAGAGGCAATCTCAGGCACTGTGGAGACAGAGGAAGACTTCTTTTAGTAACAAATCGCAATCCCACAATCCAGTGTGCATCATACTTCCTTTTGTCCTGATCACGCTCCAGTTAGGGAGATGACTCAGCTCCTCTCTGCTGTTGTTCCTACACCAACACCTGGACTGTGTCTTTTCACTTCCCAACAAGACTTGCAGCCATGGCTGGTTTTTCCCTGTAATCTCTAGCTAAGAGCCTAGGGGAGCCAGGTCCAAACTTCAGGGTGGTTAAATACAGAGCCCAACATAATTTGTTAACTAATTCTCATGCAGGAGCCCTCTTGTAGCTATTTTTAAAATGCTTTAGAGGAACAGCGACTTTATGTTGATGACATCCCCCAGTTCATTCTCAAGTGTTGCTTTTGAACATTCGTTTGGTTCCAAACTGTTCTGACCTACTGAGGGGGTGGAAAAGGTGGTATAACTAAGGTATCTGATGCTAACCTTATTCTCAAGGAGTGTACCACCTGACTGGAGAGACAGCAAACAGAACAAGAACATGAACACAGAAGAATATGCTAATTACACGGTTCTTTGAATGCCACCTGAGCTTGGCCCATAAATGCAGGAGGAATTCTCACAGGAAGAGCTCACTGAGGGTCAAGTGTGCCTAGGAAGGCTTTGTGGAGGAAGAAGGGAGGGTAAAATACACTTTAGAGCAAAGGGGTTTTTTTGGGAGGGGGAGCATTTCATGCTTTGATTTATCTTTAGTATAAAATGAATTGGGATAATTAATTAATTTTGAAGGCATTGTGCAATGCTCCTTTAAGACCATTGGAGCCAACCCAGGATCTCACAAAAACAGTGCTAGAAATGTTCACTTTTTACTGTAATCCTAACTCTCCTGAGAAATGTTGCCAAGCAGCTAGCTATCTGCACATTTCATCAAATATAAATTTTCTCACATTTGGAAAAACCACAAAATCACAAGTGTGTAAAGGCCTGCAACTTCTGATTTGAAGGGTTGCCAGGGAGAATTCCTGTATCACTGGCATCTGCAAACCCCCACCTGTCGCATGTGATGGATATTCATCCTCACCTGCATTCTTCGTTGTCATTTTTTTATTTTAGCCATTCTGATAGGTATCGTATACCTCGGTCATAAATTTATTTTTATAGAGAACATTTCATATACTTTTATAGAGAACATTTCATATACTTTTATAGAGAACATTTCATATACTTCATATAGAGAACATTTCATATACTTCAATATATCATACACAGGAGTCCATATAGTGTGAATTTTTTATATGTCGTGTTTCTGATTGCAGTATAATTTTCTTTAGTTATACTAATGAGATATCTTTAGAGAAATAAAAGTAAAAACTTCTTTCCAGCGTGGTTGTTAACATCATTCTTTTTTTTAAAGATTTTTTTAAATTTTATTTTATTGGGGTAAGAACACTTAACATGAGATTTACCTTCTTAACAAATTTTTAAGTGTGCAATACATTATCGTTGACTATAGGTGCAATGTCATACAGCAGATCTCTAGAACTTATTCATCTTGTTTAACCGAAACTTTATGCCGATTGGTTAATAACTTCCCATGTCCCCCTCCCTGCAACCCCTGGCAACCATCATTCCACACTTTGATTCTATGAACTTGACTGTTTGAGATGCCTCATATAAGTGGAATCATGCAGCATTTGTCTTTCTGTGACTAGCTTATTTTATTTAGCATAATGTCCTCAAGGTGCATCAGTGTTATCGTATATTGCAGAAGTTCCTTCTTTTTTGTTTTTATAACCCTTCTTGTTTACTCTTTTTATTTATTTTATTTCTTTTGTTTTTTGGGGTTTTTTTTTACTTTTTATTTTTTAATTATTAATTTTTTTATTGGAGTATAGTTGCTTTACAATGCTGTATCAGTTTCTGCTGTACAGCAAAGTGAATCAGCCATATGTATACATATATCCCCTCTTTTTTGGGTTTCCTTCCCATTTAGGTCACCACAGAGCACTGAGTAGAGTTCCCTATGCTATACAGTAGGTTCCCATTAGTTATCAGTTTTATACATAGTAGTGTATATATGTCAATCCCAATCTCCCAACTCATCCCACACCCCCCCTTTCCCCCTTGGGATCCATATGTTTGTTCTTTACGTCTGTGTCTCTACTTCTGCTTTGCAAATAAGATCATCTACACCATTTTTCTAGATTCCACATATATGCGTTAATATACGATATTTGTTTTTCTCTTTCTGACTTCACTCTGTATGACAGTCTCTAGGTCCATCCATGTCTCTGCAAATGACACAATTCCATTCTTTTTTATGGCTGAGTAATATTCCATTGTATATATGTACCACACCTTCTTTATCCATTCCTCTGTTGATGGACATTTAGGTTGGTTCCATGTCCTGGCTATTGGAAATAGTGCTGCAATGAATATTGGGGTGCATGTATCTTTTTGAATTATGATTTTCTCTGGGTATATGCCCAGGAGTGCGATTGCTGGGTCGTATGGTAGTTCTATTTTTAGTTTTTCAAGGAACCTCCATACTGTTCTCCACAGTGGCTGTATCAATTTACATTCCCACCAACAGTGCAAGAGGCTTCCCTTTTCTCCACACCCTCTAGAGCATTTATTGTTTGTAGATTTTTTGATGATGGCCATTCTGACCTGTGTGAGATGATACCTCATTGTAGTTTTGATTTGCATTTCTCTAATAATTAGTGATGTTGAACATTTTTTCATGTGTTTGTTGGCCATCTGTATGTCTTCTTTGGAGAAATGTCTATTTAGGTCTCCACCCACTTTTTGATTGTGTTGTTTGTTTTTTTGATATTGAGCTGCATGAGCTGTTTTGGAGGTTAATCCTTTGTCCGTTGATTTGTTGGCAAATATTTTCTCCCATTCTGAGGGTTGTCTTTTCGTCTTGTTTATGGTTTCCTTTGCTGTGCAAAAGCTTTCAAGTTTCATTAGGTCCCATTAAAAAAATTTTTTTTATTTTCATTACTCTAGGAGGTGGGTCAAAAAAGATCTTGCTGCGATTTATGTCACACAGTGTTCTACCTATGTTTTCCTCTAAGAGTTTAATAGTGTCTGGCCTTACATTTAGGTCTTTAATCCATTTTGAGTTTATTTTTGTGCATGGTGTTAGGGAGTGTTCTAATTTCATTCTTTTACATGTAGCTGTCCAGTTTTCCCAGCACCACTTATTGAAGAGGCTGTCTTTTCTCCATTGTATATTCTTGCCTCCTTTGTCATAGATTAGGTGACCATAGGTGCGTGAGTTTATCTCTGGTGTTTATTCTTTTTAATGTCTCAGTGTGTAACTACTAACTTCATTCTTTGAATAGTACAAAGGAATCTGGGGGGTATAAAATTAAGGAAACCACATGTAAAGCCCAATTATTTTATAAAATAGAATTAATAAACTCAGTATTATCTTTTATTGTTAATTTAATTTATCATTTATTAATTTCTCCAATTTATTTCAGTGATAGATCTGAGAAAGAATTTTTTTTTCTCTGTCTGAAGTAATGCTTTCTGGTTTCTATTTTATCCAAATAGTTGAATGGTCTTGACAGATCACTGAACATCTTAATATTTAAGTTCCATAAAATAAATAGGAAACTGCTGTCATGCTTTAATCTCCTTCACCTTCCCCATAAATACACTTTTTTTGAATCATTTTTTAAAAATTAAAGTATACTTTACAATGTTGTGTTAGTTTCAGGTGTACAGCAAAGTGATTCAGTTATACCTCCCTCTCTCTCCCTCTCTTTCTATATATGTATATATATACACACACACACACACACACACACACACACACACACACATATATATTCCTTTTCAGATTTGTTTCCATTATAGGTTATTACAAGATATTGAATATAGTTCCCTGTCCTATACAGTAGGTCCTTGTTGGTTATCTATTTTATATATACTATGTGTATCTGCTAATCCCAAACTCTTAATTTATCCCTCCCCCACTCCCTTTCCCCTTTGGTAACCATAAGTTTGTTTCTATGCCTGTGAGTCTATTTCTGTTTTGTAAATAAGTTCATTTATAGCATTTTTAAAGATTCCACATATAAGTGATATCATATGATATTTGTCTTTCTCTGACTTAAAAAGTTCCTTCTTTTTTTAAGGCTGAATAATGCTGCATTGTATGTATATGCTACATTTTCTTTATCTATTCATCTGTTTTTTGTTTGTTTACTAGTAACATCATTTTTGATTGATGTTTTTTGCTTTTTTGTTTTTGTTTTTTTATTTTTTAACAACTTTATTAGAGTATAATTGCTTTACAATGGTGTGTCAGTTTCTGCTTTATAACAAAGTGAATCAGTTATACATATACATATGTTCCCATATCTCTTCCCTCTTGCATCTCTCTCCCTCCCACCCTCCCTATCCCACCCTTCTAGGTGGTCACAAAGCACCGAGCTGATCTCCCTGTGCTATGCGGCTGCTTCCCACTAGCTATCTATTTTACATTTGGTAGTGAATATATGTCCATGCCACTCTCTCACTTTGTCCCAGCTTACCCTTCCCCCTCCCCGTATCCTCAAGTCCATTCTCTAGTAGGTCTGCATCTTTATTCCCGTCTTGCCCTTAGGTTCTTCTGACCATTTTCTTTTTTTCTTTTTCTTTCTTTTTTTTTTTAGATTCCATATATATGTGTTAGCATACGGTATTTGTTTTTCTCTTTCTGACTTACTTCACTCTGTATGACAGACTCTAGGTCCATCCACCTCACTACAAATAACTCAATTTCATTTCTTTTTATGGCTGAGTACTATTCCATTGTATATATGTGTCACATCTTCTTTATCCATTCATCTGTCGATGGACACGTAGGTTGCTTCCATGTCCTGGCTATTGTAAATAGAGCTGCAGTGAACATTGTGGTACATGACACTTTTTGAATTATGGTTTCCTCAGGGTATATGCCCAGTAGTGGGATTGCTGGGTCGTATGGTAGTTCTATTTTTAGTTTTTTAACTAAACTATGGCCATTCTGATTGGTGTGAGGTGATACCTCACTGTAGTTTTGATTTTATTTCTCTAATGATTAATGATGTTGAGCATCCTTTCATGTGTTTGTTGGCAATCTGTATATCTTCTTTGGAGAAATGTCTATTTAGGTCTTCTGCCCATTTTTGGATTGGGTTGTTTGTTTTTTCAATATTGAGCTGCATCTGCTGCTTGTACATTTTGGAGATTAATCCTTTGTCAGTTGCTTGGTTTGCAAATATTTTCTCCCATTCTGAAGGTTGTCTTTTCGCCTTGTTTATGGTTTCCTTTGCTGTGCAAAAAATTTTAAGTTTCATTAGGTCCCATTTGTTTATTTTTGTTTTTATTTCCATTTCTCTAGGAGGTGGGTGAAAAAAGGTCTTGCTGTGATTTATGTCATAGAGTGTTCTGCCTATGTTTTCCTCTAAGAGTTTTATAGTGTCTGGCCTTACATTTTGGTCTCTAATCCATTTTGAGTTTATTTTTGTGTATGGTGTTAGGGAGTGTTCTAATTTCATTCTTTTACATGTAACTGTCCAGTTTTCCCAGCACCCCACTGAAGAGCCTGTCTTTTCTTCATTGTATATTCTTGCCTCCTTTATCAAAGATAAGGTGACCATATGTGCGTGGGTTTATCTCTGCGCTTTCTATCCTGTTCTTGATTGATGTTTTTAGATTTGGTTTCTTGAGTTACAGTCCTCATGAGAGATAAAGGGAGGATATCTGTGTTTGTCACTTCTATTATATATGTCCAGTTTTTTTTTTCAGAAGATTTGAACTGCTTAATATATCCACCAACCACGAAAACAAGTTCCTATTTGGCTATACAGTTAATAAGCTTTATTGACTTTTTAACTTTATTGTAGACACGTGCATTAAATCCTGTCATTATCTTTTTTTTCCCTGTAAACATAGGACACAAAGTACTTTATGTATGCAGCATGAGTCCCATTTTATTTTTTAAATGGCTATAAATTTATATGTAAAGAAAAAAACCAGAAAAGACGATGGTGGTTTCTGGGTAGTGGGATTATGGGAAACTTTAATTTTCTTCCTTATAATTTTCTAAATTTAATTTTCTATGATGTGTATATATTACCTTTAAAATCATAAAAATATTAAGGTAAACCCAATATAATGTATGGGGAAAGGAACATCACATAGTAAGCATAAATACATGTTTATAAAATCTAAAATATAAAATATTTTGCATATTTTATAGATTTTAATTTCTTTTGCTATGAAATAAGTGTTAGTTTATCTTTTATGGATGATGATTCTATATTTGGCTTCTTAATTTTAATTTTAAGTAATTTAAATTAATTTTACTGTGATTTATTTCCAGCATAATACTAGTAAAGTTTTGGTTTGATTTTCAGTTTTTTAATATTGTCCCATTTGTTTTTCCCTTTTGTTTAGCATAGTCCCTTTTCATCAGTGTCACCAGTATCAAAATAACATATAGACCAGAAAATCAAAAGTGGGTACAAAATAATTGTTTAGTGACAAGGTGTTCCTGCATAAAAATATTTTAGTTTTATTTCATGTGCCTACTCTACATTGAAGAAACATGCTTACATAATACATTGTCAAATCGTTTTCTTAAATCTAACTATTAAAACATCTCTTGTAGAAGAAACAGCTAAACTTTTACTTAATCTTTTCAAAGATAATAATCTCATTATGTTAAGTGAAATAAGTTAGACAGAGAAAGACAATACTGTATGTTATCACTTATATGTGGAATCTAAAAAATAAAAAACAAATGACTATAACTGTCGATGAAAAAAATCAATAGTCAATCTAAGAAAGAAATGGAAAATTTCATCCGAGCCAACCTGAGGATTATAACCCAGGAGACAGTCTTTCAGAAAGCTCTGAGGTCAAAGCCCAGTTATATAAATTTTTGGGACAAGCGGTTATGCATCAAAAGGTTATACATCAAAGTAGCATATTGACAGTTTACATAGTCCAGCAGGCGAGTAGTGGGTCATTGTGACCTATTATAGGATTGAGAAGGGAATGTTATTTCCCAAGGAGTTACTTTGCTGGAGACAGGAGAAAATTGCTTTTTGTGTGTGTGTGTGTGTGAGCAGGACTTCCTGTGTCTTCAAAGAGGATCTAGTTCATGTATAATGCAGATACACAATGCATACTAAAGAGGAGGGGGTAGTGGCCCAAATGGGCAGAGAGAGAATTTTATGCTTAAACATTTTCTAATCCTGTCCTAAAAATAATTTTATTTCCTCATAACAAAACAGAAACAGACTCAGAGATATAGAGAACAAACTAGTGGTTACCAGCGGGGAGAAGGAAGGGAGGAGGGGCAAGATAAGGGTAGGGGATTAACTACTATGTATAAAATAAATAAGAGATAAGGATATATTGTACAGCACAGTGAAATACAGCCACTATTTTATAATAACTTTAAATGGAGTACAATCTATAAAAATATTGACCTCCATGTTGTACACCTAAAACTAACATAATATTGTAAATCAATTATACCTCAATTAAAAAAAAGATAAGTAGGGACTTCCCTGGTGGTGCAGTGGTTAAGAATCTGCCTGCCAATGCAGGGGACATGGGTTTGATGCCTGGCCCGGGAAGATCCCATATGCTGTGGACCAACTAAACCCGTGCACCACAACTACTGAGCCTGCTCTCTAGAGCCCACAAGCCACAGCTACTGAGCGCACGTGCCACAGCTACTGAAGCCCACATGCCTAGATCCCGTGCTCTGCAACAAAAGAAGCCACTGCAATGAGAAGCCCGCGCACCGCAACAAAGAATAGCCCCTGCTCGCTGCAGCTAGAGAAAGCCCACGCGCAGCAACAAAGACCCATCACAGACAAAAATAAATAAATAAATTAATTAATTTTTTTAAAAGATAAGTATTTGAACTACAGTTCAAAGCAAGTTAACTCTGATTATAGCTACTGAACATATCTTCTTTTAAAAAATATTCTCTTAACATTTTGATGCATCACCTTTTCAATTAATAATATGCTGACAACAGTTTTCTAAAAGTGAGTATAGTATTTCCTTAGTTATGCATAAATCACAGACCCACAATAACAAATTCAAATTAAAATTCATACTTCTGTACCAATTATCTCTGAAACTTTAAATTTAGATCCCTACTTGCACAGGAGCAACCCACTCACTGCAACAACGTGGAGAAGGTCTGTGTGCTGTGATTTTGGAAACTTTTGACATATGTGAAGTATCTTTACTAAAATGTTCAGTCCTATTATCTTTATCTCATTGTTGAGTTGTTAACAGAAATCCAGTTCTGAAGGACCCCAGTCTCTCGTTATTCAACCTTTTCAGTTGCTTCACATCATTTCCCATATTTTTCCCCCATACACTTGTCTCTTGATGAGTTTCTCTGGGTGACACAATATAGGTAGGAAAGGTGTCACCTGGTGATGTGCATCTATTCCTATTGCATTAAATCCAAACTTTCTTTCCAAACTGAAGCGTGGAGCAATAGAGATCTGATTGCCCTAGAAGTACTTGAAAGCCTGTTAAGATTACTAACACTGAAACACTCAGCAAGTGTTTCTGAATTTGGCTGGCTAAGTTCGAAATGGTAACATATACAGCGTTGTATTGAAGCTAAAACTGGAAGCAACCAAGGTGTCTTTCAATAGATAAACGGATAAACAAATTGTGGTATTTCCATACAATGGAATTCAATGATACAAGTAAAAAACTACTAATTCAGGCAACAATATGGATGGATGGATTTTAGATGCATTTTGCTAAGTGAAAGAAGTCAGACCAAAAATGCTACATAATGTATAATTCCATTCGTATTACATTCTGGAAAAGGCAAACTAGACAGATGGAAAATGGATTAATGGTTGCTATCAGTTTGGAGAGGAGGAGAGTTTGACTAGTGGAAGCACAGGAGATTTTTTTAGTGTGATAGAAGTAATCAGTATGCTACTCTAGTGGTAGACACGTGACACTATGCATTCGTCAAAACTCTTAGAACTTTACAGCACAAAAAGTAAACCTTAATATATGAAAAAATTTTTTTCTAACCAACCAGGAGGTTGGAGGACCCCAGTATGAGATGCAGACTAATGAATCTAGCTATTTTACAAATATATGACATAACCTCCCTGAAGGGAGTGTGGAAAATGATGCTGACCTAAGTAACTTTGCAAATGGTATTTTGACTGGCTAATGTAAAGCTGAAGATAAGAGAGTACATAAACACTCTACTCTGCTTGGTAAAGGTGTTTCTCATGGAGGTACAGGTCCAACTCTAAAATTGCTGTACATGTATACATTGGCCAATTAAGTAAATGGATGGCAGATGGTGGGAATCAGATTCCAACCTGTAGTGGGAGGTTGTAGTGGGAGGCTACAGATAAGCAAGGGGAGGAAACCAGAATGACACATGTGATAACCAGAGATATCAGCTTGAACTCATGTCCAGCTTAACACAGATACAGATGAAGAGATAGAGAAATAATTCTTGATATACAAGTATACATGGGTTAGTATGTATGCATATATCTCCTAGCTCTGTCACTGAAGGGGCCTAGAAGCAACAACACTCCAGTAGCAATGAGCACACCCAGTCCCCTGATATTGGTTTCTAATGCTATTCTCCAATAAAGAGAACCAGGTCTCCTTGGAGAAAAGGCTGATTCCGGGACTGGGGCAGGGAATACATAAGATGAGTCTGGAGCATCTTGTAGTGACAGAGAATAAGAACATGCTAAACAAAAAATCCCCAAATGATGAGGGTATATCAGAGAGACACAGGAACTGATATGAAAGAGTTTCCAGTGAACACAGCTGAAATAAGCTGAGCCAAAAAATACATAATGAGAGTATTGGATTATAACCCGAAGTATAAAATAAATATCCATGTGTCCATACTGATATTAAATAAATAATAAATAAATAAATAAATGGGGGAGAAGAGACAAAGCTCCTGTGCTGAAGAATTCCAAATAATTTATGTAGATACTCTGCCTTCAAGGAGGTGGAGTGTAACCCCGCACTCTTTAAGTGTGGGCTGGGCATAGTGACCTCCTTCTGGAGAGTACAGTATGTAAAGGTGGGGGGAGGGGGCTGGGAAGAGTAATGCTACAGTGGAGAAAGCTGACAGACAGTGCCTCCAGCCAGGTGACTAAAGTCAACATCAATAATGATAAGTTATATTGATAGCATGTACGCTTGATATGATGTGATGAGAAAGGCACTTGACCTCTGTGGTCTTCCTCCCTCAAAACCCATAACTTCATGTTAAAAGCATCAGGAGACCCCAAACATGGTAAGTTAAGCAAAATGAGAAGACAAAGAAACACACAGCGGATGAAGGAGCAAGGTAAAAACCCACCAGACCTAACAAATGAAGAGGAAATAGGCAGTCTACCTGAAAAAGAATTCAGAATACTGATAGTAAAGATGATGCAAAATCTTGGAAATAGAATGGAGAAAATACAAGAAATGTTTAACAAGGACCTAGAAGAACTAAAGAGAAAACAAACAATCATGAACAACACAATAAATGAAATTAAAAATTCTCTAGAAGGGATCAATAGCAGAATAAATGAGGCAGAAGAACAGATCATCTAAATGATCATCTAAAATGAAAATAAATAAGGAAACACAAGCTTTAAATGATACATTAAACAAGATGGACTTAATTGATATTTATAGGACATTCCATCCAAAAACAACAGAATACACTTTCTTCTCAAGTGCTCATGGAACATTCTCCAGGATAGATCATATCTTGGGTCACAAGTCAAGCCTTGGTAAATTTAAGAAAATTGAAATCGTATCAAGTATCTTTTCCGACCACAACGCTATGAGACTAGATATCAATTACATGAAAAAATCTGTAAAAAAAATACAAACACATGGAGGCTAAACAATACACTACTTAATAACGAAGAGATCACTGAAGAAATCAAAGAGGAAATCAAAAAATACCTAGAAACAAATGACAATGAAAACACGATGACCCAAAACCTATGGGATGCAGCAAAAGCTGCTTTAAGAGGGAAGTTTATAGCAATACAATCCTACCTTAAGAAACAAGAAACATCTCAAATAAACAACCTAACCTTACACCTAAAGCAATTAGAGAAAGAAGAACCAAAAAACCCCAAAGTTAGCAGAAGGAAAGAAATCATAAAGATCAGATCAGAAATAAATGAAAAAGAAATGAAGGAAACGATAGCAAAGATCAATAAAACTAAAAGCTGGTTCTTTGAGAAGATAAACAAAATTGATAAACCATTAGCCAGATTCATCAAGAAAAAAAGGGAGAAGACTCAAATCAATAGAATTAGAAATGAAAAAGGGGAAGTAAAAACTGACACTGCAGAAATACAAAGGATCATGAGAGATTACTACAAGCAACTCTATGCCAATAAAATGGACAACATGGAAGAAATGGACAAATTCTTAGAAATGCACAACCTTCCGAGACTGAACCAGGAAGAAATAGAAAATATGAACAGACCAATCACAAGCACTGAAATTCAAACTGTGATTAAAAATCTTCCAGCAAACAAAAGCCCAGGACCAGATGGCTTCACAGGCGAATTCTATCAAACATTTAGAGAAGAGCTAACACCTATCCTTCTCAAACTCTTCCAAAATATAGCAGAGGGAGGAACACTCCCAAACTCATTCTACGAGGCCACCATCACCCTGATACCAAAACCAGACAAGGATGTCACAAAAAAAGAAAATTACAGGCCAATATCACTGATAAACATAGATGCAAAAATCCTCAACAAAATACTAGCAAACAGAATCCAACAGCACATTAAAAGGATCATACACCATGATCAAGTGGGGTTTATCCCAGGAATGCAAGGATTCTTCAATATATGCAAATCAATCAATGTGATCCACCATATTAACAAATTGAAGGAGAAAAACCATATGATCATCTCAATAGATGCAGAAAAAGTTTTTGACAAAATTCAACACCCATTTATGATAAAAACCCTCCAGAAAGTAGGCATAGAGGGAACTTACCTCAACATAATAAAGGCCATATATGACAAACCCACAGCAAATATCATCCTCAATGGTGAAAAACTGAAACCATTTCCACTAAGATCAGGAACAAGACAAGGTTGCCCACTCTCACCACTATTATTCAATGTAGTTTTGGAAGTTTTAGCCACAGCAATCAGAGAAGAAAAAGAAATAAAAGGAATCCAAATCGGAAAGAAGAAGTAAAGCTGTCACTGTTTGCAGATGACATGATACTATAAATAGAGAATCCTAAAGATGCTACCAGAAAACTACTAGAGCTAATCAATGAATTTGGTAAAGTAGCAAGATACAAAATTAATGCACAGAAATCTCTTGCATTCCTGTACACTAATGATGAAAAATCTGAAAGTGAAATTAAGAAAACACTCCCATTTACCTTTGCAATGAAAAGAATAAAATACCTAGGAATAAACCTACCCAAGGAGACAAAAGACCTGTATGCAGAAAATTATAAGACACTGATGAAAGAAATTAAAGATGATACAAATAGATGGAGAGATATACCATCTTCTTGGATTGGAAGAATCAACATTGTGAAAATGAGTATACTACCCAAAGCATTCTATAGATTAAATGCAATCCCTATCAAACTACCACTGGCATTTTTCACAGAACTAGAACAAAGATTTTCACAATTTGTATGGAAACAGAAAAGACCTTGAATAACCAAAGCAATCTTGAGAAAGAAAAACGGAGCTGGAGGAATCAGGCTCCCAGACTTCAAACTATACTACAAAGCTACAGCCATCAAGACAGTATGGTACTGGCACAAAAACAGAAATATAGATCAATGGAACAGGATAGAAAGCCCAGAGATAAACCCACGCACATATGGTCACCGTATCTTTGATAAAGGAGGCAAGACTATGCAATGGAGAAAAGACAGCCTCTTCAATAAGTGGTGCTGGGAAAACTGGACAGCTACATGTAAAAGTATGAAATTAGAACACTCCCTAACACCATACACAAAAATAGACTCAAAAAGGATTAAAGACCAAAATGTAAGGCCAGACACTATCAAACTCTTAGACAAAAACATAGGCAGAACACTGTATGACATAAATCACAGCAAGATCCTTTTTGACCCAGCTCCTAGAGAAATGGAAATAAAAACAAAAATAAACAAATGGGACCTAATGAACTTAAAAGCTTTTGCACAGCAAAGGAAACCATAAACAAGACGGAAAGACAACCCTCAGAATGGGAGAAAATATTTGCAAATGAAGCAATGGACAAAGGATTAATCTCCAAAATTTACAAGCCACTCATGCAGCTCCATATCAAAAAAAACGAACAACCCCATCCAAAAATGGGCAGAAGACCTTAATAGACATTTCTCCAAAGAAGATATACAGATTGCCAACAAACACATGAAAGAATGCTCGACATCATTAATCATTAGAGAAATGCAAATCAAAACTACAATGCGATATCATCTCACACCAGTCCGAATGGCCATCATCAAAAAATCTACAAATAATAAATGCTGGAGAGGGTGTGGAGAAAAGTGACCCCTCTTGCACTGTTGGTGGGAATGTAAATTGATGCAGCCACTATGGAGAACAGTATGGAGGTTCCTTAAAAAACTAAAAATATAGCTACCATACGACCCAGCAATCCCACTACTGGGCATATACCCTGAGGAAACCATAATTCAAAAAGTGTCATGTACCACAATGTTCATTGCAGCTCTATTTACAATAGCCAGGACATGGAAGCAACCTAAGTGTCCATTGACAGATGAATGGATAAAGAAGATGTGGCACATATATACAATGGAATATTACTCAGCCATAAAAATAAACGAAATTGAGTTATTTGTAATGAGGTGGATGGATCTAGAGACTGTCATACAGAGTGAAGTAAGTCAGAAAGAGAAAAACAAATACCATATGCTAACACATATATATGGAATCTAAAAAAAAAAAAATGGTTCTGAAGAATCTAGGGGCAGGACAGGAATAAAGATGCAGATGTAGAGAATGGACCTGAGGACATGGGAAGGGGGAAGGGTAAGCTGGGACAAAGTGAGAGAGTGGCATGGACTTATATGTACTACCAAATGTAAAATAGGTAGCTAGTGGGAAGCAGCCGCATAGCACAGGGAGATCAGCTTAGTGCTTTGTGACCACCTAGAGGGGTGGGATAAGGAGGGTGGGAGGGAGACGCAAGAGGGAGGAGATATGGAGATATATGTATATATATAGCTGATTCACTTTGTTATAAAGCAGAAACTAACACACCATGGTAAAGCAATTATACTCCAATAAAGATGTTATAAAAAATTAAAAATAAATTAAAAGAAAAGAAAAAAAGAAATAAAAAAAAGAAAAATAGAGGAAAGAGGTATAGGAAATGTAGAGGTGAGATTTTTAAACAGGAGGTCCAAGGACAACCTCGCTGAGAAGAGTACCAATATTAGGACAAGGGCAGGAAATTTTGTAAGGGCCAAAACATAGTGAATTATGCATTCTATCTAACCCTCCGTTAATCAGAATACAGATCCCTCAGGCATTTTTGTGGTTGGTTTCCCTGCGCTGTGCTTTTTGACTGATGTTCCTAGAACATCTTTTATCCATTTGGACCCCCTTTCCCAAACATTTTTGTTGGTACCAAATAAAGCAAAAGAGAATTGCAGGAATATAAGGAAAGTTGTGATTATCAAGCTATTTTAGGATTTTTTAAACTTTTATTTATGGTAAATTTAGGAAAGTAAGTAAATATGACTTCAATAGAAGTAAATAGTGGATAACTCCTGAATTAGGAAATCCATGTTTTTGTCCCCTTTATTTCTAAGAACATCTGTGTCCTATATTCAACTATAAATTTCACCCCCTGTTGGTGAAAACATTCTTAAGCCTGATCAGATGAAGCCACTGATGATAAAAGGGGCATTTTCTTTTTCTGTATATTATTATATTGCTGTATAACTTGATCAGATGGCTAGAGATCATGTCTTCTAAATTAGGAAATCACAGGCTTCAACATTAGTATTCAATTTTTAGAAAAGGGACAACAGAAAGTCTAAAATAAGTCAGTAAACAAAATCAATCTGTATAAGAGCAAGTTAATACATAATAAAGTGCAAACTACTTTAATTGTGGTGATGTCCAATTTATCTATTTTTTCTTTGTCTGCTTGTGCATTTGGTGTCATACCTAAGAAACCATTGTCTAACCAAGGTCACAAAGATTTACATCTATATTTTCTTCTAAGAGTTTTAGCTCTTACATTTAGGTCTTGGATCTCTTTGGAGTCAATTTTTATGTATAGTACGTGGTAAGGGTCTAACTTCATTCTTCTGCATGTGGATATCTAGTTGTCCCAGCACCATTTGTTGAAGAGAGTATTCTTTCTACATTGAATTGTCTTGGTACCTTTGTGGAAAATGAATTAACCATTGATGTATGGGCTCATTTCTGGACTCTCAATTCTATTCCGTTGGCCTATATGTCTATTCTTATGCTAGAACCACATTGTCTAGATTACTGTAGATTTGTAGTAAGCTTTGAAATTGGAAGTGAAAAGTCCTTCAACTTTGTTCTTCTTTTAAAAGATTGTCTTGGCTATTCAGGGTCCCTTGCATTTCCATATGAATTTTAGAATCAGATTGTCCATTTTGTCTAAAAAAATACAGCTGTGATTTTGAGAGGGATTGCCTTGAATCTGTAGGTCAATTTGGGAAGTATGCCATTGAACAACAGTAAGTCTTCCAATCCATGAATATAGGATGTCTTTCCATTTATTTGAATCTACTTTAATTTCTTTCAACAGTGTTTTGTAGTTTTCAATGTACAAGTCTTACCTCCTTGGTTAAATTTACTCCTAAGTATTTTATGATTTTTATGCTATTGTAATTAGAATTGTTTACTTAATTTCATTTTTGGAATGTTCATTGCTAGTATAGATAAATACAACTGATTTTTGTATATTAATTTTATTTCTGCTATGGAAAGCTTTTGCCCAGGGGAATGACTTCTTAATGCTTAATTCGGGAAGCATTATATCAGAGCTTAGTTTGGATAATCCCTGGGTTTTTCTAAGCCCTGTGCTTTTAGGGCTAATGAGGTCTTGAAATAGGAACAGTTGAAATGGAGAGAAAGAAGTGTTTATGAGAGAACTTTGTTTTATTTTTAAGAGATTTTCTTTGTCTATCTCCTCCTCTTCTCCCTCAGTACCACTATTTCAATCCAGGCCCTTATGGTCTTTCTCTTGAAATTTCGGTAACAGTGATTTTCTAACTGGTATCTCCCGGTTTCCAATCTTGCCACCATCTCCCATCCACTCAAATGCCTTCTCCATGCTGACACTAGAGTGATCTTTTACACCCTAAATCTGATATATTGCCAAACCTAGCGGTCATTTCTTCTCCCCTCTTCCATTACCTTTTAGCAACATTTAACACATTTGCTCACACTCTCCTTCATGAAACACTCTCCTTTCTTCACTTCTGGGAAAGCACTCTTCTGATTTTCTTCATACCTCACCAACTCCTTATTTTATATTTCCTTTTTTGGATCCTACTGGTCTGCTAAATCTCTAAGTGTTGGGCCCTGTCCTGGGACTCTTGTTCCCCATATACTCTCTCTAGCAATCTCAGCTAGTCCCATGGCTTTAAATACTGTCAATACTGATGACCCTCAAAAGTTTATCTCCAGGACTGACTTTTTCCATGAACCCCAGACATGTGTGTCCAGCTTTCCACTTGTATGGCATCTCAAACTTAATATGTCCAAAACTGTACTATTGATTTCCCCCCACCTCCAGTTACAGTGTTTCCCACTTCAGTACCAAGTTGCTCAAGCCCAACACCTAAAAGTCAACTTTGATTCCTTCCATTCTTTTACCTCTCACCTGAAATCTCATATCAAGTCCTATTTCCTCTACCTTCAAATCATATTCCAAATCCATCCACTTATCTCCATCTCAAGTACCACCACCTTAAGCTAAGCCACTATGATTTCTTTCCCAGATGACTACAATGGCCTCCAACCTGGTCTTTCTGCTTTAATTCTTCACACACACACACACTCCAGTCTCCGTACCAGAGTTATCTTTTAAAAACATAAATCAGATCATGGTCCCAGGGCAGCCAATAGTGTAATTGCAGTCTAAAGGCCAAAGGCTTGAGACCCAGGAAGAGCTAATGTTTCAGTTGAATCTAAAAGCAGGAAAAAGCTGATGTCTATGCTTGCAAGCAGTCAGGCAGGAGAAATTCTCTCTTACTTAGGGAAGGGTCAGCCTTTTTGGTCTATTCAGGCCTTCAACTGATTGGATGAGGCCCACCCACACTGGGGGGAGCAATCTGCTTTCCTCAGTCTACCGATTCAAATGTTAATCTCATCCAGAAACACTTTCACAGACACACTCAGAATAATGTTTGTCCAAATATCTGGGCACCATATGGCCTGGTCAAGTTGACACATAAAATTAACCATCACAAATGATAATTTGCATTTGCATAACCTGTAACTTTTCAAGAACATTCACGTATTTCTTCTCATTGTCTTTATAGCCACTCTGTATGTCGGAAAGGTAGGTATTAAATAGCCTAGGGGAAACTGAGCCTCTGAAAGGATAACTGAGACCAAATTCCAACTCTCCAGGTTACCAACTCCATCTACCAGCTCAAACTCTACTTCCAAGGAACAGTAAAATGTTTAGACGGTGTCATGGAAATAATAGGGACCCAAGTGATTTGAATGGAAACTGAAGGAGGTAGTCACTAAATAATCAGACAGGTCCTCATAACCTGTACATCCTAGCATGGTTTCTCTTGTGGGTTTTTTGCCCATATGAGGGATTAAATGAGTTGCTTCAAAGTGTTGCCTTATGGTTTATCTGGGTGATATAGAGGGTATCTAGTGCTCAGTTGCAGAGGAGAAGGAAGGTGGGAAGTGTGTATGAAGACATTTTGTGGGGGAAAAACCAGATAGGTACAAACACAGAGGATAGATCCATTACCTCAAGTGGCTTTTATTCAAGTGGCTTTATTCTACCAAAATTCAGTGGGAGGAGATTTATGAATAATTGGAAAAGACAAATGGAATAAATAGATTTATCCTTTCCAAACATCCCAGGATATCTATTCAATCAATATTTTAATTCTTCAATTTTTGCCTTCCCCCTCTTAATTCCAACCTGTGCACATTTGCAAGGGCTTATCACAGTGGTGAATGTCAATGAGAGCATTCAGAAGGGAAGAGAACCTCCTAGAAATAGCTTTGTAAATGTTAATGCAGGAAATTATCTTCTCAGGATACAAAATAACAAATGTACAAATCAATTCTGACATTCTGCCTTATAGAGTCTGGTCAACATAAATATCCCCTCTAGTCTGAGTACTCTTCTTCTTGGATTAGATTAGTTAGTTTAGTAAATTAAATATTAAGAGAGTTGTATGTTGTGATGTGTAACCTTGGCTCAGTTACTTGACCTTTCTAAGCCTCCATCTCTTTGTCTATAAAAGTGGGGAAAATATAAGTCCCTACTTCTTAGCGTTGTTTTGTGGATTGAAAACGATAATGTGCTTAACACAATTCCTGGCACATAGAGAGTGGTCAAAAAAAATTAGCTGTTATTATCTAAGGTAAAACAAATGCCAATACAGTGGAAAGTACATGTTGTCCCGGAAAGAGCACTGAACTGGATTCTAGTTCTGATTCTGCTACTAAATTGTCATAATGGCCTTGGGTAAATGACAAAAATCTCTCTGGACTTCATTCACTTGTAAAGAATGAAGACATTGGACTAGATGGTTTCTAAGGACCTGCCCAATTTTGAATATCACAATAATTCCAGAAGTCCCCTATGACAGAAAAGTGCACTCTCTCTGCTCCCTACTAGCCCAAAGGTAAGAAAAACGAAAATGCGTAAATGACTGGATTTAACAATATATCCATGAGATGATGAGAGGAAAAGTTGCACAGGCTCCTCAGCAGCACTGCAGAGCTTTTCTGCCCACGGCTGTCGTCTGTCGTGAGGGGTGGGTGACAGTGGCCGCCCTGCAGGAACCTGCAGGAGAAGGTTGCCACAGTCCAGGGGTGCGTCATGAGCACACCAAGCGAGGCTGAGGAGCCCACGCCTTGTCGTCGACATTTATGTGCCTCTACCCTTTGCATGTGGAACACATGGGGGTGCTTCAGAGGCACCCACATAATAGTTCTTTGATGACTGTGTCTGGAACAATTAAAACGTTGCACTGATCTTGCCTTTGGCTTTGTGTGTATGAACCATTACCGAAAATTTGTTCCAGAAAAAAAAAAAAAAGCTCTCTCCGGAGCCTGGAAGCCTGTCGATTTCTCCTGACTACAATCCAGAATTGAAAGGCTGTGTGGAAAATTGGTCCTTATTGATTTTGGGGGAGGATATTAAAAGCACACCCAGTCCTGAAATTGTCTCTCTGCACCTGTTGTAGAAAAGACTAAGCGACATTTCATAGAAGCTCACTTGCAGACTTCCCTTTCTCTGGAGGAAAAAAATAAAGAAAAAAAAAGATAAATGTAGAAGTTTAGAGGGAAACATCTCAATTAATGTAATGTGCTGTTTCCAGAGAAAGAAACTAGCAAAATAGCCTTCAATTTGAGGGTTGGTCAGTTCCATTTGTTGAGTGTGATGTCAGGGCACCCAAGGGATACCTATAAGGGATGTCAAATGTGCAGGGAACCCAGGGGGCACCCAGGTGGCCAAAGGACAGGTTCTACTGACAGTGAGGAAAAGCATCATGTTTCTATGTGGCTTGGACAAACCATCCCATTAGCATAAACATGGAGAACCCTGGGACACCACTTCCCCTCACAGAAGTCTAACAAGCGGGAGGTAGTTACTGCGTAATCCGCTCCTTATCGTGTACAAGAGAGGCACAGAGAGAAGCCCATGTGATGTTTCATGCACAACTTTGTGGGGTATGTGCCCTCTGATGTGGTCAACACATGCTTGGGGTCAGTCCTTTGCTTGAGAAGTTAGATTGGATCACTGCCTCTTCCTCCAGGGTGATGAGGTTTTGAGGAAATGATTCTCAATAACCGAGCTCGTAATAGAGAAACTTCCAAACATATTTCCAAAATAATTTGGGGCAATGACTTGATAATGACTCACACTCATTCAGTACTTATGTGTGACAGGGACTCTGAAAATTTCTTTATATGATTGATCTTGTTTAAACTTCACAATAATTCTCTGATATACACCATGAGGTACTATTTTCTCCCCATATTGTAGCCAAGGAAATTAAGCCTCAGACAGAGGAAGTCATCTATAGGTAGTAAATGACAGATCTCTGTGACTCCAAAGCCATCATGACTTTTGTCATAATAGTAATAGAAGACACAGCCCCTTCCTCGAGTAACTAGGAAGAATATGGGGAGGGGATAAGGAAAAAGGCTTATAAGAAGCAAGCACACCCTCTCTCTTTGTGCCTATGACTCAGCTGCAGCTGTGGCTCACAGAAGACTGAAGGTCACTCAGCAACTTGGAAATGACCTGGACTTCAGTATTAGAGCCAACACATGAGTGCTGTGGCACTGGTTGTTATCCCAAACTGGCCTCCCTCACCACCACTCCCACGGAATTAAACATTCTTCCGTCTCCCACGCCTGCCTTCTCTCAGACAAATGTGATCAAAGACACAAATAAGGTGCCTGATTGTGCTGTTTGGGGGATGGGGAGGGCAGAGGTGGGTTCTGAGACACAAGGGAGGTTGACACAGAAGCAATTTCCAGGGTCCAAGAATTGGGCAGCCCCCCAGACTGGTCTCTCAACATTCACGTAGCTGGTGAGAATGGGGTCTTTGGCCCCTCTGGTGGGGCTGATGTTGATCAGGTGACAGACTTTCCTCCCACAGGACGCTGAGAAAATAGAATGCATCTCCCTCTCTCACTCCTTCATTGTATTACCCAGACAGGGAACAAATTTCTCTAAGTCAAACACCATTCTCATCTACAGGTGCAAAGTAAAGTAGCTGCCTTATATGAGGCTCTGCAATTCCCCACATTTAGCGAAAGTGGGTTGATTCATCTATTTACATCTGGTTTGCAGAGGTGTGGCTGAGATAAAAGAAACTAATGGCGGATATTCATTTCCAGCAGTCTCTATACTTATCATCAATTTTCTACCTGAGCATAAACGGGAATTTCCGGTTGTTGTCGTAGGTTTGGGACGGGGGAGACTGAGGGCTGCAGGGGACGTGTCTACTGGGCAATTTAGCCCTTTTAACCTTGGTAAATCCTCAGGTTCCCAGGCCTAGGTTTTTTGTTGTTGTTTCTTTGTTTTTTGGTACCCGCCAGCATGCCATCCTGGTCTTCCTGTGTTTTCTTGCCCACACATCACTTTACTCTCAAGTACATCTGGCTTGTACTCATCTCCACCCACCCTTCCCCCCCAAAAAGGAGGCCTGCTCATTCTTGCCAGGGAACCAGACCAGCAGGGATTACCTAGTCTGAGTAGCACCAAGCTTTTCAGAATGAAGCCTTAGGCTTTCTGTTTTCTCAGGTTTTGTCCTCCCATTCTTTAGGGCACTCCCCACCTCCCATTCCTGAATACATGTACACAACATACATATTCCCAACCCCCAATCCCCACCCCAGGTTGAAGGCCTTCCTAACAACAGGGCCATATTACACAGCCTCAGGCATTTGTAAATACCTACTTGGCTCCTCCTTGATAAGTGGGCTGAAACCATCACTTATTCCAGTTATATAACCATTGGTCAGCCAATTCCCACAAAGCCCGTCTCAGACTTAGTTGCGCCTCATAATTTAATGATTTCATAGGTTACAAGAGGTGCGGCTGCCAGGTTGCTAGAGAAACTTTTGCTCCACTGACCTTTTTCTCCCCCTAATAAAATGTTAAAACAAAGTTAAATCAACTATCCAATAAGGCATTGGGTATATTTTAAGTATAATGTGCTCTTCCACACCGGTGAATGCTTGAAAGCCTTTTACCTCAGACAAATTCAATTTGTCTCCTGGGTTTCTTGTTTTGTTTTGTGTTTGTACATTTTCAATCAAATAATCCTACTGAGTTCCCCAAAAGGAGAAATAATAACCTGAAAATTACCCCTAATTGTGTATGCTCTTGCCAAAGGACTGACTTCAATGTCATGCCTAGACGCCACAGGCTGGAATGGAGAAGGAAAGACCAGGGCATTTATAAGATATGGCAAGGAAGAGTTGGAGGTATCGAAGTCTGGCAAGCCTGAGGTCACACCGCAAAATGATCAGCTAAAACTATGTTCTAGGCCCAAGGGATTAGGCCACAAAAGCCCTGAGTCCTGTGCCTGGGGGACCAACGAGCAGAGGTAGGGGCCCAGGCAACGGGAAGTCAGGCCCCAGGCAGGTGGCTGAGGAACAGTGTAAGTCCCTAAGAGCAAAATTGAACTTGGGGCTGAATAACTGCCTTCTGATATAATGTTGGGGACCATAGATGCCTCTTGTCCAGGAGTGGTGGCACCAACTAGTAGCTTGGGAGAGCTATATAGACCCCCTTATACCCATCTGTCTCCCAAAGTTACCCTCAAATAAAAATATTAAAAGCCTTTTTTGATAAGGACAACCTATATTTTAAAATATTGGGTAAAAGGTCAAAAGGACCATATTTGGAGACTTCTGGTTTTCCTGCTCCTCTACCATATACCACCTAAATAGAAGTAGTGTGCTAGTTATATAAACTCAGTTTCAAGACAGCCCCCGGCCACACGGAGTGCCCCTGCTTCTTGGCCCAACTCCCCACCTCCCACTAGTAACTATTTGTTGCCCTTAATAGATATATAGATATTCTTTCTTTATAGATATTTTAGAGCTGCCACTTGGTCTCAGGATGACCCTTGGTTTCCAAGTAATAGAGAATCAAAGGTTACACAAAAATAATGTCGCATTTTCCTTATTTACCGGTCTTCATGGCTGAGTCAAAGAAGGGCTGGGATAGGGCAGAGGGGGACGCATTCTAAGGCAGCTTTTATTCCCAAGACAGCCCAGACTAAGAAGGGCTCACAGCTTCCTTCTCCCAAGGGCCCCACTTAGGGCTGAACAACGTCTGTGGGCTAGCCAAAGCATTAGCTAAGGATGAGGAATGAAAAGGAAGGAACGAAAGGAAGTAGGAAAGAGAAAAGAAAAGAGCACCTCAGGTCAGGTGTTCCTCTTGAGAGCATCTCCGATGGCTGGAGCACTGCTCAAAACTACCTCAATCCTGGGAACTCTGAGGTCATCACCCATCCAACTTTGAATGTGCCTGACACCTAGAAACTTTTTTTTTTAATTAATTAATTAATTTATTTAGTTTTGGCCTGTTGGGTCTTTGTTTCTGTGCGAGGGCCCTCTTTAGTTGTGGCAAGCGGGGGCCACTCTTCATCGCGGTGCGCGGGCCTCTCACTATCGCGGCCTCTCTTGTTGCGGAGCACAGGCTCCAGACGCGCAGGCTCAGCAGTTGTGGCTCACGGGCCCAGTTGCTCCGCGGCATGCGGGATCCTCCCAGACCAGGGCTCGAACCCTTGTCCCCTGCATTGGCAGGCAGACTCCCAACCACTGTGCCACCAGGGAAGCCCCACCTAGAAACTTTTGCAGTTGAATTACTCCCAGGTTACAGATACAGACCTGAATCATGGCGGTCAGTGGTCTTACTCATAAGCCACAGAAACCATCTCTAACTGATATAGGGAGAAAACGTATTTATTTAAAGGTTCTTGGTAGCTCACAGAATCCCTGGGAGAGCTAGGGAGCCAAGCTAGCTGTAGAGCTAGTCCGCCCAGGACATTCCTACAGTTGCCTTCAATGGGCACTAGACATGGCAACCTGACCTCTTAAATGCTCTCAACGTTGAACTGCATCTTGATGCAACCATTGCTGCTGCTAGAGAGGCTCTGCCTCCCCCAGTACTCATCAGTGGGGACTTCCTCAAATATTGGAAGGGGGTTTAGAGTCTGGGAAGTTCAAAAGAAAGGGGATGGAATTCATTCACTAAGGCTGCCATAACAAAATAACACAGATTGGTGGCTTAAACAACAGAAATTTATTCTCTCACAGTTCTGGAGGCGAGAAGTCCAAGATCAAGGGCCGACAGGTCTGGTTCTTCTGAGGCTTCTCTCCTTGGCTTGCAGATGGCCACCTTCTCATTGTATCCTCATGTGTCCCTTCCTTTACTTATAAGGACACTGGTCAGATGGGACTGGGACCCACCCTAATGGCCTAATTTTAACTTAATTAACTCTTTAAAGGCAGTATCTCCAAATACAGTCACATTCTGAGGTACTGGAGGGGGGGGGGTTAGGGCTTCAACATATGAATTTTGCAGGGGACACAGTTCAGCCCACAACAGGGACAAATGTTTATTTCCCCAAGTTTGCCACCCTGCACTATTAGTTTGGGAGGACTCACTACTCCATCCCCTTGACCCTTCTAGGGGCAAACCAGGTTGTCTTCCCCTCCCGCAATCTTATCTAATACCAGCTACTTTTCCTTCTCTACCAGTCCTCTATTGAGGTCCCAGCAAGTTTTGTGGCTGCACTTACCCAAATTGATACATCTGGAGTTCTTAAATCTCCTGATCTGATATTCTTCTAGATGAACCATTGAACTTCAAACTCCTTCCTCTAACAGCAGCTAGTTCCTATATAAGGTATCAACTCATGTCCCAAGGACCAGATGGGTGGGGATATCCAGGAAGATATGACTATCATGTTCCTCAAGATAAGCTCTGAAGAAAATGATTTAGAATGTGGTCCCACTGCCCTTAGTGGGATCACAGTGTATGTACACCACTGTTAACCTAAAAAACGTTAGGTACAGGGGCCATGTTTTCATTATCAGAAATACGCTATTTTCTTTTTGCAATGCGCTTCTAGGTCAACGAGGAGTGTTAACCCAAGAGTTTGTCTATCTAGTGCTCATTTTGAAAAATTCCATAATCCCATTTTGTAAATTGGTAGTCATTCATTTTCCCCAATGGATGGCTATTATTAGAAGTGACCTAGCTAAAATTCTGTCTGAAAAGAGTAAAATGAGGTGGTTTTATTTGTGAGCCCCACATATACATCTCTGGACTCAAGCTGATGACCACTTTTCTTTAGCCATATAGACAGAATGTTCTACCATTTAGCTCCACAGCTAAGGGATGGGAGAGGTGGGGAGAGGTGTAAGGTTACTCCTGGAAAAGGAGGGTTTTTGAATGGTGGAAGCCAGTAGAGGATAGAAGGAGAGTCAGAGTGAGACTTTTAAAAAATATATAACATGGCTTCCTGAGGTGTGGGTTTTGTTTCTGTTTTGGCAAAGCCAAAGTCCATGGGAATCATAATCAAAATGCAAATGTATATTGGGAAGCCATAAGGAAACTCTTCAGGAGAATAAGGCAGAGGCTGTTTGTGGGAGACGCTGGGAACCATGAGCTGGGCCAGGCAGAGGAGGACGAGGCACGCGGTGTTCAGAGGCTGATGGGGAAAGAGGGACGCGGAGACCAAAAGACCAGAATGGTGTAATGCGAGCCTCAGAAAATAAGGGCTAAAGGTGTGAAGGAGGGAAACCAGGTGGAAATATAACTATGGATCCAAGATGGGAGCGCTCAGGTGTGGTGGGGCAAGGACAGAGGCTACCAGATGAATAAAACAGGGGGGAGACCAGGAGGTGAACGTCCAATTGGCTTTAGCTTAGACCCTAGAGTCAGAGAAAGACTATTTCAAGAAGGGCCCAGGTCAGAAGGCAGAGAGTAAATAGAGCTGCCTATGGTCCTCTAGGCAGGATGGTCCATAAATGCATGTCAGGGGGGGTCTAAGAGCCCCCAAATATATGTACCTATGTATATGGCTTTTAGCAGATTCTCAAAGGCAGAACGACTTATATACATTTTCTATTTACACAGAATGGCCCCAGAGAGATTCAATGAGTATTTACATTTGCTTGTTTTCTGGGTCAATTCTAGGCTGTAGCCAAATAGTCAGCATGCTGGGGAGACCAAGTCAGAGGGAGGTGTGGGGTACAGTCCTCAAACTGGTCAAGACTGGGAAAGTTGGTAGTTTGGGTCCTCATACTGGTCAGACTGGGAAAGTTGGAAGTTTGGGTCAAGTTCAAATTTAGCATGTTGTCCTGATATGCTGAACCACCACCAAATCACTGAAATATTATGGGGCTCTTATGTTAACCTTGGTGACCTCAAACAATTATGGCTTAGAACTTCCTATTAAAGAGTGTGGACTTTACATTCACACTCATAGTGAAAGCCAGGGCTATCCCTAAATCTGCAGGGTCCAGAGCAAGTGTACCAACAGAAGTATGTGTATCATGTTTATACATATTGAAAAGCTGCAGATAAAGCTAACGAAAGGTTAAGTAAAATAATATTCTCCAACCTTGATGACTATTCCTTTATATTGATAAAATCAAAACATTATAACTATGGTTATCACATGCGGAAAATTAGTAAAATGCCAAAAACTTAAAAAAAAAAAAAAAGGAGTGTGGACTTTAGTGTGTAGAAAGTTCTTAGACAGAGAGCACATGAATGGGCTTCATTGATTCCGAGGAGGTCTGTAAACTGTATATATGCCAAGTGTATTCAAAATAGTGTGTACGCCTTTTTCTAGAGAGCAGCTACATAAAGTTCTGCGTTTGTGTGTGACACAATAAAGGTGATAACCAGAGAGATACAGCAATATAAAGAATGATGAAACAACAAGGTCCTACCGTATAGCACAGGAAACTATATTCAACGTCTTGTCATAAACTACAATGGAAAAGTATCTGAAAAAGAAAAAAAAAATATATATATATATAGCTGAATCACTTTGCTGTACGCCAGAAACTAACACAATATTGTAAATCAACTATACTTCAATTTTTAAAAGTTCTAACAAAAGAATGATGAAATAAGGTTAAACTATCTGCTTGAATGACCAAAAAAGTAGGGACAAGGTTGTTTCAGCCTGGAAGGGTTTTCAAGCTTGTGCAGTCCCTCTGGAAACTACAGTGCGGGCCAGAGCTGTGAAACCGAGTATGAAATTGACAGTACTTGTGAGAGGCCCTCTGCTGCCAGAAGCCTTATGTCAGGTCAGGGCAAAACATGGCCGGGGCAGCTAGGAAAGTCATTTGATCAAGGCCTTACATTCACGACCGACTTCAGTGTTTGAGGTTATCTCACAACGAGGCTATTTTTCATACATTCACAGAGTTTCACTGATAGGTCTGGACAAAGACAACATTCATCCTACAACTTAAAGCTTGTGTCCCATTTTCAGACGACACTGCATATAGTGCAACACAAATTAATTTTTATATAAATACTGGATTCATCTTGTGAATAGTAAAGTCATACTGTATTAAACTGCTCTGTAATTAAATATGTGAATGTGTTACCACAAATTTTGTAACCTTATCTTTGGGGTTTCCTTGTTTGTTTGTTTTTTTTTCTGTATACTCGCTGTAAGATTTTTTTTTAAATTGTGGTAAAAAGCACATAACATAAAATATACCATCTTAATCAACTTTAAGTGTAAAGTTCAGGTGTGTTAACTATATTCCTATTGTTGTGCAACAGATTCTTAGAACTTTTTAATCTTGCAAAATAAACTCTATCCTCATTGAGCAAACTCCCCACTTCTCTTGTGAATAGCAAAATTATATTGCATTAAGCTCTGTATTAAATGTGTGAATGTGTTACCACAAATTTTGTAACCTTATCTTTGGCATTTCCTCATATTTTTGTTTGTTTTAATACATTGGAAGGATCATAAAATGGAAATGGTCTGGGACTTTCTCAGCTTCTGTGATTTTCTCACTTAATGGTCAAGTTCAGCCATACATCTAAGCCCCTAGGTGTGCCGTCCTGTAATGGGCAGGGAGAGAGAACAAGCTGGTCAGAGAGAGGAGGAGATGAGTCCCAGCCAAGCCAGGGGAAGAGCCATGAGGACACCTTTGATGGGAGAAATCTCCCTGCCGTGGTGAGAAAGGAGCACTCTGGAAGCAGACTGCCTGGATTCCTATCTCCTTCCACGGCTTGATTGCTCTGTGCCTTTGAGCAGGTTCCTTAACCTCTCTGAGCCTCAGTTTCCTCGTCTATAAAATGGGGATGGTAATGGTATTTGCCTTCCAGAACTCTTGTGAGCACTAAAGTGCACTGCCTGGTACATAGTAAGCACTCAGTATATATTACCTGCTTCTGCTATTATTATTATTATTATTATTATTATTATTATTATTATTATTATTATTTACCCTTGTGTAGTGGTGGTAAAAGTGAATCTCTCTAGCTGGGAGCTCCTGCGCTGAGGACCTGTCAGTCCATTTTGTCATGACCTTAGTGGGATGAATGATGAGGATTCAGCTGCTTAATTCCACAGAAATCCTAGGCCGGGGGAATAGTTTCAGGCTTGTGGTTTGAAGGGGGTGAGTGTGGAGGGATGACCTCAAACAAAAGCATAGAGGGGATTGTGGTCTATTATGTCCATTTCAACAGCCGCTGAAAAGGTTGCTCTGAAAATGTCAATCACACCATCTTGGCATCCCCAGAAGACTCTGTTAAAGCACGAATAAATTATCTAAGAGCCCAAACCAGAAATCTGGACTCCTAGCACTTTGCACGTCCACATGAATTAGTTTTCAGGACTGCATTTTCCTGAAAACAGCTATTGGCACTGGGGGTAAGCTGAGAGTTGGAGAAAGGAAAAAGACCCAGAGCCAGCGCTGTGCTGGTAAAAATGTAGCAAATGGCTCCCTGGGAGAGGACCCCTAATTTCCAGTGTGCTGTACATCACACGCCATGGCTGGTTTCGGCTACCAACCTGACGTCACTGATGAGAGTGAAAAGTAGTACAACAATTAGGAAGTGATAAACTTTGAGTATCCATTACTTTGTTTTTAACGTAATTTATTTAATTGTAGGTTTATATAACTCGTTTTAAAATAATGGCTGTGTTTCACAACCACCTTGTAAAATTTCGGAAATCTTAACAGTTGGCTTTTGTGAGCCAGGATGAGCCAGCTCCCGCCGGGGCCCTGGTTTATGTTTGGCTGATCAAGGTGAGGAGATTCATCTGGGCCCATTGTCCCAAAGCCTTCAGGTCTTATAAATCACAACCCTCCACTCCCGCCCTGCCAACTCCTTTCTTTCCCCACTCCACCCTGGCCTCCCCACTTCTGACGGTTCCAATCACTCCTCAAAGCATGTCCAACCCACAAACTCCCCCTTCTCTTTCTCTCGTCCAAACCCTAACGGGGCTCCTGGGCTCAGCAGCAGGAGTCAGGCTGTGCCGAGAGGACTCCCGTGGCGGTTACCCCACGGACCCTGACTTGGCTGGCAGGCTGGGCTCTCACACGCTAGCCCTCCCAGAGAGCAGCTGGTGGTTTCAATCAGCATAAAACAAAAATGTGAGGCACTGGGCCCTGCTTCCCTGTCGGGAACCGCCGTGCCTTGAACCCTGTGCTCTGCCGGGCTGAACTGCTCACAATATTCCACACGATTGGCTGATGCCCTCCTCATGGACCACTAGATTTTTTCATGTGTTTCTTCTGCCTGGAATGTTCTTCAACCCCTCTCTACTCTTTCATCTGGAAAATTTCTCATCCTTCAGGATTCAGCTTCTGCATCACCTCCTCCAGGAAGCCTTCCCTGAATACCTCCCCAAGCAAACTTAGGTGATTTTCCTTTGAGGAAAGTAATGCTCTGTATGATGCTCTGTGTTTTCTTCCCTAGGCTGTGAGCCTCTCAAGGAAACAGACATGTTGTGCTCTTCTTTGTAGCCCAGTGCCTAGCATATAATGTGTCCTGTAAATACTTGTTCCATTAATAAGTGAATGAGTTGGAGGTGCTACTGCCCTTGCAGGACCTGGACTAAGAATTACCACTGTCGCTGAGCCTCTATTTTGCTGCCAGTTCCTACAGGCAGAAAGGCCTCTGGTGAACACCCCCCCATCTGAACTTTGAAGTAGATGTGAGCATCAGAAGACCCCCCCCCTTTCCACTTATTTATTTTTGAACACACGTCAAAGATTTTATTTAACTCATAATTAATGAGGGAACCAGTAAGATGTCACAACCTGTTCTAGGGAGAATTCAAAGTACCTTATTCTACTTAAAAAATCCCTTCATCTGTGGATTTATAGCCCTGTATTGCTGATGGCCAACAAAACCCCTCCCCTTCAGGCATCTGGCCCCCAGTGGGAAGGACTAGGTAGACATCCTTCTTTTCTTTGTGAAGCTGTTTCATTAATAATGAGGCTTTAAAAACATTCAGGAAAGATGGAAGTGGACCAGGCACTTGGTGGGATTATTGGACCTATGAACCAACCTTGAAATCTCTTGCTTCTGGTCTTCCCGTTAAGGTAGATAAATGTCTGTTGGTGTGGGCTGGGGAGGCAGCGGTGGGAATACAGAAACCCAAGGCCCGAGAAGTGAGAGCAGTGGGATTCATGAGAGGCAGTCTAATGACTGTGGAGTGAGACAGCCTGGATCCCAAGCCCAGCCTCCCTGCCTCCCAGCTGCGTGGCCTTCAACAAGTTGCTTTATTTTTCCAAACCGCAGCATCCTCCTCTGTAAATGATGGGTGATAACAGCACCTACCTCAGGACCAAGCAAGATAATGTGAAGCACAGCACCCAGTACATTGTTCACATTCGGTAAATGGGAGCTGCTCTTTTGCTGTCCCCCTTACTGCAGGTTCCCCAACCGAGTATCCACCAGCTGAGTTGTTCTCCTGAGTCTGTAGCACCGCGTGGTGGGCAGCTCATAATAGTGGTTAAGGGTGTGGGCTCTGGAATCACATTGCCCAGGTTTTAGTCGGTATGACCCTAGGTAAGTAATGTAACCACCCTGTGCTGCAGTTCACTCCCCTATAACGTGGGGCTAGAGATCTACTTCCTAGATCATAGGGAGGATCCCACAAGAAGCTAAATATTTAAAAACCTAGAAAAGAGCCTGGCATGCAAGGGACACTCAGTCCATGTTAGCAGGGTCTTTGAATGCTTAAGGGTTTAAGAACATGACAGTCATTGCTTCCTGAAGACATGACTGCAGTCTTAGTTTGGACATAAGTGGCATCCCCGATCAGGATGGAAGATCAAATCCAGTCACCATGAGAAGAGGATGCCTGAAGTTCTGTCTAGAAGGCGGTGAAAAGGAAGTCACTTCATTTGTCATGATTAACCATTTCCACACCCTTCTTTCCCTCCCTCCTTCCCTCCCACCAGTTGGAACTCATCCCTGTAGACTGCCGAAACTGAAGAGCTTAACTCCATTTGTGGGCTTCATCCTTCCCTAGCCCTCCTCCCTGGTCCTCTTACGAAAGTGCTCACTGGGGCTTGCAGGAGGAGTATGTGGTCCTGAGAATGCAGTTGCACGCCAGGTGTGGCAATGGGCTTCCTGATGGGCCAGAGGGGCAGTGATCTCCCCTGTTCCCGAGACCGTGCTGAGTATTTCCATAATGCACCTCTAAAATCCAAGAGAAGCAAGATTTTTATAGCGAAACTGGACTTCCGTTAAGTAAGCTATTTTGGGACTTAATTTCATTGCACTTGTGGTATCCAGAAATTGTTGATATTGACTTACTGGGAGGTAGGTGGTGTTCTGCAGGAGGGCTAGAGGGCAACACTTCAATAAGCAAGAGGAAAGGGTTTTTCAGGGCTTTCTAATGCAACAATGACATTGGCTAATACATGTGTATAAGTGGACAGTAAACGTGGGTGGCCAGTCAATGGGAGGATCAGTTGAAATGGGGAAACCCGCAGAAAACTAGAAAGGGTGGGAGAGGTGGGCTCCGAGATCCAGAAGCAGGGCTCCTTGGGGCCTCCACTCTTCTGCCTTGACCAGGGCATGGCTCTGCACTGGGCTGACCATGGACAAGGCTGGCTGGGAAGCTTCTGCATTGCCTGGAAGAAGCCAGTACGGAAAGTATTGACACCAGCCCCTTCCCATCCCACCTCAGCCCCTCCTGGAGTTAAGAACTCAAAAAACATAAGAGGGGAAGGAAATGTTTAAACATCTGGGAGCCTGTGGATTTAGGGCATTTGTCTTTCCCTTCTTTTGCTCCTATCTTATTTTGAGACTGGGAGTTCCTTCTAGGGAGGCATCTTCGGCCCTGGAGAACTCAAAGGGTGGATCCCAGAGGAGAGGAAGCAGAAAGTGTTGGCTTTGGCTTTGCTCAAACAAGACCTTCTTTTTCGATGATCCAGTCCAGTTCTCCAGAAAGGATTAGGCAGGCATTCTGGGAAGAAGAACTGCCTCGGAGGGAAGATGTGCCTTTGGCCAGCGTGTGCTCTATCTCATGAGACCCAGACAGTAGCAGATGAGGCACGGAAGGGCGAAGTCCAACAGAGCCAAGCATTCCCTCTGGGCCCTGGTTGGCAGGAGTTCTGATTTTTCTCAACTACCCGAAAGATCCTGTTACAAAGAACAAGGTCAGGCCCAAGTGGAGTTTTCTATCATTTCGGATTTTTTTTTTATAAAGTCAGATTTATTCGCCTGTTTCAACATAAACATTTTTTTTCAATTATTAATTTATTTATTTATGGCTGTGTTGGGTCTTCGTTTCTGTGCTAGGGCTTTCTCTAGTTGGGGCGAGCGGGGGCCACTCTTCATCGCGGTGCGCGGGCCTCTCACTATCGCGGCCTCTCTTGTTGCGGAGCACAGGCTCCAGACGCGCAGGCTCAGTAGTTGTGGCTCACGGGCCCAGTTGCTCCGCGGCATGTGGGATCTTCCCAGACCAGGGCTCGAACCCGTGTCCCCTGCATTGGCAGGCAGACTCTCAACCACTGTGCCACCAGGGAAGCCCGGTTTTGTTTTGTTTTTTTTTAATTGTTCTACCCCTATGTCTTTTTTTCGTCAGTGGTAAAATAGAACCTGTGTAATGTCCTCAGTGGCACGAGACTAACGTGTACCGTAAAGGAGGTGAGGCATTGCTGAAGCTCTCGTGCCAGTCAGCTCAGTCGATACTGCTCATTGTCTTAGTCAATTTTACCAATTTTCCTGCCAAAGGGTTCATGCTGTGGGCCTTAGCTTTAGCCTATTGTTGAGAAACCATTTAATTGAAATAAAACGTGTAATTTGCTTTCATGAACATTTTATCATGCCAAAGAAAACAGAGTAGGTAGTGCGCTCTGCTTTAAGCAAACTCAATATATGAATGGCTTGACAAATAAAGTAGGGGCAGATTATTAGCAAAAAGTTTCAACATAATTAGTAACAACAAGCTTTTCTGGTGCATTTTTAAACAATTAGTTTAATCAGTTCACACCTGCCTCACTGTCACATAAGAGCTTGCTTTCTGAGTGCAGGTCTATTTCCTTGGAAGATCTTCTGGTCAAATGTATTACAAACAATAGGAACAAGAACAAAATAGATGTTCCCATCCCTTTCCCTTCTATTCAGCTTCCAACAAAAAGATACTGAAGTTATTTGGGCAATTTTTGCCCTAAAGTATGGGTAGAGTTGTGTTAGACACAAAGTAAGACAATAGGAAACATTTTTTAATGAACAACAAGCTTTCACAGAGACTGTCTATATCACATTGTTATTACAACATAGATGAGCTGAAACTTCTTTTGTACAGATTTAGAGGAAAGAAGACCCTAAAGAGACATCAAGCATATAGAGGTAGTTGAATAACAATATGGGAAGAAAAAAAAAGCGTTATCTTAATTCCCCTTTCAGCTCGTTACAGTGCAAGAGTAAAATGGCTGCTTAACAAACAACTGGAATTACAAACACGAAGACACATTTGCCACTGTTTAAATGGCTTGCTGGATATTTTAATCCTGGCATTACTGAGAACTGCATAAAATGACGGAACTAGTTTATCTAATAAGCCTACGATGCCACATTGAACTATTTGTTCTCCTTTGATTTTGTTGTTGTTTATTATTGTTGCTTTGACTATAGATAAATGTCAAGCAAGTTTTAAAATGATGCATAAGCTACAGTGTTGCTTTGTAAACTTTAAATGGCTACACAGTCACGAAGCAAAAGCTTTAAAATGACACCAGGAACAGAGATTACAGGCACTTCTCTCTCAAGGTTAATTTAGCTCATTTGAAAATACCCATTTGTAAGGGAAAATGTCTTCATTTCACCTCTGGATGTGCATAATCCAGAGTGGGAGCTATCATTCTAAGAGGAACCAAAAAAAAAAAAAAAAAAGAGGAACCAAATGTGTACATTTTACTTGGCTCCTTCTCCTTCTTTCTGCACTCAGGAAAGGCCACAAATTGCAGCCCATGCAGCCAGCTGCTTCTCAGAACTCTCTTCTATCAAATCAAAACCTCATTCCTCAAGCCCAAGAATGGGCTGAAAATCTGTCCTTTTCCCTTATTTGGGCTGCCTTCTATTTGCATCTCAATTACATATCTCTGCTATGATTCTGCCTTAGGAAACAGAAATGGATGCAAAGTCAGCATGTTGGGAACTCAAGGAATGAGTCCCTGAATAAAACTCCCATCTTGGAAACGGAGTTGGTGAGGGAAACACAGCCCCCAGCGGGTTCCTGTCCATCAACAGTGTGCGATCTATTGACAGTAAGAGACGTCTGAGTGCTGTGAACCAGCCTCAGAGCTCCACTGCTCCAACAGCCAGTCACAGGGGACTATCTGAGCCCAGTCCGGCTCCACAGGCAGAACTGGAAGTGCCACATGTGCAGTGATTCCACGAGTCCCAGCATGCTGCGGCAGCAAGGGGCTAGAAGCAGTTGGCCTTCAGAAAAGGCAAATTGTTGACACAGTCAGTTCTCTACCCCACTGAGTAAGGAGCAAGCACTCTTTTCTCCAAGTTGTCTACAGAAAATTAGTTTTATCATTTTTCATTTTCTACATTTTGCTGGTTATTAGCTAGCAGCAATAGTACAGTACGAAGCAGAAAGGCATAATGTCTGCTTGGTACCTAATATATATACACACATGTACATATATACACAAACACACTCATATATATATATATATATACACACACACACACACACACACACAGAGAAAATAACCTACTAGGAAAAGACTAGGTAAATCACAATAAACAGAAAAATTAGCTGAATAAATGGCACTAACTACCAAGGGGGAAGTCTTGTCCTTCTGGCCTAGATTTAACTTTATGTTTTTCCTGTATATACTCTTTATTCCCAAGCTTTGCAGCAAAATCAATTTACAAGCAGTGAAATGGTCATGTCCAATTGATTACCCCGTTCAAGTACCTATCAAAGAAAGCCAAGGCTTAGCCTTGCACTTTGCCTCCCTCCACTACTGAAACAAAAGCTTGCTGTAAAACATGTAAAACAGTCCAAATGTGTATCCAGGCTACTGAGAGAAAAGTGCAATTCTGCCTAGCCAAGCTACATTTGCTGCAGTTAGGTCCTCTCTTATCAACGTGAAATATTCTATGATGTGGAACTTTATACATTTGGGAGAGCAGGAAGTGATGAGTTGGTTATTCTAATGGAGCTAGAACTTAAGGCTTCCATTATATCAGAAATTCTAGACCTCCAAACAACACTAATTTTTAGCCCTCTTGAAAGAGGAAAAATTTGCTGGCATGGGATTCTCCCTTATCTCTGACCCTAATTTGTTTTCCAGTCTTTTCATTTTCCCAAACAGACTTGACCCCCAAAGGAATTACATGTAAATCATCAAGTTATGGTATGAAAATCAGAGGTGTGGATTCCCCCAACCAAGTTTAAAGGAATTGCAAATGGGTATTGTGTGCAAAGGCAGGGTTTTACGCCAATGTAGTCCCCTGATGATATTCTGTAACTATGAATAATCTAATCATAGCTGTTATTTGTTGAATGACTCCTATGTGCTAGGCACTATGCTAAGTGATGTATATATTATATTATCTCATGTAATGTTATAAGAACCCTACATGCAGTATTTATCCCCACCACTTGCTAGTTGACAAACTGGTGCTCAGAAAAAGTGAAATCACAAAAGTAACACATCTAGCAATCCAAGACACTTATGACCCTTTTCTTTGTTGCATTTACACTAGATAGTAGGAAATTACTGTCCTAGGACTGTGCTATGACCACAAGGCTGGGCACCAGGTGGGAGAGGGAGCCTTTCATTTCCTCCTACCTGAGCCTTGTAGAGTTTGCTTAGGCAGTAACCACGCCTATGCTTCCATTCTTTACCAGCCCAGTTGGGCTCCAAACATCAAACCTGGTAACATAATGTTCTGACAACACGGTGTTCATTAAGAAAGTGCAGAAAAGGTTATTTGGTTTCTGCGTACATGAATCTCTTTTTCGTTGCCTGGATCATCTCATTCTCCCTTTTCTGTTTCTGGCCACATGTGGTGATGGAAGAAGTCAGACTGATTACTTGAGGCATTAACCTCTAGCGGGAACAGAGTGGATGGGCTGCGTGTGAGTCTCGCACTGCAGCTGTCCAGAGTCACATGGCGGGAGGATAATTTGCGTGATGGTAGGAACAACACGGTTCACTTCTTCGCTGTCCTAATCATTTCACTCTGTCATTATAACACTCCTGTTTTCAGGTTGTCCTGGCACTAAAGAAATCAAACTGGCACTAAGCAAGCTAAACAAGACCTCACTCTTACCCCCTTACCACTATTCTTGCCCTGTATTGAAATCTTTGGCTCATCTCAGTGAGGAGGAAAGACCGTGTTTAGATAAAATCATGGATTAATTGCTTCCTTTGAAAAGATTTTAAAACAAAAAAGATAGTTTGAGGGTTTCTTAAAGGGTTCTGCCCTCTTTCCTGGCTTCTTTACACTTTTAATAATGAACCGTCCTTCATCAAGCGTTTGCACACATGCTTGCCAGGCTCTGATCCTCAGAACCCTAAGAAGAGGCGGGGTATGGAGGCTAGCTGGGCATGGCTGTGACGTACCAGACTGAAAACCATTACCTCTGAAGGGTTAAATATTATCCTGCCTAAAAGTCCCATTACTAACTGCACTGGGGAGAAATTAAGATATAATTAGATTGCTGAAATAAATGCCTAGAAGAGATTGTAATAAAAGACACTCCTCTTATTCATCTCTTGATTCCAGAAAAATAATTCCTTCAGCCTGGCTCTGTATGACACATAGAAAATGGATTACTTTTATTGTACCCTGGCTTATTCCACAACCTATGCCAAATCCCTTAAGTATTTTATATTGTTGGATTCAAATTGAAAGCAAAATAGAATCTGTAAGGATAGATGATCTTGGCATGATTCTGAACTTCCTTTTAAGCATCCAATTGGATAGATACAAAAATGGTTCAAGAACTGGGATCAAATGTAGCAAAAACTGTTAAAGCAAAAATTGTACATTTCTAGTATTGTTACTTCCCCCTAGGTACATGGTAAACCACATCAATAAATAAAGCAGTATTTTTCAGTAATGCACACTTAAATAGTTACAAACATACATGTAGAAAAAAAAGATACAGTAGTGCAAAAAATAAATTATTAAAACAGAAGGAAGTATGAACATTATTTTACACAATGCTATATAAAATATGAACCATTTGGAATGACACCTCAAAAGTCAGTGAAATAATGCAGCAATATGATTAGTAACTGGGCATCACATTTCAACCACACAGTCATTCATCTATGAAAGACAGAAAATTAAAGCAAAACCACTTTAAACTTTGAGAAACTTTTATGTCAAAATCAAAAAAAATTTTTTTTCTTCTGGGCTCTTAAACAACCTCTGCTGTGCATGTAGTTGTGCAGCATGTCAAGAAGCATCTTAAGAAAGAAAGTTTCAAACAGATCACATTCTTTTGGTCTTTCTACTTAATTTCTTTCTGATCAATAGCAGGACAATGCCTCTGTTTGATACTTCCTTCTAAGATGTTATTGCAATTAGGTATATTTACAAGACGACTCCCCCACGGTGGTGAGGGGAGCATGGGAGCTCCTTTTCAGCAATCCACTCACTAGTTTTGGTTTCGGGATATAAAGGCCAGGACTCGTCGAATACCGTTCAGTCTATCCTTTAGGGACCTCATTGCTAGGAACGGGAGCTGAGCTCGGCTTTCCAATGGAAGAACCGCTAATGTCCACCAGCACCAGGCCGGGCCATTGGGGTTGATCTGCAAGAGAAATGCAATGGGTTCGTCTTATTCCTGCGGAAGTGATCCTAGCCTGTAGGCTTCCAAAGTTGCCAGGAAACACCCCAGGTGGATCTGCTTCTGTGTGCGGCAGGGATTGCTAATTACCCCCCATCTCTAGTTCCCTTTATCTTAGCTGGGCATACAGCCACCCAGGGGGTGGGGGTGGGAAGGCTACATTTGTCAGCCTCCCTTGCAGCTAGGTGAGGCCATAAGACAAAGTCCTGGCTAAGGAGATGTAAAGGGCAGTGGTAAGTGTAACTTCTGGGCCATGCTCTGAGAAAGGGGCATGCGCCCTCACTTTCCTCTTTCTCTCCCCTTCCCCTAGCTAGAACACAGACATGCTGATGATCAGACTTCTTCAATCAGGAGGATGAGGGCAACACTCAAAGGATGGTAGAGCTTTGTCAGGAAGGAGCCTGGGTCTGAATGATCTCACGGAACAGGGCTGCCCTAGCCCTCCATCTCTACGACTTACACTCTCTATCTAGTTTAAGCTACAGTTATTTTTGGTAGTGGTTAAAGCAAACACATCAATTTCCTAAAAAATACACCATACCTTCTAGCCAGTGTGATTTTACAAGCTGAACTATCTACTACAGTCGGCCCTCCATATCCATGGATTCAACCAACTATGGATCGAAATTGGTTGGTTGAATCTGTAGACGCGAAACCTGTAGATGCAGAGGGCTGATTGTACTCATTGCACCACATAATTTTATAGAAGGGATTTTGGTATCCATGGGGCCTCCTAGAACCAATCCCCCATGGATACCGAGAGACAACTACTCAGCCTCTTCCACCTCTTAGATTCTGTTTAGGCCCTTTGGCCTGATGCATAGAGCATCTGGGTCTTCAGTTCTCATGACCCCTTAGGCTGTGCATGTCTCTTACCTCCATTTCCCTGTTTCTGGCTGAAGGCAACAGAGTCCACATATGCCAGGTCACTAAACGGGGCCACGGCTAGCTTCTCCCCTAAAACCAGAGCCTATGATTCACAGCCCCAAAGCACAGCAATCCCACTTTGCAAAAATCCCAATTGGAAAACACAGTCACATAGAAATATATTCCACCCCAGGTTTCCTCTAATAAAGAGCTTTCCTATCCTACAGTGATCCTGCACCAAAATTCTGTTTGTCGGCAGCGTCCCAGGTACACATTGTAGACCTTGGTGACTTATTTCCTAAGCCCCAAATGAGCTTTCTGCCCACACCCCTCAGAAGGTTGGCTTTAGGACTGCAGAGAACCACATTCTACACGCGGGATTGTTTGCTTCCAAACTGGTCACCTGATTCTCCCACAACCTTCACTGCCTCTTTGCTTCTCTGTGTCTCTAGCTCCATTTGGATTCTTTTTGTCCCTCGCTGCAGTCTGTAACGTGTTATCCCTCCTAGGATGAGTTCTGAATGTTAGATTGACATATCCTGAACTGTATTTCCCAGGATCATTAACAAAGATGTTTAAGCTGATCTTAATACATGTGGTGGTTCCTAAGAAACGTCCTGCGGAGGCTTAGAACATTCTTATTAATGGGACCACGGGGGCTACAGCATTGACTGGATCAAACTGGATGGGTTTTATTTTTTCTGCTGCTGCGCTGCCAAAGCAACAGTCCTAATAAGAAATGAAATGAAACCCAAGATTTTGGCTTTCTGTGTCCCTGAGCCCTTAAGAATCACACAGTGGCACCTGTGTTTTCTCTTGTGGAAGATGCTGTTACCATTGCTGATCGCTATCTTCTGCCTGACTAGGGGAGAATGCTTTCCAGAAGGTGAAGGGGAACATTCAACTTGATCATGAGCTTTCTCAGAGCTCTGCTGCAGTCCTGAGTCACAGTGGCCCAGAGCCAGGAGCTGGATCATCTGGAAGCAATGGCCTTTCTCCCTCCAACATTCACGATGCCTTTGAACGGGGGCGGGGAAAGGAGCCACCTTTGTGGCCCGGAGAAAACAAGACACTGCAGCGCATTAGGGAACAGACTGGTGTTTTATAGCCTCAAAACGCAAGAGGAAGAAGGGACTTTAGAGACCTCCTCGTCTACCTCCCTCATTTCAGAGATGGGCGAACAAGTCAGAAAGGGGAAGGGACTTACCCGAGGTCACACAGCTAGAGAGGTAAGTAGGACCAGTTTTTTGGCATGGAAGTCAGAATATACATATTCTATTTTACTATTGTGATAAAGTCAGGAATGAGTACAGGGAAAGAATCAAGGAAGTTATGGAGGCGATTACGTAGGAACCAGGTCAGAATGTGGAAAGGTGATGGTGGGAAAATATTTGACTAGGATATCTCCAGCCTTGTCCTAGAGAGAGGATTCCCTGATTTATACCAGGCAAGCAAAGCTTGGTGAAACTTAACTATCTCCACTTTCCTGGAAAGCTTCAGATCTGCAGCTTGATCTCTCAAATGGACCTGTCCCTCCAGGAAGTAGACTGATCCAGTAGAATCTAATGAACTCTTTTCTAGTATAACTCAGCCAAGGGTAAATTTACGGATTGGGTCAGTTGTCTCAGGAAAACTTGTTCATCCCTGATGAGGACAATGGCAAGGGCCTAGACCTGCAGGGCTAAGCACGGAGGGACCTGGGGGTGAAAGGTTTCCGTGATCCTGCAGTTGGAATCCTGTAAGGTGGCTGGCCCTAGCTCCTCACTCCTTGTTCCTGCAGCAATCAGGGGGAGAGTTATGAAGCCTCCAGGAAGTGGCAGCCTTTGGTCTCAGCTCCCTAGGTACCCTTCTCTTAAGCCTGGCCTTTTGTGAATCTTGTCACCCTAACACATCATCATGGTGGGAATCTGGACTCACATTAAAGGTTCTTCTGTTGATGGTGCCTGTGTTCCCATCCTCTCACTTAACTAATCTCTTAAAGCCTATCTTGGATCCAAGTTCCTACTGCTTTACTTTAGTTACTCCAATTCTGATTTGGGGTCCTTTTTTTCTTACCCATGATGCCTACTGCCCAGCCAAACAAGACCGATTTGGATCCATCTTTCTCTCTACACTAAATGTGCTGGATGGAAACCACACACGTATCTAATCACAAACCCTAGGCGCTCTCATCTGGTGGGGGCGACTGATTACAAAGAGACATTTTTAGATACCTGGGGATCAGCATCTTTCTCTGGCATTGGACCAAAATGATTGAGTATCCGATTCTTCAGAGATGATTTGAGCGAATGAAACCATGATGACGCTTGCTCATAGACACAGTTATGCAATCCCATGAGCTCAGCACAATCCTCTCCTTGAACCTGAAAGTATCAAAGTGGAAGTGAAGCATTCTGTGCCTTCTCCAACATGCCTAGAGCCCCTTTGACACCTGCCTATTTGAGCATCCATCCCGTCACCCTACGGGAAGACTCGCCCTTCTGGCTTTCTCCTGTGTAGTGTGTGAAAGGCTCCTCAGCCAGATGATGGACTGTGTGTAAATATTGCTGAGCGTGGAGGACAGAGAAAGGTTCAGCTGGGTAAATGAGCTGAAACGGCCAGACATATAGAAAACCAGTGACACTAACTGGCCTGAGTGGAGGCGTGCTGTTAAACGAGGTTGTGCTTGTTCACGCCTCTCTCCTTTTCATTTTTTACATCTGCTTTCCCACTGCTCCTGGGAAGAGAGGGAGCAGTGGCTGTGTCTCCGTAGGTAACTTTATCTTCCAAGTCAAATACATTTATTCGTTGAGCAAATGTTTATTAATCTTGTACTATGTAGTGAATGTAAATGTAAACGCTTATTGGATTATTTACCTCTTCTTCTACCCGTTAGTTCAGAAAACCAAGGATTAACTGGACATGTCATCTTTCTGTGTTATGGGATGATGGATTATTGGGAAGGGCTCTTGGCCAGGTTGCACATTTAAAAATAGACATGTGTATGTGAATCCACAATTATCTCAAAAAGAAAAAGGTTTAAAATATAAATAAATCAAAAAATAAAATACATATGTATAGATCCAGCTCCAGATCTTGGTATCCCTGGCAGAGACCTAACTCCTGTGCTGAATGGGCCCCAGGGTTGGTCTGGCTTGGCACCTCTTATGCATGAATATAGATCAGCAACTAAGCAGGGAAAGCCCAGACAAGGGGCGCGCTCACTGCCATTCCACAATCGAACAGGAATCTGGCAGCATTCGGTGTGGCAGCAGTGTATCAGTGAGAAATCCCAAGGCCCCCATCCATGCCCAGAAATCCTTTTGCAATCATCTTGGTCTGCCAAGCTTCAGGGCTAGCTTGGCTTCAGGATTCTTGGCACTGGCCACCCTCACCTTTTGGTCTTCAATGTATTCGATGTCAGCTGTGTTGTAACCATCCCGCTGGCCCTGATGGAGGACCTTGAAGCGCCTCTTGCCTATGCTGTCGACCACTGAGCGGCCATCAGCAAAGAACTGAACATTTCTGATCTCTAGGATGCAGCCATATTCCGCAAACCTGTTTATTGGGAATGGACTCAAGAAAGTAAATTCTTGATGAGCTGTTTCCCTGGCCTGCGCACCTCCCCCCATTTCTATAACCCCATGTTGTGTCCTGAGGGACTTCTGCCTTCTTCCCTGTCCCAGGGTCTACAGCTGCAATACCACCACAGGCAGTGCCTGTGTGAGAAAAAATTTTAATGTGTAACTGCTACCATTTATTGTACTGTGCTCAGTACTTTACGTGCATTATTAAGTCACCAATCCTCCCAACAAACCCAACGAGGTAGGCACTATTATTGTACCCACTTTACAGATAAGGAAACTGAGTCACCGGAGGTTCAGTAACTTGCCCAAAGTCAAACTTGCTCCAAGGATGGAGCCAGAATATGAACCCAGGCAGTTTGACTCCAGGGACCACACTCTTATAAAACACGTTTTAGACTATATACCACCTGTTTAACAAAAGGTTGATCCTGGGGTTCCTTTAAACGGGCAGCCTCTCACACTGTAAACTAGGGGCCAGAGGGACCCTGATCCTTACAAATGCTCCTGGGAGGGCCCCAAAGTAAAACAAAAAACCCTTTCCACCCAACCTCCCTTTACTTGCATAGCTCCTCACTTACCTTTTGACAGGATCTCCAAGGCACATGCCAAACTGTCGTGTGCCTGTCTCAATGCATCTACGAATCATCAGACGGTAACAAGGCTCAAAGATGTGCAGGGGACAAGGAACCGTGGGATATGCCATGGTACACACGAAAATAGGCACGTTCTTATTTAAGCTGTCAGGAAGAGCAAATGACATGCATCTCACAGCATTGAAGCAGAACACAGAAATGTTGGTCAAATTTCACCACGTGGTTCCCCCGCAGGAAGGCAAGGAGACATCAAGTTGAGGCTGATAACAAATACTAAAATGCATCTGGTGCTGTGGGCTGAATCCCATTATCTGGTGCACAGGTTAGCCTAAGGGCTACGATTAAAATTGACATTCTAATTTGGGTAATGAAGTTCTCTAGTACCGTAACATTGTCGGTGATAGTTATACCTCATATTTTTCTTTCTTTCTTTCATGCTCTCCACTCTAAACAATCTCTCCAGGTGTCTTGCTGGCAGTATGGGGAAGGGGGGTAAAAGTGGACCCAGCTCTCCAGAGGAATGGTGGGAAAATCTCTGCAAGATGTCCGTGAGCATCTCACATATTTGCAAAGCCCCCAGAGGATCCGCATGGCAGGCCCAGCTGGGAGGAGGAGGGAGCAGTGGAGAGGCAAGAGTAATCGAGCCCAGTGATGCTCAAACGCTCCTGTGCATCAGAATCACCGGAGGCCCTTAAACGCAGACAACAGGCCACTGCACCCCCCCGGACACACTGGTGCAGTAGCTCTGAAATCGACACCTACGAGTCTGCCTCTCAACATGTGCCCACGAAGACTCAGACACATGGCCTGATGGGGAACCACCAGCCGGGCCAGCTCCTCCTGGATCACTGTTCTTTTATTTGCCTAGTAAATCCAATACAGGGACATCTGAACATAAACTTACCAATAGATATAAGATCATTTGCCCAAATCTCAAAAGCATTAAATTTAGGATTCCTTTAAAGAGAAATCCACCTAGTATATTCCAGTGTTTGTTAATCAGACATTAAATGATATTTGAGAAGAGGGCCCAGAGAGACTCAAGGTGAACTTAAGAATCAGAAATAAAGATGAAGATGCCTTGAGTAGATCTGTTAATGAGCAAAGAACAATGTCATTTCTGGCTCCCCAGCACAGTGTGTTATTCACAGTGAGAGGCACAAATGAACTGGTGGCAGTTTAGAAATGTTCTCTACAGGGTGAGCATAAAACCAGAACAGCCTTTGCCATCGGGAACTTTGCCCCCAGAATGCTGTGAGAATTCCACCAGGGATGGGGAGATGGGGGGTCAGCAGTATGAGAGACAGAAATTAGTGATTTCCTCCTGCTTTTTCTGCTAAGTGAGTTGTTCTTCCGGCCAGGCAAAGAGCTTGGAGCCTTACTTCTTTCTCCACCCCTACTCTCTACTTCTCACAATACCTGTGATGGAAGAGGAAGCGTAATAACAAGCAGCATTCTTACTATTGCTTTTATTAAGTGCTTACTATGTACTAGCTCATTTGATCTTCGTAACAAGTCCATGAGGCAAGGACTATTATTATCCCCAAGTTACAGATGAGGAGACTGAGGCCCAGAGAGGTTAAGTGACTTGCCTAGGGTCATGAAGTATACTCACTTTGTGGCAAAACTGCATCATAAGCCCAGGTCTGGCTGATATCAAAGTTCTTAACCTTGTAGAACCTCCTTATGTACCTGAAAACCGTCTTCTGGATACAGCTGACCCTTGAACAACACGGGGGTTAGGGGCGCCAACCCTCTGCCCAGTTGAAAATCAGCATATAACTTAGAGTCGCCCTCGGTATCCAAAGCTCCTCTGTATCCGCGGTTCTGCATTCATGGATTCAACCAACCACGGATCGGGTAGTGTAGGACTATAGTATTTACTACTGAAAAAAATCCACGTATAAGTGGAACCGCACAGTTCAAATCCATGTTGTTTAAGGGTCAACTGCACTTCATTAAGCCCCCCTGATTAAATTATTCCAATAATTTGGTATCCGTGATACCCAGTTACTAGTGCCAATATGTGACCTGGTCAGTGGTTCGGCTTAGGTTTCTTCAGTGGGTGCTGGTAAATAACAACTGGCTTTCTGGGGATGGAGCGGGTAAGCCCTTGTTACAGCATCTTCCAATTTCTGTGGTGTAAATACTCTCACCGTGGCCAATTTCAAGCTACCAACATGGTATCACTAAATGAGGAGTTAGGAGGGAATGCGCACTTTCAGTTCTATGACCTGGTATGAGTAAAACTGAAAACAGCAATGTGCGTATGCATACTTAGAAAGTTCTTCCATTTCCTCTTCATAAAGCCTCCTTCGTTCCTTGAGTTCTTCTGGAAGGAATTTAGCCATTAGCTCTTCCATTATGACATTTTTACTGTATTTTCTTGATGCCAAGCACTATACGGGGAACAAGGCAATTAGATATTTATTATGCAGTCATCAGAAAAACACACAGCGCTTCTGATGTAATCAGTAGAACAGTTAAATGACCCACATACTGGAGAAATTTAGACCCACAAATTGGCAGCTGATACTATCATAATGTATATATTCTCTGGAGGTTAGAGTTTAGCTTAAAAAAAACCACATGCAATGAATTACTTTTAAAATTAGAAAAATTATTTTAAAAAGGGAAAAAGACCTGCAATGGAGTATTAAAAAGGTCATAGCTTTCCTAAGACACTGAAATTGATTGAGATCATGTTCTTGTCAAAAAAGGGAGAAAATCCTTTCCTTTCCTTTTTCTGATTACTGTGTTTATAAGCTCCCAGAAATGCTCTCCATCTGGGATATGCTGAAAGTCCGTGGTCAAAAGGTTCAGGGAACTAAAAAGCAATTTTCAATTATTGATCCTTTCCTGCTGTGCCCCACTCCCAACCCCACCCCAATGCTTGGGATTCAGGATATTTCAAGTCTATATATTATACATATTTTTTTCTCCTCTAACTTTAGTTTTAAAAAGAAAAGCTATACTGGTGATTTCATTTGCCTATTTTTTTTTATTATACCGTCTAGGTATCACTGGATTTATGTTATAAACCTTGATTTCATAACCTAACTCGGGCTCAGTTGTCAATTGTCACTATTACTCTCCTCCCAAACACCCCTAGTCCGCGCATATCCAGGGATCTGTAAGGAGTGGGTGTTTTGTGTGAACCAGACAATGGGAACGAAAACATCTGCAGAGAACTGCTGGCTATGGAAACTACCCACACAGACCCAGCAGGGGGAGCTCCTGAGTATAAAACGGCAGGCTTCAGACATTTTTTCCTTTCCCAGTACGGGCTACGTCTGTCTATTCCGCAGTGAACATGATCGGAATAAGATATTTCTCTCTCTGGATAATGGTGCAAGTGTGACCCTGTGTGAAGACACAGAGATAGATGGGAATATCTTCTAGCCCCTAAGTCCAGGACCTCACAGCCTCTGCCTCCACGATGCTTTCTCAGCCACTGCCATTGCCTGGCTGCAGGAAAATGGGCTGCTTTGCCCAGCCCCAGTCTTTGGGGAAAAGCAATGACTCAGGAGGTAGCCTCTCCAAGAAGGAGGTGACTCCTCCGCTGATGCTAAAACAAAAAGCCAGGAAAGGTACATACTAAAATTTTAACGGTAGATTTTCCTTCTTTCTGTTAATCTGAATGTTGTAGTGTTACCACAACACAAATGTATTATTGAAGTATAAGGACCATGGGCTTCTCACCTACAATCAGGACAGCAAATACCACCTCTTCACCTAGACCAGATATGACACTGACCCTCCCCCCAGCCCAATACACACCTTCAGGGCTATCCTGGGTGATTATTTCACTCCCTTCCCTTAATTTAAATGTTGGGGTGTTGGGAAAGCTTGACACATGACTTCTCTGGATCTACATTCACCTAGAGATAGTCTTGCATCATCTCCGACCTCTCCTCAGGGATGACAGGGGTCAAGGGACATTTATACTGATTGTAAAATACGGCACACAAGTCCCTGGGGTGGGGGGACAAGATGGATTCCCAGATCTGCTTGTGCTACAGAAAATTACAGCAAGTCCATTTGAAAGACAAAGGTGGCAGTTTGTGTGATTCATTTTAGAGAATCTGGAAGCCCCAGAGATTTTCCAGCAGACAAATGTCTGCTAATAAGTACAGCCGCAGCTGAGGAGTGGGGCAAGGACCACAATGAAGGTCTGTGAGGTTTTCCTGGAGACCTGGGAGTGATCTCTTCAAACCACAGAATAAACATTGATGATAAGGGGACATCGGAGCTCATCTAGTCCAAGCCCAGGGAGGACAGAAGATTCACCCAACATGACAGTGAATCAGGTGCCATGATGGGATTAGAACAAGGATCCATGTTTATCATCATTTTGATACTTTTGTTTCCAACACAAATTAATTTCACTACTGACAGTTCATAAAAAGCTAGATGTTGCCTCATTTCCCTGGAGGACTTTGTGGAGATGGGAGGGGTGGCTCTAAGACAGGAGAAATAAATGGTCTGAGGGGGTGTTTTGCTCTAGCACAGTGCAGTGGCTTGGGATCCAATAGGATGCTGTATTCGTACCCAATTCCAAATAAGCTAACCCAATCAAGAAAGAAAGAACGTTTTACCTGTGAAAGACCATCTTTGCACAGTGGACACTTCGCATTGTGATCTAGGCATCTTTCAAGGCATTTTAAGCAAAAGGTGTGTCCACAAGGTGTTGTGACTGGCTCATAGAATAATCTGAAATTTAGGAATCGGAATGCAAGAAAACTGCAATCAGACCAAACATGAAAGACAGAGCTATTCAGTGTTCAGGTTTTATAGTATTATTTGGGAAATTCTATGTGCGGGGGTAGGAGGGGGTTCTCTTTTTCCTTTTTTTTAGAAAAAAAACCCTGCTGTTGTTGCACTTCAGAAAAGCATTTGCTTTTTATTTCTGAGCTGGATTTAAATGCATTAAATTATGCATTTATTAAAATTTAGGACATAGCTAGATCATTTTGTAACATTAGTTCTAGTCAGTCTCTTCCAGGGCATCCACATTTTTTTCCCTGTCAGGTCCTAGAAAAATGAAGACGAATGCCCAGAGTGTCTTGAATAGATTCCATTCTAAAATACTTAGTCAACCTGTTTACCTGAATATATGTAAACACATAGATAAACAAACACACACTCCCAGATTTAAGCACTTTATATCATACTACAGTGGAAAAAGACTAGGCTTATTTGCTAACCTTATTCCATTTTTCACCTAAGCAATGTTTACAGCCTGAAGGATCTCAAAATTGCACCTGTAACAAACATAACTGCCTTTTATATGGATGGATCATTTTCCTAGGGACAACACAGTAATATTATTAATGTGCTTACTGATGGATAGACAGACAGACACATACATATATACATGTGTATGTATACACATACTTTAATTAGATCCTATTTTAATTGTTTTGCAGGAGCTATTTTTTCAAAGCAATCTGAGGATCTTTTAAAAAGCTGTTCTGTACATTCAGAGATTCATGGATTTATTTTGCTTAAAGAAAGGCTCACCTGCAGCAGGACCATTGGATGGGGGCAGCTGAAGATGATGCTTCAGAAGCGGAGCTCGCACCCACCAAGAGGACAGAAAGAAGGGAAAGACGCCTGACCAGCCTGTTTTGACCTCACAAGAGTGTTCAGTTGAGAGGAAGAGGCTGCAGGCTGCACAGCCCCCTCGTGCGGCCAGGAGGTGCACCAGCAGCCTGGCCCACACAGCCAGGCTGAACAGAAGAATCAAAAACGTCAGAGCTGGAAAGTACTTGAGAAAAAAATCGAACCCACCAATCAGAATGAAACTGAGATCCAGAGGGGATGAAGTGGCTGAGCTAAGAGTACACAGCCAACTGTTGGCAGATGAAATGGAAAAAGAAAAGGTACACGACTTCCCCTTCCAGTAGTGTGCCTTTTCTGTTAGAACAATGATTCTCAGCCACTGCTGTGTGTGAGAACCACGTGTGTTGCTTTTTCTTTAAATAGCTTTATAGATGTATTATTGACATGCAATAAACTGCACATACTTTAAGTGTACAATTTGATAAGTTTTGACACATGTACACGTCTATGAAACCACTTCCACAACCAAGATAATGAACACACTTGTCACCCCCAAATGTCTCCTTGTGCCCCTGAGTAAACCCTCCCTCTTGCTCCTCCCCAGACCACCCCCCTCCCACCATCACCTGGGGAACTTTAAAAAACTACAGGGGCCCAGGATCGCACCTACAGAGATGCAGATCAGTTGGTCCAGGGTAAGGGCCAGGCATCAGGACTTTTAAAGCTCCTGGGGTGGTTTTAATGTGTAGCCAGGGTTGGGAATCACTGTATTACACAATCCTACTAACCTCTGCGTAGGCGAATCTACTCTATTGGTCTCCAAACCTAATTATCAGAGTCCCAGGTGGAACTTTAAAAACGCAGACGTGGCAAAGTCTCACTGGATAAAGTTTACAATTCAGGAGGTCAAGGGGAGGAGCAGAGATTTGATATTTTTAACAAGCCAATCAAGGTCTGGACTAGGAGAGAGATTTTTCATATATTTACTGTTTTCTACTTTTTAAATGTTATCAACCTGTTTAAAAAGCAGTTAATCTGTTTAACCAAGTTAATAAATTTTAGTTACTAAATTGGCCAAAAAGTAAAATTAATTTTCAAAAAACCTCTTTGATGAAGGTCCTAACCAGTGTACTAAGGCAAGGAGAAAAAAAGTCTGAGGACTTAAACGGGAAAAAACAAATCTGTTGTTTTTCACAAATGGTATGATGATGAACTTAGAAAATCTAAAAGAATCTATAGAATGATTATTAGAATTAATGAGAATTGATAGAATTAGCAAGGAAGCTAGAGAAATACACACACACACACACACACACACCATTCAATTGTAGCTCTATATACCAGCAACAAGCATGAGAGAATACATTTTTGAAAAGATGACATTTACAATTGCTTTTGAGTGCCCGGGAATAAACCTAACAAAAGTTTACGAGACCTCTATTGAAAGAAACTGTAAACATTTCATTGAAAGAAAGTAAAGAAGACCTAACTAAGTCCCAATAAAAACCCCAATGGGTTATTTTACTTGTTTGTTTTTGTGGAACTTGGCAAGTTGATTTCTAAACTTTATAAGGCAAGGCAAAGGGCCAAGAAGAGCTGAGACACTTTTGAATAGCAGCAATGTAGGAGGACATGCTCTACCAGACATCAGAACTTATTATAAAGCAGTAGTGATTAAAACAGAGTAAGACTAGCACAAGGACAAATAGATCCGTGGAATAGAAAAGAAAGCCCAGAAATAGACTGAGACCCAGATTCTTGATTTATGACAAGTGTGGCACTTCAAAGCAGAGGGAGGATTTTCAATACATAAATAGCATTCTCAATAATGCCATCTGGGATAGTTGGCTACCCATAGGGGGCAAAGAAGTTGGACTGCCTCTCACACAAAAAGCAATTCCATGTGGGCTACAAAGATAAATGTGAAAGGCAAACAGTACAGCTTCTAGAAGACAAGACAGAACATCTTTCTGACCTCAGGGGGGAAAAAAAAGATTTCTTAAACAGGACACACACACACAAAAGCTAACTGTAAATGAAAAGATTGGTCATTGTTACTGCATTAAACTTAAGAACTTGTTAGCGCGTCGAAAGGTGCCATTAAGAGAGCAAAAAGGCAAGCCAGAGCTGGAGAAGATATCTGCAGCACACGTGACTAACAAAGGACTTGTATGTAGAACATACATAGAGCTCCTAAAGTCAGTAAGAAAAAGAGAGATAATCCAATCAAAAATGGGCAAAGAGTTATATACGCACCAGCAGACATAAAAACTGTTCACAGTAACGTTGTCCATAATAGCTCTAAACTAGAAACAGCCCAAATATCCATCTAGAATATAACTGATTTTGGTTGATTCATACAATGGGACACTATACACTAATGAAAATGAACAAACTTCACCTACATGGAATAACATGGATAAATCTTCATCCTGAGGAAAAGAAGCCACAAAAAAAGAATCCGTTCTGGATAATTCAACTTATATAAAGTTTTTTTAAAAATAGGAAAAATGAAATTACACTGTTTAGAGATACATACAAGGGTGTCAACATAGTGGTTTCAGGGGCAGTGGGGGGGCGTGATTTGGAAGGGGCACACGGGCAGCTTCTGGAGTCCTGGCAATGTTTTATTTCTTGGGCTGAGAGGGGTTCCATGAGTATCCTCTTTACAATATTTTGTTAAGAGAATATATTCATATTTTTACATACTTTCCCACTGTGTCTATTTCACAATTTAAAGTGTTTTTCAAAATTGAGATTTGCAGGCTGATTTTGGGAACTACTGCTGTGATCTAACTACTAGAAGCAGCCAAACCAGATGATCTCATTTCCTCAGTGATCTGAGACCTATGAATCTGAATGCTTTTTATACATTATTTGACGACGCTAATTATGAAGACTGATTGATGAATCTGTATCTGCAAAACTATTTTTCTTGAGAATTTCAAGCCTTTTGTTCATTAAAGAATGTAATCCACATACAAATAATAATGATATAGCTGGCCAATTAATCGCAATAAATACTGACAATTAATGAGCAGATGAATGAAACAGACACAAAAGGATACAGCAACTCTTAGCAAGAGCTATGATTAAAATGCTCCTGATCCGAGTGGTCACAAACAAGAATGCTGCCACAGATGCTGCATAATTATTGCTTTGAAATAATTCAAGGTTCAGATGCTTAGAATACATCATCTTTCAATACTCAACCCACTTCTATATTCAGGCTGACTGAGTACAGTGACTGGGGACAGATGGAATGTATTTCTCTTGCTATCCTGGCTGTGCACAATACTGTTTTTCATATAAATTAACTTTATACAGTCATAGGCAATAATTTGACTAGCTCCATTTTACTATTGAGGAAATTAAGACTCAGACAAGTTAAAGAACTTGCGCAAGGTCACATAGCTAGCTAATAAGTAGCAGGGCTTGGGACGTGGAGTCACACGTGAGTCACAAGCCCATCTTCCTTCTCCACTGCATGACACAGCCACGACACGACACATGACTGTGCGCTCATCTCTACCTAGAACACATACCATCCATGTACATGTAGATGCACACACTCACACACACACCCTTTTCTCTCTCCCTCTCTGTCTCTCTCCCTTCCTTCTCCCCACTGCCAGAGAGAGAGGTCGCGCTTGAGAGAGAGAGAGGGAAACTCTCTCTATATAGATAGAGCTAGAAATAGATATATACTCAAATCCCTCTCCCTTTTATTTACCAGTTTAGGTAATGATTTCGGAAAACACTTCAGGGGGGCATTTATAAGTCAGAGTAGGGCCAGATTTTCTCACAAGAAAGCATTTTACATTGTCACAGTGATGGAGTAAACAATAGTAATAATAAATGCTTTCAGTTAGATGTCAGCCCGGATAAAATGTTTGGCTTGTCTGGAAATAGCTATCTTTTCCCACCAGTTACATCCTTGTATTGTGCTCTTTTGCTGCTATCAAATGAGAGCAAAGAGGGAATGAGGAGGAGGGAGGGGACAGGGGGAGGGAGGGGGAGAGAGAGAGAGAGAGAGAGAGAGAGAGACAGAAAGTGAACTGACTCCTTAACATCCAGCTACTTGAGCAGCTACAACTAGGTTAAATATAAAGCTTTTCATTTCAATTGACAAAGAGGTCACTGGGCCATTAGGTAACTGGTTCAAATATCAAACATTCCTGCTCCACATCTCAAAATATCCTTGTCACCCCAGAAGTGCTGCTTCACAGCAGCCCCAGAGGTGGCCCCCAGGGCTAGGATATCTGGAGCAGGTAAATCCCAAGGGAGGATCTGCAGTCACTAAAGACTGAGGGGCAGAGAGTGACTTCCCTCAGCGGAGCTCTCCCCGTCCAGCAAGGGAAACTCGGAATGGAGACTGGAAAGTTTCTCATTAGCTCGCCCTCCAACTGCTGTTCCATTCACTCTCTCCACCATTTTCCCTGAGGAATTTATAAGCCGCTCCCGATTTTCCCTCTAGAATCAGAACAAATAAATTCACACTCTAACTTGTCTTCTACCAATGCAGCACCACGGCACTGGATTTCATTCTAGAAACCTGCACAGGAGGTACAAATGTCTATAGTTTCATGACCTGGCAGATTGTTTGAAAATATCTACCCTTAAACCCTCTCCACCAAAGACACATGAGGGTCATAACAGAACGTAATAATAATCCTAATAACAACTTAAAAAAGAAAAACACTGAAGAGAGGTAGAAACAGGAGCTTTTCCAAGACTGCAATAATTCAAGCTAAAGCATATATTTGAAATGGCCTCTGTCAACATGTGATTTCTGACTTGGAGACAAGCCCTGTTGGAAGGGGAACTACATGCTTTTGAACTAGGGCTACAGTTTTAAGAGCCTTGCGATCAGAAACGTTCTCTAGACTTGGCAGGCTTCTTTTCACCGTAAAGCAGCTAGAGGCCCACCCACCCCACCCCAGGCCCCGGTAACCTACCAGCCCATACAATAGCTTCTCCAGGCAAAGATGGGTTTTTGCTTTGAAGTCTCATTTAGAACAGAGCGGCAGGATAAGGGAAATAATGGCTTTTAAACTCAGAGCGAGCCAACTAGAAGGGGGTCTTATCCTCTTGGTGTTTATTTCTTGGACCAAATTTCTAACCTTTCTCTGAAGCTCCCTGTTGAGAGCAGGGACAAACAAGATGAAAGGGAGAAAGCAGAGGAAAGGGAACAAAAGAACTTCAACCTCAGGATTCTTAGCCCTCAGGGAAAACACAAACAGGATGAGTCTGCGTGTTTGATTTTGCGTCCCCGGGATGCCGGCAGGAGTGTTAAGGAGGGTAAGTACACCAAAGACCCAGGCTTTCTGAGTGAGCTGAATCAAGTCTATCAAAGTCTGACCTCTGAAGGACCATGGCTCACATCACAGACTGAGAGCCACAAAGGCGTTATTACCTGTGGAGGCCCATTTGTCTGCTTGGAAGCAGAGTTTGTCTATCATCTCACAACTTGGCTCTGGCACGACCCACCTGCTACGTTATTGTGAGGGGGAGGGGAACTGGTTATACAGCCCATCCTACCCTCGCCCACTCCACCTCAACTCAGACAGTATATGGAAGGCTTTCTTCCAGTGCTGCTAACAGTCTTTATCGAGTCTGTCTGAGCTTCTGAGCAAATCTGACAACTCTAATTTTTTTTAAGAGAGAGAAAAAGTATGTGTTCGGGCAATGGCTACCTTACTCATTTTTATTCAGAGGACAAGAAAAGTCATTCCGAGTACAAATGCCTGGGATTGACATGGAAGGCATATGTGCTTGTAAAGGGCAAGAAAACCTCTGAGGAGCCTCCGTTGGCTGGATCCATCTGTGTGGTGGACCGAAAGATTTTTCCTGACATCTCTTCTCTTGGTTCAACCATCTTCACAACTTTTGTGCAAATATCTCAGCCTCCTTTTAAAGCTCTCTTGGGGGGAAAAAAGGCACATTTGAGAATCTACTGAAAGCTGTGGACCTTGTCCTGGAAAACTCACACACACACACACACACACACACACACACACACACACTTCTACATATAACTTCACGGAATTCTTAGATCTATTAGAATCCATAGATAGAACCCCCTCAGGGGCCCATGGACCTAAAGTTAAAGAACCTCTGGTCTAGGAAAAGAAGTTAACATTTATTGAGTACTTACTATATGTCAGGCACTATTCTAAGTGTCTTAAATAGATTTTCTCAATCATAACAACCCCATAGAACAGGTACTAGTGTTCTCTATTTTACTCATGAGAAAACAGTGGCAGAGAAAGTCACTTGCTCCAGGTCAAACAGCCAGTAAGTGGCAGAGCCTGGGTTGAAACCCAGGCACCCTGGCTTTGGAGCAGCACCTCTTAGCCGCAAAGCCACAGCTGTGAAATGAAACAAGTGAAAGTAATTTCTTTGCACAGACCACGGCTGTAGCAGTTTCCTTTTTGTGTCTGTTGGAGGGTGGGCAGGCATGTGGATAATTTGTGTGTCCAGAGGTCTGAGAAAGCAGAGATGATGTGGCAGTGAGTGGAGGAGAGACGCTTGGCCAAGTGGTACATGCCCACTACTGACTACTGTGCAGGGCCCAGAACAAAAACTAGTCAGGCCCTCTCTTGGCTTCCAAAGAATAGGCCTGTGGTGCTGACACTGGCCCTTGAGCTTTGAGATCTTGATCAAGTAGCCAGTTGAGATTAGTTCCAGGGTCACAAACCGAAACACCTACAAGGTGCCAGGAAAGCAAAGCAAATGTGAGAGGAAGGCTGGTGTAAGGCAGTGGCCATGGGAGGGGGGGCCGTGACCAACTGGAGTGCGTGTCCTGTCTCAAAACATTCACCTTTCACAAGCCCCCAAAGCCCGTGAAGGCCAAACAAAAGACATCCAGCCTGTGGGCCATCAGTCTGTGACCTCTGAGCAGACCGTTTCCTTCCCACTCTCTAGGTATTTCCAAGTCAGGAGCGCGGGGAACGCAGTCGGTAAACAAGGGACACAAGCTAGCCCGTGTGACAGTTAACGGCGTGATTTCCATTTTGTTAGAACCACGCTTTTCCACGCTAACCGACCGAGCAGTAGTTCACTAGCAGACAAGTCCAGACACCAGAGGCGAAGAACACTCCGGCGGTGACAGTACACATCACATACCTCATACAGAGGGAGCATTCAAGGTCAGAGGCGTCAAAAGATGCGAGTGGAACGCTGAGAGCAGGTCTGGCCCCCGGAGCAGCGGGAGGACCTGTGGTTTAGAGCAGAAGTCACAGGTGAACCAACCTCGGTCTCACAAACAGCACTTCTGAGGCAAAGAACCCAATTATCTTGTCAGTCTGCCGCTCTCACCACCTCCCAGAGAACTGATTTAGTGGCCACGTGAGCCACTGAGAATGGGGTACCCTGAAACAGGCGCTCACAGGCTTCCAACAGTCCCATAAAGACACGCGCAAGTCAGGGACTGTCCGGAGCCCTGGGGGCTTCCTTCAAATGCACCAGGCACCTCACTCAACAAGCGGCGGCGGCAGCAACTCCGCGGACTGAGCCAGGCCTTCAGAGCTGACACTGAATCTTGGCACTGCCAGCCGCTCTGGGAAAGGTATCAAGCTGCGGCGGCTGCTTCTCAGATGCCTGCCTACGGGAACACGACTGGGAACGAGCGGCGTGAGGCCTGATCGCGCTGCCCTCACCCTACCCTCCCGGAATGGGGACGGGGTTAGCGAGAGGCTGGCCTGGAAGGAAGTGACACCATCGAGGGCATGAGATGTCAGTACTCGACGCTGTGCTCTCACAGAAACCCCACAGCCACCCCGGAGGCGGCAGAGCTGGGAGCTGGGCCCCATGCAGAGCCGCGGAGCCCTCCCGTGGAGGGTGCGGGACCTCCGTATACTGGTGAGCCGGGCCCTCCTCCGGGCCGCTTGCCCCCCGGGGAGAGTCCGCACCTGGCTTAGACGCTTTCCTAGGCACGTCTGGGTCTTGGGGTTCGGTTTGGAAGCGCTTCCTTTTCTTCTCCTGGCATTTGCCGGTCTTGCTGGAGGCAGCCTGGGGAGAGGCAGCGGCCCCCTCCTCCTCCTCCGCTCCGTCCTGCTCCTCCGGGCCGTCTTGCCGCCTGTCCCCTTTCACCGGCACGAGGTTCATCGGGCTGCCTCTGTGCCCCCTGGCTGCTGCCGCCTCCTGACTAGAACAATGTGGGCGCTCCAGCGTTTCCTGGAAAGAAAGAGCCAAACATCAGGATCTACTCACGACCAACATCGGCCTCTGATGCTTCTCCCCAGGGGCACAGTGAGAAGATACCGCACAGTGCTGACCATCTAGAGGACGTGCAGCTTAACTGATGGGCGGTCATAGGGCACAGGCAGGCCCAGCTGGGGCGGGGCGGGGGAACCTCTGTCTGAGGCAAGGACAGAAAGGCGTGTGGGGAGAGAGTCCTTGGGCCGCGCTGAACTGGAGAATGGCAAGTGCGGTGCCAGGCCCCGCTCCTCTCCAAATCAGTCCCCAGGCACTACCTGAGGGAAAGCAAGGCATGCAGTACAGCGAGGGCACATCCAGCCGCTCAGTACTTCCTCTCACCCTCACTACCATTCCGGGCCATCCTCGAGCCCCACACCCAGCTCCCAAAGAACTTTCGGGAAGGCTCTGGCACAGGTGTGTTCACAGGCCTGCCGAGTGCCCTCACGCTCCAGAGCTATGTGTTATACTGGTCAAACAAACTAGGGGCAAATTAGTCTTTTCACTAGATTTTGGGTGAAAAGTCTGAAAAAGAGACAAGATCATTTGGCAAAACGATCAATAATGTCTCTAGCCTTTTAAAGAATTTTTTTCCAGGAGAAGGATCTAGAAAAAACAAATCCAATGACAAGGTGTTTATGCAGGTTTACCTAGAGAACCCCTCTCTACTCCACATCCACAGCACACGGGTCAAAACACTCATGCTGTTTTCTCCCCTCCAACCCCAACCAAAAAAATTGGTAGATAGATGAAAAATGGGCAGTGCACAGCTGGGAGAAAATGATGAGGTAAGGAGAAAAAGGATGTGGGTTTTCTGAGTCCCTAACCTGGGGAGTTCAGGGTTTTTTCAGCACTATGGCACTGCCGCATCCTTTCCACGAGCCCCAGGCATAGTCTACACGGTACACTGCTTTGCAAGGCAAAGTTTGGGTGGAAACCCAATCCCTGCTCCCCAGCTGGCTCACATGGGAAAGCCAGGGGTGCTATTTTTCTTCATTTCAGATTGAGCTGCCAGTAGAAGTCACTCCAGACACTTTGGTTCAGTGTTAGGGTTCTCAATCTTGTAATAATGATCTCAAACAAGTACTGAAATGCACTAGGGGTGCTTTGATTTCAGGAGATACTCTTAAGTTCTGCCCCCCACCACCCTTTTTTGAGTCAGGTACACCTGCATTTTATTCATTCTCCAGAGCGGGGAAAGAAGCCAGGGAAATGTAAGATTCTCACCTGTCAGAGAATCCAAAAAGCCACAGAGACCCCAGGGCTCACATACAGGGGAGGAACACAGATCACAGATGGAGGGCAGGCAGATGTCCCGAGGTGCCTACATCTTCAGAGCTCAACTCTGCCTTCACGTCTGCCCTTCTGAGCCCCAGCCTCTGCCCACTTGCCCTCCTGCTGGGAAAGCTAGGGCCTGGAGACCATCGTTTTCAAAGACTCAAATACCTGCGACTTCCTAAGTCGCTTCCCTCTCCCTGGCTCCAAATATGTACTGGAAGTCTACTTACGTGTAAGACACGGTGCAGGAATATGAAATTACCTCCCCTTGGGGATCAAATGGAGTTGTCTTTGCACAAGGAACTTAGCTGGTGCTCAAAGACGAGCAGCTTGCACAAACAAAAAGCAGGAAAGGAGGGGCTGTCAGGCCCTCTTCCCAGGCTCCACCCCTAAGCTGATAAAGCCACCCCGACTGAAGGGCTCCAGGGGAAGTGGGGCAGTTCCTTTCTAGTTCTGTCAACTCTCTCTTTCAGCTGGATCTGACCAAGAACTGAAAACTAAACGTAATAAATCATCAACCCCGGGCCCCTGCCTAAAATCCAATTTCATCTTTAAGAAACAGCCTTCTAGCAAAGAATGCAGCCATGAGCGGCTCCATTTCTTCTATCTCAGGAACCGAATGAAGTAGGAGGGTGAGGGCTCACTCCCCACGTTTGCCCACAAAACAGCCAAACGAAGCGTCACGAGCGAACTGGGTGAGTGGAGTTTTACCTGTGACAACTCTGGTAGATTATGGCTGGTGCCTTCAGTAGCCAATGACTCTACGTGTTCCTTTAATCTAGGGTGAGGTGCCAACAGCTTCAGGATATCGGGAGAATGTTCCTGAGAAGCCCCCGGGAGTGATGGTGAAAAGAAACTAAGGAGAAGCTGTGACATAAAACAGAAGACTTCACTACTTAAGTTTCTACAGGTGCTTGGGTGAAGGGCGGGGGGGAGGAAGGGGCAGAGGGCACAGCTTGCGGGGCCAAACTCCAGGGAGGAAGCCTTGGACCAGAGACCCCGACACAGTGGGGTAGGGGTCCTCACTTCAGCGCGTCGGAATTGCCTGGGGAGCTTAGGAAAACTCCAGGTTCTAAGTTCCCATGCCCGGCTCCCCCAGGTCTGAAGTGTGGCCCGAGAATCTGGATTTTTAAAAGGCACTACAGATGCCTTTGTCAGCCTTGCCAGAGGTACAAACCATCACTCCGCTGCTACCATTCCATAGAAATATCTGCAGGGGGATTTCAAAACCTACCTAGGAGGAAAGAGGCAGAGGTGAAGGCAGGAGAGAAGCGTCAGCTGGGGGACCTGGAGTCGTGTCCGCGACACCCCCATGGGTAGAAGGTGACAAATGTCATCGAGGTTCCTCGATATTTCTTCCCACCCTGCCCATTTTGCTCCCTCCTCCATCAGCCCCGGATCATGAATCCCTTCAGCAGTGAAATGCTAGGAAAAGCAGAACCCAACCTTCCTCCCTCTTCTCCTAGTCTCTCCTCCCCGTTTCTGGCCTTCACTTTCCAGAGAATGTCAGGTATCGTCAAGGACTGGGGGCAGGCCGCTTCCAGTCTATGGCTGGCTTCCTTTGCAATTGATAAGCTGGGGGCAGTGGTGCGGGGGCAGGTAGAAGACCCAGAAGGGACCGTGAGTCAAAGATGTGTGGTCGCGTGGACGCTGCGCCATCAGCTGCCCACATCCTTGTTTCAGTTCTCCCCTGTGAAAGTGCCAATTATCAACATACATATGTATCTATCGTATGTAACACAACACAGGAAGGCAGGTCACTCACTTCTAAAACAGATTCACAAGTTTGCCGCTGAGACCCACTAAAGGGCGCTCCACCCCTTGTTCTGGGTAATAGGGTATTAACTGATCAGGAGAATCTGACCGAAACTCTGACCAAACTCTCTCTGGTTTGATTTGCTCTTTTGCTAGCCCCCAGCAGTTCCTTCGTGATGTTCCTTCTGACGCCAGCACTTTCCACATAGCCAAGCCCTGCTCATCTCTCAAGGCTCAGCTCCAGCACTACCTTCCCCTACTCCCCCAGCCTCCCTGATCTCTCCTGTCCTTCTGTGTTCTCGACTACACCATAAGATAGCACCTTACACTACACAGTCTTGTGTTAGCCTCAAATTGCGTTGCAGATATAAGTCTTTCTCTCTAACCAGATGGTCACCTTCTGGAGGGCACGTGACAGATGTCCAGTAAATACCCATCACACTGGATGGAACTGAATTAAGACACTAGCCATCCCAGGGCGCAGGGAGAGGCCTAGGGTTCAGACCCAAAGTCTTCAGCAGATGCCTCTATCTCCTCCCAGCTGTAAGTTGGTAAAGGAGTGAGGTGGGGAGGTACTCACGGTGCCCAGGGCCATAAATACCAGCTTTCAGAGGCTCCTCTTCCACAGGAGCCAAAGTTGGCTCTCAGAAGCCCTCCCGAGTGGCCCACCAGGACCAACCAACCCACTTCTGAAGCAATCTCCCTGGAATTCTCCCAGAAAGAGCACTGGGCAGCCACAGGGCATCCCAAGGTACAAGGATAAAAGGGTAGAGTGTGGTGAGAGGGAAGGAGAGGCAGAGAGGGAACTCGAAGGAAACAAAGCAGAAGTAACAGCAGCACTGACCTCCTTCCTTTAATACCTAAGATCTCAGACTAGGCCTTCTCAGTGGCTTTGGAAAACAAAATTTGGGGTCAACTCTCAGTGAGAATGAGCATGCCACATACGAATGGAAGTCAATTCCACTTCAGTGTCAGCCTTTGAAAGACCCAGATGGGTCAAGAGGGCAGAAAAGAATCTGAGGTAAATACAAACATTAAAAAGAAACCCAGGCCTGTGAGTGGCTAAGGCAGCTAATTAATCCCAAGTGAACCTGGACCATCTGTGTCATATCTTTATCCCTGGAATGGGAACAATCCAGTAAATAAGCACAGCGGAGGGTCCTCAGTGTTCTTAAGTAGCTGCCATGCCTTCGCCACACTCAGTGGAAATTCGCCTCTAAATTCTCACCCTAGCTTCAGAACTCCAGAACGCTCGTCACAGGCAAATGCTTGCTTGTATTGTCCGAAATTTATATTACACTATATAACAAGTGCAAGATTGTAAGGTAGGTCCTTGAGGACGGACACTGCGGCTTATGCCTCTTTGGGTCTCAGAGCTTAGCACAATGTGTTGCCCTGCCCCGTTAAGGCAGCTGTGGAAATGACACTAGGTGGTCTGTAGAATCGGGCTGTAAAGAGAGATCAACCCAAATGACGATACCAGAGCCTCTCAGGCCAACTGGGAAATGGACAAATGAGAATAAAGAAACCACTCACTCCTGAGCCCAACACCTGCCTCTTTTGGCCTTTGCACACTCTGTCCCCAAAAGTCAAGGCTCTTCTAATCACCTCTGTCCATCCATCCCAGACCTGGATAATTCCATTGCTGCTCTCTCCCCAGTCCCAGCAGTGGGTGCTGAGACTCCTGACAAGGCCTCCTGGAAGGCAGGATGGTGGAGCAGCTCACAAGGCAGACTCTGGAAGCAGGTGGGGTTGCGTTTGATTGCTCTTTCACCAATCACTAAGTGTGTGACCTCAGGAAAGTCACCAAGCCTCAGCTTCCCATCTGTCTCATCTGTAACGTGGGGATAAATAATAGTACCTACCCTCATAGGGACATTGTGGAAATTAAATTATATCTTCCCCATAAAGCTCATAGCACAGTGCGGGGTGCATAGGAAACGCTCAATAAATGTTAGCTATTATTATTATTATTATTACTCACACTATGGAGTACAGTTAAGATTTGGGAAAGGGTCCACAGCTTGGAGCAATTCTCTGCCACCAGCGCTCTGACTAACCAGGCCAAAGCAACTTCCCGGAAAAGAAACCTTCCGCGAGAGGCAGAACCTCCAGAGCTCAGCTTCCCCTAGTTCATTGATTTTGCTAAAGATTCCTTTCTGGAGCCTTCAGAAACCACTCCTGTCTATTGCGCCCTTTCTTCATCCACTGCTCTGCCTCACTGTACTGGGACAGAGGCGCCTGGGGAGTGGCGGTGAATAGGGAGTGGGAGAGCAGAGGCCACCACTGATTGCTAGCATCCAACTTCCAGGCCAACTAGCCAGACACCGTGAGAATACATTGCAGAACAGTAAGCAACGAAGTCCACGAACTGAGGATGCTTGAGCCTTCACTAATGTGCCCAGTATTTAAAAACTAACATCCACATTCTCCCAGGACTCAAGGGTTGGAATGACTGTTTGGATTATATTGTAATAGTCCTTGACTTATATTCTGTATGTGTTTTATTTCTAGCAAAGGAGCTGAAGGTTGGAGTTCTGCATATGGCAGGGCAGATGGGACCCAACATCCCTTCTGAGGAGCTGGCTGCCCTGTGTGAGGGGGTGAAGCTGTGACTCAGCCCAAGAAAAGCTCTACAACTGCAGGCAGCCTCACACCCAGGGCCTCTTGCCAACAGCCAGCATCTCCTCAGTGGGCCTCCATCCCCATGTTAACTTATTTGGTTTTATTTTGTTTTGTTTGTTTCCCACTGACAACCCAAACCCCGAGTCAAAGAAGCAAGAACATTCCTCACCAGCTCCTACAGAAATGCAGGAACTGCTCAGTCTGATTGTACATGCCAAAAGGATGGTGCTTCCGGGCCATCAATTGGCACTTGTGTCTCGCTCCTGTCCCCTTGACCCAGGGAGCCACCCACTCAGGACCCCCAATCCCAGGAAGGGCAGCTCCCTCACTCCCCCCACCCGGAGAAGACAAGAGGGATGGGGGCCCACTGGGCAGCTGGACCTGACGTCATCTCAACTCACCCTTTGGGCTTCAGCTCTTGCTCTTTTGTTCTTTCCATCGAGGGACACACAGTATAGAAACTCCCTTAGTGCTTCCTCCACCTTGCCCAGGGTGGCTAAGGCTTGCGCTTTTCTGAAGTGTGCCTGGAAGAAAACATGAGCATTCAATCCCATTCTTATCCACCTCTTGATGCTGCTATCATTCATAACACCAGCTAACTGCTTCATGGGTTTTCACTGTCATGTGAAGGGTTTTAAAAGGACTATCTTATCTATAGCCCTACTAGGTAGGCAACTGTTCTGAAGCCCATTTTCAAGGAGATAAAACTGAGACCCAGAGAAATGACTCGCCCAAAATAACCCGGGTGGGAAATTGCGGAATCAGGTTTTGAGCCTGGGAGTGACTGATAGCGAAGCCCAAATTCTCAACCACTGTGCCATACTACCTCCCCCGCAACTCCGCCTCCCCCTCTCCTGGCCCCACCATTGTATTGGAGGAGGTACCAAATGTAGCAAGAGCCCCCATACTAACCAGGTTTCAGGACCTGCCTGGATGGGCCTTCCTGGTAACTGGTCTGTCAAGCAGAGACCTAGTCCACGTTGCCGGCTGAGTGACCACCTACAGTCACTGATCATTTATCAGAAGAGGCCCAAGTGAGCCAAGGCACGTGATAACTCCAAGACCTCGAAGGTAGCTAGTAGCAAAGCTGGAACTAGAACTGTGTCCCCCACCCCCCGCAAAGCAGACCGCCCCTTTGGAGGGCTAACCAGGGCCTGCGCAAACGCTTTGGCTCCGGTGGGCTCAGCTCACATCTGCTCCCTCGCCACATCTTGAAATAGTATAAGAAGTTTTAGGGCTCCTCAGGGTCCAAGCCCAACTGCCCTGGGAGAGAAACCCTAAGGGGTAGGAGAGGAGCATCCTGGGGAAGAGGGAGGAAAAAGAAGACAGGTGGGAAGAGGGTTGCCTTCTCTCCGTGCCTTAGGACAGGTGCTCCTGGCAGCTTGGCTTCGAGGCTGCCCCTCAGGGGCCTGCTCCCCACTCCCTCACCTCCACGGCTGACCCCGAGTGTAACTTAGTGAAGGAAACAATCCAGGTTGCAGCTGCTGGGCGCTCTAATATGCGGGGCCTCCCCTTCCGACACACCTCTACAGGCCGCGGTGCCCTCCGGCTCGGGCCTGGCTACAGGGGCCAGCCGGGATCTGCCTTCTTGAGCAGTGGCCCCTGCTCCAAGCCTCTTGGGGGCCTCCCCCAGAACTCCCCCTCCTTCTGGAGCCGGATGCATGGCTTGTTGCATCTTCCCAGCAGTGCTCCAGGGGCCCTCAGGAGAAAGGCTTGTGTGACATTTCAGGGCGGCTAGAGGGGATAAATGCTGGGAGCCTGGAGAGGCTTTTGGGATCTGACCAATCATACCAAGAAGCAACCCATATATACTCCCCCTGCTCAGGGCAGCCAGCTCACCCTACTGGGAGCTGTACCGCCTGCAGGAGAGTTTGAGAAGCACCGAGCCCTGGCTGGGTGGCTGGAATAGGGCTGCACGCGGTGAACTCCTCCCATAGGGGCGTTTCATATAGAAATGGTGGGAAATATGCAAATCGGGGTGTGAGGTGGCTCTGAATCAGAAGCCTCGGTTCAAGTCTTCTCTCAACCCCCAAGTCAGTAGAGTTCTCTCGTCACTGCCTCTCTGCTTACCCCAGCGCTTTGGGGAAATGAACTCCTGTTTAATATTTCCACCAACTCTTCCTTCACAGGGGAAGTCACTTTTCCTGTTTCATCCAAAATGGTCCACTGCTTACTCAGCCTTGTCTCCCACTGCACTGTGGAGGCCCCAGCCCTTAGGGGGCCTAAGCAGAAAGAGCAGAAAGAGTTGCAAGAGAAGTCCTCTTACGCCCAGGCAGCTCACTGGCCTGCGCCACTACAAGGCCTGAAATGCTCCCACTGAAGCTCCGGTGGGTTAAGGCTTTGGTGACTTTGAATAAACTGTAATTGTGCTCCTTGGGAAAGAGTATATACTAATCCATCATCACTCATGAAAACCTTCTCATGAAAGAACATACGAGATTCACTCTGACATTAATGGCCCAGTATGCAGCTCCACAATGTTTTATCTGAAGTTCCCAGATCCAGAAAACAGTCTGATAATCCAATATTTTCATAAGCTTGACATCAAAATCATTAGGTGGCAAAACCTGACCTAAGATGATATGTGTTACAGTCTTTGTCCCACTTAGTGTGTATTTTCATGTAATATCCTGCAGAAATAGTGTGTGTGACTGTAGGGTGCTGTCCAGAGCTAATACCTGGTCTTTGTGAGATTGGAAACATTCTGGATTCTGAACCTATCTGGCCCCACGGGATTCAGATAAGGGATCACAGCCTTGGATGAGCTGGGGTTGTGTAGAGAGAGGACTACACCAAGAGCCAGCGTTACAGCTCACAGAATGGTCTCTTGGCCACGCTCACCTGTAACCCTCACTGCATCCCTGTGAGGCGATCAGGGCACACAGCAAGATCTTCGTTTTGCAAACTAGGACATTTAGGGTTCAGAGAGTGAAGCGACTTCCCCATGGTCACTTAGCTTGCAGGTAGTAGAGCCCAGGCTCAAATCTAATCTTCTAAACAAAATATTGAAATGTGGCTGAGGGCCAGTCCTGAGGCCTGACAGGGATGCAGAAAGTGACACTTTGCACCCTGGCATCTTGAGAGATGCTGAACCTGTCTTTCTCCCCACCCTTCCATGTGACCTACATGTTTAGGGAACCGGCAGGCTGACTGACTACATTAAGGACTTCAGATGGCAGAACGAGCCAGCAATACTTCTCTCTCCCTCCTCTTTCTACTGTCCTGGGAAAAGAATGATGCTGATGATGGCGGACACATACAACGCTATGTGCCAGGCATTGTTCTAAGTATCTGCATGCATTAGCTCATGTAATCCTCACAACAAACCCTGTGAAGTAGATGCTTTGAATATCCTCATTTTATAGATGAGGAGATGAGGTACAGGGAGGTTAGGTAATTTGCCAAGGCCGCACAGCTAGTGAAAGTAGCAGAGCTGGGACATAAACTCAGGCAGTCTGGCTCCCAAGTCCATGCTCTAGAGTGTCACAAGGCCCAGGCTGCTCTGCGGGTCATCAGTGGAAGATCAGCTCCCTTGCAGATCCCTAAGTCACCCTTTGTCAAGGGACACCCCCCCCCCCCCGCCAGCTCCCTTGAAGAGCCTTCTCCCTGCTCTGAGTGAGGGAGGCAGTCCTTCCTGCCAGTTCCTGTCTGCAGTACAATTCCTTCCCATCCCTCCCATCCCACACTCACCTTAAACCCCATGGGGCGGAGCTTACATGCTATTTCTGCATCGTGCAGTGCATCCTCATGAGACTCCAAGGTGAAATAAATTTGAGACCGGTTGCTGTAAAGCAAGTGGTCATTTGGAGCTGCCAAAATGAGAAAAAACAAACAAACAACAACAAAGAAACCTTGAGCAAAATGGCAAGTTATCTAGGACTTTTCTACTAGGGACCCAAAGGGGTAAGCTCGATCTCCAGCCCTAATATTGCCCTGCCTACCACACCCCCCAACCACTCTGGGTCTGAGCTTCCCCACCTGTAAAGAAGTCATTTCTCCCCTTCTCTCAAGCAGTTCCTTAGAGGGCCTGTGGTGTCACTGGTGCATTAGCAACTTTGACATACAGGAAACTCTGGCACCCTGCTTCATGGCCGTGGCTAGCAACTGGCAGCCTGGCTTCTGGGTGAGGTACTGCCCACAAGGAAACAGGCCAGGGAGGAAGGAGAAGGGATGGCCAGATGTGACCCCCATCCTTGCCACCAGGAAGACAAGTCCAAGTTAGTCTCCCGGTGATATCAGCGACATCTCTGTCTACAAACCCCAGCACACATGAAGTTCTTCTGAAGAAAATAGAAATGCGTCTGCAAGCCTCCATCCTCTCATTACAGATGGGCAGATGTGAATGGACAAGGCTTCTGGGAATAAAGTGAGGTTGGCTCTCACCAACACTCTGAACCACTAGATGCCAGGGCTGGAAAGGCCTTTAGAGATCATCTGGCTCAATCAACCCATTCTTCAAGGAAAATCAAGCCCAGAGAGGGGAAGGCATCTGCTCAAAGTCTAGCTAGTTGGCCAGACTCATTGCTAACTTGCCAGCCTCTGAATCTGGGGTGGGAGACAGGTTCCTTTTTTTCCGAAGGGGAGTGTAGTACTTCGAATGGTAAGGAAGAGAGACTGGCCATCTTCCAGCACAAAGATACTCTTTGTTGGGGAGGTCCCTTTCCTCTTAGAAGGGTGAAGAGGTCTTGACATTTTTCACCCTGACTCCTCTGGTGGTGCAAGGAAGAACCCCCAGGGAAAAGTGGTGACAACAACAAAGGGGGAGGAGAAGGAGGGCAGGAAGGGGCTTTCCGGGCCCTTACGGGTCCGCTGAAAGGAATGGAACCTCCCTTGGAGACCTGGGCTTAAGCGGCGCCACCTGTCTACTTCATACTGCCCTGCTCTTCCCCAGGGACTGGGCTCCAGCTTCTGCTGCGGGAACAGGCTTTGCTGGGGTTTTCCCCCCCAGGGGTGTGCAGAGGGTTCGCCTGGGTGCCAATTACTTGCTCTTAAGATATCAGTCAAGAGTTTGCAGTCTCCTCCGTCCCTTTCCTTGCAGCACACACTGTGCTTTGCTTGGGCACACGGGGTCTCGTTCCTCCCCCTCCCCCATTACCTGTTGCAAGCTCGGGTGGAGATTCAACACGTGGAGACGCCAGCCCACCCCCTCCTCCACCCATCCGAGTGGGGCTCAGGGCACCCTGGGATCCCAGAGCCCTGTCTGTCCAGCCCTGTCGCCTCCTCCCCGGCACGCTTCGCCAGACACCGCGCCCCGCCGCCGAGCTCCTGGCAGCCGGCCAGAGCTGGGCAATACCCGCGGCTCGGCGGCCACTTCCTGGGTCCAGACGCGGGGGGTCGGGGAGGGGGAGAGTCGTTCCCTGAGGGAACTCGGGCGCCCTAGTGCGGCCCGGGGCGCGGGACTGCCCACATCGCCCTTGAGGCCGCAAAGACCACCCATCCCTCCTCAGGCGGCACGGGAAAGCGGGACAGAGGCGGGCCCCTTGGCAGCCAGCCCACGGTCCCCGGGGATCCCCGAGCCGTCGCCTGGCCGGTCGCCCTCTGGGCTGTCGGGCTGGTGTTCAAGGCGAGAGCGCAGGCTGCGGGCGGTCGGGCGCATCTATTTCAGCCGAGGATCGTGTGATAGGAAGCGGTGACAATGAGTCACAGGGCGACGGGGCGCGAGCGCTCCCCCCACCCCGCCCGCACACGCTCGCGGGATGGTTTCCGAGGCGAGCGTGGCCCACTTCAGCTACCTCAGCCGTTACACAATCCCGCCCGCCCGCGCGGAGGAGGGGCCGCCCGGCCCGGGCCGCTCGCGGCCCTTATGCAACCAGTGCTCTCCTGACCTAATTCCACGCCGGACCCACCCCACCGGGAGCCGCGGCCCCGGAAGGGACAACTCCCGGCAGCCACGGCGGCCCCAGGCCGTGAGGGAGCGGCAGACGCAGGCGCCGACCGAACATCCCAGGCTGGCGGGAGCCCAGAGGCCCCGGCGCGCGAGTGGGAAGGGTGCGAAGTTCCCCTGCTGGCCCGAAAGCTACGGGCAGGTGTTAAGAGGGGCCCGGGCGCGCAGAGACAGAAGGAGAAGGCGAGCCCGAGAAACAGACGGTGACACCGAGCAAGAGCCAGAGTGACAAAGATACGGAAAGAAAGAAAAAGACGGAGAAACAGAGCGACACAAACAGAAGCAGGGGCTGAGACACGCAGAAACACACAAGCTAACAGGAGACACAGAAAAAGACAAAGAGCAGAGAGATAGACAGAGACCCAGAGAAAGGGCGATGAACCAGTAGAGACAGAGAAGAATTCGGAGACGGAACTCCAGAGCCCCCCTCCCCCACTCCGGTCGCGGTCCATCCGAAGGTCCGCGCGCCCTCCTCCGCCCGGGTCCACCCCGCAGCTCCCCGCCGGGCTCGTGCCCCCGCCCGCCCCGGCCCCGGCGACACGGTGGGCTCACCTAGCCTAACTGCCTCGTTGTACTTGAGCAGCGCCGCCTCCACCTGGTGCTCGCGGTACAGCCGGTTGCCCTCGTGCCGGAGTTGCGACGCCCTTGCCGGGCCCGGGAACAACTTGCCGAGGAGGCCGCTGAGCACCACGTTGACCCGCAGCGGCGGCGGCGCCTGCTGCCCAGCCGGCCGGGCCCCGCGCGCCCGCCCGGCGGCCACCATCAAAGCGGAGAGTTTGACCCCGCACAGCGCACAGCGCCGGTCGGCTGCCCGCCCGCGTTCCAGGCACAGTTTACAAAAGGTGTGTCCGCAGGACAAGGACACGGGATCTGAGAGAAATCCATGGCACTTCCGGCACTTGAAGCCGTCCCACACCTCGGTGGCCTCGGCGGCCGTCGCCGCCCCTGCCTCTTCCGCCGCCAGCGCGCAGCTCGCCCCGCGGCTCCCGTCCGGGGGCTCCGGCGCCGGCTCCTCGCCTTGAGGGACTTTCTCGGCCAGGCAGCGCACCAGCTGCTCCAGCTGCTCGGCCACCAGCTGCTGCCGCTCCGAGAGCTGTCGGTACACCTCGAGGGCTTCCCGGAGGCGCCCCCCAGACGCCAGGGCGTCGGCCTGCGTGAGCAGGACTTTGCACTCCGGCGTCGAGGCCCTCGGAAGCCGTTCCTGCGGCGGCGGCCGAGTCGGTAGAGGTGCGGGGCCTTCTGTAGCCGCCTCTGGGTGGGGGTCCGTGTCTCCGCGGGCCGGTGATGCCGCCGGCTCCGCCAGCTCTAAGTTGTTGCTGCAGAGCTCGGCGGGCAAGCTCAGCATCTGTTCAGTCTGAAATGAAGCCATAGGGAGAGGGACATGCGTGGGGAAGAGGCGTCTAGGGGCCGGGGACGCGGAGCAGGGAGCGGCGGCTGGAGGGAATCGTGGCTGCCACGGCCGCCGCTCTGCCGCTCGCCGGTGCCTGCACTGCCTCCGCGAGCTCCATGCCGGCCGCCCCACGCCGCCTAATAACTGTCTTGTCTCAGCAAAGTGTTATATAAAACGACACCACGTGATGCGCCGCCACGCCGCTCATTGGCCGGCGGCGGGGCGATTGTTACAAAACCAGACAGTTTTGTAACAGTGTTGCGCTTGCTTCTTTGGGCTTAGCTTTTCTTGGCTTTTTGCGGTTGTTTGTGTTTACACTCTGCCTTAGTTCCCCCTCGCAATGTGGTTCCTTTCCGGAAGACGGGGAGGGAAAGAAAAAACCCAGCGTCTTCTCCTGGGCTTCTCCGTCTCCAAACCCTACCCCATCCCACCTCCAAACCCGTCAGCAAACAGGTCCCCTCTTCCAGCCGCTCGCTAGCGGTCCCCTCTCCCCTCGAGAGGCCGGTACCTCGAGGCGCGCAGTCCGCCAGGTCTTTGGGGACGCCGGAGGCTTGCCCTCCCAGGGGCGACGGCGGCTGTGTGCGAAGGGAAGCGGGTTGGGAGGGTCCCCGGGCAGCCCCCCACCCGGGTCCCGGCCCCGGCTCCTCACACCCGGGGTCCCTGGCCACCTTCCCCATGGAGTCCCCCAAAGGTAGTGAGTGCGGTTATCCGAGGGCGCTTGATCTCCTGCGCCGGGAGCGACTCGGAGCAGCGGGCCCGGCGGGCTCAGCAGTTTGGCGGCGCTCGCTGAGCGGAGAGGGACGTGCGGAGAAGATGCGCTCGCCGGCTAGCGCCCGGAGGAGGCCCCCCGCGCGCCCCGCTTCCTCACCTCTGTCTCCTCCAACGCTGGAACCTGCGCTGGGGCGGGAGGCCGACGCCCCGGCCCTGGGGGCCACGGGCAGGATGGGCGCGGCCGCGAGCACAAGGCCTGCTGGGGTCAGTGGGCACTCCGGGGGCGTGGGAGAACGGCGGGCGGAAGGCGGGAACCCAGAGCGCTGCTCGGAAGAAAGTCCGCGAGTCCCGGCGCACTCCAGCGGCCGGCCCCGCTGCCTGCCGGTCCGCCGCTCCAGAGCGGAGACTTCCGACGCAGGCGCGTCACAGTGGGGGGCTGCGCCCAAGCCGCGACGCTTGGCTCACAACGGCTAGTGGCCTCAAGGGTGCCCCGCTTCCTTCCAGAAGGCCAGAGTGAACCGCCCACCCCACGTCTCCCTCCCACCCCCACACTTCGGACGGGAGCCACTCGCGCAAATAAGGGTCCCGCTGCTCCAAGCGGGGAGGTGGGGTCTGGACTTGTCTCCGGCTCAGTGGGCCTCCGGAGTCGGCAGGCTCTCGGTACTGCCTGGAGCCACGACCGAGGTAGAGTGCCGCCGCAGAGGCCTGAGGACCTACAATGGGCGCCTGCTCTGGCCATTTCTTAGCTGAGTGACCTTGGGCAAGTGATCTAAAACTCTGGGAGCCATCGTTTTGTCTTCTGAACCAGTGTCAAGGATGACTAGTTATGTTTCAGAGCTGGGAACCACAGGCTCCATCCGGGCTGTGTCTCTTTAGGTCATTAATCCCCCTTGAGTCAACACCAAGGTCCCAGAGAACAGATACTGTGCAGCTATCCTTAGAGCCTCCCTCTGAGACAGGACAGGGGGAGAGGGTCAGAAGGGAGAAGGGACATGGGCACATAGGGGAAAGGGACCAAGAAAAGAAACAGAGGAACTCAGGATGTAGCGAAGAAGGCACACATAGGAAAACTTGGCTTGCAGCCCTGGCTTTATCGTAACTTGCTGTGAGACTTTGGGCAAGTCCTCCCACAAGGTCTTAGTTTGACAAGGTCTTGTCCTAATGTCCAAGGTTCCCTCCAGCTTGAACCTTGACAGCCTTCTATCCTAAGACTAGATGTCATGATACCCAACTCAGCTACTTAAGTACAAAAGACTAGTCCAGATGCTGTGGGAGATGGTGGCTTGGACAAGGGGGTGAGGTCAGCAGTAGTAGTGGAAGGGCAGGGGTGGCTAGATGGCTGTCCTCTTCTTCAAGGTCAGACCTGAGCTAGATTTTGAAGCTGGGGAAGTCAGGAGACTGGCCAAGAGGTGGAGGAGAAGGCTATGCCGGGCAGTTGGGGAGAAGCTGGAGCTCCTGCTGACTTGCTGCCTAAGGGGAGCTCCTTTCACCTTCAGTTTCCCCTGTTATTGAATGGGGTCTATCAGTCCTTTCAGGCTGCTATAACAAAACATCATAGACTGGGTGGCTTATAAACAACAAACATTTATTTCTTACAGAGAAATTTACTTCTGGAGACTGGGAAGTCCAAGACCAAGTGCTGGCAGATCCAGTGTCTGGTAAGAACCCTCTTCCTGGCTCAAGACAGCTGTCTTTTTTCTGTAGCCTCACATGGTGGAAAGGGGCAAGGGATCTCTGTGAGGTCTTTTATAAAGGCATGAATCCCATTCATGAGGGAACCCTCATGACTTAATCACCTCCCAAAGTCCCCACCTCCAAATACCATCACATTGGGGCTTAGGTTTCAACATATGAATTTTGGCGGGGGACACAATCTGTAGCAGGGTTCCAGGCATTAATTATCTGCCTGTCCCTTCTGGTGCCTGTGAGCAGGGATAATCTGTGGGGCAGGTAAAGAGATTTATATGAAAGGGCCATGAGATGGATAATGATGAAGACCTCTTAATTCAAAAATTGTATCCCTTTGACAAGTTTTAAAAATAGATATTGGTTATCCAAAATTGTCTTCCAGATGCAGATTTGGGATGTGCCTTGCTCCCTGGACCACCTTGACAAGTAAGCATTCCCTGGGTTGGCTTCCCTCCCTTACCCGCCATGGCAAGGAGGCAAGGAGAAGGCCAAGTCAGGCAGTGGGTTTCATTCAGTCCTGCAGACTTCGAGTAGAGTTGCTCTCATCAGGTAGCCCCTCTGGGCAGCTGTGTGTGCCACGGCTAACCAGGAACTTAGGAAGGTTAAGAGCTGCCAGCGTGTTGCAGGGTGCAATGGTGCAAAAGGCAGCACCATCCACTCACTGACCAGGCCACGTGAGAGTTTTACATTGCATTTTCAAATCAGGACTGCCTGTAGGATAACACCCAGTGGGTTTCTATTGAATACTGGAGAACATTACCACAATGCTTGTCTTTCCTTCTTTCTTTAAACAAACATTCCATTGATATTCATTTGCGGACCAACTCACAAATCTCCTACTCAAAACTTCTTCTCCTCTGCCCTTAATAATTGAAGTTCCCTAGAACTTGACGATGAGGGGAGAGGAGAAATTGACAATGCTTTTTCAGATGCAAATATTCCCTTTAGAGGGCTGGGTCCTTCAAACCTCCGTTTATTTTGCCAGCATCCCCTCCTGGTTAAGGTTAACCAAGAAAAAGAGCAAGTTTTCCAACTGGGCTCTGAGGATTCTCTCTGGGGCCCAGAGGAGACAGCAGGCAGGGTTCGACTCTAGCTCCCCTCAACCAGGGCAACCTTGCGTCCACCTGTTTCATGTAGTGAGCTTTGGGGATGATTTCATTGAAGAAAGACTTTCCCTTCCTTAAAATTAAAAAGTTTGAAAACTGTGGCAGTTTTCACCTCTTTTAACATATTTGCTGAGCATCTTCTATGTACCAGGCACTGTTCTAGGTATTGGAGATATATCAAAGCAGCACTTGGCTCCCAGGTCCTCCCTTATATATGGTGGCAGCTTTTCCCCACACATTCTTGTCCCGGCCTCCCAGGCCAACTAGAGGGCAAGGACTAGTGTCTTATGTCTTTCATTTCCTCCTCAGGGGACAGTATTTGAACAGACCGTACTGAACACTGCAGTGGACATTCTGACCCTACATGGGAGTGTGCAGAGGGACAAGAGGAAACCCAGCTAGAATATGTCATACCTTTGCCCTGGGTTGTTCACAGAGAGAGTGGGCATGCAGATAATTAAGGGTTAACAGTCCTACACTTGGGAAGGACTGGTAACAGCTCTGGGATGGAAGAATCCAGTCAAAGCCAGGGAGCTGCAGTGAGGAATGAGCAACACCGCCACACACACCCTCTCTCTCTCTCTCTCTCTCTCTCTCTCTCTCTCTCTCTCTCTCTCTCTCTCTCTCTCTCTCACACACACACACACACACACACACACACTCACGCTATGCATGGAAGCTTGGCCAAAGCACTTACTTGTTCTTTACTTGAGTTTCTCATTTTATAAACTGGAGGTGATCCATCGATTATGTAGTCCTTAGAGGAAAAAAAATTAGGCATGGTGGGCATTAAAGACATTGACATGAAAAAGGCTGCCCCTTGCTATCTAGAGTAGCCAAAAAATCCAGAGCTAAAAGAAACTTTACAGATCAGCCCTGGTTTCACAAGTGAGGGAACTGAGGGCTACAGAAGGCAAGCGACTTGCTGCAGGTCACAATGGGAGTTTGTGACAGAGCCAAGATTGGAAGCTAGGGCTCTTGCCTCTTTGTTTAAAGTTCTTTCCATGTGACCAGAGAGCTTCCAAAGGACACAGAACGTCTCCCAAATAAATAAGAAATTATTTCAGATTTCCAAATTACAAGATTTGCCATTCAACAAATATTTATTGAAGAGATACTAGGTGCTAATGGAGCTGGCATTTGCGGGGCAATAAGAGAAGGGTAGGTCATGGTTTTTACCCTCCAGTAGCTAACTGAGGAAACAAGAGGCAAAGATTTGAAACAGTTAAGTAAAAATAACAAGCAGTATGTGAGAAGTGCCAAAATTGGGGGAACAGAGAGTCCAAGGGAGAGCTCAAAGGAGACAGAACGCAATGCTTCCCATCTCGTAGCAAAGGTTCCTTTAAGCTGAGTTGGAGAGGATTTACATAGAAAAGTTAAAGACCACCCCGCTGCCCAAATCAAGGGGGTTCCCTTCACCCTGGGGGCCACTTGGCCGGGAGAAAGGAGAAGAAATCCAAGTAAGCCAGGCTGGGCAAGGCCCAGGAATTTGTATTTTTAAAGGCCACCCATGTGATTATCATGCTCAGCCAGGTTTGAAGTTCACCCGTGTAAAGGGTAATGCAGAATAGATTGGATAAGGGCACCCCACTCCTCTCCCTAGCTCATCCAGTTTCTCTGGGGGTAGGCACCAATAAATCTTGTCTACATTTTACTGAAGGGAAAACTGAGGGTCCAGAAACTTTCGATGATGTGTTCCAGGTCATTCAGTAAGTAGTGGGGACTCGGTTTCCTGCCAACCATTAGAAACAGAAAGATCAAAATATACCATCCCAAAGAAGATTTTGCTTCATTTCTCTGTAAGACAAGTCAGACCCGCTTGGTTAGCTAGAGAGTTCGTTACCCAGAGTACAAAAAGGAGCAAGTCTCTGGAGCTGCCAGGTGTGTGGGACAGAGCCCAGGGCGACGTTAGTTGCTGGGAGATCGGAGTTCTAACTTTGCTGTGTGACTCAGCCCAAGCCACTTCCCCTCTCTCTTTGTCCTTCACCTATTAATAACGATGCCCCACGTCACCGTTGGGATAGCTACCAGTGATGGAAAATGCACAGCGCGGTTAGTTCCGATGTGATTCCTGGGAACAGAAGGGATCCACAGCCATCTGCCGATTGTTGTGAGTAAAATATGTGCTGGCTGCCTTCGGAGCAGAGGCATTTTCTTCCCAGGAAGAGGGTGGGTTAGAGGCCTGAGGCTGGACTCTGCCCTCTTCAGGGTCATTGACCAATGTGAGGCTCTAGAGATCCTGGCAGAGAGCAGTCTGGTCTTAGGAGGAAAAAGAAAGAAAAGGCAGGTTATCTGGAGGGAAAGCAGCAAACATTCATCAGAAGGAAATTATCTGAAGACTTTGGCAGGACTGGGAAATGGTTAAAATCAAGGCTTGGATCTTCTTTTATAAATTGTGATAAAATATACGAAATGTAAAATTTACCATTTTAGCTATTTTTTAGGTGTACAGTTTACTATTAAGGTCATTCACATTATTATGCAACCATTACCACCACCCATCTCCAGAACTTCTTTTCATTTTGCAAAACTGAAACTCTGAACCCATTAAATAACAACTCCCCATTCCCCACCCGCTCCAGCCCTGGCCAACCACCCTTCTATTTTCTGTCTCTGTGAATCTGACAACTCTTGGTATCTCAAATAAGTGGAATCATATGGTATTCGTCCTTTTGTGACTGGCTTATTTCACTTAGTATAATGACCTCAAATGTTCATTCATGTTGTAGCATGTGCCAAAATTTTCTTCCTTTTGAAGGCAGAATAATATTCTCTTGTAGGTATATCCATTCATCCATCAGTGGACACTTGGATTGCTTCCACATTTTGGCTATTGTAAATAATACTGCTACAAACATGAGTATACAAATATCTCTTCTAGACCCTGCTTTTACTTCCTTTGGATATATACCCAGAAGTGGAATTGCTAGATATATGGTAATTCTATTAATTAATTAATTAATTAATTAGGTTGCACTGAGTCTTAGTTGCAGTAGGCGGGCTCCTTAGTTGCGGCTCATGGGCTCCTTAGTTGTGGCATGAATGTGGGATCTAGTTCTCTGACCAGGGATCGAACCCGGGCCCCTGGCATTGGGAGCGTGGAGTCTTAACCACTGCACCACCAGGGAAGTCCCGGTAATTCTATTTTTAATGTTGCGGAACCACCATACTGTTTTCCACAGTGGCTGCACCAATTTACATTCCTACCAGCAATGCATAAGTGTTCCAATTGCTCCATATCCTTGCCAACACTTGTTATTTTCTGTTGTTTCTTTTTATAATAGCCATCCTAATGGGTGTGAGGTGGCATACCATTGTGGTTTTGATTTGCATTTACCTAGTGACTAGTGATTTGAGCATCTTTTCATGTGCTTATTGGCCATTTGTACATCTTCTTTGGAGAAAGTCTTTTGCCCATTTTAAAAAAGGATTGTTTGTGGCTGAATGCAATTTTTCCATCTGCAACAACATGGATGGACTTGGCGGATATTATGCTAAGTGAAATAAGTCAGACAGAGAAAGACAAGTACTGTATGATCTCACTTCTATGTGGAATCTAAAAAATACAACAAACTAGTGAATTTAACAAAAAAAAGCAGACTCACAGATACAGAGAACAAACTAGTGGTTACCAGTGGGGAAAGGGAAGGGAGGAGGGGCAACATAAGGGTAGGGGGCTAAGAGGCACAAACTATTAGGTATAAAATAAGCTACAAGAACATATATAGTACAACACAGGGAACATAGGCAATATTTTATAATAACTATAAATGGAGAATAACCTTTAAAAATTGTGAATCACTATATCGTACATCTGTAACATATAATATTGTACATCAGATATATTTCAATAAACAAATAAAAATTTTAAAAATCGGGTTGTTTGTTGGTTTTTTTTGTTGAGTTTTAAGAGTTTTCTATATATTCTGGATATTAATCCCCTATCAAATATGTGATTTGCAAATATTTTCTCCCATTCTGTGGGTTGCTTTTCACTCTGTTGATAGTGTCCTTATCTGAAGACTTTGGCAGAAGCGGGAGATGATTAGAATCAGGGTTTGGATCATAAACTCGAAGTTTCTGGATTCAAAATCTGGCTATTTGCTATTGGGAAAACTAATTAACCTCTTTGAGCTTGCCTTACTTTTTTCATCTGAAAAATGGGGATAATGCTTATAATAATACCTAGCTTGCTATAATGAGGAATAAATGAGATCACACATCTAAAATCTCACTGCAGAATGTAGCCCAGGTTAAATGCTCAATAAGTGGTAGCCTTTATTAGTATTGGGCATAATAAGGAACCAGAATGATGTAATTGAAATGTGATATTAGTTACTATAAAATGGGTGAGTAGGCCAACAATATTAAATAACCAACCTGAACACAGTAATATTACATAATACTTATTAACACTGGTGTAACAAGTTGCAGTTTACAAAGCATTTTTTTTCCCTTTTGCTTTTTTAAAAAAATAGATCATTATTGGAGTATAATTTCTTCACAATACTGTGTTAGTTTCTGTTGTACAACAAAGTGAATCAGCCGTACGCATACATATGTCCCCATATCCACTCCCTCTTGAGCCTCCCTCCCATCCTCCCTATCCCACCCCTCTAGGTCATCGCAAAGCACCTAGCTGATCTCCCAGTGCTATGCTGCTGCTTCCCACTAGCTAACTATTTTACATTCGGTAGTGTATATATGTCGATGCTACTCTCACTTCGCCCCAGCTGCCCCCTCCCACCGGGTGTCCTCAAGTCCATTCTCTATGTCTACATCTTTATTCCTGCCCTGCAACTAGGTTCATCAGTACCATTTTTTTTTTTTTAGATTCCATATATATGCGTTAGCATACAGTATTTGTTTTTGTCTTTCTGACTTACTTCACTCTGTATGACAGACTCTAGGTCCATCCACCTCACTACAAATAACTCAATTTCGTTTCTTTTTATGGTTGAGTAATATTCCATTGTATATATGTGCCACATCTTCTTTATCCATTCATCTGTCGATGGACACTTAGGTTGCTTCCATGTCCTGGCTATTGTAAATAGAGCTGCAATGAACATTGTGGTACATGACTCTTTTTGAATTATGGTTTTTTCAGGGTATATGCCCAGTAGTGGGATTGCTGGGTCATATGGTAGTTCTATTTTTAGTTTGTTAAGGAAACTCCATACTGTTTTCCATAGTGGCTCTATCAATTTACATTCCCACCAACAGTGCAGGAGGGTTCCCTTTTCACCACACCCTTTCCAGCATTTATTGTTTCTAGATTTTTTGATAATGGCCATTCTGACCAGTGTGAGGTGATACCTCATTGTAGTTTTGATTTGCATTTCTCTAATACTTAGTGATGTTGAGCATCTTTTCATGTGCCTCTTGGCCATCTGTATGTCTTCTTTGGTGAAATGTCTATTTAGGTCTTCCGCCCATTTTTTAACTGGATTGTTTGTTTTTTTGATATTGAGCTCCATGAGCTGTCTATATATTTTGGAGATTAATCCTTTGCCTGAGGGTTGTCTTTTTGCCTTGTTTATGGTTTCCTTTGCTGTGCAAAAGCTTTTAAGTTTAATTAAGTCCCATTTGTTTATTTTTGTTTTTATTTCCATTACTCTAGGAGGTGGGTCAAAAAAGATCTTGCTGTGGTTTATGTCAAAGAGTGTTTTTCCTGTGTTTTCCTCTAAGAGTTTATTTTTGTGTATGGTGTTAGGTAGTGTTCTAATTTCATTCTTTTACATGTAGCTGTCCAGTTTTCCCAGCACCACTTATTGAAGAGGCTGTTTTTTCTCCATTATATGTTCTTGCCTCCTTTGCCATAAATTAGGTGCCCATATGTGCGTGGGTTTATCTCTGGGCTTTCTATCCTGTTCCACTGATCTATTATTTCTGTTTTTGTGCCAGTACCATACTGTCTTGATTACTGTAGCTTTGTGGTATAGTTTGAAGTTAGGGAGCCTGATTCCTCCAACTCCGTTTTTCTTTCTCAAGATTGCTTTGGCTGTTCGGGGTCTTTTGTGTTTCCATACGAATTGTAAAATTTTTTGTTCTAATTCTGTGAAGAATGCCATTGGTAGTTTGATAGGGATTGCATTGAATCTGTAGATTGCTTTGGGTAGTATAGTCAATTTCACAATATTGATTCTTCCAATCCAAGAACATGGTATATTTCTCCATCTGTTTATGTCATCTTTGATTTCTTTCATTAGTGTTTTATAGTTTTCTGAATACAAGTCTTTCTCCTCCTTAGGCAGGTTTATTCCTAGGTATTTTATTCTTTTTGTTGCAGTGGTAAATGGGAGTGCTTCCTTAATTTCTCTTTCTGATATTTCATTGTTGGTGTGTAGGAATGCCAGAGATTTCTGTGCATTAATTTTGTATCCTGCAAACTTACCAAATTCTTTGATTAGTTCTAATAGTTTTCTGGTGGCTTCTTTAGGATTTTCTATGCATAGCATCATGTCATCTGCAAAGAGTTACAGTTTTACTTCTTCTTTTCCAATTTGTATTCCTTTTATTTCTTTTTCTTCTGTGATTGCCACGGCTAGGACGTCCAAAACTATGTTGAATAAGAGTGGTGAGAGTGGACATCCTTGTCTTATTCCTGATATTAGTGGAAATGCTTTCAGTTTTTCACCATTGAGTATGATGCTTGCTGTGGGTTTGTCGTATATGGCCTTTATTATGTTGAGGTAGGTTCGCTCTATGCCCATTTTCTGTAGAGTTTTTATCATAAATGGGTGTTGAATTTTGTCAAAAGCTTTTTCTCCATCTATTGAGATGATCATATGGTTTTTCTTCTTCAATTTGATAATATGGTGTATCACATTGATTGATTTGCGTATATTGAAGAATCCTTGCATCCCTGGGATAAATCCCACTTGATCATAGTGTATGATCCTTTAAATGTGCTGTTGGATTCTGTTTGCCAGTATTTTGTTCAGGATTTTTGCATGTATGTTCATCAGTCATATTGGTCTATAATTTTTTTTGTGATATCTTTTTCTGGTTTTGGTATCAGGGTGATGGTGGCTTCGTAGAATGAATTTCGGAGTGTTTCTCCCTCTGCAATTTTTTGGAAGAGTTTGAGAAGGATCGGTGTTAGCTCTACTCTAAATGTTTGATAGAATTCGCCTGTGAAGCCATCTGGACATTGTTTGGCTCCCTTAGAAAATCACAGGCCCTTTAGGGGGACGGTCTGTTTATATTTTCTAAACAGATAGGTCTATTTATATTTTCTATATTTTCTAATTCTTCCTGGTTTAGTCTTGGAAAATTGTACCTTTCCAAGAATTTGTCCATTTCCTCGTGGTTGTCCATTTTATTGGCATATAGTTGTTTGTAGTAGTCTCTTATAATCCTTTGTATTTCTGCAGTGTCAGTTGTGATTTCCCCTTTTTCATTTCTAACTTTAATGATTTGCATCCTCTCCCTTTTTTTCTTGATGATTTAAACATTCACCATTCATTCAACAGGCTCCGCTGGAAACATAATGATGAGTAAGACAGTCCTGCAGAACTGAGTGGGAGAAACCAACAAGGCAAAAGGCCGTTTCAATCAGGGTGATGAGTGCTAAGATGTCAGAAGCATGGGATGCTGGGGCACACTGAGGAGGAGGAGGTCAGACTCGGGGAGCACTTCCCCTACAGGATTACAGGGTTAGGGGAGGATGGGGTGTGGGAAGGGGCTGAGTGTTCTAGCTAGAGGAAAAAGCTACTGCAAAGGCTGGAGGTGAGAGAGGCTGGCTCATTGGGGAACAGCGACTAGTTTATTATGGCTGGAACTTAAGAGAGAGGAGCAGAGTGAGATAAGCCTGGAGAGGCAGACAGGTGCCAGACCATGAAGGGCCTTGTACACCAGGGCAAGGGTTTTGATCTTATCCTGAGAGTAATGAGAAGCTATTGAAGGGTTTTAAGCAGATTCGCCATGTAACCGGCTTTGCCTTCTAGAAAGATCTCTTTGGATCAGTGTGTAGAGTGGAATGAAAAGGACACAGCCTGGGGCAGACGAGGTAGAAAGATGAACTAAAGAAGGAATCATGAGGACAGAGAGAAGTGGAGGGTTCAAGAGACATTTAGGATAAAATGGAGCAGATATGGGGACTGATCGGATGACCTCAGTTGACTATTTGGGAATAACTCAGGTATTAGCATCATTCCTTCATTTGAGATGAGCCACAGAGGCTGAAGAAGGTTAAATGATTTGTACAAGGTCCCAGAGCCGGGAAGAATCTGATCAGGACTCTGTCTTTCCACCCTGACATCTCCTGTTCACTCCTCCCAAATATGCTGTTAGCTGAGTTCCTAGATCTTTATGTGTAAATCCCCTTTCAGGAATTCAAATCCTGTTTCTCCATTGACTGCTTTGCAGCATGTAAAGGTGTGAAGCCTTAGTTTATCTGAGTTTTTAATTGGTTGTCAATGTCCTAAGGCTTCACACCTTTGAGCTTCAAGATATTCTTTTCCTTCCATTCCACTTAGTGGTTTTTTTTTCTGCACAAATCTTTTATTTATCTGTTTTTTAAAACATTTTTATTGGAGTATAATTGCTTTACAATGGTGTGTTAGTTTCTGCTGTATAACAAAGTGAATCAGCTATACATACACATATATCCCCATACCTCCTCCCTCTTGTGTCTCCCTCCCACCCTCCCTATCCCACCCCTCTAGGTGGTCACAAAGCACGGAGCTGATCTCCCTGTGCTATGCGGCTGCTTCCCACTAGCTATCTATTTTACGTTTGGTAGTGTATATATGTCCATGCCACTCTCTCACTTCGTCCCAGCTTACCCTTCCCCCTCCACTTAGTGTTTAAACAGCAATCTGGAAGCAAACCTTTCCATCCCAGGGAGGCTCAAATGAAGAGTCCGGGGCTCAGAAAGAGTGAGCCCAAGTCCTAGGCTTGGCCACTAATTAGCTGTGCGATAGAATGAGTCACTGTCTACAAACTCCTATCTGAAAACTCAGGGGAAGAGAACGAACAAATGCATAGTCACTCAGATTCAACAACTTTAGAATCTCTTAAAATAAGTATACCTTCAAATTGTGAAAAGCCACTCTCTCATGAATCTGTTTGGTAAAGTGAGTTTCTGACCCCATATGACACTCATAGATATTAGGGATTTTCCCTGAAACTCCACTGTTTGCTCACCAGGGAGTATGGCCCTGCTCTGTAGTTGCTGAGCGCGGTGTTATCAGACTTAAACTGCAGACCAAGATGCATGGGTATGTTTGGTTTTCTCTCAGACACTTGTACTGCTAAGACTTTTTTTTTTTTGGTGGGGGGAGGTGCGATTCTCTGTTATAAAACCAGCAGGAAGAGGGAAAATGAATGAAGGAGGTGAATTTACAGTTTATGGAAAAAGCCCACCATGCACTATGCCTATCCTGAGGCATGGAGGACACGGTAAAGGAGCAGTGTCTGTGTGTGGCAGGGCCCTGCACCCCGACCGTGAGATGACAAAATTATTCTTGCTTCAAACCCCACAAGCTAGGGGAGCCTGTGAGTGAAAAGGGGCCTTTGTCGGTGCCAACTCAGCCAGGCCCAGGATCCGGCAGGCCTGCAGCTCCTGCTCAACAGGAGGGATGGACCCTGACACTCCACGCCACTCCCAGGGGCTGGGCTCCGGGTCACAGGCCTGTGCAGTGACCCCCTTGGGATGTGCAAGCAAGATCAAGTCCTGAGACCCCGGCACTCATGCCGGCCCCCTGCCCCTCCCGTGGCTTCCACGAACAGCAGGAGGTGCTGGGCCTGAGACCCTGTGCTCTTCACCCCAGGGCTTTTGGCTCCTGTAGGCAGATGGCACCCCTGTGTGGGTGCTTCTCTTCGGTGAGCACCCACAGCCCGGTCTGGCTGTGACACGGCAGTCTCGGAGGCCAGGGACAGGACAAGTCACTCCCTGTGTGTGTGGGGGGGGGGGCGGGGCCTCACCTGGGGGCGCAGTCCCTCCTTGTATCCGCCATCACAGCACCACAAGCATCACACGCGGCCGTGGGAGCGGAAACCTCCCGGGAGGCCCTGCAGTGGAGCCAATGAGACAGGAAGAGGATGGGAAGGCCCTCTGTAGACAGGCCCTGGGCAGGTAGAAGAGAAGCACCACTGATGGTGAGAAGAGCGATTCCAAAGCCCTCGTGATTCAGTCAACAAACACCTACCTGTGCAGACGCCATGGGGGTCACAAACTTGAAGAAGATCTGGACCGTCCCCCTAAAGGGCCTGTGCTTTTCTAGGGGAGCCAAACAATGTCCACACATCTCAGTGCAACCAGGAGAGCCTGTGGGGGGGGACAGGGGCAGCAGATGCAGAAGAGAAGGCTTCCCGGAGGCGGCGAGCTGGGGGCCGGGCTGTAAAGGAGAGCTCTGGACTGGTCTTCAGGGAGTGTGCCCTGCCGTGCCCGGCAGGAAGTGAAAACCTCTTCCAGCTGTTGTGGCCTTGGGTCCTTCCCCCGTCCCCCCTGACCCTGACGATGGATCTGCAAAGGGAAAAGACGTGGCCACTTCTGTTGACTAACAGGGGGTAGGGTGGGGAAAGAGAGCACCTTTCCTTAAGGAAATCTGTTAGCATTGTCCAAGTGTCTTCCCCTCTAGACCATGAACTCGGGCAAGCCACGAGTCTTGGGCACCTGTCAATCCCCAGCCCTTAACACAACTCCCAGTATATAGTAGGTGCTCAGTACGTGCTCAGTAAATGATTGAATAGCTAGGGTCTGGAACATTTGTCCTGTAATTTCAAGTGGACAACCCAGCTTTTTCATGACCTGAGAAGACACTTGTTTTCCTATAAAAAAAGCTGTCTGCCTGGGAGCATTTGATTTTGCTGTAGGCAAAGGAGCTGACCTGTTAGTCACCCTTTTCACCACAGGACTTCCATCAAATCCCCCAGGTCTGCCCTCAGGCTAGGACAACTTCCTCTTTCTTTCCCCACCCCAAGACAGGCTTTTCTTATAGCCAAGGACCCTCTGAGGCCTCAGGTGCACTTTAACACACACCCTGTGAAGACAACATCCTGCCTTTACTGCCCTCACTCAGTCAGGGGATGCTGCCATCTTTTGAAACTCAAGTTGGAAGCCTTTCCTGAGAAAAGCCTGCACACTGTGACCCCTCCTGCCTCTCTTGGCTGCACAGTTGAGTGAGTCATTCATTATATTATAGGTAAACATGCTTGAGTCATAGAGATGTTTCATGTGCAGCCTTTTCTCCCAAATAGATGGTGAGCTTCTTGTTGCCAGAGATGGTAGCACCTGCTTTTCTGTCCCCAGAAATGTCTCCCAAAAGGTAATGCACACAGGTGTGCAGTAAACACTTGCGGATTGAGGAGAAGGCAGAGAACTGATCTGGACCTTTCAGGGATCCTCAAGCCCCAGACATTCACTTTGTCTATGACTGGTTAACTAACCTTCAGCTCTCAAGTTGCCCCAGAACCTGGATAGGCAAGAAGCAATCCTGTTTCAACTTCGGACTACAGATCAGGAAATCCTGGTTATAGACCTGACTCTGCCACTAACTAGCATGAACTTTGGTAAGCCAGTTAGCTGCTTTTGGCCTCAGTTTGCGCAATTAAAAAAATAGGGAAACTGCTACTTCTGGCTAAGATGATGTGGTAGAAATTGTATGTACCCTCCTGCATGAAACAACCAAAAAAAAAAAAAGCCAGACAATATGAAGCAACAATTTTCAAGACACTATATATTAGGCAACAAAGGACAGTGATCCCAGAGGGATGGAAAGCAAACAAGATGAGCCCTATGAATGACTAGCTTATTTGTAAAACAGCTTTATTGAGATATAATTCATATACCATACACATTATAATAATTATAATTCACATTCATCCATTTAAAGTGTACAATTCAATGGTTTTTAGTATATTCACAGACATGTGTGACCATCACCAATTTCAGAACGCTTTCATCACCTCAGAAAGAAATCCTATACCCTTTAGTTTTCTATTCCCTATTCCCTCCAGCCCTGAGCCACTATTAATCTACTTTCTGTCTATAGATTTCTTTATTCTGGACATTTCAAATAAATGGAATCTTATAATATGTGGTCTTTTGTAACTGGCTTCTTTGACTCAGTATAATGTTTTCCAAGATGAATCCATGTTGTATCATGTATCAGTAAGCACTCTGCTCCTTTTATGGCCAAATAATATTCCATTGTATGGATATAGCACATTGTATTTATACATTCATCAGTTGATGGACATTTGGGTTGTTTTCACCTTTTGGATATTATGAATAATGCTGCTATAACAAGTTTTTTTTTTGTGGACATATATTTTCCTTTCTCTTGGAAGGAAGATATTCTTCAATTCTTGGAAGAGAATTGTTGGATTATATAGTAACTCTATGTTTAAACTTTTCAGGAACTACCAGACTGTTTTCCAAAGTGGCATTTTACATACCCACCAACAATGTACAAGAGTTCTGATTTCTCCACATCCTCGTCAATACTTGCTAGTATCTGGCTTTTTTATTATAGCCATCCGAGTGGGTATGAAGTGGTATGAAGTTCACTGTGGTTTTGATTTGCATTTCCCTGATGATGTTGAGCAACTTTTCATGTGCTTATTGGCCATTTTGTATATCTTCCTTGGGGAAATAATCATTTCATATCCTTTGCCCATTTTTTAATTGGGTTATTTATGTTTTTATTATCAAGTTGTAAAAATTCTTTATATAGTCTAGATACAATCCCCTCATCAGATTAATGATTTGCAAATATTTTCTCCCATCCTGTGAGCTGTCTTTGCAGTTTCATGAATGTCCTTTGAAGCACAAAAGTTTTTTATTTTGATGAGGTCCAATTTATCTATTTTTCTCTTTTGTTTTTCATCCTTTTGGTGCAATAAATAAGAATCCTTTGCCAAATCTGAGGTCATGAAGATTTACCCCTATGTTTTCTTATAAGAGTTTTATAGTTTTAGCTCTTATATTTAAGTTTTTGATCAATTTAAAGTTGATTTTTGTATATGGTGTGGGGCATGGTCCAACTTCATTCTTTTACATGTGGTTATCCAGTCATTTCAGCATTATTTTTTGAAATAACTATTCTTTCACCATTGAATGAACTTGGCACTCTTGTCAAAAATCAGTTGACCATAGACACATGGGTTTATTTCTGGAGTCTCAATTTTATTCCATTGATTTATATGTCTATCTCTATGCCATTTCCACACTATCTTGATTATCATTGCTTTGTAGTAAATTTTGAAATTGGGAAGTGGGAATCCTCCTACTTTGTTCTTCTTTTTCAAGATTGCTTTGGCTATTCTGGGTCACTTACAATTCCATATGAATTTTACAATCAGCTTGCCATTTTCTAAAGAGAAGCCAGCTGAGATTCTTATAGGGATTGCATCAAATCATAGATTAATTTGGGAAGTATTACCATCTTAACAATATTAAGTCTTCCAATCCATGAGCATGGAATGTGTTCCCATTTATTTAGATCATTAATTTCTTTCAACAGTGTCTTATAATTTTCAGAGTATAAGTTTTACATTCCTTCACTTAGCTTTATTCCCAAGTATTTTATTCTTTTTGAGGCTACTGTAAATGGAATTGTTTTTGTAAATTTGGATTGTTCATTGTAAGTATACAGATACACAATTGATTATTGTATATTGATCCTGTATTCTGCAACCTTGCTGAACTTTTTAATTAGTTATAATAGGTGTTTTGTTTTCTTTGTGGATTCCTTGAGATTTTCTACATACAAGATCATGTCATCTGCAAATAGAGATAATTTTACTTTTCACTTTCCAGTATGGATGTCTTTCATTTCTTTCTGTGGCCTAGTTGCCCTGGATAGAACTCCAATAAAATGTTGAGCTGCAGACATTGTTTTGTTCCTAATTTTAAGGGTATAAAGCATCTATGCTTTCACCATTAAGTATGATGTTAGCTGTGGGTTTTTCATAGAAGTCCTTTGTTGAGGAAGTTCTCTTCCATCCCTAGTTTGTTGAGTGTTTCTGTCATGAAAGGTTGTTGGATTTTGTCAAATGCTTTTTTGCATCTATTGAGATGATCATGTGATTTTGTTTTTTATTCAATTATTATGATGTATTACATTAACTTACTTTCAGATGTTAAACAAACTGTGTATTCCTAGGATAAATCCCACTTCTCATTGTGCATAATTCTTTTTATATGTTGTTGGATTCAGTTTGCTAAGGATTTTTGCACCTATGTTCATAAGAGATAATAATCTGTAGTTTTCTTTCCTTGTGATGTCTTTGGTTTTGGTATGAGGGTAATATTGGCCCCATAGGAGGAACTGGGAAGTGTTCCAGCCTCTTCTATTTTTGGAAGAGTTGGTGAAGAGTTAGTATTAGTTCTTTAAATGTTTGTTAGAATTCAGTGGTGAACCGTCTGGGCCTGGGGTTTTCTTTGTGGGCAGTTTTTTAAAAATTACTAATCCAGGCTTGTCACTTGTTATAGATCTAGTCATACTGTTTTTTTTCTTCTTGAGTCAATTTCAGTAGTTTGTGTCTCTCTAGGAATTTGTCCATTTCATCTAATTTATTGGTATATAATTGTTCATAGAATTCCCACATAATCCTTTTTACTTCTGTAAAGTCAGTAGTAATATCCCCTCTTTCATTTCTGATTCTAGAAATTTGAGTCTTCTTTTTTTCTTAGTCAATCTAACTAAAGTTTTGTCAATTTTGTTGATCTTTTCCAAGAACCAGCTTTTGGTTTCATTGATTTTCTTGATTGTTTTTTCTATTATCTAGTCCAATAATTTCCACTCTCATCTTTATCATTTCCTTCTGGCTTGCTTTAGGTTTAGTTTGCCCTTCTTTTCCCAGTGTCTTAAGGTGGAAGATTTGACCCAACTTAGTGCCTTCAGAAAGTTTCCAGGATAGGACATGGGGAAGGGGAGCTGAGGCAGAGCTTGGAAGACTCCCTGGGTTGCGGACACTGATCTCAGAGTTCAGGGAGCCAAGTCAGGTATAGCTTATACATTTTGTCCTGTTTTTTGGTTCTTTAAAGTAAGAGGGTAAATCCAGTCTCTGTTACTTGGTCAAAGCAGAAATTGTGCAAAGTCTTCTTAAGTATCAATAGAAAGCTTTATTTAAATCTCAGAATGGCCTCTCCAAAAAGAAAGAAAGAGAGAATGAGACGATCAAAGGAGGGGTGGGGTAAGCATTTGTGGTGTTGGGCAACAGAGACAAGGCTGGTGCGGTCATCAGGTGGTCGAAGCCATCAGATACACAAGGTTCCAAGTTACAAAAAGAAAATGTACTGTTCTTCTCTCCTTATTGAGATATAGTATATACACACATAAGACTATTTTCTTAGATTTATAAAGTCACTGGTGCAGGTTAATGTTGTATAATTGTTCATTTTCTCTTATTTTATTCTGTAGTTGGGAGGAGTAGAAAGAAAAGGATGGAGGAAAAAAGAAAGAATCTGTTCTTCATTCTTTAGGCTTTTTGTTTTTTAGAAGCCCAGGGGAATTTTATCAACACTGATATCTCTCCAGAGTTCATTCCCCAGAAAGTGATATCCACTGACATCTGACTTTTATCCTACCTTCTACATATATATTTGTCAGCATTTGTTCAAGTTAAAAATAAAAGTTTACTTTCAGTAAATAAGCTTAAGTATGAACAGATTTCTCTTTGGTAAATAACACCGAGTAAAGTCTTTCCTTACATTATTTGGTTTTGTTTTGGCCCACCTTACCTTTGAAAGCCATCACTTTCTACCACTGGGTAAGCCTATTTTGAATTCCTTTATTGGTATCTAATATAATAAAACAGAAACTAACACACCATTGTAAGGCAATTATACTCCAATAAAGATGTTAAAAAATAAATAAATAAATAAAAATTTTAAAAAAATTTAAAATGTCAAGTTGAAACAATTTTCATAAAGAGAGAGATAGACATCTAGCCTCCGAATCTTGTTACTAAATATGGGGTCTACGTATCAACAGCATCAGCAACACCTGAAAGCTTTGTAGATATGCAGAATCTCAGGCCCTCCCCGGACCTTCATAGTCACATTTTAACAAGGTTTCCAGGAAATTCCTATGCACGTTAAACTTTTAGATGCATACTGCTCTAGAAAGCACCATTATCAAAGAAAACCCCAGTGACGATCCAGGTTGGCCTAGAGGCCCATGTAATGTTGAAGAGCAAGGCCGAGATTTTGGTTTAGAGAGCCATACGGGAAGAAGCTGGGCTTCACCTAAGGTGGGACCAGGCTTAAGTCACCAGTTTGGGACTACTGCAGGTAAACGGAACAGGACAGAAAGGGTTGGGCTGGGGTGGAGACTAGAACTCACAGAGGCTGAGACACAGAGAAAGACCCAGAGAGGCAAAGATGGAATGGTGGCGGTGGAAAAACAAATAAGGGAAACTCTAATTCCAGAAGGATACAAATACTATAATATCATTTATATGGATTTTAAGAACATGTAATACAATTACTATATATATATAGTAATTGTACGTGTGTGTGTATGTGTGTGTAGGCATACATGGGAGTGATACATATAAATGTAGCATACATGTAAAGACATGTATGGGAATGATAGCACATTTAGGATAGTGGTTACCTCTTGGAAGGTGTATTAGTTATTGTGTAGTATAATAAATTACCCCCAAAACTTAGCTGCTTAAAACATACTTTCAGGAATCCAGGCGTGGCTTAGCTGGGTCTTCTGCTTCAGGGCTTCTCGCAAGCCCGCAATCAAGGCGCTGGCCAGGGACACCACCTCATCCGAAGGCTCTACTGGGAAGGATCTGCTTCCAAGTTCAGTCACATGGTTGTTGGCAGGATTCCGTTTTTCGCAGACTGTTGGACAAAGGATCCAGTTCCTCATAAGCTGTTGGCTGCAGGCCTCCTTGAGTCTCTGGCACGTGGGTCTCCCTACAGAGCATCTCGCAACACGGCATCAAACTTCATCAGAGTAAGTAAGAGGGCAAGAGAGAGTGCCAGCAGGATGGAAGTCACAATCTTTTGTAACCTAATCACAGAAGTCCCATCCCAACACCTTTGTCATATTCTATGCATTAGAATCAAGTCACTAAGTCCAACCTAAATAGAGATTTCTCCAAAGAAGACATACAGAAGGCCAAGAGGCACATGAAAAGATGCTCAACATCATTAATTATTAGAGAAATGCAAATCAAAACTACAATGAGGTAACACCTCACACCAGTCAGAATGGCCATCATCAAAAAGTCTATAAATAATAAATGCTGGAGAGGGTGTGGAGAAAAGGGAACCCTCCTACACTATTGGTGGGAATGTAAACTGGTACAGCCACTATGGAAAACAGTCTGGAGGTTCCTTAAAAAACTAAAAATAGAGTTACCATATGACCCAGCTATCCCACTCCTGGGCATATATCTGGAAAAGAGCAAAACTCTAATTCGAAAAGATACATGCATGCCTATGTTTATAGCAGCACTATTCACAATAGCAAAGACATGGACACCTAAGTGTTCATCGACAGATGAATGGATAAAGAAGATGTGGTATATATGTGTATACACACGCACACACACACGCACACACACATATACAATGGAATATTACTCAGCTGTAAGAAAGAATGAAATACTGCCATTTGCAGCAACATGGATGGACCTAGAGATTATCATACTAAGTGAAAGAAGTCAGGCAGAAAAAGACAAATATTATATAATATCACTTATATGTGGAATCTAAAAAATTAATACAAATCAACTTATTTACAAAACAGAAACAGACTCAAAGACATAGAAAACAAACCTATGGTTACCAAAGGGGAAAGGGGAGGGGGAGGGATAAATTAGGAGTATGGGATTAGCATATACACATCACTGTATATAAAATAGACAAACAACAAGGATTTACTGTATAGCACAGGGAACTATATTAAATATCTTGTAATAACCTATAATGGAAAAGAATCTGAAGCTGTACACCTAAAACTAACACAATATTGTAGATCAACTATAGTTAAATAAATGAAATTTTTTTAAAAAAAGAAGTGCACCAGGGATTATAGTAGCTGTAGTGGTGAAAAATTCATTTTCACAACCCTTAGGAAGTTCCAGGTGAGGTTGGAAACTCTCAGCATTATTAGTGTCCAATAAGGGTGTTAATCATACACATGCTCAGAACGCAGATTTTCTTCCCAACATCAATACACTTTATGATTGCTCTACTCATGATCCATGTAACAGAATAAAATCCTTCACTTTAGGACCAACTGTTAATAGCCTTTGGGGCAAAATGAAGATGACAGCTGTGTGCTCATTCTGTACAACTCGGAATGGTATCTTGCCCATAAGCAGGAAATTCAGTTCAACTAAGCAAACCTGGAACAAATGCCAAGTATAGCACTCGGCTCCAGTTACCACTGCCGTATTCTCTCTCCCTTTCTTAAGAAAACACGTCTGTGGCTCCATCACAGGTCTCTTAAGAATTGGCACCTCTTGCTTGCCCCTTGGGCCCAGAAGCACAGAACATGCCATGGTGGAAAGGTTGCAGGCTCATGCTGTTTCTCTTTGCAATTACTTTAATTCCCCAAAATAATCCCTTGACTTTCAACTTCTCAGAAGGGAAACTGAAAAGATGAGGAGAGGGCAGAAACACATATAACCACCTTGTCTCACATTATGCTTATTACCTCAAGCCCATTTTGTTCACAAAGTGAAGCTTTTGCAGAATTCATAAAGGAGGGCCTTAAACAGACTCTGAAAGAGTTTTAAAGTACTTCTTAAAAATTACCCGAAATAGGATTTACCAAATGTTCAAAAGTAATTATGATGAATCACAATCGTAAAGAAACAGTTTTCTGTCTTTATTACAAAGTTATTTTTAAAGTGTTTCTTCATGAATCATACAAAATAACTGATTGCAACATAAATTGTCATTTTTATAACTATTTCTGAAAGAGGGAAACTCTGGTTTAAAAAAAGGCAACCAATATTTTAATTGAAAAAACTAATTTCTGCACAGTAAAAGAAATGATACAGTAATGAAACAATGCATCCCCAAGTGTAAATTATATCATTATTTAATGTTACTATTCTTAAATATTGGTGCAATTCTAATCCATAGTAAACCTCTAAACTCTCTTGGTAAAATGGCAAATCCTTCCAGATTATTCCATTCTTTCAGGATCAGAGCAACACTGTATCTTAGTTTTTGAAACTGGAACCAATTTTTTTTTAAACAGAGAGACATATTGATGATCGAGTCTATGAATTCTCTGTCCAGACGGGTTCCTATTCGGAGTGAAGTAAGGAGCACTGAATACTTTCAAAGGAACTGACACCGCATACCATTCCTTTGTTTTTTAAAAAAATGGAAGTATTTTAGTAAAAAAGTGTGATCTCTACTCTCAGGTCCTTCTGTTCTCATCACTACCATGAACATCAATATCTGGTCGTCCTGACACTTCTATTCTCAGGACACAATGTTCTGAATGGAGTGGAGGGCATTTGGTGCTTATAGAGCTGTACTGAGATGCTCTCGATACTAGACTCTTCCCCATGTCAGCTGTTCCTGCCATCATGACAGCTGGCATTTCTGAGAGCACCCATCAAGTTGTATGATAACATAAATTACATGTCTGTATTTCCCATTATACTGTGAACTTCCTGAGGGAAGGGATAGGTCTTTTTAAAAAAAGTATTATCTTTAGTATTTTCTAATACAGTGCCTCAAACATTGTTATGATCATAAAGATAACAATGATAATAACAACTCTTAGTGAGCACTTACTATGTACCGGGCCCTATATTCTAAGCACTTGATGTGATTAACTCAACTAATCCTCACAATGACTCTATGTGGGAGGTACTATCCCCATTTTACAAATGAGGAAACAACAGGTTGAGTAACTTGTACAAGACGATACAGCTAACTTAGCTGCAGAGGCAGGATTGGAACCCAAGCAGTCCAGCTCCAGAGTAATGCTCTTAACCTCGAAACGCCATGCTCTGCTCCCTGGAGTAGGTGTTCGATAATTTTCAGGACAAATATTTGTTTGATTTTTCTCTAAACACATATTCCAACTTAAACATATAAAGGAACATAGTCTTTCAAAGATATTGCCCTGGGAAGCTTCTATTGCTCAAAACCTTTTGCAATTCCTTCTTCGGAATTGTTTTCAGAGCCAGTTTATGAATCGCAGAAGAAAAGTAGTCAATACATTGTGATCACAGCTCATTTTTAAATAGACATTGTTATTCAGTTTGATGAATACCTGATTTGCCCAACATGTTTCCGAATAACATCTGTTTGCCAAAAATCACATTCTCCAGTAAAAGAAGAAAGATTTGCTATCATTGAAGATGGTCCAAAAATATGACGCAGAGACTTTTTTCAGTTAACAAATATTTACTGAGCAACTGCTTGGCCACAGGGATACAAAGTCAAACAAGACATCTTCCCTACCTTCAGATAAGGGAGACATACAATCCAGTGTGATAAGTGCTTTGATAGATGTAAGCACAGGACGCTCAGGGAGCCCAGAAGAAGAGCATCAAACCCAGACTTGAGGGTGAGGGCCGGCTCCCTGAAGGAGGAGGTGAGGTCTAATTTTAGTCCCAAAAGACAAGTAGTTGTGGCCACACCAATAGAACAAGGGCTCGGACTCTCAAGATGGCTACACTAGCTGGGAGATTATGTCTTCGGACGGGTACACCCTCTCAGGTTTATTTTTAGAAGATAACAATCCTATTACTTTAAGTTCACACCTGGTACTCAGGTTGGTTTTGCTTTTAAATGAAACCTGGAAACGTGTGGATGGTAGTTTGAAAGTTGCCTAATTTTAAATGTTTGAGTGTTGTTTGCTTTTGTTAGTGAGCCATTTACAGTTCTTCAAGTTTCCCTGAAGAATTTTGCTGATGGAGTAAACAGAAAACAAACCGATATCTAAGGAAGTCCCTGTTATCATAATCTATTTGTATATAGTGGGCGCATGATGATGATTTGTTTAACAAACAAAGGAAGGAGTAAATCCTTAATACTGATTCTCCCTAACTGAAACAAAATACTTTGTTTCCTTTATTTCCTATGAGCCAAGATAGGACAGGATAACCCACACATGGAGAGAAATGGATGCTCTGGCAGAAGCTTATACTTTTCTCAATATATCAACTTGGAAAACAGGAACTTTGAACAGTGAGCAGTGGGAGACACGGTGATCCAAGAAGGGCTTGCTCTATTTTTGTGGCTTACCTGCCCTTAAAAACCAAACTACCCCAGGATCACACAAAACTGTTCTCAGAGAGGGGAAAGGGGGCTTGGGAGGTGGGTAAGTACTGTCCACCATGGGTGGGCTCGGTGCTTGGAGGTGATGAGAGAGGGAGGAGAGTGCTGTGGATACCCTAGCTGCATGCTGAGGCAAGAGTCTGCAGGCTGTCTTCTCTGTAATCCTCATCCACTAGGTGGCCTGACCCTAACTCTGTGGAATCGTTAAAGAAAGCAAGACAGGACACATAATGAGGAAGCTCAGATGAGGCATGGGATGCTGCCTGTGAAGAACAGGCCTTGCTGGGATTTGAGAGTGAAACGATCACGAGTAGGAGGACACACCGGGCACTCAGGAGACAGCAACACGTGGTGGGCAAAGGGCACCAAAGACAGACTCGATCTGCTTCACAAGTCTGTCTAGAGCTGGGCCGAGTGAGCTCAAAAAGTAAGGGGCAAGAGATGGTAGGAAGGAAAAGGTATCCGCCCACCTATCATTTATTTACTCATTTAGCACATGAGATGTTTAAAGAACTGTGAGAGACAGCTGAAGGAGCTACAGAAAAGAAAGTAATACAGTTCCTGCCCGCAAGCAGCCTGTAATCCCAAGGGAATCCAAGGCTGTGCAGAACTTATGCCTTGTTGCTAAGATATAGAACAGTGAGAGAAATGGGAAAATGTCCTTCTCTAGACTCGCCACACCTTCTCCCCAGCACTACTACAATCCCTGGGGGCAGAAGGTTAGATCAGTCTTCTCTGGAAAGTTCCCTCTCAGTCTTACAACTCTACTTCTTCTAAGAGGCTGCAGAATCAGCATTTGTTTCGTTTCGTTTCGTTTCGTTTTTTTGGCCACACCGCACGTATTGCAGGATCTTAGTTCCCCGACCAGGGATTGAACCTGCGCCCTTGGCAGTGAAAGTGCGGAGTCCTAACCACTGGACCGCCAGGGAATTCCCAGAATCAGCGTTTTCAAGCATGGCCTAGGAATCCTCTAGATTTTACAAAGAATGCAGGAATATTCTTTCAAAAGATTTCCCTATGTGTTTCTAGTTCATTGGAAAATAAAAAGTTAAATTTATATTCAATTTTTCAATAACCTACTGTGGTGGTTAACTTATGTGTCAACTTGACTGGGCTAAGGGGTGCCCAGATTAAACATCGTTTCTGGGTGTGTCTATGAGGGTGTTTCCGGATGAGATGAGCATTTGAATTGGTGGACTCAGTAAAGTAGACTGCCCTCCCCAATGTGGGCATCATCCAATCCATTGAGGACCTGAATAGAACACAAGGTGGAGGGAAGAGTTCACCCGTTTTGCTTCTTGTCTGCCTGAATGAGCTGGGACATTGATCTTCTGCCCTTGTACTGAGATTTTACACCATTGGCTTACCTGGTTGTCAGGCCTCCAGACTTGGACTGGAATTCATCCATTCTCTAAGAATTATACCACTGGCTTTCCTGGGTCTCCAGTTTGCAGATGGGAGATCTTGGGACTTCTCACTTCCGTAATATTGTGAACCAATTCCTCATTATATTATATTATACACACACACATATCTATCTATCTATCTATCTATCTATCTATCTATCTATCTATCCTACTGGCTCTGTTTCTCTGGAGTACCCTGACTAATACACTTACTTATTGTATAAAGTAGTGTTATTCAAACGTTTTTTTCTTATTAGGAGTTGAATTCATTTTGCAAACAAAGTTCACAGAGAATATCCACACATAAAACAGAACAATTCTGACTAAGGTAGGTGAGGTCCAAAGCTTCCACTTCACAGCTCTTTCATCCATTACTGATAATAACTCTCAGCAAACTAGGAATAGAAGGGAACTTCATCAACCTGATAAAGAGCATCTATGAAGAACCTATACCTAACATCATACTTAATGGTGAAAGACTGAGTGCTTTCCCTATAAGAAGATCAGTAACAAATCAAGATGTCCATTCTCACTCTTTATATTCAGCACTGTACTAGAGGTTCTGGCCAAAGCATTTGGTCAAGAAAAGATGTGCAAAACCTGTATGCTGAAAACTATAAAGCTTTGCTGGGAGAAGTTAAAGAAAATCTAAATAGTATATTTATACCTTATTCATGGGTCAGAAGACTCAATATTGTTGAGATAACAATTCTTCCCAAATTGATTTACAGATTCAATATAATCCCTTTCAAATTCCCAGCAGGAATTTTTATAGAAAATCACAAGCTGATTTTAAAATTCATATGTAAATGCAAATGACCTAGAATTGTCAAAGCAACTTTGAGAAAAGAACACATTTGGAAGGTTAAAACACTACCTGATTTTAAGATGTATTATAGGAAATTCCCTGGCAGTCCAGTGGTTATGACTTGGCACTTTCACTGCCGGGGCCCGGGTTCAATCCCTGATCAGGGAACTAAGATCCTGCAAGCCATGTGTGCGGTGCACCCAAAAAAAAAAAAAAGTATTATAAAGCTGTACTATAATCAAGACAGTGTGGGATTGATGTCCAAACAGAAAAATATATTAATGGAAGAGAACAGAGAGCCCAGAAATATACTCACACAAATATAGACAACTGATTTTTGTTTTACAAAGGTGTAAAGGCAGTTCATTAGAAAAAGAATAACCTTTTCAATAAATGGTCCTGGAAATACTAGATGTTCATATGCAAAAAATAACTTGGATTAATACCTTGTACCATACACAAAATGGATCACAGTATTAAATATAAAAACTAAAACTGCAAAATTTCTTGAAGAAAATTTAGGAGAAAAATCTCATGACCTTGGGTTAGGCAATGATTTCTTAGATATGACACCAAAAGCATAAGCCATTAAAAACAAATTGATAAGTTAGATTTCACAAAAGTTAAAAACGTTTGTTCTTTGAAAAACACTGTTAAGATAATGAGAATGACAATTCATAGACTGGAAGAAAATGTTTGCAAAGCATATATCTGATAAAGGATTTGTATCCAGAATATATAAAATACTCTAAAAACTCAAAAATAAGAAAATAGACAACCCAATCAATATAAAATGGGCAAAAGATTTGAATAAACACTTCACCAAAGAAGATATACAGATGGCCAATAAGCACATGAAAAGAGTTTCAACATCACTGATCGTTAGGTAAATGCAAGCTAAAACCAAAATGAAATAACACTACACATCAATTTGAATGGGTAAAATTAAAAAGAATCGCCATACCAAGTGTTGCTGAGGATGCCAATAAACTGGAACTCTATCACATGGCTGGTGGTAATATAAATGGTACCACTTTGTAAAACAGTTTGGTAGTTTTTAAAAAAGTTTAACATACACCTATGAAATGATTCAGCCACTCCTCTCATAGATATTTACAAGAGAAAAGAAAACATTATCCATAGAAAGTCTTGTACACAAATGTTCATAAAAGCTTTATTTGCAATAGCTAAAAACTGGAAATCCAAACATCCATCAACAGGTGTATGGGTAAACAATTAGTTGTACATATACCCACACAGTGAAATATTACTCAGCAAAAAAAAGGAATGAACTATTGATATATGCAACAACATGGGTGAATCTCAAAATAATTATGCTCAACAAAGGAAGCTGGAAAAAAGATATATGATTCAATGTATGATTCAAATATAAATTCTAAAAAATGCAAACTAACCTAAAATGACAGAAAACAGATCAGTGATTGCCTGGAGACAGAGGGGAAGGAGGGATTACAGAGGGCGCTTGGGAACTTTGCAGTATGTTCATCATCTCGACAGTGCTGATGGTTTCATAGGTGTATACATATGTCAAAACTTAATTGTGTGCTTTGAACATGTGCAGTTTACTGTATGTCAGTTATACCCCAACAAAGCTGTTGAAAAGAACTGACTCACATAAATATACACACTGATATTTTATAAAGATGAAAAAGCAATTCAGTGGAGCGTAAGGAAAGACTAAGGTCTGACGCCTATGGCCAATAAAAACACAACGAGCCCTTTGTGGATTCAGATTATTACTTACATGGAGAATGAAAGGAAGAGTAGCCAAATGTACCAGCAACCCATGCTCCCTGTCCTACATACCGGAAAGGGGTGACCACAAAACAAAAAGTGCCTCCCATCCTCTTGTGTTCCAAGTGGATCACAAGGAGTTCTGCTAAGACTCAGATACACTGCAATCAAGCCTTTGCCTATGTGATCAATTTCACCAGACTGCCATGACAGAGCTGTTCCCCTACACAGAAAAGCCACAGATCCTTGAACAGGCTTCCCTGGGCAAAGTTATTCCACACCTGTAGTTCACTGATAGAGAGAAAGCACATCCTTGTGTGGCTTCAGATGGTTCAGATGACCTCTCTGAACTCTACTGAATGCATATATTTTTCCTATCACTTTTGGTCTGTATCCTTTGATGTAATAAACCTTAGCTGTGAGTAAACCCTGCTATTGAGTCTTGTGAGTCCATCCAGTGAACCATTGAACCTCGATGGTTATGGGACCCCAGAAACATGGTTATTTTTTTCAACAAATGGTGCTGGTAAAATTGGACATCCATAGGCAAAAGTATAATATAATAAACCTAGACCTAAACCTCATAATTTACATAAAAATTGACTCAAATTGGATCACAGATTTAAATGTAAAATTATAAAATTTTAGAATGAAACATAGCAGAAAATATTCATGACCTAGGGTTAGGTGAAGAATTCTTACACATGACACTAAAAGCACAATACATAAAAGAAAAAAATCAATAAATTGAACTTCCTTAGGATGAAAAAGTTTTGCTCTGTGAAAAACCCTGTAAAGAAGATAAAAAGACAAGCTATGGACTGGGAGAATATACATGCAGATCACATCTCTAACAAAGGATTTGTCTACAGAATATATCAAGAACTCTTAAAACTCAACTGTAAGAAACCAACCACCCAATTTTTTAATGGGAACAGACTTGAACAGACACTTCACCAGAAATGATATACAGATGGCAAATAAATGCATGAAAAGTTGTCCAACATCACTAGTCATTAGGCAAACACAAATAAGAACAATGAGATGAGACTACATACTTATTCAAATGGTTAAAATTAAACACTGATAACACCAAATGTTGATAGGGATGCCAATAAACTGGATCTCGCTATCACTGTTCGTCAGAATGAAACACGGTACAGCCACTCTGAAAATCATTCTGACAATTAAACATAGAGTTACCTATGACCCAGCAATCACACTCCTGGGCATTTATCCCAGAGAAATGAAAACTTAGGCTCACACAAAAACCTATACTCAAATGCTTACACAGCTTGAAATCTGAAAACAAACCAAATGTCCTTCAACAGGTGAGTGGTCAAACACATTGTGGTGCATCCATACTATGGAATATTATTCAGCAATAAAAAGGAACAAACCACTGATATACCCAACAACTTGGATGGCTCTTAAGGGCATTATGCTGAGTGGAAAAAAAAAAAGCCAATTTCAAAACATTACATACTATAGGATGACATTTATATAACATTCTTTTTCTTAAGGAATTATTTATTTTTTAAAATTTTATATTGGAGTATAGTTGATTAACAATGTTGTGATAGTTTCAGGTGTACAGCAAAGTAATTCAGTTATACATATACATGTATCTATTCTTTTTCAAATTCTTATCCCACGTAGGTTGTTACATAATATTGAGCGGAGTTCCCTGTGCTATACAGTAGGTCCTTGTTGGTTATCCACTTTAGATACAGCAGTGTGTACATGTCAATCCCAGACTCCCTAACTATCTCTTCTCCCCACCCTTCCCCCCGGTGACCCTAAGTTCCTTCTCTAAATCTGTGAGTCTGTTTCTGTTTTGTAAGTTCATTTGTATCAATTCTTTTTAGATTCCATTTATAAGTGATATCATATGATATTTCTCTTTGTCTGACTTACTTCACGCAGTATGACAATCTCTAGGTCCATCCATGTTGCTGCAAGTGGCATTATTTCATTCTTTTTAATGGCTGAGTAATATTCCATTGTATATATGTGCCACATCTTCTTTATCCATTCCTCTGTTGATGGACATTTAGGTTGCTTCCATGTCCTGGCTATTGTAAATAGTGCTGCAATGAACATTGGGGTGCATGTATCTTTTTGAATTATGGTTTTCTCTGGATATACGCCCAGGAGTGGGATTGCAGGATCATATGGTAGCTCTATTTTTAGTTTTTTAAGGAACCTCCATACTGTTCTCCATAGTGGCAGCACCAACTTACATTCCCACCAACAGTGTAGGAGGGTTCCCTTCTCTCCACACCCTCTCCAGCATTTATTGTTTGTGGATTTTTTGATGATAGCCATTTTGACTGGTGTGAGGTGACATCTCATTGTAGTTTTAATTTGCAATTCTCTAATAATTAGCGATGCTGAACGTCTTTTCATGTGCCTCTTGGCCATCTGTATGTCTTCTTTGGAGAAATGTCTATTTAGGTCTTCTGCCCATTTTTTGATTGGGTTGTTTGTTTTGATGATATTGAGCTGCATGAGCTGTTTGTAAATTCTGGAGACTAATCCCTTGTCGGTCACATCATTTGCAAATATTTTCCCCCAATCTGTGGCTTGCCTTTTTGTTTTGGTTATGGTTTCCTTTGCAGTGCAAAAGCTTTTGAGTTTAATTAGGTCCCATTTGTTTATTTTTGTTTTATTTCCATTTCTCTGGGACAAAATTATAGAGATGGAGAACACATAAGTGGTTGCCAGGGCCTCACTGTAGGGGAGGGGAGAAGTAACAATAAAGGGGCAGCATGAGGAATATCCTTTGTAGTGATGGAAGAGTTCTGTCTCTTGATTGTGGTGGTGAAGTGGTTATACAAATCTCTACAAGCAATAAAATGCCATATAATCACAAAGACATACCAAGAAATAAGTGCATATCAAAACTGGGGAAATCTGATTAAGGTCTGTAATCTACTTAATTGTGTTGTGCCAATTAATTTTCTGGTTTTGACAATGACTATAATCACGGAAGATGTCACTAATGGGGGAAGCCGGGTGGTAGGTACATAGAACCTCTCTGTAGTATTTTTTGCAACTTCTTGTGAGTGCACAATTTTTTCCAAATAAAAAGTTACAGATTGATACTCAATTCAGTTATTAGAAAGCTTTTATGTATGTTTGGAACAACGTGAGCTGGTGAATCTATATTTTCAACTGTAAATTTTATGAAATCTAAGGCAGATCAAGTATTTCTGGTGAAATTTATCCTCCAAACTGAAATGTGCTGTAAGTGTAAAATACACACCAGATTTCAAAGACTTCATATCAAAATATCTCAATAATTTTTACAGTGATCATATGCTAAAATGAAAGATCAGATTGGGTTATACACAATATATCATTAAAATTAATTTTACCATTTCTTTTTACTTTTTTTAATGTGGCTACTAGAAAATTAAAAACTAGTATTCACATTATATTTCTATGGGATAGTGCTGCTTTAAGGTTTCACAAAGGTAAAAACTGCAGGAAGCAGCTATTACCCTCAGGCAGCAGGGCAGGTGGCGCGGGGGCGGGGGGCAGGGGGAGAGAAGAGGTTGAATTACTAAAACTTGGGAGAGGGGGTCCCTGGAGCTAAACCTCAGACTTCTGAAAAGTGGGCACTTGCCAACTGGTACTGAGACCTCTGAGCTTGGAGGAAGGTCCCTGTGGCGCTGGACCCAGACTTCTGAAGAGGGGGGCACAAGATGGTTGGTGGTGTCTCTCAGCAGACACAATGGGGCTGATTCTTCCAGGTGGTGGAAAAACTGCAACCAGATACAGCTGATGCTATAGGAAGACACTGCTGTTTCCACGGTGACGATGCAAGGCTGTGGTGATACAGGAACCACAACAAGCAGACAGGAAAACCCACGGTAAGCAAACAGGTAGGAGTAAGTCTCTTCCTTCTCCAGCTTTGCTGTCTCCCTCTACTGCCCCCTATTAGCAGAACCTAACATAGAGTCAGCCAACAAAGCAGAAATGTGGTTTGTAGTGCCCTACTGCCAGCATCACAAAGCAGGGTCTGGAGGTTTTGGAGCTGAGACAAGAAATTAGTAACTGCCACAGTACAACTGCGCCAAAGTCACTTAGCTAGCCTCCAAATATCTGTATTGCCCTTCCATCATGCTTGAGTTGTGGTTGGGAAGTGGCTCTGTAGACAGGAACTACCGTTTCTCAGTTCCCTTTGCATCTAGGTGGGGCCTTTCTGACAAACCTTCGCTCACGGAATGTTGGTGGAGGTGGAAGGGGTGTGGGTGACATTCAGGCCAGTCTAAGAAGCTCACATGCCTTCTCTACTCTTTCTCTTTTCCCATCTACTGGCTGGTTGCCAGCATCCAGGGTGACCTTGGATGCCATATGTTGAAAATGACAGAGCTAATGTTACCTTAATGGATACATAATTCTGCAGACACCATGTCTTGGCCCCTAGGTAGAAGGGGGCATAGTATCCTTAGTTGCCATGTGATTGCCAAGGAGGTTTTTAAATCTACCAGCAGGGAGTTCACAAATGCTTATCAAAACTCTACTCCCACATATATGCCATATTTCATATAAGAAGAAATATTCATTTTACCTTTTGAACTTAAAGATTATTTAGCTGGGAAAATGGATACTCTTCTCAAGAGTTTTAGAGAATTTATTCATGCATTATAAATTGGAGAGTACTTAGCATTGACAATGCTTCTGGTATAATATTGCAATTATGTTATAGCACACTGTTAAACTTGTTAAGAAAATCTGTGTGATTTTATGTAAAATACACATTCAGGAGGAGGGGATGAGGATGAATTCTAGCACCTCTCTTCACCAGAAGTGTTTTGTTTTTTAAATGATTCATATGCCAAATTATTAACAAGCGGTCATCTTCAGTCTCCAATTAAAGTCATATGTTAACACACAGATTTGAACGTCCACCAACCCCTTCATTCAACACAGGTGTAAAGGGAATGGCTAAGGGAATGGCCCTTAGGCACCAATGTTATACTGTATAAACTATAATCAGAATTCTCTCAGATATGCAGGCTAGATTCAAGGAGATGAAGGAAGGAGGATTTTTCTGGGCTAGTCAAAGAGAACAGTTGCTTTAACACCTTCCATGCATTATAAGAGGAAGCCTGGAACCTCCACAACAGTGTCATAAGATTGCCTTAAATTCCTTTTTAGATTGTTACAAAGTTTAGAATTTCGACCTTCAACTTTTGAGTAGCATGAAGAAACTGGTTAAATATGTTTTTAGAAAGGCAACCAGCAACCTCTCGTGAAATTCATGTTGAGTGTTGGCTAAAGAGGCCAAAGGGAATGGAAGGAAGAGCTGTACTAGTGTCTCCACTGGTACATTTTAATAATAGTATCTCAGTAACTTCTATCTGATGGATATTTGTAAGCTTTCACTGAATCCTCCCACCAACTCCGTGTGGTAGTCTGATCATATATCTATCTCTATCTAACTGGCAAGAAAATGGTCTAAAAAAGCTTTACACGAACTGCCCACCATTATGGGACAAATCGGTGGTAGGACCAGGATCAGAGATCACAGCTCTTCACTTCTGGCCCAGTGCACTTTCCTAGAGTGAACATTTCCAATCTCTGTGTTTCTGGAACCTCCGTGGTTTATTTCTGACCATCTGGACAGAAAAAGAGAGGGGAATTCCAGGCTTTGCTCTAAGCATAAAACCGCTAGCCTCGCCTCTAGTTTATTACAGGCGCTGTGTGCTCTGGCTCGTGCCCCTCTTCCTCAACTCGGGGAAGCCCTTGCCATCGAAATTCTACCAGCCCTTCACCATCCGGCTGGAGACCTTCTCCAGGCAGCCTCTCCTGACCAACCCACACTCCAGTCATTATTCCCTTAGCACTTGAGAATCCAGAACCCTCAGCTAGTTGGACGTTTTTGTGTGTTAGGTGGTGGGGTTCTTCTAAAAAAGAGAAAAATGATAACATAACAATCAGAGGTTTAATCAAACTGCCAGATTATAGGCTATGACCAGGATTAATACTGATGAAATAAAAATTCACATTTTAAGGCAAGTCAAGAAAAATGTAAACATAAAATTTTTCTCTACCCTCTGGCCTCCTCCCTCCCCTCTAGTGTGCATTGTGTATCTGCATTATGCACCAACCAGACCTCCCCAGTGGCAGAAATACCTGCTCAACCATAAAGAGCAATGTTTTCCTGGTACCAGCAAGATCACTTCTTAGGAGACAACATTCCTTCTTAATCTTGTAAGAGGCCACAATGACACACTACTCGATAACTCCTTAGGGGATAACATTCCTTCTTAACCCTGTAAGGGGTCACAATGACCCACTACTTTGTACGTGCAGATCTGAATTGTGTGAACTATCAATACGTCTGATGTATAACCCTTTGTCTCAAAAATGGATATAACTGTGCTTTGACCTCTAATGGGCAGAACAGTTCTCAGAGCTCTCTGAGAGACTGTCTCCCAGGTTATAATCCTCAGGTTGGCTTGAATAAAATTTTCCATTCCGTTCACAGACTACTGATTTTTTTTCATCAACAATACAAATTCAGTTCAATTTCTTCCACTTTGTCTCTCTACTTAAAATTCTGAAAAGTGATTGGCCTAGAGATCTTGCAAGATCCGCATGGAAGAAATAATCGGTGGTCATTAGACTGTCCTCCTTTATGGAGGAAAGTGGGTTCAGATATTGTAGAAAGATTGGCCACCTGAACCCAAATGAGGTTTCTCCTTAACCCTAAGTTAACCAAAAGATTCTGCCTTAGGAGCTTCCATTCCCTTAGTATTCTGGGGGGTTGTATTATTATCTGGATGTGATATATATGTTTATTTCAGCTTTTCAAGTAGCATCTTCTACTGCCCTTGGGTGCAAAAAGATGGGTACTTAATTGATACCTGAGACATTTTCTGTCACAACACTATCCAAAGGTGACTTGAGCATGTCTGATAACTGTATTTTTCATTCATTTGACAAGTGAAATTTATAACAGAAGGGATCAAAGCTCTGGGATACTGGGAAGGAAATTTGCATCTCTGACCGAAAAGGTCAGAGATCCTACGAGAATGGATAGCCCTGGGGAGTTCTGAAGCCCTTGTTCTAAGAAAAGGAAACTAAATGGAGTTCTCTTTCATTTTGAAGGATGAGATGACTTGGGATAACAAGACTCACTTCAAAGTGATGAGCTATCCTATCTGAGCTTCAGCTAGAGTAAAACTAATGGCTGCAAGGACCAGAATGATATGCTTATTAGTTATATGACTGGAGAGCTCCAGGGCTATCTACCCTTCGGAGGTAAAACTCTTAAGGGTGCCCCAGCAAAGTGAGGTGGCACATCCTGCTTCACTATGGGGGACCATTTCTGAAGTCGTACACACTAAGATACACTTTAGATATCTATGTCAGTCTAAAGATTTCCACAATAGTTCAGTTCAACAAGTATTTCTCAAATGTCTATTTTCCAAGCACTGTGGTAGTTGCTAGAGATGCAGAGATAATAATAACTAGTTGTGATAATCAAGCATTACCAGACTTTTTTGTTTTGCTTTGTTTTTTACTATGTCAGACCCACTGCTAAGTACTTTAGATACATCATCTCATTTCATTCTTTCCATTGCCCTGTGAGGTATTCGTATTCCCAATTTACACATTAGGAAAAGGAAGCATAGAAAGGTTAAATAATTTGCCTAAGGTAACACAGGTAGTACAGAGCAGAGGTGGGACTTAACCCCAGGTATGTCTAATTCCAAACCGCATGATCTAACCATTATACCATACTTCCGAGACTACTGAGCTTTAATACCCTGATAGCGAAGCAGCAGACACATACCCAAAGAAAGAATTTCAAACTGTTATGCTAAATGATGAGATAGAGGTATGCGTACCGTGCTATGGAAATACAGAGCACAGCATACGGATTTCTATGAGCACAGACTCTGCAGCCAGACAGCCTGGGTTTGAAGTGTGACTTTGCCATATATCAATTGTGTGAATTTGGACAAGTTAAACCTCTATGTGCCTCAGTTTCCTCATTTGAAAAGAGGGATAATAATAGAACCTAATTCATAGAGTTGTCATTAGGATGAAAAGTACTTAGAATAGTTCCTGGCACATAATAAGTGTTATTCATATGTTAAATAAAATAAACAAGCTTAACTCTGAATCGGGTTCCAGGGAAGGCTTCTTGAAAGGGCTGATGCCTGAATTGATTCATAGAGGATAAGTAAGAGTTAGCCAGGTGAAGGAAAGTGGGAAAGGTGGGCTAGGCAGGTGGGGAGAGCATCATTGGTGGGCTTCACTAAAAGCAGCTTGGTAATTCTAGAATAGAGTGTAAAGTGCAGAAAAGGAAGTGGTAAGGGGCAGGTCTGACAAGGCCTTGTATGTCACTTGAAGAAGTGTGGACTTGATTTTACAGGCAACAGGGAACCATGAAAGGGAAGGGTTTTATGCAGGGGAACAATATGGACAGATGTACATGGGAGGGGAGATTTGTTATATAGCCTGAAATTTACTTTAAAAAAACTCAGCACAGGGACTTCCCTGGCGGTCCAGTGGTTAATACTCCGTGCCTCCACTGCAGGGGGTGAGGGTTCGATCCCTGGTCTGGGAACTAAGATGCTGCATGCGTCCCGGCCAAAAAACAAACAAACAAACAAACACAAACAAAACTCAGCACAGACAGTGCGAGACACACACACACCTACATGTGTACATGAACATATATACATATACTCTAGGGATGGTTAATATCTGAAGCACCTCAAAGAGGAACACATTCTAGCAGTGCTTAGTGTGCATCTGGAAGACTCTAATTATGAGTCCACACTCCAGATGCAGCTACTGGAAAGCTTCAACCAGTCTACGTAAATCTACAGTAGAGGGTTTGCTCATTTCTGTAGTGGCTATTACTCTGAGAAAACCATAATTCAAAAAGGGTCATGTACCACAATGTTCACTGCAGCACTATTTACAACAGCCAGGACATGGAAGCAACCTAAGTGTCCATTGACAGATAAATGGATAAAGAAGATGCGGCACATATATACAATGGAATACTACTCAGCCATAAAAAGGAACGAAATTGAGTTATTTGTAGTGAGGTGGATGGACCTAGAGTCTGTCATACAGAGTGAAGTAAGTCAGAAAGAGAAAAACAAATACCGTATGCTAACACAGATATATGGAATCTAGAAAAAAAAATGCTTCTGAAGAACCTAGGGGCAGGACAGGAATAAAGATGCAGACATAGAGAATGGACTTGAGGACACGAAGAGGGGGAAGGGTAAGCTGGGACGAAGTGAGAGAGTGGCATGGACATATATACTCTACCAAATATAAAATAGCTAGCTAGTGGGAAGCAGCTGCATAGCACAGGGAGATCAGCTTGGTGCTTTGTGACCACCTACAGGGGTGGGATAGGGAGGGTGGGAGGGAGATGCAAGAGGGAAGAGATATGGGAACATATGTATATGTATAACTGATTCACTTATAAAGCAGAAACTAACACACCATTGTAAAGCAATTATACTCCAATAAAGATGTGAAAATATATATATATAGAAACAAACTTTCACTGGTTAAATAAATGGTGTTCCAGATTTATGGACTGACACTTTTGTCTGCCCGTGCATGAATGGGGCCTAAAACACTGGTGATCCCAGAGTGGCATTCTAGGTCTAGGAATCCATTGGGTCCTGCCCCCTGACACTTAATGGACGAGTCTGTTGCCTGATCTGACCAGAAGTTCAGGTAAAACGCTACTGCTGGAGAATTGTTAAATGTGCTTCAGGTGAACCTTTCCTGCGTGGGGCTTAATGGATCTTATGAGGACAGGCAGCAGGACTATGTCTAACTGCTAATAAATGTATGCCTGGCAGAACTGGGTCAGAGTCCTGTTTTCAGTGGAACGTCCCACCTGGTGTGGAGATAGTGAGGGAGGAGGACTACAACACACAGCTACCTCTGGTCATTGGAATCTACTGATATTCACCGAAAAGTACCTGACGGTGTGAGAGACTAAACTGGCGTAGGTCAGTGTGCAATAGAATTAAACGGGGGCAAGTATGGAGGCAGGGAGATGAGCTAGGAGGAGGCTGCGGCAAGTGGTTCCATCAATAGAGGATGAACATCTACACTAGGGCAGTGACCGTGAGGAAGAAGAAAAGAGAATGGAGCCAAGAAATATTTCAGAGGTAAAATCAGCAGGCCTCGGTGATCCATTGGATGGTAAGGTCCAGCAGCAGTTTGTGATAACCTGCAGGTTTCTTGTTTGAGTAACCGGGTAGACATTGGTGACATTCACTGATGTAGGGGCAGTATAATAACCAGAGGAAAAGAAAGTTTGCGGGTAGGGGCAGGAGCAAGCATTTTAATTATGATTTGGATACTCTGAGCTTAACACCCACATGGAGATGTCCAGCAAACATTTGGATAATACAAGCCTGAAGCTCAGGGGAAAGTCAGGGCTGGAAATGTAGATGGGAAGTCATCAGCACACAAGGGCTACAGAATACTTCAAGAGTGGATGGATCCTCAGCTACCATAATACAAAGTCAGTAGATGATGTTTAAAAAGTGTTTGAAAAGAAATAGTAGAATGTGGAAAACAGTATGGTGGTTCCTCAGAAAAAGCAAACACAGGATTACCATATGACCCAGCAACTCCATTTCTGGGTACATACCCAAAAGAACTGACAGCAGAGACTCAAACAGGTATTATACACTTGTGTTCATAGCAGCATGTTTGTAATAGCCAAAGATGCAAATAGCTCAAATGTCCATCAATGAATGAATGGATAAACAAAATATGATGTTGTGTGTGTGTGTATAAAATACAATATTATTCATCCTTAAAAAGGAATGAAATTCTGATATATATAACAACTCAGACAACCCTTGAAGACATTTGCTAAGTGAAATAAGCCAGACACCAGAGGACAAATATTGTTCGATTCCATTTATATGATGTACCTCGAATAGTCAAGTACATAGTGACAAGACCTAGAACAGTGGTTACCGGGGCTGGCGAGGAAGGGAATGAGAAGTTACTGTTTAATGGATACAGAATTTCAGTTTGAGATGATGAAAAACTTCTGTAGATGGATAGTGCTGATGATTGTACAACCACGTGAATGTACTTAATGCCACTGTACACTTAAAATTAGTTAAAATGGTAAATTTTGTGCAATGTATATTTTACCAAAAGAAAAAGAAATAGCAGGATAATCTTATTCTTTTAAATGACTGATGTAAACACCTTAAGAAACACTTCAAAGAGTGACTGCAGGAAAGGGGTGGGCATAGGGTCTTCTACTTATCACTATAAGCCTTTGGTACGCTTTTATTTCTTAACTATATGCATGTATTACATTGAATAAAAACATTTTAAACTAAAAGAAAGTGGATGAGATCACTGAGGGTGAGGTCGGGGAGTTGGTGGAAGAAGAGGTACCTTAGGGTAAAGGTTGCAAGAAACAATAACCCATTAAAGTAAGGTAAGGAAAAGAGAGGGTTATTACAGGGATACAGGGAATCACACAGAAACGTAGTCCAGGAAGCACAGCAGCACCTCACAGAAACTCCGAAGTCGTCTGGGCGCCGTCTCCTGTGCTCGCTCTCATCACTCCCCTGTCTCCCTCCTACTCCTCTCACAACTCTTCCCCCCTCTCCCCTCCTCTGTCTGCTACTCCACATCTCTCCCCAGCGCATGATCTCTTCCTGGGTTCTCAGGGAGTGTTGCTTTTATTTCCCACACCTGCTCCTCTGCCTGGCAGTGTCTTCTAGTCACTCATGCACTCGCACAGCCACAACTGTAGCATCAGCCTCTGAGCCTGTGCGACCTCTCAGCCTGGTTCCCTGCAGTCCGCTTCCTCCATCTCACCGCATTCCTGGGGGAGAGAATGGACTCCCGCAGATACGGTGTCCACTTCCCATTAGAGAGCCATCCCTAGGCCCACTGGCTGTATCCCCGGCTTTACCATCCCTTCCTGAGAGATGACAGGTTGGGAAGTATTGCAGTAAAGGAGATTTAAGCTGGGTGTGAACCCAAGATATAACTACTATCAATTAAGATCCTTGAGGAACAGAGGAGTAGGAGAATCTGGAGAAGAAAAACCAGGGAAAAGAGAGTTTCAAGTAGGTGAATGGTTGAGCTGTGTTAAATGCTGCAGAGCAAGAGCCCTTAAAATAAAGACCAAAAGGTGTCCGTTGAGTTTGGCATTGGGGTGAATGAAAAGGAAGGATTGAGAACATCAAGTACGGATCATTCTTTCAAGAGGCTTGGCTGACAAGGGAATAGCTGACGGGGGGGGGGGGACACAGATTGAAAAGATTTTTCTTTTTATCAAAATGAAACAGAAGTTTTGTTGTGGTTACAAATGCAGCAGGGTATAAGGGAAGAGCAAAGAATTGTGAAGAGAGGAACAGGTGAAAAGGTGGGTGTTGAACTGAACAAGGGATACATTATCTGCTGAGATAGGTGGAACATCCTAAGAACTGCAGTTGTAGCTTTTCAATTCCGAGTCAGTCTTATATTTGCCAAACAGACCAACCCTAACTGTGGAGCTACTCTGAAGAGAAGAAAAGAGGGCCAAGGGCAGAACCTAGGAGAATGCCAACACTTAATGCAAGCGAGGGTCGACTCCAGATCTGATCATCCAGGGTGAATATTTAGTTTGGGTCTAGCTTTTCCTACTATTGTACGGCTCTGGATCCCTTCTTAACACCTAATTGGCTTCATGCCCCAGGAATGCAACTAATAACTTTTACAAATCATAATTGGAAAGGAAAGTATATAGCCATAAAGTCACATATCACATTCTGGAAAGAGGACAGGAATGGGAATCATAAGAGCTGCTACCTTCCCTCTCTGGGTCTCTGTCTCCCTGTGTGTAAAAGTGAAGGGCTGGCCTCAGTTGTCTCTATGGCTCCTCCTGTTGGAACACTCTGATTCTTTGACTTCTGGCTTATCTCTACTACTCTTGTAGCTGTATTAATGCTCTCCTACATTAATACAAATGGGTGGAAGCTGACCACATTCTTTTTCAAGCTCGTGATAACAGGAAAAAAATCTGAAGAACGTGGACAATCACAAAATATGATAAGTAAAAGAAAAGGAGAGTCAAAAGGAAAAAATATGATTGGCCTCTTGCTACTAATGTCAGTGCCCAGGGACTTCACTGGTGGTGCAGTGGTTAAGAATCTGCCTGCCAGTGCAGGGGACATGCATTTGATCCCTGGTCCGGGAAGATCCCATATGCCACGGACCAACTAAGCCCGTGCGCCACAACTACTGAGCCCGTGCACCACAACTACTGAAGCCCGCATGCCCTAGAGCCCGCACACCGCAACTACTGAGCCCACGTGCTCTAGGGCCCTCATGCTGCAACTACTGAGGCCGCATGCTACAACTACTGAAGCCCGTGTGCCTAGAGCCTGTGCTCTGCAACAAGAGAAGCCACCGCAATGAGAAGCCTGCACACCGCAACGAAGAGTAGCCCCCGCTCCCTGCAACTAGAGAAAGCCCGCGCGCAGCAATGAAGACCCAACACAGCCAAAAATAAATTAAAAAAAAAAAGAATTCACAGTCGCTTTAAAATAAATAAATAAATAAAAAATAATGTGAGCACCCAGCTGTGCAACAGTAAGGCTGTGTTCCCTTGAGATCAAATCAATGGCTCAGAAGTGGAAAACTCAAACCACTTTTTTTCTCTGGTCAAATCAAGATTTCCTACTCCAATATAAAATAAAAATTTAAAAATAAAGAAGAAAAAATCAAGATCTACTCCCTATCCCTGCTAACTTTTCAGGAGATAGTGAATATTTTCCTCTCTTCATAACACCCCTCACAGTTGTCATAAGCATTAAGAATATTTTAATACACGTAAAAGAAAGGGTGTTTACTGTTCTCAATTCACCAACTATTCCTACCAAACTTTCAGAACTTCATGGGGGGGGGGGAAATTAGACTAGGGACAGTGTGCCCTGCCCACCTTCTCCCACACTGCCAGCTAGGAACAATTTACCAGTGTCAACGCCTAGGTTCCTCACTCCAATTCTGAAGTTTAAAAATACTTTAAGAGTGGGATTGTGAGGAAAGAGCATGCTGTCGTTTCTACAAAAAGATGGTAGAACTGATTTGTGTGTAAATCATATCCTTTCAGTTCTTTTTCCAGGGTCGAGGATGGGATTATTCATTCTCGTCTACACCCTCTCACCCTCTTGTGACCAAATGGCTTTCATTTGTGCCCAAGTGGCCAGGGATAGAGGCAAAAGCAGTGGCCAAGAAATTAACCTGTTCATTTATATCAGACCCAGGACCATGAATCAATCACACACGCCTGGAACCTCACCACCATGAGATAATTAGCGTGCAGTCCCACAGGCGGGCAGGGTATAGAGAATGAACAACTGAAGTGGAAAATCAGATGAACAAAAATGTAGGGGAGGTTGAAAATGTTCGTGCCTCAACATGAAAGGCTCCGACTGCACCAGCTCTAAAGATGCATTTCTTTCCCATTCGCATTCGAGTCTCAAACATTTAACTAGCTTCCTAGGTGCACTTTATTTCTGTTATTTCTCAGAAAGCACTTCCTCTGTGACTATTACTTTGCAAAGGTTTGGACTATCTTACCGATCAGTTCTCCCACTCCCTGGGCCACACCTCAGCACACCTGCTTGGAGCACAGGGGCCGTGGCCAGAAGCCCTCAGGAAGGTCACTGCGCCTGCCCCAGTGCCTCTGCCGTCCATCTGGTGCTCCGCTTATTTAACCACGGGCTGCTGTCATTATATGGTTTGAATCTGTTACAAACCAAGATGATAAACTGCACTTTTGATTATTCCTTTGTTGTTTTAAACATCCTTTTGATGCACTAAGAGCCACTTACACATACATAAAAGAAGCAGCTGTCTCCTTTATGAACCATCAGATTGAAAATGTGTCAACTCAAGCACAGTCTACCAATTTACTAACTGTTGGCCTATGACTAATTAACAGAAATTAGCTATGTTACTGGCAGACACACCGACCGTTACTTCATTAATTGTACGTGTCTGTGTGCGGTGGGAAGTTGTAAAATAACACTGGTGAAGAAGACCAGGGCCCTGGTTCACCCCGGGCAGAAGGGGCGTTCGCTTCCTAAATGCAGCATGGAAGGGTTGTCCTACTGCCCTCAGTGCCAGGCTAAGCCCAGCCACCGAGACTGACTCCCCTCCCTCACAGGAACCAGACTCAATTCACCCTCCACCTGAAGTCTCTGATACTTGGCAGTCAAGTTCCTTTTACAGGTAGGACTTCAAGAGCGGCCTGCCTTTGGGGAGAAGGATAAAAGGCTATAAACACAAAAGAAGGGGAAACTGAATAAAAAAGAAAGCTCTCCTGCGATCAGAAGGTGCCTTTCTCCTTAGTTAAGTACACTGGATTCATAAACACTCTTTTATTGAGTTGGGTTTCAGAGCTTTTACTTAGTGTTGACTTACTAGGTAGATAAGACAGCAACAAACAAGGCATCTAGTGATCCAGCTCAAGAGTGGGGCCCACCAGGGCATGATCCAGCTGTACTTATGAAACAGGCAACTTCTGATCTTAGCATGTCCCAATTCCTCTTTTGACACATTCCCCTCTTTTCAGCCCACCTCCTTGGGTCCCAGTATCTCCTGCTGCCACTTGGCCGTGCAGGGTCATCCCCTGACCTCCCCTCTAACTTAAGCTGGAGTTCCCAGTCCTGAGCACTGAGCACCACGCCAGACCTGGCCACCGCCTCAAATCAGGTTTTGTTCCAGTCCCTCAGGGCCAACGTCATAATGGGATATCCTTATAAGTGATACGTTTGCATTTTTTTTAGAGAGGTCTTCTGGAGTTCCTTATCCTGAATGAGTGATTCTAATGGTAGAAGTTTCTGGCATGATTAAACCTTAGTAAAAGACATTTTGGGGTCCTTGGGAGGGCAGTTTAAGAACTCCTTAAAACGTTACCTTCTAGGCAATTGTACTCATTCCTGTGCATGGGACTGTTTCTAGAATCACACGGAGGTTCCTGGGCAAGAAGCATATGTCTAGAAGTCCACTGGCCACTGCTGTCCTGGTAGGTTTCTCAAGTGGTGAGAGAAGTTATTTGAGAACAGTTCAGGCAGTCAGGGGTGCTGCTTTCTGGTTTTAGAACTCTATAATGCTTGTTTAGAAATTATTATCTACTTCTTGCCTCTCTACTTTTTTTTTCACCAGAAGAAACAGATTAAGAACTGGATAAGAGAAACATTAATAACTGTCAGTCATTTGACCAAAGGTGATTTCATTGCACACAGATTACACTTTTGCTGCACTATTACAAAGCCTGCTTAGAGAACTAATCAACAAAATTGGAGAGCAATTCTTAAGTAAAAAGGGATCTTAAAATGAACTACTGAGAGATACAACAATGTGATGAATCCCAAAGACATGATGCTGAGTGAGAGAAGCCAGTTTCAAAGTTCCCTACTGTATGATTCCATTTCTATGACTTTCTCAAAAAGACCAAACTACAGTGATGGAGAACACATCAGTGGTTGCCAGGGTTTTGGGGCGGGGGTTGTGTGTGTAACTACAAAGGGGCAGCATGAGGGAGTTTGGGGGGATGAATCCTGATACAGTCTGTATCCTGACTGTAGTGGTGATTACATGAAACTATACATGTGTTAAAATTCATAGAACTGTATACCAATAACATCAATTTTTCTATATATTAACTTAAAAGCTAATATAAAGGGAAAATGCACTTCTCCCATTGTTTGTTTAGTCCTCTGTAACATCAAGTGATAAGTTCAAGATGCTCCAGGTCTGAAGAACAGGCATGAAAAGGGCTCTTCGGAAAAGATCATAAAAACCCTCTGAGCTCCTCCTAAGGAAGGTGTTGAATCTAAGAAGGCGGCAGAGCATATGTTTGGAGGCATTGGCCCAGCAATGGAATGGGGTTTGCAGCCCATCATCCACAGCTTCTCATTCCCCCTCAGGGTTCCTCTTGTGGTCTGAGCCCACTGGCTGACTGACCAGGGTTAGGGGTGGCGGCTGTTCACCATACAGAGTTAACAGGCCCATTCAGGCCTCACATATTGGCTCCATGAACAATGAGCAGGCCAGTGATTCCTATTTTGGAAGGGCTAGGGTGGGGAGAGGTTGGAGACACCCTATTCTGATTTCCTAGGGCGGCCCTCTGATATGAAGACATATGGCAAACACTTGCTTTGTCATGGAAGTGATTTGCAATTAAATTTGGTTACTGAGAATTTCCAGAAGGTGAACAATACCTGTTTGGATTATTATAGAGGCTTATAGATTATTATAGAGGCTCCCGAAGGGGCTGCATCCCCAGGTTGGGGGAGTCACTGTTCTTTATAACCATCTAGTCTGTAGCCAGATGGCCAACTAGTTCCATGCCCGCGCAACGAGCCAGATTCCTTAGCCCAGCTTCTGGCAAAATGTTCAAGGGCTCAATTTTTTGTCTTCATCTTTTTTTCAATTGAACTTTTTATTTTGAGATCATTGTAGAGTCACATGCAATTGTAAGAAATAATGCAGCGAGATACCACATACCCTTTAATCCAGTTTCCCGAAAGGGTAACATCTTGTCAAACTGTAGTATAATATCACAATCAAGGTATTGACACTGCTGCGAACCGTTGATCTTGCCCAGATTTCCCCAGCTTTACTTGTAAACATTTGTTTGTATGTGTCTGTGTATTTAGTCGTATGCAATTTTATCGCATGTGTAGGTTCACGTATCCACCGACACGATCAGAACTGTACTATCACCAAAAGGATTCTTCCTCTGCAGCCACACTCACCTTCCATCTGCCCCATCCCCTCACCCCTGGCACCCCCTAACCTGTTCCCCATCGCTATGTTTCTTGTCATTTCAATAGTATTATATAAATAATCATATAGTATGTAACCTTTTAAGACTGGCTTTTTCTCACTCAGGAGGATTCCTGGGAGATTTATTCAAGTTATTACATGAACCGATACCCCATTTCTTTTTATTGCTGAGTAGTATTCCATGGCACGGATGTCCTACAGTTTACTTAACCATTAATCTGTTGAAGAAGACATGTATGAGTGATTCAGTTTCTCTGCATCCTCACCAGCATTCGGTGTCACTATTTTTTATTTTAGCTATTCTGAGAGGTGTGTAGTAATACCTCACTGTGGTTTTGATTTGCACTTTCCTGATGACTTACGGTGTTGAACATCCTTTCATGTGTTATTTGCCATCTGTATACCCTCTTTAGTGAAATGTCTGTTCATATCTTTTGCCCATTTTCTAACAGGATTGTTTGAGTTTCCAGAGTTCTTTATGTATTCTAGATAAAAATCTTTTCTCAGATACGTAGCTTGCAAATATTTTCTCCATTCTGTAGCTCATATTAATAGGATCTTTCATAGAACAAAACTTTGTAATTTTGATGAAATCCAATTAATAGTTTTTCCTTTTATGGATCATGCTTATGGTGTCAAGCCTAAGAACACTTTGCTGAGCCCTAGACCATGAAGATTTTCTCCTGTGGGCTTTTTTTCTACAAGTCTTATAGTTTTACACTTTAAGTCTGTGATCCATTTTGAGTTAATCTTTGTATACGGTGTGATGTTTAGGTCAACGTTCACTTATTTTGCCTATGGATGTCAATTGCTCATGCACTATCTATTGAAAAGGCTACCCTTCCTCCATTGAACTGCTTTTACACCTTTGTCAAAAATCAATTGAACAAATTTGTGTGAGTTTATTTCTGGGTTCTCTATTCTGTTCCATTTATCTGTGTGTCTCCCTTCCACTACTACCATACTAGCTTGATTACTGTTGCTATATAGTAAGCCTTTACATTGGTTTATTCTTTTAAAAAGTTTATTCTTTATAAAAATCATTTTAACTACTCTAGGTCCTTTGCCTTTCCATATAAAAAACTTTGGGGGGGTGGGGGAACTACACCACGTGGCTTGTGGGATCTCAGTTCCCCAACCAGGGATGAACCCGGGCCATAGCAGTGAAAGCCCAGGATCCTAACCACTAGGCCACCAGGGAACTCCCTCCATAGAAATTTTATAATAAGCCTGTCTATATCTACAAAAATCCTTGCTTGGGTTTTCATAGAGATTTCATTAACCTATAAATCAACTTGGGGAGAACTGACATCTTAGTATGTTGACTGAGTATTCCAATCTATGAACACGGTCAGTCTCTCAAATTACTAATGTCTTAAGTTCTTTCATCAGTGTTTTGTAATTTTCCGCATACAAATCCTGTACCTGTTTTGTTAAGTTTATACCTAAATATTTCATTTTCTTTGGAGCACTTATAAAAGGTGTTATTTTTTTTTTAGATTTCCAGTTACTATATAGAAATGTAATTGATTTCTGTGTGTTGCTCTTGTATCATACGGCCTTGCTGAATTCCATTATTAGTTCTAGAAGGGTTTTTTTTTTTAAAGATTTCTTGTGATTTTGTATGCAGATGATCAAGTTTTCTGCAAATAGAGACAGTTTTACTTTGTTCTTTCTAATCTGTATGTTTTAAAATTTCTTTTTCTTGCCTTGTTACACTGTCTAGAACTTCCAGTACAATGTTGAATAGAAGTGATAAGAGCAGACATGCTTGCCTTGTTCCAACCTTAAGAGCGAAAGCATTCAGTCTTTCACCATTAAGTATAATGTTAGCTGTATGTTTTTTGTAGATGTTCTTTACATGGTTAAGGAATTTCCCCTCTAATTCCTAATGTACTGAGAGTTTTTATCACGAATAAATGTTGAATTTTATCAAATGTGTTTTTCTGTGCCAATTGACATGGGCATATGATTTTTGTTTAGTCTTTTGATATGGCAGACTATCTTGACTGATTTTTTAAATATTGAACCAGGCTTGCATAACTTGAATAAATCCCACTTGGTCATGGTGTATAATTCTTTTATACATTGTTGGTTTCATTTTGCTAATGTTTTGTTGAAGATTTTTCTAAGTTCATGAGATACTTGTCTATAGTTTTCTCCCTTTTCTGCACTGCCTTTGTCTGGTTTTGGTATCTTTCTGGGACTCTGACATGAATGTTGGATCTTTTGTTATTTCCCACAGGTTTCTGAGGCTCTATTTTTTTCCAGTCTATTTTCTCTCTGCTGCTCAGATTGAGTAAGTTCTATTGGTTTATCCTCAAGCTCACTGATTCTATCATCTGTCATCTCCACTATACTACTGAGCCTATATAGCAAGTTTTGAATGTCTACTATTGTATTCTTCAGTTCTATAATTTCTGTTTGGTTCTTTTGTATAACTTGTTTTTCCTTTGCTCAGATTTTCTATTTTTTTCATTTGTTTCAAGAGATGTTGCAATTGCTTATTGAAGCATTTTTGTGATGCTGCATTAAAATCCTTGTCAGATAATTCTAACATCTGATTCATCTTGGTATTGATGTCAGTTGATTGTCTTTTCTCATTCAAGTTGTGATTTTCTGGTTCTTGGTATGATGGGTGATTTTTCATTGTATTCTGGACATTTTGGCTACTATGTTAGGAGACTATTTAAATCTTTTACTTTAGCAGGCAGTCAATGTTTAGGTTTAGCACACAAGTCCTAGCCTACTTTTGTAAGCTGTGATTTCAATGACGATTTACTTTCCAGAGCCTCTGTGGTGCAGTTTTGGTCCGATTGGTTAATGTGGTGCTGATGGGGCCCTCACTGGTCCCTGCTGGTGTTGCCTGAGGGAGCAGAAAGTGCTTTACCAGGCTGCGTTGCCTGATGTCTCTAGGTGGAGGAAGTGAGTCTCTAGTCTGTGGAAACAACAAATCTTCCCTGGCTTTGCTTTGGTGGAACCCCCCTCCACTTGCCAGTGCTGTATGCCCTCCTGGTATCTCTTTTGGGGAGAGGGGATCCTTAAGACCATGGGGACAAAGGCTTCCTGAGCCAGACTACTTGTTGTAGTGGGATTTCCTCTTGATGGTGCCCTGGTTGCACAGTATCTTTTGGTGGGGCAGGGGAGTCTCTGGCCTGGTGGGAAAGGAAGGCACTTCCCCTGGCTGCTTATTGTCAGTGGGGCTCCCTGTTAGACTCCCTTTGCTGGAGTTGCCATGCTCACTTGGTGTTGTCAGCAGGACTCCCATTCAAACCAGAGGGAGAAGGAGCCTATCTGAGCCACTGTTGCTAGGTTGGGAGCTGGGAAATGCTGGGTCTGGGTTGCCTTCTTCTGTTGGGTAGTAAGTCATAAGGCTCCCATAGTGTTCCTCCAGTCCTGGAATTCCTAACCATTCTGCCGTCCTCTTTACACCTTTTAGAATTCTCCTTTGGTTGCCTCTTGAATTATTTCTAGGATTCATAATTATACTTAGCTGGGAGGAGCAAGGAGAAATGAGTCTATGCCATCTTGTCCAGACTGGAAGTAGAAGACCAGTTTTGCACTGGTTTCTGCTGCTGCTTCTCCTGGGAATGACTCAGGCTTTCATCTGCCACCCTTTCCTTGGCAAAGAGAAGCTCAGGAGGCTTTGCTTTGGTTAATATAACAAGCTCCCAGTTTGGGGGCTTTTGTTTGTGTGTATGTGTGTGTGTTGTTTGTTTTTAAGAAAGGCTGGCAGAGATCAGCCCTGAAGGAGCAACTGTGTTACAGTGGGGCAAACACTCTTGACAGGACGCTGAGTCAGCTGTGGATCTGTCTTGCCTATAAGATACTCCTGTGCCACTGTACTCACAGGATCATATTTTGAGGAGTCAGAACAACCAAAGTTTGGTATTTCCAGAGAGGATGGAGGCAGAAAATAAGATTTTAAAATATTCTCCTTCCTTTGCATAAAACCTTGGCATATCAGTGTGTGGCATACTCTGTGCAGCACTGGTCCTCAAGGAAAACAAGATGCCACTGGAGAACACTGCCTGTTATGGTAGGCTGAATCATGATTCCCCAAAGATGTCCACGTCCTAATCCCTGGGATCTGTGGAAATGTTACCTTACATGGTAAAAGGGACTTTGCAGGTGTGATTAAGTTAAGGATTTAAGAGGGGGACATTATCGTGGATTATCCAGGTGGGCCTATTCTAATTACAGAGTCCATATAAGAGAGAGACAGGAGGGTCAGAGGTAGAGAAGGCAATGTGAAGCAGAGGTCAGACAGTGAGAGAGAGGTTTGAAGATGCTATGTGCTGGCTTTGAAGATGGAGCAAGGGGCCAGGAGCCAAGGAATGCAGGTGGCTTCTGGAAGCTAAAATATGGCTGATTTTTTAAAATAAATTTATTTATTTATTTATTTATTTATTTATTTGTGGCTGTGTTGGGTCTTTGTTGCTGTGTGCAGGCTTTCTCTAATTGCATTGAGCAGGGGCTACTCTTCGCTGCAGTGCACGGGCTTCTCATTGCGGTAGCTTCTCTTGTTGTGGAACACAGGCTCCATGTATGTGGCTTCAGTAGTTGTGGCTCGCGGGCTCTAGAGTGCAGGCTCAGTAGTTGTGGTGCACAGGCTTAGTTGCTCTGCAGCATGTGGGATCTTCCTGGACCAGGGCTCGAACCTGTGTCCCCTGCGTTGGCAGGCAGATTCTTAACCACTGTGCCACCAGGGAAGTCCCAAAATGGCTTATTTTAAACTTCTGATCTCTACAACTGTAAGATAATAAATTTATGTTGTATTAAGCCATGAAGTTTGTGGTAATTTGTTATAGCAGCAACAGGAACTAATACACTGACAGAGGGCGAGTGACATGATCAGGGTAGGAGGTTGGGGGTATCGTACAGTAGTAAGAACATGGCTGCTGCACAAGGACATGCTGAAAACATGAGACTTCCATCTGGAAAGGGGAAACCTGAGATTCGAAGTCTAGAGCACTGCTGAAAAATAGAACTTTCTGTGATGATGGGAATGTTGTGTATCTGCATTCTCCAGTACGGTAGCCACTAGCCACATGTGACTACTGAGAACTTGAAATGTGGCTAGTACTACTGATTTACTCAATTAATTTATATTTAAATTGTAAAAGCTTCATGTACCTAGTGGCTAGACAGAGTGTATTGGACAGAGCAGGTCTCTACCATTAAAAAGAGTGTGGGGCTTCCCTGGTGGCACAGTGGTTAAGAATCTGCCTGCCAATGCAGGGGACACGGGTTCGAGCGCTGGTCCGGGAAGATCCCACATGCTGCAGAGCAACTAAGCCCGTGTGCCACAACTACTGAGCCCATGTGCCACAACTACTGAAGCCCGCGCGCCTGGAGCCCCTGCTCCACAACAAGAAGCCACCGCAATGAGAAGCCCGCACACAGCAATGAAGAGTAGCCCCTGCTCGCTGCAACTAGAGAAAAGCCCGTGCTCAGCAACAAAGACCCAGTGCAGCCAAAAATAAACAAAATAAAATAAAATTAAAAAAAAAAAGAGTGTGGGTAAGGTAAATACAAACTTATTCATTAAATCCTTCAATGCTAGAAAACTAGCCCAAAATAGCTATATCATATTAAAGAAGCACCAACACTTCTCTGGAGATCAGATTTCTCATAACCTCTGCCATAATATAACCACAAACCTAGAAAAGAAAAAAACATCTAAACAGCATGTCAAATTGCTATCATAAAATCCATGAACTTCACAGGAGGTGTATGGGGTCAGTCCTTGGTCAAACATCTGTACATTAGAAGAACCTAGAATACGCTGATCTCAGCCTCTGACAACAAAAAGAGTAAAGCTGGAAACTAAACGAGATAGAATTTCAAAAGCACAGAAACCTGGGACCCATTTAATAGGGAAAGACATATTCCTACATGCCTCAAAGGTCCAGGGCAAAAGCAGATGGTCATAATGGCCATTCTGAGTCACAAAGGAAGGTTATATTATGTTCTGAATTATCTGTTTAAGAAGACAAAACAGTGAATGATGTAATTTTTTTTAACATCTTTATGGGAGTGTAATTGCTTTACAATGGTGTGTTAGTTTCTGCTTTATAACAAAGTGAATCAGCTATACATATACGTATATCCCCATATCTCCTCCCTCTTGTGTCTCCCTCCCACCCTCCCTATCCCACCCCTCTAGGTCGTCACAAAGCACCGAGCTGATCTCCCTGTGCTAGGCAGCTGCTTCCCGCTAGCTATCTGTTTTACATTTGGTAGTGTATATACGTCCATGCCACTCTCTCACTTCATCCCAGCTTACCCTTCCCTCTCCGCGTGTCCTCAAGTCCATTCTTTACGTCTGTGTCTTTATTCCTGTCCTGCCCCTAGGTTCTTCAGAACCATTTTTTTTTTTTAGATTCCATATATATGTGTCAGCATACGGTATTTGTTTTTCTCTTCCTGACTTACTTCACTCTGCATGACAGACTCTAGGTCCATCCACCTCACTACAAATAACTCAATTTCGTTTATTTTTATGGCTGAGTAATATTCCATTGTATATATGTGCCATATCTTCTTTATCCATTCATCTGTTGATGGACACTTAGGTTGCTTCCATGTCCTGGCTATTGTAAATAGAGCTGCAATGAACATTGTGGTACATGACTCTTTTTGAATTATGGTTTTCTCAGGGTATATGCCCAGTAGTGGGATTGCTGGGTTGTATGGTAGTTCTATTTTTAGTTTTTTAAGGAACCTCCATACTGTTCTCCATAGTGGCTGTATCAATTTACATTCCCACCAACAGTGCAAGACGGTTCCCTTTTCTCCACACCTTCTCCAGCATTTATTGTTTGTAGATTTTTTTTAACATCTTTATTGGAGTATAACTGCTTTACAATGGTGTGTTAGTTTCTGCTGTATAACAAAGTGAATCAGCTATACATATACATATATCCCCATATCTCCTCCCTCTTGCATCTCCCTCTCACCATCCCTATCCCACCCCTCTAGGTGGTCACAAAGCATCGAGCTGATCTCCCTGTGCTATGCGGCTGCTTCCCACTAGCTATCTATTTTACATTTGGTAGTATATAAGTCCATGCCACTCTCTCACTTCGTCCCAGCTTACCTTAAAAAAAAGAAAGCAAAACTCAACAAAGGAAATGGGTAAATCAGAACAAAACAAAAAAAAACTATCTTTCCAGTGTCATGCAAAACCCCTACTTTTAAGGTTCCAGCCACTATGCTATACCATCCATGCCAGCTCCTCGTCACTGCCACTTACACAGGAATGATATGCACCAGGGTTGATAACTCACTTCAAGAACTCTCTCACCATTACCATCAACACCATTCTCACCTCATCCTCCTGCCTTACCTGCCACACAGCTTCCAAATTTGGATCAATGCAATCATCGACCACTGCTGTTTCTATGTCCATTCTGCTGAGCCCTGGGGGAGGAAATAACACAACAGTACAGACAGGATCATCTTGAAAAGCATGGTCTCTGTGGAACATTACATAGCAGTTATATACACAAGAAATCTATATTTGCTGATATGGAACAATATTCAAGGCACCTTAAATTAAAAAGCAAGTGATATCACACCCCTGAGTATGGCAATCACCAAAAAGATAGATTGTAACAAGTGTTGGTGAAGATGTGGAGAAACTGGAACCCTTATAGGCTGCTGCTGGGAATGTAAAATGGTGCAGCCACCTTGGAAAACAGTGTGGCAGTTCCTCAAAATGTCAAACAGAGAGCTACCATATGACCCAGCAATTCCACTCTTTGGTACATACTCAAGAGACATGAAAATATACGTCTACACCAAAACTTGTATTTGAATGTTCAGAACAGTATTATTCATAATAGCCAAAAAGTGGAAACAACCCAGTGTCCACTAACTGATGAATAGATAAACTAAATGTGGTCTATATGTACAATGGAATATTATTCAGCAATAAAAAGAATGATTCTGATTCATGCTATAACATAGATGAACCTCAAAAACATGTGCTAAATGAAACAAGCCAGTCACAAAAGACCAGCTATTATATGCTTCCATTTATATGAAAGTCCAGAATAGGCAAATCTGTAGAGACTGAAAGGAGATTAGTGGTTGCTTAGGGTTATGGGTGGGGATTGTGGATAAGGGGGTGATAGCTAAAGGGTACAGAGTTTCTTTTTGAGGTGATGAAAATGTTCCAAAAACTGACGATGGTGGTGGTTGCACATTATCTGTGAATGTAACTAAAAACCACTGAATTGTACACTTTAATTAATGTGTGAATTGTATGGTATGTGAATTATAGCTCAACAAAGCTGTTTTTTTTTTAAAAAAAAGCAAGTGCTAGAATAATGCATGTACTATGAGTTCATTTACATAAAACCCCAAACTACATATGCATGTAATATAAACATTTGTGAATGTATGTAAATATATAGAAGATGATTTGGAAGGCTACCCACCCATCTGTTAGCATTGGTTACTTCTGGAGAGGGAAACAGGATTGCCTTCTGTACTATCACACTTTCCTGTTTCTCCTCCTACCACCCTAGTTGTTCCTTCAAGTTGCTTTTGTAAGCGTTCCTTCCTCTGCCCATCTCTTTTGAATCTCATTCTACTCTTCAGGCTCTCCTTGAAGTAATCCTAAGATCATACATTTCCCATGGCTTCAACAACCTCCATCCATATCCTGACTCATTCATTCAGCAAATATTCATTGAGCACCTACTAGGTACTGTGCTAGTACCTTTGATTCCTTCCTCTCCCTCGTCTCCCATCCCTCATCCAACAAATTCCACCAGTCCTCTCTCCAATAAACATACTCTGTCTCTCTACTTCTCTCCATGTCCGTGGCCTCCAATGTAATGCAAGCTACTGTCATCTCTCCCAGATCCCTGCAACAGTCTCCTGCCCCGTCTCCCTGCTTGCATAGGCCATTCTCCACACAACAGCCAGAGCCCACTTTTAAATATATAAATCAGCTCATATCAGTCTCCCTGCTTCGAAGCCCTCCAAGGACTTCCGAATACACTCTGCATAACATCTAAGCTCTTTACTTTGACCTAGTAAGATAGAGCCCTTGCCTAAATCTCTGATCTCATCCCATCCTTGTTTGCTATGCTCCCAGCTATAATTTGCTCTCTCTTGAGGGTCTCTGAACTTACCTAAAATGTTCTCTCATCATCCACGTCTCAGCTCCAGTGTCAGCTCCTCAGTGAGGCCTTCCCTGATCATCCCAACTAAGTAGGCCCCGAGCCTGGTCAGTGTCTCATCGCATCTCCTGTTTTACTTTCTCCCAGCGTTTATTGTCATCTGCAGTTGTTTCATTTATTGGTTTGCTTGTTCATTATATGTCTTCCCTGCCACTTGAATGTAAGCTCCATGAGAGTGGCAACTCTATTTGCCTTGTTCCTGCTGAATCTCTAGCACCTAGAAGGTACTCAATGAATATTTGCTGAATGAATGAGTCAGGAGATGGATGGAGGTTGGTGAAGCCCTCGGAAATGTATGATCTTAGGATTACTTCAAGGAGAGCCTGAAGAGTAGAATGAGATTCAAAAGAGATGGGCAGAGGAAGGAATTCTTACAAAGGCAACTTGAAGGAACAACCAGAGTGTCTGACCCTCAGGTTTTTGGCTGAAGCAACTAGACAGATGGTGGGTGCCATTCACTGAGACTGAAAGACAAGGGGAGGAGCAAGCAGGGTTGGGGATTGCTTCAAGAACTGAGTTCTGGACATGTTAAATTTGAGATGTGTATGAGTCACCCAACTGGAGATCCTAAGTAGATGGCTAGTTATAGAAGTCTAGATAGACTTCAGTGAGGTGGTCAGGGCTAGAGACGGAAGTTTAGAAATTGAATTCATCAACATAGATACAGTATTTAAAGCCCTGGGAATAAATAACCTAGGAAGAAAGCAGATAATGAGAAAAAGGGGGCCTGATGCAGAGTTCTAATGTCTCCCACACTTGTATCTCCAGTCCTCACCTCCTTCTTCCAGGAGTTCCAGAACTACTATCAAATGCCTTACATAAACCCAGGGTGTCCCATAATGACTTCATCGACTTCCTCTTCAAAACTGGTCCTCCTTCTGTATTCACCAGTCAGTTGGACCTCTTCGTAACATCCCCAGTACTGTTCCCCACCTTTCCTTCCCCGTGACAGTTACCTTAGGTCATCAATCTCATCATCTCATGCCTGGATGACTACAATAGTTTCTTAGCTGGTATCTCTGCCTCCAGTATTGACCCCCGACTGCTGCCAGTAGGGTCCTTCTGAAATCCCTTGATCATGGTACTTCCTTACTTAAAACCTTTCGATGGTTTCCCATTGTTCAAGATAAAGTACAAATTCTTAAACCTAATGTATAAGGTCTTTCAGGACCTGCTTCCTGCGACCTTTTCAATCCTGTCTTCTGCTTACTCCCTCTCCCTTACATCCTAGGCATACCAATTTATCAACTGCCTTTAGTTCTCTGGATGCATCATCCTTGTTTATTTCTACAAACATGTACCTGCGATGCACCCCACCACTACCTGTTCTCCAGCTCCATGAAAAGTTTTGCCCTCCAACCAAGCCAACTTGCTCTCTTCTTTCTTGATGTCCCCTCAGCATCCTGAGCATCTTGCATCTTTATTTTCTGTAGTATCTTATTGTATTTCTATGTTCATGTAGCTCTCTCCCTCTACTAGCCTGTAAGCTTAATGAGGGCAGGGATGGTACTTCCTTATCTTTGTTTTACCAGCACCTAATATAGTGCCTAGCATATAGTAATCACATCAGCCAATATTTATCAAGTGCATATCAGTGCCAAGTAATTCTATAAGTGCTTTACATGTATTGATTCATTTATAACAACCCTATGAGGCAGGTAGTATTATTATGCCCAATCGACAAATAGGAAATAAAGACAGAGAGATTAAGTAACTTTGCTCAAGTTACACAGCTAGTAATGGATACAAGCCCAGTCAGTCTAGCTCCAGAGTCTGTGCTTGTAATCACTAGTCTCTCAGCAAATGCCTGTTCAATGAATGGGAAATTGGAAATGTGGGACATGTGACTTTTTTCATGTTATTATTCTGACCTTGACTATTTCATCTTTTCTTTCATTAAAAAATCTCATTTCATTCAGAGCTCAGACACAATAAAGTTACAAAATCAAATAACAGATCCTGTGCTATGGAGCTCAAGGGAGTCAATAAGGGCAAATGTCATTATCCTCACACCTCCAGGCACTTAGCAAGTCAGGTTGATTTACTGATGTTCAGCGACTAGGGCCAAAGCACAGAAAAGTAAGATAGGACGAAACATCATAACATCTTAACATCAAAACATCCTGACAGCTTTTGCCCTGCCCTCCTTCTCCTTCCACCCACCCAGCCCGACACCCCTCGTCCCTCCCCCAACCACCCTGAACGGATAGACAGGAGGAGGCTCATCATCTTCGTCGTCGCATCCAGCAGCTGCTACTGCCAGTGCCAGGTGCCTTGTAAGGATCCTCCTGAAAGGCTCAAAGAGTGGGTCAGATTTTGTGGATTCCAAGCACCGTGACCTTCCATTAAAAGAGAGAGCTCGAGCAACCTTCAAATTAAGCCACGTGGGCAGCCGCCTACTTTGTTAATGAACGTTGCTGTTTCATTGGTTTCAAGCTGTGTGGATGAAAGGCTCTTGGTGCTCCAGCCAGGCATCAGGGCTGTGCCTCTGAGGTGGGAGAGCCAACTTCAGGACACTGGTCCACAAGAGACCTACCACCTCCACGTAATACCAAATGGCAAGAATCTCTCAGAGATCTCCATCTCAACATCAAGACCCAGCTTCACTCAACGACCAGCAAGCTACAGGGCTGGACACCCTATGCCAAACAACTAGCAAGACAGGAACACAGCCCCATCCATTAGCAGGGAGGCTGCCTAAAATCATAAGGCCACAGACACCCCAAAACACACCACCAGACGTGGACGTGCCCACCAGAAAGACAAGATTCAACCTCATCCACCAGAACACAGGCAATAGTCCCCTCCACCAGGAAGCCTACACAACCCACTGAACCAACCTTACCCACTGGGGACAGATACCAAAAACAACGGGAACTACGAACCTGCAGCCTGTGAAAAGGAGACCCCAAACACAGTAAGATAAGCAAAATGAGACGACAGAAAAACACACAGCAGATGAAGGAGCAGGGTCAAAACACACCAGACCTAACAAATGAAGAGGAAATAGGTAGTCTACCTGAAAAAGAATTCAGAATAATGATAGTAAGGATGATCCAAAATCTTGGAAATAGAATAGACAAAATGCAAGAAACATTTAACAAGGACGTAGAAGAACTAAAGAGGAACCAAGCAACGATGAAAAACACAATAAATGAAATTAAAAATACTCTAGATGGGATCAATAGCAGAATAACTGAGGCAGAAGAAAGGATAAGTGACCTGGAAGATAAAATGGTGGAAATAACTACTGCAGAGCAGGATAAAGAAAAAAGAATGAAAAGAACTGAGGACAGTCTCAGAGACCTCTGGGACAACATTAAACGCACCAACATTCGAATTATAGGGGTCCCAGAAGAAGAAGAGAAAAAGAAAGGGACTGAGAAAATATTTGAAGAGATTATAGTTGAAAACTTCCCTAATATGGGAAAGGAAATAGTTAATCAAGTCCAGGAAGCACAGAGAGTCCCATACAGGATAAACCCAAGGAGAAACACGCCAAGACACATATTAATCAAACTGTCAAAAATTAAATATAAAGAAAACATATTAAAAGCAGCAAGGGAAAAACAACAAATAACACACAAGGGAATCCCCATAAGGTTAACATCTGATCTTTCAGCAGAAACTCTGCAAGCCAGAAGGGAGTGGCAGGATATACTTAAAGTGATGAAGGAGAAAAACCTACAACCAAGGTTACTCTACCCAGCAAGGATCTCATTCAGATGTGATGGAGAAATTAAAACCTTTACAGACAAGCAAAAGCTGAGAGAGTTCAGCACCACCAAACCAGCTTTACAACAAATGCTAAAGGAACTTCTCTAGGCAAGAAACACAAGAGAAGGAAAACACCTACAATAACAAACCCAAAACATTTAAGAAAATGGGAATGGGAACATACATATCGATAATTACCTTGAATGTAAATGGATTAAATGCTCCCACCAAAAGACACAGACTGGCTGAATGGATACAAAAACAAGACCCATATATATGCTGTCTACAAGAGACCCACTTCAGACCTAGAGACACATACAGACTGAAAGTGAGGGGATGGAAAAAGATATTCCATGCAAATGGAAATCAAAAGAAAGCTGGAGTAGCAATTCTCATATCAGACAAAATAGACTTTAAAATAAAGAATATTATAAGAGACAAAGAAGGACACTATATAATGATCAAGGGATCGATCCAAGAGGAAGGTATAACAATTGTAAATATTTATGCACCCAACATAGGAGCACCTCAATACATAAGGCAAATACTAACAGCCATAAAAGGGGAAATTGACAGCAACACAATCATAGTAGGGGACTTTAATACCCCACTTTCACCAATGGACAGATCATCCAAAATGAAAATAAATAAGGAAACACAAGCTTTAAATTACACATTAAACAAGATGGACTTAATTGATATTTATAGGACATTCCACCCAAAAACAACAGAATACACATTTTTCTCAAGTGCGCATGGAACATTCTCCAGGATAGATCATATCTTGGGTGACAAATCAAGCCTTGGTAAATTTAAGAAAATTGAAATCGTATCAAGTATCTTTTCTGACCACAACGCTATGAGACTAGATATCAATTACAGGAAAAGATCTGTAAAAAATACAAACACATGGAGGCTACACAATACACTACTTAATAACGAAGTGATGACTAAAAAAATCAAAGGGGAAATCAAAAAATACCTAGAAACAAATGACAATGGAGATACGTACGACGACCCAAAACCTATGGGACGCAGCAAAAACAGTGCTAAGAGGGAAGTTTATAGCAATACAAGCCTACCTCAAGAAACAGGAAACATCTCGAATAAACAACCTAACCTTGCACCTAAAGCAATTAGAGAAAGAAGAACAAAAAAACCCCAAAGCTAGCAGAAGGAAAGAAATCATAAAGATCAGGTCAGAAATAAATGAAAAAGAAATGAAGGAAACAATAGCAAAAATCAATAAAACTAAAAGCTGGTTCTTTGAGAAGATAAACAAAATTGATAAACCATTAGCCAGACTCATCGAGAGAAAAAGGGAGAAGACTCAAATCAATAGAATTAGAAATGAAAAAGGAGAAGTAACCACTGACACTGCAGAAATACAAAAGATCATGAGAGATTACTACAAGCAACTCTACGCCAATAAAATGGACAACCTGGAAGAAATGGACAGATTCTTAGAAATGCACAAACTGCCGAGACTGAACCAGGAAGAAATAGAAAATATGAACAGACCAATCACAAGCACTGAAATTGAAACTGTGATTAAAAACCTTCCAACAAACAAAAGCCCAGGACTAGATGGCTTCACAGGTGAATTCTATCAAACATTTAGAGAAGAGCTAACACCTATCCTTCTCAAACTCTTCCAAAATATAGCAGAGGGAGGAACACTCCCAAACTCATTCTACGAGGCCACCATCACCCTGATACCAAAACCAGACAAAGATGTCACAAAGAAAGAAAACTACAGGCCAATATCACTGATGAACATAGATGCAAAAATCCTCAACAAAATACTCGCAAACAGAATCCAACAGCACATTAAAAGGATCATACACCATGATCAAGTGGGGTTTATCCCAGGAATGCAAGGATTCTTCAATATACGCAAATCAATCAATGTGATACACCATATTAACAAATTGAAGGAGAAAAACCATATGATCATCTCAATAGATGCAGAGAAAGCTTTCGACAAAATTCAGCACCCATTTATGATAAAAGCCCTGCAGAAAGTAGGCACAGAGGGAACTTTCCTCAACATAATAAAGGCCATATATGACAAACCCACAGCCAACATTGTCCTCAATGGTGAAAAACTGAAACCATTTCCACTAAGATCAGGAACAAGACAAGGTTGCCCACTCTCACCACTATTATTCAACATAGTTTTGGAAGTGTTAGCCACAGCAGTCAGAGAAGACAAAGAAATAAAAGGAATCCAAATCGGAAAAGAAGAAGTAAAGCTGTCACTGTTTGCAGATGACATGATACTATACATAGAGAATCCTAAAGATGCTACCAGAAAACTCCTAGAGCTAATCAATGAATTTGGTAAAGTAGCAGGATACAAAATTAATGCACAGAAATCTCTTGCATTTCTATACACTAATGACGAAAAATCTGAAAGTGAAATTAAGAAAACACTCCCGTTTACCATTGCAACAAAAAGAATAAAATATCTAGGAATAAACCTACCTAAGGAGACAAAAGACCTGTATGCAGAAAATTATAAGACACTGATGAAAGAAATTAAAGATGATACAAATAGATGGAAAGATATACCATGTTCCTGGATTGGAAGAATCAACATTGTGAAAATGACTCTACTACCCAAAGCAATCTACAGATTCAATGCAATCCCTATCAAACTACCACTGGCATTTTTCACAGAACTAGAACAAAAAATGTCACAATTTGTATGGAAACACAAAAGACCCCGAATAGCCAAAGCAATCTTGAGAACGAAAAATGGAGCTGGGGGAATCAGGCTCCCTGACTTCAGAGTATATTACAAAGCTACAGTAATCAAGACAGTTTGGTACTGGCACAAAAACAGAAATATTGATCAATGGAACAGGATAGAAAGCCCAGAGATAAACCCACGCACATATAGTCACCTTATCTTTGATAAAGGAGGCAAGCATATACAGTGGAGAAAAGACAGCCTCTTCAATAAGTGGTGCTGGGAAAATTGGACAGATACATGTAAAAGTATGAAATTAGAACACTCCCTGACACCATGCACAAAAATAAACTCAAAATGGATTAAAGACCTAAGTGTAAGACCAGACACTATCAAACTCTTAGAGGAAAACATAGGCAGAACACTCTATGACATACATCACAGCAAGATTCTTTTTGACCCAGCTCCCAGAGAAATGGAAATAAGAACACAAATAAACAAATGGGACCTAATGAAACTTAAAAGCTTTTGCACAGCAAAGGAAACCATAAACAAGACCAAAAGACAACCATCAGAATGGGAGAAAATATTTGCAAATGAAGCAACTGACAAAGGATTAATCTCCAAGATTTACAAGCAGCTCATGCAGCTCAATAACAAAAAAACGAACAACCCAATCCAAAAATGGGCAGAAGACCTAAATAGACATTTCTCCAAAGAAGATATACAGATGGCCTACAGACACATGAAAGAATGCTCACCATCATTAATCATTAGAGAAATGCAAATCAAAACTACAATGAGATATCATCTCACACCGGTCAGAATGGCCATCATCAAAAAATCTAGAAACAATAAATGCTGGAGAGGGTGTGGAGGAAAGGGAACTCTCTTGCACTGTTGGTGGGAATGTAAATTGATACAGCCACTATGGAGAACAGTATGGAGGTTCCTTAAAAAACTACAAATAGAACTACCATACGATCCAGCAATCCCACTACTGGGCATATACCCTGAGAAAACCATAGGTCAAAAAGAGTCATGTACCAAAGTGTTCATTGCAGCTCTATTTACAATAGCCAGGACATGGAAGCAACCTAAATGTCCATCGACAGATGAATGGATAAAGAAGATGTGGCACATATATACAATGGAATATTACTCAGCCATAAAAAGAAATGAAATGGAGGTATTTGTAGTGAGGTGGATGGAGTTAGAGTCTGTCATACAGAGTGAAGTAAGTCAGAAAGAGAAAAACGAATACAGTATGCTAACACAAATATATGGAATCTAAGGAAAAAAAAAAAAGGTCATGAAGAACCTAGTGGCAAGACGGGAATAAAGACACAGACCTGCTAGAGAATGGACTTGAGGATATGGGGAGGGGGAGGGGTGAGATGTGACAGGGTGAGAGAGTGTCATGGACATATATACACTACCAAATGTAAAATAGATAGCTAGTGGGAAGCAGCCGCATAGCACAGGGAGATCAGCTCGGTGCTTTGTGACCACCTAGAGGGGTGGGATAGGGAGGGTGGGAGGGAGACACAAGAGGGAAGAGAAATGGGAACATATTGTATATGTATAACTGATTCACTTTGTTATAAAGCAGAAGCTAACACACCATTGTAAGGCAATTATACTTCAATAAAGATGTTTAAAAAAAAAAAAAAAAAACATCCTGACAGCAACCACTTACTGAGAGCCTCATAGATGCCAGGCGCTTTGTTGAGAGTTTTACATGGATTACCTCATTCAATCTTTCCAACAGCCCTCTGTGATGTCCGTACTGTTAGGCTCCCCATCTTACAGATGAGAAAATAGGCTCAAAGAGGTTGGATAACTTGTGCAAGGTTACAGAGTTAGCAAATGGTAAACCAGGATTTACGCCAGGGCTGCCGGCTGCAGTCCGTGCTTTATTTTTTTTTAACATCTTTATTGGAGTATAATTGCTTTACAGTGTTGTGTTAGTTTCTGCTGTATAACAAAGTGAATCAGCTGTACATATACATATATCCCCATATCTCCTCCCTCTTGCGTCTCCCTCCCTCCCACCCTCCCTATCCCACCCCTCTAGGTGGTCACAAAGCACCGAGCTGATCTCCCTGTGCTACGTGGACCGCCCCACTCACCCCTGTCAACTGTGACTCTAGGGCTGCACTGCCCCCACTGGACAAACACTAGCCATACATGGCTAGGTCGATTTATTTATTTACTTTTTAAATTTTATTGAAGTATAGCTGATTTACAATGTTGTGCTAATTTCTGCTGTATAGCAAAAGTGACCCAGTTATAGATATATATATTCTTTTTCATATTCTTTTCCATTATGGTTTATCACAGGCTACTGAATATAGTTCCCTGTGCTATATAGGACCTTGTTTATCCATCCTATATATACTAGTTTGCATCTGCTAATCCCAAACTTCCCATCCATCCCTCCCCCACCCCCTTTCCCCTTTGGTAACCATAAGTTTGTTTTCTATGTCTGTGAGTTTGTCTCTGTTTTGTAAATAAGCTCATTCATGTCATATTTTAGGTTCCACATATAAGTGATATCATACATATGGTATTTGTCTTTCTCGTTCTGACTTAGTTCACTTAGGATGATAATCTCTAGGTCCATCCATGTTGCTGTAAATGCCATTATTTCATTCTTTTTTATGGCTGAGTAATATTCCATTGTATACATGTACCATACCTTCTCTATCGATTCCTCTGCTGATGGACACCTAGGTTGTTTCCATGTCTTGGCTATTGTAAATAGTGCTGCTATGAACATTGGGGTGCATGTATCTTTTCGAATTATGGTTTTCTACAGATATATGCCCAGGAGTGGGGCTGCTGGATCATATGGCAGCTCTATTTTTAGTTTTTTTAGGAATCACCATACTGTTTTCCATAATGGCTACACCAATTTACATTCCCACCAACAGTGTAGGAGGGTTCCCTTTTCTCCACACCCTCTCCAGCATTTATTGTTTGTAGATTTTTTGATGATGGCCATTCTGACTGGTGTGAGGTGATATCTCTTTGTAGTATTGATTTGCATTTCTCTAATAACTAGCAATGATGAGCATCCTTTCATGTAGGTCAATTTAAATTAATTAAAATTAACTACAACTAAAAATTCAGTTCCTCAGTCACATCAGCCACATTTTAAGTGTTCAAAAGCCACATGTGGCTAATGACCGCCATATTGGAGAGCGCACACAAAGCACATTGCCCTCATCACAGAAGGCTGCATAGGTCAGCGTGGCACCAGAGTGTGCTGGCTATGACAGGGTAGGTTCGGTGAGCTTCTTCCAACTGCTGCCCCCCTTCTCTCCACCCTGCCAGTCTGGCTCTTCTCACTTCAGCGTCTTGGGGAAACTTTGAGGCATACGGTAAGGTAATAACTTTCATTATCGTCCCCTCCATCATTCACCTCCTCAGTAATATCACCCTTTCTATCCACTGCCTGCAGTTCATCCTCGTGCCCCATCCCAGTCGCCCCCTCCCCTCTCCAGTTCTGGGGAGACAGAGGTCCTGTTGTTATGCATTCTCATTGTGCCTCCAACCAACCCAGATGATCCAGTGCAGGACAGGCACTTTACAGCCGCAAGAAGCAGAGATCCCTGACCATCGTCCGCAGCCACACCTTGTCTCCCCACCTGCCGCCGGCTCAGCTCTCCAGAGGGAGGGCTCACCCTAACCCTGGCCCAGCCGGCTGCTGAGGTGCAGCCTCCTGTGGCCACCACGACTCCAATATGATTTTGGAGCTGGTGAAAAGGACCTGGAACCTTCCTAAAATCACATGTTACCCAATGTCAATGAAATCTAATAGGATGCTAGAAGGCAGGCTGGTTATATATGATCTGCTCTGCACACAGGGACGAGTTGGGAAGAAAGGAGACAAAGCAGCCAGGGATAGGGGAGCTAAACAAGATACACTCCATTACCCATGGTCATGGAGAACAGACATGGCAGCTTATTAAAGCCAGTCAATAGTCCCAAAGGCACTCTGGAATTCATCATATGACGCAGCCATAACCTACCTCTGAACCCCAGCGGATTTATCCATCTAATTAATTTTTCTCAGACTGATATTAAAATGAGTGTATACTTTCCAAGCTGATTCTAACTGATGTCTAGAGAAGCGGGAAATGGCATGCATACTGGGAAGGGTAAAGACAGCCTAAAATGATTAATTTGCCACTGAAAATCTCAATGTAGGTATTTGAGAGTCACCTGTACACACTGTCCATAGGAGATTTCTGCCTGTCAAAGCAACTAAAGAGTTGAGCCACCTAAGACTCTTCTCGGAGGCCCACATCAAAGATGTAGGAAACGGTCAAGTCAAGCTGGATGTCTCTCAGTCCATAATGCGCCCAGTCACAAAATCAGAGACACCCTGCTGATTCCCAAAAGGTTCTCATGCAGAAGCAACTTCACTCCAGCACATGCCACTTAACAGCAGGGGCTACAGTAGGGAAAGGAGGGGTAGGCAGGCTCTGTCCCCATCCCCGTGACGTGTGGGCCACACCGCCTCTGAAAACACAGCTGTGAAACAGGGACAGTAAGCGACACTCAGGGTTCCGCTTCAGTCATGCTTGAAGTGGGTAGAGCAGAGTGACAATGGAGCACGGAAAGGACAAGGGGCCAGAAGACAGAATCAACGTTCCTGAAAGCAAGAGTACTCGCGAGACACGTATTGGTTTCTGTTTTCCCTCTGAAGGGGAGAAAGTAGGTCAACACACTCAAAGAACTGTGACCAGGAACCGTGGGTCTGAGAGGGAGCCACTGGCTGAGCCCTGCCAAGATGAAGCAGTGAGACACATGTCTTTCACTTTCAGGGATTTGTCTGAGGTCACTTGGCCTTGGGAAGAACTCGGGCTGTGAATCCCTTGGTGTGTATCCTCTGCAGGCCCTCGGAGTTGGGTGCAAGGGGAGCCTCGCATTTTAAGACCGACATCCTAATGATTGGCTGGCGTGAGCTGGCAGGCACAGGAATGTTTATGAGCAACCTGCCTGCTTTGGCTTTCAGACAAGGTGGACAAGGCCCGAGGCAGCGTGGCTAAATATAGACAGCACAGGGGGCCCAGAAAGCAGGAGAGCTCGGTTTCATTCCCACGTCTCTCGGTTAACTTGGGGCAAACTCCCTGAGTGTCCTTCTTTCATGGACTGATTTGTTGGTAAGGCAGGAGCACTGAGGAAGCTTTCCCAGGCCTAGAGCAGGGGGTCACACTGAGTCTGCTGCATTTTCTTGCCTCATCTTCCCTCAACGACCCAAGTTTGGGGAAAAGACCGGTTGTGATCAGGTGGGAGGTGGAGTCGCTGATTCACGTATGGAAACAGGACAAGCTGTGATGACCCAGTGGCGGCCACACGAGGCCCCCTCAACAAGGTTGCTGCTCAGTCAGAGCCAGAAGGAGGCTGCCTGACCCCTGGTCTAAAGGTAGAGGTGGCAGAGACGCATACCAGAGGCGCCAAGTCAGAACTCTTGCTGCCTAGCACACAGCTACGAGGCAAGCAGTGTGAAACGCAGGAATTTAGGTAGGCAATTTTAGGAGGAAATTCAAAACCCAGGCCGTTCCTGCCCTCTGTCACTGCTCATATGCCATTCCTTTCCTCAGCAAGACTCTACTTGTACAGAAGCAAAGAACCCAGGCCAAGGCGGCCGCTTGTCCAGTCCCGTTAGGGGGCAGTGTTCTTAGGAAAAACCTGGACTAGCCATGGAGCAGGGGAGGCCGAGCCCAAGGAAACTCTTCAGTATTTCCCGCCCCAAGGCCCTCGGCCCTACCCTCATTCCTGGACACTTCCGCCAGAAGTCAGTATATCCCTGGGTGGCAGCAATACCTGGGAGGAGCTGCTACTTTTTTTTTTCTGATTATAAAACTGATAAGTGATTACTGTATAAAACTGAGAGCATAAAGGAAAATAGAAACTAGAAAATTTTAAAAATCACTATAATCCCATCACCTAAAGATTACTACTGTTAACAGCCTTTACGTAAATTTGGAGTAGTCAGGCCTGGATTCAAGCCCTGGCTCTATTGCTTACTTACAGTGTGACTTTGGGCAAGTTACATAAGCTCTCTGAACCTCAGTTTTCTTATCTGCAAAATGAGAATAATCATAGCACTCACCTTAAAGTGTTGTTTCAAGGATCCGAGAATTCCCGTGAAGAGGTGTAGTCGTCCCTGGCAAATAGTAAGTGATCAATAAGTACTGGCCACCACCATCATCATCATCATCATCATTCTACGTGCCTGTATTCAAAACCCTCCATAATGATGGCTGCATAATATTTCACCTTGCGATGGTACTATTTCCTGAGTGTTAAACATCTATGTTGCCTCCAAGATTTCGGTATTACAAAACTGCTGCAAGGAACATTCTTGCACATAATCTCTGATCATTTCCTTAACATAAATCTCCTAGAATTGAGTTTACTGGGAAAAAGAATATGAACATTTTTTAGGCCCTTGTTCCAGACTGTAAAGTGGCTTTCTAGAAAGGTTGTACTCACTTACATGTCTACCAGCAGGGCATATAAGTACCTATCTCTTCATACTTTCACCAACACTGAGTAATAACATTTTTAAAAAGTCTTTGGGGCTTCCCTGGTGGCGCAGTGGTTAGGAATCCACCTGCCAATGCAGGGGACACGGGTTCGTGCCCCAGTCTGGGAAGATCCCACATGCCGTGGAGCGGCTAGGCCCATGAGCCACAACTACTGAGCCTGCGCGTCTGGAGCCTGTGCTCCGCAACGGGAGAGGCCGCAACAGTGAGAGGCCCGCGCACCGCGACGAAGAGTGGCCCCCGCTCGCCGCAACTGGAGAAAGCCCTTGCACGGAAACGAAGACCCAACACAGCCAAAAATAATAAATAACAGTGTGTGTGTATCTATAAGGGGTTAATTGTACAAAGTTCTATACTTTAAAAAAAAAAAAAAAAAAGTCTTTGCCGGGCTTCCCTGGTGGTGCAGTAGTTAAGAATCCGCCTGCCAGTGCAGGGGACACAGGTTCGACCCCTGGTCGGGGAAGATCCCACGTGCCATGAAGCAACTAAGCCCGTGCACTACAACTACTGAGCCTGCGCTCTAGAGCCCGTGAGCCACAAATACTGAGCCCGCGCGCAGCAACTACTGAAGCCCGTGCGCCTAGAGCCTGTGTTTCGCAGCAAAGAGAAGCCACCACAATGAGAAGCCTGTGCACTGCAATGAAGAGTAACCCCCCCCCCTTGCCGCAACTAGAGAAAGCCCGCACGCAGCAATGAAGCCAAAAATAAATTAATTAATTAAATTAAATTAAATTAAAAAAAAAGTCTTTGCCAATTTGATAAGGGAAATGGTGCTTTGTTTTCACTTGTAAGGCTTTGACCATAAGGGAGGATACACATTTTAAGCTAATTCTCTGTTAAACTCGTACAGGAACTCACGTGTTCCCAGAGACAAAATCCATAATGAAGTCTTCAGGGATCCTGAAATGAAAACACACGAGGGACATATGCATTAAAATAATTTACATTTGAATAGTTGATATACTTATTTTGAAACACTTTTGGTTGTAAAATCTAACACATAGAAAACTACGGATCTTAATAGAGCATTATAAAGTCAGTACCTTCCTGTTCTCATCTAGGTCAGGAAATAGAACCTTGCCAGCCACCTCAGAAGCCTGACACACATCCCATCCCAATCCTAAAATCAACCACTGTGATGACTTTTATGGTAATCCCTTCCTTGCTTTCTCTTAGTTTTCTTTCTTTCGTTTGCACCAGAGTTGCAACCTGAAGCACTATACTTTAGGTTTTTTTTGTTTTTTTTAATTTATTTTTGGCTGTGTTGGGTCTTCTTTGCTGTGCGCGGGCTTTCTCTAGTTGCGGCGGGTGGGAGCTACTCTTCGCTGTGGTGCACGGGCTTCTCATTGCAGTGGCTTCTCTTGTTGCGGAGCAGAGGCTCTAGGCGCCCGAGCTGCAGTAGCTGTGGCACGAGGGCTCAGTAGTTGTGGCATGCGGGCTCTAGAGCACAGGCTCAGTAGTTGTGGCGCACGGGCTTAGTTGCTCCGGCGGCATGTGGGATCTTCCCAGACCAGGGCTCGAACCCGTGTCCCCTGCATTGGCAGGCAGATTCTTAACCACTGCACCACCAGGGGAGTCCCTATACTTTAGTTTTGCTTTCTTAAAATATTTTAAGTCTCTTTCCCTTAGTAACTGACATACTTGTAATAAAAGCTATGCTGGATTATAATAGCATATAACTGAAAGAAGCAAATGCTTGTTTTTTTTTAATGGACCTGTACATACACATAAAAACATACACAATTTTCCCCAGGCATGTGAGTAAATAAATTACTCTGCCTCAAACTTAGCATATCACTTGGATATAGTTACATGTGTTAGTTCAATTTCGAAGTCATGCCCCCAACGTCAGTATAATTTTAACATTTTCCACTCAAGTTTAAGTGTCAGTTATAAGTCAGGATTCTGATTTTCCATCTTTTTTTCCCTCCTCAACCTGTTAGATAGGTCAGAGTTCTTAGCTGCAAACTACAGAATCCACTCTGACTAGTTTAAGCAGAAAGGAAATTTATTGAAGAATATTAGACAGTTTCAGGATCTCTTGGGACCCATAAAGCCAGGCTCTGAAGAAGCCAGAAGCATGGTGCAAGTACACTGGGAGCACTGCTCTGGCAAAAACACCACTGCCCCTACCCTGCAGAAGACAGCAATGCCCCATGATCCTTGCCTTCCATTTGGAATTTCCAGGCTGCTGGTATCTCCCTTCCAACGGCCCCTAGAAGCCCATCAAAGAGAGCAATGGGCTGGAGAGATTCGAGCTGCTCGACGGGGCCCCTCTGCATCTGCTGGTTTCTGCTGTCCAGGACAGCAGGACTGACACGCCCTATGTTGGATACCAGAAAGCACAGAGAAGTTTTCTGCGTGTTCTGCTGGTTCCCATCCAACTTGCCAGTAGAATGTAAACTTTTAGGGGCAGAGACCGGCTCTTCACTTTTAAGTAGTCACATACTGAGTATTTACTAATTATCTGCTACATGTACCAACAAATAGTTCTGAATGCCTACTCTGAATTTGCCACAGTGCTGGGTGCTGGGGATATAAACTGTGGACTAGATAGAAAAGCGTCTCCTCTCACAAGCTTACATTCCAGCCAGCGTTGAGTGACAGCAAATATATAAACAATCATGATTTCAGGTGAGGCAAGGGGCAAGGCTACCTTCAATAGGGTGGCCAGAGAGGGTCTCCACGAGGGCCTGACGGTGGGAATAAAATGCTAAGGATGAGAAGGATCCAAGCATTTGAAGAGTTAGGGGAAGAACAGTCCTGGAAGAAGGAATACCACACAAGGAGGAAACAGACTGACTCACTGGCTCTGGAGCTGGAGCATGATGAGCGAGCAGGGTAGAAAAATGTTTGCATTTTAATCCGAGCACATTGAGAAGCCACTGGAGGCTGTGAATGGCAGGGAGTGACAACATCCGGTACACATTTTGAAGGATCACTCTGGGTGGTGAGGGGAGAACACACCATAAGGGAGACAAACAGAAACATTAAGAAGGTGAGTAATCCAGATGAAAGATGATGGTGGATTGGAGCAGGGTGGTCGAAAGAATGAGAGGTGGTCACATTTGGGATGCGCCTCAGAGTTAGAATTAACAGGAATTACAGATTGGCTGTGGGAAGTGAGAGGAAGAGGCGAATCAAGGATGATGCCCAGATTTGGGGGCTTGAGCAATAGAGCAACTGATGCTGACAGTTACTGAGATGGGGAAGAGTGGTTGGGGGCGGCGCGGTTCGAGTTCAGATTTTGACAGGTTCACGTGCCAGTGTCTACGGGACTGGACGGGGTGAGTAGATAGTGACGTGTATCTGAGTGGAGCTCAGAGGAGAGGCCAGGTCTTGTGTTGCCCCACACTGAGCACTCCGAGAGGGGACATGAACTGTACCAGACACAGCTTGGAAGAAGGAGTTAACACAGAAGGTCTTGTCGATCAGTCCTTGTGTGTCTCCAGGGGAGCCTGGCGTCATAATTGACCCTTGACCTACCCCGGGGACTATGGCCCTCAGAAGGCTTTTTTATGTCTCTGATTGACCTTGTTGTTTTACGTATCTGTCCAGAGAAATGGGGCGTGTTCGTACCAGTTCAGGAGGACCTCTCAGGAGTGTTTAAGAAGAGTCATCATGTACCTGCTTTCGATGCTGGAGTCCTGAGTTTTGTTTCATAAACACCTCAGACCCTGAGACTTGGTGGACTTCCCTGGGCACAGACATGTCACAGGTGTCCCTGTAGTTTGCTGTGAGCTGCTCCTGTGTGGCCCTGGGCAGGGAAGAACTTGGAAGCCTGTGCCTGAGCGATGCGTATATTTTTCCCACTGCCTTTCTCTGTATCCTCTGCTGTAAGAAACCTTAGCTGTGACTAAAACCCACTGTTGAATCTTATGAGTCCTTCTAGTCAATCACCCAACTTGATGTGGTTGTGAGCCCCCCGAAACACAGCCTTTGCCCTCAAGGGGCTTAAGCTTTAGCTGAAGAGGAGAAAGGAAGAAACATGAAGCAACAGTGACCCAAGCAGGACAATATATTTATATAGCATGGTCCGCCCGAGGACAGGGACTAAGTCTTTATTCATCTTTGTATCCCCCAAAGAGGGCTGGGGAACTGCAAGGGCCTCAGTAAAAGTTTGCTGAACTTCACACAAGAGGTGGAACTTCCTGGATGGTGAGGATTTTCAATAAGCTAAGAAGAGAGGGAAGGCCTGCCAATTGGAGAAAACAACTTGATGGAGGCCCAAAAGCAAGAAGAGGCAGGGTTTGTTTGTAGAAAGCTGTCCTCTCAGTCTCCCTGCTCCACAATGCCTGGCTCAGTCACCAAACAGTGGGCATTTAATAAAGTCGGCCACTTGTCAGGTATCCGGGCCCAAGTTTGCTGCCACACCCTCTCCAGCCTCCCTCCCTGCTTTTCTGGGCAGCGCTAAGGATGAGAGGTGAGGGCACAGCTTATTCCTCCTGCACCCGCTCAAGTCACTTGCAAGAGAGTAAACTGCGGCTGAGATGTCTACTTCCAAATCTTACTGCAGCACAGTTAGCTGGGCTGATCTCCCTGTGATTCTGAGATAAAATTCCAGATGGGACTACAATACCTCTATTAATCCTGAATTCCAGGTCAGTTCCAAAATCAAAACTCCCAGAACTTAGGCATCTCTAATACAATCTTTGCCCAATTCCCTGGGCAGCTTTCGAAAGAAATAGATTCATAACTTCTTCACCACAAGAGAGGCTCAGGTGAAGGGAGATATGGAGACCAAGGAAAAGAGAAGGCACTCTCAAAAATGGACCAAAACATTTCTGTCTGTATGAACAGGAAAGAGAATGGAAGGATGAGCACCTGGACTTTATAGAGATCATCGAATGCAACCGTTGCCCCTCCCCCTCTGGCAGATGAAGAAGAGATCTGTCTAGCATGGAAGCAACCTAAGTGTCCACCGACAGATGAATGGATAAAGAAGATGTGGCACATATATACAATGGAATATTACTCAGCCATAAAAAGAAACGAAATTGAGTTATTTGTAGTGAGGTGGATGGACCTAGAGTCTGTCATACAGAGTGAAGTAAGTCAGAAAGAGAAAAACAAATACCATATGCTAACACATATATATGGAATCTAAATTTTTTTTTAATGGTTCTGAAGAACCTACGGGCAAGACGGGAATAAAGATGCAGACGTAGAGAATGGACTTGAGGACACGTGGAGGGGGAAGGTAAGCTGTGACAAAGTGAGAGAGTGGCATTGACACATATACACTACCAAATGTAAAATAGATAGCTAGTGGGAAGCAGCCGCATAGCACAGGGAGATCAGCTCGGTGGTTTATGACCACCTAGAGGGGTGGGATAGGGAGGGTGGGAGGGAGACGCAAGAGGGAGGAGATATGGGGATATATGTATATGTATAGCTGATTCACTTTGTTATAAAGCAGAAACTAACACACCAGTGTAAAGCAATTATACTCCAATAAAGATGTTAAAAAAAAAAAAGAGAGAGAGATTTGTCTAGGACCACACAGCTGATCCAGGACCAGAACCCAGTTTTCCTGATTTCCAGTCCAGTGCTTTACCACATTTTAGTGGTATTCAGCCCTATTCAGTAGTTCTACTGCCATAAGAATCATCCCCAAAGAAGGTGGATGCGTTAAATTTCCAAATTAGCAACCATCCCTTGGTGAAGCACGTTAAGGGCCAGCACAGGGGAGGGAGGCAAGAGGCTCAGCCAAGGCAACACAATTGCAAGGGCTAAGTGAGACATGCTTCTGACTGCTTTACAGACTCTGCAGCCTCACTGTTTCTTTGCTTTGAGCCAAGTCAATCACGCTCTGTGTCATGGGGTGGGGGGTCAGGCAGGGAGAGGAGTGAACAAAACAGACTTTCCTGCCGGCAGAGGTGCGTGGCCAGACTATTAATCGACCAGCAAAAGGAAGGAGGTAATTGCAGATGCATGTGACGGCAGCAGAAAGCCCTGGCCCGACCAGCATCCCTCCCACCCAAGGCCTGCCAGTTCACAGCAGCCGGTCAGAAAGCTCATGGCCATGAGAACGGGATAGGTTGCCAGAGTGGAATCTGCACATCAGCCTCTGCGCCCTGCCCAGACTTCTGACTCAGAGGTGGTGACGAAGAGGCTGGGCTGGTTCATCAGCACAGTGAACCCAGACGACAGGCTGGCAGTGACTTCTTTGAGGACCAAAGTCACTTCCTGTTTGGGACCCCCAAGCCCTGAGCTGCACTCCCACACAGCTCGGACCTCCATGGACTATCACAGGTGGCTTCTAGGCCAATCGCAAAAATGTCAGAAAAAGCCTAGAGGTAGTTAAGGGAGCCTTAGATAAAGTCTGAAATGTGACGCCTCTACTGAGTACCAAATCCGAGAATGAATGAATTCAGGATTCAAATCACATTCTTACTAAATGCCTGAATCACTCTCACAAAACAAGACTTAGCTTCAGCTCCTCTCAGGGCTTCAAATCCTCACTATAAAAAAGCATTATATTGTCATCACAGGAAATACCCCATAATTCTAGCTTAGGTGAGGTATGGCAGAGTTAGAAATAACTGGATTTGTACAGATAAGGGAATCGTATCCTTTAAGCACCAAAACATTTAAACAGTATCTTTGTTGACATGAAATATACGTGTATATACTACACGCTTCCCAGATTTCTTAATTCACTCGATGTTTTTCCGGCTAATTCAGAGTAATCAGAATCAACATGCTTTATTATGTTATGCTATTTTGTTTTTCTGTCTCTTTTCAGGATATCAGGCCTTCAGCCAGCACTTCCTCTGTCAGTATCTCTGAGCTTCTTCCCCCCCATCCCCCACTCCAACATCTCTTCCTGTTGCTTCTAATCTGTACAGCTAGGAACCAGATTACAAAACTCTTTATAGCTATGTTACAAGCAAGGCACCAGAAAATAAAGTGCCTTGGGGAATAAAGTTTGTGGCTTTAGTGCTATCTCTGTGTGTTTAAGGGAGTTTGTAGCTATTTCTTCTTTCCAGGTTTGGAGAAAATTTCCAGAGAACAGAAGTTGTCAGAAACCTGGCCTGGGGTTAAGTTCTGTGCTACTGAATATCTGCCTGGGATCAGGCCAGGCCTCAAAATCCCCTGTGCCCACACCAACTCCCTGGCTCAGACAGCTCTGAGTGACAGAAAATTGGGAAGAATAACCAAGAACAAACATGAGGCCGTGCCAGATTCTTCTTTCAGAAAGTGAAGTGCTGACAAAGTAAGGGCAACATGGGCTTGGGGAATCTGCTCTAACCTCCAACAGAGGAGCATCCCTGCACTATCCCCAAAACTGTGAAGCACTGAGGAAATTAAAAAGGTGAATTCTCAGAGCTAGAACAAAAAAAATCTTAAAATTTGTATGGAGACAAAAAAGACCCCGAATAGCCAAAGCAATCTTGAGAAAGAAAAACGAAGCTGGAGGAATCAGGCTCCTGGACTTCAGACTACACTACAAAGCTACAGTAATCAAGACAGTATGGTACTGGCACAAAGACAGAAATATAGATCAATGGAACAGGATAGGAAGCCCAGAGAGAAACCCACGCACCTATGGTCAAGTAATCTATGACAAAGGAGGCAAGGATATACAATGGAGAAAAGACAGTCTCTTCAATAAGTGGTGCTGGGAAAACTGGACAGCTACATGTAAAAGAATGAAATTAGAACACTCCCTAACACCATACACAAAAATAAACTCAAAATGGATTAAAGACCTAAATGTAAGACCGGACACTGTAAAACTCTTAGAGGAAAACACAGGAAGAACACTCTTTGACATAAATCACAGCAAGATCTTTTTTGACCCACCTCCTAGAGTAACGAAAATAAAAACAAAAATAAACAAACGGGACCTAATGAAACTTGAAAGCTTTTGCACAGCAAAGGAAACCATAAACAAGACCAAAAGACAACCCTCAGAATGGGAGAAACTATTTGCAAATGAAGCAACTGACAAGGGATTAATCTCCAAAATATACAGACAGCTCATGCAGCTCAATATCAAAAAAACAAACAACCCAATCCAAAAATGGGCAGAAGATCTAAACAGACATTTCTCCAAAGAAGATATATAGATTGTCAACAAGCACATGAAAGAATGCTCAACATCACTAATCATTAGAGAAATGCAGACCAAAACCACAATGAAGTATCACCTCACACTGGTCAGAATGGCCATCATCAAAAACTCTACAAACAATAAATGCTGGAGAGCGTGTGGAGAAAAGGGAACACTCTTGCACTGCTGGTGGGAATGTAAACTGATACAGCCACTATGAAGAACAGTATGCAGTATGGAGGCTCCTTAAAAAACTAAAAATAGAACTACCATACGACCCAGCAATCCCACTACTGGGCATATACCCTGAGAAAACCATAATTCAAAAAGACACATGCACCCCAATGTTCATTGCAGCACTATTTACCATAGCCAGGTCACAGAAGCAACCTAAACGTCCATCGACAGATGAATGGATAAAGAAGACATGGCACATATATACAATGGACTATTACTCAGCCATAAAAAGGAACAAAATTGGGTCATTTGTAGAGACGTGGATGGATCTAGAGCCTGTCATACAGAGTGAAGTAAGTCAGAAAGAGAAAAATAAATATCATATATTAACGTATATACATGGAATCTAGAAAAATGGTACAGATGAATCTGTTTGCAAGGCAGAAATAGGGACACAGACGTAAAGAACAAATGTACGGATGCCAAGTGGGGAGGGTGGGGTGGGATGAATTGGGAGATTGGGATTGACATATATACACTATTATGTATAAAACAGATAACTAATGAGAACCTGCTGTATAGCACAGGCAACTCCACTTAATGCTCTGTGGTGACCTAAATGGAAAGGAAATCCAAAAAAGAGGGGATATATGTGTACATACAGCTGATTCACTTCTCTGTACAGCAGAAACTTACACAGCACTGTAAAGCAACTATACTCCAATAAGTAAATAAGTAAATAAAACATGTGCGTACACAGATTTTACCAGAAAAATAAAAATAAACATAAAAAGGTGAATTCTCATGCTTAGGCAGATCCAGAGAGAAACCCAATGACATAAAAAAAAATGCACTCATCAATTTTTAAGCACATGATACCTTATTGTTAACTATAGGCACTACATTGTACCGCAGATCTCTGGAACTTTCTCATCTTGTACTATATATCTGTAACTTTATACCTATTGAACACGAACCCCCTCCCCATATCCCCATCCCCCCAACCCCTGGCAACCACCATCCTTACTTTTGACTATTTTAGATGCCTCATATAAGAGGAATCATGCAGTACTTGTCCTTCTGTGACTGACTTAGTTCACTTGGCATAATGTCTTCTAGGTCCATTCATGTGTCCAAACTCACCAAATTATATATATTAATTATTTACAGTTTTTTACATACCAGTTACACCTCAGTGAAGCTGGAGAAAAAATAACTAAGCCATGGGCTCTACCTTCCAGCAAAACAAAAATGCACTAATCAGAAGTAAGGTAAATAAAGTGAATTTTGAAGTTTCTTAACTATGGTAATACTTGAGATCTTTGAGGTCTTTCTTTAAAATCCTGGGAGAAAAGCAACACATGTAATTCATAATGTAGTACCAATAGCCATCATGTGTTCCATGTTTTTACAATTTAGAAACCATTTTCATAGTCAATACTTCACTGATAAACTGCAGAGAAGGCCATTCTCTCTCGCATCCTCAGCCATCACTTGTTACTTTAAGAAGCAACATTTGAAATTTTCTACTGTCTATAATATTATTGACAGCTAAATCCCCACTGTGTCCACATCCTCTGTAGACGAGGATTACCACAGGGTCCTGCTGGGAGAGCTGGGTCAGGCCGCAAAGGCCCAGCTACGCACAAGATATAAAAGGAGGATTGCCTAGATGCTGGGGTCCCTGCCTTCTGGGGACATATGACCCCAGAGTCCTGCCTCTGCCAGACCATTAGCACCCACACGATGCAGAGCAGTCTCCTTCAGCCTGTCCCAGTGTCATGTTTAGCCCAGGATGGAGGTAATAATGCAGAATCCACAGGTCAGCATTTGATTACTTTGGCCTGGACATCAAACAGCCAGCAGGATGAAGATGAGGTTCATCTCTGAAACTTGATTTGACCATTCTTAAGATAGAAGGGATAAAACTTGCCCCTACCTAGTTCCCAGATATTTGGAGATGATAAATGAAGTACTACAATGACATATTTTAGTTTTTAAGGTGAATTACTTTGAAGTCCTTGGAAAGATCACAGAAGTCTGAGAGATTCTAACTGGCTCAAAATTAAATATCTTCGATCACTTAACAGTTTTACTAGAAATCATACACAACATCTCAAACTAAAGATATGGAAAAGAGAAAAAAGCTTAGGTTTTGATGTTGGGAAGTAGGAGGAAACTTAGTGAGGAAAGTGTCAATCAACAGCAGGAGTATGAAATAGGAAGAGGAAGACATGAAAACGTCAAAGTGAAGAATTAAAATTTTGTTTCTGGGAAAGAAAGCGGGGAATGTAAACAGCAACCATCGAACGATGTTTTTTCCCATAAAGAAAACACAAAGAAATTTTAAAAGTGGTTCAATCTGGAATAACTGATAAACAATTAAAAACACATCATAACGGACATAATGCTTGTATGTGTGAAATAAATTTAAATGGCAAACTCCAACCAAGGTGAATGCTGTACCTGAGTCTTAGAAATCTTTTAACCATAATGAGTTTGGCAGTGATTCTAGAAGGTAAGGGGATGTGAGTTGTATCTCAGAACTGTATTTGGGTGAGTCTCATCCAGATTCAAGCTAACAAGACCCACACAGCGTATCGCAATGAAGCCAAAGGAGAGAAAGGAAAAACTAATCATCCTGCCCCTCTTTCAGATACAGCCTTGCCTAACCCCTACCTCCTTATGTTGCTGCCCCTTCACACCCTTCTAAGCCAACCAGCTAACCAGCCAAGCAGTCACCCTGCGGCTAACTTACTTACATCTGGTCTAGGGCCTACCCTGCAGAAAGATACACATGCCAGAGGCAAGGAAGCTGAGCTGCAATTCTGGCAGATGTGCACTCTTTGGATTGGTCTACACTGATTCCAGCCACCCCTTTCCTCTGGAAGACACTAAAGGCAGTAAGAGTAAATTATTATTTCCTTAGTTTGCTCACGCCTGCAATTCCAAGGGAAAATAACAACAACAGAAGAAAATTGTTGCAAGGGCTGGGCAACCAAAGTCACCAAGTACCACAGGATCGATTTTTATACACACACACACACACACACACACACACACACACACACACTCTCTAGTATACTCTAGTGGTTATGGTTCAGCTAAACACGCTAAGTCAGGACAGGAGAAGGCAACCACTTTTTTACTCTCAGGTCCCTTCTGGGAATTTGGTCCTCACTTCTAGTGAGAAATCTGGAAATGGCTCCACTGGTCATCCTCCTCTGGGAGAAGGACCACCTTAACTGTGGAGAACTTGGCTTTGGGAGGGGAGTGAGTTCCCTATCTCAGTGATACTCCTGGACACTTGGGGAATTCTGCTCCCTCAATCTTGTCAGAGGGTTTGCCGTAAATTAATTTATGGTGACTCAACCCTGGGGCATCTGGACCACTAGAGACATGGACAGCCTGCCCCAACCTTGTGGGAACTTCATAAACACAACTCTTGCACTTTCTCATCAAACACTCCCGCAGCTCCAGTCAGACCTGGAACCTGGGACTAGAGTGACAAAGGTGCCTGACCTGGGGGCAACTCTTATGTTCATATGAGTGTGACTCTCAGGACAGAGCAGAAGTGAGAATGTGTGCTTCATGGTGAGCGACGAGGGAGGACAAGGAAAAGGACTGTACCTGTCAAACAGGTGAGCACTGCCCGTCCTGTCCCCTTTCCTTAGATAAAACAAGCGCTGTCTGTCAGGTTGGAGAGCTGGTTTGGTGTTCACAGTCAGGTCTGTTACAGAATTAGAAAATCAGCATCACTCATACATTCCCTGAGAGTGGGGTGGGAAGTTAAGGGTCAGTTGGTACCCAGGGGATGTAGCAGAGACTGTTAACAGCCACCAAATACACCAAGTATGCTTCTACGTACCCCTTGCAGTTAGATTGGGGCGAAGTGATTAGTTCCTGCTACTGAAATATGTGAAGTGATGTGTGTCAGGGCTGGGATCGCAACTAAGGCATACGGGCTTCCAGCTGTCTTTTCCTCTGCCATGGTGCCCTTGGAGGTCACGCGTGCCAGATGGCATTGCTACAAGATTAAAGAGAGCCAACCAGTCCGCATCAAACCTTATTTATGTGAGCAACAAATAATCCTGTGTTGTTTATTTGTTACTGCGTCAGAGTCTAGCCTATCCTGACTAATACAGGAGCCAAAGTAGCGGCCTGTCCCCAATGCCAGAGACTTTAGTGCACTAAGTTTAACCTAGTCACACTCACAAACTCTATGAGGATGATTGGATCTCACATGTTTTCCAAGACTTTCTTCAACAAAACATTGTCTCTGAGGGAGGATGGTTCATCCTAAAACAGTAACTTCAAGTGTAAAGGCCACCTTTCCCAAGACATGTGTCTTCAAAATATCATAAAGCATCCAAAACTCATTCAATGGCTCATGAAATCTCTTCCCAGGCACCTGTAACCTCCTGCTGTTTCCCATTTTACTAACATCACTGGACACAAATGCTGGCTTATAGCCTCTATAAACAGAAGTTCCTCATAAATTCAGGTTCCCATAAAAATCAAACAAGAGAAAAGTGAAAAAAGAGCCACCAGTAAGCTTCTCTCTGTCGAGACCATCTCAGTTTCGTGAGGGCCCTGGCTCAATTCACTTTTAAAGTTTGGAATAGGAAAAAAGAGGAGCTTCCCTCACTCACTGTCTCTAAAATGTCTGGATCTCTCTCGGAGAGCCAGTAAGTCCGGCATGAGGTAGGAGGCACATGGCTTTAAAGTTTGAACTGAAAGGGCTGGGGATGCTTCTGGCTGGGCACTCCTCACAAGCTGCTGGAAGCCCTACCTTTCAGAGCACCTACCTACTCAGATGACAAGGACCCCGTATAGGACTACTTGTACATGACCAAAACGTGTCTTTAAAAACACGTCTTTCAGGCTTCCCTGGTGGCGCAGTGGTTGAGAATCTGCCTGCCAATGCAGGGGACGCGGGTTCAAGCCCTGGTCTGGGAGGATCTCACATGCCGTGGAGCACACAATTTCTAGGCCCGTGAGCCACAACTACTGAGCCTGCGCGACTGGAGCCTGTGCTCTGCAACAAGAGAGGCCGCGATAGTGAGAGGCCCACGCACCGCGATGAAGAGTGGCCCCCACTTGCCGCAACTAGAGAAAGCCCTCGCACAGAAATGAAGACCCAACACAGCCAAAAATAAATAAATTAATTAATTAATTAATTTTAAAAAAAAAACCAAAAAAACCCCACGTCTTTCAAAGGCAGCTCACATTATCAGTGTAAGTTTGAGAAATTACACACATATATTTTTCTCAGGCTGGGACTGGATGGAAATGTTCATGTATTCAACCCCTAAGAGAAGGCCTGCTGGTGGTTAGGGGCTGCACAAAAGCCACGGCCTGGGCCCGTGCTCCGCACCCGGAATCTTCTGGCAGGAGAGGATGGTCAGAGAAGTCCTTACTCTCTGACCCAGAAGGCCTCTTCTGAGCATTGCCCAATGCTCTTGTTATACAACATGCAAAATAAATAACCAACCTTAAAAGTCAGGCAGCCAAAACTCTACTCAATAATAAGCCCTTTTACAAGCTGCTTATCACTTGCCAAAATCAGCTCCAGAGGAACACCAGGAACTCTGAATTCTATTGTTCTTATGAACTACTTGGGGAATATAGACAAGCTTCACTGGCTTTATTGGTTTTCTAAGAGACAAAAGACAAAGGTTTTCATCTACCCATACTCTGAACTTGATCTCAAGAATGTAAATATAGCCCCATCCCACCATCTCAGAGAGGTCCCTATTACAAGTGTGAGTTAGAAAGGGGTCCTGGTCTTTTCTTAGAAAACACGCCGCTCTCTGCTTTCCCTCTCACCTGATTGTTGGGGTGAGGAAGGGAAGATAAATGCCAACCTTTTCAGAAAATTCACTGGGAGGGAGGGAGGGAGAGGGCAGGACAGAGGCATCTGGAATGCAGTCTTCTGCCTGCGAGGGCTCTCTGGCTTAACTACAAAAGGAAAGAGGAGTTTTGCTCAAGGAAAACTGTTCAAAACCATTTTTGGTACACTTAGGTTGGCCTGATGATACGTTGTTGTTGGCCCAGAATGGTTTCTCTGGGTTTCCAAATACACGGTGGAGCCTCTCGTTAAGGGGTCTTGTTAAAGAAATTGATGGGAGAAATCTGTTATAAAACTCATTTCTGATGAACCACAAAAGGGATTTTGATACCCATTTGGCATTCTTATTCCAGGATCCTCAACCCACAGATGCAAAGCTCAGGATGTACCTGCTCCAGAAAACCTTACTGCCCTCCCATTTCCCCTCATTGCTCCCTCCCTCCGCCAGGCTCTATACATACTGACTTGTTGCCTTCACTAGCTGAGAGGTTTTCTTAGAGCAGGAAGCAAGCCGTACGCCCCTCTGCGTCTCTATTGTCTAGCACAGTCCACGGAACATGGTACGTGTTTATTAAATCATTTAATTAACGATAAGATTAATAATAAATATAGTTAATATCCGAATATTCAGTAACTGTGTTTAACTTCCAATATTTTTTCTCATTTTCCAGATGAGGAAGCTGAGGCAATGAGGGGTTAAGAAGCTAATAAGTGGCTAAGCAACGACACAAACTAGGCCATCAGGCTCTAGAACCTTCATTCTTAACCGCTACATGGAGCAGTACACAGCAATAAATAAGTGAGCTGATGAAAGGGCTATACACATATGAAACCGTTAAACATGAACCTGGTTTAGTCACACAAAAATGTATTAAGCACCTAGCACTCTGTGCCAAGCCCAGTGCTAACATAAGGGCATCATCTTATTCCTCAAGGAGAAGAGAGACAAATACCAAAAGCTTATTGAGCACTTACTACAGGCTGGGCACTGTTCTAAGTACTTCACACATATTCTTTCCTCTTTACAAAATCCCTATGAGGGCACTACTACTACTATTATTATTATATTGAGATGAGACAGGTGAGAAAGTGAGGCAAAAGGAGATTAAGCAATTTGCAAGAAGCACTATTCAAACCCAAGCAGCCTAGCTCCAGAGCCCGTGCTCTTATCCACTACACTCTGCCGCCTTTTCTGTTTACAACCGCACACAACTCAGTGTAACATGTGCGAGAAGAGAGAAAGAGAAAAAGTGGTATAGAAACTCAGGGAAGGAAATGGTTTGTTTTGCCTGAGACGGGGCTCACAGAAGGCTCTGCAGAACAAGTGACACTTGAGCTGGGCCTTGAAGACATGAGAATCGGAAACAAGTTCAAATAAAAACAGGACATGGAGACCAGTAAAACTTGTGTTTTCAAAGCCATCACTACTAAAACACAGAGCTAAGAAGCAAGCCTGGCTCGACAATGGCTTCTGCTGCTGAGGCCACTTCTTGCCAAGTAACAGGGACGTCATTAGTGGAACTGTGACCTGAATTTTTATGTCACTTTTCCCACTTGGTTCAAACTCTACCTAGGGTTTTGTCATGCTCACAGTATCTATAGAAATTTCTTTTCCTCTCCCTTCTCTGGATAATAAGAGATAATAATGTTTCTGGAAGCGGATCTACAGGCCGTCTGCAGTGTAACTGAGGCCAGATCCTTCAAGGTTGGCAAAGGAGGCTGGAATCACCCAGTGGACAAGGGGGATGGCTAGAGCTCATGGCCCCAACCATTTCCACACGTGGAGATACTCTCCCTTTCCCTAACTGCAGAGGGTCTGAGTCCAGTTTTATTAAAGGCTGCCCACGGGTTTCCTTAGAGTTTGTTCCAGTCAAACCTGGCAACTTCCCCTCCCTCAACATCTAGCTTCTCTGAGGATTACTGGCTACTATGCCCAGAAACGCATGTGACTACGGACTAGTGAACTCCCACGACCAGTGAGTACTCCTGGGGCAAACGTTCCATTATTTCTCCCATTCTGAGTTTATTTTCGTGGATGGTGTGAGGGAGTGTTCTAACTTCATTGGTTTACATGTGGCTGTCCAGCTTTCCCAGCACCACTTGCTGAAGAGACTGTCTTTTCCCCATCGTATATTCTTGCCCCCTTTGTTGTAGATTAATTGACTGTAGGTGCAGGGGTTTACCTCTGGGCTCTATTTCTCCCATTCTGATACCTTCTTTTGACCCCCTCTCCCACACACCATTCCAGTTACTGCCTCATCTCCCTCCTCTTCGTGACAGCAAAACTCTTCAAAAGATTTGTCTATATTCCCCGTGTACAATTTTTCTCTTCCCTTTCTCCCTTGAACCCACTCCAATCAAGCTTTTGTCCACTGAAAAGGCTTTTATCCAGGCCACTACTGGCCTCTATGTTGCTAGAGTCCACCGAATATTCTCGGTCCTCATCTTGCTTGGCCAACCAGAAGCACTTCTCACAGCTGATCATCCCCTCTTCCCGGAAGCACCTTCTTCACGCGGCTTCCGGGGCACCATCCTCTTCTGGTTTTCCTTCCATCTTCCTGGCCACTCCTTGTCAGTCCCCTTTGCGGGCTCCTCATTGTCTGCCTAACCTCTGGCTGTGGGAGTTGCCCCAGGGCAGGGTCCGTGGTCCCCTTCTCTTAACTCTCCTCACTCCCAGTGATTTCATCCATCTCACAGCTTTAAATACTATCTAGATGCCTATGACTCAAGAATGTTTATCTCCAGCCCTCACCACGCCTGTGAGTGCCAGGCTCATACATCCCACAGCTCACTCCTCACCTCCACTTAGATGTCTAACTGGCATCTGAAATTCAACATATCCCAAAGTCAACTTCGGATATACTCCCAACCTTGTCTACCCACAGTCTTTATCACTGCAGTTAGTGGCAACTCCATCCTTCCAGCTGCTCAGGATGAAAACCTTGGCATCGTCTCGAACAGAAACACTGTGTTATACAACTCCAGAGGGCACGAGCCACATTTTATGCAATGCTATTGGTGTTATGTAACATGGTGACCCTGTTTTCCTTGATTCCTCATTCACATCCCACATCTGATCTGTTAGCAAATCCAATTGGCTCCACCTTCAAGATATACCCCCAAATCCAACAACTTCTCCCAAATTCCACTGTACCAGCCTGGCTCAAGCTTATCCCCTTAAACATAATGTATTATCCAAAAAACAAGAGTGATCCTTTTAAAACATGTCAGATCACATCATTCTTACTCAAAATCCCCCACTGCTTCCCATCTCACTCATAGTAAAAACCAAAGTTCTTACAATGGCCTTCAAGACCTTGCATTATTTGTTCTTTTTAGCACTTATCCCTATCTAATATACTACATATTATTATATATCTAACTTACTTATTATCTGTTGCCCACATATGAAATAAGCTCCATGAGGTCAGAGACTTGGTCGGTCTTGTTCACAGATGAAGCCTCAGCATCTATAACAATATCTGACACAAAGCATATGCTCAGTATATATCTGTAGAAGAAATAAAAGATTGGGAAGAGGGAAATCTTTACACATGGGCCAGAATCATACCAAAACCCAATATAACAAGTGAAATGGCATTTGGGCCAACTGGTGCTGAGACCAAGTCAAGTCCCAAGAGATGTTATGTGCAGTTCCTACTTCCTACTATTTGTTTTCCCATTGCTTTGATATTTTGCCTGATGAAGTCTCCTTTCTTTTGCCTCTAAAGAAAAAAAAATTGACCTAGCTATAGTAAGGAGCTCCCCCTGGTGGAAGCAGCTCCATTAAAGCAATGGCAAAGAAAATCATAGAAAACAGGCTTTAAGTTACAAAGGAGATCGCTGGAGACAAAGGAGTGACTCCAGCATTTCACAGGAAAAGTCCTTACTAGAAACAAGAGAAACTAAAGATTAGATTCAAGGTACATGGGGGAACTTATCAACTTATTTTACTGCTGAACTTCTTTTGCATCTGATGATGAGAAAGAAAATATTTAAAGTCGAACAACCTAAGTACCCTTCCCTCAAGGAATTTAAAATCTGGTAGAGGAGGTAAGTCATGAATACAAATAAGTACAGGGGCTTCCCTGGTGGTCCAGTGGTTAAGACTCCACGATTCTACTACAGGAGGCACAGGTTCAATCCCTGGTCGGGGAACTAAGATCCCACATGCCACTCAGCCAAAACAAACAAACAAACAAAATAAACAAATAAGTACAAAGCAATGAGTATAACTGTGAAAGAGTGAATGGGGGCTAAATAAAAGGAATAAACTAAGAGCTATGACTTACCTAGGAAAAAGGATTACTTTAGGCTGAGTAAATCCAGGAAGACAACTTGGAGGAGGTGGTTCTTGAGCTGAGCCTTGAAAAACAGACGAATTTTTATTGAGCGTAAATGTAGGGAAGGGCACATCATGTGGAAACCCAAGTTGACCAACAGGACCCTGTAAAGGTCACAATTTGAGTGACAACACAGAATTCAAACTCTTTCTTAAAAAGAGCAGAGAGGGATTCTCAAGAGAAAACTCCTTGGCAGAGGTAGACACAGCAGGTAAACAAAGAAAGCTCCTTTCCTTGTTTTTCCTTGGGTGAGAGGAACACTATTAAAAACTATAGAAGAAAAAAAAGATAAAATACAATCTCCGTGATAAATGGTCCAGCTTCCATGCTAGAGGATTTAGAATCCACAAAACCAATGAAAAAGCCCATATAGACATGCAGGGTCTATTCTGTTCTATATTTTATCTGAAGGTAATGTGCAGAGAACATCCTTTTCAAATGAGGCTGGTCTCCCTTCTATTCCCTCCTGTGCAATGTCCTTCCTGTGGAGACACCAAAATGCGTGCTGAATCCATCCACCCCTCTCAATTTCCACTGCCATCCCCCTAGTCTGAGCCACCATCATCTCTCCCCTGGTCTAGTGCCACAGTCTCCTGACTGGTCCCCCCACTTACACTCTGGCCCCTCTGTAAGCCACGCTGCACACGGCAGTCAGATCACCTAGGGATATTTGGGGGTGAGGTAAATAACTCATGTTTCATTTTCTTTTTTTTAAATTTATTTATTATTTATTTATTATTTATTTATTTGGCTGTGCCGGGTCTTAGTTGTGGCATGTGGCATCTTCATTGCTGCGTGTGGGATCTGTAGTTGAGGCATGCGAACTCTTAGTTGTGGCATGTGGGATCTAGTCCCTGACCAGGGATCAAACCCGGGCCCCCTGCATTGGGAGCACGGAGTCTTAGCCACTGGACCACCAGGGAAGTCCCTCATGCTTCATTTTCAACTTTTCATTTTGGAAGTACAGACAATGAAAAAAGTGGCAAAATAGCACAAAGAATTCTCATATACCCTTCACTCAGATTCTCCAAATGTTAACATCTTCCATAACCACAGTACAATATTATAAATCAGGAAATTAACATTCATACAACACTATAACCTAATCAACAGACTATTTGATTTTCTCCAATTGCCCCAACAATGTCCTTTTTCTAGTCTAGGATCACACCTGTCTCCTTCAGCTCCTTTAATCTGGCATAGTTCACTAGTCTTTTTTTTTTTTTTTTTGGTCTTTCATTACCATGACACTTTTGAAAAATACTGACTGGTTTCAATTTTGGGTTTGTCTGATGGTTCCTCGTGACTCAATTTAGATTATTTGTTTTGGCAAGAATACTACAGATGTGATGTTGTGTCCTTCTCAATGCATCCTACCAAGAGGCACATGGTATCAGTTTGTTCCACAACTATTGATCTTAACTCTGATCATTTGGTTAATGTGGTGTCTGCCAGGTTTCTCCCCAGTGAAGTTACTATTTTGCCCTTCGTAACGAATAAGCATTTTGTGGGGAGATACTTTGAGACTATAAACATGTATACTGTTTTTCATCATACTTTTGTCCATTTTGTGGAGAAAAGGGAACCCTCTTGTGCTGTTGAGTGGGATTGTAAACTGGTGCAGCCACTATGGAAACAGTATGGAGGTGCCTAAAAAATTAAAAATAGAACTGCCATATGATCCAGCAATTTCACTTCTGGGTATTTATGTGAAGAAAACAAAAACTCTAATTTGAAAAGATATATGCACGCCCATGTTCACTGCAGCATTTACAATAGCCAAGATATGGAAGCAATCTAAGTGTCCATCGACAGATGAATGGATAAAGAAGATGTGGTGTATACACACACAGACACACACAGACACACACAGACACACACACACACACACACACACACACACACTGGAGTATTACTCAGCCATAAAAAAGAATGAAGTTCTGCCATTTGCAGCAACGTGGATGGACCTAGAGAATATTATGCTAAGTGAAATAAGTCTGACAGAGAAAGACAAATACTGTATGATCTCACTTACATGTAGAATCTAATAAACAAAACGAAAACAGACTCACAGATACAGAAAACAAACAGGTAGTTACCAAAGGGCAGGAGGGTGGTGGGAGCAAAATAGGAGAAGGGAATAAAGAGGAACAAGCTTCCGGTTATAAAATAAATAAGTCACAGAGATGTAATATACAGCATAAGGAATATGGCCCATAACATGTAATAACTTTGTATGGGGACAGATAGTTACTAGACTTATCATGGTGATCATTTCACAATGTATGCAAATGCCAAATCACTCTACGGTACAACTGAAACTAACATAATATTGCATGTCAACTATATTTCAATTTAAAAAAAGGAATTCCAATCTTGTAAGTAACTTAGAATCATGTGAAATTGGGAATACTGACACATGCTAATAAAGCTCAGAAGAGAATGAAGTTTATAAATTACAACATCAATTTATTAATTGAACTGTAAAGTGGGCATTCTCTCCCCACAGGCTTGCCTACTAAGACAGTTTTCTGGTGAGCCTAGAACAAGGATCCACAAACTTTTCCTTTTAAAGGGCCAGATGGTAAATTTTTTTGATTTTGTGGGTCATATACTCACATCTGTCACAATTACTCAACTCTGCCATTGCGGAGTAAAAGCAATGATAGACAATAAGTAAACAAAGAAGTATGGCTGTGTTCCAATAAGACTTTATTTACAACAATAGACGTCAGGGTTTATAGATCCCTGGCCTAAAATAAGAATAAGAGGAGTAGTAGTTACATGATTCAAATGCTTGATCACATCAGGCTTTTGTAGCCTGATGTGTCCATCAATGGAGGAGATAAACCTGTCTCCCCTATCAGATTAGACACGCTGCTTAGCTGGACACTGCCAACGTCTGCCTCTCTAGTCCTCCTTTTTTAATGCCAGCCACCCTACAAAATTCCCACCCCATCCTAAAGCCTTGAGTATACGAAAGCTCTACTTACCAGTAAAACTCTAAGGGAAATGCCAGCAGGCTCAGTGTACATTCTGCAGCTATTTCACGGAGAAAGCCTTGATCCTTTGTTACCTTCGGGGTGGGGCGGGAGGAAGAGCACCCTCCATTCTTACTTGTGTTCCCCTAGAAAAAAAGTGACAGATTTGGCAATATTAATACTTATAAGAGGCACTAGCATGTAAGCTCCATGAAGAGAGAGATTACTTTTTAAATTAGAAAGAATCTCTTATTTTTACAAAAGCAGTGTATGTTTGTTCATTGTGGAAAATTAGAAAACAAAAATTAATAGAAACATTACATTTCTACCACCCAGAAATTACCACTGTTAACAGCTTAGTATACATCCTTCCAGATCTTTTTCTAAGTATATATAATATGTATATGTACTTTCTACCAAAATGAGGTAATGCATGTGCATAATGCTTTTTCTCAATTAATGACCTCCACCATTCCACGTTAAGAAGTTTTCATCTCATCTAAGACCCATCCATATCCATATCCACTTACTTTTCCCCAAAATGTCCTATAAAGCTAGTCTGTTCAAATTAAGATCCAATCTCAGACCACACATTGCAAGCTAAGTCTCTTTTCATTTAGAACAGTATCCTTTTTTCAGGACAGGAATTTTGTTTCCCAATGTATCCTCAATGCCTTTAACAGTTCTCGGTACACAGGAGTAGATCAAATATTTGCGTAATTAAGTAATTAATAAAAAACTTAGGAGATGGGGGGCTTTCACCCTCGAGCTTATCTCATCCACCCACCACCCTTTATCTTCACTTTATAGATAATAAAAATCAAGGCCAGAGAAGTAAAGTGACTTCCCAAGGTCACCCAGCAAGTACATGGCAATTTCTCGGTTTCTTCTGTTAAACCAGGAGTCGGCAAACTTTTTCTGTGAAGGTCAGATAGTAAACATTTTAGGCCATATGGGCCAAGAAGCAAAATCGAGGATATTATGTAGGTACTTATATAATGACAGAAAAAATTTCCATAAATTCTTTACTGATGAAACCCAAAATATAATAATAATTGATTATACGGTTTTGTAATACAGGTCTACTAATGAAAAAATGGAATTGAAGAATAATATTTTGTTTTATTGTGGTTGAAACTTAGTGTTCCCTATCATCAAACTGATTGTAAATGTTCATCTGAAAAAACATTCTTAGCTGCCAGGTCATAGTGTGCCAACCTCTGTCCTATACTATGCTGCTTGTCTGTGATTTGGCTTTTTCTTTGAAAGTTTGAATGAAAATAACATTCTTCCTAATTGACAGTTGTAATTGGATTCTGGCTTATTGAAGTTATATGGTACGAAAATACCAATGAGGAAAACAACTCCTTGGCTGCTCCTTTAAAATGTATATCTTGTCTTACTTCAGTTATTCTGGTACCTAACTGTTGGTAATGCCTGTCTTCTTTCATTTAAATGGTAAGGTAGGTTGCACTGTGACTGTGGCTTTCACGATTAACCATGTGTTAATATTAAATGGGGCTGGGACTTCCCTGGTGGCGCAGTGGTTAAGAATCCGCCTGCCAATGCAGGGGACACGGGTTTGAGCCCTGGTCCGGGAAGACCCCACATTCCACGGAGCAACTAAGCCCGTGCGTCACAACTACTGAGCCTGTGCTCTAGAGCCCGCGAGCCACAACTGCTGAAGCCTGCGCACCTAGAGCCCGTGCTCCACAACAAGAGAAGCCACCGCAATGAGAAGCCCGTGCACTGCAACGAAGAGCAGCCCCCACTCGCTGCAACTGGAGAAAGCCCGCGTGCAGCAATGAAGACCCAATGCAGCCAAAAATAAATAAACAAACAAATAAATAAATAAATATATTAAATGGGGCTGACCAATTGAGAAATCACTGCAAGTGAGGATGGTGATTGTTCGGCCTGTGTTGGGCCTGATAATTTTTCTTCTAAAATAAAAATATGCTTGCTATTTAAAGATATAGAGGTAAATATCCAAAGAGTTAAAAGAACAGAAACTGATTGGTTTGGGGGAAGCAGGGAATGGGGAGGAAAGCTGGGGACTCCTCTTTTTAAAAATAGCCAACCTTGTAGAAGTATTTGACTTTTTAAAACTATGTACATGTGTAATTTTGATAAAAATACACAAAAGAAAACCAAGGCACATTAAAGCGCCTTCTAGAAAAGGCTTTTTTAATACTTTCCTGTACACAAAAACAAACTCAAAATGGCTTAAAGTCTTAAATATAAGATATGACACCATAAGCTCCTAGAAGAGAACATAGGCAAAACATTTTCTGACATAAATCATAGCAATGTTTTCTTAATTCAGTCTCCCAAGGCAAAAGAAATAAAAGCAAAAACAAACAAATGGGATCTAATCAAACTTACAAGCTTTTGCACAGCAAAGGAAACCATAACAAAACAAAAAAGACAATCTACGGACTGGGAGAAAATATTTGCAAACAAAGGCTTAATTTCCAAAATACACAAGCAGCTCATACAACTCAGTATCAAAAAAACAAACAACCCAATCAAAAAAATGGGCAGAAGACCTAAGTAGACATTTCTCCAAAGAAGACATACAGATGGCCAACAGGCACATGAAAAGCTGCTCCACATCGCTAATTATCAGAGAAACACAAATCAAAACTACAAAGAAGTATCACCTCACACCGGTCAGAATGGCCATCATCAAAAAATCTACAAATAATAAATGCTGGAGAGGGTGTAGAGAAAAGGGAACCCTCTTGCACTGTTGGTGGGAATGTAAATTGGTGCAGCCACTATGGAGAACAGTATGGAGGTTCCTTAAAAAACTAAAAATAGAATTACCATATGACCCAGTAATCCCACTCCTGGGCATATACCCAGAGAAAACCATATTTCAGAAAGACACATGCACCCCAATGTTCATTGCAGCACTATTTACAATAGCCAGGTCATGGAAGCAACCTAAATGCCCATCAACAGACGAATGGATAAAGAAGATGTGGTACATATACACAATGGAATATTACTCAGCCATAAGAAAGAATGAAACATTGCCATTTGCAGCAACATGGATGGACCTAGAGAATACCATACTAAGTGAAGTAAGTCAAACAGGGAAAGACAAATATTACATGATATCACATATATGAAATCTAAAAAAAATGATACAAATGATACAAAACAGAAACAGACTCACAGACATAGAAAACAAACTTATGGTTACCAAAGGGGAAAGGGGGGGAGGGATAAATTAGGCGTTTGGGATTAACAGATACATACTACTACCTATAAAATAGATAAACAACAAGGACTTACTGTATAGAACAGGGAACTATATTCAATATCTTGTAATAACCTATATTGGAAAAGAATTTGAAAAATATATAACTGAATCACCTTGCTGTATACCTGAAACTAACATAATATTGTAAATCAACTATACTTCAATTTAGAAAATAATACTTTCCTCCATCCTCCCCCCAGACTAGGTTAGGTGTCCCTCGTCTCTGCTCCCCATAGCATCCCTTGCTCAGCTCCATCAGAACACTTAACACACTGTACTGTAATTATCTGTATCTCTACCTGTCTCCCTGAAGGAACTGTATATGAGCTCCTTGAAAGGAGGGACCATGTATTATTCATTTCAGCTCCTAGATCAAAATATTAAAATAGGTATTCATTAAAGTGAAGTGAAACTAGCTAAATACCACTCAGTCAGGCAAATTAACATCACAATGAGATGCCAAACAAAAAGACAAAACAAGTGTTGGTGAGTATGTGGAGAAATTGGAACCTTCATACATTTACCGACAGGAATATTAAATGGTGCAGCCACTTTAGAAAACAGTCTGGAAATTCCTAAAGAAGTTCAACATGCAGTCACCTTATGACCCAGAAGTCCCACTCCTAGACCAGGGAACAAGTGAACATGGTCCTTGCCCTTTCCAGTGCAGAGATAGAGAATGAACCCAAGCTTATAGGGCAGTGTGTTAAGTGTTATGACAGAGGTCTGCTAAGGGCACTACGGCAGCACCCGAGCAGGGCAGTGAAATCAAGAGAATTGAAAACATATGTCCTCACAAATGTTCACAATAGGATTACCCATGATAACCAAAAAGTGGAAATAAATGTCCATCAACCGATAGATGGATAAACAAATGCGGTATACCCATTCCATGGAATGTTATTCTGCCATAAAAAGCAATGAGGTACTGATACATGCTACAGCATGGATGAACCTGGAAAACATCATGCTAAGTGAAAGAAGCCATTCACAAAAGACCACATATTGTATGATTCCATTCACATGAACTGTTCAGAAAAAGCAACTATAGAGACAGAGGACGGTTACATGGTTGCTTAGGACTAGAGGTAGGAGGAGAGATTAACTACAAATAGTCTTTTGGGAATTTGGGGAGGGGTGATAAAAATGCTCTAAAACTGGATTCTGGTGATAGTTACACAACTCCATAAGTTTAGTAAAAACAAGTGTACACGTAAAATGAGTGAATTTAATGGTATGCAAAGTATAAGGCTCTTTTTTAAAAAAAATCCCTCAATTTACATTATTTAGTTTCTCTCTAAATTAACTTTTTTCCTCCATGACAAGACCTGGTAAGAATTGTGGTAAATGAAGTTTCTGAGGCATTTATGTCGGTTGGGGTTTGGGGTTGTGCTGACAGAAACATCAAAGTCAGCCTCTCTGAATATTGCGTGATGAGGTGTACAATGCGTTTCCGGTTGGGTGATCCCAGTGTGTAATCTGGACAATCCGTGGTCTGCCAGTTTAAGTGTGAGTGTGCCAGGCCCCTACTCCAAGCAATAAACTGTAGTCAGGTAACAAATTCACTTCTTGCAACTCTCAAGCCTTGTTCACAACCAGGTGAATTGTTCTATTACAGCATATCTGTGAAAATGTTAGTGGTTTTTGTTTGTGTGTTTGGGGTTTTTTTTGGCAGTTTGGTCAGTGCTGACTAGGCAAGGATGTCCTGCCAGAACAGCTGATAGATACTAACTCCACCCCTCCAGACCCGCCCCCTGGGATACTCTAAAGGAAAGCACATCTATCTAAGGGCGATGGGGGAGGTGCCAGGGGGTGGAACAGCACCTCTCCGAGCTAGGGGAAAGGCTAGGACCGAGTCCCTCCTTCTTTGCGTTGCGGAACGGGCAAAAACTGCTACAAAGTCAGGGTGAGGTGTCTCCTCCCAGGGCCTCCTGGTGCCCGGGAAACTCACGCGTCTGCTTGTCAGGGTCGCCAAGAGGTTACAGATAACTGCGCCCAGACCTCAGTCGCTTTCGCCGCTACAGTCCCACCGTGTGGTCCGCGCACAGCGAAAGAAGGCGATGGAGGAAGGCAAGCGGCCTGAGCAGGCTTGCAGCCGTCCCGAGTTCCAAGCCGCGGTCCCCTAAGTCCCAGCGCTCGGCTCCCTGACCACGTGGCCGCCACCCCTCCCCGCACGCGCGATTATGTCGTGGCGCCCCCTGGTAGCCGGAAGCGGGCAAAACCGGCGCTGTTGTCACCAGCTGGTCGGAGCATGCGTGGACTGGCGAGTGGCTTCCGGTCCGCGGGGCAGCCCAAGCAGAGGCTTAGGCGTCTGCGGCGGAAATGGCTGCGCCGCTGGCCCAGGGCGAAGCGGCGATGCCGAGGGGAGCTGACCCAGATCCAAAGTGGAGTAGGTGGAGGCGGCCTCCACCCCTTCCTCCTTTCTCCCCAAAGGGAGAAGGACCCCAAACAGGACAGAATGGTCAAATAATTATCTCGAACCTGGATGCCAGCTCCCTTCTGCAAAAACGGAACAGAATAAGGCAGCTTTGTTGAAGATGGTTTTTGTTGACGTTCCGAAAAAATGCATTTGTAGCCGCATCGCTGTGAGCTAATTATTACCTCCCTGAGCCTCAGTTTCCTCCTCTTATAAAATAGGGATAATAATAGTACCAACTTCACAAGGTGTTTGTGAGGATTAAATAAAATAATCCACCCAAAGGGTTTACCAGACTGTTAAAGCTAGCTATTTAGTTTGTTTCTCAGGATAAGAGTAGGTATTATCTTCCCTCGGGATTCAGAGAAACGAAAGGATTTTGACACTACCAAATAAACGCATACCTAAGGTGAATTATTCATAAAAGTGTTTTGTATATGAGAAAACAGTCCATCCCCACACTCAGCCTGGACACTGAGAAGCGAAACCACGCCATACTATGTACATAAATGTGTCTTGCCAGTCCACTGTCTTCGTTGGCATTACTTTTCCAGGACTCCTCTGTCCAGGCAAATAGTTTCTTCACTACAGCAACGTCCCCAAAGATCCATCAACTCTTCAATGGAAAGCAGCAACAGTTTGCTCTCTGAAATTCTTGAAGTCCCTCTCCTCAAAATCCTCCCCTTGCAGCTTCCCTCAGTCCCAGACTGTTGGTATCATGATCCTTACCCAATCCTAATCAAGCCCCAGAGTTGAAAGACCCTCTGCCTTAAACCATGCTTTCATTTCTCAATAAATTCTGCCCTTTCTTTCCTCCCTGAAACACTGGCAAAGCTTTGTGAGGTGAGGGTTCTCCCTTACAGAGGTAAGCGATAAATTCAGCATTGTCATACCAACAGGTGCATTGGTGATATTTGGGGAGCCAGCACTTGACGGTTTTGAAGTCCCCACTGGCATCCAGTGCCCCTGAGACCTCAGCACCACAGCTCAAGACCTTCAACTTGGAAAAATGTGCTCCTCCTGCCTCTTGGGCCTCCAGCTTGGGGCTCTCTGACCACAATGGTAAGGTACGTAGGTTTCACATTGGTCAGCGCTCTGATCCCTTTGAGCTCCCAGTTGCTGAGGATACTAGTCCTACAGCCTACACATGACCCCCTGTGAGAAGCCTGACCCCGCGGATTATAGGGCCCTCCTCTGTGTTCTGACTGTCCCCTGACTCACCCCTGCCGTGGCTCTCACCACTCTTGTTTTATTCCAATGAGCTACTGCACTTAATAGTAAGCCAAGTGGGGCAGAGGATCCCTGCATTGTAATTGTGAGGTCCAGCCTGTGATGTGGCTGGGGCCTGGGTGATTTTATGATAATGTCTTCCTCTACATCCACCACGCTCACCCACCATCCTCTAGCTGAGCTTCAGTTCTCTCCTTTCATTCGTATCTTCTAATGGTAAAAAGAGTTTTATCATTTTCTTTTCCTAAGCCTTTCAGATTTTACATTAACGTCCCTCATTTTATTTTCAGAAACGTTTCCACCAATTCTTTTGCTTTGTCTATGAAAATAATCATACTTACTACAATTAATGATCATTATTTGTCAGCCAGTAACAGCACAGTGTTTATTTCTTGTATTTTTTGGGGGGGTATGTTTTTATATTTGCTCAGGCTTTACCACCCCCTTACTTCTCTTTTTGCCAATCTTTATTTTCTACTTTTGAAATTATTGCACTTATTAACAGAAAAAGAACAAAATTTACTCAATAAATTGTGCATATATCTACACTCACAAAGTTAGAAAAAGGATTTAAAAGAAAGATGCCACAATGTTCAGTATTCACCTATGGTTTATTTTTTCTTCCTGTATACTTTTATGGCTATTTAAATATTAACCATGTAAAATCTTTTGTATAGTTTTGTGACATTCTAAATACTCTACTTTTATAACAACTCTAAAATTATTTAGTGAATAAAATAGTTTTACCAAGCATTCTGGCAGACAGAGAAGGAAAAAGTTTATGTGTCATTTCTTGAGTTTCAGAGATCAGTGATACTAAAGACATTCTATTTTCAATTATGTTTCCCTGAGCTAAATTAGATCTTGGTCCATTCAGGATATTTAAAATCAACCTCTATCATGTTCCCTCTAGTAAAATTTAAGTTCTTTTACTTACAGATTTTCAAACAGCTTTAACCTGTGCTTGATGAACAGGAAATTGATCAGATGTTCATATCTTCCTGGTACCCCTGCCCCAATAACTGATCTTCCACTGTGATACAGTTTTTCTCATTAATGTCAACACTTCTACTTCAGATATATGATGGAAAGTTCATAGGCTTTGGTGCCAGACTTCCCATCTGTTTACTGGCATATAACACCTTAATCCTGTTGCTGTCTCTTACTGAGACCCATTTATTGCCTCTAAAATGGGGTTAATAATTCTTACTATATTATTGACATGTTCAACACATAGCGAATGAAAATAATATTCATTATTTTACTCTTTTTTTACACCTTAGGTTATTTATTTATTATGCATGCAAGTCTTACATATTTTTATTGAAGTATAGTTGATTTACAATATTGTGTTAGTTGCAAGTGTACAGCAAAGTGACTCAGTTATATATATATGTTTCAGATTATTTTCCATTATAGGTTATCACAAGATGTTGAATATAGTTCCCTGTGTTACACAGTAAATCCTTGTTGCTTATCTATTTTATGTACAGTAGTTTGTATCTGTTGATCCCATATTCCTAATTTATTCCTCCCCCCTCCCTTTCCCCTTTGGTAACCATAAGTTTGTTTTTTATGTCGGTGAGTCTGTTTCCATTTTGTAAATAAGTACTATTTGTACTATTTTTTAGATTCCACATATAAGTGATATCATGTAGTATTTCTCTTTGTCTGACTTCACTTCGTATGATATTCTCTAGGTCCATCCATGTTGCTGCAAATGGCAATATTTCATTCTTTTTTATGGCTGAGTAATATCCCATTGTATGTGTATATATATACCACATCTTCTTAAATCAATCATCTGTTAATGGGCACTTGGGTTGTTTCCATGTCTTGACTATTGTAAACAGTACTACTATAAACATTGGGGTGCATGTATCTTTTTGAATTAAAGTTTTCCTCTTTTCTGGATACATGCCCAGGAGTGGGATTGCTGGATCATATGGTAGTTCTATTTTTAGTTTTCTGAGGAAGCTTCATACTGTTTTCCATAGTGGCTGTACCAACTTACATTCCCACCAACAATGTAGGAGGGTTCCCTTTTCGCCACACTCTCTCCAGCATTTGTTATTTGTAGAGTTTTTAATGATGACCATTCTGAGTGGTGTGAGGTGGTACCTCGTTGTAGTTTTCGTTTGCATTTCTCTAATAATTAGTGATGTTGAGCATCTTTTCATGTGCCTATTGGCCATTTGTATTTTTTCTTTGGAGAAATGTCTATTTAGGTCTTCTGCCCATTTTTTGTTTGTTTTTTTGTTTTTGTTGAGTTGTATGAGCTGTTTGTATACTTTGGAAATTAAGCCCTTGTCGGTCGCATCATTTGCAAATATTTTTTTCCCATTCTGTAGGTTGTCTTTTTGTTTTGCTTATGGTTTCCTTTGCTGTGCAGAGCTTGTAAGTTTGATTAGGTCCCATTTGTTTATTTTTGTTTTTATTTCTATTGCCTTGGGAGGGTGACCTAAGAAAACATTGGTACAATTTATGTCAGAGAATGTTTTGCCTATGATCTCTTCTAGGAGTTTTATGGTGTCATGTCTTATGCTGTCTTTAAGCCATTTTGAGTGTATTTTTGTGTATGATGAGAGGGTGTGTTCTAACTTCATTGATTTACATGTGGCTGTCCAGCTTTCCCAACACCACTTGCTGAAGAGACTGTCTTTTTCCCATTGTATATTCTTGCCTCCTTTGTCAAAAGGTTAATTGACTATAGGTGTGTGGGTTTATTTCCGAGCTCTCTTTTCTGTTCCATTGATCCATATGTCTGTTTTTGTGCCAGTACCACAGTGTTTTGATTACTGTAGCTTTGTAGTATTGTCTGACGTCTGGGAGGGTTATGCCACCTGCTTTGTTCTTCTTCTTCAGGATTGCTTTGGCAATTCTGGGTCTTTTGTGGTTCCATATAAATTTTAGGATTATTTGTTCTACTTCTGTGAAGAATGTCATGGGTAATTTTATAGGGATTGCATTAAATCTGTAGATTGCTTTGGGTAGTATGGCCATTTTAACAATATTCATTCTTCCAGTCCAAGAGCATGGGATATCTTTCCATTTCTTTGAATCATCTTCAGTTTTCTTTATTAATGTTTTATAGTTCTCAACGTATGTCTTTCACCTCCTTGGTCAGGTTTATTCCTAAGTATTTTATTTTGGGGGGTGCAGGTGTGCAGTTTTTTTTTTTAATTTATTTATTTATTTTTGGCTGTGTTGGGTCTTCGTTTCTGTGCGAGGGCTTCCTCTAGTTGTGGTGAGCAGGGTCCACTCTTCATCGCGGTGCGCGGGCCTCTCACCATCGCAGCCTCTCTTGTTGCGGAGCACAGGCTCCAGACGCGCAGGCTCAGTAGCTGTGGCTCACGGGCCCAGTTGCTCCGCGGCATGTGGGATCCTCCCAGACCAGGGCTCGAACCCGTGTCCCCTGCATTGGCAGGCGGATTCCCAACCGCTGAGCCACCAGGGAAGCCCAGGTGTGCAGTTTTAAATGGGCTGTTCAGGATGAGGTGCCATCTGAGCAAATACTTGAACATGGTGGGGAGTCAAGGCACAGGGATATCTATAGGAAGAGTTACAATAGCCAGGGCAAATACGTGAGGTGAGAGTGTGCCTGGATTCTGTACCAAGGTATTGAAAACTCCCTGTGCTCTGCACAGGGGTTATAAGCCTCCTGGGGAGGACAGATAATTAGACAAGAAGTTACAATGAAAAGTACTACCTAAGCTGTAAGGAATGACCTTTAGTGGAGTCAGAGAAAGCTGTCCCGAGGGAGTGCCAGGGGAGATGATACTAGAAATTTGACAAGAGTTTTGCCAGATGAAGGGGAGGACCACGCTGATAGACACAGCACATTGGGAGTCACAGACAACACAGAAGCCCTGGTGGACCGGTGGTCTTCTAAGCCCTTTTCTAGAGGGGCCACTCTTCATTTGTCTGGTTAGGCCCAATGATCTGAAAGCACTCCCAGAGTTTTAAAAGCATAGCATTCCATTCCAAGTGTGGAGCCTAATTTATTCAGCCAAACTTTACTCCTGGTCTTTCAAGTTGTTTCCGGTTTTCCACTGTTACAAAAAAATTAAAAAGCTAGAATAAACACCTTTGTTCATAAGAATGTTTACACTTGTTCAGTTACTTTCTTAGCATCAATTTCAGGACTTGTTCAGTTACTTTCTTAGCATCAATTTCAGGACTTGTTCAGTTACTTTCTTAGCATCAATTTCAGGAAGTTAAACAGCTGTTTTCAGGGTTTTCACATTCAACTTTGATACATTTTCCCCTTGGCCTTGTAGAAAGAATGTGTCAATTCTCAGTCCTGCCAGCAGTGTGGGAGAGAGCCTCTTGCCCATGTCCTCACCAACAATTTGTTATTTTTAGTATGTTATCCCAGAAATTGGATACAAAAATAAATATGAGGAGAAGATGGTTTCAGGCTCTGAGATGGAAGTTTCCTAAAATGATAATTTTTTCTGCCTTGTTCAGTAAAAGAAATGAGACCAAGGCCATCCTACTATGCTTAGGTTGTGAGTATGACAATTCAGAAATCCATACCCAGGATGCAGCCAATAGAATGATCAGATGTCTTGTACCTGTTACCTTAGGAATGACTTTACAGCACAATGGTAAAAACTACAGTCTCTGGGGAGGGGCAAATCTGATGTTCAGTTCCAGCTCCAACTTTTACTAGCTGTCTGATCTTAGGCAAGGTCCTATAACCATGTGTGCGTCAACGTCCTGGTCTGTAAAGTGGGGATGGTGAGCGTGGTACATATCTGAGAAAGCAGTTGTGAAAGGCCATGATAAACTGTGACCTCTGATCTGAGATGAGATGCTGCAGCTGGAGATCCATACACCCTGTCAGGATGCGGGGGGAGACCCAGCCCCACTCCCTCTGCCCCCTTTTATCCTGTCCCTGAGATCCCTGGTAGTGACAGGATTGGGGGGTTATCTGGATCGTAAAGGACTCCTCAGACCTCAGTCATGTCTCCTTCCAGCCACGCACTAGGGAGCCTGTGTGACCCTCTGAGATCAGCTCCCCTGACCCCTAGATCCCATCTGCTGCTCAGGGGAGTTGTTTGAGTTGGGGAAGACTTGGCTGGTCCTGACCTATCTGAAAGGATAGGAGTGCCTCTGACATGTGGGGGAGGGAGACCTCCTCTGGGGACACGCAAAACTAGGAGAAATCCACCTCGGCATTCAGTAAGTGTTCCCTTATCATCCCATCATCAATCATCATCATCATCATTACCACCATCACCATCACTAAACACTCAGGCATTTCTGAATCCACTCTTGTGCCTGTCAGGGGCCAGGTTCGGCGTAGCTCCTGGAGCCCAACTGTCATGGTGTCAGATTAACACTGAATAAGCACTGCCTGCGTAGCATGGACTGCATTGAATTTTCCCCGTCCTTCCTTCTGTAGCAGAATAATGCATTCTAGCCGAGTAATCATAGCTACCATTTCTTGAGAGCCTACAATGGACCAGCCCTATGCTAATCACTCATACACTGGGCACCTGGGGAAAACAGGTCTTATTATCCTGAATTTACAAACGTCAGTTTCCTCATACTTCATATGCAGATAATAACACCTACATCGTAGGGTGCTGTGAACACAGGAGAGCTAAGACGTGTAAGAAGCATAGCCTTCTCACCTGGGAGAGTGACCTCTGGCTCCACCACTAACTAGCTGCATGCCCCTAGGCAAGTTTCTTAACTTTGCAGAGTGTTTCCTCATCTGAAACATGTGCTAATAGTAATACCTATTTTATGGAGTTGATATGAGGATTAAAGGAGCTAATGCGTTTAAAGGACTTGGTACAGGGTGCCTGGCACTCAATAAGCTCTTAATAAATCACAGTTGTAATGATTTTGATTTTGATTACTATTATGGAAGGATCAGGAAGAAGAAGAAGATTCAGCAAAGGAGACTGAGAACTGGGCACCAAGAAGGTCAGGGAGGGGGGAACCATGAGAGAGGGGTATCATGGAAACCAAGGGGAAAGAGTGCCAGGAAGGAGAGAGACATAACGCAGAAGGGTACTGGGAGGCCAGTTTCTTCTGACAAGACAAAAGGGTGATTTTCATCTCTTAGCGACCAATGAGAAATGAAGGCAGAAAGGAAGAAAAGAAGCCTATAGTTTGAAATGAAGCCTTTTTTAGGCTAACCCCATTAGTCTGATCTGAATGCCCAGGTCTTGGTTCCATGTCTCCTAATTAGGGAGAATACATATTTCTTGAGTAAAGAAAAAGCCAGTGTCACACAAAGTGAAAAAAGAAATGTCAGATTACATCAGGTTGGCGAAATAAAAACTTAGACAATCTCAAATTCATACAATAGAGAGGAGGATGGAGGAGGGAAGAAAAGGGGGGTGAATCACAGAACAAACTTTCAAAGCAGTGGTCTATACTGAACTCCCAAGCTAACTCCAGTGAAAAGGAGGGTAGTGAAATGGGCAGAATTTATTTATCTATCATTTCAGGTTTCTCTTCTACCTGGTGCCAGAAAGAAATTATGGCAACATAAAGGGGGTCTTTGGGCAAATATTCAACAAGTGTTTATAAAGTAAAATTAAGAAAAGATGAGCAGAAAGGGAGAGGTATGAGGAATTAAGGGTTAAAAATCTATGTGAGTTGGGAAATGGTGGTGGTCCCTGTGGCTTTGGGGGCCTGAGTGGAGCTGCCTCTTGCCTGAAGGTGATGGGGGGGTCCTCTTTGGCTCTGGAGAGATGGAGGTGGCTACCAAGGTCCCGGAGGTGCCACGGATGGATGCAAGGAGAGGGCCTCTGGAGTCTGCACTCCTGGCCGGTTCTCAGCTAAAGGGTCCGAGGCAGAGAGGCCCTCCCAGTCTCCCTCTGGCCAGGAGGGTTAAGGAGGCTGAGGCTTAAGGCAAACCTGGGATGCTAGGGGTGGGGGAGGAGTAATGGCAGAGCTAGGGAGGCTGAGCCTCCACCCCCCTGCACCGAGAGAGAGTGTGTGGCAGTGTGGGGGGGGCCGGGGGGGTGTCTTTCAAGGCAGGTTCAAGGCGTGGCAGCCCAGGGAAGGCTGCACTGGCTTCTTACAGCGCCTGGCATCTCCGCCTCCCTCCTCCCTCAACTGCTAACATAATTAGAAGCCCACTACCTCTCCCTGGGCGCCTCAACCTGTGCCATTCCTGGTACACACAGCCCAGAGTTCTGTATGAAACCCTGGAATCTGTGACTCCCACCGGGCTTCCTGCCCCCGTCAGTCTCCATGTGAGTGTCCCTGGGCATCGGGCCCTCAGCCGCTCTCCTCTTACTCTGTGCTTAGCCCCTGACACACCATCTCCCGCTGCTGCGTGCGCTGTCCTCTCGGCTCTATGGAGCACCGATTTCCTGCAGGACAGCTGCTTCAGGTCCCCAGGTGTGCGCGTTCGTTTCGCTCCACCCTCTGGCTTAAATGCAGTCATCCCCCCCACCACCCACCCCAGCCCTGTCCTGCTCACAGAGGTAGGAACTTACACACCTACAAGAAGCATAGGGACCCTCAGGGTCTGAGGTCAGATATGTCCTCTTTTACCACCCTCCAATATGAGATCAGGAGAGGCGACAGGGCAGGTTCCTGGGAAGGTTCTCCACGCCCCCCAACCCCGTCCCGCCTCTCCAGGCCAGGAATGCCCACCACTCCACTAAAATAGTGTGGAGGGCTTCCAGGCTTTCTGATCCCCGTGTTCCTTCATGCGTCCTGGCAACTGGATTGCTTTTCGCTCCTCCCCAGCTATTCTCAGTTCCTGGGTTGAGTGGGGTTAGGCTTGGAGTCCTCGGGCTGCCCATGTCCTCAGGGCGCTGTCAGGAGCTGAGCCTCCTGGTGCTGGGCTCCCTTTCCTTAACTGGGGAGTGGGGAGAGGGCCATGTCAGCCCCCAGGAGAGATTCCCGGTTGTGACCAGGATGTGGTGAAGCAATGGCAGCAGCGATCTCAAAAATCCACCCAGAGGAGGGAGAGCTGCCCCTCCCCAAAGCGGTCAGGAACGGAGCCCCTGGGAGCCTCATTTTGGGCTATTACTGCAGCACCAGACTCCCCCGCTGTCAGAATCTTCTGGATACATTAGAGAAGAAAGCATTAGCATGTTGTCAGCTAGTGGGTGCCATAGTTTGGCTCTGTGACCTAAGGGACAGGTCAGTTGTGGTAAAGGGGCTCTGTCCATTTACCTTTGGGGAATATGTCAGCCCATTTCTTCTTCCTTTTTCCTCATCTGCAAAGGGAAGTTAACAAAAACTCCACCTCAGGGTATAACCCCACCGTTTATAGCTTTTTACTGTATTTTTCTTATTCCTTTTTCCTTTACTTCTTCCTAAAATAATATCAGAGACATTAAGATAGATGCTGATATATATTTATTGACATAGAAAGAAGCCTACAACATATATTATTTGGTGAAAAAATACACTTTAGAACAGCACTTATATTTGATCACTTTTATCTATACATATATCTATCTGGGTACATAGGTATAGGGAACTATCTAGAAGGACATTCATCACAGGGTTGACAATGGTTATATAAGGGTTGGAGGGTTTGGGGTTACTTGTACTTTTTGTACTTCCCTTTATTGTTTTAATATTTAACAATGAATTATACCAGTTTCACAAAGAGAATAAAGCCATCAAGGAAAGGGGCACACACAGAAGGTAGACCCTTGGGCAGCAGGAGATTGGAAGCAAGGACGGAGGTCAGGCCATCTCCCTCCACTGTGCTAATATTCAAGACCCTTTGTCTTCCATCCCAAAAGAAAGCCACCTTGTGGATTAATTCATGCAGTTAGAACCACCACCCGCCATTTTTCCCATTGCTGCACTCTGTATATAGGTTAGGGTTCATTTAAAGCTGGGGACTAGCACCTCACTGTGGCTCAGAAGGGTCACTGGGTTCGCCAGGGGCCTCTCTTGACCCCTCCTCCTCGGTATGTGTCAGCTCCTGCAGGGTGATAATCAGGTTCTCAAACATCTGGGCCTTGTTGCTCTCATTGTCACAGGTTTCCTTTGAGTGGCCCTCCTCTCCACAGTACGAACAGCGGATTGTGTATTTTCGCTTCCTGGTTCTACGCATATCCCCAGGACCATCATTCTTATACCCAGAACCCCCGCTGGTACAAGGAGATTGAGCCCGGGAATTGTTGGGGGAATCAATGACTAGCACTTGATTCCGAGGTCTGGCCCTGCGTCTGGGGGGAGGAGAACTCGAGAATGAAAGTGGAGGGTCCTGAGACTCCACCAGGATCACATCCTGATCTGAGTCATCATCGGGGGTATCATCTATCTCTATCACGTTGCAGTCGGCATTACCGATCACTATGGGTGGGGAGCCCCCAAATGCCACTGGGCTAGTTGCCCTCTCCACCATTGACTCAGATCTCTTGGCCCGCTTCCGTTTAATAAAAGTGTCATCCCAATCCTCTTCCTCCCTTATCATTCTGATTAACTCCAGGAAACTGGGGAGACGCTCCTGCTCATTTGCATACATCCTGAGAAGATTCTTCAGCCTGAAGCGCAGGTCCCCATTCAGCTCAGCCCCTAAAAGGAGCTGGTGCAGGCGACTCTGGTTTGCATCTTTCTGAGCTATGATCCCTGCCTGAATAGCGTTCTGGAGCTGCACCTCTAAACGGATCACGTAAAGGGAGGCTTTCTCCCCTTGTGCCTGCAGGGTGTTAAAAAATCTACCATGAGCGGTCACACTGCTTTCAGACTCCCCAAACACCAATTTCATGGCGTGCAAGAAATCTGCCACACTTAGATTGGGGTTGGCCGCCTGCAGCAAACGCATGACCTCCCGCGCGGGGCCCCTCAGGGTTTTCATCAAGCGCTTGAGCTTTTCCTCCTCAGACATATTCCAATCTGGTAGGACCCCACTGACTTGGGTCAGCCAGTTTTCAAAGGTTTCTTCCCCCTGGGCTGGCACCACCCTCCCCGAGAACAACTTCATGTTTCTCTCTGCCAAGTTGGCCATTAAAGGACCAAGACTTCTCTCCAGGGACCTTAGCATAGAATGGGCCCAAGGCGGCAAGGGTGCGTTCTGCCGCCGGCTGTTACCCACGCGCGCAATGATGCTAGCCATGACGGACGATGACCGCGTTTCTGAATGTAACAAGATGCTCAGGCTTTTTAGAAGAGCCTAATCTGCAGGCGTGCTGGGGGGCTCTGCCTTCCTCTTATCTCAGTAGGAACTGTAAAAAAAGAAAACAAAACAAAAAGCGGGAGGAGGAGTTCATAAGGGACCGGTTGCAGCTGTATTCTCTCCCTTCCTGAATACCCTGCAGTACATTTTATATCTGCCCACTGCCCTAAAAATATCCTCCAGAAGACTGGCAATTACAACCTCACGGAGCCAGCCGGTGTCTCCGGGTTAGCAGGGTGCTTTTTACAGCCTCATCTATCCCCTCCCGCCAGTCCTTCAAGAGGGACGGCAACTGTTGCTTCTAATTCTAAGTGTAATAGTGTATGGAGCTGATATTGGGCTCTCAAAATAGAGCACAGCGGTCACAGATTTGTGGGAATAAATAAGATCTCATTAACCTCTTGGTCTCCGGTCTCAACCACACCCCTTTCTTAAAGTCCCCTCTCCCCCGCCCCATTATTTTTCAGATTCTTACAGGAGCTCAGGAGCAACCGCGCGCCTTTATTTCACTTCCAGCTTCTGCAACCGGTGGCCTCCGTGAGAAAGCTCGCCTCTGGGGTACGGTCGATCGCTGTCCACCGGGGGTCGCCGATCCGGGACCTTAGGGCGTCAAGACTGCGCCGCCGCAGAGGGCAGGGCAGGGAGGGAAGGGTCAGAAGCAGCCGCCCCCCTCATCCCGCTCCCTCCCACCCCGCGCCCGCCCCCCTCATCCCGCTCCCTCCCACCCCGCGCCCGCCCCCTCCCCCTCCCCTCCCCCCTCCTCCTCCGGCAGCCTCCGTAGTACCCAGACGGAAAATTCCTTCTCCCACCTCTGAATAACAAGCCAAAGCAAGCCCCCCGCCCATTACATTTCCCCCGGGAAAGCGTGCCCTACCAGCTCTGCAATCAGCCGTACAGAATTCAAGTTCGGATTCGGCTTTGGTCGCCTGCCACGGAGAAAGGGAATAGGAGTTGGACGCTCACACCCACGTATTCCTCCCCCAGGAAGGGATGAGGAGATGCAAAGGGGTTCAAGGCAGACACTTTGCGATTCTCCCCCCAATACTAACGCGCCCCTTGCCACTTCCCCCCGAAAACGCCCCCCCTCTCAATCCAGGCGAATCCTACCCATTCGGCAGCAGCCAGTGGAACCCCACCTCCTCCCTCAGCGCAGCCGGGCCGCGGGAGTGCTCCTCCCCCTGCCGCACAGTCCTCGATTTCCCAAACGGGGAGCCGCCCAGTCCTGGTAGGGCTTCCCCTCCTCTCTCCTCGCGGGGCAATCGCGCCCCTTCCTTTACCTGTGTTCCGCTGGTGGGCAGCGGACGCTCCGGCGTTGACAGCTGTGATCCCGCCTTCAGTCTCCGCGGCCCTGCAGGGGGAGAGGACGGGCGCCTCCTCGGCCGCTGAGCGACCCAGGACCGCCCGACGGAGCTGCTTCGCACGGCCACCCAGCGAGTGGTAGCCGAGTCGAGGCAGCACGGTTCCCACGGCAGCCGCGGCTGCTTTTATCCTCTGCCACCACCACCCCCCCCCCCGAGACAAAAGAGCGTGACGAGCTGGCAGACGGGTCCAATCAACGGAGCGCGGGGGCGAACTCCCCGCGCCGCCTCGGGCAGGATGCAAATGTGCGCCGGCGGCCGAGGGGCGGGGGGCGGTGACCAGCAGGTCCCCGGGAAGTCAAGCGCAGCTTGGTTGCGGGGACTGGAGGAGTTTTCGAGTCTTCCCCTCTCCCTCTCGTCCTTGCCTCAACCCTGGGCCTTGAAGGCAGGTGCATTAAACATGAGGCGGAATGGAAATCAAATAAGCAATAAAAGTTCTTCACCTTCGTAGAGGGGGAGTGGAGAAAAGAAAAGAGCGTTAGCGCTTTCTTTGTGCAAACAGCTCGCACAGACTTCTTTTTTTTTTTTTTTTTTTACTGTGAAGGAGGTGGCAGTACCACGTCCATTTAACAGTGAGGGGACTTGGGCACTCAGGCTCTTAACCAATACTCACTAAAGTATGCGTGCAAGGCTGGCTGCCTCAATCATTTTGGGGAGCTTGTTGGGAATGCAGATTCTGGGCCCGGCCTCTGGGAGATTCTGACTGACGAGGGCTAGAGCTGGGGGTGGGATTTTGTATTTTTAACCAGCACTGTAGTTGATTCTGAGGTGTCAAGAGGATGGTGGATAATAGACCTGCCTCCAGCGTATCTGTTCACAGCATACCTATGGTGAAATGCAACGCCAGGGCAGATGTTCCTCCTGGAGTCCATGATCTTCCTGAAATTGTATACAAAGATTTTGGACTCTGTAGGAGGCTGAATAATGTCCACCCAAACATATCAAGTCCTAATCCCTGGAACCTGTAAATGTTACCTTATAAAGTAAAAGAGTTTTTGCAGGTGCGGTTAAAGTAAGAATCTTGATGTGGCGGAGATTATCCGGGATCATCTGAGCGGTCCCCAAAACTGACCACAAGTGTTCTTATAAGAGAGAGAGGAAGAGAGAGGGCTGATGCACACAGAGTAGGAGAATGTGACGTGAAGACTGAGGCGGACATTGGGGTGGTGTGGTCACAAGCAAAGGAATGCTGGCAGCCACCAAAAACTGGAAGAGGCAAGGAAGAGAGTACAGCTCTGCCCAGAGACACTGATGTTGAACTTCTGGCCTCCAGAACTATGAAAGAATAAATTTCTCTTTTTTTAAACCACCAAGTTTGTGGTGATTAATTACAGCAGCCATAGGCAACTAATACAGACTCTGTATTTTGCCGAGTCCATAGCTTTGTAGATATTTTTAAAATATTTATTTATTTATTTTGGTTGCACCAGGTCTCAGTTGCAGCAGGCAGACTCTTAGTTGCGGCATGCGGGCTCTAGTTCCCCGACCAGGGATCGAACCCGGGTCCCCTGTATTGGGAGCACAGAGTCTTACCCACTGGACCACCAGGGAAGTCCTGTAGATATTTAAATAGTGGTTAAAAGCCATTCCCCTACAATCTTTCTTCATTCATATTTTCCTCCTTCCATTTGTACTTGAGGACGAAGTGCAAGAAACGAAACACAATTTGATTACACACAGCACAGCTCTCTGCTACTGATACAACTCTTCCATTTCTCAACTTGAAGACAGGTTGCTAGGCTGCTCTTCTGTGAGCTAAGGACAGGTTGAGGGGACCTGTCCTTCGCTGGATTTGGCATCACTGGCCTCAGAGGAGTAACTCCATGGAAATAGCATGCAGGGCAGTCCGGAGTGAATCGGCGGTGAAGCCAGCGGCTCCATGTATTAGGGCGCTGGGGCTGCCATAACAAAGTATCACAGACTTGGTGGCTTAAACATCAGAAATTTATTTATTTTCTCACAGTTCTGGAGGCTGGAAGACCAAGATCAAGGTGCCCACAGGAATTGGTTTCTCCTGCCGCCTCTCTCCTTGGCTTGCAGATGGCCGCTCTCTTGTTGCCTCTTCACAGGGCCATCCCTCTGTGTGCTCAAGTCCCTGATGTTCAAATTTCCTCTTCTTATAAGGACCCCAGTCAGTTTGGATTAAGACCTACCCTATCAGCCTCATTTTAACTTAATCACCTTTTTAAAGTCCCTATCTCCAAATACAGGAGAGGTATTGGGGGCTAGGGCTCCCACATATGAATTTTGGGGGGATGCGTTTCAGCTCACAACACTCTATTTTCCCTTACTTCTGGTTCTGGGAAAACATGTCTCCTTTCCTTCATGTAGAGTGTGACTAGGAGGTCCCTGTGGGGCTTTTGGGGGTCAGGGTGGTGGCAGCATGCACTGCACAAGTGCAAAGTTGTTGCTGCTTCTTGTTCTTGACTGCTGACATTTGGTGCTTTTTTTCTTTATTATTATTTTATTTTTGGCTGTGTCGGGTCTTAGTTGCCGCATGCAGGATCTTTCACTGTGGCCCGCGGGCTTCTCTCTAGTTGTGGCATGCGGGCTCCAGGGCACGTGGGCTCTGTAGTTGTGGCGCGTGAGCTTTGCTGCCCCGCGTCATGTGGGATCTTAGTTCCCTGACCAGGGATAGAACCCGAGACCCCTGCATTGGAAGGCGGATTCTTTACCACTGGACCGCCAGGGAAGTCCCTTGACTGCTGACATTTGGAAGCAAGTGAACGATCTGATGTCCTTTGGCTGCTGTTGGGTTCCTCTTTAGCCTGCTAACGTACGTCACCTGCTCCTTTCTGCTTTCTTATTTCCAACCCTAATACTTAGAATGCCTTGGAGTAGACAATCCCAATTTGGAGATGAAGCCCCCTCCATGTCAGGAGTGTGGCCTTTCTCTTGTGGACGGAACAGTGGCGGGGGGTGGCAGAGGGTGGAGGGTGGTGGAGGTAGAGAGAAGGCAGGCTGGTCACCCGGCAGAGTCAAGGGTGATGCTGGCGGTAGCTAGCTCATGGGTTACCTTCAGACTCCTCCTTCGGCTCACCAGTGCTGTGAAATCTGACCCTAGCCTCTCAGCACACCCTTGTTCTGAATTTAAATAGCTTCATCACCAAATCAGGTGATCTGCAGTTGGACATGGTGGCATCATAAAAGACAAAGACTAGATCTCAGAGCTCTGACAAAATGTTGGAAGGAAATGGATTGTGTATCAGGTGCCTGGGTGGGGTCATTAGAACAAAGACAGGGTCACTCCCTGTAGGGCTAGGGGAAGAATGTTGGATAGTGAGCATCCCTGGTCTCATGTTGCCGGGTGTCGGGGGACACTTCCAATTGCAAAGATTCAGCTCTGGTGGCTCTAAGGAGGCCACATTTTATTTTCCAATTGCAAAAACAGAAAGCTTAAAAACCTGTAGGTTAGGAGCTAAAGCTTTCAGTTGAAACAGTATTAGCTACCTTCGGCTGCCTTCCTCCTCTGTGCCAGGAATTTTCCCTCTGTTATCTCATGTAAGCATCTCCAGCAACTTTGTTGAGATAGACATCGTTCTTTCATCAAAGGAGCTGAGGGCATGCAGGCACTTCACACTAGGGCTTTGGCTCATCAGAAGTCAAAGCTGGGATGGGGATGCTTCCAGGAGACCCTGACCATAATAAACTGGGACCCTGAGGGCAGCATCTTTCATGAAAATCTTCAACAAGAGGGTGAAATAAGGATATTTTTAAACAAACAAAAACTAGGAGAGTTTGTCACCAGCAGACTGCACTAATGGAAATTCTAAAGGATGTACTTCAGGAAGAAAATGATTTTAGAAGAGCTAAGTGCAGGAAAGAATGAAGAGCAAGGAAAGTGATAGTATGTGGACAATGTAAGTGAACACTGATGACAGAAGGAATCATAAAAACGTCTATTCTGTTTTTTAAAAATAAACTTAAAGTACCGTACAATAAGAAAAGACGTCGAGGGGCATAAATGGAGTTCAACTTTTCTAAGGGCCTTGTATCATATCGAAAGTGATTTAGGTATTTATTAAATTTATACTTTGATAAGGTAATTACATATGTAGGAATTAATAGGATGTAACTATTAAAATAATAGCAACAGAATATAAATTTCCAAACTAGTAGAGAGGGAAAATAATTGAATAAAAAAATTCTGAGTCAATTTTTTAAGTCAAGAAAGAAGAGGTTAAAAAAACATAGGTAGAAAAAAAATAGGTGGAAATAATACAAGCACAAAATAAAACGATAGCTTGAAACCCAAATATACTAATAATTTTATTAAATGTTTGTGGGCTAAATGCTCACGTTAAAAAATATTGTCAAATGGGATTAATAAATACACCCATATGCTGTTTAAGAGAGACTAATCCAAAATATAAGGATACAGATAGGTTGACAATAAAAAGATGGAGAGAGATAAATCATGCAAATAACAATTAAGTGATAGAAAACTTGTATACCTGTGTTTGTATCAGACAAAATACACTTAAAAGCAAAAAGCATTATTAGAGATATAGAGGGTTATTTTATAATGATAAAAGGTTCAATTCACCAGGAATGATTATGCACTTATAACAAAACCTCAAACTACATAAAGGCAAAGTTAACTTACTAAAAAGACAAATAGACAAATATACAGAATGGGAAGTCTTACCACACCTCTCTCAGTAGTTGATCAAGGAGAGAAAAAAATGTCTCTGAGGATATAGAATATTTGAACAATACAGTTAATAATTTGAGCTAATAGCCAATGTATAGAACACTGCCCACCAACAACTATAGAATACACACACAGAACATTTATAAAGTTTGACCATATACTAGGCCAGAAAGCAAGTCACAATAATTTCAAAAAATTGAAATCTGATCATAATGCAAATAAGTTATAAATCGATAAATATAAAAGATAACTGGAAAATCTCTGTATGTTTGGAAATTAAGGTACACACTCTGAAATAACTGATGGGTCAAAGAGGAATGATAGTAGAATTTAAAACATTTGTAGTTGAACAATAATGAAAATATATCAAAACTTGTGTAATGTAGCTAAAGCAGTGCTTAGAAGGAAAAGTATCTTTCAGCAATGATGAAAGGCCAAAAAAGTTCATGAGTTAAGTATCCATTTCAAGATTTAAGAAAGCAAAAAAGATATGCCCAGCAAAATTAGGAAAACATGAAATGATAAAGATAAGAATATAAATTAATCACATAGCAATAAAGACAAGTCAAGAATGTCCTCTCTTGACACTTCTATTCGGCATTGTAATGGAGTTCTAGCCAGGGAAAGTAGGCAAGAAAAAAGAAATAAACAGCATTGCATTGGGAAAAAAAGAAGTAAAACAATCTCTATTTGTAGAGGACATGATTTTGCATATAGAAAATCCTACAGAAACCACGAAAAAACTTCTAGGATGAATAAATTAGTTCAGCATGATTGTAAGATACAAGATCAAGACACAAAAATCAATTGTATTTCTATACACTAGCAAAAAACAATCCAAAAATGAAATTAAGAATGCAATTTAATTTACGATAGCATCAAAAAATAAAATATTTATGAATAAATTTTAGAAGTGCAAGACTCCTACAAGGAAAACCACAAAACATTGTTGAAAGAAATTCAAGATCTAAAGAAATGGAAAGATATTTCATCTTCATGAACTGGAAGACGTAATATTGCTAAAGTGGCGATATACAGATTGAGCCATGAATTCAGTGTAATTCCTATCATAGTCCCAGTTGGCGTCTTGGTAGAAGTTGACAAACTGATCGTAAAATTCATGTGGAAATGCAGGAGACCCAGAATAGCCAAAACAATCTTGAAAAAGAAGAATAAAGTTTGAAGATTCATACTTCCCAATTTCAAAAGTTATAAAAAGCTACAGAGTCAAGACTGCCTGGTATTGGCATGAGAATAGATACACAGATCAGAATAGAACAGAATTGAGAGGCCAGAAATAAACCCATACATTTATGGTCAATTGATTTTTGACAAGGAGAGCAAGACCATTCAGTGGGGGAGAAGAATAGTTTATGCAACAAATGACACAGGGACACCTGTATATCCACATACAAAATAATGAAGGTGGGCCTCCTATCTCATACCATGCACAAGAATTAACACAAAATAGACCATAGACCTAAATATAAGAGCTAAAATGATAAAACTCTTAGAAGAAATCACAGAAGTAAAAATTTGTGACCTTGAGTTAGGCAAAGACTTCTGTGACACCAAAGCACAAGCAACACAGGTAAATTAGAAAACATAGATAAGTTAGACTTCATCGAAGTTTAAATATTTTGTGCATCAAAGGACACTGTCAGGAAAGGGAAAAGACAATCCATAGGACGAGAGAAAATATGTGCAAATCATATATCTGTATCTAGAATATATAAAGTACTTTTATAACTCAATAATAAAAAGACAAATAACCCTATTAAAAATTGGGCAAAAGATCCGAGTAGACCTTTCTCCAGGGAAGATATAGAAATGGCCAATAAACACATGAAACCATCACAACCAAACACAATAAACATCATTAACCATCAGGAAAATGCAAATCAAAACCACAATGAGATACCACTTTATACCTACTAAGATGTCTGTATAACCAGTGTTGGGAAGGATATGGAGAAATTCGAATTCTCAAATATTGCTGGTGGGAATATAAAATAATACAGCCACTTTGGAAAACAGTCTGGAATTTCCTCAAAACGTTAAATGCAGAATTACCATACCATGCAAAAATTCCGCTCCTAGGTGAATACCCGAGAGAAATGAAACCATATATCAACATACAAACTTGTACACGAATGTTCATAACAGCATTATTGGTAATAGCCAAAAAATGGAAACAACCCAAATGTCCATCAACTGATGGATAGTTAAAAGGAATGGAGTTCTGATACACGCTATAACATTGGGAACATTATGCCACATGAAAGAAGCCAGTCACAAAAGGCCACATATTGTATGATTTCATTTATAGGAAATGTTCAGAATAGGCAAATCCAGAGAGACCGAAAGTAGAGTAATGGTTGCTGGGAGTAGGGGAAGGAGGAAAAAGGGGGTGACTGCTAATGGGTACAGGGCTTCTTTCCTTGTTTTTTTTTTTTTTGGCTGCACCACGCGGCATGCAGGATCTTAGTTCCCAGACCAGGAATCGAACCCGTACCCCCTGCAGTGGAAGCATGGAGTTTTAACCACTGGACCGCCAGGGAAGTCCCCAGGGTTTCTTTTTGAGGAGATGAAAATGTTCTAAAATGATTGTGATGATGATTGTACAACTCTGAATGTATTTTTAAAAAAACACGAAATTGTACACCTTAAAAGGATGAAATTTTATGGATGTGCACTGTATCACAATAAAGCTGTTTTAAAAGAAGAATACTTATGGTATGGATCCATTTATGTAAAGCTCAAACACAGGTGAGACTATATTGTTCAGACATGCATTCAGAGATGATAAAACTAAAAGAAAGCAAGGAAATAGTAAATATATAAATATTAAATAAATTAAAGTCAAGATAGTGGTTACCCTGCAGGTGAGGGAGAAGTTTTGATTGAAAAGAGACCTCCAGAGGGCTTCCCCAATGTTCTACTCCTGACCTTGACTGGTGGTTACATGGGTGTTTTTTTTCTATTTTTTAAAATGTATATACATGCTTTATGCACATTTCTGTATAAATGCCCTATTTTGCATAAAACAATAAAATTAAACTCATTCGCATGAGTTTATGTGGGCTACACTAAATTGTTAAAATGTTGGACTGAGCCAGGTTATTTATTCCAGATATTCAAAGAAAAGAGTTGCTGTATTAAGTGTCCGTGAGATTAAGAGAGGGTGGAGAGGTGGAGAGGGAGTAGGGTAGAGGAAGAAAGAAGAGTATTTGACTTTCCTAAGAAGTACTACCCCTTGGGATCCTGAGCAAAGCACTAAAGGTGGGGTAATAGTGGTGAAGTATCCAGGCTCTGCAGCCAAAGCAACTAGGTTCAAATTCTGCATCTGCCACTTAGTTCTTAGTTTCTGACTCCTCCTGTGCCTCAAGTTCCACATCTGAAAAGGCAGTTTATAATCACATCTAGCTTAAATGTTATTGTAAGGATTAAAGAGCTAACCCTTGTAAGGTCTTGACAATGGTTTTTGACACACAAGTGCTCAGTAACTATCATTTGTTATTATTTCTTCCTAAAGCTCTTAATAAGGTGAAGAAATTAATTCTGAATCCCTGTTGTATGTCTGCTATTGTCCTCCTTTCCATTTTTCGTAGATATGAAAATATTAAAATTTCATTAAAAAAATCTACATTTCTGACGTTTCACTCTTTCAGACTGGTTCTGCTTCCTCAGCCCAAAGGAGTAGTCAGGTGTTAGACGTATGCCAACTCCCTTAATCCTCAAACATATCCTGTGAATTGCTACATTCAATAGAAACTGACACTCAGAGAGGTTAAGAAGCCTAAAGTTGTACAGCTTGGAAGAGATAAGGTCATGTTTTGAAAACAGGTCCATCTAAGTCCAAAGTCCTTGCACTTCCCACTGCATCAGGTTGCCCTGGGGTTGAACATAACCATTAATCCACAGGATTAATGTACTGGGCTTGATTGTTTTTTTCTCTTACCATTGCTAGTGTCAGAGTTGGCCCTTTGTGTAGCTGGAGTAGCCAGCCTCTTCCGTAGCCTGCTGTTGAAGCAGCTTCAGTGTTCCGTTAGCCTGAAACTATTTCCCCTGACATGCTCTATAAACAGGTCAGCCCTGAAATAATAATACTAACATGTATTATGTGCTTACTGGGCCAGGTACTGGTTTAAGTGCTTTGCATGTATTAACTCACTATGTCTCCAAACCCCCCCGCCCCCGCAGGATGCAGCTCTTATTATTCCTATTTTAACAATGAGGCATCTGAAGTTCAGATAGATTTTGATATCTTAATTTGGTTCAGGTCCAATATGTTAGAACATTTAAGACATTATGTTCCAGTTCAAGTGAGTGTATCTGGAGATTTTAAAAATTGGTTTAAGGGCTTCCCTGGTGGCGCAGTGGTTGAGAGCCTGCCTGCCAATGCAGGGGACACGGGTTCGAGCCCTGGTCTGGAAGGATCCCACATGCCGTGGAGCAACTAGGCCCGTGAGCCACAATTGCTGAGCCTGCGCGTCTGGAGCCTGTGCTCCGCAACAAGAGAGGCCCGCGCACTGCAATGAAGAGTGGCCCCAGCTTGCCGCAACTAGAGAAAGCCCTCGCCTGGAAACAAAGACCCAACACAGCCATAAATAAATAAATAAATAGATAAAAATTTAAATAAATAAAAATTGGTTTAATTCTTAAAAAAATAAAAATGAAAGAAATCAAAATCTAGTATTTCAAGAGTTCAGGAAAATTAATATTTCTTTATCTACTTATTTCTATTCTTTTCCAAAAGGGGCAGTCTAATTTGTAGTTATTTTTTTTTATTAATTAATTTATTTATTTAGTTTATTTTTGGCTGCGTTGGGTCTTCGTTGCTGTGCACGGGCTTTCTCTCTAGTTGCGGCAAGCGGGGGCTACTCTTCATTGCGGTGTATGGGCTTCTCATTGCAGTGGCTTCTCTTGTTGCAGAGCACGGGCTCTAGGCACGTGGGCTTCAGTAGTTGTGGCAGGAGGGCTCAGTAGTTGTGGCTCGCAGGCTCTAGAGCGCAGTCACGGTAGTTGTGGCACACGGGCTTAGTTGCTCCGCGGCATGTGGGATCTTCCCGGACCAGGGCTTGAACTTGTGTCCCCTGCATTGGCAGGTGGATTCTTAACCACTGCACCACCAGGGAAGTCCTTGTAGTTATTTTTTATCTCTATTTCTATGTTTCCTGATTTTCTGATTGCTGTTGTTGTAATTATTATCTTGATTTTAAACACACACTTTTCACTTTAATTGACATGCCAACTCAAGATTAAAGATTCTCCTAGGGATTGTCTGTGTAAAGCTTGGAGTCTCCCTACTGCACTATCAGTCTAGAAGACAGAGGAACCAGGTGGATGGCTCCTTCTTTGCCCGGCCTTGTGGGTTCCATATTTTTTAGAATAGTTAACTCCTAGCTAATTCTGACTAATCCTTCAAATTTCAGCTTAAATGTCACATCCTTAGAAAAGTTTTTACTACCCTTCAAGACTAGGTCGGATTCCCTTGTTACCTGCTCTCACTGCATCATGAACCTTTCCTTCATAGCAATGATCACATTTAGTATGATTGTTTTTCTGTCTTTACAGTTAGACTGTAATACAACTTTTTGAGGGGTCCCATCTGTTTTTGCTCCTCAATGTATCCTCAGTACCTAGCACACTATAGCCACTCAATAAATGTTTGTTGAACGAATGAACGAAAAGATGAAGGTCCAGTTCCATTACAGAAAAGGAGATTAGCAAAAGAAAACATCAACGAGTAAGTGGTGCCCCTGCAGGCAAAAAGTAAGACATTCTACAGCAGTATCAAAAGTCAGAGCCAGCCAGTGACTCAATCAAAGCCAGGGATTTGGTGGGTCCAGCAAGGAGTTGTGGTCCAGGCCAGAACTTTGGTCAGTAGCTACAGGATAGCAAGAGCAGCAGGAAAGATCTCAATTCAGTGCTGGGATGCCAGACTGGAAGCAGTCTGTGGTCAAGGTCAAACCCTTCTGGAAAGAAAGGATGCTACAGAACACATGCCCCCATGGTTTCTTCATTGGGGACCGAGAAATCAAGCTAGCTAAAAAGAATTCGAGGGTGAATTCCCTGGTGGTCCAGTGGTTAGGACTCGGTGCTTTCACTGCCATGGCCCCGGGTTCAATCCCTGGTCGGGGAGCTAAGATCCCGCAAGTCGCAGGGCGTGGCCAAAAAAAAAAAAAATTCCAGGAAGAACTGTAAAAGACTTTTGAGAGGCGAGGTCTTTCTTGCTGGCTCCAAAATACGTCCCCTGTCACTAAGCGGCTTTCGCAAAGCTGCCATTACAGATTCTACATGCTGCCCCCAGATGGCAGCAGTGCGTTAGTCTTGAGCTGGAAGGTACTGGTGAGCGCTCCGTCTCGCTGGGAGTCCCGTGACTGCCTCAGAGTAAGCTTAGATTTGGGGTTTCCTCACCCTGTGCCGTGAAGTCTTGCAATGCGTCTTCTTCTGCGAGTGCCCGCCCCTCCCCCATTGGTCTTTCCCCGGCGCCTGGCTCCCGCGACCCCAACTCTTGAAGTCGTTCTCCTCTCACTGCCATCCCTGAGTGCCCTCCACCCTGATGGAAATCATGACCCGATGGTTCCCTCCAACAATCCACGTCAACATGTCCAGAACAGAATTCTTACTTCTCATCCCCCCCATCCCCGACCCCCCACTCAAGCCTCCACTTCTCTCTATCATCTTAAACATCTTCCATCCATTCCTGGTGAGCCCACCTCTAAAATATTTCGGATCTGCACCCTCCTCTCCAATTTGCCTGGCACAGGAGATCCTCAGCACCTCTCGACTGAGCTCCTAACACATCTGCTTGTCTCCATTATCTTCCCCCACAACCCAGCCTGACACCGTGATCTGTGCCTTCACTCAAACTCCTCCAAGGATAAGAATGTCCCCTTTTGTTAATCTCATCAGATTCTACTCACACTTCAAGATGCAGATCAACTAGCACCTTCTTTAAGAAATTTTTCTATCACTCTTTTCCCTGCCTGTCTACAGCACTTTATTTGGACCTCTTTTTATAGCTCTAATTTTTAACATTCTGCCTTGCAGATTATTCATTATTTATATAGATGAAGATGTCCCTCCATCCCTCAGCCCAGGGTGGCAACTGTGTGGCACAAATGCTTCAACTCATCTCCCACCGGCACACAGTAAGAGACATCACTATTCGATCCTAGCTGTCTTGCTACTGGGCCCAAATTCAATCTCAAAATCCTTCTCGAAACAGTACTCTAGGCAGAACTGGTCCACAAGATTAAACAAATTTTCCATCCCTGCCCCAGACTATAAGAAACATTAAGACAGAAAGCATGTGCTATTCTTTGAATCCACCACTGCATCTTGCACATAATCTATACTCATTTCAAGGCTTCTTGAATGAATGAATTTAAAAAGTGGAATGGAGCAGACCCTGGCAGCAGGAATGCTGCTGCCAGATTCCACAGTTCAATTTAATCAGCTTTTTTTTCACTCCAATATATCTACTATATCCTGCTGGTGATAGACATGGTGTATATCAATATTTCCCAATGGTATTCAAAGCAGCAACTTACTGAAAGCTGAATGACTAAGTGTACACTCAGCAGGTTTAAGAAGCACATACTTAACCATGCATAACTTTTCTCGGCCTAATATTCAGACCCATAAGCCTGTTTTTCTACCCTGCTTTCAGATTTTCAGTGCACTTAAAAATATCATGAAGGGGTTGCACCATTTTGGTCTTAATCCATGCTGAAATGCTCTTTCAATATCACATTTCCAATGTGCTTATATTGGTCCTTATCCTGAGGGAAAAAATGATACAACACACATATGCTTTGTACTGCCATATGCAAAACCATTCCCTAGACATATTACAAGTTGGCATTTGGTTGCATGTGTGTGTGTGTGTGTGTGTGTGTGTGTGTGTGCGCTCATGCAAGCGTGCAGGGTTTTTTTTTTCCAAGGAAACCTATGTGCTGGTTGTGTAAGAGCTTTCTAATTTCAAGGCCAAACTTGAGTTTTCACTTCTTTCACAGATGTCATACTGTTCTTATAAAGAATTTCCGGAGTCCAGTTGGACACTAAACTTATGTTTAGTCACAGCAATCTGGAAAGGAGAAAAAAAGCTGCTTTGTGGTGACAGGGCCATATTCATTACTAGATGCCAACATGGTATGGTTTTGAGGGCCAACAATTGTTTGTTGCCAAATCCTTGCCCCTGCATATCACGAAGCATCAATATTCAAAAATCTACCATGAGCCTGGTTGGATCCTGATTTGAACAAATTATAGAAAAAAAATTATGAGACAATTGGGAAAATGTGAACACTGACTGGATATTTGGTAATATTAAGCAATTATTGTTAACTTTTAAGTGTAATAATGGTATTGCAGTTATTTTTTAAATAAAAAGCATCCATAGTTTTTAGAGATGTATACTGATATGCTTACAGATGAAATTATATAATGTTTGGGTTTTACTTTAAAATAATTCATTTTGTGGGGGGTAGGGAATGGGTGGAGGTATAGATGAAATAAGATTTTCCATGTTGATAATTGTTGAAGCCGGATGATGGGTACATGGTCGGTCATTTATTGTAACAATCTCTCTACTTTTATGTTTGAACTTTTCTATAATAAAAGATTTTCAAAAATCTACCATGGAAGTGGTAGCATGGTCTTGGGGAGGCTCCTTGTAATATGAATCTTATCCAGGAATAATTATCCACAAACATCTTGGACTTCCTTGACCACATTAGTGAAGATGAACTGATCAAATGTCTTAAAATGAGGCAGAGGCCAAAAGGAAGAGGAAATGAGGCAGGGCGAGTCTGGAAAGAGAGGAAGTTGGGAAAGGCCTGGAACATGGACTCTTGCCAGAGTGGACAAGCCACTGTCAGCCACTGAAAGAGAGCATTTGGGGGCGGTAGCAGCTGGAGAGAGAATGCTGGAAGAAAGTAGTAGACTCAAAAGAGGGAAGGTATCTTGCATATGCATGCTGGTGAGGGCTAGTGGGATGCAGCTGGAATGTCAAAGCTGTAAGACAAACCCACCTTTTGGGTAGAGCTAGCTTTGTCTCCCCTCTAGTGCCTTTGGAAACATCATGGAGATAAGACATTTAGAATTCATTCTTAGTCCAATTCTCAAGTCAAACAATAACTCATAGAATCATTTTCTGTTTTTGTCTACATTTTCAAATCTACAAGTCTTGGGTCAGCTGCTGTTTTTCTATATCTGCTTCCACTGTTGTTCTAAAAACAATCAAACGTTATCATTTTATTGATTGTGGAGGTTAGACCGGAAGGGGCTCCTGTAGATCACCTACTCCTTTTCACAGGAGAGAAAACCGAAACTAAGAGAAAGGAACTGACTTGCCCAGCATCATGCAGTGCGGGGGCGTGGTAGGTTCTCAAAAAATATCTGTTGAGGGTGGAATTGTTAAACTTGAGTCTTGGAGAGTAAGCTGACTGTTCACTGGGTGGAGGGGGGAGGGGGCAGGGAAGGAAGTGCAGAGAGAAGGGTTCTGCGCCCATGAGTCTTTCGACAAGTTCAGATTGTCTAACCATTGTTCTATTTGTGCATTTTAGTTAATGTTGCTGTGTATTAAAGAATAAGCAAGTCCTAATGCCCAAAGTATATTAAAAGTAGAGGTAGTGGGCTTCCCTGGTGGTGCAGTGGTTGGGAGTCTGCCTGCCAATGCAGGGGACACGGGTTCCGGCCCTGGTTTGGGAGGATCCCACATGCCGCGGAGCGGCTGGGCCCGTGAGCCACAACTACTGAGCCTGCGCGTCTGGAGCCTGTGCCCCGCAACGGGAGAGGCCGCGACGGTGGGGGGCCCGCGCACCGCGATGAGGAGTGGCTCCCGCTCGCCGCAGCTGGAGAAAGCCCTCGCACAGAAACGAAGACCCAACACAACCAAAAATAATAAATAAATAAATTAAAAAATTTTTTTAAAAAAGTAGAGGTAGTAAAATGATCCCTTAATAAATGCCCTTTTGTTGGTTTTTAGGAGTGTCTTCTGGGAGTGTCTATGTTAATCCACCTCTTGGAGCTAGATGTAGTCCTGTACTCAGCTGAAATGCTGGAGGAGGGGTAAGAGGAAGGGTGAAGGGGAGGGCTCTTGGCTAATATCTCCATATCTAAAAGTCAGTTTTAGGTTATAACCACAGGTCTATATGTGCATTTTTTGTAAAGTACCTATGTTTATTATGGACAAGGTTCATTCATTATTTTGCAACATCTAGGCTTTTTAGATGTCCTGAGGTGACAATGTATGATAAAAAGTAGAGCTAGTGAATTAACCAATTTGTAAATATCTTTGTTATAGTTGATAAAAAAGCAGCATCTTGGACATGGAATTGTTAAACCATCTCTGAGAAATGTACGTCAGGACTTGTTCATTAGGTTGGCAGCAGAGGGGCAGAAGGAAGTATAAAGGGAGGGATGTATGTGGATGTGTTCATCTTTATATTTTGATGATAACCATGCATGTGTGTGCATCTCTTGGCTGTACTATAGGAATACATTGTTAAGTAATTCAATGGAAACATGCCTCCTTGCTAATACTTTAATAGTTTAGATCGGATAATGAATCCTCTTAGAAGCATTATACTTTGTGTACTCTGTTGCTTCATGTCTCACTTTTAATGGAATATTAAGGGAATGTAGTATTTTAATCATAACTCTGACAATAATTTTATCTAGAAGCCTGTTGCCATTTTTGTCTTCTGTGAAATTTTTTTCACCAAGAAAGACAGGATTACATTTTTTTCTTCCATATTGAGTTGGTGTAGTGTATTCTTGGTTATCAAGATACTCATAGCTTTGGGACTTTGAAATGGTAAATATTCATGATGTGTGAAAAAGCATGATACATAACTGTATGATCTTAATTACATAAAAATGGATGCTTAGTTGTATAAATACACAAACGAGACCTAGAAGCACACATCAAATGGCAAACTGCTTGTGATGATGGATGACTTTGTTTTTTGCTTCTTGTGTTTTTTGGTTTCCTATTATGCACATGTTAACTTTTAAGAAATAAATGTTATTTTAAAAACCTTAAAAAAAATCTGTTGAATCCAGGATCGGTACATACTAGTACGACCCTACCAAGAAATTACAGCTGGCATCAGATCTGATTGGTTGGTGCCCATGTCACATAGTTTTAATATCACTCCTGGTTGAAAAAAATGAATAAATAAATAGAGAAAGCAAAGTTAGATTGTCCCTGACTTACAGGCTTTCTTCCTCTGTAATTCTAGTTCTGGTCTCCTCGGGGCGCCTACGTGCAGGCAGAGAAGCTCTTGGCTGTGAAGGTCACAGCTAATCCAAATCTCCTCTTGGGGCTGAGTTTTGTCGATTATCTGTTAGCCTCCTTAGTGCACTGCACTCCCATCCTGAGAAAATGGTTAGTTGGCCTCCAGACTACCTATTTTACTGTCAAGGAGCAGCTATCCAGCATTATTTTTCCAGTTTTTAATCTAACCCAGGGGTGAGGGGAGAAAGTGGATCTGTGCGGTTTTTTTTCTGACAACTTGAAAAGTAAAAAAAGAAAAAAGAAAAACAGAAAAGGAAAGAAAGAAAAAAACTACTTTTGATTTTAAACATTTTTAGAAACATAAATAAAAGAGTTAAGATTTGAATTCTAACATTCTAAGATTCTAATATTGCTAACTAGACTTATACCATATTTTTTTTCTAAAACAGTGCAATTAGAAAATGTCATACCATTACAAACTCAGTACAATGAAGGTTAATAGTATAATAAGATACTGTAAAAGCAAGATATATTGCTGCCACTAGGATTGTCATTTTCACATAAGAAGGAAAAAGGAACTGGTGCCAGAATAACAGTACATACAATCACAGCCATCATTTTTTGACGTTCACTTCACATGGTTTATTTCATCAACATCTCAAAATAATCCTATGAGGTAGGTCCTTTTATCAGCATTTTACAGATGAGAACTGAGGCTCAGACAGATCAAGTTAACGAAACCTCCAAAAAAGTAGAACCAAAAGACAATTAATTGAAACATGAGAGAAAGACATGAAAATTAAAGAACCAGTCCAGGACATCCAATATCCAACTAATAGGAGTTCTAGAAATAGAGAAAACAAAAAAGAAGATAGTATGTGAGAAACGTCTCAAAATTGAAAGATGAGTTTTTTGATTGAAAGGGCTCACAAAAGCCCAGCCCAGTAAATGGAAGAAGACGCAGAAGAAGGCATATCACTGTTAAATTTTAAAACACTAGAGATCAAAAGAGAACTTTTAAAGCTTGCAGAAAAAAAAGTTACATACAAAAAAAAAAATAAGAAATCAATACAGGATCAGACTTTTCAAAAGCAACACTAGCAGCAAGAACATATTGGAATAATGTTTTCAAAATTCTAAAAGGAAATTGTTTCTAATTAGGAATTCTTCACTTGGTGAAAATGTTAATGATGTATGAAGATATATTCAGACACAGAAGGGTTTTATTAAAATTGCCTCCCATGCAATCTTTCTAAGGAAGTTAGTGCAGGATGTGGTCCAGCAAAACTAGGGTGTAAAGCAAGAAAGTGGACAAGCTGAGAGCTAGGAAACAGAATCTAACACAGAAGAGAAGCAAAGGGAATTCCCAGGATGACAGCTGGGAAGCGGGCCTAGAGGGCAACCATTCCAGAATGGATCAAGAGGGCAGCAAACTCCACTAGGGCTGTCTCCAAGAAAAAGAAATGGAACTCGTAGAATCGAGTATGACTAGATTACCTAATATGCTTGACCATACTGAGTGGAGTTTAATGGTTCTGATAGAAAGTTTGAGACTGAAGTCATGGCAGGTGCATAGCAAAACAAATCGAACCAAATGTACAGTGTGGGGAATATAGTCACTAGCTATGTGATATCTTTGTATGGTCACATACTGTAACTAGACTTATCGTGGTGATCAGTTTGAAATGTATAGAAATACCGAAGCACTATGTTGCGTAACAGGAACTAACATAGGTCAATTATAATTCAAAAACAAATAAACTCATGGAAAAAGAGATCAGATTTGTGGTTACCAGAGGCAGGGGGTGAGGGGAGTGGGAATTGGATGAAGGCGGTCAAAAAGTACAAACTGGCAGTTATAAGATAAAACAAGTACTAGGGATGTAATCTACAACATGATAAATATAATTCACATGGCTGTATGTTATATGTGAAAATTGTTAAGAGAGTAGATCCTAATAGTTCTTACCCCAAGAAAAAAATTGTGGTTTTTTCCTATTTCTGTAATTTTGTATCTATGTGAGATTATGGATGTTCGCTAAACTTATTGTGGTCATCATTTCATGATGTATGGACATCAAATCATTATGTCGTACACCTTAAACTTATACGTGCTGTCTGTCAATTATATGTCAATAAAACTGGAAGAAAAAAACCAAACCAAATCATTTTGTCGTGCACCTTAAACTTATACGTGCTGTCTGTCAATTAAATGTCAATAAAACTGGAAGAAAAAAACCAAACCAAATCATTTTGTTGTGCACCTTAAACTTATACATGCTGTCTGTCAATTATATGTCAATAAAACTGGAAGAAAAAATCCAAATCAAACCGAAAGAGACAATTTGGGAAAAACAAAATAAAGGAAGTACAGTTAATGGCACTCTACATGGATCAACTGTGAGCAATAATTATATGGTATAATGCAAATATTGAATATTTAAACCAAAATGTGTTGTATTTGTGGAAGAGAATTATGAGTGCACGTGGTGTGTGTGTATGTGTTGGGACGCATATATGGAAGCTAGTTCCTCATCTTCCATAGCAGAAATTTAGAAATAGATAATTTCTAAACCTAAATAAAAACAAGAAATAGCATTAAGTATTAGGGTATTATTCCAAAGTAAAGAGTTATATGTCAAAAGAAACAGCTAAAAATGTTAAAAGCAGTTTTAAACAACACAAATTTATTAGCTCATACTTCTGCAGGTCAGAAGTGCAGCCCAGCATGACTGAATTCTCTGCTCAGGGTCCCACAAGGCTGAAGTCATGACAGATCGGCCAGCCTGGGCTCCTTATCTGGAGGCGCTGGGAGAGAGTCTGTTTTCAGGCTCATTCAGGTTGCAGGCAGGACGCGGTTCCCTCTGACACTTTCTACATGGCCTCTTCCAGTCTCAAGCCGGCAACAGCACTTTGGGTCCTTTCTGTGTTTTGAATCTCTCCTCCTCTTCTGTTTCCAGCCAGAGAAATTTCTCTGCTTTTAGGGGCTCAAATGATTAGATCCGACCCCCCCACATAATCCAGGATAATCTCCCCATTTTAAATTCTGTCATCTTAATCACACTTACAAAGTCCTTTTTGCCATGTAAAGTAACATTTTCACAGGTTCCAGGGATTAGGGTGTGAGGATCTCTTCTGGGAGGAGGAATCCGGGGTAAGGAAGGGCGGGGCAGGGGACTGTTTTTTATAAGCCCTGTGGTACTCTTTGACTTTTAAAATTATGTACATGTTTTATTTTGATCAAATGAAACCCCAAAAGTTAAATTCAATGACCAAATTTGCAAGTATTGAATTCAAATGGATTTTAGAGAATGCATCAGATGTAGTCATTATACAAGCAATCTGTATTATACAAAGTCCATTTTTGCATTTCTAGGCAAAATGACCTAAGGTCTGCAAAGCATGTTAAGAAATATTTGTTAGGCAGAGCCATGGCTGGGCCCTTGTGAAAATTCTGATTTGGGTGAACCACAAGGCTCTTCCAATGTATCAATTCCTTTGTTCTTACTGTTGTATTAAAGGGCCGACTTTGGTTATTTTTGGCAGTTACTGCTAATAGCTAACTACCTCCTATAGCAAGAATAAGAGGTGACCATAAACATATTTTCTTGATATGTACAACAAAAGTCATCATCTTAATTTTTGCAGGATGTCAGAATAGAGCTAATCTAGTCCAGTCTCATTTCACAGACGAGAACCCTGAGGCCCAGAGAGAGGAGGGGACCTGCCCGTGGCATTGCTAGTGCACGTAGCAAAGATCCTCACTTCCAGATGAGCTCTACGACTTATGGCCACTGTTATGAGCCTTGGATGGGATGATATATCACTGTCTAACATCTTCATTTTATAGATGGGGAAGCAGATGCAGATAGGAAGAGATACCTGCCCAAGGTCATTTGGAACTCCTACATTCTAATCCAGGTTTCTTTCCCTGTACAAAGTAGCCTCCCCCTGACTAACCACCTGATACCAAGACAAATCTTATTCACTTCTAAATTCCTAGTGCCTAGCACATTGCCTGGCTCATAGAGGAATGGACGCACGAATGAATCTTAAGACACTGTATAAAGCTCACTTTGCAATTAAATGATTTAAATTCTCAGTCTGTCCGTTGATAAGAAATTTGGCAATAATTTGAAATAAGATGTTTCTTCTTTAGCCTCCTTAGGACAAATAAGTACATCACTGGCTATATTATACAGGCTCTAAAGCCAGGCTGACTTGTTTTCCGGTTCTCTCAGTCACGATCTGTGTGATCTTGCACACATACACTCAATCATTTTATGTCTTGGTTTCTTCATCTGTAACATGAAGATAATAATCAACCTATCTCATGGGACTCATATGGGGATTTAGTGAAATAACAGATGCAACTTGGCACACAGTAGCTACTCAATAACTATTAATTTTCTCTTTTTTATATAATGGTCTACCTAATAAATGTTGAAAACTAGCAGTGAAGTATTTTCCTGTTGCTAATGGTAAACTAAAAGTGTGACCATTAGAAAAGATGGCTAAAGGCCAAAGAATCTTCAGGAAGAAATCATCTTGGGAATTGATGTCAAAAGTATCTAGCACATCCAAATGTCAGCAAAACTGCTCCTTTTCTTAAAGTAAAAGCATGCCAAGATTTCCCTACGGTATTTACAAAGAACTTTGTTGCTTGATCTAATCATTAGGGTTTAAAAGAAAACAGAGTCTCTGAAATAAATGTTCTTGTCCCCTTACTTTCTTCTAAAACTACTAATATTCTAGTAGCATGATATGCTACTCACGTGAGCACAAAGCTGTGCTTGTAAAAGAGAAGGACTTCTTGGAAATGACAAAATGGTAAATTACCCTGGAAAGCAAATGGTCTCAGGTCATTCTGGCTCCTCTGCCCTGAGATGAGGTGAACATGTTTGTGGCTACAGGAATTTGTTTTCCATAGATCTCATACAGATATACAATCTCAAGGGTCCTCAGTTAAATGCTTTCTGTCATAATACTCAGCGTGTTGATGTGTTGAGGACCAAAAGGTGATTTCTTATTCAAAACAGAACAAAAGTATACTTACCTGGAGATGGATTTCCAGAATCTTCTTGGATCATTTTAGATAGTTACAGAAGTAACCTGACCAAGATCAGCACCCCCTACCCATACCCTAGGGCTTGGATCCTGGAAAGATGCAGGGTAATTAACAAATGTTGGGCTAAAGATGCACTCCTAGAACTTAATACAAATGAGAAAAACCCTCCGTGACATTCAAACCATTTTGCTGTAGTTACAGAAAACATGAAACTACATTACCATCTCTTAAGAGGGAAGCTATTGAAAACTGATTTTCTTAGTCTCAAATCTAACCTGTTTATGTGATTAATTCATAACTAGAGGTCCCTCATCGTGTATATACCATGACAGTCTCCTTAAGTACATTGCACTCTATTTGAAGCTTAAAATTAGAAAGGACCAGTTCTCCATTTCCCTTAATTGTCAGAACCACGATTTAGCAAATACTTATGTCCCTTTAGGTACTGTTTGCAAAGGCTGTACTAATACTAAACCAAGTGCAGGGCTTTATCAGAAAACACAGGCATGCCGAGAATAGCAGGGAAGCTTATGATACATGGTTGTAAGATAAAATAGCTGTCTTGGAATTTTTTCCCAACTTATATTCTTTTAACTCCAATTTCTTCTGCCACCCACTCCTCACAACACTTTCCCCAAAATAAGACAAAGGAAAACATTTGGGTGACATACAAAAAGACAATTAATATTTATTTTACTCAAGCTTTTCTGTAAGAAGTTAAACAAAATGATCCTCATTTGAAGGCATTACCAAAAATGTTAACATTGTTTCACGTATCCCTTCAGTGCGGGATGAAGAACACACTTATCTGAATGAAAGAATAGGAATGACCATCCTTACAGTGGCTTTACTTAGATATGTGGAGAAAACAAATCCATAAAGGTTAGACATAAAATAGCACATGAACCTACTAGTTTCCTACGGGTAGTGGGAATTCCACTGATGTGTTAAAGTCTCCAAGAGCTCTCAAGACCTGGGGATCAGTTGTCAGCAGTTATATAACAGCCATAGGTACTCCCATAATTCACTGCCCACTTTTCCCTCAACTATTTTACCACTAAAAGAGCAAGATGGAAACACCCCCGCTCCCAGCCCACTCCCAGGCTGCAGGACTGTAGGCGTCAGTTCTCTGGGTAATCAGAATATCAAAGCATCCCCTCCCCGCACTGCCATCTAAATAGGATGACAGGAAAAATGGCTTTGGGTGAGGCATTTAGGTGTTTTGTTTCGCGGAAGTATAAGAGCTGGCTAGGAAATCATCTCATCCCTACACAGGAAAACCAAATATTCTTTCTAGAGAAGAGTAGGACAGAATAGCACATCCATGCCCGTCTCCCAGCCTCAGTCTGACCTCAAATATAAAAGCAGGGGGAGGAAACACCTTGCCATCTGCCATTGCCACGAACCCCAATTTCCTCAGGAAAGCCAGGGCACAGTTCTCCTGCACTGTACCCACACCTGAAAAGAGCAGGGATGTCTGATCTCCCTTCCCTAAGAGCAGGAATTGGAAGTAGCATTATCTTATTAATACAAATGGATGAATGTTTGGAGAACTTGTGATATAGAGTTCTCAAGTTCCTACCAGTAATCTGAGTCTATGTGTGTGAGGAGAGAAACATTGGAGGGGGACTTCTCATTTCCACACTTTAAATATGGAGGAAGTAGAAGTAGAGGGAATATATATATATATATGGATACGTTGTGGGGATGGGTGAGAATGGAGCCTTAACATATGCAAAAAAAAAAATACAAACGTTGGAGCCTTGGATGGCTGGTTATCAATATAAGAAACAAAACCTACTAATAACCATTTGTGGGAGTAAGGGAAAAGAGAAAGACACAACTATTCTTTTTTTCTCAAGCAAATAGCAAAGTTCTAGGTGACGATAATAACTGTTTTCTGTTTATAAAATGCATACAGAAACAGTAAATGCTGAAAAGCTTCAAATAAATGCAGAGTCACACAGAAGTTACAAAATATGCGAGAATTAGTCATTGTTTCTCAGTCTACTCACACTTTTCCTGAGATGCAAATTACTCCCTGCTCCTCTAGGTGCTGTGAGCAGATTTATATTCTAATTGCTCATGAGAGGTGAAAGACTACACAGAAGGGAATGAGGGAGATGCAAAAAGGGAAATCGAGGTGGGAAGTGGGGTGTTGAAAGGTCTGGAAAATGACTGGTGGGGAGAAAGAACTGAGGAGACCCAACTAGACTGTGAATTCTTTGAGGGAGTTGGTGCCTCACACCTGGGGGCCTAACACAATCTGGACGCAGAGTAAATACTTGATTTGAGTAGCGGAGGTGAAGAAAAAACAATGCATCATTAGAGACTGTGTCGTTCAAACTCTAATACCCAATAAGTCATTCTGCCTCTACTGCCCTTAAAAGCCTGAAATGGCTTTGAAAGATCTCAGTCAAGAAGCTTCTTCTGCTTTTGCTGTAGTCACGGCCAACATGGATGCCTGGGCCTTTCAAAGCAGAGGAAAATGCTGCTGAAGGGGATGAAGATTCCGGACTATTAAAGAGTGTTAATAGCCATAGCCATTACTCAGTGGGATCCCAAACAACAGATAACAGATTTTATCAATTTTGTTTGCTAGATGTTCTCTATGACTCAAGTTTGACTTTAGCATTTGCACCCAAAATGAGTTCTCCTACAAATAAAATTTGTTGGTATTATTTGAGACAAAGAATACAAAGCAGGCCTAGGTCCCTCAGGAAGTTGTCACAACTCTTGATAAGATTAACTCGACTGCCATCATCACTTTTTGCTTTTGTCCTCTAGTTGGAAGCCTTAGCAAAAGACGTCTGCTTTTTATAATTCAACGAAAATGACTCCACTCTTTTCTCCAAAGGGCCCATTATTATTTTTAGTTTTTCGGTGCACGGCTCAACATAAAGACCTGTGGCTCTTATGAACTGCCTGTTTTTAAATGGTCCAGTAGTTTCGGTTTCCATTTAACAAGTTCCCAGATAACAAATGGAAAACGGAATGAATCTTCACAAGGTCACATTGAAGGTTAAAATAAATTATCCCCATCACTGAGAGGCTCTCTTCAGGCTTTCTATCAGCACTACAGAGTCAGTTTCCTCTTTGGTTTGCTTCTCACAGATGTCGTACTTCTTCCAGTGCTGGAAGGGAAGGAAAAACACATACACGATGACTTTTCTAAACAGCGTTCTTTCCCTGAGTACTTGCAGCCAATGCTTATTTTTAGGTTTGTGTTCATGGAACCCTGAGTATATGTTTTCCTGTTTTGATTGGAGTCTTTTTTTTTGACCTAAGAATCTTCATCTATTTGAACAATCAATTAAACAAAACAATCAGGAATTAATGTTAAAGGTGAAAAAACCATGGGACTGTTATATGATATTTAATAGCTATCTCAAAAGATAAACAAATGTGGACACCTCCAAAATTGGAAACGAAGTCTTTTGAAGAAGAATAAAAGAACAGCATGCTTTCCTTACTTCAACTGTTTCTATCTTTATTTTTTTACCACTCAAATTTGACCATTGCTCCAGAGATGTAGGCTCAAAAAGGCGTCAAGGTGAATGGCAATATATAAAATGTCCCAAAAGTCTTAGTGCAGTTAAAAGTTTTGAAAGACCTTGCATTAACAGCTTCATGTAACATCATTTGCTAGAACAGGGAATTATGCATATAAGGTAAGCTCATCTTGAACTCAATTTAAGTGTGTATCTTATGGTGAAAGCCAATATCCTGGTCCTTGCCTTCCTTCCTTACAAGTCAAAGAAAAGGGTGAAATGTGAGCTCAGTCCCCTCTTCTGTAAAATAAAGTTGTTAGACTAAACCAGGGGACTGCAAACTATGGTCTAAGGGCCAAATCCAGCAGGCTGCCTGTTTTTGTAAATAAAGTTTTATTGGAACAGAGCCACCCCCATTTGTTTCTGTATTGTCTACGGCTGTTTTCATGCTACAACAGCAGAGCTGAGTTGCTGTAACAGACCAAAAGGCTTGCGAAACCAAAAATATTTACTATCTGGCTCTTTACAGAAAAAGTTTGCCAATCCCTGCACTAGATTATTTCTAAGCTCCATTTCTGCTCTGTTGTTTTCTGGTTCTATAAGCCTAGAAAAGGAAATGGAAAGAAGGAAAAATAGAAACAAGCAACAATGATGATTCAGCTGCCTCAGGTTGTGCAACTGGAGATGGACTCAGCAGGTCAGGAGCATCCAGTCTTAGAGAACATATGGAGAGAAAAGTTGGAAAACACTGTTTAAAATATCCAAATTCTACTGAGCCTGTGCTCTGTAGAGCCCGTGAGCCACAACCACTGAAGCCTGCACACCTAGAGCCCGTGCTCCGCAACAAGAGAAGCCACCGCAATGAGAAGCCCACGCACCGCAACGAAGAGCAGCCCCCGCTCGCCGCATCTAGAGAAAGCCCGCGCACAGCAACAAAGACCCAACGCAGCAAATAAATAAATAAATAAAATTAATTTTTAAAAATATCCAAATTATTCTAAATAATTATTTAACCCTGATACTCCTAGTAGAATGGCTAAAATAAAAAACACTGACAATTCCAAGTGCTGATAAGGATGCAGAGTAACTGGATTTCTCATATATTATTGGTAGAAACGTAAAATAGCACAGCCACTATGGAAAACAGCCTGACAGTTTCTTATAAAACAAAATATATACTTACTGCGTGACCCAGAAATCTCACTCGCAGGTATTGACCCAAGAGAAATGAAAACATGTCCACACAAAGACCTCTACATGAATGTTTATAGCAGTTTTATTCATAAAAGCCAAAGACTGGGAATAGTTGTGATATCCTTGAACAAGTGAATGGTTAAATAAACTGTGCTACAGCCATATCATGGAATACTGCTAAGCAAGAAAAAGCAATGACATGCAACAACGTGGGTGTGTCTTAAATGCATTATGCTAAGTGAAAGAAGCTAGACTCAAAAATCTATGTATTGCATGATTCCATTTATATGATATTCTGGAAAAGGCAGAACTCTAGGGACAGAAAAGAGATCAGTGGTTGCAAGGGTACAGGACTGGGGAATGGGGTGTACTGCAAAAGGGCATGAGGGGACTTTTGGGGGGGATGATGGAAACTTTCTATATCTTGATTGGAGCGGTGGCTACCAAATTGCATACATTTGCTAAAACTCTTCTAACTGTACACTTGTGAAGAGTAAAATTTATGGTATGTAAATCAAATCAACAAAGCTAATTTTTTAAAAATGTGAAATGCACACACTTCTAATAAAAAAACAATCTGAAAAAAATTACATAACCTTAAAATAATGGCTTATTCAATAAATGGCACTAGGACAACTGGCTAAACATTTGAAAAATAAAGTTAAACCCTACCTCACAGCCTACACGGATAAACCCCCTATGGGGGGTTAAAGACCTATACGTGAAAAATAAAATCAAATAAGTCCTGGAAAAATGTATTAAGGAACAATTATATAAATCTGCAGTAGGAAAGGGCTTTCTACACATAAAAAATAAAGGAAGATTTGACTGCATAAAAAAACTTCTGCACATCATTAATCACCCTAAATACAATACAAACATCGACGACAAACCAAAGGATTACTAACTGATGTATAAAGAGCTTTACAAACCACCAGGGAAAAGACGAATATTGCAGGGCAAAAATGGACAATGAACAAGGATTTCACGAAAGAATTAATTCAAGCCAATGAACACGTGAAAAAATACAAAACTTGATATGTAAATTTAAAACAAGATGCCCTGGACTTACATATACTAGCAAATGTAAAAATAGATTGCTAGTGGGAAGCAGCCGCATAGCACAGGGAGATCAGCTCGGTGCTTTGTGACCACCAAGAGGGGTGGGATAGGGAGGGTGGGAGGGAGACGCAAGAGGGAGGGGATATGGGGACATATGTATATGTATAGCTGATTCACTTTGTTATAAAGCAGAAACTAACACATCATTGTAAAGCAATTATACTCCAATAAAGATGTTTAAAAAATAAAAATAAAATAAAACAAGATGCCCTTTTCTCATCTAACACACTGGGAAGAATTTTTTTAAAAAGTAGATATATTCATGTGGGCAAAAGCATGGCCAAACAACCACTGAGACACACTACTGGTTGGTATGTAAGTCAGTACAACCTAGCTGTAATCAGTGCTTCTTGTGAAAAATTTAAGTGTGTGTATTCTAATGCCACCATTTCCTTAATATGAAGGAATCATACCCTAGATATGTAACCAGAGTGTTTAATTTGACAGCATAGAGTATATGTTTTTGTACATCAGTAAAACAGATCTACCTCATTTCCTTTGACCTCTGTATAATATTTCATTGCATGACTGCACCATAATTTATTTAAGCAGTATCCTTAATAGATATTTAACCTGTATATCCTTTCTGGATGACAATTTGTCAATAACAATCAAAGAGTTTAAAATGTATATAATCTCCTTTGATCCGGCAATCTTACTTGTAACAATTTATCCCAAGAAAGTAATGAAATATATATGTTAATATTAGCTGTGAAATGATGCCTATAACAATGAAATTTAGAATTCATCTAAATGACCAATGATAGGGAACTGGTTAAGTACACCATGATATATTCACACAGTATGATACTATTTAGCCATTAAAAAGTATAGGGCTCACAGGGAGATCAGCTCGGTGGTTTGTGACACCTAGAGGGGTGGGATAGGGAGGGTGGGAGGGAGAAGTAAGAGGGGGGGATATGAGGATATATGTATACATATAGCTGATTCACTTTGTTATAAAGCAGAAACTAACACACCATTGTAAAGCAATTATACTCCAATAAAGATGTTAAAAAATATATATATAGGGCTTCCCTGGTGGCGCAGTGGTTAAGAATCCACCTGCCAATGCAGGGGACACGGGTTCGAGCCCTGGTCCAGGAAGATCCCACATGCTGCAGAGCAACTAAGCCCATGCGCCACAACTACTGAGCCTGAGCTCTAGAGCCCACGATCCACAACTACTGAGCCTGCGTGCCACAACTACTGAAGCCCACACGCCTAGAGCCCATGCTCTGCAACAAGAGAAGCCATGGCAATGAGAAGCCCGCGCACCGCAAGGAAGAGCAGCCCCCGCTCGCCGCAACTAGAGAAAGCTCGCGTGCAGTAACGAAGACCCAACACAGCCAAAAATAAATAAATAAATAAATTTATTTATTTTTAAAAAAAGAAAAAGTATATTATAGAACCAGGGTTGGCAAACTTTTTCTGTAGATGGCCAGATAATAAACATTTTCAGCTTTGAGGGCCATATAGTCTCTGCTGTTGTAGCATGAAAGCAGCCATAGACAATATATAAATGAATAGGCATGGCTGTGTTCCAACAAAACTTTATTTATGGACACTGAAATTTGAATTTCATATTATTTTCTTCTTTATATTTTTCAACTACTTAAAAGTGTAAACACCATTCGCAGCTTGCAGCCTGTACACAAACAACTGGCAGGCAGGAGTTGGCCCATGGTCTGTAGTTCACAGAGAAATCCTATGAGGAAGGTAGTGGATGGCAGCATAGTTTTTGCATTTCCCCAAATGCCACTATAAAAACCACAAGTAGGAAAGGTAAGCAGGGTAAGTAGGAAAGCAAAGCAAAATCCACGGACACAATCTGCAACAAGACCAGATGAAAGTGATGCCCCCATGAACCCTGAAATATGAGCGGGTAGGGACAAATTAGAGATGCTACAAGAGCAAAGTGGCATTAGCTATGGGAAAGCATGGAGAGGGAATCATCAGGGCATCTGATAGATCTGAGAATTCTAAAACAACTCACTCAAACTTCAGCAAGCTAACTTATGAACAATAAGTGAGTCTGGCAGGGGTTTGCACTGCCAAAAGAGTGACCAAATGCAAAGAGTCCATAGAACAGCCTGAGAGCCACCTGAGCCCTATGAACTCTCAAAACCATCCAAAGCTCCCTTCCTGGGCAAAGTCCCACTCTGAAGAGAAACTGATAGGAACAGACTGCACACTGGCTAGGACACAGACAAGAGACACAAACTAGAAAGTCCAGATAAAAGTAGACGAGGTGAACAGGCAGAGCCAGATTTCAGAAAGGAATTCACTATAGTTTTGAAAAATTGTCAAAAATAATAGAAGATGGGGGCTTCCCTGGTGGCGCAGTGGTTGAGAATCTGCCTGCCAATGCAGGGGACACGGGTTTGAGCCCTGGTCTGGGAAGATCCCACATGCCACGGAGCAACTGGGCCCGTGAGCCACAATTACTGAGCCTGCGCGTCTGGAGCCTGTGCTCCGCAACAAAAGAGGCCGCGATAGTGGGAGGCCCGTGCACCGTGATGAAGAGTGGCCCTCGCTTGCCGCAACTAGAGAAAGCCCTCGCACAGAAACGAAGACCCAACACAGCCATAAATAAATAAAAAAATAAAATAAATTAAAAAAAATAATAATAGAAGATGGAACTCCATAGCCATGAAATTAGAAAAAAAAAAAAAACTATCCTAAATCAAGTCTCCTTCTAAAACTTTAGGGAAACTAATTTCATGTAAAAATAAGCAACAGAATAATATTCTTATGGAATTAAAAGATGCCAGAAAGATGTCCACAAAATATACACAGATGAAAATTATAATCTAATATTTCAAAACTAGCAAAAGTATATTAAGAAAAAGTTATGTGATATGAAAAACTGTGCATGATATCGAAGAATATAAAAATTCAGAATAAGAACAATTTAGAAATGACATGGTAAAACCCAAGAAACAATTAGAAGTAAAAGAAAATAATCATTTCAGAAATGAAGACTAGCTAGAGGAAACACAGGGGCAAATAAACACAACAGATAATACCTTAAGAGAAACAAAAGATGAAAAGGAGGATTTTTTTAAAATCAAAAAGAAATAAAGATAGATGAAAATTATTCAAAAGGATGTGACAAATATAGAAGACAGGCAAGGAAAATAAGGGAACAGAATAACAAAGTCTATAAGTGAAGACATTTTCACTGAAAATTTTTAAAAAGATTTGAAACTACATACTGAAAAGGTACACTATATACCTTGGAAAATCAACCCAGAATGACTAATACCAAGACATATTCTAGTAAAATTATTGGACTTCGAAGGAAAAAATCTTTTGACAACCAGGCAAAAAAGACCAAGTGTTTTAATACAGAAAGAGTATTATATTGTCAGCAGACCTTGACAACACTTTATGCCAGAAGAAAATGGATGACATATTTAAGATCCCCAAGGCAAGAACATGTAAGCCATGGATTTTATATCTAGCTAAAATGAATTTCAATTATTAATGCAGGAAACTCCATCAATATGTAAATAATCCAGGAAATGTTGGTCCCATGAATCCTTCCTGAGAAAACTTTTGGAGCTTCAAAAAACCAAAATGACCGGAGAGACATCAACATAAAGATCGGGGGTTAGCATCAAATACATACCATATAGAATTAAGACTAAAGAGGGCTATAGGGAGACAATATAGTATATAATGGCCTTATGCACTGGAAATGCAGATCCTGGACAACTTTAAGAATGGGGAGAGAATGGGAAGAACATATGGAAAAATGGCTGTCTTTAATAATCATTAAAAATTATTTTATAGTTTGTCAAAAGTTCAGAAATTCCTTCAGTTCCACCTGTTTCCTTTTCATCTGTTAAATTCAAATAAAGATAAAATGAGCATTTTATTAAAACATGTTATATAATTTGTTAGAAGTGTGGACTGCAGGATCAGGAAGCCTGGCTTCAGGACTCAGGTGCTGAGCAGCTCTAACTCTTGTTAGTTAGATTTCGATACCAGCTCTGCTAGGTAGCAGCAGTGTAACCTCAAACAAGTTACATATAATCCCTCTGGTGCTTCACTGTCTTCATCTGTATAGTGGAGATAATCCCTGTGGCAGGATGGGGACAAATTAATGAAGGAAGTGCTTAGAGAAGTGTCTAACACATAGCAAAAGTTCAATAAGTATGAACTGTTATTATTATTGTTGTTACTATTATTCCATTTACCAGTAAAAGTGCAGTCAGCCCTCCGGAGGATGTGCATAGGTTATGTGCAAATACTACACCATTTTATATACGGGACTTGAACATCCATGAATTTGGGCATCCGAGGGAGTCCTGAAGCCAATCCCCCACAGATACCAAGGGACGACTGTATTTCCATTTCTCTGTGTTGTTCTCATAACCTTAAAGATGATTATAGCTGGGTGACAAGATTAATTTTTCTCTTTTGGTTATCTGTATTTCTCATTTCTCTATAATAAACATATTTCTTTTAAAAGAAAAATTATTTTAATTTAAAAAATGCACCCTGAATGTTACATTTTCATTGGTTTCTGCTCATTAGACCCAATGCTTAACTGTGTTGGACAGGAAAAAAGCAATCAGAATAGTGCAGCAGAAATGGCTTCTAAGAAAACATTAATTTTTTAATTGCCTTTTTTCATTCCTGAAACTTTGATTACTCTATCTTCACCCATCATCAGCATCAGGGCCTTTGCCTGAGCACTGCTTCTATGAATATGTCTATGTAAGGTAAAAGGGACAAAGGCAAAGGCTCTCACCTGTTATTCAATTTTGTGAATTATATGTCAGTCTAATTTTAAAATTACTTGTAGAAAAAAAAATCCACAAAATTACAGTCCATAATTCAATTCTTACCCTGCCGATTTTTTAAACAAGGTAATAAACAATAGAATAATGGCCAAAGATGAAAAACATCCTAGATGAAAAAAAAATCAGTGTTTGGGTGGTGAACACAACTGGCTTTTAGCTGTTTGTCATCCTAGAAAAATACATGCATGTATATATAATTTTTTTAAAAGAAAGAAACAAAAGTCATAGAATAATGGAACATCAAGTTTCAATTTAAGAGTACTTTCAAGATTTGGTTATTTCCCACAGTGAATTGCCAACAGAGGTGAAGTGGGTTTCATGCACCTAAGCACCACGCAAAACACTGGCCTTGTGTGTACAAGTCAGCTGATTATGCGCCCCCATCTTCTTCAGAGCAACAGTCACAATAGAAAGTTGTACAATATGAATTGTAGATCCCCACGCCTTAAAAATCACTGCAGCTTAAAAAGAACTTGTTGAATGCGGTGTGGAGGGGACTAATTTGGTACCATTTGAGGTGGCTATCAATTCAAACCCTCACTTTAAAAATTGATAATTAAAGGGAAAGAATTAAACATGTTTCCTGCCTTTCTAGCAGAAACCGAATTTCAGAACAACTAAGAAGCCTAGTTGAGGACTGAAAGCAGTGCTTTGTAGGAAAGTGTTAGCTTATAAATGTAGATTAAATGATAGATGAGAAAAATCATCATCGTTTCACAACCCCTAATGAGATTATTGATTCAAGCAAGGATACTAATTGGCCAATAAAAAGCATCAGCTGAAGAGTTGACAGGGTGCTAACATTAACACCACACAGATTATCTTCAGGTGGCAAGGGGAGGAAACGTGTAGATGGCAGGAGGGGACATGCTATTATCACCTTAAATACAGTGGTCCATCTCACTAATGGTGGGACAACTGGATATTATCTGTCTCCTGACAATTGGGACAGTTGGAAATATTTAAATATGGACTGAGTATTAGATGATATTAAGGAATTAATAATTTTTAAAGTGCGGCCATGCTATTTTGGCTATGTAGAAAAGCGATCTTAGCTTTTAAAGATACACACTGAAGTTAAAAAAAAAATTCAGCAGTATTTGGAAGTCAATTCCAAGATAAAAAGCTGCTTTCCAATCAGGAATTCAAAACTGGCACAGTACTGAAAATGTAATTGGTTTCCAAGAAGCGGAGGAAGAATAGATAATATTTTATGGATGAAAAAGAAATGCAGATGCAGAAGAGAAGCAATTCCCTCCGCAAAGCCCCCCTACCCCGCAAATATGGCCAGCAGCCCAATTAGTCACACAGAAAAGGCAAACAGCAAAGCAACAGGAAAAAATGCTGTTGGCCAAAATGTTACTACAGTGATGAACAAAACATTGTCAAAACAGTAGAAACCTTAAGGAAAATGATACAGAAGATTTAATTTATTGGTGGCCACACCTAAATAAGTTTTTTTTTTTAACAACCACTACTGATGGTGCAGCGTGGAAGAAGAAAGTGTTTAGAAAGGGCATGGATTCTTTCTTGGGATTAGAAGTTGGTAAATTTGGGCTACAATGGCTTCTACTTCAGGTTCTGCAATTCTCTCTCTATGTGATAGTCCTTGAGAAATTTCTCCATGGTCCCCATCTTTAAAGTGAGGAGTTGGACTAGAATCTAGAGTTTTGAAAATTTATAGTTAAAGACAACTAAACATGTAAACATACACCTCATTAGATGACCTCTAGGGCAATGTTCACTCCATAATTATTCATTCCCTAATTCGATGATTCTAGAAGTAAAAGGACAGTCTTCCTGATGCATATGCAGTTCAATTTTCGAGAACTGCTGCCATGTAGAGAAAGTAGATTATTCATTTGGTTAAAAAGCAAACATGGAAATTTGTTCTATTACCCTTTCCCCTGTCTGGCATTTTTATTATACTTTTAGTTTTAAACACTGATTTTATTTAATGGTCTGCAACCACCGCAAACAAAAACATCTTATGCTTTTAGTGGTCCATCTTGTCAGTGTATCCACCTCACTAAATTATAGAATTATCTGACTCATCAGGACAACATATTATCCTCTAGACAGCAAATTGAAAAAAAGCAATTTTCCCATCTCTGAGAAAGATAATTGATCTGATTTTGCTGTCAATGTTACCATCATTCACTCTATCACCCAGGCTTGAAACCTTGAAATTATTTTTTACTCTCGCCACCTTTCATCACCCACACAGAGTCACCAAGTCGTAATGAGTTTCCTTTAATAATGTCTCTTGCATCAATCTCCTCTGCTACCACCTAAGTTCAAATCCCTATTATCTCACAGACCTGGATGACCACAATATTCTCTTTTCCCTTAATGACTTGTACAGCGTTTCTTTTTATTATAAAAGTAATACATGCTCATTACAGGCAATTTGGAAATTTCAGAAAGGTAGAGAGAGAATAATATCAATTATCCACAATCTTCCTGCCCAGAGATGATTATTTTGACCCATTTCCTTCCACTCATTGTTCTATGTATATATTGATGCGTTTTTTATAAAAATTAGGATTGTAATACACTACACATTTATGATATGTTTCTTACACTTACACCGTGAGTATTTTGCTAGGACATTAAATGCTTTGAAAACCTAACTTTTTTTTTTAATTTATTATTTATTTATTTATTTATTTTGGCTGTGTTGGGTCTTTGTTTCTGTGCGAGGGCTTTCTCTAGTTGCAGCAAGCGGGGGCCACTCTTCATCGCGGTGCGCAGGCCTCTCACTATCGCGGCCTCTCTTGTTGCGGGGCACAAGCTCCAGACGCGCAGGCTCAGTAGTTGTGGCTCACGGGCCCAGCCGCTCCGCGGCATGTGGGATCTTCCCAGACCAGGGCTCGAACCCATGTCCCCTGCATTAGCAGGCAGATTCTCAACCACTGCGCCACCAGGGAAGCCCCCAAAAACCTAACTTTTTAAAAAACTTATTCTTGATTGTTGATGTTTCCTTAGTTTCTAATTTTTCGTTTTAGAAACAAATGCTACATTGACCATCCTTGTACCACTGTTGGATTATTTCCCTAAAATAGATTCCTAAAGAAGTAATTACAAGATCAAAGATTCTTGTTACATTTTACCAGGTTGCCCTCCAGAAAGAACACATACCATTTTACAGGCCCACCAGCGTTGCATGAAAAGTGCCAGTTCCCCACCCACTTGTTAACACTGGATATTATCACTTTTTAGAAATTTATTAAGCTGGAAATTTATATCTCATCAATGCTCTGGTTGTATGTCTTGTATATATCAGTGAGTCCAAACATGTTTTCACAGACATTGGACATTTGTGTCATGGCACTTTGACTGTCTTCATTCTGCTAAAAGGGGTAGCAAACTCAAATGCTTTTCAGGGGTCTGGCATGTTAGGTCAACATGTGAAACCACAGTGGGAATTAGGAATGGTAGGGCCTGAGATGAACTGGTAGAGTGCATGCCCTGCTTAAGATCCCAAATTGAAAAATTTTAAATACACCACGCTGGCCAAACAAAACATCTGTGGGGCAAATTCAGGACTAGGTTCCCAGTTTGCTACCATGCTAGCGCCTCCCCTCTCTAATCCATTCCCTCCAGGTTGTTGTCAGAATGATAGGTGTGGAGAGAAGGGAACCCTCCTACACTGTTGGTGGGAATGTAAATTGGTGCAGCCACTATGGAGAACAGTATGGAGGTTCCTTAAAAAAACTAAAAATAGAGCTACCATATGATCCTGCAATCCCACTCCTGGGCATATATCTGGAGAAAAACATGGTCTGAAAGGGTACCCCAATGTTCATTGCAGCACTGTATACAATAGCCAAGACATGGAAGCAACCTAAATGTCCATTGACAGAGGAATGGATAAAGAAGATGTGGTACATATATACAATGGAATATTACTCAGCCATTAAAAAGAAGGAAAGAATGCCATTTGCAGCAACGTGGATGGACCTAGAGATCATCATACTGAGTGAAGTAAGTCAGACAAAGACAAATATCGTATGATATTGCTTATATGCGGAATCTTAAAAAAATGATACAAATGAACTTATTAACAAAACAGAAACAGACTCACAGACTTAGAGAAGAAACTTATGGTTACCAGGGGCAAGGGTTGGGGGGGAGGGATAGTTAGGGAGTTTGGGATTGACATGTATACACTGCTATATTTTAAATGGATAACCAACAAGGACCTACTGTATAGCACAGGGAACTCTGCTCAATATTATGTAACAACCTAAATGGGAAAATAATTTGAGAAAGAATAGATACATGTATATGTATAACTGAATCACTTTGTTGTACAACTGAAACTAACACAACATTGTTAATCAACTATACGCCAGTATAAAATAAAAAGTTATAAAAACAAAGAATGATATTCCTAACACCTTCTCATATAAGGCCAGCCATAACATGACTCCAAATCTGTTTCTCGGAACTCCCCTATCCCAACCCGGTACTTCTATCATACAGAACTCTAAGGAGGTAGTGAGGTTCCTGAGGACAAACATTCTATCTTACAAAAGGCAATGCAGCATAGTGGAAAGAAAGAGAAAAGTCTAGAATCAGACAGTCCTGGGTCAAATCTCACCTTATTATCTACTAGCTGTGTGGCTGCAGTAAAGTTATTTAACCTCACTGAGGCCCCATTTCCTCATCTGTGAAATGGTACTAACAGCACCTACACCACAGGGTGGTTATGAAGATGGAGCATTTAATACACTGTGTACACATGGTAGACTTCCAATCACTGGTTAGAGGAGTTGTTAGAATACTTGCACAGTTCTCAACCTCCAGCATCTGTCTCAGTAGCTGGCAAAATGAAGACACGTGGGTGATCCTAAGGAAAATATCTATAACAGTGATTTTCAAAGTGCGCTCCGTGAATGATCTTGCCAGGATAGGAATCATCTTTGGGCTCCTTTTAAATATGCAGATTCCTGGGACCCATCCCAGAGCCGGTGAATCCGAACTTCTGAAGGTAGGGCCCAGGATTCTATATTCCTACAAGCATTGCAGTTGACTGTGACTCAAAGCTGAAGAAACACCGTCACCTCAGTTACAGGATACCAGCCCTTCATCAGGTACCTGACTTCTGGACCTCCCTGGCTAGTGGTGCCCTATCTGGCACAGCTACCCACTGCCCATGCCCATGACTTGGTGAAAAAGTGATCCAGACGACTCTTCCTCTGACTGCATGGGAGCCTCCCTGCCTTCCTTCCCTAGCCACTGTGTATCACCCGTTATTACAAGAATCGTTTGGGCGTTAAAGATAAACGGAAAGTATTATCAGTAGTAATACTAAGCACTAACATTTACTAAGCACCTATAATGTGCCAGGCATACTAAGTGGTTTCTATGTATTAAATTAATTTAATCCACATAACAACACTGAGGCAGGTGCTATCATTACCTCCACTTTTTACACTTTTTAACAGGAAGGTTAAGGAAGTTACCTAAGGTCAAATAGATGGTAAATGACACAGCAGAGATTTGAATCCAGACAATCTGACTCCAGAGCGCAGGCTATTATCTACTATGCTGTACTATTTCCCTGAATTAACTGCCCTATGCCTGAAATTACTAATTTAAGATATATACAATAATATTGATATTTATTTCATTTAGTGTCTTTATTATTTTATTTGGGTGAATGTATTTATCAGAGAAGCCTCAAACTCTTTTGTTCCCATAAGGTCTTAGCTTTTCCAGCCACAAATTCTAGCGTGAGAGTCTGCAGCCAACTAACTCTAACAGTTCGGGTGGGTTTGCTCTAGCTCCATGTCTTCGGAGGCCAGCTTTCCAGGCAATAGCATGAACACAATCTATTTCAATTGTTTACCTTATCTTTATATTTCCCTAAATTAAGTTTTTAAAATTACTCCAGTCAGAAGACCTGCCTATTGGCTTAGTTTCATAAAGGAGGCTCCTCCCCCTGCAGGTTTAGATCAAATATGTTCCCTACCCCAGAGAGAGAATGAAGCCCCGTGACACAAGACAGGCGAAGTATTCTGGGAACTTCTTAAATGGTATGCTTGGCCTGAGATACAACATTTTAAATCAGCTCTTCTTTAATCTTTTAGATAAAATGTAGTTTAAAATAACCAGTTTTGAAATGAAATTCTGACACATGCTACAACATGGATGAACCTTGAAAATGTTATGCTAAGTGAAAGAAGCTAGCCACAAAAGGACAAATATTGTAGGATTCCATTTATATGAGGTACCCAGATTAGGCAAATTCAGAGAGACAGAAAGCAGAATAGAGGTAATCAGGGGTTGAGGGGAATGGAGAGTTATTGCTTAATGGGTACAGTTTCTGTTAGGGATGATGAAAAAGTTCTGGAAATACTGAAGATGGTTGCACAACACTGTAAATGTACTTAATGCCATTGAACTGTATACTTAAAACTGGTTAAAATGGTAAATTTTATGTTATGTTTTACCAAATTTTTTTAAAATCCCATAGCCTCCCCCCCAAAATAATCAATTTCAAACTTCACAGAGTCAGTGCTTACCAGGGTATCATCATTCTGGTCTCCAAACATTTCTTTAAAAATCTTGCCAGGATCAGGAATTGGAGGGAATATAATAATCTTGAGCCTTTAAGAAAACAGAGACATTTTTGATCAAACCTTCCATTCCATAGAAATGTCCCACTTAAATACAGCCATATTAAAAGAAGGCTTGGACAAAAGACATGGTACACAAGTCATCTTTAGTGATAATGTAGTTGTGAAAAAATTTCTAAAACAAGCTGGGAAATCGATCTCTTAAAAGTATCAAGTGTGGATAAAGCAGAGGGCCCATCAGTAGCAGACTACTTATACCCTTTCAATGAAAAAAAATTTTTCCAGCTTTATTGAGATATACTTGACAAACAAAAATTGTATAAATTTGAGGTGTACAAAGTGACATTTTAATATATGTGTACATTGTGAAATGATCATCACAATCAAGCTAATTAACACATCCATCACCTCACATAGTTATAATTGTGTGTGTGGCTCTGTGTGTGTTATCCTCTATCATTTAAATAATAATGGTGCTTTACTTATCACAGATCAGATGGGAGCTTGCTGTTTATAATTTTGAAAAAAATAATCTTCCGAGAACAGGGGGCATTCTCTTTAATTTTTCTTCCTTTTTCTTACTTGTCTCCTCTCTGTTTTTTTTTAAATTAAAAAAAATTTTTAATTGAAGTATAGTTGATTTACAATGTTGTGTTAATTACTTCTGTACAGCAAAGTGACTCAGTTATACATATATATACATTCTTTTTCACATTCTTTTCCATTATGGTTTATCACAGGATATTGAATATAGTTCCCTGTGCTATACAGTAAGACCTTGTTGTTTATCCATTCTATGCATAATAGTTTGCATCTTATAATCCCAAACTCCCACACCATCCCTCCCCCACCTCCCTCCCCCTTGGCAACCACCCCAGTCTATTCTCTATGTCTGTGATTCTGTTTCTGTTTCATAGATATGTTCATTTGGGTCACGTTTTAGATTCCACTTATAAGTGATATCATATGGTATTTGTCTTTCTCTCTCTGACTTACTTTACTTAGTATGATAATCTCTAGTTGCATCCATGTTGCTGCAAATGGCATTATTTCATTCTTTTTTATGGTTGAGTAGTATTCCGTTGTATATATGTACCACATCTTCTTTATCCATTCATCTGTCAATGGACATTTAGGTTGCTTCCATGTCTTGGCTATTGTGAATAGTGCTGCTATGAACGTAGGGGTGCACGTATCTTTTAGAATTAAAGTTTTGTCTGGACTCTCTATTTTTGCATCTGATAGTAGTACCCTTTGGTGGACCTACCTCATCTCCTAGGTCTCTAAATGTTGATGTGTCCCAGCATTCTCTTTTGTCCTCTTTATCTCCCTCACTTTATTAGTGCTCTCTTCCAGTCTTAAGGCTTTAAATCCATTTACATGCCAAGGACTCCCAAAATTCTATCTCCAGCCCAAACCTCTCCTTTAAACTCCAGATTCATGTATACAAGTACCTATTTAGCATCTCTACTTAGATATCTAATAGGTATCTCAAACTTCTCATGTTCAAAACTGAAGTCCTCACCTTTTCCCTAAAGCCAGCTCTCCTCCCAATCTTCTCCATCTTAGTAAATGGCTCTAGCATTCACTCAGTTGCTGAAGCCAAAAATCTAAGAGTTATCCTTGAATCCTCAATTTCCCTCACACCTTCAAAGACAAGCAGCCATCAGCAAGCACTATTAATTCCATCTTCAAAATATATTCCACATCAGACTACCTCTTACTACCTCCTAACTAGTCTACCGGCCTCCACTCTTGTCCAAGTCAAGTCTTCACTCAGCAATACAATGATCTTTTATGACAGTAAATCCAATCACATCCCTCCACTGATTAAAACTCTCTCATGTTTCCCCATCATGCTTAGGATAACATTTCAATTCCTTGCCACAGCCTACATGATCTGGCCCTGCCAGCCTCTCCAGCCTCATCTCCTGTTGTTCTCCCCCTTGCATGCTCTCCTCTAACAAGACACACGGAGTTCACTCCAGCCTCAGGACCTTTGCACTTGCTGTTCCTTTGGCCTAGAATACTCTTTCTTTGAATATCTGACTGGTTTGCTCCTTTAGTTCTGTCCTCAAATGTCACTTTCTCAGAGAGGCCTTCCCTGGCATCCTATGTAAGATGAGCCTCATATCACTTCCTAGCCTTTCTCCCCAGCCCAACTCCACAACTTTACTACTCACTACGTGAAACCATAGATAGGGACTTTGTTCTGTTCATTGCCACAACCCCAGCAATAACAACAGTGCCTGGCACAGAAATAGGCACTCAACAAATGTATGTTTAAAGAATACTGAAATAATGATAAAATGTTGATTCTAGAACCAGCTTAATAACCTTATTCCAACTTTAGGTATTTACTGAAAGAGCAAATAATAGCACCAGACTAGTCCCTATGATGAAATCGAGAAAGTAAAACATTCTCAAGGAATGAGTGCTGTAACTTAGAGACAACTTGAAGTTCTCTTTCCTATAGCATTAAGTAGCAACCTGTTTTGCATTCACACTAGACAAGTCATTTAATTGGTAATGGTCTCCATTTCTAAAACTTATGAGCTACCAACCAACTGTTGACAAATTAGGCATTTGAAAGAGTAGAGTGAACATAGGTCTTATCAACAATTCTAAAAATATACAAAGAGAGCACTGCCTGAGCAGAGCCCTGGGATCCAACACTTTTCTCACCAGAAAATGGGCACAATAATATTTCTTTGCCATGCCATACTACCCAAAAAGCCAGGTATAGCCAAAATGCTTCCAACACACTGGGGAAACATCAAACACACCCACAAAGAAGAAAAACCATAGCAACCAGGGTAGCAGAAACTGTCAAGCCTGCCTGGGCAGCTGCCTTACCTTTTCAGGTACAGCAGAAGGACTATGATTGCAGCCGCAACGAAGATCGGAATGATGAGTAACGTGGTTATGTAAAATGTTGGATTGGCCTTCTGACCTGGAAAATGAAAAACAAAGAGAAAGACATGAGAAATAAAACCCTTTTAGAAATAAACCAAGCAACAGTTGTGTTAGACTAATGAGATTACAGATATTTCTGCCCTCTACACCAACATATTTCCCAAAACTCTTCAATTCTCTTATCTTTTGTTATCTTAATAGTGAAAAAAAAAGTCCTGCTCTGGTGCCTAAAATTCCACGGGTGAAAAAGCACCTTAAGGGTTATCTGAAACCAGGATATCCTAACTGGTTTCAGACACTATTAACAAAGATGTTATATTTGTTAAATATGTCATCTCATTAACAGTGACTATCTTTTCTTATTGGTTACTTAGCACTATTAGAACACCTAAAATAATCCTAGCAACAACTACCACTACTATTCTTAATTGAGCAACTACTGTATGTCTGATATCATACTAGGTAATTTTGCATGCTTATATCTATGCTAAAGAGATAGATAATATTATTTCCCACTTATACAGATGAGAAGTGTAAGGCTCAGAGAGGTTTAGTGGCTTGTCCAGAGGGTTTAGTAAGTGATGGAGTCAAGCCTCAAACCCAGCACTGTCCAATTCCAAAGACTTTCATTAACTGCCTTGCTACACCTAACACTTAGAATGGCATGTCTATTTATTGGGTTGGCCAAAAAGTTTGTTCAGGTTTTTCCATAACATCTTACAGAAAACCCAAACAAACTTTTTGGCCAACCCAATATATGCTCATCTTTTCCACCAGGGCATGAAAATCTGGAAAGCATCTCAGGGCCTAACATTGTGTTAGGCAGCCTCTAAGATGACTCTAAATGATCCCTGCCTCCTGATATTCACACCCTTGTATAATTCTCTCCCCTTAAGGGTGGGCTGGACTAAATGTGTGAATAGCAACAGTGATGGGATGTCACTTCTGAGATAAGGTTATAAAGGGCTGCAGTTCTCATATTGGGTGTTTTCTCATATGCTCTTTCTTGTTTGGACCACGCACTTGGGGAAGCCAACTGCCATGTCATGAGGTAGCCCTGTGTGGAGATCCAAATGGTAAGGAACTGAGAGAGGCCTCTGTATTAGTTTCCTAGAGCTGCTGTAACAAATCACCACACACTGGTTGGCTTAAAACAGGAGAAATATATTCTCTCACAGCTCTGGAAGCTAGAAATCCCAAATCAAGGTATCAGCAGGGACATGCTCCCTCTGAAGGCTCTAGAGTAGACTCTCTCCTTGCCTCTTCCTAGCTTCTGGTGGCTCCCAGGAATCCTTGGTGTTCCTTGGATTGTAGCTGCATCACTCCAATCTCTGCCTTCATCTTCACATGGCCTTCTTCTCTGTGTTTCTGTGTATCCTCTCTTCTTCTGATAAGGATACTAGTCATTGGATTTAGGGCCTGCTCTAAGCTGGTATGACCTCATCTTAACTTGATTACATCTGCAAAAACTCTATTTCCAAATAAGGTCACATTCACAGGTACCAGGAGTTGGAACTTGAACATATCTTTTTGGGGCACATGATGCAACCTGCTACAGCCTCCATCCAGCATCCAGAGTGGAAATGAGGCTTTCCAATGACCATATGAGTGATTTTGGAAGTGGATTCTCCAGCCCCAGTCAAGCCTTCAGATGAGACTGAAGTCCCAGTCAACAGCTTGACTGGAACCTTATGAGAGAACTTGAGCCAGAGGTACCTAGCTAAGCTATGCCCAGATTTTTGAGCCATGGAAACTGTAAGATAGTAAATATGTGTTTTTTATTTTTTAATTTTTTTATTATTTTTTTAAATTTTTTGGCTGCACTGCACAGCATGTGGGATCTTAGTTCCCCAACCAGGGATCGAACCCACGCTCCCTGCATTGGAAGTATGGAGTCTTAACCACTGGACCGCCAGGGAAGTCCCAAATATGTGTTTTTTGTTTGTTTGTTTTTTTAAATTAATTTTTATTGGAGTATGGTTGCTTTACAATGTTGTGTTTTCTTGTTTTTTGTTTGTTTTTTTAAAATTAATTTTTATTGGAGTATAGTTGCTTTACAATGTTGTGTCCAAATATGTGTTTTGTAAGCCACTAATTTTGGAGGTAATTTGTTATGCAATAATAGATAACTAATACAACCTTGCCTGGCACATAGCTTGTTCAGTCTTTCAATTAATAGGGAATTGACTACTTCAATAACCTGTCTCTCTGACTGTTAGATAGCTGTCAGAAAGTTCTTAAGTTGGTCCTGTTTTGGCCCATGGTGCCACAAAAAAGATAGCCTATTCCCTCTTCTACCTGACAATACCTCAAATATTAGAATTCAGCAATTATGACTCCCTAAGCTTACTTCGTTAACTGTTCTTCTCCAAATTTTGAGATTCTTCAACATCCTGATTATCCTTTCAAAGAAAGATTCCAGTCTGCCAATGCACCTCTTACAATGTGGTGCCCAGGATGGAATACTGTATACTTTTGATGTGGCCAGGACACTGTGCCCCACCCTGCAGCATTCCCTTGTTCTGGATGCTGCACCATCACTGCTGCCTATGACTGCAATATGCCTTTGGGGGATATTTAAGGTACCGATGTTGAGTCACTTTGAGCTTACAGTCAAATAAAACCCTATATCTCACCCCACAGCACACACATCCATAAGGGACATGTCTTTCCAATCCTGTACTTGACCCTGGCACATAGCTTGCTCAGCCTCTCAATTAATAAATGAAACTGATTTTCTTCAAACCTAGATATATGTTTATCTCTATAAAATGCCATCAAGGTCATTGTCCTACTCTTGATTCTGTTACCAGCACATAGGATAGTACTCTAGCATTGCATAATCTGCAGATTTAATCATGCCTGCCTTCTATATTTTTGTTCAGGTTGTTAACAAAGATACAGACAGGACAGAAGAGAGGATAACAGCATTTGGACTGCAAATTTTCAAAGAGTTGCAAATTGTAAATTAACCCTGAGTGATTTGACAATAATTAAACAGAAAATACATTTCAATTGTAAGTATTCTCTGGCTGACGTCAAGAATGAAGAACGGGGACTTCCCTGGTGGCACAGTGGTTAAGAATCTGCCTGCCAATACAGGGGACACGGGTTCAAGCCCTGGTCCGGGAAGATCCCACATGCCGCAGAGCAACTAAGCCCATGCGCCACAACTACAGAGCCTGCGCTCTAGAGTCCACGAGCCACAACTACTAAGCCCACGTGCCACAACTACTGAAGCCTAGAGCCCATGCTCTGCAACAAAAGAAGCCACCGCAATGAGAAGCCCGCACACCACAACGAAGAGTAGCCCCCGCTCGCCACAACTAGAGAAAGCCCGTGTGCAGCAATGAAGACCCAACGCAGCCAAACATAAATAAAATTTAAAAAAAGAAAGAATGAAGAACAGCCCTTTCCCACAATCAATTTTCTGCTTCAACTTAGTTTCCATGCATCAATGGTTTAATAAAATCCCATTCTCTTACCTATACTCATTGCTTGACTCCAATTACTCCAGAGTTTGTCATCCTCATAGCATAACTTATTTGTTTTGACTCTTATTCTGACTGTGTTCAAAGTATCAGGAAGAACACCAGGGACCATGAAACAAATTGTACCCTTAGATATAAAATAAAAGCACACAAGGAATATTACCAGCTTATTCTCTTTCTCTGCTTCTGAATCCTAAATATAATTATCTGCCAAATTTTGTATATGATTAAGACTTTGTAATGCAATACAAATTATCTGACTCTAACTCCTGAAAAAGAAAATTGGCAATAATCCACAGAACAAAGTAGTCTGTTTTTTCTCAAAGCAGTTCAAATTTAGGATATGCTCACCCTGCCCCGCCCCCAATTACTCTGTGAGTTTAAGCCCAAATAGCTAAAATTGAATTTACTGACCTCTAGGTTTCCTTCAAATTCTGAATTCTGACATTTGGCCTCTTCAACCTTGAAAATATAAAAAATGAATAAATTCAAAAAGTTTTAAAGACCACACTTTATATCATTTAACTGTTTTAACAAGTTTTCTTTTATGCCATTATCCGAGGACCAGATGCAGTGAAAAAAGGTAGGTTTTTAAAAATAAGTGGTCAATTACATATCCATATGTGAAAAAAAAGAATCTTGACCCCTGCCTCACACTATTTACAAAGTCAATTCCATATGGATTGCAGATCTAAATGTGAAAGTTAAAATAAATTAATAAATAAATACATAAATACAGCAAGCTTTTAGATGAAAACATAGAACATTCTCATGACCTTAAAGTAGGAAGGTATCTTAAATAGGACCAAAAAAATATTAACCATAAAGGAAAAATTTTTATAAAATCATCTATATTAAAATTAAAAGCTTCTGTTTATCAAAAGATATCCTATTAAGGAAATTAAAAGGTAATGCATAGAGTGAGAAAAGATATTTGCAGTTTCTGACAAAGGACTTGCATATATATATAAAATATATATTTATATATAATACACACACATACATATACCTCATAAATTAATAAGAAAAAGACAGACAGCCCAATAGAAAAATGGCAAAAGACTTGAACAGACATTTCACAAGAGGATATTCAAATTGCCAATAAACATAGGAAAAAGTGCTCAACTTCATTAGTTATCAGGAAAATGCATATTAAATCCACAAGATAACGATACATGCACCTACTGGACAATACCAAGTGTTGGTGACGATGTAAAGCATCTAGCACTCTCAATTTCTGCTTTTAGTAGTGTAAATCGGCACAACCATTTGGGAAAACTTATTATCTACTAGAGACAATCATATGTAACCCTATGGCCCATATATGCGCAACAGAAATGTACACACATGTGCACCAAGAAATAAGTGTGCAAATGTTCATAAAAACTCTATTCATAAAATTCCAAACTGGAAACTATTCAAATGTCTATCAGTGGGAGAATGGATAAATCAAATGTGGTATATTGACATGATGGAATGAATGCAATGAGATGCATCTTCAACCACAGGCAACAATATCAGTGAATCTCATAAACATAACATTGAACAAGAGAAGACAGACACAAAAAAAAGTTCTGTATAATTCATTTATATAAAGTTTAAAAAGAGGCAACAAAATTAATCTATGGGATTAGAAGTCAGGATAATAATTGTTCTTTGGGAAAGTAGTGACCAAAAGGAGTCATGATTGAGCTTCTAGGGTACTGGTTATGCAAGTGAAAAATCATTTGCGAAAAATCATTGAGCTGTACATAATGACTTCTGCAATTTTTCTATAGTATACTATATATAATAAAAAGTTAAAAAAAAGAAAACTATTATGCTCCGTTGTTGAGAGTATAATATACCAAAAATGACTGGGTTAGAGAAAAGAAAGTAAAATGCATTTTCTCCTGTAAACAATTTAAGTCATGTGCTGTCTGATGTAAAGAGAATAACCAGTTCCTAAAATGTAAATATTTCCAAATCAACACATGAAAATCTGTTGCTTAGTTAAATAGTCTACTTCTGGCCAACAGGTCCATGAAAAGATGTTCAACATCACTAATCATTAGCGAAATGCAAATCAAAACCACAATGAGATATTATCTCATACTTGTTAAATGGCTATCATCAAAAAGATAAGAGACAACAAGTGCTGGAGAGGGTGTAGATAAAAGGAAACCCTCGTGCACTGCTGGTGGGAATGTAAACTGGTGCAGTCACTTTGGAAAACAGTATGGAGGTTCCTCAAAAAATTGAAAATAGAACTACCATACGATCTAGCAGCCCCAAGGAAATCCTGCCATTTGTGACAACATGGATGAAACTTGAGGGCATTATGCTGAGTGAAATAAGTCAGAGAGAGAAAGACAAATACTGTATGATCTCACTTGTATGTAGAATCCAAAAAAGTCGAATTCACTGAAGTGGAGAGTAGAATGGTAATTGCCAGAGGCTGGGGAGTGAGGAAAATGGGAAGATGTTGGTCAAGGGTGCAAATTTTCAGTTATGTGTTCTGGGGATCTAATGTACAGCATGATGATTACAGTTAATAATACTATATTGTACAGAAACTAACACAACATTGTAAATCTACTATACTCCAATAAAAATTAATAAAAAAATACTGTATTGTATACCTGAAGTTTGCTAAGAGAGATCTTAACTGTTCTCATCACACACACAAAAAAGGTAAGTTTGTGAGGTGACGGATGTGTTAACTTGTTTGTGATAATCATCTCACAATGTATATGTATATTAAATCATGTGTACACCTTAAAATAATCACATTGTACAACCTAAATATATACAATTTTTACTTGTAAATCATACCTCAATAAAGATGGAAAAAATAGTCAACTTCTATCAAAGAGATGTTTAAACATGGGACAAAGACCAGAACACACGCTATGATCTTTGGCATTCAATGTCATTCACTAAATGGTTCCTATCAGCATTTGTGAAGAGTGAAAGGCCAACTGAATGATGAAGAGCCATCCTATCAATATTTCATATAGGGGCAGAGAAAAGGCCACTCGGGGGCTACTGTACACCATGCTGGCCATTCGGAATCAGAGGCCTGCTGGGGAATCACAAGTGCCAACTACCACTTGAGGGACCAGGTTGCAGGCTGATGTCCCCCCTCCCCTGGACCATCTCCCAGATATATATATTCCAAAGTCAGCAAATCATTGTGTAAATTGATAGTTCTGGGCTCTTGTTCAAATGTAAATCTCCTTGTGTAGTTTACCAACTGCTCAGAAATTTCCGTGAGAAAAGGAAAACAAGGACACAGATCACCAAGTAGATAGCTGGCGGGGATGGAGGTGGTCAAAGACAAGTCACTTCTTACTTTATGATCCTGTCATGAGCTACCTCTGACCCAGTGCCATGTGATGGCACCAGTTCATGTTCCAGCCTACTTCCCCCTCTTAACTAGAACACCAGGCAAAAGAATTCCTCAAAAAAAGTCTTGCAAAAAGAAACAAAAAGGATCTAACCAGCAGAGCTCAAAATCAGCGAGCACACAAAAAGCTGATGACATTCTAGGGGAAGAAACAGCTGGTGAACATCTGCTAAGAGAGAGAACATTAAACTCAAGTGTATAAACAGAGTTAACTCCAAATCAAGTATAGTTCTGGTTTTGATGGATAAATTCCACAGCATAGTGTGCTCTCTTCAGTTCAGAAGTTTGCAAAAAAAAAAAAAGGTAACAATTCAACAAGAATTTATCAAGTGGTGACTATGCACATGGTCTTATACCAAGTGTTCTTGGTCAAAGCTTAATACCTGGAGACCAACCTCTGAAGTGATACTTATGAGCTATGTGGCCTGTAGCAAGTTACTTAACCTCTCTGAGCCTTAGCTGCTCAATAAGATATAGGTTAAAAGAGAACCTATTTCATCAATAGTTATGAGCTACTGTATAAGAAGTACATAGAAGAGTGTATTTGTAACACATCATAAACAGTAAGTGATGGCTGTTACTATTAACAGGAAGTATTGAGGTGGTCCCGGGGGTCAGACTTTTATGGAAATCTTGACTCTATCACTTATTAGAAATGTGACCTTACAAGTAACCTCTGAGACTGAGTTTTCTCATCTGTAAAATGGGGACAAAACAACAGGACCTTGGGACTTTCCTGGTGGTGCAGTGGTTAAGACTCCGCCTGCCAATGCAGGGGACACGGGTTCGAGCCCTGGTCTGGGAAGATCCCACATGCCGCAGAGCAACTAAGCCCGTGCGCCACAACTACTGGGCCTGCGCTCTAGAACCCGCAAGCCACAACTACTGAGCCCGTGTGCCACAACTACTGAAGGCCGTGCGCCTAGAGCCCGTGCTCCACAACAAGAGAAGCCACCACAATGAGAAGCCCATGCACCGCAACGAAGAGTAGCCCCCGCTCGCCGCAACTAGGGAAAGCCTGTGCACAGCAACAAAGACCCAACGCAGCCAAAAATAAATAAGTAAATAAATAAATTTATTTAAAAAAAAACAAAACAGGACCTAGATCCTTGGGGTTATTGTGAGGACCAAATGAGACAATTAAAATAAAGTGCTTTTTAAAATAGCTAATACATAGTAATTGCTTAATATATGTTAGCTGGTATTAGTAGCAGGAGCAGCACAAAGTAAACACCACCTAACTCCTCCCTACAGGAGCTTATATTTTTTGGTAGAGATCATGGGTAACTAGCAGGACATAATTCAGTACCAAGTGAGTAATGCAAGCAGCACGTGTCTCAGGATTTCAGACAGAAGAGAACAGTAAAGGCTGGAATAGTCAAGCATATTCGGCTTTCTGATAACTCACTTGGTTGTAAATTCAAGCCTCACCCCCTCCCCACTTGGAAGCCCTTTGCCTTTTCCTTTGTGGCATTATCTGGGGACTCCGGTTTCTGGTACGAATAATGATTATTCTATTTCAGCAAACGCCTTCATTTGCAAATGTCCAGAAGAGGTCTGCTCAGCTGTGGACCTGGTCACTCCCTCTTGGAGTTACAGCCTGTTAATGCTGGCTTATTTTAGTAAATAAAATAATTTAGTTTTTGAAACTCCCATGATGAGCTAAAGCAAGTGGACCAAGGAATCTGCCCACATGTGAGATTCAGGACTCCTTTAAAAACCAATATAATACACTTGGTTTCTAACCTCTAAAACTCAAATGCACACAGGGCCCAGGCAGGTGGCACACAAATGAGTGGGGCAGTCCCCATGGTCCTAAGGCGCCACCTTATGGCAACTACACTGTCAGGTACCACAGTTTTAAATCTGGGTAAAAAATTCAAATTTAATATACAAGCAAACAAAACCCCACTTTGTTTGTGGTCCAAACAAAAATGTTTGAGGCCCGAGTTCATGTCCTCTGCTGTAAGGCGTAACAATGCGACTGAGGCCCTGAGGTTATGCCACATCCTGTTATGCCCAGTGCCCCACAGTGACCTCTAATTAGCATGTTTTGTATTAGATTACAAATAGCGTAAATGTACATAATCCAAAAAATACTGACTACTCAGTACTGACTACTTTAGTTGCCACAAACTCCAAGAAAACTGAATGGCTGTACTGGAGCCTCCAAGTATCTACATAATCTGACCCCAGCCTCATGCTCAGACATCTCTTCCTACTATATTTTGGTCACACCAGTCTCCTTTTTCTCACACACGCCAAGTTCATTGCTGCCTCAGAGTCTTTGTACATGCTGCCCCCTCCGCCCCCAGATCGTCAAATGGCTAGCTCCTACGCATCGTTCTGGTCTCACCTCAAGTGTCATCACTATGGATGACTACCCTACCTAATATTCCCTCAGGACTTCCCATCATCCCCATTTAATTTTCTGCATAACATTCGTTCTCTAAAATTAGCTTGCTCATTTACACACTTGTTTTCTAGTAGGTAAGCTTCGTGGGAAAAAAATTCTTTTCGTCAGGTGTCATGTGCACATAAAATAGTGCCTGGCACATGGTAGGCACGTAATAAAAAATGTTTGAACAAATGAATTAATGAATGGCTGGAATCTTGCAGCCAATGCTACCATAAACTGTCAAACCTTTCACCATACTCTATTTCAGAGAAGTTTCATCATCATCATCATCATCATCATCATCATCATCAGATGACAAATCTAAGAGCTACATTTCATTGATATTTCAATTTATTACACTGTAAGAAATTCAAGTGAAAGAAAAATATCCAAATAACAACAACTATCAAAAAAAAACTTACGTAGAAAATATCATGTGTCTCAGCTTGGCTGTTATTGACTTCTACTTCATAAGATAAGCATCTGCTATAAAAATTCTGTGGATTCTTCCACTGCACGTATAAGTCACCATTTTGGAAGGAGAGATTTTTAATATGTGGAGGATCAGGTTTCACTGATAGAAATAGAAGAATACAAATTAGCTTCCAGAGTTTATTTTGATGAGATACACATATGGGTAGAGACAACGAAGGTCACAAAGTAAATCAAAATAGGGCTGATGCTTTTAATGGCCTTATATGATCAGACATACAGTTCTAGAATTTCTGATTAGCCACGATTAATATAGGGAGCTTATTTTAAACTGCCTAGTAAATGTATCTACGGAACATCTTTGGGGTGTCTGCCAGATGACACGAACTCTGATCTGCACCTGGTTAGGACATGGCTGGGGTATAATCAGGACATCTAGCTGCAACAAGGAGGGTAAAGAAAAGAAGTGCTTAGGTCCAGATATGCCTCTACGTGATGGATACCGAGGAACATCAGGTACAAGCGGTTTCCCCAGGTGACACTCACTTATGCCAATCAAAGACCACAATTAAAACATTAGCATAGTTTTCCATGGGACAACTAAGCCTGCACGCTGCGACTACAGAGCCCACGTGCTCTGGAGCCCGAGTGTCACAACAAATGAGCCCACGTGCCGCAACTAAGACCCAACACAGCCAATAAATAAATAAATATTAAAAATAAAAAAACAGCATAATTTTGTCATATGCTACAACATGGATGAAACTTGAGGACATTACGCTAAATGAAATAAGTCCATCACAAAAGGACCAATACTGTATGATTCCAGTCATATGAGGTACCTAAAGTAGTCAGTCATAGAAACAGAAAGTAGGAAGGTGATTACCAGGGGCTGGGGGAGGGAGGAGGGGGATGGGGGAGGGGGAATTAGTGTTTCATGGACATGGAGTTTCAGTATAACAAGATGAGAAAGTTCTAGAGATCTGTTGCACAACAATGTGAATATACTCAACACTACTGAACTGTACACCTGAAAATGGTTAAGATGGTATATTTAATGTTATATAATTATAACCACAATTTAAAAGAAAGTAAAAAAAAAATTAGCCTAATCAATTTAGTTTTTCAGGAGTCAACTATGCTTAAGACCGAGCAACAAAAGAGAATGGATAATTAACATAAAACAACTTGACAACGTCATCTTCTAGCTGAGAAGGATCTCCCTTTATTTTATTTTTTTAATTAATTAATTAATTTATTTATTTATCTTTGGCTGCATTGGGTCTTCCTTGCTGTGCGTGGGCTTTCTCTAGTTGCGGTGAGCGGGGGCTACTCTTCGTTGCGGTGCGCGGGCTTCTCATTGCGGTGGCTTCTCTTGTTGCAGAGCACAGGCTCTAGGCGTGCGGGCTTCAGTAGTTGTGGCACGCGGGCTCAGTAGTTGTGGCTTGTGGGCTCTAGAGCGCAGTCTCGGTAGTTGTGGCTCACGGGTTTAGTTGCCCCGCGGCATGTGGGATCTTCCCGGACCAGGGCTCGAACCCGTGTCCCCTGCATTGGCAGGCGGATTCTTAACCACTGCGCCACCAGGGAAGCCCAGGATCTCCCTTTATATCACCACTAATCTCTAGGAAGAAGAGCAGCAAAATGAGCTTTAAAAGGTCCAACGAGGACAATCTGCCAAGCCGGGGGGCGGCGGGGGGGGGCAGAGAAGGGCTTTGCTTCAGATGATCCTATTTGGCAAGTTTCCGCACACCCCCCGCATCCCAACCCCCTGCCCCGGCCTACAAACTAAGCTGCCCTGCGTGCACTACTAGAATTCATTTCCATGGCTGTCTGAAGCGGCGGTAAACAGTGTTCTACTCACAGACTTGGAAACCTCTGTCAATTCATGATTATTTGCCTATAAATTTTCTGTGTACCACTTAGCCAGAATCTGAGCTCTCTGTTGGGATATCACAACAAATAAATAAACATGATGCTTATACTACTCTGCTATAGAGATTTACAAAATGCTTTTATACAGCTCACATCATTTGGACCTTACAACAATCCTCTGAGGTCAAGAGGAACTGTGTACCCCCTTTTACAGATGAGGAAGCACTTAGAGTGTATATGCCTTGTCCAAAGTGAAGAAGCTAGGACCTTAAGCAGGTCTCTTAAGTTTTTAAGTTGAGGACTCTTTCTAGTGGGCTGAAACTCGGCTGCACTGGTTGTCCTGATTGATCAGTGCCTGGGTCACCCAGAATGTTAGACAGTTTGAATATCACCCCTGATCACTCCGCCTCCAGTCTAAGCTTTTTTTAACTAAGAGGCAGATTATCCAGGAACTATATTAAGTCACATTTATTCTGCAGCATCATCCTCTGGAGTGTAAGTAAAAGAGAACAGATCTTGAGTCAGAGAGCCCAGGTTCTAACCTCGGTTCTGCAACTGACTACTTGCTCTAAGGCTCAGTGTACTCATAAGTAAACAAGGATAAAGCATGTGGCATGTGTGCTCAATAAATATGAGAATTTCCAAGCTTGCTTCTTTAAAAAGGAGCAAAGAAATATATACATAAATATAGTCCCTTTTTTTCTGGGAAGATCTTCAAACCAAAAATCATCATTTTTTATTATTTCTATTGATGTTCAAAAAAAAAAACACTTTTATCCACACTGTCTTAGAGGACTTCTAAAACGTACCATGAGAAGTTAAAGGCACTATATTGAAGGATGGTCTGATTTTTCCTGCATTGTCCTTGACCATTACTTGGACACTGTGTTGTTCAAAACTGGAATCCTTCACCTTAGTCAGAGCAAAGGAACAACCAATGTGTTGACCTTCTCTATAGATGTCTTCACACTGAAGAATTTTTCCTAGGCTGCTGTGCCTGCAAGATAAAATAAGACAACCTTCTGCATTATTTTTAACCAGATATTCAAGAAACAAAGGTAGAAGTTTATTTGTTTGGTTGTTTTTAAATGACTGAAGATGTCCATGAAAAGCCATATTTGCAAACTGGCAGGGTAGCATTTTTTTAAAGCGCTATTTTATAATGTGGCTCCATTTCATACTCTAGGAAGAAGTGAATGTTCCTTTTTCATGAATTGGTACTTTCAATAGTTATAGAAACTAGAAGGGTCCTGACTCTTTTTCCTCTTCTGTGTGGGAGATGGTATGAGGCCAGGATGAGGAATTTTATGCTCCCTGAAAATGCCTCATCTGCTCAATCCCATGGTTCTCCTCTGGTCCCTCTGCCTGCTCCTTCCTTGTTTTCTTGGCTTGCTCCTCTCCTTTCTCCTATTCTCAGAGGATTCACATCTGGTCCTCAGCCCGCTTATATCCCTCTCTATTTCTTACTCCCTCATCCACTCAGCCGTTTATCACTTCCACCCCTTGACTAGAATTTCTGCACTGAGGATTCCTAATCCTGACTTCTCGCCTTGGAGCTAGTCCCAGATTTCTAACTGCTCCACTTGAGTGTTCCACTCACCTCAAATTCAACAGCCAAAACAGATGCCCCCTCTTCCCTGCCAAACTGCCTTTTCTTCTAACTGTCCCAGTTTCCATCAGTCAGAACTCAGTTTCTCTGGGCTCCTCGATTAGAGCCTTTGAAATCACCTCTCCTCACTTTCCCTGTATTCTATCACCAAATTTTGTTACTTCTTCCTTTGCAAAGCTTCTGGGATTCTCTCCTATGATAGTCCCCTCACCCTGTTTCATGTCCTAATCACTTGAGGCTTCATGGCTTCTCCAGACTGACCTCTCTGACTTTATTAGTGTCCTCCAACCAGTGCCAGATCAATGTTCCAGAACACAATAGCTTTCTCAGTGTCTTACTCCACTGTGTGGCTCTAAATGCTGGTATCTTCTTTACCATTTCAAAAAACCTCTACATATACCTTTCCCCAATGATCATCTAGCACAGCGCAGGCAGACAATGTGCTCATTACACTTTTTTGTCTAGGCTATCAAAGGACTCTGTTTTATAGTAACTGGCAGAAGACACAGAGTCAAGCCTTACATTATCAGTCACAAGGGGAGGAGTGCAAAGGTTCTGCAGAAAAGGAAGACAATTTAGAAAATGAACTAAGAGTAAAGAGTCCCAAACCCTTCACCTGTTTACTTCAGAATCATCTGTGCTCATTTTAAAATTTCAGATGCCTCAAACCCTCTCCCAGAGAACACTACTTAGAAGGTTTTGTCCAGGGCCTAGGAATAAGCATTTTGACAGCAATTCTCCAGGGGATTGTGCTGCAAAATCCAGTCTTATAAAACTCAGATCTTTCCCATAAATACAGTCAATTGATCTTTGACAAAGGAGCAAAGGCAAGACATTGGAGCAAAGATAGTCTCTTCAACAAATGGTGCTGGAACAACTGGACATCCACATGCAAAAAAAATGAATCTAGTCACAGACCTTACACTATTCACAAAACTAAACTCACAATGGATCACAGACCTAAATGTAAAATGCAAAACTATAAACCTCCTAGGAGATAACACAGGAGAAAAGCTAGACAACCTTGGGTATGGTGATGACTTTTTAGATATAACATCAAAGGCATGATCTTTAAAAGAAATAATTGATAAGCTGAATTCCATTAAAATTAAAACTTCTGCAAAAGATAATACCAAGTGAATAAGGAAACAAGGCACACACTGGGAGAAGATATTTGCAAAAGACACATCTGATAAAGGACTGTTATCCAAAATATACAAAGAACTCTTAAAACTCAACAATAAAACAAACAACCCAACTAAAAAACGGGCCAAAGATCTTCACAGACACTCCACCAAAGAAGATATATGGATGGCAAATAAGCATATGAAAAGATGTTCCACATCATATGTCATCAGAGAAATGCAAATTAAAGCAACAAGATACCACTACACACCAATTAGAATGCCCATAATCCAGAACACCAACAACACCAAATGCTGACGAGGATGTGGAGCAGCAGGAACTCTCATTCACTGCTGGTGGGAATACAAAATGGTACAGCCACTTTGGAAGGCAGTTTGGCAGTTTCTTACAAAACTAAACATATTCTTACCATATGATCAGCAATCGTGCTCTTTGGTATTTACCTAAAGGAGTTGAAAATTTATGTGCACATGAAAACCTGCATATAGATGTTTAAAGCAGCTTTATTCATCATTGCCAAAGCTTGGAAGCAACCAAGATGTCCTTCAGTAGGCAAATGGATAAATAAAGTGTGGTATATCCAGACAACAAAATATTATTTAGCCTTAAAAAGAAATGAGTTATCAAGCTCTGAAAAGACATAGAGGAACCTTAAATGCATATTACTAAGTGAAAGAAGCCAATCTGAAAATGCTACATACTGTATGATTCCAACTATACAACATCCTGGAAAAAGTGAAACCATGGAGAATAAAAAAATCAGTGGTTGCCAGGGGTTGGGGTAGGGGAGAGATGAATTGGTGGAACACAGAAGATTTTTAGGGCAATGAAAATACTCTGTATGATATTATAATGATGGATATATGTCATACATTTGTCCAAACCCATGAATGTAGAACACCAAGAGTGAGCCCTAATGTAAACTATGGACTTTGGGTGATTATGATGTATCGATGTAGCTTCATCAATTGTAACAAATGTACTATTGGTGGGGAATGTCGATAACAGGGGAGGCTATTAATTGTGGGGGCAGTGGGTATATGGAAAATCTCTGTACCTTCCTCTCACTTTTGTTGTAAACCTAGAGCTGTTCTAAATAATGTCGTTTTTGAAAAAGAAAACAAAAATTCAGATCTAATGTATTTAGTTCTTCAAAAGCTGTGCAAAGAAATGCTTCAATATAGAAAGTGACCTTGTCCCTTAAGAGATAGTACATAAGATTTTTCTTGTGGTTGTAGGCCCCTGTGGTTCATGAATGAAACAGTTTTTTAAAAGCTTAGTTACAGCCATGACTAGTTTTTAGATCAGACAGGTATGAAATGTTTTCCACCCACAGCCAAAAATAAAAAACTGAAGAAACTTATGATACTATTTTTACATAACTGAAGAAAACTATGTAGAAAGTAAAATTTTTTTCAATAATGAAAGGAACTCCTCTAATGGGTAACCTTTGAGATTCCTTTTCCATTTTTGTACCCTGAATATTTCATATATGCTCATGGACCCCAGATATGAAATTTAAAAAAAAATTTTGTTGCTCTTTAGAAAAAAAATAGCGAAAGGAAAAATATCGGTTTTGAATGGACAACTTTCGAAATTTTGTGAAAGATTAGATGATAACCTAAGATAGGAGGCATTCAAGTGCTTCCTGTTAAAAATCAAACACTGGAATCCACAGAATCATACTGTAGACATAAGGAGGAAATGGACAAATTAAAGACTATTTCCCCACTCTGAAGATGATTAATATGGTAAGAAATTCCCGAAAATTCATTGGCATGGCTAGTCTGTAGCTATTAAGGTCAGGCTCCCTTCAGTGCCAGACTATCCCTGCAGGACTGCAAGTCATTGCCCCGGGGCTTCAAAATGACTCCGCCTTTTCTGACTGGTGATTAGGGAAACAGTCTCCGGCAGTTTGTTTGACAAGATTTAAACTGGTACCTAAACCAATTCTGAGTGCTTGATTATGAATGAGCCACGTGTCTTTCTTTTGTTGTTTTGATTGGAAAGGATCTCTCTAGGGGAGAGCAGGGAGGAAGAGGTATGGGCTAGGCGCTAATTATGCGAGGTTGGGCAAGAGGCCAGCTATGTGTACTGGCTACATCTGCAAGGGAGTGGGGATGAATAATAAAAAACAATATAGCCACCATGTATTGCGTGCTTACTCTATAAATGTTAGCAGTTAGGCACAACTCCCAACACTCTTCATATAACAGCCCTCACATCCTTAAGAAGTAGCACTATTATTACTACCCCCATTTTACAGATTACAAAACTGAGGCTCAGAGAGAAGTGACTTGCCCCAAATCAAACTGCTAGTAAGAAAGAGAGCCAGGATTTGAACCCGGGCAGTGTGGCTCCAGAAACAAATAAGCTGCGGGGTAGTAAGGGCAAAAGATACAGAATTTATACCAGTACTGTCCAACAACGTTTTCTGGGATTATGGAAACGTCTGAGATCCGTGCTGTCTGATACAGGAGCCACTAGCCATATGTGAAATTAGCTACTAAGACTGAGCAACTGAAGTTTTAATACGATTTAATTTTAATTAATTTAAATTAAAACATAAACAGTCATGTGTGACTAGTGGCCCTTGTATTGGCCAGCACAGGTCTATGTTACAGTAAGAGTCCATCCACGCTGATGACCAACTCTGGGAACATGTATGACAAGAAGTGGTATTACTGATGCCTGCCCCCCCCACCCCAGGTGCCAGCGAACCCCCACTCTCTGAGGATGGCTTCTTGCGCCACCTCCCATGGTTGTAGATTATCCCCTGCACCAAGGCATGAACTAAGGGCTGAAAGCCAGCCCGAGCACCATCTGCTGTCAGCTTTGGCAAGACGCTGCATCAGCCCAGAACGCTTCAGCCCAGAGGAAGAAGAATGCCTTTCTACTTGGTCGGGCCAGTTTTTTGTAATTTATTCATCAAGAGGGGATACTGGAGAGAAAGCTTCAAGAAGGCGGAGGAGTAAGCCGTGGAGATCACCTTCCTCCCCACAAATACATCAGAAGTACATCTACATGTGGAACAACTCCTACAGAACACCTACTGAACGCTGGCAGAAGACCTCAGACTTCCCAAAAGGCAAGAAACTCCCCACGTACCTGGGTAGGGCAAAAGAAAAAAGAGAGACAAAAGAATAGGGATGGGACCTGCACCTCTGGGAGGGAGCTGTGAAGGAGGAAAGGTTTCCACACACTAGGAAGCCCCTTCACTGGCGGAGATGGCGGGTAGGCAGGGGGGAAGCTTCGGAGCCATGGAGGAGAGCGCAGCAACAGGGGTGCGGAGGGCAAAGCAGAGAGATTCCCGCACAGAGGATCGGTGCCGACCAGCACTCACCAGGCCGAGAGGCTTGTCTGCTCACCCGCCAGGGCGGGCGGGGGCTGGGAACTGAGGCTCGGGCTTTGGAGGTCAGACCACAGGGAGAGGACTGGGGTTGGCAGCGTGAATACAGCCTGAAGGGGGCTAGTGCACCACAGCTAGCCGGGAGGGAGTCTGTGAAAAAGTCTGGAACTGCCTAAGAGGCAAGAGACCATTGTTTTGGGGTGCGCGAGGAGAGGGGATTCAGAGCACCGCCTAAATGAGCTCCAGAGACAGCGCGAGCCGCAGCTATCAGCGCGGACCCCAGAGATGGGCATGAGATGCTAAGGCTGCTGCTGCAGACACCAAGAAGCCTGTGTGCAAGCCCAGGTCACTATCCACACCTCCCCTCCCGGGAGCCTGTGCAGCCCGCCACTGCCAGGGTCCCGTGATCCAGGGACAACTTCCCTGTGAGATCACGTGGCATACCCCAGGCTGGTGCAACGTCACGCCGGCCTCTGCCGCTGCAGGCACGCCCCGCATCCGTACCCCTCCCTCTCCCCGGCCTGAGTGAGCCAGAGCCCCCGAATCAGCTGCTCCTTTAGCCCCATCCTGTGTGAACGAAGAACAGATGCCCTCAGGCGACCTACATGCAGAGGCGGGTCCAAATCCAAAGCTGAACCCCAGGAGCTGTGCGGACAAAGAAGAGAAAGGGAAATCTCTCCCAGCAGCCTCAGGAGCAGTGGATTAAATCTCCACAATCAACTTGATGCACCCTGCATCTGTGGAATACCTGAATAGACAGCAAATCATCCCAAAATTGAGGCGGTGGACTCTGGGAGCAACTGTAGACTAGGGGTTTGCTATCTGCATCTAATTTGTTTCAGGTTTTATGTTTATCTTACTTTAGTATTTAGAGCTTATTATCACTGGTAGATTTGTTTATTGATTTGGTTGCTCTCTTCCTTTTTTTTAACATATATATATATTTTTTTCCTTTTTCTCCTTTTGTGGGTGTCTGTGTGTATGCTTCTTTGTGTGATTTTTGTCTGTATAGCTTTGCTTTTACCATTTGTCCTGGGGTTCTGTCTGTCCATTTTTTTTTTTGTATAGTTTTTCACACTTGTTATCATTGGTGGATTTGTTTCTTGGTTTGGTTGCTCTCTTCTCTCTTTCTTTCTTCTTTTTATTACTTGTATATTTTTAATAATATATTTTAAATTTTTTATTTCAATAACTTTATTTTATTTTATTTTTCTTTCTTTCTTTTTCTCCCTTTTCTTCTGAGCCGTGTGGCTGACAGGGTCTTGGTGCTCCGGCCGGGTATCAGGCCTGTGCCTCTGAGGTGGGAGAGCCAAGTTCAGGACATTGGTCCACCAGAAACTTCCCGGCCCCACGTTATATCAAATGGCAAAAGCTCTCCCAGAGACCTCCATCTCAACGCTAAGACCCAGCTCCACCCAACGACCAGCAAGCTACAGTGCTGGACACCCTATGCCAAACAACTAGCAAGACAGGAACACAGCCACACCCATTAGCACAGAGGCTGCCTAAAATCATAATAAGGTCACAGACATCCCAAAACACACCACCGGATGCGGTCCTGCTCTCACCAGAAAGACAAGATCCAGCCTCATCCACCAGAACCTAGGCACCAGTCCCCTCCACCAGGAAGCCTACACAACCCACTGAACCAACCTCACCCACTGCGGGCAGACACCAAAAACAACGGGAACTACGAACCTGCAGCCTGCGAAAAGGAGACCCCAAACACAGTAAGTTAAGCAAAATGAGAAGACAGAGAAATACACAACAGATGAAGGAGCAAGGTAAAAATCCACCAGACCAAACAAATGAAGAGGAAATAGGCAGTCTACCTGAAAAACAATTCAGAGTAATGATAGTAAAGATGATCCAAAATCTTGGAAATATAATAGAGAAAATACAAGAAACATTTAACAAGGACCTAGAAGAACTAAAGAACAAACAAACAATGATGAACAACACAATAAATGAAATTAAAAATTCTCTAGAAGGAATCAATAGCAGAATAACTGAGGCAGAAGAACAGATAGGTGACCTGGAAGACAAAATAGTGGAAATAACTACCTCAGAGCAGAATAAAGAAAAAAGAATGAAAAGAATTGAGGACAGTCTCAGAGACTTCTGGGACAACATTAAACACACCAACATTCGAATTATAAGGGTCCCAGAAGAACAAGAGAAAAAAAAAAGGGACTGAGACAATATTTGAAGAGATTATAGTTGAAAACTTCCCTAATATGGGAAAGGAAATAGTTAATCAAGTCCAGGAAGCACAGAGAGTCCCATACAGGATAAATCCAAGGAGAAACACGCCAAGACACATATTAATCAAACTATCAAAAATTAAATACAAAGAAAAAATATTAAAAGCAGCAAAGGAAAAACAACGAATAACATACAAGGGAATCCCCATAAGGTTAACAGCTGATCTTTCAGGAGAAACTGTGCAAGCCAGAAGGGAGTGGCAGGACATATTTAAAATGATGAAAGAGAAAAACTTACAACCAAGATTACTCTCCCCAGCAAGGATATCATTCAGATTCGATGGAGAAATTAAAACCTTTACAGACAAGCAAAAGCTAAGAGAATTCAGCACCAACAAACCAGCTTTACAACAAATGCTAAAGGAACTTCTCTAGGCAGGAAACACAAGAGAAGGAAAAAACCTACAATAACAAACCCAAAACATTTAAGAAAACGGTAATAGGAACACACATATCGATAACTACCTTAAATTTAAATGGATTAAATGATCCAACCAAAAGACACAGACTGCCTGAATGGATACAAAAACAAGACCTGTACATATGCTGTCTACAGGAGACCCACTTCAGACCTAGGGACATATACAGACTGAAAGTGAGGGGATGGAAAAAGATATTCCATGCAAATGGAAATCAAAAGAAAGTTGGAGTAGCAATTCTCACATCAGAGAAAATAGACTTTATTTTCACCACTGAGTATGACAAATACAACTATAAGAGACAAAGAAGGACATTACAGAATGATCAAGAGATCAATCCAAGAAGAACATATAACAATTGTAAATATTTATGCACCCAACATAGGAGCATCTCAATACATAAGGCAAATGCTAACAGACATAAAAGGGGAAATCTACAGTAACACAATCAGAGTAGGGGACTTTAACCCCCCACTTTCACCAATGGACAGATCATCCAAAATGAAAATAAATAAGGAAACACAAGCTTTAAATGATACATTAAACAAGATGGACCTAATTGATATTTATAGGACATTCCATCCAAAAACAACAGAATACACTTTCTTCTCAAGTGCTCATGGAACATTCTCCAGGATAGATCATATCTTGGGTGACAAATCAAGCCTTGGTAAATTTAAGACAACTGAAGTTGTATCAAGTATCTTTTCTGACCATAATGCTATGAGACTAGATATCAATTACAGGAAAAAAAAAATCTGTGAAAAATACAAACACATGAATGCTAAACAATACACTACTAAAAAACCAAGAGATCACTGAAGAAATCAAAGAGGGAATCAAAAAATACCTAGAAACAAATGACAATGAAAACACGACGACCCAAAACCTATGGGATACAGCAAAAGCAGTTCTAAGAGGGACGTTTATAACAATACAATCCTACCTCAAGAAACAAGAAATATCTCAAATGAACAACCTAACGTTAGACCTAAAGCAATTAGAGAAAGCAGAACAAAAAAAACCCCAAGTTAGCAGAAGGAAAGAAACCATAAATATCAGATCAGAAATAAATGAAAAAGAAATGAAGGAAACGATAGCAAAGATCAATAAAACTAAAAGCTGGTTCTTTGAGAAGATAAACAAAATTGATAAACCATTAGCCAGACTCATCAAGAAAAAAGGGAGAAGACTCAAATCAATAGAATTAGAAATGAAAAAGGAGAAGTAACAACTGACACTGCAGAAATACAAAGGGTTCATGAGAGATTACTGCAAGCAACTCTATGCCAATAAAATGCACAACCTGGAAGAAATGGACAAATTCTTAGAAAAGCACAACCTTCTGAGAGTGAACCAGGAAGAAATAGAAAATATAAACAGACCAATCACACTCACTGAAATTGAACCTGTGATTAAAAATCTTCCAACAAACAAAAGCCCAGGACCAGATGGCTTCACAAGCGAATTCTAACAAGCATTTAGAGAAGACCTAACACCTATCCTTCTCAAACTCTTCCTAAATATAGCAGAGGGAGGAACACTCCCAAACTCATTCTACAAGGCCACCATTACCCTGATACCAAAACCAGACAAAGACGTCACAAAGAAAGAAAACTACAGGCCAATATCACTGATGAACATAGATGCAAAAATCCTCAACAAAATACTAGCAAACAGAATCCAACAGCACATTAAAAGGATCATACACCATGATCAAGTGGGGTTTATCCCAGGAATGCAAGGATTCTTCAATATATGCAAATCAATCAACGTGATACACCATATTAACAAACTGAAGGAGAAAAACCATATGATCATCTCAATAGATGCAGAAAAAGCTTTTGACAAAATTCAACACCCATTTATGATAAAAACTCTCCAGAAAGTAGGCACAGAGGGAACTTACCTCAACATAATAAAGGCCATATATGACAAACCTACAGGCAACATCATACTCAATGCTGAAAAATTGAAACCATTTCCACTAAGATCAGGAACAAGACAAGATTGCCCACTCTCACCACTATTATTCAACATAGTTTTGGAAGTTTTAGTCACAGCAACCAGAGAAGAAAAAAAAATAAAAGGAATCCAAATCAGAAAAGAAGAAGTAAAAGTGTCACTGTTTGCAGATGACATGATACTATACATAGAGAATCCCAAAGATGCTACCAGAAAACTACTAAAGCTAATCAATGAATTTGGTAAAGTAGCAGGATATAAAATTAATGCACAGAAATCTCTTGCATTCCTATACACTAATGATGAAAAATCTGAAAGAGAAATTATGGAAACACTCTCATTTACCATGGCAACAAGAAGAATAAAATACCTAGGACTAAACCTACCTAAGGAGACAAAAGACCTGTATGCAGAAAAGTATAAGACACTGATGAAAGAAATTAAAGATGATACAAACAGATTCAGAGATATACCATGTTCTTGGATTAGAAGAATCAACACTGTGAAAATGACTATACTGCCCAAAGCAATGTACAGATTCAATGCAACCCCTATCAAACTACCAATGGCATTTTTCACAGAACTAGAACAAAAAATTTTACAATTTGTATGGAAACACAAAAGACCCCAAATAGCCAAAGCAATCTTGAGGGAGAAAGACGGAGCTGGAGGAATCAGGCTCCCTGACTTCAGACTATACTACAAAGCTACAGTCATCAAGATAGTATGGTACTGGCACAAAAACAGAAATAATAGATCAATGGAACAGGATAGAAAGCCCAGAGATAAATGCACACACATAGGGTCACCTTATCTTGGATAAAGGAGGCAAGCATATACAGTGGAGAAAAGACAGCCTCTTCAATAAGTGGTGCTGGGAAAACTGGACAGCTACATGTAAAAGAATGAAATTAGAACACTCCCTAACACCATACACAAAAAATAAACTCAAAATGGATTAAAGACCTAAATGTAAGGCCAGACACTATAAAACTCTTAGAGGAAAACACAGGCAGAACACTGTATGACCTAAATCACAGCAAGATCCTTTTTGACCCACCTCCTAGAGAAATGGAAATAAAAACAAAAATAAACAAATGGGACCTAATGAAGCTTAAAAGCTTTTGCACAGCAAAGGAAACCATAAACAAGATGAAAAGACAACCTTCAGAATGGGAGAAAATATTTGCAAATGAAGTAACTGACAAAGGATTAATCTCCAAAATTTCCAAGCAACTCATGCAGCTCAATATCAAAAAAACAAACAACCCAATCCAAAAATGGGCAGAAGACCTAAATAGACATTTCTCCAAAGAAAATATAGATTGCCAACAAACACATGAAAGAATGCTCAACATCACTAATCATTAGAGAAATGCAAATCAAAACCACAATGAGGTATCACCTCACACCAGTCAGAATGGCCATCATCAAAAAGTCTACAGAAAATAAATGCTGGAGAGCGTGTGGAGAAAAGGGAACCCTCTTGCACTGTTGGTGGGAATGTAAATTGATACAGCCACTATGGAGAACAGTATGGAGGTTCCTCAAAAAACGAAAAATAGAACTAATATATGACCCAGCAATCCCACTACTGGGCATATACCCTGAGAAAACCATAATTCAAGAAGAGTCATGTACCACAATGTTCATTGCAGCTCTATTTACAATAGCCAGGACATGGAAGCAACTTAAGTGTCCATCAACAGATGAATGGATAAAGAAGATGTGGCACATATATACAATGGAATATTACTCAGCCATAAAAATAAACGAAATTGAGTTATTTGTAATGAGGTGGATGGACCTAGAGACTGTCATACAGAGTGAGGTAAGCAGAAAGAGAAAAACAAATACTGTATGCTAACACATATATATGGAATCTTCAAAAAAAAAAAAAGGTTCTGAAGAACCTAGGGGCAAGACAGGAATAAAGATGCAGATGTAGAGAATGGACTTGAGAACACGGGGAGGGGGAAGAGTAAGCTGGGACGAAGTGAGAGAGTGGCATGGACTTATATACACTACCAAATGTAAAATAGATAGCTAGTGGGAAGCAGCCACATAGCACAGGGAGATCAGCTCGGTGCTCTGTGACGACCTAGAGGGGTGGGATAGGGAGGGTGGGAGGGAGACACAAGAGGGAGGAGATATGGGGATATATGTATACATATAGCTGATTCATTTTGTTATAAAGCAGAAACTAACACACCATTGTAAAGCAATTATACTCCAATAAAGATGTAAAAAAAAAAAAAAGCCTATAGTAACAGCTTTCTCCAGACTTCACCACAACATAATCAGGGCCAGGCTACTCCTTTTAAGGTTTAGTTCTCAGTCCCTTTCACTAGCAGTTCTTTCGGGAGGCAGATGTGCTGAATCCTCCTCTGTTTTTATTCATGAACTATAATGCTCTTGAGTTGTTTATCCCTCCCTTCTAAGTCCTCACCCCAGTCCTGAATGTTGTCTAACTTTGGATCCTACCAAACATTCAAAACCTATTTATGGAACACCTACCATGTATCAGGCACAGGGGGAAACAAGACACAGCCCTTGCTCTCAAGGGAGATGGCAGTCTGGGGAGGGTGACCACTAAGTAAACAGGAAATGCAACACAATGTGCTGAGTATTATGACACAGGAAGGTGCAGGGTACCGTGGTACATGATGACTGGGCACATATCTAGGCTTGAGAGGTCAAGGAAGGCTTTCTGGAAGGGAAGTGATGTCTGAGCTAAGAAGGACAAATAAGGGGCATCCAGGTGCAAGGGCAAGGCTTGAGCTGTGAGGGAACGCAGAGTGCTTCCGCTATTCTGGCTGAACGTTCGGTTTGGCTGCCACTCTTCTGTTTGAGTGTTTGAAGAGCGACTTTGAGGAACTGGAAGAAGTTCAGTGTGGGCTGGGAGGTAGGTGCAAGAGGGGTGGGGGTACATGGGGGAGACGAGACTGACGCTACAGAGATGGGCAGGAGCTGGAGCACAAAAGGCTTTGTTGGTCACACTGGTGAGTTTGGACTTTATCCTGCAGCCACCAGGGAGCCACTGAAGGGCTTTAAGTAAAGGAGAAACAACAGGTACCATAAGCGGGCAAGTGAAACTGCAAAACCTCAAGTGAGAATGATCTGTCCTGAGGGGTGGGGGGGACTGAACTGCACAATCTCAGTCTGGCTTCGCCTCCAGTGCTTCTCAATTTGGCCGGGAGCACCTCTGGGGACAGGGGAGGAGAGTGAATGCTAACCCCCTGGCAACTTGGGAGGTTTTTGTTAAAAAATTCATGTGATATTTTTATACTATAAGCATACTTTTTTTGTACAGAGTGTTCATTCTTGAATAAAGTAAGTTCAATGTTGGCTTGTAGATAATAAAGTATTTGATTTTGATTCAATAAATGTTTCTCAATCCTGAAAAGAAAAATTCATGTGGTTGTTTTGCATTCTATTGCATGATATAGCCATGAGTGTTTTCATATACCAAAAATACTTTACAGCAAGTCATCAGGCAAAATGGACATTCCAGGACAAGGCCATGTTTATCCTATAGCTTCAGAAGTCTTGGACGAGGCCTTCCACCCCCCACTCTCTCAGAAACAGTCTGAAGGAGCGATAAACAGGGGGACAAGGGCACGTGCAGGGCAGACTGCCAACACTAGATCTCCTGCTTCCCCACATGGAATCACACAGACTAAATGCCTGCCGTCCTCAGACCACTCTTGCCCGGTGCCACCTCCAGCCTCGGAGACTCCTCCCCATCCAGGCAGTCCACCCCCTTCATCAAAGCCTTTCAGCTTCACTCCGCCACCACCCCAAGCTCCACTGTCCCACCCCAAGCTCCACCGTCACTTCTGGAAGCCTCCATCATGCACTCTTATTTCTATATAGGCAATTGTGCCCAGTGCTGTCTCCTCCACATTTGAAGCTTTAGGAGTGAAGAGACATGTTTCTTATCTCTGCTGCCCATTCAGTGCTTTACCCACAATGTGTGCTAAAGTTTTACTGAATTGAATTGATTAGCCTGGTCCTTTCTTCCTTGTTCTGTTGTTAATAATTCTAGGCTCTAGAGAGGGCAGACAGCAGAAGCAAGAAGAACTACAATCCTGCAGCCTGTGGAACAAAAACCACATTCACAGAAAGATAGACAAGATGAAAAGGCAGAGGGCTATGTACCAGATGAAGGAACAAGACAAAACCCCAGAAAAACAACTAAATGAAGTGGAGATAGGCAACCTTCCAGAAAAAGAATTCAGAATAATGATAGTGAAGATGATCCAGGACCTCGGAAAAAGAATAGAGGCAAAGATCGAGAAGATGCAAGAAATGTTTAATAAAGACCTAGAAGAACTAAAGAACAAACAAATAGAGATGAACAATACAATAACTGAAATGAAAACTACACTAGAAGGAATCAAGAGCAGAATAACTGAGGCAGAAGAACGGATAAGTGACCTGGAAGACAGAATGGTGGAACTCACTGCTGCGGAACAGAATAAAGAAAAAAGAATGAAAAGAAATGAAGACAGCCTAAGAGACCTCTGGAACAACATTAAACACAACAACATTTGTATTATAGGGGTCCCAGAAGGAGAAGAGAGAGAGAAAGGACCAGAGAAAATATTTGAAGAGATTAGAGTCGAAAACTTCCCTAACATGGGAAAGGAAATAGCCACCCAAGTCCAGGAAGCGCAGACAGTCCCATACAGGATAAACCCAAGGAGAAACACGCCAAGACACATACTAATCAACTTGGTAAAAATTAAAGACAAAGAAAAATTATTGAAAGCAGCAAGGGAAAAATGACAAATAACATACAAGGGAACTCCCATAAGGTTAACAGCTGATTTCTCAACAGAAACTCTACAAGCCAGAAGGGAGTGGCATGATATACTTAAAGTGATGAAAGGGAAGAACCTACAACCAAGATTACTCTACCCAGCAAGGATCTCATTCAGATTTGATGGAGAAATCAAAAGCTTTACAGACAAGCAAAAGCAAAAAGAATTCAGCACCAACAAACCAGCTCTACAACAAATGCTAAAGGAACTTCTCTAGGCAGGAGACACAAGACAAGAAAAGGACCTACAATAACAAACCCAAAACAATTAAGAAAATGGTCAGAGGAACATACATATCGATAATTACCTTAAACGTGAATGGATTAAATGCTCCAACCAAAAGACACAGGCTTGCTGAATGGATACAAAAACAAGACCCATATGTATGCTGTCTACAAGACACCCACTTCAGACCTAGGGACACATACAGACTGAAAGTGAGGGGATGGAAAAAGATATTCCATGCAAATGGAAATCAAAAGAAAGCTGGACTAGCAATACTCATATCAGATATAATAGACTTTAAAATAAAGAATGTTCCAAGAGACAAGGAAGGACACTACATAATGATCAAGGGATCAATCCAAGAAAAAGATATAACAATTATAAATATATATGCACCCAACATAGGAGCACCTCAACACATAAGGCAACTGCTAACAGCTATAAAAGAGGGAATCGACAGTAACACAGAAATAGTGGGGGACTTTAACACCTCACTTACACCAATGGACAGATCATCCAAAATGAAAATAAAAAAAGAAACAGAAGCTTTAAATGACACAATAGACCAGATAGATTTAATTGATATTTATAGGACATGCCATCCAAAAACAGCAGATTACACTTTCTTCTCAAGTGCGCATGGAACATTCTCCAGGATAGATCACATCTTGGGTCACAAATCAAGCCTCAGTAAACTTAAGAAACTTGAAATCATATCAAGCATCTTTTCTGATCACAACGCTCTGAGATAAGAAATGAATTACAGGGAAAAAAACGTAAAAGAAACAAACACATGGAAGTTAAACAATACGTTACTAAATAACCAAGAGATCACTGAAGAAATCAAAGAGGAAATTAAAAAATACCTGGAGACAAATGACAATGAAAACACGACAATCCAAAACCTATGGGATGCAGCAAAAGCAGTTCTAAGAGGGAAATTTATAGCTATACAAGCCTACCTCAAGAAACAAGAAAAATCTCAAATAAACAATCTAACCTTACACCTAAAGGAACTAGAGAAAGAAGAACAAACAAACCCCAGAGTTAGCAGAAGGAAAGAAATCATCAAGATCAGAGCAGAAATAAATGAAATAGAAACAAAGAAAACAATAGCAAAGATCAATAAAACTAAAAGCTGGTGCTTTGAGAGGATAAACAAAATTGATAAACCATTAGCCAGACTCATCAAGAAAAAGAGGGAGAGGACTCAAATCAATAAAATGAGAAATGAAGAAGGGTAAGTTACAACAGACACCGCAGAAATACAAAGCATCCTAAGAGACTACTACAAGCAACTCTATGCCAATAAAATGGAAGAAATGGACAAATTCTTAGAAAGGTATAACCTTTCAAGACTGAACCAGGAAGAAATAGAAAATATGAACAGACCAATCACAAGTAATGAAATTGAAACTGTGATTAAAACTCTTCCAACAAACAAAAGTCCAGGACCGGATGGCTTCACAGGTGAATTCTATCAAACATTTAGAGAAGAGCTAACACCCATCCTTCTCAAACTTTTCCAAAATATTGCAGAGGGAAGAACACTCCCAAACTCCTTCTATGAGGCCACCATCACCCTGATACCAAAACCAGAAAAAGATACTACAAAAAAAGAAAATTACAGACCAATATCACTGATGAATATAGACGCAAAAATCCTCAACAAAATACTAGCAAACAGAATCCAACAACACATTAAAAGGATCATACACCACGATCAAGTGGGATTTATCCCAGGGATGCAAGGATTCTTAAATATACGCAAATCAATCAATGTGATGCATCATATTAACAAATTGAGGAATAAAAACCATATGATCATCTCAATAGATACAGAAAAAGCTTTTGACAAAATTCAACACCCATTTATGATAAAAACTCTACAGAAAGTGGGCATAGAGGGAACCTACCTCAACATAATAAAGGCCATATACGACAAACCCACAGCAAACATCATTCTCAATGGTGAAAAACTGAAAGCATTTCCTCTAAGATCAGGAACAAGACAAGGTTGTCCACTCTCACCACTATTATTCAACATAGTTTTGGAAGTCCTAGCCACGGCAATCAGAGAAGAAAAAGAAATAAAAGGAATACAAAGTGGAAAAGAAGAAGCAAAACTGTCACTGTTTGCAGATGACATGATACTATACATAGAGAATCCTAAAGATGCCACCAGAAAACTACTAGAGCTAATCAATGAATTTGGTAAAGTTGCAGGATACAAAATTAATGCACAGAAATCTCTTGCATTCCTATACACTAATGATGAAACATCTGAAAGAGAAATTAAGGAAACACTCCCATTTACCATTGCAACAAAAAGAATAAAATACCTAGGAATAAACCTACCTAGGGAGACAAAAGACCTGTATGCAGAAAACTATAAGACACTGATGAAAGAAATTAAAGATGATACCAACAGATGGAGAGATATACCATGCTCTTGGATTGGAAGAATCAATACTGTGAAAATGACTATACTACCCAAAGCAATGTACAGATTCAATGCAATCCCTATCAAATTACCAATGGCATTTTTTACAGAACTAGAACAAAAAAATCTTAAAATTTGTATGGAGACACAAAAGACCCCGAATAGCCAAAGCAGTCTTGAGGGAAAAGAACGGAGCTGGAGGAATCAGACTCCCTGACTTCAGATTATACTATAAAGCTACAGTAATCAAGACAATATGGTACTGGCACAAAAACAGAAACACACATCAATGGAACGGGATAGAAAGCCCAGAGATAAACCCACGCACCTATGGTCAACTAATCTATGACAAAGGAGGCAAGGATATACATGGAGAAAAACAGTCTCTTCAATAAGTGGTGCTGGGAAAACTGGACAGCTACATGTAAAAGAATGAAATTAGAACACTCCCTAACACCATACACAAAAATAAACTCAAAATGGATTAGGAACCTAAATGTAAGACCAGACACTATAAAACTCTTAGAAGAAAACATAGGAAGAACACTCTTTGACATAAATCACAGCAAGATGTTTTTCGATTCACCTCCTAGAGTAATGGAAATAAAAACAAATATAAACAAATGGGACCTAATGAAACTTCAAAGCTTTTGCACAGCAAAGGAAACCATAAACAAGACGAAAAGACAACCCTCAGAATGGGAGAAAATATTTGCAAACGAATCAACGGACAAAGGATTAATCTCCAAAATATATAAATAGCTCATGCAGCTCAATATTAAAAAAACAAACAACCCAAGCCAAAAATGGGCAGAAGACCTAAATAGACATTTCTCCAAAGAAGACATACTGCTGGCCAAGAAGCACATGAAAATATGCTCAACATCACTAATTATTAGAGAAATGCAAATCAAAACTACAATTAGGTATCACCTCACACCGGTTAGAATGGGCATCATCAGAAAATCTACAAACAACAAATGCTGGAGAGGGTGTAGAGAAAAGGGAACCCTCTTGCACTGTTGGTGGGAATGTAAATTGATACAGCCACTATGGAGAACAGTATGGAGGTTCCTTAAAAAACTAGAAATAGAACTACCATATGACCCAGTAATCCCACTACTGGGCATATACCCAGAGAAAACCATAATTCAAAAAGACACATGCACCCCAATGTTCATTGCAGCACTCTTTACAATAGCCAGGTCATGGAAGCAACCTAAATGCCCATCGACAGACGAATGGATAAAGAAGGTGTGGTACATATATACAATGGAATATTACTCAGCCCTAAAAATGAATGAAATTGGGTCATTTGTTGAGACATGGATGGATCTAGAGACTGTCATACAGAGTGAAGTAAGCCAGAAAAAGAAAAACAAATATTGTATATTAACGCATATATGTGGAACCTAGAAAAATGGTACAGATGAACCGGTTTGCAGGGCAGAAATAGAGACACAGATGTAGGGAGCAAACGTATGGACACCAAGGGGGGAAAGCGGCAGGGGGTGGGGAGTGGTGGTGTGATGAATTGGGCGATTGGGATTGACATGTATACACTAATATGTATAAAATCGATGACTAATAAGAACTTGCTGTTTAAAAAAACAAAATAAAATTCAAAAATTAAAAAAAAATAATTCTAGTCTCTAAAGAAAGGAAATGTTGAAAGATTAATTTAGAAAAGAAAGAAAATTTTAACAAATTTTGTAGATATAGTCACAAACATGAAATGTAAGTTATTTTGTGGGGAACTGAACTACTTTTGAACCCTGGGAATGATTTAAGTTTCCTTTTGAGAGGTAGATACCAATCACTCAGACATTGTTGATGGGAATGTAAAACGAACGGTACAGCCACTCTAGAAAATAGTTTGGCAGGTTTTTTTATAAAACTAGATATGCAATTACCATATGATCCAGCAATTACACTCTAAGGCATTTATTCCAGGGAACTGAAAAGTGATGTTCACATAAAAACCTGAATATGAATATTTATAGTAGTTTTATTCATACTTGCAAAAAATTGGAAACACTCGAGATATCCTTCAGTGAATAAAAGGTTAAACAAACCAATACATCCATATCATGGAACACTACTCAGCAAGAAAAGGGAATGAACTATTGATACACACAACAGCTTGGATGGATCTCCAGGGTATTATGCAGAGGCTAAAAAAGATAAAGTCAGCCTGAGACAGTTATATGCTGTATGATTCCATTCCAGTTACATTCTTTTTTTTTTTAAATTTATTTTTGGCTGTGTTGGGTCTTCGTTTCTGTGCGAGGGCTTTCTCTAGTTGCGGCAAGCGGGGGCCACTCTTCATCGTGGTGCGCGGGCCTCTCACTATCGTGGCCTCTCTTGTTGCGGAGCACAGGCTCCAGATGCGCAGGCTCAGTAGTTGTGGCTCACGGGCCTAGTTGCTCCATGGCATGTGGGATCTTCCCAGACCAGGGCTCGAACCCGTGTCCCCTGCATTAGCAGGCAGATTCTCAACCACTGCGCCACCAGGGAAGCCCTCCAGTTACATTCTTGAAATGACAGAGGTTAGAGACTTGGGGGAGAGGAGTATGGGGAGAGGGTGTGCAGGAGGGAAGTGGGTGTAGCTATAAAAGGACAACTCAAGGGATCCTTGTGGTAATGGAGCTATTCTGTATCTATGCATATGATAAAACTGCATAGACCTGCACACACACACACACACACACACACCCAAATAACTGGACGGAACACCGGTGAAATTTGAATAAGGTCAGTGGACTGTACCAATGTCAATTTTCTGGTTTTGATATTGCACTCTGGTTATAAGAGATGTTACCATTGGAAGAAACTGGGTGAAGGGTAGATGAGATCTCTTTGTATATATTTTTGCAATCTAATTTTGCGGATCTATAATTTTTTTAACATTTTTGTTGGAGTAGAATTGCTTTACAGTGGTGTGTTAGTTCTGCTTTACAACAAAGTGAATCAGCTATATGTATACATATATCCCCATATCCCCTCCCTCTTGCGTCTCCCTCCCACCCTCCCTATCTCACCCCTCTAAGTGGTCACAAAGCACCGAGCTGATCTCCCTGTACTATGCGACTGCTTCCCACTAGCTAGCTATTTTACATCTGGTAGTGTATATATGTCCATATACACACTACCACTCTCTCACTTTGTCCCAGCTTACCCCTCCCCCTCCCCGTGTCCTCAAGTCCATTCTCTAGTAGGTCTGCGTCTTTATTCCCGTCTTGCCCCTAGGTTCTTCATGACCATTTTTTTTTTTAGATTCCATATATATGTGTTAGCATACAATGGAATATTACTGAGCCATAAAAAGAAACGAAACTGAGCTACTTGTAGTGAGGTGGATGGACCTAAGATCTGTCATACAGAGTGAAGTAAGTCAGAAAGAGAAAAACAAATACCGTATGCTAACACATATATATATGGAATCTATAATTATTTTTTAAGAGTTTGTTTTTTTTTTAAATGAGACACCAAAAGCAGATGGCATTTTCCAATGAAGCAATGTGTAGAAAAGAATAGGCTGTTCCGTTTTGGGGTTTGTTTTAACTAGGTTAGGTGCAAAGGTTCCCAACGCGATCACAGTCAGTCCCTCTCCAGTAAGTCTCCCGTGCGTACTCACCAATAGTAGAGAGTGTAGTTAGTGTCAGGATTTGTATTCCTTCCAGGCAGCCAAGCGCACTTCATGTAGCTCAGGTTATACCAAATGCATTGTAGCTCAGTAACAGCGGACTCAGGATCGCCTGGAATATGCAGCCAAGAGTTTAGGACCCTTGTCTCCTTGCCCTGCGAGCTGCCCAGTCACTCTAGGGGCTGGGGGATGGCAAGCGTGTTTCCGGCTGCTTCTCCGGAAAGCTAATCCCTAACCTCTCACCCCATTTGACCCAGAAGGCACCCAGGTGGAAGAAAACCCAAATCTAATTTGTTCACAACTTTCTCTCTTTACTATCACTGAGGGACCCTAACTCCTGTATTCCTAACTGGAGAGAGAGTCTGAAGGTCAAATAATATTTCAGTCATAGGAAATGACTATGGAATTTCCCAAATGAATGTGAAAATATAAACAACCATTATATCTACCTGTCTTTTAAAAAAAACAAGTGTTCTGAGTTATAATTTACCTTGTCTTTTGAGCAATACTGACACACCTTGTTTTAAAAATTAAACAAACCTTCCTCCTGAGGCAATTTGGGGAAAGGTAAGCAAAACGTAACTCTTAGTAGTTGTCTATTGGGGGTTATGGCCTTAGGAGCCCTAAAATCTTGATGATCTGAAATCTCTACCTTTATAAAGCCTTTTAAGTTAAGACTTCACGTCTCTAAGTTAAATGCCTATGTTTAAAATTCAAACCTGTTATCCCTCGTGCTCCTTAAAGGCGTACTGTGCTGAGCCATCACCACCCACCTTTTCGTCATAATACAATTTAGTTTCTTTCAGATTATTAAACTCCTCAAGAAACGAGTATAGGGGAGGTAACTTGCTGTAAACCATGCTCCCAGCCTCCTATCAGTACTGAATTTTATAACTTTACAAATATTACTTCATATACTTTTGATCCGTGCATACAGATAGAGAATGGTCTAGAAAACAAGTCATGTAGTGCTAAGGTTTGGAGGTAGGAGATGGGACCTTGCCCAACCAAAGGGCAACATGGTATGAATAGATAATATGTATCTAGCTTTTACTGTCTGCCAGGCACTGTTCTCAGCACCTCATATGTGCTGATTGATGTAATCCTTTCAACATTCCTGGGAGGTAGGTACTATCATCATCCCTTTTTACAGGTGAGGAAACTGAAGAGAGAAGGGGCTAAGTGATCTGCCTAAGGTCACACAACTAGAAGCTGGCAGAGCTGAGATTTAAACTTGGACATCTGGGCTCTGGTAGCCCTGCTCTTCCTGAGTATATGCTTCTCCCTGCATGTAACATAAGAGCCAGAAGGACACTGGGTGATGGGTGGGAAGGGAGCTGGGGGAGAATGATCAACCTGACTACTTGACAGCTTTTTCTAGGGCTAGTCTTGAGTCAGAGCTGGGCCAGCATGCCCACTTTCCTCTGTTAACATCTTTCCCCAAATATATCCTATATATCAATCTAATCTCTCTATATAATGAGTAAGACACTATCAATATTTTCGTTTGTTTAAGGCACTGGCCTGGGACCTGAAGATCTACAGCAACTCACTCAGTTCCCTTCTTCCTCACAAAACAGATCAGGGTAATAATACACGCCTTGCTCATTTCACCGAATAAGCTTGAGAAGCTCAATTTAGGGGAGAGGCGTATGTGTGTGTGTGCGTGTGTGTGTGTGTGTGTGTGTGTGTGTGTGTGTGTGTGTGTGTGTGTGTGTGTGTGTGTGTGTGTGTGTGTGTGTCACTTTCCAAATTATTAAGTGCTCTATAACTATCAGGCATTGTTATTCAAGTTGTCTGTGAGCACCTCGAAGGCAGAGATGTCCTGACAGTTATTGGTGTGTTCTCAGCATCTAGTACCAGTGCCTGACACTTATTAGACTCAACAAATGTTTGAAAATTAAATGAATTAATGAACACTGAACATAAGCATATGGGTAATTTGGATTTATTCTCTAAATGCCAAGAGACAGTGCTTTTAGCTGTTACCTTCAGGGGGCGAGATGCACTTTTCCACCAAAATGCTAGGCTTCTCACTTTCGTTGGTGCTACACTGGGACCCCACTTGCAGACAAATCCTCTCATTCAGGGGCACTTCTTTTGAACGATAAGTTTCTGGAGCAATTTTCTAGGACAAGGAAATTTAAAAAGGCATTGCAGTAGCAAACACACAGAAATACATTTGTGTAAAGAAAATGGAAAGTTATCAAATGGTATACAGTTCAGTGATTCTCAGCTTCCGGTGATTCTGTTCTCCCATCCCTGGGGGACATTTGTTAATGTCTAAGAACATTTTTAGTTGTCATAACTTGGGAGAGGGCTGCTACTGGCATATACTGGGTAGAGGCCAAGGATGCTGCCAAACATCCTATAATGCACAAGACAGCCTTCCCTCCCCCAACAACAAAAAATTATCCCGCATCAAATGTCCGTAGTGCCACCATTGAGAAACCGTGGTATAGATAAAAGACAGTTTCCCGCATTTTCAATGTATAAACATCATGACATTTACTACAAACCTACCATGCTAACACATCTGTCTAAGAGCAATTTCAAAGGAAACACAATAAGTTTATCAAAATTCAATTCCAAGTAGATGCAGTATAACATCAAGATCAAGGTAAAAAGGACTGCTTTAAGAATCTGGCAATCCTGGTCACCTCTGAGGAGAGGAAGTAAAGAAGGGGAGCCTGAGGGCTGAGGAGAGACTTTTCAGGAAACACCTTTCTGCACTGTTTGACAATTTTGACTATCTCACATACACATATGAATTATAAGGGTTGATATTATATGCACTGAGTATAGCACGCTCTTATTCTGAAAGGTAGATAAGCTTTGTGGAACCACAGAAAGCCAACTTATACACAGCTTACTGATAATAATCACAAGCCTGGTTACTATGATTTAGAATAATGAGATTAGAGGCTCTTGAGGAAATTAACATTTTCCAAGGTGACAGAGTTGGGATAATTAAGAACTGAGCTGCTTTTAATCAGAGCTCCAAGGAGCTTCCTGTTTTGCAATAGTTTCTGACTCAAGGTGGAGACAGCATTTCCTTTTATATACGTGCTGATAGCCATGAAGGGAAATTTTGTCAGAGTTACCGCTATCTACCACCCTAAGGGGTACTCTGCCATTTCACATGCCTGCTGCCAACTGAGCATGAGGGCAACTGTGAGAGACTCTCAAAACCAGGACACAAAGATGTCCTCTGAGAGGTAGCCAGCAAATCATCAATTAACGAACCATAGCAAAGACATGGGGAAGAAAACAACACTTTGTATAGACCGAACAGCTCTTAGGCCCAGGCAAGACAGCACTCTAAAAAAGGAGTTAGCTGGTCAGCCCTGGAAGAAGAGAAAAAGAAATGTCTGCAAACAAAATTCTGACAGGGAGAAAAGAGAGGGTGATTCAGCTCCATGGACATTGATTATTTTTGTCCCAGCAGCAAAGCCCTGCCTACCCTCAGTGGGGCCTCCAGCTATTCTGAGTCAAGTACATTTTCACAACAAACTCCTGATTCCTTGCCAAGAAACCTACTTATCATTTGGCTTTCCATATAGTTGCTGCCTACAGAAATGGAACATACCAATTGTGCCAAGAGAAGGCTCTCGAGAATGTTTCACCATTATAGCTCTCATGGCGAAGTAAGGAAACTGGCCCTTAATTGATGAATGTGTGCTGAGGAAACAAGGATTGTTGGTAATGGTGGCAGGAAAGCTCCGAATGCAAATTTCACCAACCACACAATTTTACTAAGCAAAAGTCCCATATACCCCTGAAGCAGCCACCCTGACCCAAGAATCCTTGATAATTCTTGTGTGGAAGCTGCATTTGCCCTCTGAGGACACCCGGGGGAAAATGTACGGTCAAATGCCATAAATTAGAATCATTATGGAAAAATTCCAGTTCTCTTATTATATTAGATATTGTTCCAGTGAGAGGGCTGAGGAGTTTTATTACACAAGTATTTTTAATAAATGGAATTTCCTAAAGTAAAAACATACTTTAGCACCTAAATCTGAGCCTTTTTTTAAAAAAAAAAACTTCATTTTCAAAGTTAATCAGTTATTGATTCAGACCCTTTATTAATTTATTTATTTTTGGCTGCGTTGGGTCTTCATTGCTGCACGCGGGCTTTCTCTAGTTGCGGCGAACGGGGGCTAGTCTTCGTTGCGGTGCATGGGCTTCTCATTGTGGTGGCTTCTCTTGTTGCAGAGCACAGGCTCTAGGCACGCGAGCTTCAGTAGTTGTGGCACGCGGGCTCAGTAGTTGTGGCTCACGGGGCTTAGTTGCTCCACGGCATGTAGGATCTTCCTGGACCAGGGCTTGAACCCGTGGCCCCTGCATTGGCAGGCGGACTCTTAACCACTGCGCCATCAGGGAAGCCCTAAACCTGAACCTTTTGTTTTCGGCATATGAATAAAAAAATAACTTAGAAAAGACATGGTAGGGGGAAAGATAAAATACTTTTAAAAAATCTCTTTCAAAGCTCAAGGCAAATAATATTAAATTGGCATGAATAAAGTAGGAACCCCAACTGTCAATGATCGCCAAGTCAAGTGCACCTCTCTGTATCAGACAAGAAACTAAATCCCTCCCAGAAGATCTTGATGAAGTATGTGTGATAGCTCCCACGTGACTTTCGGCCGTGGTGACTCATTCCACTGGTAGCTGCTGTTATGACATTATGCTCCACCTGTCAGAGAATCTGGGCTCCTTTGAAAATTTATCAAAAATCAAGGCCAGAGTCCTGAACCGATCCCTCCCCCTCAAGTCCAAAGTTCATTTGGCTAGATCGAAGCTTTCCCAATTGCTAATCCTTTCTCAGAAGGAAAGGGGAGTCAGCTTCAGCTTCAGTCTCTTTGGATGCCTAGACAGAACATCCGTTTAATTTATTCACCTAGTAAGATTTGCCTCTCTCTTGGTGATGAAAGAGATCTAAAATCTGATGCCAGATCCTTCTTCTAATTGCCAGATTAGACATTGCTAAAACAATGGTGAAGGGCAGCCACTTAAGCTAGTCTTGTATTGAATATTTTTTTAAAAAAAAATCATCTATGATTCCATATCTTAATGGTCCTCCAATCTGAAGATTGAAAATGACCTCAAGGATTTACCTCATTTAGCAATTTGGGACCGTCAGACGGTCATAAAAGCCCTGTAACATGTACAAACTATCATAATGCCACTGCTTCAACATGCTTCAAAGCATATATACACCCCGGTGTGGTCTGATGACATTAATGCTGTGTCCAAAGGACAGAAAGAGGGAAGGAAAACCACTCCTCCCATTGATTCTCAGTCTCAGGATTGTAAACTTCAAAAAGGTCCAGACAGGAAATCCCCCATCACTGACTGGAAAGAATAATCTGTGTTTATCACAACTGCTGCATTGGCAGCCTTCAAAGCTGTCAAATGTCTGGAATAAATGAGCAGGCCTTAGGCAGAGGCCACCCTTTATGGTCTCCATCTGGTCTCTTCAGGGGCAAAACGGAGGGACCAAGATTAAACGATAATATTAGGTTGAACCATATAATATGACCTATAAAGGCAACAATTTCATATGGTTGAATCTAACAACAGTAATAATAATAAAAGCTAACAATTACTGAACACTAACTCTGTGCCAGGTGTATCACAAACATTATCTCCTTTAACAAACACACACCATTCATATGAAGTAGGTACTTTTACTAGCCTTTCCCCCCAGCATTCTACAAACAAGGAAATGGAGGCTCAGGCTCAGATAGGTTAAATGACTTGCCTAAGGCCACAAAACTTGAAAGGGAAAGAGACAAAATTTCAAACCCAATTCTACCTGATTCCACTGCCTCCTAAAGTTACTTTCAAGTCTAAATTTCTGTAACTATACTGAGGAATTCGCCCCATTTCTAGACTAGCATATCAGCATGTCTACCTGACTGATCCTTGAGCGTGGTTGACGGGCTAATGAATAAGGACATGTTAGAAAGATGGTGACCTCTCCTGGGGGTTTCAGTTAGATACTTAGGTGACGCACCAAAGGGTCTTTCCTGGAATTTCTCAAGGCTGAACTACCAAAAGTTGCCACTAAGACTCCAACTGTCTAAGGCCCCTCCTTAGGAACAAGAGGAAGCCAACAGTGTGAAAAGGGAAACTGGCCTACCAGAGTTTCACAGGCTTCTGCATTTGGAGGACCTCTTTTAAAACACAAATATTTCTGACCAGCCTCAATTCCTTATCAATCAACACCTAAACTATAATTAACACCTCTGCAGGAAAGCAGGAAGGCAGATTAGCAAGTTTCCCTCTAGAGGAAGAGCCCATTCCATCCTCACTTCATTAAGTTTCCCATACATTATTTTTGGTGGACCAGCAAGCCAGAGACGTGAGTAGAGCCACACTTTACACACGAGGAAATGAAGGCTCAGAGAGGTTAAGGAATTTACCCCAGGCCACTGAGCTAGCTGAATGGTGCACTAACTAGTTCTCCAGACTCTTCCTGCCACCAAACTGCTTGAACATGGTGATTCCACAGTTCACTGAGCCAAAGTACTGTCATTAATAACAACTTCTCATTGGCCTTCTCAAAATCCGGGACAAATTCAACCCCAAACATCCTCCACCTCCCCCACCCACACACTGAAAGAAGATACAGTCATCCCTCTTACACCCGAGGGGCATTGGTTCCAGGACCCACCACGGACACCAAAATGCATGGATGCTCAAGTCTTTATTTAAAATGGCGTAGTGTCTGCATATGACCTAGGCACATCCTCTCCTATACTTTACATCATCTCTGAATTACTTATAATACCTAGTGCAACGTAAATGATATGTAAATAGTTGCCAGTACGAGGCATTCAAGTTTTGCTTTTTGGAATTTTCTGGAATTTTTTTCCCCTAATATTTTCCACCTGCAGTTGGCTGAATCCACAGATGCGGAACCCAAGGACTGTATAAAGATATAAAACAGTTCTGAACAGACGATATGATGCTTTGAGGAACCTGTCAATTAGCAGGGGCTACAAACCAATAAGGCTCAAAAGGAACTTCCATTGAATAAGACTATCATAAAGAATCCGAAATTATCCAAACTTGTTAACAAAAATTCACTTAAATCGGTCGCACATCCGACTGGAAAGGCTGAAAGTTTCTCTCATTTTTTCTCAAGCATCAGGGAACTGTCTGGTCAACCCCACCTGCCACTGACATCTTATTTTTTCATTTTCCATATGGCCATTTACTTTTGCATCACATAGTTCTTGCATATCTATCTGTGCATGTGATTAGTGAGATGGCAAATGTGAAAATTCCCTGAGAAATGGAAAGTGTTATATAAATACAAGGCTTCAGGCAGCAACACAGAAACCAATGTTAACATAATTAATTATTCACTGGGTGCCTACAGGAACCAACTTTAACATAATTAATTATTTATTGAGTGCCTAGTATTTCCTAAAAGAGTAATAATCTCAATTGTATTTGATTGGCAAATATTTTCTAATGTTCAATTTTGTCAACAGTTGTTTCCATAATTTTCCCAGTTAAAAAATTTGGACACAACTCAAAAATAAAAATCCCACTTTGAAGTAAGATTAGAATTTGGCTTAGTCTTAGCTCCAACTCACAGTGTTCACTTTACCTTATCAATGCAGTATGTTCCAGAAAACTTACCTTATCCTGTTTGTTGCCAAAATGACTAAAATACTTTAGACTACAATTTGGGCTGGCTCCCTCAGGAGGATTCCATGTCCATGTGACTGTGCAGAGGTTTTCAACAGACACGCTCAAATTCGTCACAGGTGGCTGAGTTTCTGTTCAAATCAAGCACAAGAAATACATTTATCCACAGCAGCCAGTGTTTTCAGTGGTTAATTTAATCCATTCCTCCAAGTCCTAGAGACCAAGAATCATAAAACTGAGTTATCAAGAGCTCACATTTATTGAGCCAGACAGCATTCTAAGTACTCTCCACATGTTAATCTCAATCCTCACAACCTTATGAGACAGGGACCCTCAGCCTCATGCAAAGATGAGGCGACTGAGGCACAGGGACATTGAGTCACTGGCCCCATATCCCAAGGCCAGTCAATGGCAGAGCTGAGACGCAAACCTAGAAAGTGTGGCTCCCAGGCCGCATTCTTAACCACTTGCTATAGTGTGAACACAGAGGAGAGTATATTCTTAAATGTCCAAGTTTCCGTCCGGTGGGTATTTGGGGCCCCCTACACTGCGTGCCCAGGCGCACTCAATACAGACAGTTCAAGCCCAGCAGTTCTGCGAGTGAGTTTAAGCAGCTCATCTTTAATCGTGCTTGCTAACGTGACCTGGCAATTGTTCTTGTAACTTTTCCAAAGAAGTACTGAGAAAGAGATCTAACAACCCTGTTGCTCCCCTGAGATCTGACACTAAACAGCTGGAACTGTAGCTTTGACAAATCTGAAGAGGGACGAAAAGAGGAGAAACTGTGAACCAGTGTCTTAAAAAATGTGTTTCATTTTGAGAAAACCCACCACTGTCTCCACCAAATATTTACTGGCTCTATTATCTTGGACCCAGCTTTAGGATCGGGGATAGGAGTTTTCATGCTTCTGCCAAATGCAAGGAAGTACATATAGAGGAGGGAAAGGAAACATCATTTCAAACTTTCCCGAGAACTTCTCCTGAGGCCAGGACTACCAAAATCGTCCCCCGGAAACTGGATGAGGGCTCCTCTGTCCTATCTTTGCAACTTTTCTGTAAGTCGAAATTTATTCCAAAATAAAGTTTATTAAACTAATTTTTTAAAAAAACCCCAAATTGTCTAAAGTGGCAAACTTAATCATTATTAGTTACTTAAGGACTACAGTTTTATTAATTTATCAATCAGTAGTTCTATTTTATACTCTATGCCAACACTTTGGAGTGCTCTGGGCCTCTTACATAATCTGCAGTATTTATGCCATTACCTTCCTCTTTAACTGAACAAAAAATACCATTTGTCCCAAAACATCAACCCCACAGGCACTACAGAGTTGGGGTTCCCCCCTAAGTCAGGTTTATACACAGCAGCCTGCACAGGCCCTGAACTCTCAATATTCATTCTGCCTTTCCTAACTCAACTACCATTAGCCTTTCTGAAAGGCAGACCAAAGGCCCAGCCGTGGGGAGGAGGAGCCCACAGCAGGCCAAGTCCTTGTGGAAGCAGCGAGTTCCTATTGCACTGCATTAAAACCCAGCCTGTGCCAGGAGCACCAATGGCTTAGGCGACAGTGATTTTAAGTTAGGATTTTAAGTGATTACAGGAGTGTATAGCTATTCCAGTTTGGCCTTTCGAACATCACGTCGATATTTTTGAAGACAAATCGTTTATCAGGTATAGAGTCTCTAATGAAAACTTTGTTCCTACTGAAGATTACAATTTACTTTAGGATTATCTCCCTTACTGTGCAGTTTCCAGAAACACACTGCAGCAAAAGTCCAGGATAGCTGGCTTAGCACTTCCTGACACTCTGCCTTCCCACAAACCTCCCACTCCCACACAAAAATTAAAGTCCTAACAATAAAAATATTACCTATTTATGGTTTGCTTAAATCATACCCCAATTTTCAAGGTAGTCTAAGACCTTTTTAAATCTATTTTTTAACCTCAGTATTTTAATAGAACAATAGCCGGCCCTATTTCCAATCTCTCAAACGGATTTCATTTTCCCCCATCTGTTCTGAAGTATCCCTTAGTCAGATCTTCTAACAGGTTTGCATTTTAGGCTACTTGTGGCTATCTGTCATCCTTTTTTTTCCCCCCTAATGGTTCCTTCCATTTCTCTTAAGATTTTTCTACTTCCTATACTTTAAAAAGCACACACACTCACAGAAACTTTTTTTTTAATTTTTACTTTTTTAACATCTTTCTTGGAGTAGAATTGCTTTACAGTGGTGTGTTAGTTTCTGCTGTATAACAAAGTGAATCAGCTATACATATACATATATCCCCATACCTCCTCCCTCTTGCGATACAATCTCCAAATGTGTAAATATATCTGAATGTACGTATGTGGGTATAATACATCCAGACACATGCATAAGTAAGTGGGGACTGTGCTTCTTGTAAAAGTCCGTAACAACTCCTCATCTGTAAGACACATCATTTCAGCGTAGTGTATTGATTAAGAGCACGGACTCCGGAGCCAGACTGCCTGAGCTCATATGCCAGCTCTGCTACTTACTAGCTGGCAAGTTACTTAACCTCTCTCTGCCTCAGTGTTTGCATCTATAACATGAGGATGATAATAGTAAACTAATGAAAAAGGGTTACTATGAGGATTAAATGAGTTAATACAGATAAAAAAGCTCAGAACAATGCCTGGCACAGAACAAGTGCTATGTAAATGTGTGCTGTCTGCTTTCTTTCTTTCTGAAGAGACGAAATAGGTCTAAACAGTTGCTTTGGTTTTCTATGGAATTGATATGTGTCCATGGCCTTAGAGACACAACAAGCTTCTCTGCCTGATAAGCTTTCCTTAGGCATCTAATTCTAACCATTTCTTAGGGGTTGATCACTGACCAGAAAGGGGAGCGGGAAGGAGAGAGGGACTCAAGTAGCTCCCTCAACTATACTTCAAACCTCAAGCGAGTCTGTGTGGTAATCTAGCACAAGATCCCATTCTAATTATGAATTAACATGATCAATGCTGTTTCTAATAATAAGGCATGTTACTTAACTAAAAGTTTTTGCTCTCTCTTGTTCAATCACAGGAGCTGGCAGAAGCATGCATATTGTGGGAAAAGTCAAGGAAATCACAAGAGTTATACACGAGTCATCCATCTCCTTCCTTTACATCTACTCAGTCATCAACCTCTTTCAGAGTTTTTTGCAACACTTTTTTTTAAATAAATTTATTTATTTATTTATTTATTTTTGGCTGCGTTGGGTCTTCATTGCTGCTCATGGGCTTTCTCTAGTTGCAGCGAGTGGGGGCTTCTCTTGTTGCGGAGCACAGGCTCTAGGCACACGGGCTTCAGTAGTTGTGGCACACGGGCTCAGTAGCTGTGGCTCGTGGGCTCTAGAGCGCAGGCTCAGTAGTTGTGGTGCATGGGCTTAGTTGCTCCACAGCATGTGGGATCTTCCCGGACCAGGGCTCGAACCCATGTCCCCTGGATTAGCAGGTGGATTCTTAACCACTGCGCCACCAGGGAAGCCCTGCAACACCTCTCTTAATCATCCCAGTCACACTAATGTGCTCTGCTGGGCCCCGTGAGCCAGGCAGACATACAGCAGTAAGGCAGCAGTAAGGCACGGGCCTGGACAGAAGGCGTGCACAACACGTCTTTCTCGTGGCCACCTCCAACCCTAGATCCCTTCGTAGCTTCGTACTCCAGTGATTCCCCACACTCAGTCAAGTCTCCCTGCTGGCTTCTCCTCTAGTGTCATTTCCCTCACGCTGCGCCCCACTCAGCTTCAAGGGCAAATGAAGCCCTTCTGCCTGGACTGATTTTGCCAATGCACCCTCCTGCCAAGCTGGGCTCCTCGCTGAGCACAAAAGGGCACCCTCACCCTTACTTCTGGGCCTCTGTAGCTGCTATTCCCCCCAACTGGGAATAACTGCTCCTCCACCTACTCAAATGTCACCCACCCTAAAAGTCTAGCTCAAATTTTAGCTCTTCCACGACACTCCCAGCCCTCAGTTTCCCCTCTTCTGAACGCCTACAGTACTTATTGTTTGGACTACACGGTCTGGCAATTATAAAGCAAGTCTCCAATGCATGATCATTCACTTCATACCAATGGCCTGTACATACTTGCATGGGCGCCAACCAGTCCTGCCCTGCTGCTCTGGGAGGGGCCCAGCTCCTCTCCCAGCCAAGGACTCCCTTCACTTCTGCAGAGAGAGGCACTGAATACAGTGGTTAGGGGCATGGCCTCTGGAACCAGGCTGCCAGGGTTGGAAGCCTAGCTCCTCCACTCTATCACCTACGAGAGCTCTGGGCCTTGCTGTGCCTCAGCTTCCTCACATACAAAACAGGACTAATAACAGCACCTACAGAGGGTATTGTGTAAAAATTAAATGAAATAGTTCAAGTGGAAAACTTAGAACGCTGCCCGGCAGAGTAAACACTATATAAATGCTAGTTGTTATTAAGACATGCCACAATGTGGGCTACCAATCTAAATAGACTAAACTAAGCTGGTAACCTAATCTTTCATAAACACTCAAAAGATTAGAGCTGGAAGAGCCCTTAAAACTTATGGAGTTCAACCTCCTATCACAGATGAGAAAGCTGCTGTACAAGGAAGGGGAAATGACAAGCCCTGAAGTCCCACACCTGGGAAATGTCAGACCACTAAAACTCAAGTCCCCTGACTGTTTTTCTTCTTTTTTATTTCACCATGCAATTCTATCAATATTTCCAATGGGAAAAAAGTTTTTCTATTTCTAAGTAACCAAGTTACTAATGAACTTCTGTGACAAAACTGATTAAGTTGGGGGTTGCCAGCATTACTAGAGGGCCAGCTGTTTGTTGTTCCAGGTGCGTGGGGGGAGGAAGTCTGTAGGAGGGAGGGGGTTAGAGTAGCACGGTGAAAATCAGGAGACTAAAGAGATGGGTGACCCCCTCCCTTCTCTGGACTGCAGCTGCCCCATATGATTATGGGAATCAGATTCCCCCAAGTGAACTGGGGGCAACGATTACGCAGTATACTCTAAGGTTCTAAGCCAACCTACAGAGCCTGGCTCAGTACTAAACAAGGCAGGCACTTGAATCATTGACTGTCAAACATCCCTCAAGTCTCTACTCAAATGCCACCTTTTCAGTGGAGGTCTTCCTACTCCACCCTATTTACAATGGCAAACCCCTTCCCTGCTTTGTTTTTCTCCATAGTACTTATCGCCATCTGACATACCTTATATTTTACTCCCCCCGGCCCCTTCCTCTGACTGCCAACAGCATATAAACTCCAAAGGGCAGGGACTTGACCTGTTTTGCTCACGGCTCCACTCTCTGCCCCTAGAACGCTGCCTGGCACAGAGGAGACTGTGCATACGTTTTGTTGACTAAATCAATAGAGGCCATCGAGGTTTCCTAATCAACATTTCAACCTGGGTTTCAAAGCACAACACACTGGTTGAAAATGCAATAAACAAATTGTGGGTGTTTGTGTCAATGTGACAATAAAACCTATCGAATTTGGAGCTACTATCGTCACCAAAAATGTCCAGAAGGCCACTCATGGCAAAAGCTGGCCGTGAGGAATTCATTAGCCCTCAACTTTTCACAGTAACTCTGGCTGATTAATTTAACTTGCCACACCAGGGTGAGGGGTATACGAGAACTCTCTATACTATCTTTGCAACTTTTCTGTCAATTGAAAATTATTCCAAAATGTAAAGGTTAATAAAGGAAAAGGAAAAAAAGGCATCCACGTGGATGCTGCTCCGGGATTCCCACTGGATTTCTTGGACGCCAGGGGTGGCCGCGACCCTCACGTCCTTTTCCTACAGGGACTAGGAGCTTTAGAGGTTCCCTTCGACTCCCACCCCCTCGCTGGACCGGCCGCGCAAGAAGCCCCGGCGCGTCCCACCTCGCCCGGACCTCGCTCGCCGTCCCCGCGGCCTCCCAGCCCCTCATCCCCTCCCGGGGGCACCGGCGACATTCCAGCTCCCGACCCCGCTGCCCTCCGATGCCACGGACTCGTTTCGGCCCTGGGCCCCGGCGCCAGGCTCCTCGCCGCTTCCCGACGGCCGAGGGAAGTGCGGCGACAAGTCGTCGTCCTCCGGCCCCGCCGCCGCCCCCGCCGCCCGGGATCCGGGAAAGCCCGGCCGCTCCGGTTCCCCCACCTCTAGCCGGGCGAGGGAGGCGGCGGCGGCCGCGGGGCGTCGTGGGGACGGCCCCCGGCGCCCACCCCCGCCGCGGCGGCCCCGGAGCGCCCCTGCTGGCCTCTCGGCCGCGACCCCCACCGCCCCGGGCCCCGGGGGCCGCACTCACCCGCGGGCGCGGCCACCCCGCCGCCGCCGGCGCAGAGCAGCAGCGCCCACAGCCCGCAAAGCCGCGCCGGCCGCTCCATGCAGTCCCTCGCTCGGAGCCCGGCCGGGCTGCAGCCGCGGCAGTCTCCGCCTCCTTCGCCCCCTCTCCCACTTCCCGGCTCCACCGCCCTGGAGGCCGGGGGCCGGCGCAGACCGGAAGGGCCGCCCAGCCCACAGGCCGCAGGTAACCCCAGGCGGCCAGCGAGGGCAGAGGGGCGGGGCGCGGCGCCCGCGACTCCTGCGGCGGCTTCCGCGGCGCGACACCTGGCCCCGCGGCAGCCGAGCCGCCACCGCGCCCCCGGAGTCCGATCCCGAGCCAGACAGAACTTCCCCGACCGTGTTGCGGCGCGGCCCCCGCGCCGCCCGGCCCGGTGCGGACTGTGCAGCCTGGCGGAGCCTCGGACAGGCCCCGGGCTGTGCCCTGCCGGGCACCGGGGCAGGGCGGGCTCGGGGAAGGAGCCTTGGCCTGGGAGTCTGGAGACGAAGCTTCCAGTCGTTGGCCTCTGAGCCCTTGTTTCCTAAATTCTGACTCGGGGGTTAGTAAACCCAGGCCTGACCTCACAGGGAGGACTTGGAAGACCAAGGAGGGGACTTGGCGGGAGTGTGCTTTGTCAACGGGACGAAAGGTATATTTGAAAGCTGGTGAGACATAATGTTGAGTCGAAGAAAAAAAAGAAAGAAAGAAAAATTATAAATATGAGGGACAGTGCCATACTATGTACTTCGATTTTTCAAAGCTCACCAAGAACTTTCTTCATCTTTCTTTTTGATAGATATATATTGAGAGACGGAAGGTGAGCGGGAAGGATGCGCATTGAATACGTTGAAAGTGGGTGGCTATGAGGATTAATGACGCTGAGGGTGGAGGAAAACGGGAACTCTTTAGTTTCCTGTGCCTGATGTAACAAATTACCACAAATTTAGTGACTTAAAACAACCCAGCTGTATTATATTAGAGTTCTGGAAGTCAGAAGTCTCACTGGGCTAAAATCTAGGTGTAGGCAGAGCTGCGTTCCTTCTGGAGGTTCTAAGGGAGAATCTATTTCCTTGCCTTTTCCAGCTTCTAGAGACTGCCTACATTCCTTGGCTGGTTCCTGTACCACTCAGACCTCTGCTTCCCTCGTCACATACTCTGACCTTCCTGCCTTCCTTTTACGTTTATAAAAACCCTTGTGATTTGATTGGACCTACCAGATATAGAGAAGGAACTAGTGGTTGGGGGGGCCATAAAGGGGTGGGGGAGTGGGAGGTACAAACTACTGGGTGTAGATAGGCTCTAAGGATGTATTCCACAACACGGGGAGTATAGCCAATATTCTGTAATAGCTGTAGACGGAGTGTAACCTTTTGAAATTGTGTACAAATTTTTTAAAAATTGGGGGGTGGGGGATTTCCCCGGGATTTCCCCGGTGGCCCGGTGGTAAAGAGTCCGCCTTCCAGTGCAGGGGACGCAAGTTCGATCCCTGGTCGGAGAACTAAGATCCCACATGCCCGCGGGGCAACTAAGCCTGCGCGCCACAACTACTGAGTTCAAGCACCTCAACTAGAGAGAAGCCCGCGTGCGCGGCGAAGATCCCGCATGCCGCAACTAAGACCTGATGCAGCCAAAAATAAATTTAAAAAAAAATTTTTTAAGGAAAAAAATAGATTTGGACCTACCAGATAATCCATGATAATCTCCCTATCTCAAAATCCTTGATTAATAACTAATAAGAACCTACTGTATAGCACAGGGAACTCTACTCAATACTCTGTAATGGCCTATATGGGAAAAGAATCTAAAAAAGAGTGGATATATGTATATGTATAACTGATTCACTTTGCTGTACACCTGAAACTAACAGAACATTGTAAATCAACTATACTCCAATAAAAATTAATTTTGAAAAATCCTTGATTTAATCACACCTGCAACGTCACTTGTGCCATATAAGGTAACAAACATATTCACAGTTGTCTGGGATTAGGTCATGTACACCACTGGGGGGGGGGGATTATTCTGGCACTATCCCCCCCAAAAAAGTGTCATGTCTGGATGGATGATGAGACCCACTAACTAGGGTGTATTTTGGTTGAATTAAGCCAATGGACACACCTGAAATCTTTTGCAAAAAATATAGCAATAAAATTGCAGATAATACACCTAGTCTAGACCCTACTCAAAGAGCCTGGGGATGTTTAACCTATCCGAAACAAAGGCCTCACTCTTGGAATTAAGGCCCTCAAGTTCAATAAATATTATTGTCCTTCTAGAAACTGCAGTAGACACTCATTAAAAGCAGGCCCTGCCAACAAAGTGCTGCAGCCAGTGTGAGGGGCGATCATAAGGCAAGAACAGGGAACTCAAAGAAGGGACAACCTATGGGAGGGCAGAGGCAGGAGAGGCTTCCAGAAGGCAGGCCTGCCCGTGCTGAATTTTGAGATATTGAGTCTTGCACTCCAAAGTTCAGAATGAATCCTTGCCTGTGTATATTACTGAACAAAATAATGTTTATGAAAACACTGTGTAAACTATCGAAACCAGCAGAACTGAGAGAGGTTACTATTATTTCTAAATCGCCCCACAAATAGGCTAGCCACTCTCTAACCTAAGACCTCCCCTTCCCCATCACCACACACATACACTTGTTGACATTTGCTATAAACATTATACAATAAGTTTATAATAATGTTTCCAAAATGATTATGTCATCTGCCTTTTAAGAAGTCTCCAGTTGGAACAGGAGCCCCTGGGAACTGGCTGAGTGCCATTATGGGCACCGCCTGGCATAGACTGAGCAAGTCCTTAATGAAATGAACAGTAATGGCTGCAAACAATTAGAAAAATAAGGGTCACGACTTGTCATTAACCTTCAGAAAAGGCCCTGAAAGTGTGCGCATTGTGAGGAAAAAAAACCAAGCGTGGTGGCATGGCTTCGACAGTCCTGGCCTGCTGTAATGGGTAAGACTCTTAGAGTCAGTTCCATTTCCTCTAGACCCTAAACGTCATGCGACATTTGAAAAAAGAATTTTTTTTGTAGGGCTAGGCGAGGGTTAGGAATGCTGTTTCTTCAGCATCAAACTTTTATTTGTAATCTCTGTGTACTTTTACTCAAAGAACATCTTGATTGAGTTAGGCCACTGCCCCCGCGTGCAAGAAGATGAAGACAAATACAAGGCTTTCCAGGAACTGCAATAAACAAAGAGCTCTCATTTTGGCTTAGTGTAATCAAAGTCCTGATGAGTCAACATCAAGTTTAGCTCTAACCTTTAATCCATTGAGCCCTGATGACTTGGGTGTGAGATTCCCAGTTGCAGTTCTTTTCGCTTTGGCTGGTCGTGGCTGGAGTTCTGGGCTGACTGGTGCATCCTGTTGGCTTTCTTGATCTTTACCCTTCTCACTAAGGCTTTCTTCTTTTCTGTAAATGGAGTTAGAAAGGGGCACAAACAAGAAAGTATCTGGGGGGAGAGAATGATGTCCCTCTTTCCAAAGTCAGATCTCCTTCCAGCCAGCTAGAGGACCCCTGCTGAGTTCATAAAGGACACAGACCCGGGCTTCCCTCATGGTGCAGTGGTTAAGAATCCGCCTGCCAATGCAGGGGACACGGGTTCAAGCCCTGGTCTGGGAAGATCCCACATGCCGCGGAGCAACTAAGCCCGTGAGCCACAACTACTGAGCCCTTGTGCCACAACTACTGAAGCCCGCATGCCTAGAGCCCGTGCTCTGCAACAAGAGAAGCCACCACAGTGAGAAGCCCGTGCACCGCAATGAAGAGCAGCCCCCGCTCGCCGCGACTAGAGAACGCCCGTGCACAGCAATGAAGACCCAATGCAGCCAAAAATAAATAAAATTTTTAAAAAAAAGGACACAGACCCCAGCACAGACCAAGGGCTTAGTCAAGAATTCTGGCTCCTTAAGCAAAAATCTCACAAAAGGTCTTCTACCTTTTACTAAGCGAAACCAGAACAGACCCTCAGCGCCACTGCAATGCAAAGAAAAAAGGGAAGTAGCAAACAGGGAATTGCCCTCCTGACACTAGAGCAATGGTTCCCAAACAGGGGCGATTTTGCCTCTGTGGTGGAAGCAACGTCTGGAGACACTTTTGGCGGTCACAACTTGAGGGATCTAGTGGGTAGAGGCCAAGGATGCTGTGAAACATCCAACAATGCACAGGGTGGTCCCCCAGAACAGACTTCCCCGGCACAAAATGACAATAATTGAGAAATTCTGAGCTAGCGTACTTTGTTATCTTTTGTACTTTATCCCTACCCAGCCACTGTCCTCATGCCCACCAAAAATCAGTGAGAGATTAATGCTAAAACTTATCCTTGACACCTCCCTTCCCTGTATCTAGTGTACATAGTCTGCCCACCCCACCAATAAGCCATGAGGTCACTTAGATGGGAGAACATTTCTCAGATCTACTCTTTGCCCCACCTCACCTCCACTGTTCTGTTCAGGTCCTTATCGTCTTGCCCTTATAGATCACAATGGTCTTCAAATCCACCCTCCAGGAGACAGACCTTCCCAATGTGAAAATCTGACCATTTCACTCCCAGCTTAAGCTTCTTCAGTGACACCCCCTCCCCTCAAATGCCACAAAAGGCAGTCCCAACTCCTTTGCCTGCAGGCTTGTTTCTTCGTGTCCGATTCCCCAAACTCTTTCCAGCTTTATGTCCAGCCAGGCTCCCCAAGTCACTGGGAGCTCTAGCCCTCCTAGCTGCTGGCCACCTTCAGGCTGAATGTCCCTTGCAGGCAATTTTGTTTGGTTCACATCATGTTTATATTTATTTAGATGTAGATGCCAGAAATGAAGAAGAAAAATAAACAGGCGATTTTGCATAACACCCCAGATCTTTAGCTTCTCTTAAGAAACCAGAAGTTCTGATAACACTGGGCCTGTGTTTCACTGTGCCAGCTGTCAGAGGGTGCTAAACAGGGCTGCCACCTCATCAAGAGGGCACGTGCCTCCTGTCTGCACAGGCCCTAAGCTCCCTGGCCTGGCCTACTTCCCTTACTTACTACTTGTTTGTCACCTCTGGTATATTCTCACTACAGACCTTTCCTCTTGCTGTTCTGTTGCCCAGAAAGCTTCTCCATTCTTCAAATGTCACTTATTTTTTTAGCTTCTTTAGCCCCCAAATGCAAAATACTTTACTCCCTCCTATATGTGTGCCCGTAGCACTCGACAAATTCCTGTACCATAGCAAATAAAACAGAGGTTTGTGTGCATGTCAGTTTCTGCCACTGGATTTACGTTCCTGGAGGCCGGAGACTCTGTCCAGGGTGACTCCAGGATTTCCACCTAGGAGGAGCTTAGGGCCAGCAATCTGATTGGAGGCCATGTGTACAGCATGCAAGCACACTGCTCTGACTTAGGTTATAAGTTTATTTGGGGAGACAACGTCTGGCACCACAGAGAACATGAAGATGAATGTGACGTGATCAGTCCGGATTTAATTGACTTAAAGGTTTTTGCTCTTCAGCAAGTGGTTTTCTTCTAGCAGTTTCACAGGGTGCACTCAAGGAAGTGCTGTTTGCACAAGAGGCCTGTGACAGGACTGTCTGGCCGTTCCTCACACAGGCCAAGCGCACTCCTGCCTCAGGGCCTTTGCCCTGCCTATTTCCGCTGCTACTTGCCCCACTCCCTCACTTCATTCAGATAGCTCATTGAGGCCTGCTCTGGCCGCCTCATCGAAAATTGCAAACCCCATCAACACTCCCTATCTCCCTTCCTGGGTCACTCTGTCTCTCTAACACTCGAATGTAAGCTTCAGGAGGGCAGGGAATTTTTTCTGATTTTTTTCCCCCAGCTGTATCCCCAGCACTCAGAACTGTATGTGACACATAGTACATACTCAATAAATACGTTTGAACGAATGAATAAGCTACACTTTGATAGGTGCTATGAGGGATACCAAGCAAGCAACCAACCAACCAACCAAAAAAGGCAACAGTTCTTGCTGTTGCCCTTGGGAAACTTCCAGCGTAAGTATGGAAAGGTATATAAAACAATTAGAGGAAATGGAACAAACAAACATAAATGGCAAAAATGCTCTTCTGTGGTACAGGTTTCAGAGAAAGGCGAGACAGACCAGTATGGTTGGAATTGCTTTTGAAGGCTTCTTGGAGTAGATGGGAGTTGAACTAGACCTTGAAGGATGACCAGAACTTAGGGAAACGGGTTGGGGGAAAGGGAGGGAGGGAGAGGGAGGGGGAGGTAGGGACAGAGAGCGCATAAGCAAACAGCAGTCAGCTTGAGGCTAGATCTCAGAAGTAATAAGGAGCCTTTTACCAGCAAGGTGGTGGCATACATAATAAAAGTGGTGTTTAGGAGATCTGGTTGTCTAAGAGGAATCATCAAGACTTCCTTAATTCTTGCCCAGAGGGAAGAAGGCTAGGGAAAGACTATTTGAGGCTTGGCAGTCATGGACAGGGTCAGCCTCTAGGCAAACTGTGGGCTCCACCATCAGACCCCTGGGGCTGTGAGGCCAATTCTTCCCTGGGCCAAACAACTTGGGGCGCTGTGTTGCAAAGAGCATACTCCTGGGGCCTGGCACCCCTACTCTCTCTCTCTCTCCCCTTGAGAGCATTCAATATCCCTTTCAGGGACTCCGTGGCCTCACTCCCTTCAGACCGCAAACACTCCCTCTACGGAGCTGGCCCCGTTCTGCTTTCCGACACTTCAGAGGAAGGGCCTCTGTGCCTCGTCGGGAATCCGGGGCTCCTCCTTTGGCCTCAGGTTGGGGTGCTGTCATTGGGGCCACTACCCCAGCGTCTCAGCCAGGATTCAAGGAACCTTCTCACTGTACCCTCTCCACCCTGGATGTAAGACCCTATTTAGGTCCTGGGCCCTTCCCTGGCCCAGGCAGGACCAATCTTTGCACACTGCCAAGCGCAGCCTTCAACAGTCCCATCTGTGCTAGTGCCTCACCACTCAGGACGCTTCAGTTTAAAGATTCAAATGCATCACTTGCATGTTAGCTGCCTGCATCTTTTTGTCCTGAAAAGTCTCCATTGTTTGTCTTGAATGTGTAGGGTAGTTACTATTTACATTTGAACAGAGAACCCTCCGGTCCCTCTTGCCTCAATCTACGGTGCCTGGTGCCTCCGCTATGGAATCAATGCTCGAATTTGCACATCCCCAGAGGTCACTTTGCCTATCTGGCTGTTGCACAGTTCCCTCTGAGGGATTGAGGCCTCACTTTTCACTTGGAAAACACCAGGCTTGGGGGAGGGCGGGGGAGCAGCAAAACCCATTTCGATTTAGTTCCTGAACTATGCCATATCGCCCACAGCCCTTCACCTGGATTGCCCTTTCTGACTGGGCTGCTTAGAGCAGGATGACTGCAGCACGACCACGACCACGTAGTGGGTAGCATTCCTGGAGCTGGGCCATGGCTGTGTGCATTCTGGGCCATCCTCCCCACTTCTCAGCCACGGAGGCAAAGGCCGGAACTTCACTTCTCTGCATCCTCACTTCCCAGGATGGTACCAAGCCTTGCGGATTTGATGAGGTTTGCTTTATGATACAATGTATAGTTCATTTTTGTAAGTGTTTCATGAGTGTTTGAGGAACAATTCTCCAATTATTGGGCCAAATGTTCTACATGTGTCCATTATATCAAGTTTGTGGATTGTGTTGGTCAAATCCATGTACTTGCTGAGTTTTTTTTTTTTTTTTTTCCTGTCGGACCTATCAGTTACTGAGACGTGTTAAAATCTCCCACCATCATACTATGATGGTGGATCTGTCAAGTTCTCCTTATAATTCTGTTGATTTTTGCTTTATATATATGTATTTTTGAGGCTATTTCATCAGATGCATGCAAATCTAGAACTGTTATAGCTTCACAGTAAACCAAGTCATTAATCATTATGAAGTAACTTTCATTAATCTATGAGTGCTTTTGGCCTCAGGGTCTATTTGACTAATATTAGTATAACTTCATAAGCTTTCTTGTGGTCAGTAGTATGTGCCTGGTACGTTTTCCCCGCATCCTTACTTTCCTGTCCCTGCTATTGTGTTTTAGATGTGCTCTTGGAAACAACATACAGTGCAAATTTGTTTCTTTTCTATCGATAGGCAATCATTGTCTTTTTTTTTTTAAATAGATCTTTATTGGAGTATAATTGCTTCACAATACTGTGTTAGTTTCTGTTGCACAACAAAGCAAATCAGCCATATGCATACACATGTCCCCATATCCCCTCCCTCTTGAGCCTCCCTCCCACCCTCCCTATCCCACCCCTCTAGGTGGTCACAAAGCAACGAGCTGATCTCCCTGTGCTATGCTGCTGCTTCCCACCAGCCAGCTGCTTTATATTCGGTAGTGTATATATGTCGATGCTACTCTCACTTGGCCCCAGCTTTGCCCTCCCACCCCATGTCCTCAAGTCCATTCTCTATGTCTACCTCTTTATTCCTGCCTTGCAACTAGGTTCATCAGTACCATTTTTTTTTTTAGATTCCATATACATGCATTAGCATACGGTATTTGTTTTTCTCTTTCTGACTTACTTCACTCTGTATGACAGACTCTAGGTCCATCCACCTCCCTACAAATAACTCAATTTCGTTTCTTTTTATGGCTGACTAATATTCCATTGTATATATGTGCCACATCTTCTTTATCCATTCATCTGTCGATGGACACTTAGGTCACTTCCATGTCCTGGCTATTGTAAATAGTGCTGTGATGAACATTGCGGTACATGTCTCTCTTTTTTTTTTTTTAATAAATTTATTTATTTATTTATTTTTGGCTGAGTTGGGTCTTCATTGCTGTGCGTGGGCTTTCTCTAGTTGCGGCGAGCAGGGGCTACTCTTCGATGTGGTGCGTGGGCTTCTCATTGCAGTGGCTTCTCTTGTTGAGGAGCATAGGCTCTAGGTGCGCAGGCTCAGTAGTTGTGGCACACGGGCTTAGTTGCTCCGCGGCATGTGGGATCTTCCTGGACCAAGGATCGAACCCATGTCCCCTGCATTGGCAGGTGGATTCTTAACCACTGAGCCACCAGGGAAGCCCCCATGTCTCTTTTTGACTTATGGTTTTCTCAGGGTATATGCCCAGTAGTGGGATTGCTGGGTCAGATGGTAGTTCTATTTTTAGTTTTTTAAGGAACCTCCATGCTGTTTTCCATAGTGGTTGTATCAATTTACATTCCCACCAACAGGGCAGGAGGGTTCCCTTTTCTCCACACCCTCCCCAGCATTTGCTGTTTGTAGATTTTTTGATAATGGCCATTCTGACCAGCGTGAGGTGATACCTCATTGTAGTTTTGATTTGCATTTCTCTAATACTTAGTGATGTTGAGCATCTTTTCATGTGCCTCTTGGACATCTGCATGTCTTCCTTGGTGAAGTGTCTACTTCAGTCTTCCGCCCATTTTTTAACTGGACTGTTTGTATTTTTTGATAGTGAGCTCCATGATCTGTTTGTATATCTTGGAGATTAATCCTTTGTCTGTTGTTTCATTTGCAAATTTTTATCCCATTCTAAGGGTTGTCTTTTTGTCTTGTTTACGGTTTCCTTTGCTGTGCAAAAGCTTTTAAGTCCCATTTGTTTATGTTTTTATTTCCATTACTCTAGGAGGTGGGCCCAAAAAGATCTTGCTGTGGTTTATGTCAAAGAGTGTTTTTCCTATGTTTTCCTCTAAGAATTTTATAGTGTCTGGTCTTATATTTAAGTCTTTAATCCATTTGGAGTTTATTTTTTTGTATGGTGTTACCTAGTGTTCTAATTTCATTCTTTTACATGTAGCTGCCCAGTTTTCCCAGCACCACTTATTGAAGAGGCTGTCTTTTCTCCACTGTATGTTCTTGCCTCCTTTGTCATAAATTAGGTACCCATATGTGTGTGGTTTTATCTCTGGGCTTTCTATCCTGTTCCACTGATCTACATTTCTGTTTTTGTGCCAGTATCATACTGTCTTGATTACTGTAGTTTTGTGGTATAGTTTGAAGTCGGGGAGCCTGATTCCTCCAGCTCCATTTTTCTTTCTCAAGATTGCTTTGGCTATTCGGGGTCTTTTGTGTTTCCATACAAACTGTAAAATTTTTTGTTCTAACTCTGTAAAGAATGCCATTGGTAGTTTGATAGGGATTGAATTGAATCTGTAGATTGCTTTGGGTAGTATAGTCATTTTCACAATATTGATTCTTCCAATCCAAGAACATGGTATATCTCTCCATCCATTTGTATCATCTTTAATTTCTTTCATCAGTGTCTTATAGTTTTCTGCATACAGGTCTTTTGTCTCCTTAGGTAGGTTTATTCCTAGGTATTTTATTCCTTTTGTTGCAGTGGTAACTGGGAGTGCTTCCTTAATTTCTCTTTCTGATTTTTCGTTGTTGGTGTATACGAACGCCAGAGATTTCTGTGCATTAATTTTGTATCCTGCAACCTTACCAGATTCTTTGATTAGTTCTAGTAGCTTTCTGGTGGCATCTTTAGGATTTTCTATGTATAGTATCATGTCATCTGCAAAGAGTGACAGTTTTATTTCTTCTTTTCCAATTTGTATTCCTTTTATTTCTTTTTCTTCTCTGATTGCCATGGCTAGGACCTCCAAAACTATGTTGAATAAGAGTGGCGATGGACTTCCCTGGTGGTGCAGTGGTTAAGAATCAGCCTGCCAATGCAGGGGACATGGGTTTGGGCCCTGCTCTGGGAAGATCCCACATGCTGCAGAGCAACTAAGCCCGTGAGCCACAACTACTGAGCCTGAGTGCCACAACTACTGAAGCCTGCACGCCTAGAGTCCATGCTCTGCAACAAGGGAAGCCATCCAATGAGAAGCCTGCGCACCGCAATGAAGAGTAGCCCCCGCCCGCCGCAACTAGAGAAAAGCCCACGTGCAGCAGCAAAGACCAAACACAGCCAAAAATTTAAAAAAATAAAAATAAAAATAAAATAAAATACAATAAAAGAGTGGCGAGAGTGGACATCCTTGTCTTGTTCCTGATCTTAGTAGAAATGATTTCAGATTTTCACCATTGAGTATGATGCTTGCTGTGGGTTTGTCATATATGGCCTTTATTATGTTGAGGTAGGTTCCCTCTATGCCCATTTTCTGGAGAGTTTTTATCATAAATCGGTGTTGAATTTTGTCAAAAGCTTTTTCTGCATCTATTGAGATGATCATATGGTTTTATTCCTTAATTTGTTAATGTGGTGTATCACATTGATTTATTTGCATATATTGAAGAATCCTTGTGTCCCTGGGATAAATCCCACTTGATCATGGTGTATGATCCTTTTTTTTTTTTTTTTAAATGCAAAGATGCTGATTTAATTGGTCTGGGGTATGACCTGGGATCAGGAATTTTTTTTTTTTAAATATTAATTTATTTATTTTATTTATTTTGGTTGTGTTGGGTCTTCATTTCTGTGCAAGGGCTCTCTCTAGTTGTGGCAAGCGGGGGCCACTCTTCATCGCGGTGCGTGGGCCCCCCACTATCGCGGCCTCTCCTGTTGCGGAGCACAGGCTCCAGACGCGCAGGCTCAGCAATTGTGGCTCACGGGCCCAGCCACTCCGCGGCATGTGGGATCTTCCCAGACCGGGGCACGAACCCGTGTCCTCCGCACTGGCAGGCAGACTCCCAACCACTGCGCCACCAGGGAAGCCCCATATGATCCTTTTAATATGCTGTTGGATTCTGCTTGCTAGTATTTTGTTCACGATTTTTGCATCTATGTTCATCAGTGATATTGGTCTACAATATTTTTTTGTGTGATATCTTTTTCTGGTTTGGTATCAGGGTGATGGTGGCTTCATAGAATGAATTTGGGAGTGTTTTTCCCTCTGCAAGTTTTTGGAAGAGTTTGAGAAGGATCGGTGTTAGCTCTTCTCTAAATATTTGATAGAATTTGCCTGTGAAGCCATCTGGTCCTGGACTTTTGTTTGTTGGAAGATTTTTAATTATGGTTTCAATTTCATTGCTTGTGATAGGTCTGTTTATATTTTCTAATTCTTCCTGGTTCTGTCTTGGAAAATTGTACCTTTCCAAGAATTTGTCCATTTCTTCATGGTTGTCCATTTTATTGGCATAAAGTTGTTTGTAGGAGTCTCTTATAATCCTTTGTATTACTGCAGTGTCAGTTGTGATTTCTCCTTTTTCATTTCTAATTTTATTGATTTGCATCCTCTCCCTTTCTTTCTTGATGAGTCTGGCTAAGGGTTTATCAGGTTTGTTTATCTTCTCAAAGAACCAGCTTTTCATTTTATTGATCTTTGCTATTGTTTTCTTCATTTCTCTTTCATTTATTTCTGCTCTGATCTTTATGATTTCTTTCCTTCTGCCAACTTTGGATTTTCTTTGTTCTTCTTTCTCTAGTTGTTTTAAGGGTAGGGTTTGATTGTTTATTTGAGATTTTTCTTGTTTCTTTAGGTGAGATTGAATTGCTATAAACTTCCCTCTTACAACTGCTTTTGCTGCGTCCCATAGGTTTTGGGTCATCGTGTTTTTATTGTCATCTGTTTCTATGTATTTTTTTATTTCTTCTTTGATTTCTTCAGCGATCTCTTGGTTATTTAGTCGTGCACTGTTTAGCCTCCATGTATTTGTGTTTTTTACAGTTTTTTTCCTGTAATTGATTTCCAATCTCATAGCATTGTGGTCAGAACATCTTGGGTCACAAATCAATCCTCAGAAAATTTAAGAAAATTGAAATCGTGTCAGTCTTGTCTTTTAACTGTACAGTTTAGTTCTAGTATGTTTATACTTATTTCTACCATCTGATTTTGTGCTTTCTGTTTGTCCCTTTTTTTTCTGCTTCTTTTTATCCTCTCCTCTTTTGACTTCTTTTAAATGTTGTGTGTGTATGTGGGGGGTTGTTTTTTCATTGCAAGAGCATGTTTTATTTTTCATAAAATATTCATAATAATACTGCCTGCCACAGGTTTTGTTGTAAGGATTAAATGAGATGAAGAAACTCACATAAAATATTTATCCAGTGCCTAACACATAGTAAGCAGTACTAAATGGGAACTATTATTAGAAGTTCTAGTACTCTTTCATATTTAGGGTTCCCTTGTCTCTCACGGTTCTGCTTCTGTTGTTCTCCTTTCTGCTGACAATATTCCATTTGTTCTCAGTCCCTTTTCTTTCATTTCTCCTTTCCTGCCATTTGATTTCCTGTTTCTGCTCACCCTTTCATCCCCAAGCCAGCTCCATGTGCAAGCTGCAGTGCTGAAGCCCCTTGGGGAAGAGAGTCAGCGTGGAGGGGCTCTGTGACACAGCAGGGGCAGGAGGAGAGACAGCAGTGCCTTGTCCACTGATTCCCATTCCACAAGGTGACAAAGGTACTGCCCAACACGTGGCCGAATCTGTGTGTCACTCTTGGCTGGCCACAGTGAAACTGGATCAGCTGCGATCATCAGTTTCTGTGAAATGGGTATAAGGCCAGAGAACTCACCAGCTAGAATACAGTTTAATTCCTTTGCACCTGTGCCTAGAGAGGATGGCCAGATCCTCGCTGTCTGCTCTCAAGAAGGAGTCCTGCTGTGGGACAGTGGGTGTCACCTCACTAGGAATTTGCATATGTACTAACCAGAGCCTGGAAAGAGGAAGCATTTATACTCAAACACATTGTGGTCAGAGGAAAATTTTGTCACCATTGTTGTGACAGAACTGCAACTAAATTTATCAAGCTACGTACTTTGTGTGTGTGTGTGTGATGCTTGGAGGAAGCAACACATTATGTTTCCAAAAAGCAAAAACTCCCCAGACCAAAAAGAAAGCCCTCTTCTCATCTCGTATTTGATTGCCATGATGATTCCTTACTCCACCTACTTCAGATCTTTACTTATTCTGTGTCCTTTGTAGCATGACATTCTTCCAGGAGAGATTATGTCACCAGAGGAACATTGGAACTTGGTTGAGTTTTGGGTATTTTTCGGTTCTCTGGTGGTTTCTGTACTTGGATTGAAATAAGCAAAGGTGTTGATCATCCATATTTTGAATGGGCCTCACGGAAATATGAGAGTCTAATCTCTTGATGGCAATTCAGCATATACTTTTTTTCTTCACAATAAACTTTAAATAGATGCTGCTGGTATTTTCTGAAATTTCTTTATTACAAAAGTGCAATTTCAACTTACAATGTAAATGAAATGCAATACATCCCTGTTTGCATACACAGTAACAAAATGCCTCTCTGTGATTTAGAAGTTCTAAGAAAACAAGCTGTATATAATGTATTGTATCTATCTTCATCAAAGAGAATGCTACTGCCAGCATGGAAACAGGAGCAGTTTAATTTCTTGCAACCCACAGAAAAGGTCTGGAGGAGAAGGTGAGATAAACATATGCTGGAGACAGGGGTGCAGAGTGAAACACATCAAGGAAGGTGAGAGAGTTTTAGGATAAAGTGGGAAAAGGAATGAAGGTCAGAGAGAGAGAGAGAGACAGAGAGATTGGAAATGGGAGAGAGGATCTTCCAATTTTAGTAGTCAGGTAAATATTTGATTGATTGATTGATTTTTTGAATTTAATTTATTTTTTTTATAAGCAGGTTCTTATTAGTTATCAATTTCATGCATATTAGTGTATATGTGTCAATCCCAATCTCCCAATTCATCCCACACCCCGCTTTACCCCCCTTGGTGTCCACACGTTTGTTCTCTACATCTGTGTCTCTGTTTCTGCTCTGCAAACCAGTTCATCTGTACCATTTTTCTAGATTCCACATATATGCATTAATATATGATATTTGTTTTTCTCTTTCTGACTTGCTTCACTCTGTATTACAGTCTCTAGGTCCATCTATGTCTCTACAAATGACCCAATTCTGTTCCTTTTTTACGGCTGATATTTGATTTAAAGTGACTCTGAGGGGGTTTTACCTCATCTAGTATGCTCTAGACTGTGGATCTCAAATTTTTTGATCTCAAGACCCCTTTAAACTCTTAAAAATTATCGGGGACCCCTCTCCCACAGCTGTTCATCCCAAGGGCACTCCTTACTTAACAGCCTGCACTCTGAACTGTCTCAGAGTTCACTTCCTGGGGGAACTTAACCTGTGACAAGTGTCCAGCACAGGACCTACCATATTTATGCTTGAAGTATTGCAGCAATTAGTTTCCTCAGCTACATGTGGGGACTATTCATTTTGTAAAGAGGTTTTTAAAATCTCTTAAGGTATTTCTTGGATAATAGGATTTATGAAAAATAAGGTATAATCATTAGGGAAATGCAAATTTAAAACACAGTGAGGGGGCTTCCCTGGTGGCGCAGTGGTTGAGAGTCTGCCTGCCAATGCAGGGGACACGGGTTCGAGCCCTGGTCTGGGAAGATCCCACATGCCGCGGAGCAATTAGGTCCGTGGGCCACAACTACTGAGCCTGCACGTCTGGAGCCTGTGCTCCGCAACAAGAGAGGCCGCGATAATGAGAGGCCCACGCACTGCGATGAAGAGTGGCCCCCGCTCGCCGCAACTGGAGAAAGCCCTTGCACAGAAACGAAGACCCAACACAGCCATAAATAAATAAATAAATAAATAAATAAATAAAAAACAAACAAAAAAACCAAAAAAACACAGTGAGGTACCACATGACACCCATTAGGATGGCTATTATTAGAAAAAGAAAGAAAAGAAACAAGCTTTGGCAAGGATGTGGAGAAGTTGGAATGCTTGTGCATTGCTGGTAGGAATATAAAATTGTGCAGCTGCTGTGGAAGACAGTGTAGCAGTTCCTCAAAAAGTTAAACATAGAGTTATCATATGATCCAACAATTCTACTTCTAGGTATATATCCAAAAGAATTGAGAGGAGTGATGTGAACAGATTTTTGTACATCCATGTGTATAGCAGCATTATTCACAATAGCTGAAACATGGAAGCAACCCAAATATCCACAGACAGATGAATGGAAGCAAAATGTGGTGTGTTCATACAATAGAATGTTATTCAGTCTTAAAAAGGAAGGAAATTCTGAGACATGCTACAACAGTGATGAACATTGAAGACGTTATGCTAAGTGAAATAAGCCAGTAACAAATGAACAAATACCATATTATTCCTCTTATATGAGGTATCTAGAAGAGTCATATTGATAGAAAGTACAGTGGTAGTTGCCACAGGCTGGGGAGAGGGGAGAATGGGGAGCTATTGCTTAATGCATACAGCATTTCACTTTGGGATGATGAAAAAGTTCTGGAGATGGATAGTAGTGATGGTGGTATGATAATATGAATATGCTTAATGTCTCTGATTTGCACAGTTAAAAATGGTTAAAATGGAAATGTTTATGTTATGAATATTTCACCACAAAAAAGGTTTTAAAAAATTAATTATAAGTATGCCTGAAATCTTGCAATACATTAGTAAATTGGTTGCATAAAATAGTTAATGACGGGCTTTCCTGGTGGCGCAGTGGTTGAGAGTCTGCCTGCCAATGCAGGGGACACGGGTTCGAGCCCTGGTCTGGGAGGATCCCACATGCCGCGGAGCGGCTGGGCCCGTGAGCCACAGCTACTGAGCCTGCGCGTCTGGAGCCTGTGCTCCACAACAAGAGAGGCCGCGACAGTGAAAGGCCTTCGCACCACGATGAAGAGTGGCCCCCGCTCGCCGCAACTAGAGAAAGCCCTTGCATAGAAACGAAGACCTAACACAGCAAAAAAAATAAATAAAAATAAATATATAAATAAATAAATTAGTCAGGAGATCTTTAAAAAAAAAAGTTAATGAATCATTCCTTTTTATTGCCAAATAATAGTTCATTGTAGGGATATACCACCTTGAAAACATTATGCTAAGTGAGAGAAGCCAGTCACAGAAGACCACATATTGTAGGATTCATTTCTGTGAGAGGTCTGGAAGAGGCAAGTCCATAGAGACAGAAACTGGTTTAGTGGCTGCCTAGGGCTAGGAGGAGGCATGGGATGAAAAGAGGAAAGGCTGCTAATGGTGTTAATGGACACAGGGTTTTTTGAGGCAGAAAGATGATCATGTTTTAAATTGATTGTGGTGATGGTCATACAACTCAATGGTTATACTGAAAATCACTAAATTGACTTTAAATGAGTGAGTCATATCTCAATAAAGCTTTCGTTAACAAAAAGGTTAATGAAAACTAAAATCGTAGAAAAGACTCTTGAGGAATATCTTTCCCGATTGACCTAGGAAATTAAACTCTTATGCCTCCATGTGGAAATGTTCATGGGTTTTCTTGTATTTCCCTTCAGTCATTCAGTAAGTATTAATTGAAAATTTTCTGTGGGCAAATAACACTATTGAAGGTACATAGTGATCAACAACAAAAAGTATTGTCTTAAACCACAGTGTCTGCCTTTCAGAAGCTTGCTCTCTGATTAAGGAGACAAGCCATACACACATGAAATGAGATTAATTAAGGCAATGCCATGTTGGAGTTCAATTATCGACTCATGTCCACTTGCCACACACAACTAACCTAAAGCATTATTATTGTAAAATTAGTGATGCTGAAAATAAGATTTCACCATGGTTAAGAGCGAGGGCTCTGGAGCCAGACTGGTCTGAATTCTGGCTCCATCGTTTACTAGCTGTGTGACATTGTGCAAGTTACTTAACTTCTCTGTGCCTCAGCGTCCTCCTGTTGAAAATGGGGATGATCATGATAATAATGGCACCTACTTCAGAGAGTTGTTGTGAGGATTAGATGTGTTAATACATGTAAAGTGCTCAGAACAGATCCTGGCACATAGTAAATGCTCAATGAAAGTATCAGTTACTGTTATTTCCAGAAAACTGTGGGTAATCCCTTTGATGAATATTGAATATTTGTCCAGTGAAAAACCTTAAACATACATTTTAAAGACACTTCTTAACAGAGCTGTAACCCTTTTGCCGGAGATTTTGGCAGCACATATGGCAGGGTGTCATTCAGGAATGTCACAGTCTTATTGGCCCCAGGTATCTAGAATGTCCAGTATCCTAATTGGGCACAAAGTAGGGGCTCAGTAAGTATTAGAACTCAATGAAAAAATTTAGATTAAAATGTTAACATTTTTGGATGATACAGTTATGTAATTTTTAAGCCAGTTTCTTATTTTTTCTCAAAATGACTGGATTACTTTTATTTGCTTATATATTTTTATTGTTAGTATTTCAAGCCTACAGAAATGTATAGAGACCAACATGGTGAATGCACGTATACCCATTACTTAGCTTTATTAAACTGTAACCCCATGCCCTATTTACCTGAGTTTCCTTTAAGAATTAAAACAATACAGACAGAGTTGACACCCTGTATGCACCTTTCCCTGTCTCTCCAACACCATCTCTCCCTAGAAGCGCCATTATCTTGAATATTTTTATACTACTACAATGAGGGTATTCATAAATAATATAGGGGTTTTTGCATACTTTAAAACTCTATACAAATGGTAATCTGTATATGTATCATTCTGAAACAAACTTTTTCATTCAGTACTTTGTGAGACTCATTCATGTTGATATATGTAGCTCTAGTTCATTCATTTTCCTTGTTGTAGAGAGCTCCAGAGTGTGTATGTTTGCTTATCCATTCTCCTGAAGGAGGACATTTATATCGTTTCCATTTTTTCGCTGTTACAAATGGGGTTGCTCTGAAAATTCTTGGGCATATATACAGATTTCTCTAAATGTCCATCTAGAAGTGATATTTGCATCTTCCACTTGATCAGATATTGCCAAATTGCCTTGTAAAGTACTTGTACTCTCACCAGCTGTGCCTGGAAGTTTCCATTGCTTCACATCCTCGCCAAAAGTTGTTATTTGTTGTGCTTTTAAAAGTTTTGCCAGTTTGATGGATATGAAATGGTGTCTTATGTAAAGCCTTTAGAATGTTGCCTGGCACATAGTAGGGTCTCGGTAAGGATGAGTTATTATTTTAATTACCATTTCCATAATCAATATGGGTTGGGCACCTTTTCATTTGGTTGCTGGTCATTAAAAGTTTCCTCTTCTGAAAAACAAATACTGTATGCTAACACATATATATGGAATCTTAAAAAAAAAAAAAGGTTCTAAAGAACCTAGGGGCAGGACAGGAATAAAGATGCAGACATAGAGAATGGACTTGAGGACACGGGGAGGGCGAAGGGTAAGCTGGGACGAAGTGAGAGAGTGGCATGGACATATATACTCTACCAAATGTAAAATAGATAGCTAGTGGGAAGCAGCCGCATAGCACAGGGAGATCAGCTAAGTGCTTTGTGACCACCTAGAGGGGTGGGATAGGGAGGGTGGGAGGGAGATGCAAGAGGGAGGAGATATGGGGACATATGTATACATATAGCTGATTCACTTTGTTATACAGCAGAAACTAACACACCATTGTAAAGCAATTATACTCCAATAAAGATGTTAAAAACAAAGTTTCCTCCTCTGTGAAGTACCTCTTCATGTCCCTTCCCCATTGTTCTTCTACTAGGTTGTCTTTTTCTTATTGATTTATAGAAGTCTTTATATTTTCTTGCACTAATCCTTTGTTGTTTATGTATTCTGTGGCCTGTCTTTAACTTCATTTATGGTGTCTTTTGTCATTCAGAATTATATTTTTTTATTTTAATATACTCAGATTTATCATTTCCCCCTTTGGGTTGTGCTTTTTATTGTTTAAAAAATCTTACCCTATTAGTGGTTATGAATTCTCAAAAGAACTCTATTTTTCTGCCCAGAACCCAGGCCTAGGTAGGCAATCTTTCATTTAGTCTCCTCTGCCAGTGGACAGGTTTTTTCCTAATTCGCCATTTCACTGAGGGGATAACTAATTGATGGCCCAACACTAATATGAGGTTCTTGGTTCCAAAGCCTTGGCTCCTCTCTCTGCATGTGCATTGTACTGATTAGTAGTAGGTTCAGCTGAGAGCAACAGAGCTCCCAAATAATAGAGGCATAAGTGAGAGAAAAATTGTCTCATATAACAGTCCAGAGTAAGGCAGTCCACGCCGGCATGGAGTGTTTGTCCCTACCATGTTCTCAGGTACCCAGGCTCTTTCTATCTTGTTGTTCCAGTCCATGTGGTCTCTGTATCTCAGGTCACCTCATGGTCCAAGACGGCTGCTCCAGCCCTAGCCTTCGCTTGTACATTCCAGCCAGCAGAAAAGAGTAAGAGGTCAAGAAGAAGGGACATGGCAGTTGTCTTTTAAGGAGATTCTCAGCAGCTTCCAAATAACATTTTCTTTTATATCCCATTGGTCAGAACTTAGTCATGGTAGTCTTTATTCTGTGTGACTGTGTCCAACTAAAAATTAGGAGTTCTGTTATAGATACAGAGGAGAATGGATATTGGGGGATAAGAGTCTTAGCCACAGTGGTCAAATCTCAAGTCATTAGATGACAAGTTACCCATGTACCACTATAGTTTTTAGTTCTCTTATCCTTTCTGACACCTTATTTTCTTGTACTCTCAACTGTGCCTTTCAGACAGTCATTCAATAAATATTTATTGAGCATCTACTATGGAACCAGGAACTGTTTTCAGAGCAGGAGTTACACCAGTGAACAAGGCAAAAGCCCCGCCCTCATGAAGCTTACATTCTAATTGAGGGAGGCAGACCACAAGCAAACCAGAAAATGCAATACTATAATGTCAGAGGGTATGAATTGGGATGGAGAAAAGTAAAGCATGTTTACTAAGGGGATGGGGAGTGCTGGGAGTGGAGTGAGCAGTTATTATTTCAGGGAAAGCCGACATTTGGGTAGAAACCTAAATGAAATGAGGAAGAAAGTTACGACGTTATTTTGGGTGAGAGCATTTCAGGCAGAGGTAAGAGCCAGTGCAAATGCCCTGAGGTGGAAGTGGACATGGTATGTTCAAGGAACAGCAAGGAGGCCTGTGTGACTGGAGCATGGCTGGAAAGTGGAGAGAGAGAGAGCAGCGGTACACCAGAGGTTCCAAAGTGCCAGATCAGCCAGAGCTTCGTAGGATTTTGCTTTTATTGGAGTGAGAAGAGAAGCCATTGGAAGGTTTTTTTTTAAATATAATTTAATTTAAAAAAAATTTTTATTTATTCATTTATTTTTGGCTGCGGTGGGTCTTCATTGCTGCGCGCGGGCTTTCTCTAGTCGCGGCGAGCGGGGGCTGCTCTTCGTTGGTGGTGCGCGGGCTTCTCATTGCGGTGGCTTCTCTTGTTGTGCAGCATGGGCTCTAGGTGCACAGGCTTCAGTAGTTGTGGCACGCGGGCTCAGTAGTTGTGGCTCACGGGCTCTAGAGTGCAGGCTCAGTAGTTGTGGCGCACGGGCTTAGTTGCTCCGTGGCATGTGGGATCTTCCCGGACCAGGCCTTGAACCTGTGTCCCCTGCATTGGCAGGTGGATTCTTAACCACTGTGCTACCAGGGAAGCCCAGAACATTCTCTTCTTATTCCTTTTTTTTCAGTGAAATCAGTAGAAAAATCATTTGCTAACAGTAACATAGTAGAGAGAAAACTGGAGGTTTGAGGAGAGGGGAGATGGTGTGAAATATCTACTTTAAAAAAAATATAGTATATTATGCAACATTACGCAAAGTCGGATTATAAGGTAGAATCAAGGAACAGACAGTGAAGATGCTGCTTTTTTTTTTTTAATAAATTTTTTTATTTGTTTATTTTTGGCTGCGTTGGGTCTTCGTTGCTGTGCGCGGGCTTTCTCTAGTTGTGGTGAGCAGGGGCTGCTCTTCATTGTGGTGTGTGGGCCTCTCATTGCGGTGGCTTCTCTTTGTTGTGGAGCACAGGCTCTAGGCGTGCAGGCTCAGTAGTTGTGGCTCTGGGGCTCAGTAGTTGTGGTGCACGGGCTTAGTTGCTCCATGGCATGTGGGATCTTCCTGGACCAGGGCTCAAACCCATGTCCCCTGCACTGGCAGGCAGATTCTTAACCACTGTGCCACCAGGGAAATCCTGAAATATCTACTTGTGATGTTATATTTTGTAAAACATTTCTAGGTGTTCGTTGTGGGAGGGATTTTTGCGTCATCCAATGAGCAGTCTGCTGTTGTAGCTCACTTTTATGATGAGGGAAAAAGGTCATTTTAAATGAAAAGACATGTAGGTACTTACAATCATCCTATCCAAAATAAGACAAAAGATGCTTTCCTTAAGAAACTGACATATTAGACAACATAGAAAAAAGAAACAATCAAAAATCTAAAATGTTTCTTACAGACTCACAGACATAGAGAACAGAGTTGTGGTTGCCAAGGGGGAGGAGGGTGGGAGAGGGATGGAGTGGGAGTTTGGGATTAGCAGATGCAAACTATTACATGTAGGATGGATAAACAAGAAGGTCCTACTCTATAGCACAAGGAACTATTTTCAGTATCCTGTGATAAACCACAGTGGAAAAGAATATGAAAAAAAATATGTATGTATGTATAACTGAATCACTTTGCTGTACAGCAGAAATTAACCCAACACTGTAAATCAACTATACTTCAATAAAATTTTTTTAAAAATCTAAAATGTTTCTTAAATTCCAGCAAGTGAATAAAATAGAAATTAAATTGGCTTTCCCCTTTATTTACGTGGGAGGTGTGACATCAGAGAGTGATTTGCCTAATGTCTCTTGCTCCCACCAAGACTTGGTGACTCTCATCATATAGGCAGGGTGAACTCCCGTGATGTTTGGCCACTGGTCTCGTTTCCAGAGAAGAACACTGCTGCTGTCCAGTGCCACACTGAAAACAGAGGGCAAAGGACTAGAAACTGAGGACCAATGCCTCAGATGTCTTGGGTAAATTAGCTGAGTCCTAGCCACCAGCAGACGGTTTGGCCCCAAGCTAAAGCAGGTCTGAATGTCCAGTCTGGAGACCAGTGGAGAAAAGGGCCAGACCTAGTCCAGCCGGCCCCTGAGGTTAGACGGAGCCAGCACGCACTCAAGTGCTTGCTCCCATTCTCTGCCTCGTAGTCCCTTCCACCGGGACTAGACTACAGAGAATCATTTACCCTCTCCTCCCAGGCCACCTCATGAAACAGTGGCATACATTAATAGGTTGTTTCTCCAGTGCCAGATGAAGGAAGAGGCAAACTAATCTGTAGCTTATGCTTCACACTATGAGGAACTTTAAAAACCTGGGAAGGGACATGTGCTTCCACCTACCATAGGTATAGAGGATTTTTCTTTGCAGTCTTCAACTTTAACTGTCCATGTCAGAAAGCAATATGGACGAGTACCTGAATTAAAACGGTGTAGATATGGATGAAGAGGTGGGACAGATTCGAGAAGTATTGAGGAAGTGAGTTCTGTAGGACGTGCCAGATTAGATGTGGGAAGGAAGAAGAGCAAGGATTCTAGAGCAACAAAATCCAGCCCACTTACTTCGACCCATGACCCACTTGTACGACCCATGACCTAAGAATGGATTTCACATTTTTAAATAGTTGGCAAAAATCAAAAGAAGACTATTTGGTAACATATGAAAATTATGTGAAAATTTTTCAGTGCACCTAACTGCAGATTTATTGGAACTCAGCCCCACCCATTTGCTAGATGCTGTCTACGGCTGCTTTCATTCTGCAATGGCAGGGTTGAGTAGTTGTGACAGAGACCATATGGCTTGCAAAGCCTCAAATATTTCCTATTTGGCCCTTCATGGAAAAAGGACGCCGACCTAGATGACTTGTGGGCTTGTGGCCTGGGTGACTGGATGGGAGATATTGTCATCACTGAGGCGGGGAACACAGGAAGACGAGCAGGCTTCTAGGGAAGAGGAGGAGGTCAGGTGGGGGCATGGTGATCCTGAGGTGCCCATGGGCCCCCAAGGTGAGAAGCCCAGCAAGCAGCTGCGTATAAGGCTCTAGAACTTGGGAGAGAGGCCGGGGCTGGACACCGAGCTGGTGAATACTGGCGCCCTTCCCCTTCTCCAGAAGTAAATGCCCCAAATCCCACAGTCTCTTCCCACTATTTTGGTAGGGACCTTAGAGTTCCAAGTTTTTCCTCAATTTCAGTGTTTGCTTTAGCCATAGAGCTGTAATTTCTTTTAGAACCCTAAAGATGTGGCGTGGTGCAGGTGAAGACTAGAGGGCTTTTAAGAATTTATTTGAGAATTGGAATTATCTTCCGTTTAGTCTCCAGTCTTCCTAGGATGTAAGGCCTTTTCTTGTTTAAATTACAGCTAAATGGTGAGGTGGGAGGGGGCATAGGTAGATCTTTCGATTTTGCTGCTCTAGGTTGTGCTTCAGCAGAGGGGAGAAAAACAAAACCAAAAGGCAGCATTTTGGTATCCCTGAATTCACATGGATTCCTTCTGAAAACAATTGTTTCTCACAATATAAAAATAACATTAGAATATGACTCAGCCATAAAAAAGAATGGAATAATGCCATTTGCAGCAACATGGATGCAACTAGAGATTATCATACTAAGTGAAGTCAGTCAGACAGAGAAAGACAAATATGATTTCGCTTATATGTGGAATCTAAAAAAATGGTACAAATGAACTTATTTACAAGACAGAAATAGAGTCACAGATGTAGAAACAAACTTAGGGTTACCAGGGGGGAAAAGGGAGGAGGGGGATAAATTGGAAGATTGGGATTGACATATACACACTACTATATATAAAATAGATCACTAAAAAGGACCTACTGTATAGCACAGGGAACTCTACTCAGTACTCTGTAATGACCTACATGGGAAAAGAATCTAAAAAAGAGCGGATATATGTATATATCTAGCAACTGCCTTCCAGCGTCAGGAAACTGAGGCTTTCCTCCTCCTTCCTTCCTTCCTCATCTTTTTATGCTCCAGCATCTCTCTTCTTTTTCCCTCGATTCATCTCAGTGTGGTGGCTCAGAGTGTGAATTTTTACACCAGATTCCCTGGGTTCAAACTCCAGCTCTGCCACTTATTGTGTGATCTCAAACAACTTATCTAGCTTCACTGTGCCTCAGTTTCCCCAGTCATAAGACGGTGGGTAATATTACTAATTGCCTCACAAATTTGTAGTGAGAATGAAATGAATTCTTGTATGCAAAGCACTTATAACAGTGCCAGGCACATATTTAAGTACTGTCTGAGTTATTACTAATGTCATCATTCCCTTCCACATCCTTTTTTCTCCTTTCCTGATTGTTTACTGTCCTACAATGATCCCACTTGGATTACTGCCTAGGCTTGAGTTTCCTTTCGTGAGTGCTGCGGTTGTTGTGTTTTTCTTCAATGTGGAACCTCACAGAGGTGAATCCTCACCTGAATCAGTCAATTCCAGGTGTCGGTCACCTTGGTAAGATGCCTGTCTCTCAAACCAAAAACAAACAACCAACTTGCACTAGTCAGGAGAATGTTCATTGGCATATCTATTGGGACACTGACTCTCCAGCTTCACCAGGAAGATGTCACAGTGTCTAGGAGGGACCTCCTGGGCTGAGAAGTAGGCTGTGGGTGGTGAGAAGCAGGGAGAAAAAGCGAGGACCCCAGGTTAAGGTGTCTCTGAAGTTGTGCCAGTCTTTTTTAAGGCTAGATGTCTCAGATGTTTACTTCCTTTTTGTTCCTCCTTAGAGTTTAATAAAGAGGTCCTTTCTTCCTCCTTTGACTGTCATTGTTTTAATTTACATTTCTTTAATAAGAAAGTTGAACATTTGTTCTTATATTTATCAACCATTTGTGTTTTCCCTCCTGCAAGTTGCCTATTCATGTTCTTTACCCATTTTCCTATTAGAAAATTCATCTTATTGACTTGTAAGAATGCTTTTTACATTTATTTATTTATTTATTTATTTTTGGCTGTGTTGGGTCTTCGTTTCTGTGCGAGGGCTTTCTCTAGTTGCGGCAAGCGGGGGCCACTCTTAATTGCGGTGCGCAGGCCTCTCACTGTCGCGGCCTCTCTTGTTGCGGAGCACAGGCTCCAGACGCGCAGGCTCAGTAGTTGTGGCTCACGGGCCTAGTTGCTCCGTGGCATGTGGGATCTTCCCAGACCAGGGCTCGAACCCGTGTCCCCTGCATTGGCAGGCAGATTCTCAACCACTGCGCCACCAGGGAAGCCCAAGAATGCTTTTTATATTAAGGATATTTATAATCTATCATAGAGCTGCAAATATTTTACTCAGTTATTTTTCTTTTGACTTTACTTACAATGTTTTTAATTTAAAATTTTGGGGGGACTTCCCTGGCAGCCCAGCAGTTAAGACTCCGCACTTCCACTGCAGGGAGCACGGGTTCGACCCCTGGTCGGGGAAGTAAGATCCCGCACACTGTGCGGCACGGCCAAGAAAACTAAAATTAAAGATAAAATAAAAAATAAAAATAAATACAATTTGGGGGATCGAATTTATCAGTTGCTTATCCTTTTCGTCTTCTGAATTCTGAGTCTTCGTTGGAAAGACCTTCCCAACCTCAAGACTGTACACATAGTAATACATGTTCAATTCTAGCTCTTTAAGGGTCTTGTTTTTTTTAACATTTAAATCTATGATCAATTTGAAATTGATTTTTGTGTAAACAGTAAGGTAGGGATCCCTTAACTTTTGTGCAGATACTTAGCTGATTACAACAATACTATTTATTGAATAATCCCAACATGATTTATTGATTTATTTTTTGAAATTAAAGCTTTGTCATATGGATTTTTACATATATTATTCTGTTACATCCTTCTGCCTGCCTGTTTCCATATTAGTAAGTTCCCGGTTTTAAAAAATTATTAAGACTTTTTTTTTTGGAGCAGTTTTAGGTTCACAGCAAAATTGAGAGGAAGGTGCAGAGATTTCCCATGTACTCCTTCCCCACACGTGCGCGGCCTCCCCCATTACCCACAGCCCCCACAAGACGGGTGCATTTGTTACCAAGGATGAAGCTACACTGACACATCTCAATCACCCAAAGTCTGTAGTTTACCTTAGGGTTCACTCTTGGTGGTGTACATTCTGTGGGTTTGGGCAAATCTATAGTGATATGTACCCATCAGTATAATATCGTACAGAGTATTCTCTCTGCCCTAAAAATCCTCTGTGCTCTGCCTATTCATCTCCCTCCACCCACTTTCTAAACAGCAATCACTGATGTTTTTATTGTCTCCATAGTTTTGTCTTTTTTTTTTTTAACAAGGATGTCCACTCTGGTTTTTTTCAGAATTTATTTATTTATTTTTGGGATGCACTTTGCATCATGCGGGATCCTAGTTCCTCGACCAGGGATTGAACCTGTGCCCCCTGGAGTGGAAGCATGGGGTCTTAACCACTGGACCGCCAGGGAAGTCTTTCCATAGTTTTGCCTTTTCTAGAATGTCATATAGTTGGAGTCATACAGTATGTAGCGTTTTCAGACTGGCTTCTTTCACTTAGTAATATGCATTTAGCGTTCCTCCATGTCTTTTTAGGGCTGAATAATATTCCGTTGTCTGGACGTACCTCAGTTTATTTATCCACTCAGCTACCAAGAAGGACATCTTGGTTGCTTCCAAGTTTTGGCAATGGTGAATAAAGCTGCTATAAATATTCCTGTGCAGGTTTTTGTGTGGACATGTTATCATTTCCTTTGGGTAAATAGCTGGATCATATGGTAAGAGTATTTCTAGTTTGTAGAAATCTGTCTTCCAAAGTGACTGTACCATTTTGCATCCCCATTAGCAACGAATGGAGTTCCTGCTGCTCCATATCCTTGCCAGCATTTGGTGTTGTCAGTGTTCTAGATTTTAGCCCAGTCTAATAGATGTGTAGTGGTATCTCACTGTTGTTTTAATTTGCATTTTCTTGATGAGATATAATGTGGAACATTTTTGTAAATACTTCTTTTTCGCAAATATGTTCTCCCAGTTTGTGGCTTGTCTTCTCATTCTCTTGACATTGTCTCTCACAGAGAACAAGTTTTTGATTTTAATGAAGTCCAGCTTATTAATTAGTTCTTTCATGGACCTGTCTTTGGTGTTGTATCTAAAAAGGCATCGCTATACCCAAGGTCATCTAGGTTTTCTGTTATGTTATCTTCTGGGAGCTTTATAGTTTTGCATTTTACATTTAGATCTGTGATCCATTTTCAGTTAATTTTTGTTAAGGGTGTAAGGTCTCTGTCTAGATTTGTTCTTTTGCCTGTGGATGTCCATTTCGTCCAGTATCATGTGTTGAAAAGACTATATTTGCTCCATTACATTGCCTTTGCTCCTTTGTCAAAGATCAATTGACTATATTTATGGGGGTCTATTTCTGGAATCTCTATTCTGTCCCATTGATCCCTTTGTCTATCCTTTTGCTAATACCACACTGCCTTGATTATTGTAGCTTCACAGTAAGTCTGGAAGTCAGGTAATTAGTCCTCCCAATTTTGTTCTTCTGTAAATGCCCAGTTTTAATTAGGTATATTATTCATTTTAAGGTCTGCTAGGGCAAGCCTTTGTTTCTTATTGCTCTATTTCGGGTATTCTCTTCGCTCTTTTTTCATCTTTATTCTCTGTGATAAACTTGAAAATCATTTTTTCAAGTTAAAAATATCCTTTAGGGATTTTGATTAGGATGGCATTGAATTTAGATATTTAGCAGAGAAGTCACATCTTTATAATTGTGACAAGGTATGCAACGCCATTGATTCAGGACTTTATTTTTATGTTGTTCAGTAGATAGTCTTCTCGACCTAATGCTTTTTTCTTTCACAGCTAATATCGTAGAAGTCTTGGGTTTTGTCTTATTAGAGGAATTAAACTGCTTTATAGGTGGCAGCAGCAATAGAAATTGGAATTGTTTGGCCAAGTTAGCAAGTTGGGAGTGTCACTAGTAGTGAGAAAGACTTCACCAGAAAGTGGAAGGGACAGCTACAGAGATGGTGAAGTAGACCTTGAGCATCCTCAGGTTCTTGAGCATAGCCCATCTGCAGACCAAGGGCCGAGTTAGAAATGAAGGTCAGGTGGACCCCTCCTGCTCGTGTATGCAGGCACGCAAGCGGGCAGATAGTTGCAGTTGAGGGTAAAAAACCGTCATTAGTTGGGAAGAGAGATCTCCCAGTGGACTATTGGTAGGATGGCCAGTAAAAGGGTCCTTGAGGACAAACCAGCTGGTGGAGTAGCCTTCACGGAGTCCAGTGAGGTAGGCAGCAGTGCACCTTGTGCCCTCCTGACATTAGGGGCCAGGTAGTTTTGTTGTAGCGCTAGATTCCAATAGCTACCCCACCTTCCAAAATGTCTCCAGACGTTGCCATATGTCTTTGGCGGGGGCGGCAGGGGGCATCACTCCCAATTAAGAACCACCATTCTGAGATCTAAGGGACCAGAGAGCAAAGGAATAACCAAAGAAGTGAGCACGTGAGGTCAGCCAGCAGGGTGCTGGTGGTGAAGTTTAGGGTCTAGGCAATTCAGTCTTGGCCGGTTGGCCTCCTAGAAACGGGAAGTGCAAGATAACCACCCACACTCTGCCACATCCTGGTAGACGGGGTGTGATGGTGCAGGTAGCTGACTTCCTACGGATGCCCCAACATCAGAGCAGGGGGAGGAAGCAAAGTAGGGGCAGGGACTGGTTTGCTCACGGCCAACTGAAGGAAGAAATCCTTGCTGGGGAATACCTGGCAGGGGGGGAGAATGACAGTAGAGAGGTATCCATCCATGAGGAAAGTTTCAGATTTGGGGTGGAGAGAGGGAAATTATAGCCAGTTCCACCTCAAGACATTTCCCTAGTGCAGGCTTGTCAGATCCTGACTAAATGTCAGTTTCTCCAAGTTGCAGTGGCTGCAGAAACTTGCTGAAATGCCCTTAGGTGAGATGAGCTGGAGTTATGGGTCATGGTTGTGGAAACTGATTGATTCGGACAGTGATCGCTGAGAAGCTAGTGTGAGGAGAGCGCACAGCATAGGAGTGTGGCGAGCTCTTAGATGAAGGAGGAAGAAGACAGGGTCTAGGAGGGGATTGGGAGGGAGGGGCCGGCGCTTCACTGCAATGCACGGGGACAGTAGACCTCAACTCCAAGCCCCATCACCTAAAGTGAGGATGAAATGTCTTTAAACAAGATTGGTTGGGCAGGTTTGCCCCTAAAGGATTTCTATAGCTACAAAGAAATGGGTAGGAAATGGGGAAGGGAAACTCTGAAAACTTTTCTGATCTTTTTCATGAGAGCTGGGTATCTGTGAACATTGACAGCGGAAATCCAAATGAGAAATGTAAATTAAACTCAGTTGAAGGAGGCTGTGTATTTAGAGACTCTCTATAGAGGGAATACTGAGGGAGTAACTCCCACCAGTTCAATCGCAAATCCAAAACCACTTCTGTGTAATTCTGAGAGCGGAAGGAAGCCAGAGGAGGTAAGCAGAGAGGTCCTAGAGTTCAGGGGCCTAAGGGACAGCTTGTCAATGCTCAGATGTGTGTGGAAGCTATAAAGATAAATAACCGGCTTCTGTTCAGGAAGATAGACACAAGGGCAGGGCTGATATTCAGCCAGGATGCACCAGTATGGCAGTGTTTGCCGCTAACAGCCAGCATCTGTGTATGTTTGTCGGCGCCCATACCACACAGGAAATAACGTCCTTGCATGGGGCACAGCTCTCCATCACATGGCGAGATCTAGTGAGGCCAGCGGTGAACTGTGGAATATCAAGTGGTAAAAATGGCCTGACCTTGACCCACCCATTGTCCCTACCCCACTTCCACCTGGAAGGGAGAGATGGGTCCAGAGACATAGAGGGTGTGGTGGCTGGCAAAATTCTGCTATGCTTTGGGGTAAAGATCACAGTTCTTAGCTAACACACATATAGATGTAACAATCAAATAGATGTGTCAGGTATCACTGCCTGGGCTTTACATATCTTACTTCATTGAATTTTCACAGTAATGTTAGGAGGTAGGTAAAATTAATACCTCCATTTTACAGATGAGAAAATTAAGGCATAGAGGGATCAAGTAACATGCCCAAGGTCCCACAGCTTGGTAAATGACAGAGCTGGGATTCTGACCCAGCCAGTTGGCTTTCAGAGTCTGTGCACTTAACCAGCATATGCTATATAGAACGAATGCCAAAACTCTCAAAATGAGAATAATCACTAGAGGGCAGACAAAGCCCCTGGGTAGGCTAGGAGGACCCCTAACTAGTCCATCCCCTGCCAAAGGCTCATCTAGAAGCACAGGGTTATCATGAAACACCCCTGGGGGCCATCACAGTGGTGGCAGTTCAAAGAGAAAGCAGAATAATCACAAGATGGTTAAACCAATGGGGATAGAGTTGGAATTTTCCCTCCTGAGGATTCTCCTTCCAGGGCTAGAACTTTTTGTTTCCATAACACAGGAGGAGGAGGTGGTGGTAGTGGTGGTGGGGTTACCTTATTTTCTGCATAAATACCCCAAATTACTTCCCTGAACATAATTTCTCTTACATGTGACCTGAATTGTCTTCAGCTGACCTTGTACCTACTTGGGGTTGCAGTGGAACAAAGTGCAGCCAAGGTTTCCTTCCAGAAGTCTTTCATTTTCACTGTACTTGTTCCGATAGGGATAATTTGGTCAACTCAGCCCTTTTCCCTCACTCGACCTCTTTCATTTTGTGTGTGTTTGTGTGTCTAGATTTAGTTTGGGATGTGGAGGGAGGGCATAGTACTATTATCACGATTTACAGTGGTTCTGGAAGCATCTCAAATCCTGACTATGGCAAAGAAGAATTCTGAAATAATTCACTGCATGAGCACTATAGGATCTGATCATCTTTGCATTGAACAGAACTCCACATCTATTTTAGGTCTGCTTTTGCTTCTTAATATTAAGTGTTCAAATATATCAGTGCCAGGCACTATTATTTATATCCCTCAAAGAGACATAAGATGTTTCTCTTCAGGGATACAGAATTCAGAAGACCCAGTCCAGTTATTGACAGAAAAAGACTACCTTTGGAAAAACTACTAGATTATAATTATAATCTCTCATCTGCATATCTGCCCACCGAATACTGCCTTGATCATTCATATACCTGGCTCACAATGGGAGATCAAAAAATTGTGACAAATGGTCTACAATTCGCGGATTGCAGCCCTGAACTGCTCATGTGATAGCTTCCATTGGTTTCCTATCAGAGGCACACACTCGGCATGCAGGATGCGGGGTCCAGAGCTTTTTAAGACTCTCAAGTAGGAGATCTACCGAAGCAGTGATTATTACAAAATGCTACAATACACAAAGAACAAGACTTGTTGGTCAGAACTTGACTGAGGTAGGCTGAAAAAGTTTTCTAACATGGGAATGAAGCAACTAGAGCATAAATTTTCTAGACAAAAAGAAAAGGCTGATTTACTCAGTTTGAATCTAAGACGAAAGGATAAGGGAGTCAGAAAAACAAGATAGAGAATGTTACCTGATCTTACATGCACTCTATTATTATTTTTCCTTTGCATGTCCCTTGTGATAGTGATTGGTTTTAACAGAGTTCACATAATAATTAAAATGAAGTTAATTTTTTAACTTCTTGTTAAAAACCCTGCCTAAGGTACTTCCTTAATACACACACGCTAGTTCCTACCCATCATCCTTCAAGGCTGTGCTCCTCCACGAAGGCTTTTTTTTTTTTTTTTTCACGAAGGCTTTTTTGTTCTACATCTAGAAAAGCTCTGCCTATTCAAGCACTTGCCATTACCACTGATTTGCTATTATCAGACCTCTTCATACCTTATGTGACTATGTCTTACTTTCTCAACCACACTGTCTCTGAGGGCTGGGATATTGTCTACATTGCCTTGCTCATAATAAAAGCCCTGGAAGTATCTGCTTATCTAAACTGGCTTTATTTCCTAGAGACTGCTCAAGTACTTATTCTGTGGCAGGCACTTTAGATTTCAGGGAAACAGAGGTGAAAAATTAGACACAGACTCTACCTTTATGGAGCTTACCTTCTTAGTAAAAAGGAAGAGAGGAAACTTTTTTGGTCTCTGTAGAAAGCTGCAGGAAGTTGCAGCAGGAGACTATAGGAAATAGTATATAATAGTTGAAAACACTGTGGACTGCGAGTTAGGATGCCTTGGTTTCATCTCTAATTTGATGTGTATCGTGAGTACATTTCTTAACCATTTCTCACCTATTTCCCTATATGTCATACACGGATCATATGATTACCAGGGGAAACTGAATTGGAAAACAGATGCAAGTCATGTTGGAGGGAACTTCCTCAACCTGATAAAAAGCATCTATGAAAAACCCACAGCTAATGCCATACTTAGAGGTGAAAGAGTGAAAGCTTTCTCCCAAAGATCAGTAATAAGACAAGGATGTCTTGCTCTCACCACTGCTATTTAACATTCTACTGGAAGTTCTAGCCAAGTGCCAAGTAAGAACATGAAATAAAAAGAATCAAGATTGGAAAGGAAGAAGTAAAACTATCTATTTTCAGATGACATGATCTTATATAGAAAACACTAAAGAATCCATAAAAAACTATTAAAGCTAATAAATGCATTCAGCAAGGTTTCGGGATACAAGGTCAATATACAAAAGTCAGTTGTATTTCTATAAACTAGCAATGAACAATCGGAAAATGAAATTTAAAAAAAACAACTCCCTTTACAATAGCATTGAAAAGAATAAAATACTAAGGAATAACTTTAACAAAAGAAGTGTAAGACTTCTAAACCGAAAACCACAAAATACTTTTGAAAGAAAGACAACCAAAGCAAATAGAAAAACATCCTACGTTCATGGATTGGGACACTTAATATTGTTAAGGTGGCAATATTCCCCAAATTAAATTACAGATTCACAGCAAATTCTACCAAAATCCCAGCTACTTTGTTTTATTTTTGCAAAAATTGACAATCTGAGTCTAAAATTCATATGGAAATGCAAGGGACCCAGAATATCCAAAACAGTCTTGAAAAAGAATGAGGTTGGAGGACTTGCACTTCCCAACTTAAAAACTTACTACAAAGCTACAGTAATCAAGACAATGCAGTACTGGCATAGGGACAGACATATAGATCAATGGAATAGAACTGAGAGCCCAGAATAAACCTGTACATTTATGGTCAATAGATTTTTGAAAAGGGTGCCAAGACAATTCAATGGGGGAGAATAGTCTTTTCAACAAATGGTACAAAGACAACTGGATATCCACATGCAAAAGAATGAATTTGAACCCCTATCTCACACCATATACAAGACCCAGCTTGAAATGGATCAAAGACCTAAAAGTAAGAGTTAAAACTCCCAAACCTGAAGAAAATGTAGGTATAAATCTCCATGACCTTGGATTAGGCAATGTCTTCTTAGGTACAATATCAAAGCACAAGCGACAAAAGAAAACATAGATAAATTGGACTTCATCAAAATTAAAAACTTTTGTTTCAAAGGACGCCATTACAAAAGTGAAAAGGCAACCCACAGAAATATATGGAAATCATATATCTGCTAAGGAACTTGCATCTAGAACATATAAAGAACTCTTGCAACTCAACAATAAAAAGACAAACCAATGTTTAAAAATGGGTAAAGAATCTGAATAGATATATCTCCAAAGAACATATAAAAATAGTCAACAAACACATGAAAGAATGCTCAACTTCATTAGCCATTTGGGAAATGCAAACAAAAACCCCAATGAGATACCACTTCACACCCACTAGGAAGGTGATAATCAAAGAGGCAGATAATAACAAGTGTTGCTGAGAATATTGAGAAATTGGAATCCTTATTTATTGCTGCTGGGACTGTAAAGTGGTGCAGCTGCTGTGGAAAACAGTCTGGCAGTCCTTCAAAAGGCTAAATGTAGAGTTACCATATGACCCAGTAATTCAACTCCTAGGTGTATGCCCAAGACACATGAAAACATATCCACAGCAAAACTTGTACATGAGTGTTCATAGCAACATTATCAATAATAGCCCCAAAGCAACAATAACCCAAATGTCCATCAACTGATGAACAGATTAAATGTGGTGTATCCATACAAAAGGAATATTATTCAGCTATAAAAAGGAGTGAAATTCTGATACATGCTACAACATGGATGAACGTTGAAAACATTACGCTAAATGAAAGAAGCTAGTCACAAAAGGCCACATATTGTGTGATTCTATTTATATGAAATGTCCAGAATACAAGTCTATAGATACAGAAAGTTGATTACTGATTGTCAGGGGCTGGGGGCTGGTTGGTGGGCAATGGGGAGTGACTGCTAATGTGTATGGGGTTTCTTTTTGGAGTGATGAAAATTTCTAAAATTAATTGTGGTGATGGTTGCACAACTCTGAATATACTAAAAACCCTTGAATTGTGAATTTCAAATGGGTGAATTGTACGGTGTGTGAATTACAGCTCAATAAAGAGGAAAACAGAAGAGAAAAAAGCATGTTGGAAAAAGTTTTAAGATGCCATACACAGAGGCAAAATCTTTGAAGGATTTAGTCACAAGTTCAGTCAGGAGTTGGATAAACATACATATACACTTTTCTTCAAGTAACCATTACGTGGTTTGGGACTAGAAAAAAAGCATTATTGTAACTGGAACCAGATGAACAAAGCACTCTTATTGGCCAAATCCCAGGATAGGGGAATAGCCTTGCTACACAAACCCGCTCCCCATCCCCATCCCTTTTACTCTACTCCTTTCCCTTGTGTTTTTTTTTCCCCCCTGTGTTTTGATAGCTGAAGTAGTATACTGTTAGAACAAGACTGAAGGTAGCCCACCATTTTGTGGGCTACCTGAAATATGAAATATGTGTCTGAAGCCTGAAATATGTGTCTGATTATTAATATTTTCAAGAGTTTGGAAATTTCCTATTATTCCAATACATTGCTCAGGTTCTGCATTTCAGATAAACCAGTATTTATAATCAAAGGCTTAGGTTTTTATTATGCTGACCTATTTAGTTTGTTAATTAACCAGTGAGTCATCTCTAGTTCTATGATACGTTGGTCAAGGTTCCAAGGCTGTTGTTACCACTGCTGCTCTTTGTTTCATTTTTAAAAAGATGTTTACAGTATTTATTATAGGCAGCCAAGTCATATGGTAACAATAACAATCCCATCTATAGACACGATGACATTGGTGCACCGGTTACTTGGAAAACCTGCATGGAATTGCTTACTTTCTCTACGGGTTATCACTGTAGTGATAAACTAACACTACTAATGGTGACTTTATTCACATTTTACAATATGGTCGAAGACTATCAAAACAAGAGCTTCCAGGGGAAATTGGACTCAAGCTTAACTGCAAAATAATCAGTATAGCAGAAATGTACTCTTTGATGTGAATTAATCTGTAGAGGCCAAATCACTTCATGAAATCATTAAACTATATAAACAGTAATACCTAATATATGCAGTGTTTCAAAACACATTTCGCTGGCTTTCTCTAGTCTAGCCCACCTTGTTTTCTGTATATAGCTTTCTGACCTCAGTCTGAAAGTTGGTGAAAAAAAATCTAGTGAAATTGTGCTATGACCCAGAGAACTCACTGGCCACAGGGCACAAAATTATCTTTAACTTTTCCTCTTTTCTCCTTAGCCATCAATAAGTCATGTCCAGTCTTTCCACATAGTATCTCTTGCACTTGTCCTTTCTTCTCCATTCTTATTCACATCTATGGGTTTATGGACTCATAACTAAAAATAACATTTAATCAAGTAATCTCTCTGTTCAAAAACCTTGACTGGCTCCCCCATATTTACTGACTAAAGTCCAAATACTATTAGCCTGGTATTCAAGGCCTTCCAAAATCTAGGTCTGAATTTTCTTTCCACTACTCCCTTGAACAAAACTGGTCTCCTCACCATCCCCTGAACTTCTGCAAATTCTCTTTGCACCTTTGCTCATGATGTTCCTCCTGCCTAGAATACCCTCTCACCTTTGAAAGCCTGTTCAAGGCTTACTTTTGTCCATGAAACCATCCCTGAACATTACAACTCACAGCGGCCTCTCATTCCTTGAATGTGATATGAGCTATGGGCAATGTCTTTCATTTGTCAATGTTCATATACAACTTTTCTTGTCTTATATTGTTAATTCTTGTTTTATTTAATTTTGTGTCTATATTGCCTCCTCAACTAGATTGCAAGTTCCCTGAGGGCAGGGGTCATTTGTTATACTTTAAAAAATTATCCACAGGGCACAATACTGTGCTGGGGGACATGATAGGGACTAGTCATTGACAAAGGAGCACTGAAGTTTCCCCAAGATGCCTCATTCTCAGAAGGCAGCACTCTCTCTAGGTGACGGTTCTTTACATATACATGCCAAATATAATCACTTTAAAGGTGAAACTAACTCTCCAGTTACTCCAAGATATTAAGGAATTACAAACTGCCTCTGAAATTTCTGAATCCCCTATTAAATACAAAATTAACATTTCATAAATAATTTCATGCTCCCCTGAAAGCTTAAAAATGACATGTAAAGAAAAATGGCCAAGCCAGGTGCATAATCTCTAAGATTTACTTGATCACAAAGTATTTAAAAAGCCAAGGCTCCATGCGATCCATTTATATTTCAGTGTCTGTTTCCCCCCCCCCTTTTTTTTTGTCTGTAAAATAAGCTAAACTACATAAGAAAAATAAGTCTAGGACTTAAAGTTTACATGAAAGGCAGCCAAAATTATACGGATAATGCAAGCTAAAAAAGTTCTTTGCATCTTGGTTTCTCCTGAATTATTTAAGTAGTCTGAGGCTTCTTCATAGTTAGAGATGTAATCCTTAGCTAGCAGTTGCTAAATCTGTGGTGGTTATGTATACCGACCCAAGAAACGCTGCAACCATCAAGTTCTATCAAAATGCTTGTCAAACTTGTAAACTGAAGAAAATCATCATTACAAAATCCCTACCCTCAGAATCTGCTGCTAAAGCTTTGAAGTTGCATAGTATGTACTGACTGCAAATCTCAGAGATGTTTTGTTTAGCTTTATAGCTATATAGCCTCAGCTGATGAAGCTCTGGCAACAAACGCTGCTTGCTAGGCAAACCTACGCCACAAAGGAATCCCTCGTCTTGTACGTCAGAGATACCAACTGGAGAACCTAGCATCACTGGATCAAAATTTGAAGGATCGGTAACCCTGGTATTTCTATATATATCCTTTCTTTGTGAAATTTTCCTTTTTAAATAATGCTTTTGTTTCCTTTAGCCCAGTCTTGACCACTGGTAGGCAAGATTTCAAATCATCTCCCCAATTGGAAGTATCCATGTTTTATGGAAATTTTATCAATTTTTTTCCTCCAAGGATTAGTATGATAATAAATTTAGCTTCCTGTCAAGAAAAATGCTAAGTTCAAAGTATTTCCTTCACTTCTAATTACAAATAAGTTTTACCTTTTATTGTGTTCCATTATACAATTTTACACAGTACCATTATTATTTTAAGCAACAATTAAGCAAATCGAATTAATGTTTTTGAGCTCTACTTCTCAGTATATAGATTTACCTAAAAAAGTACAAACCAAGCACAGTGGTGCAATTTTCCAGGCACTTTCAAGTTGCTTAAATATTTACAAATATGTAAGCACCCTGTTTGAAAGCATGAAAATTTTGGTGTCAGGAAGAAAACACTCCATGTATATCAAATCCTTAAATTTTAACATTTGCACAGCTCAAAATATTCCTGAGAAGGTTCATTCTTGTTATCACTTTACATCTGTATGTCCTCATATTTCAGCAGCGTATCTTGGGGAACCATAACCTCTGTCACTCGACGTGCCACTAATTGCACAAAATACATGTAACGTGTTGCTCATCCAGGGAGAATGCATTGTGTCTTCTTGTAATATCTAAAACGAAAGAAGTCTGCATGTTTATCATGAAGTAAAATAGCCACTGCCAAAAAAGTATGTGTATATGAAATCACAGGCATATTTCAATTTATCACTGACACTTAGCTATTTAAAATGACATAAAGCAGAAAGAGCAAAGAGAAACATTACCGACTCAAGTCTTCAAAGCTGTATTACAAAGGCAGCATATCAAAAAAGCAGAAAAGATCTGGTTACTCATTAAGAAAAACAAAAGGCTGTAAAATGCAAAATTCAACAGAAAGTGAGAGGTAATACAATCTCTAAAACAATTTTTTTAACAGATGGTCATAACAATAGTCCTAAACAGTGGACTCTTTGATACAAGTTTATAGATCATCTTCTAAGAGTGGTTCTCAGGATCACTGTGGGACTTTTCAAACATGCAGATACCCATGCTCCTTCCCTGGAGACTTGGGAAATAATATTAAGTGAAGAGAAAATAAGTGAACATTTCTAAATACATACTATAATTATATAAGCTAATTAATACAGAAGACTTTTCTTGGAAATAAACTTCATAAATATAAATTTTATATCCCATAAACATGTAAACATACATATTCATATTAGTATAGATGTTTTAAAAATTATCCACTTTTTTTAAAGATTTTTTTTTGATATGGACCATTTTTAAAGTCTTCATTGAATTTGTTACAGTGTTGCTTCTGTTTTGTGTTTTGTTTTTTTGGCCGCGAGGCATGTGGGATCTTAGCTCCCCGACCAGGGATCAAACCCTCACCCCCTGCATTGGAAGGTAAAGTCTTAACCCCTGGACCGCCAGGGAAGTCCCCAAAATTAACTATTTTGTGTGCTCAAAAGCAACAGAGATCTCATGCATGGATTATATAGAAGAAAAGAATAGCGTACACATCACATCCAACCTCTTTACTATACTGTCCCAATTTAGGTCTCAAGCTTTCAATACTGGGTTCTCAAGTTAGCTCTGAAACTTCAGTATTAAGCCTGCAAATTGGTTTACGGTGGCAGTAATGCGTCATATCATTTGTGTTGCTACAAATCATGTCTTATATAAAGTCCATAATAGAGAAATTTCCTCTTAACAAAAATCATAACTCATGACACTAATCTGAAAGCACAGGAGAGGTTTAAGGGATGATTGATTATCCACAACTGTCAGATGTGACGAGAAAATAGAGCATTCATCATGAACAAAACAGACCAAAAAGACACTACAATGGCCACCACCAACTCTATCTAATTAAGACCTGCAAGTAATAGTTTTAAGGTGATATAAATCCCTTTTAAAAAGTCAAAAGCTTGAAGAAGTTTTTTTTTAAATGATTTTGCTTTTTTTTTGGTAAAGCTATTTTAATTAATTAATTAATTAATTAATTTATGGCTGTGTTGGGTCTTCGTTTCTGTGCAAGGGCTTTCTCTAGTTGCGGCAAGCGGGGGCCACTCTTCATCGCGATGGGCGGGCCTCTCACTATCGCGGCCTCTCTTGTTGCGGAGCACAGGCTCCAGACGCGCAGGCTCAGTAATTGTGGCTCACGGGCCTAGTTGCTCCGTGGCATGTGGGATCTTCCCAGACCAGGGCTCGAACCCATGTCCCCTGCATTGGCAGGCAGATTCTCAACCACTGCGCCACCAGGGAAGCCCTGAAGAAGTTTTTAAAAGGACTTTATATTTTAGTATAGTGTAACAGATTACATTGAAAAGGGCCAAGGATATCCAGGCCGTATCTTTTTGTCAAGTAATCATTTATGGAGCTCATAGATAATTCACATTGCAATGCACAGCTATATTTTATCTTATTTTGTATTATTATGTTTTCCTTTGGGAAATAATATGTCTCAAAGTGTACGACTAAAAAAAGGCTCTCTTTTATATGAGAATCTAATAGGAAATATTGATTTACAAAAATTCACTATAAAGTCAACATTTGCCCAAAGTAAGGCACACCTGAATATGATGCATTATGACAGTACAGCGTGCATAAATATAAACCAATAGAAACTAAGATCTTTCTTGGTTAGCTATCAATATATAATATCAAAGGTCTAAAATATTGGTCCCTAGAACTAAACAAAATAGCCATGGTTCATGGAAATTAAATGAGAGAGACAGGTGGGATATAAGACAGCAGATTTGTAAAATCCATACTTGAGGGTGTTAAAAAAGAGATGAGAGGCCCAAAATGGAGTCACTTGCACTAAGCCCATGTCACCTGAGACTTAATACCTAACCTAATTGCAGTTTCAGCCTTTTCTAGGCAGGTAATCTTAAGCAGTGAAAAAAGTGTGTATACTACCAAATGTAAAATAGATAGCTAGTGGGAAGCAGCCGCATAGCACAGGGAGATCAGCTCGGTGCTTTGTGACCACCTAGAGGGGTGGGATGGGGAGGGTGGGAGGGAGGGAGATGCAAGAGGGAAGAGATATGGGAACATATGTATATGTATAACTGATTCACTTTGTTATAAAGCAGAAACTAACACACCATTGTAAAGCAATTATACTTCAATAAAGATGTTTAAAAAAAAAAAAGTGTGTGTATTACTTTCAGTCTGGAATTACCTGGTCGGCACTAGTGAGGTACTCCATCTGACAGACCCTTACTGTGCCCCGTAGGAAGGTGACCTTGCCTGAGAGAATCAGCTCTTTTCTAGAGTAACTTCCTTGTCCTGCCTCGTTCTACCTGTAAAAGTCTTCCATTTTGTAAAACTCTTCGGAGCTCCTTTCTGTCTGCTAGATGGTATGCTGCCCGACTCATGAATCACCGAATAAAGCCAAGATCTTTAAAATTTACTCAGTTGAACTTTGTTTTTTTTAAACACGGGAAAAAAGAACTTTATAAAACCACTACTCTAAATATCTTGATCACAGTAATAGCAGTAAATTGAATGATTTGCTTTCATTTTGAATAAATTAGAGCTCAATGCTAGGTCATACGGTTGCATGCAAATTATATGACTGTAATATAATACACATTGGCTTAAAATGATGTAATTGTTTTATATCTTTTGTGAAGGAGGAGTTTTTGCTGTTTTTTCCTATGGACTATGGAGAACAAAACCCCATAAACTGGACAGGTTCTAGGAATAAATTATGTGGTCTTATTTGATTCAAGTATACCCCAGAGCAGTGATGGTGAAGTCCCCACTGTACTCAGGGGCTGAGCTTGAGATACAGACAATAAGGGAAGTGGAATGATTCCCTATCTTCCTAGTCCTGATCACCTGGCTGCTTTGGGAAGGAGGCCAAAAAGGGCCTCTGAAAACTGAGCAGCAAAGGTATGCCTTGGAACAGTTTGCACTCACTCCTAAGTGGGCTAACAGAAGTAAAGATGGCAAAAAGAAGAAATAGATCACTGATTCCAGACTCCTCAGGCCAACAAAATTCCCAGCCATGAGAACGGGAGAGTAGGAGACTGGGGTGACTCGTCTCATTGAACAGATGGGATGATGAACGTCTGGCTGACTGGCTTCTCCATACTGAGAAGATGACCATGGTTAGAAAATTAGACTCCTAGTCACTCAGTGCGACCTTGGGCTAATGGTAACTAAATTTCCCATAGTCCTTTCTAAGAGAAAGCATACATGCTAAATTCAGAGAGGTGGAGCCTGGAGTCAACTAGCTTTTGTTTTCCTCGAAACGCCTCTTCTTTCACCCATCATTACACTGCAGATCTTTGGGAACTAACCACTATTTGTAAGTCTATTTGTAAGTACACCCTTTGAGTGATGGTCTCACGCAGGGGAGTGCCAAGCAATCAATGAAATGCAGATACCAGGACAGATGAGGTTCTCCTTTCTGGAACCAGTGTTAAGAATGGGTTCTCTAAAGGGTTGTAGTTATCTTTGTTTCTTTTAAGGAGGCTTAATTTCTTTAAAAAATTGAGAGTGTGAAGAGTTTCTGAAGCAAATATTTATCTTATTGGCTGTTTTCCTTAGTAAGGAAATTAAGGAGACTTTAACGATAAGCTTAATAGGCTCACGCAGTGAGGGACCAGACCATCATGCTGTGACTTTTACAACTGTGTTGAAGATATTAAAATACTTGAGTGACAATCCATGTCTAGAGTGGTTGTAAACACAGATTTCAGGACCCTAATATAGGAATGACATTTACCAGGACAATTCAGGAGTACTCTGGTTTTAGGTAAGTAGGGATATGAAAGTCGTAACTATTTAATTATGACATAATTTGGCTGTAAGTGGTGAGCAGATCTTTGCTTCTATATTTTTCAGACTGTGTTCTACTAAGTTAGCTGTAATTGTCATTAACACTCAGTCATAAATTAAAATGCTAGGTTTTATGAAAATAAAACTAGCTGTATGGGTATTAAGACGATTCCCAAATTTTGGAACTCACCTAAATGATGGTATAGTTGTCCCTTGGTATCCTTGGAGGATTAGTGCCAGGACCACTGCCTCTCGCACCCTCCCCACCACGGATATTAAAATCTGAGGATGCTCAAGTCCCTTACATAAAACGGCATAGTATTTGCATATAACCTATGCACATCCTCCCCGATACCTTAAATCATCTTTAGATTGTTTATAATACCTAATACAGTGTAAATGCTATGTAAATAGTTGCCTATGTGCAGCAAATTCAAGTTTTGCTTTTTGGAACTTTCTGGAATTTTTTTTCAAATATTTTCGATCTGCAGTTGGTTGAATCCATGAATGTGTAACCTGCAGACAGGGAGGGCCACCTGTATCTAGTTTCTTACAGCTAAGACAGGAATATTCATTTAGGGATTCGGCTACTGAGCCATTTCACTTCTCTAGGACCCTTCTTGAGAGATTCTTATCCATGTTCATAGTAGATCAACTCAGACTTGCTCAGCTACTCGCTTCTAATGGCTCTGTGGCACAAAGAACCAAATGATTTATTATCTGAAGCAATTGCTAAAGCAATTGTCAGTAATCGCTTCAAATTTCATTTGTGTTACATCATTTAAATGATTAAAGAAAATATGAGCAAATTTTAAAATAACATACTAATTTCAAGGTAACACATTTCAAACTAATAGATTTGTTAAGTAACTCTTTACGGACCCCAGATCACGTTTTCGTTTTCAACCACCCTAATACTTGCCTGCTCGTGAATAATGTCAGACAATTCTTTTACCATGTCTCTGAAATTTGACTTTAGCCCTTCATGGTACTCAATCTGATCCTCTTTAATTAGCCGCTCGTTTAGTTCCAGTGCAATGCTGCATGCTTGGATGAACTTCCTGTGGATGAAGATCAAAGATAAAGTTTTTGTTGTTTATTCCTCGAAAGTCTCACTGACAATTTAATATTTACTTTAACCATGGCTTGCCTACAAGGAAGATTAGAATCCTATATTTTCTCACTGTGCTTTTGCTAATGCCACCTCCTAAGTCTGAAATATCTTTTTCTTTCTTTTCCATCTTTCTCTTCTGGTTTCTTACCTCCTTCAAAATCCGGCTCAAAACATATACCCTCTAGGAAGCCTACTTGCTCAGTCATTTACTTGATATGATATCAGCTAAAGTTGTGCTAACATTAATTTACATCTGTAGATAATGTCATTTATTCAAAAATAATTTATTTGGTACTAACTATGCACCCAGTACAGTGCTGGGTGCTATAGGCATTAAGTATCTGCCCTGGGCTGGTAGGAGTGGGGACAGAGAGTTGATGAGCTATCATAAAAGCATTTTTCCATCATTTCATGTGTTTATGTTTAATGTCCATAATTAGACTGTAGGTCTTAGGGGACAAAGTACCTCACTGCCCACTTGTTTTGTATCCCTGTCATAGCAACTAGTAGAATCTTTTTATACATGCCAGGCATTAATAAATATTGAATGAATGACTACAGGTTACTCTGTAACGTGAAACAGCTGATAACACAGAGACAGGAAAAGTAAATGAAATAAGTCTGAAGCAAATGAGTGGGTAAGTTATCATCTTTCTCCTTAGTCTATTTTACTCAGCTGTCTCTCTTATTCTGAATGTAAACTCTTTTTATATATGAAACAGATTTTTTCCAATGCAAGACCATTCAGACATGCCCTAGCTTAGAGGGATGCTCAGTCCAGACAAGATATCACATGCCCTAGACCGGAAGAATCCAAGTGGAACTAAGGATGTGGAGAGAAGCAAGCCTATCCAGCCCTTCCTACCCTAAATGGTCTGAAAAGCTGTAACATAAGGTCAGTCAGGCAAAGGAGGGCATCACATAATGAAAGTAGGCTTGTGTTTGTGTCACAATATCCAAAGCAATAAAGTAAGTTGTCATATTTAATGTCTTGGGTCACTAGGACATTGTTAAAGTCCTGCAGCAAGATAGAAATCACACATTTCCTTACTACTTAAAGTACCATCAGAAGGTCACTTAAATGTTGTGAAAGAGAACAGAGAATGTCCTTTTTTGGAGGGACATTATTTGGTGAATATTTTGGCTTCTTTTAAGAAGAAAATGGAGTAAAAGAATAGAGGAGTAATCTGAAAACTACAAAGCACTTACCTAAACATGTCTTTCAACTCATTTACTTTCTTAGGTGGATACTTGCTAGCTTGACTGTCATTTAAGAAAGCCCTTGCATATGCTAACGGACCTGCATTTACCTAAATTACAAAAGGAGAAAAACGAGAGTTGTTAGAATACAACCAAAAAGTAATTTTTGCAATTCTATTTTTAAAGAAAACCAATATGTTAAAAATCCACATCTGAGAAACATATTTACTATTCTTACTATAAATTTATTTGAAAAAGATTAACTAAAGCAAATCATCTGCAAAGATGATATTCTAATAGGTTAGTTAATGATTTCTGATACGTAAATATAGGGCTTGGCTATAGTCAGAGGGATTTATGTTAAAGTCCTCTGACATAACACAAAATTTATAGAAATTGAACATAATTTCTTTATTAACTTAATAAAAAATGTACAGGTTTTTGCACTCAGTAAGAGTATAACAGACAATTACAATTAATGCTTGCTCTGTGCCCTTATGAAAGCAAGAGGAACGTCAAGAAACATTTAATACATGTTTAGCAACCAACATACCTGCACTGAAACACAGCCCTGCAATTTAAGTTGGAGCTGAATCATGTCCACGTCAGCAGAAGAGCAAAGCTTTTGCAGCTCTGCAGTTTTATCTTTTATTTCATCAGTAGCAACATCAATTGGCTTTAAATTAATCTGCTGTTCATAGTTTATAGGGATCCTCTTCTTCACATATGGAAATGAGTTTGAAGCTATTAAATGTTAAGATTGAACAAATGAGTTTTTAAGACAGTAAATCAAACAGGCAAATTAAAGAAAAAAATCTATTGTGCTTAATTCTCCCCATGCTTTGTCTGGAAAATACCTTAGGGACCAGATTGGCGCCTTATTACTTCAGGATTGAGGGAGAAATTCTCTTTATGAGACAACTCAGAGCAATCATGAATTACATACGGGAAACCAATGGTTTATAACATAGCCATGTTTGTGCAAGCTAGTGACTGAACAGCAGAACAATGAATGATTAAAGTTTCAGTTACATTTTCCTGCTGACCAGCTGCTGCTTGTGTGTATCAAAAAAATGACCATGTCAGGGGCTTCCCTGGTGGCGCAGTGGTTGAGACTCTGCCTGCTAATGCAGGGGACATGGGTTCGAGCCCTGGTCTGGGAAGATCCCACATGCCGCGGAGCAACTAGGCCCGTGAGCCACAACTACTGAGCCTGTGCGTCTGGAGCCTGTGCTCCGCAACAAGAGAGGCCGCGATAATGAGAGGCGCGCCCATCGCGATGAAGAGTGGCCCCCGCTTGCTGCAACTACAGAAAGCCCTTGCACAGAAACGAAGACCCAACGCAGCCAAAAATATATAAATAAATTAATTAATTAAAAAAAAATGACCATGTCAAACAAAGAAGTTATGCCAAGTCCCACTTACTAGTCAAGATCGTACGGCGTTTGCACTGTTCTTCTATACAGCCTTGCTTTTTGCCTGATAATGTATAAGGAGCCTCAAAAACAAATCTGTTGATATTATGGTTTCTTTCAAACTCAGTTTTTCTTTCTGTGAGTTCTTTGTCATCAAAGTAGGGCTTCACATAAGTGACTTGGATATGAGCATATTTGGGATCAAGCTCTTTGACATTTACCTGTAAGGTAAGAAAGTTTTGTTTTTTATTCAATATATGGGAAAAGGGGGTACAGGTAAGCTACTAACTCCTCTGAAATCAATTGAGGACCACTGTCGCTGAATACACTGAGTTGAATACACACCTGGAAGAGGTCTTTGCTCTTTTTTCAAGGATCGTTTCCTTCTGATTATTAAGTTACAGAAACCTATTTGGAGATTACAGAAATGCAGGCAGAAAATAAAAACTGTAATGCTACCACTCAGCAATGACCATTATTCATATTTTCATATATTTCCTTCCAATCTCTTCTCTATGCACATGTATTTACAAACCTGAGATCATGCTGAACATTGTTTTATAATCTGATTTCCTAAAAATATATTAAAGTGGCTCAACTGCATATTTGAATTCCACCTCAATAAAATATATATTATAGAGAGGATTCTGAGAAGATGGCAGAGCACCAGAAATCTATCTTCCTACAGAGACAACAGTTACACTGGCAGAATCTATCTGATGTAACTATTTTGGAACTCTGCAGTCTATTGAAGACTTGCAACTTCCAGGGGAGGACCTGGGCAGGAAATTACCTTAATTTTGATTTTGGTCAATTTTAGCTCTTGGCACAATGGCCGCTATCTGTACCTCACCCCTCAAGTACCATGGCAGGCAGTGGTGCACATGTTCTTGGAACAGCTTGCGGGAGCCAGGATGAACAAGAAGGACCCTGTCTTCCAAATATTGGGGATCTGTGCTACGACTCCTGATTGCTGCTTCTGATCACAGGGGGGCAGTCAAAGAGGCCATGGCCATTACTGTAGCACCTCTTCCCATTGTTGCAAGGCCCTCCCCCTCTGGCTGAAGTGACTTCCAGGGGATTTAAAGGACCGGTACCTTTTCTCCCCCCCTCCCTTCATTTTCCTCTCTTTCCCCTCTTGGGAGCCAGACACTGGCGACTAGGGCGTTCAAAAGCAACTGCATATATGAAGGAAACTAGAAAGTCACTGCACATGCTCAGGGGAAGGCACAGGCTAAGGAAAGACCTGATAAGTCCCCAAGTTTACACCTCAGGTTTATCCCTGGCACAGAGACAGCTTACAACAATTAAAAACAAAACCAAAACCCAGCAAACTCTGGGACAGAGAGAGAGAGAATCTGATTTCCAGAGTGATCATGTTATTAAATTCAAATGTTCAGTTTTCAACAAAAAAAGAATCACAAGGCATACAAAGAAACAGGAAAGTATGGCCCATTCAAACGAGAAATAAACCAATAGAAACTGTCCCTGAAGAAGACCTGACAGCAGATCTCCTAGAAAAAGACTTTAAAACAACAGTCTCGATGCTAAAAGAACTAAAGGAAGTTATGGAAAAAGTCAAGAAAATGATGTATGAACAAAATGTCAATATCAATAAAGAGGTAAAAAATCTAAAAAGAAACCAAAAATTTTTTTCAGAGCTGAAAAATATAATAACTGAAATGAAAATTCACCAGAGGGATTCAAAGGCAAATTTCAGCAGGCAGAAGTAATAGTCAGTAAACTTGAAGACAGGACAATGGAAATTATCAATCAGAGTAACACAAAGGAAAAAAAAACTAAAGAAGAGTGACAGAGCCTTAAGGAACCTGTTGAACATCATCCAGCAGACGAACATACCCATTGTGGGAGTCCTTGAAGGAGAAAAGAGAGAGAAAAGGACAGAGAGAATATTTGAAGAAATAATGGGTGAAAACTTCCCAAATCTGATGAAAGACAGGAAGCTCAACAAACTCCAAGCAGGGTAACTCAAAGAGACCCACACTGAGACATATTAAAATCAGAATGTCAAAAGCCAAAGACAAAGAGAATTTTGAAAGAAGCAAGAGATAAATGACTTGTCACACACGAGGGATCCTCAATAAGATTATCAAATTTCTCATCAGAAACTTTGGAGGCCAGAAGCCAGTGGACTGATATATTCAAAGTGCTAAAGAAAAAAAAATCTATCAACCAAGAATCCTATATCTGGCAAAACTATCCTTAAAAGTGAGGGAGAGGGACAACTTCCCTGGTTGTGCAGTGGTTAAGAATCCACCTGCCAATGCAGGGGACACGGGTTCGAGTCCTGGTCCGGGAAGATCCCACATGCTGTGGAGCAACTAAGCCTGTGCACCACAACTACTGAGCCTGCGCTCTAGAGCCCGCGCGCCACAACTACTGAAGCCCATGTGCCCTACAGCCCACATGCCACAAATACTGAGCCTGCGTGCTGCAACTACTGAAGCCCGTGTGCCTAGAGTCCACGCTCCGCAATAAGAGAAGCCACCGCAAGGAAAAGCCCACACACTGCAATGAAGAGTAGGCCCCGCTCGCCGCAACTACAGAAAAGTCCGTGTATAGCAATGAAGACCCAATGCAGCCGAAAATAAATAAAATTTAAAAAGAGAGAATGTGATTAAAAAAAAAAAAAAAAAACACTGCCAAAAAAATCAACTGAATACAAAAGAAGATAGTAATGCAGGAAATGAGAGACAAAAAAGCTATAAGGCACACAGAAAACATAGCAGAGTGACAGAAGTAAAGTCCCTCCTTATTAATTAGTAATTAATTTAAATATAAATGGGTTAAATTCTGTAAACAAAAGGCAGAGATTGGGAGAATGGATTAAAAAAAAAAAACATGATCCAACTATATGCTGTCTGTAAGAGACTCACTTTAGCTCCAAAGACACACAAAGGCTGAATGTGAAAGAATGGAAAAAGATATACCATCCAAATAGTAATCAAAAGAGAGCAGGGGTAAAGATACTAATATTGGACAAAATAGACTTTAAATTTAAAAAGGTTACAAGCGACAAAGGAGGACATTATATATTGATAAAAGGTTCAATACAGCAAGAAGATAAAACAATTATAAACATCTACACACCTAATAACAGATCATCAAAATATATGAAGCAAAAATCGATAGAACTGAAGGGAGAAATAATAAATAGTTCTACAATAATAGTTGGTGAATTTAATACCTCAATCTTAATACTGGATAGAACAATCATGCAGAAGGTAAGTAAGGACATAGATGACTTGAATAACACAATAATTTACCTAGACCTAACAGACATATATAGAAAACTCTACCCAACAACAGAATACACATTCTTCTCAAGTGCACATGGGACATTTTCCAGGATAGACTATATGTTAAGCCACAAATAAGTCTCAATAGGTTTATAAAGACAGATATCATACAAAGTATCTTCTCTGACCACAATGGGATGAAGTTCGAAATCAGTAACAGAAGTAAAATTAGAAACTTCACAAATTGGTGGAAATTAAACAACATATTCTTTAAAGAAATCAATGGATCAAAGAAGAAATCACAAGGGAAGTTAGAAAATACTTAGGTATTAATGAAAATGAAATCACAACATACCAAAACTTATGGGACACAGCAAAAGCAGTGCTTCAGAGGAGGGGGGGAATTTATAGCTATAACATTTAACATTAAAAAACAGGAAAGGTCTCAAATCAACAACCTAATTTTACAACTTAAGGAACTAGAAAGAGAAGAACAACTAAACTCAAAGCTAGCAGAAGGAAGGAAATAATAAAGATCAGAGTACAGATAAATGGAATAGAGAATAGAAAAATAACAGAGAAAATCGATGAAACCAAAAGTTGGCTCTTCGAAAAGATCAACAAGATTGACAACCCTTTAACTAAACAGACCAGAAAGAAAGAGAGAACACTCAAATTACTAAAATCAGAAGTGAAAACGAGGACATTACTACCAATCCTACAGAAATAAAAAGGATTATAAGAGAGTACTATGAGCAAGTATATGCCAACAAATTAGAAAACCTAGATGAAATGTGAAATGAACAAATTCCTAGAAACACAAAGCCTACCAAGACTAAACCATGAAGGAATAGGGAAATCTGAATAGATCTTCAGTAAGGAAACTGAATCAGTAATACAAAATATCCTGGGCTTCCCTGGTGGCGCAGTGGTTGGGAGTCTGCCTGCCAATGCAGGGGACACGGGTTCGAGCCCTGGTCTGGGAAGATCCCACATGCCGCGGAGCGGCTGTGCCCGTGAGCCACAGCTGCTGAGCCTGCGTGTCTGGAGCCTGTGCCCCGCGGCAGGGGGGGCCGCGATAGTGAGGGGCCCGCGCACCGCGATGAAGAGCGGTCCCCGCACCGCGATGAGGAGTGGCTCTCGCTTGCCGCAACTGGAGAAAGCCCTCGCACGAACCGAAGACCCAGCACAGTCAAAAATAAATAAAATAAATAAATAAATAAAGTAGCTATAAGAGCACCCAAGCCCTTACATTAAAAAAAAAAAAAAAAAAAAAAATCCTGACAGAGAGAAGCTCTGGACTTGGTATCATCACTGGTGAAGTCTCCCAAATATTTAAAGGAGAACTAACACCAAGTATTCTCCAAATTTTCCAAAAAAGTGAAGAGAAAGAAACACTCCCTAACTTATTCTATGAGGTCAGCAATACTCTGATTACCAAAGCCAGACAAAGACAGCACAAGAAAACTACAGACCGATATCCCTTATGAACACTGATGCAAAAGTTCTCAACAGAATACTAGCAAACTGAATTTAGCAGCATATTAAAAGGATTGTACATGATGACCAAGTGGGATTTATTCCTGGAATACAAGGATGGTTCAACATATGAAAATTGATCAATGTACTATTGATACACTGCATTAACAGAATGAAGGGGAAAAAAACCACATGATCATCTCAATCGATGCAGAAAAAGCATTTGACAAAATTCAACACCCTTTCATAATAAAAACACTCAATAAAGTAGGAATAGAAGGAAATGTCTACAATCTGATCAAGGGCCACTGTGAAAAACCTATAGCAAACATTACATTCAATGGTGAAAGGCTGAAAGCTTTTCCTCTAAGATGAGGAACAAGGCAAGGATGCCCATTTCACCACTTCTACGCAACATGGTGTTGGAAGCACCACTGAATTGTACACTTAAAAATGGTTAACATATAAATGTTATGTTATGTGTATTTTACCACAATAAAAAAGATAGTTATCACAGTTCTATATTATAGTCATTGACATGACTTTTAATGGATGGATATGGATAAGCATGATTTATTAGATCAGTCCCTCATTGATAGACTCAGGTTGTTTTCCAACATTTTGCTATTATAAATAATGCTCCAATGAACATCCTTGTATTTAAAACTGTGTACATTTTTTTCTGATTTATTCCTTAGGAAAAATTTTTAGATGAGAAGTTGCTTAGTTAAAAGATTTACATGGTTTTAGGAATTTTGATACATACTACCCAACTACCCTATAGAAAAGATTACAATTCGTACATCCACAAGCAGTATTTGACATTGTAAGAGTGGGTACTCTTGATTGCATTAAGCCTATTCTATGGAGGAAGGGGACCACAGGAAAGCAGAATCGTTCTATTTCAGAGACATAAAATTATAATAGTTACAGACCATTACATAAAGAGTCTAAATTCCACGTTAAGAAGCTATGCTGCAGTCTCTCCATTAACTCCAGATGATTCCCAGGACCCTCTTCTTTCAGTGTTCTCCCAACTAAATTTGACTTGTGCCTTGGGTGTTGGTGACACTGTCAATATCCTTGCAATTTATCATAGTCAGGCCTTTTTGTGTTTAGCATAGGAAAAAATGAAACAAACCAAAAAAACAACAAAAACCTCCCAAGAAACAGTCCCTACATCCTTTTTTTCTCCTCCACATATACAGGAGCATAGACAAGGGAAAGTTTCTTAGCAACTTTTAAAACTTCTCCAAACCCATTCTACTTGTTATTACATAAAAATCTAAAAGCCTAAATCTAGAAATCCTTTCTTTCTTTCCCATTAAAAAGCTAGATTTCTCCAGAGAAACTCAGGTGAGGTTAATTATCTGGCTAAGACAAGACATAGAAGGAAAATAAAAAAGAGGTCAAGACTGATTCTGACCTTATAAAATAAACTATGTATATGGTAAACATTCAAACAGTACATGAGAGTATATATGAAAAGTAAAAAAAAGTCTTTCTTCCCACATAAGACTCTAGTCTCTCTCCTCAGGGATAACCATGGTTAACAATTTTGTATGTATCATTCCAGAAATTTCCTAAGCATAAACAAGTGAGTATATGTGAATATCAATTTTCACAAATGTAATCATCCTATCCATAATGTTCTGTGCCTCACCTTTTTTCTCTCAATAATATATCTTGATAGGTATATCAATACTTATCAGTTTTTTAATGCTTAGGATACTATATCCATTATATGGGGGTAGTACCACTTCCTTAACCATATGGATATTAGATTGTTTCCAGGTTTTTGTTATATAAACTTTGCAGCAATAAACACCTTTAAACATACATGTTTATGTGTATATATCTATCTACAAGATAAAATGATAAATGTGAAGTTACTGGGTCCAAGGAAAGATACATTTAAAATACTGGAAAATATTGCCCAACTGTTTTTCACATTGTTTGTGCCCTTAAGCAGATTTTGTTCTTTGGCAAGTAAAAGAGTGTTTTTAATTTTTAATTTCACATATTAAGAAAGAAATAAGGATTTTAAAAGTAGCAACTGCTTATTATATCTGTTGCCTATGAAGAATGACTAAAATATTGTGCATAAAAATAATGTCAGGAGTCCAGCTGCCTGATGGTGGTTTGTCATTAGTGCTTGTTGGCCAGGTTTTCAGAGGCAGAAGAAAGTAGAAAACCGCATGTTGTTCTGCAAGCCTGGCTTTCTATTAACTTTCCATTTATAGTATCAGTAGTATGGCAGCAAGCCTAAAACTTTCTGGCTACAAGGAGATAAAATTTTCTGTTGTCTTAATTCAATAAAACAACGCAAAATAGTGAAATGGATCAGAAGTAGAGAGGTTCTGCCAAATATTCATGAATTTTGAACCTATCAGCACATCTATTTTTAAATGTCGAAGGCATATGCTTAAGATAAAATCATCTCCATGAGATATAGGTAAGTACAAAGTGAAGAGATCATTTTCACAGTAGAAAATGAAGTGTCTTTACTATTGCCACAGGCTTTTCACTCCGGCAATGCTGCTTGTTAGCTATTAAGTGCTTTGCGTAGCACCATGCAATCATAGTCACGCAGTAAATATTTCTGGGGCCTACAGATCCTGCACTGTATAGGTCCTTCCTACCTGAAAAATCAGCTCTCATCCTGTACATACCCATGGTAACTAAGGACAGTCAGGCATTCCTATTGTGCCTTCCCGCAATTCTGTCTATAGGGAACTATGCGTTTCTAGGAAAGAGCCTCTCTTGCTGGAACCTTTCTCATCCTTGCCTTGGCAGGGCTAGTGGGATGGATAATCTTTAGATCAAGGCCCAAGGCATCTCTCCTAAACCTACATCACTGCGAATGTAACTAGTGAACTAAGGATATCTTAGAGTAAAATGTGTGTCCTAAGATGATTTTAATCATAAAGTATGAAATTGACAATCATGATGCACAACAGCATTCACAATAATAGCTAAACTTTATTGAGCGTGCCAGCTTCTATTATTATTAGTGAATGCTTTTTTACATACCAGGAACTCTAATCACTTTCCATATATTAACTCATTTAATTCGTACAACAACTCCATGAGGAAGGCACTATTATTAACTTCATTTTACTAATGAGAACAATGAGGCACAGAGAGGTTAAGTAACTTCCCCATGGTCACACAGCTAGCAAGTGGCAGAGAATGGAGATTTGAATCCTTCTTTCTGATTCCAAAGCCCCTGTCCTTTCTTTCACAATCTGGAAAGGCTCTATTTCCCATGCCTCTCCTCCACTAGCTAAAAAAGGAAAAAGTCAGAAGCAACGTACCATGCCTGGAACCAATAAATATGTTACCTTGTCTGAATCCTGAATTATTTTGACATTCTCTGTACCAAATTTTTCACCATAAAGTTTAACAAGTCTCAGGGAAATCTCCGAGAGGCCAGTGAGCTTTGGCTCTTTATAGATGTACTCCTTTCCATCCTCTTCTTCAAAAAAAGACTATTATAAAGTTAAACATACAATAATTTATAAATAATATGAGCAAACAAAGCATTTACAGAAAATCTACTAAATAATTAGCAATAATGTATTTGAAATAGATTTTAAATAATAGTACTAAAAGTCACATGCATATATTTTAACTGAAATAAACGAGAATTTTCAAACTCACAGTCATATGAGCATATTATTGGCCTGAAGATTTCCACACTCGATTTTTTCATCGCCTGCATACTTACCTGATTTTTATTGCAAACCTTTCAGTGCTAGATATTAAATATACATTTAAGAAGCTTAACAAAAAATGAAACTGAAGGAAACATTCAAATCTTATATGTTGTACTCTGACCTAGTGGATTTAGATATGGGAACCAAAGTGAACTTTATACTTACAAACGAGGCTTCCTGCTGTTGTGACAGGTGCTCTATCTAGACAGAATCCTAGAACCAATAACTGCTGCTACAGTAATCATTCAAAGGTGAATGTTTAAAAAGGAAAACAACTTTATGAACTAAAGTATACTTACTTGGCCATAAAAGGCAACTCTGAAGAAAGTGCCTAAAAGTCTTTTTTTTGTGTGCATAACCTCCAAAATTTTTGTGTAAGCTCCATGAAGAGTTCTATAAACTTGAGTAAGTTTCTGAAAAAATGAGAATAAACAAAATAGCTTTGTTTTTTGGTTAGTTACTAAATGTCTAAGATAAATGCATAGGAAAAAAAAAGCAACACTATTTCCTTTTCAAAATGGTTTTGGTGGGGTCATTCACACTCCCCTCCCCCATGGTCATTATTAGACAAAACTCCTTAACAACTTTAGGTCGTAGGGTAGAGCTTAAAATGGTCAAATAACACTGTATTTCTAAATATCATGTTTCATTTCATTCATATCTCAATGGTAGTGTATAATTTAAAAATACTGTGTTATTGACTACTTTTTTCTTATGTCTGAATTATTTTAACTGAAAGATAAGCAAAATGCTTTGCTTGAGCTCTTAGGTGGAGAGATGAGAATAAACAATCCATGCGAACAATTTTGGAGAAGAAAATAAAATTCAGACACAAAAATAATAGTATAAACCTGACTGAGGACTCCTTTTATACAGGTTCACAGACATTTTCAAAGAATATATTCTTCTACACATCCAGAAAAAGGGAGCATGCTGTGCTAAGAACATTATCAAGAATGTGAAAAGACAACCTACAGAACAGGAGAAAATATTTGTAAACCACAGATCTGATAAGTTTTCATATCCAGAAAATATAAAGAACTCCCACAATCCAACAACAAAAAGACAAATAACCTAATTTAAAAGTGAGCAAAGGACTTGAATAGACATTTCTCCAAAGAATATATATAAACGGCCAACAAGGACATGAAAAGATGTTCAAAATCACTGCTCATTAGGAAATACAAATCAAAACCACAATGTGACCCCACTTCACATCCACTAGGATGGCTGTAATAAGAAACCAAAAATAAGTGTTGATCAGGATGTGGAATGTGTACACTGCTGGTGGGAGTGTAAAAGGGAAAACAATCTGGTGGTTACTCAAAAGTTATACATGGAGTTACCCTATGATCCAGCAATTCCCCTGTTAGGTATATATCCAAGATAAATGAAAACACACCCAGGGCTTCCCTGGTGGCGTAGTGGTTAAGAATCCGCCTGCCAATGCAGAGGACACGGGTTCGTGCCCTGGTCCGGGAAGATCCCACATGCCACGAAGCAACTAAGTCCATGTGCCACAACTACTGAGCCTGTGCTCTAGAGCCCGCGAGCCACAACTGCTGAGCCCATGTGCCACAACTACTGAAGCCTGCGCGCCTAGAGACCGTGCTCCGCAACAAGAGAAGCCATGGCAATGAGAAGCCTGTGCACTGCAACAAAGAGTAGCCCCTGCTTGCCACAACTAGAGAAAGCCCACGCACAGCAACAAAGACCCAACGCAGCCAAAAAAAATAAATAAAATAGATAAATTTATATATAAAAAAAGAAAACATACCCATACAGAAACTTATACATAACTGTTTACAACAGCACTATTCGTAATAGCCAAAATGGGGAAACAACCCAAATGGATAAACAAATTGTGGTATATCCATACCATGAAATATCATTCCGCCATAAAAAGGAATGAAGTTCTGATACATGCTACAACCTGGATGAATCTCTAAATATTATGCTAAGTGAAAGAAGCCAGAAACAAAAGGTCACATCTTGTATTAATTTTTTTTATGACACATCCAGAATAGGCAAATCCATAGACAGAAAGCAGGTTAATGGTTTCCAGAGGGTGGGGCATAGGGTGGAGAGTGATTACTAAAGGATATGGAGTTTTTTTCTGCGGTGATAAAAATGTTTTGAAACTAGAGAGAGGTGGTGAGAGCGTAACGTTAAGAATGCACTAAATGCCACTGAATTGCACACCAGAATATGGTCAATTGTATGTTAGTGAATTTCACTTCAATAAAAAAAGGGGAGCACAGAAGCAGACATCCTTTCTCTAAAATTCTTTCCATATTATTTTCTGCAGTTGAGCTCAATTTGAGGGAAGTTTTCCTTACCTTTATGGCTGCCACCTCTGACACTTTTCAGCCTATCCCATAAAGATACACTGAAAAATTACTTCATCTCATTCAGAACACTAGGGGATCTATACAGACCCTTGCACCCCTACAAGGGAATAGGAGTAGTTCCCCTATAGAACGTATTGTTTCCTTTAATGTGTAGGGAAGATATATTTTTCTTTTTTCCCTATTAGTCAATTGAGTAGCAAAATGTTCCCTGGGTTTCTAATATCCTGATCTTCAACCTAAGAGTAAGAGAGTGGGTATTTTGAAACTTTTACAAAGGTTCTTAGGATGTAATGCTTTGATAGAAAGCTCAATGCCAATTCTTGTCTTGTCTCATAGGCTATTCTTTGTCATCTGTATGACTTAGATTTAATTATTTAACTCTTGCTTTTTAATATAATCACTTGAACTCCTCTATGATTTTTCAGGCATGCCCCATATACACCAAAAGCATGGCAAAGAGAGAAAGACCCAGAACCTAGGAAGAAAAAGTGAGTTTGATCAGAGCCAGTTTGGAACAGAGATTAGAACACTACACAGATGATATTAAATGTATGTTTTCACTCTTGGAAACTTCTTCAACAATGAAAGACTACTTGGTATATTTAAGGATAAACTGCTTTGCTTTTTAAAAAAAATGGCTTGAATCCTAAATCATCCCTTCCCAGCATAGTAAGGGTAGAAAATTATGATATGGACTTAGAGACCTGAATATAAAAAATTCCTGATCGGTGCTGGTGGCAACAGCTGCTCATTATAATACTATTCTTTATTAACTACCCTTTATCAACAGCTTTATCTGGCAGAATAAATTGGAAAAACTCCTCACAATAGGGTTATTACTAGTGACATTATCTCCCCTACTGTCATCTGCCAGCACCTTTAGTCTCACCTTCAAATTGCAAAGAATAGAATCATGCCTATCACCCTCCCCGGGCAACATGGAAATCCAATAGCTTTTTTTAGTGAAGGTTTAGTGAAGACAACGTTGATTGTTTTCTGCCATGAGTGGAGGAGGAGAGATTGCTAGATAAAAATGTTTTGTGAACCACTGGTATAATGTAAATTTCAATTTATATCTTAAATGTTTGGTCCTTAATTTTATTTGGAAAATTTATATGAATATGAGGTAGGATTGTAATTTTAGGACCTCCTAGCATTTTTTAAGGATAGTAACTTAAGACCAAAATAAAACATATAGGCCAATGATGCAAATGTTTAAATTACCTACCTCGAATTCTCGACGTTTCTCATAAATTGGAATGATCAACTTGGAAATTTCAGAAATTACTTCATAACGTTCTGCTTTCCATAAGCCATCCACACATTGTTCTAGCAACTCCAGCAAAACTTCCTGCATTGAGAGAAAACTGCAATCAGGAATTTGAGATAGTTTTAGAGCACTGGGCAAATATATTTTGAACCATTTCAAGTTAATAAAGAATAGAATGTACTAAATTTAATGAAATGCACAGAAGGAGTATAGTTGTGTGACTATATTTTTCTAAATCACATACTTGAAATATTTGAAATTGAAACCATTCTTAAAAGTATGAAATTAATATTGACAATACTAAACTACTATTTACTTTGTTTATCACATAATGAAGATGTTAACTGTACTTACAAATGGTAACACATTGAGAAGAAGTATTTTTAAAAGGGGATACATTGTTCTAAACTGAGGATGTTTAAATGTCTAACAGGGTAAATTCCACTAACTCTATAAATGTCCATTATTTTTCCTTTGTATTGAAATTATATTTAAACACAATTAACAGAGTCTTAAGATAATTTGGCAGTTTTCAAGCTGTTGCATCAGTGACAAAGGTGTTTATTAAAATGACGTGATTTTGGCCAACACTGCTTGCTTCCTCACTATTGGTTCTAAAATTAGTGGGAATGACAGTATAATACCTCAAGATAGAGATCTCTGACCTTGCTATAATGATAAGAGCTGCTATAAAACAACCATCATGTCATGTTCTCAACAATAAAAAGATGAAGCCAACTACTCATGCTATCCATGTCTTTTTTTAAAAATTTATTTATTTATTTATTTTTTAAACATCTTTATTGGAGTATAATTGCTTTACAATGGTGTGTTAGTTTCTACTTTATAACAAAGTGAATCAGTTATACATATACATATGTTCCCATATCTCTTCCCTCTTGCGTCTCCCTCCCTCCCACCCTCCCTATCCCACCCCTCTAGGAGGTCACAAAGCACGGAGCTGATCTCCCTGTGCTATACGGCTGCTTCCCACTAGCTATCTATTTTACGGTTGGTAGTGTATATATGTCCATGCCACTCTCTCACTTTGTCACAGCTTACCCTTCCCCCTCCCCATATCCTCAAGTCCATTCTCTAGTAGGTCTGTGTCTTTATTCCCGTCTTGCCACTAGGTTCTTCATGACTTTTTTTTCCCCTTAGATTCCATATATATGTGTTAGCATATGGTATTTGTTTTTCTCTTTCTGACTTACTTCACTCTGTATGACAGACTCTAACTCCATCCACCTCACTACAAATAACTCAATTTCGTTTCTTTTTATGGCTGAGTAATATTCCATTGTATATTATGTGCCACATCTTCTTTATCCATTCATCCGATGATGGACACTTAGGTTGCTCCAATGTCCTGGCTATTGTAAATAAAGTTGCAGTGAACATTGTGGTACATGACTCTTTTTGAATTATGGTTTTCTCAGGGTATATGCCCAGTAGTGGGATTGCTGGGTCGTATGGTAGTTCTATTTTTAGTTTTTAAGGAACCTCCATACTGTTCTCCATAGTGGTTATATCAATTTACATTCCCACCAACAGTGCAAGAGGGTTCCCTTTTCTCCACACCCTCTCCAGCATTTATTGTTTCTAGATTTTTTGATGATGGCCATTCTGACCGGTGTGAGATGATACCTCATTGTAGTTTTGATTTGCATTTCTCTAATGATTAATGATGTTGAGCATTCTTTCATGTGTCTGTTGGCCATCTGTATATCTTCTTTGGAGAAATGTCTATTTAGGTCTTCTGCCCATTTTTGGATTGGGTTGTTTGTTTTTTTGTTATTGAGCTGCATGAGCTGCTTGTAAATTTTGGAGATTAATCCTTTGTCCGCTGCTTCATTTGCAAACATTTTCTCCCATTATGAGGGTTGTCTTTTGGTCTTGGTTATGGTTTCCTTTGCTGTGCAAAAGCTTTTAAGTTTCATTAGGTCCCATTTGTTTATTTTTGTTTTTATTTCCATTTCTCTAGGAGCTGGGTCAAAAAGGATCTTGCTGTGATTTAGGTCATAGAGTGTTCTGCCTATGTTTTCCTCTAAGAATTTGATAGTGTCTGGCCTTACATTTAGGTCTTTAATCCATTTTGAGTTTATTTTTGTGTATGGTGTTAGGGAGTGTTCTAATTTCGTACTTTTACATGTACCTGTCCAGTTTTCCCAGCACCACTTATTGAAGAGGCTGTCTTTTCTCCACTGTTTATGCTAGCCTCCTTTATCAAAGATAAGGTGACCATATGTGTGTGGGTTTATCTCTGGGCTTTCTATCCTGTTTCATTGATCTATATTTCTGTTTTTGTGCCAGTACCATACTGTCTTGATTACTGTAGCTTTGTAGTATAGCCTTAAGTCAGGGAGCCTGATTCCTCCACTCCGTTTTTTGTTCTCAAGATTGCTTTGGCTATTCGGGGTCTTTTGTGTTTCCACACAAATTGTGAAACTTTTTGTTCTAGTTCTGTGAAAAATGCCAGTGGTAGTTTGATAGAGATTGCATTGAATCTGTAGATTGCTTTGGGTAGTAGTGTCATTTTCACAATGTTGATTCTCCCAATCCAAGAACATGGTATATCTCTCCATCTATTTGTATCATCTTTAATTTCTTTCATCAGTGTCTTATAATTTTCTGCATACAGGTCTTCTGTCTCCTTAGGTAGGTTTATTCCTAGATATTTTATTCTTTTTGTTGCAGTGGTAAATGGGAGTGTTTTCTTAATTTCACTTTCAGATTTTTCATCATTAGTGTATAGGAATGCAAGAGATTTCTGTGCATTAATTTTGTATCCTGCTACTTTACCAAATTCATTGATTAGCTCTAGTAGTTTTCTGGTAGCATCTTTAGGATTCTCTATGTATAATATCATGTCATCTGCAAACAGTGACAGCTTTACTTCTTCTTTTCCGATTTGGATTCTTTTATTTCTTTTTCTTCTCTGACTGCTGTGGTTGAAACTTCCAAAACTATGTTGAATAATAGTGGTGAGAGTGGGCAACCTTGTCTTGTTCCTGATCTTAGTGGAAATGGTTTCAGTTTTTCACCATTGAGGACGATGTTGGCTGTGGGTTTGTCATATATGGCCTTTATTATGTTGAGGAAAGTTCCCTCTATGCCTACTTTCTGCACGGCTTTTAACATAAATGGGTGTTGAATTTTGTCGAAAGCTTTTTCTGCATGTATTGAGATGATCATATGGTTTTTCTCCTTCAGTTTGTTAATATGGTGCATCACGTTGATTGATTTGCGTATATTGAAGAATCCTTGCATTCCTGGAATAAACCCCAGTTGATCATGGTGTATGATCCTTTTAATGTGCTGTTGGATTCTGTTTGCTAGTATTTTGTTGAAGATTTTTGCATCTAGGTTCATCAGTGATATTGGCCTGTAGTTTTCTTTCTTTGTGACATCTTTGTCTGGTTTTGGTATCAGGGTGATGGTGGCCTCATAGAATGAGTTGGGGAGTGTTCCTCCCTCTGCAATATTTTGGAAGAGTTTGAGAAGGATAGGTGTTAGCTCTTCTCTAAATGTTTGATAGAATTTGCCTGTGAAGCCACCTGGTCCTGGGCTTTTGTTTGTTGGAAGATTTTTAATCACGGTTTCAATTTCAGTGCTTGTGATTGGTCTGTTCATATTTTCTATTTCTTCCTGGTTCAGTCTTGGCAGGTTGTGCATTTCTAAGAATTTGTCCATTTCTTCCATGTTGTCCATTTTATTGGCATAGAATTGCTTGTAGTAATCTCTCATGATCCTTTGTATTTCTTCTGCAGGGTCAGTTGTTACTTCTCCCTTTCCATTTCTAATTCTATTGATTTGAGTCTTCTCCCTTTTTTTCTTGATGAGTCTGGCTAATGGTTTATCAATTTTGTTTATCTTCTCAAAGAACCAGCTTTTAGTTTTACTGATCTTTGCTATTGTTTCCTTCATTTGTTTTTCATTTATTTCTGCTCTGATCTTTATGATTTCTTTCCTTCTGCTAACTTTGGGGTGTTTTTGTTCTTCTTTCTCTAATTGCTTTAGGTGCAAGGTTAGGTTGTTTATTCGAGATGTTTCCTGTTTCTTGAGGTAGGCTTGTATTGCTATAAACTTCCCTCTTAGAACTGCTTTTGCTGCATCCCATAGGTTTTGGGTCATTGTGTCTCCATTGTCATTTGTTTCTAGGTATTTTTTGATTTCCCCTTTGGTTTCTTTAGTCATCACTTCGTTATTAAGTAGTGTATTGTGTAGCCTCCATGTGTTTGTATTTTTTACAGATCTTTCCCTGTAATTGATATCTAGTCTCATAGCGTTGTGGTCGGAAAAGATACTTGATACGATTTCAATTTTCTTAAATTTACCAAGGCTTGATTTGTGACCCAAGATATGATCTATCCTGGAGAATGTTCCATGAGCACTTGAGAAAAATGGGTATTCTGGTTTTTTTGGGTGGAATGTCCTATAAATATCAATTAAGTCCATCTTGTTTAATGTATCATTTAAAGCTTGTGTTTCCTTATTTATTTTCTGTTTGGATGATCTTTCCATCGGTGTAAGTGGGGTGTTAAAGTCCCCTACTATGACTGTGTTACTGTTGATTTCCCCTTTTATGGCTGTTAGTATTTGCCTTATGTATTGAGGTGCTCCTATGTTGGGTGCATAAATATTTACAATTGTTATACCTTGCTCTTGGATTGATCCCTTGATCATTATATAGTGTCCTTCTTTGTCTCTTGTAATAGTCTTTATTTTAAAGTCTATTTTGTCTGATATGAGAATTGCTACTCCAGCTTTCTTTTGATTTCCATTTGCATGGAATATCTTTTGCCATCCCCTCACTTTCGGTCTGTATGTGTCCCTAGGTCTGAAGTGGGTCTCTTGTAGACAGCATATATACGGGTCTTATTTTTGTGTCCATTCAGCCAGTCTGTGTCTTTTGGTGGGAGCATTTAATCCATTTACATTTAAGGTAATTATCGATATGTATGTTCCTATTCCCATTTTCTTAAATGTTTTGAGTTTGTTATTGCAGGTGTTTTCCTTCTCTTGTGTTTCTTGCCTAGAGAAGTTCCTTTAGCATTTGTTGTAAAGCTGGTTTGGTGGTGCTGAACTCTCTCAGCTTTTGCTTGTCTGTAAAGGTTTCAATTTCTCCATCAAATCTGAATGAGATCCTTGCTGGGTAGAGTAATCTTGGTTGTAGGATTTTCTCCTTCATCACTTTTAAATATGTCCTGCCACTCCCTTCTGGCTTACAGAGTTTCTGCTGAAAGATCAGCTGTTAACCTTATGGGGATTCCCTTGTGTGTTATTTGTTGTTTTTCCCTTGCTGCTTTTAATATGTTTTCTTTGTATTTAATTTTTGATAGTTTGATTAATATGTGTCTTGGCATGTTTCTCCTTGGATTTATCCTGTATGGGACTCTCTGTGCTTCCTGGACTTGATTAACTATTTCCTTTCCCATATTAGGGAAGTTTTCAACTATAATCTCTTCAAATATTTTCCCAGTGCCTTTCTTTTTCTCTTCGTCTTCTGGGACCCCTATAATTCTAATGTTGGTGCGTTTAATGTTGTCCCAGAGGTCTCTGAGACTGTCCTCAGTTCTTTTCATTCTTTTTTCTTTATTCTGCTCTGCAGTAGTTATTTCCACTATTTTATCTTCCAGGTCACTTACCCGTTCTTCTGCCTCAGTTATTCTGCTATTGATCCCTTCTAGAGAATTTTTAATTTCATTTATTGTGTTTTTCATCGTTCCTTGTTTCCTCTTTAGTTCTTCTAGGTCCTTGTTAAATGTTTCTTGCATTTTCTCTATTCTATTTCCAAGATTTTGGATCATCTTTACTATTATTATTCTGAATTCTTTTTTATGTAGACTGCCTATTTCCACTTCATTTGTTAGGTCTGGTGGGTTTTTGCCTTGCTCCTTCATCTGCTGTGTGTTTTTCTGTCGTCTCATTTTGCTTAACTTACTGTGTTTGGGGTTTCCTTTTCGTAGGCTGCAGGTTCGTAGTTCCCGTTGTTTTTGGTGTCTGTCCCCAGTGGCTAAGGTTGGTTCAGTGGGTTGTGTAGGCTTCCTGGTCGAGGGGACTAGTGCCTGTGTTCTGGTGGATAAGGCTGGATCTTGTCTTTCTGGTGGGCACGTCCACGTCTGGTGGTGTGTTTTGGGGTGTCTGTGACCTTATTATGATTATAGGCAGACTGTCTGCTAATGGATGGGGCTGTGTTCCTGTCTTGTTTGCTGTTTGGCATAGGGTGTCCAGCACTGTAGCTTGCTGGTCGTTGAGTGAAGCTGGGTCTTGGTGTTGAGATGGAGATCTCTGGGAGATTTTCGCCGTTTGGTATTGTGTGCAGCTGGGAGGTCTCTTGTGGACCACTGTCCTGAATTTGGCTCTCCCACCTCAGAGGCACAGCCCTGATGCCTGGCTGGAGCACCAAGAGTCTTTCATCCACACGGCTCAGAATAAAAGGGAGAAAAAATAGAAAGAAAGAGGATAAAATAAAGTAAGATAGAATAAAATAAAGTTATTAAAATAAAAAAATAAAAAAAATAAAAAATAATTATTAAGAAAAAAAATTTAAGTAAAAAAAAAAAAAAAAAGAAATGGATGGACAGAACCCTATGACAAATGGTGAGAGCAAAGCTCTACAGACAAAATCTCACACAGAATCATACACATACACACTCACAAAAAGAGGAAAAGGGGAAAAAATAATATATCTTGCTCCCAAAGTCCACCTCCTCAATTTGGGATGATTCGTTGTCTATTCAGGTATTCCACAGATGCAGGTACATCAAGTTGATTGTGGAGCTTTAATCCGCTGCTTCTGGGGCTGCTGGGAGAGATTTCCCTTTCTCTTCTTTGTTCGCACAGCTCCCGGGGTTCAGCTTTGGATTTGAACCCGCCTCTGCGCGTAGGTCGCCTGAGGGCGTCTGTTCTTCGCTCAGACAGGACGGGGTTAAAGGAGCAGCTGATTCGGGGGCTCTGGCTCACTCAGGCCGGGGAGGGAGGGGTACGGATGCGGGGTGAGCCTGTGGCGGCAGAGGCCAGCGTGACGTTGCACCAGCCTGAGGTGCCGTGTGTTTTCCCGGAGAAGTTGTCCCTGGATCACGGGACCCTGGCAGTGGTGGGCTGCACAGGCTCCCGGGAGGGGAGGTGTGGAGAGTGACCTGTGCTTGCTCACAGGTTTCTTGGTGGCTAAAGGAGCAGCTTTAGCGTCTCATGCCCGTCTCTGGGGTCCCCGCTGTTAGCCACGGCTAGCGCCCGTCTCTGGAGCTCCTTTAAGCGGCGCTCTTAATCCCCTCTCCTCGGGCACCAGGAAACAAAGAGGCAAGAAAGAGTCTCTTGCCTCTTCGGAAGCTCCAGCCTTTACTGGACTCCCTCCCGGCCAGCTGTGGCGCACTAACCCTTTCAGGCTGTGTTCACGCAGCCAACCCCAGTCCTCTCCCTGGGATCCGACCTCCGAAGCCCGAGCCTCAGCTCCCAGCCCCCGCCCGTCCCAGCGGGTGAGCAGACAAGCCTCTCGGGCTGGCGAGTGCTGCTCGGCGCCGAGCCTCTGTGCGGGAATCTCTCCGCTTTGCCCTCTGCACCCCTGTGGCTGCGCTCTCCTCCGTGGCTCCGAAGCTTCCCCCCTCCGCCACCCGCAGTCTCCGCCCACGAAGGGGCTTCCTAGTGTGTGGAAACCTTTCCTCCTTCACAGCTCCCTCCCACTGGTGCAGGTCCTGTCCCTATTCTTTTGTCTCTGTTTTTTCTTTTTTCTTTTGCCCTACCCAGGTACGTGGGGAGTTTCTTGCCTTTTGGGAGGTCTGAGTTCTTCTGCCAGCGTTCAGTGGGTGTTCTATAGGAGCAGTTCCACGTGTAGATGTATTTCTGATGTATCTATGGGGAGGAAGGTGATCTCCACGTCTTACTCTTCTGCCATCTTCTCCTCTCCCATAAATCTTAACAGTTTGTTTCTATCTTAAAGAGATGAACTTCAGACCTGTAAAACTGACTGCTAAAGCGGCTCTTCCTGTATGTCCTCTAGACAATTTTGAATTCATCTTCTTCCTAAACTAGCTCTTTCACTTGTGTTTCCTACCTAGCCAGTGGTCATACCCTATAAACTCTTAGCTAGAAAATTAACAGCAGTTTTGACTTTACCCTTTGTTATGGGTTGAACTGTGTCCCTCAAAAAGATAAGTTGAAGCCCTAACTCCCAGTACCTCAGAATGTGACCTTATTTGGAAATAGGGTCATTGCAGATATGAATAGTGGAGGTGCAGTCATACTGGAGTAGGGTGAGCCCTTACTCCAATATGACAGAGATATGCAGGGAGAACACCATGTGATTACAGAGGCAGAGACTGGAGTAACGGAGCTACGAGCCAGGGAACGCCAAAGATCGACAGCTACCACCAGAAGCTAGGAAGAGGCAAGGAAGGCTCCTACCCAGAGTCTCAGAGGGAACATGGCCCTGCTGACACCTTGATTTCAGACTTCTGGACTCTAGAACTGTGAGACAATAAAATTCTGTTGTTTTAAACCATCCAGTTTGTGTACGTTCTTATGGCAACCCTAGGAAACTAATACACTCTCTTTCTTTACTCATCCTCTAATCAGTCCATCACCAAGTTCTGCCAGTTTTACTTCCTAAATATTTCTCAAATCTGACCCTTCTTCTCCATTTCTGCTCTCATTGTTAAGGTTCAAGACCTCATTATTGTTTTCTAACTGATCTTCCAGCCTTGGCACTTTCAAATCTAACCTCCACAAATCTGCCATAGGGTTCTGATTAAAATGCAAACCAGACCACATCCTTCTTCCCTTCTTAAAATCTCATGATGGCTCCCATCATTCGCAGAACAAAGGACAAGCTCTTTCATTTGGCACACAAGCCTTGCAGTGATCTGACTGATACTTTTATAATATCATCATTCATCATGCTCAGCCTGGTACTTGATGCTCAAACAATGATGAGCTACTGGTAGTTCCTCTGAAGCACCATGGTGTTGCCTTAACTTTGTGCCTTTGTCCATTCTGTACCCTCTTGTCCTTTAATCCCTTTCACTTAGTTAACCCTTTAAGAAAGCTTAGGTATCACCTCTTCCAGGATTCTTCTTCTGATTAACAAAGAGTAGCAAGACACAAGACACCTTTTTTTCTTACTCTGATAATTCATTGGGTGGATATTTATCACTATACTTGTCCGTTATCTATGTATCTGACTTTCCAAATAGGCTGTGACTCTTCAAGAGTAGGGACAATATATTATATTGGTTTCTTCAGTCACTAGTATGGCGGCAGTACATAGTAGATGTTCATTAAATGCTGCTACTTGAAAAAATAATCTATATATTAACATTTAATAGCCAAATTAAAATTTCTATCAACAGTGGGAAGGAGAAACTTTGGTGGAGTTAAAAATCTATTACAAACTAGCAATGTTTGCCCCAGGAATGTAAAGTTGGTTTACAATTAGGAATAAATCCAGTGTAAACAGAATGAACCATGTAAACGGAATAAAAGAGAAAAATGCGATCTCAAGCAACAGATGCAGAAAAAGCATTTGAAAAAACTCAACACCCCTTCATGATGTTAGAAAAGAATCCCCAGAAAACAGGGAATAGAAGACCTTTCTCAATCTGATAAAGAGCTTCTACTAAAACCCAAAAACCTACAGGCTGAACACTCTTCTCCTAAATGTGGGAACAAGTCAAGAATGTCTGCTCTTACCACTTCTATTCAACATTATGCTGAAGGTCCTAGCCAGTGTAATAAGGTGAGACAGAGAGAGAGAGAGAGAGAGAGAGAGAGAGAGAGAGAGAGAGAGAGAGCAGAGACTGGCAAACGTAAAACTGTCTTTCTGTGCAGATGACATGATTGTGTATGTAGAAAACCCTAAGGAATATACAAACTACTAAAACTAATAAGCAGATTTAGCAAGGTTGCAGATTATAAGATCACCATACAAAATCACTGTATTTCTATATACTAGCAACAACAAATTGGAAACTAAGATTAAAAAATCAAGCAATACTATTTCCAGTAGCATCAGAACATCCATTATCTAACAATATATACCCAGGAAAAGACTTCTATCCTGAAAAATCACAAAATATTGCTGGGAGAAATTAAAGACAATCTAAATAAGACCTGACTGAAAGACTCAGTATTGTTAAGCTCTCCATTCTCCATATAGTGATATATAAATGTAACAAAATCTCTACAAAGCTTCCAGCAGGCTATTTTGAGGAAATAGAAACAATGATTCAAAATTCTGCATGGAAATTCAAAGGATACAGAATACCCAAAACGACTTTGAAAAAGAATACAGTTGGAGGGCTAACACTACCTGATTCCAAGACTTATAAATTTATAGTAATCAAGACAGTGTGATATTGGTATCAAGATGGACAAATAGATCAATGGAACAAAACAGAGTCTAGAAATAGACCACAGACATATAAAGAACAGAAATTTGACTAAGGTGCCAAAGCAATTCAGTGGGGGTAAAAGTTTTATTTTTCCCCAAATGGTGTGGACCATGTAAAATAACTGTTTAGAAAAAAATGAACCTTGGGACTTCTCTGGTGGCTCAGTGGTTAAGAATCCACCAGCCAATGCAGGGGACACGGGTTCGATCCCTGGTCCAGGATGATCCCACATGCTGCGGAGCAACTAAGCCTGTGTGCCACAACTACTGAGCCTGCGCTCTAGAGCCCGTGAGCCACAACTACTGAGACCACGTGCCACAACTACTGAAGCCCGCGTGCCTAGAGCCCATGCTCCACAACAAGAGAAGCCACCGCAATGAGAAGCCCGTGCACCACAACGAAGAGTAGCCCCCACTCGCCACAACTAGAGAAAGCCCGCGCGCAGCAACAAAGACCCAACAAAGCCAAAAATAAATAAATTAATTAATTTTAAAAAAACAGAAAAAAATGAACCTTGACCTCTCATTCCATGCTCAAAAATGAATTCTAGATAGATTATCAGCCTAAACATAAAACTCAGAAACAAAGTTTATAGAAGAAAATATAAGGCAGTATCTTCACAGTCTTGAGGTAAGCAAAGATTTCTCAGACCAAACACACACACAAAAACAAACCATCAAAAAAACGGTAAATTGAACTTCATTAAAACCAAAACTTTCTGCTCAATAAAAGACTCAATTAAGAAAATAAATAAACAAATCAAAGACTGGTAAATAAATCTGCAGCAAATATATTTGACAATGGACTTATATCCAGAATATAGAAAGAACTCCCCTAAGTCAACAAAAAAAATAATGCAATTTCTAAAAACGGGCAAAAGACTTGAACAAACATTCCACAAAAGAAGATATATGAAAGACAAAGGAGCACATAAAAAGTGCTCAGTACCATTAGTCATTAGGGAAATACAAGTGAAAAACACAACGAGGTACCAATTCATGTCTAACAGAATGGTAAAAATATAAAAAAAGATTAGCAACATCAAATGTTGGTGAGGAAGTGGAGCAGCTGAAACTCTTATTCATTGCTGGTAGGAATATAAAATAGTCCAACCACTTGGAAAAACTCTGGCAATTTTTTATGAAGTTAAATATATAACTTCCCCAGGATCCAGCAGTTTCGCTCCTAGGTATTTACCCAAGAAAAATGAAAGCATATGTCCACAAAAGGTCATAGATAAGAATGCTTAAAGCAGCCGTATATTTGTAACAATCCCAAACTGGAAACAATCTAAAATCCATCAACAGGAGAATGGATTTAAAAATCTTACATTGATATAATGGAGTATTTAGCAATGAAAAAGAACTTTTGATATACTCAGCAATATGGGTGTATCTCAAAAACATTATGTTAAGCAAAAGAAGGCAGATACAAAAGGGTACATACTGAATGATTCCATGTTATGACACCAAAATATGGCAAAACTAATCTACAATGATAGAAATCAGATAGTGGGGGTGGGGAGACTAACTGGAAATGGGCACAATGGAACTTTCTGGGGGAATGGACACGTTCTATTTCTTGTTTCTGGTGGTAATTTATACGGGTGTATACAACTGTGGAAATTCATCAAGCTGTCCACTTAAGATGTGTGAATTTTACTGTATGTTAATTATATCTTTAAAAACTATTGCAAATCAAAAGTCAGAAAGGCAGTTTTAAAAACAAATTAAATTATTATTGGTTTAACTAACCTATTTAAATAAGGCACTAAGTGAACAACAATTTGTATTTTTCATTTCAATTAAACTTGTAAATCGGTGGCAGTTATTTTCCACTGGCTAGAGCACGGGGAAGAAGCCCTATTATATAAACTGAAACATAAAATGGCACTATGGAGAACATGATTCTATCTGTATACATCAAATGAAAAGCATGTATAAATTATTACTGTAGAACACAACAGAGTTCCAACAAATGTGTTTACATAGAAAACTGATTACAGTTCTTGACTAATAAGAAATATTACCGCTCTCCTTGAGAGTATAAAAAAGGGTCAGGCGCAAGGCCATTTTTATGACTAAGTTGAAGCTGCTGTTTGGAAAAAAGGACGTAACTTCAGTTGTGTTAAACCATTTATCTCCCACAAACTCCCGTGAATCTTTCTGCTGCTAGCCCGCACAAACTGGAGGTCTTAGATGAAAATCATTGAAGTCTAACTAAAAACCCAAAAAGTGAATTAACTTACTCAAGGCTTCACAGTCAAGCAATGAACTGGGATTAAAATTCAAGTATCTCGATTCTCTGTTATGATAAATTAATTCAGCAAGGATGTTTTAAGCATCTACTCTTCTAGGTTCTGGAGGTAAAAGGAAACCTTACTATCAAGTTGGTCAGTGATAAAGTCTGACATTTATGTAGCACCTAATGACTTATAAAGAGCCTTCACATTTGTTGTGAAGTGACCAGGATAGTATTATCACCTTTATTTTATTGATGAGGAGAGAGACCCATATAGAAGTAGTAGGTAAAGCTTCTAGGCATATATCATCTTAGCTAAACGAACTAGAGCTACCTTGAGATTGCTTATATTTTTAAAAAAAACAGGACTTCCCTGGTGGTGCAGTGGTTAAGAATCCACCTGCCAATGCAGGGGACACCGGTTCAAGCCCTGGTCCGGGAAGATCCCACATAACGCAGAGCAACTAAGCCCGTGCGCCACAACTACTGAGCCTGCGCTCTAGAGCCCATGTGCCACAACTACTGAAGCTCGCACACCTAGAGCCCGTGCTCTGCAACAAGAGAAGCCACTGCAATGAGAAGCCTGCATACTCCAACGAAGAGTAGCCCTCGCTCGCCGCAACTAGAGAAACCCCACACGCAGCAACGAAGACCCAAAGCAGCCAAAAATAAATAAATAAAATAAATAAATTTTAAAAATTAAGTAAAAATATTAAAAAAACAATTCATAAAGTATAAAATGTGCCTCTGCCACTTTAACCTGGCTGCTTCTTATGTTTCTTAATACAATGTTAAAAAAATTTATTTCTATGGGACTGCAACCCCTTAAATCTCTCCACTTTTGTTGTTTCTTTCTTTCTTTGGTCTTCACATTCCTTAATTGTGAACATCAATGTGCCTCAGTCCTTGGTTCTCTGGTCTTCGCTTGCTGTATTACCTCCCATCGTCAGTGTGCTTTGGTTCTCACACAGCTACGACTTCCAGATGTGGCTCTCCAACCCTGATCTCTCTCTTTAGATTCAGTTCTGAATTTCTAATGGCCTGATGTTATTTCCATTTCAATAACCTTCTACTTCAAATTCAACACCCATCAAAAACTGATTTCATCATCTTCCCTGTAAAATCATCCATCCATCATTTTTCTATAATATCCAAACCTGAAATCTCAGCACTATCTTTGACTCTTCTCCTCCCACAGCCAGCAAGTCTTCCTCTTTTCTTCACAGTGTTTCCTGAACCTGTCACTACCTGGGTTTAGGCCTGGCTGCTTCACATCTGGACTCTTAGGGCAGCCCGCCCTCCAGACTCTGCCTCCAGCCCCTATCCATCTACCTCTAATACATTTCCCACATAACCGCCAAATTAACCTTTCCTCTTCCTTGCTTTCATCTTGTCATTATCCTGCTCAAAAACCTTTGACAGCAATTCAACATTCTAATCAGTGAAGTCCAGACATTCAAAGTTTCCCAAAATCTGACCTCAACTACTACTCTTCTCTATGTGAACCCAATGGCTTTGCCAAAATGATCCATTCACTGTGCCCCCAAAGATGCCTTATACTTTCCCACCTCTTAACTTTTGTCCCCGTTATCCTCCTCCCTCTGCTAAAATGCCTTCAGGGTGTCTTCACGCTTCAAATCTCTCTCTAACCCTAACTGTCCTCTGTTCTACCTCAGCTCAAAGGCATCTCTCACCTTCAACTCTGCGTGGAACATACTGTCTGTATTATTCAAATGGCACTGTCTTGCTTTTCTCCATTTCGAGCAGGTGTATTATCTCTTTAGGTAGACATAAGAGGTCAGGGATCAGCCATATCTAATTATTTTATAGCTTCTATATCACCAAGTCCAAAGCCTTGCTCATAAGTCAGTGCTCAACAAATATTTGTTGAGTGATTGACAACTGAAGCTGTTTGCTACCCATATGAAGCTTGAAGCAGAAATTTTCCGTCTTTAAAATACTCGTAAGCATCCTCTCCTTAACTGTTACATTGTTAGCTATATTTTTTTACGGAGATTTCTCCAAAGTATGTTGACCGTGATCTGGTTACTGGGAAGGTGATCTGAGGAAGATACATGGTACATTTCTAAAACCAGACAATAAGAACAGTTCCAGAGATAGGGCTCCACATTCCACACAGGCACATCTTTTCCCTGGGCAGTTTTAATGCTTACAGTTCATCAACCCTTAGTTACCTTCCAAATTAAGTTAGCTGTAATAATTTTTTTTTTAGCTGTAATAATTTTTTAATGTAAATAAATTTTAAGAAGTTAAATTTATATAACTGGCAATGCAGGCCCTGGAGTCTTACTTCACTATAATGGACGTCCATCATTCCAGCATCTTCTTTCATTGCTCCTTCTTCATCTATATTGGGAGTAATTTTCTTGAAGGCTGAACATCCATTAGGGAATAATTCTGCGTGAATAAAAACCAGTGAAGTAAATTTATTTTTAAAAAGTGTTTTGTAAATAACAGATAGCCTTACAGGGATTAGTTACCCTTAAAAATAAACACATATTTTTGTAAGGATCAAAGTCATAAGTGCAATTTGCAGTTACAAAAAAAGAATTTTACAAATTATTTCTATCTACTATACATCCTACCAGTCTTTTTACCAAATGGTGAGCTCAAGTTACTTACAAATAAGTTTCATTCTCTGACTATGCATCATCTTCAATGGCTACTATAGTAAATGTTTTCCTAATGTGATCTAAAAATTGTTATTAACACTTTGATCCTGTGTATGTTTATGGTCTGTCACCTAAACAAAGAGAGCATGTACTTTTCAGATAAACATCGAATGAGCTTTTGTAGTCATCTCTAGCTCCTCATTTCACTGGAGAATTGGAAAAGTGGGTTGTTAGCCTAGCCTAGGACTTGTAAAGAGAGGCAGAAAATAAAACAGATGCCAGGGATGAAGCATCCTTAGAGAAACAGGATGGGGCACTGGAAGAACCAGAGCTTTTGGAGTTAGATAGACCCAGCTCTATCATTAACTGTGTGAGACATGTTTCTCTCTCTAGGACTGTAAAAAGTTCCATCATCTGTAAAATAGAAACAGCAGCTACCTTATAAGAATTCAATGAAATGTAAAGTGTTTAGAACAGAACCTAACATATAACAAGTGTGCAATGCATTATTATTACCAAACAAAGCTACCAATAAATAAACTAGCTTTCTCAAGATAAAATAATTGCTAGCAGCTCGTATAGTAAGTGACTCTGCAGCTGGACCCCTGGGAAGTAGGAAGTGAGCTCAAGCTGAGAACAGCTGCTGTAGGACTGTGGACCAAATTGTTACTGTCAAGCAAGAGTCTGGGTATAGAAGGCCACGTGGTTTCCCTGCAGATTCTGGACATAGGAACATGTCCAAACACTCCTGCTCTGGCTGCGTTTACCGCTATCTAAGGGGGCTGTCATTTTAGAGTTAAGGAAAATTCAGCTTCCTTATAACCGAATCTGCTAGGCAGTGGAAAATGGCTGGGCACAAAGGGGACAGCTTTTGCAATCTATTGTTCTACAACCTCTCTAATAGTGATGCTTAGAAATGATGACCTACTCACGACTAAATATTTGGTAAGCTTCCTGGTGTTAGAGGTTGGGGAAGGAAGAAGGAAGGTTTAAGAAAGCCAAACCTCACATTGAGGAGATTTCTCAGCATTCTGATGGAAAAAAGGGTCATGTATCATGGCTTGGATTTTGCCAACTCTTCTTGTCTAAGTGAATGCTAACTAGACATACATCTTCTGGTAAGACGCTTAATAGAAAATGAGTTATCAAGTCAGCATCACACTTCTATGAGAGAGAAAGATGGGATTCTGGTTAAGAGAAGATGGGGTTATTCTGAAGCACTTTTTCAAAAATGGAGAAACACATAGGGAGTAGTCAGTGGATTTCTGTTAGAGAAAAAGGAGAGGCAGAAATGAAAGTAAGATTTACTTTGACCCAATGGACTTTAGGGCCATTTTTGTTCAAAGAAATTAGGTAATAAAAGGCACTGAAGATAGAGCATGGCATGTTTCATTTCTGAGGATAAGCATGCCTAAAATGGTCTGTTATATAGACTTCTAGGGGAATTCTATTCAAAGTGCTGGATCACAACACGATAAGGAGCTGTACCAGAATGTAAATCAATTCATCACTTCCTTCTTCAACAAAGTCTTTCTATAAAAAATAAAAAATTCAGCTGAACTAACCATCATGCTCAGTGACATAGTTGATTTACATTCGGGTTAATATTCCTTATCATGTCATGGACCAGTAAGAAACAGTTCTCAGACTGGCAGTTGCGTCCATGGGACACTCTTTGAGTAGCAGGTGCATTAGGAGAACTTTTTGAAATTTAGGAGAAAATGTCCCACTTGATTACCTTTATGAAGTCAAGAGCTAGGCAGTTAAGGAAGAGGGCCCCAAAACTTGACTTGAAGAGATAGTGTGGTCCTTAACAAAGAAAAGGGTCAATCCCTGAAGGCCTCAGGCAGCTAGGTCCATGACTGGGGGAAAAATCCTGTCTACTCTGAGGATATTATTACTTTAAGTGATTCCCAAATCTAGGGTTTCTCTAGTAGGCTGTGATTTAGGGGAGGACAAAAAGGGGCATACTCCTATGCCTGAGATCAGATGAGACTAAAGCACCTTGGGAAAGAGTCTTCCGGTGTGTACCTTAAGTAGAAGGAGGGTAAATTATGGTTCTTGTCAGAAACAAACAGGTTAATACCTTCTTTTGGACTTTGTTGTGTGTATCATCTGGTGTAAAGACTACTATTATGGATTTTCAGCTTCAGAGTCTACTATTCTTGCTAAGTGTATTATCTTGAGTCCTATGCCTGATGACGTTATCTCTAGCTAGAAACGCCTATATATCCCTTTGTTTGCTTAAGTTATCAACACCCACCAAACTATCCAATGATAAGAGGACTCTTTTGTTTGTTAGGGTCTTTAAAATGCTTGGGGAAAATTCTGATTCCCTTTAGTCTTGTTTAGTCTTGTTTCAGATGAAACAAGTTGCTGAATCTAGGCCAGTGTATATGTCCCAACAGAGGGAGGCACGTGTGTGAGGGCTCTCCCGTAGCCCTGTGTAGCATTATATAACATGGTCTTGGAGGGTCTGCTTTGAATCTTTCTGGTATGTGACCTGGATTCCTGATTTTGCCCTTCATAGCTGTAGCTTCTGTATTCCTGATTGCTGTCCAAGGGAAAGCAAGATGCAAACTGTCCAAGTAGAGACCACTACCTTGAGCACAAATAGTCCCATGAAAAAAGTAGGGAGGAGTTTGGAGGATGGGAAAGCAGTTGAACCCTTGATAAAATACGACTGCTGGTCAGAAGAGGGATAGGAGGTAAGAGCGGAGGGCAAAAAGGGAAAAAGCTGTAATTGGGAAGGAAGTGGGTAAAGAAAAAGCTTTGCAGAATTTAAGCTATCAGAACCTGGGTATAAAGACTTGGCAAAGGGAACATTATCCTATAAGGCATGAAAAGAACAGACTCTATGGGAAAGGAAATTCCTTTTCCTGGGGGTGCTGGAGGAGCTCTACAGGCCTGAAGCTTTGCTGAACCTCGGATGCTATGTGGTGGTGTAAGAATGCAGACTTGATTCTTGTCTTCCCTGGGGGAAAACAGTTGTGCAATCTCTCCAGAAGAGAGGAGGAAGAGGTACATAAGTCTAGTCTCCAGAGAATGAGATCTAGAACATTTTGAGGTTTTCAGACAAAATAAAAATAAGGAAATTTAGATCTGTTTTTTATTACATATTTTTGGGAGTGGGAGTAACTAACACCTAGCATCACCACTTAGAGGTAACTTAGGGAAAGGGAAGAGAATGGTGACCCTTAAGATCTCTGGTACAAAGAGCAGGAGCCCTGGCTGCCTGAAAGACATTTGAGGGTGGCGGTGCAGGGAGAACTGCACACCTCCTTCCCCTTCCCCTTTCAGTTCAGGGCCTGAAAGATGAAAAAAAGGATCTAGAAATGGGCCCTCACTGGTGTTCTGTGGTCACCTCTGGAGGCCAGGGGCCCAAGTCCTGGCTCGCTTAGGCAACCACCCAATGAGACAAACTATTTTTTTTTCTTAAAAACTCTAAATAGGAAAACATGTGTCTCCAGTGCATCAGCTGTAGCATTTCATTCCATCTTGATGAAAAAGAAAGCTTTATAATGACTCCAACAGAAATGGCATAGGACTTTGAGAAAACAGAAAAATTTTGGCAATTGATACGTCAGCGATTTTGTCTTCATTATCAAGGACACTTGATAGAAAACACAGGGTTCTACAATTGCTCAATTATTTTTGTTAAGTAAGTGTGTCTTAAGTATAAATAAAACTTTTTTTTTCAGTCCTGCACTCAAACGTACTTTTATTTACTCTGTGAATATCCAGGTCTTATCTAGATCATGGATTTCTCAGACTGAATGACAGGTTAACAGATTAAGTTTTTAACTTCTGTTTTAACATTAGTGGTCTACCTGGGTATAACTATCATAGCTGAATCAGCTAATTAGCAAAATCAGGTGTTTTCGATCATTGGCATGATTGAAGCTAAGGGGGGAAATGCTGAGGATTTTACTACTGCCACCATTTTAGAATACGATTTTCTAGTTTGAGTAGAATTTTCCAGGCTTAAAAATAGATGGCACCTATAAATAAATATGTAAACCTCTCCTATATTTAACATTATTTTTTGTTTAAAATGCAAAACATCATTTTCTTCCTACTCAGAGAAGGGCTCTTTGATTTCTGTGAAGGATAAATTCTAAAAAACCTTTAAGGTATTATGAAATAAATACTTAAATGACTAGTTAAAAGCACTGTTTCCACTTGTTGAAACATGTCACACTGTTTGGTGTTCAGGCTAGCTGCCTCAAGCTAATGTCCAAAAAAACCCACAGCAATATTTAAATATTTTAGTTGCTATTTTCTCCAATACTATAGTTATAATTCTAAAGCTTAAGAACTGATAATGGAGATTAATAATTCTTGATTTTTGCTTAGTTTTAAGGTCTTTGCACTTGTGAAAAAAATTCTAAGGAAATATTTTAATATATTTAACTATTTTCAATATATAAAGGGTATAGGTTTATACTCAGTAGACAAAAAACTCTTATTTCAGATTTCTACTAATGAAAAAGATGAGATAATATTAACCTGATATACCTGAAAGACACACCTAGAACTTTATTTAGTACCATGTTTAGGGTTCTCATATTTGTTAGTTTTTTGCAACTGCAGGTGTGCAATTTCAATATGTGTTTTTACTGCAATTTCTCAGGCATACCAGTGATGTAGAAAAAAAACCCTCAAACAAGGCCTTCTTTTGATAATTAATCCCATTCTCCATTTTAAAACCACATATGTACTAAAAAGAGAATACTAGAGTATACCAATTTCAAAATATGGATTATTCAAAAGAAATTCAGTATCAAACAGAAAGTGTTAAATTTAAAATATAAGTAAAATGAATCTACATTTTAGTCATGCTATCTGGGAAGAAAGATATATAGTTAACTGTAGGAATTCTGGAATTAAAAAACAAAACAAAACATGGTTGTGTTCTCAGAGCCAAAACTGCAGCCATGTGACTCCCACAAGATGGTTTCATTTTGCCCAAATGTTACTCATTTGACTGCCTTCAAGGAAATAGCTTGGCAATTATGATAGATAGTGGGAGATTTCTTTGCAATGTCCATTGCCAATCACTTTTTAAACCTAACTCAACTGTTTTACTATTTAAGTAGTTGTTACAACAGTCAACAATACTAATTTTGGAAAGGGAAGTTTTCAGGCAGATTCCTGAATTAGACTTGCTGGATCCTGAGCCCTTCAAGACCATGACTCCTTTTTGTGGCCCCCTTCCACCCCTGCAACCAGCCCCAGCTCTGTTGAGACATAATCGATATCTCACACTGCGTAAGTTTAAGGTGTATGTGTTGATTTGATACATGTATATATTGTGAAATGATTACCACAGTAGTGTTTATCACCACACATAATTACCATTTTGGGGGGAGTGAGAACATTTCAGATCTATACTCTTAGCAACTTTCAAGTATATACCACAGTACTGTTAACTATAATCACTGTGTACATTAGATATCCAGAACTTATTCATCTTTTAAGCGGAAGTTTGTACCCTTTGACCAAAATTACCCCATTTCCGCTACCCCTGGCTACCACCATTCTACCTTCTGTTTCTACAAATTTGGCTTTCGAAGATTCCACGTATAAGTGAGATCATACAGTATTTGTCTTTGTCTGACTTAATTCACTTAACATAATGCCCTCAAGCTCCATCCCTTTTGTCACAAATGGCAGGATTTCCTTCTTTCCATTGATTATATGTGCCATGTCTTCTTTATCCATTCATATGGATACATTTCATATGTTTTCATGTTACTAATTAGCATCCTTTCATTTCAGCTTGAAGAACTTTTTTCAGCATTTCTTAGAAGACAGGTCTAGTGGTGATGGACTCCCTCAGCTTTTGCCTGGGCAAGTCTTCATCTGTCCATTTCTGAAGGACAACTTTGCTGGATGGAGTATTCTTGGTTGGCAGTTTTTTTTTTTCTTTCAGCACTTTGAAAATATCATCCCACTCTCTCCTGGCCTGTAAGGTTTCTGCTGATAGTATCCCACAGATCACATAGGCTTTCTTCACTCTTTTTCATTTTCTTTTTTCTCCTCTGACTGGATAATTTCAAAGGTCCAGTCTTCTAATTCAGATTATTTCTTCTGCTTGATCCATTCTGTTGTTAATACTCTCTACTGTGGTTTTTCACTTCATTCATTGTATTCTTCAGCTCCAGAATATGTTTGGTCCTTTTTTGTGAGGTTTCTATCTCTGTTTAACTTCTCATTTTGTTCGTGTATTTTCCTGATTTTGTTGAATTTTCTGTTTTATTGTGGCTCACTGAGCTTCCTTAGAACAGCTATTTTGAATTCTTTATTAGATAAATTGCAGATCTCCATGTCTTTGAGTTTGGTTACTACAAGATTATTGTGATCCTTTGGTGGTGTCATGTTTCCTTCATTTTTCATGTTCCTTGAAGTCTTCCACTGCTATATTCACATGTGAAGTAGCAGTTACCTCCAACCAACTTTACTGACTGATTTTAGGAGAGAACAACTTTCCATCTGTCCTGCTAGGGACTCTGAGGCTTTCACAGACCTGCTATGGATACACCTGCTCCACAGTTCTTGCTCCCTCTTACGACAGAATTCTTAAGCGTGTATGTCTTTTCTCCATCATGCAATACACCAGGCCAGGTGCTAACAGCCTCCCATTTGATCACCCAAGGGTGATTCTAAAGTTCAAGCTTGTGGTCTCTCCCTGGCCCACTGATTTTGGCTGGTTTTCTGCACATGCTCACTAGCCATCTGCCTTCAGGAGCATGCACAGAGATCCAGCTACAGTGTGTGGTTGAGGCACATGGAGCACCAGGGGTGCCTGTGGGCCAGCTGGGGGGGATCCACAGGCTAAATATCTCTAGCAATTTGTTGGTGGGCTTTTTGATGGAGTCTGTGATGTGATTAGTAGGATCTGTGTCCCTGTAATGCCCTCTAAGTCCTATCTGCTGCTCTCCCAGCCTCTTCCTGCCCCCCACTCATTCAGTTCATGACTCAGTACTCTCAATGGGGCAAGAGAGAAATAGGCCTCTTTGGCAACATCTGCACTGCTGGGAAAGGCAGTACCCACTCACATGCCCTCACTTTTCCCTGCAGAAGAAATCACGGTGAGAAAGTCTCTCTTGGCACTGAGCTGTGCCACCTTGGGGAAAGGGTGACACGAGTAAAATCAAACTGTTCCTCTTATCCTCTCCAATGCATTCAAACTTGTATAATTTTTGCTCCAACAGCATGCTGGAACTTCTCCACTGGACTTCTGGACTTCCCCCAAGGCTCTCTCATCTGTGGGAGATTATCTAAAGACAGTGTTCTCCAGGGGATCCCGGACTGCAGCTGAGAGGGGCTGGAGCCAGCTCATAGGCCACTGCAGGGTCCACAGACAGGACACAGATCTGTCTGCCTATTACCTGATGCATAGGTGGGTAAAATTCCTCCCAGGTCCCTTGGCATGTGGTGCTGGATCCCACAGCTCCCACAAAGGCACTTTCGTCCATGTATGGGTGCCAAATTGCTGTTGAGATGGGTATACAAATGAGGGACATCTTATAGGGCCATCTTGCTGATGTGCCAACTCCCTTTTAATACCAAGATATTGTTGCACTAAAGTGGCTGTAGAGATATAATTTGTGGGCAGTTGTTGGTAAAGTTGAGGCAGATAGGGGAAAATAAGTGGTGTGTATTATCCAGGGCTTCTCATAAGCCCTGAGAAGAATTTAATTTGTGGCAGTCTTCCAGGGAGACAGTCTTGGAGAATAAACACTGGGCATCAGGCCTGGCCCTGTACTATTCAGCTTATTCTTGTACTCTTAATGAAAGCAGAAGGCAAATGAACAATCCAGTTTTCTTTTATAACAACTTCTGTTTAACAGTGAATAAGGCTAAAGGTGAACATACTTTTCAGAGCTCAATCATATCACATTCACAGTTGCAAGCTACAAAGATAAAAATTCTTGTGCTAACTGAAGTTCTCCCCATCTCTAAGAACAGAAATATCTTACTTTTTCGATGAAGAAACTCTGCAACCAAACCTGCTACATGGACATAACACATTGCTGCCTGAAAAAGGATGACAAAGAAAGAACTGTCAGATTGCGCTCCAGGGGTTTTGCAGGGTTGTGTTTAGAACAAAGCCATAAGTAGTCACCTCTGAAAAATCTCCATTTTTTATATGAATCTTCGCCATGCTATCAAGCCAGGTTTTCCTGAGCTCTGGGGTACTTGCATAGGACTTGGCTAAGCTATACTGGAGATCAATTAGCATTTCGGGGTCTTTCTCATGCTCCTTCATTTGAGCAGTGGCCATAAGAACAGTACGGATTCTCTTGGTCAAGTCTTTAACTTCTGTGGGAAAAGCAGTTGCCTAATATCAAAACAAACAAAAAGGACATGTTTATCAATATTACCAATGTGCTCTAAGCCTAGGCATCCAATCCTGGGAATAACACACAACTTTTACCCCTTGTTAGAGATCTTGGTATTTGGTTCTTGGTTCTTGGCATGTGGCATGCCTAAAGAGTTTTAAGTTAATTCTTTAAAATATATCCCACTAGCTCAGGCTTCAAAGGCAATGAGTTTGAGGGCAGTATATTCATAATACATAAAAGCACGGACTTCGGAGCCAGACTGCCTGGCTTTGAACCCCAGCTCCTCCACCGTGAATTCTACAGCTATGAGTGTAATGTACATTCACTTTTATTGTGTAATTTTAGTTACAACAGTAACTAAAAATTGACAGCTTACTATGCACCAGGCAGTGGCCTAGGTGCTTTACATATTTTAAATTTTATAACAACCTTATGAATTAAGTACTATTATAATTCATTTTACCAATGGAAAACCGAGGTATACAGCAGTTAAGTAGTTTGGCCAAAGTCTTGCAGTTGGTAAGCGGTAGAGACAGGATTTACACCCAGGCAGTTTGGCTCCAGAGCTAGTGATCTTAGTCACTCTTCCACATTGACAAGCATACTTATCCCATCTACCAACTACCATATACACTAAGGTGAAAACCATACTGCAAAAATTTCCAATTATGCAAATAAGAGTTGATGAATCACAGAACACTCTGAAGAGTTTAAAGAGATCATTAACTTCTCTCAAAGTGTCTGTTCCCAAAAACACGAAGTTCGAGTTTCCTCTTTATCCTGGGCACTATTAAGGAAGTCCTATCGCTTCCTATTAACTCCACTGGAGTAATCACAATTATTTGTAGGATTCAGAGAAGATGAGTAAGGGACAGGTACAGGGCTTTGGGAGCCTTTCAACGTGAATATAACCAAATGTGGAGAAAATGATTTTTAAAAGTGCCTTCTTTAAAGATGACTTTTAAAAATAATTATATATGTAAAGTCTCTTCTTATACATTAATAGAGATTCCATTTACTGGGAGAAAGCTATACTTTGTTGTACTAGAGTTTATTGATAATGACTTCCCTACCAGAATAAAACTAAGTCATTTCAGAAATGAGTCATGAAAAAGATTTCCTATCAAGGAGGGCTAAAACAGACCCCATTTACTTTGAAAAAGCTGCTAACCCAACTTTTACATAACATGGAATTAAGGATGGTAAAAACTGGTAAAAATAAACTCTTAGGGTATAAGTAAAAAAATCCTAAATGACATAAGCGTTTTCTGTGCTCATGGGATTAGTTGAAGCATATACTGATCTCCCGAGGAACCAGAACTGGCTGAAAAGCAAACTTTCCCAGCCTGACGATGGCTGGCACTACTCAGTGTTTTTTTCAGTTTCAGCAACGTTCCTATGGGAATATTTTTTGGTACAAAGATCCGACACATCCCAAACATTAAGTATGCTGTGACTGTGAGCTTTTTTTTTTTTTCCAGATATTACACAAATTGTCAAATTATGCTGAAAGATGACTTTTCCCAAGAATGGGGATGATTCCTCGGGGAGGAAAAGTTCTCTATTGGCAAATGATTCTTCTTCCCTTGTACGCATGCATCACTGAAGATCAGAACCTGCTCTCCATGAAACAAAACAAAAAATGAATTTTCACAATGTTATAGGTTTTAAGCATATAGCTCGGAAAGAGGAATGGTGGTCAGGGTCTTGGGTTTGGCCTCAGCCAGCTGGTGCCTAAGAATGACAGCCTTGGACTTGGATTTGCCAGTAAGTATCTCTGGTAAGCCCCAGTTAACAGATGATTCTTTAAACTCAGAAAATCATCAAATAATGAATCCCTTCTGTGCCACTCCTTATCTGTTGGCAAAGGATCAGGCAGCTGTTAGCTAATCTAATAAGTGAGGTTTTGTGAAGTTTCAAACTCAATGCTTAATTAACCAATCTTATAAATGGTAACAACTGTTAAGAAAGGACCCATTTCTTTTCTGAGCAAGTTTAAAAATCAAGCCCAGAAAAAATTTGAATCCTATCATAACTATGTATACACACTATAGCCATTGATCCATCCATTCAAATAATATTGAATATCCGCTGTGTACCAGGCAGTGTTCTAGGTGCTAGAGGTGCAGTGGTATACAAGACAAAGCTTTGACTTGTGAAGCTCACATTCTATAAACTCTATACTATATAAAAATTGTGACTCCAACACACAGTTTAACTTGAGGAGTGTAAACTTCCCTGACAGTGAACGCAGTTCTAATTTTTTACTTGAAGTGAGAGCATACCTTCATAGGTCTGTCACTATTTGCAAAATTACTGATAATGGATAAAGACTCCTGAAATCTCGATCCTCCGCTTAGTGCTACATCAGCTATCAGCTGGCTTACAGCAATGATAATCTGTGGGAAGAAGCAAACACCATTTTTTCAAATGTCTTTTGAATAAATGCTGCTTATTTTCATCATTGTACAAACCCATAAGCACTCATATGAAATTCTTTTGAAGATCCTACATAGTTCCATCAAAATCTATTTTCTTCATACATGAGGGGTTTAAACTCTTCTATTGAAATAGCAACTTCAGAGGTTCCTAATTACAAATTTTATTGGGACTTTTCTTGGTTAGATGTGAAAAACCTTCCAAACTCATGGCACAGCTAGATCTAAAACTGTTTTCATAATTAGTGAACTAGTACAATGGTGGTCAGGTCTCTACTTTCAATATGCCTGCTACGTAGTAGCTATGGCAAAGTTGGGAAGAAATGACCTTTTTCTTGATGGTTTCTCCTTTCTTTTCACTAGTCTATTTCAGTGTGCTGGACTTCCAACTCCAGCGCCTCAGCTCCCTTCTTTGTTTCTGACTAGGGCCTGTCTAGTTTAGATAGCAGTATATGTTACGGCATATACATTACATAATGATAGCAGTATAATGTAACATAATGGTGCTTTTTAATTTCTCAGGCTCCTTTGGTTGAATGTGTAAATGATTCAGGCTAAGATGTTAGTGGCTGGAAGCTTTACCCTTGATCCGGAGAAGCAAGATACCATAGGAGCTGAGTGCAGGCTCTTGAGTGAAACTGCCCTAGATTCAAATCTTGACTTTATCCATTATTCACTGAGTGGGTTTGAGAAAGTTAACTACCCATCCTGTGCCTCACTTTCCTTATTTGCAACATGGGGATGATAACAATATCTACTTCATAGAGCTGTTAGGAGGATTAAAGAGATCATAATCATAATACTACTACTTACCCACTTTATTGACCACTTAGAACCTGGTTCTAAGTCTGCACATTTATTAATTCATTTATATTTGAATAAAGGACTTGAGAAAAATTGATGTTTTAACCCAGAAGAATGGACCCTACTGGGGAATTTCAGATACACCAGAACACTAATTGCAGAAATGTTTTGGGGGAAGGTGGTACACAAGTGACACCTCTATGAAAGCAAATATTAGACACCCTAACATATAATGCTGGCCCTAGTATCCAAAAGTAACTATATAGAAGATTTTTACAGGAAGCATATACTTCTATCAGATTTCCAAATCACTGATGACGTTTCTAAAAAGCTGCTTATGGCTGTTTCCTCATTTATAACCCAGTCTCCAATAAACAACTGCAACGGGACAGACCATGGCAGTGAAGACAGAAATATGACCAAGCATTTCCCATATTACGAAGAGGGCTACTGAGCCAAGAAGTCCCAATTGTTGTTTAATTCAGAGTTGCTTCATCAGATAAGCTAAAAAACATGGAGACATTGAAAAACAACTGCCACGTACTCAGTGTCTATTATGTGCCAGGTATTTTGTGCCTGGCACCACACACACTTTATTTTTAACCCTCATGATAACCCTGCAAGGTGAAACATACTTGGTCTCATTTTACAGATGAGGCAAATAGTTAAGACAAATTGAGTAACTTGCCTAGGGTCACATAAGTAAGTAAGTAGCTGAGCTATGATTTAAGCCCAGGTAGGTCCAATTCCAAAGTCTATGCTTTCTACTAAACCTTGAGACTTCTCTCATTTTTTTTACTAACTGGGCATGCTGGCACATGAAAAACACAAGTGCTTTGTTTGTTACTTAATCATCTCATTTAATCCTCACCACAACCGTACGAGGTAGGTAGGGATATTTACCACTATTTTACATATGAGGCAACTGAGGCACTGAGAGACTAAGGAAGCCCTTGCTAAGGTCACACAGTGTGTGATAGTCCTGGAATCTGGAATCTGGAATCTATGCTGTTAACACCTATGCTGTAGAGTAGTGCTGTCCAACAGAAATATGATCTGAGTCACATGTGTAATTTTAAATTGTCCAGTAGTCACATTAAAAAGTAAAAAGACACAAGTGAATTTTAATTTATTTTACTTACCCCAATATATCCAAAATATCACTTCAACATATAGTCAATATAAAACAATTGAGATATTTTACTTCTTTGTACTTAGTCTTCAAAAGCCAATGTGTATTCTATATTTACAGGCGATCTGAATTCAGACTAGCTACATTTCAAGTGCTAAATGGCCACCTGTGGCTAATAGCTATTGTATTGGATTGGGTAGCTCTAGATCTTGACATAGAGGCTAAAGATTGAATAGAAGAAAGAAGAGGAGCTTTGGTTTTCACTGACCTGCAGATGTGTCCTCAAAAAGGTTTTCCTTTTGGTATACTCAAAGTTGTTTCTCATCAGAAGATACAAAAGTGCAGAGGCTTCATTCCTGGTTGAGCTAATCTTTGATGTGCAGCACTTTAAAACCTCATAGCAAAATGCAGCACACATGTTTACCCTTCCTTTGAAAAAGGCTGAGGGAAACTAAAGAACAGGAAAAACATAAATAAGTATCTGAAAACCCAATCATAAAAGTCAATCAACTATCAAGTGCCTACTATATTCTAACCTAAAACTATGCTGGGTGCTTTGAGGATACAAAATCAACATAAGGCTAGGGCTCCGCCCTGGAGAACCCAAACTAGTTAAAAACATAAAGACCAGCATGTATTAATGACAGAACAATGCAAGTCAGTATACAAGTCTCTACAAAAATGTGAGGTGCTGACTATAAGTGCTACGGATCTAAGAAGAGCTCATAATGGTCTGGAAAAGAAGATAGTTAGGTTCTCAGTAATACGTATTAAATTAATGAATGACTGAAATGATGAATGATTGATGGGTCTCAATTTGGGCCTTAAAAATGGTTAGGACAATCTGCATTACTTACTCTTTTGCTTTATATTTAAACAGTTCCTTATATTATGAACTTCCAAATGCTGAGAAAATTATACCAGGAATCTATTCAGCAAATAAAGTTGATCTTTAAACAAAATGGGGTATAGATGAAGTGTACACACACAAACATAAACATGTGCATCCTCTATTCATAAACTGTTGATCAAAATACATGTTGGCATAGAAAAAGAGTAAAAAAAGTGACTAATTCTCAAAACAGGCAAGTGGCTGCTACTTTGAGAACGTATTCACTCTGTTTCGTGGAAAACAAACTATACATGTAACATAGGCTTATTACAATCTTCCATGCTTACATGTCTAGGCAAGCAAGTAGTAAGCTGCTCCAGGGTACACAATGGATGTTTTTCAGGGAGTGTGAAGCTAGAGGGCCACCCTTTCAAAATTATTTCTTGGGAATATTGAATTTAAACCCATATCATAGGAACCTATCTTCTTTTTATCACCTTAACACCAAGTGCAATGCTATGAAAGTTTAATAAATGTTTTCTAGTTGGCAGTTGAAAGATCTCATCAATAGTCTCACCGGATTAAACCAAATCTTGTTGGGCAAGATACTCTAGTACGAAAATAAAGGAAGGGAAAGCATAGCTGTAGTGTAGTTAATCCGCTATAAGAAGTCTTCTACCGGAACTTCCCTGGTGGTCCAGTGGTAAAGAATCCGCCTTCCAGTGCAGGGGATGTGGGTTTGATCCCGGGTCAGGGAACTAGGATTCCACACGCTGCAGGGCAACTAAGCCCACGCACCTCAACTACTGAGTTCGCGTGCCTCAACTAGAGAGTCCGTGTGCTGCAACTAAGACCTGACGCAGCCAAAAATAAATTAAATAAATAATAAATTTTTTTTTAAAAAAAGGAGACTTTAATGTGACATCTCCTGACTTAAAAAAAAAAAAAAAAGAAGTCTTCTACCTACATCACTTCTCTGAGTGGGCAATGACCAAAATCATCAATGACCTTGTAATTGCCAATTCCAATGGACTCCTTTTCCACCTTATCTTATTAGACCACTCTGTACTGCATAATAATGCTGAAACTCTTTTCTCCTTTGGCTTCCATGATATCCTTCTCTCCTGCCTTTCTTCCTACTTCTGTGACTGCTCCCTCTCATCTCCTCTATAGATTCCTCTTCCATCCCCTTCTATGTTGTTTTTCTCCCTACATTCCAGCTAAACTGGGCCTTGCAGTTCCCAGAATTTCAAGCTCTATCCCAACTCCAGGCCTTTGCATATGCTTGTCCTTCTCCCTAGAATGTTCTTCCTTACGCTTTTCAAACAGCTGGCGCCTTTTCCTATTTCAGGTCTCATTTTAAAAGTGACAAACCTATCTAAAGTAAGGTAACTCCCACAAATCACTATTCTCTATCTCAACGCCTTGGTTCCTTCCTAGAACTTGTGACAATTACTGTTTTATTTACTTGTTTATTTTCTGCCCCACCCTCCTTGCCCACTGAAAGCTTCATGAGGGCAGAGACTAGGCTTCCAGGCTACTTTTTAAAGAGATTCTCCCCCTCCCGCAACAGTTTTCTTAATAAAAATCTAATTATGGTGCTTTCATGCTCCCTGATGCCTAAAAGATGAAGTCTAACTCCTAAGATGAGGACATAATCATCCGGTCCCCATCGACCTCTTCAGTCTCATCTCTTGCTGAGTCCATACTAAATCCTAACTCCAGTGCTGCAGAGAAACTTTTGCTAAATTACTGTTTCCCGTCCTTCTCCTGTTCATCCTCAGTTCTCTGTATAGACTTCTTTTAGCCTAATGGTATTTGTGGATGTGCATCAATGTGTGTGTGTTTCCCTCTACTGGACAGTAAGTCCTCAGACTGTATCCCTGACACAATGTCTGACACCAGTAAGTACCTACCCAGTAACTGTTTGTTAAATGAATTATTTCTGAATCTCTTTCCCTTAGTTTCTCGTAACATGCTTGCACTGAACTCAGTTTTCCATTTATTTCTTTATTCAAAAAATTGTATTAAATAATGGCAATTTAGGGCTTCCCTGGTGGCGTAGCGGTTAAGAATCTGCCTGCCAATGCAGGGGACACGGGTTCAAGCCCTGGTCCGGGAAGATCCCACATGCCGCAGAGCAACTAAGCCCCTGCACCACAACTACAGAGCCTGCGCTCTAGAGCCTGCGAGCCACAACTACTGAGCCCACGTGCCACAACTACTGAAGCCCGCACGCCTGGAGCCCATGTTCTGCAACAAGAGAAGCCACCGCAATGAGAAGCCCGCGCACCGCAATGAAGAGTAGCCCCCGCTCGCCGCAACTAGAGAAAGCCTGCGTGCAGCAACAAAGACCCAATGCCGCCAAAAATAAAAAAATTAAAAAAAAAAAAGAATGGCAATTTAAAAATAAACCTTCAAGATCACCTAATTTCTATATCAGTTAAACCCCGTAAGTTGCCATACAAATAATGACAAAAAAGTTTTCCACACTCAGCTATCCTATTACACAAATTGGTTAACTGAATTTGTCTTGTTGGAGTTACACATACCAGAGTGGAGGCCTAGACTGTGTCTTTCCATAATTTTAACTCCATCTTGGTTCCTGATGCTTTTAATTATGTTTAAAAGCTATCAAAACCAGACCAGAAATAAATCTTTGCTATCTGTTTCAGTCATATTTATTCCTAAAAGCCTAGTCTGAAGTTTTAGTTTAGATGAGGTAAATGGCCTGAAAATTTAGAGCCCACAGATACAATTCACACTGAAAAGAAGGATTCATTCATCTGAACGTGTATTGAGTGCCTACGATTTGCAAGATATCATACAAGGCCCTGGTGTTATAAGACTTGGTCTCTGCTTTCAAAGTGCTTATACATGAGTACCCTCACAGCTTATATATCTTCAGCATGACAATACTTTCAAAAGAAGCAAAAGAGAAGAAAAACTGGCAGTTGGTAATTTTAAAATGATACTCTTCAGAAAGGAATGACAGGACAAAATAAAAAGCACGTGCTGATTTTAGGGAATGCCTGGTCAGGCTCTCTTTACGTATTTTGCTGTTCTAATATTTACAAAGGCAGGATTTAATGGCTTCCTTATCTGAGGTTTGGAGAGGTCTTCGCAATGATCCCTGTTCCCCTTTCCTTCTTGCTATGAAGCAAGGCCACTCGCAGCCACAAAGCTCTGCTCTTACCTTACTAATGAAAGCTCGCAGTGAGGCAAAGACATGTTTCAGCGACACTTCAGATTGCCCATTTTTAAGAAAAGCAAGATGAATATCAAATACTTTTTTCATTAACGGGTTGTGGCCATCATTATTCAAAAGTTGGCTCTACAAAACATGAAAAAAAAATTTGCAGAAATAGTTTATGCTGCTCCCCCTAGAATGAGAGAACACGCTTTACCAACAACCTGTTTATCAAACCACTGCTTGAAAAGTAACAATAAAAAGTTTAACATAATCTAAAATCATCTGTGCCATCTTTCAACTTGGAAATCTCAAAATACTATATAAACTACATCTATACTTAATTCCACAATTTTAAATAGATGAAAAAAAATCTTTTTCCAGTATAACACAGCAAATACAGAACTAGTATGGGAAGAGTATTTTCTATTAACCTAACCATATTGCTCCTCAATTCAGAAATCAGTAAATTAAAAATGGATACAAGGTAACCAGCCTTTGTATTTCTCTGACAAAGTAATGTAAGAATTAAGGAAAACATCAATTCCATTTTAAAAGTCTAGTATCTAATTTGCTTTTAAATGTATGTTTAGCATAAGATATCTTTAGCCACTGGTGACAAATTAAACCCTCTATGAGTAGAGATAATAACAGGGATCACAACTGAACAGACTACGTAAATTGTTTAAATGTTCCTTGCAAATAGATATATAAGAGAAACAACAAATTGTAGAGAAATATCTATTGGTTTGTGAACCTTTAAAAAAAAGGCATTGGTTAACACCTCCAGCCCTGCTCTCCTATCCCTCAAGAAACTAATTACCGGGTTACAACTTGGCCAAAAGTAACAACAACGAACCAAAACAATATGCAAACCTGTAACAGATTTAATAGTAACCTTGATAGCCAGAATCCCTGAATGGTGTTTGATCTTTCTGTTAGTCTACTTCTAACAAGCATGGGGTAGTGGTTAGAAGCATGGACTCTTGTGATAACTGGCCTAGATCAGGAATCCTGATTCTGCTAACTAACCACCTATGTGACATTAACTTCCCTGTGAGCCTCAGTTTCCTCATTTTAAAATGGGAAAAATAACAGTATCTATATCACGAAGCTAGTGTGAGGATTAAAGGTGAGTCCACATTTGTACTTTTAAGTTTACTAAGGTATAATTTACATACCACAAAATTTACCTATTTTAAGTACATGATTCAATTAGTTTTGGTAAATTTCCAGAGTTCTGCAACCATTACAACCCAATCATTCCCATCATCTCAAAAAGATCCTTGGTGCCCATTTGCAGTCCTCTTTTCCACCTCCAGACCCACAACAAAAAAGTGAGTTAATGTTTCTAAAGCACTTAGGATAGTGCCTGACATCTACCAAGAGATGTATGTTAAACAAATAAGAAGTATTTGAATCGGAGGAAGGAATACAATGCAAACCTTGAGACCAAATGTCTTACTTACTGGCACAATAAAAAATGAATTTGGGTTGCATTTTAATCAGAACAAACTTAATACTTCATAAAGGGATTTTGCAGCCTATTTCTTGTTAGTATCTAATTCAGTTTTCCCTGATAAGCCTCTTGGAAAAGCACAGGCCAGGTTTCCATAGTAAATCCGGAGGGCTGAAGCAATTAACTGAATTACTTAGAGAAGGGGGGAAGAAAAAAAATCTGTATAACTCAGATGAAAAGCCAGCAAGAGTTTTCACTTTTGAGTTCTCCCACTACTGTTACCCTTCATTATAGTTATACAGTCTTTACTTTTCAAAGCACTCTCACGTCCATTATCTCATTTTACATCTTCAACAACCCTGCAAGATAATTGCTTTTAATTTCTTCTTCTTTTTTTTTTAATCCTAGCAATGATGATTTGTATCGAGAGGCAAGCATCTGAGAAAAACCACTACGCACCTGATGAGGGAAGCCAGCCGGCCAGCCTGCCTGGACATCATCTGGCTTGACAAGATACCTCATCACAACGGGTGTTTGGATAAACTGACTAAATCATAATTTGGGCTAAAAAGTACTGGATATTTTCATAAAAGTGTGAAAGAAAACTGTTTTTAAACAGGAAAATAAAAGAGAAGGGAAATTCAGGGCAAATTAGTCCAATCCTCTCATTTTATGGATGTGGCACACGAGTCTCAGTGATTTCCCAAGGTCACACAGGAGCCAAACTAGGTCTGCCATCCAAGTTTCCTGACTGCTCACTGGGGGCTTTTATACTATACTAAGCTTCGTCTGACTAATTAGTTTTTGCATAATATTTTCTTTGCAATGATACCAACTGAGTTCTAACTCTTCATGTTTACCTTGAAGCACTGGGTGAAAAATGATATGGTATCTAGTACTGTTAGGGAAACTTCAGTAGCAGTATTGCCTTCAAGAAGTGCCTGATGGAAAATGTCTGCTTCAGTTGTTGCAGAACCTGGGATTTAAAAAAAAAGAAAATTAAAACTGCCCAACACAGAGATTCACATAACAGTTTTGAATGATATTCTCCCCCAAAGACTCAGAGAGAGAGACAAACACAAAGAAAGCAGGCTTTCAATACCTGCAGACTTAATGAGTTTCACTGTGTTTACTCCTTAATCAAATATGGTCTGGGTTAATCAATTCCACTGATTTTTACTTCAGCTCTGTATCAACAGCTCTGCAACAAATAATTAGGTGCCCACTTCTTTGGAGACAAGATTTCAGTGATGAACTATGGTGATGTAACCAGGAAATAACGCAGGAGGCATTTTAGGCTGTGCTGTTAATTATGTGTGCAAAAATGAGAAACTCATAGAAATGCAGCTACATTACATAACAGTGGTGCCCTATGGCCAGATGTTTTCAATGATGCCAATGGTATGAGATGTTTCTAAATCAGAAGGAAAACAAAGCATCTGGGCCAACTGAAATACACAGGTTTATTATATTGATATTTTTACAAGTGACAAAGAGCAAAGCTGAAGGCTGTAAGACTTGCATTTTTTTTAAAGGTCTTGACTCTATTAGCTCAGGTCCATCTGCTCAAGACATTTGTTTTTATTATCAGCCCTTATCGCAAAGCCAGTTCTGCTGGCTTCCTTTTATGCAACCTCCAAAGGACTGCGTGGAAATGAACGTTTATCTCACTCTTTGACTTTTTTATTAATATTTGTTTTTCAGAGGATAGCTTCCATTTATATAACCCTGTAGCTTCCTCCTTGTCCTATTCGACTTGTCAATACTTCAACCTATGTGAAATACATCTTTGTCAAAGTACTATTTACAGTTCTTTGATTTCTGTGGTCAGCTCAGCATGGACAATCCCTTAAGATCACTGAATGAACAATAGCAACTCTAAACAAATATTACACATACTATTATATTAAGATGCCGTTATTTGCATTAAAGTAGGAATAAAGGATATCGAATGTAAAATAATATAAGAACAATAATTCAAAGGGAAAATTAACTTCCTTGATATTGAACTAAGAAAAAAAACCCATCATTACCTAAAATTGCTGAAAAATCCATGCATATTTTATCATATATTCACATATGATGAAATGACTGTTCATAAACAGAGATATGCAATTGCATGTATGTATGGGAGATGATTACCAATTGTATTGGAGATTTAAGCCAGTACTTCTTTAAGATTAAATAGTATAAATATCTGTTTCAAATGGGTACCCTACACACATTTTTCACTTACTGTGATTAAGTGTAAATGAACTTTCCAGGCTACTAAGATGTTGAAGCCGGGCCTGCATTATTCCTGATCTGTTTCGAAGAGCTGGCATGGTTTGCGATTTTCGGTCTATTCCAAAGTGTTTTGACATCCAGGCATCATGCACCCTAAAATAAATGTTAAAGTTAGGAAATGGAGCACTCTGAGAATACCTCTCAACGTTAGATTTTTTAAACTAATAAATGACTAGGTTTCCACATAAACACTGTGTTATGCTCAGTATTTACTTGGCTTAAATGAGGCATCACTGGAAATTGTATGAAGCTTAATGTATATTTAAAATAGCTTATACTATATGAATACAAGTAAGGAATTTAGAGAGTTTCTTACTTCCCTTCTTCTCCTCAAAAATATCAGAGTAAAGTGGACAACACTCCAATAAGATCCAGTCTTTTCTCAGGAGGTAAGGAAAGGCAAGAGTCAGAGAAAACAGTAAGAGGGATACTCGGAGTTGACGTGAGGTGGAAGAATTCCTGGAGTTAGATGTTTAAGAATGAGTGCCTATCTAATCTGTTTCTGGACCTGAGTTAAACTTGGAGCAGAAATTTTTACTCTATAAACACGTCTATTTGCACATTTTTCTTTGTTTTCCTTTAATTTTAAGGTTCCATTAAAAAAAATTACAACCGGGTAATACAGGAACTAAGGAAGAAAAAGAGTTTGTCTATCCTCTAATAAACATAGAGGGTGGGTCAGCAGAATCTTAGAGGTTAAGGTTCATGGTGGTAGTTACCATACCAGTTCTAAACCAGTTCCCAGTGCTGGGAAGACAGTGGAAATCATCCCCTGAATTATTAGGATGTTCCAGAGACTCAGCAGTAAACCTCATCCAAACAGCCTCTGTAGTTTTTGGAAGTGCCATGGAATTTACTTAAAAAAAGAATTCTATTTGAGTTCCTTTAATGACTAACTCTACCCCTGAAATATATCTTATTGAAATAAGCAAGTAATCTTTTCCTTACAGTTTCTCATTAAGTATTTATTTCACTAAGACTTACACAGCAAAAAGAAGAAATAAATAATATATAGTGCACGTCCCAATTGCTGTTGGGGATTTCTATTCACGTTAGTAACTGAGGTGAGTATTGACAGGTCGTAGATAAAAGTACAGATCTTACAGTTGTCCTCACTTTACGATTTCCTGCCTTCCCCTTGATCTAGCCCTTTCTCACATCCTTCAGAAGAGACAAGCATCTGTTCTAGGAGTAGAACAGAAACTCTGCATATCAGTCTAACTACTACCCTCTGGAAAACTTAAAAAATGTTCACATCAGATTAATTTCAACTTTGAGTTGAGACGCATTAAATAAATCATGGGTATCTTAATGTCAACTCAAAATGAATCATCTAGGTTATACATGGCATAATTAAGACTGCCCTCTGTTGGAAGAGAAGAAAAAAAGTGGAAATTGCAGTGCTATGGGAATTACCTTGCTATGTTTCTTTTCCCCATATATCTAAAGTGAAACAAACATACTCTAGAAAGAAAAACAAGAGCATGTTAGTAAGATATTACCATACTTTGCATTTTAACAAGTAATATTTGAAAATTCATGTGTCACAAAGAATGACCCATTTAAAATCATATTACAATAATATGTTTTGGTATACAAAAATAAATATACAAATAACTACTTGCCATATTATATCTTTCTACATTTATTTGCTACAATTACATCAGCACCAAAAAGCTCCATGTCTTCATATACAATTCTAATGACATATTTTTTAAAAAACCGTCAATGCAAATCATCCCTTGTGCTTTATAGTGTGTGTCACAGCAAAGGTCTCTAGCACAGTGAGTAACACCTAAAAAGGTTCTTAAGCCCTAAAAATTGGGGCAATTGCTATATTTTTTATAATGGCATTAAAATACTTTCTAGTATGGAAAATCTCAAACACATACAAAAGTAGAGAGGACAGCAAACTAAATCCCACATACCCAGCACCCACCAGCTTCAACAATTATCAGCTCATGGCCATTCTTAACTTCTACCCCAAACAGGTCCCATGCTCTCCCTCCACACTCCCTACTGCCTTTATTTTTTTAAAGTAAATCCCCAACATCATATATTTTCATTAGTAAACATTTCAATATAATTAGAGTAGTTTTTTTTAATCGTAATTTTTATTTGCTGACATTTTCTGCAAAATTTTGAAAGACTTTACTAAGTTCTTATGCATAGATTACCCTCTTTGTGTTTTGGTAGACACACACACACGATATCATATATGTGTACTATTTATTTAGAAATTTCTTACATTTCATTCTAATTTTTCTTTTAGCTTTCAATAATGACGTAAAAATAGCTCAGCATACAATACAGGACAATTTCCAACCTCCACCTAGGAAAAAGGCTAGATTTTTTTCCCTAAGGACCTTGCAATAGAGATATATATATATATATATATGGAAATATATATATATGCATTTCTGAAGTAGGTAGAATTACTCAGCTCTACATAAGAGTACAAATTCTAAATTCCAACATTTAAGCTGCTCCATTAAGCCAGCATCTGCTCTAAATGAATGATTTAGGACAGCTGATGTCACTTCCCGTTTTCCAGATCACAGAAAGACTCCTGATGGTCTGCAAGGATGCACTATTATTAGCTAGAGTTTTCTATAATATCACAAGTATTTCATCTCCATGTTTTTCTTCTGTCTATGTGTGAAGAACCTGTATGTCAGCCTCTAAACTATCAAAATAGTTTATCATTTCCTACATTATTAACAAATATGCTGTTGAAAACAGAAAAGGGGTAATATTTTATTATGTATAAAAATTAAGCTCCCAAAAATAAGAGGAAATTTTATGAAAATAAGTTAATATAACTTACTCTAGAAGTATAAGAATGTTTATGAGCTCCTGGGGAGATACTTTATTCCAGTAAGTTAAGAGTGTATCTGAAAATGGAATGAATAAAGTGTTACATCTTGAGATAGCATAGATCTTACAGCGAATAGCGCAGTGAACTCCAATGTACCAATAACTTAGTTTCAACAACCATTAACTCACAGCCAATTCTGTCTCATCTATATCCTCCCCTCCTATCTCATCTCACTGCCCAATACCCACACTGTATTCTTTTGAATTAATTCTAAATATACCTTTTAATCTGTAATTATTTCAACTTCAACAATTATTTTTATGTATTTTATAAATGTTCTTTTGGATGGCTTATCATCCCTGAAGACAGAGGAAGGGAAGTAGACCTGGGGTTTTTAATAAGCTTCCTAAAATTTTATGCAAGATGGTGCGTTTAAGTACATTTTTCCGAAGGTAGGGTCAAGCACCTTCGCCTGCTACTCAAAGGGCTCTGCGAACCAAACAGTCTGAGAACTTTAAACTTTAGAGGAAGAGACTGATAACTTTCTTTTTCCTCTTTGCCTTTGGATTATCAACCCTGAAGTCCTGGCAATATACAAACAGACACACACATTAATGGAACTACTATTTCAGATATAAAAGTCCCTTAAACCTATCACATACACTTCTCTTTTGAGCTGTTCCCTTTTTTTTTTTACTTCCAACACACTCACGGAGACTTTTTTAAAAAGAAAAATATTGCCCTCACTTAACCTTCCATTCCTTTTTTATCCTGTTCAGATATAGCTAATGGTGTCAGCAGGTCCACTTCTAAATTTAAAAACCTGGTAGGGATCGCAAAAGTAGGCAATGACGTAATGGCCTGCCCCGCGAGAACCTCTGAAGATAGGGATGGACGACTAGGTAATGTTGGCTAAACGGAGGGGTGACAGGGAGGGAAGAGTGTGTGGGTTTTGACTTTATTTCCCCAATTTACTCAAGACCGTGAGTACTGACAGTTTTCAATGTTTATAAAATACTGATCATCAGGAATAAAGATGCTAACATAAGGTCAAATTAGATTTGTTTCAAAAATAAAGTGAGCACTGACTTCCGGTCCCCCCCCCCCGCCTTCAGGAGCCCTTCCGGCTCAGCGCAGCGTGGCTCTCCCAGAAGTCACTGCGTTTCCGGTCTCTCCAGCCTCTCGTTACAGGCCGGCTTGAAGGCGCCATCTTCCTTCTGCGCACTGGCTTTTCCCGCCAAAAGGAGGCTCGGGTCTCCTTTCCGCCGCCAAACTGGGCCCTTCTGTCCACCTCCGAGCCATCCTCGCACCCGCCTTGTGCTCTGAAGCCTCTTCGCAGGTCTGTAGAAGGGGTGAAACTCTCGTCCCGTTCGCGGCCCAGCTCTAGTCAGCAGCCCTTCCGCCATTTTGCCGGCGGCGGTTTGTCTCCACTGTTTCCCAGTCCCAGTCAGGGAGACGAGATGCAGGAGGGGAACGTGGGTGGAGGAGACAAGGGAAGTGGCCGGAGATCTCACGCAAGAGATAAAAAGCAGGTTAGCGTCTGTGATTTGTCTTCTGACGCTTTTAAAAAAACCTGGCTAATCCTAAAAGAGCTGCATGACAGGGAGGTACTCCGTCTCCAGAGGAAACTAACCAGTCTGAGGAGAGAGCAATTGGCAGACAGAAGGCGGACGGGCTCCAAAGCCAAAATTGAAGAGTTGATGGAGCAACAGAAAATCCTGAATATCACCATCCATGACCTGCGAGATAAGTTAAGCTCTAAAATATGTGACCGCTGTTCAGTGAACGAAATGTACAGGAAGACGCTACAGAAAGAATTTTACCATATCCAACAAAAAAATATGAAGTTTATTGCTTCGCTTATGGCAGAAAGGAATAAATTAAGAGAAGAAAATAAACAGCTTTCTGCAAGACTAAAACTGAAGGAGCAACAGCTTCATCCTTCTAGTTCTGATAGTGATGACGATTTCATTCCTGGCACTCAAAATAGCGGGCTAGTTTTTTCAGTCAGGAAGCCTGCACCCAGATCTCAGATGCATCTGCCTGTCAGACTGGTAAAGCAGTCAAATACTAAAGAGATGAAATCTGGAGGCAAAAAGGAACAGCAACGGAGTCCCACGTTTCCAGGTCCACTTTATGGTGAGGGCATCTCTGAGGTGCCAGAGACCCCTCTGGAGAGTTCCTCTAACAACAGTAAGCCTGCCACAGTAAGGAGTGCCAACCGGAAGTCATCTGTAAGTTTTCCTTTAACATCTAAACCTGGCGCTCAGAGCGGGTATGGATTTCAAGGTGACGTCAGCCTTCCTAAAGACAGGCTTGGCAATATACAAAAGGAACTGATTTTCACACAGAAGACCTCCACACAAAAGCGTAGAGCTCAGATGTACTTCTCTTGGAGCCCTTCCAGTATTTCTGCGAGAGAAGACCGACCTACTCCATTAGTATCTGAAACTTCAGAGGAAGATATGCCTGGTCATACTCGCTCATTTCCTCCTTTTACACAGAGAAAGGAAAAGCGCCCTTTAAATGTATTTCCTTTTGACTGTACTTCTAGTGGGAAAAGAAGATCAGTGACTGGTGTTGCTCATTACAAAACTGGATTTTCGGTGAGAGACAGCTGTAGCCAGACACCTTTCAATGAAAAGTTGACTGTGAGGAAGAATACTACTGAATCTACAGGTGCAGCGCATGGTGCTGATAAGCCACAAGGTGAGACCCAGAGTTTCATTTTGGGGTCTGCAATAAAGAGAAAAGCCAGGGTACGGTCAGAAAGAAGGAAGTAGCTTTCCCTCTTCCTCTCTTTTAAGGAGACTGCTTTTCTTTTCCAAGAGGACAGTCTTGCTGTCAATTTAGACTGTGTAACTGATAACCCCTGACTCTGATACACTTCTCAGAATATAATATACAAAGCAATAAGACCTACACAAAAGTTGGGCAAATGACTAAGACTTTGACACAGTGAATTATTGCCAGTTAATAAATTTCAGCTACAGAGAAGGAAACTCATTCTTCAGAATCCCTGTACTTTCATATGAATGTGTAGGGTCTACCATCTTTTTGCTGAAATTAAGTTGCTACTGTTTATGAGTCAATAAAAAGCCCAAAAAACTGAAAGCCAAGAGAAGACCTAAAGGGCGTGGACTGTAAGAGTTCAACATTTAAATGCATATAGAGTAACGAAAGTGAAATATTTACTGGACTTGACAAGGTAACTAGAATACATTCATTGAGAAGGACCAAGAAGCAGATATTTTTTCGGAATAAAATGAATATGACTTTACAGATACCATGCAGCATGACTTTACATTTACAGAAGATAAAGAGGAGATGTGACTGTATGCTAGTCATTAAAAATTTGCTTTTAAAAATCAAAAAGCAAGAACAGAAGAAGGAAAAACCTAACCAACAAAGATCAAATATTTAGCAAGCAAGGTCAACATTTACAAGACGAGGGGGAACTATGAAGTTCTCAAGAAACAAAGCAGTTATGGTTTTACCCATGACATGAAAAAAGCAGCCAGCGGCTTGTCACTGGCTAACACTGTATGTGGTATGTGGGCGTGTGTGCACATGTGTACTGGGGTGGAGGAGAGGAGAACTAGTCAACGATGCATCTCCCTCTCCGCCTTCCTTCTCTCTCTCCCCCTACCACCCTCCTTCTTACTTTCCCTGGGCTGTGGTGGTATTCAACTACTTTTTTCTTTTTCTTTCCAGTTTTTTTTTTCCATGTTGCCTCTTGGGCCTTAAAAAAAAAAAAAGACAAATTTATTAAGTGAATTCATGTGCCATAAAACTCATCCATTTAAATAGTGCCCAATACAGTAGTTTATGGTACATTTAAAAACTTATAAAACCACCACAGTTTTAGAATACTTTCATCACCCTAAAAAAAAAACCCATACATATTAGCAGTCACTTTCTACACTCCCCCACTTTTCACCTTGTGGGGAGACAAAAACAGTGAGCTGTGGCTGTAGTTATTAACTGATCCATTATTTCCTGGAATGAAATACCACCAGGGTTGAAAATGGTTTCCCTTTACTGTTTTCTTTCCCCAAACATGGAGGCTTATCACATAGCCTCAATAATCTTTGATGTTTACTCTAAATCATACATTCTTAGAACTTGAAGATTCTAGTTATTTAAACCTGTTTTATTAATATACTTTAGAATTAACCATTCATATCTAGCTTTTGATTTGTTTCAATGTTTCTAGTGAGTTAACTATCAACTTATTTTGTTTTTATAGGCTGCATTATTACAAAAAAAGATTTAATATTTACTAAAAATGAAATAAAAAAATAGAAAAATAGAAAAAAAGTAAAATTTAACTACTGTATTATGATGATCAGAACCCAGGTGCTTTTATGTTCCTCATTCCCGCTTACTTTTTTTTTTTTTTTTGAGCAAAAACAGAAAAGGAAGAAAGGGGAGGGAATTGTGTAAACAAATGTGGTATTGAGAATAAGATAACCTTCTGATTTTACTTCCAGAGGACATGCAGTTTATGAAAATCCTTTGGTTATAGTTTATCATATAAGGTAAAGAGGAAATGGTAATACTAGTTAATAATACAATTATACACCAAGGAAAAAAGAACAGAGCCTGGAAAAGAACCTGACACCGTGCAAAACTGTATAATGGTACTGCAAAGATAACAGCATTGTGGGGAGACAAAAACAGTGAGCTGTGAATTATTAACTGATCCATTATCTCTTGGAATGAAATACCACCAGCATTGAAAATGATTTCCCTTTACTGTTTTCTTTACCAAAACATGGAGGCTTATCACATAGCCTCAATAATCTTTGATGTTTACTCTAAATCATACATTCTTAGAACTTGAAGATTCTGGTTATTTAAACCTGTTTTATTAATATACTTTAGAATTAACCATTCATATCTAGCTTTTGATTTGTTTCAATGTTTCTAGTGAGTTAACTATCAACTTATTTTATGTTTTTATGTGCTGCATTATTACAAAAAAAGATTTAATATTTACTAAAAATGAAATAAAAAAATAGAAAAATAGAAAAAAAGTAAAATTTAACTACTGTATTATGATGATCAGAACCCAGGTGCTTTTATGTTCTTCATTCCTGCTTACTTTTTTTTTTTTTTTTTGAGCAAAAACAGAAAAGGAAGAAAGGGGAGGGAACTGTGTAAACAAATGTGGTATTGGGGATAAGATAACCTTCTGATTTTACTTCCAGAGGACATGCAGTTTATGAAAATGGTTATATTCTATCATATAGGGTAAAGAAGAAATGGTAATACTAGGAAATAATACAATTATACACCAAGGAAAAGAGAACAGAGCCTGGAAAAGAACCTGACACCATGCAAAACTGTATAATGGTACTGCAAAAGATAACAATGACATTCCTTACCCTCAAAGAACCCTTCCTGTCTTTTTGTTTGCTTTTGATTTTCCAAATCCTGGGTCAAATAAAAGCTAAAGTGTTAACTATGACACTGGTTATTGTTATTTTCTTCTGTTTACGTTGGTCATTTACTGCATTATATGCTCTGCATGAAAAAAATGTTTAGCACTTCTAAAACTATTGCCTCACTTTAGAAACTAATTTTTAAATTTAAAAAAAAAGTTATTTCAAAGAATCAAACCTGTATGACCGAAATGAACCTATTTTTAGTTAAAATATAGGAACATTCTAAGGTCAGAGTCTTCAAAGTTCTGTTTCTAATGTGCATGTGTTCTACATGCAGATGATGGTCAAATATTTGTTGCATGAACTTGTAAACCTGTGAGGGTGGAGTACAGTCCACGATTAATATGCTGGTAACTCACCTTCAGAAATCATTTTTACTATATACAAATAGCACATCAAGAGGCTTCTGATTTCATACTGATCCAATCGGTTATACTGAGATACACTACTCCTTGCAGAACTCTGCCGAGTCTGTAATACAAAGATAGGACTTTTGTGAAACAATATTGGTACTGTAGCTTCCCATAGCCTTTAACTCAATAACTGTTTTAACCATTAGTCCTCTGTTTGGGAAAATTCTAAGCATAAATCCAAATTTTATATCACATTTGGAAGGTAAATGGGCTGACTCTTCTTTGCTACTGTACCTAATAATATCACTGGAAATTACCCTGCAGTCTTCATCAAGATATAGCCATGAATATACCATGTATGTTTCATTCCCATAGGTCCTGTGTTTTAGTAAGAAAACATTTTGAACAATCATATGTGGCTATTCCAGGAAAAATAGCTTTTACGTCAAGGAGAAACTTAACTAAGGTACATTGAAGCATAAGAAACATTTTAAACTCTTTAACTTCAGTCTCTCCTTAGAGTTTATTAAAATCCAACGTCTAAATAATAGGTCGGAAAATCTATCTTAAAAAAGGGGCTTAATGACATTACAAGATAATTTTACTAAGGAGGACCCAGTAATACTTCAAAATTAGAGCCTCTACAAAGTAGTGATGTTCCTATTATTTAGTGACTTTTGTTAAAATAGCAGTTAAGCATGACAAGATCTGACTTATTTGGGGATTTGTATGAATACAGCAATGACAATCTCCTAACGAATGTACCCTTGTTAGAAACCAATACTTTCAGCTGAGCTAACCTGGGCTGGGGATATATATTTACTAATGTAGGATTCACCAAGAACTTCTACTTGGAGCAAAACATCTAGGTTCTGAACGCTTGCTAGCTGTGTGACTACTAGCAAGTCATTTAACCTCTTTGTCCTTTATGTGCCTTACCTATGACAGTGTCTGTTGTCTTAATTCTAAATGGTGTGAAATGAGAACCTTTATGATTAAATTACTAACTATGCAAAGACTCAATGGAGTATATAGTCCAGTGGTTCTCAAGGGGTGGTTCCCAACCAGCGGCATCAGCATCACCTGGGAGCTTAGAAACACAAATGAGCAAAAGCCCCCAGACTGACGGAAACAAATTCTGGGCATGAGGCTCAGCTATCCATTTTTATAAAGTCCCCCTGATGCACCCTAAGAATGCCATGATCTAGGAGAAGAAGTGCCGGAATTAGAAAACCTGGGTTCAGGCCTGGCCCTGCCATAGTTGTGTGGTTGTCCTAAGTCACAATCCCAGTTTTAATTTGTAAATTGAGAGTTGGAATTTATTATTTTTATGGACCCTTCTAACTCTAATTTTATATGATTCTCTGATTTTACGTAGCAGCGTGACAAGGCTTTACTGGTCTAAAGTGAGGTTTCTGTCTCAAGGCAGACATATCCCAAACTTTAATGTTAGGCTTGAAATAATTTGATGGAAGAGTCAGAGAATATATTGTGATTAAGTGATTCTGGGATGCTGAGATCATCAATTTGGGGACCTAATTTTTCTTCTCCCATGTTAATGTCATTACTCTATTACAAAAGAATAAAAAGCTGAATCCTGCCAGGGAGTGATTTAAGTGACAAGGTACATTAGGCATTTTAAACTTGAACCTTCCCTCTCTAGAACAGGTTTACAGAGTGTTAGGGTTAAAGGAGGTATTCAGAGTTGGAACTCTTAAAGATGAATGCCTTATTCTCTATAAACAGTTTTAAAATATCCAAGTAGCAGCTGCCAGGATAGGAAGGAACTGCTACAACATCCAAGAATTATGGGATGCTTTTTACAGATCCAGTACAGACTACAGGAGAGTAGAGAGACCCCTATTTGCATAAAAAGAAAGACTGCTGTAGCTTAACACATCACTAGGGTTATCCTATATATTTAGGTTCTTACATTTTCACCAGTGCTGCCCTGATCTGGAAATCCTGTTGCTCCTTCTGGGATGAGCGAACCTCTCGAATCTTCCCTCTTAATTCCGTGTCCATTTTGAAAAGACCCATAAGCTGGAAAAAAGCCAAGTCCTTGTTAGCAACAGGAGGAACTGTCAAAAATATTTTTAAAACTAAGCACTAGGTTAATTTAAGTAAAGACATATTTTAGGAAATAGATCTTGGTCATCTAAAATGTGAAGTTTATATATTACATTAAAACACCATAAGAAGCCAAATAAAGGGTAAACAATTTTTTTTCCTTGAAACACTTTAACATATATGAAACTACAAGAAATTCCTTGCAAGTCATAAAATAAAGGCAAACAATTAGATAATTTTATAGATAAGGAAAGTTTGGCCCAGAAAAAGGAAGTGTCTTGTCCAGGACTGGAGACAGAGGATTGGAAACCAGTGTTTTTCTCATTATCCTTTATTTTCTTAGTATACTAAGCTAAATTCTACACAAGCTGAGACAAGGAAACCTAAGCAAAGAAATGTGGCTGCAAGTGTGTGTCAGATTTTAATTAAACTTTAGTAGAGATCATGCTATGTATAGTTTTTATTATGAAATATTTCAAAACTACGGAGAAGTATAGGGTACATTTCTAAACAGCCATGCCATGTATAATCTTTAAAGGACTTTTAATTACCGGTGTCTTTGTCAGTGCTCAGACTCCCTCTACTTGTAGGTGAAGCGAAGCCACATGCAAACTCATCTCTGGATGCCTGTAACACAGTGTGATACCTCTGTCATTTAAATACATTTGTACACTAGGATAAGAAATCGGAATTAACAATGAGATGGTACCCTAATTTTAAACAAAGCTCACTGTGAAAGTCTAAGTCACATATCAGTATTGGTATTTAGGGGACATCTCTTTTAAAAATGGATCCTCGTACGCTGTTACAACCATGACCTCTGGCAAAGTGACACAACTCTAGGTGGCTGGTAAAAGCTGCAACTGGTGTGATCTAAACATGGTTCCATTCTCCTCCTTGAAGCAAGGGCAATACTAGAAGGAGAGGTGTGACCAGAGGCCCTACATGATCTTGAGTTGCAAAAGAAAGAATAGATAAGTAAAATATTTCCAAATATCACTGTCAAATGTTGTGGAGTGTGCATAAGCATGAGTAACTGTGCTTGTGAAGAAAGGCTTGCTTGACACCCAGGTAGGTGATATAGCGTCCACATTTAGCTGATTTACATAATTGGGAGCTACAGGCAATCAAGCGAGGCTTAAAAGCAGCTTTCTCAGGAACCCAGGGTAGGCTTGACAAATCTACGGACATTTATTATGGGGAATTTCCAAAGGAAGCTGTAAAGGACACAGTTTCACCTGCCACCCAACAATGTGACTTGGCTACTGAACATGTGAAGGTGATCTTGGGCCAGACAGAACGTGGAGTGGGGGTGGGGCAGGAGTTATTAGTCCCACTGGACAGACTGCAAAGTATACACCACATTTTAAAATGGCAATCAGTAAAATGGAGCATGTCCAGAAGACTCCAACCAAGAAATGTAAAGGGTTTGAAACAACAAATGATGAAGTGGAGATATCTGGCCTGGAGAAAAATTTAGAAGGGACATGTGTGAAGGGGTATCACGTGGAGGTAGAAATGGATGTGTTCTATGTATCACTAGAAGGCAAAACTAGGACCAGTGGATAGAAAATCTTGTAGATCTAATGTGAGAAGGAAAGTTTTAATTACTACTATGGCAAAAGGTTGTTTTGCCAAGTGGGAGACTGATCACCTCCAAAGTTCCTTTCAACTCTAAGATTCTAAGGGGAGAAAAAAGCACAGACCGACCGTGATGAGTTAAAAGCCACTCACCAGGAAGTGCTGAGAGGAGGCTGTCAAAGAGAGGGAGAAGCAAAGGAATACAGTTTAATCCCTGGTGCCTAACATTTTGCAAAGTGAATGTTTTGTTCAGTTTTCTGGTTGAATAAACATATGAAGGCATGTAACAGCAGCAAATCTTAAAAAGAAAACACTGAGCACAGAGGATTCTTGGTGTTCTCTTGGATCTCGTTACTCAAAGTGTGGTCCTTAGACGAGAAAAAGCCAAGAGCCTGTTTGAAACGCATAATCTCAAGCTCCACCCCAGGGCTACTACCTTAGAATCTCTGTCTTCATTCCCCAGATGATCCATATGCACATTAAGATTTGAGAAGCACTGCTCCAGGAAAAAGTATAAATTTAAAATGTTGTAAAAGGTGCACTATTGAGACCATACAGCGTATGACCCTAATTCCCAATACAGTCAACAAAACAGGATAAAATGACAATAGAAACACATTACTACTTACAGAATTAGGCATGGCTGCACAAGAATACAAGGTATCTCGACCTGCTAATCGCTGTATATTTTCCAAAAGCAGTCCAACAAATGGGAGGTACAATTGTGCTATTTTGGCTTGTTGGTTCTGAAAAATAATTATCAAAAGCTTAATAGATATATAATATGCCTATATTACAAATAAAGTTGGCTCCATCTATCCGTTTAAACACTAAAAGCAAGCTAATATCCATAACAAATTAGTGAAGCATGAGTCTATTTATACCCATACTCTCAAAACTAGCTGCCACACCACTTTGTTGGTATTTGAATTTATATACACTACAGAGTCGAAGCACATCCTTCAAACATCACTACATAATAGGCAAAAGTTTATTTTTTTTAATAGCAGATCGTGTTAGTCCTGCTCTTTAACTCCAGCGAGGGCTGGGTTTGATGAGAGCAGGGATCCTGTCTGTCTTGTTCATAGCTTCATCCCCAGTGCCTGGGCACATAGGATATGGTCAATATACATTAGCTGAATGAATGAATAGATGGAAGAAGTAAAAAACATGGTGAATTACTGTATTCATTCAAGAAATATGTCTTTGCTTTGAGTAAAGCTGCAATTAAAATAATGTAATCTTGGCCCCCTAAATCAATTATACAACTTGGGAGATTGATATATTTGTAAATATGCAAGTGAAGCTGGCCACTGGTCATCTTAATGAATGTGGTACCTCTTATACAAATTTATTGCTTTTCTCAGCTATAGACATTCCTCACCAGATATGTACATACATTCAAATCAGCCAAACCAGTGGTTGTGATGGCACAAGAGTTGCCCTCCATATTTTAGGACTTTGGGAGGTTTGTCTGTAGACTTAGATAAGGCCTCTAGGGTACAATGGTTAACCTATAGAATACAGATCAATAGTGTCTCATAGTTGCATTTATTCTTGAAATTGAACAATTTTTCATATGTTAATTGTCCATTTGTACTTCCTCTTTTATGAGTTTCAGGAACTCTTAACAGACCTACTTCTAATACACAACCCTAATCAGTAATAGTCTCTATCACTAGGAGATTCTGGTTCAGTAGGTCTGGGCTGGGTCCCAGGAATCTGCCCCAGATGGTGCTGATGTGCACTGAGGTTTGAGAACCACTGGTCTAGTTCAATTTCCTGCTCAAGGCAGGAACAGCCCTTACCTGCATCCTTGACAGATGGTTAGTTTTTAAACTTCTTAAACACTCCAGCCCTTTCAGAGGTTCTGTTAGAAAAATCCTTTAGCAGTTTGTAAGTTCTACCTGCTAGGTATAAGTTCTACCTGCTAGGTATATAGTCCACTTCCACTTTACATGGCAACCCTTTAAATATTTGGAGACAATTACCACAAATTGTCTTAATTCACTCTTCACAAGGCTAAATAGCTGTTACTACTTTTCTTTATTCTTCACATGGCTTTGATTTCAACAGTTTCCACCATCATCATCACCCTTTCTCGGCAGTTCTCTAATTTTCCAGGGTCCCACTTAAGATTTGAGAGGCAGTAGTATAGTCTAGTGGTTAAGAGCACAGATTTTGAATTTTAGACACATAAATTCCAGCTCTCCTGTTACTAGTTACTTGATTGTGATCAAGTCACTTAACCACAGTTTTCTCTTTAGTAAGATGGGGATAATAATAGTGACATTAATTCATGTAAGCTAATGTTTAATACAGTGCCTGGCATATAGTGAGTCCTCAGTAAATTTTAGCTACTATTATTAATATTATAGCTTCTCGATGGGAATTCATTTTAGCTCTGATAGTCAGTGATCACTAGGGAAGGAGATACTACACCTTTCTCAGGTGAACAGGAACACAGGCAAGCATGCAGTCAGGGCAAATATATTAAAAGTTTTGTCTGCACAAAAGACAGAAAACCATCTAAGAATCTATTAACAGAAGACAGTTTAGATAAATAGAATAAGGTATATCCATATGATGGAATACTATGCAGATTTAAAAAAAAATACAGTAGATCAAATCTTCAGGCTATATTGTTAAGTGACAAAAGAAAAATGCATAATGGTTTCTACTATATATTTATATATATACATATATATAGCATATTGGCTTGTGCATGCATAAAATAGAAGTTTATATAAGAAACTGATAACAGTAGTTGCTTCTGGAGAGATGAATTGAGGCATGGAGGTAAGGAATGGGAGAGAGGCATTTTGATTCTTTTTTTTACCATGTGTGTAAGATTACTGTAAAAAAAAAAAAAAAAGGGAAAAAAAATCTGCCCACAGTCCAAGCAGAAATTGCAATTCTTAGGTGTCAACATCACTTGCAGTGGGTACAGGAACTAATACAGACCCCAGAATAAATGTTAGATGTTGGATATTCTTGTTCTGAGTAGGAAAGATGTCTCATGGTATTAGGAGGGCTCCCAAAGCAGTTTTTGAGTAGCACATAATAGGGACCAGTGACATCTCCATAATTTCATTAGAGGAGAGGCTGTGGAGGGCAACATGGCTGGAATGGGGGGTGGCGGTGACTAGGAGATCGAGTCTCAAAGCAGCCTTTCCACAGGAAGAATTTTTTTCTTGACTGTATTTTTATTTGGGGTCACTTTGGGGGACCCAGTGGAAATTATAGGGGCTTAAAGCTCCCCTCTCTGCCCCCACCTTGGCATCATCATTAATGGTGAACATGTTTTAAGTGAATGTATCAATATTTGACAAATGACCTCTTAGGCCACCTGTGAAGTCTTTGGACCAAACAGAGAAAGGGAATGAAGCAGGTTCATGAAGCAAAGTTTTACTGGGGAGAATCCTATACACACTTAAAACCTGTCAGAAGATTTTGAACAAAGAAAGGGCTTTAGAAATTACTGAAAGGGTAATAGGCTGGCATCTCAATCTTTCCCATAGTCTAAAACCTCAAACACTCAAAGAGGCAGAGTGTTATTTACAGACAACAACAGTGATGTGTGTGTGTGCGTGTGAGTACATATACTGCTCTCAGAATTTTAAAAAGTAAATAATGTGCAAATATGTGATATAAAATATTTAAAATTCTACCTCTAGGTAAGACACTAGTGAAATCCGATATTCCTTCACTTTCATCTGAGGAGGCAGGGGAAAAAATACAACTTCCTGCTTTAAGAACAAGAACTTCATTTTGTACTTTTCCCACAAATTCTTTGAAATCATGGCTAAAGACATTTTCCTCCGCTACTACTAGGTACAAACAGAGCCCAGTGGTAACTGGCATTTTTAAAGCTTTGACAAAGCTTGGTTGGAATGGATGACTTTAAGATATCTTTTCATTTAGATATATTATACCAGTTAACTTACGTTAAGTCAGTATCAACATTCACACACACACAAAAAGTGGCACATAATAAAGCAAACCACACTAAATGGGAGTATGTTATTATAATTATAATGTGGAAAAAACAATGCAAACTGCAGTAAGTAATAACATCTGAAAGCTAAAGAGTTTAAATCTACTTTAGGATAGAATTATATGAAGAAAACTAGCAAAATTTGTAAGTAAAACAAATCTTCATAATTAAAAAAATATAATTGGATGTAGCTGGCAGGCATTTTCTGTTTTTTAAGGACAAATGGGAATACTGTAGAAAAAGAATAAAATCCATCTCCAAGTCAGCTTTCCAAAGTAATTATAATAATAAATGACATGATAATTTTATTTAAATTTGAATGTAAAACAAAGGGACAAATTCTTAATTATGAAACAATATGTTACATTGAGCCAGGTAAGTAAGTTAGGTTATTCTAAATCCATACAGTTTGGCATCTACTTTTTGAAGCCCATAGGGTATAATGTTAGTAAGATTTGAATATACCCTCCATCCCCATATATTAAGTTAAAGGTGCGGCAAAAAGCAACTGCAGCTGTGGCCTTCACACACGGACAGTGTGTAATGTATGTAAAGTTTACAGCCACACCTACATTTTTTCAGTAAGAAGAAAAACTTCATATTACATATTTTATATTGGACATACTTAATGTGTCATTATCAATCACTTAATAATCAATAATAGCATTTATTTAGGGAGATATATTTAAGGATATATATTAAGGTGTGTATTTGAAAGAGTGCACATGGCTATAATCGTATATGATTTTTTAAAAAAATTCTAGTTTATGTAACAAATCATGAAGCAGTTGTGCTGTTCTTTAGACATGATTTGAAAAACCAGTGTTCTTCTTCAACAGTTATCTGAACAGTATTTTTAAAACCTAATCATTTGAAACGGAAACAAAACGTATTTGTAAAAATAAATTCATCAATCCCCCCGTTATGTTCCTTACTGAAAACTTCACCTTGAACATAAAATCTTCTTAGAAACTAACTAATGTGATACTGATGATGATACGAACATCCTTACCTTGTGCTGGTATCTAGTGTCAAATGCATGTTTTATCAAAAGATTCTTTATGACAGAGATAGCTGTATATCTGATCTCATAATTGTCTTGAAGAGCGATGGAGGTTTCCCTCAGAAGTAGACCAACCAAGAAGTGATGCTTGCAATACTCATCTGATAAACTGTATTCAAGATTTGAATCTGCAGCATAATGAAATTTAAAATCCATTTATAAAAATACTCAAAAATTACTTTAACATTAAAGCACTATATTTATTCCTTAGTCATATGTGACCATGCTAGCAAGAACTATACTGTTATTATTAACAAATATGAACAATTCTTTTGTCATATAGAATAAGCATGCAAAATTTTACAAGATACGAGCACTCATCATTGGGGCTAGATGATAGCCTTAATGACAATTTCAGTCGGTAAAATAGTCCCTAGAATTCTTTGTTTTTCGAGATGCTTTTCAAATCTTAGAAATCTTAGGATAAAACCTAGAACGAAAGAATACTGTATTTGGCAATGTTTTAACACATTTCTTCATATCTGAAGAGATTTAGTTACAACTACAGATTGGAGTAATTCTCTACAGCAATACTTGATTCACTTATCTGTTTATATTTGTAAAGTAGGAAAAGGAAGCGACACCAGACAACTGAATCACCGTAACAGTTATTAACTATTGACTGTTTTAGTAAACGTTATATATTGGCCCCAATACGATGGGGCACAAGAACAATAAGAAAAACAGCCTCTCACTCAAATTCATCACACGAATACAAATCTTTTATTTCATAAAATTACCGCTTTGAACTATTTCTTTCACTTCCTTTTAGATTCTCAGTCCATTTTAAATCCCAGCTGCTAATATCCTGGTTGGGACTTGCCTTATAAACTGATTAGGTCACAATCAGAAGAGACCGTGACCAAGTTTAGTAATTTCTATGGTAAATTTCTACTACCTTTATTTCCTCTCCCGTACCCTTTAATTTTAGTTAGGCCATAAAGCTGAAGGATATGTTTTCCTTTTCTTTTCTGGTCTCTTCAGCACTTAATATAATGCTATATATTCAGTTAGGACTTAATAAATGCTAAATCAGATTTAACCCTAAATCCTCATCCCTTCTTTTCCCTGAATTCCTCAAGCCATCAATAAATACTGGGGGAAATATCGGAGCTATACATGCTCAGAATCTAATAAGGGAGCGGTTGAATAGGGGTGCTTGGGTTTTTAAATATTTTTTCTCCGTTTTCACTGGCTGGCATTCAAGCACTGAAACTGGTGCTCAGCAGCTACCCTCCTAGAGACCAAGGTAGCTGATATTCTTTCTGCCATTGGTCATGCTCTTTTGTGAACCCCAACCACTTTCTATGCACAGGAACCAGTACGGACTAACCCAGGTGGCCTTATCTGGGTCGACTTTACAATGGTAGTAAGCTTTTTTACTTCAGGGGTTTGAATAAATCCAATCAGGTAGTTTCAGCCAACCTCCAAAACTGTGGCCAAGCAGTCATTAAGCAGGGTCAGAGAGGAGGGAGGCAAGCCTGGCAGAGATGAGACACACTTAAAGAACAGCTACCCTCTAGCCCCCATGCTGGCTTGAGCCAAAACTTGTTTTCTGAGGACGGTGTTTTAAAGTTGATCCTTCTAGCAATCAACACTCAAGCTGATTTTAAGAGTTAACAAATACACCACCTCCTAGGTTTTCTGGGTACATTAACTAAAGCTTCATCTTGGCTAGGGAGGATTTAAAAAGCAAACAAAGCCCCCATCCATCTTAGCCATTCATGAAATCAATTGTTTTTAAAGACAGCAAACTACTTTAGAGTGAACCGAGTTAAACCTACCTACTGAAGTCAAACGGTCCACCGCAAATGAAAAAAAATCTAATTAATATATGAAAAGAAAAGGGACAAATAAAAAACATAGTAACATAAGAATAGTGCTACACAACAAAGCATTCAATAAAACTAGCAATGGAGATAACTGAAGGCATTTCATCAATTTAATACATACATATCACTATTTTACTCTGCCTTTATACTTCTCTTTTGATGTTCCATTCAGCAGAAATGTATTTATATGGTTTTTTCTTAATTCAGTCTCACATAAGAGTCCAAACAGTACTACAGAGATCAATTTAACTGGTATCTGACATCTGTGTTTAAGCAGCAATCTATGTAACACACCTAATTTCTTCATACTATGAATACTACCACTGACACTATGAAGGAAATGCCGAGTACCATTAACAAACCTATCTTCAGATAGTAACAATTCTGACATTACCTTTAGATTGACTGGTTTAACTAGAAAACGTTATACTATACTAGCGCTAGCCAAAAAAAGGAAAACACAATCCCTAATGATGGAAAACACGAATACATACCTTGAACTCGCTGAAGTTTAGGTTTTGCAAATGCCATTGGCAAATTCAGAGGAATGTAATGTTCGTGATTGCAAACTGTTTGCAGGAATTCAAACTTGTATTCAGCCAGGACCTAAACACAAAGAAATTAAACAAAAACTCCTATTTAGTAGTCATTTACTATTTTAATAATTAAATACAGTACATTAATTTTCAAAACAGAAGTGTTTAGTATTTCAGGCATACCTTAAAATGTGACCTGTGCAGTAAAGAGCTAAAATAGCAGGTCCAAGACTGCTCGCCTTAAAAAGGCCTGCTTGCACGGTTGGTCATTGGCTGGCATTTGGGAAATTGGATTTTTTTTTTAATTATATAAGTTTCAGGTATACAACATTATAATTTGACATCTGTATACACTGCAAAGTGATCATCATCACAAGTCTAGTTGCCATCCATCAGCATACAGTTTACACCCCCTTCACCATTCTGCCCACCCCCCAACCTCTTCCCCGCTGGTAATCACTAATCTGTTCTCTGTATCTATGAGTTTGTTTTGGGGTTTTTTTGTTCATTTCTCTTTTTAGATTCCACATGTGAGTGAAATCATATGGTATTTGTCTTTCCATCTGACTTATTTCACTTAGCATAATACTTTTAAGGTCCATCCATGTTGTAAAATGGCAAGATTTCATTCTTTTTTTGTTTGAGTAGTATTCCATTTTATATATATACACATACAAAGACACACACACACTTACACACATATATACCACATCTTCTTTATCCATTCATCCATCGATGGACATTTAGGTTATTTCCATATCTTGGCTACTGTAAATGATGCCACAGTGAACATAGGGATGCATATCATTTTGAATTAGCGTTTTAATGTTCTATGGATAGATACCCAGAAGTGGAAAAGTTGGGTCATATTATGGTAGTTCTACTCTTAATTTTTTGAGGAATCTCCATACTGTTTTCCACAGTGGCTACACCAATTCACAGTCCCACAAACACTGTACGAGGGTTCCCATTTTCTCCACATCCTCTCTAACATTTGTTATTTCTTGTCTTTTCGATAATAGCCATTCTAACAGATTATGAGGTGATGTCTCATTGTGGTTTTGATCTGCGTTTCCCAATAATTAGTGATGCTGAACATCTTTCCATGTGCTGTTGGCCATCTGTATGTCTTCTTTAGAAAAATGTCTATTCAGATCCTCTGCCCATTTTTAAATCAGATTGTTTTTGTTGTTGTTGAATTGTATTAGTTCATTATATATTTTGGATATTAACCCCTTGATGGATATATGATTTGCAAATATCTTCTCCCATTCAGTAGGCTGCCTTTTCATTTTGATGATGGTTTCCATCACTGTGTAAAAGCTTTTTAGTTTGATGTAGTCCCATTTGCTTATTTTTGCTTTTGTTTCCTTTGCCTTTGGAGTCAGATCCACAAAAACATCACTAAGATGGATGTCAATAAGGTTACTGCCTACGTTTTCTTCTAGGAATTTTATGATTTCAGGTCTTACATTCAAGTCTTTACTCCATTTTGAGTTAATTTTTGTGTTATGATGTAAGATAGCGGTCTAGTTTCATTCTTTTACATGTGGCTGTCCAGCTTTCCCAACACCTTTTATTGAAGAGACTGTCTTTTCTCCATTGTATGTGCTTTGCTCCTTTGTTGTAACTTAATTGTTCATATATGTATGGGTTTATTTCTGGGCTCTCAGTTTTGTTCTGCTGATCTGTGTATCTGTTTTTATGCCAGTCCCGTACTGTTTTGATTATGATAGCTTTTGTAGTATAGTTTGAAATCAGGGAGCATGACACCTCCAGTTCTGTTCTTTCTCAGATTTGGCTATTCAGGATCTTTTGTGGTTTCATACAAATTTTAGAATTATTTGTTCTAGTTCTGTGAAATATACCACTGGAATTTTGATAGGGAATACACTGAATCTGTAGATTGCTTTGGGTTGTATGAACATTTTAACAATATTAATTCTTCCAATCCATGATTATGGAATATTTCCATTTATTTGTGGCTTCTTCAGTTTCTTTCATCAGTGTCTTATAGTTTTCAGTGTACAAATCTTTCACCTCCTTGGTTAAATTTATTCCTAGGTATTTTATTCTTTTTGATGCAATTGTAAATGGGATTGTTTTCTTAATTTCGCTGATAGTTTGTTATTAGTGTATAGAAATACCACAGACTTCTGTATGTTGATTTTGTATCATACAACATTACTGAATTCATTTATTAGTTCTAACAGAGTTTTGGTGTAGTCTTTAGGGTTTTCTGTATGTATTATCAGGTCATCTGCAAACAGCGACAGTTTTTACTTCTTCCTTTCCAATTTGGATGCCTTTTATTTCTTTTTCTTGCCTAATTTCTGTGGGCATCCTTGTCTTGTTCCTGATCTTTTTTTTTTTTTTTTTTTTGCTGCGTTGGATCTTTGTTGCTGTGTGCGGGCTTTCTCTAGTTGCGGCGAGCAGGCGCTACTCTTCGTTGTGGTGCATGGGCTTCTCACTGCGGTGGCTTCTCTTGTTGTGGAGCACGGGCTTCAGTAGTTGTGGCACGTGGGCTCAGGAGTTGTGGCTCACAGGCTCTAGAGTGCAGGCTCAGTAGTTGTGGTGCATGGGCTTAGTTGCTCCACGGCATGTGGGATCTTCCTGGGCCAGGGATCGAACCCATGTCCCCTGCATTGGCAGGCAGATTCTTAACTACTGTGCCACCAGGGAAGCCCCTTGTTCCTGATCTTAAGAGGAAAAGCTTTCAGTTTTTCACTGTTGAGTATGATGTTAGCTATGGGTTTGTCATATATGGACTTTATTATGTTAAGGTATGTTCCCTCTATACCCACTGTTGAGAGTTTTTATCATAAATGGATGTCGAATTTTAGCAAATGCTTCTTCTGTATCTATTGAGATGACCATATGATTTTTATCCTTCATTTTATTAATGTGATGAATCGGGTTGACTGATTTGTGGATGTTGACCCATCCTTGTATCCCTGGAATAAATCCCACTTGATCATGTTGTATGATACTTTTAATGTATTGTTGAATTCAGTTTGCTAATATTTTGTTGAGGAATTTTGCGTCTATGTTCATCAAAGATATTGGCCTGTGATTTTCTGTTTTGTGGTGTGGGAAATTAGATCTTGAAACAAACATTTCCTACATGATAAGGCTGTGCCTTCTGTGCCAGCCTGTTCAGCACTGTGCAAACCATGTGATTTATGGTGAACATCTGCTTTCCTGTCCTTTCCAAGACTCTGGAAATTTTGACCAGCCTCAAATACATAACTAGCCCCCAACAAAACCTCTAAGCCCTGAGTCTCAAATGGGCTTCCCTAAAGAGAAATATTGCACACATGTGGCTCAATTTTCACTGCTGGAGAGAGGATGTGCTCTATGTGACCCTTCACAGGAGGGAGGGCACTCAGGAAGCCTGCACGTAGATTGCCAAGGACTCCACTTCATGTCTTTTCCCCTTATTGATCCAACTGAGCATCCTTTTTGTGTCACTGTAATGAATCTTAGCCATGAGTACATCCTGTGAGTCATTCTAGTGAACCATCAAACACGGGGTAGTATTGGGGACCCCCAAAACACTATCCATTATTCCCTGCTTTGAGGTATAACTCTAGTCAAAGCACCTAAATGAAAACAGCAGTTCCAAATCCTCCAGAGGAGAATAAATGTCACCACTGTTCTCACACTCTAATGTCTGACACCCACTGCAGTTATGTCCTTATAACTTACCTTAGGATCTTTGGGGCTGAATCCAGATATATAGTCATTTATCAAATTGAAAACAAATCCTCTATCCATTAGTGTCAGACAGCGCTATAGAAACCAAATCAAAATGAACAGTTAGTTACATAATTCTAAAGGTCTGTCAAGTTTTTAAAATTCAAAAATTTTTAAATTTTTTCCACATTAAGGGGATGACATTCTCACTTTTACAGATAATAGAAAAACTTTCAGAGATTTAGGTGACCTTAAAGAGATAAAGGGGGACTTCCCTGGTGGCACAATGGTTAAGAATCTGCCTGCCAATGCAGGGGACACGGGTTCGATCCCTGGTCCGGGAAGATCCCACATGCCGCGGAGCAACTAAGCCCGTGTGCCACGACTACTGAGCCTGCGCTCTAGAGCCCGCGAGTCACAATTACTGAGCCCATGTGCCACAACTACTGAAGCCTGCGCGCCTAGAGCCCGTGCTCTACAACGAGAAGCCACCGCAATGAGAAGCATGCACACCGCAACTAGAGAGAGCCTGAGCACAGCAATGAAGACCCAATGCAGCCAAAAATAAATAAATAAAATAAATAAATTTATTTTTTAAAAAAAGAGAGAGATAAAGGGCAAATGACTTATCATTGGAATTGGGACTCAACTGTATAATTTTCAAACTAAGATATATATACACACACAAACACATGTATACATATATATACACATATATGTATATAAACATATATACGCATATATATCGATATGTAATCTATTAGCTATACTGCCTCATTTTGGTTAACTCTCAAAGCTCAAAGTGAACTGGAGGGTGGTTAGTGGGGCTTGCCTATGTGAACATTTCAGGCCAAAAGTGAAGTTTTTCTTTGGGTCCTGTGAAGTCTTGGCCTACAAAACATTCTTCCTCTGTGACAACCCTACTAGTTGTTCATATTTTCCTGCCATCACTCTCCTGGTTAATGCTTTCATTACCTTGCAACTGCACAACTGCAGTTATCCTCCAAACCTGTCTTCCTGCCACTAATCTTTCCATCCAACTGCTTCCAGATTAATCTCTAAGTCCTAGCCCTAATCATGTCACCTTTCTTCCCAAAAGCTTTCAACAGTTCCCTATTGCCTCTAATATAATTTCAAACTCCTTAGCTTGGCATTCAAGGACACTCACAATCTTGTCCCAACCTACTTTTCCAGTTTTATCTCCCAATACAGCTCATCTACTTATTACCCACTCAAGATGCACTGTGCATTCCCACCTCCGGGTCTCTGCTCATGCCAGGTCTAGCTAGCAATTCTATCACTGCTTCTGCATAATCCTGCCCACTCTTCAATGATGAAGCCCATTTTCATTAACCACCTTGGTCTACAGGGCCCTTTAAACACTTTACAGTAGCTTGTATTTTCCTTATTATTTTCCTGTTTTCCTCTAGAGAGGACAATAGGAACGATCTCTTTTTCTTATGCTCTCCATGGTACCTACAGTAACCCTGTGAAATAGAAGGAACTCAATATTTGATTCATCAGCCACTTGCATCTCACTTCTCATCTCTCCCTTCAACTTCCACTGCCTCATCACCTCTCACCTGGATTAATGAGGTAGGCTTATATTTATCTGTTCATCCAAAAACATTTTGAGGATCTACTGTGTTTGAAACAATGCATTACATTCTAGAGAAATACAAAGGTGAATAAGATATGGTCTTTAGCCTTGTCCAATGGTAAGGACAAATAAACAAATAATTAAAATACAGCACACTAAAAAGTTATAGAAGTATGTAAAGGACGGGTAAACAACAGAAGGGGTGATCAGCCCTGTGTGGGAAGGTTAGGAAAGAGCTGAGCCTAAAAGATGAATGGACTCTGCCAGGCAGACAAGGGGGAACGACTGGTCTTCTAACTGGTTGCCTTGACTCTGGCTTTTTCCTCACCTCTTCCAAAATCTTTGGTATATAGCTCCATGGCATATAGCTCAGAATCTAAATCCCTTAGCCTGACATTCAAGGCCTTTCATCATCTGGCATCAGATGGTCTTTCCAGCTCTACCTCCACACATCCTAAACTCTGCACAATGACTTTCTTGCTCCTCCCTGAACAATTCTTGAACGCATATATCTCATCTTTGCTCATGAATCCTCTACCTGAAACACCCTCAACCCTGTCTTGGGGAACTATTCTTCTAGTCTCTGTCCATACTACCTGGTCCTAATCCCTCCCTTACTTGTTTTCCTATTGTATTTTGTTTGTATTTTCAGTATAGCAGTCATCACACTTGATCTTGTACATGTATTTGAATATAATTACAGAGATAGCCTCTCACATCTTTGGATTCTCACAGAGAAGACAGACAAATGTTTGTTGACTTGAATGAGGTAAATACTGCTATTAAATCGACTATGTTCTATTCCGTTTACATAGCAAACTTTAAGTTTAAACTCCATGGAAGAAACGGAGATTTTATATTCCAAATAATCTCATCTTTACTTTAAAAAGATATGTGGATGTTTGGTTTTTAATACGCAAAAGGGCTCATGTAATAGTGTTAAAACTTTATTTTACTTCTGGTAAAGAGAGGTCTTACATCAGAAAATCATGCTCTGGAGATCTGAAACCCAGTTGTGAATTTTTAATAAGAAAACAAGGGTATGTGAGATACTAAAACTGCTTGGGTGGATTATTGACTATGAGGTTCTTAAGATAAGGTTGAGACATGATGAAAGGCTGTGAGAAGATGGGGAGTGGAAAGAAGTAAAAACTATGTGCATTACAAATCCATGCCCCTTCTCTGCAACAAATCAAATATTATTATTACCCACTTTCTAGAACAATCGCATTCCAGCATTGCCCCTTACATATGGAGAATAACAAAATACAACAACGAGAAATGTGCTATCTTTCATAAATATAGGAGTTTCTGATATCTCTCAAAATAGTCTCACTGACCAAAATCAACAGTTTTCATTTACATGTATTAGCCACAAGTAGATGGTGATTATATTAGCAATGTGTAGACTGTGCTTTAGTTCAAGAGTTACAAACTCAGAGGCTGACAGGGTCAGAGAAGCTATTTAAATGTATAAAGAGTGTCGGGGTATATTAAGGAGTGGTGGGGTTTGTGGCAACCTAGAAAGTACATGCCCCACCTAAAGGCATTCAAATTAATATTTTTGAGAAACACCATGTAAAACCAGCAAGACGTGCCTTCCGGTTAAGCCACCTATGTGGGACCTCTGATTTCATTAATTAACCATTGGGGGTGGGGGATCAAACATGGCTGTTTAACTGAATTGATGGATTAATTCAGTCAAAAGTTTCTCCAGCAGCCTAGCTGAGTCTCTAGAAAGTGGGTAATTTTTTTTCTTTGGCTTTAAAGACCATATTCGTGAAGAATAATTCCTTACCATGTTCTGGCTGCCTTTAACTCACCTTCAGGAAGCTAGCCAAACTATAATTGACGTTTCTGGACTCATCAGGAATCTCTGCATAGCGAATAGTCACGTGAGGAATTATTGCAAGAAGCAATGAATGTAAGACATGATGATATGCCTCAGAAAATCTCTGGCCTCTGGGAAGCTTAAATTAAATAGGCATAGAAAAAAGAGTTGCAAAAGATCTAAATCAACTGCTGTTTTTATTTTCAGATACGTTCTGTATAAAAATGTGTTTTAAACTGGAGTTTAATTTTTCTCCCAACTTAAAAATGACATGGCTAGTTCAGTGTATACTTTAGATCATTATAGGAACTATCTGGACCTCTAATACCATAACTGACTGAAATCATGAACGAGAGTAGGTCATTTTGACCCAACTTTGGAATCGTGTTCCTGAGATACAGACACATCCATTTTTCATTCCATGTTTTTCCTGACACACAAAGTATACATGTATCCATGCATCTCAATTTCAGTAAACCTGCTCTGTGAAGATTCTGATAAAAATGATAAGTATGAGGTGAATATTTTTTAACTTCACAAATCTTAGCTTTCAATTCCTATAGCTAAGAAAATTTCTTTGTACTTTCGAAAGAGTTTAAAAATATAACTAAATGTATACAGCACATGCCAGGAACACATGTATTATTACATAAAGTGTTTTTAACTTTGTACATGCCTTCGACCTTTCTAAGAGAATGGTTCTTTCTTATTTGGTACTTGTTCTTCTTCCAAATGAATGTTCTGACACAGACATTTTAAAACCACAAGACAAAGCGAAAGCTTCAAAGATAATGCATTTAACATGGCAAACACCTCACAGGAACAATCTATGTGGAAGAGTCTCTGACGATTAGACTTCGAAAACATATGAACTGTCAGATTTTTGCAATACATCCATTGTTTGTTTGCTTGTTTTAAGCAAAATTGAAAAAGCTAAGGGCTAAGAGCCCTTAAAATATAAAAGAGGATTTGCATGTCACGGCTACCTGTGAATAAGATTAGCCTTCTTTGTCTATGTTAAATATTATTCTTGAGCCTACTTACCTTAATTTTATTCTCTTCCAACAAGTATGTGGCCATAGACTTTGCAATAATTTCAAAGAAAAACCATGAGTACTAAAATAAACAAATAAATACAAATCAATCTTTAATAGTTACCCAAATCCTTGAAGCTTAGCAGAGGTTGACGAATCACTATGGATTTTGTCTCTGAACTTTAGTAACATTTTAAAGTGATCGCAATTGTCCAAGTCCCACAGGATACCTTCAAATTGTGTTGGCAAAAAGGTAGTAGTGTACCTTAGGGCTGGCTGGTGATGTACAAAGGCTGTTTGGTGGGAATGTTTAACTCAGTGGGGAAGGGTATTTTATCACTGACACTGCTTTGATTTGCCTACGTGTGGTGATAAGAGCAAACCAACTTTTAGTTTATTTTAGCACTGCTTTTAAATTCTCTATAGACAATGAATCGTATTATGGCCTGCACCCAGTGGGGGACCCAACCCTGCCCTTGGTACAACACTGGGGCCAGCCCAAGTAGCAGAGGTGTTTGTGTTAAGTGTAATTTGAAGGGTACAGAGAAGCCTCAAGCAGATACATCCTAAAATACCCAAAATTGAAATTCTACCATTATTAACAGGAATAGTAAAAACATGACAATAATAAGAGCCACCATTTGAGTGCCTACTGTGTGCCAGAAACATGTTAAATGCTTTGCTTATATTTTAGAAATGAGGAAGTGGAGGCTCAGGATTGCTAAATAACGGGCTCCAGGACACAGAACTACTATGCAGTGAATAGAGGATTCCAGCCCAGGTCTATCTCCTCCAAAATTCTTTCCATTACACATTCGACTGTGGGCAGGATGGGGTGGGGAGGGTGAGGGGAATGAAGGAGGTTCTGTGGAGAACTTGGGGGAAAAGGATGTGTAGGTAAAGTGGTGAGGAAAAGGAAAGTCACATGAGGAAATGATGAAAGACTAGAAGTGAAATGGGAGGGTATCAAACAAGCATATCTCTGGCTGCTTTCCTTGCCTGCCGTGTCCTGTGTCCTTACCTTTAGCAGTTTGTTTATTGCTAAAAAGTCTGCAGACTGTTTCAATACCGCTATCATCGTAGTAGCCAGAGTTTCATGTATCAGCTGGGCCTGAGGAACACTGGGTTTTTCAGGTCGGAAGCTATACTACAATCAAAGAAAACGAGCTGTAAAACAAAATTCTCTCATAAGACAAACTGCTCAGAAAGAAAGCTTTACTCCACAAACCTTTATGAAGGATCTTAAATAATTATCCAAGCCTTCTTCATGGCACTTTGATACGGTATGTAAGAGAACCCTGAAACAACATTCACAAAAGTCAGCACGTCAGGCTACAATTAACCACTATAGTTTGATTGTTAGATAAAACCATCATACTTAACCCTAAAAATACCTAATACTGCCTAGATAATTAAAGGTGAGATGACTGCATTAAATGTCATCTTAGTTTGGGTCTAACAGAGATTTCAGCATCTAACATGCTCAGGGTCTTGTAAAATATGTTTCCTGGTTCAAAAGAAGGATATTTTATTTTGGCAACCCAGATATTTCATCTCCTTTCTAAACCACATTTGAAGTATGGTCATAACTGCCATATAGTAAAAAAAAAAAAAAAAAAAAAAAAAAAAAAAAAAAAAAAAACCTTCAGTAAGGTAAATATTGAAATCCCCTCTAGTGAGAATAAAAGGAAAAGAATAGAAAAAAGATGTTAAGCATGACAACAGATAGGGGAAAAGGGAAGGGAGAGACAGAGCAGGTATAATGATATGAACTAAAATTGGAAGTAAACCTAAGATTCATAGAAAGTTTTAAAATTATGAGACCAGCGGTGGTTCTCCAACCTTAGCGTGCCTCAGAAACCCCTGGAGGGTAGACCGCACACCCCTCTCCCAGAGTTTCTGATTTTTTAGGTCTGGGGTGAAGTTCAATGATTAGCATTTTTAATAAGCTCCTAGGTGATATTGATGCTGCTGGTCTGGGAACCACATTTTGAGAACCACTGGACTAGAATAATGCTTTTTAAATTTGCAACCAGACTATGCCCAACAGCAGAGAAGAGCAAACAGTATGAAGGTGTGTGGAGCTTCAGCCCTGAGGCTCCGGAGAGGCTCAACAGAAGTGGCAACAGCAGAAGCAGCAAAGCCAGAAACAGCCAGCACTGAGCTCACAATTTTTTAGAAAACTCCTGTTTTAACTTCAAAATTCAGGTGCATTTTGCATCCTACTCTACAATATATCCTTGTTTGTTTTCATATAAAAAGAACACTCCATCATTCTTTCGAGTACAATTTGATGGCCTAGGGCCACTCTGTCCAATGTGAGAGCCACTAGTCACAAGTGGCGATTAAATGAATTAAAATGAATTAAAATTAACTACGATTAAAACTTCAGTTCCTCAGTTACACTAGCCACATTTCAAGTGCTCAACAGCTAAATGTGGCTAATGGCCACCATATTGGAAAGCACAGGTATAGAACATTTCCACGACTGGAGAAAGTTCTACTGGACAAGACTGGTCAAGGGCAATGGTTCTCAAACTCCCTTGCATTAGGGACTCATCAGGGAAACTTAAAAAAAAAAATACTGATGCTGAGTTCCACCTTCAGAGATTCTGGTTTAATTGGTGTGAAGTATGGTCCGGGAACAGCCATTTTTAAAAGCTTCTAACATGCAGCAGTTTTAGAACCTCTGGTTGAGGAAGTTCATCCTATGGTTTCTGGTATCATCTATCCCTGGGGATATAAGTCCCCTGGTCTGAGAAGTATGAAACTAGAGAAAACTGATATTAGATTTCTGACTTTGGGGTTCTCATTTGGAAGATAAATTTATATTTCAAATGAAGAAATGCAAAAGGAAACAAAAGTTGCTTCTTGGTATTATAACACTGAAACTCACATGGTGCAGTTGATAGGCACGTCATCTTCATGGGTCATATTTGTGAGAACTCGGAAGAGTTGCATAAGAATTACAGGTAGAAACTGTATCATGACTTGGATCTCCATGGCATGCAAACACTAAAATAAGTCATTATTAGTTATGAAAATAAACCAAAATATGATATAACTTGCAAAGGTGAAACAACAAAAAATTAAGTAATGAAAACTACATTCACTAGAATATAAGCTCACTTTAAAAACGAGCTTCAGGGGATAGGGGACTTTGTCAGTTACTTTAGCCACATCTCTTATTTTGGCACTCAGATTCTGTTAGTTCATTTAATATTAAATGCTCTATTGAAGATAAGTATAACCGGGATCAACAGGTTTTGGAATAAAGACAACAGACTCTTGGTAAACCAACACTCAGTCGGGGCGAGGAGCAGGCATGCTTGGAGGTGATGGAGACGGGCCTACCAGCCCCCAAGTTCGTGTGTTTTACAGGGGAAAGTGGGCCATTACTTTGTGGTGAGAAGTTACGTGGGATTCAATAAGGTGTGTTTCTATGTATAATTGGCTTTACACTAGCACCATCCACAAGCTGAGGCAGTTCTGCATTCTAACATCTCACAATACGTTTCTTCAAAGTGCTAACACTCTGTCTCTACTGATCAGTATCTTGACATCAAAAAGAAGAAATATGTCCGTGTATACATAGAAATGATACAAGCAGCTAAATATGTAAAATGTCTTCCTTCTTACTTCCCTTCTCTCCGCATTCATTTATTCACTCATTCATTCACTCACTCATTTAGTCAACTGGCCAACCAAAATAACCTCACTGAGCACCTTCTACACCAATTCAATATTTAGTGCCCTGGGAAATACAGACACGGGGAAAACAAGTGTCTGTACTAAGGAACTCAGCATTTATCTTTCATAGCCTCCCTTACTCTTGCTCCATGTTGCCATCCTTACTCTCGCCATCCCTTTTCAGGCTTCTCTCATCTATATTTGAATCATCTCAACAGTGACCTCTTAGATTTCCGGGCAGCCTCTCTTCAATCGGATGCATAAGGCAAGAAACTGAGCTCAGGGAACCCATGGTCTATCCTTCAGGTTTTTCCTTCCTTTTGCCCTCTCTCTTCTATCCTTACAGCCGTCGCCCTTTTTCAGAACTCCGACCTATAACCAAAATAGTCTAATAATTTTCTAGTAGGTCTATGTACACTTTCTCCTCACTCCCAATGTCTCTCATTTCCAAAACTTAATCCTCCTCAAACAGGGGTTACATCAGGCCACCCCGTGCCACCAAGAAGATTCTTCTGATGCTTCCCCATGACCTAGGGCAGCGGTTCTCAACCAGAGACCCTGTGCCACTCCTCCACCCCAATGTCCGGAGACTTTTTGAGCTGTCACAATTGGGGGGTGCTACCGACATCTAGTGGATAGGCCAGAGATGCTTCTAAACACCCTCCAGTGAACAGGACGGCCCTTTACAACAAAGACTTATCCTGCCCCAAATGTCAATAGTGCCAAGTTTGAGAAACTCTGACCCAGGTATTAAGTCTAAGTTACTTAAGACCCAGCTTACACTCTTAACCTTAACACTCATCATTCTTCACGAGGCCACACTGGTGTCTTGACTGCTCCTTGAATATATCAATGCACTGCTACCTTTGTTCACACTTTGTAGCCAAATCCTCGCCACCCTTCCCAGTCAAGTTCCAACCCCCAGTTCAGTAAAGCCATTCAATCACTCATTCAACAAAGGCATACTGAATGAACTTTCAATTGCCAAGCACATCAAAAAAACATGGTTCCTACCATCAAGCAGTTCACAGACTATGGGGGGAAAACACATGGAACTAAATCACTGTGATACAAACACTAAACAGTACAACCGTGGTATATACAAAACGTACAGAGGAAGAAGAAACCGAGTCTGCCAGTGAGGAGGGAATGTCATATGAGGCTTCAGAAAGGAGGAAGGTTCAAGGATCGTAAGTAGGATCACATCAGGTAGAAAAGAGAGACGGACCTTCCATGCAGAAGTGATCTCCCTGCACCAGTACTGTTCCTCTAGAATTTATTCTCCACACAGCAGCCAGAGGGTTCTTTTTGAAAGGCAAATTCCACAATGTCATTTCCCTCTGTTACAAACAAAACCAACCACCACGAACAAAAAGTTGTGAAGGGCTCCCCATCCTACATGTACCCTGCCTATCGCTCCCCACTCATCTGAGGCCATCCTCCTGCTTTGCTGCTCAATGTGCTCTAGCTACGGTGTCTTTGCTTTTTTTCTTTCCACACATCCCACTGCAAAGTGTTTACACCTGCTGCAATATTCTGTCATCCTTTTACACAGCTTTATCACCTATGGCTGTCTTCCTCGCATCAGCTTCTTTTCAGCTTAAAATGGTGTCATCTCCTAGACAGGTCTTCCCTGACAAGTCCATCTTGACTGCACTCCTGGTCATGCTAGAGCCCAATAACCTGTTCTATTTTCTTCATAGCACTCATCCCTATGTAATGTGACTTACTTATTTATAATCTCTCTACCCCAACTAGAGTAGGTATGTTGTCTAAACTGTTCCCATTATAGTCCCAGCATCCAGTACAATATGTGACCCATAGTAGGTGCTCAATAAGTATTTGCAGGATGACTGAATAAATGAATAAAATAAGGAACCAAAGGGATAAAGATGGGAACCCTCTAGTCTCAGTGGTTCCTCGGTTTTGTGAACTCTTAGCATTTATACCCTGTATCACACATTTGACATTTAACTATATATTGCTTTGGACTATCATTTGTACTACTGACTTATATTGTCATTTGACTAAAGTGGATCCTGTCTCTCTGACTGGTTGTAAGATCCCTACGGACAATGAGCCTAAGTTATTCTTCTTTGCAAGCCCCACAGCATCTAGGAAAATACTGAACACATAATAAGAGCTCAACATGTAGATGGTTAAATGAAGTGATGAAACACTGTCATTTACAAGGACAACAGGTAGCAAGGTTTGATAGAAAGAAAACAGGACTAGGAGTCAAAAGACACATCAAGAGACAGGCTTGGCTCAGCTCTGCTAGTAACCAGAATGACCACAGGCAAATCACTCTCCTCGGGCCTCAGTTTCCTCATCTGTAAAACAAAATCGCTAAAGATCCCTTTCAGCGCTAACATTCCATACAGGAGTTTGGCTCTTTCTATGATAACATGGCATTTCATTCACTGCCACTAGAGGGCAAGCATAGGTCACATAAATATCAGAAATTCCACACCCTTAAAAACGCAAATATGAGTACTTTTTTTCCCCTCCATTCTAAGAACACCAGTATAGGAACATCGTGTTCTGTTCAATTCTGCTAAAACTTTTACAAAGCTTCCCACTGGAAGAAAAAGACAATGATCTCAACAGACAATGCATTCATATGTAGAGCGGGAGTTCTAGACATTACCCAAGAAAAGGATTTGAAGTTAGATGACTACTATACTTCTTAATGATAATTAAGAATCGTAGCCACCATTTATCGGCTACCTCCCTGATTCTACCCTTCCAACAATGTATTTTCTGTATGGTAGGCAGAATGATACTTTAAAACCAAAGTCACATCATGTCACTCCTCAGTTCAAGGCTTTCCATCTCATTCAGGGTACAATTCCAACTCCTCATCATGGCTTATGAGGCCGGACCTGACCAGCAACCCAGCTACCTTTCCAGTGTGAGGGCCTAGCACTCTGTGTGCCAGCCACACTGGAACTCCGGCTGTTCCTTGATCACACCCAGCAAGCTCCTCAGGGCCTTTGCCCTTGCTATTCCCAGCTCTCCCCCAGAATTCCACATAGCTGGCACCCTCCTTTCCTTTAGGTCTCTGTCAAACATCACTTTACTGGAGAGCTCTTCTCTGACACTTTATCTAAAAGAGGGACTCCTTATTACTCCTATTCCCTTTCACTATGTTTTGGTTTTCTTTATAGCACTTATTACCACCTGACATGACATACACAGTCGGCCCTCCGTATCCACACGTTCCACATCTGTGGATACGGAGAACTGACTGCAAGGGACTTGAGCATCTTTGGACTTTGGTATCTGTGGAGGGTCCTGGAACCAGTCCCCCGAGGATACAGAGGGACCACTGTATGTGTATATGTGTGTGTGTGTGTGTGTGTGTGCATGCATTTATTCGTTTATGTGTTTATTGTCCATCTGTCTCCACAACAAAGTAAGCTCCTTGAAAACAGGGATACTGTTTGTTTTTTTCATTTATCCTCCTAATGTTTAGAATGAAGCCTGGCCCATAGAATGTACTCAAGAAAAAAGTGTGGAATGAATGAATACTATATAGCAGATGCCTTATCTCACTGAGGCCTTGTAACCACCCTACAAGTGGGTTGTTTTTTTGGTTTTGTTTTTTAACATCTTTATTGGAGTATAATTGCTTTACAATGGTGTGTTAGTTTCTGCTGTATAAGAAAGTGAATCAGCTATACATATACATATATCCCCATATCTCCTCCCTCTTGCGTCTCCCTCCCACCCTCTCTATCCCACCCCTCTAGGTGGTCACAAAGCACCGAGCTGATCTCCCTGTGCTATGCAGCTGCTTCCCACTAGCTATCTATTTTACATTTGGTAGTGTACGTATGTCCATGCCACTCTCTCACTTCGTCCCAGCTTACCCTTCCCCCTCCCCATGTCCTCAAGTCCATTCTCTAGTAGGTCTGCGTGTTTATTCCCGTCTTGCCCCTAGGTTCTTCATGACCATTTTTTCTTTTTTTTTTTTAGATTCCATATATATGTGTTAGCATACGGTATTTGTTTTTCTCTTTCTGACTTACTTCACTCTGTATGACAGTCTCTAGGTCCATCCACCTCACCACAAATAACACAATTTCGTTTCCTTTTATGGCTGAGTAATATTCCACTGTATATATGTGCCACATCTTCTTTATCCATTCATCTGTCGATGGACATTTAGGTTGCTTACATGTCCTGGCTATTGTAAATAGAGCTGCAATGAACATTGTGGTCCATGACTCTTTTTGAATTATGGTTTTCTCAGGGCATATGCCCAGTAGTGGGATTGCTGGGTCGTATGGTAGTTCTATTTTTAGTTTTTTGAGGAACCTCCATACTTTTCTCCATAGTGGTTGTATCAATTTACATTCCCACTAACAGTGCAAGAGGGTTCCCTTTTCTCCACACCCTCTCCAGCATTTATTGTTTGTAGAGTTTTTGATGATGGCCATTCTGACTGGTGTGAGGTGATACCTCATTGTAGTTTTGATTTGCATTTCTCTCATGACTACAAGTAGGTTTTTATCTTTATGTGAGAGAAGAAGGAACAAGGGCTTGGAGAAGTTAAGTAAGTTGGTCAAGGTCAATCACAGAGCTAATAAGTGACAGACCCGGGACACAAACTCAGTTTGTGATTCCAGAACCCATACGTGTATTACCTCATGTCATACTACCTCTCTGAAAGAAATGAACCTTTTCATTTCCTGAGAATATCATTCACTATTAACATATGCCTAAAGGGAAATCCTGTAGAGGCTTCATTTAAAATAAAAATGCCTCAGACTGGCCATGGCTGATCTACTGAAGGAGCAGACAAAAGAAAAGTCACTGTTAGCTGGGTCCCATGACGTGTGCCCTGTCCCACCACATTAGGGAATAAATGGAGTCTTGGATTCTCAATACATTTGATAAAATATGGCGTTACTTATGACTCCCTCCTATGCAACATGCAGAAACTAGGTTCTCTTTTTTTAGCTGACCCTTCTGATAATCTTTCGCCTATGAACACAGGAATCATTTCACATTTCATTCCAAGCAAAAGTGACTCCGTTTCTCCTGGCCCTTTTCCCCAAGCTTTCTCCACCTTTACCAGGCCATTGGCAAGATGAGAAAAGGTCTGGAAAAATCAATTTATGGAACTGAAATAAACATTTTCATGAGATTTTCAAAAATATGTCGACGAATTCTGGCTAAAACATTTTCTTCCTAATGTAGCAATTCTGCGGTCTGCTTCTAAACAGCCCCTTGATGGAAAAGCACATAATAGAAAGTGTTCTCTTGAGGATACACAGCCATAAGTATTTTTAAAGGGTTCGTTTGATTTTTTTCCCCCACGTCAAAAAATGTGGCAACCGAATGACATGAAAAACAAACCTTTCACAGAAAGCTACTGTTCATTTACCTTTAAATATTTAATGAGCTCCCCTGGAACTTCTTTCGAGCCTGACTGAATAAGCTGGCAATGATGGAAGAATTTGTGCACATGTAGATCCTGAAAAACAGATGGACACAGCATATGAAATTTGATTCATTTTTTTAAAATTTTTTTTTTATTTTTTAACATCTTTATTGGAGTATAATTGCTCTACAATGGTGTGTTAGTTTCTGCTGTACAACAAAGTGAATCAGCTGCACGTATACATACATCCGCATATCTCCTCCCTCTTGCGTCTCCCTCCCTCCCACCTGCAAAGCACAGGCTCCACCCCTGCACCACACCCCGCCACCCCGGAATCTTGGAAACCTGTTTCCCTGGGTCTTCTAATGGCCAGACTCGGCATCTGCAGCTATCAACATGCATGTTCCTAAATGAGTCCCATAGTCCTCTCGACCATCACACAAAGCAGCAAAACCAGGCGCATTCAGCATGTACCTAAGCACACTGGGTAGGTCACCATTTATGCCCAAGTAGTCACACATTTGTTTAATCTCTTTTTTGGCTAGTGTAGCCTCTGAAGTTGGGCTGTTTCTATATTTTAATGAAACGAGCAGGAAGAGAGGTCTGAATTGACAGGTGAAGAAAACGTAGCAACAAGGAGTCACCAGAATAAGTCTCAGGCATTCAGTGCCCAAGGTACCCTGGCCCTGCACCGGCCAGTGTCCAGCTGTCCTGTATGGAATCTACAGATATTGAATTTGTGGACGGCATGGACTGTATCAGGAACCAGAATCATGAAATTCGGATTTTGACCTGCTTCCTCTAATTATTACCTGTGTGACCTCGGGTAAATCATCTAACCCGAGTGAGCCTCGGTTTCTTTTCCTCTAAAATGATGAAGTGGGCAGGGGGAATTGAGAGGGACCTTGTAGGCCACACCAAAGAGCGTGGACTTCACCTTCTCCACCCGTGATTTTTCAAACTGTGCTTGAGGCGTCTCACAGATATTTGATCCTAATTTCATGGATGTCGAGGCTAAGAGCAAACTGTAGTAGCCAGCCATGATCCACTGACTGCAAATTTCTGTGTTCAACTCTAGTCTAACCATGAGAAAAATGTCAGACAAATCCCAACAGAGGGGCATCCTACAAAATACCAGTAGTCCTGAAAACTGACAAGGTGACCAAAAACAAGGAAAGTCTCGGAACTTGTCACCGCCAAGAAGAGCCTAAGGAGACATGACAACTAAATGTAACACGCTATACTGGATAGAATCCTGAAACAGAAAAAGGGCATTAATAGGTAAAAGGATTTGGTAATTTGAGAAGAATTTTTAAATTTGAGCTATTATTAAGAATGATGTTATTACTAATGAGAAAGTCTTTCAGGCCACAACTTCTCTAAGGCTGTAGAATCGAATATAGTCTGTGTTAATCCAGAAATACACTCAAGTATTAAAATTGACAAAATTCAGGTGATGCAACTTACTTGAGTATAAATGGTAGACTCCAAGTGACTTTTAATCTTCAACAAAGGCTTTGCACCATCTACCCACTTAATATCCACATTAGACTGCTGTGAAGAGAAAATACACACATGAGTTTCTGTACCATAGCAATGGATAGATGAGCAACATATAACACCTTTATGCATTTCAACATTTTCTTTCAGAAACAAATGTGTTAGTTTCGCACATAGGGAATTATTGGAGAAAATAACCTGCCTTTAGAATAAATGTATCCTAAACCATTTTGAATTTCCAATCCTTTGCAGGCTGATACTTTTCCAAATGACAATAAAAATTACTAAAGAAATGAATTCTTTTCATGATGCACAAAATCGAAGTCCCATTTTAAAAATCGTTATTAGAATCAACAGACATGAGGTTACTTTGTCAAACTATTATACAAGCTTCTCAACACTCATTTTCTATACTTATCTTTGTCGTGGACCAGCACCAGCCCTCAAACCACACCCTGAGTAGCTATCAACCAGACCAAACTATCGACTATGCCAACGGTATTCTACTTTTTAAACATTTCATCATATATGTATAACTGAATCACTTTGCTGGACAGCAGAAATTAACACAACGCTGTAAATCAACTATACTTCAATACAGTTTTTTAAAAAGAGGGGAAAAAAACCATTTCATCATGATTACTTCAACAAATACAGATATTTTCCTACCCTTCTTGATTCGGCATCATTCAGATTCAAGTAGCCTGGGGGAAGATTAGCGGAAACTGGCAGCTGCTGCTCAAATGTGATGATTCTACCATCCTTTAGCAAAGGTACCCAGGCAAAGCCAACTGCCAAGACAATAAACAACCATGAGAAATGAAATCGCAAATGCAGTTAGCTACACCAATGTCTGGTCACCGGGGAGCAGGGCAGGTCTGTATGTGGGAGTCCAGGTGTTGGGCATCCGAGTACTGGGGAAGGAACAATGAGTTTGGATTGCTTCCTAATCCTAGCCTGACCACTAACAGGTTATTCATGCTACCTCCTTGACTAAAATGATGGGAACAACAACACACAGTTCTTCTATCAAACAGAGTGATTGAGAGACCAAAGTGAGCTAATATACCAAAACACTTAAAAACTTTTAAAGTACATCAATTTCATTATTTTGACACACTGGGGGAGAATTTTTGGTAGACTTATTTTTTAAACGATTCAGATGTCTCTCGTCCATCCTTACAGAGTCTCATATCTGAGACAACAATCACCATTGTTGCTTCCAGCAACCCTAGGGTAAGCAAGGGACTGCAGAAAATTAAGGTCACAAGTCAAGGTTACATTCCATATTTATACAAGGCAGTATTTATCTGGGCAGTTTTCCTGATTACAGAAGGAAGAGGGGTAGTGGGAGAATGCAGCCAGGGCACAGTGCTTACAACTGCAACCCACTGAGAGATTTTCCTCCCAGTCTCTACATTTCTTAACAGTTCTACCCCAAAGAGCCTCTTGGCTTCCTATTAGAAAACTCATCATGTTCTAGCTAAAAAAGCCAGAGCCATCTGTGTTGCTCAAGTCAAGCAATGTCAGTATTTCCATTATAGAGATTACTCTGGGCTTCAAGTGTTTATAACTCAGCTGTAAAAAAGCTTGCTCTGGACTGAGTTCTGGCATATGAGAGAGGGTGTTGGCTGGAGAGTACTTTTGAAAGCCGTTGCTTTCTGATGCTTTGAAATACTTTGCGTAAGTGCGTGTGTGTGTGTGTCTGTGTGTGCACGCGTGCATGTGTTTACACTGTGAGCACTTAAGTCAACACAAATCTGGTTAGAATGTTTTCATTCACGTGTTTAATTTGGCAAATGCTTTAATTCTTAAAGAGACTAATATGTTGCTTTCTCTAAGCAGACTGAATGGCTTTCTCAGATGCTGAAACATGCCTGAAGGGCATCTTACTAGTACAACTTCAGAAATGCTCTACCCGGAGATCTTCTTTTAGAAAAAGCAGAGGAAAGTAACACGAGCAGAAAAACCATGCAAAAGGACTCTGTCAAAGTAGTTAAACTGAAAATTAGACAAATGACAAAAGGTTTCCAGTCCAGAAAGTAGGAAAAGGAAAATATATTTCTTCTTCTTAGGCAACGTTTTTTTTTTCCTTATAGAAATTCTTACTGAGATATAATTCAGATGCCATACAATTCATCTACTGAATATTTAAAGTATACAATTCAATGGTTCTTAGTATATTCACAGAGCTGTGCATCTATTGCCACTATCTAATTCCAGAACTTTTTCATCACTCCAAAAAGGAACTCCATATACCCTTAGAAGTCACACCCTATTTGCCCTTCTTCCAGTCCCGGCCAACCACTGATCTCCTTTCTGTCTCTATGGAATTGCTTGGGCAACATTTTGCACTGTGAATCAATCAGAGCATGGCCAAGGGTATCTTGCAGTCAAAACTCATCTAGCACACTTGGACGCTATCAAGGTACAATGTCAAGCACAAGCCATCTAGCTCAAAGATGTGAAGCCACTTAAAGGATGGACAGTTAAAAGTGATGAGTGGTGGGGAGGGAGGGATAAATTAGGAGTTTGGGATTAACAGATACATACTACTCTATATAAAATAGATAAACAACTAGGACCTACTGTATAGCACAGGGAACTATATTCAATATCTTGTAATAACCTATAATGGAAAAGAATCTGAAAAAGAATATATATATATATATATATATATATATATAGGTGTATATACTGAATCACTTTGCTGTACACCTGAAACATTGTAAATCAACTATACTTCAAAAAAAATTTTAATATTTTTTTTAAAAGTGATGAGTGGCACATAGAACAACCATCTCACACTCCACTAAGCATCTTGCCCTATCTGTCTAGGATTTGGATAAGGAAATAGTCATTTGTTGCTCAGGAGGTGCACTGTCACAGGTTCTCATCATTCTGCCAGATTTCTTCTCAACCTGCAAGGTCCCTACCCTGAATGAACTGCAATTTCTATGGGGATCTAGAAGAGGACCACCCTATCCACAAAGGGAACTTCCTAATATTCAGTCCTGCTGTGTGCCGGGCATCACTCAGATGTCTCACTAGCACCTCAAACTCAACATCAGTCAAAACCTACCATCCCTACCCACAATTCTGCTACCTGGCAATACCTTCTTTCCAGTTTCGAAACTTCAGTGCTAACTTTGAATTATCTCTCTAGTAGCCAATCACTTGCCAGGTGCAGTATATTCCTCTGCAATTCTCTTTTCCTCCATCCCCCCGTTACAGCCATAGTGCGGCCCCCTTTCTCTCCTGAACTTCAGAAATAGCCCCCTAACTGGTGTTTCCTCCTTCCTTCCTTCTTCCTGCTCCAACTCACCTCACCCATTATATTGCTGCCTGATTAGATTTCCTGCAAAACAGCTCTTACTGGTGTTTACAACCCTCCAGTATTTCCTTATCGGTAACAGAATAAAATCAAACCCACAACCTGGCATTCAGGGCTTTCCACCATCTGACGCTTCCTTTCCAAGCTGGCATCCTATTATTCCCTCTCCAGTGCCCTGTGCTTTGATCCTATTGAATTACTTGTGGTTCCCTGTCCAGACCCCTCAATACTCTGCCTCTGTACCAGCTGTTCCTTCATCCTGAAATCCTCTACCATCCTGCCATCACTGCATTATCAAATTCTACCCTGCCCTTTAAGGCCTCACCCAAACACCATCTCCTCCTGGAAGCCTTACCTAATTCCCAGCCACTTGTCCCTCCACCAGCTGAAGTAATAACTCACTCTTCTCTGACATCACACAGTGCCATTTTCTTGGTAACTACTACTTTCTATCTTGTGTTATAAATGTCTACATAGGTCTCATTTCCCCTACTAGATCATGTGTTCACTGAAGATGAGATCTATGTTTGGTTCTCCACTGTATTCTCCATAGTACCTCCTATAATATCTTGTACATAATACATATGCAGACATATGTGCTGAGTGAATGAACAAATGAACAAATTTAAGATTGGTCCAGGGACTTCTCTGGTGGTGCAAAGGTTAAGAATCCGCCTGCCAGTGCAGGGGACACGGGTTCGCTCTCTGGTACAGGAAGATCCCACATGCCGCGGAGCAACTAAGCCCGTGTGCCACAACTACTGAGCCTGGGCTCTAGAGCCCGTGCGCCACAACTACTGAAGCCCACGCGCCTAGAGCCAGTGCTCCACAACCAGAGAGGCCACCGCAATGAGAAGTCCGTGCACCGCAACAAAGAGTAGCCCCCGCTCGCTGCAACTAGAGAAAGCCCGCGCGCAGCAACGAAGACCCAATGCAGCCAAAAATAAATAAATAGAGAGGAGCTTCAAGATGGCGGAAGAGTAAGACGTGCAGATCACCTTCCTCCCCACAAATACATCAGAAATACATCTACGTGTGGAACTGCTCCTATAGAACACCCACTGAACGCTGGCAGAAGAGCTCAGACCTCCCAAAAGGCAAGAAACTCCCCATGTACTTGGGTAGGGCAAAAGAAAAAAGAAAAAACAGACAAAAGAATAGGGACGGGACCTGCACCAGTGGGAGGGAGCTGTGAAGGAGGAAAGGTTTCCACACACTAGGAAGCCCCTTCGTGGGCGGAGACTGCGGGTGGCAGAGGGGGGAAGCTTCGGAGCCACGGAGGAGAGCGCAGCCACAGGGGTGCGGAGGGCAAAGCGGAGAGATTCCCGCACAGAGGCTCAGCGCCGAGCAGCACTCGCCAGCCCGACAGGCTTGTCTGCTCACCCGCCGGGGCGGGCGGGGGCTGGGAGCTGAGGCTCGGGCTTCGGAGGTCGGGTCCCAGGGAGAGGACTGGGGTTGGCTGCGTGAACACAGCCTGAAGGGGTTAGTGCACCACAGCTGGCCGGGAGGGAGTCCGGGGAAAAAGTCAGGAGCTGCCGAAGAGGCAAGAGACTTTTTCTTGCCTCTTTGTTTCCTGCTGCGCAAGGAGACAGGATTAAGAGCGCCACTTAAAGGAGCTCCAGAGATGGGCACGAGCCGCGGCTATCAGCACGGACCCCCAAGACGGGCATGAGACGCTAAGGCTGCTGTGGCCGCCACCAAGAAGCCTGTGTGCAAGCACAGGTCACACTCCACACCTGCCCTCCCGGGAGCCTGTGCAGCCCGCCACTGCCAGGGTCCCGTGATCCAGGGACAACTTCCCAGGGAAAACACACGGCGCGCCTCAGGCTGCTGCAACGTCACGCTGGCCTCTGCCGCTGCAGGCTCGTCCCACATCCGTGCCCCTCCCTCCCCCCGGCCTGAGTGAGCCAGAGACCCCGAAGCAGCTGCGCCTTTAACCCCGTCCTGTCTGAGCGGGAACAGCCACCCTCGGGCGACCTACATGCAGAGGCGGATCCAAATCCAAAGCTGAACACCGGGAGCTGTGCAAACAAAGAAGAGAAAGGGAAATTTCTCCCAGCAGCCTCAGAAGCAGCAGATTAAAGCTCCACAGTCAACTTGACGCACCCTGCATCTGTGGAATACCTGAATAGACAACGAATCATCCCAAATTGAGGAGGTGGACTTTGGGAGGAAAGATATATATATATTTTTCCCCTTTTTCTCTTTTTGTGAGTGTGTATGTGTATGCCTCTGTGTGTGATTCTGTCTGTAGAGCTTTGCTTTTACCATTTGTCCTAGGGTTCTGTCTGTCCGTTTTTTTTGTTTTTTTGGTTTTTTTAGTAGAGTTTTTATTGCTTGCTATCATTGGTGGATTTGTTTTTTGGTTTGGTTACTCCCTTCTTTCTTTCTTTTTTTATTACTTTTTAAAATTTTTTAAATAATTATCTTTTATTTAATAACTTTTATTTTATCTTCTGCTTGCTTTCTTTCTTTTTTTTCTCCCTTTTATTCTGAGCTGTGTGGAGGACAGCCTCTTGGTGCTCCAGCCAGGCGTCAGGGCTGTGCCTCTGAGGTGGGAGAGCCAACTTCAGGACACTGGTCCACAAGAGACCTCCCAGCTCCACGTAATACCAAACGGCGAAAATCTCCCAGAGATCTCCATCTCAACGCGAAGACCCAGCTCCACTCAACGACCAGCAAGCTACAGTACAGGACACCCTATGCCAAACAACTAGAAAGAAAGGAACACAACCCCATCCATTAGCACAGAGGCTGCCTAAAATCGTAATAAGGCCACAGACACCCCAAAACACACCACCAGACGTGGATGTGCCCACCAGAAAGACAAGATCCAGCCTCATCCACCAGAACACAGGCACTAGTCCCCTCCACCAGGAAGCCTACACAACCCACTGAACCAACCTTAGCCACTGGGGACAGACACCAAAAACAACGGGAACTATGAACCTGCAGCCTGCGAAAAGGAGACCCCCAAACACAGTAAGTTAAGCAAACTGAGAAGACAGAAAAACACACAACAGATGAAGAAGCAAGGTAAAGACCCACCAGACCTAACAAATGAAGAGGAAATAGGCAGTCTACCTGAAAAAGAATTCAGAATACTGATAGTAAAGATGATGCAAAATCTTGGAAATAGAAGGGAGAAAATACAAGGAACTTTTAACAAGGACCTACAAGAACTAAAGAGCAAACAAACAGTGATGAACAATACAATAAATGAAATTAAAAATTCTCTAGAAGGGATCAATAACAGAATAACTGAGGCAGAAGAATGGATAAGTGACCTGGAAGATAAAATAGTGGAAATAATTACTGCAGAGCAGAATAAAGAGAAAAAAATGAAAAGAATTGAGGACAGTCTCAAAGGCCTCTGGGACAACATTAAACCCACCAACATTTGAATTATAGGGGTCCCAGAAGAAGAAGAGAAAAAGAAAGTGACTGACAAAATATTTGAAGAGATTATAGTTGAAAACTTCCCTAATATGGGAAAGGAAATAGTTAATCAAGTCCAGGAAGCACAGAGAGTCCCATACAGGATAAATCCAAGGAGAAACACGCCAAGACACATATTAATCAAACTATCAAAAATTAAATATAAAGAATATATTAAAAGCAGCAAGGGAAAAACAACAAATAACACACAAGGGAATCCCCATAAGGTTAACAGCTGATCTTTCAGCAGAAACTCTACAAGCCAGAAGGGAGTGGCAGGACATATTTAAAGTGATGAAAGAGAAAAACCTACAACCAAGATTACTCTACCCACCAAGGATCTCATTCAGATTTGACAGAGAAATTAAAACCTTTACAGACAAGCAAAAGCTAAGAGAATTCAGCACCACCAAACCAGCTCTACAACAAATGCTAAAGGAACTTCTCTAGGCAAGAAACACAAGAGAAGGAAAACACCTACAATAACAAACCCAAAACATTTAAGAAAATGGGAATAGGAACATACATATCGATAATTACCTTGAATGTAAATGGATTAAATGCTCCCACCAAAAGACACAGGCTGGCTGAATGGATACAAAAACAAGACCCGTATACATGCTGTCTACAAGAGACCCACTTCAGACCTAGGGACACATAGAGACTGAAAGTGAGGGGATGGAAAAAGATATTCCATGCAAATGGAAATCAAAAGAAAGCTGGAGTAGCAATTCTCATATCAGAAAAAAATAGACTTTACAACAAAGACTATTACAAGAGGCAAAGAAGGACACTACATAATGATCAAGGGATCACTCCAAGAAGAAGATATAATAATTGTAAATATTTATGCACCCAACATAGGAGCACCTCGATACATGAGGCAAATACTAACAGCCATAAAAGGGGAAATCGACAGTAACACAATCATAGTAGGGGACTTTAACACCTCACTTTCACCAATGGACAGATCATCCAAAATGAAAATAAATAAGGAAACACAAGCTTTAAATGATACATTAAATAAGACGGACTTAATTGATATTTATAGGACATTCCACCCAAACACAACAGAATACACATTCTTCTCAAGTGCTCATGGAACATTCTCCAAGATAGATCATATCTTGGGTCACAAATCAAGCCTTGGTAAATTTAAGAAAATTGAAATCGTATCAAGTATCTTTTCCGACCACAACGCTCTGAGACTAGATATCAATTACAGGAAAAAAACCGTAAAAAATACAAACACAGGGAGGCTAAACAATACACTACTTAATAACTAAGAGATCACTGAAGAAATCAAAGCGGAAATCAGAAAAACCTAGAAACAAATGACAATGAAAACACGACAACCCAAAACCTATGGGATGCAGCAAAAGCAGTTCTAAGAGGGAAGTTTTATAGCAATACAATCTTACCTTAAGAAACAAGAAACATCTCAAACAACCTAACCTTAGACCTAAAACAATTAGAGAAAGAAGAACAAAAAAACCCCAAAGTTAGCAGAAGGAAAGAAATCATAAAGATCAGATCAGAAATAAATGAAACAGAAATGAAGGAAACGATAGCAAAGCTCAATAAAAATAAAAGCTGGTTCTTTGAGAAGATAAACAAAATTGATAAACCACTAGCCAGACTCATCAAGAAAAAAAGGGAGAAGACTCAAATCAATAGAATTAGAAATGAAAGTGGAGAAGTAACAACTGACACTGCAGAAATACAAAGGATCATGAGAGATTACTACAAGCAACTATATGCCAATAAAATGGACAACATGGAAGAAATGGACAAATTCTTAGAAATGCACAACCTGCCGAGACTGAACCAGGAAGAAATAGAAAATATGAACAGACCAATCACAAGCACTGAAATTCAAACTGTGATTAAAAATCTTCCAGCAAACAAAAGCCCAGGACCAGATGGCTTCACAGGCGAATTCTATCAAACATTTAGAGAAGAGCTAACACCTATCCTTCTCAAACTCTTCCAAAATATAGCAGAGGGAGGAACACTCCCAAACTCATTCTACGAGGCCACCATCACCCTGATACCAAAACCAGACAAAGATGTCACAAAGAAAGAAAACTACAGGCCAATATCAATGATGAACACAGATGCAAAAATCCTCAACAGAGTATTAGCAAACAGAATCCGACAGCACATTAAAAGGATCATACACCATGATCAAGTGGGGTTTATCCCAGGAATGCAAGGATTCTTCAATATACGCAAATCAATCAATGTGATACACCATATTAACAAGTTGAAGGAGAAAAACCATATGATCATCTCAATATATGCAGAGAAAGCTTTCGACAAAATTCAACACCAATTTATGATAAAAACCCTCCAGAAAGTAGGCATAGAGGGAACTTACCTCAACATAATAAAGGCCATATATGACAAACCCACAGCCAACATCATCCTCAGTGGTGAAAAACTGAAACCATTTCCACTAAGATCAGGAACAAGACAAGGTTGCCCACTCTCACCACTATTATTCAACATAGTTTTGGAAGTTTCAGCCACAGCAATCAGAGAAGAAAAAGAAATAAAAGGAATCCAAATTGGAAAAGAAGAAGTAAAGCTGTCACTGTTTGCAGATGACATGATACTATACATAGAGAATCCTAAAGATGCTACCAGAAAACTACTAGAGCTAATCAATGAATTTGGTAAAGTAGCAGGATACAAAATTAATGCACAGAAATCTCTTGCATTCCTATACACTAACGATGAAAAATCTGAAAATGAAATTAAGAAAACACTCCCATTTACCACTGCAACAAAAAGAATAAAATATCTAGGAATAAACCTACCTAAGGAGACAAAAGACCTGTATGCAGAAAACTATAAGACACTGATGAAAGAAATTAAAGATGATACAAACAGATGGAGAGATATACCATGTTCTTGTATTGGAAGAATCAACATTGTGAAAATGACTCTACTACCCAAAGCAATCTACAGATTCAATGCAATCCCTATCAAACTACCACTGGCATTTTTCACAGAACTACAACAAAAAATTTCACAATTTGTATGGAAACACAAAAGACCCCGAATAGCCAAAGCAATCTTGAGAACGAAAAACGGAGTGGAGGAATCAGGCTCCCGGACTTCAGACTATACTACAAAGCTACAGTAATCAAGACAGTATGGTACTGGCACAAAAGCAGAAATATAGATCAATGAAACAGGATAGAAAGCCCAGAGATAAACCCACGCACATATGGTCACCTTATCTTTGATAAAGGAGGCAAGCATATACAGTGGAGAAAAGACAGCCTCTTCAATAAGTGGTGCTGGGAAAACTGGATAGCTACATGTAAAAGAACGAAATTAGAACACTCCCTAACACCATACACAAATATAAACTCAAAATGGATTAAAGACGTAAATGTAAGGCCAGACACTATCAAACTCTTAGAGGAAAACATAGGCAGAACACTCTATGACCTAAATCACAGCAAGATCCTTTTTGACCCACCTCCTAGAGAAATGGAAATAAAAACAAAAATAAACAAATGGGACCTAATGAAACTTAAAAGCTTTTGCACAGCAAAGGAAACCATAAACAAGACGAAAAGACAACCCTCAGAATGGGAGAAAATATTTGCAAATAAAGCAACTGACAAAGGATTAATCTCCAAAATTTACAAGCAGCTCATGCAGCTCAATATCAAAAAAACAAACAACCCAATCCAAAAATGGGCAGAAGACCTAAATAGACATTTCTCCAAAGAAGATATACAGATTGCCAACAAACACATGAAAGAATGCTCAATATCATTAATCATTAGAGAAATGCAAATCAAAACTACAATGAGGTATTATCTCACACCAGTCAGAATGCCCATCATCAAAAAACCTGCAAACAATAAATCCTGGAGAGGGTGTGGAGAAAAGGGAACCCTCTTGCACTGTTGGTGGGAATGTAAATTGATATAGCTACTATGGAGAACAGTATGGAGGTTCCTTAAAAAACTAAAAATAGAACTACCATATAACCCAGCAATCCCACTACTGGGCATATACCCTGAGAAAACCATAATTCAAAAAGAATCATGGACCACAATGTTCATTGCAGCTCTATTTATAATAGCCAGGACATGTAAGCAACCTAAGTGTCCGTCAACAGATGAATGGATAAAGAAGGTGTGGCATATATATACAATGGAATATTACACAGCCATAAAAAGAAACGAAATTGTGTTATTTGTAGTGAGGTGGATGGACCTAGAGTCTGTCATACAGAGTGAAGTAAGTCAGAAAGAGAAAAACAAATACCGTATGCTAACACATATATATGGAATCTAAGGAAAAAAAAAAAAGGTCATGAAGAACCTAGGGGCAAGATGGGAATAAAGACACAGACCTACTAGAGAATGGACTTGAAGATACGGGGAGGGGGAACGGTAAGCTGTGACAAAGTGAGAGAGTGGCATGGACATATATACACTACCAAATGTAAAACAGATAGCTAGTGGGAAGCAGCCGCATAGCACAGGGAGATCAGCTCGGTGCTTTGTGACCACCTAGAGGGGTGGGATAGGGAGGGTGGGAGGCAGGGAGATGCAAGAGGGAAGAGATATGGGAACATATGTGTATGTATAACTGATTCACTTTGTTATAAAGCAGAAACTAACACACCATTGTAAAGCAATTATACTCCAGTAAAGATGTTAAAAAAATAAAAAATAAATAAATTAATTACATTAAATAAAGATTGGTCCAGGCTAGCTTGGATCTGAATCCCAGGGCGTGCTGATATTGATAAAGTGGGTGTGGCACGGGCCATGTTCTTAGGGCCTTCTATATTCTCCTAAGGATGCTTCCCATTGGCTTATCTAAAGCCTTGCTGAACGAGACCATGACTGGAGCTTTACTACCAAAGCTTATTCAAGTTTGTTAGACCTGTCCTCCTCTCACTAGAACCCCAATCTCCCTCAGGTTCAAAAACGCCCATGGCTCTGGGCTCACGTCCCTCTTCTCAGTGAGCAGAACTGGAAAATTCTCGTTGCTGGGCTATTCTATGTGAAAGAAATAACAAAAACACTGCATCACAATATGGGTTTCTCTCTGAGAGGGGCAATATTACTTTACGTTGCCTATGGTAGTCTAAGTACACTGGCAAGCATTTGGACATGACGTTGGGTAGAAGTAATGATAAAACGAACATATAATTCATCTTTCACCAATGAACTTTTAACTCAGAAATGTACTTTTTGGTGAGGGGAAGTGGTCTGTACCTCGATGAAAAGAGGTTATATATAGCCAAGATGACTCAATTTCAAATAGGTCTAGAGAGAGACATTTAAAGAGCACACGTACCTGGAGTTTCAACTGTATCCTGCTTTTTGGTTGTTCCCTTTGTGTTAATTTCACAACTTACATGATAAAAAGTGAAAAGCAAATGATGTTTTTGATGCAGGTGAATGGGAAGCTCAATTTTAATCTGAAATGAAAGCAAAATTACACATAGCGTTTTGTTTTGTTTTCATTGTCAAGCTGGACTGTCAGACCTTTAGCTCTGTTTCATCATACTTTTCCAGTGACATACTTTTCTAAATCACAGGCCAAGTGGTCAAATAATAGATATGATTTAAATATACTCCAAATGCTTTTCTGGTCAGTTTCACAGTTTGACAACAATATTCTCTTGGGTTGTGAGGGCTGATTTATTACTTTTGCTGGAGAGTCCAGTGGATTCTCCTGGATTCAACTTTGCAGCAGGATTTTCTGAAACACTGGATCAAAACCACATCCTTACAGCCCAGGGGTACTCTGTAACTCAGTGTGAGTCAGTGAATGCAATCCGTCTACAATGTGCATTGAATTTGAAAGGCTGCTTTTTTCGAAATCACTGCCCTCCTCTGCATGAAGAAAAAATTAAGCCTTTACAAATAAACATGCAAAAAGTCATTGTGTTATTATGGGATCCACAAATTACAGTTTATACAAATTTCTTTAGAAGAAAAACACAACCTTACTCTTGAATAAATAAAAAGTATCATCCTGACACACGAATTTAATACTAAAAATTAATACTTTAATACAAGCATTGCAAGTACTTTTCCAGTCAGAACCCAACTGCCTGTTTGTAATGCCTCCTGGGAAGTATATGGGAGACAGATTACAGATTTAATTGATTTAACACACATACTTGGACACATACAGGAACACATGCAAACATACACACACGCTCACACTCACTTTCCTGGTTAATATATAGTGAATGCTTGAAAAGTCCATTTCTGACTCCCTAAAGATAATGTGGACTACTTACTACATGAACAAGTTTTCTCTACTGACTGACATTGGTTATAGAGAGGGATGTATTAAACAGCTTGGTGATGGGACATCTGGCCTAATTATCATTCACACAAGGCATCGTTTTGGTGTTATAACTAATTTCTGTTGTAGGTATATTTCACCACAGAATATGCCTATTCACAGCATCCAGACCATCTGGGTATCTAATGCTCTGCTGCACATCAATATGGACATACTCCCTCCCTGGGTGGCCAAAATGCAAAGTCCCACTACCCTCCTCTCCATCCCCGGAGAAAGTAGGGGCACTGGACTGAGAAGGAATGAGTGAGCCTCGGGCTGGGGTTTAAGGCCTCCATACAACAGCAGCTGGGCCTGGGGAAATCAGGACAGCACGGGGGATGGTTTCAGACCAAGCCAGGGATGGAGACGTGGAGCCTGAGAAGCAGAAACAGCAGAGCTTCTGGCCTGGGATGCACATCCGGGTTCCATGGAGACATACAGCCATCAAAAGCAGTCTGCGGATTTGGATAAGCTGGCTACACACAGACGAGAAGAGGCTGTGACAGAGACACTAAGAGAGACACTGGAAAGGACACAGAGACATAGAGATAGAGAAGTGGGAAGAAGGAAGGAGAGGCAGGGACAGAGTCAGAAAGGCAGACTGAGGAAGGGCGCTCGGAGGCCGGGAGACCGCGCCAGCCCCCTCTGTCTACATTGCGCTGCGGCATTTAGTGCAGCCAACGGGATTCTGGGGACCCAGCCATGCCGCTGTGTCTCTCGGAGCATTTCACTTACAGGGAGGCTGCACCCTCCCACGCAGAACCACAGGAAGAAAGAGCTAAAAGCGCCTTCAGAAAATCCCTTCTAAATTTCTTATTTTAAAGCTTTGGAAATGGAGACTCAGAAAGGGGAAGTGACTTGCTCAAGGTCACGGAGCCAGTTGTTGTCAAGGTAAGGGCTAGAATCCCCATTCCAGTGTGGTGTCTGTTTCCTACATTATCTCACGCCAGAGCCCCTTCAACTTGTGGGCCAATCTTCCACTGTCACCAAAGGGCACCAAGCAGGCAGTGGCCCCTCGTTCTGATGTGACATTTTCTATTTTCATGGGACAAAACATTCAGGGAGTGAAAATGCAGACACAATATTGGAAATGATTCAAAGAGAAAAAGAAGAGCCACCACTGCGTTTTGTAAACATCAAAATAACGCGTTTTACCTCATCATAGAACTCTGGATTTTGGTTGTGATGCGAGACAACAGCATAAGCGTTTGTGGTAAAAACAGGCCCCGCAGGTTTTCCATAAATACACTGCAAAAGAAGGAAACAGAGTCACCGCTCTCAATGCCACTCTTTAAACATGATGCTAGGGAACCACATACAGTTAGAGGCATCTGTGAGCCCAGGGTCACGGCCAAGCCCACCGGGCTCTCACCATGAACCTGTAAATTCCAAATCATTTACAGTCACTCCAGACACCACCCCAGACATCGCCTTACTTGGCTGCATGGATGCTTCTGAATTTCCGGCTATCTGAGAAATATAATTCCAACCTAGCTGACAGTAAGAGGCTGAACACTTCTAATCATTCGGAAGGGAAACACTCTCCAACCAGGCCTGGAAAGCTTACTTCTCTCGTGCTATTTGCACTTCTTAATATGAGAAGCTCCCCCTAAGTCGGTCAGCAACATTTGCTGAATGCTCGCTGTGCGGTGGGTAAGGCGAGGAGTTAACAAAACAGAACCAACAGCAGATCCATTCCTAGCCTCGAGGGATTAGAAATTGAATGTCCATTAAGCTACAGACTAGCTTACTGTTCTCTCACTTTATGAGCCACAGTTTAAGAGTCACCGGCTTGCTGTTACACCAATAAAATTAATGGAAGGCTTTCTATGGTTCCATGGAAAGATCCGATTTCATTTCTAGTGTGAGTTTTTCACTTCCATAGGCCTAATAAGTTCAAGGATGAATATATGGAGTCACTGTGCCAAGGTCCTAACTGCCTCACTCGGGTACTTCAGAGCTAGCCTCCGGGCCAGCTAAGAAATGAAAGTGACACTCCGCATGAGTGCAACGCCAGCTCTCCCTAAATATGGTCATGAAGGCAATTTGCAGGCACTGCGGAGAGGTAACCTAAGAATCTTTAAGTATACAAAAGGATACCGCATGGGGGTGAAGAAAAAGTTATTCTCATCTCCACTGAAGGAAGAATCAGAGAACATACACCTAATTTGAGCCAGCTAATTCTTAATTTAACTTAGCTTTCTCTGTGAAAAAACTCTCTTTTCAAAGGTCAGAGCTATTAAACATTCAATGACTTAATCGGGGCTATTCCAGCCTCTTTCCCGAGGTGGTTTAAGTGGAAGATTTGCCATCCATCTGTCTGACTTAGGCTCAAGCTAGAGAAGTTGGGAAGCCAGATAAACACTTTGTGATGGCTAGAAGGTCTGACTTCTCTCTCAGGCCTCTGATTAATGGGCTAAAGAGCCAAAAGTAAAAAGCGGCTATGAAGAGTGAAAATGTAAGGGCACTGTGCAGTGACAGGTATTTAAGGATTGCGGTATTAGATAATGCTGAGATGCTTTTCGTAGATCACTAATTCAAGTTTGGAGGCACCATTTGGCAGCCAGAGACTAGAAGTCATATCTCAGATCAAAGCAGTTATGCTGTGCTTCTGTCAGCTCGAAGCCCGTTCAGGTTTCAAGGAGAAAGGAGTTTAAACTCCCCTGATGGTACCGTTTATAAGCTGTCAGGTCATAGGAGAAAACGACCTTGTGACTGGGCATTGGAACAATCCAAAATCAAAGTGGAGCAAAGGCAAAAATCTGGCATATGAAGCTTACCCATTTTTAAAGCTATATATGCTCCTAATTCATTTTGTTATTTCTTAGTATTTAACGCATTCTTGTAGTTAATGTGTAGGAGTAGAGAAGACGATATAATATTTGTCACATTAGTACATTTTCTTTGACGTTTAAACACATTAAACTTAGCATATGGAACTACCGAGTACCAAAATCTCTATCTCTACTAAAAATGCATGCTTATCAATATCACAAACAAACCTTTAGAGCGCTAGCATCACTTTCATCCGAATCCCGGAATTCCACACAGACTGCGATGTTCCTTGCCTAAAATGATTCATCATTCAAAATGAGTGACAAAACAAAATTATAAATAACATTTTACACCCCAAAATATATAGTTTACACTGTGTACCTTGGCAAATGTTTTCTGGCTATCGTATTTTAACTGCAAGGGATATACATATAGATGGTTTTTGTAAATAGTAAATGGATAACAATATTTTGTCATTTCTGGAACAAACTCTTCAACTTCCACAGTAATATTTTGACAATTCTTTTCAAAAGGCTTCAGGGGCACATATGAAGACGTAATACAGTCTATAGCAGAAAAAAGAACAGGCAAAGATATAACAATCATTAACACATTCCTGCATTTATAAAAATATACATGATTTGTGTTCTCAAAGAGCAGTTTAACAAATAGAATTCTTAGTGATTGACAAAAAGTTATACAACCACTTTAAGAACCCAGAAGAACAAGTAGGAGTAAGTAGCCTGATGCTGATTTTAGTGAAACCCTTCAAACCAGACGTGGATTGCTATTTCATTCTCAACGTAGAGTGATTTGCCAAATATAACACATCATAATTTTGACAAATTTAAACTCTGCAAAGAAATCCATTACATTTTGCCTCCTGTGACTGCAATTTAGCTTTCACTGCAAATTTCTATTGGTATCAGGGAAGTAACAGTAAATTTATGCCAATTAGCTCATGGCTAGTCATTCTTAAAAAGTTAACTTGGTGCAGGTGCAAATTTTCACTTAAGAAATAATGGCAGCCTTTTGAAACTACAAATCTTATGATGTGTTACCAATGATAAATTCAATCCTCCCGAAAGTGGAAAACACAAAGCCTCAGAGAGGTGTAGAAGCACATGTTATTGAGGTAGCCCCTTGTAGTAAAGGTTATTCATACACTTAAGGGGCTCTAAGACTGCTGGTCCTTGCTGCAGAGCAATACTGATGGAGAAGGAAGACCCCGGAGAGCCAGACCTGAGGACACAATATTTTTCGTTCGGTTTGGTTTTCTATTATAGCGATACTTACAACAGAATATCTGGCGGTATAGAGTAAAGGTACAAAGAAACAAGTGATCATTTCACTACCCAGAGATAACTACTGCTAATATTTTGGCATATTTTCTTCTAGTCTTCTTCTTATGCATGTTTTATATAACAACACAAAAATCCCACTGTATACAGAACTTTATCCTGGTTTTATTTGGCGTTTTATCTGATGTCTTATTTCATGAATTTTTTGTAAACATTATTTTTCATAGCTGCATAAAGTTTCATGGTATCTGGATACCATAATTGCCTTAACCACACTGACAGTGCTGGGCTCTGGTTGTTTCCAAATCCCCCCGCCCCATATAAACAACACTGCGAAGAACACCTTTATGCATAAACTCCTGTTTACACTTCAAATTATTTCTTTAGGAAAAAAATAATCCATTGTACTCTTAGATGTTTTAAAATGTCAATTGCCACTCTCCTACTTCAATCTTTTCGTGACTTCTCATGGTACTTGGAATGAAATTCAGTCTTTTAAGGAGTTACCAGGGTCTTTACAATTCTCTACATGACGTGATTTTTCCTACTTCTCCTACTTCATCTCCTACTCTCTCTTGTGCCCGTCACACACTACACTAGAGCCACATTGGCTCCGTTTCTGTTCATAGAAACCAAGCTAGCTCCCACCCTCAAGATCTTTACATATGTGACACCCTCAGAGCAGAATGTACAGTCCCAATCACCACATGCTGGCTGGGTCACATGGTGAGCCTTCATTGGCCACCCTTTTTAAAGCAGCCTGCCCAACCACAGACTGAAATTATTCATTTATTTGTTTTCTTGTTTAATGTCTGTCATTCCTTCTAGACTGTAATCTCCATACTTTCAAAGCATCTGGTAAGTATTCAATAAAGTTTACTCAATAAATGCTTATTCGGTGAATAAATGGCTAGATAGAATCTCAGAAATGGAATGCCTTAGTTACGGACATTCATGGATATCTACTGCCAAATTGTATTCCTACTCATGATGGGGGACGGTGCCTGGCCAAAACCTAGCCAGCATTAGACAGTTCCACTTCATTTTTGTAAATCTGATAGATGAACAAAAACATCACAATGCTTAAATGTTTACCTTTGTGTTAGTGGCATAATTACTGAGATTGGACATTTTAAAATTATTTACAAGTCATTTTATTTCCTGCAAATTGTCTTTTGTGTCTCCTGAGATCATAGATTCTTTAGACAAGAAAAGAGATTCTCCTCCTTTTGGATCCCTTCGTTGATGAAACTTATCCAAGGCAAAAGGAGCAGAAACTCACTGGAGCACACTCATAACATCATATATAATACATGAAACAGCACCTGATAAAATCAACTTAATTCACTTCCTAATCTGTAACTATTTACCACGTGTCCTGGGTTGAACAGTGTCCCACCAAAATTCATGTCCACTAGAAGCTCAGAATGTGACCTTATTTGGAAATAGGGTCTTGGCAGATGTACTTAGTTAGGATGAGATCATAATGGATTAAGGTGGGCCCTAAATCCAATGACTGGTGCTCTTAATAGAAGGCCATGTGAGGACAGAGGCAGAGATTGGAGCGATGCAGCTACAAGCCAAAGGATGCCAAGGATAGTCAGCAGCCACTAGAAGCTAGGAAGAGGCGAGGAATGGTTCTTCCTTAGAGCATTCAGAGGGAGCATGGCCCTGCTGACACCCTGATTTTGACTTCTAGCCTCTAGAACCACAAGAGAATAAATTTGTCGTTTTAAGCCACCCAGTTTGTAATACTTTCTTACAGCAGCCCTAGGAAACTAATATACCATGTAAACCTCAAGAAAAACACTGAGAAGATAAAAACCTGAGATTCAAGCATAACTCTGTAGGCTTATTTGCAATATGTAAGTTCTTACTTGATAAGTCCACAGGAACACATTCTACTGTGATGTTTAGCTGCCCAGGAATAATCTGCAACTTGGTCTTCTCTGGCCTAGGTGTAAAATAAGAATATTTTATACTTAAAAATATGATTAAGAAGTGCATTGGTTACACTTTATCCAAACTTCCAAATGCTTCCAAATCCAAATGCTCTGAAGCATTTGATTTTTCCCATATATGACTCACATTCAGAATTTGAAGAAATTATAATTCATCTATTATACTGATTTACTGCAGTAACTCCAAAACACTTACTTCTTGTATTCCGAGAGCAACTTGAGAATGTCTTCATTTGAAAGCTTGCTACTGTCTTGTTTATACAAAGGAGAAAATCTCCCATCCAGGTCCAGAGAACCTTGAATATCTTTGAAAATGGGTCTAAAACAGGAACAGAAGGGGTTTTTTAACTCGAAAGTATTGATAAATTAAGATAAAATAGCGGTGGTGGGAGTATAAAATGGTGAAACTATTTTGGAACATAATTTGGCAGTTTCTCCTGAAGTTAAGCATACACCTACCCTCTGATCCTGCAATTCCACTCCTAGGCATATTTCCACATGGTACTTGAACGTTCACAGCAGATTTATTTGTTATAGCCCCAAACTGGCAACCACCCAGATATTCATCAACAGGTGAATAAACAAATCGTGGTATATTCTTACAATGGAATACTACTCAAAATGAACAACTGATACAACATTATGGATGAAACTCAAAAACAGATTGAGCATAAGAAACCAAATGCAAGGGACTTCCCTGGCGGTCCAGTGGTTAACACTTCTCCTTCCAATACAGGGGGTGCGGGTTCCATCCCTGGTCGGGGAGGTAAGATCCCACATGTCTCGTGGCCAAAAAACCAAAACATGAAACAGAAGCAATACTGTAACAAATTCAATAAAGACTTTAAAAATGGTCCACATCAAAAAAAAAAAAAAAAAGAAACCAAATGCAAGAATACATACTGCATGATTCCATTTATATGATAGTCTAGAATAGGTAAAAGTCATCTAAGGTCAGTGGTTGCCTGGGTGTGGGTGGGATGGCTGACTGGACAGGAATATAAGGAAATTCTCTGGAGTGATAGACATGTTCTATATCTTGGTTGGGGTGGTAGTTTTATGACTGTAAATATCTGTGAAAATTCACCAAGTTGGACATATAAAATGTGAATTTTAATCAAAGGTAAATTCTCTCTCAATAAAGTTGATAAAAATTGAATCAGATATTTAAGATCAATTTATAGAGTCTACAATATATATGTAAAGTTTCCAATATGAATTGGAATTATTCCCTCCCCCTCCCCTTCTTCCATTTTTCAAGCAGCTATTTTACTGCTAAATCGGGAAGTAATGTACAAGCACCCAACACACTGGAAGCAGCTATGGCCAGAAGCACAATTCCCCCTGGCAGAACCTCTGAAAATGTGGTTATAGGCATTAACTATTGTTCCTACTTCTAAGCATACCTCCTTTATTTTCGGTAAACAGGGGTTTATCACACATTTTTTAAATACCCCAGCCAAGCCTTTAGAGTGAGGTCCTGCTACTGCTGACAACCAAAATAATTCAGGAAGAAAAAAACAGCATAATTCCACATCAGAACTGAGGAGCAAAGCTTCTAACTTTGAAGATTTTAAAATTTATTTTTCTACTGGCAAATCAGCATCAAGCAGCTACTGCTATGGCCTGAAGGGGGGCGGGGGGCAGTGTGCCACAGGTGTCCAGAGTGGGCTCTGAACTCAGAAGCCATGAGCGCTAGGTCCCATTCATACACATGCCATGTGAACTTGGGCAAGGATTTTTTTTTTTTTTTTACTTCAGTGACTCAATTTCCTCGTCTCTAAGATGGGGGAGAATACTACCCACCTCTTTTTTTTGGGGGGGGTATGTATGTATGTAGGTATTTATTTATTTGTTTGTTTGTTTGTTTGGCTGCGCCGGGTCTTAGTTGCGGTGTGCAGGATCTTCGTTGCCGCATTCAGGATCTTTTTTTTTTTTAGTTGCGGCATGCGGGATCTAGTTCCCTGACCAGGGATCGAACCCGGGTCCCCTGCATTGGGAGCGCAGAGTCTTACCCACTGGAGCACCAGGGAAGTCCCAATACCCACCTCTTAAGGAAGTATACATTAAACACTTAGACCTCTGCCTTATACACTGAGCACTTAATTCCTATAAATAATAACAGCAGCAGCAGCTGGAGCATCACTAAGTATGCTTATATTTACAGGCTATATTTCACCTTCTATAATGCCTAAATATACCACCCTCCACTACTCTTTGCCCTTGACCTATCCTTGGCTATCATTCTTACCAGTCTGCAAAACAAGGACAAGGTGTCTTTTCATCTACCAACATACAATGCATTTTGAGACCTTCTCCCAAATGAAATGATTGTAAATAGTGACAGAAGAGTTAATTAACTTAGAATCTCCTATCCTTAAGCTACTCCTCAGCACCCACTGAACGTAACTGATTGAATTATTCAGAACATGGTGCCCTTTCCCCAGAAGTTCCAGTGAGCTGTACAGGCTATACCACAAACAAGCCAGTGAACTTGTACTTCAAAGGGGGAATAAGCAAGAAGCACGTTTTAAGTCATCACTGTAGGTAGACTTGCAAGATCTGGAGAAAAAACATGTAACCCACCATCAGATATGTGGTATAGATAATACACTTCCTAATAGACTACCCCTGAAAGGGTTGCCAAATTTGTCATCAGAAAGCAAGAAAATCTATTAAGTAATTACACACTTGCACTTAACAACAGCATTCTTTGCCTTCTCATTTTTAGTATGTTTTTCAGAATTACTCTATGATGGCTTTTCAAAGCATAAACCCAGCCAACTCTGAAATAGTGGGCACACTGTACATAATTCACTACAATTTCTGGTTTTCTGGAAAAAAATTCCATCACTTTAGCAAATAAGCTCTGCTTTAAAATGCAATAAAATTAAGTGGTGTCAGTCAGATCAGTAACCCAAGCCAAAGAACATTTCCCTGAAGCAAGACATTTGAAGAAATGAAAGGTCTTTGAGGCACAGCAAATTCTAAGAGAAAGAATTCTCATATCCTGTTACAGACTGAATGTTTGTATCGTTCCCCCCACCCCGGCCCCATGCCGCCAAAGTTCATTTGTTGAAATCTAACCCCCAACGTGATATTTGGAGGTAGGGCCTTTGGGAGGTGATTTGGTCATGAGGATGGAGACCTCATAAATGGGATTAGTGCCCTTCTAAGAGGCCAGAGAGCTAGCCCGCCCTCGTTCCACCACGTGAGGATACAAGAAGTTGGTTATCTAAAACCTGGAAGAGAGTCCTCACCAGAACCCAACCATGCTGGCACCCTGATCTCGGACTTCTAACCTCTGGGTACGAAATAAATGTCGTTGTTTAAGCCACCCAGTCTATAATAATTCATTATAGCAGTCCGAATGGACTGAGACACATCCCAAGTGTCCCAAGATGTAACTGGCTTGTCAGAAACAGACTTCCAAATGCTACTGGGAAAGACGACAGCCCTCAACTTCACATATGAGTGTGAATAGATGGGTCAGGATTATATTTGTACAAACCTGGCAGCCCAGGCAAAGGGCATTCTGTATTGTCCAAGGCGGCTACACACTTGCTTAGCTGTCCTGTGTACCTTCTGGGCTGTCTAAGGGCAGAAATAAGAAGATAGGATCATATTTGTTCAAACTACCAGGGACTCACCCAGAAAAATAATTGCCCCAACTTACTGATATAAAACATCAAAATCTAGGAAAACGATATATAGAAGTAGCTACAAGTAAAACACAACACACATCAGCCACCCACTTTTCAAGACGAAAGTATTTCCTAAAGGTTCTGCGTTTTCTCATCAACAAAGCCCTCATCGAGATATCAGAAGACAGACAAAATAGATGTAGGGCATGTTTTGCACCAAAGACCACTACTGGGAAAATTTAAGCAGTTTTAATGTGTATTTCCTTTCACAACCTGAGCAGGCAGACACTCATCATTCTTGGGAGAAGTTTGTTCTGGGTACCATTGACCTTTTTACTCCCAAGATAAAAGCCAAATGACCAAGAATCAATGCAATTAGTTTAGCGTGGGCAGGAACTGCTGTTTGCACAGGCACTGGAAGATGGCAAAGGAGATTAACTGCCTATAGAGTCTAAACAGGCTGTGAAAATGCTGGCTGTATGCTCACCCCTAGGGATACAGAATGCTAGAGGCTTTTATCTATATTGTTCAGAGTTTCTTTTCCCACAACTTAGTCATAGGTCTCCTCAGCATCTCCCACTTAATAAACACTATTTGCACACACAGCTAAATGCTACATATAACAGATCGACTCTTATAAATACTCAGCAGCTGGAGTGCCGCTAATGAACTGTGCCACGAATGCTTTCCCTCTCTGGGCCTCACTTTTCTCATTTATAAAATGAGACGAGAGAACTAGATCAATAATTTCCAAAAGTTTGGAATTCATGATCCAGAAATTTGGATGATTATATGGGTTGCCGACTTTGAAGGCTGCCATTTAAAGCCCCTGGATGGTAAAAAATAATCCCTGCCATTTCATATGTCAACATTTCAGGAAAGACAGACAGGTATAATGTTTAAAAAGTAGGAAGGGCAAAAATCTCGGAATAAAGGACAGCCCTTCGAATAAAATACACTGAAGTTTCATGAATGGCTCACTATCTTGTCTTTCTTTTCTCATTTCATCACAGATAGGAGTAAATTTGAGTACAGACTGGCATTTGGAAACTGCAGGACTGGGTCATTTTTATCCTCCGAGCTCTGACATTCTAAGCCTGTATTGCAGGGCTGGGAGTAAAGAAAGGGTAGCTATTGCCAAGGATACGGTATCAATGAACAGGTGTTGCCTAAAAGCCTTTAGCTCTTACTTTGATAAACAAGCAAAAATCAGATCGTCATGTAAAAAGGACATAAAGGAAAAGGGGAAAAAGTCACGTTCAAGCCTTAGCATGCATACTCACATAGTATACAACATTTTCAGAAAATACTGCATGCTGAGAGAACGTTGTGGGGTTTTTTTGTTTTTTGTTTTCTTTTGGGAGGAATCATTGATGATACCATTTAAAATATCAATAAAAGGCAAATTCTACATCAGGCTGAAATGCTCACAAACGATCTTTATAAATACCTTTGCCGGGTCGGAATTTTTGATGTAGGGTTCTGCACAGTGCGTGATGTTTCCCTGGAGCACCTTTTCAATTCTCGCAACCAGGAAGATTTCAGGATGTGGATTCGTCACTGAGAAAATTCCCTGGAAAAAATTCCTTCCGTTAGACTTTTCTTGAATGTAACCTCATATATACAGTTGTTTGGTTAGTGATTCCTAGTGGTGTGTTTAGCACAGAATGTTGATATTCAACATAGTATCATGTCCAGGGCCCTGGCAATAGACAGCATTTCCTTTCATACAGTTTCCCAGGCTCCCAATGTTCCTTTCAAAATGGATTTTCTATTTTGTCACCAATTTCACGTGTATTAGTCCCCAAAGCACAGGTGTCACCCTGGCTGCTTAGTCTCTTGTGTTCGGCGGTGTTTGCGAGGAGCATCCTTAGGCCTTATCTGTACAGCGTGTATTGTTTGGCTTAAGCGGCATGTGCAAAAATAGCGTGCCTTTCTGAAGTGGAACCGGATATGCATTTTTAAATGTAACTGCCTGTAACTCCAGGGCAATTCCCTCACACTTAACTACTACTGATGGTAGCTAAGAAGGAAGAAAATACTTTACTGCTCTGTATAACATAAAAACTGAATCATCCTATAGAAAACATTCCTTTGTTGCAGTTAAAGAGCTCTGGTGCTCTCAACGTAAAGGTAGAGGACAGAGGATCCAAAACTCCTTTAGTTCCCAAACACTTTATCTCAGGTACCAATGTAGATGCAACCCAAGTTCCATGAGTTTTCTTTGAAGGCATGTGGAACAACCATATCATCTCCTGTTCTAGTTCAGCTCCTTCCAAATATAATGTCTTCCAAATAGCCTGTTAGTTGGTTATGTCCGTTGCTTAAAGGAGTACCACACAAATGAATTCAAGTGTAAAAATCCATCACTGGGACTCTACCAAGTTTTATTTTTCTGCTTGGTGTATTACCAACTGTGTTAAGATAGTGTGTTCCAGTTTTCAAAGCATTTCAGACACGGTAGCTCATCTGTTCCAGAAAGAACCCTCTGAGGTAGACAGGAAAGAAGAGAAAACCGAGTGTAGGACGCTAAGTTATTCCCCCAAATCCAGCAGCTTCTAAGGGTCCCGGATTATGGCTGATTTAGCTTTGAATTCCCAAGCAGCAAGCATGGAAGAAAGTGGTTAAAAACTGTTCGGGGATCAAACGCTGACCCCACCATTTATGGATTTAGGCAAGTCGTATCCTCTCTACATCTCAGATTTCCCATCTATGAAACGGGGGATGATGAGAGTTAAGAGCGCTTCTGTAATCTTCTTGAGTGGATTAAATGCAGTAACGCACATTGGGTACCTGGTTATTGCCAGAGTAACCCAAAGCGTCTCAAGATCACAGAACTTGATTTTTGGTTCTGCCAGGAGCGTGTTGCCCGGGCTGTGACATGCAGCTGGCAGACTGTTCGAGCGGCTCCCGCAGAAGGTATGCTGAGCAGTGCACCTTGAGTGCGATCTCTTGCTTTCTGATTGTCACATAACTGTGCTAGATAGTTTTCGTGCACCATCTCCCTCAGTCTTCATAAAAACCCTTGAACGCAGGCGCTACGATATACACATTTTACAGATTAAGAAACTGAGGCTTAGAGACGTTCATGCAGTAAGTGGGTGAAGATTGCAGCCAGGGCTTCCAGACAATACACAGCCTCTCAGCCTCTTGACCTAGGCTTCCAACATCTCACGCGATACAGCTTGGCGAGAACAGTAACACCGATTACTGCCATGGCTAACATTCACTGAGCGCCTATTGTTCCCCGTGCCCAGTACTCCAGCCGTTTCCCCACACTGATGCGAGCAACGAATATTATCATTTAAAGGATTTGACAACTGATAAGAGGAAGCTGCTTTCACTCGTTTATCTGTTATCACTGTTACTACTGTTCTGAATAGCAGCCGCTTCTTACTGAGCCAACTCGGCAGGCCTGGTACAGAGCCAAGTGCTTTCTAGGGACAGCACACGTTGTCTGAGCCTCACGGTCACCCCGGATGCAGGTGCTATGGTTACCTCCACTTTACAGATGCTGAGGCACAGAGATGCTCACTGACCAACTGACCAGGATTCCGGCCCAGGGGGAGACTCTCTGGGGCTGCTTTGCCTTTTGCCCCAGCAGCTTCAAGCTCTCCCCGTCCCCGGAACACAGAAGGGCAACCAGAGAAAACCCAGGAATCCTGTGCGCGCTGGGAGTCTGGCTCTTCAGGACAAGGCCTCTGGCCCTTCCCTCCTGCCCTACCAAGGAGGCATGGGTGGGCCTGCCCCCGCCGGAGGGTGACTCTCACCCACTCCACTGCCCCCTCCCTCTAAAGAACGGGCCAGGTCCCCCCCAGCCCAGTCCCCAGCACTTAGCCCCCAGGGCATGGCAGGGCACGTGACGGCAGTGCCCCCTTTTCACTAGCGCCCAACACCTGCTGCCCCCCAGCGGGGAGCCCACAAGCCACAGGTCAGTTTGGGGGACACGGGGGACTGAGCTCTGTCAGGGCATCTGGGAAGGAACTGCCAGGCAGCTGAGAGTGAAGTAACTGGTCACAGTGGCTGTTTGGTGTCAACGGACCCAGCTTCCTCCCTTTCCTGTGGTCACGCTGTTGCTCCAAGGAGCAGATGGGGAGGGCCTAGAATGGCCCACAAGCCCCCACTGTCCACCGAGCCCTGGAGTGGCCTCTTCCTATAGATCATGCCGCCCCTTGAACAGCCTTGGTGGAGGTGACGGGGTTGCCAGAGAGCCCTTTCCAGGAATGCTGGGAAACCAGGCTCTTCCCCTGTCTCTAGGGTGACAGGGAAGCAGTACAGTAGAGGGGGAAAAGCTGGGCTTTGGAGCCTGCTAGACCCAGGCTCAGGTCCTGCTCCTCATCTTAGTAGCTCTGTGACCTTGAGCAAGCCACCTGACTGCTCTGTGCCTCAGTTTCCTCATCTATAAAATGGGGATAGGAATAGGACCTACCTACTTTACTGGGGGTGTGGTAAGAATTAAATGACTTTATACAGATAAAGTACCTAGAGAAATACTGAAAAAAAAATTGCTGAAAAAAAATTGCTGAGCTGAGATTAGCGTTCAGATCTGCTAACACCCAGTCTCTCCCTACACAGTACTGCATCCTAGTCCTAAACGGGAAGAGGATGAAGAAAAAGCCTTCTTCAAAAGAAAATGTTCAAATATTGGAGCAAATGACCGCTTCCTGGTATCTTTAGTTGATCTGGAACAAGGGTGCAAAATGATAAAGCCATTTGAGGCCGCTGCCGATCGTTCTCACCTCTCCAGCTCTCATCTATTCCTTTGAAGCCTCTCTCATGTCCCACATCTTCTATGCAGTCTTCTAAGTCAACTCCTGACTCTTGACCCCTCCTCACATTCCAAACTCCTCCACTCCCCTTGTGTTATACACGTCAGCACTTAATTACATACTGCCTAATGTTGTTGACTGAGGTCTTTCAAACAGACCTAGGCTCAAATCCCAGCTTCACCACTACCAGCCAGGTCATGATGGGCAGCTTACTTAGCCTTCCTGATCAGCAGTTTCCTCATCTGCAAAACAGCAATAATTATCCTATTTCACAAGACAATGGTGTTTACATGAGACACCAATGGAAAATTCTGGCACACAAGAGATATGCAAAAAATGCTTATTTTCTTCCTGACCTAGGTTATAAGTGGGATGACACCTGAAACCACAATTTAAACTTCTTGTATTGAACAGACAGCTGAGCACATTGAACTAATGCAGCAAATACATCATTGGCTTAGAAGGACTTATTTGACATTGTGTGGAAAATTTTAGACATATAATTCAATAGCAGGTTCTCAAATACTTGTAATACTGTCTTGCTCAATCTCTCTTTTAGAAGCATAGGCCGTCATAGTGGAATGTTCAAGTATTTGACAACCACAGTCTGAGTAACAAACTAAGAGGATGTAAGGGAATGAGGAGCAACATGGGGAAAAACGACCACAGATCCACAGCCCACAGAGGGGAGTGACAGCACATGTCAAGTCCCCTACCATTGGGCAATCTGTATCAATGAGCATAATCTTTGACCCTGAAAACCCCAATGCTTGAAATTTATTCTAAGGAGATAATTCAACAAGTGAGCTAACATGTAAGCACAAGGATGCAATAATGCAGTGTTCTTTGTGAAATCCCCAAATTAGAAATATCCTAATGAGCTAAATCAGTGGAATAACAGATTAGCCTTTAATAAGAATGTGACTGATCCAGATAGTGATACAGGGTGATAAACATGATGCTGAATAAATACAGTAGGTATAAAACAGCATGACTGTGATACAGTCTGTATAAGAGTATACATAATGTGTATGTGTTTATATAGACACAACAGAGACATCTAGAAAGATGTTTGCCAAAATGTTAATAGTTATCGTCTGTGGGTGGTGATTTTTACTTTCTTCTTTATTTTTGTACTGTTTGAATTTTCTACATGATAATGTATTTATTTTTATAATCCGAAGAAAAAGGAACAACATTTTTATTTAGGGTAAAATAAATCTCCTTACAATGTGAGCTGCTTTGTTCTGCTTCTTCCCACTTTAATTCTCTGCCACACTCTAGTTTCCTTTCAGTTGCAAAAGTCTAGAAGGCAGACCATCAATTCTGCTCTGCCTAACCTCTTGTGGCGTCCAGTCTGGTCAGAGGTCAAAATGCCAGGGGACTGTTAGGTTCCTTCCGAAGGGCATTCTTTGCCTCAGATAGGACAGGGGAGCGTAGCATTACAGCTGTGACACAAGAACTCCTTGAATAAAGAGAGTTTATGCTCCATTAAAACTACCTACTCAGAATGGGAATGGGAGTTAGGGAGGGAAGGTTATTGTAGGGTCAACATTTTCTTCAAAGAAACGAGTCTTACAGGTACTTATTGCCTTGCTCAAAAGTATGCGCAGGGGTACAGGGGTGTGTCTGTGTTATCTGCATTCCATCTCACAAAATACTTCCTTTGAGATTCACATCAGGGTCCCACTTCACCAGTGTATTATTAGCATATTTGCTGGTTTCCTTTTTTTCCCCTCCAACTTCAGTCACCAGAAAAACATCTATACACAGACCCTACAAGAGATGGAATGCCCATGAGAACACTGGCCTGAAACCATGAAGGAACCCAAGGGTGTCTCTGTTTCTTATTCTGAATGCGCTACCAAGGCTAAAAGATCATTCCTTACCTGCCTTATGTAGCGTAACTGAGATTCAGCAATTCCATGAATGAAAGACTCCGGTGAAGAGCCTCTTGGGTTTCCGTCACTAGCTAGTTGGGTTGAAGGGCTCCACAGCATTTCACGGACAGATGCGGGATTCAGGTCTACGTGGAAGTCAGCTGAAATCTTACAATTGTTCTTCACATCAAATAAGGCAAGATTGATAAAAAAGGGTTCAACCTGGGAATGAAAACCATTACGTTTTTAAACTATGACTTTAATTTTAGGTGGGGTGGGGGGAGGGACACAAATCACAAAATAATTTTTTTTTAATTCCTCAAGTTTCTGTGATTACAGTTCCTTTCTGAGTTCAACATTTAGCTAAAATTGCATTGTGGCTCATTTGCATATAAGAAAGAGCATTCTAAATAACAGACTATCAAATTTTAACTTCTGTCAGGTATAATTTCACAAGTTATAAATTTTTTAAAATGATGAGTAGAAATCAGAAGCCACATTTAAAGAACTTCAACTGTTCTATGAGTAAATTTTAATTCTCCATAGCCTTATTGAAATTACCCAAAAATAATGCCATTACAGAGTAGAAATAAATCTTCCCTTTTGCTATGTTACAGCTTACTGGATTATACATTTAATAAGAGCTAATAACAGTCAACATCAAATTGCTTGACAAAAGCTTTGCCCCATCAGCAATTTTGGAAGACATGATTCCTCTCTACAGATGGCATTTGAAAGCTGGTCACAAAGAGAAATTTCATGCCAGATGGCATAAAGATTAACCCTTTACACACCGAAAGTCTGCTAGTGCATCTCAGCTACTTTGTAAGAGAATAAATCATCACTGTGGATATTTTTCAAAGACAAACTAGAACCCCCAAAAAGATGAACATAAAATGCAGTCTCTTTGGCGATTTTACATTCATAGTTTCAAGTATTCCTAAGCAGCTCAAATGATGCATGACAGCTAATAATTAGAATTTTCTGCACAGCACCTGCGTTCCTCCATGGCTTTGGTGTTCCTTACTCATGGCTATGAGTCAATTTCACAGAAGTCATATTCTCTAGTAGAATTTACAAATTTGAGGACTTTCCAGGTTCTGGAGACATGTCCCTCTTGAATGTAAAGAGCCTACCTACTCTACCTGCTATTTTGAATAGGTAAGACTTTCATGAATCCTCTCAAGATGAAAACACATTCCTATTCTGGCAAAAGAAAGACATGTATGAAATTCTTCCATGTCAAATTTATCATAACATGTAGCAATGGAATTTGCATGCAGTAAATTAGTTCTCAGAAAAAAATTAAAAATCTTAAAAAAAAAAAAAAGGAAGAAGAAGCTTCCTTAATGCACTGGTTTAATGGAGGTAGAAGGAAAATTCATACATACGTTTGTGGGTGGTCCTTTTGCATTGTCTCCAACTTGACCCAAGATATTGAACGTTAAATCATGGCAATTTACCAGGAAACGTTTATTGCACTTTTCCTCAAATGGCTTTATATCAGGTTCAATTCCTGAAAAGTCCAACCTCTACAAAATACATAATATGAATCATTTCCCCCCCAAAATAGATATCATATGAATACAGATCTATGCATAAAAATTGCAAAACCCAACAGTTCTCTATCCATTCTTCATTTGAACTCTTATTTTTTTATTCAACAAGCCTTTGTAGAGCTCTTATAGTAAGGTTTGAACACAGATAGAGAGAAATCCCGACCTCACCCTCCACCCCGCTCCTCTGACTTCATCTCCTATCCTCCCCCCCACCTCTGTTCAGCCCCACTGGCCTCCTTGGTTATTTCTCCAGCACACCAAGTATACTCCCACCTCAGGACCTTTGCACTTGGTGTTCCGTCAGGAACCCTCTTCCCCCAAGATAAATGCAAGGCTTCCTTCATTTCATTCCTTCATTTCATTCAAGTGTCCAATCAATTGGCATTTCCACAGAAAGACCTTCCTTAATTCCCTATGTAAAACTATATACTCTCTGAAAGTCTCTACTCCCTTTCTTTAATTTCGTTTTCTAACATTATTTTTAATATTTATTTGGTTGTTTATTGTTTGTCTTCCCCACAAAATATTATGTTCCAGGATGGTAGGAATTTTGTTTCTTTCATGAGCTGTGCAGGAGACAAATATGACATGAATGGATATGGAAGGCAAGAATAACACAATGGCCTCTAACTTGGAAGATTCAGTAGACTGTGATGTTATAAACTTAGATGTGAAATAAAAATGAATAGCAGGTATAGGGGGAGGGTGAAAAGAGATGATCAGTTCAGCTAGGGATGTGTTGAGTTTGAGGTGATGCAAGTAAGTGGTTGGAAAAATAGGAGAGGTGTGGGTTGGAGATCTGGATTTGGGAATCAGCGGTAACTAGGGTGAGGAGGACAAGGCCGGACCTCTGGGGACCACCTACATTGAAATGATGAACAGAGGGAAAGGCATGTGCTTAGGAAACTGAAAATCCCTGAGCTCAGCTTCTAACAGAGCTGGGAGATGAACCCTGGCTGCCACAGAGATATATTTTTAAGAATTATTGGTATTTCAAAATAAAGTTTAAAAAAAGATATTGGGAGTCAAAGAATTCCTCTCACAGAATCCTCCTCCTCAGCTCACCCGGCTCAGGCGATCTGAGTTCATCTGTTCATTCCAATGGTCTGAACAGACTCACATTCTGTGCACAAATGGGAGGAAAAGTATAGACTGTGGGACAACTTACTATACTTTCGATAAGACCAGAGACAGGGTAGATGGGAAATGACTGGATGAATCCGAGCAGAATATACTGCCAGTATGGAAAACTCAAGCCAAGAAACAAGAATTTTTCTCAACTGCCTGAGTATTTCAAGCCAAAGCAGGTATTGTGCCTGCAGAGTCTTGGATAATTATAGCTGTTCTGACCTTGCCTACATCACTGACAAAATTCTCCTTAAAAGGGCCTAAAATATAATATTTGTACCTGAAAGCACGATTTTCCCCCCAGAGTCTATTTATCTACAAATGTGTGGGACTAGACAGCTCCCTCTTGAACACTTATCTATCTGTGGAGCCAGCGGAGGCAAGTCATTGCCATGGAGATCAATTCTAATTTCCGCCCATTTATCTGCTCTCCTTTCTAGCTTACTCAGACAGTGGAATGTGAAGAGAAGCTGGACTAAACCACCCCAGCCCCCAAATCCTTTCCCTCCTGAGGCCTAAGAGTGCAAATGTTGGGACATATGGCCATCCTCAGTAGTTCAAAGTCGGAGCCACCCCCTTCAGTCAGTGTTTCTTTTCTTTTGTTTTTTGTGTTTTTTTAAATTTTTTGTCTGCCTCTTCTTTGGGGGATGCTTATTAGGCATGTACATTTTTTATTTTTTTGGCCACGCCACTTGGAATGTGGGATCTTAGCTCCCCAACCAGGGATCGAACCCGTGCCCCCCTGCATTGGAAGCACGGAGTCTTAACCACTGGACCGCCAGGGAATTCCCCAGTGTTTCTTTATTCTCTACGGTCAGTGGAAGAAAACACGTCTCTAAACACTGAACTCTGGCCAAAAGTGACAGCCGATATTATAGGATGACACTGACTACCTAGAAAAGTACTCGACACACACAACCTGGATTTCTCTGTAGTGAAACTGCCTTCCATAACCAACACTGAACTCAATTTTCTGTCAAACTTTCATTGCAACTGTGAATTTTTCTCTCACTGTAGCTCACAGATAAACAACTCAAACATAATATCAGTTCAGTTCCATGACCACAAAAACACTACACCACAGATTTTTTAAAGACACTAGATTGAGTTTCAACCACAGTCAATTGGCTTCTTTGTATACAATCAAAGAGTCTGACATGTTCAATTAGAGCCCAATCATGATGGTGAGGGGTGGGATCAAAGGCTCAGACATGCTTGGAATGAGTAAATTTCTGAATGAATATCTTAGAACTAACATTCCCAAGGCCTGCTATATCCTTTTTTTTTTTTAATTCATACAACTTACACAAATAATATAATAGTGCTATGGAGGAAAAGGGAGAGGAAACATTTAAAACAAATTTTCCCCAGATAATTTTATTTTCTCATGTGGTGTTTTATTAAGGAAAAACTTTTGCATTATTTATAGACTATATACTTTTTCCATTTCAGACTAAAAACTTTTAGTTAGAAAACTGTATGAAGTGGGGGCTTCCCTGGTGGCACAGTGGTTAAGAATCCACCTGCCAGTGCAGGGGACACAGGTTCGAGCCCTGGTCTGGGAAGATCCCACATGCCGCAGAGCAACTAAGCCTGTGGCACACAACTACCGAGCCTGCGTTCTAGAGCCCGGGAGCCACAACTACTGAAGCCCGCGCGCCTAGAGCCCGTGCTCCGCAACAAGAGAAGCCACCGCAATGAGAAGCCCGTGCACCACAACGAAGAGTAGCCCCCGCTCGCTGCAACTAGAGAAAGCCCTCGTGCAGCAACGAAGACCCAATGCAGCCAAAAATAAATAAATAAAATAAATAAATTTATTTTAAAAAAAGATCAGAGGAGGCTCCTCTTTAAAAAAAAAAAAGAAAGAAAACTGTATGAAGCAAAAAGAAGTGAAAACAAAATCAGTCTTCCCCAAATTATTTTATATTGTATTGACATTTTCACTGAGGAAAAAACTGTAATGCTTATATAATGCATACTTTTCTATTAAAAAAATTCCACAGATTTTAATTAGAAATCTCATGTAGAAAAATTGAAAAGAAAACCAAAATATTCATCTTCCCTCAAATAAGTTCATTTTCTTGTGAAATAGTTTCCATTAGGAAAAATATTTGTAATACTTATACACTGCAGAATTTTTCCATTTTAAAATATCAGCAATTTAATTAGAAAATATCATGGAATTACCTAAATGGGAAAAGAATATGAAAAAGAATAGATACATGTATATGTATAACTGAATCACTGCACTATACACCTGAAACTAACACAATATTATTAATCAATTATACGCCAATATAAAATAAAAATATTTTAAAAAGGTAAAAAAAAGAAAATATCATGGAATTAAATATTAACTACCTATATATCTTAGTACAAAAAGTGCCTCACTCTCATGAAAGAGATTAAAATACGCATGTGCACATAAACCCGCACTTCCCTGCACCGCTTTCCATTTAAAGTGAGATACGTGAAATTATCCCAGTTCTACAGGCCTACATCAAAAGTGGAAAATAAACACGTCTCTTATGACTTGGTGTTCCTTATACTGTAGATATTCACTGCTACTGGATCACAATTGTATTTAATGGGTTAAAAGCACTGAAACCATTGTTAAGGACTCTTTAATTTATCCATTTTGAGGAGTGAGATGAAGTGAAAAGAATATAAAGAACTGAGAGAAAAAAAAAATATATATATATATGTTGTCCCAAACTATTCGTATATACGCTAGTCCTCTTAGTGAAGTTAGCTGTTAAGCTACTTGTTCAAAGTAAGCAAGACAAGTATAAAGCAATAGATATGCCCAGTAGTGCAAAAATCAGTGATTTCAACATTTCAGACATTGTTTATCTGAATAAGCAACTATTCTAGGATTATTTAAAGAAATATATCATTAATACCTGAACTTCCGAGTCAAAAGAAAAGAGGTTCTGTCTTCCATCTCCTCTACTGAGTTTGTTCAGCTGTTCAGTTTCTCTTCCATACTAAAATTAAAACAAACATATATATACACACACACACACACAAACACAAAACATTACTCCATTTCCTTCAAAACAGTATTAAATGCCATTTAATTATCTAGTTTATGTGAAACTAGCAATCTGCCACAGCTTCAAAAATATACTATTCTCCATTTCCAAGTACTTAAGGTGGATAAAGAATGCTTGCTGGGCAGACAGTCACAGTCACCATGACCCATAAATAAGCTATAGATCAGCTTCTTATACTTTCTATATGCCTTTTATAATACCAAGAATACTGTTCAACCCATAGTACAAAAAAAGAAATACAAGAGACTTTGGATGTAAAAGAGAATAAACGAGAGAAAACACTATCTTTTATATATCCATGGTGCTATCCATGGAATATTCTACACAATTCTGATTCCATCACTTTAGGAAAAACATAACGGGCTCTACGGTCTGGAATGACAAAGACTCAGAGGTGATACATTAAAATCTACAGGGGATCATGAGTGCATTCCTAAATTTTGGAAAACAGCTTTGAAGCTTAAGAGAACGGTAAATTTAAACTAGAAAAAAGTAACATCTAAAAACCTGTGTAACTTATTAGTTCAGGAAGAGGAATAAAGTAAAAATATAAATAGGTTTGGCAAGGATTTAAATGAAGAAATGGGTCATAACCTTCTAATCTATTATAGTAGAGAGTCCACAGAGTAATATATGTAACCTACTAAGATAGGTATGATAATCCCCTCTACACTTTCAAAACTGGCTCACTTCAAACACCAAAGAGCAGGGTAACTGACACAAACGCTGTCTGTTAACCAAAATCTTTATCTGATGAAATTATTCATATACATATACATAGGCATTCACATATAGAAAGACTATGATTTTCATACAAAACGTATACAAATCATTAGATTGAATATCATGTTCAATCTTCATCAAGAGCCCCTTGAATGAAGAATAGTTAGTGTATGAATGGCATACAGTAACTGAACTGAGTAAGAAGTAGCAGATAAAATTAATAAAGTCACAAAAGCCTAGAAGTACTTCTTGGCATCTAGGGAAAAAAATAACATTTTCCAAACTGTTAGTTGGCACTTACAGGTCCAGCTTTAGGAGTGTAACTTTTCTTTTACCATCTCTACCTGTTTCACTCATTTGTTGTGGTTTTTAATCTTAGAAACGACATTGCCACATGGAATCCAGCATTCAAACTTTAATAGCTAATCCTGCATTGTCTCAGTTGAAGGCAAGTTGCCATCAGAAAGATGTACCTTCATCAGTTCCGGATGCATGCTCCGTTCCAAACTGGCCATGATGTTCTCGGCTTTTCCTTGGCTGCTAGTTTCATCATCTGCGAATTCATTAAAAGCAGATGTTCTAAACCATGCAGACCATTACTAATCACCTAAGCGGAATATCCTAACTATCTCTCTCTCCCACCCCAACCCCTCCTACTAGATTTATTGCAAAGAATTTTGATTATGAAAGCACAGGGAAAACTCTAATGGACTTTTGAAAATCTGCCATGAATTCCCTATCTGTTTCAGTCTGGTTATATTTCATATGTCAGAGCCCATGTAGCATCAACTCTTAAAAAAAAAAGAAAGAAAGAAAAGAAAACCCTATCAACCTCCATAGTCACTTTTAATGAAGAAGTAGGTCGACCTTCAAGATTAAGAGTTCTATATTCACTCTACACAAAGGACATTCCCATGGATTAAAGACAAGGGCTTTACCTCAGTAATGAATCATTTAAAAATTCTGACCTTGTGCTGTCTCTACCGTCTCCTTTTTCTCTTGCACTAAACTGTCGGTATTGATCTGAATAATCTTTTTCAAAGTTATCAACCATTCCTCCATTTCCTGCTCAGTTTCAGCAGCCAGATAATGGCTATACTTATCTAACATCTTGAGTTCAAAAGCATGACGGCGCATTTTGGGGCACTGGAGGGGGAAAAAAAAAAGACGTGTTCAGTTAGTTTAGTTGCCCTTTTAATATTAGATTTCATTAGCTTATTTATTTTTACCTCAGCTCAGCACATATGTACGTCAATACTTTCATGAAAGAATTGCTTCTTTCAACAAGGAACAGAAATTCCAAGACGATGAATGACCATGTCAAACATCTTATTTATTCCCCTCAGTACTGAGCACGGCAGTACGTGCACAAAGTTGGCATAAAATACTACACGTTGAGTGAGTATTATCATTTAAGGCCTTCTGACATCCTCCACATTTGGATAATCAAACTACCACCATAAAAATAAGCAAATGTTTTACTATTTCCACCCTGCTTAAAGTTTTCCTGGCATATTCATAGGTTTTCAAAATCAGCCCTTAAAAACAAGCTTAAATGTGACCTGAAATAAACCTGGTACTTGCTTTATATCACACCATAAAATGCAATATCACTATCTAATTCACTCTGCCATGCAGAATATGAAATGCATCACAGTAGCATAAAAGAAGACTGTAGTTGGGTCATATTAGATTGTGGCTCTCCATAAAAATGATGGAAATGGCCCAGGCTGAATACTAGCACACAAGGAAAATAAAAGCCTCTTCCTTTCCTCAAACACGATGACACCTCTTTTATATTACCACCTTCTCTGTCATGACAAAAGAAATGACACACTCTCCCCCCCTCCCAAATACCTCAGCATTAATTTCAAGAAAGGCTCATGAATCAATAATTTTCCAGTGCATGGTCATCATTCAAGAAGGAACCAAGAAAAGTTCCTCCTTCTCATCTTCAAAGCATAGTAAAGTATGAAATTAAACTGCTGTAGCAAGTCATAAAGATTTATATATTTGAAAATATTTGGGAGGAGGGAATCATAAATAGAGGGGAAAGCAGAGTCTGGGAGCACCAGAAAAGGAGGTCAATCCGGACTAGAGCTAATTGAGAAAATCTGGGAATTGTATGTGCCTTCTTCCTTTCAGTAGATAAGAAAGCTGTCACATATATATACATATATAAAAGAAGGCAACTTCTATTCACATAGATCTTTATATCTTTTATATTTTATGTTTTAAAGTGTTTCTTTACTTGCTCCTCATGACAATCTCATTTGATAAAGCGAGTAGATATCATTAATCCCACTTTACAGTTCTGAAAACTAAGATTCAGGTAGGTTGAGGGTGTTGAACCAACATCTCCTGCCTTCCACTCAATGCAGTGCCCCTTCTTGTCGACCAGGCCACCCCGGCTCTGTAGTAATGGCTCCTATCCCACGGTCAATCAACTTCCTATTTAATCATCTCTCTGCCCTCTGCTTCCCACCCCATCCATGCTAACCCTAATGTCCCTGCCTCCTCAGTAACTCAAATCAGCAAACATTTGTTAAGCCCCTACTGTACGTACAACTCTGCTAATTACTATAAGGGACCCAGACATGAATATGACATGGTCCCTGTAATCCAAAAAGGAACGTGCAGAGCTAAGTACAGTGGTAGCACAGGGGAGGTGGAGCTTAATTCCATGAGGGTGAAGAAGAACACAAAAAATGTTTCACGCCACAAGTCCCATTTGAGCCAAGTCTTAAAAGATAAGATTCAAACAGGAACAGAAGGGGAAGTATATGCCAAGCAGAGAAGCAAATGTAAGAAAGGCACATAGGCGTGAAACTCAGCGGAGTGCTTAGCCTGGTGTGACTAGAGCACAGAATGTGTATGGGGATGCCGGGGGGATGGGGATAGTAAGGAGAGTAAGGTCAAATCACTGCGGGCCTGCAATGCCCTGGTAAGAGATTTCGAGCTCACTCGGCAAGACAATAAATCAAGAGCCAAAAGGTTTTGAAGAGACAAGTGAAGGACCCCATCTACGTCTTAGGAAGCCGGACGACACATCAGAAGGCAGGAAGGTGAGACTCTAGGCAAGAGAGGATGAAAGGGGGAACCAGAGGAAGACAGTGAGAATGGAAAGAAGGTAAGAGATTCAAGAGGCACTCTGGAGCAGACTCCAAAGGACTGGGTAGACACTTGAATAGTGGCACAGAGGGAGAGTGGGAACTCTGAAGAGGATTCTGAATTGCTAGTATGAATGTTTTGGTGGATGCAGATGTCATTAACCAAGGCAGAAAAATACTGAGGTTCTTAATAGTTGATCAATAACCCTACCTGAACAACATCAATGCAGGCGTCCAAGTAGATGCAACCTTTAGATTCTTTTGAATTTTTCTCATCTTTATAGGAATTGAGAATATACGAACCATCAGGAAGCTGGGTTAAGTAAAAATACCGTCTCTTGAACACCTATGGGGGAAAAACCAGCAGTGACACATTTGTTATGTATACATTGCATTTGAACAAAAAACCTTGAAGGGCTTGCCACACGCATTATATCTGGACAATCTTCAGACAACTTGGGGAAGTCATTAGGAATTACCGTTATCTTGATTTTGTTTTAAGATGGAGAGCTTGAAGTCAAGTGGTTTACTCTCAGTCAAATATCTGGAGAAGAAGTTTTAACACTTTAAAGTTCATAAAGCATTTTTGTATCTGAATCACTATCCATTTCGCTACAGCATCCTTCTCCTGTTTAATTGCAAACCATGATTGGATTCTTATAATTTCGTTCACCTCACCACAAATCCAAGGGTGTATACATACACACATACATACACACACACACACACACATACACCCTCTATCATACAGTTACATCTCACCTGCACATCTTATTGCACTCACCTATGCTGCTCCAGTGTCCCCACTCCCAAGAGTCCAGCTTATAACACACTCACAGGGAAATACTGACAGCAATTAGTTGCCACCAGTTGCTGTTCAGCGCCCTGTATGCTGAGATTTGAGTCAAAAGGCCCAATGTGATTGGGCCACGCGTTTGAAATTAGGGATTCACAACAGTTAAGGAGTAGCCTGCTGCTACAAGTCACAGCGAAGCCCACAGGAATGGGGAAAAGGAGGAAAAGACAGCCTGATTCATTTATTCTGCCCCTCTACTCTCCCTTAAAAGACTCTTGGAAAAAAAAAAAAAAAAAAAAAGACTCTTGGACCTGATGAAGGAGGTGGAAAAAGGGTTAGGCTTAGGATTCAGAGCTCTCTGATGAATCTATGCTTCTTTCAGTAAGCCACAGACTGCAAGCTGTGTTCAGCATTTGTTATAGTAAAATTCCCCTGGTTAAGAGATCTAAAAGCATTTCAGGGCGGGAATGGGAAGACAGACTAGGAAATAGCCTCTTGGTGATCATATTGAAGAAATGCATTCCTATGCATCTTGTCTTACTCACAGAAGTCAGCTTTAAGACCTAAGCTAGCCATTTTCAATCACCCATCTGATAATCCAGTATGATCTCTGATTATTTTAAGAACTTTAATTATGGAAAGAGTATTATTTGGCAAGATTATTCTTGAAAACTACTTAACTCTTGGCAAAGTATCTAAAATATCAACAATTCATTTCTCCATGGCATGAGAGTAAGCAAAATATAGAAATAGGTTAAGGGGCATTTCTTTTAAGGAAAACCAGTAAAAAGAAATCATACGCTTGTAGTTATTTTTGACTTGTTCAAATATCCCTGATTTTAGAATGAATGACAAAAATATACCAGTGTGAGGAACACCCTAACAGGTTAGACTGGTAAATGCGTACTGCTTCTATTTCAGGGAGGGGCCCTGTGGGCTATATGGTATCAACAGAAAGAAGTCCAAGAAGAAAATACCACTTTGTTTTTCAATGCCAATCAAGTAAATATTACTGCATCAGTATACAAAGGCACAGAAAGTGTGTGTGTGTGTGTGTGTGTGTGTGTGTGTGTGCGCGAGATATCATTTTACCCACGTTTAAGTTTACTGCAACTATAATGAAGAAATCTAGATTCATATATAAGGAAAATGTTAATCATAACGGTGATCATATATATATGTGTATATATATATATATATATTTATGTTTGCTTATTTTCATGACAGTGGTTCGTATCTGTTATTAAATTGATGGAACCAGAAGACCTAAAATGACATAATGAGCTGATTTCAAATGAACAAAACACCACTTTTTAGAAGTTATCACAATACTTACATATGACAAAAATTAAAATACATTTTCCAGGCAAAAATTAACATAAAAATTACAACCAGATTAGAATCTGAACCATGATCAAATCTAAAACTCAAAGTTCATAGATTCAGTGGTATAGTCTGTAGACTCCATTGGCAGAGTCCTTAGCCAGCAACAGAGGAAGGGAAAACACAGAGCAAAACATCTGTGGCACAGAGTCAAATTATAGCCTGCAAAATTTTTTTCATGTACAGCTCCCTCACCAAGCAAAGATGTTTTGTGGCAGCCGCCATTTCCAATATTAGCAAAGCACGATCATCACAATAGAGGTGGAAAGGGATCTGAAATTACAGTAAATCACTTCCTGTAACATTGCAATTATGTCTAAATGTGACACTGAGGTAAGGGAGCTCGTGAACCTGGGGAGAGAGCAGATGCCTGAAAGTCATACGATCTTGATTCTCACCCAGCACTCCTGCTCCCCAGCAGTGAAACTGTCCTCAAGACTCAATTTCTCTCTGTTTCCTCACTTGTAAAATGATGGGATCAGATCAAATGATCTGTAAGATCCTTTTTTTTTTTTTCATGATCTACAAATAATTTTATTGAAAAGGAACAAATAACACAGCAGCCTTCCCAGCTGGGGGCCACACTCCCCAAGCGATTTCCTACAGGCTTAAAGCACTCAGTTTGCATAGTAAGGACATTTTTAAAAAAATCATTTCTAGAGACAGCAGACTCTGCCCCAACGACAGATCTGTAAGATCTCGAAGATGTCTTCTCATTCTAATATTCTATGATATATGTTGGGTTTCCACTTCTGGGAAGCTTTTAAGGTACTTTTCAAAGAAGAAAGGAGTATCCTAAATCTCATATGGAACCAAAAAGGGAAGTCAGAAACAGGACTTTTTTTTTTTTTTTTTAAGTGGGATGAATATCAGGAGTCCCACTTTTTTTTTTAATTAATTTATTTATGGCTGTGTTGGGTCTTCGTTTCTGTGCGAGGGCTTTCTCTAGTTGTGGCAAGCGGAGGCCACTCTTCATCGCGGTGCGCGGGCCTCTCACTATCGCGGCCTCTCTTGTTGTGGAGCACAGGCTCCAGACGTGCAGGCTCAGTAGTTGTGGCTCACGGGCCTAGTTGCTCCGCGGCATGTGGGATCTTCCCAGACCAGGGCTCGAACCCGTGTCCCCTGCATTGGCAGGCGGAGTCTCAACCACTGCGCCACCAGGGAAGCCCCAGGACTTTTTTTAATGTTGCTATTTAGGGTACCGGTCTACGTTGTTTTTTTTCCATTTTGAAAAGAAGACAACTGTTAAAATAATGACTATATAGAACAGTGGTAATTACCCTATATCATACCTTTCATCTGAAGGCCTCAAGTCCTTTGTAACCAAGAGCTAATTCTTTTAATGTCACTTGAGGATAAGCATTATTATCCACATTTTACCTAACAGCAAACTGAGAGACCAAGACCTCACTCAAGTTCACACAGACAAGTCGATGGTAGAACTGGAATCAGAATCATAGGACAATGACAAAGAGAATCTTGCCCAAACCTTCCAATGGCTTCCCATCAAGGTTAGAATAAGACCCAAGATCCTTCCCCCATAGCCTGGGATGATGTACAGGCTCTGGCCTTGGATTACCTCTTGGATTTTATTTCTAATTATGCTGCTCCAGCTGTACTGGCTTACCTGCTGTTCCTCAAACAAAAAAGCCTTCTTCGAGCCTTTGCACTTCATGTCCCCTTGGCCTGAAAGCCTCTTGCCCCACATATCCACAGCTTCTTTCAGGTCTTCACTTGAATTTTACCTCCTCCGAGAGGCCTTCTATGACTACCTGCCCTCATGGCGGCACCTTATTTTATCTTTTTCATAGAATGATCACTATCCAAATATATCTTATTCATCTGTCTATTTATTTGCTGTCTGTCTCTTTTAAACTGTTACGGTCCAAGTCTCATCCACTGCTGTAGCCCCAGTACCTGTAACAGCGCCTGGAGAGCAATAAAATTTTACAAAATGAACGAGGAATGAATGAATAATTCATTCTCCAGTACAGATTCTCCAGCGGTTTCATCGAATAGAAGGGTGTTTCTCTGTAACGCCCATATTCTTTTTCCTCCTCCGCACCTTTATTATTTTTCCTAGATGGTGAACACAGCTGAAAATTCCCCACCGTACTCAGTGAGAGGCATGGTTCCTAATGAGTGCCCCACTCAGACCACCCAGAAGAATAAAATAGAGAGTTAGCCAAAGGAGATAATTCTCTGGGAACAGGTCCTGCCAAGTCTCCTGAAGGCCCTGAGGTGTCTGGATGACAACTTTTTGAACATTTACCATATGACCCTTTCTGGAGCAGGAACAAAGGCCTTCTGTCACTCGGTTGAATCAAAGATGGAAGGCCAGAAAGTTTGAGCACCTAACATCCTCAAAATGAGGACAGCCTTTTATCATTTTATATAACAAATCTCAAGGGTGTTTACCTACGTGTGTTCCCTAGAGGGTAATTATTTACTGCTAAGTTCTATGAACCAGGAGCCCTGAGAAAGGATGGTCTGAAGGCTTTGGCAAAGTAGGTGGGCCAGGAGCAATGTAGAAATGGGGCGGGGGAAACTTACTTGACTCATGTCTCAGACAGAACAGGAAAAAAGAGGCAGCAAGGAAAAGGAGAAAGCAGGAGAGCAGGAGACACACTGGGTCTCAGAGCTGTTCGAAGCAAAGATGAAAGAAACAATGGGGAAGAAAACCCCACGACTTATCAGAAAATTGAACTGCAGTTAATTATACCAGAATGTCAGGAACGCCATCCTGCTGAATACCCCTACCAGTAGGTTGGCAACCTAATATATCACTCATCACTCTCCACTGTATCATTTTACAGCCCTACCAAGTTTTAATATATTACATAGGTCTACTGTCTGGGAGACTGGTTAAAAATCAAATAGCTTTTCTTTGATAATTCTATCATATCTAGGCACTGGAGATTTTTTAACTATTTAGTTTGAAGCAAAGTCTAAAAGGAGGGGTCTACAATCCACCCTTCTCATTAGAGACAAATTAATTTTTCTTTCCTAGAGCATGTCATGGTCCTGCTCAAATTTCCAATGACCCTCAGTTACCCACATGGTAAGGCTCCCATGCCTGATCTGGTATTCAAGGTGCTCTCACAATCCTACTAATAATATAAAATAATAACAATCTGTGACATCTGTGGAGTGCTTACTACGTTACAGTTTCTGGCTAAGTGCTTTTCTCATATTACATCAGTGAATCCTCATAATGACCTCATGTGGAAAGTACTGTTATCATCTCCATGTTACAGAGGAGAAACTGAGGCACGGGGCAATACCAAAGGACCAAATCAACTCCATCTCCCATGACTACTCAACTTCACCTAACACACTTGTCCTGTACACACTGCCTGCCACCCTCACCTCCTTTCTGATTCCCTTCCTTGGAGGCCCCACCTCCTTCAAGAAGCCTTCTCTGACCCCAGATCACAGTGATCTGGACTCATATAGCACTGGGTCTCTGTACCACCTTGAAACAATACATTATTATTGTGTGTCTCATCTCCCCAAACAGGTTTAAACTCTACATGTTACACCTCTCTTTCTCTCTACCCTCCACAGTGCCAACACCTTGTACTAATAAGGTATTCAAGATATATTTGGTGATGATGAACTCATTGATTCCTAATACTGTCTGGCACATAAGAAGCCCCTAATAAATGGTTTTAAACAGTCACCAATGAATGAGGGAAATGGAAACATAAAAAAAACAAGTTAGTGAGAAATCCTTTACCCAATAAAATGAGTGTAATCCGTTTGTTAGCTGTGAGAGACGGACTGGGAGACTTGAGCATGCAGTGTATTAATATATCAAAAAGAAAAGATTTCCTCTTCTCTTTGTTCCAGTAAACATAGTGACCTTGGCCTCCCAGCAATTATTTTAATATCATCTGTGTTTTCTTAGGTAAAATCCTCTTTTGATTTGTTGTTCTCCCACTGCAGAAGGCCAAAAACCCTCCCGTAACAGTCAAAGAATAAGTGAGAACTTTTAGACTCTGGATATATAACAAATGGCTCTGTTTTGTGCAAAGAAGAAAAAAGAAGAAAGAAAGAGAAAGAAGGAAAGAAAGAAAGGAAGGAAGGAAGGAGGGAAGGGAGGGAGGGAGGGAGGGAAGGAGGAAGGGAGGGAGGGAAGGAGGAAGGGAGGGAGGGAAGGAGGAAGGGAGGGAGGGAGGAAGGAAAGGAGGGCACCGGAAGTGAGTCATACATCAAGCAGTTGAACTTGCAACCCTGATAACATACCCAGACACTTCAATGTTTAATTGCTAAGAACGGGGAGGAGGGAGCTTGAGGAATGTGACCAAATTGAGCCAAGAAGATGCATAAAGGTGGGTGTCCCAATGGGTTGGCCAAGAATCTATAGCAGATTTTTTTAAAATGAAAAACCACCGTCAAGATCAGATTCTTCCTTATTCCATACATCATTATACCCCTTAGGAAAAACAGTTCTAAATACCACGGGAAGGTCATGTCCAATATCAGAGCTATCTAGTCCACACTAAATTCCTTCACTGATATGGAGAGAAGCTGAGAAAAGCAGATGTCTCTAGCAGCTACTTGGGAAAGAGAGCATGGAGGCTTCTGTTAGGACTGGAGTTTCTGCCTGACGGATCATTTATTCTCTATGCTATCTAAAACTTCTCTCCAAAACTTTCCCAGGAGCTGACGAGTGGCAGTGGGGTGTGTTCTCATTATCTAGAAGGTACAAATTGGGGAAATTAATCACCTATGACAAGGCTTGTCTTGTTTTAACATGAACACCGAGAACAAAGCAATTATGAGCTGAGTAAGGTGGTCACCATGCCCAGACAACCAACAGAGCTTCTGCGAGAGCTGCGTGTGGCCAACAGCCGCCTCCGTGAAAGGACATGCTCGGGCACTGAGAACTGTGACTTGGAGAGTGACACACATCATTAGCAGCTCTCCTGTAGCCTGGGTTCCTCGCGGCTAGTTCTCAGCCGATAATGGGGAAGCTCAGCAAGCACTTCTGGGAAAATAATGACAACTGCAGAAAATTGTGCAGACTATATCTAAACTGACCTAGCTGGCGGAAAGGTGTATACTGGGGAAAATACAAAGGTTTATTCCATAAATACGGGGTCTTCCAATCTTCCAATATGAAGAACTCAGCTTAGTTCCTTTACCAGCCCCTTTTCCCTAGAGCCCGTCACCATCGACTTGAATGTTCTTGCAAAACTGTCTGGCAGCTAGTTAGGGAGGTTGAACTTTCTAAAGCAGCCCATATACAAATTACTTTGGCTACATTATTCACATCACATCACAGGTCATGTGGTTGCTTTCTCAAAAGAACTTATAAAGTAGGAGTCTTCTGATTTCCTTTTATCTACTGGACGTTGCGGAGTCTTTTCTAACCCTCTTTCTTCCATTTTTTTCTTTCTAACCTTCTCTCATGATTCTATCTCTTCCTTCATGGCTATTAGATTGCCTTATTTCTGAGAGTCAAAAGGGCCAGGAAAAGGACTCAGACTTGTTGATAAAAAACAGTGTAAAGTGGTCATGCATGATTTCAAACTTTCCAAAGGACTGATTCTACACAGTTTTTAAAATCCAGAAATTTTTAAGTGAATAAAGATCTGTAAACTTACACCTCACTCTAAAAGACACCAAGCTGTCCTGCTTTAATCCTGTCATCCCCAGAAGGATCTGCAGGCCGGTGTCAAACCACAGTGCATCAAAGAAGTGCAGATAAAACAGGAGGGAAGACGCATGGCTCCCGTAGGCTGTTACTTGCCAATGAGTCATGATTAATACCCAGATCCTTCTGCTGTAGCTTCCCGGTTAGTCTGCTGTGTATTTGCAGGGGCTGTCAACACTTGAATTTCCTAATAGAAATGGCTCTTTGCTCTCAAATCTGCGAGCTCTAGCCCTGTGGTGCTCATTGCTGAAGCCAGCAAAGCTTGTCATCAGTGTGGGCTGGAGTTCCTTGCAGGCAGGGGACTCTGGATGCACCAAAGGTAAAACTGCCACCACGATCAGGAAAGTGACTCAGCCAACAGCATACGTGAATCATCTTCCCATTTGCTTAGGAGAGGCATTAATATGCTTCACTTCAAAGATTTACATGGCAGAAACAGATATGCAGAATTTTTCCTTTCAGAATGCCTCATGAACTCTGCAGCCCTTTACTGCAGTTCTTCTGTCTATGCCTGAGCCAATCCAGGCCTGAAGCAGGAAGAATGTGTATGATCCCCCATCCTGTACAGGGCACCTAGGGATACAAGCCTGAGGTCTCCAGTGCACCTCAGTTCACGGGCCTGGATTTCTGCTTTGGCCCTCACTCCAACCTCCAGCCTAACAACTACGAAACTGCCACCTATGCCCAATCCTCCCCCTGCCTTGCTCCATACTCACACGCCCTCTGTTTATGTAGGGAGAGAGAGCACAGTAAACACTGCAAGTTTCCACGAATTTCAACGATGCTAAACTAAATAAGAGTTAAAACATAGTTCTTATAGGAAAAAAATATCTTGGCAAAATCCCTGACGCCTTTAACTGAATCTGGCTGGACCTTTATCTGGAGGTAAAACCAGAAGAACATAGGGTGTATTTTCAGCTCCCAGAAATCCAAAATGGAGAGCCACAATCCATAATAAAGAATAGCTGGGATAAATGAAATCCATAACCAGAGACAATTCCCAAAGCTCATTAACGGCCTTTATATTTCAAATTATTCCTCACACATTTTTTTTAAAAGAACTGTGTAGCACATATGACCAAATTGGTTTACTCTTCTTCTCCTTCCTCTGCCTACTGTTTGGTAGAGGTTTTAAAAGAAATAAGTGTTTTTATCTTATGTGAATTATATGTCACTTAAAAAAAAAGAAGAAGAAGAAAGAAGCAGCCAAAATATGAACAGCTGGGGATAAAAAAGAGGAAAAGCAAAGAGCCTAGCTCAGCAGCAGCAGAGCAACGATTAGCTGGAAACAAGCAGCAGCTGTCCCCTTCAGCCAGGCCACGTGGTCACCAGGTTGCCTCGGACCCACCCCCCTCCACCCCCCCAACACCCGCCACCCCCCCCCACCCCCGCTTCATGAATTTATGGTTCCTGCCTGGCCTTTGTAAGCAGTGGAGTTTGCAATCTCAGGGGTAGACAATACAAAAGCTAAACAATCAATCTTTGACTAACTGATTGAATTGCTTTTCTATTTCTGTTGTAACAAATTACCACAAACTTAGAGGCTGAAAACAACATAAATGTATTATCTCACAGTTCTGGAGGTTAGAAGTCTGACATGGATCTCACTGGGCTAAAATCAAGGTTAGAGCAGAGCTGTGTTCCTTCCCGGAGGCTCTAGGGGAGAATCCACTTCCTTGCCTTTTCCAGCTTCCATTTCTTGGCCCTTTCTCCATCTTCAAAGCCAGTAACACAGCATCTCTCTCTGACCCTGCTTCTGCCCTCACATCTCTTTCCCCAACTCTTCTCTTCTGCTTCCGTCTTCCAGTTTAAAAGGACCATGATGATTACATTGGATAATCCAGGCTAACCTCCCTACCAGCTGATTAGTGATTTTAACTCCCCTTTGTCATGTAAGGGAACATTTACAGATTCCAGGGATTAGGAATGGACACCTTTGCATGGGGGTCTTTATTCTGCCTACTATATTAACCAATCTGTAGTTCACAAATTATGAAAGAAAATTTAAAGCATGCACTTTTTACAGACAACTGTATTTTGATTTATAATGTATGAACTCCTAAAAAAGTTATATGTAAAGCAAATTATAATTTAAAGTCATTAGAATAACTCACTATTGAAAGGAATCCTGTGAATTGTTTTGTAAAGATATTAACTTCCTAATGTCTTGTTTTAGGAATCCAGATTTCCATACATTATATTTACTTAATGTTGAACTAAAGCTTAAGTATGGGTAAAGCATTTTAATATTTTGAGAAGGTTAGGGGAAGGGGGTGCAGTCAAAAACCACAGAAGCATTTTCTAACAAACTGCCCAGAATTTTCACCTTCACACATGCACTTCGGAACCCGATAACTGATAGGTAATACGATAAACGCCTGAGTCTCACTTACTCAGCTAGGAAGCATCAACAGCGTGCTGATTAAGATCACAGGCTCAGGCATCAGCCTTCCTTGGTTCAAATCCCACCTCTGAAAACTCGAAGCTATACGACCTTGGGTTAATCACTGAATTTCTTCGTGCCTCACTTTCCACATTTGTCAACCAAGAATAATAATAATACCTGTGTCTTAGGGCTGCCATGAGGATTAAAAGAGATACAGAATATGAAACATTCAGCATGGTGCCTGGCACATATTAAGTCATCAATAAGTGGATTTTCTTATCCTCACCACGTGCCGAGGCCCAGGCTTAGGTGCAGGAGACATATAGGAAGCATCCTACCACTTGGATTTGTTATTTTCAGGGCTTGAAAATGAAAGTGAGAACAGGACATGACCACTAAATGGAAAGCAGCAGGCAAAATATTAAATTAAGATAAAATTTGAGTCTCCCCTTGGTAGACAACCATGGTTTCTGCTTGCAGGCTGTGTGAAAGACAGAATGACTTTTAATACTTAATGCAAGTGTGAGTCATCCTCGGCGAACCACATGATGTTCTATTGAATATCTGAAAGGACAGTTATATTTGGTATCAGGGAATCATTTGGTTTTCTGCTCAGAATCTTCAAGTAGCTTGTTAGTTTTACCTTTGGATTTTAATGGCTCTCCACAGCCTCCCGAACAAAAGCCAACCTCATGTCCGAGGCACTCAAAGCCACGCACAAACCCCGTACACAAACTCGCTATTCTGGCCAGACTACAGAAGTCTCTAGTTCTGACAGCACTAAGGTACCGCTTGGTATAGTAGTTAATTTGGTATGTTTCTTATCTAGTCTGGAGGCTTTTGGAGGCCAGGGATCCCATCTTAGCGAGCCATATGTTCCCCACCGTGAACAGCGTATAATAAGCACCTAATTAATACCTGCTAAGGAAATAGAGTACCCTATTTTTCTACTCATTTACATTCATTTCCACACAGGAACCTTTGATGCCTTTTTTGTTTCAAAGCTATTTTCTTCATTCAACTGACAGCCTCCTTTTTAAACATCCTGATTCAGAAGATAATAATTACATTTCTTTAAAAAGGTGTACTTCTAAATTTATCCTGAGGTTTCAGAGTTCTTAAATTCCATACATGTGTGAGAATCCTCTCACTAAAGATTTTTTTTTTTTGCTAGGGCTCCTTGTAAGAAATTTTGAAAAAGAAATATTGTTTCCAGACAGGCTAGTCATGGCAATATCCTTAAAATGATGAAATAATATAATAACTACTTCTTACCTTCATGGTAACCGTGATGGTGCTATTTACATTGGCTTTATGCAACCAGCCTTGTTTTATCACACCGCCCTTCTGAGAACATAACGATGAGGAATCCTGAAATAGAGCGAAAACCATCAGTCAAACAGCAGCTGGCTTGGCATCTAATCAAACAGTTGGGGGGCACGAACTAGACCCTGCCTGACTTTCCAAAGCATAAAGTTCCCCCTACCCCCGCCCCCCACCGTGACGATGCCTGATTAAACTTGAAATTGTTAACTACAGGATGAAAGGCTCTGTGCCGTGCACACAGTAGGCACTCAGTATTTACTGGATCGTATGGACTGTCTTCTGGGAAAGTCTGCATTACATAAACAGTCAAACTGCACCTCAAAATGTCCCAGACATCCGGGCCATCTGTCCCAAGAGGGATCTATCAGGCAGGAGAGTTCAGATGAATCACCATGCCACATGCCCAGTGCGGGAAAAGCAACTCCACAAGCGCGTCCCACAGGTGGGAAAACATGTTTATACACACATCACAGCCCATTTCACTTGATTTTTCCTAAGCTCCATTTGGAAATGCAACAATTAAAAAAATTTTTTAAAGACACTCGTCAGCTTGAAAGCTGGCCCCAGATCATTCAAAAACAATTCTTTCCCTCATCTTTTCCCAGGGAAATCTCTCAGCAGAAGTGATCTTGAAGAAACCAGTGCAGTTGCCCCCATCTTTACCTCATCCTTCTCACAGTCCTCATCAATCTCAAACACATGATTGGGAATCTTTTCTGGTCGCAGAGATTTGCTGAAAATACAAGAGAGCTGTCTTAGACACTAAGCAGAACAGACCAAAAAAAAAAAAAAAAGCAAGATGAGTAGACTTCTCTCTTTCACAACCAAGGAAACGCCAAGACATAAGAAGGAGAAATTGTTTTCTCCTTTCCAAAGTCAGATTCTCCCCTCTGACTAAACTTGCATTACCTTTTGTAAAAGGACTCCCACATGCGCAGCCAGCAGCAAAGACGTAACTAAGCCCAAACTGCAGAAATTGCAAGGAATGTGTGCCAGAGCTGTCACTGGTGGTGGGACCTTATCTTTCCCAGGCCTAAAAGCAACATCAGGTCATTCTGGCTCTTCCGTCTGTTTGCTGTATGACCCTGGACTGATCATCTTAGCACTCAGCTTTACAGGACATCTTTAAGACTCAGTTTTCTCGTCTGGGAAAGTGCCTTGAAAACTACAAAAGGCTACACCAAGTCTTATTTCTCCAAAACATCTCCTGTATGATATCCTGTGAGGTTAATAGTATTATGGATGAGAAAGGGGAGAAAAGTGAGAGCTCAAGTGACTGAGTGACTAGCCCAAGGTCATCCAGCTAGGAAGTGGTAGAAGTAAGATTTGAACCCTGACAGTCTGGATCTTGGGCCAGGGTGCTCACGGCTGCCCTTCAACGCAACTCAAAGAGATGTACTTTTGTCAAGAGATGTCCGGGGCCATCAAACTGAGCCAAATGTCTTCTAGCTTTTTCATTGACAGCACTAGAAAATGCTCACTACATTATCCAGATTCAAAGAAAGATGATTTTATGGTCAATATAGATGTACCAAAGCCAAAAAGTGAACTCGTCCATTTTGGAAAAAATTTCAATGAGCAAAGTTAAAATATATCCAATTACCCAAAATACATTTACCAAACATGCTGGTTGTTTGAGGTTTTGCTTTATTATATGTTATAATTGAGAAGCTTCACAAATGGTTTGAAAAAAGGTAAAATGTTTAATAACTCTCCTCTTGAAAGTTTCCCTTAAATTCTAAACTTACCATGGCAACATTCGAAAGTCCCCAGAGAAGTCTTCATACTTGTAGTTTACCACATGCCAATCTGTGCTATAGGTTTTAATACACTGAAAGAAAATAAGAAGCTTTAATTTGAAATGTAGGAAAAGTACATGTATATCTGCTTTTTTTATGTCTGGTAATAGGCTGAAAGACTTTTAAAAATCATTTGGGGAATGTTGGTACTGGGATCTTCCTTTGGGGATTAACCGTGTCTTCCTAAACCAGTTGGTGGCAATAAATACCAATTCATATGTTCTCTTGGACACTCTTGACTCCAAGTCCAAAGAGTGTTCAAATAAAAAAAAAGACTTCCCTGGTGGTCCAGTGGTTAAGACTTCACACTCCCAATGCAGGGGGCCTGGGTTCGATCCCTGGTCAGGGAACTAGATCCCACATGCCGCAACTAACAGCACGCATGCTGCAACTACAGATCCCGCACGCCACAAGAAAGATCCTGCATGCCAGCAACTAAGACCCGGCGCAGCCACATAAATAAATAAATAAATAAAAGTAAACAATGTCCTTTGCCTTCTAAAAAAAAAAAAAGACTATGAATACAAGCTACTTGTGAAAGTATTTAAATTATATCCTCTATATCACATCATATAGACTTGTTATGTAGGTCAGTTAAGTTCTAGTAATTTTATTTTCCATTTACACTAAAGAAAGAGCATTTTATTTTTTTAAATTTTTAAATTAATTTTATTGGAGTATGGTTGCTTTACAATGTTGTGTTAGCCTCCACTGCACAACAAAATGAATCAGCCATACACATACAGATATCCCCAAGAAAGAGCATTTTAAATACAGTATATATATATTTTTTTAATTTTTATTTATTTATTTATTTTAGGCTGTGTTGGGTCTTCATTGCAGTGCGCGGGCTTCTCATTTCGGTGGCTTCTTTCGCTGTGGAGCACGGGCTCTAGGCGCGTGGCTTCAGTAGTTGTGGCACGTGGGCTCAATAGTTGTGGCTCACGGGCTCTAGAGCGCAGGCTCAGTAGTTGTGGTGCACGGGCTTAGTTGCTCCGCGGCATGTGGGATCTTCCCGGAACAGGGCTCGAACCCGTGTCCCCTGCACTGGCAGGCAGATTCTCAACCACTGCGCCGCCAGGGAAGCCCCTAAATACAGTATATTTAAAATGAATGAATGATGAATTTTCTTCTGTGGCCTTTGAGCCTCTTACCTCTTTGACAAACAAACTCTGGGCCCTCTTCTCACCATCCTCTGGTACAGTGGACTGCACCGTTCTGCGCTGACGACTTATCACCGAGATCTAGAAGACAAAGAATATCCTTGCTCTATGAACCGCCTTGAAAAATGCAGTTTTGTTCTTTAAAGAAGTGCTTGCAAACTCACAGATATATCTTCCATTGGAAACATAAGCAGGTCTCGGAGGGGGTCGCTGTAAATTTGGGTTTTTCTTTGGGTGATAACATTCTCATAGTCCAAGGGCTCAACAACTTTGGTCTTTTCCTTAATGAGAGATGAAAAGAAAGTTAATACTGTCAAACTCATGAGAGAGTAGTTCCTCCTCGTCATGTGTCAAAGATACATTATTTCACCAAAGAAGGGATTACTGATACTCAGCAATTAAAGGAGACACTTTTATGAGAGAAATATTCTCCATCATTAGACCCACACACCGAATACATACATATAAACACAGATCTCTCTGCTAAACACAAGAGTTCAGGAGAGACAGCCCTGTACTCTGCTTATCCGTGTGCCTCCCAACAATTTATTGAATTTAAGGCAAAACACAAAGTGGCATATATGGAAGCCTGTCAGTTGATACTTACTGAGTATGCACTATTCACTGGGTAACTAAAGGGGAGAAAGTATCAACATTCCTGTGCCTACTTGGTACCAGGCACGCTGTCCGAAGGATGTCTCAAGTTTCCAAATAGCTGGGGCAGGCATGGGTACTGGAGATGCCTGAGCCAATGGGCAGGGCATGAGAGGATGAGGCTCCGGGTGGCAAAGTCAGGGGATCCCTGTGGGACTCCCAGGTGACCCGGCCATTGATAGTGGGGCCACAGCCCGAGGCCAAGGTTACAAGGAGCAGGATTAGTGATAAGTAATAAGAGCATTTACCGAGCCTTTTCTAGATACCAGGCACCGTGCCAAGTGCTTTCTCTATATTTTTTCACATAAGACTCATAATAACCCTATGAAATAGATTAAATCTTTGTCGCCATTTTACAGATGAAGAAATCCTGGACTCAGAACAGGTTAAGTAACTTGCCCACCTTCAGAGCTGGAATTCAAACCTGAGTCTGTGACAGTCTGTGACTGTCTCTGTTCTTTCCACCTCATACAGCCTTTCCTCCCCTGAGAAATACAGGAAAATACTAAAGTTCAAGGTACTGAACTTGGAATAGGATCCCATCACCTACCTTCCTATCATCTATTCCTTCACTGAATTTACCCTGATCTGATACACTGTCTATTTTACCTCTCTGCCTGTTTAAGGGCAGGGATTTCCCTTCATCTGTTCACCACTATAACCCTAGCACCTAGAACAGTACCTGGCACTCAGTAGACATCCAGTCATTAGTGTTGAATGAACTTGGAGATGTTCAGATTCTACCAGAGCCATGTCTCAACACACTATTGGAAACCCAGGCGGGTATATATTAGTGATTTCTAGTAATAATGTTTTACTTAAATTATTTTTCTTAATAATTTTATAATGAAAACTGTATAAAGAAAACTTGAATTTAAGATATATTAAAACTTAATATCATAATGGATGAATTTAAGATATATTAAAACTTAACAGCATAATGGAATAGGGGTTATATTTGTATTTGTGTACATAGTATTTGAGGCAGTCTCCAGTATACTGTATCCAAACAATCCTTTGAGAACCGTTTTTATACACGGTCACAGCTATATCGCAGTTCCATATCCGAAGGGCGTCACAGAGTTTCCTCTTTAAGATTAGTTAGGTGAGAGTAAACCACTCTAACGAATGAGAATCAGTGTTCAACAAGTCTAAAAGGTCCTAACAAAAACAGTATAGAGGTGCCTCAAGAAGTTAAAAATAGAACTACCATATGATCCAGCAATCCCACTTCTGGGTACATACCTGAAGGAAAAGAAATCATTATCTCAAAGAGATATCTGCACTCCCATGTTCACTGCAGCATTATTTACAATAGCCAAAACATGGAAACAACCTAGGTATCCATCAAGAGAGGCATGGATTTTAAAAACGTGATGTATACATATATACAATGAAATATTGTTCAGTCATAGAGAAGAAGGAATTCCGCTGCTTGCGACAACATGAATAAATCTTGAAGGCATTATGCTAAGTGAAATAAGCCAGACAAAGACAAAGACAAAGACAGTATGGTATCACTTATATGTAGAATCTAAAAAAAAGTAGAATGGTGGTTGCCAAGGGCAGGGGGATGAGGGAAAACGGGGAGATGTTGGTCAAAGGGTACAAACTTTCACTTATAAGTTGAGTGAGTTCTGAGGATCTAACGTACAGCATGGTGACTATAGCTAACAATACTGTATTACATACTTGAAATCTGCTAAGAGAGTATATCTTAAGCATTCTCACACACACAAAAAAGGTAACCATGTGAGGTGATGTGTTAATTAATTCGATTGTGGTAATCATTTCCCAAGGTATATGTATATTAAATCACTGTACATTCTAAATATATACTTTTATTTTTCAATTGTATCTCAATAAATCTGGGGGACAAAAGATCCTAACAAAGATATATTTCATTTCAAGTCTTAAATTTGGATTTACTGACCCATGAGATCAAATCAAGCAGATCATCCCTATCATGTCTATGGATACCCGTGCAAAACGAGTTGAAATAAAAGAAAAAAAACTCCTATTTTGTGAACTCAGAGATTTTTCTGATAGGAACATTTGACCCCCTTGTCCCATATCTACCATGTTTCGTGGACCCAAGTGAAAGGACACTGTGACTGCAGCTTGAGCCCTAACACTTAGAGTCTGTGATCAATTTCTCAGAGAAGTTAAGTGAATAAAGCCCCATCTAAGAAGGCAATCCTTGGGAGATTGGGACTGACATATATACACTACTAGGTATAAAATAGATAACTAATGAGAACCTGCTGTATAGCACAGGGAACTCTACTTCACTTTGCTGTACAGTAGAAACTAACAACGCTGTAAAACAACTATACCCCGATTAAAAACCAAAAAGAAAGGCAAGCCTTAGAGACTGAAAATAATTTCAAAGGTTTGCTTTCGGTGCCAACTATCTTCCCAATACAGATTGCAAAAACAGTCCTCCAATTTCATTGTTTAACCTGTTGAATTAGCATCTGTTAATCTTCTCTGCACAATAATTTCACAGGTACCTGCTCCAAGTAACTTTGAAAAAGAAAATCCTCCTTCAGCTTTCTAACCTAGTTGTCAAATTACTATGCTAAAGGGTACGTCAAAATGAATCACTTGTTTAAATGTACAGTATATGCCTTCTAAAAATGACACTTCCAGCTCTCCCTGTGTTTCAAAGGCCACATATTCATGTTACAGAAAACGAGGTTTCACTTTTCATAGAAAACTGATTCAACTAAGCATTCTCGGTCTTCACTCCTACTCCTTTGTCAGGGATAGCTCAACTGCAGAAGAAGCTGGGGTGGCTATTCTGGGTCCCACAAACCTTCCCCTAGAAGATCTAGGCCTGTGAATCAGGCTTCATTTTTACAAAAAGAAAAAGAGAAGGATTAAGGGCCCCCTCCCATCCCCCAGCTGCCTCCAATCCCCATTTGTTTCTCCAGCCCTCTCCCCGGAATTAAAAGCACAATTCAAGCTGTCAGTAGGATTCAGCTGTAACTCTGTTGGCATCAGAGACAAGGAAAACCTTTGACTTTTAGAATTACCATGATTTAATGGCAGCTCTGCCCGGCGGTCTAGAACATAACCCTTATCTAACTTTCCTATTCGGCTTTATCATTTGATTATCAGACTTACAGGGTTACCCGAAATAAAGCTTCCATCACACACAAAAAGGGTCTTTCTCTCAGGTTTGGGCACTGCCTTCCTGCCAGTTCGTGCACTAACTGGCCTGAAAAGGTGCTTTTGCCTAACGCAAGAAAACTGTGTTATAATAATCAGTAGTTTAGGGCTTCCCTGGTGGCACAGTGGTTAAGAATCCGCCTGGCAATGCAGGAGACACGGGTTCGAGCCCTGGTGCGGGAAGATCCCACATGCCACAGAGCAACTAAGCCCACGAGCCACAGCTACTGAGCCCTGCGCTCTAGAGCCCGCGAGCCACAACTACTGAGCCCATGTGCCACAACTACTGAAGCCCCTGTGCCTAGAGCCTGTGCTCCACAACAAGAGAAGCCACCACAATGAGAAGCCTGTGCACCACAACGAAGAGTAGCCCCCGCTCGCCGCAACTAGAGGAAGCCCATGCACAGCAACAAAGACCCAATGCAGCCAAAAATAAATAAATAAATAAATATATTTTTTAAAAAAATAATAATCAGTAGTTTATAAACACCCAAATAATAGCAAGGTCCCACTGTGTCCTTCTATAAGTTCTGTAGCAGCGTTAAGTAAAAGGCAAAAGCATTTATATAATCTGGAGAGAAGCGAGCATATGTTTCAGTCTTCTCTTCCTAAGTAGTGACAGGAAAACCGTCAGCCTAAATTTGGAACCTACTCAGTTTTCATCATGCAGGGGGAAAAAAAAAAAAGGTTTGCCTTTGAAAGTTCTCATTCACTGATTCCTGAGCTCTCTTGAAATAACTTGCTGCTCACATTATTAGGGTTTTTGGTGGTTGTTTCACTCCAAGATGACTCTGCAGTCTTAAGAAAACACTTTCAACATATATTCTACCTGTTTCTTAACCAAAACTCATCAAACAGACAAGGAAAATACTATCATTTCAACTTTGTACATGAAGAAACTGGCTCGGAGGCTTAAGATCAGCTGTCTACATCTAGCGGTAGAATCAGGATTCAAGTCCAAGTCTTCCAACTACTGATCCTTTTTCTGTTCTTAAGTGTCTCCCAAACTCGACTTACTCATGGTACAATCTTCAAGATTTCTGCCACAACTTCTGCACTATCATATACGTCATATTTTTCTTCAAATCAAATCTCTTTTTCATTGAAATACATTTATTGAAACAGTAAGCTTTATATTAGCCCCCCAAAGGAAAATAAGTCAATATTTTCCTAATCCCTAGAAAAATAAACTTTTAAATGTCAACCTTTGTACCATGGTTCAGGACACAGTACACTCTTCCAGACTTAGGCCACTCAGACCAAATCTAAATAGACTTCCCTGTGTAAACCCTCAAATTGTGAAGAAATGCACAATTCCGCAAATGGAGATAACTTTCTGATGTCTAACATAGAGTGAAAGGACCGAGACTGAAAAAGGGAACTCATCAGTACAGATTCGGTTACAGTCTGCTTCTTGGTACAAAGAGAGGAAGCAATGGATTCTTACCGGGAGTCACTAACAGCATCAAACACTTAAGACTTTATGATTTTGTGGTGGCCCCTGTACATCCACTGTACAGGATGACTGATCTTTCATCATCTTAACTATGTATGTATAAATGTAAAACCAAGCTTGCGACCCTAAAGTGATATGTAAATATGTATATGCAGGTATACAGTCAACCCTCCAACCACTCATGTATTTACAAGCGCACATTACCAGTAAGCCGGTTTATGCTCTCATTAGAAACTTAAGCATATCATTTCAATTGCATTTTTAAAAAGCAATCATAATCGTGTAATATTTCCGTGTCAACAGTGCAAAATCAGCCTGGGTTACTTTTGCTTAGATATTACACCAAAGGTCACTCGTTTGCTGGTAAATTTTCGACTTTTAGAAACTAGTTCTCCTTAAGAATTCTAAGAATGTCTCTTCTGCAAGTCTGAAGTGAACACTGGCTTCACAGAATCCCTTCTGCATCACACTGGGAGGGAGAGCAGAGGAGGCAGAAGGCTTAGCAGTGGGGCACGGAGCCAGTTCAAAAATCTCCCACTGCCACCCGCTTCTCCACATTAAGTTTTGGTGCCAGACGGAGCACGGCAACGACTGGTTTGAGAAGGAGAATGATTTAGCCCAAAAGTTAGAAGCTGATTTTTGCAGTATTGTGATCAGACTGTTTGAATGGCATCTGAACATAATCTTATTAAAAATAACAACCATCTTAGAAAAGAAGGAACAGACTCAAAAAGAGGGGGTTACTCTGTAAGTCTCTCCTTCCCATCCTTCCCCCACCTCCCTCCCTTGGGAATGTCTCCAGACCCCCTAAGGGATTTAGCTCCCCTTTTGTTTCAGACATTTGGAGCAGGGTTTGGAGCGCTTTCTCCAGAGATCTCAAAATAACACTTTGTGCTCAAAATGGCCACTGGGGACATGCTGCTTCCGGCAACACAGAAAAGAAAGTGGGTTTGGTGGTAGAGCATGCTTATCAAGTCCCTGCTAAGGTCCAGGCTGTGTGCTAGCCCTTGAGAAGCTCACGGTCTAGAGCGGGAGGTGGATAAACCCAAGACGTTTAAGTTGATCACAGAAGCTGTTATAACTTGAAGCACCACTTGGCTTCCATGCATCTGTCAGACCCTCTGATACCACATCTTCTTCCAACAAAGCAACTGCACAAGTGTTCTTGCACATTAAAGTGTGCAAGCCCATCTATTCACATTTATATCAGTCAGAAGAATTTCCCTGTATGGGTATACGTGGCCTCGGATCATTTCATCTTGTCTTCTACTTTAGTTGATAAATTCTGTAAGATCGGAGACTAGGTAACTGTCAAGAGTGGTGTATGACGATGAGGAGCAGCAAAATTTGGGCTGTGACTAGCAGAAATGAGAAACGTCACCACTGCAGACTAGAGATCTCTAGAGGGGGACCCTACACAGCACGGCAACAAAGGAACCATAACTGTAAGGAACTTTTTCATAAGGTTCACGTCAAGAGTATTTGACTTTGTTATGACCTTGTCTTTTCTCAATCATATGATTACCTTTCACCAGCTCATTTCCTTCCCTCTTTCCCAAAAGGAACTCAAGTACCGAAGAAGCTTTGAATTAATATAATCTGATGATGACGCTAGGGGAGGGAAGGCCATCTTTTCAGTTAGTACAACCGACTTGGCAAAATAGACACGAACATATTTTATTTTATTTTATTTTATAAATGTATTTATTTTTATTTTTGGCTGTGTTGGGTCTTCGTTGCTGCTTGCAGGCTTTCTTTAGTTGCGGTGCGCAGGCTTCTCATCGCGGTGGCTTCTCATTGCAGAGCACAGGCTCTAGGTGCACGGGCTCAGTAGCTGTGGCTCGCCGGCTCTAGGGCACAGGCTCAGTAGTTGTGGCTCACGGGCTTAGTTGCTCCGCGGCATGTGGGATCTTCCCAGACCAGGGCTCGAACCTGTGTCCCCTGCGTTGGCAGGAGGGTTCTTAACCACTGCGCCACCAGGGAAGCCCGACACAGACACATTTTAATAAAGATTGTTTTTCAGGACAAATGTTGGCACAAAAACCCACATACAGATCACATTCAAGACACTGACCTTTCTTAAAGCTAAGAGCTAAAGGGAAAATCATACTTTTTATGAGACCACTGGGTCATGCTTATTCCTAATTTACACCTTGGCTCTCACATCATTCCTGTGACAGCCCAACCTCCAGCCTCTCTCACCCACAGCTCAAAATGTCCTTCCCAACCACTGTGGCATTTTCTCACATATAGCTGTAATTGCATTGTGGGTACTTTGCATATTAGTCTCCTTAGCGGGATTGTAAACACCTGGAGGGGGAAAGAGTGCCTTGTACATTCGCTGTCCTTTACACTGAGTATCAATATACACCAAGCTAAGCATTTTCTATTATCTCACTTAATTCCTTCAAAAACCCTGCAAGGGAGGTTCTTTTATTATGCCCATTTTCAGACGAGGAAACTGAGGCTCAGGCAGGTCCAATGTCACACATTAGTGGAGCTGGGATTCAAATCTATATCTGATGGACTCCAGAGCCAGTACTCCTAACCATAACACACATAAACAAAAACAAAACATTTCCCCACCTTCACTCCTACCATTTTTTTTTTTATATAAATTTATTTGTTCTTATTTTTGGCTGTGTTGGGTCTTCATTGCTGCGCACGGGCTTTTCTCTAGTTGCGGAGAGCAGGGGCTACTCTTCGTTGCGGTGCGCGGGCTTGTCATTGCGGTGGCTTCTCCTGTTACGGAGCACAGGCTCTAGGTGCTTGGGCTTCAGTACTTGTGGCATGCGGGCTCAGTAGTTGTGGCTCGGGGGCTTAATTACTCCACGGCATGTGGGATCTTCCCGGCCAGGGCTCGAACCCATATCTCCTGCATTGGCAGGCAGATTCCTAACCACTGCACCACCAGGGAAGTCCCTCCTACCATGTTTAATTTCCTTGGATGGACTTGACATTTTAGGATTTGCTAGCGCTTACTTGAACTACACCATCATTTTTACCAAAGTGAGATCTTGCCTTCTCATGGCCCTGACGATGCTGAGCATGACTGGCTTATAGAGCTTGTAATGTAATTGGATAAGGAGTTTTACATTTCTTAGCTGTTGCTTCCAATTTAGCATTTGCCATCAATGAGTAGGGATTAGCACCTTAGGTCTTTTACTTTGGGGAAAGGAGTTGGCAGATTTGACTTCAAGTGGGTAAGAATCAGATTACAAGAAAACAACAGTAAGATATCATCAAGGGACCGTGTCTAATTCACCTCGGTATTCTCTACAGACAGAACCTAGAAGACAGCCGTGAGAACTACAAAGCCAGAAGCTTTTGTGGTTTATGAGGGATAAGCAGCTGAATAATACAAAGAGACTGATCCTACACGTATGCCTTCCAAGCCAAAATGGCAGCACACAAGGAGAGAGGGACAAGTCATTGATTAGCTAAGGCTTTCAGAATTCATTTTCAGATCCCAGCTTGAATTTAATTTCTGATTCCAAGAAATCAGCAAAATGAGGTTCTAAAGGTATGTAAATCTAACTGAGGAAAAATAAAACTCATTTTCTTCCCTGTTTAGAGTTTTCACATAGGGAGGAATTCTTTTTAAATGCCAAATTACTTCCCTTTTCTAAGTCTATTCGGTTATTTATATAAACTCAAGAACTATTTTTTAAAACCTACAAAGAATTTATATTATTTTTTTAAATCACAAAATAAACAAGTCTCATATGTACTATATGATTAAATCAAACTCGGTTAACAAGTGTTTTTCATTACAGCCAACTCAAATATTACGCAAATAATCTAGATTATCTACAAATGAATAAATAGAATTTCGATGAACTCTATGCCCCCAAACTTCACTTTAACTGATAATTATATGTTTACTCAATATGCTGGCTGACAGGTAGGAAAACTGATTTGAATTCAATCACTCCTTACATTTTGTGTCCACTTTCTGCTAGTTAGTATTTAAATGACTCAAAGATAAGACAACAAGAGGTAAAAATGAAAAGAAAGGATTGAATAAATTGAGAGAATGGCAAAGTAGCTTTTTGAAACTAGAAGAACACTGTTTCTATTCTTTAGCAAGCCATTATTGACAGAAAGAAAGAAAATGCACCTTGGTTACACATAATGGCTTTCTTTCTAACAAATTAAAGAATTTAACAAGTTCACATAGACATACAAAATTATTACAGATAATTCATTCAAGCAAGGAGAAATTAGATTGTGTGCCCATCAACTAATTTATAACCTGCCTTGGATCTTCGTTCCCACTCCAGTAATGACAAAAAAAGAAATCTTGTTGACTTTTTCCTGAGTTTGACAAACAGAACCATAACATACCTTGCATTCTTAAGCAGAACAAAATGTAAAGTGCACTGATGTTCTATAGGTATGTGGAGATTACTTACATTCCATGAAAACATAAAAACCCAAAGGTCCTGTTTGTGTCATTTGAAAACAGCAGGACAAGCCTATTTCATTACAAAAGCTCAGTAATCTATAAATCAGCCAGCCACACATCATTTTCCACACTGGATCCAACCACTGGTCTACCCATCCCATTAATTTGCTCCTGACAATGGAGTAAAGAAAATTGATGGGCCCCATTTTGAAAACCAACCTTGACAGGGGCAAAAACGCACTTTTCTACAAATATTTTCATTTTCCATAATCGGTCATATTGGATCTATCCATTAACTGAAATTCTCTCTGCCTTTTTTGAACCTTACCAGTATTTTCAGTTTATACCACTTCATGAGATAATACATTCTAAAAGCTATTTGAAATAAATAGAGAGCTCCTTTGATTTTTCTTAAGTGTACCTCTTTAAAATATCAGGAGATGCCCTATGTCTTGGTATAATATTCCAGTAGATGGTGACCTGAGCCATGTTTATCCTATCTACCCACTTGTGATTAAACAGGCAGACCTTCTTCCAGAAGGCTCTGCCTTTTGATGACTTGAGGCAGGAATCTATAGATGATCTTCCTGACCATGATCCGTTTTACTGTCCTTCCAGCCCTAACGCATCCTGGGCAGACCGTGCTCAGTGTTCAGTCTACAATCACTCCCATGTTGCTCTAGCGGAGCATAATCAAGCTCAAAACCTACTCTCCTATTAAGAAGTTTCAATTATCTCCCCAGCTCTTGTCCACATTATCCAGCCTCATGGGGTCTCACTGGGGTACAGCTCCTAGAGCCTGGCCTCTCTGAACTCTTAGGAAAGGGTGTTAAGTCAGACCAGCATCCCTTGCTTAACCATCCTTTGGCTATTCAGCTTTTCTACACAACTTCTTCTTTAAAAAATGCCTGTATATAGCCTTTGTTTCCTTCTTTAAGCCAATTCCCTCCCTATGACAAACCTGTATCATCAGAGATACCACTTGATAGGAGAGTCTTAGGGGTTGACCCCTATGAAAGGTTTTTTGAAGTTCTTAAGTGAATAACCTTGAGGTGATTAAAATGTTATAAAATCGATGTGATGGTTGCACATATCTGTGAATATATTAAAAACCACTGACACAGACCCTTTAAATGGGTGAGTGGTATGGTATGCAAATTACATCGCAACAAAGCTATTAAGAAAGCCAGGGGAAAAAATAACCTATCCAGTTTCACTTCCTTATACCTAAAAAACCCCTCCACTATTTAGGAAGAAGAGTTCCCCGTACAGCAACCACCAGGCCCCTCACTAGAATGGTTAGGAGAGAGTCCACTGGCAGGCCTGGAACAAGTGAGGCTTGCTGCCCTGTAGCTCCCTGAGGGCTCTTCTGGAGCTCTTACACACAGAAACACAAAACACACAGCCTAGTTCTGACGGTCACTGAGCATCGACCACGTGCCAGAGGCAGTGCGCTACAAAGCTGAGAAAACAAACGTGGGCAAGATGTGCATGCTGCCGTTCAGGAACTCATGAGCTTGAAGGGAAGACAGACGCCCTCAACAGAGAGTTAAGATACGATGGGATAGGGACTTCCCTGGCGGTCCAGTGACTAAAGCTCCGAGCTTCCACTGCAGGGGGCGCGGTTCCATCCCTGGTCGGGGAACTAAGATGCTACACGATGGGATAAGAGACAGGGGACACAGAGAGTGCTGTGGGGATGCAGATTAATTCCACGGGTGAAGGAAGCTCAGAGAGGAGGTAGCATGTGCGCTGAGCCTTGAAGGACTGAATAAAAACGCCCATGGCAGGCAAGGTGAAGAAAGGCATTGCAGGCAAAGACGAGAGCGGAAGTAATAGACGAGGATGAAAAGCGTGTGTTCAAGGAGTCTGGGGATGCACAGAATAAGGAGAAATGGCCGGGAAGAGCTGGAAAGGCACGTTTACGGAGGACCACAGATGCCAAGGCCATGAGATTGGACTGTTCCCTAGTGTAGGCGATGGGCAGCCAGCAGAGGTTTTTAAGCAGGGGAATGACATGAACAGATGTTTTACTCATATTTATGCACTGCAAGCCAGAAGGTCAGCGCTAATGGAAATTAATCCATAAAATGACAGCATAGGCTGAAAATTTGCCCCATTGTCTACATTTTCCAGGAGCAATACACTGAATTATGGAAAACTACTCATTTAGAGTTGCACACGAAACTACTGAGGAAAATAAAGTGAGGGCTCTGTTTCTGTGAAGAGCTTTTCTTTAAAAGAGAAATAAAGAGAGAAATACTTGCTTGCATCTTCCTTGGGACTGAGATTAAATTCGCCTGAACATTTTATTTTGAAAAGATCAACTGCCAATCTGCACTTAGTTTGTTTCCAACACCTTCTCAATGGCTAATTTGATTCAGAATGGTTAAATTTTCGATGAAGCGTAAGTTGGATCACAGTATTCCGTTGTTTAAACCCCTTTAATGGTTCAACATAGCCTGCAGAGTTGGTGATTTGTGAAGCAGAGAAAAACGTTGGGGTAAAAATGGGAAAGTCACTACATTCTCCTGGAGAATGCATAATATACTAATATAATTAATAATAAATTTTCTTAATTAAAATAAAAAACATAGCCTGCAGAAAAAAGCTTGAACCGTTTAGCAAGGCTTATAAGATCTGGCCTCCACCCCCAGCCTCCAGCCCAGGCCCTCCAACCCCCGTGGGCAGATCTCCTAATGGGCCCTGTTACCCCACCTTTGCTGCTCCTCTGCCAGTTCTTCCCCCAGCCCCACTGCAAGACTCCATGAAGCTGCCCATCTTTCTAGGTGCAAATGGCCACTCCCTCCTACCCACTGCTACCCACCTCCTCAAACCCAGAGCTAGTGCCTGAACTTCCTTCCCCATCTTAGTCCCAGGATGAAGTGCTGAGGTGCCCATTTCCTTTTCTGCCTCTCCCCTCACTAGAATGAAAGCTCTGTGATTCAAGAGCCTTTGTCTTATTCGCGGCTCTATCCCCAGCACCCCCAAATTTTATCTTGAATGACTGAATGAGCAAACTATGAATCCACTGTTATTATCTTTCTTTCTTTCTTTCTTTCTTTTTTTAACATCTTTATTGGAGTATAATTGCTTTACAATGATGTGTTAGTTTCTGCTGTATAACAAAGTGAATCAGTTATACATATACATATATCCCCATATCTCTTCCCTCTTGCGTCTCCCTCCCTCCCACTCTCCCCATCCCACCCCTCTAGGTGGATGCAAAGCACCGAGCTGATCTCCCTGTGCTGTCATTATCTTTCTAACTCTCAACATTAAGATTTCCTGCCTCTTCCAATTTTTCAAGATGATCACCATCTACAAAATGCTCACTGAAATACACACATTTGGGTAGCTGTCCAAAGGAGCCAGGCTACTGAACACTTTAATAATGTGAATCATCACTCATTCATTTCTCTTTTGGTATATTCACAACATCATATATGAAGTTTTCACAGAACCAGGCACACCTACATGAAGAAATGTAAAGTTTCAGGAGGTGGAAAATCGTGTTGGTTGGGCATTTGAATTAAACTGGAGAGAAAGTTGATGACTCCAGCAAAACTCATTTTGTGCTGGTAACAGTTCTCCCACTGCCAAACTTCCTCCTGAACAACCTCTCTCTCCCCATCCCTCCCTTCCCTTGAGCTCACATTTACTGTGTGCTGAATGTGCCTACTGGTATGTTTTCTGGCTTCCTTCCCTAAAAGTAATCCAAAATGCATCCCGCCACACATGCGCAGAAGCACTAGCAAGAAGCACTCCCCACACCCTTATCTAAGCATCCCCATTTTGCAACGTTCCTCATCCGGTGCAATGCCACTGCAAGACCTCAGACTTAGAACAACGCTGCCTCTACAAGCCTCTTACCTATATTATGTGGCTGAACCACTGTCAAAATGGCAAAACTATGTCTTTCCTAGAAAAGAATCTCCACACCTTCTCCCCAGGACAATCTCCAACTAGGCTAACATCACCCTTGCCCATTCTCTCCATGTTACAGCGCATTCCTGTCTTGTGTTCATTTTCATTTCAACCTGGACCCCATGGCCGATAGCCCTCTCACTAGTCCCTTGTCATTCAGAACCACATCCATGGCCACTCCCCAGCTCTAGATCAAACCCCCTGCTTGCCTGTCTTTGCTGCTGCAGGACAAGAGCCTGACTGATTGCTCAAGGCCTTCATTTACAGGGATACAAATCCTAGGCTCAGTTGGGCTCTCAGTCCCACCCTCAAGGCTTTTACTTACTCCTTGTCAGCTCCCCACGACCTGAAAGAGAACAGGACACTTGAAGTTTCACGAATGGAAAATCCCCTCTCTTACAATGGCGTCCTGGTTGACTTGCATAGCTTGCTGCAAGGGCTGTTCCACTGAATCCGATGTCCCCACGCTGACGTTACCAAATTTCATATAACCCTGTATCCTGCCACATTTATTTGGCAGTCAACTCCTTTCTGGGTACTGCTTTCTCCATTCCTAATTTGGTTCCTAATCTAGGGTCCTAAGTGATCCTTGGATGGGCTACGTGGGATCTGTGAAAGTCTGAAATTATATGGAAAATGTTGTATGTACACCTTTACAGGAAAAGGATCCAGAGCTTTCCAGAACCTCAAAGGAGTGTGTGACCCAAGAAAAGCTAAGATCTACTGCCTTACTAGCTTCATACAGATTGCATTATTTTTATATAAGACTTACTGGTTTTGTGTCGTTATAAAGCAATACATGTTCACTGAAGAATCTTTAATCTAAAAATGTAAAAAAGAAAATGAAAGTTCCTTAGAATCCCATCATCCATAGAGGATCACTGTTAGTGACCATTTTGATGTTTCTCAATCTCTTTTCAATTTTTGTCTCCTTCTAAATTGGATTCATACTGTTGATTTTTGATAGTTACAGTGTTCCAAATAATATAAGAGAAACTTCAGAGTACAAAGAATTTGGGACCAGTGTTCACAAATCCCTTTGATTTCCAAGCGCATCTACCAACAAATATTTCTTGAGCACCCGCTATGTGTATGACATACCACTCCAAAAGTCAAGAGTAAATCCTTATCCAAGTTCTCACACAAGGTGTTTAAAAATTCTAGGGATTTCAATAGGCTGTGTGAAGTTCCAGCCTAAGAAAGAGAACATTTTAGCTTAAAATGACTGGACCTATATCAACCAGAAAAAAAAGGGGGTCAGGTGGCAACGATGACGTAATTATAGACTTGGAGGAACACGATTAAACCACTAGAAGTCAGATTTTTTTTTAAATGACGGTTCTCCTTTATTACCAAAATGTGGACTCTCACCTAATGATATAAAAAAAAAAATAGGTGATAAAACAAAATACACGAGATGTGACTATACAGTAAAGGCCCGGATCACCTCACATGACTCATAAACTCATTCTGAGGGAAATTCCCCGTGTTTTGAGCAATGACATTAGGGAATAATTGTGTAGTCTCCTATGGTGGTGACTGTTCAAAGGACAGCGCTTGTTTGCTTGTGGAATTCCGCTGTGTTTAAGGAGTGTAATTATTTCACCGCCACTGCTTACATATTTCACAATCAAGATAATTCTGGAAAAACAGAATTATTGCTTCTTTGCTTTAAATATATATAGGCAGAGGATGAGCCAACTGCAAGATTTCTTACCATTTCAGGTCCACTCCCTCCACTGCACTTTTTCATCCCGTATTTAAACATTATCCCATTTTCAAGCAGGAAAGCAAATAAGTCTCTTGCAAGAATTCAAGGCCAAGCCCAGTGAAATGCTTCAGAGCTTTCTCTATCAGCCATCCCATCCCTCACTAAACCACTGAGGCCTTTCCTCCTTCCTCTGACCATTGGAGGCCTCTCTGAGGGAGCAATCCAGGCCTGACCCTGCAAGAGTTTCCTGGAACATACTGGCATCGACTGGAGAAGCCGCAGCCTCTGGCCAGGTCAAAGGCTCGGCCCTGCTTTCTTGTCAACACCTCAACCTGACAGCAGCCGCCTGCAGGCTGTAAGTGAGGTGGTCATCGGGCAAGCAGGCCGAGGCAGCCCGTTGCAATGCCTCAGCATCTTTCTCTCCCTCGGGGACCCGTGGCCAGAGCTCCTTTAGGAAGGCCCTGAGGCAGCCAGTGACTGCAAGAGTTAAGAGCCCTCACCTTCTCTTAAAGCAAGAGCCACACTCTGTCTAAGGGGGACTTGAATCCGTGGCTAAATGTGACGCTGCTCCAGGGCTCAGTGTGTAGATGAGAAAGACCAAAGACCTTAAAGCCCTTTTATACGCTTTTCATAGAACCGCAGCTGGAAGCCAGACCTGCTGACCCTATTAAGTCCCCATGATGTGCTCAACAGCTTTGAGACACGACGCCTGCCACGGCGGCTCCTTCTTTCACTACTATTTCTTTTCTGTTTGGGGACTGTTTAAGGCACCAAAATTTCACGGGGGAATAAGTAGGCGCTACTGTACTACCTATACAGGAAGTGGTAGAAAGTGAGCGCCATTTTACTGACAAGAGGCGAGTAGTTAAAAGTAAATACGGTCAAATGAAAACATTAAAGATTTCTGTATCCTGAGTGATGGGATTATGGGTGATTTTTTTCTTCTTTTTCTGCTTTTCCCCCAATTTTTCTAGCACAAACCTGTATTGCTATTATAATCCAAAAACATAAAATCAATTTTATTAGCTTTTTTTATTACAGTAAAATATACATAACATGAAATTCACCATTTTACCCATTTTTAAGTGTACACTTCAGTGGCATTAAGTACATTTATATTGTTCTGCAACACCACCATTACCCATGTCCAAATTTTTTCATCATCCCAAACAGAAACTCTGTACTCATTAAACCCTAACTCCCCCTTCTCCCCAACCCCCAGGAACCTCTAATCTACTTTCTGTCTCTATGAATTTGCCTATTGTAGGTACCTCATATAAGTAGAATCATACAATAATTGTCCTTTTGTGTCTGGCTGATTTCACTTAGCATGATATTTTCAAGGTTCATCCATGTGGCAGCTCATGTCAGAATTTCATTCCTTTTAAAGGCTGAATATGATTCCACTGTACATATGTACTATGTTTTGTTTATCTGTTGATGGACATTTGGGTTGTTTCCACCTTTTGACTACTGTGAATAATATGATACAAACACTGATAGGATGTGTTGATAGGAACACTGTGTACAAGTATCTGTATGAGCCCCTGCTTTCAGTCCTTTTGGGTTTATAACCTAGAAGTGGGATTGCTGGATCGTATGGTGATTCTGTATTTAGCTTTCTGAGGAACTGCCAAGCAGTTTTCCACAGTGGCTGCACCATTTTGCATTCCCACCAGTATTGCACAAGGGTTCCAATTTCTCCTCATCTTCTGCAACATTTGTTATTTTCCACTTTTTTGATAACAGCCATCCTGATAGGTGTGAAGAGGTATCTCATTGTGGTTTTGATTTGCATTTCCCTAAAGATTAGTGATGTTGAGCATCTTTTCATGTGCTTATTGGCCATTTGTTTATCTTCTTTGGAGAAATGTCTACTCAAGTTCTTGGCCCATTTTTAAATCGAGTTGTTTGTTTTTTCGTTGTTGAGTCATAGCAGTTCTCCATATATTCTGGATAGTAATCCTTTTTCAGGTATACACTATGCAAATATCTTCCCCCATTCTGTGGGTTGCCTTTTCATTCTCTTGATAGTGTCCTCTGATGCACAAAAGTTCTTAACTTTATTTTTTAAAGAAAGTACAGGTAAAATGTTTAGGGGATAGGCAGACAGCCTAAAGTATAGATGGGGGGCTTCCCTGGTGGCACAGTGGTTAAGAATCCGCCTGCCAATGCAGGGGACACGGGTTCGAGCCCTGGTCCGGGAAGATCCCACATGCCACAGAGCAACTAAGCCCGGGCGCCACAACTACTGATCCTGTGCTCTAGGGCCCGCGAGCCACAGCTACTGAGCCCACGCGCCACAACTACTGAAGCCTGTGCGCCTAGAGCCCGTGTTTCGCAACAAGAGAAGCCACCGCAATGCGAAGCCGGTTGACACAACTAGAGAAAGTCCGCGCGCAGCAACTAAGACCCAACGCAGCCAAAAATAAATAAATTAAATAAATAAATTTTTTTTTTTAATTTAAAAATTAAAAAATTAAAAAAATAAAGTATAGACGGGGACGGGAATCCTCATACCTCTATGTAGACTTCCTTTTCAAGGGAAAAGGAACAAGAATTGAGGTCTTCTCTATGAGGTAACAACTCATAACTCCTCCCCCAACTTGGCTCCTTCCTAGGCAGCTAGTGCTGTAGGACACTTGTATGCTAGCGAGAGTCCCAGAAAGGGAACTCATGCTGGGTGTGGTAGGTGAGCTCAATGGGGATGGTCAGGATGGTGGGTGGGGACATGGGATCCTGTAAGACTTTTAAGGTTCCCCAGTTCCACCAGGCAGACGTTTCACCCTAACCCCTTCTCTGGCTGGTTCTTGACTATACACACTCAAACTTCCAAACTTCTCACATGCAAGATCAACACGCAGATTTGTTACTGCTGAATGGAATGGACTGTTTAAGTCGTTACTGTGGAAAGTGACACCCAAGTTCAGTTCCCTCTTGAAGACTCAAACTCTCAGGAAGTGACTCCCTCTGTTTGTAAATTTCAGGCATTGCCTTTTGTATGCCTCTGCCCTTCATTTCTTTTCTCCTCCCTCCTCCCTCTCTGCCTCCCTACTCCTATCGGCAAAATGGGGCTTTCTAAACAACTCTTTGTCACGTGGGAATTTATTTTCCAAGTATTTCTGAAGTCTAATCAGTTTCTACAGGCAATCAGAAGAAGCACCACATAGGAATTTTCTTCTAGGGACGACCATGGCACCACACTCAAATCCCCTGGAATGTGAATAAATTCAGTCTAAATTTCAGGACTATTGTGAGGCTAAACTGTTGAATATCTCTAAGACTAAAGGTTAGAAACCCACCGCAGGTCCTGTAAATTGATATTTCCTGCTCTACGAAGTAAGCATTTGTTATCAAAGGTATTTTCATTATAGATCACTGATCCACCAAACCATTTTTTCATAAGGAGACTATCTGAAACTTTTCCCTTAACTAGGAAGCATATCTCATACCCCAGGGTGTGAACTGAGTACTGTACATGCATTCATTTAGCAAAGAATCAAATTAGAAGGATATCTGTAGGAAGGCCTCCACCTAGACATTGCAAAACAACTGTCTTAGAAATTTCACCTTTACTCTTAGGAAATTCTTTTTTGTACTTAAATCGTTAGGAAAAAAAAAAAAAACCCTCAACTCCTTTAGCCTATGCTCACATGCTCTACCTTCAAAGCCATCACATTATGGGATGGCTGGTGTGAGAGAAAATGTAAGAGGGGAGGAAGAAAAGTAGCTCTTCTCTACCATTCTAACATTTATTGAAAGCTTGCTAAGCACCAGGTGCTGTGCTAAATGCATTACGCGTGTTATTTCATTCTCGCAATTATCCTGTGAGGTAGAAAATACTATCATTGCTCACACTTTATCAATGGGAAAACTGAGACTAAGGGAGGTTGGGCAGGGATGGTAGGCAGAATTCTATGATGCCCCCTAAGAGGTCTGCCCCCAGTCTACTCACCCTGTATAATTCCCTCCCCTTGATTGTAAGCAGGACCTGTGAATATTATGAGATATCACTCCCCTGATCAGGTTAGTAATAAATTGACTCCAAGGTCATCAAAGGGGAGATTATCCTGGGTGGGCCTGGCCTAATCGGGTGAACCCTGAGAGAGGAACTGAGCCCTTCCTGGAGAGGGAGATTCACCCACTGGCCTTAAAGAAGGAGACAGAAGTGTTATGAGAGGTCCATGGGGCTAGACCTGAGGCTGTCCTCTAGGAACTGACAGCCACCCCCAGCTGCCAGCCAGCAAGAAAACGGGTCCAATCAGTCCTACAACCACAAGCAACTGATCTGTGCCAACTTGAAGGAGCTTGGAATAGGCCCCTGGGCTTCCAGATGAGACCACAGTCCTGCCAACACCTGTGAAACCCTGAGTAGAGACTCCAGCTGCGCCCTGCCCATACTTCTGACCCAGAGAAACTGAAATACGAAGTGTGTGTTATTTTAAGCTGCTGAGTTTGTGGTCATTTGCTATGCAGCAATAGAAAACTCATTCATTCAGGATTCAAAGCCAGGGCTGTTTAACTCTGGCATGAACGCTCGTAACCACTACAGTAGTTTCAGTGGCAGTTTCACAAATTCCTAACCATGTTTAATTCTTCAAAATGAGTAGAGACACCAATTTCTACTTAACGGTTATGGGTATGATCTTTTCCTCTTCTGATGCAGTTTGCAAGTTTTTAAAATGTTTTGATCACATTCTAGTATAGAAACACACATATTGATTTGAGATCTGGGGGAAGAATACACATTCAATAGAAAACTGCTCGAATGCAACATGGTAACAGGTAAGTTGTGAAAAAATAAGTAGGCTGGAAATCATAAGATTTTAGTTACCAATGGCACCTTGTTGAAGCAGGCTGGGCTTTTACAAGGGCTCCAGGCTGTGCTACTTATGAATACTTTCCTTCTGATCATTGCGTAATCTGCAAGATCTGTCATCCTGTGCCTCTGAAGAGATGACAACCCATTATCTCTTTTCAGACAGCCCAACTCAAAATCCACTGACTAGGAGAGGCCGGCGAATTCTCTGCTGGAGTGAGATCACGTTAAAGAGAAACTCACAAAAGCATACACTGGAGTTGCTTTTTGGAGGGCATCAGTCAACAACTCATGTTTCATGTTCTTTCACACACGAACACACCCAAACTACACATGGGGACAAAGCAGATGAATAATAATAGCTAACACTTACATAGCCGATGCCAAGCGTTTACCATGAATTGTGTCATTTAGGCCTCCGGCTCACCTCATGAAGTAGGTATTATTATCAACTGTCACTCCCATTTTATAGACCAAGAAACTGAGACTTATTTAGAAAGTTAAGTAACTTTCTCAACACTCTCCAACCAGAGTGGCATTTCAACTCAGACGCTGACACCAGAGCTCACATTCTCAGTCACGTTGCTGTATCACCCGTACTTCTACTGCTCTTCAACTAGATATTTCTTCCACCCTTCACAGGACCTAGCAACGAGCCTTCACATAGGAATGCTCCATAGATGTTTGCTGATAATGATAAAGAATGAGGCCAGCGCCGGAGGGTCTAGGTAAGGCTTCCAGACCATTCATCATTGAGAGAAGATGGGAGCCAGTCTCACAGTAAGTGAACAGGATCATACTACTTAGAACTCCAAATATATGTTGACTAACCCTCTACAGGAAGATTTGATTCTGGCGCTAAGAGCATAAAAAGAAAAAAGAAAACTAACGCAGTTTCCCAGAGTTTAGTTCTCCCTTTTGGAAAAGTTTCTGTGACACATCTGGAAGTGATTTTCTAACACACTAGTTCCAATGAGTCATCTACAATATTAAGCAATGATTCCATAGGGTGAACCCTGATCATATTTTTCCATTAAGCAGCATCCACTGGGGTCAGTGAAAGGCAATGGCTGACCCACACTTGGACAATCTCACCCTCCACAGCCCCATTTTACATTGTCAAGAACATGGGTTTTAAGAGGTACGGGAATGCAATCTATCTCCCAGCACTAACACAAGACTTGTTCTAATACACTTAGTTTCCTTTCACTGGTCACGTGCAGAAGAAGGATCCAAAGGCTGCTTGAGGGGGAAGTAACCCTAAGTAAAGCTGGCAGAAGGAACGTTATGGAGCCATGTATAAACATGGGGCAGTCAGAAATGCAGGGGGTCAAGGTGGGCTCCCTGGGCAAAAGAATAAGACAACCCATGGTATATCGAATTCAACCAGAGCGCAAGACTCTTAATGCCGCCAGCAAGAATTTCCCAAGGAATATGCTAGAAAGGACTCTCAATCCACCCCTTGCCCTTTCAGCCACATCCTAATATAGTGGCTCCAACCATCAACTTTTAACCCATATCATATTGGTTTCCTAACATTTAAAACCTCTAGTATCGATGTTTAGAAGTATAACTTAAGTCCATTTCCCAGTGTCTTCTGACACTTGGATTTCTTTCAGGTTACAATGAAGGAATGAGTCGTTCTTTCAGAGACTAAGGAGCCACTTACAAAGGGTATTTTAAATCTTTCAGGTGACACGGGTATTATTTAGTTCTCAGAAACAATAAGTGACTAAATGGTTTCCTCAGGGCTGAAGGAGTTAATGCAACTTCCCAGAGCAATTCTTCTCTCCGGGGCACCAAAACAATCTGATTTTAAATGGCAGAAGAATTGTATAAGCTTAAAGCATTAAATCCTACCTTACAAAAGACATAAATTAGCGGGTGGCCATTTGCATTACAAAAGGATTCTTTGATTTGCCAAAGGGTTCCAATCAAATATTTATTCAAAAATCAGATTCCCCTAATGTATGCTGAATGATTGGATTTGCACATGGGCGTCATTGAGCAAACACAGCTGTACCAAAGGCTGAATTTAATTACAGGTACCTCTTCACCATGACTTCAGTGATTCTTATACCCATTTCATTGCCTCCAAGGTCGTACAGTGAGGAGTTGACCTTACAATTTCTGACTCACAATTCCCCCACTCTAACAATAAAATCGCTTTGCTTTTTACCTAGCACTCTTCACCCAAAGTCTTCAAAGTATTCAAACCACATTTGTTAGTCTTCATAATTATGCCAAACAAGTTGGCAAGAAAGCTGGGAATGCCACCTTCCAAACTACCAGGGATGGGGAAAAAAAATTAGCACCATTAACAGGCAAAAAAAGTAAAGGTCCACATAAGCACAAAAGAACTACGTTTAAGTTTATTTTTTTCCAAACATGAGCTATTTCATGCATAGTATTTTTTAAAAATAGACTGTAATTTTTCAATCAGTTTTAGGTTCACAGACAAATTGAAAGTACAGAGAGTTCAGTTCCCATGTACCCCTGCCCACGTGCACAGCACAGCCTCCCCCATATCAACATCCCCCATCACAGTGATACATTTGTTACAAGCGATGAACCATCACTGACCCTCTTAATCACCCGAAGTCCAGAGCTTACACCAGGGTTCACTCTTGGTGTTGTACCTTCTATGGATTTGGACAAATATATAATAACACGTATCTCCCATCAGAGTATCATACAGAATAGTTTCACTGCTTTAAAATTCCTCTGTGCTCGCCCTATTCATGCCTCCCTCTCTGCTGCTTTTTAAGTTACGAAGAGAAAATATTCAAAACTCAGTTTAAATACAACAGATCAATTTTCATATATCAGTTTTATATTATGATCAGAGTGGGTGCTGGAGAGAAAACAGAGGAAGAAATGTGGTGGGGAAAAGACAAAACAGAAGGACAAAGGCAACGAAAAAGAAATGAACTCAAGGATGTACATGCTGATAGGGAAGAAAAAGGGCACACAGTACAGAGAGGAAAAGAGACCCTGCTTACCAAGATCTGCAGCATAATCTAATTATCTGAAATGTCAGAGGCAAGACCTTCCATTTCATCCATAATTCCTAATTCATCCATAATTCTCCCATCCATTTGTTTTAAATCCACAAAAAATCTAAGATTATTTTTAAATAAAAGAACAAAGATACAGCAATTTTGAACTCAGGAAAATGGCAACCAGAAATCCTTGCAATATCAATGCATATCACCTATTAATTAGCCAAACTTGAAATTTAAGTCCCTCTTGTGATTGATCATATTAATGGCAGAAAAGGATGACTACAGTATCGACAACCTAAGACACAGGTCACATGCAAGAAAGATGAGACCAATTTTAATTTACATTTCAGAAAATTCAGGGTAGGCATTTCCACCTCTCAAAAACTGTGAAGATAATATGAAACATTACACAGATGTAGACATACAGGCACATATACTGTGTGTGTGTATATACATATACATAAACCCTTTGAAACTTCACTTTATAGAGAACCCATTATGATCAAAATTGGAGGAATACTTAAGCAGATAGGAATGAAAAGCAAATGGGAATTGAAGTCTCTAATTTCTAGGCCATCCTAATTTTATTGATTCAAGACACAGAGAATGTGAGACGTGCAAAGCAACGGGCAAGGAGCTGAAGGATTATAGGAGAAATTATTTTAATAATAACAGCACCAGGCTAATTACTATATAGATACTATATGCCACATACATATGCATTTATATATATCAGAGAAATATAGCAAGCCTGAAAAGTAAGTGTGGAGCTTTTCCTGAATTCTACTTTTTCTGATTACAGAAATAATACATTTTAAAAACAGAAAATGTAAAGCAAGAATAAAATTTACTCATAATCCCACCACCCAGAGATATGCACTGTTAATATTCTATATACTCACATATATTATAAACACAGGCATTCCCTTTGAGAATGTTTTCTTTGAATATAACAGTAATACTAACAGCTAACATTTATTCAGCACTTCCTATGTTCCAGGCATTATTCTAAGTGTATTACTGTATTATTTTACTCAATCCTTATATCAACCTTGTGAAGTCGGTACTATCTATCATCATCTCCATTTTACAGCTGGGAAAACTGAGGCAGAGAGTGGTTAAGTAACTAAAGTCACATATATCACATAAGCATTATTTTACAAAAATACGATCATACTTTGCATGGTGTTTCATAACCTAAACTTTTTCCCATGTCAATAATTAATACAGATGTCATTTTAATGACTGCATGGTTTTCTGGTGTATGGATGTACATTTTACTTTTGAACATTCAGGTTGTTTAAGCTTGGGGAGGGGGGCGGTTGCTGTTTTGCCATTATAAACAACTTGGCAAGGCCCACTGAGGTTGATATTAGCTCCATTTTACAAATGAGCACAAGGAGGTTCCACAAAGTTAAACAGCCTGTCCAAGGTAACAGAGAGGGTCAGTGGAATCACTGGGCCTTTCTGGCACTCTGGTGCCTATGCATTAGCTCCTTCTACTCTCCTGCCCACTCCTTAAGGCATTTACATGCTAATGGACGAGAGAAGTTGTCAGCCATAGTTATGAGGCAGAATGAAATCAATCCTCTGTAAAACTGGAGAACTGGAATGGTAGGCTGAAAAATGCCCCCCCCCTCGCCAAGATATGTCCCCATCCTAATCCCTGGAACCTGCAAATGATACCTTATGGCAAAAGGGTCTTTAACATGTGATCGAGTTCATAAGGGTCTCAAGATGAAGAGATCATCCTGGATTATCGAGGTGGGCCCTAAACGCCATCACATATGTCCTTATAAGAAAAAGGCAGAGGGAGATTTGACACGACCAAATAGCGGGCCATGCGACTCACAGAGGCAGAGACTAGAGTGATGCAGCCACAAGCCAGGGAATGCTGGCAGTGACCAGAGCTGGGAGAGGCAAGGTACGGAACTTGTCCTAAATTCTCCAGAGGGAATGTGGCCCACTGATACTGATTTTGGACTTCCGGCCTCCAGAACTATAAGAGAATCAATTCGTGGTTTTTAAGCCACCGAGTTGGTGGTCATTTTTTACGACAGTCACAGGAAAGCAATACAAGTAGCAGGAGGCTATGGGCCTATAGAAGGAGCAACTTGCTCCAAATGTGGGGGGGTGAGGGATGGCCATTTGATCTAAGCCCTGCAGGACAGATAGGGTTCCCTTTAGCAGGGAAGGGGCTGGAAGGGCATTCTAGGAAGAGGAGTCAGCATGTGCGAAGGCATGGAGATGAGAAAGTTTAGAGTGTGTTTGGGGAGCAGTAATGGTCCAGCACAGCTAGAGCTCAGGTGACAGGAAGGAATGTGGTGGGAGAAGAGAATTCAAAAATGGGACGGGGGCTTCCCTGGTGGCGCAGTGGTTGAGAATCTGCCTGCTAATGCAGGGGACACGGGTTCGAGCCCTGGTCTGGGAAGATCCCACATGCCGTGGAGCAACTGGGCCCGTGAGCCACAACTACTGAGCCTGCGCGTCTGGAGCCTGTGCTCCGCAACAAGAGAGGCCGCAACAGTGAGAGGCCCGCGCACCGCGATAAAGAGTGGCCCCCGCTTGCCGCAACTAGGGAAAGCCCTCGCACAGAAACGAAGACCCAACACAGCCAAAAATAAATGAATAAATAAATAAATAAAAATTTTTAAAAAAAATGGGACGGGCCTTCCTGGTGGACAGGAAGGAACAGGAAGGCCTGCTAGGAAATCTGGGCGCTCATTTCCAGTAACGTGGAGCCAGGGCAGATAGAGTTGGTATTTTTATGGGTTTGGGGATTTTGTGATTTTCCCTCATCCTTTCCTGAGAGGCAGCAGAATGGTGGGTCAGTTTCTAGCTATTTCAAGACAATAACTGCTTTGCTTACTGTCAAGATGGTCCACTCTGATACGTCATACCCCTAGGGACATGTGGACGAGATCGTGCCTAAATGATTTCTCCAGGGTGGGGCAAGAACCGTGACAGTGAGGTAGACCTATTCCATCCCACCTGCTGTCAACTGGGAGGACACTCGTGCCCCCCAGGAGACACTCTGAAATGTCCCTGGTTGCTCTGAAACGTGCACGGCCTCTGCCAACTCATCACCCCAAGAAAGCAAAATCCTCCATTAAATTGAGCCGCAGGAACTTTGCTTGTCTCTCATGAGGAAGGTTTCACTTTTGAAAGGTCTACTAAGCCAAAGGCCACTCTTTCCCAATAAAACCCAGCAAACACACACACACACACACACACACAAAGTGATGTATACTGGGCTCTGGAGTGGTAATTATATCATTTCTTAAACTCTTCATTCTTATTCCATACTTCCGCAGACAGAATCTCCGCTTCTTTTAGTTGGAACTAAATACAAAGCCAGGACATCTTAGCCAGGACAACCTTGCCAGATGTGTAGCTCCACAACATTCCCTTAGCATCCAGGCCATTGGATTTCCAGAAAAGGCACCCAGCCATCACTAGCTCAGGCCTTTGGAATTTTCCATCCTTGTCTAAAGAAAAGGTTAAAAACAATAAACACAGTGCCGGCCCTGTCCCCCAGAGAACACTTTATGACCAAACACGGAGGAGAGAGGGAAGGAAGAGGTGAGAAAAAGATGAGACGGGGTGAGTGAGAGAGTGCCCACCGTGGAAGGAAGTTTCCAGAGCACAGGGCTGGTGACACTGGAGCCAAATATGCAGAAGCTTTTCCTGGAAGGTCACAGCGCAGAGAGGTGAGGGCCGCCAGGAGCAGCACTTGAGGCAGATCAGAATGAGGGGAGAACAGTCAGCGGTCAGTGGAAGGCGGAAAGAGAAAGAAAGAAATCTGGCAGGGCGAGCACGAAGTCAGCTAAAGGAATCCTGCGCCAGTGGGCGCCTCGCTCAGAGCAAGTCTCAAGGCCTCGGAGACCTGCCTCCACGGCCCCCATTCCTGTCTAGCAGGGTTTGCTGCCTTGAGAAATACGGATCTGGAATAGGTGTGAACTGTTGCCCTTCTTCTACTGGAAGATGGAGGAAGTGAGGGCCAGCCAACCCTTGACTCCCAAAAGAAATCTGGCCTCTACAGGTTTCCGGTGGTCACAAGTCTTAAACCCCCAAGTCGGAGAATTGGGTTCCAACTAACACATACGGCGGAGAACTACGTAGAAGTGTCCTCCACATTCCTTAACTAATTAATTTGGGGTCTTGAATTATGCGAGTTGACAGGGTGCACTGCCACCATCCCACACAAAACTGTTCCATTTACCTAGCACAACTTCTACAGGGGTGGATTTCTTCCGGTCTGAATCTAAAACTATACTGCTACCCTCATTAAATATTGCTAATATTTTCATCTCTGGTCTCTTGGTCTATTATAATGAGGGGGGAAAAAATCCCTTCCTTCCATCTTCACTTATTTTTATCCTTTAGTTTCCTCAGATTAAGTCCTTGTCTTCACTTCCCCCACCCCACCCCCATCCTTGCCCTAAGTAAATCCAATGTATTAAAAAGAAATCAGTAGAAATAGATTCTCTGCTTCAATTCAAGCAACAGTTCTAAAAGCATTTCCCTTGGGATTTTAGCATGACCCGAAGGAAAGTATCTCTCTTTTCCTTCAGCTAAGGCAGCTTGCTATCTCCCATAGCTCAGCACGCCTCTCCCCTCCCCCCCACCTCTCTCTCTCTCTCTCTCTCTCTCTCTTCTAGCTCACTCTCAAAGACATTTGCTTTCTAGTTTCTTCTGGTATATACCACACTCCCAGATGTTCCAGAGTCCTGAGGCATCAACTCTGTCACGAAGGTCATTCATCCAATGCCTACTATCCCTAAGCCATGAAGTTCAGATGAGTGCCAGTGAAAAAGGAAAAACCTCAAACCAGAAAGGAGTAACTCAGTAAAATAATATGAAATAAACTGTAACAAAATAAGCCAGGTTGAAGGGCAACAGCCCGTAACATAAAGAAAATGAACATCAGTCTCTAAAGAAGATTTAAATAGGATTACAGTTAATACGTTTTCACATCCTAGAGATTAGTAGTATCTAAATACATTAGAAAAAATTTCAATATAATTCCACTGCAAACATCTGAATTTTTTAATTGAGTTGGCTTATAAGGAGAATTGGAACTATTTTCCTATTGAGGAGAAAAGAAAGGAAGACTGGAACAGGAGAAAGTGAAGATGGTTAATGTATATTTTGTCGGTACAGATTTTTAAACAAAATCTGGGGGTTTCCCAACCTTTTACAAAATGTTTTTCAGTACATTTCAGCCAGTTATCCAAGGGTCTGGAAAAAGATATGCCCGGCCTCGGAGAAATATAGCCATGGCCAATTAGAACTGATGTAAAAATAGAAAATGCAATCCACATCGATGATAGAGTGCTTCTTCAGGGCAGTAGGCTCTCTGCCATCAGCTTATCAGGTATATTGTCATGGCCAGCGTGAGGAGGGCTGGTGCAAATGTGATCAGCCAGCAAGCTTTTGCAGTGTGTGTCTCTAAGATGGCAGCGACTGGACTTGGTGAATGAGACAGGAAGTTTCAATTTCTCTCTCAATTGAAATCATCATGAAGACAGAAGGAATCAGAGAGATTTTCCAGTCCTTCTCTCTGCTTCTCGAATCACGTGTTTTAGAAACCCATTTCTGGGAAGGGGTCTGCCAATTACCTTGAAAATGCAGGAGGGCCATGCCCAGTCTAACTTGACCTTCAGGATGGGTGAAGTGTCTCTCACACAGGACACATGAGAGGTGTCTTGGGGCTTGTCAGCCAAAGTTATCCTCTCTGATGTGAAACCATCCTTTTCTCTTTTCAATACACACACCCACCCCCTTACCTCTTTACTCTTTAGCTGAGGGTGGAAAATTCCATAGGCCTAAACTGGCTAAGTGCCTGCCAAGTGTCTGGCCAGCTTGTATCTTGAAACACCTCAAGTCTGAAAGCAGTGCCCACTTACAAGAACTCCAGACTGAGGGACTTTTGTGTGGGAAAAAATTTTTTTAATCATGAAGAATTTAAGAAAACATCCAAATTGAAACTGCAGACTGCAAACCTATATTGCTTTCTTTCAGCCAAAATTCTCAAAAGGGTTTGTGCTTTCTCATTCTTATTCTGTGAAGACTTTTGCACCTGGCTCGCAGTTTGCCAGTCTATCAGACCCGTGTTCCTCCTCCACCACAAGGTCAGTATCCATGCTGGAAACCCATGTGACCCTAGAATTCCACCATTCCTCAACCTCCAGCAATGGTTTCCCAAAGCTGTCCACTTCTTAATCCCTGGAATTTGTGACTATGTTATATTACATAGCAAAGGGATTCTGCAGATGTAATCAAGTTAAGGATTTTGAGATGGGGAGATTATCCTAACTAATTATCCTGGTGGGACCAAGGTAATCAATCATAAGAGTCCTTCTAAGTGAGGGAGGGAGGAAGGAAGGAAGAAGAGTCAGAATCAGAGAAGGAGATGTGATGACAGAAGCAGTGTCAGTATGATATGATGTGAGAAAGACTTGACCAGACATTGCTGGCTTGAAGATGGAGGAAGGGGCCACAAGCCAAGGAATGCAGGCAGCCTCTAGAAGCTGTAAAACGCACGGTAACAGATTCTCCCCTAGAGCTTCTGGGAGGGAGTGAGGACTTACAGACAGCTTGGCGTTAGCCCACTTAAAACCGTTTCAGACTTCCAACCTCCAGAACTGTGAGTTTAGTAAATCTGTGTTGTTTTGAGACACTGAGTTTGCGGCAATGTGTTATAGTGGCCATGGGAAACTAACAGGCCATGCATCTAGTGCAACTCTCAGCAGGGTCACTGCTGGAACTCCTCATCTCAAGTACTCTGCCTTTTCTGAGTTCTCTAAGCAGACACCCAGCGTGCTAAGCTCAAGCTGTTGTGCGGTCATGGTGAGTGTAGGACAGGCCTCCTCAGGACCAGCAACAAGATGAGAGCTCTCCTAGAGGAGCTGGGCAATTGGCCGGCAAACCAAGACAGAGGGTTAGATATGGGGTAGGGGGTCAAGACAAGGATACAGTGACTGGGACAGTGACACAAGAGGACAAGGAAGAAGATAAAACCCAGTGACCGGAAATGGATTTTACAGATCGGGCAGAACCAGTAGCCTAGGGGACTTAAGGCCCAGATCCGGAGCTCTGAATACGAGTCTTCTGATGTCCCCTGCTTAGGCCCTGACGAGTCTCCGGGCCTGGGGCGGTGCCGGGCTGGCAGTGGACATCCGAGTCCACACAGAGGAAGCAGGGGGAGGGAGCTGGGCCTCTATCGCAGAACTGAGGCGACAAAGCCCTACGGAATTCTCCCCCGGCTCTCCCGGGGTGGGGGGGCTCTCCTGGTGAGAATTCTGCCAGACCCGGTTTCACTTTGTTTGGAAGGCGAAGACAGAGGCAGAGCTCCTCTGTAAGCAGTCACGCAGGTCACTAGCAGTGGAGGAGCGATTCTCCCTTGGGGTCAGGTTAGCAGGGAGAAACTTCTTTGCTCCACAAGCAATAGAGCATGATCTAAACACTCCTCTGGCCAGAAGGAGAGCTGCGGGCGCCTATGAGCTTTCAAATAACCATTTTGTTCAATTTTCGCAACAGTTGATTGAGAGCCCTCCTGGATTTAAGTGCTTTCCTGGTGGTAAGTTAGGCAACTTAGAAGGTGGTATTCCCTCCTTCTGGTCTCTAGGAAACCATTTAATGGACTGAAGCCTTCGGAACTTGTTAACCTATGAAAATAAACTGGTTTTGCCAACCACACTGTTCCACTCACGCCATGAACATTGACAACAGGTCCTGTAAGACATAAAGCTGGCAGTTTCTCAAGTGGGAAAACTACACGCTAATATAAAAGGCATGGAGAGAAATATATATGTTGTTATTTTTGGACGGCACTAACCTGCTTGAAAAAAATCATAAAAACAGTTCCCTGAAAATGATCCCAGGTACCTCGGCAGAGCCAGTGTTCCGGAGATTTTTTCCCCCATATAGCTAGTCAAATAGCAAAGAAAGGAAGAACGGCCAATTGCAAAAAGTTCTCAAAATCCTTAGGCTGACTTTGGCAAGGAAAAATCTATACTGATCTTGCCCACATTTCTCAGTAACAACCCCACCCCTCTTTTTTTTTTTTTTCTGTCCTCACCTCCTACTTTCCCACTACAGAGACCTAAGCTTGTTCAGAAATAAACACTGTTTCCCAATAGGAGGAGATCATCACCAAAACCACACAAAGAGAGCTTCCTCCACCCGTTCTATTGTGGAATCTGGCCCAGGAGCTAGTGCTTCTTTACCTGATTATGCCAAAGAAATTGAGACACCCGGAGTTCATTACCTGTTCTGTCATTTAGCAAACTTGGGTGGCCTACAGCCTGCCTCACTTGAAACCATGCCTCTGTTTCCCCACTGATGGGAGACAGGTGATGACAATGTGGTACGCGTTTCACAGTGACCTGGAAGAACATGCGAGGTCAGAGGCATAACAGCATTTTTAACTCATCATAAGATCGGGGCTATAAAAATACAAGGTCTTGTCATTATCCAACCACCATTTCGTACAAAGGCATTCCCCAGCCTCCTGACACACTTTGCTGAAGCACTTCAAATAAAGATGTTCTGTCTCAGAGGCTTAGAAGAACATCTGACTTCTTAGTTAAATCTCACCCAGTCAAATCTTTTAGTCACTACGGAAAGCAACAGGAGGGGAAAGCTGAAGTATCAGAATACCTTCAAACATTTCTCTGCAGCTTGAAACATATACAGTCCAACATAAGCTGTCGAGAAAGGCCAAAATACAACTTCCTGTCAACGATAAACTCGATGAGCAATAAAAACAAGGTGGTAAAGAATGGCAGGAAATCATTAAGAGCAAATTTTGGCGTGACTGTGAGAGGCTGTGCGTAGATAGTAGGTCAACCTCATGTCCCTGGAACAGTTGGCATATTTTCCACGGTATTGACTATGCTGGAAACCTGCACGCACTATTCCTAATTGGACTCATCCTGCTACCACAAAACCGGGATAGCTGCATAGAAAAGTATATTAATTTCTTAGAAGACCTGTAAGCTTAAAATGTTCCCACTAAAATACATGTTTCCAAAATACCTCTTTAAAAAGGCACTTGAATGTCAACAGTCATTTGATTCTTTTTAAAGTAAGGATTAATGAGTAAAAGGCATGTCAATAAAGTTTTGAGAGGGAAAGGAAAGAGCGTTCAAGTTCTATTCTTCCATACAGAGCCCAATGCTCCTCTATCCATGCTTTTGGAGAAACCGCGCTGAACAGACTGTCATAAGTTCCCCAGACCAGAGGACCTCCCCCCGGGCACAGGCTGGGGCGTTCCTCCCCCCTAGACGACTAGTCTTCCCACTCACTCATCTGACTAGTCTGAAGGCAAGAACTGCCACAGACCCAGAGCCCTAGCTCACATCCACTGGGCTCTTCGATATGACCCAGTCCGCCTGGGAACGGCTGCTCCCCAGGACCTCATGGGCAGCCAGCTTATTCTGCCAAGAAGTACCCTTGGCTCAGCCATGTATGTGGCTCACCCTTTGGGGCATGATCTGGAGCAGGGAAATAAAAAAGCAAGGGTACCTGCTTCCCTTCTACCCGTCTACTTTTGTCGGTTGACGTGCCACACATACACAAAAGACTTCTGCACACCATCAAGCCCGGGAATAAGCATGAGAGCCAACAGTTGTCCAGTGCCCTCCACGTGCCAAGCCCCGGTCCCCAGGGCTTTGCATGCAACTCGTCGAAGCCTTTCCGCAAACCCACGAGAGGGTTATCGAGGCACAGAAGGTGAAATAACTGGCCCAAGGTCACCCAGTTAGTAAGCAGCCGAGCTGGACTTTGAACCCGGGCAGTGAGCTTCCAGAGCCCAGTGTGCTCTACTAAGCACGAGTCACAGGCAACGGAGCTGAATGAGACTGTCCCTTTGCCCCAGTTCCTGCTCTGGGAGCCTCCAGGGTGCGGCCCTGCAAGAATCGGAAAGGCATCTGGCTCTGGGTTGATATAAGCGACAGGTCAACGTTACCCATGAACCCCTCTGCACTCCTGACAAAAGCTAAAGGAAACTAAGATATCTAAATCCCAAACAGAGATGTATCATAAAATTACCATTAGGATTTACAGAAAAGGGGAAACAGCTCTCGCGCTTTCTCCCCGCCTGTGGTTTCTGGCCTTCCCTCTGTGTTTAAAAAAAAAAAAGGAAGAAAAAAGAAAACAAACAAAAAAACTAATAATTTTTCAACATGCCTACTGATCATTTTATGTCTCAGAAGAAAGCAAGACCAGGGAGGTGAATGACTCCTCTGAACGGAATTCCCGCAAACAAGCCTGGCGGGGCGGGGCGGCTCCCGGAGGTGGAGTTCTGGGGGTCTGGGAAAGTAGCAAGCCGGCAGCTCACAGAGGTCAGGTCAAGGAATGTCAAGGTGAGTTACACATGTACACTGTATGTGAATTTCTCAGAGTGTCAGGCACTGCCATTTACTTTCCCCATTCCCATCAAAAAAAACCAAAAAAGGCCTCTGTAGCCCAGTAAATGAGGGAAATGCCAAAGGCCTCATTTAACATTGTTGAACCCAGAAAGGACCAACGTCTTGAAAAACGTTAAGGATCACAAAAAAAGACCATGAGGGGGCGGGGGCCGGGCAGAAATGATGTAACTAACTGAAGATAGAAGCAGCACCAATCACTAGCCTCCTGCCGCTTCCATCTTCTCTATTTCACACTCATTTGCATACAACCCATCTCCCTCCCAGGCTTGTGAGTCCCTCAAGGGCAGGACACGCTAGCCAGCCTCTTCAGGCACCTGGGGAAGGAGGCTGGTCAGGCTGAACCCTGGGACGGGAAGCTGCCCAGGGGGTGACCTAACTTCCCATGAAGCCTGCCTGGGGAGGCCGCTCCTCCCCCTCACCCTGCCTCCCACTTCCCTAACGACCCCCAAAGGTGCAAACCTCTTCAATCAGCTAATCTCGCCTCGCCAGCCCGGCTGCTCAGCCCTGGCTCTTCCTCCCCTTCCTGATCCCATCTGGAACACTTTCTTCTCTGTCCTCAAGAACCCTAGTCTTTTGCCAAAACACGACACTAGAGGCTCAGCCTTTCCCCAGAATGTTCTCTCCACCACCTTAACTGTAACTCGGCTTTGCCCTGACGACCCTCTCTAGAAGAGGCAGCTCATTTGCTTCTCCCTTCCCCTCTCGTGGAACACACTGACCCTCCTGGTCACCTGGGCTGACAAACCTCAGTCATCTTGACTCCACCTCCCCCCCCTCCTCCCACTTCTTCCTTCCCCCCTCTACTCCCCCTTCAAGGATCACTAAATCCTGATGATTTTATCACTTCTCCTACTTCTTCTGCCTTATCTCCATTGTCACTGCCTCAGCTAAGCCATTGTTGTCCCTCTCCAGAACCATATAGCTATATTTTACCCAGTTACCTGGTCTCCAGGCACCCAACACCTGGTCCATCCTATATATTGTTTCCATGTATTTCCCGCTGTGAGAGGCACTGGGAATAGACAGGAACACACAGCCCCTGCCTTCTTGGCTCATATTCAGAATGGGTATGAAATATTGCCCCCTTCTTCACTGTAATCTGTGATAGACCCTTCTAGAATACTTTTTTTTTTTACTATATCTCTCCTTAACTTTTATGAATCACTTATACATCAGACGTTTTCCAAATATTACCTTCTTTGACCCCCACAAGAACTCCACAAGGTCAGTACAACTATTTATTATCCCCATTTCACAGATGAGGAAAACGAGATCTCGTTACTTGCTTCGGTTCACAATGCAAGCCGGTGACAGAGGGCAGAGTCAAGCCCAGGTCTGACTCTTGAGCCTGGGCTCTGGCTCCCACATTTTAAGGAGGACACTGAAACCTTGGAAAGGAGCCCAAACAAGATGATCGTGATGGTGAAGCATCTTGAAACCAAGTCACATGAGGAAGGAAGGAAGGAAAGAAATGAAGGCTCTTTGGCTTTGGGAAGAGTGCATTTTAAAATGCCATGGTGGCTGTCTCCAAATATTTGAAGGGTTGCCATGTGAAAGAGGAAGCAAACATATTCTGTGCGGCTCCAAATGGCAGAGCTAGGCCTAGCCTAGTGGTGCAACTTACAGAGAACAAATTTCAGCGCAAGAGCCGTTTCTAACCCAGCCCTCTAATGGGCGGAGAGCGTTTAAGGAGAAGCTAGGCATCGTTTGTCAGGGCTGGTACGGGGGACATTTCTGCCTTGAGTAGGCAAGTGGTCTAGATCTGCATTTCTGTGCACATCAAAGTCACCTTGGGTTGTTTTTAAAAATACAGATGCCTGGCCCCAGCCCAGACTTACCGAAACAGAATCTTAGGGGTAGAGACCGTTAGTGTGAGAATTACAAACCAGGAAATAAGTCTGTAAGAAGGTTCACTCAAATCCTCAAAAGAAGAAATACAAATGGCTAATCAACATATGCCAACCTGGTCAACTTCAAGACTAATCAAAGGAATGCAAATTAGAACGGTGATATGCCGTTTACTGCCTACCAGATTGCAAAGGTTAAAAAATATTAATTACAGGTGTTGGCATGGGAGGGGGCAAAAGGAACACTCACACTTTCTGGTGACGGAAGGGCAAATGTCAATAACTTTCTGCAGAGCAATTTAACAGCAGGTTTAAGAGGAATTGTTAATGCTAAAAATGTGTCTAATGTTTGAGCAAAGCAATTCCAATGCTAGAAATTTATCCTAGAGGGACAATCTAGCATGTTTGAAAATGCCTGCTCAAAGATGTTCATTCAAATTCATGTTTATACCAGAGCTGTCCTGAAGAACTTTCTGCAGTGATGGAAATGTTGTCTCTGGGCTGTCCTACGCGGGCCAGCCACTAGGCACACGTGGCTCTTGAGCACTTGAACTGTGGCAAGGGCAATTTAGGAGCTGCTTTTTAAATTTTTTAAATTAATTTTAATTTTTTAGTTAATTCAAACGTAAATGTAAATAGCCACAGGTGGCTAGTAGCTACTGTACTGGAGAGCTCATGTTTATAACTCCTCAAAATTAGAACTTCTCAAGACACCAAACAATAAAGGATGATTAACCTATGGTCCACCCACAGTGGAATTTTTGGCAGTCGTTAAACATGATTATGTAGATTTGTATCACTGGCGTGAAGAAATGTTCATAAGATATGGGTAAGTGAAGTAATTATTTACAAGTTTGTATGATAAATTTGTTTAACATGCTCGGCTTGGAAAAGAAATTCTATTCAGTACTATTTGGTGCTTCAAAGAGGGTTGGGCAAGGAGGCCTCTCCGGCTTCACAGCAACCTCTGCACTGGGCTGGCTGACAGATCCTTCCTTCTCCAAACCTGGAGGAGCCAACGGGAGCAGTAAGACTATTTCATGCTTACTCGCCCACACTCTGGGTCAGTGCATGCAGAGCCCAGCTAAGTCTCTGAACTGCAGACTCGCGGGCAAAGCCCGTTGCAACTGGCTTTATTCTACCGTGTAAGTTGTTTCGTCCTCAATTAAGTACTTTCCACAAATTCCCCTGGGAAGAGGGAGCAGGGGAGCTGATTCATTTTCAGGCCTTCCCTAAATGCGAACCTAAGGAACACTCCTTGCAAAGGTGGTAGTGGGGGGGGGAGGGGGGGTGTCAACAGCTGCAGACCCTGTTCGGCCATTCTCAGCTCTTGGAGAGCTTTTCTCCACTGGCTTTGTTACATGCCATCTGGCCAGGCGCCAGCCAGGGGACCATGCATGCATTGCCCTGCCTCAAGGGGCTACAACCCGTAATATCTAGCAACTCTTTCCTGATCCTTTGGCGCACAAGGAATTGAGGGTAAATTCAGCAGCAGCAAGCCAACAGTATTTAAACACCTACTAGGCGACCTTCCCAGGCTGATACAAGGACTCCTCCCAAGGGCAGCCAGAATACAACAGGTTTATCAAATGCCTTTGTTCCCCCAGAGGCACAAAGAGCTACATCCTGAATTATAACAAAAACAGCGTTGAAACTCTGCATTTTAAAATGTGTATATATGTAAACACTTCTCAGTTAATCACATACACTCTCAGGTTATAATATTCCTCCCCAAGTCTCTCTTGAGAAATCTCTGCCAGTGGTTAATTCTGTAATTATCCCTTTGCCTGGGTTAAAACTGTCTTTCATTAAAAAAAAAAAAAAAGAAAATGCAGCAACGAAACAGTCTCTCTTTCTCTGTCTGCTTCATCATATAGTTAATAGATTTGAGGAAGTACTGATAACTGAATGAAGGTTTGAATACACAACTACATGTTATATATAGCCCAGGCCTTCTGAATTTTTCAAACAGTGAACAAAACTGAATGATGTTAGCAACATGCCAAAAAGGGTATAATTGTTAAAAAAAAAAAAAAGAAACCACCTAAACAGGAAATTCTGTATATTTGTTCAGCTTGGTGGGTTTTCCAAGTTCTAGTGAAAGATACACCACAGGAAAGCTTGCTCTGCGGCAGGAATGACTCCATATTGAAATCTAATGAAAACGCGACTCCATATTGAAGCCCTAACTTGAATGTCGTGGGTTTACAGCAGCAAGTGTAAATCCTACCTCAGCTGTCTCTAATAAACATTTTGGGTCTTAAATCAGAAAAGAATCACACGTTACGATGGCAGCTGCAATGTGGTCCGCTCGCTCTCCAGCCACCCGTGGCTTTGCTAACTTTGGTTAACGAGCTCTTGGTGTCAGAAAAGCAGGGGCCAAGAAAGAGAGCCATTTAGGAGAGTACACTCCATTTAAGACTGTTTCCTTATCTCTTAGTTGACTGAACTGCTTCAAAATAGCATTCACTAAGGTGCTATGAATAAGATAAAACTGATTTATGTACATAATCTGGATGTCCTCTTGACAAACACATACACACAGACCCAACCCAGGTTGGAACTAACAGAAACAAATGAAGATAAAGTCATCCACACTCACTCATAATTTTAGGGCATCTAGGATTGTGCCTTGCACGTTGCAGGGGCGCAACAGATATAGATTTAGATTCCTAGAATCGGTTCTCCCCACCTCCCAAAATCTCAGTGTGGACCACATACCAGAGTAGTAAATAAATATCATTCCTGTGCCTTGCCTGGTAAAAAAATCTGTGGCCTTGGTCCCAAGTAAGCTAGGCTGGCGGTATCTCTCAGAAGAGTCTCCTCTCACTAACAGTTTTTTGTGCCAAAGAGTCAATGGTTAGGAAGGCACCCGTGTTACCCCAAATTCTTTTTCAAACCCAAAACCCTGGACAAGAATGCTACTGTCAACTTTACGCTGCTGAGGGTGGCAGGTCAAATGCTGGTCAAATCCCCGTGGAGGTTTGCTGAGTCCCATTTATTCTCTTGAGACCATCTGTCCACTTCACAGGCTCCCTTCACACGATGTGGTAGAGGGCCAGCCACCCCTGCTTAAGCGAGGTTTTCTTCCTGAATTTAGGAAAGCGTTTCCTGTGCTAGGGAGGCTGAATCACTTGTTAACAATCACCCGAGATGAGAGCCCTGGTATAAATTCCCTACCCACAGCTTGCTTTCCTCTCTTAACTGGCTGTGATGACAATCGAGGTTCCAATCTGACCCCAACAGGACCTCATTCTAAAATCAGTGAGACACACAATAAGCCAAGTCCATTAAAACAACATTAAAGGTCTGGGTTTTTAGCTCTGCTAAACAGCAGGATTAAACTTCCAAGGGTCCAGCTACGATAGAGAGATTTCTTTAAAGTCATTTGGCTTTGCACAGTTGTAGCTATTAGGGATCAGATCTTTATCTCAAAGGTACATATTTTACCTTTGATCCTCCTCCAGAACTCCCACTAATGTCAACTTTCTCCACTGTTGGGATCAGGCCCCTGGCCTCCCTTTAATGTTGGTTTTATCGCAGATTCTACAAGATCAACAGAAAAATTACAAGGAAAAGCTGTGAAGTTCCCTTCCGATGATAAGTTGTTTTAACAAAAAGAGCTCACTCTTAATGGTGAAATTTAAACACAGCAGACGACTCGCTGTAAGGTAGACAGCATGGAGAGAGCCAAAAACGAACAAACAAAAAAACCAAAGCAACAAAACAAATGCTAATTAACCAGTCTGATTGCTTATTTAGGTTTTGACTACTGGTCCAGGAAATTGGCAACGAGTGTCTTGAAAACAGGAGAAGGGGCAAGTGCCCGTGAGTACCCGTCCGCTGCGCTCCACAGTCAGACAATCCGAATGAGGCTGAGGGTGCGATGGAAAGGCTCCCAGGAGGTCAGCGCGCTTTCCAATGCCCATCCCCCAGCCGTGAGCGGTGGGGCTCTGAGCCCAGGTCCTCCATCCCTGGACTGGCGCACACCATCTTCCCCCAAACCCCCATGGCCCCATCTCCTTGCCTCTGGAGCGCTCTCGGGTCCCAGGGGACACGCTCGCCCTGCGGCTGCAGACCCCGCGCCCACACGCCCCGGAAACCCGTTGTCTCCAATCCCCTCCCTCCGCGGCAGCAGCGGCGGCGGCGGCAGCAGCAGCACCCCTTCTACACCCATCACCACCCTCTCCCCAGTAGCAGGAGGAAGTCGCTGTGCTTCCTCTGTTCTCACCGCCCGCCGGAGCTTGGGCGCCCGGGGCTTTTTGGGTGGGGTTCTTTTTTTGTGTACACGGTGTGTGTGTGTGCGCGCGCGAGTGTGTGTATATGCAAAACGGGCATCGCATCCTTCCGCCTAGGCTGCCTCAGGTGCGGGCAGCAGGGACTCTGGATCTCGTCGCGCCCGGGTCGCCGGCTCTTTGTGCCGGGTCTAGGGCAGTGCGGGGTCCGCTCTCGACCTCACACCCCCGGCCGGGGCCCAGGTTCTGAGCCCCCGACGGCCCGTCGGCGTCCAGCCCGTGCGGGGCAGCCGGGCAGCCGCGGCGCTGTCAGCGGGCGCCTGGGACTCGGACCCCGGCGAGCGGCGGCCAGGCGAAAACTTACTGAAACGGAGAAAGAGCGCGGAGCGCACCGGCCGGCCGCCGCCGACGCCGTTCCCGTCCCGACCCCGCGCGCGCGCGCGGGAAGCCGCCCGGTCGCTCTCGCCCGGAGCGCGTCCCCCGGGACGCCCCGTCCCCCGGCCACTTACCAGCACTACGGAGCCCCGTACGGCCTCCGACACGCTCTGCCGGAGCTCGGCCGCCGTGCCGGGCTTGCTGAGCCGCTTGGTGAATTTGCGCACTTCGGCCATGGCAGCGGCGGGCAGGTCTCGGCTGGCGTGTTCACTGCCCCGGGCCGGGGCGGCCGCGGCCGCTGCTGCTCCAAGTGTTTACACGCCGGCCGGCCACATCGCAGCTTGGCGGCGGCGCGTCTCCCGCTGCTCCTCCCTCCCGCCCGCCCTCCGCTGCCCCTCCCTCTTTCCCTCCTTCCCTTCCTCGCTCGCTCGCCGTCCGGCCCCACGGCGGCGGCCGCTCCTTCTCCTAGAGAGCCTGTGCTCCGTGCGCGAGCAGCCCGAGGAGGAGGGTGTGTCTGGCGAGGAAGGGTGTGTGGAGGGGGAGGGAGCACTGGAGGGGGGGCGAGGGTCACGAGGGAAGAGGGGGGAAGTGGCAACCGCTCGGGCTCCGCCCGCAGCTGATATTGCTGGTGCAGCCGCCTCCGGGAGGGGAGGTCTGGTTGCTTCATTTTCGTTTGTGTGTATTTGGGGGCGGGGAGGGGGGAACAACACGAAATGTCTCCAAGTGTGCGGCGCGCTCTACCCCAGCGCTCCTTTCCCGCCCCGGAGGCTGCAGTGCCCGCAGGAGGGCTGGGGAACTCTCGCGTCCCCCCACCCCGCAAGCCCCCAGGACCGGGGCGGCGAGGGGCTGGGCGACAACGTGGAGCAGCCGCCTATTGTGTGCTCCACCCGGGAGGGGTCGAGCCGATGTCGCTGTCGAAGGAGGGAGAGCGGGTTTTCTGGCCGGAGCGACTCGCCTGGGTCCTCTGCTGCCCACACCGTTTTCTTACCCATCGATCCTCCTCACGTGGGAGGGGTCGGGGGCAACCCCAGGAGGGAGCGGGCTTCTGGGACTGGAAACTTGCTGTGGGCGAACCCACTCCTCCACCCCCAGCAGGGCAGGGGAGAGCTGGGTGGTGGGGCCTGATCCTGTGGCAGGTTGTCTAGTTCGGCAGAGACTGGGCGGGGGCGGGGGGGGGGATGGGGTAGCGGGGGGGGGGGAGGGGTTGGGAAGGCTATTACCTGGAGTCTGGAGGATTTACCGGTCTTCTAGAAGCTTTTACACATCCTGCTATCGCCTCTCCATTTCCTACTCCTTTCCTTATCCTCTTCACCTTCCAAGAAATTGTTTCCCAAGAATCAAAGAACATCTTCTAACTAGATGTAAAATAAACGTGCTTAAGACAGAAATAAGGATGTGAATCTTGAAGTACTAGTGACCCTGTAAAACCTCCCCAAGTACAAAGTGAGAGGCTCTGCTAATCGCGGGAATTTTCTGTCCGGTTACTTAATGTGTTAAGAGTTTGAAAATGGCCAACAATTTCTGGAGAGCCATGCAGCCCTTCTAAGCGGGTTCCTACCACTGCCATGAGGGCACTTTGCCCACTTTTTACCATCTTCAAAGACCAAGCAGTCACACCTATATATAGGACTTTGTTATGAAAACAAGGTCATGGTTGATGGTTTCTGTGAATCCAGAAAAGGCCAAATCTCTTAGCAGCATGTCTATTTCAGCAGCCATCACATTAGTGCCAGTAAAGCACAGACAAAGGTTCCAGAGGGCTTGGGACCCGGAAGTCCTCTAATGGCAGAAGCCATGTATCACCAATCTTGGCTTTGCACAGAGCGTATGTATATAAAATTTGTTAATTGTTGAATGTAGGTGGATCAGCCCTAATTCACGCCTCGGTTCTGTGAGTGCCTGTGTGGCCCGCCCTGTTGGTTACCTCCAGAACAGCCATAACACCTTTTCCTTGCTAAGAGAGCCCAGATTTGCTTCTGGTATGGAGCAGAGCCAGGGGGCTTAGGGAAGACAGACCCAGCTCCAGGTGATGAATTATGACTGGTTAAAAAGAAAATCATGATAATCTCACTCTACTAGAGGAATGGTCTTAACTCCATTCAGTTTGGGCCCATGCAATAGAAAAGAGAAGTGTGGGAGGAGAGCTCCTGAGTTTTTCCACCTTTTAAAAAAGAGCTGTGCAGAGAGACCTCTGCTCCCCCTTCTTCCTGAGAGGGGTCTTTTCTGGTGACGCATCTGCCCTTGGCAGCCATTTTGCAACCACAAGGGAAGTCCAAGACCATCGCAGAAGGGCCAATCCAGAATTCAGACAGCATTGAACCGTTGAACCAACCCTACCTAGTACTGCCTACCTCTGAGAAAAGTAAATCCTTATGGTTTATGCAACTTTTAGTTGAATATTCTGTTTCTTTCGGCCAAAAGCATCTTTACTACTACATACTCTATTGTAGCCATTAAAAGTACACAGGGTTGAACAAGACAGGCAAGGTCCCTCTTCTGGTGGAGCTTACGTTCTAGTGCAAGCAAATGAACATGTTAATTTCAGAAAGCGAGACATACTATGTGGAGGATTAAGTTAAGGTGATAGGATAGAGAGTACTTGGAGTTGGAGACCTAATTTAGAATAGAAGGTCAAGGAAGTCTTCTTGGAGGAGGTGAAAATTGAGTGAGTCTTGAAGGAAAAGAAGCAGCCAGCAGAGATCAGGAGGTAGAGCACTCCAGGTAGAAGGAATGACAGGTACAAAGGCGTGGAGATGGGGGCAGACTTAGTGTGTTCAAAGCCAGAAAAAAAAAAAAAAGGCCAGCATGGTTCGAGCATAGAAGGAAGAGAAGTAGTAGGAGATGGAATCGGAGAAGGCAATTTCTACAGAGCCTTGTGAGCCATCGGAAGCACATGTCACACGGATGGTATGCAAACACCATCTGGTCATTAGTAGGCTCCATGCTTATTCTTGAGACTGTAGGTTTCACTTTTTTTGCTTTAAGGCTTCTGTTTAATTACATAAACATTGAGCGTTGTGCTATGCACTGAGGGACGATGCAGGATGAATTAAATACACTGTCCATTCCCTTCAGGAAAAAAAAAAGAGTCCTGTAGAGAATGTATTTATGATACAAGGAAGTATGTGATAAAGACCATACTTGAGGTAAAGCGGGAGATTGCAAAATCACATCTGATTAGGGCCTACTGAAGGCTTCCTATAGGAGGGGGCGTTTGAGTTGGACCTTGAAGCTGAGTAGGATTTGGACATGACTACACTCACATAGTAAAGGGAAATTGTAGAGGCAATCCTACAGCTTCCAACAGAGCATTTTATTGGGTGATTTCTTTTCCACATTTGTTAAATATCTTTGATTTCATCACAAATTTACCTATCCTAATGTTAAATTTAATTTAATTTAATGTTAACCCTACCCTAATTGAACTTGAGATTCAGTATTAGAAATGCCATAGAGCTCTTTGACCTAGAAATTCCACTTCTATGAATCAATGCCAAATAATAACTCTCACATGTGAACTGAGATGCCTGCATAAAGATACTCATTGTATCAATGTTAATAATAGCAAACTATTAGAAACAACCTAAATACCATCCATAAGGGACTACTTTATCCTCAATTTCTAGATCAGTGCCTGGCACATAGTAGGTGCTCAAAAAATATTTGTGAGTGAATGAATGAATGCATGGACATAACATGATTCATTCATACTAAGGAATTCTCTACAGCTATTAAGAAAGAATGAGATATATATGGATGTACTTACATGGAAAAACTCCAAAAAATATTGATAAAAAGCAAGTTGCAGAACAATTCTACTTGTGGAAAAAAATAATATTTGTGTGTGTGTATCTATATCCCTACACATGAGCTAACCAGGGGGAGGGGGCTTATGGGTGGGACATGGGAGTGGAGAGCAAGAGGACTTTCACATTTCATCATCTAAATGCTGCAGACTCTCAAATTTATATTTCCAGCTTCAACCCCCAGACTTGTATATCCAATTCATCATCCCTATATGGATGTCTAATAAATACCTCAAATTAAGCATGCCCAAAACCCAACTCCTATTCTTTCTCCGCAAATCTACTCCTTCTATAATTTCCTCTATCTCAATATATGATAGTTCTTTTCTAGTTGCTCAGGCCAAAAACCTTAGAGTCATCTCTTATTTCTTACACGCCCCGCATCTAATCTAACAGCGAATCCTGTTGACTCTGCCTTCCAAATACATTCAAGAGGGAATTCCCTGGCAGTCGAGTGGTTAGGGCTCTGCGCTTCCACTGCAGGGGGCACAGGTTTGATCCCTGGTCGGGGAACTGAAATCCTGCATGCCCCTCAGCATGGCCAAAAAAAAAAAACCAAAACTTTCAAGGTCCAAAGACTTCTCCCATCTCTACCAATACCACCCTAGTCCCAGCCACCAGCATCTCTTGCCTGGATTATTTCAGTGGCCTCTCAACTGACACCCCACCCCCGCCCCCGCTTTCCCCCTTGCCCTGCTACAGTCTATTTGTAACATACCAGCCAGTGATTCTAATCAGTCCCCCCACCCAGTTTGTGCTTAGAGTGACCTACAAGATCCAATGTATTAGTTATCTCTTGCCATGTAACAAATTACTCCCAAATGTGGCCCCTAAAGAGAACACACACTTGTTATCTCACATTTTCTGTGGATCAGAAATCTGAGCATGGCTTAGCTGGGTCCCCCAGATCAGGATCTCTCACTAGGCTGTGATCAGGCCATTGGTTGAGGCCTCACTCATCTCAAGGTTCAAGTGGGTCAGGATCTCTTGCTAAGCTCAATCAGTGGTTACTGGCAGGATCTGGATCCTCACAAGTTGCTTGACTGAAGGCCTCAGTTCCTTGCTGGCAGTTGGCCACAGGCTGCCTTCAGCTCCTTGCCACATGGGCTTGTCCATAGGGCGTTTATGACATGGCAGCTGGCTTCATCAAAGTGAGTCAATGAGAGAACAAGAGACTACCAGCAAGTAGAAGCCACAGCGTTTAAGAACCTAATCTTGGAAGTGACACCCCTTCAGTTTTGCTGGCTTCTATTCATTAGATCCAGCCCGCAATCAAGGGAAAGGGTTACACAAGGGCGTTAGCACCAGGAGGTGGGGACCATTGGGGGCCATGTCAGAAGCTGCCTGTCACAGTCTAGACCACCTGTCCTACTACATCTCCTTTCCCATAACCCTCTGATCTCATCTCCTGCTAATCCTCCCCCTTGTACTCTATGCTGGAGCCAGGCCTCCTTATGATTTCTTGAAATGGCAGGCATTGCCCAGCATCAGAGCCTCTTCACTTACTATTCCCTCTACCTGGAAGGCTCCTCCCCACATAGCTTCATCGCTTTACTCCCTCACTCCTTTGGATCGTGCCCAACGTCAGCTGCTCAATTAGGCCTCCCTTGACCTCCCTGTTTAAAATGGTAACCCTCCCTCCTATCTAACTTACCCTTCTTTATTTTTCTCCGAAACACTATCACCATTTGATGTGCTATATATGTGTTTACGTAGTTATTTTGTTTGTCGTCTGTCTTCTACACTAAAATTTAAGTTCCATGAGGGCAGGACATTTTGTCTGCTTTGTTCACAGTTCTAGCTTCAATGCTTAGGGCAGCGCTGTCCAATAGAAATACAGTACAAGCCACATATGTAATTTTAAATTTACTAGCAGCCACATTAAAATTCAGTAAAAAGAAGGTGGTGAAATTAATTTTAATAGTGTATTTTCTTTGACCCAATATATCCAAAATGCTATCATTTCAACATGAAATCAATATACAGGCAGACCTGATTTTATTGTGCTTTGCATATACTGCATGTTTTATCAATTGAAGTTTTGTTTGCTTCAAACGAATCTACTGGCACAATTTTTCCAACAACATTTGCTCACTTTGTGTCTCTGTGTCACGTTTTGTAATTCTCGCAATATTTCAAACTTTTTCTATTTGTTATTATGATCTATGATCAGTGATCTTTGATGTTACTATTGCAAGAAGATTACAACTCGCTGAAGGCTCAGATGATGGTCAGCATCTTTTGACAATAAAGTACTTTTTAATTAAGGTATGTACATTTTTAAAAAATATTTATTTATTTATTTATTTATTTATTTATTTAGCTGCGCCGGGTCTTAGTTGCAGCACGCGGGATCTTCGTTGACGCATTCAGGATCTTCGTTGCAGCATTAGATGTAATGTTATTGCACACTTAATAGACTGCAGTATAGTATAAACATGACTTTTATATGCATTGGAAAACCAAAAAATTCGTGCGAGTCGCTTTATTGCAATATTTGCTTTATTGCAGTGGTCTGGAACCAAACCCACAATATCTCTGAGGTATGCCTGTAAAAATTATTGATGAGATTCTTTTTTACTTTTTTTTTTTCATAGTAAGTCTTCAAAATCCAGGCTTTACCCTTAGATTGTTCAGATGCTAAAGTTTCATCAGAAATCCATGATCGGTATTTAGATTTAGTATTAGTTGAAAGAGTAGATTCACACATCCAACTTGTTTAAAAGTTTTCCAATAACTGTATCGCATATCAGTTTTTATATTTCAGTATGCATTAATTAAAATTAAATAAAATTACAAATTCAGTTCTTCAGTCACACAATCCCCATTTCGCATGCTCAATAGCCACGTGTGGCTAGTGGCTACTAAGTTGGACAAGGCAGGCCTAGAACAGTGCCCAGCACATCAGGGTCACTCAATAATTAATTAAAATATCCAAATTTATTGTGTAAGGCTTTTCCAAAGAGAAGATATTTATGGTTAGTTGAAGAAGACAAATAAAGCAAAACGAAAGCAATCATGATGCCATGCCCACTTCTCTGGGTCGCTGAGGCCTTTGTAACAAGCAAACTGTAATCGCAGAGAGCTGTAGAGACTCCAAAGCACGTTTATATCCATTAGCTCTTGCAATCCTCAACACAATCTTGAGAGGTAGGTAGAGCCAAGACTATTTTTCCCATTTTACAGATGAAGAAACTGAGAAAGCCAAGTCACATGTTATTTGGCAGAGCCAGAAACAGAACCCAGGTCTTCTAGTTCTCTTTCCAATACACCATATAGTGTCAAGTAACCTGAATGGCCCTGAGAGGAACTCCGTCTTACTTTATCTCATTATGGATCCATCATCCATGAATTTATAGTGATGGTGTCCGATTAGAAACAATAATATATGCACTATATGAGTATCTGAAAAAGTTGAGCCCTATTACAGTATGACATATTTTAAATTATATAAACCTTACTGTGTGTACATTAACAGCCTATTGCACCACTTGGAATAATGGGAGGTTTCTTATTCCCCAGACAAAGCCACAAACCTCACCCTCTTTTGTTACTTTTTCCGAATCCACCTCCTTCACAGAGTGTAATAAAAATCCTCTACCCATAAATTGTTTGTGGATTTAAGGATAACCCTTTCCCCTACCAGAGGCTAATGATATGTCTCTGAAAATGCAAATGTAGGGGTCTTGAGTATTTCGAATGTTGTAGAAAGTACTAGGTGTTACTTTGTACTGTAAATGCATGTTCCTAAATGGGAAACTCATAAGGAGACCGAATGGTCCAGGCTGGGGAAGGAAGATGAGAACTTGGCCCTGGGCAAGTTGAGTGGAAGCCATCTCTGGAGCAGAGTTGAAAAGAGCAAAGGACGACTTTCAGCAGCCTTTAGGGGCAGATAGGTCGTATCCAGAAAATTGCGGGGAGTAGAATCAGAGCAGAAACACGGACAGGGAGGGCAGACACTTAGAGCTGCAGCAGACTTTAGAAATCAACTAGTGACTAGATTCTGGTTCAAACTGCTTCATTGTATAGGAGGCAAGATGGGGTTTAGCTCAGACACAGGAAAAGGAAACACTTAGGAGAAGGGGCCATGTCACAGACCAGAGAAGGCACCTGGCCTGACACCTAGTAGGTGTGCAATCAACATTTACTGAACAAAAAGGACCTTACTTCTACTGATGCCAAAAAGAGGGCCTCGTGGATATGAATGCAACCAAGCCTGGAGGGCACCCTAAGGGGAAAGGAGAGGAGTGAACGTTTACTGAGCTCCTACAATGTGCCCGGTGCCATGATGACGTCTGTGATCTGACCGCCCTGGAGAATTAACAGGGGCACAGCAACCCAAATGGTCAGGGCCTATGAGAAGGTGTATAATCGACATGAGCAGAATAGCATGGTGGGTGTGCACTAGGGCAGCAGGTCCCCAACCTTTTTTGGCAGCAGGGACCGGCTCGTGGAAGACGGTTTTTCCACGGATGGGGCGGGGTGAAGGGGTGGGGTATGCTTCAGGTGGCAATATGAGCGATGGGGGGATGGGGAACGGCAGGTGAAGCTTCGCTCGCTCACCCACCGCTCACCTCCTGCGGTGCGGCCTGGTTCCTAACAGGCCACAGACCGGTACTGGTCTGCGGCCCGGGGGTTGGGGACCCCTGCACTAGGGCACAAGAGTCTAATTGAACTGGGTTCAAATCCTGGTTTCCGACTCTCTAGCAAAGTAAGCACGAGCAGGTCATTTTTCCCCATCAGCAAAATGGGAATAACAACTAGTACCTGGCTTCCGTGCTTATGAAAATTTAATGAAATAAATTGTCTGGCACACAGTAAGCTATTAAATAAGCATCAGTTGTCTGTGGCAGATGTTGTGTTTCCCAAAGATGCTACAGGGGGATCTCCCATCCCACATGCTCTTTTTACAACGTGACTTTGACACTTCTGCCTTCAAGACATGACCAGCTACGTACTTTTCTGGGCTCCGCGTGAAGTGCAAATGCAGGGCCCCTTGCTTGAAATGTATTCAGGATTTTACACTTACGTTTCCAACAACAGGAGAACATTAAACCAAGCGTGGAGCCCTTCTGAGGGTGAGGCCCTGTGTGACTGTCCAAGTTGCACACCCATGAGGCCAGGCGTCTGTGTTGCCTCTCCCGGAATCCAGGTGGGCTTGTGACCATGGCAGGATGACACAATGTGACTTCTGCGGCAAGATCATAAAAAGTGATACATTGTCTATGTGGTTCTTTTTTGATACCTGTTTGGAGCCCTGAGCTGCCATTATAAGCAGCCTATCTGTCTCCAGGCCACCATGCATGGAGGAAACCCAGACTGGCCCCTGTGGAGAGGCCACATGGAGAGGCTCTCAGGCTACATGAAGTGAAAAGAATGCCTGAGCAGTCTCCTGCTGCTATGGTGCCCCTGGAATTCCAGCTTCAGTCACCATCTGACCACAATCACCTGTGAGGCTCTGAGCCAGAACCGTCCAGCTGAGCCCTTCCTGAAATTCCTGACCCACAGAAACCATGAACAATAATAAAATAAGTGTTGTTCTCCTAAGCCACTAAGTTTTTGGGTGATCTGTTATATAGCATTTGATAACTGGAACGCTATCATTAAAACAGCCAGTACCAGGAGTGGAAGTGATATATCAGAATGAAAGGAACTGCGTCTGAATGTGTGAAACTTGTTTGGATCCTGTTTCAATCAAACTAGCTTTAAGAGAATTTTGAGACAATAGGAAATATTTGAATATGGATTGGGTATTAAATGATACTAAGGAATAATTGTTAATTTTGTTAGATATGACCATAGCATGATGATTATGTTAAAAACCAGTCTTTATAGATTTGAGATGCATACTGAAGTATTTACAAATGAAATGACACGACCTGGGATTTGCTTAAAAATGCTTCCGAAAGCACCAAGACCAGTCAATGGGGAAAACATAGTTTCTTAAGCAAATGGTTTTGGGACAATCAGATTTCCACATGCAAAAGAATGAAGTTGGACCCCTACCTCACTCCATATATGAAAATTAACTCAAAATGGCTCAATAGTTTAATTATAAGCACTAACACTGTAAAACTCTTAGAAGAAAACATAGGGGTTTATCTTTATGACCTTGGATTTGGCAATGGATTCTTAGATTTGACACCAAAACCACGAGCACCAAAAGAAAAAGATGGATAAACGGGACTTTCAACAAAATCAAAAACTTTTGTGCATCAAAGTACATTATCAAGAGGGTGAAGAATGGGGAAAATATTTGAAAATCATATATCCAATAGAAGTTTAATATTCAGTATATATAAAGAATTTTTATAACTCATCAAGAAAAAGGCAAACAACCCACTTAAGAAAACGGGCAAAGGACTTGAATAGACATTCCTCCAAAGACATAAAAATGGTCAAGTAACACATAAAAAGATGCTCAACATCACTGGTCATTAGAGATATGCAAATTAAAACCACAATGAGATACCACTTCCCACCCACTAGGATGACTGTAATAAATAATAATAATAATAATAAAGAGACTGAGCTGCTGAATTGACCAGCCCTGCACCTTGGACCTCTGGTTGTTCAAGACCATAAATGTTCTCATTGTTTAAGCCACTTTTAAGAAGGCACTCTTTACTTGCAGCTGAAAGCATCCTGACTGATAAGAGTTGTTAAACTGGTCTCTCCAGTCAGATAGGCAGGAATAAATATATAGATAAACAAACAAACAAATAAATAAATAAATGGAAGGGAGAGAGAGAGAAAAAAGAAGAAAATAGCAAGCATTGGCCAGTATGTGCAGGAATTGGAATCCTCATACATTGCTGGTGGGAATGTGAAATGGTGCAGCTGCTGTAGAAGAACATTTTGGCGAGTCTTCAAAAAGTTAAACGTGGAATTACCATATGATCAAGCAATTCCAATCCTAGGTATATATCCAAGAGAAATGAAAGCATATGTCCATACAGAAAGTTTACATGAATGTTTATAGCAGCATTATTCATAATAGCCAAAAGATGGAAACAGCCCAAATGTCCATCAGTAGATGAATGGGTAAAGAAATTGTGATCTAGCATACAGTAAAATATCTTCAGCCATAAAAAGGAATGAAGTACTGATACATGTTACAACTTGGATGAACCTTGAAACCATTATGCTAAGTGAAAGAAGCCAGACACAAAAAGTCACACATTGTATGATTCTATTTACATGAAATACCCAGAAAAGGCAAATCCATAGAGACAGAAAGCAGATTAGTGGTTGCCAGGGGTTGGCAGAGGGGGAATGGGGAGTATTACTTAATGGATACAGAGTGTTCTTCTTGGATGATGAAAAAGTTTTAAAACTACAGAGAGGTGGTAGTTGCACAGCATTTTGAATGCACTGAATGCCACTGAATGGTTACATCTTTAAATGATTAACTCTAGAATATTATTCAACTTTTAAAAAGAAAGAATTCCTGTCACGTGCTACAACATGGCTGAACCTTGAGGATGTTATGCTAAGTGAAATAAGCCAGTCACAAAAGGACAAATAGTGTATGATTCCACTTGCGTGAGATATCTAGAGTGGTCAAAATTATGGGAACAGAAATAGAATGATGGTTGCCAGGGCCTGGGGAGAGGAGAAAATAGGGAGCTGTTCAATGGGTATAGAGCTTCAGTTTTGGTAGATGAAAAAGTTCTAGAAATCTGTTACACGACAACATGAATATAGTTTACACTACTGATCAGTACACTTAAAAATGGTTAAGAGAGTAAATTTTATATTATGTGGTTTTTATCACAAGTAATTTTTAAATAAAAAATGGTTAACTGTATGTTGTATGAATTTAAGCTCAATAAAAAAATACTACAGCAAAAGAAAAATGCGGGAGTGGTGGTAGATGAGACAAGATTAACAAAAAGCCAATAATCATTGACGTGGGTTAGGGGTACGTGAGGATTCATTATACTGGTCTTCCTGCTGTTGTGTATGATGTATATAAAATTTTCCATAATGAAAAGTCAAGAGAGAAGTTGTGCTTGTCAAACTGTATCTATATAATACATATTGTCTGTTTTCAGGAATTGCCTTACTCTAAAAGTCTAAAGTTAATCATGCCCTGATCAACTGCTTGTGTCTGCTGGTTTGGCATGGATAAGGTGGCAAAAAAAAAAAAAAAAAAAAAAAAGACTGCCAAGGAAGATAGAAAGTGTTGGGAACGATGATGCCTAAGGGAACACATTCATATAATTGTTCTTATTATGTGATAATCTGCCTTATTGAATGGTGTGCCATGCCCAACAACTACTAAAAGTCCATAAATGATCACTAGGAGAAGGAAAACACGATAGTCAGGGAATTAATACATAGGCAGCATTTACCAACTAAACATCATACTAAAATATATTGTCCTCCCCCGTGACTGCAGTTTCGGTGACACTCAGAATGACGTATTAAACAAATGCACCACCAGGGCTGCCACACTGAACAATTCTAGAGAACACCACCCACATCGTAGACTATGTGAGTGGCACCCCCTGGGGACGTGGAGGGACAATCTGTTCAGTTGCATGCAAGTGGCCCCAACTCATGCTCTGCACTCCCCAGGGATATTTTAGTTGGGAAAAAAGTTATAAACAAACAAGTAAACAAAAGAAACAAAACCCAGAGTCTTGTAATCTTGAGTCTTCATCTAACAAAGTTAGAATTTCTAATTACAAGTGAATATAAACAAATAGAGCCTTTGATTTCTAAACCTCAGGAGCTGAGTTCTCTAGAATGAAGGAATGATTTCTGAAATAGCTGAATTAAAGCATGCCTAAATATGGTAAAATGGCATTTGTGTTCCTCCCTTTGCTCCAGTGAATCTATTCCAAATGATTTCTTCATATTAAGATGCAATTACGCAGACGTAGAGAATGGACTTGAGGACACGGGGAGGGGGAAGGGTAAGCTGGGACGAAGTGAGAGAGTGGCATGGACATATATACACTACCAACTGTAAAATAGCTAGCTAGTGGGAAGCAGCCGCATAGCACAGGGAGGTCAGCTCGGTGCTCTGTGACCACCTAGAGGGGTGGGATGGGGAGGATGGGAGGGAGACGCAAGAGGGAGGTGATATGGGGATATATGTATATGTATAGCTCATTCACTTTGTTATACAGCAGCAACCAACACAACATTGTAAATCAACTATACTCCAATAAAGATGTTAAAAAAAGAAAAAGATGCAATTAAAACAAAATACAGTTGACCCTCGAACAACATGGATTTGGAGTGCGTGGGTCCACTTATACACAAATTTTGTCAATAAGTACATACTACAGTACTACACGATCCGAGGTTTGTTGACACTGAGGATGGAAAACTTAGGATAGGGAGGAACTGCAGATATGGAGGGCCTACTGTAAAGTTATACTCAGATTTTCAACTGTGTGTGTGTGGGTCAGCGTCCCTAAACCCTGAGTCGTCTGAAGGTCAACTGTGTAGTGGGGTTGTGGTTACATGGGTATACACACACACGCATACATCTCTATATATCTATATTTTTACAATTATAGCTCAATAAAGTTGAATATGTGTTTGTATGTATATAAATAGGTTCTTATATACTATATATATTTATATAATATACACACATACCTAGATATCTATATATATATCGATATATAAATATACAAACACACATTCATTCTATATAGATATATATAGAGAGAGTGCTTTATTATTTACAATTATAGCTCAATAAAGTTGAATGTGTTGGTATATATATAAATATATAAATATGTACTTATATACAATATATATGTATTTATATAAATACAATATTTACATATCTATTTATGTGTGTGTGTGTGTGTGTCAACGTTGGCATGCTTGAAGGCTCAATCTTTTAAAAATTTATTTATTTATTTGGCTGCACTGGGTCTTAGTTGCAGCATGCGGGATCTTTAGTTGCGGCATGAGGGAGCGATCTAGTTCCCTGACCAGGGGATCGAACCCCGGCCCCCTGCATTGGGAGCACGAAGTCTTAACCACTGCACCACCAGCAGGGAAGTCCCAAGGCTCAATCTTTGGATCTCTTCTCTGGCTACTCCTCTTGCTCCCTTGCTGATCTGATCCAGTGTTCATGGCTTTATATACCATCTGTACTAGTGCTATCCACTAGAAATATAATGTGAGCCACATATATCATTTTAAATCTTCTAGTAGCCACATGAAAAGAAGCAGGTGAAATTCATTTTAATATATTTTCTTTAACCCAATAGAGCTGAAATATTATAATTTCAACATGTGATCAATATGAAATAAATATTCATGAGATATCTCACTTTCTTTTTCCTGTACTAAGTCTTTGAAAACCTGTGGGTGTTCTACACTTACAGCACATCTCCATCCAGACTAGCCATGTTTGGCGTGCTCAGTAGCCACGTATATTAGACAGCCCACATCCTGATTTACTTCTCTACCTCAGACCTCTCTCCGGATCCACAGACTTGTACATCCAAGTGTCTACTCAACCAAACCTACCTGAATTTAGTAGAGGCATGTCAAAATTAATCTGCCCAAAACAAAGCTTTTCATCTCCCCCCAGAATTATTCCAGAGGCTTACACATCTCAGTGAATGGCAACTCCATTCTTCCAGTTGTTCAGGCCCCAAACCTTGGAGCCAACCTAGACTCCTCTCTTTCTCTCACACCCTACATCCAGTCCATCAACATATTCTGCTGGCTCTACCTTCCAAATATAAGATCATTTTTCACCGCCTCCGCTGCCAATACTCTGGTCCAAAGAGCCATCATCTCTTACTTAGGTGACACAACAGCTTCCCAAGTTGTCATCAGCCCTTCTTGCTCGCAGCCTCGGCCCCTTCAGTTTGCTCACAACACAGCAGCCAGCGTGATGCTGTTCAAAGGAAAGTCAGATCACAGCATTCTGCTCAAAAACTCCACTGACCCCTCATTTCACTCAGCAAAAGCCAAAGTCCCGACAGGGGTTCTTGCCCTCCAGTGACCTGTCTGCCCTCCTCACTATTCTCCCCCTGGTTCCCTCACACCAGACCTACCAACTTCCCTGCTGTTTCTCGAACACTCCAGGCAGGCTCCAGCCTCCAGGCATTTGCCCTTGTTGTCCATTCTGTCTGGAATGCTGTTACCCCAGACCTCCCTGGGGCTCCCTCTCTCCCCATTCCAACCTTTGCTCAAATGAGGTTCTCAGTGAGGCCTTCCCTAAACACCCTATCTAAAATTGCAACCCAGGGGCTTCCCTGGTGGCTCAGTGGTTAAGACTCTGTGCTCCCAATGTAGCGGGCCCGGGTTCGATCCCTGGTCAGGGAACTAGATCCCACATGCATGCCACAACTAAGGAGCCCGCCTGCCGTAACTAAGACCCAGTGCAATCAAATTAATTAATTAAAAAATAAATATTAAAAAAATAATAATAAAATAAAATTGCAACCTACCTCCACCCCCAGACTCCCTATTTTTTTCTATTCACTGTTTTATTTTCTTCCCAAAGCGCTTATTACCTGTATATTTTCTTTGGTGTTGATCTTTCCCCAGCTCTGTGTGAGAAGAGCTTTTTGTCTCTTTTGTTCAACACTTATATCCACAGCACCTAGAATAGTGCTTGGCACATAGCAGGTGCTCAGTAAATATTTGTCAAATGACTGAATGACGTAAAACTCCTATTCAGCACAATTGTTCATATGAAGAAAGTGTGAGATAAAAAGACACAAAAGCACTGTTCTCATCTTTAAACATTGTTTTTTATATGTCACATTTTATAACAAAACTTGAAAACACAAGATATCAGAGATTAATATATTTTGTTCTTAATAAAATAAAAATAATTTGATCTTCTGAATGTGTTATCATAGGTATTTAGGTGTCTTACTAAATGTATAAAGCCTGTGAATCAAATTGTAATCGTTTCTTGTAGCAATTAATTTACCAGTAAAACTTTTTTGTTGTTTGGTTGTCTACTTTAATTCAAATGAGCATTATATCTTGAGCTCCTGGTGGAGTTCCAGCCAAACATGATCATTTTAATTTTGGTTAAATACAGGTGGGAAATGCTGCTTAGTCTATTAACTTGTGTGAAACTACTCCATCATCTTGGTCCTTTACCTGATTTTCTGGACTGCCTCCAGCTTGGTGACTTCATATGGTCCCTTGCTCTTCTTCTGACTTGTGAATATAAGAGCCTGAATCTCTCCACATCAAGTGCTATGCCATTGTATTTGCTTTGCCGCTAGTAGTTAGAGAGCAAAATTTCCCCCTTAGAGAATTTATTTTTTGTATCTAATCCTTAATGGCTATTGACTTTAGTTTCATACGTCTCTTGAAATGGCTGGAAATGTCTACAGAGTCAGTGTATTTTTGACTTCTTGTTCTCCTCACAGTGCTCCAAGTGAAAAGTTTTCTGAGATTTTCTTTTTCTGCAATTATGACTGGTAGTCCATTTGAAACTTTGGGTCTGGGATCATCCTAAATGTTAAATTCTTTCTTCATACCCTCTTTGCACAAGCTAAAAATTTGAACAAATATATAATATGGATACATATAATTATGTATATATCATATTTGTGCATGTATTTACATATTTGTTCATCATAACAGATTTTGAATAGTCTGTTAATTAGTATCATGAATGATTAAAATATATTCCATATATATATATATACAGAGAGAGAGAGAGAGAGAGAGCACCATGGTCTGAATGTTTGTCTTCCAAAATTCATATGTTGAAATCCTAATGTGATTATGATTAGAAGATGGGGCCTTTGGGAGGTGATTAGATCATGAGGGTGGAGCCCTCATGAATGGGATTAGTGCACTTATAAAAGAGACCTCACAGAGGTCCCTTGCCCCTTCCACCATGTAAGGATGCAATGAGAAGTCCATGACCCGGAAAAGGCTCCTCACTTGACCATGCTGGCACACTGATCTTGGACTTCTGGCTTCCAGAACTGTAAGAAATAAATTTCTATTGTTTATAAACTACCCAGTCTGTGGTATTTTGTTATAGCAGCCCAAACGGACTAGGACACATATATACATATACATACATTCGAATACACGTGTATATGTGTGAATATGTATGTATGTATATACATACATAAAGTTGTGTATATACTTCCCATGCATATTTTTCTACTTTTGCTGTATATATATTTACCCATAAACAGTATGTAGTACCCCCCCACCTCATTGCCCATCTTCTAAAATAAATAGGCTTCCACCACTTCTTCTTCCTTTGTCTCTTAGCTACCTGCCACCTGGACTCTCATCTCTGCATGACACAATCTTCTCACCTGAAAGTCATCACCATATTCAATAACCTTCCCTCAGTCCTGATTACCTGACTCCACATTGTTCTTCATCCCCTCTTGAATGTCTTCTTCATTAAACGCTCTTATGGCCTAGAGTCTGTGACATGATGAAAAGGTGGGGCTCAGGGAAAATGTCCTGCTTTGTCACTCCCTCTTTGCAGGTTAGTTTCCTGTCCCAACCTCCGGCTTCACACATCCTAAATACATTTCTAGCTGTATGTTCTGCTGCTTCTTTAAGCTGAACATATCTGAAATATATAGTTCCTTATCTTCCACACAGCCTGCTTCTCTAGCTTCTTTCTGTCAATGACAGCATCACCATACATGAAACCTGAGTCATCTCTTACTCCTTCCTTGACTTCACACCCACACTCTGTCAATCACCCAGCCTTGTTGATTTTTTTTTAAAACTGTTCTGAATTTATGAAATCTTTCAAACACATAGAAAGGAGCATAGAATAAACACACATTTAACCACTGCTCAGACATGACAGATCTTAATATTTCACCACATGAGCTTCAGAGGTTTCCTTTTTTTTTTCTTTTAAACATTTTTTCCAGCTTTATTGAGATATAATTGACATATATGTTGGTATAAGTTTAAGGTGTACAGCATAATGACTTGATGCACCTATATTGTGAAATAATTACCACAATAAGTTTAGTTACTATCTATCTCCTCATATAGTTACAAATTTTGTAAAAGTTTTTCAATAAATAAGACATTATTAATACATTTGGAATCTCCTCTGTACCTTTCCTCAATCCTATTCCCCACTCCCTTGCAGGTAACCGCTATGTAAATTTTATGTATAACTTCCCATGCAAAGTTATATACTTTTACTACCTATGCGTTTATCCATTAACAATATATAGTATTGTTTTGTGTATTTTAAATTTTTACGTAAATGATATATTGCACATACAACTTGCTTTTGTAATTCAACATAATGATTTTGAGTGTTATCCATATTAATACATTTATATCTAGTTCATTCCTCTGAACTGCTATATATACTATTTCATTGTATGAATATACTACAATTTATTTACCCATTCTCCTATTGACTTGAAAGTTATTTCCAATCTTTCAGTATCACAAATGATACTGGATGAACATTCTTGTACATGTTTCCTTGTACACCTATGTAAGAGTTTCTCTGGAGTTTGTATAGCCAGGACTATCCTCACCTTTTCCGTAAACTAGCACATTGTTCTTCCAAGTGGTGATACAGTCTTGCACAAGCAATTTATGAAAATCCCCCTTTCTTCTCATCCTCATGATTATTTGGTATTATCAGACTTTCTTCTAAAAGCATTGACATTCTCTTTTCATATTTAAGTATTTAATTAGCCTGGGATCTAATTTCGTGCATGGTGTGTGATAGGGATCTAATATTATCAATCTCTTTCAATTAGGACAACTAATTGTTCTAGCACCATTTAGTGAACAGTCCATCCTCCTTCCTCTTATTTGTCAAGTCACCTCTGTCATATATCAAGTTTCCATATATGGGTGAATCTGTTCTGGTTTCTCTGTTCCAATCCATTGAACATCTTATCTATCCCTGTACCAATACCACAATGTCTTCATTGCTATATCCTTACAATGTCATCATATCTCATAAGGAAAATCCTCTCATATTGTTCTCCTTCAAAGTATGTTGCTTATTGGCACTTTTCTATTCCATATGATAGGTTGGAGGATCAACCTATCAAATTTTATGTACACACAAAAACCTCCAGGGATTTTTTTGGAATTGTATTGAATTTATAGATCAATTGGGGGAAAATTGATCTCTTTATGATATTGAGTCTTCCCACCACTGAACATGGTACACCTCTTTCTTTAGTAATGTCATCTTGTAGTTTTTACCAGAAAAATTTTACCTAGCATTTGTTAAATTTACTTAACAAAAAAGCTATTCGATAGTTTTTGTCCTATTGTATGATCTTTTTTTTTTCTATTTTATTTTTTGATTAGTCATTTTTAGCATATAGAACCCTACTGAATTTTTAACGTTGATGTTGTATCCAGCAATCATGCTGAATTCTCATATGCGATCTAATGGTTTGTGGATTATCTTAGATTTTCAATAAGTAGACGATCACCTGCAAGTAAGAATGGCTTTGTTTCTTCCTTTCCAATTCTTATACTTCCTTTGTTTCTTTTTTTATTGCATTGGCTAGCTGTCCAGTACTATACTGGTTAGCAGGCACAATTTCTATATTAATAAGAATGCTTTTAAAGTATTATGAACATTAAGGATGATACTTGCTCTAAAGTTTTAGTAGATACCCTTTATCAATTTAAGAATGTTTCCTTCTATTCCAAGCTTGCTAAAGATTTTATCACGAATGAGTGATGAATTTTATCAGATGCTTCCCCCCTACACCCCACTGCTCTATTGATGTGATCACATATTTTGTTCACCTTAATCCATTAAGTGGTGATCACTAAACTGTAAAATGGTGATTTACATTAAGTGATTTTCCGATGTTGGAACTTTTCTTCCACCCCTGGAATAATTTGGTTCTTTCTACAAAATGTACAGTATCCATTCCTTTTTTTCCATTCCCGTGGTTACCACTCTATTTTATAGTCATTGCTGACAACAATAGACTGCACATTGCCATCATTACATCTTTCCCAAAGACTGTTTTTATCATGTTTTTTGGCTTGAAAATGCTCATAGGCTCCCCATTATCTAGAGAATAAGGTCAAAATGCCTTTACCTGACTCCCAAATATCTTTCAAATCATTTACATCATTTTCTAACTCCTTTCCAGCTGGTCTGATTTTACTCATTATCCCCCAAACATGCCTTTCCTTTTCCCACATCTGTGCCTTGCCTCACAGGGAGCACAACATTTTTGATCCAGAGGAGACATTGTAGATTTTTTAGTTCAATCCCTTCATTTTTCTAAAGACAATGGAAAACCATTGAAGAGTTTTAAGCCGAAGAGTAATATAACCCACCTTAATGTTTTTCTAAGATTACTATGACTACTTTGTGGAGAATGGACTGTAGGGGCCAAGAATGGAAGCAAGAAGACCAGTTAGGAGACAATTATATTAGCTCAGGTAAGAGATGATGGTAGCTTGAACTAGAGTAGTAACAGTAAAGGTGAAAATATGCAGACAAGTTTGAGATACATAAATATATCTCAAATGAATACATATCTTTATAGCTCAATAAATATATATTGTTATATATCTCAAATATTCATATTATATATATCAAATCAAAAATATATCAAATATATATATTTGGATATAGCACTCACAGGACATGTTGAAGAATGGATGTCAGGCCTGTGATGTCAGGACAAGAAAGAACCAAGAATGACTCCCAGATTTAGGGCTTTAAAAATTGGCTGGGGAATTCCCTGGCAGTCCAGTGGTTAGGACTCTGTGCTTCCATTGCAGGGGGCACGGGTTCCATCCCTGGTCAGGGAACTAAGAACCCGTGTGCCGCAAGGCGTGGACAAAAAAAAAAAATGACTGAATGGTTATGCCATTTATTGATATGGGAAAGACTAGTGGGGACTGCAGAAGACTTTGGAGAAGGGATCAAAGTTAAATTTTGGATATGCTGAGTTTGAGATGTTTGTGAGAAAGCCAAGTGAAATTCTCTAACCCTGCCTGTGGACTCCATGTATTGGCCTCTCTACACGGAATTACCATAGTATACCCAACGATGGGGAAAGGCAGGTTCTCTTTCCCTCTATTAGATATGGAAATCTCAGCATCTTCTATGCCTACTATTCTCATCTGTTCCTATAATCCCCTGCTGAAGCAAATGGTCTGAGGCTGTTCCTTAATGGTAGCCCGTGACTGGACCAGAGATGGGCACTTAACCAATTACATCAATCCATAGACTGGCTGGCAACACCTGAGTTGGCTTGTTGCAATAGTCTCTGCCCACTAGGGATGTTAGTAGTTAGCTTGGTCAGAGTCTCTCCTTCAGAAATCAAATACTTGGTATTAGAAGAAAGGAGAAAACATATAAAGAGGAGATAGCATCAGAGTTTTGTTGACAGTGCCAAACTGAAGATCTACAATTCTTTTAGCTGAAAGAGTGGCAACAATCCCTACATCTTCCCTCAGGGAAGAAAAGGACAGGGCAGAAACTCCTTTACAATGAGAAAATATTTTTAAGCCTCTATAAAAATGTAAGCCGCGTGCAGCAACGAAGACCCAACGCAGACAAAAATAAATAAATAAATTTATTTTTTTAAAAAAGTAAGCAGTAGCTACAAATTTGACTTATAGAAAAGCTACTGTAGGGCTTCCTTGGTGGTGCAGTGGTTAAGAATCCACCTGCCAATGCAGGGGACACGGGTTCGATCCCTGGTCCGGGAAGATGCCACAGAGCAGCTAAGCCCGTGTGCCACAACTACTGAGCCTGTGCTCTAGGGCCTGCAAGCCACAACTACTGAGCCCACATGCTGCAACTACTGAAGCCCCGCGCCTAGAGCCTGTGCTCCGCAACAAGAGAAGCCACCGCAACGAGAAGCCCCTGCTCGCCGCAGCTAGAGAAAGCCCGCATGCAACAACAAAGACCCAACACAGCTAAAAATAAAAAATAAATAAATAAATATATTTAAAAAAACCCTACTATATATGTATTTGGAAAAAACTTTTGTATTTGATTTTTAAAAATCAAGATCACGTATATTAATTTTTCAAAAAACCTTTCTTTAAAAATTTAAACATTGTTGCTTCATAAGAACTGATATACAAATACTTCAATCACAACACTATTTATAAAATTTTTGTAGAATAACATTATCTAGAAAAATTGGAAATAAACCTCTATATTGAATACAAGTATTCAATCTATTATAGAATAGCCATTTAAAAATCATATTTTCTTTAATGATTTGAAAAATGTCAATATTAATTTTTTAAGTGAGATTTTAACAACTGTAGATATAGTATTATCTACAGTTAGTAGATAATAAAAATTAGTATAGTATCCTAACAGCGTATGTATGAGCCTACATTCCTTTTGGCCACAGTCCCTAGAAGATGCTAGTGGTAGCATGCCAGGCATTGTTGCCCTATCCCCCGGGGCATGTCTTCCCTCTCTTCTAAGCAAAAAGCCTCCTTTTAACTAGAACCTCTGAAAACGCAACACTTATTTCTACCTCAGGGCCTTTGTACTGCTTCTTCTTGCTTCCTGGAATGCTCTCTCACTTTATTTTATTTTTCTAAATTTACCTCTTTTTAAAAATTGATTTATTTTTACTGAGATATAATTGACGTATAACATTGTATAACTTTAAGAGGTACAACGTGTTGATTTGACACATTGATATATTACAATATGATTACCACCGTAGTGTAAGTTAACACCTCTATTATGTCACGTAATTATCATTTTTTTTTTGTGGTGAGAACAGTAAGGATAATACAATACTGTATGATAAACTTCAAAGTTCCTAAGAGACTTTGAAGTTTGTAATACAGTATTGTTGTTGCCTATAGTCACTATGCCATGTATTAGCCCTTCAGGACTTACTTATCTACTGGTTTCAACTTTGCACCCATAAACAACATCTCCTCAGTTCCTTCCCCATCCACCCCGAGCCCCTGGTAACTACCATTGTACTCTCTGTTTTTATGAGTTTGGCTTTTTTAGATTCCACATATAAGTGAGATCCTACCCTTTGCAACAACATGGATGGATCTTGGCATTATGCTAAGTGAGATAAGTCAGACAGAAGACAAATACTGCATGATCTCACTTATATGTGGAATCTAAAAAAAAAAAACCCAGGGAATTCGCTGGCTGTCCAGTGGTTAGGACCCTGCACTTCCACTGCAGGGAGCACAGGTTCAATCCCTGGTCAGGGAACTAAGATCACACATGCCGCACAGCGTGGCCTAAATAAATAGGTTTTTAAAAAATTTTTAAAAAATTTAAAAAAATAAAATAAAATAACCAAATTTATAGAAACAGAGATCAGATCCGTGGTTGCCAGAGGTAGGGGATAGGGGATGAGGCAACTGGGTGAAAGGTGGTCAAAAGGTATAAACTTCCCAGTTATTAGATAAATGAATCCTGGGGATGTAGCTTACAGCATGATGACTATAGCTAACAATATGTATTGTATATTTGAAAGTTTCTAAGAGAGTAGATTTTAAAAGTTCTCATCACAAGGATATAAAAGATCTTAACTATGTGAGGTGATGGGTGTTATTTAAACTTCTTGTGGTGATCATTTCACATATATACATATAGCATTATATAAACTTACACAGTGTTATAGGTCAATTATATCTCAATAAAACTGGAAAAATAGTAACAGAATTTTAGTTTTTCTTAAACTTTTATTTATCCATGGATAATCTATTGCTAATAAATCTGAACTTTTTATAATAAATTCAAAAATTTGCTACAAAAGTATACTTTTCACTGATTGGTTGCCAATATTTTACATGCTGTAGACATGCCTCTTATCAGTACCAAGTAATGATACCTGCTAAGTTTCATATGGTATTAAGCCATACTCAGAAGACAATGTTCCCACCTGTATTGGACACGTGTACACATACGTACCAGTGAAGAATACTGAGAGATGACTAAAATGTGTATTTTCCTAGGTTACTTATTTGGGCATCCAATACGGACATTCGAGAAGTTAGCCTCTCAGTAGAGATTAATACAATACATTAAATTATGAGTAGAAGTTGATCTGAGTTCTGTATCACATAATACTTATAAAACTAGGATAAAAGGAACGGGATGGTTTCGTCTACCAGTTTCATCCAAACTTTATGGATCATTGCTCTTCCATTGTTACATTTGGTTGTGAATTCTAATCACTTATGTGACTGAGTAACTAACACATATCAAGTTGAACACGGGCCACCCACTCTTCTAAGTGGTTTACAAGTATTAACAAATTTAATTTAATTTTTTTCTTCTTTTTTTGACCGTGCTACTTGTGGGATCTTAGTTCCCCGACCAGGGGTCGAACCCGTGCCCCCTTGCAGTGGAAGCGCAGAATCCTAACCACTGGACCGCCAGGCAATTCCCAACAAATTTCATTTTCATAACAACTCTATGGCATAGATATCATTTTATGGCAATTTTACAGATAAGTAAGCTGAGACACGGAGCTTAGGAGATAAGGGCGGCAGAATTGAAAGTCAGGCAGACTTAGCTCCAGAGTTTGTAGTCACAAACATCATGCTGCCTGAATTGAACAAAAATCAGATGGAGATATAATCTGATCTCTTCAAAACTAAGAAATAGACTTAAAGGGAATTTGGGAGGACTCCAGAAGATAGATAGCCTTGCGTGTATGAGGCAAATTGGGATTTTACATCAATCTGAGTTTCAAATGGAAGGATAAGGGGATTCAGTGAACAAAATTTTTCCCTGATTGGAAAAATCCAGGCACAGAAAAGCAGAGCCTGTACACAGTGGTAATACAACAGTGATCTTTCCTTCTTCTTTCTTCTTTCTGTTTTGGGTCATAGAAGGGAAAAGCTACAGACAGTTGATGGGGTACAGAAAAAAATTAATGTTTTCTGAGATTGGTAAAAACTATTACAGATAAGATTCTTGGTGAACAGCACCCTAAGCATCGTGAGTGAAGAGGGAATGGAAGGGTAATGATATTGATGATATTTGAGGATTAATGAAAATGATATTGAATTGTACTTAGGTGTTGTGTTTCTTTAAATCTTGCTATAAATTGTGTATTGCCTCCTTCTAAATAGAGATTAAATCATTATTAACAACATTTTATTGTAGTGGATAGTTTATTTTAGAGACAGACCAAAATTATGGGAGAAACTATTCATATACTCCGACCCAGCTGTCTACATCTACATAGAGGGAGGCCACTTGGATCCCAAAGACATAACCCCATCATCATTGGAATTACCTGAATGTCACGTGTAGTTCTTAGGAGTAAAGAGAGAGCTTTTGAATGTCTTTACTTATGAAGCCAAATATATAGAATGAGCAAAGAGAAGAGTCCAAATGAGACTCCTGTCATTATTGGTAGGTGCTGGTTTTAAGTCACAGGGATAAGCTGAAAGGAAGGCGTTGAAAGGGCTCAGTGCTGTCAGGTAATGGAAGAGAGAAACTGACTACACTGACAAGTGTTTTGAAAAAGAAACCCCTTGTATTTTTCAACAAATCCTAGTAGGATCATTGGTTAACTATTTAGAAAAAGTCTATAATCGCCCCACTCCATGCACATTGAAAAGTTAAAAATAAAATCAAACCATAAAAAACTAGAAGAAAATATAAGTGAATATCTGATATCTAGATAGGGGAAATTGTTCTATGTATGAGGGTGAAAGCAAGAGACCTGATCATGTAAAACCTCTGTAAATAAAAGGATCATGGCTTAAAAGATCAACAGTAAACTAGGCACAGGGATAATGTATTTATTGTATGAAGAGCCGATGCTGTCTTTGATAAGGAACACAGAAAGAGCAGCACAAGATTGATCAGTTCACAAAGTGGGAGATAAAAATAATGGAGGATTGAAAACTTGTTCAGCCTCACTAAAAGTCAAAGAAAGGCAAATTAAAACAATCGTTAAATATCAGTTCTTGCCTATCAAATTGGCAAACTTTTTTTGAAGTGAGACTGTTGGTGGGTGAGAACTTCCTGTTCATTGTTGGTGCTTCTGTTTGCTAAAGAAATGCGTGGTGGGTGTTGGAAATATTCACTCATGGCTGCCCATCAGCTTTGAACAGCATTTCTGTTAGGGTTGCCAAATTTAGCAAATAAAAACATAGGACGCCTGGTTAAGTCTGAATTTCAGATAAACAACAAATAATTTTTAAGTACAAGTATATCCCATAAATGTTTGGGATATATTTATATTAAAAATTATTTGTTGTTTATCTGAAATTTGAACTTAACCAGGCGTCCTGTATTTTATCTGGCAACCTTACTTTCTATGCTTGTGGAAATTCTAAGTTTATAAGGCCCGTCTCAGATTCTCAGTGTCCCTTGCAGTTAGTCTGCAAGCATGTGACCTCAGCTTTGCTTTCAGGAGACTTTGACTCCACAGTAAGGATGATAATTAAATCAGGCTCTACATGGAGCTTCCATTTTTGCTGACATTGGTGATGAAAAGCGGGGTTCTGCTTTTTTTTTTTGGTGCTGACGACAGTGTAGGGCAGTGAGGTTTTTTATAGTGAGGTTTAAGGCCACCACATATGTACAACTCTAAGATGTGCTATTTACTTAGATTATGATATCTTTTTCATCAAGCTTGTACTGTGACCTGGTTTGGGGCATCGTTTCTGGCAGTTTAGCCTTGATTATCCAGTCCTCCCAACAATTCTGTGAAAGACTCAATATCCTTTAACAAACTCATTTTCTGCTTAATCTTCCAGAGTCAGCTTCTGTTGTTTGCAACTAAGAAACCTGACTGACAGACACTATGTATCAAGGACCTTAAAAATGTGCATATCCCTGAGTGAAATCAGCCAGTCACAAAAGGACAAATACTGTTTAAGTCCACTTATACGAGGTTCCTAGAGGAAGCAGATTTATAGAGACAGAAGGTAGAAGAGTGTTTGCCAGGGGCTGGAGGGAGGGGGGAGTAGAGATTTAGTGTTTAATAGGCACAGAGTTTCAGTTTGGGAAGATGAAAAAGTCCTGGAGATGGTTGGTGGTGATGGTTGCACAACAATGTGTATTACTTAATGCCACTGAACTGTACACTTAAAAAATGGGTAAAATGGGGACTTCCCTGGTGGCGCAGTGGTTAAGAATCCGCCTGCCAATGCAGGGGACACAGGTTCGAGCCCTGGTCCAGGAAAATCCCACACGCCGCGGAGCAACTAAGCCCACGAGCCACAACTACTGAGCCTGTGCTCTAGAGCCCGCGAGCCACAACTACTGAGCCTGCATGCCACAACTACTGAAGCCTGCGCGCCTAGAGCCTGTGCTCCGCAACAAGAGAAGCCACCGCAATGAGAAGCCCGCGCACCGCAACGAAGAGTAGCCCCCGCTCGCGTGACTAGAGCAAGCCTGCATGCAGCAACGAAGACCCAACGCAGCCAAAATTAAATAAATAAAAAATAAATAAATTTATAAAAAAGAATAAATAGTACTTTTCTATGACAACAAACGGGTATATTATGGAGTAAAAAGCAAAAATGCATGGATTTTTAAAGTCAAACCCAAGATTTCAATGAAATTGTATGCTTACAGCATGTATACGCCTCTGCTCAGAACATCTCTGTCTGTGCACGGAGCCCTCAGGAAGGGTTTAACTGAGAATAAGGCCCATTTTATTTAACAACTCCAGATCTCTTCAACATGACTAAGTAAATGGGCGGTAATGATTTCTTCCCCCCCCCCCACCCCCGTCAACGCTTGTGTAAGGAGCTTTCCTCCTTTGCCTACTTGGTTTATGCCCTGGAGTTTTTGTGCAAGACCGGCTAACGTGTTATCTCTGTTCAACTTTATTCAATATGTGTCAGAAATCAAGTGTCCTCAGAGGGGCATTCCTTATCAAGGCTTTCCAGATACATTCTGTGATTGCAGAGTCAGCCCTAAAGTCCAGCTTGTAGGTTCCTCTTCTAGAATCTCTTAAACAAACCTTTGTCCTTTTGTCATATTTTCTTCCAAGTCTTAACAGTGACCTCTGTTCTCTGAAGGGATTGCAGGGCATTTTGGACTGAACTGTGAAACAATCTGATATTCTAGAAAGAGAAATGGGTCAGGTAAAGACCCTAATGGAACACACAGAGATCCACTTATTCATCCATTATTTCAATGACATTTATGAAGCATCTACTACATACTAGGCACTCTTCTAGATGCTGGGGTTTCAATGGTGAGCCTAACTTGACACCATCCCGGCCCTCAAGGAGCTCTCGTCCAGTGCAAGAGATAGGTCTTAATTAAATAAGCACAAATACATGGATAATTATCATAAGAATAAATAAACAGGCCTTTGCAGCCACCTCAACTCTGCTCTGGTGTGTGGACAAGAATGTCTAGAATATTGGCTAATTATTCTCATCTCTTCCTCCTCCCTATAATAGAATTATACATCTGCACCCTTTGCAATGCAACTTTGTAGTACACCCCACCCAGTGGAGTAAGTGGAGTACATTTCTTCCTTCTATCTACTTTGGGTTTGAGCATGTGACCTACTTTGACCAAGGGTTTCATTTGGCCCATATTCGTGGGCCAAAGTGATAATGTATCAGTTCTGAGCAGAGGCTTTAAGACGCATTTTGTATTTTTGCTTCCGTCTTGTCCTCCTGCCGTCCACTAAAAGAAGACCATATACAGGTAGCTGCTCCTCTTTGGCATGGGTCCTGAAGGGATGAGCAGACCTGAACCCAAGCCTAAGAAGCCAGGCTAGCCAATCCCAGTAGACCCACAGCCAGCCCACAGAACCATGAGCAAGAGATAAAGGTTTGTTGTTGTATCTGGAATTTGAGGGGTCATTACTGCAGCAAAAGCTGACAGCTCATCAGCTTATAGGTATTTACCTGAGTACCTCCTATATGCTAGGCCCTGGGCTAGGGGTTGGGATTAAGTGGTTAACAAACCCAGACACTGTTCTCATGAAAATCACAGACTACCTTTTTTGTTTGGCTGACATATTTTTTTCTCATTATTTTTTTAAAAAAAATAAATTTATTTATTTATGGCTGCATTGGGTCTTCGTTGCTGCACGCGGGCTTTCTCTAGTTGCGGCGAGCGGGGGCTACTCTTCGTTGCGGTGCGTGGGCTTCTCATTGCGGTGGCTTCTCTTGCTGTGGAGCATGGGCTCTAGAGCGCAGGTTCAGTAGCTGTCGCTCACGGGCTTAGTTGCTCCACGGCATGTGGGATCTTCCCGGACCAGGGCTTGAACCCGTGTCCCCTGCATTGGCAGGCGGATTCTTAACCACTGTGCCACCAGGGAAGCCCCTCTCATTATTTTTTATTTCCTCCTTAAAGTGGGGTCAGCAAAATATACTAAAAATATGCCTGAAACCTCAATGTTATTTGTTCCGGTCTTGAGTTTCTGCCTTCCGCCAACCCCCCAACATTTTTTAGCTTTTCTTGGGCTCCTAGAATGGAGATGCTACCATCACATTTTTATTTTCAATGACGTGGAAAATCTGTCTCCCTTGGGAAAAGAAGGGTTTCCTTGTCAGTGTCCAGGAGTTGAAAAAGATTGGAAACTACTCATTTTAAAATTCTGTCTTAAGTTATGAAAAATTTTCCAGTAATTTAGTGCCTTTAAGGTGTTTTATACATGTAAGCAGAGTATGCCTTATGGCCTGGCTGTTTTCTATCTACAAGCACGCAGGGTAGAGGCCTCCCGACCATAGCTCTGTGAGGAGAGATTCGTCAATCACAAAGCTTTGATAGAACTGATAGGGCACCTGCTCAAAAGTGACAAACTCATTTAAAACTTACAGCAAAGGGGGGATTCCCTGGCGTCCAGTGGTTAGGACTCATGCTTCCACTGCAGGTGGCATGGGTTCTATCCCTGGTTGGGGAACTAAGATCCCGCAAGCAAAGGATACCAAAAGTGCTATTTACATCATCCTATTTAACCCTCCCAACACTCGTAAGGCTTAAGTCTTCATTGAAAGCATTACTGAGCACCTGCTATGTGCCAGACATTATTCCAGATGCTTGTGGACATAATAAAACAAAATAGACAACAATCCTTGCCCTTGTAGGCAGTGGCGGAAGACAGAAAAGAAGCTATTGCAATGTTAAATAAATTAATTAAATAATGTTTTAGAGTATCATAATTACTATGTAAAAAGAAAAAATAAATATGACTAGGTACTATTATCTTCTTTGGAAATGGGGTATTAGTATCAGACCTGTGTTCAAATCGCAACCCTACCAATTAATAACTAGGTGATTTTGGGCAAGTTACTTAACTTCTCTGAGCCTCAGTTTCCCCATCTATACAAACAGGGTAAAACCTCCCCTGAAGTATTGTTTTGAGGACTGAGCTGATGCAGGCACAGTGCCTCCCACATGGACCCATAGTAAGCGTCAGTGATTGGTAGCTGCCTCTGCCAGGAAGTCATACATATTGCCTGTGGTTGTAGAGATCTAAGGGGCGTGATCAGGATTCGCAACCACATTTTTTAAGCTTGTAAATTTAGAAATAACTTCAAAATTACAGAAAAGTTGAAAGAATAAGAATGGTACAGAGAATACCTCTGACTGCTGTTATAGTACATGCTCTCTCTCTCTGTATACATATTTATTTTTTCTGAACCATTTGAGAATAAGTTACATAATTTATGACCCATTACCCCTAAATATTTCAGCATGTATTTCATAAGAATAGGGATATTCTTTTACATGACCACAGTACAGTTATCAACTTCAGTAAATTTAATATTGACACAATTTTATGTGATCTACCATCATATTCCAATTTTGTCAACTGATCCAATAATGTCCTTTATAGCATGATCCTCCCTCCCATACAGGATCCAGTCTAGGATCAGGTATATATTTAATTGTCGTGTCTCTTTAAACTCGAAACATTTTCATAGACGTTGTCTTTTATGACATTGACATTTTCAAGCAATACAGTCCTCACCCTCCTCCTTATTTTTTCAGTAGGACATTCTTTATTTGAGGTTTGTCTGACATTCAGGTGATGCTTTCTCAACTGAAATACTACAGAGGCGATGCTGGGTCCGTCTCAGGGTCTCACATCTTGGAGGCACACACTGTCCATTTGTGCCTCCCTGGTGATGTTAATTTGATCACTTGGTCAAGATGTTATCCAATTTCTTCACTGTATAGTTATTTTTTTACTATGCAATTAACAAGCAATTTGTGGGGTAATACTTTAAGACCATGCAAATATCCTACTCCTAATCAAAAGCCATTGATGATTCTTGTCTGACCAATATTTAACATGATGTCGATTTTCCAACTCAAGTACTTCTTTTGCCTTCACCAGTTGTACTTTACAGTAAACAAGATCCCTCCCTTTTCCTACATTTATGTAGGTATGTACGTGTTTACATGTATCTAACTATTATCTATTATTGTTATGGACTCATGGCTTTCTGTTTTTTCAATGTTTCATATTTCATTACTGTACTTATTTGGGTTCTCAATTTGTCACATATTTGGCCTATGTCCCTTTCAAGCTGGTTCTTGTTCTTGTGACATACCCCCATCATTTATTTTGAGCACTTCCTTAATTTCTGGCATAACAATATGTTCCAGAGTCATCTTGTTCCTACCTTGCCTAGCCCTGAAATCAGCCGTTTCTCCAAGGAATTCTGTGCAATAAAATCTTTTGACTCGAGCTTGGGGCTCTTTCTGTCACACCACAGAGAGTTCAGCCCTGCAAAGACCAAGCCTATACTTGGGGGATTTTTATGGAGAGGTGCACCTCTGGGGTACAGGATGATTTTTGGGGAGTGATGGGAAACAAAGCTTATCAGAAATTTGTCCGGAGTATAGAATTTTTTGTGGTAAGCAAATGGAAATCAATGAAGTTCCTAATCAAAATTCTTGATTGGAAATCCCAGTAAAAAGAATGGGAGGGCTTCCCTGGTGGCGCAGTGGTTAAGAGTCTGCCTGCCAATGCAGGGGACACGGGTTCGAGCCCCGGTCTGGGAAGATCCCACATGCTGTGGAGCAGCTAGGCCTGTGCGCCAAACTGCTGAGCCTGAGCGCTAGAGCCCATGAGCCACAACTGCTGAGCCCACGCGCCACAACTACTGAAGCCCACGTGCCTAGAGCCCGTGCTCTGCAACAAGAGAAGCCACCGCAATGAGAAGCCCGCTCACCGCAACAAAGAGTAGCCCCCGCTCGCCACAACTAGAGAAAGCCTGCGCGCAGCAACGAAGACCCAACGCAGCCAAAAATAAGTAAATAAAATAAATTTATTAAAAAAAAGAATGGGAAAGGGGTGGGCTTGAAGATTGATATAGTAAAGATTGAATTTCTTAGCTGGGGATAGACAGTATGGACAAGGCAACTTGATCTCCTTATATTGAATAAAAAGAAAATTGTATAAAACACGTCTCTCATAATTTCTTCGTGTAATATAGGAGCACAATTGCTAAGAGAAATGAAATCAGCAGAAATTGCAATTTCATTTTTGTCCATGTAACATCAATTTCTTCCGCTGACTTTTGTTTTGGGGGGGTGGGGTCCAGACTGACTGCAAAGAATACAAGCGTTTTGAGCTTCATCTCCTTTCTCTGGCTACCCTCTAGTGGAGGTGAACTGAAATTACACAATGGCTTACAAACAGATTGCTAAAGGAAAAATAAAAACCAACTAGGTGAAATAGGCGAGATCACCAGTTAGAGCAGGAAGGACTTGAAATATCTTTGTATTCAATCCCTTATTTTGCAGATAGGGATAATGAAGCCCAGGGAAGGGGGGAAGATACTTGCCCAAAGTCATAAAGCTAATGACAGAGCCAGGACACACGCTGCTCCTGGAACGCATCATCATTTCAAAGAAATCCTTGATAACTTTCTATTAAAAACAGCCCATTTGAAAAAAAAAAAACCCAGCCCGTTTGAATGCAGAGGAGTTTACTTAAATTTTATAATACTTTGCCATCAAATATATATTTTTCAGAACTTCATTTTTAGGAATGTGAGGGAAATCATTGGTTATTCCATACATGCACCCCACCCCATTCCCAATTTTCTTCTTTTTTTTTAATAACAGCTTTTTAAAGATATATTTTATAAGCCATAATATTCAACCATAACAATTCGACAGCTGCCATCATTCCTTTCAAAAACATATAGACAAGCTCTTTAACAGTTGAAAACTATTATTCCCTTTTCTCCTTGAACGTATAGTTCCATTCCTCTTCTCCCAGATTTTTATCCTAATGTAATATATTTTCATTCTTGAAAATGTTTATATTTATCACCCTGTCATACTTCTTTAAAGAAAATATACAGATACACATGTTAAACTTATATTTTTCATTTCCTGTGACCACAGTGCTGTAAATGTTAACACTTTTCTTCTGATTTGAGTTAGCCTTACAGTTATATTGCTGTAAGACTTGATCAAAATAAATGTAACAATTTTAGTCAATTATTAAACATGAGGAGTACATTTTTATTGGAAATACAACTCTAAATGTGGTGTATGGGGCCATTTTCAATTAGTTCATATTTCTGTGGCTGACTAGTTCTTACTGCTAAAAGGACACAGCGTTCAGCTTCAATTTTGTTCCTATTTTCTTTTCCATCTATAGACATAAGCATTGAGGAACCTTATTCACAAATTTAAGTAGATGAGAATTTTGTTATAGCAATGCCACTCAATTCTTTGAACCTTTCCAAGTATATAAAAAAATAGCAGTGAGCTATTACCAAAGTTATTTTTTAATGGTTATCTGACAATTAGGTTCTCATTCAATTTTGTTGAAAGCAACGAATCGGAAACCACTTAACTGGCAAGAAGATATGCTACCCCATTGTTGTAGTCACACATGTTCTCAGCCCCGACACCAGTATTTTAAATTGTCCCTCTGTTTGTCTCTATGGCGGTTTTTACACCCTGGGGCCATTCCCTACATAAGTTTTAGGATAGATAAGTATGATTTTTTTTTTTTTTTGGTCTGTCAAGGGAGATACAGGTGATCATGAAAGGCGAGGCAGGAAAGGAGATTCTGCTGGTTGCCTCTTAGGCAGATGGATTTTAGGAACTCTGAGGACATATGAAAATGGAGGATCTGGAAATTGATTCCTTTAAGACTATCTGTGCCTATATATGCCTTGGAAAATCTTCATGTATCCTCAGCGGTATGTGTACATATCTTTTTGTTGTTGTTGTTGGTCTCGCTGCGCATTTGTGGGATCTTAGTTCCCCGACCAGGGATCAAACCCTGTCCCCCTGCAGTGGAAGCGCGGACTCCTAACCACTGGACCGCCAGGGAAGTCCCTATGTGTACTTATCTTTAACAACAGTTGCTCCAACCCAGGGCTTCTAAAATGTTAGTGCTTATCAGAATTGCTTGGTGAGTTTGTAAATATGCAAATTCCAGGGCCTGGCTCCCTTTGATCCTGATTCAGGAGGTTTGGGGCACCCTGCACTCTGCATTCTAAGCACACCTCCTCCCCTCCCCTCATCTGATGCAGGTTGTCTGTGCCTGACGCTCAAGAAATCCTGGGCTAGAATATAGGCGCAGAGGAGAGTTTTTGCCTGTGGGCTGCAGCATATACACATACCCTTATTTTCTTAGCTCAGGCTCTAGACTGAAGGGAGAGGGCCTTGAAGAAGGAGAAACAAAATGTTCTGTTCTCGACATTAATGCATGAGAGTGAAATGCTTTCATGTATTTGTTTATATTTATAAGCTTAAAATAAATCCTCTCCCTAATGGAGATGCACAAATGCTTGGCTGACCGAATCCAGCCTCTAATGGTTTATTCCTTTGATTTAGCAAATGCCCATGTCAAGGCAAAAATAGAGCCAATGAAGTCACACATAATTCCCAATCTCTCTTCTGTTACTCTAGCCTTTTTCACATTGTACTCTGCACTGCAGCAGACTCAATTCCGATTGAACATTTGTTGAGCATCTCATACTTGCAAGGCCCTGTGATCAACTTTCACGTACATTCTGTGGGTCAATTCATAATAATCAACCATGAAGTGGAATCATTCTCTTCTGTCTTCTGCATCTGTTTCAACTTGATTCTCAGGAGGTTTTAAGGCTTTCCATCACCTTCCACTCCCATTGCCACCGGTGTCTATTCCAGCCTTTGCTGCCTCTGCAGTCTGTCTGCACCTTCCCCCCGCTCCCCCATACTTAGGGGTATACTCTTGCCACACACAGAGTTGCATGAAGATCTTTCTTTTTTGCCTCATGCCAAACTCACCTTTTAGAAGATGCTCCTGATTATGGACTCTGATTTACCAAAGCAAGATTCAATTTAAGTTCTCTTTGGCCATTTTTGTAATAGTTAAGTTTTATGCATACTCAAATTTTTTAGAAAATAGGTTCACTTCTGGTTTGCCCTGCTTTACCAAACACTTTGTTTTGTAAATAACTTAGGTTAGTTTCATGGTTCACTGAAGTGTATGTGAAATTTGTTTGGGGGTTCAGCAGATTGATACAGTTCATTTTTGCTTTTTGTTTCCCTCTGTTTGGTCTGGTCCCAGGAGAGGCAAAATACTGCCATCTGCCGTCTGCTCCAATACTCCTCCCCACTCTCCCCAGCTAGGGACAGGGAAAAATCTAAGGCCTTTTGTTCTCCTGGCAATTTTAAGTTATGCTTTTGGTCTCCTTATCCAGATAATGAATAATATGCACCGCAATATTTTAAATGTTGAGTACCAGCTAGAGGAGACAATATTTACGGATCCAGCTGATGAATGTGTTTGGGGAAAAAACATTAGGGAAAATGCTTCTCAATATACTGATTTGGGGCATGGTTAGTTGTAATTAGAAATTCTAGGTGTAGAACTCAGTCAGACTGGGCCATTCTGGTGCCACAGGTCAGAAGTTATAATGTCAGCATGAACATAAACACATTAACAACACAAAGCCTGACCTGTCCTGGCAGTTGGGTGAGACAGGTGATGGGCTTGGCTTCATTGGGGTTCCTAGTTGCCATGCACCCAATACAGCGAGCTCCAGGAGCAGTTGAATTTACTGCAGTGGAGATCTCAGGGATGCTCTGACTTGGGACCACTAGTGCCCCCTCTGGTAGTTTTGGTTATTGTTGGGATTGGGCTGTGAGCCATCAATTTATTGTCATCAACCTGGTGTAACATTCCATATGCCAGAGGTAAGTAACCTTGGTATGGCCTCTAACAGTGACGTAGTTTGGAATATCTTAGACAAAAATGTGAGGTCCATAGAGTTTGTGTTGCAGTCTTCTTATCTCCCATATGTTTCCCTTTCTTCCTTCCTGGTACCTTGCAACATTTTTCCAGTGCACTATTTTTCTTTATACTCAACTATTAGTTTATGCCAACTGATAAGGAAAATTAACTGATACCAGCGTAACTAGTTATTCCTTCCCGGGGTGAAAAACCTTCAAGATCCAAACAAATGAAGCTATGGAAGTATAATAAAGGCAGAGGAGTTGATATACCCAGATGTGGTGGCTAGCCTTGTAGAGATGTGGGGAAAGGCGAGCGAACTCTGTTACCCACCCTCCCCTCTCCTGCCAGTCAATTCTATCACCAGGAATTCCATCTCTGGAAGTGAGCTCCCCAAGTTGACTTCAACAGACTTCACATGGCTATGACTTTGCAGGTGACATAAACTGCGAGTGACTTGCATATCGCATGTCCTCTAGATATCTGCTGAACAAACAGGAAAGTGAGTAAATTCTTAGCTATACTGCCTCTGAAGGAATGCTGACCAGGCACATGGACCACTTGAGTTAGAAGGGCTCTTAATCTAAATACCTCATTTTGTTAGGCTGTCATAGAATTCCTTAACTTTCCTGAAGTCACAAGGCCACCAGAACCAGGACTAGAAACTGGGGCTCCCAATTCCTGTGCAGAAGATTTTTACAATCTATGATACTGCTTACCCTTAGGAGTCCATGCCTTATACTTTCATTTTAAGGATTTGTCATCTTAAGTCAGTAACTAGAAATTCTGACAAAGATATTTGCCTCCATATCTTCCATTGTTATTCATGGTAATAAAATACGGGTACACCCTGAGTGTTCCATACATTGCTTAAATTGTGTCCATATGATGGAACATTTATGCACCATGAAAAAACATGGAAACTGCCCATGATGTGTAGTATGAATATTATTCAAATTATCTTGTTTAATTATACAAGCTCTTAAAAATATATATGCATAAAAATAGAGTTAAATATTCTAAAATATTAATATCAGTTATCTCTGAATTACAGTATTATGGGTGATTATTTCTTATAATTTTTGGTATAAGTCAAGTTTTCTACACTGTGTAAATATTAAAGTAGAATAATATTTTAAATTAGAAAGGATTTCTTATGAATTTGTGTCAGTTTATAGATCAGATATGCAGCAACCGAATTCTCTCTTCTACCTAAGCCTTGCTACTAGCCCCAGCCAGCAATCAGCGTATATAACCCAACTCTGCTCCCACAAATGCTTCTCCAAGGGTAGTATTTTATATGCAAATAATCCTTAAGTCATGGTTTCTCCACTGCTTTTTGCCAAATCCTCCTAAGAGTTAGGTTTCCCACAAAACTGGAAATTGAATAGATGTGTAACAGATCCTCCTGTTATTTATGCCCTTGTACTAATCTGAAGAGGCTGTATTAACAAGTTCTAATAGTGGAAAAAGGTTTCTACTAATGAAGGGTGTTCTGATTGTGACCTTTGAAGGAAAGGGCCATACCTTATAATCTTTTATTCTTTACAGTACCTCATAGAGTAGGAACTCAGAAAATATGCAATAAAATGACTGAAATCATAATTGTAACTCCTTCATGAATTTCTGAGATCCAAAGCATATTACAAATGGTTCAAGGCAACGTAGGTGATTATCTGAAAAGCATTTGCTTTGAAATTTTTCCTATGTTGTTTAGCCTCAGCCAGCTGCTTCAAACTTGGTTCTTACAGACTTTTCAAATTCTGGTGAGCTCTTCAGCCATACATCAAAAATATCTTTTTTTTACTGGAGAAATTAGGGTTAATTTTCCTATTAAATTCCAACAGTTTTTGAAGAAATTGACAAGCTGATCCTAAAATTCATATGGAAATGCAAGCGACCGAGAATAGCTAAAACAATTTTGAAAAGATGGAGGACACACAGTTCCCAATTTCAAAAGTTATTACACAGGTGCAGTAATCAAGACAATTTGGTATTGGTATATGGATAGGCATATAGATCAATGGAATAGAAATGAGAATCCAGAAATAAACCCTTACATTATGATCAAGTGATTTTTGACAAGGATGCCAAGATAATTCAATGGGGAAAGAATAATTTTTTCAAGAAACAATGCTGGAAAAACTGGATAGCCACGTGCGAAAGAATAAAGTTGGACCCCTCCCTTATACCATACATAAAAATTAACTCAAAATGGATCATAGACCTAAATGTAAGAGCGAAAACTATTAAGACTCTTAGAAGAAAACTGAGGAGTAAATCTCTATGACCTTGGATTAAGCAATGGTTTATTAGATATAACACCAAAAGCAAAAATGACAAAAGAAAAAATAGATACATCAAAATTAAAAAGACTTGTGCTTCAAAGGACACATCAAGAATATGAAACGACAACATACAGAATTGGAGAAAATATTTGCAAATCATATATCTGATAAATCATATATCAGGTATATCATACATGTGATTTGTATCCAGAAAAAGTACTAATACACTCAATGACAAGAAAAATAACTCAACTAAAAAATGGGCAAAAGATTTGAATAGGCATTGCTCCAAGAAAACATATAAATGGCAAGCAAGCACATGAAAAGATGCTCAACATCATTTGCCATTAGGGAAGTGCAAATCAAAACCACAATGATAATGCACTTTACATAACTAGGATGGACAACAAGTGTTGATGAGGATGTGGAGAAATTGGAGCCCTCATACATTGCTTGTGGAAATGCAGAGTGGTACAGCCACTGGAGAAAAGCTTGGCGGTTCCTCAAAAAATTAAAGAGTTACCATATGACCCAGCACTTCTATTCCTAGGCATATACTTAAGAGAAATGAAAACAAATGTCCCCACAAAAAGTTGTGCATAAATTTTAAGAATATCATCATTCATAATAGCCAAAGACAGGAAACAACACAAATGTCCATCAACTGATGAATGGCTAAACGAAATGTACAATGGAATATTATTTAGAAATAAAATGAAGTGCTGATATATGATACAACATGGATGAATCTTGAAAATATTAAGCTAAGTGAAAGAAGCCAGAGACAAAAGGGCACATACTGTATGATTCTACTTATATGAAATGTCCAGACAGAAAGTATATTAGTGGGGCTGGTACTGGATGAAGGGAAGCGGGAAGTGATTGCTAATGGGCACAGGGTTTCTTTTTTTTTTTTTTTAACATCTTTATTGGAGTATAATTGCTTTACAATGGTGTGTTAGTTTCTGCTTTGTAACAAAGTGAATCAGTTATACATACACATATGTTCCCATATCTCTTCCCTCTTGCGTCTCCCTCCCTCCCACCCTCCCTATCCCACCCCTCTAGGTGGTCACAAAGCACCGAGCTGATCTCCCTGTGCCACGCGGCTGCTTCCCACTAGCTTTCTGTTTTACATTTGGTAGTGTATATGGCATGGACATATATACACTACCAAATGTAAAACAGGGTTTCTTCTTGAGGTGATGAAAATGTTCTAAACTTGGTGGTGATGGTTGCTTAAGACCATTGAATTGTACACTTTAAATGGGTGAATCTGATGGCATGTGAATTATATCTCAATAAACATGTTTAAAAGGTTTTATGGGGCTTCCCTGGTGGCGCAGTGGTTGGGAGTCTGCCTGCCAATGCAGGGGACACGGGTTCGGGCCCTGGTCTGGGAAGATCCCACGTGCCGCGGAGCAACTGGGCCCGTGAGCCACAACTGCTGAGCCTGCATGTCTGGGCCTGTGCTCCACAACAGGAGAGGCCGCGATAGTGAGAGGCGTGGCGCGCGCACCGCGATGAGGAGTGGCCCCCGCTCGCCACAACTGGAGAAAGCCCTCGCACAGAAACGAAGACCCAACACAGCCATAAATTAATTAATTAATTAATTTAAAAAAAAAAGGTTTTATGTGGTGCATGTGAAGGAATGAGTTTCGATCTTAGACATTTATTTAAGTATCTGTTTATGTCTAAACAGTTTATACAAACACACACACACACACACACACACACACAAGCCCTGTCTACACAGCCCATTCTATGCTGTCAATTTGTTTCATCTTTGAGTTTGTCTAGTTTAGATGCATTTCATGTATAACCTTAAATGCAGGGCCTGAAAAAGCATAGCCACAGGCTGAGTAATTAATTTGAGTATTTCCAATTTCCCTATTTCCTGCTGTTACTACAGTTTTATCACTTTTTAGATTTATTTTAAATAAAATGACTGTTGGGGGCAGTGTTAATGGAGTGAATTGTGTTGCCCCCAAATTCATATGTTGAAGCCCTAACCCTCCAGTACCTCAGAATGTGACTATATTTGGAGATAAGACCTTTAAAGAGGCAATAAGTGTAAATGAGGCCTTAAGGTGGGACTCAATCCAATCTGACTGGTGTCCTTATGAAAAGAGGAGATTAGGACATACAGAGACACCAGGGCACATGTGCACAGAGGGATGACCCTGTGAAGAGGCAAGACGGTGGCCATCTTTAAAGCGTAGGAGAGAGTCCTGAGAAGAAATCAAACCTCTTGTTTAAGCCACTCAGTCTGTGGTATTTTCTTATGGCAGCCCTAGCAAACTAATATAGGCAGACTCACTGCAAACAAGTTATGGGGCTGTCAGGTTAGCTTCTATAAAGATCCACAGCATGAATCCAAATGACCAAGGTACTCAACTTTTAGAGTATCCATCAGAACGGTCCTACCTCCGTATCTTTTCATCAGGAGAGAGAATTAAGGTATTCACAACTAAATTAGAAATGTCTTTTCTTTGAGAATGGACTTCATATATTCTAATGAATTACTAATTCCTTAAGATAATCACCAAATTTTGTATATGCTCGAATAAGTTTGCTTTTTGATAACTGAGAGTACTGCTTATACTTATAAGCAGTACTTATATAAACAATCTTATGTAAGCAAGGGGGAATCAATACCTGCTTGCATGGTAAATCAGAGAACTGGGTTTTGACTTAACCCAACATCATATGTATATACATACATACATGTATATATATATATATCAGTAAATGGCTTGGCATTGAGAAGTAGGAAAATCAGATAAGACTACCCTTTAATCATGCTAAGAGTCTGGATGGAATCATCATTCTTGTCTGTTTCTTCTACTGGACTCCCTCAAGGTCTTGACACAGACTAAGCGCTTGATGTTTGGTGAATAAGTGCAACCCCAGTGCAGCAACAGGACAGACTATAAAACTGCTTTGGGATAATGCTAAGCATTTGAAAGCAAGGCAGGAAGTTGTGTACAAAAGATTGCCACTGCTTACTTACTAAATAAGTTAGTCTATGTACATCATCAAATCCCAATAGATTTTTAATTTTTTAAAAGTTTTAATTATTTTTTGGCCGTGTTGGGTCTTCATTGCTGTGCGTGGGTTTTCTCTAGCTGCGGCGAGCGGGGGCTACTCTTCACTGTGGTGCACGGGCTTCTCTTTGCGGTGGCTTCTCTTGCTGCGGAGCACAGGCTCTAGGTGCGCGGGCTTCAGTAGCTGTGGCACGCGGGCTCAGTAGTTGTGGCTTGCGGGCTCTAGAGCGCAGGCTCAGTAGTTGTGGTGGACGGGCTTAGTTGCTCCGCAGCATGTGGGATCCTCCCTGACCAGGGCTTGAACCCGTGTCCCCCACATTGGCAGGTGGATTCTTAACCACTCTGATACCAGGGAAGTCCCCAATAGATTTTATTAGAGGAACAGATAATGTAAATGAATCTAATATTTAAAAAGGTGATGTGAGTGGAGAAAAAAGGCGCTGACCTTAGTAACTTCGAGAAACGGTGTTGTATCCAGAAATTACAACATAAAAGACAAATGACTGTATGTAAAAGACAAATGACTGTATGTAAATGACTGCATAAAAGACAAATGACTGTATTCTAGTTGGTAAAGGTATTTCTCATGGGGGTATGGGTTAGCAATTCTGAAACTGCTGAATATGTTATGTTGTGATTGAACAAATAAGTAAATGCGAAGTAAATGGTGGAAACCAGGTGTCTCACTGTTGGAGAAGGAGGTTATCCATAAGCAAGAGGAGGAAACTAGAATAATCCATGTGTTAATGGATTACTCAGAGACATCAGCAAGGATTCACATCTGATTTAATATAGAGATGGTTACATAGAAATTTTTATAGATGTGTGGAGATTAGCATACATGCATATATTTCTTTGCTCGGTCAGCTGAGAGGGCCTAAGAGAAACAATGCCCCAGTAGCAATGAGCACACCTATCACCCAAATCTTAGTTTCTAATACCAGTCTCCAATAAAAGGAACTTGGATAAATGGTTGATTATAGGGCTGGAGCAGGAAATATACAAAATGAACCTGGAGCATGTTGGGAGTGGCAGAAAGTAAGGAAGTGCTCAAAAAAAAAAAAAAGTCAAAGGGACACAGAAGCCAACTTTAAAGAACTCTCAATGGCTAAGGCTGGAACAAGTTGAACAACAAAATAATGTAGTATTGCTCTATAACTCAAAGTATAAAATAAATACCCATCAAGTCCATGCTGATATAAACAAATGGTTGAATAAATAAATAAATAAATAAATAAATAAGGGAGATGGGACCTATCTCCTGTACTGAGCAATTCCAAATTAAGTTATACAGATACTTGCTCCTCAAGGAGGTGGGCCTTAACTCTTCCCTACCCCTTGAGTTTGGGCTGTGCTTAGTGATTCACTTGCGAAGAGAAGATTTATGGAAAGTGAGAAAAAAGTAACTTTATAATAGAGAAACCTGACAAACATTCCTCAGCCAGGTGATGTCATGTTGGTAGTACGTATCCTGTTTTTTAAAAATACATCTTTATTGGAATATAATTGCTTTACAATGGTGTGTTAGTTTCTGCTTTATAACAAAGTGAATCAGTTATACATATACATATGTTCCCATATCTCTTCCCTCTTGCATCTCCCTCCCTCCCACCCTCCCTATCCCACCCCTCTAGGTGGACAAGAAGCACCGAGCTGATCTCCCTGTGCTATGCGGCTGCTTCCCACTAGATATCTATTTTACATTTGGTAGTGTATATATGTCCATGCCACTCTCTCACTTCGTCCCAGCTTACCCTTCCCCCTCCCCATATCCTCAAGTCCATTCTCTATGTCTGCGTCTTTTTTCCTGTCCTGCCCCTAGGTTCGTCAGAATCTTTTTTTTTTTTTAAGATTCCATATATATGTGTTAGCATACGGTATTTGTTTTTCTCTTTCTGACTTACTTCACTCTGTATGACAGACTCTAGGTCCATCCACCTCACTACAAATAACTCAATTTTGTTTCTTTTTATGGCTGAGTAATATTCCACTGTATACATGTGCCACATCTTCTTTATCCATTCGTCTGTTGATGGACACTTAGGTTGCTTCCATGTCCTGGCTATTGTAAATAGTGCTGCAGTGAACATTGTGGTACATGTATCTTTTTGAATTATGGTCTTCTCCGGCTATATGCCCAGTAGTGGGATTGCTGGATCATATAAGAGTTCAATTTTTAGTTTTTTAAGGAATCTCCATACTGTTCTCCATAGTGTATATCCTTGATGTGATGTAATGAAAAGAGTAATTCACCTCTGTGGTCTTCCTCTCCAAAGTTCATAGCCTGTTGAATCATGAGAAAAATACCAGACAAACCCAAACTGAGGGCCATTCAACAAAATACTTAACCAGTACTCCTCAAAACTGCTGAGGTCATGGAAAGCATGAGAAAACGTTGTGGCTAAGAAGAGCCTAAGGAGACCTGACGACCACGTGTAATGTCACATTCTGGACGGGAATCCGGAACAGAAAAAGGACATTAGGTAAAAACTAGTGAAATCTGAATAAAGTGTGGAGTTTAGTTAACAGTAATGTACAAATGTTGGTTCCTTAATGTGAAAAATGTGCCATTGTAATGTAAGATGTTAACAATAGGAGAAATTGGTGCAGGGGATATGTGAACTCTTTGCAAACTTTTCTGAAAAATCTAAAACTATTCTAAAATAAAAAGTTCATTTAAATTAAGAAAGCACAATATGCCTAAATGCAATAAGGTATTCTGGACTGGATCTTGGAACTGAAAAAGGACACTAGTGGAAAACTGGTGCAATGTGAATAAAGTCTGGAGTTTACTTAATAGTATTGTACCAGTGTGGGTTTTAGTTTTGATCACTGTGCCATGGTAACGTAAGATATTAACATTAAGGGAAACTGGGTAAGGAGTATATGGGAACTCCGTATTTTCTTTGCAACTTTTCTGTAAATCTAAAGTTATTCCAAAATAAAAATTTTAAAATGTAACGCAGGGTAGCTGGACGTACAGGCAAACTCCATCTGCCTGGACCACCGTAGATTACCTACATGATGACATTTGATTTGCTGCGGACTCTGCAGTGGATCTCTCCCCTCATTTCCACACCACCCTTCATGCTGGCCCTGCTGTATCAACCTGCATTTACTTCATGTGCATGGGTCTACACCAGCCAAGTGGTTGTGGCTAACAGGGGGAACCTGGCTTCCCCAAGACTAGATGACTCAAATCTAGAGAACGAAAGAAAACAAAATGGACCAAGCTTCAGAACTGAAGGGAACAGGAGAGCAGTTGCAGGGAAGGGGGGTCTGTTAAAAAGGAGTTAGCTCAAAACAGAAGACAGGTAAGAATTTAGAGGAAATAGACAATGATTTTAGTCTGGGAGGAGGGGGCCAGAGACCAGCGAAGATGTTGGCATGGTGGGTACTCCATTTTCTCCACCTTACCTATGGCTTACTCATAAGGTCTTTTACCCATATTATCCTTGCTACTTGTAATATTAGATGAACTAAGATGGGCCTGAGAATCAAGTGGCTGCCATGAGTTACTAGGAAGGGTAGAACAGACAGGGGATAGGATGAGAAGGGGCATTTCTAGGGCCACAGCCACAAGATAGTTCCAAGTCTCTTATTTGTTTCTGTGGCCATCTTCTCCATCAGACTGTGAGCTCTTCTGGCACATGGCTGCTACCTTATTCTTTTCTAGTCCCAGCAGTGGTCTGTACATAGTAGGTGTTCAATAAACATCTGCTTAATGGAGAAGTAAGGCAGGAAGCTAGAAACCAGTGAAACTGGGAATGATTTTCTTTTGAAAACTTTATCTTGAATCCCCATAATAATTAAATAACTTAAAAACATTCTGATAATTTGATTTTTTCGTATCAGTGAGGAGAGCTGGCTCTCAAAATTATACAACTGAAACTGGAATTCTGGGGATGGATATATTAATGTTAAACATGTATTTCAAAGAATAAAAAGCAACTGCCCAGCTGTATAATTTGAAGACCAGAGAAAATGGCATGCTAAATATGTTGAGTCATTCATATTTTAATTCCAATTAAGGTAAACAAGATGGAGGCAGGGGAAGGCTCAATATGACTCTTCAAATAGTTTTTAATGAAATGTGGTTTTAAACTTGTTCAGGCAGCCACACCAAGTCTGTGATGAAATTTTCACCAAAGGAAAAAGGGAAAATAAGGTAATATGGTTACTTTTTTCAAAAGCTAGGTTTATTCACTTTAGACTGTTTGTTGCTCTAAGATAAGATTGTGCTTGACTTTTCTTAGTGACTTTTTAAGTATTAAAATGTTCTCTCTTTTATGATGAGGTGATAGTAGACGGTGGCAGTTTTTAAAAGTGCTGAGTTGGCAGAAAAAGGCTGGTGCCCTATGTCAATCCCTAAAATACTATTTGTCCATGAAATCTCAATATCTAGAAAGCACTTCCACATCTTTTTTTTTTTTTTTTTTTTTTGGTCTAGGAGGGTACTCAGGGATTTGGGAGAGGAAGTGAGAAATGTGTGTTTGTTGAGTACACCTATTGGCTAGGTACCAAGCTTTATACATACATGATTTCTCAGTAAATCTTTACAATTTCCATTAGATATTCTCGTATTACAGATAAGGACATGGAAATTAATACAGAATAACTTGCTCAAGGAAGGTGCTAACAGAGGAAACCAAATCTAAGTTTATCTAATTCTAGAATCTGTGCTCCTTCCTATAATACCACACAACTTATTACAGTGAGTTTCTAATATTCACTTTAGGGAAAAATATTGTTCAATTTTTCTTTGTATACATCTTCATGCTACCTTTTCAAACTCACTTTCTGACTTGTAACTTCGCAGTGTATTTATATAGTGATAGCCAACAATTTTTAAAACTAAATTTAGAAGTGTCAGTATTGTTCTCTTAAGCTTGCATCCCAACTATTTTTTGCCTTTTTGTTCGAGAAACCACATAAAACCTATCAGGAAATATTCATATGGCAACACCTGATTATCTGCAGTTGAAACATCCAGCACCACAGCAGACTACAAGGCCTCAGGCAGAAGTCAGTGAAAGCCAAGAGGGTTGAAGACACTGAATTCTTTGAGACACTAGACCAATCACACTGCCATCCAGACCCTGAGACTACGAAAGTGACTGGTTAAAAAGCCAATGGCATAACAACTTGGTCTGTCAGGTAGAGTACAGAAAAGTGAGCAGAGGTAGGGAGAGAAGTGTGAGGGAGGTGAGAGGAGGGGAAGGAGAAAGCATAGCACTGGCAAGAGGAAGAAAGCAGCATAGGGGTAAAACCAAGGCAAATAATATGCAATGAACTAGAAAATCCAGGACACCTCAAGACCATGCTGATGGGCTTCCCTGGTGGCTCAGTGGTTAAGAATCCGCTTGCCAATGCAGGGGACACGGGTTCGAGCCCTGGTCCGGGAAGATCCCACATGCCGCAGAGCAACTAAGCCCGTGCGCCACAACTACTGAGCCTGTGCTCTAGAGCCCGCGAGCCACAACTACTGAAGCCCGTGCACCTAGAGCCTGTGCTCTGCAACAAGAGAAGCCACCGCAACGAGAAGCCCACACACCGCAGCGAAGAGTAGCCCCCGCTCGCTGCAACTAGAGAAAGCCCACGTGCAGTAACAAAGACCCAACGCAGCCAAAAATAAATAAATAAAATAAATTTAAAAAAAAAAGACCATGCTAATTAATAAGGATGTGATCTCGGCTCCCCAGCTTCTCACCTATATACTGAAAACAAATGCAGTGAAGAACATATAAGCATACAGATGAACTGTTAGCAGTGCTCATTTTAGAACTAGAATTAAAAACTTTTTTTCTTAAAGGTATGTAGCTAATGCATTATAATTTAGGGGTCCAAAATTTGATCTCTGCTTGCTAAAAATCAAATTATAAAACAAGATTTTGGTTTTTTCACATTTCTCAATTTACCGAAGTCATCTGAAAATAAAGTCATATGTTTAACAAGTTTTGGCCACCAACTTTTAATAATACATATTTAATTTTCAGAAACATATGCTAACCATCAACAACATTATCAGGGTTCCATCACCCCAGATGTTATTTCATTGGTACATTGTATCAATATTTACAAAGGCTTTCAAATTCAACAACACAAAACAAAACAGCTTAATTTTTAAAACTACAATGCTTTAAAAAAATGTAAACTGTCCATTTTTACATTATTGTAAAAAAGAAGACTCACTCCGTAATGTGGCTTAATTTTTTTAAGTGAGCAAAGCCTGGTGCTCATGGATAAAGAATGAAAAGAATTCTTTACATAGGAAACATTGTGCTCCAGTGTGGCAAAAAAAAAAAAAATATATATATATATACACACACACACACACACATACAAAGAAAAGAATCTTAAGTCCACAATTTAGACCACACACAAAAAAAGTCCCCAAATTGAGAAATTTATAAAAACCATTTACACATGGTTGTTGACCTATTGAAAACCTATATAACATTTTAAAAATAGTAACTCAGTCAAAAGATACCACTTCTCTTAAAAATGAAATTTTGTGCAAAAGAAATTATTTAAGCTAGAAACAAGACACTCCCCCTCAGTAAGAGGCCAAAAGAGCCACTGAAATAATTTAACTCTGTTAGATTTAGTGCATGTAACCAAAAGGCACACACATGTGATTAATATATTAATATATTTTCATGCAGAAACCTGTGCATGTTCACAATTATATAACAAAAACACAAACATAACAAAATGTAAAGCCTAATGTTTGGCAATGTTATTCTAGCTACATTCCTTTCTAGTCTATCAGTCCCGGGTTTACTAGATCATTAACGTTGCCTCTCAAAAAATATATTATATTTGAACAGCTTCCAATAAAAATTAAAAAAAGGATGTTGGCCTGAAACACTATAACTTTTTTTCAGTTCTGATACATATAGAAACTTACTGATATGTTTATTTTAAATGTCATTTCAAATTAAGATACATTTTTCCTTTTGTTAATAAACACTTTGATTGCTCCAGTGAAGTCAGCAGAGAGAAGAACTTCTGTGTTATCTGTCTTCATAATACCTTAAAAGCATAAAAGAAAGTTTTTAGTTGATTTTAAAGGAATATGAAGCCTGCTGCCACAACTGTCACATGCCCATGATCCTCTACCTCTGGGGCAGAAGAACCTCTCCCAGCCTTTTCAGTCTCTCTTTTCTGGCTTGCTCCTGTGATCCTTTCATCCTCCTGTACCTCTCCTCTCTGAGGCTCACTTCCACTTACCTTGTCTTAGCTGCTCTCTTCCTGGCAGCTAAGGAGAGATTATGGTCCCTTGGGGCCAGGATGCCTGGATTTACTCCCAGGCAGCCAAGGCCTCTAAGTTGTCTGATTCTTCATTTCGTGGCAAGAGGCTAGCGTGTTATTCAGCCCCAGGACTGGAATGTTGGCAGGATGGGATCAGCTGGGCAAGTCTTTTGCCAACAGGGTTCACTAATGAGGTTGACAGTAAGGTTTACTGTACAGCAGACATACTGGAACTGCCATGAAATGAAGTACACATGATCACTCTGTGAATGCTGAGAGCACCTTTTGCCTTTCCAGTCCATACTGAAGAACCATGTAGCTACTACGCTGAATGGCAAAAACGCTTACCATTTAACATTTGCTGGTAAAAACATTTAACGAACAAAATTCAGTGTTAACTATTATGCATAGGCAAAAATTGTAGATTTAAGAACGACTGATTAGTAAGGAAGAAAATAATCCAAACTGTAACTGGGGAGTTGTGTACGGGATGAGTTAGACAAAATGGTTTCACTTAGGTTTGTTAAAAACATATCCTAAGCTGCTGAACATTCCTAACCACACTTTTGGTATATCTCAAAGTAGTGCTATGCAGCAGAAGCAGCAGCAAACAACTGAGGGATATCAGAAAGGCTAGAGAAGAAAATAATTCATCATATATAGAGAGAGAAATGCTTTATAAGATACAACATAATGAAGATGATAATGTCTATTACATGCCAGGCATTTTGCTAGACACCTTACATGTGTTATCTTTAATTCTTCTCACAACCTTTTTTTTTCAGTTTTCAGCTGTATCTTTTTTTTTTAAAATTGAAGTATAGTTGATTTAAAATATTGTGTTAATTTCAGGTGTACAGCAAAGTGATTCAGAGATACTCCTAATTTATCCCTCCCTCCTTCCTCTTCGGTAGCCACAAGTTTGTTTTCTATGTCTGTGAGTCTGTTTCTGTTTTGTAAATAAGTTCATGTGTACTATTTTTTAGATTCCACATATAAGTGATATCATATTTGTCTTTCTCTGACTTACTTCACTTAATATGATAATCACTAGGTCCATCCACATTTCTGCAAATGACATTATTTCATTCTTTTTTATGGCTGAGTAATATTCCAGTGTGTATATGTGTGTGTGTGTGTGTGTGTGTGTGTACTGTAGTTTTGATTTGTGTTTCTTTGATAATTAGCGATGTGGAGCATCTTTTCATGTGCCTGCTGGCCATCTGTAGGTCTTCTTTGGAGAAATGTCTATTTAGGTCTTCTGCCCATATCACAACCTTATAAACGAGGTATTATCACCATTTTAAACATGAGGAAAACTGAAGCTTAAGTTGCCAAATACGTCAGAATAAAGAGGAGGGCAATCAGATATATTTTATGATCTCATACCCCAAGTTTAAGAGTTTATTCTTAGAGTATACCTACACGGGTACAGAACAGCAAACACAAATCTGAGTATGATCCAAAGTTGTGCCTCTTTAAAAAGGACCCAGTGAAGTAATAACTGAACCATGTTAATATGCTGCAGTTTTGAGAAGTTTAAAAAAGGTACTTTTCATTTTTCCTCAAATGGTTTAAAAAGCTAGAATTTTCTGTTCAATGTGTAGGGGAAATGTGCAGAGTGTAAAAAGGTATTGGGGAAAAAGAAAAGAAAAAAACCCCAACCAAATGACTTAATTTAGAAGAGAGAAGTAGGATTTGACTGTGAGAAAAAAAGAAAAAGAAAATGAAAAGAAATATTTCCAAACAGGCATTTAGTAAAGGTGTAATAATTCTGCATTGGTTGATTTTTAAATCTGGTAATTGAAAGAAGTGCTAGGGACTTCCCTGGTGGCACAGTGGATAAGACTCCATGCTCCCAATGCAGGGGGTCTGGGTTCGATCCCTGGTCAGGGAACTAGATCCCACATGCCACAACTAAAGAGCCTGCCTGCCACAAGTAAGACCCAGCGCAACCAAATAAATAAATATTTAAATGAAAAAAAGAAAGAAGTGCTAGACTGAAGTTCATATTTGCTATCAAAATTTTTCTTCACAGACAGAAGAAATAGTGTATTTAGTATAGTGTATAGTGCAAATAATACCGCAAGGGAAATGACTTGATATTAAATGAGATAAAAATGCTTGAGAACTTTTTAGTATTCAAATACTTTTAGAAGCACTCTTACTACATTGTATCTATTGTTGTGACTTTATAACTCTCTACAAGGCCTGGGTATAGTCTCTAAAGTGAGAAAACACATTTAATAAAATATTCTGCAATAGATTTTAACAATACAAACTTGTTTTCATTAACAACTGGTCCAAGTTTACATGGTTTTACTTTACTCTTCAGAATTAACAAGGACCATTTTTATATAATCGGCACTAAATACTACTTGACGGTTTCTTTTCACTTCCTAATCTGAGCATTTTATATAATTGAAAGTACTATTCATTCTCAAAGTATTTGCTGCAACGGGCAAGAATCACTGGCTTGTAAATAGCTATCTATGAGGAGCTGTAAATTTGTGGCAATTAGAAAAGAACACTGCTTTCACTTTGGTTTAATTCACTTATTCAGTAAATGTTTATTAAGCACCTACTACATTCAGGCAAGCACTGTGCTAGGCACTGGCCCTACAACAATAAATAAAACACATAAAATCTTTGCCCTCAGAGATTATAGTGCAATAGAGACAGATAATTTAACTTGTATATATTTATGTCTGGTTTGCATTTCTCAAAAGAGAATATAGTTTTCCATAAAAAAAATTACAAACTTTCAAAATTTTCAGTTTTAATTCCCAGGTGAATTTAAAAGAAGTAAAACTGGCAAGAACTATGTTACCAAAATGTTCAGAAATGAACATCTGACAACCATTATGTTGCATAACAGAAATATTCTTCATACTCATGAAGACCTCATAATACCCACAAGTCAATGAGGCTACTAAAGGCTGACTAGAGAAAATGAAGGACAAATAAAATATGAATACCTACCAGAGGGCATGTTATCCAAAACTTCAGCATCTTCACCTTTATCGTTCCCTTCTGATTTTTCAGACTGCACATCCAAAGACAACATCAAACTTGGGTTTGGAGCAAAGATGGCTGATGTAACAACTGCATTATGTGCTAGGAAAAAAAAATTACTTCAAAACAACTAATAAACTTGATTCTAAACATCAAGACAAAAAGTATAATACTGCAAAAAACATAATAGTGTATGTTATATGCAAGTACCTTTAAAAACTAACATATAAGTAACTAAGAACTATTTAAAACCCAAAAATATTTTCTTAAAAAAAATCAAATCCATCATAGTAGGGGACATTAACACCCCACTTTCACCAATGGACAAATCATCCAAAATGAAAATAAATAAGGAAACACAGCATTAAATGATACATTAAACAAGATGGACTTGATTGATATTTATAGGACATTCCATCCAAAAACAACAGAATACACTTTCTTCTCAAGTGCTCATGGAACATTTTCCAGGATAGACCATATCTTGGGTCACAAATCAAACCTTGGTAAATTTAAGAAAATTGAAATCGTATCAAGTATCTTTTCCGACCACAACGCTATGAGACTAGATATCAATTACAGGAAAAAAATCTGTAAAAAATACAAACACATGGAACCTAAACAATACACTACTAAATAACCAAGAGGTCACTGAAGAAACCAAAGAGGAAATCAAAAAATACCTAGAAACAAATGACAATGAAAACACGACGACCCAAAACCTATGGGATGCAGCAAAAGCAGTTCTAAGAGGGACGTTTATAGCAATACAATCCTACCAAAAGAAACAAGAAACTTCTCAAATAAACAACCTAACCTTACACCTAAAGCGATTAGAGAAAGAAGAACAAAAAAACCCCCAAAGTTAGCAGAAGGAAAGAAATCATAAAGATCAGAGCAGAAATAAATGAAAAGAAATGAAGGAAACAAAAGCAAAGATCAATAAAACTAAAAGCTGGTTCTTTGAGAAGACAAACAAAACTGATAAACCCTAAGCCAGACTCATCAAGAAAGAAAGGGAGAAGACTCAAATCAACAGAATTAGAAATGAAAAAGGAGAAGTAACAACTGACACTGCAGAAATACAAACGATCATGAGAGATTACTACAAGCAACTCTATGCGAATAAAATGGACAACCTGGAAGAAATGGACAAATTCTTAGAAAAGCACAACCTTCCGAGACTGAACCAGGAAGAAACAGAAAATATAAACAGACCAATCACAAGCACTGAAATTCAAACTGTGATTAAAAATCTTCCAACAAACAAAAGCCCAGGACCAGATGGCTTCACAGGCGAATTCTATCAAACATTTAAAGAAGAGCTAACACATAACCTTCTCAAACTCCTCCAAAATATAGCAGAGGGAGGAACACTCTCAAACTCATTCTACGAGGCCACCATCACCCTAATACCAAAACCAGACAAAGACGACACAAAGAAAGAAAACTACAGGCCAATATCACTGATGAACATAGATGCAAAAATCCTCAACAAAATACTAGCAAACAGAATCCAACAGCACATTAAAAGGATCATACACCATGATCAAGTGGGGTTTATCCCAGGAATGCAAGGATTCTTCAATATACACAAATCAATCAATGTGATACACCACATTAACAAACTGAAGGAGAAAAACCATATGATCATCTCAATAGATGCAGAGAAAGCTTTCGACAAAATTCAACACCCATTTATGACAAAAACCCTCCAGAAAGTAGGCATAGAGGGAACTTACCTCAACATAATAAAGGCCATATGTGACAAACCCACAGGCAACATCGCTCTCAATGGTGAAAAACTGAAACCATTTCCTCTAAGATCAGGAACAAGACAAGGATGTCCACTCTCACCACTATTATTCAACATAGTTTTGGAAGTTTTAGCCACAGCAATCAGAGAAGAAAAAGAAAGAAAAGGAATCCAAATTGGAAAAGAAGAAGTAAAGCTGTCACTGTCTGCAGATGACATGATACTATACATAGAGAATCCTAAAGACTCTACCAGAAAACTACTAGAGCTAATCAATGAATTTGGTAAAGTAGCAGGATACAAAGTTAATGCACAGAAATCTCTTGCAATCCTATACACTAATGATGAGAAATCTGAAAGAGAAATTAAGGAAACACTCCCATTTACCATTGCAACAAAAAGAATAAAATACCTAGGAATAAACCTACCTAAGGAGACAAAAGACCTGTATGCAGAAAACTATAAGACAGTGATGAAAGAAATTAAAGATGATACAAAACAGATGGAGAGATATACCATGTTCTTGGATTGGAAGAATCAACATTGTTGAGATGACTATACTACCCAAAGCAATCTACAGATTCAGTGCAATCCCTATCAAACTACCAGTGGCATTTTTCACAGAACTAGAACAAAAAATGTCACAATTTGTATGGAAACACAAAAGACCCCGAATAGCCAAAGCAATCTTGAGAAAGAAAAACGGAGCTGGAGGAATCAGGCTCCCGGACTTCAGACTATACTACAAAACTACAGTCATCAAGACAGTATGGTACTGGCACAAAAACAGAAATATAGATCAATGGAACAGGATAGAAAGCCTAGAGATAAACCCACACACATATGGTCACCTTACTTTTGATAAAGGAGGCAAAAATATACAATGGAGAAAAGACAGCCTCTTCAATAAGTGGTGCTGGGAAAACTGGATAGCTACATGTAAAAGAACGAAATTAGAACACTCCCTAATACCATACACAAAAATAAACTCAAAATAGATTAAAGACCTAAATGTAAGGCCAGACACTATCAAACTCTTAGAGGATAACACAGGCAGAACACTTTATGACATAAATCACAGCAAGATCCTTTTTGACCCACCTCCTAGAGAAATGGAAATAAAAACAAAAATAAACAAATGGGACCTAATGAAGCTTAAAAGCTTTTGCACAGCAAAGGAAACCATAACCAAGACCAAAAGACAACCCTCAGAATGGGAGAAAATATTTGCAAATGAAGAAACTGACAAAGGACTAATCTCCAAAATTCACAAGCAGCTCATGTAGCTCAATATCAAAAAAACAAACAACCCAATCCAAAAATGGGCAGAAGACCTAAATAGGCATTTCTCCAAAGAAGATATACAGATTGCCAACAAACACATGAAAGGATGCTCAACATCACTAATCATTAGAGAAATGCAAATCCAAACTACAGTGAGGTATCACCTCACACCAGTCAGAATGGCCATCATCAAAAAATCTACAAACAATAAATGCTGCAGAGGGTGTGAAGAAAACGGAACCCTCTTTCACTGTTGATGGGAATGTAAATTGATACAGCCACTATGGAGAACAGTATGGAGGTTCCTTAAAAAACTAAAAATAGAACTACCATATGACCCAGCAATCCCACTACTGGGCATATACCCTGAGAAAACCATAATGCAAAAAGTGTCATGTACCACAATGTTCATTGCAGCTCTATTTACAATAGCCAGGACATGGAAGCAACCTAAGTGTCCATCGACAGATGAATGGATAAAGAAGATGTGGCACATATATACCATGGAATATTACTCAGCCATAGAAAGGAATGAAATTGAGTTATTTGTAGTGAGGTGGATGGACCCAGAGTCTGTCATACAGAGTGAAATAAGTCAGAAAGAGAAAAACAAATATCATATGCTAACACATATATATGGAATCTAAAAATAAAAAAAAATGGTTCTGAAGAACCTAGGGGAAGGACAGGAATCAAGATGCAGATGTAGAGAATGGACTTGAGGACACGGGGAGGGGGAAGGGTAAGCTGGGACGAAGTGAGAGAGTGGCATGGACATATATACTCTACCAAATATAAAACAGATAGCTAGTGGGAAGCAGCCGCATAGCACAGGGAGATCAGCTTGGTGCTCTGTGACCACCTAGAGGGGTGGGATAGGGAGGGTGGGAGGGAGACGCAAGAGGGAAGAGATATGGGGATATATGTATATGTATAACTGATTCACTTTGTTGTAAAGCAGAAACTAACACACCATTGTAAAGCAATTATACTCCAATAAAGATGTTAAAAAAAAACAAAAAAAACAAAACCACATACAAGTTCTGAGATTGCATGACTTCTCAAATTTTAGACAAGTATAAGTTCTTCCTTGGTATAGGAAAATCAAACAAAGCCAATACAACGCGAAAGCAGTTAAAACTGCTAAACTGTCTCTCTGAAATAATGCCTATACAAATTTACTTATAATACATCTCCATTTTAACTTTATTCACTTATAAGACACATAAAAGTAGGCATTTACTTACCTTTAATACCTTCCCAAAAGTCATTACGATCTCTCCTCACTGAAGTAAACTTGCTTAAGTCATGGTAAGTACTCCAGATATAAACATACTTATCTTCTGAGCCACTAACGAGGTAACTAAAATCATGGCTACATTTAGGGAAGAAGGAAAAAAAAAATCAAAGTTGTGGTTTTTTTTAGGTTTCCCTCTACCAGAGCTTCCCAGTTTGAGACACCTAAGAAAATAGCCAAGAGAACTTGTTGAAATACAGACTCCTAGTCTCACTCCAGAGGTTCTGAACGTGTAGGTTTGACATGGGTGGCCAGTGGCATTAGTATTTTCACTGAAGCTCTAGGTAACTCCTGCTGGGTTAACCCACACTGGGATGAGTGCCTACTTAAGAGATAAAACAGAGAAGCAGAATACTTTACCAATTAAATTACTGGGTAATTCAAGAAGAAAGGAGAACTGGTAAGAAAAGAGCTGAAATAAGGAGGGCTATAAAGGAAGAAAAGGTAGGTATTTCAGGAGAGCCTGCAGATCCCAAATTAACAGTTCAAATAATAATGATATGCAAAGGTGTAAGTACAGGACACTGTACTTTAGGGTCTCGAAATGCTTTATTAGCTTCTGTACCTAAAAGGATCAAGACCATGGGTGGGGTGGGGTGGGGTGGGCGGTGGTGGGGTAAATCTCCTCTTAGAAAGCATACATGAAAGTACAAAAGCACAAATTCTGGAGCTGGGTCTTCTAATCCTGGTTCTGCAACTACCAGTGTGACTTTAGGCAAATTACTTAATTTTCTGGGTGTTGGTTTCTTCATCTGCAGAGTAGGGGCAATTCAAACTCTACCAAACACCTGGATAATGTAAGTATGACAGAAAATATGAGACACCAGTTGTAAAACTGCAAAGTAACTAACAACACCATATAAACATAAGCCATAGATCAATGGAAAAATGGGAGTAGGGGAGAAATGTTCTGATCTCTTTTGGGACTTCCTCATTGCCAATTTACCTGAAACTTGCTTTGATCTGGCTGCTGCTGTTCACATAACCCTTATACTTCATGGACAGTGACAAATCTCTAAGATCATATAGTCTGATTCTGGAGTCATTTGAAGTTACCAGTATCTAAAAACAAATCAAAGGAAAAGTTAAAAATACCATCTTTTAATCTGTGCTAAGGTACAACCAAAAAAGGGTGTTAGACACATACAGAATATATCTCAAAACTAGAAAAAGCAATATGCCATAGGAAAGGAAATATATTCTTAGCTAAGATATGAAGAACTTACTTTCAGGAGTCTATATATAGTGTGGAGACAGATGGTTTTGAATACCTAGTACCTTATTTTCTCCAGGTAAAGGCTCAATGCCAGTAATTTTTCTTCCAACCTTGTTGCGCCCTCTGGTAGATCGGACATGTATCTGTGTGTGGTATTTCAAATGCTAAAAAAAAAAAAAATCACAATTTAAAAAGATCAGAATTAGAAAGAAACTCAAAGATCATCTGAGGCAACTCACAGACAAACATGGTATTATTTGTCCCAATTTACAGATAAGGCAGTTAAAGCCCAGAGAGGATACACCAACTTATCCCAAACCACAAAAGTATCTAAGTATTCAAGTATGTAATTTATACAAGACAGTCATTTACCTCTGTATCATAGAAAATACACCTGCCATCATATGTCCCAATCACTGCATATTTGCCATTCTGACAGAAATTTGCAGCTGTGATCAATTTTGTTTGACCATCTACTTCATTCCACAAAGCCACTTTTTTGTCAGGTATGTTCCAAAGGCGGAGCTTTCCATCCAATGACCCACTTAGAAAATACCTGTCATCCTAAAAATGTGATGAAAGAGGAAGCTTTCATTTTATCACATGAAGAAAAACTCATTAGCAAATCAATACATTAAGTCTATTAGAAATAATGTTAACATATATAGATTTCATTTTAAAAGTATTAAAGTAAGCATTATTTCAGTCACTAAAAATAACAACAGTTAGAAACCTCAGTATTCATTTTGGAGAAATGACATTCTAATCACTTTATCATATCCTTAAACTGCTTTTCCCAAGGTATAGATTTTAATAGATAATGTGTTTGAGTATATATTGTGTAGGAGAAGGGTTCTGTGGTCAAATAAGTTTGAGAAATTCTTAGTTACAGAAAGTTAAACAGGATTCTCAGTTAACACGCACTCTGAATCTTTAACGGGCGACTTTTTTTGGGGTCAGGTAGGGACATCTAGCAGGGCTAGCAATTCAAGGAACATACTTTGGGAAACACTATCCTATAATGGTACATTTGCCCATACCCTCCTTAGGATACATGTAACAGATGGATAAAAGAGTAACTAATGCCAGTTAGCCCACAGAACCAGTCAATTTTTGGAACTCTGACACCCTGTCAGCAGAGAATTGCTTCACTATTTAAATTCTCAATCTCAAACCAGGGGTTCTCAGCTGGGGGCAACCTGGCCCCACAGGAGACATCTAGCAATGTCTGGAGACAGTTTTGATTGTCACAATTTAGAGGGTGGGGCGCTACTGACATCTAGTGGGTAGAGGCCAGGAACGCTGCTAAACAGCCTACAATGCACAGGACAGCCTTTCCTCTCTCTACGAAAAAGAATTATCCAACCCCAAATGCCATTAGTGCCAAGGTTTAGAAACCCTGTTCTAAACTAAACCAGGCCTACCATGAAGCTGCTCTAATTTTTGGTAACATAAGAATTAAAAAGAAAATAAAATAATTGGGATGCCAAAACAAGAAACAGATTTTCTTCTCCACTCAAGATTATTATTCTTACCCACTTCTCAAGCCCGTCAAGGATAACCTTCATAGAATAGGCATTTTTATGGCTATGGTACAGTAGGCTCAACTCAATGTCTACCAGCAGAAGTGATGAACAAATAAAAATACTTCATCTTGGTCTTACAATTCAGAATTTTATTTACATACATATATACACGTGTATATATGTGTGTGTATCTTCATTTTGCTATTTCTTTTATAACTCTGCTTCCTTTCTTCTAGGTAACATTATTTGATAGAGTCATATTTCCTAGGAAAATGTCAACACCACTCCATTCTTCCCTAGCCCCTCTCATAAATTCTCCAGGTCAGTAGAATTTTTAGAAATAAGGCTTTTCAGTTTCCAAAATAAAACGAAATAAAAGTATAGGAAAATTATTGACTAAACAGAAACCTTAATAATAAAGTACTACATAGATAACTATTACCACCTAATACCCCTCTCTTTCTATCTTGATACATTATAGTTAAAATAGAGGTGGGGGGATTTTGCTCACAGGTGCTGACAGGGGTAAAATCTATCCTTTTGTTGCACCCTTAGGTGACAGGATGGGGGTATTATTTAGAAAGAAGCCTCAAAAGCTTGATGGTCAAAACTGATACAGTATTAACATAGATTAAGCATTTTTAATTTTCAAAAGTTCTTAATAAAATCTTCTCTCAGGGTTCAGAATTATTACTGCCTATGTTATAAGCCTGCCCAGGGAGGGAAATTATATTGAGAGAAAAAAGTCATTCTTCTCTCTTAATTTGGGGAAGGAGAGAAAGAAATGTCAATATAATTGAAAGGTTGCATTAAAAAGACAATGGGTACTAAACACATAGAGATGAGGACATGATTGGAAATGTAATCATACACAAATGTAGTGGAGGGAAAGTCAACGAGGGTCAGCTCAAGCCCTCCACTTATTTCAACCTAGCTAGTGAAGCAGCTCCAACACATGACATCCCTTGTGCTTACAGCTGCAAAGAAGTAAAACTACTCTAGCCTCATGCATTTGGTGGCTCTATCCTATAAGGGCATAAGATAGGTCTGGAGTCCATGACAGTAGATTTTTCTCCTTTAGTTGAAATCATATGAAATTCTTTCTAGAGGAAAGATATTAAAGGATTTTCTACATTGAAAATGAGTATGAAGGGATCTCAAGATTAACAATGTTTTCAGACCCGAAATAGGAATTCAGTCTAATTTGTAATGAATTTTGGTCTTTGCCTCTTTCAACCTTTTCCTCTTTGTCTCTTCCCTTCCTGACCCTCCTACAACTATTCCTGCCTATATGCTTCCCTTTCTCATTTATTTACCTGCCGTCTTTTCTTCTTCCACTGTCTCCAACCTCTCTCCTCTTTAATAGGATAGTTTATTTCTTTATTTATACCCTGCAGGTCTTATTAAAGATTTGGGATAACTTTTCACTGTCATATTTAGACTATAATATTTTCAGCTCTTCTAATGAAGATTAGCACAATATTTATTTCCTTTCTTATTTTTAAAGCAGAATGAAACACTAAATTAAGTTGCTCTTAACTATGTGGATACTAATAATTTTTTTCCTGTAGTCCAATTACCCTCCAGAGAAACCTGGTTCCCTCACCTTCCTCGTAGTATAACAAAAAAACATGTAAATACTTACTCTTGGATGGAAAGCTATGGCAGTGACAAAATCTATATGCTGAAAACAGCAAAGGCATTCTCTTCTGGAAATGTGCCATAACCTGACTGTTTTATCCATTGAAGAAGAAAGCAGAAAGTAGTTCTACGGAGAAATTGACATTGATTATTTTATCACCATATGAAAAAAAATACTTACACCATAAAAGTGAACTTTTAGTTTTAGGTATCTCAATAGTTTTGTCATTACTATTGTTATACGCAGCATCAGAAAGCACAAAGATATCCAATTCACTTGGACAATTCCATTTTTTTCCAAATAGTTAAATGCCATATTTCTTTGATTCTAAGACTTTTTCACATTACCTATTCTGAAATGAGGATGAATCTTATGACTTCTGTTGAAAGAAATCTGCCAGATGCCAACAGAGGACTAAGGTGTGCCTTGGCTGTTGGAGCCTGCATATACTATAAGTTAGCTATGAATGTAAGGCATCTATTCATTTGATCGTCACTTCAGTTATTTTCACATTGATAACACTGGTGAATTTTAACTCACATGAATTCCCTGTCACTTAAAATGCCTTCAAAAAGATTATCCTATAACGCAGCATGGAAATGAAAAGTTATTGTGCACCAGTCACACCTTAGGCAAGAAAATTAGAGAATAGAAACTGTCAAATGTCTCAGAATAGATCATAGAATTTTCAAAGCTAGAAGAGGGTAGTGTAACTGATTTAGGCATTATGATGGCCCATCACCCAGAAACCAAACATCTATCTGTCAAAAATTTCCAGCTGGATACATAAGGGGATAGGATTCCCAGGTGCTCGGCCCTGCCGGGCGCCGGGGCGCGAGACCAGATTTTGTAGGTCACTCCCTCTTGCAAGAACACCGGAATCACAACTAACTGCTGAACAATCATCGACAGGAAGACGCTGGAACTCACCAAAAAAGATACCCAACATCCAAAGACAAAGGAGAAGCCACAGTGAGACGGTAGGAGGGGCGCAATCACAATAAAATCAAATCCCATAACTGCTGGGTGGGTGACTCACAAACTGGAGAACTCTTATACCACAGAAGTCCACCCACTGGAGTGAAGGTTCTGAGCCCCACGTCAGGCTTCCAAACCTGGGGGTCTGGCAATGGGAGGAGGATTTCCTAGAGAATCAGACTTTGAAAGCTAGCGGGATTTGATTGCAGGACTTTGACAGGACTGGGACAAACAGAGACTCCACTCTTGGAGGGCACACACAAAATACTGTGCACATCAGGACCCAGGGGAAGGAGTAGTGACCCCATAGGAGACTGAACCAGACCTACCTGCTAGTGTTGGAGGGTCACCTGAAAAGGCAGGGGGTGGCTGTGTCTCACCGTGAGGACAAGGACACTGGCAGCAGAAGTTCTGGGAAGTCCTCCTTGGCGTGAGCCCTCCCAGAGTCTGCCATTAGCGCCACCAAAGACCCCGGGTAGGCTCCAGTGTTGGGTCGCCTCAGGCCAAACAACCAACAGGGAGGGAACCCAGCCCCACCCATCAGCAGACAAGTGGATAAAAGTTTTACTGAGCTCTGCCCACCAGAGCAACAGCCAGCTCTACCCACCACCAGTCCCTCCCATCAGGAAACTTGCACAAGCCTCTCAGATAACCTCATCCACCAGAGGGCAGACAGCAGAAGCAAGAAGAACTACAATCCTGCAGCCTGTGGAACAAAAACCACATTCACAGAAAGTAGACAAGATGAAAAGGCAGAGGGCTATGTACCAGATGAAGGAACAAGATAAAACCCCAGAAAAACAACTAAATGAACTGGAGACAGGCAACCTTCCAGAAAAAGAATTCAGAATAATGATAGTGAAGATGATCCAGGACCTCAGAAAAAGAATGGAGGCAAAGATCGAGAAGATACAAGAAATGTTTAACAAAGACCTAGAAAAATTAAAGAACAAACAAACAGAGATGAACAATACAATAACTGAAATAAAAAATACACTAGAAGGAATCAATAGCAGAATAACTGAGGCAGAAGAACGGATAAGTGACCTGGAAGACAGAATGGTGGAATTCACTGCTGCGGAAAAGAACAAAGAAAAAAGAATGAAAAGAAATGAAGACAGCCTAAGAGACCTCTGGGACAACATTAAACACAACAACATTTGCATTATAGGGGTCCCAGAAGGAGAAGAGAGAGAGAAAGGACCAGAGAAAATATTTGAAGAGATTATAGTCAAAAACTTCCCTAACATGGGAAAAGGAAATAGCCACCCAGGTCCAGGAAGCGCAGAGAGTCCCAAACAGGATAAACCCAAGGAGAAACACGCCAAGACACATAGTAATCAACTTGGCAAAAATTAAAGGCAAAGAAAAACTATTGAAAGCAGCAAGGGAAAAACGACAAATAACATACAAGGGAACTCCCATAAGGTTAACAGCTGATTTCTCAGCAGAAACTCTACAACCTAGAAGGGAGTGGCATGATATACTTAAAGTGATGAAAGGGAAGAACCTACAACCAAGATTACTCTACCCGGCAAGGATCTCATTCAGATTCGACAGAGAAATCAAAAGCTTTACAGACAAGCAAAAGCTAAGAGAATTCAGCACCACCAAATCAGCTCTACAACAAATGCTAAAGGAACTTCTCTAAGTGGGAAACACAAGAGAAGAAAAGGCCCTACAAAAACAAACCCAAAACAATTAAGAAAATGGTCATAGGAACATACATATCGATAATCACCTTAAATGTGAATGGATTAAATGCTCCAACCAAAAGACACAGGCTCGCTGAATGGATACAAAAACAAGACCCATATATATGCTGTCTACAAGAGACCCACTTCAGACCTAGGGACACATACAGACTGAAAGTGAGGGGATGGAAAAAGATATTCCATGCAAATGGAAATCAAAAGAAAGCTGGAGTAGCAATACTCACATCAGATAAAATAGACTTTAAAATAAAGAATGTTACAAAAGACAAGGAAGGACACTACATAATGATCAGGGGATCAATCCAAGAAGAGGGTATAACAATTATAAATATACATGCACCCAACATAGGAGCACCTCAACACATAAGGCAACTGCTAACAGCTATAAAAGAGGAAATCGACAGTAACACAATAATAGTGGGGGACTTTAACACCTCACTTAAACCAATGGACAGATCATTCAAACATTCCATCCAAAAACAGCAGATTACACTTTCTTCTCAAGTGTGCACAGAACATTCTCCAGGATTGATCACATCGTGGGTCACAAATCAAGCCTCACTAAATTTAAGAAAACTGAAATCATATCAAGCATCTTTTCTGACCACAATAATATGAGACTAGAAATCAATTACAGGGAAAAAAGCGTAAAAAAGACAAACACATGGAGGCTAAACAACACGTTACTAAATAACCAAGAGATCACTGAAGAAATCAAAGAGGAAATCAAAAAATACCTAGAGACAAATGACAATGAAAACACAATGATCCAAAACCTATGGGATGCAGCAAAAGCAGTTCTAAGAGGGACATTTATAGCAATACAATCCTACCTCAAGAAACAACAAACATCTCAAATAAACAATCTAAACTTACACCTAAACGAACTAGAGAAAGAAGAACAGACAAAACCCAAAGTTAGTAGAAGGAAAGAAATCATAAAGATCAGAGCAGAAATAAATGAAATAGAAACGAAGAAAACAATAGCAAAGATCAATAAAACTAAAAGCTGGTTCTTTGAGAAGATAAACAAAATTGATAAACCATTAGCCAGACTCATCAAGAAAAAGAGGGAGAGGACTCAAATCATTAAAATTAGAAATGAAAAAGGAGAAGTTACAACAGACACCGCAGAAATACAAAGCATCCTAAGAGACTACTACAAGCAACTCTATGCCAATAAAATGGACAACCTGGAAGAAATGGACAAATTCTTAGAAAGGTATAACCTTCCAAGACTGAACCAGGAAGAAATAGAAAATATGAACAGACCAATCACAAGTAATGAAATTGAAACTGTGATTAAAAATCTTCCAACAAACAAAAGTCCAGGACCAGATGGCTTCACAGGTGAATTCTATCAAACATTTAGAGAAGAGCTAACACCCATCCTTCTCAAACTCTTCCAAAAAGTTGCAGAGGAAGGAACACTCCCAAACTCATTCTATGAGGCCACCATCACCCTGATACCAAAACCAGACAAAGATACTACAAAAAAAGAAAATTACAGACCAATATCACTGATGAATATAGATGCAAAAATCCTCAACAAAATACTAGCAAACAGAATCCAACAACACATTAAAAGGATCATACACCATGACCAAGTGGGATTTATCCCAGGGATGCAAGAATTCTTCAATATACGCAAATCAATCAATGTGATACACCATATTAACAAATTGAAGAATAAAAACCATATGATCATCTCAATAGATGCAGAAAAAGCTTTTGACAAAATTCAACACCCATTTATGATAAAAACTCTCCAGAAAGTGGGCATAGAGGGAACCTACCTCAACATAATAATGGCCATATACGATAAACCCACAGGAAACATCATTCTCAATGGTGAAAAACTGAAAGCATTTCCTCTAAGATCGGGAACAAGAGAAGGATGTCCACTCTCACCACTATTATTGAACATAGTTTTGGAAGTCCTAGCCACGGCAGTCAGAGAAGAAAAAGAAATAAAAGGAATACAAATTGGAAAAGAAGAAGTAAAGCTGTCACTGTTTGCAGATGACATGATACTATACATAGAGAATCCTAAAGATGCCACCAGAAAACTACTAGAGCTAAACAATGAATTTGGTAAAGTAGCAGGATACAAAATTAACGCACAGAAATCTCTTGCATTCCTATACACTAATGATGAAAAATCTGAAAGAGAAATTAAGGAAACACTCCCATTTACCACTGCAACAAAAAGAATAAAATACCTAGGAATAAACCTACCTAGGGAGACAAAAGACCTGTATGAAGAAAACTGTAAGACACTGATGAAAGAAATTAAAGATGTTACCAACAGATGGAGAGATATACCATGTTCTTGCATTGGAAGAATCAATATTGTGAAAATGACTATACTACCCAAAGCAATCTACAGATTCAGTGCAATCCCTATCAAACTACCAATGGCATTTTTCACAGAACTAGAACAAAAAATTTCACAATTTGTGTGGAAACACAAAAGACCCCAAATAGCCAAAGCAATCTTGAGAAAGAAAACGGAGCTGGAGGAATCAGGCTCCCTGACTTCAGGCTATACTACAAAGCTACAGTTATCAAGACAGTATGGTACTGGCACTAAAAAAGAAACATAGATCAATGGAACAGGATAGAAAGCCCAGAGAGAAACCCACGCACATATGGTCACCTTACTTTTGATAAAGGAGGCAAAAATATACAATGGAGAAAAGACAGCCTCTTCAATAAGTGGTGCTGGGAAAACTGGACAGCTACATGTAAAAGAATGAAATTAGAACACTCCCTAACACCATACACAAAAATAAACTCAAAATGGATTAAAGACCTAAATGTAAGGCCAGACACTATAAAACTCTTAGAGGAAAACATAGGAAGAACACTCTTTGACAGAAATCACAGCACGATCTTTTTTGATCCACCTCCTAGAGAAATGAAAATAAAAACAAAACTAAACAAATGGGACCTAATGAAACTTAAAAGATTTTGCACATCAAAGGAAAGTACAAGCAAGACGAATAGACAACCCTCAGAATGGGAGAAAATATTTGCAAACGAATCAACGGACAAAGGATTAATCTCCAAAATATATAAACAGTTCATGCAGCTCAATATTAAAAAAACAAACAACCCAATCCAAAAATACATACTTATTAAATAAATGAAATTAAATAGCTTTCTTGATCCAAGCATGATCTTACAAGTCAAAAAAATTAGATTCAGATCTAAGTTCTACCCATAACTAGTTTTGTGATCTTGGATGGGTCAGAGGCCCAGTCTCTAATCCACAGTATGGAATATCAACTACCTCACAGCACTGTTATTTTCAGTATTAACAAGGTAATTCTTATTACGTGGCACAAAATAAGTCTTCAACAAACAGAAAACCCACTATAAACATCAACTGTGCTAGATACTGAAGAGAAACAACAGTGAAGTAAGAGCTGATCCCTACTCTTGAGGTGCTTAGAATCTTGTTGCCAATAAGACGTAGAAATGTACATAGATAAACAGTTAAGTAAAAAAGAAAGTTTAAGAAAAGAGCACACAGACAGATGAAGGCCTTAAGAACAAAAACTGAGGTTTCCTGGAGAAGAAATTCTGCCTTAAGACTCCAGCATGAATGTACAACAAGGTGACTAGAGTTAACAACGCTGCATTATATACTTGCAAGTCGCTAAGAGAGTAGATCTTAAATGTTCTCACCACAAAAAAAAGGTAACTATTTATGGTGATGAATGTGTTAATTACGCTTATTGTAGTAATCATTTCCCACTATGTAAGTATATCAAATCATCACTGTGTACACCTTAAACTTACACGATGTTTTAATTACATCTCGATAAAGCTGGGAAAAAAACCCTAAAAAACTTCAGTGTGACTCCGGCTGAGTTTTCAATGCCTGCCTTACAAATTTCAAATTTGCCTGCCCCAACAACTGTGTGAGCCAATTCCTTAAAATAAACCTCCTATGTACGTATTTCCTCTTGGTTCTGTTACTCTGGAGAACACTGACTGATACAGTGATCGATGGAGAATTAATATCTTCAGTTGGTGTTACATTTCACAAAAAATATTGGTTTGCTTTAAGAAAGTAAATGAGTGCAGGGTTCCCAATTAGGTGCTTTGTACTTCTTATTCTAGATGAATACGATTATCAGATTAAGGACACTTTAAATTTCCATCTTCTGACAACTCAGATTTCACACAGGGTGGGGAGAGAGTACAAAGATACAACTGGGGCTCAATTCAAAACCAGACTACCAGGTGAGGCCCAAGCTTGTTCCAGGAGGTTAGAGAAAAACGTTATGAAATGCACCCATAACATCTAAACAAATATGATAGGAACATAATTCATAAATGGAGTGATTCAAAGCTGGAGCTCAGGGAAAGGCTGACTTGCCAATATATACCAGTGATATCTTCGTGATATAGTTAAAATATATGGGCATCACCGGTATCCTTGCTAGTATTTTGCTAACTCAGATGACTTTTCTCAATTTAAAGCTTTTAAATATTACTTTCCCCCACAAATTCTTAATATATTTTAGATTTTGATTACTGACAAATTTTAATACAAAGAAAGTGTAAGGAATCATGCAAAAATTCCAAAAACTGCTTCATGCTTCAAACACCTTAAATAAAATTTAAAATATCTCTTAAAAATTTTGCAAACTTCTAAGATATTTGATTGGTGGCAAAATAGCCCCTCTACTTTGAAATTTTGCTCTAAGGAAAAAAAAATTACAAAATGAAGACTTACCATTGATCTGCAGAATATAATTATTAAACCTAAATTAATAATTTCATGAATGTAGCAGATTATCCCCAAAACAGTCTTGATTAGATAGGTCAGACTTCACCTTTGTAGCTGAAGTCATATCCATTTTGCTGAGGATAGTTACTTTGTAAAACTATTTTATAAAAGAAGCAAATACAAGTATATAGACAGATCCAGATAGAAGCTGTTAAGTAATATAAACATTTTCTTATTAGCCTAATCTGACGTTTCTCTTTTTTAACTTTGATTAATTTGTAACTCCCACAAAGTATATACAAACATTCAAACACCTGACTGTGACAATCATACAAATAAAACATTTGTTTTTATCCTAAAATAGTTACATAGAATACAAAATTCAAATAAGAATTTCTTACTTTAGGACTTCTATGGTGGCGCAGTGGTTAAGAATCCACCTGCCAATGCAGGGGACATGTGTTCGATCCCTGGTCCGGGAAGATCCCACATGCCACGGAGCAACTAAGCCCGTGTGCCAAAACTACTAAGCCCACATGCTGCAACTACTGAAGCCTGCGCGCCTAGAGACTGTGCTCCGCAACAAGAGAGGCCCATGCACCGCAACGAAGAGTGGCCCCTGCTCGCCGCAACTAGAGAAAGCCCGTGCACAGAAACGAAGACCCAACGCAGCCAAAAAAAAAGAATGTCTTACTTTAGACCATGAAAGATCAAGGAGATCAGCAGTATGTCCTTTATATTTGCAAAACGGCCGTTGTCGAAATGGTGCATTTTTATCATCTGGGTCTTCATCAGCTCCACTGCATACCTATTTAGACATGAAAACAAATGTTAAAACTAGAAAAACAAAAGCTTCATACTCTTCCCACCCCATTTGTTCTCTCATCATTTTATATGATGCCTGATTGAAATCTTGATCCACTAAAAGCTGACTCCCCTTTATGTTGAATCTACTACTTATTACTTCCTCATCTCCTTGTCCTAATAAACCAGGATCATCCCTGAAGACATCGTGCTATCACAATCTTTCCCTCCCTAACAGAGACCCCACTTTGTCCTTTTTTGAGCATCTCTTCCTTTAGGAGAGGTGGGAGCCAGCACCAGGGGGTGATCACGATTGGTCTAAGCTAATTAAGATGAGCTCACTCCCCTTTCCACTGATGACTGGCTTAGGCATGGGCATATGCTATAATTTTCATCAAATAGACATGAAGGCAAGTCCATCTGGGGGATGAGGTGATAGGGGAGGCTTCTAGAAAGATTTCCTCACTCTTAAAAGGGGGTATACTAAAGGGACCTTCCTCTTTCCTGCCTCTGAACATTGTTGTCTGCATGTGACACCTAAGACAGTAGTAGTCATCTTACTACCATGAGGGGACCAAGCCCAGGAGAACAATAGATAAAGAACAGCAAAGCAAGAGGATGGAAGGACCTCGTGTTCCTGATGACACTACTGAGCTGCTGAATTAACCAACCCTAGAGCCGCCTTACCTCCAGACTGGCTTCCTCATTGTTAAGCCATTTTCAGTTGGATTTCTGTTATTTGAAGTCAAAAGCATCTTGACAGGTAGAGGTAGGTAGAAAATAATGCCATACATGTGTGCCGTGCATTTAGTTTACAACATGCTTTTGTATTCATTACCTGAATAAATCCTAACGACTCTGTGAGGTAGGTATTACCATTATGAGGATGAAGAAATTAAGAAAAAAAACTGAGAATCAAAGAGGTCAAAATAACATATTAAAAGTCACGCAGCCACCTGTAAACAGCAGAACCAAAGCAAAGGTACAAGTCATCTAACTGTAAGTCCAGAGGTTGTTCCTCAAATGTTTTAGAGGATGTCACTTGAGCAAAAATACGGAATGTTAGCTAAGCCTTGCATATTTAGGGAAGGGTAGGTAGGATGATGAGGATGGAGAAAAACATATATGGAGATAAAGCAGGGGATTAGGATAGAAAGGTACTTTGAGACCAGATCATAAAGAGCCTTGGATTTGTGGCTTAAAAATTCAGACATTCTAAGGTGATGGAGAGCCAACACAGGTTTCTGAAAAGGAAAAATAACACAGTCTGACTGGGGCTTTAGAAAGAGAATGCTGGGCAATAATGTAAAAGATGGTTTGGAAAGAGAGTCGGGGCAGGAAAAGCAGTCAGTAAGTTTAAGTAAGAATAACGAGGGCTTAAATAGGACAGTAGCCATGGGGATAGATAAAAACTACCACTGCTATCTGTTAACAACTTTACGGTTTATAAAAACATCTTCACATTCACTGTGGAGGTAGACCAGCAACACAAATGCCCTGACCCTTTGCCAAACACTCCTAATCCTAGACGATTACAGGTACTTCCCCTAATTTTACTGCTAGATTAGTGAGCACTGCTGGAAGACAAAACTAAACAGGCTTCTTGCCCTGTTACATAAAATTCAACTTTTTGTTTAATAATCATTTTCATTTCATTAACTCCTCAGCATATTTCCCCTAGCTGTGATCCCAGATCTTTTTTTTCCTCCTTAATCATCCATTTTCTTTTCATTGTACTCTACATATTTTCAAAATACTTAAATAATGTATTTTTGATTATAAAGTAATATACATGCTCAGTATAGACAATTCAGAAAACACAGAAAGTAGAAAAACTAAAATTAAAACCACCTATAATCTGCTAAAATTTTGGCCATCTTCAATCTTTCATTTTTTAAAAACATAATCGAAATCACATTGTACACATGATTCAGTATCTTCCTTTTTATTTTACATGAGCACTTTCTGTATTTCACTCTTTGGAAACATTTACTAGCTGCATATGGATGCACCATAATTTAATCATTTCCAATTTGCTGGTAATTTAGACATTTCCAATTTTTTGCTAAATAGCTATGCAACAAACATCCTGGAGCGTGAACGTTTATCCCTATTTTATTATTTGTTTATCCTAATAGAAGGGTCAAAAGGCTTAAACCATAGACTTTTATAGTATCTTCTGTTGTTTGTCTTAATAAAATCAGGTAAGTTTATTAAAGAAAATTTTAGAAATACAGAGAAGTATAAAGAATCAAATAAAAAAATGAGCTAAAACCCTACCAGCTAGTGATAACTAGTTATAATTTAGTGTATTTCTTTAAAATTTTAAAATCTATAAATATTTATAGATATCTTTAGTCAAGATTAGGATATTATATCTATTTTTTCATTCTATTTTCACTTTACAATTTATTTAGAGTATTTTAAATGTCATCAAGTAGTCTTTGAAAAGAATTTAAGGACTGCATAGTATTATACTGTATGGATTATACCATAGTTTTTATTTTCCAACTATTAAAAATTCAGTTTGTTTAAATTTTAGCTACTGTGAGAACATTAATATGAAAATCCTCTTACATCTTCGGGCATACATGATCATTTCTTTATGATAGATTTTTAAAGGGAGAATTACCAAGTGAAATGTTATATATTTTATCTATATCTATATCTCTCTGAATAGATATCTATATGTAGAGAGATATTTATATCTCTATGTAAATATAATGTATATATAAAACTTTATTATGAACATTTCAAATATACATAGAAGTAGACAGTATAATGAACCTCATGCATCCATCACCTGTTTTAATGATTATCAACATTTTATTCACCTTGTTTTTTCAATCCTCCCACTTTTATGTATTTGCTTATTTTTGCTGGGGCAGTTAAAGCAAAATCTAAACATCATTCATTTTATCTGTAAATATTCTATATGTATCTCTAACTAGTAATCTTTTAAATTTAACTACCATTACATTATCATACCTAAAAAAATACCATCTGTATCATCAAATATCAAATCCATATCCAAATATCCAGATTATCTAAAAATGTCACTTAAAGTTGGACTGCTTTGAAAACTTGTAAGCCTTTTGATATTTATTAACACTTACTATATACCAGATATGGTATGTTACTTGAAATACCAAAATAAATATTTCTTATCTGCTTATAATCTATTCTCAGTATTTAAAAGCCAGAATAAAATATGTCAGATTATCATTCTCTGTTCAAAAACCCTCCGTTGGCTTCTTTCTCAGAGCAAAAGCCAAAGTCCTTGCAGTGGCCTACACCTTATGACTGGCCCATCTACACCTCCGTGACTTCATTTTCTACTACTCATCTCCTTGCTCACTGGCTCCAGCTACCCAGGCCTCAGTGCTATTTCCTGAACATACCAGGACTCCTGCCTTATCACAGTTTCACTCGCCTCCATCTGGAATGTTCTTCTCCTCCAGATAACCAGATGATCCCTCTCTCACCTCCTTCAGATTCTCCTCAAATGACAACTTCTCAGTGAAGCTTTGCTTGTCCACCATATTTATCTCCTGTCACCCCGCTTTATCTGCTTTATTTTTCTCCACGAAATTTATCACCTTCTAATATATTACAAAATTTACTTGTTTTGTTTCTGTCTCCCACCACTAGAATAAGCTTCATAACAATAGATTTTTTTTTGTTTCTTCTGTTCACTACTATATCCCCAACTCTTAGAACAATGATAAATACACAGTAGACACTCAAATATTTGTGGACTAAATGAAGACATAGTGCCAGACCTACAGATGCCAACTAGCGGAGCATAATGGTTAAGGGCATAAGCTCTAAAGACAGATCAGAGCTGGGTTCTAATTCTGTTGCTGTATCTACCAACTGTGTGAAACTGGTGTGTTACTCAATATCTCTAAGCATTTTCTTCATCTGTAAAATAGGGTTCTTAATAGTACTTCACAACACTACCAGGGTTGTTGTGAGGTGAAGTAAGACATAAAATGTACTTAGCAAAGTACATGGCACATAGTAAGGGCTCATAAAATGTTAGCTGTTGTTAACATAAATTGATATAGTATACAGTAAGTGCTTTTAACAGAACTATGGGCAAAGTACCATGGCAACAGTGAGGGAGCATATGAATAAATTACTAGGTGAAGCAAGGAATGCTTCAGTGAGGGGATGAGTCTTAAATGAATTTGCCAGGCAAAGGGGAATTGCATATGTATTGTTAAGTACATGGAATCAACAAAGGGTCTGACATTTTTGTTGGGGCATGAACAACCAAGTGGCTCAGAACATAAGGTCTGAGAGAGGGAAGGGTGGGAAATAACAATGAGAGCTGAGATCAGGCTGATCTCTGAAAGACTGAGTCATCTAAGGAATTTAGACTTAATTCTATAGGAAAAAAGAGAGCCAAAAGGAGTGCTTAAAACAGGAGAGTAACATGATGAGACTTGTTTTACAGGAAAGTAATTCTGCTGGCATAATTTTATCCATAATTCTGTGGATAAAAGACTGGAATCTGGGAGAACAGCTATAGTGGTCCAAGTAAGAGATAAAGGCCTGGATTGTAACAGTGGAAATGAAAGAAATGGCCAGATTCCAAAGACATTTCTGAGACCAAGCGGGCAGGATCTGGTAAATGAGCAGACACTGAAGGGAGAGGAGAGAGTGAAAAGTGATCACAGTTTCTAACTCAGGAGATGGTATGGGTGTTAAATAATGAACTGATATCAAGTATGCATACCATCAAAGGAGTGGTTTTCTCAGGAAAATGATACTTAATTCTGTTTTGGGCATATATTATCGGGTTGGCCAGAAGGTTCGTTTGGTTTTTCCCATAAGATGGCTCTAGTAGCACTTAGTTGTCTTTAACTTCATTTGAAACAATTTTATTAGATTGTATGTGACAGCTGTCATATCAGCATGCATTTAAAAAAAGACTTATCAAAATTGGTGAATTTTTGTGTAGCCATTTTAATATTGAAGATGGAAGAAAAAAAGCAACGTTTTTGGCATATTATGTTTTATTATTTCAGGAAAGGTGAAAACACAACCGAAACGCAAAAAAGGATTTGTGCAGTGTATGGAGAAGGTGCTGTGACTGATCGAACGTGTCAAGAGTGGTTTGCGAAGTTTTGTGCTAGAGATTTCTCGCTGGTCGATGCTCCAAGGTTGGCTAGACCAGTTGAAGTTGATAGCGATGAAATTGAGACATTTATTGAGAACAATCAATGTTATACCACACGGGAGATAGCTGACATACTCAAAATATCCAAATCAAGCGTTGAAAATCATTTGCACCAGTTTGATTATGTTCATCGCTTTGATGTTTGGGTTCCACGTAAGTTAAGCGGAAAAAAAATTCTTGACAGTATTTCTGCATGCAATTCTCTACTTAAACGTAATGAAAACGTTCTGTTTTTAAAACAAATTGTGACAGGAGATGAAAAGTGGATACTGTACAATAATGTGGAATGGAAGCGATTGTGGGGCAAGCGAAATGAACCACCACCAACCACACCAAAGGCCGGTCTTCATCCAAACAAGGTGATGTTATGTATATGGTGGGATTGGAAGGGAGTCCTCTATTATGAGCTCCTTCCAGAAAACCAAACGATTAATTCCAACAAGTACTGCTCCCAATCAGACCAACTGAAAGCAGCACTCGACGAAAAGCGTCCAGAATTAGTCAACAGAAAATGCATAATCTTCCATCAGGATAACGCAAGACTGTATGTTTCTTTGATGACCAGGCAAAAACTGTTAGGGCTTGGCTGGGAAGTTCTGATTCATCCACCATATCCACCAGACATTGTGCCTTTGGATTTCCATTTATTTAGGTCTTTACAAAATTCTGTTAAAGGAAAAAATTTCAATTCCCTGGAAGACTGTAAAAGGCACCTGGAACAGTTCTTTGCTCAAAAAGATAAAAAGTTTTGGGAAGACGGAATTATGAAGTTGCCTGAAAAATGGCAGAAGGTAGTGGAACAAAAGGGTGAATACGTTGTTCAATAAAGTCCTTGGTGAAAATGAAAAATGTGTCTTTTATTTTTACTTAAAAACTGAAGGCACTTTTTGGCCAATGCAATATCATTGTTGATGTCTGTCTTCTCCCATGCATTGCTCGTTGGTATGAATTATCCATTGCATCTTTATATTTTCAGTGCCTAACACACTGTCGACGTTTAAAAATTGCTTGTTGATTGAACCAAATCTAAATCAGTGCATATTTTTAATAAATACCACATATGTACAATTTCATAAAAATTCCCTCTCATTCCCTTACAGTTAAGTCCTTTCATCCATTTTAGACTCTAATGATTTTGAAGGGGATCAGAATATGTCACCCCCAAATATGCCCCTTTGCCTAAGGATTATTTTGAGCTGAAGGCAACTAAGAGGAAACAGACACAAGAAAAAGTCTCTGCCCTCCCCCTTTCTACCTGAAAGCAGAGCATAAAATGCCCTTTGTGAAGGTGTCTCCCCCTCACCTCTCCCTTACCAGGAAGAGGAGAATCAATCTTATCTGCCTAAACAGAACCTTACTAAATTACCCTTATCTTCCATTAGTTTCCCCCAGTAGATTTACCTTCCCACAATTTACCGCCCCTAAAAGCCTAAACTTCTTTTTCTTTATCTTGTCACTTTTCCACAAATTTCTTGCTCTTTGTTAAAATGATATATAAGTGCCTAGGTCTAACAGCTTCTTTGGGTCTTCACTATTCCTCTAGGAAGGCCTCCATATGCATACGTAATAAACCGTTTCTCCTCTTAATCTGTCTTTTGTTAGGTTATTTCGTAGTTCCCAGCCACAGAACCTAAGAGGGTAGAGGAAATTTTTTTCCTCCCCTACAATCTACTCTCAAAAATTCTAAGCAGAAGTTAAATGTTGTAACACCCATATTGATATTCCACTAATCAAGTGCACCAAACAGATTTATCCAAGAAAAACATTAATTTTTAGGTAGATAGCATATTTACAACTTCCAGTGTCAAGAAGAAATGTTACAAGTCTGTAGCATAATGGAGCAAACTAAATACGCCGCTCTTCCTTACATTTACTGAGCTACTTTTGGAAATCAATAGAAACAGAGAGCATAAGAGCCAGAATTCTAGGCTTGGCATGACCAACGAGTAGGTGAATGATCTTGGGTGCATCACTTTGTATGCCCAACTGTACAATAGGTACTTTTATGTATTCTATTTTACATGGATGCTAAGAAGGCAAGAGTAAAAACGTATCAAAAGAGATAAATATAAGATATCACTATCATGAGAAAAAAGAGAAAAAGAACACACATTTCAGGGAAATAAACTCCACTGTGCTTACTGTGCCTCACTGCAGCGAGTACTAGGTTAAAGACAAAGGCATATGAAACAGAGGCTTCTTTTAACTGTCCCCATATAGAATGACAGAAGTGAAAGGAACCCCAAAGTATCTTTTCCTGAAAACAATAGATATAAATGATACTCAACTACTCCAGAAAAAAGGCTCAGTACTCCAGGGGCTCAGTACTTTTTGGGTCAAAGAACTACTACGCTCATTTTTTTTTTTTTTTTGGCCACACCACGAGGCATGTGGGATATTAGTTGCCCGACCAGGGATAGAACCCATGCCCCCTGTGTTGGAAGCGCGGAGCCCCAACCCACTGCACCTCCAGGGAAGTCCCTATGCTCCTCATTTAAAAGGTGTTCTATTCAAACAAGATTGGGAGTTACTTAGGGGTATTTTGGGGGGGGGGGGCGGGGATGGAAGTAGTTAAGAATCTGTAAGTAGGATTGTTAAAATAAGCATAATATAAGATAGTACAAATAGTCTCTGTTTTTAATAGTAATCAAGGCCTGGAAACTTTATGGTAAATTAAACTAATAAAAGCAAATCCTTTTCCCCTAAAGCAAAGTGGTTAAAATTTTCACTGCTACATTAGTCAGTGAAGGCTTTATGGAGGAAGTGGGCCTTGAAGAATGGGCAAGTTTTAAGTAGAAAAAAGGGAGACCACAGGCATCCAGATAAGGGGAATAGGAATGAATGAAAGGCACGGAAGCAGGAATTCAACACTGATTTAGGCCTACCACAGTCAGGCATGGGGTTAGGTTCCAAGGATACTAAGATCTGTGAAGTACAGTTCTTTGCCTTAAATCAGCCCTGAGCCTAGCCAGAGGAACAAACTGCCAAGGAAGGCATGGTAAATAATATCAGTGTCAAAGTACATATGATGTACTGTCAGAACACAAGTGAGGAACAATTTTATCTGCTTGATTCAGGGAAAATAATAAGAGAAGATAAGATATTTGAGCTGAATCTTGAAGGATGAGTAGGGCTTTGCCCTGTAAGGAAAGGGGACAGGGAGGGAATTCCTGGCAAAGCAAACAACATGAACAAAGACATGAAAGTGAAAGAGTGTTTAGGATACAGACCTATTATCTGGCATGGCAAGTAGGATGCACAGGTACTAGGGAATTAGAGCTGAGTTAAAAAGGTAAGATGAGGTAATATCAGGAAGAATGGTGACAAGGAGCCACCAGAAGACTTTAAATCACAAAATGGCACAGATCTGTATTTTGACAAAAAAAAAAAAAAGGGGGGAATCTCCTGGCGGTCCAGTGGTTAAGACTCCATGCTTTCACTGCAGGGGGCGCGGGTTTGATCCCGCATGCCACGTGGTGTGGCCAAAAAAAAAAAGCTGGTGGCAGTAGAGACCAGCGACAGAAAAACCAACTAGGAGGCTACAGCAAGCATTTAAATGAGTGTCAAGGACCTAGACGAGGTGAGTAATGAGGGGTCAGATTCCATGGGCATTTGTAGGAGGAGGTAGAGTGGATAGAATTTTTAACTAATTTAGTATGTGGGTAAGGAAGAAAAAGTAATAGAGTGTTTCTGAGTTAAAAAGGTAACTTATGGATGTTGATGCCATTAAAGAAGGCTCAAAACAGGAGAAGCAGGGTTGTGGGTAGATAATAATAAAACTATTTCCGCGAATGACCATTAATATCTAGCCAGTTGCTCAAGCTGGACACCTGGGAATCATCCTAGGCTACTCACTTACTACCCCAGGTAGTCAGTCATTAAGTCCTTCTTTTATATTTCTCAAATTCAGCTCCTCTTTATGGTTTCTAGACTCACTGCTATCATAATCTACCATAATCGAAGTACCCATTTCTCTCTGGGGTTGAGAGCCTCTTAAGTGGTCTCCCTGTCTCTAGCCAGGAGCCCCCATCCAATCTATCTTTTACACTGCTATGAGAATGCTCATTCCAAAACAAAAATCTGAACATTTTAATTCAGCTTCTGACCCAAACCCCTCAAAGCCCATCTTCCCCTAGTGCCTTGAGGATAAAGTTCATATGTTTTGGTTTAACACAAAAAGCCAACGAAAATACCAATCCTGCCTACCTTTCCTACAACTCTCGCACATGCACCCTTTGCTCCAGCCAGGTAGTACCTTTAACATGCCATGTCGTTTCAGCCTCCATGCCTTTGCACTTGCTATTTGTTCTGATACGCCCCTTCCTTCCCTCACATAGTTGATTCCTCGTTCAAAGCCTCCAGGGAGCTTTTCCTGACACCCTGATTCATAAGACTAACTTGTATACTTGTGTAGTATCATCTACAGAGTATTACCATCCAATACTATAATTGCAGATATATCTATTTCACTAGTTAGCAAGGTCCCTGAGGCCAGAAAATAAGTCTCATTTGATTTTGCAGAATCTAGCAGTGTCTGGCACATGTAACAGGCACTCAAAAAACATTTGTTGAGGGAGTTTAGTTTCAGACCTATTAATTGATGTGCTTAAAGAACGTGTAGGTGGAGAGAGCCTATATATACTATTATGTGAAAAGGGCAGCATGCACAATAAGATTTCACTGTTGTTTAAAAAACATAAAGCTATTGAAAGGAAACAAGAATTATGGAGCTAAAGCCAGTTCAGGATTGGAGGTAGCGAGTGAATATGTCAACTGAGAATAGCCAAAGGACAAAACCCAGAGAAACAGCAACATTTTAGGGGGTGGAAGAGGGAGAGACAGCAGGGATATAGGAAGAGAACAAGGAAAAACAGAAGCATGGAAAGCTGAGAGGAGTATGTTTAGAGTAGGGAAAAATTAGTGTCAAATGCTAGAGAGCCAATGAAATCCCAGGAAAGTACTGTTGAGCAGGTGGACATTTTAGGTTCTCTTTGTTTACATTGCCCTTGCCTTGCTGAATATACAAGAAGCACAGGGACAGCTTAGAATAATATTTTGCATTCCGGTTTTTAGGTTTAAAACTAGTTATATTTAACCTTCCAGCTCTGAAACCAAATGAAAATCATTAAGATATCTTAAACTACCTGACACTGGGATAAAACATTTATTAAACCAAGAAGATGGAAAAATGAAAATATTTCAATATCTTTTTTCTTTCCTTAATTACCTTTAATTCAGGTGTCCGTTACTATTATTATTTTTAAAATATCTAACATGGATTTGAGGGGAGGGAATTTTTTTATTTAAGTTTACATTAGTATAGTAGCTTGAGCAATATTAGTTACTGTCTGACAATCTTTAAACATCACAATTTTTCATTTACCAATTCTAATAGAAAAAAACTCTCATTTCTAATGCATCTCAATTTTAAATGCTTTCTACTGTCTGACAATCTTTAAACATCACAATTTTTCACTTACCAATTCTAATAGAAAAAAACTCTCATTTCGAATGCATCTCAATTTTAAATGCTTTCATGTACCTGTAATATCTGATAAACAATAAGGTACTTTATGGTAAAAAATCATAGTATGTAACAATAGTAACCATAAAATAATAAACATACCCCCGTATCTGTATCAGATTTTGATGAATTTAGACTTTCCTGAGAAGGTGATGGGGACACACGTCCTAAAACAACATAATAATTGTAAAAAGGCACGTATATATACAAGTGTACATACACACACACACACACACACACACAAAACATCAATCAGAAATAATAATACAGTGACACCTAATTAAAAGTCATAGAACACATCATTCTGGAAAAATATATTTTTCTAAATAAGCGAAGCGTTAACTCTTAGGCACCAAAATATTTGTTTTTATCATTTTTATATAAAATATTTATAAAATGGCTTAACCATTTCCCCAATTTAAAAAAATACTGTTAAGTCCTCATTATTCATTGTGAAGACATTCTTGCCAATCGTAACAGGAAGATGAATACAGGGGCAGGAAGGGTCTGGGCTGGGGTAAGTCTCAATGGCCACTGAAAATAGTCTTTCTGCTCCAGGCAGGGCAATAAATGTATAATAAACATAGTTTTACTTTTTGTCAAGTCATCATCATCTTGAATTATGTACTATAACATATTGCAAACAACCCCATGGGGCTACTAAAGTATATGGGCCTCGCTGGCCAGTTTAGTGGCTCTCCCTAGATCTCTGTGTTCCTCAAACTACTGCTTCAACTCCACTCTATACTCCTGCCCATACTACCTCTATTCTCATTTCTCCCATCCCTTAACTTCTTGTGTTCAGCCTTGGATGACTGGGTGGTGAGGGGTTTGTGGAGAAAATGTACTGCAGTTAAATAATGACAATAATTACAAGAAAAGAATCCCATAAACTTAAAGCTCCTATTTACATCAATTTTACACACTTTGCTGATAACATGATACAGAAATACTTTACATAGTTGTAATCGTTGTGTATACACATCAAGTTCTGGGGTTTCTCTTTTCCATTTAACCTAGTTTCATATACCCTTTGATGTACTGACAAATCACATTTACTTTCCATGGCTATGTTTCCTTAATCATTCTTTACTTACTGGATGTATACACTATTCTCATTCTTTTTCTAGATTAATCAGATATTTCATTTTAACCTAAGATAGAACTGAAAGTTACCAGGGGAAACCACATAACTTTGTTCTCAGTAGTTGATGAATTTAACTCTGCAGTACACCTAAAAAGAGATAATGTCAAAAACTTTGTGGTAGCTTTTTTCACTGGGTTTAGATGCTTTTTGCTGTTGACTTCTGTTTTAAATTTGTGGCTTTTATGGAAAGTCGTGGTTGCTGCAAATGATTGCCAGATAAGAGGGTATCATTATACCTAAAATGTAAAAATGCCAGATGTCTCCAGGTTTTTTAAAACCCACCAATAAATGAAAAATACCTTCAGTATTGTATTTCATCCGCATATTGTTGAAATAGTCGAAAGCATTTTTTAAAGCCCATATTCTTACTACATTGTCTTGTCCAGCTGACGCAAGTAATCTGCCACAGTGAGAAAATTTCATGGTCCAAACAGCTCCCTGTGAAAACAAAGGAAGGTTCAGAGTTACTACTTTAAAAGTTGAGATATTGTTTTTAAGCCAAAGAAAAAAATTATGCCAAATTACACATACAGTAAATCCCCTACATATGAACAAGTTCCATTCCGAGAGTGCATTCGTAAAATGTCAGCCTGGGCACCCAAGTAACACAATCAACCATACAGTACTCTACTGTAATAGGTTTATAATACTTTCCACACAAATAATACATAAACAACACACACAAAAAATAAAGAAAACATTTAAAATCTTACAGTACAGTACACCTTGAAAAGCACAGTACAGTACCAGCTACATCACCGCTGCTTTATTTTTTTGTCTCTCTTGCACTTATTTTTTTAAATTTTTTTTTAAACATCTTTATTGAAGTATAATTGCTTTACAATGGTGTGTTAGTTTCTGCTTTATAACAAAGTGAATCAGTTCTACATATACGTATGTTCCCATATCTCTTCCCTCTTGCATCTCCCTCCCTCCCACCCTCCCCATCCCACCCCTCTAGGTGGTCACAAAGCACCGAGCTGATCTCCTTGCATCACCGCTGCTTTTACGCCTGTTTCCGGACATCATGGGCTTGAAATAAAGATACTGTACTACTGTACTCTATACAGTACCGTACAGTAAAGTACACAAAAACACAACCACTTGTAGAGGATGCACACACGTGACAATGTACGCCAGACACGTGAACTAACTTACGTGATTGGACATGTGAACGCATGTTCTCATCTTTGAAAGTTCGCAACTTCAAGGGTCGTATGTAGGGGACTTACTATACACTAAGATAATGCTCACATAACTAACACCACTTAAGGCCAATAGCCCAATGATGCTATAATACCACAAAAAGGGACTTTTAGAAGAGAGGGAGGGGCTTCCCTGGTGGCGCAGTGGTTGAGAATCTGCCTGCCAATGCAGGGGACACGGGTTCGAGCCCTGGTCTGGGAAGATCCCACGTGCCACGGAGCGACTAGGCCCGTGAGCCACAATTGCTGAGCCTGCGCGTCTGGAGCCTGTGCTCCGTCCGCAACAAGAGAGGCCGCGATAGTGAGAGGCCCGCGCACCGCGATGAAGAGTGGCCCCCACTTGCCGCAACTAGAGAAAGCCCTCACACAGAAACGAAGACCCAACACAGCCATAAATAAATAAATAAATAAAATTTAAAAAAAAAAAAAAAAAAGAAGAGAGGGAAAAGATAGTTGCAGTTTGCATAATCTAAACTAACAACTTCAGACTTCCCTGGTGGCGCAGTGGTTAGGAATCTTCCTGCCAATGCAAGGGACACGGGTTCGAGCCCTGGTCCGGGAGGACCCCGCATGCCGCGGAGCAGCTAAGCCCGTGCGCCACAACTACTGAGCCTGCGCTCTAGAGCCCGTGAGCCACAACTACTGAAGCCTGTGCGCCTAGAGCCCGGGCACCGCAACAGGAGAAGCCACCGCAATGAGAAGCCCGTGCACTCAACAAAGAGTAGTCCCTGCTCGCTGCAACTGGAGAGGGCCCACGCGCAGCAGCGAGGGCTGAACGCAGCCAAAAATTAAAAAAATAAAATAAATAAATTTATTAAAGAATAAAAATAAACTAACAACTTCAAGACCTCAAACCTTGTCCACATATTAATGGAAATGGGAGATCTGAGGTGGCCAGAAACCTTCATTGCAAAAGAACAAATCCTAGTCTGGGGTCCTCAGTCTCCTAGCTGAATATGAGGGCGAGTGGGATAGGAGGGGGCACAGATCTCAGAATAGCAATAACAACTCCTGACCAGGGCTGAGGGAAGAATAAGGCCCAGCTTAGCAGTGACCCTCACAGCACTGGTCATTTAGAAGTGTTGGAATGGTGTGGTCTCATTCTATTTTTCTCCCCAGAAAAAAGGTTTTGCAGCATATGGCTAAAATTCCCAGACAGACAGTACTAAAAACAGTGCGGAAGTATGTGTGTGTGGGGGGGTGGGCACGGTAAAGAATGTGAACGCTTAAATTGGAAAGGCCAAATCCTATTACAACAAATATTGTTATAACCACTATTATAACACACATCTATGCAGGTCAAAAAGATCATCCAAGTTAGAGGTAACAGTTTATATACTGGAATAACATTCATTTCCACAAAATTCAAGTATGTTAAGAAATTTGTCATTTGGAGCCTACTGCAATGAGATTTACTTAAAACTGGAAATAATGAAAGAGAATCAATACAGTACAAGGAAATTCATCAGATTCCTTAAGGAAGTTACTATAATCAATTGAAACTTTTTAAAAAATTTATTTTATTGAAGTATAGTTGATTTACAACGTTGTGTTAATTTCTGTTGTACAGCACAGTGATTCAGTTATACATATACATTCTTTTTCATATTCTTTCCCATTATAGTTTATCACAGGATATTGAATATAGTTCCCTGTGCTATACAACTCAAACGTTTTATGTGTAGATTATAAGCACCAAAGTAAAGTCAAATCTGGCTGCCAACTGATATGTGTAAGCTAACTTTTAGATTTAAAATCTAAATAGATAAGTAGATTCCCTGATCAAAGACCAACAGTATCACTTACCCAGTTCTGAGTTTATTACTGCCTTCCCCGCATTCCTAGCATTTTCAGGGGGTAACTGTAATGTATTTGTGAACTTTATATCTACTTTGGTACATCTTACCTCTGATAGACGACTTGTACCTCTACCTCTCTCCTTGTTCTGTCACTTTACAAAATATATTGAGCTTCTGAAATATTTGTATAAATTATTTAAAATATACCAGGGAGCATTTTAAACATTGTTCAAAGTGACAGATCACCCTTAACTGCTTTAAAGTTTGGTACCTTTCTCTGGTAAAAGAAAGTTTGCATAGCTTTCTTAATAATACAGGCCTAGAGTTTACTTATTCAATAAGTCACTTCTTGAACAATGATTCAGAGACAGACTTTGCATTACCTATTTATTAAATCATATTATTATCAATTCACTCTTCATGGCTCAGGCTAGCAAAATTACATACATAAGACATCAGCTTTATAGAAACCAAAGTATTTCTCTCAATGAAAACAGAATCAATCCTGAAAAATAAAAAGGTTGCTTACCATATGTTCACCACTAAGATCTTGTACCACTTTGATCTGATCAAAATCATAAGGTCCTTTGAAGCCATGTGCTGCTTTGAATTTAACTGGTCTTGTGTATGGCATTCCTTCATCATCACTTGATGAAGGATCATCTTGATCAGTATGAAACACTGAAAAGCAATAGAAATCATCACTAGCTAATGTAGATGTTGCTACTGTCATATTTTCATAAGTACTGCTTACCAAGAAAATTCATTAATTGGAAAAGCAAAATCTGTCTATTACTAAATAGCATATTGGTTAGCAGCATGGAATCTGGTACAAGATTGCCTGGGTCCAAATCCAGCTCTGCCATTTATTATCTGTGTGACTATGGGCAAGGTATTTGACCTTTCTGTGCCTCAGTTTTCTCATCTATAAAATGGGGATAATAATGGTACTTACCTCATAGAGTTTTTAAGAGGATTAAATGAGTTAACACAGGTGAAAGTGTTTGGAACAGTGTCTGGCACAGAATAAATACTATGTAAGTGTTTATTAAATAAAACAAGTGAGCACAATTATAACAAAGGCATAGGAAGTTAAGGTGTGGAAATTCAGAAAATCTACCTAATTTTGAGAATATTTATAAACACTAAATAGCCTTACAAAACGAATTTACAACTGATTACTGAACACTCAACTCTTCCAGGTTGCTAGTCACAAAGTATGTACAAATTCATGTTTAAGATGCATAAATTCATTTTTCTTCCCACTCATAAAATTGATAGTGAGAGTAATATGATTTATTGAAATGCTAAGATATTAGCTATTAAGGTTTATTACTTTCAATAAAATAGAATGCTTCTTACAAACTACAGGCTAAATTTAAATGATCACAAATCAATTAAGTATTCAGTTGAAATGTTCTATTTCACTTACCTTCGTCTCTAACACTTTTAACTTTATTCACAGCACGTTCACCGTATTCCTCAGCAAGGTGCTTTGCTCTCTTTACTGATTTTCCTAGGAACTTCTTTAGTTGAGTCCTTAACAAAAATACCAAAAAACAAAACAAAAACAAAAAACCCAACCCAAATTACTTCTTATTAACTCAACTAACTGTAAAAGTTCAACAATTCACAGAAAATCTCATGAGCTGTGACTGGTAAAGTGTATCATTTTGAAATAACTCCTTTTGTATATACATAGCAGGTCTTTGAGTTCCCAAATCCCTTGTTCTATGGAATAAATATACTCAAATCAATATGGCTACAAAGGAAATATAGGCAGTTCCCCGCAGTGTACAATATCATATCCTCTAGAGCACTAGTTTTCAGTGGTGGATAATAATCACTTGGTGGGAACGGAGTGGGAGGGGAGTGTTTTAAAGTGCAGATACCTGGGCCCCATCCCCGGAACATGTGATTTAGAGGGTCTGGGGGTGAGGCCATGAATCTGCAAGAGAATTGCTTTGAGAAGACTGCTCTAGGGAGTCATCCTTAAGAACATATTTTACCAATACAAAGAAACTGTAAAGAGGTATTTACTTATAAAATAAAATGCTTTGGTAGCCTAAGATGCCCCTCGTCCCTTCTCTTTCCATTTGGGTATTAGCACGCAATATAGTTAGGCTGAGCTTTCCCAGTAGGTATTCCCAAACACAATGTAATGCAAATATGCATCTCAGGCTTGCATAAATAGGACTTATTTATTGCTTTTTCAATTATCTAAGTCTCAAATTTCATATATTAAAATTATAAAAAACAAAGCACCATACATGATATTTAAAACCAAACAAAATTTACAGACCAGGGGTAAATTTTTACCAATTCACGGGAGCTCATGAAATTTAGGATAGTATTTGAAAAAGGTGCCAAGCATATATACAAAGATGTTCACTGCAATATTGTTTAGAATAGATAAAAAGTAGAGATAAACTGAATTTTCACTAACAGAGGAATGGATAAATAAGTTATGGTATATCCTTACAATGGAATGCAATAAAATAAATGAGACTAACCTCAGTTCTTTTTTTTTTTTAATTAATGAATTAATTTATTTATTTATTTTTGGCTGCTTTGGTTCTTCGTTGCTGTGCACGGCTTTCTCTAGTTGTGGCGAGCGGGGTCTACTCTTTGTTGCGGTGCACAGGCTTCTCATTGCGGTGGCTTCTCTTGTTGTGGAGCACGGGTTCTAGGCGTGTGGGTTTCAGTAGTTGTGGCACGTGGGCTCAGTAGTTGTGGCTCACGGGCTCTAGAGCACAGGCTCAGTCGTTGTGGCACACGGGCTTAGTTGCTCCGCGGCATGTAGGATTTTCCCAGACCAGGGCTTGAACCCGTGTCCCCTGCACTGGCAGGTGGATTCTTAACCACTGTGCCACCAGGGAAGCCCTAACCTCAGTTCTTGAAATGTACCAAGCTTTTAGTCACCTCAAGGCCTTTGGATGGGTAGTTATTTCTGCCTGGAACACTTCTCCCTTGGCTAATTTCTACTCATCTTTTAGGTCTCAGAACAAATAGCTCTCTTTTAAAAAAGCCCTCCGTGACTCTTTAGAACAGATTTTCCTGTTATACACTCCCATAGCACCCCATATATTCTTTTATAGTAATTACTACAAACATAGTTAGATTTATCTGTGTAATTACATGTTTAGTGTCTGTTTCTCTTATTTAACTGGAAGCTCTATGAGGGTAGAGACTACGATTGTCTTCCTAACGATTTTATCTGCAGCACCAAACTCCCATGTCTAACTGACAGAAAGACTACAATATGTTACAATTGGTACTGATATGAAGAGATGTCCATTACATAATAGGTATTTTTTTTAAAAAGTCAATAAACTATAGACACAGTATAACTTCACTTTTGTGAGAAAAAATTCTATGGTGGGGACTTCCCTGGTGGCACAGTGGTTAAGAATCCACGTGCCAATGCAGGGGACACAGGTTCGATCCCTGGTCCGGGAAGATCCCACATGCCGTGGAGCAACTAAGCCCGTGCGCCACAACTACTGAGCCTGCGCTCTAGAGCCCACGAGCCACAACTACTGAGCCTGCGTGCCACAACTAGTGAAACCCACGCGCCTAGAGCCTGTGCTCCGCAACAAGAGAAGCCACCGCAATGAGAAGCCCACACCCGGCAAAGAAGAGTAGCCCCCGCTCGCCGCAACTAGAGAAAGCCCACGCACAGCAATGAAGACCCAATGCAGCCAAAAATAAATAAATTTAAAAAAAAATTCTATGGTGAACATACCTAAAGATTATTTCTGGGGGTGCGAGTATGAGAGACTTTCATTTTCTTTTTTACCCATTTCTGTATTACTTTTGATAATCATAAAACACAGATGATAAACCTTTTTTTTTTTGGCCACACCACACGGCTTGTGGGATCTTAGTTCCCTGACCAGGGATCGAACCCGGGCCCTCGGCAGTGAAAGTGCGGAGTGCTAACCACTGGACCGCCAGGGAATTCCCAGGTAAACCTTTTTTTTCTGAGGTATAGTTGATTTATAATATTATATTAGTTTCAGGTGTATAATGTAGTGATTCAAACTTTTTATAGATTATACTCCACCTATGGTCAATTAATCTATGACAAAGGAGGCAAGAATACACATTGGAGAAACGACAGTCTCTTCAATAAGTGGTGCTGGGAAAACTGGACAGCTACATGTAAAAGAATGAAATTAGAACATTTTCTAACACCATACACAAAAATAAACTCAAAATGGATTAAAGACCTCAATGTAAGACCAGATACTACAAAACTCTTAGAGGAAAACATAGGCAGAACACTCTGACATAAATCGCAGCAAGATCTTTTTGGATCCACCTCCTAGAGTAATGAAAATAAAAACAAAAATAAACAAATGGGACCCAATTAAACTTAAAAGCTTTTGCACAGCAAAGGAAACCATAAACAAAGAAAGCCCACAGAATGGGAGAAAATATTTGCAAACGAAGTGACAGACAAGGGATTCATTTCCAAAATATACAAAACAGCTCATGCAGCTCAATATCAAAAAAAACCAAACAACCCAGTCAAAAAATGGGCAGAAGATCTAAATAGACATTTCTCCAAAGAAGACATACAGATGGCCAAAAAGCACACGAAAAGATGTTCAACATCACTAATTATTAGAGAAATGCAAATCAAAACTACAATGAGGTATCACCTCACACTGGTCAGAATGGCCATCATCAGAAAGTCTACAAACAATAAATGCTGGAGAGGGTGTGGAGAAAAGGGAACCCTCTTGCACTGTTGGTAGGAATGTAAATTGGTACAGCCACTATGGAGAACAGTATGGAGGTTCCTTAAAAAACTAAAAGAACTACCATATGATCCAGCAATCCCACTTCTCTGGGCATATATCTGGAGAAAAACATACTTTGAAAAGATACACGCACCCCAATGTTCATACCAGCACTACTCACAATAGCCAAGACACGGAAGCAACCTAAATGTCCATCAACAGAGGAATGGATAAAGAAGATGTGGTACATATATACAATGGAATATTACTCAGTCATAAAAAAAGAATGAAATACTGCCATTTGCAGCAACATGGACGGACCTAGAGGTTATCATACTAAGTGAAGTAAGTCAGACAGGGAAAGACAAATATCACATGATATCACTTACATGTGGAATCTAAAAACAAGGATACAAATGAACTTATTTACAAAAGAGAAATATACTCACAGACTTCGAAAACAAACTTACGGTTACCAAAGGGGAAAGGTGTGGGGGGGAGGGATAAATTAGGAGTTTGGAATTATCATATACACACTACTATATATAAAATAGATTATCAACAAGGACCTACTGTATAGCACAGGGAAGTCTACTCAATATTGAGTAATAACCTATATGGGAAAAGAATCTGAAAAAGAATGGATATATGTATAACTGAATCACTTTGCTGTACACCTGTAAAACTAACATGCTATTGTAAATCAACTATACTCCAATATAAAATAAAAATTAAAGTTATTATAAAATAGTGGCTATATTCACCATGCTGTACAATATATCCTTGTAGCTTATTTATTTTACACATAGTAGTTTGTACCTCTTAATTCCTTACCCCTATCTTGCCTCTCCCCCCTTCCCTCTCCCCACTGGTAACCACTAATTTGTTCTCTATATCTGTGCTACAGAGATTAAATACAGATATAGAGATTAAAAACAGATAAACCATTTTAAAAATCACAATAAGGTCTCTGCTACCTATAACTCTGAAGTTATATTTTCTGGTTAACTATAGGTTTAGTACTACTTTAAGCAAGAAAACAGATATTTTAATCATTTTGGATGAGAACATTTCTAAAATACATACTTTTGTGCCCTCTTCAATGGCACTTAATGCTCGGTAAGTTTCTTTCTTTAATAAATAGGGTCAGTTACCATCTTTACTATTCTTTAATACATTCAAGGCTTTTCAAATGGATTGCAAGTGAGCCATAATATTGGTTCCCCTCTCAGCCTTCAAGGCAACAGGGTAGGGCCCAGAGAAACCAGAACCCTGGGCCAGTCTCTTTTGGCCATCAGCTGCCTCATCAGTTTACCCCAGGGTTCAGTGCAAATAATATCATGTTCTGTATGTCACAACATGAGAAGAAGTTGAAAGCACTGCCATGTGAAATGGTTGTGCAATGTGTGAGTCCTTTTCTATCATTTTCCTGATTCCTCTCTTGCAATCAGAGTATTATCTGACATTCTTATGTGCTGATTTACATGTCAGTTTGCTGCTTCTATTTTGCTCTGAGATCAGATACCAGATGACCAGATTTTTAGAAATTATGTAAGAAGTAAGTATAAAGGCTTTGAATAAACCTGAGGAGCTTTTCTTTTAAAAAATAATGAGCTTTAGTGCATGGAGCAAGTGACATCTTCCCTGGATGTCTATATGTCTCCTGAATAATTCTAATTCTCCGGCTCCTGATAGTTGCCATTGCTCGAAGGCCAAGGTCCAGATAGCTGAGGTGTTATCATATACCTCCACTGTGGGCATACCTGCTGTAAAAAATCTCAATGCTTTCTTTGCTATACTTGCCACACTAGGAAAAGATCAGACTTGAGTGGAGAACTCATTTTAGGCCTTAGACTGAATTATTGCCAATTAAGTGACTTGTGTATAATCAAGCAAAACCTACATGTCCAGCACTGTGCTAGATTTTTATAGGGGAAGAAGAAGAATGGTGTGATCAAAATCCTTTTGCAACATATGGTCTAGTTGTTTAACATGTATTTATCTTATTTTTTAAAATCAGAAAACAGTTTAAGATAATATAAAATATAAACAGCAAATGTAAGTTACGTAGACAATAGGTGTCATTGAAATTGAGAACAGGAAAAACTTTACTATGAACTGGAGTAGTCAGGAAGAATCTCACGTAGTTGGGTTTAGAAAGAAATAGGATTTGGAGAGATGAGAAATGGAAAAAGCAACTTCAAGGACAATCATGTTCTTCTACCAACACTTCTGGCACCTACCATCAGAAAAATATAAGCATGATGCAAAATGTATTGATCATTTACTGTATGTCAGATGCTATAAAAATGACCAAGACAGCCTCAAGGAACTCATAATCCATTGCCTGAGGGCAGGGAGTGGTAGTGGTGGATGGACATATAAACTGGACAGAGTATAGATTTAAAATATGGCAGCTCTCATATATATATATATATATTTTTTCTTTTAAATAAAAGCCTGAAATGAAGAAAAGGGATGTACTGTAACTCACGTTTTCTGTTTTAACCTTCCACCATCAGTATCTGTTTGTTGAGACTGTAACTTCTCTTCATCATCTGACTGTGCTGCGTCATTACTACAAGAAGAAGTAGTCATTTTATAAGAAGCCATTTCCCCAATACTTCTCAAAAATCTCTATGTATACTTAGTATACAATTAGCTAATCAGTGTAAGAAAAAAATGTTAACATGCTTTATATAAGTTTAATTTAAATGATGACCCTGAGAATTTAAAGACCTGAAAGATCATAGAGTAGAATCTTTAAGCAAGGTGCAATGTACAAAATGCAAATGAATGCAATTTAGGAATTTAAGAAAAACCTAACACAAACAAGGCTTTTTGCTGGGCAAAACATGCTGCACAGAAATGACACATTAACTTATAAATATCTCCCTCCTTACTTACCAGGCACATCATGTGAAAGCTTTGCTTTCACAGATATTATTTCTTAGTTCTACATACATCTCACAGTAAAGTCAATCACCTCACTCTAAAGACACTTTCTGACCCTAAAAAGACAATACAATTATTTATAACATTTCTGATCCTTAAAGCAAGGTTTCAGAAGACCAGGAGTTTATCCCACATGGCTTTTTAGCTTCATGTGTTCTAATATTGTCTCTAGTATAATATTGGGTTGGCCGAAAAGTTTGTTCGGGTTTTCTGTAAGATGTTATAGCAAAACCCGAACAAACTTTTTGGCCAATCCAATATAAATCATTTTAAAAGAAGACAAACCAAATACTATGAGATTTAAGATATATATATATATTTTTCCCCAAGTAATTGTACAACCTTGAGAACAAAGCTGGATAAAGAAAATGTGACACACACACACACACACTCTCACAGAAGAATATTATTTAGCCATAAAAAGGAAGGAAATCCAGCCATTTGTGACAACATGGATGGACCTTGGGAGCATTAAGCTAAATGAAATAAATCAGACAGAGAAAGACAAATACTTTATGATATCACTTATATGTGGAATCTTAAAAAAAAAGCTCATTTTAAAAAAGAGAGAGAAAAAAGTTTAAGAATACATACATTAACTAACTCTAATTTTAATTCTAACTTTAAAATTAGAAGACTGAATGAAACCAAATTAGGGACTCTCATAGGTCATAAACAGAGAACTTTTCACCACTCTGAATGAAATACTACAAATGATAAATAATAACATTAGGCCATACCTTACATATTCCTTAGTCCTTCTCATGATGTGTAGAGTGAGAGGATTAATACCTGTTGGCAGTTTCTCTTCTGCAAGACTCAAAGGTATTTCTTCTCCAGTATCCAGATTCTTAATCATTACACTGGCTAAAATTTCCTGAAGTAAAAAATAACACCGAGAGTACCTATAATTTAATTATCTTTTTGAATCTACAAAATCCTCAAAAATTCAAGCTAAGAACTTTCTAGATACATTCAGTACTATGTACAATTTAAACATTTTTAGTGAGATACAATTTCCACACCACAAAATGCACTCATTTAAAGCGTATAATTCAATGGTTCTGAGTACATTCACAGAGTTGTGCAATTATCACCATTATCTAAGTTTAGAACACTTCTACCTCCCCCAAAAGAAACCATATACCCATTAGCTGTCATGCCGTATTCCCCTCTCCTCCCAGTCCCTGGCAACCACGAATCTACTTTTTTCCTCTATGGATTTGCCTATTCGGGACATTTCATATAAATTAAATCATATAGTATGTAGTTTTTTGTGATTGGCTTCTTTCACTTAGCATCATGCTGTCAAGGTTCATCCATATTGCAGCATGTATCTCTTTCCTTTTAATTGCCAAAAAATAGTCCACATGGATGGATATACTACATTTTATTTATCCATTCATCGGTGTTGGACATTTGTGTCGTTTCCACACTTTCGCTAATATGAACACCTATGTATATTTTTTGTGTGGATGTATGTTTTCCTTTCTCTTTGGTGTATACATAGGATTGGTATTGCTGGGTCGTGGTAACTCGATGCTTAATATTTTGAGGAACTACCAAACTGTTTTCCAAAGTACAATAATTTTTTTAAATGTACTGTTTAAAAGAAACAAAAATTAAGATTTTGCTTCAAAACTTCATTCTGAATAAATCGGCCAATAGATGTATACTAAATTTTAAGGTAAGAATTAAACATTGAGTCTGTATACACTGTACATAATCTAATATGTATAAAAACATATACCTATAATATCAAGTTTTTTTTAAGCCCACTTTCGATAAAACATAGGCCTTGCTTTCAATACACTTATTGCACCATATAATTACGTGAAAGGGCAAGTTTAAGTCAGAGTTCAAACTCCAGCATATTAAAAAAAAAAAAACTAAGACAATCTTCAATTTTCATTTTTTCCTCTACATTATGATTTTTTTGCCTAACAGCAATAAAGCTAATTTTTTAAAATCATGGTAAAATATATATAATACAAAATTTACCATTTTAACCACTTTTAATTGTACAGTTCAGCGGCATCAAGTACATTTACATTGTCGTGCAACCATCATCACCATTCATCTCTAGAATTTTTTCATCTTCTCATCATGACCTTTATATTTTATGTTTTCAAGAACAAAAAAATCTAATTATACCTCATCAGTAAGCTCTCTTCCAGAGTTGGACCTAGGTCTCTGAGGGCCCATCACTTCACCTGCTATTGTCTGCCCATCAGGTGCTTTTCCATTTTCCTGAAATTATAATTTTATAAACAGAAAGTAGACTGAATCAATTTCTATAAATATTCAATTATTCATTACCACACACAGTTCTAAAGAATTCCATAATACAGATAATGGAGCCTACTAAAAATTTAAATGGAGCACTCCATTTCAGTCTTTTATTATTCCCAGCATGCTGAAAAACATTAGGTACCAAAAGTGTTGCTGCTCATGAAATAATGTCTGAGTAGTCTTGAAAGCAAATAAATGTTCTATTTGAACCTGGCCCAAAAGCAGTTCTCTACCAGTAAAATGCCAGCACTAATACTGCCATTAATCAGAGCTATACACATGGCTATCTTGAGGGTAGGGGTTGGCAAACTTTTTCTGTAGAGCCAGATAGTAAATATTTTAAGCTTTTTGCTTCATATATAGTGTCTGTTGCATATTCTTTTTTTAAAAATAACCCTTTAAAAATATAAAGACCATTTTTAGCTTGGGGACCCTACAAAATCAGGCCACTGTTGACCTCTGCTCTAAGGCTCTGAAAAGACTATAGTGTCTTTTTGTGTGTGTATGTGCTTTGAATTTTATTCCAAGTTCCAGTGGCCACAGAATCCTTGATTTTTAAAAAAAATTTTACTTTATATTGAAGTATAGTTGATTAACAATGTTGTGTTAGTTTCAGGTGTACAGCAAAGTGATTCAGTTATACATATACATGTATCTATTCTTTTCCAAGTTCTTTTCCCTTTTAGGTTATTACAGAATATTGAGCAGAGTTCCCTGTGCTGTACAGTAGGTCCTTGTTGATTATCTATTTTATATATAGTAGTGTGTATACGTTAATCCCAAACTCCTAATTTATCCCTCCCCCCACCTTTCCCCTTTGGTAACCATAAGTTTGTTTTCCAAGTCTGTATGTTTCTGTTTTGTAAATAAGTTCATTTGTATCATTTTTTTTTAGATTCCGATATCATATGATATTTGTCTTTCTCTGTCTGACTTACTTCGCTTAGTATGATAGTATCTCCCAGTCGGCTAACCTGCTCTAACCACAGCTACCACATAAGTAACCCCCTTGAATCCCAGAATTTGGCGGTGGTAGAAATTCATGTTATCAAGTCCTTTCTATTGCCTCATATATGGATATATAGCCTAGTGTATGAAGTTTTTTTTTCATGATTAGGAAAAGGAAATTATAAAAAATAAAAGTCCCCAATTTTGACCACTATAGGTCAGATAAATGAAGATTATAGTTGGTATTTATTAATAAATATTACATATAGCAGCATCTGTCACTTTTTGAATACCTACTACATGCCAGGTACTTGGCATACCCTAGCTCATTTCAACCTTGCAAGAAACCTTCAAGGAAGGTTTTCCCCTCATTTCATCAATGAGCCATCTCAGACTCAGATGTTAAATAGCTTGCCAGAATCAGCCAGCTACTTAGGTAGCAGAGCTAGACAAGGGATGTAAGGTAGCCAGGTTTTGGGGACAAGGAAATATTTGGCCTGGAGAAGAAAAGAAGGTTCAACAATCAACAAACCAAAACCAAAACCAAAACCAAAACCAAAACCATCAACAAACCAGCCAGTTGCAGAAAGTTGAGAAAGCCTGTATCAAATATAACACAAATTCACCAACCTGGGCAGTAACTATTTTATCTCCACTGGTAGCACTTGCCAAATCAAGAGAAGGCTGAGAATCTTTGACTGTACTCTCTGAAGCCATGTTTGTAGTTAGGAGAGTATCAGATGTAATATTCTCTTTGGGAACTGCAATAATAATAACAACAACAACAACAACTAATATTTATATAAGACCTTATACATAGCTTGAAAAGTGCTTTAACCTTTATCTGGCTGATGCTTAGAACAATCCTCTGAGAAAAGTGGTTTTATTACTCTCGTTTTATATATGGGGAAACCAGGGTTCAAATATGTTAAATTCCTCAAGGCTACACAACTTACACATGAAGAGAACTAGGACTTGAATTCAAATCGTAAGTGTCCAAATCCTATGCTCTTTTCACTATGCCACACTGGCTCTCCAATGGTAACAGATTTGAAAGTCTGCTGAAATGTTTAATTACAGTAATGTAACAACACCAATGTAAACATTTTGACTTTCTATTACTAAAATAAGTTTTATAACTTGGTCATCAATGTGGTTATATACAGCAAAAACTGAAAAAAAAAATCAGAAAGTTCAAGTTTCAACTCCAAAAACTCCCCACAAAAATAGCTATTTCTCAATGAATACTTGCCATCTAGATCAGGTGTCTTAAGAGCCTCAAACTCCAATTCGCTTTTCTTTTTTCTTGGTGGTGGAGCAGGTCGAGATGGAGGTGGGGGTCTAGGAGGCGGGAAATTAGTTGGAGGAGGTGGGCGTGCTGGAACAGGTTTCTTTGTACTAGCTACTATATCAGGTTCTGGAGTAAGCTGTCTTGGTGGTTTGGCAGGAGCAACTTCTTCCACAACAGCAAAATCTTTAGTAGATAAGGAGTGTGAGGACGCAGGTTCTAGAACATCACTTTCTTTGACTTCCACTGCTTCCTTGTTCAACACTTCTGTTTCAGTTTCAGGCACATTAAGCTGTTGTTCAGTTGAACTTATTTCAGTTAACTTAGTGGTTTCATCTACTGGCTTGTCACATGTGTCATCAGAAGGAAAACATTTTTTTGATTCTAATTCAGTTTCTTCAGATACATCCTGACTCTCTGCCTTTTGGGAATCTTCCTGCAGTACTTGATCTACGGCTAACAATCCAGGTATATTGCTAAGATCTGTTCCAGCCATGATAGGACTGGCAGTAGCCTGATCAGACTGTCCTTTTCCTTTGGAATCCAAAGAGTCATCTTCAAGCTGTAGTACTTTCTGACTCTCCTCAATAATACTTTCAATAATCTGATGAAAGGTTAAAAAGCAGTTGAAAAAAAAACAGTGAAGCTATTTACAAGAACAAAATAACAGCTAATCATTTATATAGTACTTACTATGTGCCAGGCAATGTTCTTAACACTTTACGTATTTTAATCTTTACAACAACCTTGTAAGATAGCACTCTTACTATCATCATTATACAAATGAGGGAACTAAGGCACAGAGGGACCAAGTGATTTGTCCAAGGTCACAAAGCTAGTAAGTGATGAAGCTGGCATAAAAGTAGGGAGTTTGGTTCCAGACACTGTACTCTTAACCATTATATAGGGAATCTGTGTTAGTACGTGTAATCACAAAAATTCAATCAACCCTGTAAAAGAAAGTTTAAACCTAAATTTACATTCAGATGCTTCATGTCATAGTTCATTTACATATTTATGCCAAGTTAGTTGCCTGCTGGTTTGAGCCTAGTTAACAAAACTATGAGAATAAAAACCACCTTGTACAAGATTTCAAGTTGTTCAGCTCTGAACTCAAGCCTGACATGGAAAGCCAGCAGATGCAGGGAGATTAATGTTCTTAAACAGGCTACATCTAATCCCCTGCTCTGCAGAGAGATGGCAGGACCATGAAAAGAGTTCAAATACCCAGCTCATCTTGCCTTTTTTCCCTTTTATTTCTTATCTACAGTTGAAAACTACAGGCAGGCTTTCTGCGTCTCCTACCAACATTTAGAAGAAAATATATTTTCTACCCAGTCCTGTTATTATTAACACAATAAATCTCCCAGCCCACTCATTTATCTTTCCACCACGGAGACATGGATGACTTCTGCTTTCTCAATTCTTTGGCTCCAGAAAGTTAACAGAATGTGTTATGGAACTATCTTGATGTGGTCTACTACAAATTCATGCCAAGTTGAACTGGATATTAAGCCGTTCAATAATATTCATCCCTGATTTCCCAGCATATTCTACATATTAATTTTTCTCAATCTTCAGATTTTTATCCTAGACCTACCTTACTTTTACCAGAGAAATATAAACTAGAGTCCACCTAATTTGTCAATTAGGTAGTTACTGAGCTCTGAGTACTTTAGCAGTAACAGAAGCCAGATTACAGTACATTTACGAATGAATAAGAGGTGAAGACATAGGGACAGCCAGCACACTCTATGTTCTCAAAAAGCTTGGCTATACATGGAAGAGGGTGCAAGAAAATGATCCAGCATTTTTATAAGCAGAGGGGAAGGAGCCAATGGAAAGGAAGATAACAAGTTCTGGAGAAGAAAGGAAAGAGGGTCTGCTGTGTATTAGACCCAGTACACACATTTGCCATTTAATCTTTACACAGACCTTGTGAGGGAGCTAGATTATCTCCCTTCTACAAAAGCAGGAATCTGAGGTAAAGGCATTAAGTATTTCGCCCAAGGTCCCACAGCTAGTAAACTACAAAGTCAAAACTGAAATCCGGGTTTTTCTCCAAAAAATCCAGTGTTCTTTATATCATTCTACTTTGGACAGGAAAAAAAAAAGAATACTAAATTCTCAGGAATGGCATGAAAAATAGGTAAAAGATGAAAACAAGTTTGCAGGTGAGGGAAGTGAGAGATGATGAAAAGGACTGAATTCAGGCTTCTTAGCCTCTAACACCTACATGCAGTGGGAAGCAAGGTTATCTGATGAAAGTAAGCAGATGCAGGTGGGCACAGTGAGCATGAGGTGAATGTAAAGGTTTCAAATAATCACTATGCAGAGTGAAAAGGCCTATGCCATCAGAGGGCTTAAAACAAGGTTGAAAATCTTAAACCTTCTCTAATCCCTTACCTGAGGACAATCTCTTCCTCTTCTGAACTCCTATCACTCTTACTGTTCATTATAATATGAACTAGAATATAAATACAGAGTAGTACATAAGCTAGCTCTATATAAACATTTTCTCCACACCTGGAAAACAAGGCCCATGTTTTCTACCTCTTGATATGCCCCCATAGCACCTATTTACAGTACCTAGCCCTGTTTCCCCACCTCCGTTCCCTGCCGGGTTTCAGGAGGTAGCAAATGGGGAAAGAACAAGAGAACAGTGAGAATCAAGACTAACATAGAAAGGATCATGCTAAAGGAACTGTTTGTTTCCTATCACCTCCCTGCTTCAAAAAAATCATTGCTTTCACAGTGACTGTAAAATAAAAACCAGATGTTTTAGTATGACATCAGAGGCCTTCCCATAATCTGGCCCTAACTTTGGTCTCTAGACTCATCGTCAAACATTCTGCACATTCCTCATCTCCACGCCTTTGGTTATGCCTTTCCTCTTCCATCTCTGCCTGCCCAAATCTTATCCATTCATCAAGAACCAGTTCAGATGCTACGTCCTCCTTCCCCATTCCTATCCTCAAGGAGAAAGTAAAGCCTCCCTTTGTGTTCTTATCAAGTTTGCAAGTTTATTTGAACACTTATTACACTCAGTTTTGTGTTTATCCAATTTTCTCCACTAAAATGTAAGTTACTGGGAACAGGGATTGTGTCCTGATCCAGGGTATAACCCCACAGCCTTTATCATTAATGTTGGATACTTAATTCACTAGAAAAGGCTAGAACTTAAAAAGTAATACCTAGAGTCTTAAGACTCACTCTATGGCTCCATAGTGTTTACTATTTTTTCAGCTTCTAAACTCTCCTTAAAAATCACTTTTTTTGGGCTACTAACTACACTTACCCATTTGTAATTTATCCCAAGAAAAAATTCTTAAAAAGGGAAAGAAAAGCTCTAGTGGAAAAACAGAAACTTTTCAAGTTTTCAACAATAAAAATGGCTAGATACATAATAATCCATTTGCTTGATGGAAGCTAATAGACCAAATGAAAACTGAGTATTAAAATCATGTAGAAATATGATGAAAATCAAAAAATGTTAAGAGGAAAAGGTAGAATATAAAATTCTGTCAGAAACAAAACAACACCATCACCAACAAAATTCTATCTACACTACAAATAGGCCAAAAAAAAAAAAAAAAAAAAACCAAATGAGTGAGAACCAGAAGGGAATGCCAAAAAATCAAGACAGCTGTTTGTTTGTGTAGAATTGTGGGAAATTTCTGATTAAAAAAAAAAAGGGTACCACTCTTGTTAGCTCATTCATGCTGATACACAAAACCATTTTTCCCAAAGAGGAAATTTTTCTTTTTAAAGGAAAAAGTATGATCAATATTAAAATATGTAGTCCATTAATTTCTAAATTCCGTAAGGGTAGAACAATGAATCTACATTGGTGGTGATTTTGCCCAGTATCATTCCCCCAGACATTCAGTGATGTCTGGAGACATTTTTGGTTGTCAAGATGGGGTAGGGGTTGGTGGGGGGCTGGGGGGGGGCGGACGTTGACATCTAGTGAGTCAAAGCCAGGAATGCTGCTAAACAGTCTACAATGTACAGAACAATCTCTCCTTCCCCCCACAACAAAGAATTATTCACCCCAAAGGTGTTGCTGTTGAGAAACTCTGCGATAGAGGATGTGTCGTCGCATTGGTCTCTGGAAATCCACTCGCTAGAACAGTGCCTGGGGCACAGAAAACACTCAAAACTGGTATAAATGAAAAGACACACACCATTCTTTCTCCTTGGGTTTTATCCTGATACTGTGAACAACCCATTGCCAACATTTTTATCTTATGCTCAGTCTCTTCCAGTAAACCAAACCCTGAAGCTTCATATGATCAATTACTTAAAAGTTATCAAAGGTACTAGAAGAGTAATGACTTCTTGTAACCTCTAACTCCTCAAGACATTAGAATTTGCTGCACTGAGTTTTTCAGTACCTTTACTTCTTGGTACTAACCTCAAGAGTAGCTATAGCTTACTCTAATAAAAATACAAGTATAAAAAATAAAAACACATTACAAATCATTTCTCAAAATACTGATTCAAGGATAAATTACCAATTAGTTCAATTACAAAATGCCTTCTAAAAAGCCTGATGCGCCTTCAATCACAAATTCAACAGATTCAGGAACGTTTACTGAACATCCACCACGTACAGGGCACTATACTAAAAGAATATAAAAAATTTTCCACTTTAAATATACCATAAAAATATGACATCTGCTAAACTAATATTGACATTTTATCTTACAAACCTTTTTAGACACATCTTGCTTCAATTCTTGTACAGGGGACTCATTTCCAACTTTGTATGCAGAGTTCTCTGCTTCCTATTTTAAAAAGAAAAGAAACAAAGACCAAATATCTTTTCTTTAAAACTTTGTTTAAAATGGGTATAAATTAGAAATTATAGCATTAATAAATCAAAGGCCCATAAAGAGCTTAGATGTTTGTATACTGATAGATGCCCAGAGATTTTTATGCCAATTGGGACAATTTAATTTGCATAGGAAGGTTACCAATCAGCAATTTTTGATTTTTCTATTGTAATAGGATATTTTCCTTTACATGTACCCAACTTTTTAACATTAAAAAACTGTGCAGGAAGATAAGAACTACTAAGTACCTTTGTAGCTTAAAAAGATTAAGGACTTAAGCAAAGGGTTGAATTAAAATTGTTATTTTTTCCAAAGTATCGCTTCATAAATATGAATAAACACAAAAGTACATAATGAGGAAGACCATGTTCAGAGAATCATTTTCTTAAAAACTCTATACGCTTTAGATAAAAGGAATCAAGATTTAACCGGTATTAAATGAAGTCTCCAAAACAGTAACAGATGAAAAAAATTAAACCCACCAAAAATACATATATATCTACGTATACATTCATATACACATACGTACATATATATATATATTTGGGAGGTTAGAGAAGGTAAAATGGATGCTGCATTTCTGTTGGAAAAAAAATTCGGGTAAAGTAAGATAATCATACATTTGCAAATCTTAACACAATATTCTTTTCCATCTTAAGTTTTCTTTACATTTATAGAAGTACAGCAATTTGAATGTACTACTAATACTGAGAAAAAAACTTTTCATAATTCTTGGTGTACATCACAGAGCTTGTCAGAAAGTCACTATAACCATTTTTGACAGATAAATGACCTAAGATACATAAGGATGTATGTATGTATTAAGGTAGCAATTATACAAGTATCAGGACAGGCTCCAATAATCTCTCTACTCCAGAGACTATTATAATGCTAAAGATTTAATGTGCTAGAGAAATTTCTGTAGGACTTCCAACATCTTCAAGCTGAAAAGTTGTTTCATTGAATTCCTCCCAGCATTTGGGAAATACTATCAATTCTTATACAGATTCTTCTAGAGAAAAGTTGTTTCATGGAATTTGAAGTATTAGATAAAATCTAAACTCTACCACAGCCCATGAGCACCTAACATGATATGGCTCCTGCCTACATCTTTGACATCTATATTTCTCACCTCCCTCTCCCATCACAACCACACAATTATACTTTGGCCAACTGGATGGTTCTTTACCATCCTTAGGGTCATAGCTCAGGCATTATTACATCAGAAAAGCCTTCCCTGACCACCCTGAAATAGCCATCTTGACAAGATGAGAGAGAATTCTTGAAAGCTGATGATAGTTAAGAACGGTTAATGCATATTAGAGAAACACCTTCAACTGTCCTACAAATTAACTGTATTTACCCAATTACCCTCCAATAACTGTTCATTAGTAGGGAAATCAGAAGCACTGTACAACCTTAATTCCATGGATATTTTCCCTAAGTTAACCTAAGAAAAATACATACTAATAATTCCTGTACCTCAATTTAATTTGTTTTAATACTTACAAAGATCACAGACCAAAACTGCCAAGCAATGATTAGGCTTCTATTTTATTTGGCTTTAACAAAACTCTCTTAGACTTTGAACTTCTGAAAGATATCAACTCCTATAAGGTAAACTGCTGTTAAGTCCTAGTTTTAAGGAGTGATATGGCACCTACCAGAGGATCTGATCTCTAGAGAGGTTAATTGGAAGATTTCTTAGTAAAACCTGATTTAGTACATATAGTCATCTATGATTCTCTCCTTAGTGAGCTTTAAGGTCCAGGTCCTTCCCCTAGCACCTCGATCAGGCTTTGAGGACAAAGCAATGGAAGCCAAGCATGTGCCTACAGACAACCAATGCCAACTTAGCTAGACTTGAGACAGTCCTCAATTATTACCTTTTTCTGGAGATGGGCTGCCCCATTACTGTAGCACAGTACCTACTAAATCCCAGCTTCCCACCATTAGGCCATTTCTCTAACTCCTACCTATCACAACCTCAGATACATGCTTTCTTAAAAGGTATGATAGAGCATTCAATTTCTAGCAATTCACACCACTGCTTCCCTCCCTCTGTATTGGATATTAGAGAGCCGTCTGTACCCTCCTCATAGTATTCAGTTATAAGAATTGAGCTTTTTAATTTTAATAAGCACATCCAACAAAAGACCCAGTTTCACAAATCATTTGAACAAAAGTGATCTACACTCAAAGAAATCTTCATTATTATCTACTAAAGAACATTAAGCTAAAAATGTTAGCTTACTAAAATGTTACTAAAAAATTCAGGTCACTTCTGGTTTTTAGTAATGAGGAAGTAACTGTGTAATGAGTAATGAGTAATTAACTGTGACTAAAGTGAAATTTAAAAAAATGTTTGAGATGTGACCGCCACTCTTTTTTGCTGAGGAGAGAAAAAAAAACAAGAAACAAAAACCAGGAAACAACTCTTCAATAGTTGTCATATGCATCCATCCATTCCTATCAACACCATCCCTCTGTTGGAGTCTCATGTCTTGACATTCTAACCTCTTAATAGCTCTCTCTGCACTTAGTCTCTTTCCCCCAAACTTTCTTCCACCCTTCTACCACTTATCTTTTGTTAATTCCCCAGCAAAAAATCTTGTAAGGCATATAAAAATTGACTTTAAATATCTTGCTTCAAAATTTTAAAGCCCAGATTTCTTAACCTGACATTCAAGGCTCATGGAAATCTGGCCCCAATTTACTTTACCAACATTCCACCACTGAAATGTTTACATTAGTCACACCAGTCTTTCAATGCGCCCAGCAAATTCTCTGCCTTTGCATATTAATTAGTTCATACTATTACCTAACATACAATGCTTTCCCCATTTTTCTCTATCCACCTATGCAAATCTCTCCCAATTTTCAAAGCCTAACACAAGTTCTACCTCCTCCCGAAAAATTTTCTCTCCTATTCCAGGCAACAGTGCTCTCACAATTGCTCTATGTCCCCCTTCCTCCTCCAAACTCCCTGTAGTACTTAAGGTCTATTCTAGTCTACAAACATCAATACCTCATGTATCATCCCTTCTTATATATATGTATCTTTTCTGTGAGGTTGTAAAGTCATCAAAAATAGGAACTATATCAAACTTTTCTTTGGATTGCTTAAGGTATCAATAGATATGCTGTTATACACAATAAGCACTCAATAACCCATGTACATCCACATCATAGAATATTACTTAACAACAAAAAGGAATAAACCATTGACACATGCAACAACTTGGATGGATCTCAATCATTTGAGCCAACCTCAAAAGGTCACACACTATATGATTCCATTTATAGGACATTCTCAAATGACAAAATTATTGAGATGGAAAACAGATTAGTGGCTGGCTGCCTGGGGTTAGGGATGATGTGGGGAGGTGGTGGGTGTGGCTTTATAAAGGAAGCTCTCTGTGGTGATAAACTAGATCTCATCTGGATTGTGGTGGTGGTTATACAAACATACACATGTAATAAAATGACACAGAACTATACACTCACACTGTACCACCGTCAAATTCTTGGTTTTGATATTGTACTATAATTAAGACATAACCACTGGGGAAAGTGGGTGAAGGATAACAGGACTTCTCTGTACTATCTTTGCAGCTTTCTGTGACTCTATAATTATTTCAAAATAAAAAGTAAAAAAGAACTATATCCAACTTCATATTTACTAAATATGTACATTTTGTATCTAATTTTATTCAAGTTAAGGACAATCTATAATTACTGAGATAAAATAAATTCCCCAAACCTATTTGTTATAACCTAAAAATATCTTAAGATCTAAGTGGCTTTTAAAATCTACAAGCATAAATAGCAATAGTCTCTGGATAGGAGGACTGGGAAGTGGAAGGTGAAGAATGGGAGGGAAGTTACATTTTCAACCATCTTCTTTTCTCACTGAGTGAATTTTAACCATGTCCATGAGTTGTTTTTTAAAATGGTTTTATTAAATAGTTAATATAAAAGAATTTTTATAAAATATAAGGAATAAAGAATTATGATATAACCTTTCTTAAGTACTCAGTTTAAGAAAAAGAACAGTATTACTATTAGCTTTCAAGTCTCTTGTATGTCCTTCTCCATTTCCATTACATTCTTTCCCCCTCAGAGATGACTGATATCCTAAACTTTGTGTTTATCATTCCCTTGCTGTTCTTTATAGTTTTACTATGCTTGTGTCTCTGAACAATATATTCTCTAGTTTTGCATGCTTTTGGACTTAATATAAATGGAATCTTACTACATGTATTTTCCTGTGACTAGTTTTATTTCCCCCACTCAACACCATGGTGCTGAAATTCATCCATGTTATTGTGTATAACTAATTCATTCATAGCCACTGCTACAGAATATTCCATATGAATACACCACAATTTATCAAACAGATCAATATCCAATGTGTATAAACAGAAGGTAGGGACACTGAAACTGAAAAAAAAATACAGCATGTTTGAGATTATACATACATATGTACTGACGTACACACAAACACAACCATACACAAACATACACATATAGTATATATTCTATTTGATGTAAATAGTTCTGTTTGGTGATATTCTTGTATTTAAAATGGTTCTCATTGGCATAATGTCTCAATATCAAACTTCTTTGCTTGAATATAAGGCTAAGATTGATTTTTATATATAATTATGATACCAATACATGTGCCCATAAGAAGTATACAAGTGTTTTGGTTACTCCATATTTCTGTCATGCAAGTATTACTTTTTCAATTAAAAACACACACACACACACAAATACAAGTATTTTATAGTGTTCTTTTATTCTAAAAATTATAAACCAAATAAAAATTAGCAGAAATCTAAAAAATACTTATAGTCCCTTCCTTACAGTACAATATTTATTTAGGTATTTCTAAAGTACCTAATCACACCTAGAGTAAGATACAATGATAATAGTACTTAGCAAAAAATAAGTAATAGCAAGCAAAAGCAGAAAACGAAGAATTACATAAAAGAGAAAAATGAATGAAAAGTGTATACAATTTGTAGAAATATACTTATCACTTTCAGAAAGCACAACTCACCTTTAATGTTGAAATCACAACCTTTCCTGGAGACCTGTTCAGAAATAAAAGCAAGAAAGTGTTGAATAGTGGAAATGAGAAGGGAAATACTTCTACACACTCATTAAAGACAAGCCCATATTTTAAAAAACATTTACAGAAGATATAGAAACCATAAAAAAGTAAAGAAGAAAATTAAAGTGACCCATAGTCTTACAACCAAGAGATTTGAGTTTGTATCTTTTGTCTTCCTAGATATATAACACTATAATTAGCATTAATGTGAATAAAATTTTGTACTCTTCCATGATAAATTGCTTTAAAATAAATTTCTCTAGAAGTGGAATTGCAGGTCAAAAGTATACACACTTTTCAGCATTTTGAGAAACTCTCAAATTGCCCTCCAGAACAGTTGTACCAATTTAAATACACTCCCATTGCTCTGAGTCCCTGTTTCTTAATACCCTTGCCAAAAATGAGTGTTATTTTTAAATGTTTACAAATTTGATAGGCAAAATATATCTTATTGCTGTCTTAATTTGTGCTTCTTTGATTTACAGTATGGATGAAAAGTTTCATGTGCATTAGACATTTACGTTACTTTTAAAGAGAGATAACCTATTTTTGTTTGCAGCTCTTTTTTTTTTTTTAAACTGGAGCAAAACTCTAAAATACAGAGTGCTCTAGATACAATAATTTTTAAAAGTAACTTTTCACCAATTATTTTCACACCCCCCCTTACATTTTTCTTCAAATAGGAACAATTTGATATCTGCTTCAAAGCACAAAGGAGAGACATACCCTTACAGCCGCTTATCAGGGTTATGCAGTAAGAAGCTTTTAAATGATTCATATGCCATTCCTAAATTTTTTAAATGCAGTGATCACAGATGATACAACTTTGTGTTGAAAGGCGCCTTCAAGATCATCTAGTCATAGAGCCTCTTTTTACAGATAAAGAAACCAAGGTGCTGAGAGATTAAGTGACTTTCCCCAAAGTCACAAATTAAGTTGGGGGCAGAACCAAGAGAAGCATCGAGTCCTACAACCATGCTCTTCATGTGCCAAATTCAGTAATCCTTGACCTCTAATCAAAACAGTGTGATAAAAAAATTACTTTTGCCATTCAACAGAAAATCAACCCCTTTATTCAGCAAACATTTATGGAACATCTACTATGTACCAGGGACTAGAGATAGGAAGATGATTAAGACACAATCCCAGTTTAGGGGTTTTTTAAAGCTTGTTTAAAAAACAAAAAAGGTAGCTGTATAAAATAGTGCCTGCCCACTTAATTGCAGTGCCTGGATGATATAATTTCATGTTAATAAAGGACAATTTCCAGGAATGAAAATTTTTATATCCCCAATTACTTGGTTTCCCTGGCAAACATATACTGCTCTGTAACAAAATCCTGTTTATCCGGAGGTGATTAGGACCAAGGTTATTCCAATTTTAAAAAAAGGAATAAATATTTCACAAAAAGGATGTGTAAAATAATACAAGTACAATCAAAACAATAACAAAAATTTAAAAAACAAAAACAAAAAACCTTGAAGAGGCTCAAATTTCCATGTGGCACATATTCTGAATGTCAATCAAGAAAAAAAAAAATCACCTGCCACAGAGGTGTAGCGACAAGAGGAAATAAGATTTTTTTCAAAAAACTTAAGCCCCATATGAGGTAGAGAAGGCAAGAAAAAGAAAATCTGCCTTCCCCATGACTCCCACTTTGAGAAATCTGGTCAGGTTTTGTAGCTGTCCAAAAAACAGAATAGGGCGCCACATTTATCTCTTGTATGTAACTGGTTTCATAAAGAGCTGATTATTCACAGGATCTAAGTTATAGACCAACTGTTGACACACATGGAAATAGTCCAGATTGGTTCTGGTGGGGCTTTACATATAGCTGTGTACAAACTATAAAGAGTAATTTATTACTTCCTTTTGAGAGCCAAGGGAATGCAGTGAAAAGAACATGTGCAGATAGACCTTGTTTGAATACCGGTTCTGCCATTTACCCTGTGTGTGATCTTGATCAATTCATTTAATTTATCCAAGCCTCAATCTCCTCCTTTGGAAAAGGGGTAAAAACATCTACACTTCATAGGACTACTATAAGGATTAAGTGAGAGAGCACATGGGGCACACACAATAAGCTGTAGTTTCCTCAGCAGCTTTGAATTGCTCCATTGAAACTCACAAATAATGAGTGCACCAAGTTTCTCCAAGGGACTTTGTCAGTAGTGGGAAGCCTGAGACCAATTCCTGGATACAGAAAAGATACCCTACAGCCCATAAAGCTCCAGGCTATTAAACAACAGGGAACATGAAAAACACCAGATTATACTGAGCTGGTGATTAAAATGGGATCCTGCTTGCATTTTGTGATGTCATTAAACAAAAAACTAATAACAAAAGCCACTCATGTTCAAAATATAATTTAAATGTTACAAAGTTGTTAAGGTCTTGGTAGGTAGTAAAACATTTCATAGCTTCCTCAAGTCTGATTAAGCCTAAAATTGTCTTTAACAGGGTAGTCTGTAAGACTGGAATTTTTTGTGATACATTTTTTCATCCATTTATAGAACATTAGCATCTAGTAAAAAGTGAAAGCATACTTATAATTTGCAAAGTTGGCTAAAATGACTTGTATCATGTGCCAAAATGAGAAAACAACAATTCATTTCACCATAATAAACAGTAAATCATTATTTAGTATTCCCACAGGAAACGTTCTTAATAGGGGCCTTGTAATAATAATTATACAATGGCCATCATTTATTAATAAGCATGTGCCAAAAATGTGCTAAGACTTGACTTGCTTTTGCTTCTTTAGTCCTCACAACTTTCCAATGAGGTAGTTATATTACCTTCCCTATTTTACACAACAAAAAAACTTGAGGCTTGGGTCAGATGAGGTAATTTAAATTGCACTGCTAGTAAATAACTGGGCCAGAATGTGACCCTAGGCAGTCTGGCTCTAGGGTCTACTCTCTCAACTACATTGCAATATTGCCTCTTTTCTGTGTAAGGTCTTAAAAGATGACGGTTATGAGAATATTCTAAGCGGTGCTATGAATGAACACCAAAGTAAAGGTAATTAGCGCTGCTTCTTGGGTTGTACTAAACTAATTAAGTCAAAGGCTTGAATCCTGATCTGCCTTTAACAACTACAATTAATGCCTAATTGCTTTGGCACTGCTAGGAAATAAAATAATGAAATGTTCCATATATAAAACTGCCAGAGAGATGAAGCTTCTCTTTGAGTGCCAAACTTCTGAAAGTGTTTTAAGTACTTTTGAATTTCAAATTTCAAAAGCAGCTTGTAAATAAGTACATTAGGGCTTCCCTGGTGGCGCAGTGGTTGAGAATCTGCCTGCCAATGCAGGGGACGCGGGTTCGAGCCCTGGTCTGGGAAGATCCCACATGCCGCGGAGCAACTAGGCCCGTGAGCCACAACTACTGAGCCTGCGCGTCTGGAGCCTGTGCTCCGCAACAAGAGAGGCCGCGACAGTGAGAGGCCCGCGCACCCCGATGAAGAGTGGCCCCCGCTTGCCGCAACTAGAGAAAGCCCTCGCACAGAAACGAAGACCCAACACAGCCAAAAATAAATGAATAAATAAATAAAAATTAAAAAAAAAAAAAAAGTACATTATAGGCTAAGCCTCGCCGTTTCAGTAATCTTTCCCTTGAAAATACCTTCTTAAACAAAGGATATACAATTTTCCCTTTCTTACTGACTCACAGTAATTATCATGCTCAAATACTACACTATATTTTAATACAGTAATGCCCTCCACGGACCCTAAGGTACAGGGGATTTATTTGCCTTCACACTACAGGACCCTAGGCTACTATGCTTGGAATGTCTGTGTTTTAAAGTTTTGCATCTCCCTCCTCAATAGAAGTGGTCACTTCTTACAGTTGGCCATGTGCCTGCCTTTAAAAGCTTTCTTCCCCCTTCCCTTCTAATTTTTGCTTCTAGTCTGCATCGAGCTGGGAAACCCGGTCTTTAAAAATGGAATTATATGGTAAAGGAAGAATCCAGAGCTTCTGAGGGTCTCCCCAGACAACCACTCAACTCTTCTCCGTAACTCAGTCTCTAACTTCAAAGTAGAGATAATAACATTATACTATTTCAGAGTGATTATGTGCCTAAAGAAAATAGCTATTCATGTTGGAGTTTGGGGACAGGAGAAATAGGGGACTAGGTCAAGAAAATTAAGTTCTACTCTTGGCTTTCCCAACCAACTAGCTGCAAGACCTTTAAGCAAGGGTTTTCAGAGTTTCTTTAATTTTAGGAAAGTTTATTTTAAGACCCTTCATTAGTTTGGGAGTGAAGATGTAATTTTTATACCATGATTAATGATCTAAATTTTATACCTCTGACTTCCCTTAAATTTGAGATCTATTATAGGAAACATGGACATAATCCAGCGCACACACACACATCCAGAAATGTCCGGTAATACTCTGATACATCTAGTTTACTAGAAAAATATTCTTTCAAAATTTTCTGTAGATACTAAATATTAGATTCCTCCTGTTCAAAGGTTAAAGTCAGTAATTTTTCCCATAAAAAGCCCCAATTTTTCCCATAAAAAGCACATAAAATAACTTTTATTACACCCCACACAAGTGAGAGATCTTTAACAAAACTGAAGTTAACAGGTAGATATATTTAAGTATTGGTAGTTTATCTCACTTTAACAAAACCTTTACAAACCAAAATGAGAACTTCAAAAGTTCAATTTTCATTTCAAAAGTTTTTATTATAGGATATTTTTAAATCAAATATTTTTGACACATTTAAATATGATTAACAAAGCTTCATTGAAATAAGAAATGTGCTTTTTACAAAGCTGAACAAAAATATAACTTTAATGGGAGAAACTTCCTTCATCACCTAATAGCATAAAAAAAAAAAACCTTCAACATATTCATACTAATTAAAAATGCAGTAAATCTTTGATTTTGCAGCATAGTTTCTGAAATTGAAGACAATGTCTATCAATGGTATTATTAAACTTAAACATGAAAAACAATTTCTGAAACAGCTCCAAAATAAAGTCTAAGTTAAACAAGTATTGGTATTCTACTAAAAAACAAACAAACAAACAAAAATCCACATGGCTTATAGATCAAATACTTATTTTTAGTGTGGCTTGCACTCAGGTTTTGAATATAAAAGCGATTTTAAGGTTAGTATTTCAGCAACTTATACAGATAGAATATTTTAATTCATTATATCCTGTTTTCTGTAAGAAAGTTATTTTCATGCACTCGCTATGTTGAGTTTATACTAACGAACCTCATGTTTGAGTATAAAATAATGTGTGACTGAAGCTTTTTCTGGTCCCTGTCCATTTAGCATTTTAATTATAGTAGTTTTCCTTTTGCATCTAGGGTATTTGTGTTCAGTACCAATGTGCTTTAGTATCTACACAACATTCATTATTTTTAAAATGTTACATGGCATCAAAACATTGCTCTGGTCATTTTGCAGGGCAGTATAGGAATTATTTTTTCTTTTATAAACTCTGACCTGACCCAGTGATAACTTTCAGACACCTAAGGTAAAATTTCATTAGAATAATAAGGTCATTACTTCCAAAGGTAGGTGCTAATCACTGGGATTTGGATCTGATGACAATAATTACAACTTATCCAAAAGTTGCTCAGTAAGTTTCCGTAGGAAGCAAAATGTCAAATCCTTTATAAACTCTGACATAATAATACTGCATTCAATACAATTTCAGTGAAAGGTAAAAATATGCAAGCGATGCAACATTTTATTAATAACCCTCTTAGCTTGATTTTGGAACTTGCTAAACCTGACTCTCTAATTTAGTAATATTGAGAACAGTATTCATTTACTTAATAGAAATAAAATCAATCCAACAGAAGATGCATAGCAGTAGGCTATTTTTAAGAGATTTTGATTCAACATAACTGTGGGTTTTCTGTCACAGGTGTTAGAAGTGAGCATACTACCTAATGATGTTACCTAGTGTTAAAAAGAAATTTACAGCTAATTCTTTACAAAGTCCTAAAAGGATTCTTAAAAAATCAGTAGGAAGGGAAGAATATATATATTTTTCGTGTTTGAAGGAAGTAAGAATCATTTAGACCAACTATCTCATTTTACATGTGAGGAAAATAAGGCCAAAGAAGGTTAAATTAATCCATTCATTCAACATTTACCTACTGCTTGCCTCATACCAGCACAGTGCTAGGCACTGGGTGTAAAGTAGTGAACAAAGCAGACATGGGCCCTGATCTCCTAGAGCTTATGCGAAGATCAAGGGCCTAATAATTAGGCCTAGGACCCAAGTCTCTTTGCTGATTCTAACAACACATGCAGCCTGTCAATTTACCCTAATAAGTCTAATATTCTTTCCTGGTTTCACATGGGTAGGTAGCCGGTCAAATGAAACTGGCCATTTATTAAAGCCTTACTTATCTAGGAATGCCACCACAAATTCCCCAGGGAAGGCCTGGAGAGGGGGTCCCAAAGACTGAAAGGGCACCACGACACCAATCTCGAAGTAGAAGGGCTGTAAGTTTAGCTACATAGTAAAAGAACATGAGCTGGAATCAGGAGACCTGAGTTTTAGTTCTGAATCTGCTAGTAACAATGTATGTGACCATAAAAAATATTTTGGGGGAGTTTTTCCAACTTTTAATTATGGCTATTTCAAACATGTACAAAATTGGGAGAATAATATTATGAACCCACATGCACAACATGTTGACCATGGTCAATAGTGATCAATATCAGTATCCCTCCCTCCACTCCCCTGCCAGATTATTTTGAAGCGAATCTCAGGAACTATTTCATTTTTACCCATAAAAATTTCAGTACATATCTAAAACATAACCACAACACTATTATCAAATTTAACAATTCCCTATTATACACAGTCAACATTCATATTTCCCAGATTGTCTCAATTTTTTTTTTTTTTACAGTTGGTCCATTTCAATCAATATCCAAATAAGGTCCATGTGCTATAATCAGTTGATATGTCTCTTTCAATCAGTAGGTTTCCTTTCATTTTTTTTATTTCTTGCAGTTCATGTATTGAGGAACTAGGCTGTTCATTCTGAAGAGGATTTTTTAGGGCAGTGAAACTATTGTGTATGATACTATAATGATGGATACATGCCATGAGGCAGTTGTCCAAAACCATAGACTCTACAACACCAAAAGTGAACCCTAAGGTAAACTATGGACTTTGGGTGATTATGGATGTGTCAATGTAGGTTCATCAATTGTAATAAATGTATCACTCTGGTGGGGGACGTTGATAATGCGGGAGGCTATACATGTGTGTGGGGAAGGGGTATATGGGAAATCTCTGTACCTTCCTCTCAATTTTGCTGTGAACCTAAAACTGCTCTTAAAAAAAAGAAACAAAGATACTAGGTTGTTCATCCCTTAGAATTTCTCATTGTCTGAATTTTGTTGATTGCACCTCCACGGTGACATGTCAAAAGAAGTATTTTAAAGGAGAACATGCAGAAGAGATTGGAGGGATGGAATGGGCACACATCCAAGGAAAAGTATAAAAACCTATAAGAACAGTATCAGAAAGACAGGTGCTAAAAATGTGTGAGGATTTAAAAAAATACCAGAGACAGAGTTTTTCATTATTTTAATTTATATTCAGAACAACAAAAAGAAACTGCAGTCTGCCTATATGTGGATGAATAATATAAAGTAAAAGCCTGCATCAATTCTTTTTTTTTCCAATTAAGATTACTGATTACTGATTAAGATTACCAGAAAGGGAAAAACAAATTATAGAATGAGGAAATTGAATCCCAGAGCATTCAAGGAGATAAAAGTACCTAGTTACTGTAAATGATTTCAGTTCTCCTGTCCCAAATTATATCCCAGCATACTCTGAGAATTTATAGAGTTCAATCTCTAAAACCTCTGAAGAATCAGAGAGATGGAAGAGGATGTTAAGGAAAACTCTGGTAGTCAACACTGGGAAGTAGGTAGATGCTACAAACTATAAACAGATTCACTTGATGTCAATGTCAAGCAAAATTCTTAAACACATTGTGAAACGGTTTAAGGGCCCTAGGCGTGGGGAAGAGATACTCATTTACGAGTCAGCAAGCACTCACAGAAAGCCAAACATGCAAGATTAACCTAATATCCTTTTTTGATAGGGTTACTGGCCTAGAATATAAAGGGAATACTGTACACACACAAAAAATCTGGATTTAAGCACTAAATTTTATAATTCTCTCATGATATCCTTTTAGACAACAAAGAGATGTAGGCTAGAATACACTTAGGTGGGTTTGTAACTGGCTGAACATTACTCAAGGTGTGATTAACGGATCAATGAAAAACCATAAGGAAATATTAAATAATTTTTATTGCACTCTATCCTACTTGATGTTCTGTCCCACTTGACATTCGAATGTCTTGAATGAGGAAACTGATGGTATATCTACCAAATTTACAGTTGGCACAAAGTTGGAGGGATAGGGAATATACTGGCTGACAGTATCCAAAAATATTTCAACACGTTAGAAGGATGGGCCAAATCTTAACAGAATGTAATGTAATAGGGATAAATGTAAAATGCATGACTGGGGAGATATGACTTAACAACAAATCATGTGAAAACATTTAGGTATTTTTGTTGATTGCTCAGACAGAGTAAAGGCTGTGTGATATGACTACTGAAAGAGCTACTGTGATCTTAGGCTGAATTAACAGAACTATTATGTCCAGGGCAAGGGGAGTGGTAAATTCTACGCTACTTCCCACTGATAGATAAGCGCACGCTTTAGAATATCGTGTATCATTGGGATATCACATTTTAAAAGAAACACTGAAAAAACAGAACATATCCAAAAGACAGAAACCAATTTAGTAAATGTTCCAGAAACTGAGTAGAATGATATAAAGAACTAAGGATGGCTAACCCAGAGAAGAGAGAAATGAATGCCTCTTTACCTTTTGGATTTTGGATTTATTTTGGAAAGTACAAGCAGTGAAACTTTGCATATAGGCTAATATTCTTACTGAAGCCTATGTTTTAATTTAACTTTTAAACTGTTATTCTATATTTGATATGTGCAAGAGTATAATGTAGCATAGACATGTAATTATGAAGCACAACAAATAAAATGAACTGTGACTCACGAGGTCACCTGAGAATGAGAACAGCATCAAGACCAGGGCAGCTACTGTCTGCCCTATTCTGCTGCCTTTGCCTTAGAGGGAACCACTAGCCCAGATTTGGCTTATTGTTCCCTTACTTTATTTTTAAAATGCCATGTATCTCTAAACAATATATTGTTAAGTTTTGTTATTTCTGAGCTGTGTTTTCAGGAATGCACTTACAAAGAAAAAAAGAGTTGGACTCTTAAAATTAACATTGCACTCAAAAATCTCGGTATTCCCGTCAGTGTAAAGGCGACCCTTGTCACTGCATACTCAGTTGTATTTAAGTCTCACAACTGTGCCCATATCTACTAGTCTTTTGCTTCTCCCCCACCTAGGGTTGCCAGATTTAGCGATGATAAATATAGGCTGCTCAGTTAAATTCCAATTTCAGATAAACAACAAATCTATTTTTAGTATGTTTATCTGAAATTGGGATTTAACTGGGAGTCCTGTATTTTATCTGGCAACTCTACCCTACCCCTAAAATAATTAGGTGGACAACTAATTCTATGATCTGTTCGTGTGTGATAAAGGGACAAAGTGGGAGGAATTGTATGGCCAATGTCATTGTATAAATATTAATCTAAGTATTCAACAGCATTCACCGACTGGGGAAAAAAATTGCACATGTGTGAATTTAGTCAAAGCTTTTCCAGACAATGCATTCAGTGGATATGCCCAAATGCAAATACTGTATATATGCTATTATGTACATTTTTCAAAAACACTCAGTGAAACAGAGCAGTAAGGTTTATTAACAGCTTCATTATTTTGGCTTAGATTGAACCCCTCAAAAAAACAAAACCAAGATGGCTACTGTAACAAACTGATAAATCTCTAGATATGTAAACTGACTTATAACCATTATTTATAAAGATATTTATATCATTTGTCTTCATGTTAAAAATGAAGTTAACCTATATAGGTCAAATAAAGATCAATAGCCAACTTTCTGGATAAATATCAATTAAAATTATGTTGTCATTAAAAATGGATTCGGTTACTGTATTTACAAAGTCATTTTAGGACACTTCACTTTATAAAAGGGATATCAGAAATATTTCAGATATGTTATTTCTTTTTCAATCAAAAAAACTGATGAGCTTTCTACAATATGAGGTAGAACTTGCTTTTCAATTGTCTCAACATCCTCCCACAACCTGAAGCACTAATGGCTCCTCAATTTGAATGGCAGTCAATACAAGTGTGTATTAAGAACCCGTACAGATTAGATTCCCCAAATAGAAGCCAGTTGCATTCCCTTGCCTGTCTTACTGCAAAACCCACATTTTGAAATCAGGTATAAACACGGCTGACTACTGTAATAGTCTAACTTGGTTTTTCAGAGCTTCAGCGAGTGGTTTCTCTCCAGGCAATCATTGAATCACCTTTTCCATCTTCATCACTCATGCACTATGGCTTTAGGGTAATCAGTGCTTAAGTCTACTTTAAAAAAGAACACTGAATTTCTGTAGTTTCAAAGAGTCAGATCCCATAAGCCATCCTACCTCTAGTTTCTCACCCTTTAGCTATAGACAGATCCTTCTGTCTTTTGGGTTTGGTGTTTCTCTTACCTCTTACCTGAGGGTTATCTGAAAAACAAACACACAAACAAACACAACCTGTAAGCCTTCTGAGAACAGGGCGGAAGGAATGTGCAGACTAAACCTACATTTGCCACCTGCTTCATAGTCAACTAAACAACTAGGAACTCAAAGACCCACTACACAAAATATAACAGTGATCTCACATTTAACATTTTCATTTCCAGACTACTCATTATACTGGGTGAAAAGAATATACCAAAACAATTGGGCAACACACAGAAAAATGGACTAACAAGGTCTTCTTTTTTTGTCAGTAAGAGGACTCACTTTTTATTTTAGGTTCTGAGGAAAAAAAGGTGGTTGGCTCTGAAGAAGCCTCTTGTCAGGTTGCAAAATTCCTGACAGACTCCTAAGGAGGTAAAAAAGAGTAATGACATGGAAGGAGGAAGTATAGAGTGAGTCAGCTGGAATAAAGCTGGTGGCTTGGCAATCATCTTTCTTATAGAAGGTGACTACCAAGGGCTTAACAGAGAATTGTCCTATAGCTTGATTTTGTTTTTATCCACCTCTTTTTGCCTTTGCCATCAGGAAACTATAAAAGTAAGATAAGCTTAAGCAGTACATCAACGAACTGAATCAAGCAGAGCAAAGAACAGCTTGCCTGTACAAAGGTTTGGGATTCTAAGGTCCTTGAGGTGAACAGGAGGCGAGCGCAGATAAGGCCTTAGCTAGTCATTAAAATAAGCAGGTAATTAAAGAGTGTTGATTTCTAAAGCCCAGCAAACTGAAATAGGAAGATCTGATGGCAAACTAAGACCAACACAAAACTGCTAAGTCTAAACTAGTAATCAGAAAGGTTCTGGTGCTCACAAAACACTGACATGAAGATTTCTTCCCCCACTTAGGCCAGGCAGGAAAACAACAAAAACAAAGCAAAAATCAAAAACAGAACCAAACCTCAGGTTGAAGAAAAATTAAGAACAGTTCAAATTTAGAGAATAAGATACCGTTTTATTTTTTAAATCTTGTTCCAAGTGCATAATTTTTAAAAATTTGGTATGTAGCATCGTTCATTGGAATTAAAATGTATATACTGATGCGTATACATCATTAATGAATGTATTTATTAATTAGTTACATTGTTATGGCAAGTTTTACTAGATTACATGCTAAGCATAAAACCCCCCATAGAAGGGGGTTTCCCTTGATACATGGCAATACTGGTTTATTAACAAGATTAACAATAAATGGAGAATATAGTTATGACAGTTATCTAATAGGGAATTAACTGAATCCTCAACATGTGAATTACTACTTTTATTATCCTTTGAAAGACCATTTTAGGTTTTAAATACTATGAAAGCCAAGAAGCAGAATATGTCTAAAATACCTAATGACTATTTTACCATTGATATTAATAGAAATAGATAGAGAGAAAATTTGGCACAATGGCTCTATGTTTTCTGAATATAGGTTTTGTGGCAACATTTTTAAGTTATCTATAATGAAATCAAAGGAAACTTTATAATGAAATATAATTCTAGTCATATAGAAATTACAAATTTAAAGTAGAACTTAAGCAGCTTTATCTTGTCTAAAATGACAAGCTGATTTTTCAAAGCTGATTTATGTAATTCATGTAGTTTTACGCCATATTCCTGAAAGAATAGCTTGATAATCTATTTATTGACAAAATAAACAGAAAAATATATCAGCTCCCTGGGCCTACTCAAGAATTCTAAACTAAAAACATTCTACCCTGCACGTTTACAACCATTCAATAAATACCCACATTCAAGCAATAACTCCAGGGTAGGGCAGCTATATCACAATGTCCCAATTTGTCAAAGTGGGTTAGATGAAAGTCACATCTATTAATGATTTAAAATAATTTCTAGTAAAATCGCAACAGAAACAGATAACTAAATTTATGACTGTCTGGAAAAGTCAATACTAATGCAATTATGCTAAATCACTTTGTAACTTACTTTTTAAAAAGTAAACAAGATGTTGGGCTACAGGCCACTTTACAGAAGCTTTATCAAGTTAATGTGCTAATATGATTTTGTAAGTTACCTAAAACATCCAATGGTGTACTAATCTATTTTTTAAATTTTATTTATTTATTTTTGGCTGCGTTGGATCTTTGCTGCTGCCTGTGGACTCTCTCTAGTTGTGGCGAGCGGGGGCTACTCTTCGTTGTGGTGCGCGGGCTTCTCATTGAGGTGGCTTCTCTTGATGTGGAGCACGGGCTCTAGGCACGCGGGCTTCAGTAGTTGCAGCACACGGGCCCTCTACAGGATTCAGCAGTCGCAGCGTGTGGGCTCAGTAGTTGTGGCGCCTGCGCTGGCTTCAGTAGTTGTGACGCCTGCGCCGGCTTCAGTAGTTGTGGCTCAGGGGCTCTAGAGGGCAGGCTCAGTAGTTGTGGTGCACGGGCTTAGCTGCTCCACGGCATGTGGGATCTTTCCCGACCAGGGATTGAACCCGTGTCCCATGCGTAGGCAGGTAGGTTCTTAACCACTGCGCCACCAAGGAAGAACCTGTCACAACTCCCCTTTTTAAAAAATTTAAATAAATCAATTCTATTATCAATGAACTGATTATTCAGACTTTGAGATTCTTTGCTTTTCTCCTTTTGAGTTCACTACTTATCACCAAAGATGGGCAGAGGAACAAAAATTCAAACTAAACCATTTATTTGGTTTTTTAAATTACAGAAAAAAAATTACTGTTATCTCTGATAAAAGGTTTGATGGGGGGCTTCCCTGGTGGCGCAGTGGTTGAGACTCTGCCTGCCAATGCAGGGGACACGGGTTCGATCCCTGGTCTGGGAAGATCCCACATGCCACGGAGCAACTGGGCCCGTGAGCCACAATTACTGAGCCTGCGCGTCTGGAGCCTGTGCTCCGCAACAAGAGAGGCCGCGATGGTGAGAGGCCCGCGCACCGCGATGAAGAGTGGTCCCCACTTGCCGCAACTAGAGAAAGCCCTCGCACAGAAACGAAGACTCAATACAGTCATAAATAAATAAATTAATTAATTAATTAATTAATTTAAAAAAAAAGGTTTGATGGGAAAGGAAGTTGTAAACTAATGACTGAACTGAGGTTTTGGTGTAACTGGTAACATTTAATTATTCATGTTCTCCCTCAATATCATGAATAATAGAAAATTGGACATATTTCAGTAATCAAGCACTTTAGGTTATAAATTCTACTTCTATGCTTTATGTATCTGAATTTCTACTTCTGCATTCTTTAACATGTATTAAAAACTTCATAAATATTCTAGAAAAATCTTAAATTACCCAGAATGCTTACCTACATAAAACAATCTGTAGGCCAAGTTTATTATTAAAGAGATTATTCATCCTTATTTACATCTTAAATAGTAATTACTGAGAATGTAATTTTTCTAATTAGCTACTAGGAATGTATTTTTCCCATTAATTTGATAGCCAAAAGAGGTCTGATTAGCTGGAAAATATTAAAAACTACCACATGCATTCATTGTGACTGCTAGAAAATACCTTTGAAGGGGAAGGGGAAAAAAATAAAGAAACATTGTGTTTCCAATTAGTGGCTTGTAGCCAAAAATATGAATCAGAGTTATACAGCAAAAAAAAAAAAAAGGAAAAAAAATGTGGCGTAACTAAACAACTGACAACAATCCACAAAACAATTACAGAAAAAAAAAATCTGTGCTCAAGACTTTTTGATGAGGCACAGAAGCCCAAATCAGCAGTGTCTCACATCTTGAGGGGTTTTCCCTTAGGAACAAAGAACATACCCTTTGAAATGCAGTTAGCAGTGTCTGGGATTCCAGCTCTTTCAGTAGCAAGGTCATTTTCTGACCTAGCTACCGTACCATAATCAATTCTGTCAAAGCTTAAAAAGAAAAGCATAAAAAATACTGCTTTTTGTTGTTTTCAACATACCCAAATGGCAGGAGAGTCAGCCTCATCATTCTAATAATTCACATTTAAAATATAACATCGAAAAATGTTTATAGTTTAGAAAAGTAAAGTGGGAGGAACCTAATGTTTTACATCTCCATTCAAAACCATCACCTAATTACCACAAATTAGTGAAATTCCACTTTTGCTGGCTGACCCCCATTTATGCTGAGCTGTTTTTTTATTTGCAAAATTAGCATAATAACTGCCCTATGCAGCTCACAAAAATTGTCCTATCTTACAGACTTGCAGGATAAATCAGAAGAGATAATGTAAATAAAAGTACTTTGAAAATGAATGCCCAACATTAATTGAGAGTATGGCATTACCATTCTTTGCATGTTTAACAACATGCAGTACTATAATATTTCTTTCTTATTGGGAATACATTCATTCCTGGAAAAAAGAAAGTTGGTAACAAGGAATTGATAAGATTGCAGGATAACTGGCAACACCTCCCAAGGCTTCACTGTTAATATTTACTGAGTACAGGATGTCCCCAAGTTATAAAGGTCCCATAAATCCAAACCACTGTCCTTGCCTCAGCCCCCTCCATTTCTTCCCTTCACTCTTACAGGAACTGTATAGGGATGGGGGAAGGGAGTGAAGATTTGAGAGAACCAGGAAGTTCAAAAGTAGAAGAAATTGTGAAGAGAAGTGGAACACCATAGAGCATCCTATCGCCACCTAAACCTTTTGTAGCTGCTACACATCAACTGCAGACATCTCCTCTCTACGCTGGGAAGTAAGGCAAAGGTTAAAAGTCAACAACCAGGAGCTATGACCTGGGATAAAAATAAGCATAGTAAAGTTCACTTAAAGGAAAAAAGACTGATCTCAGTCATTAGCCTTAATCTCTAAAGCCAATCCAATAAAGATAAAATACCAATTGCAAAATATTGACAAACCCACTCACTTTCACTCACAAAGGTACTAGTTTTATCAAACTACCTATTCATTCCGCTCACCTATCTTCTGCTAATCCAGTGACCTACCCCACCTGTGACACTAACCAATCCCACTTACCAATGCATCCGCTATATCCAATTTAACCTCCCACTTACCAATGCATCCGCGATATCCAATTTAACCAATCTTTCCCTTATTCCTTCCCAAAGACCCACCCATTCATTATATTTCATCCATCACTGTTCCTTCTCAGTTGTAAGGAACAGCAAGTTATTATGCTGGGGAATCTCTGTACTAATGTCCTTGAGGTAAGCTAGGAAGGAGAAAGCTGGGGGTGAATGAGGTGGAATTGGGGTCGGGAGGAAACCTTCAAACCACCTGCCATTTGGGTAGATAGGTATATTTTAAAATAATGATTTTTTTTTAAAACCACACAAATTGTTAATAGTACTGCTAATAACTAGAAAGATAATTTCCTCAGTCTCCCAATTTAAATAAAGACTTGCAGGAACAAATTTAAAAGAGGACTATGGATATTAAGTTCATCCATGGCTAGTCTTTCCAGTTCGAGAGCAATACCAGAAAGAACACTCCTACCTCTTCTCTTGAGCCTACTTAGTAACCAGGATGCCTGCTTCTGAGAAAGTGGGTTTGAATACAGCTCTATATTCTATTTATTGGTCCTCTAGAGAGCTTGACCTGTGGTTCATAAGAATGCCCATGGTTCAATGAGTCTGTACTGGAATAGTTTATTACAATTAGTAGTGAGTGGTCAAGTAGGTTTTAAACAAGTATGGCTTGCTCTGTACAGGCTGCCTACTGGAAAACATTGTTAAAGTTTTCTGTCAGTAGTTTCCAAAACTTTTATGCTTCATCCTTGGCCCTTTTTGAAAAAAATTTTATCCTCCCCTCCCCCTTCTTTTTAAAAATTTTAAGGATTAGGATCCTGTGGATAAAGTAAAACCTTTTCTGCTCTTAAGCCTATTTATGCAATGAAAATAAAGTTCTCCTTGGGGCATCATCAGAATTTGGTAACCAGAGTTCTGAATAGGATAAACTAACATTAAAATGAAACCATTCGAATATGATTTAAATAAAAATTCAAGCCAGGAAATTTTAATTTAATCATTTCACAAACTTACAAGCTTACTACATAATATTCTAATTCAGAAAGACAAACACTTTTTGAAAAGTACACACAATATCTTAAGAGAATTCTACTTTGATATTTATTATTTTTTAAATGCTTAACCAAACGTGGTTTCATTTTTTATGTCTTTTAAGACTTCTATAAATCAATTTACAAATATGTAAGAACTATCCTTGCCCGAACCATGTGCTCCAGCTCGAGGTTTGGTAAAACAAAACAGACTGAGTTCCTGGGGAAACATGGCATAAAATGCAGAGAGCGGTTCCAATATCTTCTTGCCTGCCTTTTAGACTAGGATAGCCAACATAGCCCAACACGCATCTCTCCAGCCGCCCCCGCCAGGAGGCATCAGCAGCACTCCCCAAGAGAATGTCCTGTGGTGATAGAACATTCTAGGTCTGTGCTGCCCAAAGCAGTAGCTGTAACAATTACTTATGTTATAGTTGTGTACAGAACGGATACCAATATTGGCTAAATCACTAAAAGATTAACCACCTCAGTTAAACTGAGAGATTAATTATGCATATTTAGAAGTTATTACTATACCATACAATATTAACAAGCACGAGCACCAAAAACAAACATTAACACTAACTACCAGTTTATATATCCTAAATATTTCTTCAACATCCTTATTTTTAGCAAAACAAACATATTTATAAATTAAAACTATTTTAGTTGTTTGAATTCTGAGGTTTTTAAGAGAGAAAAAAATAGGACATAATAAAGACCCATACAACTATGCAGTCTTTACCTTTCTTTTCCCGTTTATTCAAAGGCTGCAAAAGAAAGATAACCTTTCCTATTAAATTTCTAAACTGTTTTCTCAAATTAGAATGAAGGGTCCAAACATTCTTTCTACAACCTACAGAAATCATTTTTGTTAGAGGCCAGATTATTTATTTGGTAGTTGCTGATGAATCAAGGTACTTTTAAGTCACTTCACATTTGCATATATTTCTTAAATGGTCACTCTTGATCTTGAAGTTTATTCTAGCTGATATGACAAATGGATGGCCACTGGATGCCAGTGATGTAATGCATTCAATCTTCAAGACAATGACTAACAATGGAACTGAGAAAATTAGTATGAGAAAAATGTTACCTAAACATGTTCCTGTTAAATTCTGTATGTTTAAAATGTTTGGAGACAAAAAGGTTCTGTGGACTTAAAACCGACTGACACTAATGGAATGCCAAGCTGTAAACTGCCAGACAGCTGCGGCTGGTAATAAAATGCTAAGACCTGAAGAGCTTTAGCAGAACCTGATTATATGGTAATCCTAGTATCTGAGAAGGCAAAAGAGCTAGAAGAATAACTGATAGGTTGGTTGCTATAGTAACCAAGATAAATTTGTATACTGACTGGGGAAAAACATTGGGGTTGCCATCAGGTATGAGGCCCACATTATGTCTTATGTGCTTTTTCCACAATCTTGAATCATGAGATGACAGACTAACACAAAGACTGCTCAGTTTGAAATAAGAGAATAGATAAGGTTCTGCTCTGAAGAGTAAGGAAAGCACCCAATTAAAGGTTTAGCTTGTTAGCAGAATAATATCGGACAGCTAGGGCAGAATAAACCTTGTGAAAGTTTGTAGAAATTAGCTTAGCTCTGGGTAGAAAACAAATGTAGGTTAATTATCAATTCAGGTTAAATACCTACAATTTTTATTACTTTAAATTTTGTTTGAGGTAATTCTTATAGGCTATTAATCTCGTACAGAAAGGGTTAATTCACTGTGTAGGCATGTACCTAAAACAATGCTAAATAGTATGATTTGTCTGGTCTCAGTTACGCATGCCCCAGAAGCAGCCTTAGAACCTGGTCTCTCTATCTTGGCTGCTGGGGCTACCTTCACCACCTACTCCATCTCCATCACCTCCTCCACCACCACCACCACCACTCCTTTCCTCCATACCCCAGGAAGTAATTACCAGAATTGCAGGCAGAGTGTGAGGAAGAAACAAACAGCCTCTTCAAGGTGCTTGCCCGGCAAATTCACCTGACTTTGTCAAAATCAAAACAATGAACCAAAGAGAACACATGGATTGTCATGTAATGTAAAGGTTACACAAGTCTCAAATATCAACAATTAGAAGTTATTTTTTGTTCTGCAGGATCACCACTGAATGGTCAACATCCTAAAACTATCTAGGTTTTTAACATTTTTAAAGATCAAATTTTATCTACCCTATTCTATGAAGTAGGTTATCATAAGAACAGAATAAAGTTTTCAGTTTACAGGAGTTTGTACAGATTCAAATTGAGCCCCCAAATTGCAGTACTGATTTGGACTGTCCCACCTCAATGGGTCACCAAACTGACAGTTTGAGGCCACTAAATTTAGAGCTTGAATTTACTAATTAATATGCAGAAGGTTTTTCCCCCACTTCTACATGATGCTACATGGGTGTGATAAAACAGCATATGTAAATATATTTCTATCATCCACAAAGCCAATAGCAATCAAATATAATCCATGATTAAATACAATTTATGCTTAAATGCCAACCCATGAACAGCCATTTTTAAGGACTCTTTCCTTAAGTAACCCATAGCACACAAATACCTTTTTAATTGAAACTTGTATCAATTTTCAATTCAGAGAGAAATGTTTCTGATGCCTAAGTGAGAAGCTGAGTTTTCAACAAAGGCAGCTATGCAAGTTTTTATTTTTCAGACCAAACAATTATTTGGGGCAGTATGATCTCAGTTCTCATAACTTAAAAATCAAGATTTTGTCATTACTCCAATCTAAAATAATATACTGTGACTCCAGGGAGATCAGCTCGGTGCTTTGTGACCACCTAGAGGGGTGGGATAGGGAGGGTGGGAGGGAGGGAGACGCAAGAGGGAAGAGATATGGGGATATATGTATATGTATAGCTGATTCACTTTGTTATAAAGCAGAAACTAACACACCATTGTAAAGCAATTATACTCCAATAAAGATGTTAAAATAAATAAATAAAAAAAATAATATACTGTGACTGACACTAACAAAACAAAACAAATAACCATCCCTGTTCTTAGATTAGCTATTCTGTCACCGTTTTTCATCCTGACTTGGAGAAAATTAGTGGACAAAAGTTAGGATCCTAGAACAGTCCATGTTCTCTGACAGCAAGGCATGAAAGAAACAGAATCATGGTAGATAGCAGTTGACCATCTTAGGAGTCCCGCTAACAGGGTAAGTGCCAGAAACCTGCAGCAGGGATACCTGGCAACACTTTCCCTCCTTCTGCAGACAAGGCATCACGGTATAAATGAAGAATCAGGAGACCTGGGTTCTAGTTCTGAGTTTGCCACTAATCAGCGATGTGTCACTTCCCCTGTCTGAGCCTAGGTTTCTCTTTCAGTTAAATGGAAGGGCTGGGCTAAATAATCTCCTGTCCCTTCCTACTCTAAAAATGTTACCGTTCTATCCTTCCTTCCAAGGCCTTACAAATATTTTGGTTGCCAACACAAAAATAAAGAATGCTCAAAATGTCACATTTAATTTTATAACATGTTCTCAGTGCCAGCCTTTAGTATGTGTATGTATAATCCACACAAATTAGCAGGAACATTCATTTCATATATAATTTACCCAGTAAATATTTAATTTCAAATCTACGGGTCTTGAATCATGTACCAAATACCATCCAGTCTGTTAAACTCTCCTCGAATTAAAGATGAGGAAATGAAATGACTCATAGTCCAGGGCTTTTTTCTACTATACCAAACTTCCTCCTCCCTTTCCTGCTTTATCAAAAGACAGCACTATAGCAGAAAAGAACTCTAGACTGTGAAACTGATCGGATTACAGTCCTAACTTTGCCATTAGTTTGCTGTGGCACTTTGGACAAGTCACTTGCCTTTTTCCAGGCTTTGGCTTTCACAACATTTTACATGAAGGAGTTTAACTAGACGTCCCTTCCAACTGTAACATGCTATGATCTTATAACATTCCTATCTGACAAAACAAGATACACATTCTTGAAAGGGAAAGTGGGAATTTCTAGCCAAGAGAACTGAAAAGTTTGTGCTGCTAGTTTTAAATATATGCATCAGTTCAATTTAGCAAGTCGGTCCTAAAGCATTTTACTCCAGCATCTCTTGGAGGAGGTTACCCTGTATAAACACACACACACACGTGCACACACACACACACACACACACACACACAGCACACACTCAGTATGGGGCAGCTATGATGTACTAGAAAAAATACTGGAGTAGGAGTCCGAAGAACCGGTTTCAAATCCCAGCTGTCACTTATAAGCTGTGTCTCCTAGGCCAATTCATTAATCTCTCTGAGCCTAAGGTTCCTCATTAAAACGGAGTTAAGAATAAGGAAACCTGACTTAAAACACCAATCAAAATAAAGCATTATAACTGATGTACACTGCAAAGCTGTACAAGTGGAGATGATCTGCCACTGTGTTATAGTAGGGTGCATTCGAATCAAGCCTTTCTATAAACAACTGGGCTTATTTTTAACTTATTAAATTTGCTTTCAAAGAGTAGAATAACAAAGCTGAACACACACTGGCGGGGGAAAAGAAGAAATAAATCAATTTTAGGAAATGGATTGTTTATCTGGATTCTGCTGATTAACAAAACATGAGATAACTCTCAACAGTCTACTCAGTTTACTACAATTTGGTGAAATGGTCTGTGTACTCTAGAACGCGCAATGCAAGGAACATTTCTTAAAGTGCCCAAACTCAGTCCGTTAACCTCTTAGAGTTTGTATGGTGTGCGCTACTCCAAGTGTATCTCAAGGGAGAGAGGATATTTCTAATGACCAGATATCTAGTGATACCACGTGTTTCCACAAATCAAGATTTCTCACTGCATTGCTAGGTTGTTAGTTACCCAGCCAAGTCTCACAGTACCTTATGCAAAACGACAAAAACTGTCACAAAGGACAGAGGAAATGCTAATGATGCCAACCTTGTGCAGTCCTCCCAGTACTGCTAGTTCTTTTCAGATGCAATTCTCCAGATGAGTCTAATTCTCTTCCAAATCCCCTCACTAACGCAGGATGGAGCTGTAAAATTCACAGGCTAACAGTAGTTTTATCCACAGAGCTCAACACTCTCAATATATGGGCAGGTTAGAGTTAAAATCAGAAGGCTGGGTCCCAAGAGACGTTTTTACTTTTCACCTAGCATATCAAAGGATCAAAGTGCTTGAGAAACTATATTATCCCATGAGGGAAGAAGTGACTCTATCAATTCTATCAAAATGACTCATTCGGTTTGGATATGTTAAATAACCCCAAGTTCTGCATACTTCCTCCCAAAGTAAGCACTGTGTGAAGTTAAATTTGCTAATTCCAAGAAAGGAAGGAGAAGGGAATGAACACTGCAGTTCTTTCTCTGTGCCAGGTACTGGACTACTAGGCAGTTTACACAGGTCCTGATGTAGCTGTCCTTCAAAGTTAAATTTGTTATATTCATTGAAAAGGAACCATATTCACATAGCTCTAAATTGATTAAATCATATATGTCGACGGTTATTTCCCTTCCCCCTCCACACACACACACACACACACACACACACACACACACACACACACACACACACACACACACACACACCAACTAAAGGATTAGGTCTCTTATTTAACCTGAATTGACAGTTCATTACTTTAAAGGGAATACCACAAAGACAAAATTTAATTTCAGGGGGCTCCAATGTACTTGGAAATCCAAGTGAATTTTCTATCCTCTGACATCTAGCTATGAACTTGTTTCATATACTGAACTTGAAGGAGATTCAATGCCATTTCAAGACTGGCCATTGCAGCCCCCAAATCCCATAACAGTGATTTGAAGGTTGGTGGAAACACTCATCAGCGATCTACCAACGTAGAAATTTCTCTCTGATTTTGTTGCTGTAACTTTTGGGGTATATATTATATATAATACATATTAGGTTTTAGAACGACTTCTAGAATGTACAGATAACATTATTTGTATTAAGATATTTCTTCCACGGGTAAGCTTGCAAACTGAAGGCAGCTGACTCCTGGAACCATATTAGTGACTTACATTAACATACAAATTTTACCGATTTTCAAGTTCTTATAGCATGAAAATGTATTTCACTGCCTCTAGTTCCACACAAGCCCAGTAGAAGAGTTCGGTGAAATCGCTTTAAACATATTCCAACTTTGAAAAGTGGAGGAGTGGGTAAGTAGAAGTCCCAGGCAAGCGAAGCATTCCAACTACCCTACTTCCTACTCAGAATCTCCCGTATTAATCACCACTAAAACATCTTGCAGAATTAGATAAAGAGCACAAAGCTGTGGCTCTCCTTCTAACCACAGATTACTCAGCACTTGTTTGTATCTCTGTAGTCGGTTGTGCACATTTATGTCCGGCTACCCTTTTAAGACCGCATTCTCCCTAATGGCAAAGGACCTTGTCTTCGATTTCCTTTGCCTCACAGCAAGGTGCTATTTTAATAAAACACTGTGGATCTAGAGTACATCAGCTAGAGGACTTTCCTAAGTAAACACCCAATCTTCCCCCCCACCCCGCGCTCCGCTCCTTTTCTTTCTGTGCAACGAAGAAGGCAAATAGGGAGAGGTACAGCCACCTCTGAAACGAATAGGTAAGTTAGCGGCAAAAGAAAAAAAACCTGGGCACTGCAATTTCTCCTGTTGCTGCTCCTTTAAACTATGGCCCCCAAGGCTAAAACGGATGTTTCAAAAGTAAGCTCTGAACCCCACAAATACAAATCTCCGGCTCTCAGGTTCGTAAACCGTCCCACCTCGTAGAAAGCTGGACAAGACGAGAAAGGAACCCCTGGGGCCGTTCACCAGGGAAAAGAGGAGGGTTTGCCCGAAGTGGCCGATCGCCCTCCCCCGACTCTCTCTTAAGTGCCCGAGGGAGGCGGAGAGGAGCAGCGGTGGCGGATACAGCGGGCCCTGGGAGGGGTGTAGGGGGGAAGGCACGGGGGAAGGCACAGGGGAAGCCGGGGGATAGGGACGCCCGGCTTGTGGGCCGTGGCTCCGGTTACTTACCCTACAGGGTAGCCGCCCCCTAGGTGCACATCTTCAGGGGCATCAAAGAATTCCTCGGTGTCGCTTTCCGACGCCATTTATAGGACACACCCGCGGGTGAGGGAGCCGGCGCCGCCTGGAGGGAGGGTGACTCTCGTCTCCTCCTCGTCGTCCTCCACCCCGGCGAGGCCGTGGGGAGGTGGGTCCCGGGGGAGGATGAGGAGGGAGCAGACGATCTGAAGTGAGGAGCCGGACAGTGGCAGGGGGCCGCCGGCAGCTGCCGGACTGAGGGAATGACCAGCAGTGCGGCCGCCTGAGGAGGCGCCGGTGGGTTCAGGGACTGTTGCTGCCGCCGCTCCCGGCGATAGGTGTATGAGGAGAGCGAGAGAAGAGGCGGTGGCTCTCCTCAGTGGGGGAGGGGGGGCGCGCCGACGACAGCAGCTCCAATTTCTCCCGCAGCTGCAATTACAGCAGCTGGGAAAGCTAGTTGCCCGCAAAATACGGACGCTCACCAACCCTCGCGAGATTTCAGGAGGGACCAGTAAGGCGTGGGCGGGGCGAAGAGGAGGCGGGGGCGGTTCCTGGGAAGCAGCGCTCAGATTTCTTGTACTCGAGAAGCCTATCAAAACTGCGCAAGCGCGTTGAGGGCGTTCGGAGAGGGCCGGAAGTAGCGGGGAAGGGTGGGGTTGAGCGTCCTGAGGGGAGGAGTCTAGAACCCGCGCAGGAGCGGCGAGGTGACCCGGCCTTGTGAGAGTGCACCCGACGTAGGTGGGGTCCGGCAGAGTGTCCTACCCACTAACTCTGCAGTTCCAAAGAGGCATTTTTAGAGGGGTGATTTGGGGGTCTGCTTTTTTTCTCACAAGGAAATGCTGTCGGGAAAAGTTTGCATTGTGGTTTGAATTTACGTCGTTTTAATTTATCCAAGCGCGGAATATCCCACCCTAGGGAGTAGGCAGGTCCACCTCCTCTAGCGTTACGGGCATAACCCGTCCTATTTACTACAAGCTCTCTAATTGAGATCCCTAGATACGACCCTGCCGGCCAGAGGGTGGGGTCCAAGAGAGATACGTGGGGAGCGTGCCAGTTGCGTGGAGTAATGATGGATTTGTTGCTGGAGCTGAGCCACTGAGGTCCTCCGGTTACTTTCTCCCTACAAATATGCATTTTTGCCCACACTTAATGCGAGAGAAATTCTTACATACTAGCCAAGATGTGTGTCAGTCAAATGGTAAATATATATTGAGCAGATTCCGTTGCAAGGCTAAGAGCTAGTAACTTAATTCTGATCCTCGACTGCCCAATGTCCAGTGATGAAAATAGAAAGGTGCTTTTTAAAAGACCAAGATGTTCTTTCTTAACGCATCATGGACCATCAAAGTGATAATACTGACTTTCTGTGTGATTGGGAAGCACATTTACTTTTCCCACTGCCATGACAGGAAGGCGCTCTGATCCGTTTGCAGCCTCAATTGTTGCTCAAGATGGTCGCAGAAAAGACAAGTGGGACCAGGGGCATGGCCTCAGGCTGGAATGGGGCTCTAGATTCCTCCGGAAAGCAACCAGGAAAAGATCTGGAGTTGTGTAAAACCAAATGCCATATATTGTGTATTCTTTAACACCCTAGAAGTTCAGGGAAAACGCTGCATAATGAAATAGGGTAATATTTTTTGCAGTAAACCATATGATTATTCATACATGGTAAATAAATACTAGTAAATAGCGTCCTTCAGTTCAGATCAGCTACTACTGTCAAGTAAGTTTAGGTTAGAGTAATTTGACTGTCAATAAGTTACTAAAAGTACAAAACAAAAATGTTTGGTTTCCAGAGCTTTTGGGATTTAAGAATTGCACATAAGGGATTTGTGGATCCTTGTGAGGACATGACTTTTGGCACTGTCCAATAATTATTAGCTTTTTTTTTTGTTTAAAAATATTTATTTAGGGCTTCCCTGGTGGCGCAGTGGTTAAGAACCTGCCTGCCAACGCAGGGGACACGGGTTTGAGACCTGGTCCGGGAAGATCCCACATGCCGCGGAGCAACTAAGCCCGTGCGCCACAACTACTGAGCCTGCGCTCTAGAGCTTGCGAGCCACAGCTACTGAAGCCCGTGCTCTGCAACAAGAGAAGCCACCGCAATGAGAAGCCCACACACCGCAACCAAGAGTAGCCCCCGCTCGCCACAACTAGAGAAAGCCCAGGCACAGCAACGAAGACACAACGCAGCCAAAAATAAAAATAAATAAATAAAATAAATACATTTATTAAAAAAAATTATTTATTTGGCTGCGTTGGGTCTTAGTTGTGGCACGGGGGATCTTTTAGTTGTGGCATGTGAACTCTTTGTTGCGGCATGCGGGATCTAGTTCCCTGACCAGGGATCGAACCCTGGCCCCCTACATTGGGAGCGCAGAGTCTTAGCCACTGGACCACCAGGGAAGTCCCTAGCTTTTATGTGTTTTAAACATGTTAATTTCCTAGGTATAAAAATATATCTCAAAGTACTAACTTTATTTTGTTGCTCACTAGGAGAGATATGCTATTTTCCTTATAGATTATGGAGAGATACAAGTAAATAAACTACCTGAATTTATTTTCTTCCTAGTTTTGTGATAGTGAATTTACATTTGCCTTAAAAATTAAAGTTTGGTGTCATGTATTATTCTAGGTGCTGAGGATAATTCAAAGATGAAAAAGACAACTTAGTTCCTCTCTTCCAGAAGTTCACAATCTAGCAATGGAGGAAAACACAGAGTCCTAATTTGGTGCTTTTTTTCACTATACCATACCACCTCTCTTGGACCTTTTAAGGTACCTTAAACATTATACTTAGGAAAAAGTTAAAATGAAATAGGAAAGATTAAGCTGATAACATTTTTAGAGCTGTTAAAATTATCTATGTAAATGCTTTTATCAATTTTATGAGAAAGTGAATTTCTGGGAACATCAAAACACATGTGTACCACCTATGATCATTTTTTTTTTCTATGATCATTTTTAAAGACGTCAGAAGATGTGTTTGTTTTGCCTGAAACATCTGTTCTTGAGTTTTAAAGCAGCAGGTTTTAGGCTTAGTCCAAGGCAGTGGTTTTGCAGCCTTTCTCCTTATTAGAAATGGAACCCTTTAATCAAACCTAATTTCATGCAAAAGTCCACATATCATAAAAATAAAAACTATTTTAGTTGAAGCAGGGATAGTTCAGATTCCTGCCTGCTTGGCCTTCCTTGAGTCTCAAGAGACTGCTGCAAGGCTCCGTCAAAAAAAAAATAAAATAAAATAAAAAAGGAAAGCTATTGGTCCAAAGCAGGGGTTGTTGGCAAATTATGGTACTGGTACACTGGACAAATCTGTCCTGCTGTCTGTTTTTGTAAATAAAGTTTTATTGGAACACAACCAGCCCTATTTGTTTAGATATTGTATATGTTTGCTTTCAGAGCAGAGTTGAGTAGTGGGGACAGAGACTCTATGGCCCTCAAAGCCTAAAATATTTACCCTCAGGCTCTTTGCAGAAAAATTTTGCCAACCCCTGATCCAGAGGATACTATTTTCTAGGGTAACTGAGAACTGAAATTACACTCAAATTAAATGGTTGCTTGAATTAGTTTCACAACAGAATTGTATAACGGCACAAAATTATACGTATAGATAAAAATGAGAATAAAACATTTTCCCACCTGGCTCATTTCCAATGACTATAAAAACGGCACAGGTCTAAGGCTAAGGTGGGTTTAAGGAAACTTTTTATACCTCCTTATCTGCACAGCATAAACTCTACTTAGGAGTTTCAAAGGCTGGGGTCACAGCCAGTGTATAGAACAGCTTGTCTGTGGGATACTCGCTGTCTCCTCTTGTCAAGAATAATACAAAATGGTGGTATCCTTGGAGCCAATTTTGCTCCAACCCCAAGGATAATCACTCAAAACATCAGTAACAAAACTGTAATGCATGTAGGCTTTTGTTATAAACAAGAGCTAACATGATAACTCAGGGAAAAACTTTTTATGTACAGGGTTAGGTGATTTGAGATACAATATTGACATGAAAAGATTTAATGTTGTAATCTCTGTGAGAGTTTTTGTGGATTTTGAAGTATCAGAATCCATGAAAAAAATCATTCTGAAACTGGCCACAGTTTGTCAGGGCCAAGACTAAATTCTGTAATCATCAACTTTCAATTATCTGTTTGAAAAGTCAGTTGTGTTACAGATTATAATAGTACAAGTTCAAAAAATCTATTTGGCTTTGGAATTTTTATATCTTTTTCAGGTCTCCTCCACCTTCTTAATGATGGTTTATGTCCATATTAAAATGAATTTTCAATCTCTGAGCACACAAGAACTGAAAGTAGAGAATGGTAGTCTAGAAATGTGTCAAGAGACACAGAAAAGCCAGCCTGACACTTAAAATGTGTTAGTATTGTGCAATGGAATATTTTGTAGCCATGTATTACTATTCAGGACCCTGGAAGAAAGCTAACTGGAATTATCTTAAACAAAAAAAGGGAATTTATTCGCTAACATAGTCAAGTACAGACTGCTCTAACACTTGTCTATTCCTTTGTGACTAATATATTAGAGACAATTTAAGCAGAAGGTGAATTTTGCATTTGCTTATGTGCAATTTTGTTAGCCAGAAACAGGTGAAAACAGAAAACTACACCCAGATGAATCAAGTTGCGTGGGAATACACAAAATACACGCACACAGACCTCAAACGTCTACCAGTTACCTCACTTCATTGTGTGTTTTGAGTCATACCCATCCACAGAGAGTGTTACAGCTTTCCATCTGATTTCAGATAACCCTCCTTCCACCACTTCACAATAATTCACAAGTTGCAACCCTTCTGATAACCCATTTCCACAAGCAAACTTTAGTTCTTTTTCAAAATAAAGCACCATATTTATTGTAGTATTTATGTATTTCTTAACCATTTAACATGTAAAACTGCTACCATTTTCATTATGTTTGTATCTTTTTGTGTATGTGTCACTGACAAAGTTTTTGAATGTTGCACTCATAGCCCCATTTCCCCCATAAGCCCTGTGGTTTTTATTGAACAACTTTGCATAGTGCAGTAATTTTGTGGAAAAGCATATGCTGTCTTTTTAAAAAATTAATTAATTAATTAATTAATTAATTTTTGGCTGCATTGGGTCTTCGTTGCTGCACGCGGGCTTTCTCTAGTTGCAGCGGGCGGGGCTACTCTTTGTTGCGGTGCGCGGGCTTCTCATTGCCGTGGCTTCTCTTGTTGTGGAGCACGGGCTCTAGGCATGCGGGCTTCAGTAGTTGTGGCACGCGGGCTTAGTAGTTGTGGCGCACGGGCTTAGTTGCTCCGTGGCATGTGGGATCTTCCTGACCAGGGCTCGAACCCGTGTTCCCCGCATTGGCAGACGGATTCTTAACCACTGTGCCACCAGGGAAGTCCCCATATGTTGTCTTATAACAGCACAGACTATAGTCCAGATGAAGTAGCTTTAGGCATGGCTGGATCCAGGGTCTAAGATATATCAAAACTTTCTCTTTCTGTCTGCCTCTCTTCTTTGCTTATCTCTGCTTCTTTTTGTGCTTTGGCTTCAATTTTCCTATCGCAGACAGCTTCCTTTTTGTACTCAGCAAAGATGGCTGCAAGCAACTTCAGCTTATAATGTCTTAATAATTCTCAATCCCAAAGGAAGTAAAACTTTCTCTTGGTGTTGATATATTAAATCTCAGGGTCTATGTTGATTGGTCTTAAGAAACCTCTCTGGGTCAACTGATTCCCTGCCACACACCATGTGGGGAGAGACTACTGTGATCATCTTCCTCACTAGGACCACATGGAGTATGCAATGGATGTTTTTTTCAAGAAAGGGTTACTAGCAGACAGGAACAATGTGCTAACCACCAGCTGTTAAGGGGTAAGTCTCTATATTCATTGACATGACAGGAGCTCATGATGCATTAAATGAAAATAGATGTTATGAAATAACTGCATGAGGAATAATCCCATTTATATAAGATTATTTATCTGTGTATCTATATGTGTATATAAGCATAGGGAATTCTGGAAGAATATTCATAAATGCTTGATGGTGATTGTCTTTGGTTGCTGATTAAAATAATAATGAAAGTTTTGGTTATTTGTACCTTTATATAATGACTCAGTTTTCTACGGTGAATATGTATTACTTTGTAAACAAGGGAAAAATGTTAAAAGAAAACATATAAGCAATCATATACAAGGTAGACTTACACACAAAATGAAGATCTGAGATTCATTCCCAATATAGTGCATGACTGTGAGTCCTGGGCCTATTACAGGTGTCACACTTAGCTTCTGGAACTATTTAATAAGGGCCACTGAGAAAATGAACTTGGAAAAAATACCCACAAAGAAAATCCTGGAATGTAATTAGTCTACTGGTAAGAAGTCATATTTTCTGCACTGCAGGCCTGACACACAAAGAGAATGGTAACGGTAATTTCCAAAGCAACTGTGAAATGATGCACTGATGTGGAGCTTCTGGAAGCAAAGTATAATATTAGAGGTTCACTTGTAAATAATATAGACTAAGCATAATTTTGTTTTTCAAAACAATAAGCAGTATATATGGCCTGATCTAAAGAGAGAAAAACTAAGACATATGAAATTTATGCTTCAAAATTTCACTCCAGGTCAAAATCTGAGGAAGAGATCTTTTATTTTTCTTTCAGGGAAGAAAAGGAATATATACATACATACATATATATACACATATACATATGTATTTTTTAATTGGTGAAACAATCTAGTGGCAAACATATAGAAATATCAATCAGGCTAATGCATGTGTGCGTGCAGTTACAATTGGAAGGGACTTTAAAGGTCACTAGTGTAAGCCTCATATCTAATGCATGAATTCTTTTTACAAACTTCCCTGATAAGTGGTCACTCAGGGACATGGAACTTACTATTTACCCAATCCATTTTTTGATAAATGTTAACGAATCTCTTCATTGTATTTAGCCCAAATCTGCATTTCTGTATTTTCCTTCCACTGGTTATAATTCTGGCTACTAAATCCATACAAAACCTTTAATCTATTTAAAGATGATTATCAGTCCTCTTTATGTTCTTCATCTTGGGAGCATACAGTTGACCCTTGAACAATGTGGGGGTTAGAGGTCAAAAAATCCACTTACAACTTTACAGTTGGCCCTCCGTATCTGTGGTTACGCATCTTCGGATTCAGCCAACCTCGGTTCATGTAGTACTGTAGTACGTATTTATTGAAAAAGATCCACATATAAGTGGACCTGCACAGTTCAAATCCGTGTTGTTCAAGGGTCAACTGTATGCTGATTTGTTTATGCTGAATGTGTTCAGAGACAAAGATAAGTGGGAATTTCAACTGCACAATTAAAGTGGTACATTAAATAAGTATGTGATAATATGTGTACATACTAAACATATTCACCTTATGTACAGGATACCTGTCTAATGGTGTGCCCTCTATGTGTACCTAGTGATAATATGTTACATCAGAATCATTCTTTATGCTTTCTGAGACAGTTTTACGTGTCTTATGTCATTCAATGATAAAATAATAATTGCTATCATTAAATTAGTGCTAGATACTGTATTAAGTATTTTGCACATATTATTTCACTTAATCCATCATGCACTATATGAGGAATATACTACTATTATCCCCATTTTATAGGTAGGGAAACTGAAGTTTAGAAGAGTTAAGTAACTTACCCAGAGTTTCACAGCTAGCATTTAGTGGTCAAGATTTAAGCCCAAGGTCACACTTATTTTATTTTATTTAATTTTTGTTATCTTCCCAGAGTTTCCTCTAGTTTGACTAACTTATAGCAAATGAGCCATATTAATGAGTGAAGTGTCTGAAATAATAATATTACAACAAAAAAATTAAAGCAATTGGTTGATATTTCTGTTTTTCCCACTTTTTATGGTATTTATCTAAATAGGAACATCTCAACATTGGCGTTTATGGTAAGCAGAATTTTAAGATAGACCCTTAAGATTTCCTAGCTTCTTCTATACACACATCTTCTCCCAGTTATTCAATTCAATGCTAATCTAGGTGCTGCTATGAAGGAATTTTACAGATGTAATTAAAGTCCCAAATCAGTTGACTTTAAGATAGGGAGATTATACCTGTGGATCTGACCTAATCACATGAGCCCTTTAAAAGCAGAATTTTCTCTGACTGGTGGGAAAAGGAAGTCAGAGAAATACACTCTGGCAGGCTTGGAAGAAAGCAAACATCTAAAAAAAAAAAAGAAAGCAAACATCTAAAAAGAAGAAAGCAAACATCTAAAAAAAAAAAGAAAGCAAACATCTAAAAAGAAGAAAGCAAACATCTATGCTGTATACTGCCTTTGGGGGCCAAGAGGTGTGGAATGTGGCCTCTAGGAACCAAGAGTAGCTCCCTGCTGATAGTAAGGAAAGGGAGACCTCAGTCTTCTGGCTGCAGGGATCTGAGTTCTGCCGACAACCTGAATGGGGTGGGAAGAGGATCCCAAGTTCCATACGAGAAAGCAGCCTAGCTGACATCTTGATTTCAGCCTTGTTAGACCCTGAGCAGAGAGCTCAGCCACACGACCCAGCCTTCTGATTTACAGAACTGTGAGCTAACAAATTCGTATTTTTTTAGGCCACTTTTTTAGGCCACTAACAAATTGGTAATTTGTTATGAAACAATAGAAAACTACTCCAGGGGTACATATCCTTATCTTCCCTCTGCTAGTTAAGAAACATGAATCTAGGTAGGTCATGGCAAAACAAGTGTAATACATCAGCAGGTGCTGTTTGCTTTCTGAAGTCCTTGAGTGCACTTGGGAATAAATGTAACACTGGGAGTGAACATTAAGGTGTAATATAACAGAAGAAAAAGCAGTGAGATCAGAAAAAATTACCTAACATGCATTTAAAATATGAAAGAAGTATCTTGCTTCACATACACTCACACACAGTACACCCAAAATTCAACCCCGTTTGCAAAATATTCTCCAGAACTGCAGCAATCCTGCTACCTGTGTGATGTTAGGAACTCTCTGGTTCCCTTGCTTCTGAGGTCTTTAACCATTGAGTGAACCTGCCTGCCTTTAGAATTTAGACTTAGTTTCAATGTTAATCTTACTACTGACCTTCCAGTATTATTATATGGCTTCTCGGTGGTTGCTTGATCATTCATTCTTTCTTTCATTCATTCAACAGAGGGCTTGCTATATGCTAGGCATTGTACTAGTAGTGGGTTAACAGTGGTATAACTTAGTCCTTCTGGGCTGGGCTTTTCATCCCTGTCACCTAAACTCTTAATTTGAGCTCTGACTTGTAGCTTCAGTACTCTGTGCCTGGAATCTGACACATGTAATCCAGATCATCTGGAAATTGGGCTTCCAGTAGTCATTGCCCAGTCCCTGAATAACTAAATGCCTAGCTTTTCATTTATGGCTTTTGCCTATGTTCCTCATCTTTGAAGCCTAAACTTCTGGTCACCAGCCTTCTCCAGCCTGCCTTGACCACAGTCTTCCAATGTTTCCTGGCTAGTGCAAGTTATGGACTTGAAATCTAGCTTGTCATGCCAAATATCTTCTCCTACTTCAGTCATCCTATCCATCTGGGTCACACTGGCTGGCCATTCTCGTTGGTCATTATCTCTTCAATCTTTAGACCCAGCTTGACCATATACATCTTGAAGTTGAGAAATAGTAGACATAATTTTAGTTTTTCAAAATTTTAACAAAGTTTTATGCCTAAAATGGCCATTTTGTCAAAAGTAGACAATTTGTTTAAAAACTAATCAGGGATCTGACCTCAGTCTTGGACAAAAGTCTGAAAGTCATGACCTAAGAAGAGGGATAGGGGGATGAAAAGGGAATAATCACTTGTGCTGTACCAGTGATCTGGCTGGCTTTTTACATGTTATCTCAGTCATTCAGTTCTCAAACCTTCCCCCACTGTGTTTATTAAAAAATTTTTATACGTAGGGACCTGAAGCACAGTAGCAGGGTCAGAATTTGAACTTAGGTGTACCTGGCCCTTAAGTGCACACTTTTCCCAGTATACTGCATCAAAATGCATACTTTTCTCTCTGTTTTTCCTTTTGGAGATTGCAGAATGGTCAAGCTAGGAGTTAGAATTAATAGAGCTCACCTACCAGATACCACTTCAGACTCTGAAGGAAATGTCTGTGTTGATTATACAGAATCGCATTTCTAGTATTCTGAAAAAAACCATAAGGCTTATTCAAGCAACTGTGCTCATTGCCCTTTGCTCCTTTTGAAGATGACATGAATGGACACCCTGATTGTGGTCAATCCAGGATTCTCATGTGGGTAAATGAAAGGTTGATATTCACCTAATAAGTTTAGTAGACAAAGCGAGCAAGCTCGCTAAATGTGGCCTGAATCTGAGGATTTGTATTTCGCTAACTGTGGAAAATTCATAGCCATTCTCTCTTATTCTCTTTAATATTTCCTTCTAGAACTTCCACTAGATGCATGTCGATCCTTCTCATTATATCCTCCATATGTCTTCACCTGTCTTTCATATTTTCCCTCGTGTGTATTTTGGTATTTATTTGTGAGTACACATTCATTGGAACTTTCTCTTTGGAGATTGAAACCTGGGTTTAAAGTGAATACTTCTAGAGGAGATTTACACTTGCTCCTACTAGCCACCTGGGAATACTGCCAATCCAGAACTATTTTAAGCTAAATTTCTGGTATGAGGTGTTTTGGCCATAGAGGTAATGTGATTTCTGGACCCAGACCTGCCTGGGGTTATGATGTCTAAAGGAAATTTCTCTCTCTTTCTCTCTCTCTCTCCTACCCAGAGCCAAAACCAGGACAAGCACCTATCTCTACCATCTGCCTCTGGGTGGTAGTTTTGCCCGCATTCATCCATGAAGAGCATCACCCTTTGGGGGTCTGACTTTAAGCAGAGAAAGAAAGGGATGGTGTGTGCCTGATCTAACTTCTAACCTTGCCTGGGCCCCAGGATTTGTCTTTTTTGTCCCTTGCACTCGACTAGCCCATTAAAACTACTAGGATTTTTTTAACACTAGGGTTATTAGGAACCAGTAGCTATCCAAAGGTAGTTGCCACCTCCAGAGCTTCCTCTTTATTCTGGATTACTGCTGACATGTCCTTACTGGCTCTTATTTTCCCACTATCTCAACTATCAGCCCTGCATTTAAAAGGATATATTCTATCTATCATACCTATCTATCATATCTATCTATCTACCTATCATTTTAAGATGTACTAAACTGGAGGTATTTCTTTGGCTATCTCTTCTGCCATATTTCCTCAATTCAATCCTTTTTTCTAAAAATTTTAATCTACTTTTTATTTTAATTTTTTTTGAATTTTTGAATTTTATTTTATTTATTTTTTTATACAGCAGGTTCTTATTAGTTTTCCATTTTATACATATTAGTGTATACATGTCAATCCCAGTCTCCCGATTCATCCCATCCCCCCCCCCCGCCTCATTCCCCCCTTGGTGTCCATACGTTTGTTCTCTACATCTGTGTCTCAATTTCTGTCCTGCAAACCAGTTCATCTGTACCATTTTTCTGCGTTCCACATATATGTGTTAATATATGATATTTGTTTTTCTCTTTCTGACTTACTTCACTCTGTATGACAGTCTCTAGATCCATCCACGTCTCAACGAATGACCCAATTTCGTTCCTTTTTATGGCTGAGTAATATTCCATTGTATATATGTACCACATCTTCTTTATCCATTCGTCTGTTGATGGGCATTTAGGGTGCTTCCATGACCTGGCTATTGTAAATAGTGCTGCAATGACATTGGAGTGCATGTGTCTTTTTGAATTACGGTTTTCTCTGGGTATATGGCCAGTAGTGGGATTGCTGGGTCGTATGGTAATTCTATTTTTAGTTTTTTAAGGAACCTGCATACTTTTTCCATAGTGGCTGTATCAATTTACATTCCCACCAAGAGTGCAAGAGGGTTCCCTTTTCTCCACACCCTCTCCAGCATTTGTTGTTTGTAGATTTTCTGATGATGGCCATTCTGACTGGTGTGAGGTGATACCTCATTGTACTTTTGATTTGCATTTCTCTAATGATTAGTGATGTTGAGCATCTTTTCATGTGTTTGTCGACAATCTGTATATCTTCTTTGGAGAAATGTCTATTTAGGTCTTCTGCCCATTTTTGGATTGGGTTGTTTGTTTCTTTAATATTGAGCTGCATGAGCTGTTTGTATATTTTGGAGATTAATCCTTTGCCCGTTGATTCGTTTGCAAATATTTTCTCCCATTCTGAGGGTTGTCTTTTCGTCTTGTTTATGGTTTCCTTTGCTGTGCAAGAGCTTTTAAGTTTCATTAGGTCCCATTTGTTTATTTTTGTTTTTATTTCCATTTCTCTAGGAGGTGGGTCAAAAAGGATCTTGCTGTGATTTATGTCATAGAGTGTTCTGCTTATGTTTTCCTCTAAGAATTTTATAGTGTCTGGCCTTACACTTAGGTCTTTAATCCATTTTGAGTTTATTTTTGTGTGTGGTGTTAGGGAGTGTTCTAATTTCATTCTTTTACATGTAGGTGTCCAGTTTTCCCAGTACCACTTATTGAAGAAGCTGTCTTTTCTCCATTGTATATTCTTGCCTCCTTTATCAAAGATAAGGTGACCATATATGCGAGGGTTTATCTCTGGGCTGTGTATCCTATTCCATTGATCTATATTTTTGTTTTTGTTCCAGTACCATACTGTCTTGATTACTGTAACTTTGTAGTGTAGTCTGAAGTCAGGGAGCCTGACTCCTCCAGCTCCGTTTTCTCTCTCAAGATTGCTTTGGCTATTCGGGGTCTTTTGTGTTTTTTGTTCTAGTTTTGTAAAAAATGCCATTGGTAATGTGATAGGGATTGCATTGAATCTGTAGATTGCTTTGGGTAGTATAGTCATTTTTACAATATTGATTCTTCCAATCCAACAACATGGTATATCTCTCCATCCATTTGTATCATCTTTAATTTCTTTCATCAGTGTCTTATAGTTTTCTGCATACAGATCTTTTGTCTCCTTAGGTAGGTTTATTCCTAGGTATTTTATTCTTTTTGTTGCAGTGGTAAATGGGAGTGTTTCCTTAATTTCTCTTTCAGATGTTTCATCATTAGTGTATAGGAATGCAAGAGATTTCTGTGCATTAATTTTGTATCCTGCAACTTTACCAGATTCATTGATTAGCTCTAGTAGTTTTCTGATGGCATCTTTAGGATCCTCTATGTATAGTATCATGTCATCTGCAAACAGTGACAGTTTTACTTTTTCTTTTCCAATTTGTATTCCTTTTATTTCTTTTTCTTCTCTGATTGCCGTAGCTAGGACTTCCAAAACTATGTGGAATAATAGTGGCGAGAGTGGACATACTTGTCTTGATCCTGATCTTAAAGGAAATGCTTTCAGTTTTCACCATTGAGAATGATGTTTGCTGTGGGTTTGTCATATATGGCCTTTATTATGTTGAGGTAGGTTCCCTCTATGCCCACTTTCTGTAGAGTTTTTATCATAATTGGGTGTTGAATCTTGTCAAAAGCTTTTTCTGCATCTATTGAGATGATCATATGGTTTTTATTCTTCAATTTGTTAATATGGTGTATCACATTGATTGATTTGCATATATTGAAGAATCCTTGCATCCCTGGGATAAATCCCGCTTGATCATGGTGTATGATCCTTTTAATGTGTTGTTGTATTCTGTTTGCTAGTAGTTTGTTGAGGATTTTTGCATCTATATTCATCAGTGATATTGGTCTGTAATTTTCTTTTTTTGTAGTATCTTTGTCTGGTTTTGGTATCAGGGTGATGCTGGCCTCATAGAATGAGTTTGGGAGTGTTCCTTCCTCTGCAACTTTTTGGAAGAGTTTGAGAAGGATGGGTGTTAGCTCGTCTCTTTATGTTTGATAGAGTTCACCTGTGAAGCCATCTGGTCCTGGACTTTTGTTTGTTGGCAGATTTTTAATCACAGTCTCAATTTCAGTGCTTGTGATTGGTCTGTTCATATTTTCTACTTCTTCCTGGTTCAGTCTGGGAAGGTTATACTTTTCTAAGAATTTGTCCATTTCTTCCAGGTTGTCCATTTTATTGGCATAGAGTTGCTTGTAGTAGTCTCTTAGAATGCTTTGTATTTCTGCGGTGTCTGTTGTAACTTCTCCTTTTTTATTTCTAATTTTATTGATTTGAGTCCTCTCCCTCTTTTTCTTGATGAGTCTGGCTAATGGTTTATCAATTTTGTTTATCTTCTCAAAGAACCAGCTTTTAGTTTTATTGATCTTTGCTATTGTTTTCTTTGTTTCTGTTTCATTTATTTCTGCTTTGATCTTTATGATTTCTTTCCTTCTACTAACTTTGGGTTTTGTCTGTTCTTCTTTCTCTAGTTCGTTTAGGTGTAACGTTAGATTGTTTATTTGAGATATTTCTTGTTTCTTTAGGTAGGCTTGTATAGCTATAAACTTCCCTCTTAGAACTGCTTTTGCTGCATCCCATAGGTTTTGGGTCGTCGTGTTTTCATTGTAATTTGTCTGTAGGTATTTTTTGATTTTCTCTTTGATTTCTTCAGTGATCTCTTGGTTATTTAGTAACGTGTTGTTTAGCCTCAATGTGTTTGTGTTTTTACGTTTTTTTCCCTGTAATTGGTTTCTAATCTCATAGCGTTGTGGTCAGAAAAGATGCTTGATTTGATTTCAATTTTCTTAAATTTACTGAGGCTTGATTTGTGACCCAAGATGTGATCTATCCTGGAGAATGTTCCGTGTGCACTTGAGAAGAAAGTGTAATCTCCTGTTTTTGGATGGAATGTCCTATAAATATCAATTAAATCTATCTGGTCTGTTGTTCATTTAAAAATTGTGTTTCCTTATTAATTTTCTGTTTTGATGATCTGTCCATTGTTGTAAGTGAGGTGTTACAGTCCCCCACTATTATTGTGTTACTGTTGATTTCCTCTTTTATAGCTGTTAGTGGTTGACTTATATATTGAGGTGCTCCTATGTTGGGTGCATATATATTTATAATTGTTATATCTTCTTCTTGGATTGATTCCTTGATCATTATGTAATGTCCTTCTTTTTCTCTTGTAATAGTATTTGTTTTAAAGTCTATTTCATCTGATATGAGAATTGCTACTCCAGCTTTCTTTTGATTTCCATTTGCATGGAATATCTTTTTCCATCCCCTCACTTTCAGTCTGTATGTGTCCCTAGGTCTGAAGTGAGTCTCTTGTAGACAGCATATATATGGGTCTTGTTTCTGTATCCATTCAGCGAGCCTGTGTCTTTTGGTTGGAGCATTTAATCCAGTCACGTTTAAGGTGATTATCGTTATGTATGTTCTTATTACCATTTTCTTAATTGTTTTGGGTTTGTTTTTGTAGGTCTTTTTCTTCTCTTGAGTTTCCCACTTAGAGAAGTTCCTTTAGCATTTGTTGTAGAGCTGGTTTGGTGGTGCTGAATTCTCTTAGCTTTTGCTTGTCTATAAAGCTTTTGATTTCTCCATCGAATCTGAATGAGATCCTTGCCGGGTAGAGTAATCTTGGTTGTAGGTTCTTCCCTTTCATCACTTTAAATATGTCATGCCACCCGCTTCTGGCTAGTAGAGTTTCTGCTGAGAAATCAGCTGTTAACCTTATGAGAGTTCCCTTGTATGTTATTTGTCGTTTTTCCCTTGCTGCTTTCAATAATTTTTCTTTGTCTTTAATTTTTGCCAATTTGATTACGATGTGTCTCGGCACGTTTCTCCTTGGGTTTATCCTGTGTGGGACTCTCTGCACTTCCTGGACTTGGGTGGCTATTTCCTTTCCCACGTTAGGGATGTTTTCGACTATAATCTCTTCAAATATTTTCTCTGGTCCTTTCTCTCTCTCTTCTCCTTCTGGGACCCCTATAATGAGAATGTTGTTGCATTTAATGTTGTCCCGGAGGTCTCTTAGGCTGTCTTCATTCCTTTACATTCTTTTTTGTTTATTCTGTTCCTCAGCAGTGAATTCCACCTTTGTGTCTTCCAGGTTACTTATCCGTTCTTCTGCCTCAGTTATTCTGCTATTGATTCCTTCCAGTGTATTTTTTATTTCAGTTATTGTATTGTTCATCTCTATTTGTTTGTTCTTTAATTCTTCTAGGTCTTTGTTAAACATTTCTTGCTTCTTCTTGATCTTTGCCTCCATTCTTTTTCCAAGGTCATGGATCATCTTCACTATCATTATTCTGAATTCTTTTTCTGGAAGGTTGCCTATCTCCAGTTCATTTAGTTGTTTTTCTGGGATTTTATCTTGTTCCTTCATCTGGTACATAGCCTTCTGCCTTTTCATCTTGTCTGTCTTTCTGTGAATGTCCCTCAATTCACTTCTATTCCACAGAAAGATGTTTGGCTAGGTGGATTAAGATGTGTACAGTTATTATGGCGGCAGTCTTTTTGGCAAAAAGTGAAACTGATTATACAGAAGCTCTGCCTTTAGGTTTATATTGATTAGGCCATTGCATAGTTGTTGTGGTGGATATGTTTTACCAGATTTATCCTGTCTTTGAAAAACTAAGGATGTTTGAGGTCCTGGATCAGGTAGTGTGATATAACTACTTCTACCAGCAGCAGGTCCTGAAGCAGACACTTTCTGGCCTAGAGAATTGCAGAAAGTAGATTAAGCACTGGTTGGGTAGAAGGTGAGAATCCTTTCTTTCCATAATAGCATAAAGATATCTGGTCTGCCTAGGACATGTGGAGATTCAATTTATTTGAAACTGAGCTACTTTCTTACTGAGGAGCCATAACCTTTTTGTCTAAGAAGGGGTCAGTGATTTTTTTGAGTGGAATCTAAGTCTTCCTCCTTTGGATATACATTGGTTAGTGGACAGCTATTCGATGTCCATCATTTTGGTTGAGGGATGAAGGTCAATGAAGCTAGTGACAGAAACACTTTCCCTCTAGTCATATACCATATGTGGGAAACTAAAAATCTAAGCCGTATCTCATACCAGCCCTGGGAAACACTGTAGATACTTTCAATCTCTGGGGATGCCCATTGTAAATCTAAAAGTCATTCTGTAGATCAATGGATAGAAGGCAAGAAGTGATTAGGTAGTAATACCCTGAGCTGATGCTGCCCCAGGAGTAAGGGTTGGGATGGTTGTGGAGGATGTTTATGGTGTTATAGAGGAAGAGTTGTGTTATGGACTTGTGTAGTGAGAGAAACAGGAGAATTTGTTTTCAACTTAGGTTCAAAACCACGAGTTGCTTTTCCCAGCAAAATGTATTTTAAATGCACTTCCCATTGTCTCACCTTGAAAAATGCTGATTTAAAAAAAATAGGAGACTCCAACTGTTCCAGAGAACATAAATGCAGAATGCTGGTCCGAGCGTAATTCTCAACCTGAATTTCCTACCCCATCCACAAGCATGAATCTTGACAAAATCTCAGGCATCCTGGACAGAGGGCACGTGTCACTTGAAAAAGCTCCTCAGTTGATTTTCATATATTCCCTTCCCTCCCCGCTGGCTCTCTTTTGGAACAATTCCAATTAACTAGTACAATAGGTAGTCAGCTGTTTGCAGAACATATTGGAAGGATGTAAAGCTTAACATAGAAATCACTTAATTCTCGATACTTAGAGCAAATGCATGGGATTCCTAATAAGCACTCTGAAGCAGGAATTGGATCTCCCAGCTCAGTCAGCACGGGATAACAACTTGGCAGACAGATAGTGATCCTCAGATCCTGGAAGGAAAATGTACACAGATCACTTCCTTAGAAAGGAGGATATGGAGATTGATATCAAAACCCACCTTAGACCCTTATAGTTGGTTTTATCTAAATATATGCAGTAGGTAAACAAGCAGTGTGTGTGTGTGTGTGTGTGTGTGTGTGTGTGTGTGTGTGTATGAGTTGGTATATGGTTCTTGTTATTAGTGTTCAGTTCAGGTTCAGTTATTCTCAACAGATATTTTTGCTGTCTTCATAAAGTCCCAAGTTAAAGAACTCTCCACATACTGTTATGGATGTATAATCTGATGACCACAGTCAAGATCCTAACACCTAAAGTTAGGAAAGCTATGTAAGCAGCATGTCTTACTGCAGTGATTTTCAAACTATACACTCTTCTAGGGAGCCAGTTGAAATACAGATTCTAGAACTTCACACTAGACCTATTGAATTCTTATTTCTGGGAAGCCCCTAAAATTAGCATTTTGAGAAGCTTCCCCCAAGTGACTGTGATGCAGGTGGTCCTTATATAACACTTTAAGCAAGGTTTACTTGAGGGAGTTTCACATTATATTTTCATGCTGCCATTTGGCCATCAGATTGAGGATTCCAGCCATAAATACTCAGAGACATCTATAGAAAAAAATGCCTTCCTTCTTCAAAGTGACTGTGAAATTGGGGAGGGGAGGTCTAAAAGTGAGACTATTAAAATGTAAATGTAAGAATCTTAAGTATATGTAAATGTTTAATGGCAATTAGTGTGTGTGTGTGTTGGGGGGTACTTTTGAAGATGTGTATTGTTCAAGCCTGAATGGGGGAAAGATTGAACTACAGGGAGGTAAGGAAATGGAACCCTACATAGTGGGTGGGTGATTCCTAGGGGTAAACTTGTGAAAAAGAAATCCAAAATCCGAAAGTGTTTCTTTGGAAAAAAAGAGAAGAGACAGAAAACGTGGGATGACCAGAGTCAGGGGCGGAAAGAAGCTCAAGAGCACTGGGTATGTAATATATGACGGAAGCCAGAAAGTGCAGCAGCCAGGGAGAGTCTGGAGAGAGGCAATAGGGACAAATGGCAGACCACTCAGGATGCTATAATCCTGGGGGCAGGGACCAGGAACAGCGTGGGAGCAGGGCCTCTGTCGCAAGCAGGGAGGAAGAGATAGAAACAGGACATCCTGGGAGCCGCCAGAGGGAAACTAACCAAGTGGGTGATGAGAGGTGGTCAGGAAGTTAATGCCGTTTCAAGCTGAAGCCAAAACCCATGTCTGTTGAAGGCCAGATAACAAAGGACTTTATCCCTCTAAAGACCAAAAAGGAAATTAAAGCTTCTATTGTAATCTGGGTCTGGAAGGTGGAAGTAGGGAAAACTAATTAGAAAAAATAGACTTCAAGGTCGGGGTCTAGTGACTGTTGCCACTCCTCTGTATTTTAGGGAATATTAGCAATGAATACTGCAAGGACCTACTTAGTGTTTCAACCTTTGCGAAGTTGAGCAATACTTTGCCATTACCACAAATGTAAATAGCTTTTCTCCAAATTTTCCTCTCAGCGCTTTAAGTTTACTCGTGTCTGGAATAGACCAAGGGAGCTGGTCAGTAGCGAAAAAACGAGGAGCCCAGCTAGAGGGTGTCCAGGTCCATTGCATCCCATCTGCAATGCTAATCGAGCTTTCAGTTAAAGAACAAGATGCTCACCCTTTAAGTCCTGAAAATAGGAAGAATGTTTGCCATTTTTATCGTTGAACAGTCCTCCTTAGACTAGAGCTGAGGCGACAACCAGCCTCCTGGCTGCCTGTAGCTTTAGACTATGCTCCTACATGAGAGTTTGTTAATACGTGCTCCAACTAATTTCGAACCCTGGTTTTCTTTTTTTTTTTTTTTCAGGATACACTGTTTATTGTGTTTTTTTTGGTTTTTTTTTTGTTTTTTTCACACACACACACTGTATTTTATTTTTACAAGAGATAAATAGACTGACACCAAGCATTGTACATGGATGACCACAACAAAAGCAACAATGATTGCAATTACCAAACCGAACCCTGGTTTTCTTGATCTGACTACCTATGTACCAAGGTACTTTCTTGCTGCCACTCCATGGCCTGTTCAGGTCCCTGTTCTTCTGGATAAGAGTAATGGTTCCGGCCCTTAAATACCCTGTGTGTGTCTAGATAAATGACGTGAAAGGAGTTGAGAGAGTCTTTGACAGGGCACCCCTGCCAAAGCAGGGTGCAGGTTAGAAGAATGCATATCCCAGACCTAACTCAGGTTAGGCCTTCATATTTCCTCATGGGCCGGAAACCTCCAAACTGTGGTTAGGCACTCCTACCTAGGACGAAGGCCCAAGTTGTCTGGTGTCTTCTTTGTTGTGGAATGACAACAGCAGCTGTCCTCTATTTCCATGGTCTCTCAACTATCTCTCTTCTAATCCTAGAAATATCTTCAAGTCTTTTGGGCTGGGCAGGACTTTTTAGCTAAGCAGCTGTTGATAAGAATGTGATGGTGTAATGGAGACATCTCGGGAAGCTGCTGTGGGGATAAATTGTCCTTGGGCATAGGATCGAGTTCTATCTAAAAAAGAAAATTTTAGGTGGCTTCATTGTACTCTGTGTCTCCTACCAGGCCCTGGAATGCTGCTGCATGCCAATAGTAAATTTATCCCCACAAAATAGGACTAGCTAAAATTATAAACAACTTCTAAATGGTTTTATAATAAATTATTTCAGGAAGCTAAAATTATTATAGGTGTATCTTTGAGCAGGTTAAGGTAGTTGTCAATGAGGACAATCATGTTCTTTTACACTACTGGTGACAATATTTAGTCTAAATCAGCAAGACAATCCTTATGTTCCTATACGGTAATGCTCCATCATATTTTTACAGAAGAGACTTACATGTGGTTATGATATGACAAAAATATTAGTGGAAACTTGTATTTTTTATATCATTGGGAGGGTTTATTCACTCGTTCATTCATTTCTTCTCCCCAGGTACTAGGACTGTAAAATTGAATAAGACATAGTTTGTTCCCTCAAAGACCTTAGAGTTTCGAAAGGAGGACAGATATGCCTAAAACTAGTTGAAATACATTGTAGTTTTAGAGATATATGGCAGCAGTGGTTCTCAACCTTGGTACACATCAGAATCACCTGGAGAGCTTTGAAAAATCCTGATGCCAAGGCAGCACCAGAATGGCTACCTTTGCCTGGAAAAAGAAGGAAACTCCATAGCTGAATTTTGAGAGATGAGTAGCTTAAAAAGGTTAAAAAGAGGAGGAAGGGCATTGTAGACAGAGGAAATAACACTTGCAAAGGCACAGATGGGGGAACTGCAAATTTGTAGACATCAGATCTTAGCATGCAAGAGAAGGGGCTGTGAAACATATGTTTGGAGAAGTAGGCAGGAGCCAGATCTTAAAGAGCCCTAAAGAGATATTTGTACTTTATTATGTATAGAGCCACTGAAGGGTTTTAAGCAGGGGACTGCCATGATCACGGTCAGCTTTTTGGTTTTGAAAGCTCATTCTGGTGGCAGTGTTAAGGAAGGAGTAGACAACCCCAAACTGGGTCAGAGATACCCGTTCGGAGGTTATTACAAAAATCCAAGTGAGAAGTACTACGGGTCTGGACTAAGGCCATGGCAATAGGGATATAGTGGAAGAAATGGATGTGAGAAATATTTAGGAGGCAAATCAGTGTAGAGCCTGGAGGGAGGGGACATATGGGAAAAGGAAGCATGGGACTGTGGAGTTTCTTGTTAGGTGCCTGGGAAAATAAAAACGTCATGCACAGAAACAGAAGTCAGAAAGAAAAATCAGTTTGGGGAGGCATGTGTTTAGTTAAATGTGAGGTGGTGGACAATCAGGAAGAAATCGCTAGGATCCACTTGAATATACAGGACTGGACATTTGAAAAGTGATCAGGGCAAGTGATAGAAAGCTTAGCTTTGTACTCATCAAAATGATAGGAACTGTGGGAGTAAATGGATTCTCTGAAGTTTGAGAATTTTGTTTCTTCCTCTTTTGTTCTTTTGCTTACCTTACCTGACAGCCCTCTAGTGACAACAAGCACATACTACATTTCTCAAAAGTGCCTCAACTCAGTTAATGTGATCATGAAATGTATCTTCAGAACCCTGATTTGGTCAAAATATTATTGTATTACTATTTCAATATCAGTATGTGGCAGCACATCCATGCAGCAAGGGCCTCGGGGTGTCAGATTGAGCCTAAAGTTGTCATTCGTCGTAATTCTGGGAGATTCAAGAGGATTTGAAATTGACCTACCAGGAATCTAATTTATATGAGGAATCAAGGAGGCCCCTATGAAAGAATTTATTCCAAAGCAGCAGTTATCACATCAGAATCACCTGGGGAGCTTAGAAAAAAATCCCAATGCCCTTGATGCATCTCAGACCAATTAATCAGAACCTCTGAGGGTGGGACCTGGCCAGGCATCAAACTTCCTCAGGTAATTCTTTGTGCAGCCAAAATCAAGAACTGCAGCTCCAGAGGATGAGAGCCTAGAGATACACAGGGTTGAGTCAAGAATACTGACCAATGCAGCAGGGGAAGAGTGGTTCTGGGTGCAGCATGTTTCTATCAATCAAGTTGCCCCTGGGTTCAGCCCCCAGGGAGTCATACCTGTGGTCATACCTGGATTGCCATACTTGAGACTAGGTCTAAGGAGCTGCAAAAGAGTAAAAGCTAAAATAATGGTGTCCTCTAAAACTCAGTAAGAGTTTTAGTAAGTAATAGTAAGAGCACAGGGGGTTAACAGCTTTGGTATTGGCAACAACACTGGCAGTATTGGTGATGGTGATTCCTTCATTCAGCAAAATTTTATTGAGAGCCTGTATTATGTGCCAGGCACTAGTCTAGGCACTAAGGAAACAGTGCAAACAGGATTGACAAAGTCCTTTCTCTCTTGGATCATGGATTCTAGTAGTTTTGTTGGTGAAAACGGACTAACAAAACAACGTCAGGTAGTGAGAAGTGCTGTGCAGAATATTAAATAAAGTCATATGATAGAGAATGAGTGGCTTTTATTTGGATTGGTAGGTCAGGGAAGTTTGCTCTCTGCAGAGGAGACATCTAAGGTAAGGTATGAATGACAAGGAGGAGGCAAGCCATATGAAATGCTAGGAGATGAATATTCTAGGCAAGGAGAACAGCAGATATAATGACCCGAAGGCAGGAGAAGCTTGGCATGTTTGAGGAACAGAAAGGAGGCCGGTTTGATTGAGGAGAGAGTAGGACAAGATGAGATTCTAGGACTTCCCTGGTGGCACAGTGGTTAAGGATCCGCCTGCCAATGCAGGGGACACGGGTTCGAGCCCTGGTCCGGGAAGATCCCACATGCCGCGGAGCAACTAAGCCCGTGTGCCACAACTACTGAGCCTGTGCTCTAGAGTCTGCGTGCCACAACTACTGAAGCCCACGCGCCTAGAGCCCAAGCTCTGCAACAAGAGAAGCCACCGTAATGAGAAGCCCGCGCACCGCAACGAAGAGTAGCCCCTGCTCGCTGCAACTAGAGAAAGCCCGTGCGCAGCAATGAAGACCTGACGCAGCCAAAAATAAATAAATAAAATAAATAAATTTAAAAAAAAAAGGTGAGATTCTAGAGGTAGTCAGGGGCCAGATCATGTATTATACAATCTAGTGAGTCATGGTAAAGACTCTGAATTTTAATCTAAGTGTGATGAAGAGTCATTGAATGATTTTGAGCAGGGAAATGATAAGACCTAATTTATATTTTAAAGGATCATTCTTACTACTGTCATGGAAAATGGGTCGGATTGGTGTAAGAATGGAAACAGGGAGAGCATTTAGGGTATTTGCAATAGTGCAAGTAAATATGGTGGTAGCTTGGGCCAGGGTGTTAATAGTGGACTTGGAAGGAAGTTGGCATATTGGCGATATATTTTGGAACTTGAATCCATTGCACTTATAGATAAATAGGACGTGGGATTGAGGGAAAGAGTGGTATCAAGATGATGGTGATGGTGGCAGCAACATTAGCAGTGGCATTGGTGAAGGCAGTAGTTCTGTTGGCAGTGGTACCTTCAGTGCCTCTGACAAACAGCATTGGCACCTTCAGCTCAGACATCAGCTCATGTGGCCTTCATGGACATTGTTGGCATACTAGCCACTCTTGGTGGTGAAAGGAATGGAGACATCATTACTGGAGAAAAATGGCAGGCACCACATGGCAGCAAAGCAGACTCATTTACAGAGCATATGTGAGATAACCTCTGGGGACTTAATGCCAGAAATATTTGGGAAAATTTTAAGAAGAGTTATTTTTAACTTCTGCAGAGCAGATGGGAGTGAAGTCAGAGATATACCGTTTTGTTATTATGCTTGTGAGCCCATATTATCCATAAGCTGCTTTGACAGAAGTAATCAGGATTATTTTAAAAGAAGTCCCAATCAAAGCTATACTAAATTAAACATTATCAAATATATTTTTTGTAAAAATTTCCCCACCAACTATGTAAACATTAATATTTTTATATTATAATTGTGTAAAAAATCTTCAGATACATGCTTATAAAGATTCAAACAATACAGAAGTTAAATGTTATAATTGTTAGTCTTCCTCCAGCTGCTCCCCAGGTACATGACCCAACAAGAGGTAACCATAATGAACAGATTAGTAAGTTTCTTTCAAAATATTTTCTACGCTTTTATGTATATATATATATATGCTTTTATATATTATAGTTAAATTATTAAAAAGCATATAGAAAAAAAGCATATAGAAAAAATATATAAGCATATAAAATATATAAGAATATATAAGAAAAAAGCATATATGACATTTTATATGTTATTTATATATATAAATACACATAATAGTTTTTTAATAAATAAAATCATATCAATCATATTGATCTGAATATTGCTTTTTTTTAATGTAACAATAAACCAGAGGCATCTTTCTGTGTCAGTGAATCTTGTTTTTTCAGCAGATGTGTATATTCGATTATATCAATATCTTGTGATATATTTAATCAGTCCCCTATTGATGGGCATTTCTTTTCATTTTTACATTTGTACTTTGTACACCTATGCAAGTATGTCTGAAGACTAGTACTCTAGAAGAGGAATTGCAGGGTTGAAAAATGCATTTAATATTTTGCTAGATATACAACCAAATTGTCCTCTAAGAAGAATGTACTCATTTACACTCTCACGAGTAGTATTTGAGAGGCTTTCTTTCCCTACACCCTCACCAACACTGGATCATCAATCTTTTTTATCTTTGCCAACAAGATGGGTGAGAATTGGCATTTCATTATTGTTTAATTTGTTTTTCCCCAAATATTGTGATATCAAACATTTTTTATATGTTTAATATTTGCATTTTTTCTATGAATTGTCTGTTGATATTCTTTACTCAATTTTCTGATGGGTTATTTGTCTTTTTCTCATTGATTTGTAGGGACTCTTCATATATTTTAAGTATTAATCCTTTCCTCACATAATAGAAAATTTTCCTTCCTACTCTGTTACTTGTCTTTTAACTTTGTTTATGTTATCTTTTGTTGTACAGAAATTTAAAATTTTGATGTAATCAAACTTGTCAATCTTTTGAATTTGGGGTTTGGAGTCTTGCTAAAGAAGGCCCTCCCAATTGAAGATTATGTAAAAATATTCTACTGTATTTTATTTTAGTACATAATTTTTCTTTTGTGTTTTCTTTCTTTTTTCTATTTTATTATTACTTAAACATTTTAAACTATTAAATATATATTACATTAAAAAATAGCATAAGCATAGTAATAAAATAAACACCTGGATACGTGTCATCTGACTTAAGCAGAACATCATCAATACCTTAGAAGGCCCCTGTGTGGATCCTCCTCACTTGTGTACCCTTCCCTCACCACCAGAGGTAATCACTATCTTGCCTTTTGTTTTAAACATTTCTTTGGTTTTTTCTTACGTATTAACCACCTTTGTGTAATGTATTTGGTTTAATTTTGAAAAATTGAGTAGTAAGCACTAATTTCACTGTATTAGGAAAGGGTAATATTGCCATTATTAAATAAAGGCTTTCATAGGAAGTCTCTGGGGCATAGCCTGTGTTCAGCTTTCCTGAGAGTTTATAGGAATCCTTTCTGTGGGAATTCTTGGGCAAAGTCTAAAGTGAGTGCTGCTGCGTTACATAGTGGTGTGCTGGAGTCGGCTTGTACTGGCTGATGATTACATTTTCAGGAAATTGATCTCATGTTGGCAGCTTGAAATTGGCCCTAAGGGAAATATTTGTGTCATGAAAATTGACAAAATCTAAACTCAGGGCTTTTTCTTTTGATTAAAAAATATTTTGGAAAGCCAGCAAACCAGCAAACCACTTGTCCTGAGAAACACAGGGCTCAGAGCAGTCAGGGTATTTGGCAAGGCTGTTGTAGTGTGGACTAGGTTTTGAACATTCTGCAGAAAGATGACCAGAGGGAATGGGCTGCACTATATTTTTAAAGCCCACCATGGCCAAACTTCAGTATTCAAGAATAGGCCAAAGCATTCGGACTATACTACAAAGCTACAGTAATCAAAACAGCGTGGTACTGGCACAATAACAGACAAAGATGAATGGTACAGAATAGAGAGCCCAGAAATAAACCCACACACCTGTGGTCAATTAATCTTCAACAAAGGGGGCAAGAATATACAATGGAGAAAAGACAGTCTCTTCAGCAAGTGGTGTTGGGAAAGCTGGACAGCCACATGTAAACCAATGAAGTTAGAACAGTCCCTTGCACCATAAACAAAAATAAATTCAAAATGGCTTAAAGACTTAAATATAAGACACGACACCATAAAACTCCTAGAAGAGAACACAGGCAAAACATTTTCTGACATAAATCATAACAATGTTTCCTTAGACAGTCACTATCCCAAGGCAATCGAAATAGAAGCAAAAATAAACAAATGGGACCTAATCAAACTTATAAGCTTTTGCACAGCAAAGGCAATCATGAACAAAATGAAAAGACAACCTATGGCTGGGAGAAAACACTTGCAAACGATGTGACCAACAAGGAATTAATTTCCAAAATATACAAATGGCTCATACAACTCAATAAGAGAAAAACAAACAACCCGATCAAAAAATGGGCAGAGGACCTAAATAGACATTTCTCCAAAGAAGACATACAGATGGCCAATAGGCACATGAAAAGATGCTCAACATTGTAATTTTTAGAGAAGTGCAGAACAAAACTATAATGAAGTATCACCTCACACTGGCCAGAGTGGCCATCATTAAAAAGTCTATAAATAATAAATGCTGGAGAGGGTGTGGAGAAAAGGGAACCCTCCTACACTGTTGGTAGGGATGTAAATTGGTGCAGCCACTATGGAACACAGTATGGAGTTTCCTTAACTAAAAATAGAGTTGCCATATGATCCAGCTATCCCACTTCTGAGCATATATCTGGAAGAGAAAAAAGCTCTAATTTGAAAAGATGCATGCACCTCAATGTTCATAGCAGCACTATTGACAAGAGCCAAGACATGGAAGCAACGTAAGTGACTGTCAACAGATGAATGGATAAAGAAGATGTGGTATATATATACAATGGAATATTACTCAGCCATAAAAAGAATGAAATAATGCCATTTGCAGCAACATGGATGGGCCTGGAGATTATCACATGAAGTGAAGTAAGTCAGAGAAAGACAAATATTATATGATATCACTTATATGTGGAATCTAAAAAATAGTACAAATAAACTTATTTACAAAACAGAAACAGACTCACAGACATAGAAAACAAACTTATGGTTACCAAAGGAAAAGGGGGGGGGGGTAGGGATAAATTGGGAGTATGGGATTAACAGATGTACATTACCATATATAAAATAGATAAACAACAAGGATTTACTGTATAGCACAGGGAAATATATTCAATATCTTGTAATAAACTCTAATGGAAAAGAATAAAAAAGAATATATATATGCATATATATGTATAATGGAATCACTTTGCTGTACACATGAAACGAACACAATATTGTAAATCAACTATATTTCAAAAAAAGAATAGGTCAGAGCATAACATTGCGTGTGTGTGTTTGTGTGTGTGTTGGGGATGGGGGATGGGGGATGAGAATCTCGAGCATTATTTGAGATCTTACCTGTTTGAAATGTCTTTAATCTACCCTGTCACTTGATTTTTGGCTGAATATAGAATTTTAGTTTGAAAAAAATTTTCCATCACAATTTTGAAGGCATTGCTCTATTGTCTTTGAATTGCCACTGTTACGTTGAAAGGCGATTCAGTGATAGTGATTACAGGTTTAGGTTATGGCAGTGAAGTGAGAAGCTGAGGCAGCCTGGAGAAAAATATCATTGGTTGTGATGGAGGTCAAGGAACTGATTGACCAGAGGGGGTTCAGTGATCATCCACATGAATATCAAAGTCACCAAGAATGACAGCAGTAGTTTTAGAGAGCAAGATGTAAGACTGATGGCAAAGTCATCAGTCTTGGGGCTAGATGACAGCAATGATTTTTAAGGAGGAATGAATTAGAAATGGCTGTGAGGACAGGGGCAACAAGGAGGGCACTTTACGTCCAAGTCTAGTGGTGTGACTTGTGTGGAAGAGCTACAACCTCCATTTGAGAGGGCTACAGGGAAAGCAGTGTGCTCAGGGAAGTGTGAGGTTTTGGTGAGAACAAGAAGGTGAAGGGAACATTTAGGGAAGAGGTTGAGGATATGACAGACTTTAATACTGATACAATTGGAGTTCCAGAGGACACAGTAGAAGAATTAGGGAGGGTAAAGAGAGTGAGAGATTTGGTTATCTTAGAAGAGGAAGAGAGCTGTATGAGAAATAACATATAGATTATGATAAAGGAGAGGTTTGGATTGGTGTGACAGAAGGAAATAGGGTATGTAAGGCACACTGTGCAATTACTGGATGATGGAGTATATACCTGTAAAATTGTAATAGAGACTTAAATATATAATTAACATTTTTATAGATTTTAATGTAGAGCTTTAATAGACAATAACAATTTGCCTTCTGAAAAGCTTGAAGCAATTTACAATCACTCTCACCAATAGGATTTAAGAGAGTCTATTTCTGTACACCCTTATCCGTAGCATTGGATATTCATTAACAAGTATTTGATTGTTTTCCTTTTTGCCAACCTGAGTAAAAAGAAAAGATCTCATTGTTTTTATTTGCATGTTTTGATTACTAGTGAGGCTGAACATTAAAAATGTTTTATTGGAAATTTGTACTTCTTATCTTTGAATTGCCTATTTGTCTATTTTTTCCTTTGGATTCTCTTTTTCTGTTGATTTGAGGGAACTCTTTATTCTTTATGTATTTTAATCCTTTAATTTGTTAGTATATTTTATCCCAGTTGTACTTATTAGTGTTTAAATAAAAACACTTGATTTTTATTTATGCTGAGATTTGTTGTACAATTTTAAATTTGTATGTAGTCAGATCTATCATTTTTTCACTTTATAGCTTCTGTGTTTTGTGAGTTGCTTTGAAAGCTTTTCCTATTTCAATATTGTCACATGAGTCTTTTGTATTTTCTTCTATTCCTCTATATTTTCTTTTTTACATTTAGATCTTCAATCCATCTGGAATTTATTTTTGTATATAGTATAAAGTAGAGATTCTGATTTTTTCCCCAAATGAATAGAAAACTGTACTAACCTCATTTATGGAATAATCATTTTCTTCCCCACTGATTTGAAATGCCACTGTTATCACATACTGAATCCCCAGATGTATATAAATATGCTCCTAGGCTGCATTCCTTGTTGTTCCTTTATGTAAATTTTGGTTTCCGGTAGAGCAAGTCCATTTTCATTATTCTTTTTCAAATATTTCTGGGATATGTTCTTACAGAGGAATTTTAGAATTAACTTTTAACATTTCCAAAAATTTCTTTAGGTTTTTGATTAAAATTGCATTAGATTTATATGTTAATTTAAAAAGAATTGTTTTATTTAGAATACTGCATCATCCCACCCAGGAACTTGGTATACTTTTCTGTTTTTAAAGATTTTCTTTTATGTGCATCAGTGAAGTTTTATGATTTTCTTCATATAGGTTTTACACATTTTTTTCTAAGTATTTTATAGTTTTGCTATTATCATGAATAGGTTTTTTAAAATTGCATTTTTTGGGGGGGGGCTGTATTAGGCCTTTGTTGCTGCGCGCACACTTTCTCTAGTTGCGGCGAGTGGGGGCTACTCTTTGTTGCGATGCGCGGGCTTCTCATTGCAGTGCTTCTCTTGTTGCGGAGCATGGGTTCTAGGTGCGCGGGCTCAGTAGTTGTGGCTCGTGGGCTCTAGAGTGCAGGCTCAGTAGTTGTGGTGCATGGGCTTAGCTGCTCTGCGGCATGTGGGATCTTCCCGGACCAGTGACCAAACCTGTGTCCCCTGCATTGGCAGGTGGATTCTTAACCATGCGCCACCAGGGAAGTCCTAAAATTGCATTTTCTAATTAGTTATTTTCATTATATTGAAAGCAATTGAATTTTGTGTATTCATCTTTTATCCTGGCTTCTATAACTTTATTGGCTTCTATTTTATACTTTTCCAGTTAGACCGTCATATCATAAGCAAATAATTCCAGTATTTAGCACTCACTTCTTTTTCTTCTTTTTATTTTTTTACTAAGACCAATGTGGGGAATTGGATACTCTTGTTACTTAATCCTGATAGCTCCAATGATAGATGAATGCTAAGCCTGTATCTTTTGCAACTTAAATTCAGATTTGGGTTTTAAATGTTGACTGGATGTTTCCTGGAACCTTGAACTCAGCATGTCTAAAATTAAATAAAGTCCTAATTGCCCACACCTGCCCAAACCTGTGCCTAGTATTCATTTCTTTATTTCTGTTATTCAGGTTTAAATGACTCAGTTATTCTAGTCACTCAGGTTCAAAACCTTAATCATCCTTGATTTTTCTCCCTACGTCTTTCCTTTCTCTCACTATTTTGTTCAGAAAATTCTCTTGATTTGGTCTGTACCCCTTGTTATAACACACATCTCCTCCTCTCTATTCTTATTGTTACCCCCTTCAATCTAATTTACAAACTGTAATTTAGGGCCTTCAATTTTTAGGTACAGTACAAAGAGATGCAAATGTAAATAACGCAAAGTTCCTGCTCTTGACTTCATGAGGAGTGGATGATGGTTCTTAAATTTAACTAACTACAGTACAACATAGTAGATGCTACAAGAACTACATATATAATAACTACGGTAGCCCAGAGGAGGAAGTGATTATTTCTGCTTTATGCTGAATCAGAAAGGGTTGACATTTGAGCTGAACCCTGAAGGACAAGTGTAATTTTTTCAGGTGCAAAAGGAGAGGGAGAAGAGGCAATTCTGGTAGAGGAAATAGCATGAATACATGTCTTATATATTATTCAACAAGCATTTATTGAGTGTTGACTATGTGTCAAGCGTTGTACTGGGTATGGGGCTTTAAGAAGCACTTAGTCTTGTGGGAGGTATGTATACCTAAACAGATAATCACAATAAGAAATTATGTAGAATATAGGTTATTCTTTATTAGAACAGTCAGTTCACTCAATGAAGATTTCCCTTTGGCCAAATATTTGGATATAGAAGCAATATATACACAATGCTAACCAGCCTTAGCCAAATTTGATAAATTTCTCAAAATGTATGTATGACTGGGTTGTACCAGATTTTTTCTTCTTCAGGACACTACTTCATTTCTGGATTGGGGGAGGGAGATTGGCTTAGCAATCAAATGATAGGACACGGTTCATTTATTTGTTAATTTAACCAGCAAGAATTTATTGAGGGCCTGTTGTGTACCACATATTGTTAGACCTTGGGGATACACAGAGAGATAAGACAGAGTCCTTCCCTAAGAGAGTGCTGCAATCAAATGGGTTCACTGGCACACAGAAATATAATTAAAATACAATGAGTGAAACACTGTGATAAACTTTAGATTCTGTATTATAGGAGGATGTATGAAAGATGCTTAATCCAGCCTTTGGGGAGAATGTACCAGGGAAGATTTCCTGGAGGTGATGATACTTGAGCTGCGGTTGGTTTTAATAACTTAGGAGCATGTTGGTGTAGGGTAGGCAAGGATAAAGGCAGAGGAGCTACAGCCAGGGACTAGGTAAAAGCCTGCCTTCTTCCTGAGAAGGCCTGTTAGTAGGGTTACTAGGGTGGAGGTGGAAAACTGGGGGAACTCCAGTAATTGGTTGATGTCCTTAATAACAGTTCAGGGGGTTTTCCACTCCAAGATAACTGATACTTTGTCCAGCATCCTGAAGATGTCTCAGCCAAAGAGAACTTGTCCTTTGCGCTTCTAAGTTTTCTAAAATAAACATCTCTGGGTTGGCTCAAGAGTGTTACGGTGACAGCTAAGATGCAGGGAGTGCTCTAAGACTAGTGAAACTCTGGGCGGAAAGTTGTGAGGGATCCCAGTGATTGGTCTTAGAAAATGGTCAGGGTGTGTGACAGAGGCAGAGGGCATTATCAGATAATCTACCTCTCCTAAATACATCTGGAAGGTCCCTTTCTATTTACCACTAACACGAGTTCAGATGAGTATTTGCCCAGGAGGTTAGAATTTTGGTTAGACCTAGGTTCCTCAGAGTTGCTGTAATGTCAGAAAATAAAGTTTATGGTGGTTACTTACAGTTACTACATTGAAGCCACAGTGTTGTGGAAAATCAAGAGCACGATATTTTTCTTCTTTACCAAGATCACCAGGACATTATGACAACTTGTTAATCATTTGGGAAATAGCCTTACCTCACATCTTGCACCAACATAAATTTCAAATATATTACATGCTTAAATGAAAACAATAACACATAAAGTATAGAATAAAATGCAGATACATATTCATATAATCAGTGTGTAGAAGGTCCTTCTAAGCATGAAGGTAAAAACAGAAAACAAAAAAGGAAAAAAAAAGGTAAATTTGACTTCATAAAAATTTTTAAAATTCTGAAGAGCAAAAAGTACCATAAATTAAGTGACAAATGGCAAACTTGGGTTAATATTCTTATTATATAAAGAACTCTCATGAATCAAAAAGAAAAATATAAAAAGATGTGTAGAATAATGGGCAAAGATCAGGAATGAGAAATTCACAAAAGAACAAATAAACATCAAAAACTGTCAATTTCACTAATACTCAAAAAAATGCAAACTAAAGGATTAGGATAACAAGATTTTGCACAGTTGGCCAAGTTTAGTGCCTACTGTTGAAAGATTATGGGAAAGGGCATCTCATATACTGCTATTGGGAGTTTAGATGGGTACTATATTTTGTAGGCTAATTTGGTAACATCTATTAAGGCCTTAAAATGTATGTGACATGGATATTTTTTGAAATACCTCTCAGTGTGTTTCCTTTTTGATAATCTGATAGCTTTCCATCATTAAGTTCCTAGGGAATGGAGAGAGTAAATGCCACCTTGAGAAGGAAGGGACATTTTGTCTCATCCAGATAGGAAGAAGTAAAATATAGTCCTTTCTGATTCCTAGAGGGGACTGCCTAGGAAGGAGAAGGGGGTGGTCCCAAATAAGTTTGAGAGATTATTAGAGCAGTAGAGACAGCTCTTTGTATCCCCAGGTTCAGACTGGAAAATGGTAAATTCCCCTAGAGAAGTATTGTGTCCGTTATGATGCTACCCAGATAAGAAGTTTAAAATGGCATGATGGCATAGTAAGTTGGAAGATGGAAAAAGGCATCCCCTAAGATTGGCATAGCTGGGACCTGGAGAAGGCTCTGAAAAGTTACTGGGACATGGGCCAGCTTGCTTCCCAAATGACGCTAGGATGAGATGACACCAAACAGAGGCTGTGGGTGACCAACCTCTAGAGATGAGTTGTAGGGACAATAGTCATGCCTGTCATACCAGTGTCCTATACCAACAACCTCTGATGGGGGTGCCACATGGTAGAACCGAGAAGGTAGACATCACTAGTCTCAAAAACCAGACTAGGTAAAGATATCAGCACTAACCCCCATGAGCTTCGAAAAGTACCCACAGACAACATGGAACAAAGGACCAGCTGAGACTCAAAGGACAGCCAGCGGCCAGGGTCCCACACTCAATTGCCATGAAGACATCTTGGGAAGGAGAAGGGAGAGAAACCTTGAAAGTCTGGGCATTTAACCAAAGGAGATTATTTGAAATAGAAAAATATTATTTTTTAAACTTGAAGAATTAAGGATATCTTTAATTGGCAAGTTTATGTCTGTATGCCTCCTGTATCATCCAGAGGGATAGGGGTTTAAAGAAACTTTAGAAAGAAAAAAATAAAGAAACAAAACAGAAAAAAAAGAAAAAGAAAAAAATAAAGAGGCTACACATAGTTGCTCAATATGAACTGTAAAGTGTAAATTTTGTGTTCATATCCTTTAATCCAGCCATTACACATCTAGTAGTTTATTCTAAAGAAATAATTGGATGGGCCCAAACATACACACTCACATACACACATATATGTAACCAAATGTTCATCATAGTATTGTTTTAAAAATTGAAAAACTGGAAACAAGCTGAATGTTTAATCATCTGAGGAATGGTTACATTATAATAAATCTACACAATGAGTGTTAACAACTCTTAGTTTAATAACTCTTCAGTCATTACAAAGAATAAGAGAAGTCTGTATGTATTGGAATGGGAAAGACATCTAAGTCATATTGTTAGGAGATAAAATCAGGATGAAGAGTATTATATATAGGATAATCTCATTTATGTAAAAGTATATAGTGATCTATATGCACATAGAAATATATCCATATTCTATAGGAAAATAAAAGATTATATGACTATACACAGTGTGATCCCATGTTTGTTTAACTATGTGTATATAATATAAAACTTATATGTGTGTATTTACTCACACACATGCGCGCGCGCACACACACACACACACACAGAAGGAAGTCTCAAAGTATCTGCAGCAAATTGTTAGCAGTGATTATCTATGGATGGTGAGATTAAGTAGAAATTTAACTCTTATTTATACATTTCTCTGTTGCCTGATGTTCTCCCCCAATGAGCTAATATTATTTTTATAATTAGAAAAATTAACATTTATTTCCTTTTGAAAATAAGTATGTATATATTTAGTGGCATAAAAATGTTTTTAATATATTAATATTGTAAAAGAGCAGATTACTAAAAACTTGTGACTTAACATTTGTTTTTATAAAAATGAGTACATGTGCATATAAACAGGATATATACCAAAATATTGAGAGTGGTTATCTCTGGATCTTGGGATCAGCAATGATTTTTATATATTTTTCTTTTTGATTAACATATTTTCTAATTTTCCTCTAATAAATATATTTTGTGAATTTAAGGGGAGAAAAAGCACAAAGTACCATAAAGTTCCAGGTTCCTTGAAGGAGAGCTAGAGGTTCTGGTTGGCAGACTTGAGGCAGTTGATGTGTCTTGCAGGGAAAATGTGGTCATGGAGGACTGGCTGCCTGATTGGCTAGGCCCATTGCAGAATGAAAATGCTTTTTTCAAAAGCAAGGAAAAAATTGCTGTTAAAGGTACTAAAATATAAAGCTGTTTTTCTTTATCCCACATACCTACTCTGCTTATGAGCATGATCTATTATCCCATTGAACTACACTTACAAAACATAAATTCAAATATAAAATTATTAAGAATTTCAAGATGGCAGTAGTGTAGCATTAAATCAAGCCTCTTCTGAGTGGGGGCCCTGTGTGACCGCACAAGTTGTACTCCCTTGAAGCTGGCCTTGTGATCACAAAGAGATGGGGAGCTGGTTCTGGATGTAATTGGCCAGGGACACCCATGAAACTATGGCTGTGTCTTTTCCTACCAGCTGCAGAACAATTTGGAGCGACATGCTTCGATGGGATTCAGATCAGGCTTCTCTGGTCCAGCCTCTGCTTTGTAAAGCTAATAGTTATCTAAGTGTACCTCCACTAAGGACTCATGTTTATTAGGGGTACAGCGTTGACCCAACCAATTGTCCCTTTATTTGTGGGCTATGTGGTTTTCTAACAGTGACTGTGATTCTGTTTCAGACAAAGGGACCTGTCCCACCAATGTTTACTGAGAGCTTTAGCCAACTCTATCATCAACTTTTTCCTCCTCACTTTGGAGGTAGTTCCTAAGCTTTGACTTCAGCCTCATACAAAAGTCTGTTCTGAGTCTTGCTACCTTCTAACTCAGCACTCCTTACCCCAGTTCTAGAGCATTCCATGCCAGTTCCTGACAAGCAGGACTGGAAATTCCCCAGGTCCAAGCAGCTAGTGGCTTCCTTGGTCTTCAGTTCTGGCTCAATCAGATGAATGCAGGCTGAGTAGGGATGGGAGACAGAAATGACAGGGTCCTGAGTTGAGGATCCCTAGGGTGAGGATTCTATACAAAGAAGTGGGATGGGGGCAATAGACAGGTGAAGAATTAGAACATAGTTATTAGAACATAGTTTGGGGAAAGGGAAAGGTGGTTGAAAAAGAGGTGTTTGAAGAGGAGAAACGTGGCCAGTTTTAATCTTCAGGATATATTAGAAAATAAATGCCAAGCAAGGGTTAAAAATTGTGGTATATTTAAAATGTGTACATTTAACAAAATGCTTTTCCTTAACATGGACAATATTGTGCAATATTATTGTTCAGAATAATTGCTGGGTTTGTACAAAATAAGGATTTGTAGTATATTAGATAGGCAGGTATTGGAAATGAGACACAAGTTTAAAGTTATATGATGAAAGTCTTTTTAAAAATTTTTAATTGTGGTAAAATATACATAACAAGAATTTACCACCTTAACCAGTGTTATGTGTACAGTTCAGCCTTGTTAAGTACATTCACATTGTGCAACCAATCTCCAGAACTCTTTTTGTCTTGCAAAACTGAAACTCTATACCCATTAAACGACAACTCCCCATTTCCCCCTCCCTACAAGCCCCTGGTTAACCACCGTCCTACTTTCTGTTTCAGTGAATTTGACTACTTTAGATACCTCATATAAGTGGAGTCATAGAGTATTTGTCTTTTGTAACTGGCTAATTTTATTTATCATAATGTCCTTAAGGTTCTTCCATGTTGTAGCATGTGCCACGATTTCCTTCCTTTTTTTTAAAGGCTGAATAATATGCCATTGTATGTATATATCACATTTTGTTTATTCATTTGTCCATCGATGGACATTTGGGTTGCTTTCATCTGCTGCTATGAATGTGGGTGTGAAAATATCTCTTTGAGACCCTGCTTTCAATTCTTTTGGATATATATCCAAAGTGAGATTGCTAGATCATTTGGTAGTTCTAGTTTTAAATTTTTGAGGAACTTCCATATTGTTCTCCATAGTGGTTGCACCATTTTACAATACCATAAACATTGTACTATGGTTCCAATTTCTCCACATCCTCACCAACACTTCTGTTTTTTTTTTTTATAGTAGCCATCCTAATGGATGTGAGGTGACATTCGTTCCATTTTGCTGCTGAGTATTATTCCATAGTATGAATGTAACACAGTTTAGCTATCCACCTATTGAAGGACATCTGGGTTATTTCCAGTTTTTTACTATTATGAATAAAACTGCTATAAACATTCTTGTATAGGTTTTTGTGTGAACATAAGTTTTCATTTCTCTGGGATAGACGCCCAGGAGTGCAACTGCTGAGTCATATAATGGTTGCATTTTTAGTTTTTTAAGGAATTACCAAAGTGTTTTCCAGAGTGGCTGTACCATTTTACATCCCCACCAGCAATGTACGAATGATAGTTTCTTTACATCCTTGCTGGTATTTGGGTGTTGTCATTATTTTTGATTTTTGCCCTTCTGATAGCAGTAATATCTCACCATTTTGATTTCCATCTCCCTAGTGGCTAATGAATTTAAACACATTTTCATGTACTTCTTTGTCATAGGTATATCCTCTTTGGTGAAATGTCTCTTCAATGTCTTTTGCCCATTTTTCTAACGGATTTTGTGTGTGTGTGTGTGTGTTTTCAGAGTTTTTTTAAAAAAATACATTCTGAATATTAGTCCTTTGGCTTATTTGTGGTTTGCAAATATTTTCTCCCATTCTGTAGCTTGTCTTTTCATGTTCTTAATTGTATCTTTCACAGAGCAAAAGTTTTTCGTTTTTGTGAAGCCCAACTTATCATTTTTTCCTTTTATGAATCCTGCTTTTAGTGTCAAATCTTTTTGCCTACTCCAGATCCCAAAGATTTTCTCCTATGTGTTTTTTCTAAAAGTTTTATAGTTTTACATTTAAATCGCTGATCCATTTTGAGTTAATATTTGTATAAATCATGAGACTTAGATTGAATTTCATTTTTGCTGATGGATGACCAATTGCTCCAGTGACATTTGTTGAAAAGGCTATCTTTCTTTTATTGGATTGCTTTTGCACCTTTGTCAAAAATCAGTTGGGCGTATTTGAGTGAGTCTAATTCTGGGTTCTCTATTTTATTTCATTGATCTATGTGTGTATCCCTCCACCAATATCACACAGTCCTGATTACTGTAGCTTTATAATAAGTTTTGAAATCATGTAGACTGATTCTTCCCACTTTATTCTTGTTCAGAATTGTTTTAGCTATTCTAGTTACTTTGTTTTTCTATATAATTTATGGAATAATCTTGTTTATATCTATAAGAAATCCTGCTTAGATTTTGATAGGAATTGCATTAAATCTGTATATCAATTTGGAAGAGAATTGACTTCTTTACTATGTTGAGTCTTCCAATCCATGAAGTTTTGTTTAGATCTTTGATTTATTTTATCAGCATTTTGTAATTTTCAGCATGCAAGTCCTGTACGTGTTTTGTTAGAATTATACCTAATCATTTAATTATTTTTTGAGTGATTGTAAATGGTATTGTATTTGAATTTTGGTGTCCATGTATTCATTACTATTATATAGAAATTCAATAGATTTCTATGTATTTATCTTGAATACTGAAACTTTGCTGAGCTCATTTATTTGTCCTAAGAGTTCTTTGGTAGATTCCTTGGGATTTTCTACGTAGACAGTCGTGTCTACAAATAGGGACAGTTTTATTTCCTCCTTTCCTATCTGTATGCCTTTTATTTCCATTTTTGCCTTATTTCACTGGCTAGAGTTTCCAGCACCATGATGAATAAGAGTGGTTAAGAGAAGATATCCTTGCCTTGTTCCTGATCTTAGGAGGAAAACATCTAGTTTCTCACCATTAAGTATGATGTCAGCCATAGGGTTTTTGTAGATTTCTTTATCAAGTTGAGGAAGTCCCCCTATATTCTTATTTTTTCTGAGATTTTTTTCATGAATGGGTGTTGGATTTTGTCAAATTCTTTTTCTGCATCTATCGATATGATCATGTGATTTTTCTTCTTTAACTTGTTTGTATGGAGGATTACATTGCTTGATTTTCAAATACTGAGTCAGCATTGCATCCCTGGAATAAATTCTGCTTGTTCACACTGTATAATTCTTTCTGTATATTATTGAATTCTATTTGCTAACATTTTTTAGAGTTTTTGCATCTATAGTAATAAGGATATTGGCCTATAGTTTTCTCTTTTTGTACTATATATAGTTTTGTATTAGGGCAATACGATTTGGGCAATGCCCCTTTCTCTTTTTTCTGGAAGAGATTCTGTAGAATTGGTGTTAATTCTTCCTTAAGTGTTTGGTAGAATAGTCTAGTGAAACCATCTGGACCTGGAGATTTCTTTTTTTTTAAATTGAAGTCTTCTAATTGCCAATGAAATTTCCTTATAGTAATAGGGTTATTCAAATGATCTACTTCATATTGATGAATGGTGTTAATTTGTGTTTTTCGAGGAATTGGTTCATTTCACCTAAATTAACAAATTTGTGTGTAGAATGGTTCATAATATTTCCTTGTTATCCTTTTGATGTCTGTAGGGTATGTAATATAATACATGTCTTCTCTTTTTTTGTCAGTCTTACTAGAGGTTTGCCAATTTTTTTGATCTTTCTAAAAAGCCAGCTCTTTGTTTCATTGATTTTTTTCTATTGTTTTTCTGTTTTCATTTCATTGCTTTCTGCTCTTATCTTTATTATTTCTTTCCTTCTACTTGCTTTGGATTTATTTTGTCCTTCTTTTGCTAGGTCCTTGAGGTGGGAACTTGGGTTACTGATTTCAGACTTTTCCTTTTCTATTATTATATGCAATTAGTGCTACAAATTTCCCTCTCAGCACTGCTTTAGCTGTGTCCCACAGATTTTGATATGTTGTGTTTTCATTTTCATTCAACATATATATATGTATATATATATATTTACAACAATCCTTTCTTTATTTTTAAAAAATATTTATTTATTTATTTGGCTGCACTGGGTCTTAGTCATGGCATGCGTGATCTTCGATCTTCACTGCGGCATGCAGGATCTTTAGTTGCGGCATGCAGGATCTTTTAGTTGCAGCATGCAGGATCTTTATTTGCGGCATGTGGGATCTAGTTCCCTGACCAGAGATCGAACCCAGGCCCCCTGCACTGAGAGCACAGAGTCTTAACCACTGGACCACAAGGGAAGTCCCTCAACATCAATATATTTTTAAATTTCCCTTGAAACTTCCCCTCTGATCCATGAACTGTTTAGAAGTATGTTGCTTAGTTTCCAAGTGTTCGGAGATTTTCTTGTTATTGTTCTGTTACTTATTTCTAGTTTGATTCCACTGCAGTTGGATAACATACTCTGTGATTTCAGTTCTTTTAAATTTGTTAAGGTTTGTTTCATGGCCTGGGATAGGGCCTATCTTGATATATGTTCCATGGGTATATGAAGAGATTGTGCATCCTGCTGTTGGGTGGAATGTTCTATGGATGTTGATTAGATCCGATTGGTTGACGGTGTTGTTGAGTTCTTCTATATCCTTGCTGACTTTCTGTCTAGTTGTTCTATCAATCACTGAGAGAGGGGTGTTGAAATTTCCAACTATAATTGTAGATTAGTCTATTTCTGCTTTTAGTTTAATAAGTTTTTGCTTCACATGTTTTGCAGCTCTATTGTTTGGTGCATCCACATTTAGGAATGCTGTATCTTGATGGATTGGCCCTTTTATCATTATATAATATCCTCTGTTTCAGTTAAATCTTTTGGATCTGAAATCTATTTTATATTTCACTCTGTCTATATATGTATTATTATTATTTATTTATATATTGGTATATATTTAATTTAATATATAATATGTAAATAATAAATTTGTCTATTATATATAATGTGTACATTGCTAATGTATATTAGCATACATATTTTCTTTATATATATTCTGATATTAATATAGGCACTCTTGCTTTCTTTTGATTGATGTTTGTATGATATAACTTTTTCCATCCTTCTACTTTCAACCTAATTATATTATTATAGCTAACATGAGTTTCTTGTAAATAGCATATAGTTGGGTCATGTTTTTTAACTCACTCTGCCAGTTTCCCTATTTTTTTAAATTGAGATATAATTGACATACAGCACTGTATAAATTTAAGGTGTACAGTATAATGATTTGACTTACATACATCATGAAATGATTACCAAAATAAGTTTAGTGAACATCATTGTTTCATATAGATACAAAATAAAAGAGAAAAAAATTTTTTTCCTTGTGATGAGAACTCTTGGAATTTACTCTCTTAACAACTTACATATATAACACACAGCAGTGCTAATTATATTTATCATGTTATATGTTGCATCCCTAGTACTTATTTATCATGTAACTGGAAGTTTGTACCCCTTGACCACCTTCATCCAATTCTCCTTCCCTCCACCTCCTGCCTCTGGTAACCACAAATTTGATCTCTTTTTCTATGAGTTTGTTGTTTGTTTGTTTTTAAAGTATAGTTAACTTGCAATGCAATGTTAGTTCCTGGTGCGCAACATAGTGACTTGATATTTCTTTATATTACAAAATAATAACCGTGATAAGTTTAGTTACAATCTGTCACCATACAAAGGTCTCTGTTTTTTAATTGGTATATTTATACCATTTAACTTTAATGTAATTATTGCTATTTTGGAATTAAATCTGCAATTTTTTTTGTTTTCTTTCTCTCTCTTTTATTTCTTCTGATTTCTTATTTCCTGCCTTCTTGTGGGTTACTTGAACATTTTTAGAATTCCATCTTAATTTATGTATGGCTATTTTGAGTGTATCTCTTTGTGTAGCTTTTTTAGTCATTGTTCTAGGTATTATATTATGTACATATAACTTATTACAGACTATTGGTGTCTTCATTTTACCAGTTCAAGTGAAGTATAGAGACTTTATCTCCCTTTATGTCCTTTTACACTTCCCCATTTACACTATATTTGTCTTAGGTATTTACATATATTTAAAACTACATCACACAGGGTAATAATTTTGCTTCCACCTCCAACATAATTTAGAAGACTCCAAAGGAGAAGTAAATTCTATTTATCCATAGTTTTCCTTACCATATTCTTTCTGATATTCCAAGATTTCTTTAAAAAAAAGTCATTTCCTATTCATTTAGAGAACTTCCTTAAGCCATTCTTTAGGGAAGGGCAGCTGGGGACAAATTCTCTTAGTGTCTGTCCTTCATCTGAGAATGTCTTGATTTCCCCTTCATTCTTGGAGGATATTTTTGTTGGATACAGGATTCAGGTTGATAGTTTTTTTTTTTTTCTTTCAGCCTATGAAATATATCATGCAACTTCCTTCGGCCTGCATGGCTTCAGATGAGAAATCTACTGTCGTTCAAATTGTGTTTCCTTATAGGTAAGGTGTTGTTTCTCTTGCTGCTTTTAAGAACTTTGTGTTTGTTGTTAGTTTTCAGAAGTTTGACTATGTTGTGTCCTGGTGTGAAATTCTTTAGAGTTTATTCTGTTTGGAGTTCACTTCTTGAATCTGTAGGTTTATATCTTTTGCCAAATTTGAGAAGTTTTCAGCCATTATTTCTTCAAGTACTTTTTCAGCCTTGTCCTCTTTTTCCTCTCCTGGGATTCTCATGACATGAATGTTATAGCTTTTGTTATAGTCCTAGGAAGCTCTGTTAATTTTTTTTCCATTTATTTTCTCTCTTGTTCAATTTGGGTAATTTTCATTGTTCTATCTTCGAGTTCACGGATATTTTTTCCTCTGTCTCCTTCATTCTGCTGTATAGCACATTCATTGAATTTTTAATCTTAATTATTGTATTTTTCAGTTCCAAATATTCCATTTGGTTTTTTTTTTTAAATTTATTTTGGCTGAGTTGGATCTTTGTTGCTGCGTGCGGGCTTTCTCTAGTTGTGGTGAGCGGGAGCTACTCTTTGTTGCGGTGCGTGGGCTTCGCATTGTGGTGGCTTCTCTTGTGGCAGAGCACGGGCTCTAGGTGCATGGGCTTCAGTAGCTGTGGCACATGGGCTCAGTGGTTGTGGCACATGGGCCCTAGAGCACAGACTCAGTAGTTGTGGTGCACGGGCTTAGTTGCTCCACGGCATGTGGGATCTTCCCGGACCAGGGCTCGAACCCGTGTCCCCTGCGTTGGCAGGCGGATTCTCAACCACTGCGCCACCAGGTAAGCCCTTCCATTTGGTTCTTTTTTATTCTTCTATTTCTTTGCTAAGGTTTTCTTTTTTTTTTTCATTTGTTTCAAGTATGTTTATATTTGCTTCTAGAATCATTTTTATAATAGCTGCTTTAAACTTTTTGTTACATAATTCTAATATCTCTGTCATCTTGTTGTTGGCATCTATTGATTCTGGTTTTAATTCAGCTTGATAGCTTTCTGGTTCTTGGTATGTGGAGAGATTATTTATTTATTTATTTATTGAAACCTAGACATTGTTGGTATTATGTTATGAGACTCTGTATCTTATTTAAACTTTCTCTTTTAGGTGGCTTTCTCTGACACCACTCTGGCAAGGGAAGAGGGGCACTGCTTTGTTACTGCCAGATGGGTTGTAGGAGTCCAGGTTCCCCACTTGGCCTCTGTTGACAAGCATGGGAGGGGAGTTTGCTCCTTGCTAGTGCTAAGTGGGTGTGGGAATTCTGGCACCCCACTAGGTCTCTACTCATACCTCATTAGCTGCTCACCACATGGTCTCCAATGACACCGTGGTAGGGGTAATGAGTGGCTTCATTACTGCTGGGCAGTGGTGAAACTCCTGACCCTCTGCCAAGTCTCTTGACACTACCCCAGCAAGGAGGAGGAGACATGCTTTGTTATTGCCAGGCTCCCCCTGTGGTCTCTACCTATACCTTTTGGGGGCTTTCTCTCATTATCACCTACCAGAAATGAAAGTCCTGCCACCCTACTCAGCCTTCTCTGATACCACCCTGGAGAGAGTATTGTGAAGCTTTGTTACAGCCTGGCGAGAGGATAGAAGTCTAGGCTTGCCACTTGCCCTTTGCCAATGGGGGTGGGGATAGGGCCAGTTTTTTCTATGATGTTTGGCTGCTGCAGAGTAGTTATTGTTTAAAAGTTTTTCTGTCTTACTAGCCTGCTCCTTTCGTGGTCCTTTAGATAGAGAGAGCAGTCTTTTCTTAGGGCTTTTCTGTGTTTGCACCCATTGTAGTTTTGGGGATGCTAATTTATTCAGATTTAAGCATTTTTTTCCTTTTACTGTTACTCTTGAATATTTAACATGCATCTTGACTAAACAAAATCTCTTTACTAATAAAATGAACATTTCTACCCTCTTCCAAATTGAAACAAGAACTTTAGAATGCTTTAACTCCACTGAAACCCCATACCCCCGCAGTTGTACTTGTCCAGTATTATACCTCCACCTTATCCAAATTATATATTGTTATTATTGTTTCATACAGCCAATGCTTGTTTGGCTTTGACCACATATTTTCTAATTTCCTAACAAGTAATTTCTTCTTTAATATCAGCCCTTCCTTTTGGGTTCATTTTTCTTCTTTCTTAAGTTTATTCATTAGAAATTTCCTTTAGTGAAGGTCTTTTGGCAAAACTTGTAATTTTCATTTGTCTGAAAATGTTTTTATTTTGCTCTTTTTAAAAAAATATTTATTTGTTTATTTCGTTGCACTGGGTGGTAATTGTGGCAGGCGGGCTCCTCAGTTTCGGCTCGTGGGCTCCTCAGCTGCTGCACATGGCCTCCTTAGTTGTGGCAGGCAGGCTCCCCAGTTGCGGCATGTGAACTCCCAGTTGCAACATGCATGCGGGATCCAGCTCCCCCACCAGGGAATGAACCCGGGCCCCCTGCATCAGGAGCATGGATCCCTAACCACTGCGCCACCAGGGAAGCCCCTGCTCTTATTTTTGATAGATAGTTTTGCTGGTTACACAATTCCAAGTTGACAACGATTTTCTCTCAACACTTTGAAGATGTTATTTTATTTTCTTCTGGCTTTTATTGTTGCTTTTGAGGTGCCTGCTGTCAGTTTATTATTCTTTTATAATAATCTATCTTTTCTCTCTGGACGCTTTAAGATTTTTTTTGTTTTTGATACTTGACAGCAATGTGTTTACATTTATGTGAGATAATAGAAAATATATATTGGTCTCTGTCCCGGTTCCTGGCACAGAACTCCTAAAACCCTTGCAATTTTCTAAGTGATAAAAACACTAGGAGCACCTCTTCCTCTGTCTATCTTCGACCCCATCCCTGACACAGAGCTTATAAAACCCTTGTAAATTCCTAAGTGATAAGAGCAATGAAGAACGTCTTTTGTTCTACTGAGGTGATTCTGGGTGGGCTCTTGGATGGCTCCTGGATGGGGGCTGGTCACCAGAAAGACCAAGCCATGATTAAAATCTTGGGATTTTCAGCTCCCCCCACATTCTCCAGAGAGGGGAGAGGGCCTGGAAATGGAGTTAATCATGGATCATGCCCATAATGTTTATGGAAGCCTCCATAAAATCCCAATAGTAGGGGGTTCGGGGAGCTTCCAGATTGGTGAACACATCCATATCGGGAGGATGACACATCCCAGCTCCACAGGGACAGAAACTCCTGCACTTGGGACCCTCCCAGACCTTGCCCTATGTATCTCTTTATCTGGCTGTTCATCTGTAGCCTTTATATTCTTTAATAAACTGGTAAATGTAAGTAAGTGTTTCCCTAAGTTCTGTGAATTGTTATAGGAAATTAATCAAACCTGAGGAGGTGGGTCATGGGAACCTCTGATTTTAGCTAAATTGGATGGAAGTTGTGGGTAACATGGAGACTTACTACTTATAATTGGCATCTGAAGTGTGGTGGGAGCAGTCTTGTGGGACTGAGCCCTTAGCCTATGGGACCTGACACTATCTCCAGGTAGATAGTGTTAGATTCAAATTAAATTATAGGACACCCAGCTGGTTTTACAGAGAATTGCTTAGTGTGGGGGAAAAACCTCCACATATTTGGTGACTGGAGGTGTCAGAAGTGAAGTGTTCTTTGTGAGTAGGGTGTCTGTGTAAAGGAAAGGAGAAGCAGGAGGGAAGAACTGCGTTTTTTCCCACATGGGAGGTAGACTGAAATGAGGTTTTTATCCCTACATAGGAAGGAAAAATCTTGAATTTTTCCTTTACAATTTGGAATTTCTTTTTTAAAAAATCCTGTTTATGGTTTATGGTTTCAGAATTTGAGGATTATTAACTTTCATAAATTATGAAAATTTGTCTGCTAATATCTCTTTGAATGTTGGTTACCTACGAGTGCAAAAACACCCAGGGCTGTTGAAGCATTAACATCTGATTACTGTTCAGCTATCAACTTCTTTGTTTTTGACCTCTGGAGATTTACTCTTTTCTCTTGCAGGATGAGTTTTGTTACACATCAAAAAGATTAAAGATAAACCTACAGAATTTCTAGTTGTTTTGTAGCAGGAGATTTTTAAAAGAGAGCTAGTTCTCCATATTCCTGGAAATGGAAGTTCACAAAGATCTCTCTATCCCTTTATTTGCCTCTAAAACTATATGTCTGACTTTATTGTAGGTAACATTTAAGAGTTAAACTTAAGGTAACATTGAGAGTTACAGTTGAAAGCTATTGAGAATATTGAGCTGGAGGCCACTGGCATGCATGGTCCCATGGAGCTGAGCTGTAGGGTTGAGGGCCTGAGAGAGGTGGTAAGGAGTAAGGTAAGCAGAGTTTGCCTTCTCTTAAGTTTTTTGATTTCCGTTGTTTTTTTTCTGACCTTTGCTAGCTGCGTAAGTGTTGGGCACATTTTTAAAAGGTCTTTTAGCCTCAATTTCATCATCTTCCATTGAGAATAATAGGTCCAATTTTATAGGCCTGTTGTAGAATTAAGTGAGATGCCATCTATAAAATGTTTGGTTCAGTGCGTGGCACAAAAAAGGTGTTCAACTTCCTTTCTCTTCAGTAGCATCACTTTGTTTTTCCCATCTCCATTTGCCAACCAGCACTTAGGCAAAATGGGACTAGGACTGGGTGGAAGAGGAGATACTAGGTAGTGTTTGGCAAAGTAGCAGTGGAGGAAGGATAACCAGGAGAAGAGGAAAGCCCTAGTGATATGGGAAAGAAAACGGAAATGTTGACTTCCACCCCGATGGGGCAGCCATTCTTACATAATTTGGGGACATAGAATCGAAGAGCACCTCCCTCTGCATCACCTGCAATAGATTTGTCATTCTTCTGTTTATAAACAATACTTCAATCTCATGCAATTGTAGCTTATCCATGATTCTTAGAAAACAGGCATCAAAGGGAAAAAGGAGAGGATGGGAAAGAAGAGAGTATAGACTAAAATCACAACTAAGATAAAATAGGATATAATTCCTATTACTTAGAATAAATGGAGTGTAGATTTTGATGACATAAAAGTGCTTTCTGGAATTTCATTAATTGGAAAAATATGTTTTCAAAGGAATAACTTGTCATCTGCAAATGACTGGCTTTTAGTTTAGATCAAAAGGCACTAACCTAAGTAACAGGCAAAATAAATGAAAACAAAATATACATCTATTTAGCACGGTATGTGCTGTAGTTTTAAGGTATAATACTAAGGATTCAAAGCAGAGTTTCAATCTCAATTCTTAATTTATGAGTTTTTGGGTGATAGAGTTAGATTTTATGGTAATTTATATAGGCTTGCTTCATGGTTTAATTTTAACCATATATTACTGATCCTAATTCAAATGTCAGAGTCTTAGATTAAGAACCCAAAGAGGATTTAAATTATGTGCTTCTGCTGTTTTTCACTTGCCTGATTTACCAATTGCAGTAAAGCATGAATTTTAGCTTTGCTATTCTCTGGAAGACCATGACTAATGCTAGAAGTAATAGTAATTGTTACCACCCCTAAATCAAGGGGAACAGCATAAAGGCAGTAACTGTTTGGGGATGTGGACAGGAAATTTATTTCTTTTGGAGTGAGTGTGAAAAATAGGTAATTTGCATATAGTTTAGGGGAAAAGATATAGGAATGGTTTTGTGATAATCAGTCAATTGTTATTCAAGGGAGACTTTGAGAAAAGAGATTATTTTGGAAACTGACAAGGTGAGGTGGGGAGCTGTGTGTAAATTCAGAGGAGGTCAGGATGCAGCTCATTTGGCTAGTTTATATCTTTTTAGTACATCACTCAAAAAAGTCAGGATCATTGTTTTAGAATCTATATTTACTATTATGACTTCTTAACTGTAAAACAATAATCTGAAGTATCAGTATTAGGAGTATTAACATATTTAGTTAGAGTTGTGATCTATTGAGTATAGTATAGAATGAGGATTGTTATTCTTAGCTGTGTGAGAACTTTTAATAATTTATTATGCAAAAGAGAGTTGAGTCTTAAGAGCACTGGACTAATGTGCTGCTAGTCAGTACACCTCCAGGCCTTTCCTGCCATACGCCTCAGTCAAGCCTCAGGAAAAAAATCTTTCCCATTTCTCTTCCTAGCCCTTCTCTTAGCAATGCGCTCTGTCACTTATCCTAAAGGCATCAAAGCTGCAATATTAGGGGGAAGAGTGGAATTCCTTTGCAATCTAATTAAAAGCCATTTATGGATACATAGACTATTGACAGAGTCCAGCCTAAGTGGGTAGGTGTCTCTCATTCATTGGTGATTGATTTAGAGAAGCTCTGAAATCAAGAAATTCATTTAGTAAGATACAAACAGCAACCTCATTTTTTAAAAAACCAAGTTGCTGCTATTATATCTACTCCCCCCATCTATCATCAACAGAAATGCCAAATTCCTTTCCCAGTAGTGGTTGAGTTCAGGCTCTGAAATTAGTCTGACTTCATATCAGGTTCTACCATTATTGGTTATACCATCTTTGTCAAATTACTTAGCTCCTCTGTGCCTCAGTTTCTTCTATAAAATGTGAATAACAATGCTTTGTACCTTAGGGTTGTCGTCAGCCTTAAATGTGATAATAAATGTCAAACACTTATCACAGTATCTGGTATACAGTGAATATCTGTAAAAGCTATTATTGCTCTATCCTGGAATGATAAATGACAGCAAAGAGTTAATATCTATGATCTACATTTTGTCAATCTCAACAAATACTATTTTGATAAAATAACATAGGAGAGCAGTACCACCATTTTAACGATTAGGTTGGGAATAGTATAGTCATAATTTAAGTTACTTATCATTTTGTGCACATTAACCAGCTGCCAGTCAGCTGCATATATCTAAACAGACCTACTTTGTGCATTGTTCTTCTCCTATCGAAACAATTCCTTTAACGAGCCATATAGACTGTATCTGATGAAGAGAGGTCTGAAAAGGGGATGGTACATCTAAAACAGGAAAACACTAGTAATGGTTCACAACTGAGCTTTCATAGTGGAACAATATGTGAGGCAATATTAGCTAAGTAATCCTATTACCAGAATCTCTGACATTCTACTATGTTTTTGCTTTTAGTCATTCTATTCTGTGACATTTCGAGTTAAACATGTTATCTATTATTTTAGTGTTAATCACATTTTCCTCTAAAATATATAGTTGAAAATTCTGTAGCATTTGTAAGTTGTAATTGTTTTTTTAAATAACCAGAGAACAAATTTTTTGCAGGGCAATGTGGCTCCCAATTTGCTAGGGCAAGTCAATGAAAAAATGAATTCCTTGTTTATTGCTTTACAGTAAACTTTTCAGAAACTTAGCAATTGTGTTCAGTTAGGGTTACCTATGTAAACATTCAATGCCATAGTGTGTGATTATAGGGGAAACCAGAAAATATGTTCTTCTTCCAACACTTAGACTATAGCTTGTGTGTTGTAGCTAGAAATAGAGTAAGGGGCTGTTACAGAGAGTGCTTCTTCAGAAATTCCCTGTGGTGTGTGTTTAGCTTCCTTCTCCCCAGGGCTAGAGACGTCTGTCCTTTTGCCAGCTGCTGTGTTCAGTTGTCGGGGCTATTTTGGGCAGCAGTGGGTTGATCCCATTGGGGAAACGGCCGTATATCTCTGCTTTTTAAAATGTTCTGTTCAATTGCATTATGAAAACATTGGGGGCTAGAAATCCTAGTCTTTCTGAAACAGTTTTTGTTTGAATTCTGGGGAATTGGCCAGGTTGTAAACTTTAGAAACCTGCAGAATGTAGTAAAGAAACCAATTATTTATTAATTTTAAATACCTTCTGTGCAAGTGGTTTCAGAGCAGCTTAGCAAACAAGGGAATGCTAGGGACAATTTGCAGAAAACATTGGGATCTTCAGTTATCCTTATGGGCAAGGGGAAATTAGGGGGTGTGAGTGGAATGATAGTACAATCAATTGGATTGGTAGCTCATTACCCAAAGAGATCGATTAATGTGATCCTGGAGGCATCCCTAGTCTCATCAGCAGGGCTCTACTTAAGCCCTATCATGTGTTAAACATTTTCATTGACAACCTGTTTGGAAACAGAACACATGCTTGCCAGATTTAAGTATGTCATAAAGATGAATGCAGTGGATCCAGAATCATGATACAAAAAGAGCTTGGCCGACTGGGTTAAAATGATGAAATTTGACAGGAATACATTGACAGGTCTATACTTAGGAATGGTGATGTACTATTAATTGACAGAATAGTTGTTCATACTTATATGTTATTGGTTTCTTTACTACCTATATAACTTTGGGCAAGTTACTTAACCCTATTTTAGTCTCAGTTTCCTCATCTGTAAATATATGCTCATGGTAAAAAAACAAACAAACAAAAAATCCAGTAGTGCAAAGAGAAATACAATGAAAAGGAAGTCCTCCAGACCTCCAGACCTCCAGTTCCCCAGTCCCTTTCTCCAGATATTAAAAAAATTCTTCCAGAAACAGCGTGTGTATGTGTGTATAAAACTTCCTTTTTTAAAAAATACATAATATGTACAGTATTTTCTCCCATGATTTTCTCACTTAATTTATCTTGTAGGTAGCTCCATGTCAGCACATATATAACTACATAATTTTCTCCCTGTGATTTGCTTTATTTATCTAGCATACAGATTGAAAGCATAGATTCTGAAGCCACACTACCTGGGTTCAATTCCCAGCTCTAATACTTACTGGCTGTGTGACCTTGGGCAAGTTACATAACCTCTCTGTGCCTGCAGGAGACACAGTGCCTAGGACCTATTATACTTTTAGGAGTCTATGAAAATGTTTTAAGTTTAATTTCATTTAAAATCAGAAGAAAAATAAATATAAAACTAATGAATATATAATAATGAATCCAGGCTGGATTTTATTTGTCTTTATATACCAAAGCAGTTGTAAAATATAATTGGCAACATTTTCTTATGGTGGAAGTGTCTCACAACAACCAAAGTGCTCAGGGCCCACGGAAGTCATAATGTGACCCTGTGTGCCTGGGTTTCATCATTTGTTGAAATACAGATAAAAATAGTGCCTATTGCATAGGGTTGTTATGAAAAACACCTAAGTTAATATTTGGAAAGCTGATAGTGTTTAGCACATACTGATTTCTACATGTTCACTAAAAAATAGGTAAATTATGGACATGGTAAAAAAACTCAAGGGATATTTTAAAAAGTATGATGAAAAGTAAATCTCTTTCTAATCACTGACCCCCAGTCCCTCAGTTTGCTTCCTCAGAAATAGCCACTTTTACCATTTTTCATGTATCCTATAGAGATTACTTGTATAATCATATAGATATTTTATTTATTTAAACTGTCCCCTATTTGATGGACATTCGGTTGTTTCCAACCGTTGCTATTGCAATCAGTGCTGCAATAAGTACCCCTGTACATATGTCATTTTGCAAATGTGGGAGTATAACAGGACAAATTCTCTGAAATAAAATTGCTGTCAATTACTTTAAATTTTGATAGATATTGCTAAATTGATCTCTATGCTGATTGTACCAATTTACACTCCCATCAGAAATGTAGAGTGTGTATTTTCCTGTACCTGAATCAAAAATAATGTTATCAAACTTTTGGGTCTGATAATTTAATAGGAGAAAATGTTATCTCATTGTAAGTGTGCATCTCTTTAATTATAAGTGAACTTCAGTAATTCTGACATGCTAAAAACTATTTCTTTTTTTTTTTTTTTTGGTTAACTCTTAGTGCATATCCTTTGCCTATTTTTCTATTGGTTTTTTTCCTTTTTGAGTTGTAGGAGCTCTTTATCAAGGAAACTAGGGCTGGGTCTGTGATATGAATTGCCAATAATTGTCCAGCTTGTCTTTTGACTTTGGTTATAGTGTTTTTTCCATGCAGACCTTTTAAATTTTTATGTATTCAAGTTTGTCCATATTTTCTTTATGGCTTCTGGATTTTATGCCTTGTTTGGAAAGGCTTTTCTCCGCTTTGAGATTATTTTTTTTAAAACTCCCACGTTATTTATTTATTTATTTAAAATATTTATTTATTTAATTATTTGGTTGCCCTGGGTCTTAGTTGCGGCACGCAGGATCTTTGTTGAGGCATGCGGAATCGTGTTTTTTTTTTTTTTTTAGTTACCGCACGCGGGGACCTTTCAGTTGCGGCATGCAGGCTCTTAGTTGCTGCATGCAGAATCTAGTTCCCTGACCAGGGATGGAACCCAGGCCCCCTGCATTAGGGAGCATGGAGTCTTAACCACTGGACCACCAGGGAAGTCCCACTCCTACGTTATTTTTTTATAACTTAAAAAAATGTTTAAATCTTTGATCCATTTAGAATTATTTTGAGGTAAGAAGTGTTTTTCTCTGCAGAAAATTTTAATTTTTAAATACAGTAAAATATATCAAAAATTTCCTATGGCTTTTGTATTTTGTGTCTTGTTTAAATGGACCTTTCTTAACCCAAGGTCCTAAATCCATCCAACTAATTTTTTTTCTAATATGTTTTTGTTTCTTAAAAACTAATTCCATCTGCAATTTAATTTGGTGCAAGGAATGTGGTAGGGATCTAGAGTATGTCTAGCCAGTTGTCGCTACACCATTTGTTAAATACAGCCATTTCCTCTACTGATTTGAAATGTGTGTTTTATTCCTAAAGTCCTGTATATATTTGGCTCTACTTCTGGACTGTATTCTGTTTTATTGCTATGTCTGTCTGTTTATGCATCAGTATCAAACTGTTTTAAATACCATAATGTTAAGCAAATATATATTTATCCCTGGTTTATTAAGAGTATTTTAAATCAGCAATGGATGTTGAATTTTGTCAAATACGTTTTCAGCATCTATGAAAATGATCATATTATTTTTCTCCCTTGATCTGTTAATATAGTGAATTATATTGATGAATTTCCTAACATTAAAAAAATTTTCCTCCTAGAAATAAACCCACTTGGTCACTGGTGTGTTATTCTTTCAATGGGCTAATTTTATTTGTTTCTATTTTGTATAGTATTTTTGCATTGATATTCATAAGTGAGATTGAGCTCAAGCTTTCTTTGAAATTCGAAGAAGATAATTTGGATTCTTTTCTGTGCTATTAAACAGGTGAAATAACATTGAAGTTAATTCAGTACTTGAAGATTTGGTAGAATTTATCTGAAATTTCTGGGCTTCATAAATTGTGGGGGTAGTCTTTGACAACATTTTCATTTTCTTTCATAGTTATTGGTTTGTTTTCATTCTCTTCGAAGAGTTAATTTTGGTGATTCAGATTTTCCTAGGAAATAGGCCATTGACCCAAGTTTTCAAATTTATCTGTATAGAGTTGAGTAAACTACTGTACAATAATTCTTTTTACTTCAACTGTCTATGGTTACTTCTGTATTTTCAATTTTGTGATTTTCCTCTTTATTTGTATAAAATGAGTTTTTAAAAATGGCTTTCATGACATAATTCATATTACAATTCACCCATTTAAAGTGTACACTTCAGTAGGTTTAGTATGTTCACAGAGATCTACACCCAGCACCACAATCCATTTTAGGACACATTCTACACTCTCAGAAGAAACCCTGTGGCCATTAGTGGTTATTTCTGATTTCACTCCAAGACGCTCAGGCCTAGGCAACCACTAATCTCTTTCTGTCTGTATAGGTTTTCCTAATCTGGACATTTTGTATAAATGGAATCATATAGTATGTGGTCTTTTGTGACTGACTTCTTTCACTTAGCATGTTTTCAAGGGTCATCCTTGTTGTTATAAAGTAAATTTTAAAATGTAGATCTGTAGTGGTTTTTACAGTTTCCTTATTTACCATCTGTATTAATCAGCTGGGGCTGCCATAATAAAATACAACCGATTGGGTGATATTTTAAACAACAGAAATTTATTTTCTCACAAATCTGGAAGATCAAGAATTCCAAGATCAAGTGTCATCAGGATTGGTTTCTTCTGAGCATCTCTTCTTGGCTTGTACATAGCACCTTCTCGCTGCATCTTAATACGGTCATTGTTCTGTGTCTATGTCCTAATCTCTTCTTATAAAGACACCAGTTATAAAGATTATGGCCCACCCTAATGACCTCATTTTAACTTAATTAGCTCTTTAAAGGACCTATCTCAAAATACAGTCACATTCTGAATAATTGGGGATTAGGGCTTCAAAATATGAATTTTGTCGGTATACAATTTAGTCCATAATACCATCTTAAAGAAAAAAGTCAAGCCTGTATAGCCTAGTCTGTTTCTACATCTATTTTTAATCAATTTGACCTAAGTCAGTCAAAATGCTCAGTTTGTGTGTGTGTGTATTTGTGTGTACAAAATCTGTCTCTTAAAAAATAATTTAAAAATCATTTTTTCTGATTATAAAATTAATATATGTACATTATACAAGATTCAAATGCTACAGAAATGCATAAACCGAAAAGTAAAAGTCTTCTTTAGCCTCCACTATCAATAGTTTACAGTTTATTCCTCTAGTTTTTTTTCCTGACATACTGATACCAACTATGAAAATGGATCATATTTAACATGGCATTTTTTACAATTTTTATTGGAGTATAGTTGCTTTACAATGTTGTGTTAGTTTCAGGTGTATAGCAAAGTGAATCTGTTATACATATACATATATACACTGTTCTTTAGATTCTTTTCCCATGTGGGTCATTACAGAGTACTGAGCAGAGTTTCCTGTGCTATACAGTAGGTCCTTATTTGTTACCTATTTTATATATAGCAGGGTGCAACATAGCATTTTACAGCATACTTTTTTCACTTAGTATAGCATGCACATCTTCCCATGGTGATACTGATGAATCTGTCATTAAAATATATATATATATATGTATGTTGCATTTTGTTGTGTGCATATACGTGACTTATTTAAATACCTCCTTATTGATGAACATTTGGATTGGTACCAACTTTTAGCTATTGCAAAAAACCATGAACAATACTGCAATGAATATCCTTGTGCATTAATCTTTGTACTCTTATGGGATTCTGCAGAATAATTTTCTAGAAGCTGAAAAACTATATTTAAAGATTATGAATGTTTTTTCATAGCACTTTTTGACTTAGAGGCATTTACTATAGGAGGTGAAGGCTGTTGGTAGAGACTACTTTTCCTCCCAGTGAATCAAAAAGGTGTTTAGAGGTCCATGGTGGACCCTCTTCTGTCCTGTCTTTTTGAGGGGCCCATTTTGGGTAATTTCCATATCCATTTTTGGGAAATGCTGATATAAAATTATGTTTTAAACTTTGGCCATTAGGCTTAAACATTTTTTAATGAGAAGTGTACTACCCATGTGGGAAGAACCTTTGTATTTAACATTGCATTGTTTGATGTAAATTCTTTTTTTTTTTTCCTTTTGGTCTTCCCTTCTAACAACTAGCATATGACTCATTTCCATCTCAGCCATAGGATTCTGAATTATGATTATAGTAATTCTCCTTTTCCATTAAAGATAATGAACCCACTCCTGGGTACATTTTGTAAAACATGTTCACAATGATGTTGCCACATAATGCTGAAAGAGTATAATTATTCTCTATCTCTGTTATGTATGATATATTTCTGTTCAAAATATGTTCACATAGCACAAAGTTTACATCTCAGAACTATGATTTCTGTTTAAAATTAGCCTTCACACACAATATGCATGTAATCATATATTCATTCATGATCTATGCTAAGATTTTTATATTTGCAAACATACAGTATTTATATTAAATATAAACATACTTGCAACCCAATGTACAATAAATGATACCTGCCACTGGCATAAGACACAGGCAAGAGGACTGTTCCAGTCTCTCATTACATTTTCTTTTCCTGTTACCATGCCAGCAATCTAACAGTTTTGTTGTCACTGTAAACTGCCTAGATTAGCCTTCTACTTCAAATCAACCGAGCCAGCATTATCCAATTACAGCCTAAGAATGGCCTAATCTTCCAGACCAGCTGCCGCAGGATGGCAAAGGCATATCTTTAATCAAAATTATAACATCTTATTCTTTCGTTTTTACCCATTGCAGTAATGGAAATGCTGAGCAAGAATACAAGAAAATATCTACATTTTGCATTGATTTGTTCATCGATTCTCCCAGCCTTTGGCATAGTGCAGCATAACACTAAATTCAGAGGCGGCTTGCTTGAAAACAGCATTTTCTGCTATATTCTTTTTCTTTTAACTGTTGTTGCATTGAGTTTTCCTAGTGAAGACTAAAGTTGTGTTCAGATTCCCTTGATTACTTTTTTATTGTCCCTACTTTTAAAAAATATTTTTACTGCTTACAGTAGTAATACATGCTCATTGTAAAACAAAACAAAATAAACAATTGCAATATATAACAGATAGTAGAAGTAGGTTGCAATCCTCTCCTCTAGAGACACTCTGAAGAGTTAGGTGTATATTTTCTGCATGTTTCTTCCAACATATATGTTATTTTAATTATTCATATAAATATATACATACACATGGTTTTATAAATGATTTTAAAAAATTGAAGTATAGTTGATTTACAATGTTGTGTTAGTTTTAGGTGTACAGCAAAGTGATCCAGATATGTGTGTGTGTGTATATATATATATATATAGATATATATCTATATCTATCTATCTATCTATCTATCTATCTATCTATCTATCTATCTATCTATCTATATATAGTGGGTTGGCCAAAAGGTTTGTTCAGTTTTTTCTGTAAGATGGCTCTAGTAGCTCTTATCTTTAACTTCATTTGAAACAATTTTGTTAGATTGTATTGTGACAGCTGTCATATCAGCATGCATTTTAAAAAAAAAACATCAAAATTGGTGAATTTTTATACAGCCATCTTAATATTGAAGATGGAAGAAAAAAAGCAACATTTTCAGCATATTATGCTTTATTATTTCAAGAAAGGTAAACACGCAACTGAAACACACACACACACAAAAGATTTGTGCAGTGTATGGAGAAGGTGCTGTGACTGATCAAACGTGTAAAGTGGTTTGCAAAGTTTCGCGCTGGAGATTGCTCGCTGGAAGATGTTCTACGGTCGAGTAGACCAGTTGAAGTTGATAGCGATCAAATCGAGACATTTATTGAGAACAATCAATGTTATACCACGCGGGAGGTAGCCAACATACTCAAAATATCCAAATCAAGCGTTGAAAATCATTTGCACCAGCTTGGTTATGTTAACCTCTTTGATGTTTGGGTTCCACATAAGTTAAGTGAAAAAAAACTTCTTGACCGTATTTCTGCATGTGATTCTCTACTGAAACGTAATGAAAACGTTCTGCTTTTAAAACAAATTGTGACAGGCGATGAAAAGTGGACACTGTACAATAATGTGGAACGGAAGAGATCGTGGGGCAACTGAAATGAACCACCACCAACCACACCAAAGGCTGGTCTTCATCCAAAGAAGGTAATGTGTATATGGTGGGATTGGAAGGGAGTCCTCTATTATGAGCTCCTTCTGGAAAACCAAACGATTAAGTCCAACAAGTACTGCTCCCAATTAGACCAAATGAAAGCAGCACTCAACGAAACTGTCCAGAATTAGTCAACAGAAAATGCATAGTCTTCTATCAGGATAACGCAAGACTGCATGTTTCTTTGATGACCAGGCAAAAACTGTTACAGCTTGGCTGGGAAGTTCTGATTCATCCGCCATATTCACCAGACATTGCACCTTCGGATTTCCATTTATTTAGGTCTTTACAAAATTGTCTTAATGGAAAAACTTTAAATTCCCTGGAATACTGTAAAAGGCACCTGGAACAGTTCTTTGCTCAAAAAGATAAAAAGTTTTGGGAAGATGGAATTATGAAATTGCCTGAAAAATGGCAGAAGTTAGTGGAACAAAAGGGTGAATACATTGTTTAATAAAGTTCTTGGTGAAAATGAAAAACGTGTCCTTTATTTTTACTTAAAAACCTAAGACACTTTTTGGCCAACCCAATATATATACATATATATATATATATATATATATACATATATATATATACACATATATATATATATATTCTTTTTCAGATCCTTTTCCATTATAGGTTACTACAAGGTACTGAATATAGTTCCCTGTGCTATACAGTAAGGTCCTTGTTGTTTATCTGTTTTATATATAGCTGTGTGTATATGTTAATCCCACACTCCTAATTTATCTCTCCCCTCCCCTTTGGTAACCATAAGTTCGTTTCCTATATACATGATTTTTTTATGCCTTGCTCTTCTTTCTTGTTAAACCTATTTTATTTTGCCTGGGTATTACCTTTAATTTTCAAAAATAAAATCTTCTGGGAGATATTTTCCATTCAAAATAGAATCCCAAGTGGTTCAACTTTTTTTTTTTAACATCTTTATTGGAGTATAATTGCTCAACAATGGTGTGTTAGTTTCTGCTGTATAACAAAGTGAATCAGCTATACGTATACATATATCCCCATATCCCCTCCCTCTTGCGTCTCCCTCCCACCCTCCCTATCCCACCCCTCTAGGTGGTCACAAAGCACCGAGCTGATCTCCCTGTGCTATGCGGCTGCTTCCCACTAGCTATCTATTTTACATTTGGTAGTGTGTATATGTCCATGCCACTCTCTCACTTCGTCCCACCTTACCCTTCCCCCTCCACGTGTCCTCAAGTCCATTCTCTACGTCTGCATCTTGATTCCTGTCCTTCCCCTAGGTTCTTCAGAACCATTTTTTTTTCTTTTTAGATTCCATATATATGTGTTAGCATATGGTATTTGTCTTTCTCTTTCTGACTTACTTCACTCTGTATGACAGACTCTAGGTCCACCCACCTCACTACAAATAACTCAATTTCATTTCTTTTTATGGCTGAGTAATATTCTATTGTATATATGTGCCACATCTTCTTTATCCATTCATCTGTCGATGGACATTTAGGATGCTTCCATGTCCTGGCTACTGTAAATAGTGCTGCAGTGAACATTGTGGTACATGACTCTTTTTGAATTAGGGCGTTCTCCGGGTATATGCCCAGTAGTGGGATTGCTGGGTCATATGGTAGTCCTATTTTTAGTTTTTTAAGGAACCTCCGTACTGTTATTCATAGTGGCTGTATCAATTTACATTCCCACCAACAGTGCAAGAGGGTTCCCGTTTCTCCACACCCTCTGCAGCATTTATTGTTTGTAGATTTTTTGATGATGGCCATTCTGACTGGTGTGAGGTGATACCTCATTGTACTTTTGATTTGCGTTTCTCTAATGATTAGTGATGTTGAGCATCTTTTCATGTGTTTGTTGGCAATCTGTATATCTTCTTTGGAGAAATGTCTATTTAGGTCTTCTGCCCATTTTTGGATTGGGTTGTTTGTTTCTTTAATATTGAGCTGCATGAGCTGTTTGTATATTTTGGAGATTAATCCTTTGTCTGTTGATTCATTTGCAAATATTTTTTCCCATTCTGAGGGTTGTCTTTTCGTCTTGTTTATGGTTTCCTTTGCTGTGCAAGAGCTTTTAAGTTTCATTAGGTCCCATTTGTTTATTTTTGTTTTTACTTCCATTTCTCTAGGAGGTGGGTCAAAAAGGATCTTGCTGTGATTTATGTCATAGAGTGTTCCGATTATGTTTTCCTCTAAGAGTTTTATAGTGTCTGGCCTTACATTTAGGTCTTTAATCCATTTTGAGTTTATTTTTGTGTATGGTGTTAGGGAGTGTTCTAATTTCATTCTTTTACATGTAGGTGTCCAGTTTTCCCAGTACCACTTATTGAAGAAGCTGTCTTTTCTCCATTGTATATTCTTGCCCCCTTTATCAAAGATAAGGTGACCGTATATGCGAGGGTTTATCTCTGGGCTGTGTATCCTGTTCCATTGATCTATATTTCTGTTTTTGTTCCAGTACCATACTGTCTTGATTACTGTAACTTTGTAGTGTAGTCTGAAGTCAGGGAGCCTGATTCCTCCAGCTCCGTTTTCTCTCTCAAGATTGCTTTGGCTATTCGGGGTCTTTTGTGTTTTTTGTTCTAGTTTTGTAAAAAATGCCATTGGTAATGTGATAGGGATTGCATTGAATCTGTAGATTGCTTTGGGTAGTATAGTCATTTTCACAATGTTGATTCTTCCAATCCAAGAACATGGTATATCTCTCCGTCTGTTTGTATTATCTTTAGTTTCTTTCATCAGTGTCTTATAGTTTTCTGCATACAGGTCTTTTGTCTCCCTAGGTAGGTTTCTTCTTAGGTATCTTATTCTATTTATTGTGGTGGTAAATGGGAGTGTTTCCTTAATTTCTCTTTCAGATTTTTCATCATTAGTGTATAGGAATGCAAGAGATTTCTGTGCATTAGTTTTGTATCCTGCAACTTTACCAAATTCATTGATTAGCTCTCATAGTTTTCTGGTGGCATCTTTAGGATTCTCTATGTATAGTATCATGTCATCTGTAAACAGTGACAGTTTTACTTCTTCTTTTCCAATTTGTATTCCTTTTATTTCTTTTTCTTCTCTGATTGCCATGGCTAGGACTTCCAAAACTATGTTGAATAATAGTGATGAGAGTGGACATCCTTGTCTTGTTCCTGATCTTAGAGGAAATGGTTTCAGTTTTTCACCATTGAGAATGATGTTTGCTGTGGGTAAGTTGTATATGGCCTTTATTATGTTGAGGTAGGTTCCCTCTATGCCCACTTTCTGGAGAATTTTTATTATAAATGGGTGTTGAATTTTGTCAGAAGCTTTTTCTGCATCTATTGAGATGATCATATGGTTTTTCTTCTTCAATTTGTTAATATGGTGTATCACATTGATTGATTTGCATATGTTGAAGAATCCTTGCATCCCTGGGATAAATCCCACTTGGTCATGGTGTATGATCCTTTTAATGTGCCATTGGATTCTGTTTGCTCATATTTTGTCGAGGATTTTTGCATCTATGTTCATCAGTGATATTGGCCTGTAGTTTTCTTTTTTGTGACATCTTTGTCTGGTTTTGGTATCAGGGTGATGCTGGCCTCGTAGAATGAGTCTGGGATTGTTCCTTCCTCTCCAATTGTTTGGAAGAGTTTGAGAAGGATGGGTGTTAGCTCTTCTCTTTATGTTTGATAGAATTCACCTGTGAAGCCATCTCGTCCTGGACTTTTGTTTGTTGGAAGATTTTTCTTTTTTAATTTTTATTTATTTATTTTTATTTATTTATGGCTGTGTTGGGTCTTCGTTTCTGTGCGAGGGCTTTCTCTAGTTGCGGCAAGTGGGGGCCACTCTTCATCGCGGTGCGCGGGCCTCTTATTATCGCGGCCTCTGTTGTTGCGGAGCATGGGCTCCAGACGCGCAGGCTCAGTAGCTGTGGCTCACGGGCCTAGTTGCTCCACGGCATGTGGGATCCTCCCAGACCAGGGCTCGAACCCATGTCCCCTGCATTGGCAGGCAGATTCTCAACCACTGCGCCACCAAGGAAGCCCGGAAGATTTTTAAGCACAGTTTCAATTTCATTACTTGTGATTGGTCTGTTCATGTTTTCTATTTCTTCCTGGTTCAGTCTGGGAAGGTTATACTTTTCTAAGAATTTGTCCATTTCTTCCAGGTTGTCCATTTTATTGGCATAGAGTTGCTTGCAGTAGTCTCTTAGGATGCTTTGTATTTCTGTGGTGTCTGTTGTAACTTCTCCTTTTTCATTTCCAATTTTATTGATTTGAGTCCTCTCCCTCTTTTTCTTGATGAGTCTGGCTAATGGTTTATCAATTTTGTTTATCTTCTCAAAGAACCAGCTTTTAGTTTTATTGATCTTTGCTGTTGTTTTCTTTGTTTCTATTTCATTTATTTCTGCTCTGATCTTTATGATTTCTTTCCTTCTACTAACTTTGGGTTTTGTTTGTTCTTCTTTCTCTAGTTCGTTTAGGTGTAAGGTTAGATTGTTTATTTGAGATGTTTGTTGTTTCTTGAGGTAGGATTGTATTACTATAAACTTCCCTCTTAGAGCTGCTTTTGCTGCATCGCATAGGTTTTGGATTGTCGTGTTTTCATTGTAATTTGTCTCTAGGTATTTTTTGATTTCCTCTTTGATTTCTTCAGTGATCCCTTGGTTATTTAGTAACGTATTTTTTAGCCTCCATGTGTTTGTGTTTTTACGTTTTTTACCCTGTAATTGATTTCTAATCTCATAGTGTTGTTGTCAGAAAAGATGCTTGGTATGATTTCAGTTTTATTAAATTTACCAAGGCTTAATTTGTGACCCAAGATGTGATGTATCCTGGAGAATGTTCCATGTGCCCTTGAGAAGAAAGTGTAATCTGCTGTTTTTGGATGGAATGTCCTATAAATATCAGTTAAATCTATCTGGTCTAATTGTGTCATTTAAAGCTTGTGTTTCCTTATTAAGTTTCTGTTTTGATGATCTGTCCATTGGTGTAAGTGAGGTGTTTAAGTCCCCCACTATTATTGTGTTGCTGTTGATATCCTGTTTTATAGCTGTTAGCAATTGCCTTATGTATTGAGGTGCTCCTATGTTGGGTGAATATATGTTTATAATTGTTATATCTTCTTTTTGGATTGATCCCTTGACCATTATGTAGTGTCCTTCCTTGTCTCTTGTAACATTCTTTATTTTAAAGTCTATTTTATCTGATATGAGTATTGCTACTCCAGCTTTCTTTTGATTTCCATTTGCATAGAATATCTTTTTCCATCCCCTCACTTTCAGTCTGTATGTGTCCCTAGGTTTGAAGTGGGTCTCTTGTAGACAGCATACATATGGGTCTTGTTTCTGTATCCATTCAGCGAGCCTGTGTCTTTTGGTTGGAGCATTTAATCCATTCACATTTAAGGTGATTATCGATATGTATGTTTCTATTACCATTTTCTTAATTGTTATGGGTATGTTTCTGTAGGTCCTTTTCTTCTCTTGTGTTTCCCACTTAGAGAAGTTCCTTTAGCATTTGTTGTAGAGCTGGTTTGGTGGTGCTGAATTCTCTTAGCTTTTGCTTGTCTGTAAAGCTTTTGATTTCTCCATCGAATCTGAATGAGATCCTTGCTGGTTAGAGTAATCTTGGTTGTAGGTTCTTCCCTTTCATCACTTTAAATATGTCATGCCACCCCCTTCTGGCTTGTAGAGTTTCTGCTGAGAAATCAGCTGTTAACCTTATGGGAGTTCCCTTGTATGTTATTTGTCGTTTTTCCCTTGCTGCTTTCAATAATTTTTCTTTGTCTTTAATTTTTGCCAATTTGATTACTAGACTTGGGTGGCTATTTCCTTTCCCATGTTAGGGAAGTTTTTGACTATAATCTCTTCAAATATTTCCTCGGGTCCTTTCTCCCTCTCTTCTCCTTCTGGGACCCCTGTAATGAGAATGTTGTTGCATTTAATGTTGTCCCAGAGGTCTCTTAGGCTGTCTTCATTCCTTTTCATTCTATTTTGTTTATTCTGTTCCGCAGCAGTGAATTCCACCATTGTGTGTTCCAGGTCACTTATCTGTTCTTCTGCCTCAGTTATTCTGCTATTGATTCCTTCTAGTGTATTTTTTATTTCAGTTATTGTATTGTTCATCTCTGTTTGTTCTTTAATTCTTCTAGGTCATTGTTAAACATTTCTTGCGTCTTCTCGATCTTTGCCTCCATTCTTTTCCCAAGGTCCTGGATCATCTTCACTATCATTATTCTGAATTCTTTTTCTGGAAGGTTGCCTATCTCCAGTTCATTTAGTTGTTTTTCTGGGGTTTTATCTTGTTCCTTCATCTGGTACCTAGCCTTCTGCCTTTTCATCTTGTCTGTCTTTTTGTGAATGTGGTTTTTGTTCCACAGGCTGCATGATTGTATTTCTTCTTGATTCTGCTGTCTGCCCTCTGGTGGATTAGGTTATGTAAGATGCTTGTGCAAGTTTCCTGATGGGAGGGATTGGTGGTTAGTAGAGCTGGCTTTTACTCTGGTGCAGAGCTCCATAAAACTTTAATCTGCTTGTCTGCTGATGGGTGGGGCTGGGTTCCCTCCCTGTTGGTTGTTTGGCCTGAGGCAACCCAACACTGGAGCCTACCCGGGCTCTTTGGTGGGGCTATTGGCAGACTCTGGGAGGGCTCACGCCAAGGAGTACTTCCCAGAACTTCTGCTGCCAGTGTCCTTGTCCTCACCGTGAGACATAGCCACCCCCCGCCTCTGCAGGAGACCCTCCAACACCAGCAGGTAGGTCTGGTGTAGTCTCCTATGGGGTCACTGCTCCTTCCCCTGGGTCCTGATGCGCACACTACTTTGTGTGTGCCCTCCAAGAGTGGAGTCTCTGTTTCCCCACAGTCCTGTCAAAGTCCTGTAATCAAATCCCACTAGCCTTCAAAGTCTGATTCTCTAGGAATTCCTCCTCCCGTTGCTGGACACCCAGGTTGGGAAGCCTGACGTGGGGCTCAGAACCTTCACTCCAGTGGGTGGACTTCTGTGGTATACGTGTTCTCCAGTTTGTGAGTCACCCACCCAGCAGTTATGGGATTTGATTTTATTGTGATTGCGCCCCTCCTACCATCTCATTGTGGCTTCTCCTTTGTCTTTGGATGTGGGGTATCTTTTTTGGTGAGTTCCAGTGTCTTCCTGTCGATGATTGTTCAGCAGTTAGTTGTGATTCCAGTGCTCTCGCAAGAGGGAGTGAGAGCATGTCCTTCTACTCTGCCATCTTGAACCAATCTCCTGTCCCTTGTATCATTGCTTGTCATCTATTTTATTTATATATAAGCACATAAGCTTTATATAATTGAATATATTGTTGCTATTATTATTTTGAACAAACTGTTATCTGTTAGATCAATTAAGAATAAGAGAAATAAACGTTTTTATTTTACTTTCACTTATTCCTTCTTCAGTGGTCTTCTTTTCTTTATGTAGATCTAAGTTCTGACCTATATTATTTTACTTATCTCTGAAGAACTTCTTTTAACATTTCTTGCAAGGCAGGTCTACTGGCAAAAAATTCCCTCCATATCTGTTTGTTTGAGTAAGTCTTTATTTCTCCTTTAGTTTTGAAGGATAAGTTCACAGAGTACAAAATTTTAGGTTGGTGTTTTTGTTTCTCCCAATACTATATATATTTAACTCAACTCTTCTTGTTTGCATGGTTTCTGTGAAGTTGGATATAATTCCTATCTTTGTCCCTCTGTAGATAAGGATTTTTTCCCCCTCTTGGCTTATTTCAAGATTTTTTTCTTTATCTTTGATTTTCTGCAACTTGAATATGATAGGCCTAGGTGTAGTTTTTTGGTATTTATCCTATTTGGTGTTTCAGAAGTTCCTGGATATGTAGTTTGGTGTCTGACATTAATCTGGGGAAATTCTCAGTCATTATTATTGCTTCAAATATTTCTTCTGTTCCTTTCTCTCTTTCTTCTTCTGATAGTCCCATTACATATATATTACGCCTTTTGTAGTTGTCTGACAGTTATTGGATATTGTTCTTTTTTTTCAGCCTTTTTTCCCTTTGCTTTTCAGTTTTAGAAGCTTTTGTTGAAATATCCTCAAATTCAGAGATTCTTTCTTCATCCTTGTCCAATATAATAATGAGTCCATAAAAAAAGCATTCTTCATTTGTGTTACAATGTTTTTGATCTCTAGAATTTCCTTTTGATTCTTTCTTAAAATTTTCATCTCTCTGCTAATATTATTCACCTGTTCTTGAATGTTGTCTACTTTTTCCATTAGGACCCTTACCATATTAATCATAGTTGTTTTAAATTCCTGATCTATTAATTCCAACATCCTTGCCATATCTGAGTCTGGTTCTGATGCTTGCTCTGCCTCTTCAAACTGTGTATTTTTGTTTTTTGCCATTTAGTATGCCTTGTAATTTTTTTGCTGAAAGCTGGACATGATGTTTTAGGTGAAAGGATCTCTAATTAATAGGCTTTTAGTGGTGTGGTGGTAAGGTGTAGGGGGAGGGGAAGTGTTCTTTGGAACTATGATTAGGTCTCAGGCTTTTAGTGAGCCTATGTTCTGGGCTGTGAACTTCACAAGTGCTTCTCAGTTTTGTTCTCCCTTAAGTGGTACAGGATGTCTAGAGTAGGCTGGAGTTGGGTTTTTCCCTTCCCCTGGTTTGGTTAGACTCTTATTATCAAAGACTCCAATAGGTTTTGCCATGGCAAAATAGTTTATTTTGAAGGCAGACCTTGTTAAGAAGAATAGAATTATCTGGTATATTTCAAAATGGTTACTTTTCTCCTCCTGCTGGAAGCATGAGAAGATTTTTCTCCTATATTCACTGAGAGAACCTGCTAGAGCTTCTGGAAGTAAAACTCACAAAGTGTTGGGGCTCCCCTATGCCTGGGCCCCTCTGGAGTTTTTAACTCTTAGACTAGCCTCCAGCAATTTGTCAGTTATAGTACAGGTTTTCATACCCTGGTAATGATTCCCATGAAGGTTTCTGCTTATGGGTTCCTGCTCCAGTAAGTTGTGATTACCTGTATTTGCCTGTTAGTCTCTCTAATTCTGGGGCAGCAGTTTGGCTGCCTGTGACCTCATTTCTCTGATGGATCTAAAAGAGTCGTTGACGTTTTGGTTTAGTCAGCATTTTACTTATTAGGAGGGAGTGATGCCTTCCAAGCTCCTTATGTGCCTGACTGGAAGTGTCTCTACCCATTTTAAAATTGGGCTGTCTTTTGATTATTGATTGGAAGAGTTATCCATATATTCTGGCTTTAAGTTCTAGTTTATTTTTTATTTTGTGGTTGTTTTAGCCCTGTAAATTTGTTTCTTTATTTTGGGGTGCTCAAATTGATCAGTCTTTTATGTTATGACTTCATGTTTTGTGCCATGTTTAGAAAGACCTTTCCCACTCAAAAATATGAAAAATATTCACCCACGTTTTCTTCTAGTACACATATGATTTCATTGTTTTTAACACTTAAATCCTGCCCGAGCTTGCTGAGCTAAAGATATAAATGATTCCAATACCAAGAACATCTTTAGGAAAAGTGTGTAGAATTGTTATAATTAGGCAGTAATTTGTCTGTTTTGTTTGTCTGGAAGCAGGCTGGCCTTTGGCAAAATTGTGAAACTAGTGTGTGGCCTCCTCTCCTGCCATTAGATGCCCTTTGGTCCAGTCGCCCAGTGCTCTTATGCTGTCATCTAGCTTTCTTAAGAGCTCTGCACAGTTGAAAACTCTCTCCCATATCTGTGTCAAGTATTCATTCTCACCCAGCTGCCTATCATGTTCAAAAAAAGCTAATTTCTATTGATAACAGCTAGTGTATTACTCCTCTAAGAGGTATTTGCTTTTTGCTTCCTAGAAATGCAGTGCCTTAAACTAGAGTAAAGAATCTCTGAAGAGTCTTGGAGGTTGGTCTCCAGGGAGAATTTTTTTACGTTGAGTGACCTTTCTGGTGACCCTGAAAGTACTCCATGTCAAGTGGTCACCTACTCTCTAGGATGGCCCAGTCTGAAAGATTTTGCTCCACATGAGGGACTGATGTTGAAGTCATACTCATCCTCCTCCCAGTGACTAATCTTTCATCCTCCCGTAATAGAATGTTAATGACCTTGGTTTGTTCCTTTAATAGAGGATATTGATGCTCTCGAAGGTTTTTGTATTTTCAATGGTGTGTCATGTTATTCTTCAAATGGCAGTCATTCACTTCTATCCTGAAATCTAATGAGACTCCGTACTTCTTATGACACTTATATTGTATTGTAGTTGAAAATGGGAGAAGGGACTATGTCTTGTCCCCCTCAACTTCCTTCCAGCACTAAGCGTAGTCTGGCCCCTCAATACATTTTTAATTGATGAAAAATAAAGGTCAAATAATTATTAAGAAACCTCTGATCTCACTTTGTCCATGCTGACATCACCTATTCTTTTGACTTCACTTTAGTCATCCCAAAATGAAAGTCAAAGTCCTGAGTTTCTTTTATACAAGTATGGACACAAGCAACATGAAAAAGAAAGTTGCTTACCATGAGACACAGATATATGGTTTATCTACCACTCATATCACTTGTTATATCAGTTGGTTGACCTAAATATTTCAAGCATTAGAAACAGTGTCAACAACCTCAGATCAAAATACACCACTGACATCTTAGAGGCAGAATAAATTTATATGCAGCTAATCTTGAAGAAATCTCAGAAAACTGATAGGAAACAGGCACTGATAGGAAACAGGCTCAATGTTCAGAGATGTGTCTTCCCTTACATTTAAGAAGAATGAAGTTTAAAATAGTTAATAATATGCATTAGCATGGACAGAAAAATCATAGATTATGCTTTGGATTTTGATTTGCTCTTCAATTTTCTAATAATATAATGATTTTATGACCATCCAAGATTCCATTTGCATAACTCTTTATTTTAAATGGCATTTGATTGCAAAATTATCTTGTTGGATTGGGCACAGCCTTACTCTATTCTGCAGTGTAGTGATCAAGGGGAATGTGCTAGCTGATCTTATTTTTTAAAATTTGAAGTGAAATTATTTCTATCCATATCCAGTTGTTACTAAACTGAATCTCATACTAATTTATTGTAGATAATGTAAAATATCTGAGACTTTTAGATATCATGTATAGTATATACATCACAGCTGAAGTAAAAAAATATGTTCCATTGTCTCACAAGTACAAGACATTTTATTTTGGTGAATTATGGGTATTTCTTTCCTAATTCTAATCATCTTCTTAGTCTTACTTAGTTTATTGAATTGGTTTTCCTGTAACTATTAAAATAAAAGCTTATAATCTTTGACTGTGAGATTGTCTACCACTCTTTCTTTGCACCACTACATTTTATATTTTTATTACAGTTGCTTTGGTGGTAGGATTCAAATGAGAAGTCATTTATATATAGGGACAAATGAGTACAATTTCTTTCCTTACTTGAGTAAGTAAAGCTAGAGCTGATCGGCCAAAGATCATTACACACAGTTTTCATATTAGTTTTTGTCAGATCTAGAGGTATCGCTAATTAACACCCTCTTTCCAGGGCTACACCTGTGAAAGCTGTGTGAGCCTCTAAAGAGAGTTTTTTTTAAAAAATCTTGTAATTTGATTCTAAAATGAAAGCCTAATGAAGGGCAATTTGCAAAACAAGGAATGGGCAATCTAGGATATAGTCATCCTTTATTATTGGCACTGCCTTAGTAAATAACCCCAAATTTTAGTGCTCAAAGCAAAGGGGATACTTCAGACACTTATGTTGAAGTGGCAAAGGACCTCTCTTTAAAAATTTAAACCATCAAAAGAGTGTCCTGTAGTGATATCAGTTTCATTACTGGTTATTGTGATGTTCTGAACTTATTCCAAATACAGCCATCTGTCCTCCAATGCTGGCTGAGGGTTCCCCATTTAGATTTGATTTGACAAGGGATTAAGTGTGAAGGGTTGAGGCAGGTGTGGTTGACTGGGCTGGGCTGATTACCTCGTTTCTGGATTCCTGAAACATACTTCTAATAGATTTCCATGCTTCCAGTTTTCCTTCTCAGTCCATTTTCACTACTACTACTCTCACTCTACCAGAATCTAAAACATGGCTTTTGTTTTCAGCCTCTTGCTTTCCTGCTTAGAAACTTCACAGACTCCCCACTTCCTACAAGTTTAAGTCCATAGTTCATAATCTGATATTCAACGTCCTTCTTAATCTTGCCTAAACTCCCATTTCATCCACTTGTTCTTGAGTGTCCACCACTGGGCCAGGACAGCTAGGTCAGAACATTGCTGGACCAGAGCTGAGTTTTAACTGGAAGGTTCCAAAACCATGACCTGGGATTCAACTATGTGTATCCAGTTCCAAAACATAATACAAAGAAAGACTATTTGAAGTCTCTGTATGGAAGACTTAAGAGAGATAGAATGGGGTGGAAGGTGTGTGTCAGCCTGGGAAGGGAAGTTCAGGAATTAGTAATTGAACTAAAAATGTGATAGTAATTATTGGCAACACACTTTATGTAGTGCCTAGTACCTATTGGTAGGAATAGGTAGAGCATGTTAAAGGAGCCACACTGAGCAAGTCACCATTCCTTGTCATCCTCATCTGTATCCCCCATGCCCTGTGCTGGGGAGTGTGCAGGATGTGCTCCTTCGGACTGTAGCTCCACTCTAGTCCAGATACTTCAGCTGACCTTAGTAGTGCCAGGAGGAGTTTAAGAGTTTTTTAATGAACAATTGTGCTTTGGTTGATATGTCCAGCTGTTTGGCAGGCATTTCCAAGATGAGTGTGGAAGGAGAGGTCTGGCTGGAGATGAATTTGGTAGTTACCAGCGCATAGTAATAGTTGAAATCCAGGAAATGGATGATATCCTCCATGGAGAGTATGTGGGGTAATAGGAGAAGGGAATAACTCTGGGGAACACCAACACTTAAGGACTGGATAGAGGCTGAGAGAAAAAGAGGCCAGCAAAAGCAGTAGGAGAAGCGGCAAATAATGGTGGTGTGGTAACTGAACTGAGAAGGAGTTTCAGTAAGGAGGGAGGGGTCCACAGGACCAAATGCTGCAGAGAAACCAAGATAGATGGGGCTGGAATTATGTCTACCAGATATGGCCATACAGAGATCAGTGGTGGCCTCGGTGGAGGTATTTGGGTAGAGCGATGAGATCAGTCCATGTGGTGAGCAAGTAGACAGAGTAAATCTGGATTACTCATTTCAGGTATTTTGCTGAGAAGAAAAGGAAGTGGCTAGAAGCCTGTGCAAAGTAAAGAAGGATATTTAAAGGAAAGGAAAGCCCTAAGCAGGTATATTGGTAGAGGGGGAGGGATCGGAGGAGTGAGAGAGCTGAAGGTAAAAAAATCCAGGGTGGGCGGGCTGGAGGAGGTAGGAGGGATGGAAATAGGAGCGCAGGGTGAGTCGGGAGGATGGGGGAGCTGGAGGGGTGGGTAATAGCCCTGAATAGGAGGAGCCACGTCCCTTCCTCTGACCAAAAGAGTGGATTACATTTACAGGAAAGTTTGCAAAGTGAAAGGAAATCGAGGCACATTTTCTATCAGCCACCTCTTACTCACCAGTTCAGATCCTCTGGGCCTTATTGTCTCAGGGGCCTTTGGCTATTGCTTTGTCTCAGCCCGTGCTCTCAATGGGCTCGGACAGACTGACAAGGTGCAAACCCCACAGCTTCTCAGTGCTGGGCTCTGCCATTTTCCCGCGGACATTGAGGCTTGAGACAGCGTGGGACCGGCCTGGGGCGCCCATGCACAGTGTAGCCTGGAATAGCCTGGAAATGCAGAGGAGTTAACACAGCCCAGGGCTGCAAACCTTTGACAAAGAAAACCTTCATATTGACTCTCTCATTCCTTCATTTCCCTCTTTTCCCTCCCTCCTGCTTCCCTGGGAGTGCACTCTAATAACATATTTAGTCTGAATCTTATGGTTTTTGTATGTCAAATGGCCGAATTTCAGCACTTTCATATGATTCAACCAAATAGCACATAAACCATTGCTCTGCCTTCTGGGGAACTCAGGCTAAGAAACACTTAATGGTCTTATCGCAGTAGGAGGTATAGTCACCTACTGAACATGAGCTATTATTAATAGCTATCATTTATTCAGCAACTGCTGGGTGTCAGGCACTGTGTTAATTGTTTTGCATACATAATCTTATTTAACATATAAAGTAGGTATTATTTTTCCCATTTTACTCATGAGGAAACTGAGGCAAAAAGAAGTTAAATAACTTGCTCAAGACCATACAGCTAGTAAATGGTGGAACCAGATATCAAACCTGAGTCTGTCTGGTTTGCAAGCCTGCAATCTCTTTACAGCACTATGTTGTCTTGCCTAATATAAATGTGATAGGGATTTAAAGGAAGACCGTTAAAAAGGATAGACTTGAAGTAGTGAGGGTCCAGCTAGATTTAAAATTATGAGTTTATAGTGGCTCAGATTTATACCAGTGGTACCGTTTTCTCCAGCTGTGTTCAGCCATTTGGCTATAGGATCAGAGAAGTCTGGTAATTGAATTGATTCAGGAGTGGGTATGTTTTTTTTTTTTTTTTAACATCTTTATTGGAGTATAATTGCTTTACAATGGTGTGCTAATTTCTGCTGTATAACAAAGTGAATCAGCTGTACGTATACATATATCCCCATATCCCCTCCCTCTTGCGTCTCCCTCCCACCCTCCCTACCTCACCCCTCTAGGTGGTCACAAAGCATGGAGCTGACCTCCCTGTGCTAAGCTACTGCTTCCCACTAGCTATCTATTTTACATTTGGTAGTGTATATATGTCCATGCCACTCTCTCACTTCATCCCAGCTTACCCTTCCCCCTCCCCGTGTCCTCAAGTCCATTCTCTATGTCTGCCTCTTTATTCCTGTCCTGACCCTAGGTTCTTCAGAACCATTTTTTTTTTTTTTAGACTCCATATATATGTGTTAGCATACAGTATTTGTTTTTCTCTTTCTGACTTACTTCACTCTGTATGACAGACTTTAGGTCCATAGTGGGTATGGTTTTGATAGTCACAGATGTACAATGGAAAGAAAAGGGAGCAAGGGAATTGAGCATACAAGAGAGTACAGTGATTTACCATGGCGTGCAGACTGGGTAGGGGAAAGTGACGCCAGGTAGAGGCAAACTAATAGGGAGAAAATGGAGGGGTTCTGAGGTCAAAGATCAGATGTATTGGGAGAGAAGAGTTGGAAAGTCTGTAGGATAACAGTTGTGGTGAGAGTGGGAAATTGGTTTGAAGGTATTAAAGGTGTACTATTTCCCAAAGGAGTGGGTTGTCAAAATGCAATGGAGGTGAAAACCACTGGAACTGAGGAAGTCAAGGCACTGTGAAGCCATGGCGGTATATTGATCGTCCTTATGGGTTTGGAAATCATCCAGGATGATGATGGGACTAGAGGTGGACTGTGAACCAGATGCCAGAGTCCTCAGTGAACGCGGCTGAACTAAGAGTTGGGTACATGACAGGAGCGAGGAGAGGTAGGATGCCGTATATATAGTTAGTGTGATTTTCAAATAAGAAGGGATTTATCTTTTTTCACACAGTATGAAATATTAATAGTTTAGAGATTGGCAAACTACCCATGGGTCAAATCTGGTCTTGCTGCCTGTTTTCGTAAATAAAGTTTTATTGGAACACAACCATGACCATTTGTTTGCATATTGTCGATGGCTGCTTTCAAGCTACAACAGTAGAGTCAGGTGGTTGCAAAAGAACCAGTATATCCCCACAAAGCCTAAAATATTTACTATCTGGTACTTAAAAAAAAAAAAGTTTGGTGACCCTGGTTTAGAAAATGCGGTGGGGGAGTAAGGTGAATGGTGCCATAGCTCTCCCTAACCCTCACCTCAGCCCAACATGTAGGCTGTGGAAGAAAATACAGCCTTGGGATGGCTTTATGGCATATGGTCTTGTAGGTAGAGAGCTGCCTTTCAGTTAGCAACAGGAGATGGAGTGAGTATTCAGGGAAGAAGTGGACACATAGGAGTGGACTTTGTTTACCAAGGAATAAGAGTTCCAGACTGTGCAGTGGAAGTGTTGGAAGAGAGACAAGGAGTTAAGAAATTGGATAGAGAAGAGAGGAAGAGAGGATTGACATTGAGAAAATTGTTGGATTGTTGCTGTCCAGCCAGAGTTTGCAATTTGGGTGGTGCCCAAGGATCACAGGCATAAAAAGGCAAGGAGGAATTTACCCAAGGTTCTCATTTGGGTCAGGCTGAGCTACTTCCAGATTGCCTGTAGTTTAGCAAGTAGTTCCAAATTCCAAAGGCAAGCTGCCCATGGCAGGGTGGCTTCCAGGGCAGCCCTAGGCCTCTCTAATTTCCTTGTTTTGGCAGTCTGAGAAAAATGTCATCTGGTAATTTTTGAATATAGAATACAATCCTGTTTTTCCCCTGTTGGAATATTCATGGGTTTTACTTTCTGTCAGTGAAATTATAAAGACTGTAAATTTACTTTTTGGTCACATGTGCATGCTGGTAACTCTTGTTTGAAGGTAGTACATTATTTTAAAAATACATCTTAAAAAAATTTAAAAAATATATCTGGAAGGTATCCCTGGGTCAGAGTCATCTCCTTCTTTCTTTCTATCTTGAATAATATTCAGATCGATAAGTTCCAGCAGGGCTGGGACCATATTTGGCATTTTCATTGTTGTGTCCTTAGAGCCTAGGAGTAGTAAAAGCTCAATAAATTTTTGTTAGATGAATAAGAAATGGTTTTTCCCTTAATGGAATATGACTTAGGTATTAATGCTGAAAGTACTGGAAAATACTATTTCAGATTTTCCATGAAAACTAGAGCTTGCTCAAACTGGGGGGGGAGAAAACCTATAGATTTTACCAAATTTTAAAAAAGTACCAAAGGAGACCATTTTTTTTAAAGAAATAAATGCTTTAGGAAAAATTGTGATTTGAGTTGTATTAACATTGGTGAATTTTTAGAAATATGTCATTTTTTTATAGTGTTATTGAAGTATAGTTGATTTACAATGTTGTGTTAACTTCTACTGTACAGCAAAGTGACTCAGTTATACATATACATAGTCTTTTTCATATTCTTTTCCATTATGGTTTATCACAGGATATTGAATATAGTTCCCTGTGCTTTCCTGTAGGACCTTGTTGTTTATAGAAATGTGTCATTTTCAACATGATTTTAAATAAATGATGTATGAGGGGCCTGTGGTTAAACAGGGGGAAGAGACAGCAGAAAATAAATGGTAAAGGAACACAAAATCTAAGCTCTCAGTGTCTCAGTCCTTTTGGGCTGCTATAATAGAAAAACCGTAGACTGGGTGGCTTAAACAACAAACATTTATTTCTCACAGTTCTGGGGGTTGGAAAGTCCAAGATCGAGGTGCTGGCAGATTCAATATCTGATGGGGGCCTGCTTCCTGGCCCATAGATGGCCAGCTTCTGGCTGTGTCCTCACATGGTGGAAGGGGCAAAGGTGCTCTCAAGGGTCTCTTTTATAAGTACACTAATCTGATTCATGAGGGCTCCACCCTCATGACCTAAGTACCTCCCAAAGTCCCCACTTCCTAATACCATCACATGGGAGATCAGGTTTCAACATGTGAATTTTAGAGGGATGCAAACATTCAGCGTAGAGCACTCCACTGCAATACTTATCCTCAAAATCACAAAGAGAATCATTGCCAAAGTAGGGAAGGAACATAGGAGGTAAGCCAAAGAGTTACAAATCTGGACAGCCATGAGAGGAATAGAAATTGAACCAGGGAGCTTGTCTTGCCTTCATCTATTTTGAGAAAGAATATGGATAAGACCATGGCTTCAAGTTGTTTATTTTGAGAGGGACCATATTGAATTTGAGCTTTAGAAAGAGACAATATGGCACAGTGGTTTAGAGTCTGGGCTAGTGAGTCCTGGCTCTACCACTTATTAGCTGTGTGGGCTTGAGCAATTTCTGTAACTTCTAGGCCTAGGCCTCAGTTTCTTCATCTGGAAAATGGAGTCTTCATCTGGAAATAGGGTTGTGTGAGTATTAAATTAGTATATATATATATATATATATATATATATATATATATGGACCATAATCTGGTTCATAATAAGAACTCAAAAATCATTAGTTATGATGATGATGTTTGGTATTAAGTAAAAAAGTCTCCAGTTTTACCGATTTAGGTGTAGCTTCTTACCAGTACCCAGTCCAATAACCAAGTGAAAGGTTTTGCTTAATTTTAACTTAGCCTTGGCCATTTTGGCACTTTGGGCATATCATGGAAGAGGATTTACGGTTTTTTGGAGGAGGTGGTCTGTACTTTTTAATCCTTTTTCCCCGTGAGTTTCTAGGACAATTCTAAAAATCGTGGCATTTTCTTTGGTGTACTTCAAAACAGTACCATAAGGTGGAGCTCTTCCCTTACTCTAGAATCACAAGTGGCTTGAACTTCAACTTTAAGACTTGGATAGAGTAATGAAAGCAACTTAAAATTGTGGTTTTGCTACACTAAAAGTAGTCCTGTTTTTTAAAAGAATAAAGCAAAAAGTTTGAACTTTAAATATCTCGCAATAGACAAATACTTGCTTCTAGAAAAATCAGAACATTTGAAGATTTTAGATTCAAATCAGAAACATGAGAAATTCTAAAAAATCAGGCAATCTAAAATGAGTTGCATAATATAAAGCACTTTACATAATGAAGCCTAATATGTGTGTATGTGTGTGTGTGTTACACATCTCAATCTCCTAAAGACTGTTAAAGGGTCTCAAATTGATGTCTGAACGTGCTTGCTCTTGGGAGGACTGGGTAAATCCAGGTCAGTTGTCTGAAGTCATTTGCTTACATATTGCAGGTGTCTGCCCCAGGTGTCTAACATGGCTGTAGGCCCTCAATGCTGATGAGGATGATGGACCCACCTATACACCTTGTGACCAGCACATAATGAGAGACAGAATGCCAAATATTCTACCCTGTTCATGACCAAAGTTCTGGATCCTCATTCTGTGCCTAGTGGACCAAACCTAATTGCGGGGAGTATCAGAGGCTGGTACAACTTGGATGGGTGGGGTTCCTCATGGCTTAATTAGGAAATTCTTAGCTGAGTCTGAAGAGGGCATCACCTGGGTGGTGGGATCATGAATAATTTTTTTTTTTGTGTATATATATATATATATATATATATATATATATATATATATATCTGATGTGAATCAAAAATCTTTTATAACCATTCTCTATCGGCTGATCTTTTTAAAAAAATCCTTTACAATGAATATATAGTATTTTTGTAATCAAAATAAAATAACCCAGTCTCAGTTTTGGAAGAACAAACAAACAAAATAAGCGGAGTCAAAAACTAGATGAGATCCAAACCTCTGGCCTTGGAGGAGAGCCCAGAGTATCACCAAAACTAAAATATGGGCTAAATATGGGTGTTGACATTGGGGTACAGAGCCAAGAGTCCAGGTGCTGAGTGATGAGAACAAACATAAGTTGACCGGAGAACAATGTGGATGGTGGTGGTGGGTAATTCTGAACAAGTGCTTAGAGAGAAAGGAATCCACCCCTTCAGGGTGAGCAAGGCCAAGCCTTCCCAGGGTCATCTGGGTGCCTGACAATTTCTGTGGTGTGCATGAGGCGAGAGGTAAGCTCCCTGACTTGGGTCCTGGTCCACAGCCCCTGAATTGTGCATGGGAGGCCAGTAGAGTTGACCCTCCATATCTGCGGGTTCTGCATCCTAACTGCGTATTGAAAATGTTTGGGGGAAAAGTTCCAGAAAGTAAAACTTGAATTTACCGTGCACCAGCAAGTATTTACATAGCATTGACATTGTATTATACATTATAATTAACCTAGAGATGATTTAAAGTACACAGGAGGATGTATATAGGTTGTATGCAAATACTGAGCCATTTTGTAAAAGGGACTTGAGCGTCCATTAGGTGGTGGTGGGGTTGCTCTGGGCCCAATCTCCACACATACTGAGGGACAACTGTACTCAGTTTCCTGGTCTGAGGTGTTGGGGTGGTTCAGGGCTGGGTCTTGATGGGCCAGATGCAGGCCCTTCCCTTTTCTTGGATTACTGGGCCATTCTTAACAGGTGACACTCTAGAGTTATACATTTATCAGCAGCATTCCTGTCCTGGCATGCAATGATGTTACATTCATGATATATAACAGCTGGGAATGCTGCATAGTACTCCAGAGGGAATCTCTGGTTGGTGAAGAAGAATCACTTTGGTTAAAGGAGAACCTGAGAATATTCATCTGTCACCCCAACCCCAGACCAGCTGTGAGTCCTGTTAGTCAGTTTTGCCTTAAGTAAAGCTACTTGGTCCCATCACTGCATTTTTTTCTCACAGTACTTTTGCCCCAGGAATAAGGAAAATTGTGCCTCTTCCATATTCCCCAGGTGCTTGATGGAAAGCACTGGAAAGCTGCCTAACTTGCTGGAATTCCCCTTTCCTCTGTGTGTGTGTGTGTGTGTGTGTGTGTGTGTGTGTGTGTGTGTGTGAGTGTGTGTGTGTCTGTGAGTGTGTGTGAGTGTGTGTGTGTGTGTGTGAGAGAGAGAGACAGAGGGAAAGAATGAGGGAAACAACACAAAAGTCAAAGGAGCCAGCAAAATTGATATCTGGGGGACTTTCCTGGCTGTCTAGTGGTTAAGACTCTGCGCTTCCACAGCAGGGGACCCAGGTTTGATCCCTGGTTGGGGAACTAAGATCCCACATACGCTCAGCCAAAAAAAAAAAAAAAAAAATTGATATCTGGACCAGAAAGCCAAGATTCAAAAAATTACTATGAATGGGGCACCATGATTTACGGGATTAGAGGCAGCTATCAAGTCTGGAGTGCAAACTTAGGAATCTAAAGTTAAAGAAACAAAGAAAATTGGTGGAAAACAATTTAGATGACCAGGAATCTAAAGGACAGATACTAGCAACTGATATTTTATTTTAAACTATTTATTTATTTATTTATTTAGGTTGCGCTGGGTCTTAGTTGCAGCACGCGGGATCTTCGTTGCGGATACTCTTACTTGTGGCATGCATGCGTGATCTAGTTCCCCGACCAGGGATCAAAGCTGGGACTCCTGCATTGGGAGCGCAGAGTCTTACCCACTGGACCACCAGAGAAGTCCCACAACTGATATTTTAAACGTCTGTCTTTGGTGTTAGGCATGTTTTGGTCAGCATATACACCTTTTTTACTTAGGTGGATCTTTATAGCTGTGTTGTATTAGCCGATTACTTGACTTATTTGTTTCCCTAACTCTACTAAAATTTTACAAGAAATAGAGTTTCATCAGATAAAAGAATTGACAATGATGGTAGATCCATCATTTTGCCTTTCTCACCATTGAAAAGTGCCTCTGTGTATCCATTGGAAAAGAAAGATATTAAGGCCCCAACTTGTTTTTCTGTTTAGATGAGAAATGTCATGTCTTTGTGTAATTGGCTTTATTTTGAAACACAAATTTTTTTCAGGCCAACTTTGTTTCTCTGACCCAGTTTTTCCCTCTCTTCTGTCACTTGGCTTATTTAAAATCTGAAAGTGGGAATCAGGCACTTGAGGCCTCATGATGACTGTGTCACTGATTTGGTATGTGATCTTGGCCAATATGCTTAACAGATGAGGCACAGAAAGGTTAAATGGGGTTCGAAGGACTGTAAATACTGACCTGCCTCATTAAGATATCGTTTAGGTCCAGTACATTTTTTTTTTTTTTTTTTACCAAAAACCAAAGCAAAGCAATTTAAAGCAAAGCACAAAATAAACCCATTATTTTTACTCCCTGTCCCTTTCTTACTCCCTGTTCCCCTCCCTTCCCATATCTGCTGATCAAGTCCAGAGTTGAGACAGTCCCTTTTCAAGATGCCTCTCATCCCTCTTTGGGTTCTTTAACAGTCCATGCAGCATCTTTTGCGTGTACTTTTGGGTGCTTGGTCTTTGCAAATGGGGAGTTCTATTTGGGAAAACATAAAAATTTGTTTTGAATCATCTTATATGGCCCATGCAGATCAATACTGGGTATGTTGAAGGATCTAGGCCTAATCTCAGTTCCATCCATTGTTAACGGTGTGCACTCAAGCCCCTTTTGAGGGGTAACAGAAGGGAAGGCTGGGGTCACCAATCTGCTTGGGAGAAACAAGCTTGCTTGCTAGAAGGCCCAGAAGAGGACTTGGTGCTTGAAGCCGTCTGAGAAACCCTATGACCATAAACATCAATTTATTCCTGACCCTATCAATAAAATGAGTATTAAATTACTTGCCATATGTATATCATGTATATTAGATTAAAAATTATAAGAACAGTAATGTATTTGAACTTCTTGGAAATATAATTTCAAGGCATAATCATAATAAAACAGGGTTACTGTATTATAACATCTATTTGAAGGTCTGGTGATATAGATGGTGATTCCTGCTAATGCAGTCTATAATAGGACTCCAAATGGCTCTTTTCTAGTTCTAATTTATATGCATAGCTATAACCAAATCTGCTAGTAGAACTATATTAGTGTCTTCTGAGTTGTACCAAATGGGGAAACTATTTTAAAGCTCTTTCTTAAAATACATAAATCTACACTAGAGTATATTGGTTCAGTTGCAAATAAGAGAACAGTTCCTCTCCCAACCACGCAGACTAGAAAACTTGCCCTCCTTGACACCCTCTCCTTTCCTTTGCTCTCCTTCTCAATCTTATAGATTTAGATTTCACCTTCTGTGGTGGACCCTGCCAGTTACCTCCCCAAATCCGTTCTTCCTTTTTTTTCTAAATAAGAGAAACTGGACTTTTAGCTGGGCACATTTTCACTCAGCTTTCCTTGTACGTGTCCATGTGACTAAGTTCTGGCTGATGAGATAAAAGTGGGTATATTATGTGATAATGTCAGGAAGTCTCCTTGAAAAGGTAGCGATCACACATTTCTTGTCTTCTTCCTCCAGCACATAGTCTGGAACAAGGATGTGATGGCTAGAATTCCAGCATTCATCTTCATACCCTAAAAATGGCAGAGTATACACCTAGGAGTCTGGATTCCTGAAGATTTCATGGTGCTGTCATACTAGTCCTGGCCTACCTAGTTCTGAAATTCTTATTTAAGCCACCCTTATTTTGTGGTGGTACCCACAGAAGAAATAGTTTTGAGGAGAAAGATAATAGGTTTGATCTGGGGCACGTGAAGTATGAAGCACTGGCAGGTCACTCGGGGAGGAATGTACAGAGTCAGGGCTGTGGAGAGATGGTAGGGCTGAAGTAAACCATGCAACTTTCTCTGCTTCTCTTCTCCTGCTATCTGGGGTTGTCATTAAAATCCAGAGGAAATAGAGTTAGTTTCACAGAGCTACTTTGGGAAATGTTGGCCTACAGTGGAAGGCCAGTAACCATCTAACTGGTTTTCCAGTCACTTCTAGTCCTTGCCTTTTGAAAGTATTTTATACATTGTTCCCAAGGTAACTTCTTGAAACCGTTTTGACCTATGCCTACTGACTAGAGTCTGATTTTCTTATGATGACACTCAAGGCCCTCCACAATCTGGACTGAATCTACTTTTCCAGTTTGTTTTTATTGTGTCTTCCCATGTACCCCATGCTTTAGTCAGACTGATGTAGTCTCTCTGTCCTATTTATGCTCCGCAATTTTCTCTTTTATGCCTTTGCACACACTCAGGGTCATCTCTGACCATTTTGGTGTGAAGTAGAAAAAGATCTCTTCCTCAAGAGATACATTACTTCCATCTGTCAGAAAATCGTTGTAATATACTGAGTGGTAGAAAATGGCATTTTCCTGCTATCTATCTACTAGAAAATTTTTATAATAAATGTACAAGTCACTCATCTTTGGAGTAACAAGAAAGTTATTAATAATGAACATTTTCAACTAATCGGGATGTCAACAATGTGGACAGTGCCCCCTTAGATATGGCACTCTTTTGTAGCATACAGACTGAAGAACCATGAGTGGGGCCCTGCTCATACTGTTCCCTCTACCTGAAATTCCACCCACCACCATCTTCATATGTCCAAGGGCTACTCGAATGCCACTGTCACAAAGTTTTTCCTGATTCTTCAAGGTGAAAATAAATCTCCTGAAAACCCAGTATATTTTATCTGGACCTCTCTTGGGGTATGTATCACTTTCTAATCATATTCTGTTTACGTTCGTGTCTCATCACTCTACTAGACTTAATGCTCTTCAGGGGCAGATGCATTTATGATTTACTTCTGTAGCTTCATAATACTTGGCAGAGTACCTTATCCTTGGGGTTACCATATGCCTCAGTTTGCCTAGGCCAATCTGGGTTGTGCCTATTGCTCTAAGTATTAATAGTGACCCCTTTCACACTCAAAATGTCCCAGTTAGAATGATAAATTGTATAGTCACTCTACTTATGTAGTATTCATTCAGTAAGTAATTAATGGATGAATACATGAATAAATGATGGGGATTAAGGAGCCATCCACATAGAGAACGTAATTGAATGTGTGCAACTGGTAAGTTCATCAAAAGAGAGAGAATACAGAAGATGAGGGCCAAGGACCCGGCCTATGGGGAATGCTTACATTGAAGGGGTAGAGGAAAAGTGTCAACCAAGGAGACAAATCAGAAGGAGTCAAAAAGATAGGAGAAAAATCGGGGTCATGTAACAGAAGCCAGGGAGAGAGTTTTAAGAGGGATGAAGTGGTCAGCATTGGTAAAAGCTGCGGCTAGGTCAAGCAAGGTGATTTCTAAGAAAAAGCCAGCAAATCTGCCAATTATTAGATCATTGCTGACTTTCAAGACAGCAGTTTCAATAAAGTGTAGTCGTGTGGTGGGGTGGAAGCTAGGTTGTGAGGAGTTAGTGGTGAGAAAGGAGTCAGTGAGCATTGACTACATTTGTGAGAAGTTTGACTTGTGAAAGGAAGGTGACAAATAGGATGGTAATCTGGGTCAAAGTCAGAGGAGCCCTGAATGGGTTTATAGACCATGGGGAAGGAGCCATTAAAATAGCTGATGGAACAGTTTCTCTCCGGAGCAGAGAGGGGATGGGATCAAGTGTCCCAGTAGAGGACATAGCCTAGGCAAGAGAAAGAGAGACGTGGCTTTCTTTGAGACTCAAGCGTTGTGGTACAGGCAAAAGCGCCATGCGTCATGCAGTTCAAAGAAAAGGGGAATGAGGGAGCCTACATGGCCAGTCTTTGCGGTGAAGTAGGAGGTGAGGTCATCTGTGAGAGGATAGACAGCTGGAGTAGGACTGAGGAGAGCAGTGGAAACAGTTTGGATTTAGAACAACTGTTCTAAGAAATTCTCGAGGGAGTCAACAAGAGGCCTGCCAAGCTGCAGTGCAAGCCCAGCTGAGGTTCAACTTCCCATAGCGAGTGAGCTAGTTATTTCCACAGAATCCAGAGAGAATGTATTTCTCCAGCTTATTATCAAAATAGTCTTCTTTTTCTTTCCACCAGGAAGAGAATAAAGGAAAACACACTGGCAATTTACAATGTGGCAGAGTTATGAGCATTTAGTCTTTCCCAAAAGTCTGTTGTTGCTCAGTCAGCCGGAAGCCTTAGAGCACCCTGAGTGAAAACAAACGCTCCTACAGTTTGTTTGTGGGCGGTTAAGAACAGAGACCTAAAGCCAACCATATTCTATTTTCAGAGCTACTCAGGGACAAACCTTGAGTTGCTATGCCCAGTTCCGAGCAAAGGCAAACACTGACATTTCTGTGAGATGGAGCATGAAGTTACAAATAGCCTCTGTGATAAAACCTGATTTAACCAGGCAAAACCTTTAAGCTTGCTAGTGGCCTGTTAAATCTACCAAAGACCAAATGTCAGGGGTTGCCCTTTAAAGCCCAAGTAAATGACCACAGTACTACTGGTGGCTTAAAATGAGAAAAGTTAAACAGCTCACATGCCCACAGGTAATCTTTCCAAATGTCATTTAATCATATATTCATAATTATTACAGTGTTCTTGAAGGAGGGTAACATTTGGAGACAACTGTTTAGCCAAAGTGTTAGGCGTTATTTTCTTTTTTTTTTTTTTTTTTTTTTTTGCGTTATTTTCTTGAAAACAGAGTTTGCTTCCTTTGTTTCAGTGGGGAATCAGGGTGGCATTGGTCCAACGGCACAGCTGCCCAAGTGCATAAACAAGTGACTCTAATTCTTTTTCATCCACCTCTGCTAGCAAAGTGCAGGATCTACACATATGCACTTGATTAAGGATATTTTCATGTTTGTGTTGCCAGGCTCTTCCAATGACACACATCTGAGAGGTGAGCAGTAAAACAGAATACAGGTCTTAAGACATACATGCATAAGGCACCATAAGCGATTTCGCTTAGATGCCTGTAAATTACTCATAGTTTCCCTCTTTTGTTTACTCAGTGAAAGGATTGTTTATTAAGCACCACCTGCATTAAATTATATGAGTATTCATTTCCTTTGGAAATAATAAGCTTGTTTATGCCCCATTTTCTTTAACGTCATCAATTGCTGTACCATTTCAGGGGCACTATAGAGGGGGGTAAAAAGCACATCATTTGGGAATAGCCTTTCTCCATCTCAAGAGGAGTATGGCTCTCTCACTTCAACCTGAAAGAGTTCCCTTTACTAGCTCTGCCATGTAATTCTAATTAGCAATTGGATGGAGCTGAGAGGGGATATGGGCAACGGAATCACCCTTTTCTCCTAGAGAGCTCAGAAAACCTACTCACCTCAGTAATAGGAATTATTATTATTATTACCAAGCATTTATTAAATGCCATTACTGTACAAAAGGTGGGGCTAAATGTTCTTTCTGTAACTCATGTGATTTTCACAACAGCCATGTGGGATGAATGGAAAGTTATTATTTTTTTAATGAGAAACCTGATAATCACAGAGATTAAATGATTTCCCTTAACATCATACAGCCAGAAAATAAGTGAAAGAGTTGGGATTTGAACTCAGGTTTTCTGATATCTATCCCTCACCTAATATTCTCGGTGGTTAATTGGACGAACACATTTTAAAGTTTTGGTGTTCCAAAATTGCAAGTCCCCCTAAAGGCCTTTCTTCCTCATGAAAGGTTATTGGGCAAGTGTGTACCTTCTCTTTACGGTGGAGTCTCATTTTTCCTGCCTGTGGCTAGCTGTCTTCATTTTGCACATTTTAAAATTCACTGACAAATTTGCTTTTCCTTAACTATTACTTGTTCATCTCTGAGTTCTCATAGAAGTGTAAAAGGACAAGTTTACAGTCTAAAAATATTGAGGCAGTTTACACAAAAGGCTGCTAAATTCCAGAAGAGCTCTGATTTAACCAGCTAGTAATTATAGACTTAGCTATGCCCTGGGCCCAATCACAGCCGCTGAAACGTAACTTCCTACTGCATAAGCCTGATCAAAGATAATTAGATGAGAGCACAGGTGGTAAGTCTGTCACCTGGGAGAAGAATTAGAGCTAGTTTCCACCACACAGTACCCAGAAAAATTATACGCTGTCATGCTCCAGGGCAGATCCACAAGGGTCCCGATCCTCTTCTCTAGCTTCTAGCTGCTGCTTCCCCCGCCTTACTTTTTAATTTTAGTTCTGCCATTATCTATGCAGTGGAGGGCAGTGCTCCTCAGTGGGTGAGGGTGAGCCAGCAGGCAGAGACTCGAGGGGTACGTGACACATCCCTATCAGCTTGCTCTGTTCTCCCAGTGGCTGACTCAGTGCCTCCAGCATGCTCCGGGTTGTTTCCAGACCCTTGGCCGTGTTATTGATACAGAGGATGTATTGACGTGATTGTTCCCTGTGTGCTCCTGCTGAATTGTATTTGCCCATATAGGTTATTAAGCTTTTAGATCGCTACAGCCATTTTGTAGCTCCAAATCCTAATAGGTTTCCAATGGAATATGGACCAAATATGTAGTCCGACCTATGAAAAAAAACTTTAATGAAGGCATGAATTCTAATACCAATTCCGTGAACTCTAGACCTACATGTGATTGGCATGCATAGACCTTAAAGGGATGCAACACCAAGAATAACAAACCAGTGCCATTTGTAGAATTATACTATTACTTACAATTTGTAGAAAATTAACAAATGTGGAGCCAAGTCATTTAAACAAAGGGCAGCCTTGAAAAACTCTCCATGGAAACAAATATTCACAACTCTGAAGCATACATCTGGTCTTCAACTACTGAAACACAGAGCACAGGTTTCTCTTCCATCCGATTTCCCATTCACCCACTAATGACTGTTTCATTTTTTATTTTCCTCCATTGTAATGCATTAAATGAAAAGAATAACCATATTTCAAACTTATAACTAAATACCTATTTTATGTTAATTATACTGACATAAAGCCAGGTAAAGTGCAAAGACTGAAAGGGCCACTTCAAGTCTAATAATCACAATTAACCTGAAACTGAAAAGTGTCTGAATTTACATCCTTACAAATATTGAGACAACACAAATGCTGGGGCTAAGTGTATGCATCTTAATTACAATTCAGAGTTCACACTCAAAAGAAACATTAGGAGTCCAATTCAAGTGTTTGTTCCTTTACACATAATAGAGAATACAAACATGTGCTTGGAAATGAATATGAAAGGAATTTTTTCTTTTTTAAAAAATTTTTAATTTAATTTAATTTATTTATTTTTGGCTGCGTTGGGTCTTCATTGCTGCGCGTGGGCTTTCTCTAGTTGCATCGAGCTGGGGCTAATCTTCGTTGCGGTGCGTGGGCTTCTCATTGCGGTGGCTTCTCTTTTTTGCGGATCACAGGCTCTAGGCGCATGGGCTTCAGTAGTTGTGGCACGTGGGCTCAGTAGTTGTGGCTCACGGGCTCTAGAGCACAGGCTCAGTAGTTGTGGCGCACGGGCTTAGTTGCTCTCCAGCATGTGGAATCTTCCTGGACTAGGGATCGAACCCGTGTCCCCTGCATTGGCAGGCAGATTCTCAACCACTGCCGACACCAGGGAAGTCCAAGAGGAATTTTTTCATTCATTGATTTATGTGCTAGAGTGCAGAATTGCTATTTGATACCTGTACATCACTTACATTTATTTTGCAAAAAGCAATGCTCACCTAGAAAATCTCATTTAGTTCTAGTTCCTTCTATTTCTAGATAATATGGATACTTAATTGTTGAGAAGATTGACTATTTAAACATTGGATTTAAATGATATTTATGGAAATACCATTTGTAACAATTTGGTTATGCTTTTCATGTATTTTATTCCCTGAGTTATAGCCCTTTTCCTATTTCTTTACATATTTTTAAAAGTTTTATTATTGGAATATTAAAGCATGTGCAAAAGGAAAAATTCAAAGCAGGATTTCAAACAGATATTTGCACATCCATGTTCATTACAGTATTATTGACAATAGCCAAGAGGTGGAAGCAACCCAATGTCCATGGGTGGATGAATGGATAAACAAAATATGGTAATACATACAAGGGAATATTATTCAGCCTTAAAAAAAGAAAGAAATCCTGTCCCATGCTACAACATGGATGGACCCTGAGGACATTATGCCAAGTGAAATGAGCCAGCCACAAAAAGACAAGTACTGTATGAGTCCACTCACAAGATATCAAAAGTAGTCAAACTAATAGAAACAGAAGGTAGAATGATAGTTTCCAAGGGCTGAGGGGAAGGGAAAATGGGTATAGAGTTTCAGTTTTGCAAGATGGAAAGTTCCAGAGATCTGTCACACAACAAGGTGGGTATACTTAACACTACTGAAGAGTACACTTAAAAGTGGTTAAGATGGTGAACTTTATGTTTTGTGGGGGTTTTTTTTAACCACAATTTAAAAATTTAAAAAATTTAAAAAATGAAGTTTTACTAGAGTAGGGTGGGCCCCTAATCCAATATGACTGTTGTCCTTACGAGAAGACGGCCATGTGGAGACACAAGCACCAAGAGTCTGTGTGATGATGGATGCAGAGGCTGGGAGTTAATGCAGCTACAAGCCAAGGGACACCAGATTGCCATGCAACCACCACCAGAAGCTAGGAAGAGGCAAGAAAGGATTCCCCTATGGGTTTCAGAAGGAGCATGGCCCTGCCAACACCTTGGTTTCAGGCTTCTAGGCTTTGGAACTGTGAAAGAATAAATCTCTATTGTTTCAAGCCACCCAGTTTATGGTAGCTTGTTGCAGAAGCTCTAGGAAATTAATACAAACAGGATGATGTCTTTCTGTTCACTGCTGTATGCTCAGCATCTAACCCAGGGTCTGGCACATAGTAGGTGCTCAATAAATATATTTGTTGAATTAAAAAAAATGTACAAAAGTAGAATAGCAGTGGTGTGCTCATAAACATTTTAACATTCAGCTCTTGGGGAGGGAGCTGATTTGTAGCATGTGCTCATTTTCATGATGTAAATATTTCCACCATGGCCAATTTCAAGATATCAGTGTGATGTCAGATTTCCTGAAGATTCAAAAATGGGCTCTCCTGAGCAGGTCCTAGCCAGTTCCAGCACACCACTGCTAGTATAATGAGCCCTCGTGTACTCATTATCTGCTTCAACAGTTATCAACTCAAGGCCAATCTTGTTTCATTTCTACCCTCACCTCTTTCTCCCCACTTATATTATTTCAAGGCAAGTAATATTTTGACGAATTAAATTTGACGAAAGAAATTTCATCAGTAATATTTCATTATGTATCTCTAAATGATAAGGCCACGAAATCACCACAGTACTGTTATTGCACCTACAAGGTTATAGTTTCTTAATATAATCAAATGTCAGATCAGTGTTCATATATCCAATTGTCTTGTAAGTACCCTTTTTCTGCATTGCTTGTTTAACTCAGGATTCAAAGAAGGACCATAAAATGTGATTATTTCCTACGTGTCTTCATTGATTTAATTTATAGGTTTCCTCTCCATCTCTTAGTTTATTGTAATTTATTTGTTGAAGAAACTGGATCCTGTGTTCTGAAGAGTTTCCCACTGTGTGATTTTGTCGATATTTTTTTTATCAGAAAGCACATAAGATCTGGTTGTCTTTTTTAGAATATTAGCCACCCACCATTGATGATCAATACCTAGATATGTTAACTCATTAAGAGTTGCAAAATGATGATGGTTCAACATCCCTTCTTCATTTATTAGCTGGAATATTTTTACAGAGAATACAAGTGCCTCATATTTCCTATTTGGTTACCCTGAGGTCCAGTATATGTGGGAAAAGCAAGATAAAATATTTGAGTTCTTCCCCTTATTTACCATCTTTCAAAATAATGAACTGGTTTACTAGCAACCTTCAACAATGACCAGGTTTTTTTTCCATAGCGTAATAATGAACCCCTGGATTTAAATATATTTGATGGATTTCCATCTACTGCAGCTAATATTTTCACTGACTGTAATTGTCCCATCTTTGGCCATTGGGACCTTTCAGCCTGACAAGATCCTTGTAGTCTTAGCTGCCTTCCTGTCTAGTATGACAAGTTGTTCCATTCTCAAACTTCTATCTTATATCTTTTTACTTTGCTTATGGGTTTTTTTGACATGCAAAAGTTTAAAAAAGTTTCTATGTAATTAAATTTATCTTCCTCTTTTGCTTTTGGATTTTGAATCATAGTTAGGAGAGATTTCCTCGAGGAATTCACCAATATTTTGTAGTACTGATAAATGTTTGTTTGCTTGCTTGCTTGCTTCATTTAAATTTCTGATCCTGTTGGAATTTATCTTGTTTATGGCATGAAGAATAGATCCAATTTATCTTTTTTTCCTTATGGTTATCTAGTTATTCCAATACGATTTATTAGCAAGCCCATATTTTCCTCTCTGATTTGAGTTGCTACTTTTATTTTAAGCTAAATTTGCATGTGTAATTGGGTCTATCTCTGGATTTTCTATTCTGTTATTGATTAGACAGATTGGTCTGTCTAATCATGCTGTTTTATTTATAGAGGCTTTATGGTATATTTTATTATCAGATGAGGCTAGTGTCCCCTCCCATGAGCTCTTATATTTCAGGATTTTTTGCATATTCTTACTTGCTTGTTCTTCCAGATTAACTTTGTAATTACTAATTACATTTTTAAAAAAATAAAGTATGTTTAACCATCTTACAAGCAACCTAATGTTAGTTTTCTTTATTAGAAAAAGAAAGTAAAGTTATAACACACTTTCAGCTAAGGGGGTGAGAAAGAATTAATTTTTAATAAATGATTTCAATTTTTACATTGAAATTTCTCATCCATTTGGAATTTATCCTGGTTTGTGGTGTGAGGAATGAATCCAATTTTATCTTCCGTTTGGAAGATTGAAAGGCAATGTAGGTTACAGGAATGAGCCTTCAAACAATTGCTGGAGATATGAGTCAACAGAATCATTGTGAAATTTCATTCACAGAAAACACAGTTAGACTTACCACCCCTGTACCGTCCTTACACCACTGCTATTTATACTCTGTACTTTACCCTCGTTGACAGGAAACACTGCTCGACAGGAAGCCCTATATCTAGTCACTTCTCGAGGTTAAGCTGAATGTATATTACTAAGGCAGGGAATGTTGACCCAAAGACTCTCCTAGTTTATCTACTTGGAGTCAAGGTGTTGATAGTACTTTTACTGTGTGGTAATACATTGGAATCTGCTTTCTGGAGATACTGATTAATAGTTATCTGTTTGAATCTTTATTGAATAACTAAGACTATTTATACAGGATAACTGTCAATAAGCAGAATTGCACTAACAGAAATAGAACAGTTCTGGAGAACGGAGTCCTGGGGTACACACAGTTTTGACCTGGGAGGTTCCAGCTTCTCTTAACATTTTGAGCAGAATCATCGCTCTTGCTATAAAAGCAAGAAATATACATACATGCACACAAGTTGGCCCTTCCGACCAGCAGCATCAAGTGATAAGATGCATATCATGTTCCTTAATCTTTACCATCCTGGCCCCCACCTTTCTGTTAGATAAAGCATACCATCCTCCCCAACCCTGCACCAATATTGTGTTTGACGCCCTCGCCAGAGAACTCCATCTTGAAATGACTTCTAGTCAGCTTACGTCAAAGAATAGTTGAAGATATTTGAGAGCTAGTCACTAAAATGTTAAGCATACACTCCCTCAGGTTCTCTAAATACATTTATTTTTTTTGGAATTTTATTTTATTTATTTTTTTATGTAGCAGGTTCTTATTAGTTATCCATTTTATACATATTGGTGTATATATGTCAATCCCAATCATTTAAATGTCTAAATACATTTAGACACAGTACCTGTGACCTTTTTCTGAGAGATAGTGTTAAGAAATGGTCACATGAAGCAATTCTGCATCTTTCAGAGAATGATTTGTTGAAAATGATTGCAATATCCATTGTCTTTTAACTAAGAACTCTTAAGAAAAATGCCATCTAGAATATAGTACCAGGCAAAAGCTTGGTACTTTGGAAGAAGTAGAGTTGAGATAGTAGGAGTTATACATTTTTTTTTTTTTTGACTTGGCTTGGCTGTTCTTGGTTCTCAGGATGCTCAGAAGTCCACTGAATGCTCAATTATGGTCATTATTTCATCCCTGGTTCCTAGTAAATTCTCTTTTCCTATCTCTATTAGAGTTTTAATTTATATAATTTATATCTTTATTTTCACCATCCGTGGTGCATAAATCCTTACATTTATTTATTTAGTTTTACTATATATTATATCAAATTCTTTAGAAGCAAGTAGGCTATAAATAGTAAATAAATAAATGTAAAACAAACAAACAAACCAGACCTTTTCTAGTGTGAAGTGACGTTTACTTAACCATTTATCACATGTATTTGATGCTTGGCTGTACTGCTGCTCTTAAACTCTTGACTTGGGCATCTCAATCTGCAGAAGGATATTTTTATTTTACTCAACTTTTACAGGCTTCTAAGTCTAGAATGAAGCAGAGATTTTTCTTTTTTTTGCGGGGGGGTGGTAGGTTGTTGTTGCATCTTTAAACTTGGACTCTTTCATTATCAACTCACCTTCAGTTACAGAAAATTTGTCTGATGGAAGAAGACCAGGACCGTGTCAGAGGGAATTGTTGAGTGTTGATATAAGCAGCTTGCATCATGTGTCATTCTAATGTGCCAAAGAGTTAGTGTTGCAACAGGTGAGAGTCAGGGACACTGGCAGTAATAGTTAGCAGATGGGAACAGATTAAGAGGAGGAGAATTTAAGGCTCTAAGCAGAATGCGTAGCAGAGTGGCCCAGGTATTGGGGCTGGCTCAGAACTACATTCACCAAAGTAATCAAGTAAAATAACAAAAGAGAATTAATAAACCCTATTCACACAGAGTACTCCCACCTTTCAGTGTTCCAGCTCCAAATAACCTCCTCCTGAGTTAAGCGTCTCCTCCTCTCCTTCCAAAGGCAGAAATAATTTCTTCTTTGTCTGACATTGTGTAGTACATCATTCATACTGCTTTTATGGCACTTACCACTTTTTACTGTGTTTGTGGGTTTCTGTCCTTTAGTCCTTGAGGGCAGTTTGTTCATCTTTACCACCTAGAAGCCTGGCTCTGCTCCTGGACTGTATGTAGAGTCGTTAGCAGTTTGTTGAATAATGAATGTCATGATGAATAATAGTGCAGCCTGAGTCCATACTACCCGTTCAGTGTTGATTGGTTTCTTACACTAATGGGCCTGACTGTTGGCCTATAAAAGAGTTGGATACTCTGAAACCGCAATTCTCCCATTTAAATTGTCCCAGAACTCCTGTCCGGATAGGTCTTAAAGCCTTTTAGACTGTGTATGAACTTCAAGACTCATCAGTAGGAGATACTTAGTTTTGCTTTTCACCTTGAAATATGATCAGAAGCATATATCATCTTTAGAAAGTATAAGAGAGAGAAAGAGAGATTCGCTTTACCCAAAACTGATGCTTTGAAAAAAGTACAGTTACTGTGGTATCTGGTATCCATCCACTAGATGTCAGGAGAGACAATGTCAAGGCTCGTATTGATTGCTTCAACCTTCTACTGGGGTAGCATTCCTGATGAAACTGAAAAGCAAACAATTGCAGAAATTATGTAGTAATTGACATGTAAAATGCAGACAGGATACAATAAATATTCTAAATTATTGTTTGGCATATGTACAACAACATATACACAGAATCTGTGTTCTCATGGTGCAAATGAGATATTGCCAGCTCTTTTAAACAGTCTGTGGTAGCTCACAGAGGGTTTTCTGGGCATTTCCCACTGGCCTGAGGCTTAACCTGTACTTTTTGCCTTTTCAAACATCACTTCACCTAGAAGGCTTCTCAGCAGCCTAGCACAAGGAAATTTTATTTATTGGTTTTGTGTAAGTTAGATCATTTTGTGGCTCTCAGTGTTCCTGTGAGAGAAGCCATTGTGTCTTCAGTAAAACTTAATTTGCTTTTTCAGAAGATTTAAGCAATTTGTCCTAGATTCTGTCTGCTCTCTGTTCTCAAACTGACTAGCTTGGTTCTGACTGACTACAAATTTCTCTTTAAGTTCCACTTCTTTTGGTTTGCTCCTGGGTCAGACTGGGTGGATATAGTAGCAGAGCACAGAAGGGTTAGACTCTAATAAAGATCGTAAATAACAAAGGTTAAAGGCACTGATGTCAGATGACTCATCAGCATGGCAATTGGGGTCAAGAGAGCAGAAGCAAAAACACCAAAAAAAGTAGAGCACTTCTTGCTAACTGAGGTAGGTGTGTGTGTGTGTGCACGCGCGCATGTGCGTGCACGTGGATTGGGTTGATTCCCAGGGTAAAAAAGAAGTCACAGATTCTTCCATGGCCTACCTGATCACAAATCGCCGAAGAACTGCCCATTGGTTATAGAAACAGCCTGGATCAATAAATTGGACCAGAGCTCCTAAGCGGATTATGTCTATGCCAAATACAGTGGAAAGCTGACATTTTAAATTCCTGTTATTACACCTCAGTGTCATTAGTATCATGTGGTCTTTTCAGATAACATACCATACTTTTAGGCCTTCTTATGATATATTGATAGTATAATTTGCTAAGATTTTTTTTCTATTCATGAATCTTGCTGAATATTTCTTACCTTGTATCTGTAAAGCTTTCTGGATTTTCTTTCATCTTAACTTACACATGCTCTCAGATCATCTATGATAGCTTAACATTCTCTTCCTATATTCTAAAGAATCAGTGACCCTGCCCTCCATCAGCATGCTTAAGTTTTCATACATTCATCCAAAGCTTGTCGAGACGTGGATATTTTGGGCTATTATCCTCCCCTATATCTACATTTTTTAGTGAACTTTTATTTTTATTCATTGTAAAATAATTAATTTTTGAATAAGTAGTACATGCATATGGTGAAAACTCAAACACTAAAAAGACATAAATAAACACGTTTTTGAAAAAACCTCAAGAAGTGAAAAGTTTTCCTCCCATCATAACCCCAGCCATTCCATACCCTTTCCCAGAAGCAATAACTACTACCAATTTCTTGTCTATTCTTCAAAGGTATTCTAAGCATTTATACAATATACACAATAACATACCTTATATACTCTTCTACACCCAACTTTTTTCATTTAACGTTATTTTGGAGGTAGTTAATATCAGTGCATATAGAAATGCTTGACTCATTGTTTGAATGAACCATAATTTGTTGATGGACATCTACATGGTCTTCAATCTTTTGCTGTTACAAACATTGTTCTAATACATATCTTTGTAAAGCCTTTTTTTTTGCATGTGTTGCTGTATATCTGTAACATAAATCCCAAGAAAGGGAATTGCTGGGTCAAAGGGTAGGTACACTTTTAGTTTTGACAGAAATTACTAAATTGTTTTCATTGGGATAAAAATATTAAGCCCATAAGCAATGTATGGGAGTGCCTATTTCCTCTCATTCTTGCAACAGACTGTGTTATCAAAATTTTTTACCTTTCTTTATCTGATATATATCATAGACCTATATAGTCTAGATTTAGTTTGCATTTCCTTCATGTATGAGGTTAAACATATTTCATATGTTTAAGAGAAATTTGTATTACCTTTTTGTGTGAATTATCTGTTGCCCAATTGAATTGGACAATGATCAAGGTTGTTGACCTTAGTCTTATTGATTTGCAGGAGCACTTTATATATTAAGAAAAGTAGCCCTTTTTTTAGTTTGTGTTGCTTTTTTCCAGTTTGTCTTTTGATTTCCTGTTAATGATTTTGTGTGTGTGTGATGCAGTATTTTTAGATTATATAGTCAAATTAATCTTTCCTTTTATGGCTTCTGCGTTATATGGCATCTTGTGTTTCCCTCCCTGGAATTATTAAAGATTTCACTCATACTTTCTTCTAGTATTTTTATGGTTCTATCATTTCAGATTTAAAAATTTAATTCATTTGGTATAAGGAATGACATAGTGATTTAATTTTCCAAATATACTTTTTAACCATAATTTCCCCCCGATTATGTTAATAATAGCTGCTCATTGTAAAAAATTTACAGATACAGAAGAGAAAAAGAAAAATCACCTATCATTCCATTACCTAGAGATAACTACTGTTGACATATTTCCTTTTTCTTTTTTTCTATGTATATATAGAAATGTAGGTTTTTTTCTTACAAAATCAGGATAATACTATATATACAGTTCAATATCTTGCTCTTTTTTTCAACTTAATATTATATCGTGAGAAAATTTCCCATGTCAAATATGCTCACTCTTGAAATATGAGTACTTCTGTTGTCTATCTGAGTCTGTCCCATCTACATCTATTTTTAGGCTTAGTTTAAAAGCTCTAGAGTGATAGAAACCAATTCTGTACAAATGGAAGTCTCATTTTTTGATGGATATCATTGATAATGTCATGCTTTTCCTTTCATTATTCTAATTCTTGATTAAAAGCTAGGTGCATACTTAATATGGGACCAACTTCTATTCTCTGTACAGTGCTCCAAGAATGAATCACAGTGCTGTATGTCAAGTAACTATTCAATAATATTTTGATATAATACCATTTTGATACTGAACCATACCAAGTTTTTACTTTCTGTGAACAATTTACTATTAAGTTTATGTATCACTTAATGGGGCAATCATTTAATAATTACTTCAACCAACAATGTGAAGGGAATACGGTGGGGAGAGATTTGATTTCTGATGGGTGAGCAATAAAAGTCTTTGTGGAACAAGTGGTATTTATGGGACTGGATGGAATTTGACAGGTAGAGATAGAGGTGGGAAAGGCAAGACTTTTGTGGCAGAGGAGATAAAATGTGCTAAAATCCATAAGTGGTGATGTACCAGGTATATTCATTGAATTGTCAGTCCAGTTTGGTTGGTGCGTGGGTTTCATGAGTAGGAATAGGGAGAGATTAGGTTTAAAAGTTAACTTTGCAAATGCAAAGCTTAATGAAGGCTTTGAAAGACAGACTGAGGAGTTGCTACTTCTCTAGGCATTAGAGTGATGAAAGGTTTTTGACTTTTTACTATGAAAAATGTTAATCATATACAAAAGTAAACAGAGCAATATGCTGACTCCTCATGTAGCCATCACCCTGCTGCAGCAGTTGTGATCTTACAACCACTTTTGTTTCATCTACATGCCCCATTTCCGCCATATTATTTTGAAGGAAATCACAGACATCCTATCATTTCATACATAAATATTTCAGTATGTGTCTCTAAAATATAAGGATTCTCTACAAAAACATAATCATGATACCAAAACATAACCACACCTAAGAGAACTGACAGTACATATTTCCCTAAAATGATTTAAGAAAGGCATGCCATGACCAGCGCAGTGCTCGACCCAGAAAAAAATATGGCTGCTCCCCAAGTATAAAATATTGTGTTATTTAATTGAATGAACTTGATGTTGCATAGAGAGTTACCTAAATGCAGATAACAGAAATGAACCATTTTTTATGAGTGGTGAATACGATAAGTCACTTCACTGACACAGAGTCATTTAGAGATTTTTTTAAAAGCGTGCAATTACGTCAGAAGCAGAGCTTGGAAATGATGTTTCTCAGAAGGGAAAATGACATAGTCAATTTTCATTAAAATAAAACTGACAAAATAATTTTTTCAACCTTTTAAATTCTTTCACAGAAATAATAGGGCTTCATTTCTTTCCATCTTTGGCACCTTTGCCTGGAACTGCCCAAGAAAGAGAGCGATTTTTTAAAGACTAAGGTTAAAGAGAGATAATTAACGGAAAGGAAGAAATTAAATAGCTCAGTATCCCAATAAATTGTGTCCTCCTAAGGAAATTGCATTATATTAGAATAGATTATTATCTGGGGGGTTGGTTGGAAAAGTGCTGCTATAGTGGTGGAAATGCAATTACATTGTGTTGGATGTTGATGAAGAGAAGGCCACTGAAACCCAGAAGCCTCCTTATTCCCCTGTGTGTCTTCATCCCTGTGACATTAGCCACCTGGAGCCCTGTTTGTTCAGTTGCCCATCTGATAGAATATCCAATCTCCTCATTTCCTGTGCTGTGGAAAATTATTTTATTCAGCAAGTGACTGAACTCTTCTTTGGAATGGAAATCGCTGATGTATTTGAGACAATGTATTTGTCACAAAGCAAAGATGGGTCTTATATTCCTTTTTATAGCAGACCTTGCCCAAAGCCTGTTGTTCTTGTTTTTGTTTTTTTAAGACAACAGGAAGTCTGAATGGGTTTGGTAGAGCAGAGGTTGCTTTAGAAGGTAAATGGTTTCTTTATTTTAACTTTATTTTCTGAAGACTTACTCTTCTGTAACAGGATGGGAGAGGAAAAAAAAGCATTTATTGGGGCTGTTTCTACTGCTAAATTTTAGGTGTATTTCAGACCCTCTGTGAGGTCACAAAGCCATTCTAATCTAAGGGGACAATTGGACATTATAGTGAGATGCTGATGCTTGTGCTGAATGACTTTGAATTCAAGACAGTTAGAAGTGGGATATGCGCACTTAAAAAAAATTACCCTTTCTTTGAAATATTGTAGTCCCAATGAGAAATAGAGACTTCTGAGTGTAGGAGGCAGAACTTGGCATATATTTTACTTTCCTCATTTTCTTGTTCTAACAGGGCTTGCTTTTGCTCTTTGGCTTACGGCTTGTTCTCTATTATTCTGTTGCTAACTCCATTAAGTTTACGCAAACCTAGTTCCCTTAGATGATAAGGCTCACTTGTCCTTCTGTCTAGCATGGAGATGAGCAAAATTTCACCAGATTAGACTAGATAGATGTAAACTGTGGTAACATTCCCTTTATCTATAGTTTGGAGTTCTAGCAATCTTAACTGGCCTCTCTGGAAGATGGCCAGAACCTGGAAGGAAACAAAGAAAGCCTTTGAGAGTTGGAAAGAACTATCACAAAGGCCATGGACTTTACCCTGTAGGAGAAGAATCAGGAGAGGCAGTCAGATCCTTACTTTAATCAGTAACCTTATTTTGTACACAATTCTAATAGACTTCATTATCTGGCTTGCTGGCCCACAGCAAATTAGATGAGAGGCTATTAGCAGCAGGTCCATTGAGAGCCAGGAGAAATAATAGCCAAAAGTTTGAATGCAAGGGAGGAGTAGAATTTTAAAAGACATATACAAAAACTGAGAAAAGCTCAGCAGTCTGAGGCCATTGAATGAAGAGGCAAACAGCCATGAAGGGCCACCATAGCCTAGAGTACGTCTCCACCTTTAAGAGTAGGAACTATTTTTCCTCTCTATATGTATTCCCAGCATTTAGCCCATAAAATAGTATAAAATAGATTATATTCACTCTACTCTGATTAAGAAGGCAGGAAAAAAAATTCCATCCTAAAAAATGTAATTAAAAACACGTGGGTAAGTACCTGAGCACAGGATTACTGGATCTTATGGTTGGTTTATGTTTAACTTTATAAGAAACTGCTAAACTTTTCCAAAGTGACTGTACCATTTTGCATTTCCATCAGCAATGTTTCAGAGTTTCTGTTGGTCTGCAGCCTCATCAGCAGTTGGTATTGTTAGGTTTTAAGCATTTTAATATTCTAATAGATACACAGTGGTATATTATTTTGGTTTTAATTTATATTTCTCTAACAACTTATGAGTATCTTTTCATGCACTTATTTGCTATCTTCTTTGGTGAAGTGTCTGTTCAAATATTTTGCCTTTTTAGAAATTGGGTTACTTTTTTCTCCCTGTTATTGAGTTTTCAGAGTTCTTTATACATTCTGGGTACAAACCTTTTATCAGATCAGTATTTGCCTTAGTAAAGTGAAAACTTATACTCACATAAAAACCTGTATACAAATGTTTATAGTGGTTTCACTCATAATTGCTGAAAACTGGAAACAATCCAAATATCTTGCAACTGGTGAATAGTTAAAAAAATGTAGTACATCTGTAAAATGGACTACTATTCAGCAATGAAAATGAACAAACACCTGATTCACACAACAGTATGGACGAAACTCCAATGCCTTATGTAAAGTGAAAGAAGCCAGGTTCAAATTGCTGTATACCATATGATTCCACTTATTTGATATTCTGGAAGAGGCCAAACTATAATGACAGAAAACAGATCAGTAGTTGCCAGGAGCTGTGGGATGGGGACAGGGGTTGACCACAAAAGGTGCAGCAGGAAGGTCATTTGAAGGGTGATGGAACTATTCTTTATATTGATTCTGTTGGTGGTTTGTCAACACTCATAGACCTCACATGACAAAGGTGACTTTTACTCTATATAAATTATACCTCAGATTTTAAAAAGGAAAAAGGAAGAGTTGGGGAATCAAAAGGAAGTAAACTTTAAAACTGTGGAAGATACACTACTATGGCTACATTTCAGGGGGTGTTCAGTAAGCTAGAGTATTCAGTTAGTCATTAGAATTCTATAAGAAGTTTAATCCTGTTTTTAGGGGAACACAAACAATTTTAATTAGTTGAATTTGAACTTGCAGGGCATTATAAATGCAGCAACATCAGGCCTTTGCTTAGCAGTGAGTTATTCATGTGATGGACAACACATAATCATGGTAGAAGAAGGGAGGAGAGAAAACTAATCGTGAAAAATGATCATCAGCTTCTCTGGTTTTTCCTTAGTTCACATGCACACACACACACATGAATTACACTCCACTTTTTCCTTTTATTCCTCTCCCTCCTCATCATCGTAGGCCAGTCTATCAGTCCATCTTTCACATTGGAGCCAAATCTCTTTGTGATCCAGGCACACAACCTATAGCTCAGTCTCACAGCTTTACTTATTCTGCATGAATATTCCTACCAGTGTGAATTTGCTCACATTGGTCCCTTTGCCTGATATACCCACTTTGACTCCCCTAATCTCTGATAGGCAAAATATATCTTTCAAGATTCAACTCAAAACCTGCCTCCTGCATGATCAATCACTCCCTTTATAAGTGAATTTTCCCTCCTTGTATTTAGTAGAGTTGCAGAAAATGCTTATTGCATTAACTCCAAAGGCAGGAAGTAGAATAAAAGAGTAAATATGTGCATATTACAGATGCTGGAGAAACGTTGATTGATGAGCCTTGACCATTAGCTTTGTTTGAGGCCGTATAGTGTAGCGGTTAATAGCATGGAGGTGCCACTTTGCTTAGTTTTGAATACCAGCTCTGCGGTGTACTGGCTGTTAAATTGGGAAATTATTTAACCTCTAAGTCTCAGTTTCCTTATCTGTGAAATGGCAATATTAATAGCACCTACCCGGAATTGTGGATTAATCTGTATTAAGTACCTGGCACATAGGAAGCCCCATGTAAGTGTTGGCTGTCATTATTTTGAAAGCAGCCTTAGTACTTACAACTAATTCTAATCAGATGGGCTAAATATGTTAATTCAAAGGATATGTCGGTTTCAAGGGAATATTACCATTAGGAGACGTAGAAATATAAGATGGCATTTACATTCATCCCATCCAGGCGTGTCAGAAAGATCATCAACACGGGTTCTATTATGGACTCTAACCTAACTCTGTGAAAATAAATCATTGCAGCCTTCACAATAGGACTTTAAAGGGGGCTGCATTGACGGAGGCGGGAGGAGGGGAAGTCAGCTGCTGTACCGACCTCTCTGAAGAGAGCCCTTATAGCTGGCCTGTTCCACTAGCAGCCATTTGATATTCTAGGCAGCTGCCTGACACTGAACTTTGGTGCCCCACAGTGTAATTAACAGGCACACACACAGCTGCCTTGTCAAACAATTGGCCAGACTTGGCAGTGCACGCTGCAGAGGCCGGGTGGTTGGTGGCAGGGAGCACCCAGGATATGTTCACCACCTTGGGCACTGAGCTTTCCCATCAGCTCCGTAATCACATTGCAGCTGCGCCCTGAGCACTTCTCAAAGCACTGAGCCTGCTAATTTCTTAGAGGGGACCATTCAAATTCCTCGAGTCATAATGAGTTTCCATTCTCTAGCTTATACAACAACAATCCCACTAGCTTGAACTCCTCCTTGATGCTATCAGTGTCAGCTGCGACTGGTCCATTAGCTTTTTTTGTTTTTAATTCCCCTCTAAACCACACAAAGACTTTTCATCCCTGTTGCCCCTGGCCAGATAAATCTTGCTCAGGGAAGGAAGCATAAGAGGAAGCGTGATGTCAGGAAAAAAGCACGGGACTTAGAATCAGGAGACCTCCCTTTTTGTTCTAGCTCATTAGTTGCGTGACCTTGAGAAAGTTGTTTGTTCTCTCCAGAACTTTGCATCTTAATGTGTGCAATTAAGAAGGTTAGGTTAGAGAGGGCCTTTCTGGGCTATTTGTGGCTTTGGGTTTCTACTACTCTTAAACCATTTCAGCAACTCTGGACTTGGATCCTGGATGCAATGGAACCCTGTGTAAGAATCTCAGAACTGTCCTTACCCTGAAATGGCTCCTTGCCAAATAACAAACTCTTATGCAAAATAGGATCCCTGTCTTTGAAACTTCCAGCCTACCTTGCTGTCCAGCCTTTCTTGAGGGTGCTGCATAGTCCTAACATGGGGCTGTATTCAGAATGCTCTGGCAGCTTTTGGTGAAAAGCTTAAGAATGACAAGATCAATTCTAAGCCCAGTTTTGCTACTCCATATAGGGTATACTCCTATCTTGGTCTTGCTCATCTAGGTTATGTTTTTCATCTCTTATCTGTGTCAGCCATCAGGCTGCTAGTTTGAGAGACACTCTATTGATTTAAGCTGAGCTCATTTAACTCCTTTCCCCTGTGGGGAAATGTTGTCTCACACGTAGGGGCCTCCCCTAGAGCCGAGGAACTGGCCCCTGGCAGTCTCACTGAATGCCCTCTGCACAGCCTTATCCATTTGAAATCAGGTTGAGGAGAACACCAGGGACAGCTCAGATGGGGTCGGGAGTGCCTAAAAGGAAGATCAACAGCCTTCGGGTGTGTGTGGTCAGAAGGCTGAGACTCAGTAGACTCCAGTACTGCTGTTTTTGCCTTGGGGGATGAGAGATGTTTGTGCGTAAGAGCCAGTTATGTGCATCTCTCCCCAACTCTGCATTCAGTGATATCGAGTTGATACCTGGACATTGGCCAGGGTGGAATTATTTTCACTATGGAAATCTGCAAACATTACAAATCAGGGATGTTTATTTTTTCAGTTTTTTCTTTCTTTTGTTCAGATTGGATAATTTCTGTTGATCTATCTTTAAGTTCATTGCCTCTTTCAGCTGTCATCTCCAGTCTGCTATTGATCCCATGGAGTTTTAAATTTTGGTTATCGTATTTTTCTTTTTTTTTCTTTTTTTAAAGATAGGGAGCGTTTTTATTTATTTATTTATGGCTGCGCTGGGTCCCTGTTGCTGTGCATGGACTCTTCTCCAGCTGCGGCAAGCAGGGTCCACTCCTCGCCGCGGTGTGAGGGCCTCTCATTGCGGTGGCCTTTCCCGTCGCAGAGCACGGGCTCCAGGCGCGCAGGCCTCAGTAGTTGCGGCACGCAGGCTCAGTAGCTGTGGCTCACGGGCTCCAGAGTGCAGGCTCAGCAGCTGCGGTGCACGGGATCAGCTGCTCCGCGGCATGCAGGATCTTCCCGGACCAGGGCTCAAACCCGTGTCCCCTGAATTGGCAAGTGGACTCCCAACCACTGTGCCACCAGGGAAGTCCCTGGTTATCGTATTTTTCAATTCTAAACTTTACATTTAGTTCTTCTTTGTATCTTCTATTTCTTTTCTGAGACTTTCCATTTTTTCAGTTGTCTCAAGAATGTTCATGATTGCTTCCAGGAGCATCTTTATAGTAGCTGTTTTGAAGTTACTGTCAGATAATTACATCTGTGTTACTTTGACGCTGGCATCTGTTGATTGTCTATTCTCATGTGAATTGAGATTTTCCTGGTTCTTTGTATGTCTAGGAGTTTTGGATTGTATACTAGATGTTTTGACTATTATGTTATAAGACCCTGTGTCTTGTTTAAATCCTATGAAAGGTGCTAATATTTTAGCAGACAATCAACCTGGTTAGGTTTGGGATGTAATTTCCAATCCACCTCTGTGGGCTAGTAGTTCCAATTTCAGATTGATTTTCAAAGCCTTCATATTGCTATTTGGATCTGTCCCAATTGCGTGCCACCCAGTGGTCAGTGTAGGACCTGCACACTAATCTCTCTTATGGTTCAGTTCTCAAAGTTTTTGGCATGGTCATTGGGTTCAGGGTGATTAGGATCAGATCCACACATGCTCAGCTTGTGGGTGAGTCTAGGAGCTTATAAACAACCTCATGGGGTCACTTTCCTGGGGTCCATCCTCTCTGTAATCTCCTCAATACTTTCTGGCCCCCAGGACTCCTTTTTTTGGTTTTCAAGCCAGAAATTAGGGACTTTAGTTCCCCTGCTCTGCTACGCACTTCTGTACCTATGTCCACTTCCCAGGCCAAGCAGTGGGAGGAGAGAAGAACACAATAACAACAAAAGAGGAATGGGAGTTTGCCCATGGGGGTCACAGCTATACTGATCAAAAAGTAAGATTTTGGCCCATGCAGGTTTGCTCTGCTACCACTGCCTCTGGGCTGGTTGGGGTCTGGGCCATGAGAGAATGGAGAGAGAGAAAAGAAAACTTCTTTGATCATTAGGAGTTTCTTTTCCCGGTCTTTGAGCCAGGACTAGAGTTTCTCCTGCAATTTTCTGTTTGTACTGATGCCTACTTTTGGATTTTAGGCTATGTTGTGCTTAGCGTGGGGGATACCACAGGGGGAAAACGGTAAACTCACCATCAGTGGCATGATACTTCAGATTCTCGTTTTCTTCCTCAATCTGCCTGCTACTACTGACTTTTCAGTGTCTTCAGATAGCTGCTTCATGAATCTGTCCAGGTTTTATAGCTACATTAAGTGGGAGAGACAAGGTGGATTGTGCTTAGTCTGTCTTGCCTTCCTGGAGCTGAGGGTCTGTTGTTTTTCCCCTGAGATCCAGCTGTTAAACATTAGTCAGCACACTGCTGGCTGATTGTACCTTACACAATCTCTCACATTACTTTCAGGCAGACCTACCATTTTCTCTGTGTGTGACTCTGAACAATTAGTTACTCTGCCACTCTAGGCCTCAGTATTCTCATTTGTAACTTGAGGTTAATAATAGTACATACCTCATTGGGTTGTCGTAAGGGTTAAATGAAATAATGTAATACCTAGAACAGTGCCTGGCATATAGTACATGCTCAATAAATGGAAGTGATACTATTAAAAAATTAAGAAAAAACTTATTGTGTTTCTGTCTCTTTCAGAAGTAGAGAGGTATGTATTTGGCCAGAAGTAAAACCTAGAGATGGAGAGGCCTTCTAGCATTGAGGTTTAGAGCTTCAGCTTTGGAGCCAGTGGACAAGTCTCCAGCCAAGCTACACTAGCTATGTGACACTGGGCAAGTCATTTCACCTTTCTGTGCCATCAGTAAAATGAGTACAATGATAGTGTATACTTCACAGAGTTATTGGGAGGATTAAAGGAGATAATACATAAAAATGCTCATTAAATATTGGCCTTATTAATATTGTATCAACTGAATTTAGTGTCTACTGTGAACTAGGCCCTGCAGGGCTATTTAATGGATAATTTATAGATAAAATGCCTGTAGATGATTTTATAAATATATATGTGTGTGTGTGTCTCTGTACACACATACATATATACACACAATATATCAATATTGTATTGTGTATATATACACACAAGTATACGTTATGTCATATAGTGTGTATATATGTATATATATACACACACAATCGTCTACAGACATATCTATAAAATATCCATTAAATAGCCCTGTAGGGCCTAGCTCACAGTAGACACTACACACACACACACACACACACACACATTCTGGGGGTGTTTTGGAACTTGCTGTCAGCCCTACCTTCTCTTCCTGACACACTGCCTAGTCACCTGGTCTCTGCAGCATTGCAGGGCCCAGAGCCACTGTCATAATCCACTTTAAAGCACTTGACAATGCTTACTGGTCTATAACGAAGAGAAATTAATGAGGACACGGTTAATCTTTGCAGATTTACTAAGGGCTCTGCCACTTCCTGCTTAGAGTTGTGGTCCTTAGTTCCCTTCACGTTAAGAGCTTGTGACTCCTTGGCCTGCCCTTTCCGTGAGCTAGGCTGACTGCTCACCCGGACTCTCCACGGGAGCAGCATGTGCATTGTTTCTGCTGCAAATGATTGCCGGAGCGAGAATTAAGAGAAGTGGTTTTGCTGATAACATTATTTTGTGGTTTGTCTAACACACCCTCTTTCCAGAGCATCACAGTGCCTCTAATTTTGTTCTTTGAGGGTGTGGTTGTATTTAAATTTTTCTTTTTATACAATCCTTTTGATTCTAAAATTTCTCCATGCTCTAAGGATGTTGAGATTCCATTTTACAGCTTGACAAAGAGAGATGTATTTGAGTATTTGATATTCAAAGCAGCAGCAGCAAAAGCTCTTAATGTGATAAGATACTGTTCTCTGTGTCCCCAGCATCTGCCACCTTTTGGGAGAGCATGGCATAGTAGACAGAATTCTGCACTGGCAGTCCAAAAACTGATGTCAAGTCCTGGATCTGACCTTCGCTTCCTTAGAGTCATAGGGAAAGTCACGTCACTGCTCTGGGTGTCACTTTCTGTCATCTGAATACATGCATGCTCGAGGCCGCAGCAGCAGAGCTCTGTTAAGGCCACGAGTGGAGCAGATGGAAACCAGCAAGAGTACATGATGCCCCTGGGGCCCCCGCTGGGGAAAGCAAATAATTTAAGGAGCTGGTCTCTAGCCAATCCCCTCTGCTTTTCCTCCCTCAAGCTGATAAAAGTTCTGGAAAGATGAGTTCTCTTTGAAACACGGCGACTTGAGCCAGATAATTTCTGATGCCTTTTAGCTTCCAAATTTGGGGATTATCATGGGAGAGGCTGGGTTAAAGGATGTGCCGGAATATTGCTGACACTGCTGCTCTTATGCTTGGGGGTCCCAAGCAGGAGGGGAAAAAATCTAGTCATTTGACCTTGCGGTTCTTGTTTCCTCATTTCTGAAATGGGGATAATAATATCTACTCTGCTTAGTGCTCAGGGCAGCTGTGAAGAGCAAAATGCTGTAAATGTGGTCCTGGTAGCACTCCTAAGCAGAAATAAGCCGCACTCAGGCTCCATGCGGGAAAATCTGTTCCTTCCCTGGCCTTCCCGCACTGGGCACCAGAACCCTAACTGCACCTGCCAGGTGGCATCCACGCAGTCCAGCCAGCAGTACTTGAAGACAACAGAAAGACTTAACTGAAAAACCTCAATGTAGGCAAGGATTATATAGAATTTAGTGTAATTTAAGCTGAAGCATAATTATCTATATCAAACTACAGGTCCTATACTGTTGAGTTCTAATGTTAGTTTCCAGTTTCCGCTTCACTAAGGAATTGGGGGCAACATGTAGCTCAGTGTGATTTAGAAATTGTTGCTGTTCTGGGTTTCTGTACTTTTCTCCTTGTCTAAGTCATACAGATCCTCTTCTTTGTGTGCCATGCTGTTTTTGTCTCATACTGAGCTGCTCTGGGAAGAGTGCTTTCTTTGTATTAGGACCTTCATTAATCGATGCAGGAAATTCACAGTCACTCAGCAAATATTTATTAAGTGTTGGCTCTGTGTCATGCAGTGCACTAAACTGGAGAGTGAGGATACAGAGTTTTAAAAATAGGTTACTATCCTTTAGGAACTCAGAGTTTAGCAGAGGAGCCAAACAAAGTAATGAGATAAGTGCTCGCTAGTTTCATGGAGGGTGCCATGGGAGCTCCCAGCAGAGTTGGGGGTGCAGGTGGGGCTGGTTCAAGGAATGCTGCCATCTGAACTGAGGGTGACAGGGGTAGTTGGAGCTTCCCTGGAGAAGGGGGTTAGGAGTAGGATTTTCCAGGCAGAGGAAGCAGTGCACCAAGGCACTGGGGCATAGGAAAGCACGACGTTTATAGAGAGCTGCAATAGCTTTGTCAACTCAGGAATAGGGATTAAGGGGTGGAGTGAGGGGGAATGAGGCTGGAGAGATAAGCAGAGGCTGGATCACGAAGGACCTTGGACATCATGCTGGAAGAGAGCAGGAAACGAGTGAAGGGTTTTAAGTAGAGAATCAACCTGATCAGGTCTGTGTTTTTGCGAATACAGTATTGAAAGAGAATACAAGATTCTCAAGCATGATGCAGGGAGACCAGTTAGGAAATGTGGCAGAAACCCACAGTTTCCAACCAGGATATGGCAATGCAGTTGAACACAAGGCAGTAGCAGTGGAGATAGAGATTCAAACTTGGCTCTGCTGAGGCAGTAGCAACTTGGGTCTAAGGGCGGTATTGGCTAAGTGCTCTAGAGGTCAAGGCATTTAAGGACTGGGAAAAGGCCCTGGATTTGTCTCAAAGGACGCCACTGGTACCAGGGTTAAGAATAAGGATAGCAGGAAGTGATGATGGCAGTGCTTTCATATGCAGAGTCCAAGAGAGCTTCAGCAGGTGCAGTACATTGAGGTCAAGTGCAGGTCAGTTAATATTTTTGTGTCGCTTTGCCTGTATTAAGGAGCACAAACTGGTATTTGTGTTTTGTTTGGCCTATACAACATTCTAAGCATTTTTTAAAAAATAAATTTATTTGTTTATTTATTTTTGGCTGCATTGGGTCTTCGTTGCTGCACGCGGGCTTTCTCTAGTTATGGTGAGCGGGGGCTACTCTTTGTTGCGGTGCGCAGGCTTCTCATTGCGGTGGCTTCTCTTGTTGAGGAGCACGGGCTCTAGGCGCGCGGGCTTCAGTAGTTGTGGCTCGCAGGCTCTAGAGCACAGGCTCAGTAGTTGTGGTGCGCTTAGTTGCACCGCGGCATGTGGGATCTTCCCGGACCTGGGCTTGAACCCGTGTCCCCTGCATTGGCAGGCAGATTCTTAACCACTGTGCCACCAGGGAAGTCCTGAGCCCTTTGTTTATGTGTACAGCTCTGTAGTAGGCACTGCAGGGATACCAGAGGTGAGATCCAGTTCCTGCCTCTTGCTCTTTGCCTGGTAGGGGGATTGGACACATAATCAAGGGGCTGAATATACACAAAGCAAACTATTCTGTGTTCCACAAGAGAGGATAGACAGAATGCCCGTGCTATTTTTGAGGGAGGAGCACCAGGAGGTTGGAAGAATCAGAAAAGGCTTCCTGAAGGAGGTGACACCAAAGATGGGATTGAAAAGGATAAGATTTCGGTATGTGGAGATGGACAGGCTGCAGAGGCAGCTCTACTTCTGCATGAAATGTTTCCCTTGGAATTGTGCCTGGTTGTCAAAGGCCTTTTGCAAGTCTAAATAAAGTAGACAGACTGGTTCCTCTTTTGCCAAGAGGTCTGTTTACCCTCTTTGAGAACTCTGTAGATGAATGATGCAAAAGCAAACTAAGCCCCCAAAGTATGACACTTAACTAGGTCATGATACCATGATATTTGAACTACTGAACCGATATTTCTTTGCTTATAGCTGAACACTCATCCTGGAAATACTTATTGAGCATCTATTATATGCCAGGCACTGGCCCTGTTGCAAGATACTGGGGCATGTTAAAGTGAATATGATACAGGCTATGCCCTCAAAAAGCCTCTAATCTATTGAGTCAGATATGAAAACTATGCAATGTGGTAAGTAGTCTAAAAAGGGTCTGATCAGAGTGCTATGAATGTGCAAAGGAGGGAGTAATTAACTAATTCTGTAGAGAAGGTGAGGGAAGGTGTCACAAAGGAGGTGATGTTTTTTGTGGGCCTTGAAGAATAAGTAGGATTTCTCAAAGCAGAGAAGGGGAAAGAGAATGAATTAACATTAATCAGAGCCAAGAGCTTTGTGCTTAACCCTCAGTGAAATTTGTGATTCAGGTATTACTGTTTCCATCTTGCAGATGAGGAAACTGAGGCCTAGACAGACTAAGTGACTCATCTGAGTCCACACAGCTAGTCAGTGTCTAGTCAGTGTCCGAGTTAGGCTTTGAATTCAGGCCTCTGTTGGCTCCACTATACCAAGCTTCCTTCATGAGGAAGAAGTAAGGGCCAGTGGGGATGTGGAAAGACATGCTAGGCAGAAGCAAAAGTTTTGCTGGAAATTGACAGAATTTGGGCCAACAGGGTCTCACTTCAGCTGTGATGGTGATTGCCTGACTTTGGAGCAATTTAGGGATGATTATCTCCTTTTAGACCTGCTTTTGAAATGGGAGTTGTTCAGTGTCTGCGTACATCCACTATAACATTCAGTTCAGCAAGCATTTATTGACTGAATTGGCTGCAGCACAAGGGATTTTGGGCTGTTTGACCATCTTCACGATCATTCGTACAGTGATAGATTGGAACGATTCTCAGAAGACTTGCTGTAGCTCTTCAGTTAGCCAAGTCACCAGATTGATGATGCTGTTTCCTGGTCCTTACAGACAGAGAGACATGGCCTGAAAGAACTTATTTTTCAAGAAGTAGCTCTCTTGAAAGTACGAAATGTTAGATATTTAATAGCCATTTTAAATCCTTTCTTCAACAAGAGATGGTTTAAATAAATAGGTATGTATACAGGTAGAGGATAGAAAAAGCATACATCTATAAACCTATCTATAATGTATCATATATGCATACATGAGTAGTTAACTAATTAGAAATTTGTGTATTAGCTTAATTGGTAAAAATGACCCCAAAGCACAGTCTACTATAGTAGCTCCCCACCCCTCTTAACAAAAACAAAAAACCTTCCCCCTTTTCTCCTTTGGGCAAAGAAAATGTTTGACTAAGGACCGATGAGGTTGTTAGTGAAAAGAAAAATGACAGAACCCTGCGCACTTTGCTGATGGGAACAAACAGCAGATATTAGGAGGCAGAAACCTCAGTGCTACCAACAGACCACACAGCTAAAGAATTTCCCTGTATCTCTCCATGGCGGGGATGTTGGCTAAAGAGTATGAAGTTTCAGTAATGCAAGATGAATGAGTTCTGGAGATTTAGTGTACAGCATGGTGACTGTAGTTAACAATACTGTTTGTGTAACTGACGTTTGCTAAGAAGGTAGATCTTAAGTGTTCTCACCACACACACACACACACACCAACCAATGAAAACAAAAAAGAAAATGGCTTAACTGTGAGGTGACAGGTATGTTAATTAGCTTGACTGTGGCCATGATTTCACAATGTATGAGTATATCAAAGCATCAAGTTGTACACCTTAAATCCATACAATTTTTGTCAATTATACCTCAGTAAAGCTGAAAAAAAGTGAAAAAAAACCCTCCCCATATGCCACTGATTAAAAGCTTTAAAATGGTGTGTGTGTGCACATGTATGAACCTCCAAATTGTCAAGCTTTCTCAGTCCCTTATCTGAAATAATTTTAAACTATATCCCATCCCATTATTCTGTTTCTAACTGGTTTCAAATCTATTCCTGCATAACTGTACAAAAACTGAACACTGCTTTCTTCTTCCCAACTGTCTTTTATTCAATGAAAATAGATTTATTCTTTTTCTGATTAGATAACTAACACATGTTTATTATTAAAAGTGCAAAAATAGAATACAGAAAAATACAAGGAATAAAGCAAAACATCACCTGAAATCTCACCACCCTGAGATAACCACCACTATATATTGGTTACCATTCCTTCATTCATCTCTTGTATGTACTTACACACAAATGCAATTTTACAATTTTGGTTGTTTGCTGGTCACCCTCCACCGTATAACCAGTGTTAACAACAGGGTGTGTATATACTTCATCTCTTTCTTCAGGTTCATATAACTATGTTAAAAATAAACAGACATATATACATGTAGGGGTTTAAAAACCATTATTCATTTTTATTTATTTATTTATTTATTTACTTATTTATGGCTGTGCTGGGTCTTCGTTTCTGTGCGAGGGCTTTCTCTAGTTGTGGCGAGCGGGGGCCACTCTTCATCGCGGTGCGCGGGCCTCTCACTGTCGCAGCCTCTCTTGTTGCGGAGCACAGGCTCCAGACGCGCAGGCTCAGTAATTGTGGCTCACGGGCCCAGTTGCTCCGTGGCATGTGGGATCTTCCCAGACCAGGGCTCGAACCCGTGTCCCCTGCATTGGCAGGCAGATTCTCAACCACTGCGCCACCAGGGAAGCCCCATTATTCATTTTTGAAGAAGCATTGTGTTATATACTTTCCTTTGCCTCTTGCTTTTCTTACTCAACAGTGGAATCTCCAAGTTTACTGGAACAGATCTAATTAATTCCTTTGAATGTCTGCACGGTATTCCATGGTATGGATATATAATTTATTCACTTATTTCTCTGTGGAAGGGCATTCTTTTTGCTACTAGTTTTTTTTTTTTTTCCATGATAGAAACAATGCTGCTGTAAACATCCTTGTGTATGGATTTGTGTAAGTCTCCTTATACTGGCATTTTTATTTCTTTGAGATACATTCACACCAGTGGAATTGTTGGGACAAAGGGTATGTGTTTTTCATTTTTATAGATATTCCCAGATTGCTTTCCCAAAAGGCTGTGAATAGTCATATTAATATAAGCAGCTTGATGACTGTGCACGCTTCCTTCCCATCCTGCCAGCAGTAGTTGTTACTGCTTAAATATTGGCCAATCTAATGGGTGAGAAAGACCTTAAGTATTTTTTTAAATTTGCATATTCTCAAACTGCTATTGTTAACGACCATTTGGATTTGCACTTCATATGCTTCATTTTCCTACTGTGTTTTTTGTCTTATCAGTTTGAAGGAGGTATTTGAGTATTACACATTTTAACCTCTTTTCTGGCATATGTATTTGTAAGTTGTATTGGGTTGTCCAAAAATTTCATTCGTTTTTCTCTGTAAGATGGCTCTGGTAGCCCTTAGTTGTCTTTAACTTCATTCGAAACAATTTTGTTAAATTGTATTGTGACAGCTGTCATATCAGCGTGCATTTAAAAAAAGACTTAAAATTGGTGAATTTTTGTGTAGCCATTTTAATATTGAAGATGGAAGATAAAAAGCAACATTTTCGGCATATTATGCTTTATTATTTCAAGAAAGGTAAAAATGCAACTGAAATGCAAAAAAAGATTTGTGCAGTGTATGGAGAAGGTGCTGTGACTGATTGAACATGTCAAAAGTGGTTTGCGAAGTTTCGTGCTGGAGATTCCTCATTGGATGATGCTCCACGGTCGGGTGGACCAGTTGCAGTTGATAGCGATCAAATCGAGACATTCATTGAGAACAATCAACTGTATACCACGCGGGAGATAGCCGACATACTCAGAATATGCAAATCAAGCGTTGAAAATCATTTCCACCAGCTTGGTTATGTTCATCGCTTTGATGTTTGGGTTCCACATAAGTTAAGTGATAAAAAACTTCTTGACCGTATTTCTGCATGTGATTCTCTACTGAAACGTAATGAAAACGTTCTGCTTTTAAAACAAATTGTGACAGGCGATGAAAAGTGGATACTGTACAATAATGTGGAACGGAAGAGATCGTGGGGCAAGTGAAACGAACCACCACCAACCACACCAAAGGCCGATCTTCATCCAAACAAGGTGATGTTGTGCATATGGTGGGACTGGAAGGGAGTCCTCTATTATGAGCTCCTTCTGGAAAACCAAACGATTAATTCCAACAAGTACTGCTCCTAATTAGACCAACTGAAAGCAGCACTTGACGAAAAGCATCCAGAATTAGTCAACAGAAAACGCATAATCTTCCATCAGGATAACGCAAGACCGCATGTTTCTTTGATGACCAGGCAAAAACTGTTACGGCTTGGCTGGAAAGTTCTGATTCATCCGCCATATTCACCAGACATTGCACCTTCGGATTTCCATTTATTTAGGTCTTTACAAAATTGTCTTAATGGAAAAACTTTCAATTCCCTAGAAGACTGTAAAAGGCACCTGGAACAGTTCTTTGCTCAAAAAGATAAAAAGTTTTGGGAAGATGGAATTACGAAGTTGCCTGAAAAATGGCAGAAGGTAGTAGAACAAAAGGATGAATACTTTTTTCAATAAAGTTCTCGGTGAAAATGAAAAATGTGTCTTTTATTTTTATTTAAAAACTGAAGGCACTTTTTGGCCAGCCCAATATTTCTCAATGAATCATTTGTCTTTTGAACTTGTTTATGGAATTTTTCCATAGAAATGTTTAAAAAGAAAATTATTTAGTCAATATGTTTAAGTTTTCCTTTATAGTTTCTGGGTGTTCTATCTCACATAAAAGATTTCCAAAACCACAATGTTACACATGTATTTGTCTAAGCATTCTTGTAATTTTTCTTGTTTTATTATTGAAACTTATGTTTTTAAGTTCAAATAAATCTACTCTTAACAGTGGGGTATTGTAGAGAGTTAAAATTAATTTTATTCTAGATGGGTAGCCAATTGTGTCAGACTTTTTGTTAAATAAATTGCCCCTTTCTTACTGAATTGAATTACCACGTTTGTCATATATCAAAGTCCCAAAGTCTCTGTAATAGTTTCACTGATCTATTTGTCTATTCCTATGAATAGTATCATACTATTTTCTTTACAATGGCTTCATGATATATTTAAAATTTGGTATATGCAGATTCACATACTATTTTTTATAACTTTATTAGCTATTCTTAGACTTTCGTTTTTCCCCTCTAAGCATTAAGCTCATGTACTCTGTTATAAAACAAAGTAATACAAAAATTGTGGGATTCTAATTGTAATTGCATTGAATTAATATATTCATTTTGGGAGAATTACAATTTTTATTATAGTTAGGCTTTCCATCCAAAAACATGGTATATGTTTTTATTTATTCAAGAAAACTAAGTTTAACAGGGCTTACATTCTAGCCAATGTTATAAGCCAAGAGTCAGAATAAGAGATCTAGTTATTGAACAAAGTGAAGGCAAAAGTGGTCATTATTTGCCGACACTTTGATTTCTCTCTGTAAGCTATGAGAATGAACTGAGAGTCAATTAGCACTAATTATAGATATTAGAAATGTGGTAAGTACAAAATAAATATAGGTAGTCCTCACTTTCGCTATCCAAATAGTTGCTAGATTGACATGAAAAAATTATAACCAAATTTTACTATGTGATTCTTAAACCTGCTGTAATGGACCCATATGCGGCAACATTAAAAACTTTACTGCTAAGTTTACTTTATTCTTCTAAATGTCGTTTGTAACAATAACAAATCTTTAACATATTATTATTTTCATTAAAGTATGTGGTTGTTGCCCAATAGAAGGAAAATAATTGCATGTGGTATTGTATAGTATCATTGTATATTACCTGCAAACATATCCATTAATGAGGTCCTAAGGGTTAAGTTATTAAGTAATTACTGTGTTAAATGCTTTATATTATGTTGAAATCTTTGGTGGATGGTTACATAGATATCTAAGAGTGCTGTAAGATATCTAAGAGTGATATTTGTGGAAACTGATTGGAATTATTGGCAGGGCTGGGGACACATTTTTTTTCTTTTAAAAAATCTGTAGGCTCCTGCTTTTGTAAAGTTTCTTAATCAGCATGTTTTTAGGTATTGAATAGATTCTGATAATGAATGATACCTATACCCTCCCAAAAGTAGATGTCCTCTACTATACCGGCAAAACCAATTTGGGGATAAAATGGGAAGAGATGCACTCACAAAGGTCAGTGACTTGGGGGGGGCCAGAGTAGTGTTTTACTCTACTTATGATTAGGCCACCTCTGACATGGCTCCCAGTGATCCCAGCTTCCAGGTATTATTGCCCTTATGTAACCTCCTACCATTGCATGTGGCTCAACCTAGTGACTTGCTTCTAATGAACAGAATCTCACAAAAATGATGGATGTAACTTTTGTGATTAGGTTACAAAAACCGTGACTTCCTTCCTGCCTCTGAGCCCTCATTCTGGGGGAAGCCATCTGCCCACTTTTTAGTCACCCCATGGAGAGGTCTATGTGGCGAGGGACTGTTGTCTCTGGCCATCGGCCAAGGAGGATCTGAAGCCTTGCTGGTACCCACATGAGAGAGCTTGGAAGCCGATCCTTCCCTAGTCAAGCCCTGAGGTGACTGCAGCCCTGGCTGACAGCCTCATTGCAGCCTTAGGAGAGACCCGACACAGAGGCATCCAGCTAAGCCACAACCAGATTTCTGATCCACACAAGCTGTGAGATAATAAATGTTTGTTGTTTTAAGCCATTAAGTTTTGAGGTAATTTGTTATGCAGCACTAGATGAATAATACAAAACCAGAATGTAAGGGATGTGAAGAGAGGCACTGAGAATATCTGGTTCACCATTCTCTCTCTCTCTAGCACATAGCACAGAGCGCAGTGCAAAGCAGGCTTTCAATAAATGTTTTTTGAATGAATGAATCAATGAATGAAAAGGCCAAGAGAATTGTCCTTTCCTCAACTCTCTCACATTTTGTCATCTGGGTCCCAAAGCAGCTTGTCTTAAGCGTAGAATCTTATAAAATCTTTTCTGAAAAAGTTGCAATACACTTCTGACCCACTCCTCTAATTACAAGACCTAAAATTAGTCCAGAGGACCAGGCAAGTAACCAAAACTGTGTCATCTCTCCCTCTTCCTCCAGAGACACATTTTCTCCCAAAGTATCCTGGTCTACAGAGATGCAGCTCTGCTTCCAATAGAGGGTACCTTTAACATCGTCACCCCTAAATGAGGAAATCAGATTCTCATCTCCATTTCAGAAGACAGTCTTAGTTTAATGTCTACATAAAGGGTCCATTTGGGTGTTTTTCCCCCCCAGAACAAAGGGAGAGTCTGCTTTAATTGGTGGAGCATTGGCATCTCCGCCAATTAATTACTAGAAAGAAACTGCTTGGAGCTCAGAAATGACATTTTGTTGTTGCTGTTTTTCTTTTTCCCCAGATTTATCTACTAAGGTTTAAGAATATATCTTAAGGCTTTGGATGTTCACATGGACCTCTTTGGAACACTGTAGCCCATAGACAGCCCACCCCCGCCCCACCCGCCATGATACCTACCGACCAATTGCCCTGGCTCAGTTTCTCCCCTGGATTTGTATGTACCATTAGATCATAAAGACTTTTTTGCCCTTAAAGCCCTATGAGAGGGAAGGTGCATTCACAATGCCAAATATAAAAAAAGGGGTGTTAAAAATGGAGGCTAATTCATGTTACCAGATCTGGCCACAGATCACCTGGAAAAGACTTAAAATTTCAAGTGATCATATTTTCTCCTAACTATGAAAATGAAGCTCGAATAAAAGAACCCAGTGAATTGTTTATTCAATACTTTTCATTATTTCATTAGTCTTCTCCATGAATAGCAAAAATGACCTTGAACAATACCAACTCATTTTATTTGTTAGCTTAAACTTGTTCATATCTAAAAAATTATACTTCTCTGTTCTAATTTCATACAGATGGAAACTGTTTTTCAAGATAAATGTTGTGGATATAAGCATTTCAGGTTAGTTTACCTCAAAATTCAAAATTTTATTCAACAAACTTTTATAGAGTCTACTATGTATGCCTATTTCCTGTCTCAAGGAGTTTATAATCTACTAAGAATTACAAGAAATGTGATGATAATAGCATCTTTTATTGAGTGCTCAGTAGTGCCAAACACCCTTTCCCCGGATGACTTCCTTTGGTCCTCACAGGAACCTATTAAGTCGTTGTATTATCATCTTAATTGTACATATAAGTCAAGTGAGCCCTAGAGAGGTCAAATAAAGTGGTCAGTCACAGAGCTTACAACAATGGCGTGGGGGATAAAGCCCGGGTCTATCTGATGCTGGAGTTCTTGACTGACAAAAGACTATAATGCAAAGTTTTTTAAAGTGACTCTGGTATGAAAACCTGCTGGGTAGCCTCCAAGGAACCAAAGGCTGTGGGTGCCTTGGGATGGGGGGATAGAGAGTAGGGTTGCAGAGTTGACACTCAGCAGAACTGATGGAAGGGCATCACCAGGTGTGGAGCCTGAGGCTGAATTTTACTCATGGGTGGAAACTTCACCTGGCCCAGATATAGTGAGGACTGACAGATTGATAGCTCTCTTTTGATTCTGCAGGAGATGGTGAATGATTGTTTTAAGTCAATAGTAATTTAACTGAGTAATCCCACTAACAAACAAGATAAGACAGAATGTGGTAAGTGGCATAGAGGAGCTTTATATAAAGTGCCATTGGGGTTCACATAATACAAAATAAGAATAAAAAATTACATTTCCAGAATGCTTTCTCTGTGCCAAGCATTGTGCTAAGTGCCTTACATGCATCATCTCGCTCAGTCCTCACAACACTTACCTTATGAAGTGGTATCTTTTCTCATGCCCATGGATAACTCTGAGAAGTTCAGTGTTTTGTCAAGGCCACACAGCTAGTAAGCAGTGGAGCTAGATTCAAGCCCAGATTTGTCTGGTTGACCTCAGAGAATATCTAGGGGATGACTCAGGACAGTCATTATGAAGCAGGAGGCATTTGAGATGGACCCTAAAGGATAGGTAGGTGGTCACAGGCAGAGATTGTCCTAAGCAAGAGGGCAGAGCCTGAGCAGAGGCGTACATGTGGGAGGGCATGGAGCTGAGTGCAGGAACAGAAAGTAGTATAGTTTGCCTGGCGCTTCGGTTGATTGAAGAGTTATAGGGGAAGAGAAGATTGAAGAGAGCAGTTCAGACCATACTTTGGATGTCTCTGAATTGCAAGCTGAAGAATTTGTACTAGGTAGTTGTATTAGTTTGCTAGGGCTGCCACCAAGTACCACAAACTGGATGGCTTGAAGAACAGAAATTTATTGTCTCAAAGTTCAGGATGCCGGGAGTCCAAGATCAAGGTGTTCATGGCAGGGTTGTTTCCTTCTAACAGCTGTGAGAAGGATCTGTACCAGGCTTCTCTCTCTGGCTTGTAGATGATCTTCTTTTCTCTGCGTCTTCACATTGTCTTTCTTTTGTCTGTGTCTTTCTCCAAATCTCCTCTTCTTATAAGGATACAAGTCAGATTGAATTAGAGCCCACCCTAATGACCTCTATAAAGACCCTATCTCCAAAAGGGAACCCTCCTAAACTGTTGGTGAGAATGTAAATTGGTGCAGCCACTATGGAAAACAGTTTGGAAGTTCCTCAAAAAACTATAAGTAGAGTTACCATATGATCCAGCAATCCCACGCCTGGGCATATATCCAGACATAACTATAATTCAAAAAGATACATGCACCCCAATGTTCATTGCAGCACTATTTACAAGAGCCAAGACATGGAAGCAACCTAAATGTCCATCGACAGATGAATGGTTAAAGATGTGGTACATATATACAATAGACTACTATGCAGCCATAAAAAGAGTGAAATAATGCCATTTGCAGCAACGTGGATAGACCTAGAGATTATCATATTAAGTGAAGTAAGTCAGAAAGAGAAAGACAAGTACCATATGATATCACTTATATTTGGAATCTAAAATATGACACAAATGAACTTATATACAAAACAAACAGATTCACAGACATAGAGAACAGACTTGTGGTTTCCAAGGGGGAGGGATGGAGTGGGAGTTTGGGATTAGCAGATGCAAACTGTTATATAGAGAATGGATAAGCAACAAGGTCCTACTGTATAGCACAGGGAACTATATTCAATATCCTGTAATAAACCATAATGGAAAAGAATTTGGAAAAGAATGTATATACGTATATATATGTATAACTGAATCACTGTGCTGTACAGTAGAAATTAACACAACATTGTAAATCAAGTATACTTCAATAAAATAAATTTTATAAAAAAGACCATATCTCCAAATAACGTCACATCCTGAGGTACTAGGGGTTAAGACTTCAACATATGAATTGTATCGGGTGGGGCACACAATTCAACCTATAACACTAGTCAGGCAGATGGTCCAGTGGTTTTAAGGAGTCTATTTTGAGAAAACTGTTGTTTAACGTCAGACTTTCAAATTGGGTACATAAAATCAAGTGATGCAAATCATATGAAATAAAGAGGGTATCAGGGTGGTGAGAAGATAAAGAAAATCTTTCTATTTAAACCAAGAACCGAACTCAGACATTTTTACGTCAAGAAAAAGCGCATTATTCATGTCCAGGGAGATGCCTCTTTGTTTAGGAAAATGTCTCGGTGGCATATTTGAGTTTGAATGGTGAACCCCATATCCCTCACCACAGCCCTGGGCGTTGTTGGAAATGGGAAAATAAAACAAAGGAAGGATTAAATTTCTCATTATACTAAAGGTTGACTTTGAAAAATGGGAATTGGGTGGTGATTATGTAAGGAGAAAGGAAAGTGAGAATAATGGGGGGGGGAGGGAAGAGGAAGGAGAAGTAAAACAGGACGGTAGGAAACATGAGGAATAAAGTTGGACAATTCGATATGATGGGAGTGGACAGGGATGTATAATATTCAATTTTAAGTTGTTTATTATATTTGAGTAATGTGCTGCCCTACTTTCAAAAGGCTTCTACATGTAAGATCCTTTTGATAGTGATGTTTAGGGGAGATTAATGGAAAAAAGAGCTGAATGCTTCGGTTAGGTGTACATGGTAAAGAGAAAAGAATGACTACAGAAGACAAGATGTTCCTGAGATCAAGAGCTTAGTGGAAACAAGAAATTGAAGTCTCAGAGTTCTGGAATTAGGCCAAGTGGGGACCACTACTTGTTAGCAGTGTAGCCTTGAGGAAGTCAACTAACCTCTTAAGCCTCAATTTCCTCATCTTGAAAGTGGGGACAAATATTGAACCTTTGTGCTCTTCTCTTAGTACATATTATTTTCAATAAATATTTATTTTAAAAATGAAAAAAATGGAACCCATCTCATAAGGTTGCTGTGTGTGCAGATTAAATGAGACAATGTTTGTGAAATGTTTGGAACAATGCCAGACACATAATTAAGTGCGAGATAAATATTAGCTGTGGGAAGGACCAAGGGACTTCCAGCAGTACTTGGAATGGGGGCTCAAAACACTTTTTTTCTAACAATTGAAAGGAAGGACTAGGCCAGAAGGAGGGAGGTCTTGGGAACACCCGGGCTGTAAACATCTGGGTTGCTCTGGGGAGTAAGGGTAAGTCTGTAGGAAGAATGAAATGGACAAAGTTCCTGGAAGAAAATCAAGGGAAAATAATCTCTTTTAATTAATTCAATCAATGATGGGTGTTCCCATCTCACTGTTGCTCCTTCTTTCTGTGTGTCTCACAGTTTGGCTCTGTTTTTAGCAATTGTGCTGCTGAGTGAGTGCCTTCTCCATGCCCATTTATGTTTTGTTCTGACAAATTGCAAGAATGCAGAAAAGCATACAGAAAAACCTCATAAACACCTATGTGCCCGCCACCCAGTTCTATCAAATCTTAACATTCTGCCTTGCTTTCTTCATTTCTTTTTATTTGTTATTTTTAAGAAATTATACATTATAGGTACAACTGAAGCCCCCTGGATACTTCTTCCTCCCTTCCAGTCTATGAATGCCTCTCCCTGGAATACAGTTCTCTGGCATACAATGTGGATTAGGCTCCCTGGAGTTGTGCAACAGCAGCCCAGGACCCTGAATTCAGTGTTTATCATTCTTATGTATGCTGTCGTACTTTTAACACCTATGACTGTATCCATAAACAATATTCTTTTGCAGGTTTCAAACATTACCAATGGTACCACCCTATATTTAACCTTCTGCAACTTGCTATTTTTTTATAAATCACCACACTGTTATTAAATTCATCCATGCAGATACATTGAGCTTTATTCATTCATGTCACTAGTGTTAAATGAAATTCCATTGTACAATATAATATGCCACAGTTGATCTTTTCTCCTGTTGATGGACATTTAGTTTTATTTTTGTTTTTTTTTTTACTATTTTTGGTGAGTTTCTTGTAGACAGCCAATAGCTGGGTTAAGTTTTTTTTAAACCACTCTGCCAATCCCAGTCTTTTATTATTTTTTCATTTTTTATTAAGATATAGTTCATTTACGTTATTGTATGTTTCAGGTGTACAGCATAATGATTCAAAAATTTTATAGATTATACTCCATTTATAGTTATTATAACATATTGGCTGTATTTCCTGTGCTGTACAGTATATCCTTGTAACTTATTTATTTTATACATAGTAGTTTGCACCTCTTAATCCCCTACCCTTATCTTGACCCTCCCCACTTCCCTCTCCCCAGTGATAACTACTAATTTGTTTTTTGTATCTGTGAGTCTGTTTCTTTTTTGTTATATTCATAGTTTGTTTTACTTTTTAGATTCCACATATAAGTGATTATATGCAGTATTTGTCTTCCTCTGTCTGACTTATTTCACTAAGCATATTACTCTCCAAGTCCATCCATGTTGTCGCAAATGGCGTTATTTCATTCTTTTTATGGCTGAGTAATATTCCATTGTATATATATGTACCACATCTTCTTTATCCATTCATCTGTTGATGGACACTTAGGTTGTTTCCATATCTTGGCAATTGTAAATCATGCTGCTGTGAACATTGGGGTGTATGTATCTTTTCAAATTAGTGGGTTTTTTTCAGATATATACCCAGCAATGGAATTGCACGTTCATATGGCAGTTCTATTTTTATTTTTTTGAGGAACCTCCATACTGTTTTCCACAGTGGCTGCACCAATTTACATTCCCATCAACAGTGTACATGGGTTCCTTTTTCTCCACATCCTAGCCAACATTTGTTATTTGTGATCTTTTTGATGATAATCATTCTGACTGATGTGAAGTGATATCTCATTGTGGTTTTGATTTGCATTTCTCTGATGATTAATGATGTTGAGCATATTTTCATGTGCCTGTTGGCCATCTGTATGTCTTTTTTGGAAAAATGTCTATTCAGGTCTTCTGTCCATTTTTTAATTGGGTTGTTTTTTTTTGATATTGAGTTATATGAGCTGTTTATATATGTTGGACATTAATCTCTTATTGGTCATGTCATTTGCAAATATTTTCTCCCATTCGTTAGCTTGTCTTTTCATTTTGTCAGTGGTTTCCTTTGCTATGCAAAGGCTTTTAAGTTTAATTAGGTCCCATTTATTTATTTTTGCTTTTGTTTCCTTTGCCTTAGGAGACAGATCCAAAACAATACTGCTGTGATTTATGTCAAAGAGTGTTCTGCTTATGTTTTCTTCTAGGATTTTTATGGTTTCTGGTCTTACATTTAGGTCTTTAATCCAATTTATTTTTGTATATGATGTTAGAGAATGTTCTAATTTCATTCTTTTACATGTAGCTGTCCAGTTTTCCCAGCACCACTTATTGAAGAGACTGTCTTTTCTCCATTGTATAGTCTTGCCTCCTTTGTTGTAGATTAATTGACCATAAGTGTGTGGGTTTATTTCTGGGCTCTCTATTCTCTTGCATTGATCTGTGTGTCTGTTTTTGTGACAGTACCATACTGTTTTGATCGCTGTAGCTTTGTAGTATAGTCTGAAGTCAGTATGATACCTCCAGCTCTGTTCTTCTTTCTCAAGATTGTTTTGGCTATTCGGGGTCTTCTCTGTTTCTACACAAATTTTAGAATCATTTGTTCTAGTTCTTTGAAAAATGCCATTGGTATTTTGATAAAGATTGCATTGACATCTTTATGACATTGAGTCATCTCATTCATGGACATGGTATAGTATTCTCTTTTTAAAGTTCTTCTTTTGTTTTTCAGTAAAGTTTTATTATTCCCCCCCCCCCAGGTCTTGTACATATTTTGTTTGATTTATTCCTAGATACTGTGTTAGGGCTCTCCAAAGAAGCAGAAATAATTGGATATATCTATATCTGTATCTATGTCGATATAGATATACATATGCATAAATATATGTAGATAAAAAAGAGATTTGTTGTAGGAATTGGCTCTCATGGTTATGGAGGCTGAGAAGTCCCCCAGTCTGCTGTCTTCAAACTGAAAAGCCAGGACAGCCAGTGGTATAATTCAGTCTGAGTACAAAGGCCTGAGAACCAGGGGAACTGATGGTTTAACTCCCAATCTGAGGCCAAAGGCCTGAGAATGTGGTGGCTGCTGGTGTAAGTCCCAGAGTCTGAAGTCCCAAGATCTAGGAGCTCTGAAGTCCAAGGGCGGAAAAAAAAATGGACATCCCAGCTCAAGAGGAAAGGGAATTTGTCTTTCTTTTGCTTTTTTGTTCTGTTTGGGCCCTCAACAGATTGGAAAATGCCCACTCACATTGGGTGAGGGCAGATCTCTTTACTCAGTCTACTGATTCAAATGCTAATCTCTTCTGGCAGCACCCTCATACACTCACCCAGAAATAATGTTTTACCAGCTATCTGGTCATCTCTTGGCCCAGTCAAGGTGACATATAAAATTAACCATATGTTATAATTTTGTTGCTATTTTAAAAGTTTAAGCTTCGTTTTAATTCATATATTCTATCTGCTTTTTGTGTATAGGAATGCAACAGATATTTTTATATTAATCTTTTATCCAACAACTTGCTGATATGTCTTCTTAGCTCCTTATATGCAGACAATCCAATCATATCATTTGAATATAATGAGAATATTTTTTCCCTACCCTTATATATTTTAATTTCAGATACTATATTTTTCAATCTTATAATTGTCATTTAAAGATGTGTGTGTGTGTGTGTGTGTGTGTGTGTTTCGACTCTGGTGAAATTCTCCTTCTTTTCATCTGTTTTCTCCACCTTTTCCTCTATCTTATTAAATGTATTCATGACAGATATTCTTGGGACACTCTCCTGGGTGGGTCCCAAACTAATCTTTATATAGTGAGTTTTATATTACCTTTCATAGGCTTAACAGATATCATAAAATGTCCTGAGGACAAAATCAGCTTGAGGAGGTCAAAGTTTCTGCCAAGTCTCTTCCTAAAGTTTATTAGTCTTTCCAGAGTATAAGCTTTTAGTTTTGTTGTATATTTTTACTATATTTAAATAAAAACTATTTTATTAACTTCTGCAATCTTTATTAATTTCTAATCTTTCTAACTTTTTGAGTTGTACATGTTCACTAATTATTTTAAATCTTTCTTTCGGAGATTAGTATCTGAGGAATAAATTTACTTATAACTACTGCTTTAGCTGGTTTGTGATTCATAGTGCTTTCACTTTCAGTTTTGTGCATTGACTAATCTCCATTATGATTTCTTCCTTTTGGCCAATAAGTCATTTACAAGTGTTCTTCATTTCCATTGTACTTTTAAAGTTATTTTTATTATTCTTTTCTAATGAGGTCAGTAGGATATTGATTCTTTGGTGTGTTCTGTTACTTGCTTTATTACCTATTGCAGCATCAATTTTTAAATAATTCCATTTGTACTTGAAATAAGTGTGTATTTTTAATTATGTGCAAAATTTGTAAATATCTATTAGAAAAGCTATATTTTTTGTTCAACTTCTGTATAATTACTAAATTATAAAACTCTAGTTTTGAAGCCTTCTTTATATTTTGATATAAACATCATGTCACTTCTGTTGATCACAAAGTATGTAATTTATTTAAGTTACTAAATGTTTTTCTTTTAATGAATGCAAGAGATAATTAAGTACACATGCCAAGTAGTCTTTTACCTATCTACACTTTTGTATTATTTCTTATAATAACACACTAAGATAGGGAGAGCATAACGTATTTATATTTCCATCCTAACATTTTCTCCTGGACTGTCTGGTATTTCCATAGCAAATCTTGAATCTTCCTAGCTTTGCTAAAGTCTTTTGCGCCCTTCTCACATTACAAGAATATTAAACAGAGCTAGAACTTGAAGTGAAAATTTAGTAAGATAGAAACCTCCAGAACATCTCCTGGGTCTTATTAAAATAAGATAGCAGGTGCTATTGCTATAGCGCTCAAAGGCCATACTGCTTTAAATTGCAGCTCTGTTACATGAGGCTCAAGCCTCTGTAGACCTCTGATTTAACCATTACTGCATTGTATGGAACATATATTATCAAATCAGAGTGTCCTAGAAATGTGAATATGGATGAGTCTTGGCTGAATACCCTTATTTGGCTTATTTGAAAGGCCTTAAAGAATGAGTTGGTGTTCTTGGACCCAATTTAATTTGTAATGAGTCTAAGAAACTAAAGAATCATTACCATGAGGCTCCAGAATGAAATCAATCTTTTTCTGTTATTATTGCATTTTGCCTCTATCTTTGATGTGATGCTTTTAAAGTGGAACAGAGACTATTAACCGGATGCAAGCAAATGGAGACTATCACATTTCAAAATCTAAAAATTTCCCAGCTGCCACTGATTGACATTTAAGTCCTAAATAATTCCATGTAGTATTGCTCTGAAATTTAGAACGTTTGCAGAGAGGGGTTGTTTCCCCCAGAGAGCTGCTCAGTTTGTATAATAACAGTGCTGGCTTCTAGTTTTTAGGGAGTTGGTGAGTACTGTGACCTTCTCTGTGGTGGTCAAAATTTTGGACATTAGTTTCCTGAAGCAATAATCTTCTTGGCCTTCCTTTTACATCACAGAAAGAGAATCATTATTTTCTGTTATTTGGATATGGACAAAGAAATGATATTTTAAGTCATTTGAGGAGATGCTTAGGGATAAGACTATGTAAGCCTTCTTTAGGAAAAGACCTCAGGAAGATAATTTCAGGTTCCAGCTTTGCATCAACTGGAATCTAAAATGTTATAATTGACCATTCAGGCAACCTTCAAATTTATAAAAGGGATTTATTCCCACATTTTATAAGTGGCATGTTTGGAATTTGGCATTTGGTTTCTCACACAAACAATGCTATATTTGATTAGGCATCAGGTGGGCCTACAAAACCCCAATTTAACCCAGAGTGTGACTGAAATACGGTTACATTTATGATTTTTTCTTTTAAGCTTTACAAAGTATATTTAAACATACAAAATACCTTCAAAAGATACCAAACACTCAGGATTCTAACCAGCCTGGCCCATATTTAGGAACTCAGCTGGGGCTTTGTACACTGCTTAATCCCTCAAATGCACCACTAGAAATTGGCCAGCAATGGGAGGGAATGGAGTTCCCTGAACCTTAAGGTGCAGTGAAACTCTGAATTCTTCAGTTTCTACTTTTCCCCGTCTCAGGAGTCAAAATGTGCCTCCCATGAAAATTAATGGAAAGAACGAGGTGGACACTGGAGGCACGTCAATGAGCTCCAGATATCAGCTAGCCACCTAAACAGCCAGATGGAGCCCTAGCTGGGAGCAGCTGGGAGCAGGGGAGCTGGCTTTTCAATCAGTCATGCCGGAGTGTGGACTGAGGAAAGCTCCCACAGAGCTCCTGCAGCTGCATACGAGCCCCAGCAAGACGAGAGGGAAGTGAGGAAGGCAAAGTTAAGTTCATTAAGATACCAACTGATTGGCACACCACCAGCAAAATCCAGACTGGGAAACGCTATTAGTCAAATAGCCTGGGTGTTTCAACAGATAAATGATAAGGAAAAGAGAGGAATGGGGGGCGGACCTATAGGTTAAAAGAGACTTAAAAGTATATCTAATTTTTAAAACAGGCAAGACTAAAATATAGGGATGCACATTTAGATGATAAAACTATTTTTTTTAAAGACAAGGAAGTGATTACTATAAAAGTCAATAGTTAACATATTATGGGTAAAGGGAGAGGCTTGTAATCTGGGCAGCACACATGGAGGGGCTTCTGGGGTAACTGATAAAGATCTACATATTTCTTGATCTGATAATGTTTATAAGTGTTGCTTTATATGAATCCGTTAAGCCACACATCTGTGTAGCTTCCTTATTTGTTTTACTTTCTAATAAAAATCATAAAAATAAATAAAAGAAGGGCATACCCATGGAGTCAAAGCACTAAGCAACTGCTGGGAGACTGGCATGGCTGCTGAAGCTTTTAAAGGCAGAAAGAGGAAAAAGCCTTCCCATCAGAGCATGGGTAGAAGGGACTGGAGAAGCAAGAGATGGAAGGGAAGCTATAGCAGTGACAAAAGAGAAAGGGAAGTACTCAAGGTTTGGAGAGAATGGCAACACGTGCTAAGTAGCTTGCAGCAGAATTCTGGGATGAGGCTACTATTCCTCACCTAAGGAACATAGATTAAGGATGCTTGTGGCAGTGCTGCCCCAAATATAATCTGGGGCCAAAACCAAGTGTTTCACATATTGTTTTTGTTCCATTTCAAAACCAGAATAGAGGACCTTCAAGATGGTGGAGGAGTAAGACGTGGAGATCACCTTCCTCCCCACAAATACATCAGAAGTACATCTACATGTGGAGCAGCTCCTACAGAACACCTACTGAACGCTGGCAGAAAACCTCAGACTTCCCAAAATGCAAGAAACTCCCCACCTGGGTAGGGCAAAAGAAAAAAGAGAAAACAGAGACAAAAGAATAGGGATGGGACCTGCACCTCTGGGAGGGAGCTATGAAGGAGGATAAGTTTCCACACACTAGGATGCCCCTTCACTGGCAGAAACAGGGGGTGGCGGGAGGGAAGCTTCGGAGCTACATAGGAGAGCGCAGCAACAGGGGTGCAGAGGGCAAAGCAGAGAGATTCCTGCATGGAGGATTGGTGCCGACCACCACACACCAGCCTGAGAGGCTTGTCTGCTCACCCGCCGGGGCGGGCGGGGGCTGGGAGCTGAGGCTCGGGCTTCGGAGGTCAGATCCCAGGGAGAGGACTGGGGTTGGCTGCGTGAACACAGCCTGAAGGGGGCTAGTGCGCCACAGCTAGCCGGGAGGGAGTCCGGGAAAAAGTCTGGACCTGCCTAAGAGGCAAGAGACCATTGTGTCAGTGTGCGCGAGGAGAGGGGATTCAGAGCACCGCCAAAATGAGCTCCAGAGACGGGCGCGAGCCACGGCTATCAGCGCGGACCCCAGAGACGGGCGTGAAATGCTAAGGCTGCTGCTGCAGCCACCAAGAAGCCTGTGTGCAAGCACAGGTCACTATCCACACCTCCCCTCCTGGGAGCCTGTGCAGCCCGCCACTGCCAGGGTCCCGTGATCCAGGGACAACCTCCCCAGGAGAACACACGGGGCGCCTCAGGCTGGTGCAACGTCACGCCGGCCTCTGCCACCGCAGGCTCACCCCGCATCCGTACTCCTCCCTCTCCCCGGCCTGACTGAGCCAGAGGCCCCGAAGCAGCTGCTCCTTTAACCCCGTCCTGTCTGAGCGAAGAACAGACGTCCGCAGGCGACCTACATTCAGAGGCGGGTCCAAATCCAAAGCTGAACCCCAGGAGCTGTGAGAACAAAGAAGAGAAAGGGAAATCTCTCCCAGCAGCCTCAGGAGCAGTGGATTAAGTCTCCACAATCAACTTGATGTACCCTACATCTGTGGAATACCTGAATAGACAACAAACCATCCCAAATTGAGGAGGTGGACTTTGGGAACAATGATATATATATATTTTTCCTTTTTCTCTTTTTGTGAGTGTGTATGTGTATGCTTCTTTGTGTGATTTTGTCTGTATAGCTTTGCTTTGATCATTTGTCCTAGGGTTCTGTCTGTCCGTTTTTTGTTTTGTTTTGTTTTGTTTTAGTATAGTTTTTAGCGCTTGTTATCATTGGTAGATTGTTCTTTTTTTTCTTTCTTTTTGCTTTTTTAATTACTTTTTAATTTTTAATAATCCTTTTCTATTTTTTCTTTTAATAACTTTATTTTATTTTATTTTATTTTATTTTTATTTTTTCTTTCTTTCTTTCTTTCTTTTTTTCTCACTTTTCTTCTGAGCCGTATGGCTGACAGGGTGTTGGTGCTCCGGCCAGGTGTCAGGCCTGTGCCTCTGGGGTAGAAGAGCCGAGTTCAGGATATTGGTCCACCAGAGACCTCCCGGCCCCACGTAATATTAAACGGTGAACGCTTTCCCAGAGATCTCCATCTCAACGCTAAGACCCAGCTCCACTCAACGACCAGCAAGCTACAGTGCTGGACACCCCATGCCAAACAACTAGCAAGACAGGAACACAACCCCACCCATTAGCAGAGAGGCTGCCTAAAATCATAAAAAGGCCACAGACACCCCAAAACACACCACCAGACGTAGACCTGCCCACCAGAAAGACAAGATACAGCCTCATCCACCAGAACACAGGCACCAATCCCCTCCACCAGGAAGCCAACACAACCCACTGAACCAACCTTAGCCACTGGGGACAGACACCAAAAACAACGGGAACTACGAACCTGCAGCCTGTGAAAAGGAGACCCCAAACACAGTAAGTTAAGCAAAATGATGAGACAGAGAAATACACAGCAGATGAAGGAGCAAGGTAAAAACCCACCAGACCAAACACATGAAAAGGAAATAGGCAGTCTACCTGAAAAAATATTCAGAGTAATGATAGTAAAGATGATCCAAAATCTTGGAAATAGAATGGAGAAAATACAAGAAACATTTAACAAGGACCTAGAAGAACTAAAGAGCAAACAAACAATGATGAACAACACAATAAATGATATTAAAAATTCTCTAGAAGGAATCAATAGCAGAATAACTGAGGCAGAAGAACGGATAAGGGACCTGGAAGATAAAATAGTGGAAATAATTACCACAGAGCAGAATAAAGAAAAAAGAATGAAAAGACTTGAGGACAGTCTCAGAGACCTCTGGGGCAACGTTAAATGCACCAACATTTGAAATATAGGGGTCCCAGAAGAAGAAGAGAAAAAGAAAGGGACTGAGAAAATATTTGAAGAGATTATAGTTGAAAACTTCCCTAATATGGGAAAGGAAATAGTCAATCAAGTCCAGGAAGTGCAGAGAGTCCCATACAGGATAAATCCAAGAAGGAACATGCCAAGAAACATATTAATCAAACTATAAAAAATTAAATACAAAAAAAATATTAAAAGCAGCAAGGGAAAAGCAACAAATAACATACAAGGAAATACCCATAAGGTTAGCAGCTGATCTTTCAGCAGAAACTCTGCAAGCCAGAAGGGAGTGGCAGGATATATTTAAAGTGATGAAAGGGAAAAACCTACAACCAAGATTACTCTATCCAGCAAGGATCTCATTCAGATTTGATGGAGAGATTAAAACCTTTACAGACAAGCAAAAGCTAAGAAAATTCAGCACCACCAAACCAGCTTTACAACAAATGCTAAAGGAACTTCTCTAGGCAGGAAACACAAGAAAAGGAAAAGACCTACAATAACAAACCCAAAACAATTAAGAAAATGGTAATAGGAACATATGTATCGATAATTACCTTAAATGTAAAAGGATTAAATGCTCCCACCAAAAGACACAGGCTGGCTGAATGGATACAAAAGCAAGACCCATATACATGCTGTCTACAAGAGACCCACTTCAGACCTAGGGAAACATACAGACTGAAAGCGAGGAGATGGAAAAAGATATTCCATGCAAATGGAAATCAAAAGAAAGCTGGAGTAGCAATTCTCATATCAGACAAAATACACTTTAAAATAAAGACTATCACAAGAGACAAAGAAGGACACTACATAATGATCAAGGGCTCAATCCAAGAGAAGATATAACAATTATAAATATTTATGCACCCAACATAGGAGCACCTCAATACATAAGGCAATTGCTAACAGCCATAAAAGGGGAAATCAACAGTAACACAATCATAGTGGGGGACTTTAACACCCCACGTTCACCAGTGGACAGATCATCCAAAATGAAAATAAGTAAGGAAACACAAGCTTTAAATGAAACATTAAACAAGATGGACTTAATTGATATTTATAGGACATTCCATCCAAAAACAACAGAATACACTTTCTTCTAAAGTGCTCATGGGATATTCTCCAGGATAGACCATATCTTAGGACACAAATCAAGCCTTGGTAAATATAAGAAAACTGAAATCATATCAAGTATCTTTTCTGACAACAATGCTATGAAACTAGATATCAATTACAGGAAAAAAGCTGTAAAAAATACAACACATGGAGGCTAAACAATACAGTACTAAATAACCAAGAGATCACTGAAGAAATCAAAGAGGAAATCAAAAAATACCTAGAAACAAATGACAATGAAAACACGTCGACCCAAAACCTATGGGATGTGGCAAAAGCACATCTAAGAGGGACGTTTATAGCAACACAATCCTACCTCTAGAAACAAGAAAAATCTCAGTAACCAACCTAACCTTATACCTAAAGCAATTAGAGAAAGAAGAACAAAAAAACTGCAAAGTTAGCAGACGGAAAGAAATCATAAAGATCAGATCAGAAATAAATGAAAAAGAAATGAAGGAAACGATAGCAAAGCTCAATAAACTAAAAGCTGGTTTTTTGAGAAGATAAACAAAATTGATAAAACATTAGCCAGACTCATCAAGAAAAAAGGGAGAAGACTCAACTCAATAGAATTAGGAATGAAAAAGGAGAAGTAACAACTGACCCTGCAGAAATACAAATGTTCATGAGAGATTACTACAAGCAACTATATGCCAATAAAACGGACAACTTGGAAGAAATGGATAAATTCTTAGAAAAGCAAAACCTTCCGAGACTGAACCAGGAAGACATAGAAAATATAAACAGACCAATCACAAGCACTGAAATTGAAACTGTGATTAAAAATCTTCCAACAAACAAAAGCCCAGGACCAGATGGCTTCACAGGCGAATTCTATCAAACATTTAGAGAAGAGCTAACACCTATCCTTCTCAAACTCTTCCAAAATATAGCAGAGGGAGAAACACTCCCAAACTCATTCTACGAGGCCACCATCACCCTGATACCAAAGCCAGACAAAGATGTTACAGAAAAAGAAAACTACAGGCCAGTATCAGTGATGAACATAGATGCAAAAATCCTCAACAAAATACTAGCAAACAGAATCCAGCAGCACATTAAAAGGATCATACACCATGATCAAGTGGGGTTTATCCCAGGAATGCAAGGATTCTTCAGTATATGCAAATCAATCAATGTGATACACCATATTAACAAATTGAGGGAGAAAAACCATATGATCATCTCAATAGAAGTAGAAAATGCTTTTGACAAAGTTCAACACCCATTATGATAAAAACTCTCCAGAAAGTAGGCATAGAGGGAACTTACCTCAACATAATAAAGGCCATATGTGACAAACCCACAGCCAACATCATTCTCAGTTGTGAAAAACTGAATCCATTTCCTCTAAGATCAGGAACAAGACAAGGTTGCCCACTGTCACCACTATTATTCAACATAGTTTTGGAAGTTTCAGCCACAGCAATCAGAGACGAAAAAGAAATAAAAGGAATCCAAATTGGAAAAGAAGAAGTAAAACTGTCACTGTTTGCAGATGACATGATAGTATACATAGAGAATCCTAAAGATGCTACCAGAAAACTACTAGAGCTAATCAATGAATTTGGTAAAGTACCAGGATACAAAATTAATCCACAGAAATCTCTTGCATTCCTATACACTAATGATGAAGAATCTGAAAGAGAAATTAAGGAAACACTCCCATTTACCATTGCAACAAAAAGGATAAAACACCTAGGAATAAACCTACCTAAGGAGACAAAAGACCTGTATGCAGAAAACTATAAGACACTGATGAAAGTAATTAAAGATGATATAAACAGATGGAGAGATATACCATGTTCTTGGATTGGAAGAATCAACATTGTTGAGATGACTATACTACCCAAAGCAATCTACAGATTCAATGCAATCCCTATCAAACTACCAATGGCATTTTTCACAGAACTAGAACGAAAAAGTTCACAATTTGTATGGAAACACAAAAGACCCCAAATAGCCAAAACGATCTTGAGAAAGAAAAATGGAGCTGGAGGAATCTGTCTCTCGGACTTCAGACTATACTACAAAGCTACAGTAATCAAGACAGTATGGTACTGGCACAAAAACAGAAATATAGATCAATGGAACAGGATAGAAAGCCCAGAGATAAACCCATGCACATATGGTCACCTTATCTTTGACAAAGGAGGGAAGAATATACAATGGAGAAAAGACAGCCTCTTCAATAAGTGGCACTGGGAAAACTGGACAGCTACATGTAAAAGAATGAAATTAGAACACTCCCTAACACCATACACAAAAATAAACTCAAAATGGATTAAAGGTCTAAATGTAAGGCCAGACAGCATAAAACTCTTAGAGGAAAACATAGGCAGAACACTCTATGACATAAATCACAGCAAGATCCTTTTTGACCCACCTCCTAGAGAAATGGAAATAAAAACAAAAATAAACAAATGGGACCTAATGAAACTTAAAAGCTTTTTCACAGCAAAGGAAACCATAAACAAGACAGAAAGACAACCCTCAGAATGGGAGAAAGTATTTGCAAATGAAGCAACTGACAAAGGATTAATCTCCAAAATATAAAAGCAGCTCATACAGCTCAATATCAAAAAAACAACCCAATCCAAAAATGGGCAGAAGACCTAAATAGACATTTCTCCAAAGAAGATATACAGATTGCCAACAAACACATGAAAAGATGCTCATCATCACTAATCATTAGAGAAATGCAAATCAAAACTGCAAGGAGGTATCACCTCACACCAGTCAGAATGGCCATCATCAGAAAATCTACAAACAACAAATGCTGGAGAGGGTGTGGAGAAAAGGGAACCCTCTTGCACTGTTGGTGGGAATGTAAATTGATACAGCCCTATGGAGAACAGTATGAGGTTCCTTAAAAACTATAAATAGAACTACCATACGACCCAGCAATCTCACTACTGGGCATATATCCTGAGAAAACCATAAGTCAAAAAGAGTCATGGACCACAGTGTTCATTGCAGCTCTATTTACAATAGCCAGGACACAGAAGCCACCTTAGTGTCCATTGGCAGATGAATGGATAAAGAAGATGTGGCACATATATACAATGGAACATTACTCAGCCATAAGAAGAAACGAAATTGAGTTATTTGTAGTGAGGTGGATGGACCTAGAGTCTGTCATACAGAGTGAAGTAGGTCAGAAAGAGAAAAACAAATACCGTATGCTAACACATATATATGGAATAAAAAAAAAAATGTTTCTGAAGAACCTAGAGGTAGGACAGGAATAAAGACGCAGACGTAGAGCATGGACTTGAGGACACAGGGAGGGGGAAGGGTAAGGTGGGACGAAGTGAGGGAGTGGCATGGACATATATACACTACCAACTGTAAAATAGATAGCTAGTGGGAAGCAGCCGCATAGCACAGGGAGATCAGCTCGGTGCTTTGTGACCACCTAGAGGGGTGGGCTTGGGAGGGTAGGAGGGAGACGCAAGAGGGAGGAGATATGGGGATGTATGTATATGTATAGCTGATTCACTTTGTTATACAGCAGCAACTAACACAGCAATGGAAAGCAGTTATATTCCAGTAAAGATGTAAAAAATAAAAATAAAAATAAAAATAAATAAATAAAAGCTAAGCGCTAAAAAGAAAAAACAAAACAAAAACCAGAATAATATCACCAACCTCCCTCAAGATGTTTTGAGTTAACAATACATGGTGTGATATTTAATCCAAATTTTAACAGTATAGGTCAATTTTACACAAGATTTTTAAGTCAAGAAACACTTAGTAAGCTGGGAAGCAGTTCAAATTAGGCAGCCCAGGAGTGGGCAAGACAGAGGGTACAAGTAGGTGGTCAGCAACAGGGCGTGGGTTGGGATTCAAGGTCAAGGCTCTAGTCTTTAGTAATATTGGTAAGAGCAAAGCAGATCCCCTATTTCAAAGCAACTGAGGCAGCAGTAAAATTAACCAGTTAGAAACTTGGGCATAGGAACTAAGGCAAGCAACCACAGTTCACTTCGGGATACAAGGCATAATGTTATAGCAGGGTCAACAGCCAGATTGACTGCATGCAGTCATTTTGACTTATGGAACTCAGGCTCCTTAATTTCCCCTTAATGAGTAAACAGGATTTGTTCCAGAGCTTGGGGCAGACTGAGTCTACAGGAGTGGTGTTGGGGGCAGTCAAGTGTCCCCAGCTGTGAGAATTGTTTTGTTCTTTCACTCCTTAATCAAATACCAATAAAACTCTGTTTTCATGACTATTATTTTCTTCCCCCTAAAGATTTGATTTGATTTGGGTTTACTTTTTAAGTTTAGAATCCCTCATGGGTGGTGTTGTTTATCCCCTATTGGAGCACATCAGGAGGCCTAAAGTGTCTGGTTATCTCACTTTTTATAATATTAAGATTGATCAGTTGGGGTCAGGTAGTGTCAGCCTGATTCCTGAATTATGAAGTGACCCATCAACCTTTAACCTAATGATTTCAGCATCCACTGATGCTCATTGCCTAGATCCATTATTTCATTAGAAGTAAGAGATTGGTGATTTTCCAATGCTGTCATTTCTTCTGCATTTTTATTTCTTTTTCTGGCTGCACTGCACTGCGCAGCTTGTGGGATTTTAGTTCCCTGACCAGGGATTGAACGTGGGCCCTCGGCAGTGAAAGTGCAGAGTCCTAACCACTGGACCACCAGGGAATTCCCTTCTGCATTTTTAAGCTAGAAATATACTAATGAAGAAATTTCCCTCATCAACTATGTAGCTACCCTGAAGTACAGTTCTTATAGGAAAGGTAGGACAGCTACCTGGCTCTTCCCTTTTACTTATCAATTTTCAGGATGATTTGGTGTCCTAGTAAGCTCCACTGGTGACTAATGTGTTTTTATTATCTAATGTGTTTTTATTATGAATTCATAGATTTTTATATATTTGTTGTGCTTCAATAAATCATAGTGATTTTTCACTTTGATACCCAAATTCTTCCATATTAAGCCAATGGGAGCCCCATTAGAGTTGGCTTCTGAGGCCTTTTGACATGACCATAGTAGTTGCTGATAACTTACTTGCTTTCTAGCACAAGGAGACATCCCAAGCTCATTCTAGTACAGCTCCTGCCCCAGACCTGGAGCCAGCCATTTCTCTAAGGAATCCTGGTTTTATTTAGTGGGGAATGATATTCAGAGATTACAATTGTGTGCCAGGGTGCTTATTGCTATTAGATGGCCATTGCTTTCTAGGTCTTTTCAGTGGTCAGGCTAGAAATTACCTTTTTGTTTAAAAAAAATAAGTTATAGTGGTATTTCCAATTCAAATTTAAGATAACAGAATTTTTACTTAACTTCTTTGAATTTATACTTCGATCTCCTTTCTCTTATTTTAAACATCTTGGTTCTTAGAATTGACATAGTTACCTATAATTGTTCCAAAATAAAAATAACAATATTACCTTTAACAATAAAACTACTGAATGCAGTTTAGAATTTGTTTGTAGTTCTCTATGTCCTGGGAATATATCCAGTTAGGGGTGTGCAGTCAAAATTCTGTATTTCAAAGTCAAGTTGAAATAATTATTTTCTCTATATGGGTTTGTTACCAATTTAGTATAAAATTAAGCTTGTCTCAGTTTGCTTTCTACTTTTAAGGTTTGTTTTTTTTTTTTGATTAATTTTGTTCCAAAGTCAAAGTATATAACAAGGTATATTCAAGGAAGTCTCAAGGCCACCCTGCCTCTTCTACCCTGGCCCCTCCCTCCCCCTATAGATAAGCATCTTTATTAGTTATTGTTTTAGTCCAACCTTTGTTTCTCTTTGAAAATATAAGTGGATGTGTGTATGTGTGTTTCCCTTTAGAGTTGGCTACTCAAAAGGTGGCATATTACAAGCATTGTTTTACCCTTGATTTTTCTCATAATAATCAGTTGTAGAGATAAACCATGTCAATAGATAGAAGTCTTCCTCATTCTTTTATTTTCTTAAACAGCTGTATGGTACCCGTTGTGTGGATGTACCATAGTTTATTCAAGCAGTCCCTGATTTATGGACATTTGTTTTGTTTCCAGTCCTTTGCAGTACTAATAACAACACTCCATTGAATCAATATGCTATTTTATATTTTGTCAGTGTATCTTTGTCGGTAATAACATGGATATAATTTTTAATGTGAGCTTCAGTTGAGCAAGACTAGTTCCATATGCTAGTGGCTGGTCAATAGTAAGAGCTCCTTGCTTAATCTAGTTGATGTGTGCTATAAAAGGAGAAATCCTGAAGATGGCAAATGTATTCACAAGTCATTTCTAACTCACTGCCCCTCAACATTCCCCAAACACATCATACCCACTCCAGTCTCTGGACCTTTGCTCTTCCACAACACACTAGCCCCAGAATACTATCTCTCCTTCAGGAATTCTAATTTGAACATTTACTATCTTTATGCCTGTTTCCTCTGATCTTTGAAACTATTGTAGAACTTTTAAGTTTTTAGTTTGAATATTCAAGAGGCCTTTGAAAGGATGCTTATCTTCCCCCTGCAATTAGGGTATATACTACTGCTAGGTGGCAGAAGTATCTTGGTTTTGTTCTCATGGTCCAACCCTGGGTAACTTGGGCGAGTTTCTCTGAGCCAGTTTCCTGATCTGTAAAATAGAAGGGAATGGGTTGGGTGATTTCTAAAGTCTCTGTCTCTAACTACTATGAGTTTAAATAATTTCCTGAATGTTTTCACTTTCCTCTGACCACCTCTTTTATTTCCTCTTGGCAAGAGAGAAAAATGAGATACAGGCCTTTCCTAGGCTGAGGGCATAATACTCAGGAATTACCACTAATTGAAGGGAAAAATTAAAAAGAAAATTTTCCATGTTGTTCTCACCAAAGAGTGAAAATCCTCCTCTTGCTTATCAGTCTTTTTTTTTTTCTCCAGTAGCTGCTGGCTAGGTATTGCTTGAATCTATGTTTGTTTCATTTGATACTTTATTTACTTATTCAACAAATATTTATTGAAGGTCTTCTACGTGCCAGGCACTATTTGGTCATTATTGGCTTTGCTCCTTTTATTGTTGTTTTGTTTTTAGCAGTAGCTTGAGCTCAAAATCTGTTTTCTTTTTTTGGAGCTTCTAACTATAAACACAAACAATTCCCAGAACAGCACCTTTTAAATAACAAATTTAAGCAATTTTCTTGACTAAACTGTAAACCGGATTAATCACATTCCTTAAGTAGGTGGTAAGCATGGTTCTCATACATTTTGAGTTAGTGGGCCAACAAAATTGAAAGAAAAAAATTGAATGACCTAGAGTTGCCACTTTTTTGTTTTGCTAAGTGAGGGTGTTAAAAAGAGACAACTGGCACCATAAAATAAGGAACATTTCAGTGCCAAGAAAAAAAAAACTGGAATAGAAATATTCATAAGAAATTTGTAGTAAAGGAAATTCTTTTAAATTGAATATAAATTTAGAGTCATGAAACTTTCTTTGGGCTTTTTTTTTTTTTTTTTTTTTAACATCTTGCCTTGTGGAAACATTGTCACAGACTAGTCAAAGTCTGTGGACTGGTGTTTGTGAATCACCATTTTAGGATGGGAATTTTATTCTGTATTTTATTCTGACTCGTGTTCCCACTGTGCTAGGTTCCAAGAAATAATCATCAAATTCAATTGAAGTCTACCCTTGGAGTAAATGCATTTGAACAAAAGCATTATTGTTTTGACCGAGGAGGTGGTATGTTATGCTGTGAATGACACTGATGAAGTAAAAATGGCTTTGTAAACAGTTAAATATTTGTAGCTCAGATTTTACGGATGATGAAAGAGACACAGAAAGGTTGAGTTAGCGCCCTCAACTCAGTGAGTCAGTAAAATAGACAAGAATAGAACAAGACTCTGGACTTTTAGGACCATATAACCACTCAACTACAATAAAAAATTAGAGCAGATTAACTATGTGATTTTCAATAGCTTTGGCTGACTCATTACCCTAATGATACAGCATGACTCTTCTAACAAATATAAATGAGTTTATACCTTAGTCCCAGATTGAAATTAGCTTTATCCCTGTTACACTGGCTGTGGAATAAATTCACATTTTGCTCTAGCTAGTGAGAAGACAGTGAATTCTAGCAATGGTCTTCCAATGTCCCACTTAATAATTCTGTGAAGAATCCCAGACACACAGGATCTTGACAGTCAATGATTTTCCCCAGCTTTCTCACAGCTCACTAATGCAAACAGGACTAATCTTGAAGGACTCCCTCAGCTGAGAGATCCTAGAATTCTATGATTTTCTACATCTTCTGACATACAGGCCAATACTGAGTCAACTAGATCAGGGATTGTCAGTTTTAACAAGATTTTCTAAAGGTTTTGTGTATATTGTGTATCCAAAGCCATTTTTCTTCAGCAGTGGAGTCATAGGGAAAATTTTGCTTGGTTTAAATTTAATTTTATATTTTGGTGTAAAAATAATGAGAGTTTGCATGGAACCACATTAGACCCCATTACATATTATTATAAGTAATCTCATATTATTCTTTCTAATCCTAATCTACTCATCCTTCGAGATTAAATTTTATCCCCCTTTTTGAAAGGAAAAAGCCGAGGCTTAGAAAGGTAAAATTCCAAGTGGTCCTGGACGACTGTAGGGCGGTCAACAGATGCAGTTGTTAGACAGTGACTAACACCACATAATCCCAGCCCTAGTCATCAGAGAAGATGGGCCCTTTAAGGCTAGGAGAGGCCACAAGGGAAGAACTGAGCTAAAAACCTGGCCAAGATCTACAGACTTTGTTGATACAACCTCAGTTCTCAGGAGAACTCCTCGAGGCTATTGTGTGTGATTGGGCTCCTGCCTTGCCACGGTTTCCGCTACCCTGGCTCTTTGTGTGTCTGCTACAGCCCCAATCCCACATTTCCTGGACCAGCCTGTTTTATCAAGTAAGGGGGGGTTGTTCATTTGGTTTACGTTCATGATCTGTCTCACCTCCCCCAAGCACATTCACTCTTTCTTTTCTACCTTAATTTACCTGACATGAGTCATGAGTCTCAGTTAGTTTGGCCTAGCAGGCACCAGCCACAGCTGGTATTTGCTTATGTCAGCCTAAGAATCTTCTGTTACCATCCTTACCTTGAACCTACCTATTCACTCTCGCCATTTCAAGCTGTGTTCCCTTTATCCTAGTCCTGGGCCTTATATAGTTTCCAGTAGGTTTGGAATTAGAATTGATTATATGACTCATATCTATTCTTTGACATTTCTTCACTCACATCCATTCGTTCAAAATATATTCATTGAGTATCTACTGCTAGTCACCGTGGTAGGTACTAAGCATAAAGCAGTGAACAAGGCAGTCATGGTCCCTGCTCTCATGGTGTTTAAAATTTAGCAAGAGAGATAGTCATTAATCTAATAATCATAGTAATGAATATATAAGTACAAACTGATCCAAGTTCTCTGAAGGAAACATATTTTTATGAGAGCATATCAAAAAGTAAGTTTACCTCACCTAGGGGTAGGGTTGGAATCAGGAAAGGCTTCCCTTAAAAAAAGAAGTTGGAGCTGAGATTTGCAGGAGTACTTATGAATCGAGGAGGCAGGGGTTTTGTTGGGGGCCCATTAGAGTGTGCCTGGCAGACCATCTATAATAGGGAGCAAAATTGACTGAGGGCCTCAGCTGCTGTGTTCTGGCACTTTCCCTTGGGCTGTTCCCTCCCATGACTGAATACAGTGGGGTACTAAGGCAGACTTTGGCTCAAGGTCTTGCAGAAGCTTCCTTAGACTGCCTGATAGTCTAGACTGCTTCCATCCAACCTCTCTTCTCTCCGTCCCTCAGGGTCAGGCTTCCCTCACAGCTCCCTCTCTATTTTCTTTCACACAGTCATTTCTCCTAATAAAAGCTTTCCACATTTAATCTTGTCTTGACACGTGCTTCTTGGAGACATGGAATAATGTAAGTAGAGTAGCTATTTGAGATGCAGGGAACAGTGTTTACTTCCTAGGCCTAGATTTGACTCGCATGACTTGATAAGAAAACCAAAAGCTGTGAGGCTTCAAAAAACTGAATTGTTGGTAGCTGTATATGCAAGACCAGATTATCAGGAATGAAGTCAAGAGGGGTGAGGAGGAAGATGTTGGGGGCTGGCAGCGGGCCCTGCCATTGCCTTCTGCCATCCAAAGGCTGGGGAAAGGTCTCTGAGCAGGGGTCTTGGGGACACTAGTATCTTTACTCCCCACCATCTTGCATTGCTGCCTCTAGTTTGTCTACCTGGTTACAAATGTCACTCTTTTGCTCCACATTGAATTGCTACAATTACCAAGTGAGGAAATATGGGTAACACAGTAGAGAATTTGGAATCCAGGTTTTACCTCTTTCCTAAAGATTACCTCATTCAGTCAAGGTCTGTCTTCCAGCTTCCAAAAATCTCGTTTTTCTAGGTTTGGGCCTTTCCACAAGTTCTTCGCCATATCTTTTGTCTTTCTAAACCTGAAACATTTTATTTTCCTCAGTCAATTAAAATGCCCTTGTATTTTCAGCTCTCTACTTGAAGAGGCAGTGAGTGTTCTAGAAAGAGTCAGAACAGAGATGGAACCTCGACTCCACCCCTTCCTACATGTGAGATTTTGTGGAAGTTACTTAATTTATGAGCCTTGATTTTCTTATTTATAAAATGGAGATAACATCACCTGCCTCCCAGGATAGTTGTGAGGATTAAATGAGTTATGGTATAAAAAGACCCGGTACCTAGTAGGTATAGAAAATGTTCGTTCCCTATGAGCTCCCATACTATCCTTCCTCTTTGTCTTCTTCTTTCCCTGGATGCCTGGTCCCCACAGCAGATTTCTCCCTCCCAAGGCAATGAGGGCCTTGGGAGAGCTATTTCCTTTCTGGTTTTTCCACATTTCATTTATCTAAGGACAAATAAGTCCTTTCTCTTATTCATTACCTTTTATTATTCAAATCTTCGGTGCATGCAAAACTCATGTGCAAGGTTTCGACTCATCATAGAGACAGGGAGCTTATAGGGCCACGGAATGAAAAACCTGAAAACTACTGATTAGACTCCATTCATTCCTTCATCCATTTATTCACCTAATATTTCTTGACTTTAAGTCTCTACTGTGTGAGGCATAAGTGTCCCAAGGCTTACTTTTTCAGAATAGATCATAGCGTAGAATGGGGGGCAGTGTAAAATTTGTCAATCAACTATCAGGATTCCAGAAGATTCTGAGCCACATCTCACTAGAGGGAATGTCATACTGGTAATTCCATCTCTCCTTAGGCCCTGGAGTCCTACCACGCGGTGGGAGTCTGCTTTTACTCTCCAGCTTTTCTACTACCTAGGTATGTAAAACTGGGCAAGTTATTTAGCCTCGAAGATTTTTTTTTTTTCATTTGCACAATGGAGTGAATATAAATATTTTCCCCAAAAAGTTGTTATGAGGATTAAATGAACTGGCCTGTATAAGGTGCTTAGCCCAATGCATGGCACATAATAAGTACCCACTGTCTATCACCTTTCGCCAGCATTATCACCATCATTATTATTCAGGTTAAGTGAGCCTAACAGTTTGTAGGCCCAGATTTTAAATATTCACAGCATTTTCCCTTTTCATTTGGAGGAGGACGTGGATGACAAACATGAATGCCAACTCTACCACTTAGTAGTTATGAGATCTTCGGCAAGTCATTTAATATTGTTAAACCACAATTTTCAGATCTGTAAAGTGAGGAGACTAATGGTCCCTATTTCCTAAGACTGTTGGGAATATTCCATGAGATAATGGGGAAAGACACTTAGCCCAGTGCCTGGAAGAACACAGTAAACACTCATTAGAAGTTAGCTATCAGAATTACAAAGTTAGTTTTCTACCATCTCTGACCTCTCTTCTTGCTCCCCCTTTCCATCTCCTTTTTCTGGGGTGGGGCTCTGTTCAGGGAAAGGATAAAATAATTGTGCATAAGAACAATCTCTTTATCCCTAAAAGACCTACTTTTACTTTATAATGTAGGCAATTAGACCTCCTTTGGCTAAATATACCCATTTCAGCCTGTGCCCTGGGGCTGTGTCTTTTATCCCCAAAGTGTCCATAATAGTGTTTTACTAAAGAGAAAAACAGCATCCCACCACACGCACACACTCTCCAGGTAAATTCTGTCTCCTCCCCAATATGGATCCTATACTTTTTAAAAAGCAGCTTTCCCTTCGTGCAATACAATGGGTCAGTAAATAAGAGATTTCAGGCATCAATCTCAGACCAAGAGGCCTCATTGACTACACTGTATTTCCTCGCCACCTTCACCAATTTCAATCTAGAAGCATCTCTGACCCATTAATGTCAAATGCAATGTGCTCAGCCTCCTACAATCTCCTCCAGCCTATCGGAGGATGCTTTGGCCCATAGGTGCATTAATGCCGCTCTGATCTGCAGAAACCTTCAAGTCTGCCTGTGTGGGGAGAGAGGAGAAAAGAACATATATAGTGGGGGGGTGGGGCACGGGGAAGAGCAGAAATCAACTGAATTATAAAGCACTTACTTGCCAGGTTATAAGAAACATTAAACTAAACAGCCTGAACAGTCCATTTGCTGAAAAGACATTTAATTATTTCAGTGAGAACTAGTTAGAGATGAGAGCCATAAAATAAACAAAGAGATACTAGCGTTTGATTTTAATGTCTTTCTATTTTGCCACAGGCCACAATTTAATTAAAATTCTGAATAGAAATTTTAAGACGACACATTCTCCTTTCTAGCAGCCAGACAATAGAGACAAAACATCCCCAGCATCTTCCTGGAATTTTAGACGTTTCAGCTAAATGCCCAAAGCTAGGCGATCTTTGCCAAGTGTCTCCCACCCCCGCCCCGCCCTGTCCACTGATGAGAGATGCTTGCAATTGTTAAGCTCCATGTTTTAAATCTGGGCCAAGTGCCCATGGGTCATAGAAACTTTGCTGTTTATTTTAGAGAAAAATGCAGAACTGATCACCAAAAAACTGATCAAAAGAGATGGAGGCAAGTGGGGGTGTTGGGGGAGAGATGTGGTTTTATTGATTGATTTTCATTGGTAGAGCAAGCACTGAATCAGAATTGTGGTTCTGGGTTCTAGTCCTGGCTCTAAAAATTTATTTGAGACTTCTCAACCCTTCAACTTTGCCATCTGTGAAATGGGATAGGATAGGCTGGTGATTCTTTAAGGTCCCTCCAGCTCTAATATTCCATGTCTTTAATATAATAAGGTAAATATGGCCTTAGAATAGACATGGCCACAGATCCAAATAGTTTGGAAATGGCAGCAGTTCTTCTAACCGTGTTGATCAGGTTCCAGAAGGAATTACACAAATCGACACATCTATTTTTTGTCAGTGTCCAGTGACTAGAGCAATGGCTGGCTCATAGTAGGTGCTCAATAAACATTTATTGGCCAACCATATGACTGTTCCATGAGTGTTTTAGCTCTCAGTTTTAATTACCAAACTTCCCAACCCGCATTGTGCAGATGTTTGAGATGTTTTGATATACTTGGAGGCAAAATTTGCTTAATAAGTAATGTGTTAATTTATAGGCCATTACAATTGACTTGATTTTTCTCTGTTAGTAAATTGCTAACACGAGGGATTTTTAAAATGTTATCTATATATCAATTAGGTAAAATCCTAGGGACAGCAATAATTTGTAACTTACCTTAGCATAGGTTGTGTGTTTTTGTTTAACTTTATGGATATATAAAACAAAGGCCTACACAAATGATTTCTGTAGCATTCTAACTTTCCATCCATTTCTCTACATTTATAACAAATGATAAATGATATCATTTGTTATCATTTATAACAAATGATAATATATTATTTATATATTTCCTTTTTCTGTTCCACCTAGAGAGTTCAGGGAGCTCCTTAGAACCTGAGAAAAACCTTTATGTTGAACTTGCTTTGTGGTTCATACATGGCTGTCTTCTCGCTGTGTCCTCACATGGCAGAAGGGTCAAGGGAGCTCTCTAGGGCCTCTTTTATAAGAAAGGCACTAGTCCCATTCATGAGGGCTGCCCTCATGGATTAATCACCTACCAAAGGCCCCACCTCAAAATACCATCACCTTGGGGGTGAGGATTTCAACATAGGAATTTGTGAGGAGGCGCAAACATTCAGTCTATAGCAAATTCACCCTCCAGTTATTCTACTTCTTTTCTTCCTAACTCTGGCTAAGCTTCTAAACTTAGAGGCTAAGCTGCCTCTGCTTCCTTGCTCTCTATTCACTCCTCAGTGTGGTGTGATCTAGCACTGATACTGTTCTCACTGAGGTCACTGGTGACCTCCATATTGCCAGACCAATGTATACTTCTCTTATCTTGCAACACTTTACAGCATATGAAATATTAACCACTCCCTCCTAGAAAATCTTCCCTCCTTTGACTACTGTGACAATCTTCTCTGTCCTTTTTTTTTTTATAATTTTAATTAATTAATTAATTTATTTTCATCTTTGGCTGTGCTGGGTCTTCGTTTCTGTGCGAGGGCTTTCTCTAGTTGGGGCGAGCGGGGGCCACTCTTCATCGCGGTGCGCGGACCTCTCACTATCGCGGCCTCTCTTGTTGTGGAGCACAGGCTCCAGACGCGCAGGCTCAGTAGTTGTGGCTCACGGGCTTAGTTGCTCCGCGGCATGCGGGATCTTCCCAGACCAGGGCTCGAACCCGTGTCCCCTGCACTGGCAGGCAGACTCTCAACCACTGCGCCACCAGGGAAGCCCTCTGTCTTTGTTTTTTTTCTTTTACCTCTTACCTCATTCTCTGGCTCCTCTTCTTTGGCTGGAATTTTCATTGTTGCTGTTTCCCAAGGCAACTTTGTACTTGACTTTGTACTCTGTTCTGTATTCTCTTCCTAGGCAGTCTAAACCACTATCATTTATATACAGATGACCCACCCTCCCAACCCTACCTTCAGCCCAGATTGCTCTTTTAATTTCTAGTTCTACGTTTTCAACTGCCTCTGTAATCCCTCTGGCTGGATATCCTATAGGTACCTCACCATGTCCCACTTGGATCATTCCAGTAGTCCTCAATCTCACCCTTATCCTATTAAGTTTTCCATACTGCTGGCAGAATAATTTTTTAAAAAATATAAATCTGATTGGGTCACTCTCCAGCTCAAAAATAGTTAGTGATTCTTCATTGCTTATAGTATAAATCTAAACTTCTTTTAGAGCATATAAGTCCCTTCATGATCTTTACCTTTTTCTCTAGGTTCATCTCTCTGCCCGTCCATCCTTTTAATCAGCAACACTGAGCTACAAGAATGGCCTGATAATACCATGTCCTTTGATATATCCAAGCCTTTGCCGTGGCTGTTCCCTTTTTTAAGTCAACTTAAGCCTAGCTTCCTCTGGGAAGTCTTCCGTAACTCAGATTCTCCTTCCTTTAGTTTCCCATTGCACCATATATGGGCCTTCATTATAGCAATGATTGCTTCTGTTGTGTATTGGGTTTGATTAAGTACTCACTTCCTAGTTTTAGAGATGAAGCAAGGAGAAGTCTTTCCTGTTAGGTGAGCGTACCTTTAGAGTAAGACACAGATTCCCAGCCTATGGATAGAGGATAAGCAGGCTTTGATGATACCTTCCATTTTCCTGAGTTCCAGCAGGGAAAATAAGTGTACATTCCCTAACCAAGAGGGGGAGTAAGGGTGACATTTTATTTCTGCTCCAAGTAAAGCATGCTGTTAGCAGAGTAACAGATTAAGTGGAGTAGTCCTAATAATAGCCCATGGACTCTCAACGAAGATGCGTCCTTTCGTGGCCATCTAGCAAAGTAATAACTCTTTGTCAGTGGGTTCCAATAATGGTACAGGCCCTATTTATGTTCTGTTGCTTGGGATGTTCCTCCTTTTGGTGAATACTGGATATTGTCCTAATGGTTATGGGGGAGGAGGCATAACCAGAGAATTAGGGTCTGGGTAGTCTAAGCACATCGAGGGTGACAAAATATTGGGCTGACCATAAAGTTCGTTCGGGTTTTCCCCTAACAGCGTATGAAAAACCCGAACGAATTTTTGGGCCAACCCAATATTTAGTGACTGGGCTGTCGAAGTATACCAAGGGAGATCCAGGATTTAGAAGGTAGAGCTCTCCAAACAAATATAACTCACCAGTGCTTAAAAAAAGCCTACTACATGAAAATCAAAATAGTGGTTTACCTCATTGTGATAGAGTTGTGATTGATCTTGTGGCACAAGGGAAGCTTCTGGTGTGTTATTATATTTTATAACTTGATCTGGGTGGTAGTTACTTTCGTATACATATAAGTAAAAATCTACTGAGCCATTCACTTAAGATTTGTGCACTTTACTGTATGTGTGCTATATCCCAATAAAAAAGTTTTTAAAAATGAGGGGAAAATGTATATAGCAGAAAAAAAGTAGCCCATCACAATTTATATTTCAAACAAAACATTGGCACATAAATTTAAACTGATATATTATAATCATGTTTTACTTAAGGCCTTTATAGGACAAACCGGTGACCAAAGAGAGATTTCTTTCAAAACAGTATTTCCTTAGAGGTGCTTGGGCCCCTGCAGAGACTCTTGTCTCTTTGCTTGCCCACCTCCCCCATTGTATTGCAAGCCTTTTTTTTTTTTTTTTAACTTCAGATTATTTGCTGTGCACGTAATTCTTCCATTTAGTTTTTTTTTTAATTTATTTAATTAATTAATTAATTAATTTTTTTAATTTTAGTTTTGGCTGTGTTGGGTCTTCGTTTCTGTGCGAGGGCTTTCTCTAGTTGCGGCGAGCGGGGGCCACTCGTCATCGCGGTGCGCGGGCCTCTCACTATCGTGGCCTCTCTTGTTGCGGAGCACAGGCTCCAGACGCGCAGGCTCAGTAGTTGTGGCTCACGGGCCCAGTTGCTCCGCGGCATGTGGGATCTTCCCAGACCAGGGCTCGAACCCGTGTCCCCTGCATTGGCAGGCAGACTCTCAACCACTGCGCCACCAGGGAAGCCCTATTGCAAGCCTTTTGAGATCAGGAAACATGCCTTTCATCTGTATATTCCAAGTGTGTAGCACAGAGCAGGTGCTTAATTAATAGTTACCTCTACAACAGTTATAGTGTTTTCTGCAAAAGAGTAAAGCAGACAAAGACTATCTTTTACTTTTTTTACTTGCTGTCATACTTTTCCATGTTCCTGTCCTCCATCTTGGTGCCCCTCTGCCCTACCTATCACTTCCAGCTCCCTGCTGTTGTAGCTGTAGGATCCACTTGCCTGGTAGAAAGGGCACTGTGCCTTTAAGATAGTAGGCAGTTAATAGATTCTTATCGGTTGAGGCAGAGAAGCAAGGTTCGAGGGTCCTGGTGTAACTGCGGTCTCCTTGAGTTGAAGAAGTCAGTCAGCGGGAAGGCATGCTAGGTCACAGGTGGAGATGGAGTGGAGTACATCTGCTGTCAGGAGCAACACATGAGCAGAGAAAGTCAAGAAATAACACTAGGGCCAGAGCTACAGCCAAGCCTGGGGGCCCCGGGGCCTGAAATACCGAGCCAAAGAGTGGCCAGTTACAGGAGTCAAAGACAAGAAGAGCCAAGGCCAAGGCAGTGGAGATTCATGGGAAGGTATGAGCATGCCTGAAAGAGACCCAGTCAGGTGGCAGTCATTTCTGCCCAGGCGGATAGTTTTGAATTGCCTGGGCCAGAATTCGTTTTGCACCATGCTTTTTCTGTCTGTCCATCTTAAACTGGCTGCATACATTTCTCTGGTTGTCAACTAATTTATCTAATCCTTCCAGAAGTTTAGCTGATCACATTAATACCTTACAGTTGTGTTGTCCTTTTGCATTCATTAAACTCTTTTGCATCCATTAAATTCCTGCAACAATCCTATGATGGAGTTGTATCAGATGTTAGCATTGCCATTTAACAGATAAAGAAACCAAGACCCAGAGAATTTATGTGCCGTACCCGAGGTCACACAGGTGGAAATTGGCAGTCAGAACTAGAACCCAACTCTTATGAGTGTAAGTTCAATGAACTTTTAAAAAATCGTACTGTAGATGCCTGATAATGATTTAAGGGATACCTTGCCCAGTGATATTTACCTTTTCATAGGGGTTTCTTAAAAATGGAAAAGCCTTTAAGAAGTAGTGAAGTGACTTTCTAATGGTGGAAATTTGTGATATTTTTGCAAGAGTTGGGAGATACTTTGGGGCAGGGGATTCTGCCCAGTTCTTTTCAAATCATACCATGTAGTTGGTGTCCTGGTCTATCTTCTCCTGAGAATAGCCCTGCTATCTGGGCTGTATATTCCACGCTACCTGGGGCAACGTGAGTGATACAGGTTAGTCCTTTGCCTCTTGCTGTACAGATTGGAGAGTATAGCATAGATATTAGAAGCAGAGACTCTGGAGCCAGATAGCTTGGGTTGGAATTGCAGCTTTGCCATGTACTAATTGTGAAACCCAGAGCAATTTGTTTATTTCTCTGTGCCTCAGCTTCCTCATCTATGAAATGGGCAATAATAGCAGTATTTACCTCATGTAAGGATTAAATGATTTAATGTATGTAAAGAGCTTAGACAGTTCTTGGCATATAGGAAGTGCTACAGAAGTGTTACTTATTTTTTTTTTATTGTTGGCAGTATTGTATTATGATATGTCTTTTTGGTGAGAACTGTGTTGGATACCTGTGCTAGTGGTCTCAGGTAGGGTCACAGGTAGGGTGAGAAATGGTACCTTTAGACGGATACGTGGATTATGCAGGGAAACCGGCCTATGACTCCATATGCACTTCAGGACTCTTGAATATCAGTTCTGCCAAGAGTCAGTGCACCTGAGCAAGTTACAGGTGCAGTTTACCTGGGCCACAGACAACAGTAGCTCCTTTTAGGAGCAGTTGATTCCCTCCCAGTGAACAACGTGTAATTCTAATCACTGAAGACATGATAGAGCAATGCTCCTCTGGACCCAAAAGGGCCAAATGTTTGCAACCTTCACGTGTAAAGATTTATATTTAATTTTCTGAAATTTTCATGACAGCGGATGTTCATTCATTTCCTGGGTGACTGGATGGGAAGCAGGCCTCCCTTTTGCAAAGGCTCTGGGAGGGTAAGCGTGATCACTAAGAGTGGTGGAAAATAAGTAAGAGAAGCTCTCCCTTCATTGTCAGAGGGCAACTGAGACTTGCAGAATCCCAGCCCCTTCTGTGGCTGCACCAGGAAACCCAGCTCCCTCTGATGGCTCTGCCTCTGATCACCTGCTAGCACTGACTGCCACTCAGTGTAGCACTTCATTATATACCGCCTAAGGGGAAATCTCCCCTCCCCAATTATAGGCCCATTCCAAAGAGTGCCCCTGTTCTCCAGGCAAAAGCCACAGGAGACAGTTGATATTTGAGAGGGAGAGCCCCAGCTATAAGTTAACCATTTATTCCCCAGGATCCTCTCAGCTACATCCCTGTACCCAGATCACCAGATAAGCTACATAACTGGATAACTATATAAGGATATATATAGTTATAACTGTAACTGTAGATAAGCTATATAAGGAGCCATATTGCTTTAGTCTCCTCCCCACCCCTTAAAATTGCCATTATAAAATTGTGTTTCATCACAAATGTTAGTTTGTGTTTATATTTTCCTTTTGTTGTATCGTGTTTTTAAAGTGAAAGTTATCCTAAATCCATGATGGAAGGAGGGAGCATATACATAAATCCTGTTTAGAGTGGGCAAAATCATTCCCATAATTCGAGTTTCGTAGTATATGTTAATGAAGATGAGGAAAGTGCAGTGTTTGTTTATTGGGTAGGCTGGTAGCAGGCGGGGAGAGAGTTGTAGGGAAATAGGGACTTTTGGATACCTGTGGCTTCTGAAGTGTCAAAAAGTACAAAGAAGTTATGAGAAACAGAAAAGCTTAGGGCTGTGAATGTGGCAGGGTACTGGCTGCCTGGGAAAGCGGGGCACAAACTCTCCCCCCATCTAACCCCTTCTAAATGCCCTCCAGCTCAGCCACCCTAAATTAGCCTGCAGCTCTCTCCCTACTGGCGCTAGGACACCTCCTCCAGATACCTTGGCTGCAGTTTCCTGGGGACTCTGGTGTGTTGCCTGCTCACACGTTGTTGATTACACTGGCACCTGAGTGTCCCGAAGCCATCTTGGATGCCACCTTTGGCGCAGGTGCCTGGCATTTTATCTCCTGGATTAGAATATATACCTTTATCTGGTATGTGATCTGTAATCTCTGTGCTCATAATTAGACATAAAAATATCTTTGTGGCCAGCTCGGTCATTTTTCATGATCTTGACCATGGGATGGAAGCTTATTTTGATATGTCGTAGAGTGGGATTCTGATCTCCAAGGCCTTTCAGACTCTCTGGCACTATGAGTCAGTGACCAGGAACTGAGACAGATCTTTCAGCTGATTATAGCTACAGTGTGGATATGGCAAAATTCTGGCATAATCTATTGGTCATGATCTTGTGCTTCTGGGAATCAGTAGAAAATATGTTACCATTTTTTGTCTTAAAGTGAAAGCGATGTGTGGACATCAGATTTCACAAATAAATTAATGGGTGGTTATTTGCTCTACAAAATGACTCACAGAAGTAAGAAATTCCTTTAAATAGCAAGGTCCTCTGGTGTGCTTAAAATATGGGTCAATTTATTTTTAAAAAGCCTTTTCACGTGCAGCACATTTAGAAACAAGTCTGTTATATAAAGAAAGATACATATGCATGACGGTTTGAGGTTTGGTTTTGAATTGAACAGACTTCACTTGTCCAAATGAATTCACTTCTGTCTTTGTCCAGGAAAGTCTTATTTTGACTTTGGGAGCTGAAGGTAATTGGATTAGGATTCTTTAAAAAAATCAACAGAGAAGTACCATTCATCCTGCCTCCTGTGGTGGGGTCTCAGACAAGCAGATTCTTGTTGCAGGGGAGTCATAATGGTCTCAATGGTCCTTTCTATGCACTTCTTCCCTGGGGGTGTTAGCAGAAAGTGTGGTATTTTAAATTTTTAGCTGGAATATCTAGACTTTCAAAAGAAGTCAGAAAATTCTGGTAATATGTGAATCATATGGAAAAGATCTGCGATTTTTTAGACAAAAGCTGATCTTCTTGAACATCCCAGGAAGATTAATACATGATCTTAGATTCTTTTTGAAGTCAATTTTAAGACCCTTTGGAGTGTAAGTAGCTCTGAAAGTCATGAGACCATCCTTACCTTACTGTCTTGTTCTGCCTTTTAAGTCAAACCCATATGTACTCAGCTGTGAGGCATGCTGAGACTCAGCAGGAATGGGGAGGAGGCCAAGGCTGAGCGGAAGCAGGGTTAAGACTCTCATCCAAGGAGGGCGGCCAGCTATCCAAGTCCCAGCGTCCAAGAAGATGGGGCAAATTTCACCTTGAATTGGCCAGTTATTTATGTCCAGAGGGTCTCATCTGATGGTTTGGGCCTAGTAGCACAGATAGAACTAAGAGGTAGGCACATGGCTATAGATGAGTGGGTAGGGATGTCTGTCCGGTTTCAGCAGGACTTCAGCTAGTAACTAGGGAGAGAGGGACAGGTCTAGTCCAAGAGGAAAAGGAGTTGCTAGAGTTAGATGGGGACTGAGGGACCTAGCCAAGCTGGTTGGTGTTCCAGGTGGGATTCCAGGTCCAGCAGAAGACATCGAGTGGTATTTAGGACCTATTGAAGAAGCACAGATATGCAAGTAATAGTAAGAGCTGCTTTTTATTAATCACTCACTGTATGTCACAGACCATTTTATTTAATCCTCGTAACAACTCTATGCAGTTTTTTCTTTTGACATCAAATATGTGGTATCTTTTCCAACACCAGCCATTCTTCTAATCCTCTGACAGCAACTGGGTGTCCAACAATTGGATTCAATTCTGACACTCACTACCCAGAATCAGCCCAGACTTCGCTGGTTAAGGGCTCAGTCCCACAAGACTGCCTTCACTTCAGAAGCCAGCTGCAAATGGGGTCCATAGGTGATCGGCGCTTTTGCCTGGTTGACTACCCAATTCAGGTGTTCCCACGACTTCCCCCTTCAGGTTTGATAGTCCACTAAAATGACTCATAGAACTCTTTACTTACCTTAAGCCCTTTACTTTACATAAGCACCTTACTTATGATTATGGTTTATTATAGTGGATGGAACTCAGGAAGAGCCAAATGGAAGAGATGCATAGGGCAAGGGCTGGATGGGGGAGCACAGAGCATCTATGTCCTCTCTGGGTGTGCCACTTTCCAAGCACATCAATGTGTTCACCAGTGTGGAAGCTCTCTGAGTTTCCTTTTCCAAGAGGTTTTTTTTTTTTTCTATCAACACTTTATCTTTTAAAAATTTTACTGAAATATAGTTGATTTACAATGTTGTGTTAGTTTCAGGTGTACAGCAAGGTCATTCAGTTTCATATATATATATATATATATATTCTTTTTTACATTCTCTTCCATTACAGGTTATTACATGACATTGAGTATAGTTCCCTGTGCTGTACAGTAGGTCCTTGTTGGTTATTCCAAGAGTTTTTATAGAACTCAATCTTCAGTCCCTCCTCCCATCTCTGGAGGCCAGGCAGTAGGGCTGGAAGTTCCAACCCTCCAATCACTTTGGTTTTTCTGGTGACCAGCCTCCATCCTGAAGCTATTCAGGGGCCCCCACCTGGAGTCAGTCATTTGCATAAACTCAGGTGTTGAAAAGGGCTCATTAGGAACAACAAAGATACTCCTGTCCCTCACAAAATTCCAAGGGTTTTAGGAGCTTTGTGACAGGAATCAAGGACAAAGTCCAAATATATTTTTTATTGTACCACTGGTAGGTATTTTTATTCTTATCTTACAGAGTAAGAATCTTAGGCACAAAGAGGTGAAGTAACTTGCTTAAAGGCACAGAGCTGGGAAGTAAGGGATAGACCTAGGAGTTGAAACCACATCTTAGCTGCTGTCAAAGCCCTGCGCTTAACTAGCATCCTGCTTATAAACCACATAGTGGAAGTCAAGGCAGAGGTTGGAGGGAAGGATTGCTGAAACTCAGATGACTCCCTGCGTGTACACTGCTTAGGACAGACAAGGCCTTAGGTATCAGGCAATGGAGAAAATAAAATTCCCAAGTCAACAAAACAAAAATTAAAGCTCAGCCCTGAAAAAAAAAATCCAGCATAACAAAAAAGGTAGTAATGCTGAGGAACATTTTTATTATTTTTTTTTAAATTTAGGGGTAACTCTAATCCATATGACCCCAGTCACATGTTGGCAGGGAATGGGGTTTGAGGGAGGAGTTTGAAGAAGCAAGGGGAAGTTGAATTCATCACACCTTTGTGGAGTGCATGCCTGCCATTTGCCAGGCACTCTGCTAACAATGCCCAATGAAGAAAAGGTAGAATGTAAAAAGACTTTAGTCCGGAGATCACCAAGTCAAAATATGTCAGCCCCTTAAGATCAAAACAAGTGTCTTGGGAGCTCTATCACCCGCCACCGGTCTTCAGCTTGTGGAATCATCCTTGCCTGCTCTAAGCTCCCTGAGTCTCATCTCCCCAGTCCTCACAGTTGCCTAGGTGGTAGGAAGATCCTGATGATTGGGTCAGTCTAGACTGGTTGTTATCCAGGGAGGCATGAGGCTTCATTTCCACTACGGAGAGACAAACGTGTAGCTATTCATTTGGTCCCTTAGTCTGCAGTAATTCACTGAATACTTACTGAGGGCCAGACACTGTGCTAGGTACATTTGAGAGAAAACATGGGTTATTATCAAGAACAAAATAATATTGTGTAGATGTAAAAGACTCGGAGGGTACAGAATGGGAGAAATAGCAGAACCAGTGGCCAGCATAGTTCCGAGCTGAATAGGGTATGGTCCTGGTGTAAATGAGTCAAGCAGTTGAAAATTTATCCTTTTAAGGAGGGCATGGCTGCTTAAAAGAGCCAACTCAAATTGTTAGGCCAGCCATAGTGAGCTTTTTTAACAGTCTTGAGCTCAACAGAGTCTATTCAAGTATAAGGATAGGACCCCCGGGGCAGCAAGGTGTATGGGGAAGAGCACCGGAGCACAGGATTGGGAGCCAGAAGATTTGGATGCTAATTCAAGCTCTGCCACTAACTTTTTGTATGATTTGGAGCAAATCACATAACCTCTCTGGCTCTTAGATTCCTCCTCTGTAATAGGAAAAAATTGGGCTTGATTGTTCTTTCCAAACATCCAATCCAAACATCCAAGTAAAGCAGAACTTTAAACTGACTCCTGACTTCTGCTTTGCCCTTCCCCACCTGCTCTCTGGGCAAAGAATTTCAACACTATCCTGGACCACAGGACAATCTGAGTTGGGAAACCCTAAGGTCCCTTCCAGCTCTAAAATTCCATGATTTTTGTGTCAGTGTAAATGTGGGCTTTGCATACATTAATTTGATCCCGTAAAGATTGATCGGCAGTCAGCCAGAAGTTATGTTCTGGCCAGATATGAGGGATAGTGCTGGCCAAGTAAAAGACTCTGCAGAGAAACCTGGAATTAGAGAGAGGGATGATTGTATCTAAGTTGATGGAAACACAGCAAGTGCGAGGATTTCATCTGCCCAATAGGAGAAAGTAATGGAGAAAACTCATCATGATTATTACTGTTGTTATTATTGTTACCTTAAAAATTTTCTTTTTACTGAAGTATAGTTGATTTACAATGTTGTGTTAGTTTCAGGTGTACAGCAAAGTGATTCAGTTATATACACACACACACACACACACACACACACACACACATTCTTTTTCAGATACTTTTCCATTATAGGTAATGACAATATATTGAATATAGTTCCCTGTGATATACAGTAGGTCCTTGTTGTTTATCTAATGTCAGCTTTTTATAATCACCCTCTGTGTGGCAGGCACTGAACCAAGTTCTCTGTAAAAGTTCCATCTTTCATTGTCACAATAAACCAATGAGATATTATCGTTTTCTGATCCCCATTTTTCAGAGTAGGAAATTGAGGCTTAGAGAGAATGTAGACTTCTCCCACACAGCAGGAGAAAGGGGGCTTTTTAAAGAAGTGCTGGCAGCTCCTGGAGCCATGATAGGGTTTGAGGTGATTCAAGAGAGTATATCTTGGTTTTGAAAAAAGGATGGGGCCTGGAACCCTCAAAGGAGGGATTAAGTGTCTCCAATGACTAGGTTAAGTGGTAGCTGGTTAACTTGGAGGAGAAACAATAAGAATCTGATGTTTGGGAATCAGATATATGTACGAAGGTACCAAATCTGGTTTTGTTTTGTTTGGAGGCCCCGTCATTTTCTTCAAAAGATTATTTTTTGTTTTCATTGTGAATTCTTTGTTAGTAATAGAATATATAAACTGGATTTCTACAGCTTGCCTGTAGAGAGGAATGCATCGTTTCTGTACAGACACGTCTGCCCACAGAGATAAAGTGTTGAGTCTAATGATAATTCCCCTTTAGGGAGGCACTGTACTAAATTTTTTGGCTGATTTGATGTTCACTACAGTTGGCGCCATTTAAATTCATTGATCTTTAGAGCTTTGTAGCTTATATCTGGGCAGCAATCAATAATTTTATACTTAGTGTGAATTTAACTGTAACCAAAAGGTAGAGAGCTTGTTTGTTATGGCTCTTTACTGTAAATAGAATTTATGCTTTCTATGTGATAATCAGAATAAATGGAAAATGAGAGTTTTCTGTATTCCTACTATGTTCTTGGTAAAGTCACAACCACACTCATTCACAGCCAGGTTAGGAAGCATAGAATTCAATTTGTCATGAATATGAGATTTATGGTTTCTGCTTAAGTATGATGGAAATTATTTATGAATACGGTACTCGCCATGCTACTGTACTTCAAAAGATCTTTTTAAAAATCTCTTATTAAATATCATTAAGGGAAAATTGCATCTGTCTTGATAAGAATTTAATTTGATTCACTGTCCATGAATATGTCAATACCGCTATGTTTTATTTTATGTATGTTTCCTGCTGAAACATATCTATTTCCTTAGATCTGTATGGGTTGCTAATTGGATGCTAACTATTAATTTGATCACATATTGATTGTACTGCACTCTATATCCTACTTGTATAAAGCAATCTTCAGAATTCTAAACAAGAGTATACAATCCTGTTGATCAGCTCAGCCTTGGTCACTTTGGATCATCTTGAGAACTCCATTCGGGCCCACCTCTTCTCTGTGCCGCTCCTATTGACCCTCTCTTCTTGATCGGCTCTTAAGTTTCCACTATTAAAGTAACTCTGGAAGGCCATACCAAAATATCCACATATTGTTTGGATAAGAATGGAGGTTCCTGATTACCATGCTCTAACCATTTTAAGATGGTTTATCAGATTAGTTAATTGTTACCTTGGAAGACATAGAGCTTAATCTTGAAAAGATTGTGTAGTGAGTAGTGGTTGGAAAGTCAAATGATATAGGGGCTAGGCTCTGCCCTGTTGCTAAATAGGTATGTGACCTGGGACAGGTCACTACCCCTTTCTGGACCCCAATCTCCTTATCTATTGTTTTAGGCTGAATAATGCTCCCCTCCCCAATATGTCCATGCTACAAGCTGGGAATGTTACCTTATATGGCAAAGGGGACTTTGCAGGTGTGACTACGTTAAGGATCTCTCTCTTTTTTTAATTTTAGGGGTTTTTTCTTTTTCTTTGAGTTTTTTCTTTTTCTTTCTTTTTTTTTTTTTTTTTTGCGGGATCTTAGTTCCCCAACCAGGGATTGAACCCACACCCTCAGCAGTGAAAGCGTGGGGTCCTAACCACTGGACCACCAGGGAATTCCCTAAGTTAAGGATCTTGATATGCAGCAATCATCCAGGATTATCTGGGTGATCCCAGTGTAATTACAATGTTCATTATAAGAAGATCTGGGATTCATTGATGCGCTCTAGTAGTTTTTTGGTGGCAAATGGATAAAGAAGATGTGGTGTGTATATATATATAAATACACACACACACACACACACACACACACACACACACACTGGAATACTACTCAGCTACAAAAAAGAATGAAAATTTGCCATTTGCAATAACATGGATGGACTTGGAGGGTATTATGTTTAGTGAAATAAGGCAGACAGAGAAAGACAAATACTGTATAATATCACTTATATGTGGAATCTAAAAAATAAAACAAGCTAGTGAATATAGCAAAAAAAGAAACAGACTCACAGATGTAGAAAACAAACTAGTGGTTACCAGTGGGGAGAGGGAAGGAGGGAGGGGCAAGATAGGGGTCGGGGATTAAGAGGTACAAACTACTATGTATAAAATAAATAAGTTACAAGGATATACTGTGCAGCACAGGGAATATAGGCAACATTTTATAATATATATTATATATATATATTTATGATATATGTATTACATCTTCTTTATCCATTCATCTGTTGATGGACACTTAGGTTGCCTCTATATCTTGGCTGTCGTAAATAATGCTGCTGTGAACACTGAGGTGTATGTATCTTTTCGAATTAGTGTTTTCTTTTTTGGGGGATTTAAACCCAGGAGTAGAATTGCTGGGCCATATGGTAGTTCTATTTTCAGTTTTTTGAGAAACCTCCATACTGTTTTACACAGTGGCTGCACCAATTTACATTCCTACCAAGAGTGTACAAGAGTTCCCTTTTCTTCCTATCCTCACCAACATTTGTTATTTGTGTTCTTTTTGGTGATAGCCATTCTGACAGGTGTGAAGTGATGCCTCACTGTGGTTTTGATTTGCATTTCTTGAGTGATTAGTGATGTTGAGCATCTTTTCACGTGCCTGTTAGCCATCTGTATGTCTTCTTTGGAAAAATGTCTATTGAGGTCTTCTGCCCATTTTTTAATTGGGTTGTTTGCTTTTTTGATGTTGAATTGTAGAGCTGTTTATATATTTTGGATATTAACCCCTAATCAGTCATATCATTTGCAAATATTTTCTCCCATTCAGTAGGTTGTCTTTTCATTTTGTCAATGGTTTCCTTTGTGTGCAAAAGCTTTTAAGTTTAATTAGGCTCCATTTGTTTATTTTTGCTTTTATTTCCTTTGCTTTAGGAGACAGATCCAAAAAATATTGCTATGATTTATGTCAAAGATTTTTGTGTATTAATTTTGTATACTGCAGTTTTACTGAATTCATTGATGTGCTCTAGCAGTTTTTTGGATTTTCTATGTAGAGTATCATGTCATCTGCAGACACTGATAGTTGTACTCCTTCCTTTCCAATTTGGATTCTTTTTATTTCTTTTTCTTGTCTGATTGCTGTGGCTAGGACGTTCAATGGTATGTTGAATAAAAGTGGTAAGAGTGAGCATCCTTGTCTTATTCCTAATCTTAGAAGAAATACTTTCAGCTTTTCACTGTTGAGTATGATGTTAGCTGTAGGCTTGTCATATTTATTATATGACATTTATTATATTGGGGTATGTTCCCTCTGTGTCCACTTTCTGGAGAGTTTTTATTATAAATGGATGTTGGATTTTGTCCACAGCTTTTTCTGCATCTATTGAAATGAGCATATGATTTGTATTCTTCAATTTGTTGATGTGGTGTATCACATTGATTGATTTGTGGATATTGAAAAATCCTTGCATCCCTGGGATAAATCCCACTTGATCATGGTGTATGATCCTTTCAGTGTTTTGTTGGATTTGGTTTGCTAATATTTTGTTGAGGATTTTTGCATCTATGTTCATCAGTGATAGTGGCCTGTAATTTCTTTTTTTGTGATATCTTTGTCTCATTTTGATATCAGGGTGATGGTAGCCGTATTGAATGAGTTTGGAAGTGTTCCTTCCTCTGAAATTTTTTGAAATTGTTTGAGAAGCATAGGTGTTAACTCTTCTCTAAATATTTGGTTGAATTCACCTGTGAAGCCATCTGGTCCTAAACTTTTGTTTGTTGGGAGTTTTTTAAAATTACTGATTCAATTTCATTACTGGTAATTGGTCTGTTCATATTTTCTATTTCTTCCTGGTTCAGTCTTGGGAGATCATACATTTCTAGGAGTTTGTCCATTTCTTCTAGGTTGTCCATTTTATTGGCATATGGTTGTTCATAGTAGTCTCTTATGATCCACTGCTATAATGAAAGGATTTATCACCTGATGAAGATAATGAAGATGATAATAATAATGGCAGACATGGTGGTGTAGCCCTTTAGGCTCTGGGTTGGGAAATGTTAAGGGCTATTCTCTGTAACAGTAACTCAGACTGGTATCGACAATCACAATCATGATTCAGAGTGAGTACTTAACTCATCTTCCCATTCTTTTATTGGAAGGGGAACCAGGAGAGGTCCTTTCTATTTCTGCGGTGTTGGTTGTAACTTATCCTTTTTCATTTCTGATTTTTGATTTGGGCCCTGTCTTTTTTTTTTATGAGCCTAGCTAAAGGTTTATCAATTTTGTTTATCTTTTCAAAGAACCAGCTCTTAGTTTCATTGATCTTTTCTACAATAGGAACAATAGAAATGTGGATTTTTAGGTAAAATCTCCCACTTTTCAAATGTTAGTAGCTTTTTAAAAATTATGCAAGTCACTGTGTGGGCCACAGAACATGTCTGTAGGCCTCCAGTTTTCATCTTTTGATTTAAATAATAATTTATCAACTTTATCTTCTCTACTCCAGCCCCATCACCGCCAAGCATAGATTCTAATGTCTTAGTTTGAAATGAGGGTGAGAACATAAGCCAGCCCTTTGTTAGACATAAAGAATGAATTTGAAGAAAAGGAAACTAGAGAGGAAAAAAGAAAAAAAAAAAGATACTTTTGTCTGCTTCCTTGCCAAATAAATATTGCCTGGGCTGTCTCTTTCTTCTGTGTAGATATATGTCTAAGGATGGTAATTACAGTTTTTGAACAACAAATTAGTACAAATGGGGACTTCCCTGGTGGCGTAGTGGTTGGGAATCCACCTGCCAATGCAGGGGATATGGGTTCAATCCCTGGTCCAGGAATATCCCACATGCTGCAGAGCATCTAAGCCTGTGAGCCACACTACTGAGCCTGCGCTCTAGAGCCCGCGAGCCGCAACTACTGAGCCCGTGTGCCACAACTACTAAAGCCCGTGCACCTAGAGCCTGTGCTCCACAACAAGAGAAGACGCCACAATGAGAAGCCTGCACACCACAACAAAGAGCAGCCCCCACTCGCCACAACTAGAGAAAGCCCGCACGCAGCAACGAAGACCCAATGCAGCCAAAAATAAATAAATAAAAAATAAATAAATCTAGGGGCTTCCCTGGTTGCACAGTGGTTAAGAATCCGTCTGCCAATGCAGGGGACACGGGTTCGAGCCCTGCTCCAGGAAGATCCCACATGCCACGGAGCAACTAAGCCTGTGCGCCACAACTACTGAGCCTGCGCTCTAGAGCCTGTGAGCCACAACTACTGAGCCTGTGTGCCACAACTACTGAAGCCCACGTGCCTAGAGCCCGTGCTCCGCAACAAGAGAAGCCACCGCAATGAGAAACCGGCGCACCACAACAAAGAGTAGCCCCCGCTCGCCGCAACTAGAGAAAGCCCATGCGCAGCAACGAAGACCCAACGCAGCCAAAAATAAATAAAAATAAAATAAATAAATAATTAATTAATTAAAAAAAACAAATTAGTACAAATGATCTGACAGTGCGACATAGTGCTTGAATATGGGCATTTCCAGGACAATTGGGGAAACATGGCAGGCATCCTGAAAAAATGCAAATGAAGTGCCTCCTAGGGACCTACTATCTTGCCTTCTTTCCAGGTGGTGGCTTCCTGTCAGAGGGTCTTTTGTGGTTTTGTTTTTTAATACCTCAGTTAGTAAAACCCCTTGCATGGACCCGCTTTCTAGTGAATTGCAAATGTACAGAGGCTCTGGTGCTCTGGCTCTTCTTAGAGCACTGAAGAACCTACCTGATCCCACCCTGGCCTGCAGCAGGTCCCCTGTTTCCAGTGCTTAGTGTGCAGGCTCACTTCAAAGTGCTTCCTGTATTGGCTGGAGTGGAAGTGCAGTGGGACCACTGTCAGGTCCAAATTAAGTGCCTTCTCATTAAGTCTCTTCTCAGAAAAGGTTGGGACTGATTGTTTAGTTTTGGAAAGCTGCTGGAAGCCAAGCTGAGGCTGAGACTTGGGAGGGTCGCTGTAAAGGGAGGGAGACTGAACGGCAGCCATGGTGTCATGGAAAGGTCTGGTCTCTGAGTCTTAGGTCAAACTCAGAAGTGTTTTAGGGCCAAGCTGCTTGGTGTAAGTCCAGGAGTGGTGGCGATCTAGAGGAACAGGAGAGTCTGTGCTCATCTCAAAGGTCCTCAAAAATCTAAATTATTTTAGATCTGTGTTGGTCTCAACAAGACATGTGCTGAATTAGGCCCACCTGCTACTGGTTGGAGCCCTGGCCTAGACCCTCTCTAGGAGCCCTCCAGCTCTGGCCCTATATTATTTGGTAGTACAGTCTTAAAAAAATTCAAACTGAAAGGAGGTCAAGTGGATGTGTGGCCAGACAGCATCTAGAAAGAAATGCTCGTGTTCTCAGAGAAGACAGAATAGGAACCAAAGACTGGGCAGCCATCCACTTCTTTTGCCATGCATGTTTTCTTGCCCTCCTGCCTAGGCCCCATGGTCTTCCTCACTTTTTGTTTAGACCAATACTAGCCAAGGTAGCCTTAAATCCAATCATATCTAAATCATTAAGTATAATTGTTCACATTCTGTTCAGTGCTTTCTGCTCGTCCACCAACCAGCCTTGTGGGGCTCATTAGGTTAGATTTGGATTTGTTGACAGTCCCTTATTTGACTTCTGAAGTGCTGAAGAGTAATCTTGCATTGGAATGGGGTGTGAGAGAGGGTGAGACAGAGCTGTTTCTTGGACTTTGAATTCTTGCTCCTGTCTGTTGAAAATGAGACCGATGAGCAAGGTCTGTTTGTTTAATGGGGCTCTCCCTGACTACTCATTCACTCACTTCTAGTCCTTACATGTTGCTGGTGTTTGTTGACTATTTTAGAATATGTACCTGCACTGAGTGGTTTGGCTGTGAATGTGGGGTTTATAGACTCATAGAATGTCAGAGCTAAAAGGAACATCGGAGGGGATCTCATCCACCAAAGCCCTCATTTTATAGATGAGGAAACCGAGGCCCAGAGAGGTGAAGTGGCACAGTGATTTAATGGCAGAGCTAGTAGAAGAACTCGAAGCTCCTGTTATTTTTTTTTCAATCTAGAGCTCTCCTTTATTATTTCCTAATATGTAGTAGCCATATAGATCAATTGTAGAGATCAATCATCTCCTCGTTCATGACTCTGGTACTTTCCTTCCTAAGCACCAATAAATAAATCCAGCGTGAATATAGCTACTGTGGAAAATGTTGCTAGTGAAAATTATGCTTCCTAGCTACAGGCTTATCATATCCAGTGGGGGCTCTCAGACTTACTAACAAGTGGGAGCACCTAAGATATGCATAGGTTTTGCAACTATCACCATCCCTAATTGCTATTAACACAGTTTTAGTTGGTTAGATAACTATAATCATGGTAACTGTTAAAAAAAAAATCTCGTGTTTAAAAAACAATGTTGTACTTTTTTCTTTTTAATCTCAGTACTGAGTATGGAGTAGGTGCTTAATACATATGTACAGAATGAAATAAATACTTCACCACAATTCTAGGTTTTGCTGTTCTATCCATTGGCCCAGGCCTCCCAGGGGAAGCTATCCTATCCATAGGCCCTGACCTATAGGAAATCTGATGCTGTTTCCTAGTGCAACAAGAAAGATAAAGGCTCTGACTATGACATATTTTCTAATGGCATCTGTACAGTGTACAGAGAGGGCTTAGAACATCCTACCTGATCAGCACAAAGTTCCAGGCCAATGTTAAATTAAGGCATTACTGTAAGGAGCCTACCTAGGTAAGCTTGTCTTGTACTTTCAGGCCATCTTGATGACATCTCTTTATTTCTCGGCTGCTTCTTCCTCCCATCCAGATCACCTGGATCTAGTGCTTCTCAAACAATTCTGCTTTTCTTAATGGTGGAGAAAACTATACGTGGACCCTCTGGCAATTCAATGAGTAGTTTGAAGTGGCTTTGTGCAGATACACAATTTCTGTTTAAGCTTGTGTTTTATTTTTTAAATTCATGAAAAGTTTTTATTCTGCTCCATCCATTGTTTCAGTCGCATACTAGTATTTGCTCCCAAATTTGGGGTAAAGTTTCTTCTCAGGAAAATGTGCCATGTTTAGCTCCTGTGGCATTCTTTGGGACACCTGGGCTACATCGTCAGAGCCCAGTTAGAGGATGATGGAACTAGAGAAGTACCTGGTATATCCATCCCCTGAAGCAGCCCATCATTCTTAGCCTGAAGAGGTTATCAGATTTCTTTAGATTTGGAGCAGTCATTTTCAAACAGTTCTTAAAAATCCATCCAAGTAGTGTTTTTTTCAAAAACAAGGTTGTCACGGAAGGCCAATATGTAAGACTTGGGTCTGCTCTGGGTAAAAGCAAGGGACTGGCGGGTCCAGAGTTTTACCCCCTTGGGTCCCTTCCCTTCTCCTTGTAAGGGGTCACTGGGGGCTCTGTTCGTAGTTTGAAAATCATTAAACTAGGGTGAATCCATTCTTCATCCAGATGTGGTATCTTTCATTCATTAAACATCCATTCACTTAGCAAGCATTTGTTGAGTGACTACTATGTGCAAGCACTGTTCTGCCACTACTGACACAGCACTGAATAAAACAGGTAATATTTTCTGCCTGCATGGAACTAATGTTCTAGTGAAGTAGTCAACCAACTATCACGATAAATACTGTAAAATGCATAGTTTCTTAGCTAATGATAGTCCTAAGAAGAGCAGTAAAACAGGGAAGGGAGATTGGAGATATCAGGATATTTGTTTTGCAATTTTATAAAGTGTGGCTGGGGAAGGTGATGAGAAAAAGATGAGAAAATGAATTTTAAGTAAAGACTCAAAGGAGATGGAGAAGGTAACCCTGTGGAGAGCTAGTGAAAAAGCCTTCCAGGTAGAGGAAAGAGCAAGTGCAGAGCCCTGAGGTGGGAGTGTGCTTGGCATGTTCAAGGAACAGCGACACTTTCACTGTGAGCGAAATAAAAAGTCCCTGGAGGGTTTTGAGTAGATTCTGTTAAGTTCCAACAATGTCACCCTGACTGCTGGGTGGAGACTAGACTGAATTATGGGCTAGGGGAGAGTAGGGAAACCTGTCAGCAGGCCATTATGATAATGCAGAAGAGAAAAGGTGGTGATCTGGGACAGAATGGTGGCAATGGGATGGTGAACAGTGGTCAACCTCTGGCCTTAGGGCCAGCAGGATTTACTCTGGACCAGATGTGGAGTGTGAGAAAAAAGAAAAGAGCTAAGAATGATCTGAACAACTGGAAGATTGGGGTTCCCCAGGTTAGAGGGAGTATCAGGGGCTCATTTCGATGTGTGAAATTTGATACGTTTGTCATACACCTAGGTAAAGATGTCTCTAGGCAGTTGGACATATGGGTCTTGAATTTAGGACGAAGTCCAGGCTGCAGATTCACTTTTTCCCACATCCCTGTAGTAAGGATGTGGTGTATCAGAAATACATTGGCAAATTGTCCTTCTACAAATGGCATGCATCCAGAAGGTTCATGGTTTCCAGTCCCAGTCACTTGAGGCCACGTTCCAGTTGGCATGTGTACAGATAATCTCTTGCTCTCACCCTTAACCAAGTGGGTTAGATAAACATGTCCACACTTTCTTTCAAGGACCCCTAGGGATGACTTGTGAAGCTCAGAAACACAGTTCCATGGAACTAGGTTTCATAATCTCCGATCCAGAGCATTGCTTTTCAGTTGCAATGGCCTCCTTAGGGGGCCACAAAAACTATGGAATAAAGCAAAGAAAACTTGTTTAGCTACCAGGGCTGCCTTTGTAGAACCGGGGGCAGATCACAAAGCTGGCATCATCTCACATTGTGAATGACTTTATCAAGAGGAAATCCTCTTCAAAGTATGTCAAAAAAAAAAAAAAAAAAGTATGTCAAGGGTAGCCTTGAGGGGAAAAGAAGTGAAAAATGGGGCTTCCCTGGTGGCGCAGTGGTTAAGAATCCGCCTGCCAATGCAGGGGACACAGGTTCAAGCCCTGGCCCGGGAAGATCCCACATGCCACGGAGCAGCTAAGCCCCTGTGCCACAACTACTGAGCCTGCGCTCTAGAGCCCGTGAGCCACAACTACTGAGCGTGCGTGCCACAACTACTGAAGCCCGCGTGCCTGGAGCCCGTGCTCCGCAACAGAGAAGCCACCGCAATAAGTCCGTGCACCGCAACGAAGAGTAGCCCCCGCTTGCTGCAACCAGAGAAAGCCCGCACACAGCAACGAAGACCCAACTCAGCCAAAAATAAAAATAAAATTAAAAAAAAAAAAAAAGAAGTGAAAAATGCAACATGTAGCCCTGGGAGGAGGAGTGGCAGATTGGCTCTGCCTACATCACAGAAGGAATAATTTTTTTGACTTGTGTGCAAAGGAGCTTCCGTTTCATTTTGTATCAGAAGGCCAAGCCTCCAGCCCAGTGTAGCTGCATCCTGGAGTAACTGCTCAGCCCCAGGTCCAAAGCGTGGGAACTGGAGTGGGGCCACGAGTCACTCAGCACCGACAAACACAGTAAAGCCCTGCTGTCTGTGTTACAGTGTGGGAGGCAGGGGAAGGCAAGGAGGTTGAGACAGGAGGAGAAGTAGATGGAGTACAGGAAAGAGCATCGGGAGTTCTAGGAGGAGAGCTGACGGTGGATTAGAGAAGATTTGAAGACTAGGTGGCATTTGAATGGTCAGTAGGATTTGGCTAAGCAGAAAAGGGGAAAAGGGAAATCTTAGCAAAGGAAATGGCACAAGCAGAGGAAGATGTCTTCAGAGAACATTGAATTAAAGTGGCAGAGCTAAAGAAAGAGAAAGAGGGCATGGAAAGGGAAGCAATACTACAATGTTGTGGTTAAGTCCATAGTCTCTAGAGTCAGGCAGATAGTGAATTGAAGGCCAGCTCTGCACTTTACTGTGTGACCTTGGGCAAGTTACTCAGCCTGTTTGATCCTCCGTTTCCTCAGTGTTCAATGCAATGAATGACATGAATGCCTAATAGGGCGTTTGTGAGTATGAAATGAGATAATCTATTTAAGTGCTTGGCACAGTTCTCTATAACTATCCATCTTACTATGAAAGGTAAAAGATTGAAAGAAATTATAAGAAAACATTTGTGGTAGTCAGCCCTGGATGGAGGGATTTGGGGTAATTTTTCTCCATTTCATTCTTTCTGTATCTAGTATGTTTTCTTCCACATGTATTCTAATACTAATAATCTCAAAAACATAACATAGGTTTTCATTCTTTTTAAGATTGTGTGAAAGTCAGTAGAGGGCAAGAAGTTCAGAAGAATAGATTGAGGCTAGATCACCAAGCACTTTCTTTTTTTAAAAATTTATTTCATTAATTTATTTATTTGCTTGCGCCGGGTCTTAGTTGTGGCAGGCGGGCTCCTTAGTTGCAGCTCTTGGGCTTCTTATTTGCAGCTCGAGGGCTCCTTAGTTGCAGCATGCAGGCTCCTTAGTTGTGGCATGGGAACTCTTAGTTGCAGCATGCATGTGGGACCTAGTTCCCTGACCAGGGATCAAACCCGGGCCCCCCTGCATTGGGAGTGCGGAGTCTTAACCACTGCACCACCAGGGAAGTCCCACCAAGCACTTTCTTTGTGGCAAGAGTTTCAACTTGTTTCAAGAACTCAAAGATTCTATACACATGTTTTAGGCGTTCCATAGATATTTGATTTAATTTTCTACATTAAAAATATTTGTTGAAATATATATTTTGAAACTATAATACATTACATGTTTTAATATGTAATACACAAATATTAACATATGAGAAACATTAAAATAATTTATGCTACCACTTGACTTATTTTGTTGCAGACCTTATAGTAAAGCTACTTTTGCATTCTTGTGCAAATAAGATCTCTTGCAAGATGAACTGTTAAAACTGTTAGCATTTGCTGCTACTTAACTGTGTAAGAATTTTCTCAATACTGTACAACCAAACTAAAAAAAAACCAAATAAGTTGAATGCTAGTATAAGAATGTAGTTCCCATGGTTACCAGGGGGTAAGAGAGGGGAGGGATAAATTGGAAGATTGGGATTGACATATACACACTACTACATATAAAATAGATAACTAATAAGGACCTACTGTATAGCACAGGGAACTCTACTCAATACTCTGTAATGGCCTATATGGGAAAAGAATCTAAAAAGGAGTGGATATATGTATATGTATAACTGATTCACTTTGCTGTACACCTGAAAATAACACAACATTGTAAATCAACTATACTCCAATAAAAATGTTTTAAAAAAAGAATCTGGTTCCCTTACCCTTGATTTTAGATTTTTGTGTTTATCAGAAGAGCCTCATTTTTCCTCACTGATTGACTTTATGATCCATAAATGTAATGATTTTAACTTAGAAAATAAATTCATATTAATAAAATATAATTTTTATCTGTTTTATACATTGGGGTCTGTGTCAGATTTTTGTCTACGAAAGCACTCATCTGATTTGGAAAATTTTAAAACATCTGGTTCTTCGAGGAAGATGCGGTCACTGCTGCTGCAGAGCCCTGGTCCACCTGGTCAGGAAGCCACGCCGCAGCCATGGCTTTTCAAGACCCCTGAAAGACTCCCCTGGCGCCAGAAGTGGCGACTCACTGAATTAGAATTACCTTAACCAGCCGCAACACAAAATCTTTGGAGAAGGTATGTGCTGACTTGATCAGAGGCACAAAGTATAAGAATCTCAAAGTGAAAGGACTAGTTTGGATGCCTACCAAGACTCTAAGAATAACTACGAGGAAAACTGTTTGTGGTGAGAGGTTCTAAGACTTGGGATTGATTTCAGATGAGGATCCACAAGCGACTCATTACCTTGCACAGCCCTTCTGAGGTTGTTAAACAGGTTACTTCCATCAGTATTGAGCCAAGAGTCAAGGTTGAAGTCGCCATTGCAGATGCTTAAATCAACCTTTTTAATAAATTGATAATCAGTTGTGATTTTTTTTTAAGTCTGAAAACCGATATTCAACAGGCATAAGGGAGCCTCTGAAAGTTTGGGGGTAGAAGAGTATAAATCTTAAGTCTTTGCAGTTTATCTGGTAGCAGTGTGAGTGATGGATTTGAAGGGGAAAGGGTACAGACTGAAATCAGGGAGACCAGTTAGAAGATCACTTCTGAAGTATAGCTGGGAGTGAATAGGGTCTAAACTAGGGGGCAGGGCAGTAGACATGGGGAGGAGAAGATGGATGGGAGAGATGCTGAATGTGGGATTGACTTGACTTGACAAGACTTGGCAACTGATTAGGCACGAGAGAGGGCAGTCAAAGCTGACATGCTGAGGTTTAAAACATAAGCCCCCAAGACAATGGCAGTCCTGTTCTTTAGATCTTACACAAAGAAAGAGCAGCAGATTTGGGATGCAGGAGCAGGAGATGATGAGTTCAGTTTGGGATACATTGATTTTAAGTGTCTGTGGGCAGAAAAGTGGGAGAGACATCCAATCAGCAGCTGGACTATATGGGTCTAAAGCTCAGGAGATGGTTCTGGGCTGGACACAGAGCTAGAGATTTGGGATTGATCCACTTGGAATCCATGAAGCCCCAAAATTACTACTGCAAACTGTAAATAGTAGTTTAATTAGATTGCGTGTTACCATTTTGGCCAATACTTTCAAGTTAAAAGGCATATGATAGCAATTTAAATTTTTTTGTTTCATTCTAAATGAAGTAGCAGTTTCTCTCAGTCTGTGCTAGATAGTGAGTTATTACATCGGGTAGTGGTTTTCCAGCTTAAATTATAGAGTGCTTACGGCAGAACCTGGGTAGACCTTGCAAGACCCATGTCAGAGAATTGACCTTGTAGAGCTAGGTAGCCCTAAGAGGATCACAGCTGAAGATAATACAGCTACATCCCAAATCTGCCACTGACTACAAGAGGCTTATGTTTCAATAGTAGGAATAATTATCTAATGCCAGAATGATGTGAATTATGGGCATCATGCAAAAATCCCAGTGCTGCTAAAGAAAACTAATTATTTACTAAACAGAGTTGTTACTGTGATATGCTTACAAGTTGCAATAATGGAACTTTAGGACTCAAATGGCCTATAGAGTTCCAGCTCAACTTTCTAATTGAACAATTAACCCAAAGTTATACTTGGTAGTGGAGCTCAGAACTCAGGTCAGTCCACTGTGCTTCCCATGACATCATATTTGATCGAATTCCATTCCTTTATTTTGTAAGTACAGTAGTCCTCTAATTCAGTGGGATATCTGGCATATAGGGGCAACTAACCTTATCTGTAAAAGAATGTGTATGTATCAAGCAGTGCTTGACCTGAGGGGAGATGAGGAAGCTGCCATCATTCTACAGCCGTTTACCTTTGTGGATCAGCTTTTTCTTATTTCTCCTTGTACATATTTGCATATAGAACAGTTGGAGAGTGTGGATTATACAAGTGATAGCTAAATCTGCAAGGAAGTTATCTATGTCAGAATGTCAACGTACTAAAAGTTAAGGGGTGAGTGATGGGAAGGTGATAGTCACACTTTGAATGTGTGGAAACTAAGCAGTGTGGCTCATCTCCCTCTTTTTTCCCCCCGATCCTTACTAAACCCCTCATTTATGACATCCTGGAAATGGTACCTACCTCAGAGTGGTGAATGGAACTCAGGACAAACTTAAGTCAAGAGGTGATCTTTTTATTAAAACAATGAGAGTGTATTTTGTCCAGTTGAAAGAGATTGACTTTGATTAAGAGTGGCACCAAGTTTGAAGCAATCAAATAATACTCTTTCACACTTAAAATATTTGGAATGATCACAGTCACTTTTTCAAATAGTGTCTCTCAACTTTTATCACAATCCTAAACTGTGTAATAATGAGTCTTTGTAATCCTAAAGAGGTTAAAGTAGCTTAAAATGGGAATTAGATTATGTGATACTTAATATTTCAAACATGTTTTTCTGATTTTAAAAACAAGATATAATCATTGTAGAACACTTTAAAAAGTACAGGAAAGTGTGAAAAAGAAAACAAAATTCACTCATTATCCCATCCTCTTTTGTGGTACCTGTTTTTAATGAAATGCACATATAAGTGTAATTACTTTAAAAACAGTAAACATTGACATTCATGAAGTAAAACTGTGGGATAAATTGATTATCATTTGGCTTTTAGGAGTTCAAATGTCATCCATCCCAGACAGATAGGAAGGGAGCAGAGTGGTCCAGTGCTTTGCAGGAGAGTTGCTGATCAGCAGGGTGATCTTGAGGGCCTGACAGCTGATAGGACACATTGTCATTGTTGAGGTCATCATGGTGGCAGAGCAGGCTGGTTCTGGACCAAATCTCATCCTGCCTCTGTCCTCCCATCTCACCTTTAAGTTAGTCAGTTGACATCTATTTATTAAGCAGAACTGAGTTAGGCATAAATACAGAGAGAGGATAGAGAAGCCATCCAAATTGGGCAGGTTCCCTGCATTTATGGAGATTAAAAACTAGTGGGAATGATAAGCATTAAATAATTATGCCAAGAAACAGAGCCGTGGCATTGGTGCGCTTCTGTGAGTTCCATTCTGAATGCTCTCCTTTTTATGTAATTAAAGTACTGAGAGGTATATTTTGCCTACATAATCTATTACATACAGGATATTCCTATGCACATAATGCATTTATTTATACATATACAACGGAGTGTAGGCAAACCACCAATATTGTACTTTCTGGGAGATTTAAATGATTGGTAATGGTAATTTTCACTCTACTCTTTTCACTTCATATGCTGATTTTAGATCCTCACCCCTGGGTGAGCTGGAACTGTAGTAAGGGTTGGGAGGGAGGAACACAAGGTGCTAAGAGCCAAGATAACCAAAGAGAACTATTTAGATTGGGAAAGCCGCAGACGCTCACTGCTTCCACACTTTCCCAGAGACCCTGTTTGGGTAAATACTAAGATCAAAAACAATTAAAAAAAAAAAAAAAAAGCTCCCAGGGAGCAGTTCAACTTTGCAGAAAAAGAAGGTAGTAATGGAAAATTGAGGGGCTATCTCAGGCAGTCGTTCTAGTTCAGAAATGTTCAACCCCGTTCTTCCTACAGAGCTGCTCTTTGTTTCATGTTTGATTTCTTCTACATGAATAATTCCCATTCTTGTGTTCAGATGCAACAATCCGGCATTCATTGTCATGATAAAAATAGAAAATGACAGGCATTGATTTTTCACAGCAATTAGCCCTACATCTGTTTTCTGATTTCTTGAGCATATACAGGCAAAACAGGCAGGACAGTAATGTGGAAGAGAGTGCCTCATGCATTTAATGGGAGACAGTTGTTTTGGCAAGTAAGGTGTGATGAAGGACGCTGTATTGGAGAGGGATTTTTTTAATCCATTTCAGATTTAACCTTCTGTCGTGTGTAAGAAACACCTGCTAAGAAGGTCAGATTTCATATAGCTAAAATAACAATGACTTTATCAGGTTTTCCTTAATCTCTTCTGATACTTGCCATTCGAGGGACTGTTTCTCAACCCCATCTGTTTTGATTGTACCAAAAGGACCTGATAAGCTCAATTAGGATAATGTATACAGCAGCATTTTGTAAAAATGTTTCAGGACGATAAGGTATTGTTATTCTTCATTCATTTCATAAATATTTATTGAGGGACTATTCTGTGCCAGGTACTATGCTAGATACTGGGAAAATATCAATAGTATGTACTAGATACAAGGCAGGCAAAAGTGCAAGTCCAGGCTCTCATGGAGCTTTCATTTACTTCAACAAGTGCTCCCTGGTTCCCCCTTCCACCCCTCCCGCTGTGATGGGTACACAACTCCATCACAGCACTTATCTCACTATAGCATGATAGGTCCTGGTTTACCCGTCTGTCTCTTCTGTTATCTTTTGAGCTCCTCAAAAACAGAGGGCATGTCCCCTTAGCTCCTTGGTATCTATGATGCCTGCCTTGCACATAGTATGTATTTAATTCACGTTTATAGTAATGGTTCAATTAATGCATGGTGGTTAATGTTGGCCCTGCAACCATAGACTCTCAGTCCAGACCATAAAATAGGCAGTGACATGTAAGATTGTATAGTCTAGCCCCTTTTTACACATGAGGAACTTGAGCCCCACTGTTATGCTATACGACTTCAGGCAAAGAAAATTATCATTCTGTCTCAGTATTCCCAACTGTAAAGTGGAGATAAAAGAATTTTAGAGCTGAAAGAAATTTCACAAAGGTCTCCTTGTCCAAATACTTCATTTGAGACATGAATAAAGTGACACCCAGAAACGTTTAGCAGCTCTTCTAAAAGGAAATTAGTAGAGGATCTTCTGGCACCCATAATAATTCTCTTTTCACAATTCCTTGCTGTTTCTCTCTGTAAGCCTTAGTAGTATCACAAGATTGCTACAGAGTTACAGAGGAAGAATAGATATGGATGCTGTGATTGGAGTATAATTAAGTGCTACCACTTTGGAAAAAAACATTGGCATTATGTACTAAGGATGCACATCCCCTGGGAATCCCCTGGCGGTCCAGTGGTGGTTAGGACTCCACGCTTCCACTGAGGGGGACCAGGGTTCGATCCCTGGTCAGGGAACTAATATCCTGCAAGCTACGTGGTGCAGCCAAAAAAAAAAAAAAAAAAAAAGATGCATATCCCCTATGACCCAGAGGTTCAACTCCTAGTAATACACTCTAGAATTCTTGCACATGTACATAAAGAGGCATGCACAGGAATATTCAGAGAAGCTTTGCCAATAATAGTAAAGAAACAAAATGAGAAACAACCTCAATATCCATTGACAGGATGGATCAATAAATTGAGGCATTCACACAGATTGGAGTATAATATAGCAAAGAAAACAAATCTCATAAAGATAATGTTGAGGGAAAAAAGCAAGAGGACTAGTTAATATCATCCACGGAAAGTTTGTTTATAAGCAAAGCTAAGTAATATGTGGTAAAGCAATAAATAGCAATGAGATTGACAAATACAAAATACTGAAAAGCCTAGTGTAACATCAATATTCAGCCCAAACCTAATATCACCATTTTAGAATGAACTTGTGAGATATAAGAACAAACCTGAAACTTCATTTTTAAAATCAATTCTTGCTACACTTCCATTAGTTAACATTTTAGAATTAAATTTTTTTTTACATTCAGAACAGGAACAAGTTTGTTTTTAACCCTGTCAACTGCTAGATTGCTTCTGTGGACCCTGAACTGCACATTTGTGAAACTAAATAGATACTCACTGTTCACTGAGGTCTGTGCAAAGACAAGGTATTTTTAGGGTGCCTCAATTTTATTTAGTATTTTCTTCTTTACTCTTTATATTCTCTTTTACCTAGAGAATCGAAGATGCTTTGTCGTAGATGATTTGGGAGTTTTTTCTTGGGAAATTTTGAGGTGATAAAGTTGATATTCCATTCTTTTTTTTTTTTTTTTTTAAGCTTTTTATTTAAACTGGTTTTTTTTTCTTAATTTCTATTTATTTATTTGTTTATTTTTGTATTTTGGCCGCATTGCATGGCATGCGGGATGGTTCCCCAACCAGGGATCAAAGCCGGGCCTCCGCACTGAAAGCATGGCGTCCTAACCACTAGGCCACCAGGGAACTCCCTGATATTCCATTCTTAATAAAAACTCACAAGATGTAGAAGATTCTCAAAAAGAACTTTTTCTTCAAAGGCTTATGGTCTAAGTCTGCAGTCCCCAACCTTTTTGGCACCAGGGAATGATTTCATCGAAGACAATTTTTCCACGGGGCAGGGGGGGTGGGGCGGGGGGGCCAGGGGATGGTTCAGGTGGTAATGTGAGCGATGGGGAGCGGCAGATGAAGCTTCACTTGCTCACCCGCTGCTCACCTCCTGCTGTGCAGGCCTGGCTCCTAACAGGCCGCGGACGGTACCAGTATGCGGCCTGGGGGTTGGGGACCCCTGGTCTAAATGGAATTAGATACCTGAAAACTACATTCAGTCCTTGAAGATTATTTTGTTTCATGTTAGAAATACAAGTATACTAAATAGTTCAAAAATATTAGAATTATCTAATCTAATCTATCCTACTTGACCTTGAATTATTTAATTTTTATAACATTCGTTAGCTCAAAAAGTATGTAATTTTCTTCATAGACTTATTTAGTGAATATACCCTTCTTTAATATTCATATTCTTAATCTATTTCCCTGCTTAACTATCTGATTGTCATAATCATTGTACTTGTATATAAACTTAACAGCTCATTTATATAACTCTTATTTATAGTGCAGCATTTTATTCTTGCAATAATAAGGCAATTCTTAGTTCATGTATCATCTAGAATGCCTACCTATATTTGAAACAATATTTTGACACTCATAATAATTCCAAATGCTGTGCCTTGGTCATGCACAAGTACAGAAAAACCGAAATGATGTTGTGGGCATTGTCTATTCAGCGTTCCAAGGATCTAGATCAAAACCAAAACCAAATAACAGATTTGCCCCAAATGCACAGTCCAAAACCAGACTTCCAGCATCTCTTTGCTGGACAGTGGGTTCACAGGTGTTGTGAGTATGCTTTCTAATTTGCATGTAATTAAAGATTTATTTAAAGGTATCTGATATTTAAAAATTACAGTGATCTGGAGGCATTTTGAAAAAAAGAGTATCATATAAGGATAATTCAAGTGGTAGTCCATGCCTCCTTTTCCCTTTTCTTTTTTTTTTTTTTTTAAAGATTTATTTATTTTATTGATTGACTGACTGCTATGTTGGGTCCTCGTTTCTGTGCTAGGGCTTTCTCTAGTTGCAGCAAGCGGGGGCCACTCTTCATCACGGTGCGCGGGCCTCTCACTATCGCGGCCTCTCTTGTTGCGGAGCACAGGCTCCAGACGCGCAGGCTCAGTAATTGTGGCTCACGGGCCTAGTTGCTCCACGGCATGTGGGATCTTCCCAGACCAGGGCTCGAACCCGTGTCCCCTGCATTAGCAGGCAGACTCTCAACCACTGTGCCACCAGGGAAGCCCTCCCTTTTCTTCTTTGCAGTTTTCTCAGCCAGTTTTTTTCAAGAGGCCCCATCCACTATGACCTCTCAAATTCAGCACTCAAGTGCTCCTATGACTGGCTGTCCAGACCTGGCAGCAGGTGCCCCACGTAGCAGCATTCACACTCCGGCTGTGCCGTGGCAAAGGCTTGACCAGTGTTTCTTTGGGTACCATATACACCCCTGGCAGAATTTGAGGTAGGCATATGGATGTTAACAGACCCTCCCTTGGTACAAATTATTCCTAAGAAGATTTAATGAGCTAAGCATGTTAACATTTAGTAGCTTAAACACCATTTACATTTACAGTGAACTCCCTGGAGGTAAAAGAATACTTACGCAGGAATTAGTTGATTGCCTTAAGGAAAAGTATTAATGCCTACCTACTCATGTTTATGGACCCAAAGACCTAAAGAGTCAACTCTGTTAGGTAACCAATGACATAGCACATAATGATCCCCTCCCTCCTTCTTTGTTTTTGTTTTAGAACTGGGGGCTTATGATAAGAGAAGTTCTCTTTTGGTGAGAGATCAATGATTTTGCAACTAATGAGTAGCGAGGGGACTTTGTTTTGAGAATTTGCCATGGCCTGAAAACTTAGGTGTAACCATCTGATAATCGGAAGGGTCTACCGTGAATATTTTATTGGTACTATTAGAGGTAGTAGAAGTAGAAATATTATTAATAGGTATTATTAGAACAATGGGGGAAGGGCAATTGTCAGATTATCAAGATGGTTGCATGCAGTGGCATAAGAACATGGGTGTTGAACTCAAATGACACTGGTGTTCGGTCCTGGTTCTGCCATGTAACCAACTGTGGGAACCAGGACAAGTTGCTTAATGTCTCTGAGGCTCCATTTTTACTTCTATAACCTGAGGGTGAGAATGGGGCCTATTTCATAGTGTTGTTAAGAGGACTGAATGAGCTAATGCCTGTAAAGTACTTAGCACATTGCCTGGCACAAATGTGCTCAATAAACATTATAAATAGCATTTTATTATTATAGAGGCTAAGTTATTATCATTATCTGTAAACTTTATTTATGGCTGTCTTATGACACTTATTACTGTCTATCTTATATCAGAGTTATTTACATAAAGGCTAAACCACTGAACTAAACTCCTTGGGGGAAAATTGCTTGTCTGATTCATACACTGAACACTATACGGCCTAGCACACTGAGGCAGCACTAAATCACAGTAGCTGTCAAACATTTTTAACCATGACCCAAGGCAAGATATATATTTTACATCATAACCAAATACATACAGACATGATTGAATTTAGAAAGTTTTACAAGACACACCTTACTATGTGCAATGCACTCTGATATTTATTTTTCCATTCTGTTTCATTCCATTAAAAAATAGTCTCATCTTGACCCACTAAATTCACTACTGGGTCTCATCCTATGGTTTGAAAATCCCTGGGCTAGACCATGAAGCAGCCCTGAACCTTCCCACCAAAGGTGGTGATGTGGTTAGTGAGAAGCTAACAGAAATGCTGGGCAAGGGCCAAATGGCAGCTGCTTTCAGGACAGTTAGGGACCAAATCTAAATAGCATAGATGAGGCAGATCAAGAACACTAGGGGTGGGGAGGAGAGGGCTTTGACTTGGAACTGCAGAATTTTGAAGGTAAATCTTCCAGTACAGAGCTGGGTCATCCTAGCAGTTTTATTGAAAAACAAAGAAAGGGAAAAAGTGGGAACAGGCATCAAGTCCCTGGAAATGAGGCTGGCAGTACAGAAAGCCAGGTGGGTATTGGTATCTCTCCTGCTCCAGGAACTCTCCTTTCTTTTAAACTTTCTATTTTATTTTGGAGCATAGTTGATTAACAATGTTGTGATAGTTTCAGGTGTACAGCAAAGTGATTCAGTTTATATATATATATTTTTTTTTTCAGGTTCTTTTCTTTATAGGTTATTACAAGATATTGGATATAGTTCCCTATGCTGTACAGTAGGTCCTTGTTGGTTATCCATTTTAAATGTAGCAGTGTGTACATGTCAATCCCAAACTCAGGAACTCTCCTTTTTTTCCAGATTTTTCTTTTCCTATCAAAAAAAACTTGGCAGTGTTTTATTTAAAACCTGGAAAGTGAGAAGACTATAAAGTGTGCATGTGTACACACATACCCCCCCAACTTTAAAAAATCCTGTTTAATTGTCTTGTCTTGATTCAGTGGATTCAACGTCCTCCCCCTTCCTTCCTGCTTTTTCCATTAGCCTAAACTCCATCTTTTTCTGTCTTATTTTCCTTTAAACATGATTTTGGTCTAAGAGCTTTTGCTTCCACAGCCTCATAACTGTTTCAAGACCCAGACCATTTTACAATCTGATCTTCAATCTTATGGTTTCAACTTTCAATTTCTTTTTCCTTCCATTTGATCCTTCTACACAGCAAGTTAGGTTTAGTCAGTCTTTCATTCATTGAGTCTAGCAATTTGTTGAGTACTTATTATGTGCCAGATACATACTACCTGCTGCTCAGGTAGCAGTGATCAAAAACAAGTTCCTTAATGTTACAGAGCTCATAGTCAGGTAGGGGACGCAGACACTAAGCCTATAATCACACAAAGAAATAAAAACAGCCACTGTGATATATGCAATACAGGAGAGGTGTGTGACAATTTGAGAGTATTCATAAATCTTTGACCAGTCAGGAGAATGTTCTTCGGGGAAGTAAGGTTTGAGCAGGTAGAACATGGCCCTGGGGTGGGAGGGAGCAGGTTGAGTGAAAGGGACTAAGAGAAGGCCAGTGAGGTAGCAGGAAGTTTCTAGAGAGTATAGCGGGAAACAGTTCTGGCTTCATGCTGCAGAAGTTCACACACTACTTTTTCTAGTCTATGTTAGGGAGTTTTGACGTTATCCTAAGGGCAATGGCAATCCATTAGAAAGTTCTGTGAGTCCTTGTATATGGTGGTGGTGAGGGTGTGATCATATATTTATTTCGGAAAATGCCACTTTGGCTACAGTGCGGAGAATGAATCGGTAGCTGGGTGAATGTGAATACAGATAAAATTTTAAAAGCTGTCATTTACGTTGCGCTTATTGTGTGTTAAGCACTTGTAAAGGGTTTTTCTACATGCTGTCACTGAATCTTCACAACAACCCCATGTGAATGTGGTAGCTACTCTTATTATCCCCATTTAACCTGTGAAAGAAACTGAAGCTCAGAGAAGTGAAGATACTTGCCCAAGATGGCACAGCTGGAATGTGGCAGAGCTAGGATTCGATACCTTGAGGCTGTTCAGTAGTACCTCTTAATCTCACTCACCTATTTCTTTCCTCCTCCCACACCCTCCCCTCTGGCAGTCACCTGTTTGTTCTCTGTATCTGTAATTCTGTTTCTGTCTTATGTTTGTTCATTTGTTTTGCTTTTTGGATTCCACATATAAGCAAAATCATATGGTATTTGTCTCTCTCTGTCTGACTTATTTCACTTAGCATATTACCCACTAGGTCCATCCATGTTGTCGCAAATGGCAAGATTTCATTGTTTCATATGACTGAGTAATATTCCATTGCATATATACTACATATTCTTTATCCATCCATCTATTGATGGGCACTTAGGTTGCTTCCACATCTTGGCAATTGTAAATAAAGCTGCTATGAACATAGGGGTGCATGTATCTTTTCTAATTAGTGTTTTTGTTTTCTTCGGATAGAGCTGCCTGATAGTTTTGAGTGAAATCGCCATCAGGTGCTGCCTATTTCATAGCCTTGTTGCTTTTCTTCCTCCAAGTCAGGGGTTACTTGGCCTCCCACCTGCAGATTCAATCCCGCCTGAGTCCCTGGACCAATGCTGATTTTAGACAGGAGGAAGCCAGGCAGTACCAGCCTAGCCATCTAGTTTTCAGTATGAGGCTATCATTGTTGCCCTAACTTGTTTCCCATTTCTGAAATCTGGCTTTCTTCCATGTATCTGAGTCCTTGTCTTGGCCAGATGAAACAAGGACTATGAAAATGCTTTGGAAATGATAATGCTTAATATATGTATCTAGCATAGGGTGTGAGTACAGAGTAAATTTTCAGTAAATAGTAGTTATTGCTACCTGGATCATGGCTTGGCTACTGCAAGTCAACCAAGCAAAGTCACAAGGAGTAGAGTTAAATTGCAGTATCTTTTCAGGAAGTGACAGTCCCTCTCCTCCAGAGATCCCTCTTGTCCTTCTCTTGACAGGGTGCTGCTCTCTCCCATTTTCCATTGACTAGTCTGTGCTCCTTCCCAACCTGGTTCATAAGGTGGAGGGTGGAATATTCCAAAAGAGCATGGATACTGGAATCAGATCTGCATTTGAATTCTGACTGCATGACCTTAGGAAAGGTACTTAACTTTCCTCCAGATTCGTCATCTGTAAAATCGTGAATACCTCATAGCCCTTGGACAATTGATGTAAGCAAAGTACACAAGGGCATTGGTATTCAATAAGTACGAGCTTCTCTTTCTTTCCTTCTTCCATGTACCTCTTCAAATCTGGTCTTAGGCTGTCAGACTCTGAAGCAGTTCTTGTTTTACTGTCATAAAAAAAGTCCCACGGCTTACCAATGGTGTGCTTTAAACTTTGGTCTATTTTATTCTTGTGCATGCTAATATGCCACATTAACTTTCTGACCACCAGGATTGTGTGTACCTAATTATTGCTTGACTAGCTCAGTTAATATTAACTGAGAATTTACTTTGTGAAAGGTACCATAGGAAATATTAATCCACCTCACTCCTGACTCTTTACATTGGGCTGACTTACCTGCCCTTCTTTTCAACACACCTTTGTGGGCCTTTCTGAAGCCGGCCCCAATAGCTAGCGGGCAATTCTAGTCAATTGATGTGGCTTCTCTTGCCCCTAATTATTCCTGATTTGATCTTGTTTCCCTGTTTCTCTCCTTTGGCTCTGTACTCTGATTTTGATCATTCCCATCTCTGACCCCTTCAGGATTTGATCTTTTCCCTAAGTTTTCCTTTGGCATTTGGTTTATGGCTGACTGACATCCTTTCTGGCTCAGCTCACCATTTTGGGCCTGGAGTTTCCTATTGCCTCTGGTGAGAGTATGTCTTTCTTGATCCCATTTTCCTGCCCAGTGGGTTCCTAATGCTTGCTCAAATTTGAATCCTGTCTGGATAAGTCAATCATGGTAGCCCAGGGTGGGGGAGTGCTAACTAATAAAAATTATGTGACATGTCTTGCTGCCCTGAGGGAACACACACACACACAGACACACAAAGCAAGGAATGACTGGTAGGTATCTAGTAATATAAATACAAGTTAATGTTAAAACTGTCTTCTAGTATTTTTAAAAATATACATCAGTGGGGAAAAAAAGGTATCTTTCAGAGGTGTTTGATTTACAGGCGAGGCGCTCTTAGACAACCTGGTTTAATATGCTTTACAGATATTTAAAAAATAATTTCATGATCAGTTTTTCTTAAAACTTAAAAATATTTTTTAGCTCATTTTGCTATTAAGATCATAATTTTAAAATATGTGATTCTCATGCAAAGAAAGTACCTTTGCAGTAGGGTCAAAATAACTGAGACTTATTAGCAGAAATATTATGATTGTATTCTTGTTTATAGTGCATACTTTTCATACTTTTGTTCTACAAGATGTAGCTGAATCCACACTCAAATCTGATATACTCAGTTCTTTGAAAATATGATATTCAGGAATTTGATCTTGCAGAATGGATAGGATTCACTTTTACTTTTTTTCCTTTTCTTCTGCTGCCATAAACTGTGCAAGCAGGCACAGGCTAGTGGAGCATCGGTGGAAACTGAGGAAGGACAGGAGAATTTAACAGTCTGTATAATGGCTCCCAAGGACATGGAAATTGAAACGGAATGAGTTCTGGGGGAGAAAGCATTCCAAATAGTGTTGTGATATTGTGATTTCTAACAAGAAATATATATTTGGTCTTCATTCCCATTTCTGGAACAGAGCTGATAAAACCCTTGGAATTTTCTGGGAGGAGAGCAATAAAGGTGTCTTTTGTTATGTCAATGAAGTGACTTTTGGACCATGTCTGAGGATGGGAGTAGGTTGCCAGGAGAACCAACCATGTGATTAAAGGGTTGGAACTTTCAGCCCCACCCCTTGATGTCCAGCGCGGGGAGAGGGCCTGGAGGTTGAATCAGTGGTCATTGGCCAATGATTTAATCATTCATGCACATGTAATGAAGCATCCAGAAAAACCTAGAAGGCCAGAGTTCATAAAGTTTCTGGGTTGGTAAACATGGGAGATTTGGGGAGAGTGGCAGCCTGGAGAGGGCATGGAAGCTCCTTGCCCTTTCCCCATACCTTTCCCTGTGCATCTCTTCCATCTGGCTGTTCCTGAGTTATATTCTTTTATCATAAACTGGTAATCTAGTAAAATCTAGTAACATGTTTCTCCCAAGTTCTGTGAGCCACTCTATTAAATTAACTGATCCCAAGGAGAAGGTTGTTGGAACCTACACTCTACAGCTGGTTAGTCAGAAGCACAGGTGATAACCTGAAGCTGGGGGAGGGGGCAGTTTTGTGGGACTGAGCCCTTAACTTTCAGAATCTGATGCTATCTCTGGGTGGATAGTGTCAGAATTGAGTTGAATTGTAGGACAGCCAGCTGGTGTCTGGAGAATTGCTTGCTGCTTTGAGGGATAACCACCCCCCCCCCCACCACCACTGCCACACAAACACAGAAACACACATTGGAATTGGGTTCAGAACCCAAATTAAGTGTTCAGAGGGACACAGCAAACCCGAGCGCTGAAGAACATCCATGTGCTGCTGTTTGGAATCAGGCAGATAGTTGCTCTTGGTTTGTTGAAGCAGCCCCAGTTCATGGGGTACTGAGAACATTTGGTCTCCGGTCAAGTAAGTTGAGGTCAGGGCAGGCATTGAGCCTCAAATTGAGGAACTGGAGTACAAAGCAAGAATCCAAGGCAGGGGACTTCCCTGGTGGTCCAGTGGCTAAGACTCTGCACTCCCATTGCAGGGGGCCTGGGTTCCATCCCTGGTCAGGGAATGAGATCCCACATGCCACAACTGGGAGTTCACAAGATGCAACTAAAGATCCTGCATGCCGCAATGAAAGATCCCGCGTGCCGCAGCTAAGACCCAGTGCAGCCAAATAAATAAATAAAAATTAAAAATAAAAAACAAAAACCTTGACTTAACATTAAAAAAAAAAAGAATCCAAGGCAGGAGGCTACTTTTCTAGACTGAGCAAACCCACTGGGGATTAGAAGGAGAACTAATGCGAACATGTGCAGGCTTCACTTCTGGTCTGCCGGTTTAAGAAGAGCAAGACTTCTCTCAACTACCAGTCCTCTAGGTCTCGAGCCTTTGCTGGCTGAGTGTGACTGTTTATTGGGTTATTGCCCTTTTGGAATGCCTCAGGGACTAGCAGGGCTGAGCTGCAGATTAAAAGTAGCGTTAGTTTGAGAAGTCTCATGGGGCTTCTATCTATAAAAATTCATTTTATGACCGTTTTCAAGGAACATCTGTACTGCTCAAGAAATATTTGTTGAGGATTCATTGTTGTGATAGTCAGTTTTATGTATCGTCTTGGCTAGGCCTAGATACCCAGATATTTGGTCAAGTATTAATCTAGATATTGCTCACGAGACATTTTGGAGATGAGATTAATATTTAAATGATTAGACTTTGAGTAAAGCATGTTACTCTCAGTAATGTGGGTGGGCCTCATCCAATCATTTGAAGGCCTTAATAGGACAAATTTTGACCTCCTTCCAGGAAGGAGGAATTCTGCCAGGAGATTGACTTGAACTTCAACATCAACTCTTCCTTGGGTCTCTAGCCTGTGTGCCTCCACAACTGTGTGAATCAATTCCTTAATCAATCAACCTCTCTCTCTCTCTCTTACATATATAATATATCTAATTTATATATATAATATATAATCTTATATATAATATGTATATATAAACTTATATGTTGTATGTGTGTATATATGTATATATATATGTATATTTATATCTTATTGGTTCTGTCTCTCTGGAGAACCCTAACACAGTTGTCCAATATGAAGTTGCATGAATTTCACTCCATTGAAGGGCATCATTTGCTTATGTCATGTTTTCTTGCAAACTAATCCATTAATAACATCTCTACCCTTTCCTCCCACCTAGTTCTTTTTTTAAAATTTATTTATTTATTTTTGGCTGCATTGGGTCTTTGTTGCTGCGTGCGGGCTTTCTCTAGTTGCGGCGAGCGGGGGCTACTCTTGATTGCGGTGCGTGGGCTTCTCATTGTGGTGGCTTCTCTTGTTGCGGAGCGCGGGCTCTAGGCATGTGGGCTTCAGTAGTTCTGGTATGCGGGGTCAGTAGTTGTGGCTCACGGGGTCTAGAGCGCAGACTCAGTAGTTGTGGCGCACGGGCTTAGTTGCTCCGCGGCATGTGGGATCTTCCCGGGCCAGGGCTTGAACCTGTGTCCCCTGCATTGGCAGGCGGATTCTTAACCACTGCGCCACCAGGGAAGTCCCCCACCTAGTTCTATTATAAGGATAATAGAAAAAAAGTTGCAGACCTGAGAAACTTTATATATTAACTACATTTTGAAAACATCTGCTTTCAAGACCTGTTTGCTTTCAACATCAAAACTGACTGTAATCATAATGATGTGTGGAAAAGTATTCACTTGAGAATAAAATGTTAAACCCTGAAGGCTATTAAAGGACGTTGTGGACATATTTGTTTGAACTGATTTTAGTTATGAAAGTTCTTTCAAATACTGGGAGGGGGATACATAAAAATGCAAGTGGTGATCTCATGGTTGACCAAGCCTGCCTTCTGGCTTTTTATGCAGCATAATGCTGTGTTGTAGCTTTGGGTTGTGACTTCTCATGGGACATACATTATTTAGTTTTTAGTTAGTTAGTTTGTTATCTCAGTACAAGTTAATATTAAAGTTCCGTGTGTGGTCTTTGTTTTAAAATGCTTTCGAGTCCATCACATCACCAATATATTTATAAGCTTGAGAAATAGATTACTATGAGGTAACTTAAAATATGAGTGGTTCTCCTGTGAATTTAGGTCAGATACTTTCTTAGTAATGAAGCTGCTAAGTGTTGAAACTCCTTTTTCCCTGAAGGCATTTAAATCTTAGTTTTGGTTGGACATGTTCCTGGTGGTTGAAAACTAGTAACTATGGACATTCCTAAAGCTGTTTTCTCAAGTTTCTTGTGTTTTTCTTTTCTTTGACTTCATGTTTGCTCTTTCCAGCTGTTTATGTTTTGATCAGTTGCTTTCTAAATATTCAATTTCCTTTAACATGTTCAGTAGAAAATTTTGGATTTCTTGGTTAGAGGCTACTACATTTATAAAAATTATTGTTTTATTGAGAAATTAGAGTCATCCATTAAAACCTACTTTTGGTTTCACCATAGTATATTGATGCTGTTCTTACCGGGGCTACATATAGAGCCAGCACCTAGAATTGTGCTTGAGAGGAGACTCCACAAATACTTCTTCAATTAACTTAGTTGATAAAACCCAGGCAAAAATTGATGGCGAAGAGAATGGCAACCATCCTGTGCAGAATGAGTTCTCTTTTAACAAATACCATTATATCCTACCCTTTTTTTTTGCCATTTATTACTTTAAAACACATACAAATATGGTTTTGCTGTTTTAGTTCTTGAATAAAAAAATCATGAACTCTGGAAGGATATATAAGAAACGAATAATAATGGTCATGTGGGAGGGGGTACTAGGTGGATAGGACAGAAATGGGAAGAAGTTTTAACTGGATATCATTTTATGATTCTTTTGGTTTTGAACCAAATAAAAATTATTTGTTATTCAAAAATTAAATTAAAGAAAAAAGCTAATTGCATGAATGAGGTGGATTTACAAGTCCCTTCTCTAGAAATAGCCACTAAACTAATAAAGATGTATCCCTTTGGAATGATGTTTATGTATAGTAACTGTATTTGAATATCTGCACAGGAGTAACTATAATATTAATAAATCTGGAATGGTTTTTTAAATATTGTATCATTGATATTTTGTGAATTTATCATTTTAAACTGCCTTAAGCACCTTGAAACTGATTGAATCATTTTACAAAGTGTAACTTAAAAGTAGTTTGGATATGGTAATGCGCAAATTTTGGTTGCCTTTAAGCTTATTAAAATGGGATTCTATTTATATAGCTGCCTCAGTTACTCATTTCTGCACAATAAATTACCCCAAAATTTAGTGGCTTAAAATGTTTGACTTGCTCACTAGACTGTGATGTGACAGTTTGGGCTGGCTGTAGCTGGGCTGGGTGCCAGCAGGGTCTATGTTTGTGGTTGGGTTCATTCATTCGTCTGGTGGCGGTTGGCTGGCTGTCAGCAGGGGTGATGGAAGAATCTGGGCCAAGTGTCATTCACATTCCAGCAGGCTACCCTGAACTTCTTCACATGGTTGCTGGGTTCCACCAGCAACAAGGGAGAGCAAGTTCCAATGCCTAAGTGCTTTTCAAGCCTCTGCTTGTGATGTCTTGCTCATGTCCCATTGGTCAAAGCAAGTCACAGAGTCAATGTGTGAGGCCAAGCTCAGAGTCAATGTGTTAAAGAAGTATAGGAAGGCAATGGGTCCAGGGAGGTGTAATTCAATGGGGGCCATTACTATAACTGTAGTTGCTATCATTTCTAAAAATTTCCATTATTTTCTCAAAGCATTGATATTAAACTCAACTCATGGTCAGGCAATTCTGTATACAACTGAGAGCTAATGATGAGTTATAGCTATTGGACTCTGATTTAAGGCTTTAGCACCACTTAATATTATAATGTAAAAAACTAAGACATCATATCACTGCCTTGTTCCAACATTTCCAATGGCTTCTTATTACATTTAGAATACTATTAAAATTCCTTGACACAGACCACAGGCCCTCAGCGATTTTGTTTTTATCCACGTTTTCACGATATCATGCTTTACCACTCAGCCCCTAGTTTACTGTCTTTCAGCTATAATGGCTATTTTTCTATTCCTTTAATCCATCAAATTCATTCCCACCTCAGGGCTTTTCACTTGCCATTTCCTTTTGGAATGACTTTCCTTCAGATCTTTGCTTGGGTGACTTCTTCTCTTCATTCAAGGTTCAGTGCAAATTTTACTTCTTAAGAGCAGTATTTCCTGACCATCCCTCAGAAGTAGCTCCTCCCATCTCAGATCACTCACTATCCCATTTCTTCATTTTATTTTCTTCAAAACACTTCTTATTACCTGGAATTATCTTACTTATTCAATTGTTTGCTTGCTTATTATCTTATTCCCCCTCCTAGTATATAAGCTCTTAAAGGGATAATTGTCTCTTCTGTACCATGTAGAACACATAGTAGGTACTCAATAAATATTTGCAGAATTAATGAATTAATGAACTAAAGGCCTGGCATATTCATTCTTGACCCAGGGATCTTTGCCTTTAAGATGAGGAGGTTGGATCCTTTCTAAGATCTTTTCCAACTCAAAAATTTTATACCTCCCATTCATATAGCTCAATTTTTAGATGAAGTTTGAGCAGAGGAAAAAAAGCTGTCTGTAACAAGGATCATGGTAATAAATATTCTATAAACTGTTTCATGTTGGAAAAAAGTCTGTTGTAGTGATTTTCAAATACATGAAAAAGGTAGGTAGAATTTAGGAAGAGGAATGAGAGGGCAACTTAAATTGAAAAAAACCCTAATAGACATTCTTTTTACTACTTTATTTTAGTAGTAAGTACTACTACTACTTTGGATACCCAAAGTATCTTTAAAAAATTTTTTTTAGCTTTATTGATATCTAATTGACATATAACATTATGTAAGTTTAAGGTGTATAACATGATGATTTGATATATACCCAAGTATCTTGAGTAAAAGTAATATAGTTTTTTAAATTTTCCAATGAGAAGGCCAGAGCAAGGCAGAGGGGAGCTCTCCCTTGGGTGGCACCAGAATACCAACATTTTCATCAAAATAATGTAGCCTAGATTCTGGAGCCAGCCTTCTCAGGATCAAAGTCCAGCTCCGCCTCTTAATACCTGTGAATCCTTATGGAAGTTATTTAACCTTGTGTGCTTCAGATAGCACCTCTGTGAAATGAGGACACTGATGGCACTTACCTCATAGGATTGCTGTGAGGATTAAATGAGATAATGTTTCTAAAGGGCTTACCACAGTACCTGGTCCACCATAGCACTCAACAAATATTAACTCTAGTCTTTAAGAGTAATAAGCAAAACAGTAGTGTATGTCAAACCAAAGAATGGCAAGCAAAAATGTCCTTGAGTAGGTTGGGGTGAGGAGTGAGGTGGGAGGCTTGGAAGAGTTCAGAACCTTTGTAACATTCCTGAGGCTACACTGCTAATGATTAGTATCGTGTTAGAGTTGGGCAAGACGGGTGTGTCTGCTTAATGGAGTAGCTCCTGGCTGGACACATTTCATGCTGTAGGGAAATAGATGTTAAAAAGATTATTTTTTCCAAGAATGCCAGGAAAATTAAAATTCAATTGAAATGCAATTTCCTATATTGTGAATGTATTAAATAATTTGGGGTTTATATCCAAACTCCGTATTTCAGTAAAGTACTTAGGGCCTGAATTAAAAAGAGACACCTCCTTAAAATCAGTTATGTCAGGTAGATAAATCACATTCTGAAACTTTAATCCCCGAGATGAAGTGGCTGGTATGAAGTTCCAAGGATAATCTAATCATGTACAGGATAGCCTCATCAATGTGCACTCCACTGATTGAGAATCTGAGAATATTTAGACCAAAACTGAGATTTTTGCCCTTTCTATGGAAGAATAAGAACATTGCCAAGAACATTAGTATTATAAGTAAGATTGTATTAGAAGAGTGTAAAGTACTTAAAAGAATAAACACTGTTGATGCACTCTTCTAGGTACAATTCATATGCTAATATAGTTAGTCCATAACAAAACATAATTACTAGTGACTTGAGTTAATAACTTAAATCAATAATATTTGTGTGCTCCCAATGTGCCAGGCTTCATTTGAGACACTGGAGTTCACTAACAAGCAAGACACACCTAGTTCATCCCTCCACGGGGCTTACATTCTAGCATGAAAAGCAAATAATGGTTTACATTAATGGGGTGATATTATTTGAGTACGGGATGCTTTGGGAATTTTACGGAGACACCCATTCTAGTCTAGGATATGAGAAAAGGTCTTCTGAAGAAAAACGTTAAACAGAGACCTGAAGAGTAGTAGAAGATGTCTGGGAGAAAAGGAAATAGCATGTAGGAATTATTGGATGACTGTTGGCTGACTGTCTTCCTGATTAATAGAGGGGGTCTACCAAGGGTTTCTACCAACTCTTTGACAATCTAATTTGCATTTTTCTATATTCTTGAAAGTAATACCACTGTTTTTCTTAAAAATATTCATGTGATTCCAAATCATCACAAATTCAGACAAAGCATTGCTGTCATTTTTAAAATGTCTCCAGTTCTAAACTTGATACACTCAATGCAATGGGTAATTCCTGCTGCCTATTTCTCATCTGATTGGTCAGAAATGTAATAGCTGGTCTTTCATGTGCAGTTAAATCCTTTAGAATTTTCATATTTTTCTGTAGTATCGTATTTGCTATTGTATCATATTACTACATGATGCCTTTGTAGTTTATTAGTGGTACTTAGCAAAACCTTTAATGTGTAGACAATAAAAAATTACACTTTCCATGTCATTTCTTGCACTCGTAGGGTACTGTGTGAGGGGACGGCTGCTGGAGACCATTCTCTGGTATATATCGGTCTATAATTTTAGGTTACTTCAGGTCAGTAAACCAGATCTCTAGACCTACCATGTCCAGTACAGTAGCCACTAGCCACATGTGGCTACTGAGCACTTGGAATGTGGCCAGTCCAAATTAAGATGTGTTGAAGTGTAAAATACACACTGGATTTCAAAGACTTAGTACAAAAAAAAAGTAATATGAAATATCTCATTGATTCTTTTTTGTAATGATTACATGTTGAAAATATTTTGGCTTTATTGAATTAGATAAAATATATTATTCAATTAATTTCACTTTTTTTTTACTTTTTAAAATGTGGCTATTTGATAATTTAAAATTGCATATGTGGGTAACGTTTGTGGCTCACATTATATTTCTGTTGGCGGGTGCTGCTCTAGAGTTCTTTGTTTTGTGGGTGTTAGCAGCGGCTGAGGCTAGTCTGAAGTCGTGCTGTGGCTGTTAGTGGGCACGAGGAGTCATCACTGCTGATTAGGGAAGGTTTGGCTTTTGGATAGAATCAGTTACTGAAACAGATCAACAACTGCGGATGTGATGGAGACTTTGTTGGGATGAAGGATTGGAGAAAGAAACTTGATCAGATGCTGTTCAGGTCCCACCTAATGATAAGAGGCAGAGACCCCTAACAATATCATGTTTACGAAACAGGGACCATTGTTCCCAAGGAGTTCCTGCTACTTACATTGCCGTTGAAATCTCTAGGCAAGCCCTCCAGAAGGACATATAATGTTACATCAGAAGAAAGTCAACCTGAAAAAACAGAAGCTGAGCCTCCCTGTAAACAAAGTTCCTATAGTCACATTTGCTGTCTCCAAGAATAAAGAAGGCAAACCCTGTTAAAAACACTGTGCCGTTCTGTAGTACTTTTCATCTTGAAGTACCTTAGTAACGTTAATTCACTATTCATCACAATTTGTGACATGTTGAATAGTGAGTGTTACTCTCCCATTTATAGATTGGAGAAGAGTCAGGGAATGTAAAAGACTTGCCCAAGTTACATAGTATTTAGGGGAGCTCACCTGCCAGCCTGGAAGAAGTGACATGGAAGTCCTTTCAAAAGTAGTTTTGACATCATATTTCACATCTAATTATGTTATGTATCCCTTAACTGCTTATAGTCTAGTAGAGAGAGGCAGGCACGTACAAAATACCAAAGAGTATTTCAGGTGCTCTGGTGAGAGGAATGGGTTCAAGATAATGATAGTACCTAAGAGTTCTGTAGAGTTTCCTGTGTACCAAGCACGGTTCTAAGTGCTTTCATGTACAGTAACTTATTAAGCCTTCAGGAAAATCCAATAGATAAGGAATTATTAGGATCCTCATGTTACAAAATACTACAAGTGGGCAAAAAGAGATTCAGTAATTTGCCCAAGGTCACAGTGAGTGGCAGAACTTGAATTCAAACCCGGACAAACTTTGCTCTTCACCACTGCACTGAGGTGTGTGCATTACCGCCTGGGTGGACAGAAAATGCTTCTTAGGGAAAGTGACACTTGAGCTGAGTCTGGTAAAAGGAGAAGCTATTTGCTAGGATGGCAAGAAGGGGGCATTCTTATTATGATGATCATATGGGCAAAGTCCTGGCAAAATGAAGCAGTTACTGCAAAAGAGACAGGTTTAGGAGAAAGGAAAGGGGAAGGTGGAAAGAAGGGGGATAGAGTAGGCCAACCAGAGTTACAGGAAAGGAAAAGATTGTGAAAGGAGGACCTTGAAACTGTTGACAAAGTGAGATTAGTGGAATATCTAAGGATTCATTTACCAAGCCTCCTGCATTCCCCTTTAGCACAAACAGCTGAAAAATGTTAACTATATTTAAGTCACTGGTTGTGTGACCCTGGGCAAATCAGTTTAATTCTCTGGGCCTCAATTTTCGCATCAGTGAAATCAAGTGCCAAGACAAAAAAATGGTCTTTGCGTTCCTTTCCAGCCCCAGTCTCCTGATTTCTGTGAGTTCTAATGTGCAAAGAAGAAGCAGTTTGAAACTAAGTGACATATTTAGATTTGCATTTGAGGAAGATGACACTATTTTTATATGGTAATATTGTGGTAAGTTTTTTAAGAGGCATCGTAAGTTTTAAAATTCTACACTTGCTCTGGAAACTTCTACTTGGAGAGTGTTACCATGCTCTCCGTGAGAGTAAGTGCCCCTCACTGTCTTATGTTTAGCACAGCTACCTCTCCATTGGTTCTGATGTCTTCTTGTTTCTCACTTGGAGGCGATCTCTTTTTCTCCCCATTCTTTTGGTGTCTCCTCTGGTAACTAAGTCTTCCGTGAGTCTAAGCTCCCCTGAGTTTTCTTAATTGTTTCCATTGTTTTAACTACCATCTCTCTAGAAATGTATTCTAACTACCTGCTTTAGTTCTGTATCTCTAGTGGATATAGTCCCATCTAGAAATGACATGCCTGGAGGGGGGTGGGGTGGGGGCAAAGTGGGTGAAGGGGGTCAAAAGGTACAAACTTTGAGTTATAAACTAAATAAGTTGTGGGGATGTAATGCACAGCATGGTGACTATAGTTAATAATATTGTACTGCATATTTGAAAATTGCTAAGAGAGTAGATCTTAAAAGTCCTCATCACAAGAAAAAAAAAAGAAGAAAAATTTTTGTAACTATGTATGGTGACTGATGTTAACTAGACTTATTGTGGTGACCATTTCCCAATGTATGCAAATATCAACTCATTTTATGTTGTATACTTGAAACTAATATAATGTTATGTGTCAATTCAACCTCGATAAACAAATTTTAAAAATGACTTGGCTAAAACATGACTCTGCCATCAGAATTTCTCTAAAGCCTTTCCTCTTTATTCGAAAAAATTACATTATTTTATTCTTCCAGTCTCAGTACAGAAAAATCAGAAAGTAAATACAAGGAAAAGAATATAATAACCCCCATAATCTTATACATGAAAGGATAATCACTGTTACTGTCTTATTCTATAGTTTCCTAATTATTTCTCTGTATGCATATATATGTGTTTACTGTGGGGGGAGAATCATAATACCGTTTTGTAGCCTATCATAAACATCTTTCCATTTCAACACATGAAATCATGTATTGTTTTTGAAAGAGTGTGGAGTATTCAATTATATACTCATATAATATATTTAACCAAATTTCTGATGTCGGGACTTTATTTCCAATTTACTGATATGACAAAGAGTGATTATATGAATTCCCATTGCTTGTATCACACATATGACATATCACACGTGCTTGGTATAGTGGTTACCTGAGCTTTGACATATCTCCTCAAGATGATTTTATAAATTTTGAGACCAGATCTTATATTTCTTTGTGTCTCTCATAGAGTGTAGCATGGCCTTGCATATGGGAAACATTCAATAAATATTTGTTGAATGAATGGACAGTTGAGGTTCTCATCCCCAGGCAATCACTGATCTGCTTTCTATTGCTATAGATTCATTTTCATTTTCTAGAATTTTATATAAATTGAATCATAAGGTATGCACCCCTTTTTGTGTGGCATCTTTCACTTAGAATAATTATTTTGAGATACAGCCAGGTTGTTATGTATATCATGTTTTAGCAAGTTGGTGGGGAGACAGACAACAGTTGTGTACCATTTCCTATAGAAGCCTGCCAATGAAGCCTCTCCATCACAGAGAATCTATTCTGAGCCTTTGATGCATGCATTCCTGCCTGCTTGATCTCTCCTCTTGAATATCTCACTGACAAAGGTAACATGTCTCAAATGGAACTCTTTATGCAATGCGACCCACCCCCCCCACCGCCAGAAAAAAACCCTCCTCCAAAACCTAGATGCTTCCGTCTTTCCCAGGATAATAAATGACATCATCTTTCATCTAGTTGAATGGGTCTTCCTAGTTGCTGGGTCATCCTCTTGAATATATCTCTGTTCCATCTGCCTTTTTTTCTGTCTCTACTGCCACCACCCTATTCTAGACTGCATCATCACTTGTCTGCCTCCTGCACCCTTCTTACCAGTCTCCCTGCTTTTGCCTTTGCCCCTGTCCAACTCAGAGAAGTCATGGTGACTCTCAAACATACATTGCCTCTTATCACTCTTACGCTTAAAACCCCTCAATGGTATCCTTTGCACTCATCCTATAGTTCTGTTTTTAGAACGCTTTGATTCCAGAGTACCCAGGACATTTTTGATTTCTAACCCTCCAAATTTGAGCTCCTGTAAGAATGAAGTGCATAGGAGCTGTGTTGAGAAGTCAGCTCTGAAATTTTGACAGAAGAGGGCAGGGTTAGAATCTTCCCAGAGTCCTGCACACAATATCTGGTTAGTGTAGTTTATGGCTAGTTTCATCCTTGATGTTAAGAAAATCTGTACAGATCCTTTAGATCCTTTCCTGGCTTCAAGCTCAATCTTGACCTCTCCTTGAAGCCCAATTAAGAGTTCACTTATCTGACTAAGAGGATAGAACATGTTGGTTTCTCTTCACTTAGAAAGTGTGTGTTTATTTCTGTATTTAAACACACACCCCACCCCACCATATATATACGTTTTGGTGACTTGTCTAGACTATTTTGTGAGCCACAGGGGAATAGAAACCTTTCTCCTTATTCTGTTCCTTATTTCACTCTATGGAGTGAGTAAGGGGCTAAGCAGACCCTCTGTGGGCTCTCTATAATTACCGGTTCCATTCAATAATGGACCAGCTGAGTGTTTGAAAGAAATGCAAATTGAGCAGAGAGGTCAAAAAAGGTGTCCTAATACTTTTCAATTTGTTCTTTAATCAGAGTTAATGCAATCGAAACCCTTTGGTTTCATATCTATTAGGCACACAGCAGGCTGGCAGATGCTTCCTGAGGGACTAGGCCTCAGCTGTGGCTGGGTGCTCTTTGGTGTGTGTACATGTGTACATGCGTGTCCACATCTGCCTGCGTGATCTCTGTCTTGTTGAATTTCTGTAAACATATAATTAAATTGGTCTTGTCAAACTGTTGGGTGACATGGTGGACAGAATTCTAAGATGACCTCCAAGATTCTTGCCCTCCAGTGTACACGCCCTGTACATTCCCTTCTCCTTTAAGTGTAGTCGAGACCTGTGGATATGCTTGGTGACCAGTCTGATGATTAGGTTACTTTACATGACAACAGTGAAGAGATTCTGAAGATGTAATTAAAGTTCCTTCTGGAGGAGAGAGTTCTCCTGCTGACCGTGATGAAATGAACAGCCCTGTTGTAAGCTGACTATGGAGGGGGGCAGTCTCTAGAGCCTGTAGATGCCCAGGGTGTCAGTCCTACAACCCTGAGGAATTGAATCCACAACCACCTGAATGAGCTTGAAAGAAGACTCTGAGCTCCACATGTGAACGCAGCCCGGCCGACACCTTGATTGTAGCTTTGTGAGACTCTGAGCATCGCACCCAGCTCAGCTATGCCTGGACTCCTGACCCCCAGAAACTGAGGTAATACATGTGTGTAGTTTTAGGCCAGTACCAGGTTTGTGGCAATTTGTTAGGCAGCAATTAACAGTAACTAATACGGAGGATATCCAGCTGGCATTTAAATTTTTTACCGTTATATTAGTTTGCTAGAGCAGGCACAACAAAGTACCATGGACCGGATGGCTTAAACAACAATAAACAGTAAACAGAAATTTATTTTCTCACAGCTCTCACAGAGGCTGTGTGTCCGAGATCGAGGTGTCAACAGGTTTGGTTTCCTCTGAGGCCTCTTTCCTTGGCTTGCAGATGGCCGCCTTCCCACTATGTCCTTACATGGTAGTGTGTATGCCCATGTGTGTCCGAATCTCCTCTTCTCCTGAGGACAACAGTCATGTGTGATTAGGGTCCACTCTAAAGACCTCATTTTAATTTAATTACCTGTTTAAACAATGTATCTCCAAATAACATTACATCCTGAGATACTAGGGGTTAAGATTTCAACATATGAATTTTGAGGGGGGGGGGTACAATTCAGCCCATAATAGCCATCATCATTTTCTGTATTCTCTTCACCACTAATATTTTGTTTTGACTTGTTTTCTTATTCCTTGAACCTCTGTTACATCTCCCCATTCTTTAGATTTTTATTGTACTATTGTATTCCAAATGCTTTTTCTAATTCTTCACATTTTGGGCTACAGGTTAACTTGTAACATCCTTCATGATTAAATCCCTAGCTTCTAGTGGCCAATCAGTCTGATATTAATGAAAACATTGCATTACATTTATATATATTTTTTACAAGTTTACAAGGTAGTTTCACATGATGTTTTTTGTTTTGAAACCTAGAACAATGCTGTGATGCAGATCAGGCCAATATCATTATTACCCCACTCTAAATTCAGGAAGAACACACTCAGGAGAGGTGATGGGGTTAACTTAATGTGACATAGCTCATAAGTGTATTCTGACTCCAAGTCAGAGTGCTCTGTCCACTAGATTAACTTTTCAAAGCATCCTAACCCAAATAGCTACTAATTCCTACCGAATAAGTCTATTTGTAATATATCTTATTCCTATCCCGTTGTTCAGATGCAGATTCTATAACCGCCCCCGTCCTTGCTACATATCAGAAGGGTGAATAGTGTGAATTGGGGCTGCTAGGGCCACACCTGATTATCCCATTTTCCTGTTATTTCTGTTTGAGAACTTACTGTAAAACTACCCCACTTGAACCTTTTTATGGCAGGGATGAAGCAATGACTTGGAATGTATATCAACTCAGTTGTATTTATTTATTTTTAACTTAACGTGCTAGATTTTTCATACATGCTGAAATCAATTGCTTTAAACACATCTCCTCAATGAGACTGTAAACTCCTGTAACACGTGCTTTCCACCTAATAGGCATTTTGTGTGTAACACAGGTATATGATGATAATTATTGAATAAGCATAGTGGAGAAGCCAATGAATGCACGCCTGTTAACAAAGATGAATCGTGTTGAATCCACTGACAGGTAAAAGATAATAATGTAAATTACATGTGCACTTGGAGTTCTTTCTTACCTTTTTACCAGTTTGGTAAAGCCCAACAATGTGGTGATAGCTTTAGTTCTTGCAAGTTTTTGAGTAACTGATTAATTTCAAAGTTACTTAAAATGCACTACTAGAATTTCAGTGTATGGAATTTGAAATACCAAGTCAACAATGTTGAGATCTCAGATGCCTGATCAGTTTACTGGTAGGCAAAGGGAGAAATATTAGGAAATATAAAGAACTACAGTCCCCACACTCACCCCATCACTTCCTTAAAAAAGAACAAAAAACAAAAAGCAAACAAAAAAAAACCAGTGAGTAAACTGGTTGCTAACAGCACGCTCCCATTATTTTTCCTAGGAGAAGTCTGGAATTATAAGTAGAAAAGGCAAAGGAAGAGGTGTAAAAAGGTGGCCCCAGGCTGTAACCGTCAAGAAGGCAAAGAATGAATAGAAGACCTGCAAAGGGGAAAAACAGGCTTGACTGGGGTTTTTGTTGGGGGCTTAGCTGACAGAACCGGGAGGAGAGAGTCAAGATTCTGACTCAGAATAGCAGTTCCACCAGTTTGGAAGCAGCGTTGCACAGCGGTTAAGAGCTTGGGATCCAGGGTCCTGCTCTGCCCCTTACCAACTGTGTAACCTTGGGCAACTAGTTTGACCTTTACGCCTCAGTTTTGTCACTTGTGAAATGGAGATAATACTACTGGGGACCTTGTGGAGTAGCTGTGAGAGTTAAGTGAGTGAATAATTCAGCGCTGGGTTCTAAGCAGACGCTCGGTAAAGTGCTGAAGTGCCGTATTTGTTATTTTATTCTTCCTCTTTCTTAATCGTGTGTACCTCCCGTAGGGAGGGCAGAGATGAAGCGCTCGTCGCATCCGAAGAGTGATGAACAGTTGTGTGACAGCCTGGGTCAGGCTGACTTCGAGGTGCGCGCCCCACCGAGGGGAAGCGGCTTGAGGGCACACCTTGTGCCCGGGCCCCCTGTGACTAAGAGGGGCCGCGACAACTGCAGGCAGGAGCACCGGGGGGCCTCCTCTTGGCGGGCGCACTGTGTCCCTGGATACTTGACAGTTTTCACCTCTTCTGCCCCCTGGGCACTAGAAGCCAAGTGTGCTCAAAGCCGAGCGTCCCGGTTTCGGAGGCGTGAGGGCCACTGGGCGGTCACCCCGCCTCCGGGCCCCTCCTCGCCACGCCTCGGCTGCAGCGGAGTTGTGCTCGGACCCTACACACGGTCCTAGCCCCAGCTCCCCCGCCTCCCGCGCAGGCGCCGCCGGGGCCGCCCCCGCCGCCATGTTTCCCCCGCCCGCGCGCTCCCTCCCCCTCCCCTCCTCAACTGGGCTCCCGCCCCCCCGCCCCCCGGTGAGGTCAGGCGGAGGCTCTGCCGCTGCGGCCGCAGCAGCTCCGCTCCTGTTCCGGGGAAGCGTGGGACGGGGGCTTTTGAAATAAGTGGAGCGGCGTTCGGGTTAGGGTCCGTGCTCTCCGCCTGCGGGAGAGCGAGGCGAAGTGACCGGGGCGAGCAGGGGTTGCGGAGGATTGGGGGCCGGTGCCTCACAGCCGGACAGAGCGCCGGCTGCGCCGCGCGACTAGCTCTTTGGCCCTCGGAGCGCAGCAGGCGGCGAACGGGCAGCGGGACGCCGGGACGCGGCAAACAAGGTGAGGCAGGGTCCTGAAGTCGCAGCGGCTCCATCAGCCGCCTCCGCGCCCCTGGGACCCGGCGGGGCCAGGCGGCGCGCGGTAAGGAGTTGCGGTCCGCACCAGGGGCAGAGGGACGGGGAACTACCTTCGCTCTTTGCACGTCCCCTCACCCCCCAACCCATTTTGTCTCGCTTGCCGCTGTGCGCCCTCATCCCTGCACCTTCTCATCCCTACCTCCCGGACTCGCCGGCTCCGCCAGTCGCCTGGGTTCTTTGAGGACCACGGTACCTAGCTTTCCTTTGCTTCTTTGTTATCCCTCTAAGGTCTTCTCCTCCGGGCTGTCGCTGCCCTTGACGGTCTGGGGTCCCTCTGCCCGCCTCGGGCCCCACTGTCTCTTGCCTTGTAACACTTTCTGCTTTGTGCCTCCCAACCGTCCCTCCTCTAGAGTCTTCCAACTTGGTAGGCTCCGCTGCTGGCTCCCGAGTCAGGAGCACACTGCTCTCCTCCTCGAAGCTTCTAACTCTGCTTTGAACGTCTTCATCTCTAAAAGTCTTGGCTTCTTTGGATTAATCACAGTTGTCTAATGATTTTCTTGGAAGCTTACAGTCTATTACGGTGTACTGCAAGTGATGGGAATGATCCTCTAGCAAATACCAGCTGAGGAACTTGAAAGTTTCTTTCTAGTTTTCAGTAACTTAGTTCAAGAACCACAACCACTTAGAATGTATGTATGTATGTTTGTGTTTAATCCTAGCACATGGTCCTGAATCTGATTCTTCCCACGCTGCCAAGCAGGCCGGGGAGAGAGAGAGAGAGTGGGAGGGACTTTGATGCCTGGCTCCGTTTCTCCTGCAGACTAGGGTGTTCATCGTTTTAATGTAGTCAGAGGACTAGTGGTTTGGGCTAAAGTCACTCAAGTTAGCATAGGCTGGTTACTAAGCACGCTGAATGGGAACTGACAGACTCTGGAGTTTAAAGCTGTCTCTGTTGGGAGGGCCCCTGCCTTCGCTTTTGTTTTTGTTTTTTCTTTTAAAGAAGCCAGTTTCTTACTTCAGATCTCATATTTGTATATACCCTCAAGAAGCAGAATTTAAAAACCATGTCAAAGAGACGACTTTTCTGTGGATTGGGGATTAGTGCGCTGAAGCTGATTTCACACAGCACCAGCAATATCGCCTTCTCCCCATGCAGTTGCCCTGTTAGCTCCCATACTGAGGTTCGTTTACTCACTTCCATGCGCTAATTAGTGCGTGAAGAAAATTGAATGAAGAAGCTGAAAGTGGAGGCAGATACAGTGAACTAGCACATGCTGACCTTGGTGGCTGTGTTCTTGGAAATGGGCTATATCCAGTGTTCAAGTTTGAAAACTGAGGAAAATGAAATAATCCATTAAGCAGTTATGACATCATTTTACGTTTAAAAATATTAGCTCCCTTATCTGCAAGTTTTTATTAACATCCTTATACTTAACAGTGATAGAATTGTTTGCTTGATGTGTGACCAGGTGTTGCCATTGACATACTGTGTACTAATTGGCAATCATCGCAGAAGAAACCAAGTTGTGAATGAAGATGAGCGCTAAATTTCACTGTCCTGGGAGCACTTTTTTGGCAGTGAGACGAAGCATGTAGTTTCTGCTGCAACATCAAATGATGTGTTTTTAAAATAGATAAATAAGAGCCTCAAATTCCCAAGGCCTTTAATCTGCCATTTTTATAAGCACACTTTAAAAAAGGGTGGTATGACGGTATCGAGTTTAAGGTGATGTTCTCAGGAAAGTGGTTTTCACAAGAATATTGAAGTCTGTTGATCATCAGTTTAGTTATATGGCTTATATGGCTTACAGGTGATTTGTAGTTTCCCTCACTCATTTGGTAAATTTCTGACTTCACTTTAGTTCTTTTAAAAAATGGGATATAGTAGGGAGAGGGGATTTATACCAATAGGCCCACCCTTGTAAATCTGTAATTTTCTTGCCAACCCTTTCTGGAAAGATATACAAACTTGCCAACTGTTTCAAAGAAAAGAGTTTATGTTACTATGCCATTTTTTTTCCTTGTGTAATTATTACTGATACCAAGTCTAAGGTAACATTGCCCTAGTATGAACTACTTATGTTTGCCAGAAAAAAAGATAAAGGTGGATATGAGTTTGTCTTAAGCATTTTGCTCTGAATCTTAGAATGTTACTCAAAATGTACTTAATAATCCACCTAGTACACCTAGAAGTTATCAAACTGGATATTTCTGATGTTAGTAAACATAATTGCAGTTTGCTGTCGAATTCTCTTCTTTTTCATTTCTTTACATTTTAAATTACTTTTCTTCATGTAATTTGACTTACATTAGTGGAATGAGACTAACCAATTTTCAAATTGTTTGATTTTATTGATGTTTAATAAACTACTACCACCTCCTCAAAGTATTTTTTCTTAAATCCATTGGTTGAGTGATATATTTTTATTGCCATGAACTAGCACAACAATTTGTCAGGTGTCACCAGATTTCAGAAAATGTAGAAAGAATTTTGAAAAATGAACAGCTGTAGAGAAACATCTCAAAATTAGAACAAAAAGGCTTTCTCAAGTTACTGACATTCATAGCAATCAGCCTTTAAATATATTCTTCATTCATTTAGTAATTTATTTTATGAAATCTGTTGAGCACCTTCTATTTGCCAGGCCCTGTGTTACGCACAATGATAAACCTTAAGAGGCATGATCCTTGTTCTTCTAGAGTCTCACAGAGGTTATATTCCACCGAAGGATATAGACAATAAACAAGGAAACAAATGAAGACGATCCTTATAGATGGTAGTGACAACAATGATGGAAATACTGTGAGATGGAGAACTGGGACCGGCCTATTTAGTAAGGGTGCTCTGGAAAGCCCTCCCAGCAAAGGTGACCTTTGAACAGAGACGTGAAAGAAGAGAGATTGAGCTTACCTTGTCAGCTTACCTTGTCAAGAGCCGAGAGAAGAGTAAGAGTCAAGGCCTTGAGGCAGAAAAACAAACTTGAGATGTTTGAGGAACAGAAAACAAGCCAGCGTGGATGGAGCCTAGTGAGCTATGTGGGGGTGTGGTTAAAGGAGTTAAGGAGCCTGGAAAGAGGCAGATAATAGGTGATGCAGGGCCTGGAGATTCTGAGAAATAATTTGAGTTTGGTTCTCAGAACAGCGGGAAGCCATTGAAGAGTCTTTGTTACCTTCTTCTCTGTGGAAGATCAATGACTGAAAAAAAAATTAGTGGGCGTAAAGAGAATTTGTTTTGCAGAGGACAAATAGAATACCTCGCTACTCAGTTGTTTACATTAAGACCTGAGAATGAAAATCTTTGATATGTATGCTGAATAAATATGTAATTCACTTCTTCCACTCTGCTTAGGTAAGGGGATAGGGGAGTGGGAACTCTGAGGTATGTTAAAAAGCAGTTGAGTTTCCACTGTCACATTGTCACCTGTGCCCTGAGGTAAGTTGTCACCAGCCTCATTAAAGATCAGATCATCGTTCAACTTAAGAATTTGTTTTTTAAAGAATGATGTTTTATTTTCTCATAGAAATGTACTTTGGAAGGTTGGAAATCTCATTTGCTTATGAAGGAATAACTTAGGTTTTAGAAACGGCCTTTGGGATTTTAAGAGGAGTTGGGGGACTTCCCTGGTGGCGCAGTGGTTAAGAATCTGCCTGCCAATGCCAGGGACACGGGTTCGAGCCTTGGTCCGGGAAGATCCCACATGCCGCAGAGCAACTAAGCCCGTGCACCACAACTACTGAGCCTGCGCTCTAGAGCCCGCGAGCCACAACTACTGAAGCCTATGTGCCACAACTACTGAAGCCTGCACGCCTAGAGCCCGTGCTCCGCAACAAGAGAAGCCACCGCAATGAGAAGCCCGCGCACTGCAGCGAAGAGTAGCCCCCGCTCGCCGCAACTAGGGAAAGACCGTGCGCAGCGATGAAGACCCAATGCAGCCAAAAATAAATAAATAAATAAATAAATTGAAAAATTGAAAAAAAAAAAAAGAAGAGTTGGTCATTGCCTTCTCCAACATTTTCAAATTACCATACCTTTATTTTTTGAGAGATTAGAGTTTTCTCTATTCCTTGAGGATTAAATGAATTTAGACTTGGCACTTACTTTGTTGCCCTGAGCCCTTGCTTGAAAGCAATCCAGCTCTGAGGTCTAATTGGCCCCAAATAGGAATGCAGATAGTCACTGACATTCCATAGGGATAAATCCTAATATTGTGAGGCAGAAACCTGCAAAATAACCTTCAGTGACTCCCGCAGGGTCTAATCCCAGCTCCTCAACTTAACACTCAAGGGTTCTCCATGATGTGACCCAGGCCTACTATCCCACTTGTCCTTATTATTCTCTTACACAAATCCTCTGTTGGTTTAAATGGATTTTTACCTAGTTTGGAACTTTTGTGCTTAGCATTATTCTTGGCGTAGAGTAGGCGCACAGTAACGGCTTTTTGAATGGATGCCATGCCATCATCTGTTTCAAAAGCCCTCCGTTTTTCTTTTTGTCCTTGCAAATCCCAATACTACTCAAGGAGCAGTTCGAATCTTATGTCCTATTACACCGCCCCCCACTGCCCTGATCTCCTCCTCTGGATGTGAACAGCAGTCACACAAACTTGCCATGCATGTCATAATTATGTTTATTTGATGCCGGGCCATTTCCCCACCGGTCTCTGGCTGCATGAAGGCAACCTGGACCTTGTCTGGTTCGCTCGTCGTTGTTTCCTGAGCACCTGGCACATGGTATGTCCTCTATAAATAGTTGTTGAATAACGAATAAATGCTGCCTTGTGCTGTTTCCCCTATTGTTTTGGATACTTAAATTGTTTAGTACTGTTTTACTTTTCACATGCTTGTCTGGTGTCATCAAGCAGTTTCTGAGATAAGTCATGGAGCGTAGTTGTTAAGAGCACAGTAGTGGAGCTAGGCTGCCTGGGTTGCAGTTCGGGCCAGGAGACTTACTAGCTGGGGTATACTGGGTGAGTTAGTAAATCTCTCTGTACCTCATAGTTTTCATCTGTAAAATAGGAATAAGAGAACTTCGATCTTAGAGTACTTAGAAGGACTGAATGAGTTAGGTACATCTAAAATTTGTTGTTTGCAATTTTTAATTTAAAAAGGTGTGATAAAACTTTTATTTGGTAAGTTAGGTGCCAAAACTCAGATGCTGACAAAATTTGACTTGAACTGATGGGAATGTATTTTATAGCCTTTATTCTACTTAATGTTAATACTTATTTGGTTTTGTTGTAAAATTAGTAATGTGTTTATGGGGCAGTGCCTCAGACCATACTGGGGTATTACATAATGTATAGTACATGCAGGTTACTGCCTACCTAAAAGTCTGGACGTTTTTGGATTTGGAAACATGTCTGGCACCAAGGTTTTCAGATAAGGGATTGTATACCTTACATAAAAGTGCTTAAATCAGGGCCTTGCACATAGTAAGTCGTTGCTGTTGGTAGTGATTAGGGAGGTAAATATGCTATATTGTCCTTCCCAGTACCTCGCTTGTAATGGTTACCATGTAAATACATGCTGATTTATTCATGCAACAACTCTGGATAGAGGGCCGGCCGTATGAGCCTCATTTTATCATAGGAAAACAGATACGGCCGGGTCACATGATTGAAATGAGCCGAGACCCCAGTCTTTCAATACTCTTTCATCTAGGACCAGTAAAAGTATTTATTTTTTGTTTTTCTTTTGTTATTTAAAACAAAGCATACTTTTTTTAGGGCAAGTCTTTTTGGGGGAGGGGCTCGCGGAGAGGATGCAGTTAAGAATTTAATATGATTAGACACTTATTCTTGGCAGTTGTTAAACATTTCTTGAACTCCTCATGTATATAGAAATCTGTATTAAAAACCAGAGAAAGGTATAAAGCAAATGAGGCATGGTTCCTGGACTTCAGTAGTTTCAGCATCATGCATTGGGTACACAGGAACACGGGTATCCATTACAATTCCTTATTTTCCTCTGTAAGTTTGAAATCATTAATATTAAAAATGTACAAAGGAAAGCACAAGAGTCAGTTGAAAACTCGTCTTAGTGTTCGCTAAATGGAATTGGTTTTTAATCACCCTAACCTCCCCCTACCCCCTGCAATATTATCTCTATATGACATCCTGGCAGCCTTTTCCTTCCAACTAAGCTAAGCAAAGTATGGTTTTTATTGTTCTCCCTTATCAATATTTGTAAATCATAATTGGTATATTTTCTTTGTCCTTTTTCTTTTGTGATTTTCTTTTGTAATTATGTGTCTCAAAAGGTTTTTCTGGAATGTTCTTGAAGTTGAAAACTAGTCCTTGAAGCCATTCTGCCAATTCGTTCCACAAATACTTATGAAGTACCTATTATATTCCTGGCGTTGCACTAGTTCAAACAAATAGAATCTCTGTCCAGTGCTCTTTCTCTCAAACTGGAGCACACTGGGTATACTGGATGAGCAGGGTGGTGACATGATAATGTGTACTAGGAGTTACAAAATAAAGCAGCTTGTGTTTTCTTGAAGCATTTATTTTACGCAAACATTGAGAAGAACATTCAGTGGTAGCTAATTTTAAATAATTAACAGTATTTAAATTCAAATACATTGTGCTTCAGAATGCAGTATTCATAATGAAAATTTGAGGTAAAACCCAGTACTTCAGAGAAAGTCTGCCTGCAAGGGCAGCTGTGGTAACCCTGGGGTGACCCTTTGAAAAACACTGAGGCCACACAGTGCTGTTTGAGTCTGTTCCTTTAGTCAAATACTCATATATTTTCATAGCCTTAAAACCCCTAATGGCCTACAGCAAAGGCAATAGGCATCCATTTTCCACCCCTATGTTGCATAATTTCTTTTACTTCAAGAGAGCACTCTGGTTGTTTGATAATGATCTGAATCTTAAAATGTGTTGCGTGCTGGCTGAGGTCTTCATGTTGCGGGGTGGTAGCTAAGACTGACAGTGAAGGGCCTGCCAAGGGACTGCTGTCTTCAGAAGAGAGGTTGTTAGAACATAATGACCATGAACTTAAAGCAGCACAATCGATGGGGTCAAAGCTTTGCCCCATTCTATGCACACTTGCTTGTGTCACTGACTGAAGTTAACTTTTGCTAACTTTGAAGCTGCTTTCATTTATAACGCATTCACTATACAAGCTGCTTTGTCAGTTGCTGGCTACTGAAATATTTAATAGTAGAGGAAAGTTATCAAGCCTCATGTGCTCGGAGGTTGATAAAAGCTTTCTAGAGTTTGAGGCGGTTTTGAAAAGGGGCAAGCAGCACATCAGAGGTATGCCTGTTGCAAAGCAGTGAATTGCTTTCCTCCAAATGAGAAAGATGAAGAGAAAGGCAAGTGAAGAAAGGGGGTGTAAGTAAATGGAGTAAGTCAAACACGAAATCTTTCAACTGGTTTTTATTATTGCCGTCCCACCTTTATTATTGCTGTCCCACTCCAGACACAGTTCCCAGGGCCTGACCTTGTTGTTTTACTGCCCGAAGATCATAGGGACATGGGTATAGAGGGGTGATTAAGGAATGGTTTTTATATTCTATGTGTGACGTGCTTTTATAGTCTATTCAGTAAAAAGGGATAAGACAGTTGTAGAGTTTTGCTTCGTGGTCCCACTTATTTCTAAAGAATGCTTCATTTCAACAAAGTTTTCTGTTCCACTCTTGTATGTTTCTCAGTGGGAAGGCTGTATAGAGTTCAGTGGCTAAGATCTTCGGCCCTGGAATCTCAGGCTTGGGTTCAAATCCCAACTCTGCCTCTTGTTGGCAGTGTAATTTTGGGCAACTCCCTTCACCTCTCTGAGCCTTGTTGCCCCCTCTGTAAACAACCTCGTCTGTTGGTTTTAAGGATTAAATGAAATAATGCATATAAAGTGCTAAGCACAGTTCAAGCCACATAGTAGGTATAGTTATTATTGACTCTTTTAGTAGATTTATGGCCTAACTGGTTAAAACTTTTGGAGCTTTGCCATTTATATATGAACCAGAAATCTTAGGGAAAATTGCATCTTTCCTTTATACTGCCTTAATCCCAGCTGGGATGCTATTTTCTGAGCATGTATCTTTTAAATGGTGAGTAGACCATTTAGAAGTAGCACTAGTTTTCTGGCAGACAAGAAAGTTTGTGGTAAATGCTTGGCTTATTACTTATTCAAAGATGGCATTACATTGAATGTGAGGAAAATGCCAATTTTTAAATATGATTGACCCAGTATATACTTAAATACAATACTGTTTAGTTTAATAGGATTTAAAATTTAATCTCCATTTTGAAGGGAAAGGGAGATATAGGAAAATGTGCGCAGCAAACAGTGTTGTCTTTTAAACATGAAAACTTCTGGTGTTCTGATACTTCAAGAGGTAATACATTTTCCTGATTTATCTCTATTACAGATTTCAAGCCCTCAAAGTGGAAAATATTGGAAGACTCGTAGTAGTCAAGCCGCTTAGAGATGATAAAAGTTCAAGAGCAGTTTTGATAAATGAATGTCTAAGTCTAAATAGATTACTGAGAGCTGCTGTAGTTGCAGAGCTGGTCTAACCTTTTGAGTCGGGAGTATATGAAGGTAGCATGCCTGCTTTTCCACCTTCCAGTGTTCTCCTTTGGTTGCCATGTCAGACACGTGATGAGACAGATACCCCTTGGGTAGTGGACTTGGATTTGGAATGCCATAGGCGCACAGAAGGGAAGGAACCAGGCAACTCATTGCTGTCTGTTCACAGGGTTTTGTGATGATTATTATGATAATGTATGTTCAAGTACTGAAAAGCCTAGCTCACCACACTAATGAGATATATTATTTATTAGCAGCTTTACCAGCATTTATAATCATCATCAGCAGCATCATATTTGAACTGGAAAAGAAAATGTTTAAAAGTTTTTTTTTGTTTTTTTTTTTCACACACACACACTGTATTTTATTTTTACAAGAGATAAATAGACTGACACCAAGCATTGTACATGGATGACCACAACAAAAGCAACAATGATTGCAATTACCAAACATGAAACACACTCATACTATGTCATAATATTGACATTCAGTCCAGTAATCCTCCACTGTAACAGCTCCTTTACTTCGCAGTGAAAATTGATTTGTATATTCTTTGCCTCTGAGTCCTTGTTGGATTTTTTTTTTTTTTAAATCCAGATAAAGTCACAAAAATTATACTCATCCTCATCAGTTCACTCAGTCCCATGTAATTAATTTTTTTTTCATCTTGATCTTTTGTTAGCACTTTTATGAGTTCATCAGTTTTTCATTAGAGTTCTGAAAATGCTTATTCATTCAGTTCAGCAGTACAGTCAGTTACCAGAAACCTGTACTTGTCAGAGTCTTTTCCATGAATTTCTTAAAGATGAAACCCTTTTATAGGAACATATTTGCAAAAGCATCAGAGTACACACAGAACTGTCTGTAAATGACAAAAGACTTAAAAATGACCACAGTTAAAAATTTGATGAAAGTTCATAATAATGCAGTTGACAAGAAAATTAGTTATTTCTGAGATATACATTTTAAGGTAATAACTAGGATTATGACTTATAACATTATACCAGAACATATAAGATTTTTAGAAATTACATGTAATGTCTGAAACATTTATATTAACATATTTCCATACAAATAACCCAATGAAAGTTTAGTATTAGTTGTTTTGTTTGTTTATTTTTTTATACTGCAGGTCCTTATTAGGCATCAATTTTATACACATCAGTGTATATATGTCAATCCCAATCGCCCAATTCAGCACACCACCATCCCCACCCCACCACAGTTTTCCCCCCTTGGTGTCCATATGTCCGTTCTCTACATCTGTGTCTCAACCTCTGCCCTGCAAACTGGCTCATCTGTACCATTTTTCTAGGTTCCACATATATGTGTTAATATACGATATTTGTTCTTCTCTTTCTGACTTACTTCACTCTGTATGACAGTCTCTAGATCCATCCACGTCTCAACAAATGACTCAATTTCGTTCCTTTTTATGGCTGAGTAATATTCCATTGTATATATGTACCACATCTTCTTTATCCATTCTTCTGTTGATGGGCATTTAGGTTGCTTCCATGACCTGGCTATTGTAAATAGTGCTGCAATGAACATTCGGGTGCATGTGTCTTTTTGAATTACGGTTTTCTCTGGGTATATGCCCAGTAGTGGGATTGCTGGGTCATATGGTAATTCTATTTTTAGTTTTTTAAGGAACCTCCATATTGTTCTCCATAGTGGCTGTATCAATTTACATTCCCACCAACAGTGCAAGAGGGTTCCCTTTTCTCCACACCCTCTCCAGCATTTGTTGTTTGTAGATTTTCTGATGATGCCCATTCTAACTGGTGTGAGGTGATACCTCATTGTAGTTTTGATTTGCATTTCTCTAATAATTAGTGATGTTGAGCAGCTTTTCATGTGCTTCATGGCCATCTGTATGTCTTCTTTGGAGAAATGTCTATTTAGGTCTTCTGCCCATTTTTGGATTGGGGTGTTTGTTTCTTTAATATTGAGCTGAATGAGCTGTTTATATATTTTGTAGATTAATCCTTTGTCCGTTGATTTGTTTGCAAATATTTTCTCCCATTCTGAGGGTTGTCTTTTTGTCTTGTTTATGGTTTCCTTTGCTGTGCAAAAGCTTTTAAGTTTCATTAGGTCCCATTTGTTTATTTTTGTTTTTATTTCCATTACTCTAGGAGGTGGATCAAAAAAGATCTTGCTGTGATTTATGTCAAAGAGTGTTCTTCCTATGTTTTCCTCTAAGAGTTTTATAGTGTCCAGTCTTACATTTAGGTCTCTAATCCATTTTGAGTTTATTTTTGTGTATGGTGTTAGGGAGTGTTCTAATTTTATTCTTTTACATGTAGCTGTCCAGTTTTCCCAGCACCACTTATTGAAGAGACTGTCTTTTCTCCATTGTATATCCTTGCCTCCTTTGTCATAGATTAGTTGACCATAGGTGCGTGGGTTTATCTCTGGGCTTTCTATCTTGTTCCATTGATCTATGTTTCTGTTTTTGTGCCAGTACCATATTGTCTTGATTACTGTAGCTTTGTAGTATAGTCTGAAGTCAGGAAGTCTGATTCCTCCAGCTCCGTTTTTTTCCCTCAAGACTGCTTTGGCTATTCGGGGTCTTTTGTGTCTCCATACAAATTTTAAGATGATTTGTTCTAGTTCCGTAAAAAATGCCATTGGTAATTTGATAGGGATTGCATTGAATCTGTAGATTGCTTTGGGTAGTATAGTCATTTTCACAATGTTGATTCTTCCAATCCAAGAACATGGTATATCTCTCCATCTGTTGGTATCATCTTTAATTTCTTTCATCAGTGTCTTATAGTTTTCTGCATACAGGTCTTTTGTCTCCCTAGGTAGGTTTATCCCTAGGTATTTTATTCTTTTTGTTGCAATGGTAAATGGGAGTGTTTCCATAATTTCTCTTTCAGATTTTTCATCATTAGTGTATAGGAATGCAAGAGATTTCTGTGCATTAATTTTGTATCCTGCAACTTTACCATATTCATTAATTAGCTCTAGCAGTTTTCTGGTGGCAGTTTTAGGATTCTCTATGTATAATATCATGTCATCCGCAAACAGTGACAGTTTTACTTCTTCTTTTCCAATTTGTATTCCTTTTATTTCTTTTTCTTCTCTGATTGCCGTGGCTAAGACTTCCAGAACTATGTTGAATAATAGTGGTGAGAGTGGACATCCTTGTCTCGTTCCTGATCTTAGAGGAAATGCTTTCAGTTTTTCACCATTGAGAATGATGTTTGCTGTGGGTTTGTCATATATGGCCTTTATTATGTTGAGGTAGGTTCCCTCTATGCCCACTTTCTGGAGAGCTTTTATCATAAATGGGTGTTGAATTTTGTCAAAAGCCTTTTCTGCATCTATTGAGATGATCATATGGTTTTTCTTCTTCATTTTGTTAATATGGTGTATCACACTGATTGATTTGCGTATATTGAAGAATCCTTGCATCCCTGGGATAAATCCCACTTGATCGTGGTGTATGATCCTTTTAATGTGTTGTTGGATTCTGTTTGCTAGTATTTTGTTGAGGATTTTTGCGTCTATATTCATCAGTGATATCGGTCTGTAATTTTCTTTCTTTGTAGTGTCTTTGTCTGGTTTTGGTATCAGGGTGATGGTGGCCTCATCGAATGAGTTTGGGAGTGTTCCTTCCTCTGCAATTTTTTGGAAGAGTTTGAGAAGGATAGGTGTTAGCTCTTCTCTAAATGTTTGATAGAATTCACCTGTGAAGCCATCTGGTCCTGGACTTTTGTTTGTTGGAAGATTTTTAATCACAGTTTCAATTTCATTACTTGTGATTGGTCTGTTCATATTTTCTGTTTCTTCCTGGTTCAGTCTTGGAAGGTTATACCTTTCTAAGAATTTGTCCATTTCTTCCAGGTTGTCCATTTTATTGGCATAAAGTTGCTTGTAGTAGTCTCTTAGGATGCTTTGTATTTCTGCGGTGTCTGTTGTAACTTCTCCTTTTTCATTTCTGATTTTATTGATTTGAGTCCTCTCCCTCTTTTTCTTGATGAGTCTGGCTAATGGCTTATCAATTTTGTTTATCTTCTCAAAGAACCAGCTTTTAGTTTTATTGATCTTTGCTATTGTTTTCTTTGTTTCCATTTCATTTATTTCTGCTCTGATCTTTATGATTTCTTTCCTTCTGCTAACTTTGGGTTTTGTTTGTTCTTCTTTCTCTAGTTTCTTTAGGTGTAAGTTTAGATTGTTTACTTGAGATTTTTCTTGTTTCTTTAGGTAGGCTTGTATAGCTATAAACTTCCCTCTTAGAACTGCTTTTGCTGCATCCCATAGGTTTTGGGTTGTCGTGTTTTCATTGTCATTTGTCTCTAGGTATTTTTTGATTTCTTCTTTGATTTCTTCGGTGATCTCTTGGTTATTTAGTAACGTATTGTTTAGCCTCCATGTGTTTGTCTTTTTTACGTTTTTTTCCCTGTAATTCATTTCTAATCTCATAGCATTGTGGTCAGAAAAGATGCTTGATATGATTTCAATTTTCTTAAATTTACTGAGGCTTGATTTGTGACCCAAGATGTGATCTATCCTGGAGAATGTTCCGTGCGCACTTGAGAAGAACGTGTAATCTGCTGTTTTTGGATGGAATGTCCTATAAATATCAATTAAATCTATCTGGTCTATTGTGTTATTTAAAGATTCTGTTTCCTTATTTATTTTCATTTTGGATGATCTGTCCATTGGTGTAAGTGCGGTGTTAAAGTCCCCCACTATTATTGTGTTACTGTCAATTTCCTCTTTTATGGCTGTTAGCAGTTGCCTTATGTATTGAGGTGCTCCTATGTTGGGTGCATATATATTTATAATTGTTATATCTTCTTCTTGGATTGATCCCTTGATCATTATGTAGTGTTCTTCTTTGTCTCTTGTAACATTCTTTACTTTAAAGTCTATTTTATCTGATATGAGTATAGCTACTCCAGCTTTCTTTTGATTTCCATTTGCATGGAATATCTTTTTCCATCCCCTCACTTTCAGTCTGTATGTGTCCCTAGGTCTAAAGTGGGTCTCTTGTAGACAGCATATATATGTGTATTGTTTTTGTATCCATTCAGTAAGTCTGTGTCTTTTGGTTGGAGCATTTAATCCATTCACGTTTAAGGTAATTATCGATATGTATGTTCCTATGACCATTTTCTTAATTGTTTTGGGTTTGTTTTTGTAGGTCCTTTTCTTCTCTTGTGTTTCCCACTTAGGGAAGTTCCTTTAACATTTGTTGTAGAGCTGGTTTGGTGGTGCTGAATTCTCTTAGCTTTTGCTTGTCTGTAAAGCTTTTGATTTCTCCATCAAATCTAAGTGAGATCCTTGCCGGGTAGAGTAATCTTGGTTGTAGGTTCTTCCCTTTCATCACTTTAAGTATATCATGCCACTCCCTTCTGGCTTGTAGAGTTTCTGCTGAGAAATCAGTTGTTAACCTTATGGGAGTTCCCTTGTATGTTATTTGTCGTTTTTCTCTTACTGCTTTCAATAATTTTTCTTTGTCTTTAATTTTTGCCATTTTGATTACTATGTGTCTCGGCGTGTTTCTCCTTGGGTTTATCCTGTATGGGACTCTCTGCGCTTCCTGGACTTGGGTGGCTATTTCCTTTCCCATGTAAGGGAAGTTTTCGACTATAATCTCTTCAAATATTTTCTCTGGCCCTTTCTCTCTCTCTTCTCCTTCTGGGACCCCTATAATGCAAATGTTGTTGCGTTTAATGTTGTCCCAGAGGTCTCTTAGGTTGTCTTCATTTCTTTTCATTCTTTTTTGTTTAGTCTGTTCCGCAGCAGTGAATTCCACCATTCTGTCTTCCAGGTCACTTATCCGTTCTTCTGCCTCAGTTATTCTGCTATTGATTCCTTCTAGTGTAGTTTTCATTTCAGTTATTGTATTGGTCATCTCTGTTTGTTTGTTCTTTAATTCTTCTAGGTCTTTGTTAATCATTTCTTGCATCTTCTCAATCTTTGCCTCCATTCTTATTCCGAGGTCCTGGATCATCTTCACTATCATTATTCTGAATTCTTTTTCTGGAAGGTTGCCTATCTCCACTTCATTTAGTTGTTTTTCTGGGGTTTTTTCTTGTTCCTTCATCTGATAGGCCCTCTGCCTTTTCATCTTGTCTATCTTTCTGTAACTGTGGGTTTTGTCCCACAGGCTGCAGGATTGTAGTTTTTCTTGCTTCTGCTGTCTGCCCTCTGGTGGTTGAGGGTATCTAAGAGGCTTGATGGGAGGCTCTGGTGGTGGGTAGAGCTGACTGTTGCTGTGGCGGACAGAGCTCCGTAACACTTTAATCCACTTGACTGTTGATGGGTGGGGCTGGGTTCCCTCCCTGTTGGTTGTTTTGCCTGAGGCAACCCAACACTGGAGCCTACCTGGGCTCTTTGATGGGGTTAATGGCAGACTCTGGGAGGGCTCAGGCCAAGGAGCACTTCCCAGAACCTCCGCTGCCAGTGTCCTTGTCCCCACGGTGAAACAGAGCCACCTCCCGCCTCTGCAGGAGACCCCCCAACACCAGCAGGTAGGTCTGGTTCAGTCTCCCCCAGGGTCACTGCTCCTTCCCCTGGGTCCCGATGCGCACACTACTTTGTGTGTGCCCTCCAAGAGTGGGGTCTCTGTTTCCCTCAGTCCTGTCAAAGTCCTGCAATCAATTCCCACTAGGCTTCAAAGTCTGATTCTCTAGGAATTCCTCCTCCCGTTGCCAGACCCCCAGGTTGGGAAGCCTGACATGGGGCTCAGAAGCTTCCCTCCAGTGGGTGGACTTCTGTGGTATAAGTGTTCGCCAGTCTGTGAGTCACCCACCCAGCAGTTATGGGATTTGATTTTACTCTGATTGCGCCCCTCCTACCGTCTCACTGTGGCTTCTCCTCTGTCCTTGGACGTGGGGTATCCTCCTTGGTGAGTTCCGGTGTCTTCCTGTCGATGATTGTCCAGCAGCCAGTTGTGATTCTGGTGCTCTCGCAAGAGGGAGTGAGAGCACGTCCTTCTACTCCGCCATCTTGGTTAATCCTGTTTAAAAGTTTTTTTCAAAGATTAGACTTACTCTGCCCTCAAGAAATGAGCTCAGTATGAAAGATAATGCCCTTTATTTAGAGCATCTTTCTTTTGAAGAATGGTTAATTATCCCTGCAGTGGCAGATGCACAGTGAGGTTAAGTGGCTTGCAGAAGGTCACATTGTCTGAGGTGGATCTAGGAGCAGAATGTAGGGCCCTTGGTTCTAACCTAGTGCTTTTCCACTAATGATATAGAAGACTAAGGATCGTTTCGTATCTCTAGTCTTTCAGTTGAAAGTCTTTTCAGTCTTTTAGTTGATGGGATGACCAAAACTTCAGCAGTGGAGATGCCAACCATTATTCTAGGTCTGCATATGTACTTGCACAATTTGACATTTATCAGAATGAGTTTTGGATTTATTACGGAATTTTCTAAGTGCTTTTGGCATCATATAGGTGTGGTGTTTAAACATTCTGAGGAAGCATTTGTGGAGTAATTGTATGTAAAGCATTTGGTTAGGAGGGAGAAAAGGTATTCACTGCCCTGAAATAATCCTACAGTCTAGCAAAGGCAACAGAGAACATGAAGCAACTTGATATCAGCCAATACTAATACTAATGCCAATCAGTAATAATTTATTACAGTACCCACCACGAGTATGGCACCATTGTAAGTGCTGTAGATGCATTAACACATTTAAACCACATAACAGTGCTGTGAGGGAGGGGCTATTGTTATCCCCATTTTACAGATGAGAAAACTGAGGCATAGAGAAGTTAGATAACAACCCCAAGGTTACACACCTAATAAGTAAAAGAGCTAGCATCCATGCAGTCTAGTTGTAGAGTCTGTGCTTTTGAACCACAACCCTTCCTTTTTTTAAAAAATTATTTTATTTATTTATTTATTTATGGCTGTGTTGGGTCTTCGTTTCTGTGCGAGGGCTTTCTCTAGTTGCGGCAAGAGGGGGCCACTCTTCATCGCGGTGCACGGGCCTCTCATTATCACGGCCTCTCTTGTTGCAGAGCACAGGCTCCAGACGCGCAGGCTCAGTAATTGTGGCTCACGGGCCTAGTCGCTCCGCGGCATGTGGGATCTTCCCAGACCAGAGCTCGAACCCGTGTCCCCTGCATTAGCAGGCAGATTCTCAACCACTGCGCCACCAGGGAAGCCCCTAACCCTTCCATTTATTCTGTCTCTCACAGGGGACATTATATAGGAGCATGATAGCTAACTAAGGCATGTTAGAAAACATTCTGGGAACCATCAGAGTAGGGTGTTAAAGTTGGCAAGGTATTTTTAATAAGGCACTTTTGAAGAGCGAGGGTCTTATTGAAAAACAAGGAAAGCATTCTGACATTTTAATGCCCAAAGCTTTGTGCCTGTATGTTGCCTGTGTGTGTGCAGATGTGCATGCATGTGTGTACATGTTTATTTTGAACTGGGAAAAGAATTTGAGGGTAAATCAAATTCAGAATCCTTTATATTGGCAGCCAATCAGAGCTGTTTTTGTGTGCAATATTTTGCTCCGCAAACATGTTTTTAAAAATAGGGAGCAACTTTATTGAGCTATAATTCAGCTACCATACGGTTTGCCCATTAAAAGTGTACAATTCAGTGGTTTTTAGTATATTCACGGAGTTGTGCAACCATCACCACAGTCAATTTTAGAACATTTTCATCACCCCAAAAAGAGAAATATGTTTTGAAACAAATGTGGCCATGAAGGGGCTGGAAGTAGTGTGGCTGTTGGTACTACTGCTTCCCCATCAAAATGTCCATAGAGCTCTGCTCAGTGTAATGCACATTTGATGCTGTTTTGTGCCATCTAGCTCCAAATTGCTATAGAACGCCTACTTTTAATTTCATTTTGATTAGTGACTGGTCTTTCAAAGGATTATGTATTTATCTGATTTTGAATTCTCAGTCCAAATTGTTTATATAAATCTGCTCATTATGTATTTATTACGTGTATTGATATTAGTACTACATAACTAAACCAGACTTGTATTTACAAACAAAAACTGCTACACCCGCTTGTGTGAATGGCTACGGCCTTGTCTGTGCGTGCTTCTATAATGGACCAGAGCCAGGGATGCCTGAGAAATTTTATGTGTATACCCTGGCATTTTTTTTTTTTTTGATATTTCTGAAGGTTACGACTGACATAGAGTACTAGTGGATAGGTGGTTGAGATAAAAGCAACAGGGATATAGTTTGCTGGGATTTAGTACTGGGGTGACGTGTTACAGAAAGGGTCTTATAAAACGTATTGCATGGGCTTCCCTGGTGGCGCGGTGGTCAAGAATCCGCCTGCCAATGCAGGGGACACGGGTTCAATCCCTGGTCTGGGAAGATCCCACATGCCGCGGAGCAACTAAGCCAGTGAGCCACGACTACTGAGCCCGTGCGCTCTAGAGCCCGTGTGCCACAGCTACTGAGCCCGCGTGCCTAGAGCCCGTGCTCCGCAACAAGAGAAGCCACCGCAATGAGAAGCCCGCACACTGCAACGAAGAGTAGCCCCCGCTCTATGCGGCTAGAGAAAGCCCGCGCGCAGCAATGAAGACCCAAGACAGCCAAAAATAAAAACAAATAAATAAATACATTTATTTTTAAAAATGTGTTGCATGATATTATATACATATATTGTGAAATAGTTGGAATATTTTGAAAAAAATCTGAAAGGATTTTTCAGCCACTCAGACTTCACCACAATATAGTCAGTTGTTATAGTCAAGGACTACATTTCTGTCTAGCAGGAGTTATTAAACCAAATATCTGTGTGCGTGGCATGGGAGGGAGCAGGCTGTTCCCAGTTCTTCATTATAGTAATAAGTTAGAGTCAGTGTTACCTTTTAGGCTAGAGAAAAGCTGTTTACTTTTTATTATTAAAAATAATCCATGGACATGATTAGATGTCTTGAAGAACATAGGTGTCTTTTAAAATGAATTAATCTTGGATCTGTCTCTTGTTACTTCTTTTTCTTTCAGAACAGTTTTGAAATGTTACTTAAAACTTTCTCCGTATTTTTCTATGCTTATTATATACTTGAGTTGAATTTCTATTCAGGGCCCCAAGTAGTTTCAGTTGAAGCTAAAGTGACTTGCTTCACTTAAAATGGCTTACTGTGAATCTTAAGTATTTTTTTAAATTTCCTTCCGTACATGGATTCTGTGCTCTTTATGTGTGGCAGTGGTGTGGTGATGTCACAGCTGATGGGTAGGATAGAATCAAACAAGATGACACTGCTGTCACTAGAAGAACACCTAAGTGCACCTTTATGATAATTAGGTGGAAGCATATCTTTATCATGGAGATTAATAGGGATCAAGGAGTCAGGTGCTGTGGAATTAAAAAAAGATGCTTGATTTAGGAATTTTGATTTAGGAAATTTGGTGTCTTTTTCCATTGCTAATTTTGTTGTTAAGCTATTATGATACTGGGCTATGTGGAAGGGGGTTAGAAACCTGCTTATTTAAGGCAAGCCAAATTGGTTTGCTTTAAGAGGGCCATTCCGAATGAGAAAATATCACACCATTTAGAAAAGAGGATCTAGAGTAACGAGCAAATTGAGTTTTCTATGGCTTGAGATATCATTCATTGATTTTAAGAAATGAACCCATTGCAGTATATGCATAAACTATTACTTGACAATAGTTTGATTTTCTGCTTAACTTAGTGCCAAAAATGGTTTAGACCCTTAAATGGTTTAGAATGGCTCTAAGTGACTCTCTGTGTGGGTTAGGTCCAGCTACCATTTTTAAAGGTGAATGTGCTTTATTTGCAGATAGAGGAGACTCAATGGCTCTAATTAGCCTTACTATATAGGGCAGCACCGTGTCTCTGATGAGAGGAAATGAGGCATTTCACATCAGTTCATTCAAGAAAAATTAGTGAAGTACCTTCTGACCCAGGTCTTGGGGATGCAGTGGTGAACAAGGCCAAGTCCTGTCTTCATTCTCAGAGGCAGTCAGAGTATCCGGTTCACTGTTTTTGTTCTCCTAAAGAGCTGTGGAGGTGCCTGGTAAAGCCTAGTGTGTCTCTCTTGGTGCTCTTTGGTCGCAGTCCATCATGACTACAATGAGGAAGAGGAAAATTAGTCTCTGGCTCCATCAAGCTGAAGTGCTGCCCTTAGTTATAAGACCCTCATTCTTTCTTTGTGTGCCCAAAGTACCTTCTGGGTTGTTACCTATATCCCTTTCCAGTGACTTAAATGGAGACTATAAAATCACAGTTGTGACCATCATCATTTAACATTCAATTGGAAAAATGTAGTTAGTGGAAAATCAAGCTGCCAAGGGACTTGTATAGGAATAGATAGCTTCCATGACATGATTTGAAGGGCACCTAGTGGTTCTGTCTGTTTTTAAAATGCTACTTCTTTCTTTTAAATTAAATTAAATTAAATTAAATTTATTTGGCTACATCAGGTCTTAGTTGCGGCACGTGGGATCTTCGTTGCAGGATGTGGGGTCCTTTGTTGTGGTGCACGGGCTCTTTGTTGCAGTGCACGGGCTCTTTGTTGCAGTGCGCAGGCTTCTCTCTAGTTGTGGTGTGCGGGTTTTCTCTCTCTAGTTGTGGCGCGCGAGCTCCAGAGTGTGCGGGCTCAGTAGTTGTGGCACGCGGGCTCTCTAGTTGTGGCGTGTGCTCAGCAGTTGCGGCGCTTGGGCTTAGTTGCTGCACGGCATGTGGGATCTTAGTTCCCCAACCAGGGATTGAACCTGTGTCCCCTGCATTGGAAGGCAGACTTTTAACCACCAGGGAAGTCCCTAAAATGTTACTTCTTTGCCAAAAGTACTGCAGTCTTATAATTTGCCTAACATTTCCACTATTTGGTTAGACCTGTGGCTTCTAAAGAATTTTTGTTTGTTCGTTTTAGTTTTGGATTTTAGTTAACAAAACCACTTTTTTTTTTTTTGTTTTTTTTTTGATCCAACCAAATGAAGGTTAGGTACTTTGCTCTAGCAGGTTAAAGTGGGTTTACAGAAAGCCTTGACGATGTCTCCTCTAAACTTGCTTTATTAACATGGAATAGTTCACTTGATATGTAATTATCATCTTGAAAGATACTAAGAGCCTGACCACGGAGGTAAATTTCAATATGGTGGGGAAAGTGGGGGATGGATATCAACCCTGGAAGGCAGCATGGGATAGGATAAGCCTTGTTGGGGTATCCCCAAAGGGCTTTTTGGGCTCCTATGTATAGCTTGCTGTGTTAGGAATAGTATGCACAGGGCAACCTGAGACTCTTGAAGACCTATTATAGTCACTTTTACCTGATAGTTTGAGAACCTTAGAAATCAGTCTGCTTAGGTTGGGGAGCATGGATACTGCTAAATCTGGGTGTGGATGTTGCTCCTTCCTTTCCTGTGTCATCTTTGCTAATTAAAACTTTTCTATCAGTTAAAAAAAAAAACTGATTCTGAATACAGGAATAGTAATTTTAGGACCATAAATTAACATGAGCCCATGGCTACACTATTGTAACCACATTATTTAGGTGATTTATGTTGATAACTCATTTTTGCCTTCTATTCATATGTACTACTTTAAGTTGTTTTAGTACAACTCATTCTGATAACCTATACACTCTCACTTAAACTTGAAAGAGGTGAATTATAGAACTTTTTAAATTCAGTCTGGTGTTATTGGTAAGTGTGTACAGTTCTTGAGTCTATTAGATCCAATTTTATTTTATTTTATTTTTTTAATTTATTTGATTAAGCTGGAAGCTCTTCCTAATTGCCATCTGGAAATTGCAATACTTAGAATATTTTCCAATAGCCATAACGGGGTAATTTTATAATAGGCATTGATAAAGTCAGATAGACAGCTCAAAATATTTATCAGATGACTACGATATACACGTTATAGGACGAGCAAGAAATAGATGTATAAAATTTTAGACCCAGAAGGACCCCTAGGGATCATTTAATCCAACCCTTCTAATTTTAAAAAGATATATAATCTAATGGAGAGGGAGAAGTTAAATTACTTGATCAAGAGCCTCTGTATTCAAGGAACTTGCAGTATCTTTGGATAGATGATATGTACAGGCATGTAAAAGGGAATTGAGAAAAAATGTGCCAAAGGAATAGACACAGTGGGACTAATCAAGGTAGGTTCAATCAAGCTTTGAGGTGAGCCTTGATGGCTGGTAAAGTTTTGCTATGAGAGGGCATTCCAGGTGAAGGGAATGTATAAGTAAGAGTTCAAAGATAAGGATGTACAGATGACTGTTGGGATCTGTTCAGCTGATTGATATTTAGCAGTAAGAGAGAAGGCAGAAAAATGGAGCCAGAAAATGGAGAGACATGAGTACTAGGCTGCGGAGGGAAACCACTGGCAGTTTTTCAGTAGGTGAGTGAAATCATGAAAATGATTTTTCCTTGTTTTATTTCACTGATAGCTGGACTGGGTTGAAGGCCAAAATGGGTCATGAAACTGGCACGTTATCTAGTATGCCAATTAAAAAATATGAACTTAATGGATTCTAATGTTTTTGCTCAAAGGTGAAAACATGATACACCATAGATTTCCATGATAATTAACATAACAATGTCAGTGTTTTTCTTAATGGAAAAAGTAAGCCCAAGCAGCAAGCTTGTAATATTAGTAATGTGTATGTATTAGTCATGACATACTGTAGATAATTGTATAAACTCTCACGTTACGCCAATAAACTGTAAAAATTCCTGAAGTAACTGAGAACGTGGTAGCAGCTGCTGCATCGGGGCTTGCTATTTTGCCAGTCAGGCAAAAAAACATGAGGTGGCATGAACCCTCTCAATGCATTTGGGAGCCATTTTGTTCAAAAATGGCTTTTTGTGAAGCTAAAATAGAATGTTGTATTTTGGTATAAAACACGGGCAAAGAGAGAACAGTAAGCAGAGATCTACACTAAATTAAACTTTATCTAAAAATGAGAAGCATTTGTATCATCAGGGATGAATATATTTCTTTAAGGGCAATAAAGAATATGGAAGGATATGGAAGGGATCTGTGAATGGCTTTAATTTACGGTTTTTAAAGTCTCCAAGTGTACAGCTTCAGAAACATATATTGAATACTTGTTTTTAAAGGACCATTACAAGAATAGTTTGCATTATGATCATTTATCTTTCTCTTAAGAGCTGCAGGGAAATTTCCAGTTAAATGAAGGTTCACTTAAGTTGTGTTGATTGGAGCCTGGTATATTTGTGAAACATTTTAGGAAGCCTACCCAAAAAATATTTGTTTCAGATGGTGTACAATTAAAGGTGTCAATGCCTTTTCTGTAATATTTTTGTACTTCAACATAATTTAAAGTTAACTTTATGTTGGCTTTTGAAAATTAAGAGCATTTTAACAAATAAAAAAGTGTATTTTTTCTGTGGATTTTTTTCCCTTACTCTCTTAGAAAATCTGGTAATCTTTAGCCTATCAGAAACTTCTTATGCCTGTATAACATGAAAATCTATAACAACTAGTTTTCAGCATCTTACACCATTGTAACACTTATTGTCATAATCCTGTAGGGAAGTCATGCTATTGAACATTACCTTTAAGACATAAAATCAGTTCTTATGATTTCCTAGCTATAATCTATTGAAAAACATTTATTTCTTTTAGTTTCTGATTGAAATCCTAATTGAAATACTTAAAATCATTAGCAATGTGTGATTTAATAGGAATCATTCACTAGACATCAGCACACATCCCTTCTATCTATTACATAACATAGTACTTAAACACTGTGGACTTAATAGTATAGTAGTGGTTAACAGTGTTAAGGCTCTAAGCCTGGCTTAAAATCAGACTCTGCCACTTGCTATTTGTGTGTAATTAAGCAAGTTACTTAATTTCATTGAGTCATGGTTGCCTCATCTCAAATGGAAAAAGCAAGGGATTTTATAGGAATTAAATAAAATAACATATGTGAGTGTTTAGCACGGTACCTAGAATATCGCAAGATTCAATGAATGCTGAGTGTTGTTATTTTATATAGTGTCATTTGATTTTCAAAAGAACTTTGGCTGTTAGTTTCAATTTATTTTTCCAGCTATTTTATTTAAAGCAAACCTCTCCAGAAGAAGAAATATCAAAAGAATAAGGTAAATGACAACATCAGCAGTTTAATAGTTATCAAGTAATAGGCGGTGTTTTTAGCAGGTAAATTACTTGTTATTGTTGTCAATTATTTGGAAAAATAATTAAAGAAAATGACAAAAAATAACCATCAGACTATGAATGACTTTGCCTTTGACTCTCATTGATAGGCTTTGTTTTAAATTACCTCAGTATTAGGAAATAGCTTGGTTTTGATGAGACTTTTAAAAAACTTTGAAATAATTACAGATCTGAAGGAACTTGCAAAGATATAGTACAGAGAGGTATCATGTACCCTTCACTCAGTTTTCCCCAATGTAACTGTAGTACATTATCAAAGCCCAGCAAGTGACGTTGGTACAATGTATGCATATAGGTCTACACCATTTATCACATTATAGATTCATGTAACCACCTCCACATCAAGATATAGAACTATTCCATCACCACAAACATAAATTAGACAACTCAAGAGAAGGAAAGAAAATCTATTGTATTTATCCATACTTTTCTTACCATGTTCTTTTCTTCTTTCTCATGTTACAAGATTCCTTCTTTTATCATTTCCTTTCAGTTTAGAGGCCTTCCTTTTGCCATTCTTTTAGAGTAGGTCTGCTGGCAACCAATTCTTAGTTTTCCTCATCTGAGAATGTCTTGATTTCCCCTTCATTCCTGAAGGATATTTTCACTGGACATAGGATTCTGGGTTGACAGTTCTTTCTTTCAGCACTTGGAAAATCTTGTGTGCCCCTGCCTTATGGCCTAAATGGTTTCTGATGAAAAATCTGCTGTCCTGTGAATTGTTTTCCCCTATAGGTAAGGTGTCATTTCTCTGTCTCTGATTTCTTCCTTTGTCAAAAGTTTGACTATGACGTATGTTAGATTAGATTTCTTCAGATTTATCCTGTTTGGGGTTCACACAGCCTCTTGAAGCCGTAGCTTTATTTCTTTTGCCAAATTTGGGAAGTTCTTGACCATTATTTCTTTGAGTATGTTTTTAGTCACACCCCCTTTTTCTCTCCTCCTGGGACCCTGAGGACATGAGTGTGAGATCTCCTGTTATAGTCCCTCAAGTCCCTGATTGCTCTGTTCATTTTTTGCTTGTTTTTCTCTCCCTGTTGTTCAGGTTGGACATTTTTCTATCTTTGAGTTCACTGATTGTTTCCTCTGTCCCTTCTATTCTGCTGATGAGCCTGTCTGTGGAGTGAGTATTTTATTTTGGTTGTTGTACCTTTCAGTTTTAAAAGTTCCATTTGGTTCTTTATATCTTCTATTTCTTTACTGAGTCTTTTTATTTCTTTGCTGAGGCTGTCTAGTTTTTCATTTGTTTCAAGCATGTTCATAATTGCTCCTTTCAGCATTTTTATGATGCCTGCTTTAAAATCTTTGTCAGCGCTTCCATGGTGGTGCAGTGGTTAAGAATCCTACTGCCAATGCAGGGGGCACAGGTTCGAGCCCTGGTCCGGGAAGATCCCACATGCCGCGGAGCAACTGAGGCCATGCGCCACAACTACTGAGCCTGCGCTCTAGAGCCCGTGAGCCACAACCACTGAAGCCCGCGCACCTAGAGCCCGTGCTCTGTAAACTAGAGAAGCCACCGCAATGAGAAGCCCGTGCACCACAATGAAGAGTAGCACCCGCTTGCCGCAATTAGAGAAAGCCCACCCACCAAAAATAAGTAAATTAATTAATCAAAAAATAAATTTAAAAATATCTTTGTCAGATAATTTTAACATCTCTGTCATCTTGATGTTGACTTCTATTGATTCCTTTGTCATGCACCTTGAGCCTTTCTGATTGTTGGTATGACAAGTGATTCTTTTTTGATGGAGACCTGGACATTTTGGGCATTATGTCACGAGATTTTGGATCTTATTGAAACTTTTTATTTTAGCTGGCTTCTTCTGACTCCACTCTGTCAGGGGTTGAGAGGATGCTGCCTCATTACTGCCAGGTGGGTCTAGTTGACCAGGTTCCCCAGTTGATCTCTGTTGACACTTGAGGGGGTGGTTCCTCATTACTGATGGGTGAGGGTGGGAATACTGGTTCCCCGCTAGACCTCCAGTGATACCTCCCTGACTGAGAGGGGTAGGAATGCCTTGGTATTGCTCCCTACATGGCTTCCACTGACACCACGAAGGGGGACGGCCATATTACCACGGGGCAGTGGTGAAAGTCCTTCTCTGACACCACCCCAGCCGGGAGGGAGAGGTGTGCCTCATTGCAACCTGGTGAGGGTGCAAGTTTAGTCTCCCTTAAGCCTTTGGTGATGTGGGTATAGTCACATTTTTTTCTGTGGTGTTTGGCTGAAGTAAAGCGGTTATTGGCTATAAGTGTTCTGTACTGCTGAGCTGCCCCTTTCCTGGTCCCTTGGCTAGAGAGAGCAGGCCTTTCTTAGGGCTTCTTTATTCTCTGAGCTCATTCTCATTTTGAGGTTGCCAGCTTCTTCAGCTTCAAGTCTGGAATATATGAGGCCAAAAGAAAAGTCAGGGAACTCACTACTGTGTTGTTCCTTTAGTCTTGAGATCCCTAGCCAGTTTGCCTCTTCTCTCCACCTTTTAAAGTTTTCTTGTATTTGTTTTATATATAATGTCCATATATATAATGTTTTATATATAATGGTTTTTAGCTGTGCTTTGTAGGAGTAATAGGGAAAAGCACATGTACTTTATTGTTCCAGCAGCAGAAGTTTGACTTATTTTTGGCCTTTCTGAATTCTTGTTAGTTATTAAGGTTTAATTACATCTCAAAACTTGAAACTGGGGACTTAGCATAACAGAGAATTTGGAGGGCTTTTTATGCCACCTTTGCTACTTTGGTAGTAATATTATATAAAGGTATCTTTATATAGGCAAAATCTCTTTAGTTTGTAAGGCAAAGTGCTAAGTCTAAGAAACATTTACCACACAGACAAAAGTCTGTTATACCTTTAAGAATTTACTTACCTTAAAAAAAAAAAAAAACACCAGTTTGAGAGAAGGGCAATAAAAGTGGAGAGATGTATAGATGACATAGATTTCACAGAGAATAAAATCTTGGAATCAGGATGCAGGACTCAGTGTTATACTGAATTAAGTAATGTGATTATAATGCTTAAGTAGTGATTAAACTTGCATGTTATTACAGCGTCAGTTAAGTAGCAAGCACATAGCTCTTGTTAAAATCCTTTGGAGACGTATAATATCAGCACACATTATTGTTTTACATGCCTTGAAACAATAAATATAGATTTGATTGATTCAAAGGCTTTCTGCTTTAACAGTAAATTTCCTCAGTACTTTAGTGTCTTACTGTGATTTTACTTTATCTTTTCTGTTGTATTCCTCTTAAGGGAGCTAGAGAGCATGGCTTGAAAATAATAGCAGGGGCAAAGCTTCCCTTCCTGCTCAGTTGAGATCCACTGATAAAGGTGTAGAAAGGTCCATTGATGGCCACATAGATAAAATTTAACTTCGGATACTAAAGTATTCAGGGTTGAATGTGACTGTATATATCAACCCTTTCAGTTTGGAGAAGAAACTGAAGCCTAGAGATGTTGAGAGACCCAACAAAGGTAACAAACTACTTAGAATGAACTGGGGCTTGAACTTGGATTCCCTGAGACTGGGGCCATTGTGTTTTCCATCAGACCTGGAGGCTGCCCTTGGAGAGTCTAGTGGGGGAGATGGCAAGGGCATCTGATGGCAGGATGAGTTCCCCAGGGTCTGGATTTATGAAAATATGCATCAGTTTAATACTGTCTTGGCGTTCATGAGATGGAAGCATAGGTCAAAACTGTTTGGAGAAAATTGGAAGTACAGTTTTATCTAGCCACATCTCTGAGCCGTGTAGCTGATAGGGTCTTGGTGCTCTGGCCGGGTGTCAGGCCTGTGCCTCTAAGGTGGGAGAGCCGAGTTCAGGACATTGGTCTGCCAGAGACCTCCCAGCTCCATGTAATATCAAATGGCGAAAGCTCTCTCAGAGATCTCCATCTCAACGCTAAGACCCAGCTCCACTCAATGACCAGCAAGCTACAGTGCTGGACACCCTATGCCACACAACTAGCAAGACAGGAACACAACCACACGCATTAGCAGAGAGGCTGCCTAAAATCAAAATAAGGTCACAGACACCCCAAAACACACCACTGATGCGGCCCTGCCCACCAGAAAGACAAGATCCAGCCTCACCCACCAGAACACTAGTCCCCTCCACCAGGAAGCCTACACACCCCACTGAACCAACCTTAGCCACTGGGGGCAGACACCAAAAACAGTGGGAACTACGAACCTGCAGTCTGCAAAAAGGAGACCCCAAACACAGTAAGTTAAGCAAAATGAGAAGACAGAGAAACACACAGCAGATGAAGGAGCAAGGTAAAAACCCACCAGACCAAACAAATGAAGAGGAAATAGGCAGTCTACCTGAAAAAGAATTCAGAGTAATGATAGTCAAGATGATCCAAAATCTTGGAAATAGAATGGAGAAAATATAAGAAACGTTTAAAAAGGATCTAGAAGAACTAAAGAACAAACAAACAATGATGAACAACACAATAAATGGAATTAAAAATGCTCTAGAAGGAATCAATAGCAGAATAACTGAGGCAGAAGAACGGATAAGTGACCTGGAAGATAAAATAGTGGAAATAACTACCACAGAGCAGAATAAAGGAAAAAGAATGAAAAGACTTGAGGACAGTCTCAGAGACCTCTGGGACAACATTAAACGCACCAACATTCAAATAATAGGGGTCCCAGAAGAAGAAGAGAAAAAGAAAGGGACTGAGACAATATTTGAAGAGATTATAGTTGAAAACTTCCCTAATATGGGAAAGGAAATAGTCAATCAAGTCAAGTCCAGGAAGTGCAGAGAGTCCCATACAGGATAAATCCAAGGAGAAACATGCCAAGACACATATTAATCAAACTATAAAAAATTAAATACAAAGAAAAAATATTAAAAGCAGCAAGGGAAAAACAACAAATAACATACAAAAGAATCCCCATAAGGTTAGCAGCTGATCTTTCAGCAGAAACTCTGCAAGCCAGAAGGGAGTGGCAAGATATATTTAAAGTGATGAAAGGGAAAAACCTACAACCAAGATTACTCTGCCCAGCAAGGATCTCATTCAGATTCAACGGAGAAATTAAAACCTTTACAGACAAGCAAAAGCTAAGAGAATTCAGCACCACCAAACCAGTTTTACAACAAATGCTAAAGGAACTTCTCTAGGCAGGAAACACAAGAGAAGGAAAAGACCTACAATAACAAACCCAAAACAATTAAGAAAATGGTAATAGGAACATATGTATCGATAATTACCTTAAACGTAAATGGATTAAATGCTCCCACCAAAAGACACAGACTGGCTGAATGGATACAAAAACAAGACCCGTATATATGCTGTCCACATGAGACCCACTTCAGACCTAGGGAAACATACAGACTGAAAGCGAGGAGATGGAAAAAGATATTCCATGCAAATGGAAATCAAAAGAAAGCTGGAGTAACAATTCTCATATCAGACAAAATAGACTTTAAAATAAAGACTATTACAAGGGACAAAGAAGGACACTACATAATGATCAAGGGATCAATCCAAGAAGAAGATATAACAATTGTAAATATTTATGCACCCAACATAGGAGCACCTCAGTACAAAAGGCAAATGCTAGTAGCCGTAAAAGGGGAAATCGACAGTACCACAATCATAGTAGGGGACTTTTAACACCCCACTTTCACCAATGGACAGATCATCCAAAATGAAAATAAATAAGGAAACACAAGCTTTAAATGATACATTAAACAGGATGGACTTAATTGATACCTGCAGGACATTCCATCCAAAAACAACAGAATACACATTTTTCTCAAGTGCTCATGGAACATTCTCCAGGATAGATCATATCTTGGGTCACAAATCAAGCCTTGGTAAATTTAAGAAAATTGAAATCGTATCAAGTATCTTTTCCGACCACAGTGCTATGAGATTAGATATCCATTACAGGAAAAAATCTGTAAAAAATACAAACACATGGAGGCTAAACAATACACTACTGAATAACCAAGGGGTCACTGAAGAAATCAAAGAGGGAATCAAAAATTACCTAGAAACAAATGACAATGAAAACACAACGACCCAAAACCTATGGGATACAACAAAAGCAGTTCTAAGAGGGAAGTTTATAGCAATACAATCCTGCTTCAAGAAACAAGAAACATCTCAAATAAACAACCTAATCTTACACCTAAAGCAATTAGAGAAAGAAGAAGAAAAAAACCCCCAAAGTTAACAGAAGGAAAGAAATCATAAAGATCAGATCAGAAATAAATGAAAAAGAAATGAAGGAAAGAATAGCAAAGATCAATAAAACTAAAAGCTGGTTCTTTGAAAAGATAAACAAAATTGATAAACCATTAGCCAGACTCATCAAGAAAAAAAGGGAGAAGACTCAAATCAGTAGAATTAGAAATGAAAAAGGAGAAGTAACAACTGACACCGCAGAAATACAAAGGATCATGAGAGATTACTACAAGCAACTATATGCCAATAAAATGGACAACCTGGAAGAAATGCACAAATTCTTAGAAAAGCACAAACTTGCAAGACTGAACCAGGAAGAAATAGAAAATATGAACAGACCAATCACAAGCACTGAAATTGAGACTGTGGTTAAAAATCTTCCAACAAACAAAAGCCCAGGACCAGATGGCTTCACAGGTGAATTCTATCAAACATTTAGAGAAGAGCTAACACCTATCCTTCTCAAACTCTTCCAAAATATAGCAGAGGGAGGAACACTGCCAAACTCACTCTATGAGGCCACCATCACCCTGATATGAAAACCAGACAAAGATGTCACAAAGAAAGAAAACTACAGGCCAATATTACTGATGAACATAGATGCAAAAATCCTCAGCAAAATACTAGCAAACAGAATCTAACAGCACATTTAAAGGATCATACACCATGATCAAGTGGGGTTTATCCCAGGAATGCAAGGATTCTTCAATATACGCAAATCAGTCAATGTGATAAACCGTAGTAACAAATTGAAGGAGAAAAACCATATGATCATCTCAATAGATGCAGAAAAAGCTTTCAACAAAGTTCAACACCCATTTATGATAAAAACACTCCAGAAAGTAGGCATAGTGGGAACTTTCCTCAACATAATAAAGGCCATATATGACAAACCCACAGCCAACATTGTTCTCAATGGTGAAAAACTGAAACCATTTTCTCTAAGATCAGGAGCAAGGCAAGGTTGTCCACTCTCACCACTATTATTCAACATAGTTTTGGAAATTTTAGCCACAGCAATCAGAGAAGAAAGAGAAATAAAAGGAATCCAAATCGGAAAAGAAGAAGTAAAGCTGTCACTGTTTGCAGGTGATGTGATACTATACATAGAGAATCCTAAAGATGCTACCAGAAAACTACTAGAGCTAATAAGTGAATTGGGTAAAGTTTCAGGATGCAAAATTAATGCACAGAAATCTCTTGCATTCCTATACACTAATGATTAAAAATGTGAAAGAGAAATTAAGGAAATACTCCCATTTACCATTGCAACAAAAAGAATAAAATACCTAGGAATAAACCTACCTAAGGAGGCAAAAGACCTGTATGCAGAAAACTATAAGACACTGATGAAAGAAATTAAAGATGATACAAACAGATGGAGAGATATACCATGTTCTTGGATTGGAAGAATCAACATTGTGAAAATTACTCTACTACCCAAAGCAATCTACAGATTCAGTGCAATCCCTATGAAACTACCCATGGCATTTTTCACAGAATTAAAGCAAAAAATTTCACCATTTGTATGGAAACACAGAAGACCCCGAATAGCCAAAGCAATCTTGAGAATGAAAAATGGAGCTGGAGGAATCAGGCTCCCAGACTTCAGACTATACTACAAAGCTACAGTCATCAAGACAGTATGGTTCTGGCACAGAAATCGAAGTATAGGTCAATGGAACAGGGTAGAAAGCCCAGAGATAAACCCATGCACATATGGTCACCTTATTTTTGACAAAGGAGGCAAGAATGTACAATGGAGAAAAGACAGCCTCTTCAATAAGTGGTGCTGGGAAAACTGGACAGCTACATGTAAAAGAATGAAATTAGAACACTCCCTAACACCATACACAAAAATAAACTCAAAATGGATTAAAGATCTAATTGTAAGGCCAGACACTATAAAACTCTCAGAGGAAAATATAGGCAGAACACTCTATGACATAAATCACAGCAAGATCCTTTTTGACCCACCTCCTAGAGAAATGGAAATAAAAACAAAAATAAACAAATGGGACCTAATGAAACTTAGAAGCTTTTGCACAGCAAAGGAAACCATAAACAAGACCAAAAGACAACCCTCAGAATGGGAGAAAATATTTGCAAATGAAGCAACTGACAAAGGATTAATCTCCAAAATTTACAAGCAGCTCATTTAGCTCAATATCAAAAAGCAAACAACCCAATCCAAAAATGAGCAGAAGACCTAAATAGACATTTCTCCAAAGAAGATATACAGATTGCCAACAAACACATGAAAGAATGCTTAACTTCACTAATCATTAGAGAAATGCAAATCAAAACTACAATGAGGTATCACCTCACACCAATCAGAATGGCCATCATCAAAAAATCTAGAAACAATAAATGCTGGAGACGGTGTGGAGAAAAGGGAACCCTCTTGCACTGTTGGTGGGAATGTAAATTGATACAGCCACTATGGAGAACAGTATGGAGTTTCCTTAAAAAACTAAAAGTAGAACTACCATATGACCCAGCAATCCCACTACTGGGTATATACCCTGAGAACACCATAATTCAAAAAGAGTCATGGACCACAGTGTTCATTGCAGCTCTATTTACAATAGCCAGGACATGGAAGCAACCTAAGTGTCCAATGACAGATGAATGGATAAAGAAGATGTGGTACATATATACAATGGAATATTACTCAGCCATAAAAAGAAATGAAATTGAGTTATTTGTAGTGAGGTGGATGGATCTAGAGACTGTCATACAGAGTGAAGCAAGTCAGAAAGAGAAAAACAAATACCACATGCTAACACATATATATGGAATCTAAAAAAAAAAAAAAGAAGTGGCTCTGAAGAACCTAGGAGCAGGACAGGAATAAAGACGGAGATGTAAAGAATGGACTTGAGGACACGGGGAGGGGGAAGTGTAAGCTGGGACAAAGTGAGAGAGTGGCATGGACTTATATACACTACCAAATGTAAAATAGCTAGTGGGAAGCAGCCACATAGCACAGGGAGATCAGCTCGATGCTTTGTGTCCACCTACAGGGGTGGGATAGGGAGGGTGGGAGGGAGACGCAAGAGGGAGGAGATATGGGGATATATGTATATGTATAGCTGATTCACTTTGTTATAAAGCAGAAAGTAACACACCATTGTAAAGCAATTATTCTCCAATAAAGATGTTAAAAAAAAAAGTATGTGTAATTTTTCATTTTGATTTATATATTGCTTCATTGCCCCCAAAGAGATTTCATCAGTTTATGATTTCATCAGTATGTTTCTTGATAACCTTTCTTGTTATCTTTTTAATCTCTGCAACATTTGTAATGTTCGCTTTTATTCCTAACATGTTCATGTTATCTCACTCTTTTTGCCAGAAGTTTGTCACTATTATTTGGCTAAAAAACCCCACAACCCAACAAATCAGCTTTCAATTTTCTTGATCTTCTGTTGTTTTATTTTCCTTTGACCCTATATGTTGTTTAGAAGTTTTTCTTAATATTCAAACAGATATTTTTGGTTATCACTTATTACTGATTTTTAGTATAATTGCATATTTATTAGAGAATATACTCTGATTTCAGTCCTTTGAATGTTTGTTGAGACTTACTTTATAGCCCGTACGTGGTCTAGTTTTGCAAATGTGTCTGTGGTTGTGAAAAGGTGTTCTCTCCGTTTGCTGAAATAATGTTCTATGTATGCCCAATAGATTAAACTTGATAATTTTATTCAAATTATGTATAACCTTACTAGGTTATTTTTGTCTGCTTGTTCTGTCAGTTACTGAGAGAGATGGTTTAAAATATTCCATTGTAATAGGTGAATTTTTCAGTTTCCTACTGCTGTTCGGTTAGTTTTGCTTTATATATTTTCAGGCTATGTATTAAGTGCATAAAAGTTTAGGATTGTTTTACCTTCCTGATGAATTGAAACTTTTATCATGATGTGGTCAGAAGGAGAAGAAGCCTCTATTTACTCTGCTTCTTCTTTCTCTTTTCTCCCCCAATAGCATCCTCCCTTCACACACCTGGCTGTGGAAATGACAGTAGATTGAATGGAAGTTCAACCCCATCTGTTGGGGTGTAGCAACCACAGTATTTGCAATTCCCCAAATGCCTCTAACCATAAGAAAGTCTTAAAAGAATGGAGGAAGTAATTCTGAAAGTTGGTGGAAGGGGTGTTTGGAAAACAATGGTCATGGCTTCCTAACTAACAACATTAAGTTGGCTGCTCAGACAGTGTATCCACCTTCCCTATATAATTTTTACTCCCTTCTACCAGCCATCACTGCCTCTTCCTCATCCTTGCTGATAATTTTCATATTTGCCTGTTTCTGTGCCACCCCACTGTGTATCTGTCAGGGAAGTCACTGTAGATCAAATCATATAGTTTCAAAGTCACAAGGGAACTTACAAGATGTTTTAAGTTGTCCCTTCCCACCCTCAGTACACTTTATAGATAAGGAAATGGAGTTCCTGATAGGTGAAGTAACTTTTTCAGCATTATACCTTTTAGCAGAGTGGAGATTAGAAACAAAGCCCCCTTTCTGGCCCCCTGGTTCTATATTTCCTGATTTTTTCCACTTGAGGTTCTCATTAAAGTCACAGACCTGGCAATCTGCTGAATTACTGGAATGGTCTACCTATATAAACTGCTACAAGCTGTTTCTTCTTTGGACTGTCTTTGATGCAAAAGGACACTATGACCTTAGCTGAAACGTTGGTTCTACCTAAAGGTTTGTTTGTGGAGTGAAACCTCAACCATAAATCTGTCAGCTCTTTTCAGTTTAGCCACTATGTAGGTTGAGAAAAAACTGGTTCTCAAAGGATCCACAACCTCTTCAAATGCATATTTATGAGTCTGACCTGGCAGCAGGTGTTCATACGTATTTCACCTAGTGAAATAAATGTGCTGGCATCATTCTGCTGTTAACAGTTCCACTGTATTGTTCTTAATAAATTGCTTTTTCTTCACTTATCATGCAGACTGCCAGGATATTTTCCATGGATGTTCTACTCCTTTGGATTATGCTAGTGCTTGGTATATGAACTCATTGGGGCTGATGGCCTTACCATTATGGTAAGTGTACTTCAAGCAGGCCATTGAATTTACGACCATGGCAAGCATTTTCCACTGGTGATTTTTTTAAGAACTTATCATCAATTTGTAAACTCCATGTAAAAGCTTTGTGCCCATAATTATTATATATGTATGAAGACTGGGTTCTAGTAAATTCATTTTTATTCACCCCCTTGCCTCCACCAACTCTCAGCATAAAAGTTTGGTAAGATATACTTGGGTTTGTGTGACTGGTTCTCTTTCTTTCCTTTCTGCTCCCCTGCCCTACCACGTATACTTTTAATTTTCTCTATCTAAGCTTCCCCCTTCCCTTCTAGAGAGCCTCTCCGTGTATTGAGAGTGAGTGATGGGATGCACTACACATACGAACAGTATGGGAGAAGATATGCTTTGAGAACTACTGGTCCCTCCCGTTGTATTGGTGAGCTGTTCAGATGGTGTATGTGGTTTATTGTTCCGGTGTCTCGGATCCTTGCTTTTCTCCCAAGCGCAGTACACTCCAGTTAATGTGCTTGTGTCCTTAAAGCTTCTCAGAGGCGATAAAGACTGATTTTAGACTTTATTAGACAATGTGTAGGAGTTAACTAGGCAAAGTGGGGGAAGGAGGGGTCATTCTGGGCTGAGGGAGCCATATAAGGGAGATAAAACATGAACTAGGGCAAGGAACTCAGTTTGTGTGCTGGGGTTGAAGAGTGATGACAATTCACAAGTGACCAGGTCCTCCCTGAAAGGCTTATATATAACTCCAAAGAGTTTAGATTTTATGAAGACAGTGGAGAGCCACTGCAGTATTGTTTAGCAGAAAAGTGCCTTCAGAATGGCCTTTTAGCAATATTACTGAGGCTACCATTTGTGGAAAGAATTGAAGGAAGGAAAGTCCAGAGATTAGATTAGTTAGAAATCCGATACTGTAATCTAAGCTATAGATAAGTGTCAAATCTAAGGTCTAGTAGAGTAAAGATGGAGGAGGAGGGATGGATTTAAAAGCCAGTTGAAGGCTTCACAACTTGAATGCATGAAGGAGTGAGAAAGTGGGAAGGAATAAAGGCTGCAGCCCAGATTTCTGGCTTGTACTTGCTTGGCAGAAGATATGCCATCCCTAGTGCCAGAGAATACAAAGCAGGGGGGCGCGGATCAAATCATGTCGATAGGATGAGGAGTTAAATTCTAAACATGTTAAAATCAAGGCACTTTTGTGCCATCCAAGTTACCTAGTAGACAGTTGGATATGTGGCTCTGGCTCTCAGAAGAGGTCTTGGATTAAAAAAATACAATAATTTTACATTATGTGTTTTATACCACAATAAAAAATAATTTAAAAATAAAACCAGTGTTTTAAAAAACTTATTTTAGAAGTCGTCAGCAAACAGGTGCTTCTTGAAGCCAAGGTGATGCATGAGATTGATTGCCTAAGGAGGGTATATAAAGGGAGAAGGACAGAAATATGAGACCAGATTAACGGAACCACCAATATTGTAGATAGAACTGGGCAGAGGAAGTGGAGATCTAAAATAGTGGCGTGAGGAAAACCAGAAGATGAAGAGTGAGTGGATTTAGGAAGAAAGAGTTGTTTAGAGTGGTCTTCAGCGTCATGCTGCAGAGATGCCGGGTCAAAGAGGAGTGAACATGCTCACTGACTTGAATGTACCTACTAGAACTTCTTAGTGACCTTGGGTGATGAGAGCAGTTTCATGCACTGCACTATTTTGAAATGATGCTTTTGCCAGTCTTCTCCACTGGAGACATCTTTGCATTGTCCACAGTACCTCACACGTAGTAAGCACTCAATGAATATATGTTGAATTAATAAATTTGAATGTGATCTTCCTTACTATTAGGAGAAATACTAACTGAAGACTGGGCGTGCTTTGCTAAAAGTTCAGAATTTGGTGGAGAGAGTAAGAGTCTGCTAGGTGCTGCCTCTGTGCCATAAGATATTTGTGAAAAAAGGCATAAAAATTCTTAGTTGAAATAGTTGACAGTTTCTAATTTTCTGTTTTATTGGAGCATTAGAATATTTTAGCATTTAAGATTATTAATACAGTTCATTTTGAAACAGTTTTTCTCTCTTCTGTTTCTTCTTGATATGTGGAAATCTCAGTTTCAGTTGAGGTCACTTGTACCTTATTTAGAAAGAGCAGCATAGGAAGAGAATGTTGTGGTGTGTTCTAGGAGTAAGGTTATTTTGAAACGAACTCTTCTGTGTGTTTCTTTTTTTTAATGTGCTGCAATGTAGCAAAATTAACATATATTGCGATCTAAATTGTTATATACAATTTGGGTTTATCAGCAACCTTTAAAAGAGCTTTTGAACATTTTCATCATTGGATAATTTGTTTGGTTTATATGGTGTCACTTGGGCTTCTGGAATGTTATCATTTAGTTAGAACTTAGCCTGAGCTTGTATAGCTTGCCTTAGATAAAACTTTCTTTTTAAAGGACGTGGCTCATACTATAGTGGTAGCACTGGGGAGAAGTTCTGGCAGGAGAGAGGTGTGGAGTAGTGTGTAGAGAAAAGGAGATGCTATGGTTAATTTTATGTGTCAGTTTGGCCGTTTGGTCAAACATTATATTCTAGGTGTTTCTTTGGAGGTATTATTTAGACGAGATTAACATATAAATCAGTAGACTCTGAGTAAAGCGGATTACCATGTGGGTGGCTCTTATCCAATCATTTGAAGGTCTTTTTTTTTTTTTTTAATTTATTTTATTTATTTATTTTTGGCTGCGTTGGGTCTTCGTTGCTGTGTGCAGACTTTCTCTAGTTGTGGCGAGTGGGGGCTCCTCTTCGTTGCAGTGCGCGGGCCTCTCATTGCAGTGGCTTCTCTTGTTGCAGAGCACGGGCTCCAGGCGCGTGGGCTTCAGTAGTTGTGGCACGTGGGTTCAGTAGCTGTGGCTCACAGGCTCCAGAGCGCAGACTCAGTAGTTGTGGCGCACGGACTTAGTTGCTCCACAGCATGTGGGATTTTCCCAGACCAGGGCTCAAACCCATGTCCCCTGCATTGGCAGGCGGATTCTTAACCACTGCGCCACCAGGGAAGCCCATTTGAAGGTCTTAATAGAAAAAGATTGATCTACCCCTAATAACCAACAAAGACCTACTGTATAGCACAGGGAACTCTGCTCAATGTCATGTGCCAGCCTGGATGGGAGAGGAGTTTGGTGGGGAGAATGGATACATGTATCTGTATGGCTGAGTTCCTTTGCTGTGCACCTGAAAGTATCACAACGTTGTTAATTGGCTATATGCCAATATAAAATAAAAAGTTAAAAAAGAAAAAAAAAAGATTGTTCTACCCCTAAGAAAGGAGAATTCTGCTCCCCACCGCCCCCCCGAGACTACCTTCCAGCCCAAGCTTCAATATCATCTCTTCTCTGGGTCTCCAGCCTGCCAGCCTTCACAATTGTGAGCCAGTTCCTTAAAATGTGTGTGTGTGTATTAAAAAATAATAAAATATATAATAAAAGTATAGATATGTTATATATTTATATATAATATAAAATGTATAAATGTATATTTTATAATATATAGCATATCTTTATAATGTATGGATATATAACATACTATTTTACTTCTCTCTATATTATACTATGTATTTTATATATACTATATCTTATAAAGGTATATGTATCAATATACCTATAGATATATATATCTTATTGCTTCTTTTCTCTGGAGACCCCCGACTAATACAAAAAAAAATATTTGTGCTTTATTATTTTGAGTATTTTGCTTTTCAGGTCTACCTCTGTGTTTCCTTTTTATCTGGCGCTTTTTGGAATCATGTGGCACACTCGTACACAGATGCAGTTCCGCGAAAGTGCTGAGAGCTTACTGTGTGTACGGTCGTCCCTCAGATCTGCAAGGGATTGGTTCCAGGACCCCCCACAGATGCCCAAATCCTTGGATACTCAAGCTCCTTATACAAAATGGCCTAGTGCAGTGAATACAGTCTCTCCTCTGTTTCCGTGGGGTTCACATCAGAAGATACCAAGGGCCAACTGAACAGCAAAGTAAACTGCTAGCTATTGGGGCAGCTCCCAGATGAACAAGGCTAGGCCTTTGCTCTTGAGGTGTTTAAGACTGGAAATGCTCAGACATCTATGAGATAAGGCAGATTGAGATCAATTCTGTAAGAGAAAGCTAAGCAGCATGCAGTGGAAATCAGCAGGGAGTGATGACTTATGCTTGGGCAGTTGGGGAAGTTTTGGGCTGGTCCTTAAGGATGGGTGGGGCTTAAATTTCTGCCTTGTGGTGGAGGAAGTGGGGTTGTATTAATCAAAGCATATCCCAGAAAGAGGGGATGCAAGGAACAAAGGCCTAGTACTACGGAAGAAGGGGCCGCATTGGGAATAGGAGAAAAAGGTTACTGTTATTTTGTGAGGAGCATTCTCTACGGAGACATCTTCAGAATCAAATGGACCTTAGAAAAGAGACAGCCTGCTGTTTCCTCTCAGCAGCTGTGGGTTGGAATGAATGCGAATGTGTGCAAATGCTTGTATACACCTCTCCGTTTTCTTCCTCCAGAGGTGCTTCTGCTCGGGGACACCACAGCCCTATCGTTGAATCTGGTCTGTTGTACTATCTGGGACTGACTTAATTTTACCTTTGGGTTAAGTGTCACTCAGGGGAAGGAAAGAAAATGTAGCTTGGGGTTTGCCCATCTCTACTTCTTAATTGTGCTCAGGGCTTATCTCATAGTGGTCATTAGGGTTTGCAGCTTCCTGTGAACATGACTGCTGGAATGCTGTGAGGGTATTTTTTCTTTGCTTGTGAGGTATTTTGTAATAACTCAAGTGAGATGACATTTGTGAAAGTGCTTTATAAACTCTAACGTACTGAACGGTTAGATGCAGGCATTATCATAAGGTGGTTGTTGTTTTTTCTGGAAACAGTGAATGCTGTTAGTGTCATATTTAAGTTTTTGAGCGAGGGCCTTACTCTAACTTTCTGCAATGGAATATTGGTATAATAGCTTTTATAACAGGTTTTGTTTGCCTTTTCCAGAATGTCATAGAAATGTAATCATACACTATATAGTCTTATGAGTCTGGCTCTTTTACTTAGATAGCATAATACCTTTGAGATTCATCTAAATTGTTGCATGTATCAATAATTTTTTCCTTTTTATTGCTGAGTAATATTTTTTGGGGTGAATGTACCGCCATTTGTTTGTTGAAGAACACTTGGGCTGTTTTCAGTTTGGGGTGACTATAAATAAAGCTGCCAAAAATATTTGTTTACAGATTTTCGCTTGAAGATAAGTTTTCATTTCTTAGGGTAAATATCTTGGGGTAGGATTGATGGATCATATGGTAAATGTATGTTTAACTTTTTATAAGAAAATGCAAAGCTGTTTTCCAGGGTGGGTACCATTTTCTATTTCTACCCGCAATTTATGAGAATTTCAGTTGCTCAGCATCTTTGCCAGCATCCTGGTGTTGTTGTTTTTGGTTTTTTTTTAATTTTAGCTATTCTAGTAGGTATGTGTTGGTATCTCATTGTGCTTATTTTTTTAAGTGAATGAGTCTTATTGTATGTAAATTATTCCCTGCTAGCACCTTGGTGTTAGTTTTTTTTTTAATGTTATCTCATTATATTTTTTTAATGAATGAATTTTTAATATGTAAATCATACCCCAATAATTGATCATTTTTAAAAAGTACCAGTAACAAAGTAGGAGAAAACGATAGTTACATATAAAAGTGACTAAGGATGCATATCTAAAGTAGAAAAATAATTCATAAATTTAAAAAGAAAAGCCCAAATCAACTATACTTCAATAAAATAAATTTTTAAGAAGAGAAAGCAAAACACAAACAGGGCAAGTGATTGAAATGGTAAATTCACAGAAAAAGACGTGTGAATAACTAGTAAGTATAAGACTCAGCCTCACTAGTGAAATATCAGGAAATTCAATGAGGCTTTTTAAAAAAAATGTACATCAGATAAGTCCAGGGGGTGGGCAGGTAATTAAACTCACTCTTCCTGGGAGTGTCAATTAGTATGGCCTTTGGAACAGTTTCTATTATCTATAAAAACAATACAAATACCCTTCATTCCAGTGATTCTGCTTTGAAGAGTGGATCCAATAGAAAGTCTTCACATGTGTGCACAGGTGTATGTCTCAACTGAAGAAAAATGCACAACCTAAAGTTAAATTTTCTTTGGGGACCTTACTGAGGACTGTGGTCTGGGACAGCCTCTCAGAGAGCTCTGAGGAACTGCTCTGAAGAGGTAGGGGAGGGGCCAGGATATATATGAATTTTAGGGGTTGGGGAATACATGTAGTCAATCTTGGTAAAAGATTACTGCTAATCACAAAGAACAGACCTCTCAAGTTAATGATTTTACTGCTTTTCTACGGGATGATGCAAGAATCTGGGCTCATTGAAATTATTCCACAGGTATGCATCCTAACTATCTAGTGCCAATATCCAGAGCACAGAATGTTTTCTGTTTTTTTTTTTTTTCTTTCTTCCTGTATTCCTCTCAGGGCACACCTTCGGGTGACTGCCTGCAGTGGCTGATGGCTTGATGGTAGGCAATGTTCTTTGTTTATTGGAATGGCAGGCAACATTCCCTTTCCACATATGACTCAGAATGTTTATATAATATTACTTGTGTTCTAAAAAATATTTTATTTATTTATTTATGTGGCTGCTTAGTTGCGGCATGCAGGCTTCTCTCTAGTTGTGGCATGCAGACTCCAGAGCGCATGGGCTCAGGAGTTGTGGCGCGCAGGCTTAGTTGCCCCACGGCATGTGGGATCTTAGTTCCTCGACCAGGGATTGAACCCATGTACCCTGCATTGGAAGGCGGATTCTCAACCGCTGGACCACCAGGGAGGTCCCTATAATATTACTTGTAATGAGGAACTATTGGAAACTTCCAAAGTATGTGCCACTGGGAGAATGGGTAAAGAATTATTTTATTGCATTCATTTGCATGTACCTAATGACTAATGATTTTGAGCATCTTTTCATGTGCTTCTTGGTTTTTCTTATATCTTTTGGTTAAGTATCTGTTCAGATCTTTTGCTCATTAAAGATTGGATTGTCTTTATTGTTGAATTGTAATTGTTCTTTATAGATTCTGGATGCAAATGCTTTATCAGATATGTGGTCTGCAAATATTTTTTTCTTAGATTCTTTAGTTTTTTTCTTAATTTCTTCTTGTTTTCATTCTCTTGATGGTAGCTTTCTCAGAACAAGAGATTGTAATTTTAATAAAGACCGATTTATCAATTTTTTTCTCTCTTGGATTATGCTTTTCATGGCGTAGGTATAAAATCTTTGCCTAACCCAAGATCCTGAAGATTTTCTCCTATCCTTTCTTCCAGAAGTTTTATAGATTTGCCTTTTATATTTAGTTCTGTGATCCATTTTGAGTTGACTTAAAGTTTTATTTCCTAGGAATAATTTCATTTGTTTTAACTCGGAGAATAAATATGCTATAGGAGTACAATTGTAGGAGCTATTGTCTCTGGTTGGTATTTTAGAAACATGGCTTTGTCAGTGACTTTTAAGCTGTTTTGACCTTGCCCAGCCAGAAGAAATATAGGAGACTTTGTGACTTAGTTACTCAAAAGTGAGTGTACCTAAAACAAAAGTTTCACGAAAACATATTTATCCTAAATACCAGTATTTATCCTTACTACTTTTTCCCCAGCAGTTCTGTTTCATTAAAAACAAATGCTTGTCCTGACCCATTAAACAGATTTCATGTCCCACTAATGGGTCCAGGTCAGTTGAAAAACACTGACTTAACTACCTTAGTTGAACTCACAGCCATCACTATCTCCACTTATAAACATAACTTGTTGCTCTTTTCTTTCTGTTAAGTAATAATCCTCCTCATTTTTTTCTCTAATCACAGTTTAATTTTTGGTATAACTTAGACATTTTTTACATAATACTGCCAGCCATGTTGTCAGAAAATAACAGTAAGTAGAGCATTTTTTCTAGCTTTATCAGGGTATGATTGACACATAATATTGTGTAAGTCTAAGGTGTTGATTTGATACCCTTACATATTGCAAAATGATTACCACCACAGAGTTAGTTAATACTTCCATCATGTTACATAATTACCAGTTCTTTTTGTGGTGAGAACATTTAAGATCTACTGTCTTAGCAACTTTCAAGTATACAGTAAGTATTATTAATTGTAATCACAATGCTGTACATTAGATTCCCAAACCTTATTTATCTTATAACTGGCAGTTTGTACCCTTTGACCAACATCTCCCCATTTCCCCCACCTCCAAGTTTCTTTTACTTGTAACGGAAACACAGCACTGGCGAGGGATGAGTATGAGGGAAAGGGGCAAGGGCTCAGTAACCTTGGCAGCTATTCTCATGTTCTGGTAGCATTTGTGTTTTGGGCTACATTGGCTTCATTTTTGCTTCTTTCTATGAGAGTCATTCATTCCTCTCTCTCTCTCTGAAGACTGGCTTTCTCTGATTCTCTTTGCACATGGCTGCCCCAAGACCTTGAGTTTAATTTTGGCCAGACTAGGGTTAAACAGGATAATTAGTTTAGCTTAGGACAAGTTCCACCCCTGCTGCAATCAGCTTTGCCCAAAGAGGGTGGGACCAGAAAATAGAACCCATGTCTATTGTTGTACATCAAAGATATACAGTTCTCACAGACTGAGAAGGGTGTTGGGTCTCTTAAAAGTTCACTAAGTGCTGGTTGACATACATTTATCTTTTCAAACGTATTTAAAATAGTTTAGTTTTCAGAATATAGAAGTTCATAAAAAGTTTGTAGGATATTAAAAAAACAAAACTAAAATTAGGGATTGCAAAACCAGAAAAAGTCACACTGTCATCCAAGAATGACTTTTCTTTTTATTTCCTTCATTTTTTATATAATTACATAACACATAGAAATTTAGTTAAATGTATTGACCACAGAGTGCTCCGTATTTTAAAAAGTGGCAGTCATTTACATACAGAATATCTGTGGATCCAACAAATGGGAGAGTTGGAGGTTAAAGAAAATAGATATTTAAAGTATTAAACATGTAATACAGATTTAAATTGCAGTAAATTTTTCCTCATGGTTTGAATGAAAGCACTTTATTTGTCGAGTTTTCATTTAGATACATTAAAATTCACAATTATCATCAAATAGGGAAGGGAAGATGGGAAAGTAACATTTATTACAACTCCGCTTAGTTAGGCACGTATTATGTTATTCCATTCAGTCCTTATAACTGCCCTTTGAGAAGTAGGTATCCTTATCCCATGGCCAATGAAGAAATTAAAATCCGGGGGAAATAGCTTGCCAATATGTGGCTGGGCTAAGATTTAAGCTCAGGTCTGCATGACTTGCAAGTCTCTTCTCTCCCCACCCTACCCTTCGGGAGCATGAAAAATTTATGTGCACAACCTTTCTAGAGGAGGCTATAGGTAGGACTATATAGGAGCCACCCAGCTCCTTTTCTTGTCTATGTACTTAAATCTCAGTTTCAGCATCAAACGTGTGGCAGCCATTTCTCCAATATCTGGAGTGAAGAGAGAGTCCTGTCAGTTATGTAATGCTAGTCACTGAGCACCTGGATTTTTCAGAGGTCATTCACCTGATAAATCAATGTTTAAAAATAGCTGTAGCTTCTTCAGTTTGCAAAAAAAAATGTTTTTTAACCTTATATTCTAAAGATTAATGCATGCTAAATTGGGAATTGGGGGTGAAAAAGGGAAAGCTGAGCCTTCTTTGTTAGTCTGAATAAACAGGAAGAGGAAAGCAAAGACTGGCTAAGCAGTACAAGACAGTATTTAAAGCTTTCCCCCCCCTTTTTTTTTTTTAAACAGAGGGAACCACTATTTTTATTTTTTATTTTTTTAATTTTTATTTATTTATTTATTATTTATGGCTGCGTTGGGTCTTCGCTTCCGTGCGAGGGCTTTCTCTAGTTGCGGCAAGTGGGGGCCACTCTTCATCGCGGTGCGCAGGCCTCTCACTATCACGGCCTCTCTTGTTGTGGAGCACAGGCTCCAGACGCGCAGGCTCAGCAATTGTGGCTCACGGGCCCAGTTGCTCCGCGGCATGTGGGATCTTCCCAGACCAGGGCTCGAATCCGTGTCCCCTGCATTGGCAGGCAGACTCTCAACCACTGCGCCACCAGGGAAGCCCTGCTTTCCCCTTTTAATGTGAAAAATCAGATGAAATATATATTTTAGAAATTTTGTTGAAGACAAATATTTATGACTTAAATGCTTTACATTTTAGTTAGGTGAAACAAATTTAAATTGTTTGTTCTTGATGATGTTGACTGGATAGAGGCAAATATTCATGATTTTTACCAAAGGGTTAATGATAGTTTACCTTCTAATTTATCAGTCTGTAATTTCAGACTTAGTCTGAAAAAATTTAAAGCCACGGCTAGGGTATAATTCCTAAAATAACTAGGTTTTGTGTTTGGATGTGAAGAATATTCATTAAAGTTCTAGCAAAAGATAAGAATGTGCTCTCTTGCAGGTAATTCGATCACATGTGGTCTCCCTGGTTTATCACTTAAGATTAAGTTGATATGAATTAAATCTAGCTTAATACTATATTTATTAGGAATTCACAATGACCTTTTTAAAATAGAGGGACGGGAGATGCAGATGAGTTTGATGTTCCAGAATTTATATTGCTGCTATCTTTCAGGACATGAAAGGAGGAATTCAAATCATTGTTTCAGTTCTTGTTTGTTCCTTTAGAAGCTATCTTTTCTAGTTAAGTGACAAACTAATAAACCATGACATGCTTTAACCATCAGAGTCTTGACCAAACGATTTCAGCATTTCTCTTCTAGACGTACCTAATTAAAAGTAACCCTGAGTTACTGACTCAGATGTTGGCCCAGGTTTAGGGAAAATGAAGCCCACTTAGAGTTAATTGGTTGAACCAATTGTCCCCCATTGTTCTTTTCAATGCCACTAATGTTTTTTCTCATTGTCATGCCTAGAAGCAGGGATGCGAGCTTATTAGTGACAGAATTTTCTTCTCCTGAAGCTAAACCCTCGGTATTGTGGCCTCTTGACCTGTTCTTCTTTCTGACTTCTTGAGCCCATTTTCTTATTCCTCTGAGGTCCAGCCCATAATACCACACAACAGGCCAGTTGCAGTACAACTAAGCTTTTACTCTAGTGGTGAGCATGTTATGTGGGCCATAGACTTTATTTAAAGACTTGATGTATTTAGAGAGGTTCAGCTTCTTGCTACTCTTTCAGGATTGAAGTTCTACTTTTTCTTCACATCTTCTATCTTAGCTTCCTTAATCAACCCTGATGATATGGCTGCTGCTGGAATTGGTCTAAGCACCATTACCAAGAGTCAGTTTTGCATATTCACACTTAATTATTAGGTTTAACCCCTTTACTCTTTCTTCAACTTTGTTGCTTCCAATTTCTGGGCTACTGTTTCTTAGTTCTGTTTGCTGAGCTATGAAAGCACCAGTAATGTAGCACATTTTCCTTTTCATCTTGACTAAATTCAGGTCCATTTCCGAGTTCTTCTGCTTCAGGTCTCTGTAAGTCACTCTATGTGGCCCTCAACCCTATCTTCCCCGAACTCCCCCTTTTAAATAAATTTTTTGTAGTGTAAGAAATAAAGTTCATAGGTAATATAACCTGCCTATACATATTATAAAACATACAACACCAGGATAATAATATAAAGGATAAATGAGTATAACACATAACACAGTCTGTGTTTGGGGGTGTAATTGTGAGGGCACTTGTACTAGAGGATGGAATGATGTAACTGATGCTTGTACCTGTTTCTACAGAGTAAGTTTGTGTTTGTGAGAAGTAAGACAATGATTCTGTATAAGAAGTTCAGGGAAATGAAAAATCAGTGATGCACGTGGACTGTAATAAAAATGTTAGAATAAGTGATAACCGACAAGACTTGTTTGTGTATGATAAGAGAAAGAAGGAAATACTTGAAGTAGAGAAAAGCATGCCAGGACAAATTATAGACTGTCAACATGGAGAAAATGAGGAAGTATGATATTCTCACAAATGACCTGGGCCATATTTGTAGGTCTAGTGACAAAATAATTCCTTATGTTATGATATGGGACAGGGTACTGACGAGGTATCACAGAAAGCATATCTTGTATTTTGAAATATGCTATCACCTGTTGAGGCATATTTTGGGTTCCCAGTACTTCAAAAGACCTCAAAGACCATATCCTTCTCTAGGTGATGAGGAATAGAGGATGGTTTAAAAAGAGAAACAATAAAACAAGAAGCTATGCAGAAGTTGTGCAACAGATGTCTCTACACAGAGAAGACTGAAAGACAACAGGCAGCCCCCAACTACTTTCAATATCATCTTTCACAGAAGAGCTTTTTTAGTGTTATGAAAAATTTCAAAAATATATAGTGTGACAATAATCTGAAATATTAAAAGTAACTTTTATCAAGATCGACATGGCTTATGTGGCTACTAATTTAATAACGTTTTGTTTGAAATTTAATAAAAGGATTCTCATATCCTCTGTGACATTTTTGCAGAGGTTTCATTGCTTTTGCTGGAATGCCATTATTGCATTAAAATCCTTTTCAACAAGTGGGAGGTTGAAAATGCTCTAATATATAGAGCATGGAGTGAGTACATCATTTAATTTTGATATGATGTCTTTATTTGATTCAAACTTCTATCTCCATAAAGTCTTTGCCCTAAATTATTGGCATTTTCTCTTAACTTTTAAGAAAATCTACCTCATAGTAACATATATTAAGAGCGCTCCTGATACCTACCTGTGTTGGGTTTGGTCTGACATAACATTTCTCTCTTCTGGGTTATGAGGTGATTCTTTGTTATGTGGGACTGCTCCACATTCCATGCCTCTGGCCTCTGCCAGAGTGGTTCCCCCCAATAATTAAGAGTTGTAAAAGCACCCCAATACGTTTCCAAAATGCTCCCTAGGGAGTGGTAATCACTGACTCCTTGGCTGTATCTTGCTGTGAGTGCATACCTGTATTTCTCAATAGAAACTTGACAAAGTTCATTAATGATTTAAAAACATTTAAGGTCCTTCCCCATGTACTCTTAAAAGGAGGATCTTTTTCACTGTGTGACTGTTACAGGCTGAATTGTTTGTGTTTCCTGCTAAATCCAGGTGTTGAAGTCTGTATTTGGACTGTATTTGACTGTATTTGGAGATAGGGTATATTAGGGTGGGCCCTAATCCAGTATGACTGATGTCCTCATAAGAAGAGGAGATTAGGGCACAGAGGGAAGTCCGTATGAAGACACAGGCCATCTGCTGTCTCTCTCAAGGAGAAAGGCCTCAGAAGAAACCAACCTTGCCGACACCTTGATGTCAGACTTCTAGCCTCCAGAATTGTAAGACATACATTTCTGTTATTGAAGCCACCCTGTCTGTGGTACTTGGTTATGGCAGCTCCAGCAAACTAACACAGTGACCCCTTAATGTGTGTTACTCCTGGTTGGTATACTAGGGTAGCAGTGTAATTTAGTGATTGCAGTTCAGGTTTTCAATGTTAGAATCTTAACTCATACACTTAGTAGCTGTGACATTGGGCACATTAATTAACCTTGTGGAGCTTCTTCTTTTTTAATCGTAAAATGAGGATCCAGATACCTTCCTCACTGGGTTGTTTGAGGATTAGGTGAAATAAGTAATGTAAAGTGCATGGTACATAGAGGACTTCTATAAATATTAGTTCTCTTTTCATCTGCCTCCACTTTTAGGTGTGTTTTGATTTTTCTAAAAGGATGTAAAGCATGCTTGGGAGATGAACCTTTATTGTGGGATTATTTCAGGCTGCCAGATTGGTGGATGGGGAAGAGGTTTGCGGGCAGCTGGGTATTTTCGGTAGCTTAAGTCAATAATGTGCATATAATGCTTTGCAGTTTACAAACACAAAGTACCTCACATTCACTTATACATGATTCGCAGTCATTAAACCTAATTGTGCCTCAGAAGATATTATTGTAGCCTTTGTTTTGCTTGTCTAACTTCTTTTAAGACACAGGAGACCTGTCCTCTGGGAATCCATAGGGTTAAGTCTTCCTTTTCTGTGTTCTGTTGCCCCATAGCGTACATACCTTTATTCATAGCACATATATGCTCTATTTTAATGGTCTGTTTTCCCCATGAGATTGAGTTCTTTGAAGGCGGTGACTGTTCCTTATTCATCCCAGTATCCCTAATGCCCTACACAGTGCCTGGTTCTTTGTAGGTGTGCTCTGAATTACATATCACTAACCTTTTTTCAGTGATGTTAAGTGCTAGGTACTTCTACTGTCCATTTTACAGATGAGAATTAAGTGCCCAGGGTCACACAATTCAGTGGTCAGAGCTAGAATTTGAACACAGGCTGGCTATTTGCAGAGTCCATGTTCTTAACCATGAGAATGGAAGGGTTGTATCTGGGATACTGTATGGGAGTGTTGCCCAGAGATAGTGTAGAACATTTCATTGGGAGGATCAAGAGCCTGAGGCACACCTAATATGGAGGCAAGTTGGGGTGTGTATGTGTCCTGAGGCTTGGAAAGGAAGTTATATTCTAATGTACACACTTTTTTCTGTATTATTTCTACTAGTAATGGCGGTGCAGACAGTAAACTATATCTCTCATGTGCATTTTCTTCATTAATAAATGTATTTGTATAGTGATGAAGAGTGAATTTTTCTTGCTATAAGCTCCCAAATCTCTTGATATGCATGTTATCTTTACCCCCTAATTCTTTATACATTATAAGATCTATCTTAATAGCAGGGTTAAAATGGTTGAAATAGCTTTAGGGAATTTGCTATATGTTGATTGAAAATAAGGTGATAAAAAGTGAAGGTGCTGCTCATGACAGTTAGAACCTCAGATTTCTTGATTCCTTGGGAAATGAACCATTCTAGACTTTTTCTTTTTAAATAACAATTTACCCGCTTAACACCAATGTACTTTTCATTTTAAACACTTCAGTTAAATATAGTTCTTGCTGACTCGCAGCCATCTTTACAGCTATTACTGAGAGTCTCTTAGAGATGCCCTTAGGATCTGTTGAGACTTGTAAAACTGTTTGCTTCTATAATATATGATCCCAGAGTGTTGTGCTCTCCTTACCCTCCTTGAACTGGTTTTTATGATTTTCCCCTTTCTATTGCTGTCAGATGTCATACGTTGCAGTTGTCACTATGCCTTCCTGTGGCTCCCTTCTTGCCCCGCTAATGATTTGTTGCAGGCTTAAAACCAGTTTGCCAAGCTTCTTAGGAATTGTACTCGAAGGACTAAGGGGCATGTTAGTTACTAACATGAATGTGCATTTGTGCTTGAACTTTGTGGCATCTGTTTTGTCTCTGAGGCCTTTTAGTTACTTATTTCTTTGCTACACTTTGAATAGATGAAGTTCCCCCCAAATTGGTTCATTCTAGGCATTATATTGTAAGATACTGTACATTTTCATTTTATGTGTTAATAAGGATTGCTTGGCTTTATATTCAGGTAATTTTGCTATAGATTGTTTTAGTGACATTTTGTGATGGGATATTATTGGAAAGTAAAATTCTTTCTGCTTTACTGAAAGAAATGGTGCTCTAATTTATCCTGTTAAAAAGTGGGAAAAAGTCCCCAAATATTTTCAGTGGTAGTTTTGTGACCAGCATTCATTTTAGGCACCTTGCACTTGATCCAGGAGAGATTCCTGGGTTAGATTCCTGGCTGTTTTGACATTGGACACGTTATTTAATCTCTGGGTCTCAGGGTCCTCATTGGTGAATTTCAGATAATTATGTCTGCCTTCACGGGTATTGAGACTTGCTGGAAATGTACACACTAGTTACTTAGGAGAGTACTTGGCAAGTAGTTGGTTTTTATCAAATGCCCGATAATGTATGGTTAATCCTCCACCATGCTGTGCATCTAGCAACTCTTGATAAGTAATTATAAGTTGAGGAAATAATATCTTCTATCATAATTAAAAACATACATGCCATTTTTTGCATCATCTCACTTTATTCTCCTGCTTTACAGTACTCATAGCAGCATTAAATTATATTTTTGCTGCTGCCACTGCTTTCACTGCTGTCCTTGTAGTTTATTAGGTGAATGAATGGTCAGCATGGAAAAATGTAGGATAAATACTATTATCTGTTTTTACAGATAAGATTGTTGAGGCTTTGAAAGGTAAATGGCCCAAAGTCACACAGCTAGAAATTGGTTGAGCGAGGACTTTGGACTCGTCCTGGAACCATTGAGTATAGATCACTTACTGGAAGTGTCTTCCAATGAAAGAGAGCCAGAAATGAACATAGTAAAAGTCAACATGTAAAAAAGTATACATTGGAAGTAAAAATGGATCTTATGGGAAAAGTAAAGATTCTAGGAAGAAGGGCAGTACCAGCACTTTTCCTCTTTTTCCTTATTCCCTAATTGGCCAGTGTGCATTTTTTTCTAAGGATAATTTTGAACTTTGTTGGAATTCAATAAGAGAATTGCTTTTCCTTAGAATCATCAATTTGGTTAATGGCACTACCATCCATCAATCACCCAAGATATAAAAACTTTACTGATAATTTTCACTCCTCTCATCCATCCAATTAGTTAATTAAATCTGTCCACTCTTCCTTACCACTGTTTTGTCCCCAGGCCTCCCTGTCACTCTTTTTAGACCATCACGACAGTTTGCAACCTCTTCTTGCCGTCACCCTCTCCACTTACCTACTGGTTTTCCACACTGTGGTTGGTGCCCCACAGTTCCTCTCGCCTGATTTTGACACTGTCCTCACTGTTTCCCAAGTTTTTTGCACTTACCGCTTTTCTGGTACATTTATCCTGATGTAGAAATCACATGGAAAAGGGAGGATGAGTGATTGATACTTTCCCTTTATTTATTTTCCAGTTTTCAAAATAATGGGCTGGTTCTTTAGCACCTTCCAAAGATGATCACTAATCATTTTTAGCATGATTATGAACCTTGCATTTAAACATATATGATGTGCTTCGATCTCTGTAGTTATTACCCTTATTGATCCTCAAATGATCCCATATTTGGGCAATGGAAGCTTATTTATATTGGCTTCAGAGTCCTTTTGACATGCCCTGGGAGTCTTTGATGGGTTCCTTACTTTTCAGTAGAAGATATTCCAGGGTCCTCTTGTACATTTCTGCTGTAGACCCCATCATCAGCCATTTAAAAAATGGAGCCTTTGTTTCTTCTTTTGGAGGGGAATGTTATTTAGATATCACAATATAATTATTAGGAGTATTATTGCTACTAGATGGGTCATTGTTTTAAAGCCTTTCCTGGATACACAACTATAATTTTTCTTTAAGATAAACTATATCATGAGTTCTTATTGATAAAGGCAATTCAAACTTAATTAACCTCAATGATATTACATATGTATCCCCTTTCGACAAATACAAAGATTCAGTGATACCTACATAATTGTCATTTTGTTTATCCCACCATATATACACAACGGCCTCAGAATAACAATACAGCACAACCGTCAACAACGTGATTATTGGAAGCAATTTACAATATGTGTGTTTGCACGTGTGCACAGTTGCCCTTTTGGGCAGGCCTTTTTTGTCCTTAAAGTATATCCCACTAGAAATTTACACTTGAGTTGTGTTTTAAAGTCACTTGACTTGTTATAAAGCAGAAACTAACACACCATTGTAAAGCAATTATACTCCAATAAAGATGTTAAAAAAATAAATAAATAAAAAAAATAAAGTCACTTGAATTATAGTTTCTGTTTCTGCAGTCATACAACCAAAAGGATACACAGTTTGGGCCATTTATTTAATTTTGCTTTTGATTTTTAATATTGGTTTTTAAATATAATTTTGAATTAGGTATGATGTTTACACAGTTCAAAAGTCAAGTCTACAGAAGAAGACGTATTCAAAGAAGTTCAACTATTACCTTTCTCTCCTTCTCATATAGGTAACCATCCCTCATCCTTTCTTAGATAAACAGTAGCACACTGTACACACTGAGGGGTTTTTTTTTGTTTGTTTATTTTTGTTTTGTTTTGCTTTGCTTAGGAATATATTCTGGAGATAACCTTGCAGTAGTATATGGAGATGTTCCTCATTCTGTTCTATAGCTGCTTAGTACTCCATTGTGTATATGTACACTAGTTTATTCAGTCAGTCCCTTATTGATGGATATTTGGACTATTTCTGCTTTTGCAAATAGTGCTGCATTGAATAGCCTTGTGTATATAATAAGAAGATCTTAAGTTGGATCTCTAAGACGATTTCTACCTTAATGAAACTTAAAGACATCCAGCGCAATGTGGTAATGAAAATGTGAAATACCAGGTAGTTAGTTAATTGGCCTTTTCATGGTGATATAGGTTATTGTAATAGCAGATGGTTTGCTCAAGGTTTTTATTCAATTCCCTCACTTGTAATTGGCTATAACTTGCACCTCTCTGCTTCAATGAGATGTTGTGAAGATCACATAGGCTTAACGTAGCAGCAGTGTAAGACTGACACGAACTTATTAAAAACAACGTATTTACATAGCCCCTTGCTGTATCCCTTTTTCCTTTTCCCGCCTTTTTTTCTCTCTCATAATTTCTAAGCACTTTGGTTAAAGCTCTTTTAAGCAAACTGTTTTTTGTCCTTGATAAAGCAGATAAAGGATTAAATACAGGTGCCTCTGTGCTCTTGCCCAGGTGAGTGATGGGAGGTTGGGCCTCTGTACTGGGGGTGGCTATAGGTCTCTCAGCTGGACTGCTGGCCATCTTTCTGTATGAAGTCTAGAGGAAACGAGGCTTTCAAGCATGAGTCCTGAACTTTGAAGGGAGATGGAAGTTCTAAATATAAACCTTGGTGTTCTGGACACTTGCAATTGAACTTTGTTCTTTCTCTTTTAAATACTAACTGAAACCAAAGCCTTACACCTATCTTTTATTGTTAGTAATATGAAATTCAGGAAAGAAGGGAGAAATATTTTAATTAGAAATATTAGAAAAAATTTTATGTGTGTTTCTGTAAGTAAATATGTAGACAGTTGTAAAAGTTATGTTTTCTAGTCTACTGGGGTAAATGGAGTAGTGGTTGGAAATGGTAAGTAATGAAAATATTTCACAGAGTGAAGTCTTGTTTTTTTTCCAATGATCTTTCTTTCTTCACTCTTATTAAAAAATTCACGAAGCTGTAGTTCATAGGGCAGACTCAAAATCCACAGCCACCCTCACTGGCCGTCTTCAATTCCCATGGTTTGCCCTACTAGCAATTATTTCCTCAAATTAGGGCTGTCAGATTTAGCAAATAAAAATACAGGATGCTCAGATAATTTGAATTTCAGGTAAACAACAACTAATATTTTTAGTATAAGGAAGTTCCATGCAATATTGTCGACATTTTTATACTACAAATGTACCCACTGTTTGTCTAAAATTTGAGTTCAGCTGGATATCCTATATTTTACCTGTCAACCCTCTTCCAAAACAAGTACATTAGAAGCCTCATTTAACAAGTCAAGGGCCTTTAAGTGATATTAATTGATGCCACCATGCATTGAATTCTCTTGACTAGGGGTCTCTTCACTAGTTGTCCTTCCAGTTTTGCTTGTACTGCTCATGTCATCATGTCAGTGGTTTGGTATGAAACAAACCTCTTTATGCCATTTGTGCTAGTTATTGTGATTACATTATTTAAAATATTACAGTCACCATTCAAATGTGAGTGTGAAAAGAGAGCTGTTTCTAAGAAAAGAGAGTTGAATGTATTGGGGTGACTCTTGAAATTTCAGGGCTCCATTTAAATGCTTAAAATTTAAAAAGCTGTCATTGGGTTATGGGTGAGATAGCTGCAGTGCCCTGCTGAGCCATACAGAAGCTTGAGGAAATTTTTTAAAAAATCAGTAATACTGATGCTATCTTTATTTAAAGTACTGATTTTGTTCATCATGGGTTTTCTGTGTTAATTTAGATTTTTTTAAAAACAGGTTTATTGAGTTTTAATTCACATACCATAGGATCCATTCATTTAAAATGTGCAATTCCTATTTATAATAGCCAAGGCATGGAAACAACCTAAATGTCCATTGACAGATGAATGGATAAAGAAGATGTGGTACATATATACAATGGAGTATTACTCAGCCATAAAAAATAATGAAATAATGCCATTTACAGCAACATGGATGGACCTAGAGATTATCATATTAAGTGAAGTAAGTCACACAAAGACAAGTATCATATGATATCACTTATATGTGGAATCTGAAAAAATGATACAAATGAACTTATTTACAAAACAGAAACAGACTCACAGACATAGAAAACAAACTTATGGTTACCAAAGGGGAGAGGTGGGGGAGGGATGAATTAGGAGTTTGGGATTAGCAGATACAAACTACTATATATAAAATAGATAACCAACAAGGGCCTACTGTATAGCACAGGGAACTATATTCAGTATCTTATAATAAACTATAATGGAAAGTAATCTGAAAAAGAGTATATATGTATACATATATATATATAAGTGAATCACTTTGCTGTATACCTGAAACTAACACAACATTGTAAATCAGCTATAATTCAATTTAAAAAATGTGCAATTCCATAATTTTTAGTAAATTCACAGATATGTGCAAATATTACCACAGTCAATTTTGGTATATTTTTATCACCAGAAAAATAAACCCCTGCTCTTTAGATAACTCCCCTCCCACCCCCTATCTCCTTCAGCCCTAAGCAACTACTAATCTACTTCCTGTCTCTATGGTTTGCCCTATTCTGCACATTGCATGTGAATGGAATCATACAAAATGTTACCTTTTTTGACTGGCTTCTTTAAGTTAGTGTAATGTTTTCAGTGGTCATCCATGTTGTAGCATGAATAGCACTTCATTTCTTTTTGTGGCTGAATGGTATTCCATTATATGGCTATAACACATTTTATTCATTCATGAATTGATGGTCATTGGTGTTGTTTCCTATTTTGGGCTACTTTGAACAGTGCTGCTATGAACATGCATGTAAAAGTTTTTGTTTGATAAGCTGTTTTCAAATCTTTTGGGTATATTCCTAGAAGTGGATGTGCAAGTCATATGGTAATACTATGTTCAACTTATTTAGGAACTGCCAAACTGCATTCCACAGAAATTGTGCCATTTTGCAAAAATTCCCACCAACAGTGCACAGGAGTTCCAATTTCTCCATTCCCTAGCCAACATTCATTAATTACCTGGTTTTGTTTTGTTTTTCCTAATAGCCATCCTAATAGGTGAGAAGTAGTATCTTAATGTGAATTTGATCTGTTTTTTGCTAATGATTAGTGATGTTGAGCATCTTTTCATGTGTTTTTTTGGTCATTTGCATATCTTCTTTACAGAAATGTCTCTTTGTGATCTTTGTTCATTTCTTAATTGAGTTTTTTGTTGTTGTTGAGTTGGAGTTCTGTATATTAATCCCTTGTCAGACATATATTTGCAGATATTTTCCCCCATTCTGTAGGTTGTCTTTTCACTTTTCTTGATAATATACTTTGGTACACAAAAGTTTTTAATTTGATAAAGTTCAAATTATCTATATTTTCTTTCGTTGTTTGTGCTTATGGTGTCATATTTAAGAATTGTTTGCCAAACCTGAGGGCATAAGGATTTACCTGTATGTTTTCTTCTAAGAATTTTATCATTCAGCTCTAACATTTAGGTTTTTGATTCATTTTAGTTATTTTTGTATATTGTATGAAGTAAGGGTCCAACTTCATTCTTTTGCATGTGGCTATCCAGTTGTGCTTAGTACCATTTGTTGAAGGGACTGTCTTTTCCCTACTGAATGATCTTGATACCCTTGTTGTATCAGTTGACCACAGATACATGGCTTTATTTCTGGATTATCAATTCCATTCTACTGATCTCTATGTCTATTCTTGTGCCAGCACCACACTGTTTTGATTATCATTGCTTTGTAGTAAGTTTTGAAATTAGGAAATTTGAGTCTTCCCACTTTGTTCTTGTTTTTCAATATTGTTCTGACTGTGCTAGGCCCCTTGCAATTATATATGAATTTTAGAATCAGCTAGACAGTTTCTACAAAGAAGTCAGTTGAGATTCTGATAGGGTCTATGTTAAATCTTCAGATCAGTTTGGGGAGCATTGCCATCTTAACATTATTAATTCAATCCATGAACATGGGATGTTTTCCCATTTATTTAGATCTTACTGAACTTTTTTTTTCAGCAGTGTTTTGTAGTTTTCAGGATATAAGTTTTGTGCTTCTTTTGTTAAATTTATTCCAAAGTGTTCTTTCCTTTTGCATGCTATTATTAATGAAATTGTTTTCTTAATTCCATTTTATATTGTTTATTGCAAGTGTATAGAAGTACAATTGATTTCTATATATTGAAATTGTATCCTGTAACCTTGCTGAACTCATTTATTAATTCTAATAGTCTTTTACCCAGTTCCTTAGGATTTTCTATACATAAGTTCATGTCATCTGCTAATAGAGAAAGTTTCATTGCCTCCTTTCCAACCTGGATGCCTTTTATTTTTTTTTCTTGACTAGTTGCCCTGGCTACTACTTTGAGCACATTGTTGAATAGAAATAGTAAGAGCAGTTACCCTTGTGTTGTTCTTGATTGTACAGGGCAAGCATCCAATCTTTCACCATTAAGTATTGCATTAAATTAGCACTTATCTTGATTACTGAGTTTTGGGAAAACCCTCAACATTTTCAGCCTGAGATGTCACTCAGTTCACCTCAGTCCTGGACCTGCAGTTTTAAAAGATTTGGAGGAAATTGTAAAAACTCCTAAGGATTCTGAATTCATATTGCTGTGCAAGTGGCTTTATCTTCTCTTTCTGTTTTGAAGAAAACAAATCTATAAATCACAGTTCATGCATTCACTGTTTTGGGTGAGGTTAACTTATGGAATAAGATCCAATTAGCAGGCCTATATACAAAGAAAAAGCCTTGTCTCTAGATCAAATGATAAGGCAAGTCACAAATGATTCTTATTTTAACTTTTTTGATTAATCAACAAACTTCAGGCCTGTATATATCTCATAATATGACTCATACTATGGATATGAAAGATTGTATAAAGTATAGAGCTACCTGCACTTCCCTTCCTTCCTTCTTTCATTTTGTTAAGTTTGCTAAATTTACCTGGTAGGGACCCAGAAAAACTATTATTTTTATCCAGACCTGCATGTTCTGTGTACTCCCTTGAATTCCTTACACGGTAAAAGTTGAGTGACCTAATTAGTAAAGTGGAGATTTATTTTGGAAAAGTTTTTGTCTGGAATGTTGGCTTTCTATGGAGTTCTGATTAGTGAATTGTCATTTAAAGGTTTTTACCATATTTGAAAGTCACTTACTAAAACGAGAGAAAACTCTAGTAAATGGACTGTACTCACTGTGGTCAGACAACCAGGTTTTTATTGTTTTTCATATAATTGACTCATGTTGATTATGACTGAATGGGGTGTTAAAACAGTATTGTATCTTTTTAAAAGGAAATTCTTTGTCTTTTTAATTTAACATTGAAGAATATGATAAACCTTTAAGAAGACAGATTACAATTAAATACTCACATTTTTTGCTAAGATTGATTGTGGTATATAAATTACAGTGGATCTTAATTAAATAGAGTTCTTAATATAATTAGCTGATCATGTGGGTAGAATTCAATATATTCTTCTTGGTCAAAATAACAAATATATGTATATAATATGTATTATATAAATTATAATATAAATTATTTAATATATATAAATGAGTAGACTTTTCAAAATCTGTTTGAATTTTTCAAATTTTTCACATAAAAATTTTGTCCAAAATATAGTCAAAAGATAAGCACCTTCTATTCATATTGCCCTAAGTTATTTGGGGGAATGACTGATACTTTTTAAAGAAATGCTATACTGATTTTATCACTGGGAAAGAAATACTTTCATTTCTTTTGCTATTATTTAGATTTTGCTTAGTGTTTAGAGTGTGGACTTCAGATTTCAGCTATATATTGATTTGAAAACTAGACTCCTTCAGCTTAAAGGCCTCTGGTGCAGAGACAATAAAATGATTCATTCTTTATTTTTATAATACTAGAAAAATATAATGTAATAAAACACTGCATTGCATCTAGATTTTTTGAGAGTCTCTTGGAGCTTGATTTTTCCATTATATTGGAGATAAAAGCGTTTTTGTTTTAAGATAGCTTATGAATCTCATTTTGCTTGGATAAACAGCTTTCTGGTAAGGTGATTACTGTAATATAAAAGCACTTAAGAATGTTACCCTTTGGAACATGGAGGACAAATTGAATTTTGGCCTGCTAGCATGAAGATGGGAAATAAACAACCTTCACCTGCTTGCTTAAACTAACCCCAAACTGGAAACTTTAATAGATAAACCCACTTAATTGTCTTCCCCAGTAAAATGCACAATAAGTTTTTGTTTCTCTTCCCTGATTTTCTGTATAGATTTCATTAAAAAGGTTTTTTTGTAAGCCTTTTTCTTCATCTTCATTGTCTTTCTCCCTCTCTCTCTTTTTTTAATTGAGGTATAAATGACATATAACATTGTGTTAATTTCAGTTATGCAACATAATGAATCAATATTTGTATATATTGTAAAATGATCACCTCAGTAAGTCTAGTTAACATATGTCACTGTACATAGATACAACTTTTTTTCTTGTGATGGGAACTTTTAAGATTTACTCTCTTAACAAATTCCAAATGCAATACAGTATTATTAACTACAGTCACCTTGCTCTACATTACTTTGTCATTTTCTCTTTTTTAGGTATAATATTTTATTGTACCTAGGGTTTTTAAAATTTTCATTGAAATATAGTTGATTTACAATGTTGTGTTAGTTTCAGGTGTACAGCAAAATGATTCAATTATATATATATATGTATGTATTCTTTTTTAGATTCTTTTCTGTTATAGGTTATTACAAGATACTGAGTAGAGTTCCCTGTGCTATACAGTAGATCCTTGTTGGTTATCTATTTTATATACAGTAATGTGTATATTTTAACCCCCAAACTCCTAATTTATCCCTCCTCCCACTTTTCCCCTTTGGTAACCATAAGTTTGTTTTCTGTATCTGTGAGTCTATTTCTGTTTTGTAAATAAGTTCATTTGTATCATTTTTTTTTAGATTCCACATATAACGATATCATATAATGTTTGTCTTTCTCTGTCTGACTTAGTTCACTTAATATCATAATCTCTAGGTCCATCCATGTTGCTGCAAATGGCATTACTTCATTCCTTTTTAATGGCCGAGTAATATTCCATTGGGTATATGTACCACATCTTCTTTATCCATTCACTTACTGATGGACATTTAGGTTGCTTCCATGTCTTGGCTGTTGTAAATAGTGCTGTAATGAACATTAGGGTGCATGTATCTTTTCAAATTATAGTTTTGTCCAGATATATGTTCAGGAGTGGGATAGCTGGATCATATCGTAACTCTATTTTTAGCTTTTTAAGAAACTTCCATACTGTTCTCCATAGTGGCTGCACCAATTTACATTCCCACCAACAGTATAGGAGGGTTCCCTTCTCTCTACACCCTCTCTGGCATTTATTGTTTGTGGATTTTTTGATGATAGCTATTTTGACTGGTGCGAGATGATCTCTCATTGTAGTTTTGATTTGCAATTATCTAATAATTAGCGATGTTGAACATCTTTTCATGTGCCTCTTGGCCATCTGTATGTCTTCTTTGGAGAAATGTTGATTTAGGTCTTCTGCCCATTTTTTGATTGGGTTGTTTGTTTTGATGATATTAAGCTTCATGAGCTGTTTGTAAATTTTGTAGGCTAATCCCTTGTCGGTCACATCATTTGCATATATCTTCTCCCAATCTGTGGGTTATCTTTTCATTTTATTTCTGGTTTCCTTTACTTTGTCATTTTCTTGTTCGTAATTTTTAGTGGAGATACAGGATTCTTCATGGTAAGTAGGACCTGAGAGGTCTCTTATTATCTTTTGAAGGTAAAAATGTGGAATACAGTATGGAGGTTTCTCAAAAAACTAAAAATAGAACTCCCATATGATCCAGCAGTTCCACTCCTGGGTATATAGCTGAAAAAAAAAGAAAACACTAATTTGAAAAGATACATGCACCCCAGTGTTCATAACAGCATTATTTATAATAGCCAAGATATGGAAGCAACCTAAGTGTCCACCAACAGATGAATGGATAAAGAAGATGTGATACACACACACACGCATGCACGTGCACGTGTGCACACACACACACACATAATGTGATACTACTTAGCCATAAAAAAAGAATGAAAATTTTGCCATTTGCAACAACATGGATGGACTTGGAGGGTATTTTGCTTAGTGAAATAAGTCAGACAGAAAGACAATTACTGTATGATATCACTTATATGTAGAATCTAAAAAATAAAACAAGCTAGTGAATATAACAAAAAAGAAACATACTCACAGATATAAAGAACAAACTAGTGGTTATCAGTGGGGAGAGGGAAGGGGGTAGGGGAAAGATAGGAGTAGAGGATTAAGAGATTCAAACTACTATGTATAAAATAAAGATGATACAAGGATATATTGCACAGCACAGGGAATATAGCCAATATTTTATAATAACTATAAATGGAGTATAGCCTTTAAAAATTGTGAATCACTTTGTTGTATACCTGAAACTTATATAATATCAACTATACATCAATACAATTTTTTTTTAAATGTGGAGACAAACAGTAATGAGTCTTTAACATGCTGTGGATTTTCTCTTGGTTTCTGACACACTCACGCACACACACAAATTGAGGTTGAACATCTTTTCTTATGCTTCTTCTCTTTGTTGTTACTCTTCTTCTATGAAAGCCCTGTTCAAATACTTGCCCACTGTGTTGCTCATCTTTATTAATGATTTTTGGGGGAATACTTTATGTATGATGAGCCTTAAACTTTTGCCTGTTGTATTTGTTGCAGGTCTCTCCACTTCCCTTTGTCTTTTAAGTTTGTTATGGTGTGTTGCACCATATAAAATTGTAAATTTTTTTTAACTAACAAACTTACAGACCACTTTTATTTTCTTTATGGCTTCTGTGTTTTGTGTTGGCCCTTAGAAAGATTTTATTTATGTCATATTAAAAAGATATTCTCTCCCATTCAGTAGGTTACCTTTCTGTTTTCTTGATAGTTTCCTTTGCTGTGCAAAAGCTTTTAAGTTTGATTAGGTCCCATTTGTTTATTTTTGCTTTTGTTTCCCCTATCCGTGGAGACAGATCCAAAAACATATCTCTAAGACCAAGGTCAAAGAGTCTACTGCCTTTGCTTTCTTCTAGGAGTTTTATGGTTTAATATCCAAAATGTATAAAGAACTTATACAGCTCAATTTAAAAAAACAAATAACTTGATTAAAAAATGGCAGAGGACTTGAATAGGCATTTTTCCAAAGGAGACATACAGACTGCCAACAGGCACATGAAAAGATGCTCAACATCACTAATCATCAGGGAAATGCAAATCAAAACCACAGTGAGATAGCACATTACACCTTTTAGGATGGCTGTGGTCAAAACAACAAGAAATAATAAGTGTTGGCAAGGATGTGGAGAAAAGGGAAGCCTCGTGTACTATTGGTGGGAATTAAATTGGTGCAGCCACAGTGGAAAACACTATGGAGGTTCTTCAAAAAATTGAAAGTAGAACTACCATATGATCCAGCAACTCCATTCCTGGGCATTTATCCAAAGAAAATGAAAATACTAATTTGAAAAGATATATGCACCCCAATGTTCATAGCAGCACTATTCACAATAGCCAAGATATGGAAGCACCCTAAATGTGCATCAACAGATGAATGAATAAAGAAGACTTGGTGTATATACACAATGGAATATTACTCAGTCATAGAAAAAGAATGAAATTTTGCAATTTGTGACAACATGGATAGACCTGGAGGGTACTGTGCGTAGTGAAATAAGCTGGGCAGAGAAAGTCCAATGCAGTATGTTTTCACTTATATGTGGAATCTAAAAAATAAAACAAATGAACAAATATAACAAAACAGAAGCAGACTCACAGATACAGAGAACAAACTAGTGGTTACCCGAGGGCAGGGGGTGGCGGGAGGAGCAAAATAGGTGAAGGGGATTAAGAGGTACAAACTACTAAGTATAAAATAAATGCTACAAGGATGTAATGTACAACACAGGGAATATCATTATTTTTGTATGGAGTGTATTCTATAAAAATATCAAATTACTGTCTTGCACACCTGAAACTAATATAATATTGTATATTAACTATACTTCAATTAAAAACAAAGAAGAAAATAAAATACATTTATTGTAATTTGAAAATGTGAACATTAAACAGGAAAAAAATCTTTATATTCTACTACTTTTATAATTTTATTTTTTCATATTTAGATATTTAATCCATCTGGGATGTATATGTATGGTGTAGATAGAATTTCAGTTTTTTCCCACTCATGTATCCAGCTTCCTCAGACCTCTTTATTGAGAAGTTCATCTTTTTTTGCTAATGATTACAACTACCACATTCACCATAGTTAATAACCATATTTATTTTGATCTGTTTTTGGATTCTGTTCTGTTGATCCTTCTGTCTGTTCCCATAGCAGTACCACACTGTTATTGTTACTGTACCTTAGTAATACATCAAGTGGGAGTTGCTTCCCCCCTTATTTAAAAAAATATTTGGGCAATTTTTATGTGTTCACTTCTTCCATTGAACTATAGATTCAACATGCAAAATATCCATCCTCCTCCACAAAGAAATTCTGACCCTTTGTTAATTTGGTTGGAATTGCATTGCATTTCTATATGAATTTTGAGGAAAATTTCTGTTCTTCAATATTGTGTGTGTGTGGGGGGGGAGGTCTCTGTGTCCATGTATTCATTTATTCAGGTCCTTTATTATTTTATGAACTTCAGTAAAATTTTAGTTTTATAAGTCTTCACATTCCTTTTTAAGTTCATTCCTAGTTATTTTTCAAATTTGGTTGGCATATAAGACGTCTGTGTCTTCGTGGAACTGATATTCTTGTAGTGGGCATCTTACTGTGTTAGTTTTCCAGTTAATTCTTCTGGACTTTTTATTAAAAATTTCATGTTATCTGTAAATCTTAGTTCTTAGGGTGTCATCCGTGGTCTAGCAGCAGCAGCATCCTTTTTGAACTTCTTAGAAAAGCAAATTCTCTGGACCCATCCCTCATCAACTGACTGAGAAACTTGGCCAGTGGGCCTGGGCAATCTGTTCATCTTGCTCTCCAGAGAGCTCTGATACATAGTCAAGTTTGAGGACCACTGATGTAAATCATAACTTTTATTTTTTCTCGTCCATATTTTCATTTCTCACCTCTTTTTTCTTGCAAAATGTGTATGTAACAGAGTTCACACTCTGTTATATAGAATGGATTATGTATTATATATAATAGAATGGACTGAAGAGCCTGAGACAAATTGCTAACTTTCCAGAGTAAGACTGGGGAAGGGAATGATGAGAAATTAACTCTTCCTTAACCAGGTAAATGGTGGTGGGGGGGGAACTTCACCTCAGACAGAGGTTTTTTGAGCGAGAGATATTAAATATATAATTTAGGTTAAGGATTTTGGTGGGTGGCAGAGGGAGACATACTATAATGTCACTCCTATAGATAAGAGTTGTAAACATGAAGTTGCAAGAAATGAAGCCAGCTAAGTTTGGCTATTGACACTTAATAAATATTAGTTAGATGAAGTTTGACCCTTATTATATGAGGACAGTAACTATTAGAAAATCAGATAGAATTGCATTAATACAAAGGTAATAACTTCAACATTGGTAAAAAGACGAATGACACCATTAACCAACAGTATATCCCAAAGGCATTCCTAAAGCCTGCTGTGAGTGTCAACATGAAAAAGGACTTCCAGTGGATCATATCAAAGAAGGAAGGAGTGGTATTATTGCAAAAAGCAGTGGAACTGCATGGTGTATACCTGTATCGATAAAGAGCAAGATGGCAGTGACCACATGGGGCAGGTTGCCCCCATGACTGTAGCAAGAAAAGTGAAATTATTGAGAAGAGTGGGTCAGTCACCTTGGCATACGGCCTGGGGAAGGAAGAAACTTATGGAACATAGGGATCCAGTCTATTTGGTCAGAGGAAGCCAAGCAGGCTGATCTCTTACATAAAAGGTGTGTTCTGAAATCAGCTGTCACTGCAACTGTTTGTACAGTGCAACTGTTATCCTTCATAGCATTGCACATTTTGTTAGGGGTGCATATGTGGGAACATTCTACATAGTCCCAGCTGGTTTTAGATTTTCTCTAGGGAAAATCACCACCCAGCTCAAATCTAATGCTCGATTGTTTTAGGGTAGGACCTCTCAGTACCACAGGTGGGAGGGGAGCATGGTGTCTGTCATGTGTGAAAGCTGAATGATTCGATAGTCTATGACATTTAAAAAATTAACTTTTATATAACAAACTATGCCTGTTTCTTAAATTCAACATTTTGCAATTTCAAAATGATTTTGATTTTTTCGTGATGCTGCTACATATAACTTGATTTAGAGAAAGGCAATTATGTACAATTTTTCTACATTTTGCAGTTTTTCGATTTTGTAGTGTTTAGCAGTTTTCACTGATATTTTCTGTCAGCTTTCTTTTCTCATCACTGTATTTATCAGAATTTTAGTTGAAGACAAATGAGTATAGAAACGCTTAAAATTTCTTTTATATAACATCGGCTTAGTTCATAAGCAGGGCTTTCCTTATATGGTGTGAAATTGGTTAGGCATATCTCAAATCTCATTATTTTTAAAGCTGTTGGTTCTTAGATAGGGTAAGAAAGTGAGACTGTGGGTTTTAATTAAATGCTAAGTCATAAACTAGAATCTCTATTTGAAATATTATCGAACTATATGACAGGTGATTGAGAATTACTAGATTTGTGAATTACTTAAAAATTCTTAAGAGTAAAATTGGTTGAACTTAGGCAAGATATCTCAGCCATCAGAAACAGTCTTGTCGGTTTTATTTCTTGTGATCTAAGTAGAATATTTTAAAGGCAAAACGACAATTAGGTCTTTGTCAGGTGTGTGCTCTGAGTAACGACTAGTTTCCCTTTTATTCATCTGAGTATTTATGGCCATGGAGAACTGTGTCTTTTTAATTACATTGTGTGTCTGGGTATATATTTGTCCTTTCTTTTTTTTTCTTAAATGCTGGCGTTTGTCTTGTCTGCTTTATCTACACAGTCCCTACGTTAGGACAGAGATAATATATTGTACATTTTTATTTCTTTTTTATTAAAATATTTCAAGCATAGGGAAAAGTACAGAGACCAATATAACAAACACTCATATAACCCCCATTTAGCTATGTAATACCTTAACATTTTGCCATTTTTGTTTCAGATCCTTAGCAAAATGCTAGATACAGGCGCAGCTCCTTGGCGTATCTCTCCCCAGTTGCATTCCTCTCCCTTCCTCTCTGGAGGTAACGACTATGCCAAATTTTCTCATCGTTCCTATGAATATTTTTATGCTTTTCCTACATATGTATGTATGTGTCTATATATCAATCTGGTATTATCCTATGTGCTTTTGAAATTTATTCCATAGTATTGTACTACTTTTAGTTTACATTTTTTTACTGAAGTATAGTTGACTCACGTTGTTATGTTAGTTTCAAGTGTACAGCAAAGTGATTCAGTTATACATATACACACACACACACACACACATATATATATATTCTTTTTCAGATTCTTTCCCCTTATAGCTTATTACAAAATATTGACTATAGTTTCTGGTGCGATACAGTAGGACCTTGTTGGTTATCTATTTTACATACCGTAGTGTGTATCTGTTAACCCCAAACTCCTAATTTATCCCTCCCTCCCCTTTCCCCTTTGGTAACCATAAGTTTGTTTTCTATGTCTGCGGGTCTATTTTTGTTTTGTATATAAGTTCATTTGTATCATTTTTTTTCTAGATTCCACACATAAGTGATATCATATGATATTTGTCTTTCTCTGTCTGGCTTACTTCACTTAGTATGATAATCTCTAGGTCCATCCATATTGCTGCAAATGGCATTATTTCATTCTTTTTTATGGCTGAGTAGTATTCCATTGTGTATGGGTGTGTGTGTGTGTGTGTATACATATATACACACACACACATCACGTCTTTATCCATTCATCTGTCGATGGACATTTAGGTTGCTTCCACATATGTCTTGGCTATTGTAAATAGTGCTGCTTTGAACATGGGGGTGCATGTATCTTTTTGTATTATGGTTTTCTCTAGATATATGCCCAGGAGTGGGATTGCAGGATCATATGGTAGCTCTATTTTTAGTTTTTTAAGGAACCTCCATACTGCTCTCCATAGTGGCTGCACCAACTTAATGTTCCCACCAACAGTGTAGAAGGGTTCCCTTTTCTCCACACGGTCTCCAGCATTTATTATTTGTAGACTTTTGATGATGGCCATTCTGACCGGTGTGAGGTGATACCTCATTGTAGTTTTGATTTGCATTTCTCTAATAATTAGTGATGTTGAGCATCTTTTCATGTGCCTTTTGGCCGTCTGTATATCTTCTTTGGAGAAATGTCTATTTAGGTCTTCTTCCCATTTTTTGATTGAGTTGTTTGTGATTTTTTGATAGTGAACTGTATGAGCTGTTTGTATATTTTGGAGATTAATCCCACATTGTTTGCATCGTTTGCAAATATTTTCTCACATTCTATAGGTTTTCTTTTTGTTTTGTTTATGTTTTCCTTTGCTGTGCAAAAGCTTTTGAGTTTAATTAGGTCCCATTTATTTATTTTTGTTTTTATTTCCATTAGTCTAGGAGACAGATCCAAAAAGATCTTGCTACAATTTATGTCAAAGAATGTCCTGCCTCTGTTTTCCTCTAGGAGTTTTTTAGCATAATGCTTTTCATATTTACCTGCTCTAGTATCTCCCATTATGAAAACAAAGTAAAACAAAACATTATCTACTTCTATCCTATATCCCTCTCCATCTACCACCTATTTATATCTCTTCCTAAGTGAGTGTTATGTGTGCCTGTTTCCTCTCTTCGTTCTCTCTTGAACCCACAATAATGAAACTTTTCACCACCATTTCATGTAAACAGTTCTTATCAAGGTGGCCAGTGACCTCTGGGTTACCACACCGAGTTGTTATTTCTCCATTCTTCACTTAACCTCTCAACAGCATCTGACACACTTGGTTATCCCTTTCTTCATGTAACACTTTAGTTTACCTTTTAGATTTACTACATCTCCCTGGTTTTCCTCCTACCTCATGGCTACTCCTTCTTACTCTTTTTGCCACATTCTCATTAGTTTTTATTTTGAAATAAATTGAACGGAAAAGTATAGACTGAAAAGTGAACATCTCTCCCTGCCCCCCTCAAAACCCATATTCCCTCTCACTAATAAAAAATATAAACAGGCTTCATTTGTGTGTGCATGTGTGTATAAATTTCATAGGTGGAAACAGTGCCTCATTTTAAATTACAATTATTTGTTTATTAATGATTTTTATTTTCTGTACACTTTCTGTTTATATTATTTGCTCACTTTTACTATAGTGTTTTATTGGTTTTATTGATTAAGTGTTCGCGTTTGTGTGTATAAATTAAAATCGTTGACTCTGTTGTCTGTCATGTGTATTGTGAATTTTTTTTTTAATTTTATTTATTTTCTAATACAGCAGGTTCTTATTAGTTATCCATTTTACACACATCAGTGTATACATGTCAATCCCAATCTCCCCATTCATCCCACCACCACCACCCCCCCACCGCTTTCCCCCCTTGGTGTCCGTACGTTTGTTCTCTACATCTCTGTCTCTATTTCTGCCCTGCAAACGAGTTCATCTGTACCATTTTTCTTGGTTCCACATACATGCGTTAATATACGATATTTGTTTTTCTCTTTCTGACTTACTTCACTCTGTATGACAGTCTCTAGATCCATCCACGTCTCTACAAATGACCCAATTTCATTCCTTTTTATGGCTGAGTAATATTCCATTGTATATAGGTACCACATCTTCTTTATCCATTCGTCTGTCGATGGGCATTTAGGGTGCTTCCATGACCTGACTATTGTAAATCATGCTGCAATGAACATTGGGGTGCATGTGTCTCTTTGAATTATGGTTTTCTCTGGGTATATGCCCAGGAGTGGGATTGCTGGGTCATATGATAATTCTATTTTTAGTTTTTTAAGGAACCTCCATACTATTCTCCATAGTGGCTGTATCAATTTACATTCCCACCAAGAGTGCAAGAGGGTTCCCTTTTCTCCACACCCTCTCCAGCATTTGTTGTTTGTAGGTTTTCTGATGATGCCCATTCTAACTGGTGTGAGGTGATACCTCATTGTAGTTTTGATTTGCATTTCTCGAATAATTAGTGATGTTGAGCAGCTTTTCATGTGCTTCTTGGCCATCTATATATCTTCTTTGGAGAAATGTCTATTTAGGTCTTCTGCCCATGTTTTGATTGGGTTGTTTGTTTTTTTAATATTGAGCTGCATGAGCTGTTTATATAATTTGGAGCTTAATCCTTTGTCCATTGATCCGTTTGCAAATATTTTCTCCCATTCTGAGGGTTGTCTTTTCGTCTTCTTTGTAGTTTCCTTTGCTGTGCAAAAGCTTTGAAGTTTCATTAGGTCCCATTTGTTTATTTTTGTTTTTATTTCCATTACTCTAGGAGGTGGATCAAAAAAGATCTTGCTGTGATTTATGTCAAAGAGTGTTCTTCCTATGTTTTCCTCTAAGAGTTTTATAGTGTCCGGTCTTACATTTAGGTCTCGAATCCACTTTGAGTTTATTTTTGTGTGTGGTGTTATGGAGTATTCTAATTTCATTCTTTTACATGTAGCTGTCCAGTTTTCCCAGCACCACTTATTGTGAATTATTTTTCCTGCTTTATCAAATGCCATTTGACTTTGTGGTATTTTTGAAGTACAGAATTCTAATTTTTTGCTACAATCAGATTTAACAGTTTTTACCTTTATGGTTCCTGGGTTCTGGGTGCTGCTTACCTTCTCCACTGAATCATTATAAATAATTTCACTAGGGTTTTCTTTAGTACTGCTTCAAAGCTTCCTTTTTTACCTTTAAATCTTTGGTCCTTCTGGAATTTATTTAGTGTATGAAGTGAAGTAGTGTACAACCTATTTATTTTTCTAAGTGACTACCTGATTGTCCCCCAATCGTTTAATCATCTCTATTTCTCTTACTCATTTGAGGACCACCTTCACTGTAGAGTAATTCCCTGATGTATTTAAATTCCTCACAAGTTATTAAAAGAATTTATTTATTTCTGTTTTATTTTTCAAACCACTGCAGTGTGATTCTCCCCACTCATCGAACTACTCTTGAAAAAAGGTCATCGTGGACTTTATAGCTGTCAAATCATTTAGCTGTATCTTACTTTGGCCAGAACGTGAAACAGTTGAATACCCTCCAACCACTGTTCCTCTGAACTATCCTTCTTCTTTTCACAATTCTCTTAGTTTCCCTCCTACCTATTGTCTCTTTTCTTTGCTAGCTTGTCTTCCTCTGTTTATTGCACAAAAGTGTTCATTGAGTTTGCACTTTCTCCTGGCATGAGTAATATTTCCCAGTCTCATCACTTAACTGGCTAAATATTCCTGTGTTTTCCTTTCTACTTCCAACTTAAATCTAGACCTATATTTCCAATTTTCTGTTAGATACTATATGTTGTGCCCTGGGTTACTTCTATATGTCTATACAAACCATTGTTGTTGTTGTTGTTGTTTGTTTGTTTGTTTGTTTGTACTGCAGGTTCTTATCAGTCATCAATTTTATACACATCAGTGTATACATGTCAATCCCAATCGCCCAATTCAGCACACCACCATCCCCACCCCACCGCGGTTTTCCCCCCTTGGTGTCCATACGTTTGTTCTCTACATCTGTGTCTCAACTTCTGCCCTGCAAACCGGTTCATCTGTACCATTTTTCTAGGTTCCACATACATGCGTTAATATACGATATTTGTTTTTCTCTTTCTGACTTACTTCACTCTGTATGACAGTCTCTAGATCCATCCACGTCTCAACAAATGACTCAATTTCGTTCCTTTTTATGGCTGAGTAATATTCCATTGTATATAAGTACCACATCTTCTTTATCCATTCGTCTGTCGATGGGCATTTAGGGTGCTTCCATGACCTGGCTATTGTAAATCGTGCTGCAATGAACATTGGGGTGCATGTGTCTCTTTGAATTATGGTTTTCTCTGGGTATATGCCCAGTAGTGGGATTGCTGGGTCATATGGTAATTCTATTTTTAGTTTTTTAAGGAGCCTCCATATTGTTCTCCATAGTGGCTGTATCAATTTACATTCCCACCAAGAGTGCAAGAGGGTTCCCTTTTCTCCACACCCTCTCCAGCATTTGTTGTTTGTAGATTTTCTGATGATGGCCATTCTAACTGGTGTGAGGTGATACCTCATTGTAGTTTTGATTTGCATTTCTCTAATAATTAGTGATGTTGAGCATCTTTTCATGTGCTTCCTGGCCATCTGTATGTCTTCTTTGGAGAAATGTCTATTTAGGTCTTCTGCCCATTTTTGGATTGGGGTGTTTGTTTCTTTAATATTGAGCTGCATGAGCTGTTTATATATTTTGTAGATTAATCCTTTGTCCGTTGATTTGTTTGCAAATATTTTCTCCCATTCTGAGGGTTGTCTTTTTGTCTTGTTTATGGTTTCCTTTGCTGTGCAAAAGCTTTTAAGTTTCATTAGGTCCCATTTGTTTATTTTTGTTTTTATTTCCATTACTCTAGGAGGTGGATCAAAAAAGATCTTGCTGTGATTTATGTCAAAGAGTGTTCTTCCTATGTTTTCCTCTAAGAGTTTTATAGTGTCCAGTCTTACATTTAGGTCTCTAATCCATTTTGAGTTTATTTTTGTGTATGGTGTTAGGGAGTGTTCTAATTTTATTCTTTTACATGTAGCTGTCCAGTTTTCCCAGCACCACTTATTGAAGAGACTGTCTTTTCTCCATTGTATATCCTTGCCTCCTTTCTCATAGATTAGTTGACCATAGGTGCGTGGGTTTATCTCTGGGCTTTCTATCTTGTTCCATTGATCTATGTTTCTGTTTTTGTGCCAGTACCATATTGTCTTGATTACTGTAGCTTTGTAGTATAGTCTGAAGTCAGGGAGTCTGATTCCTCCAGCTCCGTTTTTTTCCCTCAAGACTGCTTTGGCTATTCGGGGTCTTTTGTGTCTCCATACAAATTTTAAGATGATTTGTTCTAGTTCTGTAATAAATGCCATTAGTAATTTGATAGGGACTGCATTGAATCTGTAGATTGCTTTGGGTAGTATAGTCATTTTCACAATATTGATTCTTCCAATCCAAGAACATGGTATATCTCTCCATTTGTTGGTATCATCTTTAATTTCTTTCATCAGTGTCTTCTTGTTTGCTGCATACAGGTTTTTGTCTCCCTAGGTAGGTTTATTCCTAGGTATTTTATTCTTTTTGTTGCAATGGTATATGGGAGTGTCTCCATAATTTCTCTTTCAGATTTTTCATCATTAGTGTATAGGAACGCAAGAGATTTCTGTGCATTAATTTTGCATCCTGCAACTTTACCAAATTCATTGATTAGCTTTAGTAGTTTTCTGGTGACATTTTTAGGATTCTCTATGTATAGTATCATGTCATCTGCAAACAGTGACAGTTATACTTCTTCTTTTCCAATTTGTATTCCTTTTATTTCTTTTTCTTCTCTGATTGCTGTGGCTAGGACTTCCAAAACTATGTTGAATACTAGTGGTGAGAGTGGACATCCTTTTCTCGTTCCTGATCTTAGAGGAAATGCTTTCAGTTTTTCACCATTGAGAATGATGTTTGCTGTGGGTTTGTCTTATATGGCCTTTATTACGTTGAGGTTGGTTCCCTCTATGCCCACTTTCTGGAGAGTTTTTATCATAAAAGGGTGTTGAATTTTGTCAAAAGCTTTTCCTGCATCTATTGAGATGATCATATGGTTTTTCTTCTTCAATTTGTTAATATGGTGTATCACATTGATTGATTTGCATATATTGAAGAATCCTTGCATCCCTGGGATAAATCCCACTTGATTGTGGTGTATGATCCTTTTAATGTGTTGTTGGATTCTGTTTGCTAGTATTTTGTTGAGGATTTTTGCATCTATATTCATCAGTGATATTGGTCTGTAATTTTGTTTTTCTGTAGTATCTTTGTCCGGTTTTGGTATCAGGGTGATGGTGGCCTCATAGAATGAGTTTGGGAGTGTTCCTTCCTCTGCAATTTTTTGGAAGAGTTTGAGAAGGATGGGTGTTAGCTCTTCTCTAAATGTTTGATAGAATTCACCTGTGAAGCCATCTGATCCTGGACTTTTGTTTGTTGGAAGATTTTTAATCACAGTTTCAATTTCATTACTTGTGATTGGTCTGTTCATATTTTCTGTTTCTTCCTGGTTCAGTCTTGGAAGGTTATACCTTTCTAAGAATTTGTCCATTTCTTCCAGGTTGTCCATTTTATTGGCATAGAGTTGCTTGTAGTAGTCTCTTAGGATGCTTTGTATTTCTGCGGTGTCTGTTGTAACTTCTCCTTTTTCATTTCTAATTTTAATGATTTGAGTCCTCTCCCTCTTTTTCTTGATGAGTCTGGCTAATGGCTTATCAATTTTGTTTATCTTCTCAAAGAAGCAGCTTTTAGTTTTATTGATCTGTGCTATTGTTCTTTTTGTTTCTATTTCATTTATTTCCACTCTGATCTTTATGACTTCTTTCCTTCTGCTAACTTTGGGTCTTGTTTGTTCTTCTTTCTCTAGTTCCTTTAGATGTAAGGTTAGATTGTTTGAGATTTTTCTTGTTTCTGGCTGTGTTGGGTCTTCGGTTCGTGCGAGGGCTTTCTCCAGTTGCAGCAAGCGGGGGCCACTCTTCATCGCGGTGCGGGGACCGCTCTTCATCGTGGTGCGCGGGCCTTTCACTATCGCGGCCCCTCCCGTTGCGGGGCACAGGCTCCAGACGCGCAGGCTCAGTAGTTGTGGCTCACGGGCCCAGCCACTCCGTGGCATGTGGGATCTTCCCAGACCAGGGCTCGAACCCGTGTCCCCTGCATTAGCAGGCAGATTCTCATCCACTGCGCCACCAGGGAAGCCCTCTTGTTTCTTGAGGTAGGCTTGTGTAGCTATAAACTTCCCTCTTAGAACTGCTTTTGCTGCATCCCATAGGTTTTGGATTGTGTTTTCATTGTCATTTGTCTCTAGGTATTTTTTTTTTCTAGGTATTTTTTGATTTCCTCTTTGATTTCTTCAGTGATCTCTTGGTTATTTAGTAACATATTGTTTAGCCTCCATGTGTTTGTGTTTTTTACGTTTTTTCCCCTGTAATTCATTTCTAATCTCATAGCGTTGTGGTCAGAAAAGATGCTTGATATGATTTCAATTTTTTTCAATTTACTGAGGCTTGATTTGTGACCCAAGATGTGATCTATCCTGGAGAATGTTCCCATGCGCACTTGAGAAGAAAGTGTAATCTGCTGTTTTTGGATGGAATGTCCTATAAATATCAATTAAATCTATCTGGTCTATTGTGTCATTTAAAGCTTCTGTTTCCTTATTTATTTTCATTTTGGATGATCTGTCCATTGGTATAAGTGAGGTGTTAAAGTCCCCCACTATTATTGTGTTACTGTCGATTTCCTCTTTTATAGCTGTTAGCAGTTGCCTTGTGTATTGAGGTGCTCCTATGTTGGGTGCATATATATTTATAATTGTTATATCTTCTTCTTGGATTGATCCCTTGATCATTATGTAGTGTCCTTCCTTGTCTCTTGTAACATTCTTTATTTTAAAGTCTATTTTATCTGATATGAGTATAGCTACTCCAGCTTTCTTTTGATTTCCATTTGCATGGAATATCTTTTTCCATCCCCTCACTTTCAGTCTGTATGTGTCCCTAGGTCTGAAGTGAGTCTCTTGTAGACAGCCTATATATATGGGTCTTGTTTTTGTATCCATTCAGCAAGACTGTGTCTTTTGGTTGGAGCATTTAATCCATTCACGTTTAAGGTAATTATCGATATGTATGTTCCTATGACCATTTTCTTAATTGTTTTGGGTTTGTTTTTGTAGGTCCTTTTCTTCTCTTGTGTTTCCCACTTAGAGAAGTTCCTTTAGCATTTGTTGTAGAGCTGGTTTGGTGGTGCTGAATTCTCTTAGCTTTTACTTGTCTGTAAAGCTTTTGATTTCTCCATCGAATCTAAATGAGATCCTTGCTGGGTAGAGTAATTTTGGTTGTAGGTTCTTCCCTTTCATCACTTTAAGTATATCATGACACTCCCTTCTGGCTTGTAGAGTTTCTGCTGAGAAATCAGCTGTTAACCTTATGGGAGTTCCCTTGTATGTTATTTCTCGTTTTTCCCTTGCTGCTTTCAATAATTTTTCTTTGGCTTTAATTTTTGCCACTTTGATTACTATGTGTCTCGGCGTGTTTCTCCTTGGGTTTATCCTGTATGGGACTCTCTGTGCTTCCTGGACTTGGGTGGCTATTTCCTTTCCCATGTTAGGGAAGTTTTCGACTATAATCTCTTCAAATATTTTCTCTGGTCCTTTCTCTCTCTCTTCTCCTTCTGGGACCCCTATGATGCGAATGTTGTTGTGTTTAATGTTGTCCCAGAGGTCTCTTAGGCTGTCTTCATTTCTTTTCATTCTTTTTTGTTTATTCTGTTCCGCAGCAGTGAATTCCACCATTCTGTCTTCCAGGTCACTTACCCGTTCTTCTGCCTCAGTTATTCTGCTATTGATTCCTTCTAGTGTAGTTTTCATTTCAGTTATTGTATTGTTCATCTCTGTTTGTTTGTTCTTTAATTCTTCTAGGTCTTTGTTAAACATTTCTTGCATCTTCTTGATCTTTGCCTCCATTCTTATTCTGAAGTCCTGGATCATCTTCATTATCATTATTCTGAATTCTTTTTCTGGAAGGTTGCCTATCTCCACTTCGTTTAGTTGGTTTTTGGGGTTTTATCTTGTTCCTTTCTCTGGTACATAGCCCTCTGTCTTTTCATCTTGTCTATCTTTCTGTGAATGTGGTTTTTGTTCTACAGGCTGCAGGATTGTAGTTTTTCTTGCTTCTGCTGTCTGCCCTCTGGTGGTTGAGGCTATCTAAGAAGCTTGATGGGAGGCTCTGGTGGTGGGTAGAACTCACCCTTGTTGTTTTTGTTTTCAGTGTTTTTCCTTCTTTCTATACCCTACCTCACTTGATATCATCACCATTTCCCCCTGTTACTTAAATAGATTTTGTCTTTGATATGTCTCCTTATCCCTTTAAAATCTGTCAGTGATCTGTCATAAGTCCTAGTTCTTCCTGCCTGCCCTCATAGTCCTTGTCTGTGCTCTCATTTCATGCCTTGATTTTGGAAGTAGTTTCTTATCAGTCTCCATACTTCTGGTCTCTCTCTCTCTGATCCACCACCACATTGCAGGCAGTGTTAATTTTCTAATACGTATGTTTGATCATACAAACTCCATGGTTAAAAATGGTTGGTTTCATTTATATCCTGCATAAGTTGATCACATGCACTTACTTCCTCTCTCTTCCTAACTCCATTAAAATGAGAGTAAAGAAATGGAAAAATTCAAAAGGGCAAAGAGAACAGGAATGGAAACACTGACAGATGTAAGGTTGGAACTGTTTTTTTACTTAGAGCAAAGGAAGTTACAACTCCAGTATCTTCCCCTACATGAACTTTCAAGAGAAACCAACTCTTTCTTCCCATAGAATTCCTAATATTTCAAGACTTGGAGGCACCTGGTCTGTAGAAGGCAGGAATGAGTCATGAGATTGAAAGCATGGGCTGTTCTTTGAAAGTCTAAAATAAGTCGCTGAAGTCTCCTGTACCATCACCCCCTCTCTGCTCCTCTGGAGACCAGAGGTTTATTATGTGGAGAATTTGACAGGAGAGCCCCAGACTCAGAGATCCAGGTGCAGCAAGTGGATTGCTTAAAACGATGGGATTACGTGAAAGTTTGCATACCTAATTTTGGGACCTGTATGTTCTACCCTAGATGCAGTTGGTAAAAAGTTTCATGAATTAATTATTTTCACATTCCCAGATTCCTAATAGTAATCTAGATATAGCTGGTTTTCTCTTGGCACATCTTCTAAAAAAGCATGTAGCCTAAACAAAATTAAAATTTCTCAACCTCTCAAAATTCTCTCACTGGTTAAACATTTTTAGAAAAGATAAGTCAAAAGTCAGTTGATTTTGAGATGCTTAAAAAATTTATTTTGTTTAGGCTACTCAGTTTCTTTACTTGTAATAACAGGATTATAAGCAGAGAAATGCGATTGTGCAAATAATTATGAATGCTATGTTGTCATTTGAATTGTTTCTTTTTTAGAGTTTTGAAGACCCAAGAAACAGAGTACAGTTGACCCTAAAACAGCACAGGAGTTAGGGGCGCCAACCCCTAAACAGTTGAAAAGCCTCGTATTGCTATCTCTGCTTTTAAAAAAAGAAAAAGAATTGATAAATGATGCACCCAAGGGCAGGAAGTTGAAACAGTTTGGATAGAATCAGGACTGAAACCCTAGTTCTTTTGATTCCACATATTATGATCTCTAATTGAACACAAGCTTTTCCCCACACTTAGTTAATTTAAAGATTTGTAAAATGAAAATGCAGGCACTATATTTATTGAAAAAATGTGTAAGTGGACCTGCACAGTTCAAACCTGTGTTGTTCATGGTCAACTGTACTTTTTCCCCTTCTACTTCTTTTCCTTTTGCCCCTAAATTAAGGGACAGGTGAAGGCAGGGAACAATGAAGAAAATCTTTTTTCCTCTAGCTTAATTATTTTAGGTTTTCAAGTAGTTTTATAACAAACATAATTATGTTAACAAACTAAACTGGATACTATACCTTTTTACCTTCCCAATGCAATAAATTGATTTTATTAACAAGAAACATTTATGTAAATTATACATTTTTGCTTCCCAATATATTTGAAATTAATAGAATACATTAAATATACTCTCTATCTCCAATGCAAAGCATCCACATTACTAAAAACAAATATATACTATAGTTTACTACCACCTCGCCTGCTCCTTTCCCATAAAAACAATGTTCCTACCTCCAATACCTATTTTATATCTTTAAGGTTTAAAAATCTTTAAACAATCTTTCTATCCTTAATTTTGACCAACCACTTCGAAAATCGTGGGCCCTGCATATGGGCCCCACAGGCCTCAAGTCCCGCTGGTAACTCTTCTCTTCTTAACTTCTCTGTCTCACCCAACTTCACACATACGCCCCAGGTCTTCTGACTCTCATTTAATCCATCTTCCTGTATACATGGTGGTTTTTCCATAGATCATTGTTAGCTAATGATTTCACATGAAATCAGTCAGTACTCTTTAATGATTTCAGTGTTGAATTTCGTAGGTATTTTGACTATTGCAGATTCAGTTTCTTAATTTTCATAAGCTGTAATATGGATATTAGGTACATGGACATACATTTTGCCTATCGCAAAATATGTAAAATATTACAAAGGTAGCATAATATGAAAATTCTAGTGTTGATTTTCATAGTAAATATTGACTTCTTTTCCTCCTGAACAGGTCATTCTCCAACTTTTAGAGGTGATGGATCATCTGCATAGAGGGGAATCAGTTGCGGCAATACTCCGTAACCGGTATATTTATGGAAGCAATTTACCTTATAAGTTATATAATGTCTCTTCTGCTTATTTATTTACCTAACATAGTTGGTACTCAATAAATATTTGTTGAATACCTGGCATAAAATAAAAGTATTTGCTATATGAGTGAATAAAAGAATGCCTGGGTGACAAAGAAATGGAATGAAGAACATGTTAATGACTGTGTGTTCTGAGCTAATGAAAAAAATAGAAAATATAATCAGAAATTAAAATTGGTGTACATTGTGAACACCTGGAATTCAGTCAGTGGAGCTATTGATTTGAATTTTTAGTTTTAAAGCATACCAATGAATAAATACTGGTATCTGTTGCTTATGAATAGATGTCTCAATGAAGTATTTTTTTAAATAGTATTGCCCTGTCATTGCGTGTACCTTTCTGTTATTTAAAATTCCAGTTAAAACTTTTTTAGGGAGTTCTGAGAAATTGAGAGCTTCCTCTGTCAGTTTAGGATTTTAAATTCGTGGTTTAAAAAAACATAGCCTTTACTTTGCAGGTGTGAAAGAGTATCCCTTATTCCCAGTAGTTTAATTGTATGGTTTGGGTGAAATATTTGAAATAATATGCTGGAGTTGTCTGTATCATGGTTCTGACAGTTACTAGTGTAGTCTTGGTTAAGTTTTTTAATTGCTCTGGGCCTTAACTTTCTCGTCTGTGAATTGGGGATAATAATAATAATACCTATATCTCAAGGTTGTTTTGAGGATTAAAAAAGTGTCTATTGGGTGTGTGTGTTTGTGTGGAGAGAGAGAACTTGGCAAGTAATTCACGGTATATCAGTGCTTGTGTTGAAATATAAATGTGGGATTTTAACTATTTTGAAAATACAATATTTGTGTTACTAAATTCTAAAGTACTTTAAAAATAGGTGTGTCTTAAAAGAATATGGAAAGGGGGGAAAGGTTGAAGTATAAAGGGGACACATATAACGTCATTGTTATTTGAAAGATACCATGCTAGGAATTGTACATAATATTCCCATCAAGGAAATATTGTATGAAAGGTACATGCTTGTTGGAATGTGGGCAAGGGGCTGTAAGGTAGACTTGTTCAGAGATACCGAAAGCCAGGAGATCACAGCAGGAATCATGTGTTGCCACGTTGGGTGAAAAGATAGAAGAGTAGATTGCTGGGCCGGTTGGAGGGGGGAAGTTGTGCCGAATACCTAATGGTGAACTGAGTCTGTAGAGTTCAAGCACTGCTGAAGTGGGGATTCTATATCACACATTTGGAAGAGGAACTAGTAGGACGGCAGGATTTCCTAAGCTCAAGTTGATAACTGTGGTGGTTATAGCATAATTGAATTTGTTTCCATTATTATTATTGAGATATAATTGCATACAGTAAAATACACAAACATTTAAATATACATCTTGATTTATTTTTATACATGCAAACATCCAGGTAACCACAACCCAGGTCAAGATAGAAAACAATGCCATCCCTCCAGAGAATTCCCTCATTCCCCTTTCCAGTTCATGTCCCCTCCCTTCCTACTGACTTACATATTTTGGGTTAGTGTTCCTTGTTCTTGAACTTCATGTAAATGGAGTCAAACACTGTGTATTCTTTTGTGTATGGCTTCTGTTGTTCAAAATAATGTTTTTGAAATCCACCATCCTTGCAGGTATCTGTAGTTTCTTCTTTTTTTATTGCTCTGTAGTGTTCCATTGTTTAAATATACCACAGTTTGTTTATCCATTTCTTGTTGAGAGTCACTTAAGTTATACCCATTATTTGGCTATTATGAATTAAGCTGTTGTTGACATTTTTTAGCAAATCTTTTTGTGGCCATATACACTCATTTCCTTTGGATATATACCTAGAAGTAGAATTGGTGGGTCATAGGAGATGTATACATATATTTACTTAACATTCGTAGAAACTGCCAAACACTTTTTTAAAGTGGTTATACCATTTTCTTTTCTGACCAGTAATACGTGAGAACCCTCACAAACTCTTGGTATTTAATTTTAGCTATTCTCTTGGGTATATAGTTGTTTCCCACTATGGTTTTCTCTTTGCATTTTCCTCACGTGTTTATTAGCTATTTGTCTTTTAGAAGTATCTGTTCAAATCTTTTGCCCATTTAAAAAATTGGGGTTTTTTTCTCTTTGAGTTTTAAGAGTTTTTAAATTTTTTCTTGATATTTAGATGTATGTATTATGAATATTTTCTTCCAGTCTGTAGCTGGCCATCCCATTTTCTTGTTTGTGTCTTTTGGTGAGCAGTTTTATTTTTGTTTCATTTTGATGAAGTTCAATTTATCATTTTTTTTCTTTTATGCTCAGTAATTTTTGCATCTTTCTAAGAAATCTTTACCCTCCCAAATTTCAGGCTTTCTTCCTGATGTTTTATGGTTTTAGCCCTCACATTATAAGTGCATTCTTGACCAGAAACTTAAATAAATGAACTTATGACCTGTTTGTATACACAAATTACGGATCAGTTTCATATTCTAAATAAAACACAAACCAAACACATTTAGGAATGTATGAAAAGTATTAACCCTTTGTGACTAGGAAAGTTTTACCCCAGAGTGTGAATTCCTTAATACCATGAAAGCTACTCATATGACGCATCCTGTCAATAGATCTCATAAGAAATAAAAGGTACAGTAAATGCTGAAGGTGTTTGAAAAAAATTCATTGCCCATAAGAATAAAGAATTAGTGATAGAAAGTTGCACTCTTAACAAGAAAAATAATTATCTCTCTGAAACCAACAAACAAGCATCGCACTTAATGATAAATTTAAGAGTTGTTCCTTAAGCAGCAACAAAACAATTATGCCCTCTAATTACCACTTTAAAATATATATCTATAAACTATGGCCAATGTCAATAAAGAGGCATACTTAACAGGAAGGAGGAGACAAAAAAATGATCAAGTTTTAGAAGATAGACTCATGTGCCTGCAAAAGCTAAGACATAAAAACAACTTCTTAATTGATAGAATTTTAATATAAGTTCTAAATATAGTTGAATATAAGATAAAAATAAAAACCAGTACCTTTTATCTATATTACAAATAGTCATTTAAAATATATAATGGAAAACATTCCATTTCCAAAAGCCATAAAATGTAAATATTTAGTAATAACCCCAACAAAAATTTCTAGGACCTATATGAAGAAAATTTAAAAATTCAACTGAGAGATAGGAAAGAAGATATTTTTTAAAAATGGAGAGACATGTGATGGTCCTTGATTAAAAGGCTAAATTTTAGAAAGAGCTCTTCCCAAATTGTTATATAGATTTAACACGAATTTAATAGGAAATTTAAAATTTTGTCAAGGTGATTATTCAATAAGATAATGAATGTATGAAAGAAATGTATCCCCATTGCTTAATACAATGTCTGACATGTAGTAATTGCTGGTCAAAAAAATCTAATTTTTCTATTTATAATTCAACAAAATTTATTGTGTAATTGCTAAGTGCTAAACATTTTCAGGTGCTAAAATATGATGATGAATATTAAAAGTGATGAATCTTTGTTCTTTTGGAGAAAGTTAATGTCGAAAATTAATAAACAAGGTAGGAAGATAAAGAATTAAGGGTGGAGGGTGGCAATGCAGAATAACATCAACCTGTTATTAGTCTTAGATGTTTTTAGTCTTGCAATCTACCATTCATCATATGTTTTACCCTATTAGGACTTTTATTCCAGTGATTCATTCAGTATAGGGAGAGGTCAGCCATATGTGTCTTGCTTTGTTGCAAACAGCATCTCAGTGTGAGCATCGTCCTCATGTACACATTAACGGTAATGTCAGGGAGACATTTGGTTAAGAGTCACCCAGTTGGTGTTATGGTGGTAGTGTGTACTGATGGGGTTCCTAGCTGTAATAAGGATTTCTGCAGTGACGTGTAAAGCTCTAACAGTGTTCCAGTTTTCTAAAAGTACTCTTTGATAAATAAAACACAGTATATAATATTGTCTGGTGTTTGCAATAAGGAAAAAGAGTGCCAAACACTGTATAATTGGATTTTCATCCCTTTAACAAATATTATGCACCACTTACTGTGCACGGTGTTAGGGATATGGCAGTGAATGATAATACATGGTTCCCTGCCAGTTTGGTGGTTATTGTAGTAGTCAAAATAAGAAATGAGGAGAGTCTGAACAGAGGTGATGGCAGTGGAAATGAAGAAGAGGGGAGGGGAGGGAGCTGTGAAATATTTAGGGGTAACTTTAACAATACTTGGCGTTCAACTAGATTCTTCACACTCTAGTCAACATGATCTTTTAAAACTGATTATCTGATAATGTGGTCCAGATTGCCCTTTCCTGTCCCTGACTATTGAAATCCTACCTGTTCTCCAAGACCCAGATCAAATTCAGTGCCCTATGTATCAACCTTCCCTGAGCAATCCAAGCAGATAATCAAGAGGTCTCTTTTGCCTCTGAACTGGTTTTTTTCCCTGTAGTGAATTTTATCACATTCGGCTCTGCATTGAAGTTAATTTGAACATGTCTTTGAATACAGCGTCATTAAGAGAGCTCTTTCAGAGCGTGACTACTTGTATCTAATGTATATTTACATCACATTGCATATAATGCAGGATTTTGTACATAATAGGCATTCATTAAATATTTATAGAAGTTATAACATTTATCAATAATTATTTGTTGCTGATGATTTTATTTGGTTAAATTGTTTAGGGTAGTTTTGTTTCCCACAGTCAATTTTTACTAATAGTTAAACAATTGAATATTAAGCAACAATCTTTAAGTTGTAAAATAGACTAATGAAATTTATTACAGATTCTAGGAATAAGCTCAGACTTTTTTTACTGGCTTACTATATAATCATTTCTTAATAGTATATGATGCCAAGGGAACACAGGGCTTTCAATCTGGTCATTTGATATTTTAAAATATTGAGCCTTTACTATTTGTCAAGCGCTGACCTCATCTGTAACATTTAAGGATTGGAAGATCCCGACCTTCCTTTTAGTTTTAAAAGTCTGGAATTATATCTTTAAACCTAAGCACACAGTAGGTGATAAATAAACACATCTTTGATTAACCTTGAGGATGGTCAGTCATTGAAGATGTCCTTTTTATTACTGTTTTCACAATTTGACTTTATAAACTTCCATGAAAGTATGGTTATTTATGCTTTTTAAAGATTAAAAATTTATGAGGATCTAGTTTTACCTTTGCTAAATTGAGTCAGTGATTATAATAAGGTTAAATCTTAGGCTAGAAGATGCCTATAAGCATTATAATATGAGGGTAATGCACGAATTTCTGAGGCCAGTTAAATTTTATACAGTGGACTTTTATTTTGGCTCAGAAATTCTGTAGGTCTTGGTTACCCATTATAATTGTCATAATACATTGCTGTAGGTGCACGTTTATCAGCATATTTGTTCCTCTTACCGAATAGTTGCATATCTTTATACAAAGGACGTGAACTTTTTAGTAATGTTGCCTGTTTGATCTTTCTAGAGAATTTTCCAGGCCATAGAAAGTGTTCCTGCTTCTGGGGAGAGGAATTACTACCCTGATTCCCCTTTCTATGTCTTAAATGTTCCTGTTCATAATTCTGTAAATGTTCTACACATTCTTTCTGGGACATCTCATCTACAGCCATTAGTTGAATCCCAAACTATATGTGAAGACCTTAACATTTCTATCTATTTAACATTTAAATCTTTTTCATGAGTCCCCAACTAAAAAGTGCTGTATTCCTCTCTCTACCAGTTTGTTCATTTGTTTTGACTTTACAAGTAATGCATATTTATTATAGAACACTTAAAAATAACAAATTATATACAGAGAAAATAATCACTGAAAGTAACTCTGTTAACCCCTTAATGCATTTTCACTCTAGTCTTTTGGTGCATTTTGAAATGTAACTGAAGTTGTAATTATTGAACATGATATGATTCTAGTGTTGTACTTAAGAGCAGAGGCTTTGAAGTCTTCCAAATACAGGTTCAGATCAAGCTTTGCTTCTTGCTAGCTGTGTGAACTTTGGAAAGTTTCTTAACCTCTCTGAGTCTGTTTCCTCATCTATAAAATAAAAGAGTATCATTGTTTGGGATTGTTCTGAGAATAAAATAAAATTTTGTAAGGTAGTCACATTCCTGGCACATGGTAAATTCTCAATAAATGGAAGCACTTACTGTTTTATTATACTGTATATTATATACTGTATATATATATATAATATTTTATTAAACAGTATATTATGCTGTTTTTCTTAGTTGTATCATGAACATTTTCACATGTTAATAAAAACTTGTAGTAGATATAATAGCTGCAAAGTATAAACTCTTTCACGGTAAAAATGATTTCTTAAATATTTAGGTTGGATCCACTTTTGGGGTGTTATTTGTTTTAGTGTCTTCCATATCTATCATATTTTCTCTCCTCACTTTAATATTTGTTATCTTTTTTCCTTTTACTTAATGAATTTATTTTATACTGTATCAGACTCTCTCTTTACTCCCTCTGATATACATTTTGGTTGTTACTCTGGTTTAGTTTCCTGATAGTTGGCTAATACAATTTATTGCTTTCCTCATCTGATCATGTTATCTTATTTGGCTTCCTCTTCCTGCTTTACTGAGGCCATGTTTTCTCATTCTCCTGAATGTGCCAAAGGCTTTCAACATTGTTTTCTGACTCCTATATGAAAGCATTTGCAGAGTTCTGCTCTTTCTCTGAGTCTTTATAATGACAAATCTCCTTTTCCTTGTTTTTCAATACATTTTCATTGCTCCCATGCTAGTTGTTTTTCTGTTTGTTTATTCTCAAAGGAAGAAAGATTCCTTGAATGGCCTTTGTACTGGCTGTTCCCTTTGTCTGAAACGTTCTTCCCCATGGTCTTTGTGTGGCTGGTTCTTCTTTTCAGATCTCCACTTAAATGTCCACTTAAAGGTTTTCTTTGACTACCCACTCTAAAGTGGTCACTTGTTTAGTGTCACACCCCCCCCCCCCGCCCCAGTTTCATTCTCTGCATGACTCGTCACTACCACTATTAGATATTTTCCTTCTTTGTTTATTATCTATCCCTTTTTGCTAAAATAGAAGCTCTAGGAAGTCAGGGATCTTGTCTGTCTTGATTATCTTTTTCCCCAGCCAAGATTCCTGACTTTGTTTATTTTATTTTATTTTTTTAATTTTTATTTTATATTGGAGTGGAGCTGGTTAACAATGTTGGGTTAGTTTCAGGTGTACAGCAAAGTGATTCAGTTGTACATATACATGTATCTTTTCTTTTTCAAATTCTTTTCCCATTTAGATTATTACAGAATATTGAGCACTGTTTCCTGTGCTATGTAGTAGGTCCTTGTTGGTTATCTATTTTAAATATAGCAGTGTGTACTTTAATTTTAGCACCTACCACCATGTCTTGTACATATTAGTTGCTCAGTAGGTATTTGCCTACTGAATGAATTGACCATTGCCCCTTTATGTGCTCTTGGGTACTAATCCAACCCCTTCCTCAGAGTTTTACCCATGAGCCAATACTGATAGAAATAAATGACTGAAATAAATAGATGAGGGAGAAGAGACAATTCTTCCTTGCAGAACAATTCCGAATTTTATATATGTACGAATGTGTGTGTTTGTATGTATATATTTCCCCCATTCAACAGATGGAACTTCATCTATCTCCCCCCTTGAGTGTGGACTTAATGATTTGCTTTCCAAAGGAAAGGAAAAAATAGTACCTTTATAGTGAAGAAATCTGGCAAATACTACCTGTGGTAGACTTAATAGTGGCCCTCCAAAGATGTCTGCATATTAGTCCACAGAACCTGTGACTGATACTGTATGTGGCAAAAACAGACTTTGCAGATGTGATCAAGTTAAGGACCTTGAGGTGGGGAAATTATCCTGGATTATCCAGGAGAGCCCAGTGTAATCACAAGGGTCCTCATAAAAGGGATGCAGGTGGATTCAGAGTCAGAAAAGGGAGATGTGATGATGGAAGGAGAGTTTGGAGCCATGCTGTTGGAAGATGGAGGAAGGTGTCATGAGCCGTAGCATGCAGGTGGCCTCTAGAAGCTGGAAAAGACAAAGAAACAAATTCTCCCCTCAAGCCCTGCCAATACCTTGATTCTAGACTTCTGACCTCTAAAACATTAAGATAGTCAATTTGTGTTGTTTAAAGCTGTTAAGATTGTAGTTATTTGTCACAGCAGTAATAAGAAATGAATATACCATGTATCCACAGTCTGGCACACAGTCTTCCCAGTATATAGCAATATTTGTAATTTCTGACTTGATATGAACACAAGAGAGGTATCAGGGGTGGACAGTGGAAGGGAACAGCACCTTTGCCAGGTCTGTTTCCATACCTGTGCTGTATTTTCTCACTTTTTGTGTCTGTTAGATATTTAGCGGTAAGTTGGGGGTGGCAGGATCAGAGGCTATTAGCTATTTGTTATTTAAATTTAGACACTCATGTATTCATCTTAAAGTTTTCCTTACCCAATTGTGTAATTTATGCTCACTGTGAAGTATTTGGAAAAATATGGAAAAGTATAATTCTACTGTACTGAAAGCACTGTTAATATTTTGAAACTCATAAATACAAGTGTTTATTCAACGTGAAGATTGCCTGGTATTGTAAACACGATGGGTCCAAACCTGTCTCATCTCTGTCCCCAGAACCTGCTTCCTCATCTGTGGTCTTGGCCTTGCTTAGAGACACTGCCATTCACTCAGAAAGTCGGCCATCATCCAGGACTCTTCTTTCTTTCTCATTCCCCATATTCAGTCAGTCACCAAATCCCCTTTCTCTTTCCTAATTATTTCTCCAATCCACTCCCTCTGCTGCTTTATTCTTATTACCTCCTTCTTATTTCAGACCCACATAGTTTGTCACCTAGATCTTTATAATATCCTTCTAAACTGATTTTTGGCCTCCAGTCTTAAACCTCTTTTACCTCCCACCTCCTTCTCCCTCTCCAGTCCATCCCTCCCGTTACAGCCATAATGATCTTTCTGGAATGTAAAGATGTATGTTCATATCGCTTCCTTGTTTAGATTTCTTCACTGGCTCGCAGTGTGGCAAGGCCTTTCGTGCGACTCCTCTCTGCCTGCCTAGCCTCATCTCCTGCCTAGAGCACGTGTTGCCCTCCCTCAAAATTGGGAGATGATACGTTTCCTCCTGTTTCCATCCCTCTTGCTGGTACGCCTTCTCCCTGGTTGTTGGCCTAACCAACTCCTGTTTATCCTTCAAGACCCAGCAAAGGTATTATCAACTCCTCTGTGATACTTTCACTGACATGTACCCCATTCCTCTTCCAAACAGAATTAGGTATTCTTTTCTTATGGCTCCCATGGTATCAACTCTTATTTCAATGGTGGTGGTAGTGGTGATCAAAGTCCCAATAGTAGCGCTAGTTGTATTTGAATAGTCATTATAATAGCTGACACATATAGCATTTACTTTGTGCCAGGTTCGAACTCTTTTATACACACACACACACACACACACACACACACACACACACACACACACATATATAATTCTATATTCCTTATTCCAAATTTATCTTATTCTCATAATAACCCCATGAAGAAGGTACTATCATTATTCTCATTCTACAAATGAATATATCGAGGCACAGAAAAATTTAAGTAAGTTGTCCAGGGTCACATAGCTAATAAGCATGGATGCAGGGCTCACACCCAGGAAGTTCAGCTCAGAGTCTGTGCATTTAACCATATGCCTGTCTGTCTCCTTCCCTGGGTTGTGAACTCCCTTAGGACTTTTTACCTACTACCCATGATGTTGACCCTAAGGCCAAGGCATTTCTGCTGTATTTTGGAAGTGCATACTATTAGTAGGTTAAGTGCTATAAATGAATTGGGAACCTGGAAACTGATAAAAGTAAGTTTTTCTTTAAAAAGTTTTCTCTTCTCTCCTTTTCCAATCCTTCAGTTTTTCCCCCTTTTCATCTTCCCAACAAATGCAGTTGCATGGGAAGTGTTGAAAGATTATGTAAAATTTCCAAAGGCTCCTGAACCACAGTTGGGTCATGGGTTACATGGGACTAGGAACATGGACCCATGAAATAATTCAGAGCCTTAGCGATGTGGATGCTTTTTAAAAATATACAGTCAGACAACAAAGTTTTCCTTTCGGTTATCAGTGTTGTGTGATATTTTGACTTCCTATCTCCTAATACTTTTCTTTCTGCCATTGCTTCATTTTAGATTAAAATGAATAGAAAAAGAGTAGTACCTTTTCTTTTTCCTGGAAGGAAGCTCTACTCTTCCTTTGGATTGTAGTTTCTGTGCCTGCCTTTGGGTTTTAGCTATGGCAATCCCAAGCTTTGTGACCCTCAGGCAGCCCTATTATGGGTCTCCTCTGAGAGCCCAAGGCCTTAATATGCCATTGAGGGAAAGGGAACGTGTCCTCCTCCCTTACTTCCTACCCTTACTGGGTAGATAATGAAATAAATTCTTCCAAAGGTGGAGACATTTTCCTTTATCAGCACAACATGGCATAGCTGACATAGATACGAGCTCCAGATAGCTAGAAAGAAATCCTCTGGTGATGTTAGCAATCTGCTTTTCGGGAAACAAAATAACAGAGGCAGCAGAGTGAATTTGAATTAAACTTGTTTTTGACAGGAGCTGTGCCTAGATATAGACAGTGTCCTTTATTTTTCCTGGCACATTATTGAAAAGAGTATTATGTAACTTCGCCTGAACTTGTCTGAGATCAGCCATTGTCCAGAGCTGGCTAGAACATACTTTTCTCTCTAGGTTCCCTGAGGCAGTGCTAAAACCAATAAGGCCTCTAGGGAGAGAATAGCTATTTGATCTCCAGACCCTACAGTCTGCCGCTTCACGTTACATTTATCCGTTGACCGTGTGGCATGAAGGGGAAAGTACATAAATATTAGCTTTTGATCCCATACTCCTACCCATTTCCTTTAAGGGTAGTTCATTACCTGATAGACCCTTCTGTTGAAAAGGCAGAGTGCAGTCCTGAGTTTGAAAAACGCTGTTTTCTGGTCCTGGCTCTGCCAACATAACAGTGGCAATTTATTTAATATGCTATCAATTTCTTTCTTTTTCTTTCTCCTTTTTTTCCAAACAGAAATACTTTCTTTCTCCTGTCTTGAAAATTAATGAGATGATATGCTTGAATTACTTTGTTCTCCCTGGAAGGTAGACCCTCCAGCAGGTCAAGTTGATTTTTGAAAGGAGTTGAAAACAGAGTTAAGGCTATTTGTTTTTCTAAGAATAGTTGTGGCTCCACAAAAAAGAGACTGCATTTCTTTAGAGATAGAAAAAGATTGTAGAGATGTTGTACAACCCTCTTAAATATAAAACGAAAGGGAATCTGATATGCAAAGGTGAGAGAACTTTTCCAAGTTCGCATAGCAAGGGAAAGAGCCAAGACACGAGTACCCAGGTTTTCTGACATGAAGTGTCATTTTTACCTCAGAAACCTACATTTTGCACATTTAAAGCAAAAAAAGTAGTTTCTATAATTAAACGTTTTCTGTCAGATTTTCGGTATTGTATGGTGCATAAATTTTGTATTTACAGTTAAATTGGTATATAGTCTATCATTATTTATATGTGTAAAACACTTTTGGCTAAATAGTTCAAGTAGTTTCTTTTCTGTGAGATGGATAAGTATTAATAAGGGAATTAATGCTTACATTAATTACAATAAGGGAATAAGTCTTAATCTAATAATCAGTGGCAAGTAGGGAGGTAGATAAAAATAGATCGAAACGTAACCCAGTCAGTGTCCTAAACGTTACTATGAGCGCTATTCTAGTGTAGTATTTGGCCATAAACATATATTTAATGACACATCTGCATCCAGACACAGCTCTTGCTGTTAACAACGTTGTTAATTCAATTTCAACTCATTCTCCTGCCTCAGTCATTTTGTTTCCCCTAAAACAGATTGCTAAAACCATCAATTTCTTTCCAGCTGTCTATAGCCCCAGGTATTAGTTTCCTCTTGCTGCTGTAACAAATAACCAGAATCTCAGTGCTTAAAACAACACAGATTTATTATCTTGCAGTTCTGGAGGTCATGGGGCTAAACTCAAGGTATAGGCAGGACTGTGTTCCTTTTGGAGTCTTTAAGGGAGAATCTGCTTCCTTACCTTTCTCAGCTTTCAGAGGCCACCTGCACTCCTTTGCTCTCTTCCTCCATCTTCAAAGCCAGCAACAGCGGGTTGAGTTCATTTCACATCTCATCACTTGGACCTCTTCTGCTTCCTTCTTCCAATTTTAAGAATGCTTATGATTATATTGAGCCTACTTGAATAATCCGGTATAATCCCCCCATTTCATAGCCCTCAGTTTAATCACACCTGCAAAGTCTTTTTTGCCATGTCAAGTAACATATTCACGGGTCTTGGGGATTAGGCAGTGTTCTGGGGATTAGGCCATTGTCTTGCTCACCACACTCAGTATCCATGTCTACACTACCATGCTGTGTATTTGCCTTCTGAGAGTGTTAAGATAATGGCTCTTTTTCAGTTTTAAGAATTATTTTCTAAAACATTTATCACAAATTCTTATTCCAGTGCCCCTCATGTGCTTTCCTTCCCTTTTCTTTAAAAAATATATTTTATTTATTTATTTATTTGGCCATGCCACGCAGCTTGCAGGATTTAGTTCCCTGACAAGGGATTGAACCTGGGCCCTCAGCAGTGAAAGCACCACGTCCTAACCACTGGACCACCAGGGAATTCCCTTCCTTCCCTTATTAAGAGAATTTTTACACATTACAGATGAAATAATATGTATACATATATGTATATGAAAATTACAGAAGTTTTGGAAAATGCAGAAAAGAAAATAAATCACACATTATTTCACCTTATCTAAGGTAAACCAGTTATTGTGTTGGCGTACATCCTTTCAACTGTTTTTCCATGCATACATTTTACATGGTCATCATGTATGTACAATTTTGTATTTTACAAAGTGATGCCATTAACACTTTCCATATTGTTAATAATCTACTTAATAATCACCTAATGAAGAAAATAACATTTTTTAAATAAAGTTAATCTACGTATAGTAGAAAATTTAGAAAATACAAAAATGTATAAATAAAAAATAATTTCTAATGTCATTATTCAGATTTAACTACTCTTTTAACATTTAGCTATATTTCACTCAGCCATTTTTTCCTCCCTTTTTTTAAATAAAGTAAAATTAGACTCATACCTTATACATATTTTTATATCATGTTTTTCTCTAATAATGCAGTTTTAACATTTCCCCATATTACTACTATATATTGTTCTAAATGGTACAATTTAAAATAAATAGTATTGCAAAATTAATATATCTCATTATTTTTAGAACTTAGAAAGTACTTTTATGAAAAGAAAATTTATATCATTCAGTTATTTAACTACTCGGTTAATATATTGGTCTATATTTATATAAAATGTGTGTGTATGTATTATTTTTATAAAAATAGGCTCATATTATAGATATTATTTTGTTTTTGTATTTTTCACATAATATATCAAGAGTATCGTTCTGTGTCCTCATTCCTTTTCATCATCACTCAACGTGATATGCTTATAAAATGCTATCTGGAACATAATAAGCACTAAAATATTTCCCCTTAAAGTTGTTATCATCAACCTCATTATAGGTATTATTTTAGTGTATGCATGTACCAAAATTTATATTGGCATTTCCCAATTTGTAATACTTTTTATTTTGAAACAATCTCAAATTTACAGAAAAACTATATCAGTACACAGAACTCTTCTTTTTCTTGAACCATTTTAGAGTAACTTGCTGACACAATGCCCATTAGCCCCAAATTCTCTAGTGTATAACTCCTATAAATGAGAACATTCTCCTGTATAACCTCAATTCAACTATCAAAATCAGGAAATTAACATTAATCCATTACCACATTCTAATCAAGGCCCATTCAGATATTTACAATTATCCCCAAAATGTTCTTGATAGCAAAAAGTTCCAGTTCAGAATCATGCATTGCATTTAATTGTAATATCGCTTCAGTTTTCTTCATATGGAACACTTCCTCAGTCTTTCCTTGACTTTCATGACCTTGACACTTCTGAGGACTAAAGGCCAACTATTTTGTAAAATGTCCTTCAGTTTGGCTTAGTCCTAATGGTTTGTCATGATTCTATTCAGGTTTTCCTTCTTTAGCAGGAATTGCACAGAAGTGAAACTGTATTCTCATTGCAGCCTATCAGGTGACATGTGATTTTAATTTGTCCCATATTGGTGATGTTAACTTGATTAAGCTGCTGTCTGTCAGGCTTCTCCACTGTAAAATTACTTTTTCTCTCCCTTCTAATGAATGGTGTTTCTGGGCAGGTAGTGGGAGTACCTTGAGACTCTATAAATATCTTGTTCCTCATCAAACTTTTTTTTTACTTGAAGTATAGTTGATTTACAGTATTGTGTTAGTTTCAGGTGTACAGCAAAGTGATTCAGTTATAAATATATATATTTTTCAGATTATTTTCCATTATAGGTTATTATAAGACATTGACTATAGTTCCCTGTGCTATACAGTAAATCCTTGTTGCTTATCTATTTTATGTATAGTAGTTTGTATCTGTTAATTCCATACTCCTGATTTATCCCTCCCGCCCTTCCTTTCCCCTTTGGTAAGCCTAAGTTTGTTTTCTATGTCTGTGAGTCTGATTCTGTATTATTTTTTAGATTCCACATATATGTTATATAATATTTGTCTTTCTCTGTCTGACTTCACGTAGTATGATAATCTCTAGGTCAATTCACATTGCTGCAAATGGTAATATTTCATTCTTTTTTATGGCTGAGTAATATTCCATTGTATAAATATGCCATGTCTTCTTAATCCAATCTCCTGTTGATGGACACTTTGTTTCCATGTCTTGGCTATTATAGATAGTGCTGCGATGAACATTGGGGTGCATGTATCTTTTCGAATTAGAGTTTTCATCCTTTCTGGTTATATGCCCTGGAGTGGGATTGCTGGGTTGTATGGTAGTTCTATTTTTAGTTTTTTAAGGAACCTCCATACTGCTCTCCATAGTGGCTGCACCAATTTACATTCCCACCAACAGTGTACAAGGGTTCCCTTTTCTCCACACCCTCTTCACACATATACACATGTACATCTATATTTCAATATGTTGAAAACTATGAATTCCCCTCAATACCTAAAATTCCTTTTTTTAAAAAAATTTTTATTGGAGTGTAGTTGATTTACCCTCAACTTCTAATACAACACCACAGAGCTCATTCTAACTTTCTGCCTTTCCATGTTTTCACCCCTCAATCTCTAATATTAAGAAACGTGTCTCCTGGGGAATTCCCTGGCGGTCCAGTGATTAAGACTCAGTGCTTTCACCACCGAGGGCCCGGGTTCAATCCCTAGTCGGGGAACTAAGATCCCACAAGCCTACCCGGCTTGGCCAAAAAAATGAAAAAGAAAAGAAAAGAAAAGAAATGTGTCTCTCCCATTATTTGGCCAGTGCCATATGCAGCCCGTATCCTGTTGATGCACCCTGCCCTCTCCCTCCCCGGATGTTGGCCTCCAACGATCCCAGTCTGGCTGTGGCTGCTGTCCCCCAGCATGAATACCGTCGTCAGTTTGTTTGGGGTTCAACTCGCCACGCCAGGCCATCCTTGATGTTGCTTCCTCATCCTCTGCAGCCCCATAAAGGGCCTTCACCATGCCCTCCCTCCCCTGCCCTCACCAGAGGATGCCTACTTTGCTTGACGCCACTTAGGGCTTTCTGACGAAACTGTTCAGTAAGGGGAAGTTCATGAACTTTCTCTTTATTTTGACTGTTCAGTTGTTGTCACTTTTTTTCTCACAAACAAAATTTTTAATGATTACTACCCTTCTATTGGATGTTTAATTATCTCACATACTTTTTGTTGTTGTTATTCTTATAAATAAATAGTGTTTTCATGCAGTCAGCAGCCACATTTTCTTCATTATATTTTATGGTATTTTTGCTTGTCAACTTGAGCTCTTCAGATTAATATTAATTAGCTTACTAATTAATTATTATTTCTGATTTGATTATCACTTAATGATATTGTAGAAGTATGATGACAGAAAATGAGGAAGTTGGGAATTAGATGATTTTTCAGATAACTTATAGAATCACTACTTCTTTCTCATAATAGCCATTTTTGAATGGAGATAATTTTAAAACCTATTATGTAGTAACCTCTTCCTGGTTATTTAAGGTTAAAGACATGAGTTCAGAAAGTCTGATTTCCTTAGCATGGCATAGAAAGCCCTTCATATTGGGCACCCAAACTATCTTTCTAACCCCATTTTTTGCCACTTCTCATTTTTATAACCTGTGCTGTTGCTGTACTGCATTATTTTTCCTTTGTTAGATATGCCACATTCTTTTGTATTGCTGTGATGGTGTTGGATTCCCAACAGGTAATTAAGCATGTGCTCAGAGCACCAGCCAGGCATAGGCGCCAAACGATGGGGGGCAAAAAGAGTATTTGATATTTCATGACCATCAGTTTTATTCTCATCAAAGATTTATTCTCATCTTTATCTTTGATTTCCTTTCCCCTAATTTACAGTATAGAGTTATTTATGCTTTGAAATACATATGAGGATGAATGTAAAGAGGCAATACAATACTCAAGAGGAAATGCAATAGTCTTTTCTGTGATTAAGACCTCTCTAAGTTTATTCAGACCCTCTGTGCCTTTGTTTTTGCTGGATCTCTTAACTCTGCTCCCCGCCTCCAGCTGAATTATAGGATATTCCATCCCACTCTGTTTGATTGCACATCTATCAGATCACTTAGCACATTGTGTAATAATTACTTTTTAAATAGTCTCTTCCGACTAGACTATGAAGTCCATGATGAAAATGTTATTTTCCTATCTAGCCTTCCATTTCCTGCATCTAACCCAGTGACTTACGCAAAGTAGAGACTCATTAAATGTTGTCGAACTGAACAACTTATTGTCCTGTCTATAGGTGCAGATGGTGGCCCTTGTAGGAGAGATTAAATGATCTCTCTTAAACTGTAGGACACTTGATTCAGTAGCATCTACTGGGATTAAATTTGACATGTTTGAGTACTCTAGTATTTTTAGTACATCAAACTGTTCAGGGAATAGGTGGTGCTCAGAAAGAAGCAATCTACAAAAGCCATAAGATTCTTATGCAACAAGATGATTTACTAGTGGGTTTTCCTCCCAGCTTGCGTAGTGTTCTCACAATCAGGATATATATTTAGATTTTTCTAGATTTATTTTTGTATATACATGTTCATTCAGTTACCTTAGTTCCTTAAAAATCAAAGAACCTTTTCAGTTAGATTTGGACCAGAGATGCAGGCACCTTCTGATCTGTTCACTAGAGGCAGTTTAAGGGGAAAAAAACATTTTTTTTTCTTTTTTAACATCTTTATTGGAGTATAATTGCTTTACAATGGTGTGTTAGTTTCTGCTATATAACAAAGTGAATCAGCTATACATATACATATATCACCATATCCCCTCCCTCTTGCATCTCCCTCCCACCCTCCCTATCCCACCCCTCTAGGTGGTCACGAAGCACCGAGCTGATCTCCCTGTGCTATGCGGTTGCTTCCCACTAGCTATCTGTTTTACATTTGGTAGTGTATATGTGTCCATGCCACTCTCTCACTTCGTCCCAGCTTACCCTTCCCCCTCCCTGTGTCCTCAAGTCCATTCTCTACGTCTGCGTCTTTATTCCTGTCCTGCCCCTATGAAAAAAAATTTAAAAATTCTGTTGGATGGATTCTACATGACCACTGGTTCTTTCGCTGCATAAATATCATTTATCTATGGCCTACAGCAGTCACGGAATGGCTTAACTTGGTCCTGTCCCAGAATGACAGTCCTGCCCCAGACTACAAAAAGATTCCAAAGACCATCTTTTGAGCATGGAGCCACCTGAGTAGAATGTCTTCGCCGGTGGTGGGTCCCAGATGCTAGTTAGCACATGGAAGCTGGTTTGTTGTGGGTATTGTCACAGGTCTGAAGTGAAATAAGAAAAACAACAATTTTGTGATGTTTTTCTCCCAGAAAGTTGAATTTATTGATTATAAAGAACCATCCTCTATTCTGAGATTGTCTGTTACTTTTTGGTTGTTAAAATGTCCATTTGCCCTTTCTTTAATGAAATGATAGTTATGAGAGGTCGTGTACCCCTATTATATGAAAGCCTTAAGGCAAGATGTGTTTCAGAATTTAGGTTCTTTTTGTTTTTTAGACAGGTAATAGAGCGCATGTCTCCTATATTACATAACAGCCCCAGTAGGAGCTGAATTGACACCCTGTAATCAGAGTAATATTTCTGCAGTGAAATGTATTTATACATATTAGCATATTTATACTGAGATAGAAAAAGCGTGTGTATAGCCTCACGTTTGTTCAGGTCAGGCTTTACTGCCAGATGAGTTCAGGTCAGTTCAGATTTTGCTGCCAAATGAGTTGACTTACAGGCAGAAAAAAAAGAAACATTTGATTTCCAATTGTTTGGATTTTGAAACTGCGGATAAGAGGTCATGGATTAATAGTTGCCTTTGAAAATATTCCTACTTTGCAAAATAAAGTTGGCTACCCTTTGTAGGACCCCAGGATGTTTTTGATATTTCACTGGCCCACAAAACCCAAAAGCATGAGAAAACGCTCCCCTGAACACTATTGAAGTGAATATAGCTTTACTTTTATACTCATCTCTAGCCAATGATAATGGAATCTCTGCAGGTTGCAAGATTCCTCAAATATACATTTAATCAAAGTAAATTGAAATTAAGTTTATTTTGTAGCATTTTTAGGAGATTAGAAGAAGAGAGAAGGTTGCAGCAGAACACCACCCATAATTCCCAGTGATAAGTTGGGATTCTCTGATAGGGATTGGTTCTAGCCTCAAAGAACCTGTTCGATGCATTTGTTTGGCCAAATAGCTAAGTGAACTTTAGACCCTGTAGGTAGGTCTCTGTTGAGGAAGAGCAACGGCAATTAGCTATGTGAACTTACAAGTCCAAAATGAGTTAGCTGCTATGAAAGCACTTTGACGATAAAGACCACTTTAACATGTAAAATTGTTATTTTAGGAATAATTCCATAGCTACAGCATATTGCCTTTCATGCCACACATTCATTGTGTATCATTGTCCAGCCTGGCTTCTGGATGGAGAGGTGATTTGACCTCTCTATTCTACATGGTCTTTTAAGGTTCTCTTCTCCAGTACCCTGGCAGGATAGATTACATAGGTAAAATCTAATACTCTTTGCCTTCAAAATTTTGTGAAGGCACATTTTCCTAATTATAACCTCATAAGTGGATATGAGTTGGTATACATCCACATGTCTTATATATAGTATGAAGTAATAGAATCAAAGCAACACAACTACATAATTCTTATTCTAGCAAATTTGTCCAGAATGTGGACTTGGGAAAACAATTATTGTACCCAGCTGTGCTGTAATTTGGCTCTTACTTACAAACAGTATTTCTCAGTTAACCAATGTGCTAGTTATTGATTTGTTGACCCTCAGGTTCAAATTCACCCTTTTTGCCTGCTCTGTGGACATGGATTTGAGGCTTTTAAATATTTGTTTCCTTTACCACTTGGCATTGAAGTTTTGTTAGTAGAAGGTTCTGGAAAGGCATACCACGAGGAGAGGGATTTGCTTCAAGCTTCCTGTGGGCTTGCTCAGCAGACTGTTCAGGCAACTCAGGCATCTTCTCTAGTGCTCAGTTTCTTCACCCAGTTGTCAGTAGCTTTTCCTGGCGCCGCCTTAGACAGTGTTGTGGAAGAGTGCTTCTGGTAAGACACTTCCCAGAGGTATGTTCCAAATGATAGGCTCATCTTTGAAATTTCTGGAAAATTTCAAAGCTGGCTCAGTTTTCCAGAAATTCCAAAGATGAGGACCACAGCAACTTCTCTGCCCTTCTGTGAGCTATGCCCTCTCCAAATAAGGTCTGGATCTTGGCCCTGGGTCGGGGGCACTTCCTTGGACCTTTAGCCTTGGGGGAGGGATCTCTTACTTGGGTGCTTTATCTCAGCCCTAGGGGTAGTAGTTGTTCCTGACATCTGACATTCCTGTATTTTTTAGAATTCTCTTTGCTTAGCATTAGCCAGTTGCTCATCACTCCAGTTCCCTGTTATTCAAATCCCCTGTCAAAGCTAATAATTCTTTTTGTGAAACTCCTAGTTCAAATTACTGTTTGGTTTCTCTCCTGATTAGGCCTAGACAGACGCAACCAGTTAAAGGTCCCTATGAGCCACCATGTATCACTTGCAATGTGATTTTTAAGAGATGATACTATTGTGTCTGTACTTGAAAAAATTAAGACCACACATTTCACATATCTTTTGGGGAAATGTTCTTCCCGCCGAGCCTCTGTATATCTGTGTATTTGTCTCTCCTCTCTTTGCACGTCCCCCCACCTTTGCTGTTAGTTACTCTTATCCCTTTCTCTTCCTATTCGCCTTTATAAACTCCATTTCTAATCCCAGCTTTGCCTTTAACAAGCTATCACTTGACCTCCCTGGGTCTCAATTTCCTTCTTGGTGAGGCAAAGATAATAAAAGATCATAAATTAATGAAATCAAGGACATGAAAGTGCTTTGTAATTAGTAGGGCATCATACAAAAGTAAAGTGATATTATTGGCATTTATTAAATGGTTTTCTCTTCCATGTTTTTAATTTTTAGTTGCATTTTCTTTTAAGAGCTTTAAGGAGCCTTCAGGGGTGCTTACAGTCTGATAAAATAGATATAAATACGTGTAATTATTAGATGAGGTAGAATGTGCTGCGTGCTAAAATAGGGGAACGACAGGATTATGGGCACCCTGACAGTTACAATTTAATTGTGGCCTGAGGATTTGTGGTTTAGTTCCAAGGAGCAAAGAGAGCCACCTGATCTTGAAGGACCTGAACTGCCATTTGTTAAATTGCTGTGACACAAATGAGCCTTGCGCTAGGCACTTTACATACGTGATCATATTTAATCTTTACATTTATTCCTATATTGTTAAATTATTTTATTGTGTCTTAGACTTATTTTCAAAATATTTGGCTGGAAGACAGATTTTTGTTCATTTTGTTTTTAATTGAAACCCCCCCTCCAGTTATATGTGAGTAGTCAGTGGCAGTGAAAGTCTTCAAGATGGAAAATTCTACTTTTTATGCCACTTTTAAGGTATATTCTGTTTTTGTATATATCCACGGATACCTGCATTTGAAAAAATTGGTTAAATGCTTTCACCTTAGCATAAGAATAAAGATTCTCTATGATAAGCTCTATATTGAAAAAAGGAAATGATTTGTTTAAAAATTATTCTCTCTTGTTGGCCAGTAGATAGTGTGTCAGCGGGTGTAGTATATTCTAGGGGATGACACGGTTGACTACAGGAAGAAATGTAGCATTCTATTTAAATTAGAGGTGGGTGCTCTTTGAATACAAAGTATTCTGTCAAATCACAGGGTGAGTGCATCTCCCAGTGGAAGATGTTGCAAAGTGCAAGTGACTGTGAGTCTTTCCGGAAGCACTTGTCCTCACAGCTTGGATTCTAGGAGATGCCTGCCAAAGATACTTCACCTTTCTCTTGGGAAGTCAACAGGTGTAAGTCTTCAGATTTATTAAAAACTCCTTTAGTTTTGAATTTCTTTGTGTTGAGTTGTACATTTGTTCTTTGTCAGTTTGCAGACAAGATGGTAACTTCCTGTTTGTTTGGCAAACAAAATATGTGAGTATAGCATGTGCAGTTTTAAAAAATAGCTCCTGTCAGAGCAGTGTTTTCTGAACACTTGGTGTGCGTGCTACTGGCAGTGTAAAGACTCCAGGCAGTACACAGACTTACACTTTCAATTTGAATAGGTTTGTTGTTTGTTTTAACGTTTATTAGGGGAAAAAAAAAAGCCTGGTGTATTACACTTGCGATTTCATGAATATTATTGCTGAAGTCAAGACTAGGGCAGGTAACAGCATCTCATCCAGACCAACTGCATTAGTAGTGCAGTGCTCAGGCATACTCGACAATGCATGGCTGCAGTCTTTTCAAGGAGAGAGCAAAACTTTACATGCAGAGAATGGTAATTTTTAAATCTACAGAATATTTGTAGGATATGTAATTGTGAATTGGAATCAAGCCTGTGCTGTATATTTTGTTGGTTTTCTTTTTTTTTTTCTATTTTGTTCTTGAACTAACATGGATCAGGAGATAAAATGGTATTTCTAAAATGTAAAGGTGCTAGACTGTGAAGGAAATGCTCATACTTGGGCATGATTTTGATGAAATCAGTCATGTATCTTCAGATATGAAGACCTAATTTAGTAATTGCCTGAACCATCTGCTACTGATGTAAAAGGACCAACTGCAAAGAAAACAACTAGCACACAAATATGATGAAAATTATTTGAAATTTGTATTTTCATAAGCACGATAAGAATGCACCTCTTTCCTTACCTGTCATAGGTTTGGAGACGCACATTCTGGTGTGAAATCTTTTAATCCCACATGTTATTTTGAAACACAAAAAGAGTGTGCTCTACAAAACCTATGCCAGAAGTTCCTCAAAAAGTTAAACATAGAATTACCATATGACCCAGAAATTCCACTCCCAGGTATACACCCAAGAGAAAGGAAAACAAGTAGTCAAACAAATATATGTACATGCGTGTTCACAGCTATTCACAAGAGCCAAAAGATGGAAACAGCTCAAATGTCCATCGATGGATGAATGGATACACAAATTGTGGTATATACATACAATGTAATATTTAGCCATAAATAGAAATGAAGTACTGATACTGTATACATTATGGATGAACCTCCAAAACATTATGCTCCGTGAAAGAAGTTTGGCACAAAGGATCACATAATGTATGATTCCATTTATGTGAAATATCAAAATAGATAAATCCATTGAGACAGAATGCATATTGGTGGTTGCCAGTGGCTGCGGACCGGGGGAAGATAAGGAGCAGCTGCTTAATGGATACGGGTTTTTATTTTGGGATGATGAAATATTTTGGGACAAGACAGAAGTTGTGGTTGCCCACCGTTCGGAATGCGCTAATTGCCACTGAATTGTTCAGTATAAAATTGTTAATTTTATGGTATGTGAATTTCACTTCAATAGAAGAAAACCCCACCTTACCCCACAGTGCGTGTGAGGTACTACGTGAGGAATAGGATGGTGTTAGTTTGTGTACAAGTAAACATTTCTTGTTTTAGGAGTTGTGTCTGTTTTCATAGTTGCCTTTTCATTGCAGTACGTTATAGCAGTTTTCCATTTGCAGTAATAAGTATAACGTTTTCCTTTTAAGGTAAATGTAAATTTTTAAAGGGTTGATTTAAAGAAAAATCAAATAATAAATGTAGGAGTGAGATGACAAATGAAGGCAATTTACAGATGACTGAGGAATAGGAAACTTTAAGAATCATTCCTATTCTGTGTTCAAGCCAATTAGTCTTTGAGTACATATTAGGTACTGGATGCTGTTCATCAAAGGTGAATAAGATGTGTTTTTGGCCTTGGATGCTGTCAGCCTAATAGGGGAGATAAGCCATGAAGGTAAATCATTTCAGGAATAGGCTGAATGTGCCAAGTGCAAAAAATGAGAACAGGCTGAGGTCAAGACTAGGTACCTGTTGGATTACCAGTACCATTGAAGAAAATACTAGAATATATAGGGAGAAAATGAACAGAGAAATTTGCTTTTGACTTTAGGAACAAGGAGCAGAAATAATTAATAAAGGCAACAGACAATGTATTCAAGCCCCTTCCTGACCGTTTTCTCTCTCAGTCCTGGGCTCCCCTTCTCCCCAACAACCCTACATTTAGAGATAGTGTGTAGAGGGCTTAGTGGTGGTCTTTGGAGCTGGGCTGCCTGGAGTCGAATTCCAGTCCCAGTGTTTACTCGTTGTATACCTCGTGGCACTTGATTTTCCTATTCCTTACTTTTCTATTCTGTAAAATGGGGATATTAATAGGACCTACATTATAAGGTCATAGTAAAGATAAGTTAAGTGGTTTACTGAGTAAAGCATTTATAACACTACTTAGCACATGGCAATTGATCAACAAATATTAGCCATTATCGTCATCTCTGGTCAGTAAGTCCTATCTGTTCTATCTCCTAAAATTTTTTTTGAATGTCCCTTCCTACTACTATAGTTTAAGACTTTATGTTGTCATAATTGCAATTATCCCTTAACTAGTTTGCCTCCCTCTCTCCTCACCATTCCCTCTGTGTCACTTGACTGCCTGACCCACCCCTGCTTATTCTTAAAAACTCAGCTCAGGTGTCACCTCTGTGGAACTTGCCCCATTCCCTGCCCAGTTAGGGCGCTCCATGTGCATTCTTGTCACCTCCACTGTCGTGCATCTCGCATCGTATTGTGACTATATTTGATACTCCCTGGGCTGTGGCCACCTTTAGGGTTGTGGAGAGCTGGGCTTACTCAGGTTTGAACTTCCAGCCTAAACACAACAAAAGTAGGTGCTTATTAATTGTTTGGGGGGATGAATGAATGTTCTCTGCCTGTAGAAAGTTAGCTTTCAGTCTTTATTTCGGAGGCTGAGGTGAGTCCTGCAAGAGTTTAGAAAAGGGGGCATTTGGTTGGAGAATCCAATTAGCTTCAGAAAGGTAGAGCTTGCGACTTCCCTGGCGGTCCAGTGGTTAGGGCTCCGCACTTCCATTGTAAGGGGCACAGGTTCGATCCCTGGTTGGGGAACTAAGATCCCGCATGCAGCGCACATGAAAATAAATAAATAAATAAATAAACAAATAAATAAATAAAAGACTAACAGTTTTTTTTGTTTGTTTGTTTGTTTTAAAAAAAGGTAGAGCTTGATTTGGAACTTAAGAACAGAGGAACAGCCACAATCCAGGCAAAGGAAATGTTTCATGAATTGAACGGATAGCGACAGAAAAAAACAGCATCTCCAAAATAGAAGAGACCACCTGCTGAGGGTGTGTGTACTGGGGGGGAGGAGTTATATGTTGAAAAATACAAGGAGTTCCCAACCTATCAATGCCATGAATTCTAAAGGTTTATTTATAGATTATTTGTTTGGACATGATACATCATATATATGATGGTGAGGTTTCTGGCACTGCCCCACGTATTGTATTTAACCTACTTAAGGAGCTGATCTAGCCCATGGGCAGTACTAGCTTGGGCTCCAGGGCCTGGGAGCAAGGGGTCCGGAAAGGCATGGTGGATTCTGGGCTGGAAGACACAGTGGTACTGGAAGTTGAGCTTGGTTGTTCTCCTATGACCCTTTCTGCACCTTTCTCTATCTCAGCTTCTCTTTCTCTATCTCTAGTCAAGTTTCTCTATCCAGGAAGGCCCCCTGCCAACTTCCTTCAATAACACCCCACCCCAGGTTGCCAGGATTCCAGCAGGCTCCCTCTCACTACCAGCCTTCCCCATTCCCTGAGGGCAGCAGCTCTCTGCTATTTGAAGAAACTTGACTGAACTCATTCACACCAAGGTGTGAAAAACTGATAGCCACCTCATCCCGGCAATTGTACTTGGTACAATTTCAGCAAACTTCTATTTAGCTTAAATGATAAAATGAACCCGTAATTGCTGGAATTTCTGGCAGTAGTACAGAGCAAACAATGAGAGAGACAGAGAGACAGAGAGAGAGAGAGGAGAGGAGAGGAGAGGTAGGCACAAGGGTTGGAGAGAAAGTTTATTGGATGGAGAGTAGGCACTGTAGGAAGAGATATTTGGGGACAAGCGAAACTTCTGCTAATTTCCCTTTCCCCTTGACCTCCCTCCCCAAAATTGTTTCTGTGTAACACTTCCGTCTGGATTCTCTTGAATCCATAGAAACTATAAATTATAATTTTTTTTTAAAAAGCTGTAACTCCCATGGCAATTCTGGGTAAAGGGGTCTGTGTTTTCCAGATATGTGCAACTCTGGGATGGCTTATAATGGGAAATAGTGTTGAATAAACAAGGTGGGGCTGGGGTTGAGGGGACCTTGAAAGTGGAGTCTACCTCCACAAAAATAAGGAGTCATGGACGCTGAGATGATGAAAGCAATAAGGTAGCCATAATTAATTCTAAATTTAGGATTAAAAAAGATGGCGAGTTAGGTTTAGTCTTGGCTGTTGCGTGATTAGTTAATACAGAATCCTATCTTTTGCTACCGATTTTTCATTGTTCTGGGACTGATTCCTTTAACTGTTAGTGTCTGTTTCCCTGGATGGCTGATTCTTCTCTGTGTCTTCTGAGCCAGTCTTTCCTTTAGGATTCAAGATCCTAGAGGCTTTTATGACTTGTATTTCCAACTAGCCCATAGGGACTTATACACTATATTTCTGTGTCCCAATGGCAAAATTCAAGTCCAGTGGTAGCAAAACACAGCTCCCTTTTATAAGACCATATTATTTTGTTTAAATAAAACCCTCCAGCCTTTCTAACCGTACCAGAGAATACAGGGAAGATAGTGGTTAATGATCCCCATCAGTGAGCCCTTACAGCTGCAGAAGCCACACCCCCTGTCCCTAACCCTATGCATGTTAGACTGTGTTGTGAATAGGCTCTTCCCTATGGGGAACTGCTTTGTCTTTTATTCCTTATATTGTTCATTATGTTAATATCCTTGCCATTTCTACCCCGCCAGTTGCATAAGGGGGGAGGCCAGGAAATGGGGTAAGAGAGGGATTTGAGACACTTCCTTAAGCCTAAATTATAATTTCCATATTGGAACGGAAGTTTCATAGGTCATTAATCAAATATGTATATTTTTCTCTATTTTGAAAGTTACAGGGGCTTGTTAGCGTTGGTCCCTCCTGTGCCTCATTTGTGTATTTTACTAGTGACTGCTCAGCATATCCTTTGAGTTTACTACATATTGGTGATGTGCAATGGCTTGCTTGGTTGAATTCACTGTTTTATATTTTATTTTTTTGTTCAATCTAGTGCAGCAGTTATTGTCAAAATTGGATTTCGTGATTCACTCTTTCATCATCACTGGTTATGATAATTTAATAGGCTGTAACAGTCCAAAGAATATGCTTCTATCCTTTTCACTTAGCAGTCTGTAGAAATGACTGGTTTCAGGAGACACTTTCATTTTTCAGTGTTCACTGGTCTAGGTGGTGATAAACCAGTGAAATGCATTTCTTCAGTTTCTAGCTTTACAAATACTGAGAGGGCAGACAGCAGAATCAAGAAGAACTACAATTCTGAAGCCTGTGGAAGGAAAACCACATTCACAGAAAGAGAGACAAAATGAAAAGGCAGAGAACTTTGTACCAGATGAAGGAACAAGATAAAACCCAAGAAAAACAACTAAATGAAGTGGAGATAGGCAACCTTCTAGAAAAATAATTCAGAATAATGATAGTGAAGATGACCCAGGACCTCGGAAAAAGAATGGAGGCAAAGATCAAGAAGATTCAAGAAATGTTTAACAAAGACCTAGAAGAATTAAAGAACAAACAGAGATGAAAAATACAATAACTGAAATGAAAACTACACTAGAAGGAATCAATAGCAGAATAACTGAGGCAGAAGAACGGATAAGTGACCTGGAAGACAGAATGGTAGAATTCACTGCTGCAGAACAGAATAAAGAAAAAAGAATGACAAGAAATGAAGACAGCCTAAGAGACCTCTGGGACAACATTAAACGCAACAACATTCGCATTATAGGGGTCTCAGAAGGAGAAGAGAGAGAGAAAGGACCAGAGAAAATATTTGAAGAGATTATAGTCAAAAACTTCCCTAACATGGGAAAGGAAATAGCCACCCAAGTGCAGGAAGCACAGAGAGTCCCATACAGGATAAACCCAAGGAGAAACACGCCCAGACACATAGTAATCAAATTGGCAAAAATTAAAGACAAAGAAAAATTATTGAAAGCAGCAAGGGAAAAATGACAAATAACATACAAGGGAACTCCCATAAGGTTAAGAGCTGATTTCTCAGCAGAAACTCTACAAGCCAGAAGGGAGTGTCATGATATACTTAAAGTGATGAAAGGGAAGAACCTACAACCAAAATTACTCTACCCGGCAAGGATCTCATTCAGATTCGATGGAGAAATCAAAAGCTTTACAGACAAGCAAAAGCTAAGAGAATTCAGCACCACCAAACCAGCTCTACAACAAATGCTAAAGGAACTTCTCTAGTGGGAAACACAAGAGAAGAAAAGGACCTACAAAAACAAGCCGATAACAATTAAGAAAATGGTAATAGGAACATACATATCGATAATCACCTTTAACATGAATGGATTAAATGCTCCAACCAAAACACACAGGCTCACCGAATGGATACAAAACCAAGACCCATATATATGCTGTCTACAAGAGACTCACTTCAGACCTAGGGACACATACAGACTGAAAGTGAGGGGATGGAAAAAGATATTCCATGGAAATGGAAATCAAAAAGATGGAGTAGCAATACTCATATCAGATAAAATAGACTTTAAAATGAAGAATGTTATAAGAGACAAGGAAGGACACTACATAATGATCAAGGGATCAATCCAAGAAGAAGATATCACAATTATAAATATATATTCACCCAACATAGGAGCACTTCAATACATAACGCAACTGCTAACGGCTCTAAAAGAGGAAATCGACAGTAACACAATAATAGCAGGGGATTTTAACACCTCACTTACACCAATGGACAGATCATCCAAACAGAAAATTAATAAGGAAACACAAGCTTAAATGACACAATAGACCAGATAGATTTAATTGATATATATAGGACATTCCATCCAAAAACAGCAGATTACACTTTCTTCTCAAGGGCACATGGAACATTCTCCAGGATAGACACATCTTGGGTCACAAATCAAGCCTCAGTAAATTAAGAACATTGAACTCATATCAAGCATCTTTTCTGACCACAATGCTATGAGATTAGAAATCAATTACAGGGGGAAAAAAACGTAAAAATCACAAACAGATGGAGGCTAAACAATACGTTACTAAATAACCAAGAGATCACTGAAGAAATCAAAGAGGAAATCAAAAAATACCTAGAGAGAAATGACAACAAAAACACGACGATCCAAAACCTATGAGATTCAGCAAAAGCAGTTCTAAGAGGGAAGATTATAGCTATACAAGCCTACCTCAAGAAACAAGAAAAATCTCAAATAAACAATCTAGCCTTACACCTAAAGGAACTAGAGAAAGAAGAACAAACAAAACCCAAAGTTAGTAGAAGGAAAGAAATCATAAAGATCAGAGCAGAAATAAATGAAATAGAAACAAAGAAAACAAGAGCAAAGATCAATAAAACTAAAAGCTGGTTCTTTGAGAAGATAAACAAAATTGATAAACCATTAGCCAGACTCATCAAGAAAAAGAGGGAGAGGACTCAAATCAATAAAATTGGAAATGAAAAAGGAGAAGTTACAACAGACACCGCAGAAATACAAAGCATCCTAAGAGACTACTACAAGCAACTCTATGCCAGTAAAATGGACAACCTGGAAGAAATGGACAAATTCTTAGAAATGGACAAATTCTTGGAAGGTATAACCTTCCAAGACTGAACCAGGAAGAAATAGAAAATATGAACAGACCAATCACAAGTAATGAAATTGAAACTGTGATTAAAAATCTTCCAACAAACAAAAGTCCAGGACCAGATGGCTTCACAGGTGAATTCTATCAAACATTTAGAGAAGAGCTAACACCCATCCTCTCAAACTCTTCCAAACAATTGCAGAGGAAGGAACACTCCCAAACTCATTCTATGAGGCCACCATCCCCCTGATACCATAACCAGACAAAGATACTACAGAAGAAGAAAATTACAGACCAGTATCACTGATGAATATAGATGCAAAAATCCTCAACAGAATACTAGCAAACAGAATCCAACAACACAGTAAAAGGATCATACACCATGATCAAGTAGAATTTATCCCAGGGATGCAAGGATTCTTCAATATACACAAATCAATCAATGTGATACACCATATTAACAAATTGAAGAAGAAAAACCATATGATCATCTCAGTAGATGCAGAGAAAGCTTTTGACAAAATTCAACACCCATTTTGATAAAAACTCTCCAGAAAGTGGGCATAGAGGGAACCTACCTCAACATAATAAAGGCTATATACGAGAAACCCACAGCAAACATAATTCTCAATGGTGAAAAACTGAAAGCATTTCCTCTAAGATCAGGAACAAGACAAGGATGTCCACTCTCACCACTATTATTCAACATAGTTTTGGAAGTCCTAGCCACAGCAATCAGAGAAGAAAAAGAAATAAAAGGAATCCAAATTGGAAAAGAAGTAAGACTGTCACTGTTTGCAGATTACATGATACTATACATAGAGAATCCTAAAGATGCCACCAGAAACCTACTAGAGCTAATCAATGAATTTGCTAAAGTAGCAGGATACAAAATTAATGCACAGAAATCTCTTGCATTCCTATACACTAATGATGAAAAATGTGAAAGAGAAATTAAGGAAATACTCCCAATTTCCATTGCAACAAAAAGAATAAAATACCTAGGAATAAACCTACCTTGGGAGACAAAAGACCTATATGCAGAAAACTATAAGACACTGATGAAAGAAATTAAAGATGATACAAACAGATGGAGAGATATACCATGTTCTTGGATTGGAAGAATCAATATTATGAAAATGACTATACTACCCAAAGCAATCTACAGATTGAATGCAATCCCTATCAAATTACCAATGGCATTTTTTACAGTACTAGGAGAAAAACTCTTTAAATTTGTATGGAGACACAAAATACCCCGAATAGCCAAAGCAGTCTTGAGGGAAAAAAATGGAGCTGGAGGAATCAGACTCCCTGACTTCAGACTATACTACAAAGCTACAGTAATCAAGATAATATGGTACTGGCACAAAAACAGAGATATAGATCAATGGAACAGGATAGAAAGCCCAGAGATAAACCCACACAACTCTGGTCAACTAATTTATGACAAAGGAGGCAAGGATATACAATGGAGAAAAGACAGTCTCTTCAATAAGTGGTGCTGGGAAAACTGGACAGCTACATGTAAAAGAATAAAATTAGAACACTCCCTAACACCATACACAAAAATAAACTCAAAATGGATTAGAGACCTAAATGTAAGACCAGACACTATCAAACTCTTAGAGGAAAACATAGGAAGAACACTCTTTGACATAAATCACAGCAAGATCTTTTTTGACCCACCTCCTAGAGTAATGGAAATAAAAACAAAAATAAACAAATGGGACCTGAGGAAACTTAAAAGCTTTTGTAAAGCAAAGGAAACTACAAACAAGACGAAAAGACAACCCTCAGGTGGGAGAAAATATTTACAAACAAATCAATAGACAAAGGATTAATCTCCAAAATATATAAACAGGTCATGCAGCTCAATATTAAAAAAAACAAACAACCCAATCAAAAAATGGGCAGAAGACCTAAATAGACATTTCTCCAAAGAAGACATACAGATGGCCAAGAGCCACATGAAAAGCTGCTCAACATCACTAATTATTAGAGAAATGCAAATCAAAACTACTATGATGAATCACCTCACACTTCTTAGAATGGCCATCATCAGAAAATCTACAAAAAACAAATGCTGGAGAGGGTGTGGAGAAAAGGGAACCCTCTTGCACTGTTGGTGGGAATGTAAATTGATACAGCCACTGTGGAGAACAGTATAGAGGTTCCTTAAAAAACTAAAAATAGAATTACCATACAAACCAGCAGTCCCATTACTGGGCATATACCCAGAGAAAACCATAATTCAGAAAGACCCATGCACCCCAATGTTCATTACAGCAGTATTTACAATAACCAGGTCATGGAAGCACCCTAAATGCCCATCGACAGACGAATGGATAAAGAAGATGTGGTACCTATATACAATGGAATATTACTCAGCCATAAAAAAGAATGAAATTGGGTCATTTGTAGAGACGTGGATGGATCTAGAGACTGTCATACAGAGTGAAGTAAGTCAGAAAGAGAAAAACAAATATTGTATATTAACACATATATGTGGAGCCTAGAAAAATGGTACAGATGAACCGGTTTGCAGGGCAGAAATAGAGACACAGATGTAGAGAACGAACATATGGACACGAAGGGGGGAGAGTGCCGGGGGTGGGTGGTGTGATGAATTGGGAGATTGGGATTGACATGTATACACTAATATGTATAAAATGGATAACTAATAAGAACCTGCTGTATAAAAAATAAATAAAATAAAATTCAAAAAAAAATACTGTCTTGACTTAGACAAAAGATAATTGACATTTCCTTTCCTTATTGTAGCTGTTTCCTTTGCTCAGTTCAGTTATTGAGCCATTCAACTCTCCATCCGTCAAGTGAAGAAAAATACACAACCTAAAAGTTATGAGTTATGTTTTATTCAGGGACCTCACTAAGGACCTCTCCCAGAGGCCTGGGAGACAGCCTCTCAGAGAGCTCTGAGGAACTGTTCCAAAGAGGTAAGGGAGGAGCCAGGATATACAGGAGTTTTTGCTGAAAAAAAAAAAAAAAAGCATGTAGCTGGACATCAAAAGATTACTGCTAATCACAAAAGACAAAAATCTCAAGTTAATGATTTTAGTGCTTTTCTATGTATGGGAAGATGTAAGAGTCTGGACTCATTGAAATTATTCTTTAGATATGTATCTTAATCCATCCTGAATTCCCCTCAGGTTACACTGACAGGGCGCCCGCAGCAGCTGATGGCTTGATGGAAGGCAACATTCCTTGGATGCCACCAAACCAATATTCTGTTGAGTCCAAAGAGAGAGAGTGCCGCAGTATCATTTAAAGAGCAACAATGAAGGACTTCCCTGGTGGTAGAGTGGTTGGGAATCCACCTGCCAATGCAGGAGACACGGGTTCAAGCCCTGTTCTGGGAAGATCCCACATGCCGTGGAGCAACTAAGCCCGCGCGCCACAACTACTGAGCCTGCGCTCTAGAGCCTGCAAGCCACAACTACTGAGCCCGCGTGCCACAAGTACGGAAGCCCGGGTGCCCAGAGCCCATGCTCCGCAACAAGAGAAGCCACCGCAATGAGAAGCCCGCACACCGCAACGAAGAGTAGCCCCCGCTCACCTGGACTAGAGAAAGCCCACGTGCAGCAAGGAAGACCCAATGCAGCCAAAAATAAAAAAATTCAAAATAAAAAAGAATTAAATTGACATGTGACGGATTAATAGGAGAAAGTCAAATTTAATTTTGTAGGTATGAGAACCCCACATACATGAGAGGTTCAAAGATAGAAAGGTAAAATGACATATATATGCCATCCTGAGCTAGGGAATGGGATAGGGGCCTGGGGCTTCCAAGGACGGGAGGGTAATTCACAGAACTATAAGAGCAGATGTTGGGTAATTAGGTGTTTGCCCTGACGTACACTGGGCCACTCAGATAAAATTTATCTCTGGTAATAACTTATTATGGAAAAGACCCCCAATTTAAATTCTTCTGGGTAGTTAAGGGAGGGGCAAACGTTTCTCTTGAGCCTGCAGAATCTTGATTGCCTTTAGCTCAAAATAATCCTCATACAAATGTGGTACATTTTGGGGAGGCTCGTTCTAAACACCTTTAGAAGGATAAGACTCTTTAATGATTTCTTGCTTAATTATCATCTGAAAACAATGCTTAGTTTTAGAGGAGAGAAGAACTTACCTCTGCTGACTTGATTTCACTAAAATTGCCTCCTATAATTGGGTTACTATATGTGACAGGCACTGAGTAAGGTGTAATAAAAACATAAGAAAGACCCAACCACCACTCTCAGGAGTTTATAGTCTAGTGTATTGTTTATAGAAACAGTTATAATCCAAGGTGACAGGAGCTATAATATTCGAAGTGCCATGGGAGTTTACAAAACCTAGCACCAGGGTCTGCTAAGGATGTGAGGGAAGGTTTCATGGAAGGAGGTATGGTTGGACACTTAAGTATGAGTAGAAATTGGCTTTGGTAGACAAGGAGGGCAGGGGATTCCAAGTGGAGAGAATATCATATGTAAGGCCACTGGAGTGTGAGAGAGTATGGCACATTTGAGGTCTATTGCAAGAAATTGCTAATTGAGGGACATAAGAGAGCTCTGCGAATTGGCATTGGGAAGGTATTTCTGCCATAGGTGTACGTGGATCGTTCTGCACCTTTAATCATATAGCATCCTATATCTTCATGGCCTATTCTTTCCGTCCTGTGGCCATTTACTTCCTCATGATCAGTGTGAGAAGACCCCTTTTTCCCCTTTTTGGTGATGTTTAGGAGTCATGTTTGTCTCTTTTCCCCCTAAAATAAATATTAGTACAGTACAGAGGTGACTAGTGAACGCTGAATTAGATGTCAGGGGACCTAAATTCGTGTTTTCCAGTTCTCTTAGCAGCTATGTCACTTGAGCCAAGTCATTTAATAAGTGTCTCTTCACTAGGAAAATGGGGATGTTAACATCTGCACTGCCTACCTCAGGGTCGGGGTGAAAATTAAGAAAATTAAGAGGTATTGGGACTTCCCTGGTGGTCCAGTGGTTAGGACTCCGCGCTTTCACAGCAGGGGCCATGGGTTCCATACCTAGTCAGGGAACTAAGATCCCGCGTCCTGCATGCCACGCGGTGCCACCAAAAAAAAATAAAAATAAATAAAAATTTTAAAATTAAGAGGTATAATAAACTTTTTAACTTGGAATTCTGTTGTGTGAGGCTCACTTAACACTTAAAACAAGTAAAGTACTTTGTGGAGTATCTAGATAGGAAAATTAGGTTGAATAGTTATTGACAAGTGGAAATATTCTTACTTCCTTATTAACTCCGTATGTCTGCCCTTCTGACTGTGGAATGTCATTTAGCTTGTGTCTATGTTTCCAAACTTAACATGATAAAATTTCTTCCTTCCCAATCGTCTACCATGTGTAACTTAGCTTCTTTCCAATTCTCACTATAGCTATTAAATAGTAATGAATTTAAGACTTAGGTTGGTAAGCTATGAGTTGTTATATTTTATCATCAACCTTGAATAATTGACACCTCTTAGGTAGTTTGAATTACTCATGACTTAGCCTCAATCATTTGTGTTACCATATAGTGGTATGACCTGAGTTTTGTTACATTTTAGGAATATATAAGACGGTTATGACTCATTCAACTAGGAATGGGAGGTTTTGAAACAGTGGCCTTCTACTCCCTTTGCCGTTTTTCCCAAGCCAATGACAGTGCAGGCAGAGTTATTAGTAACAGAAAAGGAGACTTCCATTCATTTTCTTCCTTTTGACCCCACCTTTCCCATGAGATAGAGTGGCCATACTACTGGAATCTAATAATTCACCTGAAATATACACTTCTGGGCTATAGAGATATGAGCAATTGCTCCCAATATAAATACCCCTGGCCATCCCCTCTTTAGATCAATGTTTCTGAAAATATACCATCTAAGAATATTTCCACACAACAGAAAACTCTATAAACCATCCAACTCATCCTGCTGTAAGAAGGAGGATGAAAGAAGAAAGGAGAAGAGTACTGCTATACATGAGATGACACGATGATGATGCTATTTTAAATAGAATGGAAGTGAATTATTTATACTTGATTAATATAGACCCTATCATCAAAAATAATGTCCACTTACTGTGGACTACCAGGAGGTAGTTATTACCCTCTTTTCTCCTTTTACAACTTCTAGATGAACTACTTCATGTGAATTTGAATAAAACACCTGTTCTAGTTCAAAGCTAATATAAAATGATTATTGCTTTTTTTTCCTGCCAGGTCTGAGGGAAATACTCTAGCAATTGTTTTGTTTTCCACAAAGCTAAATGTTGAAATGGTCTGGCTTATTCTCTCTTTGTTTTAAAATCTATGGTACCGGACTTCCCTGGTGGCGCAGTGGTTAAGAATCCGCCTGCCAGTGAAGGGGACACGGGTTCGAGCCCTGGTCCGGGAAGGTCCCACATGCCGCGGAGCACCTAAGCCTGTGCGCCACAACTACTGAGCCTGCGCTCTAGAGCCCCTGAGCCCCAACTACTGAGCCCACGTGCCACAACTGCTGAAGCCCACGCACCTTAGAGCCTGCACGCTGCAACTACTGAGCCCATGTGCCGTAACTACTGAAGCTCACGCACTCTAGGGCCTGTGAGCCGCGACTACTGAGCCCATGTGCTGCAACTACTGGAGCCTGCGTGCCTAGAGCCCATGCTCCGCAACAAGAGAAGCCACCGCAATGAGAAGCCCGTGCACCACAATGAAGAGTAGCCCCCGCACGCAACAACAAAGACCCAATGCAGCCAAAAATAAATAAATAAAAATAAATAAAATCTATGGTACCTTTGATACCTAGTTTTAAAACATTCTTCCAAAGACCCAGTGGATTAAATCATTTTTATGTCCCCTAAATATTGCCCTTTTTTTGAAGATTTCTTGAGAAAAGTGTGGCACACATCCAAAATCACATTCTTCCATTTTTTTCTGTATTTGAATTTTTTCCTTACAAGTTAGTGGAAAGGAAAAGTGGTCAGTTTTTGCACTCAATAAACAAGAAAGAAGGTGAAGATAGCTTTTATCTAGGGCATTTTTAAGTCGTTGAGAGAATATTTTCAAGTTTTAACTACTTTTTGAAATTATTGGCAGAATCCTCTTAACCCACTTTAACATAAAGTGGTTGAAGAAGATGAAAAGATTTTTTATTGGCAAATGAAAGAAAGCACCATGGTTTTTGCATCATTGCATAAATGTAAGAAATTATGTATACATAAAAAGGATGAGAGAAAGCTGAATGCTAAATGCCAACTTCAACGAGAGGTTGTCTGACTGTTTGACACTGAGCATAATGGGGTGTGGTTCCACAGCAAGAGAACACTAAATATTTACACCCCAGCACACGTTTCTCTGGTAAAGCTTCTTATCCTAGATTAATCCCCCAGCTAACACTATTATCCCTTTTTTAACACACACCCTTCTTACACTTGGATTTTCTCCCTTAATACTTCATGAAATTCTAAACCTTCTGGATCCAATCCCCTGTCCTCACTCTCCCATCTATTTCTGTGGTCTTCATGAATTCTTTTTGTTTATGGTATGGACCTTCAGGTGAATTCTCTTGTTTTACTGCAAGTAGTAAAGCAACAATCACAGCCCCCCCGCCCCAACTCTTTTCTTCCAACGATCACAGCTCCATCATTTAGCTCTTCTCTTGGTATCCATTTCTTATCAATTCTCTGGAGGTTTTGAACCAGAGCTGTGATATATACAGCCAACAATGTTGCATAGTAATGCAGAGTTACTGCCCAATCCAGATCTAGTTCTCTTACATCCATATTCTTTTCTTTTTATGCTTGAGAGTGGTGAAGAAAGTTAGTGAGGTTAGTGTGTACTGTGAAGTCTGGGGAGGTTTACTTTCTTAGGCCACTTACCCTCATGCTCTGGCTTTTGCCTTAGTGTCTTTTCCTTGCCATCTTGCTTCACTTTATAAAGTGTCAGAAAAGTTTCTTGAACACTGTGTGCATTATGTGCATTAGGAAGAATGCATAGTATGGTCCATGTGATGGAGGAACATTTATAAACTGTACACTCAGATTACCGTGGAAGACATCACAGAAAAGAATGCAATTTGAGTTGGGTCTAGAAGGATGAATGGAGTTTAGAAAAGTGGATCGGGGAAGGGATTTCTTGCAGGAGGACCTCTGGAGCAAAGGAGAGGAAGAACAAAGCAAGCTTGTGAGGTATAGAATGGGAAGTTGGTGTTAGGAGATAACTAGGCTGTGAATTGGAAGAGTAGGTTGGCCAGCTTGCCGTGAGTTTTGCGTGTTGGGCGTAGTTGTTTAATTCCTTGAGTGATCCACTCTTTCAAGAAATGGCTTCCGGGCTTCCCTGGTGGCGCAGTGGTTGAGAATCTGCCTGCCAATGCAGGGGACACGGGTTCGAGCCCTGGTCTGGGAAGATCCCACATGCCGTGGAGCAACTGGGCCCGTGAGCCACGACTACTGAGCCTGCGCGTCTGGAGCCTGTGCTCCGCAACAAGAGAGGCCGCGATAATGAGAGGCCCGCGCACCGCGATGAGGAGTGGCCCCCGCTCGCCGCAACTAGAGAAAGCCCTTGTACAGAAACGAAGACCCAACACAGCCATAAATAAATAAATAAATAAATAAATAAATAAATAAATAAATTTATAAAAAAGAGTTTAAAAGAAATGGCTTCTCATAGCTAATAGGATAAAATCCAAACGTCTTTGCTGGCACGTAAGGTCTTCTGTGATATGGTTCTGTATATCTTAAAATCCATTCCCCTCAACACCAGGTTCCTGAAACTCCTTCCATTTGTACTGAAGACTTTCCCGATTCTCCCAACATGTTGTAATCCTCAAACCTCTGTGTGTCTGCACAGACTGTTTTTTTCTGGAGTCCACCTGGTGAATGCCTCATTCTTCAGCCTCAGTTGCAGCACTAATTTCATTGTTCCTCTGCTGCTGTAGAATCCTGGGCTTATGCTGCTAAAACTTCTACACCATATTTTGTGCCGTCAGAGTACATGTTTGCTTCCCTCACTCAACTAGAAGCTTCCTGAAAGCACGGGATTGTGTCTTATTCACCATGTCATCCATATCCCCTAACAGAGTACCTACCTAACATGTAGCAAGTTCTTGACAAATATTTGTTGAATAAAATATTTTCTGCACATTTAATTTACACCATGTATAGTTGTATTTTAAGAGAGTCATCTAGAAGCAATGTGATTGCTAGATTAAAGATGGGAGATGCAAAGAGACCAGTTATATACATTTTTTTGGAAATAGTTCATTTGTTAAAAAACAAAGAAACAGTAGGGGTTAGATTCCTGGAAAATTGATGAAGAACAAAGGATAGGAGTTATTGGTTGGCTACTAGGGACTGGGAGAGGGAAGAGTTAAAGATAATAAAGATTTAAGGTAATATGACAAATATCAGGACAGTGACCCTTGAAAAAATAAGATAGACATGTTTGGTTTTTTTTTTCTCAGTCAGATCTCCTGGTGTTAGTACTTGTCTCACCCCACCTCTGCTCTGAATATGAGCGCACTGTTCTTGTTCAGTTTACTGTAACTAAGCTCGAGATTCATGTGGTTCTGATCTTCATATCTGATCAGGAGTTAAGATAAGAAATGTAAATAGTTCAACCACGCTGACTACAATTTCCTATCGAGGGAAGGTGTGCAGTGCATAGGTTTTGAATACATAAAGCTTGTTTCTGCTTTTGGGAGCCACAGCTGTGAAGTGTTATACCAGGCAGATGCACTGGGGTGCGCTACTATGTAGAGGAGCCTAGCTATGCATCACAGCTCTCAACTTTAAAACTCCAGAGAATTTGATGAGAGAGGGATCCACAAGAACATGACAAATGATGAGAGTTCAAACCTTAAGAGAAAAATGGGCTTATTGGTAAGAGAACTTCTTTTTCTTTATTTACTGCTGTTACTTATTCATTAAAATGGCAAGCCTGTTGTTTTCATATGTGGCTGTGAAACGGTGTTCAAAAATCAATTTTTATATGTATTGTAGAATTCAGGAGACATATTGGTAACCATGGAAAAATCATAGGAAGCATGTGTAAAGCTTGATTTTTAAAAAAAAATCACTAGGGAAATTTTACTTTATTTCAGACTATGGTATAGATTTATTTATATAGCTTAAATGTGATACAGGTTAAGAAATATGTATTTTTTTTAAAAGTTAAAATAAAGAATAGTGACTTGTGTGAAGATACATAATTTCACTCAGTTACCAGAAGGTGGCACACCAGATTCTTCTTAAATACACAAAAGAAAGGAATAATATTAATAGGAATATAAAATAATCTGTATTTAAAGATACTTTAATATATTTTTAAGCCAAAAAATATATAATTGTTATTTGCTTGGTGAGGTTTATTGCTAAGATATGACAAATATGAATTTAACCCATTGTAGCTTTTTATGATTCAAAGATAATTTTTATGTGTATAGTAAAAGTAGACTTTGAAATAGTATTGCCACTAAGGAGAAGCTATTTTGAATTTATCATTTAAAAAAAAATAAAATACTTGCTACCTACCTTTTGCATAACAAGTCATTAGATGTAGAATAACATTCTGGATAAGGTTTCTGCCAAGGTCTTTTTAAAGATACTATTAGACTATGACTTTGATTTAGTTGTGACTTTAATAATGCAATAGTGCTTGTGAGATGACCCAGAAAAATACCAAATCTGTTTTTTTTGAAGAAAAAGTTAGACAAAGGTAGTGCTTAGTAATGTTTACTTTCTCTAAGCTAATAGCAACATAAATGAAATAAATGTAAATAAATTGAATTTTGTGTTAGAGCTCCTCAAACACCTGCCAGCATACTTTAATGTTTTAAGCGTGTTGACAGCATATACTGCAGTGCTTCTGTAGTAGTCTCTATTTTTAAAACTGCATTCCTGAGGCAGTACCAGAAGTGTGTCTGTTCATCGTTGCCTTTTGTATTAGCCCAAAGGAGTTAGGTATATGACAGAACTTCACAAAAACAAAATCTTCTCGTTCGGAAACAATACGTCTATTTATATGTTTTTATTAATTACAAGCAGTATGAAAATAAGAAAATGTAGTAAATGAACCTAGAAGAACATTAGCCATCTGTTCTCTGAAAGCTTGTGCCATTTGCTTTCTGGTTTTTATGGCAAAACAGTATATCAGCAAAGAATTAAACTTTAGGCTTAAAAAGCTAGAAAATGACAAAGCATTCCAAGGCTGAGTATATATTTACTGGAAAAGTGTTTCCTTGTGTCCAGATTTGTCTAGTTTAGTCTTTTAGATCAGCTGCCAATAAATGTTGTATTCAATGTCAATCTTTATTCCAGACTTTCTGAAACATTAAGAGAGCGTCTAAAAACAAATAGAATCTTATGGTTTGCTAGTCAAGGGTTTTTTAAAAAGTTAATTCACATATTTTTAAATTGTTCTGTGTGGTCTTAACTGTTCAGGATTTATAAATATGGTTTATTAATTTACAGCTAAAATATTTGCAGAGTATGCTTTGAAAATTTTGAACTACATACAATAAAGCCACAATTAACCAGATTTTTTTTTTTTTTGAACTCCACTTTCAGGAGACGGAGGCAATTATCTTTAAAACAAGCCGATTTCAAGGAAATATTCAAAAAATCAACTTCAGGGTATGTCTAAGGGTCTGCATTTTCTTCTACCTTTTTGTCAATGAGAATTTATTTTCATAAAAAAGACCCTGAGGTACTAGAAGCCATTCAGTCATCAAAGAAACTTTCAATAACGTCTAGGGTACTGTGTTTATTAAGACAAAGAAAGAAATTATTTCATCAAAGAAATACCACACATCATTGTATTGTGCTTTATATTTTCCAATGTGCTTTCACAAACACAAGTTCAGTTGGTTCTCATCACACTGCTGTGAGTCTGGCATCTTCCCTATTTTACGGATGAGGAGGATAACACGAGAGGTTACAAGTTTGTGGCAGAGCTACAAGCAGACCACAGGTGCCCAGCCCTGTCCTCTTCGGCACCCTTCCTCATTGAAAAAGTTTAAAACAAGTCTTTAACTTCTACCCTGTATTGCACAGTCAGTGTAACTCATACTACCTCTGTTTCCTAATTGCTGTACTTCACAATTTCCCACTTTGCATGTGTCTGTTTGTCTGCCTCCAAATCTGTCCGCCAGCTGGAGACCTTGCTTTCAGACTCTCCCAGACCTGGAAGGGTCTGGAGAGTGGGAGGGCAAGATAATAGCCATGGACAGTGGGGACAGACAACGATTGGTGAGCGGCCAATGCTGATACGCTGAGGAAGGCCAGGCACTGAGACAGAAAACAGAACCTCATTCTGACTCGGGTCATCTTGAGTGGGGGTGGGCCACCTTGACTTTTAAAGCAGGTTTCTCCAAATTGAGTAGACCAGACACGAAAATCAGCTGGAGTCCTTGTTTAAAATACAGATCACTGCTTCTCACTTCCAGACTTCTACATGTTCAGTATTCAGCCCAGATGATTCTTAGGCATGCTAAAGTTGGAGAGCATCTGCCTTCAAGGTATAGGGCGTTTTGGATGGACCTATAGTCTGCCATACAGAGTGAAGTAGGTCCGAAAGAGAAATATATCGTATATTAACGCATATATATGGAATCTAAAATTTTTTTTAAAATGGTTCTGAAGAACCTAGGGGCAGGACAGGAATAAAGATGCGGACGTGGAGAATGGACTTGAGGACACGGGGCAGGGGAAGGGTAAGCTGGGACGAAGTGAGAGAGCGGCATGGACATATGTACACTACCAAATGTAAACTAGATAGCTAGTGGGAAGCAGCCGCATAGCACAGGGAGATCAGCTCGGTGCTTTGTGACCACCTAGAGGGGTGGGATAGGGAGGGTGGGAGGGAGACGCAAGAGGGAGGGGATATGGGGATGTATGTATACGTATAGCTGATTCACTTTGTTATACAGCAGAAGCTAACACAACATTGTAAAGCAACTGTACTCCAATAAAGATGTTAAAAAAAAAAAAAGGTATAGGACTTTTCTCTTGGTAGCATCCAAGTTCCGTGTCGAGGCCTATGGGGGCGGGAGCCAGGCAGGGGTGAGGAATGACAGCTGTTGCTTGCACACCTTGCTGTATATCTCCGTTGGAGGCATATCGCAATAGGTGTTGTGCATTATGGTGACTGCGAGGTATTTTAAATAGGTTTGTGTTCGTTTTAGACTCGAGGAAGATAAAGAGCAGAAAGATTGCCCCCACAAGGTGAAAAACAAGTGACTTTTGATATTTTTAAGAGTTAACCTATCCCAGTTGTTTTCAATTTAATTTTTAATTTTTTAAAACACTAGGCTATCTAGGATTCTGAATGGTTAAGGCTTAACGGTAGCAATAGATTTATGCTTACTCATGTTTCATATGTGAATATGCAGTCGGCCCGATTAGATTTTAAGGGATTTGTGGCTGGGGAACATGTGTTCTGTTGTATACTTGTAACATCTAGCAAAGTCATGACTTCTCGGTACTCACTGATGATTGAGCGAATTCAGCTCGCACGTCTTCTCTACAGGTTTTGGTCTTGGCATAGTGAGTGGATTGATTTTGGTGTTTGTGGAGTTCAAGGAGTCTATCTTACACTGTCAGGGACGGCTAATATACTACAGAGGCCTCAGTATAAACAAATGCATTTTAGTTGACAAATGCGAAAACGTGGTCCTAATTAATCAATTGGCTAATGCTTGTTCCCTGTTTAGAGTATCAGTTTAAGCTCGATCTTGCTGCTTCTTCACCCTTTTTGGAATACAAGTTATGTTGTTCTGTGCTTTACAGATCTGAATTTCAAAAACTGTTGACTCTGGAAATCCCTAAACACAAATATTTTTGTTTACTGGCTGGACAGCATCAAACAAAATGGCCAGACCCTGTAGTGGAAGACTCATAAAAATGCTCAAAAGTGTCTCTGACTTACGTCAAGCTGAATAAGGAATGAATGAATAAATATATGCTAGCTAAAGATATATTTTACTCAAGTGTTGTATACCTTCAGAATTCCATGAGAAATAACTGATTATTGAAAACATATATTTGATTTTGAAGACGTGAAGTGGTTCTGAACTACTGGTTGAAGTAGACAGACTTAGAAAGACAGTGAGGAACCCCAAATTTAAATCGCATCTAGCTAAAACCTACGGTCAGCCTAGAAGATGAATTCTGTTTTCCTGAATTCTGTTTTCCATTCCCTCATGTCAGAATTGCATTTACTTTACTTAGTAATACAACATGAGATAGAGGAAAAGAAAGGATTTCCCCCACTGGACAACCATTGCATCCAAGTAATGAAGTTAGACATAAATCTAAAATAATGCTGTTGTTAGTTTGTAACGCATGAACACTTTATATAACATGAGTTAATGATGTCTTCCATCATAGGATTTTCATAATTGCTAAATATGTTTTTGAGGCATAGCAATTTTTAATTGCACACTAGCTTCTGTAATTTAGACTTACTACCATATATTTGGCATCTTGCAGTATAAATGTTTCTATACCTCCCTCCCTGCCTTTCTTTTAAGAAAAAAGTCTTTAGGGAGTTCCCTGGTAGCCTAGTTGTTAGGATTCTGGGCTTTCACTGCCGTGGCCCAGGTTCAACCCCAGGTCGGGGAACTGAGATCCCGCAAGCTACGCGACGCAGCCAAAAAAAAAAAAACAAACAAACAATCTTTAGAACTTATGATTACCCATGAGAAGAACTCTAAATTAGAAAATGAGAAGGATCTCAAAATACTCATGAAAATACAGGTATTGAACTGTTTGCTAAGTCTCTTTAATACCACCATAGTAGGCAGATATCGTAACTAAATTATACCTTTAAGAAAACTATTGGTCCCCATGTTATGGCAGTGGGTCACAAGGTTCAAGTTTGAAGTTGAGCCTTTTTTGGACTTTAAGATATTCTCATTCATTATATAGCTAAAACCCTTTATTTTTAAACAATAATAGTTTACATAGATATATGTATAGGAAATTTGAAGTTTTAATGATTAGGCCTGGGAAATGGTAAAAACAAAATTAAAGCAATTGCATATAAAGGGCCTTCTTCATGGAAAATTTAAGTAGTGTGGTATAATCTCAATGAGTCATTAGGATTAGCTTTTCACGAAAGTGTTTGCTTCTGGTTAGCAAAATATTATTGTGATTACCCTAAGTATTTGTAACCAAGATTTACAAATACTCAGGGAGAAGAGGTGGAACAATTTAGGTAATCACCTAGATCTCATTTTTGCCTGTAACATTTATGGTGCGCATGTGAATGTTATAATAACTCTTTAGATAAAAGGATATAAATATGATTTTTTCAAGATAGTAGTATTATTTCATTAATTTTAATTGGGATATTGAGGAAAATGTCTTATTCTAAAGGTCTTTCAGCAACTCAGATTTTTGTAAAAAATATAGGTATTACTGAAAGAATGTATAACATAGGAAATGTTGAATTTCTTTAACTGGCATGCTTTTGAGACTTAGGTATGTGATGTGCTTATTATTTTAAAAAGTTTTTCAACCATTATAGGTAAACATTATTAGAAATTATTTACTCTTATCAACATAGTTCATAATTTACAAAAATTAAGATTGTAATATTGCTTATTACTTTGTCTTCATGCACAGTTTATAGTGTTGCTTCTATAGTTGATGCCACAAAGTAGTGAAACTATTTGAAAAGCTTTATATGCATATAATTTTTAGTCAGTAGAGCCATATTCTTAACTTTTCTTTCAGTAACACTGCACATTTTAAATACATTTTTATTTTGATAAGTTTGCAGGTTTAATGTACAAGCACATCAGAAACTCTAACAATAGTTTGGCTATTTTATTTACCAAATGTAATTTAAGGAAATACTTAGGAAGTTGTTGAGAGACAACTAAACAGATAAATTATTATTATTTGAGGTGAGAGCAGAGATTTTTCCTTAGAGCAATCCATCATCACTATCAGTGACGCCTTTATTTTATTTAAGAAAGTATGTATTCTGGGTGATTTTCTTCAACATATGCTTATTTTTAACAAGACAATGTGTATATTTAATTTTTTTTCATTTTAAGGACTTTATAGCCTAAAATTATCAAATTAACAGATGGATATTCCTTTTACTTTGAACTCTGCTTTTAGTAATAGCAGAATCAATAACAGCATTTTTAAAACTTTTCAGGATATATCCTGGCTTCAGTACACAGTTCTTGTTTAATCACTACCCTGCTTATAAAAATCTCGCTTTCAATCTACTCAACAAATACTTACTGAGTGCTTTCCCATGTGCCAGGAATAGTGATCAATTAGGAAGATAAAGATTCAGGGATTCCTTCTTGAAGGAGGAGCACGAGTTTGGGGAGGGCGTCTCAGGCAAGGTAGCAAAGCTGGAGCACGGGGGTGTCCTAACAGCAGGCCTCTTATTGGAGCACTGGATACATTATCCCTATTTGATGATCATAAACTGTCTCTGTAAATGGCTTTTTCAACAATTTAAAAATGGTAATGCAAAATCAGGTATATAGATAGTATGTATGTAAAAATCATTGATTTCCACCATTACCCCTCCCAATACAGCCACTTTGATTTGGGGTTTAAGGCATTTTTTAATACATGGGAATACTTAAGAATTAATTTAGGTTATGCATGTCAAAGATGTATGAAGACTTACTTGGGCATATGGATTTGGGAATCATGTGAATGAAGAACTCAAGGATAGCCCCCCCCCCCAACAAAAAAAAAGCCATACAGGATATAGATACTGCAGAAAACAAAAGGAAGAAGGAAGGGCAAGGACTTCTGAATTTCCCATTCAGTGCAAATCCTTTTTTCAGCGTAGTGAGATTAAGGGTAGTCAGAATCTGTGGGTCATTGGGTCCCCAACAGCTGGATCTCTCTTGTTGCCTGCTCAGTCCTTTCTACACCAACTCCCATCTTAGCCTCATAACCTCATTCATCTGACCCCCGGTTATAAAAGGTGCTACATAAACATCAGGAACCACTACCATTCTGGCTTTCCATTCTCCCTCCAGCCAGTCCATTACCTTCCTCACCCTTACTTTTTTTCTCCTTTGTTCCCCTTACCTTATCAGCTTACTAGCTGCTCTTATTGCTATTCTATACCTGACTCCCCCAAAACAAACAAAGAAACAAACAAACGTTTAGTACCCATATTTTCCTTTGGAAATGTTAAAGATCGGAAGAGTATTTCCCTTCACATTACTTATGCCACCATGGCCTGAGGAATTCTCTGTGCATATACACACACATGTGCGTATGTGCCTGCACAAGTGTGTTTTTCTACTTGTTTGTATTGTGAAGGAGATAGGTCCTACAGTAATCCAAGGCATAGTCATGGTTACAATAATCTATGTAAATTCTTTGTGGGACTGTAAGAGTCTACACAGTTCTGTTAAGGAAATTGATTTGTGAGAAGGTGCTTATAAAAGATGAAATAATGACTTTCCAAAACAGCTGTCTTTGAGGAATGTCTAGGATTTTCCATTTTGATCTTAGCAAGGCTACATATCAGAGTATCTAGTAAGAAATTTTTAATGTATTTGATATTCAATTTCCTAAAACAAATAAAAAGGAGACACACACACACCTAAGTATATATAGCCATTCGCGTGAACAGTTCTATTTCCTGTAATGAGGAGCCCTGAATGTATTAAGAATTGTGCTCTGTTGTCTAGAAGTTAACTTTTTGTATGCTTTAAAGGGTTTAAGAGTCCTACTTGGTTGCCATCCAAGTACTTTTACTGATTGGTAGAATATAAACAGAGCACACGATTTGGCATGATCTACAGTCTTGTCTGAGCAACAGGAATAACATGGATCTCCCAGATTAGTCTGAAGGGACATTGTCAGGACTCCAGAAGATTACACAGTGCCTGCTCATACAAACGATGGTTAATGCTATTATTCTTCAGTTGTACTTACCACAGGATTAACCAAAACTTGCAAGAAAAAGGTAGGTTAGTTCTTAGGGAATGTTGGGAAAATATGGAGAAAGAGGTCAGATATGTGACATATTAGTCAATTCATTTCACGAGTTGGTGGTACCGGAGACAAACTGTAGCAGTCAGTAAGCAAATTAAACTTTCACATAAAGTTATTTAGAAACATTTACATTGAGAAAAAAATTAGACTCTTGGCTGTATATTTCACTTTTCTCTCATACTATGACTGGCTTAATTTTTACTCACCGTTTTCTCCCTGATCATTCTTAAACACCTTCTGGAATTAAGATTTTGGAAATGGTCTTTCTACACACGTTTGTATTTTTGGTGTTTCTTTCCCATGTCTGTCTTTGAGTGTACATATAATTGGAGGAATAAATAACTCTTTGTAGTTCTTGTTTCTTTTGAATACATTGAGACATTTGTAGAATGTGGTTCACTTCATATGGAAACAAACATCTTCTGGAACCGTCTCATTGAGAAGAAAGGACAGTAGGGATTCTAGAGCGGGAGTCCTAGACTAGGAGATGGAATTTGGTTTCTAGTTCCAGTTCTGCTACTAGCTAGTAGTGTGACAAGTTAACTTCTCTGGGCTTCAGTTTTTTCATCTATACAATGAGGGTGCTGAGCAAGATGATTTGTAAAAGTTCTACAAATCTTCTCTTTCTACTTTGGGAACCAGGGAATTCTGTGTTGTAAGATTTGGCCAAGAATGACTCCTTTTGTGGCCTTGGCCAAGTCCCAACATTGTTCTTTATTACATCTCTGAAATACGCATTCACAGGTATTTTTAAGTGATTAATGTTCATACAATGTTTTGAAGAGCTTTTGTGCATGTTGTCTTTCTATCCCATTTTATGCAGTTGTCCATAATAGAAACCAAGTGTTCTGTAAATGAAATCAGTGTTTCCTGTGATGTGAACAAGGGCTTTTGACATTTCCCAGTCTAAATATTTTTTTAATTAATTAATTAATTAATTAGCTTATTTTTGGCTGTGTTGGGTCTTCATTGCTGCACGCGGGCTTTCTCTAGTTGTGGCGAGCAGGGGCTACTACTCTTGGTTGCAGTGTGCAGGCTTCTCATTGCGGCGGCTTCTCTTGTTGTGGAGCATGGGCTCTAGGCGTGCCGGCTTCAGTAGTTGCAGCACGCGGGCTCAGTAGTTGTGACTCACGGGCTCTAGAGCGCAGGCTCAGTAGTTTTGGTGCATGGGCTTAGTTGCTCCACGACATGTGGGATCTTCCCGGACCAGGGATCGAACCCTTGTCCCCTGCATTGGCAGGCGGATTCTTAACCACTGCGCCACCAGGGAGGTCCCCCCCCGTCTAAATATTAAAGTAGTGGGACCACTGAGCTTGCATAAAATTATATTTAAAATATATATTTAATCATTTTCTTCCTTTCACTCTGTAGGTGAAAACATTTTTAGTTCTGGAATGTAATGGTAATTACACTCCATAGTTGCTACTAGAGTCGCCGTCAGGGTAGTAAAATCTGATTAATTTGGACTCTGCTAATTTGTAATTGGGGTGATTTTACCTGGCTGAAGTTTATTTCTAAACGACGTATGAGGAATGGTGTTGTTAAGCAATTTAATAGTGTAAAGTATATTTCATGGACTATATTTCTAGTTAAGGGAATTATTTTTAAAGCCTTTGGCATATTGGTTGTTTGCTCATGAGAGAGAATTACAAATGACTTCTAGCAATTTGTTAAAACAAAAGAACTGAATATAAATAAATGCTCATCATCAGATATAATGCTTTTAGGGTTTTGGGGTCTTTAAGAGTGTTTAGGATGGGTGGAAGAAAGCAGTCTTTCTTTTCACTTTGAACAAATATTACAACCATTGGAGTGCTACAAAAACAGGTTCTGAACATTAAGTCTAAGAGATGATTTGATGGTATTGGTTGATTTCTTTGGAGCCAAATGAGATTAGACCAAGAATATGTTGGTTTTTTGAATCAGTTGATTGTTCGTAGCAGAATAATAACTTGAGAACCTTTGCAATAAAGTGATCTTCGCCTGTTTTGGGAGGTTACCCTCTTGGAAATTTGGAAAACTCTACATTCACCCTATTTCCCCCTCATAAATATTGAATAGTCTTCACAGATAAAGACTCAAAACACTTAACTACCTTGGTTTTACATAGGTTTGGGGGTCTTTGTTCTCAGAAGGAGAAGTTACATTTGCAATTACTACTTTGTAATATTTTCATAAGCTGGAAAGTGATTGAAGTTCCTCTCTAAAATCTAAAATTGCTCCATATAGCTAATTTGTAGCTGTTTTATGTTTTATATTTTTAAATGTTTGAGAATGCTTCAGGGCTTTGGAATGAGACATTCCAAACTTGCTTGATGAGTATGTGTGTGTGTGTGTGTGTGTGTGTGTGTGCGCGCGCGTGTGTATTGTGTGTGTTTTCCTTCTTGGAGTCTCCAACAAGTTACCACTGCCAATTGTACCTAGGACCTTTTTGCTCCTTAACTATTAAGATTATTATACAAATCCTTCTAATGTAAAATATTGACTACAGTTTATTTGTATTAGTGGCACTTTTTTAAAACTTCTAAAATGTATTTTGGCCACTAAGATATTGATAAATATTCCTTTCTCTGATTCCTTTGAAGATTTCTGTGAGACAGTTTTTGGCGGGGGTACTGAAAAGAGTTGGAAATATCATTTAACCCTGTAGTTGCTTGACTGAGTTTTTGTGCAGTGTTTGTGTCTGATAGATTGAATAAAAATTATTTGTGAGGTAGTGATGGCTGAGACCTATTTAGTATTTAATAAAGTTTATGCATTACTGGTCAGTGTTTCAAAATAAGCTTTCTCTCCTTAGGTATGTATGCGTGAATGTATATACTGCGTATACATGTATGTTGGATTTCATAGGAAAATACATTGTTGAATATTGATGTGTTCTTGAAGGTACTTGTGATTACCTTAGGTGATTTCACGCTGTATTCTGGTATATGAAATTACGTATTTTGCAATTTTTGAAAGCAGTGTCTTTCTTACAGAAATAATTATCTGTGCTTTTTGAATACAAATGAGAAAGGCTCTTCGGGACTAAATCTCAATCTTTCAAAAACTGGGAATCGTTTGGAAAGAGCATATGAAAGCCAGCTACTTAAGTTGGAAGCACAAGCTTATTGTTTGAATATAAACTTGAAAGTAAATATGAGCTTTTCATCACTGCGATGAGTTTTTTAAAAGGTAGCGGCTTTCATGTCAATGGCAGTCCTCCTTTATTAAGCTTGCATTTGATGAAGATGGGTAATTCGGTTTTTAGGTAGAAGGTGGAAGGACACATTGAGGGTAGATATTTAGTGATGGCGACTTGCCTACATCAGAAATAAAATTCTTCAACCTGAAAATAAAGAGTTCAGCATAATACCGGTTTATCCTATTTTCACTTCTTTGAATTGTGTAGAAAGTGTGTGAGTTTGGTGCTTTAAACAGAAACTTGAAACACCCAGTCGCGTCCTGGGCATTTACAACGCTATTTTCTGGCAGTATTTTAAAACAATACAGATGAAGCCTCTATTTGCCGTTACTTTCATGAAATACATCAACCTGCCTTTGACGGCAGCTTGAATTTTTGAACCTCCTTGTCAGTCACTAACCCCTAGAGGTTACCGGACCCGCCGCTGAGCTCTGGAATGGTCCCTGCTGGACACCTGCTTGGTGTCTCTCCTCTAGGCAATTTGTGAGCTGTTTGGGGGCGGGGGAGGCGTGAAGGAGGGTGAAGGGGAGGGAAAGGGGGAGAGAAGAAGGGGAGGGCAGCACTGAATTAGATTGTTGATAGCGTCCCTCCGAGGACTGCTATTAAGAGCACGCTATTCTGTACTTCTCTGCTGCAGAAGACAGAGTGATATTCGTGTTAGCACACAGCATGTTGTAAATGTATGAGATTTTTGCTCATCCTGGCTTGGAAATAAGAATAGGGAAAAGAGAGCAACTTGAATCAGAAGCTACTAGAAGAGCGTGCAGAGTTCTGCAGCAGTTTATATTTGTTCTTACATTTTGCCTTCTTCTAACTGGAAAACAGAGAGACTGGCATTTTTTTAAACGGGCGCTTCCCATAATGGCATTCTTGTATTGTGTGGCCAGAGCTTGCACAGGAGGAAAGCAGGCTGCTGAATTTAGTCACTGATCTCTATTAGCTGTGGCCTAAGGCTATGCTGAGGTTTATATCCCATTTGTATTGTTGCAGCTCAAAAGAAGAATGTTCAGAGGATGACAAGTGTATTCTGAGTAGGTATGTTGTTTCATTTTCATATGAAACCCGTCTATTTTTTTTTTCCTGCTACTATTGGTCAGAAATCAGGTTAATAGGTGCAGAATATAGTGCAGTGCTGCAGTATCCCTGTTAAGGTAGAACAATGGTAATGCAAGCTTAAAATAATACCAAAAAAAAAAAAAAACCACCCCAAACCCTAGCCGCTTTTATCAAATAAAGCTGCATTGTGTGGTATGCACAGTGCAGTCTTTTCAAAAAAATATACTGCAGTCAACGCTTTCCTAACGAGGTGGCACTATTGTTGAGTTCGAACGATAGAATCATCATTTGCTTTAGGGGACAGGAGGATTTAAAGGAGGTACCTTGCAGCCCTGTTTTACAGATTGGAAGCATCGGTTTAAGGGCACTGGCAGAATCGTTTGCTTGTTCTCCGCGGCAGCCACTGCTGTGTCAGTACAGTGTGGAATGGAAGTCCTAGTTGGTAGTCTGTTATGGAAACGCTGTTTACTGTTATTGTAGTACCGTGGTGACAACATGCCATTGAAATGGAAAACGAGCTCTCCTGCTATCTGGAAATTCCCAGTTCCTGTGCTTAAAACATCCAGGTCAACTCCACTTTCTCCAGCATACATGTAAGTGAGAGAAAATAGGATATTAAAGTGGGATTTCATTCATGAATCAGCCTTGTGGCAAAAGGGGGTAAAAATCCCAAACAGCAACATCCAAAACCCCACAAGATTAAAAACCTCAAGCTTGCTTACATTTAAATATATTGGCATGCCCACATTTTACCATTGTTTTGTTTTTCTAGGAGTTTATGTTTCTTTTCATTTCAAGTGCCTAATGGTAATGTAATTACTAAGATGAAAGTCTAAAGGTATATCTAAGGAATTGCATAAGGATAAACTTTTACATTGGTTGGATGTTTTGAATCTTTGTGTATCTGAAATACTTAAGATGACTTATTTTGTGTAATGGCACAAAAACTGCTGATGAGTGATGTTGATGTGTTGAATATGGAAATGCTTTCTATAATTTTTTGATGAATATGAAACATTCGGAGTTAACACATTGATCAGAAAATGAGTCTTTTAATCAGGACTTTTATACTTGAGTTGTGTATGAACATTAATAAGTTTGATATTATATCTTTCTCAGTTTTATAATTCGAGTTCTGAAGTATAAGTTCGAATTTGTGCAAATTATAGTTCTATGAGTAGTTATTTATATACATGGAGTTGAAAAGTGTATTATACAAATATCTATTTTAGAAATTTATTTTAAGTAAATATGTACTGAAATATATTGGGACATCTTTCTAGAATATTTGAAAATCTTATTTTTTAAATTTGCGAAGTATTGCTTTAAAAACAAAATCTGGGAGGTATAATAAAATATTCTTTTAAAGTATTGTCTGTGATCTTTTTTTAGTAGAGGAAGGAGTGAGGGAAAGCTGGACTTTTTTTTTTTTTTATTAAATAATTGTACGAGAAAAGCTTTTGAGTGAAAGTCTGTCTTAACTGTAAGTAAGTGTTCCCTTTAAAATATTTTTCAGTAGGACAGATGTGGAAAATTCTTCCCGCTTTAGGTTCATTGTGTGTTTAGAAATCTGGTGAGTTGCCATTTTATTACTTAGTTTTTGTTTTATATGAGGTTCAGATGCACAGTGGTATCTATCTGGTTCTTTGAAAGGCTTTCAGCTGCTGAGGAAGTGTGCTTGTGCTCTCAATCCAAAAGAAGCAATTCCCGGGAAAGCGAGGAAAAATGAGGACATTTCAGAGTTGAATCCTGTCATCATTTCATTTTCAGATTATTTTTTCTATTCCTTCTTAGAGATGCTTCAGGTTATTTTATCTGGGTGTTAAACTCTGTTTCCTATAAAGTTAAAAATTTAAGTTATATTTGTAAAAGAAAAAAATCAGCTCTGTTTGTTTCTCAAAAGCTGCATTTGTCAAAAGTGCAAATTAATGGAGGTGACAAGTTAATGGAGCTCCTTCAAATAATTAGAGAAAATGAGATGTGCCTGCTGACTTTATATATCTCAGCTGGTGAGAAATGACCAAAGATTTACCAAAAGCAACTTCATCATCAAAATAAAACATACACACCCCAAACTAAAACCAATAGGTTACAATTAATAATGGTTACTAATGATTCTGGTATTCCTACTGCATTTTACTGTCCAAAAGATCCAATTTGCAGCCCCTGTTGCAGCTGATTTGCTACTTTTTAGAGATGATCAAAAAATACTTACATTATTTTAATCCATACTAGCCACAAGCTCAGATACAGCTTAATACAACATCTTTAATGAACCACTTTCTTTCTTTTAAGTCCTCACCTCTTTGACCTGGTGACATGAGTGAATTGATTTAGATGAGAGAAGCCAGAAAATATCATAGATCTTGCACGTTGGCACTGAGTGTTGGTAGTACACATATGTAGAATGGAAAAGTCTATTTGAGGAGCTAGTGTTAGTCTGGACTATTTTGACATTGTGACGGTCTGTATTGTTAAATTGGCCTTAACTTATTTTTTTAATAAATAAGTTAATATGAGGTTTAAAATATTATGTAAATATACACAGAGGATATATGTTAAATATAGGAAAAGAAGACTAGCTTGGGGAGTTTAAATCAACTTTTAAATAAATTGTTTCGTTTTTGACTGCTTTAGAGTTCATTGCCTTGCTGGGCCAGAAATAAAAATACCACGTTTAACATGTTGTTCTCATCAGTGCTTCCTTATATTCCATAGCACTTCTACACACAGATGATATTTAAGTTGAGCATATTTTTCACTGAAAAATTGTAAAGAGTAAGTTAGAATCCTGGGTCAAGTAACATCATGTTTGCTCTCATGGCCGGTTGGGTTGGCAAACATAGATTAGATGGCTACTTGTGTCTTTTGGGTCTAAAGTCTTTGCATTGAAATGGAGCAGTTAAATTCTGACTCTTTGATAGATTGTGATATTTTAGAATTTACCTGTAAAATTATGTATAAACATTAAAAATACTATCTTGAATATAGAATTCTTCCCAGTTAATATAAGCATCTTTTGGTATATTTGCTTGTATTGGTTTGTAATGTTTTGTCGTTATTTACTGTGATTTGTCGAATACATGTTACATGATTTTCATTGATGACTTGGGTGCTTTTTCAAAGACTGAAATTTCAATATAAAATATTTTTGCTTGTAGTAAAAATGTGTTGTAGTAATGGAGCAAATATGGAGAAATATAAAGGTTCCTTATGGTTTCTTTCTAAACTCACTGTAGGTGCTGCTGGCTAGAACTCTTCCATTGATGCTGGTGATAGGGCACTGCTGCTATCCACTAGTGAAAGCTAGAATAGAGAATGTTTTACTTACTGCAAACATTGAACAGAAAAGCTTTTTTTCCTTGTGAATTTAAAGTCCAAGTTGGCTTGCTTTCTGCTTGTTTAGAACTTGAACGTGAGTTAAAACCTTTCCATATTTTCAAGACTTATTGATGATAAAGACAATATTTATGGTAATATTAAGGAAAATAGTTTCTTATATAGCATAAAGTGCTTTTCAAATTGTGTTAAAATATGATTTGGGAAGAGTGGAGTATCATAAAGACAAAAGATTTGGGAAAGTAATCCTTTGGCCTCCAGATAGCTTGATTACCAAATATTATTTAGTCTTTATTAGGTAGAGTCTCCCTTCAGCTTCAGTTTTGAACACTTGCAAGGGTGGTGTGCCATCCATGTGGAATTCTGAAGGGACTGTCTTGATCGAAATCTGAGTGATGTGTTTGTGTTACACTCTGTTCAGCAGAAGGTTGAAGTTCAACCTTAGCCTGAAGGAGTATCTCCTGGTCAGTGTAAGCTGAATTAGTAGACTCTGCTCCTGACAGGTGTGAACCATGTAAATTAACCTGTCAATTTGCCTAAATTAATAAAGCTGAAAGGGCAGTCACTTCTAAGTGGTTTTCTGGTGTTTTGGTATTCATTGTTTTCAAGCAGCAAGTGATTCCTTCAGGCTGATGTTATAGGGTTAATGTATCATTAGATTCCAAGGACACACTGAAATAGAACAGAATTAGCATTAGCTATCTTTTTATCTTTTCTTCACAAGCAGTTAAGTCTTGCTAATAATGGTGTGGCCACAAGGAGGAAGACAATGGGTAAGAATGAACCAGCACAATGTAACAGTGAATCATAGCAAGCCAGACAGTGGGTGTAGAATGAGTGTTAGTGAATTAGACTTGTCCTCTCTTAGCCAATACACTTGTATTCAGTTAGCGTCCTGTTTACAACTATTTTGTTTACTGTGTAAAATATATTTTAGAGTAAGTGCCAATAGCACTGACTTTTATAGCAATCATTTTCTATCATTTTATCATTGAGATTCAGTATCTAGATTTCCCTAGAAAAAATGGTGCTTTACTTTATTTAATTGTCAATAATTTATCTAGATTTAGTCATACTATATAAATGTTCCTTGTTTGTGGGTGATTCAAAGGACAGAGAAAATTAAAATATGCACTTTCTAAATTTGACATGTTTTCTATCCCCTAAGATTGTCTTTTTTCTAATTTAGTGAATAAAATACAACCTTGAAAATAAAATAAAACAAAACCTTAGATATCTTTTTCATCTAGCAAAATACTTCCCAAATTGATATTCTCAAATTAGAAAAGAATAGAATTAGTTAGATATTTTCACAATTAGTGTATACATAAACTTTTGTTTCTGTCTGCTTAATTTGTTTTTTTACAACATATGCTCAATCTAACAAAATTATGTGGAGAAATAACATAAATAACACAGAGCAATTTAGCGCTCATCTGTAACTTTTGTAGCATGTTTCTTGTGAATTTCCATTGTCTGAACTTGCAGAAGGGCTAGCTTAACACTTATTAATGGAAAATCATAGAGATAAAAGTGACCTTAGATGTCATTTAGAGAATCCAGATCCCCTTTAAAGCAGGAATCCTTCCTGTGACAACTGTGAAAGATGCTGATGCACGTTCTCCTTGATCACTGTCAGTGACAAAGAGCTCACTACCTCCCCAAGCCAGCACCTTTCATTCGTGGACAGCTCTTCCATGCATGGAGCAAAATCAATTCCTCTTATCTTTCATCTCCTATTTCTAGTGTGGCCTTCTGGAGCTATGGAGAAAAATATTATTTTCTCCATAACGTACAAGCCTGGAAATCTTCTTTCTTTAACCATTACTCATGTGACATGTTTTCCAGACTCTTCAATCTGCTGGTTGTCCCTCACCCTGATAGTTTTTTTGTGTTAAACTTTATACAAGATACTACATCTGAATGAGATGCTCCCCACACGGTCCGACTAGAAGAGACCTCTCTCCTTTCATACAGGCGTTTTGCTTATCTTAAAGAGCCTGCGATTATATTATTTTTTAATCATAGCATTCACCCTGAACCACAGTGACTCAGAGTTTACAAACTTCTTTTCGGAGGTTTACGACTAGATTGCTTGTTCCTCCTAGTCAGCGTTTATTCTCTTGGCTACTTCAGATCTTCGAGTCTGAGGAAGTCTGGCATGTGCAAATGAAATTAAAATTTTGTTTTAAAGCCTATTGTATGTGTCTTTAAAAAGATCTCTTAAAACCATTTAATGTATCTGAGGAATACTGCACACAAGAAACTTACAAGACAGAAAGCTAGTAGTTCGGATGCTTTCAGCAATTTCCAAGAATTTTACTCGTCGAAAATTTATCTAGATTCATTGTTTTTTATGCCTAAATGAGTGTTACTTCCAAGTACCCCTCAAAACATTTCCCCAGAGGGAAGAGAGACGGAAATGCGAATCTTTCACCATCATGCGAAGTCTGGAGTTACTAAGAACTCTAAGGATTCCAGACATTCTGCTTGAAATTTAGAATATTTAGATGAGACCTAAATAGGGCCAAGTTAGGGGGAGGGAAAAGAAAGAAGGAAGAGATAGGCAAGTATTTGTATTAATGACTGTATTACTTGTAAAGAGTCAAAAAATATAAGCACTGTGCATGCTGATATTTTAAATTGAAATAGCAGCCACAGTGTATTGCTTTATCTCCTCAAGGCCAAGAAAGAGGTGGTATAAACGTGAGATTCTTGGGGAATCAGTACATAAAGAAGTTACTGAGCAATCCACTTTTGAAAGAGCTCAGTTCTTTTTCAATCACCTTGTATATTGAGTTTATAATATTCAGAAGTTACTGCCTGTTATGCGCCAGGCATAACTCTGCTGGGTATTATGGATATAGTCCTTGCAGTTATTCAAAATGACTAGTCTTTATCTTCTATCTTTATTTATAAACAATTAAATTGCTTGATTTATTTTGCTCCTGTGAAAATTCTAAACCAAGACAACCAGTTTACATAACACTCTTGTTTACCGTGCTTGCATTATTGATAATGGATTTAATGGCAATAAAAATACTACAGAGGAGAAATGTATCTGGGCTAACTGAGGAGATGTGAATTGGATATAGATACCAGATTTTAAAGTGCATATTCCTATTGTGGTGATCATTTCACAATATATACAAATATCAAATCATTATGTTGTACACCTGAAACTAATACAATGTATGTCAGTTATACCCCAATATTTAAACAAAGAAAACAAGAGAAAATACATATTCCATAAGATGGAAAATGATGCAATTTACATTTAAACTTGATAGTCACTTTTTTAAACAAGAAAAATGGAGTGCCATTCTTTAAGTTGGACAGGGCTTAGGTGCTTTATAGCACACAAGTGTATATATTTTTACCTTACAAGCATCAACAATTTGATCCCAGACTATACGATGTAACCTTAGAGAAAAATAAAGTTATATTATGTTTCCAATTATAGTAAAATATTTTCACTGGCATGACTTACTATGATGAGGGTATATGTTGTTTTTAACCCAATTTTGCAACATTTATGGTATGGTAAGACAGGAGCATGCCCAACTTGTTGGACAATTCTTCTTATGATATGGTTCAGTGGAGAAATGAAATAACATCTTTCCATAAGAAAAATGTAATTAAAAACAACTTTCAGAACTCTTGAATCTAGCCTATACAACAGATACTGTAAATTTCATGTGAAACATATTTATTTGCAATTTTCAAAAATGTCCTGGTTTAACATAGTTAAATGAAATACAATTTATTGAGTGCTACTATAAAAGTGCCAAGCACTGTGTTAAAACTTCCCCAATTTTGCTGTACGGGGAGACACTGCTTTGGGAAAGATCCCTGGTGTTCTCCTTACTTGTTGCAAGTAGTAATAAATCCTTCCCTCACCGGAAAAAAAAAAAAGTGCCAAGCACTTTGGAAGCTGCCTCCCAAACACTCTATAAGGGTAAGTCTTTTCCCTGTTTTACTCTAAGGGCACAGTGGTTCCGAGAAGTTGATTAACTTGCTCAATGTTACACTTCAAGTAAGAGGTGAAGTGAAAATTCAAACGCAGTTCTGCTTGATTTCAATGATCTTGACTCCTCTAATGCCTTTTTCTTTTTCTAGACTTTTGCTACTTTCATGCCATCTACTAATTAGGAAATATCTCACTAGAATTCGAAGAACAAAGAAGTATGACAGATGAGATAAACTTTTCTGAATTGGGTGGTGGTACAGGGAGAAGTTAGCTTTACTTTGTGGTACTGTCAAGTGGTGAAGTTGCAGGAAAATACTGGGGCAATTATCTTTACTTACTGATATGGTACTGGGATTAACCTCATTGTTTCCTATTTCTTTCGAAGCACTATTCTACCTTTGTTGGCCAACCACCTTTTTTCCCCCCAGTAATTAGCTGCCATTGACTGTAGCAGATGTGCTCTGTTTATCACAGTCCTAGGGTACTAACCAGTCAGTATGTTTAGTACTTTCTTGTGGACGTCATTGTCCCATTGCTTGATTGTGTGCAGGCACTGAGAAAAACCTCCATGTATGAGTTTTCTATTGCTGCCATAACAAATTGCTGCAAACTAATGGCTTAAAACGTCACAAATTTATTATGTTACAGTTTTTTAGGTCAGAAGTCTGGTATGGGTCTCACTGGGCTAAAATCATGGTGTTGGTGGAGCTGTGTTTGCTTCTGAGGCTCTCGGGGAGACTGCGTTTCCTGCTCATTTGGATCATTGACAGAATTCAGTTCTTTGCAGTTGTAGAAGCACCAAGGTCCTTATCTTCTTGCTGGCTGTAAGGCAACAGTTGATCTCAGCTTCTAGAGGCTGCCAGCATTCCTTGGCTTCTGGCTGCCTTTCTCCATCTTCAGCGCCAGCAATGGCAGGAGTCTTTTTCACATCTATCTCTCTCTGACCCACTCTTCTGCCTTTCTCTTCCACCTTTAAGGACTTATGTGATTAGATTGGAAGGTGCAGGGGCTCGATTGAGTTTTTGATTTAAAAGTCTTGAATACTGTATTTTAAAACAATAAAATTTTGAGAATGAAACATTGTGAGAATGATACATTAGAGAGGCAAGCTCATTTGAGTGTTCGTGGGCAACTGGGTTAAACTAGTGCCTTTGCCATCGCTCTGTCCTTCCTCTCTCCCCCTCCTCTCTACCCCTCCTTCTCCCCCCCCCCCACTTTAAAGTCTCTCACTGAAGGTATTTCTACAAATTCTAAAAGACCTTTGCTCATTTACAGCTTGCCCTGTAACATCTTCTATTTTCACTCTGTTTTTCTGGTTTCAAAAATATAGTGCTTTTCACTGATCAGTGAGATCAGAACGTGACATCTTAAAAAGAGCATAAGTATCTTATTCAGGATTCTTGGACTCTGAGAGCTGGGAGGAACCTTAGAAATCATTCTCTGTCATACCATTGTACCTTGCAAGAGAATGTGATATTTAAGTCTGGTCACTTTTCCTCCATCTGTGTACATTCACATTTGATGATTTAACTCAGTCTTAATTTATATTTCCTTTTTATTATTTTATCCCATTTCATCAATTGTATTACAAATTAATGTTAAAGACCAGTTTACTACAAAAACTTCAACTAGATTTCTCTTTATACATGTGATTACACCAGAAATTTTTCTCTTGTCCTACACTGAACTGTGTTCCTAATTAACTCACAGTTCGACCTGGCTTTAGTTTGGGTGGATCTACAAAATATTTTGAAATAGAGTTTTGAAAAGTATATGGATGTTTTAGGTTGTAAGTGGATTATCCAATAGATAATCCCTTAGCATCACTAAATTGAAGTGATTTTCATTCATTATGAGCACTTTCCCTCGAAGGATGTGCATATGTAATCATTTCTGAATGATTCACAGCTAAACAAAAGTTCATGAAACTGGAACCAAAATTTTCGTCTAAAGTAGACCAGTGACCTGGCTCATTAGCATATTTTTCATAAGCATATTGCTGAAGTATATAGATAGATGCAATTAGAGACTTTTCTTTCAAATGATGTGATCCACCATCACACCATCATATGTTTGGCTTTCTTTCATATAATTATAATTGCAGATTATATATATATATATATTTTTTTTTTTTAATTTATTTATTTTTGGCTGTGTTGGGTCTTCGTTGCTGCGCGCAGGCTTCTCATTGCAGTGGCTTCTCTTGTTGCGGAGCACAGGCTCTAGGCTCATGGGCTTCGGTAATTGTGGCTCACGGGCTCTAGAGTGCAGGCTCAGTAGTTGTGGCGCACGGGCTTAGTTGCTCCGCGGCATATGGGATCTTCCCGGACCAGGGCTTGAACCCGTGTCCCCTGCATTGGCAGGCGGATTCTTAACCACTGCACCACCAGGGAAGCCCGCAGATTATATTTTTGAATAGTGGATATTATTTGATTGCTGATGCAGCCTTGCAGATAGCCTGATCTGGGATGAATAATCCTTTAAAATAAAATAGCAGTAAGGAAAGTCGATGTTATTTATTTATTTATTTATTTTGGCGCTTATATGCTAAATATGAACTGATACACTTCTGTACCAGGGAGCAAAGTTTGCAATTAGTTTTGTTACTGTGGTTTATATGAATTATGCAACATGGTATTTGTTAGTAGATGATGTTGAGAATTTATTATTATTTTTATATCATTTAGTCCTTTGGAAAGTAATTATTTCTTTCACTGTGATCTCTTTGCAAGCAAGTATCCTGCCTGCTCTTTTTACATATCTTCTAGTGCAGTGGCTGGCACATAGCAGGTGTTCAGATGTTGAGTTGATGAATGAATTTTTTAAAAATTATTTATTTATTTATTTATTTATTTATGGCCACACCGTGCGGCATGTGGGATCTTAGCTCCCTGACCAGGGATCGAACGCAGGCCCCCTGGCGTTGGAAGCATGGAGTCTTAACCACTGGACCACTGGGGAGATCCCTGATGAATGAATTGAGAGAGAGTAGTTTTTAGGTCTGTAGCCTTGTGCAAATTATTTCACTCAAAGTGTGTTGCATTTCTTCATTTCATATATAGAGGAATCTAATAAATTACAGTCTTGTTAGAGAGTAAGTTACAGCTACAGCTATCTTTCCTATGAAAAGAACTAATCCAAAATCCTGATTCTGTTCCTTGCTTGCCGATAAGTACCATGATGCTGGCACCGACTGAAAGTAATTTTAGTAGAAGCAATTTACCAGTGACCAGAATACTTTTAGTCATGGTTCATCAAATTGTAATTTGATAAAGAAAGTAAGATTATATAATCTCTTTCAAGAGAGCAACTACTCTTAAAGTTAAGAGTTATTTGACTTATTTTCACGTGTCCTTTACCCTGAGGGGAAAACTATTTTAGACAAATTTGTGTTTTAAAACTAGTATGGTTGTACTTAAATGATAATGTGTTTTCTGTGTATAGTTTGAAAACAGGAATGGCTGACTAGGATAAAAGGAATTCTGAGTAGGGTTTAGGAAAAATAAAAAAATGATCTACATTTACTTATGTTCTGAATTGTTTTATACTTAAAAAGGCTAAACCTAATTGCAAAGGTTTAGCAGATATTATTATTATTATTATTTTTGGCCTCACTGCGTGGCTTGTGGGATGTTAGTTCCCCGACCAGGGATTGAACCCGGGGCCACGGCAGTGAAAGCGTTGAGTCCTAACCACTGGACCACCAGGGAGTTCCCAGCAGATATTCAATTTAAATTAATTAAGTTTTCCTCCTATCAGAAATATTTTAAATAAATGCTTTTACACATTGCTTGGTTAACAGTAGGACAAAAAGGCATAGCAGTTACTAATGTATGAAAACAACATATTCTAAAGCAAAACAACTGATAGTTTGTGAATAAATTTGGATTTTTATTTATTCTCAAATCATTAAATGTATATTTACTTTGAATTATTTGCCAGAATGTGCAACTAGTTAAGGAGGGCTAGTCCAAGAAGGCTTGAATGCAAGAGTGTAGGATATGGCTTTTGTTCAGCAAGCAGAGAGGAGTGATTGAATACTGCTCTTGGAAAACTGCGCCCGGTCCCCCACCCCACCCCGTCTCCCCCCGCCCCGCCCCCGCCGAAACTATAAATACAATCACAGTATGTGAAGATGCTATACTGTAACAAATATGTAGTTTATGTTACTAACCAAATCCAAGGAAGAGGTAATAGATACCCAAAGTGTGGTAGGGGCAGTGAGAGTGGAGAGGTGGTGAAAGACGCATACTAGAGAGATACTTAGTAGTACTTTGTCAGTTGCCTGGGCATAGGAGATGGGGGAGAACTAGGAGTCTAAGATGACTGAAATATTTTGATGATAACAATTTTCTTTTAGAATCCAGAATATCCTATCTATGTCTCTCTTGAATGCATGACATCTAGATACATTTGAGATTCCTGAACTTTCTTCTGACTGACCAAGCTTCCAGGAATAATCATTAAGAACTATGTAGTCAAATTCATTTCCCTTGAGAGTACCTTTAACTAAGCCAGTTTTCTCCTTAAAGCATGATCTACAAAAAGATTGGATTTGGGACATTTAAAATGACTTATTGCTTCAAGAAATAGCTTGTTGTAGATGGGATGAGTTGAGGGGAATAGCATTTAGACTAGAATTTTCCAACTAGCTGGGCAAACTTTTTTTTTTTTTTTAAAGTTTGTAATTATTTATTTATTTATTTATTTATTTTTGGCTGTGTTGGGTCTTCGTTTCTGTGCGAGGGCTTTCTCTAGTTGCGGCGAGCGGGGGCCACTCTTCATCGCGGTGCGCGGGCCTCTCACTGTCGCAGCCTCTCCCGTTGCGGAGCACAGGCTCCAGACGCGCAGCCTCAGTAGTTGTGGCTCACGGGGCTTAGTTGCTCCGCGGCATGTGGGATCTTCCCAGACCAGGGCCCGAACCCGTGTCCCCTGCATTGGCAGGCATATTCTCAACCACTGCGCCACCAGGGAAGCTCCGGGCAAACTTTTGACACCTTGAGCCTCCTCTCCTCATCTTCTTGGTGACTCTTCTCTGCGTCCTTCTCACCTGCACCCTGAGAGTCAGAAATTATAAATTGGGGTATGAAACACTGGTTTAAAGGACAATATGGAAGGAAGGAAGGGAATGCTTCTCTCTTGCTTAATATCCTTCTGTCCTATTTGTCTCAAACAGATCGAGGCAGTACTTCATTACTACTTCACAATTCATAGATCGCTCTGCAAAACACATACACAGTCTGAAAATGCTCCAATTAGCTTCTATTCAAAATTCCCACTTAGATGACTGGGAAATGTGAGTCCTGGATGCCTACTGTCATGTTGTTTAAATAATATGGTCTGCCTCTACCCTTTTTGCGTTCCACCCAAGAACACAAACTTTCTTGAAGCCAGAGGCCATAATGTTCCTAAAAAGAAACACCTTTCCCCCAAAGTGGCAAACTCCTCAATGAATTGTAATTTGCATCTACTCCCTCAAAAAAAATAAATAACCAGTCTCCCTTTCAGGAAGTCTTTACCAATTTTATCAAGAATACTTAATATTTGGGGTAAACATAGTAATGGTACATAAATACTTTATGCAAAGGACTCCTTCCTTAGTGTTGCTGTACGATGGACAAAATCTTATAAAAGTATTTTTATAGAGCAATTTTTGTTACTCACATCAGCAGAGCCGTCTGTAGCTAGATGATGATATTGCATTGTGATAGTGAACTGCACATTATAGCGATCTTAGTTAAAATAGTTTTCTAGGACTGTAGTCAAAGTGCAGGCTCCTGATGGCATTTCAGGAGAAAAATCAGAAGTCATTTCTGCCTTTCTACTCTTAGAATATGATGCCTGAATGTGTAGATAGGTGAGCGAGCTGTAAGTGACTGTCAAGATTTCTTTCATTTTCTAACAACCTAAGAACTTAAGGTCAGGAATGGTTTTTTTCTTTATGGTAAGCATTGTACAAGAGGGATAACTTAAAGTCTTAGAGCTAAGTTTTATTTTGAAAAAAACCTTAATGGTGAGGCAAATATGTACAAAATGGAAAATAATTTTAATATGAAAAATTGTACTAAAATTAGACTTTTTGCTTCACCAAGCTCCACGTCTGAAACAAACTTGAGAGAGCTATCCTTAGTGTGACTCTTTGGGTTTAGAGTCTGTCTTTGATTTCTCTTTTTGTATTACCTTCCCCTGTCTTAAAAATATTGGCTGTCATATTAAAACATTGGTGTGATTAAATCATATTAAACATTACATTTAAATGAATGATTTGATACATTCATTGAAATAATTCGAGATGCTGCTAGGTCATTGCAAAATCAAGGGTGAGATTTGTTACATTTATTACAGGCTTTGAAGACAGAATCAGTGGGACTCGTAGAGCTGCCAATTATAATTCTTTTTTTTTTTTTTCTTTCAATTTTTTTTCTTCAATTATAATTCTTAAAACATGGAGTACAATTGGCTATTACGTTTAAGTTGGAAAGTCTTACTCTTTGGTTTTTTTTTATCATGTTTCCTTTTAAAAGAAAAATAAACATTCCCTTAAGACCTGGTCATGAATTACTGACTTTGCGAAGCTGAATATAACTAGGAAATTCAGAAAAGACAGAAAAGGATTGGATTTTTACCACTTGATTAATGATTCCTCCTGTTCCCAAAGAGATTTGTCTCAGTGATTTCTGATTGGTTTTGAGTTTGTGGAATCTGCCTTTATAATAAATTCTAAAATTGGATAACTTGGATGTTTGAATATTTAATAAACTGAAATTTTAGGCAAGTGAAAGCCCAGTTCTTTAGTAATAACACTTTTCCATTGATACGCACTATAGCACCATAGTCAAATTTCAAAGTCGGTGAGCTACAGATAATAGGAATAAAGTGATACCTTGGTTAATATAAGTCCTCTGGGAGCAAAAAGCTCCTTTATAGAAAGGTGGCCTGGGTGTTGGAGCTCCTGTTCCAGTTTCTTCATTTGGGGATAGAAGAAGGAGAAGGCATGCTCCTGACCTCAGGTATAGCTCAGACTTCTCAACGACCAGGCTGGCGCTGGCTGTAGGGGGGCAGGGAACATCCTTTCAGAGGATTATAACTATTTCCTCTGTGCACTGGGAAGGGGACTGTTGACGGTGATGGGAGTCCGTGCTGTTTCCCCCAACCTACACGTCCATATTGCTCTCTCTCTCCCACCACTACCACTTGTGTACTTGCTCACCTTATATGGCTCCTTAAGGCAAGGGAGCTTCGACTTCGACTTAGCTTTTTTTATATAGTAGGTATGGAATCAACATTTAGAATTCATTTTTTTAAAATTGAAGTATAGTTGATTTACAATGTTGTATTAGTTTCAGGTGTACATACAACATAGTGATTCAATATTTTTATAGATTATACTCTTGTATTTCTGCTTCATGTATCTATCTATCTATCATCTATCTATCTATATCTTTCATCCAAATATTATGAGAAATGTAAAGAATGAGAAATAGTATATAAACCAAGCTTCCAAACGGTAGAATTTTCTAGTCTAGATGCATGAGACTTGATGTAGTTTAATTGGTATATGAATTTTAAAAGATGAAGGAAGACTAAAGTTTTGAAATATGGTAGATAGAAGGAGCAAACATTGATCTGAAAGTGTTTCAGGGACAGGATTGAGGTATTCAATGCAAATGCTTTATGGTTTGGATAATTAACTTTCATCCTGTTAGAGTGGACTATCATTTGTCATTCCATTTGTTTAGCCCAATTCCCTCATCTGTGTCATAGTGCTATTTCTGTGATGGCGATGGGTGGCTTTGGAATTCAGAATCTGTTCTTTTAAATGTTGGTATCAGTAATGTCAAGTTCTCCCTGAATCTGATCTGAGTTATATCCTAGGATATGCTCCCTCCTGACCCCAGATGTGTTGGGAGAATGGCATGAGAGATTTTTAGCATTGGTATTGTTGTTATGGAAGTAGTGGTAAAAGTGGGTAATTTTAGACTGAAGTAATTCAACCAACAAATTGCTTCCCTATAACAGAATGTGCCTCTCTGAGATCTTCCTCATGTTTATAAGTTAAACACTGAAACGTTGATTGCTTTATGGCCTCTACTCTGCTATTTTACATTTTTTAGGCTTGGTGTGATGGGAACAATTTGGTCTCTGGAATCAGACTCAGGTTCAAATCATAGTTACCAGATTCATGGTGAGGCCTTAAACTCTCTGAGCTTCAGTTTCCTGTCTTTAAAATGGGATTGTTATGAGGATTAAGTAGCATAGAGAACGTGTCTGGCACACTGCCTAGTACACAGCAGGTGCTGGGTAGATGATCTTATTCCTATGTTAAAACTGACATCAGCTATTTATTAATGTGATTTTATTTTAAATCAGACATTTGCATATAAAGAAGCTTCTTTACTTTGGAAAATCATTTTACAGTCTGACCCTATCACCTTGAAATTTTTTTCTCTTTTGAGGGCTCTGGTATATAGCTGCAGCAGAAAAGAAAGCCTCGGAAAGATTAGCAGCTATTTTATATCATCTATGCTAAAGATTTCCATTAGCAGATTTATTGCAAGTTGACAATAATGTACTTATACTTATGTCATTAAAAAATACAAATAACTAACCAAAGCTTTATCTTTTCTTGACTTCTTTCAGGCAAACACCTTGTTGAGGAGACACGTTCTCCATAGTTTCTTAAATAGCGATTAATTTACGCCTTCTTAAGAGAAGTTGCTCCCACAGGGAGATCAGCTCGGTGCTTTGTGACCACCTAGAGGGGTGGGATAGGGAGGGTGGGAGGGAGACGCAAGAGGGAGGGGATATGGGGATGTATGTATCTGTATAGCTGATTCACTTTGTTATACAGCAGAAACTAACACACCATTGTAAAGCAATTATACTCCAATAAAGATGTTAAAAAAAAAAGAGAGAAGTTGCTATGATATTTATGATTTCCTTGTACAATGATACCGTAAATGTCATTTTAGTTGGGACGTATCTTTATTTTTTTATTTTTTTAAATCTTTACTTTTATTTATTTTTAATTTTTTTATTTTTTAAAGCAGTTTATTTATTTATTTATTTTTGGCCCTGCCGTGCGGCTTGTGGGATCTTAGTTCCCCGACCAGGGATTGAACCCAGGACCCCTGCAGTGGAAGCGCAGAGTTCTAACCACTAGATGCCAGGGAATTCCTGGGACATATCTTTAAATATTTTAGGTTTTAAGGTGTTTTTCTTTTAAAGAAAATACCAGGCTTATTTTATATATATTAACTTACTTCATGAATTGGAAATTTTCCTTCTTATTTTTAAAAACACTTCCTTTTTATTCTTAATGGAAATTGAGAGAATGTGTATATGTGTATGTGTGTGTGTGTGTGTGTGTGTGTGTGTATCATTCAGTTTTTGATGGGAGGGGTGAAGGAGAGTTGATTCTAAATTTTGTGTGGTAGGAAGATTATTAATATCTTTAGAATTCAATGCAGAATGCATACTTTGAATCTATAGAAAAATCAATGGGAAATGACTAATACCATCTTAAGTTTTTAATTTATTTCTCATGGGGGAAGGAAATACCTTGACGGATTTAGCACTCAAATTCAAATGAATGTGAGAACAGGTGGCTGAATTTTTCCCCCACCTGCCAATGCAACTTTATAGCAAGAAATGTTTCATTTAGCAAATGCTGCGGCTAGCAGACACTTCTCTGTTTCAGAGCAGAAAAACAAATGGCGGGGGAGTTCTTCTTTGAAGAAAGCCTTTTTCTTGATTTTCTTTTTAAATTGTGAGTGTGAGAAATATGTATTTTATTTTTCTGGGGGACGGGTGGTAAAGCATGAGTCAGTGCCTTGATTAACCAACCTGACTTGTTGTGTTGTTATACCATTCATGACTTTTATTTTTGTTTTGTTTTGTTATTTTTGCTCTTCTTGCACACCAACCCACTGGCGCTGACTTTCAGTTAGAATAATATTATTACTCTGGGAAATTGCAGTATTTGAATAATACTTTTGACACTAACTCAGAAACCCCTGTTCTTTTGTTAACAGTGGCATTATGTTATTAGAATTACATACATTGTCAGGTTTAACCACTTTGTAATGTAATAGTCACAAGCAAGAAGTGCTGTCAAACTGATCAGGAACTAAAGAGAGAAAAGTTAAAGGCATCGATATACTTTTACCTTTCTGGTTTTTCTCTGATTCACTTATTTTTTACCCTCAGAAGTAAAAACAAGTAAAGTAAAGGGAACAACTTGACATGTATTCTGATAGTCTTGGGCAGTATGTTTTTTCTGCAAGTGCATGTATCCTATCGGCATGTTTTATTGAGACTGATGAGTGTCCTAAGACTATTTGAGGCTTTGGAGCCAAATGATGCAATTATGAGATACTCTTCCCTTCCCCATATGGCATACCAACAAACCCGACTGCTATAGTGAATTCTAAGTACACGGTTCTTCATAGAACATCTACCAAACTATTACCTGTACAGAACTATTCATTGTAGAAAACATATTTGAACCAGATTGACAGAACACTCTTGCTGCAGCCCACCCACCAGTAATACACAATCCTTTATTGTCATGATGTTCAGTGTAAAAAGGAAAAGAATTTGTACATTTGATGATTTAAAATTTTTCATTAAAAAATCCATGAGTGAACAATGCCGTGCAGATGGCAGAGGCTTAATATATGTTTGCACTAGCAATTTTGAGAGTATATCTTCTACTCTACTCTTTTATAAGTTTACAGGTTTGCTTTAATTTGCATATTCTGGAGTACTAATGGAGTTGAACATTTTTCTATCTGTTAATCATTTGTACTTTTATATTTATGAATTGTGTCCCTATGTCATTTACACCTGTTTCCCTTGGGGTAATTTTTTAAATATGGAAGGCTTTGAGGCAACATTACAATGTTAGTATCACCCTGTTAACATGTGACAATTGCTTAGACTATTTCCTTTGTCTTCAAATAGTAGTACAAAGAAATGCCACAGTCTATGTATGTTTGGTTTGACCAGCTTTGCAGAGCTTTCAGTAAGACCATCAGGCAGTGCTTCCCTCTCTACCTAATGCTCTTCGAAAAAGTAATTGTTCTCTTTGAGCAAGTGCAGTTGAGTGACTCATGTACACTTTGTGAAAGATTGCTTTCATGCTCTGTGGTTGGTCACTGTTTACAAAATAAGATGTGTCCAGCGGTAGCGGGGCGGGCGGGAATGGTGTGGTAGCAATATATAGACGCTGGAAGAAAAAGATTCAATTTTTCAAAAGAAAATTGATGAACACAATCTCTCCCATGAATAATTCTACAGTTTTGATGAAATAGGACTATTTGGACAGAGTTTGCTTGATTCTAAATTGGCATGTAAAAGTGAATCCAAATAACAATTGTTTTTTTTTTTCTCTCCAAATAACAGTTGTTTAAAGCCGACTTAGGAATTATTCTTCCATGAGTTTACATAGGACAAAAGCCTTTCTGCATAATTATCTTATAAACTTCAAAGCTATTATCTACTTATCTCCTGTAAACAGTTGATTTTTCAAATTGATGGACTGGAGGAGAGCAGAGGTATTCTATTATTAGGCAGTCTTGGAGGAGTTAGTGGTAATTAATAATCCTACTGTGTTTCTGACTGCCAGCATTACCTCATGGAGTTAACTCTCAGACTGGGAAGTTATTTAGGACATGAAATTTCTTTAGAAAATCTGTCTTGAGGAGGTTAATCCCTCTGTACCAGGGTTTCTCAACCTTGGCATTCTTGAAATTTTTGCCTGAGCACAGCTTTGCCTTGGAGACCTTTCCTGGGCATTGTAGGATGTTTAACAGCATCCCACTAGATAGATGAGAGTAGCAACGCCCCCCTACCCTGCGACCACGTAAAGTGTCTCCAGACATTGATGCCCCTCCCCCCACTGAGAACCACTGCTCCTTTTATTGCTTTCAACCATATGACTTAGAAAGGATAAGATTAAAAATGTTATTTGTTCTTGGAATTACTCAGATAATCATTCCTTTAAGGATAGTTTGGTGTCATTGTGGCTTGGAGTTTGCAGAGAGGTTTCACCTCCTTGCACTGTTGAAGAACAATGCTCTTCACATCCAGTCAATAGACTTAATGAAAAGGAGATAGAAGGGAATATTGAATCTGCTGAGGGGGTTGACATGACATGTGCTGTTACTGATGCAGAAATAATAGGGAGTGTTCTGAATGTTAAAAAGTCAAAAGATGTTGATAAGAAGTCATGAAGAAGAGGATTTTAGTGAAGACTTCTTTAGCTTTTGAAGTAATTAGTTAGAAAGCCAGACATATTATCTTGCCAAGAAAAGGCTGCATTTTTATATTCTGCCTTTCGATTTTAAGAGCAAGAGACAAATGACATGGAAACAAGTTGTGATCTATAGTTTATTTAAAAAAAAAAACAAACAATTTCCAGGATATGTCATGGGGCAGTGCGGTTTCAGCTTTACTCCTGTCCCATTTACATCTGTGGTTCTGTAAAATGATAATTGACGGTCATTTAAAGCACCGCATGATAAAGAAATGTCTCTGGAATGATCCACAGAAATGAGATTCTGTATTCATTCAGATGACATATATTAAACCTCGCATGTGCCAGGTTCTGTGCAGGGAATACAGAAACTAATGAAACATTCTGCTTGAATGTCCCATTAAAATAATTCTGGATGAATGGAAATTTTCTGGTTAGGGATACCAGTCACCATCAATCTATTTCCCACTTTTCCATTTGATTCTGTAATTAAATGTCTGTCTGCGAAAGCTGGTTAAAAGTGTCTGCAAATGTATGTATGCTATATATCATGTATATAATTTCTTTTCAAAAGCTATTTCTGAAGCTAGTGGAAAACTATATTCATTTTCTTTTATGCTTGTTAAAATCTTATTTAAATTATTCTCTTCTTTATTAAATATCCATGAGAATTGAATAAAACATGGTTATATATTATTAATTCATTTTTTGGTTATACTATGGCTCTAATATCGTTAAGAAGAATTGATGTCACCCTTAAGGCCAGGATTTTTGCTAATTATTGCAGAATTTAAAGCCATTTGGTTGGTGTTGAAATTCAAAAAGCAGGATCTTTGTTAAAAGTATGGTATGGTCGTAAAACTTTTTTTCCTATTAAAACTGATCAACTTAGATTATAGGTATGGTAGGGGAAAAGGTGAAATCTTTATGGTATTGGATAGAGCCAAGTTAGAGAAACCAATAATTCAACCTTCGGGAAGTTAGAAATAAATAGGAAAAAGGCAGAGTTCTAGCACTTGGAAATCCATTCTTCCTTCCTCCCTTCTTAATGTCCATTTTAGCAGTCTGCCCATCATGAATGCACAAACCCGTTCAGAACCATGGGGCTCCCTGCTCTCAGGTGATTCAGAAACGGTTTTAGCAGTGTATACTTAAGGAAACACAAGTCCGCCTAGTCTAAGGAATAATGAAAGGTTGTACCACGATGGTCAATTTTTAGTGTAACCTGAGGCCTTTAACTATTATTTCGCCACTTTCTCCGTGAAACTAACTACAGGTTGACTACAGGTTCTCTAATGCTTTTTATGGTCCCTGAAAAATTGCTAATGTGATATATACATGGGCATAGCTTACCTTTATTATTTTTATTATTTGTTTGTTTGGGAAGATGAAAAGGCCACTACACTGTAGCTGTTTAGCTAAATAATCCCAAGTGATTACTTAGTGAGAGATACTGCTAGAAAAAGGAATTATTTCATGTGTAAATTTTTTTGTTCAGTTGGGGTTGATTAGAGCTATAGTAACACAAGAGGAAGTAATGTATTAGGATACCACAGTTAGTCTTTGACTTTTACTTACGGGGTCTTTGGAGTTTGGAAACAGACTAAACTTAGATTCAAATCCTGGTCCAGTCCCTTTAATAACTTTGTGACCTTAGGTAAGTAATTTTTAACCCTTCTGTAGCTCATTTTCCCTACCCTTAATAAAAAGGAGATACTAGTAATACCTGTTGCAATGGATTGTTTTGAGGATTATATGAGATCATGTGTGTAAATTTCTTGGCAAATACCTGATATATAGTGACTGTTCAATAAATGATAAATATTATTTTTATCTTTCTAAAAGTAGGTATTCCAAAGTAATTTTAACTGTGAATAACACAATTTGATGGTATTGCTACCTAAACAACCCAATACCAAAACAATTACTTTGGCACTAGAAAAACAAACCCTTTGTAATTATAGTTTTGAGCCAGCTTTTAGTTGATTTCTCAGTTCCCATTTATCTCTTCTGACCTTGGAAAGCTTTTTACAAATATATATCTATTTCTTCTATGATGTAGAATGGTATGAGCCTAAAATACAGTGAAACAACATTCAGTATATTCCATAGTCAGATGATTGGCACATAATCAGAGAGTGACTGTTTCTCTGAATCATCCAGTTGTGAATTATATGACAAGTTTTCATTTGTTTTTCTTTCTGATTTAAAAATCTTTTCAGATCTCTAGTGGAAGAGGAAGACCAACACATGAAATTGTCCCTTGGAAGCAGCGAAATGGGCCTCTCCTCCCATTTGCAGTCTTCCAAGGCGGGAACCACACGCATCTTTACCAGCAATACCCACAGTTCTGTGGTGTTACAGGTAATCTCACTGTTGCATTATTCATAGCTTTAAAAACCACCCAGGGTTTTTGTGGTGTGGGATGTCACTAGTGGGAGAGGTTGTGCCTGTGTGTGGACAGGGGGTTTGTGGGTACTCTGTGTACTTTCTGCTCAGTTTTGCTGTGAACCTAAAACTGCTCTTAAAAATAAAGTTTATTAATAAAAAAAACAAAGAGCAAACAAATAGAGGAGAAACCTTGAGGGGGGAAAAACTGCGTACCTTCCTGATGTTAAAAAAAATTCTGAGTTCATTCTTTGTTTCATTTGTGTAAGGGAGGTCTTGCTCTCATGCCACATTCTTACAGAATGTTGTGTCTGGCAACATTGACTTTTCATTATGTCTCAGCCAAGGTAAATATCACAAAGTCCCCATATTAAATTTTCTAGTTCCTCCCTCACAACCTATTTTCCCATCACCTTTATCATAGTTCTCAAGATCGTATTTATTTGGTGTCTCAACTCACATTGGCAATTGTAGGTATGGGAGTAGGGGTGAGGGCCGCTGGACGCAAACACACTGATACATGCAAGAAGTAATAACTGACATCAAAGGAGAGGACAGAAAAACAATAGAAAGCCAAAAGAACACCAAAACCCTGCAATGTGGAGCTGTTTAACATAGGGATAAGCAGTCCAAGTACTTCTGACTATTGTGGACACTCCCTGACCTCGGTGGGTGTTGCTGAGTTAGAGGGCAATAGTATAATGCTTGATGTCCATAAATTCCTTTTAGATATAGTCAAATTATATCAGTCTTCTCAGCTTAGTAAGTTAAGGAAAATAAATCCTTCTAAATATATTTTTTAAAGAAATTTCCCCAGATGAATTTGGTACGAACGCATATCCTTGGTCAAGAACCATGATAGTTCAGCAGTATATAGTATATAGTATAGTATATAGCATAATGAGAGAAAGAGGCTTGCACTTGCTGTGTGGCCTAGCTGTGTCATGTAATTTCTCTGGGATTCATTTTCCTTATCTCCAAACTATGACTCTCGACTAGGAGATTTCTAAATTTTCTTCTAGTTCCCATCTGTGATTCATTGAAATCTCATTTTTCCAATGTTTCAATTCTAATGGGATCTGGGTTTTATGGTTCATCATATCATCAACAGAAACGAGAGAGTCAGGAAGGAGAAGCTTCCCATCTCCTGGTATCTTAGTTTATGTAAATGGTTTAATTGTTGGTTTTACAAGATTACGGGAAGAAGAGAATAAGGGGTCAAACAGTTAGGAAAAGCATGAAAGGAAGAGGTTTTTTGTTATATTACGGTACTTTCTCTAAAGAAACATAGAAACTCACTTACCCCTCCACTATACTTCTGCCCTATCCATGACCATAGTCATGTGTTAAAGCCAACTTTTGTGGTCCTGCTAATTTTTAAAGTTTACCTTAAACCAACTAATGAAAGCCACTGCAGTGCAGTCAAAGAGATTTAGAACAGTGATCCTCAAATTTTATTGCATATCAGAATCACAAGGAGAAGGGCTTGTTAAACAGGGAGCAGTGGGCACCATCTCAGAGTTTCTGATTCAAAAACTCTGCGGGTCGGGCCCAGAAATGTGCATTTCTAACAAGTTCCCAGGTGATGCTGTAGGTCCAGGGAACATACTTTTTGGAACCACTGTTCTAGAGGCAGAGTCCTTTTTCCACCAAGAGAGATGGCCTCTCCCTTTCTGCCTACGTATCATATGGAGATTACAAGTTATTGTTATAATGGGGACACACTGGAAATAGCTTAAATATCCATCAATAGGGAAATGGTTACTTAAATTATGTTGCATCAGAACTGTGTAATACTGTGCAGTCACTAAAAAGAGTGAGCTAGATCTGTGTGTACTGAATGGAAAGGAAATATTAAATGAAAAAAATAATAGGACAGCTGTGGCATAGCTACACAATGGAATATTATTCAGCTATATAAGGGAATGAAGTTCTGATACAAGCTACAACATGGATTAACCTGGAAAACATTACGCTAAGTGAAAGAAACTAGTCACGAAGACCACATTTTATATGATTCCATTCATACGGAATTTGCAGAATAGGGAAATGTACAGAGACAGAGAACATAGACTAGTGATTCCTCAGAATTGGTGAAAATCAGAGGATATAAGGATGATAGCTAAAGGAAGCGGGGTTTCTTTTTGAGGTGATGAAAATATCCTAAAATTGATTGTGGAGATGGTTGTACATATACTGAATTGTCCAGTTTAAATGGATGGATTGACATGTACTCACTGCTATATTTAAAATAGATAACCAACAAGGACCCACTGTATAGCACAGGGAACTCTGCTCAATATTCTGTAACAGCCTAACTGGAAAAAGAATTTAAAAAAGAATAGATACATGTATATGTATAACTGAATCACTTTGTTGTACACCTGAAACTTACACAACACTGTTAATCAACTATACCCCAATATAAAATAATAAGTTAAAAAAAATGGGTGTATTGTATGGTATGTTAGTTATATCTTAACAAAGCTGCTTAAAAAAAAGTAACAGGGCAATATATATTGTATAATCCTGTCTATTTGTAGAAATAATATACAATATGTATACATATACATGCATATAAATGCATAGCAAAACGTCTGGAAACATAAGGGAGGCTGGTGAATGATGTCTTACACTTTTTGCTCTGGGTAATCCTGCACTAATTTTTTTTTACTATGGAAATATTTTTGTGTCTAACCTGTGTAATTTAAAAAATATAATGGTGACCAAACAGTTGTAGCTGGGTCTTAGAACCCTTAGCTCTGTCACGTTTTAGCTTGGCCTTTGTTGGTCTAGGCTGGTGGTAAGAATGGAGATGTGAAAGTAACCCGAGAGTTCATTCTTTCTTCAACTGATTTTTTATGTTATAATATTTTCTGTGGTGGTGTAGAGGTACCACTCCATATTGCTATTGAAAAACATTGTATGCTCTCTTTAAAAGTCTATTAAAAATTATGTTCTCACTAACTGAGATTTTTTAAGTCCAAGCACCAACAGAGACTGGGTTTTTTTGGTATCTAATCTTAGGTGTATGGTTGTCAAGGGAACAAGCTAGAGAAGTGTTTAATGTGTAAATGTTATCATTGTTTTAAAATTAGCAATCACACAAGCTCCAGCTTCAAAAGGCATTGAAAGTAGCTGTCAGGGGAACAGATCCATGGGGAGAAACTATTTAAAGAAGTCTCACTTTGAAGGATACCCTAGTGCACAACTACAGTGGGAAGGACATGAGTTTAGGCTAAAAGTGGAATCCTAGTTTTACCACTTACCAGCTAGTTATGTGACTTTGGGAAAGTCTTTATCCCCTACGGGCCAGTTTCCTTATCGGTAATGTGCGTAGTGGATGTGAGGATTAAATGTCACAATTTATGGGAAAGTAAGGTGCATAATAAATATCCACTTATTTTCCTTCCATTTGAGCCAAACAGGGAAGGTGTCAGAGGAAATGTTGATCGGAAGTGATGGGTGTGCCAAAGAAGGTGTCCATCTGGTTGGCTTGATCTGCTCCAGCAGACTGTCTCCACTGAATAGGCTTCAGGAAACTAGGCTGTCAAAGAAAGTGCCTGGAAATAATTTTGATACCTGATAGGCTTGAATTCCTAGAACTCTGAACAAATTCCGGGAGAATTCGTGATGGAGTTAGCAGTGCAAAATACTTTTACTCAAGTAAGGAAGATTAACCAGGGTTTGCTTAAGTAGTAATTGGTGAAATCAAGAATTATTTCACTTCCCTCACTCCTTTACTACTGCTACAACTGTGGTTACTTCTCGTGGAAAACGTCCATCCTTTGGCTTCACCCTGTTATCCCAGGCTGTTAACATCTTTTAAACCCCATCCTGTGGTGATTCATCAAATCATACCCTTCTTAGCATCTTCATTTTTTTAAAGTAACAACTTTAATTTTCATCTATATTATCACCTTGTATGTATCCATTAGTAGTCATTCCCCATCTACCCCCAACCCCTTTCCTAACCCTAGACGATCATTAGTCTACTATCATCTATCTCCATAGTTTTACCTATTCTATATATTTCATGTAAATGGAATTATACAATATATGGTCTTTTGTGACTGGTTTCTTTTACTTAGGATGGTGTTTTCAAGGTTCCTCCACACTATAGTATGCATCAGTACTTCTTACCTTTTTATGACTAAATAATATTCCGTTGTATGGATATACCACTTTTATAAAAATCCATTCATCCATTCATGGACATTTGGGTTGTTTCCACTTTTTGGCTATTGTGAATAATCATGCTGTGAACATTCGTGTGTGAGTGTCTGTATGGACATGTTTTCATCTATCTTTTGTATATAACCTAGGAGTGGAATTGCTGGGTGATATATCATTCTGTTTAATCTTTTGAACAACTGCCAGGGTGTTTTCCCAAGTGACTGTATTTTACATTCCCATCCGTAAAGTATGAGGATTCCAATTTTTCTATATTCTTGCCAACATGTGTTATTTATCTTTTTGATTATTGCCATACTAGAAGGTGTGAAGTGGTATCTCACGGTTTTGATTTGTATTTCCCTGAGTGCTAATGATATTGAGCATCTTTTCATTTTTGCTTATGGCCATTTGTATATCATCTTTGGAGAACTGTCTCTTCAGGTCAGTTCTCCATTTTTTTAGTTGAGTTATTTATCTTTTTATTATTCAGTGGTAAGAGTTCTTTATATATTCTAGACACAAATCCCCTAGCAGATACATGATTTGCAAGTATTTTCTCCCAGCACCTTCAGTTTTGTGGTCCCTTTTTGGCCTTCCATAACTACTCTGCCAATCTTCAATCCTTTATCCATTCAACCATATGATCTTTGCTACTGCTCTACCTTAGTAGAGTTAATGGGACAGATAGTCAAGGCAAATTTCTGGAAGACTTCTGATTTTTCATTATTCTCTAAAATATGTTATTCTTTTACACTTAAGTGCCTTTGTACTCATCCCTTCTCCCTGGAATGCCCTTACTTAAATTTCCTGGTCTGGTAAACCCCTATTTATTCATAATGATCCATCTTAAATGGTAAGCGGTAAAACTGGAATTCCAGTTTCGGCCTAAACTCGCATTCTTCCCACTACAGTTATGCAGTGGGTAATTCTGCAGAGTGAGACGTCTGAAAACAGTTTCTCCCATGGATCTGTTCTTCTGACAGCTAATTTCAATGCCTTTTAAAGCTGGAATTTGTGTAACCTAGGCAGAGTAAACAGCTTCTGCTTTACCCCCCTCTTAGCCCATCAATATCACCTATCAGTGAGATCCGCAAGATCTAGAGTCTAATTTGTTGTTTCTGTCTGCGTGTGATCTAGTGCTGGGGCACATGGTGAATGATTAATAAATGTCAATAGATTATAATTATTGTTATTTATTAATATTATTATTATCATTGAAAGGGATAATACATATAAAGAGCCTAGCCCAGTACCTGGCACAGAGGAAGTACTCAATGCTTTTTACTGCTCTTATTGATATTGTTTATGGTATAAATGAATTTGGATAGCACTTATAAGTCACTTTCACATATGCTTGCCTCATTAATATGTGAAACAATTTTGTGAGGTAGAAAAGGCAAGAATTATTATCCCCATTTTATAGATTGGGAAACTGAAGCTCAGGGAAATTAGAAGGTTTGCCCAAATTTACTTGCCCACTAAGGGAGAAAAACCAGGACTTGAACACAGGTTTTCTAAATGTAAATTTGTATTTCTTCTAATCTTGCTCTAAAATCTATTCTCTTTTTAATGTCTTTAAATATTAAGTTTTCACTGAATATAAGTATAAAAATATATATTAAAGGCTAAAAGATAATTTGGCACGAGTGATACAGTAAAGATTTTATTCTTAATAGAAATAACAGAATTACACAGAGTGTCTTCATGCCTGCCTGCCCTTCTTCCCTTCCCCTGTCAAAATGGGGGTGAATGGGGGGACCATAGAGAAAAAATGTTAACTGCCATTTGGAAGCATCCCTGTTAGGACAAGGAGGCCATAAGTAGAGTACCATGTTTCAGCCTATCAAGCTTGAAAATGCCTCCCGGCTCCAGATGTCTAGACGCCTAATGGATATTTTCTCATGTTAAGATTGGTGCCTATCAGATTGCTCTTCCGTACTGTCCTCCATTTTACCTATTTATTTTCTCTGTCCAACTTTAGTTGTAAAGTCAATGACAGATTTGGTTGTATTGTCTCAAGTTATTATCTATGTAATAGACTGCTAAAGAAATGGCTTTTCTCAAGAGCCTATACAAATTAACTTGCATTGCTTTCCAGTGGGCTAACCTCATGAAATACTTATCCTAAGGTAAACGTTTGGGTTGCTGATCGTGTCATGTTGATGAACTGTACCCTATTTAAAAGTTTTATGATCATAAGATAAACAAGTTTTAAAATATATTATTAACATAAGAAAGGCATAACGATTTTAGAATAAGTTATATTTTATAAAAGAAGAGCTTGAATAATCCAGATTGTTGAAGTTTTTATTAAAACTTTTTATTTCTTTATTTCAGTTTCCTGGATGTCACCTAGAATATAGAGAAATGAATATATAATTTTTCTTGGGGATAGTTCTTCAGGTACTCAGGTTAGGGTACAATAGGTTATTCTAATACTTCCATTTGAGTGTGTATCTTTAGTATATAAGTTGGAAGAGAATCTACCACCTTTCCTTTTAGGCCACTTTAGTGTATTATTACCCTGCTCTTTCAAATGAGTTTTTTTGTTGTTTTGATATTTAGCATGTTTTAAGTGATAGAGAGGACCAGTGCATACCAACCGAGAGTTAAATATGCTCAAATACATACTTTCAATTTCTGATCGTTGCTAGTATATAAAACTACTGTTTGTTACTGATTATTCATCTTGTATCTTGCAACCTTGAAAAACTGACTTATTAGTTCTAGAAACTTTTTTGTAGATTCTCTAGGATTTTCTACATAGACAACCATTTTGCCTATAAATAAAGATAGTTTTATTTCTTCCTTTCCAGTCTGATGCCTCTTATTTCTTTTTCTTGCCTTATTGCACTGGGTAGAAACTCCAGAAAAATGTTGAATAGAAGTGATCAGAGTGTACATTCTTGCTTTGTCCTAATACTAGGGGGAATGCATTCATTCTTTCACCATTAAGTGTGATGTTAGGTTAGGTATAGATTTGAGGAAGTTTCTTTCTGTTCCTAGTTTGCTGAGAGTTTTTTTTTTTTTCAAATCAGAAATTGATGTTGGATTTTGTCAAATGCTTTTTTGCACCTATTGAGATGATCTTATCATTTTTCTTTTTTAGTCTATTAATAATGTGAATTATATTAATTGATTTTTGAATGCTAAAGCAACCATGCATTATAGGAATAAACCCCACTTGCTCATGATGTATTATCCTTTTTATATATTATTAAATTTGATTTGCTAAAATAGTAGGAATTTTTGCATCTATGGTCATGAGGGTCTTTGGTCTTAGTTTTCTTTGATTATCTTTGTCTGGTTTTGGTAGGATAATAATGGCCTTGTAGAATGAATTGGGACATGTTTCCGCCTTTTAAGTTTCTGGATCTGTTTTTGTAGAATTGGTGTTATTTCTTCCTTAAATGTAAGGTAGAATTAATCAGTGAAAATTCAGTTTTATAGTATATATATGGCTACTCAGTTTATCTATTTCTTCTAGAATAATTATTAGCAGCTTGTGTCTTTCAAAGAATTTGTCCATTTCAACTGAGTTGTCAAATTTATGGGCATACAGTTGTTCATATTTTCTTGTTATCCTTTTAATATTTGTAGAGTCTCTACTGATATCACCTCTCTCAATGCTGTTATTGATAATTTGTATTTTCTCCATTTTTTTCCCCCTAATCAGCCTGGCTGGAGTTTTATCAGATGTATGAATCTTCTCAAAGAACCAGCTTTTTGGTTGCTTTTTAAACATTTCTCTATTTTTCTGTTTTATATTTCATTCATCTCCACTTTGATCTTTATTATTTCCATTCTCCTGCTTAATTTGGAATTAATTTGCTCTGCTCTTTCTAGTTTCTCGAGGAAGCTGAGATCTTTCATCAGACTGATAATAGTCTTTGCTCTGAAATCTATTTTGTCTGATATTATAGTCATGCCAGGTTTCTTTTAATTCGTGTTAGCTTGGCATATCTTTTGCCATCTTTTTACTTTTTATTTTTAACTAACATACAGTAAAACTGATTTTTTTTAATTGATCTATACGTATGTGAGTTTTCATAGATATACTGTTTCATGTAATCATCACCACAATTAAGATGCAGGACTGTTCTATTATCCTAACATGCTCTCTTGTTACACTTGGTAGTCACACTTATCCCTACCTCTAAGCCCTGGATACTACTGATCTGTTTTCTGTCACTGTGTTTTTGTCTTTTGAGAATATTATATAAATGACATCATACAGTCTGTGAGCTCTTGAGAGTGGCTTCTTTTACTTTGTGTAATATCTTCGAGATCCATTTACTTTGTTGTGTGTATCAATAGTCTATTCCTTTTTATTGTTAAGCAGTATTCCACGATGTGGAACTTTGTGGGGTCTCTTTTTCCTGACCCTCCGTCTCCACCATCTCCCCAGTACTTTCCAGTTCTGTAGGGCTCTCCTTATGGTCCTCTGGCCTGAAAGCTGGGGCTTCATCTGATCAAAAAAGATTCCTCTCAGAATTTTAGGAATTTGCTGTCACCACTGTTACCACTGTCACTGTTGCCACCAGTGCCTTGGAATTGCCTGGGGATTGGGGCTCAGAGGAAAACAGAGGGAAAAAAAGTAAAATGGATCTTTCTCCACTCCCTGTGAGCTTTCAGAATCCCTTTTCTTGCTCTTCCAGCCAGAAGTAGAGCTTTCTTAGTCTGCTCCCAGATGACTGCCTCCAGGTTATATGATGCCTTAAGTCCAGGCTCGGGTACACTGGGGGGAAAAGTAGGGAGTAGGGTGGGGACTCACCATGAGTTTGGTGGTACTTTCCATTCTGATTTCTTCCCCAGTTCTTCTGTTTTCATTAACGTATTTTCTATTTATTTTTAAGCTTTGTGAGGTGGAACCTCACACTTATTCTAGAGCAAACTTTTTCCCAGTACTGAGACAAATCCTTTTGAGTTCTTTACCCAAAGCCCTAGCATTATGAGATTACCAGTCTTGTGGTTTGAATAGGATCTGTTTCCAGCATTTGGTGAACCTTGAAGAGTGTTCCCTGTGCTCCTTTTAGGTGGTTCTTTGCCCCAGACAAATGCACTCATCAGTACTCATCTATATACTTGAGGGGGGATTGTTTTTAGATCTCCATAGCCCTCTCTCTGTGCAGAGCTCCCCTCTTGTATTCTGCCCTACAAACCTAGCTGCCCTAAGACACTCAACCCTGGGAAAATGCTGGGCTTCGCCTGGGTTCCCACTCCCTGTACCTCTGGAAACTCCAGGCCATAAACAATCATGGGGCTCCGCTAAGTTGTTTCTCCTCTTTCACAGATCCTCTCCTTCATCCAGCCTGAAACTATTATTTTTTATATATTTTGCCTGATTTTGAGTTGTTTCAAGAAGTAAGGTAAAAAATAAAAATAAAAAAATAAAAAAATAAAAAAGAAGTAAGGTAAATCCACTCCCTGTTACTTCATCTTTACTGGAAACAGAAATCTATGGGCTATACATTGACCCTTATACAATGCGGGGGTTAGGAGTGCCAGCCCTCCATGCAGTCGGCCCTACGTATCCGCAGTTCCACATCTGCAGACTCAGCCAATCACAGATCATGTAGTACTGTAGTATCAATATTTACTATTGAAAGAAATTCACATGTAAGTGGATCTGTGCAGTTCAAACCCATGTTGTTCAAGGGTCAGCTGTAATTAAATGCTAAATTTAATTACAGACTCCAGATGCCTAAGTCTTTTAGAGATTTGGTTAGAGATAGCTTTACATAGGAGGTCAAATTTGAACTCGGCTTTGAAGGATATTCTATGTGAAAAATAGAATAAAATAGCATAATTTAGCACAATAAATTGGCATAAATAAAAGTACTGGAAAAGGAGTAAGCCTGGGTTTTTACCAATGAGGTAGTCTGGAGAACATCCTGATAAGATGGGTCAGCATACTTAGGGAAATAATGAAAAATAAGGTTGAACAGTTGAGTTGGGGCCAGATTAGAGAAGTCTTTAAAGCCTTATATAATGATATGATGCAGTGATAGAAAGCCATTAGCAGTTTTTAAACTCCAAGCAGTGTTATATAATGAGAATAGAGTTTAATTAATATCTGTTCCTTTTCTGTCCTCTGAGTGAAATGAACAGTGTCTCATAAAAACATGACTGTGGTATTGCTTTGATCAAATACATTACATTTACTTAAAGATTAGAGTAAACCTATTCCTCTACCTTCTCTTCTTTTAGTTCCTTAATTTTTGTTCATAAAACAATTTTAAGTTAATAATTTTTATTGCTCTTCTTAGGATGCATTTCCTTTTTATTCCACTTCCTTTTCGAAATTACACTGATCAAAACTAGATAGAATCTGCTAGTAAGTTATTGCCAATGCAGAATTTAGTGGAAAGATTTGCTTATCAGATTACTTTTTAATACCTGAGAGTGTCAGTCTACCTTTTTTTCCACAGTAGCATTATATTTATTTTGAAAGCTGTTGCCGTCCAACCAACTTTTGGTATACATTATTTGTAGCTCATCAGGTTTCTATATTATAGTTGTGTAATGTCAGTGCATACCCTCCTCTGTTTTATCGTGACCATTTAAAAATTTATCAAACTCATTTAAAATGTTTCAGTCCTTCAGAGTATGACATATGTACCTCCCTCTATTTAATAGTATTTGAAGTTTTGATATATTAGGTAAATTTACTACATTGAAGAGAAGAACCTTTTTTTTAAGAACCTATTTTTTAATGCTTATTTTTTCCCTAAAAGGATGTGAAGAAGAAATAAAAAAGAAGATATGGGGATGTTAATAGAAGAGGGAAAGGGAAATAATAGAGTAAAGAAATTGAGAACAGACAACAATCCCCTCATAAATAGAACCCAAGGCTCGGGAAAAAATAGAAAAATAGAGAACTAAGATAAGGATTGAGCTAGAAAGAAGTTGAGTTTAAAGCAGTAGAAACAGTTTAAAGACACTCCAAAAAGACTAATGGGAAACTTTGAGCAATTTTGCATAAAACACAGCTGTATCTGTATATCGTGGATTAGCATGCAGAAATAGACAAAAATGTTTATAGAATTCTGGCAAGAGGAATCAGTACAAATTTGGTGGAAGAAAATTATTTTATAATAAAAGGACACATTTTAAGTGTGCAAGGTATCTTCAAGAATCTTCCTAGAGTTAAATAGGGGGAAAGATTATAACAGTGAAAGCAAAAGGTAGACGTACAGAGGGCAGATGAGAATTGTGGAAGAGAATGACCCCCCTTTTTCTTATTTTTAATTTTTTATTATTTTTATATTTTCTTGGATGTGCTGCGCAGCATGTGGGATCTTAGTTCCCCGACCAGGAATCAAACCCGCGCCCCTTGCATTGGAGGTGCAGTCTTAACCACCAGTGAAGTTCCCCCCGCCCCACTTCTTTTCATGTGTACGTTCTTCACAAGATTAGAGTATAAAAGTTGTTTAGAAAAACGACTGTGTACTTCTGTACGACAAAGTATGTTGTAAAGGAACTTTAGTTTTTTTCTCTTTAGACACAGCTGGGATAGTACAGATAACAACAAGATATTTAGGTCTGTATGAAAACAGTCTGAATTGACAGATCTTATTTGGTTAAGGACAGCAATAATCAGGGATAAAATTAGCAAATATGGAATTGGATAGTGGGATTATTTGTGCATTTGAAAATAAAGGTTATGAAATGTATAGAAAGGGAAACTACTTTACATGCGGTGAAAACAAATGCAAAACCTCTCAAAAGCAGACAATTTGCCAAAGGTAGATAAATTAAACTTAGGATAGAAAATACTCAGAATGTGATAAAAGTGGTCTAGGAGCCTCAGCTTCCTTTCTGTGGGGACGCCAGATTATACTGAGAACGGTTAGAGGATTTTTTTTTAATAGTGCAAACGGAAGCAAAATGATCAAATCTGTGAAGAGGGTAAAAGCTCCTGGTGTCTTAGCTGAACTGTCGAGATTTTAAAGATTGAATACAAACCTCAACAAGCAGTTTTAATGGAATATGGACCAAATGAGAAATGGCACAGGTAATGATGCAGGAAACATTAGCCATGCCTTTTTTCAAAGGGGAAAAGAAGGAATAATAAATAGTAGGAAAGAAGCCTACTGACATTACTCAATTCTCAGTATAAAATATTCGTAGGAATATTTTAAAGGCAGGAGGGCCAGCAAATGAGCCGAGAAGGTTTTTGGGTTTTTTTTTAGTGGAAGAAAATAACTGATTAGATACAATCATTGCTTTTGACTGAAGAAGCCATGATTGCCTTTCAAAGATATTATCTACATATACCTTAGAGAGGAAGATTCAAAAGTTATTTGCTGAATAAAAATAAAGTAAGGCGGCATACTGTACCTAGTTTCATCTGATGGGTATCTTGACATCTCTCTTTTTTGCCAGTACCCAAAGTATGATAAATTTCCCAAGATAAACTATATGCTTTAACTTGCCAGTAGCTGTGCGGCCCCCCTCCCCAAAAAAGATGCATAACAGTAAGTGTAGTATCCTACTTTAAAAACTCCTATACACATATGTGTAGAAAGTGGCCTGGAAGTATATATACTAAACTGTTAACAGTAGTTACTCTTAGTAAGTAGAAGAGGTGGACTTTAGTTTTCAATTTTTATCCTTCTGTACTTTTACAACAAACATATATCTAAATTTTTTAAACATGAAATTTATCTGAAGGAGAAAAAAAGCCAAGCCCTTGGGAGCCAACCTTTTCCCCCCAAACCCTGGTTCAATTCCTCTTCTCTCATCTTAGCCTGTACAGTTTACCACAAATAAGCACTCTAGGCACAATTTATTTTATTATTGAGAGTAGGTTCACAAATAAAGTTCCTGGTTTCTAGTTAGCTTGTTACAGAATTCAAGTTCTACATGTTGTTGTTGTTTTTAATACCAAGTGGTGGCTTCTGGGTAAAGTCTGGTTTGTTTGGTCAAGCATTAACTGAACATTTGTTAAGTGCCAACTATGTGCCAAGCACTGGGGAATTCAAGCATCCTAGTCCCTCAGCTCTTCTCCCTGATGGCTCCCTCCTCCCCAGTGGCTTGGCCATCCCATCCCCAGCCCCAGTGGTCGCATTCAGGACTTCCCAGTTCTCGTATGCTCACCTACGTTTGAAAGGCAATCCCCTTAAACTTACTGCAATTTAGACTACATATGTGAATTTTCAAAAAGCCACTTCCTACCTTCTCCATGAAAATAGTTCCCTAAAATGGACATCTCTTTTTACCTCTACTTTTCTAAATAACAGGAACAGGAGATGATTTAGCAATGGAAAAAGGAAAATATTGAGGGGGTGCGGGGGTGGGGAAATGTTTGTGTTTACAAAGGAAAAGGGGCATTTGTGAAAGAGTTGATATTTGTGAACGAAAACATATGTCAATCACTGTTGGAGAGAGGAAAATGTGATACATAATCCTGTTCTAAAGTATATGTATAATGTATAAATATTTTTAGAATAAAAATATTTATATCTCTCTCCAGAGAGAAAGTGGCTGGATCACATTATCTCTTTGAAGTTCTAGTTCTGTAGATTCAAGCATTTTCTTTAAAAAGCAATTTAAAAATTATGACGAGAAGATGTTTAGACTAAGATTTATATTATACATATGTGCAGGATCACTATTTCTGAAACTGCATTCTTCAGTATGTCGTGCCTTTTGCTTCTTAAATCCATGAAACACGACTTTAAATAAAAGTTTTATTTGGGGTCATTAAAATAAGAAGGGGATAGAATAATCCTTGCTATTAGTTCTTGTTGTATTACATTATTATATTACATTATATTATTAGAAAGTAATTTGTAGGACTTCCCTGGTGGTACAGTGGTTAAGAATCCTCCTGCTAATGCAGGGGACACGGGTTCAAGCCCTGGTCCGGGGAGATCCCACGTGCCGCAGAGCAACTAAGCCCGTGTGCCACAACTACTGAGCCCGCATGCCACAACTACTGAAGGCCGTGCGCCTAGAACCGGTGCTCTGCAACAGAGAGAAGCCACTGCAATGAGAAGCCCGCGCACCGCATGGAGGAGTAGCCCCCGCTCGCCGCAGCTAGAGAAAGCCCGTGCGCAGCAACGAAGACCCAATGCAGCCATAAATAAATAAACAAACAAATAAATAAATTAAACTAATAAGAACCTGCTGTATATATTAAAATAAATAAATAAATAAAAGTAATTTGTATGAGTATCTTCATGATTTTTTATAACAGTACATTTCCATTTTTGAAACTACAGACTCCATCTTGCAAAAATCTTTTTTTATTCTCCATTTTTTATTGTGATAAAATATGCATGTCATAAAATTTACCATCTTAACCATTTTTAAGTGTACCGTTCAGCAGTATTAAATACATTCATAATGTGCATCCATCATCACCATCCATCTCCAGAACTCTTTCCTTCTTCACAAACTGGAACTAATTCTGCACATGGGAAAATAAAGTGTACATGGTAATTTTTTTTCCAAAATACTGTGAAAGCCAATGGTTATATAAATAAGTGAATGTATATACTCTTTCCTTATTTGTTCTTAATCCAAATTAATCTTATCTTTTTTCTACAGTGAGTTAAATATATATTGCCACATATCAAGTAAGCTGTTCAGTTTTTTTCTTCTTCTGAGTCATTATTCTACTGGCTTTATGTTCCAAATATATTCCCCACACGTTAATACGTCAAGAGAATTCTAGCACACAGAGATCTGTATTCCCATTTTACCTTGCCTAGCGGCTCATCTCATGTTCTTGTTGTAGGGGTTTGACCAGCTCCGACTTGAAGGGTTGCTCTGTGACGTGACCCTGATGCCAGGGGACACAGATGACGCCTTCCCTGTGCACAGAGTCATGATGGCCTCTGCTAGTGATTACTTCAAGGCTATGTTCACAGGTAGCTTGCCTTTCTAAACTCTGCTTCCACGTTAAAACAGTATGAAAAATATGTGTTTAAATCCTTGTATTGGTAAAGGAAGATTCAGTTCTTTTGGTCAGTGTCTTTACAAGAAGAAAGAGTTTCAAAAGGAATAGACACCCAGTATGTACAGTTGTGGGTGGCCCTTTTTTAACCTGGAAAACGGATGTACCTTTCTTATTCTTCTGTCCACCTTTATCTCATAGCTTTGCTTTCCCAGACACATATCTGAATGGGCCATCAGAGACTAATACAATCCCCACTAATACAATCTCTAATCCATCAGAAGATCTGAAGTGACAGGAGAATGTTTTGGAAGCACTTGCATCGTATATACCACCTCCATTAGTATAGAGATATTCCTTTTTAAAATACTCTCTTTTAACTGTAAAATATGCAGAAACCTGACTCTGATACAAATGCTACACAGAATAAAATTTCCCTGATTTTATCATATCTAGTTAGCAGCAGAAGTGAGTTTGACCTTAATTAAATTATCCACGGTCATTTAATGGAGTGTCTTTTTATTTAAGGTGGAATGAAAGAACAAGATTTAATGTGCATTAAACTTCATGGCGTGAGCAAAGTCGGTTTAAGGAAAATTATTGATTTCATTTACACTGCAAAGCTTTCTCTTAATATGGACAACCTTCAAGACACACTGGAAGCTGCCAGTTTTCTACAGATTCTGCCGGTTTTGGACTTCTGCAAAGTATTTCTCATATCTGGGGTAAGACATTTTCAAATCAAACCTTTTCCTGTGGTGGACTCCGTCGTAGCCTGTTTAGAGTAGACTCATGAATCTGTTGTATAGATGTGAAACTCTGGCCATTAGAGAGAGGTGTCATGTCGTATATGGTCTAGAAGCAGGTCGATGGGAAAATAGTACAGGTGCATTTTTACAAAATAGAATCATTTAAGAAAAGCCTTCTGTGTAATCAAATGACATTAGACAGTAATAGTGTTTGATAACGATATATTCCTTAACCTGTTTGATAACGTTACATATTATAATTTGGTTTTATTCACCTTAATGCTTTTATACAAACAGGTTTCTTAAATGGAATTCTGTGGGAAAGTAATCTGAGGTTCTAGAAGTCTTTTAAGATAGACTCAGTCATTTTTTTCTTCCTTTAAATATGGGAGTTGGATCTTGAGAAGTACTAACATCTATGTGTAAATCTGTAAGGATATGAGTCTTGATTCTATAGAGACACATCACCTACTGAGTCATTTTCAGCCTTTTTTGATAGATAAGAGAGGGTACATACAACCACCAATCAGTGAACTACTTACAGTCACCCGGTTCCTGAGGACAGTGCCTCATTTTAGTTGAGACCCTTAAATTAATAACACTTGATGCTTACACTTATCAACTCTTGACATTGCTTTACACTGATCTTAGCAATACGTGGTTGTCCTGAGCCAAACTAGGTACAGTGCCATAATTTCCTTGGAACTAATCACTAACCATAGACACTGTTGACCTATTGTACTTATCACTTAAGATATTCGTTGTGATCAGTTCCTTAGTTTGAAAGAAAAGAACCAAACTGGGTAAAGCATGATTTGTGAAGTTATAAAAACATACACGTCAAAATAACAGTATTAAAAAATAATTTTGTTCTAGATAACTCTATTTAAAGCAAGTTTATTTCAAGATGATATCATAGTAATTTTGCAATATTGACAAATTTCCTGTAATTAGAATGTTGGTTCCTTAACCTCCTTGAAGCATTTATTATAACTGTATGTTTTTGCCCTTTTGAAAATTTCTTCATTTTTATAAACACTCAATATTGTCTTAAAGGTTATGTTTTTCATTCCTAGTGTCTCTGCAGATATCCTAAAGCCCATTTCTAAAGGAGAAGAGACATGTCCCTGACAAATCTTACTTGTGCTATAGTTTACGCTAACACTCTTTGTTTTAGAACTTTCTTGCCTATGAGCTTTGAGGAAACACCTCTTTTCTTAGTACCATACTATTTACTTGTCTTTCATCCTGTTTGCTTAGGATATGTCTATGTGATTTTACGTTGGAAATCTTCCCTCTCAGAATCCATGTTAATTTTTGAGAAAAGTTGGTGGATTATTAGTTAAAGGATTATATAAAATCCAACTTTTCCTTTATCCTTCTTTCATGCATTCCATATCTTAGTTAAATATTCAGGCTTACTCTACTACCCCTTTCCTTCTCAGCAGTCAAATGAATCAGGAAAAACAGTAGCCCTGGGTGCCTTTCCTATGTATAAGAACTGAAAGTTTCAAGATAATATAAATATTTTTCAAAGGTAGATTTGTTTTTAGTTCTCCCACAAGCTAAGTTATTTTAGATAATTTTAAAATATAACAGTCTCATGATTGTGTGCTTAACCCAAATGTTTTGAGGAAATAGGTTTATGTTTTTAATGATATAGTAGGATTATAGTTCATGTAACCAAAACACTACTTGGGTTTGAGCTTCTAGAAAGAAAAATTAGCTTCGAACACAGTTCTTTTGTATCCGTACTTAACCATTTATGTGGATGAAGAGGAGCAGTGGTACATAAAATGTGACTCAACAAATCATCCACAAAGCATTTATATGTTAATTTTGAATGATAACTTTCAATATGATAATAATTGACAGATACACACTACTATACATAAAATAGATAACTAATAAGGTCCTACTGTATAGCACAGGGAACTCTACTCAGTACTCTGTAATGACCTACATGGGAGAAGAATCTAAAAAAGAGTGGGTATATGTATAACTGATTCACTTTGCTGTATACCTGAAACTAACACAACATTGTAAATCAACTATACTCCAATAAGACTTTTTTTAAAATAAAAATTAAGGGCTTCCCTGGTGGCGCAGTGGTTAAGAATCCACCTGCCAATGCAGGGGACACGGGTTCGAGCCCTGGCCCGGGAAGATCCCACATGCTGCGGAGCAATTAAGCCGGTGCGCCACAACTACTGAGCCTGTGCTGTAGAGCTCACGTGCCACAGCTACTGAGCCCGCGTGCCACATCTACTGAAGCCCACGTGCCTAGAGCCCATGCTCCGCAACAAGAGAAGCCACTGCAATGAGAAGCCCGCGCACGGCAACGAAGCATAGCCCCCGCTCGCCGCAACCAGAGAAAGCCCGCGCAGAGCAACAAAGGCCCAACACAGCCAAAAATTTAAAAAAAATTAAAAATAAATTTTAAAAATAAATAAAATTAAAATTAAAAAAATAAAATGAACAACTCTATATTGCTTAAAAAAAAAAAAACAACCAATAATAAAGCCCCACTTGCCTTTGGTGCGATAGAGACGCCAGTTTTCTATAAGGGAGCATCAGGCTTAATAGAACAAGAACCCCTCCCCTCCGACCTTTGCCTTCCTTTGCAGTAATACTTTTATCTTAGGGTTGTAATTAGTATTAGAGTTTATAGTATCTGGTACTTTTGTTCTTGCTGTGTGATTTTCTTGGTAGTTATAGAAAAGAGGAGCATGAAAAGAAAACAGAAGGATGACAGTGAAGGATATAAAGCAGAGTAGGTAAAATTTTCTATAAAACTAAAAACATTTACTGTCATAGATCATGGAGATAATGGAAACTTACCTTTGTTTAGTTACATACCTACAAAAGTTACATTAGTTTTTGTCTTATGACACTGCATAACTACAGCATGCTAAATCCCTTGCAGCCATTCCCTGATTTACACACAGGTTGTAGTCAAATTTTTTGTTTATCATTTGTTTGCCGTTTGGAATTTGTAACATCTAGTGTTTTCCCCACATTATTACTGTTATGGAGGATTACAGGCTAGCCCGTAAAACCCAATTTAATGTAAGGTTGCTGAAATAGAACACTTGTAATTGAGGTGGAAATATTACAATTTGAATTTAGTTATACAGAATAAACAGAACAGAATGAAGGTAAGCAAGAAACCATTTTCTTTTTTACATAAAAGCATATTTAATCAGAGAATGAAGCTGCCCCTGTGCTTTAGACTCGGTGTAGTCTTTCTTTAAACTCATTTTTTTTAAGTGCTTATTTTCTTTTCTTGATACAGGTCTATCATTGGTTCCACCTGTACATTTATTGTCACTGATCAGGTTGGGGGGATCACAATGAAGTGTAGAGAAATTTATTGAGGTGACTGGGATAAAGAAGAGTGGGAGACCTTGGAGAACAAGGGAGGTGCATTTGTGGGAGAAAAGGCAACAATGAAGGGAATCAGAAGAAGTTATTAGAAAAGACAGCTTCTTTTGCTGTAATGTGATGATAGCAGCAGCAAGCTTCGGGAATGTTCTTTTTGACGTAAGGGTTTCCTGTATAGTACATATACTTCACATTCCTTCTTTAATCTAAATTGGATTTATCCATTAAGATTAATTAACACGTCTTTCCAGGTAATGCTTTTGGGGAGGTTCAATGCAAATTAAAGAAAAAATTGTATAGATAATTTTACAACGAATCAAAACTGTTTCCCTCCCCACCAAACCAGTCTTGTTTTCCTTATTGCTAAGGCTGATATTCAGTAAGTAGTACCCAGATACTGGTTGCTTATGGTCGAGCATCTATTCTGATTAGTTGGTACTCAAATATTCTAAATATCATCCCTGCATATAACTTTAACCAGCCCATTCTTGCCCATCTGCCATCTGGGACTCTGTAGGGAAAGAAGAATCTCAGCCTGGGCCTAAACCAATTTACCCCCCCAAAGACCATTGTGGTCACTAATACTGCAACCAACAGGGGAAGTGCATTCAAAGTGCAAAGGAATAAGAAAATTGGATTCCCCAAGCTGGACACACCATCAGTATTCACCTCAAATGGCACTCATCATGTGAAGAGAGACAAGACTGGGAGAGAAAGGCTTTAGTTTTCTTATCATCCCTTTGTTCTTCTTACCAAAAGGTCCCTTCCTTGTGTCCTGTGATGTTCTCACCTGTGGAAGGAGGCCCAGGAGACGATGCCTGTTATATCCTCGACCCCCGAAAGTAGCTTGTTTGATTTCTTCCCAGTCTTTTTCTGTGGACGTGCTTTCTGTCTCTGCATTGGTTGTACTTGATGTCAGGCTGTCATTTTAATGAACTAGATAGCACTAAGGAGAATTTGGTACATTGAATATCTGAGGAGTCCCCCCAAATTTGCCAGCTAATTTCTTAGTGTTTGCTCTCCCTTTGAGAGTACAAAAGCAGATACTCATTTGCTTTTTTTTTTCCTAAATGGGAATTTATTTGTATAAGACACTGAATTTCAGCAACATAACATCACAGATTGCTGATGAAAGCTGTCATTAAAGTATCAAATTATGTTAATCACAGCGTTTAGGTACATCAGGTGTAATTTGAACAATTTAATATTGCAGCAGTGAACACCAGGATGTTAATGACAATTGAGAATTATGATGCTTAGAACTGCCTTTAGGATGACCATGAAGGTTGCTTGATTACAGTAGAATAATTTATAGTAATTTATATCAAGGAAACTTAAATGTACACTTGATTATTTTTAAAATAATGTCATTGGTTCTCATAAGCAGTTGAGAAATTTTGTCCTTTTTTGCTTCTCTATCCTTTAAAACTCTAATATAATTATTTGGCTTAACTTCTGTAATGACTCTTTGGAATTTTGGCCAGGGTATATATTCAGATGAAATTAGAGTTCTTTCTACTTATGAGTTTGGTTTTTTTAATAAGCTTTAAATTCATGTTTTATATTTTAAAATGTAATGTATTCTATTATGTACATGAATTGCATTGTATGTTATATTAATGTACATATTCATTATTTAATATTGTCTAGGCTAAATGTTCAGGACTATGCAAGCTGAAGCACTTTTAAGAATCATGACTGAGAATGCATTAAAATGAACTATAATTGAATAATCCTGTATCTTTGCAAAAATTGTTTACCGCTATTCCATCATTTTTGATCTGTTTATATTGTTAACTGTTATTCTAGACTGTGCTTCTACAATCCCTATAGTCTACAATTAATTTTTTTAGCTTTGATTACATGCACTTCATAAAAATTAATTTCCTATTACATATTTTTCTTATCTGAGTCTCATTTAAAATTAATAAGGTTCTAGTAATTTGCTATGTTAATTCAGAAGATATTCTATTTTTAGTTGTATCTATCATCACGTCTTTAATTTTTATATTGCTGATAATCGTAGTATTTAACCTTTGCTATATACCCACAGTGTGGTAGCTATTGTACATGAGCTATAGAAATTACTTAGTCTTTCTATTCAAGAAGATGACAATTCAGAAGGTTATGAAATACCATTCTCTGGTGATTTTTTTTTAAAGGAAAGAGTAGGCAGCTATCTATATTGACTAAGTAGTCTGTCAAGGATTTTCCAGTCCTGTGCATCTGTATATCTGATATATAGAAGGGATTTTCCAAATGCCCTTAAATACAAGGTAGATTTTTTTATCCTGTTGTTTTAGTAACTGTTTTCTTATTGAATGAAACTGAAGAAGGAAAGAGGAAGGAACTAAATACCTTGATCCCAGTTCTAAATTACAGTTTGGTTTCTGTTAATCTTGGTTTGTATTATATGCTATAAATTTAGATTTAAATTTGGTGACTAACAACCAATGCTATCATTTTGTCCATTTAAAATATACATTCTTTGTTGTTTTTATTTGTAATCATATCAGTAATGATAAGAATCTGCATACTTAGGAAATATATTTGTGTTTTCATCAACTTTTGCTTATCCATATTAGCAAACATCTTCAAAAATGAAAATTGGGACTTCCCTGGTGGTCCATTGGTTAAGACTCCGCGCTTCCACTGCAGGGGGCTCGGGTTCAATCTCTGGTCGGGGAGCTAAGATCCTGCATGCCGCTTGGCACGGCCAAAAAAAAAAAAAAACAGTGAAAATTACTCTTGCTCTGGGGAAGGACTATGTCTTACTTACCTTATAAAGTGGATCTACTACCCCAAACAGCAATCCCTTCCACCTGGGGTGATTTGGGCAATGAGGCTTTAACTGTAACTTCATTTACACAACTTAAAATTGTATGAGACACCAACCTGCCACTCCTAAAAGTGGATTAAAATGTATTTTTTATTATTAACCAAGGTACTGAACAGTATTAAACTGTGGATTTCAAAAGGCCCATAATTTGTTAATTTGTTTTTCCTGGTTCTTTTGTGTTACAATTTATTTTAGGTATTTTTAAATACATAGCTATTAGGTATAATAACCATTTAAAATTGTTGATGATTTTTGTGAAGCAAATAGGATGCTTAAAAGAGTTCAAATTCTTCTTGAGTAATAAATCTATGAAAATAGCAGCATGTGTGTGCGTGTGTTGGCCTTAGAGCTTTCAGTGGTATTATATCATAACTGGACTGTTACTTTATGAAGAGGAGTCATTTCAGCTTTTCCATAGAAAGACGATAGAAGGATCAGCCAATTTTCTCATAAGCATCTGCCAATCTGTTAATAATACAGTTGCATCAGTGAGGTTTATGTAACATTTGTGAACACACACCCTGACAAAATTAAGAAAAAACATTTGAATCCTTTGCCTTTGACCTGTCTCTGTGTTTGTACACACAAACACACACACACACACACACACACACAGACATTTGTATGGTAGGCTTGTTTTTGTGACTTATGCTTTACATAATATTTGCTGATATGATTTTCCTACTTTCATTTTTGACCAATCATTTAGTAGAGCACTGAAAAGACTTCCTGCTGAAGATAGGCCTCTCCATAGCTTCTCTCCTTTTCATGGCTCCCGCTTTTGATATATTTTACTCTGTGCTGGGGAAATCTCGGGGTGCTAACGCGGGGTCCAGGCAGAGCTACAGTATGCTGAGAGTAAGAGGGTGGCTAAGGAAAACTATGGTGCCAGCCATCAGCATACATACCAAAAACTAAACAAAAGGAATGATTTGATGTAGAAACACCCATTCCAGGCCTCAAGAAAGTGATTTCCTTGCTTCTGTTTCTACATAAATAATATGGAGAATAACTTCACCCTAGGAATAATGGTCCTATTAAATTATCTTCGCTATAAGCAATAACTTTTGAAGGAATCAAAATGAATCATAGTGATGAATGATGCCTGTTGACATGAAAGAGACATTTAGGGATCGGGTGCTAGAGTTTTTCTGCGTGTGGATCTGCTAGCTGAGTTACTTTTAAGAATCATGACTGAAAAGTGGATTGAGATGGTTCATAATAGAATAACTTTCTATTTTTCCAGAACTTCCATCTGCCCGGAATTTTCTTAGTATTTGGGTGGGAGTGGTGAGGACACATTTTGTGGAGAGAAAAGTAATTATTTTGGCCATAGTCAAGTTATACCATTGTTTCTTAGAGTAACTTTCAATCTACTGACTTGGAATGAGCATTTTCTTTTAGTCACCTTTCTATTGGATTAGGTAAGGGTGGTTTGTGAATTCCCTTTAAATCGTTAATATATGGAGAAAGGAAGCTTTATTTGCATCTATATGGACAGTAAAAAGCATATTTACTCTTATTCTAGTACAGGTATTTATGTATCCAGGCGTGAGTGCCATGAAAGTAGTTGGGTTTTAATTTTTTGTAATTGGCTTAATAGGTCACTTTAGACAATTGTGTCGAAGTTGGGCGGATTGCCAACACCTACAATCTGACAGAAGTGGATAAATACGTTAACAGTTTCGTCTTGAAGAATTTTCCTGCGCTGCTGAGCACCGGGGAGTTCTTGAAACTCCCTTTTGAACGTCTTGCCTTTGTGCTTTCCAGTAATAGCCTTAAGCACTGCACTGAACTTGAGCTCTTTAAGGCTACCTGTCGCTGGCTACGCCTGGAAGAGCCTCGGATGGACTTTGCTGCAAAATTAATGAAGAACATACGATTTCCACTGATGACACCACAGGAGCTCATTAATTACGTGCAAACCGTGGATTTCATGAGAACTGACAACACGTGTGTGAATCTCCTTTTGGAAGCCAGCAATTACCAAATGATGCCATATATGCAGCCAGTGATGCAGTCAGACAGGACTGCCATTCGGTCTGACACCACTCATTTGGTTACACTAGGAGGAGTGCTGAGGCAGCAGCTGGTTGTCAGCAAGGAATTGCGCATGTACGATGAAAAGGCTCACGAGTGGAAGTCCTTAGCCCCCATGGATGCCCCAAGGTACCAGCATGGCATTGCCGTCATTGGAAATTTCCTGTACGTCGTTGGTGGACAGAGTAATTATGACACAAAAGGAAAAACGGCAGTTGATACAGTCTTCAGATTTGATCCTCGATACAATAAGTGGATGCAAGTTGCATCTTTAAATGAAAAGCGCACCTTCTTCCACCTAAGTGCCCTCAAAGGATACCTGTATGCAGTTGGTGGGCGAAATGCAGCTGGTGAACTGCGTAAGTGTGTGCACTTCTATTAAGCACAGAGACTAGTTTCTTTACCCCCAGATTCTTGTCAAATCATAAAATAAGCAGTTTTGTAACATCAAAGACCAAAAAATGTAGCCAGGATTTTATTTTAAACTGTTTTTCTTAGAAAATATCAGAGACCATCTGTACGCCTTATCTGGGCTTATATTGTTGGCCACACTACAAATTATTATCTTACAAATATATCAATATGTTGCAGAATGTTTTACTTGTGCAATATCTATGGTTTTCATCTTGAAGGTTCAACTAAAAAGTATGTTCTGCTAATTTAAATTCTAATAGTATCTTGGACAGAAGTTTGGCATGTTCCCTCATTTTCCATTTTAAAAGCCCACATAATATTTTACTGAACAGGTTAAAATTCTTCCTTACAGAGCACGGACTTTTATAGTTGCTTCTTTTACGTAATCTGTTACCTACCACAGGCCACAGAGTAAGATGATTTTCTTATCTACTAAGTGTTCAGAGTTCAATATTATCCAGAGTTTATTTACTGTGAGTATTATGATAGGTAACTATTAGTCTCAAAAATCATTCTCTCTTGGTGAAATACGAAACAGTTTTCTTCACTGTAAACTGATCTGGTAAGCTTTATTATTTGATGGTCCCTTCTTGGTCTTCCTAATCTAAGATCAGCGACAAGTACAGTTAACATAGACCAATACTTTGGCTACATAAATTAACACTAATTTTGTTATTTTAGATAAAATTGGAACAAGGTGGCTGTCCAAGAAGTCAGAAAGACCACATTTTATGTCATGTCTTACATATCTGTCATTGCCATCATTGTTTGGTAACAATGGGTAACACCCATCTTCCTTTATTCTCTGTTAGAAATAGAGTCCCTGTAGTTGAACGGTATTCCAGGTTCCATAATGCTGGGGAAGTTTAAAATATTGGCATTGACTCTGGATAAATTCAGAGTAATTATCAGAATCTTTTTCTTCAGTATTCTAGAAAATAAAAGGTAGTCTGATGGATTTGAGAATAAGCAGTTTATTGGAGACAAAAAGAGCTGCTCTCAGCTCTTAAACTTTTCAGCTTATCAAGCTCTTTCTTGTTCGTGACATGGTCTTTTTTTTTATATATATCTTTATTGGAGTAAAATTGCTTTACGTTGTTGTGTTAGTTTCTGCTGTACAACAAAGTGTATCAGCTATACGTATACATATATCCCCATATCCCCTCCCTCTTGAGCCTCCCTCCCACCCTCCCTATCCCACACCTCTAGGTGGTCACAAAGCACTGAGCTGATCTCCCTGTGCTATGCAGCTGCTTCCCACTAGCTATCTACTTTACATTTGGTAGTGTATATATGTCCATGCTACTCTCTCACTTTGTCCCAGCTTCCCCTTCCCCACCTGTGTCCTCAAGTCCATTATCTACATCTGCATCTTTATTCCTGCCCTGCCATTAGGTTCGTCAGTACCGTTTTTTTTAGATTCCATATATGTGCGTTAGCATACGGTATTTGTTTTTCTCTTTCTGACTTACTTCACTCTATATGACAGACTGTAGGTCCAGCCACCTCATTACAAATAACTCAATTTCATTCCTTTTTATGGCTGAGTAATATTCCATTGCATATATGTGCCACATCTTCTTTATCCATTCATCTGTCAGTGGACACCTAGGTTGCTTCTGTGTCCTGGCTATTGTAAATAGTGCTGCAATGAACATTGTGGTACATGTATCTTTTTGAATTATGGTTTTCTCAGGGTATAGGCCCAGTAGTGGGATTGCTGGGTCATATGGTAGTTCTATTTTTAGTTTTTTAAGGAACCTCCATACTGTTCTCCATAGTGGTTGTATCAATTTACATTCCCACCAACAGTGCAAGAGGGTTCCCTTTTCTCCACACCCTCTCCAGCATTTATTGTTTCTAGATTTTTTGATGATGGCCATTCTGACCAGTGTGAGGTGATACCTCATTGTGGTTTTGACTTGCATTTCTCTAATGATTGGTGATGTTGAGCATCTTTTCATGTGTTTGTTGGCAATCTGTATGAGTGACATGGTCTTAATGTTACTGGTGTTTCCTACCCTTTTTTTTTTTCCCCTTTGTTGTCACAGTGAAATTTTTTCTAAGGCCAGACTTTCCAGATTGTTGGACTAGCTGTCAGGATCATGAACCACACAAGTTTCCCAATATATTTTAATAATCAGACTTTTAAAAGCACTTGACACATTAATACCCTTAGTGTAGAATTGTCATTTCCTCAGTCAACCCACACACATTATTTTCATGTTATTATACTATTTTAAATTTATGGTGTCTGGAAATAACCAGAAGATGCAAGTAGTGACTTGACACTTTCTTAGAAAAACCACTTATATAAGTTCATCTTTACAGGTTTACAAATTATAGGTCATCAGCCCTGGCAGTCAGTGGTCATTTTGAAACTTCTTTTCTCTAAGGAAATAGCTCCATTTTTCAGTCACTGCTTGCTTGGTAATGTTATCACCTCTGTTAATATGCAACTATTAAGTTTTTATTGTTCCTAATATTTATATTCTGAGAATTTATCATCTTCAGGCCAAGGAGAGTTGTTATATAAGACTGAAGCGCTAGAGGCTTCCTTCTTCTGACTTAATCCTTACCCTGTTTGAGTTCTTCCCACGTTATACTCAATTGGGAACAAGAAGTAGACTACCCCGTTGGGCAAGCGGCTGGCTTCCTTGCTCATGACCTTCAGAAATCATCCCTTTAATCTCTTATTAAAAACAGTCTTCTGTGTTTCAGTTTGAAAGTGACAGGATACAAGAGAATCATGCTTTTCATGAGCTATTCCTAAATTTGTAATAACTGTTTGATTATATTTAGACTTTAAAAACACAACTGCCCAGAGCTTAAACCTAAGGATAATGATTTAAATATTCTAAAAAAATACTCCCCGTCTAGATGGTAAACAGAGGTCCATTTTTATCTTAATTCATAAACTGTGTTTTCACAAATAAATGGATGATTATAATATAGACACAAACCCTCAATACCAAAGGACAACTGTAATTCCATTTAGAGGGCAACTATTTGATATTTCTTTCCCTTTGAAATTTTCTCCTAGAATCTGTAAGCAACTAAGCTTTTGTAGAAGATGATTGCTTCCCTTAAAATCAGCATACCCAGCAGATCCATTCTGTGCTACATATCTGAAGTTAAAATATATTGGAAGTTTTTTTTAAAAAATCATGTGATTGACTTATTAAGTACACTCAAATATAGAGTCTTGATTCCAGGAGAACCTTCAGGCCCAAAAGAGTCATTATATAAAACCAAGTAGCAAGCAGCTTCGCTTTGTTATGTTTTTTTTTCCTCCTGACCCACCCCACCCCTTTGAATTCCTCCTATTTTACACCCATGTGGGGATATGAAGTAGGCGGGCCCGTCTCGTCACATTCTGTATCGTTGAGGTAACCAAACGTGATGTAACCGCCCTGATTACCTCCCAAAAGAACATCAATGTGTTCTTCTGAATTCCGTTTATAATGTTTCTCCTTGTGTAAATAAGAAGAGGATATGTGTCAGTTGCCCTTTGTAATTTTCTTAGACCCATTATTTTTACAGAATAGTAGATTTTGGTTCTAAAGAAATGCTTGCTTATATTTCTGAATGTTCCAGCGAGGCGGGGTTTTTAACATTTCTCATGTTCCATAAGCGTTTTTTAATGACACCCCCTCCCTCCGCCCCACACTAACATCTGTTGTAATAACATTCCATCTTAACTGATTATGTTGACATAGTCATATTTCTATGTAAATAGAGAAGGGGAGTAGGAATGGGTGTTAGGAAAACGGGATTGATGGGAAAATCATTTCACAGTTTAACAGGTTCATTAGTACCAGTACATCATTTATTCTTCATACACACAATAACCATTGCCTGCATATAATGATGAAAAGAAAACAGCGGCAGCGTTTGCAAGACATTTTAGGTCATTTTAATGCATTTAGCCTTTTAAAATCTTGCCATGGAGTGTATGGACCCAAGCCCATAGTACATAAAAACGATACTGTTAGTGTGTGTGTGAGCCTGGCTTACTGCTGAAATATAATTCCTTAGAAATGCTACTTTCCTTTGACACTGGGTACAGTGGGAAACTGGGGAAAGCTTAGAGTAGCTGTCACTTAAGTGAAAAAGGAGTCAGTTATTTCTGGTATCTTTCAAAATTGTCATATAAGAAATTGATCTTCCATTGAGGAGAAATATGACAGCTCAGGTATCTTTCACTTCAGTTAAATAACTCAGGGTTGCAAATAATGAAATAACTTATAGAAAACGTGTTAGATTTTTCCAAATAAATGTACAATAAAATTACTGACATTTATCAAATGCATCCATATCCCTTAATGGATTTGCAGTTTCTTTATTAAGCGACATATTACCAACCGGCACTCTAGGATTCTAGAGACCATCCCCTCTTTGTGGGAGCCGTTGTTGTCCAAATGGTTTTCTTCAGGACTAATCTCTTTCCTAACCTCAACGAACAAGTAAATTCCCCGTCATCCCTTGTGCACGATTCTGAACTCCAGTGGAATCACCTGAGAAAATAAGAGTCCCTGATGAGTTATGTGAAATAACCAACCGAAGTGTAATTCTTAAATTAGGGAGGGTCTCTAATTTAAATACTAGGCCACCAGACTACTGAAGGTGGTTCTCTAGAATAGGGATCAGAAAACTGATCCCTATTGCCAGAAGGGAAATCTTTTTGGCTTTGCAGGCTGTAAGATCTCTGTCACAACTAATCAACTCTGCTATTGTATTATGACAGCAACTATAGACAATTTGTTTATAAACAAATGAGTGAAGTTGTGTTCCAATAAAGCTTTATATATGAACACTGAAATTCGAATTCCATATAATTTTCATATTTCACAAACTATTCTTCTTTTGATTTGTGTTTCCAACTCTTTAAAAATGTAAAAGCCGGGCTTCCCTGGTGGCGCAGTGGTTAAGAATCTGCCTGCCAATGCAGGGGACACGGGTTCGAGCCCTGGTCTGGGAAGATCCCACATGCCGTGGAGCAAATAGGCCCATGAGCCACAACTACTGAGCCCGCGCGACTGGAGCCTATGCTCCGCAACAAGAGAGGCCGCGATAAGTGAGAGGCCCGCGCACCGCGATGAAGAGTGGCCCCCACTTGCCGCGACTAGAGAAAGCCCTCGCACAGAAACGAAGACCCAACACAGCCATAAATAAATAAATAAATAAAATTTTAAAAAAAAATGTAAAAGCCATTCATATTTTTATCCTGTGGGCCATACAAAAGCAGACGATGTACTGGATTTGGCTTACAGGCTGTAGTTTGCCTGACCTCCCCTGTTCTGGATTTTCCCAGTTACCTCATTACTATCTCCACCTGTCATAGACTGTGATGGACTCACTGCTTTGTGGCTCCAACTCCTTACTTGCTCATCCCGTGTCCCCTCCCCCTATCGAGGTGGTTGGCACTAACATCTCATTGCCTTGTAAATATGGAAAATAGAACTAAGGGCAGGTATCAATATATAGACTTGTTAATTAGATATATTCTATTTTAAAACTAAATATATTGATTTTACTAATAACAATAACAATGCTGCATGGAGAAAGCCAAAGGTTTGACAGTAAAGATTAAATGATGGGAAAAGCTAAAGGAGATGGGTTATCTAGCTGGAAGAAGACAAGTTTAGGGATGATGAACTATTATATACTTGTTGTGTTATTGGTGATTAATAGCCATCTTACACTTCAGGGACCCCTGTATGAGAAAGTATAGATGGATTCTTATAACCCCCATTACCAAAAAAATGCAATTAACTCAGTGATAGAAGAACAGCATTATCTTTCTACATAGGAAAATTTTAATAATCGTAAAGAGTGAATAGCTATTCAGATTCTAGCTCCCTATAAAAAGAATAAGAGGATGCAAACTGCATCAGAACAGATTGAATTAGAGGAAAGAGTGTAACAGTCTAGAAATTTCAAAGTTCAAGGCAGAATTCTTCATTAAGAAAAGCATAGAACTGGAGTAAAAGCTACCTTTGACATCAAATAGATGGAAAGAAGTCTTTAAAACCCTTCTGATAGGATGTGTGATTAGACTACGTTCTTTTATCAGATAAAACCGTACCATTAATTACTTTGCTGATGCCAGTCAATATAGTAGATCCTCTGTAAGTGTCGAGAGGGAGATAATGATATACATTCTGGAGGATTTTGCTTGTCAGTTAGGCAAAAGTCATGCTGAAGGCAAATGGAACTGAACATTCAAGAAGACATCCAGGACTTCCCTGGTGGCGCAGTGGTTAAGAATCCTCCTGCCAAAGCAGGGGACACGGGTTTGAGCCCTGGTCCAGGAAGATCCCACATGCCGTGGAACAACTAAGCCTGTGTGCCACAACTACTGAAGCCCGTGCACCTAGAGCCCGTGCTCCGCAACAAGAGAAGCCACCGCAATGAGAAGCCCGCGCACCACAATGAAGAGTAGCCCCCGCTCACCGCAACTAGAGAAAGCCTGCGTGCAGCAACGAGGACCCACCACAGCCATAAATAAATAAATAAATAAATAAATAAATAAATAAATAAATAAATAAAAAAAAGACATCCAGTGACTGAAAATAGTCACAAACAGTATTGGAGCAAACAGTTTTAGTTTGCATTAATTGTGGGAATAGCCCTTATTTGAGGGCAAGATTTTGCAGGATCTTGCTACCTGATGGGAAGGTTTAGAAGAAATAGAGTTGGTAAGGGTCCAAGCCTGAAGCAATGAACAAAACTAACAGATAAAAAAAAAGAGAACAGTTAAAAGCCTTTGAAATAAGACTGAAAATTTAAAACTAAAGTAGAAAAGGAAATCAGTAAAGGGATATGAGAAGTGGTATAATACAGGTGTTTTTAGAGGAGAAATAAGTAGTTCATGTAGTGAATTTGATGAAATGAAGTTATTGAAGAGAGTAGAAAATTAATCTCTCTCTCTAGTTTTGCCTGTTCTCACATTACTGTTGTTTTCTTTTTTTTTTTAACAGTTTTGCTAAGTATCTTTCCATCAATTTAATATAAATATTTTTAAATTTTATTTATTTATTTATTTTTGGCTGTGTTGGGTCTTCGTTTCTGTGTGAGGGCTTTCTCTAGTTGTGGCAAGCGGGGGCCACTCTTCATCGCGGTGTGCGGACCTCTCACTATCGCGGCCTCTCTTGTTGCGGAGCACAGGCTCCAGACGTGCAGGCTCAGTAGTTGCGGCTCACGGGCCTAGTTGCTCCGCGGCATGTGGGATCCTCCCAGACCAGGGCTCGAACCCGTGTCCCCTGCATTGGCAGGCAGATTCTCAACCACTGCGCCACCAGGGAAGCCCTGTTGTTTTCTTAAATAGGAAAACTTGTTCAAAGGATGATTCATCAATTAGGATTGCATTTGGCTGCAAGTAGCCAAATTTTATTCTGGTAGCTTGATCAAATAGCCCCACTCAGTATCCTCCTGCTTCCATTCCATTGCCTACAACTGTATCATATCATCAATTCCAGCTTCAAGGGAACCTGCTAATTTGAATTTTATTTTGAGTTGGGCACAGTGCTTTCCTTAGCAGTGTTGTGGTTCTGTTAGTAAGAAAAAAGCAGGGTTAGTGGAGATAAGCATTTGGGTTAGCAAGTAGCAACATCTGCAATAAATAGTATAAACTTTTCAAGCCAATCTAGATGTTGTACTTTTGACCAGAGTCCTCCTAACATCCCTATTGTTTTTCTGCCTTTTAAAAAAGATCACATTTTCTATCTGTCTGGACTGTTATTGTTCTAGTCTTAAAGTTATAACAGATTGATATTTAAGTAAGATGAGGCCACTTCTCAAATAATGTTAAAGATGATAAATTTGTTACTGAGAGGAAGTACCCCTAATAAAAATCTTAACTTCATATTATGCTGCTAATCATCTTCAAGTTAAGAACAGTACTGGCTACAATGGTGTTGGGTGGTTATATACAAGCTATTGGCTTTAATGTGTAAATACTGAAAAATTATTGTCAGTGTCCATTTTGTAGTCTGGATATAAAATAACGCAATAGGCATCAAAACATACACCAGGCAGTGTGCATACTTTCATTTTCAACTTAAATTTTTGCTTCATATCTGTTAACTTTTGTTTCCTATATGGTGTGTCATATAGAATCGAAGTGTTTTTCTTCCTTGTGATTGTTTTCATCTTTTCTTCCCACATATTTAGAGCAAAGAAATGGGAGAAATGTCAAATTATAAAGATATAACAAGATCCTAGAAGAAAAGAAATCCTAGTGATTTCTGCAGCGACAGAAATGTTACCTTATTATATTACGTAGCTCGTCTGATGTAACATGTTATCAATGTATTAATGGTTCATATTATTAACATAACGTCAATAATTAATATAAGTGACCCCCAAAGAATATCTCATAGCTATAATAGAAATGTTTCAGTTATTTGGATATTATTATTGTTCCACCTAAAAGGAAAAATAATTAATTGCTAAATTTGAAATTATACATCATTTTTAAAAATTCATTCATTCTTTTTATTTTTTAAACAACAGCTACAGTAGAATGTTACAATCCAAGAACAAATGAATGGACCTATGTTGCCAAAATGAGTGAGCCCCACTATGGCCATGCTGGAACTGTGTATGGAGGCGTAATGTATATTTCAGGTAAATAATTGCAAATGCAATTAATATAATACATAGACTTTTAGCTATGTTGCCATCTTTCCATCTGGTGTTAATAATAATCCCGGAAATGGATAACCAAAATATAATTTGTATTGATTTTAGAATATATTTTATGTGTACATTTGCATATGAATCCTTTGGCATTTTATAAGTTTATAAGACTAGCAGCAAACCAATCCTACTGTAAATACCTTAGTTAGAAGAAATTGGAAAGCTTTCAGCTTCTCCAGCTTGCCTTTCCGTCCCCATACTCTGTACTCCAATAACTCAGTACTCTTATAACCACCATTCATATTCTCTATAACAGCATTTAATTCATTTTTATTCAGAATTTAGCTAAACTCTATGAGGAAATATATCATTGTGTAACATACGAGCTCTACTGTGCATAAAACTTGCTACCAATATACATATAATGCATAATAATGTCCATTCTCTCATTTAGTGCAACCCATAGTATATGTTTCTCTTGTCCTTAACATTATAATGGGTTCTACTATGGTGTCATTGCATAAATAATTCTGTGCTGATTACCTGTATTTTGGCCACATGCACATATATTTTTCTAATAAAAAATTCTGAAACGGCTGCAGTTGGCTCAGTGTCCCAGTAACAACTTTCATTCTCAAACTGTTGGCGTTCAAATCATCCTTCCGTAGAATTTAGGAAGGAGTCTTATTTGAATGTAACGTTCACTTCAGGTATTGAAATTTTATTCCGTTAGTCAGCTTCTTACCATTTGGCCCTGACACAGTCTACCTCTGACAGTTTTCCCCCTTTTGAAGGCCTGCCAGTGCCAGGCCAGCAGTTACGCTATTAGAGAACAAAGGCGATAAGGTGATGTTTGTGGTCTGAGTCTCTGGACGCTGCCTTATGAAATCTGTAATGAAGAAGGATCAGGGAAAGGCCTGTAGTGTATGATTGGCAGGTTTCTGGTGTTAAATATATGAGCAACTATGGGACGTCTTATATTGAAAGAGCCATCCAGGAAATCATATGCTCCACTAATCGATGATTTACACCATCCACCTATTTTACGCGTGTAGCTGCTATGCCATTATAAGGAGAGCTCCAAGTCCTCTGGGGGGAAAAAAATGACATTCGAATTGTTCTAGTGGTGCTTTGGCATAACTAGGATACATTGCACAAATGACCTACCCAGTCAAGAGTAGGCTAGGAACCACAGCTGAGTTTCAAACCAAAGAGCACTGTTTTGCTTGCTGGCAATTCAGTGAAGTACAGAAAAAATATCTAAAAGCAGAAAAAAAAAATTGATTGTCATCTGGCCACCAGACAATAGAGCTTTGAATGATATGGCTAAAGATTAGTTTAGTTTTCTCCCTAATCTTCAGAATATATAGTCTGATGCTTTCATTGTACAGACTGATTTAGATGTGCTCTAAGAATATACTTTGTAGGTGATATAGACTCAATAGAGCAACAACGAATTGCTGTACATACAAAATTCCATATGTATTCAGCATTCTAATTCTTTAGCTTTTTAAGAGAGGCCATTACCCACCCTCACCCTACCCACCCAAAACTCTACAAAAATAATCAGTTCCGAATATTCGTATAAGCTTGTACATTTGCTCTACAAAAATAATCAGTTCTGAATATTCGTATAAGCTTGTACATTTGCACAATACTTTCGACTTTTCCAAAGCATTGTGATTTATTTCAATTCATAGTCACAATCCTAATGAGAGAACTAGAGTGGACATTCTTATTTGACAAATGAGGAAACGGGCACCTAGGCTTTAAAGTGCCCTAGCCCTGTGCTCAGCACCCAGAGGTGCAGCAGGAGTGAATGATGCTTTGTAGTTGGGATTTCCTGTAAACCCAACTCTAAGAGTGGCCAAAATATATTTTCATTCGATAAAGCCTCTTAAATCCCATGGATCTCTGTTTGAGAAAGCCATTACAATAATATAAGCTGCATTTTTGTTCTTTGAGGAGATGAAAATGTTATTTTCTTTATTTTTAATCCAGAGAAAGTATAGCAGGGAGACATTTATAAGAACAAGGTTGATAAGCTCTAAAATGTCATAATACCTGGATAGAAGTTAATTATCTGTGACCTGTGACAGAGAGCCTCCTATTTGCTTTTGCATTTTTATAATAATCTGTTTACCTCATGCCTATAATTTTCATCCTTTAGGAGGAATTACTCATGACACTTTCCAAAAGGAGCTCATGTGCTTTGACCCTGATACTGACAAATGGATCCAGAAGGCGCCAATGACCACTGTCAGAGGTCTGCATTGCATGTGTACAGTGGGAGAAAGGCTGTATGTCATTGGTGGCAATCACTTCAGAGGAACAAGCGATTATGATGATGTCCTAAGCTGTGAATACTACTCACCGATCCTTGACCAGTGGACCCCAATTGCTGCCATGTTAAGAGGGCAGAGTGATGTTGGGGTCGCTGTCTTTGAAAATAAAATCTACGTGGTTGGTGGGTATTCGTGGAATAATCGTTGTATGGTAGAGATAGTGCAGAAATATGATCCAGATAAAGATGAATGGCATAAGGTTTTTGATCTCCCGGAGTCCCTGGGTGGCATCCGAGCTTGCACACTCACAGTTTTTCCACCTGAAGAAACCACACCATCACCTTCTAGAGAGTCCCCTCTTTCTGCACCTTAAGATCGTCCCTACAACTAAGATGCTGTAGTCCTATCTTTGCAACGTGTCATGAATTCTCTTCTTTCGCCCTCCCCCTTAAGTAGTGTATGTTAGGATTAGCCTCCAGTAATTGATACAAATATTGGAAAAAAGACGACATTGATGTTCTTTGTGCTCTTTGTTTGGCTTTGAGTGTTTATAAAGTGGTAACAAAACCATTCTGGAAATGTATCCCATAGAAGCTGATGTTTAACATACGAGGAGAAAAAAAAAAAAAAGCAAGGCAAGGTATTGTCTATAAGATGTTTCTGCAGTACTTTTTTGATGCTGTGTACTGGGTGTAAGGTATTTGTCATCTTACATTAGAAAGCCCAAGAAACCAAGTTGAAGGTGGATTGTAGTAAATGTACAACTGTGCTAACTAGGCTTCCAAGTAAAAAGTTTTCCTTTCACCTTTGATCGTGAGATGTGAAAGGGAGGTAGCCCGCTCCAACAGGAAACAATAGACAAAAGGTTGCCAACTGGCATGAGCCACCTCCCTCTTTTCATAAAGTATTTTTGACACATCTGTCAGCCCACCTGTCTGTGGGCTACATTGAGAACACATCAAGTTTCTTAGACACACAGGAGAAAGAATAATTGCAATTCACGAATATTAATTTAAAAAAACAGCATGACCCCTCAACTTGTAAGCAAGGCTTTGGGGTTTTTTAAGTGTGTATAAATATATACACACACATATATCAAATAGAAGAATTTTAAAAACTGAGTAGCACGTCAAACAAATGCAAAAAAGAAAACTTTGAAATTTCTTCCAAAAAGCAGCTTCCATTAAAATGGGAATTCAGTATGCACGTACTGAATGCACGTATGTAGATTCATACTGAATTTAGGTGAATAAGGGCTAGAAATTTTGAGCAACTAAATTTGTCATTTGGCCAAATTTTTCCTTCCAAAACTGTAATCTACACCTTCTCCTTTGCTGTTGAGGTAACTTACATATTATATGTATTCTGTATACTCAGTTCATAAGATTATTTAGCACAAAGTATAGCAGCTCCACCTGGTGAGTTGCTTTTGCTCAGTGAATTCCACTTCCATGTTTTATTTTTTTTGTTCAATAAAAAACATTTAATGTCGCTTTGGTGTGAGGTATTCTATTCTTGTCTGAGTTGGCTTCCTTTGGCTTCCTTTGATTAAATACCTTTCTTTTTTTTTTTTTAGTATGCCAAGATCCAAATGATCAGAACTTAAGAGTACTGAACAGCTTGGATTAATGAATACTAATGACTTTCATTCAAGGAAGAAAAGAATTTGACCAGGTCAAACTTCATTGGTGAAAACACATTGTTGGTTGTCTTTGAGGAGTTAGTTTGTAGAAGACACTAACTGACCCCTCTCCATCCCCACAGGGTAATAATATGTCTAAAAACCACAAGAGCAGTGAAATTTCTGAGGTCAGTTTCCCTGATCTTCCAGATAATCCATCTTGCCTAATGAGAAGGGATTGTGTAAAATGACTTAAGAGATTTGTTCTTGACCGAAAAAATGTTTTTGTAAGAGATTGATAATTATGTTAGGGCCATATGTATGATCGTTCCTACTTTATCTGCAAATGACCAGATTAAATCTGAACCAAAAATTTCGAGCTATTCCAAACCAACTAGAGTGTCGCCAAAGTTCTTATCTAGTGGAGAATTGGCAGTGCCCATGTCACTGCCTCTGTCTTGAGTTAATCATAATGAAGAAAACAATTTTCCCATCAGTGGTACTTTTGAATGTTAGGAGAAGCCTGGTTTGAATTTGAAAGACCCTCTTTGGCAAGATTGTTCTTAAGTCAGAGAAACTGGCCGCGTGGTTTCAGTTGTCTGCTTATAGGCAGATCAGATTCAGCCATTTGCAGGGAGTTAACACCCTCGTGAACATGGGAACATGTACAGGACAGACTAATGGTCCCACCGCAGTCCAGTGTGGGCGTTCCTGGTCAGGCGGCTCTCCTCCAAGCAGCAAAGGTTTTGTCCATCTTGTGGCTCTTTCTGCCTCTTGGGTCCTCGGAATCCTCTCCATTCAGTCAGCAGAAGAAAAATGGAACATTGCAGGTATGAGGGCTGTCGGGCTTGAAAGAGGCATGCATCACCTCTACCCACGTTCTGCTGGCCGGAAGTCAGTCCTGTGTCCACACAGAAGCCCAAAGGGGACTGGAAAATAGCAGATAGCCGCATGCCCAGAAAGAAGAGGAAACAGGGTTGGTGATCGGTCGCAGTTTGCCGCAGGGAATAACAAAGCGCAAGGTTCTGTTTGACAGCTTACCTTTTCCGCATCCAGGCCATGTGTTATTTAGAATAACAATTCATGTCATGCAAGTGCTGTTATTAAACAATTCCAACAGCTGGTAAATTATTACACATTTTCCTTCACAGCGAATTAACAATTTTTCTTTATAAAAAATATCAGCCAGTCATCGGTTGGCTTTCCAAGCATTTCTCACATTTGCCTTTCTTTATCTACTTGAAAAAGGAGTTATTGAATACATTAACTCTCAAAAGGTTCATCATTTCCCTTCTTGGTCAAGGTTGGTAGAGTGGGAAAGATGAAAGAAAACAGCTACTTTGCCTGTTTCTAGAATTTAAAAAAAATTCATCTCATAATTAGGTTTTGCCCTGAAATGTAAAATGATGACCTGAACCTGTTTCCTCTCTAATATTACTTTAGAGACTTAACAATATATAAGTATGTATTGTTTCCTTGGAAGTTGCTAAAATAATTCCCTCCCATTATACCCGGAGAGAGTGCCCCCATAGGGCAAGTAAGTGGTGTTGTATTTAATTAGTTCAACTGTGACCTTTTTTTTTTTCCATTTCAAGGGCCTTTGTGTATTCCCCACCCCCCCAAGAATGGTAAGTAGACTTCCTCGTGTGGAAAGTTGGCCCTGCCTCTAATTTTATTCTTGGCTCTTGTGTCTTATTTTCAAGGCACTAGACCTCAGGTTTAGTCCTTTCCACATCAGAGATCTCTTGGAGTATGCGGGCAGGAAAGTAAATGTGAAACAAGTTCACAGGGATTAAAGGAATTTTATTTTGAATTGGTCAAATCATGTAGTATTTTACAACTCCTGGTAATTATAAAAAGGCAAAATAGAGAAAAATTGGTAAATACAAGAAAGAAGAAAAGTCATTCATCTCCCCCCATATCAGTAACGATTGCTAAATGTAAGTATATTGTTTTTACACAATTATCATTTAAAATCAGTATAAATAATTTTGTATATACCTCATAAAGTATTTTTTGATATATCAATACATCATTTCCTGATACAAAATACATTCTAGTACATCCATGCATTAATTACTGGTACAAAATACGTCAATGCAATATTTAGAATAAGACTTCTAACCCTTGTATTAAGTGAGGTTTAACTACTCGGCAACGTATTGGGCTTTTGTCAGTTTAAAAATATTAAAATTTAATGTGGTCAAATCAGATGTCCTCAGAATTAAGTAACAGTGATACTAGACATTTAAAATATTTATTTCGTCAGTGAATCTAAGTAATTTGTATAATTCAAATCTGAGTGGATATTTCATTCTCTATTTAAATTTAGTGTTCCTTCCTTTCTCCACTAATCAGGTATTACCAAATAATTGTCAAATGCTTCTTCACCTTGCATGTTATTTGGCAACGTGACTAAGATAAATGAAGATTGAACTTTAAAAATGAGACTAAAGGCCACACCTCTGTCAAAAACAAACAAACCAGGAAACATTACAACGTTGCAGGTTGGCAAACATTTTCTGTAAAAATCAGTAAATATTTTAATCTCTGTGGGCCGTTGGTCTCTGTGGCAACTACTCATCTGATGTTGTAGTGCAAAAATGTCGATAATATGTAAGTGAATAAGTGAGGATGTGTTCTAATAAAAGTTTAGGACACTGAAATTTCAATATCATATAATTCTCACATAGTATAAAATATGACTCCTCTTTTGAGTTTTCAGCCATTTAAAAATTTTTAGCTCCTGGGCCATAGAAAAGCAGACCACGGACCAGACTTGGTCCATGGTCTGTAGTTTGCTGACTCCTGCATTACAAGAGTGTGTTTCATTATCATTCATTTATTCTTTTTTTAAAAAATTAATCAATTAATTTATTTATTTTTGGCTGCGTTGGGTCTTCGTTGCTGCGCGCGGGCTTTCTCTAGTTGTGGAGAGCGGGGGCTACTCTTCGTTGCGGTGCACAGGCTTCTCATTGCGGTGGCTTCTCTTGTTGTGGAGCACGGGCTCTAGGCACGCAGGCTTCAGTAGTTGTGGCACGGGGGCTCAGAAGTTGTGGCTCACAGGCTCTAGAGTGCAGGCTCAGCAGTTGTGGTGCACGGGCTTAGTTGCTCCGTGGCGTGTGGGATCTTCTGGGACAAGGGCTCAAACCTGTGTCCCCTGCATTGGCAGGCGGATTCTTAACCTCTGCGCTGTGAGGTAAGCCCCCCATTTATTCTTTCAAGAAACATTTACTGTGAACGTATTTTGTATCAGTCGATGAAGAGTCCTAGGGTCTACAAAGATGAATAAAACTGAATCCCTGCCCTCAAGGAGCTCAGTCTAATTGGGTAGATAGATGCTTACAATGTAGTGTGCTGGAGGCTAGGATGGGTGTCTAAAGAAGCCACATCTGAGCAAGTCACAGAAACAGATGTTTATAAAATGAATGCCTGGGACTCGAGTGCCTGCATTAATAAAATACAACTTTTCTTGCCACAAAGCTATAAATAAAAGAATACGAAAAAAAAAAAAAAAAGAATACGCATAAGGAAGGGGCAACCAGTCCTTGAAACCCTAGCTCCTGCCCCCTGATCAACTTGATCTAATTACCTCAACTCCCAACTTGCTGGTTCTCTGCTAGGTAGGGTCACACACAATGTGTCCTTTAAAATACTCTGTAACCAGCAGAGTACAGGATGGGATATTTAACAAGACTTCCCTAAAATCTCAGTGTGTCAATATGTTTTTTTACTGCAAGTAACAGAAATCCCCAACTCTAACAATAAGGAAATGTGTTTTCTCACAGAGCTGCAAAGCCCACTGGAGATAAAGGAGGCCCCAGGCAAGATGTAATTAGCTCAGTGTCATCAAACTCCCAGGTTGGTTTTTTTTTGTCCTCATATCCCCACTCTGTTTGCAACAGCATTTGTAAACACTGTTTTGCCAGTAGTATCCCTTGTTCACATCCACAGAGAGAGCAAACCTCTCCCTCAATCATGGAATTTAAATTCTCTTTAGTCTGATGGAGGCAACCCAGGGCATATGATGCTCGTGGCCCTGTTGCCAGGGGAATGCGGTGCACGGATTGGCTTAGATTAACTATCTTACATGAAATCGTTGTTGGGGAATTAACCATAATACCCTCCTCTCTCAGGAAGAACAAGAGGGAAACATGGAGAAGGAAATTTAGCTAATTGGATTTACTGGTTCACTTTGTCCAAAATCAGTCTAGGCTTTTTCTAGGTTCATGTTTTTCAAAGTCTGGGTCACAACCTATTAGTACAGAAATTCCCAAAGTGTGGTCCAGGCGACCCGGTGTCTCTGAGACTCTTTCAGGGAATTCATGAGGTCAAAACTACTCTCATCATAATACTAAACTCTCATTTGCCTGTTTCACTCTCATTCTCTCATTCTCAAGTGTACGGTGGCATTTTCCAGAGGTTGAAGGACACATGGTGATGCCATTACTCTGTCAGGTAATAGGATATGAGTTTGTGTATTCTTGTATTTAAAAAACCCTCAGGGAGTTCTCTGGTGGTCCAGTGGTTAGGACTTGGCGCTTTCACTGCTGTGGCCCCGGGAACAATCCCTGGTCGGGGCCAAAAAACAAAAGCAAAAAAACCCTCTCATTGTTCATTTCTAATACAGTAAACATCAATAGCTGTAACTCACATAAACACAACCTCTTTGGTATCCTCAAACTTTAAGAATGTATGGGAGTCCTGAGACCCAAAAGTCTGAGAACTACTGAGTTGTAAGATCAATTTTAGAAACATGTTTTACAGAAATGGAATAAAAAATAGAGTGTGCCGTACATCATAAATGTAAGTATTGTTTTGTGAAGTTTTCTTTGGATTATGTGTATGTGTTTATATATATACACATATATTTAATCAAAAGAAAAAAATTCACAAAACAATACTTATATATGTGTGTGTGTGTGGTTACAATATAAGTAAAATGTTCTAATGTGGGACCTGATCAAAAATGGTTGAAAGCACTGCTCATTGGTCCTGAGTAACTCCATGTAACAAAGGCTCTCTTCCCACCATTCCCTCCACCACCAAGGAACACACTCAAGACGCCTGGGTTGTTTGAAGTCCTGACACCAAAGAGCGAGGCCCCAGCAGATACATCACCTAAGGTTTGATTTCTCAGTTCTCATGTCTTATCTGAAAATCTACCTGTTCCCTCAGTGATTAAACCCAGGCAGCCACAACCACCTGTAAGGTCTGTCCTAGCCTGGTAGGAATTTGCACCAAAACCACATTAGAAGAGAACACATACTCTGAATGTAGCATAAGTGGCACACAATCATGGCAGCAGGCCATGATTTTGATTCGTCACACAAATCTCTTCACAGAGGTGTTTCTCAAAAGGAACAGTAGCTGTAATAGACATTAATAAATATGGAAAGCAGGGGCTTCCCTGGCGGTCCAGTGGTTACAACTGTGCTTCCACTGCAGGGGTCACAGGTGCGATCCCTGGTCGGGGAACTAAGACCTCGCAAGCTGCGTGGTGTGGCCAAAAATAAAATGTACAGCTTTCAAAATAAAGAAATAAAGAAATGAATAAATACAGAAGACAAAAAGGGCCTGACTGTAAGCCATAGAAACCAAACTCCAACCAGCTGAGGCTAAAAGAAAAAAAATATATTAGACCAGCTATTGGGGCATCTTACACAACGATAAGAAGACCAGAGCTGCTGCTGGGACGCAGGGAAAACCAGAGGAAGGACTCAAAGAGTGTCAGCAATCTGACTCTGCTTTTCTCTCAGGGTTGGACTCGTTGCTTCCCGGCCTCTTTGACATGGCAGTGGCTAGGAATGGGAGCGTGGAGAACGTCTGCCTTTCCCCACAATGACAAAATGCTCCCCACTCCCCATCATCTGTTGAAAACTCCTTGGGAAGCACAGTGATAGGATGGGTTTACATTAGATGCTTACCTTTGGATGAATACGCAAGGGCCTCAGGACCATGATGTGAGGGGCAGGAACTCGATCCCTGGAAAGGGGTACATTCCCATTGAACGGGGAAATTATTTTGAGCCAAGATGTCCCCCAAATTAATATCTAGGAAAATAATAAGTTCAAGCTACACAGAGTAACCCCACTCAGGTCCAAAGGAAAATGTGTGTGTGTGCCAATCAAGAGGTCAAATATTTCTCAAAAGCTAACAGAGTTTGTCTGGAGAACTGATTCCTACTCAGGGCTCAGGAAGTACCTCTCCACCTGCTACCTTCCACCTCGCTGTGGTCTACACATACCTTCAGGCCTGCCTGCTTCGGAAGGACATCGTGGGACGTAGTCAGGAAGAACTCACGCTGCTGCCTCTCATTGCCCATCACCTTCACTGTATGGCATCTTGGTCCCGGTAGAGACAGAAATGCAAAATGACAAAAACTGGCAAGATCTGAGCTAGGATCTCCAAGTGTTTGTTTTGGAGTCTTTAAAAAGGCAGCCTCCAAGCTGTTAGTTAAACACAACAAATGTGCAATGAAGTTGCTGTAGCAGGTTTTCGGAACCAGGCTGGGAACGTGGTGGCAGAGCACCAAATGCAGTTAGCATGGCCTAGCCAGGGACAGGTCCTTTGTCCTTGGGACAAATTAGAGTGACTTGTGACCAGAGCACTCAAGGGCAAGAGTAGGTGTCCTGGTGGCCGTAAGAGCTGATAAAGGCTGGGACGTCTGTGACCTTAGATCTGGTGCCTCCTTTCTGTCCCTGTACTAGATGCTTTTTCCCACCAAGTCTTTGACACCCTCAGGTAAGAGAGATGATCACAATCTCTACTGCTAGAGGCATTGAGAAGGTTACAGGGAAGGTGTGGATGTATTTGGGAGGCTTCTGGATGTGTGTACACAGGCTGTACATCTCCACCAATTAGGAGTCCAGAATAAAATGTTTGGGACAACTGGTTCAGGAGTGAGAGGTTTGCAAGGTCATGGCAATGTCAGGTTGTGTGGTGCTGGGCGACCAGTCAGACTGATCCAGTGATATGTTCTTCCGGAGTCAGGTATCTGAAGTCAGGGAGTTGGCAGGAGGAACTGAGTCAGGCACACAGGCTCCTGGAGGGCCCATCCGCCGCCTTCTTCCTCATGCTGAAATTTTTAATACTAAAAATGAAATGTAAAGTGAAAAGTCTTCATTTCTGGTAAAGAGCCTTCAAGTTGAAAACTTCCTGGCACAACTGAGGACACAGCAATCTGAAGTCTCCTTTTCTTACTCAATACTCTGTAATAACCTACATGGGAAAAGAATCCAAAACAGAATAGCTATATGAATATGTATAACTAAATCACTTTGCTGTACACCTGAAACTAACACAACATTGTAAATCAACTATAGTCCGATATAAAATTAAAAATAAAAAAAATATTAGTCTCCCTTTCCTGCCCCCCTCTGATGACTCTGAATGAGCCCTTCCCACTTGGGAAGGGCTTGAATCTTTTTTGGATTCAATTCAATTAGTCCATTGCCTTAGACTAATGGCCTGAAAGGGCTAATGACCATCATCAGTGAAAATATTTCCAACAATAGAATTTTCCATCACGGGTTTGGAAGGGTGACATTTTTTCAGAGCTCTCAAGAGCGGGGCCAGAAGCCTGAGAAGCATGCCTGGGGCATCTATGGGTACAAAACTGAGCAAAAGTGAGTTTTTACAAATATTTCTTAAGGTAGGCTAAACTGCTGTAACAAACAGACCCCCAAATGATAAAGTCAACATTTTTACTTCGTACCCATGTACCAGGCAAGCTGTGTTCCGGGTCTGAGGGTGGCTCTCCTCCACGCAGTCACTCAGGAGCCAGCTCTCTCATCTACAGCTTCCCAAATAGCCACGATCGTCTCCATACCGGTGAGCACCAATCAGAGAGGAGGGAATAGCTGAGGGGCAAGTGAGAGGATTTGCGGGCCAGATCTGGCTGTGGTACACAACGTCCCACACAACTTTCAAGGAGGCTAGGAAATAAAATCTAAGGTTGGACTCAGAAGAAGAAAGAGACAATCGTGGTGAAGCACTAGCAGATGCTGCCCCAGCAAGAGTCTCATCTCTTTGATTTAAGAGGCAACGCGTTGCCAAGGACCTGGCAGAATCTCATGCAGGGTCTGTCAGTCGAAGATATCTCATGGGGCTTGAGGTCGTGAAGTCAGAGAGGGGACGAGAGTAGATTGCTTTTGCAGATATCCATGAGGGAACCCCATCTGCTACGACCCTGGAACTGAAGATTAACTGTACTTAAAACAATCAAGATGACACCGGTCAGACCACCACGGGACCAATTTCAAGGTGACTGTCAGAGCTGACTGTGCTGTTTCTGCACGTAGCCCCCTCCCTCCCTCTATAAAAGCCCTGCCCCCTGCTCAAGCCTGGGGGAGCTCCTGAAGCCCAGTGCCGGAGTCAGAACCTCAGGGGACTGTGGGCTCTGTCCATTCGGTGTAAACTGTGAACCTCTCTTGTCAAGTGGAGAATCAAGAGCAAAATACAGGGGGAAACTGAGTCATGACCTCTGAGGCGTGGTTTGCTTCTTTTTCGTAAGAGGAAAAACTCCAAACCCAAAGTTATGCACTAAGGTTGGTAGCGAGAAGTTGATTACAAATGATCGAAGCAGGGCCCGGACCCTCTGGACCAGGGTTTCCAGCAGGAAGCTTTGGATGGCTATCACAGAGGAAACCCCAGTCTCCAGGATGGGCCAGGGGAACACAGGGACATGCTCGAGAGCTGGGCCCGGTGAATGACTTCTGTGAGACTCCTAGGATTCTGTGACAGAATCGTATTTTCGGACTGCTTTCTGTGTGCCTGCTTTCTGAGGTTCCTCATATTTACACTCACTCGTTCATTTCTACTTAGCAGTGTGCAGGTACAGATTTTAATGACGTGGGGAAACTTAGCTGATGGTACTGATTGTTCTGCAGGGCAGGAGCTGTGAGGGCCTGAGAAGGCAAGGTCCCAGGAAGTCTAGGGAATTAGACACACTGCCCTTCAGTGTACAGATGTCAAGGGGCGGAGATGGCCATCACGGCCTGGTCAGGTCATGTAAGGAAGTTTCACAGGGCTCGACAGGTATGTATGTATGTATGTATTTTTGAATGAAAGATTCTTTAAATTCTATAGTGGGGGCCCAATTGTTCTGAGTCCTCAGCCTGGAGCCTGAGGAACACTCTGGGGCCAGTGAGGCCAGTGCCTCAAAGGACGCCCATTACTATCATCTAAGAAGAAATCTCATGAACGGAGCTCCATCCAGAGAGGCCACAGAAGGAATATTTTGTCAGGGGCGCCTGGGACATGGCTGGAATCCATGGCGCTGCCTTTTTGTCACATCTGGTGGCTGCTTTTTCTCTTTTCTCCCCTTTGATAGATTTCCTCTTCGAATCCCCCTCAGTCACTTACCTCTTCATGGAAGTGGGCAGATCTGGTTCTTTTCCAGGAGCATATCTGAAGGAGAGAGAGAGATCTGAGAGTAAGTACACGGAAAGGGTGCGAGTCTTTGGAAGGTGAAAGAATACCCACTCATCCATCAGGGAGGCACTACCAAGTTTGCATCCAAGGGAAACACTGTGTGTGGGCACAGGTTAAGGAGACAGAGTTTTGAATGAGCTGGAGAGCTGACCCCTTCGTAGAGGTTGGGCTTAGGAGTCTGAAGGTGGTGAGGGAGGAGGGAGAACTGCGTCATGAACACATTGGGCAGGCTCCCCCATATCTGCCACTTTCCTCTTCATGGAATGAAGCAGACAGCACCCTCATAGAACGAGTCCTGCACGTCTCATTTTCTTGGATATCTGTGAGGGTGGCCCCGATAAGATTGGGACACCCATTCGTCAGGGGTGTCCTAGCCACACCACTCATGCTGCTGCATGGATAGCCAGGGGCTGTCTTGCAGTCGCCAAAAATCCAGGAAGGCACCATGGAAAATTGAAATGTTCCAACAGATTATATAGGAGGGGGCATGGGGACTTCCCTGGCGGTCCAGTTGTTAAGATTCGTGCTTCCACTGCAGGGTGCGTGGGTTTGATCCCTGGTGGGGAACTAAGATCCCACATGCCACAGGGAAAAAAAAAAAAAAAAGGAGGGGGCATTGGGTGTCTTTTAGTGAACCCACACACTGAGCATTTCACTCACTCTGCGCTGTTTTCGATCTGTTCTTTTCTTCCATGTAACAAGCAGACAGGCTCACAAAGATCCAAGAGCCCAGAGAGCCACCCACCTAATGTGCTCAGACTCTAAATGTATGTAGGAAAGCAACAGTTGCTTGGCGTGGGGAGCTGGGGGTCGGGGTGGGCTGACTAAGGGTCAGATAGAAGAGCACAGTCGGTTGTAGGACAATGAGCCCATTACACCACCCAGATGTCTCTGGAAAATGGCTCTTTGGTTACGTGAGGGAGAGTGGACCCTTATTCCACGTTCTTGAGAGCGGGAGGGGCTCTTGAGAGTTGGCAGATGTTTTGGCCACAGACCCACAGGGTTGAGAAGAGCCCAAGCCAGAGTTCTTTTGAGGGGGTAGCAACAACACAAGGTGGGAAACTATCTCTTGAGGAATTTTTCACCAAACACTTGCCCTCTGAGTGATAGTGACCATGATCGGAACTAGGGAGGACCCTGTGAGAGTGGCCATGGCTTGGAGGGATCCAGCACAGTAATAAGAGCCTGAGGAAAGGGCAGCCACTGGAGGGGCAAGAAGAGCGGCGGCGACACTATAGTCATGGGCAGAAGACCTCTCAATTGCTAACATAGCACAGAGGATGGAGGCTCTGTTGGGAATGGCGACTCAATGAAAACTGGGATCCCCTCCAGTTTCTTTTTTTTTTTTTTCAATTTCATCTATTTTTTAATTTATTGGCAAAATCGTGTTCATAGATGTCTCATCACTTTCATTTTATAGATCACTTGTTCTCATTTCCAATATCATTTTTATGTGTGATATTTTTGTCTTAGTCTCTTTTGCTTGATTTCCTCAATTTTAATCTTTATTTCATTTTTTAATCAATATTTTTAAATTGAAGTATAGTTGACTTACAGTGTTGTGTTAATTTCTGCTGTGCAGCAAAGTGATTCAGTTATACGTATATATACACATTTTTTAAAATACTCTTTTGCGTTACGGTTTATCACAGGATATTGGATGTAGTTCCCTGTGCTATACAGTAAGACCTTGTTGTTGATCCATCCTCCACTTTCAAAGAGAGGCAAAGAGACAGTGAAATACATTCTGTTGTTATTATTGTTTTCAGGCTTGTCCAAGGTAGAATATATGTGGTCCCATCAGTCTGTATAGAGGCAGGAAAACAGTGAAATCCATCTGTGTCTACTATTGCTTTCTGTGAATCTAAGAGGGAAGGTGTATAGTCTCTGATCAAGGGAAAAAGAGTTGAGTGAGTTGCCTGAAGCCTGCCAAGGTGCCAGCATATAACAGGGGGATCTGTCTGACCCTCAGTGTTTCAGAAAGATCAAGGCTGCAGTGGGTGTGGGCCATGGCAGAAATGAGGTGGAAGATGTATCCAGAGGGAGGTGGACAGCCTCGAGCTGGGCTGACTTGAGTGCAGGAGGCCAGGAACTCGCAGAAAGGCTTAGCAGGGATGCCTGAAAGCAGAGAGAAGGATCTTGGTCCTGGTACTTCTGGAATGCAGGGAGCATATACCCATCAATAGGAGCTCATGTCCAGTCCATCCCCGCTGTTTCTTGGCCTGAGAGACAAATCCCAGGGAGGCCGGGGCCCGTGACTCACACGCCCCGGCACAAGAATGAGGGAACGTTGAGTTTTGTGCCTGAGGAGGCCTCAGGATGCCTGTGTCATTCGGGATTCTCGCCCAGATTTTCCACCTCATTTAATATGTTAAAGTTATACACGAAGGCGTTCCTTCTAAACTGGGGTGTTCTAGGCACAGTGTTGGCTCTTTGATTCACTGGAAGCCAGCTGCTATGGTCTGAATGTTTGTGTCCCCATAAAATTCATACGTTGAAATCCTAATCTCCAAGGTGATGATGGTATTTGGAGGTGGGGACTTTGGGAGGTGATTTGGCCATAAGAGCCCTCACGAATGGGATTAGTGCCCTTATAAAAGAGGCCTCAGAGACCTAGCTTGTCCCTTCTGCCATGTGAGGACACTGAGAAAAGACAGCCGTCTAGAAACCAGGAAGCAGGCTCTCCCCAGAATCTGCCAGCACCTTGGACTTAGACCGCCCAGCCCCCAGAACTATGAGTAATAAATTTCTGTTGTTTGTTTGGTTTCTTTTATTTTATTGAAGTATAGTTGCTTTACAATGTTGTGTTAGTTTCTGGTGTACAGCAAAGTGATTCAGCTTTATACATATATACTCTTTTTCAGATTCTTTTCCATTATCGTTTATTACAAGATACCGAATATAGTTCCCTGTGCTATACTTTGTTGTTTATTTTATATATAGCGGTTTGTATCTGTTAATCCCAGACTCCTAATTTATCCCTCGCCCCCAAATTTCTGTTGTTTATAAGCCACCCAGCCTGTGGTATTTTTTACTAAGACACCAGCCATCTCCACTGACCTCTTCTCCACACCACCACTGGGCTCAATAGCTCTGACTGGCTTCCTCAAACACTTAAGCCAGAAAAATCTGTCCAGTATCCTGACGCCACAAAACAGAACGGTGGGCTTCCTGTGGTCTCACTCCTCCAAAAGAATACTAGCAGAGAATGTAATGAGAATGTAAAAGATACCTGTGGTTTTCTAGTGCTTTTATAGAACTTTGAGAAGTACATTTTCAAATGTTTTCCTTTCTCTTTTTAAACTGTTTTTGTTGTTTGAGTTTTTCTTTACGAGGAAAACCGTCCCTGTTTGTAGATCATCTGATTGTTTATGTGGAAAATTTCAGGGACTCTACAGTACTGTAACCAGAATTGAGATCGGCTGCTCGCTGCCCAAAAGCCGATAAAGAGGCCAAGTTGGTGGAAAGGAAAGTTTGCTTTATTTTGGAGGCTGGCAACCGGGGTCGGGGGGAGGGTGGATGCCCGTCCAAAGGCCAACTCCCCCCACCGCCCCCCGGGCCAACAATCAGGGGGCAAGAGCTTTTCTAGACAGAGGGAGGGGCCTACATGCAGAAACAATACAGTCAGCTCTGACAGTCATCTTGAAATTGGTCATCGGTGGTCTGACCAGCGTCATCTTGATTGTTTTAGGTACAGTTAATCTTCACTTCCAGGGTCGGTTTGTTTCCATTTCTTTGAGGCCAGTTCTCGGACTGTGGCAGCTTATGTCACGGCTATAGCCTGGTCATCATGTAGTTAACTTCTTCCACCTGGTGTGGGTTTCAGTATCTATAAGACAGCTCACAGGTTGTGGCTCAGAATATTATCTCTAGCCCTTGAGAAGGAACTAAAGGTCCTTGAACATGCTTAATGATTAAACTATTATTATTTGGTCTCCTTTGACTGTTTTCCTTTGTTTCTGCCCGTTCTCACTTCTCTGATTAAACTTATTCTTTGGCTAAAGTTTTTCCACAGACAAAAGTCAGGGGGAGGACATGGGGGGCAAGGATCATAGGGTCCTGCTCCGTTTCAATCCCCTTTTCTTTGGTACTCCTCAGTCTTGAGGAGGGACGGGTGCGGAACAAGAGGGGAAGAGGGTTTGGGTAGAGGGTTAGTCAGAAACTTGGCAGAGGGGCTTGGGTTTAGTTCCATTTCTGTTTCAATTTTCCCCAACTGTTTGAGGGAATGGGGCGACGACTGCTCTTGGCTACTTCTTGCTGAAGTGGGGAGTAGTCCTGCCTAATTTGGGGAATAGACACAGAAAAGAAAATAATCTCGAGCTCCATGCTTAGCATCAATATTTTGTATTATGAGAACATTACCTCTCTCCTTGATTACTTTGTCATAGTACATGGAGAAACATTTGAAAATTAGTAGACATTTTACAATGAAGATAATAATCAAAATGCATCTTCGTATTTTTCTCTGAATGTATTTTTTCTTAATGGTTAAAGCAGATGTACAGTGTATGTTTAACAGGCCATAAACAGGCTGTTTTGGTTAGCCTAAAGTTCCAAGTAAATCATGTATAAGCCAGAATGACTTCCTCACACCTCAATATGTGAAAATTTCCTCCATCATTTTTCCCTTTTAATTTTAACTCTTTCCATAGAAAGCAGTGATACTCAATATATTTTTCCAATGTTGCCAGAGTGGCTCAGTTGCCTGCTCTGGGTCCATTCATGTCCCTCAGTGCTAGGCCTCTTTTTGTTTATGTAGTTGCCTAGTTGTCCACGTTGGGGGAAAACTAATCAGATATCATGAACAAGCTCAGAGGTATGTTAATCGGGAAATGCTTTATAGACCATACATTTTATCATTTATATCCAATTCTCACACAAACATTGTACATGTGCTTTAAGCAGTAAACTTAGAGCCAGCAGTGATACACATCATGAGTAGTTATACTCTGTGACAACCTCACTAGACAGTTTTTTCCATTCTGAACATCGGGGTCAAAAGTATGGTTAGAAACAAAACAATAGCTTTCCATCAGAATTTTGAATTTTTGAATTTCTTACCCAGTTCAACAGTATGATCTGAAAGTTATCAAATGTTTTCCATATAATTTAACATACCAAAAAATCCTAATTAGTTTAGAGAAAATTTTTTTCTCTTAACAGAGAGAGAAAACCAAATTTAGTCATGTATCAGTTTACTGTTATAACAAAATTCATCTACCTAATTAAATTCATTCTAATCTTAATCCTGACACCATACAAAATTCTTTTCTCAGAGTTCCTTTTTCACAAACCTTTTATGACTTTCTGGATCCATACAAATCTGTCCTTTTTCTCCCCATCCAATCCATTGTAGGACAAAATTATTGTCATCATTTTTCCTCAGCAAAAATATCTCCATTCTTTATACTTTCTCTTCGCCAACAACACATATCCTACTTGCTTTACACACTGAAATGCTTCTCTTATCATTTTTACATATTACAATTTTTAACTCTTGAAAAGCTTAACAAAACCAAGAAACAAGTAATTGAACTATTTATTACATCAGTATTTTCTGATTGGCAAACTTAAAACATATTCCATAACCTCTAAAAACGTATTTTTTCATAGCACAATTTCTCTTTAATGTGGTACAAGATGTGTGTTTAAGAAACCCAGACATCTTTACTTTCCCTCTTGGTCTTGCAAGAAGACAAAAAGTAGGTAAATTTAGATTTCTTTGATTTGTAAGTGCTTACTTTTTTTTTTTTAACATCTTTATTGGAGTATAATTGCTTTACAATGGTGTGTTAGTTTCTGCTCTATAACAAAGTGAATCAGTTATACATATACATATGTTCCCATATCTCTTCCCTCTTGCATCTCCCTCCCTCCCACCCTCCCTATACTTTTTTTTTTAAGCCAATTTGTAATAGAGCTCTTTACAAATTAACCAAAGACAAAGACACATATTGAGACATACATCCATCCAGACAAACAGAGATCTCATTGTTTTGTCATTTTACATTTCATGAATTAGGCACTGCAATTAAACTTATCAGTTTATGAATAACAGTCCAAATAGTCAAAGTTACACACTCAATTTTAAAAGGCTTCTTTTTTTTCCCTCTTTTTTTTTTTTTTTTTTGGCTTGAAGTTTTACTAATTAACCCAAGGCTGAAGTCTCAGGCAAAGTGGGCTGTATTTGTACTTCAAGGACATGGTAAGAGTTAACTTCAAGTGTTCTCCTAGGCATATTTTGTTTTCTCAGGGTCAGAATTCTGAAAACAGTATTTTATCAAGCTACCTTTCTCTAACTGCATATGCAAAAAGAACCAGTTTGGGAATTTCAAAAGAGTTTCATCTTAACCAATTTTCTCGGGAGTCTAAAGAATACTCTTGCCATACATTGGTAAAAAAAAATCATCTTTCTTTTTCTTTAGTCATAATTTTATAGCTAAAATTTTTCTAATGAATTGAACCTGAATTTCCCATTTTACACAAGACAACAAAGATTTCAATCACACAGATGGATTACGCATTCACGCACCAAAAGGCAGATCTGTCACAAATCCTCTTCAGAGGATGACCGGTAAGGAGTCCCAAACAAACACTTCCTCAACACAAATGGTCCTCAATGGTAGACAGACGTCAGAAGCAATTGGCAAAATACACTCAGTGCTCACAAATAGTCCTCAACGGTAGACAGATGTCAGAACCAATTGGCAAGAATGCCCAAATAGCACTTAGTGCTCACGAATGGGAAGGTTGCCTGGGTGCACACGGGTGGACTTACCTGGTCTTGGAGCTCGTCAGCTTGTCCAGATGCATCTTTCCGTTCCATCAAGGAAAAGCGTAAGTTGGCAGCGAGTGCCGAGGAAGGGAGAAACAGGGAGGATCCTTGAAACAAATTGTTTTGGCAGCTGCTAGGAATGTCCCCCAAGTCCCCTTCTCGGGGCTAGCTAACCATGAGCAACGGGCTCACGGCAACCATCCTGGTGCGTTGTCATGGCCGTGACTCTACTCTGGAAAACCCAGGGGAGCCAGATGTCATAAGAGCACAGAAGCCATCACACCTGCAGTAGCCGCAGTAGCCCCACTAGCCCCACGCTGGGCGCCAAAAACTGTAACCGAAAGTGGGATCTGGCTGCTCGCCGCCCAAAAGCCTATAAAGAGGGCAGGTTGGTAGAGAGGAAAGTTTGCTTTATTTTGGAGGCTGGCAACCGGGGTCGGGGGGAGGGCAGGCGCCTGTCCAAAGGCTGACTCTCCCCACCCACCCCCCGACAATTAGGGGGCGAGAGCTTTTCTAGACAGAGGGAGGGGGCTACATGCGGAAACAATACAGTCAGCTCTGACAGTCATCTTGAAATCGGTCATCGGTGGTCTGACCAGCGTCATCTTGATTGTTTTAGGTACAGTTAATCTTCACTTCCAGGGTCGGTTTGTTCCCATTTCTTTGAGGCCAGTTCTCGGAATTGTGGCAGCTTATGTCACGGCTATAGCCTGGTCATCATGTAGTTAACTTCTTCCACCTGGTTTGGGTTTCAGTATCTATAAGACAGCTCACAGGATGTGGCCCAGAATATTATCTCTAGCCCTTAAAGAGGAGCTAAAGGTCCTTGACCATGCTTAATGTTTAAACTATTATTATTTGGTCTCCTTTGACTGTTTTCCTTTGTTTCTGCCTGTTCTCACTTCTCTGATTAAACTTATTCTTTGGCTAAAGTTTTTCCACAGACAAAAGTCAGGGGGAGGACATAGGGGGCAAGGATCATAGGATCCTGCTCCGTTTCAGTACAACTACTAGAACTAATAAATGAATTTAGCAATGTCATAGGCTCCACGGTTAATATAGAGAACTCTAATGTATTCTTATATACTAGCGGGAAACAATTGGAAAATGAAATTTTTTAAAACCCCATTTACAGCAATGCCAAGAAACATAAAATAATGAGTAATATGTTTAACAAAAGACAATCAACAGCACTCTGATGAAAACTATAAAACATTGCTGAGAGAAATTAAATTAGATGAGACTGAAATAATTGGAAAGATATGCCATATTCAAATTGTTAAAGTCTCAAAATTGTTAAGATAACCATTTTCTCCAAATTGAATTCTAGATTGAAAGCCATCCTGGTCAACATTCCTGCAGGTCCAAGTGAGCCATGGGAGGGGTCCCAAGGAGCCAGGGCCATGGCCCCTCAGGGGAGCAGCAGAGGCGGGGCGTGCCTGCAGCCTGGGCTGCGCCCGGATCATGGTAGAGGTGGCATAGCCTCTGCTGACCTTCAAATGCAGTGCTGCCCGATTGAAATACAATGTGAGCCACAAATGCCAGCCCAGCCGTATGAGTCGTTTTTAATTTTCCAGCAATCACATCAAAAAGGTGAACTTATTTTTAGTAATATACTTATTTAAACCAACATTTTCAAAATAGTATCATTTCCCCATGTGATCAACACTTAACATTACTAATGAGATGGTTGTACATTACTTGAGACCTGGTATTCTACACTTACAGGTGCTCAATAGCCACGTGTCACCAGCAGCTGCCTTACTGGCCAGCCAACTTTTAAGCGATATCTTCTGTTATTCTCTAGTTTTTACAGTTATTTTTAAAATCTACTTTGTTGAGGTCTGATCGACATACAAGAGCTGTACATATTGAATGGATACAACCTGATGAATTCGGAGGTAAGTTTGCACCAGTGAAACCATCACCACAATCTATGCCATAAACATATCTGTCAATGCTACAAGTTTCCTCCCACCCTCCTTATTTATTTTTATCATCATTGTTATTATTTTTATTTTATTGGTTTGTTTCTTCAGTTTGGACAATAGCACAGGTCATCAGATCAGCCAAGTTCATCCCCCATGGGTCCTGAAAGTCAGAGACTTTTTTTTCTGTCACCGTCTGGGTCTGACCCACTCACCCTCCTCGAGGCAGACTGTGCATTCTTAGGGTAGGTAAGTAAGAAGATCACAGAGGCTTCCTTGAGCCTCTTAACATGTGAGATCTTCCTATGTTATCATCCCTCAAAGGGCTTTTTATTTATTTATTTATTATTTATTTTTGGCTGCGTTGGGTCTTTGTTGCTGCACGCGGGCTTTCTCTAGTTGCAGCGAGCGGGGGCTACTGTTCGTTGCGGTGCGCGGGCTTCTCATTGCGGTGGCTTCCCTTGTTGTGGAGCACAGGCTCTAGGCACGTGGGCTTCAGTAGTTGTGGCACGCGGGCTCAGTAGTTGTGGCTCACAGGCTGTAGAGCGCAGGCTCAGTAGTTGTGGCACATGGGCTTAATTGCTCCGCGGCATGTGGGATCTTCCCGGACCAGGGCTCGAACCCGTGTCCCCTGCATTGGCAGGTCGATTCTTAACCACTGCGCCACCAGGGAAGTCCCCTCAAAGGGATTTAAAATATAATCTTCCCTTTTTGTATGCAGTTTTGAGGAGGATGTTTTGCCAGTGTCTTCCATTTCAACAGCAGTTAAGGTGATGCCCCTGTGGGTCCCTCGAGCGGACAGACTCCCTCAGCAATATCTAGCTGTTTGACAATCTTATTTTTTTTTTTTTGGCTGTGCCGGATCTTAGTTGCAACACGTGGGATCTTTAGTTGCGGCATGCGTGCAGGACCTAGTTCCCCGACCAGGGGTCGAACCCAGGCCCCCTGCATTGGGAGTGCGGAGTCTTACCCCCTGGACCGCCAGAGAAGTCCCTGACAATCTTTAAATAACTGGCCACGACTAGCCCCTAGGTCGGGCCAACTGACCTGCCTCTGAGCAGCCTTCACACTCATGGGCTACCTACTTACGGGGGTCTGACCACACGATAGAAATGATTCCTCTGCGAAGTTAATGCAAATTCCTTGGCGTGAGAGTATAAAGGCTTGTATGGTACCCTGCCCCCTGCCACCACATTACGTTTTTTGGTGAGAGAAAAGAACTTGGAGTTTATAATGCTGAATAATTCTTTGTCGTTAGCACCTGGCCTGCATTACACAATTTTAGATCTTTCCCCACTGATGGCTGCCCGTTCAGTAGCCTTAATTTTTGTAATAAGGGCCTGCTCCCCTGACCTTGGGTGTAACCCACAGCCCTCTGAACAGGGGGCCGCCTTCCCCAGAGGCCTCCTGCCTCTTGGCTTCTCCTTTATTAGAAATCGGCATCTTGACTGACTCCTTTCCTCAAACCCTGTCCAACCCGTCCTTCTACTTAAATGTGTGCCTAATTTTTCTGTCCACCTATGGGTCCCCCAGATCTGCACCGACCTCCTTCTGTGAATGTGCTTCTCCTTCCTAGCACCTGCCTTTAGGACCAAATGACAACCATAAAGGCCCAGGAAACGAAGCTTATCACGATTATAAACGACTGGAGGCTGCGTGTGCCCTGCCTCAAAGCACTTAAAAATTCATTTACTGGATTTATTTTTATCGGCAGAACTTCCTTTTCTTTAGCTCCATCTGGAGTCATGTGGTCACCCAGGGTGGAGACTCTCTGACCGACGTCTCCCTGCGCTGCCATCTTTTCATAACGGTGCCCACCCCTGCCCCCAGCCCTGGGGCCTAGCTAACTCCCTCTGGATAGCTTCCTCAGCTTTTATTTTATTAAAAAAAATTTGTTTTATTTTTATTTTGTGGCCGCGCGGCATGCGGGATCTTGGTTCCCCGACCAGGGATCGAACCCGCGCCCCCTGCAGTGGAAGCGCAGAGCCTTAACCGCTGGACCACCAGGGAATTCCCACTTCCTCAGCTTTTAAAGCAAGGTCTGCAGAAAATCCCAGGGGCTCAAGGGAGACTTCTGGGCACCATTCGACTAGGTTCCGCACGTGTGCGAAGTGTCGAGGCCAAGGCTTCAGGAACCTCTGTGAACTGAGACAGAGCTGGAGCCTCTCTGAACCTGCTGTGTTTCATGCCTGTTTCTCCTCCCATTGCCCAAATCTGTAGTAATTCATTAAGGATGAGCAGATCAGACCCTTCCTAGGACAAGATCTGAGATGAATGCCCAGGTGGGAAGGAGTTATCATTCAGAAGGCGACAGGACTTCCATACCATCTTTAAAAAGAAAACCCGTCTTATTTGGAGAGCACCATAGGAGGTGAGTAGCCTCTGACCACTAGCCACAGAGTCCCAAGGGCACGGCGGAGTCCGGTACAGGCGTACATCTGTCAGTAGGACCGATTCCCACAGGATGGGCAGCCAAGGGCAGCCAGCGCTATTGGGGATGTGGCCCTCAGGCACCTGGGAGCCCCACCTCTTTGACCAAGGAGGCCTACCTGTCCCATGGACCCGGCAGAGTCTGGTGGAGGAATAGGAAAGAAACTGATCCCCAACAGGTAGAGAAAAGGATGGTCCTCAGGCGGAAAACACATCTGAGCCACGAGATGGGACAAAATAATCACACACCAGGCTAGGAGACCCCACCTACTGCATGCCCGGAGAGGCTGGGGGGGACAGTGGTGCTGGAGGTGAAGGAAAACCACAGACGCACTGAGGACAGGCTGTCTGTGACCAGGCTCCGCTCTTACCTGGCCAACGACCTACATTTCTCCTTTTAAAGGGCTGTCTGTCTTGCTAGAATTCTCAGCCCTGGTGCTGGATCTGAATGAACTCAGTCTCACTGTTTGGTTTCTTTCAATGACAGCACAATCTATACACTGTACCCTATCCACTGGAGTCAGACCGTGTTTGCCCAGCTTCCCAGGTGGAGTGTCCACCAACTCTACTATATAGAGGGAAGAAATTCACAAAACCCTGTCTGCCCCCACTAGTGTCTCCTGGTGGAGGCCGAAGTAGAAGGTGGAGCTTTCGCACTTTGGGCTTCCTAATGACAAGTACTCTGCTTCAAGAGAAAAAAAATAATCGTTGTCTCAGAGGACTAAATAAAAAGTCAGTCACACGAAGGTATACATGAGAGGAAAACCTCAACTGTGGTAGCCTCACTGATGGTTGCATATTCCACAACCTTCAATTTTAAAGTCTGAGCTTACTTGACCTTCATTCTTGCCATTGGAGCTTCTAAACCTCCCCCCTGACCCCCAGCCCCTGACAACCACTAATCTGTTTTCTGTTTCTATCCATTTGCCTATTTTAGATCTTTCGTGTAAATTAAATCAAACAGTACGTGGCCTTTTGTGTCTGCCTTCTATCACTTAGATAATGTTTTCATGGTTTATCCATGCTGTACCACATATTGGTATTTCATTCCTTTTCATTACAGAAGAGTATTTCATTTTGTGGACATAAACCAGATTTTGTTTATCCATTCATTAATTGATGAACATTTGGGTTATTTCTACCTCTTGGCTACTGCGAATAACGCTGCTCCGTACTATTCGGGCGTGAGTTTTTGTGTGGATGTTTGTTTTCATTTCTCTTGGGTATATTCCTAGGGGTGGAACGGCTGGGTCATATGGTAACTCTATGTTTACCTTTATGAGATACTGTCAAACTCTTTACTGGAATTAATTTTTTTTTTTACTGGAATTAATTTTGATGGTAGCAGTTTTTCTGCTTCAGATAAGCGTTTACTTACATAGATTAGACAATACAATAACTACTTGAGAAACAAACATCACTGGATATAACTGGGGGATGAATTTCCCCTCCTCCTTGAGATCAGCATTGATTTATATTGATCAGACCCCATCAATACTTCTTCCAGGACCAAGTATCATTGGAATTCATTTTGATGGTGACCGAGAGCCTATGATTTCCCCTAGGCTCTCTTCTTGTCAGTTTCTTTGCCGAATCTCAACCTCCAGCCTTGCCCTTTTTCTAGCCCCTGTCCCTTCTTCCCCTTTACGGCTCCATTTCCCCCTCACCCTCCCCACAAGGCTAGGTTCTTTGATTTGGTGTCCATAAATCACATAATTATCTGGTTTAAAGAGTATCTGAGCCTTGAAAACTCTTCTCTGGGGGCTGGACATACAGAGTCCATATTTAAAAATATAGAAAGGGAGAAAGGAGAGGCAGAAGGGGAGCAAGATAACAGTGAAGTTGGTCTCAAAATGTGGCTTCAAAATTAGAATGAGCTGAAAGAGTCTCAGCTTTGAAAGAGGAGAGAAAGAAGATCCACATATAAAATCAGTTGGTCCACCACATATTTAGAACCTTGAAGCTCATGATCATATATGATAATCAGTCTCTTTCCATCCAGCAACAGCCTCTGCTAGGCTCTGCCTTCTGTGGAACAGCTCTTTTCCAGAAAGTTCTGTCCTCATTCTTCTGCCTTCAGAGAAGCACCTAGGGGAGGGGGTACTTAGTTGAGTTCTCCTTTAACCAATCACATTCTGACCCTGTCTTCTCCTCCCTACTCCATTTTGCATCTTCCAGAATGTTCTTCCCCTGCCCTTGCAGAAATTTCCAGAGGGGGGTGTTCTACTCAGTTCTCTTTCAGTCATGTTCTGAGCCGGCCCCTGGTATTTTCCTCAGACCACCCCACACAACGACTCCTGCTCAGACGTCTCCTCGTTCCACAGATCAAGTGGTCTGGGCGCTCCTTTAAAGCCCTGAGCCCACACAAGGCCCTGAAGGAAGCCCACTCAGGGGCTACAGCAACACGCTGAGCTCTCACATCAGACCTTCCACCATCCCTGTACTCAAGAGAGTGACAGAGGGACTTCCCTGGTGGTCCAGCGGTTAGGGCTCCATGCTTCCACTGCAGGGGTCCCGGGTTCCATCCCTGGTCGGGGAACTAGGATCCCACAAGCCGTGTGGCGAGGCCAAAAAAAAAAAGAGAGAGAGAGTGACAGAGATCATTCCAGCTCCAAAATGTTATAAGAGGCACAGAGTTTTCCTTAAACGCAAGCACATCCAACAGCTGGACACGCACGTGAACACCAAATAAACACGCTCGGAGTGATTGTTTATAAGATGTGAGTTTGTTCATGCACCACTATCTGACGATGGGTACCTGTTGCCAGAATTCCCAAACAATGCCTTGTGCAGGCACAGTGATGAGGGAAAAAAGCCATGAACTAGGCATTGGGAGACCTGGGCTGTGGTCCCAGCCCTGCCATTAACTGACTGTGTGACCTTGGCCAAGTCGCTTTCCCATTGTTTCCTGATACATGGAGTGAAGGGTTTGGATTGGAGAAGTAAATTTCCAAAGTGAGTTTTTAAAAAATTTATTTCAATTAATTTTTTTTCTGTGTCTACAAGTTTCACAAAATAATACATGCTCACCAATACTCATGAGTGAAGGACCCAGATATTTTCTGTCCTATCATTTTCTGTTATTATTTTAATTGCCTGTTGTGACCCCAGAAACCCATTTTCTGACCCAGTAAGGGGAGACGACTGGTGGTTTGAAGAACACTGGACTGGAGAGTCTTTAAGATATTTTTCTGTTTAATGTTCTAAAAATCAAAGGGGCTAAGTTGGAAACGTGGCAAAACCAAATATATAACATTCATCCACAGCCTCAGTCGTGCTGAATCTCTCTCTTTGACCTTCCTCAGATTGTCAGCAGCCATAAAAGAAAAGTCAGATATTCTGTAGCTCCAGGTGACAAGGGCCCCTAGAAAATGTCCCAGGCTTGATGGCCCTTCCGACACACACAGTAGGGGATAACCCAGGCACTTAGCATCTCTACATCCCAGCATCCTCAGCTGTAAAACAGGGATGATAATGCAGACCTTACAGGTTGTGATGAGGGTCAAATGAGATCCTGGGTGAAAAGGTGCCCACAGGGGTCATGATCTGCAGGTGCCTCAGGCTGAACGTGACCTGCAGGTGTGATTTGTTTGTCATACACCGGGCACACCCTCCACTTTGCCACTGTCCCTACCGCTTGTATGTTTTGACATCCTCTGTGCACATTAAATGACTTGCCAGACCTCTAAAGCCATTGGAGTTTGCTCTCTTGGCTTAGCATAGGGCATAGGTCAAATCTGGCATTTAATTCAGGTCCTTTTCTTTATTTTCTCTGGTCCTAGCACTGTGGAAATCACTTAACTCCTGCAACCTCAGGCAGGTGGTTTAAACTCTTAAGTCTCACTTTCCTCATTAAAATGGAAATAATACCTGCCCTGTTTGCTTTTCGGGGTTATTGAGAGGATCAAATGAGATACAGTTCTCCATTGCTTCATCATTCATTAATTCATTCATCCAAATTTTATTGATCACCCTATGTCCCAACAGCAGCCTTGCCCATTGCTTCCAAGAAGACTCCAGTGTCAAGAGGAAGACAGACCTGAAAAAAGATGCTGCAGTAAAGATGGTCCCAAGGGCTGGACACCCAGTGAAGGAAAGGCAAGTAGCCCGGGGACAGGGGCAAGAAGTCACTGTCAGCAAGATTGTCAAGTCTTAAGGTTGTGTTGGAGCGGGGTTGTATTAGGGGAGCACCATTTTGATGCCTGAGATAATGCTACCAAATCATGCTTTATGTGACTCTGCAACTGCAGCTCTTTGTGGTATCCAACACCTTTTCCTTTATGTTCTCTCATTTTTTCCTCCCCCCTCTGCCCCAACTGCTGATATTTCAGAGACACTAGGGATTTGTCCAAGATCACTTTCTAGGCAGGCCTCTTCCCAGCTGCCTTCCATAGGCACGCATCCTCTGTTTTATGATGGGCACTGTATTTTATGATGGGAACATGATGTACCAAAGGACTGGGTGAGGTATGGAGTGTTTATTGCCATTCATCATGTCCAACATCCCACAGAACTTGAAGTTTCTGGTGCTTTGGGATCTAATTGGCTGGAGTTAACATTGCCTGGCCCTCTTACGGTTTGCACTTCCAGAGCTTTTCATGTGGCACACATATCTCTTCGTGGCTTTTGACTGTACCGCTGTGCCCATTTGTTCAGCTTCACCACAGTATTCTGTCATAATTAAACCAGGCAAGATAACAACACAGACTCATGATTAACAAATTAATCAGCCTCATGTCGTATATCCTGACAGTATTTCTCATTACTCATGACACATCACAGGGCGATTCTCCAAAGACACCTGAAGAATAGTGAGTCTAATTTTGGCCAATGAGTGATGACAAATTTGTCTTCGTTCATCTATGGAATGGTCATAGGTGAAAAGAACCCAGGTACTACTGAAGTGTAACTGGGTGGTAAACATATGAGCCTGACCGAGATGCAAAATGGGGGCTCACTTCATCGAACCATGAGATTTGGACTTCTCTAAAATGATCTGAAATAACTGAGAGACATTCAGTAGAACAACTGGTACTCATCCAGAGTGACAAGATGTTGAAAGACAATGAAAGACTAAAGGACTGTCACAGACTGGAAGAGACCAAAGAGACACAACAACAATTATAATCCAGGACCTGGATTGTATCCTAGAACAGAAAAGGGACACTAGTGCAAGAAGCCTGGTGAAATTCACATAAATTCTGTAGTTTAGTTAATAGCATTGTACTGATGTGATTTTTTTTTTTTGGTTTTGATCATTTTACTAAGGTTATACAAGGTGTTAACATTAGGGGAAGCTGGGTAAAGGGTATACCTGAAATCTGAGGACTACTTTTGCAACGTTGATGTAAATCTAAAATTATTTTAAAGTAAGTTAAAAAGTAATCTGAAATATATAGGCATAATCTTACTAGACAATATGAAATGGATGAACTGGCCATCCAGGAGCTGAACTCACTATTTGCTATGGGCCATTAGCCTGCTCCATGTTTCTTCTTCGGCCTTATGAATCAGTCAGCTTTGTGTAGGCTTTTACACATATGGGTAGTGAGAAGCTTAGACCAGGCTGAAGGATGATTCTGAATAGATGGGTGTCATCATGGGGCTGAGTTCTATGACCCTGACATCTTTGCACCTCAGTTTCCTCATTTAGAAAATGTGGGATTGGACTCAATTTTTAAGAACCCTTTAAAGTTTTGAGATTCTATGGCATTACTTCTAACAGAACTGTCAATACTGAAGAAAATGGACCTTGGGAAAATCTGAAACAGGGATGTCAAAGAAGGGACGGCTCCTTTGGAGGTAGTAGGACTTGGCAGACATTGTGGAGGTACTGGTATCTTGTGAAAGCCCTTTGCAAAGTAGCCAGAGCTAGTCCTAAAGTATTACCTCTAAACAGGAATGGCATCTTGTTGGATGTTGGGGATAAGGGATGCTGGGAGCAGATTTTGGGGTCAGCTTACACTATTGGAAATGGTGATTGAGGACCCCTCCTTTGTCTGGGTGTCATCCATTCATAGGGTGCTTATGGACGTTTTTCACTCAAAGCAACATTGCTGTCCAGGAGAGTAGAAAACTATGTTAATTATAAGTCATAGTTTATTCTAAAATTGTTTATCCGTATATTGTCTCCAGTTTCAAGATGAGGAAATTGCAGAGCAATATGTCCCTGTGGCTTTGCCTGAAGTTGGAGGAATTCAGTGAAGTAGCTTCCTCCTCTGTTCCATGCACTGATAATAGTAGTCAAAGTTTCACATACACAAGGTGAATAAGTTCTGGGGATCTACTGTACAGCAGTGTGATACCAGTTAACAATACTGCATTGTATGCTTGAAATTTTCTAAGAGCATAAATCTTGTGTTCTCACCACCAAGAAAGAAAAGAAAAGAAAATGGCCATTATGTGAGATGATGGACATGTTAATTAGTTTGATTTTGGTGATCATTTCACAATGTATACATAGATCAAAACATCAAATTGTACATATATACAATGGAATATTTCTCAGCCATAAAAAGGAATGAAATAGTGCCATTTGCAGAGATATGGATAGACCTAGAGACTGTCATACAGAGTGAAGTAAGTCAGAAAGAGAAAAACAAATATCGTATGATATCGCTTATATGTGGAATCTAGAAAAATGGTACAGATGAACTTATTTGCAAAGCAGAAATAGAGACACAGATGTAGAGAACAAACTTATGGATACCAAGGGGGGAAGGGGAGAGGGATGAATTGGGAGATTGGGATTGACATATATACACTACTATGTATAAAATAGATAACTAATGAGAACCTGCTGTATAGCACAGGGAACTCTACTCAGTGCTCTGTGGTGACCTAAATGGGAAGGAAATCTAAAAAGATGGGATATATGTATACGTATAACTGATTCACTTTGCTGTACAGCAGAAACTAACACAACATTGTAAAGCAACTATACTCCAATAAAAATTAATTTAAAAAACCATCAAATTGTACACTTTAAACATATATAATTTTTATTTGTCAATTATACCTCAATAAGCCTGGAGGGAAAAAAAAGCACTTTCAAGCCATTATTGTTTTGTTCCTTCTTATCTACCCCGTGCCCCTGAGGTGCATAAAGTAGATGAGACCACTCTACTGCTTTTTACAAAGGAGGGAAATGTGCTAGAAAACATGAATCCAGGGACCATACATGGACCTATGTGCATAGGAGCTCCATGAACTCTCCAAGGGAGGATACTTGTTGGCAGTGAGATACATTTTGTATATCTCCGCCAGTTGTTACTTCTGGCTGGGAGAATGTTGTCACTGGCTCACCATTTGAACATTTTCTTGCTTAGGAGGATTCAAACTTTTAAAACTATTACTCCACTGCTTCTAAGGTGTCCCAAGGCCTAGTAGCTGTCTTTTCCATGAAGCCACAAAGGAGGGAAATATTTTTGTGAAACTTGACATTTTGAAAGAATTAGCAAGGGTAAGCAGGTAAGAGTAATGGGAAATGTCATTATTTTATATTACCATTAAATGTAATGTTTTGCTAACCTTTTTCTAAAGCTACTGTGGGTACTAATTTTGCTTGATTTTGTGTTAAATTTTTAATCATTAAAATCTGCTGTATTTCCTCTTAATAAGCTTTATGTTTTAGGCACGCAAAGTCAATCCCATTAAACTCTCTTAATTCAGGTTTTTCCATTGAACAAGAGTTCAGCACATGTTAACATCATTAAATAAATAACTGTGATCTCCTAGTTCCTTTGAATAGTGAATTGGTGGAAAAAGATCTTTACTTTTGAGTTTTGGTTTTTTTTTTAAATTAATTAATTTATTTATCTATCTTTGACTGCGTCGGGTCTTCGTTTCTGTGCGAGGGCCCTCTCCAGCTGCGGCGAGCAGGGGCCACCCCTCATCGCGGTGCGCGGGCCTCTCACCATCGCGGCCTCTCCTGTTGCGGAGCACAGGCTCCAGACGCGCAGGCTCAGTAGTTGTGGCTCACGGGCCTAGTTGCTCCACGGCATGTGGGATCTTCCCAGATCAGGGCTCGAACCCGTGTCCCCTGCATTGGCAGGCAGATTCTCAACCACTGCGCCACCAAGGAAGCCCTACTTTTGAGTTTTGATTGCATTCCTCTGGCTACTCATCTCCAGGAGGCCTCAACCTGCACACATGCAACTTAAAGTTTTGGCTGGAATTGAACTTCAGAAATGTTTCCTGATGAGGTAGCACCTCCTTTTTTTGTAAAACACAAAGGAAGAAATGACCTGGGCCCAACAGCTCTTTATTTAAAATTTTTTTTACTGGGATATAATTGGCATAGAACATTTTATAAGTTTAAGGTGTACAATGTACTGATTCGATACATTTATATATTGCAGTATGATTACCACCATAGTGTTAGCTAACACCTCTGTCATGTCACATAATCATTTCTTTTTTTTGGTGAGAATAATTAAGATCTAGTTTCTTTTTTTTTTTTAATTTATTTTTGTCTGCATTGGGTCTTTGTTGCTGTACGCGGGCTTTCTCTAGTTGTGGCGAGCGGGGGCTACTCTTCGTTGCGGCGCGCGGGCTTCTCGTTGAAGTGGCTTCTCTTGTTGTGGAGCATGGGCTCTAGGCACACGGGCTTCAGTAGGTGTGGCGCGTGGGCTCAGTAGTTGTGGCTCGCGGGCTCTAGAGCGTAGGCTCAGCAGTTGTGGCGCACAGGCTTAGTTGCTCCGCGGCATGTGGGATCTTCCCAGACCAGGGCTTGAACCCGTGTCCCCTGCATTGGCAGGCAGATTCTTAACCACTGCGCCACCAGGGAAGCCCCCTGAGATCTAGTTTCTTAACAACTTTGAAGTTTGTAATACAGTATTATTGACTATAATCACTATACCAACAGCTCTTTAGAAAATACAGGTATCATAGCCATGATTAGATAGTTACAGGAAATCATTGTGGTAGGCCGAATCCTAAGACAGCTCCCCAAGATTTCCCACTCTAATCCCCAAACTGTGACTATCACAACATATCTGCAAATGACATTTTGCAGGTTCCTAATAAGTTGACCTTATGATAAGGAAATCATCCAGGTGGGACCATTCTAATCACACGAGCCCTTTAAAAACAGAGTTTTCTCCGCCTGGTAGCATAATAGGAAGTTCACAGGGGTTTGGAGCATCAGAAGGATTTCAGGCACCTTTGCTGTCTTTGATGGTGGAGGGGAGAGAGGGGCCCACATGCAAGGAGCCTATAGAAACTGAGAGCAGACCCAGCTGACAGCCAGAAAGGAAACGGGGAACTCACTCCCAGAGTTGCACAGAACTGGATTCTGCCAACAACCTGAATGGGCCTAGAAGCAGATTCTCTCCCAGAGCTTCCAGGTAGGAGCCCGGTCTGGTCGACAATTGGATTTTGCCTTGTGAGGAGCGCCAGAGCTCAGAACCCAGGTGAGCCTGTTGACTTCCGACCTCCAGAACCATGAGATAATAAATGAATGCTGTTTAAGCTACCATGTTTGGGGTAATTGTTAGGCAGCCATAGAAAACCAATGCGCCATTCCCGGAAGTTGAAGGAACTAGGGCAATTTATTCTGGATAAGAAATGATGACATATACACACTACTATATATAAAATAGATAACTAATAAGAACCTACTGTATAGCACAGGGAACTCTACTGAATACTCTGTAATGACCTATATGGGAATAGAATCTAAAAAAGAGTGGATATATGTATACGTGTAACAGATTTGCTTTGCTATACAGCAGAAACTAACACAACATTGTAAAACAACTATACTCCAATAAAAATTAATTTTAAAAAATTAAAAATAAATAAATTAATTAATTAATTAAAAAAAAAGAAATGACCAAGGAGGAACATTTAGATAGCTTCTCATGTGGAAAAAGTAGTAGATATTCTGTTTTGCTATAGAGCAGTGCTGTCCAATAAAACTTTCTGATGTGATGGAAATCTTATATAGCTTCACTGTTCAATACAGCAGCCACTAGCCGCGTATGGCTATTGAGCACCTGGTACATGGCTATTGCATCTGAGGCACCGACATTTACATCTTTTAATTTTTAATTTTATTTAATAGGAATGACTTTTGATTCAAATAGCCACATACGATTACTGACTGCTGAATTGGACAGAATAGCTTAAAAGGTTAAAGCAGAAATATGCACCGAAGCACCAGGGCAGCAGATTTAATTCAACGTAAGCATGACCTTTCTACTAATCCGATCTATTTACAGAGAGAACAGCCAGGTTTTCAGTAGTGGGTTCCTAGTCACTGGAAATATTAAACAGAAGCTGGATGACTATATATCAAGGAGTATGATCAAGGATGATTATGTATAGGAAGGATTCCTGCTTTGGGAGGGAGGTTGCCTAGATGACCTCTATGATCTTTTCTAATTCTGAGATTCTAGGTTCTTTTTTTTCTTTTTTTTTTAACATCTTTATTGGAGTATAATTGCTTTACAATGGTGTGTTAGTTTCTGCTGTATAACAAAGTGAATCAGCTATACATATACATATATCCCCATAACCCCTCCCTCTTGCGTCTCCCTCCCACCCTCCCTATCCCACCCCTCTAGGCGGTCACAAAGCACCGAGCTGATCTCCCTGTGCTATGCGGCTGCTTCCCACTAGCTATCTATTTTACATTTGGTAGTGTATATGTGTCAATGCCCCTCTCTCACTTCATCCGAGCTTACCCTTTCCCCTCCCCGTGTCCTCAAGTCCATCCTCTACATCTGCATCTTTATTCCTGTTCTGCCCCTAGGTTCTTCAGAACCATTTTTTTTTTTTTTAGATTCCATATATATATGTGTTAGCATACGGTATTTGTTTTTCTCTTTCTGACTTACTTCACTTCAAAGTGGAAATAGCTTTACTGAGCTTCTCCATATGTTATCAGGAAATTAACTTCAAGTAGAACCTCTTCCTGCCTCCCTCCCCCATATATTTATTTTTTCAAAATGCATGGAAAATTTTTCATCGTTTTTGGGGGGAAGAAGTTTCCCATAAATAAGAATAACATATGAATTTTCTTTTTTAGTTATGCAAGATGAGTAGGTTCTAGAGAACCAGTGTGCAACAATGTGACCATAGTTGGCAATATTGTATTGTGTATTTGAAATTTGCTAAGAGGGTAGATCTTGGGTGTTCTCTCCATAAAAAAGTAAAATGGTAACTGTGTGAGGTGATTTGTGGTGAATATTTCACAACGTATACATATATTGGGTCATCAGGTTACATACCTTAAGTTCAGTGGACCCTTGAACGACTCGGGGATTAGGGGCACTGGCCCTTTGCAAAATCCCAGTATAACTTTAGACTCGGCCCTCCGTATCTGTGGTTCCGCATCCATGGGTTCAACCAACCGTGGATCGTGTAGTACTATAATACATATTTATCTAAAGAAATCCATGTATAAGTGGACATGCAGAGTTCAAACATGTTGTTCAAGGGTCAATTGTATGATAGATTTTGTTTTTTTGGCCATGCCGCATGCAGGATCCTAGTTCCCCGGCCAGAGATCGAACCGTCGCCACCTGCTGTGGAAGCACAGAGTCCATACTACTGGACCACCAGGGAAGTCCCTGTATATATAGCTTTTGATCGTCAATTATACCTCCATAAAGCTGGAGAAAATACTACAAAAAATCTTTCTCAAATACAGGTGTTATTTTTACTGAGGTGAAATCCACATCACATAAAATTAACCATTGTAAAGCGTGTACAATTTCGTGGCATTTAGTCCATTCACGATGTTGTGCAACTCTCTATATACATTTATTTCTATACATTTGGATGTGCTAATCTGTTGAGAGAAGTGCATTATTTGCAAGAACCATCAGAGGGGAGGTTTTCTGGAGACAGTGTACAGAATCTTCTTAGCAATCTTTGTCTTCTGTCCTTGCTCCTAAGCTTGAGTTACTACTTTGCTTTAGGTCATATAGGCTTTTGACCTCTAACACCAGGAATAAGTAGTTAAAAATGTAGGTCCTGCAGACATATTAGGTAGGACTAATTCCTACTCATCACTCACTAGTCCTGTAACCTCAGGCAAGTTGCTTCATCTCTTTGAGCCTCAGTTTCTTTATTTGTAAAAGTAAGCTATCCTAGTATCTACGTCAGAGAACGCTATGAACGTTAAGTGAGCTCGTAGGAGTTCTCTTGCAGAGTGAAGTGTTCAATAAACATGATCTGTTATCACTGTGATCAGCAATATTATAACCTCCAGCATCAGCATCTGAAATGACATGTGATCCTTTTTGCCCCCAGGGAGGAAAGCATTGTCATTGGACCGCACACCAGACCTATCGACCAGTGAGGTAGAGCAGGAAGGAAGCACCGTGTGGGCTAGGGTCATTTTTTTTCCTTTGGTTTTACACAAAGAGGTGCTGCCTCAGCAGGAAACGTTTCTAAAACGTAATTTAGTTAGGCAGTTGGAGAGTGTCAGTCTCTTGAACGACAGAGCTGGTCCTGAATCCCTAGGAAAGAAAATAAATTGTTTCTGTGAGAGTTTCTATTAGTGTTGTGCTGTAGAACATTCTTACACTGCACTGACCTCTTCACCTTGACCAAGCCTTTCAGATGATGTCACCGGAACTTCCCCGGAGGTGGAACATGGGCTTTATAGGACCTTCTCCATTGAGCGTGTTATGCTGCAGGCTCCTTGGAGACCATTCGAGAAGCCTTGGTTCATTATTCCCCCACAGCGTGGTGTCATTAGGGAAAACCAGATCTGCCACTTTAGTGCTTCCAGGGCTTTGGAAGAAAGTGTCAAGTGAGATGACAAGTCTTGTCTGTCTGTACGGTACTTCCTATTCTTCTCCACAGGAATCCTCCCATTTGGCCCGCCTTTGGCCAGATCTGTGCTTTGTTGTTTCTGGGCATGCTAGAATTTTTCTGGCAATTGAACCCATTTGTGGGTTTTAATGGTTTTTGGTTGACAAAGCCGCTTGTTCCTTTCTTTTTTCTTTTATTCAAATAGGATTTTTCTAAGGGTAAGAGGAATTTTATTGTAGTCTGTTTAAATGGCCTCAGAGAAACTACTATATAATTGAATGCAGTCCAACTGTTGGTACTGTTTCAACTACCAACGTGAACTATTAGGAGAGATTTGCAATACGAGACTTTCATATGTGCATGTGGCTACGATCGGATGAGGAAGCATAGATCTCTTATTTAAGAAAAATACCCAGGGAGTGCTTTTGTAAGCAAAGACCGCTTTCAAAATGCAATAAAATAGGTGGGACTGAGGCTTAGACACAGGATGGAACAAAGAAGATTCCTAAAACATGAAGAGTCTGGGGGTGGGGGGCGGAGGGGGGTCGGGGTATCTGATTCTGCTTCTGGATCCCTCCCTGACTCCTTGTGTGGCTTTGCCTAGGCACTTTACCTTTCTGGGCCTCAATTTCCTTACTTGTACAAAGACAGGATTAGACTAGAAGAACTCTAAGATCCCTTCCAGTTGTAGACGTCTGTGCTTCAATAATTCTACATAGAAAAAATAATTTTGTTCCATTCGGGTGACCAGAAAAGTTAAGGATTAGTGTTAAAGAGGAACTGAATCACCCATCGTTGTGATTTTGTAAAAATTTTCCTAGAATGGCTGTTTGTGTTGCCAGGAATCACTAAATGCATGATCCTGAGTTTTGAGCCAATACAAGTTCTCAGATCATATCTTACCCTCTACCTTTGTATTCTCTCATCTAGTTGAAAAAAAAAAAAAGACCCCAAATGTTTAAACAGTGTTCTACAATTTCCAATTTTTTAAAATGTAACAACCCTTGAGGTCGGGCATGAATTATTATCCCCATGTCTATAGGTGCGGAGTGTGAGGCTCAGAGAAGTTAAGCGAATTACTCATGGTCACGTGCCTAGGAAGTGATGGAGCTGGAAGTTCATCTCAGGTTGCCTGTCTCTAGGACTAGTTCCCATACAACCCCCATGTTTTGAATTACAATAATTATTTTATTGAGCAATTGTTTTACACCAGATATTGTAAAAGCTTTCATTTGTTTGCTTAGTACCCTCCTTATTTTCCAGACAAGGAAACTAAGGTACAGAGACATGATTTGTCTTGGTTAAGGTCAAACACCTATTATAAGATAGAGTTGAGGTCAGATCGCCTGTTTGACTGTAACAACTCTGTTCTCTTACTAGCATGCCTTTAATTATTACTGTGTTTGTTAGCCTGCTTCTTTTGCTAAACAGACCTCTTTCAAAGGTTATTTCAATGAGTATGTGACAGCAAAGGCCTTGGAAGTAGGAGCTAAAAGGCCAGGTTAGGCTAAGGTGAACTATTCTCATCTCGAAACTGCACGGCTGCAGCTTCAGCCCTGGCCTAACCTCACCCACGAGGAGTTCCCTGAAGTTGTGCGGTGCGGTTCTAGAAAACTGTTCTATTCCAGCTGACTGCAACATGCTTCCATCAGATGATCTTGTCCTTTGCCTTCACTCAAGCCTCTGTTCAACCACACCCTCTTCGGAGGGGCCTGCCCTGAACACCTTATCCAAAATGACACCCTTGGCTTTCTAGCTCTGTATTCTGCCTTCTTTTTCTCTTTAGCACTTGTCACCACCAGAGAGACGAAATATTTATTTAGTCATTTGTTGTCTATCTCCCTCTACTGGAATATAAACTCTATGCGGGCAGGATTTTTGTCTATTTTTTCAATGTTATATTCACAGCTCCTAGAACAGAGCCAGGCCCAGAATATTTACTCTGTAAATATTTGTTGAAAGAATGAAAAGAACAATGACAGTGAGGGTAGTAGTTGCTACTTATGCCTGAAGAGTAAGGATTTAGGTGAGAACATGGGCAGGGGTCACTGGAAATTCTGGCCAGCGTCAGGAAACCAAAGGGTAGGATGAGTTGTCCAGCTGGGAAAATCAAAATGTGTTGAAAGAGTTAGCTCCAATTATATGACCAGTAAAATTGGGTAGCTTTAGGGTTTTTTTTTAAAATAAGAAAGATGTATCTTTTTTTTTTTTTAAATTAATAGCTACTCTATTTATTTATTTATTTATTTTTAGCTGTGTTGGGTCTTCGTTTCGTGCGAGGGCTTTCTCTAGTTGCGGCAAGCGGGGGCCACTCTTCATCGTGGTGCGGGGGCCACTCTTCATCGCGGTGCGCGGGCCTCTCACTATCACGGCCCCTCCCGTTGCAGGGCACAGGCTCCAGACGCGCAGGCTCAGCAGTTGTGGCTCACGGGCCCAGTTGCTCCGTGGCATGTGGGATCTTCCCAGACCAGGGCTCGAACCCGTGTCCCCTGCATTGGCAGGCAGATTCTCAACCACTGCGCCACCAGGGAAGCCCCAGAAAGATGTATCTTTTTAAAAGAAGATATTTATGTATTTTCCTTATTTTTTTTGGCTGCATTGGGTCTTAGTGCGGCACGCGGGATCTTCACTGAGGCATGTGGGATCTTTTGTTAAGGCGCACAGTCTTCTCTCTAGTTGAGGCTCGTGGGCTTAGTTGCTCTGTGGCATGTGGGATCTTAGTTCCCCGACCAGGGATCAAACCTGCGTCCCCTGCATTGGAAGGCGGATTCTTTACCACTGGACCACCGGGGAACGCCCAGCTTTAGGTTTTAAAGTAAATGGATCTTCCCAAATTTCAACTTAAACCATGGATCCTGGGCTCTTTAGAGCTCGTGCAGCCCACCTCCATCACAAGGAGAGTGACACAGGGGAAATGGTAATAACTGGCCCGAGATCAAACTTGGCCCCTTAGCTGACAAGATCAAATGGAAGCCCAGGGGGTCCACTGAGATATTGTGATTTATAAGAAATATAAATTTGGTCATTTAGAGGACTAAAAGATATTTTTTACATATATTTGGTCTTCCTCCACAGTTCCAGGCTCACAGCTCCTAAAACCCTTGGAATTTCCTAAGTGTTGAAAGCCATAAAGGTGTCTTTTGCTATGTTAATGGAGTGACTTTTGGAAAGCAATTAGGATGGGGGCTGGTTGCCAGGTGAATCAACCACGTTATTAGAGGGTTGGAACTTTCAGTCCCACCCACCGACCTCTGGAAAGGGGAGAGGCCTTTGGAGGTTGAATTTTGACAATAGCCAATGATTTAACCAAGCATGCCTAAATAATGAGGCGTTTATAAAAGCCCAAAAGGACGAGGTTTGGAGAACTTCCAGGTCGGTGAACACGTGGAGATTTGGGCAGAGTTTTGGGCCTGGAGAGGGCACGGACGCTCCGTGCCCCTCCCCCATGCCGTGTCCTATGCATCTCTTCCATTGGATGTTCATCTGTATCCTTTATCACAACCTGTAATAAACTGCTAAACGTAAGTAAGTGTTTCCTTGAGTTCTATGGGTCAAGAACCCAAGGAGGGGTGTTGTGGGGACTTCTGATCTAGCCGGCCAGAAGCACAGGTAATAACCTGGACTTGGGACCGGCGTCTGAAGTGTGTGTGTCTGTTGGGGGATGGGCCATCTTATGGGACTGAGCCCTTAACCTGTGAAATCGGACACTATCTCCATGTAGGTAGTATCAGATTTGAGTTAAATTGTAGGACACCTAGCTGGTGTCGCAGAGAATTGCTTGATGTGGGGAAAAACCTCCACACATTCGGTGACCGGAAGTGAAGTGTTTTGTGCGAGGATCCAAGAAGACTCATGGGTGGAAAACTGAATTTTTCGAATGCAGCAGCCTGTAAGTAACCAAAGTGTACCACAGATATTTTTGAGAATAAAATTTCAGTAAAACTTCAGGAATTTTTTAGCTATATGGAAACACCTGGGAGTCTTTAAAAAATTACTGATGCCTGGGTCCCACTTCTAGAGATACAAATTTGATTGTGATTCTAGTGTGCTGACTGGTTAAGAATCATAAACTTGGAGGTCAGGAGGGTGCATCTGGGAAGGAGACAGAATAGGGTTTAAATCCCATCTCTCTTATTTACCAGCTGCTATGATTTTGAATAACTTAATTGTTCTGAGTCACAGCTTCCCTATTTGTAAAATGAAGGCAATCGACCTCACGGGAAGTTTGTAGGGATTTAATGAAATAAGGTCCATAAAGCATGTAGCATGTTGTCTGAACCACGTGAGCACTTGATTAATAATAGCTGCTATTATCATTGTTATTATTATTATCATGCCAAATCACAGTAATTATTATTATGCTGAATAATGAGTTTTTCCCCCCTCTGTATTTAAAAAATGGCTACTTTAACAGTATATAACAATTAGTCAAATGGTACAATTCGAAACTATGGGACTGTCTTGATGCAGCTCTGGGTAGGGAGACCTGTATAAAATGAATGAAGACAGACTACAAAGTGGGACGGAGGTGGTTAAAACAGGCCGGCCGTGTAGTTCATCTATAGAAAGCACAGCGCTGAATTCTGTGGGAAGCAAAATTCATACATCGCTTCCTGGGCTACATTCCACACCGGTTGAAAGTGAGGCAGTGATTGATGTTCAGATCATCTCTGGGCAGAGTTGGGGCAGCTGCACAGCCAGATCCAGGCTCCAGAGAAGCAGCTGGGTACCGCTGGCCTGGGGCCCGCTCCAAGGCTGCTGGCAAGCAAAGAGCAGTTTTACCACTGAGAGGTAGGAAGGTTAAGGTCAGACAGAATGTGAGAGAGGAGCTTGACTAATCCCTTGTTTTCTCCCTTTTCTCTTGTCAATATTTTTGGACTAGGAAAAAGAGGACAGCAATAATAATAACAGAGAAACATTCTGCATGATAAAAAGCCATCTCTTGGCCGGCAACGACCCGAATATTCTACCCCCCGGGAAGCCTGTTTTGCATTTGCAGCAAGAGGGCATTGAGGTAAATTGACCTCCTTTTTGCTGACGGTAGCTTCAGACTCAAACAAGAGCTCTGTGATTTTAGATGAGTCAGACTTTAAATTTGTGCATTTCAGCTGGAGGTGATAACCATTAATATGGAAAGATTGGTAACGAAGTCTTCTGAGTAGAAGCTATACCATACTTATTTGTGTTTGGTAAGGGATGCATTCACCAAAATATCAGAAAGTCGGAGTTGGCTAATGGAGAGTGGGAAGCAACACAGGATGTCTGCAAATACCTTTATTTAGGGCATTCTTCAAAAATAGATCCTCTGTACGCATCAAATATTTTAAAAGTAAATTTCAATTAACTTCTGATTGTGTTTTTAAGAATACAATGGAGCAGAATCGAATTCTGGATGAGAGAGAATATCATCCTAGTTTAGAGAATAATTTCCATTAAAATGAATTGAAATTCATTTTGTGAATCATACTTATTATGATATTAGACCTCTGCCTACAGAAATAGTGGAAGAATATTCCTTCCTATCTAATGGAACCAATTTTCCTAACAGCTTCTCTCATAACTTTCCATAATTATTCGTCAAAATGTACAAACGTCCACACATTGCTGGCAATAAGTCTCGAATAGGATGGAAATGAGCTTAAACATCTTCCATGTGGGTGATCACATGTTTTTCGAATGCCTTTGTGGAACTGACACAGAAAACTTTGCGGGCCTGTTTTACCAGAGATAAGGAGGAAAGCTAATTAAGACCGTAGTCGCTTCTTTGGGGAGTATTATAAGGTACAAGAAGCTTTTAATTGGGTTTTGCTTCCCTTTTTAAAGATAATCATTTCTACCTACATGTTCAGGCGATCATTTCTTCAGTTTCTTTCAAGAGAGTGCTCGTTTGATCTTACTTATAAATGACATGTGGCAAATAGTCTTTATGTGCCAAATAAAATAATGAAGTTGGGAGAAAGTCACAGACTTTTTTTTTTTTTTAGTAAACTCTTCTAATTTGACATTCTTGGGGGTGTTTTTTGTACATAATTTTTTAAAAATTTATTTTATTTATTTATTTTTGGCTGTGTTGGGTCTTCGTTGCTGCGTGCGGGCTTTCTCTAGTTGTGGCGAGCGGGGGCTACTCTTCGTTGCGGTGCACGGGCTTCTCATTGCAGTGGCTTCTGTTGCAGAGCACAGGCTCCAGGCGCACGGGCCTCAGTAGTTGCGTCACTCGGGCTCAGTAGCTGTGGCACGCGGGCTCCAGAGCGCAGGCTCAGTAGTTGTGGCGCACGGGCTTAGCTGCTCTGCGGCATGTGGGATCTTCCCAGACCAGGTATTGAATCCGTGTCCCCTGCATTGGCAGGCGGATTCTTAACCACTGCGCCACCAGGGAAGCCCCATGTTCTTGGTTTACATTAAACACAACTACCAATGGCTGTATTGTCAATTGTTACCCACATCCTATGGGACCTTTAGCCTGTCTGCTGATCTGAACATTTTCAATTGTAAATCACTTAATGCCCCCATCCCTCTGCCTCCCCCTCCCCAACTTCAGCTGCAGGATAAATATCTTCCCTTATATGGTGCTGATGGAACTTTGCAAGTTTGAGTTAATTTCAGAACATTCAGTACTGTAGCTCACTCCTGTCATTTTCCAGCACCGAGAAGCGTGCCTTGCGTAGGCACGATCTCTCTGCAGCCCACTCAGTAACATGAGTAATGATCTTTAAGTGAACCATATCAAGAGTGTAAGGGTTTTGGATAATTTAGACAAGAAAATTGGACCAAGTGGGCATTTCTCTAAAGAATGTCACTCTGATTTTCTGCGTAGTGGGACTACCCAATCCATTAATGCAAAAAACCTCTCAGAGGGCTAGAAACTAGTTTTTCACCCAGCCAGGGAGGGTGCCTGCCTGCGTGCTTCTGTGGTATGTGTTTGCCTGTGTGTGTACATAAGCATGTCTCCAGAGATTAGAATGGTAGAGCCACAGTTTCCTTTCAGACTCATGAATAATAAATACTGGACAGAGGAGCACAGATGATGCTTTTCTCCTGTTTGTTAGCACTACAGCAGATTCCTGGGCTGACTGTTCTTAGCCCCGCCAGCTACTGACTCTCTGCCAGCTTGTAATTAAAACCCTTTAGAGTGAAGGATATGTGTCCACTGACATTGATTGACACCCTACTCAGTGCCTCTGTGACAAAGGGAGGAAAATCAGGTTTGGACTTTTTTTCCCCTTTTGCAATGAGTCACTCTAGAAGAAAGAATCTCAAACCCCAAAGAGAAAACCTAGTAACAGGTAGAAGGTCTGGATTAGAGGGGAGAGAGAGAACCTTAGTTAGATATTTTCTAATTGCACTTCTACCTCACAGATTTAAATTTTTTCTAGCCAGAGACTAGAAAGAGTAGACCGTAGCATTGGGTGACATTCTGGGGAAGGAAGCCAGTGTAGGTTTTGTGAGGGCTGTTCTGGGAGCCCTATTATATAAATGAATGGAAGAAATTGCTAGAAACCATCCCTGTTTGTGGCTGAGAACTATTACCATTTCCTACATTTACTCTCCTGTTTGTTCTTCCTAAGAACTTTAGGAAATGAGCCGTGCAATGACAGTTACCCCCATTCTATAGAGCAGCAGTCCCCAACCTTTTTGGCACCAGGGACTGGTTTCACGGAAGACAATTTTTCCACGATCGGGTGGCGGAGGGATGGTGCAGGAGGTAATGCGAGCGATGGGGAGCGATAGGGGGCAGCAGATGAAGCTTCACTCGCTCGCCCGCCGCTCACCTCCTGCTGTGCGCCCGGTTCCTAACAGGCTACGGGCCAGTAGCGGTCCGTGGCCCAGTGGTTGGGGACCCCTGCTATAGACGACAAGACTGAGGCCCAGGGAGTTTACTCAAGGTCACACAGCTAGTCAGTAGCCGTATCAGGGCTGCTTTTCTTTTCAGCCCGTCTGCTGGTTACATTTCTAACACAAAATAACTTGCGTGTACCTCGGGTTTTTTTTTTGTTTTGTTTTTAATTTTTGACCGAGAAGGATGAGGAATTTATTTCACGTCCGTTACCTCATCCTTTCCCCCCTGACCTTTACTTCTTTATCAGTATGTAGTAGGCGATTACCATGACCACGAGGAAGTCACTTCCTTGTGCTGAGCTCCAGTTTTCTCATCTGTAAAGTGAGAGTTGAGTCAGATGCTCTTGAAGTTTCATTTCGGCCCTGACCTTTTGTGACTGAGAGTCAATGAGCACACGCTTTGAATCATTTATGCAGTTTCTTGTTTGGATTGCTACCTAGTTGTAGCAGAAATGTTACCGCTGTCTGAATATGAATCGGTGAAGAGTTAATGCTTAAACTTGGACCTTATGGTAGCAACCATGACTTATGTGAGGAGGAATTTTAAGGTTTCTTTGTCCACTGACCTGTATCAACACAAGCGATCCAGAAAACTGCTGCTCATGCAACATTCTGACCGGACTGCCCTATCACCAGTGATGCTAAATGATCGTGATAATCCCTGAAGGAAAAATGGGAGTCCATTTGTCCCTTCAATCCAGAACTGGCCTGACACTGAGTCCCAGAGACCATGCACATCAAGTCTCTCTCCACTGGTAATAAATGCTGCGTGTCATCTTATCAGGCCATGATTAGGCTGATGTGCCTTTTCTGCCCAGGACTATTTTAGTCATCTTCATTTTCAACCTTCAGTTTTAGGGGATGATTCAGACAGCTTGCGTTGTGCCAGGACTGAGTTCACAAAGATCTGTTGTCCTTCTCAGAAGCTGGATAGGGCAAAATATACTTTTGTTTACCACTTGTATGCTTGATCGAAAATAAGCAGCCATTTGGCTAATAGCCACATCACACACGGGCAGTGTGATAGGGCGGTAAAAGCACGGGTTTAGTGTCAGACGCTCTTGGATTCAAATCCCAGCTCAGCCACTTACAAGATGTGTGACCTTGGGCAAGATTCTCAACCTCACAGAGTTATAGTTATCTCATATGTAAAATGAATATGATAATGCCGATTTTTAAGGGATGTCATAATTTACGAAGGGTTCCTGGCACACTGCTCGATAAGTGGCAGCTATTTTATTAAGGAAGTTCAAATGTCATCATGATAGTGTTTCTATTTATACATGTGTTTCAGAGGCTGCATTTGGAAAGAAGCCCAGGGCTTATTTTATTCCTCTTTCTCTGCCTCATTGCCTAGTACAGAATCTGGGATACAGTCAGCATTCAAGAATTATTAGTTAAATGAATGACTGACTGAATGTATGAATGAGCCACAGTAATATGAACTAGATGGCAGCAAACTGGTCAATTCCAAGGGCTCAACTACTAAGTAAGTAGGCAAACCCGAGACGCACATCCACCTCTTCTGATTCCAAGGCAAGTGCTTGTCTGCAGTATCTACCTTACTAATCTATAACTGTTTTGCTCCCCCCAATGTAGGAGCTTTTGTGAGTTTCTAAAGCTTTGACAATCACTCTTTTGCTCTCTAAGGTTCTAAGGTGGGTAAGTAGGACAATCTCATTATTTGTTCATTCATTCATTCCACAGTTCTGAGTATGAGAGCAGAGATTTTGAAGAAAAGCATAGGTTGGAGGGGCTCTGTATCAGTATAGGAGTCTATAGATAACTCCAGAATAGTCCACTGTATTACCTATAACACTGAGGCATCTGCCTTTTATTCTTTGGTAAGCTCACTCTCACCAAAGGAGAAAAATAACATAAATTCTCTCCCTCCAGCTTGCTTACCAAGATCCATGTTGTTGATTAACTCAGCCCACATTTCCTGCTGGTAAGAGTAAGGAAAAGGGGTCCTCTCAGAAAACACAGGGAGAGGCCCCACTCTGGACTTCACATTGTCTCATTTCTACTAATTATTCTCTGTCTGTTCCCCCCTGGCGTGAAAACAGGCGGGTTTCACCTACTGATCCCACCTGTATTCTGACCACTGCCAATACTGACGGACTCTGGAGCCAGGACCTTACACGCCTTCCCATGGCCATTTGGTGAGTCAGCAACGAGGCCTAGATTAGAGCCCAGAATGCCTCAGGCCTGAGCATGGGCTTGCTTAGGTGCTAAGCGTGCTGACAGCTGGGAGGAACAAGACTTGTTTGAAGACATTTGGTACTGGGCTTCCAGACCCTGAAGATGAAAATAATCCATCAGATGAACCAGATTTATTACAATTGAAAGCAATAGTTACTTCCTCTGTTGAGTTTAGAAATACTGTATTTGGTTTCAATCACTCCTAAAACACGATGCTTTTAAAGGCTTGACTTCCAGGCTCTCCAGCCACTCTGAACTATTCTTAGCCAGTTGGGTGAATTACTGTCTAAAGAGATATTTTTTCCAGTTTCTTTTCATATTTCAAATACTTGTAGTCCTCAAACATATAAAGACCCCCTCTCCACTCCCACCCCCCCGCCACATACACACCCTATGTCCACATCACTTATATTTTGGAGCCCCTGATCTGTCTGTTCTGGGAAGCTGGTGAATTTTGTCTGTACAAGCTTGGGTCAGGTTTACTAGGTCAGAATTTATGAGGCCGTGAAAGGACAGATGACGCTTCTTGATTGGAGGCTAAGAAAGTACCTTGATTCCCAGATCTGGAAAGAACCTTTCAAGATTTCTTGGGAATAAATTCAGTGTGTCCTGATGTCTGAATGGTGCTTCTGGTGAAAGCAAAGGAATGAGAAAAATACTTTTCAGATGAAGACAAGATAATGCCATATTTTTGTGTGTAGTGGCTCGAAATTTCTCATGCAGGAACTACATTAAGACAGGAATAAAAAAATGTTATCCTATCTTCTAGTTAATGATCGTTCTCTCTGAGGGTGGCGGGGGTGGCTGAGCAGCATAGGAATCAGCATGAGAATTACAGACAATGTGTAGCTTGGAGTCAGAAATTTGGGTTTTCGGAGAATAGGAAACATAGCTGGGTGATTTGGGGAGACCCATTATTATAATCTACAAAGGATCATTTTCAATTTTAATTTATTTTTTAAAAATTTTTTTGCCGCACCGCACGGCATGCAGGATCTTAGTTCCCAAACCAGGGATTGAACCCGTGCCCCCTGTAGTGGAAGCATGGAGTCTTAACCACTGAACTGCCAGGGAAGTCCTTACAAACAATCTTACTAGTAATCACTTTACATTATTGATGTGAGACTTCAACATACCTGTATAAAACACCCCAGCACAGTATCTGTCACACAATAGGAGCTCAATAAGTGGTATCTGTTATTACACTCTGACTCCAGACACTAGGTTCATTGTACTACACTGCTTAGTAAATGTTCATTGAATAGGGCAATGTATAGGATTAGCAAAGCTTGGATCCAAGTTTGAAATGAAATGGAATTATTCTCTGAATATCAAGGAGTGCCTTCCTTGTTCTGCCAGCTGGTATTAGCCAAGGAAGCCAAAATCTTGTGGCACCTCCGAATCTAGACTGGCATGGTGGCACAATGCTTCTTACCGAGGTTCCTAGATATAGGCCCAGGTAAACGGTAGGTTTATAAGGCTTTTGCAGTTGTTATTACCTGTTTTGAAGCATTCCGGGTTTGGATCAATTCACCTCCTTCATGTTTTATTCAGAGGACTGAAGAGAGCTACTAATTCTGTTTATCATTTACAAAAGAAAAATAGCTTGAATTTATGGACCTGAGCATTGTACGTAGCCCTTGTGATTGTGAAACCTTTACTTTGTTACTTACTTTACCGGAACGAGACTGGTTTATTTTGGAATGTGCCTCAATGGGTTGACCTCAGCTGGATAAAACCAAGTAAGAAAACCCTTCTGGGTTTTGTTTTCAAAGAAGGTTGAACTGTCAGGATTAAAGAAGACTGTGTTAGTTCCTAAAGGGACCCTGGCTTTGGAAGATGTTGAATACCTGACCTTCATGATGGTGTGGGTGTTGAAGAGAAGTACATTTATGAGTCTTCACGACTGGCAGCGTCAAAGAGTTGCCTGGGTTATTGGGGGGCCTTAATCTCCATAATACCACAAGCTACATTAAATAAAAATTGACCAATGCCAAAACAGCATGTAATCTCAGCTTCAAATCAATATCCCTCCTCTGCCCCTTCCAACTAGAATGTTACCCCGAGCCTCTCTTTTGTAGAATTTCTAGAGTGGCCACTGGTTCTGACTCTGTGCCATGCGCATGGCATAGTGCCATGTGCTTTATATACGTTCTATCTATGGTACTCATAAAACCCTATACTATGGCTTTTGTTATCTTCATTTTATGGATGAGAAAAATTGAGTCTCAGAAAAGTTGAGTGACTTGATCAGATCAAGATGGGTAAAAAGTGACAACTGGGATTTGAAACTGGATCCATCTGACTCTCAAGTACATGCTTATTCCACTGTTGCTACACTGGTGAGGGCTGTCTAAGATGCTGGGAGGGGGATGGGGGGATGGGTGTTATAGAGGTCCTTAGAAGGCTTGAGAAAGATCACTCACTTTGTTCTGTCCTTGAAATGGCCATTATTAATTATGGGGCACTATTTAGAATTCATCACCACGTACGGTCATTTTTAACTGATTTATGTTAACTGTGGAAAATAAAATAGTTTGTGTAATGGGCCCATCTTAGCATCCTGGACCACAAAGAGTAACAGATGCTCAAACCCTCTTGAATATATTATTAGTCTATGGGTGATAATTAACAAATAACTATAATGATATCACAGATGGAAGATTCTAGAACTTCAAGATCACCATGGCCATTGTTTGGTCTGTGAGGTGGCGTGTCCTTCCTAACTCAGGAATCAGAAGCCTTGGAGAGCCTCAGTTTTCAGTGACTTGAACTTTCTATCACCAAGCTGGAACATTTAATTGAAATGTGAGATGTGTATATACAATATTTTGGTTGTTTTGGACTTGAGTAATTTGTTCAAAATGGCCATCATTGGGAGTAACTTCAATGATCCTACAGAATCTAGAGACTGGTCTGGAGACTTCAGAGTTAGTAAACAAGTTCAACTGGAAATAGAGAGGGTGTTTCAAAGCATGGCAGAAATTGCTGTCACCTCTTTCAGCTGTGTCATGGATCCTTCCAGAAAAACCTAAGGTATGTCTTGAATATCACCAACTGAAAACACAGCATCATCCTGTTTATGGGGCACAGTGCCAGGAACAAGAATCTGGGCTAGATCCTGTGGGTAGGTTGGCAATATCTTCCTTGGTGAACTAAGAAAGGAAATGAAATTAAGAGATGTAGGAAGGTATATAGATGGCCGTGAAAACCATTGTCTTATTTACTTACTTTTATTAAAAGCTCCATTGTGGAGTTTTTTTTCTTTTCATCTCTACTTTATCACTGAGATTTCAAAGTTAGAATAGAGGTTTTGACTATAGATCAGCAATCCCCTCTGAAATTTTAATTTCCATTTATTATTTAAGTTTACAGAATTTCCTTTTTGCCTATGACTCACTTTTTTCTTGCCTCATCTGGCTTCTATTATATTTCCCCCCTTTTTCTCTCTCACTTCTGGTATCATTGATAAAACTGATGTGGTTTTGCTTTCAGGCCATGGCCACCTTGCTACACATCTCACATATTGCCAGTTGTTTTAGGTCTGTGAAAAATTCCCTGACATGAAGTAGTGTTTCACCTTTTGATGAAAAAGCAGCCTGGTTTGTTCTACAGATGTTTTATATGAAGAAATGGCTAAGCTCTGCTCTGTATCAACATGGTACATTTCCAAACGATTTGTCTTACCCTTTGAATACCGAGGTTTTAATGATCCCTGTGCCAGGGCCACACTCAAACAGAATTAGGGGCTTGAGAAAGGAGAAATACCTGTGGTCATAGAGCCTGAAGTAGACCCACTCACAAACTTCCCTTCCTTCTGAGTAAGGTGGATGTCATTTTTTGTTGAGGGTCGGGTTTACACCGAGAAGCTAGAGTCTTAGCTGAGCGTGGTTTGCATATTTGCAGCCATGGGAAAAACCTCTGTCCCTTCTGAATTGTATCAGCTCCGCGGTGGCAAACTTGTGGTATGTTTTTATTCTGCTCTCATCTTTCTTTCGAGCTTGTGTAACAGCTGCCGAGCATAGTTCAAACTCTCCATCAATGTGGTGACCATATTTTCCAATTGCAAGTCAGGACACATGGTCTGACAAATTCCAGTGGACTTAAACGGAGACAATGGAATGGAATATTTGAAGTCCAACCCAGGACAGAATGTATAGATAAGCATTCTTAGAAAAACAAGCACGTTCACATTTTGTCAATGTGGGAGCATTTGTTACAGCTCCTATTTGTGACAGAGAATGCCGTGTTTCACAGAGCTATTAAGCTTTTTTGCTCCTTTCGAGATTCTGTAGTTAGTTGTCCTTTGCTGAGCTCTCAGGTAGGATTAGACTAGTCCTGCTGAGTTCTGGATGTTATTGTTTCCAGTACGGTAGACACTTGGTGACAGGAACCACACATGTGTTTGCGTGAAGATAATGCAACTAAGGTACCATATTGAATTACTCTTCATATCACCATAAAGGTTCTGACGTGTGGCCTATGTAATCAGTATCTTTACCTAGTGCTGATTCTTCATACATGAAATTTTGAGGAGGCATGTGAATTTTAAGAGTCTTACAAACTCCTAGACTGGGAGGGAATAAAGTGGCCAAAATTCATGGGAGTGTTGAAAGAGCTTTCTTATCTGCAAATGCAGGGACAATGCTTCATTAGGGAGAAGCCATTAACATTATGGCAAAAGGACTCTTTCAGCCTCAGAACTGAGGCCACTCAGACCACTAGGAGAGCCCAAAGTACCTAAGAGGTTTAAATGCACAGTTGGAGTTTATATAAAAGTTGTGAACGTGCCCTTGGAAAACAGTGTGATTATTTGAAAATTTTAGTATAGTCTGGACCCTGAATGTAAGAAACTTTCTTTTTGCTCTTTGACAAAGTAAACCCTCTCTTCTCCCTCCTAAGAGCATTTCGTTCTTATTTAAAACCAGGAGTTGAGGGCTTCCCTGGTGGTGCAGCGGTTGAGAGTCCACCTGCCAATGCAGGGGACACAGGTTCGAGCCCTGGTCTGGGAGGATCCCACATGCCGCGGAGCAGCTGGGCCCGTGAGCCACAATGACTGAGCCTGCGCGTCTGGAGCCTGTGCTCTGCAACGAGAAAGGCCGCAATGGTGAGAGGCCCGCGCACCGCGATGAAGAGTGGCCCCCGCTCGCCGCACCTAGAGAAAGCCCTCGCACAGAAACGGAGACCCAACACAGCCAAAAATAAATAAATTAATTAAAAACAATAACAACAACAACAAAAAACCAGGAGTTGAAGGTCCTTGGCTCCTTCAAGGTCAGGTTGGCAGCTAAGATGACACTAGGCCTCTGTTTGTTCCCCTTTCCCAATTCTTGGGATTAGAAATTGCTCTCACCCCCTAAGTTTGTGGCTGTCACTGCACTGGCTCTGCGTGAAATGTTTCCGTTTTCTTGCACAAAGTAAGAGAGAAGGAAGAGAAAGGAACTGTCTTTACATTTACGGTTTCCTCTGGTGAACCTGATCAACCAGAGTGTGAGCTCATCTCCTAAGAGTGGCCACAAAAATCCGGTTGAGAGGGTAACTTTCATTGCAGAGGTCTAGCTAGAAATGGCTCTTGTAAACTCTAACTTTACCTCCTAAAATCAATCCTTTGGGACCAAGAAGGTTCTCCTATTGTCCCAAAATAGAAGTGCTACGGGATTCTACTGACAAATCCTGTAGCACCTCTGATAACCCACCACTCTGTGACTTAGCAAGCTAAGTGTACATGGTGTTTCTATCAGGGAAGATTTATCATTTGCCTCAGCCACTGTTCTTGGTTAAAGCCAGTACATGCTCTCAGACCTTTGCCTGTAGGATCTGGATCCACGGTATTGTAGGTTCCTCTATCCTTTATTATCTCTGGAAGAATGTGGCTTGGAGCCCAGATTGTGAAGTACATGAAATGAAATTCAGTGTCCTCTAATTTTCCTGCTGTTTGTTCTTTGAGTCAGTCTTTCCTTCATTCATTTAAGACATATTTACTGAGCCTTCAGTATTTGTCAGGCATGGTACTAGGCATTGAGAATACAAGGGGTGAGCCACGCAAGATCACAGTTTTCACAAAGCAGCCGCATAGAGTAGCAGTTAAGAACACACTTTGCAATCAGACTGCCTGGGTATGAACCCCAGCACTGCTACTTAACAGCTGTTTGATAGTAGACAAGTCACTTTAAACTCACTATGCACTAGTTTCTGCATGTGTAAAATGGGACTGATAATTGTACATCCCTTACAGGGTTGTTATGCGCATTAGATGAGTTCCTGGTCCATATTAAGTATTATATGAATTTTTTATTAAATAATATGAAGCTTACATTACTAGAATGGAGAAGATGGATAATTATAGATCATGATAAGCAAAGGGAACAGGTTGATGAGTTCAGTATCCTGATGCTGTTCATATCTTGTCATAATATTTTTTCCGGGAAAGGATCTTATGAAGTCATTCGTACTATGAATGGAAAGGTCTTAATATATTTCTATTTCTACAGAGGGCGAAGCTCACACTAGATATAAACCAATTGTTAAACTTACTGCCCTTTGAAATTATCTTGGAGGTCCCACCACTAGAGTCCAAGTTGGCTGCTACAGCTCCAGCAATCACATCTATTTTCCAGGCAGCAGAATGGAGGAGAACAGGGGAAAGGGTGTGCCCTCTCTCTCTTAAGGAGACTTCCCAGAGGTGCCATGTAACATTTTGCTTACATCTCATTCTCTTGAACTTAGATGCATGGCTTCACCTAGCTGCAAGGGAGGCTAGGCAGGTAGTATTTTCTGTGTTGAATGTGCTCAGCTGAAAAGTTGAGGTTCTCTTTACTAAGAAGGGGAGAAGGGCTACTGGGAAGCAACTAACAGTCTTTGCCACAGTGGCAATCCAGTTCTGTAAGTTCATACCTGAATTTGTGGCTTTTCATTTTCTCACTTTGAGACTATCACTAAGACTCCTCTTATTCTCATTAGGCGTAACTAGGTTGGAGTTTTGGCTCAGATGAAATGAAAATCTGACATTTATTGAACACTTACTCTATGCCAAGCACTACATGATAATGCTATGAGGTAGACTCTATCATTGTCCCCATTTTCTGGATGAGGACATTGAGGAACAGAGAAGCTCAATAATGTGCTGTGTAGTGGCAGAGCCAGGATTCAAATGCAAATTGTTTGACGCCAGAACCTGTTTATTATTAACACAGCGCCGCTTGACTTGCTTAGAGTTGGGGAAAGGGAATCAGAAAAAGTAGGAAGGGGGGAGAGAGAGGTACTGTAAAAGCAGCATTTCTTTTGTGTGAAATGTGTAGAAGGTTCATATTCATAACTTATGGAACATGTGTATAGCCTAATGTTTTGAACCTTTTATCTGATTTGATACAAATACATTTTTGACTGAACCAATTGGTTTGCCATTCAAGGACCTTCACAATCTGGACTGAACTTTTCACATCTACTTCAGCTCAGAGCACAGAGTGTGACGTAATGGAAAGAAGTTTTAGAAATTGGCAAATCTGGGTTTGTTCCCCACCTCTACCACTCTCAGCTGCGTGGCTTTGGGCAATTTACCTACCTCTTTGTATGTGCGTTTTATTTTTCTTTAAAACAGGAATGATAACAGCTACTTTTCAAAGGCAGTTGCAGAGAATACATGAGACAATGTAGGGGAGACTGCTAACATTTAAATGAATGTTATTTTCTCCCATCTTCTTGTTTTTCTTTCTCCCAAGCCTTTCCCCCCCACCGCCCCCCTTTCTCCCCTTTCCAGGGTGCACTAGTCAGACTGGTTAGTTTCTTTTCTTTAAGCATAATCTACTCTTTCCAACCTCTGTGCCTTTGATTTCTCCATTGCCTCTTCCTGAAATGCCCCATTCTCTTCTCCCTTTGTTGCAGACTGGCATCTGTTGAAGTCTGCCAATGTCTGCCCACGTACCTTTTGTTGGGTCTGCACAGTGTTTGTTACCTGCTTTTATTTTTCATTTTATTTTATTTTTACCAAGTTTTTTTGGAAGTGGAGTTGACTTACAACATTGTGTTAGTTTCAGGTGTACAGCAAAGTGATATATATATATAAATTCTTTTTCAGATTCTTTTCCATTATAGGTTATTACAAGATATTGAGTATAGTTGCCTGTGCTATACAGTAGGTCCTTTTTGGTTATCTATTTTATATATAATAGTGTGTACATGTAAATCCCAAACTCCTAATTTATCCTCCCCGTGTTTCCCCTTTGGTAACCATAAGTTTGTTTTCTATGTCTGTGAGTGTATTTCTGTTTTGTAAATAACTTCATTTATATCAGTTTTTTAGATTCCGCATGTAAGTGATATCATATATTTGACTTTCTCTGTCTGACTTCACTTAGTGTGATGATCCCTAGGTCCATCCGTGTTGCTGCAAATGGCATTATTTCCTTTTTTTATGGCTGAGTAATATTCCACTGTATGTATGTACCACGTCTTTATCTGGGTTACCTGCTTTTTAATGGGGGCATATCCAATTCATTCAGCACAGATCCCATCACTTGCTATTACACCTAGCCCATTTATGCTAGGGTATGGTCCCTGCTGGGCTCCTGAAGGCATTTCAGTTTGAGACATCTCCTACCACAGTTTAAATCCTGCTCATCCTTTAAGGACCATCTCAAATGCCTTCTCTCATGAAAGTCTTCCTTGATCTGATTATAATCTGAAGTTTCTTGCTCCCCCCTCTTTTTTTTTTCCTAAAGTAAATGAAATGTACTTCTTCCTCAGCTTTGTGTTAATGGTGTGTGCAAGTCTTACGCACATACTGAAACGTAGTGAAATCTAAGCTCCCTGAGGACAGGGATCCTGTTTTTTTCATCTTGGCAACCTCCTCCATACCTAGCAGCCGACTTGCTCATATTGGGCACTTAGGTGCTCATTGACCGGTCAGTGAAATCATGCTCACTGTAAAGCTGAACTACAAGAAGTTCATCAAACCAAAAGTGCTTTGTAGCAATGCATTTTGGAAATAGATAATAACACATTTTGGTAAGAATTCAAGAAGTGTCCAACCAGATCATTCTCTGGGAAAGACAGAAAGTAGATTGTTCACTCAATCCTCAATGCTGGCACAGGAGCTGTATTTTTTTAGTTTTGCTTCCAAATTGGTATTGACGTCAGAAGCCTTGGCTCCTGCTAAATTTCATATTCAACAGGATGGGCTTTGAAAGGGAAATGGAGTGAAAAGTCATCACCTGGGAGGCTCTAAAGTGAATGTGCATGTTTAGTGTAATCAGTGACTAATTAAGGTGAGGTTTATGGCTGCTTTACTCTTTCACCCTGAAGAAATTTCCAGACCAGTTACACACCACTTCCTACTGATGAGTGGGAGGCCAGAGGGTCAGAAAGTCAACGTCGTTGAAAGGTCTAGTTCTGTCATAAGTCGGCTGATAAGTGGGCTTGAGGCCTGAGGAATAATTATTCTCAACAGGTCATTTGGTTTCCTCTGGTGATCCAGAAAGACTGGGAAGGGATTTTTTTCCCCAACCCAACATCCTCTCTTGGTTCTAAACAAGTACCCCCGCATTCTTATACTGAGGCAGGAGTTCTTGGATTTTGTACCGGATGCTGTGATGGCTTAGACAGTCCTCAGTGGGGGAGTGGGGGAATTTCTGGGGTGCCCTAAAATGGGGTGACAAGTACAAACTTTTGAGTTTAGTGGGGAACAGTGGCTGGGTTTCTAAGCGGTGTGCTAAAAAAAATGGGCTAAGGCTTCCCTGTCCTTCATGGCTTTGGTGTTGATGGTTATTTTCATTCTCCCACCCTCCATCAAGAGATAGATTGAGAAGGTCTGTATCTCAGAAGTGTTTGCAAGAGCAAAACAAGTAGAAACATCTAAGCATCCATCAAAAAGAGATTAGAAAATTTAAAGTTGCAATCAGAAGCTAAGCAGTTCTTTTTTTAAAAAAATTAATTAATTAATTAATTTTTGGCTGTGTTGGGTCTTAATTGCTGTGTGCCGGCTTTCTCTAGTTGCGGCAAGTGGCAGCTACTCTTCGATGCGGTGCGCAGGCTTCTCATTGCGGTGGCTTCTCTTTTTTGCGGAGCACGGGCTCTAGGCGCACGGGCTTCAGTAGTTGTGGCGCACGGGCTTAGTTGCTCTGAGGCATGAGGGATCTTCCCGGACCAGGGCTCGAACCCGTGCCCCCTGCATCGGCCGGCAGGCTCTTAACCACTGCGCCACCAGGGAAGCCCTAAGCAACTCTTTAAAGAGAAGACAGATCTCTCTATGTATGTTCATAGACTTCTGTGGTATATCATTAGATGATGAGAGCGAATTGTAAAATACACTTTTGTGGGGAAAAAATGGATACTCGTGTATGTATATGTACTCACAGATGTCTGGAAGGATGCTTAGCAAAGGCCATCAGTTATTTATCTGGTGGCGGGTGTGGGTGGGGTTTGGAGGGGAAAATTTCTATTTTATATTGATATTTTCGTCGTTGTTTATGTTTTTATAACAAGCATGAATGACTTTTGGGATCAATGAAAACAGTAAGTAGATATTCTTTTCTTAAAAAGGAAACAGAAGGAGTTCTTTCTGATGTCCTCTATTCACACTGAGATGTGAATTACTGACAAGAGTTCTGAAAATTACCCTTTTGAGGGAGGTGTGGGGTAGGATTTCTCCAAGTATCAAAGCCTTAACCTGATGAAATCTGGCTTTACTACTGGGATTTCAGCTGGGTATTGGTAAACTGAAACTAGAGATTCGATTTCCTGACTCTTCCCTCAGGGTTTCTGTCTGCTGGGTAAAGTAGTTTTCAAACCGCTTTCCCCAGGGCCTGTGAAGGGCAGTGGAGGCCCAGCAGCTGTGCTCCCAGGCCCTCCACGGCTGCTTCGACCAGGGCAGCTCCACTTCTGCCGGCTTTTCTGGTAACAAGGTTTCAACTAGGATTTCGTTTGGGGGAAAAAAAAAAAAGACTCTGCTACTTAATGAAACTTTGTAAACTGTTCTACTCCAGACTTAACTAGAAAATAGGTAGAAAAAAACTCTCTCTTTTATGGATGAGGCATTGAGGGTCGGAGAGTTAAGTGAGTTGCTTTAGGATAGACGTGGAGTTAAGTGGTCTTACTTACAGTGAAGCCCTTAGTTTGGTGATCTTTTTAACTTGTCACATTGCTTCCCACAAGAGGAGCTCCTTTTGGTGAGCTCAGGGGGACACAACTGAATTAAGAACCATAGTGAAATGCACAGGTTTTTTTTTTTTTTTTAACATCTTTATTGGAGTATAATTGCTTTACAATGGTGTGTTAGTTTCTGCTTTATAACAAAGTGAATCAGCTATACATATACATACATCCCCATATCTCCTCCCTCTTGCGTCTCCCTCCCTCCCACCCTCCCTATCCCACCCCTCTAGGTGGTCACAAAGCATCGAGCTGATCTCCCTGTGATATGCGGCTGCTTCCCACTGCTATCTATTTTATATTTGGTAGTGTATATATGTCCATGCCACTCTCTCACTTCGTCCCAGCTTACCCTTCCCCCTCCCCGTGTCCTCAAGTCCATTCTCTATGTCTGCGTCTTTATTCCTGTCCTGCCCCTAGGTTCATCAGAACCATTTTTTTTTTTTTTTTTTTTTAGATTCCATATATATGTGTTAGCATACGGTATTTGTTTTTCTCTTTCTGACTTACTTCACTCTGTATGACAGACTCTAGGTCCATCCACCTCACTACAAATAACTCAATTTCGTTTCTTTTTATGGCTGAGTAATATTCCATTGTATATATGTGCCACATCTTCTTTATCCATTCATCTGTCGATGGACACCTAGGTTGCTTCCATGTCCTGGCTATTGTAAATAGAGCTGCAATGAACATTGTGGTCCATGACTCTTTTTGAATTATGGCTTTCTCAGGGTATATGCCCAGTAGTGGGATTGCTGGGTCATATGGTAGTTCTATTTTTAGTTTTTTAAGGACCCTCCATACTGTTCTTCATAGTGGCTGTATCAATTTACATTCCCACCAACAGTGCAACAGGGTTTGCTTTTCTCCACACTCTCTCCAGCATTTATTGTTTTTAGATTTTTTGATGATGGCCATTCTGACTGGTGTGAGGTGATACCTCATTGTAGTTTTGATTTGCATTTCTCTAATGATTAGTGATGTTGAGCATTCTTTCATGTGTTTGTTGGCAATCTGTCTATCTTCTTTGGAGAAATGTCTGTTTAGGTCTTCTGCCCATTTTTGGATTGGGTTGTTTGTTTTTTTGTTATTTAGCTGCATGAGCTGCTTGTAAATTTTGGAGATTAATTCTTTGTCAGGTGCTTCATTTGCAAATATTTTCTCCCATTCTGAGGGTTGTCTTTTCATCTTGTTTATGGTTTCCTTTGCTGTGCAAAAGCTTTTACGTTTCATTAGGTCCCATTTGTTTATTTTTGTTTTTATTTCCATTTCTCTGGGGTGGTGGGTCAAAAAGGATCTTGCTGTGATTTATGTCATGGAGTGTTCTGCCTATGTTTTCCTCTAAGAGTTTTATAGTGTCTGGCCTTGCATTTAGGTCTTTAATCCATTTTGAGTTTATTTTTGTGCATGGTGTTAGGGAGTGTTCTAATTTCATTCTTTTACATGTAGCTGTCCAGTTTTCCCAGCACCACTTATTGAAGAGGTTGTCTTTTCTCCACTGTATATTCTTGCCTCCTTTATCAAAGATAAGGTGACCATATGTGTGTGGGTTTATCTCTGGGCTTTCTATCCTGTTCCATTGATCTATATTTCTGTTTTTGTGCGAGTACCATACTGTCTTGATTACTGTAGCTTTGTAGTATAGTCTGAAGTCCAGGAGACTGATTCCTCCAGCTCCGTTTTTCTTTCTCAAGATTGCTTTGGCTCTTTGGGGTCTTTTGTGTTTCCATACAAATTGTGAACTTTTTCGTTCTAGTTCTGTGAAAAATGCCATTGGTAGTTTGATAGGAATTGCATTGAATCTGTAGATTGCTTTGGGTAGTACAGTCATTTTCACAATGTTGATTCTTCCAATCCAAGAACATGGTTTATCTCTCCATCTGTTTGTATCATCATTAATTACTTTCATCAGTTTCTTACAGTTTTCTGCATATAGGTCTTTTGTCTCCTTAGGTAGCTTTATTCCTAGGTATTTTATTCTTTTTGTTGCAATGGTAAATAGGAGTGTTTCCTTAATTTCTCTTTCAGATTTTTCATCATTAGTGTATAGGAATGCAAGAGATTTCTGTGCATTAATTTTGAATCCTGCTACGTTACCAAATTCATTGATTAGCTCTAGTAGTTTTCTGGTAGCATCTTTAGGATTCTCTATGTATAGTATCATTTCTTTTATTTCTTTTATTTCTTTTTCTTTTATTTTTATTTCTTTTTCTTCTCTGATTGCTGTGGCTAAAACTTCCAAAACTATGTTGAATAACAGTGGTGAGAGTGGACACCCTTGTCTTGTTCCTGATCTTAGAGGGAATGGTTTCAGTTTTTCACCATTGAGAATGATGTTTGCTGTGGGTTTGTCATATATGGCCTTTATTATGTTGAGGTAGGTTCCCTCTATGCCCACTTTCTGGAGAGTTTTTATCATAAATGGGTGTTGAATTTTGTCGAAAGCTTTTTCTGCATCTATTGAGATGATCATATGGTTTTTGTCCTTCAGTTTGTTAATATGGTGTATCACATTGATTGATTTGCGTATATTGAAGAATCCTTGCATTCCTGGGATAAACCCCACTTGATCATGGTGTATGATCCTTTTAATGTGCTGTTGGATTCTGTTTGCTAGTATTTTGTTGAGGATTTTTGCATCTATATTCATCAGTGATATTGGTGTGTAATTTTCTTTTTTTGGAGTATCTTTGCCTGGTTTTGGTATCAGCGTGATGGTGGCCTCATAGAATGAGTTTGGGAATGTTCCTTCCTCTGCAGTTTTTTGCAAGAGTTTGAGAAGGCTGGGTGTTAGCTTTTCTCTAAATGTTTGATAGAATTCAGCTGTGAAGCTATCTGGTCCTGGACTTTTGTTTGTTGGGATGTTTTTAATCACAGTTTCAATTTCATTACTTGTTATGGGTGTGTTCATATTTTCTATTTCTTCCTGGTTCAGTCTTGGAGGGTTATACCTTTCTAAGAATTTGTCCATTTCTTCCAGGTTGTCCATTTTATTGGCATATAGTTGCTTGTAGTAATCTCTCATGATCCTTTGTATTTCTGCAGTGTCAGTTGTTACTTCTCCTTTTTCATTTCTAATTCTACTGATTTGAGTCTTCCCCCTTTTTTTTAATGAAAAATGGTTGAAACATGGCTAATGGTTTATCAATTTTGTTTATCTTTCGAAGAACTAGTTTTTAGTTTTATTGATCTTTGCTATTGTTTCCTTCATTTCTTTTTCATTTATTTCTGATCTGATCTTTATGATTTCTTTCCTTCTGCTAACTTTAGGGTTTTTTTGTTATTATTTTTCTAATTGCTTTAGATGTAAGGTTAGGTTGTTTATTTGAGATGTTTCTTGTTTCTTGAGGCAGGATTTTATTGCTATAAAGTTCCCTCTTAGAACTGCTTTTGCTGCATCCCATAGGTTTTGGGTCGTCGTTTTTTCATTGTCATTTGTTTCTAGGTGTTTTTTGATTTCCTCTCTGATTTCTTCAGTGATCTTTTAGTTATTTAGTAGTGTATTGTTTAACCTCCATGTGTTTGTATTTTTTACAGATTTTTTCCTGTAATGGATATCTAGTCTCATAGCATTGTGGTCGGGAAAGATACTTGGTACGATTTCCATTTTCTTAAATTTACCAAGGCTTGATTTGTGACCCAAGATATGATCTATCCTGGAGAATGTTCCATGAGCACTTGAGAAGAAAGTGTAATCTGCTGTTTTGGGATGGAATGTCCTATAAATGTCAATTAAGTCCATCTTGTTTAATGTATCATTTAAAGCTTGTGTTTCCTTATTTATTTTCATTTTGGATGATCTGTCCATTTTTGTTTTTTTACATTCTCATTTTATTTCTAGCAGAAATCCTCCAAATCAATAGTTGTAAAAAGAGGTACCATTTATTCTAATATTAGTACGGGCTTCCCTTACCACATTGTCCCAGTGGCCACTCAGGTTGTGGGACGGCTGAGCGAATAATGCTCTTCTCTGGTGTATTTCATCCTGAGAGCCATATGGCTCGAGTGAGATGAAAGTGCTATAAGGAATGGATTACCTCGGCTGGAGCTCTTTTTAAGATAAGGAAACAAGCTAATGAAAGTCGGTTAGTCTGTCATGAGCAATTTATACTCATCAAACAAGAGCAAATATTTTAAAAGAAAAAAAAAAGATCATTTGCCATAGCAGAGAGAAATTTCCTTAATAGCAGAAAGTTGCACAAAACCTGGAGTCGAAGTGTAGGTATGTGAGTGGAAAGGAAAAGGGGCAGCTCTTTCAGGTTGTCAGGAAGCCTGGGCACCTGTCCTGGTTCTGTGACTGATTTTATTCAATATGACACCCACCTCTCCTAAGTTGGAACACCTGGTTGCATTTCCTTATCTAGAAAATGGGGAAAAATATACCTGTCTTACACAGATACATACCATCAGTCACCAAGTCCTATTTCGAGAAGAATTATGAAATACTGTCCCTTTTCTATCTGTACTTTTTGGCCACAACTAGAGTTGATACCTTTTTCTTGGGCTCCTGCACATGCCTCCTAACCGACCTTTCTGCCTCTGGCCTCTCTCTTCTACAGTCTAGTCTCCACTGGACCGCCAGATTAATCTTCTTAAATCCACATTCTTCCCCCCGCCCCCAAATCCACTTTTAATCATGTCTTCTCTCTGCTCTGAAATCTTCAGTTGCTCCCAAGTACCTATTGAATCAATTTACATTCCTGGGCCTGGTAATCAAAAATCTCTCTGGTCTACACCTGTAACATATAATATTGAATATCAACCATACTTCAATTCAAGAAAAGTCTCTCTGATCTGACTCCTACCAGGATTTCCATCTTCATTCTCCATGCCTCCTTTGTATTTAAAAAATATATATATATTTATTTATGTATGTATGTATGTATTTATTTATTTATTTTTGGTCTCGCCATGTGGCTTGTGGGATCTTAGTTCCCTGACCAAGGATCGAACCCATGCCCCCCTGCAGTGGACGTGCAGTCTTAACCACTGGCCCTCCAGAGAAGACTCTCCCTTGTATTCTTGCATACTCCATCCAGCCTGTAGCATTTATCCTCTGCAAATGCCCTGTAGTTTCTCAGAGCCTTTAGGATTTTGTCATTTCCTTATCCTTCCTTTTTGTTTCCAAGCATCAAAATTCAATGTTCTCAATATTCTGTAATAACCTAAATGGGAAAAGAAACCTGAAAAAGAATAGATACATGTATATGTATAACTGAATCACTTTGCTGTACACCTGAAATTAACACAACATTGTTAATCAACTATAACTCCAATATAAAATAAAAATTAAAAAAAAATTCAGTGTTCTGAGGACCCAATTGAAATGCCATTTTCTCCCCTAAACCTTTTTGCTATCTCCCTTGGGGACATCTGTTTGGTGAGGATATTACGAAGGGAACTCAAGCATTACATGGTGGTTGAGTGAGATGATGTCTCAGATCCCTTCTAATTCTACTCACTTTTCTAAGCAGTGCTTGTGGGATGAAAAGTGAGGCGTGAACACTCCTGTTTTGATAGATCCTATCCTGTCGCCCACCTCCTGTTTTTCCTCCCTCCTCCTACCCTGAGTTCCTGCTTTCTTTGTTCATCCTGGCAGAGTACCTTGTTTCCACCAAAGAGGCAGTCAAGCTGGGGACTTATATTGGAGGAGACAGGATGTGCTTCAACATTGCTCTGAGAAAAAATGATGCCAGTCTGTTGGCCTGGCACACTGTCACAAAACAAGTTTTAATCACCAGCACTGCTTTCTTCTCTGTATTCATCCAGTATTGTGTGTCACTCTTCAACCACTGTCTTGCTCTACTTACTCCTTCGTGTACACATCTTCCTCTCTAGACATTAAGCTCTTTGAGGGCAGAGACCTTTTCTTGTTAATCATTTTGTCCCCCACAATGCCTCTGGGTGTTCAGTCAATGCCTGGTGACTTGAATTGACAGTGGATGAGGAAGGAGATTTGGAGGGCTTTTTCCCCTATTACCAGGCAGGAGGTACAAAGTAACGGATTCCTTGACCCCTTTCCATCCTCTGTGACACCAGCCTTTGTGATGCTTCCCTCTGTGGCTGGGCGATAACCAGTCTCCTACTGCAGCTCTTGGATTTGGGCAGCAATTCCACTGAGTCCCTAGGAGACAGAGCAATTTCAGGAAGAATGAGTGATTTGTTTGGTTTCCATTCCAAGCAGGGAAAACAAACAGCAGTATAGCATCGTCCAGCCATGACCCTTTCACTAGGAATCCTACGGCCATGTGACACACCATGTCAACATAATCCACTGAGCATGGATGGGGTACAACCCCTGCAGTAACGACATCCGAGAGGACTGCCACCCCGACCGTCTGGAGAAGGGGAGCTTGTGGAGCCTGCTTCAGCAGCCCAGCTCTGCACGACAGTCTGGGAGTAGCTGGAAGGGTAGCCACACAAACCTTGGCGAGCAGTGGCAGTCTCTATGAGGAAACTCTGGAGGCCAAGTTCATTAGCTAACACAGGTGTTTTCATTTCCCCTATAGCTCTGATCACAGGTGCCAGGTCTCTTTCTCCCTTTTTTCTCCCTCTCTCTTTCTCTCTCTCTCTGGATTCTGGAGGGTAAGAGACAGGCCGAAGAGAACAAGGACACGTATATTCGGATCTAAGAACTCTCTCACATATATATAAAGCCCTCAGAGGCTCAACAAACGCCAATTTGAAGTACTGAATTTTTTTCTTTATTGAAGTATAGTTGATTTACAATATTGTGTTAGTTTCAGGGAAAGAGCAAAGCGATTGAAGTACTGAATTTTTTAATTGCGTCGAAACCCATGCACAGAGGTAATAATAAAAACGCTCAGATTAAGATATTGATTCATACCATCAGCACATAATAGAGACAGAATATTGTGGGTTAGACTAGAAGTAGAGAGAAACGACTTGGCTCTAGTATAATCAGTGGTGTTGAGTGAAGGAAAGAATGGGAAAAGGATAGTCAGCCTGGGAGCCGAGAGGGGCCAGGGCCAGAGGGACTCAGATTCTGGGAGGTGTACACATTCCAGGCATCAAGGATGCCTTTTTTCTCAATTGGCCAGCATCTATTCTGAGCTCTGAGTTCATGTACATCCTGCCATCTTCTAACGATGAATTAGTCTGTGGTCCCTTAATATCAGGAAGAGGTTTGGACAGTATGCGCACACACACACACACACACACACACACACACACACACACACACACACACACACACACACACACACACTCTCTCTCTCTCTCTCTCTCCACCTTGGTCTCTGTAAAGGAATACCACCTAAATGGATACTGGGGTGTTCTGGTTTCCATAGCAATCTCTTGCAAATTTGGTAGCACGAGTGAGTCTTCCGGAGTCTAACCCACCTGGAAATACACACAAGATTGAGTGTGTGGACATGCAAGGCTAAGGAACAGGCTCTGACCTATGGTGTTTGCTAAAGGCTTCCCAAAAAGCCTTTGGCTGGCTGGCTTGTCCTCTTGCCCCTTTGACACTCCTCCACGTCAATGCCACCAGTCTCAAATCACAGCCAGGGAGCTGATGAGCCTTGCACCACCTGATGGCAGCCGGTAGTATCCCCAGATTCCAGAAAATGTCTCCTGAGCGTGTTCCTCCCCCATAGCCATTGCAGTTGGGGGTGTTCATCTTGTTTGCCCATTTCCTCTCGCATTTTGCAAATGCCTGAGCTGTGTTTGTGTCTTTTCCTTCCTTCAGTTCGGAGCAATCTGTTCAATTCAAAGAGCCAGCAGCTTCCCCAATGTGCAAGGAAACAGGGTCTGAGTAACCAGAGACTTGGTTTTTCTCCTGCTGCCAATATGTCCAGGAGGGTAGAGGGTTGGTAGAAATCCATTCATTTTAATCCAGTGTGTTTTGTGCTGCTAAACTGTCATTGTCTTCTCTTGATCCCTCTCATCTATTGTTACAATAAGAAAAACACTACTTTGTGTTCACATTCTGCATCTTTTTAATTTTTTTCTACAGTTCTTATTACAATAAGCAATCAGTTTTTCTTTAACTATGCCTTTTGAAAATGTTGCATTATCTAATGTAGTTTGTATTATCTATTGAGTTGACAATTATGCCTGAATGGACCCATTGAGAGTATTTCTCTGAAAATCAGTGGGGAAACAAAGGTTTTCTATTGAGATACTTGATGTTATGTGTTGAATTGCGTCCTCTAAGAATTCATATGTTGAAGTCCTCACCCCTCAGTACCTCAATACCTGATTTGGAAATAGGGTCATTGCCAACGTAACTAGTTAAGATGAGGTCATACTCCAGAAGGGTGGGCCCCAATCCAATATGACTGGTGTCCTTATGAGAAGGGGAAATCTGGAGACAGGCACAAACAGGGATAACACTTGAAGATGATCAGGGTTCCATTTTCTACAAACCAAGGAACACCAAAGATTGCCAGCAAACCACCAGGAGCTAGGAGAGAGGCATGGAACAGGTTTTCTCCCTCAGCTCTCAGAGGGAACCAACCCTGCTGACACCTTGATCTCAGACTTCTAGCCCCTCGGACTGTGAGACAAGAAATTTCTCCTGTGCAAGCCACCCAGTTTGTGGTCCTTTGTTACGGCAGCCCTAGCAAACTGATCTACTTGATCTCCTGAACGTTCCAGCTAAGCATGTATTCTGGAGAGTGAGAAACACATGGGTTGTGAATTCAAAAAGTGTTGTACATTTTGGAAGAATACTGAGCGTCTGAAGGTTACTGGAGAGCCAGCTCCAGGCAGCCACATCCATGGGCTGCCTGAGAAAGTAGAGATGGGGAGGGGGGCTTGGAGCTCCCCAAAATACTCAGATGACCCTATACACGTTCTTTTGCATATTTATAAAGTCACAGGTGCTCACTGCTCCCCTCATTCCCGAGAAGGTGTGGAGGGTGTGTGTCCAGGCGGGGGTGTGTGTGTTTGGCGGTGTCTGGTCGATAAATGGGCTGAAGAGCTTTGCCTGCACAGCTCTGTAGACTGGAAGTGAGTCGACCTTCCAATGTGAGCCCGAAGCGTAACTCGCCAGGCTCTCAGCTGTATCAAATGAGTCAGCTCGAGAAAGGCCCACACAGATGAATTCAATTTGTGAATGTTTGGCCTCGGCCCTGGGAGGGCCCTGCCGGGTGCTTCAGGATAAAACAACTCAGCAGAGCTCTGGGGAGGGGTGGAGAGACCTACCTAAGGGCTAGCGGTTCTGCCCAGGACTTCCTCTCCGGCCTGTATGTGAGGGCAAGCCCTTGGCCCTCTCTGGTTCTCCTGCCTCCGCGCCCTGAGCTCCTGCCCTGAGGTGGCACCCTGATCCCAGGCGTCTGATATTCTGCCCGTTGCTTTCTAGCGGTGAGTATCCATGGCAGCAGTTGCCAAAAAGGAAACAAGCGCCAGATTCTTAGGTCAGTCTAGTCTCTCCGGAGGCCAGCCAGGGAGGGCATGCCCGGTGTTCCCAGCCTGCCTGGCCTGTAGCCAGAAAATCAGTGCTGCTCCAGTTGGAAAGACTTTCTAGAGACTTAGAAACTGTATCTGGCTTGTGTGCTTTTCAGCGGCTTATTTTTCCAAAGCCTATTCTTGGCTTATTGGTCAAGATTCAGTGGGTGTGTATTTTAAGTGGGATATCCACATTTCCTAAACCAGAACTGGGTTAGGTGGTCTAATCACAGGTTTTGGGGGGAGAAATTTATGTAGGTGGAAAGCCTGACAAAGGTATGAAAATGAAGTCGCATGGAGTTAAATTTGACAAATCGCCTTTTGAAAAGAATAGCTATATGAGATGATATGAAGTGAGGACAGACCAGAAAAATTCACAGTAGATAGTACTGAGCGTCAGTTATGTACCAGGCATTGTTCTTGTTCCTTGAAATATATGGGGTAGAAAATTAACGCCAACATCCCTCCCATCGTGGAACTTCCGTTCTAGAATCGGGGTTGTGTTGTCATCAAACTTTCAAAGGTCCTTTCCTGAGATGTTTCTAAAAGGTAAGGTCTTTTTGGGTGTTGGCCTTTTAGTGAATAAACTTTGCTAAAGTAAAATCAGCGATTACGGCAGTATTTGTTTATCTATCCCACATGGGAAATGTTGGAAAAGCCATCTGGCCGTGGCTCTGACTGGCACTTGGTTGGCGAATATAGAATTGAATTTTAGTCCTTGGGTGACTTTATCTCATGCTCTGGGCACACCCCTGTTGGGACCCAGTAATTAAACAAAAGAGCACCGCACTCTGGTTATCTGGATGTACACTTTACAGGGTTTCAGTACCTGAGTCCTTTCAACTGATGTAGGCATTGTATGGAGTTATAGCCTTTGAAGTGGTCAGTGCTTCCGGCACATCACAAAGTCCAGCCCTGTGTGCTGTGCAACTTCCTGCATGTGGCTGTCGTTATGTACCTTTAAAAAAATTTTTTTTGTGTACCTTTTACGTATCCTTAGTATGCAAAACCAGTGCCTGACACGTGACAGGTTTTTAAACACTCATGGAATGAATGAATGAGCAAATGGATGCCTGGATGATAGTTTGGCTTGTTAGCAAGGGGAATGTTAGTTCTTCTTGCACTTGTGGGATAAAGTGTCCTTTAAAATAAAGGTGTGGGCCACGAGGAACAACGGGTCCCCGGGCTTTGAAGTTATACTTCTCCCACGGGGGAGTTGTGCGGACATTAAGGAGTAGCCAGAGTTGATTGACCAACTCAAGACCTTGAGTCAGTTTCTAAGGCTCCTAGGGCTCCATAGCTGTTTCTCTAATTCTCAGATTGTGGTGCCCATGAGAAGCACCTGGAGGCCTTGTTCAACAGATCATTTGGCCCCACCCTCAGAGTTTGGGCTCATTACATCTGGGGTGGGGCCCAAGAACCGGCATCTCTAAGAAGTTACCAGGTGGTGCCAGCAATGCTGCTGTGAATCTCTAATCCATAAGCAGCGCTGATATGATTGACACTGGAGTGGTTCAGCACGTGTGCTCTGACCAGTAGTGAACTCCCAGTTCTACCATTTACCGTGTAGCCCAGGACATATTTCCTCACCTTTCTGTAAGTTGGAATATTATTACTGCCCACTTCCTAGGATTGTTGTGCAGACCAGATAATGCACAAAGAGAGCTTAGCATAGCACTTGGAACTGATTAAATGCTGAATAAATGTTAAGTACTATGATCACTGCTTTGTATTGCAATAGCTTGGTACATAGTAGACGCTCAATTAAATGGATGATGAAGCAGGTGTTAGTTGGGGTCCTAGAAAAGGAGAATTTTGAGTTAAAAAAATTCAAACTTTTGACCTTTAATATTCAATTTAAGATGGAGGCAGATGCCTGGATGTGGCTTCAGGTGAAATGTTGGTGGTAGAACAGCACAAATCATTTGCTGGTATTTTTCTGACCCCAAATATGTCTTGACCAGGCATTCAGTGGATTAGAATCTGCAAGAGAACCAAAGGCTGAGGGTTGGTGGGGACGTTACAGTTGGTCTGTGAGACCCTCAAACCTGGTGTCAAATGTCCTTAGTTTAACATCACATGTGATCCAGAGACCAGTGGGCAAGCCAAATCCAGTGTTTAGAATATGTCTGTGGTTCTGTTTAAAATCCACATTCAGCAGAAAGACTCGATGGGTTTGTTTGAAATGGGAAATTTCTTTCTCTGTTGTGTGTGCACATACTCAGTATTTTCCGAAGTATGGTCCACAGACCATTTGTATCCACATGGGGTGCTTGGCGAAAATGGAGATTCCTGAGCTAGACCTAATGAATTAGAATCCCTAGGAGTGGGAGCAGAAAGTCTTCATTCTAGAAAGCATCCCACTATTCTGGGATTCACCGGAATAGCTTGGGAAACACCACCACAAAAGACGATCCATCCTAGGGACTTCCCTGGTGGTCCAGTGGTTAAGACTGCGCTCCCAATTCAGGGGGCCCTGGGTCAGGGAACTAGAGCCCACGTACAGCCACTAAAGACCCAGCACAGCCAAATAAATAAATGTTAAAAAAGACTATCCGTCCTATATGATAGCAAGGATGGTTGACAATATAAAGTTCATTCCAAGGCCACACATATTTTGGAATTTGTCTCCTGCACCCTGTCCCAACACTCGGCCTGTATACATTAGAGACCAGCAGTCCGACATGATTTACTAATAATTATCACTGTAGTTGTTGTGGCATGTGCAGAGCTGGATGCTCTGAGTATGTAAAATTGGAGAAGGTGAGTCCTGATTTCAGGTGACTCTCATCGTGCTGAACTGGCTCAACCAAAAGCCTTGCTCCTGTGTGTCCTTTTACAAAATGTAATAACTGCTCCTGGAGTCTATTCTCAGGGTTAAAACCAACAACCCTGTTCCACTCTAGGTCTCTTTGATTTCAAAGTCCATAGCCAGTAATCCCAGACGCACTTCATTAATTGGAAGAGGCAGAAATTAATAGGTAGAATTCAAATAAGTCAGGACCAGTGCCCAACCAGTGGAAGGTCACCAATGCCAGGGAGCACTTAAGATTCTGTGCTGGGTGTCTGCACAAGGCTCTTCAGTGTTTGCCAGTTCCGTAGGGCCGAGAGCTTCTCTCCACTCTGCTTATCTCTGGCTCCGCCTGGCCAAGTGACTCTGGTTTCTATTTTTGGCCTTCACTTGTTACCTTACTCTGCCATCTCCTGTTTCTGATTGTGACCTGGCAACCTATGCTCATCCAGAATCCTATCCTGCATCTGTCACCTTTTGGCCATCTCTGCTTATCCACAGAGGATAAGTGACTTCAGGAACCATATAAAGAAAGAGCCAGCATCATCTCTCTGTGCCTCGTAGGTCTGTAAATTTGCACACCCATCACACCCACTGGCACAGTGTGATAACTTGTTGAAATACAAGCATTGGTTACCCATGTGTTTAATCACTTAGTACAGCTCTTTGAAGAATAAACAGTAATATCTGCATCATGAAGAAAAATCAGCCAATCCTTTAATGAGGATATAGATGATCATATCATCAATAATGTTATAGAGGATCACAAGTAAAGATGTAGGACACGATTTGTGATGTCAGAACACTGAAATTTTGCCTGAGTCTTAGTTCCCCCTTGTGAAGGGGAATAAAGAAAGCACATATTTATTGAGCACCTGCAATCTGCAACTTACACAGGTTTCAAGAGGCCCAGATGGGATCTGAACTGAGGTCTAGCTGATGTTATGCTAGTTTTGGGAAACTCAAATATGTTCATTTTCTCATGGCCACAAATGGCCTTCTCCAAGGAAAAACCTTGAACAGTTTTCTAGGGCAACAGCAATACATGTGAACCTCGTCTGATAAAGGTGTTTGGCCTTGATTATGGATGTGAGTTGTGTTTCTTCTTTAATTCTGATGATCTGTGTTTATATACTTTTGTTTTTATTACATAATTTTTGCCCACCAGTTTCTAAAACAAGCAAACTTTGGCTCTGATTAAAGAGAACAACAGCAAATCAATCTCATGTGATTTGTACTGTAAATGTTTGAATTACACTTATTCCGTATCTCGATTGCTTTATGCTGTCTGTTGACATGAAGAAGTCCTGTTGGCCTGTGCCGACGTGCTGGTTTAGAAGGCATCGCCTTGGTGGGAGGTACAGTGGGATTCTGCCTAATGGGAAAGGGAGGCTTGGATAAAGGCTCTGCAGAGAGATGGCAGCTCTTATGAGGTTCAATGCCTCCTTCTGAGTGAGTGGAACTCTGACCCGAATATGCAGATCTTAATTTTGAGAGACTGACTTCTAAAAGGAGTCAGTTAAAATGGAGAATTAACTGAGGGAATCCTTTATTATGTAAGTGAGTGCATTTAACACTTAAGGAAGCTTTCTGTCTGGCACTGAGGGGCAGAGCAGTTTGAGATGAGCTTGGGAAGAAAATACGGCAACTTCAAACAGAGCAAGAAGATTTGAGCTTTAAAGGCTGAATTTTAACTGAAAATAAGTTGCTGTGGTTCAGTTAAGCCAATAAAACCTTAACTGGGATAAAAATAAATCAGATTGCCAACACTTGAAAGTTGTGATTTTTTTAAAAAGCCCATTTATTGAGGGATCTCCCCCCCGCCCCCCGCCGTGACTCTCAACATACATACATATTCTGCTAATGTTCACACCACGACCAGAGGATATTCTTATCCCCATTTTACATATGGGGAAACTGAGACTCAGGAAGGTGCAGTGACTTGTCTGATATTATACAGATAACAAGTAGCAGGTTTGAACCCAGCTTTGCCTAACTCTTCTCACCTGTCTTCGTTGGCTCAGGCTGCCATAACCAAATACCACAGACCGGGTGGCTTAAACAACAAATTATCTTTCTCAGTTCTGGAGGCTAGAAGCCCAAGATCAAGGGGGTCGGCAGGGCTGGTTTCTCCTGAGGCTCCTCTCCTTGGCCACCTTCTCATTGTGACGCCACATGGTCCTCTTCTAAGGACACCGGTCAGACTGAAATAGAGCTTTGCCCTTATGACTTTATTTTAGTTAACCTCTTTGAAGGCCGCATCTGCAATTACAGTCACATTGCGGGTTAGGGCTTCAGCATATGAATTTGGGGGATGGGGGACACAATTCAGTCCATAACACCACCTTACATCTCCCTTGGATGCAGTCTCAGGGGATCTGAGATGGGAGTTGAAATAAAACAAGATAATGTGTGGCCCACTCTGATTATACAGTTGGGTATAACTGTAAAGACTATCTTTACCCTGGTGAAATTGGAAGAATTCTTAAACATGTTGAAGGGAAAACCAAGCAGCTTCGAACATAACTGACTTTATAAAACCTGTTGGAAGTCTGTCAAGAGGGTGACAGGGAAAGGAGCAGGTCAAGTTAATTGACTGACGGTGCCTAGCAGGGCTGGCTGAAGTTTGAAAAATTGATCTTGGAGATGTTGGTTATAAGTCAATGCAAAAATCATTAACAGATAAAAGATTTTCTGTTTTTGGATTTGCTCAAATGCATATTTCTTAACCAATTTCATTTACTAATTTCTTAGGTTATAGTTTCTGCTTATCAATAAATAGTTTAGCTTTTTATTTAGTCTCTGACTTAAAATCTCTTTTATACTGGTTCCTTGGTTGACAGGCAGTTAGTTCAATTACAGTTGGCAAATATAGTTGGTTCCTTCCAACACCTGTAGTGAAAGCTCAGGGCTGAGGTAAAATTCCTGTGCAAGACTTTCAAAGCCTATGTAAGAATGGTCTCAAATCTTAAACAACAGTAACAGAACTTGGATGACCATGCAATTGCAGCCCCTGTGCTTGGGGTCTGGCTCTGGCTCAGTTTTGGGGTCCCACTACTGGCAAGCTGTTTTAGGACCTCATTTCCCTCACCCTGGGGACAGAATATAACGGCCCACCACCTGTGTGCACCACATTTGTTACTTTCTCCAAACTGCTGGGCTTGTTACTCTGTCAGAGGAGGAAATTAGGTTTGTCTGACATCATGTTCTTCATTGTCAGGTTGATAGATTTCCCTGTGTGTCTCAAAATCTTTGTCAATTGATTATTTTCCTTTTTTTTTTTTTTTTTTTTTTGTTCCAGGATTTTTCTAGGTATGAAAGTTAACAAGTCTCTAATTTCTGACCATTGTTTCTCCCATTTTAAATGCTGCTTTCTGGTCACCCTCATTTGTCAGGCTTCTCACAGTTTTCCATGAGCAGGATTCATATGCAGCAAAAAACTAGAAGTCGGCCAAGCTGATTTTGACCCTTCCCCACTTCCCACTCCTCTCTCTCCTGGAGGAACTCTTCCTTACTTCCACCAGGAATTTAGACTATGCTCCCACCCCCATGATGGGCTTATATTCTTGCCTGGAAAGCAGCTAAAGTTGCTTCCCACCCACCTCCAGGTTTAAGGTATTATCATTCCATAGTTTTTACCATTTTAATAGGGACTTTTAAAACTCTTCAAAGACCTAGGGACAGAGTCTCAATTGGTGGAATTTCACAGAAGAGTGTGCACACAAGTAGGTTGGGAGCTTCTTTTTATCTCAGCACCGCTCCACTCAGAGGCAGTCTCTTACTCCAGTCGTTTTCAATGGGGAAAAAAGGAATCTGTAGTGATGGTAGCCTCGGTTTCCCAGGTGTTTAGAATCTTCTCTCGATCCAGGAATCTGTTCCAGAAAAAGTGCTTCACCTAGCTCCTGATTCAATGAAAGGGTTAAGGGTTTTGAAAGATGCGAAACGATTTGAGCTCACTTTGCGAAGAATTAATTGTTCAAGGTCTTCAATGAAAATGTGAGCAATCTTTTAAAAAGAGATTAAAAATGTCATGGTAAAGGGGCAGGGCTGTGAGGACTGTGCAGTTAAGTATGTGTTAGGTAAGCCTGGCTGCAAAACTACTGGGGTCATAAAATACTGGAATGTCAGACTTGGAAGGGACCTTGGAGGTTCTCTAGCTTATTTATCTAATGGGAGGCAATGTGGAATAGTGGGGAAAAAAAAGAAACACGTGCTTTGGAGTCAGAGGGACCTGGGTTGTTTGAATCTCACTCTTAGTGGGTGACCTTGAAGAAAGGAAGACCTTTTGGGGGCCTAGGTTCCACTTTTGCAAAATGAGTATGATAATGTCTTCTAATGAGAGTAGTTGTGAGGTTTGGAGATCATGCATATTCAAAGTACCAGGAATAATGCTTGGCCCATTGGAGGTGTTTAACAAATGATAGCGGCCATTATTATCATCATCATTAGGTTACAGATGAGGAACTGGAAAAGCAGAGGCTAAATGACTTACTCCGATAATTTAGCATTTTATTTAAGAACGGGGACTAGAGCCCAGGTCTCCCTTGTCTCTGACTCCCATCAACTGTCATGTCGACTGAAATAAAAACGCACGATATGAGAGCTGTGAGTTTCAGTTTTACTGGGGGACTTACTGAGGACTAAAGCCCGGGAGACAGCCTTCCAGAAAGCTCTGAGGAACTACTCCGAAGAGGCAAGGGGGAGAGGTCAGCATATATGTGATTTTGGTGAAGGGTACGTATAATTAAGCACTCATCTCAGTGGAAGGTTGTGCTAGTCACGAGGGACAGATATCTTAGTTAATGGTTTTAGTGATTTTCTAAGTCTCGGAAGATGCAAGAATCGTGGTTTATAAAATTTTCTCCTGAAAATATCTATCTGAAGACCTTGTTCTGCCACTTTTCCCAGAGCACTGAGTGTCTCATTCCTGGTCTCCACCCTGAAGGTCAGTCACTGCAGTGGCTAATGACTTAATTCTTATAGAAGCGGGTGGCAAGCGACATTCTTTAGTTGGCAGTCACATGTAGTACATGCCCTTTATAAGAAAATGCCAAATTGGGGTAAGAATTAAAAACTCAATCTAGTGAGCTGAATGCCTGGGGTAACTATTAGTCCTCTTTGTACTCTAAAAAAAGGTTTGCTCAGGAGAAGGCTGCCAGTCTAACAGAAGTCTCCTGGAAGTCACCTCCCAGAAAGAGAATGACAAATGCTGAGTGGCTGTGGGGTTTGTTCTAAAGAAAGAGCCATTCGTATTTTTATGTAGTGACACAGTCACCATTTTCAGTTGAATAATTTGGAGTTCATTGATTCTGAATATCTTTGATATCGCCTGTCTGTAAGTATTCACTCCGTTTGACGCAAAAAGGAAATTGCTGTCTACAGAGGTGAGGGACTTGCCCAGTGTAACAAAGCTGGTAAGCGGCAGAATTGTGATAAGGTCCAAGGTCTCCTGACTCAGTTCAGAGCACTTTCTAGCCCACAGTCATTCTCCAGATTAAAAAACCCTTTTATTTTCTTGGTGTTGTACTTTCTGTGGGTTTGGACAAATATTAAATGACATATATCCATCACTATAATGTCATATAGAGTATTTTCACTGCCCTAAAAATCCTCTGCTCTACCTATTCATCTCCTTCCACCCCACGCCCTCAATGGCAACTACTGATCTTTTTTTTGTCTCCATAGTTTTGCCTTTTCCAGGAGGTTATATAGCTGGAATGAAGTAGTCTTTTCAGATTGGCTTCTTTCACTTAGTAACATGCATTTAAGGTTCCTCCATGTCTTTTCATGGCTTCATAGCTCATTTCTTTTTAGTGCTGAATAATATTCCATTGTCTGGATGTACCACAGTTTATTTGTCCATCCACCTATTGATGGACATTTTAGTTGCTTCCAAGTTTAGACAGTTATGAATAATGCTGCTGTAAACATCCATGTGCAGGTTTCTGTATGGACATGTTATCAACTCCTTTGGGTAAATACCAAGGAACATGATTGCTGGATCGTACAGTAAGAGTATGTTTAGTTTTGTAAGTAACCTCCAAACCATCTTGCAAAGTGGCTGTACCATTTTGCATTCCCACCAGCAATGAATGAGAGTTCCTGTTGCTCCACATCCTTGTCAGCATTTTCTGTTGTCAGTGTTCTGGATTCTGGCCATTCTAATAGATGACCCTTTTATTTTTTTCTTGCCCTTTTAGATGTCAAAGTTTTGAATAATAACTGATTAGGGATCTAATGGTCCCTTAGGACTATTTGAGACAATGTTACCCAGATATCTTAATTACTGGCAAGTGGTACCGTCAACTTGATTTTTTAAAAACTGATTCTGCAGGGTTTTGAATATAGTTGGCTGGAGACCCAGGTTCCTTCCTCTATATCCCACTCTGGCTCTCCAGAAGATTTAAGTCCCTACTTTTGTCTCCCTGGTCTGACTCTTGGTCTAGCTGTAGACATATTTTAGCCCACAAGAAGGTTTAGCCTTCACCTAACCATTAAGGTCCTGGAATTGGCCCCATCTGGCAGGACATTGAAGCTCATCAAGGGCCTTTTCTCCATCTGTCTGGTTTTCCTTTGTGCTCATTTCCTGAGCAACCCTATGCTCGTTCCCTGGGACCTGGATCCTCTGCTTCCTACTTCTAGTGTTGGGAAATTCCTGGCGATTTCTAGAACTTCCTTTTTTCAGGATGTGGTAACTAATCCTCTTATGCTCCTGATAAGAGTTTTAGAGCCTGTCAGAGGAACTTGATGGTATCCCAGGGCCAGGGTGGCAACTGCAGACCTGTGCTGAGGGCTGTAATAGAAAACATATATTTCACTGTAGCAACCAAAGGCTTGCTGTAACCAAAAGATTAACTGGGAGAGGTGCTGCCACCGTATAGCCTGCAGAATCTTGCAGAATAGCTTTACAAATGATTTCACTCTTGCTTGGTGGCAGTCCAGTCAAAAATACCCCTAATAGCACTTGCAGAGGTGAGCAAGTGCTGACAATATTTTATAATCTGACTCTTAGAAGTAGTGAATCTTTGAGTTAAAATTACATATCATTAATATGACAAAAAGGGGCATTGTTAAACCTCTTGGTATATTTTCTTCCCAGCAGCTGGAGGTGAGGGCTACCTGGGAGGGTCTCTGTGACTGGCCTCAGCTTGACTGTGTGACCTTGGGCTGGAAGCGGTAGAGATGGGAGGGAGGAGAAATAAAGAAGGGTCTCCTGGAATTTTTTAGTCCCATCTATATGCAAATCACTTAACATTATGCAAAATATTTCTCTGAAATTCAATTAGACTCCCAAGAGTAAACAATTTCCACTCCCACCACTATACTTTCTGCCTCCTGACCAAGTTTTCTTATTTGTCAAAGGAAGAGAGCTATTGTTCTGTATGTCCTACTAGGGAACAGGAATGGGACAAACAACAGATAGTCGCTCACTGAGGCAAAACCAGTTCTGGTCAAACACGTTGGGAGGCGCTGCTGGATGTAGCTAGGGAAACTTGAACAAAGCCTGACAGGAACTCCTGAGGTACAAAAACTCACACTGAGCTGTAGCCCGCCAGGCAGACATAAACACTTTCTGGACCAAAGGTCCATAGCTCTCTTCTTCACACACACACACACACACACACACACACACACCACACACACACACTCTGACTCATTCAACAAATACTTGAGTGCTTACAGTTTGCCAGGCACTTTATTTGGCACTGAGGGAGGATACAAAGATGTGGCAGGTGCTGAAAAGAAATGTATAGTTTTTATGAGAATATAGGCCACAGGGACCAAATGTGGGATGGGAGGGCGTGGCTGAGTTATGGAAGGCTTCTCTAGGACCTGTGTGATAAATGGGAGCTAGCCAGTTGAACAGGGGTGAAACATGTTCCTGTAGAAGAAAGGCATGGGTAAAGGCTCTGAGGATAAAGGAGTGTAACTGTTTTGTCATGAGTGGACAGGAGAATGGGGTAATAGTAGGTAGAGAGGTTGGCTGGGACCAGATCACACGCAAGGTCTTATAGACCAGAGTAAGTATTTGCCTTCACTGACTCATTCTCCCCATTCTTCAGGCATGTCTCCCTTATTGTCCAGGCTTTGAGGTTCTTCTACCTTTTATATTAGCTCCCTAGTCCCCAGCCTTCAGTAAGAGGAGACTACCGGTACCCCAGGACCAAAGGTGGCTGTGCGGATGGTGAGCACAGGGTACGTCCACTTTGTCAAGGGGGAACCATTTAGGGCTGGTTCTTTTAGGACAGGCAAACCAAAGAACTCTGTGTACCATGGAAAGTATCCTTACAGACTGTGTTACTTGCTGTCAAGAAATAGTATATGTAAATCATTTCTGCAAAGTGGGCCTAACTGTGCAAGTCAATGAGGGAGTCATAAAAAAGGAGGGAGTCATAAAATTCCTGGGTTATTTAGTCATAAATGTGCCTTGTTTTGTCTTGCACCTTCATCACTGCTGTCTAGTACATATTAGCCACTTACTACGTACCTGCTGAATGAATGAATGGATAACACCAATAATCTTGTATGGGTAGAAGCCTGTGAGGACAGTTATCGTAAATCCACAAACTGGTTCCTGGGGCCATTGTGAGAGAACTGGGCTGACTGGAGGGTTGTTGATATGAACCAGTAATGTTTTTCTTAAAACAAGCAGTGTGGGGTTAGGACCCATCTGAGAACCCTCAACACCAGATTTCATGGACTCAAGGCCTCCTGGCGTGTGGTATCTCAGAGATTCCAGATTAAGGTACCATATGTCATCCAGATCAGCTATATATCCATAACGATCTCGCTGGAACAGTTACAAAATAATGTGTGTGGGTGTGGGATTGGGGGGGAGAGTGTGCACTTTCTGAAGGGAAATTTATTCAGGTGCTACTAAGAAAAACATTATGTGTTAGAGCCATCAAATATTGCTTCTGGATGACTCGAAGAAGCTTCATTTTTAAAGATAGAAGAGGAAAGTAGGGATCAGAAAAGGAAAACACTAAACAACGGTCGTTCTACTGGGCAGTAGAGTGTTGTAAAGTCTTTTTACTCAACATTTCACTGGGTGCTAAGTGCTAACCCCAGTGAGTCATTCTGAGTCATACCATGCCAGAAGTCATTTATTTGTCCAGAGACAGATTGGAGGTTAGTCTAAACTTGTTTGGAGAGGACAGAGGAGGAAGAGCGCCAGCTTCTGAACTCGACTTCAACTTACTGGCAAACAGACTTCCAGAAGTTGGGCTGGTCTTTTTCAGAAACTCTGTACAAAGGATCTTCCTGGACCTCTTGAGAACCAGACTTACTGGACAAGGGCAAGATGATATGTTCAGGAAAGAAGAAATTCGGAGTGATGGAGGCAGGATTGACCTTGTATGGGTGGAACAGGGGCTTCTTTTGTTGTTTGCTTTGAGGATTCTCCCCGTAAACAGGAATGCCTTTCACCAGCCTGCAGCCGGGGCCTCCTATTCCTGAAGCCAACCAAGTAACTGAAAGTCAAGTCACTGAGCATCAATTCACCGAAAACTATTTTGCTCAATGATTAATTGGCCAAGTCGCCAATTGGCTGTATTTTGAAGTTTTATTATGCTTCCCTGTAGCCAGTACAGGGTGGGGGAGAGGTGTGGGGAGGGAGCAATGGGGAGATTCTGCCCCTTTGAGATAGTAGCACATTCTTCCTTCCTCGGAAATTGTTTAATTATAGATTCACTAAAGATGTGTTTCAATTAAGTACTTAATTTTCTTATTAGTCAAAAGAGGCTAGGCTATATTGCGGTACCTGATTAACCTCAAAACCTCAGTGACTTAAAATAACAAAGGTTTATTTCCCATGTATGGTTGGTACGACTGCAAGCTGGGGTTTGTGAGAAAGCTCAGATACTCAGGGACCCAAGCTGATGGAATAGGTACTCAGGGGCCCAAGCTGATGGAGTAGGTACTCAGGCTGATGGAACACATGCCAGGGAAAGAGAAGAGACTGGAGAATCACTAAGGACTTCTGAGTGTTTCAGGCTGGAAGTGATACATGTAATTTTCCTGCACATTTCATTAGCCAGAACTCATCCCATGTTCCTACCTAACTGCAGAATGGCTAGGTCACTTTTACGGAAAGGAGAACAGGAATTGGTGACCACTAAGAATATCTACACAGGATGGACTTACTACATTTGGAGGCTTTCTTTCAGAGGCTTTTTTTTCCCCCTAAAATTTCAGGTCTGCTGAGATGCTGCAGCTGGAATTGGGTGATGGGGGAGGGTTGGCAGGAGAGGCTGTGTCCTATGGCAGAGGTTTATGTGTCCTGTTCTGCCCAAGGAGGTACAGCAAGACGTGCTAATGGTGACCTTAGCAGCCCCCCTAACGTGCACACACAAACACACGCGTGCACACACAGACACGTACATACACTTGCACCTGCTCTGTGGGGCAGCCAGGAGACCAGACAGACAGACGGGTAGCTCTGAGTTTCAACTGGAACTAACAGGCTTTGCTGAATTGCTTATTTGGTGAAATGAATTTTAGAGAATTGGCTTTGGGTGATTTGATATCTGGTGAATTAACTGAAAGCCTGAAATTGTTGACGAGCTCTTTTTGTGTTTCTTCATTTCATTTCTAAATTAAAAAAAAAATGTAAATTCTAGTTTGTTCAGCTTCATTGAGGTATAATTGACATATACAGTTGTAATATATTTAAAGTGTACAGCGTGATTTTGATACATGTATACGTGGTGAAAGGTTTTCCACCACCAAGTTAATTGTGTGTTTTTAAATTATAGCATGAATTTAGCATGAGAGAGGATGTATAATTTTATCAGCCAGGTGATAATAGGCTTTAGTTTGGAAAGCATAGAGAGAGGGCATCCAGTATTAGGAGTATTCTGGCTCTGGCTGAGGGGGGAGGGGGAGGAGAGGGAGTAGGGATTGGGTACTGTTACTAGAAGGAGGGTCCAATTTTGTGGATGGCTCTTCCTGGATCCAAGGCCTGGTCTCTGTGTGCTAAGTTTGAAAGTCTAAGGAACTGAGCTTCTCTTTCAGTCATTTGTTTGTTTGTAGCTTCTAAAATAAAGCAATATTCCCAAAGACATATTTTCTGTTTCATGTTGGTTTACAATAAGTTAATAGTTCCTTTTTATGTTAGCTGAAAGTACTTTTTTTTTTTTTTTTTTTTTATATTTAGTTGTTTAATTAATTGTCTCCCACTGGACTGCAACTCCACACGGGCGGGGTCCATATGGGTTTGTTTTTTTTTTTTTTTTTTAATTTATTTTATTTATTTATTATTTATTTATTTGGCTCTGTTGGGTCTTCGTTTCTGTGCGAGGGCTTTCTCTAGTTGCGGCGAGCGGGGGCCACTCTTCATCGGGGTGCGCGGGCCTCTCACTGTCGCGGCCTCTCTTGTTGCGGAGCACAGGCTCCAGACGTGCAGGCTCAGTAGTTGTGGCGCACGGGCCCAGTTGCTCTGCGGCATGTGGGATCTTCCCAGGCCAGGGCTCGAACCCGTGTCCCCTGCATTGGTAGGCAGATTCTCAACCACTGCGCCACCAGGGAAGCCCTGTAAGTACTTTTTTTTATAACAAAAGATTTTTAGGACAATTTCATATTATTACAACAATTTTATATTATTACAATAGTGAGGATTGCTATATATTTATTTAAAAATTTTAAAAAAAAATAATTTTACATATTTAAGGCATATAACATGATATGCAGTTACATAGTGAAATGATTACTATAGTCAAGGTAATTAACATATCCTTTCACATAGTTACCAGTTTTTTTTTGTGGTGGTGCTCTTAGCAAATTTCTAGTATTCAGAACAGTATTATTAACTATAGTCATTGTGCTGTATGTTAGACCTCTAGATTTATTCATCCTACATAACTGTAACTTTGTACCCTTTGATCAACATCTCCCCATTTCCCCCACCTCCCCACCTCTGATAACCACTGTTCTACTCTCTGCTTCTATATATTCAACTTCTTCCAGATTCTACATATAAGTGAGATCATGCAGTTTTTAAATTTGTGTCTGGCTTATTTCACTTAGCATAATGTCCTCCAGGTTTATCCATATTGTTGCAAATGACGGGATCTCCTTTTTAAAGGCTGAATGCCATCTATCCAACTCATAATTTCTTTATCCACTCATCCATTAACAGATATTTAGGTTGTTTCCATATCTTCACTATTGTGAATAATGCTGCAGTGAACATGGGAGTGCAGATACCTCTTCAAGGTACTGATTTGATTTTCTTTGGGTATATTCCCAGAGGAGGGATTGTTGGATCATATGGTAATTCTAATTTTAATTTTTTGAGAAACCTCCTTGCTGTTTTCCGTAATAGTTGTACCAAGTTAAATTCCCTTCAACCATGTACAAGGATTCCCTTTTCTCTACAATCATGGCATTTTAAAAAAAAATTATTTATTTATTTATTTTTGGCTGTGTTGGGTCTTCGTTTCTATGCGAGGGCTTTCTCTAGTTGCGGCAAGTGGGGGCCACTCTTCATCGCGGTGCGTGGGCCTCTCACTATCGCGGCCTCTCTTGTTGCGGAGCACAGGCTCCAGATGCGCAGGCTCAGTAGTTGTGGCTCACGGGCCTAGTTGCTCCGCGGCATGTGGGATCTTCCCAGACCAGGGCTCGAACCCGTGTCCCCTGCATTGGCAGGCAGATTCTCAACCACTGCGCCACCAGGGAAGCCCATGGCATTTTAAAGAAATAGAAACAGTAATTCTTAAATTTGTGTGGAGGTACTTCCCTGGTGGTGCAGTGGTTAAGAATCCACCTGCCAATGCAGGGGACATGGGTTTGAGCCCTGGTCCTGGAAGATCCCACATGCTGCAGAACAACTAAGCCTGTGCGCCACAACTACTGAGCCTGTGCTCTAGAGCCCACGAGCCACAACTACTGAAGCCTGCACACCTAGAGCCCATGCTCCACAACAAGAGAAGCCACTGCAATGAGAAGCCCGCGCATCACAAAGAAGAGTAGCCCCAGCTCGCTGCAACTAGAGAAACGAAGACCCAACGTTGCACAGCAACGAAGACCCAATGCAGCCAAAAAAATAAATAAATTAATTAAATAAATAAAATTAAAATAAATTAATTAATAGAAAGAAATAAAATTTGTGTGGAATCACAAAAGATTCCAAATAGCCAGAGAAATCTTAAGAAGAACAAAGCTGGATCACTTCCTGATCTCAAACTACATTACAAATCTATAATAAAACTGTATGGTACTGGCATAAAAATAGACACATGGACCAATGGAACAGAATTGAAAGCCCAGAAATAAACCCACACATATACGGTCAACTAATTTTCTACAAGGGCACCAACAATACACAATGGGGAACCATTAGTCTCTTCAATTAATGATGTTGGGAAAACTGGATATCCACATGCAAAATAGTGAAAGTGGACACATCTCACACCATATGCAAAAACCAACTCAAAATGGCTTAAAGACTTGAATGTAAGACCTGAAGCCATAAACCTCCTAGAAGAAAACATAGGGGAAACCCTCCTTGACACTGGCCTTGGCAATGGTTTTTTGGATATGACACAAAAAGGAGAGCAACAGAAGCAAAAATAAACAAGTGGGACTACATTAAACAAAAAAGCTTCTGCACAGCAAGAGAAACCAGCAAAATGAAAAGACAACCTATGTATTGAGAGAAAATATTTGCAACCCATATATCTGGCAAGGGGTTAATATCCAAACAATATAAGAAACTTGTACAACTCAAAAGCAGAAAAGCAAACAACCCAATGAAAGATTGGGCAAAGGACGTGAATAGATATTTTTCCAAAGAAGATATATACAAATGGTCAACATGTATATGAAAAAGTGCTCAACATCACTAATTAGGAAATGCAAATCAAAACCACAATGAGATGTCACCTCACATCTGTTAGGATGGTTGTTAGCTGGAAATACTTTTGCTGAACAGTATATTTAGAAGAGACCTTCCTTTATAGTAACTTGTCCAATGTTTTATACAAATATTTAAATGAAGTTGTATGTCTGAATTTTCTTAGTTGTATCTCAAAATCCATTTTCTAGACTAAACCCTATGAAATCGCTGATAAACTGTTTTTGAGAGAATAATTTGAGGCCTTATTCTTCTGTTTTGCTGCTGGTCTATCCATAGTTTTGTATAATGGAAAGATCAATGGATGAGGAGTCGGGAGACCTTGTTCTAGTCTGAGATCTGGCAAAATTAAGCTGTGTGATTTTAGGCAAATCAATTAACTTCTCTGACAAATGGGAGGGGGGTATACTTTTCTACCTGTCATATATCCTTAATTCTTTCAACAGTTACTCATTGAATACCTTCTGACCATCAGGCACTGTGCTAGGGACTGGGGACGTGGTGAATAAGACCGGTGTGGCCCCTGCCCTCCTTAACCTTAGAGTCTTGTAGTTGATCACTGGGACATTTGCACTATCCTTTTCAGCAAGTATTCCAAATAACTCTGACATTTTCACTAATTTAGACTAGTCTGGTAAATGTTCTTTCCAGTGAACTAAATCAGGTTAAGATGAACACACTGGCAGAGCACTGACATTGACATCAGCCCGTTGAAAGGATCAAGTCTCAGCCATATCCACTTTGCCTGAAAGCAGCAGCTGTTTTGCCATCCTCTCCAGCTTCACTGTAGCCTGTACTGCATCTGTCACAATCACATAGGGATCTGGACTTGGCAGTAGGGCTTTCTTTGAAATATCCACCCACATGCAAAGTGCCAGGGAGTCTCTTTGCACTGGCGTGCCATGGGAGTTGCCCAAGGAAGGATGAACTTGACTGCACAGTAGAGCCAAGCCGCGGGGAGGATGCTTGTTTTATTTAAAATTAAACTTTGCTTAATTTAGAAAGTATTACCTACAACACAGATTTCAAATGGTACAAACAGGTATGCAATGAAAATTGATTCTCCTTTGAACTCCCATCCCCCAGCTTCCTTGATTCTGTCCTGAGAAGCAACAGCTGTTAGCAGTAATTTTGTGTCTCCTTCCAGAGATAGCCTATGACTATAGGAAGGTACTTATTTTAAATCAACTTTAATGTTTATTCATACTTTTACAGCTATTGAGCAGAAAACTCCAAGCAGTTGGTCTACCTACCAGTTGACCTTGGAGCCTTGTTTGCTCTCCTACTTCTCTGTGTTTCCTAGATTGTTCCCCGTTGTGCACATTGCCTGGATTCCTAGTGGGAGGACGGTGCTTCCCTAAGATCAAAGATAACAGCAGTTTCTCATCAGGAAAAGAATATAGATTCTTAATATACAGTAAATATATACCAATATTATTCTCAACCTAGTCTACTCTGGGGAGCGCTTAAAGAAAAGCTGCAATTATTTCTAGGTGCCCTTAATTTCTGAGGCTGGGCATAGACAATCTAAGGATTTCATGAGGATTCTCTCAAACTGCCTCCCAAGGAGAAAGCCAGAAGTAGAGTGAAGATGTGGTCAGTTAATTACTTCATAATTTATTCTCATGCTTTAAAAAAGGATCTGAAGCATCTGTAACTCTGTAGTGTGGAGTGAGCTTATTTTTTCTGAGTAGCCTGGGGTCTTTGGTTTGCACCAGTAACCCTGGAAGAGTTTTAATATCTGCTAAGATCTCCTAGGGACCACTTTGGACTCCTGTTCCTATGGCTGAAGATCCAGCCACCTTCTAAAGATTCAGCCCTACCCTAGAATTTGGGACCAACATTTTTTTTAATGCATTTGAGGAGACTTAGATCAGCAGCTTGGAGACTTGGCATCACCAACCTGGTTGCTAACCATTGTCTGACTTTGTGCCAGAGACGCCGCTTGTGACTAGACGCCTTCCTCACACTCCAGTCTCTGTGGGCTCCTGTCATGTTTCCCCAGTTTTTCTAGGATTGCGATTCCTTGCCTTCCCTCCCAACTCCCCATTCCAACCTTTTAAAGGATTCATTCATTCATTCATTCAAAAAGGTTTATTATTATTTTTCTAATTATTGTATTTCCCATGGGTCAGATACTGTGCCAGATGCTGCCTGCTCCTGATGGGAGCTTATCTCTCTAACAAGGGCAACAGAAAAAGTAAACATGTAATTGTAATACTATAATATTATAATCCCGTGTTATATGAGGGAGGGAGCAGAGGATGTTATGTATTGGAGCACATAGTAGGGTCAGCTAGTCCGGAGGGGCAGGGACTTTATAGGGGCAGATGATGGTTAATCGGAGGTTTGAAGGATGAGGATAGAAGTTAACCAGGCAGAACAAGTCAGAAGAGAGTGGAAGAGGTGTCTTGAACTTCTTAGGTGCTCTGCTTCCCAAGTTGAACCTGCCCAGTCCTGATATCTTGGCTGCTACTCGCCATAATGTTGTGTTGTGTCCCCTGCCGCCAAGGCATCCACTTGGCCCACAGCTTGATACCCTGATGACAAGGTCCACTCATGAGGACTTTTCCGAAGTATGTGCCCTGTGGGTCTCTCTGGTCTCTCGGCCTTAGCCAACCCCACTTCGACTCTACAGTGCTGGTCGGGACAGCATGGCGTAGATATATCTTGTGCTCCTGGACAAAGGGGCATTTTGAACTCCTGAGAAATCGGACTCATAAAGGTCATTTAAAGGTGTGGTAAGCAAGGCAGTCTTCAGAGTTGTCAAATTGGTGGTGGTGCGGGGAGTTCTTATAGTTGCTGCCTACACCAGCGCCAGGGAGAAAGGGATACTTCCAGCTGAAGATGGATATGAGATGGATGCAATGGCAGAAGTCATGGACTTGGGCCTAGGGAATTGGGTTGGCAAGATTCTGGAAAGAAGCGCGGCAAATGCCAGCAGATGCTAGCAGGTATGGATCAAAACGGTCAAGACAGTGAAATCAAGGAGCTGGATTAGTGGCCAAGGCAGGAACATGGGCAGAAATTAAGTCCAAATTCCTTTCTGGAAATAGCAGCCCACCTGGAAATGTTGAACAACAGGCAACAGGTGATGAACAACAGGCAACCAAGTAGTCGGGAAGTCAAGGTAGGTTGTTACCAGGGAAACACAAGAAGTGAGGAGAAGTGAAGTAAAGGGCTCAGCTAGGGAGTTGGGCTGGCAGTGCTTTTGGAGTTTCTTTTTACAGAGATAACTCAGGGTTTCCCAGATAAGGTTAGGGGCTTGGGAGAAGATAGTGCCACTGTCAGGCATTAATGTCGCCCTTGTTCCTTCTCGTTCAGCCTCCAAATGAAGGTGGACTTGCTCATAAAGAAGTTGTCTGAGTCCCTCCCTGGAAGAGTCAGTTTGTGAAACATTCAGCCTAATCCTTTTCCTGTGCGCAGGCTGACATTAGGATGTCTAAGGACAGGAATTACAAAACAGTAATTCCCAAAAGGCTGATTGATGCTATCTGTGATCACATCTTCACTAATCTCTACAAATATTGAAAAATGAAACCAACACCTAGTGAGTTCTTTTTCTTTTTGAGTGGGGAGAGTGAGATTCAGCCACCTAGATATAATATAGTCCAAGTATAATCATTATGTTTTGACTTTGAAATATTACATGTGTATTTAATAAAACATAAGTATAGTTTAATATAAAAATATTTGGACTTCCCTGGTGGTCCAGTGGCTGGCACTCCACGCTTTCACTGCCACGGCCTGGGTTCGATCCCTGGTTGGGGAATTAGGATCCCGCAAGCCACACGGCACAGCCAAAAAAATAATAATAATAATAATAAATAAAATAAAAATATTACCCTAGATAAAGAAGTAGAATGTTGCCGGGCCTTAAGACTCCATAACAGTACCTTCATATCTGCCCTCTGTTCCAGAGGAAACCACTATACTGACTTGTGATAAACATTCCTTGCTTTCCTTTATCGTTATAGCAATGGGGTATGTTTTCCTAAATAAGTACGTTGTTTAGTTTGGCTGTTTTTTTAAGCTTTGTATGAATGGAATCATACTCCATATATTCTTCTTTGACTTGTGTCTTTTTTATTGAACTATAGGTGGTTTACAGTATTGTGTTAGTTTCAGGTGTACAGCAAAGTGATTCAGTTATACATACATACTTTTTAGATTCTTTTCCGTTATAGGTTATTACAAAGATATTGAATACAGTTCACTGTGGTATACAGTAAATCCTTGTTGTTTACTTTACATATAGTAGTGTGTATCCGTTAATCCCAACCTCCTAATTTATCCCTCCCTCCCCTCCTCTTTTCCCTTTGATGACCATAAGCTTTCTATGTCAGTGATTCTGTTTCTGTTTTGTAAATAAGTTCATTTGTACTATTTTTTATTTTTTTTATTTATTTATTTTTAAAAATTATTTGCTTTATTTATTTATTTTTTAAAAAATTTTAATTATTTATTTATTTATGCCTGTGTTGGGTCTTTGTTTCTGTGCGAGGGCTTTCCGTAGTTGCGGCAAGTGGGGGCCACTCCTCATTGCGGTGCGTGGGCCTCTCACTGTCGTGGCCTCTCCCGTTGCGGAGCACAGGCTCCAGACGCGCAGGCTCAGCAATTGTGGCTCACGGGCCTAGTTGCTCTGCGGCATGTGGGATCTTCCCAGACCAGGGCTCGAACCCGTGTCCCCTGCATTGGCAGGCAGATTCTCAACCACTGCGTCACCAGGGAAGCCCTGTACTATTTTTTAGATTCCACATTTAAGTGATGTCATATAATATTTGTCTTTGTCTGTCTGAATTACTTCCCTTAGTATAATATCTAGGTCCATCCATGTTGCTGCAAATGGCATTATTTCATTTTTTATGGCTGAGTAATGTTCCATTGTACATATATACCACATCTTTAACCATTCATCTGTCAGTGGATACTTAAGTTGCTTCCACGTCTTGGTTATTGTAAATAGTGCTGCTATGAACATTGGGTGCATGTATCTTTTTGAATTAGAGTTTTCATCTTTTCCAGATATATGCCCAGGAGTGGGATTGCTGGATCATATGGTAGCTCTAGTTTTTTAGGGAACCTCGATACTGTTTTCCATAGTGGCTGCACCAACTTACAGTCCCACCAACAGTGTAGGATGGTTCCCTTTTTTCCACACCCTCTCCAGCATTTGTTATTTGTAGACTTTTTGATGATGCCCATTCTGACAGGTGTGAGGTGATACCTCATTGTAGTTTTGATTTGAATTTCTCTAGCAATGTTGAGCGTCTTTTCATGTGCCTGTTGGCCATCTGTATGTCTTCTTTGTGACTTGTATCACAAAGTCTTTGACTCAACGCTACATTGGTTTTATCCTTGCTAATGCATGTTGTTGTTTTTCTATTGCTGTATAGGAATACACCAATCTATTATTTATAGATACTGGATTTTTTTTCCAGCCGTTTCTACATTACAAGCAAATACCATTGTAAATGTGGCTTTTCTTGTCTCTTACTACATATGTGTGAGGGTATTTACCTAGGAGCAGAATTGCCACGTTAAAGAATAGGTGCATGTCAACTTAGTAATGCCAATCTGTTTTTTTAACATATCTAGTTTCCTAAGGTATCTAAGAAACTCCAAAGCATCACATACTCAATAGTAGTTGGTATTTTTGTCAGACTTGAATTTTTTTTGCCAATTTGGTGACTATTTGTGAGTATATGATTAGGGTTTTATTTCACATTATACTGATTACTAATGAGGTTTTCATTAAGTTTTCCCCTTTTTTTCTAGAAGTCTATTCAAGCCTTTTGCTCATTTTTTTTTTTTTCTGTAGGGTGGGTGGTTTGTTTCATATTTATTTTTAAGAATATGTATAAACTTATATACATGCATATATACACACATACTGTTATATGTGTCGTAAGTATCCTCTTTCACATTGTGGCTTCTTTTTACTTTTGCTTTATGGTCTTTTGATGAATGGAAATTCTTAATTTTAATGTTGTCAAATTTATCAGTCTTTTCCTGTGTGACTTGTACTTGACAGTTTAAGAAGCCCTTCCTTATTCGAATGTCATAAAAATCGTCTCTTTTGTTGTGTCATAATTATTTGATGATTTTTGCCTTTTTTTAAAAATTAATTTTTATTGGAGTATAGCTGCTTTACAATGTTGTGTTAGTTTCTACTGTACGGCAACGTGAATCAGCTATACATATACATATGTCCCCTCTTTTTTGGATTTCCTTCCCATTTAGGTCACCACAGTGCATTGAGTAGAGTTCTCTGTGCTATACAGTTAGGTTCTTACTAGTTATCTATTTTATACATAGTATCAATAGTGTATGTATGTCAATCCCAATCTCCCAACTCATCCCACCCTCCCCTTTCCCCCCTTGGTGTCCATACGTTTGTCCTCTACCCCTGTGTCTCTATTTCTGCTTTGCACATAAGATCATCTATACCATTTTCCTAGATTCCACATATATGCATTAATACACGATATTTGTTTTTCTCTTTCTGACTTACTTCACTCTGTTTGACGGTGTCTAGGTCCATCCACGTCTCTAGAAATAACCCAGTTTCGCTTCTTTTTATGGCTGAGTAATATTCCATTGTATATATGTACCACATCTTCTTTATCCATTCGTCTGTTGATGGACACTTAGGTTGCTTCCATGTCCTGGCTATTGTAAATAGTGCTGCAATGAACATTGTGGTACATGACTCTTTTTGAATTATGGTTTTCTCAGGGTATATGCCCAGTAGTGGGACTGCTGGGTCATATGGTAGTTCTATTTGTAGTTTTTTAAGGAACCTCCACACTGTTTTCTATAATGGCTGTATCAATTTACATTCCCACCAACAGTGCAGGAGGGTTCCCTTTGCTCCACACCTTCTCCAGCATTTATTTTTTGTAGATTTTTTGATGATGGCCATTCTGACCAGTGTGAGATGATACCTCATTGTAGTTTTGATTTGCATTTCTCTAATGATTAGTGATGTTGAGCATCTTTTCATGTGCTTTTTGGCCATTGATTTTTGCCTTTACACTTAAGTATTTAATCCACAGGGAGCTTATTTCATTGTGTGTGGTTTGAGTAAAGATTCAGGTTATTTTTCTCCAAATGGATAATAACCCTTTGTTCTAGCACCAGTTTTAAAAGGCCCACCCACTCCCTCACTGATCTGCAATAAACAGCACTGTCATATGTCATGGGCCCATGTATGCGCAGGTCTGTTTCTGGGCTTGTAATTGTGCTCTGTTGATCTATCTGCCTACCACTGCACCCTATTTACCCAGATCCTAATTACTATAGCTTTATGAGAGGTCTTGATATGTGGAAGGGAAATTTCCTCAGCTTGTTCTTTTTCATCGAGTGTGTCTTGGCTATTTTTTGCTCTTTTCCACTTCCTTATACATTTTAGAATCAGTTTGTCAAGTTTCACAAAGAGCAAAATGTTGATTTTTGATTTGGATGTCACTAAAGCCACTACTAGCTTGAGAAAAAAATTAATCAAGCTGTCAGCCGTAGCTGGCATAAAGGTTTCCTTCTATGAAAGTTCATCCCTGGAATAATCCCTGCTTGACTTTCCCTTAGTGCTTTTTATTTATTTTTTTATTCTGGTGGCTAGAGTCTAGAGTCTAGCCCATTTTTTTAAGTTAAAAAGATTTTATCATTCTTCTTTGGACGATAACAGTTGAACAATATGAGATGTCATCAGATGGGCTGCTTGGTGACTCAAGAATCAGTAAAAGTCGAAGAAAGAAATTTTTTTTTTACCACCCTGGTAATAGTTCCAGTGGAAGAATTTTTTTAAAAGAGGAAAACATAAAATAAAGACAAGAAACACACAGAGAGAGAGAGAGAGAGAGAGAGAAACTCCAATTACTATTTTTAGCTAAAAAATATTCAAATCAAAGCCAAAAAGCAATGTGTGCAGGTTATTTGCCAGACTACACCATCTGAACTAATTGCTGTAAGTGTGCCACAAATAAACATCTTCCTCTTAAATATTTGGTTCAAAGATTCCTTCCTGGAATTCATCCATAGTCGGTCCCCAGTAAATGCCTTGTTTTTAATTGTGCTACCATAAAAGTTATTTTGTTCCCTCAGATTTTGGACTCAAACCCATCAAGTTTTCATTAGTCTGTTTACTGTGGAAAATCCCATCACACTTGACATTAATTCAGACTCATCCATAATCATCTGTTATGTTCTCTTCTTTTTTGACTGAGCTAAAGAGTTCATCAACAGAAAAGTTTCTGGTAATACATCACTTGGGATCGGAAATGTATTTAGCATAACGGGGAAAAGCCCATTTTGGGTCATCTTGTTGTTTGTGTGTTTGCTTCATTTCATTAATAAAGAATAACACAGGCCTACAGAGAACATCAATAAATAAAATCTAATCTACTTGCCTTCAAATGAGAGAACTTGAGGTTTATCGCTTGCTTAATATTTATAAAACCTGACTTCTCAGTTCAGGAAAGTACTCTAACTTTCATTTTCAAATAAACAAAAGATAGAATTTGCTTGGCTGTCCCACCTTTTGGCAGAGCCGGCTTGATGAGCAGTGAGTTAACATATCAGAAACATGTGTGTTTAATTATCCCATGCCGGCTTCAGGGTTGGGGGAAAAAAGTTTCCTCAATGCTCGTGGGAGATGGACTCAGCTGTCTGTAACAGCCGCACGTTGCTACTTTCCATTCCTACGTTCAAAAGTATCCTGCCACTCAAACCCAGTTCTCCAGAACTGGTCACCTTTTAAGGCAGTGGTTTGCAGACCTTTGGATTTATGAGACCTGTGAAATTTTATTTAAAAAATGAGGGTGGAGGGGAATCAGCGCGGATCGCCAGCTTTGAAAGGAACAACTCTTCCTGATACCTGTCCTTTCTTCACAGAAAAGATATTATAACATGAACTAAGAAAAAGCATTAAAGACATGACTTCAGACTAAACAGTCCTTCAAATTAAATAAATTTAACTGTATGAAAAACTTAATACACAGACTTCTGTTCAGAGTATTATGATAGGTTAGGCATTTAAATCAACTCTCCTGTTAAAAACAAGTAAATCCTGTACAAAATGTATTCTAAAAATCCCCTTAAATTCATCAGTGACTTAGCAAAAAATAAGTGTTTCTTAGGCCAAGAAAGTAAGAGTCTCAACCTAGAAAGGTAAGCAGAAAAAACTGCAAGTAGCATTTGCCCTAAGAGCATCTCTCCAACAAGGGAAACTGGAGGGATTTGTCATCTTTATCTCTTTTGCTTTATAGTCTGTTTTGCCTGATATTCATATAGCTATAACCTCTTAATTTTGTGGAGAATTTGCCTGCTATGTTTTTTCCATCTTTTTATTTCACCCTTTTTAGATTCCTCTGTTTTACATGTGTTTCTTGTGAACAGCATAGAGTTGAAATTTTTTTATTGTTTTCCCAGTGTGACAATTTTGCTTTTTAACTGGAACATTTCAATCATTTACATTTATTGAGATGACTGGTATGGTTGAATTTCTCTCATTCTGTGCCATCAGCCTGCTTGGAAAGATTACTATGGTAGCAAAAATAAAAATATGTATTTTACCTAAACTTTCTTGATTCTTGAGTCAACAAGTAGCCCTTTTCATGATATGGCATATTGTTTAACCATTATTGTCCAAAGAAGAATGATAAACACATTTTTAAGTGAAAAAGAAAAAAAAAAAAAGTCTGGGGTAGATTCGAGGCTCCAGAGTAAGAAAAGCAGATGCTATGGGAAAAGGAAAAGTCAAGCATTATTGCAGGATGAGCTTTCTTAGAAGGAAACCTTTGTATCAGCTATGGCTCATAGCAGAATGTGTTGTACACTACTGCTTTCTGTATGAGTGGCCTTTCGTGCCTTTTCTTCCTCTGTTATTATGTTTCTGGACATGAATAATTTTTTTTTTTTTTTTAAAAGGTGACAGATCGAACTTAAATTCTGGTTTCTAAATAGAGGTAAAGAGGGTTTTTGTGTTTTTGTTTTTTTTAATTTGTTTATTTATTTATTTTTGGCTGTGTTGGGTCTTCGTTTCTGTGCGAGGGCCCTCTCTAGTTGTGGCAAGCAGAGACCACTCTTCATCGCGGTGCGCGGGCCTCTCACTATCGCGGCCTCTCTTGTTGCGGAGCACGGGCTCCAGACGCGCAGGCTCAGTAGTTGTGGCTCACGGGCCCAATTGCTCCGTGGCATATGGGATCTTCCCAGACCAGGGCTCGAACCCGTGTCCCCTGCGTTGGCAGGCAGACTCTCAACCACTGTGCCACCAGGGAAGCCCATGAATAATTGTTGATAGTAAAGGCACCTATGTTTGTTCTCCAACGCTAGTAGTTTTTGTCAAAGAAAACAGATTTTTTTTTTTTCTGGTTTGGATTAATATTTCGTATTCTTTTCTGAATACAGTGTTTCTACTGTCATATATTAATGAACACACAATTATAACTTTGAGACAGTGGCTTCCATGAATGATTATGTGGGGCGCAAGAACTGATATTTAAAAACATTTTAGGGACTTCCCTGGTGGCGCAGTGGTTAAGAATCTGCCTGCCAATGCAGGGGACATGGGTTCGAGCCCTGGTCCGGGAGGATCCCACATGCCATGGAGCAACTAAGCCCATGCACTGCAATTACTGAGCCTGCGCTCTAGAGCCCATGAGCCACAACTACTGAGCCCACGTGCCAAAACTATTGAAGCCCATGCACCTAGAGCCTGTGCTCTGCAACAAGAAAAGCCACTGCCATGAGAAGCCCGTGCACTGCAAGGAAGAGGAGCCCCCACTCGCCGCAAGTAGAGAAAGCCCGCGCACAGCAACAAAGACCCAACGCAGCCAAAAAGAAAGAAAAACTTTTTTAATGGGGAAAAAAAATCACTGTTCTATTTGTCTTTGAAATTAATTGAATTGAGAGGATATTCAGAAATGATTAGGTGAATCATCCTCTATGCCTCTCTTCTGTTCCTCTATGCTACTAAGACAGCCAGCTTATCAATACTCCAAGTGAGCTCCACCTACATGCTATGTGATTTCAAGAGTGCACCTTATAGTAAATATAGGCAACACTACTGTATTACAATCAAACTTAAGAGACTAGATCTTCATTATTCCAATCACTAAAAGGAAATGATTATGTGGCGTGATAGAGGTGCTAATCATTGCTACAATGGCAATCTTATTAAAGTATGTAAATGTATCAAATCAACATGTCGAACACCTGAAATTTACACTATATTATATGTCAAATATATTTCAGTAAAAAGAAGAACGCTTGTCATATAGATATTTCTAAGAACCCTACTTACATGCTGCATTGAGGGCAGTGTCACAGCAGTGAATGGGGGTTATACCCATCCTGCAGTGCATGTAGAGAAGCACTTAAGAACACTTGTGATAAAGATGTTTCTAAGAATGCTAAAATCCAGAACCAAAGCAACACTAGAAGGTCCTTTCTGCAGAAATATTGCTCTTGTAGATGCTTGAAATTCTACCATTCTCAGTTCTTTTAGTTAAATATGGCACTTTTCTTGCGGTCATTTTTTAAAATGAAATGATCCTCCTGGAAGATGACACTTGTGACCTCTGACACCTACTGGTTTATTGGGCCTCTTTTCCGTGTGAGCAATAGAGGATACCTAAGCATGCAAACACATTGGGTACTTTTGGGGCAGATGGAGGAGGGGTGACTGATGAGAAGTTTGGAGGTATTGAAGACAAGCTCCACGTCCTACATGATGTTTGTGCTGGACTCAAAGGGCCTGCCCACTAAAATTGTCTTTCAAATTTGTTGGAAGCCTAGTGAAGTAGGTTATATTCTGATATAATAAGAGAAATGGGCAAGGAGAAAGTTGGGGCAGGTAGAAGGGATTGAAAGGAAGGGTGTAAATTTAGGGCTTGCTTGGGAGCCAGATGAATGGAAGTGTCAGATAGGACTGCAAGACTTTCTCTTCTGTACTATGTCTTCTTAGGGAGAAAAGGCCGAAATACCAACTTTCATGTTCACGTTTCTGCTCTTTTTATAGCCTTAAGTGCAGGGACAACTAATTTGCAAAATGAAGGCCTGATTGAAATTTTTAGAGGTGAGAAAAGATTCTAAAATGTGCTGGGGAATCATGCAATTTCTTGGTTTGAATCATCCTGTTAAGAATGGTGGTTACCAACTCATATGCTGAAGTACTAATTCCCAATACCTCAGAAAACTGAGTATATTTGAGGAAGAATTTTTAAAAGAGGTAATTACGGGTTTTTTAAAAATTACTTTATATTGGAGTATAGTTGCTTTACAATATTGTGTTAGTTTCTGCTGTACGGCAAAGTGAATCAGCTATACCTATACGTATATCCCCTCTTTTTTGGATTTCCTTCCCATTTAGGTCACCACAGAGCACTGAGTAGAGTTCCCTGTGCTCTACAGTAGGTTCTCATTAGTTATCTATTTTATACACAGTAGTGTATATATGTCAATCCCAAAGAGGTAATTAAGTTTTAAATGAGGTCATTAGGTTGGGATCTAATGGTGGGTGACTTTATATAAGAAGAGGTGATTTGGACAGACATGCACAGAGGGAAGACCGGATGAGGACACAGAGAGAAGGCGGCCATCTGCAGACAAAGGAGGGAGCCCTCAGAAGGAACCAACCCTGCCGACATCTTGATCTCAAACTTCCAGCCTCCAGAACTGTGAGAAAATAAATGTCTGTTGTTTAAAAAAAAAAAAAAAAAAAAAAAAAGAATGGTGGTTACTTATAACCTCCGTGGAAGGTTTTATAAACAAGCACAAGACAGGTGGAAATCTAAATTAACAGGACGTTATTATGCCTGGAGTAGCGTTGCTAAGGTACACTGATAATTTCACTCAGCAAATAGATTCCTAAAATCCAAGTTGCAAACTTGAGACCAAAATAGATACTGGAATGACAGGGGTTTGGGGATGGGTGGCACAAGAACCTAGTTTTTGTGCCTGAAGAAAGAGTGCATGCCAAATTCATACAAGGAATTATGCAAAGACAGCAGAAAAGTCCCTGCCTTAGCAATTGTGTAATTGTTCCCTAATAGCAGTGATTGGTTACAACTCAAGTGGGCATTTGGCTTTCTGAACAGCCATTTTCAGATTGAGGTGGGCTTTCATTCTGCAGAAGCATTTAACCAGAGCCCTTTAAAAAGGGCATTGTTTGGTCTTTAAGATGACAGGGAACCTACTACTTAAATGGCCTAACTGACCTGGCCTGCATTGCTCCACGCAAATTACAGGTTTCACCTGTGACAGCCAAGTTTGATGCAATTGCTGGAAAAAAGTTGTGAGAAATGTGTACAAAGCTCTTCCACCTCCCTTTACTGAGATCACTCTGACTTGACTGTTCTCGACCCACAGAAGGAAAAGGCCCTGCCAGGATCCTTCAGGATCCCAGCAGGAAGCAGGTGGGACATTCAAAAGGGAGGTGATTGAAGGGAATTGGATGAAAGGCCTTATTGCAGCTGTGTGGGCAGGGTTAATGGAAACAAATAAGGGATGGCGAAGAATCCCCAAGGAGCCGCTGCCACTTCTGGTCCTCAAGGGCCTTGGGGGAGGGAATCACTGCCGGATGTCAACAAGGGCTCTAACTGTAGGAGAGGGCCACCTGATGAGAGTTGTGGCCTGTGACAGAGGAACATAGCCACTGCTACCCCACTGCTGGGCAGGAAGAGAGCTAAATCTCCTGTCTCCTGTGGGGCTTCCCATTGGCCATACTCAACAGGAAGCCAGAGGGCCAGGGGGCTCATTGGATGTAATCCATGAAGGTCAGCCCGTTGGCAAAGATGAAGGTAGAGAAGGGTGGAGAGTACATATATCTGGATGGGTGTAGAGAAAATAATCCTGTGTTTCTTTCACAATTGTGAAAGAGTGAAGATTGTGTCCTTTCTTCTGCCACTTCCACCTGGGAGATATTTTCTCTTCATTTCCAGTAGTGGATGCCTGTCGGGAGCCCCCAAGAAAGCACCATGAGTAAATGATGCTTGTTCTCTGTCTTAAAGGAAGGGCTCAGTCGAGAAGGTAGTATAGATTATGGAGAGGTAGAGACCTGGAAGGTATGGTGTGATCACAGGTGAAAAGGAGAAGGATGCTATTTAAAAGCAGTGATTTTTGAAGCATGGTTTATCTTTCCGTCTTATATTTCATTTTGCGTAGAACATTAAGATAGCATTGTCTGTAGGGGAAAGGAAAGTATAATAATTCTCATACAATTGAGGAGGGGGCATATTTATCATGGAGAAATAACTCACTTTGAAAGGTAGTAAAAGGTAGAAGGAAGATAGACAATGACTTCAATCTCTTTCTTCTCCCTCAAATCTTTCTCTTACTGTCCATTCCTACTCTCATTGACTCTGTGTATTCAGTAATGGCATTAAGCCCCAAATACTATTGTCCTATCATAAAACATTTCTATGTGAGAAACTTGAGTTCCACTGAAGCAAATGTTTCTGACATGGAAAAAATGTGTGTGTGTGTATGCTTTATTGATATATATAATTCATATGTTATACAGTTTATCCATTTATTTTTTAAAAGGTTTTTTGGTGTGGACCATTTTTTAAAGTCTTTATTGAATTTGTTACAATATTGCTTCTGTTTTATTTGTTATTATTTTTTAAAATTTATTTTTGGTTGCGTTGGGTCTTCGTTGCTGCGTGCAGGCTTTCTCTAGTTGTGGTGAGCGGGGGCTACTCTTCATTGCGGTGCGCGGGCTACTCTTCATTGCGGTGCGCGGGCTTCTCATTGCAGTGGCTTCTCTTGTTGTGGAGCACGGGCTCTAGGCACGTGGGCTTCAGTAGTTGTGGCACGCAGGCTCAGTAGTTGTGGCTCACAGGCTCTAGAGCGCAGGCTCAGTAGTTGTGGCGCACAGGCCTAGCTGCTCCGCGGCATGTGGGATCTTCCTGGACCAAGGCTCAAACCCATGTCCCCTGCATTGGCAGGCAGATTCTTAACCACTGCACCACCAGGGAAGCCCCTGCTTCTGTTTTATGTTTTGGTTTTTTTGGCCCTGAGACATGTGGGATCTTAGCTCCCTGACCAGGGATCGAACCCTCACCCCCTACATTGGAAGGTGAAGTCTTAACCACTGAACTGCCAGGAGAGTCCCACCATTTAAAGTATATAATTAAATGGTTTTTAGTATATTCACATAGCTATGCAACCATCACTACCATATAATTCCAGAACACTTTCATCAGTATTCTAGTGTACATTTTGTTTATCCATTCATCAGGTAATGGGCATTTGGGTTGCTTCTACTTTTTGGCTATTGTGAATAGTGCTGCTATGAATATTCCTGTACAAGTTTGTGTGTGGACATATTTCATTTCTCTTGGGTATATACCTAAGAGTGGAATTTCTCAGTCATGTGATAACTCTGTTTAATTTTTGGAGAGAGTGCCAAATTCTTTTCTACAGACACTGTACCATTTTACATTTCCATCAGCAATATATGCAGGTTCCAATTTCTCCAAATCCTCACCAACACTTACTATTGTCTGTACTTTAGAGTTTAGCCATTCTGGTGGGTGTCAATTGTTATCTCATAGTGGTTTTGATTTACATTTTCCTAATGACTAATGATGTTGAGCATCTTCTCATGTCCTTATTGGCCATTTTTATGTCTTCTTTGAAGAAATCTCTATTCAGATAGTTTACCCATTTTTTAGTTGTGACATTAATCTTTTTATTATTGAGCTGTAATGGTTCTTATATATTCTAATATAAGTCACTTATCAAGTATGTGATTTGCAAATATTTTCTCCTATTCTCTTGGCTGTCTTTTCATGATGGTGTCATGTGAAAGAAATCAAATTTGTCTATTTTCTTTTTCAATGCTTGTGTTATTGGTGTCATATCTAAGGAAATGTTCTGAAATCCAAGGTCATGAATATTTATTTCTATGTTTTCTTCTAAGAATTTTATAGTTTTGGCTCTCGTATATAGATTTTTGATCCATTTTGAATTAAATTTTGTATGTGATATGAAGGGAGAGTCTAAATTAATTTTTTTTGCATGTAGATGTTTTTGTGCCCCCTCAACAGGTATGTCTGATTTTGTAGACTTCATTAAAGAAAAACACCTGTGTAGAAGAACATACAGGCAGTTGAGGAGAGAGCTGTTTCTCACAAAAGAACTCATTTTAGGAGGAATAGTATACAGTACTCAAACAACCTGGAAGTAAAGGGTCCCGTTCAATGTCCAAGTTAATGTCTCTTGTTAGATAAAGCAGTCAGGGAGACCAACAAGACTGATTTAATTGTATGAAAGGGTTAATGTTACCTGGAATATACTTGTACCCAGGCAATAGTTATTCAGCCACAAATGCCCTGACTATAGAAATTTACCGGTGATGCAGCCAGGTACAGATCGCCTGTTTGGAAAGGTCTGCAAAAAACAAAGCAAACAAATCCCTATGAGGTTTGGTTTGGGGTAGGGTACACAAATCCCTGATGCTGTTTTTAAATCAAAATTTCTAACTCAAATGTTATAGGGAAGAAACAGTGAAGCAAAGAATAGGATTCTTCGTTTCTCTGTGTGATCTAGGCAGGATATAGGCTTTAAAAATTATATGCTGCACTGCTAACAAGGAGGCATCCGTTTTTTTCATCTTGTCATCCAAAGACAATAGCTATCTTGACAATGAAACGACATTTGCAATGATTAGGAGAGAGTAAAAACATAGAATGTTTACATATTTTTTCTCCTGAGAATTCTCCTAATTTTCCTCCCTTCTTTATTTCGTGGAAACTTTTTTTCTAATGAAGTGCAGAAAACCATTTTCCTTGAGGATGTGACAGAATCTCTGAATCCCACTCCTGGCCCTGCTCAGAGCTTCAGTGCGTTATCTCCTCAAGCAGGACAAGGTGTGTGCAACCCCTAGGCTAGGATGCAAACCACGTCCACTGGCTACCTTACAGGGTCAGAGGCTAATAGGATCATCAATGCTGGGGTAACTTCTCTTAAACCTGGAATGATTACACATTTCTCCTCTTTAAAATTTCATGGGTTTAGCACTGTTTGTCTGAAAAAAAAATGGAGCTAATTTAAATTGTGCATAAACCTTAAATCAGATGTTGTTCTTTATTGTGCTTGTTTCCGTTCTTCTTGCTTAATTGATGTAGCACATGATGATCCAAATTAACATTGTCTTCTACAGCGTAGTCTAATATTTGTCTAGGTGACATTTTCTTGATGATATTGCCGAAAACTCTACTGTGTATTTTTTTTTTTTAATTTGGTGAGTAATTCACATGCACACTAAAATACTCTCCTTCTCTGATTTACAACCAAAAGATGAAGGCCATCCTGGAGTGTGTTTTCAGGCAGTGACAGCTCTGATACCACAGCCTCAGTGCTACACACTTCGAAGTGCAGTTAGCTGTGCTTTTAGAATCAAAGTTGCTGGTGACTGACTTACGGTCTCCTGGATCTCTGCCTGTGTGGCTTGGGTGGGGATAGAAAACAAAATCAATCTCTTTCTCACTCTCATGAAAAAACTGCACAAGATGGCATTTTTCTACGTACACGTGAAAGTGGAATTGAGTCCTCTCTTCAGGCGTTCACTTCCATCAGCGTCGGCAATTTAATTCTCCATTCATACGTCTTTAATAGGAAAGATGATTAGAGATGATTTTCACCATGAGGAAATGCTGAAGAATTTATCATTAGCACTTGGTGAAAATGGGGTCTTACGTATTTAGTTTGATCCTCTCTTTTGGGGCCACATGTTCCGAGGACAGAGAAAAATCATCCATAAACAGTTACCAGCATTTTTTAAAAATCAAGATTTTGATATGTTTTTTATAGAGCCGGTTAAAACTGCTAAAGTAGACAAACTCTTTTTGATTTGGTGGACCTAGCGTTAGACACCAAGGAAATTTACACTCTTAGCCAAAAGCCTCCTTATTTTCCTCATAAAAAGAATTGTCAGTTGTCCCAGCAGTGCATCACTTGGGGGCTACCTCATGTGGTATTCTCTTCTTATTAGGGAGGATCCCTGGGACACTGGTAATGCAAACATTTCTTTCAAATATAACAGGATAACAGGTATTTAGTTTAGTTTCTCAGCATAGCATTTTGCCTGTGGTAATTTATCAGCTCATTTCCAACCCCTGCCAAGTACTGCATATGAAAATGATTAATGATTATACCTTCATTTTTATTTCTTTTGGAACTGCCAGCCTGACTATTTACAGAAGATCATTATATTTTTATAGATCTTAAGCACATCTGCTGAATCAGCAAAGCAAAGAGCTCCGGCAATTTCACTGATGATATAGCTGCATCTTTTGGATATTGCAAACAACTCTTATGAAATCACTTGGGAGACGGGGGAGGGGAAGATCCTATGTATTTTAAAGGAGAGTAAATACAGGGGAAGGTTTTTAAAATAGTGATGTCATAAGCTGCAGTAAAATAGAGCTCTAAGGCAGCCCTGATTCCCTAAAAGTCCCCCAAACACAATACTTCCCCAAATGAGCTTTCACTGCTATTTTAACTCTAACTCCGGAAGCTAAGAGTTGGAAGGGGGTATAAGTAGGCTTCTCCAGGGATGCCATCTCATTTCTTAAATGCCGTTTCACTCAGGGGTCCCTCAGCCTTCTCTAGCGCATTCTCTCCTGGCATTATTTTCCCAGGTCCAGTTTGTCGGGCTGTTCCGGTTCCGCTATGATGATCACATCCCTTCACAATGAACCCTACTATGCACATTAAATGACCCATCTTGCCCTGAGAAGAAGCCTCAGCACCCTCTCCCTTTTTGCATCGAAATACCAAAGACTTCACATTTACTTTTTAAGCCTTTTTGCACATTTATTTTTCACCCCAATTTGAGGCGGGCCACTTCTTGGGATTATGGGTTCTTATAGGCTAATATTAAACTCTTACTAAATGGAGCTGTTTTTAGCAGACGGGATTTGCTTTGACTTATCATAGGCACAAATCCACAGCATGATTAGCTGGATAACTGTAGGATTCAACGCCTCGGGTTACCCCTCCTAATCTGGGCTGGGGAAAAAAGCAGGTGCTCTGGTGTAGCGCAGGAAAAACCCGCCTTGGTTCTCTTCTCATGGAATCTTGCTCTTGGACAGGATTTTTCTGTAGCCTTCTAATAGAGGGGCACTGGAGTTCTCACTGATGATCTCTCTGGTCTATCGTAAAGCCAACCTTGGATTTCAGGAAGATGGTTGGTAAGAAGGATAAGGCTGGACTAGCCCTGCAACCCAGACAAATAGGTGGGATGGGACATACGTCCCAAGTGTAGACAGTTGATGGGTGGAGAGGTACCGTAGCTCTACGTAGGCACAGCAGAGCAGTGGTGGGAGCAGGGCGAGTGAGCGCTCCTCAGAGATCAGAGGTGACCTGTCCTTGGCTGTGCCCTTCTGCCATCCCTGTCAGAGCCAGCCTGCCTCGGGACTACAGAGGTTTCTATAGCCTGAATGAGGTCAGAGACTTAGATCATCAGTTCTATCCCACAATGAAGCACTGACAAATGACAGATGCTAGAATCTTCTCTGGGCATGGTGTCTCAACATATGAACAGTGTGCCTGAATGTACGGACAGGCCGCTCCCCACCCCCTCCTCTCATTTGTACCATGAAATCTGACCTTCCTTAGACTTCAAACAACCTGCTGCTCCTGTCCTTGCCTAGGGAAACCACTGGGCTAATGGGCTATTGATCAAAACTGAGCTAGCATTTTCAGATTCACACGGAACCACGGACTGCTGGTAGCAACCAGCTTCTGTTGAATCTAAAATTAAGACCACGGAACAGTCCACATCTGTCTTGTGGGGTGGAGGGAGCTTGGGAATCATTTGGCAACTTCTCTGGTTTTGATTGCCCCTCCATACAAGTAAGTCCACTGTCAGAAAAGTGTTTTTTAGATAAGTGTCGCATCAAGGTAGAAAGTGTGTGAGAGAGATGGTCCTGCACCCGTCAGAAAACCTCGACCCGGTATGCTTACCTAGTGTTTTTTGTTTGTTTTTGATATTTATTTATTTGTTTGTTTGTTTGGCTACGCCGGGTCTTAGATGCTGCATGCGGCATCTTCATCGCCACTTGCGGATCTTTAGTTGCAGCACGTGGGATCTTTTTTTAGTTGTGGCATGCGGGATCTTTAGTTGCGGCATGCGAACTCTTAGTTGCGGCATGTGGGATCTAGTTCCCTGACCAGGGGTCGATCCCGGCCCCCCTGCATTGGGAGCATGGAGTCTTAGCCACTGGACCACCAGGGAAATCCCTTACCTAGTGTTTAAAGCCACCTGTAATCTGGTCCCACGTTCCCCATCCAAAGGTGCCTCTGTATCCTTGCACCTCTCCGATTCAGCTGGCTGGCCTTCTGCCTCCGGAATTCTTGCTGCTCCCTCTCCTCTGTACACCCTTCCTTCTCTTATTTTCCCAGTCTCCTCACTCTCTACTTGTGGTTTATACGACACCTCTGCAGTGAACCTCACAGTGATCCCTCCAGCTCCACGAGGACCCTCCTCTCGTTGACTTGACAATACTCCTATTCACCATAATACGATGACCCTTAGATTTAACCTCCTATCACTTTCTGGTTGCTTCATTTGAATACGTCTCAATTCCTTGGTGACACCGTAGATCCATTGAAACTGGGAGACTATAATAAACCTCTTTCCATGGCCTCCAAATACTCAAGCACATTGGGAGGACGAAGGGGTATTTGAGTGTGAAAGGGATGGAGACTTGTCAAAGAAAAGGGATCTGAGATAGGAAACATTTATTTTTTTTTTGGCAACTGATTAACAATTCACCACTTGTTAATCTAACCAAAAAAATAAAATCAAATTTTTTTTCCCACTTTCAGTATCTTCTTTCTGATGCCATGATCATTTCCCAGTGAAGTCTAACTCTCCTGGCATGGTGTTTTAATTCCTGCTATCTTGAAACCACATGCAGTTAGGATGACAAAGCAATCCAAACAACCACATGCTGCATCGTGAATTTCTTAGATCCATTTCAAACCATTCTCTTTTCAAGTCTCGGGGAATGCATGAATTCTGTTTATGCACGGAATCTGGATGTTTCTTCCCTAAAGAAATTTGGTATTCTTGAACGCTGCTTCATAAAGACTGTTTGCATTTAGAATTTCAATGGGATAGCTTTTCAAAATGAAGAACAGACTAGCTATTCCTGAATTCTGCTTAGAAATGATGATGTTTAACACTTCTTAAAGAACAATAGAAAAGTGACACTTATCAAGGGAAATGGTTTGCTTTTGATCTTTCTGGCAGCTCTGAGTTTCTGAGACTCTAACTGACATTATGAGTCTTGCTGATTTGAATTCCTAAATATTTATTCATTCCATCCATTCTTCTCCATGCCAGTGACCATTTCTGTAGTTTGGCCTGTGGTTGTTTATTTCCTGGATTAGTCAAACAGCTTCCTCACAGGTTTCCCCCAACCCCACCTGCAGTCTTGTTCCTTTACATTCCAGCCACTAGGCAGCTACCAGAATATTTGTCAAACACAGCTCTGTGTCACACCTGATTAAAACGCATCCATAGCTCTCCTCTGCCTACAAGATAAAGTAGAAAGCCTCCATGAGCTGTCCCCTTTTTCAGCTCCGAAGCCTGCCGCCCCCCAGCTTCCGCTTCTTACTCTAGTTACACCCAAGTGCTTATCGCATCAGGAGATCCCCCTCTCTCTGAAACACTCATGTGCTTAATTCCGATCACTCATTTATGATTCAACTCACATGCCAGCCCTTCCTGGCTACTTCCCTGATCTTGGCCCTTCCTTCGGTGCCTTCATGCCTTCACCATCAATTGACCGTGACATTCTTGAGGCCAGTGTCTGCATCTGAGGCCATGTGTCACAATTCTGAAAGGCACAGTCTCTGGAGCCGAACTGATGGGGTCTAAATCCTGGCTGTACCACTTACTAATCATGATATCTTGGGCAATTCCTTGGCCTCCCTGTGCCTCAGTTTCCTCATCTGTAAAATGGGAACAATAGTACCTTCCTCAGAGGATTGCTGTGATGAAGAAATTAGTTAACACATGTGCAGTGCTTAGAATGCTTCCTGGAATCTTGTAAGGAATTAACAAACGTTAACTGTGACGATCTGTACAGCAAGAATCGAACACCAACAGGGAGATCAGCTCGGTGCTTTGTGACCACCTAGTGGGGTGGGATAGGGAGGGTGGGGGGGAGACACAAGAGAGAGGGGATATGGGGATATATGTATACATATAGCTGATTCACTTTGTTATACAGTAGAAACTAACACACCATTGTAAAGCAATTATACTCCAATAAAGATGTTAAAAAAAAAATGGTGAATCACTATACAAAAAAAAAAAAAAAAAAAAAGAATCGAGCACCATACCTGTTACAAAGCAGGTATCAAGTAAGGGTTTATATGATGCGATATGCTTTTTAAAAAAAACTGAGGTAAAATTAACATAACCTTTTCGAAGTGTATACTTTGATGGTATTTAGTACATTTACAGTGTTACAGTGTCTGTTCAGTTCCAAACCATTTTCATCACCCCGAAAAGAAATCACATCCCCGTATTCCCATTAAACAGTCACCCACCCCCCATCCTCCCTCCCTCCAGTGTCATGTCAGTAAAGTTTCTAATGCATTTCCTACAGGAGATATTACAAAAATGTGATGTAGCAACACCACAATCCAGATAGAGTTGTCCTTCAAAAATGCAACGTTCACAACTGAGTGACTGTTGGGGTTTTAGCTCACTCCCACTGGGCTGGTCCAGTCTCCTGAAAGGATTGTCCAAGGCCACCAGTGTGGTGCCAACTTTTCTATGTCCATTCCTTTAAATAATACAAGATTTCTTTGAAGGGACACAAAAGTAACATTTTTCCTTCAATCGGGGGCTTTAGAAAGAAGGCATTCCACATTGTATAAGACGTGCTGAATGCAGTCTGGCCTTTTGAAGGCCACCATCTGAAGTATGTAGTGACAAGAGGGAAGAGTCTAGAGCAGGTGCTGTTGAAAGCAGCGTTCCCGTGTGCCATCTCTGGCTCAGGGACTCCAGAATGACATTGGGTCCCTGTTGAAAGCGCCATTCACGCCTACCAGCCCAGTCCATGCATATTCATAATTGAAAACAACACTGCCTTAATAAAGGACTTTTTGACATCGATCAGAACCCAGCTACAGCTATTGATTTCTTGCTTTTTCCACTGCCAGCGGCTGCAACTTTTCTGACCCTTTCAAGTCCAGTTCCACTCATCTATTGAGACCACTTCCTGGCCGGTCAGCGTGTGTGTGTGTGTATGTGTATATGATTAAGTAAAAGACATCTGTGGCAATGAAACTGTATCCCAGTATCAGGCTCATGTCGACAGTCTGATTACTGGTATTTTCCCCCATCAGACCTCCTAAAATCCAAGCTATAGAGACCTAGTTGTTCCCTCCGTGTTGACCTTCTAGATCTCTGAATTTTGATTTGCTTTTGTTGACTTTGGCCTTTTCCTCATTGTCCTTAGAATCCTGACTTAGGCACGGCCTCTATCCTAATGTCAGAACACATTTTAGATTTACATCTGACAAGAGATATTGTAACATTCACATTAAGAAAGTATTTGCTTTAAAGTAGGTTATACAGATCTAAATGTATATGAGGGGGAAAAATCAAAGAAATTTATTGTGTGTGAGGGGTAGTATCATTTAAAAATCTAAGATCAGATTCACTCTTATTTTCTAATTAGTTAGGGTGATAAATTCAATCAGCGCTTTTATTTAATGCCTCATTTTAGGAAGCTTTTTTCAACTAATAAAATGGATCTATTTCAGGCCAAAGGGATTTTTCAGACCCTGAAAACTCAACCCTTTTCTTAATTAGACGAGGAGCCCTGTAAAACTCCTGCTGCAGCTTCCAGGCAGTGGGGATTTGCCTGCCCCAGTGGCTCTCTGTTGTGCAAAATACATGAAAAGAGAAAAAGCCAGAGCTGCCTTTGTACAACTCAGGTCTGGCCAAGGTACTTACTGCTGCATGATTTATGTCTGGGAGAAAAATCACTCTCTTCTTCACACAGGCCAGAAGGACGAGGGTGGTGCTAGAGCAGCCGTGGGCGTGCAGGGGGCCCTGAGAGAGAACGCCAGGCACCCTCGGTGGCTGCTTTTACAGGGTTGGCTCTCGGGGGTCAGGCAGGTGCTGAATCTGCCCATGTGTTGAGGTTAAGACCAGAATGCTATAAAGGGAGGTGGCAGAGCTGAGTGACTGCCTGGATTTGATTCCGTCCTCTACTACTTTCTAGGGTGGTTGGTCACCCCTACACCCTGGGTAGGTTATCAAGCCTCTCTGTGTTTCCGTTTCCTCACCTATAAAATGATAGATGAATAATATCATGTACCTCATAGGTAGAACACCTGGTGTATAGCAGATGCTCAGTACATTTTAGCTGATACCGCTCCGATTATTCTTCCCACGGCTACTGGGAAGTAGTATACAGTGTAGTGGCTAAAAACACAGATCAGATATCAGAATAACCGGACTTCTTTCTGGACCCACCATTTACCAGTTTCCTGACGTGGGTAAGTCGTTCAGCCTCTCGGTGTCTCATTTTCCTCATCTGTCAAATGGGCTGGCTAGGAGTAGCTGTCTCACAGGGTAGTTGGGAAGAATAAATGAGGTAATATACATAAAGCGGTTGATGTAGTGCCTGGCACATAATGAGCGCTCAACTATTGGCTGCTGTTTTAGTTATTATCACCAGTGAGATCACCATCATCATTAATACTAGGAGTTGTGCCTTGTATGTTGAAGCTCTGCATTGCTTGCATTCTTGGGCCATTGAAAGAAGATTCTTTGTTAGGACCCTGAAGGAAAAGCGAAGCACAGAGAGGAAAAGAAATCATCAGGAGGAAGTTTGTGTGTGGCCTGGGTCCTACTAGCATTCATTGCTTTGGTTTAGGCAGTTCCGAGATTTTTGTGGATGTTGAATACGTTTATATATATACATATATAAGTTAGTATTATCTCCCCAAATGTAATAATTTTCTTTGGCTGCACCATGTGGCTTGCAGAATCTTAGTTCCCCAGCCAGGGATCGAACCCGGGCCCTCAGCAGTGAAAGCATGGAGTCCTAACCACGGGACCGCCAGGGAATTTGCCCACACGTGTAATTTTTATAACAACTCTATTGAGGTATAATTCACAAACCACAGAATTCACCTTTTTAAGTATAAAATTCAGTGGTTTTTAGTATATTCACAATGTTGTGCCACCATTACAACTAATTTCAGAATATTTCTATCATGCCCCTCCCACCCCTCAAGAAACTCAAACTCATTAGCAGTCACTCCCCATTCACCTCAACCGCCCCAGCCCTAGGCCACCACGAATCTTTCTGTCTCTATGACATTGCCTATTCTGGACAGTTCATTTAAGTGGGATCACGTAACCTGTGGCATTTTGTGTCTGACATTTCACTTAGCATGATGTTTTCAAGGTTCACTCATGCTGTAGCTGGTATTAGAAGTTCCTTTTTACGGTTGAATAATATTTCATTGTCGAGTGCTTTCCAATGTTTAAATAATAGCCATCTTAAACCTCCAGCTTATTCGACAGCCTCAGGGTAGCTGTTCCTTCTCTTCCCCTTCCCTAATAGAGAGGGTTTTCTGGAGTCCCAGGGCACGTGGGGAGGGGTGGATTCCAGAGGTTGTTCAGGGCACGTTACCATCGGATGCTGGCATCTTAGCATACGTGTACAGTTACAGAAATTTCAGACCAACCTGATAGTGTCTTTCCTATTCAGAGCTGAGACAGAAGAGTCATTGTCCCCCAGGCACAGACATACAAAAAAATCTTGCAGCTTCCCATCCTCGTACAGATGGGCAGCGTCCTCCGCCTGCAAAGAGCCAGAGGAGAGGGCTAGCTTACGTGTTACCTTGCCTTCTATTCCATCTCAATTCCGATTATAGTACATTTGTTGTGCCTTCCAGAGCACTTGCTGACTGTGCGTAAAGGAGCAGGATAGCGACACATTTCTAAAGTAAGGTAACATTTGAATTAAGATAATCCTAAGAACAAAAGAAGTGACATTAGGCATCGTGGGGAAGTACTATCGGTATGTGCTTTGGAGTGACGTGGATCTGGGTTTGAATTTGTCACCTCTTACCATGGGTTCTTAGCCTGTCTCAGCCACAGTGGCCGCATCTGCAAAATGACATAACTATATCATAATAGCCATCTCACAGGGTAATAGTGAGGAAGAACTGGGTTCAGTTCCTGGCATATAGTGAGGTCTTCATAAATGGTAACTTACCTGGCTACTCCTACTTGGGTAGACTTTCAGTGAACAAAATACCTTATTTTGTATAGTGATTAATAGCTTTTGACTTTGGTGTCGGACACATGTACGTTTGACTCCTGGCTTCACCACTTATTAGCTTTGTGACCTTGGGTGAACTCAAAGTTTCTGTTGCCTCATCTGGGAACAGTTACACTTTACAGGTTTGTTGAGAGGTTTCTACTTGATGATGTGTTCTAAAGCATCTCAGCCCATGGTAGTATACACAGTAACTCTTGCTACCAGTAAGAAGGCAAATATTTCTTCAGGTATCATGTTTCCATCAGTCCACACAGGCTCCTTGCCTTCCTGTTGTACTTAGAATACACTCTAGAACTCTCCTCCACGCCTACAGAGTCCTACACAATATGGCTTTGCCTACTTGACTGACCTTATCTCCAGCCACTCTCTCCCCCACAGCCATATTGGCCTCCTTGTTATTCTTCAGCCAGACCCAGCTCTTTCCTGCTTCAGAGTCTTTGCATTTGCTGTTCCCTCTCTCTCTTGTGTCTCCAGATCTGCCCGTTGGTGGCTCTTTCTTGTCACCCAGGTTTCAGTGAAAGTGTTACCTGCTCAGAAAGGCCTTTCTCAATGACCCAATATAGTTTTCCCATCTCCTAGTTGCTGTGTTTTATTTTCTTCGTAGCATTTATTGCTACATGAAATTATTTTCTTTGACTTTACTGTCAATTTCTCCCACTAGAATACAAGCCCCAGGAGGGCAGCCACTTTAATCTGTTTGGCTCACTGCTGAATCACAGCAACTAGCAATGGACTTGGGGGATAGTAGAATAGTTATTTGTTGAATGGCTAGATGGATGAAGAGAGATGGCAAAGGTCTTGACTCTGGCTTTTGGGATTGTCGTGATGGCTGGGAGTGGTATTCCCCCCACGGTATGGAACTGCCTGCAGATTACATGGTAATAGCTCATAGAATGGATTACATCTCTAACTGGAAAGAATCCTAATGGGCTATCCTCCTGCGTAGCATTTCTCTCGAGAGGCTGCATCGGACACCAAAAAATATGCTTCGTATTAGGCAGCCACCCATGTGCCCCTGTGAAGTAGATCTATTTGCATCGCCCAGATAATTTCACATGTTGTCTGCCTCACTCTGCATGTAGATACAGATTTAGAGTGTTGAAGTTCCAGTAAACAGGCTCTGGGAGGCATTGGAAGTATTAGACACTTGGCTTGATAACTGATAATGAACCAGAGTTAGGGAGATAGTTTGCATGCAAACCTGTGGGTGCAGATGGTGAGTCTACTGGCATAAATTAGCAAAGCCCATAGAGGAGCCTGGGCTTGACTATTTTATTGTACATGGGAGGTTATTAAGAAAATAGTCGAGGGTCTCTGGAAAAATAAGCAATAGCAGTGTGCTGTTCCTGCAGAATTAACAGAGGCAGAATATCCTTGACTGAGACAAGGTTTGTTTCAATTTGTGTGTGTGTGTGTGAAGATATTAACAGTTAAGCGGGAAAGGGCCTGAAAATGTGGTGATCCCTGATGATTGGGTTTACCTGAGTCTCTCTAACTAAGTAGAGAGATGTGAATTCTCCCGTGGGCCTCAGGCATTTCCTGGTCAAGAATTCTCATGGCTTGTTCTTCTTATAGTTCTCTCAAAGCCCCTAGAAACTTGTATAAGGAGAAACTAGAAGAGCGAAGCGTCAAGACTCAAGGGGTGATCTGGTGGTGGCAGTGATCCCAAAGGCTGGCCCCTGGGCACGAGAGATCCCAATTGGTAGAGAGATGCATTTCTAATAAGCTCCTCATGTGTTTCTGATGCAGATGTTCGAACTATACTTTGAGAAACACTGATGTAGTGTCTTTCACCTACTGAAGTTTTAAAACTGGAGTGTAACCCAAACCTCACACGTCTCCCCAGCCTCCATCTTCCTCTCCTGTCTTCCAACTGCATAAGATCCACTAGGGAGTTAGCTATTATTTGCCACTGGGCAAGAGAAGGCCCCTTATTGGGCATTTCCTCTGTTTCTTACTATACATGTACATTTGTCTATTTGGCAGCCTTTTGATCTCCTTTTGATTCCTGTTTTTCCATCCTCAAGTGGATGCTAAAATTCCTTGCCAACTATAGTTGCTAAAGAGTTGTAATTCACTGTTCTAACCAATCAGAGGCTCAATATAAGTGATATGGTGAATGTTTGTCTCCCCCAAAATTCATGTGTTGAAATTCTAAACCCCAAGGTGATGGTATTCAAAGATATGGGGCCTTTGGGAGGTGATTAGGACATGAGGGCGGAGCCCTCATGAATGGGATTAGTGCCCTTATAAAAGAGACCCCCACAGAGCTCCCTCACCCCTTCCACCATGTGAGGATACAATAAGAAGTCCTAGAAAAGGGCCCTCACCTGACCATGCTGGTACCCTGGTCTCAGACTTCCAGCCTCCAGAACTGTGAAAAATGAATTTCTGTTGTTGGTAAGCCACCCAGTCTATAGTATTTGGTTATAGCAGCCCGAATGGACTAAGATAGTAGGTGTCCTAGTTATTGGTATAAATGGTTTGAGGCTCTTAGAGCAACTGAAACTCAAATGAAGAAACTCAGGTACCTAACATCAGTGCAAACTTCAGAGCTCTTCCCTGAGCTCCATACCAATGCACACAACACCTACCTCTATCCCAGCATCGGTGCCTCCCCATATCCTGCCCCATAGCAACAGGGGAGCTGGCATCTGTCAGAGACGTGGATAAAGGAGAGTTTCAGAGAGGAGGCTGCATTTGAGCTGAGCCAGGAACACAGGCAAGACATCTACAGATAAAGTTGGAGGGGGAGTGCTGTCTAGAAAAAGGTAACAATATGAACATAATCACAGGAAGTGTAGCGTCTTTCCAACTCACTGAATATATATCAGAACCATGTGGGGTCAGAAGGGGAAGAGACGGGTTCAAAATGCAGATTTCAGGGCCTTAGCCTCAGAGTTTTTGCTTCTATAGGTCTCGCAAGGGACTTATGGATCTTAATTTCAATAAGCTCCCACCTGAGTGATTTTGATAGAGATGTTTCATGCAACACACTTTGAGAAACACTGGCCTAGTCCAATGATAGTTTTGTAGAGATGTGGAAACTGAGACTCAGAGAGGAGAGTGACTTGTTGGTTAAAGGTACCCATTCTGGGGATGCTGTGAAAGATTCTTCCATCTAAGGTGGGCTCTGAGCCAGGCTCCTTAAAGTCTTTCCTAATTTGTACTTGGCTGTAAATTTAATACCCTTTTTATGATACTTGAAAGAGCTGTGCAATCTCATGGTCTGGCCATTACTGCTGGCAATAAAGAAATGACTATTACTGGTACTTAATATATCTTCTCCAGTTTCTTAATGACTGTGAGGCACATAGCGGAAGAGGTGCCCTGTGTGCGTATAGCGCGCATGTACCGATAGCCCACACCTGTTCTCTTGGTGTGGGTTTGATTGGAAGCAGCTTCTTTCTTCCTTCAGTCATTCTAGCTGCTCTCCCTCCTCTTTCCCCAGCTGTTGTGACCCTATTAAAAGAGGACAGTACCTTTACCCCAAGGCTCTCCCCCTGTTGCTTAGACCCCCATGGATCTCCTGGTTACCCTCAAGCGCTAACTTTCAAATTAGCTAATTCTTGGGCAGCAGGAAGAGCCCACCCATTAGGACGCTAAAGAATTACTTTAGGAGCTGAAACAAGGGAAACTGATGAGTGTGTGTACTAATCTGAACTTCTCTCTCCCCCGTCTTGTTTCTAGGGGAAATGAACGGGAGGGGGTGATGGTGTGGGAGCCCTCGCTTCTTCACTGCCCTCAGTAAACTATCTGAATTCCTGCACATCACCCTTCCATGTCATGGAGGATCATGACATGGCAATCAGAGGGCAAATGCATCGTCATTTAGGTTCATGATAGTGTGCTGTCTCGGATTCCTTGAGTTCAGAATGCTTGAAGCGGATATGCCACGGAAAATGATTTGTGAGGGAATGAAATGTGCAGTTTACATCTACAATTTCCTTTCCCTATAAATAGAAGATTTGGGACTGAAGCACCGTTAGTCCAGAATAAGAAAGTTAGAGCAGCTAAAATATCTTTGAGCCCATTTCTTCCCACAAGCCTGGATTGCACTGGGCAGTGAGAGCTTGGGCGTGGGCGAGAGTAAGAAAGAGACAGAGATGAGAATAAACAGGATGGAACAAGTCAGCTGATTAGGAGGAGAGGGGGAGGACTAATCATTTTTCTCCCTCTGTTTCCATCAGTGGCCAGCAGCACCAGGTCCTTTAATCCTTTACTGTCCTGGCTACGACAAAGTATGTTCTGTTTAAGTATCTCTTGGGAGTTTGGGTGGGGGGGGGGAGTGGGGGGGAGGAGTGAGTACCTGAATAGATTTAGTGATTTTTGGTACGTGAAGCATCTTGCTAATTATCTTGCATAAACAAGGTCAAAGATCCACAAAGACTTGGTTCTCCTTTCCATTACCCTCAGGTTTCCTGCATGCTGACTTGCTACAGTCTCCAGGGGAGCTACTTCCATAAACAGATGCTGGACACCAGCATGAGGGTGCAATGCAGCGGAAACTTTCAGCATATAGATTGATTTAAGGACACTCATTTATATTTAATAGAATAATTATTGAGATAATTATTGAGATAAATGGCATGCCATGTTAGTAGTTGAATATTGCATAAACAAGATATAGTGGCTATAATTATAGTTCTCTGGATACCTTAATAGGTATATTAAGAGAAGTCAGTGAGCCACAAAGAATTTTACTAAAAGTCAATATTTCAAGAAATCTATAAGCTGTCCCAGGCTATAACCACCACTTTGATTGTCTCTAGAAAATATATAGTTAATAGAAATATGGTCTTCGTGGTACCACCTTTTTCTCAGTTGGTCTAAAGAGGTCTGCCAGCTAATGACACGTTCTGGACAATTACTTTGTAAGTTGGCCAATGCTGGGGTCTATGGGAAACTTGATATTTTATGGTACTGAAAGTTAACTGAATTATAGTAAACATTGATTGGACGTCTAAGCATATGTTATAGTCTCTAGATATTAAATGGTATAGAACTGCTTTCACCTTGTTTCGGTTGCTGGGGTATTAGATAATACACTGCAATAATAACTGTTATGAGACTTTCTGTCATGTGGTATATGGGAGCCTTTATAACCTCTAAATGCGTCTGAGATGAGCGGCTATGTTACAGGGTAAAACATCTGGACTTGGAGTCAAAACCAAGCTCTGCCCATTGCTAGCTGTGTGACCTTGAGCAAGGTACTTCATCTCTCTGGTTTTCAATTTTCTCGCCTGCAAAATGGGGATAACTATGACTCCTCCCTCTCACAGCTGATGCTGGGGATGGAAACAAATCAAATAAGGAGCTTGAAAGCACCTGAGGCATAGTAGAAACACAGTCAATGTTTGCTTTCCTTCTATAAATGCAAAGCAATTTGCAAACAAGTGATTGAATGCATTAACTTGATTGATGACTTAGAACCAGATACTGATCTTACTTAAATTTACCTGTTTGAATCCATCATTATCTTTTCCATGTGGTCAGAATGTAGTTAAGAGCCTAAGCTTTTGATGTCCTGCTTCCAAGTGTAATTAACTGTGGCTTGTAGGTCAGGTTATATAACCTCTCAGTTTCCTCATCTGTAATTTACAGGAATCCTAGTGCCTGCCCCTCAGAACTATCATGAAGATTAAATCATGCAAGCAACATACTTAGCACGACACCTGTTCAAATCGAGCACTCAATCAATGTTAGCTATCGATCTTGCTTTGAAACAAGAGGTGCACAGCAGGTTTATGAGGACGGTGTGCAACCAGGAATGACAATCTTTGGGGGAGCTAATGGTGTGGGCTGTGGAGCCTCTGTTGTGTATGTCTTTTTCCTTGTTCATTCTCCAGGTCTCAAATAGTATTTTATACCTGGAAGCAGCAATCATCATCCTACAGTTATAATGCCCATTCATTTCTTCAACAACAAATGGTCATTGGGTGCCTACTAAGTCCTACAGAATTCACTGGGTACTAGATACACAGTTACGAACAAAACAGTCATGGTTCTTACCCTCACTGAGCTTGTAATTTAGGTCATTTGTAGGGTACTATGCTTGGTACTAGGGAAACATACACTGTGGCCTTGGGATGTTTACAATCTAGTTGAACCACCTTAAATTCTTTCTGGAGCAAGACAAAATTTCACTAGAAAAATAATAATACAGTCTAGCTGGGTTGAGCAGGCATAGGCACATAAAAATAAACGATACAGTATGGTGTGACTGAGCACCATGTGAGTGACACATTATGCTAGAAGAGTTCAAAGGAAAAGATGATCAGTGAGGGCGATTTATGATCTAATTGGTTCCAGAATGATCGGGGGCAGGGCCAGTGCCTGGAACATGGGCCAGATTTTATCATGCTAGCAGTACTTGGATGTTAGGGAACAAGGAGATTATGAGTAATGACAAAGGCAAGGACGCAGAAATGTGTGGGGTGTGTTTAGGGAGCATAGACTACTTTAACCGAAGGAGAGACTTTTTTTTATAGGATGGTACACGTAGCCGGTGTTGTATAGTTGAGGCAGTAGACAGGAATGTTATTTTGTAGGAACTTGAATATCAGGTGGGGAGTTTGAAGTACCACCGAAATTGTCCAAAGAGGGAGACGTGTACAAAGCAATGTTTTTAGAAGCTGGAGATGTCAGTATGTATGCTGTGTTGCTTGGGTACGTGTTCGAGAAGAGTTATCAGTAAGGAACAATTGCAATACTTCCCACCCTAGGGGATGAGGACTAGGGTGGTGACAGTTGTAAGTGAAAGAAGTAGTTCAGTTCCACCTCTCCAACTTTATTCTAAGGAATCAGACAATGGTGTCAAGATGTGTGCACAGAGATGTTTATCCCAGCATCTCAAACATTCTTTAAATAAATGAAACATCACAAATGTGGTTGAAATCTCCGGTTTTAACCCCTCCTTTCCCATATCCCATTTGCCCCTTTCCTTACTCTGTGTCGCCATGAATTCGGTGTCAATCACCTCCACGCACGTTTTTATATTTTTATGACCACAGTGCATCCACGAACAATATGAAGTGCTATGTGCCAGTTTTTAAACTTGAGAGGAATGGTATCATACTATACATATCCTTCTGCAACATCATTGTTTTTGAAATTCATCCAGCCAATATATGCAGCTCTTGTTGAGTAGTTGACAAACTTCAGCAATCGCCAGGGTCACCTGAGGGCTTGTTAAACCACACCTTGTTGTCCTCCCCCTCCCAGAGATTCTGCTGCAGTGAGTTTGGGTTGGGACCAGGAATCTACATTGCTGACACATTTCAGGGACCATATTTTGAGAATCACTGCTCTAGTCCCTAAAGAATAATAAATATTCCATTGTCTGAATGTGCCACGATGTGTTTATGTATTCTCTTGTTAGACATTGTTTCCAGTTTTTCACAATTCTAAACAATGTTGTAGTGAACACTGTTTGTTTGTTTATGTCTCCTTGCACCCTTGTGTGAGTTTCTATCGTCTATATACATAGGAGATATTCCTGGATGGTAGGGAATACTCATCTTCAACTTTGAAATTTTACCAAATCATTCTTCAAAGTGGTTGCACTAAGTTTTACTCCTTCCCACCCCATACACATGCCCATGTGTCAGATTTCCGGTTGGTACACATCCTTGCAAAAACTAAGTAAGGTCAGATTTTTAAACTTTGGGAATCTGATGCATATTCTGTTATTGTTTGCATTTATGTTTCCTTATTCATTGGGAAGCTGAATATCTTTTCAGATGTTTTATTGGCCATTTGAGTTTATATACATTTTGCATTGTTTTAGATCCACATTGTCAATAGAAATATAATGTGGGCCCCATAGTGTAATTTAAAATTATCTAGAAACCACATTAGAGAAAGTAAAAAGAAGCAGGTGAAATTAATTTTAGTAACCCAGTACATCCAAAATATTATCATTTAAAAACATTTAGTCCATATAAACATTGTAAATTAGATATTTAAAATTATTTTTTGCATAATGTCTTAGAAATCTGGTGAGTATTTCACACTTATCATACACCTTAACTCTGATCAGCCACATTTCAAATGCTCAGTAGTTACACGTGGTTAGTGGCTACCACATTGGAAAGTACAGATTTAGTGCCCAGTGCTTCTTAGGATATACAAGTTGCAAAATAATTTCACCACTCTGTAACTTGTCTTTTCACTTTGTATATGTTGATTTATATTGTACCAACTTTTTACTTTTAATGTAGTTACATTTACAGTCATTTCCTTTATGATTTGTGCTTTTGTGTCTTGTTTAAGAAAGCCTTCTTACCCCACGATCATAAAAATGTTCTGCAGAATATTCCTTACCAAGTTTTTTGTTTTTCTTTTAACACTGAAGATTTTAATCCAATGGGAATTAATTTTTATCAATGTTGTCAGGTGGGAATCTTATGGAAAAAATTTGTTTTCCACATAGTGAACCAATTGTCCCAAAACCATTTACTGAATAGTCCACTACATTCCATTTATTTGTCATGGTACCTCTCTTATACATCAAGTTTCCATAGAGTAGATTTGTTTCTATGCTTCATATTTTGGTCCATTGGTGCTTTGGTGTACCACTGTGCCAATTTCACAGTGTTTTAATTACTAAAGCTTTTAAAAATACGTATGGTATTTGTTAGGGTGAGTCTCCCCACTTGTTTTCCTTTAAAATTTTCTTGGCTGTAATATGAATTTTAGAATCAGCTCATAAAGGTTCATGAAAACTCATTTTTGGATTTTGATCAGACTTGTATTGAATTTAAGGTTCTATGAAAGTATTACTTATAGTCAGTAAAATTTTATAATTTCCTCCAGAAAGGTATGATGTATATTTTATGTCTAGATACCTTATAGTTTTTTATTACTATTGCAAGTAATATCTTTCAAAAATTTATTTTCTAATTTTTGCTCGCTAATGTTTAAGGATGCGATTAATATTTTTGTTTTTCGTATCTTTGTAACTCTTATCTTTCAATCTTGGTGACTCCTATTTAAAAATTTACGTAGTGTAAAATTCACTTTTTTTTTTTTGCCGTGTGGCATGTGGGATCTTAGTTTCCTGACCAGTGATTGAACCCATGCCCCCGACAGTGGAAGTGCAGAGTCCTAACAACTGGACCACCAGGGAATTCCCAAAATTCACTTTTCTTTGGTATAGAGTTCTGTGAAGTGAGGCAAATGCATACAGTTGTGGAACCACCACTACATCCAGGATATAGAACAGTTTTATCACTCCCCAAATTCCCTCATACTGCCACTTTCTTCAACCCTTTTCTTCATGTCCATCCTCTGGAAATCACTTATCTGTTTTGTCTCTCTAGTTTTGCCATTCGCAAAATATCATATAACTGGAATCACATTGTATTTATCCTTTGGGATCTGAGTTCTTTAACTTAGTAATATATATCTGAGATTTATCCATGTTTTTGCATATGTTGGTAGTTCATTGCTTTTTATTGCTGAGTAGGATTCCATTGTGCAGATGTACTATAATTTATTCATTCACCAGATGAAAGACATTTGAGTTGTTTCCAGGTTTTGGTGATTATGAATAAAGCTGCCATAAGCATTCACATACAATATTTTGTGGGAATTTGTTTTCATTTCTCTTGGATAAATATCTAGGACTCAAAATAAATATGTTTAACTTTATAAGAAACTGTTAAACTATTTACTAAAGTGACTATACCATTTTGCAGTCCTATCAGTGATATGTAATAATTCCAGTTGCTCCACATCCTTGTCAGCACTTGGTATTGTCCTAGTTTTTATTTTTCTTTGTTTTGTTCTTTGGCCATTCTAATAGGTATGTAGAAATATATCATTGTGCTTTAAATTAGCATTTCCTTAATGACCAGCGGTGATAAACATCTTTTTTGTATAGTTATTTGCCATTTGTATATCTTCTTTGGTTAAGTGTCTGTTAAAATATTGTGCCCATTAAAAAAGATAATTGTTGAGCTTTGAGAGTTCTTTAGGTGTTCTGGATACAAGTCCTTTGTCAGATATGTGGTTTGCAAATGTTCTCTCCTAGTCTGCAGCTTTTCTTGTTATTCTTTGATCATTGTCTTACACAGAGGAAAAATTGCAAATTTTGATGGAGTTCAGTTTATCAATTTTTTCTTTTATGGATTTTCCTCTTGGTGTCATGACTAAGGGTTCTTTGCTCAACCCCAGATCACGAAACTTTTCTCCCATGTTTTCTTCTATAAGTTTTATGGCTTTGTTTTACATTTAGGTGCATGACTCATTTTGAGTTAATTTTGTAGTAGAGTGCAAGGTATGGCTTTACATTCCCTTTTTGGCATATGAATGTCCAAATTTTCCAACATCATTTGTTGGGATGACTATTATCTATCTCTGCCTTTGCACCATTGTCAACAATCAGTTGACTATGTATGGGAGTATTTTGTATTTTTTTTTTATTAAAGAGATGTAACTTATATACCACAAAACACATATTTTAAGTGAACACTTCAGTGGTTTTTATATTTATAGGGTTGTGCAACCATCACCACAATATAATTTTGGAATATTTCCATTACCCCCAAAAGAAGCCTTTTGCCCATTGGCAGTAGATCACCTTCATTGGTGCCCCCCTTGTCCCAGTCCTAGGCAATTACGGATCTACCTTCTGTCTCTATGAATTTGCCTACAGTAAGTCCCTTACACGTGAACATTCAAGTTGCGAACTTTCAAAGATGTGAACGTGTGTTCGCATGTCCATTCACGTAAGTTAGTTCACGTGTCTGACATACATTGTCACATGCGTGCATCCCCTACAAGTGGTTGTGCTTTTGTGTACTTTACTGTATAGTACTGTATAGAGTACAGTAGTACAGTGTCTTTATTTCAAGCCCAGATGTCCAGAAGCAAGTGTAAAAGCAGCGGTGATGTAGCTGGTACTGCTAAGAAGCGCCAGCTATTGTACTACTGTACTTTTCAAGGTACTGTACTGTAAGATTAAAAATGTTTTATTTTTTGTGTTTGTTTGTTTTTTATGTATTATTTGCATGAAAAGTATTATAAACCTATTACAGTACAGTACTATATAGCCGATTGCATTAGTTGGCTACCTAGGCTAACTTTGTTGGACTTATGAACAAACTGGACTTATGAACGCGCTGACGGAACGGAACTCGTTTGTATGTAGGGGACTTACTATATTCGGGATATTTCTCATAATTGTAATCATACAATATGTAGTCTTTTGTTACTGTTTTTTTTTTTTTTTTTTCACGTAGCGTAATATTGTCAAGGTTCATCCATGCAGTAGCATGTATCATAACTTCATTCTTTTTACCAGAGAATAGTATTCTGTTATATGTATACGTCACACATTGTTTATCCATTCATCCGCTGATGGACAGTTGGGTTGTTTCCATGGTTTGGCTCTTATAAATAATGCTGTTATGAACATACATGTACAGGTATATGTACGATATATTTTCATTTCTCTTGGATATATACCTAAGATAGGAATGACTGTGTCATGTGGTAACTCTGTGTTTAACTTTTTAAGGAATTTCCAAACTGTTTTCCAAAGTGGCTGTACCATTTTACATTCCCACCAGCAGTGTAAGAGGATTCCAGTCTCTCCACATCCTCACCAGTTCTTCTTATTGTCTGGCTTTTTATTGATGACATTTTGGTGCTTATGAAGTGATATCTCATTGAAGTTTTGATTTGCATTTCCCTAATGACTAATCATGGTGAACATCTTTCCAAGGGCTTCTTGGTCTTTCATGTATCTATTCAAACCCTTTATCCATTTTTAACGAGGTTATTTGTCTTATTTAATTATAAGAGTTCTTTATATACTCTGGAGGCAAGTCCTTTACTCGAGATATGGCTTGCAAATATTCCCAGTCTGTTGAGACATCACTTCTTCAAAGGTATCCTCTGAAAAACAAAACTTTTAAAATTTTGAGGAAGGACTTCCCTGGTGTTCCAGTGGTTAAGACTCCACGCTTCCAATGCAGGGGGGCACAGGTTTGATCCCTGGTCAGGGAACTAAGATTCTGCATGCTGTGCAGTGTGGCTAAAGTTAATAATAATAATAAAATAAAATATTGATGAAATTCAGTTTGTCTGTTTTCTTCTTTTATCATTTGTGCAATATCTGTCACATCTAAAAAAAAAATGTTGCCCAACCCAAGGTCATAAAGGTTTACTCCTGTTTTCTTCTAAGACTTTTATACTTGAACTCTTATATTTAGTTTTGTGGTCCATTTTGAATTAATTTTTCAGTATGATAGGAGGTAGAGGTCCAAGTGTATCATTTTGCATGCACATATTCAATTGTCCCAGCATAGAACTCTTTTTGTACTCTCAATTTTTTTTCCATTAATTTATGTGTCTTTCTGTAATACCATGCTGTCTTGATTTCTGTAGATTTATACTGTCTTATATGTGAGGCTTCCAACATTGTTCTTCTTTTTAAAGATTATTTGTTTACTATTCTAGTTACTTTGCCTTTCCATATCACTTTTACAGAATGCTTATATTAGTCTATCTGTAGCTTCTCTTGATGTAGAAAGTATGCAAATATAAATAGTTTTGCTGCTTTTCCAACTTTTAAATTTTTTTATTTTCTTGTCTTATTGCATTACTGGGATCCTCCTGCAAAATTCTGAACAGAAGCATAGAGGACATCCATGTCTTATTTCTAACTTTAAAATGAATGCTTCTTATGTTATACTAAATGTGGTGTTTACTGTTGGTTTGTGGTAGACATCCTTTATCAGGCTAAGGAAATTGCCATCTATTTCTACTTTAATATGAATTTTAATTTTTTTTTTAACAAACTATTACTTTCAGTCATTCTGTGCTTGTATGCAGATTTTTATCTTGTGTACCCTTTTAATGAAAGCATAGACTTTTAATGGTGCCAGGTTTATCCTGAGGTCTTATTTCCAACTCCTTGCTTTGTATGAGCCATTATTTTCTCTTCTCTACATACGTGACCATTAAAATTCAAGATTCTAGTTAAAGGAGACCCACAGATATCCCAAGGCTGTTCTAATATTAAGTCATATGCTCAGTGCCCTGGTTTTCAGGTTCCTCTTCATTTTTGGTGTCTGGTGGTTTCTTTTACTTTTATGAGAGTTCAGCTAAGCATTTAAAAGTCTGACTTTTAAATAAAATTCTGCATTTCTAGATATTTTACAGCAGGAAGGTTTTGGGGGTCCACTATACTGTTGGGAACTGAAGAGTTTCACATTGTTTATAAATGGGAAAAAAATAGAAACAACCCAGCAATTTATCTAATGCATAGCCTAGTGGCTTCAAATGTTTGGCACTCAATAAATATTTGTTGAATGCTTCATGATTTATAGCTCATGACGGAAGAAGAGGAGAATGAAGTAAAAAATAATGAACCAAAGTTTTGAGCCTGGGAGAATGATGATGATAGACAAGGTGGGGGGGAGGCTAGGAAGGGGGCTAGTTTGTGGGAAAAAATATGAGTTTGATTTTGGCTATATTTTGTTGGAGGTGGCAGAAGGCCTTGCTTGTTGAGAGTTTTGGCTGGGTATGTGGGACTAAAGCTCTGGAGAAAGGTCAGGGCTGGATGAATAAGTTAGGGAATTGTTGGCAATAAGGTGATGATTGAAGCTATGTCACTGGGGTAGAGAATACAAAGTAAGAACAGTAGAATGGTTTTAAGATTTAGCCTTGATTGGGGTAGAAAGAGAAAGCACAACCTATGAAAGTAAATAAAAAAGGTGAAGTCCAAGCAATAGGATAATGAAGACATTGTAGTACCACAAAAAGGTGGAAGGGGAGAGATTTTAAGGAAGAAAGAGTTGTTTCAGGAGAAGTTGGTTGGCCAACAGATTCAGGTACTGTGTAGAACTAAAGACCCCTGGATTTACCTGTGAGGAATGGTTTTATCCCAGTCCTATTTATAACCCCATGGCAATAAGCATGTTATAACATTTCTCTTTTTATCTATGATATAATTTTCATCTTGAGTCTAATCAAAGAATCAGAAAGAATGGTTCGTGTTATGATTTTTTTTCCACATGTGTATGCTTTTGTGTTTACCTATTTATACGCACACATAAACACATCTTTGAAAGTACATCTTGTTGTTATAAATCTCTAAATGCAGTTGTATAAAAGCCACTTAGAGATTTCCTGCTGTTGAAAAGCCACAGTATACTGTTTTAAATATTTTTAACTTTGTTCAGAGGAAAAAGGACATGGCCCCTTAAAAAAATTAAGTGGGTTTGGAAGAGGCTTGAAGTCTGTTACATAAATTTCTAAGGAAACCGACTGTGTGCTAATGCCAACTAAAAGTCACGGCAAGCATGCTGTGAACATGTGCAGGGTATGACCGTAATCTTCTTTTCTCCCCCGTCTCTCTTTTCTCGCTGCTAACAAGGAACGAGATTTTTTAGAGGCTAGAAACTTGGAAAGGAAAATAGGACTTTTTTAGAAGGGTTGTAAATTGCCGACTCTAGGTCTGACCTGCTAGTGGGGGGGGGGTATCAACAACTGAATGAAAGCCATTTGAAAGAGCTTTCTATGATAAGCTCTTCCAAAGCTGTAAGTGCAGGAACCATATACGGGAGCTATATATATATACATATATATATCTATATCTATCTTCCTACAAATTTCTGACTCTCAAAAAATATTAAGGGTGAGTTATAGAGTTATTGTTTACTTAGATGTGAGATGAACACCTAGAATTAGACTAAACAACAATGGCTATTAGTTCTTCAGGGCTACCTCATTTTAACTAGTGTTAAAGTCTTAGTATAGATTATGTATCACATTTTCTTATGTTGTAGTTAGAAATTATTTTTATTGTTTTTCAATAGTTTTATTTGTAGAGTTATATTTGTAATAAAGCTTAAATGTCTCTCTGTGTGTAATACAGACAAATGTGCACTAGTATTCCCCTTAGTTGTTAGGTATAATGGTGTGTCTAGATTAAAATCTTTGTTACCTATTGTCTTCAGCTGGGAATGATTTCATCAGCAGAATCTGTTATGTATTTGACCCTCTGAATTGTGGGGAGTTCATCAATACCGTAGGGCTCATTCCTAGGATTTAGAAGGCTAAAGATGTGGTATGAATGGAGCACAGGATTAATCTGAGTTTGTGGTCTTGAATGAGGGAAGACAGAAGTCAGAGAGAACAAAAGTCAATGTCAAGGGAATAGTAGGGAGAGCAGAGGCAGACATATTGCTGCAGAGATCAGGAGTCTTTGAGAGACAGACCAAACCTGCCTGAGACAGGTGGCCTTTTATACTTTTTAGGCCATAGCACAGAACAACTGGATTCCCAGGGGGTGGCCAGGGCTAGAGGCTGGCATGCAGCTGTACTGTCCCAGTTTGCTGCCTTGGCCATTCTTGAAGCTGGAGCAGACCCTGACAGAATCCTTTTCTGCTGGGATCATGAGGCCGTAACCTAGTCAGCCTGTCCAACTGATGGCAGCACTCCTGGTTTGTACATCTCATATCTTGGAAGAAAGGGGAAGCCTCCCGCCTGTCAGCACTGCAAGCTCAAACCTACAATGAGATGGCAAACATCACAGAAACACACAATATTTATTTTTTAGACACAGCATTTAAGAAGGAAATTTCCTGAACAATGGATGTAATGACAATCAAAGGTGGAAGAGTATGAACCAATTTGGTAGCCATTAAGTCTTTAATTTTCCGTTCCATGTGGATTGACAAGAATGAGAAACCAGATGGAAAGGAATGTATCCTTAAACATTCAAACAATTGATTTTTGTCTATGATAAAGCAAATGTCTGTAATGAAACCCTTGTCTGAAATTCTGTCTGTATGTAAAAGGGGTGAGATAAGTGGGGAGATTTTCTATAGTTGCTTCTAAAAGCCTTAAACTAACTTAAGTTGGAAGTTTTTTCTTCTTGTGCTGGAAATTTTTCAAACACTTTTTGGATACCTTGGTATAAACTTGGATGAAAACCCTCACAGACATCTCATAATTTATTCATGGAGCCTCATAGGATCACTTGGTTTTCTCAGCTATGACATATCAGTTTGGCTACAAATATTGAAATCCAGGATGACTCAAGTCTTTGTTTTTCCTGTTAACTTACTTGAAATCACGAAGCAGAAGTCTAATATTTGACTATGATTATCCAGCAGTGTGTTTAGATTAGGATCTTTGTTGCCTATCGTCTTTAGCTAGGGATGATTTCATCAGCAGAACCTGTTACATATTTGTCCTCATACACCCCACTACCCAAGAGAAATGTCAGTGGGTTGGATTTGGGGGAAAGCCCAAGTCTGTTGTGATCTAAGAAAGGAATGAAATGCTCCTGCAACTGCGGGCTGCACTGGTCTCAAAATAGCCAGTAGCCGAGGCCTGAGTTGTTTGTAGGAGCTGGTTGGACCAAAGCCATGACACCGTCGCTGCCTAGCCTCAAGCTCAGCGCTCTTCTGCAGGGCAAACGCCCCTGACCTATCTGGAGTGGTCCCCTGCTTTCTCGTACCTGACTTGCTGTTCCTGCCAATGTTCAGGCTGCAGTCACTGACCTAGGACAGTTCTTTTCTCCAAGGGAGCATGTTTGAGTGGATGCGAGGCTCTTCATCAATGCTGTGCACACACCTGTGCTCAAAACCACACCCCTGACTTCTTTGAGGGGTCGAGCATTGAGAGAGTTGGGATGGTAGGGGTAGAATTTACTGTGATCAGAGATTGGATTGCATAGCCCAAACCAGCCTTATGCGTAGATAGACTAGGTGGCCAATCACATGGTATGATTTGGACATGGTCTTGCTCCACCTTACTCTCAAAATGTCCTCCTCGTGAGACTGTCCTAGTGCCTGATATACCACTGTTAAAGATGGCTTCCTCTAGTTTAAGGCCTTCTCTACAAAATACAAATCCTGGGGCCCAGCACAGTGCTCAAACACTTAGTAGATCCCCAAATATTTGTTGAATAAAAAGTGAATTGGAGGAATTATCTATTAACCTAATTCACAGTAGTATTAATGGAGACTATTAGGTTACCAGGTGACTCAACCATTTAAAACAGTGCTTCTCAAACATTAATGTATATAATGATCAACTAGGGGTCTTCTTAAAAGACAGATTCTAGGGCTGGACAAGACCTGAAAATCTGCATTTCTAACAAGTTTAGGTGATACCAATGCTATATATACTTTCAGTAGCTAGGATTTAGAAGATCTCAGGGCAGGGTTGCCCACCTTACCTGATCAAAGAATCTCTTGGGATGCTGGTTAAACATTCAAAATCAGAATCTCCAGGAGGTAGACTTGGGAATCTTTATTTTTAACAAGTTCTTCAGGTGATTTGCATGGCTGGAAAAATAATCTTAGGAGGGAATGGGACATGGGCTTAAAAACATATGGGGGGGGCTTCCCTGGCGGTCCAGTGGTTAAGACTCCGTGCTCCCAATGCAGGGGGCCCGGGTTCAATCCCTGGTTAGGGAACTAGATCCCACATGCATGCCGCAACTAAGAGTTTGCATGCCACAACTAAGGAGCCTGTTTGCCGCAACTAAGACCCGGCGCAGCCAAATAAATAAATAAAATAAATATTAAAAAAAAAAAACATATGGGGGCATTGTGTTGGTCCATGGACCTTTTGGAATAAGACTTGGAGACGGCACTGGGACAGATTGGAAAACATATAGCTAAAATTTTGCTCTAGAGTAATTCCTGTATGTGGCCTGGAGTTAGAAGGTAGAGGGAAAATGAGGAACTACTTAATTTTTTTTCCCAGCAGGTAGCATCGGTATCACAGTTTACTAGCACAAAGCTTGGTTTTCTGTTTTTGTTGTTGTTGTTGTTGTTCCTTCAGTAAGTTTGGTATCTTGAAAACAGCCAAGTTGATAGATAAAATTTGGGGTATTACTTTTAACTTCAAACAGTTTTCCTTCCATTTGTCTTCTCTGCCAGTTTTTAAACCTTTAGCCCTTTCACCATCGTAGATTCTGTGAAACGTTGGGAAACCTTGTTTTCTTGAACTAATAAGACAGAGATGCGAGGGAATAGTGTATTAAGCAGGGCTGCTGGAGAGACTGTCCTTTCTTTAATATCCACCCACCGAGCCGCGGAACTGCGTGAGGCCCAGCAGTGGGATTGGAGGCAGCGATGTGCTTCAGTCTGGAGCATCACCAACGACCGAGGTGAAAGTTTCTCAAATAAGACATTCTGAGTGAGATGTGCGGCAAGTGTGAGAGGCTGCTGAAGAGAGGCAGGCAGCTTCAGTGCAGACACGAGCTAGGAAACACAGGCACAGGGGAGATATCACTGACTTGCCAGAGGCCACGTTACAAGGTGGTGGAGTGGCTCCTGTTTGTATTAAAGTTTTCTTATTTCCATTCTGAACTGCAGCCTTGGGGCTATTGATGTCCCTGGTTTTTAAGCTACCCTGTGGAAAGATCTGCTTCTCATACTTACATACTTTTGAACTCTTGTCTCTTCCCTTCTCCCCTTCCCATCTGTACAACTGGGATAGTGGTTGGGATTTGCAGCCAACCACAGGAATGAGTTTTCACATTATTCCAGGCAAGAAAGGGGCTTCTTTGTGAGTAGACATTAGACTTGTTTTTGGCAAGCTGCATTCCGGCGTGGAGACCTAGAGGGGCCCCAGACCGCATTCGTATCCCTTTATCCTCTCCTATATCTTCTTGTACTTTGAGAATGATCCAGTGACGACACCTATGACTGTTCAAGGTCACTTTAAAGGGCCAGGAATGGCAAGTTTAAACACAGAGTGTTGACTTCATTGCTTTCAGGAGCCATGATGAACTCTAGGGAGTTGCCACCAGGTGACCAATGATGCGTATTTGAGTGCATGTCTATTGTTGTTTGCCTGCCTTCAGATGTGAAAGACTGAGGGGCCTAAGTACATGACACACATTCTGTTGATTACTTATATACAAAACCATATCTAGACAACTCATTTTAATTTCTAACTCCTACTTATGAATAACACAATACACCAGTGGTCAGATGACATTGAGGGACTCAGGCACAATATTTCCTCTTTGCTGCCTGAAAGGAAGGTACCAGAGGTACTGAATCTGTGTTTGGGAGGTCCAGGGGTGCCAGAAGGGCCTGGTGTGTCTCAGGGTTTAGGGATGCCGGAACAAACGGCGATTCACGAGGCTGGGAGGTACCTTGAAGTCTAGGCACTAAAACGTCTGGAAATTCTCAGCAAGACCAAGGTTGTTTTTTTAACGTGGAGGTTGCAGCTAAATATGTGAGGTAGCTGAGGGAGGCTGAGGCTGTTTCCAATGCTATTTATTTATTTATTTATTTTTAATTTTTAATTTTATATTGGACTATAGTTGATTTACAATGTTGTGTTTCAGGTGTACAGCAAAGTGATTTAGTTGTACATATTCATATAGCTATTCTGTTTCAGATTCTTTTTCCATATAGGTTATTATAGAGTATTGAGTGTAGTTCCCTGCGCTGTACAGTCGGTCCTTGTTGGTTATCTATTTTTTATATAGTAGTATGTGTATGTTAATCCCAAGATCCTAATTTATCCCTCCCCCCCATGGTATATTTTTGCCTGGATGGAGCTATGGAGGAGGGGCTATGAAATGAAGGTTTGGCAGAAGGGTGGGACCCTAAATCAAAAACCAAAAGCTGTAAAGACAGAGAATCCTAGTTTAATGGAGAGAGGTCTATTCAAAGATTAAAGTATTGAGCTATAATGAGAAAAAAAATACTGCTGAGCATTCAGAAACACTTCTGGAGTATTCGTTTTCTAACGCTGTCATAACAAATCGCCATAAACTGAGTGGACAAAAACGACACAAATTTATTAGCTCACGGTTCTGTAGGTCAGAAGTCTGGGTACAACATAGTTCAACGGTTCTTCTGCTTAGGGTCTCACAAGGCCAAAGTCAAAGAGTCCGCCAGACTGTTCCTTTTAGGGGGGCGTAAGCGGAGAATGCACTAGGCTCGTTCAGCTTGTTGGCTTAATTCAGTTCCTTGCGGTTCTAGGACTGACATCATCCCTGTGTCCTTACTTGCTGTGGGCTGAGGGTTGTTCTCAGCTTCTAGAGGCTGCCCTCATTGCCTGACTTCTGTTCCCATTCAAAGCCAGCGATGGCAAATTGAGTCCTTCTCATGCTTCGAATCTCCCTGACTTCCCCTTTTGTTTCATCTCTCTTGCCTCTTCTGGCTTCAAGTAGGAAAGCTTCTCTGCTTTAAGAGCTCATGTGATTAGATTGGGCTTACCTGGATTATCCAGGACAACCCCTGTATCTTAAGGTTCATACCTTAATTATATCTGCAAAGTCGCTTCAGAGTAGAACCCAGATTAGTGTTGGATAGTATAACCATGGGATGGGAATCTTGGAGGGAGAGGGAGGAAGCATATCTTTATGATTCTGCCTATCACACCTGGAATCTTAGAAATGTATTCTGATCTTAGAAAGGGATGGTGGGGCAGTAAATCTCAAGAGCCTTAGAGAACCATCCAATTGTTAATGGAGAAGAAAGAGGAGTAAAAATGTGGAACTGATGCCCATTCACTATTTCACACTGATCAGGAGAGGGAAATCTGGAACTACAAAGGGGAAAACAGAGATCCTTAGAAGAAAGACCTTATGTCGAGATGACATTTACAATATTTAACAACCGCCATGGCATGGTCATCAACCAATCACAATGCATCCTGGCCAGTACTCCACATTGGTGCATACCTACTGTATCACAGTTTATGGGTCCAAGATAACATGATTTTCACCATCCTTGCTGTTGGGACCATGGCCCTACTATGAAGGGGACTCCAAGCCCGGTCCTTCTTGCCCACTTAAGGCCCAGCCTCAGAGTGAAGATCTTTTATGCATCAGGGCACTACCCCAGAAAGAAGAGGCCATTCTCCACACAGGGATTAGAAAAGTCTGAAAATGTGTAGGAACGGAAGCCTGGGTAGTGGTGTGATGGCGGAAGCTGGGATCAGGAGTCCAGGCTGACCCACAGAGTCAAGAGATAGGAATATGGGAGCTAGTTTTTGTTTTAAACCTTTTATTTTATATCAGAGTATAGTAGATTAACAATGTTGATTTAGTTTCAGGTGTACAGCAAAATGATTCAGTTATACTATACATGTAGCCATTCTTTTTCAAATTCTTTTCCCATTTAGGCTGTTACATAATATTGAGCAGAGTTTCCTGTGCTATACAGTAGGTCCTTGTTGGTTATCCGTTTTAAATATAGCAGCATGTACATGTCAATTCCTAACTCCCTAGCTATCCCTTCCCCCGACCCTTCCCCCCTGGTAACCATAATGGGAGCTAGTCTTTGAGGCAGACAGGTAAGCATTTGTCTGAGAGCGGTCTGAATGCAGGATGTCATCATTCTAGGGTATCAAGTGAGCAGATTCACAAGCATTGTCAGGCAAAACCAACCAACAAACATACTGTCTACCCAGGCTGATGTGTGCTGGGTAATTAACAGGAACTGGGGTGGCTAGTACCCCACATGGGAAAGTTAGAGGGATGGCAATTGGAGTAGTCAGCATAAAAATTGAGGACTCGGTCATGAAGACTGGGTATCAGGAGGCCACATATTAAGTCATTGGGAGAATTGGAGTTCCAGGTGAGGACTTTTGCACAGAGAAACAAGACACAGACATGGTCACTGGGACATTGATTGGGGTCTCACAGTAATAATGGGATCAAGAATATAACAAACTAGATGCTAAGTTACTGGTTTAGGGTTCTTAGGATGTAATAATTGGCAAAAATGATCATATCTCTACTCCCTCTCATGTTAGAGAAGAGGAAACATGCCTGGAGAATAGAACTTGCAATAGAACTTGGTACTAGGACGGGTTTCTAGACGCCTCATCTACTTGGTGTTCTTTTCCTCACACTGCCCTTCTGACTTGAGTTAGGGGGCAGGTCTTGCAGTGTGGTTTGCAGCTGACTGTAGGAGGTGAAGTTAACCTAGCTGATGACTCAGAGGGTTGCTGGCAGGCTTAAAGCCCAACCGTGGTCTCTTAGTGCAATCTTAAAATAAAAATAAAATTAAAAATTATTCTTATTATTTATTTTATTTTTTAATTGAAGTATAGTTGATTTATAATATTGTGTTAGTTTTAGGTGTACAGCAACATGATTCAGTTTTGCACATATATATATATATATATATATATATATATATGTATTCTTTTTCAGATTCTTTTCCCTTATAGGTTATTACAAATATTGAGTATAGTTCCCTGTGCTATACAGTAGGTCCTTGTTGGTTATCTATTTTATATGTAGCAGTGTGTATATGTTAATCCCAAAGTCCTAATTTATTCCACCCCTCACGCCCCTTTCCCCTTTGGTAACCGTAAGTCTGTTTTCCATGTCTGTGGGTCTTAGTGCAATCTTAGCTCCAGGATCTGGCCCCCCCTACAGCATCCTGTTGTTCCGGATACTAGTAGTACAAGCATAGTCTCTATTATCAGCTTTATGACATTGGCGTATGTTGCTCTGAACTTAAATTAAAGGCGAGTTGGGAGTAGACTCTTGTATGCTAAAAATAACTTCACTTGGAATGCTCTGTTATAGGAAAGCACAAAGCCACTACTGAAAGCAACTAATAGATATCACAGGTTTCCATGACACTGGAGAAAGCGATGGTTTCACAGGGGAGGAAAATTAAGGTTAAAAAAGTCTTCTCACATTCATAATGCTACCCTTCTTGTCACTTTAGATAAGGCCTCAGCTGACTGGGACCAAGAGTAGGTGGTAAAAAAAAAAAAAAAAATTAGAAATGGAAAGATGCAAGGCAAGAGAATGGGTGAATCTGTTCAAAGAAAGGGGCTGCTTCTTTAGCCTTGCATGTTATAACTTGCCTACTTATCCGTCACCAAAGAACATGCATATTGCTATCAGGGATGCAAAAAAGGGATGCTTTTCACACAATCCAATCCACTCAGCCAACAATGCATAAAGGGACTTGGGTAGAAAAGTTTATAATGTGTTTTATGGTAATTGAAAAACTCATTTAAAGGCTCCTTCAGCTCAAGTGCATTTGGGAGCTCCTAGTTAGCGCTGCTGAAGTGGCCACTGCACAAGCTAAAGGAAGGTGAATGAGGCCTCCTTGGTTTTTTAGCCCAGAGGCGAGCACTCGTGCTCTTGGCTAGCTGTTGTCTGAGGCCTTGCTCACTTTGAACACACCATGAGCACAGGCCTTAATGATTACTTGGGGATACGATCTGGGCAAGTTTGAGCTTATGAAAAGCATTTCTAAGGTCACATGCCTTCTTATTGGCCAGGGTATTTAATATTGTGTTTCATTTCATTAAAAAAAAAATTTCCCTAAATAATTGACTATGCCCAGCATGTCGTCTTAATTCAAAAATTTTCAAGGGACATGTCTCATGTGGCTTAAAAAGAAGCTTAGACATAACATACTCAGATTTGATTTGATTTTGATTTTCCATGCATTTAAAAACAGGAAATAAGAGGGGATTCTCAGAACGGATTTAGAATTTCATATTTGGGTACCCAATGATGGTGTCTAGCTTATCAATAGACGGAAATAAATGAACAGCTGTTTTAATGATTGGGAGGTTGATTGCTTCATGGTTGTTATATTTATACTCAGAGTTCTACATGTTCTACATTGAAACGTTTTTAACTTGGAGTTTAAGGCCCTTTTTTTTTTTTTTTTTTAACCTAGATTCACTAATTACAGAGCGCATTTGAGAATGTCACATAATATTGTTTCTCAGTCCCCTCATTGGTAATTATAAAATAGGGATAATGGTACTAGCTAATGTTTATTCAAGGCATCCTCATTTTACAGATGAGGCAGCTGAGGCACAGAAAGCTAGGTTATAACTTGCTCAGGGTGACCCAGCTAGTAATAGCAGAGATAGGATTCCAACTCAGGTAGACCAGTTCCAGAGCCTATGCTTTTAACTCCTAGTTTTATATATTGAAGGGGTTTCAAGGCTCAAATCAAATGTAATCATATGTGTGAAAATGCTTTGTAAACTATAAAATGCTAGATAAATAGGAGGTATTATAAAAGTTACTGAGCCTGACAGAAGGCTTTGGTTTCCTCTGAGGAAGAATATTCTTGGCAGTAGGAAAGTTTTGGTCTGGTGATGGGAAGTTTGAATATAGTAGGCATGATGCCTTGGTTCGAAACGCTTAAGAGTAGTAGAAAGCTCACTGGACTGAAAGGAAGCCGACCTGGGTTCTAGTGCCAGTTGAGCTACTGATAACCGATCAATCTTGGCTAAGTTATCTAACTTCCCTGAACCTCAGTTTCATTAAGTAAGAAGCAAGACAATTGGTGTAGACAGTGGTTCTTAATTTTTCAGGGGCATGAACCTCCTGTCCATCGGCTTATGGACTCTAATAACAGCTCTGGCATCTCGCCATAAACTTTGTATCCAACTTGAGGGTTTCACAGACCCCCTGCAGCCCAACCATGGTTCCACAGACCTGAGGTTAAAAACTCCAGGTCTCCATGTTAGAAGGTTCTTTGTAGCTCTCAGATCTAAGATTGGAACTGCACTTTGTAAATACATGCTTTCAAAAAGTTCTTTACAGGAAAATGGCCCCATAAATCATGGAAAGTGCACATGAAACCACTGTGCTGAGATGGGCAGAATCACATGATTTAGAATTTAGGAATGGAGTGCCATTGATAGCAGGGAGGTACAGCTGTAATAGCTCACCAAAGAATTCTGCATTTCGTTTTAATTTGCTGAGGAACTTTTTTGAAAAGGGGAGAGAGTCACAGTGGCAATATCCAGCTTGATAATATTAATCATACATTCAGTTTTGCAGTACACTTAGAAAAGTGCTGGACTTAACTGCTTTTAGTTCTGGTATCAGCAAAAGATAACAGCACTGTTTCCTGCTGGTCCACAGGGAGAAGCAGTATTTTTTTTTTATAAGAAGCCAGCTTTGGCATGGAAGCCATAAAGAATTTTATATCAGTAAAAGTAGACAGTGTCAACCCCAACTGGGTGCAAGATTGGTGGGTGGTCTGTTTGTGAAACATTTCTAATTACTGTGATGAGTCCTGCTGGGGTTGCTAAAATGAAGTGTCTGTCATATCCATTTCCTGGTGTTTTGAAACAGCTGCAAGAATTGTCGAAGAATTCCAAAGTCCGTGGAGCTGTGGAGCGAAGGAAATATTTTTAGCAAGGATCCAATCCACCCTCTCATTTTCTAGATGAGAACGACTGAGGTTCGTTCTGTCTTAGATCTGGTCCTTTGGAAACAGACTGAACAGAGTTTTGTGTGCAGGAAATTTCTTGGGGAGCACTCTCAGGAAAAAGTCTCTAAGGAAGTGAATGAAGGAGGATTGGGCAAAAGGATTTGCTGAAATGTGATGCGGTTACAACAAGTTGCTCACAAGCTGAGATGTTCCTTTAGAGTGATCTCCAGTTGAGGCAAGGGGGGGATGGGGCTTTGAACACCTGCACTGCCTGATGATTAGATGGAAAGGAGCCATAACATCAGACGTAAAATCCCTTTGGCTGAGGGCAGTTTCTGGAGACTGATTCACCTGTGAGCCATCAGCAGCCAACACTCCTGGCAGCTGGGGAAATGAGTGCCTTGGTCCAGAAGGCGGTTCTGGATGACTTAGCACAGCATCTACTACAACATCAGAGAGTTTCATTTGGACCACCATCATCTCTCAGCTAGATCACTGCAATGGCCTTCAAACTGCTTTCCTTTTCTACACTGCAGCCAGTGTTATCGTTGTAAAACTCAGTTCTTATCATGTTGCTATGGCTACCAACTATTTTTAAAATTCATTTTGTATCATATAAGTTTCAGATGTACAGCATTATAATTTGACATCTGTATACACTACAAAGTGATCACCGCCACAAGTCCACTTACCATCCATCACCATACAGTTAACCCCCTTCACCATTCCACCCATCCCCTAATCCCCTTCCCCTCTGGTAACCACTAATCTGTTCTCTGTATCTAAGTTCATTTTATTTTGTTTGTTCATTTTTGTTGCTTTAGGCTCCACATGAGTGAAATCATACAGAATTTGTCTTTCTTCATCTAACTTATTTCACGTAGCATAATACCCTCAAGGTCCATCAATGTTCTCACAAATGGCAGGATTTCATTCTTTCTTGTGGCTGAGTAGTATCCCATTGCATATATATACCTCATCTTTATCCATTCATCCATCACTGGACACTAATGTTGCTTTCATAACTTGGCTTTTGGCAATAATGCTACAATGAACATAGGGGTGCACGTATCTTTTCAATTTAGTGTTTTTGTTTTCTTTGGATAAATACTTAGAAGTGAAATAGCTGGGTCATATCGTAGTTCTATTCTTACTTTTTGGAGGAATATCCATACTGTTTTTAATAGTGGCTGTATCAATTTACAGTCCCACCAATAGTGTATGAGGGTTCCCTTTTCTCCACATACTCTCCAACATTTGTTATTTCTTGTCTTTTTTTTGGTACTAGCCATTCTTTTTTTTTTTTTGTCTTTATTTTTTTGTACAGCAGGTTCTTATTAGTCATCAATTTTATGCATATTAGTGTATACATGTCAATCCCAACCTCCCAGTTCATCCCACCCCCCACCACTTTCCCCCCTTGGTGTCCATACGTTTGCCCTCTACATCTGTGTCTCTATTTCTGCCCTGAAAACTGGTTCATCTGTACAATTTTTCTAGGTTCCACATATATGCGTTAATATTTGATATTTGTTTTTCACTTTCCGACTTACTTCACTCTGTATGACAGTCTCCAGATTCATCCACGTCTCTACAAATGACACAATTTCGTTCCTTTTTATGGCTGAGTAATATTCCATTGCATATATGTACAACATCTTCTTTATCCATACGTCTGTCGATGGGCATTTAAGTTGTTTCCATGACCTGACTATAGTAAATAGTGCTGCTATGAACATTGGAGTGCATGTGTCTTTTTGAATTATGGTTTTCTCAGGGTATATGCCCAGTAGTGGGATTGCTGGGTCGTGTGGTAGTTCTATTTTTAGATTTTTAAGGAACCTCCATATTGTTCTCCATAGTGGCTGTATCAATTTACATTCCCACCAACAGTGCAAGAGGGTTCCCTTTTCTCCACACCCTCTCCAGCATTTGTTGTTTGTAGATTTTCTGATGATGCCCATTCTAACTGGTGTGAGGTGATACCTCAATGTAGTTTTGATTTGCATTTCTCTAATAATTAGTGATGTTGAGCATCTTTTCATGTGCTTCTTGGCCATCTGTATGTCTTCTTTGGAGAAATGTCTATTTAGGTCTTCTGCCCATTTTTGGATTGGGTTGTTTGTTTTTTTAATATTGAGCTGCATGAGCTGTTTATATATTTTGGAGATCAATCCTTTGTCCGTTGATTCATCTGCAAATATTTTTTCCCATTCTGAGGGTTGTCTTTTCATCTTGTTTGTAGTTTCCTTTGCTTTGCAAAACATTTTAAGTTTCATTAGGTCCCATTTGTTTATTTTTGTTTTCATTTCCATTACTCTAGCAGGTGGATCAAAAAAGATCTTGCTGTGATTTATGTCAAAGAGTGTTCTTCCTATGTTTTCCCCTAAGAGTTTTATAGTGTCTGGTCTTACATTTAGGTCTCTAATCCATTTTAAGTTTATTTTTGTTTATGGTGTTAGGGAGTGTTCTAATTTCATTCTTTTACATGTAGCTGTCCAGTTTTCCCAGCACCACTTATTGAAGAGACTGTCTTTTCTCCATTGTATGTCCTTGCCTCCTTTGTCATAGACTAGTTGACCATAGGTGCGTGGGTTTATCTCTGGGCTTTCTGTCCTGTTCCATTGATCTATATTTCTGTTTTTGTGCCAGTACCCTATTGTCTTGATGACTGTAGTTTTGTAGTATAGTCTGAAGTCAGGGAGTCTGATTCCTCCAGCTCCGTTTTCTTCCCTCAAGACTGCTTTGGCTATTCAGGGTCTTTTGTGTCTCCATACAAATTTTAAGGTTTTTTGTTCCAGTTCTGAAAAAAATGCCATAGGAAATTTGATAGGTATTGCATTGAATCTGTAGATGGCTTTGGGTAGTATAGTCATTTTCACAATATTGATTCTTCCAATCCACGAACATGGAATAACTCTCCATCTGTTGGTATCATCTTTAATTTCTTTCAACAGTGTCTTATAGTTTTCTGCATACAGGTCTTTTGTCTCCCTAGGTAGGTTTATTCCTAGGTATTTTATTCTTTTTGTTGCAGTGGTAAATGGGAGTGTTTCCTTAATTTCTCTTTCAGATTTTTCATCATTAGTATATAGGAATGCAAGAGATTTCTGTGCATTAATTTTGTATCCTGCAACTTTACCAAATTCATTGATTAGCTCTAGTAGTTTTCTGGTGGCATCATTAGGATTCTCTATGTATAGTATCATGTCATCTGCAAACAGTGACAGTTTTACTTCTTCTCTTCCAATTTGGATTCCTTTTATTTCTTTTTCTTCTCTGATTGCTGTGGCTAGGACTTCCAAAACTATGTTGAATAATAGTGGCGAGAGTGGACATCCTTGTCTTGTTCCTGATCTTAGAGGAAATGCTTTCAGTTTTTCACCATTGAGAATGATGTTTGCTGTGGGTTTGTCATATATGGTCTTTATGATGTTGAGGTAGGTTCCCTCTATGCCCACTTTCTGGAGAGTTTTTATCATAAATGGGTGTTGAATTTTGTCAAAAGCTTTTTCTGCATCTATTGAGATGATCATATGGTTTTTCTTCTTCAATTTGTTAATATGGTGTATCACATTGATTGATTTGCATATATTGAAGAATCCTTGCATCCCTGGGATAAATCCCACTTGATCATGGTGTATGATCCTTTTAATATGTTGTTGGATTCTGTTTGCTAGTATTTTGTTGAGTTTTTTTGCATCTACATTCATCAGTGATATTGGTCTGTAATTTTCTTTTTTTGTAGTAACTTTGTCTGGTTTTGGTATCAGGGTGATGGTGCCCTCATAGAATGAGTTTGGGAGTTTTCCTTCCTCTGCAATTTTTTGGAAAAGTTTGAGAAGGATGGGTGTTAGCTCTTCTCTAAATGTTGGATAGAATTCACCTGTGAAGCCATCTGGTCCTGGACTTTTGTTTGTTGGAAGATTTTTAATCGCAGTTTCAATTTCATTACTTGTGATTGGTCTGTTCATATTTTCTATTTCTTCCTGGTTCAATTTTGGAAGGTTATACCTGTCTAAGAATTTGTCCATTTCTTCCAGGTTGTCCGTTTTATTGGCATATAGTTGCTTGTAGTAAACTCTCATAATCCTTTGTATTTCTGCAGTGTCAGTTGTGATTTCTCCTTTTTCATTTCTAATTTTATTGATTTGCGTCCTCTCCCTTTTTTTCTTGATGAGTCTGGCTGATGGTTTATCCATTTTGTTTATCTTCTCAAAGAACCAGCTTTTAGTTTTATTGATCTTTGCTATTGTTTTCTTTGTTTCTATTTCATTTACTTCTGCTCTGATCTTTATGATTTCTTTCCTTCTGCTAACTTTGGATTTTGTTTGTCCTTCTTTCTCTAGTTCCTTTAGGTGTAAAGTTAGATTGTTTATTTGAGATTTTTCTTGTTTCTTGAGGTAGGCTTGTATAGCTATAAACTTCCCTCTTAGAAGTGTTTTTGCTGCATCCGATAGGTTTTGGATCATCGTGTTTTCATTGTGATTTGTCTCTAGGTATTTTTTGATTTCCTCTGATTTCTTCAGTGATCTCTTGGTTATTTAGTAACGTATTGTTTAGCCTGCATGTGTTTGTATTTTTACGTTTTTTTCCCTGTAATTCATTTCTTATCTCATAGCGTTGTGGTCAAAAAAGACGCTTGATAGGATTTCAATTTTCTTAAATTTACTGAGGCTTGATTTGTGATCCAAGATGTGATCTATCCTGGAGAATGTTCCATGTGCCCTTGAGAAGAAAGTGTAATCTGCTGCTTTTGGATGGACTGTCCTATAAATATCAATTAAATGTATCTGGTCTATTGTGTCATTTAAAGCTTGTGTTTCCTTATTAATTTTCTGTTTGGATGATCTGTGCATTGGTGTAAGTGAGGTGTTAAAGTCCCCCACTATTATTGTGTTACTGTTGATATCCTCTTTTATAGCTGTTAGCAGTTGGCTTATGTATTGAGGTGCTCCTATGTTGGGTGCATATATATTTATAATTGTTATATCTTCTTCTTGGATTGATCCCTTGATCATTATGTAGTGTCCTTCCTTGTCTCTTGCAACATTCTTTATTTTAAAGTCTATTTTATCTGATATGAGTATAGCTACTCCAGCTTTCTTCTGATTTCCATTTGCATGGAATATCTTCTTCCATCCCCTCAGTTTCAGTCTGTATGTGTCTCTAGGTCTGAAGTGGGTCTCTTGTAGACAGCATATATATGGGTCTTGTTTTTGTATCCATTCAGCAAGCCTGTGTCTTTTGGTTGGAGCATTTAATCCATTCACGTTTAAGGTAATTATCGATATGTATGTTCCTATGACCACTTTCTTAATTGTTTGGGGTTTGTTTTTGTAGGTCCTTTTCTTCTCTTGAGTTTCCCACTTAGAGAAGTTCCTTTAGCATTTGTTGTAGAGCTGGCTTGGTGGTGCTGAATTCTCTTAGCTTTTGCTTGTCTGTAAAGCTTTTGATTTCTCCATCGAATCTGAATGAGATCCTTGCCAGGTAGAGTAATCTTGGTTGTAGGTTCTTCCCTTTCATCACTTTAAATATATCGTGGCTCTTCCTTCTTGCTTTTAGAGTTTCTGCTGAGAAATCAGCTGTTAACCTTATGGGTGTTCCCTTGTATGTTATTTGTCGTTTTTCCCTTGTTGCTTTCAATAATTTTTCTTTGTCTTTAATTTTTGCCAATTTGATTAGTATGTGTCTCAGCGTTTTTCTCCTCGGGTTTATCCTGTATGGGACTCTCTGCACTTCCTTGACTTGCGTGGCTATTTCCCTTCCCATGTTAGGGAAGTTTTCGACTCTGATCTCTTCAAATATTTTCTTGGCTCCTTCCTCTCTCTCTTCTCCTTCTGGGACCCCTATAATGTGAATGTTGTTGCGTTTAATGTTGTCCCAGAGGTCTCTTAGGCTGTCTTCATTTCTTTTCATTCTTTTTTCTTTATTCTGTTCCGCAGCAGTGAGTTCCACCATTCTGTCTTCCAGGTCACTTATCCGTTCTTCTGCCTCAGTTATTCTGCTATTGATTCCTTCTAGTGTATTTTTCATTTCAGTTATTGTATTGTTCATCTCTGTTTGTTTGTTTTTAATTCTTCTAGGTCTTTGTTGAATTTCATTTCTTGCATCTTCTCGATCTTTGCATCCATTCTTTTTCCGAGGTCCTGTGTCATCTTCACTATCATTATTCTGAATTCTATTTCTGGAAGGTTGCCTTTGTCCACTTCATTTAGTTATTTTTCTGGGGTTTTATTTTGTTCCTTCATCTGGTACATAGCCCTCTGCCTTTTCATCTTGTCTGTCTTTCTGTGAATGTGGTTTTTGTTCCACAGGCTGCAGGATTGTAGTTCTTGCTTCTGCTGTCTGCCCTCTGGTGGATGAGTCTATCTAAGAGGCTTGTGCAAGTTTCCTGATGGGAAGGACTGGTGGTGGGTAGAGCTGGCTGTTGCTTTGGTGGGCAGAGCTCAGTAAAACTTTAATCCACTTGTCTGCTGATGGTTGGGGCTGGGTTCCCTCCCTGTTGGTTGTTTGGCCTGAGGCGACCCAACTCTGGAGCCTACCGGGGCTGTTTGGTGGGGCTAATGGCAGACTCTGGGAGGGCTCACGCCAAGGAGTACTTCCCGGAACTTCTACTGCCAGTGTCCTTGTCCTCATGGTCACACACAGCCACCCCCAGCCTCTGTTGGAGACCCTCCAACACCAGCAGGTAAGACTGGTTTAGTCTCCTATGGGGTCACTGCTCCTTCCCCTGGGTACTGATGTGCACACTGCTTTGTGTGTGCCCTCCAAGAGTGGAGTCTCTGTTTCCCCCAGTCCTGTCGAAGTCCTGCAATCAAATCTCACTAGCCTTCAAAGTCTGATTCTCTAGGAATTCCTCCTCCTGTTGCCCAACCCCCAGATTGGGAAGCCTGATGTGGGGCTCAGAACCTTCACTCCAGTGGGTGGACTTCTGTGGTATAAGTGTTCTCCAGTTTGTGAGTCACCCACCCAGCAGTTATGGGATTGGATTTTATTGTGATTGCGCCCCTCCTACCGTCTCATTGTGGCTTCTCCTTTGTCTTTGGATGTGGGGTATCTTTTTTGGTGAGTTCCAGTGTCTTCCTGTCGATGATTGTTCAGCAGTTAGTTGTGATTCTGGTGTTCTTGTAAGAGGGAGTGAGAGCACGTCCTTCTACTCTGCCATCTTGAACCAATCTCCCATACTAGCTATTCTGCAGACGTAAGGGGACATCTCATTGTGGTTTGGATTTGAATTTCCATAATAATTAGTGATGTTGGACATCTTTTCATGTGGCTCTTGGCCATCTGCTTGTCTTCTTTGGAAAAATGTCTATTCAGATCCTCTCCCCAGTTTTTAATTGGGTTGTTTGTTTTTTGTTATTGAGTCATTTGAATTCTTTATGTATTTTGGATATCAACCCCTTATTAGATACATTCAGTCCTCCATATCCATGGGTTATGCATCTGTGTATTCAACCAACCATGGATAAAAAATAATTTTAAAAAAATTCCAGAAAATTCCCCAAAGCAAAACTTGAAGTACCTACATAGCATTTACATTGTATTTATAACTGTTTACATAGTATAAGGAATTATTAGTAATCTAGAGATGATTTTACTGTATATAGGAGGATGTGCATGGGTTTTATGCAAATATTACTCCATTTTCTATAGGAGACTCTAGCCTGTCGATTTTGGTATCCAAAGGGGGTCCTGGATCAAATCCCCCTTGAACTTTGAGGGATGACGGTATGTGGTTTACAAATATCTTCTTCAGCTCAGTAGGCTGCCTTTTCATTTTGGCAGTGGTTTCCTTCACTGTGCAGAAGCATTGGTTTGATGTGGGGCTTACAACTCTTTAGTTGGCTCCCCATGCTTTCCATAGTATGGCTTCCGATGTCCCTCATGGTCTGACTGCTATCTTTAACCACAGCACTTGCATTTTCCCTCTTGACCTCCACTGGCCAGCCATGGGACTACTGGCTGTTCCATGAATGTGTCCTGCTGTCTCTTACCTCTGAGCCTTTGCACATGCTATTTCCTTTGGAACATTCTAGTATGCACATATGCACCTAGATACTTCTAGTTTAGATGGCCCCTCTTTTGAGAAGCCTTCCCTGACTACTTCCATAGTATCCTATAATTTTTCCTGTTGTAACTCTTCTCTATTATACTGTATTGAAATTCCCTGTTTACATGTCTATCTCCTCTCTAGACTGTAAGTTCCTTGAGGGCAGGAAATGCATCTTTAGTATGTATCCCCTGAACTTAGTACAATGATTGGAACTTGGTAGGTACACAAAAATAGTTGTCCAATGTATGGGTGACATGTCTTGGCCAAGGTCACACCCTGTGCATACCCAAGGACGGATTGTTTTTGATGTTTTGTTCAGTTCCCATGGGGACAAATCATCTGACCACCAAGTTTCTATGTGTGTGTCCACATGGAATTATATGAAACTGGGCCATTGCAAATAGAAAGTAGAATCACATCATAGATGAAAAAGCTCTGGCTGAGAGGAGAAATGTAATATCTTTAAAATGGATGTGACCTATATGTCAGATTCTTAAAGCTCCTTCCGAAAGGGGATTTGAAAGAGCCTGTAATCCTGTGAGGGATACGTTGGGACACGTGGAATCATGACATAGCATTCAGAGCTGATAGGCTGGCGTATGGAAGTGTTAATCATGGTCAATAGGATTAATCGTTGATTATAGGCATGTCTTCCTTCTGACAAATTTTCAGCCTCTGCAGGGATTTGCCTGGAGGAGATTTTAGCAGCAGCGCTACAGAAACAGGGCCAGATTAAAACTGTGCTGCTTGAAAATTATTGCCAAGAGACTTAAAATTTTTAGTAAGATGTTTAGGAAGCCAAAGGCTTCTGGGTAATGTGTGCATTCCAGAGAAGTATTATGCTATTTTCCTCGCCAAAGGTGGGCTCTCTAATGTCCTAGCTAGGCCATAGTACCTCCATTACATAAGCTGACCTTTAAAAATGCTATAACAAGACAGTAATCAGGGCCACCCTCTCCAGAGCCAACAAGGATTAGACAGGAAAAAAGATGTCACTGCCCTTTGTGCACAGTCATGCTGGCCCTGCTCCCAAGAACAGGCCTCTCTGTGGTCTTTCATCTGTCTCTTTGTTTTCTCTTGGCTGCAGATGCTCAGTAAACCCCATGTTGTTGGGAGAGGTGCCTACGTTTGGACAGGATACATATAATTTGTGGTGGTCTCCGTAATCAATAGTCATATCCCATATCTGGAATTGATTAAGAAAATGCCTCTTGAGCAGTGAGTCTTACACTTTTGAGGTGGTCCTAGATCTCTTAGAATTTGGTAACAGCTTAGTACCGTCTTTCCAGAAAATGAGAATCCCCAAATTTTACATCCAATTTTATAGGGATCATGGACTCCCCCAAACCCTTCACGAACCAGTAACCAACAGCCATTGACTTAGAGATAAGAAAAAAAATGGCTTCCGTATACTGAGTGCTGACTGTGTACCAGGCACTACGCTAAACACTTGATATGTATTATCTCATTTAATCCATGCAGTGACCCTATGGGGCAAGTACACTTATTGTTTTACAGCTCAGAGGTGGTAGAACTGAGATTCAAACACTTGCTGGTAGGCTCTGGAGCCTGTAACCTTAACATTTATACCATTCAGCCTCCAGTGAGTCTTACAAACTTATTTCTGATTGGCCCTTTGTGCTTTAGTAGCATTGACTGTCAGTCTTTCTGCTTTTTGTTTTCAGAAGAAACCTTCTTTAAGTAGTTGCTCATGGACTCTGAGTTTTAAGATTCTGCCCTTTTAGTTCTATTGATTGTCAGTATAGCTGAACAAACCACTGGTCTAGTTAAACAACTATTAGATAACCAGAATGTCCCATTTTTCACGATGTAGAATATCTGCAGAGAAATACAAATGGTAGAATGTTTCTTGCAAACTGATTCAAAACCATTATACTACCCTTATGTCCTTCAGTGTATTTTTAGGAGTGTGCTACGGGTTGTTTGCATAGCAAAGCTGAAGTCATTATCCTTTGTCTATATTGGAAATATCTGATTAAATTTTTTTACCTTTTTTATTGACTTTGAGTACAGATAGAATAATTAGTATGGTATAAGTTCATGATTTTGTTTTATGATGAAGTACATTGTAGACACTATGACACCATAAGTATTTTGGTATGCATCTCTAAAAAATATTTTTTCCTTCAGAGTAAAAATTACATCAGCATACCTAAAAAAAATCTAACAATTCTTTAATAGTATTTAATACCCAGTGCATATTCAGGTGTCTTCAATGGTTCCTAAAGTGCTGTTTACCACCTGTGGTCAAACCAGGATTCAATCTAGGACCATGTGTTGCATCCGTTTGTTATAATTAAGTGTCTTTTAATCTAGAACAGTTCCTTTTTCCATTACAAAAACTTTCTGAAGAGACCAGGCCTGTTGTTTCCTAGACTTCCTTTGAGATGCTGTTTAGCTGATTTCTCTGTCTCCCTTATCTCTTAAACTGAAAATTGGATATAGATTCTTGCTTAGATTCAAGTCAAACATTTTTGACAAGATTATACCATAGGCAATGTCAGGTACTCTGTGTTGCATCACATTAATTAGGAAATTGTCCCATCATTAGTGATGCTAAGATTGAACACTAGATTAAGGTGATTGCCTAATATCAGGAATTTGGGGCAAGCTTTCTATCTATCTGAATCCTTCTTGTGATCCCCAGTTCCCCTCCCACCTGTTCTCCAGTGCCTTATATCTCTTTAATAGGCATCAAGTTATTTAATTCTATAATCAGATATAAAACCAAGTAAATGACTGATTTTAGAGCCTTTAAATCCTTATTTAAGAGTTCAAGTAAGGGGAGGACAAATAGCACTGTGTAGGACAGAGGGCCCAGAAAAATGCTGCTGGGGAAACCAAAGAACACATGATCACCTTTACAACTTGTCTGAGTGGTGACCTTGGCCTAAGCCCTGTCAAGCATGGAAGGCCCATTTCAGGAAGAGATTTGCCTTTTTCCCAGAGAAGACATTGGCCGTGTGACAAACATATACACGAGAGGAAGTGTCCAAGCCTGGCAGTTGCTAGGGCCAGTTCAGATGAGGCAAATTAACCTGCAGCAATGCCCCATCCCCACTGCACTTTCCCTGTCCCTGCCACACACGCACTTGCTTCCTTTCTTTGGCTGTTGTGCATAACTCGGACTCATCCCCACCCCTACAACGTACAAAAGCACACACATGTTTCTGACTCTCTCATGTTTTCTTTTCCTTCTTCTGTATAAAGTCTGTTCCAGCTCTGGAATCATAACCCCTTATTCACAGTTAGGGATTCATGCCTCCTTTCCCACATTTTTGAATTTTAATAGGAGAGGGTGGCGCTCACTATAAGCTAGGGGAATGATGGGTAAATAGTGAACTTGCAGCTGGTACCAACAGCGGGAGAGAGATCTTTGCGGACGTGTCTTCATGATGTTCCTTGTGTTGCTATGCATCTTGCCTCTTTGTTTGGCTGGGCTTCGTTGAGGAAAAACAAACTCAGAATCGCTATCTGCCTAAAACACATTCTTCCCTTAGGTGTGTTTGCATTATGAAACAGCTTTAAAGGCAGCACATTTCTGACTAGAATTTCCTCATTAGTAGATGCAAACACTTTATCTGTGGCAACCCATTAGTTACCAGACCAGCCTCTACTTCACTGGCAATCACCCAACATGCAGTATAGGTGTTTGCTCAGCATCCCGATTGCACCACTGAAATGGAAACCGTCTTCTCTGGAGAGTTTTGGAAAACAAAGTCATCGATCTCAATAGAGATGCTACAGATTTGGTCACTTTTGATGCACAGAAGGGCTACTAATTATTCTCAAGTAAATGTCTCCAGTACACAGTGACAAGTTGTATTGGAGGTTGGCAACCTTTCAGAGCTGTGTGCCAGGACTCCATTTGTTCACTCTCCGGAGTGAGCAGCTGCTTCAGTGAGAGGAGGCCTGGCTCTTCCTGTTAGCACCAGTGGGATCGGGGCCTGTGGGTTCAAGAGAGGGCAGCCGACAGGACCTCTGGGCCCCTTTGCTGAAACTCTCTCTGCACTTCCCAACAGCTATGCTTACGGTTAACCTTGCCAATGGATACCATCCTCCCAGATGTGAATTAAATGAACACACAGTTAACGATTTATACGCCCAATACTTCTTGAGAGCCCGCACTTTGGTAGATGCTCCACATACCATGGTAAACGGGGCTGGCATGTCCTCATCAAACTTAGTTTAGTGGGGAAGACAGACAATAAATAGAGAAATAAATACAAAATTATAAGTCGTTAAGTGCTATGAAAGAAACACACAGGGACTGTGAAAATACAGTCAGCAGAGGCTCACTTAGACACAGTGGTCAGAAGAATGTCTATATGTATCAAATATGCCACTAGATGCTTGATCAAAGAGACGTGGGTGAGAGATGGTCCTTGTCCCTGACGATTTGTCAGTTTATAATTAGTTCAGTAAGAAAAGCACGTATGAAGCATAATGGAAGCCGAGAGGAAGGAAAAATTGATTCTGCCTGGAGTAGAGTAGGGGAGGGACATCAGAGAAAGAGAAAGGGCGGCATCCTTGAATGATAACTGGGCGAATGCTGGGTGAACATGTCGGGCCGGGGATAGGGGCGTCTAGATGGAGGCAGCAGCAAAAGACATGTTAGTGATGTTGAGCAGCTTTTCATGTGCTTCTTGGCCATCTGTATGTCTTCTCTGGAGGCATGTCTATTTAGGTCTTCTGCCCATTTTTGGATTGGGTTGTTTGTTTTTTTAAAATTGAGCTGCATGAGCTGTTTCTATATTTTGGAGATCAATCCTTTGTCCATTGATACGTTTGCATTTATTTCTCTCCATTCTGAGGGTTGTCTTTTCGTTTTGTTTATGGTTTCCTTTGCTGTGCAAAAGCTTTTAAGTTTCATTAGGTCCCATTTGTTTATTTTTGTTTTTATTTCCATTTCTCTAGGAGGTGGATCAAAAAAGATCTTGCTGTGATTTATGTCAAAGAGTGTTCTTCCTATGTTTTCCTCTAAGAGTTTTATAGTGTCTGGTCTTACATTTAGGTCTCTAATCCATTTTGAGTTTATTTTTGTGTATGGTGTTAGGAGTGTTCTAATTTCATTCTTTTACATGTAGCTGTCCAGTTTTCCCAGCACCACTTATTGAAGAGACTGTCTTTTCTCCATGGTATGTCCTTGCCTCCTTTGTCATAGACTAGTTGACCATAGGTGCGTGGGTTTATCTCTGGGCTTTCTATCTTGTTCCATTGATCTATATTTCTGTTTCTGTGCCAATACCCTATTGTCTTGATGACTGTAGTTTTGTAGTATAGTCTGAAGTCAGGGAGTCTGATTCCTCCAACTCCACTTTTTTCCCTCAAGACTGCTTTGGCTATTCGGGGTCTTTTGTGTCTCCATACAGATTTTAAGATTTTTTTGTTCTAGTTCTGTAAAAAATGCCATTGGTAATTTGGTAGGTATTGCATTGAATCTGTAGATTGCTTTGGGTGGTATAGTCATTTTCATAATATTGATTCTTCCAATCCAAGAACATGGTATATCTCTCCATCTGTTGGTATCATCTTTAATTTCTTTCATCAGTATCTTATAATTTTTGGCATACAGGTCTTTTGTCTCCCTAGGTAGGTTTATTCCTAGGTATTTTATTCTTTTTGTTGCAGTGGTAAATGGGAGTGTTTCCTTAATTTCTCTTTCAGATTTTTCATCATTAGTATATAGGAATGGAAGAGATTTCTGCGCATTAATTTTGTATCCTGCAACTTTACCAAATTCATTGATTAGCCCTAGTAGTTTTCTGGTGGCATCTTTAGGATTCTCTATGTATAGTATCATGTCATCTGCAAACAGTGACAGTTTTACTTCTTCTTTTCCAATTTGTATTCCTTTTATTTCTTCTTCTTCTCTTGTTGCTGTGTCTAGGACTTTCAAAACTATGTTAAATAATAGTGGTGAGAGTGGACATCCTTGTCTTGTTCCTGATCTTAGAGGAAATGCTTTCAGTTTTTCACCATTGAGAATGATGTTTGCTGTGGGTTTGTCATATATGGTCTTTATGATGTTGAGGTAGGTTCCCTCTATGCCCACTTTCTGGAGAGTTTTTATCATAAATGGGTGTTGAATTTTGTCAAAAGCTTTTTCTGCATCTATTGAGATGGTCATATGGTTTTTCTTCTTCAATTTGTTAATATGGTGTATTACATTGATTGATTTGCATATATTGAAGAATCCTTGCATCCCTGGGATAAATCCCACTTGATCATGGTGTATGACCCTTTTAATATGTTGTTGGATTCTGTTTGCTAGTACTTTGTTGAAGATTTTTGCGTCTATATTCATCAGTGATATTGGTCTGTAATTTTCTTTTTTTGTAGTAACTTTGTCTGGTTTTGGTATCAGGGTGATGGTGGCCTCATAGAATGAGTTTGGGAGTTTTCCTTCCTCTGCAGTTTTTTGGAAGAGTTTGAGAGGATGGGTGTTAGCTCTTCTCTAAATGTTTGATAGAATTCACCTGTGAAGCCATCTGGTCCTGGACTTTTGTTTGTTGGAAGATTTTTAATCACAGTTTCAATTTCATTACTTGTGATTGGTCTGTTCATATTTTCTGTTTCTTCCTGGTTCATTCTTGGAAGGTTATACCTTTTAACAATTTGTCCATTTCTTCCAGGTTGTCCATTTTATTGGCATATAGTTGTTTGTAGCAATCTCTTATAAATCTTTGTATTTGTGCAGTGTGTTGTGATTTTTCCTTTTTCATTTCTAATTTTATTGATTTGAGTCCTCTCCTTCTTTTTCTTGATGAGTCTGTCTAATGGTTTATCCATTTTGTTTATCTTCTCAAAGAACCAGCTTTTAGTTTTATTGATCTTTGTTATTGTTTTCTTTGTTTCTATTTCATTTATTTCTGCTCTGATCCTTATGATTTCTTTCCTTTTGCCGGCTTTGGGTTTTGTCCTTCTTTCTCTAGTTCCTTTAGGTGTAAGTTTAGATTGTTTATTTGAAATTTTTCTTGTTTCTTGAGGTAGGCTTGTATAGCTATAAACTTCCCTCTTAGAAGTGTTTTTGCTGCATCCGATAGGTTTTGGATCATCGTGTTTTCATTGTGATTTGTCTCTAGGTATTTTTTGATTTCCTCTGATTTCTTCAGTGATCTCTTGGTTATTTAGTAACGTATTGTTTAGCCTGCATGTGTTTGTATTTTTACGTTTTTTTCCCTGTAATTCATTTCTTATCTCATAGCGTTGTGGTCAAAAAAGACGCTTGATAGGATTTCAATTTTCTTAAATTTACTGAGGCTTGATTTGTGATCCAAGATGTGATCTATCCTGGAGAATGTTCCATGTGCCCTTGAGAAGAAAGTGTAATCTGCTGCTTTTGGATGGACTGTCCTATAAATATCAATTAAATGTATCTGGTCTATTGTGTCATTTAAAGCTTGTGTTTCCTTATTAATTTTCTGTTTGGATGATCTGTGCATTGGTGTAAGTGAGGTGTTAAAGTCCCCCACTATTATTGTGTTACTGTTGATATCCTCTTTTATAGCTGTTAGCAGTTGGCTTATGTATTGAGGTGCTCCTATGTTGGGTGCATATATATTTATAATTGTTATATCTTCTTCTTGGATTGATCCCTTGATCATTATGTAGTGTCCTTCCTTGTCTCTTGCAACATTCTTTATTTTAAAGTCTATTTTATCTGATATGAGTATAGCTACTCCAGCTTTCTTTTGATTTCCATTTGCATGGAATATCTTCTTCCATCCCCTCAGTTTCAGTCTGTATGTGTCTCTAGGTCTGAAGTGGGTCTCTTGTAGACAGCATATATATGGGTCTTGTTTTTGTATCCATTCAGCAAGCCTGTGTCTTTTGGTTGGAGCATTTAATCCATTCACGTTTAAGGTAATTATCGATATGTATGTTCCTATGACCACTTTCTTAATTGTTTTGGGTTTGTTTTTGTAGGTCCTTTTCTTCTCTTGTGTTTCCCACTTAGAGAAGTTCCTTTAGCATTTGTTGTAGAGCTGGCTTGGTGGTGCTGAATTCTCTTAGCTTTTGCTTGTCTGTAAAGCTTTTGATTTCTCCATCGAATCTGAATGAGATCCTTGCCGGGTAGAGTAATGTTGGTTGTAGGCTCTTTCCTTTCATCACTTTAAATATATCGTGGCACTCCCTTCTTGCTTTTAGAGTTTCTGCTGAGAAATTAGCTGTTAACCTTATGGGTGTTCCCTTGTATGTTATTTGTCGTTTTTCCCTTGTTGCTTTCAATAATTTTTCTTTGTCTTTATTTTTTGCTGATTTGATTACTATGTGTCTCAGCATGTTTCTCCTTGGGTTTATCCTGTATGGGACTCTCTGCACTTCCTTGACTTGGATGGCTATTTCCTTTCCCATGTTAGGGAAGTTTTCGACTATAATCTCTTCAAATATTTTCTCGGGTCCTTACTCTCTCTCTTCTCCTTCTGGGACCCGTGTAATGTGAATGTTGTTGTGTTTAATGTTGTACCAGAGGCCTCTTAGGCTGTCTTCATTTCTTTTCATTCTTTTTTCTTTATTCTGTTCTGCAGCAGTGAATTCCACCATTCTGTCTTCCAGGTCACTTATCTGTTCTTCTGCCTCAGTTATTCTGCTATTGATTCCTTCTAGTATATTTTTCATTTCAGTTATTGTATTGTTCATCTCTGTTTGTTTGTTCTTTAATTCTTCTAGGTCTTTGTTGAACCTTTCTTGCATCTTCTCCATCTTTGTCTCCATTCTTTTTCCGAGGTCCTGGATCATCTTCACTATCGTTATTCTGAATTCCTTTTCTGGAAGGTTGCCTATCTCCACTTCATTTAGTTATTTTTCTGGGGTTTTATTTTGTTCCTTCATCTGGTACATAGCCCTCTGCCTTTTCATCTGTCTATCTTTCTGTGAATGTGGTTTTTGTTCCACAGGCTGCAGGATTGTAGTTCTTCTTGCTTCTGCTGTCTGCCCTCTGGTGGATGAGTCTATCTAAGAGGCTTGTGCAAGTTTCCTGATGGGAAGGACTGGTGGTGGGTAGAGCTGGCTGTTGCTCTGGTGGGCAGAGCTCAGTAAAACTTTAATCCACTTGTCTGCTGATGGGTGGGGCTGGGTTCCCTCCCTGTTGGTTGTTTGGCCTGAGGGGACCCAACACTGGAGACTACCTGGGCTGTTTGGTGGGGGTAATGGCTGACTCTGGGAGGGCTTACACCTAGGAGTACTTCCCAGAACTTCTGCTGCCAGTGTCCTTGTCCTCATGGTGAGACACAGCCACCCCCCGCCTCTGCAGGAGACCCTCCAACACTAGCAGGTAGGTCTGGTTTAGTCTCCTATGGGGTCACTGCTCCTTTCCCTGGGTCCTGATGTGCACAGTATTTTGTGTGTGCCCTCCAAGAGTGGAGTCTCAGTTTCCCCGAGTCCTGTCAAAGTTCTGCAATCAAATCCCACTAGCCTTCAAAGTCTGATTCTCTAGGAATTCCTCCTCCCGTTTCCTGACCCCCATGTTGGGAAGCCTGATGTGGGGCTCAGAACCTTCACTCCAGTGGGTGGACTTCTGTGGTATAAGTGTTCTCCGGTTTGTGAGTCACCCACCCAGCAGTTATGGGATTGGATTTTATTGTGATTGCGCCCCTCCTACCGTCTCATTGTGGCTTCTCCTTTGTCTTTGGATGTGGGTATCTTTTTTGTGAGTTCCAGTGTCTTCCTGTCGATGATTGTTCAGCAGTTAGTTGTGATTCCGGTGTTCTTTCAGGAGGGAGTGAGAGCATGTCCTTGTACTCCGCCATCTTGAACCAATCTCCTCTGGCCATACTTTTCTGTAAACTGCTTCTCTGAGCTTGATGACTTTACCAAGCACTTTTACTACTTCTTTTTTTAGTAGGGCATAGTAACCCCTTCCCTCCTGTAAATAGTAAATATACAGCACTAATGACATATAAATTTGAAAAAGGGAAAAATTCCTCCTGAATCCCAGCACCTTAAAATTAAGAACAGTTTTATGTGTGGAATTGAAAAAAGCAATACTCATAAAAGCAGTGTAAAATGGTGGTTACCAGGGACTGGGGACACAGGACAGATGTTGTTTAAGGGTAAACTTGCATCCAGTATTAAAAAAGCCTTAGAGATCTACATGTACTGAATATGAAAAACATTGTCATGAATATGAAAAACAGTACTGTAGTATAATTATCAAACTTGCTAAGGGACTAGAACTTAATTATTCCAACCCCTAAAAAGAAAGGACAATTCCATAATGTGATAGGGGTACTAAATATCACTACAGTGGCAATCATTTTACAGTATAGAAATGTAGCAAATTATCATGTTGTATATCTTAAATATACAAAATGCTATAGATCAAATATGTTCAATAAAAAAAGAAACTGGCTGACAAGTAGCAAAAAAATAAAAAGAAAAAGAACAGTTTTTTTCCCACATATATACGCATTTTTATGGTTGTGATCATAAGGATCTTATGCCCTGTTTTTTCACTTAACATTCACTGTTACACGTTTCTATATTTCTACATTGTCATCATAATCACTGTAAAGTAGTACTTTTCAAGGTCTTGCAACTACCTCAGTTCTCTTCTGTTTTTCTTTTGTTTGAATCCGTACAAAATTTGAGGGGATGGATTTTGTTCTGCCTACTGGCTTGAAGCTGCCTAGCTCAGAGACAACTTTTAGCTTTGCATTTTGATCAGGCCTCTTTCAAAGTGTTGTGTCACTGTGGGTGCATTTCAATGGCATCCATTTCAGTTACTAGATTGGAGATCTGTATTAGGACATTTTAGAAATCCTGGTTTCTAGTTCTTTCCTGTTGAGGAAGTGCCAGATAACACAGCTTGTACTGTAATAGGTCTGCCCAGACTGCAGCTGGCCTGCCACGTGGGGCTGGAGGATTGTGAATTCAGCCCTTTGCCTCTGTCCCTTTGATTACCACAGTCGGGGCTTGTGCCCGAGAGTTATCAGCGAATTCTGACGGGGAAGTAGACAAGACAAGAGTCAGAAAAAGGGCCGTCTGAGGTTTGGGGGCGGTGAGTGGGGAGTGCTTTTGGAGTTGGACCAGAATGTTGGTTGTGACTTTAGCAGAAGATGTAATAGGGTGATGCTGCACACATGACAAGAATTCTCCCGATTTCTAGAAAGATTCAAACGTTCCTTTAAGAAAATGCTTTTCTCTTCATGTCACAGATTCCTTTTTGAACCTGATAAAAGCTATGTACTTTACACCCCACCCCCCAAATGCAGGCTGTCATAAATACACATTTATGTATTCCACATAGCACCCATAGGGTAAAGAATCTCATTGTGTTGCAAACTGTTATATATAGAATGGAAAAACAACAAGGTCCTACTGTTTAGCACAGGGAACTATATTCAATATCCTGTGATAAACTATAATGGAAAAGAATATTAAAAAAATGTGTATATATGTATAACTGAGTCACTTTGCTGTACAGCAGAAACGAATACAACATTGTAAATCAAGTAGACTTCAATTAAAACATAAATAAATAAAACTTCAAAAAAAATTTTTAAAAATATCTAATTCCGTAAGGAAGATTTGGTGGGAAGGAGATAGTGGTACTAGTATGTCCCAGCACTTGCCCTCTGATTTTCTATTTTCTTCTTGAGAGGAATTTTGTGTTTTGTTAGGGGTTTGCAACCTTATTTAATAAGTGGGGGTGGGGGTGGTGTTGGATCACAGCGATAGCCCCGGAAAGTGGGGCATCAGTGAGAAAGAGGGTCCTGGAAAAACAGCATGGATCGCAGAGTTGGGGCCAGAAGGGGTATGATGAGGATTACAAGGGAATGAGCCAAAAGAGAAAGGAGAGAGAAATAGTTTGAAGTTTGCCTTTTCACACGTCTTGAAGCAGGTTTTCAATTATGTGTCTAGTCTTCTTTGTGTACAAAACGCCAACTCCTCTGAAGTTTATGACCCTCAGCAAATTACCAAGTACAGGCTGTGTGCTAAGTCCTTGCCAATGTCTTTATTTGGTTAAGACCCTGGGCTCTGTATTCTGACTTATTGGGCTCAGATCCAGATTCCTGGGTAAGGTATCTAATCTCTCCAAGCTTCAGTTTTCTCATCTGTAAAATGGGAATGATAATTCTTAAGTGTGAGGAGTAAATAAGGTAATTCTTATGAAGCATATTGCACAATGCCTGACACACATTGTGTTTAAGAATTGTAGCCATTATTATAATTTTTATTAAGATTCCAAGATAGATTCTGCCCCTTAAGGTCCAAGGGCCAGGTAGCCAAATAACTCCATGTATGTGAATGGATGTGTGCATTTCAGACCTCTAAACGGAGTTGGAAAGGGACTTTTGCCATTAAAGTGGATCTTCAGATATTATCAAAGACAATCATCTACCTATATTACCCTTGTCTTTTTGACGATTCCTATGATTTTGCTAACATTTATGAAATTTGGTTTGATAATTTAGAGAATAAATGTGTTCAAGTTTTCATGCATATTTCACTAGTGTTATGTAAATAAAGCTACTAGGTTTTTCAAGGAAAGGAAATAGTGACCAAAGACTCCATTTCATAAATTATATGTTGCAGGAACTGTCTAGCAAGAGGGTAGGGTCCAGCGTCATCCTGAGGGGCAGGCAAATGTTCATTATCCAATGAAAATGATAGCTTAAGGAAATCCACTAGTGTGTGTGTGACTAGTTTAATTCCTTAACTCAGCCCCTGCAGAAATGGATGCATATACAAAATTGAGGCAGGTTTATCCTATCAAAGGGTGAGTTTTGGTGTCGAGTCTCCTTTTAAAAGAGATGTTTTCTCTGTGATCTCCCACAACCTCTTCACTCACCATCACATCAGTCATCACACTGTTCTCACTTGTTTGGTTGTCTTTTCTGCTAGAGCATAAGCACGGTGAGGAGGGACTGGCTCTGTCTTGTTCACTATTTGATTCCCATCTGTAGCACAGTGCCGAGCACTTAGTACCCAGTGGATACCTACGGAAAGAAAAATAGCCCCACACCAATGTGTTATTGAACAGTTAGCATAATGGTTAAGAGCTTGGACTTTGCAATCAGAGTGGCTGGGATTTATGTCCCAGTTCTGCTGCTTGTAAGTTATGACTACCTTGGGCAAGTTATTTAACCTTCCTGAGCTGCATTGGCTCATCTGTCATATGGTGATAGTGATAACTACTTCACAGGGTCATGATGATCATTCAGTAAAATGATGTATCTAAAATGCTCAGAATCGTATATGGCACATGATAAATATTCTGTGAATTGTAGCTATAATAGTAATTCTGATGATGATGATGATTATTAATCAAAGTGCTTATTGTTGTTGACTGTATATTGTTTGGAGGGAGGAAAAGGAAGTTTAAGTAAATGGGTTAGATGATAGAAAACTGGAAAGACTATGAAGAAGTCTGAAAATACTGAACACTGATTGAAATATTCCACAGGAATAGAAGCACCTGAGGGAACATTTAATAGGATTAAAGAAAATATTACTCTTGTGAACTATATGGTGCCCCCAGGTCTGAAAGTGTTAACTAAATGTTACCAAGGAAGCACCTGATTTTACACAAGGTCTATTCATCCTAATCACGTGGCAGTGGCTCATCCGTATGCTTGAGGGAAGACTCCTCTCCTTAATTCATTACACCTTTTGGTCAGGGAGCTATTTTTCATGTGTAGTGGATGTGTCACTGAATTTTGATAGACAGCACTCGAGTCCCCATAGAAATTCCTTTTCAGCTACAAGGGCTTGCATTTCAATTTTCAACATGTTCCGACTCTTTCTCTTATGTTTCATTCATGAAGGCCCTTTCTGTTTGGTGGAGAGACACATTGCCTGTAGTTTTCATTGTATTTTGGTGCTCCTTTGTTCCTTCATCTAGAATGTTTTGTCGAGTACGCATGAGTTGCCAAGCTCTGGGTCCCTGCCCTCGTGGACCTTAACCTTAGAGCCTGAAGTGACTTCATGGGGTTCCTGGTTCTACCTAGACATTTTATAGGTTGGTAAATGATAGCACAGAGAGGGTGAGGGACATGTCTGAGCTCAGGGTGCTGTGTAGTGATAGAGCCAGGGCTGACTTAGGTCTCTGATGTCATGTCCAGTCAGTGCACCTTCTGATATAACACCAGTGTTGGAGAAATGTCCATTAGTTCCCATCACATCCACTTGTTTCAGGTAGGAAATGCTACACTGTGCTGATGGAGGGATAAACCAGTCCTATGTTTCTAGAAGCACACTGATCTGATGACTCAGGTCTGCCCTGATAAACATCTGGGCATGGGATTGGCTCAAGCTGATTAGTATCAACGTGTATAAAATTGAAGGAAGAACTTAGAAAACAATTTGGTTGGATTAGTTGACATTTCTCCAGGCTACTTTCCAAGTCAGAATTTAAACAAGAAGCTTGGGCTGATGAGGTCATGCAGATGAATGTACAATTTATATACAAGTACGTGGTTAGAGTGTAATATAAATACAGTGTCCTTAGAAAGTCACCAAGCAAGACTTCTGGTGATATCAGGTTTATTCATTCATTTATTCCTTCTTTCTACAAGTACTTCTGGAACACCTACCATGAACTAGACATTGGATATACTGAGGATCTGGAGATGAATAAGGCCTTTGTTATCAAGGAACTTAGGATCAAGATTTCAGGGTAAGACCTAATAGATGGTGTAGGCTTGGGTTGGTGTTTTATGATGTACTGAGGCAAGATTGCTGGTGAGCATGCTGTACACATGAAGACCTGAAATGAATGCCATTCTTTATCCCTCTGGGAAACTCATATCCACTTGCAAGTGAGACAGGCCTCTTTGTGCCTTTAAGGGTCAACGAATCCTATGGAACCATTAGGGTAGGTCATGATTGTCAATAAAGGAAATTATATTTTCTCCTATCCAGGAACCATTGCTCTTCCAAGGGATTTGTGGCTTGGCTAGGGACAGAGAGTTATTTGGCTTCCCACGGTTTTGGTGAAGATTGATTCCTTGTGTTTCTGCCATATTGCACTATGCCACCACCTGCCTACTTGGACCTCCGCCTACTGCTATGTTCATCTAAGGCTGAACCACTCTTTTGTTAGGAGATCTTGCCTACCACTGGATACTCCTCATTCCGCAGGCTTTAACCTCTGCTTGTTGTTCGTGGCCAGCCTCCCAGAATGTTTCACCCTCTTAGCAGTATTCCTTTCTACAATTACTGCTGGGTTCGTCCCCAGGGGTCTGCTATAGCTCAGGAAGCGGGCATAGTCTCAAGATCTGGGCTTTCCCTGGTCTGGCCACTCTCACTGCCCAAAGCCCACACCCCATCACCAGGGCACCCCCAGTTGTGATTCTAGCAGCAGCTACCTCAACTACCCTATGACGGCAAATATTCAGCCCTGTATTTTTGCTAATTGACTTTCAGTGGCTGGGTTTTGATTATGCATCTTGCCTCATCCCCCAATTTGTTTTTTTTTTTTTTTTTTTTGAAACCAGTGGAAAAAAGTCATCAACTCACATAGAAGGGTACAAAGAAGAAAGTGAAGTTAGTCTTTACTGCCTTCAAACTTGCCCCCCTTGCCCAAACCATCATCATCCCTTGCCTGTGGTATATCAATAACCTCCTAGCTGGTCTACAATCTATTCTCCAGCTAACATCCATCGGATCATGTCATGCTCTTACTCAGAAGTGTCCACTGACTTCCCATCACACTTTGAATCAATCCAGCCTCCTTTCCATGGCCAGCTAGGCCCCCTTAGCTCCTGTCCCCTCTGTGTTCTCATCTCGTATCACTCCTCTTTGCTGCTCCTCAAACAACCCAAGCATGATCCTGCCTCTGGGACTTCAGCTGGTTTTTCCCTCTGGGTGTCACCCACTATTGGATCTCAAATAGCACCCTCTCTTGATACTGTCTGTTCCCTTCCTTGCTTTATTTTTCTTCCCAGTGCTTATCTTTATGTGACATCATGACCATCTGTATATATGTTTTATTTTTTAATTGTTTCTTCCAATAGACCTAAGCTTCATAATGACATATTGTTTTGTTTATTGTTTAAACAGTAAACAGCGTCTGGCACATGGTAGGGGCTTCAATAAATATGAATAAAACTTAAAAATATACATATACACACACATATATAAATATCATACGCCATTTAGTAAATGACTTTTTAAACTTAAGGAGGCTCTCCTATATTGAAAAATACTGATGTAGATTATCGATTTTATGCTTGCATATTTTAAATATTCTTACTAATGGTCAATCATTATTTTCTGGGGTGGGAGATGGTAAATTGGGCTGAGAAACGGTATAAAGCTTTTGAAGCAGTGTCTTGCCATCCTACTGGAGTCCGAAAATCAAGACGGGATTATAAAATGTTTAGATGGCCTTTCTCATGTGTCGGAAAGTAGTTTCTCAAAGGGGTTCGAAGCAGGTGTTGAGCAATGAAATAAGGATGTAGGGGTTAACGTGATTCCTTTGAAGGCGAAGGCACTTATTATGAGGCAAATGGTATATTGAGTATTAGATTAAAATAGTCATATGACTTTATAATCACACTTCTTATAAACAAGAGATGACACTGAAAGTGAGAGAGCACTTGGCAGCTCCTCTACAGGTATATTGTCAGAACGTGTGACAGATGCCAACAGTAACAGTCGGAGTAACATGTTGATGTTATTTCACTTAATAATTCGATTTTCAATCTTTTTTACACCTTAAAATTTGTTTTGAAAGATTTTCATGGGAGATATCCGCCTAGCTCCAGAAGGAAGATTCCATAGATCATGTTACGTTATTTGCTTCTTACTGTCAGCTTTTAGAAGCCCAGGAGGTTCCAAGTCAACTCATGTTCTTTATTCTGCGTTTGAGTCTATGTGGGGACTTGGAAGAAAGGGTTCTATGCCGTAACCGAGGAAGTCTTTTTTTTTTTTTTTAATTAAATTAAATTTCTTAACAAGGAAGTCTTAATGAGGAAGTTATCCCATTGAACAAAATCCAGTCTAAAAGGTAGTATGCTCCTGGGTTGGAGAAAAGTTTTGTTGTAACCAAGGCTTGCACATCTGCTTGGAAGCTGTGTTGTCTTTGATGTGTTTTGTGATTTAATAGCCTTACAAACAAGCTTTTCAGCAGACCCAAATATACAGGGTGTTTCAATAAAATGTATACATACTTTCAAAACCAATATTTATTTGTAAGAAATCTTATGTCGATGTGCGGCAGCACTGGAGCCTAAGGAAGCAAATGTTTGCCATCAGCTTCTCTGACTGAGTGCGACCTCTACTTACATGTGTTTTTCTCCTCTTTACCCTGCTGGCTTCCATGAGAATAGAGAGATGGATAATCTCTTCTTCCAATTTATGTTACCTTGAAATGCTTGCCTGGATTAGTTCAATTTAGTAACATTTCCCAGTACAATTTTCTTTTTTTTAATTGTTTTTGATTTATTATAAAAGCATTCCTGTTCATTATAGAAATAGTGGGAAAATAGAATGTTAGACCTAAAATGTACCTGAATCTGGATAGCTTCCCTGGAAAGGAATTTAGAATTTATGGGGTCATCTTATGGTCCCGAAAAATGACCTCGATCTCTGATTTCAATTACTTACTAGACACAGTAAATAATATTTTTCTATTTTAAGAGGGCTATGTGGTGCTCATTTGAAGGGTTTAGAAAATGTAGAAAGTTTAAGGAAAAAAGGGTAACAATTGCTCAAAATTCCACCCCCCAGGGAGAAATATTGCTAACATTTTGACCTATGTCCTGGTAGCCATTTCTTGATAGAATTGAGAACCTAATGTATATATGTATTTTATAGCTTTTTCACTTAACATATCATAAAAATATTCTATTTTATCAAAAATTTTTCTTAAATATGATCTTTAAAGAATGAATAGTATTTTATAGTATGGAAGTGCCATAATTAACTATTTTTCAGTAAATATTTAGGTTTGGAAAATTTATCACCATTGTAGTTGACTTTGAGATAAATTTCTTTCCACATAAAAAAGAAAATTTGAAAAACTGAAATGTATGAAGAATACAAATTAGAATCACCTGCAATAAACATTACTATAAATTTAATATATTTCCTTTCAGTATTACATATATTACCTTTCCCATTTTTATGTAACTTGTAACCATCATTATATATGTATACGTGTATCTATACATTTATATGAAGTTGATTCTTATTTACAGATTCCATATTTGCAAATTCCCCTACTTATGAAAATTTGTGACCCTAAAATCAACACTCACAGTGCTTTCACGGTTATTCATGGACATTCACTGAGTGGCAAAATATTTGAGTCACCCAACACACATCCCCAGGTGAGATTGAACAAAGTGAGACTCTGTTTTCTTGTTTCAGCTTTTATATTGTAAACAAGCAATCCTCTTTAAAGTCTATTAAGTGTCATGTTCAAATTTCTGTGATTTTTGTGGGTGATACATAAGTGTGTGTGTGGGTATAAAAATATAGAGCATTGTATGTGCCTGTATTATATACACACCCAGGAGATTGTACCCCACTCTTTCAATTTTTATTATAAGTAACATTTTCTCATGTTATTAAGTATTTTTGAGAACCTGATTAATGGCTGCCTAATATTCCAACCTAAAGATATACTAGGATTTTATCAACATGACATTATTATGGGACATTAGGTTTTATTTTTATTTTATTAAATAACTTAAAATTATTTAATTTATTTATTTTTGGCTGCATTGGGTCTTTGTTGCTGCATGCGGGCTTTCTCTAGTTGCGGCGAGCGGGGGCTGCTCTTTGTTGCGGTGCACGGGCTTCTCATTGAAGTGGCTTCTCTTGTTGCTGAGTATGGGCTCTATGTGCACGGGCTTCAGAAGTGACACACGGGCTCAGTAGTTGTGGCTTGTGGGCTTAGTTGCTCCGCAGCATGTGGGAGCTTCCCGGACCAGGGATCGAAGACGTGTCCCCTGCATTGGCAGGCAGATTCTTAACCACTGCACCACCAGGGAAGCTCTAGGTTTTAAAATTGTTGCTGACAATTAATGTAATCCATCACATCAATAGGCTAAAGAAGAAAAATCACGTAATCATGTTAATAGATGTAGAAAAAGCATTTGACAAAATGTAATACCTATTCATGATAAAAATTCAGCAAACTAGAAATAGAAATTTCCTTAACTTGGTAAAGAACGTCTACAAAAAACCTACAGCTAACATCATACTTAATGGCAAGAGACTAGATGCTTCCTGCTGTGATTAGGAACAAGACAAGGATTTCCCTACTAACCATTCCTTTTCAATATTGTACCGGAAGGCCTAGCTAATTCAATAAGACAAGAAAAGGAAATAAAAGGTATACATATTGGGAAGAAGAAATAAACCTGTCATCAGTCACAGATGACATGACTGTCTATGTAGAAAATCCTAAAAAAAAAAAAAAAAAAAAATTCCTGGAACTAATAAACAGTTATAACAAGCTTCCCGGATACAAGGTTAATACAAAAGTCAATTGCTTTCCTATATACCAGCAATGAACTATTGGAATTTGCAATTAAAACACGATGCTATTTACATGGGCACTGAAAATGAAATCATCAGGTATAAGTATAACAATATGTATAAGATCTATATGTGAACAACTACAAAACTGATGAATGAAATCAAAGAAGATTTAAATAAATGGAGAGATATTTAATGAACATGGATAGGAAGACTCAATCTTGTTAAGATGTTAGTTCTTTCCAATTTGATCTACAGGTTCAAGGCAAATCCAACCAGAATTCCAGCAAATTATTCTGTGGATGTCGACAAGCTGATTCTAAAGATTATATGGACAGGCAAAAGACCCAAAATAGCCAACACAATACATAAGGAGAAGAAACAATTTGGAGGATTGACACTATTCAACTTCAAGACTTACTACAAAGCTACAGGACTGAAAACAGTGTGGTGTTGGTGAAAGAATAGACAAATAGATCAGTTGGGTAGAATAGAGAGCCCAGAAATAGACCCCCACAAATATTAACTGATCTTTGACAAAGGAGCAAAGGCAATTTAATGGAGAAAGGAATGTCTTTTCAACAAATTGTACTGGAACAACGGGACATCTACATCCCCCCCCTGCCCAATCTAGACATGGGCCTTACATCTTCCACAAAAAGTAACTCAAAACAAATGATCAACTTAAATGTAAAATGCAGAACTATGAAAGCTCCTACAAGATAAGACAGGTGAAAATCCAGGGGACTTTGGGTTCGATGATTTTCTAGATATACCAAAAGCACTATATCCATTGAAGAAATATTTGAAACCTTGGACTTCATTAAAATTAAAGACTTCTGCACTGCTAAAGGCACTGTTAAGAGAATGAGAAGAAAAGGCACAGATTGAGAGAAAATCTTTGCTAAGCACCTATAAAATATTGGTATGTAAAATACACAAAAATCTCTTAAAAATAACGAGAAAACAACACAATTAAAAAATGGGCAAAAGATCTGCATAACCACCTCACCAAAGAAGACAGACACATGACAAATAAGCATATGAAAAGATGCCCAACATCATGTGTCATGAGAGAATGGTAAATTCAAACAGTAGTGAGATACTACTACTTACTATTAGAATGGCTAAAATCCAAAACACTGACAACACTGGATGCTGGTGAGAATGTGGAGCAACAGGAACTCTCATTCATTGCTGGTGGGAACGCAAAATGGTACAGTCACTTTGGTGACAGTTTGGCAATTTCTCAGAAAACTAAACATACTCCTGCCTTAAGATCCATTAGTCACACTCTTTGATATTTACCCAAAGGAGTTGAAAACTCACATCCACATGAAAACCTGCACGTGGATGTTTATAGCAGCTTTACTTATAGTTGCCGAAACTTGGAAGCAACCAAGATGTCCTTCAGTAGGTCAAATGGATAAATTGTGGTACATCCATAAAACGGAATATTATTCAGTGATAAAAAGAAATGAAATCTTATGCCATAAAAAGAGACAGAGGAAGTTAAATGCATATTGCTAAGTGAAAGAATACAATCTGAAAAGGCTACATACTATATGATTTCAACTATACGACATTCTGGAAAAGGGAAAACTATGGAGACAGTAAAAAGATCAGTTGTTGCCAGGGGCTGAGGAAAGAGGGATTAATAAGTGGAGCACAGGGTATGTTTAGAGTGGTGAAACTTTCCGTATGACACTATAATGGTGAACACATGTCCTATACATTTGTCAAAACCTGTGGAATGTAAAACACCAAGAGTGAACTCTAATGCAATCTATGGACTTTAGTTAATAATGATGTATTAATATTGGATCATCAGTTGTAACAAATCTAGCATACTAATGCAAGATGTTAATAACGAAATTGTGTGTGTGCAGGGGGTGGGGAGGTGTTAAGCGGGCACATGGGAACTGTGGACATTCCACTCAATTTTTCAGTAAACTGTAAACTGCTCTAAAATACAAAGGCTAATTATGAAAAACTGTTGCTGAAATATCAGACAACCCTGTCATTCTGCTTTTGTTATTCATACTGCCAGTGGCACATCACTTACATAAGGAATAGCTTTATCATGTATTTTAATACAGAGATGTTTATAAATGTCTCAACAAGCAAGTTGTACATGCATTTCACTAAAATATTCTGCGTATGCAAAGGTCACTTCTCAAGTTCTCCTGAAGTGTTTGAGGTGGTGTGTTAATACAACTGGGGTCGAAATTCCTCCCCCTTTTTCTCTAGCCTTTGATGAAGCAGAAGAGGCAATCTCGGGCTTTTCGGAGGGCAGGTAATCAAAGGCGCACTTGGCCTAAGGGACTTTGAGCTTTCTAAAGGGCAGAATCTCTGTAAGAGGCAGCCCGTGAGCTTAAATCAAACAGCCTCGAGTGCATGTGCTGTTTCTTATTCTCCAGGGCTGAGTGGGTTTTGGTGTTGAAATTACTTTGGCACCGTGAGCAGCTGGGGAATTGGTATGTGGGGCTTTGTCTGTTGGCTTATAATAGAGGAACAAGAGGGATCATGAAGAGAGTCTTTGGTGGGTTAGTTTTGTTCTAGGTCACCTCGAGTCCCAGGGGTATTCCATCTGCTTGAAGCTGTGAATGACAGGTTCTTTCTTTTTTTCTACGCGCCTACCTCTCTCAGACAGGGGGTGGTGAAATCAGGGCTCCCCGATTTGGTACCCCTCTGTGTTCTGAAATTGTGTTTATAACAAACAAGCCATGAGAAGTAATGAAAAACCCTCGGTGAGGTCAAGGTGTTATAGAAAGCCAAGGTTTTATTCTTTTTCTTCATCACTCCTCAAAGGCAAAATGAAGGCAGCAGTGCCGAGGTTAATGGCATGCTGCCATTAAAAAAAAAACAAAATTGCTCCTGATTTTTGGTATATGTTTTAACTGTATTTGTCCTTACTTTCGAGATATGCAAAGCATGTGGACAAGCTAATTAATAGATGCACTGTTATAACAGGTAACCGACCAACAGGAAGTAAAGGTAAATGCCTTCAAGTATCTAAATCAAGGATGCAGGCAGGGTGAGCCCAAGATCCAGTTCAATTTAACAAACCTGTATTGAGCACCTACTAGGTATTCACTGTTGGAGTTGGTGACCTTTGCTACCTGACCTGGCTCCAGTGGCCATTTTGATCTGAAATTCTGACTTGCTCTACTCCTATTCTTAATTAAGTATCCAGAATGTTCCTTAGGCAAAATAGTGATAGTTTGATTTTTGTGTCTCTCCTACCACTGGGTTCTCATACCACCTTTTGGCTGCTCTCTTTTGGCCTGATAGTTGGGCCTTTCCCCCCCTGGCTGTCCTGGATTCAAGGTCCCTTCCCTGGATTTGGGAATGTTCTAGTAGATCTTCCTTCTCACCTGCGTGAGTATTTGTTACTACCGTGCTCCTGATCCCCTTGAAACATACAAGCTTGGTTCTCATATTTCCAAGACCAGACTCTACCTTCTTAAAATGACAACTGGTTAATTTGAGGAATTAATGTGTGGTAATTTTTCAATAGTAGAATTGTGAAGTGAAAGAGTGGGAAGTCACGTCTCCCTTCCTTGTTGTACGAATTCATTTAACCAATGACTTTATGGAGAAAGGTGGGTTTTTTTTGTTTTAAATTTCATTCCTTTCTTCCCTTCCTGAATCAAAGGGTTAATTCTGATACTGGAAATTTTGGGGAGGAAGAAGGAGAAAATGGTCAGCATCATAACAGACTGTGAAGGAGAGGTTTTGAGCAAGGGGTCCTCCTCTCCTCATTCTACAGTTCTGCTTACATTTTGAGTCTTGTGTCCAGATTCAGTGTCCATGGATCAGGTTAGCCAAGTGATGTTTTGGTGGGAGGGAGGGTGACATTGGCAGCAAATGGTACACTTGGCTAATCCCAATAAATGCAACATGCCTAATCAAATGGTTAAAAGAAGACAACATAAAATATAAAATTTCAGGCCAGAAGCCATGCTTAAGTGTCATTCTCTCTGTTATGGACTGAATAGTGTTTCTCCCAAACTCATATTTTGAAGCCTTAATCCCCAGTGTGATGGTATTTGTATATGGGGACTTTGTGAGATAATTAGGTTTAAATGAGGTCGTAAGCATGGGGCCCTAATCCAGTGGGATTGGTGTCATTATAAAAGGAGGAGGAGACGCAAAAGAGTGCACAGGGAAAAGATGAGGGCACAGCAAGGAGGCAGCTACCTACAAGCGAGGAAGAGAGCCCTCACCAAAATTGAATTTACTGTCACCTTGATCATGGACTTCTGGCCTCCAGAACTGTGAGAAATAAATTTCTGTTGGTTAAGGCACCCAACCTGTGGTATTTTGTTATGGCAGCACAGGCAGACTAAACTAATACACCCTCCAACTCAAATTTCTTATCACAAAACATTTGTACAGTATTTACCTGCTTACAGCAGTGTCTTCAGTGTTCCCTTCAGTCCAAGTATTTATTGTACCCCAAGATACTAGGCATTGGTAGTTGTCCAGAGTTAGTAAAACTCTCCTTCTTTTGCATCTATCAGGCATCACAACCTCACACAGACCTGGCTGAAAGAGGCAGACTAGACCAAACAAAGGCCATGTTGCCCAAGTCTCTACACTGACATGGAACTAAATGTGGCAAAAATAGTTATTCACCCATCACTTTTCACAAGTCCCCCACAATTCTGATGCCAAAAAGTATCTGGGCATTGAAGAATTAATTTTTAGGACCTAGAGATTCTTTTAAAGTGTATGCTATTTCTGTAGGTGGTTGATAGGGCCTATCAAAGTTAACTGGTGGCCTGGGAAAGACAGCTTAATGTGGGGGAGAAGAGACGCCTACTTAGGTTTAACTGTCATGCCATGCTTTAGTATATGGTAGAGAAACAATCAAAATAGAAAGCTTCATCAAAAAGATATATTTTTGATCATCTAATATAAATCAAACACCTAATATGAATGGGAAATATATATATAAAGACAGGGTGTTTTTCAAGAAATTGATTTTTAGCTATGAAAACTTTTGGTAACAACAACTTCCTCAGAACCTCAGTTTATAAAATAGATATAAATGAAGCAGCTCTGATTAAATTAGAGATGGGCTACCTGAGCAGCAATGACATTTGAGACCCCCTTTTAGAGCACTAAGGCTCTTGAAGAACTCACCCTTGCTTACTTAAAGTATCTTGCTGTTTATAAGGTTTGATTCTTTGGGGAAAGATGGAAGAATTCTTACACTGAAACATGATGGAAGGGGTACTATGCTATTTCCAAGGTGTTGCTAAGAGATAAGCAGTATCACTTAAAAGGCAGGCAAAGAAAGGAGAGATGCTGAAGGTCCTTGGAACACAAGGCTTACATATTTACTCAGGTCACATAATGTTTCATGGAATCAGAACCAAAGAGCCGTGGCTTCCTTCAACAAGTTCCCTTCCCACCCATCCCGCTTTGAAGTAGAAACCGCTTTCAAAGAAAGCCTAAGGGAACAATATCAAACACTTCGGGGAAAGAGATAACCTCTCCTGGCAAGCAGGTAGGTGAGATAGAGAGATGATTGATAGTATCAGTGGAAAGGACAGATCAAAGTCCTTTCATACGTAATATTTAGAGTATTATTAGATGAGTGCCCATGGTTGTCATTTAAGTAGTATTCCCTCCTCCCCTTCCCTCTAAATTTTAAGTACAAACCAGGACTCTTCAGCCACCCCTGATACAGTCAATGCTATTTGGATGGATTGTGGTTTGATTTCTTCCTATCGCATTATGTTAATTCATTTACCAATTCAGTTTTCCTGGCTGGATTTGAAGAGGTGGTAAGGAAGGAAGCTAAAATGCAACTCATCGTGACATCAAGCCCCCCAAACACAGTGGTAGAACTAGCCTTGGGTGGGGGGGCAGCCACTGACTCATGCAAAGAATTTCAGAGTAGACTGTTGGGTCCCTTCCATTCCCTGGTCCATCTAGGATTCTACTTCTGGTCCTGATTTTGGATGGAAATGAGAGAAGTCACAGAAAACGTCTCACAAATTATATTGTTTCCCCTTTTAAAAACGGATGTATTTGGCTCTCAGATGGCTTTTTGGTCATCCAAAGTCTTCTAAGAAGTGCAAATGTCTCCAGGAGAGAAATAGTGGAATTCATTACTAGTTGTTATCTTGGGGAAATAATAATAGCTAGCTGAGAAGAAAAGCCAGTGGAACGAGGGTTCAGAACTGGCATCTGGGTAGAAAAGTGGAGTGCTGATAGGGGAGGTGAAGGGACGGCTCTGTTTCCATCCAGCTTGTTGGAAAGCATGGAATTAGGAATGGAAGTGAATTCCTGAGTTACTGGTTACAATCATATAGAAGTACAAGTTTACACTGAACGAATCCATTTGCTAAATTATTGAGCTATTACTTAGAAACTTATTCATTGCAATGTCAAAGGTTTAGGACTGGTTTGAACTACGCTTAAAGAGGAAATGATCATTTATTTCCTATTAAGAGCTAATGATCCCACTATGTGCTTTATATTTATGATTTTCATTGAACCTTCACAATCACCCTGGTAGGTAATTATTATTTTCCTTAGTTTATGCATGTAAAGTGTTGTGCTCATTTATTCTAACCGTCTCCCTGTAAATTTCTCAATTTGCAAAATTCTAATTCAACTTCTCATTAGTATTTTGTGTTTAGAATCATTTATGTAAATGAGGTAATGTAAATGTAATTTACATTATGTAATGTAAATGTAAACAGTTTTGGAAGTTACTCCTAGTACTTGGGAATTTGGGGCATTCACTGCTTTAAAGAGGATCACATTTCAGTTTATAACCATGGCAGTCTTGGGTGCCATTTGGGTCTTTTATTCCTCTATTATTACCAACCCTAGAAAGAACTCTATGAAGGTGATTCACTTAGGCACTTAGACACTTAGATCCTTTATGGTAAGGTGGAAATGATTATGTGCCCACATACTTAATTGGAAAAACAAAATATGCCTTTTTTTCAAATCAATTAATAAAATCATGTAATCTCACACACACCCACACCCACCCACACACACACACACACACACACACACACACACACACAAATTTTCCTTCCCAATAGACCTGTCCATCTCCACAGATGTATTTTCTGAACTTACAGTATATTCATTCACTATAGAAAAAAACGAACCTACAGGGAAAGTTTCCTTTTTAAAAATCACTATTGGTGTGAACCCAGTTTCTTCTTAAATTGAGATGTTTCATTTGCTTTTTCTCCCTTGAATACTTAAATACAGTTCCAACAAGAGCCAGAGAAATTCAGTGAGATCTTGAAAAGAATTCGTGATTGTTCTGGCTGGCTGCTGTTACCAGCCTGTAACAAATTTCAACTTTAATCATTCTGTAATGAAATAAATAGCCAAAGTTAGAGTAAAGCCTTCTTACCCAGCTTGGAAAGGAAGCTCACAAAACTACTGAAGCTCTAAAAGTCATCTATTGTATTTCAGAATATGATGTGGAAGAGTGAGGCAGGGAGGTATAGTGGAAAGTGTATCGTACTATTAGTACTACAAGCCCTGTTCCCGAGTGTCTTTGGTTTGGTTTCCTTATCTTTAAAATAGAGTATTTGGTGAGCTGATCTCTGTGGGTACTTATGACTCTAACTCCCAAAATGGACATGAAATGGAAGTTCTTCCATGTATATGAACTTGGAAATTCTTAGATGAAGGTAAGGCTGATGTATGAGTCTACTCTTTGAAATACATTCTCTTATTCTCTCTATTCATACCTAAAAATACCACCTCACACTAATAATTCCTTTGGAGATGAGCAGCATTGTTTGGAATGGAGTATTTTTCCCCTTCTGGTAGAACCTTTTTCTTCTGTTAACTTTGGAGACCATACCTGGCTATCTCAGAAGTGATTTACCTTTAGCATCATTGGGAAACATTGCTTCACTAAAGGAGATAGGTAAACAATGAGAGAAGCAGATGACATCCAGGAAGAGAGAAAGGTACAGAGAGTATACAGGTTTTCCCCAGAGTTAGAGAAGAAGGGAAAAACCTGGATGCTGTTGGAGAGCCTCACAGTATTGTTTTCTGCTCACCGTTTTGGCCATTGCTAGGGCTGAAAGGTTTTTCCATTATATAGACTCCCAGCATTTTACATCTGGCTGTGGGAGCAGTCAGTGGCTTTTTATAGCATCGTGTGTCTACAAATAGATTTGAATTACCTTTGAGGAGAAGGGAATGACCATTTATTTTCTCTAATCAGCTGGTGATTCTATATATATTTCACATTTATTACTTCATTGATTCTTCCTGACCACCCTGCTAGGTAGTTATTATTTTTCCCAGTTTGTATAGATGAGGCGAGTGATGATATTCAGGAATTGTGCTGAATGAAGTTTTCTTACTTTTGCAGCCTTGTACTCCCTTTAGCCTTTCTACCTCTAATTCTAAAGTCTTGACTTCATTCCAAAACCAATCCTATCTCTGACCATTTAGACTTGGCGTTTAAATTCCCAGTGTTTGGCTCTACTCACCTGAAGTATTTTGGATTGATTCCCCTCTGGCATTTCCAATTCCAGATACCTTGGGTAGGGTACCACGTTTCCGGTTCTAGCCCCCAGGAACAAATCCTTAACACCAGACACTAGGCTAAAACCCTACCCAAGTTCCTCCACTTAGGCCCTTTCTGTCCCTATTCTAGGGAAGCAGTAACCTTCTACCCATGCTGACGTAGCACCCTTCAAATGAAATACAGGCAAGTGTCTTGGAAAGGCCCTATCATGGACTTGTGAAAGATCTCACAACTATAGACAGTAGAGCCAGGATTCAAATCCAGGTTTATCGCACTCCCAAACTGTTGATTTTGTTCATTCTGTTATCATACTTTCTAACTGAAAACCAGTTAAACTAAGAATCCTATTCACCCATCTTACTGTGGCTTGCCTATTTATCTGGCCTTATAGTCCCCAAGATCCCCTGAATATGGTCTTGCTGACTTCAAGACATGTAAAATTTAGCGAGTTCCTGAGAGTAAGTAGGACATCCTCTTGCCGCTTAAAACTCTGTTTTTAGAGTGTCTTATATCCAGCACTGTTACTAATTCACTGTGCTAGAGGGCAGGGAAATGAGAGCTATGTGCTGGGCTCGGTACTGCATGCTTTCTGTGTATGAACTTGTTTAACCCCTGACATCAGCTCTCCGAGGTACTTACTATCATATACTTCATTTTATATATAGGGAAACTAAGGTGTAGAGAGGTCAAGTGACTTGGCCAAGGACAAGATATTAACTGCTCATCAGATTCATGTGCTCGCCCACGTTATCCAGGCCTTTTGCATTTAGGCAAGACCATGCAGTTCATTGTGGTGGATGGGCTGTGGATAGAAGTGCTGTCTGTCATTTCTGCACTGAAGCAGTTAAGGGCTAGTGTACAACCCTTCAGCTCTCTTTTCTCCTGTCTTGGTGACCTGGAAGGATACAGCTACAAAATGGTGGGGCCTCTGTCAGCCTGGATTTCTGAGTGACTACGAGTAGAATCCCCCAGTGGCCCGTGATGGATTTATACCTTCAGTGAGAAATAAGCCTATTGTGCATTAAACCACTAAGATTTGAGAGTTAATTTGTTACCACAGCATTACCTACGCCATCTTGCCTAATACAGTGGCAGATCCAAGGATTTGAATCCGAGGCTGTGTGCCTCCAGAATCTGCATTTTGTTGCATTTTTAGGACAAAGTCTAAGCCTCCATGGTCATCTAAGCAAGTCTGATAGCTTGCTTAGAAGGGACCATGTGTTGGCTGAAACTTGGGAACTTTAGAACTGTGGCAAGTTCATCCCCTTCATAGGAGTAATGGCTGATCTAAAATAACTGTTAAGGCTGGAGATTTTGTACTGCATTATCCACTCCTTCCCCATTATGAGAAGTTACAGGAGAAAGGATCTGATTGCCTCTCAGCATATTTTCACCTTTGAGGTTAAAAAATATATTTTCTACTCCAGGAATTTTGCTTTTACATTGCAAATACATTTGGACTCTTTTACAGTTTTATGTCTTTTAAACATTTGTTGCATTATGGAAAAAAATTACCCTTAACAGCTTCCGAAAAAGCCTCTGCTTAACGCATATTGTTCGTTCCTTTCCTCTAGGTGTGAATTAATGTATTAATTAATTATTGGAGTGGGTGTTGCTTGTCAAAAAGGAAAAACTATATGGCAGTTAGAAGGCATCTTGGTACATTTCAAAGCTGTGTTTGGGCATCACTCTGGCTCTGTGGATTGTTCAGAACCTCTCCTAATACTAACTCATTAGGAGAAAACATTATTACAAGTGAAGCTAAGATGTGCATTTGCATAATTTCCAGACCTGTGTGTGTTATTCATACAATTATATTGTTGGTTTAATCACAAAGTTGTTAAGCTATTTTCAGGAACTATTCGAGAGCTGTCTTTATGATGTGTAGCTCAGTTTTACTCTGAAGAAATTCAGTTACACTGACCATTAAAACAATATAATCTAAAATGGAAGTTTCCATCGTTGGTTGACAAAACAATCTTGTTTTATTCCGCACTGGCGAATTGATAATTTGCTGGTCAGTTAAACAAAGTCTCATAAATTGCATTGTGTGGGGATAGTAATAAAATATGAGACCCGGTTTTTTCTCCTGAAGAATTTTCAATTTAAGGAAAATTTTAGAATTTAATAATTGTGCTTTAGGTTTACAGTACTGTGTTGTTCTTGGAGTTGGAAGGTGATGGCCATTTTAAGGATGGGAATTTTATTTGATTATGGAAACAGAGCTATCATTGTACTTTCCATGGTGGAGATTTTTGGATAGCTTCCCCTCCCCCATACCCTTTTTGTACATGAAAATCTCCTATTGGAACCCCATGATAATTTAGGTCATCAAAAAAAATCCAAGTGAAATGCATTTTCTCAAGGCCCAGCTCCCAATCTGGTATAAGACTATAAAATCTTTCTGTTTATTATCTCTCATCCTCTTACTGTGTCATCTGCACAGTCTTAGGCAAATACTGGGTTGGCCAAAAGGTTCGTTCAGGTTTTTCCATAACATCTTATGGAAAAACCCGAATGAACCTTTTGGCCAACCCAATATATCATGACTATTTATTACCATGATTATATCGCTTTATCATAACAAGGATTCTTAAATGACTCATTTCTGACTCTTTAAAGACATGTCGAAAGAAAGAGTGAGTTCAGATACAGATTTAAAACTTTTCTTGTTTCTTCCTACGAGGGTATGTTTATGGATTTACAAGTTTTAGTCTAGGTCATGTTGGATGACCAAATCATTGAAAACTTGAATCAGTTATTAGGTAGCAGAAGAGATATTGGGATGCTCTGGCTTTATTAATAAATCAAAACTGGATTCAGGAGTTAAGAAGAACAATGATGGTGATAGGCAGACTGATGGAAGATTTTTTCGCCAGAAAGTACAGCCGTATTTTCCTAGAGGGAACTGTAAGTCATGAGAATCCCTAACTTTCCCTCAGTTAAGCTCGGTCACTAACCAGTGACTTTGATCTTGCTCAGTCACTAACCAGCTGTATGACTTGGGCAAGTCTTATTTTTCTCATTTGAAGCACAAGAGGGTTGGAGGATATCTCTAGGATCACTCAAAGCTCGAAAACTAGTTTCTGTCATTCTCAGAAACACTAGTAGGTAATCACATATTAATAATTTAACTGTCTCTGTACACAGATATGAAGATGTGTTATATTCAGTTTTAAAATTGAACTTGTTAATTGGAAACTAGGTATTAATCATTATTTAAATTCACTCTTCTGTTTTCAAATCCTTTTGTGTGTGTTGCCCTGGCTTTTGTTAAAACTTTTCCTAGAGACATGTTTTCTTTATCTTAAAATTGTCTAACCAGTGATGTCATTATAAACCCAGATTTATGGAAGAAAATGCACAGATTATTTTTAAAAAGGAAAAAAGTTTAATGTAACTATGGTTGAAACAGGCACTATTAATAGTTTTGATTTCTATTGGGTTCACTCTAAGAGAAGTTCATAGCTCAGTATTTCTGTTAAACCACATCAGTACAGTGTTCAATGCAAGGAATAGAACAGAAAGAAAGGAAAAGATGAATGAAGGGTAGGGACTTGTATGAAAATAACAGAGAGGTTTTGGAAATAATCATAAAAGGAGCTAGAAGGCAATTCCTGGCCTCTGGTGAGAAGCCTGCCCTGGGCTCATCTCCCCTGCCACTGCCCAGGTGTTATGCTAAATAATGGCAACATATTTTCCTGCTGCCTAAGGACAGAAACGGATCTTGAGTTTTAATCTGACAGGGAACAACTCAAATGAGATGTGTCTGTTTCCTTGTTTCACTAAACTTTAAAAAATAGTGAAAACTTGGAACTTCTATGACAACTTTTGGGGGCTCTCATAATCTTTTACACATAGATGTGTTATCACGTACAGTTTACAAAATAATGTCACGCTTAACTGAGGGAAAGTTAGGGCTTCTCATGACTTACAGTTCCCTCTAGGAAAATACGGCTGTATTTTCTGGCTAAAAAATCATCCATCAGTCTGTCGATCACCATCATTGTTCTTTTTAACTCCTGAATCCAGTTTTGATTTATTAATAAAGCCAGAGCATCCCAATATCTCTTCTGCTACCTAAATAATTTGCCAAGATGTTTGTTATTGAAATAATTCAAAAGAATAATGTGATTTATAAGCCATAACCAAAAATTGCCCTTTTGAAATTCTTTTCTAGATATGACCTTAAAAACTCAGTAGGTAACTAATTTCTTTATCAAACTTGTAATTGATTATCCATTAGGTGCCAGAGACTATATTAATTGCATCCACCTCAAACTTTCTACTGCCTGAAATGAACCACTACATTGACTGCTAACTGGGTTCATTTTATAGTCTTCTAGAAATAGTTTTCATTTCTCCATTTCACTACAAGATACACAAGATGGCCTTCTCCATCTACCTCCAGCCCTGACAATAGGCCAAAGAAGTATGTCTTCCGTAGATCTTAAGCATGTATCTTTAGCTGAGATCCCAGCTGTTCCTTACCTCATCAGTACTGAGTGAATCTGAAACCTTGCTACACAATGCCTTATATCATTTCCCAAAAAGAATGCGCTACACTCGGGAAGGTTTCATAGCTGTTAATAAATGCAAGTTTATTCTAAAAGATTTCCTGACCACATGTTAGTCATCACATATTAGGTTCAAATGGGCAGCCCAACTTTCGCCAACAAAGACCACTGAATAGCATTTTAGGAAGACAGGAACCAGGAGGGATGGTAAGAAGGAAGACAAAGTTTGAAATCATAGGTACAAACAGAATCAGATGCCGTAAGTTTTGTTAACTTAAAATGGGCGAGTATTATGAAAAATATAGATGCCAAAATCAGGAGGCATAGGTACCTAAATTCATAAGGAGGTTGTGCAGAAGCCAAAACTAAATAGGGTAAACTGCAGTTCTAATGGTGGACTGACAGGGGGAGAACTGAGTGGGAATAGCAAGTGACTTAATTAGGATGGATTTTGTGACTAGATTTGGAGACAGATTATACCTAATCTAGGGAGCCAGGTACAAGGGCATGAAACCAATCAGGCCCTGACCTTTATTTAGATAGTTGGCATTTTCAGATTATAAATTTACATTATTAATAACCATCCTTTAGTTTGTTGATTGCGTTTGCCTTTACAAACCGTTTTCACACAGATTTCCTCATTGGTGATTTATGATAATCATGATAGGCAGAGTAACTATTATTTATTCCAGTTTATAAATAAAAACATGGACACAAAGAGGTTAAGTGACTTGACCTAGATAATACCACTGCAAACTGGTGCGGTTCCCATTTATTGTCAGGCACTTGATAGCCATCTGTTTTCTCAGTTCTCATAACAGCCCTGTGAAGTAGATAGGTATTATCTTTATTTGATAGATGAGGAAATATGAGTTCAGAGAGCTTGGATAGCTAAGCAAAGATCACATGGTAAGTGGCATAGTTGGCCGTTGAACCCAGTCTGTCTGGCTCCAAAGCTTGTGCTCTTGACGACTAGGCTGTGTTATTTTCTGTTTCCGTTACTACAATTTTCACATTAACACCTGCTTCCAAGATAATTTTGTGGTTCACTTCATTCATTTCTGGCATTGTGAACCCCTCTAAATTCAGTAGCAGCAGGGCTGCTACTGGCCAGGCTAGTGGGATCAACTCACAGATGTTGTTTTACGTTTATAGTCTCCATGCAGGGAGGCGGATGTGTTCCCACATTGCATTCCCTACAAGTTGCAGATCTCTGAAACGCTCACAGTGTGCATATTTTGCCTCTGGCTTGTTTTTCAGAAGATACATTCCAGAACTTATGTAGGAGGAGGCAGAGGAGAGGAGCATGCTATGATTTGAGCTTTTTCATAGCATGCCTGGGGAACTGAAATTCAATCAATAGCAAGTGGGTTCTTTTGGGTTTCAAAGATGAGAAATAAGGGACCTTAGTGAAGGGAGAGAGAAAGAAGCATAGACAAACTTTCCTTACTTCATGATTTTGCCTGGGGATAGCCCTTCCCGGGAACCATTTGGTTTTGGGTGTCTCTTGCAGGGTATATGAAGAGATGAAAGAAACAAGAGCCATTGACATTGACATGACTCACAAAACATATGGCTCTAAATAATGAGACCCTTTATCTTGGAGAAGAATCTAAAGGGCATGGGAGAAACCCGCACATGACTCATTTAAAAAAAATAAAGCTGAATAATTTCCTTTCTGAGGCCATAATCTTTTGGTCTTTTTCAGATGTTGCACCAAGAAATGAAAGCTTAGGGTTGGTAGAAATAGCATCAATTCATTAGGAAACCTGGATGGTGTAAGTATTTGCCATTAGCCTTCTGTTTCTTTAGTTGCTAGGGGGCCAAGAACATTAAATTATTTTTAAAAATTAAATAAATAAAAACTCCTCTGTTCAAATGTCACTGCTTCTCTGGAAATGACATCATCTGTTAGCTAAAATATTGAGAAAACGAGTGCATCCTTATGTGGTGGAACGTGTGGGGAGCAAAACTGAGAGTGGGTGGTTTTAAAGCTGTTGAGAACCTTCCCAACATGAGGTGTGTTTATTAAGAGGCTTTGGAGTGGATGCTCATGTACTTCCTAAATAAACAAAGAGTCTCATCTTATTCATCTGAATTTGTCCTCTTACTCAGGACTTAACTGTCTACACTGGTGGTGGTTGTCTGTGGGCTTCCTGTTTTACATGGATCAGGAAGCCATGCTTTAAGACACAAACAATGAAACTCAGGAAAAATTGATATGATAGTATTTTGTAGGTGGGTTGGTGGTAGTTGGGGTGTTGTGGAGAGAGATATGGTAGATTATAGATTAAGGGCAAGTGTGTGCCCTCATGCTCAGATAAAATGCTAAGGATGGTGGGAGCCCTGAAGCAAAAACAGGGGATTGTGAATTGGCCTCGGAGCTTGGCCTAACCTCGGGTCCAGGTGACCCAGTGAGTGTCCTAGAAGAAACAGTGCCTGAGTGTTGGTGGCCAGCTACTGGGATTGGAGGTTAGCCCTTTTGAGAACATGCTTTGGGTCCAGAGAAATCTCTGGGGAACATTCATCTTTATGTCCTGAACGTAGTCACGCTGTGTTCTTTGTAATTATTACCTTTACACTAAAAGTAGACAAGAATATTTCCATGTTTCATACCCTAGGGTCTCTCTTTAGTTTCTGACTCAGCTTTTTTGATATAGAGGTGAAGTCACTCAGAACTGAAATTCTCCAAGTCCCCTATTGGGTCCTTACAAACAGAAGACACTTTTGCAATCTACCAGTTTCTCAGTATAGTGATCATATTTCAGAAACAAACCGCATATGCATGGGCTTATTTCTGGGCTCTTTATTCTGCTCCATTGGTCTATGTGTCTGTTTTTATACCAGCACCATACTGTTTTGATTACTATAGCTTTGTAATATAGTTTGAAATCAGGAAGTGTGATGCTTTCAGCTTTGTTCTTTCTCAAGATTGCTTTAGCTATTTGGCGTCTTTTGTGATTCCATACAAATTTTAGGATCTTTTTTCTATTTTTGTGAAAAATGCTACTGGTTGATTGTATTGAATCTATAGATTGCTTTCGGTAGTATGATCATTTTAACAATATTAATTCTTCTAATCCATGAACACGGAATATCTTTCCATTTATTTGTACCTTCTTCAATTTCTTGCATCAATGTCTTATAGTTTTCAGCATATAAATCTTTTACCTCCTTGGTTAAATTCATTCCTAAGTATTTTATTGTTTTTGATTCAGTTGTAAATCGAATTGTTTTGTTTATTTCTCTTACAGGTAGTTCACTGTTAGTGTATAGAAATGCAACTAATTTTTGTGTGTTGATTTTGTATCCTGAAACTTCACTGAATTCCTTTATTCTAACAGTTAATTGGGGGAGTCTTTAGGGTTTTCTACATATAAGATCATGTCATCTACAAAGAGAGAGTTTTACTCCTTCCTTTCCAATTTGGATGCCTTGTATTTCTTTTAGTTGCCTCATTGTTGTGGCTAGGACTTCCCAGTACTATGTTGAATAGATTTGGTGGGCATCTTTGTCTTGTTTCTGATTTTAGAGGAAAGCTTTCCTTCTTTTACCACTATGATGTTAGTGTGGGTTTTTCATATTTGATCTTTATTATGTTGAAGTATTTTTCTTCTACAGATGATCCCCAACTTAAAATGGTACAACTTAAGAATTTTTGACTTTACAATGGGGTGAAAGCAATGTGTATTCAGTAGAAAACCTACTTCCAATTTTGAATTTTGGTCTTTTCTGGGCTAGCGATATGTACATACTATCTTGTGATAGTACATACTCTTTTGTAATCTTGGGCACAGCTCTCAGTCAGCCATGCAATCATGAAGGTAAACAATTGATAAACTGTACCCATTCTGTATCAATACAACCATTCTATTTTTCACTTTCAGCACAGTATTCAATAAATTGCATGAGATATTAAACACTTTATTATACAGTAGGCTTTGTTTTAGATGATTCTGCCCAACTGTAGGCTAATATAATTGTTCTGAGCATGTTTAAGGGAGGCTAGGTAAAGGCATGATTGGTAGGTTAGGTGTATTAAATGCATTTTTGACTTAAGATATTTTCAACTTATGATGGGTTTATCGGGATGTAACCCCACTATAAATTCAGGTAGATCTGTATTCCTTTTCTTGTTTTGAGTATTTTTATCATGAAAGCATGTGGAATTTTGTGAAATGCTCTTTTTCTGCAACAATTGAGACAATCATGTGGTTTTGTCCTTTTTGTTGATGTGATGTATTACATTGATTTTTTTTTTTTGTATGTTGAATAATGCTTGCATTCCAGGAATAAAGTCTGGTTGGTCATGTTATAATCCTTTTAATATGCTGCTGAATTTGATTAGTTAGTATTTTGATGAGGATTATTTGCATCAATTATTCATTAGGAATATTGGTCTGTAGTTTTCTTTTCTTGTGGTACCTTTGTCTGGTTTTAGTATCAGAGTAATGCTGACCTCAGAATAAGTTAGGATGTATTTCCTGCTCTTTAAATTTTTAGGAGAGTTTGAGAAGGATCATTGTTAATTCTTCTTGAAATGTTTTTTTAAATACCATTTCTTTGTATATTTACATTGACTGGAGAACTTCATATTTTCATATGGCTTCAAGTTCATATCTAAAGTCCTTTTAATTTAACTTGAAGGACTCCCCTTATCACTTCTTATAAGGCAGCCCTAATGGTAATGAACTTCAGCTTTTGTAGATTTGACAATGTCTTCGTTTCTCCCTCACTTTTGAGGGACAGTTTTGTTAGAGTTCTCAGTTGACAGTATTTCTCTTTTAGCACTTCATATATATATGAAGTATATATATATATATATATATATATATATATATATATATATATATATATATACGTGTGTGTGTGTGTGTGTGTATATATGTATGTGTGTATATTATATGTGTGTGTATGTATATATATGTGTGTGTATGTATATATATATATATATGTAGGCAGAAGGATGATATATATATATGTATGTGTATATATATATATATGTGTATATATATATATATCATCCTTCTGCCTCTGGCCTGCAAGAATTCTGCTGAAAAATCTGCTTATAATCTTGTTGAGGATCCTTTGTATGTGATGACTCACTTTTTTCTTGTCGCTTTCAAGATTTTTCTTTGTCTTTGGCTTTTGACAGCCTGATTATAATGTGTCTTATAGTGGATTTGGGGGGGTTATCTTACTTAGAGTTTGCTGAGCTTCTTATGTTTGTATATCCAAATTTTTCCTTAAATTTGAGAAAATTTTGGCTATTATTTCCTCAAGGAAATGCTCTCATTTTCTGTCTTCTCCTTCTTGGACTCCCTTAATGTATATATTGGTCTACTTGATGGTACCTCCTAAGTCCCTTAGGCTCTGTTAACTTTTATTTGTTCTTTTTCTTTTTTTCTTTCTTTCTCCTCAGACTTGATAATTTCAAATGACTTGGATTCAAGTTTCCTGATTCTTTCTTCTGCCTGTATGAGTCTGATGTTGAATTCCTCTAGTAAATTTTTCAACTTGGTTCTCATATCTTTCAGTTCTATCATTTCTGTTTGATACCTTTTTACTATCTTTGTTGATACTCTCATGTTTTCAGATCTCGTTTTCCTAATTTCCTTTAGGTCTTTGAGCATATTTAAGACAGTTATTTAAAGTCTTTTTCTAGTAAGTCCAATGCCTTTGTTTCTTCAAGGATGGTTTCTGTATATTTATTTTATTCCTTTAAATGAGCAATATTTTCCCATTTCTTTGTGCTCCTTGTGATCTTGTGTTGAAAATTGGACATTTGCATGTCTCCCAGTCTTTGCAGATTGGCTCTGTTCTGGGGAAGACTTTCATTAATTATTAGGACATGTTCTGAGCCTTGGGATCAGTCTAGATGAAGCCTTAAGGTCTTCTCAATTCTTTTCCGAGCATTTGTCTTCCCTGGGCCTGTGTGTGTGCTTTTTACAATTCCCTCTTATGCACAGCTGCTTTTAAATGTCTTAATTTCCCTATGAATCGCCCCCCTGTTTCCTCTCAGAACTTTCTGTTCTGTTTTTCTGTGCATAATCTTGTGCCCTAGACACCTGTGAGTCTGAAGTCTCTCTGCAGCTATCACAAGCTGTGCATACTGTTTCCTGCAGCTTTGCCTAGTTTGGTCCAACCTGTGCCACTTTTGGCTGTCGGAGATCCAAATTAGGGGACACAGACACCATTCCCTCAGGACACCCCCAGAAAGGTTAGAACTTTGCAAATTACATACATTCTGTTCTGTAGTTCAAGGGTGGGAATTGAGGACTAGGCTACCACTTACCCCAAATTGTACAACTCCAGGACAGGGAGGGGTGGAGCAAGTATGAGTAAAGACTCCTTGAAATTTCCTACTATTTTGAATGTGGCTTTTTCTTGATTGTGCATTTGCTTGGTTGCTATAGATCTTTTGTTTGTTTTCCAGAGCTCCTATAAAATTGTTTTAGCCAGTCTCTAGTTGTTATTTAATGTTTCTGTGGGGCAGTGAAGGCCTGTAGGTTTCTAGTCTGTCATCTTGCTGATGTTACTCCCCAGTTTCAGTTCTGGCTTACTGACCATAAATATCCAGATGCAAAACTATGAGCATATGGGGAAAAGTTTGTCTATGACTGACAATGGCAAAGTGGGACTAGATTTTAACTTAAGGGTAGAGATATGTACTGGTTGCTGAGTAAATTGGCGACAAGAGAAGCAGAATTACCAGGTTGCCCCTTCTACTGTTTGCTGTGCTGTGAGTAATAAACTGTCTTATTTTGATATGTGTCTTGTTGTCTGGTTTTGGCACCTATGGAACAGTGGCAAGCCAACCTGCGTGCTTGCTTTGTCATCTTCTCTGTCCTCTTGATACTCCTTGCCACCCTATGTGAGGTTGACATTCTTCTTTGACAGTAATGGTTGCCGTTAATTCTTGAATATTCAATTATAGAGTTTTCGTTGGTGTGTATATGTATTTGTGTGTATGAGTTTGTGCTCATTTTATGGATCAGAAATTGGTAGTATGATGTCACTAGATACCCTAATGGTCCCCTAGAGCTATGGAACATATGGAATGTTGGCAGTTCTTCTTCAGATTGGAATTGAGTGTTGGAGTAATTTAACTCTGAAGGTGATGGGCCAGTCAGAGAACACAGCCTCTCTGAGACAGAGAGAGCTCAACTAGTTCCAGTGGGATATTGTTTGGATTGAAGTTGTTGAAGAAGAAACCCAGGCTCTGACACAAATAAACATAAGATGAAAGTTGGGGAGGGGTGGAGGGCATAGACAATAATGACAGCCTGTATGTATGTAATATTCTGCTGGCAGCAAAAGAAACAATCAACAGAATGAAAAGGTAACCTATGGAATGGGAGAAAATATTTGAAAATCATATATCTGATAAGGGGTTAATATCCAAAATATATTAAAAAAAACTCATTCAACTCAGTAGTAAATAAAGAATTCGATTAAAAAATGGGCAGAAAACCTCAATAGACATTTTCCCAAAGAAGACATACAGATGGCCAACAGGTACATGAAAAAATGCTCCATATCACTAATCATCATGGAAATGCAAATGAAACACGAAGAAATATCAACTCACCTCTGTATAACTGGACAACCAGCCCAAACTGGCCCTGTCCTGTTTCTAACAAGATACTGAGTTGTTTTTCCGAGACAATAGAATGAAATCACAAGTCATGCAGCCAAAGCCTGTGCAGAGGAGAACATTTTTATTTCAGATAACACAGGGAACCAAAGTTTCTCCTCCCCTATGGAACCAAAGGACCAAGACATGACCGGAACCTGAATGCTGGAACCCTTTCACTAGTGAAGAGTCCGTTGTCCAGGAAGATCTGGTGCTGAAGCCCTTTTACCATACCTTACCATAAATGGCCAAGTTCCGAAATCCTCCAATGGAAACCTGCCCTGCCACCCGCGCCCCCCCACCTCATACCAACCCTCCTTCCCTAACTCGTAAAAGTGTGACAAAACCCTGGATCAGGGAGACAGATTTGAGAGCCTTGCCTCCTGTCACAATGAAGTCTTTTCTTTTCTCAAAAGCCGGTGCTTTTGCTTGGTAGCACCTCTTGGAATGTTGATCATCAAAAAGATGAGAGATAACAAATGCTGGTGAGGATGCCGACAGAAGGGAACCCTCGTGCACTGTTGACGGGAATGTAAATTTGTTCAGTCACTATGGAAAACCGTGTGGGTGTTCCTCAAAAAATTAAAAATGGAACTACCATATGACCCAGCAATTCCCCTTTGGTATATAACCAAAGGAAATGAAAACAGGATCTAGAAGAAATATCTGCACTTTCATGTTCCTTGCAGCCTTATTTATAATAGCTAAGATATGTAAACAACCTAAGTGTCTGTCAGTGGATGAAGGGATAAAGAAAATGTAATGATAAACACACACACATACACATACAATAAAACATTCAGCTGTAAGAAAGAAGGAAATCCTGTTATTTGTAGTAACATGGATGGACCTTGAGGGCATTATGCTGAGTGAAATAGTCAGATGAGGAAAGACAAATACTGTATGATCTCACTTATTGTGGAATCTAAAAAAGCCAAACTCATAGAAACAGAGCAGAATGGTGGTCTACAGGGAGTGGAGGAAATGGGGAGATGTTGGTCAACTTTCAATTATAAATAAATTGCAGGGATCTAATGTACAGCATGGTGATTATAGTTAAAAATACTGTATTATATACTTGAAAGTTGCCAAGTAGATCTTAAATGTTCTTACCCCAGAAAAAGAAATTGCAATTACGTGAGGTGATAGAAGTGTTAGCTAAGGCTATGGTGGTCATAATTTCACAATATATAAGTGTATCAAATCAACACATTGTACACCTTAAACTTACACAATGTTATATGTCAATTATATCTTAATAAAGCTAGAAAAAAAATGTTGTGCTGGGCACCTTCCATACATCGCTCCTAATCTCACAATAGCCTTTTTTTTTTTAAAGAAAGAAAGATACGTTTAATTTTATCAAAGCTTAAAACTACTCATCAAAAATTATCATTAATAAAAAGAAATGGCAAGCTAGACAGTGATGAAAATATTCATAATAGATGTATTTGTCAAAGAGCTCTTATAAATTAATAACAAGAGGACAAACACAATTTTTTGAAGTGGGCAAAAGCTTGTACAGATATTCACAGAAAAACCTAAATAAACGAATGGCCAGTCAGCATATGAAAAGGTGCCCAGCACCATTAGTCATGAAGGAAATGCAAATCAAAACCACAAAGAGATCTTACTACATACGAACCAGAATGTCCAAAATTAAGACTAACAGTATCAAGTTGGGACAAAAATGTGGAGAAATTGAAGTATTCATATACTGTTGGTGGGAGTGTAAAAGGGTACAACCACTTTGGAAAACTGTGTGGCAGTGTCTAAGAAAGTTATGCGTCACCCTCTTTACGAATCAGCAATTCCACTCTTAGGTATAGCCTCAAGATCAATAAGTGTGTATGTGAATTAAAAGCCCTGCACAAAGATGTCCACAGCAGCTTTTTTCATAATAAACCCAAACTGAAAACACTTGTTTATCTGCAGGTGAATGGATAAACAAAATGGTGGTATAATTTACACAAAAGGATATTATAGAGAAAATAAAAGGAACAAACTACTGATACAACTGCGACTTGAAGAACCTCAAATACTTTGTCAAGCAGAAGCAGCCACAAAAGAGTACGTACAGCGTGATTTCATTTGTGAATTTTGGAAACAAGCAAAAACATCTATGATGATAGAAATCAGAATAGTGGTTGCCTCTGGTGGGGGTAACAGATGTGGACTGACTGCAAAGAGGCACAAGGGAACCTTCTGTGGTGATGGATATGTTTCATATCTTGATTTGGCTGACAAATGCATGGATGTGTATATTTATACAAATTTCAGATATATACTTAAGATCTGTGCATTTTGCGGTATTTATATTGTCCCTCATCAAAAACAAAATCAGAAAAAAGTACTGAAGAGTGGACTTTAAGTAAACCAAAGCTTGTAAAAAAAAATGTTAAAACAACAACAAAAAGATTTTAAATCCATGATCTAAGTGAGGAGTAATGAATAGGTATACCTCACTACTTGGCCTATTTCCACCTGCTCACCACTTTTGCTTCCATCTGTTCGGCAAAGTTGAATGACTTTTACACAGTGGAGCACACATAAATAAGAGGGAGTTGAAGCCCAGGGGAACAGAGTATTCAGTGCTGGCTTTACCACTAACTTCTTTTGTGATCTTGGGCAAGTCACTTCCGCTGGACCTCTGCTTCCTCATCAGTAATCTCACAATAGCCTTGTTGTAAGACAGGTGCTATCATCAGTTCATAGAAGAGGAACTAGAGGCTCTATAACATTAAGTGATGTATCCAAAGTCACATATCTAAGAAGCAGAAACCTGGATTCAAACCTTGGCCTGTAGGATTCCAAGGTCTGTGCTCTTGCACTCTTTTTTGCTTCATCTCGGAGTTATAATCACTTACTCTGTGACATGAAATGGAATACAATTTACCTTCTCATATAGTGAAGTTTTATGTAAGATTTCCTTTAGGAAGGAAAAAGATTTTGCTGTATTGAAAAAGAATTGAAACACACAAAAATGTTTTGCTGTATTGAAAAATAATTGAAACCACAGACTAGCCTTGGCCTTGGACGTTGCCCTGAATCATTTCAGCTGTTCCTTGAGGCAACAGTAAAGAGATAGGGACAATCATCATACATGCCCAGAGGGTCTCAGCTAATCATCTAGTTCTGGTTGGTCCCAAGAAGAAAAAAATTGAAGTACTTGTTTCATGAAGAATGTCTTAAGCATCACTGATCTCAAGAGTGACAGGACCCCATAAACTGGATGACTTCAGGACTGTCTTTTTGTTAATAATGAGGTTTATTAAGGTATATTTTATATGCAGAAAAATTCACTCTTGTTAGTGTACAGTTCTGTGAGTTTTGGCAAACATACGGTCAGGTAACCAGTATAGTCAAGATGTAATGGTTTTCCCATAACATCTTATGAAAAACCCTAACGAACTTTTTGGCCAATCCAGTAGTTCCCTTGTGCATACCTATTTGTAATCGATCCCCTGCAAACTCCAGCCTCTGGGAAGTACTGATCTGTTTTCTGTAGCTATAGTGCCCTTTCTACAATGTCATTCATCATATAGTCTGTAATCTTTCAAGTTTGGCTTCTTTCGTACTGCATAATGCAGTTGAAATCCAACCACGTTTCTGCATGTATGAATAATTTCATTTTCTTTGCTAAGATTCCACTATATGGATGTAACATATAAGATTGTTTATCCATACAAGAAGTGATAGATATTTGGATTGTGTCTGGCTTTGGGTGACTCTGTATAAGGCTACTATGAACATTCATGTATAGATTTTTGTGTGGACATACATTTTCATTTCTCTAAGCTAAATAGGAGTGGAATTGCTGAGTCATACGGTAAGCATATATTTAATTGCATAAGAAACTGCTAAATTGTTTCCCAAAGTAGCTATACCATTTCGTATTCCCGTAAAAAATAAACAATCCCAGTTGTTCTGCATCCTCACCAGTACTTGATATTGTCAATTTTTGAAATTTTAGTAATTCTTATGTTGTATAGTACGATGTCATTGTGATTTGAATTTGCATTTCCTTAATATCTGATTAAGTTGAGCTTCTTTTCATGTGCTTATTTGCCATCTTTTGCTGTATATGACATTTTCCTCAGATCTTTCGCTTATTAAAAAAATTGGATTGATGGTTTTCTTTTTGAGTTTTTAGTTCTTTATGTATTTTGCATACATTTACATTATCAGATATGTGGTTTGCAAGTATTTTCTCCCAGTCTGTCGCTTGCCATTTCATTTTCTTAGCAATGCCTTTTGAGGAGAAGTTTTTAATTTTTTTTTTTTAATATTTTATTCAAATCACATTTATTTTTTTTTAATTTATTTATTTATTTATTTATGGCTGTGTTGGGTCTTCGTTTCTGTGCGAGGGCTTTCTCCAGTTGCGGCAAGCGGGGGCCACTCTTCATCGCGATGTGCGGGCCTCTCACTGTTGCGGCCTCTCTTGTTGTGGAGCACAGGCTCCAGACGCGCAGGCTCAGTAATTGTGGCTCACGGGCCTAGTTGCTCTGCGGCATGTGGGATCTTCCCAGACCAGGGCTCGAACCCGTGTCCCCTGCATTGGCAGGCAGATTCTCAACCACTGTGCCACCAGGGAAGCCCAGAAGTTTTTAATTTTGATGGAATCTAATTGATCAATTTTTTAATGGTCTGTGCTTTTTGGATCCTATTAAAAAATCTTTGAAGTTGCAAAGATTTTCTCCTATGTTTTCTCCTAGTAGTTTCATAGTTTTAGGTTTTATATATAGGTCTATGGTCCATTTCAAGTAAATTTTTAATATAGTGTGAGCTATGGATCAAAGTTCTTTTTTTTTTTCTTTTTGTACATGAATGTTCAATTGTTCTGGCACTATTTATTGAAAAGACTCTCCATTGTCTATTGGATTGCTTTGGCACCTTTGCAGAAGATCAGTTGACCATATTTTATGGGTCTGTTTCTGCACTCTATTCTGTTCATCTGTGTGTCTATCTTTTCACCAATACGTATATACCACACTGTAGTAATTCCTAAATCTTGATAGTAAGTCATCAAATCAGATAGCATGAGTCTTCCAACTTTGTTCTGCTTTAAAACTATTTTGGCTATTTCAAGCCCTTCTCTTTTCCATATAAATTTTAGAATCAGCTTGTTGATTTCTATTTTTTAAAGGCCTGCTGGAATTTTGATTGGAATTGTAATTATAGACTAATTTTGGGAGAATTGACATTTTAACAATATTGGGTCTTTGGACACATTTCATATCTCCATATATTTAGGTCTTCTTGATTGATCTCATCAATGTTTGCTAGTTTTCAGCCTGTACATACTGCATATGTTTTGTTGGATTTATATCTAAGTATTTCATGTTTTGTTCTGGTGTTATTATACATGGTACTTTAAAATTTTAATTGTCTAATTTTTACTTTCTTATAAATAGAAATTTTTTTATGTTGACCATGTGATGTTGCTAAACCTAAACTTGTTAGTTCTAGGAGCTATTTTTGTGGAATCCTTGGGATTTTCTAAGTAGAAAATCATGACATTGGTGAATAGGGACAATATTGTTTCTTACTTTCCAATCCATATGTTTTTTATTTCTCTTTATTGACTTTTTCCACTGATCAGGACCTCCAGCACGATTTTAATTGGAGTGGTGAGAGTAGACCTCCTTGGAGGATCTTTAGGTGGATAATGGTCAATTTTTCACCATTATGTAGTGAGGCTATGTGTAGGAATTTTTTTTTTTTTTTGGTAAATGCCATTTATCAGATTGAGGGAATTTCCCTTTTATTTCTCGTTTGTTGAGAGATTTTATTATGAGTGATTATTGAATTTTGACAAAAACTCATATCTGTTGATATGGTATATTACATTGATTTTCAAATCCATTGGACTTGTGACAGTATATAAGAACGAATGATAATGACAATAATAATTCTTCATTTATTGTGTGCTTACCACATGCTCACTACTTTTTAGTACAGAAATGTTGATTCCTTACCCTACCTGACTCACTTCTACTTCCATTGGAAGTGAACCTCCTAAGCTTCAAGGATATCAATTGAAGGAAAGCCTTTGGGAAGGGAATAAGGAATCATCATAGATATGTTAAATAGAACATGCCATGGTGAAATATATAAATTCATTAGAAACTAGAGATTAAGAGGTAGGTAAAACTGTTACGGAATGCAAGTCCATGTGCCTGATGCACAGTGAGGCCAAACAAAGTGAAAAGTCGGAGTTTGGAGCAGAGAAAGGTTTATCGCAGGGCCATGCAAGGAGATGGGTGGCTTGTGCCCAAAAAACCCCGATGTCCTCGAACGGTTTCACAAAGCACTTTTAAAGGCCAGCTGAGGGAGGGGTGTGGTTGGTTGTTGCAAACTTCTTGGCGTTGGAATCCTTTGTTCTTGCGGCCATCCATGTAGGTCAGGTCATGATGTTCTTGTAAACCTCCAACAAGACAAATGTTCTCTGTTCTGCAGCATTTTATTTCAATATGAATGGACCCTTAAAGGTCAGAGCCCTGAGAATAGGCTATCCTGTATATTTCAGGCTATAGGCAACATTCTTCTACAAAAGGTGCAGAGACACCATGACTAAGCACAGGCAACAAAGCACAAGGGTTATTAAGGTAAAGGAGCAGATCTAATATGGAGTCAGATTTGTTCTTCCCTATTATAAAACCATATTCTATCCTAAAACAAAGAAGAGTAGAGCTTCTGAGTTGTTGAAAGTGTGGAGATTTGGGGACAGTGACGCATTTTGAGAGGGTGTGGGAGCTCCACACTCATTCCCACATACCTTGTCCCATACCTCTCTTCCATCCGGCTGTTCCTGCATTATAGCCTTTTATAATAAACCAATGATCTAGTTCCATAAGAAAGAGAGAAAATTAAGAAGAAACAGTAGTGGCAGTGACAAAAATGATAAATGCTGGACTGGAAGTGAGGCGTGTCAGAAGTGGTGCTTTATGATGTCTAAGCCACCCCAGGGTTACCATTGGCTGGAGCAGTGCCTTGATGACCCCCTGTCAGTGCAAGTACAGAGACAGTACTGAGGTGCAGAAGACAGCCAAGCAGGTAGAAATGCCCCTGCAAGCATGTGCAACCAAAACGTCTTCCGAAGCATCTGTCATCCATTCAGGAAAGTGTAAGAGAAACAGAACTAACAATATTACCACCAGCTGATGAAGAGAGTGAATCAAAATAAGAGCAGAATTAGCTAGAGCATAACCAAGAGACCACAGAGAACTCCACCCATCCAAGTAATACACTGCGTAGAGAGAGGCCTGGAAACCTACAACTAGCTGCTGCTTCTCCAGAGGAGCCTGTGGGGAAATGGCCAACTATGTAGAGACCAAACGTTCTACCAACCAGGTGCACAGATGGTGATGGTTAAAATCAACAAGACATGAAAAAAATTTTAAAAAGTGTAAGGCAACTCTTTTGCTTCTCTTACACCTCTATTCCCATCTTCAATCAACACAAATATTTTGAGTACCTTTCTGTATACCAAGCACTCTGCTAGGTACTGGGTATAGAATGATGACCAAGACAGGTAAGACCATCACCCTTATGGGTTGTATAGTCTAGTGGGGAAGAGAAAACCTAATCAAGTAATCACGGAATGTCAAAACTGCAACTGTGTTAAATAGTAAAGCTACATGGTTTTATAATCTCGTTATGGAGGTCAAAGAAACTTTCCCTGAGAAAGCGAGGAAGAGATGAAATCAGGACTTCTACCAGGCCAGCTGCAGGAGGTGCCATCCTCGTAGATGACAACCTGAATATCTTCCCCAGGAGTCATACGATGTGATGGTCCTAAAGAAATTTACGATTGAATTGGGATCAGAAAGATGAGTAGGAGTGACTAAAGTTAATGTCCTGAGGGTTTCTTTCGAGGAAAAACACGTACAAAGTTCCTGTTGCAGACAGAATAAAGCATGGCAAGTAGGACGGTTTATAAAAAGCCTAGTTGGATCAGAGTGCAAAGAGAGTGAGAGGGAGAATGTACAAAGAAACTTGGAGGAGGGTTTGGGGGGAGCCAGAACACACATGGCCTTATCGATTTTGTGGAGGAATTTGTTTCTATCCTAAGAGCCATGGGTAGCCAGTGAAGACTTAAGCAAGAGAGCGGGGAGGGCATGATTTAAAAGATTTCTCTGCTGTGCATAAAAATAATTTGTGGATTGGGGAGTGATGTGAGTAGACCAGTTTGAGCCTTCTGGAGTATTCCAATGTTCATATTTAAGGAGTGTAATGATGATGGTGGTAGAACTGAAGTGGAAGCATTTAAGTGCACTGAGGAGGTAAATTTGATTTCAGTTGTATATGGGAGGAGAGGAGAGATTCAAGGATGGCATCTAGTTTTCTATCTTACATAACTGGCTGGTTAGTGGTTCCATTCCCTGAGAAGGGAACACTGCAGGCGAACCAGGTAAGGGTGGGGTTAGGAGCTGTTATCATCAATTCAGTTTTCAGAGACTTTGACTTTAAAAGATCCAAGAGATGTCATGTAGGCAGTTGGTTATACACGTTTGGATAAAAAATGTTAAGAGCTTTGACTAGGATGTTGCCAGTGGAACTGAAGAAATGTGGACATGAATTCAAAAGATCTTTAGAAGGTAAAATCAACACTGCTTAAATGGATTAAATATTGGGAATGAGGGAGAGGGAAGTGTCAAGGATGACATAAATTTCTGACTTTCTGTAACTACGTGGATAACCAAGATGAGTGATCGCTGCTTGGATGAAACAAGTATATGTTTGGATGCAGTTTCCTTTATGCTGTAGCTCCACGGAAACTGAGTGGAAGAATGGATGCATGAGAGAGAGTAGCTCCAAAACATGGATATGTGATAGAAATGTGTGTGCACTTTTGCTTTTTTTCAGCATTAATTAGGCCCAAGAAAAATTCTCAATTGCTCATTACTTGTTCCCCCACCCCTTTGGTTGAATAAGTAATCATTTCTAAGGCAAGCACTTCAAAACTGAAAGTCATCACTTTGCTCGGAGGTGTTTGTATATATCCTTTCAGCCGAGATACATATATTTCAGGGGCAATTATGTGATCTGTATCCATTTCAGTGGGAAATATTTTTCTTTGCATTTTCAGGGCTGCGGTTCTGCTTTATCAAAAGCCAAAGGAAGATCAGTCCTGAAGTTGGGAAATTACTTGGACTAAACACCTGTTACAGCTTTTACTTTCTATGCTAGTCTACCGTAAGACTTGAGTTATCCTCATTAACTTGGCATCACTGGCAATTATATAATAATTCTTCCTTCATAATGAAAATCCACTTGGGTTTGCCATGTAGACCATGGAGATAATTAAAGTGGATTAATCAAAGGCCCTCATGATTAACAGTTTTTGACATACCCTCAAATCTACTGTAGGCATCAGGTGATGACAGCTGGCTGAGATTCTGTCTCCAGGACTGTTACCTTTTGAATAGTAATGAAAGCAGGTTAAAAATGCTTCTTTGTGAAGGAGCATCTTAAGAAAATCTGTATACTTAAGTGGAACCTTTTTAATGGAAAGGAGTAATCCTTTTAACCCCTCATGTCTTCAACAAATTATCCAGTGACTGGTTTCTCCCTGCGTCCCCTTTTCAAAGGTGGACAAAAGGGTCTACCGAGATCCTTCAATACTTTTCAACCAGTTATATCTGGAATGTGGGGGGCAGGGCGGGAAGTGTGGCTTCTTGAATCGAGGCAGTTGGAGCAGCTGACTAGGGTGACTTTGTTATTTTCTTGGTCCAGACCGTCCCTTTACTGGGCAGCATTCCATACCTGCAAAGAGTTACTCCTAGAAATTGTGAATCCATTTTCTTGAGGTACTGATAATTTCATCACACGTGCCTGAGAAATGAACACTAAATTGGGAAACATGCACACAGCAGGGATTTCTTAGAGTGCCTGATATCACTGAATTTATGAGATGTGTACCTGGGGTTCAGTTTTGGTGACTTGCTGAAAATCTGCTGGTAGAATTAGCATAAGGTAGCTGCGAAATCTGATTTTAGGGCATGGGTTGGGTCTCTTGGATTAGGAACATTTTAACATAAGAGCAAACTATTACATCTTCATTTTTTAAAAAATGGAACTGTTTACAATGTGCCTCAATTTGTGTCTGACCTCTAGCCCATGCGTGGGGCTCATCCTGTCTTATTCCATCCCGTGCCTATGTTTTACTTTATTCCTTGTCCCATCTTTGATCACTACCTCAAAAATTGTCCCTGTCAAAATGTTCTGTTATCTCACTTCTAGCTGTGACGTATTTATCCTGATGATCTTTCTGGAAGAATGTCCTGTCAGGCCTTACCCCCATCTCTTCTCCTCCACCATCTGTATTTGTCCAGTCCAGTGGGGGTGGCCCTTTCCCAAAGTCTGAGGCCAGGAAGGCGCTTAAAATTGCCTTTATTGATTAGGTCAAATGAGAAACATTGACAATTCAAATAATATAGAAGAGTTCAAGGGAAGAAAATTCAAGTCACCTGTCATCCCACCACCCAGAGACCATCACTCTTAACACCCGGTGAACATTCTTCAGTCTAATATCAGATACGGAAATGAATGCAACTTTACATGCACAACGTTACCCAAACATGCCTTTTTATAACCTGTGTTTTCACCTAAAAATATTGAAGCCATCTTTCCTTGTCAATATATAGAGAGAGTTGTGCAGTCATGGATGTGTAGCTGTACATCGTGTATACTAACATCCTTTATTTAATTGGATTGGCAGTTTGAACAGGGAAAGTATTTGAAGAAACCAGCGTATCTTTGCTCTCACTCTTCTCTCATATTTGCTTCCATCTCCCCTTCTTGTGGTTTCCCTCTTTCATTCCTGCAGTGCCGAGACCTCCCTGTAAGCTAATGAAAGCTTCAGCATATACTCCACTGGGACTGTCTGTATGTCATCTGTGACCTCTCGTCGCCTGAAAAAAACAGAAAGACCCAAATATAGGAATTCCTAATGATGTCTCTCAGATGGGAAGGAGGACGTATTATTCAGCATTCACTTTTCTTTTCCCTTTTCTTTTCATTACCAACTTTCCGGAATGACTGATCTTTGGGTTTTCTTCTTCCTTTTTTTTTTTTTTCTTTTTTTCAAATCACTTCCTAGCTCTTCCAGCTCCCCAATCTTAAACTGTATTCTCAAAGGTTACTAGTGATTTTCTGATCACTAGATCCAAAGCCATCTTTTATTCCTCGCCTCTCTGCCATGTCACAAGGATTAGCCTCTCCTTAGAACTCTTTCCTTGTAGATTTGTCCTCCTACATTTCTGATGGTTGGTGCAGCCTCTGTTCCCTTTGATGGCTTTTCTTTCTGCTTTCTTACCATAGGGAGCTTAGAGACTCAATCTTTGGCCTTTTGTTCTTTTATCTTTACTCTCTTTTTTTTGTTTCCCCCTAAACCATGCTCCCTTCAAACTTCTCTGTGTCTGTCAAAGGTGACATCATTCTTTAAATCACTCAGACCTAACAGTTTGAAGTTATCTTTGACTGTGCTTTCCCTTCCTAATCTAGCCAGTCCTTACATCCTGTCAGTTATTTCTTCAAAACAACCCTCAGGCGCTTTCATACACTGTAAATTGGTACAACCTCTTTGGAAGGCATTTAGGCACTAGCTATTAAAATCTAAAATGCATACATACATGGTTTGACCTAGCAATTCCAATTCTGTGAGACTATCCTATGGGAATTCGCAAGTGTGCCAACATATGTGAACGCGGGTGTACTTTGCAGCACTGTTCATAATAGCAAAACCCAGAAACTTCATATAAGGCAACAGGCAAGTGGTTACTGGTACATCCATTCTATGGGATGCAGCTATAAATAAGGACTAGGTGGGTCTATAGGTGCTGACATGGAAAGATGTCCATGGCATATTAAGAGAAAAATATCAGTTTTTCTTGTATAATATCTTATTTTTGTATACACACCTCTATACACAAACACATAACAGCCACATATATATTACATGCGTAGGAAAAAAAGGCTGTTAGATAAGCACCAAACTTTTCAAAATAGTTACCCATAGGAGAGAGATTTGGAGGGAGGGTGGGGGTCTATTTTTGCTTTCTAATTTATACATTTGTTTGGATGTCTTAAAATATGCACATATTGCTTTTACAACATAATGATGCAAAACCTTTCCTATTATTATGTCTTCATTTCTTCTGACCCAACCTCAAATTTGCGTCACCTGCAACAGTCTCCTAAAGCTCCTAAAGCTCCTAGCCCTCTGACCGTGGACGTTGAGAGCCTCTTTGAAATGAGAAGAATTGCCTACCCTGGCTGTCTCCCCGTCTAAAGGTTCAAAGGAAATAATTCACAGGATATGCATGAGCTTTGAGAAACTGCTAAGCACAATGTGAACGGAAGGCATCACTTCTAACAGTGACAGGCAGCATCACCTAGGGTGTGATGTCTCAGAGAGGTGTGGGAGATCACACAAATAGCACCAATGCAATAACAGAACTGAAGCCCAAAGGGCAGAGCATTGTCATCCAAGGGCGTTCTTCAGCTTTCATTGATGAACCTCCCCAAACTAACTTTAACATTCACATCACCTTTGGTTTTGACTAGATAGCGTTCATCTTTGTCATGATAAACAATGCCAGGAGTTTGCTAGCGCTCTGCCATTAGACTCACACTTATTTGTAAGCCTAATTGGCACTATAAACATTCCAAGGACGTAGGAGCCATATAATAATGTGGGCACAGAGCTAGAAATGTATCCTCCATATTTAGAAGTGCATCGATTTCCTTTTAAATGAGCTATTTTAATAAAAGCATATGGTCTGCCTAATGAAAAATCTCATTACCTGCACTGAGCTGTAGCAAAGAAATTGCATCTAGAGTATATATGGTGCAGGTGTAAAATTGTTTACTGCTGTCCCCATGGCTTATGGTGTCTATGACGACATCAAAACATTTGTAGTGATATCATTTTTCACTTGCTGTGAAGACAAATTAAAGAATTAAGTGGAAGATTTGTGACACTGCCATCGTCTTGGCTCCTATTATTTTTTTTGAGTCCTTGGGCAATATTGTCACAAGCTCCTTTTCTTTGTGGCCACTGCATATCGGACTGTGCAGTAGGTGTGGCTATTACTGCTGATGACTGAAACTATGGGCCCGAGGTCAAACAAGGGCCTCAAAAGAATTTCAAATTCTGTCGGCCACTCCCACTCTTTGGACCAAGAATTAGAGGAGGGGTAAAGACATTCAACAGACATTTTTTTCCTACTATAAACCAGTAAGTAATAATCACTGTGGATACAGGAGTGGACAAAGCTCTCAAGAATTTTAGTCTACCAAATGCTTTGGTTATTCCTTTCCTAGGAATTTGCTAATGTTGGTTGCAGTTGGCAACTAAACCAACGTGAGAGAGAGGCCCACAGTGCTTTCCATGCTAACAGTGACAATTAAGGAAGGTGAGGGCTGTGCATTAGAGTTTATGTTTACAGGTAAGCCATATTCTGTTTTAAAGTTGACAACACTGATAACTATGACAAGCTTGTATGTACTCTGAATATGTACTATGTTTTGCCATTGGTGGTATAAGAGAGAGGTATATTTTCTCAAGGAAGGCTTCACATTCCTTTGAATTGAGATCTAGAAGTAACATTTCATAAGGAAAACATATTTTATGTGGTAGATGTCCATTTAGGCTGCTGTAACAAAAGTGCCATAGACTATCTGGATAGCTTAAACAACAGAAATTTATTTCTCATAGTTCTGGAGGCTAGAGGTCTCAGATCAAGGCAATAGCAGATTCAGTGTCTGGTGAGGGCTGGCTTCTTGGCTCATTGACTGCTGTCTTCTTGCTGTGTCCTCACATAGTGGAAGGGGAGAGGGATCTCTCTGTCTGGTGCCTCTGTTATAAGGGCACTAATCTCATTCATGAGGGCTCCACCCTCATGGCCTAATCACCTCTGAAAACCCTACCTCCGAATACCATCAGATTAGGTGTCAACATATGAACTTAGGGAAGACACAAGCGTTCATTCTATTGAAGTAGGATACTATTTTAAATCATTAATTAGCGTGATCTAACTCATCCCCTCACACACACTTTCTCAATCTTGCTTCTTAGCTCAATATTCATCATGGTCTCTTAACTCACCAAATTTAATTGGGAATTTTGTTCCTGGGTATTTGCAATTCAGTTCAACAAGGCTTTATTGTTTCCTATTACGTGCCACAGGAACTATTCTAGGCACTGGCAGGGACTTCAAGGATGAAAAAGAGGAAATGATCCTTTCTCTTATACATTCACCAGATAAATTGGTAGGGTTAAGTGTCTGGAGTGGCTAAAATCCAGGATGTGCTTTCAATTTATTCTGATGCCAACAAGAGAGAAATATCAGTATTCTGGCAAGGTGGTAGGTCAAAAGCAGTTGGAAGGTGAGGGAAGGTCAGTGGGGAGGTTGGTATAACAAAGGCCAAGTGATGACTCGTGGCTTATTTAGCAGTCCATGGGAACTGGAGGTTGATCCATTCAAAATAAGATCTCCAACTGTCTTGATTTTTTTTTTTTTTTTTTTTGGTTACTTTCTATACTACAATCTAAAAAGGGAAAGCTTTTTTGTACCTTGCTTAAGAAAAGTGCAGTGGCACATGGCTTAAATGACCCAAGGATATATATTATGAAAAACAATAACAACTGAATTAATAAAGTAGCAGTTTGAAATCATCTTATTTATATTTATCACCGTATTATTTCACAGAAAGACATCAATAACCTTTTAAAATAGCATCTAGGGAACGACAGAGCTACTGAATTTAGATCCAAAATGTCACCTTTCTTTGCGTGTAGTTGAGAGGCTTGCAAAGCATGCTCAATGTCTCAGATGGAGGCCACCACCTCACGGTATATACCAGAGCCACAAAATGACAACTGATAGCTTCTAACCTGTGGAACCAAGGGCACAAAAATATCAAGCAGTAACTTGTTTTACCAGAAGATCATGAGAGTCCAAAGGATCTTTGCTAATTTATTGATACAAACTCCAGTGGATTCATTCTGAAAGATAGTTTGTTAAATCCACTTAATTTTTGCTTATTCAAGTGGGTGTTTTAGTAATTGCGGAATGCTGGCAGGAACAGAACCGACAGATACATCATTGATCCTCAATATATAGAAGCTGTGGAATTTGAGGCTTATGTTATGAATGTGCTATGTACGTATATTCCAGAATTTCTAGAAAAGAGGTGAAAAAATACGAATAGTACCCAGCTATGGAAAATGACGCTTATAAAGAATTTAACATAGAGAAGTGCCTAGAATAAAAGAAGTGCACGTTTAGTACCATCTCAACTGTTGCAAGGAGACAGACAAGGGACAAAAAGATATAATGAAAGGAATTATGTCAAAAATGTTTACAGTGGGTTTCATTAGGAAGGTGGTGGGATGATGGGTGATTTTTTTTTTTCCTTTTTACATTTTGTGTGCTTTCCAAATATTCCATAATGAATATGACTTAAAACCAATATGAATAAACGTTACTTGTTAAGAATTGGGCAATATAGGAAAGAACAATGAACACAATAAAAAATCGTCCAGTGCCCATTCATATTATTAAAATTTACACATACACGTGTATGTTTCATCCTACCCCATTATTTTTTTAAAGTTAAAGACTGTATCATTAAATATAATTTGGCTCTGTCATTTTACCTGCTGTTGTTGTATTCCATTTTATGGTTTTAGCATACTTCGTTTACCAATTCTCTTGCTGGTGGACATTTAGATTACTTCTAATCTTTTCCATTATAAATATTGCTGTGGTGAATATCCTTGCGCTTGTCTCCTGCCTCCTCCTTTGTGTATATACGTGGCAGTTTTTCCTGGAAGTAATCAAGAAACTACACATCATGGACTAAATCTAGCTTGTTGCCTGTTTTTGTAAATAAAATGTTATGGGTACACTGCCACGCCCATTTGTTTCTGAGTTCTCAATGGCTCCTTTCATGCCATAATGAAAGAGTTGAGTAGCTGCAGCAGAGATTATATGGACTGCAAAACCTAAAATATTTACGGTCTGGCCCTTTACAGAAAACGTTTGCTAATCTGCGGTATTACCTACGTGTGAAATGCTGGGTACAGGGTGCACACATGTAGCTGTAGAGATAGAGCAAAATCACTCTGCACGGTGGTTGTGAAAATGATGTGCTTTCCCTACTGTCTGTGACTTCCTGTGGCCCCAAAGTTTTGCCAAAACTTGCCAATGTCGCACTTAAAAATTTTGCATTTCCCTAATTACTAGTGAGATTGAGCAACTTTTCAAATGTTTATCAGCCATTTTTTAAACCTGTGAATTACCTGTTAATATCTTTTGCTCATTTTTTTCTTGGTAGGCTGCTTACGTTTTGTTGATTATTTTTGAATTGAAGTTTAATTGACTTACAATATATTAGTTTCAGGCGAACCATATAGCGATTTGATATTTTTATATATTGTGAAATGATCACCATAAATCAAATTACCATATCATCATAAAAAGTTATTATAGTATTATTATTATTTTTTAAAATCTTTATTGGAGTATAATTGCTTTACAATGGTGTGTTTCTGCTTTATAACAAAGTGAATCAGCTATACATATACATATATCCCCATATCCCCTCCCTCTTGCATCTCCCTCCACCCTCCCTATCCCACCCCTCTAGGTGGTCACAAAGCACCGAGCTGATCTCCCTGTGCTATGCAGCTGCTTCCCACTAGCTATCTGTTTTACACTTCTTAGTGTATGTATGTCCATGCCACTCTCTCACTTCGTCCAAGCTTACCCTTCCCCCTCCCCATGTCCTCAAGTCCATTCTCTACGTCTGCGTCTTTATTCGTGTCCTGTCCCTAGTTTCTTCATAATCATTTTTTAAAAATTCCATATATATATGTTAGCATACAGTATTTGTCTTTCCCTTTTTGACTTACTTCACTCTGTATGACAGACTCTAGGTCCATCCACCTAACTACAAATAACTCAATTTCGTTTCTTTTTATGGCTGAGTAATACTCCATTGTATATATGTGCCACATCTTCTTTATCCATTCATCTGTCAATGGACACTTAGTTTGCTTCCATGTCCTGGCTATTGTAAATAGTGCTGCAGTGAACATTGGGGTGCATGTGTCTTTTTGAATTATGGTTTTCTCAGGGTATATGCCAGTAGTGGGATTGCTGGGTCATGTGGTAGTTCTATTTTTAGTTTTTTAAAGAAACTACATATTGTTCTCCATAGTGACTGTATCAACTTATATTTCCACCAACAGTGCAAGAGGGTTCCCTTTTCTCCACACCCTTTCCAGCATTTATTGTTTCTAGATTTTTTGATGATGGCCATTCTGACTGGTGTGAGGTGATACCTCATTGTAGTTTTGACTTCTCTAATGATTAGTGATATTGAGCATTCTTTTTTTTTTTTACCATCTTTATTGGAGTATAATTGCTTTACAATGGTGTGTTAGTTTCTGCTTTATAACAGAGTGAATCAGTTATACATATACATATGTTCCCATATCTCTTCCCTCTTGCGTCTGCCTCCCTCCCACCCTCCCTATCCCACCCCTCTAGGTGGTCACAAAGCACTGAGCTGATCTCCCTGTGCTATGCGGCTGCTTCCCACTAGCTATCTATTTTACGTTTGGTAGTGTATATAAGTCCATGTCACTCTCTCGCCCTGTCACATCTTACCCCTCCGCCTCCCCATATCCTCAAGTCCATTCTCTAGTAGGTCTGTGTCTTTATTCCCGTCTTGCCACTAGGTTCTTCATGACCTTTTTTTTTTTTCCTTAGATTCCATATATATGTGTTAGCATACGATATTTGTTTTTCTCTTTCTGACTTACTTCACTCTGTATGACAGACTCTAACTCCATCCACCTCACTACAAATACCTCCATTTCGTTTCTTTTTATGGCTGAGTAATATTCCATTGTATATATGTGCCACATCTTCTTTATCCATTCATCCGATGATGGACACTTAGGTTGCTTCCATGTCCTGGCTATTGTAAATAGAGCTGCAATGAACATTTTGGTACATGACTCTTTTTGAATTATGGTTTTCTCAGGGTATATGCCCAGTAGTGGGATTGCTGGGTCGTATGGTAGTTCTATTTTTAGTTTTTTAAGGAACCTCCATACTGTTCTCCATAGTGGCTGTATCAATTTACATTCCCACCAACAGTGCAAGAGTGTTCCCTTTTCTCCACACCCTCTCCAGCATTTATTGTTTCTAGATTTTTTGATGATGGCCATTCTGACCGGTGTGAGATGATATCTCATTGTAGTTTTGATTTGCATTTCTCTAATGATTAATGATGTTGAGCATTCTTTCATCTGTCTGTTGGCAATCTGTCTATCTTCTTTGGAGAAATGTCTATTTAGGTCTTCTGCCCATTTTTGGATAGGGTTGTTTGTTTTTTTGTTATTGAGCTGCATGAGCTGCTTGTAAATCTTGGAGATTAATCCTTTGTCAGTTGCTTCATTTGCAAATATTTTCTCCCATTCTGAGGGTTGTCTTTTGGTCTTGTTTATGGTTTCCTTTGCTGTGCAAAAGCTTTTAAGTTTCATTAGGTCCCATTTGTTTATTTGTGTTTTTATTTCCATTTCTCTAGGAGGTGGGTCAAAAAGGATCTTGCTGTGATTTATGTCATAGAGAGCATTCTTTCATGTGTTTGTTGGCAATCTGTCTATCTTCTTTGGAGAAGTGTCTATTTAGGTCTTCTGCCCATTTTTGGATTGGGCTGTTTGTTTTTTTGATATTGAGGTACATGAGCTCCTTATAAATTTTGGAGATTAATCCTTTGTCAGTTGCTTCATTTGCAAATATTTTCTCCCATTCTGAGGGTTGTCTTTTCGTCTTGTTTACGGTTTCCTTTGCTGTGCAAAAGCTTTTAAGTTTCATTAGGTTCCATTTGTTTACTTTAGTTTTTATTTCCATTTCTGTAGGAGGTGGGTCAAAAAGGATCTTGCTGTGATTTATGTCATAGAGTGTTCTGCCTAGGTTTTCCTCTAAGAGTTTTATAGTGTCTGGCCTTACATTTATGTCTTTAATGCGTTTTGAGTTTATTTTTGTGTATGGTGTTAGGGAATGTTCTAATTTCATTCTTTTACCTGTAGCTGTCCAGTTTTCCCAGCACAACTTATTGAAGAGACTGTCTTTTCTCCATTATATATTTTTATCTCCTTTATCAAAAATAAGGTGACCATATGTGTGTGGGTTTATATCTGGGCTATCCCATTGATCTATATTTCTGTTTTTGTGCCAGTACCATACTGTCTTGATTACTGTAGCTTTGTAGTATAGTCTGAAGTCAGGGAACCTGCTTCCTCCAGCTCCATTTTTCTTTCTCAAGATTGCTTTGGTTATTTGGGGTCTTTTGTGTTTCCATACAAATTGTGAACTTTTTTGTTCTAGTTCTGTGAAAAATGCCATTGGTAGTTTGATAGGGATTCCATTGAATCTGTAGATTGCTTTGGGTAGTATAATCATTATCACAATGCTGATTCTTCCAATCCAAGAACATGGTATATCTCTCTATCTGTTTGTATCATCTTTAATTTCTTTCATCAGTGTCTTATAGATTTCTGCATACAGGTCTTTTGTCTCCTTAGGTAGGTTGATTCCTAGGTATTTTATTCTTTTTGTTGCAGTGGTAAATGGGAGTGTTTCCTTAATTTCTCTTTCAGATTTCTCATCATTAGTGTATAGGAGAGCAAGAGATTTCTGTGCATTAATTTTGTATCCTGCTACTTTACCAAATTCATTGATTAGCTCTAGTAGTTTTCTGGTAGCATCTTTAGCATTCTCTATGTATAGTATCATGTCATCTGCAGACAGTGACAGCTTTACTTCTTCTTTTCCAATTTGTATTCTTTTATTTCTTTTTCTTCTCTGATTGCTGTGGCTAAAGCTTCCAAAACTATGTTGAATAATAGTGGTGAGAGTGGGCAACCTTGTCTTCTTCCTGATCTTAGTGGAAATGGTTTCAGTTTTTCACCATTGAGGACGATATTGGCTGTGGGTTTGTCATATAGAGCCTTTATTATGTTGAGGTAAGTTCCTTCTATACCTACTTTCTGGAGGGTTTTTTTAAATCATAAATGTGTGTTGAATTTTCTCAAAAGCATTTTCTGCATCTATTGAGATGATCATACGGTCTTTATTCTTCAATTTGTTAATATGGAATATCACAATGATTGATTTGCATATACTGAAGAATCCTTGCATTCCTGTGATAAACCCCACTTGCTCATGGTGTATGATCCTTTTAATATGCTGTTGGATTCTGTTTGCTAGTATTTTGTTGAGGATTTTTACATTTATGTTCATCAGTGATATTGGCCTGTAGGTTTCTTTCTTTTTGACATCTTTGTAGAGTTTTCGTATCAGGGTGATGGTGGCCTTGTAGAATGAGTTTGGGAGTGTTCCTTCCTCTGCTATATTTTGGAAGTGTTTGAGAAGGATAGGTGTTAGCTCTTCTCTAAATGTTTGATAGAATTCGCCTGTGAAGCCATCTGGTCCTGGGCTTTTGTTTGTTGGAAGATTTTTAATCACGGTTTCAATTTCAGTGCTTGTGATTGGTCTGTTTATATTTTCTATTTCTTCCTCGTTCAGTCTTGGAAGGTTATGCTTTTCTAAGAATTTGTCCATTTCTTCCAGGTTGTCCATTTTATTGGCATAGAGTTGCTTGTAGTAATCTGTCATGATCCTTTGTATTTCTGCAGTGTCAGTTGTTACTTTCTCCTTTTTCATTTCTAATACTGTTGATTTGAGTCTTCTCCCTTTTTTTCTTGATGAGTCTGGCTAATGGTTTATCAATTTTGTTTATCTTCTCAAAGAACCAGCTTTTAGTTTTATTGATCTTTGCTATTGTTTCCTTCATTTGTTTTTCATTTATTTCTGATCTGTTCTTTACAATTTTTTTCCTTCTGCTAACTTTGGGGTTTTTTTGTTCCTCTTTGTCTAATTGCTTTAGGTATAATGTTAGGTTGTTTATTTGAGATGTTTCTTGTTTCTTGAGGTAGGATTGTATTGTTATAAATTTCCCTCTTAAAACTGCTTTTGCTGCATCCCATAGGTTTTGGGTCGTCGTGTTTTCATTGTCATTTGTTTGTAGATATTTGATTTCCTCTTTGATTTCTTCCGTGATCTCTTGGCTATTAAGCAGTGTATTGTTTAGCCTCCATGTGTTTGTGGTTTTTACAGATTTTTTCCTGTAGTTGACATCTAGTCTCATAGCATTGTGGTCGGAAAAGATACTTGATACGATTTCAATTTTCTTAAATTTACCAAGGCTTGATTTGTGACCCAAGATATGATCTATCCTGGAGAATGTTCCATGAGCGCTTGAGAAGTATATTCTGTTGTTTTGGGATGGAATGTCCTATAAATATCAATTAAGTCTATCTTGTTTAATGTGTCATTTAAAGCTTGTGTTTCCTTATTTATTTTCATTTTGGATGATCTGTCCATTAGTGAAAGTGGGGTGTTAAATTCCCTTACTATGATTGTGTTACTGTCGATTTCCCCTTTTATAGCTGCTAGCATTTGCCTTATGTATTGAGGTGCTCCTATGTTAGGTGCATAAATATTTACAATTGTTATATCTTCTTCTTGGATTGATCCCTTGATCATTTTGTAGTGTCCTTCTTTGTCTCTTGCAGTAGTCTTTATTTTAAAGTCTATTTTGTCTGATATGAGAATTGCTACTCCAGCTTTCTTTTGATTTCCAGTTTCATGGAATATCTTTTTCCATCCCCTCACTTTCAGTCTGTATGTGTCCCTAGGTCTAAAGTGGGACTCTTGTAGATAGCATATATACGGGTCTTGGTTTTTTGTCCATTCAGCCAGTCTGTGTCTTTTGCTTGGAGAATTTAATCCATTTACATTTAAGGTAATTATCGATATGTATGTTCTTATGACCATTTTCTTAATTGTTTTGGGTTTTTTATCGTAGGTCTTTTCCTTCTCTTGTGTTTCCTGCCTAGAGAAGTTCCTTTAGCATTTGTTGTAAAGCTGATTTTGTGGTGCTGAATTCTCTTAGCTTTTGCTTGTCTGTAAAGATTTTAATTTCTCCATTGAATCTAAATGAGATCCTTGCTGGGTAGATTAATCTTGGTTGTAGGTTTTTCCCTTTCATCACTTTAAATATGTCCTGCCACTCCCTTCTGGCTTGGAGGGTTTCTGCTGAATGATCAGCTGTTAACCTTATGGGGATTCCCTTGTGTGTTATTTGTTGTTTTTCCCTTGCTGCTTTTCATATTTTTTCTTTGTATTTAATTTTTGATACTTTGATTAATGTGTGTCTTGGCGTGTTTCTCCTCGGATTTATCCTGTATGGAACTCTCTGTGCTTCCTGGACTTAATTAACTATTTCCTTTCCCATATTAGGCAAGTTTTCAACTCTAATCTCTTCAAATATTTTCTCAGTCCCTTTCTTTATCTCTTTTTCTTCTGGGACGCCTATAATTCAAATGTTGGTGGGTTTAATGTTGTCCCAGAGGTCTCTGTAGCTATCCTCAATTCTTTTCACTCTTTTTTCTTTATTCTGCTCTGCAGTAGTTATTTCCACTATTTTATCTTCCAGGTCACTTATGTGTTCTTCTGCCTCAGTTATTCTGCTATTAATTCCTTCTAGAGAATTTGTAATTTCATTTATTTTGTTGTTCATCATTGTTTGTTTGCTGTTTAGTTCCTCTAGGTCCTTGTTAAATGTTCCTTGTATTTTCTCCATTCTATTTCCAAGATTTTGTATCATTTTTACTATCATTACTCTGAATTATTTTTCAGGTAGACTGCCTATTTCCTCTTCATTTGTTTGGTGTGGTGGGTTTTTACCTTGTTACTTCATCTGCTCTGTGTTTTTCTGTCTTCTCATTCTGCTTAACTTACTGTGTTTGGGGTCTCCTTTTCTCAGGCTGCAGGTTCATAGTTCCCATTGTTTTTGGTGTCTGTCCCCAGTGGGTGAGGTTGGTTTAATGGATTGTCTATCCTTCCTGGTAGAGGGGACTAGTGCCCATGTTCTGGTGGATGAGGCTGGATCTTGTCTTTCTGGTGGGCAGGACCACGTCAGGTGGTGTGTTTTGGGGTGTCTGTGACCTTATTAAGATTTTAGGCAGCCTCTGTCCATATGCGTGGGGTTGTGTTCCTGTCTTGCTAGTTCTTTGGCATAAGGTGTCCAGCACTGTCGCTTTCTGGTCATTGAGTGGATTTGGGTCTTACCGTTGAGATGGAAAGCTCTGGGAAAGCTTTTGCCGTTGTATATTACATGGAGCCAGGAGGTCTCTGGTGGACCAATGTCCTGAACTCAGCTCTCCCACGTCAGAGGCACAGGCCTGACACCTGGCCGGAGCACCAAGACCCTGTCAGCCACATGGCTCAGAAGAAAATGGAGAGCAAAAGAAAGAAAGAAAGAAAAATAAAATAAAATAAAGTTATTAACATAAAAAATAAAAAGTAAACATTAAAAATAAAAATATTAAAAAGTAATTAAAAGAAAGGAAGAAAGAAGCAAGCAACCAAATCAAAAAACAGATCCACGAGAGATAACAAGCACTAAAAACTATACCAAAAAAAAAAGAGAAAGACAGAACCCTGGGACAAATGGTAAAAGCAAAGCTATCCTGATAAAATCACACAAAGAAGCATACACATACACATTCACAAAAAGAGAAGAAGGAAAAAAATATATATATATCGTTGCCCCCAAAGTCCACCGCATCAATTTTGGGATGTTTCGTTGTCTATTCCGGTATTCCACAGGTGCAGGATACATCAAGTTGATTGTGGAGATTTAATCTGTTCCTGAGGCTGCTGGGAGAAATTTCCCTTTCTCTTCTTTGTTCGCCCAGCTCCTGAGGTTCAGCTTTGGATTTGGCCCCACCTCTGCGTGTAGGTCACCTGAGGGCATCTCTTCTTCGCTCAGACAGGACGGTGTTAAAGGAGTGGCTTACTGGGGGCTCTGGCTCACTCAGGCCGGGGGCAGGGAGGGGTACACAATGCGGAGTGAGCCTGCCGCGGCAGAGGCCCTCATGACGTTGCAACAGCCTGAGGCATGCTGTGTGTTCTCCCAGGGAAGTTGTCCCTGGATCACGGGACCCTGGCAGTGGCGGGCTGCACAGGCTCCCGGGAGGGGAGGTGTGGATAGTGACCTGTGCTTGCACACGGGCTTCTTGGTGGCTGCAGTAGCAGCCTTAGCGTCTCATGCCTGTCTCTGGTGTCCGCGCTGATAGCCACGGCTCGCACCCATCTCTGGAGCTTGTTTAGGCGGTGCTCTGAATCTCCTCTGCTCACGCACCCCGAATCAATGGTCTCTTCCCTCTCAGGCAGTTCCAGACTTTTCTGGGACTCCCTCCTGGCTACCTGTGGGACACTAGCCCCCTTCAGGCTGTGTTCACGCAGCCAACCCCAGTCCTCTCCATGGGATCCGACCTCTGAAGCCCAAGCCTCAGCTCCCAGCCCCTGCCCGCCCCAGCGGGTGAGCAGACAAGCCTTTCAGGCTGGTGAGTGCTGGTCAGCACCCATCCTCTGTGCGGGAATCTCTCCACTTTGCCCTCCGTACCCCTCTTGCTGCGCTCTCCTCCATGGCTCCGAAGCTTCCCCCCTCTGCCACCCGCAGTCTCCGCCCGCGAAGGGGCTTCCTAGTGTGTGGAAACCTTTCCTCCTTCACAGCTCCCTCCCACTGGTGCAGGCCCCGTCCCTATTCTTTTGTCTCTGTTTTTTCTTTTTTCTTTTGCCCTACCCAGGTACGTGGGGGAGTTTCTTGCCTTTTGGGAAGTCTGATGTCTTCTGCCAGTGTTCAGTAGGTGTACTGTAGGAGTTGCTCCACATGTAGATGTATTTCTGATGTATTTGTGAGGAGGAAGGTGATCTCCACGTCCTTCTCTTCTGCCATCTTGAAGGTCTCCCCCCTATTATAGTACTATTGACTATATTCCCTATGCTCTACATTACATCCACATGATTTATTTTATATTTGGAAGTTTGTACTTCTTAATTCCCTTCCCCTGTTTTGCACTTCCCCCCACATCCCGTGCCCTCTGGCAATCACCAGCTTGGGCTCTGTATCTATGAGTCCATTTCTGTTTTGCAATGTTTGTTCATTTGTTTCCTTTTATAGATTCCACACATAATTGAAAAATATGGTATTTGTCTTTTTCTGTCTGACTTACTTCACTTAGCGGAATACCCTCTAGGTCCATCCATGTCACAAATAGTAAGATGTCATTCTTTTCATGGTTGAATAATAAGCAGTTGTGTGTATATGTATGAGTGTGGTGTGTGTGTGTATAGATATATGTATTTTTCCACATTAGAAAGATAGATTGTATCAATCTATTGATGGACACTTAGGTTGCTTTCATAGTGTTAGCTATTGTAAATAATGCTGCAGTGAACATTGGGGTGCATATATCTTCTTGAATTAGTGTCTTCATTTTCTTTCAATAAATATCCAGAAGTGGGATTGCTGCATCATATGGTAGTTCTATTTTTAATATTTTGAGGAACCTCTATACTGTTTTCCATAGTGGTTGCACCAATTTATATTCCAACCAACAGAGCACAAGTGTTCCCCTTTCTCTACAACCTCACCAACAGTTGTTATTTCTTATCTTTTTGATAATAGCCTTTCTATCACGTGTGAGGTGATAGCTCATTGTGGTTTTGATTTGCATATCTCTGATGAGTGATGAGCATCTTTTCATGTGCCTGTTGTCTATCTGTATATCATCTTTGGAAAAATGTCTAATCAGGTCCTCTACCCATTTTAAAATCTGAATTTTTTTTTATATTTAGTTGTATGAGTTCTTTATGTATTTTGGGTATTAACCCCTCATCAGATATACCATTTGCAAATATTTTCTCCCATTCAGGAGGTTGCCTTTTTTTGTTGTTGATGGTTTGTTTTCCTGTACAAAACGTTTTTAATTTGTTGTAGTCTCATTTGCTTGCTTTTGCTTTTGTTGCTCTTGCCTGAGGAGAGAGATCCAGAAAAATATTGCTAAGCTGATGTCAAAGAGCATACTGCCTATATTTTCTTCTAAGTGTTTTATGGTTTCCCATCTTACATTTAGGTCTTTAATAAGTTTTGAGTTAATTTTTGTGCATGGTGTGAGGGGATAGTCCAGTTGATTCTTTTACATGTAGCTGTCCAGTTTTCCCAGCACCACTTATTGAAGAGACAGTCTTTTTCCATTGTATATTCTTGCCTCCTTTCTCATAGATTAATTGACCATACTTGTGTGGGTTTATATCTGAGTTCTCTGTTCTGTTCCATTGATCTATGTGTCTGTTTTTGTGCCAATGCCATACTGTTTTGAATACTAAGAGCTTTGTAATATTGTTAGGGAGTGTGATACCTCCAGTTCTGTTCATCATGATTATTTCTTTATATAATCTTGATACTAATCCTGTGTTGATGGGGTTTTTTTTTTGGTTACTTCATTGTATAGAAATTTCTACCTTTCAATGGCGTCAGATTTAGCATGGTTTGTGCTTGTTTATTGTCTTATCTTGGACATTTTTTCCTATCCTGAAGTTATTTTTCAGTTCTCCAAATTTTCAAGTTTGCTTCTCATATTCATACCTTTAACTTACCTGGAATTTATTTTTGTGGTGTGGCATAGATTGTAACCTACTTCTCCACACAGACCATGAGTATCTTCCCATGTCAAAAGAGAGATCTATGTCATCATTTTAATGACTGCCTAATATTCTGTCATAATTCATTTAATTCACCTCCTCTTGTTTTCTATTTGGATTATTCCAGATGTCCCCTTTATAAATAATGCTAAGGTGAACATTCTTCTAAAATGAATAACTTTTGCAATCAGAAAAACAGAAAGTAAAAAATAGGGACAGCTTTAAAAATACCCAACAACCTTCATAATTGGGTATTGCATAGTTGCATTCATTTATTAAGTACTATTTCTAGGTACTAAATACATGGTACTTACGGTAGATTGTTACTCACCATCTACTCCAACTTCCGTATTGTGTGCTTTTCTATATTGTCAAGTTTTGAAAGTTAAAAATCCGTATCTCTGAGCCTCTCGTAGCTAGGGTTCTCCTTGCATCCACCAAATAGATGCACTCAAATGAGATTTAGAGGCAGAAATGAGGCAGTGGCCGTACTGCTGTCTTATCTGTTGCTTTTCTGAAACCCTGCTGTGGAAAGAGTGGTCATTTCTGAGGCAGCCTTCTGGGGTTTAGTCAGTAGCTTTGTAGAAGCCTTCATCATGATGGTGGCTCTGTATCCTGTCTGGATTACATGTGTAGAAGTGTGTTCTATGTCTCAGTGGTGCCAATGGTGGCCTCCTGATTCTCCGTTTTCCTGACTGTGGCAAAGGTTGTCTGAGGGGCTCAGCCCAGAACCCGCTCCTCTGTCACTTCCAGTGATCTTACATGTACGGAATCCCTTGTGTTGCATAGCTTTCTGTTTAAAATGCTAGCGTCGTTTCTGTTTCCTGCAGCAGAATCCTGTCTCACACAATTGTCTGAAGAGGGAGATGGAATATAAGCAAATAATGTCCACACACTTTGCTAAGTGCTAACGCATTTATCTGCTGGGTGCTGTGGGATCACAGAGGAAGGACTATTTTTGCCCACCAGAGTCAGGAAAAATTTCACTTAGGAGGTGATTTTTGGCCAAGTCTTAAAGGGCAATAATGGGCAGAGGGAACAGCCTGAGAATGTCCAGAGATATGTGATTCTGACACAAATAATTTGGTGTGGCTGAATCATAGAGTGTGTTGTATAACGATCACCCTGACAGTTGTGTGTGGGACAGTGTAGAGGGGCATAGAAATATAGCCAGGGAGAAAGAGGAAGTTAAGAGAAGCCTAGGACAGGTGTGAAAAAAAAGAAAGAAAACTGAATATGATGAATGAGAGGAAAGTCAAGGATTCTTAATTTTTTGCCCTGGAAATCCCTCCCTCCCTCCTTCCCTTCCTTCCAACTGAAGCTCCCTGTGTTAGACTACAAGCTCATTCCGGAGCATGTTAATTTCTCTTGTGTTCCCTACACCATCTAGCTGATGCCTCGCCCATGATATTGCTCCATAAATATTGGTTAAATGTTTGATCTGAGCCACTTGATTGTACCTTTAAGAGTAGTTAACAGAGTTAAGAAAATCAATGTGCTATTCTAAGTCACTGTTTGGAAAAGATTTAAACCCTTGCAGTGGAGTACTGAACACTTGGTTTGAGTTTATTCCTTTTTAATTTTTGGCCACACCCCACGGCATGTGGGACCTTAGTTCCCCCACCAGGCGTGTGCGACCTTAGTTCGCCACCCAGGGATCGAACCCATGCCCCCTGCATTGGAAGGCGGAGTCTTAACCACTGGACAGCCAGGGAAGTCCCCTGAGTTTCTTCTTTATCTTACTCCAGCCAAGGCTCTTTCCTGTTTCTTCCTGAGTTGATGAGAGAAAGCATTTCCTTATATCTCTAGATTTCCCTCGCAGGTAAAATTGTCTATGCCCTTCCCTAAAACCTTTTCTAAAACCCTCACTTCTGCAGCAGAAAATCTAGTTCTTCTTTGTCTTTAACAATCACAATGGTCTCTAATGATACTAATATACTAACATTAGTACTATTAACAGTAATAATGAAAAGAAAAAAAAAAAAAAAAAAAAAAGGCCGGGAAGTACCACGGTCCCTTTACTTCAGATCACTTCCAAGCCCTGTTTTTGAAGTTTCAGTAGTCAGAGCTGGGATTTCTTTGGAGTTAAACCTACTTGTAACATTTTTTTTTCCCCTAGGGGTAGAATAAGACAAACTTTTTTGTTCCTTTTTCTTAATAAATATGAAGGGACTTGATAGTTAATTAGAATGTTTGTTTTACTTCAGAGATGCCTTAGGTTACGATCAGAAAGGCCTTTTTAAAAGAGAGAACCAAAATATGGAACACATTTTGAACAATTAAACAAAAGAATTACCAGCTTTTTCACACAGTGCTATTGGAGTTCAAAGGCGGAAGAGATCACTAGCTGGGAGAAATCAGTAAAAACTCAAATATTCAGCAAATATTGGGCTGTGCTTTGAAGGAGGGATTGGTTTTGGGTAGGGGAAGGGGAAGACAGCTACCTAGATAGGGTAATATCAAGGAAAAGGATGTGGAAATGGGAATGAGGGAAAGAATTCAAAGGACAGAGAATAGACTATTCCAACTCTATAATTGGGAGAAAGAAAACCTGAATATGTTGGTGTGGCAAATTATTTTGCTTGGGACTTTTTTTGCATGCTCATTAGTGTTTTGGGCATGCCAGGCTAGCAGGACGAGATTGGCACCATTGTCTGGGTGTTGGCCATCATTTGAACCGCACTTTGGATCTGTGTACCCAGTTGTTGAACTGTTATAATGTCAGAGTGGCAGGGCCCTCAGAGACCTTTAATCCAACTCCCTCACTTTACAGATCCGGAAACTGGCGTCCAGAAAGAAAGGACTTGTTCTAGCTCACACAGTGAGTCAGGCATTTGAATCCAAGTATATCATTGAAAGTTAATGGTGAAATTAACCTGCCAAACGCTCAGAAGAGGAAAGTGTCAACCGGTTGACTACCTTATTGTACTTCCTTGTAAAAATCCCCTGCATCTGGAAAGGTGTTCCTTCCCTCTAGTTGGGTCAGAGCTGTTCTGCTGCCTCTCTGCATACCTCTGAGGGATAAGGTGAGCACATTTGTTGGCTGGGCTAGCATTTCCCTCTCACTCACTCATGTAGATTACAGACTTTCTTTATTGAGTGAGGAAAGGAAACAGTCACTTAGCAGCTTTGACAGGCTGAAAGCGCCCTTTATTATTAGAAATCAGCTGCTTTAATTTGGAAAAGCAGTGGTTAGATTTTGAGTTGCAGCTTTACACAGTAAGGTGGCATTTTGTTCTGTTACCTGCACCTGGAGGAGAATGGAAACAATTTCAAGAGTGAAGCAGTTTCAAAAGTGAAGCAGTGAAAGACCTTGGAGATTGGAGTCTATGGTTACAAGGATAAGATTTCCTTAAGGCCTTTTGCCCAGAACATCATCCTTTCCTCTTGAAACCATGCAACAAGATAACTCTCACTGATAGCAAAAACCAGGCAAACCTTGACACTGGCGTTTCAAGAGAGGGCATTGAGGCAGATGTGTTACCACTGTTCTGTGAGGCTCAGGTGTGAACTATGCCAGAATGATACCACCAATGAAGCCACTGACCCAGTGACCACAGGGGAGATTCTTAAGATAAGTACAAAGTCTGAAGCCTAACCTTAGGACAGATGGCCAGTGAAAAACTTGAGTCCTTGAGACACTCATGCATAGATGAACACAAGAAGCAAGGACAGCTTTGCAAAACCCAACTCAGGTCCTATGGGAATCAGATGCTCCCTAGTGCTACTAATGCATTGCTCCAAGTGCAAAGGATGACAGGGAGCCTGGATTGTTCTGATGAGACTGGAGGATGGGTTTCCACTCAGTGGAGTAAGGGCTGTATATAAATGGGCAAATGGAGAATGATAGAGGTAGCTGACAGCTAAGAGAAACAGCAGTACAAAAACCAAAAACGGCCTCAGTTGATGTAGTAAGTCTTGGACATTAGGAAGGACACTTAGTAAATACAAAGGCTTTCCTAAAGATAGCATTTATTTCAGCATTGTTACCACTGCAGAAGGTCAAGCAGTTTGGAGCCTCCGGAATGAAAGCCACATTCTTTAGTGGGGGTGGTAGACATAGTGGCTAAGATTCTAGACTTTGCTTTCATCTTGATATCAGGCTTCCAACCTTGTCTCTGCCACTTCCTACCTCTGTATCCTTGGACAAGTTACTTCACTTCTCTGATCTCCACTTTCCTCTTCAGTGAAATAGAGGTAATAATAGGATATATCTTTGGGGCTGTTGTGGAGATTTAATTGTGATTGTACATAGGAAATATTTAGCATGGTGTCTGGCATAGAGAAAAATAAAAATATTAAATTGCTCTTCTATTTCTCTTCCTCATCTTTACTGATATCAACCTACTTATTATTTATTTTTTTGGCCGTGCCATGTGGCTTGTGGGATCTTAGTTCCCTGAGCTTTTATTTGGTATAACTCTAATGCTACAGAAAAGTTGCCAGAATGGTACTGAGAGTTTCTCTATACCCTTCACCCAGCTTCCCCAATGTACATTACTATGTACATTTGTCAAAACATTGGTTCAATACTATTAACTAAACTCCAGACTTTACTTGGATTTGCCCTAGTTTTTCCACTAATGTCCTTTTCCCGTTTCAGGATCCATTCCAGGATACTGTTTCACATTGAGTTGTCATGCTCCTTAGTCTCCTTTGATGTGTGATAATTTCTTAGATTTTCTGTGTTTTTCATGACCTTGACATTTTTGAAGAGTACTGGTCAGGTATTTGTAGACTGTCCCTCAGTTTTATATGAAAATTGGAACTAAGACTTTGTCTTTAGATACTACTCTTCTGTTAGTGAAAAGGGACTGGTGATTAAATGAAAACTACACTTATGATACGTTCTGTAATTAGCTCTAGTAATTAGACTATGTTTTATCCTTATATCAACAATTCTTAGCATGATGCCCAGTATGCGATAGGCATGCATATATTTTTTGAATGAAGAAATCAATGTTTCTGATTTAATTGTTTATGATACTATTTGTATTTTGACTCATTTCTGTGTTGATGCAGTTTTAGTTTTGTAACAAAATGATATCCCAATTTAGGAGCCCCCCTCAAGCTTTATAAATAAGAAGCACCTAGGTGGATTTAACGAATTCTCTCACCGCTGTCTTGTCTGAGTCTGAGAGGTGAGACACACACACATCACACACATTTGTTCCCCAATAGGGATGATCACTGATTTCTGTATTGGTCACTATGATTTACACCTGTATGAAGGTTTATCTTTAAAATGTTGGAAGAAGGGACTTCCCTGGCAGTCCAGTGGCTAAGACTTTGCGCTCCCAATGCAGGGGGCATGGGTTCGATCCCTGGTCGGGGAACTGGGGAACTAAGATCCTGCATGCTGCACGGTGCGGCCAAAAAAAAAAAAAAAAAAAAACAGTTGGAAGAAACTGAATGGAAAAGGTGATTACAAAACTATGAGTGTTTCCATAGAAACTCAGAAAATAGGATGTGAATGATTGTATAGGGTGAGTATCTGTGCAAATGTGTGCACATACAGGTGTATGTCTCTCTGGGGTTAGTATGTTTATGGAAAATGACTGAAAGGATACATATTCAACTGTTAACAGTGCTACCTTTGCTACCTTTGTTGGTAAGGGTGAGTTTGGAAGAAGAGTGGGAAAAATTGGGGACCAACTTTTTACCTTTTCCCCCTCATGATAAAAAAGAAATGAAGCAAAACATTCTGAAAGAATACACCATGTGATCCCTTTAACTAATAATAACTAAAAAAAAAAAAATAGAAAATAGACAGTTTTGAGATCTTAGGGAATAACTTAATTTAGGGTGACTGATGTTTAGACAGCTGTTGGAGGGCTCTGGCAGGTGGCTGAATTTAAATATGCACAGTACATGCAAATGTCTACCTGTTGCGACTGAATTGCTCAGTGAGCTATGTAGGTGCAAGGGGGGAATATCAACAAACAGTCCAAACTACTTCCTGTTTTCATGTCATAAATTTGTAAACACGGAGATGATAACAGATAGTTGAGAACCCCCCTCCCCTCCACCCGCCATAGCTTAGACTTTCTCTCAGAACTGTGTCTACACAATCCCACATATGGCCAATGGAGGCCACAGCTGGAACATCTTTTGTGACGGCATTTGAACCCATTTACTGGCTATGTGCATAGACTGTATATGGAGAGAAGCAAAAGGAATTTGGTTTTTATTGCATTCCATCAGTGGCGCTGACGTGTGGTGTATAGTCAGAAGCAGCACAGAAACAGTTATTATGTGAACTGAAGCCGAAGGCAATGGATTTGGAACAATTAGTTCTACTTCAGGGTAATTGCTGCCTTCCCCGCTTGCTTTCTCTTCCGTGTCTGCCTTCTTCCCTCCATGCCATTGTTCGACATTTCCTACACAGAAGGCAATTAATAATGGAAGTCGTGGGTAATACAAAGAGCTCGGTAAATGATAGGCTAGTGGTTTATTTAATCTAGTTCTATTTTTTGATTCCCAAACAGCCGTAACGGGAAGAAACGAGGCAAATGATTTACAAATCTGATGAGTTCACAAATTCATTGATTCATCAAACATTTATTGGGTGCCTGTTAGGTCCCAGACACTGTGTTAGATGTGACAGGAAAAACTAATGGGAACATTGGCTCTGTTTGCTATGCGCTCAGTGATGAAGTAATCCTCGGCTCCGTAACTGGGTGATACCAAGAAAATGGAAATCGAAATCTTTCACATTAATTGAGCTTTCTGAACAAATGATAATTTGATTTTGAGAAATAAATATTAAGACACATATTGCTTTTAAAAACTAAACGTATTAGGATCGTGTGGTCCGATTTGCTTAAATAAAATTTTATACAACTGGTGCAGAAATTCAAAATCTCAGTGCAGACAGAGATTTCATCCAGCCTGTCTTTTTACTCTAGAGCTGGCCTGTCTGAATACCTACAGTGATACTTCATTTCGGGCACTTATTTTTTAGAGAAACTGCTTATAGCTGCATGGTGCTTGAGGTTTGAGGGCCTCCAACTGTTGACTTTCTGTAATCTTACTAAGCGTTTGGAGAGAAACACAAACTCTCTACTTGTACACTGGAGTGGGAATCCATCTAGGTCTGAGATCCTTTTCATCTGGCTCTTTGAATAGTATTGTGATTATTAAGTAAAATTACATACCAAAAAAAAAAAAAACACTTTAAAGATCTTTAAAGCACAACCAAATGTAAGGTACGTTAAACCCCCTGCACGTTCAGACTTTCATCTGGTAGCCTTACTTTTCTAGAACATTCAGCCTTGAACCACGAAGTTAGCAAAAAAGAATTGTGAAGGCCAGGACTTGCTGTTATGAATCCCATGTATAAAAACCATGCAGTTAACTTGAGAGGGTCAGTGTACCACACTGAGTCTTGTTAATACATACTTCTTAATAAGTGTGGTTATCTGGTTGACATGCAGCAGTTTGGGGAAGGCAGGTAGGGAAAGAGGACTATTAGAGGCAGGTTGGGTGAGAGCAGAAGAGACAGTTGACAGACTTCTAGTAAGGAGGAGAAAGAGAAACATGGAGAGAGACTGAGAGCCATATTACAGCACAGTACAACAACTGTAGTCCATAATGATGGCCTTAAGTCATGGAAGAAAAGTTAAATTATGTTCTGTGTCCTCTGAGATATCAGGGATGTGGATAGTACTGGTTCCTGCCAATTTAGTTCAAATTTCTGAGCTTGAGATGCAAACTGCAGTTATCTGGAAAGCATACCAATGTTGAAGCATTTCGTTTTCCTGACAGTCAGAAAATGAAGCATTGCTATGGGAATATAATTATGAGTTGCTCTTAGAGGTAACGGATCCCATCAGTTGCTTACAAATGAAATAAAGTGATACCTTGCCCTGATTTTGGTATACCCCACCATATTTCCCGTTATGTCCAGAGGTGTAAGAGATATTATGAAGCTCAGACCAATAGACAATAAGCAACCATGAGCATTGCTTGTTTACCATGGCATGCCCTACATCTAACACAGTCCCTGGCAGTCAAAATTTTTCCTAAGTGTGTATAGATGTATAATATAAATGTAAATATCTCATAGGACAAAAGGGCAAGTTGTAAAATCAACGATTTCAGTATGTTGTACCTTTTTAACGTTGAGTATAGAGTCAGCTATTGCTGTATTCCTAACAGTAACAGAGTATTTGTGGCATGCAACAGTAAGCAATAATTTTGCTCACATGTCTTTGGGTTGGTTTGAGGTCAGGTGACCTAGGCTGGGCTTAGCTGGGTGGCCCTTAGCTGCAGATTGGGTCTGAGTCTTTTCTGTGTGTCTTGGACTAGCTGATTAACCGGGGATGCTTTTTCCTGGTGGTGGTGGAGATGCAAGGCAGCAAGCAGAAGCATGAGAACGATGAGGTCCCTCTTAAGGCTTAGGCTTGAAACTGAAACTGTCTCTTCTACCCTTATTCCACTGGACAAAGTAAGTCACATGGTCAAGCCCAATGCACACTGCCTGTAGGGGGAGGAACTATAAAGTCACATGGCAAAGGAATGGGTCTAGGCAGGAGTGATGAATTGGGGTCTATGTCAACAAGACTTGAGGTCAGGTACCTGTGATTACTCTTTTTTTTTTTTTTTTTTGTATGATTCCATTTATATAAAGTCCAAAAAATAAGCAATACCAACCTATAATCTTTTTTTTTTTTGGGGTTATTAAATATTCTTTTTTTTTTAAACATCTTTATTGGAGTATAATTGCTTTACAATGGTGTGTTAGTTTCTGCTTTATAACAAAGTGAATCAGTTATACATATACATATGTTCCCATATCTCTTCCCTCTTGCATCTCCCTCCCTCCCACCCTCCCTATCCCACCCCTCTAGGTGGTCACAAAGCACTGAGCTGATCTCCCTGTGCTATGCGGCTGCTTCCCACTAGCTATCTAATTTACGTTTGGTAGTGTATATATGTCCATGCCATGTGATTACTCTTATGGGACAATAATTGGATCTTTTTGCTTTCAACAGTAACTGCACAATAAGATATGGGGCAGGCTCCAAAAACCAACTGTTGATATAGAATTGAAAAATTTCCTCCCCATTCTCGATCTTATAAATTTTTGACGAAGGTTCTAGTAATAGATGACCAAGAATGAGGCATCTGCAGCCACGTTTTCTCTGTGCCTGATGAATAGCCATAGCAAAATATTATTGTACCCAGGAAAACAAATGACGTTAAACAGATTGCTATTCAGCCTGTGATGATGTGTCATTTAACTTTAATGTTCAATAGGGGTTTAATGTGCTCTACTCAATGGGAATTAGAACACTAGAAAACACCTCTTTGGTGGGTGGCAGTGTGTTGGATTGCATGACTATCTTTCCTGCTTGACAGCTCCTCATGCTAAGAATGAATCATTATCCTGCTGTTGAACATGTATCATCTGAGATATTACCTGGCACCGGTAGGTGCCTTAGTCTGAATTGGCACTTGGAGGGTAGTCACAATGTTTGCTAACATGCCTCTTAACTAAATTTAGTTATATAGATAGATAGGTTAGATTATTTCATAGTTGAATTCCCACAAGTCTCTCATTAAAAATACCTGAAAACATGTATAGTGATTTTATTAGCATTCCCACTTCAAAATTAATTACTTCTATCCTTTGGCTTCCTTTTAGAGGATTCATATGGCACTGTATATTCAAGCTGAATATGGTGTTAAGATCATCAGAGATGGTAGCCCTCCTGGGCTCTAGGTATATCCAGGGTAGGGGTTCTTAGCATGGGGTCCACAGATGAGTGTCAGGGATTGTGAAACAACTGATCATTTGCAGATTATGAATATATCGTATACATGTAGGAACTTCTTTCTCCAAAGAACATCTATAGCTTTCATCAGAGTCTCTTAAAACTCCAAGACTCCAACACACTAACAAAAGTTTGTGCTTGTCTAGTAGAGTTTGTGTTTGGTTTTCTGTAGGCCCATTTTAAAGAAGTGATCACCAAATCGTAGTGTGTCCACAGGACGGTGATGTGGGTCGTTAAAGAGTCTGAAAACCATGCACCTTATTAGAGTGGTGGATGTAATGGCAAATGTTCAGTGTGGAGGAAAGAAGGCTGATTGAGAGATGATGTAGCTGTGCTTCAATATTCAAAGGGCAGTGACATGGAGAAGGACTTGCCTTGTTATTTTTCTAGAAGAGGAAGAGGGGAGATGTGAGGCACCAGATTTCAATGCAACCTAAAAGTGAACTTTGTCATAATCTTAACTTTCCAGGCGCGTAATGGGTAGCTTATTATTTACCTTCACAAGTTTTCTACGTGTAAAGCTAAAATAACTGGGTGTTAGAGTGTTGCTGTTGTCCTAGGTCTGTTAGTGCTATCCTATCCAAAGTGCTTCAATTACCTGTATGGGGCTTTCCTTTTCCTTTTTGAAAAATGGCATAATGAATGCATTCACTTCAAGTGTGGAGGGTGTGTATATAGATGTGAAACCTGATTCTTTTTTATCCATGAAATCATAAAATTTAAATACTAGAAGCAATTTAAATCTGATCCAGTTCCCCATTTTACAGATGGTGAAACTCAGGTGTCTAGTAGAGTTTGCTCTACATTCAAGGTTACACAGTGAGTAGTCGAATAAGGACTTGGCCACTGCTCTGAGTGCCTTTTCTAGACCTCTTTTTGCCTTCTATATGATAAAAGCCAGAAATAATTAGAAGGACACAGAACAGTCTGGGCTAGAAAAGGAATTAATATCATTTTTTTCATTAACTGCTTCAACCTCTTTCTTCTTGGAAATCAGGTCTTTTACCTCCTACCTTTTAATACAGTTGTGCTCTTCTCTTTTATAATATTGTATATTTGCTGGAAATGTATATGTGGCGATTTGCAGCTATAAGCATATGCAAATGCAAAATTAGAATTGACAATAAGGGAGGTATCCTGCCAATATCTAAATGTTGCAGACCTTGAACTGTATACTTTGAGGATGTGTTAATCTTCAAAGTTTAAAATTTAAGGGACTTGACATGGAGTTTTGACATATAAACTCACAATCTGATCTTGACAACTGATGACGTGTTGACTCTGAGATTTAGGTAAAGCGTACTTGGGAGCCCCTGTATGTATCTAATGGATCTATCTGAAAGTTACTAAAATTAAAGTCATAACATCTGAAACGCTTATTTGTGGATTAAATGGAGGCTCCAACTTTACCTACTCAACAGTGCTTAACCTGCAAGCTTTCAGAAGAACAGTATAATTTTGTTCACTCTTTGCTGGTTTCCAAATGGCCTTACCACTACTGAGCTCACTTGAAAATATCTGTTAAGAAAACATGAAAACAAAACTCAAGGCACCATGTAATAGGTGTCTTATGGCTTAAAAATATTCTAGGGAGATATTTTATCTTTATACTAGTGAGAATGGAGATAGGAAGTGAGGGTGAGGGATTGGAGGGCTCAAAACAGGGCAGCGTTAATGGTCATAGAGTATTGAAAAGGCAAAGGGTCTGGGAGATATTTAGATAGGAAGGCTTGACAGTGTTGAGTGATAATCGATTAAAGGGAATCAGAGAAGGAAGGATCTACTTTAAAGCCAAGGTTTTCAGCTGGTAGATGATGATGTTCTTATGCGATATTATTAATTATTCCCCATACTTCCAATGGTGTGAAGCACAAAGGCATCACTTTTGCAGCAACGTGCATCAGGACCAAAAGCAGGAGGTAGAATCCCATGGATGGGAGTGGGGAAGCTCAGAGCACGTGAATGGAGGAAGACCACACAACTAGTTAGAAATACTTTGTCCTCTCAATCATTCTGCCACCTCTCTGGGGGTCTACTTTGCTGGTCCCAGCTCCTCGCCCCTCTCTTGCAAATACCTAGACATCTGCCCCACTGCCCCATTCTAAGGGTGGCTGCTGACGTCTGTGTCAGGACCCCAGCGGGCCTCACCACTCGCTTGGGGAGTTAGATTCCTCTTAGATGGAACTCCGCTCCATCTCTGCCTTGGTCAGAGAGAAAGGCTGACTTCTGAGAGCGTGCTCAGAGTATCAGCCCTAAGGAAAACTGACATCATCCCAGGTATTTCCTGCCCACTTTTCACCATAGAATCTACAGCCTTTATGCTAAAATACAACCCAAGTCCTCTTTGAGGGGACCTTCAGGCAGAACCAGCTCAGCAGCTGGCTAAGATCCATGTTTTCTGCTTCTTCCTTCTCTACCACCTAAGTCAGTGGAGGAAGACATAGTGTGCCAGTAGCAAGGGGAGAGATGGCATCTCAACCTGACCTCTTGTTTGAAGCCCTCCTCTTTGCAGAGCACATCGCATCATGCTCTCTATGTCAATGCTGCTTTAATTTTGACAGGCAGCCATCATGTATGTAACCAGGGTTGGGAGCAAGCTAAAACCTCGCCCTTTCTTTCCTGTTCAAAAATGCACATTAGAATGAAAGTGAGTGACATTCTTGGGATTATAGAGACAAATTTTGAATCTTCTCTAACTTATATTCAAACTAAAATTGCTCCCACACTCTGGTAATTTATTATTAATAACAAATGATCTCATCTAATGCTACCCACCTTTAGAGTGCATTTGATGCTCTAAAGTTGTGAAATTCCACTTATCGGGGATCTTAGTTCTTAAGTTTTGGGGTCAGATTCTTTCACTCTTTCAGGCTCCTGAACTCCATCTTCAACTCCAGTCACGACCGCCACCCCACTTGTCTTTTCTCAGAGGAAGAAGGTTATAAGTGTAGTTTGTACATGCTTTTGGTTTCGTGGCCTGTATGTTACACAATATTAGACAGTTACATTATCTGGCAAATTGTGTGACACAGCCTACAGCTGCTCTAGGAGTCCATAGAAGTGAGAGCTTAACGTGGGCTGAGAGTTTTTGATGATTCTGTTCCTTGAGTCAGGGACGCTTTCTCCTTGAAACCACACAGCAACCTTGTAAAGTTGGTTCTTACTGTGCCCATTTCAGGGAAGAGGAGACTGAGGCTCACCAAAGTTCACAAATTTCCAGTGATCACGAGATGGTAAATATTGGATTAGAACTGAGTCTCGAGTCTTTCTGACTCCAAAGCTGGGGTAAAATATTTTTTGACTACGGGGTCCTATTTGCCTGATGGGGTTGGGGAGGGAGGGGCGGGCAATAAGGTTTGAGATGGGCCTTGAAAAACCGACAGTAGTGTTTCTATAAGAGGAGGGAGGCAATAGGGAATTTCCAAATGTGAAAGCAAAATAAGCAAGGGCACAGAGATGGGAATGCCAATGACTTTGCTGGTTAGTGATGAGACCAACCTGATTCTTGGTTTTCATAGAGAGTCTGGGTTAAGGACAGGAATAAAAGGTTGGAAAAAGAGGGCTGTTGGTCCTTGAAAAGTAAGCCATGTAGTTGAAATTTGATGCCAGAAACCACAGTGAATCTTTTGTTGTCTGATTTAAGAGGTGGGTCAGGGTACTGTGAAGAAAATTAAAAGTCTGTATTGGGTTAAATAAATTACACAATCATTAGGTTATTCTACACACTTAAATGGAAAGAAAGTTGATACATGACCCTTTAGGGATTCTGGGGGGTTTGAATGGGGGAAGGATCAGATCATTTTAGGAGATTTTTGTGGTATGAATAGCAACTACATTGAACGGAGATTTTCCCTGAGAAAGGCTGATCTATTTTTGAGAAAATACGTCTCTAATTTTGTTCCATTATTGGATTTGAATCAAGAGAAACCATTGAGTCAACCCCTTCTAATCTATCATTCTCTGGCAGGGTGATTTGTTTACAGCTAGGTTTTGAACTGGAGAGAGTATAGACAGCTGTGGTTCTCAAACTTGAGTGGATGTCACAATCATCTGGAGGTTTCTTAAAGCACAGCCCATGCAGTGGGTCTGGAGTGGGTCCCGAGAATTGGCATTTCTAGCAAGTTCCCAGGTAATGTCGATGCTGCTATTCCCTGGACCATGTTTTGAGAATCACTATCTTAGGCTGATTTCTCAAAGGACCAGGATCTTAGAATCAATTCGGGGAAACAAACAAGTAAACCCTTAGTTGATATAAGGGAGAAGTGAGTGGGTGCTTTGACAGCAATGTCTTATGTTCAGTAAATTGATAGGTAGGGACTGGTAACAGGGAGATCACATCATGCATTATTATGGAAAGCAGTTCGGTAAAATGGAAAGAATACATAAGTAAGGCTTTGGTGTCAGACCATCTGGATTCCCATCCCAGCTTTGCTTTTTACTAGATGTATGGTTTCGTAAGTTATTTAATATCAATACCTCTGAGTTTCAGTGTCCTAACCTCTAAAACAGATTTAATAATATACAGTTATGTTAGAATTGCTGGGGAGGATTAAATGCAACAATCCAGGTTAAACTTGGATGTCTGCTTTGACTTGATATTTGACAAATGTGCACTTTTTTGAAGAAAATGGTACTTAAGTATTTTTTTTTTTGCAGGTGTAAATAGAATTGGATGGCTTCACTTGTGCTTTACCTCCTTAAGTGTGAATATTTATTAGTTGCCCTGAAAGTTGCTCCTTTGTAACACTTTGATATCTCTGTAATGTCACAGCAGAGTAAGACAGTTTTCCAGTCAGTGTCTCTGACTATGAAATGAGTATTCCTGAATTTCTGCTTCGGGTTGGACTCCTTCAGATTGGAATAATTTTGAAGTACAAGAAAGGTCGCTGTCATCAAGTGTCAAAGGAGTAGCTCTTTATTTTCTGTCATTCCTGCCCTTTTTAAGAATAAACTGAAGGAGGTAAATGTTCCTGTGAGCCAGCAAAGGCCTAAATATTTGCGGTATAAGATTAGCTCTTGTGCAAGGTCAAGCACCTAGGGAAAGTGGTTACTGTTGGATGGTCTGACAAGCTATAAACTACCATAGGTGTTGGTCTGGACTCAGCCATCCCCACAGTAAGAACTTGAGTCTTGGTCTCTGGGTGGATTGATACGGTCTTTGATCTGTCTTTGGGTAGTAGTTGTCTGCTGGTATACTTCTACTTCAGTAATTACCTTGGCAAATCAGTGTTCTTCCATGAACCCCTAAAATCTGGTGACTCAAAGTGTGACCCAGAGACCAGCAGCATCAGCATCCCCTGGGAGCATGTCAGAAATGCAGAATCTCAGGCTCCACTCCAGACCTACTGAGCCGGACTCTTCATTGAACACGCTCCCCAGGCAATTCCTAGGCTTGAGAAGTACTTCTCAAGGTGACCTCTGAGGTCCTTTGAGGTCTAATCTTTAGGATTCTAAGGAAACTTGTAAATATTTTCACTCTTAACTGTTCTCTCTGAAGTACTCACTTGAGCTGATCTTTCTGTGTCTCCATATTACTTTTCTCCCCCTCCCCACCTAACACTGGTCTCTTTTTCAATTAGCAGCTCAAATGTCACTTCCCTTGTAAACCTCTTTTGTCCCCTTGATTCCCATAACATTTCATTTGTTCTTCTGAAATAGTAGGTTATCACATGGCATTCTACTAGACCAGTGATTTGCCAGCCTGGCTGTGAATTCAAATTGGCTGTGCAGCTTTTAAACACACACGGATGCCCAATCCAGGCCCATTGAACTACAGCCTTTGAGGGGTGGGGAAGGTATAGCCTAAGCATAAACATTTGAAAAAATTCCCTGGGTAAATTTGATATGAATTTCTGATGAAAACCACTATGAGGGAAAATGAGCTCTCTGGGTGCCAGGATTCTTTGTTTTTCCTAGTCTCTTGTCTAAATAAATATTTATTGTATTGAAGGATGAATGGTTTACTTGTTTATCTTTTGCAATAGATAAAACTCTTCAGTGGCAAGTTCTCATCTTTGTATCTGGGATCTTTCAGAAGGCCTGGGGTCTTTCTGAAGCCTTTGGAGTCAGGGGAAAAAAACCAAAACCTGAGTTTAAATCTTACCTCTGTCATTTTGTGGCTATGTGACCCTAGCAAGTTACATGATCATTCACTCAATTCATTTGATTCATGATTTTTGATATCTGTTGACTGCCTACTATGCCCCACGTATGATCCTAGATGCTTGAGATACAATGGCAAACAAGATAGATATCTTCCTATTTTCTTGGAGTATACATTGTAGTGGAAGAATGTTTGAGATCAGAGAGAAGACCAATGTTCCTGGAGCTCAGTGAGCAGGGAGGAATTAGGGCTAGGTTGTGTTGGGGAAAGAGGAATGCTGAGAAGTTGCTTTGATCTCGTCACCCTCCTCTGTGAGAAACAAGGTATGCAATTATTTTCAGTTGGGCTAGTGCCTAATAATCCATAAGTCGTACCAAGGAAAGCTGGGTTGAAGCTTATGGTATAGCCTACAGAGGACCTCTACGTCTCAGTAAACTCAAATCTAATTCTGGGCATCTCATGGCCTCTGGTCAGCCATGATAAAGGAATTTGTGATGACGCTGCATGGAAGGAAAGGCCTAAGAAATCACTGTGACTGGCTTTTGAGGTGATCTTGGCTAGCTTTCCATGTCCAAGGACTGTCACAATATGCATGTGACCTTTTTATCCAAAGGTACCCCACCTACAAGAAATGTCCCTCACAGTGTCATGATATTGACCAAACAAAATAGCAGTTCTTTCGGGCTGTGGGGGAGAGTTAGAAAAGAAGCCAAAGCTGCCTTCCCCTACTTTAATTAACTTACCTGAACCTCAGTTTCCTTATGTTTAAGATAAGGAGTCTTAGAGCCACCATATCAAATAATTAGTGTGAGCATCAAATAAGATAATGCGTGTATAGCCATTCGTAGCACCTGTCACCAAATTAGCTATTCTTATTCTCAGATGATTAGGGTTGAATTTAGACTCTGAAAACAAGTTGCAAAATCATCATGCAGTGGTCAGTTTGTTCTTCCATCCCTGCCAACTGGTATTACCACCTGCTTCGTGGCCACGTCTCAGAGCTCAGATACATTTGAAAAATGGACTGAAGTCAAAAGTGAGGATAAGTGGACACAATTCACTGTCCCGAGTCTATGGTGAACTTTTATCTGGAAAAGGGGATGGAGGAGGAGATCAACTTTCTTTCCCTTTTCTTCTTTTCCACCCACCTGAAGCTTTGACAGTCAGTCTGTGGCTTATAAATTTGGCCCCAGAGAGAGGGGTGAAGAGGGTCACCGGTACTGACGTATCTCTTGTAAGTGCAAGCAACCAAAGAAGATTCTAGAGATGCAATGAAAGAATCAAATCAGAGAGGAAAAAGCAGTTACCAAAAAATCATGCTGAACTCGATAGAAAATACAAAATATGCTCTATGAGTGTGTGTGTGAGCGGTGTGTAGGTGTGAATGAGTGTGAATGGGTGTGAGCCAGTGTGAGAGCATATAGTTTTTTTTGCATATGGTATCCATCACGTTCATGTGGTATGAGTGTGCAGTTGTGAGAGTCTGGAATTTGTGTGTATGTTAGTGTGTGTGTGTGTGCACACGTGCACACATGTGCGCCAGTCTGGGTGGGTGTGAGTGTGTGTAAATGTAAGTGATACAAGTCTTTGGTGTTTGTGTGTGTGTGTGTGTGTGTGTGTGTGTGTTATGAGTGGTGTGAAAAGAGGGAAGAGACAGAGACAGGATCTGAAGCATCTTTTTTTCTTCCAATCCAGGAGTCTGTTCCTTATTTGCCGTCTAAACCAGGTTGTGGTGGGGAGTGGGACGTTCTTGAATCAGCCTCTTTGTTGGGTGACATATATTCCTTTTGCCAAGTAGAAGTCATTTTTGTTGAACTATAAATTGGGTCATTCATTAGTATGGAAATAAGGTTTTTTAGGACCAAGAACAGCTTATGTATAAATACTCTCTTCCTTCAGCTCTGAACAAAGAAACAATTGTGGCTTAAATGCAGTCAGAGTCACCACTAGTATATGCCAGAATGGTTGATGATCTGTCCTCAGCAGACTTCGCTGTTGGTGCCCATTGCGTTGAGGAGAAGGACTTTACCAGTTGATGCTAAAAAAGACATGAAATGAATACACAGAGTCTATGTAGGAGGGTTGGCAGCAATAGAACTCTTTTGCCCTCTTTGGCTTGTACCTTTCTTGCCTGCAGGTGAAGTAGCTGTGCATGTTGACAGGGACAGGTACCTAAGAGTCGAGGTGAGGTGTAATTAATTCTGGACACGAAGCACACATATCAGTGGCTCCAAATAAGATTCTTGTTTTGTTTGTAGACCTTTTCTTTTGAAAATCATTGAAGTACACTGGCATTCTTTCAAATGGAACCCACTATTAGATAATTTGGGTTCACCATAGGCTAATAAGCAGAATCCAGGAAAATTCAGCTTTTATTGTCACCAAGAATTTATCAAGTAAATATACAGCCTGCCCATATGACTCAGAAAGAGACTCTTCCTTTAGTTGGAAAAAGAAAACTGGAACAGGCCAGGATACACTACTACTGTATCAAGCAATGACTTTGTTGATAAACCAAGCCACCTCTCTGAAATTAGTCACCTGGAGAAAGAGAACAAAAATCCAAAATATGATTTTACTGGTAGCCAAAGTTTATGACTCTTTAATTTCTACACTCTACAAGAATTTCATGAAACCGGTAGAAAAGTAAAACATTCATATTTGGTGTAGATTTATTTTTTTCCAGCTAGATGTTAGTAGTAAGGATATAAGCTTACTGTATTTTACTGAATCCCATTAAACTATTTCTGTCTGGATTTAATGGAGGAAACTTCAAATGGGAAAATTCCAGGTCTTATAAAGAAGAAGAAAGAAACAAGATAAGATCAGAATACCAAGCTTGTCACCAAAATTTCTTGTCAATGCTGCAATTAGTATTAAAAAATTAGGTATGTGTAGTCTAGAACCTCGGCATCCTGGCCAGTTCCCAAATTCAAACTATTTCCGTGAAGAGCCTGCTTGCTTAGAACTTGGCACTATGGGAGGCCAGTGCTGTTTGCTAATGTGGGCGTGGGCGTGAGTGCGCATGCACATGTGGAATGTGTGGGAGAATGTGTGTTTTTAGACGTCTCCAGCCCCAATATTACGCATAGTTTTGGCACCAGCATGCCCTATTCTGTATCAGAGCCAAGGTATCCAAAGCCAGTATTATGAGTAGATGTAACCATCTGTGATGTGCAAATGAGAGGATGTCTCTGCCTACTCGACGTCTCCAGAGTTTAGTTCAGTTCCTAAGGAGGCGTGCACTTGAACTGAGTCATCTTACTATTTCCTTGGGGGGAGGAGGTAACATATAGAGAGAGATTGCCCTCTAGAGACAAGGGCTCCAAGGATCAGACACAGATGGAGGGAGGAGGGTAGGACTCACTGGGTACAGTGGGGTGGTGCTGGGCTTTTGGATAATTGGAATAGATTAGGAGACATCTAGCCCACATTTTGTCTGCTTGGAAGGAAGCTCAGCAGAGTAGAGACAGAAAGACCCAGTTTTAAATTCTAGCCTCATCATTTCCTAATTTGTGTGACCTTAAGCAAGTCATTTAACTCTATTCTTCAGTTTTCTCATATGTAAAATAACGGTAATCAGTAATTACCATGTAATTGTCATGAAATTGCAGGTTGTTGTAAGAATTAGAAAGTTTGCATGTATTTATTTTTTGGAAATATTCAAGAAATGAGAATTATGTTAGTATTGACTCATTTGCCGGCATTAACTTTTTTTTATTGCACGTGAGAGTGACTTCATTTAAAGGAGCTGTATATAATCTTGGGGGAGCAGAAGTAACTGACTTACTACTACTGTCCCATACTATTCTTATAAGGTCTGTTTCTTGTTATCCTCCTGGTGCTGTGGAGCTCATTCCAGAACATTCTCTGCTGTCCTCATTCATTCATCACCCTGCAATTGAGACTCATGCCATATGAATATATCACTTTCACCTGTCTTTTTTACTTTTTAACCAGTATTAGCTAGCTCATATTTTTTTTGGTGAATTAAAAAATACACTCCTTCCTCATAGCCTTTTACTTCCATCTGCTGGAAAAGTCTTGTGATAAATACATAAATATATGATGTATATTGTGCTAGTGGTGCCACATGGAGTTGTGCAGTGCACAGCATGCACAGCTGTATATGGTGGCCCCCTATTTCAACATCGTTTATCCACACTTCGTTTCAGTAACCCAGAACTACTGCTCCACCTCCGAAGTATTACACTCCAATAGCTTCCTCCTAGATTGCAACCTCCTATTTTTATCATTCTCTGTATCAGTCCCAATACAACTGCTCATACCCATCACACTTTGATGTCTGTCTTTCTCTCCTCATCTCTTGTATTAGTTTTTTATTGCTCTGTAACAAACTGCCCCAAATTTAGCAGTTTAAAACAACACCCATTTTATTAGCTCACAGTTCTGTAGGGCAGAAGACTAAACTGTGTTCTATGTTCTGGGTCTCACAAGGCTAAAATTAGGTATTGGCTGGGCTAGGGTCTTATATGGAGACTCTGGGAAAGAATCTGCTTTCAGGTTCATTTTAGATTGTTGGTAGAATTCAATTCCTTGCCGCTGTCAGGCTAAGGTCCCATTTCCTTGGTTGCTATCAGCCAGGGCCCACTCTCAACTCCTAACGTCTGCCTGTGTTCCTCAGCTTGGGACCTCGTTCATCTTCAGAACCAGCAACAAGTCCCCCTTGTGCTCCAATCTCACTGACCTCCCTTTCTGCCACTAGCCTGATGAAGTTCTCTGCTTTTAAAGGACGCATATGATTAGATTGCTCACACCCAGATAACCCCCTCCCCCCTTTTGCCATGTAAGGCCATGGGAGTAGCACATAATCATGGGAGTGGCACCAGGGGGTGGAGATCATGGGGACCAAAATCCTGCCTACTACATCCTTCGTCCCCCATCCCTCATGTTGCTTAACTTATTTCTTAACCAGTCTGGACCTCATTGTTCATCACTTCAACCACATTCTGCTATCATTCTTTATTGTTTCACCCCACTGTTCACCTGACCCATCGTGGTAACTTAACTCTGGGTCAGTACAACCACCCTTCTCATTCCTACCCCTAGGCTGCTGAGAAAGGTGGGAATTCATGATAATCTATAGTTACAGCTTTTAGTGCTGTCACTTTCTGTGTGGATTATTGGAGTAGCTCTTCGACTCCAAACTTAATGCCCTCCAGCCCATCTCTCCCATGGCCGCTAGAGCTATTTTTCTCAAATGCAATTCTGATCATGTCAGTCTGTGTTTAAAATCATGTAATGGCTTCCCATAGCTTTCAGGACAGAGTTCTGACACCTTATTATGGCATAGAAGGGCCTCCTGGAGATGACCTCTACCCATCTCTCTAGCCTTATCCCTCACTGCTCCCACGCAGGAAAGCCATCTCAAACTCTACCAGATTAGTAATTCTATTGAATTCTATAGTCCTCTGTTCATGCCAGGCTTTCCCATGCTTCCCAGTCTTCTGCACAGCTCTTTTGTTTTCCTGACACACCCCACCCATTGTTTTTCTTCTACTCATCCTTCAAGGCATAGTTCAAATATCTCCTTGTGAAGGCTCCTCTGTACCGTCCATTTGTTTGCCTCCTGCAAAGTCATTTACTCCTTCCATTGAAAACTCACCATCAAATCACATTGCATTTATGACTATGAGAGCTCTGAGGAAGGGGACTGAGTCTTATCCATACTCTTCTTGCTTGTTCCTTTCCCCTGACTTGGAAAAGGAGGTTAGTGCATAATAAGCACTCAGTGTGTGGTTGAATAGTTGCATTTATTCTCAATGGAAAGATACAGGCAAACTTGTTTGGGGCTATTAATCAGCTCAACTAAACCTTCCAAACTGACTTCAGTTCAAGTTCTGATTGTCGTTATGAGTTAAGGCTCCTGCGATTTTTAGCCCTATGTAATTTAAGATTTTCCCCAAGATTGTATTCCTCCTTTTTCCTATACCTAGGAGGGATCAAGTGTTTATAAGAGATGGAAACAGACTAAAAGAGCCTATAGTACACTTCTGTCATATTCTTTGGTCTTTAGCTATAGTTAAAACTTTTAACTAGGTAATCATTCTGCCATCTGGTAATTCAAGTTGTACTGAGGAACAATGAGGTGAAATACCTTCTGTGGGAGGAATCAATAGAAATTTGTTTTTAACTCTCCTTGGCTTTTTTGCTTATGCTATGCCTGCCTACTTATATATTTGTTTCACTAATTAGGTTTTTCCAATTTCCTTTATCATGCCAGGACTGTATCTTTTCATTTGTTTCTATCTAGAAAAATAATTGAATATAATGTCTAGAGGAGCTGAATTTGAATGATTTCTGTTTACTCTAGATGTAACTATAAATCCTTGCCTTCAAGTGTAGTGTTTAACATTAATAGAAACCATGAAGCAAATTGAAGGTTGTATATAGGAAGTCCAATGGAATTTTACCACCATCAATTCAGTATATTAACTGTGGTTATGTGGGACCCTGTATTTTTCTTAATGCAGTTTGATAAAACGTGTCATATCCCCAAATATAAGACACTTAACTTGTTTATTTCACTTAAATGCTTATATAGTCTGAGTATGGTCCTCTAATAGCAAGCACACTATAAATGTGACTTCTGTTGTACTTTAAAGATAGTCCTTTAAACATCTTTTTGTTGAAGAATGTCTAATTTTATTATATAAAAATGAAATTAAATCTCACATATTAGGTTATATAGCTAACTCAATTACATTGTAGAAAAGAACGGTGGCTTTCTCTTGCTCCGTTAATTCCCAAAGACGTTCTTAATTTAGAATGCTTTTCTTCCTGTGGATTAATTTCTCCTTTGTATATATGCACAAGAAGCTTCTCCTGTTAAATTCTCAGTGGTCTCTGGTGAGTACAGGTGCCTTCAGCTTCTAACAACTCACGGTCTGTCTTTATTGAATGCCTCATAAGCTAATATTTCTGGAATGATTCACTCATAGCTGGGAAATGGGCTGTTTATGAAAGGGAGATTATTAGATAACCATTGTTATGAACAACTCTTCTTTGAAAGTCAAGGACGGCTCACCAGTACTGGGTATTAAGAATACTGGTTAGAAAATGAATTTAGATAAGGGCTCAGCAGCAGATCAAGCATTGTACGCAAAAATTTTTTTTTTAAATCCAAAAAAGATAAAAATAAGAGTGCAAAATTAGAAAGTTGAGTCCTTTTTCCATTGTGTTATCTTATATTCAAACTTGAGTGATAGATTTGAGAGATAACCTATCACTTAACACTTGAAGTAACTGAGACCCAGAGGGGTGCAGTGACTTGCCTAAGATCATACAGCTAGTTAGTACCAGAACAAGAACTATCCTGCTCTCTTCCAGACCTGTATACTTTTTACCGTACTATGTGGATTTTCTCTGCTTGTTTTTCAACCGCCAACATTGTAACAATAGTAGAACCATTTGAATGAGATGAAAAGTCACTTCCTTTTAAAAATCATTGATATTTTTCCATCCTACTTGGTGTACCCCATCTGTAACAGCTGAGAGGATTAGCTAGTAACATGCTTGGTTCTTAAGATAGTCTTGCTACTTTTCAAAAGGAATGATTTAAGAAATGCTTTTTACATGCTTAGTTGAGTGTGCAACCCTGGTTGGTTGAGAGAAACCTCTTTTGTACTGTATGAGAGTTCCTTTGTTGCTTTACACTGTAGACCTTCTTAATGGAAGGAAGGGGGGAAGGAGGCTATTATGCTGTTTTGCATTTACAATTCAGAATTATGTCCTTGGTGCTGAAAGAAATTTCATGATGGGATAGTAGGGAGTGTTAGGCCTATTTGGGCAATTATCTATCAGTCTACTTCAAGCCTTTCCATGTAACAACAACAAAAAAAAGTGATCAAATAAAAAACAAAATAGTGTACAATGAGTTTGATGAAATCTTTTAAGTACCTTTGGTTGCTAGGGCAACGCCTCCTTTTGTCTCTGTTTAATGTGACTTCCCTCTCTGCAGCTTGACTTCTTGCAAGCAGATATTTATTTTTAAAAAAGAACAAAATTCCAGGCTTATGGCAAAAGAATAAGCCCCCCTCTCTCCAACTTATTTTATTTGAACAAAACTGAGATGAAGAAGAGCCATTGTGTTCACTTTGCATGGATAGCCTGAGGCAAAATGGTTAAGTGGTCCGAACTTTGGCTTTTGAAGCCTTTGTCCTTCTTGGTATCTCAGCCCCACCTCTCGGTGCCCTTGAGCTGCCTTCTGGGCGCCCTTTATGATATCCACCCCCCACCCCAAGCTCCAGAGTAAGGATGTACCTCAATACCACCCATACTCTCCACCCCAATCATAATTTAGTCACCCTGTGCCCATCCTTTCAGATACTGTTCACTGTTTTCCAAAGGAGAGCTAGCTGAAATGGTTGGTTTTAACAGATGTTGATTTGTACACATACTTTGCTCCTTAGTTTCATCATTAGATATAAATTTCTTTTGCTGTAGCAATACTTCATCCCTGAGTTTTTCAACCTCAGAACCATTGACATTTTAGGCCAGCCAAATAAGTCTTTGTCCTGTGCATTGTAGGATACGTAGCAGCATCTCTGCCTCTACCCACTAGATGCATCAACACCCCAGTTGTGACACTAGAGAATGTCTCCACAAATTGCTAAAGGTCCCCTGAGGATCCAAATAGCCCTTAATTAAGAATCACTGCTTCATCCTAGGGAAACCACTCTCTTCTCGTGATTTCAGTGGCTGTAGACTGGGCAGCGAGAAGATAGACATGTGGAGACGTGAGAATACATATATTTTAAAGATCTGTATTTTGAGCCTGTTAGTTGTTAGTGTTCAACATAGTTGGCTCCCTGCTCTTATGTGCATAGGGTCAGGGTGCTTATACTCCTATTGCCCAGTGGATGTTGTTCAACATTTTTTTGAGGTATAATTTTAAGTTTATAGCTAAGTGAATTTTATCAAATGTATACTCTCCATCCAGATCAAGATAGCTAACACTGTTATTATCACATAAAGTCCCCTTTCCAGGCAATCCCCTTGACCCAAGAGACAACCACATATCTGCTTTGTGTTACGGTTGATCAGTTTTGTCTTTTCCAGAATTTCCTATAAATAGAATCATAAAATATGTAGCTGTTTGTTTCCGGCTTCTTTGACTCAGCATAATATATATATATCTATATCTATCTATCTATCTATCTATCTATATATAGATAGATAGATTTTTAATTTTTATTTATTTATTTTTGGCTGCGTCGGGTCTTCGTTGCTGCAGGCGGGCTTTCTCTAGTTGCGGCCAGCGGGGCCTACTCTTCGCTGCGGTGCGCGGGCTTCTCACTGCGGTGGCTTCTCTTGTTGCGGAGCACGGGCTCTAGGTGTGCGGGCTTCAGTAGTTGTGGCGCACGGGCTCAGTAGCTGTGGCTCACGGGCTTAGTTGCTCCGCGGCATGTGGGATCTTCCCAGACCAGGGCTCAAACCCGTGTCCCCTGCATTGGCAGGCGGATTCTTAACCACCACGCCACCAGGGCAGCCCCACCATAATATTTTTGAGATTCATCCATGTTGCTGCATGTATAGGTAGTTTATTATTTTTTTTATTTGCTGAGTAGCATTTCATTGTATAATACATTTGTTTATCCACTCGTGTTGATGATGGACGTTTGAGTTACCTATTGTTTTTCACTACTGTGAATATATCTGCTATGAGCATTCATGTAAAAGTCGTTTTGTGGACATATAAACACCTTTTTTTTTTGCATATATACCTAGGAGTAGAATTCTAGTGTCATACCATGTCTTAAAAATATTTCAAGTGATTAAAAAATTATATTCTAGTCCACAGAGAAAGTCAGTCTATGAAATTTCAGCCATGAAATCTACCTGTACGATATCTAAAATGAGGATCTGAGAAATTGACTGGAAAAAAAAGAGAAATAATAGTGTTTAAGAACATGGGTTTTGAGGTCAACAGACTTGGATACAAGTCTTGACTCTGCCACTTAACAGCTATGTGGCCTTGGGCAAGTGACAATGTCTCTGTGTCTCAATTTCATCAGCTATAAAATAGAAATAAAAACAGTAATTAGGTGAGAGAATTGTTGTGAGAAGTAAATGTGACAGTGCAGGTAGAACACCTCGCAGAGAACTTGGCATATATTACTATTGTTGCTATTATTATTGAATTGTAAATGTTACAAATGCTATTGTTGTATGGGAAGTTCATCCAATTAGAGATTGTGGTTCAGAAATTCGGAAGAATAAATGAAATAATGGGAAGAGGTGAGTGTAAGGAACATGGCTGTTAAATGTCCTGGGTCAGCGGAAACAAGAGAAAAGGATAATTTAAGAACAATTCAGGATGTACTGATTCAGATGATTTAGCTCAGGGTAATTAGTCCACTGGAAAAAGTAAAAGCAAGAAATGTTGAGGATGATTGGAGGGATTCATACAGTGACTGAACGATGTGCTTAGAACAAATGAGGGGACAGGGAACCTTGCAGGGTAGAGTTAAGTTAGGACTTGGAATTCTCAGTCACTGTTGGATCCCAAACCCCTACATGAATCTCTCCATAAGAAAGGGAAGAGGATGATACAGGGCAAACTGGTGCCCCCAAGATTGGAGAGCGTTGCAGCTGATTGGAGCAGTGACTGTCACGAGAACCAGTGGCAAGGTAGGAAAACCTGAACTGTAATTGATGAATTTCTGGAAGCTCAGTGCAGACAATTCTGAGAGTGAAAACCTCCAGGGGGATCCAGTCATAGAGTGGTCCCTACAGTATTGTGAGATTTACCTCCAGGAACTTGACCAGATTCCCATAGTAAATACTGGAGACAAATTCCCTCTTGCTTCTGGCAGAGGGAGGAGAAAGGGAACCATTTAAAAATGCACCAGAGCACTCTGTTCTCCTTAACAAGGCCTGTTCTCAGGAGAAACTAGTTAACCAGAGCCTAACTTGCTGGGATATTATCAGAACCTAACTGACCCAGGGAACAGAAATACCCAGCTCCAGCCCATTCTAGCCATTTTGGCCCACCTCATGGGGAAGAATAAAAACCTGAGCAACACTTGTCAAGTTCACAGTCCAGAGGCATAGACTCACTAGAAGACTGAGACCTGATCATGGAATTATAGAAGACTTCCCTTCCCCCACACCTCACCACCATGTTACTGAAGGCCTATTTACAGCAATTCCTTTATCATGTCCAGCTATCAAGAAAAAACTATAGGCATACCAGAAGACAACACAAGTTGAAGAGATAGAGCAAGCATCAGAACCAGACATGGTGGGGATGTTGGAATTATAATTATCAGTCTGGGAATTTAAAAGAACGACTGATATTCTAAGGGTGTTAATGTACAAAGTAGACAGTATGCAAGAACAGTTGGGCGATGTAAGCAGAGAAATGGGAATTCTAAGAAAGAATGAAAAAGAAATCCTAGAGATCAAAAACACTAACACAAATGAAGAATGCCTTTGATGGGCTTATTAGCAGACTGGACACAGCTGAGGAAAGAATCTCTGAGCTTGAGGATATATCGACAGAATCCTCAAAAACTGAGAAGCAAAGGGAGAAAAGACTGATTAAAAAAAAAAAAAACCGAACAAAATATCCAAGGACTGTGAGACAACTATAAAACCTGTAACATGTGTAATGGGAATACCAGAAGGACAAGAGAGCAAGAAACAGAAGAAGAAATATTTGAAACAATAATGACTGAGAATATCACCAAATTAATATCAGATGCCAAACCACAGGTCCAGGAAGCTCAGAGAACACCAAGCAGGATACATAGCAAAAAATTACACTGTATCATTTTCAAATTACAATCAAATGTAAAGAAAAAATACTGAAAGAAGCCAGAGGAAAGCATATCTTACCTATAGAGGAACAAAGATAAGAATTATATCCAACTTTTCTTCAGAAAGCATGTAAGCAAAAAAAGAATGGAGTCAAATATTTAAAGTGTTGAGAGGAAAAAACCCACCAACCTAGCCTGCTGTACCCTGTGAAATCATCCTTCAAAAATGAAGGGGCAATAAAGACTTTCTCAGACAAACAAAAATTGAGGGAATTGGTTGCTAGTAGATCTGCCTTGCAAGAAATGTTAAAAGAAGTTCATTAGAGGGAAGGAAAATAACACAGGTCAGAAACTCAGATCTACATGAAGAAAGGAAAAATATGAAAGAAGGAATGAGTGAAGGTAAAAGAAAAACTTTCATTTTTCTTATGTTCATTTCATTTTTGATATTTATTTCTAATATTACAAGCAATACATATTCATTGCAAACAACTAGAAATACATAAAAGCATAAAGTAAAAATTAACAATCACCCATAAGCCCTACCTCCCAGAGATAATGATCATTAGCATTTTGATGCATTTCCTTCTAGTGTCTACATTTTTTTTTTAAATTGAGGTATAATTGACCTACATCACCATGTTAGTTCCAGGTGCACAACACAGTAATTCAATATTTCTATACATTACAAAATGTTCACCATGTGTCTAGTTACCATGTGTCACCATACAAAGTTATATTTCTTATTTTTAAAATGATCTAACAGATAAGTTCAAAACAGTAGCAACAATGTAGTCAATTATGTATGCTTAATGTGTATATATATGCTTAATATGCTTATATGCAAGTGAAATTAATGACAGCAATGATACAAGGGGTGGAAGAAAGGAATTAGGATTATTTTGTTATTAAAAGGTACTCACACTACCCATGAAGTGGTATAGTGTTATTTGAACGTGGACTTGGATTAGTTGTAAATGTATGTAGCGAACTCTAGGGCAACCACTAAAAAAAAGTATAACTAATGTGCTAAGAAAAGGGAGAAAATGGAATCATATAAAAAGTCCAATTAAAACCAGAAAAGGCAGAAAAAGAGTGGAAGACAAAAATAGGAACAAAGAAAAAGGGCAACAAATAGAAAATAGTAATGACTATGGTAGATATTAATCCAACTATATCAGTAATCACTTTGAGTGTCAGTGGTCCAAGTGTAGCAATTAAAAGATAGATTTTTAGAGTGAATCAAAAAACATGACTCACTGTCTGTTGTCTACAAGAAAACCACTTTAAGTATAAAGAGACATATAGATTAAAAGTAAATGGATGGAGAAAAATATACCATGCTAACACTAATAAGAGAAAGCAGGAGTAGCTATATTTATTTCAGAGAAAGCAGACTTCAAAATAAGGAAAGTTATCAGGCAGGGCTTTAAATAATGATAAAGGGGTCAGTTCTCCAAGAAGATATAATAATTCTTAATGTGTATGCACCTAATAACAGAGTGTCAAACTATATGAGGCCAAAACTGATAGAACTGCAAGAAGAAAAGAGATGATGAGTTTACTATCATATTGGAGACTTCAATACCCCTTTCTCAGAAATGGACAGATCCAGCAGGCAGAAAATCAGTAAGGACATAGTTGAACTCAGTAACACCATTAATCCACTGGATATTATTGGCATCTACAGACTACTTCATTCAACAACAACAGAATACACATTTTTCTCACGCTCACATAGAACATTCACCAAGATAGACCGCATTCTGGGCCATAAAACACACCTTAACAGATTTAAAGGAATATAAATCACATAATGTCTACTCTCAGGCCACAGAGGAATTGAAATAGAAATCAATAACAGAAAGCTAACTGGAAAATCCCAAAATACATGGAGGTTGAAGAGCACACTTCTTAATACCACATGGGTTAAAGAAGAAATCTCAAGAGAAATTTAAAAATATTTTGAACTAACTAAAAATAAAAATACAACTTACAGGTAAAATTCGTTGGATGCAGTGAAAGCAGTGCTTAGAGGAAAATTTATATCATTAAATGCATATATTAGAAAAGATCTATATTACTCAGCCATAAAAAAAAACTTGCCATTTGTGACAACGTAGATGAATCTAGAGTATATCATGCTAATGAAATAAAGTCAGAGACAAATATTGTATGATCTCACTTATATATGGAATCTAAAAAACAAAACAAAATGAAAACAGACTCATAGATACAGAGGACAAATAGGTGGTTGCCAGAGGGGTGGTGGTGGGAGGGGTGAAATAGGTGAAGGGGATTAAGGGGTACAAACCTCCAGTTATAAGCCTTGGGAATGTAATATACAGCATAAGGAAAATGGTCAATAATATTATAATAACTCTGTATGGGAACAGATGGTTACTAGGCTTAGTGGTCATTATTTCACAATGTATGCAAATATCAAATCACTATGTAATACACCTGAAACTAACATAATATTATATGTCAATTACATTTCAATAAAAAAAGAAAGACCGAAAATCAGTAATATAAGTTTCCACCTTAGGAAACTAGAAAAGGAGGAGGAAATTAAATCCAAAGTGAGCAGAAGGAAAAAAATGAGAAGAATTAGAGGAGAAATGAATGAAATTGGAAACAGGAAATCAGTAGAGAAAATCAATAAACCAAAAGCTGGTTCTTTGAAAAGGTCATTAATTGATAAGCCACTACCTGGGCTAACTAAGAAAAAAGACTCAAATTACTAATAGCAGAAATAAAAGAGGAAACATCACTACAGATTCCATGGGAGTTAAAAAGATAATAAAGGATTACTATGAACAACTATGCACACAAATTTGATAATTAGATGAAATGGATCAATTCCTTAAAAGTCTCAATCTGCTAAAACTCACACAAGAAGAAATAGCTGACATGAATAGACCCATATCTGTTAAAGAAATTGAGTCAGTAATTAACAACCTTCCAAAACAGAAAGCACCAGACACAGATGGGTTCCCTGGTGAATTCTGCCAAACATTTAAGGAAGATGTTATGCCAATTCTCTACAGTTTCTTTCATAGGATAGAAGCAAATTGAATCTAAAAATTGTAAAAAGAGTTAGACACCATGACCAAGTAAGATTTATCCCAGGTGTGCAAGGCTGGTTCAACATTTGAAAATCATTTATTGTAATCAACAGACTCTAAAAGGAAAATAACACGAACATATCAATAGATGCAGAGAAAACATTTGACAAAATCCAACATCTATTCATGATAAAAACTGTATAGAGGAAAAATTTCTCAACTTGAGAGAGGCTACTCACCAAAAACTTACAGCTAACATCATACTTGTGAGAAACTAGAAGCTTTCCCCCTAAGATCAGGTACAAGGCAAGGATGTCCCCTCTTACCACTCCTTCTCATCATCATACTGGAAGTCCTTGCTAATGTAACAAGGCAAGAAAAGGAAATAAAATATACAAAGTGGGAAGGAAGACATAAAGCTGTCTTCACTCACAGATGACATAGTTGTCTATGTATGAAGTCCAAAAGAATCAACCAAAAAATTCCAGGAATAAACAATTATAACAGGATTGCAGTTTAAAAGGTTAATATGGAAAAGTGAGTTGCTTTCCTATACACCAACAATGAACAAGTGGAACTTGAAATTAAAAACACAATACTATTTACATTAGTACCCTAAAAATGAAATACTTAGGTATAAATCTCATAAAATATATACAGGTTCTATATGAGCAAAACTACAAAACTTTAAGCACAATTAAAGAAGTAAATAAATGGAGATATATTCCATTTTCATGGATAAGAAGACTCAATATTGTCAAGATGTCAGTTCTTCCCAATTTGATTTATAGATTCAATGCAATGCTGATCAAAATCCAGCGAGTTGTTTTGTGGATATTGACAAACTGATTCTAAAGATTATATGGAGAGGCAGAAGACCCAGAATAGCCAACACAATACAGAAAGAACAGAAAAATCTTGGAGGACTGACACTATTTGACTTCAAGATTGTACTGTAAAATTACAGTAATCAATACTGTGTGAGATTGGCAAAAGTAGACAGATCAATGGAACAGAATAGAGAGCTCAGAAATAGACCTGCACAAATATAGTCAACTGATATTTGACAAAGGAGCAAAGGCAATAAATAAAAATAGATCAAAGATAGTCTCTTCAACAAATGATGCTGGAACAACTGGACATCCACATGTAAATAAAAAAATGAATCTAGACATGAACCTTACCCCCTTCACAAAAAAATAACTCAAAATGGATCATAGACCTAAATGTAAAATGCAAATCTCTGAAACTCCTAGGAGGTAACATAGGAGAAAACCTATATACTGATGCATACATGTCATTAGACATTTGTCTAAATCCACTGAATATACAACATCAAGAGTGAACCCTTAGGTAAACTACGGACTTTGGGTGATTATGATGTGTCAATGTAGGTTCATCCTTGGTAAAAATGTACCATAGTGGTGAGTGATGTTGACAATGGGGAGGCTAGTCATGTGTGTGGGTAGAAGATATATGTTGGAAATCTCTGTCCTTGCCTCTCGATTTTATTGTAAGCTTAAAATTGCTCTAAAATTTGTCTTTAAAAAACCCTCTATGCTCAATAAATGTTTGTTGGTTTGAACTTAAAAAAAAATCTAGGTGGTGTTTTATCAGGATTCTATTCTTTTGTTCATCCACCAAATCTGTTGAGCCCGTTTTTTATATAAGGCATTATCCTAGATGCTCAAGGACTTATTAAAAAAGGCCTGACACATGGCTTCAGGCCTTCAAGCTTACAATCTAGTGGAAGAGCTCAGATATGTGCATAAAGCTAACACATTAGACAATGTTTTAAATGTTAAGTGAGTGATGTAGATACATGTGCCCTACGAATTCAGGGGAAGAGGAGATCACTTTCAGTTGGGGTGATCAGGAGAGCATTGTAAAGGGGTTAGCTTTTGAAAAGCTGGACCTTGAAAAATGAACTGGGTTAACTTTTCTAGTTATAAAATAATGAATCGTGTTAAAAATGAATAGCACAGCCCCGTATCCTTACATACTTAGTATATATGCCATATGTATACAGAGTTTTTACAGATTTACTATACGTAATATTTCGCGACTTTATTTTTAAAAATTTGGATATATTCTCGTGTAAATAAATGAATAAATAAAATCGTTTTAACAGCTCTGTAGAATTACACTGTATGGCTGTATGATAATTTATTGAACTATTCCTTCATTGGTGTCGATGGATATTTAGATTTTGGGGGAGTTTATTACTACTACAAACAGTGCTGCTAAAACACTGCTAAAACATGCTTGTACATTTAATTTTGTACATTTATGTGGGGTTTTATGTAGAAAAGAATCCTTGGAAGTGGAATTTCCAAGTCCAAAAGTACATGTGATTTTAATTTTGGTAGTGTCACATTTACCTGCGAATAGATTATAACCATTTATATTCCCGCCAACAGTTTATGCAAGTTACTTTTTATCCCCATCCTTCCCAACACATGGTATTCTAAGTTTTACTTTTTGCCAGTCTGATATATGAAATATAGTATCTTATTGTTTTAATTTGTTTATTTAGGAGTGAGGTAGCATCTTTCAGGTTTATGGGCCATTTTTCTTTTTCAGTAAACTTTGCCTTCTGCTGGCCATTTTTCTATCGAGTTGTTGGTTTTTATGAGCTCTTTGTGTCTTAAGGAAGTTCTCCTATTTTCTGTTATATGTGTTAATATGCATTTTCCAGTTTGTTTTTTTTAATCTGACTCTGATACTTTTTTGCCATATAGATGTCTTTAAGTTATATATAGTCAATCCTTGAACTGTCTACTCTATTAACTATTCCTCCCTTTTGGGCAGGGATTTGAATGGAGGGCTCCTATCCAGGAGATACGAATTAGGAACTGTAGACTGGAGCTTTAATACCTGGCTAAGAAGTTTGACTTTATCATGTAGACAATGAGGAACCACTGCAAGGAAAGGGGAACTGTAGGGTTTCAAGAAGATGGTTTTTTTTTAATTAAATTAAATTAATTTATTTTTTATACAGCAGGTTCTTATTAGTTATCCATTTTATACATATTAGTGTATACATGTCAATCCCAATCTCCCAGTTCATCCCACCACCACCCCCACCACTTTCCCCCCTTCGTGTCCATACATTTGTTCTCTACATCTGTGTCTCTATTTCTGCCTTGCAATTTGACAGTGTGGAAGGGTAGCTGATAGAAGGGAAGAAAATGACAAAGTCAGGAAGATCGGATAGGAGGCTGCTGCATTATTAGTCAAGTGTACTGGGACAGAAGTCACTTGGAGTTTTGGCGGGCTTGGAAATGTTTTAAGAGCTAGTCCAAAGGAAGCACTGAAAGAATGTGGTGACTTGTCTAGGTGATAGTAGTTACTGATTATTCTGAACTTTTGAAGGTCTGTGATTCTATTAAATTAAATGGGTGCCGTCACTCGATTTGAAATATAAGTGCATTTTCTTTCCTGCTTAGTCCACTTCACCCAGCATTTACTGTGAGCTGCTGTATGCCTGCTCTTGTGCTTGGAGCTGGAGATAGAAAGATACACGTGGACTCTGGAATTCACTGTGTGGTAGGGAAAACAGAAAGATGTGTAAGCCAGATATTATATTACAGTGTGCACATGCAGCAACAGAAATACGCACAAGATATGGAAGTAATACAGAGGAGGGAGGGGAAACTTTGCCTGGGGAGGTCAGGTAGAGTATCACAGAGGATGGTATACATAGGAGCAAGATTTGAAAGGATGAACAGGAGTTTGCCAAGTGAAAAAGGGGGAAAGAATATTTCAAGAGGTCTGGATTACAGCGGTGCCTTTAAAGAGACTTATGAATATTAATAGCTGAGTATCACAACTTTAAGGAGGAATAATGGGAGATGTGGCTGAAGTGGCAAAGAAAGGCTCAGTTATGGAGGGCTTTGTTTGCCCTACCAGGGACCTTGGAGCTTGAAACCCTGCAAAGGTTTTAAAGAGGAAGCAACGGACTAGGCTTAGAGTTTAGCGTCCTCCTTGGAGGGGATGAGACTGAAGTCAATGAGACCAGTTAGGAGGCTACTGCAAGACGTGATGAGGGCTTGACTTTGGGGCAGGAGAAGAGAGTGGAGTCAATTTGGGAAAGCGGAAAATTTAAACTACAGATAATTTATAGAAGATGTGAATTTCAACTAATTGTTTTTTCCTGGGGCAGTTTTTAATAGGCTTGATAATGCTCTTTCCACTGGGATTCCTAATAGAAGGGATGTTTAAAACTGGTGGGACAGGAGTGGGAAGGATTTGGTTGTTAATCTTGAGCTTAATTTAGTGGTTCTCAACTTGTTTTCTTCCTCCGAACTGTGAAATTGACATCCATCAGTAACATTGCTCATTACCCTGCGGTGATTTTAAACTTGGGGGTGGGGGCTGGTGTGAGGAAAGTTACAGAATCTCCCAGGGAGCATGTATAGTTCGAAAAGGTGCCACTCTTCCTCCAAACCCACACACGTCTGAGAATCCCTGGCATATTTTCAGCATTGGTGGGAGAACACACACACACACACACACACACACACACACACACACACACACACACACACACACACACACACACACACACACACACACACACACTAAATGAATTCGCATTCACACAGAGTGTGTATATATATGCATTTACTAAAACAGCCCCTAGTTACAGATTAACAGGAAGCAGCACCATTACATTCTAGTTTTCTTCTCTGTGATGCTGTGATTTTTAATGCATTTCTGATAAGTATAAATCAACTCATTGGGAGAAAGTTAACCCATGGGGAGAGAGTTAAGGGAAAAAGCATGGAACAAGTCCCCAATCTAGATAGAAGGGAATATAAGATGACTAATTATTTTCATGCAGATGTGATTTTTGAGCTGGCTGCCGTTGTAAAGCTTCCAGAGTGTGGCAAATAAGATAGCAAGCGCAGGATCTGGTGACAGAGTCGGAAGAGTGCTCTTTTAGGCTATGACCAGGCAATTCGCTGAGGGGAGATGCATAGTGAACAACACAGACTGTCAGGGAGGAAGGATTTGAGGCACGTGGAGTAACTTCTATGCCTGGCCAGAGTTGGCTCAGCAAAATGGTGATTTTCTTTCAGGTCCTTCTCTCTCCCCCTCATGGCATCGGCTTCCTGAGCCACCTGCCTAGTATCATTAGGTTCCATCTCGCCTCCACCCAACCCCTTTCCATTCTAACTGGCCCTCAGTAGAAATGTGGTCCCACTTCAGTGAGAATAATAGAAGTGTAGGTTGCATCAGCCGCGTCAATGTGTAAAGAGCAAATATTGGAGGGAGTGTTTGATTTTTAACCGTGCCTTAAGCCAATGCAGTTCATGGATAAATATCAGTTGGCATAACAGCCACGATCTCCATCCTCACGGCGTTTAGTCTAGTAGGGGAGATGGACAATGAACAAACAATTATAATCGTGACTCTTACAGGAGGGGCAGAATGGGCAATGAATCTTGAAATATGGAATATTTAGGTAGGAGCAAATATTGGAGATATTTTGAGTGGAGTTGTTATTTCTTTTCTGATATCCCTTAAAACACACCCTAAAATTATCAGGGTACTTATGATCAACCTACTTATCAGGCTGAGTCTCTTAGAGGGATGTGGTCTCCATCACACCACAGGGGAGAGCTTTCTGTTCCCTGCTTGGGTTTTCTCATTGAACTCTTTCCTTGGCTAGCATTTGAGACATCATCAACTTGGGGAAGAAAAACAATATGTATAAACTATGGATCCTATCTGTAATATCAAATTATATTTTTAATATATAAACTCATCACCGATTCTTTTTAAAGATTATCCATTAAGGGAGAGACTCACATCAAAGACAAAAATGCAGACATGGCTCAAACTGACTGCATTTATGCATGAATCTTCCCTACAGCCCCTCTGCAGGGAGTGGTTTCTTCCCCTCTATCCTGTCACTTTTTGTTTTTTTTGAGCCATTTTAATTTACACATGCCATAGAGGCTTTTCACGTGAAGACTCTTCCTGCCTCTTGTGCTGAAGGGTCTATTATACACCTTCATCTTTGCTCATTTAAGTGCTTGGAAAACTCACATTCTCCAGAAACTGATTTGGCAGAAACCTAAGAAGCTCAGGAGGTAATACCCCTGAGATGGGAGGTCATTTTGAGTCCCATTTCCTAGTCATCTTGTGGAAAAATAGCAGGTGCAGACTATTGAAAGGTTCATTTTTTCCTCGGGTTGTAAATTCTGGCCTCATTTTCTTCTCAAAAACTGTCACAGGGTCATGATACTTCCTGGTAACCCCATATTTATTTATTATTCATGATTAACTAACCTGCTTACAGGAACATTGAGTTTCAGTGTGGGCTTACATTTAGTGTTGGTTTCCATGTCTGAGACTATAATTTCCAACGCTGAAAATCTTCTATCTGGCATGATATTTATTTAGTTTAAAAAGTGTGTTTTTGTGGTAGAAGTATTTACAAGCCTGCTTTCTTGCAGGTATCAAGTGGGTTATAGAACATGGACAGTTGTGGAGACACACAAAGATGGTGAGGCTAGTGCAGCCACATGTGTTCTTTGCTCATGGATTTGATACCATTACTAGACTGGGCTGGCATCATCAGAAACCGGAAGTGATGATCCCAATTGCTGCCACCAACTGGCTCCTTTAAGGTGAACAGAACATTCCCTTCAGTATCATGACCCAAAGAGACAAGGCTGCCTAGGCACAGAATGATCAGATTGGCAACTTGAAACAGGAATTTGATTCTGGATTGGCTATTGGAAGTTTCCCTACGTTAGCGATGGCCAGAAGTGAGCCAAGACTTTGAAACCAAGAAACCATGGCAAGGAAGAGTCTAGGGTTATACGTGGTCAGAAGTAATCTAAGAGTGTGGAATCCAGGCATATGGGCATGGGGCAGAGAAGAAATCACATCTCTGAGGTCAAGGCAGTGAGAAATCTAGAATTGTAGGTAGTTTCAGATCAAGAACCGGCTATTGAAGCACAGAGGTAAATCCTATTCTAGGTCAGGGATTGTTTAACTTCTGGGTCTTTTGGTGGTTCAGACTGAGGCTAGAACTTCTGACTGAGGTAGCCCTTGAATAGGCATGTAGCTAGAAATATATCTCACCCAGGTAGGGCAGAGCCAGGAGACCTAAGAACCATAAAGAATCTTAAGCCCAGGGAAAACTGGGTTATAATGATGATCCTGATAATGATGATAATAGCAGCAAATGTTTATTAAGTATTTAATGTGTTGACATGCTTCATCTCATTTCATCTTTACAGCATCCCCTGTGTAGGTACAATTGCTATATCTATCTTTATAAATGGGAACATGCAGCCAATGAAAATTGTAGTAATTTTCCCAAGATCAATAAGGTGATAAGTTGCAAAGACAAATTGCATACACTGCCTCTTTTTGATTGTAACTATATAGGCTGACATTGATGCTGAGAACTCGGCCTCTGTGCACTCTGCCGAATCGAATCTTGGAGACAGAGCTTTGGGTAGGACACAGCAGGCTCCTGCCCTCAAAAACTGTGTCCTCCACCCAGGAGGACTTGGTGGGGAGTTTTATAGCAATAGTTCAAGGGTGGGGTTGTTGATAAGATTAGGGCATGTGCAGGGCCTACACTCCTTTAATCTGGTCTCAGGTAATCTTTTGATGAGCTTCTCTGGTTGCTTTAATCTGGCCTCAGGTGGTCTTCTCTGGTATGAGGAATGGTGACATCTTCCATTTGTTGGGTTTTAGTTCTATAAGGAACTCAAAGATATTGTTATGTTCATCCTTTGAGGTGGAACCAGGACCCTGCCCCGAGGCTGCACTATTGTTTTTGGCTGCTCCTCCCTTGTCTTTGTATCCCCTCCCTTCCCTGATTAGCAACTGTTTGAACCTGCCCTTTGGGACTCAGGGAAGGTCATGGAGGCTGGAATCTGTTGCCTACAAACAAGGAACAGGGGACATGGAAAGGCTTCTGTGCCCAGGAGCCCCACAGGGTCCTGCTTGGTTTCAACATTACCCTTATAGCACCACCCACCCACACAAGAAATGAAGATCATCATTTACTGAAAGGAGTAGAGAAAACATTGATAACATGACTTACTTAACTAATGCTTCTCACTCTTTTCTGATCTGTTCTCTTGATACCTGCTTGATAAACAGCCTTTCAGTAGTTTCAGTTGGTCAATTCAATAGTCATATTCTGGGGACCTATTCTCTGCCTAGTGCTATACTGGGCTGTCTAGAGTTGTCTTTTTGACAAGTTCTCATTGAAAGGAAAATGGTTCAGAATAGTAATATTTAACTTGTTTACATTATACCCAACTCTGTGGTACGATTGCTTAATGTAATTAATTCTTCCATCCTCGGACCATTATCTTTTGACTCTTTGTCCTTGGCTGATTACAGGCATGATTAAAAACAATACTCCAGAGATGTTGCCTTCTGGGCCCTCTTACTTCTCTCTTCTAGGGAGAATCCTTGTTGCCTTTGTTTCAGACAAGACCTCCTTTGTCCAGTTGCTGCTTTTCAGGTAGCCTGACTGGTTGCTGTCATACCCCTTAGGTCTATAGAAACGCTATCCTATAAAGCTGATCTCAAGCAATAATACTTCTACTTTGGCTGAAGAATCAGTGGCTTATTTTTCACTTTGTACCTGGGCCTATGCCGATGTCTGTTTTGATACCATTGGCATTTTCTGTTATTAGCCTGGGTGGTACATATAGGATTTGTGGTAGGTTTTTGACTCATTATGTCTCCAAATTAACTCCAGAGTCACAGATCTGTCAGGGTTATTCGTCTCCTGAACTTTTTTTTCTATCTTACTTTCACTAAGCCTTACATCTTTGCCTCCAACTTTCTGTTTAGCATATAATTTACATCCTAGTTCCTCATTTTCTCAGACTGTAAAATGGGGGTAATCATTCTTGTGCGTTCCTTGCCCACAGGGGTAGCAGGAGGATGAATGTCTTCTGCCTGTGGAGTCCTTTGGGCCCTTGGGGAAGATGATACTCTATTAATTCAAGGCAGTAACATTGAGAAAGGATGATGGTTAGGAACACGTATAAATTATTTAGAGTTTGATCCTCTCAATTTAAGTTTACCCGGAGTATTTTATAGTATTTGTACAGATTTCAGAGGCCGCGACAGATCTTTCTAAAGCCATGAAGAGTTTTCAGGCATATGCTGATATTAATTTTAGTAAAATATGGGATTTCCCTGTAAGTAGGATCATTAAAATAATTGATTATTGGAGCACATTACTTCATAAAAGTAATCCAGAGAGAGACACGAACTATCTCTCAGGCTAAAAAATCATAGACACTGTGATTGCAAGCCACAGAAGACTTTAGGAAGATGTCATAAGGGAAAATAGAGTCCTGAGAGGGTGAGAAGAGGAGTCTTCTGTTGCTTTTCTTCACAACAAAGGGGAATGCAAACCTCCGGCCATCCATTTTTATTTTAAAATTGAGGTAAAAAGCTACTGACTAGGCCATGAATGTGAACAAAAATGACATCGGAGGTTGAAACGGAGCTTAAAGGGACTACGTATTCTCCGAAAGTTTGCTACCATCCCCATAGAATAGGCAGGAAAAAATATCAAGCAAGGGATAAAGGATTCCACATGGAAGGGGAGGCTCTTCCTGGCCCCTATGGTAATACTTCATTTAAAAAGTTCATTTTTCCTCTGCTTCCTCCTGTGGCAGAATGTGCGTTTTGGGAGGGGTGGTCGGAGTGGAGGTGGTCAGGGCACAGTGGGGAGATGACCTTGTGTGGTTCTGCACCCATCACTGGACCAGCTTGCATAGGACACTTTACCCGGTCCTGCTCTCACCGTAAGAGGAGTAGTTATGAGCCCACAGAATCGGGCACAATCTCCACAACCCACAGAGAGCTGGCAGGCAATCACTGCACTTAAAATCTCTGTCCCATTTCCTCTCTTGACTTCCCCTTGAACTTTCTGTGTCTTCCTCCATTCACTTTGGCTTTGTGGATTTACATTTCTTGTTCTTCTCATTTAGAGGTTTTTATTGAAATCAATGTCCCTTCAAAATGATGAAAGAAAGAGATGAATTTTAACTATACAAGTAAATAGCCAATCACTGATACATCAGACAACATCCCATCATCCACTCAGGAACCTCTGAAAGGGAAGATTACTGCTGTTGCATGGGATGGCTGACTTGATTAAAATATGTAGTGGGGTTTTTTTATTCAAATATAGTACCATCATCAAATGTTATCATGAATATTTACATACTCATCAAGATAAAGAGGGGCTTTTCAGATTTTTCTGTTGGGTTTTGTTTGAGCCCTTTGATAACTGAAACAGAGCTGTTGACTATTCTGCTCTTACTTTCTGGCACATTCACAGAATTGTGGCAGCAAGAATAGTTAAATTCTTTTGCAGAATGTAATGTACAAGTACTATAGGTTCTATAGCATTTGTCATCCCTGAGTAGTGTAAGGGAGGGAAAATAAACTTTCCTCTACCCTTCTTGGTTCTGTTACCAAACAGAAGTTCGTGTGCCCGAGGCACAGTGAGGCCAAACAAACCTGAACATTTGGAGCAGAGGAAGGTTTATTGCAGGGCCAAGCAAGGAGAATGGGTGGATCATGCTCAAAAAACCCAAACTCCCTGATGGGTTTCGGGGAAAAGTTTTTAGAGGCAAAACTTGGGGTGAGGGCTGCAGGCTGTGTGGCTTTCTTCTGATTGGTTGGTGGTGAGGTAACAGGGCGGTGCTCCAGGGATCTTGTGATCAGCCTGAAGTTACCATCCCCCACCTGTTTGGGGGCCTTAGTTCCTGCAGAAGAACTCAAAGATATTTTTATGTATGTCCCTTGAGGAGGAACCAGGACCTTGCCCTGTGCTGCACTATTGTTTCTGGACTGCTCCTCGTTTGTTTTGCATTCCCTCCCTTCCCTGATGAGCAACTGTTTGAGTCTGCCCTTTGGAACTCAGGGAAGGTCTATCTAGGAGGCCAAATGAAGTCTATTTCCTAGAAACAGAAAACAGGGGACATGAGAAGGATTTGTACCCAGGAGGGCCCCATAGGGAACTGCTCCGATTCAGTTCTTGGCTGAGACACCCCCTATAATAAAAAGATGAACAGGAGAAAAACAAACAAAATTTTAATGACATGTATACTTCCTGTATACATGGGAGAGACCCAGGAAGACAAAGTAACACTCCAAAATGGTGCAAACTGCCACCTTAAATATCATCTCCAGCTAAAGACAAAAGAAGATGCTTGGGCATTGAGAAGGGGGCAGTTCCGGCAGGCTATCAGGAAAAGCACAGCAAACGATGGTATGCTTGTTATGCAGATGTAAGTCCTTGCATTCTGCACTGATAAGAGTTTCTAGAGATTTAGTCATCCTCCTCTCCCTGGTGCAGAGATGAAAATGCCCTTACAAGTGGAGATTTTCCTCATAAATGTGTAAGTCTCTTATAAAAGGGTAACTTCTACTCAGTTTTCTGAGTTTTTTTTTGTTTTGTTTTTTTTCTGTTTCTGAAAAATAACCAGTATGCCCAAGAGGCCTATTTTGGGGTGGTGAATTCTGCTCCCCTTCAATAGTAAAGCTTTTAACAGTATTAGGACTTAGAAGATGACATGATTCAATCCTCAGCCCCAGAGTGCATATTTGTATAATTATTTAAAGATAGGTAGTGTCATGCAGTGGAAAGCGTATAGAATGTGATGTCAGAATACCAGTCTAGTATGTATTAATTAATCACCATGCCTAAAGCCACATAGGAAATAAGTGGCCAAACTGAAACTCAAACCTAGGTTTGACTGACTAGATGTCCTATATGTCTAAACTCTAGCTGTGCAGGCCATCAGGTATAATAACTTATCCTATAATAATACCTGCCATACTGTATTGAGCATATACCATGTGCTAGACACTGCACTTTACATGCATTATCACATTTAATATATCACAGCTGAGGACATTGAAACTTCAGCTGTCTGTATGATTCTGAACGAGTCACTTAATTTCTCTGGACCTTGAGCGCCTCCTCTTTTTCCAAGCTTTCTAACTCTTAATTGCCGACAAAAGAACAATCGGGTGGTGCATATGATGATGACACTGAGATTCTGCCATCAGAACCTTAGGTCCACAAGTCCCCCCTCCCTCCCTCACTCAGTTCCTTTCTGCCTTCTGAAACTCTGCGTTATCTGACATTGGTAGCTGCTCCTGTTGCCTTCCCAAGAAATTCCTCTCCATTCTTTGCCTCTCTCTTGTCTATGTCTCCTACCTTTTGTTGACTGAAAAAAAAATGCAAATGTGAGAGTTGTGAATTAAGTATTATTTGGGGCAAAATGAGGACTATAGTCCGGGAGACAGCATCTCGGATAGCTCGGAGAAACTGCTCCAAAGAGGCAGGGAGAAAGTCGGTGTTCCATATGACTTTAGTGAAGGGGGGACGTGCAGTCAGGCACACGTTTTGGCAGAGCCTTGCAGCTAGTCACGAGGAGCAGATGTCACTGTCAGTGATTTTAGTGCTTTTCTAGATACGAGGAGATGCAAGAATTGGGCTCATAAAATCTTCTCCTAAAAATATCTAACTGTCTGAAGACCTGTTCTGCCAGTTTTTCCCAGAGCACAGAGTGCCTTATTCCTGATCTCCACCCTGAGCTCCTTTCAGGGGGTGTTGAAGGTCAGCAGCTGCAGTGGCTCATGATTTAATCCTTATAGAGGTAGATGGCAAGTGCCAATTTGTAGTTGGCACGTTTTTTTTTTCCTATGGGCACTTAAATGTACCTGTGCATCCACCCGCCCTTTAAAAGTATCACAAAACTCTTCCCTCAAAACTGTGTTCTTCCTGTTAATGCTCTCTTTCCATTTAAAAAGCAAAAAATTTTAAATGAGTTGTCTTCACTCATCATCTCTATTTTCTCACCTCCTGTCACTGTTAATTTCGCTGTGATCTGGCTTCTGTCCTGACTACTGTCCCCTCTCTGCATATTAGTTTCCTATGGCTGCTGTAACAAATTACCACAAATTTAGTGGCTGAAAATAACACCTATTTATTATGTTACACTTCCATAGGAGTGTGACTAGGTCTCACTGGGTTAAAACTAAGGTGTAGACAGGGCTACGTTCCTTTCTGGGGGACATTTAGGGGAGAATTTGTTTCTTTGACTTTTCTAGCTTCTGACAGCTGCCCGCATTCCCTGGTTCACATTCCGTTTCCTCCATCTTCAAAACCAGCAATGTCGGTTGTATTTCTCTGGTTCCCTCTCGCATAGTAACATCTCCCTTTGACTACAGGAAAGATTTTTCACTCTTAAGGACTCATGTGATTAGATTGGGCTCACTTGAATAATCCAGGGTAATCTCTCCATCTCAAATTACTTAATTAAAACACATCTGTAAAATTCCCCTTGTCATGTAGCCTCATATATTCATAGGTCTAGGGATTAAGACATGGGGGAGATTATCCTGTCTACCCCCCCTTATATACTTCTCACTGAACTCACCCAAGACCTCACTGTTGAGAAGTCCAATGGGTACTTTTATTACTTGTCTTACTGTACTTCCTGTCTACATATGACAGTGTTGACAAACTCTTCTTTCTTGAAACTCTCTTAATTTCTCTTCTTTTATGATCAGTTCTTTTCTGTCTTTCTGGTCTTCCTTTACTTTCTCCTTTAAACATTGCTATTCTCCAGAATCCAATCTTCAACTCAATTAATTCTCTCCTATCTGTACAAAAATCTCCTTCTGTTATCTCATCCATTTCCATGACTGAAAATGAAGTTACATTCACTGATGACCACATTTTACAGCCATCTCTAGAGTCTAGAACTATATGTCTGACTGTGTACAGTGAAATCTTTTCAGAATGTTAAGTCTTGAAGATTTACTAAAGACTAAATATTTAAGTCTTTAAGAGATATAATTGACAAATAGGAATGTATATATTTAAGATGTACAACTTGATGTTTTGATCTACATATAAATTGTGAAATATCACCACACTCAGGCTAAGTAACACATTCATCATCTCACAAAATTACCACTTATTTTTTGGTGAACACTTAAAATCTACCTTCTTAGAGAATGTCAGGTACACAATACGGTATTGTTAACTATAGTCATCATAATGTATCAATACATTAGATCTCCAGAACTCGTTCATCTTGCATTACTGAAACTTTGTACCCTTTAATCAGTGTCTCACTTCTCCTTCATTCCTGCCCCTGGCAACCACCATTCTGCTGTTTGATTCTGTGAATTTGACTATTTTAGATTCTACATATAAATGAGATCATGCAGTATTTGTTTTTATGTCTGGTTTATTTCACTTAGCATAAGAGTAATCAAAACTGTATGATACTGGCATAAAAACAGGCATGTAGATCAGTAGAATAGAGAGCCCAGAAATTAATCCACACATCTAGTTAACAGATCTTCAACAAAGGTGCCAAGAACATGCAATACGGAAAGGATAGTCTCTTCAATAAATGGTGATGGGAAAACTGGATATCCATGTGCAGAAGAATGAAATTGGATGCTTATCTTAACACCAAATACAAAAATAGACTCAAAATGTATTAAAGACTTAATTTAAATGTTAAGACCTGAAACTGTAAAACTACTAGAAGAAAACAAGGAAAAAACTTCTTGACCTTCGTCTTGGCAATGATTTTTTTTTTTGGGTCATGACACCAAAAGCACAGGCAGGAAAAGCAAAAATAGACAAGTGGGATTGCATCAAACTAAAAGGCTTCTTTCACAGCAAAAGAAATAATCAACAGAGTGAAAAGGCAACCTATGGATTGGGAGAAAACATTTGCAAACCATCTGATAAGGGATTTATATACCAAATTTATAAGGAACTCAAACAACTCAATAGCATAGACAATAACAACAGTACCTGATTTAAAAATGGGCAAAAGAATGGATTAGACATTTCTCCGGTAAAAAAGAAAAAACATACAAATAGCTAACAGGTAACATGAAAAGATGCTCAACATTACTAATCATCATGGAAATGCAAATCAATCCACAATGAGATATTACCTCATACCTGTTCCAATGGCTATAGTTAAAAAGACGAGAGATAACAAGTGTTGGTGACGATATGGAGAAAGGGGGATCTTGGTGCACTGTTGGTGTGAATGAAAACTGGTAAGGCAATTATGGAAAACTGTGGAAGTTTCTCAAAAAATTAGAACTACCACATGATCCAGCAATACCTAATCTGGGTATATATCCAAAGGAAATGAAATCACTATCTTGAAGAGATATTTGCACTGCTATGTTCACTGCAGCATTTTTCACAATAGCCACGATATGGAAAAACCTAAATGTCCTTTGACAGACAAATGGATAAACACACACATATAGCCTTTAAGAAGAAGAAAATTCTGCCATCTGTAATAACATGGATGGACCTACAGTCAGATCTTTACATGGATGTCTCACAGGTACCTCAAATTCAGCATGTTCAAAAGGGAACTCATCAGTATTCCTCCCCTGTCAGTCCAAATCAGCCACTTCTCCTGATTTCTTATTTCAGTCAATCGTACCACCATCTACCTAATTGCCCAGCCCATAACATTTCACAATATTCTTAGCAGCATTCTCTCCCAGGCCAGCCCCAGCCACTATGGAGGCTACTTTCTCTCAGGGGTTCTTTCTGTTCCATTTCTATTGCCATTATCTCAGTTCTTGACCTCAACATTTCTCTCTTAAGATTCCTACAAAGACTTTCTTGCTAACCTCCCCCTTCCCCACAACCCCCCCCCCCCCATCTTTTCTCCACACCATAGATGGAAGGGCTGGTTCAAAACTTACCTTCTTAAAGTCTATTCCAGGGTTTCCCCACACTTTCAGAATAAAATCCAGGCTCCTTAGCCTGGCATGTGTATGATGTACCTTTATGGTCTGGCCTCATCTTAGCATTCCATTTTCAACTCACCCTGCACCTTCTCCACCACTCACCCCTGCAACCCTCCCCCCTCATGCCCTCTGATCTAGCATTATTTTGTTTCCTCAGGCTTTCCTGACTTAGCACATGTGGCTCTCCTTTCTGAGAACATGCTTCCTTCTACTTGCCCCACCTTTACCCATTTAAGAATTTTAAAAAACCCAAAATAGGAAGGAGAAATTGGATATAGAGGTTAAAACAATTTAACCATATACATATGTTCAAATTACTTTTAATTACTCAACTAATACCTTAGTATATAATCTTATTAAAATTGTTTAAAAATTTAAATTCCTGCCAATAAGGCCGGTTGTCTATGATTACCCACTCCCTTTATGTATATTGTTCTGCAACGTGCTTTTTGACTGGGCTCTGTGTCTTGGAGATCTCTGTCAGAATATCAAGATTTACCTTACTCTTTTTATTTACTGCTCATTGTTACACTGTAAGCAGACATTCTAGTATTGAAAGACATTTAGGTTGTCTCCTGATTTTTAATTTTTACAAATATTGCTGGGACTTCCCTGGAGGTCCAGTGGTTAAGACTCCGCACTTCCACTGCAGGGGGCACGGGTTCGATCCCTGGTTGGGGAACTAAGATCCCACGTGCCGTGTGGCACAGCCAAAAAAAAAAAAAAAAAAACAACAACCAAAAAACCACACACATTGCTACAGGGATTATCCTTGTAAAAATGCCATGCTGTGAACATGCGCAAATACTTCCTTATGGTAGATACCAATAGATAGTGTTCTGGCGACACTGACTTTTGGTTCCCATAATGGACATTATGCATTTACTTGTTTTTCTCTCTCATGGTTCACTAGTTCAAGAGAAAGGACTGTATCTTATGGTTTGTGTATCCTTAGACTTAAACAGAGCCTGGCATATTTACAAAGTACTTGCCAGATGAATGTGTCTGGCTGCTCTCATTAAACAAAAGGCTTCCTGACCTCTCTTGTTTATTGTGGTCTTAGTCTGACCATCATAGTAATCTTTATGCAGAGGCCCTCTGGCCCTTGAGCCTGGGGCGGTGCTTCTCTATATTTAGCGCTTGAGAGAGACCCGTTATAGCTAATTGGGCATGCTTTTGCACATGTTACCACCTGAGATTATCATTTTTTCACAGACCCATGTACTTCCATTTCCTGCATTCAGCTTCTTGGAATAGCCACATCTTTGACAGCCCTACTGTGGCCTCCTTCGCACGTGTAAGGTGTTGGAAGATCTAGATGACTACTAATTTTCTAACAATTTTCAATAATTCCGTGTTCCCCATCTATAAAATGGAGATGATGTCTATCACATATCTCCCCCACTGCATATAGTAAGAAGTATTTAGAATATGCTCTGAGACTTTCAGATGACGGTACTATATAGATGTTGCATGAAGCAACTGTGGAAAGAGGGATTTCTACATTAGTCCATAGGTGTGTGTGTGCGTGTGCCCCATCCAACCCATTACATTCTGCCCCTTTAGGTCAGAGACTGTATCTCATCCTGCCTTTATTGCTTGTACCTAGCAGGTGTTTGGCTCTATGTTTATTAAATCAGTGCACTGGCTATCATAATAAATAGGTATGGCCAAGATTTATTTGGCATGATCGACTGTGCTAAGTTCTATGGTGTTATTTCTTTCAATCAGTGACTTAATGAGCACATTAGTTTGTGTCAGTCACGGTGCTAGATGCTGGTGATACAGTGGTGAACTAGATAAGAGTGTCCCTGGTATCCTGGGATTTCAGTGTAGTGATCTCGGCACAGGGAGTTTTTCAAGGGGCAGTGATGGTGAGACGACGACGACTCCTCCCCTCCCCCCTCCCCCCCCCCTCCACTCGAGCACCAGAACCTTTCAATCCCTCTGTACCCTATGCCACACTTTACTGTTAGGCCTTGCAAAAGAAGCCTACCCGATGAAAGGGCATTGGTAAACACTTCCCGTGCAGAACCCTGCAAAGGGAGAGAAAAGTCATTCTCTTGTAGAATCTATCACGGTTTGTTGACAGAATATATTCCTCTAGGACCCCCTCCCTCAGTTTTTCCTCAGAAAACCATACTGTTTATCGTTGCTCTCTTTGTCATCATCTTTCAGTGTCCTTTTTTCATTTCCCTGCATTACCCCAAAACCTTCACTGCCCTTCTGCAGCCTGTCAAAATCATCTCCTCATTGGCTAACACTGCATGCTACATCGATGCCCATTTCTTGGCCTTGCATTGCCTGTGCTTTGCCTTCAGCCTGTTATCCTTTGTTTATTGTTGCCAAACTGCTTTTTCAAGGTTGAGCTCCAATCTTACCTCCTCATTGCTACTCTGACCCTCTATCCTCTCATCCATCTTTGAACCCAGTTTAAGAACAAACGTCAACAGACTGTTTCAGGATTGCCCGTATTCTCTTCCCAGTAAGACTGTAAATCCTCGGAGAGCTGAGTCCATGTCTTTTATTTAAAAGGCACTGTGCTCCACACTGTGAGGCACAGAACAGCGGATCAATAAAGAACTTTATCAATTTAGAGCAGCATCATTTAGATGCCGTGTGCGAACAGATGAATGGGTGGGAGATGCTTGAGTCAAATTACGTTAAACTTGTGGTGCTGTAACATTTTCTTTCATTCAGCGTTCACGTAACACTTATGGATCACCTCTATGTGCCAGGTACCATGATAGATTGTGGTGATTCATAGATGACTAAAAATGGCCCCTTGCCCGCAAGCATCTCCTTATCTGGTTAGACAACACAGAGGTTAAGAAATGAATATATTACTGGGTGATAATTGCTCTCATGGAGGTATGCCATGGAGGTGCCATGACAGTTGAGTATAATTTTTGTGACTTTCTGTCTGAATTAAAAAAAAAAAAATCCCACAAGGACTCAGAGGCAAAGAATATACAAATCAATTTTCACTGCAAAGTAAAGGAGCTGTTACAGTGGAGGATTACTGGACTGAATGTCAATATTATGACATAGCATGAGTGTGTTTCATGTTTGGTAATTGCAATCATTGTTGCTTTTGTTGTGGTCATCCATGTACAATGCTTGGTGTCAGTCTATTTATCTCTTGTAAAAATAAAATACAGTGTGTGTGTGTGAAAAAAAAAAGAAAAAAACAAACAAAAAGAAAACAAAAGAAATGAATATATTACTGGGTGATAATTGCTCTCATGGAGGTATGCCATGGAGGTGCCATGACAGTTCAGGAAGGCTGACCTCAGTCTCCTTAGGTGTGGTCAGGGAAGGTTTCACAGAGAAAGTCAGGCATGAGCTGACTTTTGAAGGTGGCATATGATGTGAGCCATATTCAGCTTACTGGAGACATTGAATCCCAACTACTTGTGAGATTTCTGACCCATCCAAATGTAGATAACTCATATCAAACTCTAACCTGATGTGAGGTATATGCTTTCCCTTTGGAGGTAATTAGGCGCCTCTTAGGCCTTTTAGTAACTTCAATGCAGGAAAGCACCGTGCAGCATGAAAGAGTTCTTGCATTTCCAGAATCTGAGCAACCTGGCAGAACGAGACCCTTTGGATTAGGGGCCAGTTTAACATAATAGCTGTCTGAAGTCTTCAAAGTCTACTTGTAAAAACAAAGTGGCAGTTTGACTACAGTGTATTCAGCATCTAAGGTTCCTATTGCTTGGCTAAACTTCATTACCCTTATCAAACATCTCTAATGCTAAATAACCATAATCCCTCCTTTGTCTAAGAATAAATGCAATTACTGACTATACAAGGTAGGGGAAATGAAATTGGCTTAGCAAGCTTCCACATGCCACCTCCAAGCTGAAAGAACACAAAACTCTATTAATTCTTAACTTATTTCTTGGCTGCACACATTTCCATACACCGCATATGTTAATGTGTGGAGAAAGTGTGCAATTTATAACAAATGCATACTTAGAAGCATTGCTAGGAAAGCAACATTTCAGAGCTTAGCTGCAGAGGCAGGAGGCCTGAGTTCACACCTCTAAACCTTGGAGACTAACACCCTACATACTCTGGAGGCAGTTCATCTTCTGTTGATGTCTGCAGTTGGCTCCTGGGTTCCCAGAAGCAGCAGGACAATCGAGAGAATCCAAGGAGAAGCTCCAGTTTTGGCTGGACTTCTGGGAGAGCAGGTGGTTGGGAGTAATTAAGGTCTGATTCCTGGTGGCCCTCACCAACGTAATTAGGCACCTTCAACCACTAATGAATCTCACACGCGTGTTGGGCTATTTAAATCATCCAAGAAAGCCTCGGCCACAGAGACATCTTGCATCACATTCAGGAATGACCTGCTGGGCTCTCTGTCCCCAGAGCTGTCCAGCCCTCACAACTGAGGGCATTTTTAATCACCTGCAAATTCAGTCTAGCTCTTGACTCGGGGGCCAGTCCTGTCTGAGATAGTGGGATTTTGAGGTGCCCTAGGGCAATAGCTTGTCATCGTAAGCATTACATTTGGTCAGGATTTGACCTCATCTATCAGTCTAACAATTCAGATTCTTTTTTGTTCTTGTGACAAAGAACTGTTCTTGGACCCCAGCCCTTAGAACTGGGTTTCTGTGATAGATGCCTGGCCCTGAATCTTTCAGGCCTAGGGTCCAGCCTTGTTCTTTCTTTAGCCCTCTTAGAAACTGGAGTTCTGCCCCAGACTTGAGCCCATTGGATTTCCTCTCTGCTAATTGCTACCAGACAAGAAGTTCCTGGATGTCTAATGCTGTGTCCCATCTATCTGCCAGACTAATCAGTGGCTTCCTTCTTCCGGATATTCCTCATGCTGACCTCCTTACCTCAACCAGCTGCCCCATTCTTTTAGCTTTGTGTCAGAATTCCTCCCAAGGCCACGTCTCAGATCTCTAGACCTTTGAGTCCTAGTGCTTTTCTCTCTTTTTTTTCCCCTTTCTTTTTTGAGTGCCTCAGCACACAGGCACTTTATCTGTTTTCTTTGCCTCTTAGTAGCTCTCATCACCAGTTATCTCTTGGAATTCTTCTGTCTCTCAAAGACTGGCTAGGAAATGAGACAGTCTTTTCTGCACACACATGCTTGTTGACCTCAAAGACAAGTCCACAGGTCCAGTTCACTTTAAGACTTGTGCTTTTAATCATGGAGAAACAAAGAGGGGACACTATAAAAGAATAAAGTTATTATAGTCCTTCTCTGTACTTCCTAACACCTTGTTGGTATGGTGCATTGATTTATGCTCCTTTCTTCTATTTGTCCCTGCTTTTTCACCATATTTCCTATTCCATCTTCCCTGTTTTGTTCCATCAAACCTTGCTTCTGTAAAAACCCCTTAGCTTACAAATTTTGTATGTTCATCCATTCAGCAATTTTTGAGTGCCTACTATAGGCTAGGCACTGTATAGGCACTAGGAATGTAGTGTTGAACAAGGAAAATCATGCTCCTGCTATTATGGAGCTTGTGTTTTAGTTAGAGGGAGATTAGTAATGAACACATTAAAAAGTATGTATGTATGTGTGTGTGTTTTTTTTTGTGTGTGTATATATATATGTATATATATATATAAGAGAATATCAGATACTAGTAAGTGATATGCAGCAAAATAAAAGACAGTAATGGGAGAGTGACCAGAGCCTATTTCTGATTGTGTGGTCAGTCTGCTTTTCTCAGGAGCTGAATTTTAGGCTTAGAGCTGAATGACATAAAGGAGACAGGAATGTGAAAATCAGGAGGAAGAACATTCCTAAAAAAGAGAACAAGTGGCACAAAGGATTCCAAGACAGTTACAAGTTGGTGTTTTTGAAGGTGGAAAGAAGGGCATGTTGAATGAAGCACAGTGGATGAACGGGAGGAGAGCGGTATGAGTGAGGTCAGAGAAGTTGAATCAACAGGACTTGTTCATGGGCTGGATGCTAAGGGGTGACGAAGGGAAGAGTGGATCAAGGGTGAGCCCTAGATTTTGGATTGGCTATTGTGTATATTTGGTAATACTGGTTTCTGAAACGGGGAAGAGTAGTGAAGAATTTGGAAAGTGAGAGAGAAAGAAAAAGACTGTTCTTTCTCGACATTTTAAGTTTGAGAAGCCTATCGCATATGCCAATGCAGACGTCAGGTATCTTCCTTATATTTAAATCTATGGGATTGTGTAAGATTATCTAGAAGGAGTGTAGATAGTTGAGAGAATGGTGCCTAGATCTGAGGTCTAAGGCTTTGTATCCTTAAGAAGTCTAGCAGAGGAAGATCCAGCATCTAAGACTGAATACAAGCAACCAGTAGGAGGAAAACCAAGGGCATAGCATCAAGAGAGGCACATGAAAGAAGTTTTAAAGAGAAGGGAGTGGCTGACTGCCAAATGCTACTGAGAAATCAGATGAGAGAAGAGCAAAATTGGCCATTGTTTTTCACTACATGAATGTCATTGATGACTTTGACCATAATGGTGTCAGTGGCGGAGTGTGGACAGAAGCCTAAATGGAGTGGGTTGAAGAGAGAATGGGATGTGATGGAGCTGAGACAGAGAGATACATGACTCTTTGAAGAAATGGTGCTGGGAAAGGGACCAGGGCAAGTGAGCACATGTAGAAGAGGTGGAAGGTTAAGACATTTTTTTTTTTTTTAAGTGGGAGATACCAGGTCATGTTTGTATGCAGATAGGGATAATCCAGTAGGAAGAAACTGAAGTTGCAGGAGAGGACATCATTATAGGATGGAAATTCTTGAGTAGGTAAAATGGAATGGGATCCAGAGAGCAAGTTGTCGGGTTTAACTATAGGAAGTCTGTCTGAAGATCCAAACAAGGCAGAATACAAGGTGATCTCTTGTCTCAAATGGATATTGTTCATTCATTTCTAAGCCCCTAAAGGTCATACACCCCTTAGCAGTGATCTCTGCGGACATTTGCTCAGGACACCTCTTTCCAACATCTCTTACGGGGACTTTTGCAGCATCTACCTTACTGTGAGTTGCCTGTGTGCTCCAGGTCTTAGTCTGTTCTGCAACTAACTGAGCCCTGGCTCTCTAGGCTTTGAGCACAGAAATCCTAGGGCTTGTAGACAATCATGCAGGGCCTCATAGGCACGGTAAGGAGTTTGGGAGTTAGGTTTTTGTTTGTTTGTTTATTTCAGCTTTATTGATGTATAATTAACATATAACATTGTGTATGTTTACGGTGTATTGAATACAATGTGGTGATTTGATACATGTATATATTGCAAAATGACTACCACACGAGGGTTAGTTTACACCTCTACCTTTTTTGTGTGTGTGGTGAGAACACTTTAAGATCTACTCTCAGCAACTTTCAAGTACAGTATACAAAATGCAGTGGGAAGACACTGGATGGTTTTCAAAAGGAAATTAAGTTTCATTTGAAGACAAGGACTCTTGCTCTTCTGTATACAATAGATTGGAGGGGGCAAGAGTGGAAGGTGAGGAGAGCCCGAGGGAGACTGTTGAAATATTTTAGATGAGAGATGGTGGGACTACTAGTGTGGTGGCAATGGAGATACAAGTAGATGGATGTGAGAGTTATTCCAGCTCAATTCTATGATTTGATAAAACGTTACTCCTGCTTAAATGAAAGGAAAATGGAGTCACTGAAAAGAAATAAGCACATAATTCAAATTTTAGTTGGTAATACATAACAGTGAGATCATTATGTGCTAAGGAAACGACCTATATAAAAGCACCTGGCACATAGTAGGTGTTCAACTTAAAAAGCTGTCTTAAAATTTAACTTAGAGGGTGAATAGTTGACCTGTTGTTATGGGGTACTTTGAAAGACCTTAAATGTAATCTCAAACCATTACTTTGGAATATTTCAAATTAATGGATACATTCCAAATCATTAAAATGACTGCAAACTCATTTCCAGCCCAGGCATCCTTCTGCATGGTTGTCTTCCAAAGGATAAGCACACACACACATAATCATTACAATTGAGTCTGATCATGTATGCACGCTGTAGCAGGTGTAGCAAGGGTTCTGCCCATTTGTAATTCTGTCCTTGGTATTTAAAGAGTAGTGCAAGCTTTGCCTCTGGCATTGAGACATTACCCATTCATTAGGACCGGGCAAACCAAGTTGTTTATATAAGAATAGATCCAAGTACTGGCTTAGTCCTGAAGGCTAACCACTACCACACTAGACACTGCAATTCTCAGTTTGCATTTTAAAAGACCACTGTAATCATTGGTTCTCATAGGAAACCACACAGCATTCCTGGGAGAAAAATCAAGACTATCCGGCTTACACAGCATGTCTATGGTCAGACTAGGATTGACATTTCTTTAGTGGGTGTTTGAGGGACCGTCTAGCAATAGTGGAGGCCTTGTGTTAGGAAATATTAGGAGATAAGGCAGGCAAAGTAAGCTGGGGGCCATGGAAAGCTTTTTAGCCTTAACTATTGAGTTTGGGCTTAATCCTGATCACAGCAGGGAACCACTTGAAATTTTAAGCAGGGGATTTTGAACAAGATTTTTTTTTTTCCCAGCTTCCCGAATATAGGGTTTCATTTAGCACCAGGGAGATAAAGTTCCTTGGTGGGCCTTTTTATAGCTCAACCCTGGTGGCAGCTTGATATATTTTCTTTCTTATAAAGCCTCATCCCTCATTCTATTGAAGTCAATGGTCATTTACTGAATGCCTGTCATGTGAAAGGCACTGTGCTAGGCACTTGTTTGTTGTGTGTTTAGTAGAGATCTCATATGTCTAAATCCCTAGGCAGCAGGAGTTCTGAAAAAGTTATCTTGAATAGGGGTTTATACCTTTAAATGCTCAGCTTTAGTTTTTCTCTCTGGGGATTATTTATTTTGTGGTTCAAGTGATTAACCCAGGGCTGCTAGATCCTTCCCATGACTCTGTCACCATGCAATGTCATTTCCTTTGCCAGTTCACTATTGCCTCTAGGATCAAGTCCAAATGCCCTGGCTTGGCTTACCAGCCTCTTCACAGAGCTGGCCTCAACCAGCCTTTCAGTCTTATTTTTTCTACTCCTGAACTCTCACCCCCGGGTGTTTCACATTCAACTTCCCCTAAGTACACTATCTGGATTACAGAGCAAGCTAGACTTTGTGATCTTGACTTGCCCTTAGTATATCATGCTACTTCGTGTCTCTGTGGTTTTATATGCCATTGCAGTTGATGAGCATGTGTCAGATCCCTTGGTGTGTTGAGACTGAAAAAGATGCAGTATCGAACCAGATTGCAAACTCCTTTTATTTAAACATTAGGAATTATTTCCAGGCAGAGATTATGTATGGTTTGCCTCTATCTCTCTTCTTCCATCCAGGGCCTCACTGAGTGGCTGGCAGATAGGAGGTGGCCAGTACAAGTCAGGAAAATGAATGTGTGTGCAGAGAATTCAAACTCATTTCTGTATAGCCTAAGCCAAGCAGAATCAGGATAATGAGTCTGCCAGAGGCCAGGGGGTGCAGTGCAGTGGGCAGAGAAACAGGGAGGATGTGTGGGGAGAGCCTGAAAGCCAATGGGCAGAATTTTTGATTATCTACTGTTTTAGATCATCTGCCTCACTGCGTCCCTCCATTGGTGTGTATAATTGAGAGCAAGGAATGGATCTTCTGGTTAATTGGTTTTTCTGGTTAACTCGTAGTTGACTGGAAAATTTTCTTCTTTTGGAAAAAAAAATCCTCTCTAACATATACTGAATACTATTTTCTCTCAGTGCAATATAAGGCCAAAAGAAAAATCTTCTTATGATTCAGGAACCATCAACTTTGTGTTGAATAAATACTCCTGTATTATAAAATCAGCATTTAGTAGACTTCTATTAGTCTGTACTTAGTGCAGTGTCCTGTGGAGGATACAAAATGAGTAAGACCTACAGAATGGACTGGAGCCTGGCAGAGTTCTTTGGGAGGAAATCATGGAGGAAATAGGTCCAATGCTTGAGGCTTAGGTCACTGAGAATGGAAGGGACAGAGATGCATTCCAAGTTGTGCAAAACCTGAGTGCGAAGCAGCAAGCCATGAAGAGCAGGTTGCAATCAGGGACTGGAGGACATGAGCTGTCGCTGCGGAACAGAGATCTAGGGGGATCAGAGCATTCGAGGAGAGCCTAGTGCAGGAGCAAAGCTGGAAAGTGTGTTAGGAGGTTAATTTTGGATGGCTTCGAATGCCAAGCTGAGAAATGTGGACTTTATTCTGTAGGCAACTGGAAGCTGGGAAAGGGCTCAATTAGATCCTTCGTTTTAGAGGATCACTCCAGCAGAAGTGTGAAGGATGTGTTGGAAGGGAGACTGGAGCCAAAAAGAACCGAATATATGGCCGTTTCAATGGCCCATTCATTCACCCATTCACCCATTCATTAATTCATTCAACAAGTATTCAGGTAGCATCAATTTGGGCAAGGCACTCTTCTGGCCTGGAGGAGAAATGGCGGGTTAAAGGAAGGCTAAGCTAACAAGAGTGAATGAGAAAACTGAAGAAAGAAATCAATGAGACGGATAGAATTTCAATGTTATACAAGTAGAAATGGGGTCAATTCTAGATTTCCATTTTGTTTTCATGCTGAAAGTTTGAGTTGCAGGAATAGGAGTAGAATTCTCCCTGTGGCATATTGAACGCCTCTGCCCGAGCAAAGCATGGGGCGAGGCGCTGGTTTGGGGGTAACGGCCCGAGTTTCCTTTCAGGCTCCATATCCTCAGAAAGCATAGGATGCATCCTTAAGCAGGGGGCAAATAGGATTCATTTTAAATCCCACTGGGACTTTGGGAGTAGCTTGACTTAGGTCAGCTATTACATTCTCATTCCCTTTAATTGGCTGCTGGAAGGGGCAGCATAACTGGAACATCTGCAGGTACTTGTGGAATATCTGGTGGAGGTATAGGGTGAGGATGACAAAGTTGGTCTGAATTAAGGAGGAGGACAGTGTTAATTGGTTTAGATTCATGGGTAGCAGATTGACAGAATTTGGTTTTTAAATTTTGGGGGTGACATAAAGAGAAGTATAAATTTGAGTATGTTAATACCATTAACTGAATACCTCTTTCCACTTATTTGTGTCTCTTTTGCCTTATCAGCCAAATGAAGTGGTTGAAATAGATCATTTCTGTGGTAGGGAGAATAATAGTGCCCTAAAGTTTTGTCCATGATCTAATCTATAGAGACTGTAAATATGTTGTATGGCAAAGGCGGGATTAAGGTTGCAGATGGAATTAAGGTTGCTAATCAGATGACCTTGAAGAGATTATTTTGGATTATCTGAGTGGACTCAATGTACTTACAAGGGTCCTTAAATGGGGAAGAGGGAAAGAGAAGAGGCAGAATCAGAGAGATGGCATCATGGGAAAGACTTGACCAACCATTGCTGGCTTTGATTATGGAAGGGGCCACAAGGGAAGGAATGTAAGCTGACTCTGGATGCCGGGAAAGGCAAGGAAAGGGATGCTCCCACAGAACCTCCAGGAGGGAATGCAGCCCTGACCACACTTTGATATTAGCCCAGTAAGCCCTATTTTGGACTCCTGACCTCCGGAACTGTAATACACTAAACTTGTGTTGTTTCAAGTCACTAAGCTTGTGATAATTTATTCCAGCAGCCATAGGAAACTATTAAAAACTTAATGACTTAATTTCTTCAAATATCCCTTAATCTAAAAGTTGTTAACAGGGATGCACATCTTAATCATGTATTGCTGTAAAAAACATATCTGAGCCCCATTCCCAGAAAGTTGGATGCTATAGAGGTGAGGCATGGCCCTGCTACCTTACTTCTTAAAAGTTTGACAGGTGATTCTAACATACTCCTCCTTTTGAAAATTACTGTAATCTCTCCCTGAATGTCTGTTTAGATGAGAAGAAAGAGCCCAACAATAGAGTCATACAGTTATAGCTATGGAAATTGACGTGAAGAATGAGCGTGAGAGATGGGCCGTGAAGCCTTAACGTTGTAACCTAGTTTTTCGTTTTCATGTCTTAGCAACCTGCAAGAGAATCCCTTGAGTAGAAGCTGCCTACCTGCTGTTCTCATTAAACAACAAACATTGGTGCAGAAAGTCTTTGGTAGGATGTAATTATCTTAAAAATCCTTTTCTCCTTGTCTTTGCAAAAAGCAAATGATATTGTCTTGCTTTACAGTATTTTCTAGGTCAGGACATATTAAAAAAACAAATCTATGGGTGAGTCATTTGCACATATTTTCAGACTTGGCACTCCATTGAAAGCATTCTGAGATCATGCTTCAAAGAACCAGTAACAAGCACAGAGTTCTGTGAAGTCCCTTTCTTGAACAACTTTTATTCCATACACTTAGTAACCTTAGATGGTTATTAATATTAAATTCTTCTCAGGACAATCCCCAGTACATTTTTTTCCTTTAGTGATGGTCTCATTTTAGAACCTGTTTCTGTCAATCATTTCTTACTTCCTCTTAAGACCTTTTTATCACATTTAGACTTCTTTGGCAGCTGGGCATTTTCATGATACCGCAAAGATATTTAGACCTTTTTATTGCATAGTCTCTTTAAAGTGAGAGAAATAGAGAAGTGGGGCAGGAAGGATGAAAAAAAAAATGGCAAGGATTGGTTCTAAAGTAATTCTGTCAGACTTCCTCTTGGTTCTGGTCCAGGAGCACGAGACTCGGGTCAGCCAGGTAGGAACATCGGTGCATCAGCCCATCAGTTGGACAGCCTATGGCCATCTGCAGATCCTCAATGCAACGGCTGGCAGAGACTTACTGGCGAGGCAGTGAGGAATGAGACCTTTGGGTTCAAGGAGTTAAATGGGATTTCTTGTGAAGACAGAAGATGAGGCTGAGTACATAAGGGCTTTGCTGAAAATGAGGGATAACTGCAGTGATTCAACACTTGTTTTAGCTCATTACCACGGGAGAGTGACAGTCCCGGTGGCAGCATATAAAGCAGGGGAAGTAGACCAAGTTAGAGCTAAGGAAAGCAGGCCTTCTATATGCCAGCACTAAAGGAGCTTCTGTCATCATAATCTGCCTGTGACATGTAAGTGAGGTCACTTCACATCAATAATGCATGATGGCTAAGAGGGAGGAAAACAAGCTTTCACGTGCAGCTGGGACCTGAAATTTTGCATTGTATTAAAATATATTATAATAGGGTGGCTCCCGTACACTTCTATGGGATTGCTGCCACCATGGCTCTCCTGGTGTCTGCTTTGTCTGAGTCCCTATTTCATAGGCGGACATAGCCCAGCTATACCAATCTTATCTTTACAAGCCATTAGGAAGCCATACGATATGGGGACAGAGTCACAGGTAATTGTGTGACTTGAGTACCAGCTGTTGTTCTGACACCAGCTAATGATGTGATCAGGCAGATCGTTTAAGCTCTCTGTGAATGGGTATGAAGATACCTAATCTTCTAGTGCCTTAAAGACACATCAAGGATTAAATGGGATGTGAATGACTATGAATGTTCTTTAATAATATATAAACCTATATATAAAAGATATCTAAGCCTATATACATGCAGGGTGTGATGGTTATCATGAGTAAGGCCTCTCCTTCTGGACTAGGTCTATTTCAGCCCCAGAACAAAAAGGACCTTCAAATAAGTGAACGATATCATGGATAAATGACCTACATACAGAAGCATAGAAGCACGGCAATGTTGTCATCCCCTATAAATAATCACCACAGTGAGCGGCAATGGCTATCTCCTTCCATTGTTTTCAAAGGCTTGTTCTGGTGCTTGTGTGGGTAGAATCTGAGTTAAATTTTAAATGATGACTAAGTAATTGTAGCTCTTCTCAATGAGTACCATTTCCACAGGAATAGTGTGTTCTTAAAATTTTTAAAAGGGGGCGAGCACTTCTGCTTCTGGACAAGATGGAGAAACAGGGACCATCCTCCCACTTCAAAGTACAAAACAATAGGCAAAATAAATGAAATAATGGCTTGTGAGACACTGGACATCAGGCAATGAAGGCAGTAATCTCCAAGGCAAACAAAGCAACCCCTATGATTGTCCTATATTTCTGCCCGGAGAGAGCTTCCCCGTCACATTGCAGGGCCCAGTGGACTCTCTGTGTTGAGGAGATGGAACTCCTCTGGGAGTCCAGGGAGTCCAAGGCAGCTAGAGTTTGCAGAACCGTGTAATAGGGAAGAAAGAGCTAGATATAAAAAGAACTGTAGAGATGTGTAGATGGTCCTCTTTGAGTGTTCAGATGAATTCAGATCAGCACTTGTGTAGGAAGAAATTACCTAAGGCTGGGGAAAGGAAACATCTGAAAGAACTAAAGTTAATAGTGCTTGGCATTTACACAGACTTAGGAATAGGGCCGATTCCTACTGGCTAGGCTGGAAAAACCTCAAGATTTATGAAACACTGGGTAAAGTAAACATGAGGATTTCAATGGAGTAGTGGAAATAATTATCCCTAGGCTGAACACTGTTGTGAGCCCACCTAACAAATCTTAGCAGCAAGACCCAAAAGTATCAAACTGTTTTCAAGTAACTGCATCCCAGAACAAAGCTCAGGACATACAAAAATATCAAGCACCCAAAAAGGAAAAATAATCATAACACCTGGCATCCAATCAAAAGTTACCAGTTATAAAAAGAAATTGGAGGGACTTCCCTGGTGGTCCAGTGGTTAAGACTCTGTGCTTTCACTGCAGGGGCCATGGGTTCTATCCCTGCTCAGGGAACTAAGATCCCGCATGCCACATGGTACGGCCAAAAAAAAAAACAGAGAGAAGTTGGAAAATTCAATTCAAAATGGTTAAATTGATTAATCAAAACTGAACCAGAATTGATACAGATATCAGAATTAGCAACAAGTAAATTAAAACAATTATGACTATATTCCATATGTTAAAAAACTTAGACACAGAAGTTGAAGACATGGAGCCAAACTGAACTTCTAGAGGTGATAACCACCATATTGATTAAAAATACACTGAAGGAGATTAATGGCAGATCATCCAACATTGCAGAAGAAAGTATTAGTAAATTTGAAGACATAGCAGAGCCAAGTATCCAAAATGGAACACAGTGAGAAAAGAGAATAAAATACAAATGAACAGATATCAGTAAGCTATCTGACCATGTCAGGCAGCCCAATATGCACATAATTTGAGTCTCTGAATGAGCAGAGAGAAGGGGACACTGAAAAAATATTTGAAGAAATAATAGCCAAAAATGTTTCAAATCTGATGAAAGCTATAAGCCCTCAGATCTAAGAAGTTCAATGAATCCCAAGCACAACGAATGTGAAGAAAAGAAAACAAATGCATATCAGAATCAAATGCCGTAAAATCAGTGATAAAGAGACAATCAGAAAGCCAAGAAAGTCACATTATGTACAAAGAAAGAAAAATAAGGATGGCAGCACATTTTTCACCAGAAACTGTTAAAGCAAGAAGATAGGAGAAAAACATCTGTAAAGTACCAACAGGGAAGAAAAAAAAAAAAAAAAAAAAAGACAGACAACTTATATCTCTGTACCCAGGAAAATACCTTTCAAAAATGAAGGTAAAATAAAGACTTTTTCATATATACAAAAGCTCAAAGAATTCATCCCCAGCATACTGTTACTATAAGAAATACTCAAGGAATTACTTCAAGCAGAAAGAAAATGATACCAGATGGAAATCTGTATCAATACAAAGGAATGAAGAGCACTAGAAATGGTAACTTCATGGGTAAGTATAAATATCTTTAAGATATAATTGTTCTAATAAAAATAATTTTTAAAATGTACTATGGGCTTTATAATATATACAAAAGTAAAATGTGTGATAACAATAGTACAAAGGTCAGGTGGTGAGAAATGGAGGGTGATGTTCTTGTACTATACACACAAACTGGTATTACTTGACAGTAGACTGTGCCATGTTTAAAGATGTGTCATGTTTAAAGATGCTACAAACCCTAAATCAATCATTAAAATAACAAAGAGTTATATCTACTAAACCAAAAAAAAGCAGTAAAATGGAATCATTAAAAAACATTCAAGGAATCCAAAAGAGAACAAAGAACAGATTGACAAATACAGAGCAAATAATAAGATAATAGACTCAAACCTAATGACATCACATTATCACATTAAATGGAGATGTTTTAAGCACTCCAATTAAAAAACAAATATTGTCAGATTGGATGAAAATGCAAAACACAAGTACAAGCTGCCTACATGAAATACACATTAAATATAAAGACACAAATAGGTTATCAGTAAATGATATAAAAATACCTCGCTAACGAAAAACATTTTGCCTGTAACATGCTAATCACTAGCTGAGTGGCTATATTAATATCAAAGTAGATTTCAGAGCAAAGAATATTACCAGGAATAGGGAATGTCATTTCACAATGACGGTGGAGTCAATTCATCAAAAGGACATAAAAATCCTAAACGTTTATGTACCTAATCATAGAGCTTCAAAATATGTTAACAAAAACTGATAGAACTGCAAAGAGAATAGACAAATCCACAGTTATGGCTGGAGATTTCAATACCCCTCACTCAGTAATTAATAGAGCAAGTTAAATAGAAAATAGGATTTAGTCAACTTGAAAAATACTATCAATTGGCTTGACCTAAATGACATTTATAGAATATTCGACCTAATGACAGCAGAATTCACATTCTTTTCAAGTGCATATATAGAACATTTACCAAGATGGAACACATTCTGGGCTAGAAAACTACTTTCAACAAATTTAAAAGGATTCACGTCATACGAAATATATCCACTGACCACAATGGCATCAAAGTAGAAGTCAATAACAAAAAAGTCTCTGGAAAATCCATAAATATTTGGAAATGAAATTACAGACTTCTAAATAACCCATGGATGAAAGAATAAATCAAAAAGGGAATTAGAAAGAATTTTGAACTGGATGAAAAATTTTTTAAAAATTCTAATTTGTAGGATAATACTAACACAACAATTGGAGGGAAATTTATAGCACTTAATGCCCGTGTTAGAAAAGAAGAACAATATTAAGTCCAAGATCTAAGCTTCCCCCTTAGGAAACCACAAAAAGCAAAGCAAATTTAGCTAAAATATACAAAAGAAAGAAAATAATGGAGATCAAAGTAAAAATAACAACAAGGAAAATCAATGAAATCAAAACCTGGTTCTTTGAGAAACCCCTAGCCACACGGATCAGGATTAAAAAAACAGAAAATATATAAATTAGAGTATCAGAAATGAGAGAGGCAATATCTGTATGTATTATATAGATACTAAAAGAATAATAAATCATGAACAACTTTATGCCAGTAAATCTGATGACTTAGATGAAATTGACAAATCTTAAAAGACACAAACTACTAAAAGCTCATGTAAGAAAAAATAGATAACCCGAATACACATATATCTAGTTTTTATACATTGAATTTGTTCGTATAAACCTTTCCATATCCAGATGGCTCCACTGTGGATTTTGTTGAATATGTGAAGAAGAGATACTATCAAGTGTATAGAAACTCTTCCAGAAAGTTCAAGGAAAAGGAATACTATCCAAATTTCTGTATGAGGTCAGGATTGTTGTGATTTCAAAAGTAGACAAGACATTACAAAAAAGAATACTACAGACCTATATCCTTCATGATCATACATGCAAAATTTCTAAATAAAATATTAGCAAATCAAATCGATCTGCAGTTGGTTGACTCTGCCAGTGTGGGACCCTTAGATACAGAAGACTGACTATAAGGGGCTTGAGGATCCCTGGATTTTGGTATCTGCTGGGGGTCCTGGAACCAATCCCCTGTGGATACTGAGGGACAACTGTATGTAAAAACGATAATATATCATGACCAGATGGAGTTTATTCCAGGAATTGGGGGTTAGGTTAGTATTTGAGAAGCAATCAATGCAATTTTCCGCATTAGCAGATTAAAAAAGAAGGTGGGACAAAGTGAGAGAGTGGCATGGACTTATATATACTACCAAATGTAAAATAGCTAGCTAGTCGGAAGCAGCCGCATAGCACAGGGAGATCAGCTCGGTGCTTTGTGACCACCTAGAGGGGTGGATTAGGGAGGGTGGGAGGAAGACACAAGAGGGAGGAGATATGGGGATATATATATATATATATATAGATGATTCACTTTGTTATAAAGCAGAAACTAACACGCCATTGTAAAGCAATTATACTCCAATAAAGATGTTAAAAAAAACCCCATATGATCATATCAATTTATGCATTAAAAACATTTGACAGAATGTAACATCCATTCGTGACAAAAAGTGTCAGCAAATTAGGTATAGAAGGGAACTTCCTCAACCTGATAAAGATTATCTACACAGCTAACATCATTCTGAAGATGAAAGACTGAATTAATTTCCTCTAGGATTAAGGACAAGAATTCCAGAAACAGCTTTCCCACCAGGGTGAAGGACAGGGATTCTTTTCATTCATCCCACTATCCCCTACCATCTTGCATGTAGTTAATACTTAAGAATGATGTGGTTTTTTTTTTTCCTTGTGATGAGAACTTTTAAGATCTACTCTCTTAGCAACTTTCAAATATACAATACAGTATTATTATTACTTGTTTTGAATTTTATTTTATTTTATACAGCAGGTTGTTATTAGTTATCTATTTTATACATATTAGTGTATATATGTCAATCCCAATCTCCCAGTTCATTCCACTGCCACCCTCCCACCCTCTGCTTTCCCCCCTTGGTGTCCATACGTTTGTTCTCTACATCTGTGTCTCTATTTCTGCCTTGCAAACTGGTTCATCTGTACCATTTTTCTAGATTCCACATATATGCATTAATATACGATATTTGTTTTTCTCTTTCTGACTTATTTCACTCTGTGTGACAGTCTCTAGGTCCATCCATGTCTCCACAAATGACCCAATTTCGTTCCTTTTTATGGCTGAGTAATATTCCATTGTATATATGTACCACATCCTCTTTATCTATTCATCTGTTGATGGACATTTAGCTTGCTTCCATGACCTGGGTATTGTAAATAGTGCTTCCATGAACATTGGGGTGCATGTGTCATTTTGAATTATGGTTTTCTCTGGGTATACGCCCAGTAATGGGATTGCTGGGTCATATGGTAATTCTATTTTTAGTTTTTTAAGGAACATCCATACAGTATTATTAACTATAGTCACCATGCTGTACATTACATCCCCATGACTTATCTATTTTATAACTGGAAGTTTGTACCTTTTGACCCCCTCCACCCATTTTGTCCACCCCAACTCCTCACCTCTGGCAACCACCAGTATGTTCTCTCTTTGGCTGAGTTCAGGTGTTTTTGCTTTGTTGTTGTCTAGATTCCATGTATAAGAGATCATACGGTATTTGTCTTTCTCTGTCTGCCTTATTCCACATAGCATAATGTCCTTGAGGTCCATCCGTGATGTACAAGAAGCCACAAAAGATCTCTTGGCTTCTTGTTCAGTATTTCCTCCACTGCATAATTTTGTTTTTCTTTATGTACTGCCATGTCACTTGCTAGATTCCTAAACTTCCTGCAGGGCTGTATAGGAGGGGATGGGTGTTGAGGTGGGTGGCATATCTACCCTCTTTTCAGTTTACTCTGCCTTTGTTCTTGCTCCTCTTCTGAACATCTCTGCCTCTGCTGGTCATGCAAACTCTTTCCTCTGCTCTGCTTTTAAAACCACAAGTTTTTTCTTTTCTGCCTCTAGGTGTCTGGAAGTTCCTTTGAGTCTTTATCCTTTTTTGATCATTTCTCTTTCTCCATTCATTGAATGTTATGTTTACTTTGTCAAAAGAATCAAATCATTTAATCTGTGTTGTCAGTAGGAATAGTGATTGAAGTATGCTATCTAGTGTAAACCATTGGTCGGTAGGGACTTTTTCCCCCACAGAAATGAATACCTGTATTAAGGATACCCTGGGTGCCTCTGGGAGATGCTTTTAAAAATCTCCATTTTACTTAACTTTTTTTTCTTTCTCAATATCTCTAATTCATTTAATGTTACCAACTCTTCTACGTATGTATGCTGGTCTCATACCAGCATGAAAAGCATAAATTGCCTATGTTCTATCTGTAACCAAAACTTCTTAATTTCCTTTCCTTCTTCTCATCCAACCCCCATGTTTGTTTGTTTGGTTTTTTTTTTTTAAAATTAAGGTAACAATACTATACAGGCCATTATTTTATATAGGAGTTACTCAGTGATATAGACAATCAAGCTCCTCTATCCCAGCTAATGGGGTAACCAGTGACATTTGCCCAAGATGTCAGGTCAATTTAATTCTTTCATTTTGCAAACAACCTTGCCATTTACATAGGTTGGCTCTGATTCACAGGTTATAATAGCCAAGGGGGTGGTTACTTCCATTTGGATTTTAAAAATGTAAATGTAAGACTCTGCAAGGCAGCAAGATGTATTAAAAGCTTTCCAAGCATTAGAAGTGCAAAATGCAGAGTGGTACCCACATACTCTTATAATGGCCCTACACACTCCTGTTTCAGTAACGGAAAATGGAAGAGTCCTGAAGTGTTTTTACTCCCTCTCAAAATACAAATGGAAAATCGGCACATAATGACTTTTCACTCACACTGCAGTTCAGCTGGAGGAAAAAAAGTCTTATTTAAGAGGATTTTATTGTAAATAAAACGAATCACTGACACATTTTTTTAAAGGAGGCAGAACAAAAAGACGTTACAAAACACAAAGACAAAAAAAATGGCTGTAAAGATGACCTAGTTTTACTTGAAAGTGTCTGTAGCAAAGTTATAGAACATATGTACTGTTTTCAATGCAGACAAAGAGCAAGAAGCATTAATTTTCCATTAACCTGGTGGCTTTTTAGGTGTGTAATGAAGGATCTATCATTATCTATATCTCCCTGCGCTTTGAAAATTGAGAATACGTCTGGGTTATTCAGGCCCTGGAGCGGTTTATATGAACTGTGCAAAAATTGAGGCCAAAAAAAAAAGGTTTTGACTAGAGTGATATTAATAATTTTCAGTTCTTCATTTCACCATGTGTGTGTAAACAGCCTAAGCCAAAGAGCTGTACAAAATGCATTTCTGGAAACATTAGTGGACTGAGAATTTGTATATTTGTACATTTGTATATATTACATGAAAATGTCATCTGATTTTTGTGTTAAAGTGTTATCAAAAATTTCAACTCCAAAGAGGAAAAATCTAATTTGCTCTCATGTTATTTATGACGAATAATTAAGGCAATTGAAAGAGCTATGCTTTCTGAGTTAGAGACAATCTCTAGGCTGCTTCATGAAACTAGAAATTGTTCCAGAAATATAGTAAACTAGAACGTCGAATAGGGTCTGTCCCTAAAAGACGGGAAAACCTTGCACTTCTAGCTTGTGCAACAAAGTGTCTTAGCCTCTCTGCATATAATTTTCTCAATCTGTATACATCGGGATGATGTTACAGGGAATGTGGAGGATTAAATGAGGTAATATGTGAAAACCCCTGGCACGTAGTAGTTTGGTAGATGAGACTGCTTAACGTAATAGTAAGGTGAGGCAGAAGAAAGAATGTTGAAAGCCTTAGAAACACTATTATGTTTGGCCTTAAATACTTTTTTTTTTATTTGATTGAAGTATAGTTGATTTACAATGTTGTGTTAATTTCTGCTATACAGCAAAATGATTCAGTTATATACATATATATATATTCTTTTTCATATTCTTTGGCATTATGGTTTATCACAGGATGTTGGTATAGTTCCCTGTGCTATACAGTAGGACCTTGTTGTGGCCCTAAATACTTTTGTTCCTCTCTATGTTGAAATGGTAAAAGGTGGTTAGGTATAGATCCGAGTGTCCCAACAATGAGGCTTTTTCTTAGAGACTTGGTAGCAGAGCCGGCAGCTTGAAAGTACATTGGTTTTCTCTGTAAGGAATGTAGATACATATCCTGGTCTTTCCAGCCCTTCTTTGCTGTCATATCTAATTTGGTAAGAGTTTATTTGCTTCTCAAGTCTGGGCACTTTTCAGTTCTTTCTTATTAACATAAAGGTTTCCCTTGCTTTTTGAAAGTTTGCTTTATGCCATTTCCCTTTGATGAAAGACCTACCTTCTATGAAAGACTTACCTTCGTACCTGTTTTCTCTAACTGAAAGGAATCTGGAGAGGATTTTTGCTTTTAGGAAAGAAGGTGAAAAGCAAAAATAGCGTTCAGCGTTTGTTTTACAGCGAGTGCGTTTGAATTGTGGAGGTCTACTTATACACAGATTGTTTTCAATACATACAGTACTATACAATCCACAGTTGGTTCAATCCTCAGATGGAAACAGTAGATTCAGGGGGCTGACTATAGGACTTGAGTATCTGTGGAGTTTGGTATCCATATCAGGTTCTGGAACCACTCACCTGCAGATGCTGAGGGGCTGGCTGTATGTGGGATCTGTCAGGTTGTAGAAAATGGAAATGCCTTGGTATGTTGAAGTGAACCCAGGGAAACCACTTAGGTTGTGCAGCTCTCTAACATCACTTTAGTTTTACCTCTGGTATAGCTCTTATGGTAGCATGCCTTGGGTCTTTATCATTTGCGCACGTCTGAATTCTCCACTAGATTGTAAGATATTTGGAGGCAATGTTGGTTGTTTTGTTTTGTGACCTTCAGAGCCTGACACAGGGCCTGACACACAGTAGATATTCAACAGAAGTTTGTTGATTCCCGAATTTACAGAGACTCTCCTATTTAAGAGATACCGGGCTTCCCTGGTGGCGCAGTGGTTGAGAATCTGCCTGCCAATGCAGGGGACACGGGTTCGAGCCCTGGTCTGGGAAGATCCCACATGCCGCGGAGCAACTGGGCCCGTGAGCCACAATTACTGAGCCTGCGCGTCTGGAGCCTGTGCTCCGCAACAAGAGAGGCCCGCGCACCACGATGAAGAGTGGTCCCCACTTGCCGCAACTAGAGAAAGCCCTCGCACAGAAACGAAGACTCAACACAGTCATAAATAAATAAATAAATAAAGAAAAGAACGTGAATTTCTTTAAAAAAAAAAAAAAAGAGAGAGATACCATTACATGTGTTTACCTGTCAAATGAACAGATCTTAAGAAGAATGATAATACAGGGTATTGGTGATTGAGCAGGGGACCTGGGTGGCTATAGTATTATCATCACTGTCATTATTATTTTTAATGGCAGCTGAATATAAATCAGGCAATGTTCCTGGAATGGCCTTCTGATAACATGTTTAGAAGTCTTAACCATTTTCATGCCTTTTTACCCTTCATTTCTAGCATTTTTTCCTTTGAAAATAAATGATTGTTACAATTTAGCTGCAAGGACATTCATAGCAGGTTTGAATATAATAAAAGAATCTAAACAACTTGAATATCTAATAAAAAAGTAGTTATATAAACTATGTAAGGTCTATACAATGAAATGCATTATGCAGCTACGAAAAACAATGAATGTAGAACCACATTTATTAAGATAGAAAGAATCTATCTATACCAATCTGTATATACATGTTGAATAGCCATAAACCAAAGTGTTAATACAGTCAGTACCTGTTGGGGGATTGGTTCTAGGACCTGCTATGGATACTAAAATCCCCAGATGCTAAAGTCCCATAGTTGGCCCTCCATATCAGTGGTTGTGCATCCATAGATTCAACCAACCCCGGATCATGTAGTACTATATGTATTTATTGCAGAAAATACACGTATAAGTGGATCTGCACAGTGCAAACCTGTGTTGTTCAAGGGTCGACTGTACAGTCATCCCTTGGGTATCCACTGGGGACTGGTTCCAGGGCCACACCCCCCACCCCATGGATGGTCAAGTTCCTGGTGTAAAATGGCATAGTACAGTCGGTCCTCTGTGTCCATGGGTTTTGCAACCATGGATACCTGGGGCCTACTGTAGTGTTTATTATTGGGTGGTATGATTACATATGTTTTTCATTTCCTATTATTTTGCTGATGAGTGTCCTATAATTTTTCTGAAGTGAATGTGTAGTACTTGTGTTAAATTTGTTTCTAAATGAATACAAGGAATATAGGGGAAGTGCTTGAACAAATGAATAACTACAAAATACTTATTAATAGTTTCATGCTGATTCCATCCCTGAGGGGTAAGCCCCAAGTCACTGAAGTGCAAATGAAGATATGAATTCTAAAAAGGGTGATAGAGGTCATCCCATTTTTTTCCACTTTAAAGAGAACCGACATGGAAATAGGACCCCGTTTCTCATTTTGGATAAATAAAACCTTGCAAGAATGTAAGTAAATATGTGGCACAAATGTTACTGAACCTATTCTTCAGTAATTAAAAAAAAATTAGTATTTCTCTGTTATTTGAAAATGCACAGTGATTTTTAAAAAGAAAAATATCCTTAGGTAACCAAATTGTCTTTTTTCTGTAGTGAATGTCTCTTTTTTTCTTGAGATATGAAAGTCTGGTTTTAATATGAGAATATTTATGTAGAAACAATCAGCATGGCAATTTGACTCTGGCCTCCTCAAAACACGTACACACATCGTTTGTTTGTTGAATGATTTAGTCTACTGATGTCTTTGTAAAGATTTGAGGACTATTGCTAAGCCTATAGTAACAGTGCCAAATTTCTTTATTAAAAGATAAAACTGCATTATTTCATTTTCCAGAAATACCACAGAATAACAGTGTTTTAGCACTTTGGCATCTGCTTTAAAGCAGATCTGCATTAGTTCTTAAGAAGTGAGAGTTTCAAAGAAATATAATTGCTACTGCCTGAGGGGAGATGGTTTGTGATAAGGGAGGAAATGGAAGACACCTGTAGTGGGGAGACTAATACAATTGGAATCCTGCTCTAATATTTATCTCTTCAGTAGAAGCCAGTATAAGCTAGGTCCATCCGGATTTAGGTACTCGAGTGCCCAGTGGATTTTATTATAAGGTGATTTGCTTATATAGTAGCCTCATGATGGGGATTTTAAGGGCAAATTAATGTTTGGAAAAATACAAATTTAGAGCATTGTACTCCCTTTCTGCATTTTGCTTCCATCCATCTTTTCCTTTCTCCACGTCCTTTCTTTCTTTCCAGGATTTGATAATACTGGCATTAGCATCAATGGTTGTGTGACTTACAACAACCATTGATAATGCTAAGGACATCAATTTGTATTTCCATAGGCACTAAGTAGCCTGCAGAATCCAAAGACTTATGAATTAGGCCTAAAGAAAAACTTAGGTTTGAAACTGTCACATAATGAAAGCAAATGTATTTTCTCCTTGAATTATTAAAATTATCAGAATAATTATCCTGTCTTATTATTTTTCATGGCACTTACTACCTCCAGTCAGATGCTGTTAAATTTTTTTTTAATTTGTTATTGTCTTTCTCTTCCTACTAAAATGTACACTGCATAAACACAAGGAATTTGTCCTCTGCTGAGTCACCAGTACTCAGAAAGTTCCTTGCACATAGTAGGTATACAATAAAAATCTGTTGAATTACTTTGGGTTTTCCATGTTTTCTCTCATGGATAGTATTAGGGCTATATTTATGTTTGTGATTGGGCCATTCTTTTAAAGTTCGATCAATATATTCACACTATGATCACTTTTTAAAAATTAATTAATTTTGTATTGAAGTTTCGTTGATTTACATTGTTGGGTTAGTTTCAGGTGTACAGCAAAGTGATTCAGATATATATATATATATATATATATATATATATATATATATATTCTTCAGATTCTTTTCCCATATAGGTTATTGCAAATTATTGAGTATAGTTCCCTATGCTATACAGTAGGTCCTTCTTGTTTATCTATTTTTTTGTTTGTTTTTTGGCCACACCGTGTGGTTTGTGGGATCTTAGTTCCCCGACCAGGGATTGAACCCAGGGCCATGGCAGTGAAAGCACTGAGTCCTAACAACTGGACTGCCAGGGGAAGTCCCTTGTTTATCTATTTTATATATAGTAGTGTGTATATGCTACTCCCTGATTCCTAATTTATCCCTCCCTTCCCCCCTTTCCCCTTTGGTAACCATAAGTTTGTTTTCTATGTCTGTGAGTCTGGTTCTGTTTTGTAAATAAGTTCATTTGTATCTTTTTTTTTTTTTTTTTTTTTAGATTCCACATATAAGTGATATCATATGATATTTGTCTTTCACTGTCTGACTTACTTCACTTAGTGTGATAATCTCTAGGTTCATCCATGTTGCTGAAAATGGCATTAATTCATTCTGTTTTATGGCTGAGTAGTATTCCATTGTGTGTGTATGTATATATATATATATATATATATCACATCTTCTTTATATGATCACTTTTAAATTGTGAATGATTAATCTGTCCCATTTGATGGTAGCTCAGGTGGTCAGAAAATGGTGCAAAATGATGTTAAAGTCTGTGCTCTACTTCATTTTGCCAAATATTTATTGAACATGTGCTATGTTTCTGTTCATGTGTTAATTGCTGGAGATGCCACTATGAACAAAACAGAGTAGCTCATAGTCTAAGAGACAGACTTGTAAAGAAATGGTTTTGATATAGTACACTATGTGTGATAATAGGGTATGCCCAGAGGGCCATGGGAGTACAAAGGAAGGTGTAATTACGTCTGATTCTGGGGTTTGGGCATCAAGATAAATGAGACATGGTCCTTTTTCGTCAAGGCACACACTATCAAGTGAGGAAGATAGACACATCACTGTAATACAATGTACTATATGTTGTATTAGAGAGAGAAACCAACTACTCTGACTACATCAAAGAAAGACAAGTTCTGCCCAAGGAGTTAGGAGATGGCTTTATGGAATGGTAGATATTTGCACTGGGCCTTGGCTTCACTAGGTACAAGGGGAGTAGAGGGCTTGATGGGGGTGGGGCATGAGCAAATGCATACAAGGTAGGGTAGCTGAAATGTAGTGGAATGGAAGGCAGATGCAGAAGTTAAAGCTAGAAGGGTGGAAGCCAGATTATGAAGGATATGGAATGCTGTGCTAAGAAGCTTGCATGCCATAACATAAATAATGGGTATATTGAAAAATTTGGTCCCTATTTCTGTGTGGTTTTAGTTCTGTGGTTTGTCTAGGTGGTGTTCATCCCAGGTTGATTAAGCTCTGGGAAACGAAATTTATACCCCCAAAGCATAGGGAAATGTTTAAAAAACAATTAATTAATTAACAATGATAAATGTTTCCGGCAAAAGGATTGGAATACATTGTTTCACCTCTAAGTTGGGAAATCACAATAGGGGCATGTCAGGGAGGAAGAAAATTTTCTCTACTTTGCTTGGTTCTTCTGGCTGGTCTAAGAATTAAATTGACGTGAGACAGATTCAAATGTGAAAACTTTTAAAAAAAATGTGTACATAGGAGTAACCCAGGAAAACTGAGTAACTTGCCAAACTGAGTAACTTGCCAAGAGGGTGGAAGCCCTCTCCTTAAATACCATCTTCACCTAAAGACAAAAGAGGATGTTAGGGTGGGGAGAGTCAGTTATGGGGGTTGACCAGGAAAAGCACAGTAAACAAGGGTAAGGTTGTTATACAGATTTAAGTAATTGCCTTCTCAGTTGATAAGAGTTTCTAGAGATTTGGTCTTCCTTCTCTTCTAGTAGAACCAGGGAGACAGACACCCTTACAAATGGAAATATCCCTTACAAATGTAAATGTTCCTTACAAAAGGGTAATAGTTGATTTTCAGAGTTTTTCCCATGTCTGCTGTTTCTTGGAAAATAACCAGCTTAAAATACTTAATATGCCAAAGAGACATTGTACCAGAGCAGGATCCCATGGGGCCTTGCAGGGGGGAGGGGGGAGGGGCACAACAGACCCCCTCCCCCATGTCCTCTGCTTTATCTCCTCTCTGAAGTACCTAGATAACTCTATCTGATGCACATTTCCTGAGTTGTTTTACAGATACTAAAACCCTCATCAAATGGAAGAAGTTAACTACTGGATGATCATGAGCACATAGCCCCCAGACCTCCTGGTGCCTAAGGAATGATAATGTTAACCGCTGTGACACTGCCCTGTTACCTCAGCATCAACCATCAGAGAACTGTGAATGAACAGGTCACACACCCTGAGACTCCCCTCCCTCACCTGGCCTTTAAAAATGCTTTCCTGAAACCCAACAGGGAGTTCAGGTATTTTGAGCACTAGCTGCCCTGGACTCCTTGCTTGGAGCTCTGCAATAAATGTTGCACTTTCCTTCACCACAACCTGGTGTCAGTAGATTGGCTTTAGTGCACATGGGTGAGCAGACCCAAGTTTTGCTCGATAACAACATATTTTGGGGTGGCAAATTCTGCCCCCTTACTGGCACAAGGTTGCTTAGACGAATGAAAACGTAAAGGGATTTGTTGTCATTAAGGAGGCAAATCTGTGATAACCAAGTGAAATAAATGCTCTTCTTACAGAGATGTACCTGGTGCGTTAGACCCAGCCAAACAATTCTGAGGGAGGCTTGATTTCATTTTGGACTGAGTTAAATGACTTGCTTGAGCCTTGATCTCCTGATTCTCCTCTAGTATCTAATTCAAGAGTCTATACTGCAATGCTCTATAGTTCAGAAAGACTTTCCATCATTAGAAGCTCTTACTGCTTTGTGTGGAAAATTCCCACTAGGCCTCTGAGAGGATCCAGGGTATTTATTCATCCATCAATCATTTTAGTTTACTCTCAGTATGAAATTGTGCTTCAAGGTAATAAAAATGAAAAATCCAGCAAATAATAAATAATCTACACCATAGACAAAACCTGTATCTCTGGGTTTGAAGTGTAAAAACCAGAATTTATCTGTAATTTCATGGAATTAAGTACCTAAAACTGAAATCAATATATGTCAAAAAATTTAAAATGGCACCAAAAATCAATAATTGTACCTGAAGCCAAACTAGAGAATATGTGAGGACATTGGAAAATGTTAACTCCAGAGGTAAGTAACAGGGAGAGTGGTGGAGAAGGAAGGGAGCGAGAGCAAAGAGAAAAGTGAGTGGGAACCATGTTCAGAGAACAGAGGTACAAACTTTTCAAATTTGTCATTGGCTAGATAATACAAGTTATCTCAAAAATGGCCATTTGAAGCAATAACTTTGTGGCTATTACTGATAGACTTTTTTTTCCCCCTGTCTTTTTTCACTCTTGCTGCCTCTTCTTCTAAGGACAAGCTGAAGTACAACATCACTAAGAGGAGCAAGAGGTATTTGTTGAAAAGTTGGAGGTGGGACAAGGAAAGAGATACTCTCTATCCTGCCCAGAAAGTGCGGCATTGCCTCAGGTCTCTAAATGTTTGAAAGCCACATTTATGTGGCAAGGTTTGAATAGCCTTTCTTTGACTTTGTAAGAAATGCTGTCCTCTTAACCAGATATTTTTCAGCTCATCTGACATTTATTACTTAGTCTGACATTATTTCAAATACTCAGAGGGAAAGATGAATGTGGGATCCAATTCACAAAGTGCTCTTGGAGGAATGGAAAGGCATTAAGACTTTTTCCTAGACCAATTTGGTGTTGATTTTCTCTTCTTTCTTTTAAATCAGCCTCTGGTTATTGAGCTCACTCTGCTCCCAGTAGAATGATTTGTTTTGAGTTTCATTTTCAGAAAGTGACCAACAATTAAATTCTCCAGTGTTTGATGGCTTAAGTATGGCAAAACTGCTGGAAAGGACGCTTGAGACATGGAGAAACCACATTGGAAAGTTCAGTGTGGGACTACGTAAAGCAAATTGTTTATAACTCAAGTTCATGGCTCCCAGTGATTGGATCATCCCCCTGGTGTTCTTCTGTACTCTTTCCTAGACAGGCATTTGATCATTAATTCAGGAAACATTTATTAATAAGTATCAATTGTTTATTAGGAAACTGGAGATAGAGAAATGAATAGTATGCCACATCATCTCACAAGGAGCTGATGGTATAAGAGGAAATATAGAGAAGGAAACCAGCAATTACAGTGCAGTGGAGGCATATATAATGGGGTTCTATGGAGACACATAGGAAGTCACTTAACTCATTCCCATTGGAGGTTTAAGGAATAAGATGATGCTTCAGCTTGTAGGGGAGCAAAAATAATTTTCCCTCTGTACTTCTAGGTTCTTGGCTTAGACCCACCCTGTAATATAAGACAGATGAATGGGAGAAAAACAAACAGAAGTTGAATAACACGTAGAACTCCTGTATTTATACATGGGAGATACCCAGGAGAACTGAGTAACTCTGTGTAATGGCCTAAGCCACCATCTTAAATACCATCTCCAGCTAAAGACAAAAGAAAGATGTTATAGGAGGTTAACAGGCAAAGCTTAGTAAAGGAGCATGTGGCTGTTATAATGCAGATTAAGATGGCTTCTCCATTGATTAGAGTTTCTAGAGATTTCATCATCCTCTTTTTCCTGGTAAGGAGAGGGAGACACCCTTGCAAATGGAGATTTCCCTTATAAATATAAATGTCTCTTACAAACCAGCACCTCCTACTGGGTTTTCAGAATTTCTCCTGTGTCTACTGTTTCTTTTTTTCTTTTCTTTCCTTTTTTTTTTTTAAATAAATTAAAGTATAATTGATTTACAATGTTGTGTTAGTTTCAGGTGTACAGCAAAGTGATTCATATATATGTATATATATATACATATATATATATATACACACACACACACACACACATATATATTGTTTTTCAGATTCTTTTCCATTATGGGTTATTACAAGGTATTGAATATAGTACCCTGTGCTATACAGTAGGTCCTTGTTTATCTATTTTATATATGGTAGTATCTGCTGTTTCTTAAAACTAATCAGCTCAAAATAATGCTTACAAGGAGGCACATTTTGGGGTGTTATATTCTGCTCCCCTTCAAGGTGAATCCGAAAGTTCAGAGTGAGCAGGATACTCTAGGCAGAAGAAACTACATATGTGGAAGGATGAACATATACGGGGAACTGCCAATACATTATATGACTAGAGGATAGGGGATGCCTTGAGGGGATAGATAGATGGAAATGAGGTCAGAGAGGTAGGCAGGGGTTAGTTACATCATGCAGTGTCATATGCGCTATTCTTGGGAGTTTGAAATAAAGTCACAGATCTATTTTATTTCCAGTGGTGTTTCTTTGTAGGTTTTCCGTGATCTAGGCACCCTTTTTTTCATCTAGTTTCCCTTGTAGTTGTTGCCTTTTACATAGTAGTTACTTATTCAAGCTTCATGGACTTTGAACTTCCTGGCAGGCCAGGTTGACTGAAACTATGGCCCTAAAATAGAGCAAAGATAATGAGGTTAATGAATCTGGATTGGAAAATGGCCTTTGTGTCATTAGTGCTAGGCCCCAAGAAATAGAAAACCTGCTATATTGAGGTTTCTGTTAAGGGATGGAATGATGTTAGTGAGGGTGAATGCCCTTCTTGCTGAGGCTACTCCAGATCCTGGGTTTGTGTCTTAGTTTTTCAGAATAGAAACTCATTTTGATCAGTTTCCCCATACTAGTCAAAAATCAGACAACTCTGATCTTTCAGACGCCCATTTTCTTAATTTATGATAAGAATTGTATTCAGCAGTATAACTGGTGTCAATCCTTTGCACAGGGCACACCCTCCTGGTTGGCAAGTTCACTCTAGAGATGAAATGATATGTCGGAATATTACTTTGTGAGTATGGAGTTAGAACAAAGACAATCTGATGTTCCCAGGGGACATTTTCCTCAAGCTATGGTGGTATGACAGTTTGTCCTTCCCCACTGCAGAAATAGTCCTCTCTAGAGAACTGGTATTTGTTTTTTTAGAATCAGAGCACTGATTCTCCTGGACAGAGCACATTGACATTTTCTCACACTTTGGCTCTTCCTAGAATCCATGCAAACACTCTCCCAACCCCGCTTGTTATGACATTGCTTGTCAGAGCCTAGCTTACATTAATCATAGTTTAGTCTGGTTGGAAACTAAGATGACATTGGAAACTCATCAGCAGCACATTTGCACACCATCTCTTAGGATGGAAAGAATTTCTGTAGGTGGCCTGCTTTATCCATTACTTTGTTTCACTTTCAGAAAGTAATTTCTAGTTTGATAGACAATTATTGGGAACTATCCCCGTTTTGAACCTGTTGCATCCCTTAGATCCTCATGCTAACTTATTCAATTAAGAGTCACGGATTGTTAAGCAGGAAAAGAATGAAGAGTTCCAGTTCAATAATTTGTGAACACTTTTAAGGCCACTAGCATGCTTTTTGACAAATGTAATTGTACTCTGAATACATATAAAAATATTAAAGCATGTATCTGAGGGAACACTGATCTCTTTTTATCATCTGCTCATTGTACAGATGAGGAAACTGATGCTCATAGAGGGGGAGTGATTTGCCCAGGATAAGCCAGCTGGTCAGTGGCAGATCCAGGACTAGAAGCTAATCTCCTGACTCCTAGTCCAGTGATATTTTTACTCCATCACTTACTATTCATGAAACATGTAAAAAGGCAGGGATGGAAAAGCAAACTGATGCCTGCATTGAATGACTTCTGGAAGGTACTCACTGACAATTCTAAGTAGACAATCCCCATTGAAAACTTCAAACACTCTTTTGATGGGGAAAAATAATGACCAATGGGAGGGATCATTTTTGCTGTTGGAAATTTCCACCAGTGCCTCTGTATACCAATACACTTTCTGACCTTTTTTGTTATTCAAACAGCCTACTCTGGTGCCATTTATTTGCAACCACATTCATGCTTTAAAAATGCATGTTAAATATTATCAACAGAAACATAGAATATTTATAGAATATTGTCAATATAAATATAGAATACCTCTGCCAGAAATCCTGGGAAAGTTAATATAGCATGCATGCAAATATTTGTGCAGAGAGTGGTTGTTGGGAGTAGTGTCAGGATATTTTTATTGTTGCATGGGAACAGTTTGAGCTGGATGGTTTTTGAATGCTCTTTCCATATCTGAGAGATTTTATTTTTCCTTAGATCTTGTAACTTGAGTTGGCGCTGATGTCCAAGTAAGACTGACCCTAGAAGATAGGTAGATTGTTCTGAGGAACAGTTTGGAGTTCCCCTTGGGTACAGTGGTTATGTTACCCTGTCTGGCTATTCAGTCAAAAAGGGAGCTGTTAGATGAGCTCTTGGATGTTTGGTTTGGGTGAATGGCAAGTTTTAGTTCCTGTTTGGGGCTCCATGTCTGCCTTTGGAAAATAAGAGAAGGATAAGATTATCTCTTAGGTCCCTAGCAGTTCTGATATTATATAATCATCTGATCCTTTAATTTATTAAGCTAATATTGAGCAGTTGACGGTCGTTCAGAATCTATGAAAGATCTAGCATCTAAGCCGTGGTAGCTGACTGTGCCAGTATTTCTAGCTCTTGCTCCTCAGCCCAGGCATGTACCCTTTTCCCAGGCCCCACCCCTCTGGCCCGTGAAAATGACTACCTGTGAGTTTTCCATAGCGTCTGTAGCTTCTGACTGTTTAATGATCTAGGAAATTCTCTTTGACTACCTACTGAGGACCAGGTACTGTCCTACACATTGAGGACACAAAGATAAAAGTCCCCATCCTCAAGTGGAAGAGAGAAACAAGCAAACAAGTAGCTGGGCAGTGGCAACCCATTGTGATACGTGTTCTAGGAGTGCATGAATATGGGGCTCCTGGGGATAGAGAATAGTGTACAACTCCATGGGGGATGAAGGGTGTTGGTCAGAGTTTGGAGAAGGAAGTGGAGCCTGAGGTAAACTTGGAAGAGAAGGTAAAAGCCAGATGAAATGGAGGAGGCGGAGTATTTCAAGTAGAAAGTGCAGCTCAAAGACTTGCTGCAAGAAAAAATGTTGTGTATACAGGGACCTGTAAGTGATTTTTTTAAGTTAGCCAGTTTCTGTAAATAGTCAGCACTTTGGAGCACCTAGCTCTATGCTTGATCTTGGGGTAGATTAGAAAAGTACAGAAAGTTTGTAACTCATGTGTGGCTTGTGTTCCAAAATTTTGTTTGTGAGTCAGCCGTTTGGAATGTGGAATGCATTTTTCCCACAGAAAACAATGGTCTCCATGGTAATTAGGTTCCCAGGCCAGCCCATAAAAGCCTATGTAACCCATAATCTGAAGGATCATGCTGTATTAATAATACCATAGATGTTAATGACCATGTAAAGCTATGCTTCTGTGGGAAAATCCACTCCCTGTTTCAACCGTGGGTTCTAGAAACACTCTCTTTCCCAGTGAAGCTTCAGAAGTGTGTAAAGAAACCCTTGCTTTGCCATCCCTCCAGGTGGTAAACCAGTGGGCCCAGGAATTTTTTCAGCTCTAGGTTATTACCAGTGTCTCTTGGAAATTGGGAGAGGATATAGCAGGAAGAGGGATGCAGATAAGCAATTCAGCAGAAAGCAAAAGGGTGTGGGGAAGAAAAGAGAGACAAGGAATTGATCATTGATGTTAGAGAATAGTCCCGGGCCCTGTCCCTACCCTACTACCCCTGTCTCTCCCCCCTCCCCCCACCATGGAGGCAGGGATGAAAGCAAAGCTGGGAAACTTTGTCCTTGCTCAGGGTGGGACTAGGGACTGAGGGAAGGAATTAGCACTTACTGAGTTTCAGGATGCCTCAGGCATTTTACACACACCTTTTTTAATCCTTAAAAGGAATGTCTTATTATTCCTGTTTCCTGGGGAGGAAACTGAGAAGCAAATAAAAAGACTTGCCCAGGGTCACACAGCTAGTAAGTAGCAGAGCTGCAAATCATACTCAGATTCTATGAAGCTCCTACAGTGTACGTGTTTATTAGTAATATCTGTAAGTTGGGATATTGTCTCATTTAATTGCTGAGAAAATTAAGACCAAAGCTGTAAGAGTGATTCTTTCAAAATACTACCACTAGATAGAGATAGCACTACCAGAATAAAACCATGGTATCCTGACTCTTAGTCCAGTGAAGTTCATGGCATGGAGTACCTACTGTGGGCAAGGTAATGCCTTGGGCACAATGGGTAATACATGTCCCTTGAAGCCATGAGATTACTGTTTAATGCTTTTGTATTTAAATGGCTCATCCTTGTAGACTAAGGCAGCCTATAGTAAGTGCCAGAATAGAGACATGAACACCATACATTAGAAGAAGATGGAGACTATAATTCTGACTCAAGGGATCTGAGGAGGCTTGTGAAGGATGATGGTGGTAGTATCTGAAGTTGGGCCTTGAAGGATTGATAGCAAGTGATAGATGAGCAGACCTGGAGAGAAGATATTCCAGGAAAAGGAGCCAGACGAGCACATCACAAGCATAGTGCCATTTTACTGTGCACTTAACTTTGTGTTAGGCATTGGCTATGTGTTTTACATACATGATCTCATTTATTCCTCACAGTAATCCTATGAAATGAGTACCATTATTATCCTCATTTTATAGATAAGGAAACTAAGACTCAAAGTAGGTTATTTGTTCAAGTCTACACAGCTAATGAGTAGTAGAATCTAGAGCCTACAAACTTAGCCCATACACTCATCCATTCACTGGGGTGATTGTGGTAGAGTGGGAGTTTGCTTTGGACTGAATTGTGTGACCTCCAAATTCATATGTTGAGGCACTAACCCCCAATGTGATGGTATTTGGACATGTGGCCTTTGGGAGATAATTAGGTTCAGATGAGGTCATGAAGATAGAGCCCTCTTGATGGGGTTAGTGCCCTTATGATAGATACCAGAGACCTCTCCCCACCCCCACTCCCAACACACACACACACACACACACACACACACACACACACACACACACACACACACACACACATACACACAGACATAATGTGAGGACACAGGGAGACAGCAGCCATCTACAAGCGACAAAGAGAGTGCTCACCAGAAATTGAACATGCTGGTTCCTTGATCTTGGACTTCTAGCCTCCAGAACTGTGAGGAAATAAATTTCTGTTGTTTAAGCCTCCCAGTTTACAGTATTCTTTAAATGGCAGCCTGACCAAGACAGAGTCTTAGAGTTTTGCCAGAAACTGGCAAGCTTGGCGGGGGCACCTTGATGAGGGCTTTGATTATTATGTTAAAGATGTTGGACTTTGTTCACTGGCTCCCCAACACCAGCTAAACATTTTTGGGGTGATAAGGTATGATTTGCTCAGATACTACTATTCTGTTCACTCTCTGAATGGACCCAATAGAGAACAATGGACAGATTTCCAGCTGTAACTCAAATCAAGTAGCAAAGTTAGTGGTAGATGAAAAATTCATTGTGTAGTTGGAGAAGAGAGAATTGTTGACTTGATTTTCTAAGGGGGGCTTCACAGAGGAAATATGACTTAAGGTGGGTCTAGATAGGATTTGCATTGATAGGATTCTTTTCTGAGGAGCAAAATTGGGTTACAGATGTTATGCTGCCTGTAGAATGTGTGTCAGTGGCACGTTTTAGAGGTACATCCACGGAGACTACTTTTATTGAACCTTGATTGAAACTACCTTCGCATGGAGGAGAGTGCTCAATAAAAGGGCACTATGCTTGTAATGTGCTCCTTTTCCTAGAATATCTTCTCTCCAGGTTGGCTCACTTGTCACTTGCCATCAGTCTTTCGCGGCCCAATTTAGGATACTACCACCATTATCCCTCACAAGCCTCCTCAGATCCCTCGAGTCAGAATTGCAGTCTTCATATTCTAGGAGAAGGAAATGATGCATAGAAAGGCACACAAAGGGGAGGGGGTAGGGCTTGTGGGACACACCTGCTTGGCTGAATCACAGTGACGCGTGAAGGAGGATTACAGAAGCTAGGTCATAATTGCTACAGAAGGAATTGTCTCAAGGACTGAGATGAGGTTCAGGGCCACATGGTTATGTCACCTTTCCTAAAGGTAAAGGACGTCGGGCAATAACAGTACTTGAGCTCTGTACGCTTATGTAGGTGCTAAACACTGGTTGCTATGTCCTCAGTCTTCTCTTGGCTGTGTGAGGAGTCCTTGGCCTTAAAGAACTTCTAATCTAGTTAGAGAGACCAAAGTGCCATGTTTGCAATGTCATGAGAAGGTATGAAAATAATATATACAAACATGAGTGATGTATCTGAAGCTGAGTACAAGCTGAGGGCCAAATAGCAAAGGCACTAATTTGAAACAGACTTGGGCCAAGAGACAGGAGAGTTGGGCATCCTGAGAACTCAAGTGGAGGTGTCCCCTTGACCGTGAGGAGGGACATTTCTTCCTCTGAGGTGGGAGGGTGAAAGGTAAGGATGGGAGGTGGGCCAGGTCAGCTGGGGAGGGTGAGTTCTAAGATTGCTTTTTTTTAAGGAAGATTCCTTAAAAAAAAATCTTAAAGATTTTAAGGTGATTCCTTATTATAAATATGAACACTTTAATTATTTGCCTCGGTGACATTTAAAGCTTCAGTGAAATTTCTCCTATTTTTTTTTCTGAGGGGCAAAATTGGGTTATAGATGCTATGCTGTATGTAGAATGTATGTCAGTGGCACATTTTAGAGGTACATCCACTGAGAGTTTACAGTTCTTGCTGAGTTTATATACTTTTATTGAACCTTTCTTGAAACAAGTAGCTTTACTTCCTCGTTGCTGTATTTTTCTTCAGCACCTGAAATACCATAGAGGCTTTCTGCCTGAACAATTTCTAGACTCAGTACTTTATTATTATTAAAAGGAAGGCTCTTTTTCAAGTTCTCCAAGCATTGCTCAACACAGTGTCCTTTGAGATCAATTGGAGTTAGTCTGTAGGAGTCACAGGACAGAGATCTAGGCATCTGGAATGTTTTGAGCTTTGCTGTAAGTCTATATGTTGAGGCATTTTTAAATACAGAATATTTACATTTTAGAGGACAAAAATCCTGGAGGTATTCAACAGAAAGGAAACAAAGCAGTGATGATGGAGTGCCATATAGGCCTTTTCATGTTATTTATATCCATTCATCTATTCATTAATTTACATTATAAGTGATTTATTTAGTGCAGCTCTGTGCTACATTTTTAAGAGCCATGAGGGGCTGCAAAGTAAACACATTTCCCCCATCCTCAAGGAACTTATGGTTGGAGATACACGTTACTTAAATAAGACTGTATGTCATAAGACAGGTATAGTTTGGAGAGGGAGGTATCGTTGTGGCTTGGAATGGCTGATGGAAGCCTTGTAGAAGAAAAATTTGCACTGCAACCCAAATATCCATCGACAAATGAATGGATAAAGAAGATGTGGTACATATACACAATGGAATATTACTCAGCCATAAAAAGAATGATATAATGCCATTTGCAGCAACATGGATGGACCTGAGATTATCATACTAAGTGAAGTTAAGTCAGACAGAGAAAGACAAATAGATGATATCATTTATACGTGAAATCTAAAAAAAGATACAAATGAACTTACTTACAAAACAGGAATAGACTCACAGACATAGAAAACAAACTTATGTTTACCAAGGGGGAAAGGAGGGGGGTGGGAGGGATAAATTAGGAGCTTGGGATTAACAGATACACACCACTATATATATAATAGATAAGCAACAAGGACTTACTATATAGCACAGGGAACTATATTCAATATCTTGTAATAACCTATAATGGAAAAGAATCTGAAAAAGACAGATATAGGTCTGAATCACTTTGCTGTACACCTGAAACTAATGCAACATTGTAAATCAACTATATTTCAATCAAAGTTTTTTTCATTAAAAAACATTTTAAAAAAGAAGAATTTGTGCTGAGACGTGAGGAATGGGTAGAAGCTGGAAAATGTGAGAATTTAAATGAGGAAATCAGTGTGAGTAAATATGCACAGGGAAGACTAATCGTGGTTTCTTCAGGGGGCAGTGAAGAGACAGCATTGTCTGTAGCAGAGGATTTGTGTAAAGGAGTAGTGAGATACAATGTTGAAAAAGCTGATTGGGGCTAGCCTGTGGAGGGCCTTATCTGCCAGGCTAAGGAGATCGGACTTTATCCCTTAGGCAGTGGGGAGTCAAAATACCATGGTTTTTAGCACCTTATCTGTGAGACAGATATTAGACTACAGATTAATTGTATCTCTATATATGTATCATATCACAGAGCACCAAGAGCTGGTATTCAGTGCTGTAGTATAAGTAAGATCTTGAATCAAAAAGCAGAGGGCATGTTACTATATGAGAAAAGGAATGAGAAGAAAGTGTCATTAATATTCATAGCCTGTCACAGTTGCACTTCATTTCTTTGTTCTATTCTTAATCCACTTTAAATATTTTTAGCCTTAACTACACTTCGTAAAGGATTCTAGTGAAAAGTTAGGACCATTGTGCACTTGGTATCCAATTTTCCGACAAGATATGAATCCTCTTTAAATGGGTCGCTTAAGAGGGAATGGTGCTTTTAAATTGTCTTAGCAGGATGACTAGTACCAAATTGAGGGCAAATTAGGTGAATCGCTATTATAAAAAATCCAATCTCTCCATACTGTAGCGCACATTTCCTTTTCAAGATCAGTGAGGCGTTAGGGACTCGAGCAGAAGGGCCTGGTGTTTTGATGGGAAGCCCACTCAATGGTTTGGCGTCCCAGTAAGCAGAGTGAGGCTGTGTGTACACAATGCTGATTTCTCTGTTTTATACTGGGGAAAATAGAACTTTGACCGAATAGCCAAGTATCTCTGGATATTTCCGTAAGTTTAATACCAAGTAGGCAGCATTCTTGCTGAGTGGTTTTGTTTGTTTGAGGTAGATGCTTGGCATCCTGTAGACAAAATTCCATTCACAATGAGAACTTTCTATTGATAAGTTTCTCGTGGAATTTTGTGTGTGTGTGTGTGTGTGTGTGTGTGTGTGTGAACTTTGAATCTTGGTAGAAATATACCACTGTTAAGGAACTGCTGAAAATTCACTTTTGCTCTCTCTCATTCCATCCCATTCTCTTTAAAATGCAGCTGTCTATTAAACAGGCAATGACATATTATTCAAAAGGAAAGGCAGATGCATAGCCGAGAACAACCCATCTTGTGGTCGGCTCACTAGATTTACACCACTCTAGGAAAGAGCCTACTTCCTCCCTGTCTGATTTGGAAAGCACAGCATTTGGGGCTGTACTCCAGAAGTTGACAGATTGTCCACATTATATTCACAACAAGTTTTTACCTCTTTGGAAAACATATACAATGAAGCCCTAGATGGGGGTTCTTAGAAGTTCCTAATTCTGTGACTATTATCACCTTCTGCCTTCTACTTCAAGCATCCAAGCTGTTCCTCTTTGCCTGTGCAAATCCCATCCGTCTTATTAGGTCCAGCTTGGATGCCCCCTTCTTTGGGAAGCTTTTAGTGACTAAACCAAAGGGAAGAGATGTCATCTTCCTCTGAACCGGCATCTTGTTCACGAACACGCCCATGGCACTTAACACGTATAGCCTATACCAGAGTAATTTGGTTATGTTTTATCTGTCTTACAGGATAAATTCCCAAAGGACAGAGACTGTCTCATATATCTTTATATTCACCCCAGAACCGACACAATGCCAAGCACATAACAGGCCCCCAGAAAATATTAATGGAATCAATTCATGCACGATATGTATTTAACTTTAGATTTTTAAGGAGGGAAATGACATCATCAGGGTGTTAGGCAAGGCGGCACTTGGAAAGACAATTTTATTAATCAGCTCAGGGCTTCTGTACTGAGTTCTACCACGAATAAGGTTGAGGATATATAGCTGAATTGAAGGGTCAATCTTGCTTTGGAAGAGCAAGGGAAACCTGACTCTGTGGAAGAAAAATTTGCTATAATTCAGTAAACCTTTATTGATCCAACTTTCATGTCAGGTACTATGTTAGTATTGGGAATAGAGAGATCAATAAGAGAAAATTTCAATCTTTTATTGAAATAGAGTTGACATACAATATTATGTTAGTTTCAGGTATACTACACAATGATTTGACATTTGCATACGTTATGAAATGATCACCATGATAAGTCTAGTAACCATCTGCCCCTATACAAAGTTATTATAATATTATTGCCCATATTCCTTATGCTGTATATTACCTCCCGGTGGCTTATTTATTTTATAACTAGAGGTTTGTACCTCTATTTTTTTTTTTTTTTTAAGAAAGAGCTTCTTCTTCTTTTTTTTTTTTTTTAATTTATATTTATTTTTGGCTGTGTTGGGTCTTCGTTTCTGTGCGAGGGCTTTCTCTAGTTGCGGCAAGCGGGGGCCACTCTTCATCGCGGTGCGCGGGCCTCTCACTGTCGCGGCCTCTCTTGTTGCGGAGCACAAGCTCCAGGCGCACAGGCTCAGTAATTGTGGCTCATGGGCCCAGTCGCTCCGCGGCATGTGAGATCCTCCCAGACCAGGGCTCGAACCCGTGTCCCCTGCATTGGCAGGCAGATTCTCAACCACTGCGCCACCAGGGAACCCCCAGGTTTGTACCTCTTAATCCCCTTCACCTATCTCCCCGCCCCCTGCCCCACATTCCTGTCTTTAAGATGCTCCCAGCCTACTAATGTGGAATTAGGGGAGGTGAAAAGTATCAGGTAGGAAACAGAAGGGAAAGCCATTGTAGATTACTGATACCAGTTAGATCTTGGGGACAGCTAACAAAGAGCAGATTCTGGAAGGCCCATTTTCCTACCTTCTTGGCTTCTTTTGATAATTCCAAACGCACACTAAAGCAGAGCAGGAAATGTCAACCAGCTATCATAAGGTGATAACACGTATTGGCTTTCTTGTCAGAAAAGTCACATTTTTTCACCTGCTATGCCTTGGTACCTCTCCCTACATAAGGTGTAATGTCAAGAATGTGGCTAATACTCTCAAAAAATAAAGAAGGCATTCTTATGACAGAAAAAGGCCAAAGAGAATGATACCTAGAGCTTATTTCTATTCTTGGCTTTGAAAGCTTCCCTTGAGCTACACATACACACAACCTGGGCCACAGGGCTTCACATGCACAAACACATACACACCTCGCATTTTCATATACTCTGACACACACACAGGCACAGACACACACACTGACAAACACATATATTTGCACACTGGAACGTCTTGAACCCAGCCACTGGCTCCTGCTGCTTTCTTCTATGGAGTTGGGTTATTGTATGAGGTGAAGTTCGATGGCTCACCTCCCAACCCCCCAACACCCCCCCCCTCCCCAGGCCCCCCATGGGCACCTTTGCTTCAAGATTTAGAAGTGTCAGTTCTCCCTAGGAATCTCCTTCCTGGGGTCTCAACACCCATCCCAAGGAAGGCCACACACCACAACTTATTCCCTTCACCTCTTTAACATTGAGTGAGTTCCCTTTCCTGGAGAGGTTTTTTTTTTTTGTTTTTTGTTTTTAAATCATGGAGAAATGTTTAAAGGGAAACTGACACTGGTTTGTGGATATGCAGATCTCTGTTCTTTTTCTGCTCCATAGAGAACTGAACCTCAGGTCTCAGATTGGTTCAGATTTTGAGCTTTTGCTTCCTAGTTTTTGTCAAGTGGCAATGATTGCATAGCAAACTCACTGACAGCCTCATATCCCTTACTTTAGGGAGCCTTCAGTGTGACTATCGGGACCATTCACCTGGGAGCCAATTCTCTGGTTTGGATACTTTTAACTCTCAATGAGAGTCACAAAACCCCTTTCACGTGGATTTACTGCATGTGAGACTGGGGAACTGGAAGTGTTCTATGATAATCAATAATACAATTTAGATGCTTGCTGTATATTTCAAACTAAATGGAACAATATTAATTCAAACCATAAACAGCACTAAAGGAACTCAACTGTCACAGTTTTTGAAAGGAGACATGAATCGAACAGATTTCCCCCTCATCCCATACCAAGCAGCATTTTAGCTATTTTTAATTAGAACTAGCTAAATATAGCTCTTATCTTGATAGACGAGGGATGTGTTTGACATTTTGCTAAACCTTTCTTTAAAATGCAAGACTTATTAATAAGTGATGTTAATTGCTGGAAAAGAAGAAATTAAATGCTGAGACTTTGAGCTGACCTAGTTTCAAGGTCTAAGTCAAAGTGAAAGTTAATGGAAAGCCACCAGAATTGGAAGAACACGGGGTTTGTCGCTGTCTTGGTAATAGCCTGAGATGAGAATGAGAGAATGGAGGCGTCATCATGACAGGAGGTTTTTGAGAAGTAATTATAGAACGAAAATAGCAATAAAGAATCTCGGTAAAGAAAATCAATCAGAGTTATATGAAGATCACCGAAGATGTCACACTGGTAACATTGAGTTTTAGTCCTGTGGCACCCACAACTGGCAGCTCGCCTCATCTGAGCGGTCAGGACAGAAATAGCTTGTGCTACCACGTCTCTGATGGGTCTGTCTGCCCTCTGTTTCCCTGCTGTGAATCCAAATGCTGGCTATGAACGCTCAGCTTGGCCTGATGATGAGGAGACGACGACTATGGTTGACCTGAGTGATCAAGTCACGGGATGTTTACAGCTTTGGCAGTGAGTGAAATGCAAAGACTGCTGAGGTGTCATTGGGGGTGGCAGGTGGGTTGTGTGAGGAGGAAGAGTGAAAATTTTCTAAACCAGTCTCCTCGACGTTTTACGAAATACTGATCTCCATTCAAATTTTAAGCCATGCCTTATGATAAGCCTTTTTTCTCTTTACTTTTTTTTTTCTCCTTCCAGAAGGAAAAATAAGTGCTTAAGAACAGTGCTTTTGGATGAAATTTAATTTTTCACTTTCCTTCTCTGAGGGGTAGAGAGCATGCATAGAGTATAAAATCTCTCCATGCTATTGGGTATTTTAAAAATGTATTGTTAGAGCATGTACTATAACCTTCATCCCCCTTTCTCCCTTTCATTCATCATCCATCCACCTGCCAGAGATTAATGAAACATTTGAAGAAGTTCACTTGGTTTATAACTTTCTTATCCCATTAGTGATAACTTGAGTGTTGTAGAAAAATCAGATGATGTAAATAAGCAAAACAAGAAGAAAATAATGATCACCCTTAATGGGTACCCAGAGGTAACCATTGCATTACACTCTGGTTTTTTTTATGCATATATGTATTTGTCTCTGAAAATATAGATGATCATAAATAATATATATTAATATATAATGTATTAGATATATAAAACAAAAAATAGACTATAATGCAATACACACAACATAATGTGTGTGTGTATATATATACATCTAATGTCTTACAACTTTTTTTTTTTTAGCAAACATGCTATTTTATAATCTGTTTTATTTAATAACACTCTTTTATTTTAATAATTAGGCTCACATACCCAAATAGTGCAGTTAGGACATTTCTTTTGGCTGCAGATTCTGTTCCCAGCCAGATGTTCAGCAGGCATGCCCCGGGACAGGTGTACTAGTTGTTTATAACCAGGGTCTGTTCTGTTCTTTTGAGGTTGAGGCAGATTCTGATTGCACGGTGCCCATGCCATACTGATTGCTAATATTTGACTATTACCCCTGAAGGTCACAGGCACTCTCCAGCTTCTAGAGGATACCACTCTGTGGTTAGAATTAGGCTAGGGGCAGCCTACCAAAAACCTGCCATGTGCTGGATGTCCATGGGAGATGTGGATGTGTAGATCGCCCTGCCCCACGAAGAGCTTACAGAGTATTTAGGTAGTCACGCCGTACATGTAAGCAAAGTTGACTACCAGGGCTGCTACTCAATATTGGTTAGGTTCGTTACCAGATGAATGGTGTGGTCTGCAGAGATATTAGAGTTCAGAAGCCTGCAATAGTTAGAGAAGGCTTCACAGAGGAGATAATATGTGAGATAAGAGGAGAAGGGGGATGCAATTCAAATGAAGGGAATAAGAAAAACATATAGGACATTTGGGAAACTGCAAGGAGCTTAGTTTTGCTTTTAGAGTCATCCTATGTCCTTCCCTTGCTCTGTGAGGGTTTTGACCCTGGCCAAATATATTTTCTGGGCTTCCTTGCCAAACAGCTTCTGGTCGGATTTGACCAATAGGAGATGCTAGTCAGACATTGGTGGGCAGGAGAAGGGGAGAAGCCGAGAAGCCGTGGTCTCCCCCCTCTTCCTCTCGGCTTTCATTTGGTTTTCTGGCAGTTGGCAGTGTTTCCTCTGTGGCTCTAGATCTTATTGGGAAGCTCCAGGGTCTCAACTTCTGTTGAGTGGCTCTTCCTCCAAGGTTCCAGCTCCTCTCTGGTGTTCCTGGCTCCTGGTTCTCAGGCCCTGGTAATATTATCTCCTGCCTTGTCCCTCAGCCTTAAGGGCGGTAGCAGCTTCTTGCAGTTAGTAAGCTCTAGGTTGCTTCGTCTTTCCCCCATTGCTCTTCCTGTTCTTGTCACACGGTTGTAACTTGTTTCCTGTATTAAATTACCTCTATGGAGCTAGCTGGTGTGGGTTCTCTTTCCCTGGCTGGATCCCAACTGATGCAGTCTAGAACAGGAAGTGGAAAAGACGAGGCTGGAAAGATGGTTAGGGCCAGATTGGTGAATGACTCTGTTTCTTGCCCAGGTAGGCGAGCTTGCTATACCATAAGAAGCTCCAAAAAGGTAGAGAAAAATATATCCAGTTGCTGAAAGGTCAGTGTTTGTGTCCCATAGATTTCATTTTATTGCCCAGATGTCATTTGTAGCAAAAATGTGGAAGTGACCTGAACTTCTCTTCTTTGTCACTTCATGCACTAATAGACATCTAGAAGAGAGGAGGAAAAGGATGAAAATGGAGTGGAATTCAGCTTCTTGGTGATGAATCCAGTAATGGAGATAGAGTCATACTCCAAGCAATGGGAACACTGACACCTCGGTCTGCCTTGGGAGATATAGAAGCCTTTTAGGAGGTGGTAATATGTGAACTAAGTCGTAAAAGTAGGCATGTTAGTTTCCTATTGCTTCTGTAACAAATTACTACAAACACAGTGCCTCAAAACAACACAAATTTATTATCTTACACTTACGGAGGTCAGAAGGCTGACACATGTCTCACTGGGCTAAAATCAGCGTGTTGACCTGACTGTGTTCCTTTTGGAGCCCCTAGGAGATGATCATTCCCTGGCCTTTCCCAGCTTCTAGAGCTGCCTGCATTCCTTGGCCCATGGCCCTCTTCCTCCATCTCTCGTCTCCCTTATAATGACCCATATGGTTCCATTGGGCTCTATTGGAGAATCCAGGAGAATCTACCCATCCCAAGATGGAGATCACATCTAAAAAGTCCCTTTTGCTAGGTAAGGTAACATTCACAGGTTCTGGGGATTAGAATATCTTTGTCGAGGTGGCATTATTTTGCCTGCCGCAGTAGGGAAGAGGTTCATTAGGTAAAGGAAGAAGGGAAAGTATATTCTCATCAGAAGGAGCGGAATGTGCTGGACAGAGGCAAAGGATGATGAAACACATTCTAGCCCATCAGCAGATAATTATTATCACTGACATTTCAGAAAAGAACAGATAAGGCAAGTGAGTCAACTGGGACTTTAGTGGGAAGCTGTCTTTTAGGGAGCCTTTATTCAGAGTCTTAAGATATGTAGAAAAGGGCCAGTGTGAATCCCATAGACGCTGGAGCCTGAATGCTGGTGACCATTTGCAACCTTAGGCCATCTTTCAGGTGCCCAGTAAATCTATAGACAGGCTTGAAAGGGTCATCCATTACTCAAAAACATGATCAAGATAATCCAGTCATTATTCAAATTCACAGTGCTAGAGCATTACAGCAATTCGGTATAAAGGATTCCTAAGAATTATGTTTCCTATCTCCGGTGCCTAATACTGTGTGAAAAGCAGGCAGCAGGCCAGGACTGGGTGGTGAGTGGATGTAATGGAACTAAGCATTTGTCTGTCCCCTGTTTCTCCACTGATAACAGTCACTAGCATTTAATGAGTGCATGTTACATACCAGGTGATCTCCCCAACAACATTCTGCGGAAGGCAGTATTAGAATACCCATTTTGTAGGTTAGGAAACTGAGGCTTTGAGAGTTTAAGTGACTTACCCAAATTCACAAAACTAGTAAGGGGCCCAGTTAGAAACTGAGCCAAGTTGAACAATGTTCTTAATTGACTACATCATGTGACTAATACACCATACCTAAAACAAAATCTGTCTCTGTCATCGTGGAACTAAATCTTGGTCTTTTCTTGTTTTTTCTCTGTCTGAATCCTGTAGTCTGCTCTTCTCAGGTTAGACTTTCCTTCAGTTGGTTACTCTCTGTTAGTTTCTCTGCTCAGTTCCACCCTGTTTCTCTCCCTAAGCCAACCTATCTTCCAGACAGTGTAGGGATAGTGGAAATGGGATAGGCCTGGAAATTAGCTGCATGACCTTGGACTAGAAACTTCTCTAAGCCCTTGTCTCATCCATAAACTGAAGATAATAGAACATAGTCTCTTTTTTGGAGGATTATATAAAATATGTGCTAGTCTCTAACATTTCGATAATCAATGTAAAAAATCCCTAGCATTTTATAAAATATTATTTCCTTTCCATTCATAGACGTCTTCAGGGATTTGTCTCAGGATCCAGCCTAACCAAGCTGGAATTTAAGCTCTGTCACTTGCTCGCTGTGAGACCTAGGGCAAGTTGCTATGCATCGGTTTCTTAATCTATAAAACTGGAATAATAACAGTGCCGAACACATAGCGTTGTTGTGAGATTTAAAGAGATGTAAAGTCTAATGTGGCTTGGCCCTTAGAAAGTAGCTGTTGTTAGTCTCCATAGGCATACAGGGTGTGTTAAATTCTTAAATATCCCTTACTCCCTTACTATTCCTTATGAAATACTGATGCAGTAACAATAATAAGTCCTAAGCAAAATTCAGTCTTCTGATCTTAAATTTCCTCAACTATAAGATAGGAATAACTATAGTACCTCCTTCATAGTAATATTTATGAGGATTAAGTGCAGTAAAATATTGAAAGCACTTAGCAGTGCGTGGCATGGTAAATTTTCTATGTGTTGGCTGCCATGATTATTCATTTGGTCAACAAATATTTATTGAGCACTTTCTATATACCTGGTACTGTTGCAGGTACTGGGGCTACAGAGTGGTGAACTCTGCCATCACAGAGGTTACATTCTAATAGGGAATAGAGATGTAGTTGTGATTGCTATGAAGAAAAATGTAGAAAAGTAGGGTGGTGAGGTAAATACTCTTTGAGGACCTTGAATGAATATGACATTGGAGTATGTTAATGAAGAGTCAAAGAAAGGACTTGTTTGGCAGATCACAGCATTGGCCATTTGTGCTGGGTGCTGCATTTGAAGCAGAGAACGGCAGATAATCAAAAAGGCTGACGGGTGCTGACTAGAACTCTGGCAGCAAGCCCCACTGACAATTTACCAAAGTCAGCAGTGAGGCAAATAAAGAGAATGTACTTTCTCTGTGGAAGTCTGAGGGTGTATTAGACTCTTTGATTTTTTTGCATGTTCTGGACAAACTGGTCCAAATAGTCATGTTTTTTAAACCTCGTGAAACTATTTATTACCCTTTATTAGCCTCCAGAATGAGGACTAGATTGCTTCCTAGAGGTTTCATGTGATGTGTGGATCTTTATAGGACCTCATCTATTCTCTGTGTGAAACATGCTGTTGGTGCTTTCAAAAAATGTAAGTAATAGCTAGCTAACAAACATCCTTACGCTGAAACGCTGCCTGACGAGTGGAAGATTTTAAGATAACTTTTCCCCAAGTCTAGTGGTACTTCTCTATTCAACCCTACCAAAGTAGCCTTACTACTAAATGTATCCTGCTTTGGATTCGTGTGGAGGCACTGACTTCTGCCTTCTATTAGAGGGTCTAAATACTTGTAGAGTTGCCCATTATGTCAAAGAGATGTCGACAAGACCAGAAATAGTAAGACAGTCAAAATTTCAACTAGACTTCCATTTGATAACCTCTTTGGGATTTTACAGGAGGAAAGTGCTGACAATTAGGGGAGAGTGACAATGAGAATAAGTGAATACCTGGATCACATTCAATAGGGACAACTCAGTTGGATGACTCTTTCACACCAAGCTTAACTACCATTCAGATAATGGACTTTGAGGGCTAAGGTGTCACTAAAATGCCATCCAACCTACTCATATCTCAGGTATTTTAAAATTCCCACAGCATTTTGATAGAACCAGAAAGAAGAGTGACATTGAGTTTGACGTTTTAGAAAATTAATTAACAGGGCTGCATTGACATGAAAAGAGCAGTGTGATAAAATTCCACTGGGAGGCGATATTCAGACATACTTGCAGGCAGCTGGGCAATGAAATCTTATCTTGTCAGATAACTGGGCCTCGGTTATTAGGAGGGATTAAGAACTAGGTTCCAAGTCTCAGGAGAGGACCTAGAAATAATTCAATTTTTAGTCACAAGGTATGCCATATTTACTGAATGCCTGTCCTGTGCTAGATGCTGGATGAGACACTTGGGAAATAACTAGCCTTGTCCTGTAGGAACTCTCATGCCAGAGGGAGAGACAGATAAGTAATTTAGAACATTAAGTCCTATGACAGAAGAACAAGGCACTGTGGGAACACACAAGAAGGGAGCTAGAGCAAAACTGATGGAGGAATGACTAAGCTGAGACCTACTGAGCAAGAATTTCATGAAGGAAAGAATAGGTAAGGGAGATCTGAAAGCCTGGAGGAGTTAGGCTTAATATCTAATTGGTTCCCTGGTGATGGCTACAAGTTGAACCATTCTGGGCTAGTGGTTACCTGTATCTGTACTCACAGCTTTTGCTGTACCCAGATGTTATGCCAACAATTTCTCTTTCTGTGAGTGATCAAACCAGTGTTTGCTTATACTGAAAATTTCCTGCCCATGCTTTTAATTAAAATGAAATCAACCTCTCTCTGATCAGATATGTATGTGTGTATTTTTTTTCCCTCCTCTTTCCATGATTTTGATAATTGAAGAGATTGGGGATATTGTTCTTTAGAGTAAATCACCTTTTGGATTTACCTGTTTTTCCTTGTGGTGTCATTGAACTTATTCCTCTAATCCTTAGAGTTCTGAAAACTGGAATTTAGAACTATACCTTATTGGATTGAGGTTAAACATTTTTCATAGGATTGCTTCATAGATGAGGCTGTGTGTTGCAGATTGCATCACATTGAGAGCCATATAATGTGCGGTTGACTCTGTGTTAGTGAAAGGATCATTGGGTTAATGTGATGATTGGGTTAAGATGATGACTGCCAGCTTGCTCTATTGAAAAGTTAACCTTTTGCCCCTTTTCAGCTAGCAAGTAATCCATGCGGGTGATCCTTTGGCACTATGTAAATGTGGAGTTTCCCATCAATCTATCACCTAATAGATTTTGTTTTCCTTCAGGGTCCTTGCGCAAATCGATTACTTCAGTGGGGTTTTCATTGCTGCCTATTCTTACATATTTTGAAGGGAGATAGTGGTTTTGCTGAGATCTTTGCTTGGTTCAGAGGCATACGAACTTGCTATATCAGATTATACGTGCATTATACATACATTATACAGTTTTTCCATGTAACTAATCAGCCAACCACATCTCCTCATCACTGTTGATTATACTACATCCAGGGGCAATGGGTAAAGGTACAGTCATTAAGTAATTTAAAATAAGGTGTGAGTCAATTCTTTGGGGGTATGGTTTTCGATAAGAAGTGTTGTAGGGGTGGGGGTAGGAGCAGAAAGTCAAAAGTCAGGAGTTGCCAGTGCTGGAGGATTACTGAGATAAGGAATGTGGCAAGAGAAACAACATTGAAATGTAGGTCAGAACTGGACCAGAGTGAGATTACATGCTGAGTCTGAGAGTGTGGCTAGACCATGGGTCACAAACTCAAGTGCCTACAGAGACTGAGAGGTAAAGGGAGTGAAGCAAGCCAGGTGTAAGGAACAAAAAGGCGTGATGAGGTCTATGAAAGGAACGGAGGTCCTCTGTCCTGTCTAAAGAGGGCTTCTACTATTTAGCAATAGCTAATTGTTGTAATGTGCAAAATGGATCTAGTGTTGCCAGATCTTTTGATATTGCTGGAGAAGCCGGAAGTCTGAATCATAAAGGGAAACAAAACAATATAAAAACGGGAGCAACCAATTTGAAGAGTAAATTAAAAATATGTACAGTGTGGGCTTCCCTGGCGGTGCAGTGGTTATGAATCTGCCTGCCAATGCAGGGGACACGGGTTCGAGCCCTGGTCCGGGAAGATCCCACATGCCGCAGAGCAACTAAGCCCATGCGCCACAACTACTGAGCCTGCACTCTAGAGTCAGCGAGCCACAACTACTGAGCCCGCGCGCCTAGAGCCCGAGCTCCGCAACAAGAGAAGCCACCGTGATGGGAAGTCCGCACACTGCAACGAAGAGAAGCCCCCGCTCGCCGCAACTAGAGAAAAGCCCGCGTGCACAGCAACGAAGACCCAACACAGCCGAAAATAAATAAGTTTAAAAAAAAATATATGTGTGTGTGTGTGTGTGTGTGTGTACAGTGTAACAAATCTGTTCCTGGGTCTCATTTGGCTTATGGGGCATAATTTTGCCAAATTTGGTCTGAAAAGCCTTAAATTTGTATTTACTAAGGTCAGAAATTGTGTGGATAGGTTGAGGGTGTCTACTTTAGGTAGACAAGGGATCCAGAGCTCAGGAACTAGATAGTGCCTGATAACCAGGGATATTTACCAATCAACCCTGATCCTGCTATGGTGCTTTCATATTTGTCTATACAGTCTGTTTCCTAATTTGATTTAAGTTCTCTGAATGTATGCATCTTGTCTTTTTTCCCACAGCTTCTTGCATGTTACCCTTCATATACCAGGTCCTTGAAAAAGGGATGATGGTGATGAGGAAGATGATGATGGTTTCTACCTAGTAAAAAAATCAAGGTAAGTTATTCCATGTTCTTCTTATCATAGATAAGCAAGAATGATGAATGAATTTTCTGCATAGCATAAAATGCTGCAGAGTTCATCTGTGAACTGATTTTGCCATTTAATGTTATTTTCAACAAAGCATTCATAAAATTCACGGCTGCAGCTGTTCCGTATTATTATGTTCTCTCTTGCAAATTTTCTTAACTAGAAGCCATTCCTCATTTTTATGTTGTAATGTTTGAGAAAGTAATGAATGATTAAGGTAATCAGGAATACATGAAGTTGGGGGAAGACACATACATATATATTTTTAGTCATATTTGAAGAGTAGCACTTAAATGATAGTGCACTAACGCTATCATAACATCAGGGAAATTTATATTGTATGCCTGGTCCAGCTCCATTTTCTGGAAAAATAAGTTCTTAAATATGTCACATGTATCACCTGACTTCCGAATCTAAACTAGAAATGGGAATTTTTTTTGTTCCATTTTCTCCCAAGCATTCTCTGATCTCTCTCTCTCTCTCTCTCTAACCAAATACCAATTTAAGGACAGAAGGGCATAAAAAGGGGAGTCTAAATGTAGGTGCTAAAGGCAAATTACGTATTTTACAACTTTGGCTAGGAATGACTGTTTAAGTGAGTAGCTCATTAACCCAAAGGAGTGAATTTTTAATGGTGGCACTTTGGCAGAAAGTTTTTTTTTTTTATTAATAGTTCCAATTACTAAATGTCTTCTGTGTGCCTGGCATTGTAATAGCTGGTTTTAGTACCAAGTATCAGATTGTCTCAAAGTTTTACTATACCCTGGTAAGGAAAGTAGTATTAGCCCCACGTACAGATGAGGAAACCAAGGCTCATAGAGTTGAAGTAACTTGTCCAGTGACACGTATCTAGTAGATACTGGAGCCAGGATTAGTACCTGGGTCTGCTGCAAATATTCTTGCCTTATACCATATTGCCTCCCACTATTGTTAAATAACAGTCCTGAAGAAAATAGGGACCCTATATCCATGTTACATAGTTATGTAGTCCTTAACCTCCAATCAAAATATATATGAGTTTTCCCTTGGGAATGGCATGATCTATTATAACCAGAATGCCCTCAGATCCCAGTAGTCTGAAAAAGGAAAAGCAAAAACCTTGCTTTTCATTGACTTTGGTTGGTTGACCAGATGGTTCTATATTTGTGCTTTTCATGGGAGAGGGAGATTGAAGTGTAGAAGAATTTAACCAGTGTCCTGGCTCAAGAGGGATCTGGTTCCCCTCCAGCTCACAGGTACATGTAAAATAAGGTAGTCATAGAAGGACAAATACTGCATGGTTTGACTTATGTGAGGTATCTAAAGTAGTTGAACTCAGAAGCAGAGAGTAGAATGGCGGTTGCCAGGGGCTGTGGGAGGGGGAAACAGGGACTTGCCATTGAACAGGTATAAAATTTCAGTTAAGCAAGATGAATAAGGTCTAGAGATCTTCTGTACAAACATGGTGCCTATAATTAACAGTACTTTATTGTACACATAAAAATTGGTTAAGAGGGTAAATCTCATGTTAAGTGTTCTTACCACAATAAAATAAAAATATTAGCATTATGTTGAGTGAAAGATGCCAGGCGCAGAAAAGAGCACCCTGTACAGTTTCATTTATATGAAGTTCTAAAACAAGGAAAACTAATTTGGGGTGATAACAGATCAATGGTTGTCTTGTGGGGGAGGGTGACTGGGTTGGAGCACCCTGGAACTTTTGAGCATGGTGGCAATGTTCTACGTTTTGATAGGGGTGTTAGTTACACAGTTGTATGCATTTGTCAGAGATGATTGAACTTTATATTTAAGATTAATACATTTCACCATCTGTAAATTATACCCTGATAAAATATTAAAAACAGTCATTTAGAGGGCAAAACTAATAGCTTAGTGTGAATTAATTTAATCATATAAATCACCTAAGGCTAAAACAACTTTTTATCCCCAGAAAAACCTCTTTTACAGCAGACCTGACAGATGATTTCCAGAGTCATCTTGGGTATTTCAAGAGTTTGGGAAGTCATTATAAGGTGTATGTGTACTATAAAGTTGGTAACTCTCGTGCTTTCAATTTAATTTAAAATACTTGCAAGGCAAATAACATAGTAACTAACATTTACTGAGTGTTTGCCAAGTTCTAAGGGCATAGATGAGTTTTGTCTGTTTTTGTATCTTTTATAAAATATGCAATCATATTGGAATGGAAAAATTAAAACTGTCTTTTAGAAAACTCTAAAGAATCTACCAAAAAGTATTAGAACTAATAATTGAGTTTAGTGAGTTCACAGGCTTTAAGCTCAAAACACAAAAATTAATTGTACAAAACAGACAAAACTCATTCATGCTGTTGGAAGAGTAACTGACACTTTTCAAAATATATGCCTTTTATTTCTTTATTTCTTTTTTTTTTTTTTTTTTTTTGGCCTATTGCACTTGCTAGGCCATCAGATACAATGTTGAATAAAGTGTAAGTATGCACAGCCTTATGTTCTGACCTTGGGGGAAAGCATTCAGTCTTTCACTATTAAGTACTGATGTTAGCTGTGGGTTTTTTGTAGATACCCTTTTTAATGAGAATTTACGTCAGGAATGGGTGTTGAATTTCTGACAAATACTTTTTCTGCATCTATTGAGATGATCATGTGGTTTTTCTTCTTTAGTTTGTTCATATGGTGATTTATATTGATCGATTTACAAACATTGAACCAGCCTTGCAATCTTGAGATAAGACTCACTTGGTCATGATACATTATCCTTTTTATATACTATATTGCTGGATTCAATTTTCTATGAAATTTATTTGAAGACTTTTTCTATGTTCATGATGGATATTGGTGAATAGATTACTTTTTTGTAATATTTTAGTCTAGTTCTAGTACAAGGGTAATATGGGCCTCATAGAACGAGTTGAAGGTGTTCCTCTATACTCTGGAAGTATTTGTTTAAGCTTGGTATTACTTAACATTTTAAATGTTTCATAGCACCTACCAGAGAAGAGATTTGGGCTTGAAGTTTTCTTTGTGTGAAGGTTTTCAACTATGAATTCAATTTCTTTACTAGTTATGAAGTTATTCAGATTTTCTATTTAAATGTGTCCCTTTTCATAATTGGTACATTCATGGAATTTGTCCATTTCATCTGATTGTTGAATTTATTGGCATAAAATTATCATTAATATTGCCTAATTACCCTGTTAATATCTCTAAGATGTTAGTAATATTCTCTCTTTTCTTCTTATGTTATCGTTTTCTTGTTCTTGATTCATTTGAAGTTTGTGTTTAAGTTTTGCTAGTGTGAATCAAAAGACTATCCTTTATTTTATGTCTACTTTAGTGCTATTACCAAGGTGTGACCTTCTTGGGTCTCTATTGAATACCCTTGGTGCTCAAAAAGGTCTCTACAATCCAGCTCAGAGCTCAGCAAACTATAAACTGTGGGTCAAATCCAGCTTGTGGATTGTTTTGGAATAGTGTGGGAGCTGAGAATTATATTTCCCTTTTTAAAGCATAGTTTAAAAGAAAAAGAAGATTATGTTACAGACATCATATGTGACCCACAAAGTCTAAAATGTTTACTATCTTGTCCTTTAATGAAAGTGTTGGCTGACCCCTGCTAGCTGATGAGAACTAGAATATTTTCCAATCATGTGTGAGCGAGGAATTGTTCAGTTTACATCTCCCCTCCGGTTGATTTTTGCCTGGCCTCACAGAGTGTCACCCTAGGCATGAACAACTTCCTAGCCAGCCAAAGACATCATGGGACCTCTTGGACCCACCTTATTTTTCCTTCTTCTCAAGGATTTTGAATCTGCACTGTGTATTGTCCCATGTATGAAAATAGATGTTCCACATTTTTGTCCAGTTTTCTAGAGTTTTTAACAGCAGGAGGATAAGTCCAGTACTGGTTCCTCTGTCATAAGCAGAAGCAAAAGATCTCACCACACTAAATAAAGTTTTGATCTATTTTATCAATTATTTCTCTATATTTGTAGTGGAAGAGAAGCTCTTCAATTTGGATTGGTTTGCAAAATTGCTAGATAATTTCTAGTTCTGGAAGATGGTTTTTTTTGATGGCAACAACAAAAATTTCTTGAGAATTGTGGTATGTCAGTCTGTTGTATTATTTAATTTTCATAGCAATGCTCTGAGGTTCAGAGAAGTCATGTTTTCCAAAGACTCATGGTTTTTGCATAGCAGAACTGGAATTTGAATCTAGGTTTGTTTGACTCCCAAGCCTCTTAGGCACTAAGAGGCCTAAGTTCTTAGGCACTTCTTTTTTTTTTTTTCTTATTGAAGTATAGTTGATTTATAATGTCATGTTAGTTTTAGGTGTACAGCATAGTAATGCAGTTATATACATGTATATTCTTTTTCAGATCCTTTTCCCTTATAGGTTATTACAAAATATTGAGTATAGTTTCTTGTGCCTATACAGTAGGTCCTTGTTGGTTATCTACTTTATATATGGTAGTGTGTATATGTTAATCCCAATCTCCCAATTTATCCATCCCTCCCCTTTCCCTTTTGGTGACCGTAAGTTTATTTTCTATGTCTGTGGATCTATTTCTGTTTTGTACATAAGTTCTTTTGTATCCTTTTTTTTTTAAAATTCCACGTATAAGCAATATCATATGATATTTGTCTTTCTCTGTCTGGCTTATTTCACTTACTATGATAATCTCTAGGTCCATCCATGTTGCTGCAAATGGCATTATTTCATTCTTTTTTAATGGCTGAGTAGTATTCCATTGTGTGTATATACCACATCTCCTTTATCCATTCATCTGTCTATGGACATTTAGGTTCCTTCCATGTCTTGGCTATTGTAAATAGTGCTGCTATGAGCATTGGGGTGCATGTATCTTTTCAAGTTAGAGTTTTCTCTGGATATATGCCCAGGAGTGGGATGGCAGGATCATATAGTAACTCTATTTTTAGTTTTTTAAGGACCCTCCATACTGTTCTCCATAGTGGCTGTACCAATTTACATTCCCACCAGCAGTGCAAGAGGGTTCCCTTTTCTCCACACCCTCTGCGGCATTTATTATTTGTAGACTTTTTGCTGGTGGCCATTCTGACTGGAGTGAGGTGATACCTCATTGTAGTTTTGATTTGCATTTCTCTAATAATTAGCGATGTTGAACATTTTTTTCATGTTATTCAGTTCTTAACAACTATAATCAACTGCTTTCACGTAGCACATTGCAGAACTGCTGTGCAAAGGGGAAAATACGATAACAAGAAGAAAAGACAGTAAAGCAAGTGAATGCCACCCCCACTGCTACCTATGTCCTCGTTCTGTTACAAATTTGCCATCCTTATGAATATGGCTATGGCTTCTTTTCAGCCTGTTTTCTAAAAGAGAATGAATATCATTATAGAAAAATCAAATTCTGCACTGACAAAATTTTGTTGGGGCCCATCAACCTTCAATACCCGGTGATTCTTCCAATTTTTATTGGCCACTCGAGTGTTATCCCAGAACAGCGAGGACAATTATCATTCTTCTTTAGCAGACTAAGTGTGCACTGGCTTAGGCACTGAGCCTCCTTCTGGTCCAAAGAGTTTTTGTGAAACAGCCATCGATCTTTAGTTTTTAGGATGCAGCAGACAGTACCCAAAAGGCTTTCTTTCATTTCTAGGATATTAATTCAAGTGTTTTATGAACATAACTTTTCCTATATGCAGGCAGCTTCATTGTCAGATTCTTTTAGGAACATGGAAAGGCATCACTAAAATGTATACTTGTTTTAGGCCCTGAAATTCTCACTTCCATCCTTGCTTTGGTTTATGAGTGTAAACTCTGATGAAATGCAACCTGGTCTCATTAACTATTCAGCATATAAAAGCTTATCCTATTAACTAAGATGATTTAGGAAGTGAGTGGAGGGGCAAGGTTGGGGCAGCAGACAGTATCGCTGGAGTTCTACGATTTATTAGGAGATAGCTGTGGTGGGCATATCCTGGCAACAGTGTGTGGGCACAAGGACTGAATGGTTCTCTGTTGATGGTAGATACAGAAGTTGCTTGGGATTTTCTGACTGAGAGACAATATATATGATAATGTTTAAGAGATGAGCTTTGGAATCAGGCAGACCTGATTTGAGTTCCAGCATTTCCATTTGCTAGGTGCAGCTGCTGTGAGCTTTGACAGCACTCACAAGCCATCTTAATATTGCTGCATAAATTGCAATATATTTAATATTTAATGCTTAAGCTATTTCTGATTGTCCAACCTAGGAAAAAATAGTGGTGCTGCGTCAATGAAGAACAGAAATTGGGAACAAATGGGTTGGGGTATAGGCCAGGTGTAAAGGGACACACATTCTCAGTCAATAAATATATGGTGGGAACAGGCTATGTTTAAACTAGCTGTGGGTACCCACTGGATGTAGTCAAAATAAGCTGTGGAGGGGCATTTTATGTTTGCAGATCCTTAGATCAGAAATTAGGTTATGATCAAGGGCAAGAAGCAGGGCAGGATAACTAGGAGGCAGGCTTTGATGGAAGCTGCTCATTCCAATCAGGGACCAAGGTGAATGAGGCCCTTCCTTTTTAAGCTGGCCTAGATGGTCCTCACCAGCTCAGACGCAGAAGCAGATCTTATTCTGAAAGGTCAGAGGCTGCATCCTCCCACGTTATCACCTAAGGGCAGTACCACATTTTCTGGTGGACTTTGGATGCTTTTTCTGTGGTTAGGATGTGAGTTCTTACAAGTGAATTTCTTACTCTGGTCTTAACAAATTTGTGTCTTTGGGTGCCCCAGAGAAAAACAACAATGATTGGATTATGCTTTTGTTACACATCAAATGAATAAGCTGTGTTTTTATTCTTTAATTAATTATGGTTTGACGTCTTATGGAGAACATTAATGACTAAAAATGGTATTTTTCATTGCAAAAATATCAGAATGTCACATTCTTGTATTGATTGCCAGGGACTAAGCATAAGGAAATGCAAGTATTAGCAGAATGATAAGTAATACTATGTTAGTTTCCTATTGCTGCAGTAACAAATTGCCACATGCTTAGTGGCTTAAGACAACACAATGTATTATTTCACGTTTCTAGAAGTCAGGAGAGCAACGTGTCTCACTGGGCTAAAATCAAGGTGTGGGTAGGGCTGCTTTCCTCCTGAAGGATTAGGGGAGAATTTATGCCTTGCTTTTCCCAGCTTCTAAAGGCTTCCAGCATTCCTTGGCTCATTGCCCTCTTCCTGCAATCACATCCCTCTGACCTCTGCTATGATCACACCTCCTTCTCTGACTCTCCTGCTTCCCTCCTCTTATAAGCACCCACCCACCTGGGTGCTCACATTGGACCCACCCAGATAATTCAGGATAATCTCCCCATCTCCAGATCCTTAAAGTAATCACATCTTCAATATCCCTTTTGCTATGTCAGGTAACATTCACAAGTTCTGGTTATTAGGACATGGGTATCTTGGGGATGGTCATTATTCTGCTTGCCACAAAGAAATTTAGTAATTGTTTTTTCCTGTTACTGTAGGCACACTCTAAAAAGTTGTTTATCAAGCAGATATTTGAAAACTGAACTATATATTGCTATTTACTTTCACTGTGAATTCAGAAACATGTTCTCATAAGGAGAAAACAAAATACACACACACACACACACACACACACATACACATATACACACACACACACACACACACGCACACGTATACATATGACTTAAAGACATAGTAGAAAGAACTCCTTGGAAACCTAATAGTTCCTCCACAGACATCCTTCCCTTTTCACTGCAATGCATGTGCATTCAACGTTTCCATTTAAATCCTACACAGGCCATCAATCAAACAGCCTTTTACCCTCCTTGATCTTTTACCTTCCTTTCAAAAAGCAGATTCATATTACAATCTATCACCCAGTTATATCCCATCAAAACTTGTGATGCTAGCATTTCAGGTATTTGGAGGAACTCTAAATAATATCAGGATACTTTTAATGACGAGATAAATAGACATTCATTTGTCCAAGACAGTAAAGATGTTATTTTCTCATCAAGTATATTTGACCAGCTACCAATTAATGTTTATGGATCCTAGTGAAGAACTGATTGCCAGAAGGGTTTATTGGAGAAGAAAACATTAAAACAGAGTCTTCTTAGCTAATAAGGGATCTGTGGTGCCATTAGGCCAAAGCTTCTGTGCTGAAGGGGTCTAGAACATGCCGCAAAAGCATCGTTTGGAGCTGAAGACATTTGAGAATCAACAGCTGCAGGAAGAGACTTTCTCTAAACTCCCTTTATCTTCCTGAAAGCAAAGCTTCCCCAAAGAATTCAGTTGTCATAAATCCCCTCCCTGGGAGTTTCACAACCACAGACATTGACTCTTATCACTAAAGAGAAGATAAGTCACCACCTGGATAAGAAATCGCCTAAATAGACATTGTCGTAAAACTATCACATTTCCTACCTATCCTCCTAAGGGCCTATTTATTTTTCCTAAAAGTTTTTTGTTCTCCCAGAAGTTCTCGCCCTCTGCCCTTCTCCATCCCCTTTTAAGATGGTATATCCTACCCCAATTCTAAGTGTCTTCTTGAGTCACATTTCTTTGGGAGCTCAACATGCATACATACATAATTAAATCTTTTTTTTTTTTTTCCCCCCCCGCTTACTAATCCATCTTTCGTCAGTTTAATTCACAGGCCTCCCAATTACTGAACACCACAGAAGAGAGGAAGAGGTTTTTCTCCCTGACAGTGCCTGGACGTATGCATGGCAATAGACATAGTCTTCAGAGTGATATAAGAGCCATGTGATTCCATAGTCTTCAGAGTGATATAAGAGCCATGTGATTCCATAGTCTTCAGAGTGATATAAGAGCCATGTGATTCCATAGTCTTCAGAGTGATATAAGAGCCATGTGATTCCATAGTCTTCAGAGTGATATAAGAGCCATGTGATTCCATAGTCTTCAGAGTGATATAAGAGCCATGTGATTCCATAGTCTTCAGAGTGATATAAGAGCCATGTGATTCCATAGTCTTCAGAGTGATATAAGAGCCATGTGATTCCATAGTCTTCAGAGTGATATAAGAGCCATGTGATTCCATAGTCTTCAGAGTGATATAAGAGCCATGTGATTCCATAGTCTTCAGAGTGATATAAGAGCCATGTGATTCCATAGTCTTCAGAGTGATATAAGAGCCATGTGATTCCATAGTCTTCAGAGTGATATAAGAGCCATGTGATTCCATAGTCTTCAGAGTGATATAAGAGCCATGTGATTCCATAGTCTTCAGAGTGATATAAGAGCCATGTGATTCCATAGTCTTCAGAGTGATATAAGAGCCATGTGATTCCATAGTCTTCAGAGTGATATAAGAGCCATGTGATTCCATAGTCTTCAGAGTGATATAAGAGCCATGTGATTCCATAGTCTTCAGAGTGATATAAGAGCCATGTGATTCCATAGTCTTCAGAGTGATATAAGAGCCATGTGATTCCATAGTCTTCAGAGTGATATAAGAGCCATGTGATTCCATAGTCTTCAGAGTGATATAAGAGCCATGTGATTCCATAGTCTTCAGAGTGATATAAGAGCCATGTGATTCCATAGTCTTCAGAGTGATATAAGAGCCATGTGATTCCATAGTCTTCAGAGTGATATAAGAGCCATGTGATTCCATAGTCTTCAGAGTGATATAAGAGCCATGTGATTCCATAGTCTTCAGAGTGATATAAGAGCCATGTGATTCAAATCACATTTTCAGTGTAATAAAAGGGGAAATAAGAACCTGAATATTTTATTCTGGCTCCTTAAGAGTGACCATGAGAGATATACTCATTTTACCTTCATTATTAAGGATCTATGACAAGATACATAAGTGTGAGGGTGTGGACAGATGCTCTTTGTCGGAGGGTCCCTTTGAGTGTCAGTGTTGCCATAGCTGGGCAACGGACCATTTGAAGTCTCAGGCTTTAGGATACAACCCTTCGGCCTACAGCCTGAGCTCTGTGTGTCCCTAACTTTATATCTACCAGAAGTTACACATAATCTAGTTAGTTAATCATCATCCAATTTGGGTTATCCCTGTTGGGCAGAGTTTCAAATAAGCCACAGGTATTTGGCCTTCCCTGTGTCCAAGCCATATATAGTTGCCTATGACCTTGGAACCAATTACTAATTGTCACTCTAGACAGGGCCTATGAGTGCAGGGGAGCAAAACTTGCCACCCCCAAATATCTTTTTGGCATGCAGATTATTTTGAGCTGAAAACATTCAAGGCCCAAAAGATTCAGGAAGAACCTTTGACCTTCCCTCAAACTGCCTAAAAGAATGTAGACTGAGGACCTGTTCCAGGAAGGGTTAGGACCATAGATAACTATAATATGAACTAGGTGTGTAGACAGGGAGGAGCTTAGCAAAGTCTGTTAAAATTCCTCTCTGTGTCCCATTGTCTCTGCCTGGCCCAGCATACATTTGTTTATCAAACGTTTGCTTTTCCATCTCCCTGTGAATTGGCTTCCTCCCCTTTCAAATCCCAAACTCCAACCCGCAACATCTTCTTTTGTCTTTAGCTGAAAAAAAATTTTTTTTAATTTAATTTTTTTTAACATCTTTATAGGAGTATAATTGCTTTACAATGGTGTGTTAGTTTCTGCTTTATAACAAAGTGAATCAGCCATACATACACATATATCCCCATATCTCCTCCCTCTTGCGTCTCCCTCCCACCCTCCCTATCCCACCCCTCCAGGTGGTCACAAAGCACTGAGCTGATCTCCCTGTGCTATGCAGCTGCTTCCCACCAGCTTGGTAGTATATATAAGTCCGTGCCACTCTTCTCACTTCGTCCCAGCTTACCCTTCCCCCTCCCCGTGTCCTCAAGTCCATTCTCTACATCTCCGTCTTCACTCCTGTCCTGCCCCTAGGTTCCTCATAAACACTTTTTTTTTTTTTTTTTAGATTCCATATATATGTGTTAGCATACGGTATTTGTTTTTCTCTTTCTGACTTACTTCACTCTGTATGACAGTCCCTAGGTCCATCCACCTCACTACAAATAACTCAATTTCGTTTCTTCTTATGGCTGAGTAATATTCCATTGTATATATGTGCCACATCTTCTTTATCCATTCATCTGTCGATGGACACTTAGGTTGCTTCCATGTCCTGGCTATTGTAAATAGAGCTGCAATGAACATTGTGGTCCATGACTCTTTTTGAATTATGGTTTTCTCAGGGTATAGGCCCAGTAGTGGGATTGCTGGGTCGTATGGTAGTTCTATTTTTAGTTTTTTAAGGAACCTCCGTACTGTTCTCCATAGTGGCTCTATCAATTTACATTCCCACCAACAGTGCAAGAGGGTTCCCTTTTCTCCACACCCTCTCCAGCATTTATTGCTTGTAGATTTTTAATGATGGCCATTCTGACTGGTGTGAGGTGATACCTCATTGTAGTTTTGATTTGCATTTCTCTAATGATTAGTGATGTTGAACATTCTTTCATGTGTTTGTTGGCAATCTGCATATCTTCTTTGGAGAAATGTCTATTTGGGTCTTCTGCCCATTTTTGGATTGGGTAAGGTCAGACACTGTAAAACTCTTAGAGGAAAACATAGGCAGAACACTCAGTGACATAAATCACAGCAAGATCCTTTTTAACCCACCTCCTGGAGAAATGGAAATAGAAACAAAAATAAACAAATGGGACCTAATGAAACTTGAAAGCTTTTGCACAGCAAAGGAAACCATAAACAAGACCAAAAGGCAACCCTCAGAATGGGAGAAGATATTTGCAAATGAAGCAACTGACAAAGGGTTAATCTCCACAGTTTACAAGCAGCTCATGCAGTTCAATATCAAAAAACAAACAACCCAATCCAAAAATGAAAATGATTTTAAGATGACGGTTTCAGCCATTTTGGTGAGTTTCTCATTTCTCCTAGGTCTCTCCCAAGTAAGTATACATGTTGTTAAGCTTTTGTGTGATTTTCTCCTGTTTATCTGTCTCGTGTCAATTTAATTCTTAGACCTCCCGGAAGAACCTAGAAGGGTAGAGGAAAATTTTCCTCCCCAACATGAGCCATGGCAACTTTACGCAGAAAGAACTCTCTCAGTCTGCTTTACTCAGAATGGGGCTAGAGCCCTGGCAGGGAATTAATTAAAGCTTCAGGAACTGCTTTTTATTTCGCTGAGTATCCTCAAAATGAGTTGGGGCCGATTCAATTAGTATTAATAGAAAATTTACAATGGCACCATGCTGGGCCCTTGGTTACAATGTTCTCATGGACTCTAGTCTGTACTCATCTAATCTGTGTATTCACAGATTACTGAATGCCAGGTGAAAATTAAATATTCTGATACTTCTCAGCTTTGTGATCTTTGGCAAATCCATTTTCTTCTCTGAGCCTTCATCCTTCATTGCTTAAGTGTAGCCCCAGTGTGTGAAAGGGCTTATGAATTATAAAATAGCATGCAAATATATGCTATTAATAATCTCCTGGACTCTCTTAACTGTTAACACCATGTGTAGAGGATGAAAAGGATTCAACCATGCTGCAGCTGATAAGGTATATTTGACTATACTTCCGGTTAACTGTAATAAGTTTCATTTTATGTTTGCCAGTTTATTTTATGTGAGCAGCTTCACCATAGAGGAAATGTACACAGACACAGATTCAATGTTCAGAAGAGTTCCTGTACATAAAAGTAAGTATACAGGGTTATGTGAAAATCATGAACATGAATAGTCTTCAGGTGTTTTTAGGGACATTGTTTGAAATTCTTTGTGGATAGCACCTTTAAATACTGGATCTTGTCCAAAGGGAGTGGACTTGAATAAGTGAATTAGAAACACAATGAAAACTGGGGGGAGGGGAAGACAAAAGTAGAAGGACAGGCTTTTGTATACTCTTTAAAAGGTGGTTCAGAGCTGCTGGAGAAACAATTAACAGGCAAGTCTTAGCAGTGTGGAGTCCCACAGAGGAAGGAAAAAGCTGTGTGGGTTAAGAAAACACTATTCTCTTCAGGTCCTTCATGCTCAAGGTAACTGAAAAAGATTTTAAATAGGTAATTAATACCTGTCCTGCTTTAACTCCTTTTAAGAACAATATAGGAGTCGAAATAAATAAATGTAAAATTAATGCCTGTACTCAAAATAGTAGCTGAGAAAAAAATGGTACCATGAGACCAGAAAATTTGAAAAGGGCTTGAGACAGCCTGTAGGTGGGAAAAAGATAAGCCAACATTTTAAGAGCTAGGAGTTACATTAGGTTAGTCATAAGTACTGTACTTGAGTGTTCCTTTCCTTTCTGACTTTTGCTTTACTGTAGATATTTTGCAATGTATAAGTTAAAGTCAGTTCAGCAGTGTATGTGCCATTGTCTGAAGAAACAAGGCCATGTTTTTCTATAAAGTTCTGGGGAAGAGTTTGACCAGAGTATCTCTTCTTGTCTCCAATCCCTATGTCCACAGTAACTTTAATTTCCTCTGTGTCACCCCAGAAAGTCTTCACCCTGTAGCAGATCTCCATGGTCTTGTAAGATTCAGGACCACCCTAAAACTTGCCCTTCAACTCCATTATTATTTTAATGCTTAAACTGCCCTAATTATTTCCCTAGGATATTTCATTAGGATGAGCTGTTAGCTGTCGAGAAGGTTAGAGTTTCATTTTTGGAGAGTTTCTTTTACACTAATGGAGGTGAGAGCATGAGCTGGTAAAAGGATGTGAATCTTAGTCCTAATAAATTTCATTCTGAGAATTAGAATATTTTAAATGTAATATAGTACGGCAGGCTTAAGATTTGTATTGAAAGGATGGTGTCACCATAATGACATGCATTTTTTTAAGGCCTTTAGGAATAGATGACTAGACTATTAAGCCAGCATGTCCCCCGGGGAGTGCATTAACGAATTTAGGCCACAGGGTCGATTAGTAAATCACTGCTGTGATGCACTTATTCACCTCCCAGGGCCTCAAAGAGTTACTGCACCTCAGAAAGCCCCTGAGAGTAATTTATATACTGAAAGGATTTGACTGAATAAGTACAGTCTGATGTGTTTTAATGGGCTTTGATGAGCATCAAAGACCAACTTTTAGAGTAGCATTTGTGCTTCGCAGAGGTGGGATTGAGGGCTCCGCAATTTAGAATTTCCATCTCTTCTTTTGAAATAGAATGAAAATTGTGTCCCTATGACCTTTTCAAGGGGTCATTTGTTTTGCAGGCTAATGCTATTTCCCTCTGTTAGATGGCTCTATAACAATGGAGGAAGAGGCAGAATGGGCAATCAGTCAAGATACAAAGTGTTGAAAATGGCAAATGTTCAGTCTGATTAAATCTGGAGATACCGCTCATGCTAAAATCTGCTAAATGGAGTTTTATAAACACACAATATTGCCCTAGTTGTACTGTAATCCTATTACGCCACTCTTCTCCATAGATGCAGTACTAATGGAAAGTAGTCACGATGGTGGTTTGCCTGTTTTACATTAGAAAATCTTTTAGACCTATCTGTACTAGAATTTCATCCTGGGTTTATTCCACTCAATAGCCTCAGAAGCGTCATGTATTTCTAAAAGTGATATTTTACCCTTCATTAAACCTTGTATTCCAAGAAAAACGTGTCTTTGCAACATGTAACAAGGGAGATCTTATAATGACATTTAAAGTCTACAGACAGACAAGATTCACAATGAAATAATTTGGGTTCCTTGTATAATGAATAAATTTAAATCAATGCTAGGGGGAAGGGAAGTGTCTTGAGCGAAAAATTTTAGGATGCTCAGAAAGGTTGCAATATTTCCATCGCTAAATTAATATAAGGGGTACAATATTAGTCTCATGAAAGTTAATTAACTCCCCCTAGAGCAGCGCTTCTCAAAGGCAGGTCTGTAGACCACCTTCATCAGCATCACCTGGGGTGCTTATTTCAATTGCAAATTCTTGAGCACTACCTCAAACTTACTGAATGAGAATTTCTGAGAGTATAGGAAGGAACCTTCATTTTTAATTAGCTCTTCGGGTGATTCTTTTGCACACTTATGTTTGAGAAACCCCTAAAGGGCAGCAGGATATTTTGATAAGAAATCTAGTCAAAACTTTTGGCTCACAACCGCCATGGAAACACGTTCATTCAAGAGTCGTAAGCTTGTGAAACCAATACTCAAGTGACCACAACTGGATGTTTGATTGGTCACAACAAGGAATGCCAACCATATATGTAGCAACCACGTTTAGGAAAACACTTAGCCGTTAGAATACTGGGAACAAAATGAGATAAAATAGCTGGTCATCGGTCAGTTGTATATGCACAGGAAGTGTGAGAGGAGGGGGGAGGTAGAGAGGATAAAGAGAAGGTAATAGGACTCACTGTTTAATCCAACAGAGGTTGATAGTAGTAAGGATGAGGGGAGCTATAAGCAGAGAGGCAGCAGTGGTATATGAGAGGAGTGGGGGCCGTGTGTACAACTAGTACATAGGTTGCCTCAAGGTCCCTTTAACTCCAAAGCCCATGAACATTAACAGTATTCGTGTTTCTCAAAAAATGTAGTCCCCGTACTACGTGCATCATAATTACCTGTAGGTCTGTCAGAATGCAGGTTTCTGAGTTGCAACCCACCAGGCCAATTCAATCAGACCATCAGGGGGTTGGGAGTCCCGGAATCTGCATTTTGAGGATATTCAAGTGATCCTGATGGACATGAAAGCTTAGACCTGCAGTTGAGATAACTATCACAATTGTAGTACTCCCTTCTGGTAGCAAAACTTACTTTGGGCATTGTATGAATTTTTTATGGCTCCTTTGACAAACTACCCCAAAGGTGTGGCTTAAAAGAATGTAAATTTATGTAGTTTTTAATTTATATACGTTTATTATCTTACAGTTCTGTAGATCAGACTTCTGACACAGGTTTCACTGGGTGCAAATCAAGGTATGTGCAGGGCTGTGTTCACTTCTGGAGGCTCTAGGGGAGAATCTATTTCCTTGCTTTGTCCAGCTTCTAGAGGTTGCCCACTTTCCTTGGCTCGCATCCTCCTTTAAAGCCAGCAACATGGGGCTGAGTTTTCATGCTGCCATCTCTCTGGTCCTAGTCCTTACTCACATCTCCCTCTGACTCCTTCTGCCTTCCTCTTCCACTTATAAGGACCTTTATGGTTACATCGGGCCCGCCAAGATAATCTTATTTTAAGGTCAGCTGATGAATAGACTTCATTTTATCTACAAACTAAATTCCCCCTTTTGCCATGTAAAGTAACATGTTCACAGATTCTAGGGATTAGGAAATGGACATCTTGGGGTGGGGGGGGGCAAAGCTAATTTATTCCTCCATTCAATAGGCACCTATTGAGCACCTAACAGATGCCCATCACTGTGCCAAATGCTGGGGATAGAAAGTCAATAAGGCAGTTTTTGCCAATAATGTGTTTGTACTCTAGTGGGGAAGAGAGACATGTCATTAGTTATAGTGTAGTAAGTACTATGATGCAGGCATGCAAAAAGGCACAATGGGAACCCCCAAAGGGGTAATATTTATTTTTCTAAGGGAAGTTGAAGGTTTGGCATTGAACATTAGCTTTTCAACTGGTTTTTCAAGATGATTAGAATTTCACAATGTGAATACCAAAGGCAGAGCATCATAATCAGACAACTTGTACAAAGTCCTAAAGTTACGAAAGAATGTGGCTTGTCCGAGGATTAACTAGTTATTGGGTGTGGCTAAAACTTAGTTAGGGCAATGGTGTATGAAGTAGGTGTTGGCAGAAGATGGGGCTGGAGAGGCAAGGCAGGGACCAGATCACAAAGGAACTTTGTATGCGTTAGAGTTTGGACTGTGTTCTGCATGCAGTTGGAAACCATTGAAGGTTTTAAATAGGGGGATGGTATGATGAATCTGTGATGCTGGGTGGAGAATGAATGGAGGGGAAGGGAAGCAAGACTGAAGACAGAGAGAGCAACGAGAAAGGTAACAGTAATTGAGAGATGTCGGAGTCTGAACAAGAGTGTGACAGAGAATGGAGATCCAGGAATGGATCTGAGGGACAGAGAGGAAGAAGAATTAACAACATTTTGACTGACTCAAGGAAGTGGCATGGGGTAGAAGGGCATGGAATGGATGGGGGGTGGGGAGGGACTGAAAGAGATTGTAGAGTAGAAAGAAAAAAAGAATATGAGCTTTCTAGATAGAAAACAAAGTAGCTGGTATCCAGAGAAATGGAAAATGGAATAAAATGTGGAAATAGGAATAAAAGGTGGAAACTTTTTCCAAGTGGAGAATGGAATAAAAGATCAAGTAATATTAAGCTCTAAGTAGATATTTGATCTGGAGAATGTAGAGCAGTGACAAAAGCATAGATTTTACAACTAGTCATCTCTCTGTTACATTTGTGATTCTGTCATGTAGTAGCTAGATGGCCTTGGGTGAATTCTTTCACTTCCTTTTTTTTTTTTATTGAAGTATAGTTGATTTACAATGTTGTGTTAATTTCTGCTGTACAGCAAAGTGACTCCGTTTTATATATATATACTTTTTTATATTCTTTTCCATTATGGTTTGTCACAGGATACTGAATATAGTTCCCTGTGCTATACAGTAGGACCCTGTTGTGTATCCATTCTATATATAATAGTTTGCATCTGCTAATCCCAAACTCCCAGTCCTTCCCTCCTTGACTCCCCCCTTCCCCTTGGCAACCACAAGTCTGTTCTCTGTGTCTGTGAGTCTGTTTCTGTTTCATAGATAGGTTCATTTGTGTAATTATTTCGCATCTTTAAGCCTCATTTTCTCCATGTGAAAAATGAGGACACATTATGTATTCAAAATGCTGTGAGAATTAACTAAGGGAACATATATAAAGCACCAAGCAGTGCCTAAAATATAGTAGGGGACTAAAAAGTGCTGTTTTCCTTGATAACATTAACATTGGAAAAGGAAAAGGAACAGGACTCCAGTCCATCGGAGGGAGATTAGGGAAACAGAGGGACTATGGTCCTGGCAACATTATAAGACACAGGGACTCAGGTGCAGAGAACAAAGTAGAGTCCACGTATCTGAATCGTGGAGCAAGGAATAAGGCAGAAATCTAGTTAGGAGAACTGAGGTAAAAAATGATGGCTGATGGGTGATTTCATGTTATATAAATGTTACTTCAATAAAACTATTAAACACATAAAAAATAAAAGATTATGGGTGAATATAAAGCCAAGATGATTTGATGTACCATAAAAGTTGGTCTGATATACCTTAACTTCTTTCCTTCCTAAAGTAAGGACCCATCCTAACAACTAGACTGGGGTTCTGTCTGTCTGTGTGTGTGTGTGCGGGGGTGTATGTGTGTGGAAGCAACGACCCCAGTTGTGGAAGGAGGCAACCAGCAGAGGTCATGTATAGATGGCATCTGTGGTCCCATCAAGTGCCATAATTCTGTGATTTGATTTCAGCTGAAACACGTACATTGTGAAGCAACTGGAGCGAAAAAAGCCCATGCTTGTTCTGGCTTAGTTCAAGAGTGGTAGAATGAGAATCGGAAGAGGTGTTTGTTGGTTTTGTTTTGTTTGTTACAAATCAATTTGAGAATGAATGAAAGCATTAGAAACTCTCTCCCCCAAAACACACCCAGACACATGCACATGGTTGATATATAATTTCAGGAGGTTCAAAGATCCCCTGAAAATATCTGGGGCAGGGTATTACTCACAGTTCTTTCCATCACCCACTGATTCTCTACCACTTTTTTTCTTTAAAAAAATATGTTCTATATTTTAGGCATACTCTAAACACTTTATCTGATTTAACTTAGTTAATCCTTATGGCAAACCTATGAGGTGGTGTGGTAGGCTAATAATGGCTCCCAAAGATATGGCCCCATCCTAACCCTTGGAACCTGTGAATGTTACCTCCTATGGTAAAGTTTTTTGCAGATATAATTAAAGCTCTTGAGATGAAGATGCTATCCTGGATTATCCAGTTAGCTCTAAATGCTGTCACAAATGTCCTTATAAAAGAGAGGCATAGAGAGATCACACACACACAGAGGGCCATGTGGGGGTAGAGCAGAGATTGGAGTGATGTGGCCACAAACCACCAAATACTGCAGCCACTGGAAGCTGGAGAGGCAAGGCAGCATTGTCCCCTAGAGTCCTTGGAGGGAACAGGACCCTGCTGACATCTTGATTTCAGGCTTCTGGCCTCTAGAACTGTGAGACAATACATTTGTTTTCTTAAGTCACCCAGTTTGCTAAGCCACTCTTAGATTTCTAATCCTCGAAAATGGTGTGAGATAATATATGCTTTTTGTTTTACGCTGCCCAATTTGGGATAATTTGTTACACAGCAATAGATAACTAATACAGTGAGATAAGTGTATTTAAAAAAAACCCCTGAAACCCATTCATGGATCTTATAGCTGGAGTATAGGTTAAGAATCCTTGCTAAAGTAGTAAAAGGGTATAACAAGGTAGGACTGTGTCAGAAATTTATTGTTTAATGTTTCAGTGAACCAAAAGAAATACAGGATCTCGAAACTTGCATTAGACTCAGCAGTGGTTAGACTTTCCCTAGAGTACTGTATCTAATTATGGACTGCTTAATTCAAATGACATGTGGCAAACTTTAGGAGAGTTCAAGGAAGAACCATCAAAATGATGAGACAGTAGCAGGGTAGGAAGTGTGGAAAGATGAAAGTGAAGAGTTGAGTCTCAGAAAAAGGTACATAAAGCGTTAAATAACAACATATACTGCAGTGCCCTCCTTACTCTAGGAATGGTGTATATAAGAGAGAGGATGCCTAGAAGTTTTCTCTTCACGTATTTCTTCCAGTACCTGCCATTATGCCTAAGATTTTGCTATTAATAATATTCCTATTTTATTTTGCTTTATTTATTATTTTCTAGAGTCTCCTTACGCAAATTCCTCTGTGAAAGGTCAATTTATAAGATGCTGTCTTATGAACTGCTAATCAGGGATTGGTTTGCCAGGTTCTCTCCAACTAACTCAACTAAGCACTAGTCTTTAGGCGGGATAGTACATTGGTTAGGAGCATGGACTTTGGGGCCAGAAAACCTGTGTTCCCATCTTAGCTTGATTCTTTAACAACCCTGCAACCTTGGGAAAGCTACTCAACCTCTCTGTGTCTATAAAATGGGGGATAATAACTCTAATAGTGCCTTGTGAAGATTAAAGGTGTTCCTATGTGTAAAACTCTTAGTGAAGAAGCATATAGTAGATGTTATATCAATGTTAGCTATTATTACTTTCTTATAATAATCATTATTAGTTTCCCAGCCTTATTTACTCTTCTGACTGATAAGAAGAATACTTTCCAAGGTAGTTCCCTGGAGCTGCCACGTGGTCCATTCTGGGGTGAACTGAACTCACAGGGTAGTTCAGGAATTCTGTCCCCACACCCTCCTATCTGTGATTAGAAAGACTATGGACTTTCCATCAATCAAGAACATTCATGTTTTCTTTCCAAGTGGGAGAAAGTAGAAGGAACTTTTCCTATATAATCCCTGGTGGTCCTCCTGCCTGCCAAGTTATTTGGTAAACCCACAGTTCTGGCTTTCCAGGTATACCAGCCTTTTGCAGTTTTGGGACATTGGTTTCCTGCTTTGCTCTGCTGAAATTAAAAATTTTGCTTCCTCTGATTATAGTAACTATCAGCCACACCCAACTTCTAAATCTAAGGCAACTCGAAGTTGCCTATTTACCTTTGATGGAGAGTTTTGTTGAGCTTTTTAAGTTGAGGGCAAAAATATATATTTCTTTCCTCATTGTTTTATGTAAGTCTCTTCTGTTTGCAAGTAAGAAAACTAATCTTAAATCAGCTTAAGCTCCACATTCTCACTTTCTGTGCTTAGTTCAAATTTCTGAGAGAGAAAATGTCATTGGCTACTGGTCATCCAGTGGGTTGGCTACTCTTAAGTTGGGCGTCTATCTCTGGGGGTAGGTAGTGGTGTTGTTTATATAGATAAGGTCGTGGCCTGAGAAGACAGCCCCAAAGATGTAAATGACTACTACTTTTGCCCATATCTAGGGCATGTACTCCTTTATAGGTTATATTTATTTTCTTCTCATGTGAGGTTCACAACCTAGTTTACCACTGGGCTACCTCTTCAAGGCATACCTTTTCGTCTTGTGATTTTATGATGTCCAAGGCTGGTCAAGTCTTGTCACTGCCATGTCAATATTCCTCTTGACCTTGAAACTTCCCTGACCCTAGCTCATGTCTTTAGGTTCATTTATTTTTTTAAAATTAAATAACCTGATGAATGAATCCATTGGTCTACAACCCACAAGGAATATAGTGCCTCCTACCCATAGCCTGAAGAGCTGAGATTTATAAGGGCATATTTAGAAAGCTGAGCAAATTTTCACCCCACCCTTCCTGCTGTGTGAGGGCACCATCTTATGCCAGGAGAAGTAGCAGTTGACAGACACTCCCATGCTCCCTCCATGCTTAGAAAGAAGTAGGTAGCAACAGCAATATTCCTTCCCTTTGCAGAATACAGATCTTTGGCATAAAACACTTAAAAGGTTACCAACTCATGAAATAGTGGGTGGCATAGTAGAAAACCCCTCAGAAAGGGGGTCAAGAGACCTGGTTGGTAATCCCAGATTGAACCACACCATGTGTATGACTTTTGGATTCTATGCAGAGAGTCGGCCTGGTGCCGTCCATAAGGCTAGACTAACGTTTCATTATTTCTCAGAACCAGCTGGGTTGCTCTGGAAGCTTCTAAGTTGCCTATGCAACATAAATATTTGTAAAAAAACCACAGTTCCTCATTCAGCATTTGCGCTCATACTGGAGCGACTGCTTGCAGCTGAGCAGTATTAGGCATCCCAGGATGAATGCTGTAATGTTGAGGTATGTGTAGCATTGACGGGGCTAAAGGCATGCCAGAAGCTGACTTGGGGCGAGGGTTCCCTCTCCCTTTCCCTGAATGTGCCTCTTGGCACTCTGTCCATCTTAGAGAATGAAGACTGGCAAATTGCCTGCCTCTTTTTATTCTGTTTATTCTGCAAATGCCAAGAGAGCTATGAGGAAGATAGACTGAAAATTAGATCCTAGAATAATGGGTCCTTGAATTGAGAGATGGAAACTCTGGAGCTGTGTTTATCCAAGGCATCTGTTTTCCTGCTTCTTTGTCCACATCTTTGGTAAAGAGGTCCTCCTAAATTCCAGCAGCCAGGTGGAAAGTTCGGGATGGATGGCTCACATCTAGGGCCCTAGGCTAAAACTAGCTACTCTTCAGACGAAACAGAAGCCTCTGAGCCAGGCTGTTTCTTAGTAGTAGTAGAGTTAGTACTTTATTATGACAGCTCCTAGCACCTGCCTTGTTCAGCTTGATATGTTTGATGATCGATGTTTTGGACCTTGGATTTGGTTGATAGCATGGTGGTTTGTAGCATGGTGAAGCCATTTGACACTGGGAATAAAGAAGTAGAATTAGCTAAGACTATATATACTTGGTTTGTGTTTAGCGTCATTTTGCTATGGTGGTTTCTAGGTTCAGTTGACGCTCCTGTAGATGCTAGAACTCAAACGGATTTCTGCCTAGTTACTCATTTTCTAATGTATGTGCAAGAGAAAGTTCCACTTTCAAAGAATCCAGTTATTTTCTTCTGTCCTTCATCTCTTTCATAATAGTAATACTAAAAGTCCTATGTATCAAGTATTTTTTTGGCAGTCACTGTACAATACATAACATCTACCATCTCATTAAATCCCCAAAATAACTCTCAGGGGGTTATTATCATTCATTCCATTTTATAAATAAGGATACTGAGATTCAGAGAAATCAAGTCAACTTTTTAGGATTGGACAACTAAGTTGCAGAACTGGGATTCAACTCCAGATCTATCTAATTTCAGTATGCATATTATTAATGACTACTCTATACTATCTCCCATTACATTATACTGCAAACACTTTCAGTAATCACAAGAGTATGGCTCCCTAAGGTCAGAGGGTTAGGTTCAGCAACTCACTTAAGTGTGGAAAAAACATAGGGCACTTTGGCAACATCTACAGAAAATCAGAGAGGTAACTAAATGACAGAATGACAGATACTAGAGACAAAGACTCCTGGCCAGAAAGAGTTCCACATAAATAACCAGCCACAAAAATAGGTCCACCAGTGCCACAGTGGCATCTAAGTCAGTGGCATACATATTGAACTAAAGCATTTAGAAATCATCTCCAAAAACAAAGGTAGAAATATAAATTTTGAATGAAAATAAAAAATCAACCTCAATTGTAATTAGATAAATGCAATGTAAACAAATTTTTTTTATATCTTCTTAAACCCTTTCAGATTTACAGTGATGGAAAAATTGATGATAGTGTTGGAGAGATTGTGAGGAAAATCGGTGTTCTAGTTCGCTGCTGATAGCAACATAAATTGGTTAATACATTTTTAGGAGGAAATTTATAAAATCAACCTCAGTTGAAAAGTGGATAGCCCTTCATTCAGCAGTTCTACTTCTAGAAATTTATCAGGCAAATAGGCAAATATCTATGTATAAGGATGCTCATTTCAATGGTCATATTTGGCAAACTTGAGAACCAGTTTAAATAATTACTACTAATAAATTTTATTAATCACTATGATAGAATAATATGCAGCCCTTAAAATGATATGTGACTGTATTTACTTATATGAAAAGAGATTCAGGTTATAAAACCTTATGTATAGTAATCATTTCATCTTTACCTATGTGTCTGTCTAGGAAGATATAATTATAAAAGGTTAGCTAATTATAACTGGGCAGTGGATATTCTTCTTTTTCTAATATGTGTTTTTTTTCCTTCAACGTTTTACAGTAAGTAGCATCACTTAAATGATCTGAAACGTGTAAAACTTTTCTTTTTTTTTTTTGGCCGTGCCACAAGGCTTGTGGGATCTTAGTTCCCCAAGCAGGGATTGAACCCACGCCCTTGGCAATTAAAGCATGGAGTCCTAACCACTGGACCACCAGGAAATTCCTAAAACTTTTTTTTGAATTGACGTAGAGTTGATTTACAATGTTGTGTTAATTTCTACTGTAAAGCAAAGTGATTCAGTTATATATATATATATTTTTCAGATTAGTATCCATTATAGGTTATTACAAGATATTGAATATAGTACCCTGTGCTATACAGTAGGAACTTGTTTTTCCATTCTGTATATACTAGCTTGTATCTGCTAACCCCAAACTCCCACTCCATCCCTCCCCCACACCTCCTCCCCCTTGGCAACCACAGATCTGTTCTGTATGTCTGTGACTCTGTTTCTGTTTTGTAGATAAGTTCATTTGTGTCATACTTTAGGTTTCACATATAAGTGATATCATATGGTATTTGTCTTTCTCTTTCTGCCTTACTTCACTTAGTATGATAATCTCTAGGTCCATCCATGTTGCTGCAAATGGCATTATTTCCTTCACTTTTTATGGCTGAGTAGTATTCCATTGCATATATGTACCACATCTTCTTCATCCATTCATCTGTCGATGGACATTTCGGTTGTTTCCATGTCTTGGCTATTGTAAATAGTGCTACTATGAACATAGGAGTGCATGTATCTTTTTGAATTATAGTTTTGTCTGGATATATGCCCAGGAGTGGGATTTCTGGATCACATGGCAACTCTATTTTTAGTTTTTCGAGGAAGCTCCATACTGTTTTCCATAGTGGCTGCACCAGCTTACATTCCCACCAACAGTGTAGGAGGGTTCCGATTTCTCCACACCCTCTCTGACATTTATTATTTGTAGACTTTTTGCTGATGGCCATTCTGACTGGTGTAAGGTGGTATCTCATTGTAATTTTGATTTGCATTTCTCTAATAATTAGCGATGTTGAACATCTTTTCATGTGCCTGTTAACCATCTTTATGTCTTCTTTGGAGAAATGTCTATTCAGGTCTTCTGCCCATATTTTGATTGGGTTGTTTGTTTTTTGTTGTTGTTGTATGAGTTGTTTGTATATTTTAGAAATTAAGCCCTTGTTGGTTGCATAGCTTGCAAATATTTTCTCCCATTCCGTAGGTTGTCTTTTTGTTTGTTTATGGTTTCCTTTGCTGTGCAAAAGCTTGTAAGTTTAAGTCCCATTTGAAACATGTAAAACTTTTTTTCCACTTACAAATTATGTGTTAGAGCTTGTCAGTGGTGGGGTGGGTCAAATCTTCCCACCAATGTTGCATAGGAACTTGGTGTCACAGTAGATTATGGATATAGGAGGAAATGTACCTGAATATTTGAAGCTTAGTAACAAGAACTGGAGGTCTAGCAAAGAAAAATAGTGTTGGTAGTATGCGGAGAGTTAGGCAGATTGGTGGTCAGTACCTGGGCAATCGTGGAAGATTTGGAATCATTAGAATACAGGGCAAGACTATTCATTTCATGGTGCCAATTTTCTTATATTTTAGTAACATATAGTTCCTACTGATATCCTGCACAGATTTAATGACTGAGGCCTTTTAGACAGATAGGGCAGAGTCAGGAGAAAGTCAGCTTTGTGTCACGGGACAGTCTGGTATGATCTGACTCTTTGAAGCTTGCTTTTTATACCACAGTTGTCATTGGCTGTCTTTTTTTTAAAACAGCTCCATTGAGGTGTAATTTACATACCGGACATTCATCCACTTAAAATGTCCAATTCAGTGACTTTTAGTAAATTTAAAGAGTTGTGCAACCCTTCTCACAAACCAGGTTTAAATTTTCATCTCCCTCCGAAGAAACTCCATTACATTAGCAATAATACCCCATTTTCCCATCCCCTTAGCTCTAGGCAACTACTAATCTACTTTTTATCTCTTTGGACTTGCCCATTCTGGGCCTTTCATATAAATGGAATCATATAGTATGTGGTCTTTTGTGATTGGCTTCTCCACTTTCTTAGCATAAGGTTTTCAAGGTTCATTCATGTTGTAGCGTGTCATAGACTGTCTTCATAGCATTGAAAGAGAAAAGCATAAATGATTAATGAGAAGCCTTTTCTCTGCTCAAAAGGAAAAACATTTTTAAAAACCAAAAGGATTGTTGCAGAATGGACACTAAAGACTGAGGATTTACGACAAGTGAGAAAGGAAAGGGTAATAAGAAATCAAAAGACTCTACTTGTGAAATTGAAACTGATAAACTCAATGAAGAGAAAAATTTTAAATATCTTTAAGTGGTTGCAGGAACTAGAAGAATTGGGGCAAAACTATAATGTTTTGCTTTATATAATAAACGACTGCTTAAAATTAATGCAAAGTTTCAGAGGAGATACGATACCTGCTCAAGAGAAGATAATAGAAGAAAGTGATACCTTAGCTCTTCGTCTTTGGAGGTATCTCATTGAAAATCTTTTTGAGTTGGATTATGGATAACATTAGGGGTGGCAATAGCAGGACTGCTGGATCTCCAGAAAAATTCATCAGGTCCTATTAGAGGAAAGCAGACAAGAAGAAAGATCTAGCATCATGATTTGGGAGATAGAAATTCACTGTGGTTGAGGGACGGACAAAATGGGTGAAGGTGATCAAAAGGTACAAACTTCCAGTTATAAATAAGTCCTAGGAATTTCATGTACAGATGATGACTATAGTTAATGACACTGTATTGTATATTTGAAAGTTGCTAAGAGAGTAGATCTTAAATGTGCTTGTAAAACTTTTGCCATTTGCAGCAACGTGGATACACTAGGAGGGTATTATGCTAAGTGAAATAAGTCAGACAGACAAAAACAAATATTGTATGATATCATTTATATGTGGAACCTAAAAAATACAATGAACTAGTGAATATAACAAAAAAGAAACAGACTCACAGATACAGAGAACAAACTAGTGATTACCGGTGGGGATGGGGAGAGGGGAGGGGCAAGATAGGGGTGGAGGAGTAAGAGGTAGAAACTATTAGGTGTAAAATAAGCTACAAGGATATATTGTACAGCACAGGGAATATAGCCAATATTTTATAATAACTATAAATGGAGTATAACCTTTAAAAATTGTGAATCACTATGTTGTATACCTGTAACTTATACAATATTGTACAGCAACTATACTTCGATTTAAAAAATATTCTTGTCACAAGAAGACAAAAATGGTGGTGATGGATATTAACTTGTCTTATTGTGGTGATCATTTTGCAATATATACAAATATGGAATCATTATGTTGTAATCTGAAACTAATATCAATTATATCTCAATAAAGTATATAATATGTAATATATAATATATAGTATATAATCTAAATATATATATGAAAAAAAGACTCATGGAGATGGCAGACATACTATAGATAAAAAAGAGATCCAGAAGGAATATTGGCCTATAGAACAAACTACGTTGGATCAGAGAGAGGAGACTGAATAAACTCTGTATATGAAGGGAAAATATGGAAAATTTGAGTGTTGAGCTAATAAGAAATGAATCATAAATATCTGTGGAAATGTTATTGCTTTATTTGGTAGTGAGAAAGGACGATAAATATGTATAATATGTAAATAATTTTGCTAATTAAAAATCTACAAGGACCAAACAAGATAATGACTGGAAAAGCAGTTTGAAAAACAGAAAGCGCTATGCAAATGTAGTTGCCGTTGTCATTAAGTTTTGTGCTTTAGACTCTAGATTATTCTCTTTGCATCAGACTATTCAAGGATACTGCTTTATTGTCTTCCTTGGCCAAAACCCCATTTTGTGGCCTTTGGATTTTGGATTTTTCCTTCGGTCATTGTCTTCCCGGTTCTGATATGTATTCCATATTGCTGATTTTAGTTGCTTATCCTACTTGTCTCAGCCTTGCCTAGTCTCTTGGTTCTTCTCTATATGTGGTAATCCCAGTATCAATCCCAGTAGGCTCTGATTTTCACTCAGTCTGAAGGCTTGTGGCATGTAGTGAGGTGGGGAAAATGCATTGGGTCATGTCCATCGTGCCATTTCATGCTCTTTGCCTTCCTTTCTCTGCGTCTTGTCTTTGTTAGTGGTTCCATCATGGCCTCACTGATTCAGGCTTACAAACGTGAAATCTTCCCCTCCTTCACTTAAAATGTTTCTGGAACACCTACTCTGTACAAGGACCAGCTGTGCTAAATAGTAGAAGGAGCTCTTGCCATCAAGGAGCTCATAGTCAAATGTAAAATAAGGATGTCTATATAACTAATAATAATATAAAGGTTGATACATGCTATGATGAAGTTGCAAGAAAAGGACAAATTTAATTGACACTGAAAATGAGAAAAGGTTTCAGAGAGAAAGGGATATTTGAGCTGCATGTTTTTTCCTTAAAGGTGTAAATTTCATACAGTAAGTCACCCTTTTCAGTATACAATTCAGTCACCCCATAACCACCCCCCTTGCTCCTCTGTAATCAAACCTTCCCCCTACCCCCAGGCCCTGACAACCACTAATATGTTAGTTGTCTATAGTTTTGCCTTTTCCAGATTGTCATAAAAAACGAATAATATACTGTATAAAAAGAAGCCAGTGTAAAAATGCTTTATAGTGTAACACATTTGAGATTCATCCATGTGGTTGAGTGTATCAGTAGTTCATTCCTTTTTATTTCCAAGTAATATTGCATTTTATGGATGCATTACAGTTTGTATATCCATCTATCAGTTTGGGTTGTTTCCACTTTGGGGTATACAGGTTTTTGTGTGAATATGATTTTTAATTTCAGTTTGGTAAATGTCTAGGAATGGAATTGCTGTGTTGTATGGTAAGTTTATAAGAAACTATCAAACTGTTTTCCAAAGTGGCTGTACCTACCAGCACTATATGAATGTTCTGGTTGTTTTGCATCCCTGCTAGTACTTGGTAATGTCAGTTCTTTTTTTTTTTTTTCTTTTTTTTAATATTATAGCATTCTAAATAGTGTGTAGTGATATCTAAATGTGTTTTTAATGTGATTTCCCTATGGTTAAATATGAACATCCTTCCATATCTTTATTTGCCATCTGTATATGTTGGGTGAAGTTTCTATTCAAATATTTTGCCCATTTCTAATTGAGTTGTTATTATTCAGGGTTTTTTCCCATTTTTATTGAGGGTTATTTTAACCACTATCTAATTTTCATCACCCCAAAAGGAAAGCCCATACCCTTTAACAGTCACTCTCCATTTTCCTTACCTCCAGCCCCTGGCAACTACTAATGTACTTTCTATCGCTATGGATTTGCATATCCTGGACATTTCATATAAATGGAATCATATAATATATGGCCTTTTGTGTATTCATTTTAGCATAAATTTATTCAAGGATTATCCATGTTGTAGCATGTAACCAGTACTTAATTCCTTTTATGGCTGAATAGTATTCCATCGTATGGATATATCACAATTTGTTTATCCATTCATCAGTTAATGGAGAATTGGTTTATTTCCATTTGCTGGCTATTATGTGTTTTTTTTTGTTTGTTTTTTTTTTGCTGCACCGCACGGCATGTGGGATCTTTGTTCCCCAACCAGGGATTGAACCCAAGCCCCCTGCATTGGAAGGCGGAGTTTTAACCACTGGACCACCGGGGAATTCCCTGCTGGCTATTATGAATAATGCTGCTATAAACATTCATGTGAAAACTTTATGTGGATATGTTTTCAGTTCTTTTGGCTGTATACGTAGAAGTGGAATTGCTGGGTCATACGGTAACTCTGTACTTAACTTTTTGAGAAATACTGAGTTTTGAGAGTTCTTTATATATGCTGGATACAACTCATTTATGAGATATGTGATTTGCACATATTTTTTTCCGAGTCTGTGGCTTCTCTTTTCATTATCTTAATAGTGTTCTTTGAAGTTAATTTGCCAGATTTTTCATGGATCATATTTCAGTGCCGTATCTATGAAACCTTTGTCTAAACCAAGGTTATGAAGATTTTGTTCTATGTTTTCTTCTAGAAGTTTTATAGTTTTAGGGTTTACATTTAGGTCTATAATTCATTTTGAGTTAATTTTTGTGTATGATGTGAGGTATGAATCAAGTTGATTTTTTGCATGTGGATATCCAATTGTACAAACACCATTGCCTTTATCCTTTGTCAAAAACCAGTTGGCCATATTTGTGTGGGTCTATTTCTGGACTCTCTATTCTGTCCCTTTGATCTGTATGTTTATCCTTTTGCCAATATCATACTCTCTGAGTACTGTAGCAATGTAGTAAGCCTTACTATCAGGTGGAGTGAGTCCTCCAACTTTGTTCTTTTTCAAAATTGCTTTGACTATACTAGTTCCTTTCCCTTTCCATATGAATTTTTTTTTGAACCAACTTGTCTACTTCTACAAGAAAAATTTCCTGCTAGAAAAATTTTTTTAACATCTTTACTGGAGTATAATCACTTTACAATGGTGTGTTAGTTTCTGCTTTATAACAAAGTGTATCAGTTATACATATACATATATCCCCATATCTCCTCCCTCTTGCGTCTCCCTCCCACCCTCCCTATCCGACCACTCTAGGTGGTCACAAAGCACCGAGCTGATCTCCCTGTGCTATGCAGTTGCTTCCCACTAGCTAGCTATTTTACATTTGGTAGTGTATATATGTCCATGCCACTCTCTCACTTCGTCCCAGCTTACCCTTCCCCCTCCCCGTGTCCTCAAGTCCATTCTCTACGTCTGTGTCTTTATTCCTGTCCTGCCCCTAGGTTCTTCAGAACCATTTTTTTCTTTTTTTTTAGATTCCATATATATGTGTTAGCATATGGTGTTTGTTTTTCTCTTTCTGGCTTACTTCACTCTGTATGACACACTCTAGATCCATCCACCTCACTACAACTAACTCAATTTCGTTTCTTTTTATGGCTGAGTAATATTCCATTGTATATATTTGCCACATCTTCTTTATCCATTCATCTGTCATTGGACACTTAGGTTGCTTCCATGTCCTGGCTATTGTAAATAGAGCTGCAATGAACATTGTGGTCCATGACACTTTTTGAATTATGGTTTTCTCAGGGTATATGCCCAGTAGTGGGATTGCTGGGTCGTATGGTAGTTCTATTTTTAGTTTTTTAAGGAACCTCCATACTGTTCTCCATAGTGGCTGTATCAATTTACATTCCCACCAACAGTGCAAGAGGGTTCCCTTTTCTCCACACCCTCTCCAGCATTTATTGTTTGTAGATTTTTTGATGATGGCCATTCTGACTGGTGTGAGGTGATACCTCATTGTAGTTTTGATCTGCATTTCTCTAATGATTAGTGATGTTGAGCATTCTTTCATGTGTTTGTTGGCAATCTGTATATCTTCTTTGGAGAAATGTCTATTTAGGTCTTCTGCCCATTTTTGGATTGGGTTGTTTGTTTTTTTGATATTGAGCTGCTTGTAAATTTTGGAGATTAATCCTTTGTCAGTTGCTTCATTTGCAAATATTTTCTCCCATTTTGAGGGTTGTCTTTTCGTCTTGTTTATGGTTTCCTTTGCTGTGCAAAAGCTTTGAAGTTTCATTAGGTCCCATTTGTTTCTTTTTGTTTTTATTTCCATTTCTCTAGGAGGTGGGTCACTGCTAGAAAATTTTGACTGTAGTTGTAGTTGAATTTGTAGATCAGTTTGGGGAGATTCAACCTCTTAACAATATTGCGTCTTCCAATCCGTGAATGTGGTATGTCTCTCCATTTATTTAGGTTTTCTTTGAAGTTTTTCAATAATGTTTTGCAGGATGTTTTTTTTCCCACACATACAGATCTTGCACATATTTTCCTAGATTTATACCAGTATATTTTATGCTTTTTAATGCTACTGTAAATGGTACATTTTTCTTCAATATCCAATTGTTCATTGCTAGTATATAGAAATACAATTTATTTTTACATATTAACCTTGTATCCTGAGACCTTGCTAAACTCACTTAGTTCTGTCAGCTCTTTTGTATTTTGCTTGAGGTTTTCTACATAGACAATCATGTCATATGCAGATAGAGACAGTTTTATTTCTTCCTTTTCAATCTGTGTGCCTTTTAGTTCTTCTTCTTGCTTTTGCCAGTGGCTAGTACCTCCAGAACAATGTTGAATATGAGTGGTGAACGTAAACATTCTTACCTTGTTCTGGATCTTTGAGGGAAGGCATTCACTCTCTTACCCTTAAATATGAAAGCTGTAGTTTTGTAGTTTCCTCAGGTTGAGGAAGTTCCCTTATAACCCTACTTTGCTGAGAGTTTTTATTAGGAATGGAGATTGGACTTTGCCAAATGATTTACCGTGTTTATTGAGATTTAATGTGCATATGAATTGCCTAGGTATCTTATTAAATTATAGATTCTGATTCATTCAGTCTGGGAGGGCCTGAGATTCTGTGATTCTGCATTTCTTTTTTCTTTTCTTTTTTTTTTTTTCCCTGGCTGTGCTGCACAGCTTGTGGGATATTAGTTCCCTGACCAGGGATTGAGCCCAGGCTCTTGGCAGTGAAAGCATGGAGTCCTAACCATTGGACCGCCAGGGAATTCATGATTCTGCATTTCTAATAAGCTCTGAGATGATGTTGATGTTGTTCGATAACAGACCACATTTTGAATAGCATAGACCTAGGGTATAATCTCTATGGTTTGAAGGGAAGACAGTATTGAAGGATGCTGTAAAAGTAAGAGTTGCAAGGAGAAATGTAGAGAACAAATTTTGTCCTGGAGGCCAGTGAAGGAGAGTATCAAGAATGAGGGAGTCACCAACAGTTTTAACTTTTGTTTTTGTTTTTATTCTTTTTATTTATTTATTTTTTACCAACAGTTTTAAAAGCTTCAATATTAGATTTGTCAAACATGAAATTAGTGTTGGTTTTTTAAAAATAATTAATTAATTTATTTATTTATTTATTTTTGGCTGCATTGGGTCTTCGTTGCTGGGCACGGGCTTTCTCTACTTGTGGCGAGCGGGGGCTACTCTTCGTTGCGGTGCGCGGGCTTCTCATTGCGGTGGCTTCTCTTGTTGCGGAGCACGGGCTCTAGGCACGTGGGCTCAGTAGTTGTGGCTCATGGGCTCTAGAGCACAGGCTCAGTAGTTGTGGTGCACGGGCTTAGTTGCTCCGTGTCATGTGGGATCTTCCCGGACCAGGGCTCGAACCCATTTCCCCTGCATTGGCAGGCGGATTCTTAACCACTGTGCCACCAGGGAAGTCCCTAGTGTTGGTTTTATAGCAGAAGTTGTACTATTTGTTTCTTGCACATATTTGTACTATTTGAAGTATCACATCATATTATAAAACGAAGCCTCCCTCATTGTCCACATCTGTTTAGTTCCCAAGTTTGGATTGTGGCAGTTCAGATAAGAGAGAACACAATGTGATCTGAATATATTTGTTTCCTGAGTGTTGAGTCATGTGTAGTAAGAGTCAGATAATGAGGAGTATGTGTCTTAACTCAAAAAATGTGTCCTAAAATATTTGGTTTCTATGTTAGTATAACAAGAGCTCAAATATTTATATTTGTTTATATCTTTTTTTCCCCTACTAGCTGCATACTTCTTGAGATTTAGGATTATGTGTTTGTCTTTTTCTTCTCAGACCCTTGTATTATCACTTGGTACATGGTAGATGCTCATTAAACGTTCATTGAATTGTTGAAATGAGCCAATGGGAGGAAGACAAATTATAGACTACTTTCTCAAGGATTTAGTAGCAGAGGGATGGAGAATGATAATCAGATAGGTAAGGAAGATTCAGGGTTGAATGAAGGCTTGTTTTCCTCTTCTTTTTTATTTTTAGCCATATAGGTATGTGGTTAATTGCAGGCAGAGAAGAAAGACCCAATAACTAGGAAGTGATTGAAATTATAAGAGAGAAAAAGAATAATTAACAGAGCATGTTTCTGTAGCACATAAAGAGCACAGGTAGCTGGCTTAATCGTAAGGGGGGAAAACATGACAATACTTTAACCCATTTTGCATTCAGTCATGTAGAATCTTCCTTTAGCACAAAACCATTCAGACATAGCTTTCACTATAATCAGCCCTAATCCAGGACCTCATTGCTTTTTACCTGAGTAATTTATAATTTGTCTCCTTCTCTATGTTCTCATTCAAACTCTTCTTTGCAAGTGGCTGTTGGAACTCTCTCCCAAAATCTTTTCCAGAAACAATCTTCCTGCTGGAGAACCCATAAGGGGCCCCTCCTATCTGATTTCTGACTTCAGCCTAGTACCTCCACCCCTTGAGATGGATGATGGTGTTGGGTTGTTACTGTTTTCTTCAGCCCTAGATTTCTTTATAGGTTCCATTATCAGAGACTAATATGTGACTCTTGATTCTGTTGCTATGTTGGCATCTAACACAATGAAATTTGTTCCTATAACTGAAAGTAAATGATGATAATACCTTCCATTTTGTAATCAGAGACAAGGATTTCTGCCAAGGAGACATTCTCAAAAAAACTTTATTTCAAAGGAATGCCATCAAATGGATAGCTCTGTATGCATGTGTGTGTGTGTGTTTTATGTCACAGACATAATTTCTATTTGATATGAGTTTATTCTCATGTGTGGGCTAATTGATAGCTTACAGGGTACTTGTGTTTTGCAGTCTGTTGTTTTTGCTCTGAGCAAAAATTTACTCAACTGATGAGAATATTTTGACAACTCTGCCTGTGTGTCCAGGAACTGCAATTTGGTATGAATTTTCTGGCTGCAGTGACCCAATTTTAAGATGTAAAATAGAATACTCTAAATTTATATGGAAATAATATAGCTAGCCTGGCTCCCCACAAGGAGTAACAAACATTAAGACCTTGTACAGCTCCTAATATATAAAATCATAGGATGGAAACATCATGATTATTGTCTCCTAATCTCATTTGCAAATGTTACAAATGTTGTTTACTGAAATCAAGTTGTAACAAAAATTACAAAGAATTATGGTTTTTAGCTTGAGAAAACAGTTCAATTTTTTTCTTAGGAATGTCTCGGTCAACATTTTATGATTTATTTGTACCTTTAAAAATACCCATACTTGGGCTTCCCTGGTGGCGCAGTGGTTGAGAGTCTGCCTGCCAGTGCAGGGGACACGGGTTCGAGCCCTGGTCTGGGAAGATCCCACATGCCGCGGAGCAGCTGGGCCCGTGAGCCACAACTACTGAGCCTGCGCGTCTGGAGCCTATGCTCCGCAACAAGAGAGGCCACGATAGTGAGAGGCCCGCGCACCGCGATGAAGAGTGGCCCCCGCTTGCCTCAACTAGAGAAAGCCCTAGCACAGAAACGAAGACCCAACATAGCAGTCAATCAATCAATAAATAAATCTTAAAAAAAAAAAAAAAATACCCATACTTTCTCAAAATTCTTCATTTCTTGATGGCCCCACATATACATATGCCCAAATAATTAATTTTCAACAAAGTGTTCTGTCATTTTTCTATTGTGTTCAGTAGTTCAATAACTGCCTTTATGGTGCTTCATTGTGATTCCTATCTCCTCATTCATTTTTCAGCTATTTAACTTTTAAGATTCTGGTCACATAAAGGAATGCACACTGAGTTTTATGGATGACCAAAGGCAACCAATCCAGTGGCTCCGTGTGTGTGTGTGTGTGTGTGTGTGTGTACATTTATACATATACATATATATACACACACACGTATATATAAATAAACTGACATCGTTTGCATAGGTATGTTGTGAACTTTAACTCAACCAACATAAGTACTAAGCTGTCATTATTTATTAAAGATGCCTTTACCATAGGATCAGTAAAACATTATTCTGCACTAGCTGACAGGGAAAGCAAAGCAATCTGCATTCCCCGGAAGTGTGGTGTTTTAGCAGCTTTCTCCTGCAGGGTTGAGGCTGGCTTGGCAGCATTGATTATATTGACCATTTTATGGGTCGATTGCCAGGAGATTGAACAGTTGATTTGATTTGGTCTTCTTCATGGCCAAAAGGGCCCGATGGTTTGACTGTAATGGTGACTGAAACAACACAGTGAACTGTGAAAACAGTTGAATCAATGGTGATGTGTGAACACCATCCAACATCTCCAAGAGATCACTAACATAGAAACTTCAAAACCTGATTTTCAGATTCAACTGGGGCCCTTACTCTTGATGGCTAGCTCAGAATTGGTGTCGTAGTAGACGACTTTAATTGAGGGGATTTTCAAACTTTCCGTAACGCATATCAACATTTTAAAGGGTAGGATATTAAAGCAGCCGGAAAGAAAAACAACAAATTGCTAGCGCTATTGAGAAAACTTGAAAGCATGCCAAGTTAAAATGATGATGGACCATGATATGAGAATCTATAATGAATTTATAGCACAAACATCATGACTCATAAGCTTGTCACGCAAGAGCAATTTTAAAAAGGAGTCCTTGCAAATTGATACCTATGTTCCTTGCTCCCTTATATCCTGAAGTGACATTTTACCACATACTAGGAAACTGTATAATACTGAATTAACATTAGCACTTGAAAAGAAAAGGCAGTATTATGAAGCAGAGATTTGTATACGTCCATTAAGGCTTAAGTATCCGTCTAGTTCTATGACTTTGGGCTCCACTTGTGACTGTGATGGTAATGCCTACACATAGAAGGTGAGATGGGGGGTTGCGGCAATTCTCAAGATGGCTCTGGTTGCAGCATCTCTTACCAAGGAAACTTATTGGTGGGGGCGGGGCATGAAATCCTCAAACTTTATGAGCATCAAATTTCCTTAAAACTTGCTTTCTTTTTAAATTGCCCTTTTTTTTTCTTTGCAATGGTGAATATTTGATGGTTTCATTTCTTGCACTGAGCTTTTTCCTTGCTTGTCCATATCAGAAATGTTACCATCCTGAGGATGCGGTATACCAGAAGTCTTCCTGGGTTTGAAACTGGGGTGGGGGGGCATCTAATGAGCTGTCAATAGTGATGTCCATTTACCTGGTCCTCAGTATACAAGGTAAGGGTGGAGAGAGGAACAACTCTGTTTCTAGAGCCTTTTACCAAGACACTGAGGGATGGCCTCTCAGATTTCTGTTCTTGAAATGTGAGGCCTGGATGAGAGAATGTGAATTTGAAGCAGGTTTTGTCAGAGATCTTCTGTCTCAGGGCATGAATTTATCTATTCGTTCAACAAATATTTATTGAGTACCTGTTACATGTTAGGCAATGTGCTAGGTGCAGTGTATATAGTAGTTAACAATATAGCCATTGTCACAGACAGGCATTAATTTTTTTATTAAAAAATTATTTTTATTTAAAATAAAATATATTAAGATAGATTTGGAATTAAAAATTTTATATGAGCTATTACAGAAAAGGCCAGGGTGTTATGAATGAATAATGGAGACTGGTAGCACCTTTCAAATCGATGAGGGGAAGTCTCTGAAGAGTGACATTTAAGCGGACACCTGAAGGATGAGTAGGGTGTTAATCGGGTAAAGAGAGGTGGGCGGTGGGGATAAATGTCCCATAGCATGTGTGAAGGCTTAGAAGAGAGAGGCCCATGTGGCTGCAGGCAGAGAGAGAGGGAAAACTCGCTCAAGATAAACCTGGGAAGGCAGACCGAGGCCAGGTCATGCTGGGTGAATTAGTTTGCTAGCGCTGCTGTAACAAGTACCACAGACTGGGTGGCTTAAAACAACAGAAATTTACCGTCTCATAGTTCTGGAGGCTAAAAATCCAAAATCAAGTTGTTGGTGGGGTTCGTCCCTTTAGAGGGCTGTGAGGTAGGGATGTGTTCCAGGCCTCTCCGCTTAGCTTGTTATGTAGCCACTTCTTCTCCCTGTGGCTCTTCACGTTGTCTTCTCCCTATCTGTGTGTCTCTGTGTATACATTTCCTTTTTCTTTTGTTTTTCCATATATATAATGACACCAGTCAGATTGGGGCCTACTCTAATGATCTCACTTCAATTGATTACTTCTGCAAAGACCTTCTCTCTAAATAAGGTCACATTCTGAGGTCCTGGAGGTTAGGACTTCAACATACGGATTTTGGAGGGACACAATTCAACCCATAACACAGAGCCTTGGAGGATATGTTAGTATTTTGGACTCTTCTCTGAGTCCCTAGAGCTGCCATTGAGGAATATTAATTTTTAAAAAGATCCTTCTATTGTGTGGGGAATCTATTGTGGGGAGTTATATTAATTTTTTATGGCTGCTGTAACCAATTCACACAAATTTAGTGACTTAAAAAACACACACAGATTTATTGTCTGTACTGCAAGTGAAAAGTCCAAAATCAGCTCTCTGGGCTAAAATCAAGGCAGAAGTGTTTTCCTTCTGAGGGCTGTAGGAGAGAATCTGTTTCCTTGCCTTTTCCAGCTTCCAGAGGCCTCCTGCATTCCTTGCCTCATGGCTCCTTCCTCCATTTTCTTTTTTTTTTAAATTTATTTATTTAATTTATTTATTTTTGGCTGCATTGGGTCTTCGTTGCTGCTCGCGTGGGCTTTCTCTAGTTGCGGCGAGCGGGGGCTACTCTTCGTTGCAGTGCGCGGGCTTCTCATTGCGGTGGCTTCTCTTGTTGCGGAGCATGGGCTCTAGGCACGTGGGCTTCAGTAGTTGTGGCCCACGGTCTCAGTAGCTGTGGCTCGCGGGCTCTAGAGCGCAGGCTCAGTAGTTGTGGCCCACGGGCTTAGTTGCTCTGCGGCATGTGGGACCTTCCCGGACCAGGGCTCGAACCCGTGTCCCCTGCATTGGCAGGCAGATTCTTAACCACTGCATCACCAGGGAAGCCCCTTCCTCCATTTTCAAAGCCAGCAATGTAGCATCTTCTCTCCTCTCTGACATCAGCTCCGATCATTACATTTTCTCTCTCTGACTCTGCCTCCCTCTTATAAGGACCCTTGTGATTACATTGGAGACAACTCTATAATCCAGAATAATCTTCCCATGTCAACATTCTTAATCACATCGGCAAAATCCCTGTTACCATGTAAGGTAACCCATACATAGGTTCTAGGGAATAGTTTGTAGACATCTTCCTGTGTGTGTTGTGGGGAGGGGTGTGTGAGGGGCATTATTTAGTCTACCACAGGAGTAAAGGATGAAAGCAAAAAGCCAGTCACAAAGCTTCTGTAGCCATCTGAGCAGGAGATGATTGTAGCTCAGACCAGGTGGCAGTGGAGATGGAGAGAAGTATTCAGATTGAAGAATTGTTTAGGACACAAAATCAACAGGCCTTGCCAATGAATTGGATAGGATAGGGGAGTGAGAGAGATGCGGTCAACTGTAGTTTGGTTTATATCTACTATGCCTCCTCGTTACTCTGAATGTCATCTTTATATCATAGACTAGGAAATTAAAACTTGCACTTTAAAAATGCTCCTGTATACTTCTAAAAGGAACCATTTTTGCATTCGAAAAGAAGCTTTGTTTCTGTGCTTACTTTGGCATAGGTAGAAATTTTATTTTTAACTTTTTGGAAGAGTTGTGTAAAACAGTTTGCTCAGATTTGAAACCTTATGAATAAATCATTTGAAACGGCTTCCTAAATTTGCAATTTATCCCATTAAGTTTGAAAATGAAAAAGAAGCTCAAGAATTGGAAAATAAAGTCAACTAGCAAATGAAAATTGGTTGAATGTTCAACGTGCGTCAAGAGCAAGTGGTAGTTGAAATACTAAAAAGAAAGAATTTTCCTGATCAGATGACCAAAATTTGCACGTGGTCTGTATGACATTACAAGAAAGGAGGCTGGATTCTAGTTGGAGGTCTCCAGAAAAGTCCAGTTGAGAAGACTGGCAAAGATATACCTGTTGAGAAGCTCCTTGACTGATTCCTATAATCAGGAGCTCCAGGGGATATTGAGGAATGAGGAAAGGGAAAACATAAAACTATTTGGGCATTCTTGGGCGAGACAGTTAGCACATTACAGGTGCACTTGGAAGCAAATTCAGCATATGGAACTAATAGCTATTTTATGATGTTTGACATATCTCTAGAAGCACATCCCAGAATCCCATTCAATGAAAAATCCCTTTAGGAAAAATAAATGATCAGCTTAAATGATGACTCTGCCCAGCAAAGAGAAGAAAAGCTGTTTCAGAAGTTGATGAGTTGTTGATTCATTTCTTTTTTGCAAGTTTCCAGCTGAATTTGGAATGAAACATATCCACTGCATCCGGCGCTTTCCATTTTGAATCGTTTCTAGTGCATTCTATAGTTTAATATGGCAAGATATAATTGTTCTGAACTGTCACTAGATGTCTTTTATTAACTGCAGTTTGGCCTAAATGGAAAAGATATATTAATACTATGTTTGTTTTAGTGATGGAGAACTAAAGTATCATACATACACCTAAGTCCATGTAGGTAAGTTTATTTGTACTAATCAAACAAACTGTCTAGAGCATTAGAAACTCTGGGCCATAGCATCATCTAATAGATAGACTTACCTAGGCAAAGGAGTGGGTTCAGCACTTTTCCTCATTTGTTCTGCCTCTGTCTGCTCCAGCTCCTCCAGAGATGGGCCTAGTCCATTCACCATTTGAAATCTCAAGTGGTCTGATCCTACTTTCTAATCTATAAACAAGTCATATAGTATTTAGCCTTTTCCTGATTTGGCGGGGGGGGGGGCGGCATTTTCATCTGTAATGAAAGCCTTACTAATTTACTAGTCCAAGCACATTTGTATAGCTCCATCACATGCCCACTTTAATAGATGCCACCTGATACAGACGCCTACTACTTAGAAGCTTGCTTTATAAGCCTACTCAGTGTTTGAAATTTAGGCCACCTAAGAAAGGAAGTTCACCCATAGACACCGTTTCAGGTTTTGGTAAGGACTGGGGAGGGAAGCAGGAAGAATGAATAAATGAATGAATGAGACCTCATCTGGTATTTATATGACAGTGTTTCCACCTATAAAAATAGGGGGCTGTATTAGATTTCTAGGGTTCCTTCCAGCTCCTGTGGAAGATAATCTGGAGAAAAAATATCTCACTTTCTCATCTTCAGGACCTCCCACTCTGATACTGTTCCCTAGCCCTTACCAAAAGGATGAAAACATTTTATAGCTGCTCCTAAAACCACATGAACTGTGGGCAAATGTATCACAGTATTTCTGGAACAGCATGCCAACTCTTGATTATTTATTATGTCATGAGTTCATGAGTGAGTGGGCCATGGTGATCTTCCTTCACAAGGGGGAGGACAAGTAGGCAGTGTATGCCCACCGGGAGCTGACATAGCTGCCTCCATATGACGTGTGGATGACATCCCGAGGTACAGGAAAAGCCACATGATATGACGGAAGGAGCATGGGTTTTGGAGGACTATAGATATGGGTTTGATTCCTACCTCAACCATTTTTCTATCAGTGTGATCTTATGTAAGTTATTTGAGTTCGATTAGCCTCACTTTCCTCATATGTGAAGTAGGAATAATGATTCTATTGCCTATCAGGGTAGATATTCAGCAGTGATCCTTATTATGCTAAAACTATTTGTCACTCTAGGAAAGCCAAAGGTTTGTTCAGAAAGAGAGAGAGGGTTGCCTACACATTTTCCTTCATTCTGTGTGTTGCGGTACTAAGAATCCTCTTGTATGCCACTGCTGCCACCAATCTCTTGACTAATTCTTGCCCTTACCTCAAGCTCTCAATGTTAAGAGCACAAGGGGTTTGCAGCTCTTGACCTTCTGATATATGCCTCTCTGTGGTTCAGACAAAATGTAATGAATCTCCCCTCTCCTCCCATCTTACCGTGGTTTGCCTACATGGTGAAATGCAAGACACAGTTAAGCATGTGAAGATTTTACTATGAGATGGATAATATCTGTGATGGTTCATTTTATGTGTCAACTCAACTGGGCTAAGGGATGCCCAGATACCTGTTAAAACATTATTTCTCAGTGTGTCTGTGAGGGTGTTTCTCAGTGTGTCTGTGAGGGTGTCTCAGTGTGTCTGTGAGGGTGTCTGTGAGGGTCTGGAAGAGATTAGCATTTGAATCAGACTGAGTAAAGAGATCTGCCCTCACTAATGTGGGTGGGCATCATCCAATCTGTTGAGGACCCAAATAGAACAAAAAGGCAACTGAAGGGTGAATTCTCACTCTTCTTGAGCTAAGACTTCCATTTCTCCTGCCCTCGGACACTGGAGTTTCTGGTTTGCAGACTCTTTGAACTCAGACTGAATTATACTTTCGGCTTTCTTTTGCTTGCAGATGGCAGCTGGTGGGACTTCTTGGCCTCCATAACCACATGAGCCAATTCCTATAATAAATCTCCTCATATATATCTATATGTAGATCTATCTGTCTGTCTATCTATCTATCTATCTATCTATCTATCTATCTATCTATCTATATCTCCTATTGGTTCTGTTTCTCTGGAGAACCCTGACTAATACAATATACAAATTAATATTAGTAATAATAATTACAATAATGGCAGCTAACAGTTATGAGCATTTACTGTGTTCTGTGCTTTATGCTTAGTACTTGACCTTCATAATCACTTAATCATCACAACAGTCTGATGAGATGGTTACTATTATTATTCTCATGTTAAGTCAAACACATTAAGGCTCAGAGAGGTTAAGTAGCTTGCCAAAAGGCATGTATTGTAACTAGTAAATGTAGGAATGGGGATTTGAGCCCAAATCTGTTTGACTCTATAGCCCGAGTTTCACCACTAAGCTATTTTAAATGATCCCCATTTGCTGTGAGAATCAAATGAGACTGTAATATGGTAATGCTTTAAAGACCTAGAAGTACTATCAAAATGGAAGGGCTTATTATTACCCAAACGATTAACTGAACCTAGCACTGTTTATTCAGATGCTTGGCAGCGTGTAGACAAAGCCTAAGGCTGTAATGGACCTTTTCCAAGTGGCAAAAGCTTAAATGTAATATAAGCTAATTGGTGACATGTCTTGATTTTCAAAGCATTAGGCAAGCTCATAAGTTCAGCTTCCGATCGGCATACCTGTCTCTTTTAAGTAACTGCACCTGTTTTACAATTCAGAGTGATTACATAACTTCAGAGCACTGGCGATTGCTCTCCAGCATTCAATTCTCTTAACAAACATTTATTGAGCACCTTTACTCTATACTGTGTGTGTCTATGCAGCATCTCCTGTGTTCAGAGCATTCTTTGTCTGGATAGAGCTTTGTGACTTATATTTGGAAACACTACTTTGAAAAGCCCAGAGCAGAAAGACCGAGATAAAAGTTGTTTCCTCCAGTGAGAATAGATATTTACTTGGAGTTCACAGGTTTATGGTAGTGGTTTTCATATTATACATAGTAAAATCATTCAAGGAGCTTACCTGGGTTTTACTACTAAGATTCTGATTTAGCTGCTTTGGGATGGTGGGTTTTTGTTTTTTGTTTTTTGTTTTTGGCTGCGTTGGGTCTTCGTTGCTGCGCACGGGCTTTCTCTAGTTGCAGCGGGCAGGGGCTACTCTTTGTTGCAGTGCGCGGGTTTCTCATTGCGGTGGCTTCTCTTGTTGTGGAGCACGGGCTCTAGGCGCGCGGGCTTCAGTAGTTGCGGCACGTGGGCTCAGTAGTTGTGGCTCACAGGCTCTAGAGCACAGGCTCAGTCGTTGTGGTGCACGGGCTTAGTTGCTCCGTGGCATATGGGATCTTCCCGGACCAGGGCACGAACCCATGCCCCTACATTGGCAGGTGGATTCTCAACCACTGTGCCACCAGGGAAGTCCGGGATGGTGGTTTTAACAGCTGCCCAGGTGATTCTCATTGTCCAGCCAGGCTTGTTGAGCCACTGGTCCATAGCATCTTATCCCACCCAAGCCTCCAGCTAATGAAGGAATGAAATAGAAAAGGAAAACTACCAGAAATTTGGCTTTAGGTCCAACCTACTTGCTTCCTTTTCTCATTCCCCTCAATCCTTATGGTCACCCTATCCCTTTTAAGTGTCTGAATTTGGGCTTATAAGAAAAATATCCACACTCTAACAAGTGAAGTGAAAATCTGGGTAATCAAATAGTCGAAACCTCACATAGTTATAGAGGTCGGGCTGCTAATACAAATGAGGGAGGCGAGCCAGATGGAGACTGTGGTGAACTTAAGACTACAGACCCCGTCAAACATGAGGGTGGTGAAGGGGGCAGCAGCTGTGACTATAATCCAGTCAACTGTTCTCAGAGTTCTCAAAGTGTGGTTCTTGGACTTGGTCTAGGAACATCAGAAGAAAACTTGTTAGAAATGCAAAAAGTCAACCTCTGCCCCCAGATCCACTGACTGAATCTGCATCTGGTGCCTGGGAGTGGAGGTGGGGGGCAGCAGTCAGTGGTCTAACAAGCCCTTCAGGGGATTCTGATCCAATACAACGTTTTCAAACCACTGTCTACAGTAATTCAAGCCCGGTGTGACCAGATCTGATTTTTCAAGAAAAGCCAGGAATCTGGCTTTCTTTTATCGAGCATCTTTAAACTGTGCTGTACGTGTTCATGGAACATCTCCTTTGCTCACATTATTCTGAACATCTCTTCTTGGCTTTCAAAGATTGGCAACTAATTCAGATTTTTGTTTGTTGTTTTTTTGAATACACCTTATGGTCCAAAGAAAACACATCCTTGGGCTAACCCGCAATTGTCTCGATCCTACAAGGGTTAAATAGTTTTGAAATATTCTTCACATCTTCGTGACATTCCCCGACCCACGCCTCAGTATCCTGAGTAACCAATTAAACCATGAAATTTGGAATACTGGCATAGGTAATTTCGATATGAGAACCCCAGCCTAGGTTTCCTATTGGTTTTATGGATAAAAACAAACAAGCAAAAAACTAGGAAGGATTGTGGATTAAATCAGTGTCACAAGTTTGAATCCTTTCACTCTCAAACCAAATTTCTAGACAGGGCCCATCCCTGGGTATTCATAATAAATTGCATAAATATCCAGTGAAGCCTCTTGATTTTTTTCAGCCTATTCCACTTATCTGGAGAGTAGGGAAGGCATGCAATGCCTAGATTGTGAAATTTACAACTCTAAGTACAGTCATGACTTTAGCACTCTTTCTACATTCGAGGAATTATGTGTACGTGAGAGAGAGATTTACTTAGACTGTGCTCATCAAATGGTGGTTTTTGAAAGCTATTGTATAGCACAGGAACACTGGAGTTTAAAATATAGGATGACCAACCATCCCAGTTTTCCCAGGACTGAGGAGGTTCATGAGAAGGGGAACTTCCGGTTTCAAAACCAGAACAGTGTGAGAAAACCAGGACAAGTTGGTCTTCCTAGTCTTTAGTGCTCGTGTTTCTTTTGCATCACTTTGCTTTGGATGTAGAACAGAATAAAGGTGGGAGTTGGTAGAAAAGTTACATTGTATTGTTAAAAACAATTTTATAACTGGCTAAAATCAAAAGGCAGACATTGTAGGAAGGGAAATTTTAGCCAGAAATAAGAAAAGACTTTCAAATGGAGGTGCCACTGAAGTGCCTGACATGAGATATAATATCCTGGAAGTCAGGCAGGATCCAACACAGTGCTGACCCCAGAGAGAGTTTAAAACATGGTCAAGTATGGAGAAAAAGGACTAAAGCTTTTGAGGCACCTGGTCTGAAGGGCAAATGGAGGTCAGTGAATTGCAAGGTAATCATGTCAGGATAATCAAGAACAGGGCAGGAAGCAGTGTACGAGGTGCATCAGAGCGAACAGTCCAGCACAGAGGTAGTTAAACAACAAGAGGTTATTTGCAGCCTATTTTTGTGTGGTGGTAGGTGGTTCTATGGTATAGGAGTAGACCTCATGAATTAAAGGCATAGGGCAATAAGAAACTTTAACATCTACAGTTGATGAAAGGTTGGATTAAATGACCTCATATTCCCATTCAATTTTGATAATCATTGAAAATTCAGATTCTGTTAAAAAAAAGATACTTAACATGCTTATATTATTAATCTTTGACTCTATATCTTTAAAACTTGGGGAAATAAATCAAACTTTGTGAGATTAATGTGAGAATTAAAGAAAATGCATCATTTAGCACAATGCCTGGCACATAATACTTGCTCAGTAAATGGGAGATATTATTATTATTATGAAAATTCTTAAAATACATTTTCCTAAATCTAGCCTTTTTTTTCTGAATTTTTGAATTTTATTTATTTTTTTATACAGCAGGTTCTTATTAGTCATTGATTTTATACACATCACTCTATACATGTCAATCCCAAACACCCAGTTCATCACACCACCACCCCCACCCCCTTCACTTTCCCCCCTTGGTCTCCATACGTATGTTCTCTACATCTGTGTCTCAATTTCTGCCCTGCAAACCGGTTCATCTGTACCATTTTTGTACGTTCCACATATATGTGTTAATATACGATATTTGTTTTTTTCTTTCTGATTTACATCACTCTATATGACAGTCTCTAGATCCTTCCACATCTCAACAAATAACCCAATTTCGTTCCTTTTTATGGCTGAGTAATATTCCATTGTATATATGTACCACATCTTCTTTATCCATTCGACTGTCGATAGGCATTTAGGTTGCTTCCATGACCTGGCTATTGTAAATAGTGCTGCAATGAACATTGGGGTGCATGTGTCTTTTTGAATTATAGTTTTCTCTGGGTGTATGCCCAGTAGTGGGATTGCTGGGTCATATTGTAATTCTATTTTTAGTTTTTTAAGGAACCTCCATATTGTTCTCCATAGTGGATGTATCAATTTACATACCCACCAACAGTGTAAGAGGGTTCCCTTTTCTCCACACCCTCTCCAGCATTTGTTGTTTGTAGATTTTCTGATGATGCCCATTCTAACTGGTGTGAGGTCCTCATTGTAGTTTTGATTTGCATTTCTCTAATAATTAGTGATGTTGAGCAGCTGTTCATGTGCTTCTTGGCCATCTGTATATCTTCATTGGAGAAATGTCTATTTAGGTCTTCTGCCCATTTTTGGATGGGTTGGTTGATTTTTTGATATTGAGCTGCATGAGCTGTTTCTATATTTTGGAGATTAATCCTTTGTCCATTGATTCATTTGCAAATATTTTCTCCCATTCTGAGGGTTGTCTTTTCATCTTGTTTATGGTTTCCTTTGCTGTGCAAAAGCTTTTAAGTTTCATTAGGTCCCATTTGTTTATTTTTGTTTTTATTTCCATTTCTCTAGGAGGTGGGTCAAAAAGGATTTGCTGTGATTTATGTCATAGAGTGTTCTGCCTATGTTTTCCTCTAAGAGTTTTATAGTGTCTGGCCTTACATTTAGGTCTTTAATCCATTTTGAGTTTATTTTTGTGTATGGTGTTAGGGAGTGTTCTAATTTCATTCTTTTACATGTAGCTGTCCAGTTTTCCCAGCACCACTTATTGAAGAGGTTGTCTTTTCTCCATTGCATATTGTTGCCTCCTTTATCAAAGATAAGGTGACCATATGTGTGTGGGTTTACCTCTGGGCTTTCTATCCTGTTCCATTGATCTATATTTCTGTTTTTGTGCCAGTACCATATTGTCTTGATTACTGTAGCTTGGTAGTATAATCTGAAGTCAGGGAGTCTGATTCATCCAGCTCCGTTTTTTTCCCCTCAAGACTGCTTTGGCTATTCGGGGTCTTTTGTGCCTCCATACAAATTTTAAGATTTTTTGTTCTAGTTCCGTAAACAATGCCATTGGTAACTTGATAGGGATTGCACTGAATCTCTAGATTGCTTTGGGTAGTATAGTCATTTTCACAATATTGATTCTAACAATCCAAGAACATGGTATATCTCTCCATCTGTTGGTATCATCTTTAATTTCTTTCATCACTGTCTTATAGTTTTCTGCATACAGGTCTTTTGTCTCCCTAGGTAGGTTTATTCCAAGGTATTTTATTCTATTTGTTGCAATGGTAAATGGGAGTGTTTCCTTAATTTCCCTTTCTGATCTTTTGTTGTTAGTGTAATGCACTAACAATGCAAGAGATTTCTGTGCATTAATTTTATATCCTGCAACTTTACCAAATTCATTGATTAGTTCTAGTAGTTTTCTGGTGGCATCTTTAGGATTCTCTATGTATAGTATCATGTCATCTGCAAACAATGACAGGTTTACTTATTTTCCAATTTGTACTCCTTTTATTTCTTTTTCTTCTCTGATTGCTGTGGCTAGGACTTGCAAAGCTATGTTGAATAATAGTGGTGAGAGTGGACATCCTTGTCTTGTTCCTGATCTTAGAGGAAATGCTTTCAGTTTTTCACCATTGAGAATGATGTTTGCTGTGGGTTTGTCATATATGGCCTTTATTATGTTGAGGTAGGTTCCCTCTATGCCCACTTTCTGGAGAGTTTTTATTATACATGGGTGTTGAATTTTGTCAAAAGCTTTTCCTGCATCTATTGAGATGAACATATGGTTTTTCTCCTTCAATTTGTTAATATGGTGTATCACATTGACTGATTTGCGTATATTGAAGAATCCTTTCATTCCTGAGATAAACCCCCCTTGATCATGGTGTATGATCCTTTTAATGTGTTGTGGGATTCTGTTTGCTAGTACTTTGTTGAGGATTTTTGCATCTATATTCATCAGTGATATTGGTCTGTAATTTTCTTTTTTGTAGTATCTTTCTCTGGTTTTGGTATCAGGGTGATGGTGGCCTCATAGAATGAGTTTGGGAGTGTTCCTTCCTCTGCAATTTCTTGGAAGAGTTTGAGAAGGATGGGTGTTAGTTCTTCTCTAAATGTTTGATAGAATTCACCTGTGAAGCCATCTGGTCCTGGACTTTTGTTTGTTGGAAGATTTTTAATCACAGTTTCAATTTCATTACTTGTTATGGGTGTGTTCATAGTTTCTGTTTCTTCCTGGTTCAGTCTTGGAAGGTTATACCTTTCTAAGAATTTGTCCATTTCTTCCAGGTTGTCCATTTTATTGGCATAGAGTTGCTTGTAGTAGTCTCTTAGGATGCTTTGTATTTCTGCGGTGTCTGTTGTAACTTCTCCTTTTTCATTTCTAATTTTATTGATTTGAGTCCTCTCCCTCTTTTTCTTGATGAGTCTGGCTAATGGTTTATCCATTTTGTTTATCTTCTCAAAGAACCAGCTTTTAGTTTTATTGATCTTTGCTATTGTTTTCTTTGTTTCTATTTCATTTATTTCTGCTCTGATCTTGATGATTTCTTTCCTTCTGCTAACTTTGGGTTTTGTTTGTTCTTCTTTGTCTAGTTCCTTTAGGTGTAACGTTAGATTGTTTATTTGAGATTTTTCTTGTTTCTTGAGGTAGACTTGTATAGCTATAAACTTCCCTCTGAGAACTGCTTTTGCTTCATCCCATAGGTTTTGGATCGTCGTGTTTTCATTGTCATTTGTCTCTAGGTATTTTTTGATTTCCTCTTTGATTTCTTCAGTGATCTCTTAGTTATTTAGTAAGGTGTTGTTTAGCCTCCATGTGTTTGTCTTTTTTTTTTTAAAGAGCTAGAAGTGCTCTTTTTTTTTTTTTTAAAAACTTTGGGTTTATTTTATTTATTTATTTATTTATTTATGGCTGTGTTGGGTCTTCATTTCTGTGCGAGGGCTTTCTTTAGTTGTGGCAAGTGGGGGCCACTCTTCATCGCGGTGCACGGGCCTCTCATTATCGTGGCCTCTCTTGTTGCGGAGCACAGGCTCCAGACGCGCAGGCTCAGTAATTGTGGCTCACGGGCCTAGTTGCTCCGCGGCATGTGGAATCTTCCCAGACCAGGGCTTGAACCTGTGTCTCCTGCATCAGCAGGCAGATTCTCAACCACTGCGCCACCAGGGAAGCCCTGTTTGTCTTTTTAACGTTTTTTTCCCGTAATTTATTTCTACTCTCATAGCATTGTGGTCAGAAAAGATGCTTGATATGATTTCAGTTTTCCTAAATTTACTGAGGCTTGATTTGTGACCCAAGATGTGATCTATCCTGGATAATGTTCCATGTGCACTTGAGAAGAAAGTGTAATCTGCGCTTTTTGGATGGAATGTCCTATAAATGTCAATTAAATCTCTCTGGTCTATTGTGTCATTTAAAGCTTCTGTTTCCTTATTTATTTTCATTTTGGATGATCTGTCCATTGGTGTAAGTGAGGTGTTAAAGTCCCCCACTATTATTGTGTTACTTTCGATTTCCTCTTTTAGAGCTGTTAGCAGTTGCCTTATGTATTGAGATGCTCTGATGTTGGGTGCATATATATTTATAATTGTTATATCTTCTTCTTGGATAGATCCATTGATCATTATGTAGTGTCCTTCCTTGTCTCTTGTAACATTCTTTATTTTAAAGTCTATTTTATCTGATATGAGTATTTCTACTCCTGCTTTCTTTTGATTTCCATTTGCATGGAATATCTTTTTCCATCCCCTCACTTTCAGTCTGTATGTGTCCATAGGTCTGAAGTGAGTCTCTTGTAGATAGCATATGTATATGGGTCTTGTTTTTGTATCCATTCAGCAAGCCTGTGTCTTTTGGTTGGAGCATTTAATCCATTCACGTTTAAGGTAATTATCAATATGTATGTTCCTATGACCATTTTCTTAATTGTTTTGGGTTTGTTTTTGTAGGTCCTTTTCTTCTCTTGTGTTTCTCACTTAGAGAAGTTTCTTTAGCATTTGTTGTAGAGCTGGTTTTGTGGTGCTGAATTCTCCTAGCTTTTGCTTGTCTTTGAAGCTTTTGATTTCTCCATTGAATCAGAATGAGATCCTTGCTGGGTAGAGTAATCTTGGTTGTAGGTTCTTCCCTTTCATCACTTTAAGTATATCATGCCACTGCCTTCTGGCTTGTAGAGTTTCTGCTGAGAAATCAGCTGTTAACCTTATGGGAGTTCCCTTGTATGTTATTTGTCGTTTTTCCCTTGCTTCTTTCAATAATTTTTCTTTGTCTTTAATTTTTGCCAATTCGATTACTATGTGTCTCAGCGTGTTTCTCCTTGGGTTTATCCTGTATGGGACTCTCTGCACTTCCTGGACTTGGGTGGCTATTTCCTTTCCCATGTTAGGGAAGTCTTTGACTATAACCTCTTCAAAAAGTTTCTCTGGTCCTTTCTCTCTCTCTTCTCCTTCTGGGACCCCTATAATGCAAATGTTGTTGCCTTTAATGTTGTCCCAGTGGTCTCTTAGGCTGTCTTCATTTCTTTTCATTCTTTTTTCTTTATTCTGTTCCACAGCAGTGAATTCCACCATTCTGTCTTCCCGGTCACTAATCCATACTTCTGCCTCAGTTATTCTGCTATTGATTCCTTCTAGGGTATTTTTCATTTCAGTTATTGTTTTGTTCATCTCTGTTTATTTGTTCTTTAATTCTTCTAGGTCTCTGTTGAACATTTCTTGCATCTTCTCCATCTTTGCCTCCATTCTTTGTCCGAGGTCCTGGATCATCTTCACTATCATTATTCTGAATTCTTTTTCTGGAAGGTTGCCTGTCTCCACTTCATTTAGTTGTTTTTCTGGGGTTTTATCTTGTTCCTTCACCTGGTACATAGCCCTCTGCCTTTTCATCTTGTTTGTCTTTCTGTGAATGTGGTTTTTGTTCCACAGGCTGCAGGATTGTAGTTCTTCTTGCTTCTGCTGCCTGCTCTCTGGTGGATGAGGCTATCTAAGAGGCTTGTGCAAGTTTCCTGATGGGAGGGACTGGTGGTGGGTAGAGCTGGCTGTTGCTCTGGTGGGCAGAGCTTAGTAAAACTTTAATCTGCTTGATTGCCTATGGGTGGGGCTGGGTTCCCTCCCTGTTGCTTGTTTGGCCTGAGACAACCCAACACTGGAGCCTATCTGGGCTCTTTGATGGGGCTAATGGCAGACTCTGGGAGGGCTCACGCCAAGGTGTACTCCCCAGAACTTCTGCTGCCAGTGTCCTTGTCCCCACGGTGAGCCACAGCCACCCCCTGCCTCTGCAGGAGACCCTCCAACACTAGCAGGTAGGTCTGGTTCAGTCTCCTATGGGGTCACTGCTCCTTCCCCTGGGTCCCGATGCACACACTACTTTGTGTGTGCCCTCCAAGAGTGGAGTCTCTGTTTCCCCCAGTCCTGTCAAATTCCTGTAATCAAATCCCGCTAGCCTTCAAAATCTGATTCTCTAGGAATTCCTCCTCCTGTTGCCGGACCCCCAGGTTGGAAAGCCTGACGTGGGGCTCAGAACCTTCACTCCAGTGGGTGGACTTCTGTGGTATTAGTGTTCTCCAGTTTGTGAGCCACCCACCCAGCAGTTATGGGATTTGATTTTACTGTGATTGTGCCCCTTCTACCGTCTCATTGTGGCTTCTCCTTTGTCCTTGGATGTGGGGTATCTTTTTTGGTAAGTTCCGGTGTCTTCCTGTCAATGATTGTCCAGCAGCTAGTTGTGATTCTGGTGTTCTCACAAGAGGGAGGGAGAGCACATCCTTCTACTCTGCCATCTGGGTTCAGGGCGTCAAATCTAGTCTTTCTTGATAGAAAATTTTGTTGTCTCTTTTTATTTTTTTTTTGTAATTTTCAAATTGTGAACCTAATTTTTTAAACTGGTAAATGTCTCATAGTAAACATTGCCAAATTATTGATGCTTGGTGCAAATATTTCAGTTCTCCTTATAATTGTTTTTTGACATGACCTTAATAACAATAACTTTTTCTCTTGTCCATAATTTAAGTTTTCACTTAATAAAGTTTGCATTGCATTTCTAATTGCTTTGCATGACATTCTCCTATATACTCTGTAAGTCATTTGGGATATAACACTAAACCATGTTAATGAAATTAACCCCACTCATTGAACTTAAATAAGATGCTATACAACCATAAATCATGACATATGGCCACCCCTAGTTTTTATTATTTACAATTTATAGTAACTGATTTGGAGTTTATTTTATTAATTTAAAAGAATATAATGTTTCATAGGGAAGTAGCATAAATAGAAGGTGATGGAATAGAATAGCTATTAAGTGCATGGGTTTTTGTAGTCAGGCAGATTGGTTGAAATCTTGGTTCCAGTATTGTGGAATCCTTGGGAAATTATGCAACTTATGTTAGCCTCAGTTTTGTCATCTCTACAGTAGGGAAAATAATGTCTACATCAGAGTGTTGTCAGTGAGGCTTCAATTAAATGAAATGAGTCTTAGAAAGCATTTAGAATGGTAAGTTGCTCAGTAAATGTGAATCCTTTCTACCACCACTATTATTGTTAGTCATTTAAACATCATAAAACAATCTTTTAAAATCCTCATTTTGATGAAAGATATCAGATGTATTCTTTCTGTTTGAATCTGATATTTTATCTGATGATTTATGGCATACTTCTATCTTGCATATTCATCTTTACACCTTGTCTAGTATATTTAGCATTTAGGCATTTAAGAATATTTAACGCCTAATACTGTGTGAGCATTTACAATTCAGAACATTCAGCTGGTCAATGAGAATGCACACTGACCCTAACAGTACGTTAATACCATGCCACTACATACTGGTTGACTATCAACCTGCCTTTGACATAGGGCTGAAGGTGTGGCAAAATTTCATGGAGATTTGAAAGGCCAAAGGTTGCAATATGATCAGGCCAAAGAAGATTTGAGTATGGGCAGGCCCACAAAGATAAAAGTCTAATGTCTATTGTGATGTATTATTCTTTACTAAGATTCTTGCAGATGGTATGGGGTTTCAGGTCCAGTTTTCCATTCATTAAAGTCTTTGGTGCTGGGTATAATCTTTGGTATGGCATGATTATATTACTTAGTGGGAAACTAGAGTGAAGATAGCTTAGTTTTCTTCACTCATTTAGGTAATAATAGCAGAGGCATAGACTTTGGAGTAAGACTTATAATCTGTGTGACCTTGGATATGTTATTGAACTTCTCTGTATCTCAGTTTCCTCAAAACATTGTGGGACTGACCTCTACATACAGCTTACTTTAAGTATCGTGTTGTCCAAGCCCGCTTTGACACCCCATCAGTAACTCCAGATATTTAGGGACACTGGCCAGATTCTCTGCTACAAATTAATTTTAACTGTAAAGTATCTATAACATGTAGCATATTTGCTTAGGGAAGGAGAGAATGCTAGAAATTAGACTATCAAAGGTAAATGTATACATTTAAAAGGGTATTATAGCTCCAAAAAGAATTAGAAATCATCGGCTAGGTTTTTGGTAGTAGAAGAATAAAAGTTAATTGGAGTCAGGCAAAGGCGTAAGGCAAGTTCAATAAAGGACACCAGTCTCTGTTTCAGTAATGCCAAATATCCAAAAAGATATAGAAATATAAAGATAATTATTCAGATATGTTAAAATAACTCCCTATTAACCAGGTGATTTTTGTACAAATGTTAGGCATTCAGATCCTTCAAAGATAATAAAGTCCTTAGCAGGTCATCATGGTGCCTTGTAGACCACAAGAAGGAGTTTGCGTTTTATTCCAAGTATGACTTAAACTTCTGGATAGTTTTGAGCCAAGGAATGTTATATGATCAAATTTATATGTTAAAAAATGCCTTAGGATGTTTAATGGATAATTGATTTTTGAAGTGCAAAAGAGGAATCACCTTTGGTGAAATGTTTGAAATGATAGTGGCTAGGAGAAGAGTAACATTGGTAGAGGAGGTGATAAAAGGTAAAATTTAGTATTTATTTTTAAGATGGAGCTATTAAGATTTCCAGGTATGTTTTATATAGCTGGTGGGGTGATGGAAAGAGCAATGATGTGAATGATGGTGCTATTTCCTTACTTGCGGAAGATGTGAGACAGAGCAGGTTTTTTCTGCTCTCACTCCCAACCTCCAAACCTGTGTTAATCCCGTCATCAATTTTCTGTATTTCTACTCCTTGGATGGTAACACTATTGAAGAATCATTTCTCCCTGCTGATTGGTTTCACCACTGTCGATTTCTTCTTTTAATTCATCTGAGTTCTCACTGTTGTCTAGCAATGTGTTTATTTAACTATTAAATTCTGCATGGGAGATACTCCAAACTCTTCCACTCTTCTCAAGCCACCCTCTGCCCTTTGTTCCTCCTATTCTTGGCAAGTAACCGTATACAGTTGTCGACTGAAAAATATGCGCAACGTGAGAGTTGTGAGTTAAGTTTTATTTGGGGTAAAATGAGAACGATAGCCTGGGAGACGGCATCTTGGATAGCTCGGAGAAACTGCTCCAAAGAGGTGGGGGGAAGGTCAGTGTTACATATGACTTTAGTGAAGGGGGGACATGCAGTCAGGCACACATTTTGGCAGAGGCTGGCTGCTAGTCACGAGGAGCAGATGTCACTGCCAATGATTTTAGTGCTTTTCTAGATATGAGGAGATGCAAGAATTGGGCTCATAGAATCTTCTGAAAATTTCTATCTGAAAGCCTGTTCTACCAGTTTTTCCCAGAGCTCAGAGTTCCTCATACCTGATCTCCACCCTGAACTCCTTTCAGGGGGTGTTGAAGGTCAGAGGCTGCAGTGGCGTGTGACTTAATCCTTGTAGAGGCAGATGGCAAGTGCCAATTTGTAGGTGGCACAGTCATCCCTCAGAATCTACAGGGGATCGGCTCTAGGACCTGCCATGGATACCAAAATCCCCTGATGCTCATTCCCATAGTCAGCCCTCTGTATCCACGGATGTGGAAGCCTCAGATACAGAGGTCAACTGTATTTTACTTTGTAGAGCATTTTAAGGTCATTTGATATATTTTCTCACATTTTTAGGACCTCCTCTGCTTTCCTCCTGTCCTTAAGGAGAGTTTCCCTATTCCTTTTCAAGGTTAATATCCCACTTATGCTGTTGATTAATGGAAGAGAGGGTAGGGAATTGAATTATCTTTTCCTCTCTTCCTGGTATCTTCAGAGAGCTCATTTTCCTTTGAGATTGTTAATTATAATGAGTGTGTTAGCCTAGATCTGTCAGGGCCCACCAAGTGAAGAAGGACCTTCTGGAAGAGAAATGAGCACAAAGGAACGAAGAGGGGAGAGAGGTAGAGACAGGGACACAGAGACAGACAGACGGACACTGTTTAAGTCCCCTTGGATCTTGCCCAGGTTAAAGCTACATATAGCCCTAGCCTTTGTTATATAAGCTTATAAGGTACAGTTTTAGATTTTTGCTTAAGCTAAGTTGAGTAGAGTTTCTGTCACTTGTGACCTATTGAGCCCTCTTATGGTGACCCCTGAAACACCTCTGTAACTCTAGGAACCAAAGTGAAAATAACTCTTCTTGAGTACAGTCCTCAACACTTACTTTTAGAAAATGAAGACATCTTGAACATGTTTTTTATTTAAAAAGGAGAAAGAAGCATTGGGAGAGAGCTGATTGATGGAAAAGGTGAGAGGAAGAAATGCTCAAAAGCATAGGCAAGCAGTTAGCTTTAGAGTGGAGAATGAAAATCTGAGTCAGGGAGGAAGATGAGAACTCTTTCTGGATCTATTCAGTCTTGTTGAACCAACTTTGTTTACATGCCTGTCCCAGAACCAACCACTGTGGCTAGAGACATGATATGTTCTTGCTGACCAAGCCAAGGGCATGAACCAGGGATGACGATGACTAGAGCCACCTTAAATGGAGTGGGAGTGGCTTCCCATAGGGGAAAAAATGAGCCATAAAAAGTCTGAAAACCAGTGCCCTAGAACAAAAGTCAGCAAACTTTTTCTCTAAAAGGCTAAACAGTAAATATTTTAGGTTTTGTGGGCCATTTGGTCTCTGTTGCCACTACTCAACTCTACCTTTGTAGTGTGAAAACAGCCATAGACAATAGGTAAATGAGTAGGCTTGTCTGTGTTCAAATAAAACTTTATTTACAAAATCAGGCAGTGGACTGGATTTGGTGTGTGGGCTATAGTTTGCCAACCCCTTTCCTAGAAGGTTGGCAGTGACCTGTTTGAAAAACCCAAAGAAATTTTCTTAGTGCTCCTATTCCTTGAGCAGGAACCTGAAAACGGCCTAGAGTCATAGAAGAAGGGAACATTTTTTAAAGCAGAGCTTCTTAGCCTTATTTTTTAGATGCACAATGATTTCTTATTCTATCTTCAGTAATATCCCCATCAACCAAGATTTGTAGAGCAATCTCCCCCCAAATTTGATATTCACTACTAGGAGTTCATGAGATGATTTTAGGTGGCACAAGGATAAATATTTTAAAAATTTTAATAGTTATACTAAATCTTAAAATCCATGTTTTAATAGATTTCATTGCTTATTATGGTGCTGAGTTAGACAAAGTAGGTTGATTTAAATAATATAACACATGAATGATACAAATTGAGGAAACGGTTAATGAGCATTAACTCTCAGTTGAGCTATGGCATCTATAGGCCTTTTGGATATGATTTTTGAAATTATACATGCTCTCTTATTCCTTCCTCCATGCCTCAGACCCTCGCTAACCAAGAGATTGCAATACACCTTTCTAGGAGGCAGGCTTCCCCATTCTCTCCACTTTGGGACTTTTCTATTTTTAATGGGTTAAGTGCAGTTCACTGGCTCTTGGCCCAAAAATCTTCAAGATACCATGTAGTACTTGACATCACCAATGTCTCATCTTCTCATGGCCAAGCTAAAGCCAACAGCTTACCATGTGAGACAGCTTTTCTGTCTGTATTCTGTTTCTGTTAATAGTGCTACCGTCCTGTTAGTCACGCAGACTGAGAACTTGGTTCACATCTTTAACTCTTGCTCTTCCTGGACCATTCTGACTAATTATTTTAGGCATTTCTATCATCCAATGACTATTCATTCTATTCTCTGTGAGAGGACATTTATTCCATAACTTTTTGTGGGGAAGATGTCAGGAAGGAGTCCCTCTTACTGCTCTCCCATCCTCTGGACTTTGGCTCTAAACAATCCTGTACACTACTGCAGGATTAATCTTCCTAAAGCACGAATCTGACATGTCATGCTCATGCTCAAGCATAGTCAATGGCTCTGCATTATCTACTAAATGATGTCTAAATTCATTAATATAGTATTCAAGATCCTTGACAGTCTGCTCCCGCCTAATTATTGATTGGTCCATGTATTCTACTGCTTCCCTCTATATTCCCTGAGCTCCAGCGAACCCAAGTGCCTCCACAATTTCATTATACTTTTCCCCTCTGTGCTTTTGCATACTCTATTCTCCTGTCAAGAAACCCTTCCACTTTTTCTTTTCAAAATCCTATCAGTTTCGAATGATTAAGTAAAATGATGCCTTATCCATATCATGGAATACTTTGTGGCTGTTAACATGATGGTTTACAGGGGTTTTAAACATTTATTCACTTACATGACAAATACTATAGAGCATCTCCTACATGCCAGACACTCTGCTACGTGCCAAGGATACAGAGGTTCAAAGGACAGACACAGCTGATGCCATCATAAAGCTTAAGTTAGAGTGGGGTGTTTAGACATTGAGGAACTCAGTGGAGGTGTGCTGAGTGCTTGAACGATAATAGTGGGGGTGATACGGACATTTAACCTCGTCTAAAGGTAAAGGGCAGCTTCTTGGAGGTAGTCATGTTTTAGGCATGCCTGAAACATGGAAAGATCGTGGTTCTTAAACTTTTTGGTCTCAGGACCCCTTTGCATTCTTACAAATAATTGAGCTTTTGTCTATATGGGTTATACATACATATTTCAATACTTACTATTAGAAATTTAGAATAATTGACAATTAAATAATTGTCAATAATTGTAATAATTATTACAATCAATTATTACAACATTACAATTATTACAATTACAACATTACAATTATTACAACATAACAATCATTACAATTATTACAATCACTCTCAATTGTAATAATTGACAATAATTTAATTGACAATTAAAAATGTGTATGTCAATAGGTTTATTATTTTAATAACAAATACCTGTATTTTACAAACCACAAAATGTTTAGTGAGGAAAGTGGCACTTATATTTTTACTAATCTCTTTAATATCTGGCTTAATAGAAGACTGGATTTTCACATCTGCTTCTGAGTTCAAGCTTTCTTGATGTGTTGTTTTGGTTGAAGACTATGAAGAGAGTCCAACCTCACACAGATATGTAGTTGGAAAATGGAGGAGTATTTTAATAGTCTTGTCAGATAATTGTAGATATTCTTCTTTGACACTACACCAAAACTCAACAAGTAGCAATTTCTCAAAGGTTAGCTGCAATATGGAATCTGAAACGCTATCAATGAACTTTTCATACTCTGTTACATTAAAACCATCTCGTCTACTTTTTTACTTTGAATGGATCCTTTAACTATACATGATTTTGACCTCGTGGATCCCCCGAAGGGGGCTCTCGGATCCACAGGGACCCTCTGATCACACTTTGACAGCTACTGGAGTGAGAGTTACTTTGATATTTGGGGGAGGGCAAAGATAAAGAAATATTCCAATGGTCAGAAAAGCACACACAGGAAAATGCATAGGTTATGATGTTACTGAATATACAAGATATACACAGGAGGATCTCAACTCTTTAAAGGAAAGTGATTAACGCAGAATAAAGTCTGTAAGGAAATACTCCAAAATGTTAACAGTAGTTCTTCACAGGTCATTTGCTGTGCTTTTAAAATTTCCCCAAACTTTTCTATTTTCAACAATGAGCTGGTTATTACTTTGAAAATTAATGAAAAATAAATCCTAAGTATCTTTTATTTTTATTATTTTTTTTGGCAGTGCCGCACGGCATGAGGGGATCCTAGTTCCCCAACCAGGGATCGAATCCGTGCCCCCTGCAGTGGAAGCAGAGAGTCTTAACCACTGGACCTCCAGGGAAGTCCCTAAGTATCTTTTAAAATTCGGCTTATAGGTTATACCCTTTATGAAGCCTTTTCTTCTTCCTTCCCCAGTCCAGAAGTAACCTCTCCTTGTTTAGTGCTTTCCTAACACTTAGTTTGCACTTTCCTATTGGGACTTCAAACATTTTGTAGTGTTATTGTAGGGCTGTTCATAGAGATTGTACCAGTTTTATTACCTGGAGGGTAGCAACTAGAATTTGTTTCCCCAGCATCATGCAGAGTTCCTTATATTGTAAAAGGGCTCAACAATTTTTTTTTTTTTTTTGGGGAATTAAACTGAATTGAAATCCTAAGTGTTTCACCCAGTTTAAATGACATTTTAAAATGTTATTACTAAATAACATACAACTACTCTAGAAAATTTGGGAAAATAGAGAAAAGTATAGTAAGACAGCACAGCATCATGGTTAACAGCAAAGGCTTTGCAGTTCTACTGACGTAGCTTCAAATCCTGATCTGCTATGTGCTTATTACTATCTCCACGTGGCCACGGATGTGTCTCCTAATCGTTGTGATTCCTAGTTTCTCCATCTGTGAAGTGGAGGTTATAATCATGCCTCCCAGCATTGTTGTGAGGAATTGATGAAATAATGTACATAAAACTCCAGGTATACAGTAATTCTTGATGAATGGTAGCTACTTATTACTATTGTTTTTTGGGGGTCAGGGGGCAGGGCGTGCCCTGCCGCATGTGGGATCTTAGTTTCCCGACCAGGGATCGAACCTGAGCCCCCTGCGGTGGAAGCGCAGAGTGTTACCCACTGGACCACCAGGGAAGTCCCTATTATTATTTTGATTATCTATAATCATTCATCCGAAAATCCACAAATTCACTGTGATGAATGCATTCTCTAGTAGATTCAGAGTCCCTGGGCACATAATATTCCTGTTACTCCTAATCACCTTTGAACCTGTGCCCTGATGATTGAGTTGGTGTGAGGTGATCTCGCCATTTCCAGATGAAAATGTGCCTATAAAAAGTTCTGACTCAGCTTATGGGCTGCAATGTTATAAGCAATCCGGAGTGGTGGCAAGAGATTCAGATGAACAAGTGGAGGGTCTAATTACCAGCAATGTTTTTATTAGAAGGCTATAGTTCATACTGTGATTTTTGTTACATTTGTTAATGACAGTGCTGAATGACACACTCTGTAGTTTAGCCTGGGAAGCATGTCCTGGGGCTGCTACAGCAGCTGTGTCAGTCAGCTGAATTGAATATCTGGTGAACTAATAGCCAAATCAACACATTTGTTCCCTGCCTCTTGTCATACTAAAAAAGAAGAAAATGTGCTCAACTTATGAAAATGATACCATTGACCCTTTTAAAATACCTGGGAATTTCCCAGTTGGTGGTCATGAGCTTTCATGAAGCATACAACGCTATCTCCTTAGAACATACTGGGAGTAGGTGGAAGGTTCTCATTGGAGAATTAGGTTACCCACTGTCATCAGTCAATGCCCTGTTGTCCCTTTTAAGATGTTCACACCAGCACTGACACTTGCAGACCTAGCCTAGCCATTCTATAGCAAGAAGAGAATGGGCGAGAGAGTTTTCACTGTTCCATCTTATGGGGTACCAGGTCTGCTTCTGCTCTGCAGACTGCTTACCTGGCTGTGTTACCTTGAATCTGTGTTCTCCCAGGGACTAAAGTGGTCCTTGGATATGCTTGTATCCAGAGTTACCCGCCCTTTATTGTTCCACCTGGATCTGATCAGTGTCTTCCATTGTAGCATTTTGCCTAGGCTTTCTCTGAGATGCCAAATGTCCCATGTCCTCAAATTACCTACTTATGAATCCATGTGCCATCATCAAATTCATGGATTTGATGAATCCATCCAATCAAAATTCTAATTTCCTCGCTAAGTTTATTTTAATTGTGAATCAAGAGAAAGGCATATTTTTAAATTTTTTATACAATTTTTAAGGTTACTTACCATTTACAGTTATTACAAAATATTGGCTCTATTCCCCGTGTTGTACAATACATCTTTGAGGCTATCTTACACCCAACAGGTTGTACCTCCCACTCCCCCACCCCTATACTGCCTGCACCACACCTCCCCCCCCCGCCCCCCCCGTAACCACTAGTTTGTTCTCTGTCTCTGCGAGTCTGCTTTTTTGTTATATTCACTAGTTTGTTGCATTTTTTTAGATTCCACATATAAGGGATATCATACAGTATTTGTCTTTCTCTCTTATTTCACTTAGCATAATGCCCTCCAAGCCCATCCATGTTGCTGCAAATAGTAAAATTTTATTCTTTTTTATGGCTGAATAATATTCCATTGTGTGTGTGTGTATACATACATACATACCACATCTTCTTTACCCATTTATCTGTTGATGGACGCTTAGGCTGCTTCCATAGAGAAAGGCATAATTTTGAATTCATTCACCCTGATATGTCAGTGACTGAGAGTTCCTTATCCTCCCACATAGCTTTGCTGGCTTTAGGTAACCTCATCCATGTGGTAAAAGTGTTTGCTATGTGCCACACCCTTTGTTATGGGTCTGGTAAGTCCCCATTCTTGAGGAACCTGTGGTCTTGAGAGTGAGAAAGACATATAAACAAGAAATTATTAATACAATGTGGTACTTCCAATGATAGGGATATAATATGTTATAGAGAAGGGACCTAACTCGATCTTGAGGTGTCAAGGAAAGTGACTTGGAAGATGAGATGTGAACTGCATCTGAGAAGCAGGATTTAGCCAAGTGAAGTGAAGGTGAAGGTCATATTAAGCAGAATAGACAGCATGAGGCAACGGAGCTGAGAAAGAACATTGTGTGTGATGAAACCTACAAGCAATTCAGAGGTACAGAAAGTGGCAAAGAAGGAAACGCAAAACAGGAAGACAGAAGCCAGTTCATGGAAGGCTTTTTTTGTGTCAGAAAATTTGAGCTTTATTTGGAGGGCAATGGGGAGGAGTGAAGCAAAAATCGAGCAGAGAGGGAGATATTGAAGATACGGGAGAAGGGAGTGAATGACAGAATGTGGTGATGAAGATGGAAAGGAATGAGAATCCAGAGGACAGATGGAAGGGTTGCCTCTGCAGGAAATACTCCCTCTTCTGGGCTTTGTGCTTCTGCAAAAAATCTATTTGAAATCTAACTTTTCTGTATTCTGTGGATACAAGACACACTCTCCTCCTCTTTTGCTTCCTGCCTTTGTCTTAGCTCGTCCAGCCCAGTCTGCAAATTGCACCCTTGCCTAACGTCCAACACGATAGACTGTGAAAACGGGCCAGAATTTTCCTCTATAAGAGGTAGTTGATAAGTAACAGTAGCAGTTGAGTGGCATCTGACAGTTCACAAAGCCTTTTCACATCCATTATCTCACAACAGCCCTGTAAGGCAGGCAGAAAAGCTGTGGCCATACCCATTTTATGAGGCTCAGAAAGTTTAAGTTGTTTGTCCAGTGTGAAGTTACTGAAAATGAGTACGTGTCAGAGCTTCACCTGGAAGCCAAGTCTTGGAATTCTAGGTCCCATACCCTTTTCACTATACTCAGATGGTTATTCAAAGCTTTGTGTATGAGTAAATGGGTTGTATGGGTGAATAAGGAATCAAGCCCATTATCTCAACTTTTTGAGTACAGTTCTATATAGCGAGCTAATCTCATCTGCTGGATCAGCATCGAGTCATCATAAATAAACGAACCCAGCGTGTTTATGAAATGGGAAACGGAACTCCATTTCATCTCTGGGCTTCTTTGTGGACAATGTATATGGAAACTAACTTTTTATTAGCCATTTATTCTTTACTTTTCTTTAATTTTTATTTTATATTGGGGTATAGTTGATTTAGAATATTGTATTAGTTTCAGGTGTACAGCAGAGTGATACTTTTTTTTTGCAGACTATATTCCATTATAGGTTATTACAAGATATTGAATATAGTCCCCTGCGCTATATATGGTAAGTCCTTGTCACTTATCTATTTTATGTAGGGTACTTTGTATCTGTTAATCCCATACTCCTAATTTATCCCTCCCTCTGCCCTCTCCCCTTTGGTAACCATAAATTTGTTTTCTATGTCCGTGAGTCTATTTCTGTTTTGTTTCTTTGTTTTTGTGTTGGTTTTTTTTTTGGATTTTTTATTTTATATTGGAGTATAGTTGATTTACAAGGTTGTGTTAGTTTCCGGTGTACAACAAAGTGATACATATACATATATCCATTCTTTTTCAGATTCTTTTCCCATATAGGTTATTACAAAATACTGAGTAGAGTTCCCTGTGCTATATAGTAGGTCCTTGTCGATTGTCTACTTTATATATAGTAGTGTGTATATGTTAATCCCAAACTCCTAATTTATCCCTCCCCTAGTCATTTATTCATTGATTTAGTAGATCACCCAGATGATCTGATTTTTCTCTCTTCCCTTCTCCTTACTTCCCTTTGTTCTTTTCTTCTCAAGTACCATGGGGCCATCTCAGATAGAGCCAAAGTGGAGAAATATACTGTTAAGCAAGTGACACTGTATATCAAAAATTTGGGTGAAGGCTTAGCATTTAAAAGAATTGAAGTTCAAAACTCACATCCACTTTTGGTCTATTGAATTGCTCTAGCTTATATTTTCCTCATTAAGATAATTAAGACTTTACCATATATATTAGGCCTCTAGCTCTAATAAAATGAATAAAGTACATGAATAGGGGCAAAATGAGCTATTTGATTAATGGGTCTAGCATCTGGCTTATATACTGCAAACTTTCTATCATTTATTTAGCTGTCTGCCCCTGGAAGTACCTCAACTGAGACGGCATTGAAGACAAAATTAGGACCATTAAATTATTCAAACCCCTCCTCAATATATCATACCCTCTTAGTCTTTCTTTTATCCTTGTGCAGTTGTAGTCGACAAATTTAATCTATTTGCATGCTTGCTGATTGTAAGCCATTCTGGGCATGCAGATGCTGCATTAAATGTTGACTTTCAGTCACTCGCACTGAGTTGAGTAGGATAAAGTGTACCTGTTGTCTACCTACAGTTGACACTTTCCTTGTCGTTTTGCATCCCCCTGACATCTTCCACTTTCTTCAGTAACCTGCTATATGACCTTCTGAAATTTTCTTTCTTTTGCCATTTGTATTAAAAGGTAGCGCCACTGTCTTTTTTCCCTGGACTCACTGCAGTGTTTGCATTTCAGCCGGCTAGCTCACTCGGGCTGCTGGATAAAAGGGGGACCGAAGACTACAGGGAGATGGCAGGTGGGAGGCTGTCATTGCATTTCCTTGAGGATGGGGACTGGTAAAAAATGTTTGCCACACATAACTGAACCCAATTATGATATGACTAATAAAAGGCTCCCTTTAGCAAATATCCCTACTGTACTAGGGTAATTAATGATTATTCTCACAGGGCCTGAGAGAGATGACCAAACTCTCTCTCCTTCTGATATCTGCATTTGGAAAAATCTATTTCCCTTTATGAGAGAAGGTATATGAATGTGTGTGATTAACAGGATCATGAGCCCAGAAAATGTTTTTAGCCATTTCTCTACCTACTACTATGCTTGTCCTTGCTCTCCTCCTATATTGCTTCCAGGGTAGTATGTATGTACTCTGTAGGGAGCCATAATTGTGAGGTATTCTCCCTGCCTCATAATATCCCTTCAGATGTATAAACAAGTACTCAGACCTCATTTACTTATAGTCATCTATTTATTCAACAACCTTCATTGAGTACCTTCTTGGTGCCAGCCATTGTACTATGTGCTGGTGATTTAACAGTCAACAGGAAGACCTAGAACTTGCCCTGCTGGAGCTAAGAAGGAAAAGAGGGGCCACGGCAGAGAAAAAGGGGAGGAATCTACTTGAGATATGGTAGTCAGGTAAGATCTCTCCAAGAAAGTGATGAAGCTAAGAGTTGAAGCATGAAAGCAAATGTTTGTTTGTTTTTTTCATTGTGGTATTGTTGTTTTACAATGTTGTTTTAGTTTCTACTGTACAGTGGCGTTTCCTATGCCATACAGCAGGTTCTCATTAGTTATCTATTTTATACATATTAGTGTATATATGTTGATCCCAATCTCCCAATTCATCCCACCCCCGTTCCCCCCTTGGTGTCCATACGTTTGTTCTCTACATCTGTGTGTCTATTTCTGCCTTGCAAGCCGGTTCATTTGTACCATTTTTCTAGATTCCACATATATGTGTTAATATACGATATTTGTTTTTTTCTTTCTGACTTACTTCACTCTGTATGACAGTCTCTAGGTCCATCCACGTCTCTAGAAATGACCCACTTTCGTTCCTTTTTATGGCTGAGTAATATTCCATTGTATATATGTACCACATTCTTTATCTATTTGTCTATCGGTGGACATTTAGGTTGCTTCCAAGACCTGGCTATTGTAAATAGTGCTGCAATGAACATTGGGGTGCATGTGTCCTTTTGAATTATAGTTTTCTCTGGGTATATGCCCAGTAGTGGGATTGTCGGGTCATATGGTAATTCTATTTTTAGTTTTTTAAGGAAGCTCCACACTGTTCTCCATAGTGGCTGTATCAATTTACATTCCCACTAACAGTGCAGAAGGGTTCCCTTCTCTCCACACCCTCTCCAGCATTTATTGTTTGTAGATGTTCTGATGATGGCCATTCTGACCACTGTGAGGTGATACCTCGTTGTAGTTTTGATTTGCATTTCCCGAATAATTAGTGATGTTGAGCAGCTTTTCATGTGCCTCTTGGCCATCTGTATGTCTTCTTTGGAGAGACGTCTATTTAGATCTCCTGCCCATTTTTGGATTGGGTTGTTTTTTTTTATTAGTATTGAGCTGTATGACCTGTTTATATATTTTGGAGATTAATCCTTTATCCGTTGATTTGTTTGCAAATATTTTCTCCTATTCTGAGGGTTGTCTTTTTGTTTTATTTATATTTTCCTTTGCTATGCAAAAGCTTTTAAGTTTCATTAGGTCCCATTTGTTTATTTTTAGTTTTATTTCCATTTCTCTAGGAGGTTGGTCAAAAAAGATCTTGCTGTGATTTATGTCAAAGAGTGTTCTTCCTATGTTTTCCTCAAAGAGTTTTATAGTGTCTGGCCTTGCATTTAGGTCTTTAATCCATTTTGAGTTTATTTTTGTGTATGGTGTTAGGGAGTGTTCTAATTTCATTCTTTTACATGTAGCTGTCCAGTTTTCCCAGCACCACTTATTGAAGAGACTGTCTTTTCTCCATTGTATATCCTTGCCTCCTTTGTCATAGATTAGTTGACCATATGTGCGTGGGTTTATCTCTGGGCTTTCTATCCTGTTCCATTGATCTATATTTCTGGTTTTGTGCCAGTACCATATTGTCTTGAAAGTCAGGGAGCCTGATTCCGCCAACTCTTTTTTTTCTCAAGTTTGCTTTGGCTATTCAGGGTCTTTGTGTCTCCATACAAATTTTAAGATTTTTTTGTTCTAGTTCTGTGAAAAATGCCATTGGTAATTTGATAGGGATTGCATTGAATCTGTAGATTGCTTTGGGTAGTATAGTCATTTTGACAATATTGATTCTTCCAATCCAAGAACATGATATATCTCTCCATCTGTTTGTGTCATCTTTGATTTCTTTCATCAGTGTCTTATAGTTTTCTGAGTACAGGTCTTTTACCTCCTTAGGTAGGTTTATTCCTAGGTGTTGTTTTTGTTGCAATGGTGAATGAGATTGTTTCCTTAATTTCCCTTTCTGATCTTTTGTTGTTAGTGTATAGGAATGCAGGAGATTTCTGTGCATTAATTTTGTATCCTGCAATTTTACCAAATTCATTGATTAGCTTTAGTAGTTTTCTGGTGGCATCTTTAGGATTTTCTATGTATAGTATCATGTTATCTGCAAACAGTGACAGTTTTTTTTTTTTAACATCTTTATTGGAGTATAATTGCTTTCCAATGGTGTGTTAGTTTCTGCTTTATAACAAAGTGAATCAGTTATACATATACATATGTTCCCATATCTCTTCCCTCTTGCGTCTCCCTCCCTCCCACCCTCCCTATCCCACCCCTGTAGGTGGACAGTGACAGTTTTACTTCTTATTTTCCAATTTGTATTCCTTTTATTTATTTTTTTCTTCTCCAATTGCCATGGCTAGGACTTCCAAAACTATGTTGAATAATAGTGGCAAGAGTGGACATCCTTGTCTTGTTCCTGATCTTAGAGGAAATGATGAAAGCAAATCTGTTATTCAAACAAACAAACCATGGTGAAGAGTATCCCAGGTAGCGGGAACAGCATATGCAGATGTTTGGAAATTATGAGGAATGGAGAGAAAGCCATTGTAGCTGGAGTATAGTGAGTCCTGGAGAGTATGATACAAGATGAATGCAAAGAGGCAGATGGAAGTCAGAGTTTTAGGGCCTTGTAGGTCATGATAAGACATTTGAATTTTAAGTACACTGCCCTCAAAATCTCCTGGAAAGATATTAAGTAAGGGGGTGGTATGAACCACATGTATGAGCCCTATATTTCATGACTCATTTGGGCTATAGATATCTGTCCCTTATAACTTCCAATTCTTTTACTACTCTGGTTACCTGACTCTGGGTTTGCTCCATGTGTTTTAAGTGTTCCTCTTGCAGGCAGCCTCTAATTGCAAACCTGACACCACAATTTTAGCCTATGTCCCTGGCAGAGGACAGCGATGATCAGGTCTTGTGTTCTTGTAGTATATGGACGTCATTGCAGCTACAGGATGCCATTGACTCATGGTGATTTCAGTCAACATATGAGGACATAGGTAAGTGAAGTGCTTTAGGGCTGGGGCTCCTGCATTCTATGCTCAGTCTCCCAGGTCCTGCTCAATACCCACCTCCTTTATGAAATCTACCCTGGCTACCGCAGGATCCAGTTACTCTCTTTTCCTTGGTACTAAAATAGGGCTGATGGTCTCTGTCCTCCATTTGGCTGTTATCTTTTAATGCAGCGGTCACAAGTTGTCAGCAGATGAACTGGATTTGGCAGGCAGATGTGTTTTGTTTGCCCTGCTCAGCATTTTATAAAAAAATAAACTTAGTTTCCAGTGTTTCACATAAAAATCCAGATTTCGTTCTTTCCTAGAAATCTGAAGAACTGGCAACTCCGAGTTTGCCTTCCCATGTGACAACAAGCACCTGGGAATGCAGCTTCTGTCCTGTTTAGATAGTGCACGCGTTCTTTTATTTGTCATTGTCCCGAACACTTCTATCAGGCCTGTTTCACTTTTGTGTTACCTGCTAGCACCTGTAGACATGCAAATTTGTGATCTCAGCTTTCATACCTTGTGGCAAGTCCTTTAATATACTTCCAGTACCTAGAACAATGCCTACCGCATTGTTGGTACTCGATAAGCATTTGTGTTTTTGGTGTTTTAAAAATTTATTTATTTTTGGCTGCATTGGGTCTTCATTGCTGCACGCAGGCTTTCTCCAGTTGTGGTGAGCGGGGGCTACTCTTTGTTGCGGTGCATGGGCTTCTCATTGTGCTGGCTTCTCCTGTTGTGGAGCACGGGTTCTAGGCGCATGGGCTTCAGTAGTTGTGGCACACGGGCTCAGTATTTGTGGCTCGTGGGCTCTAGAGCGCAGGCTCAGTAGTTGTGGCGCACGGGCTTAGTTGCTCCGCAGCATGTGGGATCTTCCTGGACCAGGACTCAAACCCGTGTCCTCTGCATTGGCAGGCGGATTCTTAACCACTGTGCCACCAGGGAAGCCCGATAAGCATTTGTTAAGTTAATGAATATTATGTGCAGAACTAAATTCACAAGTTCTTTGAAGGAAAAAACTACATTCTGTATCTTTCAGCATCTCCTGTAGCATTCATAGAGTGCCCTATTCTTAGGTCCCAATAAATATTTTTGATAGATATAGTGAAGAAGATGCTTCGTCATATGATTTTTTATAGCATGCTGAATGATCTTTCTAGAGGATATAATTGTTTACAAGAATACTTTCCAAGTGGTATGTAATAGAGCACTGAGTCAACTAGTAGTCAAGAAATGGAGCCTCTAATCCCAATTCTGGAATGGACTCACTGTGTGACAATGGACAAGTGACATAACTTTGCAACTCTGCAGCATCCTCATCTGTAAGCAGGTACTTGTTTTATCTACCTCATTAGGTTAGTAGGGGAATTAAATGAAACAGTGCAGATTCAGTGTTTTTGCATTTGTGCATTCATCATAGGTGTTTTACTCTTTATATGTGCTTTAAAGTCTTGTTATTTTAAAATGTTATATATGTTATAAGCTGAGGTCATTTCGTAATGTGCCGGAATACCATAAGCAAATTTGTATCTCATTTGGTATGTGTCATAGTTCATACACTTATTCTATTCATGCTAGCGTCAAAGGACAAAAGAGCCCTGGGTAAGATGGAAAAAAACTACTAGCATCTAACTTCTCTCTCCATCAAACACATTATGGCAGGCTCTAATCAAGGTACCATTCATTCCATGCTTAGTGGTAGCATATGCGAATTGCAAGCGAAGTTCTTAAGAAAAAACTATTGCTCCCCTATACCCGTGAACTTAAATATATGAAGTGACAGCAGTACACACACCAAAGATGGTATTACTAATTTCATGGAGGCTAACTAGGGGGAAATTTAGCTTTTTGTAGGTAAGTGTAGGTGAGTGATTGAACAGTGGTTCATGCTTCCAGGTATAAGTATGGCGTCTCTGTGGTTCACTAATTCCAGTGTTAGTAATGTCTAGTGCCCATCTTCACGCCTTTGACAATTATTTCTGAGTGTCATTGCAGAAGACTGCTGGACGTTAGGTAGTAGATCCTCTATAGAGTTCGTTTGATTCCACAGTTATAGGCACCTTCAATTAACTTGCTCTTTTACCATATTGTGGGATATCTGTTAGTTGTACAAAACTTATAGCAATGAAAGTGATTCCGGACCATAGATATGCAAATGCATTTTGTCTCATAGAGACTCTGCCCTGTAGAAAAGATAATCTCAAACACTGCATTTTATTGCCTTATGGATTATTAACTGGCGTTGTAATTACAAATAAATTCAGTGAAGCCTTTGTGATTATTTATCCATCTTCCTAATTCTTATTTGAACTGGTTTCAAAATCCTACTGCTTCCTTCATTAATTACATGAAATCTTGTTCACATTTTCATTTTTTTAATTTACATGAGTGTCATGTTTTTTATGTTTTTTTAAAATTTTTATTTTATATTGGAATATAGTTGATTAACAATGTTGTGTTAGTTTCAGGTGTACAGCAGATTTATTCAGTTGTATATCTATATGTATCTATTCTTTTTCAAATTCTTTTCCCATCTAGGTTATTACAGAGTATTGAGCAGAGTTCCCTGTGCTATACAGTAGGTCCTTGTTGGTTATCTATTTTAAATATAGCAGTGTGTACATGTCAATCCCAAACTGCCAATCTATCCCTCCCCACCCTTTTCCCTGGTAACCACTAGTTCATTTTCTAAGTCTGTGAGTCTGTTTCTGTTTTGTAAATAAGTTCATTTGTACCTTTTTTTTAGATTCCACATATAAGTGATATCATATGATGTCTTTCTCTGTCTGACTTACTTCACTTAGTATGATAATCTCCAGGGCCATCCATGTTGCTGCAAATGGCATCATCTCATTCTTTTTAATTGCTGAGTGATACTCCACTGTATATATGTACCACATCTTCTTTATCCATTCCTCTGTCGATGTACATTTAGGTTGCTTCCATGTCTTGGCTATTGTGAACAGCACTTCAATGAACACTGGTGCATGTATCCTTTCGAATCATGTTTTTCTCCAGATATATGCCCAGGAGTGGTTTGTGGGATCATATGGTAGCTCTATTTTTAGTTTCTTAAGGAACCTCCATACTGTTCTCCATAGTGGCTGTATCAATTTACATTCCCACCAACAGTGTAGGAGGGTTCCTTTTTCTCTGCACCCTCTCCTGCATTTATTGTTTGCAGACTTTCTGATGATGGCCATTCTGACTGGTGTGAGGTGATACCTCATTGTAGTTTTGATTTGCATTTCTCTAATAATTAGTGATGTTGAGCATCTTTTCATGTGCCTCTTGGCCATCTGCGTGTCTTCTTTGGAGTAATGTCTATTTAGGTCTTCTGCCCATTTTTTGATTGGGCTGTTTGCTTTGATATTGAGCTGTATGAGCTGTTTGTAAGTTTTGGAGACTAATCCCTTGTCGGTCGCCTGGTTTGCAAATGTCTTCTCCCATTCTGTGAGTTGTCTTTTCATTTTGTTTATGGTTTCCTTTGCTGTGCAAAAGCTTTTGAGTTTCATTAGGTCCCATTTGTTTATTTTTGTTTTTATTTCCATTACTCTAGGAGATGGATCAAAAAGATATTGCTGAGATTTCTGTCAAAGAGTGTTCTGCCTATATTTTCCTCTAAAAGTTTTATAGTATCCGGTCTTACAAGAGTCATGTTTTAATTCTTTGAAAATTATACTTTAATGCCAATGCCGCCAGTTCTGGTATTCTTTTTCTAGGAATACGAAAAAAATCAGAGCTAGAAGGACCTGAAAGCTTTTAGTTACATAGAAATACTAGCACATTGTACAAAATATACAAGAAAGTTCACTGCAGTATTGCTTGCAATAGTGAAAAACTGGAAACAACCTATGAGTACATCAAGAGGAGACTACATAAATGAGGTATATACATACTAGGAGAATACTGTGTAGCCATTAAAATGAATGAGATAGCCATTTAAATGAATGACTCAGGCATATATAAGTGCATGATAGGCTGTGATCTTTAAGACATATTGTTATATGAGAAAATTGTGTAACATTATGTGAAGTATTGTCCTATGTAAAGTAAGAAAAAGCATCTTTATACATTATATCCAAATAATTATATATTTATAGAAAGAAGTCTAAAATATATATATAAACTGATGATAGTTATCTCTGGGAAATAAGATCAAGAAAGGGTAAAGAGACTTTTAACTTTTACTATACACATTTCTATATTGGTCAGTTTTAAAACTAAAAATTGTGCATGATTTTGGTAAACAACAAAAATGAAAGAAATGATCTTCTAAGCAACACAATAAACATTTTATTATTATAATCCAAGTATAAAATAAATATCCACTAGTCAATACTGATAGACACAAATGTTTTAATAAGTAAATAAATGGAGGAGGCAAATTTTCCTTATAGAAGAATTACAAATTGTATGTATGTGTATGTGCATGCATGTTTATCTCCTTCCTCCCTTGAGTGTGGATTTAATGATTCACTTCTAAAGAAAAGAGTGTAGAAAGATAAAAATAACACCTTTTACAGTGGAGAAATTTGGCAAATACTACCCGTGGTAGGCAGAATATCCACTGCCCCCCCCCCCACACACACACACAGCTGTTCATGTCCTAATCCCTGGAATCTGCAAATATATTACAGTACATGGCAAAGGGGGGTTGCTAATCAAATGACCTATATATAGGAAGATTATCCTGGATTAACTGGCTGGGTCCAGTATTCACAAGAGTCCCTAAATAGGAAAGGAAAAACGAGCTAGTCAGAGGCAGATATGACTAAGGAAGCAGTGTCAGAACGATGCAATGTGGGAAGGACTCAGCCAGCAGTGGCTGACTGAAGACAGGGGAAGGAGGCAATGAGCCAAGGAATGCAAGTGGCCTCTGCAAGTTGGAAAAAGGCAAGGAAATGGATTCTCCCCTAGACTCTCTAGAAAGAAATGCAGCAATGCCAGCACCTTGATTTTAGCTCAGTTCTATGTCATACTTCTGAACTCTAGAACTGTAAGATAATACAATTTTTATAACCCATTGGGTTTTAACAATTTGTTATGTCAGCCATAGAAAACTACTACAGAGACACTTTAACCAAGTTTTCGAGATTAACATCACCAATGATCAGTCATGCAGGCATCATGTACTACTTACTCCCTGATATGATGTGATGAGAAGGGCACTTTATCTCTGTGGTATCCTTACCCAAAACCCATAACCTCAGTCAAATCATAAGAAAAATATTAGACAAACCCCACTTGAGGGACATTCTGGGAAGTATATGACCAGTACTCCTCAAATCTGTCAAGGTCATGAAAAGCAAAGAAAGACAGAAATTGTCACAGACCAGAGAACACTGAGGAGATACAATAACTAAAGGCACCATGGATTGGATTCTGGAACTGAAAAAGGACAGAAGTGGGAAAACTGGTGAAATTTGAATCAAGTCTGAAGTTTAGTTTATAGTAAGTTACCACTGTTGGTTTCTTAGTTTTGATGAGTCTACCATACTGATGTAAGATGTTAACAATAAGAGAAACTGGGGGAGGAGTATATGGGGGCTCTCTATTATCTCTGCAACTTTTTGGTAAAGCTAAAATTATTCCAAAATAAATCATTTGTTTTTTAAAAAGATAATGTAGTCTAACCACTTTACTAAATGAGGAAACTGAAGTTCAGAGAGGGAAAATGACTTATTCAAAATAATATAGTTCACTTATGAAAATTTCACCTCTTTCATTTCCAGTGAATTTATTGGTTGATTTTTTTTCTAAGCCTTAAAAATCTGTTCTCCAAAATTCAGCTCTATCAATCTAATCCACATTTTCTACTACTACCTAACTTTCATCTTGCAATTCTTACCTCCTTTGGGTATTTCTCATGTCACTGGGCTAAAAGAATATTAATACTTGTTCATAATAATTGTTCTCATTTCCTGCTTTAGCAACTAATATCACCTAAGAAATACTGACTGGAAGAAGAAGTAGGATATTTTTACTTTGTTAAGGCTGTTGCCTGATTTTCCTAAAGTTTGCCCTGATTTCTCATTAACCCTATACTGTGATGCATTTTTACATTTTTAATTGAGGTATAACTGACATATAACATTATATTAGTTTCAAGCGTACAACATAATGGTTTGGTATTTGTATACACTGTGAAATGATCACCACAATAAGACTAGTTAACGTCTGTCACCATACATAGTTACCAATTTTTTTTTTTTTTTCTTGTGAGGAAAACTTTTAAGATCTACTTTCTTGGCAAACTTTCAAATATGCAATGCAGTATTATTAACTATAGTCACCATGCTGTACATTACATCCCCATGACTTATTTATTTTATAACTGGAAGTTTGTACCTTTTGTCTCCCTTCATCTATATCACCCACCTCCACACCCCCTGCCAAACACCAATCTCTTGTTTGAATCTATGAGCTTGGTGTTTTGTTTTTGCTTTTTTAGATTTTACGTATAAGTGAGATTATATGGTATGTGTCTTTCTCTGCCTGACTTATTTAGCATAATGCCTTCAAGGTCCATCCATGTTGTTGCAAATGGCAAGATTTCATTCTCTTTTTATGCCTGAATAATATTCCATTGTGTGTGTGTGTGTGTGTGTGTGTGTGTGTGTACGTGTAGTATGTGTATATATACATACATATACATTATTAGGTCCCATTTATTTATTTTTACTTTTATTTCCTTTGCTTTAGGAGATGGATCAAAAAAATATTGCTGTGATTTATGTCAAAGAGTGTTCTATGTTTTCTTCTAGGAGTTTTATGGTTTCAGGTCTTAAATTTAGGTCTTTAATCCAATTTATTTTTGTATATGATGTTAGAGAATGTTCTAATTTCATTCTTTTACATGTAGCTGTCCAGTTTTCCCAGTAACACTTATTGAAGAGGCTGTCTTTTCTCCACTGTATCTTCTTGCCTCCTTTGTTGTAGATGGTTGTATATGGCCTTTATTATGTTGAGGTATGTTCCCTCTTATGCCTACTTTCTGGAGAGTTTTTTTATAAATGGATATTGAATTTTGTCAAAAGCTTTTTTCTGCATCTAGTGAGATGATCATATGGTTTTTATGCTTCAATTTGTGGCTATTGAAAAATCCTTGCATCCCTGGGATAAATCCCACTTGATCATGGTGAAAGATCCTTTTAATGTATTGTTGGATTCGGATTGCTAATATTTTGTTGAGGATTTTTGTGTTTATGTTCATCAGTAATATTGCCATGTAATTTTCTTTTTTGTGATATCTTAGTCCGGTTTTGGCATCAGGGTGATGCTGGCTTCATAGAATGAGTTCAGCAGTGTTTCTTCCTCTGCAATTCTTGGAATAGTTCAAGAAGGATAGGTGTTAACTCTTGGCCAAATATTTGGTAGAATTCACCTGTGAAGCCATCTGGCCATGGAGTTTTGTTTGTTGGGAGTTTCTTTTGGTCTATTCAATTTTCTATTTCTTCCTTTATCAGTCTTGGAAGATTGTACATTTCTAGGAATTTGTCCATTTCTTCTAGGTTGTCCATTTTATTGGTATATCATTGTTCGAAGAACTCTCTTATAACCCTTTGTATTTCTGTGGTGTTGGCTGTAACTTCTCATTTTTGACCTCTGATTATATTGATTTGGGCCTTTATTTTCTTGATCAGTATGACTAAAGGTTTATCAATTTTGTTTATCTTTCCAAAGAACCAGCTCTTAGTTTCATTGATCTTTTCTATTGTGGGGTTTTTTTTTTTTTTTGGTCTCTATATTTTTTCTTCTCTGAACTTTATGATTTCCTTCCTTCTAATAACTTTGGGTTTTGTTTGTATTCTTTTCCTAGTCCCTTTAGGTATAACCTTAGGTTGTTTATTTGAGATTTTTCTTGTTTCCTGAGGTAAGCTTGTATCACTATGAATTTCTACCTTAGAACTGCTTTTGTTTTGTCCCAAAGATTTTGGATTGTTGTGTTTTCCTTTTTGTTTGTCTCCAGGTATTTTTTGATTTCCTCTTTGATTTCTTCAAATGCTGTTTATCCATTCAGCCCCTCTATGTCTTTTTCTTTTTTGAATTTTGTTATTTATTTTTTTATACTGCAGGTTCTTATTAGGCATCAATTTTATACACATCAGTGTATACATGTCAATCCCAATCTCCCAATTCATCACACCCCCACCCCCCACTGCTTTCCCCCCTTGGTGTCCATACGTTTGTTCTCCACATCTGTGTCTCAATTTCTGCCCTGCAAACCGGTTCATCTGTACCATTTTTCTAGGTTCCACGTATATGCGTTAATATACGATATTTGTTTTTCTCTTTCTGACTTACTTCACTCTGTATGACAGTCTCTAGATTCATCCACGTCTCAACAAATGACCCAATTTTGTTCCTTTTTATGGCTGAGTAATATTCCATTGTATATATGTACCACATCTTCTTTATCCATTCATCTGTTGATGGGCATTTAGGTTGCTTCCATGACCTGGCTATTGTAAATAGTGCTGCAGTGAACATTGCGGTGCATGTGTCTTTTTGAATTATGGTATTCTCTGGGTATATGCCCAGTAGTGGGATTGCTGGATCATATGGTAATTCTATTTTTAGTTTTTTAAGGAACCTCCATACTGTTCTCCATAGTGGCTGTATCAATTTACATTCCCACTAACAGTGCAAGAGGGTTCCCTTCTCTCCACACCCTCTCCAGCATTTATTGTTTGTACATGTTCTGATGATGGCTATTCTGACCAGTGTGAGGTGATACCTCATTGTAGTTTTGATTTGCATTTCTCGAATAATTAGTGATGTTGAGCAGCTTTTCATGTGCCTCTTGGCCATCTGTATGTCTTCTTTGGAGAGACGTCTATTTAGATCTCCTGCCCATTTTTGGATTGGGTTGTTTTTTTTTATTAGTATTGAGCTGTATGACCTGTTTATATATTTTGGAGATTAATCCTTTGTCCGTTGATTTGTTTGCAAATATTTTCTCCTATTCTGAGGGTTGTCTTTTTGTTTTATTTATATTTTCCTTTGCTGTGCAAAAGCTTTTAAGTTTCATTAGGTCCCATTTGTTTATTTTTAGTTTTATTTCCATTTCTCTAGGAAGTTGGTCAAAAAAGATCTTGCTGTGATTTATGTCAAAGAGTGTTCTTCCTATGTTTTCCTCTAAGATTTTCATAGTGTCCAGTCTTACATTTAGGTCTTTAATCCATTTTGAGTTTATTTTTGTGTATGGTGTTAGGGAGTGTTCTAATTTCATTCTTTTACAGGTAGCTGTCCAGTTTTCCCAGCACCACTTATTGAAGAGACTGTCTTTTCTCCATTGTATATCTTTGCCTCCTTTCTCATAGATTAGTTGACCATAGGTGCGTGGGTTTATCTCTGGGCTTTCTATCTTGTTCCATTGATCTATGTTTCTGTTTTTGTGCCAGTACCATGTTGTCTTGATTACTGTAGCTTTGTAGTATAGTCTGAAGTCAGGGAGTCCGATTCCTCCAGCTCCATTTTTTTCCCTCAAGACTGCTTTGGCTCTTCAGGGTCTTTTGCATCTCCAAATTTTTTTTTTAATAATATCTATCATAACTATTTCTTTTTTTTCTTTTTAAAATTTATTTATTCATTTATTTAATTTGGGGCTGCATTGGTTCTTCACTGCTGCATGCGGGTTCTCTCTAGCTGCTGAGAGCGGGGGGCTACTCTTTGATGCGGTGCGTGGGCTTCTCACTGCGGTGGCCTCTCCTGCCGCGAAGCACAGGCTCCAGGCGCATGGGCCTCAGCAGTTGTGGCACATGGGCCCAGCCGCCCTGTGGCATGTGGGATCCTCCCGGACCAGGGCCCAAACCCGCGTTCCCTGCACCGGCAGGCAGACCCCCAACGACTGCGCCACCAGGGAAGCCCTCCATACAAATTTTAAGATGATTTGTTCTAGTTCCATAAAAGATGCCATTGGTAATTTGATAGGGATTGCATTGAATCTGTAGATTGCTTTGGGTAGAATAGTCATTTTCACAATATTGATTCTTCCAATCCAAGAACATGGTATATCTCTGAATCTGTCTGTATCATGTTTAAGGTTTTCATCAGTGTCTTATAGTTTTCTGCATACAGGTCTTTTGTCTTCCTAGGTATGTTTATTCCTATGTATTTTATTGTTTTTGTTGCAATGGTAAATGGGAGTGTTTCCTTAATTTCTCTTTCAGATTTTTCATCATTAGTGTATAGGAAAGCAAGAGATTTCTGTCCATTAATTTTGTATCCTGAAACTTTACCAAATTCATTGATTAGCTCTAGTAGTTTTCTGGTGGCATTTTTAGGATTCTCTATGTATAGTATCATGTCATCTGCAAAGAGTGACAGTTTTACTTCTTCTTTTCCAATTTGTATTCCTTTTATTTCTTTTTCTTCTCCTGTTGCCGTGGCTAGGACTTTCAAAACTATGTTAAATAACAGTGGTGAGAGTGGACATCCTTGTCTTGTTCCTGATCTTAGAGGAAATGCTTTCAGTTTTTCACCATTGAGAATGATGTTTGCTATGGGTTTGTCGTATATGGCCTTTATTATGTTGAGGTAGGTTCCCTCTATGCCCACTTTCTGGAGAGCTTTTATCATAAATGGGTGTTGAATTTTGTCAAAAGCTTTTTCTGCATCTATTGAGATGATCATATGGTTTTTCTCCTTCAATTTCTTAATATGGTTTATCACATTGACTGATTTGCATACAGTGAAGAATCCTTGCATCCCTGGGATAAATCCCACTTGATCATGGTGTATGATCCTTTTAATGTGTTGTTGGATTCTGTTTGCTAGTATTTTGTTGAGGATTTTTGCATCTATATTCATCAGTGATATTGGTCTGTAATTTTCTTTTTTTGTAGTATCTTTGTCTGGTTTTGGTATCAGGGTGATGGTGGCCGCATAGAATGAGTTTGGAAGTGTTCCTTCCTCTGCAATTTTGTGGAAGATTTTGAGAAGGATGGGTGTTAGCTCTTCTCTAAATGTTTGATAGAATTCACCTGTGAAGCCATCTGGTCCTGGACTTTTGTTTGTTGGAAGATTTTTAATCACAGTTTCCATTTCATTACTTGTTATGGGTGTGTTCATAGTTTCTGTTTCTTCCTGGTTCAGTCTTGGAAGGTTATACCTTTCTAAGAATTTGTCCATTTCTTCCAGGTTGTCCATTTTATTGGCATAGAGTTGCTTGTAGTAGTCTCTTAGGATGCTTTGTATTTCTGCGGTGTCTGTTGTAACTTCTCCTTTTTCATTTCTAATTTTATTGATTTGAGTCCTCTCCCTCTTTTTCTTGATGAGTCTGGCTAATGGTTTAACCATTTTGTTTGTCTTCTCAAAGAACCGGCTTTTAGTTTTATTGATCTTTGCTATTGTTTTCTTTGTTTCTATTTCAATTATTTCTGCTCTGATCTTGATGATTTCTTTCCTTCTGCTAACTTTGGGTTTTGTTTGTTCTTCTTTGTCTAGTTCCTTTAGGTGTAAGGTTAGATTGTTTATTTGAGATTTTTCTTGTTTCTTGAGGTAGGCTTGTATAGCTATAAACTTCCCCCTTAGGACTGCTTTTGCTGCATCCCATAGGTTTTGGATCTTCGTGTTTTCATTGTCATTTCTCTCTAGGTATTTTTTGATTTCCTCTTTGATTGCTTCAGTGACCTCTTGGTTATTTAGTAACGTATTGTTTAGCCTCCATGTGTTTGTGTTTTTTACGTTTTTTTCCCTGTAATTCTAATCTCATAGCATTGTGGTCAGAAAAGATGCTTGATATGATTTCAATTTTCTTAAATTTACTGAGGCTTGATTTGTGACCCAAGATGTGATCTATCCTGGAGAATGTTCTGTGCACACTTCAGAAGAAAGTGTAATCTGCTGTTTTTGGATGGAATGTCCTATAAATATCAATTAAATCTATCTGGTCTATTGTGTCATTTAAAGCTTCTGTTTCCTTATTTATTTTCATTTTGGATGATCTGTCCATTGGTGAAAGTGAGGTGTTAAAGTCCCCCACTATTATTGTGTTACTTTCGATTTCCTCTTTTAGAGCTGTTAGCAGTTGCCTTATGTATTGAGATGCTCCGATGTTGGGTGCATATATAATTGTTATATCTTTTTCTTGGATTGATCTCTTGATCATTATGTAGTGTCCTTCCTTGTCTCTTGTAACATTCTTTATTTTAAAGTCTATTTTATCTGATATGAGTATAGCTACTCCAGCTTTCTTTGGATTTCCATTTGCATGGAATATCTTTTTCCATCCCCTCACTTTCAGTCTGTATGTGTCCCTAGGTCTGAATTGGGTCTCTTGTAGACAGCCTATATATATGGGTCTTGTTTTTGTATCCATTCAGCAAGCCTGTGTCTTTTGGTTGGAGCATTTAATCCATTCACGTTTAAGGTAATTATCGATATGTATGTTCCTCTGACCATTTTCTTAATTGTTTTGAGTTTGTTTTTGTAGGTCCTTTTCTTCTCTTGTGTTTCCCAGTTAGAGAAGTTCCTTTAGCATTTGTTGTAGAGCTGGTTTGTTGGTGCTGAATTCTCTTAGCTTTTGCTTGTCTGTAAGGCTTTTGATTTCTCCATCAAATCTGAATGAGATCCTTGCTGGGTAGAGTAATCTTGGTTGTAGGTTCTTCCCTTTCATCACTTTAAGTGTATCATACCTCTCCCTTCTGACTTGTAGAGTTTCTGCTGAGAAATCAGCTGTTAACCTTATGGGAGTTCCCTTGTATGTTATTTGTCATTTTTCCCTTGCTGCTTTCAATAATTTTTCTTTGTCTTTAATTTTTGCCAGTTTGATTACTATGTATCTCGGTGTGTTTCTCCTTGGGTTTATTCTGTATGGGACTCGCTACGCTTCCTGGACTTGGGTGGCTATTTCCTTTCCCATGTTAGGGAAGTTTTTGACTATAATCTCTTCAAATATTTTCTCTGGTCCTTTCTCTCTCTCTTCTCCTTCTGGGACCCCTATAATACGAATGTTGTTGCGTTTAATGTTGTCCTAGAGGTCTCTTAGGCTGTCTTCATTTCTTTTCATTCTTTTTTCTTTAGTCTGTTCCGCAGCAGTGCATTCCACCATTCTGTCTTCCAGGTCACTTATCCGCTCTTCTGCCTCAGTTATTCTTCTACTGATTCCTTTTAGGGTATTTTTCATTTCAGTTATTGTATTGTTCATCTCTGTTTGTTTGTTCTTTAATTCTTCTAGGTCTTTGTTAATCATTTCTGGCATCTTCTCAATCTTTGCCTCCATTCTTATTCCGAGGTCCTGGATCATCTTCACTATCATTATTCTGAATTCTTTTTCTGGAAGGTCGCCTATCTCCACTTCATTTAGTTGTTTTTCTGGGGTTTTATCTTGTTCCTTCATCTGGTACATAGCCCTCTGCTTTTTCATCTTGTCTATCTTTCTGTGAATGTGGTTTTTGTTTCACAGGCTGCAGGATTGTAGTTCTTCTTACTTCTGCTGCCTGCCCTCTGGTGGTTGAGGCTATCTCCCCTCTACGTCTTTTCATTAGAGAATTCAATCCATTTACATTTAAAGTAATTGTTAATAGATGTGTAATTGGCATTTTGTTAATTTTTTTCTGGCTGCTTTGTGGTTCCTCTGTTCCTTTTTTCTGTACTTGCTCTCCTCCATTGTGATATAATGATTTTATGTATTGGTATGCTTAGATTTCGTCCTCTTTATGTTTTGTTTATCTACTATAGGTTTTGTTTTGTGGTTAGCACAAGGTTTACATATAACAGCTTATATTTATAACAGTGTATTTTAAGCTGATAAAAACTTATATTTGAATGCATACTAACGTTCTATATTTTTACTCTCCCTTACACCCTACCACATTTTAGGTTTTTGATGTCACATCGTACATCTTTTTATCATGTGTATCCCTTAACTATTGTAGTTATACTTATTTATACTTCTTTTGTCTTTTAATCTTCATACTAGCCTTTTAAGTGATTATTCGACTACCTTTACCATATGTATTTGCCCATACCAGTGAGATTTATACTTTCGTATGTTTTCTGTTTTAATTAGTGCTCTCTCTTTTCAGCTTAAAGAAGTTCCTTTAACATTCCTTGTAAGGCTCGTTATTTGGTGATGAAATCCTTTAGCTTTTGCTTGGCTAGAAAACTCTCTCTCCTTTAATTCTGAAAGATAACTTTGCCAGGTAGCGTATTCTTTGTTGGAAGTTATTTTTTTCTTTCAGTACTTTGACTGTATATCATTGCCATTCCCTTCTGGCCTGCAATGTTTTTGTTGAAGAATCTGCTTATAGTATTATGTGGGTTACCTTGTATATGACAAGTTTTTCTCTTGTGCTTTTAAGATTCTTTTCTTGTCTTTAACTTTTAACATTTTAGTTATAATGCATATGGGTGTGAGTCTCTTTGGGATCATTGATTGGTTGCTTTTGCACTGGGCCCTGGGGTGGTGAGTCTGAGCACATGAGCCCTTTGAGGGCTGTTTCTCAGTTCACTATAGCACTGTAGTCCTTGTGGACACAAGCCCTGTTGGTTGTCAAAGCTAGATATTTAGGCAGCTCATCTTCCAGATAATCCAGATAAAGGTCCTAAACAATGTAGTGCCTGATGTGAGAGGTTCAAACGAATCACTCCTCAGGGAGGAGATCCGGGTTTTCGGATCTCTCCCAATTGTGGGTCACCATGCTGTGGGTGAGATTTATGGCAAGATTGCGTCTCTGCCTCTTACCCACTTTGATATGGATTTTTTTTTCTTGTTTGCCCACTGTTTAGGAGTCATTCAGCTAGTTTAAGGGTATTTTTCAGAGGAAATTGTTCCATATGTAGCTGTACATTCCGTGTATAGGGAGAGGTGAATTCAGGATCTTCCTGTGTCACCATCTTGAACCAGAACCCTCGTCTCTTTTTTTTTTAACATCTTTATTGCAGTATAATTGCATTACAGTGTTGTGTTAGTTTCTGTCGTATAACAAAGTGAATCAGCTATATATATACATATATCCCCATATGCCCCGCCTCCTGCATCACCCTCCCCTTCTCCATCCCTCTAGGTGGTCACCAAGCACCGAGCTGATCTCTCTGTGCTATGCGGCTGCTTCCACTAGCTATCTATTTTACATTTGATAGTGTATATATGTCAATGCCACCCTCTCACTTCTTCCCAGGTTACACTTCCCCCTGCCTTTGTCCACAAGTCCATTCTCAACGTCTGTGTCTTTATTCCTGTCCTGCCCCTAGTTTCTTCAGAACCATGTTATTTTTTGTTTTTAGATTCCATATATATGTGTTAGCATACGGTATTTGTTTTTCTCTGACTTACTTCACTCTGTCTGACAGACTCTAGGTCCATCCACCTCACTACAAATAACTCAATTTCATTTCTTATGGCTGAGTAATATTCCATTGTATATATATGCCACATCTTCTTTATCCATTCATCTTTCGATGGACACTTAGGTTGCTTCCATGTCCTGGCTATGGTAAATAGTTCTGCAGTGAACATTGTGGTCCATGACTCATTTTGAATTATGGTTTTCTCAGGGTATATGCCCAGTAGTAGGATTGCTGGGTCATATGGTAGTTCTATTTTTAGGTTTTTAAGGAACCTCCATACTGTTCTCCGTAGTGGCTATATCACTTTACATTCCACCAACAGTGCAAGAGGGTTCCCTTTTCTCTACACTCTCTCCAGCATTTGTTGTTTGTAGATTTTCTGATGCTGCCCATTCTAACTGGTGTGAGGTGGTACCTCGTTGTAGTTTTGATTTGCATTTCTCTAATAATTAGTAATGTTGAGCATATTTTCATGTGCTTCTTGGCCATCTGTATATCTTCGTTGGAGAAATGTCTATTTAGATCTGCCCATTTTGGGGTTGGGTTGGTTAATTTTTTGATATTGAGCTGCATGAGCTGCTTGTATATTTTGGAGATTAATCCTTTGTCGCTTCGTTTGCAAATATTTTCTCCCATTCTGAGGGTTGTCTTCCTCTTGTTTATATGGTTTCCTTTACTGTGCAAAAGCTTTTAAGTTTCATTAGGTCCCATTTGTTTATTTTTGTTTTTTTTTATTTCCATTTCTCTAGGAGGTGGGTCAAAAAGGATCTTGCGGTGACTTATATCATGGAGTGTTCTTCCTAAGTTTTCCTCTAAGAGTTTTATAGTGTCTGGCCTTACATTTAGGTCTTTAATCCATTTTGAGTTTATTTTTGTGTATGGTGTTAAGAAGTGTTCTAATTTCATTCTTTTACATGTAGCTGTCCAGTTTTCCCAGCACCACTTATTGAAGAGGCTGTCTTTTCTCCATGTATATTCTTGCCCCCTTTATCAAAGATAAGGTGGCCATATGTGCGTGGGTTTACCTCTGGGCTTTCTATCCTGTTCCATTTATCTATATTTCTGTTTTTGTGCCAGTACCAAACTGTCTTGATTACTGTAGCTTGGTAGTATAGTCTGAAATCAGGGAGCCTGATTCCTCCAGCTCCATTTTTCTTTCTCAAGATTGCTTTGGCTATTCGGGGTCTTTTGTGTTTCCATACAAACTGTGCAATTTTTTGTTCTAGTCCTGTGAAAAATGCCACTGGTAGTTTGATAAGGATTGCATTGAATCTGTAGATTGCTTTGGGTAGTAGAGTCATTTTCACAATGTTGATTCTTCCAATCCAAGAACATGGTATAATCTCTCCATCGGTTTCTATCATCTTTAATTTCTTTCATCAGTGTCCTTATACTTTTCTGCCTACAGGTCTTTTGTATTCCTAGGTATTTTATTCTTTTTTTTTGCAATGGTAAATGGGAGTTTTTCCTTAATTTCTCTTTCAGATTTTTCATCATTAGTGTATAGGAATGCAAGAGATTTCTGTTCATTCATTTTGTATTCTGCTACTTTACTAAATTCATCGATTAGCTCTAGTAGTTTTCTGGTAGCATCTTTAGGATTCTCTATGTATAGTATCATGTCATGTGCAAACAGTGACAGTTTTAATTCTTCTTTTCTGATTTGGATTCTTTTTCTTTCTTTTTCATCTCTGATTGTTGTGGGTAAAACTTCTAAAACTATGTTGAATAATAGAGATGAGAGTGGGCAACCTTGTCTTGTTCTTGATCTTAGTGGAAGTGGTTTCAGCTTTTCTCCACTGAGAAATATGTTTGCTGTGGGTTTGTCATATATGGCCTTTATGATGTTGAGGTAGGTTCCCTCTATGCCCACTTTCTGGAGAGTTTTTATCATAAATGGGTGTTGAATTTTGTCAAAAGCTTTTTCTGCATCTATTGAGATGATCATATGGTTTTTCTCCTTCAGTTTTTAATATGGTTTATCACATTGATTGATTTGCGTATATTGAAGAATCCTTGCATTCCTGGGATAAACCCCACTTGATCATGGTGTATGATCCTTATGTGCTGTCCGATTCTGTTTGCTAGTATTTTGTTGAGGATTTTTACATCTATGTTCATCAGTGATATTGGCCTGTAGTTTTCTTTCTTTGTGACATCTTTGTCTGGTTTTGGTATCAGGGTGATGGTGGCCTCATAGAATGAGTTTGGGAGTGTTCCTCCCTCTGCTATATTTTGGAAGAGTTTGACAAGGATAAGTGTTAGCTCTTCTTTAAATGTTTGATAGAATACACCTGTGAATCCATCTGGTCCTGGGCTTTTGTTTGTTGGAAGATTTTTAATCACAGTCTCAATTTCAGTGCTTGTGATTGGTCTGTTTATATTTCTTCCTGGTTCAGTGTCAGAAGGCTGTGCTATTCTAAGAATTTGTCCATTTCTTCCAGGTTGTCCATTTTATTGGCATAGAGTTGCTTGTAGTAATCTCTCATGATCCTTTGTATTTCTGCAGTGTCAGTTGTTACTTCTCCTTTTTCATTTCTAATTCTGTTGATTTGAGTCTTCTCCCTTTTTTTCTTGATGAGTCTGGCTAATGGTTTTTCAATGTTGTTTATCTTCTCAAAGAACCAGCTTTTAGTTTTATTGATCTTTGCTATTGTTTCCTTCATCTCTTTTTCATTTATTTCTGCTCTGATCTTTATGATTTCTTTCCTTCTGCTAACTTTGGGGTTTTCTTGTTCTTCTTTCTCTAATTGCTTTATGTTTAAGGTTAGGTTGTTTATTTGAGATGTCTCTTGTTTCTTGAGGTAGGATTGTATTGTTTTAAACTTCCCTCTTAGAACTGCTTCTGCTGCATCCCATAGGTTTTGGAGCATAGTGTTTTCATTGTCCTTTATTTCTAGGTATTTTTTTATTTACTCTTTGATTTCTTCAGTGATCTCTTGGTTATTTAGTAGTGTATTGTTTAGCCTCCATGTGTTTGTATTTTTTACAGTTTTTTTTTCCTGTAATTGATATCTAGTTTCATAGCATTGTGGTTGGAAAAGATGCTTGATAGGATTTCAATTTTCTTAAATTTACCAAGGCTTGATTTGTGACCCAAGATATGATCTATCCTGGAGAATGTTCCATGAGCACTTGAGAAGAAAGTGTATTCTGTTGTTTTGGGATGGAATGTCCTATAAATATCAATTAAGTCCGTCTTGTTTAATGTGTCATTTAAAGCTTGTGTTTCCTTATTTATTTTCATTTTGGTTGAACTGTCCATTGGTGAAAGTGGGGTGTTAAAGTCCCCTACTATGATTGTGTTACTGTCAATTTCTCCTTTTATGGCTTTTAGCATTTGCCTTATGTATTGAGGTGCTCCTATGTTGGGTGCATAAGTACTTACAATTGTTATATCTTCTTCTTGGATTGATCCCTTCATCATTATGTAGTGTCCTTCTTTATCCCTTGTTATAGTCTTTACTTTAAAGTCTATTTTGTCTGATATGAGAATTGCTACTCCAGCTTTGATTTCCATTTGCATGGAATATCTTGTTCCATCCCCTCACTTTCAGTCTGTATGTGTCCCTAGGTCTGAAGTGGGTCTCTTGTAGACAGCATATATATGGGTCTTGTTTTTGTATCCATTCAGCCAGTCTATGACTTTTGGTTGGAGCATTTAATTCTTTTACATTTAAGGTAATTATCGGTATGTATGTTCCTATTACCATTTTCTTAATTGTTTTGTTTTTGTTTTTGTAGATCTTTTCCTTCTCTTGTGTTTCCTGCCTAGAGAAGTTCCTTTAGCATTTGTTGTAAAGCTGGCTTGCTGAGCCTGAATTCTCTTAACTTTTGCTTGTCTGTAAAGTTTTTAATTTTTCCATTGAATCTGAATAAGATCCATGCTGTGTAGAGTAATCTTGGTTGTTGGCTTTTCCCTTTCATTACTTTAAATATGTCTTGCCACTCCCTTCTGGCTTGCAGAGTTTCTGCTGAAAGCTCCGCTGTTAACCTTATGGGGATTCCCTCGTATGTTATTTGTTGCCTTTCCCTTGCTGCTTCTAATATTTTTTTGTATTTAATTAATTTTTGATAGTTTGATTAATATGTGTCTTAGCGTGTTTCTCCTTGGATTTATCCTGTATGGGACTCTCTGCGCTTCCTGGACTTGATTGACTATTTCCTTTCCCATGTTAGGGAAGTTTATGACTATAATCTCTTCAAATATTTTCTCAGTCCCTTTCTTTTTCTCTTGTTCTTGTGGGACCCCTATTATTTGCATGTTGGTGCATTTAATGCTGTCCCTGAGGTCTCTGACACTGTCTTCAATTCTTTTCATTCTTTTTTCTTTACTCTGCTCTGCAGTAGTTATTTCCACTATTTTATCTTCCAGGTCACTTATCTGTTCTTCTGCCTCAGTTATTCTGCTATTGATTCCTTCTAGAGAATTTTTAATATCATTTATTGTGTTGTTCACCATTGTTTGTTTGCTCTTTATTTCTTCCAGGTCCTTGTTCAACATTTATTTTCTCCATTCTATTTCCACGATTTTGGATCATCTTTACTATCATGACTCTGAATTCTTTTTTAGGTAGACTGCCTGTTTCCTCTTCATTTGTTTGGTCTGGTGGCTTTTTACTTTTTTCATTCATTTGCTGTGTATTTCTCTGTCTTATCATTTTGCTTAACTTACTGTGTTTGCGGTCTCCTTTTTGCAGGCTGCAGGTTCACAGTTCCTGTTGTTTTTGTTGTCTGCCCCCAGTGGGGAAGGTTGGTTCAGTGGCTTGTGTAGGCTTCCTGGTGGAGGGGACTGGTCCTGTGTTCTGCTGGGTGGGGCTGGATCTTGTCTTTCTGGTGGGTAGGGTTGCATCTGGTGGTGTGTTTTGGGGTGTCTGTGACCTTAATATGATTTTAGGCAGCCTCTCTGCTAATGTGTGGGGTTGTGTTTCTGTCTTACTAGTTGTTTGGCATGGGGTGTCCAGCACTGGAACTTGCTGCTCTTAGCATTGAGATGGAGATCTCTGGGAGAGCTCTCGCCGATTGATATTACATGTGGCCAGGATGTCTCTGGTGGTCCACTGTCATGAACTTGTCTCTCCCACCTCCGAGGCTCAGGCCTGACACCTGGCCGGAGCACCAAGACCCTGTCAGCCGCACGGCTCAGAGGAAAAGGGACAAAAAAAAGAAAGAAAGAAAAAATAAAAAAGTTATTAAAACAAAAAATTTAAAAATTATTAAAATTTAAAATTTTAAAGAAAAAGAGAGCTACCAAACCAATAAACAAATCCACCAATGATAACAAGCACTAAAAACTAAACTAAGATTAACTTATAAATCAGAAACTAGTCAGTTGCATACAGCAAACCCCAAGTCTACAGTTGCTCCCAATGTCCACTGCCTCAATTTTGGGGTGATTCATTGCCTATTCAGGTAGTCCACAGATTCAGGGTACATCAAGTTGATTGTGGAGATTTAATCCGCTGCTCCTGAGGCTGCACAGCGAAATTTCTCTTTCTCTTCTTTGTTCTCACAGCTCCTAGGGTTCAACTTTGGTTTTGGCCTCGCCTCTGCATGTAGGTTGCCCTCTGTCGTCTGTTCTTCACCCGGAAAGGACTAGGTTAAAGGAGCAGCTGATTAGGGGGCTCTGGCTCACTCAGGCTGGGGGGAAGGAGGGGTATGGAATGCAGGGCGAGCCTGCAGCGGCAGTGGCTGGTGTGACATTACAACAGCCTGAGGCACACCGTGTGTTCTCCCAGAGAGGTTTTCCCTGGATCACGGGACTATGGCAGTGGCGGGCTGCACATGCTCCTGGGAGGGGAGGTGTGGATAGTGACCTGTGCTTGCACACAGGATTCTTGGTGGCTGCAGCAGCAGCCTTAGTGTTTCATGCCCGTCTCTGGTATCTGTGCTGACAGCCGTGGCTCACACCCATCTCTGAAGCTTGTTTAGGAGGTGCTCTGAATCTCCTCTCCTCGCACACCCCGAAACAATGGTCTCTTGCCTCTTAGGCAGGTCCAGAGTTTTTCCCGGACTCCCTCCCGGCTAGCTGTGGTGCACTAGCCCCCTTCAGGCTGTGTTCACGCAGCCAACCCCAGTCCTCTCCCTGGGGTCTGACCTCAGAAGCTCGAGCCTCAGCTCCCAGCCCCCACCTGCCCTGGCGGGTGAGCAGACAAGCCTCTCAGGCTGGTGAGTGCTGGTTGCACCAATCCTCTGTGCAGGAATCTCTCCACTTTGCCCTCTGCAGCCCCTGTTGCTGCGCTCTCCTCCATGGCTCTGAAGCTTCCCCCGTCCACCCCCTGTCTCTGCCAGTGAAGGGGCTTCCTAGTGTGTGGAAACTTTTCCTCCTTCACAGCTCCCTCCCAGAGCTGCAGGTCCCGTCCCTATTCTTTTGTCTCTTTTTTCTTTTGCCCTACCCTGGTACGTGGGGAGTTTCTTGCCTTTTGGGAAGTCTGAGGTCTTTTGCTAGCGTTCAGTAGGTGTTCTGTAGGAGCTGTTCCACATGTAAATGTATTTTTGATGTATTTGTGGGTAGGAATGTGATCTCCACAGCTTACTCCTCTGCCATCTTGAAGATTCTCCCCTCTTGTCTTCTTGATAGCAATTCTGACAGGTGTGAGGTGATGTTTCATTGTGGTTTTGATTTGCATTTTCCTGATGAACAGTGATGTTGAGCATCTTTTCATGTACCTGTTAGACATTTTTCCAAAGAAGACATCCGAATGGCCATTTAGGTCTTCTGCCCTTTTTTTAATTGGGTTGCTTTTTTTTTTTTTTATATTGAGTTGTATGAGCTGTTTATATATTTTGGATATTAACCGCTTATCTGATATATGGTTTGTAAAAATTTTCTCCCATTCTTTACGATGCCTTTTCATTCTGTTTGTTTGTTGTTTCTTTTGCTGTGTGGAAGCTTTTAAGCTTGATGTAGTCCCATTTGTTGATTTTTGCTTTTGTTGTTTGTTCTTTTGGTGTCATATCCAAAAAGTCATTGCCAAAACCAATGGCAAGGAGATTCTTCAAGGAGTTTTATGGTATCACTGACTCTCTTAGGTTTTAGTCTTTGATCCATTTTGAGCTAATTTTTGTGATTCGTGCAAGATAGGGGTCCAATTTCATTGTTCTACCTATGTTTATCTAGTTGTAAGAGTGTTATAGGACACTCATCTTGATGTTGCATTTACATAGCCAGCACATTGTTTTGGTTTAAAAAGTATTCTTATTTAAGAGTAACCATATATGTAAGTGGCCAGTGGAGATTATGGAAGAGTGAATCCTACTCCTTGACTCTGCCATTACTTAGCTTTCTCATGGCTAACAGAGGAAGAGAATCCTAAGGCTGGTTTAATTTTCCTTATTTCCTTTACTTTCCAATTTCATGTGTAGTCCATAGTTCCCCCTCCTATTTATAACTATCCTAATCAGGTATGATTTGAAATTCAGATGAACACTTGAACCAAAATCCTTATGGCTGAGGAAGAGGTAAACAGAAGTTTATGAGCACTAGAATTTCACACATGGTAAACTAATTCTGTAGAGATCATTATATCCTCGCATAATCTTTTTTTCAGTTTGTAAAGTAAGTATCAGAAAATGTTAAGCAACTTGCCTAGGATCATACAGTGGTGGAGCTCAAATTTGTTTCTAAACTCCATTTTTTTTTGGCTACACAATGTGGATGCCACACAGTAGGCACATTGTGGGAGAAATGAGGCCAGATTGGACACAGTTCTTTGAGACAAAAGACCAGTCAGAAGAAAAAAAAAAAAAAGGAGTGATTGAAATCAGGGGTTATTTTTCATTGTCTTTTATAATGTCTTTTTTGTGTGCCTTGCATGAAGGGGAAGGCCAAGAAAGCCCTTTTGTCTGTTCATTAACTTATTAGCATCAACAGAAAGTTTTTTAACCATGACTAGCCAGTCTGTCTCCTACTTCTCTATTTTCTGTGTTAAAAGCAGCATGATACTGGAAATAAGGGAAGAAGGAGATGCTGAATAGGAGATATTTTCTTACAGAAGTGATAGTGTTTAGTTTCTTTTATACTGATAATAATATCAATTCCTCTATCATCCCACAACAGAGACACATTTACACACACATTCATAGAGACTCCACTGTGTCTTATATCATACCATGACCTTTCCCAAACCAGAGTACTTCAGTAAATGCTTATTGGTTAGACTGAATGAGGCCAGGTTGTGATCAAGCACATATTTTGAATTATATGGATTCTCCAGACCCTGTTTCAAGTTACTACCTCATCATTTTCAAAGAGATTAACACATCATCAAACATGTCTCAAAATCATGCTCAAGGATCTGATTAGCCGAAGATAGGTTGTCTGCAATTTTATTCCCCCCTCAAAATTTTCAAAGTACACCACTAATTTGGATCACTGAATAACATAACTCTCTGAAAATTTAACCAATCAGTCAGTTGCTCTCCTAAATCACTATTTTGTCTGATCACTGTGTTTAGTAATATATATTTAGCATTTCTGTAGAGGAGTGGGACATGCCTATTTGTCAAAGCCACTGTATAAAAATGGTTATATACAATGCCAAATTTTCTCAGTGATCTCCTGTTTTTCTAGTTTTCTCTGGGCTAATATATCAAATATTTACAAAAAGAAATCTTACTTTTATATTACCCCTTATCTAAAGTCTAATTTCATTAAATTTTGAGCTTTATACATAGTGAAACTCCCTAAAGCGTTGGAACAAGTATGTACTCACTCAGCTAAATATGAGATAACATGGTAGTAGCTTTCAAGAAAGAAATACGAGTGATAGATTTACAAAAGGTGAAAAATTACTCTATGCATTTGATTTCAAAGTAGGTGATAGGAAAGGATAGCTTCCTACTCCCAGATTAATATGCAACCCTACAATTGAGATAAAATAATGTTTTGCACTGCAGATATGCCTACCCTGTTCTACATTGTTCTATAAATAGGCAGTGATGGCAGAGCAGTCTGCTCAGGCAAAATAGACACTGCCCTGGCCAGAAACACTGTCTATATTAACATACCTGCCTGACAGCTCCAAATCAGATCAATGATTTTAAAGCCAAATAAAGGCTTTCGTTACATATCTCAAGGTAGATGCAATCCTGGATATTTTAAGAACTATTTTTCATCAGAATGACAATGAACAGTTTTTGCTGTGTTGTTTGCTGAATTTAATTATATATTAAAATATACAGTATTCTCTCCTATTATGAGTAATCAGGTCATGTAAATGTGCAGGTTTCATCCTTACATTTAAACGTGTTTCATTGGAGACAAGTAACAATATTTTTTTTTCACATATATCTGCCTGTAAGAAAACATTTAATCTTTGACAGTTAAGGGCCTCAGGATTTAGTTATTATATAATTAGGTACAAATACTTTTTACTAACTTATCCCAAATATAAAGGAAAAATTGAGATCATATCAGTTTGACTTATATAATAATCTAGAACTTCTATATTGCATCCACTTAATTAGCTAGTCTCCCCCGCCACACACAAACACACACAGTCAGTCTCTAAATAGATATTGACTCAGAAAATAACTCAAACCTAAATGGACCTTTCTCCACTCCAAATTTAATCAGATGCTCTTTAGTTTCTGCAACTTTTTGTAGCATCCAAAGCAATATATGATAACTAAGTCTTTTTAAGCATTTACATATGTGCTAAGCATTTTATACTCATTATCTTACTTAATGTAAACAACATTACCAAGAGTTTAAATAATAGGCATTGCAAACCACCCATATTCTTCCTGTGAACAGCAAATAAATAGATTGTTCTCAGGCTATTTGTTCCTAAATTCCTTCAGCTTGTGTTTTTTCAGTTATAGTTTCAGTTTGATGCACTGAAACTAGACAAGGAGGTCCCAGTTCTTACCTAATGGATGTGGAAAAGGTGTCACGTTGATTGTTTTATGTCATTGGGCAGATGGAATAATGTCTGGAAGAAAAAAAAATACAGTAAGCCTCTATCACATCTGCATAGTGTAAACATCATATTATTTTCCTTCCAAATAAATACTAAAGTTAATTAGGCAATCAGGAGTTTAAATGGAGAAAACGTATGAGAAAAAGTAATGCAACAGATAAATATGGAATAATCATGAGAAAATGCAATTTTAAATATTGTCTGAGGAAGCCAGGCCCATAAAGGATACTAAGAACAGCTTGAGTAGAGCTGGATGTCTAAGAATGGACACGATCACTGAAATGTGGAAGAAGAGCATGGGAAGAAAAAACAGAATTTAAGATGAACTTCCCAATGTCTTGTCCGATTAGTGCTGCTGACTCATCTAGCTGGGCCCTGAAGAATTTTCAAAATGGTAATGGCACTTTCCCAGGGAGAGGGTACGATGTAGTGGAAAGATGGGCTTTTGTGTCAGACAGACTGGAACATGAACCTTCACTCAACTACTTCTAGTAGTGTGACTTTGAGTAAGTTACTTAAATTTTCTCATCCTGTTTCCTCATCTGTTGAATAGTTGCTAATGTCTCCTCAGGATTGTGTGAGGACTATTTGAAATAGCATATGCCCAACCTTTAGCACTATACCTGGCACACAGTAATGCCCACTCACAAATACCAGCTGTCCCTTCTGAGTTCAGAAAGTGGTTGTCCATTGTGACACACTTTCTAGAAATGAAAAATTATAAGACAGAAATACTTTACAGAAGTACTGAAATAAACAGGAAACCTGGATTCTAGTACTGGCTTTCCTATTAGCTTATCGTTCAACCTTGGGCAAGTAGTTCACTCTCAAAGGTTCCTTATGTTCTCATATAAAGAATAGGATCACATTATTTCTAATGGGCTTCCCGAATCTTACATTCTGTGATTCCTCCCCAAAAATTCTAATAGATAAACTATTGATTAGACATATTTCATTTGTAACAGCAAAGAATAAGCTCTAAATGAACCATGTAACAAAATACTTTAACTGGATTATAAAAGAGTAATTTTTAAGAGGTAAATCTATTGCAACCCATAAATACTCTCTAAAAGTTAAAACTGCATTTCATACAAATTCTTAATTTCCTTCAAAAGTATAGCCCTCTCAGCCTAGTTAGAAACATTCATTATTGTGACTGTTCTTGTATAAATTCATTTTGGGTTCACTTTTCATTGCAGGATCTCTGCACAATTTTCAAATATCATGAAGGCATAAACATGATTACAGCTTTCTCATTTTACAGGTGAATAACTAAACTATGATGCAGAGAAGTTAAATAAATTACCCAGTGCCCACCCATGAGGGACAAAGCTGGAATAGAGCCTAGTTATTCTGATGCCAAAAATACCATTTTCCCTGCTGCATCCCCCACCATCATTACTCACTCCCAGATTCCCGAAGGACTCATTTGCTTTTGATAAGCTCAGACATGTCATTTTCTCTCTCTAAAGTGCTGCTTCAATCTTTTGAAGGGAGAGGATATCTCTAGTTGAAATTCAGCCCAAATAACACCATCTCAAGTGAGAAGATCACTTACCCGCACCCACCATGTGTACTACTTTACTTTCTAGTCCATAGTTTGGCACTTTGTGTAGAAAATTGATCTTTTACAGCCACTTAGTAGCATTTCTCAAAGTCCTACAAGCAGTACTCTGCTAAATGGCATCTAGCTCATCTGGATATGTTGAGTTTCCAGATCATAAACTCCTAAAGGGCAGAGTCTACAATTATTTGGCTAACTTTATATCACTTGCAACTGTGGATGCTTAATAAATACTATTTCATGGTAATGATGAGGATGACAAGTTAATGCTCCTCAAAGTGTCAACCAACCAGTCAATTCAGTGAAAGTCAAACTGGTCATTTGATGTCATAAAAAAATCCAGTTACTTGATTGAATGAATTATTCAAATTGTAGCTGGTTGCTCTTATGCTTGTATAGATATAACGTTAAAGTTGCTTCCATACTGAGAAGAGAATGGTGCAATATATTCATTAGTAGTCACTTTTATCTCATCAAATTAATAAAATATAATAATATAGTGGCCTGGAATCTCAGGAATTTCCTTTAGGTAGCCTTTCCAAGCCATGAATTTATGTCACAATATTCTTGGCAGATAAATGCCCTGGCTAAACTTCATTAATATTGACCTAGTGCAATTAAAATTGAGTACCCTAAGAAGGAGGCTTCCGTTTACCATTTTTTGGTTTATATAATTTTCACCTCCATATCTACATTTGGAAAATAAAGTGGAAAAAGAAATCCATTGAAGACAATGAGCAATGGATAGGTCCAGCAATGGAATACTGAGGATCATCAGAATTATCTTGATAATTGCTATAGTGTACCCCTTTACTTACATATTAATATATACGCAATTTGGGGGAAAAAAAAAAGAATAAAGCTGGAAGACTTACTACCTCATTTCATGACTTATTCTAGATCTTACATGTTCTCACTACAAAAAAGAAATGGTAATTATGTGATGTGACAGATGTATTAGCTAATGCTAAATGTTCATAGCAGCTCTACTTGTAATAATCTCAAACTGGAAACAACCCAAATGTAATAATCATTTTGCAACATATAAGTGTATCAAATCAACACGTTGTATACCTTAAAGTTATACAATGTTTTCTGTCGAATTGTATGTTAATAAAGCTGAAAAAAAGATACAATAATCAGGGCAGTGCAGTGTATATGGATGTACAGACACATGGATCAATGGAATAGGAAAGATTCCATATAGAGAGTCACTCATATATAGTCAATTAATTTTTGAACAAATTTGCCAAGGTAATTTCTGGTGACAAGATGATCTTTTGAGAAAATGGTGCTGGAAATATTAGATAGACAAAAGAAAAATTTAACTTCAACCTCAATCACACTATATATAAAAATTAATAGAAAATGTATCACAACCCAAATAGAGAAATGAACATCATACAACTTGTAGAAGAAAACAGGAGATAATCTTAACAACCTTGGATTTAACAAAGATATCTTAAATACAACAAAAACAAATAAAAAAATACTCAGTAAATAACGGTTCATCAAAAGTATATCTTAAAAAGGCAATGATACAAGTGTGAAAAGATGAGCCATAGACTTGGAGAAAATATTTGTAAAGCAAATATCTGACCAAGAACTTCTAAAATATCTAAAAACACTTTTATAACTTGTTAGAATAGAAAACACTGAATTAAAAATGGGCAAAATATTTGAAAATGTAAAAAAAGAAACTCAGCAAATAAGCACATTAAATTATGCTCAAGATCATTAGCCATTAATAAAATGTCTATTAAAACCATAATAAGATACTGCTACATACCCACTAGAAAGGCTAAAGTTAAAAAGACTGAAAATACCACGCATTGGTAAGGATGCAGAAATCAGATACACTGCTGGTGGGAATGCAAAATTACACAACCACTTTGAAAACAGTAGGCAATGTATTATAATGTTAAAAATAAACCTGCCATACAAATCAGCCTTTGCATTCCTAGGTATTTACCCGACAGAAATTAAAGCATATGTTCCCTACTAAGATTTATACATAAATGTTCATAGCAGCTCTATTTGTAATAATCTCAAACTGGAAACAACCCAAATGTCTTATTGATATAAGTGAATGAATGAACAAATTTCAGTGTATCCATATAATGGAATGCTACTCAGCAATAACGACAAATTATTAATACAGGCAACAATATAGATGAATCTTAAAATAATTACGCTGAGTGAAAAAAGCCAGAAAATAGAGTGTAGGATCCCATTTATATATATATATAAACCTTGATAAAATGCAAACTAGTCTATAGTGACAGGAAGCAGATAAGTGGTTGCTTGGGGAATGGTGGTTGCATTGGCTGGAAAGAGGGATTATAAATGGACACCAGGAAACTTTTGGGGGTAAAGGATATGTTCATTATCTTGATTGTGGTGATGGTATACATATACAAAACAAATTTTACACTTTAAAAATTGGGGGGATATATACATGTGTATATATATATATATATATATATATATATATATATATATACACATTTTTTTTTAGTCATCTGAATATATGTAGTAATTGAAATCTTGGGAAGGATTATAGAATTAGAAGCCAGTGGGGTCTAGGAACAATCTTGATTACAACATATAACAGCTGGGTTGAGGAAGATGCATTTGCAAAGGAGAAGAGAAGGAATGGGCAAAGAAGCAGAGAAGCAAAATAAGTATTGTAGAACCTAAGGGAAAAGAGTTTTCAGGAAGGATTGAGTCATTTGTCAACAGTAAACATTGCTGCTAAGAGGTCAAATAAAATGAGAATAGTAAAATCTATTTAACTTAGAGACACTGGTAACCTTAGCCAGATCTGTTTTTATGGAGGAATGGGGCAGAAAGCTAAATTGTAGTGGGTTGATGGGAAATAAAGAAATGGGGAGAGTGGATAAATGTAACTTTTAAAGATTTTTCGCTGATAAGAATAGAAAACAGAGATATAGGTAGAAGTGGCCAGAGGGAGAAGAGGAGTTATGGAAGGCTATTTTAAAAATTGAGGGCACGGGAATTCCCTGGCAGTACAATGGTTAGGACTCGGTATTTTCACTGCCGGGGCCTAGGTTCAATCCCTGGTCGGGGAACTAAGATCCCCCAAAGCTGTGCAGTGCGGCCAAAAAAAAAAAAAAAAAGGGCAAATACTACAACATTTATAACAGTGTTGTGCTTGAGATGGCTCTTGAGAGTCAATTGTTACATTTTCAAAAATTTTGCAAGCCATTAAAAAATAAGTTATATAAATTTAGAATTAGGCAAATTATATTAAAACCAAAGAAATAAAAACTCAAAACTCATCAGTTAATTATATTATACTATTATTTATACATGAGGTTGTTTATATTGATTGTGTCTGTGTGGTGGGAATATTATCTGTAATGTTTACTGCTACATATCTCAACTCTATGTTCAGTGACATCATGTGGGTCATTTGAACTTGGCCGTGGAGTCCTGGAATACTTACACCACAGAAATTGGTAAATACTACAAATAATGGCTTGCTTTATTTATTTTTGTTGTTGGTTTTATTGTCTAGCAAAAACATGATAGAGAAAATCTTAATGCTGATTGAACTTTAAAATTAGGTCTGTGACCATTACACTCTAAATAGCACAAAAAATTGAGGAATTACTATTCCAGCATTCAAAAACTATTGGGTGATTCAGCAGAAAAGTCACTCACATCACTGATGAACATGCTATGTTCTGACACTTTCCATTTTTTCACTTTCATCTTATTCACTAATAGAAACAAAAATATCGGTCAACACTCAATGCCAGAACTACACTCATTTGTTAATTACAACCACAGGTTGGCTATGAATACACAAGCTCACCAAAAACAAAGACAGCATTCAGTGAGAATCAATTGATTATATGGAATTCATGATAGAGTATATTTTATTTGTAAATTGTGTGCTATACATACTCTGTTAGTGAAATTTACAATCATGCACATACATGCATGTATGCATTTTTCTAGATAGCCAGTTATTAAACATTTATTAGCACATTTATATGTCAATAAGCCATAATAAAACAGATCAGCAAAATCTTAAAACTCCATCTATATCTGTTGAATTACTATTCCTTGAGAATGTTAAATGACTTGAAAGCACGGACAAGACAATATGGGCCTGGGACAAGAGTCAGAATATAGATATAAAATATATATTTGAGAGGTATCCAATATAGTACAGGACATGGCTGGGGTAAAGTTCAGAAGACATTGAATTTACCAACTTGGATCAATAACCTAGACTCATACCAGACCATGATTAAAACTCAAGCAGTTCATTTGTCATTCGATTAAGGCTCTATAATAAAAGTAATAAATACTTAATGTGGACCAGACACTGTGCTAAATATTTTAAGCATCCTTATGCAATAGGTATTATTATTACTACAGCCATTATATGAGCAGAGGAAAGTGAGGCTGACGGCGATTTATTAACTTGCACAAATTTATAGAGCTACTTAGTAGAGGAGCTAGCATTTGAACAAAGTTCTGCCTGATACCAGTTGTAAAGTTGCTGGTGCACCTAACCACTGTATACCACTGCCTCTTTCTAATCTTTTTTTCCAGCTTTATTAAGGTATAATTAATGAATAAAAGTTGAATATATTTAAAGTATACAAGTTGATGTTTTCATATAGATATTCTCTGTGAGATAATCACACAATCCAGCTAATTATCACTTCGCACTCTCCATTTTCTTTTCCTTTTCTTACTTTTCAGCGAGGACACAGGATCTACTCTCTTAGTAAATTTCAAGTATAAGATACAGTATTGTTGACTATAGTCACATTGCTGTATACTAGATCTCTATCACTTATCTTCTATAACTGAAACTTTGTACTCCTTGACCAATATCTCCCCACTTCTCCCTTCACCCAACCCCAGGTGACCAACGTTCTATTGTTTCTATGAGTTTGACTATTTTAGATTCCACATTTAAATGAAATCATATATTGCGTGTGTATGTGTGTGTATCTATATACATACATATCTCACATATATCTCATTTTCTTCATCCATCAATGGACACTTAGGATGTTTCCATATCCTGGCTATTGTGAATAATGCTGCAATGAACGTGGGAGTGGAGTGCAGAGATATCTCTTTGACATACTGATTTCATTTCCTGCGGATATATACCCAGAAGTAGAGTTGCTGGATCATTACCATAGTTCTATTTTTAATTTTTTGAGGACTCTCCATTCTGTTTTCCCTAATGGCTATGCCAATCTACATCCCCACCAACAATGTACGAAGGTACTCTTTTCTCCATATACTTGCCAACACTTATCTTTTGACTTGTGATAAAAGGTATTCTAACAGGTGTGACGTGATATCACATTGTGGTTTTGATTTGCATTTCCCTGATGACTAGTGATGCTGAGCGCCTTTTCATATACCTGTTGGCCATTTGTAAGTCTTCTTTGGAGAACTGTGTATTCAGGTCATTTGCTCGTTTTTTAAATTGGGTTATTTGGGTTTTTGCTACTGAGTTGTATAAGTTCCTTATGTATTTTGGATATTAATCCCTTATCTGATATATGGTTTATAAACATTTTCTCCCATTCTGTAGGTTGCCTTTTCACTCTGTTGATTTTGTTTCCTTTGCTGAGCAAAAGCTTTTAGTTAGGTGCAATGCCACTTTTCTTTGCTGCTTTCATAGTTCTCTCCTTTTCCTTGAATTTTGACAATTTTATTATAGTGTGTCTGGGTGTAGTCTTCTTTGGATTGACCCTCTTTGTAGTCCTTAGAGCTTCATGATACTTGATGTCCATTTCCCTTCCAAGTTTTGGAAAGTTTTAATTCATTATTTCTTTAAATAAGCTTTGTCTTTTTCTCTCTCTTCTCTTGCTGGGACTTCCATAGTTCATATGTTTTTTCATTTTGATAGTGTCCCATAAGTCCTATAGGATTTTTTTTTTTACGCTTTTCATTCTTTTTCCTTTTTCTTCAATCTGAGTGTATAATTTCAAATGACTTGTCTTGAAAGCTTAGTAACTTAGGATTTACTTTTGTAAAAGCACATTGACAAGTATTAAAATGTTATACTTGCATTTTGACAATTATAGTATAAATATGAAACACAAAACATCCAGTGTTAAACACTGATCTCCCATGGTTGCCTTGGATTTAGATATTGGTAGTTTATATTTCATAGAAGGGAACTTTCAAAGTTCTGTCAGTGCTTACAGCATGTAATATTATTCCTCATCAAAATCTTCATGAAATCTAAAAGGCTGGTATTAAAAGTGGTTATTATTTTTTTCTTGAATATTCTAAAACATGCCAGTTTGGAGTAGCTTTCAGATTTTCAAGGCATGAAAGATATACTGAATACTCAAGAATATGTTTTAACACATTAAGTATAAGTTTGTTTACAGTTACAATAGAAATACCTTCAACTTTCAGCTACTGAAAGAAAATACCCTAAGAAAACATGAAAGGTATTTTGGGCCAAGTTACTTCTTACTGAAAATAATATATCATCTTGATCAATTTTTAAACCAAATTCTTAAAAGCATTAAAAATTGTTTTTTGGTTTGTTTTTTTTTAAATAATTGTCAAACTATTCCAACTCCTAATAAGAAATTTTCAAATTAAAAAATTATCTCTGTTGCTTAGAAAATATGTTTTACGTTTAATCTCAAATTCACTTTAAATGCTGGACATATGATTTAATACCTAAGAAGACTCTAGCTAAATTATTTGGTAATATTTATAGTGATACTTTTCTGGGTAGACATGTTTCACACAACAGTTTTTAATTAATGCTGAAAAAAATCACTTGATAATTTTAAATACAATTAATGATAGGCTGATTAATGGATTAACAGTTTATTTAGTAATTTAGATGGCATAGGGTCCAATAAAGGCAACAATCTGATAATTGCTCAGTGTGCAATTCTGCCCATTAGTAATACTAAGCCAAGAACTTGATATTTCACTCAGTTGGATTACTTAGTTTCATGTATGTGATTTGATCAACAAAACAGTAGGTACACAATGTCAAGATTTTTCCTTCTTCTTTATTATTATTTTAAGAGCAGCTCAGTGATTTGGGGGATTGGTTAGTATAATACAGAGAACATAGGGAAAAAGTATAAAATGGCACTTAAAACCAATACCCATACTCATCTCATTATGGTCATAACTAAGAATATTAACTTTTGTGTAATTTGCTTTTCTTTAGAACATAAAGCATTAACTTGAAGTATATACACAATACATAAACAACCTCATGCAAAATACTTTTTGTAAGTTATATTACATTTTAAAATATTGGAAACTGAATATCTGTGCTGATTTGTCTTTTGACTAAATATAACAAGAAGAGAACAACATTCAACAAGGGAGGGTTATACTGATAATAAAGCTCTCAAAGTTAAAAATGTCTTCCTTTCCCTTTCTACCTAGCACAGACTATATAATGTCCCGAGAGGACTTATGATAAGAAAAATGTCAATCACAGCTTTAAGCCCTTGGTTCGGAAGGAGCTAATGAGAAAGCGGATTGGAAGGTGAGACTTCATGTTTGCTTTCAGATAAGTGGTCTTAAAGTTTTTCTATAAGAAGAAAAATTAGTTCATATATATATCTAAATATATATATATCTAAACCATTCATTTTTACAGCTTTCAGGTAAAGTCCGACACTTGGTTTATACAAAGTCTGTGAGGAGAGGTCAGTAGAGATCATCTAATCTTAAATTGTGAAATCATTCAATTTCTTAGCATAGTGTCTCCCCAGTAAAAAGCACAGCATGCCTGGGTATGTCACTGGCGATCTCTAATAAAAGTTAGTTCCAAAGACTGGGAGATTTCTGCTACAGTCATGCATTCTTTTTACCATCTTGTTTATTAGCAAAAATCAGCAATCCAGCTTTCCTTAGGTCCTCATGGGCTAACATTTTATAGAGTTCTCTAATTACAGAAATTCTTGGTCTGTACTGTCCACAACAACTATTTACACAATCTCTGTTACTACAGTAAGTGTTCCAGGAAGAATGAAGAGATTCTTGGCCACCAGTATTCCACATGAGGAAGCATGCATTATTAATCACTATCTCTTCTGCATTACTTCCTATTGTAGGGGATGTATGTACAATTTCATTCACAGAAAACTGGTAAAGGATGATACTTTTCCTTGCATTATCCACCCCAACAATAACTTTGTGCTCCTGGTGCTTGAAGAGTCTCCATATCCTGGTGAAGAGAATTCCCATTCTTGGGCAGCTGACCCCCTTTCCAGCCACCTGGGTGACCTGGACACCCCCAGCTCAGGCTGAAGCAGAGGAGGAAGATGTGCTGGAGCCGACACCTCTGCTGTTGCTGCTCCTTCACTGACTGCTGGCCAGCTTCCTAGGAACCAGAGGGAGGCGAAAGCCCAGGCCTCCCTGCCACACCCATGGCCCAGACGCTGCCTCTGGGCCACTCTTCTGGCTTGCACACATTTCCTCCCTGTTGTCTGCAATGAGCCTCGTGGACCACTGTCCTCCTCTAGCTCAGGTGACTTGCCGTGAAATTCAATAATTCTTTTTTTCTGATTGATCGAGTCTGCTGTTGAAGTTCTCCATTGAGTTTTTAATTCTTTGTTTCTATTGTATTCTTCAGCACCACAATTTCTGTTTGGTTCTTTTTTATGATTTCTGTCTCATTGTTGAAATTCTCGTTTTGTTCATGTGTTGTTTTCTTGATATTGTTATCTATCTTTGTTCTCTTGTAGCTCACTAACAACTTGGCAATCTCTATAAAAAATGTATAATGCATGTATTGTTTGATTCAAAAGGAATTTGTCATACAAAAATCTCACAAGCAGGCAAAAATAGTTTTCAGTAGCATTGTTTTAGTAGGGAAAAGTTGGTGACAATGTAAGTGTTCATCAGTATCAGACTGGTTAAATTAATCATACCTCAATTATGCTATACAGCTATTATTATATATAGAATATCACATAGCTAGTAACATGGTTTATAATATTATATCTATATATACTGCCCTGAAAAAGTTACTGAAGATATATTGTTAAACAAATAAAACAATTTACAACACAAAAATGCATGTTATGATGCCAGGTGGCCACATAAACAAGATATATGAGACCCAATGGGTTAGTTAGATATAGCTGTTTGTGGATGCACAGAACCATCCTGAAAGTATATACATATGCTAAAGTGAGGACTTTGGAAAAAAGAGTGGAATGAAAAATGGGACTACACTTACTTTTTCCTTTGTTGCCTATGTAATACATTAAAACAAAATGGGCCTACCTTTATTTTAAAAAATACTAGCCTGTACATTGTATTTTTGCCACTGGCAGAATCAATGGGTGTGGAGACAGTAATCAATAATTTTAGTGTGGCTGGTACATAAGATAAGGATGAGGCACTCCCTGGGTTTACTCTCTGTCTGCAGAGCCAGATTAAGACACAAAGTCAGGTTAGTTAAATACATATATAAGAGGGTCTAGAATGTTCTTGATATTCCCAGATGCCAGTGGCAAGAGCTTTATTTGAACACTGAAGTAGAAATGTAGAAGATACAGCATATTATAAGACTATTAAATCTTCCCATTTCCATAATGGAATGGAATGTGGAAAGGTGAGGAAAAATCATAAATTGCTTCTTAAACTCACAGAAATGTATATTAATGTTCAAACTCCGCCAGCTTCCAACTTTACTACTGTTAGTGTGCAAAAATGAGAGCAAGTATGTTTCTGACACATTTTGACAATTTTTTCAATGCATATAAGCAGGCAGAAAAATAGCATCCTAGAAAAGCTTCAAGTATCACGTAGGCTACTCAGCTGACACCCATAAAGTCATTTCTGGATGCAATTTCTCTTGTTCTAATCTACAGTCTCATAGTACTGTTAAAAAAACTTGACCCCATCTTAATACTGATTTCATGGTCTTTTAATTAAATCCAGTTCAAAGAAAGGACTCAGTTCCCCAACCATATGCATCACATCTGGGGCAATGGAAATAATTATGCTCTTGATTTAATGCAGTCTGTCTCTTTCCTGAACATTTTTGGTGGGAAACATAGGTGAAAAGCTAATGGAAGAGGAGGAAAAGATGGGCATCCAGGGAAAGTTATACTAAATATTGAAAGGAGAATGATTTTAAAGGAGCACACAGTCATGAAAATTATACTTAAGCATGGAGAAGAGAAATCTAATAAGAAACTTCTAAATCGATAACATTTCAGAAATTGATCCTTAACTAATAATTTGGGTTTGACAAAATGGATGAATAGGTATCTCTTGCTTTCCTCCATTTCAGTTCAGGTAGGCAGTCCCTCAAATGGCCCCAAAGGCGCCTGCCTTCTGAGATGAATGCCCTTGTGTAATCCCTCCTCCAATGTGGAGTGGAACTAGTGACTTGCCTCAAACAGAATACAGCAAAAGTGATATAAACTAACCTCGAGAAATGACTTCCTATTATAAGAAGACTCTGGCTTCCGTTTTACTTGCCATCTCTCACCCTATCTCATTCATATTCTCTCTCTGCCATTGCTCTGGCGGAAACCAACTATCATATTTTGAGTAATTCTTTGCCCAAGTAGTAAGGAACTGATCTCACTAGCCATAGCCAGGGAGGGACTTAGACCATGTGAGCAAGCTTGAAAGCAACTCCTCCCTCTTTTGAGCTGTGTTAGAGACCTTCAAGCAGAGGCTCCTCCATATTCCTGACCCACAGCAACTGTGAGATAATAAATGTTTGCTGTTTGAAACCACTAAGCTTTGGGGTAACTTGCTATGCAGCAATAAGTAAATTAGTGAATTTTTTTCTGAAAAATATTTAAGTTTCATAAATCATTCCATTTTATATGTATGAGTAAGCTCCCTGTTTAAAAATATCCAGGGGTCTTATGTTTTTCCGAAAAGATAATTTAGTAAAATGTAATCACCCCGATCATTGGTTTTATTAAATTCAGTTTCCTTATAACAAGAATTCCTAAGGTATGGCATACTTTTGGGTGTACACTGTAATCTGAAATATGGTGGCTAGGTCATAAATGAAAATATGCATACTAATATGTCAAATTTTGCTGAGGTCTTTATGTATGTCAGGCACTATTCAAAATGCTTTTTTTTTTTAAACATGTATTTACAATACTTAATCCTCACCCAAAAAAGCTAATTAAGTAGATTTTTTTTTACTCCCATTTAACACATGAAGAAACAGGCATGGAGGGCAATGGAAGTTAAGCAACTTGCCCAAAGTCCCACAGCAAGAAGATTCAAACTCCGGCACTCAGAATCCAGAACCCACCATCTCAACCACAACTCTCCTGAGAACCCATGTTCTCTTCTGGGACTGCATTCTTTGTATGGAGCATTCCGTTCTCTTTGATCACAAAGCAGAGAAATTTTAGATGATAGATGTAAATGTTCACAAGGACGAACGCTCACCTGTAATGAATCAGACACTTCCTGGGAGATAGTATAATTTGAGTAGTTAAGAATAAGGACTCTATCCTATGTCTACAAAAGCAGAAAGAGATGGGGGAGGAACTAACGTTACCAGAGTTTGGTGAAAGCTGCAGCTGTGACCACAGAAGAACATGGCCACTGTCAGAAGTGTGCCAAGGCAAAGGGCAGGTGGCGAGAAGAAATATCCCAACTGGTCTCTTCCTCCCACCTTTAATCTCCTGACACTTCCCCACACTGGCCAAGCCCAACTACAAACCAGAGGGCAAGGACGCCTGGGTGATAGAATCCACTGAGGCCACTCTCTTGGGGCACAGAACAGGGCAGAGATGGGAGAAAATGGATTTGGGTGGCTTACCACCTCACCTAATTTTTAAAAAAAAGAAAGAAAGAATGAGGATTCTAGCGTAGAAGAGCCTAAATTCCAATCCCTCTCAGCCAATAGTTATTTGTGTAATTTGGGTTAAGTGACTTATCCTCTCTCAGATTCATTTCATCAAATGTAAACCGCTGACCACGTCTGTCCCTCTCTCAAAAAGCTGGTGTAAGCATTAAATGAGATAATACATGGAAGGGTTTGGAATAGTCCCTAGATACAGTAAGCAGTTAATAAATGTTAACTATTATTATGATGATAATTAATATCTGACAGAGGAGAACAGAACTGAACACAGAGTTTTAGGCTCTGTTCTTTCCAGGGGAAAACAGCTATCCAAATAAGTAGAGAAAGTAGGCTAAAGGACAAATACAGTGAAAGACAATAGGATGTATTGGTATTCTACAACGCCAAATGTGCTTTGCATACATAATTTTCTTTAACCTTCACAGCAGACTACGTAAATAGTATTCCTCTTTTACAAATGAGGAAGCTTTAATGGAGGAATTTATCCAGGGTTTCAAAAGCTGCCAGGTAACAGGTAGCACCAGTGGGTATTCAAATCAAGGCACATCTGACTCTCTCTTTCACCATGAGAGACTTCTGGGTTTAAAAACCAGAGGGATGGAGGAATTACCCTAAATTGTGAAGGCATGGCCTGCAATTTAGTTAAATTTAGGTGTTCCCTATATTCCGTCTGTATACATATATCCACTGCCTGCCTGGTGCAACCTTCTGTGCAAGATACACACAGTTGCCAGGCAGGGCTGTGTCCAGCCATGGGAGAAAAGGGATTGCAATCCAGCCCATGATCCACTCGCCAAGCCTTGAACCTAAGGGCATACATTTGCCAAAGAGGTACTTTTTCTAGTTTACACATTAGTGAAATGTGAGCTAATGGAGGCCCTAAAATTATGGTTATGGGTATGACCTAATCCCTGCAATCTAACGAAAATTCAGATTGTGCCTAGATGATCTGATAGAGAGAACCTGAATTCTTTATTATCTAGAGATGTTGAGTGACAGCTACCTGGCCTAGGGGTAAAGAAGCAGGATGGAATTAAAATGTACAATCCTGAAGAGGAGGCTAGAGTAAGCTGTACCCAAAAGGATCTTAGGTAAAGTAACTAAACTGACCTGGAAATGTATCTATCTGTAGCCCAAGATTACTCACTCTGTGAGATTAATTTCTTAACACTCTTTAACTATTACCTTGACTTAATACTGATGGAGAGAAATGGCAGGCAGTTATGGCATGGGGGGTGCGGATTGTGTTTACAAGGCTATTACTTAAAGAGGAGATTCGGGCTTATTTCAGCCTGGGGGTGGAAGAAGCAAAGTAACGCAGGGTGGCCTCTGCTGTTTCACCACAATTTATTTCTTACTCTTTACTGAGTGATTTGGAGCATTGTTTTCTACATCTTTAATTTTACAATTCAATTTCCTAAATGCAAGTATAACAATATAAGGCTAACTGTGACCATAATTATATACTTTTTCATCTCATGGAACGTTGACACAAAACTCTAATGACGAGTATTTCTCATGAAACAACAAAGGATTTCATTTTATGTTTTAGAGAAAGCATTTGATCAGAAGTTTAATTCGGGATTTTGAATGATCAGTAGCGATGTCACTTCAGTTGTGAAAGATTCTTTTACTTTCTGAGGACCTTTCAAGATATATAAGAGGGTATCACCTTTAAACATATTAATATTTAGGGGAGAAAATGTATTTCTTTTTTAGCTTTGATATACATATGTCACAGTTGTAAGAAATTACTTCCTAATTTTTATTGCAATGCAGTAGTCACACTTACTCCAAGACATCTTCCATCTGTTATTGTATTGGGTTGGCCAAAGAGTTCCTTTGGTTTTTAAGTAAAAATAAGAGGCATTTTTCATTTGCACCAACAACTGTATTGAACAACGCATTCACCATTTTATTCCACTACCTTCTGCCATTTTTCAGGCAACTTCATAATTCCATTTTCCCAAAACTTTTTATCTTCTTGAGCAAAGAACTGTTCCAGGTGCCTTTTACAGTCTTCCAAGGAATTGAATTTTTTTCCATTAAGAGAATTTTGTAAAGACCGAAATAAATGGAAATCCAAAGGCACAATGTCTGGTGAATATGGCGGATGAATCAGACAAGCTGTAACAGTTTTTGCCTGGTCATCAAAGAAACATGCGGTCTTGCGTTATCCTGATGGAAAATTATGCATTTTCTGTTGACTAATTCTGGACTCTTTTCGTCAAGTGCTTTCAGTTGGTCTAATTGGGAGCAGTACTTGTTGGAATTAATCGTTTGGTCTTCTGGAAGGAGCTCATAATAGAGGACTCCCCTTCAATCCCACCATATACACAACATCACCTTCTTTGGATGAAGACTGGCCTTTGGTGTGGTTGGTGGTGGTTCATTTCACTTGCCCCACAATCTCTTCCATTCCACGTTATTGCACAGTATTTTCATCGCCCGTCACAATTTGTTTTAAAAACGGAACGTTTTCATTACATTTAAGTAGAGAAGCGCATGCAGAAATACAGTCAAGGTTTTTTTTTCGCTTAACTTATGTGGAACGCAAACATCAAAGTGATTCACATAACCAAGCTGGTGCAAATGATTTTCAACACTTGATTTGGATATTTTGAGTATGTCGGCTATCTCCCGCATGGTATAACGTTGACTGTTCTCAATTAATGTCTCAATTTGATCGCTATCAACTTCAACTGATCCACCTGACCATGGAGCATCGTCCAGAGAGAAATCTCCAGCACAAAACTTCGCAAACCACTTTTGACACACATTTGATCAGTCACAGCACCTTCTCCATACACTGCACAAATCTTTTTTTGAGTTTCAGTTTTGTTTTTACCTCTCTTGAAATAATAAAGCATAATATGCCCAAAATGTTGCTTTTTTCTTCCATCTTCAATATTAAAATGGCTACACAAAAATTCACCAATTTTGATGTTTTTTTTTTTTAAATGCACGCTGATATGACAGCTGTCACAATGCAATCTAACAAAATTGTTTCAAATGAAGTTAAAGACAACTAAGTGCTACTAGAGCCACCAAACGAACTTTTTGGCCAACCCAATAGCGTATTCAAAATAAGCAAAAGCCATAACAATGTGAGAAGATGTGGGACAGAGATTTAGGTACAAAAAGAAGAATTTAAGTCCTGGAGTCGGGGGGTTGGTTGGTATGCAATGGAAACTCACACTAACATAAGCAACAGGGAGGTTTTATTATAAAGATGTACTTCTTTCTCCCAGACCCCAAGGGCAGAAATACAGCCAGGCCTCATGAGATAGTGGAAACATGAACTGAAAAGTCATCTGAGAACTATTCATCCTGTGTGTTTGTCTTTCTCTTTTCTTGTGATCTCATGGTCTTTCATTGTTGCTTCTATTTGATGTTTTCATTTTTCTTTCTCTACAGACTGGATCTCACAGCTCATCTCTATACCCAGCATGAGAGGGTTACCCCACAACTCTCAAGTCATCTTTATGTTCTACAAGGAGACTAAGATCATATTAGGCCAAACAGATTTGCTATTAAACTATGATGACCAACAAAAGAATAGAAATTGTAGAAAGAAGGGAACAATCCTTTGTATCTAGTCCTGCAGTGACCTGCTATTGGGACCACATGCATACACCCCTTCTCCTACAGTTTCCCCCATTCCAAAGGGATAAATTGAGTCCCTGCTTATACTATTTTAACAAAGGCTTTTATCCACTTATAAATAGATAACAAGGTAATCGAATGTTTCAGTGACAAATCCTTCCATTGAAAATTAAGAAAAAGGTAAACGGTGAAATAAAATGAAATAGAGACAATGTCCTACTGAAAGAGAAGAAGCATTGCTCTGTAATAGTTACCACTAGCCCAGCGGTTCTGAAAATTGGGCATAACCTTGAGAAATTGTTAAAACACAGATTACTGGACCCAGAAATTCCCAGAGGTTCTGATTTAGCAAGTAAAGGGTAGGCCATGAGAATGTGTGCTTTCACCAAGTTTCCCACTGTATGTGATACACTGCATCAGTGATACCCCTGTGTCAGCATATTTGTCATTATGGTGTTTGGCTGAGTGCAAATTGGCTTTCAATTTTCCTCATATATAACTTAGAGATACTCTGCTGTGCTGAAATCAGACAGGCAGGGACTAATACAGGAAGGAAAAGGAAACCACCCAGAGCCTGATTGGTTTTGTAAAATACTGACTTATCCATTAAATAGCTGCTGATATTAGACTCTCTTGCAGTTCCTTTCTGAACCCACTACTCTGTATTTCTATTGCTACAGAAAAAGGAAAATGAAAACAAGGACAAAGCAAACAAACAAAGCCTGGCTTGATAAGATATGATATTGCAGAGTAGATTGCTATGTTCCATAGAGCAATGCACCACATAGGGATATTAAAATGGAAAGAACACACACTTGAGATAAAAACATTAAATGTTTACAGTCTCATAAGGCACCATTTTATAAAAAGATTAATTAACTGATTCACCTTCTTTTCAGGAGAAAAATATCTTGTGAGAAATAATAAAATAACAGGAAAATAAATTCTTTTTAAATAAATTCTTAAAAAATAAATTCTTTTTAAATAAATTCTTTTAAAAATGTTTTAAAGTTATGTGTTCACTGAAAGCATCAGTTTTGAAAAAAATCTCCTCTACATACAATATGTCCTGGTCTCGTATGTTAATATGATCAAGTGCCAAAGAGCTGTATCTGTAAATACATGACACTATGCATTTGTCAAAACCCACAGAACTTTACAGCAGAAAGTGTGAACCTTAATGTCTATAAAACCAAAGGAATTTAGGAGGGAATGCAGACTGTGACAAAAGAATGTAACTATTACAAACATGTGCAACAACCTCACTGAAGGAAGAGGGCACAAGAGATGCTGACAAAAGTAATTTTGGAAATGAGTGGAAATGGTAAGATTAAAGGCAAAAGGAATGGTATATAAACACTGTACTCTAGTTGATAAAATTATTTCCCATGGAAATACAGGTTAACAATTCTGAGACCACTATACATGTATACTAGAATTGAACAATTAAGTAAACGGATGGCAAATGGTGGGAGCCAGGTTTCTTCTTGTTGGAGAGGGAGGTTACAAGCAATGGGAGCAGGCGTGAATGGTCATGTGGTAAAGGATTAGAGGAGGAATCATCAGTTTGAACTCATGTTTAGTTAAATACTGATAGATGCATATAGAAATCCTTATAGACATGTATATACACAGATTGGTATAGACATGTTTCTTTGCTCTATCAGCTGAAAGGGCCTGGAAGCAATGACACCCCTGTGGTAATGAGCATACCCAGCACACAGATCTTGGTTTCTACTATTCTCCAATAAAAGGAACCAGGGATCTTTGGAGAAAGGCTGATTCAAGGATTGTGGCAGGTAACATACAAGAGAAGCCTGGAGCATCTTTTAGTGCCACAAATTAAGGAAATGCTCAAAGAATCAGAATGATGGGAGTATGTCAAAGGGACACAGGAGCCAACAGGAAGAGCTCTCAATGGCCAAAACTGGAACAATTTGAGTAACAAAGTGGTATTAAATTACAGCCCAAAGTACAAAATATATAACCTGAGTCTATATTGATATAAATGATTAAATAAAGAAATGAATGGGGGAGAATAGCCAAAACTCCCTTTGGAAGATTTATCTAGATATTCTGCTCTCAAGGAGCTCGAACACAGAGGAGGTTGTGCATAGTGACTTCCTTCCGAAGTGTAGAATATGGAAAGGGGGTGAAATAGTAACTTTACAGTGGAGAAGCCTGACAAACACTACCTCAGCCCGGTGATCAAGGTTAACATCATCAGTGATAAGACGTGGGGAGCATGGATGCTTGATGTGATGTGATGTGATGAGAATGGCACTTTACCTCTGTGGTCTTCCTCTCCAAAACCTATAACCCCAGTCTAATCATGAGGAAAATATCAGAAAAATCCTGATTGAGGGACTTTCCACAAAATACCTATCAGGAATCCTCAAAACTGTCAAGGTTGTTAAAAGCAAGGAAAGTTTGAGAAACTGTCACAGCTATGTTACTTTCATGTAGGAGAGACTGGCTAAAATTCTCAATCCCTTTTTACGACTTTTGCTCACCTCAGAGTAAATCCTAAGAGTTCCCATCACAAGGTACTGCACATGGCAGTGGTTCGGATGGCAGCTGTTGCCAAGGCATTTCTCTCAGATTTCACCAAGTGTGAGTCTATCTTGAGAGGTCAACCTGCACCTAAAGAGTGAGAATTGCCTCCTGCTCCTGAGCCGTCCTCCACTTTGGCCACCAACTAAATCAACTCAACAAAAAACTATGGGGGGGGGGGGGACAACAAAAAAACCACATTAAGACAGAATGGTGCAGGAGGAGTGGCCAAGATGGCAGAGCAGGAAGACCCTGAGCTCATCAGCTCCCATGGGCACACCAAAATTACAACTATTTACAGAGCAACTATCAGTGAGAATGACCTGAAGACTAGCAGAAAAGATCTTCTACAACTAAAGATATAAAAAAGGAACCACAAGGAGACGGGCAGGAGGAGTGGAGATGTGGTATAGTCAAGACCCATACCCCCAGGGAGGTGACCCACACAGCAGAAGATAATTACAATTGCAGAGGTTCTCCCCAAGGAGCAAAGTGTCTGAGCCCCACACTGGGCTCCCCAACCTGGGGGTCCTGCACCAGGAAGATGAGCCCCCAGAACGTTTGGCTTTGAAGGTCAGCAGAATTTACTTTCAGGAGAGCTACAGGGCTGTGGGAAATAGACTCCACTCTTAAAGAGTGCACACAAAATCTCACATGCTCCAGGACCCAGGGCAGAAGCAGTAATTTGAAAGGAGCCTGAGTCAAACCCACTTGCTAATCTTAGAGAACCTCCTGGAGAGGCAGGAGGCAGCTGGGGCTCACTCTGGGGACATAGATGCTGGCAGCAGCCATTTTGGGGAGCTCATCCTACTACAAGGACACTGGTGCTGCCAAGTGCCATTTTGGAATCCTCCCTCTGGCTTATTAGTGCCAGGACCACCAGCCAGTCGGCACAAGTCGTTATATGATGACAGATAGCAACTAGATTTATCATAATGATCATTTTGAAATGTACAAAAATATTGGATCATTATGCTGTGTACCTGGAATTAACAAAACATTGTAGGTCAATTATACTTCAAAAACAAAAAATAAACTCATAGAAAAAGAGATCAGATTTGCGGCTACCAGAGGTGGGAGTTCAGGGGAAGGGGAGTAATTGGATGAAAATAGTCAAAAGGCACAAACTGCCAGTTACAAGATAAATAAGTACTAGGGATGTAACTTACAACAAAAATATAATTAACACAACTGTGTGTCATACATGAAAGTTGTTAAGAGAGTAAATGCTAAGAGTCCCCATCACAAGGAAAAAATGTATATTTTCTCTATTCCTTTAATGTTGTACCTCTATGAGATGACGGATGTTCACTAAATTTATTGTGGTCATCATTTCATAATGTATGCAAATCAAATCTTTATGCTGTACACCTTAAACTTATACAGTGCTGTATCTCAGTTCTATCCCAATAAAAATTCAAAACAGAAAAAAAAGGAATGATGTAATAGGGAGTGAAGTCTGAGAAGAGTCACTTCAGGAGGTCACAATTTGAATTGTGACCTAAATGGGGGCTGGCCATGTGACTGAGGGAGGGACTGTTAGGGCAGAGAAACCACAAGGGTAAAGACCCAAGAAGGGAAGGAGTCTGATAATGAAAGGAAGATGTAGAGGCACAAGAAAGGGTGCTAGTTGAGATTAGAGAGGCATACCATCGGGTCATGTGGTACCTTGAAAGTCAGGGTCCATTGTTTGCATTTATCCCTAGTGCAATGGTAATCATTTGAGGATTTTAAGTACCAGAGGGGTGTGACACGATGAACTTTTTTTTTATTGAAGTAACACATACAAACATACATTAAACTGAATCATATTTACAGATTAAAGAGCTAATTCGTGGATGACTATCCAAGTGTTTACATGTTCATTGTCCTCCAACATCAATATCATAACTCTGAAAGCTATCTCCTTTCTCTTTGCTTACAGAAGAAAAATCATTTTAATTGAACCATGTAAAACATCACAGGTCATATGTGGCCTATTGGCACAGATTTTTGTCCCTGCCCCTGGATTTTCTTTTGGCACACTCAAAAGATTAAAAGGTAGAATGGAGTGCAAAATAACTTCCTCCTAATGACCTTTTTCTGCTCAGATATTTTATCTCCATTTTATATCAATAACTAGGTTGCTGAGTGCCACCAATGGCAGAGAATTCTTAAAGAGAAACATTCTCCAACTTTTTTTTTTTTTTGCTATCAATATTTTGGTATATTTTCTTTAATCTTTTGTTACACATTGGTTCCCTTTTGAATACAATTTCTTACTGAGATATAATTCACATACTATAAAATTAACCCCTTTAAACTATAGAGTTCAGTGGTTTTTGATATATTCACAAAGTATGCAGCTATCCCCACTATCTAATTCCGGAACATTTTCATTACCCCCACATGAAACTCTGTACCCTTTATCCTTCATCAACCAATCCTCTCATGACTTTCCCATCCAGCCCTAGGAAACTACTAATCTACTTTCCTTCTCTACAGATTTTTCTAGTCTGGACATTTCATATAAATGTAATCATACAATATGTTGCCTTTTGTGTCTGGATTCTCTCACTGAGCATAATGTTTTCTAGGTTTATCTAGTTTATAGTACGAATCAGTACTTCATTCCTTTTTATGACTGGCTAATGTTCAGCTGTATTGATATACCACATTTTGTTTATCCATTCATCAACTGATGGACATTTGAGTTTCTTCCACTTTTCAACGATTATAAATAATGCTACTATAAACATTCATGTACAAGTTTTTGTGTGGACATATGTTTTAGATTCTCTTGGGTATATATCTAGGAGTGGAATTATTGGGTTATGTGGTAACTGTGTTTAACATTTTAAGGAACCTCCAAACTGTTTTCCAAGAGGCTGTACTTTTCATATTCTCAACATCAATGTATATGGGTTTCATTTCCTCTACATTCTTGCCAACAATTATTATTATCTATGTTTTTGATTATAGCCATCCTAGTGAGTGCTTTCTCATTTTGGTTTGCATTTCCCTAATGAGTAATGATATTGAGCATCTTTACACATTGTATGCCTATCAGCAAAGATTTTCATTATTGCTTTGTGCAGTTGTTTTTTAAATCAGATAAAAACTTATAAAAATACATTTATACTGTCTATCACATTTCCTATTATCTTGCCTTTTTGGGTGTTCTTCACTTATTAATGAGGGTTTACTTATGTGTCTATATCCCTTCATTTCAGCCTAAAGAACTCTTTTTAGTAGTTCTTGTAGGACAAATTTGCTAGCAACAAATTCTATAAATTTCTGTTAGTCTATTGTGTACCCCAGCAGTCCCCAACCTTTTTGGCACCAGGGACTGGTTTTGTGGAAGACAATTTTTCCACGGACGGGGAGGTGGGGGGGTGGTTCAGGTGGTAATGGGAGCGAGGGGGAGCGAGGGGGAGCGGCAGATGAAACTTTGCTCGCTCGCCAGCCGCTCACCTCCTGCCGTGCAGCCCAGTTCCTAACAGGCCGCGGACCGGTAGCGGTCGGTGGCCCGCGGGTTGGGGACCCCTGGTGTACCCCAACTATTATTCACCCCTCAGGCAGCCACAATGTTCAACAATTGCCTCTAGTTGCTTTCAACAAATGCTCCCAAGAGAAATACTGTTCAAACTGGGCAACTACTTCTTGTGGTCTTCCTATGCAACACATATCTTTTCCCTAAAACAAAAAAGATGGCAAGAATAATCTTCAGAATGAGTCTTTCAATCACTGGGATGAAACAGCACTTAGAGAAAACGGAACAAGATAGTATGCATGGAATATAATTTATGTCCAAGAAGCTCAAATATTGATCATGTCTCACAAAAGTAAACTAGCTATCTTTCATATTTTCCTTAATAAGAATGAAAAATCCCCCAAGATATGCTGAAACCCTTACTTACATTGAGATGAAGAATGTATGTCCCAGCCATCCATTAATAATAATATTACATGTGCTTTCAAATTCCTACCCTCCAACATGTATAATTACCCTCTACAACCCAGGAAAAAGTGCCTGCCTGGAAGTGGTTTGTTGTTTTTCCAAGCTTAATTTAAAATAGAAAATTGTAAGGTACCAGAAAGTACAACCTGAGGATAATTAAGAATATGCAGGAAATACTGATTATTTATATGGAAGTTTGGCATCCAGAGTTCATCCAAAGCAAACTAAAGACAGCTATAACAGGCTATTAAAGCTCTGTAGGCACACCTGCCAGGCACTGGGGAGTGAAGATACTTGTAAACTTTCTGAGTTTATAGCAGGTTAGCATTTTCTCAACTCAAAGCATGAAAGCAGCACTTCATCCACATACCATAATGAACAGCCTGGCTTACTGTCTCCACTGTCAAGATCTTCAGCAAAAGCCACTTCACTTCTGCCTGCAGGTTCAGCCTGGTTTGCAGCTCTAGGGCAAAACCTAGCTTCTAGATGAGTTAAGTATAAGAACCACACTCACAGATCCAAAGTTCTGAGGTTCAGTATCAAGTCAGAGTTACTGCCGTTCAACTGACCTGCCTCCTCGTTTCAGTATCAGGATACTGCCTTTATCCCTTATGTTCCAGGCCTTGCCTAAACCATTATTTATATACCATTATAGCGTTAGGTACATTCAACTTAAAAGGAAATCCAAAGAGTCAAAGCAGAGGAAATGCAAGTTCCAGAGACAAGTCCTTTCTACATCACATTTTTTTCATCTGGTTTCAATGAAAGAACATGCACCATTATACTTAGTGTGCTTTGGTTGATCAGATACTCATGTCAGAAGCCAATGAATTAGCTATTAGGAGGCCTATGTTCTAACTGTGGCTCATCACATGTTAACAGTGTGATATTTCACTCTCCTAGACTCAGTTTTCACATCTGTTTAATGAGGATAATCATCATTGTACAAATTAAATGAAACTGGATTTAAAGCACTAGGCATCATTCTCAGCACCTATTAAGCTCAATAAATCCTATTGGTGGATGAGAAGGTAGACGAGGGGGAGGAAGAGATGGTGAAGGAAGAAGAGACAGATGGAGGAAAAGAAAATACAGGAGGAAGAGAAGTAGAAGAAAGAAGTAGTGGTGGTTGTGCAATGGTGGTGAAGAACACAGGTTTCGGCCACAGTGCTTGTGTGACCTCAAGCAAGTTAGTTCATCTCTTTGAACTTGCCTCAGTTTTCTAATGTGCAAACCTAGAATCTGATGATAATAATTGGTATGCATACCCACAGGACTGTTGTAAGAATTAAATGAGATAATGGATGTGAAAGTACTTTGATACCTACTAAATTCAATAGAAGCCTAAAAGATTATTACTACAAAAAGCAGTCATGTGTTAGGCAAATATGTAATAGAGATGTGTCACTTGACATAAAGCTTCTTCTTAACGTCATCCATAGCATTTATATGGACCTGAGTTGGGCTTAGAGAAGAAGCTAGGTGTGATCTAACCACTCCTTGGTCAGTTTTTCTATGGACAAAACAGTCCTGTATTTGAAGTTGACTTGTACCTGAAACATGTTGCAGGGTAGAATAGGTCCTTGTATTAAATGAACACCCTTATCTGTATGCATGGATGATCTCTTCCACATCTATTTGAGTTCTGTGGAGGATGATACAGTTTGGATAAGTATATGAAACTGGATCAAATGCTCTGGGAATCCATTTATTTAAAAATCAAACATATCGAACTGTTTTTGTTTTTTAATGAATTATCACACTTTTAGCACCCAAAGATACAGCCCATGAATGAATTGAACCAATTACCTTTAAACCTTCAATCGCTGGAGAAAACATTTTTAACAGGTTGTCTAGGCCCTTCTATTCTTAAGATGGAAGGGCGTGTGGTGGCATGGCCGTCGTCCCCTACCCACTCCTTGACTCTGTCGGTAAACACTTTTTTTTTTTTTTCTGAAGCATAATGGCAAGCTTTCCTTTCCATGCTCAAACCACCCAAACTCTAGGATCCTGTTTTCAGACTGACCTGTCATAGTTCCTAAAACCTCATACTTTGGGAAATTAGCAGAATTGAGGTCTCAGAATTCCACCCACGCGCTCTTGGTTAGCTGATGACTATCTGTGAGATAGGTCCGTAGGAGGCAGGTAGGTAGATAAAAGGATTTTCAGGAAGTTCTAAGAAGAAGGGGAAGTACATATAAAACCATAATTGTATAGAATCATGTTTCTATCTTTTTTTTTCTTGTGACAAACTAAGTAGCACTGGATGATTTATGAAAAGAAGACACTTTGATGTATAGTAATTTCTCTGTTCTAAAATAAATACTCTAGGTCTTTAGGCATTTGCAAGTTAGTTGATACTATATTTATGTATTTTTACAACAGTGTTTACCTGTCAAAAAAGAAAGCCTTCAGTAGAGCAGAAATCAATGATTTATAGCAAAGGTAGAAACTAAAGTCCTAGAAATCCTAGGGACAGCATAGCATTGTAAAATGTCATTTCAGCTTTCTGGAATTCAATTTCATCATCACAGGTTGCCAGATAAAATACAGGACTCCCAGTTAAAATGGAATTTTCAATAAACAACAATTTCTTAGTATATTCCAAATATTGCACAGGACATAACTATGCTAAAAAAAATTACTCATTGTTTATCTGAAATTCAAATTTAACTGGGAGGCCTATCTTTTTATTTGCTAAATCTAGCAACACTGTGGTAAAATGGGAAGTTCAGGAAGGGATGACATAGGTAACTTCTAAAGGTTCTTCCTGCTAGAAACTTCCAGATTTCTGTTGCAGGACCAGGCTGGCAAACTATGTGCCTATGTGGATCAGATATGAGTATATGCTTGTAAGGCAGTGGTTCTCAAAATTCACTCTCCTCATGAATCCCTTAGGGAATTTGTTAAAAATGTCAAGTCCTAGGCTACACCGTATGAATTTCTGATTCACCAGTTCTGGGGTGAGGCTAGGGCATCTGCACCTTTAACAGGCAACCCAGGGAATTCTGGTGCAGGTATTCTAGGACGATACTTTGAAAAACACTGCGACTTTCTCCTACAAATGGAGAAATCATAACTACCTACCTGGATGTCAGAATTTCCCCACTCATCGTTCATTTACGAACATACTAAAAATTGAACACTGCTCTTCTAACCACACAAAAGACTCACTCTGAACTACTCTGCTAATACTTCTTTGACTAACACATATTGAATGCTAAATTGGTCATGAAATTGGTTTTCATTAATTTTTGTGAAAGGGAGGAAAATTCACCTAAATCACATTCAGATATGAATGAAAGCATTCTCAACAAAAATAAAATGCAGTTTCCCTTTAATAAAGGGAAACGACTTGTTGAATATTAGGCATGGCAATGATAGAACAAACCAGAATGGAGAAGCAGCAGCATGGGGAAGTATTCTGACAAGAGAAAGCTAATTATTTTAATCCGATTCAATCTGCTATTTGACTAAAAGGTCAGAGAACACTGCATAAAACTCCTACACGAAGCTCATCTCCAGTGAGGATTCAATATTCTGCAATAGTCCATTTTCTCCTAATTTGGTATTTCAATACTTCCCCTCTTAGAGCGTGTCTAAAGTTAACATTTAATACCCTCACCAGAAGTTGTTATTGTAAGCATAGCTAGTTCAACTTTAGTTGTTCATTAGACAAAAAATTGGTCTAATTTGTCATTAGACCAAAGATTGACTGCTTTGGGGGCCAGAACTAGATTATGATTGACCTGATTATGAGTGGTTTAAACCCTGGTGTGTACCAATATCACATAAGGACACATCCACACATCCAGAGATAGCTAGGAGGGAAAAAAAGTTCCTTAATTGTTGTAAAAAAAAAAAAAAAAAAAAAAAAAACACATGTTTTTGTAAGATTATCCCACTATAACAAATATCTTTGATTCTCTACTCTGTGTTAACTCTAAGAGGTCTGGATTTCCATCTTGTCAGAAGGAACTAAGATGAATCTATTACAAAATGGTGTGGCAGCATTTCTTGGGTAATTGTTTTTACTATGTGGGAATGAAAGCAGTGCATTTAACATAACAGAAGTCTGATTCTGGAGGCAGAATTCCTGGGTTTCAATCCAAAATCCGCAACCTATTAGCTGTATGACCCTGGAAATGTATGTAGCTTCTCTTTTCCTCAATTTCTACCTCGCTAAAACGGGGCTAGAACCTTCCTTATGATTGTTCTGAGGATTAAATGAGGTAATGTGGGTAATGTTCTTCCAGTAGTGCCTGGTGCATGGTAGGTGGAGAAGTGGAGAAGCAGGAGGGGCTGCTATTATTATGCTTCCGGTTCATGGCCTTTCCAAACATTCTCCTGGCTGGTGGCAACCCTCACCTACCATTTTGTTCACAGTTCATTCTAGGGGATCAAATACTGTCGGCTGTAGAATGTTGAATTCTCAGAGTACAAACTATGTGAGATGAAACTACAAAGTAGGCAGCTTACTTTTATCCATTGATTATGTATTGGGTTGGCCAAAAAGTTGGTTCGGATTTTTCCCTGACATCTTACGGGAAAACCCGAACGAACCTTTTGGCCAACCCAATAAGTTTCTTGGCCTCGTCAGTACAGTGTGTGTGCGTGTGTGTGTGTGTGTGTGTGTGTGGTGTGTGGGGTGTGTGTGTGGTGTGTGGGGTGTGTGTGTGTGTGTGTGTGTGTGTGTGTGTGTGTGTGTTAAAGATAATGAAGAAGCACACCATCTCACAACGTTGACGTTGGCACAGCTCTGAAAGATAGAACCATTTCCTTCCCGGAGCCCCAACCTTTGAGATAAGGTTTTATTTGTCTTTCAAGCCCAAGCCTGCGTGTTCACTGTCTGTTTGCTTATGTCTCCATTCTTAAGATTCCCTGCCTTTCATTGTTACCTGTAGTCCTAGAAAATCTGGCTTCTATTTTGAATGAGTTCTTGAGTTTTAAGTCCAAGTAGGTTCTCAGAATTCCCTTTTCTTAGTCTGTTCCTCCGTCAATTCTGACTCAGTGTGACTTATGCTCTGAAAGAAAATCTACCAGGCCTTTCTCAAGGTTCTGTGTACCTCTTCCAGCAGTTTCTCTGAGTGAGTATGGAAGTTTCCTGAGCTGTCTTGTTCATAACTACCCCCCTAAGACGAATGACAATGCCTGGAACACAACAGTCAACATAATGTGCTAAATGAATGAATAGAAATTAGTGATTTTTCTCAACTGATGAGAACCTACTGTATAGCATGGGGAACTCTACCCAATGCTCTGTGGTGACCTAAATGGGAAGGAAATCCAAAAAAGAGGGGATATATGTATACGTATAGATGATTCACTTTGCTGTACAATAGAAACTAACAACATTGTAAAGCAACTATACTCCAATAAAAATTAAAAAAAAAAAAAAGAAATTAGTGATTTATCTCCACCAACACATATATCTCCTTTTGCTTATGTCCTTCCCTCTTTATTGCCTAACTTTGTGCTTAATTTTATTTTTTATTATTTTAGTGAACTCATTACCACCCAGTCTCTCCACTAATACGATTCCACTTTTTACTACTGAGTGTTATTAGCAGATCTGTTCATGCCCAGATGTGCTATTTCTACCCAAGAAAATCCCATCTACATCTCCAAAGCTTGGTTTGCCATATAGGCAATTAATATACTAGAGAAACTCTTAATCGACACATTATATTTTAATTCCAGACCAAGTCCTCTATTTCTAACCAGACTCAAATGCATCATGACCGTTAAAGAAAGGAGATTTATTATAGAGGCCAACTCCATGATAAACAATTCCTACCTTTGTCTCGAGTCCATATTTGCCCATCAACCCATAATGACAAAAACACTATCAGATTAATACTTAATGATCAACATCTCAGGTAATGGTAGGGAATGCCAATACAACTGTATAGAGGATAGACAAAGGCAGATTTGGGACACACTGAGTGACATTTAATAAGAAAGTAACTGGAACCTGCAAAGTAGTTTGTTAGGTGTTTCTTATGACAGGTTGGTGAAACCCTTCGGTTTGTGTCTTGGGGAGCAAGAGCAACTAAATAAATGTCACATGGAGTCAACAAAGAGATCTGTCCCACCCAATATTGAATCTCTGAAGTCTTGTGGGAGATGACCTTCAATAGCTAGGCACAGTCCAACTCGGCCTGCCAGAATACCCTCCAAGGGGCTTCTGAAAAAAGGGTACTCAGCTTAGATAGCAGGCTTGGCTGGAGGGGAGAGACTTCTGTTGACTACTCTCATAAAGCAGAGTTGATCAGATTTACTTATTAACATTTCCGTGTGGGTTACCTATAATGCCAAATCTTTTTCTTTCAAAAAGTTTTTTTTTTTTTTATAATCTAGATAGTTTAAAACATCTCTAACTTTGATGAAGCATTACACTCCTTTTTTAGAAAGTGAAATTGCTGTTCTCAAATGGAAACAAATTTTACATCAAAGAGCTTGAATTCAATGCAGAGGGGAAAAAAGCCAAATATGTAAAGCATCTAGCAGCTGGCACTGATATTGGAAAAGTCTGTCTCTAAACATGCAAAATGAAGAGATATGAGGTGGTTTTTAAATAATTCCAGGAGTTTCACACCTTTATTAAAATTATCCGAACATTTAAACTAAAGTGTATCTTAGCTCGAGTGACGTGAAGACCTAACTCAAAAGTCCCCCTAATTGTATATAGAGAAAGGCAGACCCTATCTATGATACTAAATACCTATTTGTTTAGAAAAATCTAGATAACTGACTGCATTTTGTAATCTTCATCCAGATACTTAGCAACAGGGAGCCAAAAAGAAGGCCAGTGAGAATATCTGTAGCCTTTTCCAAAGGGCAGAGAAAACTGTTGTCAAAATATTTTGTGATGGAGAGAGAAAGAGTCGGGTTATGCCAGTTTAATACAATTACAGTGGTAGCGTACTCATAGGCATAAAGTTGCCTGGATACTCAGAGCCTAGGCAAACTCTTAGAAATGCAGCTAAGACCCTCTTACTATGATCTGTAATCACTGTTGGCTAATTCTTTGTAAGCAAGTATTAGTTTAGTTAGAAGGCTACATTTTGACAAAAAGATGATTAGAAAAATGAAAGAGGTATTCATAATGTCTCTTGAAAATTTGCCGAAATTCTCACTAAAGAAGCAAAATAAGCAGCAAACTCTGTGTCAATAATTGAAAGAAAAAAAAACAAAACAAAAACTCAACAACAACCAGACCCTGCGGCAGTGTTGAATTTCACACCATTCAATTTCAACAATCCCCATGACTAGTTTTACTAGTACTGTGCCTCTGTGGAAGTGACTGCATAGGAGAAGGAGAGAGAAAGAGAAGGAGGGGCAAGGGAGAGTGGGGGGAAGGGAAGAGGTAGGAGGGAAAAGAGAAAAGACAGAATTTTCATTCAAACAGGAGGATCTCTGTTTCAGTGTGGCAGAGAAAACCAGTTTAGATATTGTCATGTAGCTCAGGCTTCTGTTAAGGTGGTCTGCCCGTGGTTGAATCTAATTGATAGATGTGTCTGGTTCCCAGGCCCACCCTGACTGGGTTGGTATAGGGAAGGGAGGCCTAGAAGGATCCACCCTTCTCCAGATATGGGTTGGCTAGCCAGCCTTTTTCAGCAAGTTGATGGCAGTCTCCACAGTTCCAGTCAACTGAATCAACCATTTCCATTGTACAGACAGCGCTACCCACCAAAGCACTAATTTGACCCAAAAGTCTTTTTTGTTTTGGTTGCTGAGCAAATGAGTGCCCATAAAATGACTGATTCCTTCATAAGGACAAGATTCTCATAGCTGAGCAGGAATAAGAGACAGAATGTATCTCTTCATTTTTCACAGGGAAATGAGGAGATCTCACTGGTAAGGGCAAAACAGAACTCTTTGCCAGTGATGTAACAGCCAGCGTGGTTGAGAAAGGGTATCTGAAAACAGAGAAGAAAGGAAATAAAGAAAATGAGACTACCAGCACAGGATCTGAATACGAGTTCAAATCAATGTTAGCAGAATGGAAGAAACAGCAGAAACCTGTGTGACAAACCACATCTATAACTGATTTCCAATAGTCTTTTATGTGAAAATATTTGGGTGCATAATTACCCTGTCAAGCCAGCTATTCAAAATTCTACACCAAGGTTTTCTTGGTGTGTGAATATAGTTTTCTATTTCCTTTGTGACAAGATGTATTTGACAGATGGATTAACTCCATAAGACATGTTATTTGGGCATTTTTAAATTCAGTTTGTTTGTTTGTTTTCCCTTACTAGCAGCATACAGATTAGGGAACCATGAATAATTGTGACCTCAGCCCCCATTATTTTAAAAGTATGATCCATGTGATTTCTTTCTGGTTCCATAGGTTAGCAGAAAGGAAACAAACTGGTCTTTCTCATGTGGTTGTTAGTTTGAGGAAATGTCTTAAATATAACAATTATGTCTCGTAGAAAAACACTTAATCCATGAGCTCGTCAATCCAGCCACCCAAAAGAAACATTAGGTTAAATTATTGCTATGCCAAGCACACAAGGTTTTGAATTTATTTCCTTTGATCTGCCCATCTGAAAGTCTATCTTACTTCGATGTTTCCAAGGTGAAGTTTCTTTGATCTCATATGACCATGAGAACGCAGGTTCTCTTTATCTCTGGAAACCTCTTGCAAACAAACTTTTTATAAGGCTTTGTCTACAGGACACTTTCAGGAAAAAAAAAAAAAAAAAAAGCTTTTCAGGACACACTAAGATACTTCACAGCCATCTATTCAATTGTACTTGTTCAAACAAACAAGCAAGTTGTACTAAGTGATAAATACTAATGAGTTTGGCCTAACATTTCCCCAACGCACTGCATCTAGAAAATAATAAGCAATGAATTGATAATGAGATATTGGATGATTGATTTGCTTGTGCACAGAATGATCAACCCTCAGAAATAATCATTCATCACTACAAAGCAGGCAGGTGTTACACAGGGAAGACAATTTTTAAAGAGGAATAGAGGGAGGAAATGCCTAACATGGATCTTGGATAGAGAAACACGCTTTATGCTCTGGCTTGAGAATTTTAGTTCATTTAAATTCAAGTGAGTTGACTCTCTTAAATATAACTGTGTAATTCCTAGAAATTTAAAGACTTAAGACCGTCCACTGGGGAAAAGCCCATGTTGCTGTCTTTGAAATCACGAAATCTTGCTTCCATTCGGGAATGTCAAATAGCTTTGAAATTGATGTGTTCAGTCATTAAGCACGAATACTTGATAAAGCTTCTTTGATTTCATAGACTGTAATTCCCTGGAACACTGCAAGAAGCCATTTATGAAATTGAGCTATTGATTGTGCTAATCTATACAGTGATTACTAGAGGTGGCCTAATGAGCAGATGCTGTCTCTAAAGTATGCTTAAGAGGCCCCATACAGGGCTACAGCCGAAAAGTTTGTTCCTTTGGGCTTGAGCATTCCAGTCTGACCAAGTTCTTTATTAAAATAGCAATGTTCTTGTGTAGGGACACAGCCCCCAACATTTTTTATTCATTAGTCCATTCACTCTTTTAATAAATACTGGGTTTCTACTATGCCCAGTGTACTTTGAGAGGGTCAAAAATAAATATGATCTGATCCCTACTTTCAAGAACCTTATCACCTTGGGAGAGGAGATATAATATGCATACACATAAGTATGAATTAAATAGAATGGGGAGGGATTAGTTGGTAATTAAGATGATGAATGAAAACCAGAATAGGCATCGGGTAGGAGGACAGGGTTAGAAAGAACCAGCTCCAAAAAGATGTAAGAAGAAACAGGAGAGAGAACTAAACGCATCTCACTTTTGCACAGCTTAATTATGTTCTTTAATTTGTCCTTCCTTGAGTTAGCCAGAATGATGAGAGAAGGTAAACGAACCGCTAGGCTTTAAGCATAGCCAGCTGAGAACATCAGCCTCGAGGGATCAAATTACAGACATACAAACGAGCAGCTCAGGGCTAGAACGTTTACTCTAGTTTGTGTTTATTCCTTAACAGTCTAAAAGAGGGAAACAGAAAATAAACTGCTATGAAAAACGCATGTAACCTGCAAGAACTGTAAATGAGACCTAGATGCAAAAGATGAGTATAGAATTCAGTTTGGAACTGAAAATACATTTGGAATTTACTGTTTTCCATTTCTCCCTAGACAAGACTTTTAATACTGCAAGGTTTGTTATTCAACGTTCTTTTTTTTAAACAAAACTCTACTATCTACAGAATTTAGCTAAAGGAAGAAATTTAGGAATTCCTAACAACACTGACACTTAATAACTTACACCACAACTTAGTAACACAGCAAAGGAAGCTATTATAATGATACCAGGAGAATAATAGCCATCAACATCCTTATGCAGATAGATGCTGATGGTGGTGATGGTAATTCATAATTCCAGAAAAGGCTTCTTGGCAAACAAACACTGACTGTTAAATACAGTGAAAGACACTCAAATGTATCTACTTTAGCTAAAAGATGTGCATCATTCTTAAATGTTGTAATATCATCTATACTTGGAAGTTTCCTACAAGCAAATATTTCAGTGAATAGGTTCCTAGGTTGACTGGCTACATTGAGAAGAGCATTACACAGTCCCTAACCTGTAGTCTAAATATATGTACTTTATAGCCAAATGTCTAGAACTGGCTTCTTCTATTAGAAAAAATACAAGTATTAGATAAAAATAATTGTTGTTGTTTTGTTATTATTATTATTATTCCAGGAAACTTGTCATTTATTTCCCTCTTGGAGGACTTAAAGATTTTCTCAAGGTTTTTGTCCTCTGGCTTCCTAATGTACAGTCATCACCCATTGGTCTCAATCACATGGACTATTATGGATAGTTCTTTCATGCATGACAAATTACCAAGCAGTGGAAGAAATGCACTGTGTAACTGGGTGTTTTTAAAAATATTTTTTGCTTTTATTTTTTTAAATATATTGAAAATAAAATTCAGGAGGTGGGGAAAGCAACATCCCAGTGAGAAGCAGTTTGCTTCTGACTGGAAAGCATGCCTGCATGCATATAATCTAGATATTATTAGGAATACAGGAGATGGGCTATTCTCTCATAGGTGTATTCTGTCTAAGCCTCCTCACTAAGTGCTACCTGCCCCCTCCTCATTGCACATGAACAATTGCCTAATGGGTAGCCATTCTGTTTCCTTCATATACTCGCATAAAATGTCTGCTAAACCTCCTCCCCAGACATGAAAACTATGTGTTTGGATCTCACTGCTCCAATCACTCAGAGACAGTGTTTGTTATTTGTTGATCCAGGTTACAACACTTATAACAACCTCAATACCACTACACAATCTAAGGTACAGAATCTCTGAATAAAATACTCCAGATCCATCTAAGATATCACATCCCATTACGAAACCCTCCTTCTCTGTCCTCATGACCACCTCACTCCTGCCCTCTCACCCGCCCTCCCCAAGGCCTGAATTCTATTCCATCACAACACCACAGATCACAGCTTGGGGCCTGAGGGCAGGATTCATGAAAGGCTTCTTAGAGGAGGCTGCATTTAGGCTGAGTCCTAAAGAGTAGGCACCAATGTAAGCAAAAAGAATGGACAGTTGTGTGGTGAAAATGCGGTGCTAGGTGTTTATAAACATCTTAATGTGTCTCAAAATGTAGTGGTTTTTATTTTTTAATTTATTTTATTGAAGTCTAGTTGACTCACAATGTGTTAATTTCTGCTGTATAGCAAAGTGATTCATTTATACATACACACACACACACATTCTTTTTCATATTCTTTTCCATTATGGTTTATCACAGGATACTGAATATAGTTCCCTGTGCTATATAGTGGGACCTTGTTGTTTACGTAGTAGATTTTAAATACTAAGATTTCTGAGCTCAACCCTAGCCCTAATGGAAAAGAATCCCTTGGAAGTGGGGTCCAAGAATCTGCAGGATAAGGACATCTCTCAGGTGATTCTGATGGACCTCAGGAATCTATAATACAGACTATAAAATCAATGTCATAACATTTTCCATGCTCTCAGACACAATGACTCCTGGTTTTGGTGATGGTATCAGCATATCAGTTGGCTCCCACCATTTCTAAGAAAAAGGGGCCTGCTTTAATATTTTCCCTGTTTTTTCAAGACATTTTTGAGAAAGGCAACGTTACATGCAGTGGGGAAATAAAGGAGTTTGGCAGGCTACTACAAAAGGAGATGAAAAGTAGCCTAATGGGATGGTGAAAACGTTTGAAAGACTATTTTGGAGAGAGAATTTGATGTGACTTAACTCAGTGCTCAGGCTTTAATCTGAGTATGAACATTTACATTGTATATTCCCAATTCATTTTGGAAGGACCTCTGGCAAAATGACGTTAAATAGAAATTCACTATATTTACACAGAATTTGAGATAAATGAAAATTAATTGCCCTTTCAGCAAATTCATAGTGGACTCATAAAAATGCTTTTTTATTCTGTGAGGCCCTTCAATATTCAAACTCCTCCAGCACACCATCTGTTCAGTCTTTCGGTGCATCTGCAAGTTCCATCTCAGTGACAGAGAGATCGGAGAGCTGGTACAGCTTTAGAATATTTTAAAAAGATTGAAGTATTTAAAAAGTATACCACTACTGAAAAGTCTCATGATGCTTGTTCCCTAAAATGTGGGAATTTTAGTCAATAAAGTAATATTTGTACAGCCGGTACAGACTTCGTTGATGTTATTTGTCTTGATTCAGAAATCAAGGAGGTTACTTTTCTTCATCAGACATTCTAGCTGAAATTATTACAGACAGCACTGTGAATCTCATCAAAGTTTATAAACTATTAATCAAAAAATCCCAAATGTCAGTTGATCTCCTGCTTCTATTTGGGGGCAGATTCCTTTTCTAATTTTAGATGCCAGAATTTATTTGAATGAATTTCATCATTACATATAATAATTCATTAGGTATTCAGGAAGCTTTTATAGTTTCAATTTTAAATGTTCATGTCAGCATTTGGAATCTCTTTTCTTTCCCTCCAGAGAAAGGATAGTACATTTTTTCAGGAGTTAAAAATTCTCTGCCCCCAAAATTTGAAATTAATCTGAATCAAAGAAAAGTCTAGATTCTTAAGAAAAACCATTCTCACCAGCTATCTTATTAAATTAAAAACTGCAAGTTGTAAAATTCCCATGACATTTTTCCATGTGACAACTACAAAATAATTTAATGACTAACTCATTAAAATGTATTTTACTGTTAAATATTCAATATTGCAGAACTGACATCTATTTATTTACTGATCTTTGATACTAAAAACAAAGATACTGTCAAGGTGGTGTCACAGATCCTTTTCTTTTCTCCTTGGTGACACCAAAAGAAGGCATGCAAAAATAATATTCTGGGATTTCAAAGGTGACTTGAGACACTATGCTTATCATAATACAAGAGAGCAAACTTAGAATCTTCACCGCTGCTTCTACTAATTGTTGACCTAATTTATCAGTTAGCGAAACGAGTAGACGTCAATCTTCTTGAGCAATGTGATGAATAGAACCTGTGTGTTTCAGAGAACACCTTACAGGAAGGTCAGCAAATTCTTAAGGGAAAATGTTTGATAGATGCTATTAAATGTACAAGGCCTGGGTGTATTGCTTATTGACATGTTCTTAAGCTAAATGATTTTCACTCATGCTTGAAGGTCAAACCAGCCACCCTTTGATAAATCACCAGCGACAAGACCACTCTTGGTGAAACGCTGAACTCTTAGTCAGAAATTTAAGAGTTTTTCATAAGCTTAAGATAGGTCTGAGGGCAAAGGAGGGAGAAAAAAAGCAAAAGGGTTGTTAGGGAACTACAGAGAGAAGCAGTTTCTATCTGCAGTTGTTTTTCCTCTGGACAATAAAGCAGGAAATGCCTCTCATGGCCTCCTAATGAGGGTGTGATAGGCTCCAGCCTTCCTAATTTGCATATGCAGACATCATGGCATTAGTACTGAGCATCACGGTGCTCAAACATCTCCCTGGTAGTCGAATGCTGGTTTTCAAAGTGCCCTTGGATCCCAAACAGCTAAAAAGGCATTTGTGAGCAGATGGCAATTGTGTGATGAAAGTCTAATTGTATTTGCCTTCTCTAATGGAGTGAGAGCCAGGACAGTCACGCAGGTCAAAGCATGTGGGCAGGACTAAGATATTGTGCGTGAAGAGAAAACTTGGAAAGCTCAGTTTGACAGCTAATGAGATAACTTACAGGGCCCCAGGCTGATTGTGTGCCTGCAGAGTGATGAAGGAAAGGCAAGAATTGAAGCACTAAAACCCAGAAAGTGCAGGCCCATAAGCCAAGCCTCCTGAACACTTCACAGAACACAAGAGCACTGAAACCAGACGGAACTGTGTTCTTGAATCCCAGCTCTACCACCTAAAAACTGTGACACTAGACAAACTAGTTTACCTCTCGAAGCCTTAGTTTTCTCATCTATAAAATGATGATAATGATAACCCTACCATAAGTTGCTGTAAGGATTATGTGAAATAATACAAATACAGGGACTTCCCTGGCAGTCCAGCGGTTAGGACTCGTGCTTCCACTGTAGGGGGCACAGGTTCGATCCCTAGTCGGGGAACTAAGACCCCACAAGCCACGGGATGTGGCCTAAATAAATAAATAAATAAATAAAATAAAAAATAATACAAATACAAATAGCACTTAGCAAAGTGTTTGCTTCATCATAAGAGCTCAGTAAACATTATCAATTAGTTTTAGCAATGATCGAAATGATGAAGGCAAAAAATATTTGGGTGGGGGGGCTCTACTATGTTGGGTTTCCAACAAGCAGAGCCTGAGGTAGGAATTATTTGTAATGGAAGGCAGCTTCACATACTGAGGTATGGGGAAGTCATTCTGGCTTATACATGATTCGGCTTGAGCTTGATACTAACTAGAGCAGCCTATCTCATGGCCTGTCAAACATGCACTGTATGTCTGCTTTAACCATCTGAGAAAAGAATGCATTTTAAAACCCAAAATGGAAGAGCTGTGATTCAGGCATCCAAAATGGAGCTGGGTGGCCATTGTGGATGTGGTTTCAGACGTGTTCCTGTATCACTGAGAACTTGAATTTCCTGAACTATATCGCACTCAAGGACACCACCAACCAGTCTCAAAATCGTATCTGCTGGCAGCTGCCAGCTATAAACTTATAGTCTCAAGGTCTCCCCTTGTAACTATGCAACCATTCTGGACCCCAACCAATCCTTACTTCTCGCCAGCTCTAATTATAATTCTTGGCAAACAGCTTACGTAACTTTGCAGTTTTTGCCTATATAAGCCTCCTCCATTTTGTAGTCTGGCAGAACACAATTCAAGTGCTTCTTGAATCTGTGTCTCCTGGGTTACAGTCCTCAGTTTGGCTCAAATAAAACCCTTTTCTATTCCTATTATAGACTGTTTATTGCTTATTTCTGTCAACAGTTGGAACTAAATACTAGTGGCAATTTCAGGGTGACTTCCCAGGTTTTCGCAGAATCGACAGTGATCTCAAAACCTGGTTGTGCACATCCCTTCCTGAGTATGTGTTCAGGGATGTTATGCTGGTAGCTTGAAATCAGCTACGGTGGGAGTATTTATACCATAGAAGTCAGCAAATGTTATAATCAGCCTCCCTCACTCTGCCCCCTCCAGCCAGTTATTAAACATTTACCAACACACCACTGTTTGTAACTAAAAAAGGAAAAGATATTTCAAAACCTGATCTCCACATATGATTTCTAAGGTGGGGTAAAGGCAGAACAAGGAAAGGTCCCAGATGTCTAGAAACAGCCAAGATGTTTCCAGCTAATGGCTTTTTTAGTCCACAAAAATATTCTTCCACAGAGTCGGACCGCCAGCGCCCCGGGTTCTGCATATGGGGATTCAACTAGCAGGGGATCGATTTTCCATGGATGTGGTGGACCCAGCTGCTAGGGCCAACTGTACTACACCTTTTTATATAAAGGACTTGAGCATCCATGGATTTTGGTATCCATAGGAGTCCTGGAACCAATCCCCTGCAGATACCAAGGGATGACTGTATGTATACCTAATTTAATCACTTTCCCTTATTTCTGGTTTTTGTTTTTTTTTTTCTTTACTCACTCTTCCCCACGCCTCTGCTGATAAATAATGTGGCTCTAGTAATGGACTGAGCTGCTACAGTAACATGACTCTAACAACAGACTGGGAAGGAACAGCAGGATAGGAACACAGAACTGAGTCACTTAGCAACCTGAAGTCACTCAGAGGAACAATGGAATCATTTACGCCACAGTTGATTTCCCCAAAAGGATACTATATCCTGACCCAAATAGACAGTTCAAAGTTTGTGGTACTGCTTCCCAAACTGAGTAATCAGATTCACTAGAAATGTTTTCAAACCATGCCTAATATCCTTGCAAATTAGTCTCCCTGTCTGGTGGACAGCAGCTATACAGCAACAACTGCAAACTGGATCAGACCGAGAATGCAGCAAATATCAGCCCCAGGGATTCCTTTCAGTGCTGAGATACAATAATTTAAAGTAAGAAGTTCTGTCTCCCAAATCCCTGATCATCATCTCACCCTTTGGGAAAAACAAAAATTAAGCAAAAGATAAAAACAGTGAAACTTACTTTCCAAATTCACGTATGTCTCCTCAGGGAGTTAAGAGGCATTTAGAAAAAAAAGGGTTGATTATACCCCTCAAGATGCCCCCCACACCCCAACTACATACCAGGCACTGAAAGAATAAGAAGCTGCTCAGCTTCATCAAACAGCACATGCTATTGATGGATTGCACTGCTAGGTATCCTAAATCTAATATAAAAAGCCATAAGAAGCAGCCCTTTCAAGTTCCCCTGAAACCCGAGGAGCAACACATTCTGAGCCCACGAGCAATCTGACACTTGGATGGGCCCTTAGGTTTATCCATGGCATTATGCAGTGTCATCATTATTACATCTTAGAATAATAAATACTGGATATAAAATAGCAAGTATGGTGGGTTATATTTTTTTAATAACTATTGGTTAATGAGATTTTAAATTATACAAACAATACAGGCTCATGAGTTTTTAAAAAGTCAAGTCATAAAAAAACTTAAAATGTTCTAGAAAAATTCTAATGGCCGGCTCTTTCCCATTCTTTAGGACTCAGCTTCAGTATGATCTCCTCAGAGACGCCTTCCTTTTCTAAAGCGGCCATTCCTATTCCTATTGTTCATTCTCTCAGGTCCCGTTTTTTCCTTTTTATTTTTGGTCTTTAGTAGAAATTACAATGTATGATTATTTTATTTATTTAGCATATCTCATAAAACCTAAAATGCCATTAGTTTTTATAAGGTCTATTATTTTATGAATTGATATAGTGCTTTCTTATCATGTGACTTTTAAAATGCCCCCTCTGTAATGTAAACTTCATGGGGGCAGTGACTATGTCTTTTTCACTGTCGGATTTTCAGTGTCTGGCACAATGTCAGGCTTGCTAGGTGTTTACTGAATGAATGAATCAGATCATGTTAATCATACTGCTCTGAATCTTCCCATATCAGTACGTAAAAAAGAGTCTGTTTTCTTTTTTAACAGTTTTATATTATTCCATTGTATTTATTTAATAACTCCTTTATGGATGACTATTAACAATATTTCCAATTTTCCTATTAAAAAATGTTCACTGAACATCTGGTACGTATGACTTTTGCGTAACCGTAATCTCTTTAAGATAAATTCTTAGGAGTGCAATTGTTAGGTCAAACATATACGTATTTTTAATTTGGGTATATTGCCAAATGTAAGATTTTGTTTCTGAAAGAACACACAGCATAGAGGTGTTCTAGTAAGAGTTATGATTTGAGTGACGTACTTGGAAGAACACCCTTCCCCCTTTATAATTTTATTTTTTTGCCTATACATGGGTCCCGAGTGGCAACTATTTCTCTACATTTCTTAGAGACATGCTCCAAGATGTTCTAAGTTTCACCAACCTCTCTGCTTTGGAAGAGACCAAACAACTCCCATCCCCTTCAATCTATCCTGCATACCATCACCAGATTAATTTACCATAAACACTCTTTTCATCTTGTTGGAAAACCTGCATTGGTCTGGGATTACATGCAATTACAAACCTTAAAACTCCCTCAAGGCCCAAATCAAGTCTTACTTGTTTGGGAAAGACTTTTTGTTTTTAATGAGCTTACTCTGAAAACTATTTTTTTTTTTTTATCATGTGAGATAACACTAAGTTGACTATTTTTGATTCTGATGAATTATTTAGCTTTTCATATATGTAAGTACTGTCCAAATAATTTTAAGAACTGAGAGCTGCATTCTTCAATAAAGTAGTCACAAGTGATTATATTTAAATTAAATTAATTTATTTTAAATTAGCCAATTATTGGCTGATCATTAAACTAACCAAACAAGAGACTTCAGGGGCTACACATGACAAAGAATACAGACTTTATAGGATTAGTTCAGAAATACCACTAAACAAACAACAAACAGCAACAACAACAAACCCTGGGGAGGAGAGAGAATCTGATTTCCAGAGTTTCCATGTTATTTAAAATGTCCAGTTTTCAACAACAAAAAAATTGTGAGACATGCAGAAAAACAAGAAAGTATTGCACATACACAGGAAAAAATACAATAGATACCGCCCCTTAGGAAGCCCAGACACTGGACTTACTAGACAAAGTCTTTAAATGAGCTTTCAAATATGGTCAAAGAAATAAATGAAATCATGACTAAAGAACTAAAGGAAAATATGAAAAAAATGACTTATCAAATAGAGAACATTAATAAGGAGATAGAAGTTATCAAAAAAAAAGAATCAAGTAGAAATTCTAGAGTTGAAAAGTATAATAACTGGAGTGAAAATTTTACTAGAAGGGCTCAACAGCAAATCTGAGCAATCAGAAGAAAGAATCCATGAATTTTAAAACGGATTGATAGAGATTATGCAACATGAAGAATAGAAAGAAAAAAACGAAGAAAAATGAATTCAGCCTCAGAGACCTGTGGCACAACAACAAATATACTAAGATACACACACTGGGACTTCCAGGAGAAGAGAGAAAGAAGGGGGAAGAATGAATATTTGAAGAAAGAATGGCCCAAAATACCCCAAAATTGATGGAAAAAAACATTAATCTATAAATCCAAGAAGCTGAAACTCCAAGTAGGATAAATTAAATACAACTAAAAAATAAATCCCCAGTTACAAAGCCACATTTCAAGTGCTCAATAGCCACATGTGGCTAATGGCTACCATATTGGACACTGCAGATATAGAAAATTTCAATAACTGCTGAAAGTTCTGTTGAACAACACTGACCTAGAATACAAGGCCAGCATCTTTTATATAGATTTTTGGTCCTTCCTAGCTCCCAGTTCCTGAATCCTTTTAACTCCTTATTTAAAGCTACTCCTCCCACTCTCCCCAGAGATGTCTATAAACTTACTCTTATTTATAGAATAAATCATAATCCTGTAAATTGGGAGGGATTTTAGAAGCTCTAACCAGGGTCACAAGACTCAGTATTAAGTTACTCTTGCTCGTAATCCCACCCTTGTTCTGCACTCTAGTTCTGATGATGGGATTTTTTTTTTTTTAAACATCCTTATTGGAGTATAATTGCTTTACAACGGTGTGTTAGTTTCTGCTTTATAACAAAGTGAATCAGCTATACATATACATATATCCCCATATCTCCTCCCTCTTGCCTCTACCTCCCACCCTCCCTATCCCACCCTGCTAGGTGGTCACAAAGCACTGAGCTGACCTCCCTGTGCTATGCAGCTGCCTCCTACTAGCTATCTATTTTATATTTGGTAGTATATATAAGTCTATGCCACTCTCTCACTTCGTCCCAGCTTACCCTTCCCCCTCCCCGTGTCCTCAAGTCCATTCTCTATGTCTGCGTCTTTATTCCTGTCCTGCCCCTAGGTTCTTCAGAATCATTTTTTATAGATTCCACATATATGTGTTAGCATATGGTATTTGTTTTTCTCTTTCTGACTTACTTCACTCTGTATGACAGACTCTAGGTCCATCCACCTCACTACAAATAGCTCAGTTTCATCTCCTTTTATGGCTGAGTAATATTCCATGGTACATATGTGCCACATCTTCTTTATCCATTCATCTGTCGATGGACACTTAGGTTGCTTCCATGCCCTGGCTATTGTAAATAGAGCTGCAATGAACATTGGGGTCCATGACTCTTTTTGAATTATGGTTTTCTCAGGGTATATGCCCAGTAGTGGGATTGCTGGGTCATATGGTAGTTCTATTTTTAGTTTTTTAAGGAACCTCCATACTGTTCTCCAAAGTGGCTGTATCAATTTACATTCCCACCAACAGTGCAAGAGGGTTCCCTTTCCTCCACACCGTTTCCAGCATTTATTTTTGGTAGATTTTTTGATGATGGCCATTCTGACTGGTGTGAGTTGATACCTCATTGTAGTTTTGATTTGCATTTTTCTAATAATTAGTGACGTTGAGCATCTTTTCATGTGTTTGTAGGCAATCTGTATATCTTCTTTGGAGAAATGTCTGTTTAGGTCTTCTGCCCATTTTTGGATTGGGTTGTTTGTTTTTTGATATTGAGCTGTATGAGCTGCTTGTAAATTTTGGAGACTAATCCTTTGTCAGTTGCTTCATTTGCAAATATTTTCTCCCATTCTGAGGGTTGTCTTTTCATCTTGTTTATGGTTTCCTTTGCTGTGCAAAAGCTTTTAAGTTTCATTAGGTCCCATTTGTTTATTTTTGTTTTTACTTCCATTTCTATAGGAGGTGGGTCAAAAAGGATCTTGCTGTGATATATGTCATAGAGTGTTCTGCCTATGTTTTTCTCTAATAGTTTTATAGTGTCTGGCCTTACATTTAGGTCTTTAATCCATTTTGAGTTTATTTTTGTGTATGGTGTTAGGTAGGGAGTGTTCTAATTTCATTCTTTTACATGTAGCTGTCCAGTTTTCCCAGCACCACTTATTGAAGAGACTGTCTTTTCTCCATTGTATATTCTTGCCTCCTTTATCAAAAATAAGGTGACCATATGTGTGTGGGTTTATCTTTGGGCTTTCTATCTTGTTCCATTGATCTATATTTCGGTTTCTGTGCAAGTACCATACTGTCTTGATTACTGTAGCTTGGTAGTATAGTCTGAAGTCTGGGAGCCTGATTCCTCCAGCTCCGTTTTTCTTTCTCAAGATTGCTTTGGCTATTCAGGGTCTCTTGTGGTTCTATGCAAATTGTGAAATTTTTTGTTCTAGTTCTGTGAAAAATGCCAGTGGTAGTTTGATACGGATTGCACTGAATCTGTAGATTGCTTTGAGTAGTAGAGTCATTTTCACAATGTTGATTCTTCCAATCCAAGAACATGGTATACCTCTCCATCTGTTTGTATCATCTTTAATTTCTTTCATCAGTGTCTTATAGTTTTCTGCATACAGGTCTTTTGTCTCCTTAGGTAGGTTTATTCCTAGGTATTTTATTCTTTTTGTTGCAGTGGTAAATGGGAGTGTTTCCTTAATTTCTCTTTCAGATTTTTCATCATTGGGGTATAGGAATGCAAGAGATTTCTGTGCATTAATTTTGTATCCTGCTACTTTACCAAATTCATTGATCAGCTCTAGTAGTTTTCTGGTAGCATCTTTAGGATTCTCTATGTATAGTATCATGTCATCTGCAAACAGTGACAGCTTTACATCTTCTTTTCCAATTGGATTTCATTTCTTTTTCTTCTCTGAGTGTTGTGGCTAAAACTTCCAAAACTATGTTGAATAACAGTGGTGAGAGTGGACAACCTTGTCTTGTTCCTGTTCTTAGTGGAAATGGTTTCAGTTTTTCACCATTGAGAACAATATTGGCTGTGGGTTTGTCATATATAGCCATTATTATGTTGAGGTAAGTTTCCACCATGCCTACTTTATGGAGGATTTATATCATAAATGGGTGTTGAATTTTGTCAAAAGCTTTTTCTGCATCTATTAAGATGATCATATGGTTCTTCTCCTTCAATTTGTTAATATGGAGTATCACATTGATCGATTTGCATATACTGAAGAATCCTTGCATTCCTGTGATAAACCCCGTTGATCATGGTGTATGACCCTTTTAATGTGCTGTTGGATTCTGTTTGCTAGTATTTTGTTGAGTTTTGCATTTATGGTCATCAGTGATATAGGCCTGTAGTTTTGTTTTGTGACATCTTTGTCTGGTTTTCATATCAGGATGATGGTGGCCTCGTAGAATGAGTTTGGGAGTGTTCCTCCCTCTGCTATATTTTGGAAGAGTTTGAGAAGGTTAGGTGTTAGCTCTTCTTTAAATGTTTGATAGAATTCGCCTATGAAGCCATCTGGTCCTGGGCTTTTGTTTGTTGGAAGATTTAAATCACAGTCTCAATTTCAGTGCTTGTGATTGGCCAGTTAATATTTTCTATTTCTTCCTGGTTCAGTCTCGGAAGGTTGTGCTTTTCTAAGAATTTGTCCATTTCTTCCAGGTTGTCCATTTTATTGGCATATAGTTGCTTGTAGTAATCTGTCATGATCCTTTGGATTTCTACAGGATCAGGTGTTACATCTCCTTTTTCATTTCTAATTCTATTGATTTGAGTCTTCTTTTTTTTCTTGATGAGTCTGGCTAATGGTTTATCAATGTTGTTTACCTTTTAGTTTTACTGATTTCTGCTATCGTTTCCTTCATTTCTTTTTATTTCTGATCTGATCTTTATGATTTCTTTCCTTCTGCTAACTTTGGGTTTTTTTTTTTTTTTTGGTCTTCTTTCTCTAATTGCTTTAGGTGTAAGGTTAGGTTGTTTATTTGAGATGTTTCTTGTTTCCTGAGGTGGGATTGTATTGTTATAAACTTCCCTCTTAGAACTGCTTTTGCTGCATCCCATAGATATTGGGTCATCGTGTTTTCATTGTCATTTGTTTCTAGGTATTTTTCGATTTCTTCTTTGATTTATTCAGTGATCTCTTGGGTATTAAGTAGTGTATTGTTTAGCCTCCATGTGTTTGTATTTTTTACAGATTTTTTCCTGTAATTGATATCTAGTCTCATAGCATTGTGGTCAGAAAAGATGCTTGATACGATTTCAATTTTCTTAAATTTACCAAGGCTTGATTTGTGACCCAAGATATGATCTATCCTGGAGAATGTTCCATGAGCACCTGAGAAAAATGTGTATTCTGTTGTTTCTGAATGGAATGTCCTATCAATATCGATTAAGTCCACCTTGTTTAATGTATCATTTAAAGCTTGTGTTTTCTTATTTATTTTCATTTTGGATGATCTGTCCATTGGTGGAAGTGGGGTGTTAAAGTCCCCTACTATGATTGTGTTACTGTCGATTTCCCCTTTTATGGCTGTTAGCATTTGCCTTATGTATTGAGGTGCTCCTACGTTGGGTGCATAAATATTTACAATCGTTATATCTTCTTGGATTGATCCCTTTTCATTATATAGTGTCTTTCTTTGTCTCTTGTAATAGTCTTTATTTTAACGTCTATTTTGTCTGATATGAGAATTGCTACTCCAGCTTTCTTTTGATTTCCATTTGTATGGAATATCTTTTTCCATCCCCTCACTTTCAGTCTGTATGTGTCCCTAGGTCTGAAGTGGGTCTCTTGTAGACAGCATATATATGGGTCTTGTTTTTGTATCCATTCAGCCAGTCTATGTCTTTTGGTGGGAGCATTTAATCCATTTACATTTAAGGTCATCGATATGTATGTTCCTATTACCATTTTCTTAATTGTTTTGGGTTTGTTATTGTAGGTCTTTTCCTTCTCTTGTGTTTCCTGCCTAGACAAGTTCCTTTAGCATTTGTTGTAAAGCTGGTTTGGTGGTGGTGAATTCTCTTAGCTTTTGCTTGTCTGTAAAGGTTTTAATTTCTCTGTTGAATCTGAATGGGATTTTTGCTGGGTAGAGTAATCTTTGTTGTAGGTTTTTCTCTTCCATCACTTTAAATATGTCCTGCCACTCCCTTCTGGCTTGCAGAGTTTCTGCTGAAAGATCAGCTGTTAACCTTATGGGGATTCCCTTGTATGTTATTTGTTGTTTTTCCTTTGCTGCTTTTAATATTTTTCTTTGTATTTAATATTTGTTAGTTTGATTAATATGTGTCTTGGTATGTTTCACCTTGGATTTAGCCTGTATGGGACTCTGTGCTACCTGGACTTGACTATTTCCTTTCCCATATTAGGGAAGTTTTCAACTATAATCTCCAAATATTTTCTCAGTCCCTTTCTTTTTCTCTTCTTCTTCTGGGACCCCTATAATTCGAATATTGGTGCATTTAATGTTATACCAGAGGTCTCTAAGACTGTCCTCAATTCTTTCCATTCTTTTTTCTTTATTCTGCTCTGCGGTACCTATTTCCACTATTTTATCTTCCAGGTCACTTATCCGTTCTCCTGCTTCAGTTATTCTGCTACTGATTTCTTCTAGAGAATTTTAAATTTCATTTATTTTGTTGTTCATCGTTGTTTGTATGCTCTTTAGTTCTTTTAGATCCTTGCTAAACGTTTCTTGTATTTTCTCCTTTTAGATCCTTGCTAAACGTTTCTTGTATTTTCTCCAATCTATTTCCAAGATTTTGGATCATATTTACTATCATTACTCTGAAATCTTTTTCAGGTAGACTGCCTATTTCCTCTTCATGTGTTTGGTCTGGTGGGTTTTTACCTTGCTCCTTCATCTGCTCTGTGTTTCTCTGTCTTCCCATTTTGCTTAACTTACTGTGTTTGGGGTCTCCTTTTTGCAGGCTGCAGTTTGGTAGTTCCCGTTGTTTTTGGTGTCTGCCCCCAATGGCTAAGGTTTGGTTCAATGGGTTGTGTAGGCTTCCTGGTGGAAGGGACTAGTCCCTGTGTTCTGGTGGATGAGGCTGGATCTTGTCTTTCTGGTGGGCAGGACCACATCCAGTGGTGTGTTTTGGGGTGTCTGTGACCTTATTATGATTTTAGGCAGCCTCTCTGTTAATGGGTCAGGTGGTGTTCCTGTCTTACTAGTTGTTTGGCATAGAGTGTCCAGCACTGTAGCTTGCTGGTTGTTCAGTGGAGCTGGGTCTTAGCGTTGAGATGGAGATCTGTGGGAGAGCTTGTGCCATTTGATATTACGTGGAGCTGGGAGGTCTCTGGTGGACTAATATCCTGAACTTGGCGCTCCCACCTCAGAGGCACAGGCCTGACACCCAGCTGGAGCACCAAGAACCTATCAGCCAGTCAGCTCAGAAGATAAGGGAGAAGAAGAAAAGAGGAGAGGGGAAGGGAGAGGAGAGGAGAGGAGAGGAGGGCAGGGGAGGGGAGGGGAGGGGAGGAAGAAAGAAAAAATTTTTTTAAAAAGTTATTAAAATAAAAATTAAAAAATTAAAAATAAAATTAAAAAGTAATTAAAAAAAAGAAAAAAGAAAGGAAGAAGAGAGCATCCAAACCAAAAAAGAAATCCACCAATGATACCAAGCGCTAAAAACTATAGTTAAAAAAAGAAACAGACAGACAGAACCCTAGGACAAATGGTAAAAGCAAAGTTATACAGACAAAGTCACACAAAGAAGCAGAGACATACACACTCACAAAAAGAGAAAAAGGAAAAATATGTACATATCTATATATATAACAAAAAAGGAAGAGAGCAACCAAATCAATAAACAAATCTACCAATGATAATAAACTCTAAATACTAAATGAAGATAAACATAAAACCAAAAACCAGTCAGTCACATATAGCAAACCCCAAGTCTACAGTTGCTCCCAAGTCCACCACCTCAATTTTGGGATGATTCGTTGTCTATTCAGGTATTCCACAGATGCAGGGTACGTCAAGTTGATTGTGGGGATTTAATCTGCTGCTCCTGAGAGAGATTTCCCTTTCTCTTCTTTGTTCACACAGCTCCCGGGGTTCAGCTTTGGATTTGAACCCGCCTCTGCGTGTAGGTCGCCTGAGGGCGTCTGTTCCTTCCCAGACAGGATGGGGTTACAGGAGCAGTTGATTATGGGGCTCTGGCTCACTCAGGCCAGAGGGAAGGAGGGGTATGGAATGAGGGGTGAGCCTGCGGTGGCAGAGGCCAGCATGCCATGTGATCTCCTGGGGAAGTTGTCCCTGGATCATGGGACCCTGGCAGTGGTGAGCTGCACCGGCTCCCGGGAGGGGAGGTGTGGATAGTGACCTGTGCTTGCACACAGGCTTCTTGGTGGCTGCAGCAGTAGCCTTAGTGTTTCATGCCCATCTCCAGGGTCCACGCTGATAGCCGCAGCTTGTGCCCATCTCTTGAGCTTGTTTAGGCAGTGCTCTGAATCTCCTCTCCTTGTGCACCCTGGAACAATGGTCTCTTGCCTCTTAGGCAGTTCCAGAGTTCTTCCCAGACTCCCTCCCAGCTAGCTGTGGTGCACTAGCCCCCTTCAGGCTGTGTTCATACAGCCAACCCCAGTCCTCTCCCTGGGATCTGACTTCAGAAGCCCGAGCCTCAGCTCCCAGCCCCCACCCACCCAGGCGGGTGAGCAGACAAGCCTCTCAGGCTGGTGAGTGCTGGTCAGCATGGATCCTCTGTGCGGGAATCTCTCCACTTTGTCCTCTGCACCTCTGTTGCTGCTCTCTCCTCCGTGGCTCCGAAGCTTCCCCGCCGCCACTCCCCCGTCTCCGCCAGTGAAGGGGCTTCCTAGTGTGTGGAAACTTTTCCTCCTTCACAGCTCCCTCCCACTGGTGCAGGTCCCATCCCTATTCTTTTGTCTCTGTTTTTTATTTTTTCTTTTGCCTTACCCAGGTACGTGTAGATTTATTTGCCTTTTGGGAAGTCTGAGGTCTTCTGCCAGCGTTCGGTAGGTGTTCTGTAGGAGTTGCTCCACATGTAGATGTACTTCTGATGTATTTGTGGGGAGGAGGGTGATCTCCATGTCTTACTCATCCGCCATCTTGAAGGTCTCCCCTGATGATGGGATTTCTAACTTGTTTTTATGACAAAGTGGCTACCTTTAGTTCTTGCAGTTGGATTCCTTATTTGTACTTTTTCCCTGTGTTAGAGTATAGTTCCCTGTCTTATAACCAGCCTAGGGCCATCATTCTAAGACTGAAGTCCTGCTTTGCCCTTGCCAGTTTCCTTCCCAGGGACTAAAGACCTTCAAAATGAAAGCTCAAAACTGGAGCTTCTACTACCTGATCACAACTTTAATAAACACTAATAAGGGAACAGTCCCCCTAAATGCCAGATATAGTCTAGCTGCTTTAATTCTGTGTACAATCCTGAATTGTTGATTACATATATTACTTCTACCTTACAGATAAGAAAATCAAAGCTCAGAGAGATTATATAATGTGTCTAAAATCATCTAGCAAATAAGTAAGAGACCTGGAGTTTTAACCACATTCACCTGGCTTCAGAATTCATGTCTCTTCTACTATTCTATATGCTGAATATCAAGGACCAGCTCTTAATAGTATATTCTAAGCGAGTGAATGGGATCATGCAACCAGACATGGTCTGTTACATGGTCACATAGCAGACATCCCTTATTCCAATTCTCTGCCTCAATTGACTTTCTACTGATCCAGGATTGCTTATTGCTGTCCTTGGCTCACTTTATTGCTTCCTGAATGGATTCTTTGATGTTGACTGACGTAGTGAACTACTTGCATGGGATGTCCTCTCCTGATTATCATGATTGATTTGTTGACCTGGACTTCTTTCTAGGACCTACATTTGAGTTTGCCTCACAGAGCCTACTCCAATCCAAGGGAGACATCTAGTTCCCTGGTCCTGACCCCTCTCAGTCCTTTCCATTTTAATGCCATTAAAAAAATCAAGCCTGATCTAAACATGACACTGCTTCACATAGAGCCTAGCACATAGTAGAGCTAAATACACATTTGAAGTGGTTATACAAATAGTGAGTTTTTAATAGGAAGCATTTAAAAATGTGCATGCAAGAAGTCTTAATTGCTCAGTTTCAGGTATGGATGTCCCCTATGTGGTATAAATACCATTGGAACCAAAAGAGGAAAAAAAATCAAGAAGTAACATAGTGCCAGGTAAAAGGGAATGCCTTCAGTCAAGCTAAGCACAACCAATAATAAAAACAAGAAGTACTGTTATTTTTATTATTATTAAAATATTAGTGCTATTAATTTTAAAAGGTGATAATAAGCTACCATTTATTTAGTGGTGAATATATCTCAACAATTATGGTAAATTCTTTACATATATTATTTGATTTAATCTCCCCACATTGAAACGTAGTTTAGTAAGCTATTATTACCTTTTTCAAAATGAAAGTTTAAGTACCTTGAGCAAGGTCAAAGAATAACTTTAGACTTTCTGGAAAAGAGGGCTTTAGGAATGGTAATCAAAGGGAAAAGCAAAGGGACTTGTCTTGAAGTTTTGTTGGCAGAGCAAAGATGGTGTGCTGGGATTTGATTATAGATTGTCTGAATCCAAACTCAGAACTATAGCACCACTCTACCCTCACTCAAATCTGCATTTCAAACAGGGACTCCAACACTCTAGGAGGTGAGCACTGAGATCTGATTAGGTATTTATCTTTAAGGAACAGATTATTTCAGGAGGAACTTCATCTGGAGTTTCTGTATTTTAACAAAGCAGTGTGTTTTGTCTTGTTTTGTAAAACAATTGACAAGGTCCTTCTGATTTATGTTTGCTGAGGTTTTAGGTCATTGCATGCAATGGTTTTTCCTGGCTACCCGCAGGCAGTGAGTGATCTTTGAGGAGGTCTTTCTTGATTCATCCATCAGTGTGACTTCTTATTTCCTGTCCCCTAAGAACATCCAGCTGACTGATAACCTCCACAATGCACAGGATTTCTGTAGCTATCAAGAGAGCTCTGCAAAAGGAGAGAGAGATGGTTGCTAAGTTTCTTCCTTGGTAACTGACTAAATCACCTGTCAATAGTGTTACCTCTCAAGGCAACTATGATCAAAGAGACAAACTGTGAGATTTTGGAAAAGTTCCTAAGGAGGAAAGACATTTGAAGTCCCTCGCTATATTGATTGTCTCATTTTTGTCACTCATCTTGCAGGACCTGGTGTTCTGGGAGAAGTGCAAATGTCCTTAGTGAGCAAGTTATTGTGCAAGGTCTGCCCATTAGCTGATTGCTGAACAAGTGACAACACAGAACTCCTCTGGGTTTTGGAATAGTGCTGATATCAGCCTGCCTTTGTGCTATAGTACTCAACCTAAAAAAAGGCACATGATGACTCAGGTCATATATTAATTTTTATTTTTATATTCACTGCTTATCCAAACATAGAAAAAGCAAACATGCAGACTCCTGCCTCCTGCTTCTTTGCCACTGTTGGAAAGTCCAATCAGTATCTACAAAGAGGTGCTAAAGCTTAAGGAGGAAGCCCAGAGGGTTCAAAGTTAGATTGACAGCAATCAATCTGCTAATACATCATTCAAAATCCCTTCCTGAAATGTCTGTGGCCCTTAGTGATTCACAATAACAGAAAGCCACCGTCCCCCTTCAGCAGCTGTTCCTGTTTGGTGAAAGCTAGATGGCCACAAATCTGCTGTCAAGGAGTGCTTTCACTCAAATAGAGGGGTTTGTGTTTCCCTGGCAGCTTCTCAGTAGTATTCACTTTCAAAATGAATGTCTAGCCTTTCAGGTCATCAAGCATCCAGTTGAGCAAATTTAAGTCGTTTATTGAAGGGTACCATGATGACCTGAAAGATCTAGGCATTCTCAAGTAGGAATGTCTAGATCCAAAGGAAGATTATGTAAACTGAATGGCAAATACAGAACAACAGGACTGCCAGAGAAAAGAGAATACAGCAAACCCCTCCCCTCCCCCATGCTTGACACCACTTCAGGCCTCCTTTCCACATGAAAAGGACTTGCCTTGGCTGGGAAGCAGGGCTTTTTACGCCATAGTGTTGCCTCTGCTTCCCTCTTTTCCTCAGAGCTGAAGTTTATGGGTGCTTCTATTAGGTCCAGGTATGTCCCAGCTCCTGACTGAGATAGACAGTTTATCTGTAATCTCAACCATAACAGTTAGTGGGACTTAAAAGTAAGCCACCAACCCCAGGCTAGATTCCAGTCACAAGTTAGGAGCCCCTAAATTGCTTCCCAGTTCAACATGGCTGACAGATATACCGGTGATTTTGTGCCTAAAGACAGAGAGGTGCCTGGTTTGCCCCCAAATTGCATCTTTCCCTTGCCACTGCCATCCCAGACTGAGTCCACAGTTCTTACTTTGGTCCTTAAAGTTTAAGAGCTTGGGATCTAGAATCAGATTTCATGGTTCATATCCTAACTAGCATTGAAATGCTATGAGACTGTACAAATAACTCAATTTCTTTGAACTTCAATTTTCAAAACTGTAAAGTTAGGAAAATAATCATACATGCAGCATAGGATCATTGGGAAGATTAAATGAGATGATACATTTAACACACTTAACCGGGTCTCAACATGACAAGGACATGCTAAATGTTACCCATTGTTACTATTATCGTTAATCGCTCAACTAACCTGCTTGCTGTCTTGATCCCCTTAGGGGTCAAGAGCTTTCCCAGAACTTCTCACCCAGCCTTGTGACTGCTTGGGGAGTTGTGAGGAAGAAGGCAGCTAATGGTATAGTTTTCCCTAGTCAACTATAGTCTCTCCTTATGCACAGAACTGCCAGAGGATGACTACCACCCACCTACCTATCTTCTATACATCCTACTCAGTTTTTGATTGACTGGATTCTCTCCACCTGATTGAAACATCGAAACCATCTTTAGCCTGTGCTATGACCTGGTATGCCATGCCTTTACCCTGTACCCGATACTCTCAGCCCCATCAACCCTGACTGGACACTTACACATACCCACTCAAATATGCCCTGGAACAAGATCTCAACCCCCTCCTCTCAACACCTCTTTAATACTGCCTCTAGTAATCCTGAGTCATGCCAATGAATGATAGGCCAATAGCCACCACTGGGGTTTCCTTTTCGTTTTCTTGAGTCAGCAGGTGTAAGAAAGGTGAGGTTAATAAGGCTGACCTTTCACAGAGGCACCAACTTGGTAAATATCAGAAGCATTAAAAAAATACCCTGCTCTTTCCCTATCCTGAAAAAATATGTTCCCCATCTACAGGCTGATCCTAGAAATTCCACAGGTAAAACTGTCCCTAATTTAAGAGCACAATCCTTAGTTCAGGCAAAAGCACATGGAAGAGCTAACATCAATCTACCATTCATCACATATTTCAGCCCTTTTGGTCTCTTTCAATTCTCTCTTTATCTGATGGACCAACCTGTAAACTCAAGTCTGTCCCACTTCCTGAGCCAATCCCAGTAGAGTCAAGATTCCTATTATCAACATCTACCCGCTCCTACCCTAGTCCCACAGAGCATAAGAAAGACGAAATGGTCCTCTTCTCAACAGTACATACTCTTTTTCCAAGCCACCAGGCTATTATTTCATATGTATAGGAAGTTCTAAAAGTGATCTGTTAGTTTACCGACGTTTTTCAACTGGAAGGGATTTGAGAATATAAAAAATGGAAGTTTGAGTAGGCTGATGCCACCAACACAGATTCACAGAACCAAGAAATAAGTATGCACAATTCCATGCAGATGTGCATGCTTGCAAGTGTATGCACACTGTCATACTGAAAGTGATAGACTAATAGACATGGTATATGCAAATGAAAGGGCAGGAAGATGGAGCAGGAAGAACCAAGGTGAGGTGAGGCAGAACTAACAAGAGAAAATTTTAAATGAAAAATAAAGGCAATGAAATCAGGTGAACAGGGATTCATATAAAGAGAAATGATAATATCACAGAGCAGAGGAATTAGAACAAGTCCACAAGTTCACACAAACATGTCTACAGAGAAATAACTTAAAGCTTCACATTAATACATTAATGTTTTGGATATTAAGACATGTTAGATTAAAAGAGTGAGTTCTGGGGTTTCCCTGGTGGTGCAGTGGTTGAGAATCTGCCTGCCAATGCAGGGGACACGGGTTCGAGCCCTGGTCTGGGAAGATCCCACATGCCACGTAGCGACTAGGCCCGTAAGCCACAATTGCTGAACCTGCGCGTCTGGAGCCTGTGCTCCGCAACAAGAGAGGCCACGATAGTGAGAGGCCCGCACACCGCGATGAAGAGTGGCCCCCACTTGCCGCAACTAGAGAAAGCCCTTGCACAGAAATGAAGACCCAACACAGCCATAAATAAATAAATAAATAAATAAATAAATAATAAAAGTCTGAAAAAAAAAAAAAAAAGAGAGTGAGTTCTTCTCAATGTTGGCAAATGCCACTGACACTGTAACAATCTAGCCCAATATAATTTCCCTAGTTCTAGATGGGTAGGTCCATGGGGTGTGGTAAGAAGTGTTTCTTACTAAAAAATGTGTTACTCAACCAAAGCTAATAATCACAGAATTCTTTATTCAACGTTTTTGAAAATAATCACTCACATGATGAAAAAATTAAGTTTAAAAGTGTATAAATTGAAAAGTCTCCCTCTCATACATTTTTTCATCTCTATCCAATTTCCAACCCCACTTCCAAACAGGTAAATGATCTTTTGAGTTTCCTGTATAGCCGTCTGGTGGTTTTTAGGCATAAAAATAATGATTCTTATTGCTCTCTCCTTTTTATTAAAATGGCAGCACACTGAACACAATTTTCTGCATCTTGTTTTTCCTCCTCATTTAATTGTATTATCTTGGAAATCTTCATTGGTAAATAGAGCTTCATCATTCTTTTTGTTTTTTACATTTCCATAACAGTCCATTGTATGGATATATCGTAATTTATCTAGTCTGTCCCTAATGGTAGATATTTACCTTGCTTTTGGTATTATAAACAATGCTGCGATTAGTAAACAGGTACATATATAAACACATATTTCACTTTGCACATTGTGAGAGTCAATCTGTAGACTACTTTCTTAGAAGTGAATGCATTTGAATATTGCGAGGTATCACCCAACTGGACTCCATACGGATCGTGCAATTTGCACTCCCATCAGCAATATGTGAGAGTGGCTACTTCCCTATGCCACAGCCTCACTAGCCTTTGGATTTATTTCAATCTAAAAGGTGATAATGGCAGCTCAATATAACTTTAATTAGCAGGTCTCTTATGAGTGCATATGATTAAATTAAATGGAAATAAGGGCCTTATGTAACTTTTTCTGCAAACTATCTGTTCATATCCTTTGTCTACTTCTCTGTTAGCTTCTTCTTATTCACTGGAAGATGTTTGTATATATTGGGGTGATTAACCCTTTGTATATGAGTTGTCTCATGCCATCTGGTATGCACTGGGCTATCCATTTCTTACTTCAAGGCTTTTATTACCACTCTTGCTTTTGTGTATATACTTGCTCAAACTACAAATATTTACTTGTGAGTTTTTCATCTACTTATTTCTAAGGGAAGCTTTGCTTCTACAACGCCCAAAAGGAAATGTCTATTGCTGCATGATGGTGCAGTTCTGTGTTTAGTCTCTGCACACCAAATGTTCCTCTGCCACTGTGGTGATGGTGGTGTATTATAAGTGACTTTTAGTGAGAAAAGGTCACTTTCCCTTAGTATATGAGCCAAAAATGGAACCCCTTCTTTACACAGTAACACCTGAGAATTATGACATTTCCTGTGGCACAATATTAAAAACCCACCTGCTATATTTTTTCTTTTTTTATAATATTTAAAAAATTTATTTATTTATTTATATTTTTTGGCTGCATTGGGTCTTTGTTGCTGTGCGTGGGCTTTCTCTAGTTGCGGCGAGTGGGGGCTACTCTTTGTTGCGGTGCGCGGGCTTCTCATTGTGGTGGCTTCTCTTATTGCAGAGCACAGGCTCTAGGCGCACAGGCCTCAGTAGTTGTGGCATGCGGGCTCAGTAGTTGTGGCTTGCGGGCTCTAGAGTGCAGGCTCAGTTGTAGCGCACAGGCTTACTTGCTCTGTGGCATGTGGGATCTTCCCCGACCAGGGCTCAAACCCATGTCCCCTGCACTGGCAGGTGGATTCTTAACCACTGAGCCACCAGGGAAGCCCCCCACCTGCTATATTATCAATGATAGCAGTTGAATATTTTGTACATGACAGTAGAGATAGTGTTACCAGATAAAATTCAGGATAATCAGTTAAGTTTAAATTTCAGATAAACAGTGAATTTTTTTTAAGTATGTATATCCCAAATATTATACAGCATAACCATACACTAAAACATTTTCTTTTTTATCTGAAATTTAAATTAAACTGGGCCTCCTATATTTTTATTTGCTAAATCTGACAACACTGATTTTCTTTTTTTCAGAGACCAGGATCCAAAGACTATGGTTTCCTGATTTTGAAACATGTACATTGGCTGACAATACATGGAATTTTGAAACATTATTATAAAAAACTCCAGGATGGATAAAAATTTTTTAAGATCATCAAATTCAGCCACACATTTGATGTGTGAATGCAATCTACAATATCCTCCACAAGCAGTCATCCATCTTTTAACTGGATACTTTCAGTTGTAGAAAATTGTCACTACCTAAAAGACAACTCATTTGATACCTGCATTGATCATTTAGTAAACCATTTCTCAAGTAAAGCAAATACTCCTTTCTTGACATTTTTTTTCATTCATCCCAGTCTTAGTGGTCACTGAAAACAAGTTAAATCCTTCTTCCATATATATGCCAACCATTCAAATATCTGAAGACAGTAGACCACTCTTAAGATTCTTTTTTCTCTTTGATAAATATTTTCAGTTCCTTCACTATCTTTTATAAAAAATTGTTTCAAGTCATCTTATGCACTACCAAATATTGATTTCTTGTACCGTCTATGTACCAGGCACCGTACTAAGTGAAATGACACTATAATGCACAGTATAAAATTCCCCAACTCTCAGGATACTCTTAGTCTAATGCAAGAAAATGACAAACATTTACAAAGCTCTGTGACAAGTGCTATAATAAAATTATGAATAGCAGTTTTTAAGAACATGGAGGAGGAGTGTCCAAATCTACCTGGAGAAGAAAGGGGAGAATGGGTGACAGGGGGAAGTTTCACAGAAGGCTTAGCATGTGATGCCTGAGCAGTTTTGAAAGTTACATAGGAATTTTCCATTTGAACAAGGAGACAGGAAGCAGAAATTGCTAAATTCAATCTGTATTTTAACATCCTTATCCTATAGGAACTCTGCTACATTAGACAATGAGTTGATCAGTTACTTCTTGAAGCACTAGGTTCCTATTAAACTGCACTGTGCTCTCACTATTCCTTTTACCTTTCAGGGACTCCTTCTGGGCCCGCCTCTTCCCCTTCAGTGTTGTTCTTCTCCAGGGTTCTGTTGTCTGTACACTGCTTTTCTTATTCTCTATTTATTTTTAGCAATTCCATTTACTTTTGTGGTTTTCATTATCATGTTAAATGTTGGTGATTTCCAAACATATATTTCCATCCTGGACCTCTCCCCTGGGGTTCACACATCTCTGTGTGATCCACAAGCACCTCAAACTCAACATGTCCAAACCAGAGTCCTCCTCCCATGTTCATCACTTAGATGGAAATCCACACAATCACCACTATCCACACTATCCACACAATCACCTATATTAGAAACCTGGGGAGTATTTCTGACTTCTTTGCCTTGTTCCATACATACAATCACCAAATCCTCAAATCTCTCTTAAACAACTACCTTAGTTCAGGTTCTCATTATTTACATCTTTGACACATAATAACGCCTGACTCTAGTCATTTTCTTTTAATCACTCATCAGCTCTAATCACACCTACCAAAATGATCTATATCAAATACTAATAGGGCGATTGGCTTCTGGCACCAACAGCTTGAGCAATTCCACTGATCCAGTCCTTAGTGAAATTGGTGAAAACTAAAAACAAAACAAAACAAAAATTTTAAAGCCTCTGGAAATGGTCCTAAGGGGTAAAATAGCAAATGATGAATAATCTATTCAAGAACATCTATGAAAATTCAGTAAGAAAGGCAAGAGACTGTGATATTTAAACCAAGATCACACCTTCCCTCCCCATCAGCTCAGCAAGGCAAAGACTCCACTCCAGACTGTTTTCAGCCAAGAATACAGGACTCCCTCTCTACCCAATATCCTGACAGAAGGCTTTCCTCCTAGGGGGAACAGGATATCAGTGATTTTCATCCTTCTCTCAGCTAACTGATATTGAGGCTAAGTCCCAGGCAAGTGTGGCTAAGAGACTGGGGCACCCTTCTGCCTAACCCCCACTTGTGGAACAGAGGCCCTACCTTGGGTATAGCACACTGAGATACTGAGGCCCTGATCATTCTTGCCCTGACTTGTGATATGGTAGTTCCATGCTAGGACAGGTAAAGTGAAGATACCTAAGGCTGCTGCCCACCCACTCCATTGAGCAGGGTTGTTACTCAGAAAGAAGCTTGCCATTGTCCCCAACCCTCACTCCAGAACACTGACTCAGAGGTTTAACTTGGGGGAAGAAACAAGCCATAAAACAGATAAATCCTAATCTCTTTCCAAAGGAGCTAACTTCATTTGCAAGAGAGAATGAAAATTTAAGCCTAAAAGCACTTTCAAAAACAAAGGAGTTTGTGGCGAAAGGCAACTGGGAAGAGACTGAAGATACAGACTAAACTGTAGGCCAGCTAGTTTGCTGGAGAGAACCAAAGAATAAAAGAGCTAGGGAGAGCCCTCCCAGGGTCAGAACAAAAATCACACACCAACCTCAGAAATTAATCTTTCAAAGGAGCCAGAGTTTGATGGGGTTAGTTTGTAGAGTGATTTATGCCCCAGAGCATTATTGAAAACAACAGAGCAATAGGCTTCAATTAGAGGAGTTTAACAGCTGAATTTGGCCAGGGAAAGAGTAAGAGAAATCTACTGACATTGCAGAGTGATTGTGGGCATACCCAAAGCTATGCCTCCCTCAGCAACATCAGAAGTTGAATACTGTGGGGTAAGGGAGAACAGCCTTCACTAAAATAACCCAGTTAGTCACTAAATAAAGAAACAGTAAAAATAACAAGCCCCAGGGTGGGGGCAGTACCCAGAGTTGCTACAATATAAAATGTCCAGTTTCCAACAAAAAATTACAAGGCATGCATGAAATAGGAAAGTATAATCCATACACCAAAATAAAAATAGGCAGCACAAATTGCCTGTGAGAGACCAAATACAAAAATTATCAGAAAAAATCATTGAAGTAACCATTTAGTTCACAGAAGTAAAGGAAACCATGACTAAGCAAGAAAAGGAAGGTATGATTACAATGTTGTATCAAATCCAAAATGTCAACAAAGAGAAAGAAATTATAAAAAGAATAAAATGGAAATTATAGGGTTGAAAAATACAGTTCCGAAATTTAAAAAATTCACTAGATGAGTTCAGCAGTAGATTAGAACTGGCACACACAAAACGAATAAATAATCTTGAGGACAAAAATTATGCAAGCCAAAGAACAGAGAAAAAAGAATGAAGAAAAATAGAGTCTCAGAGAAATGTGAGACACCGTATAATGCACCAACATACACATAATGGGAGCACCAGAAAGAAAGGAGAGAGATAAAGTAGCAGAAAAAAATATTCAAGGAAGTATGGCTGAAAACTTCCCAAATTTATTGAAAAACATTAACCTACACATTGAAGTAGCACACACACAAAAAAACACAAATGAACAAACAAACAAAAAACCCTCCAAGGATGATAAACACAAAGAGATTCACAAACAGAAACAGTAAAAATGCTGAAAGTCAAAGACAAGAAGAAAGTCTTCAAAGCAGCAAGAGAAAAATGAATCATTACTTACAAGGGAGTCCCAATAAGATTAAAAGTTGAATTCTCAGCAGAAACAATTGAGTTTAGGAGGGAGTGGAATAATATAGTCAAAGTGCTCAAAGGAAAAACACTGTCAACCAAGAATCCTGTATCCAGAAAAGCTATCTTTAAAATACGAAGGCAGCTAAAGCAGTGCTGAGAAGAAAATTTATATTTGTAAATGCCTATAAGAAGAAAGAAATCAATACCTAACACTTCACCTAAAGACACTGGGAAAAGAAGACCAGACTAAACCTAAAGCAAGCAGAAGGAAGGAAATAATAAAGATTGAGCAGAAACTAATGAAATACAGAATGGAAAGTAGAGACAAATGAATAAAACCAAAAGCTAGTTCTTTGCAAAGATCAACAAAATTGACAAATCTTTAGCTAGACTGACCAAGAAAAAAAAAGAGAAAATTCAAATTAATAGAATCAGAAATGAAAGAGGGGATATTACTACAGACCCAACTAAATAGAAAGGCTTATAAATAAATACTATGAATAACTGTATGCCAACAAATTACATAATTCATCTGAAATGGACAAATTCCTAGAAAGATACAAACTGCTAAAACTAATTCAAGAAGAAATAGGAAATCTGAATACAGCTAAAACACATGAAGAGATTGAATTAGTAATAAAAAAGCAACTTACAAAGAAAAACCCAGACCCAGACGGCTTCATCACTGAATTCTACCAAACATTTAAAGAAGAATACCAATTCTTCACAAACTCTTCTAAATAACAGAAGAGGAGGGAAGATTTCTCAACTCATCACAAGAAAAAAAGAAAAGCTACAAACCAATATTTTTTTATGTATGTAGATGTAAAAGTCCTCAACAAAATACTAGGAAACCAAATCCAGAAACATATAAAAAGAATTTTATACCATGACTAAGTGGGGTGTATCCCAGAAATGCTAAACTGGTTCAACAACTGAAAATCAATTAATATATCAATAGAATTTAAATGAAAGTCACATGATCATCTTAATAGATGCAGAAAAAGGATTTGACAAAATCCAACACCATTACATGATAAAAACAAACTGAGAAATGGAGTGGAACTTCCTCAACCTGATAAAGGGCATCTAAAAAAACACACAGCTAACTTCATGCTTAATAGTGAAAAATTAGATGCTTTCCTCCTAAGATCAGGCACAAGAATGTATGTTCTTCCCACTTCTATTTAATACTGTACTGGAGATTTTGGCCAGGACAATTAAGCTAGAAAAGGAAAAAGGCATCCATACTGGAAAGGAAGAAGTAAATCTATTTCTATTTGCAGATGACATGATCTTACATATAGAAAATTCTAAGAAATCTACTTAAAAACTATCAGAACTAATAAAGAAGTCCAAAAGAGTTGCAGGATACAAGATCAATATACAAAAATCAGTTGTATTTCTATGAACTTTTAATGAACAGTGCAGAAATGAAATTAAGAAAACACTTCCATTTACAATAGCATCAAAAAGAATCAAATCCTTAGGACTAAATTCAATAAAAAAAGTGAAACAGATATACTCTGAAGACTACAAAACATTGCTGAAAGAAATTAGAGAACAACTCAATAACAGAAAATGTCCCATGACTGGGAGAATTAACATTGTTAACACATTACTGACCAGGGGATTTTTGCAGAAACTAATGCCTGTGGCTGTAATATATCTCCGGTCAAAAATGTGTTAAGGTCGCAATACTCCCAGAATTTATCTACTGATTCAAAGCAACTCCCACCAGAATCTCAGCTTATATCTTGGTAGAAATTGCAAGCTGATTCTGAAATTCATATGGAATTGCAAGGGGCCCAGAATAGCCCAACAATCTTGGTAAAGAAAAACAAAGTGTGAAAAACACACTTCACAATTTCAAAACTTAATGAAAGCAAACATAATAAATAAAGTGTGGTGTGGAAAAAGGATGGACATATAGATCAATGGAATAGAACTGAGAGTCCAGGAATAAACCCATGCATCTCTGGTCAAGTTAATTTCAACAAGGGTGGCAGGACCATCCAATAGTCTTTTTAACAAATGGTGCTGGGACAACTGGATAGCTACATGAAAAATAATGAAATTGTGCCCTTACACCATATACAAAAATTAACACACCTTAGATCGATGGCATAAATGTAAGAGCCAAAACTATGAAACATTTAGAAGAAGACATAGGGATAAAACTTGATGACCTTGAATTTAGCAAAGGATTTTTTTTAGATATGACACCAAAAGTAAAAGCATCAAAAGAAAAAATAGGTAAATTGGACTTCATCAAACCTTAAAAACTTTTGTGCTTCAAAGGACAACATCAAGAAAGTAAAAGGACATCATAGAACAAAATATTTTCAAATCATATATCTGATAAGTCACTGTATCTAGAATATATAAAGAACTCTTAATGTAACTGAGCAGGACCCTATGGGGCCTTCTGGGGAAAAAAACCCCACCGCCATGTCCTCTGCCTGCCTCTTGTTTGTAGAAAAGCAGTACTCTCCCAGGCCTCCCCCAAGTCACAAAAACCTGGCTCAAGAATTAATGATTGAAAGGATGTGAACATGTAGTGACAAAAGTAGCAGCTGGGCCAGGAGAACTGGTAACAATTTAAACAGTAAATCAGCCATGTAGCAGTCACAGAATGTTTAGTTCTTCCTTGAAGGACATAGATAATAGTGTCTGATGCACATTCCTGAGTTGTTTTGCAGATACTAAAACTGCCACCAGAGGGAAAAAGCTAACTGCATGATGACTAGACTCTAGGCATAACATAAGCTGCTTGATCTTTTTTTTTGAATTTTTTTTTTTTATACAGCAGGTTCTTACTAGTTATCTATTTTATACATATTAGTGTATATATGTCAATCCCAATCTCCCAATTCATCCCACTACCACAACCCCCCACCCCCCGCTTTCCCCCCTTGGTGTCCATATGTTTGTTCTCTACATCTGTATCTCTATTTCTGCCTTGCACACCAGTTCATCTGTACCATTTTTCTAGATTCCACATATGTGCATTAATGTACGATATTTGTTTTTCACTTTCTGACTTACTTCACTCTGTATGACAGTCTCTAGGTCCATCCACGTCTCTACAAATGACCCAATTTTGTTCCTTTTTATGGCTGAGTAATATTCCATTGTATATATGTGCCACATCTCCTTTATCCATTCAGCTGTCAATGGACACTTAGCTTGCTTCCATGACCTGGCTATTGTAAATAGTGCTGCAATGAACATTGGGGTGCATGTGTCTTTTTGAATTATGGTTTTCTCTGGGTATATGCCCAGTAGTGGGACTGCTGGGTCATATGGTAATTCTATTTTTAGTTTTTTAAGGAACCTCCAAAAGCTGGACATAAGCTGCTCCATCTTGCAGAATTCCAGAACTGGCCTCAGGAAATGGGAACAAATCGACCCTGGAGTTAAAGATTAACTGTGCTTAAAACAATCAAGATGACACTGACCAGACCACCACACGACCAGTTTCAAGATGGTTGTCAGAGTTGACTGTGCTGTTCTGCATGTAGCCCCCTGCCTGCACACCCTTGAAGCTTTCCTTTATAAGCTCTTGCCCCTGATCGGCAATGGGGAAATGGTTTTGGGGACATTAGTCCACCATGTTCCCAGGTTGCTGGCTTCCTGAATAAAGCATCTTTCTTTTTCTACCAACACTTGTCTCTTGAACGTTGACTTTGGGGCACTGAGAAGCTGAACCTGAGTTCAGTTCCGGTTCCAGCTAGTAACATTACAATTCAGTAATAAAATGAAAAATAACCCAATTAATAATGGGCAAAGGATCTAACTAAGCATTTCTCCAAGGAACACATATAAATGGCCAATAAGCACATGAAAAAGTTCTCAACATCACTAGTCATGAGGGAAATGCAAATCAAAACCAGAATGAGATACTACTTCACATTCACTAGGATAACTATAATAAAAAAATAGAAATTAACAAGTGTTAGCAAGATGTAGAGAATTTGGAACCCTCCTATGTTCCTGGAGGGAATGTAAAATGCTGCAGCCACTTTGGAAACATTCTGGCAGTTCCTCAAAACATTAAACATAGAGAGGTACAATATGACCCAGAAATTCCACTCCTAGGTATATATTTAAGAGAAATGAAAAAATATGTCCACACAAAAATTTGGACATGAGTATGTATAGACATAATACTGCAATTAGCCAAAAGATTGAAGCAACCCAAATGTCCATCAACTGATGAATGAACAAAATATATATCAATAAAACGGAATATTAAAATGGCCATATAAAGGAGTGAAGTACTGATACATGTTACAACATATATGAACCTTGAAAATATTATCCTAAGCAAAAGAAGCCAGTCACAAAAGACCATACAGTATATGATTCCATTCATATGAAATGTCTAGAACAGGCAAAATCTATAGAGACAGAAAGGACATTAAGTGCTTGCTTAGGGCAAGGAGAAGAGGTTGGGAGGATAGGCATGTGATATCTAGAAGGTAAGGGGTTTATTTTTGAGATGATGACAATATTCTAAAATCGTGGGAATTGTTGCACATATCTGTGAATATACTGAAAAAACATTGAATTGTATATTTTAAATGGGTGCACTGCATGGCATTTGAATTACATCTCAGTAAGGCTGTGAAAAAACAGTTAATGCTAAAATATGAAACACTGTTATCAAAGATCACTAAAATTACAAATGAGACGATTTCAATTTTTTCTTCATAAAATCTTTTCATGGCTCACTGCTGCCCATAGAATAATGCCCATGGTCCTTATCATGTTATTGTAAGCTGGGCCCTGCCTACCTCTTCAGTCTCATCTATAGTCAGCCTTCTATTTCTCGCTCTACCGTATATCAATACCAAACGTTCTGTTTTCCCACATATACTTGTCTGTTCCTGATCTTCATAACCTTGCTTATGCTCTATACCCTCTACCAGGAATTCCAGAATTGGCTAATTCCTATGCCCTCTGAACTCAGGTCTCATCTCCTTCAAGAAAGTTTCCCACTCCAGCCTTGACTTACGTAGGTTTTCCCCTCTGTACCTCCATAAGACCTCGATCTTTACACTTAATGTTATAATAATTTTATGGCTTTTTCTTTCACTAAACCATGAGCAAATTGAGGGCAAATACATGTTTTTAATCTCTAGCACATAGCATAATATTCAATATGTGTATCTATCATAGGTTTAAATAAATACCAGTAAATGCAAAAGCACAGAGACATAAGGGAAATTTGGGGTTCAAGGAACTGCAGGAAATCTGACTGAGAAATGAACTGATGCCTGAAATTCAGGCAGTGACAAGCAGATATGAAGAAAATGAAGGGATTAAGGAGAGATGCAATAGTAGAAATGATAGGAAATTGGTAATTAACATTGGGTACATGGAGTGAGGTAAATGGAATCAAGGATAATTCCCAGTTCCCAGGATCTTCAGATTAAAGCAGGTGGATGCCATTATCAGAGATTTTTAAAAATTCATGGAAGAACAGGTTTTACTGTGTGAGCACTGGTGTTGTAGGAGATGGTAACACATGGGTAGGAATGATGACTCTGACTTTTGACGTCTTGAATTTGAGATGTCAAGAGCACAATCAACTAGAGATGTCTGGTGAGCAACTGGAAATAAACAAATGTAGATGTGAGAACCAGAGGAAAGTTCTGGCTGGAGATACAGACTTGGGAATCATTGATTTCCAGGTGAATTGAAACTGTTACCTTAAGGTGTAGAATGAGAAGGAAAGATTCACTTAAAGGGTAGGGTTCAGAATTTAACACAATACTCCAGAGGTGGTCTGTTAAGCACAAAGGACTATGAGATATGGACCTCTCATCTCACTCCATCCAGATGCTGCATTTCTATTGTAGCTTAGGGTTGCATTAGCTGTTTTAGCAGTACTGACTGATACTGACCAGTGAAAACATTTAAGTCTTATTCACAGAGGCTGCTCCACAGTTGGTTTTCTGCATATAAGTATATAATTTGTATCTTATTAGATTTGACCATCACTCTGGTATATTCAGATCATATCGTATCTTGATTCTGTCATTTAATGTATTTACTATCCTTCCCAATTACTGGACACACTCAGATTTTATAAATATGCCTTTGTTACAACATGCAAGCCTTTAATAAACTGCTGGAAGGATCAGACTGAGAATAGATTCCTCACTGGAAATCTCTCTTCAGAACAGCCAGCAGTCTATTAATCATTCTCTTTGGGTGTGGCCATTCAAGCAGCTAATAATTCCCCTCAGTTGTACAAACAACTAGACACATTTCTCTATTTTTTCCACATATACCTCATTCTATACCTAGTCAAATATCAAATCTCACTGATGAATTTCAGATTCACTTGTTTAGTGAATTTCCCTGATATCAAAGGGTATTAGGTTATACTGGTATGACTTATTTTTAGTAAGCTAAAATTGGACCCCAGTGATCATTTCGTCTAGCGGCTCACAATCTATGCTTTTAATAAATCATTCTAGAATTTGCCTCAGGATCAATGTCAGGCTCACTCTTGTCTCTTAAAAATTGAGATGCTTTCGGTCTATTTCTAATTTTCCATCACCCAGTTTGGAATGAGGGAGATATTGAAACATTTAGTTCTATGAAACATGTTTGTAAAAGAACAATGTTAATAAAAAGTAGATACCGATGGTAGCCTTCAGGGCTGTTAAGTGATGAAGTACCTACAATGCCCTGGAGATGTCATTCATCTGAGCCTGGAAACTGGGATGCAAGTCATGTGAGGGGTTCCTAGATTCTTCCTGCATAGCAAAGCAGTCAGAGGAAAGCCAATTCTAACTGGTTCAAAAGATCAGTCACAAGAATTAGCCAGCCATCAACAACATAGTACACAAGACAGAATACTGGGCTCCCATCTTTGCTGCACTCTGACAGAGATTATACGTCTTGCCCCTTCTCTTGGGAGGAAGCAATTAAGAGCATGTACAAGGTAAAACACAAGTGATCAGAGATAATCATCCTACCTTTTGGCAACCCATCCTATCAGATACATAATCCTGGAACTGTTTTTGTTTGTTTGTTTGTTTGTTTTTGGCTACATCGCACGGCTTATGGGATCCTAGTTCCCCAACCAGGGATTGAACCCTGGGCCCTTGGCAGTGAGACTGCAGAGTCCTAATCACTGGACCGCCAGAGGATTCCCAATCCTGGAACTGCTGAATATCACATGGATTGTGGACCAAACTCACAATTACAATTTTAATCATAGCAGTTACAACGAATATACTTATTGAGTAAAGTATATGAGAACTCAGGACATGAAATAATAAGTGATTAGAGTAGAGTGAACTTGATCAAGAAAAACTTTTTGGAGGAAGCGAGTTTTTTTAAAAATAAAAATTGTATTTGTTTAAGGTATACAACTTGATGTTTTGATATGCACAGTGAAATGACTACTACAGTCAAGCTAATTAACATATCCATCCCTTCACATAGTTATCTCTGTGTGTGTGTGTACACGTGTGTGTGTGTTTGTGGTGAGAGCACCTGAAAAACTCTTAGCAAATTTCCAGTAAATCACAAAAGTAGGTGATTTTATTTATTTTTTTGGCCACACCGCAGGGCATGTGGGATCTTAGTTCCCCTTTCAGGGGCTGAACCCATGGCCCCTGCAGTGGAAAGGCAGAGTCTTAACCACTGGACCACCAAGGAAGTCCCAAGTAGGTGATTTTTTGAGCAGGTTTCAAAGGAAGGGAGGGACTCAGATTCAAAGACCACAGTGCAGGTGTGGGCTCTGACCAGGAGCAAATCCCAGAGGAGGGAGAAGCTGGCTGTATTGGGAAGGGTGGAGACAGCAAGTAATTGGGTACTTCTAGAGCTGCAAATCAGGAATCCTGGGAGGATGGGAGCACTGCAGAGAAGCAGAGCTGCAGAGGTTCTATAGGATGGTCTGGGAGGGAGGGGTACAGGCAATGCCAATGACAGGTTTCAGACTCTCCCACTATTGTTGGTTACAAGGTGCCAAGTAGACAGCAAGAAGCATCATTTGCCATGTATCTCAGGACTTAAACTGGTGTCTGGAGCACTGGATGCTGAATGAATGAAATATGAACTAATTTGATAAAGTTACGTGCTATCTTTCCATCAAGTTCAAATTCCTCACAGCCATTTTTGCTCTCTCCTTTTCCATGTGAAAATAATTCTCATTGACAGAGAACACAGGTGTCAAGTAAGAGTTGAATAACTGTGATTTCTTTTGGCATTTATAAAACATTACCTAATATACCTCGGGCAGCAAAACATCTCTCTCTTGACCACTTTATTGTTCTGCATGTAGCTTTAATAGGGTGATCAATTTATCCTGGTTTACTTGGGACTGTCCCAGGCTTAGCACTGAAAGTATCATGTCCTGGGAAACCCCTCAGTTCTGGGAAAACCAGGATGGTTGGTCATCCTAGCTTTAAAAATCCTTATTTGTATTCCTAACATTTGCTGAAGGCCTCAGTTAAGTTGGGACATTAGCCTCCCAGAATCTTCATATTGGTCTGTTCGTCTCTCTCCTGTATGGTCTCATCACCCCAGCCCCTTCCTGCGGAATCTCAGGAAACACTTATTTCTTTGCTTATGTCCTCCATTCATCATTATTGGCATCAAAATTTTAAAGACATTTTCCTAGCAGTAACTCCATTTTACAAAGCTAAATTAATCTAGCACTTCAGTGTGTATCATTACATTGTATCTAGAATTCAAGGAACATAACTGTATTAGTTCCCTAGGGCTGCCATAACAACGTACTACAAACTGGGTGTCATAAAAAAACAGAAATTTATTCACTCATAGTTCTGGAGGCTAGAAGTCCAAAATAAAAGTGTCAACATGACTGAGCCTGTGCGTCTGGAGCCTGTGCTCCGCAACAAGAGAGGTTGCGATAGTGAGAGGCCCGTGCACCGCGATGAAGAGTGGCCCCTGCTCGCCGCAACTAGAGAAAGCCCTCGCGCAGAAACGAAGACCCAACGCAGCCATAAATAAATAAATAAATTTTAAAAAAAAAAAATTAAAGACTTTAAAAAAAAAAAAAAAAAAGTGTCAACATGGTCATGTTCCCTCCAAAGTCTCTAAGGAAGAATACTTCCTTGTCTCTTCCAGCTTCTGGTGGTTGCCGGCAATCCTTGGCATTCCTTGGCTTATGGCAGCATTGTTCAAATCTCTCCCTCCATCATCACATGGCCATCTTACCTTTGTGTGTGTATGTGTCCAAATTTCCCTCTTCTTATAAGAGTACCAGTCATTGGATGAGGGGCTACCCTACTCCAGTATGACTTCATCTTAACTTGATTACATCTGGAAAGACCCTACCTCCAAATAAGGTCACATTCACAGTTTCCAAGTGAACATGAATTGGGGGAGGGGCACTACTCAACCCAATACAATAACCTACAGTAATTCATACAATAATTCTAACATTATCAATAGAATGTCAAATCATTTCTCCATGTCCTCCGTTCAATAGTTCTGTATTCATTCTTAATTATACCACTTAATCATAATCATCATTACACTTCTCAGCTGTCTCTTCATTATCATGGCAGATCCAGCTTTTGGTTTCCAGAAATTCTATTTAAGTTCTGTGATTATCAGTCAAGCAGTATACTCTCTTTGCCAGTTGAGTGTTTCTGAAGATTTTGTATAAATTCAACTGCTGCAGTTTAGAACCTGGTATCCTTAATATACAGCTCTTGACTTAGCTTAATACCTAGGCTTTTCACCAATTCCACCGGACTCTGAAATATAAATAACTTCAATCATACATATCATAAATGAAAAACATGAGGGGAAAAAACCCCTTCTTCGTTCTTCAGCTCTATCCTCTGCCAATCCACTTTCAAAATAACATCCCATTTCTATATGCATCAGCATGTCATGAAAACATTAAATTGCGTTCTTTCAAGGCCAAAGTCAAGAGGCAATTCTGTGGTCTTCCTAGTCATGTTCTCATATTCAGAATATAAGACAATCTGTGATTTTTCTGACTTTTCAATTCATGTATTTTTATGTGTCATTTTACCAGTACCACTCAGTCAAATAATACTCCAAGGTAAATCATATTGATTTGAAGCATGCATCTTCATATCAGGAAGTTACTTCTACCGGTTAAATTCAATTTTGTCGCCTACAAAGTACAGTTTTTACAAGACATTTCAAGGTTTCCAAACCTGGCTGTTTTCATCATTTTCATTTTGTTTGAAAAATATACATCGATTTGAATTTTCAGCTGCAGTGCTCACCTTTTTATGTTCTCCAATAATTTTTATCTTGATTAGTTGACTTGGACACAACATAAGTCACAATTTGGCTACACAAAACAATGCTTAATACAAAGCAATGTGTTTGGGCTGTTAAGGCACAGATCAATGTCTTATAAATTGCATCTTCAAAAGTCATATAACTCTTTATCTACATGATAAACAGAATTAATAGTTCAAAATAGATGACAGGAAGTTAATTGCTATTGCAACATAAATTTGTACTGTGATGTATTTGTGTCTGCTGAGTGACAAGACAGAAAATACTCCCATGGCTGGGAACTTATATTTCTTACACTAAGACCCTAATGCATCTTTCATTCTCTGCTAACCACTAGTCTGACAGTAGAACACCAAAGGCTTAGTTAATCTCTCCAAATCTTGGTTTGCAAAATATAAAAATAGTAAAACAAAACAAACAAAAAAAAAACCCAAACTAAACCCTGGACTGTTTTCCTTACCAAGAAAAAGTATAGCCACGAATTTCAAAAAACAACAATGAAATCAATGATATAAAATTACTTACCACTTGAGGGAGGCTATGGACACAAGGTATCAGGCCCTGTGAATATTCCGTGAAAGACTATATACATGGGCCAGGACTATTTAAAGGGCAAAAAAAGATTTCCTTCTTGCTGGAAAATTGGATTAATTGAGAGTAGAAATCTGGGCACACTGCTTGGATTCTAAACCCAGCTTAACTACTTACTAGCTGTACGAATTTTGACAAGTAATTTAATTCCTCGATACTTCAGTTTCTTCATTTTAAAAACACTGGTGATAATCATAAAACCCAACTTACGTTGTTGTTAGGATGAAATGCTATACTATAGGTAAAGCACTTGGAATAGCATCTGGCACAATGTAGGAAGTGAATAAACGTTAACCAGTCACAGTACAGGTGGTGGTGGCGGTGGTACTATAGTAACAGTAGTAGTAGTAGCAACAACCATAGGTAGTGATAGTATAGTATCTTTAGAATTATTGCTCTAAGTTGCCTTTGACCATGAATCAAAAAAGTAGGGGGTACTATCTATGTCAATGATGAGGATACTTCTCTTAACCCAAACACCTTCCCAAGAAGACAATCTCCAAAATCTGTGGTAAAGCATGGAAAAGCAGTAACTTCAGGGATTATTATTTCTCACCTTTCAGAGATAAGTGGGGGGAGAATTGCAAGGAACCAGGTGCATGCTGTGGGAGAGTTTTCTGGCTCTAGATTGGATTGGATTGTTTTATTACTGGTTATTATTCTTGTGGTTGCTTTTTTTGTAGAAAAATGGAATCTCACCTCTTGGAGAGAGATCAAGAGTGGCAGCAGCCAGGGATGTTGTCTTTGGTGACAATGATGAAAAAAAGGAAAAGGGAGAAGAAATAAAGCCTCAGGGGTGTCCTACAGATAGTGGTGGGTCTGTATTCTGCCTAACCTGTGCCCAACAAGGGAAGGTCAAAATACTTTGGGCGGGGGGCACTGAGTAGCCAAGAAGACCAAGCAACAGGAGAGATGGTAAGCAGAAGGTAGAGTTGACTGAACATTCTCTGAGGATTTTTTTTTTTTTTTTTTTTTTTGGAGGGAGACAAGCCAGGTAAATTCTTTGGTGGAATGAAGGGTCAGACTGAGCTTGAAACTGAAAAGGAAGTATCCACATGACGTTGGGACTCTCCTGGATACAAGTGAACAGAACATTCTGTTATGATTTCTCCTGGCATTCCTCCCTCCCCTCAGCCTATATTAAAGAGCGCTGCAAAATGTTGGGTTGGCCAAAAAGTTCGTTCGGGGTTTCCGTAACATCTTACAGAAAAACCTGAAAGAACTTTTTTGGCCAACCCAATATATCCCTATTCTTCCTATACTGATTACAATCAGAGACAGTTAATCACTTCCCCCAAGGTTCTAGATTATACAGCTGAACCATTCAATGTCCTCAGACCTTAGTACAGCAACATCTACCTGGGAAGCTTTTTGAAAATATATAAACCTGGGTCCTACCTTGTAGAAATTCTGTTACAACAGTAGTTTTGGGGTGAGGTGGGTCTTAGGAATCTGCATTTCTTTTTACCAGTTCCTTAGGCAAGTCTTATGAAAGTGATCCATAGACCACATTTTGAGAAACAATGACATATCCCTGATCTCAGGGGTGACTTGCAATTCCCTAGCTGTCCCAAAACGTTTACTCTCATTGCCACAATTCCTGAAATTTTACAAAAAGCATTTTGGAGTAATGCTTTTTCCCTCTGTGGCAGCACACTTCCTTTAGGGAACATTTCAGAATCTCCTAGGGGCTTTTTCAAATTGCCTCTGAGACTTTGTCTCATTCCCCTTTATTGAGAATCACTGCCACTAACTGAGCCACTGTTGCTTATGAATGTATGCTGTATCCTTAGTTGTGTTGCAGAGGAAAAGTGTTATTTACAGTACTAATATCTAACAATTTCTAACTATGTACTGCTTGCAAAGAACTATGATAATCACTTAATAAAAATAAATAAATAAAAATTATCATTATCCCCAACTGACAGATAAGGAAATTGACGATC